>NC_134097.1:9910097-15726134 GCF_000715075.1 Nicotiana tabacum | reverse complement strand
GTAAAGCCATAGGCGCATGTGCACAATTGTAGAGGAAGGAAATTAATGAATCAGATAAATTATCATAGAAATAAAATTCTCACACACGGCACGGACAACTCACGTGCCAATAATATGAATTGCCCGGCATGGTCACGGGCCTCCAGTCCCAGCATATCATACATGAGCAATTAAACAAGTACACTTGTATATGATAATAAAATAAGATTCCCATGCTCCTGGACTGGTATAAATAACACGCCATAGTGTAAGCATATGCAAAGTTTGCTATCACACTTCAAATCGGCAATTTTACGCAGAATTAGTAACTACCCCGTTTATTTAGGGAATCATCTTCTTTGTAACCTTAAGTATAGCCCAGATAGTTTTCAACAAAGGTACGAATATGGGAAACATTATAACTTTATGCTAAACAGTCGACTCTAGGTATATAATAGCCTAAGCATTCTTCCGAATATGAATACTTGCTCTAATGCCCGCACATGGGCTTCAACCTCACATATATCCACAATTACAACGCGTAGCTATCACAAATAATTAACGCAACCAGTGCCTCCACTGAGTTAAAATAAAATACTCACCTCAAATAGGCCGCAACCCGAAACAATATACTTCTGAGAACTCCCAGTCTCCAAATTCATCAAACACATGAATCACCGTAACTGATCCCAACTCCAGCACTAGAATGACTAAAACATCTTCCATTCACGATCTTCCCATAAGGAATACTTTCATAATTCTTCCGTGACACATAGCAATAATTTGAATATCAGCAGTCTATCAACCAGATGAGTACTGCAATACCAATGAACATCCGTAAGTTAAAACACAATGCGCCTTTTGAAATGCGTACCCTTTTTAGGGATTAACGAGCAGTTATAACATTCATCTAATTATCTGAAATTGACCATTCTGTCCAAAATTTGTGATCTTCCTTTCAAGAATGAGCTGCCACCTTATACATGCAAATCTTAATCCCGCGCCACACACCACATCTATCATGTCATCATGTGACAAGCACGAGAATCTTATTATCAACTTTGGGTAACCAACAAATTACATACCCGGTCATTCAGTAACCTTCATCTTGCTTCCTTCCAGGAGGAATTCATAATACACAACACGTTCCCTTCACCGGTAGAATATATCCGGTTCAACTCATGGTAGAAATCATTAAGAACACTTTAAAACCATTTGCACATAACCAAGCTATCATAACTAAATCCCTATAACTCCACCAAGCCACACAAGTTGCCAAATCCGAGAGTATTGTCACAAAACACCCGTAAAGCCTCACCTCATCATAAGAACTAAAAGAACCGAGCATACCATTACCATATTGATCCAGCATGTTACCCATTTGTCCTATTTCCTCCGAGATTCTTCTGAATTATCCTCAAGTTGCCATTTCTCCTTGTCAGAACACCACTACTTTACCAAACACTCACTACAAGACATCCTAACATAAAACTACACCGCCCTAAGGCCCATAAGCCACTGTATTCTCCTTAAGCACTTCCATAAATACCACAACTGTAACACTCACTCTGAAAATACCTTATGCAAATCTAAAATTGTTCCTCTTTCCTTTCTTATACTGAAATGTAGAATCCATAATCAAACAGAATTATCGCACATACCGATACCATCCAATGTAAGTAACTGATTCTAGTGATATACAAATTCGAAAAATTTTCAATTTCCACATATACATTTTGAATCCATTAAAACCCTCTCGAGAGTCATCCACTATGCTCAAATCTAATTTACTTCGCCCCAAACGGGCCGAAAGATATGTGCTATTTTAGCACGATCAACACTCACAGGAATAACCCTGCCTTAACACGACCAATCGAATTCATACTTCGTGCGCACTACATCCTTCAAATTAACAACTTAATCATTCCATAATTCACAATACCCATACCTTATTACTGTCATAATACCGTAGTCAGTGCCACAAAATTCTTCTCAAGCTCATGCAATGCCAACCATAAAAATACCCAAATCATCCGCTAAGATCGCAATCATTCTCTTAATACTCAGGTTGACTTTCTCAGCCAAATTCAAATTCAAATCTCCACACATACGCCCCACTGGCAGAGAAGAAACCCTCCACTCACATTACAAGGAACACACCTACGTAGATTACTCTCCAGGAGATAACCCACCTCCCTAGCCTCAATTTGCATCTTGTTATGTATTTTCGGAGCCACAATTTCTACGCAATCACTAAATCTTTCCAAGTCCAAACTTATTACAAGACACGAGAATTAAGTCTGTCCCAAAATTTAACAATGTAAAAGATCCTTCAAAATATTCATACTCGAGACTATACGTCACATCAAAACGAAAATCAAGCACCCAACGACCTTCCTTTACACATCAAGGAAACACTTCTTGCCACATTCACATCGTCTTAACACATCATGCAGTTACATCATACTCATCACAAAGCCATTTCACCGCTCATCGAGCAACAAATTCCACTGTAGGGACATTACCGGACATATGCGTCCAATTGTATAGGTTACAACTGAAGCTACCAAGCTTAAACTGCGGTCTAACCATGGCCTCAAGTCCTCCAAACTGGCCCATCACCAAAACATAGATTTCTCATCTCGCACATCATCCCTGAACTCATAAGCCGGCGATACACAACTGATACCGAGCACTCATCTGCACATACGAATACGTGGAAGGAATTCAAAGAGTTATGTCCCAAGCTGAATCAATCCCGCATGATAAGGAAAGAAATATGGGAAGTATATATTCTAAATGCCTTGTAGCCTCTCGAAGATAAGTATGGACGTCATCATACCTATCTGCAAGACACTACTAGACACTTGCTCATGACTTGTAAAAACTAGTAACCTAGGGCTCTGATACCACCTTGTCACGACCCAAAATACAACTAGTCATAATAGCACCTAACTCATCCTGTTAGGTAAGCCAATTTCCAACTAATCAATTTCACTAAAAATTATTAAAGCAATTTAAGTGAATAAAGATCCTGATCTTACACAATCTCCAAGAACTGGTAATACAAATTATGAGCATCTAAGAATAGAGTATACAAAGCGGAAATGAAATAAATACATAGTCTGTTTGAATAATACATAAACAAAGCTTTTATAAAATCTAAGTTTACCCTGAACAAGAGGCAGCTACAACAGGAACGCAGGTACATCTTCAAGTCCCGCAACCATCGAGCATAGCAACAATAGCAACCAACATCTGCACGCAATGTGCAGAAGTGTAGTATCAGTATAACCGACCCCATGTACTGAGTAACTAACAAACCTAGTCGTAGGTTGAAAGTAGTGACGAGCTTCTGCCAAGGTCGAGTCCAAAACCACTAGTCCACAACAGTCCATAACAACATAAAGCAAATAATACCAGATGTAACTCAGAGATAAAATGCTCACCCAAATCATGATTTCAAAAATAATAGTTCTTCCTTTCAAGTACATCAGTGAAAAACCCAAATCGTTTACCGAAATTTTCAAAAATATGAATAAGTTTGAAAGCAATAATTTTCTCATAATCCGTTCAATAATAAATAAAATATCTCATTTTCTTTCCAGGATAACCGATGTAAAATAAATGCCTCACTATGCCCATCTATCAACATGTGTGAGAAATCATGAATAATGTGATACCGTATAGCATGAGAAAAATACATCTCTATGCATATATGTCATGTGTGCATGTCAATGCAATGTATCTCAAAGATTGCACTCATGTACTTACACTCTCAGAGTACTCGATCTCATTGTCTCGTATTCTCTCTCACTGTGCTCAGCACACTCAATCACTCAGCGCTATACAATACCTGCTGCGGCGTGCAGCCCGATCCCTGTTTATAGTCGACTACGCTCACTAGGGTGTACAGACTCATAAGGGGCTCCTACAGACCAAGCGCTATAAGCACAGACAACTCACGTGTTGCACGGACAACTCATGTGCCATAATATAAATATCTGGATCCGCACGGCAAACTCACATGCTGCACAGCCAACTCTCGTGCAATAATAATATAAAGATCCACACGGCCAACTCACGTGCAATAATAATATAAAGATCTGCACGACCATCTCACGTGCAATAATAATATAAGGATCCGCACGGCCAATTCACGTGCAATAATAAGCTAATAAGGCGCGCTGCAGGCGGGCAGCCCCGATCCATATAATAGTAATAATATATATAAAGCCAACATGGCCTGCTGTGGCGTGCAGTCCGATCCCAAAAATATCCTCACAATCAGGCCCTCGGCCTCCCTTAGTTATCAATCTCTCCAGTCTCTCTCTCATGGGCTCACAAAGTCATGAGTATAGACCAAAAATAATGATATGATGTATCAATAAATAACAACAGAGACTGAGATATGATATGCAATGAAATGAATAAGACTGAGTATGAATTATCAATTTAAAATAAATATTTCACAATAATATGACCTCTGTGGGTCCCAATAATACTGGCACACAGCCGCAACATGATTTTTAATATGTTTTTCAACTCAATTTCTTTAACTCATAAAATCGCATGAAAAATGCCAAGATCATTTAACTACAAAATTTCACAGAAACAATTATGTCACAGTTTCTATAGTACACGCCCACACGCCCATCACCTAGCATGTGCGTCATCTCCCAACAATTTACAAAATACATATATTCAGGGTTCATACCCTCAACTCCAATATTAGAAGAGTTACTTACCTCGAACAAGCCAAATCCAATATCGAGCAAGCTAAGCAATGCTCCAGCAATTCCAGTCTGCGTGTATCAACTTCCAAACGGCTCGAATCTAGTCACAATTAATTTGATTCAGCCCACAAAATTTATAGGAATTAATTCCATATCAAAATACTAATATTTTCACAAAATTCGAAATTTACGCCCCAAAAATACTCGTGGGTCCCATATTTCGAAATCTGACGAAAGTTATAAAATATTAATGCCCATTCAACCACGAGTCCAACCATATAAATTTTACTCAAATCCGACATCAACTCGACCCTCAAATCTTCAAATTAAACTAAGAGGGTTTTCACAATTTTTCCAACTTAATTCACCAATTAAATGTTAAAAACAACCATGAATTCAGGTAATTTAACCAATATTAAGTTAAGAACACTTACCCCATTGTTTTCTCTGAAAATCTGCCAAAAATTGCCTCAATCCGAGCTCCAAATCGTTAAAAATAGAAAATGGGACGAAGTCCCATTTTCTGAACTTATACTTTCTGCCCAGACCACTCTTCTTCGCGAACGCGATAGGTCCCTCGCGTTCGCGAAGCACAAAATGTTCTTCCCAACATTTACTCTTCGCGGACGCGAGCCAAAGTTCGCGAACGCGATGCTTTACGGAGCCCTTCTTCGAGAACGCGAGCTCCCCTTTGCGAACATGAAGGCAAAAACTCATGCCCACTATGTTTCCCTTCGCGAACGCGATATCCCAAACGCGATGCATAACCCAGCTCCTCTTCGCGAACATGAGACCCCCTCGCGAACGCGAAGAGTAAATCCTGCCTGCCATAAATTCCTCTTTGCGAACGCGAAAAAGAAAATCCGAAAAATGCAGCAACAGATATCAACAATCTCACCAAGGCCAAAAATGATCCGTTAACCATCCAAAACTCACCCGAGCTTCTCGGGACTTCAACCAAATATACCAACAAATCCTAAAACATCATACAGACTTAATCGAACCCTCAAATCACCTCAAACAACGCTAAACCCATGAATTACACCACAATTCAAGCCTAATGAACTTTGAAATTTCTAGTTTCTACAAACAACTCCGGAACCTATCAATTCACGTCCGATTGACCTCAAATTTTGCACACAAGTCATAAACGACATAACAGAGCTATAAAAAATTTCAGAACTGGATTCCAACCTCGATATCAAAAAGTCAACCCCCCGGTCAAACTTTCTAAAATTCAACTTTCGGTATTTCAAGCCTAATTCCACTACGGACCTCCAAATAATTTTTCGGACACGCTCCTAAGTCCAAAATTACCATACGGGGCTATTGGAATCATCAGAATTAAATACTGGATTCGTTTACACATAAGTCAATATCCGGTCAACTATTTCAACTTAAGCTTCCAACATAAAAATTTATTCTTCCAAGCTAACTCCGAAATACCTTAAAACCAAAACCGACAATTCACATAAGTCATACTACCTCGTAGGAAGTTATTCAAGACTTCAAATAGTTGAAAGGAACGTAAATGCTTAAAACGACCGGCCGGGTCGTTACACAGCTATTGCCACCACCATAAGAACTCTGTGCACCTCCTCCACCTCTACTGTAGTTGCCTCCACCACAACATAAAAAAGCATACCAAGCAAATTCCTTCAATCTGTCACCCTAATAAGCCCATCCGAAAATTTCATCTCCACTATCTTCATTATTACCATAAAGGAGGATTTTACATCTTTCAAAAACTCTACAAAAATTTCAATGAAATAGAAGTTAAAAATAAACGAAAAAGCTCCAGTTATTAATGAATTCAAATTACTACCATCTTCGCTTTACTTTTTTATGGCAAGAATTCAATTTTATTTGTAAACAATCTCATCACTTCTCTCTAAAATCTCATCCGCTGCCACCTCCCCTCTGGTCCGTAACCCCCTTCAGCCAGCATTTCATCACTTCCTAAAACCACCATTATAATAGTGTCGGCGAAATCCACAGCACCATAGCCACTTTCTTCACTTTCTCACCTTTTTCTTTCTCCCTCACAAAAAACTTATTTCTTTCGCATAACTAACAACCATAGATGGCCGTCGATCCCGTCGCCCCATTTTTACTTTTTAATCTCCTTTCCTCTATTGTAACCACCCAAAAATTACCTATCTAAGAAGTCATTATATTTTGGCAATGGGATCCGATTGTGGAGAAGAAGAAGAAGTCAAGGTAGGGGAAAAGTTCCAGCGGCCGGTTTAGGAAAACTTGGAAGAAGATTAAGAAGAAAAGATGGGAGGGGGATTATTTTCTACTTTTTTTTTTGGTAAAAAACTAAAGCTATTTTCTTCTTTTTTTTCCTTTTTCAAAATACACGTATAATTTTTTAATTCGTTCTTTTTGCACGTCAGCGCGATTGTATTTCACGCTTGTGATCTGTTGGACGTGAATATCTATGAGGTTACACTTCAGTGGAGAAGAAGTGTCTAATTGGTAATGGGGTCAATGAAGGTGTTCATCTGATAGTTCAGGACAACATAAAGGAGCCGTTTATGTATTTCGCCATATTTTTATTGAAAGAAATAAATTTAAAAGTATCTTTCTAGGGAAAAGGAGGAACTACAGATACAAAATTAAGAGGAAGTTAGAAATTTTCTATTGAGAAGGTACTTTGAGAATTTAGAAATTAAGGATAAAAAAGTAAATATTTTGCTAAAATTAAAAATAGATGAATGGTAGATTTTGGATTCTAATCAGTTGACTTATAAGCACTTTAATATTTATCAAACATGTAGATAAGCCAAAAGATATTTATAGTGCTTATAAGCTTATCCAAATACTCTCTAAATAATAGTAATTGGGAGACAATATGCTTCTATTTTTACATAAATTAACACTTTCACTTTCTAAAATTTTATGGTTCTTACTATCCTACGAGAAATACAAAATTAACCTATTTGAATGAAATTGTAACCTTATTTAGACGTGAATGATCTACAACCTTATACATATGTATTTATTATATACATATATAGTGTTGTGGGAAATAATATACTCTAGTAAATATCTTATTTCTATCACTACAAAAAAAGAACGATATTTGTGACTCGTGAGGGAGAATTTGCCATAATTTCGTTACTAGTCGAACGTAGCAAGAATTTTGTGACGAAAGAATAGACTATCAAACATTTGTCACAAATTGATGAATTTCGTTATAAAATCGTCAAATACTTTAAAACTTCGTGATGGATATTATTTTAACTCTTAAGTGTCACGACCCAAAATCCTAACCTGTCGTGATGGAGCCTATCTCAATACTAGGCAAACCGATAACCTCAACGAATTACAATAATCTCTTAATTCTGAAAATATATTATTTGAATTCCATAGAAAACCTCAGTATTTCTGATACAAACACTCCCAAAAACCGGTGTCACTGAGTACATGAGCATCTAAATAATAATAAAGTCTGACGGATAAGCACATTGTCTGAAAATATAGAACAATACAATAACTGAAAGGAAAGAGAGTCAAGGTCTGCGGGCGCCAAGCAGCTACCTTGATAATCTCCAACAGATAATTCTTCAACTCTGGCAATCGCCGTATCCGAATGTAGCTGGATCTGCATACGAGGTGCAGAGTGTAGTATGAGTACAACCAACTCAATAAGTAACAAGACTAACCTCTAGGTTGAAAGTAGTGACGAGCTTCGTAGGTACAGTCTAGTACATAAATAATGGTGCAGAAATGTAGGCATGCTTTCAAATTCAACAGTAAACTCAGTACAAGCAAAATAGATCAATACTGCATGATATGAGGAAAGTGACATCTCAGTGGAAAGACTTCCTGTACTACTGGTCACTAATTATTCGGTCACTCGGTACCGTTTATGACCAATCCAGCCCGGGGATATTCCATCCCGTATATGTATTCACATCGACTGACAGTCAGCCCCTCAGTACCGTATAAGACCAATCCAGCCCAAGGGTAATTTACCCCCACATGTAAAGGATACAGACATGATCCATGTCTAGGGACAATTCATCATAATATAAATAAATAAGGTCAGATAATAACACGATTCTTAAATTTTATAACTTCACAGGATTTATTCAACTGACAATTTCTATGGTGCACGTCCACATGCCCGTCACCTATCGTGTGTGTCACCTCCAACCAATTTATATTATACCAAATTTGGGGATTCATACCCTCCGAACCAAGTTTAGAAGCGTTACTTACCTCAACCCGTGTAAGTTTTTATTCCGCTATGCCCTTGCCACGAGAATTGGTCTCCAAAAGCCTCATATCTAGCCACAATTAATTCGATTCAGTCAATGCGAATTATAGAAAATTAATTCCATATGAAAATATAAATTTTCCAACAATATCCGAAATTGCACTCAAAAATCGTCTGTGGGACCCACATCTCGAAACTCGATAAAAGTTACAAAATATGAACGCCCATCCAACCACGAGTCCAACCATATAAATTTTATCAAATTCCGATATCAACTCGACCTGCAAATCTTCAATTAAAGTCTATGAAGATTTCTAATATTTTCAACCCAATCTTTACCCATTTGAACTCAACAATCTTTCCACAACCTTATTGGTATGTGTATATATACATGATACTCTTACACCCAAGAATCATACTCTTAATCTTCCATCTTTTACCCCAAAAATCGAAATTGAAGAATTGGGGGAAGAAATTCTTACCTCTTTGAAGCACTAGCAAGATCCTTGTGAAATCTTCAAGTCTTGAACAAGAATTAATGAACAATTGATTAAGTCTTTACTTTATCTCTATAAGATGCTCTCACCACTCTCTAAAATACCAGAGTTTTTGCTCTAAAAGAGTCCCCTTGCCTCAATATATCGAAATAGGGTCGGGTAAAAAATTAAAAAAAAATAAAGCCCCGACGCAGATCTGCCGTTGCATATGTGACCGCATAATGCTTCTGCGGCCCGCATAATGGGTCGCAAAAAGGCCCTCCGAAACTGGGCAACACTGTTTCAGTCTGCGGCCATTATGCGGTCCGCGACCTGTTCTGTGGTCGCATAATGCACCGCAGAACTGGTTTGCGATCACATAATGCGCCGCAAACCTGATCTCCAAACTCGCCTCACCTGCTTCACTCGACGGCCATTAAGCGGTCCGCAGAGTGATTCTGCGGTCGCATAATAGACCGCAGAAACGCATTTCTCTGCCACAATTTTTTTTTTACTCCCCAGTGCATTATTCAACCCAAAAGGTCCGAGCCACAACTAATTGAACTAAGTGTACTAATTAATCTTTGTACTAATTGATCTATCTAGGCACCACAAAATCTTAATTTTCTTAGCAAAAATTCTCCGGGTTCATTACACATAAGTCAACATCCGGTCAACCTTTTCAACTTAAGTTCTAAACCTTGGAACTAAGTGCTCCAAATCATACCAAAACCTCACTGGACCCGAACTAATCACCCCTACAAGTCACATAACAACTGTAAAGCATAAATCAAGCAGTAAATGGGGGGGCGGGGTTATAATAGTCAAAACGACCGGTCGGGTCGTTACGTTAAGATTCTTCATTTGAGATTTCTTTGACATTACTGTATCAAACTGTTGAACTAATTTATTCTAATTTGTCATTTTTAAGGTAAAACGTATTAATATTGAAGAAAAAAATAATTCATATCGTCCCAATTTGGGCCTCGAATGTAACCAGTCCAAATCGGCTCGTCTTTTAGGTTAAAGGTAAAGATTTGAATTGGGCAAGTGCACAAATAGCCATTCTCAAGGATGCTATTTAGAAATTAGCTAGTACTTATTTTGTCCTGAAATTTTAAACTAAAAAATCTTAACTTCAGGACAATTCAGGACATTTTTATCCTGAAAATTTGAACTTAAAAACTAAAATTCAGAATGCGCTGGCTAATTCCTAAATAGCAGCCATTTAGAGTGTCTATCTGGTGTCAATTCTACGATTTGAATTGTTGAAAAAGCCCGACTCCTTGGTTCACTGAATCAGGAAATTACGCCGAACCTTTGTAGAACCACCATTTATATTTTGACCCCATTAAAAAAAGTAAAGTCGTCCCGTGCCAGAATTTTAAAGCACATTGCCAGAATGTTTAGTCTAACAACGTACTTCGATATTCTAGCAATTGACAAGCGAAAGTCCAAAGTGTGCATTCTTTTCATTTTTTAGCACGAAAAGGCAATCCGTTCTATTCAATGACTAAATATATTACCACAATAGAGTGAAAATATTACGAAATGTTCCATATCTTTAAATACACTAACTTATAGTAGTTTCTTGTAATAATCTCAGTAAAAGTTAACTAAACATATTTATAAGGAGAATAACTTACGCAAAAAAGAATATAAATAAATATCAAAATCATGGGACGCCATGCAAATATGCACGCCAACTCTATCTGTGTTGAATACATCTTTGTGGTACTACATTAGTTAGTGTTTGATGGGAGTATTTGAGAAGAGGTTGTTTTGTCCCTCGTTGGAAAAAGAAAGAAAGGAGGAAGTGTTTAAAAAACACTTCTTTGTCTTATATAATTTGAATATTTTAAAGGATGTTTTGGAGAAAAATTAGAAATTTGACTATATTATCAATTTCTATATTATTAAAACGAAATCATGTGAAAATTTCTTTCTCTTTCCATACTATTATCCATGCAGCAACAAAGAGGAAACTTAAATTCCTTAAGGACAGTGACTACACTATCGAAGCCAGATTATTTCATCCATTATTTTTCTAACAGAACTTGTGTCAAGGGAAATAGTTTATATATACGCAAAAGTTTTTGTAATTACCCTTTTTACAGTATTGTATAATTTTTTGATAAACGAGATTCAATTGAACCTCTCCCCAGAATATATAACTTGCACGCAACCCATACAAAAAGGGCTTATCTCTCTGTCTCTAATTAAATAAGCCCTTGAAAATGGTCCAGGCAAGTCATCCTTGACTATCAAATAAGACTCTTCTTTTCTTCTTAGAATCCCTCGTTCTATTCATCTCTCAATGTATGGAAAAAGAGAAATTGGTCTTACATGAAAGAGAAGAGCTTGTCAAGTTAGCTAAAGATGACCTGCCTAAAGCCAATATAAGGAAAGGATACCATTAACGGTGTAAAGACCTCTCCAAAGGTTGAAGGCAAGTCATCCTTGACTACCAAATAAGCCTCTTTTCATCATGCTAGACCTCTCATCTGTCTTCTGATCTCTCGATAAAGGGTAACCTAGTGTACGAAGTATCCTGCGTTCATGCAGGGTTCGAGAGCCACCACCCCAAGGGGTGCAATGTACTCAGCCTACATTGTCGCAAGCATCGTGGTTGATTCCACGGCTCGAACACGTAACCTATAGGTCATACGGTTATAACTTTACCGTTGCTCCTAAGTCTCCCTATTCTCTATCTTCTCTCTCGATCTCACAGTAAATTAGCAGATGAGAAAGTTTTGCATGAAAGAGAAGAGCATGTCAAGATAGCAAGGAGACTGCCTGAAACCAAGCAAAAAAGGCTACCATGTATTAAATGGTATAATCAAAACACCTTTTAAAATAATGGAGCAGGCAAGTCATCCTTGGCTACTAAACAAATATGACTCTCCTCTTAATGTAAGATCTCTCTTCTTTATTGAGATCATGATTACTATATGGTTAGTTAGCCATGCATTCATAGCCATAGATAAAATAGTAATGGAGAACTTAGCATCTCTCTAGCATATAGTTGCTTTATGTTTTTCCTTTTTATTTCTATGTCGTTGTTCTCTTCAGCTACATTATCTGACTTTCTAATAGGAATAAGTTCTCTTTATTTGTAAGTACACTTGCACTTATCAGTTTATCTCAATTTCATTAGTTCATATGTGCAAGAGTTTGGTTTCCAGATAGAGTGAGGAGAATAATGAAGGGCAAGTTACATATTTTGGTGAGTCGGCCAAAAATATTACATTTTATATATATATATATATATATATATATATATATATATATATATATATATATATATATATATATATATATATATTATTTTTGTTTTTGACATATTGTGTAGCTTTTCAAATAATATAATAAATACTAGAAAGTAAACGAGCTACGCTGTATCAATAGTGTTTGATGTCCTTGGAAATTTTTACTAGTTATCTGTTCTTAAAGAATCTGATAAATTCGAATATTGATAAAATCTGTAAAATCGAAAGTGTCCTAGAAGGAATAGAAAGAAAGTCAATGCCACTAAATGAGGTATTGGGAGTGACGCATTGTCACAGACCAAAATTTACATGTTGTGATGGCGCCCATCTCAATACTAGGCAAGTCGATAATCTCAATAAATCACTATAAGCTTTTAAGTTTGAAAATATAATATTTAGATTTAATAGAAAAAATCCCACAAATACTGATACAAATACACTACCAAAATTCAGTGTCACTGAGTACATGAGCATCTAAATGATAACATTGTCTGACTGATAAAACACTGTCTGAAAATATAGAACAGTATAAACAAATGAAGGGAAAGAGAGACAAGGTCTGCGGACGCCAAGTAGCTACCTCGACAGTCTCCAACAGTTAAAACTTTGAAATCTAGCAGCAACCGTATCCGGAAGTACCTGGATCTGCACACGAAGTACAGAGTATAGTATGAGTACAACCGACCCCATGTACTCAATAAGTAACAAGACTAACCTTTGGGCTGAAAGTAGTGACGAGCTCAATAGGTACAGTCTAAATGTAACGACCCGGCCGGTCGTTTTGAGTATTATAATCCCATTCCCCCATTTACTACTCAATTTATACCTTACAATTGATTTATGACTTATCAGGTTAGTTGATTCGGGTCCGGAAGGAATTCGAAGTGAAACGAGACACTTAGTCTCATAATTGAAAATTTAAGTTAAAAAGGTTGACCAGATGTAGACTTATGTGTAAATGACCTCAGAATTGAATTTTGATGATTTTAATAGCTCCGTATGGTGATTTTGGACTTAGGAGCGTGTTCAGAAAATTATTTGGAGGTCAGTAGTGAAATTAGGCTTAAAATGGCGAAAGTCAAATTTTTGGGAAGTTTGACGGGGGGTTAACTTTTTGATATCGGGGTCGAAATCCAATTCTGAAAATTTGAATACCTCCATTATATCATTTATAACTTGTGTGCAAAATCTGAGGTCAATCGGACGCGATTTGATAGGTTCCGGCGTCGTTTGTAGAAACTTAAAATTTCATAGTTCATTACGCTTGAATTGGGGTATGATTCATAATTTTAGCGTTGTTTGAGGTGATTTGAAGGTTCGACTAAGTTCGCGTGATGTTTTAGGACTTGTTTGTATATTTGGTTGAGCTCCCGGGGGCCTCGGGTGAGTTTCGGATGGTTAACGGATCAAATTCGGACTTAGAAGAAAAAGCTGAAGTTTCTGCCTTATGATGCAATCGCACCTGCGGAAATTCCATCGCAGGTGCGAGCTCGCAGAAGCGAGCCTGGCAAGCGCAGATGCGGGCAGAGGTCTGTGAGGCAATGGTCGCAGGTGCGAGGGAAATTCCGCACCTGCGATGAGCGCAGATGGGGTCCCTTGATCGCAGAAGCGGAGGCAGGCATACGTGATTTTTCCGCAGAAGCGGAGCTTTGATCTCAGATGCGGCTCCGCAGATGTGGAAATGGAGCCGCAGGTGCAAAACTCCTGGTCAGAATGTTAAAAATAGAGGAGTTCGAGATTTTGTCATTTTTGACATTTCCAAAAGCGGGTGAGGCGATTTTTGAGCGAGAAATCACGGGTAATTTTGAGGTAAGTCCCTTGTGATCCTTTCCACTCCATAATATTGAATTATCATCGAATAATCCGACTAGATTACATATTTTTGAGGTGTAAATTGGGGATTTGAACTTAGGGATTTAAAAATAAGATTTGAAGATTTGGAGGTCGAGTTGAGGTCGGATTTTGGTAAAATTAGTATGGTTGGACTCGTGGTTGAATGGGCTTTCGAATTTTGTAACTTTTATCGGGTTCCAAGACGTGGGCCCAACAGGTAATATTTTGAGCTAAATTTTGTATTTTTATGGAAATATTATATTTTCATATGGAATTAATTCCAATAAATTTTGACTGAAACGGATTATTTGTGACTAGATTCGAGGCATTCAGAGGCCGATTTGTGAGGCAAAGGCATAGCAGAGTAAAGAATTTCACGTTTTGAGGTAAGTAACAGTTATAAATCTGGTCCTGAGGATATGAAACCCCGGATTTTTGTGTCATGTGATTATTTGGGAGGTGACGCACATGCTACGTGATGGGCGTGTGGGCGTGCACCGAAGGGATTGTGACTTGGTCTACAAGTGAAACTGTAAAGTTGAATAACTTGTTGTTAGCTATATGCGCTCTTTGTGATGAAGAAATTTGACTGTAAATCATGTTAAAAATCATACTTAGGCTATGTGATAGTATTGTTGGGACCCACAGAGGTCGCGTACTTATTGAATTATTTGCTAATTGCTGACTTGTACTCAGTCATGATTTTACTTGTGCATCATACCTTAGTCTTTCTTGATATTTGTTAATTCACTATGTTATGTTTGTTTGGGCTGATCTTTGTGATTTCCGAGAGCCCGAGAGACTAGGGAGGTGGAGGACTAAGTAACGCCGAGGGCCTGTCAGTGAGGTAAGGATATATGGTACGTGAGTTATCCGTGCAGGATATTATAACACATGAGTTATCCCTGCAGCACGTGAGTTGTCCGTGTGGATTATGGCGCTTGGGCTGTAGGATCCCCTCCGGAGTCTTTACATCCCTAGTGAGCATGGGTACCCATTGAGTGTGAGTGTTGAGGGCTGAGAGCCGAGTGGTTGAGCTATTTTGATGAGTTGAGTGACTATTGACCTGAGAGGTTGTACTTGCTTTTCATTTGTTGTTACATTTAGTTTCTATCTGTCATTGTTGTGAAATTCTCTAAAAGATTCTATATCCGGATTACATGAACATGAACTGTATAAAATTGACTTGACTTAAACTGCTGGATTTGAAAGCATGTCTATTCTTTGCTGGAATTACTGAAAGTGAACTATAACTGTGTAGCTCGTCATTATCTTCAGATTCTTAGTTATTATTGTTAATTACTGAGTTGGTTGTACTCATACTACATCCTACACTTCGTGTGCAGATCCAGGTACTTCTGGAGATAGCAGGTGTTAATTCTCTCTTACAGTTGATCTTCCGGAGATTCAGTGGTAGCTGCCATGTTTCGCAGACCTTGTCTCTCCTTCTCTATCTCCTTGCTTACCATATTTTGGGTCTTAGACTATTATAGACCGTATTTTTTCAGACTTGTATTCATATTAGATACTCATGTACTCAGTGACACCAGGTTTTGGGAGAGTTCGTATCAGTTTTTGTGGGATTTTGTATTGTATTTAATTATTATATTTTCAAACTTAAAAGAAAGTGTGGTTTATAGATATTATCGGCTTGCCTAGTGTCGAGATAGGCTCCATCACGACAAGTTAGAATTTTGGGTCGTGACAAGTTGGTATCAGAGCCTAGGTTACATCGGTCTCATGAAGTCATGAGCAGGTTTAGTCGAGTCTTGTGGATAGGTACGGAGACGTCTATACTTATCTTTGAGAGGCTGCAGAACCCTTAGGAAAATTTCACTTTCTTGTATTTTGTCGTGCGAATTTGTTGATTCCGGAAACTAAATTTTTGTTATTCTATTCTCTCACAGATGGTGAGGACACGTACTACCGGATCGGACGGTCAGCCACCAGTGCCACCAGTTAGGGCCGCGAGAGGCCGGGGCCGTGGTAGAGACCGGGGCCGAGGTAGAGGTTGAGGTGTAGGTCGTACCACGGTTAGACCCGCAGCTATAGTACCACCAGTTGCTCCAGGTCAGGAGCAGATTCGAGATATAGCTGAGCCGACAGGACCAGCTCAGGCACCAGCTGTGCCTATTGAGATTCTAGGTCTTCAGGAGACTTTGGCCTACATATTGACAGTTTGCACTAGTCTTGGTCAGGTGGTTTCGGCTCAGGATGCACCTGCCACTTCTCAGATCGGGGAGGTACTCAAACCCCTGTTGCCCATACTCCAGACCAGGTAGTACAGGGACTTCATATACCGGGGGCACCACCAGCCCAGCCGGTTGCAGTTGCTCAGGCCCCGGTAGTTCCTGTTATGGCAGATGATGATCAGAGGAGACTTGAGAGATTTGAGAGGCTTCGACCTCCACCATTTAGCGGTGCTGAGTCAGAGGATGCTCAGGAGTTTCTAGATAAGTGTCAACGGATACTTCGGACATCGGGTATTCTAGAGACCAGTGGGGTCTCGTTCACTACTTTTCCGTTTTCTAGGGTTGCCTTCAGATGGAGGGAGGCTTACGAGAGGTGTGGGCCGGTCGGTGCATCACCCCTTACCTGGCAGCAGTTCTCCGGTCTATTCCTAGAGAAGTTCGTGCCTCAGTTCTGCAGAGAGGAGCTGCGTAGGTAGTTCGAGCAACTTCGTCAGGGTGATATGTCCATGACACAGTATGAGATAAGATTTTTAGAATTGGCCCGTCATGCTACCTAGTTGATTCCCACAGATAGAGAAAGGATCAGGAGGCTAAAAGGCCTCGTGGTTCAGCTGATTTTAGTGGTGTTCCTTTAGGGGGTCAGTTTTACCACGGTAGGGATCGTTCTTTCAGACATGCTCAGGTGAATCGTCCATCTCATCGTGGTGCATCAGCTAGGCATGGTTCTTACAGTGCTCACTCAGGCCAGTCTTCATTCAGTGCACTACCAGCATAGAATTCTCATCATGCCTCGTCCGCTCAGGCTTCTACAGGTAATTCTTTGGGTTATTAGGAGCAGTAGTTCCGTTAGAGGAGGGGTTGTTTCGAGTGTGGAGAATTGGGTCATTTCAAGAGAAATTGTCCTAGGTGAGTGGGGCTCCACAGCAGAGTTCTCAACTAACGGCACCAGCACCAGCAGTTACACCACTCGCCCAGCCAGCTCGGGGTGGGGGTCAGGCAGCTAGGGGTCTCCCAAGAGGGGGAGATCGGTCAAGTGGCGGTCAGGACCAATTTTATGCTTCTCCTGCTAGGCCAGATGATGTTGCCTCAGATGCAGTGATCACATGTATTGTTTCAGTGTGCCATAGGGAGGCTTCTATATTGTTTGACCCTGGTTCCACTTATTCATATGTATCATCGTATTTTGCTCATTATCTGGATATGCCCTGTGAGTCCTTAGTTTCACTTGTTTGTGTATCTACACCGGTGGGCGATATTATTACTGTGGACCGTGTGTATCGGTCGTGTGTGGTAACTATTGGGAAACTGGAGACCATAGTTGATCTCTTATTACTCGGTAGGGTTGATTTTGATATAATCCTAGGTATGGATTGGTTGTCTCCATGTCATGCTATTCTGGACTGTCACGCAAAAATCGTGACGTTGACGATGCCGGGGTTGCCAAAGGTTGAATGGAGAGGTTCTCTAGATTTTGTTCCTAGCAGGGTAATTTCTTATTTGAAGGCCCAACATATGGTTGGAAAGGGATGTTTGCCATATTTGGCTTTGTGAGAGATGTTTATGCAAATACTCCTATTATTGACTCAGACTTTCCGGATGTATTTCCATCAGACCTGCCAGGTATGCCACCTGACAGGGATATTGATTTCGGTATTGACTTGGTGCAGGGCACTCAGCCCATTTCTATTCCTCCGTATCGTATGGCACCAGCTGAGTTAAAAGAATTGAAAGAGCAACTTCAAGAACTCCTTGAAAAGGGATTTATTAGGCCTAGTGTGTCACCTTGGGGTACACCGGTTCTGTTTGTGAAGAAAAAAGATGGTACTATGCGTATGTGCATTGATTATAGGCGGTTGAACAAAGTTTCAATCAAGACTAAATATCCTTTGCCACGTATTGATGACTTATTTGACCAGCTTCAGGGAGCGAGAGTGTTCTCCAAAATTGATTTGAGATCGGGGTATCACCATTTGAAAATTCGGGATTCGGATATTCTAAAGATGGCATTCAGAACTCGTTATGGCCACTACGAATTTCTTATGATGTCTTTTTGGGCTAACCAATGCCCCAGCAGCATTTATGCATTTGATGAATAGTGTATTCCAGCCATATCTTGATTTATTTGTCGTAGTATTTATTGATGATATTCTGGTATACTCACATAGCCAGGAGGAGCATGCACAACACTTGGGTATTGTATTACAGAGGCTGAGAGAGGAGAGACTTTATGCCAAATTCTCTAAGTGTGAGTTCTGCTTAGCTAGGTGGTATTCTTGGGGCATATAGTGTCCAGTGAAGGAATTAAGGTAGATCCGAAGAAAATAGAGGCAGTTCAGAATTGGCCCAGGCCATATTCAGTTACTGGGATTCGGAGTTTTCTCGGCTTAGCCGGTTATTATCATCGCTTCGTGGAGTGTTTCTCGTCTATTGCATCGCCTATGACTAAATTGACCTAGAAAAGTGCTCCGTTCAGGTAGTCGAATGAGTGTGAAGAGAGCTTTCAGAAGCTCAAAACAGCTTTGACTACAGCTCCAGTATTGGTGTTGCCTACAGGTTAAGAGTCTTATACTATGTATTGTGACGCGTCGCGTATTGGTCTCGGCACAATGCTGATGCAAGACGATATGGTGATTGCCTATGCGTCCAGACAGTTAAAGGTGCATGAGAAGAATTATCCAGTCCACGATCTTGAGTTAGCAGCTATTGTTCATGCCTTGGAAATTTGGCGGCATTACTTGTACGGTGTCCAGTGTTAAGTTATTACCGATCATCGGAGTCTACAATATTTATTTAAACAGAAGGATCTTAATTTGTGACAGCGAAGGTGGTTATAGTTGCTTAAGGATTATGATATCACCATTCTCTATCATCCCGGAAAGGCCAATGTAGTGGCCGATGCCTTGAGTTATAAAGCGGAGAGTTTGGGTAGCTTAACATACTTACCGGTAGCAGAGAGGCCTTTAGCATTGGATGTTCAAGCCTTGGCCAACCAGTTTGTTAGATTGGATGTTTCCGAGACGAATCGAGTTTTGGCTTGTGTGGTTTCTCCGTCTTCTTTATATGATCGCATCAAAGAGTGCCAATATGATGATCCACATCTGCTTGTCCTTAAGGACACGGTTTAGCACGGTGATGCCAAGGAAGTCACTATTGCAGATGACGGTGTATTACAGATGCAGTGCAGGCTATGTGTGCCTAATGTAGATGGTTTGCGTGAGCTGATTCTCCAGGAAGCTCACAGTTCGCGGTACTCTATTTATCCAGGCGCCGCGAAGATGTATCAGGATTTTAGGCAGCACTATTGGTGGAGGCGAATGAAGAAAGATATAGTTGGATTTATAGCTCGGTGTTTCAATTGTCAACAGGTAAACTACGAGCATCAGAGACCGGGAGGATTACTATAGAGACTTGAAATTCCGGAGTGGAAGTGGGAGCGTATTACCATGGACTTCGTAGTTGGGCTCCCACGAACTTTGAGAATGTTTGATGTTGTTTGAGTGATAGTAGATCGGTTGACCAAATCTGCGCATTTTATTCCAGTTGGTACTAATTATTCTTCAGAGCAGTTGGTTTGGATTTATATTCGCGAGATTGTTCGCCTACACGGTGTGCTAGTGTCCATCATTTCAGATCGGGGTACGCTGTTTACCTCACAGTTTTGGAGAGCAGTGCAGCGAGAATTGGGCACACAGGTTCAGTTGAGTAGAACATTTCACCCTCAGACGGATGGACATTCCGAGCGCACTATTCAGATATTGGAGGATATGCTACGCGCTTGTGTCATTGATTTTGGGGGTTCTTGAGATCAATTTCTGCCACTCGCGGAGTTTTCTTACAATAATAGCTACCAGACAAGCATTCAGATGGCTCCGTATGAAGCTTTATATGGGAGACGGTGTCGGTCTCCGGTGGGTTGGTTTGAGCCGGGTGAGGTTAGAATATTGGGTACTGACTTGGTTCAGGATGCTTTAGAGAAGGTCAAAGTGATTCAGGAACGGCTTTGCACGGCGCAGTCTAGACAGAAGAGTTATGCCTACAGGAAGGTCCGTGATGTTACTTACATAATTGGGGAGAAGGTTCTGCTCAAGATTTCACCCATGAAGGGTGTGTTGAGGTTCGGGAAGAAGGGCAAGTTGACCCCTCGGTATATTGGGCCTTTTGAGATACTTAAGAAAATTGGAGAGGTGGCTTATGAACTTGCCTTGCCACCTAGTATATCAGGTGTTCATCCACTGTTCCATGTATCCATGCTCTGAAAGTATGTCGGGGATCCGTCTCATATTCTGGATTTCAGTACAGTACAGCTGGACGGTAATTTGATTTATGATGTGGAGCCGGTGGATATTTTGAACCGGCAGGTTTGAAAGCTGAGGTCAAAGAATATAGCATCAGTGAAGGTATAGTGGAGAGTCCAGCCAGTCAGAGAAGCTACTTGGGAGATTGAGCAGGAGATGCTGAACAAATATCCACACCTATTTGAGACTCCAGGTATGATTCTATACCCGTTCGAGGACGAACGTTTGTTTAAGAGGGGGAGAATGTAACGACCCGGCCGGTCGTTTTGAGTATTATAACCCCGTTCCCCCATTTACTGCTCAATTTATGTCTTACAATTGATTTATGACTTATCGGGTTAGTTGGTTCGGGTCCGGAAGGAATTCGGAGTGAAACGAGACACTTAGTCTCATAATTAAAATTTTAAGTTAGAAAAGTTGACTAGATGTAGACTTAAGTGTAAACGACCTCGAAATTGAATTTTAATGATTTCAATAGCTCTGTATGGTGATTTTGGTCTTAGGAGCGTGTCCGGAAAATTATTTGGAGGTCGGTAGTGGAATTAGGCTTAAAATGGCGAAAGTCAAATTTTTGGGAAGCTTGACGGGGGGTTGACTTTCTGATATCGGGGTCGAAATTCGATTCTGAAAATTTGAATACCTCCGTTATGTCATTTATGACTTGTGTGCAAAATTTGAGGTCAATCGGACGCGATTTGATAGGTTCCGGCGTCGCTTGTAGAAACTTGAAATTTCGAAGATCATTAGGCTTGAATTGGGGTATGATTCATGGTTTTAGCATTGTTTGAGGTGATTTTAAGGTTCGACTAAGTTCGCATGATGTTTTAGGACTTGTTGGTATATTTGGTTGAGCTCCCGGGGGCCTCGGGTGAGTTTCAGATGGTTAACGGATCAAATTCGGACTTAGAAAAAAAAGCTGAAGTTTCTGCCATATGATGCAATCGCACCTGCGGAAATTCCATCGCAGGTGCGAGCTCGCAGAAGCGAGCCTGGCAAGCGCAGATGTGGGCAAAGGGCTGTGAGGTAGTGGTCGAAGGTGCGAGGGAAATTCCGCACCTGCGATGAGCACAGATACGGTCCCTTGATCGCAGAAGCGGAGGCAGGCTTAAGTCATTTTTCTGCAGAAGCGGAGCTTTGATCGCAAATGCGGCTCCGTAGATGCGGAAATGGAGCCGCAATTGCAAAACTCCTGGTCAGAATGTTAAAAATAGAGGAGTCCGAGATGTGCATAGGTAAGTCCCTTGTGATCTTTTCTACTCCATAATATTGAATTATCATCGAATAATCCGACTAGATTACATGTTTTTGAGGTGTAAATTGGGGATTTGAAAATAAGATTTGAAGATTTGGAGGTTGAGTTGAGGTTGGATTTTGGTAAAATTAGTATGGTTAGACTCGTGGTTGAATGGGCTTTCGGATTTTGTAACTTTTGTCGGGTTCTGAGACGTGGGCCCCACGGGCGAGGTTTTGAGCTAAATTTCGTATTTTTATAGAAATATTGTATTTTCATATGGAATTAATTCTAATAAATTTTATTGACTGAAACGAATTATTTGTGACTAGATTCGAGGCATTCGGAGGCCGATTTGCGAGGCAAAGGTATAGTAGAGTAAAGAATTTCACGTTTTGAGGTAAGTAACAGTTATAAATCTGGTCCTGAGGGTATGAAAACCCGGATTTTTGTGTATGTGATTATTTTGGAGGTGACGCACATGCTAGGTGACGGGCATGTGGGCGTGCACCGAAGGGATTGTGACTTGGTCCGTCCCGTGAAACTGTAAAGTTGAATAACTTGTTACCTATCTGCTCTCTTTGTGTTGAAGAAATTTGACTGTAAATCATGTTAAAAATCATACTTAGGCTATATGATAGTACTGTTGGGACCCACAGAGGTCGCGTACTTGTTGAATTATTTGCTAATTGCTGACTTGTACTCAGTCATAATTTTACTTGTGCGTCATACCTCTGTCTTTCTTGATATTTGTTGATTCACTATGTTATCTTTGTTTGGGCTGATCTTTGTGATTTTCGAGAGCCCGAGAGACTAGAGAGGTTGAGGACTGAGTAACGCCGAGGGCCTGTCGGTGAGGTAAGGATATATGGCACGTGAGTTGTCCGCTCAGGATATTATAGCACATGAGTTATCCGTGCAGCACGTGAGTTGTCCGTGCGGATTATGGCGCTTGGGCTGTAGGAGCCCCTCCGGAGTCTGTACACCCCCAGCGAGTGGGGGTACCCATTGATTGTGAGTGCTGAGGGCTGAGAGCCGAGTGGTTGAGCTGTTGTGACGAGTTGAGTGATTGTTGCCTTGAGAGGTTGTACTTGCTTTTCATTTGTTGTTGCATTTAGTTGCTATCTGTCATTGTTGTGATATTCTCTAAAATATTCTATATCCGGATTACATGAACATGAACTGTATAAAATTGACTTGACTTAAACTGCTGGATTTGAAAGTATATCTATTCTTTGCTGGAATTACTGAAAGTGAACTATAACTGTGTAGCTCGTCATTATCTTCAGTTCCTTAGTTATTATTGTTACTTGCTGTGTTGGTTGTACTCATATTACACCCTGCACTTCGTGTGCAGATCCAGGTGCTTTTGGACATAGCGAGTGTTGATTCTCTCGTACGGTTGATCTTCCAGAGATTCAGAGGTAGCTGCCGTGTTTCGCAGACCTTGTCTCTCCTTCCCTATCTCCTTATTTACCGTATTTTGGGTCTTAGACTATTATAGACCGTATTTTTCCAGACTTGTATTCATATTAGATGCTCATATACTCAATGACACCAGGTTTTGGGGAGAGTTCATATCAGTATTTGTGGGATTTTGTATTGTATTTAATTATTATATTTTCAAACTTAAAAGAAAGTGTGGTTTATTGATATTATCGGCTTGCCTAGTGTCGAGATAGGCGCCATCACGACAGGTTGAGATTTTGGGTCGTGACAAGTACAAGTAAAATAGATCAATTCTGAATGATATGTGGAATATGACATCTCTATATCTGCATGCCAATGTACATGCTGTATGTGATGCACCTCAGTGGAAACCTCGTGTACTCACACTCTCAAAATACTCAATCACTCAGTACTGTATTTGGCCAATCCAACCCAGGGAAGATCTATCCCAAATATAATATCAACTGGCAGTCAGTCGCTCAGTACTGTGTAAGGCCAATCCACCCCAGGGAAGATCCATCCCTCAATATAGATAATTAGGCAAGATCAACGCCAAGGAAAATCCATCCCAAAATGTAAATGATTCGGGCAAGATCCATGCCCACGGAAGATCCATCCCTCAATATAAGTGCTTCGGGCAAGATCCATGCCCATGGAAGAACCATCCCTCAAGCCCAAACGCTATAATAATAAGCCATTTAGGCCTGCTGCGGCGTGCAGCTTGATCCCATAACAATAAAGCCCATAAGGCCTGCTGCGGCGTACAACCCCGATCCATATAATAATAAATACATATATATAAAGCTAATATGGCCTGCTGCCACGTGCAACTCGATCCCATAAATATCACTCAGAATCTTTAGTCTCTCGAGCTTACAATGACACGAAACTCGTCCCGACATGATGATATGATGTATCAATAAATGATAAAAGAGACTGAGATATGATATGCAAATGATGGATGTGACTGAGTACAAAATTACAATTTAAACATATAATTCAACAGCAACATGACCCTGTGGATCCCAAAAATATCGGCACATAGCTTAAA
Source organism: Nicotiana tabacum (assembly GCF_000715075.1). NCBI lineage: Eukaryota > Viridiplantae > Streptophyta > Magnoliopsida > Solanales > Solanaceae > Nicotiana > Nicotiana tabacum. The sequence continues at coordinate 15,701,395 of NC_134097.1, read as the reverse complement.
CATGATCTTTAATACGAGTCTCAACTCAATTTTTCTATGGCAAACTGGAACAATACCTATGATCACGGCATCTGATGACTCGCCCTCAGGCCTAACTGGAAAAGCATAAAATCGGGGCTGGGCCCCACCATTCGGAGTTGTATCTTTGGGACGGTCCCTAACTGGCTAGCCTCCACCTCTAACAACCTGACCTCCACCTCTAACTGCCTGACCCCTACCAATAGCTGGCTAGGCGGGCGGTGGAGCAACCGGTGCTGGTATTATGGAACGAGAATCCTACTGAGATCTGTTGCTCGACAACCTAGGGCAATACCTCCTGATGTGACCAATGTTCCCACACTCATAACACCCATCCTGTTGTTGTGGCCGTTGAAGCTGAAGCTGAGCCGAACGGGCCAGATAACCGTTGTAGTAACTCTGGAGTGGTGGTGCACTGATAGGAGCTGAATGTGCATTAAATGCTAGCTGGAGTGGTGGTGACTCTCCTCTTCATGTAAGATCTCTCTTCTTTATTGAGATCATGATTACTACATAGATAGTTAGCCATGTATTTATTTCTTTGACTTGGTTCACTTCAGCTATACATTATCTGACTTCCCTAATAGGAATATGTTCTTTTCATTTCTAAGGACACTGCCAACCAATTCTTTTAGGGGGGATTGTATTGAATCCCAAGCCATAGAACGATACACAGTGGACTAAAGCGTATCAAACACATTAATTGACTGTTGGAAATAGGTTTACAGGGTTCGTTCAATGTACTGTGATGATCATCGCTGATCGATAATTTCAATTGTGGTTCAGTTAATCTTTTTGCTTCCGCTACAAAAAGATACCCGGACGATGTAACAAAGTGTTTTTACTAGTTCTAGTCCCCGTATTTTTACTTTTTTTTAATGGGCCTTATGTGGCAGAATCTAAATTAATCGGCCGGTCCGGACATGAAAAAAGAAAGATAATTCCGCTTAATATATATTGACTCTGTTATTAAAATAATCTGATAAATGAAATGTTGATCAAATCTATGAAATTGAAAAGTAACCCAAAATAAATGGAAAAGAAAAATAAAAGTCTTCATGCCACTACAGAAGGTATTGGGAGTGACACATCTATATATGTGCATTGATGTTTATTGCAAAAGAAATTTAAAAGCATCTTTATTATAGAAAAAAGTCTTGTGTCAAACCCTTTTAACATGAGACTCGGGGGAATCAAATCTATTTGTCCTGCCCCACTTGAAAACGAGATCAATCATTCTTAATATGTGATCGAATTTTCACCTAAGAACTAATAAAGAAAAGAAAAAAAAGTAATAAGATATAGTGTTTTATATATGTCTAAATGGGTATCAAAATAGTTCTATAGAAGCCTTTACATGGATGCATGCACTTGTATGAACTCAATTTTATACTAATTTATTTTTAATATTGACACGCTCGGCATAAGTAGGATCAGTGATGAAGTTAGGATTTTCATTCAGGAAATTCAAAATATAAAAAAATAAACATACGAAAAAGTTAAATGATACGGACAAGATCCATATCCAGGGACAATGCATCATAATATAAATAAATAAAGCAAGTCCATGCCCTGGGAAGTCCATCCCGAATATATATATATATAATCATTTACGCTCACTAGGGGTGTGTACAGACTCCGGAGGGGCTCTTTCAGCCCTAGTGTGATATGAAGCCGATATGGCCTACTGCAGGCGGGCGGTCCCAATCCGTATAATAATAAAGCCTATAAGGCCTGCTGCAGGCGGGCAACCCCGTTCCATATAGTAATCATATATATAAAGCCAATATGGACTGCTGCGGTGCACAACCCGATCCCATAATTATCTTCACAATCAAGCTGTCACGACCCAAAATCCCACTAGTCGTGATGGCACCTAACCCAACCCTTTAGGTAAGCCAATTTTCAACTATCCAATTCTAATAAAATTAATTAAAAGAAAATATCTAAAACCAATACATCTCCCCAAGAACTGGTAGTACAAATTATGAGTTTCTAAGAATAGAGTATACAAAGCGAAAATGAAATAATACATAGTCTGTTTGAATAATACAATAACAGAGCTTTTATAAAATCTAAGGCTACCCTGAACAAGAGGCAGCTACAATAGAAACGCAGGTAAATCTTCAGATCCCGCAACCATCGAGCACAGCAACAACGACAACCAATATCTGCACGCAATGTGCAGAAGTGTAGTATCAGTACAACCGACCCCATGTAGTGAGTAAGTAACAAACCTAGCCGTAGGTTGAAAGTAGTGACGAGCTTCTACCAAGGTCAGAGTCCAACTTCCATAACCAACAATAGTTTATAACAATATTAAACAAGTACTACCAGAAGTAACTCAGAGATAAAATGCTCAGCCAAATCATGATTTCAAAAATAGTTCTGCCTTTCAAGTATATCAATGAAAACCCGAATCATAAACCGAAGGTTACCAAAAATATGAATAAGTTTAAAAACAGTAATTTTTCCAAAATCCTTTCAATGATAAATAAAATATCTCATTTTCTTTCCCAGATAACCAGTGTAAAATAAATGCATCACTATGCCCATCTGACAACATGTGAGAGAAATTATGAATAATGTGATACCGTACAGTATGAGGAAAACACATCTCTATGCATATATGTCATGTATGCATGTCAATGCAATGTATCTCAGAGATTGCACTCATGTACTCACACTCTCAGAGTACTCAATTTCATTATCTCGCATTCTCTCTCACTGCGCTCAGCACACTCAATCACTCAGCACTATACAATACCTACTGCGGCGTGCAGCCCGATCCCTGTTAATAGTCGACTGCGCTCACTAGGGGTGTAAAGACTCATGAGGGGCTCCTACAGCCCAAGCGCTATAAGTACGGACAACTTACGTGCTGCATGGACAACTCACATGCCATAATATAAATATCTGGATCCGCACGGCCAACTCACGTGTTTCACGGACAACTCACGTGCTATAATAATATCTGGATCCGCACGGCCAACTCACGTGCTATAATAATATCTGGATCCGCACGGCCATCTCACATGGTGCATGGCCAACTCAAGTGCAATAGTATAATATATCGATTCGCACGGCCGACTCACGTGCTATAGTATAATATATATAAAGCCAACATGGCCTACTACGGCGTGCAGCCCGATCCCAAAAATATCCTCACAATCAGGTCCTCGGCCTCCCTCAATCATCAATCTCTCCAGTCTCTCTCTCATGGGCTCACAATGTCATGAGAATAGCCTAAAATGATGATATGATGTATCAATAAATAACAACAGAGACTGAGATATGATATGCAAAGAAATGAATATGACTGAGTATGAATTTTCAATTTAAAATAAATATTTCACATCAATTTGACCTCTGTGGGTCCCAATAATACCGGTACATAGCCTCAACAAGATTTTTAATATTCTTTTCAGTTCAATTTCTTTAACACGTAAAACTGCATGGAAAATGCCAAGATTACTTAACTACAAAATTCCACAGAAACAATTATGTCACAATTTTTATAGTACACGCCCGTAACCTAGCATGTGCGTCACCTCCCAACAATTTACGAAATACATATATTCAGGGTTCATGCTCTCAACTCCAAGATTAGAAGAGTTACTTACCTCGAACAAGCCAAATCCAATGCCGAGCAAGCTAAACAATGCTCCAGAAATCCCATTATGTGCGTTTCAACTTCCAAACGGTTCGAATCTAGTCAAAATAATTTGATTCAGCCCATAAAAATTATAGGAATTAATTCCAAATCAAAATACTAATATTTTCCAAAAATACGAAATTGCGCCCCAAAAATACCCATGGGGCCCACGTCTCAGAATACGGTAAAAATCACAAAATCCGAACCCTCATTCAACCATGAGTCCAACCATACCAAAATTACTCAAATCTGACCACAACTCGGCCTTCAAACCCTCAATTTAAACTAAGAGGGTTTCAATGATAAAAACAACCATGGATTCGGGTAATTTAACCAATATTGAGTTAAGAACACTTACCCTTGTTTCCTCTAAAAATCGCCCAAAACTCACCTCAATCCGAGCTCCAAATCGTTAAAAATGGAAACTGAGACGAAGTCCCATTTTCTGAACTTAAACTTTCTGTCCAGGCCTCTCTTCTTCACGAACGCGACAGATCCCTCACGTTCGCGAAGCACAACTCGACTGCCCACATATTTAACTCTTCGCGAACGCGACCATGGCTTCGCCTTCGCGAACGCGACCACGACTTCGCGAACGCGAAGCTTTACCAGCTCAGACCTTCGCGAACGTGACCACCACCTTGTGAACGCGTAGAAAAAGAACCCGAGGTCCCCAATCGCCTCTCTCCTCTTCTTCGCGAACACATAATACCTCTCGCGTTCGCGATGCACACCTAGTCCACCATTCGCGAACGCGAAGAGCAAATATTGCTAGCCTCTCAGTTCCTCTTTGTGAACGCGAGGCTCCACTCGTGAACGCGATGAAGGAAACCAGATGGTGCATCAGAAAAATTCCAGAAGAGTTCCAAGTCCAGATTTTTGATCCGTTAACCATCCAAGACTCACCCGAGCCCCTCGGGACCTAGACCAAATATATCAACAAGTCCTAAAACATCATACGGACTTAGTCGAACCCTCAAATCACATCAAACAATGCTAAAATCATGAATCACACCCCAATTCAAGTCTAATGAACTTTGAAATTTCTAATTTCTACAATCGACTCCGGAACCTATCAAATCACGTCCGATTGACCTCAAATTTTGCACAAAAGTCACATTTCATATTACGGACCTATTCCAATTTTAAAAATCGGATTCTGATCCCGATATCAAAAAGTCAACCCCTCGGTCAAACTTCCCAAAAATTCAACTTTCAACATTTCAAGCCTAATTCCCTACGGACCTCCAAATAATTTTTCGGACACGCCCCTAAGTCCAAAATCACCATACAGAGCTATTGGAATCATCAGAATTAAATTCCGAGGTCGTTTACACATAAGTCAATATCTGGTCAACTATTTCAACTTAAGCTTTAAACCTTGAAACTAAGTGTTCCAATTCATTCTAAAACCTCATCGGACTCGAACCAATTACCCCGGCAAGTCACACAATAACTGTAAAGCCCAATTTGAGCAGTAAATGGGTAAAGCTTGTAATACTCAAAACGACCGGTCGGGTCGTTACATTCTCCCCCACTTAAACATACGTTCGTCCTCGAATGTACCAAGAGTTATTTTCAAGCCATCAAATCATTGTTCCATCTTACCACACACATACTCGGGGGTGAACCCATGTCACCCTATTCCATATGAGCTTGACAATATAATACAACTTAAATCATTGATTTAACTTTAGCCCATAAACCTTGGAATTTAATTTCCAACCTTTAGAATTTCTTTCAAGACACGAATCTTACATTTACACCTTGTATGAGTTTAAACCAGTTGTATCAATCCATAACCATAACCATAACCACGGACATAATCACCTAACATATTACAAAACTCGCATGTTCATAGCACCATTCCTGACCACAATGACTACTCCAAAACCAACCAAATACTAGTATTAAACCCATATCGAACCAAACCTCATCCCAAAACCTTCGTACACTGTTGATAATAAAAGAAACATGCGAAATTTCATGACCACTTACCAGATCAACAAGTCACGGAGCTCTCTCGCCCCAACCAGAACCATAATCACTTTTTGAGCCGACTCTCAATATTATACTCTCGAATATACCAAAATTAAACCTAATACTACTCATTCTAGGTCCAATGACCTTATATTACTAAACACAACTGTTCCATAGACATACCGCACCAATATAACTCAGAGCCACAACCCGTGCAATCCATGCACCAATAAGCAACAATTCAAATGTACCCAGTCATGGAAAATGACTCAAATGAGAGAATTTCCCCGCCATATTAACAAGTACGCCACAACGAAATGCTGAAAATTCATCATACACCGTAGAACCATCACCCGATTCTAACACAAGGTTCATACCTTAACATAACTCTGCTGCAATGCGTCATCCAAACATTGGTCCATAATATATACCTCGAGCCACCCCACTCAAAATCAATAACCACGGAGAGGCAAATGACAAAAATACCACACAAAACCTGAAAGGACATAGCCATTACACTATCGATCATGCAATACCCAAGTACTCATCACACTCAAATTCCGCTATAAAGCTCAAATAGAACTGCACCATCTGTGCACATATCCAATGAATCACAACTCCGCATAGCATAAAGGAGTAACTCACAGATCATTTCAAAACACGAATAAGTTCAACATCAACCGAATGACACATCCCTCAACAATCGCAGTATGGAGCCAACCATTCCGGCTCGGTGTAGAATACATATCTTAATTGGGCCTAACAATGGACCCCCAAATCAACTCGGGTTACCCTTAAATAGATAAAAATCCCTCCGAAAATCCATAATGACTGAATCACAATACATTCTAACATCTAGCTAGCTCCGGCCATAACTTCACAGTCCACAACCATGAAACAATTTTCTCCTGAGAACTCCTAAACCTCCAAATCCATAGAACATGTGAATCACCATATTTGATTCCATCTCCACCACCCGAATTCCTAACACCTCTCTCATACACGATCATCCCACGAGAAATACTTTAAAAGTTCTTCCGTGCCACTTGGAAAAATTTGAATATCAGCAGTCTATCAACCATGTGATTACCACAATACTAATTAGACATCCGTAAGTCAAAATACAATGTGCCTTCTGAAATACGCACCCTCCTCATACACCTAGTATTAATCGTATTCATCTAGTCATTTGGAACTGCCCATGTTGTCTAAGAATTCATGACCATTCTGCCCAAACTTCGTTACCTTTATTCAAGACTGAACTGCCACTTTGTACATGTAAATCTAACTTTCGCACAACACATAACATCTATCTTGTGAAAAGCACAAGAATCTCATTATCAACTCTGGTCACCAGCAAATTACATATCCAGTAAGTTAGAAACATTTATCTTGCTTCCTTCCAAGAGGAAATTACAATACACAACACATTTCTCATACCAGTAAAACAAATATTTGGTTCCAACTATGGTAGAAACCATCAAGAACACTTTGAAATCTATCTGCACATAGCCAAGCTATTAGAACTAAATTCCTCTAACTCGACCAAATCACATAGGTCACCAAACCCAAGAATATTTCCACCAAAATATATGTAGAGTCTCACCACATCATAATTACCCATATAAATACCACAACCGAAAAAACCCATTCTGAAAATACCTTATTTGAGTCTAAGGCCGTTTCATTCACCTTCATGATACCAAAATAAAAAAATCCATAATGATATACAAAAATGCCACAAGTCTCGATACCATCCAACTTAAATCTCAGATTTTAGCCGCAAACAAATCCTCCAACAATTCTTAATTGTTACATATAAATCTCGAATCCATTAGAACTTTCTCGAGAATCACCCCGTTTGTTCAAATCCACATTACACCTCCCAAATGCGCCAAAAGACACGTGCCCCATTAGCACAACAGCTCTTAAAGAAGTAACTCTACTTTAATACCACCTATCAAACTCATACTCCGTGCATACTACATCTTTCACAAATAACAACTCACTTATATCATGATTTTCATATACTCATTAGTGCAATATAACCCGTAACCAGGAATTTTCTTATTCGAGTCATCATCGATCTCAACTTTTGCAAGTCATAACTAACCCACAAGTATGCCTCAACCCAAAACTAAACCTTTACATATAATTATGAAATTGAATTATCAATAGTAGGCTCCCCCACTTGGCTCAAAGCCATAGATTAAAACATTCCATAACTCACAATACCAATACTCTATTACTGTCATAATGCCGCAGTCAGTTCAACAAAACTTCTTCTCAAACTCAGGCAACGCCAACCCCTAAATCATCCGCTAAGCTCACAATCATTCTCTTGACACTCAAGTCAACTTTCTTAGCCAGATTCAAATTCAAATCTCCACACATATGCCCCACTGGCAGAAAAGAAACTCTCCACTCACATCATAAGGAATACACCTACGTAGATTACTCCACAGGGAATAACCCACCTGCTTAACCTCAAATTGGTATCTTGATATACCCTTTCGCAGTCACAATTACTATGCAATCACTTAGCCAATCTGAGTCCAAACTCACTAACCAAATACGAGAATTTAATTTGTCCCAAAATTTAACAATCGTGAAAGATCCTTCAAAACATTCACACTCTAGACTGTACATCACATTGAAACGAAAATCAAGCACCCAATGGCCTTCCTTTACATTTCAAGGAAATACTTCTCGTCACATTCAAATCGTCTTAACACATCCCGCAGTTATATCATACTCATCACAAAGCCATTCCACCGCTCATCGAGCCACAAATTCCACTGTATGGTCATTACCGGACATATGAGTCCAATTGTACAGGTTACAACTGAAGCTACCTAGATCAAGCTACGGTCTAACCATGGCCTCCAGTCCTCCAAACTGGCCCATCATCAAAACACAGAATACTCACCTCGAACCTCAATCATAGAATCTCAAGCCGGCGATGCACATCTGATACCGAGCGCTCATGTGCGCATACGAATACGTGGAAGGAATTCAAAGAGTTATGTCCCAAGATGAATCAATCCCGCATGATAAGGAAAGAAAAATGTGAAGTATATATCCTAAATGCCCTGTAGCCTCTCGAAGATAAGTATGGACGTCATCATACCGATCCGCAAGACTCTACTAGACACTTGCTCATGACTTGTAGAACCTATGAACCTAAAGCTCTGATACCACCTTGTCACGACCCAAAATTCCACTAGTCGGGATGGCACCTAACCCAACCCGTTAGGTAAGCCAATTTCCAACTATCCAATTCTAATGAAATTAATTAAAAGAAAATATCTAAAACCAATACATCTCCCCAAAAACTGGTAATACAAATCATGAGCTTCTAAGAATAGAGTATACAAAGCGGAAATGAAATAATACATAGTTTGTTTGAATAATACAATAACAGAGCTTTTATAAATCTAAGGCTACCCTGAACAAGAGGCAGCTACAACAGAAATGCAGGTACATCTTCAGATCCCGCAATCATCGAGCACCGCAACAATGGCAACCAATATATGTACGCAATGTGCAGAAGTGTAGTATCAGTACAACCAACCCCATGTACTGAGTAAGTAACAAACCTAGCCGGGGGTTGAAAGTAGTGATGAGCTTCTACCAAGGTCAGAGTCCAACTTCCATAACCAACAATAGTTCATAACAATATTAAACAAGTAATACCAGAAGTAACTCAGAGATAAAATGCTCAGCCAAATCATGATTTCAAAAATAGTTCTGCCTTTCAAGTACATCAATGAAAACCCGAATCATATACCGAAGATTACCAAAAATATGAATAAGTTTGAAAACAGTAATTTTTCCAAAATCCTTTAAATGATAAATAAAATATCTCATTTTCTTTCCCAGATAACCAGTGTAAAATAAATGCATCACTATGCCCATGTGAGAGAAATCATGAATAATGTGATACCTTACAGCATGAGGAAAACACATCTCTATGCATATATGCCATGTATGCATGTCAATGCAATGTATCTCAGAGATTGCACTCATGTACTCACACTCTCAGCGTATTCAATTTCATTATCTCGCATTCTCTCTCACTGTGCTCAACACACTCAATCACTCAGCGCTATACAATACCTACTGCGGCGTGCAGCCTGATCCCTGTTTATAGTCGACTGCGCTCACTAGTGGTGTAAAGACTCATGAGGGGCTCCTACAGCCCAAGCGCTATAAGCACGGACAACTTACGTGATGCATGGACAACTCACATGCCATAATATAAATATCTGGATCCGCATGTCCAACTCACGTGTTGCATGGCCAACTCACGTGCAATAGTATAATATATCGATTCGCACGGCCGACTCATGTGCTATAGTATAATATATATAAAGCCAACATGGCCTGCTACGGTGTGCAGCCCGATCCCAAAAATATTCTCACAATCAGGTCCTCGGCCTCCCTCAATCATCAATCTCTCCAGTCTCTCTCTCATGGGCTCACAATGTCATGAGAATAGCCCAAAATGATGATATGATGTATCAATAAATAATAATAGAGACTAAGATATGATATGCAAAGAAATGAATATGACTGATTATGAATTTTCAATTTAAAATAAATATTTCACATCAATTTGACCTCTGTAGGTCCCAATAATACCGGCACATAGCCTTAACATGATTTTTAATATGCTTTTCAGTTCAATTTCCTTAACACGTAAAACTGCATGGAAAATGCCAAGATTATTTAACTACAAAATTCTACAGAAACAATTATATCACAATTTCTATAGTGCACGCCCGTCACCTAGCATGTGCGTCACCTCCCAACAATTAACAAAATACATATATTCAGGGTTCATACCCTCAACTCCAAGATTAGAAGAGTTACTTACCTCGAACAAGCCAAATCTAATGCCGAGCAAGCTAAACAATGCTCCAGAAATCCCATTATGCGCGTATTAATTTCCAAACGGCTCGAATCTAGTCAAAATAAATTGATTCAGCCCACAAAAATTATAGGAATTAATTCCATATCAAAATACTAATATTTTCCAAAAATCCGAAATTGCGCCCTAAAAATACTTGTGGGGCCCACATCTCGGAATACGATAAAAATCACAAAATTCGAACCCCCATTCAACCACGAGTCCAACCATACTAAAATTACTTAAATCCGACCACAACTCGGCCTTCAAATCCTCAATTTAAACTAAGAGGGTTTCAAACGTTTCCAACTTAATTCACCAATTAAATAATAAAACCAACCATGGATTCGGGTAATTTAACCAATATTGAATTAAGAACACTTACATCGTTGTTTCCTCTGAAAATCGCCCAAATATCGCCTCAATTCGAGCTCCAAATCGTTAAAAATGAAAAATGGGACGAAGTCCCATTTTTTGAACTTAAACTTCCTGTCCAGGCCTCTCTTCTTCGCGAACGCGACAGGTCCCTCGCGTTCGCGAAGCACAACTCGACTGCCCACAAATTTAACTCTTCGCGAACGCGACAGTGGCTTCGCGAACGCGAATCTTTGCAAAGCTTACCCTTCGCGAATGCGACCATGACTTCGCGAACGCGAAGCTTTACCAGCTCAGACCTTCGCGAACGTGACCACCACCTCGCGAACGCGTAGAACAAGAATCTGGGGTCCCCAATCGCCTCTCTCTTCTTCTTCGCGAACGCGTAACACCTCTCGCGTCCGCAATTCACACCCAATCCACCCTTCGCGAACGCATTCTTCTCTTCGCGAACGCGAAGAGCAAATATTGCCAGCAACTCGATTCATCTTCGCGAACGCGAGGCTTCACTCGCGAACGCGATGAAGGAAACCAGATGGTGCATCAGAAAAATTCCAGCAGAGTTTTAAGTCCAAATTTTTGATCTGTTAACCATCCAAAACTCACCCGAGCCCCTCGGGACCTCGACCAAATATACCAACAAGTCCTAAAACATCATACAGACTTAGTCGAACCCTCAAAATCACCTCAAACAACGCTAAAATCATGAAATTACACCCCAATTCAAGCCTAATGAATTTTGATATTTTTAATTTCTACAATCGACTCCGGAACCTATCAAATCACGTCCGATTGACCTCAAATTTTGCACACAAGTCACATTTTACATTACAGACCTATTCCAATTTCCAGAATCGGATTCCGACCCCGATATCAAAAAGTCAACCCCCGGTTAAACTTCGCAAAAATTCAACTTTCGACATTTCCAGCCTAATTCTTTTACGGACCTCCAAATAATTTTTCGGATACGCTCCTAAGTCCAAAATTACCATACGGAGCTATTGGAATCATAAAAAATAAATTCCGAGGTCGTTTACACATAAGTCAATATCTGGTCAACTATTTCAACTTAAACTTTAAGCCTTGGAACTAAGTGTTCCAATTCATTCCAAAACATCACCGGACCCGAACCAATTGCCCCGTCAAGTCACACAACAACTATAAAGCCCAATTTGAGAAGTAAATAGGTAAACGGGATTATAATACTTAAAACGGTCGGTCGGGTCGTTACACAAGTCCTCGGCTTCACTCAGTCATCAATCTCTCCAGTCTCTCAGTCTCACAATGTCATAAAACTAGCCCAAAATGATGATATGATATATCAATAAATAACAACAGAGACTGAGATATGATATGCAATGGACGAATATGAGTGAGTATGAAATTACAATTTAAACAAATAATTTAACAGCAACACGACCCCATGGGTCCCAAAATTTCGGCACGTAACCTAGATATGATCTTTGATAAGTGCCTCAGCTCAATTTCTCTAACACGTGGAACATGTTCAGATAATAACATGATTCTTAAATTTTACAACTTCACATGATTTATTCAAGTCACAATTTCTATGGTGCACGTCCACATGCCCGTCACATATCGTGTGATACCTCCAACCAATTTATATTATACCAAATTCGGAGATTCATACCCTCAAAACCAAGTTTAGAAGTGTTACGTACCTCAACCCATGTAAGTCTTTATTCATCTATGCCCTTGCCACGAGAATTGATCTTCGAAAGCCTCGTATCTAGCCACAATTAATTTGATTCCGTCAATGCGAATTATAGAAAATTAATTCCATATAAAAATATAAATTTTCAAACAAAATCTGAAAATGCACTCAAAAATTGCCCGTGGGGCCCACGTCTCAGAACCCGACAAAAGTTACAAAATATGAACGCCCTCCAACCACGAGTCTAACCATACAAATTTCACTAAATTCCGACATCAACTCGACCCTCAAATCTTCAATTAAAGTTTATGAAGTTTCTACCATTTTCAACCCAATCTTTACCCATTTGAACTCAACAATCTTTCCACAACCTTATTGGTATGTGTATGTATATATGATACACTTAATCTCCCATCTTTTACCCCAAAAATCAAAATTGAAAAATTGGGGGAAGAAATTCTTACCTCTTTAAAGCCCTAGCAAGATCCTTGTGAAATCTTCAAGTCTTGAACAAGAATTGATGAATAATTGACTAAGTCTTCACTTTATCTCTCTAAGATGCTCTCACCACTCTCTAAAATACTAGTTTGTATTTATCCAAAAGAGTCCCCTTACCTCAATATATCGAAATAGGGTCGGGTCAAAAATTAAAAAAAATTGAAGCCCCGACGCAGATCTGCGGTCGCATATGCGACCGCATAATGCTTCTGTGACCCGCAAAATGGGTCGCAAAAAGGCCCTCCGGAACTAGGAAACAATGTTTCAGTCTGCGGCCGTTATGCGGTCCGCAGACCTGTTCTGCGGTCGCATAATGCGCCGCGAACGTGATCTCCAATCTCGCCTCACCTGCTTCACTCGGTGGCCATTATGCGGTCCGGAGAGTGATTATGCTGTCGCATAATGTACCGTAGAAACGCATTTCTCTGCGACAAATTTTTCTTTACTCCCCAGTGTATTGTTCAACCCAAAAGGTCCGAGCCACAAAACTAATTGAAGGTATTAAAAAAAATAATGCAAGCATTAGCTCTATGCATTACTAATACCTTGTTTGGTACATTTTTTCAACCTGTGTATACCTAATTTTTGTATTAGTTATACACCATACTTGGTATTATCCTGTGTATAAGTAATGCATAGAAAACCATGGCATTAGTAATACCAAGGCTACTAATGCATGCATTAGGTTGGTTAAAGACAAAATTATCCTTAAAGTCCCTTAAAACTTGAGAATATGGAGGGCATTTTTGTAAACAATTATTTTTCTTAAAAATTATGCAATGCATTATAGTTTTAATACACCACACCAAACAGTAGATAAGAAATAATATCTGCATAACTAATGCTTGCATTACTAATACACCTTATTCCGCACTATTCTTATACACCCTACCAAACGACCCCTAAGTGTACTAATTGATCTTTGTACTAATTGATCTACTTCGGTACCACAAAACCTTAATTTTCTTAGCAAAAATTCTCCGGAGTCGTTACACATAAGTCAACATCCGTCAACCTTTTCAATTTAAGTTCTAAACCTTGAAATTAAGTGTTCCAAATCATACCAAAACCTCACCGGACCCGAACTAATCACCCCGGCAAGTTACATAACAACGGTAAAGCATAAATCGAGCTGTAAATGGAGGGACGGGGTTGTAATACTCAAAACGATTGGCCGAATCGTTACATTAAAATTCTTCACTTGAAATTTCTTTGACATTACTATATCAAACAGTTGAACCAATTTATTCTAATTTGTCATTTTTAAGGTAAAAAGTATTAATATTGAAGAAAACAATAATTCATATCGTCCCAATTTAGGCTTCAAATGTAACCGGTCCAAATCGGCCCGTCTTTTAGATTAAAGGTGAAGATTTGAATGGGGCAAGTGCACACATAGTCATTCTCAAGGATGCTATTTAGAGATTAGTCAGTACTTATTTTATCTTGAAATTTTAAACTAAAAAATCTCAACTTCGGGACAATTCATAACATTTTTGTCCTGAAAATTTTAATTAAAAACTAAAATTTAGAATGCACTGGTTAATTCCTAAATAGTAGCCCTTTAGAGTGTCAATCTGGTGTCAATTCTACGATTTGAATTGTTGAAAAACCCTGACTCCTTGGTTCACTGAATCAGGAAATTATGCCGAACCTTTGTAGAACCACCATTTATATTTTGACCCCATTAAAAAAAGTAAAGACGTCCTGTGCCAGAATTTTAAACCACATTACCACAATGTTTGTCTCACAAAGTACTTCAATATTCTAGCAGCGTGTTTCAAAATTCTATTAGCTGTCTTTTAAAATTCTGGCAGTAGAATTTTTAATTTTTTCTTAACGAGATCAAAATATATGCAGTGGTACATAGTTCTATTTGTGCAAATTCCCCTTAGGGAATTGGACACAACGTGTTTCAAAATTCTATTAGCTGTCTTTTTAAAATTCTGGCAGTAGAATTTTTAATTTTTTTTAACGAGATCAAAATATATGCAGTGGTACATAGTTCTATTTGTGCAAATTCCCCTTAGGGAATTGGACACAACGTGTTTCAAAATTCTATTAGCTGTCTTTTTAAAATTCTGGCAGTAGAATTTTTAATTTTTTTTTAACGAGATCAAAATATATGCAGTGGTACATAGTTCTATTTGTGCAAATTCCCCTTCGGGAATTGGACACAACGTGTTTCAAAATTCTATTAGCTGTCTTTTTAAAATTCTGGCAGTAGAATTTTTAATTTTTTTTTAACGAGATCAAAATATATGCAGTGGTACATAGTTCTATTTGTGAAAATTCCCCTTAGGGAATTGGATATGATGGGCTCAGCGTCCCGCTTGCCCAAAGTGATTCTGCGGTCATTAAGCGGTCCGCAGAGTGAATCTGCGATCGCATAATGGATCGCAGAAATGCATTTCTCTGCCACAAATTTTTCTTTACTCCCCAGTACATTATTCAACCCAAAAGGTCCGAGCCACAACTAATTGAACTAAGTGTACTAATTGATCTACCTCGGCACCACAAAACCTTAATTTTCTTAGCAAAAATTCTCCGGGGTCGTTACACATAAGTCAACATCCGGTCAACCTTTTCAACTTAAGTTCTAAACCTTGGAACTAAGGGCTCTAAATCATACCAAAACCTCACCGGACCCGAACTAATCACCCCTACAAGTCACATAACAACTGTAAAGTATAAATCAAGTAGTAAATGGGAGGACGGGGTTGTAATACTCAAAACGACCGGTCGGGTCGTTACATTAAGATTCTTCATTTGAAATTTCTTTGACATTACTGTATCAAACAGTTGAACTAATTTATTATAATTTGTCATTTTTAAGGTAAAAAGTATTAATATTGAAGAAAAAAATAATTCATATCGTCCCAATTTGGGCCTCGAATGTAACCAGTCCAAATCGGCTCGGCTTTTAGGTTAAAGGTGAAGATTTGAATGGGGCAAGTGCACAAATAGCCATTCTCAAGGATGCTATTTAGAGATTAGCTAGTACTTATTTTGTCCTGAAATTTTAAACTAAAAAATCTTAACTTCAGGACAATTTAGGACATTTTTATCCTGAAAATTTGAACTTAAAAACTAAAATTCAGAATGCACTGGCTAATTCCTAAATAGCAGCCCTTTAGAGTGTCTATCTGGTGTCAATTCTACGATTTGAATTGTTGAAAAAGCCCGACTCCTTGGTTCACTGAATCAGGAAATTATGCCGAACCTTTGTAGAACCACCCTTTATAGTTTGACCCCATTAAAAAAAGTAAAGTCGTCCCGTGCCAGCGATTGACAACGTACTTCGATATTCTAGCAATTGACAAGCGAAAGTCCAAAGTGTGCATTCTTTTCATTTTTTAGCACGAAAAGGCAATCCTTTCTATTCAATGACGAAATATATTACCACAATAGAGTGAAATATTACGAAATGTTCCATATCTTTAAATACACTAACTTATAGTAGTTTCTTGTAATAATCTCTGTAAAAGTTAACTAAACATATTTATAAGGAGAATAACTTACGCAAAAAAGAATATAAATAAATATCAAAATCATGGGACGCCATGCAAATATGCACGCCAACTCTATCTGTGTTGAATACATCTTTGTGGTACTACATTAGTTAGTGTTTGATGGGAGTATTTGAGAAGAGGTTGTTTTGTCCCTCGTTGATAAAAGAAAGAAAGGAGGAAGTGTTTAAAAAACACTTCTTTGTCTTATATAATTTGAATATTTTAAAGGATGTTTTGGAGGGAAATTAGAAATTTGACTATATTATCAATTTCCATATTATTAAAACGAAATCATGTGAAAATTTCTTTCTCTTTCTCTTCTATTTATTTTCTACAACTCATAAATATTGTGTTCTTGTAGGAAATTTGAGTTAATTTCTCAAACTAGAATTTCAGAGACTTTGTAAAATCCTGAAGGAATTCTACTATTATCCATGCAGCAACAAAGAGGAAACTTAAATTCCTTAAGGAGAGTGACTACATTATCGAAGCCAGATTATTTTATCCATTATTTTTCTAACAGAACTTGTGTCAAGGGAAATAACTCCCCTTTTTACCGTACTGTATAATTTTTTGATAAACGAGATTCAATTGAACCTCTCACCAGAATAACTCTGACCGCCACGGCCAAGAGGGAAACGATAAGAGAAGGCCTATGATAAGAGTGAAGAGCATTTCACGTAGCCAAAGATGACTTGCCTGCAACCCATGCAAAAATGGCTTATCTCTCTCTGTCTTTAATTAAATAAGCCCTTGAAAATGGTCCAGGCAAGTCAAAAAAAAGAGAAGAGCTTGTCAAGTTAGCTAAAGTTGACCTGCCTAAAACCAATATAAGGAAAGGACACCATTAATGGTGTAAAGACCTCTCCAAAGGTTGAAGGCAAGTCATCCTTGGCTACCAAATAAGCCTCTTTTCATCATGCTAGGCCTCTCATCTGTCTTCTGATCTCTCGATAAAGGGTAACCTAGGGTACGAAGTATCCTGCGTTCATGCAGGGTTCGAGGGCCACCACCCCAAGGAGTGCAATGTACTCAGCCTACATTATCGCAAGCATCGTGGTTGATTCCACGGCTCGAACACGTAACCTATAGGTCATACAGGTACAACTTTACCGTTGCTCCTAAGTCTCCCTATTCTCTATCTTCTCTCTCGTTCTCACGATAAATTAGCAGAAGAGAAAGTTTTGCATGAAAGAAAAGAGCATGTCAAGATAGCCAAGGAAACTGCCTGAAACCAAAGCAAAAATGGTGTAATCAAAACACCTTTTAAAAATAATGGAGCAGGCAAGTCATCCTTGGCTACTAAACAAATATGACTCTCCTCTTCATGTAAGAGCTCTCTTCTTTATTGAGATCATGATTACTATATGGATAGTTAGCCATGCATTTATAGCCATAGATAAAATAGTAATGGAGAACTTAGCATCTCTCTAGCCTATAGTTGCTTTATGTTTTTCCTTTTTATTTCTATGATATTGTTCTCTTCAGCTACATTATCTGACTTTCTAATAGGAATAAGTTCTCTTTATTTGTAAGTACACTTGCACTTATCAGTTTATCTCAATTTTATTAGTTCATATGTGCAAGAGTTTGGTTTCCAGACAGAGTGAGGAGAATAATGAAGGGCAAGTTACATATTTTGGTCAATCTGCCAAAAATATTACATTTGCTAGTCAATATATATAATACATATATTATACATTAATGTACAAAAAATATAATTTTGCCGGTTATTATTTTTGGGAGCGGCCATACTGTGTAGCTTTTCTAATAATATAATAAATAGAAAGTAAACGAGCTACGCTGTATCCATAGTGTTTGATGTCCTTGGGAATTTTGACTAATTATCTATTCTTAAAGAATCTGATAAATTCGAATATTGATAAAATCTGTGAAATCGAAAGCCAGAAGGAATAGAAAGAAAGTCCATGCCACTAAATGAGGTATTGGGAGTGACACATTGTCACAAAATAAAATTTACATGTCGTGATGGCGCCCATCTCAATACTAGGCAAGCCGATAACCTCAATAAATCACTATAATCTTATAAGTTTGAAAACATAATATTTAGATATAATAGAAAAAATTCCACAAATACTGATACATATACACTCCCAAAATCCGGTGTCACTGAGTACATGAGCATCTAAATGATAACATAGTCTGACTGATAAAATATTAACTGGAAATATAGAACAGTACAAACAACTGGAAGGAAAGGGAGACAAGGTCTGCAAACGCCAAGCAGCTACCTCGATAGTCTCCAACAGATAAAGCATCGAAATCTAGCAGTCGCCGTATCCGGAATACATGGATCTGCACATGAAATGTAGAGTATAGTATGAGTACAACCGACTCCATGTACTCAATAAGTAACACGACTAACCTTTGGGCTGAAAGTAGTGACGAGCTCAACAGGTACAGTCCAGTATAGAAATAACAGTATAGAAATATAGGCATGCTTTCAAGTTCGATAGTTAAACTCAGTACAAGTAAAATAGATCAATTCTGAATGATATGAGGAATATGACATCTCTATATCTACATGCCAATGTACATGTTGTATGTGATGCACCTCAGTGGAAACCTCGTGTATTCATACTCTCAAAATACTCAATCACCCAATACTGTATTTGGCCAATCCAGCCCATGGAAGATGCATCCCAAATATAATATCAACTGACAATCAGTCGTTCAGTACTGTGTAGTGCTAATCCAGCCCAGGGAAGATCCATCCCTTAATATAGATAATTAGGCAAGATCCATGCCAGGAAAAATCCATCCCAAAATGTAAATGATTCGGGCAAGATCCATGCCCACAGAAGCTCCATCCCTCAATATAAATGCTTCGGGCAAGATCCATACCCAGGGAACAACCACCCCTCAATATAAAATCAATCGCGCTCCTGTGGGGGTGCAGACTATGAAGGGGCTCCTTCAGCCCAAACACTATAATAATAAGCCATTTAGGCATGTTGTGGCGTGCAACCTGATCCCATAACAATAAAGCCCATAAGGCCTCCTGCGGCATTTAACCCCGATATATATATATATATATATATATATATATATATATATATATATATATATATATATATATATATATATATATATATATATATATATATATATATATATATATATATATATTACGGCATGCAACTCTATCCCATAAATATCACTCAGAATCTCTAGTCTCTCGAGCTTACAATGACATGAAACTCATCCCGACATGATGATATGATGTATCAATGAATGATAATAGAGACTAAGATATGATATGCAAATGATGGATGTGACTGAGTACAAAATTATAATTTAAATATATAATTCAACAGCAACACGAACTTGTGGGTCCCAAAAATACAGGCACGTAGCTGAAACATGATCTTTAATACAAGTCTCAACTCAATTTCTCTATGGAAAACTGGAACAACACCTTGATCACGGCATCTGATGACTCGGCCTCAGGCCTAGCTGGAAAAGCATAAAATCGGGTTGAGCCCCACCACTCGGAGTTGTATCTCTGGGACAGCCCCTAACTGGCTAGCCTCCACCTCTAACAACCTGACCTCCGCCTCTAACTGTCTGACCCCTGCCCCTAGCTGGCCGGGCGGGAAGTGGAGCAACCGGTGCCGATATTATGGCACGAGAATCCTGCTGAGATCTGTTGCTCAAGAACCTAAAGCAATACCTCCTGATGTGACCAATGTTCCCACACTCATAACACACATCATGTTGTTGTGCATGTTGAAGCTGAAGCTGACCCGAATGGGCCAGATAACCGCTGTAGTGACTCTCGAGTGGTGGTGCACTGATAGGAGCTGAATGTGCACTAAATGTTGGCTGCCCAGAGTAAGGCATAATATGACCGTGACTCCCTGAAGCACCGTGAGAAGCCTGAAGTGCTGAATAAAATGTCCTGGGAGAATGACCCCTACCATAAGTACCCATGCCTCCAGATGAGGTGCTTCTGAAATTACCGGAATGAAGGGGCCTCTTATCTGACACTGGCCTTCTTTCCTGAGCACGAACTAACGTGATCCGCCTAGCAATATTCACAGCTGTCTAGAAGGAAATATCACTCCATGTCTCTTTGGCCATCTGAAGCCTGATAGTATAAGTGAGTCCATTAATGAATCTCCTCACTCTCTCATTTTTAGTAGGAATAAAGACGATGACATGACGTGTTAAGTCCACAAATCGAGTCTCATACTGGGTAACAGTCATACTACCCTACTGGAGACGCTCAAATTGCCTACGGTATTCCTCTCTCAGTGTAATAGGAACAAAATTCTCCTGAAATAGCTGTGAGAACTGCTCCCAGGTAAGTGCAGGTGAATTCGCTGGTCTAGCAAGTACATAATCTCTCCACCACCTCTTCACTGAACCAGCTATCTGAAACATAGCAAAATCGACTATGTTGCTTTCAACTATTCCAATGTTCCGCAATACCTCATGGCAACAGTCAAGATAATCCTGTGGGTCCTCAGAAGGTGTACCACTGAAGTGAACAGGAAAGAGCTTATAAGTAAACTTGTCTAATCTCAATAAGGCCTCAGAAGACATGGCAGGCCTATCACCGGCATGTGCCGTAATAACTAGCTGAATTATCCCAACTGGCAGGGACTGATGGAGCCTGATACTAGGGAGCCATCTGCTCCGGGGCGGGAGTAGTAGGACTTTGTGCTCCTGCCCCAGCCTGTGAGACGGTTCGTGCCACTGGAAATATACCATTCTAGGCCACACCCTCTATAAGGCTCACCAAACGGACTAGAGCATCTTGAAGCACGAGAGTAGCTATAAATCCTTTCGGGACCTGAACTGGTCCAACATGTACATTGTGAACTGGAACCTCCACTTGCAAATCCACCTAAGGCTCCACAACGGGTGTTGCTGCTCGAGATCGAGGCTGGGCTATGCCTCACCCTCTGCCTCGGTCTCTGGTGCGACCTCGACCTCTATCACTGGTCATAGTTGCCACTGGGGATCTGGTCCCTATCCGCCGGTAGATGTATTACATGTTCTCTCCATCTGCGAGAGAATAAGAATAGGAGAGTTCAATCATCAATGATAGAATAAAATCGCACAACAGAGAAGAAAGAAGTGATAATGTTCCTAAACTTCATAACATCTGGAAGATAAGAACATACGTCTCTGTACCGATCCTTCAGACTCTACTAAGCTTGCTCGTGACTCGTGAGACCTAACTAACCTAGTGCTCTGATACCAACTTGTCACGACCCAAAATTCTCACCTTCGGGACCGTGATGGTGCCTAACATCTCATTTGCTAGGCAAGCTAATGTTAGAATAAACTTTAACCATTTTTAACAATTCATCTTAATTAAATTGTAAAGAAACCAAATAATTGGAATAATAACTAAATTATAGTAAACAAACCAAAATTATAACGATGTCTAAATACCATCCCAGAACTTGATTCACAAGTGCACGATCTTCTAGAATAATACAAACAAGAGTCTAAATACAAATAAAGTTGTCTGAGAGAAAGCACACAGCTAAGATAAAGTAGAAGGGGACTGTAACGACCCGACCGGTCATTTAGAACATTTACACTGCTTTCAACTATTTGAAGTCTTGAATAACTTCCTAATAAGGTATTATGACTTGTGTGAATTGTCGAGTTTGGTTTTAAGGTATTTCGGAGATAGCTTGGAGGAATAAAATTTCATGTTGGAAGCTTAAGTTGAAATAGTTGACCGGATGGTGACTAACATGTAAATGACTCCGGAATAGAGTTTTGATGATTCCAATAGCTCTGTATGATTATTTTGGACTTAGGAGTGTGTCCGGAAAATTATTTGGAGGTCCGTAGTGGAATTACGCTTGAAATGTCAAAAGTTGAATTTTTTGAGAAGTTTGACCGGGGGGTTGACATTGATATCGGGGTGAAATTCGATTCTAAAAATTATATTACCTCAGTTATGTCATTTATGACTTGTGTGCAAAATTTGAGGTCAATCGGACTTGATACGAATAGGTTCCGGCGTCGTTTGTGGAAACTTGAAATTTCAAAGTCCTTGAATTTGGCGTATGATTCATGGTTTTAGCATTGTTTGAGGTGATTTGAGGTTTCAACTAAGATCGTATGGTGTTTTAGGACTTGATGGTATGTTTGGTTGAGGTCCCGGGGGGCTCGGGTGAGTTTCAGGGGGTTAACAGATCATTTTTGGCCTTGGTGAGATTACTGATATCTGCTGCTGCCTTCTTCTAGGTTTTCTTATAAGTGATCGCATAGGTCCATCCGCGACCACGTAAGCTTATTTGGGGCAGGGATATTTTGTTCTATGCGGTCATGGAGGAAGGAACGCGATCGCGTAAGTGTATTAGGCTATGCTTCACAAACGCGTGGATGAGGTCGCGTTCGCGTAGAAAGTTTGAGCAGTGGATGAGGGGAGGAAATTGCTCTACGCAATCGCGTGGGTCTGAAAGCGTTCGCGTAGGCTTGAGAGGCAGTGTTCCACGTTTGCGTGGAGTCAACCGCATTCGCAAAAGGCCAAATTTGGGGGCAGTCTCTTTTGTGCTGCGCGATCGCGTAAACTAATCCACGATCGCATAAGGTCAATTTTTGGCAGTGGAAATGTGCGCTTCACGATCACATGACTTGGTCCGCGATCGCATAGAAGAGAGGTCTGGACAGAAAGTTTAAGTTCTAAAAATGGGACTTTGTCCCATTTTTTATTTTTAACGATTTGGAGCTCAGATTGAGGCGATTTTTGGGAAATTTTCAGAGGAAACAACGGGGTAAGTATTCTGGTTAAATTATTCGAATCCATGGTTGTTTTTATCATTTAATTTGTGAATTAAGTTGGAAAAGTTTGAAAACCCTCTTGGATAAATTTGAAGATTTAAGAGCCGAATTGTTATCGGAATTTAGTAATTTTGGTATGGTTAGACTCGTGGTTGAATGGGCGATCATATTTTGTAGCTTCTGTCGATTTCTAAGACGTGGGGCCCACAGGTAATTTTTGGAGTTAAAATTTGTATTTTTATGGAAAAATTATATTTCCATATGGAATTAATTCCAATAAATTAGATTGACTGAAACGAATTAATTGTGTCTAGATTCGAGGCGTTTGGAGGCAAATTCACGAGGCAAAGGCATACCGGAGTAAAGAATTACACGGTTTGAAGTAAGTAACACTTCTAAACTTGGTTCTGAGGGTATGAATCCCCGAATTCGGTAGGATATAAATTGTTTGGAGGTGACACTCATGATAGGTGACGAGCATGTGGACGTGCACCATATAATTTTTGTCTTGAATAAATCATGTGCAGTTGTAAAGATTAAAGAATCATGTTATTATCTGCACATGTTAGAGAAATTGAGGTGAGACTTTTATTAAAGATCATGTGCAAGCTATGTGCCGATATTTTGGGACCCATGGGGTCGTATTGCTGTTGAATTAATTGTTTCAAAAATATACATTTCACACTCAGTCATATTCATCCATTGTGAGGATATTTATGGGATCGAGCTGCGCGCCGCAGCAGGCCATATTGGCTTTATATATGTTATTATTAAATGGATCGGGGCTGCCCGCCTGCAACAGGACAAAATGGCTTTATACATTATTATTGTTCTGGATCGGGGTTGTCCGCCTACATCAGGCCTTATTGGATTTACTATTTTATGGATCGGGGTTGCCCGCCTGCAGCAGGCCTTACAGGCTTTCTTATTATATGGATCGGGACTGCCCACCTACAGTAGGCCACATTGGCTTTGTATTACGCTTGGGCTGAAAGAGCCCTTACGGAGTCTCTACACAGCCCCAAGGAGCGTAGATGATTATATATATTCGGGATGGACTTCCCAAGGCATGGACTTGCCTTACTTAATGATTATATATATATATTCAGGATGGATGTTTCCCAGGGCATGGACTTGCCTTACTTATTTGTATTGTAATGAATTTACCTAGACATGGATCTTGTCTGTATCATTTACATTTGGGGATAAATTATCCCAGGGCTGGATTAGCCTTATACGGTACTGAATGATTGACTGTCAGTCGATGTGTATATATATACAGGTTGGAATACCCCTGGGCTGGATTGGCCATAAACAGTACCGAGTGACCGGATAATTTATGACTAGTATTTACATGAGGTCTTTCTACTAAGAAGTCACATTCTTCGTATCATACAGTATTGATCTATTTCACTTGTACTGAGTTTAACGGTTGAACTTGAAAGCATGCCTATATTTCTATACCATTAGTTATACTGGACTGTACTTGTGAAGCTCATCATTTCTTTCAGCCCAGAGGTTAGTCTTGTTATTTATTGAGTTGGTTGTGCTCACACTACACTCTGCACCTCGTGTGCAGATCCAGGTGCTTTCGGACACATAGATTGTTAGATTTTAGAGTACTATCAGTTTGAGACTATCAAGGTAGCTGCTTGGCGTCCGATGACCTTGTCTCTCTTTCCTTTAGTTATTGTATTGTTCTATACTTTCAGACAGTGGTTATTTTTACCAGTCAAACATTGTATTCATATTAGATGCTTATGTACTTAGTAACACCGGGATTTGGGAGTGTTATATTTGAAATTGTGAGATTTCTTCCGCTGAATTTAATTATTTTGTTTTCCAATTTAAAAGAAATGGTGGTTTATTGAGATTTTCGGCTTGCCTAGTATTGAGATAAGCGCCATCACAACAGGTGAGATTTTGGGTCGTGATAAGTTGGTATCAGAGCCCTAGGTGACATAGGTCTCACGAGTTATGAGCAGGTTTAGTAGGGTCTTGCAGATCGGTACGGAGACGTCTGTACTTATCTTCGAGAGGTTGCCGAACCCTTAGGAGAATTTCACTTTCTTGTATTCTGTTGTGCGAATTTGTTGATTCCGGAAACTAAAAATCATGTTATTCTATTCTCTCACAGATGGTGAGAACACGTACTACCGGATCGGACGGTCAGCCACCAATGCCACCAGTTAGGGCCGCAAGAGGCCGGGGTCGTGGTAGAGGTTGAGGCTGAGGCCGAGGTAGAGGTGTAGCCCGTACCACGGTGGGACCAGCACTTGTACTACCACCATTTCCACCAGCTCAGGCACCAGCTATGCCCATTGAGATTCTAGGCCTTCAGGACACTTTGGCCCAGATATTAACAGTTTGCACTGGCCTCGATCAGGTGGTTTCGGCTCAAGCCGCACCTGCCACTTCGCAGGCTGGGGGAGGTACTCATACCCATGTTGCTTGTACTCCAGATCAGGTAGTATAGGGACTTCAGATACCGGGGGCATTACCAGCCCAGCCCGTTATAACCGCTCAGGCCCCGGATTCCTGTTATGACAGATGATGAGCAAAGAAGACTTGAGAGATTTGAGAGGCTTCGACCTCCACCATTTAGCGGTGCTGAGTCAGAGGATGCTCAGGGTTTTCTGGATAAGTGCCAATGGATGCTTCGAACGGCAGGTATTCTGGAGACAAGTGGGGTCTCATTCACTACTTTTTAATTTTTTGGGGCTGCCTTCAGATGGTGGGAGGCTTATGAGAGGAGCAAGTCGGTTGGTGCAGTACCACTTACATGGCAAGAGTTCTTCGTTCTCTTTTTGGAGAAGTTTGTGCCGCAGTCTCGCAGAGAAGAGCTGCGCAGACAATTTGAGTAGTTACGTCAGGATGGCATGTCCGTGACGCGGTACGAGATGAGATTTTCTGAGTTAGCTCGTCACGCAGTTTGGTTGGTTCCCACTGATAGGGAGAGGATTAAGAGGTTCATTGATGGCCTCACGTATCAGCTGCGGTTGCTTATGACTTGGGAGAGGGTATCTGGTGCCACTTTTGACGAGGTGGTTGACATTGCTCGATAGATATAGGTAGTCCGTAGCCATGAGCGTGGTGACAGGGAGGCTAAGAGGCCCCGAGGTTTGGGCAGTGTTGGTGGGGTACCTTCTGGAGGGCAGTTCTACCACAACAGGGGTCGTCCAGTTCATCGTGGTGTATCATCCAGCTATGGTTCATATAGTTTTCATCAGAGTCAGTCATCTCTCAGTGCACTTCCAGCCCCGAGTACGCTCTGTGCACCATCAGTTCAAGGATCATATATATCAGACCCTTCTGGTATTCATTTTGGTATTCTTCGAGATGGCATGCTATGAGTGTAGAGAGCTAGGCCATGTAAGGAAATATTGTCCCCGTCGTACGCGAGGTACAATTCAGTAGAGGAGTCAGGATACTACTTCTGTACCAGTTGCTCCACCACCCGCTCAACCAACTTAGGGTGGAGCTCAGTCAGCTAGGGGTCGCCCAAGAGGGGGAGGCCGATCCGGTGGCGGTCAGGCCCGATTTTATGCTTTTCCTGCCAGGCCAGATGCTGTTGCCTCAGATGCAGTGATCACATGTATTGTTTCAGTGTGCCACAGGGAGACTTCTATATTATTTGACCCTGGTTCCACTTATACATATGTATCATCGTATTTTGCTCATTATCTGGATATGCCCTGTGAGTCCTTAGTTTCACCTGTTCATGTATCGACGCTGATGGGCGCGATACTATAATTGTGTACTGGGTGTATCAGTTGTGTATGAGAATTATTGGGGGATGAGACCAGAGTTGGTCTTTTATTGCTTAGTATGGTCAATTTACATATTATCTGGGTATGGTGAGATATCAAATGTTTTGTTATATGGCCTTGGGCCAAGTGGGGGAGTTCGCTATCTACGATTTGATTGCGCTTTATGAGTATATGAAAATTGTGGTATGAGTGAGTTGTTATTTGTGAATGATGTAGTGCGCACGGAGTATGAATTTGATAGGTGGTATTAAAGTAGAGTTATTTCTTTGAGTGTTGATGTGCTAATGGGGCACGTGTCTTTTGGCCCATTTGGGCGGTGTAATGTGGATTTGAACAAAGGAGGTGACTCTCGAGAAAGTTCTAATGGATTCAAGATTAATATGTAACAATTGAGAATTTTTGGCGGATTTGTTTATGGCTAAAATCTGATATTTAAGTTGGATGGTGTCGAAACTTGTGGCATTTTTGTATATCAATATGGATTTTATATTTCGGCATCAGGAAGGTGAATGAAACGGCAGTAGACTCAAATAATGTATTTTCAGAGTGGGTGTTTCAGTTGTGGTATTTATAGGGGTAATTATGATGTGGTGAGACTGTACATATGTTTTGGTGGGAATATTCTTGGGTTTTGATGACCTACGTGGTTTGGTTGAGTTAGAGGAATTTAGTTCTAATAGCTTGGTTATGTGTAGATGGATTTCAAAGTGTTCTTGATAGTTTCTACCATGGTTTGAACCAGATATTTTTTACTAGTGTGGGAAACGTGTTGTGTATTGTGATTTCCTCCTAGAAGGAAGTAAGAGGAAGGTTTTTAACTAATAAGGTATGTAATTTACTAGTGACTAAGAGTTGATAATGGGATTCTTGTGTTTGTCGCATGATGGCATAATAGATGTGGTGTGTTGTACGGGAATAGGATTTACATGTACAAGGTGACAATTCAAGTTTTGAAGAGAAGGTAACGAATGTTGGAGAACATGGTCAGTTTCAGATATTTCGATGAATGTTATAACTGCTCGGTAGTTCCTCAGAAAGGTGCGCATTTCGAAAGAAGCGTTGTGTTCTAACTTTTGGATGTCATCGGCATTGCGATACTCACCTACTTAATAGACTACTGATATACGAGTTATTGATATGTGGAACAGAGGAATTATGTAAATATTCCTAGTGGGATGATAGTGCATGAAGGATGTGATAGCCATGCGGGTGCTGGAGTCATGATCATTTACGATGGTTCATGTGTACTTATTTGATTGCTCCTGTATGATATGCTTGGATTAGAGGCCTGTGAGCATGCCAGGCGGATTATGTTATTGGCACGTGAGTTGTCCGTGCGAATCCATGTATTGATATTTTTGTCACGTGAGTTTTCCATGCGGATACAAATATTTATATTATTGGCACGTGAGTTGTCCGTGCGGGTCTAGATATTGATACTATAGCACGTGAGTTGTCCATGCGAGCGATGTTAATGTGAGCTCTAGAAGAGCTGGCTACTGTTATTAAATTTGTGTGTCTTGGTTCTACTATATATAATGAGCTTATAACATTACGGTTGTAGTAGTGCTTGTTGAACTTGCAATCTGGTTCTTTTCCTTGAGACATCTCCCATATTTGGGTACATAGATTGCGCAGTAGTGGATGGAGTTATATTGACGCGGCGTGTCTGTGGGATAGTTGTGTTTAATAATATAAGGTCATTAGATCTAGAATGGGTACTACCAGGCTTGATTATGGTATATTCAAGAGGATTATGGTTCTGGTTGGGGCAAGAGAGCTCAATGGCTAGTTGATCTGATAAGTAGTTATGAGTTTTTGATTGTTTCTTTCATCATTGGCAGTGTACGAAGGTTTTGGAATGAGGTTCTGTTGAATGCGAGGTTTTAATACTTGTACTTGGTTGGTTTGGAGTAATTACTGTGATTGTGATCGAGAATGGTGCTGCGAGCATGTGAGTTGTATAGTATGTAATGTAAGTATATCTGGGGTTATGGCTATGGCTTGATACAGATTGTTCAGACTTATACGGTGTGTGAGATTTAGATCTTAGAAAGAATTCTGGGTGTTAGAAATTGGGCTCCAAGTTTTGGGCTAAGGTTAAATTAATGATTTTAAGTTGTGTTATGTTGTCAGGCCTATATAGAATAGAGTGACATGGGATCACCCAGGTATGTGCATGGTAAGAAGGGACAGTGATTTAAACGCTTAGGAACAACTCTTGTCACGTTCGAGGACGAACGTATGTTTAAGTGGGGGAGATTGTAACGACCCGATGGTCATTTTGAACATTTACACTACTTTCAACTATTTGAAGTCTTGAATAACTTCCTACGAGGTATTATGACTTGTGTGAATTGTCGATTTTAGTTTTAAGGTATTTCGGATTTAGCTTGGAAGAATAAAATTTCATCTTGGAAGCTTAAGTTGAAATAGTTGACCAGATGGTGACTTATGTGTAAACGACCCAGGAATAGAGTTTTGATGATTCCAATAGCTCCGTATGGTGATTTTGGACTTAGGAGCGTGTCCGGAAAATTATTTGGAGGTCCGTAATGGAATTAGGCTTGAAATGCCGAAAGTTTTGATGATTCCATTTTCCATTTTTAACGATTTGGAGCTCGGATTGAGGCGAGTTTTGGGATATTTTCTGAGAAAACATCGGGGTAAGTGCTCTTAACTCAATTTTGGTTAGATTACCCAAATCCATCACTGTTTTTATCAGTTAATTGGTGATTTAAGTTTGAAAATTTTTAAAACCCTCTTGGATAGATTTGAGGGTCGAATTATTATTGGAATTTAGTCATTTTGGTATGGTTAGACTCGTGGTTGAATGGATGTTCATATTTCGTAACTTTCGCTGGATTCCGAGACGTGGGCCCCACGGGCCATTTTGAGTTAATTTCGAATTTTTATTGAAAAATGTAGTATTTTCTTATAGAATTAATTCTATAATTATTTTTGACTGTATCGAATTAATTATGACTAGATACGAGTCGACCGGAATCGAAAAATCGAGAAACAAACATACTACTTAGTTAAATTGGAGCAAGTCGAGGTAAGTGACTTATCTAACCTTGTGTGGGGAAAATTTTTCCTAGGATTGGTATTGATGTGATTATTGAAATGTGTTAAAAGTCGTGTACACAAGGTGGCGAGTGTGTACATGGGTCAAATGTGAAAGACTATATTTTTAAATTGTGTAGATCACTGTTTCGCATTTATTAAATTATTTTATCTTACTATATTCTTCATCATTGATCTGAAATATATACTTTAAATTTGTTTGACCTTTTTATGCTAATTTTTTTACCTGTTTAGTTGAAACTTGATTTCTTTTATACTGTGCATTATTTGAAGGTTGATTTTCTTTAAATTAAATAATATTAATATAAAGTATTTGATATTTTTTTATAATTGATATTAAAGCAACGTATTAAAGATTTCGAAATATTATTTTCCTAAATTATTTATTCTTGAATATTTTCGTAAAATTTTTGTACTCATTGTGATGGAGCCGTGAGCTCTTTATTGTGGAAAAATATTATTGATGATTTATTTTGGCATGAGCCGTGAGCTCTTTATTGTGAAAACATATTGTTGTTGAATTGTTTTGGCAAGTTAAATTATTTGAGCACTTGAGGTGCATAGTGTGATATTGATACGCATGCGGTGGTATAAGGTCTGGGTATTGAAACGCATGCGGTGAGATAAGGGTGGCTTGATACGCGTGGCTAGTAGGGAAACTACTAGAAGTCATGCGGTGTGATAAGGATGGCTAAAATGCGGGATGCTATTTCGAAAAAATATTTTCTTTAAAATAAATTGTGAAGGCTCCCGCGGTGAGATAAGGAAATGAGATATTGTGAATTTATTTATGATTTGGGACTACGAGGCGGTACCTCGTGAGTGCCCTTGTTTATATTGATTTATGGCCATAGTTGCCTTTGATTATTTGTTGTGATTTCATAAAGTTGAAAGGAATTCTGTTTTGATTCCACGAGATATTATTTGTCATTATTTTGTGTAATTAAATGGTGACATGCTACTTGATTCATTTCCATTGTCATTTTATTTTACTATATTGTTAAACATATTACCATGCAATTATTATTTTCCAATAGGGCCTGATCTGACCTCGTCACTACTCTACCGAGGATAGGCTTGGCACTTACTGGGTACCGCTGTAGTGTACTCATACTACGCTTCTGCACATCTTTTTGTGCAGATCCAGATACTCCTTACCAGCCCCAACATTAGTGAGTTACCTGTGCACGGAGACTTCGAGGTATATCTGCCAGCGTCTGCAGACTCCGGAGTCCCCTTCTATCATTATTGTGTTGCTTCCTTATTTTCTTTAGACCTTGATATATATAGAGACATTGAGGATAAATTCTTAGAAACTTGTGACTTCTTTCTATCGGGTTTTGGGAATTGAAATTGTTTGAATTGTAGTTTATTTATTTCAGATTTAAATTTTTATTCTGCATTGATAGGCTCACCTAGTCTTAGAGACTAGGTGCCATCACGACATCCTACGGAGGGAATTTGGGGTCGTGACAAGCAGGCCAGAATGGCTTTATATATTATTATTATTCTGGATCGGGACTGCCCGCCTGCAGTAGGCCTTATTGCTTTACTATTTTATGGATCGGGGATGCCCGCCTACAGCAGGCCTTATAGGCTTTGTTATTATACGGATCGGGATTGTCCTCCTGCAGTAGGCCACATTGGCTTTGTATTACGCTTGGGCTGAAGGAGCCCCTCCGGAGTCTGTACACACCCCCAGTGAGCGTAGATGATTATATATATTCAGGATAGACTTCATAGGGCATGGACTTGCCTTACTTATTGATTATATATATATTCGGGCTAGATTTTTCCCAAGGCATGGACGTGCTTTACTTATTTGTATTGTCCGTATCATTTACATTTGGGGATAAATTACCCCAGGGGTGGATTAGCCTTATACGGTACTGAATGACTGACTGTCAGTCGATGTGTATATATATACGGGTTGGAATACCCCTGGGCTGGATTGGCCATAAACAGTACCGAGTGACCAGATAATTTGTGACTAGTATTTACATGAGGTCTTTCTACTGAGATGTCATATTACTTATTGAGTTACTTGTACTCATACTGCACTTTGCACCTCGTGTCCAAATCCAGGTACTTTCGGACACGGAGATTGTTAGCTTTCAGAGTACTATCAGTTGGAGACTATCAAGGTAGTTGCTTGGCGTCCGCTGACCTTGTCTCTCTTTCCTTCAGTTATTGTACTGTTCTATACTTTCAGACAGTATTTTTTTGTTTTTATCAGTCAAACATTGTATTCATATTGGACGCTCATGTATTCAGTGACACTGGATTTTGGGAGTGTTATATTTGAAATTGTGATATTTCCTCCGCTGAATTTAATTATTTCGTTTTCAAATTTAAAAGAAATGGTAGTTTATTGAGATTTTTGGCTTGCCTAGTATTGAGATAGGCGCCATCATGACATATGAAATTTTGGGTCGTGACATGGACTTCAATGCTGCGAACGTCGTGCAACTATACCTTAAGTTTCCTCTGATAGCTAAATTCGAGCGAATCTACAATACGTCGCTAGGACCAATTCCGGTATCTGCACAAGAAGTACAGAGTGTAGTATGAGTACAACCGACCCCATATACTCTGTAAGTGCCGAGCCTAACCGCGACGAAGTATTGATGAGGCTAAGGCGGGTCGCTTACATTAACCTGTACTCAATAATAATAATAATAATAATAATAATAATAATAATAATAATAATAATAATAATAATAATAATAATAATAATAATAATAATAATAATAATAATAATAATAATAATAATAACAGGAAAAGAAGTAAGACCGATAAATCATATCAATAGTTGAAGTCAATTCAGCAGTTATAAACCTTCAATTAATTTCCTTTGCGGCGTGCAACCCGCTCCAACAACATAGAATAAAATCCGTTGCGGCGTGCAACCCGATCCAACAATATAATCTTTCAATAAAAATCCGTTGCGGCGTGCAACCCGCTCCAACAATATAAACTTAAAATAAATCCGTTGCGGCATGCAACCCGCTCCAACAATATAATTTAACAACTCTTAAATGTAAAAATACTCCAATAAATACCACATTTAATATAAAATTATTAGGCAACAAAACATACAATAATTGTGATTTATTTGGGAAACAAGTAATGACAAGTAGCAATTAATTGTAGAAATCAGGGAAAAAATAGGTAATTTAATATTTAATGTGCTAAAAGTCAAATAGCAATTAAGATACATAATTCAAATAAGCATGTAGCAATTATAGCATGAATTCAAGACATAATATTAGACAAGAAATGTGAAAAAAATAATTAATATAATAATTAATTCATGATTTAAAATAATTTATGATTTTAGATAAATATGCAAACAATCAATTTGACAACGTATAGGCACTCGTCACCTCGCCTATATGTCGTTACACATGAAATTCACGAAATAAATAATTCAAGGGTTTTATTCCCTCAAGTCAAGGTTAACCACGAAACTTACCTTACTTCACAATTCAAGTGATCACTCGACCACAACTTTTCCTTTGGAATTAGCCTCCAAACTAATCAAACCTATCAAATTATTGGCCAACAATTCAATTGGAACTTTAGAAATTATTCACATTTCCAAAGAGATTTCATTTAAGTCATTTTCGGAAAAGTCAATTAAAAGTCAACGTGGGGCCCACTTTTCGGAACCCAACGAAAAAATTACGAAATCGGACACCGGTTCCGGTACGAGTTCAACCATACTAAAATTATCGCATCAGAATGTCTTTAAAATACTAAGTTTCGGTTTGGAAAGTTTTACAAAAATTCTAATTTCTTCCATGTAAATCTGAAAGCCGTAGAAGTGAGGACGATCGCATCTGGGATCATGGCACCGCAGAAGCAGGAGCGCTCCTGCATCCCAAGCTTCTCAGAAGCGAAGCTTCTCCGCTGGTCTCAAAGTTGCAGAAGCGATACTGCCTCCGCAGAAGCGATCACGCATCTGCGGCCAAAATTGCGCAGGTGCGAAACACCAGAACCAGACCTGCAATTTTTTTACCAAAATGGTCCGAAACACGTCTGAAACTCACCCGAGCCACTCGGAACTTCGTCCAACACTACTAGAAATTTGGCAAAAACCGACCACAGTCGACCGACCTAAAAAATAGGCCAACAAACCGACCAAAGTTGGT
Source organism: Nicotiana tabacum (assembly GCF_000715075.1). Taxonomy (NCBI): domain Eukaryota; kingdom Viridiplantae; phylum Streptophyta; class Magnoliopsida; order Solanales; family Solanaceae; genus Nicotiana; species Nicotiana tabacum. The sequence continues at coordinate 15,666,985 of NC_134097.1, read as the reverse complement.
CGGTTTTTCAAAATATTTTAGTTTTAAATTTTTTTTTTACAAAACCGACCAACTTTAGTCGGTTTTCTTTGGCGAAAAAATGCAGGAAACTATTTTTGAGTCCCACGAAATTTATTTTTCAAGAAACCGACAAACTTTAGTCAGTTTTTCATTAAAATAAATTAAAATTAATATAAAAAAGGGACCGAAATCGATCGATTAATTCGGCCGGTCATTTTAAAAAACCGACCAAATTCGGTCGGTAATTTTACTTTTTAATAAAACTGACCAACTTTGGTCGGTTATTTTCGTGCGAAAATACAATTAAAGAGTATAAATCAAATAAAAGACAGTCTTAAAACAAAATGCACCAATGGTCTAGTGCTAGAATAGTATCGTGCCACAGTATAGACCCCGGTTCGATTTTCAGATGGTGTATTTTTTAATTACATAATTACAATACCGACTAACTTTGGTCGGAAAAAAACGACCAACCTTGGTCAAAAAAAAACTGACCAATTAGGTCGGTTTTTTCTGCAATTTGTTTTTTTTTTCAAATTTAATTGACCGACCAAAGTTGGTCGGTAATTTCCGACCAGCTTTGGTAAGCATGCCCTTCCGATCTTCAAAATACCGTCCACACGTAAATGGTCGCGTTTTGGACGGTTATTGGCCATTACCCACCCACTTTGGTCGGGTTTTTTTGGACGGTTTTGCCCAGATTTGTAGTAGTGCAATTATACCAACCAGTCCTTTAACATAACGCAGACTTACTCGGGGTCTCAAATAACTTCGAAATTATAATTCACATTTCGATTAAGACTTTTTAGTTTCAAAACTTTACAAAACTCGTGCCGAAACGTATTAAATGAATCCACAATGATTTCAAATTTGGCGCACGAGTCATAAATGATATAACGGAGCTATTCCAACTCTCGGAATCTCATTCCGAGTCCAATATCGATAAAGTCAAATTCACGGTCAAACTTTGGAATCTTTTAGCTTTCGAACTTTCAATTTTCAATAAATGGCGATAACTCAAGCTAGGGACCTCCAAATTAAATTTCGGGCATACGCCCAAGTCCCAAATCACGATACAGACCTACTGGAACTGTCAAAATAGTGATTCGGGTCCGTTTGCTCAAACTGTTAACCGAAGTCAACTCAAATGAGTTTTGAAGATCTATTTCACATTTTTATCAATGTTTCACATAAAAACTTTGCGAAAATATTTACGGACTGCGCACGCAAGTCGATGAATGCTGAAAGGTACTATTCGATGTCTCGGAACACAGAAGTGAATATTAAATTTAAAGATGACCTTTCGGGTCATCACAATATTTGTCACAATATAAGCTCATGGCACGTATGTCTGGTTTGATCCAACAAACCTCAGGAATTTATCTCTCGGGCTACGTCATCATCAAGTTCAAAAGTGGACGTACCATAAAGTGACATATTCAAAAAGTTGCCAGCTTAAAAACTTGACCTATTCTCATTAACCCACCCTCCATCACGGGCATCACATTAGTAGAAAAAAAGATTAAAAAATATCTCATTCTGTCCATTTTCGTCATCGATGTGCCACTAAAAATTTATATTTACGGTGCTCGTCTGTTTCAGAAATTGAGTCAATGCGAAACGAATAAATTAAGGAATAATGTCAAATGACTTCTCTTCACGATACGATTTATCACCATGTCGCAAGTTGAAGTTATTCTGTAGGGTTTAGGTTAAATGATCAGTGCAAGAGATGGATATTTCAATTGTAAGATTCTAAGTTTGAAATATTTTCAATGTGTTATTCTCTTTTATTGAAATTATTTGGAATTTTATAGTAGTTTTTGGAGTTTTTCTTTCATATTACTCTATCTAACAGGGTTGACTGATTTATTCTAAGGTTTTTTTATACAAATTGTCGGCTAAATTCACTATTTATCTTTTTCCTAGCTGGTACGCATAGACTATAGATTGATTATACACAGTTATACACATACTATACATGAATTATACATATATCATGCATCAGTTGGCTATTTTTAGTTTAAGCGATTTGTTGGACTCTTTGAAGGTCAAAGTTGAAGATCCAAATTAGGGAATTGGATCAGATGGCTTGATAATACAGTTTTAATGGATCACATAAGGAAAAACATGGGATTTTGCATAAATAGCCAGCCGAATTTACTATTTAATTTTCCTAACTCGATGTATAGATTATACACGGATTATACGCATATTATATATTCATCAATTTTTTTAAGTTTAAGCGGTTGGGTGAACGGCTATTTAGGTTAAGTTTTCAAACAAAATCGTCGCATAACTAATGCGATATTAAATAGTATCAATATTAAGTGTAAATCTGTGTGTTAATTTATGCAAGATAAGAAACCTGACAGAGATTAAACTATTTAATGATATAATACCCTTTGTAAATTAAGTAACTCATGCATAAAAATCTCCTCATTACTAATCATTGCATAACAATGCATAAGTAAATCTAAAACCCATAGAACCCATAATTATTAGCATTTAAAAGTCATCGTTCTAAAATCTAAAATCCATAATGTTGAAATCATAGCTTTGCCTCATACTATTAGCAAATTAGGAGTCGGTCTTTTCTGTTTATCTAGCAGTTCCACCGCTGTTTGCTTTAGCAACTGTAAAAGAAGACAAAGTAGGAACCTTTTTTTGTTAGAACTACTAAACTACTTGCTAGAACTTCTGATAACGTATATATTTTAGATGATCATAGCACTAGTAATAGCGCTACGTACCTTTTATAATTATGCCTAAGTAATATATTATCCTTTTAGCCAAAAAGAAAAATAGAAGTTGTCCTTGGCTATCAACTAATAGAAGGCATTGCATGAAAGAGAAGAGATTATCAAGTTAGCCATAGTGACCTGAAACCAAGAAAGAAAGGACTGTACTCTCTTCAAATAAGACTCCTTTCACTATGCTATACCTCTCTTCTATCTCCTTTTTCTTTCTTCTTAAATTAACTTGAACACTACCAAAAAAAAGCAAACCGGATATCGTTGGAAATATTTGTGACGGGCCTTCCCGTCAGAAACTCCTTTCCGACGAGCCAATTTCAGAAGGTATGCCCGTTCGGAATTTCACATTTTTAGTAGTGATAGAAGAATGAAAAGTCTAGCATAAAAGAGAAGAGCATGTCAAGATAACCAAGCAACTTTTCCTAACTCGATGTATAGATTATACACGGATTATACGCATATTATACATTCATCGATTTTTTTAAGTTTAAGTGGTTGGGTGAACGACTATTTAGACTGCCTGAAACCAAGCAAAAAAGCTACCAATATTAAATGGTGTAATCAAAACACCTTTTAAAATAATGGAGCAGGCAAGTCATCCTTGGCTACTAAACAAATATGACTCTCCTCTTCATGTAAGATCTCTCTTCTTTATGGTTAGTTAGCCATGTATTTATAGCCATAGCTAACTATCTGACTTTGTTCTCTTCAGCTATACATTATCTGACTTCCCTAATAGGAATATGTTCTTTTCATTTCTAATGACACTGCCAACCAAGCACATTAATTGACTGTGAGGGTTTACAGGGTTCGTCCAATGTACTGTGAGGATCATCGCTGATCGATAATTTCAATCGTGGTTCAGTTAATCTTTTTGATTCCGCTACAAGGAGATACCCGGGCGATGTAACAAAGTGTTTTTACTTTTTTTTAATGGGCCTTACGTGGCAGAATCAAAATTAATCGGCCGGTCAGGACATGAAAAAAAGAAAGATAATTCCGCGGAATATATATTGACTATGTTATTAAAAGAATATAATAAATGAAATGTTGATCAAATCTATGAAATTGAAAAGTGACCCAAAATAAATGGAAAAGAAAAATAGAAGTCTTCATGCCACTACACAAGGTATTGGGAGTGACACATCTATATATATGTACTGATGTTTGCAAAAGAAATTTAAAAGCATCTTTATTATAGAAAAAAGTCTTGTGTCAAATCTATTTGTCCTGCCCCACTTGAAAACGAGGTCAATCATTCTTAATATCTGATCGAATTTTCACCTGAGAACTAATAAAGAAAAGAAAAAAAAAAGTAATAAGATGTAGTGTTCTATATATGTCTAATGGGTATCAAAATTGTTTTATAGAAGCTTTTACATGGATGCATGCACTTGTATGAACTCAATTTTATACTAATTTATTTTTAATATTGACACGCTCGGCATAAGTAAACCAACTTATTGATGTATAGATGCACTACACAAGTTCCAATTATTTTTGAGTAACGATACAATTAACAAATACTAACGTTTTGCTCATACAATAGAAAGTAATGTCCCCTAATCATGATGTTTATAACCTGTGAAGTGCAACTCTTCTCAAATCCTAGATAGAGAAATCAGGCAAATGAATTAAAGCCTCGATTTAGGAAAAGAAACAAAAATACAAAACAATCCCAAAACCAAAATAAATAATCGAACCGAAGAAGAACTGAATAAAATTGAAACAAGAGAAGATGTTTAGGATATGGTCTAAGGCCAAAATAAATTTATTATTGAATACTCCTATTAACTTCAACTTGAGGAAGTTTTAGATCATGGTATTCCCGAGCAATAGCATATGAGTTGCTCCTGTGAGAAATATATTTGTGTGGTTGGATGCTGAATGAGTTCATGTTTGGATAAAAGTGTTGAAATTGACAATAATAGTTGATGCATTTATAAAAACGGCACTACAAGAAAATAGCTATTTTCCGATTGCCAAAACGGTCGGAATTCTGTCAGAAAAAGTTGATTTCCGACTACATTGCGACTGAATTATCGTGGTCCTAAAATAGTTGGTCTGAAATAGTTTGCGACCGAATCGGTCCGTAATTTACGACTACCGCAGTCGGAAAGACAAAAAAGGAAAACTACTAATAAATGTCAAATGTCCGACTGACGTAATCGCAAATAATTTAAATTAAATATTTATTTTATATTAAATTCCCACTATGTCGGTCGCAAAAGGTATAATAATTGTTACTTTAATTAATGTTTCTCACCAGAACGGTCTCAAATAATATAAAGTACTTTTACTATATTTAACTTTTCCCACCATTATGGTCACAAATAATTTAAATTAAATATTTATTTTATATTAAATTTCCACTGCGTCGATCACAATTTGAATTTAATATTATTTATTTAAGTATCTTTTCCACTACTGCGGTCGCAAAATTAATTTTATATTATTTAATATATTTAATTTTTCCACTACAACAGTCGCAAATTCTCACGACCCAATTTCACCTATTGGTCGTGATGGTGCCCAACACTATAGCTAGGCAAGCCAACTAATAAATTAAACATATAGCGATAAAATTTAAATCCAAAAAAAATAATAAGACACCAAATTCTACCAATGTGTGTGCCAAGACCCGGTGTCACAAGTGTATGAGCATCTAGTATATTATACAAAACTCCAAATACTGTCTGAAATGAAAATAGACAGAATTAAAAATACAAGAAGAGGCATTGGTAGCTGCAGGACGGCTCAGAAAGGCAGCTCACCACTATGCCCCTGGATAACGAGGATGTGCGATGATAGGTCCTCCACTAGTATCTGTCTCAGATCCTGCACAAAAAGTACAGCAAGTGTAGCATGAGTACGTAAACAACGTGTACCCAGTAAGTATCAAGCCTAATCTCGAAGTGGTAGAGACGAGATGGCCGACTTTGACACTCACTAAGGGTCAACAATAATAAATGGAATAAATTATAATTATTCAAATCAGCATGGTTCACAGAGTTAACAAAAATTTTATTCAGTTAGCAGAAATAATAAAAATCCTTCAAATGCAACAATTTCCAATCTATTAATTAAATCCTTCAATTTCAATAAAAATTCTAATTTATCAAATAGCTTTCAAGCTGCAATTCAATTTCAATAAATTTCTAATTTATCAAATAACTTTACAAGCTGCAATAAACTGTCCAAGTATTGTATAATTATTATTATTATTAAGCACGATTTCTGCCGAGGTCGTACGGCCCGATCTAGAGTTTCGTGTACACTGCCGAGGGACGTGCGACACGATCCATAGATGCATCTATCCTGCCGAGGCGTTCGGCCAGCTCCACAAGAAAGGAGGACATTTTCTTATATACCTCCGGAATGAGAGTATATTTATTATATGATAAATTCAGGAGGAAGAATAATTTCTCTTAATAATTAATTAATTAAAACAGAAAATTTAAGCATATGAGATTTTCATCTTCAAGTCAAAGTTAACCACAATACTTACTTTACTTCGCATCTAAATCAATCAATCAACCACGGCCTTGCCTTTCGAACAAGTCTCCAAACCAATAGAATCTAGCCAATTATCGATCAAACAATTCAAAATAAGCTTTAGAAGCTATCCACGAATGAAATAGGTTTAATTTTGACCCTTTTTTAAAAAGTCAACACAAGTTAACCTATGGCTCGCTTTGTATAAATCCGAGATTCGAACTAAGACTCGATTATCTATTCACCCCCGAGCCCGAATATTTAATTTGTTTCGAAATCTGACCTCAGTTTGAGGTCTAAATCTCAATTTTATAAAATTTCTAAATTCTACCAAAAATTCCTAATTTCCACCATGAAATCCCTAGATTTGATGTTGATCCACGCCCAATCCACACTCAACAATGAGTGAAAGCGGTCGTTAGAAGAATAGTATCCAACAATGACTCAGGGTCGATTTCCTCAAGGAGTTAAATATAGGTATTTGGGTGTACACTTGATGAACATAGATGAAATACTCAATTATACTTCCAAACAAGAGGGTTTTGTAATTTACTTCTACAATCTATACTAGCAATGATTAACTAGAGAAAAGAAACTAAAGATTGAATAATTATTTTTGTTATTTTTAAACTAGGTAAAAGGCCTAGGGATATAACATTCACCTAGGTGTTAGCTTAATGGGTTAATTATGATAACGCTTGTTTTAGTGATTGGGGTGTATTATAGCTCTCAGCTCTAAGTTACCTACTCAATACCTCTCAGTCATAGAGTGATTTTGCCCAAATTGGCTTTCTCAAACCCATTTGGGTATCAAGTCAAATAGTTGATATGAGCTCAAGTCGGGTTTTCCCTATATCTAGTTCAAACTCTTTAATTAGGCTAGCCAAAACCTTAGCTAGCCCAATTTCTCGTTAGCCAAATTTTCCTAGACTAAGTCCGTCTTTCTCAAGTAAGAACCAAGTCAAAAAGGCATGAATCAATAGTGGCAACCATTAATTCTAGAAATAATACATAAACAAGGCTAAATAACAAATACCCAATCATAAACAAGCATTGGATTAATTACTCATAAGGTTTACGCACTAGGGTTGGGTCATAACCGTAGAAAATATCTAGCTACTCATAATAGAGATGGAAGAAAATAAAGAAGAAACAATAATTAAAACTATAATACAAAATTAAAATGATAAACTAATGTGTTTTTAACCCAAATTGGTCATAAATTACCAAAAGTAGTAAACTACGACGGCTGCAGCTCAAAAAATTATAAAACTTGTCCTAAAAAAGTGTTTCCCGTCTATTTATAGTGGCCCAAAATTCACTGACAAAAATGCCCTTCAGGAGATTTGGCGGCTACACAATTCCATGTGTTGTTTGCACTTTTCTTGGTTCTGCAGGATGAGGAATTCTGCAGCCGCACAATTTGGTCTGCGGCTGCACTTCAGCTTCTGCGACCGCACTTATTCTTCTGCGACTGCACTTTTGGAAAGGCTTCACTCTTGATTGTTTTGCACATTCTCTGAACATTTTGAATTCTTGTCAGTGCGATCATGTTTTGCTGTAGCATAATTTTTGTGTGGTCCGCACTTTTCTTTAACCTTCATCTGAGCTTCAATACCAGATCTGCGGCCACAGAGAGAATTCTGCGTTCCGCGCTTTCTTTTGTAGACTGCATTTTTTGCCCGTTGTGCTCCTTCTTGCTTTATAAGCCGGAACATTCCAATCTGAGTTAGATTTCTTCATTAAAGTCCAATTCTCCAACATTCTTGTAATATGCACAATTTCATTAGTTTTGGGAACATAAATCAACCCTTTCGAACTGAAACTAAAGTAAGGAGATACTAATACGTGGTTAAAATTTGGACTTATCAGATGTTAAAAACTCATGAAAAGTAATGGGGAATTGATAGAATATGAAATAGAGTTGCTTACCGATAAATTTGGGAAGAAATCGTTCTTCAAAAATCGCATGTAGAGTGTTTTGGGTTGAGAAATAATGTAAAATGAGCTAAGTCCCATTTTTCTCTTCTTTTATCGTGTCGCATTTGCAAACACTTGTTCGCAAATGCGATGCCCGCATATGCGAGACACGGGTCGCAAATGCGAAGAGTGTATCGGGTGTACGGATGTCGCAAATACGGCAATAATATCGCAAATGCAAGTGACCCTCCATCACAAATGCAGATTATAGCTTTGCATTTGCAAAGCTGTCACTAGCTACCTCAGTTCGCAAAAGAGAAGGAAATTTCGCAAATGCGAACTACACACACTCCGGAAATGCGAATTTTCTCTACAAATGCGAGATTTTTTCTGCAAATGCGATGTCTAGCCACTCAGACCACTTTTCTCAAGTGCGATCTAATAACCACAAAAGCAAGCTCGTAGATACGAGCCAGATCTCGCAAATGCGAGATCTGCAGGTTGACATCAGAACCAACATTGCATCAGCTGTGCTAAAACCTTGCAAATTCATTTGAAACTTCCCCGAGCCCTCCGAGCTCCAAACCAAACATGCACACAAGTATAATAATATCCTACAAACTAGCTTGCTACCTCAAATCATCAAAATAACATCAATTGACGAGAATCGATCATCAAAACTCATGACTTTCAACTTAAAAACTCATTTTCACAATTTTTCACATAACACGCCGAAATGCGCTCGGGTCACCGCGTACCCCAACCAAATGTGTGTATGAGGCCAAAAAATCATACAAACCTACCGCAATCGTCAAAAATACCGATCCGCGGTCGTTTACCCAAAATATTGACAATGGTCAAATCTACCTTCATTTAAGTCAAAAATTTTATTTTCTTCAAAATTACACATAAATACTTTCGGAAAAGTGACTCGGACCATGTATCTAAATCAAGAAACATCAAATGAAGCTATGAGAGGTCTCAGAACACAGAAATTTTGGCTAGTACTCAAAAACGATCTATTGGGTTATCACACAAACGTTGGTCAAATCTTGTAACTTAAGCTTCCAAAATAAGACTAAGTATCTCAATTAACTCTCAAACCTCCCCGAAGTCAAACCAACCATTCCCCCAATTCACAAAATAACAAACAAACATACAGGAAGTATCAAATAGGGGAACGAGGCTCAAATATGCAAAACGGTCGATGAGATCGTTACAACGTGATTAGAAAATCTCTTGCATTTTTGTGTGCTTTTAAGTGAAAAACTAGCTCCCTATATATGATAAATGGTCAAGGAAAAAAAGAAAAAGCAGAAAAACTTTACCCTCCACTCATCTAAACTTGGAGGCCAACAATAGTTCTCTGCTTTGCGCATCCCCATTTTGCAAACTAAATATTGGTTGGATTCTACAATAAAGAAACAAGCTTCTTTTTCTTATAAAATATATTAGGCCATATTATAAATCTCCACCTTAGACTAATTTGACTAATATAGTAAAGGTATTTCACGCTCTTTACAAAAGCACTTGGGTTTGTGAACATATTAGCATAATTGACTCCAGTGTTGATCTTATGAACGAATACCTTTTTTTCAGCAATGGTTTCGCGAATGAAACGGTACGTGATATCAATATGCTTCGTCCTCTCATGATACATTTGATCTTTAGTCAAGTGAATGACACTTTGACTACCACAGAAAATGGTATACTACTGGAAATTTAGTCAAAATCGAATGACAAAATTGACCGATATCGTGTGTGTGTGTGTCTATGTGTGTGTGTGTATGTGTATGTATATAAATATATATTTAATTTAGGATGTCATATATATGTAGATTGTAAGTAACAATAATCTATAAGTGTTTGTGTCACGACCCAAATATCTAACCAGTCGTGATGGCGCCTATCGTGGAACTAGGCAAGCTGACATTCTCAATATGCTTTCAATATATAACAGAAGTGAGCTAAAGCAATTAAACTAACTGAAGGTTTACATAATAACAGGGTAAAAACCCAAAACACAAGTGCGGAATGATAGCCCAACATCGGGGTGTCACTAAGTCATGAGCATCTAACAACCAATCTAGAAACAGAGTCTACTACAGTCTGTGTCAAATACCAATACAAGAGAGAAAAGATAATAAGAAAGGAGAAACAAGGATTGCAGATGCCAGCAGCTACCTCGTAAGTCTCCGATAATCAGCTCGCGCACGAACTCAACGACCGCCAGAACTGTACACACCTAGATCTGCATATGAAGTATAGGGTGTAGCATGAGTACAACCAACTCAGCAAGTAACAGAATTAAATAAGTAACTGAGAAGCAGAGACGAGCGATAAAAATACAAATCATTTCAAAAGTTTTCAGTAAAGAGTGAACATGCTTTCAAATCCGGTGGTATATGTCAAATCAGTTCATGCTCCAGTAAAACAGATATTAATCTTCCAAAAATTTCATAACAATAACAGATAACAACTAAGTGCAACAATAAATAAAAGCATGTACAGCCTCTCAAGGAAACAGTCACTCAACTTATCTCAACAGCTCACACTCTCGGCTCTCAGCCCTCAATACACGCTCTTAATAGGTACCTGCGCTCACTGGGGGTGTACAGACTCCGGAGGGGCTCCTTCAGCCCAAGCGCTATATTACTGCGGCGTGCAGTCCGATCCATTATTATTGCGGCATGCAACCCGATCCAATATTGTTGCGGCGTGCAACCCAATCCAATATTGTTGCGGCACGCAACCCGATCCAATAATATATATATATATATATATATATATATATATATATATATATATATATATATATATATTATATTGTTGCGGCGTGCAACCCAATCCAATATTATTGCGGCGTGCAACCCGATCCAATAATATATATATATATATATATATATATATATATATATATATATATATATATATATATATATAGCCCGAAGGCTTGTTGCAGCGTGCAACCCGATCAATATACCTCGCAGCTCGGCACTCAGGACCTATCTCAGTCACTAACCTTTCCAGCCCCTCGGGCTCACAGAACATCATAATAATTAGCCCAAATAGAGAATACAACAAGTATCAACAAGAAATGAGAGGGAATGGAGATATAACACACAAGTAAGACTGTGACTGAGTACAAGACAATAATTAGCAGTCAATTCAATAAGTATACGACCACTGCGGGTACCAACAGTGATATCATATCACCTAAGTATGGTTTCTAACATGAAAGGCAGTCAATTGCTCAAAGACAAGGAAAACAAGTAAAAACAATGGCTATTCGACTTTATAGTCTCACGGGACGGACCAAGTCACAATGCCTCACGGTGCACGCTCACATGCCTGTCACCTAGCATGTGCGTCACCTCCAAATATTCATATCATACCAATTCTCGGGGTTTCATACCCTCAAAACCAGATTTAAGACTGTTACTTAACTCAACCGCGTAGAAATCCTACTCTGAAATGCCCTTGTCTCTCTAATCGGCCTCCAAATTTCCCGAATCTAGCCACAAACAGTACGAGATAGTCAATATAGGCTAAAAGGATCAATCCCACAAGAAAACTACTAAAATATAGCCCAAAATCCAAAATCGGCTCAATACCCCCCCTCCCCCGGGCCCATGTCTCGAAACTCGACAAAAGTCACAAAACCCGAAAGCCCATTCACTCCTGAGTCTAACCACACCAAATTTATCAAAACTCGACCTCATTTGTCCCTCCAAAACCCCAAAATTCACTCTCCAGTTCCCAAGCCCTAAACCCCCAAATTTCACTTCACAATCTCACTAATTAGGTGTAAAATCAGTGGGAAAACACCATTACTGAAGATAAATAGGCTTAAGGAACTTACTTCAGTGATTACTTCGAAATCCCTCTCAAAATCCCAAAAATCTGCCCAGACTTCTCGCACAATGTGGCTCCATTTCCGCATCTGCGAAAAAATTACTAAAACACTGCCTCCGCTCCTGCAATCAAGTGACCGCATCTGCGCTCTTCGCGGGTGCGGGAACTACATCGCACCTGCGGTCCAAACTCATACCTGCGCCCCTAAATTCGCTTCAGGTGCGGGAATGCCATCGCACCTGCGTACTCTGCCCAGATCCTCCTTAGCCGCATTTTCGACTCCTCCATCGCTTCTGCGGCCTCGCACCTGCGGTTCCCACTCTGCAGGTGCGGTTACACCAGCAGCAGCAGCTTCAGCTGCAATTCCTCAACTCCCATCAAGCCGTTAACCACCCGAAATCATCCCGAGGCCTCCGGGACCTCAACTAATTATACCAACAAGTCATATAACCCGATACGAACTTAGTCGAACCTTCAAATCCCTCAAAACAACATCAAATCACCAAATTACACCCGTATTCAAGCCTAAACAGCTTCTAAACTACTGAATTCCACAACGACGTTGTAACCTACCAAACCACGTCCGATTGACCTCAAATTTTTCACACAAGTCAAAAATGACACCACGAACCTATTTCAACTTCTGGAAATCCAATCCAACCTCGATGTCAAAATTTCCACTGCCAACCAAAATCGCCAAAATTCTAACTTTCGCCAATTCAAGCCTAATTCTACTACGGACCTCCAAATCACATTCTGGACGTGCTCCTAAGTCCAAAATTACCTAACGGAGCGAACGAAACCATCAAAATTCAAATCCGAGGTCGTTTTCCCACAAGTCGACATCCAGTCGTCTTTTCCAACTTAAGCGTCCAATTAAGAAACTAAGTGTCTCAATTCACTCCAAAATACTCTGAACCCAAATCAACCAACCCGGTAAGATATAATACAACTGTAAAACACAAAAGAAACAGAAATGGAGGAAACGGGGTTATAATTCTCGAAATGGTCGGCCAGGTTGTTACAGTTTGACCATTTTGACCACTAATTCCGACTGATTTATATATGTAACTTATTAAAAAATACTTATGAGATTTAGTGCTATATTAAAAATATATATATATATATATATATATATATATATATATATATATATATATATATATATATATATATATATATATATATACACACACACACACACACACACACACATATACACACACAAATCTTGTTTAAATACACTAATATAAGTGTGTGTATAAGTGTTTGACCATTTTGACCACTAATACCGACCGATTTCGGTCGGTAACTTATTTAAAAATAAAATGTATAGTGCTATAAGATGTAGTGTTATATTAAAACATAAGTTGTAGCAATAAAAACATATATTCGGTCAAATCACACAATTTGAAAATATATATGTGTGTGTGTACTGTGCATGTGTGTGTGCGCATATGTATATAAATAAATAAATATATATACAATTTATTATTTTCGACCGACATCGGTCGGAAAGTTAATAATTATATGATAAATAATTTTTTGTTATCAAAAACAATATTTGACGTAGGGCGGGAAAAAATTAAATTAAAAATTTCGACCGACATCGGTCGGTATTCTATAATTGTTTTAATTAATCATTGTTTTTGTAGATAGTATGCAAGTTTGACCGGTCTTTGGTCAAAGATTGACCATATTCCGACCGAAAGCGGTCATAAATTTAAATATTTTTTTGTGGGACCACATAAGCCGACCGATATCGATCGGTATTCTTATTTATAAATTTTTATTTTATTTTTTCGACCATTTTACTTTGTTTCAGACCGATTTCGATCGGTATTTCTTTCCGACCAATGTCGTTCGGAATTCCTTGGACGAAATTTGGCAGATAGTACTTTATAAAATTCTAAAAGCATGTACCTATGTAAAACATTTGTCATAAGTTAACTAGACTTTTCTTATTCCCTAGTTCAATAATAAAATCATACATGCATCTAAGTTAATTTCCTAATGTATCAACTAGGCATTTCATGTACTTGATATGAGTCTAGTTTACTTTTTTTCAACAATAACAGGACATAAGTTAGTTTTTTTATTTTTTTGGGACAAATCTATTTTTGTATTTGGTGAGGCCTACAAGAAGTCATGACAAAGAGCCAAATGAGAATGTAAAATTTAGCGAGGTAGTTCTAAATGAATGCAACGTGCTGATTTATTTTTTAACTTTTATATCTTTGCTTAATTTAACTGTTTACAACAAGAATAAAAACCAGTTACACAGTATATAAAAGCAACTCTCACCATATATAAAACACACCACTTACAATCTATATCCAGGTGATGCTACGTACAACCTTTTAATTTCAATAAAAGTCCAGAGATCAAAATCTACTGCAGACATTGAAACTCTTTAGATGAGATGCCATTGATGACGTGCTCTGCGACATAATAATATGCTTTTTCTGTAAGATGTACACCATCCCAATGCAAATATTTTGCAGAATCAGAACAAGCTTGAACTTTAGATGTTCCACAAGGATTATCGTCATCATAATTATATTGACCTCCAATTCCACAGCAGGCTTTGAGTATGGATTTCTTATCGAATCCAAAATTGGTGGGGCGTTCCAGAATTGATTTCACAGCAGCATAATAATATATATATTTAATCGCAACGTTCGAATATTCAAGTTTTAGTATAGATAGAGCCCTCTCCAAATAATCATTGTGATACATGACTAACTCATTATAAGCTTTCAAACAACCAAACTCATCATAATCTTCATAATCCAAGCTTGAGAACATGGTAAGGTAGTTGGGGAAGCAACCCAGAGGATAGATCCCTGGAACAACTATACGTTTTGCCCCGTATCTGATCACTTGTGTAATGCCTTTTACAATGGCCTTGACTATATGTGGGACAAAAGTTTTAGCTTCTTCAATGGATTTTCCCTCAGAAAGTGCTAGGTAATAATCATTTCCTCCAAATTCACCAAACATAAAAAGAGATTTTCCAACAACTTTTGAACACTTTTGTCTAGTGTGGCATGTGGTTTTTAAGTAAGTTGTCAACCAACGAAGTTGAGATCTAAGAGGCCTGTTGTCTTTTGCCGTGGTAATATTTTTAGCTACATAAAAAGGATCATTTAGAACTGTAGATCCTGCTACTGCACAGTTAACTCCATGGCTAAAATTAGCTGTTTTGTCCATGTAAGGGTTGAGAAGTGGAAGCTTAAGAGACATAGCAGTATAGTCTATAACGAGACGGCCATCGGAGAATCTGCCAGTAGGTTTTCCAAAGAACTTTTCACCATAAGGAAAATGGTCTGCTCGGTAAGATGATTTTACATTAGATATACGGAATCGATTTCCAGTATCTGCAAGTGAATCGCCAACTTGGAAAATGTATTCATAATTAGGGCAACTATTGTTGTTATTATTATTAGCCGCATAAGCTAAAGTCAAGGAAGATAGAGACCCAGCTAAAAGGAAAAAAGTTGGAACTAAAGAAGCCATTTGCTATATGCATACGGATGTTAAGGCGAGGTGATATAATATTTAAAGACGGGGCTTGAAGTTTTAGATGGTTATTAGGATATCCTTTTTGCCTTTTCTTCTTTCTATGATACTGATATTGATGTCGTTTTAACGAAAGCAAAGCAAAATACGTTACCGCAAGATAAGGTGAATATTTTGCCAAGCCCTAAATTGGTACTACGTATGTAGTTAGAATTATACCACGTTTGGCATAGCTGGAAAAATCATCATATTTTTAAAAGTGTTTTTTTACAAAAGTATTTTTTTTAAGTATTTTTGGAGAAAAACAGTTTGTATTTGCTAATTAATTTGAAAAACATTTCTAAGCAGCAATTAGTGTTTGGCCAAGCAATAAAAAAGTATTTCTAAGTTATTATTCCCAAAAGTGTTTCTCCGAAGAAGCTATTTTTTTCTGCTTTTCCAAAATTGTTTTTGCTTTTACTCAAAAATACTTTTTTTTTTCTTCAAAAAGGTTGGTCAAACACTTCAACTTTGAAAAAAAATACTTTTTTTAAAACATATTAGTATCATCCATTGCATGTTACATTAAGTATTACTCAAAGAATAAAAAAGAAAATAAGAAAGAAACTAGAACTCGTCGTTAAAGTACATTTGGACTTATCTTTCTTAAGAATGAAGAATGAACGGATCGAAACTCAACTAACGCATTTCAAAGGTTTGAATTTTCCTATCTCTAGCAATATACCTATTTGTTTAAATTGTCGATAGTCTTCATTTTTCTTTTAATGGATAAACTCTTATTGAATTGAAGTTCCTCTTAAGCCAGTAATCTTCATTAATTCTATATTTTCAAACTTTTTAATTTTGACCATGCATTTAGACATTAAAAAATTAATTTTTCGAAATAAAATTTTAAGTATTTGGAAATTACGTAAAAAGTACTATTAATCACAATAATTAATAACTCAAAATATTTAAAATGAATATGAGAAAATTATGGTAAAAACATAATATATTTGACTATCGAAATCCGAACGCCTTCACATAAATTGGGACGAAGGAAGTAGTATTTAAAATACACTCAAAATCATCGGATGACAACCAAAAGAACTTGTTAAAAAGCAGTGATCATGCAAAAAGTGAAAAGTAAATCTTTTAATTTTGTTACCTGTTCAAGTAAACTTGCTTTCCTCCAAACGAAATTTAACTTCACTTCATCATTTAAAAGTAGATACTATTATGAAATTAAGGGTGAATGTCATATTCTTCCTTGCATTTTATATAAAAAATGAAATTCTCCTCCAATTTTAAAATACATATGTCCTTGTTCTCTCTCAAGATCCATTTATTGACCGGAGATGCTACACAAAAATAATGTCTCTTTTACTCTTTAGATGATCAATCTCTCATTTTCTGTAAAAGCTATTTTAATAACTCCTCCCCTCCCCCCCCCCCCCCCCCACTTTTTCGTAACCTTTCCACGTATCTTAATACAAAATTACTATTACGCGGCGTCTTCCTGAGATTTCTTGGAAGGACAGCGTAAGGCTAAGCAACCGATGTCCGTGCAGTTACTGTCCTCCAACTGGGGTCCCTCCGTAAGCTAGACAAGTTTGTCAGTGCCGTAAGAAAAAAAGCAATGTCAAGAGCAATTGACATAACAAAAATGAGAATTGAGAATGAAAAAAAGTCTGATTGCATTAATGAAAGCTATTACAGAAAAGCAACACGATGTTGAGGGGGAGAGACACCAGTACAGAGAATTGTTTGCTTGCTTGAAAGTTTGATTGCTTGATCCGCCTAAATAGTACTTATAAAAAATAAACCAAAGGTACAGGACTTGACATAACTAAGCTAGAGAGACATAATGAAAATACATAAAGTAAAACTACTCTATATTTACAATAGAAATGACTTATATTCCTACAAAGTAGAAGCAA
The DNA here is from genome assembly GCF_000715075.1 of Nicotiana tabacum. NCBI lineage: Eukaryota > Viridiplantae > Streptophyta > Magnoliopsida > Solanales > Solanaceae > Nicotiana > Nicotiana tabacum. The sequence goes on along the minus strand of NC_134097.1, from coordinate 15,649,518 downwards.
GTCCGTTGGCAGCAACCTTATCTTTAGTATTAGAGTCTGCGCGCGCGGTGCTGTTGGCATCTGCCTGCGGCTGGGCACTGGCGAGGGCTGTCGTTGGGGAAATAGAGGCACATGCGCGCTTGTCACTTGGCACAGCCAAGACCACGGAGGATTCTATGGTGCTAGGCGTTGCGAGGCTTGCTAGGACACCATGGGGCGCATCCAAGGGGTCATGAGGCATGGCTGGAAAGACGCCCATGACATTCTCCCCCACCTGAGTTGGCGACATCCTCGGTGCCATACTTGCAAGATAATCATCAATTAGGCTCTTGTAGGCTTTGAGGTTTGTTCCCCCTCTTCCATGTATTCTCCTTTGTATCACAACCTTACCATTTTACTAAGAATTCTTGGTGATCTTTCCTTAAGGCGTGAATCACTCGATCATCAAGAATAGGTTCAGCACGCCTTTTCCCGATTGAATTGGGCCCTCGAATACTGGGTATTATGAGTTGGCTCCGTGAAGGGTCCTCCACGTCTTCCCGAAAAGGTTTCAAAAGACTGACATAGAAGACATAATGAATTTTCCACCAAGCTGGGGTATACACCAGATATGCAACTTTTCTAATACGCCTTTCAATGGACAAGGGTCCAATGTATTTTTGCAATAGACACGGGTCATGGACCCCTACAAACAAGTACCGCTTTTGGATTTTGACCATCACTTTGTCTCCTACTTGGTATTCAACAAAGCGACGATTTTGATCAGCATGCAGTCCATCCGCTTTTGGGCTTTGATAAGATAACTCTGTACTATCTCCAAATTTCGCTTCCATTCTTTTGAGAAGCTAGCAGCTCGAGGAGATTTTGACATGTTTGGTGCATTCATAATGTGTGGGAGTAGCGATTGCTGTCCGGTAACAATTTTAAAAGCACTTTTATTTGTGCTAGAGCTCTTTTGTGAATTGAAACACAATTGAGCAACATCCAGAAGCTTCACCCACTTCTTCTGCGATCCGGTTACAAAGGGGCGGAGATATTCCTCCAGCATGCCATTGAACCGCTCTGTCTGTCCATCAGATTGCGGATGAAAACTTGAGTTGTGACTCAATTTTGACCCGAGGAACTTAAAGAGTTGGGTCCAAAAATTGCTAGCGAAGCGTGAGTCGTGATCACTAACGATGTCTTTAGGAAGCCCCCAATATTTGACGACATGAGAGAAGAAGAGTCGAGTTGTATCTTCTGCTGATATATATTGTGGGACTGCTATAAATGTAGCATACTTTGAAAATCAATCCACCACAACCAAGATAGTTATGAGATCTCCGACCTAGGGCAACCGGTGATGAAATCCAGAGAAACGCTTTCCCAAGGTCTCTTTGGGAGAGGTAGTGGTTCCAAGAGTCCCTCTTGTGTCAAGTGGTGCAGCTTGTCCTTCTGGCATACTAGATAAGTCTTCACATACTGAGCGATGTCATCATCCATTTGAGGCCAATAATATGCGTGGCGAAGTAATGGCATGGTACGCTCTTCACTGGGATGGCCGGCCCACAAAGTATCATGGCATTCCGTCAGAAGAGTCCTTCGTAGATCTCCTCCTTTAGGAATATAAAGTCGGTTCCCTTTCAATTTCAGGAACCCATTTTCTATGTAGAACTAGCGAGCCTTGCCCTGTCCTACCAGATCAAGCAAATATTGTGCAGCAGGATCCTTCATGAGTAGATCTTGTATCTAGTCTTTTATGGTAGTGGCTACTTCTCTCCCCCTTAGGGTGGAGAGTAGGCACACCGATGTTAAGTCATCCTTCTGACTGAGCGCATCAGCAACCTGGTTAGTCTTCCCACTTCGGTACTCCATATTTAAGTGAAATTCTGCTAAGAGTCCTGCCACCGGGCCTGGTGGCCATTCAACTTTGGCTGGGTCATGAAATGGCTAACCGTTGTGTTATCTGTATTGACCACGAACGGGGTTCCCAGCAGATAGTGCCTCCAAAGGTGTAAGCAATGGACGACATACAATAATTATTTTTTGTGGGCGGCGTAGTGCCGCTCTGCATCCTTCAGCTTTCGGCTCTCGTATGCTACTGACTGCCCTTTTTATAGAAAGACCCTGCTAAGGGCATAGTCGGAGACATCCGTTTGTACCTCGAACGGCATGGCCAAATCAGGGCGGGCTAAGACGGGACTACTATACATAGCCTCTTTCAATGCGTTGAAGGCCTCTGCTCGCCTGGGTCCCCAATACCAATGCATGACCTTCTTTAGGAGTTATGTAAATGGCACTGCGATGAGGGAGTAATTTTTCACAAAGCGCCGGTAGAAGTTTCATAGGCCAAGGAACGCCCTCAAGGCTTGAATATCCTTAGGCGGCAGCCAATCTATGATAGCCTGAATCTTCTACTAGTCCATCTTGATCCGCCCTTCCTCGATGACATGTCCGAGGAAGGCAATATGATTTTTAGCAAAGGAGCACTTGGATAGCTTTGCATATAATCCGTGCTCCCGCAATCGTCCTAGGACCTTCCGTAAGTGCATCAGGTATTCCTCCAATGTTTGGCTATATACCACAATGTCATCCAAGTAGACCACCACGAATTCATCAATGTACTCTCGAAAGACTTGGTTCATCAAAGTGCAAAATGTAGCTGGGGCGTTAGTCAAGCCGAATGGCATAACCAGGAAATCGTACGACCCATATCTTGTCACACAGGTCGTATTGTGCTCATCACCCTCCGCAATCCGAACTTGCCAATAACCTGTCTTCAGGTCTATTTTGGTGAACAACGTCGCCCCACCCAGCCTATCGAACAAGTCTGCCCTTAGAGAAATAGGGTACTTTTTCTTTATAATGATTTTGTTTAGAGCCCGATAATCCACACAGTGTCGTAGGATACCATCATGTTTCTTTTGGAATAGCACAGGGGACCCGTATGGGGATTTGGAGGGTACGATGATCCCTGTGTCTAGCATTTCTGTCAAGTGTCTCTGAAGCTCGGTGAGCTCGAGTTGTGACATTCTGTAAGGTGCCCGAGAGGGTGGCTTCACACCCGGCACCAACTCAATTTCATGGTCCACAGAGCGCCTAGATGGGAGTCGCTTTGGCATGTACTATGACATGACGTCTTCAAACTCCAGTAGCAGCTCCTTCATGGGTGTAGGAATGGGACCCGAGGAATGTTCTATATCTTCAATACAAATGGTAGCCAGGAATGTAGGTTCATGTCTTTTGACCCCCTTCTTCAGGTGCAAGGCCGAGATGTTCTCAGTAACCATCTTTATGGGCATGCACGGGATAATGTAGGTCTTGGACCCGTTTTCTCCCATCATCAATATCATGTCGGCATACGGTACGGGCATGGTGTTAGTTTGTCTCAGGAATTCCAACCCAACTATCAACTCGAAGTAATCTATGATCACCACACGCAGGATGAATTTTCCTTCATAAGGGCTAATCTTCACTGGTACTTCTTTGGCTATTCTACCATCTGGCTGAGGTGGTGTGTTGATAGCCTTGACACGACCTCTACCCTTTCCTACAACTAGACCAAGGTGCTCTACCTGAGTCGAGGCTAAGTAGTTGTGGGTAGCACCCATGTCTATCATAGCCTGAATGGGCTTGCCATTCACCTTTATCTTGACGAACATTAAGGTTCTCTCTGGTTTTAGAGGGGTCTTTTCATCCGCCTTCTTTTTCCCTTTCTTGGTGATTGGGCATGAGTCCTTCTTACGGATACCAGCATTGGTTCCCGCTAAGTCTTCATAAAAAGAGCCAACAATTACATTGAAGGCACCTACGGGTTCGGTCTGGTCATCATCATCTGTGTCATCATCTTACCCATCATCAAAAGCTTGATGAGCGTTCATCTGTGCATGTGGGCATTAATTATTCCAATGTGGCCCGCCGCAATGACGACATCCTGAAGGGGGTTTCCTCCCCCGATCTTGTTGTTAGATGCAGCACTAGTACTGCCTGAGGAGGGAACCTTAGATTTGGTTGCACTCTAATCTCCTCCACTTCTGCTAGGGCCACCAGTGTTAGGCTGGCCCCCTTTGTATCCCCCTCGGATAGGATATTGAGGCCTATCTTTTCGAGCTTCCACTTGATAGTCCCCAAGGCACTCCGCTACTTGGATCGCCTTAGGTAAAGTTTCTACTCTTTGTCTTTGCAGCTCCATACGGGCATAAGGTTTCAACCCTTCCAGGAATGTGAAGAGTTTGTCTTTGTCCCCCATGTCTCGTATGTTTAGCATGAGCGCGGAGAATTCTCTCACATAATCCAGTACTAATTTGGTCCGGAGGAGCTCACATAGCTTTCTTCTTACATTGTACTCATCATTTTTGAGGAAGAACTGTAGGCGTATGGCGGCCTTCAGTACTGCCCATGTCTTGAGAGTATCTTCACCGGCCCTGATGGCTTCGTAATTCACCTGCCACTAGATTTTAGCATCACCCTGAAGATACAAGGCAACAGTTGCTACCTTCATCACTTCTTCTAAGTCCCCAATGGCATCGAAGTATTATTCGATGTCGAAGATGAAGTTGTCCACTTCTTTGGCATTCTAAGCTCCACTTATGGCTTTGGCTCATGAATTTTCAGCTTTTGTGCCACGGGGGCGAGGTTCACAGCACCCCTAATTTGATTTTTGCCTCCTCAAAGCAGGCCTTGTAGCGCAACATTGACAACATTGATCTGGCCTTTCAATTTGTCTATAGTTTTCTGCATGGAAGTCACCATGTCTGCCTCTTGTGCCCTATAGGTTAAATCCTCGGCACACTCCTGTTGGAGGCCCTCGAATTTAACAAATATTTTGGCAGCCTCTGTGGTTGCCATTTGCCGGTCTCCCTCAAAGTCGCGACTGATGTTTACAATGTGACCTTCGGCCTGCCACATCCTGCGGTCCAGGTCGCCCAATGTTTATACTAGGTTGGTTCTTAGTTTAGGTACCGTATCCACGATGGGTTGTAATACATTAGTCGTGTTTTCAAGGGCCACAATGCGGTCCCCATGATTCACCAAGGTCAGAATTGGTGGTAATGGAAATGTGTTCCCTCATCCGATTTCGATCCTAGTCTCTGATACTAGCTGTTACGCAGAGAGTTCCTGAGATTCCTTGGAAGGGAGACGATTGTCAGTGTCGTACGAGAAAACCAATGTCAAGAGCAATTGAGAGAATAGAAAAGAAAATTGAGAATGAAAGAAAGCTTGATTGCATTAATGAAAGCTATTACATAAAAACAACACGATATCGAGGAGGAGAGATACCAGTACAGAGAATTGCTTGCTTGCTAGAAAGATTGATTGCTTAATCCCCCTTAATAATGCTTAAAAACAATAAAAACAAGTTACAGGACTTGATCTAACTAATCTAGAGAAACATAATGGAAGTACATGAAATAAAACCACTATATATTTATAATGAAAAGGAATTAGTTTTCTACAAGGTAGAAACATATCCGTTGTCAGCAACCTTGTCTTTGGCATCACAGCGTGCGTGCGCGGCGCTATGCCTGAGGCTGGGCGCTAGTAAGGGCTATCAGTAGGGCGACAGAGGCACATGCGCGCTTGTCACTTTGCGTAGGCAAGACCACGGGGCCGTCTATAGCGCTAGGCGTTGGGAAGTTTTCTAGGACGCCATCGTGTGTGTCCAAGGGGTCATGGGGCATGGCTGGAAAGCCACCCATGACATTACGTATGAGGTATAAATGAGTTACTTTAAGTTGTTGGAGATTGAATGTACATGTTTTAAAGTTTCCGGGGGTTGAGACGTAAGTTTTAGGAGAAATTCGGATTAAATAAGGGCTAAAGTGCCACATTTATTTATGTTGCAATGGCTACAGGGGAGGCTTAGTTATATTTTGTTACGATCCAAAATTCCAACCATGGGATCATGATGGCGCCCAATATCCTCTTGCTAGGCAAGCCAATATTAATAAAATAATTAAAGCAGTTTAACAATTTGAGTCACATTAACAATGATAAAAGAAATCTCATCAAATGTATAATAGCTCTACCACCATTGATGTTTAACACTATTCCTAGAAATTGGTGTCACGTGTACATGAATCACTAAAATGCAACATATAAAGTCTGAAAAGAAGCACAATGCTGCCTGATACAAGAAAAAAAAGAATAAAGATAGGAAGAGGACTCAAGGGTCTGAGAAAGCCAGGCAGCACTATCTTAAGTCTCTTGGTAAAGGCTCTGAGCAATCAACTCTGAACGCCGCTAGGACCAACATCGGAATCTTCACAAGAAGTGCAGAAGTGTAGTATGAGTACAACCGATCTCATGTATTCAGTAAGTTTCGAGCATAACCTCGACGAAGTAGTGACGAGACAATGACAAGACACATACTGTAAACATGTACGAGTAAAAAGCAGAAAGTAATAATGATATATAGAAACAAATAACTACGTAACGAATGAAATAAGAAAGTAGACAACAGAGGGCCCCAGAATAATATCACATCACAACCTCATACACAATGCGGTAATGAAGCATGACAACCAAGAACAATTACATGACGACCTCCTTTTCGTTACGGCGTGTAACCCTGATCCAAATATCAATAACAACACCGTTGAGGTGCACAACCCAATTCCAATATCAATAACAATACCGTTGCAGCGTGCAACCCGATCCAACTATCAGTAACAATACCAAATACAACGAATCTCACAACATAAAATATAATGGAACTAAAAAGCATAATTCACCAAGAAAATACGTACACAAACAAATAAGGTTTAGACAATTCAACATTCATAAACTAGCTTCACAATATATATCAACAGTAGCTTCAACAAGTCAAAACACAAGAAAAATCTAAGGATCACGCTATCTGATATAACATAGTAGAGTGAAACAATAAATAAGTAAAGGCAATAAGGCAAGTAAAGGCATGAGACAGTTAAAAGTATCTACCTAATAACATATAAGAACATGTAACAAATAAAGATGTAAAATAACTAAAATAACTAAAAGTATGAAATAAGCTAGAACACGTAACAACTAAGGACATGTAACAAGTGAAGACACATGTATCACGTAAAACATGTATCAAGTATGAGCACCTAACAAATAAAAACATGAAATAAGTAAAGACATTGTTTAATTAAGGACTTAAAATAAAGTAATACACCATGCATGCTTAACCCATGACAATGCATATACATCAGCCCCACACCTAGATCACCTAGAAAATAGAGCAATCATGTCATAATTCCTTCAAATGAAGGTTACCTATAATACTTACCTCTTTTCGGAATAAGATTAACAATCCAACATGGCTTCCCTTCGGAATAAGCCTCCAAACCACACAAATCTAGTCAATTATTGTTTAAACAAGTCAAAACAAGCTTTAGAAACTACGCTAATGCGAAAAAGGTTCGATCTTTAACATAATTGGAAAAGTCAACAAAAAGTCAACCTGGGCCTATGTGGTCGAAATTCGAAATTAAAACCAAACTCTGATAACTCATTTACCCCCGAGTCGAAATATCTAATTTATTTCGAGTTCCGACCTTAATTGGAGGTCTAAATCTCAATTTTACAAAATCGCTAATTTATACCTAAAACCCCGATTTCTACTCTATGAAATCATAGATTCGATACTGAAAATTCATGAAGAAGTAATAGAAATTGAATGAAATAAGTTAAAGTTACTAACCTATGAAGTTGGGAAGAAATTACTCTCCAAAAATTGCCTCTATGGAGTCTATGTCTCACAAATGGTGTAAAATGAGCTAAGTCGTGAAATCCTAACATTTTACCCAGTTGCAGATATTGAAATTGTGAAGTTTGCAATAGCGAACCACTGATCACAAATATGATCAGTGTCTCAGCCTCCCAAATGTCGCTAGTGCGACTAACACTTCGCATTTGCAAAGGCCTGGCCCCTCGCAAAAGCGAACCAAACTTCACATTTGCGAATATGTTCCTAAATCCCTCAGCGTCACAATTGTGACCCTGCCCTCACAATTACGATACCTATCCATTCACAAAAGTGGACAAAAAATCGCAAAAGCGCAGTACCCAGTCCCTTCCCATCTTTGCAAATGCGAGATCTGTAGCTCAGCAGTAACTACTCGACCGATAGTTTTGGGAATTAACATTCTGTTCAGTGGCTTAAGGTTTCAACTAGCTTTGTATTTTGTATTATGACTTGCATGTGTGGCCGGATTCGGTTTTTGGATGATTCAGGATTGATTGGGAAGAAATGATTCTTGTTTTAGAAGCTTAAGTGGCAGGAGTTGACTGGAGTTTGACTTTTGTGTATACGACTCCGAAATAGTATTTTTATGATTCCAATAGCTTTGTATGGTGATTTTGGACATAGATGTATGCCATATTTGGATTTGGAGGTCCGTAGGTTGATATGTTGTATTTTGGCGAAAGTTGGAAAGTTGAAGGTTTGGAAGGTTGAGAAGTTTGACTAGGAGTTGACTTTGTTGATATCGGGTTTGGATTGTGATTCCGGGAGTTATAATAGCTCCGTTGCGTCATTTGGGACTTGCATAAAAAATTTGACGTCATTCCGTGTTGATTTGATATGATTTGACGCGAGTTGTAGAAGTTGAAAATTCATAGTTCATTAAGCTTGAATTGAGGTGTGATTCGTGGTTTTGATGTTATATTTTGGGATTTGAGGACTCAAGTAGGTTCGTGTTATGTTTTGGAACTTGTTGGTATGATTTTACGGGGTCCCCAGGGGCTTAGGTGTGTTTTGTATCATTGGTTGAGAGACTAGTTAAATTAAGAAATTTGGAGTTTGACCATGGTCAATATCAGGTCAAGATGACCACTTTTCAGTGTTTTGAATGCGCGAGCAGGTCCGTAACATGTTTTACGATTGAAATTCATATATGGTTTGTGTTCGGCAGGTTCCAAATGAGTTTCGAGGTGGTTTCAGATTATTTAGGTAAAGTTAGGGATTGCTGGTGCGTACTTCGCAATTGCGAACTTTTTGTTGCAATTGCTAACTTTTGGTTGCAAATGCGAGCATCCGCAATTGCGAACTTTTGGTTGCAAATGCAACATCTGCAGTTAGGTTAAGAGTTGGAATTTTGAAATTTTAGCTCATTCTTTCATATTTTGAGCCCTAGACTCGGCATGAGGCGATTTGGAGAGGGGATTTTCATCTACAATCATTTGGTAAGTGATTTTGATCAATTTCTAACTATTTTATATGATTATATATGAGATTTAACAACAAAATTATGAGAATCAAAGGGGAATTTTGAGAAACTTTGTCTATATTTTGAAAAATCAAGATTTGGAATTTGAGAGTCGAATTGGACTCGGATTTTGAAAAAAAATATATATATAGACTCGTGAGGTTATGCGTAGTCGGAATCTACCCATGGGCCCAGGTTTTGACCGGGCGAGCCCGTAATTGACTTTTGTTGACTTTTGAGAAATTGTGTAAAAATCATAGCTTTATTTATTGGAATTAATTTCTCTTGCATTATTTGATGTTATTAAGTCGATTTTGGTTAGATTTGAGCAGAGTGATGGTGAATAGTAAAGGAAAATCTATTTTAGAATATTGATTGAGGACTTTTGAGGTAAGTATCTTGCTTAACATTGTGGGGGGGAACTTGAACTACGTGAAAGACGTGTACACGACTTATATGTGGAAATTTAATTGTTTTAGACTCTTAGGTTTCTTATGCATATTAAAATGAAGTTGCCTTATCATGTTATATCCTCCATTGCTAAATTTACCATTACATGCCTTATTTGAAGTTTATTGGTTCGTGTTCTACCCTTTGTTGCCAAATATACTCTTATATGCTTTAATTGGAGTTGTTGCCTCTTTTATTACATGTTATCTCTTCCATTGTGATTTATCCTTACTTGAAATCGTTGTTACATGTTGCCTCTCTTATTGTTGAGTTATTCTTATTTGGCTATGGTATTAAAATTATTTTTAAGGAAATATGGTGGCATATGGGCACATGTAGTGCAAATTGTTATGTTTTTTAATGTTTTTGGCACACGTGGTATTGTTGAGAGGATTATCGGGGTGTTCGCATGTGAGTTATCCGTGATATTGTTATTATTGATATTTGCACATATGGCGTGACAAGGCGAGCTATATATGTGGGTTTGCGCATGTGGCAACACAAGGTGGGAATATTATTATGCGCATATGGCGAGACAAGGAGGGCATTTACTTTATTTTTGCGCACACGGCAAGACAAGGGAGCTATGCTGGTCATACTGTCTATGGCCTGGGGACATTGTTATTGATGATATTTGTGTAGTGGTGTGCCTACCTTATGTGAGTCATGCATATTACGGTTTTGTTGTGTTGTTTCCTATGTGCCATTCATTGTCGCTAATCTTACTTGTTGACTCGAGCTGTGATAGAACACTTGCACAAGCATATACCATAATTAGTCACTCGTTTACATGCATTCCTGTATACCTTCCTTATGTGCGTGAGTTGTACTAGTAGCGTGTGAGTTATCCGTGAGGGTATAAGATATTTCTACTATTGGCACGTGAGTTGTCCGTGCGGTTATGAGGTATTGTTATTGCCAGCACGTGAGTTGTCCTTGCGGATATGAGATATTGTCATTCTCTTAGCACGTGATTTATCCGTGTAGATATGAGGTATTAATGGTATTGGCACGTAAGTTGTCCGTGCAGCACGTGAGTTGTCTGTGCAAATGTGATTTGTAATGCGGTCACAAGATTCCAAGTGATTAGGATTCGTGATTTGGGACGCGTGATTGTGATTATGAGGTGTGGTACCTCGGGGAAATTCTTGTATAAACCTTGTGTGAGAGCGGTTGTTCTATTGGGTTGTTACATGTTTTCCCTTACTTGGTTTCACCAGACTTTAACTGTATTCTGCTTACTTTACGGTGTTTTTACCTGTTGTTCCTGGTTTCTAATTGTTGGTTCTAGTTTTCTATTGCAAGTATTGTTTTGTTATTCTTACCATGCTTAGCTTTATATTGATATTGTTCCTTGTTAGTTTCATATTCGTACTTGTACGGGTTATTATGTCTAGAAGGTGTCTTGACTGTTCCTCGTCACTACTCCACCGAAGTTAGTCATGATACTTACTGGGTACTGCTGTGGTGTACTCATGCTACGCTTTCTGCACATTTTTTTGTGCAAATCCAGGTACTTCGGAGCGCGCTGGTCATTAGTTAGCAGATTATGAGTTGCGGCGGAGACTTCAAGGTATACCTGTCGTCGCGTTCGCAAGCCTCGGAGTAACCTTCTAAAATTTTACTTTGCATTGTTTATTTCTATTCTGGAACAGTTGTACCTAGAGATTTTCTAGCGAACTCAATAGAGCTTATGACTTGTACTAGCGGTTTTGGGATATTGTACATCTATTGATGGTTGTTGGCTTTGTCTATAAATTTCTGGTTCATGTTAAATGGTTGATTCGTATAAATCTGTTAAATAACTCTCTATGTGTTAGGCTTACCTCATCTTAAAGACTAGATGCCATCACGACTCCTGAGGAGGTATTTTGGGTCGTGACACCAACACACCAGCAATCTTTCAGCTATGCAATAATAGTCTACAACCTAACTGAAACTCACCGGAGCCCCTTGGGCTCCAATCTGCACATTCACACAAGTATATTAACATCAAAGAAACTCGCTCGTAAGCTCAAATCATCACAATAACATCTAAATTCAAGAATCGATCACCAAAACTCAAGATTTTTCAAAGTCAAACTCAAATTTCCAACTTTTTACAAAAGCGTCGAAATGGCCTTGGGTCACCTCGGACCCCAATCAAACAGGTATACAAGTCCAAAAATATCATACAAACTTATCAGAATCGTTAAAATACCGATCCGGGGTCATTTACCAAAAATATTGACTGTGGTCAACTCTAGCCATTTTCAAAGTAAAAAGTCATATTTTGCTCAAAAATACATTTTTAAACTTACCGAAAATTGACACAAACTAAGCACTTAAGTCATAAATTATCAAAAGGAGATATTAAGGGTCATGAAACATAAAAAGGGGAGCTAGTACTCAAAAAATATATATCAGGTCGTCACATTTTCTACCTTTAAAAGAAACGTTCGTCCTCGAACGGACATAGAAGTGTACATGGACTGGTAAAAAGGTGAGGGTATCTACTTCTCATATCGAACTAGGTATCCTAAGTAGCCTCCTTAGTCGGCTGACCTCTCTAACACACCTTCATAGAAGGAATATCCTTAGATCTCAACTTTTGAACATGTCGGTCTAGAATAGCCATCGGCTCTTCCTCATAAATCAAATTCTCGTCAAGTTGCACCGTGCTGAAGTCCAAACATGTGGCCTATCTTCATGGTATTTCCGAAGCATGAAAACATGAAATACCAGATGTACCCCCCCTTAGGCTAGGAGGTAATTCAAACCTACAAGCAACCTCCCCAACTTTCTCCAAGATCTCAAATGGGCTAATAAACCTCGAGCTCTTCATAGGCGACACTCGAAGAAGAATCTTCTCACCCTCTATGTAAGCCACATCCCGAACCTTTCTATTAGCGTAACTCTTTTGCTTTAACTGTGTTGTACAGAGCTGCTCTTGAATCACTTTCACCTTTTCCAAAGCTTCACAAACTAAGTTTGTTCCCAACAATCTAGCCTCACAGGGCTCAAATCGCCCAACCGAAGAACGATATCACTCCCATATAAGACATCATATGGAGCCATATAGATACTCAACTGATAGTTGTTGTTCTAGGTAAACTCTATTAGAGATAGAAAGTAGTCCCACTGACCCTCGAAATCAATAGAACATACCCTCAACTTATCATCCAAAATATGAATGGTTCTTTCGGACTGCCCGTCCCTATGAGGGTGAAAAATGGTACTTAACTCAACCCACGTGCCCAAATCACTCTGCATAGCTTTCCAAAAGTTTGAAGTGAACTGTGTGCCACAGTTTGAAATGGTAGAAATGGACACACTGTGCAGTCGAATAATCTCCCTAATGTAAATCTGATCCAACTGCTCTGAAGAGTAGGAAGTCATCACCAGAATGAAATATGCAGACTTAGTCAACTGGTCCACAATGACCTAGACAGGATCATACTTTCTCAAGGTTCGTGATAACCTGTAACAAAGTTCATAGAGATGTGCTCCCGCTTCCACTCCGGTATCACTAACTTCTGAGTCAAACCACCTGATTTCTGATGTTCATACTTCACATGTTAACAATTCAAAAATCGGGAGACATGTCCAATGATAAGTTGGTATTTACCAACTTATCTCTTCTTGATACTTAGACTTTTGTATTTGTAGAGAAACTAAGACATTTGTTCAGATTTGTTGGCATATTTTAGGTATTACGTGATTTAGAGGAGATATGAAGAAAACAAGTCAAAATGTGTTAAAATGGAAAAAATAATTGTTGCTAGTCTTTGTTCTTCGTGATTCCAAAGGGTCTACATGTGATCGCGAACATCCAAGAAAACAACAATCATTTACGCGGTAGATGGGCTGCAAACGTGAAGCATGAAGAGATGGTCAATGGCAGGTCAATACTCTATGTGATCATGAGGTAGAGTGATGCGATCGCGGTCAACCTAAAAGATGTCTATCGTGAACGTGTAGATTGTTGCCTGAACTTAGTGCACGAAAGCCTGGTCAGCGGCTGGTCAACTATTCTACGCAAACACGAGGTGCAGTTCGCGATCGCAGATACTTGCATTGTTGTTCATTGCAGTTACATTGTTTATTTTCGCGATCGCGATTCACATAACTAGGCAGAAAGTCTAGACAGAACCATCATTTTACATTTTTGGCACCCAAACCACTTAATACTCGACTCAACTCATTTAGGGTAGATCTTTGGCAAAGTTTTGGCAGTTCTTTGGTCCTCTTAACTAAAAATACAAGCTTGGACTAGGGTTTATTGCACTCACACTTGAGATTGACGATTTGAAGACTTTGGACGAGAAATTCTTAACCTTTTACGCATTTCTCCAATTCCTTAATTTGTATTGAACATCTAAGTGTGTAGTATTTTTTTTTAATACTTAGAACTTATTTATGGAAATATTCATTGTTAAAGTTTGGATTAAATCTCTTGTTGTGCTTATGTATTGAATGATTTTTATTAATTATGAAGTGAATTAATTGTTTCTTTACTTATTCTTGTTCAATAATGTTTCCAAAGGGATTAGCTAACCCTAGGGCTCGCCCGTTAACTTCTGTTTAATCTTGGAAAAGGCAAACTCGGGGTTGGAAAATATTAATTAACAAGAACTTGAGGCATTGACTCACACTTTGTAAATTCTATCTAGGGATAGGATTAAACTACTTGTAGCCACATTTGGGTGCACTTAATTCTTCTAGTTGTTTTAGGGATAATTCAATTAGGAAGTCTTGTTAGTCTTCGGAAAAATCTAATATTGTCACGACCCAAAATCTCACCTTAGAAATCTTGATGGCACCTAGTCTCTAAGAGTAGGTAAGCCTAACACATGAAAAGAACTAATAGAAGTAACCACCTTAACTATATAAAACTTAAACTGATACATGAAATAAAGTAACTAAAACTGAGAAATAGTTATACAATCTTCAGAACCAGTAGTACAGAATCATAAGCTCTACCGAAATATACTAGAATCTCTAAATACAATACTGTTTTGAAATGAAGATAAACAGTAGTGAACATGACATCAGGGTGACTCTGAGGCCTGCAGATGTCAAGCAAGTATACCTTAAAGTCTCCAGTCGCGCAGACACAACTATCGAAACCAACACGATCAGAAGTACCTGGATCTGCACAAAAATATGCAGAAGCGTAGCATGAGTACACCACAATGGTACCTAGTAAGTATTAAGACTAACCTCGATAGAGTAGTGACGAGGTAAGTCAAGACACCCACTAGGCGATAACCTATGTAAGTATATAAATCTAAAGCAAACAGTGGAATGAACATCAATAAAAGGCTAACAACGGAATAATTGAAACATCAAATGGCAACAAGAAAGAAACAAGTGCTAAAACGGCAAAGTAATCAGAACACAGTTAAAAAGGTGAAAGATATCAATTAGGGAAAAATAAATGACAATCCAAATAATCAAGTCTTTCCGACACATGATGCACAATAACTCCGAGGCACCATGCCCCTAATCACAAATCATAGGCCACAATCATGAATCTGGCTCATACGGCACCTCGTGCCCACATTACCAATCACCTTCGCACGGTGAAGCCCATGTGCTACCACATACATTGTATCCATGTCAAAATGCCAAATAAAATATTCGAAAGATTTATTTAAATAAAATAATGCATAATAACAATCTTGAATAAAGTAAAGCGTCAAATGAGATAATGATTTTATTTTAGGAATCAAGTAAAGTAAAATAAAGTACAATTTATACAAAATAGAGCATCAGATGAGTTTAGTTTAGAAATCCATAAGGTAAAGTAAAATAATATTTTTAAATAAAGTAATACATCGATGCGTTAGCGAATTAAATATAGAATTAGTTAAAGAAAAGCGTGATATTAATTTTTAAGTAAAGTAAAACATCTAATAGAGTAATGAGCTTAAATTGAGAATCAATTAAAGTATGATAACCATTAAAGAAAATAGTAAGGCACCGAGTGAGATACGAGTTTTATCTTAAAAGTTACATAAAATAAAGCATGTTAATAATTTATTTATTTAAAACCGTTATGTTACCAACAACTTAACAGAGTATGAGATAATAACTCCACGCAAATAAATTCATCTTGAAAATCAATTCACCAAGTAACACGGAGGCACATATTGGCACATTAAAGCAACACAACAAATGACATAAAGTGCATGACTCGCATAATAAGTCACAATTTTTCCTACACAAACATAACAACAAATAACAATCACAATTGTTCCTACACAAACATAACAACAAATAACAAAATACAATCAAATACAAGTGAAATGATTTAAGAAAAAACAATAACCGTTCAAATCAACAAGGCGTTCCAACATAAAATGTACAATAAGAATCATAGTATGGTACCACACCTCAGGTTCACATTTCCCAAAGCACAATCACAATCTTTCTTATATTACCGCGTAAGCCTTTCATTTATTTTAAAAATATTTTTTTTCGAAATAGCTACACGCGTTTTAGCTCCCTTATCTCACCGTGTGTCTTCAAGTAATTCCCTTACTAGCAACACGTATAAAAATCCCACCTTATCATACTGCATGTACATCAACCATAATGTGTACAAGAATCTTGATAACAACAAAATGAAAGATATCTCAATACATAGCCCACGACTCAACCATAATGTGTACAAGAATCTCAATAACAACAAAATGAATGAGAAACAACTCAACAAGGAAAGATATCTCAATAATCAACAACTTCAACCACAATGTGTTAATAGCTTTCACAACTACAACTTCAATAACTCAACAATGAAAGTATTCCCATGAAATGGCAACTTTCAATTCAGGTACGTAACATAAATTTAACAATGAAAGGGAAAGCATGACATATCAACTACGACTAAATGCATGAGATTAATTCAAAAATAGAAAGAATAGCATGTAACAACAACTACAAATAAAGGCACATAAGGGAAACCTCAATAATGGAAACTAGCACATGTAATACCAACTTCAAATAAGGCATATAGGAATAAACTTGACAACAAAAGATACGACAAATAATTATAACTTCAATTAAGTGATTAAAAGTAACCTAAAAGTCTAACCGGGTCAAATATCACATATAAGCCCACGCACACACTCATCACCTCGTGTACACATTTTCCACATCACTAAATTAGTACAATCAACTCAAATCCTAAGGGATAGTCCCCCCACACAAAGTTAGGCAAGATACGTACCTCAATTAAGCCAAATCAATACTCAAAAGTGGCTTTTCCCTTTAAATGCACCTCGGCTCAAATCTAGCCAAAAACGACTTAATAATATCCAACGATGCGAGAGAAACCAATTACAATTCATAAAGCTATGATCTTTATTAAATTACCCAAAAGACAATAAAAGTCAACCTCGGGCTCGCCTGGTCAAAACCAGAATCGAAGGGTAGGTCTCAACTACCTATAGTCCCACGAGTTCATATATATGTTTCGTTTTCAAATCCGAGTCCAATTCGACCCTCAAATATCAAATTTTCATTTTTGAAAACATAGATAAATGTTCCAAAATTTTCTCTTAGATTCTCATGAATTTGATGTTAAATATTATATATAATCATGTAATCTAATTAAAAATTGATCAAAATCACTTAACCAATAGCTTGGTATGAACATTTATCCACAAAATTACCTCCTACCGAGTATAGGATTCAAAATATGATGAATGAAGTTAAGTCCCGAAATACTCAGCTATAAACAAGTGCAGATGTCGCATTTTCAGCAGCGGGTTCGCAAATCCGACGTCTGCAAATGCGGACAAAGCATTGCATATGCGACCCTTGACAGACCCAGCAAACTTAAGGAAACTTTGAAAACCTCAAATTGCCAACTTTCGGCATAACAACTCAAATCAACCTAGGGACCTCCGAATTCAATTCCGGGCATACGCCTAAGTCCAAAATCACCATATGAACCTAACGGGACTATTAAAACTCCGATACGAAATCAAATGCACAAAAGTCAAAATCAACCCTTACAACTTAAAACTTCTAAAATAAGAACCATTCTTCCAAATCAAGTCCCCAACCGCTTGAAAATCAAAAATAACCATGCACGCAAGTCAATATGCTTAATATGAAGCTACCCGAGATCTTAAACCATCTAACAAAGTGCAAATGATCAAAACGACCGGTCAGGTCGTTACATTCTCCCCCACTTAAACATCCATTCATCCTCGAATGTGCCAAGAATCGTATCGAGGCACCCAAATTACTGCTAAACTTGACATGACATACCCATGGGTGATCTCATGTCACCCTAATCCACGTAAGTTTGACAACACAATCCATTTGAAAACCCTTTCTTCCGCCTCAATCTATAAACCTTAGATCCCAAACCCTAACATCCGAGGCTCACTGTAAGACCCGATTCTCGTATCTATACACTGTATAAGTCTGAACACTGTATAAACTAAAGATTTTGTACGTTCCCGTGGATTTAAAAGTGTAAATTTTTTTCCTTATTAAAATTTATGATTTCAAAAGTAATAAAATGAGTAATTAAATTGATAAATTACCGTTGTCTTGCCTGACGGCTGCGTTAGGCGCCACCATGGCCTATAGTGGAGTTTTGGTCGTGACTGCTTGGTATCAAAGCTCAAGGTTCACTTGGGTCTCATGAGTCATGAAAAAATCTAGTAGAGTCTTGCGCATCGGTACAGAGACGTCTGTACTTATCTTCGAGAGGCTACAAGGCTGTTAGGAGCACTTCCATTCTTGATTCCTCTTTGTGCGATTTGATTCCATTAAAGCTTATGCCTTAATTTCCTTACTACTCAATCTTATGCGACGTGCAATGCTTGCTATCAATTGGGCATTGATGAGTTGTAGTGGTACTAAAGACATGGTGCAAGATGTTTCTCCCTGCGTATTCGGGCAGGCTATTATCATCGCTTTGCTGAAAAGTGTATTGTCATTGTAGCCCAGCATCTATATTTCCCATGGTTTCAAGGCTATGCACAGATTATTATGATATTCATGCGTTGTTATCGCACAGTGTTGGTGTAATGGTAGGGTACTTGTTTATGTGTCGATGCAATGAATGACTCAAAAGGAGGATTTCTCAGTGCTTAGTTTTGAGTTTCGGCATTTAATTTCAGCGAAATAATGATCGGACTATGGATGTTCAGGCTTTGGTTGATGGAGTAACGAGACTTGATATTTTCGAGCGTGGTGGAATTCTCATTTGTGATGTGGTGTCGTTGTCCTTGTTTGAACGTATTAAGGTTCGTCGGTGTTATGGTCTTCTTTGATTTGCCTTCGGGGCAGGATGTTTTAAAATCGTGCCTAAGAAGTGGTTGTCAGAGATGACAGTGTGTAGGGATTTTAGAATCGAATCGGTGTTTCTAATACTGATGGCTCGAGAAAGATGACCTTGGAGGAGGCTTAGAGTTGGTAGCAATTTATTAGTTCAGGTGCTACAGAGATGGATTTTGATTTGAGGCAGCATTTGGGTAGCGAGGGATGAGGAAGGACATGGTGGAAGGTGTCTCGCGGTGGTTGAAATGCTAGCAGGTCAAGTATGAAAAGCATAGGTCGAGAAGTTGCTTAAAGGAGATGGTTTAACCGAAGTGGGAGTGGCAGAGTAGCATATGGATTCTGTGGTAGGATAACCACATGCCTTGAGAAACATTTAGAGCGATTTGGGAATCATGGTGGACAATGACCAAATCCATAAATGCCATTTGGGACGATGACTACTACACTGAGGAAGGATTAATATGACATAAAGGAGTTTACTTGGAAGTTGGGTGTAAAAGCTTGATTATTGTAATAGGATGCGACGTGACTTTGAGTTTGGAATGTATTGTCGGACTTTCAGTTGATGACTATGGGGAATGAACTGACTTTTAAAGCTGGTGGATGAGTATGGGCTTCGGAGGGTTTACTGATTTCGTGGTAGTTATGCCTAGTGAAGCGTCGTTGGAAGATGTCGGTATGAAAATTCCACAGGTGAGCTATCTCCTGTGAGCAGGTCATCAGATGTGTGAGTTTGATGAAGATTCTACGAAGAATTCTACTTGCTACCCGGTAAGAGGTCGAATATGTGATTGTGGCTGATGATTCAGAATGTTCATGAAATGTTTAGCAAACGATTTTGAGAAATTTGATGAGGCAAAGGTGCGAGATCATGGTAATTGAGAAGGAGGAATCTTTGCGGGTTCTAGATTTATGAAATTATAGTTTAAGCTAAGTGGGGGAGCCGACCGTCTACGGTTGGAGTGCGTGGTTATCTGCTTGTGCAGTTTCTAGTTATCGGTGCATTGGTGGGTTATTATGACTAAGAAAAATAAAACATCAGTGGGAATTCGAGAAAAGAACTTGATGAATGTGTGCTATACTTCGCCTCATCGATTCATGTGCAGTTTTGGGAAGACTCAGAGTTTATGCTTCTTGTGGATGTGATGTAATAGGAAAAGAATTCGGCTAGTTCCTTCTTTGATAGGGTGTTCATGTGATAGCAGAACGTTGGAGTTTGGTTATACTCGGGACCAGGATTGACTGGGTGTCTCTCATAGTGGTTCTAATGGGTTCAAGGATGTAAGCATGGTGTTTAAGGATTTTGGGTCCGTTGTGTGGTTAAAGTTCGAGTTTTTGCAGTGGGTATTGAGATAACATGATCTCGTGAGTTGGGTCACTTGGGATGAGTGTTGATCGAGTTTCGTTATGTTTTTGAATGGAGCTATTATTATTTCTAAGGAAGGTCCAGAGTAAATCGGAGGAAGTTGGGTCGGTTGGTAATGGTTTGAATCAGCATGACTGAGGCAATGATCAGTTCCTTCGACGTGTTAATGTTTTACAGGTGACTTGTGGCGGTACGTGCAGTCTTGACTGTTGCCATAATTTGATTGATTTAGAGGTATTTGATTATAATGACATGTTATATGTAGATGGATCCCAGAAGAGTTATGGTCACACCTACAGGTTTTTGGTTTCTGCGGTTATGGGAATTCGGTTGCGTGTTGCCATCATTTCTCGAAATATGTTGGGTGAAAGAGGTTCTAGATGATGAAGTGTTTATTCTATTGGTGGTTCAGGAGTTATGATGAAATTCTTATACTCTCGCGTAGCGACATGATAGGTATAGTGAGTGGCATGGGAATTTAAAATTGAGGACCAAGGTTGCAGTTCGGTCTTAACAAGAATGTCACGAGCTCATATGAGCAGGAAATAATTCAGATGTTCGGAGAAGCTGGTATTTTTCTTTAGTTTCATCCGAGAACGGTCTCATGCGTAAGAGGCTTTGTGTACTGATTTGCGGATTCTCGATTTGCTTTATAGCATTAGCATTATTGGTGGTATGGAGGTGCAGACCTTACTACCTGGTGCGGAAGGTCATGGGAGCGTATCACACGAGGAAATCTGTGTAAGTGTGACATGTTAGTCACTTGATTGTTAAAGATTGAAACCAAGCATGGAGATTATGGTACTATCATTAATATGGGAGTTTATGCTTGGGAGGCGCTCTATCCTTTTTTATTGTGAACCGTGGGGGTTTGATCCGGATTAGGACGGCTGCTCTTGTGTGTCATGAATGGGTCCATTGTGGATCCTTGAAAGGTTATTGGCCCAGTATGTGATGATTGGAATCGGCTTGGGGTCCGTTGATGGGTCTAATGTGAATGTGTGCTCTACATCAGGCCGGATGTGTTCATTCCGCATAGCATTTCTTATGGAGGAGTCTTCATGCATTGGATGTTATTCTCGTCATCAGCTATTCCATGTAATACTCTATTGTGCCATGTAGGTTGTGATACAGCTTAATTATTTTCAAAAGTGTTGTGGTCCTGTGTAGCTTGTGGTATTATATGAGTGGGATGGCTCTTGAGATCCAAGTCATTTATTACACCATAGTCGTGCTTGGGTTTTGTAGCATATGGTGCTATCCGTCTCCCCAGTGTTGTATTTTTGCACTTGACGTCGATATTCGGGTACTTCGTAGGTTTAAGCATTATGGCTTGATGAGTATTTCCTTATTTATTGTTATGTGTGGATAGAATTGCAAGCCGCCACAGGCATGTTGTTTGGATCTGGTTGCACGCTCCAATGGTATCATGTGTGGATCGGGTTGCACGGCGCAACAGTGAGATGTTGAGTACGGTTCCCTATATCTATTCTTGTGTATTTTGTTTCTCATTCTCTGAGAAGGGTTCATAGCATCTGTTCAACCGTTTTATTCGTTACACAGGCTGGGTAGTTCTTTTTCAGAGTTCGTTCCTCCTTATGCGTCATATTCAAGTTATGGCTTGTCAACGCATTGATGGAGTCATATAAGATCTTAGTCAGTGTTTAAGGTGGCTTATTTCCTGAGCATCTTGTACTAGGTGAGACAAGATTATTGGTTATGAAATCAGTGCAATCAGATTTATATAAGGTATATTAAAGAGAAAATATCGTTACTCAGTTCAAAATGAGGTAATGGTCCTTGTCAGGAGGAGAGACTCCATGATTTATCGATTCGGCAGGTCGTTATGAGTTTCTACACATATCTTCCGTTGTGGTAGTATTGCGAGAGTTGGAACAGGGCTCATATGCGTTATGAGGTGTATTACGAGTACCAGATTCGTGAAATTCCAGCTATTGAGGTCGGAGGATGTTATTATGGGAACCAGACTTATATGATGCATGGTGTGATTTTAGCATAGGTGCATGATCATGTTTTGGTACAGTGTGTAGTGATTGATACGGTGTTCGAATATTAGAATCAGGTCTTGTAGAGAAATTCAGAGGTAGAAATTTGGTTCTAAGGCTTATTGACTAAATAAAAGGGAGGATCTTCAGTCTAGCTCGAGTTAATGTGCTCAACTGTGTTGTGGTGGAACGGGTAGGTGCACGAGGTGTTAAACATTGATTTTGGAAAACTTCAAAATAGTTCTTGGCACGTTCGAGGACGAACGTATGTTTAAGTGAGGGAGAATGTACCGACCCGACCGGTCGTTTTGAGCTCTAGCGTGTTGTTTGGAGATTTGAGGCCTTGAGTAGCTTCACTTCATGTATTACGACTTGTACGTGTGGTCGGAATTGGATTTTGGGAAGTTCAGAGTTGATTCGGAAGGAAAATTCTAATTTCGGAACTTTAAGTTGGAAGAATAGACTAAGATTTGAGTTTTGAGTAAATGATCTCAGAATCGGATTTGAAGGTTACAATATATTCGTTTGATGATTTCAGACTTGGGTGTATGTTCGGGTTGAGTATCGGGTGGTCCGGAAGCATTTCGGCGCTTAATATGGAAAGTTGTCATTTTGAAAGTTTTAGAATTTCTTAAGTTTGATTTGAAGTGGACTTTGGTGTTATCGATGTCCGTTTGAGGTTCCGAGTCTTGGAATAGGATCGTATCGTGATTTGTGGCTTGTGCGTAAAGTTTGGCATCATTCCGGAATGTTTAAGAATAAATTGGACGAGTTCGTCGAAGTTTGAATGTTTGGAAGTTTAAAGAAAGGTTTCGATCGTCAATTAGTGGTTTTGATGTTGTTTGGTGTGATTTGAAGCCTCGAGCAGGTTCGTGTTATGTTTTGGGACTGGTTTGTGTAATAGGACGGGGTCCCAAGTGTCGCTCCCCATTTTCTCCTTTGCCAAAACGGGCTTCGACATTGTGACAACTCTTTAGAGGGGGAGGTAAAGTGAAAAGTCGCCACCTAACGATTTTTAAAGGTGCGTTAGGGAACCTATTTTACAGATAACTCTGTTTGACTAGTCAGGGTCACCAAAGATCAGGTAATGGCTCAAATTACCTCAAAGAGAAGGTGTTAGGCACTTTTCGAGGTCCACAACTGTGGGTCCCGTCCGAACTTAAGACTATGTGGATTATAATTAGGAAAGATGATTAAATAAATAAATAGAATAAAAGGTCAAAGAGTTTCAATATAACACAATGAGAATTGGTACAAATCTTAAGGACTATAAGGATACAACTATAACGGTCTATTTTAGATGACTACGTGTATAAAGAGAAAATGGGGGTCCTACGTTTTTTAGCCTAAAGAATCACCCCGTGCAACATAAATAATACTTCACAACTCCTTTTAGATAGGAGTTGCTCATATTATTCAGCGGGCACAGACTATCATCTCTTACTACCCGATTACTATGTTAAAGTGGTTACCTAAAAGCGTTCTAATTCAATTCTAAGTCGTACCCTATGCGTGCACTACATGTCCCATACCGATGGTCCAAGAGGTATTGGACCTCTATTTGGGTGGTTCTAGACCTCACTTAGGCTGCTCAGAAATGTCAAAACTAGGCGGCATACAAAAACACATTGGACTTCACATATAGGCAGTTAAGGTTCAAGTTTGCCTCCACACTTAAGCAACAAATTCATGCAAGAGAAACTTTATGTTAAGCAATTTAGAATTAAGAAACTTAAATCCCTATAGACATGATTTCTACGTGACAAGGCATCAGGGCTTGTAAACAGTTTCAGAGGCCAAGCGTTGCTCATAGACAGGATTATACGATTTGCATGCTGATTAATGAAATTGCAGATTTTTGGTTATTAAGCCTGTTGTGTCTAGGTGACTCGTGCAGTAAGGAATAATGAAATGACCATTGGGAAGATCCCAGAAGTGCATAATAAACCATATTGAGAAATGAATTACTTAAACCAACCAGCTTACATGTATATGGGACAATAAGAAGAAGGAACTGGGATAATTCAGGTTCTAGTATTAGGAGAAATGATTAGGGACCCAAATCCTAGTGTGTCAGAGTTCACAAGGGCCACAAAAGGACCCCGAGCAGTGCTCACACTAGGGAGGTCAGCAATAAAAGCCTTGGTAGCCTTGGCTTTCAGCCGGCTAAGAATAAGAAGTTAAGAGAGCACAGGTGACAAGTGAAGGAGAATGAACCAAGGTTGAGAGACAATAATTAAGGGACGCAGACATAGTCAAGTTGAGCATATAGAGAAGATAATTGAACATGTCACGGGATTTAAGAACAAACTTATTAAAGATTTAGAAACAAGTTCAACACTTAGCGCATAGGTAGTCACATATTAGTAGAGTTAAGGAAAGAACAAGTTTGCAAGATTGGCACAAATTCATAATACCAAATAAGTGAAAACCAAAAAGGTCCAAATTATACTAAGTATAGGTCTTAGTGTTATAATATAGTCGTGCTAATTTAAACATGATAGGGAAACAGGTTATGACAATTACTGGTGAATCAAGGGAGCCAATAAACATGCTAAAGGGCATATTAACAGAGAACTAGTCATGGTTGATAAAGAAAAAGATCTTGATACAGGATTAAAACATGTAACACATGCAAGATACCATTACAGAAATTCAGAATAGAAATAGGAAGAGAAACTCGTGCCATATAGCAAATGCAAACACACAGGTTTTGAACACAATTGACTAGTTAAACTAAAGAGTACAAATTATGCAGATGAAGCATGTTTGAATAACAGAATTGGAATTTTTAGCAGAACTAAACACTAAAAAGATGCTAACTATTGACTTAGAAGAATCTAAATTACTTGAATCGGGCTTAGGCACGTTTCGACTAGTAACATTATGAAGTTAAAGGGTTAAAGAGACCTAAAACTGAAGTAAAGCAAACAATAATAGCCCGACAACACATTAAGCTATGTACCTCAGAAGTGAAAACATATGCAAATTTCAGATATATAAGAATTGAAATTGCAAAAAGACAGTAACTCACCAGTTAAACGAATAACAGTAAATAATCAAAATTCCATAAGAATCCAGAACCTCAATGCATCAAAGTTCCCAAGAGCTTCGAAAGAACTCTGGGCAATGCTCACACTAAGAGGAGGTTGAGTAACAAGGTCTTAGTGGCCTTGGCTTTCATCCGGCCAAGACAAAATATAGAGAATAGCAAAAGCCCCCAATTTTTTAGTGAAGAATATGTCGATTCCAAAATCTGTTTCAAAGGGGAATGGGGAGGGGTTTATATAGCAGTAAATATTGAACGACCACAGTAGGAAATGGAGTAAATCGAACAACAAATAAGGAAATAAAGCATGCAAAATCAGTTCAAAATCAATTTAGGAGAGAAATCGGGTAAACCCTGGTTTTTTAGGGAAAGTGTAAAACAACAGAGATCTAAATAAAATCGGACTCACATAATATGATATTGAATGTATGTAGACGAAATAATGCTTAAAATCAAATATTCGAACCACTTTGGTTCGATTTCAGAAGGTATTGCTTGCCATATTTAGGCAAGCACCTAGGTAACACCACAAACGGGAAACCAATACCAAAAGGTTTCAAATATGGCAAGAGAATAGTAGTCGAATCCCATTATCAGTGGGATTAGGAGAGGGATTAAGAGGAGGCGACTAGGGTTTGGTGAAGAGGAGATGACTGACAGAGGGAATAGAGGCGGCTATCTTTAGGAAATGGGGTTAGGGTTAGGTTTTGGAGGTATAAGGAAAGGGAGTGGGGTGTTGTGGGTCGTTGATAGCTTTTGATCAACGGTTAAGATTAAAAATGAGCTGGGTCAAATTTTTGACTGGGCAGGGTTGCTTGGGGTTGGGCTTGAGGATTGGGCCAGGGATTTGGGTCTGTCTGGTCCGAAAAATAACTCAGAAATTGGGCCAGCTTTTAAATAAGAGATTAAAAAGGAAATAATTTAATAAAATAGTTAATTAAACATATAAATAATTCTATTTATGCAAATTAATACTTTAAACAATGGTAGGAGATTATAAAAAATTAAAAACTATCATTTTGACCCTGAATAAAATGACAAATGCAATAAAAATGTGAAATATAGGTTATAATTGCAAGATTGTGCAAATAACCTAAGAATACCAATATAATTATATAAAATAAAGTAAAAATATTTGAAACATGTATTATGGATGCAAATAATAATTTTAGATGGTTAGATCATCACAAGAATAATTTAATGGAATAATTACTAAATATTTATATAATTTAAATGCAAGAAAATTAATTTAAAAGCTCTACAATTTATGGAAAATTATAGAAAATGCTTGTACAGATTTGTAAACTAAATAATGATGCAAAAAATACTATTTTGAAAGTATATAAATTTTGAAAAAATATGAGGGCAAAATTGGGTACAACACTAGGGGCCTTGGGGGTTTTTAGAAGGTGTTTGAGTTGTGTCGCACTATTATTTGATGTTTCGGGGTCATTTCTTTAGGAATAAAGGGAAATATATTGATAAAACAACCTTTTATTTGTGATTTTATTGAACCATTAGATCCATATCATAATTACGGATCCATAGCAATAAGAATCCTCGAATTCCGATGTCGTATGAGAAAGTTATTTTTATTTTCGTGCCGGACAAAATTGTTGGTTTCTAGTACGAAGTTTTGTTCTTCGCGAACGAGAGAGAGGTTCCGCGAACGCGAAGAAGGATTTCTAGGTTGACCGGTCAACACAAAAAATTTCTCTTCGCTAACGCGAAGGTCTCCCACGAAGGCGATGAAGAAAAATCATGTGGACAGTGTTTTAAATCGAGAATTTTAGTATTTTGAGCATATCTTGAGTTCTAGAGCTCCGTTTGAGGTGATTTTCACAACATTGTTCTCGTCTCAACAAGGGGGTAAATAGATGACCTTTAGTTTTATGTTTCTCCGTGATTATTTCCATTGGTTATTATTTTTATCTGTATTTGGATTGTAAAAATTGAGATTTTGAGCCCCAAAGTTGAGAAATGGTAAATCCTTGATTTGAGGGTCTATTCATGGACAAAACCCGATGATTTTCTGGATATAGACCATATGAGTTATGGTTAATATTTATTTTTAATAATTTTCGATATTTGGGCATGTGGACCCGAGGGTTGACTTTATTGACTTTTCGAACGGAGTTGGAAATTGTTATAAATTGATTAATTATAAACATTGGAGTATATTTTGATTGATTTGCACGTTATTTGACTAGATTCAGGACGTTTGGCTTTGTGTTGAAGTATTAGAGAGGCGTTGGAGCCGATTATGGAACTTTGGAGCCAGGTAAGTCTCCTGTCTAACCTTGTGAGGGGGAAACTACTCCCTAAGTAATGTAATTTTTATGTGCTATTAGTTGTGGGTGCTACGTACGCATGATGTGACGAGAGTGCGTACGTACCTAAAGCACGTTTATGTCCGGGTAGACGTAGGACTTTACCATGTAATATTTGAAATATTTGAATTCATTCTGTTGGCTTAATTAATTGAAATTATAATTGAACTTGATATAGAAATATATACATATATATTAGGACGAGATTTATTACCTTGAGTTGTTGGCAAGTTATTTGAGAAACAGTAAATGTTATACTCACCTTGTATTCATATACTGTACCGTAAGCTCGTGTCTCATACCTCGTAATTCGATAATTTGTTTCCTTTCTTGTGGAGCGGGTCGAACCCCTCGGCAAGATTATATACTACACTATCATGGGAGCAGTTCGTTCACCTCAGCTGTATAATAGATGCATCTATGGTTCGTGCCACTCGACCCTCAGTGTTGTACATATTTTCTGAGCTGTTGAGATAGAATACGAGATGAGAAATTGATATAATTCAAAGAAATTTTTGGAGATTGTGTTAGTTACAGATTTACCACACCACTACAGTTGTGCTTCTTATTTGTTTATAATTTACCAAATTGATTTATTAGACCACAAGTAAGTATCGATGTCGACCCCTCGTCGCTACTTCTTCAGGGTTAGGCTAGATACTTTTTAGGTATGCGTTGATTTACGTACTCATACTGCACTTCTGCACTGAATGTGCAGGATCCGACAGGTTCATTTGGTGGTCATCTTGGCGCGTAGGCACAGCTGCTGAGGAGACTTTATGGTGAGCTGCATTCCAGGCTACGCATCGCAACCCACGGAGTCTTCATCGTACCATTTACTTTGTTCTGTCTTATTTACATTCCAGACAGATGTTGTATTATTATTGTTGTATTCTCTAGTAAATGCTCATGCACTTGTGACACCGTATTTTGGGATATACTAGTTGATGCTTACGGTTCTATATATTATCACCGCCTTTCATTTCTCTTATAAACTACAATTTTTGTACGTTCTCGTGGATTTAAAAGTGTGAATTTCCTTATTAAAATTTATGATTTCGAAAGTAATAAAATGAGTAATTAAATTGATCAATCACTGTTGGCTTGCCTGACATCGGCATTAGGCATCATCACGACCAATAGTGGATTTTGGGTCGTGACACCTATGATATGGTTAGTTGGGAGTTCTTAGAAGAAATTTTGCTTGGCTATGGATTTCGAGAAAGTTTTGTCCAGCTGATTATGGCATGTGTGACTTCTCCAAAATTCTCAGTCACTGTCAATGGTGAACAACATGGATATTTTGAAGGTCAGAGGGGACTTCGACAGGGTGATCCTATGTCACCTTTACTCTTTGTTTTAGTCATGGAATACTTCTCCAGAACTTTGGGGAGGATGGGTGATCTTCCAAATTTTAAACGTCATCCAGTGTGTAAACAACTAAAGCCGAACCACCTAATATTTTCTGATGATTTAGTGGTCTTTTGCAAAGGTGAAGAAAGATCTGTGCATAGAGTAATGGACGCACTAAAGTATTTTAGTGAGGCATCAGGTATGATAACTAACATGGACCTAACATATTCATGGCATAGTAACTAATCAAACAAAGGAGAGGTAGTTGGTTGCAACAGGTTTCTCAGAGGGCTCTTTTCCTATTAGGTACTTTGGCCTCCCTTTTTCACCTAAGAAGTAGAGCAAGCTAGAGTGCCAACAATTGATAGAGAAGATCACTCATAGAATCAATATAACCTATTCAAAGAAGTTTTCATTTGCAGGAAGGCTTCAAGTGATTATTGTTGTTTTATTTTAGATTTACAACGTCTGGGGTACAGTGTTTATTCTAACTCAGAATGTCTTAAAGAAAGTTGATAAAATATGTGGAGATTACCTATGGGGTAGTTGAAAAGAGAAGAGAAAGAGCTCTACTAGTCGCCTGGGAGAAGTCATGTTGTCCTAAGAAGTATGGTGGCCTTAACATTAAACGATGCAGAAGCTGGAACAAAGCATCAGTTAGAAAATTACTGTGGCAGCTAACTAAAAGTAATAACTCATTATGGGTCAAATGGGTGCATGGAATCTACATGAAGAATTATCCTAACTTATTGTCTCACGCTATGCCCCAAGATTGTAGTTGGTATTGGAAGAAATTGAATTCCCTAAAAGAGAAGATGCAAGAATGGTATGTGCAGGGTAAATATATACTAACTTCTAAAGGGAACTATTCCATAACAAGTAGCTATAATGCTGTCACGACCCAAAATTTTCCTCCGTAGGATGTCATGATGGCTCCTAGACTCTAAGATTAGGTAAGCCTAACATACATGCAGAATTTACTGAGAATTGATAAAAAAAATTCAAATAACTAAACAACTATCACAAAAGAACTCTGCAACTCAACAGAACAAAACTCCCAAAATACGGTGATACCAAGTCACAAGCTCTACAAGAGTGTACTGAACATCCCTATACAACAGTATCTATAAAAAAGGAAATGAAATAGAATAAGATAGAGGGTGACTCTGAGGCTTGCGGACGCCGACAGGTATATCTTGAAGTCTCCAAATCCGAGCTCGACTCACTAGTGCCTAGGTTGGTAAGAGGTACATGGATCTGCACAAACAGATGTACAAAAACGTAGCATGAGTACACTTCAATGGTACCCAGTAAATGCCAAGTCTAACCTCGATAGAGTAGTAATGAGGTCAAGTCAAAGCCCTACTAGAATAATAAGAAAACTGAACAGGTATATGACAGTGTGATAATGAAAAATAATGGAAATGAGACAATGAAGAGATATACCAAGAATAGTTACACTGAACTAAGGCAAATAAGGCATCACGGAAGAAGACACGGAATAATATGCCAAGGAAACAAAGCAACAAAAACACAAGTGATGTAATAGAAAAGTATCAATAAGAATCACTACCGAGGTACCGCCTCATTCTCTCATATCACAAAACAATTCACAATCTTTCCTTATATCAGCGCGGGAGACTTACATTTAGTTTTGAAAATAATATTTCCCGAAATAGCTTCCCGCGTTTAGCCCACCTTATCACATCGCATGGCTTCAAGTAGTTCCCCTACTAGCAACACGCGTATCAAGCCCACCTTATCTCACCACATGCATTTTAACCTCAATCTTTATACCACCGCATGCGTATCAATATCACAATATCAAAAATCACACCTCAAGTACCAAATATCACAACTTGCCGAAGAAGTCAACAATAATAGTGTTTCCACAACAAATAGCCTAAGGCTCAACCGCAATATGCACAAGAGTCTCAACATTAGCGACCGAAAGTGAATAACTCAACAAGAACCGTATTTCAACAATTTACAACTTTCCTCAATGTGAATTACGACCTTTATAACTCAATACCAAATCCAACAATAAGATATTCCAAGAAATTGTAAGTTCAAGTAAGGGACTCAACGGTTAAATAATGAATAAGGAATAGAGAGAACAATAACTTCAACTAAACATGTAAAGACAATTAGCAAGTAAGAGTTAACACAAGTATTAACAATGACGAGTAAAGCATGTGAAGATAGACCAATGATGATAAATATAACATATTATGGTAACTCAATTAAAGTCATGAACGGAATCAACATAGCTAAAACCGGTCAACTACCACATTTAGCCCGTGTACACACTCGTCACCTTGCGTACACAGCTTCCACATATCAAAATTAACACAAAACAACACCAAACCTAAGGGGTAATTTCCCCACACAAAGTTAGGCAAGACACTTACCTCAAAACACGCTAACTCAATCCTCTAGTAAGCCCTTCCCGCGATTATCCAATTTTGAACGATTCAAATCTAGCCAAAACAACTTCATACCATAAATATAAACTATAGAAAGCTATTCCGAACACTAAAGTTGCAATCTTTAAAGAGAAACAAGAAGTCAACTCAAAAGTCAACCATGAGCAGCGCCTTGGAACCCGACCAAACTTACAAAATCCGAACACCCATTCGATAGCGAGTCCAACCATACAAAATTGGATAATTACTCAAATCCGACTTCAAATCGCCTTCCAAATTCCCAAAATTTAATCTAAGAAGTTTCAAAATTTTCCCCCAAATTTTCCAACTCAAACTACTAACTAGATGACAAAAATAATGATGGATTCATGTAATATAGATAAATCCGAGTAAGAATCACTTACCGCGATGATCTCCTTGAAAATCTCACGAAATATTGCTACAAACCGAGCTCTGTAAGTCCAATAGATAAAAATGATATAAAAACCCTCGACCTAAGGCTTTTCTGCCCAGCGATTTGCGCTTTTGCGGGCTCACAGTCGCACCTGCGAAAAATCCATCGCAGGTGTGGTTCCAACTAATGCCATGAAATTCCGCTTCTGTGGACCAATTTCTCGCACCTACGAGCCTGCTTCTGCGGAGGAACCTTTGTGCCTGCGGATGCGTATCTGCGCCTAGGTGTCTGCACCTGCGAACCCAGGCCTGGGCTGCCCCTTTCGGCTTCTGCGCTTCTTCACTCAAACCAGTGAGTCCGCACCTGCGGCCATTCCCACTGTAGGTGTGATGACACCACAATAGCTGAAGCTTCAGCAACACTAAGTCCAAAAATTATTCCAATTTCAATATGATTCACACCCGGGTCCCCCGGGACTCTATCTGAATATACCAAAAAATTCCAAAACACATAAAGGCCTAATCGAGGCCTAAAATCACATCAAATAATATTTCTACGAATCGCAACCCAATTCAAGCCTATTGAAATTATGAACATGCGATTTCCGAAACTAATGCCGATTCATACCAAAACAACTCTCATTGACCTTGATTTTTGCACACAAGTCATAATTGACACAACAGATCTATTTCAACTTACGGAATCGGAATCCAATCCCGACACCAATAAAGTCAATTCCCGATCAAACTTCTCAACCTTCCAAACCTTTAACTTCCTAACTTCCGCCAATTCAAGCTGAAACGACCTACGGATCTTCAAATCAATATCCAGACACGCTTCTAAGTCCAAAATCACCATACGGATCTATTAGAACCCACAAAACTCTATTTCGGAGTCGTCTACACAAAAGTCAAACTACGGTCAACACCTTCAACTTAAACTTCCAACTTAGGGACTATGTGTCCCATTTCACTCCGAAACTCGCCTAAAACCAAAACTAAATACCCCGTCAAGTCACATAACCACAATGTAACATAGAGGAGGCAATAAATAGGGGATCGGAGCTAAAGTACTCAAAACGACCGGCCGGGTCGTTACAAATGCTCTAATGAGAAGCCATGATAAGAATGCGAGTCTTATTGGGAGTAAGTTTGCACAGCCTACGCACAGATTCATTGCATGGATGGCAATTCAAAAAAGACTTGACGTAAGGAAGACTAGGCCAACTACAAAATTACAGTGATTGATATGGCATGCTGTTTATGTGATGATCAAGCAATAGAAACCTGCCAGTATTTGTTTGGTAATTGTCCTTGGACACAGGCTATCAGAAGATCACCAATGCAATGGACAGATATTCAACTTCATTATAGTGAGCCTCAACTGGTGTTTGATTCTATTAGAAGGAAGCACTGGCAGAAGCTTAAGAAGGAAGTGGTGGCTGCTATCTGGGGGGCTACTATTTACCACGTATGGACTGCTAGGAATAAAAAATGTTTCTAGGTGGAAATGTACAGGCGGATACTATAGTTACACATATTAAGAAAGAGATAAAAGAGAGAATTGGTATGATCAAACTGTCAAATAGAGGAAGTAGGAGTAGAGGATTCATAAGAAGACTATTGTATAATTAGAGATTTGGAGTCCCAGTTTCTTTGAGGAAGCTAGGAGCTCTCTAAGTGTATTTGATTTAATTTTGTTTTCAATGGTAACATTCACAGTTGTTACCAAAAAATAAAATTTAAAAATTAAACACATAAGATGTCAAGAGAATTTAATATTTACATATATACATAAAAGAAAAAGTGACGTTATGTATACAGTATGGTTTCTAGCTAAGGGGACAGTGAAAGAATATCACATAACCAAAGATGACTGCCTGCAACCCATGCAAAAAGGTTTCTCTTTTGTCATTTCTTTTTAGAAATTGAAATCACCGATTGATTAAATAAATTAAGCCCTTTAAAACTGTTTAGGCAAGCCATCCCTAGCTATCATGTATCAAATAAGACTTCTTTTCATATTCCTTGACCCCCTTTCTCTCTTGTGATAGACAATGGCAGCAGTAACGGATCGACCCTTAAATACGGGTTTAACTAAACCCACTATGTGTGTGTATGTGAAAAATAAAACTTTTTTTTTATAAATGTTATAAGAATCAGAGCCCATAATTTTAAATATATAGTTAATGCAATGCTAAGAAATTTAAAAATTGAATTCATAAGTTAAAATTTTGAATCCACCCCTAAATGAGAGAAGACGAGATCTTGCATGAAAGAAGAAAGCTTGTCAAGGAAGAACGACCACTAAAACAATATGCATCTATATCTAATACATTGTAGCTAAATATGAAATTTTCCGTGGCTAAACACTTTAGCTACAAAAACAAAATTCGTAGCTTGAAGTAGCGTACCTAAAAGTGAGCTACAAACTTTAAATGGTCTGTGACTAAGAATGCTTCAAACCAAATTTTGTTTGTTTTAGCTATATTAGTCAACTATTTTGCCACGACTATATAGTTGTAGCAAATAATCTTTTTTTTTCCACAAAAAATAAACTCTGTAGCGATCTTTATACTTTAGACATAATGTGTTTGTGGCAAAAGGTTTAATTTCTTTCCCACGAAAATTGATCTTTATTCTTTGTCTCGACTGGGCTGTGCAAAGTCTATATCGAATCATCTTAACCTTTTTCAAGGCATCCTGAACCAAGTCCATACCCAATAATCTGGCGTCGCCCAGCTCGAACGAACGCACTGGGGACCGATACCGCCTACCATACAGAGCCTCATATGGTACCATCTGAATGCTAGACTGATAACTGTTGTTTTAAGCAAACTCCGCAAGTGGCAAGAACTGGTCCCAAGCACCCCCAAAATCTATCACACAAGCGCGGAGCATATCCTCCAGTATCTGCATAGTGCGCTCGGACTGTCCGTCTGTCTGAGGGTAAAATGTTGGGCTCAACTCAACCCGAGTACCCAACTCATGCTGTACAACTCTCCAAAACCGTGATGTAAACTGCGTACCCCGGTCAGAGATGATAGATACTAGTACGCCATGAAGCCTAATGATCTCATGGATGTAGATTCGAGCTAGCTGCTCGGAAGAATAGGTAGTCATCACAGGAGTAAAATGAGCCGATTTGGTCAGCCTATCCACAATCACCCAAACTGCATCAAACTTTCGTTGAGTCCATGGGAGTCCAACAACGAAATCCATAGTGATCCGCTCCCATTTTCATTCCGGAATCTCCAACTTTTGAAGCAACCCACTTGTCCGCTGATGCTCATACTTCACCTGCTGGCAATTTAGACATTGGGCCACATACTCTACTATGTCCTTCTTTATCCTCCTCCACCAGAAATGTTATTTCAAGTCCTGATACATCTTTGCGGCACCCGAATGAATAGAGTACCGCAAACTGTGAGCCTCCTGAAGAATCAACTCACGCAAACCATCTACATTGGGCACACATAGCCTGCCCTGCATTCTCAATGCACCATCACCTCCAATAGTGACCTCCTTAGCATCACCGTGCTGGACCGTGTCCTTAAGGACAAGTAGATGGGGGTCATCATACTGAGACTCCCTGATACGATCATAAAAGGAAGACCGAGAGACCACACAAGCCAATACTCGACTCGGCTCAGAAATATCCAATCTCACCAACTGGATGGCTAAGGCCTGAACATCCAACGCCATAGGCCTCTCTTCTGCTGGTAGATATGCTAAGCTCCCTAAACTCTCTGTCCGGTGACTCAAAGCATCGGCCACCACATTGGCCTTCCCAGGGTGGTAGAAAATGGTAATATCATAATCCTTAAGCAGCTCCAACCACCTCCTCTGACGCAAATTAAGATCCTTCTACTTAAACAGATGCAGCAAACTCCGGTGATCGGTGTAAATCTCACAAGGAACACCGTACAAATATTGCCGCTAAATCTCAAAGGCATGAACAATAGCTGCTAACTCAAGGTTGTGGACATGATAGTTCTTTCCATGCACCTTCACCTATCTGGACACGTAGGCAATCACCCTACCGTCCTGTATCAACACCGCGCCGAGACCATTCCGCGATGCATCACACTATATAGTATAAGACCCCGAACCTATAGGAAATACCAATACTAGGGCTGTAGTCAAAGCTGTCTTGAGCTTCTAAAAGCTCTCCTCACATTCCTCAGTCCACCTGAACGGAGCACCCATCTGGGTCATCCTGGTCATAGGTGCTATAATAGATGAGAAACCCTCTACAAATCAACGGTAATACCCCACCAAACCAAGAAAACTCCAAATCTCCGTAGCTGAGGATGGTCTGGGCCAACTCTGCACTGCTTCAATCTACTTCGGATCCACCTGGATCCCCTCACTCGATACTATATGACCCAAGAATGCCACTGAGTCTATCCAAAACTCACACTTTGAAAATTTTGCATATAACTTCTTTTCTCTTAAGGTTTGAAGCGCAATCCTCGGGTGCTGCTCATGATCCTCCCCACTCCGGGAGAATACCAGAATGTCGTCAATAAACACAATGACGAATGAGTCAAGATAAGGCCGAAACACACTGTGCATCAAGTGCATAAAAGTTGCCGGGGCATTGTTCAGCCCAAAAGACATCACAAGGAACTCGTAGTAACCATACCGAGTCCGAAAGACAGTCTTCGGGATATCTGGCTCCCAAATCTTCAACTGATGATAGCCGGAACGTAAATCAATCTTGGAAAACACTCTGGCACCCTATAACTGATCATATAAGTCATCAATTCGAGGCAATGGATACCAATTCTTCACTGTGACTTTGTTCAACTGGCTGTAATCAATACACACTCGCATAGAATCATCCTTCTTCTTCACAAATAAGACAGGAGGACCCCAAGGTGACAAACTGGGACAAATGAAGCCCTTATCAAGCAATTCCTATAACTTCTCCTTCACCTCCTTCAATTCAGGAGGAGCCATACGATATGGAGGAATAGAGATGGGCTGAGTGTCCGGCAACAAATCAATGCTAAAATCAATATCTCTGTCGGGCGGCATGCCCAGAAGATTAGCTGGAAACACATCTAGAAAGTCCCTTACTACTAGAACTAACTCAACTGTAGGGGTATCAATAGTGACATCTCTCAGATAAGCTAGATACGCGTCACACCCCTTCTCAACCATTCGTTGAGCTTTAAGAAATGAAATAACTATGCTGGGAGTATACTCTAAGGTACCTCTTCACTATAACCGCGGTAATCTTGGCATAGCCAGCATCACGGTTTTGGCATGACAATCAAGAATAGCATAATGGGGCGACAAGCAGTCCATGCTCAAAATAATATAAATGTCCACCATGCTGAGAAATAATAAATCGGCTCTGGTCTCAAAATCACTAAGAGCACTCAAACACGACCGATACACACAGTCCACAATAAGAGAATCTCCCACAGGAGTAGACACATAAACAGGGAAAATCAAAGAATCTCGCGTTACACCCAAATACGGGGCAAAATAAGAGGACACATAGGAATATGTAAAGCCTGGGTCAAATAATATCGTTGCGTCTCTATGACAGACTAGAACAATACCTATAATGACAGAATCAGAAGCAACTGCCTCTGTACGAGAAGGAAGGGCATACTATCTGGCCTGGCCTCCCCCTCTAGGGAGACCTCTACCTCCCTGACCTCCACCTCAAACTGGCTGAGCAGGTGGGATGGGAACTGGTGCTGTAATCATAGCCTGAGGACCCGGTGGAGCACGTTATGGCTGAGAAGTATTTGGAGGTGCACCCCTCCAAAATCTGGGGAAATCCCTCACCAAATGGCGAGTTTTTCCACACTCAAAACAAGCTCTGGGAGGACGTGGCTGCTGTGACTGGATCAGGCCAGGCCTATTGGATTGGCAGCTAGGAACACCCCATGCAGGAGGCACACTAGATATGGGCGGTGAATAATAATGCTCCTGGGCCTAGAAGGAGCTGGAACACCACTGGCGGCTAGAAAACTGAATGAACGGGGCAACTCACATTACCCCTACCATAGCGAGCTGCTGGGACACGAGCTGCAAAATAATAACCAGTCTCTCGAGACCTCTTCTCCTACCTCTCTTCTCTATCCTGGGCAAGCATGCCCTCCAATCTCCTGGCAATACTCACAACCTGCTGATAAGAAATATCCATCTCCAACTCCCTGGCCATAGTAATCCGCATGCTGGGGTGGAATCCCTCGATAAACCGTCGAACCCTCTCTCGAACTGTGGCAACCAATGCCGATGCATGTCGGGCCAAATCGCTGAAGCGAACTGCATACTCTGACACAGTCATAGCACCCTGACGCAGTTGCTCAAACTCCGCGCGCCATGAGTCCCTGAAGCTCTGAGGGACATACTCTCCCAAAAACATGTCCAAGAATTGAGTCCATGTAAGTGAAGCTGCCTCAGCCAGACTACTCAACTCATAAGCACGCCTCCACTGATAGGTTGCTCCTCTAAGATAGAATGTAGTAAAAGAAACCCCGCTCGTCTCTGCTACGCCCATAGTATGGAGAATACGATGACGCTCCTACAGAAAACCCTGAGCATCATCTGTAGCCAATCCGCTAAAGGTAGGTGGGTGGTACTTCTTGTACCTCTCAAGTTTGAGTTGCTCCGCCTCAGAAGCTGTTGCCCTAACCTCGGGCTGAGATGGAGCTACCGGCTGCATTGGTTCAATATATGGAACCTGGTCGACGTGAAACCGCTACTCTGGAGTACCGGCGATGGGAGTCTGTGATCCTCCCTCGGCCTGAGATGTGGCAGGAGCAAATGGAATCAATCCAGCCTGAGCTAAGGTGCTGAACATGCTCAGAAACTGGGCTAGAGTCTCCTGGAGGGCTGGTATAGAAACAGGTACCTCAGGTGTCTTCCCTCCAGCTGGAGCTACTGGGGGCTCCTCTGTAGTAGCTCGTGCAGGTGCTCTGGCTGCATCACGTGGACGTCTTCAGCCTCTACCCCTGCCCCGGCCTCTCGCAGCTCTAGCAGGGGGGCGGGTGCCTGGTCATCTAATCCGTTTGTACGTGTCCTCACCATATGTGAGAGAATAGAATACAGAAGTTTAGAATTTTTGAAGTCAACAATTTTCGCATGACAAGGAATCAAAGTAGTGAAATTTTCCTAACAGTTCTATAGCCTCCCGAAGAAAAGTACATACGTCTCCGTACCAATCCGCAAGACTCTAATAAACCTGCTTGTGACTCACGACACCTATGAACCTAGAGCTCTAATACCAACTTGTCACGACCCAGTTTCCCCTTCGTATGACGTCATGACTGTACCTAGTCTCTATGACTAGGTAAGCCTAACATTTGCGGAATAATGAAATAAAAACATGAATTAAACAACTAACTGTTTAAAATACACAGTAATCCCAAACCCCGGAACATCATAAGTCACAAGCTATAGAAGAAAACTAATATCGCTATACATCAGAGTCTAATAACATAAGTAAGGGAGTAAATGACATATGAGGGAATAGTAGCGAGGTTGATAAGAAGTACTTGGATCTGCACATAAAACATGTGCAGAAGAGTAGCAAGAGTACACCACAATCGGTACCCAGTAAGTGCCAAGCCTAACCTCGGTAGAGTAGTGATGAGGTCTGGTCCGGGACCTACAGAATATGATAATAAAGCAAGGCAAAAATAAAATATCGTAGTAAAATAAAGACTGAAATTTAACAAGAAAGAATTCATAGAAGGTAACAGCTCAGTACATAAAGATAACAACAGGGGATCTCCCGAGATACCGTCTCGTAGTCCCAAACGTAAATGTGCAGGGGAAATCTCCCGGAATACTGTTCCGTAGTCCCAAAGTAAATATGCAAGACAGGGGGATCTCCCGGAATACCGTTCCGTAGTCCCAAAGTAAATATGCAGTACAGGAGGATCTCCAGGAATACCATTCCGTACTCTCAAAGTAAATATACAGTATAGGGGGATCTCCCGTAATACCGTTCCATAGTCCCAAAGTAAATATGTATCGCAAACAATAGAAATACAACTACATCACGAAATCTTACGATTTAGACTAAGTACCAGTCAAGGAAGAAGCAGGAAATTCACTAAGCATGCTGCTCAGAGTTCACATAAGTTGTTAAGACACGAAGACATGTTGTATTAGACTAAACAGGATAGCTACACATATTGGAATAACTCAATTAAGAATGAAAATAGATTAATATTCATTAAAATGGTATAACTTAAAATAAAAGGAAAACATGTTGATGCTAAATAAGAAAATCGGGTTTTTTCCACAACTAGCCCGTGTACGTACTCGTCACCTCACGTACACGGCGCTCACATATCACAATAGTTTAAAATCTTAAAGGAATTTCCTCCACACAAAGTTAGGCAAGCAACTTACCTCGAACCAAGCTCAATCAATCGGTCACAATGCCTTTCTCACGAATATCTAGCTCTGAATGGCCCAAATCTAGCCAAAAGAAATTAAATATCATAAATACAACCATAATAGACTCATCTAATTAATGAAATCAATGCTTTAACAAAAATTCCAAAATTCGTCCTAATAGGTTGACCCGGGCCCACATCTCGGAATTAGGTAAAAGTTATAAAATCCGAAAGCCCATTCACTCACGATTCTAACCATATCAAATTTACTAAAATACGACACCAAATGGTCCTTCAAATCTTCAACTCAAACTTTCCAAATCCCTAGTCTCAAACTCCCAAATTTCACCTTAAATACACACTAAGTAGGTGGAAAAATAAATGGGGAAGCAAGATTATTGATCAACAATAAGCACAAGGGACTTACTTCAAAAACCCCTCAGAAATGCTCTCAAGAAATCACCAAACCCGAGCTCAAAATGTTACAAATGAGCAAAAATCGCGAACCCTTGCATTTAAGTGTTCTGTCCAGAAATCTCGCACATACGGCCCATAGTCGCACCTTCAATGACGCACCTGCGATGCCGCACCTGCGGAATTTCCATTGCAGGTGCAAAAATGACTTAAAGGGACTGGGTTCGTATCTGCGAGCAATGGGCCGCACCTGCGCGCCCCCTCCTGCGGAATTTTTCCGCTTCTGTGATCCCTCTCGCCCTGGCCCCATCCGCTTCTGCACTCCATCTTCCACATCTGCGGATGCGTAGATGCGGTTATACCTCCACACCTACGACCTCTGGCCTCTTCTTTCCAAACCACACCCGTGTCCATTGGCTCGCTTCTGCGGGCTCGCACATGCGGTCAATGTTGCGCAGGTGCGATTACACCAGGTGCAGCAGCTTCAGCTATTCTTCCAAAACCAAATTTGATCTGTTAACTATCTGAAACACACCCGAGGCCCCGAGGACCTCAACCTAATATACCAACAAGTCCTAAAACACCATAAAAACTTATTCGAGTATTCAAATCACATTAAACAACGCTAAAAACACGAATCACCCTCCAATTTAAACTTAATGAACTTCAAAGTTTCGAACTTCCACAAACGATGCCTAAACTTATCAAACCCCGTCCGATTTACCTCAAATTTTTCACACAAGTCATAATCAACATTACGGACCTACTCCAACTTCCGGAATCGGAATCCGACCCCGATATCAAAATTTCCACTACTGGTCCAAATCTCCTAAAATTTGACTTTCGCCATTTCAAGCCTAATTAAGCTATGAACCTCCAAAACACACGCTCCTAAGTCCAAAATCACCCACCGGAGTTAACGGAACTGACGAAACACCTTTTCGGAGTCATCTTCACACAGTTCTGAATACTTAATGATTACAAGCTTCACTAGTATCTCCTTAACATGCTTATTGCCACGACCCCAAATTTCCACCATAGCATGTCGTAATGGCACCTAGTCTCTAAGAATAGGTAAGCCTATCAATGAAGAATAACATAATAGAAATCTACAATAAATGGAATCAACAATTCAAATAATTTCAACTCCCAAAACCCGGTAGAAATAAGTCACAAGCTTCTAAGAATTTATTCTAAGTGTCTCTATACAACAGAGTCTAAATAGAATAAGGAAAACAACATAATAAGGATAGAAAGGGACTCTGACGTCTATGGACGCTGGCGGATGTACCTTGAAGTCTCCGTGTACGGCTAGTTCACTGATGCCTGGTCTAATAGGAAGCATCTGGATCTGCACAAAAGATGTGCAGAAGCGTAGTATGAGTACAC
Source organism: Nicotiana tabacum (assembly GCF_000715075.1). Lineage (NCBI taxonomy): Eukaryota > Viridiplantae > Streptophyta > Magnoliopsida > Solanales > Solanaceae > Nicotiana > Nicotiana tabacum. Next base: position 15,607,530 of record NC_134097.1, on the reverse strand, counting down.
CACAGCAGTACCCAGTAAGTGCCAAGTCTAACCTCGGTAGAGTAGTGACGAGTTCAGGTCAGGCCCTACTGAAAATAATAAAAGACATGGCGAAACGTTCAATGATATAATAAAAATAAAATGATAATGGAAATGAATCAATTAAGTAGTATATCACAATTTAACTACACAGAATAAGGGCAAATAATTCCTCGCGGAAGTAATACAAAAATTTACAACTTTAAGAAAAATACAAAATAACCAAAGGCAAATGCAGTCATAAAGAAATATCAACAAGGCCACTCCCGAGGTACCACCTCGTAGTCCCAAATCATAAATAAATTCACAATATCTCATTTTCTTATATTACCACGGGAGCCTTCATATTTAAATTTTAAAGAAAACATTTTTTTCGAAATAGCATCCCGTGTTTTAGCCACCCTTATTACACCGTATAACTTCTAGTAGTTCTCCTACTAGCCACGCGTATCAAGCCACCCTTATCTCACCGCATGCGTTTCAACACCCAGACCTTATACCACCGCATGCGTATCAATATCACAATATATCTCAACTTGCACCTCAAGTGCCCAAATATTTTAACTTGCCAAAATAAATCAACAACAAGAATATTTTTCACAATAAGGAGCTCACGGCTCAATCACAAAGAGTACAAAATCTCACACAATATTCAAGAATGAATAACTCGGCAAAAATAATATTTCACAAATTTAGCACCTTGCCTTAATATCAAAATTTTAAATGCAAAATGCTTCATTTTAATAATATTTAAATTAATAAATCTAACCTTCAAATAATGCACCGAACAAAAGAAACAGAGTTTCAACTAAACAGGTATCACAATTAGCAGAAAAAGGTCAGGCAATTTAAAATATAAAAAATAGATCAATGATATGATGAATATAACATGATAAAATAATTTAATTAATATGCAACAGTGATCTACACAATTTAAAGACATAATATTCCATATTTAGCCCGTGTACACACTCGTCACCTAGTGTACATGACTTTCAACACATCACAATTATCATATCAATACCAATCCTAAGCAAAATTTCCCCCACACAAGGTTAGACAAGTCACTTACCTCAAACCACACTCAATCAATCAAGTAGTATGCCTTTTCCTCCATTTTTCGACTCCGATCGGCTCGAATATAGTCATAATTAATTCGATTCAATCAATACAAATTATAAGAATAATTTCCATATGGAAATACAAATTTTCTAACAAAACCCAAAATTTAACCCAAAAATCGTCTATGGGGCCCACGTCTCGGAACCCGACAAAAGTTACAAAATACGAACGCCCATTCAACTACGAGTCCAACCATACAATTGTTTCTAAAATCCGACATCAACTCGACCCTCAAATCTTCAATTTAAACCAAGAGGGTTTTCTAAATCTTCCAACTTAAATCCTCAATTAAATGTTAAAAACAACCATGGATTCGGGTAATTTGACCAATATTGAGTTACGATCACTTACCGCGTTGTTTTCCTTGAAAATCTCCCAAAAATAGCCTCTTCCCGAGATCCAATTTGTCAAAAATGAAAAATGGGACGAAGTCCCATTTTCAGAACTTAAAGTTTCTGCCTAGGGATTTCTTCTTCGCGAACGCGACCCTTGCCTCGCGTTCGCGAAGCACAAAATGTGCTGCCCAAAATTTCCTCTTCGCGAACGCGATGACCATGGGTCCCATGCCTTCTCGAACGTGATGCCTCACTCGCGAACGTGTAGGCTAACGCGTGAAGTCCACCCCAACCCTCACTCTTCTTTCCGAACGCGTGGCCTCTCTCGCGTTCGTGTTGCACACTGGTCCTCACTCTTCGCGAACACATCCCTTGCTTCGCGAATGTGAAGAACAAACTCTTGCCTGCACCAGTTTTCCTTCGCGAACGCGAGACCTCTCTCGCGAACGCGAAGTAGGAAATCAGAGCTGGACACCAGAAATTCTTTAACTGTTCTCCAAGTCCAAAATTGATCCGTTAACCATACGAAACTCACCTGAGGCCCCCGCGACCTCAACCAAATACACCAACAAGTCTTACAATGCCATACAAACTTAGTCGAAACCTCAAATTACATCAAACAACGCTAAAACCACGAATCATACCCCAATTCAAGCTTAAGGAACTTAAGAATTTCCTACTTCTACATTCGATGCTGAAACCTATCAAATCATGTCCGATTGACCTCAACTTTTGCACACAAGTCATAAAATGACATAACGGAGCTATGAAAATTTTCAGAACTGGATTCCGACCCCGATATCAAAAAGTCAACTCCCCGGTCACACTTCCAAATTTAAGTTTCTATTTTAGCCATTTCAAGCCTAATTAAACTACGGACTTCCAAATAATTTTTCGGACACGCTCCTAAGTACAAAATTACCATATGGAGCTATTGGAATCATCAAAATTCTATTCTGGTGTCGTTTACACATAAGTCGACATCCGGTCGACCTTTTCAACTTAAGTTTTCATTTTGGAAACTAAGTGTCTTAATTCATTTCAAAACCTCACCAGACCTGAACCGAATACCCCGGCACACCACATAACAGCTATAAAGCACAAATTGAGAAGTAAATGGGGGAACGGGGCTACAACTCTCAAAATGACTGGCTGGGTCGTTACATCCTCTCCCTCTTAAACAAACATTCGTCCTCGAACGAGTTTAGAATTATACCTGGAGTGGTGAAAAGATGGGGATAACATCTGCGTATATCATGCTCGGTCTCCCAAGTCGCCTCCTCGACTGGATGACCCCTCCATTGTACTTTTACTGAAGCAATCCTCTTCGATCTTAACTTTTTAACCTATCTGTCCAGAATGGCCACTGGCTCCTCAACATAAGATAGATCCTTATCCAAATGGACTGAGATGAAGTCTAACACATGAGATGGATCGCCGTGATACTTCCGGAGCATGGAAACATGGAACACTAGATGAACTGCAGAGAGACTAGGTGGTAGTGCAAGTCCGTAAGCCACCTCTCCAACTCTCTCAAGAATCTCAAAAGGCCCAATATACCTAGGGCTTAACTTGCCCTTCTTCCCAAATCTCATAACACCCTTCATGGGCGAAACTCGGAGCAAGACCCGCTCACCAACCATGAATGCAACATCACGAACCTTCCGATCCACATAACTCTTTTGTCTAGATTGGGTAGAACGAAGCCGATACTGAATCAATTTAACCTTTTCCAAGGAATCTTGAACTAGGTCTGTACCCAATAGCCTAGCTTCGCCTGGCTCGAACCAACCCACTGGTGTCACGACCCAAAATCCCCACCTTCGGGACCGTGATGGCGCCTAACATTTCACTTACTAGGCAAGCCAATGTTAGAATAATATTATCCATTTTAAAATAATTTTAAATTAATTAATAATAAAGAAACAAATGCGAAAGTAAAGTCTGAAATGTAGTGAATAATCCATAATAATAGCGATGTCTAAATACCATCCCAGAACTAGAGTCACAAGTGCACGAGCTTCTAGAATGATACAAATAAGGGTCTAAATAAAATAAAGCTTTCTGAAAGCAAACACGCAGCTGAAGTAAAGTAGACGGAGAATTCAGAACTCCGGACGCTGTGCAGTTATACCTCAAGTCTCCTCTGGGTAGCTGAAATTCGAGCAAGTCTATGATACGCCACTGGGACCAATTCCGAAATCTACACAAGCAGTGCAGAGTGTAGTATGAGTACAACCGACCCCATGTACCCAGTAAGTGTCGAGCCTAACCTCGACGAAGTAGTGAAGAGGCTAAGGCAGGTCACTTACATTAACCTGTATGCAATAATAATAATAACAACATAGGAGAACAAAAATATAAATTAAACCGGTAAATCATATCAACAATCATAACCAATTATTATTTTAATCAATTTCCGTTGCGGCATACAACCCGATCCCACTATATATTCATATTCAATTCTGTTGCGGCGTGCAACTCGCTCCTCCAATATATTCATTTCAATCAATTCTGATGCGGCGTGCAACCCGCTCCCCCGATATAAACATTAATTAAGTCGGTTGCGGCATGCAACCCGATCCCCCAATATAGACTTTAAATAAGTCTGTTGCGGCATGCAACCCAATCCCCCAATATATTCACTTTCATTTCTGTTGCGGCGTGCAACTAGATCCTCCAATATATTTTAACAACTCACAAATGTAATAAAAGTTACTCCAATAAATTCCACGTTTAATGAGAAACTATTAAGCATCAAGGCACACAATAATTATAATTTATTTATGAACAACTAATGACAATTAGCAATTAATTATGGAAATTAAGGATGAAATAGACATTTTAATAATTAGTATGCTAAATGTCAAGTAGCAATTAAGTCACATAAATTAAATAAGCATGTAGCCATTATAGCATGGATTCAAGGCATAATATTGAGCAAGGAATATGAGAGACAAAATTAATATAATAATTAATTTATGATTTAAAATGATTTATGATTTTTCAAGTAATTATGCAAACAATTAATTTGACGACGTATAGACACTCGTCACCTTGCCTATACGTCATTCACATGCATCTCACATAACAAATAATTTAAGAATTCTATTCCCTCAAGTCAAGGTTAACCACGATATTTACCTCGTTTTGCAACCAAATTTCAAGAATCCAATAAACCTTTGGCTCGCAAATTCGTGTCCGAAATCCTCAAATCTAGTCATAAACAATTCAATATACTCAATACAAATCGTAGGAATTAATTCCATATGAATTTATAAACTATTTGGATAAAATCCGAAATTCATTTTAAAATTCAACAGTGGGACCCACATCTCGAATCCCGGAAAAACTCACAAAATCCAAGTATCCGTTCCGATACTAGTTCAATCATACAAAAATTATCAAATTCCAACATCGGATTGGCTTTCAAATCTTCATTTTATATTTTTGGAAGATTTTATAAAAATATGATTTTTCTTCCACAAATTCACAGATTCATGATGTAAATGAGTATGGAATCATGAAATATAATCAATATAGGATAAGGAACACTTACCCCAATGTTTTCCCGTGAAAATCGCCCGAACATTGTCTTACCCGAGCTCAAAATCAAAAATGATAGAAAATGGGTCGAAATCCCATTTCCAGAACTTAAGTTCTGTTTGCCCAGATTTTTACTCATCGCGATCGCGGAAATACGTTCGCGATCGAGTAGAACCACTTTTGTCGAGGTCCATTTTACTCTTCGTGATCGCGAATCACAATTTGCACATGCTGCCAATTTGCACTACGCGAACGCGACAAACCATACGCGAACGCGAAGCATAACCCCATAGACCTACGCGATCGCGGACCGTTTCATGCGAACGCGAAGAACAAATTTGAGTTCCCCAGCTTCTGCCTCATTTCCTCTTCGCGATCACAGGAATGGCATCACGTTCGCGAAGCACAATGCCCCAAATGACAGCACAAGCTAAAAACCAGATTTTTCTCAAAGTTCAAATGGCCTGTAGGCTATTCGAAACTCACTCGAGCCCTCGGGGCTCCAAACCAAACATGCACACAAGTACAAAAACCTCATACGAACTCGATCGCGCAATCAAACCACCAATTTAACACCTAGTATTACAAATCAGACATCAAATCAAATAAAACTTTTAAGAAAACTTTAAAAATTATATTTTCACAACCGAACGTCCGAATCACGTCAAATCAACTCCGTTTCTCACCAAATTCGACAGACAAGTCATAAATAACACAACGGACCTATGAAAATTTTTATAACTCGAATCCGACCCCGATATCAATAAATGTCAATTTGTGGTCAAACATTGAAATCTTTAAGCCTTTAGGCCTCTTGTTTTCGCCAACTGGCGATATTTCAAGCTAGGGACCTCCAAATTAAATTTCGGGCATACGCCCAAGTCCAAAATCACGATATGGACCAACCAAAACTGTCAAAACATTAATCTGAGTCTGTTTGCTCAAAATGTTGACCAAAATCAACTAAGTTAAGTTTTAAGGCTCTATTTCACATTTTAATCAATGTTTCATATCAAAACTTTCTAAAAAATTATACAGACTGTGCACGCAAGTCGATGAATAATGAATATTGCTTTTCGAGGTCTTAGAATACAAAAATAATTATTAAATTTAAATAAGACCTTTTGGGTCATCATATTCTCCACCTCTAAAATGAACGTCTGTCCTCGAACGGAGTTAGGAAAAGTACCTGAGCTAGTGAAAAGGTGTGGATATGTACTCCGCATGTCCGACTCGGACTCCCAGGTAGATGCCTCTACCGGATGACCTCTCCATTGCACCCAAACTAAAGGATAACTCTTAGACCTCAACTATCGGACCGGCCGGGCTAGAATAGCCATCGGCTCCTCCTCATAAGTCAAATCTTTGTCCAATTGGACTGAGCTGAAATCTAACACATGGGACGGATCACCATGATATTTCCGGAGCATAGACACATGGAACACCGGATGAACTGCTGATAAACTAGGTGGTAATGCAAGCATGTAGGCTACTCTACCCACCCTTTCAAGAATTTCAAATGGTCCAATATACCTAGGGCTCAACTTGCCCTTCTTTCCGAACCTCATTACACCTTTCCCAGAGCAATATTCTTTCTCCAACCATGAATGCAATATCACGAACTTTACTGTCGGCATAACTCTTTTGCCTAGACTGAGTTGTGTGAAGTTGATCTTGAATAACCTTGACCTTATCCAAGGCATCCTATACCAAATCGGTACCCACCAACCAAGCCTCTCCCGGTTTAAACCAGCCAACTGGCGATCGGCATAACCTCCCATATAATGCCTCATATGGATCCATCTGAATACTCGACTGGTAGCTATTATTATGAGCAAACTCCGCAAGTGGTAAGAATGGATCCCAAGAACCTCCAAAGTCTATAACACAAGCGCGTAGCATATCTTCCAATATCTGAATAGTGCGCTCTGACTGTCCGTCTGTCTGTGGATGAAATGTTGTACTCAACTCAACCTGCATGCCTAACACAACCCTCCTGAAGTGTGAGGTAAATTGCGTACCTCGATCTGAAATAATAGACACGGGCACACCGTGTAGGCGGACAATCTCACGAATATAAATTTCAGTTAACAGCTCTGAAAAATAGGTAACTGCTACTAGAATAAAATGTGTTGACTTGGTCAACCTGTCCACAATAACCCAAATTGCATCAAATTTTCCCTGAGTCCATGGGAGTTCAACAACAAAATCTGTAGTGATACGCTCCCACTTCCACATAGGAATTTCTAACTTCTGAAGCAAACCACAAGGTCTCTGATGCTCGTACTTAACTTGCTGACACTTCAGACACCGAGCTACATATGCAACTATATCCTTCTTCATTCTCCTTCCCTAATAATGTTGCCGCAAATCTTGATACATTTTGTCGGAACCTGGATGAATAGAATACCTAGAACTGTGGGCCTCTTCCAGAATTAATTCACGAAGCCCATCCACATTAGGCACACAAATACGACCCTACATTTGTAGAACTCCATCTTTCCCCACAACAACCTGTTTGGCATCACCGTGTCGCACCGTGTCCTTGAGGACAAGTAAATGAGGATCATCATACTGTCTCTCTCTGATGCGTTCATATAAAGAAGACCGAGCAACTGTGCAAGTTAGAACCCGACTAGGTGCTGAAACATCTAACCTCACAAACTGATTAGCGAAAGTCTGGACATCTACATCTAACGGTCTCTCACCAACCGGAATATAAGAAGAGCTGCCCATACTTACAACCTTTCTACTCAAAGCATCGGCCACCATATTGGCCTTTTCAGGGTGATACAAAATGGTGATTTCATAATCTTTCAACAACTCCAATCATCTTCTCTGCCTCAAGTTAAGATCTTTTTGTCTGAACAAATATTGGAGGCTACGATGATTAGTAAATACCTCACACAAAACAGTGTAAAGGTAATGCCTCCAAATCTTTAAAGCGTGAACAATGACTGCCAACTCTAAGTCATGAACATGATAATTCTTATCGTGAAACTTCAACTGCCGTGATGCATATGCAATCACCCTGCCATCTTACATCAATACTGCACCAAGCCCAACGCGAGATGCATCACAATACACCATATAAGATCCTGAACCTGTGGGTAATACCAACACTGGTGCCGCAGTCAAAGTAGTCTTGAGATTTTGAAAGCTCAATTCACACTCGTCTAACTATCCGAATGGAACACCTTTCTGGGTCAGTCTTGTCAATGGGCTTGCTATAAATTAAAACCCTTCCATGAACTGACGATAATAACCTGCCAAACCAAGGAAACTCAGGATCTCTGTAACCAAAGTAGGTCTAGGCCAATTCTAAACAGCCTCAACCTTCTTAGGATCCACATTTATGCCTTCTGCCAATACAATATGCCCCAAAAAGGCAACTGAGTTTAACCAAAACTCACATTTTGAAAATTTAGCATATAACTAATTATTCTTCAAAGTCTGAAGCACACTCCGAAAATGCTTCTCATGCACCTCTCAACTGTTGGAGTAAATCAAGATATCATCAATGAATACAACCACAAAAGAATCCAAATAGGGCTTGAACACTCGATTCATCAAATCCATAAATGATGTTGGGGAATTTGTTAACCCAAATGACATCACTAGGAATTCGTAATGCGCATATTGAGTCCAAAAATCTATCTTAGGGACATCATATTCCTTAATCTTCAATTGATGGTAACTAGACCTTAAATCGATCTTCAAAAATACCTTGGCACCCTGAAACTGATCAAATAAGTCATCAATTCTTGGCAACGGATATTTGTTTTTGATAGTGGCCTTGTTCAACTACCGATAATCTATACACAACCACATAAAGCCATCTTTCTTCTTTACAAATAGTATTGGTGCACCTTAGGGTGAGACACTGGGTCTAATGAATCCCTGATCAAGCAAGTCTTGTAACTGCTCCTTCAATTCTTTCAACTCTGGTGGGGCCATACGGTATGGTGGGATAGAAATGGGCTGAGTTCCCGGAGCTAAATCAATACATAAGTCAATATCTCTGTCAGGTGGCATCCCCGGCAAATCTACAGGAAATACTTCTAGAATTACATGAACAACTGGTACTAAGTCCATAGAAGGAACATCCGCACTGGGATCGCGAATATAAGCCAAATAGGCTAGACACCCTTTCTCTACCATAAGCCGAACTTTCATATAAGTAATAACCCTACTGGAAGAAACAGGAGTTCCCTTCCATTTTAACCGAGGTAACACCAGCATGGCTAGGGTCACTGTCTTGGCATGACAATCCAACATAGCATGATAAGGTGACAGCCAATCCATACCCAAGATGACATCAAAATCTACCATATAAAGAAATAGAAAATCCACACTAGTCCTAAGACTACCAATAGTAACCACACACGAATGATAGACAAGATCTACTACAACAGAGTCTCCCACCGGTGTAGATACACACACAGAAGAACTCAGAGAATCAAAAGGCACAACCAAATATGAAGCAAAATAGGAGGACACATAGGAATAAATAGATCCTGGATAAAATAGAACTGAAGCATATCTATGGCAAACTGCAATAATACCTGTGATCACAACATTAGATGACTCGGCCTCAAGCCTAGCTGGAAAAGCATAAAATTGGGGCTCGGCCCCACCACTCTGAACTACATCCTTGGGACGACCTCTAACTGGCTGGCCTCCACGTCTAACGGTCTGACCTCCACCTCTAGCTTTCTGACCCCTACGTCTAACTGGCTGAGCAATCGGTGAAACAACCGGTGCCGGTATGTTGGAACAAAAATCCTGTCGAGATCTATTACTCGACAACCTAGGGCAATACCTCCTGATGTGACCAATGTTCCCACACTCATAACACACATCTTGATGTCGTGGTTGCTAAAGCTGAAGCTGGCCCGAACAGGCTGGATAATCACTGTAGTGACTCTGGAGAGGTGGTGCACTGATAGGGGCTGAATGTGCACTAAATGTCGGCTGCCCATAGTAAGGCATAATAGGACCCTGACTCCCTGAAGCACCGGGAGATGCCTGAAGTGCTGAATGAAACGATTTGGGAGGATGACCTCTACCAAAATTACCCTTGCCTCCAGACGAGGCACCACTAAAACCACCAAACTGGCGAGGCCTCTTATCAGACCTCTTCCTTCTCTCCTGTGCAAGAACCATCTTGATCTTCCTCGCGACATTAGCAGCCGCCTAAAAGGAAAGCTCAATTCCAATTTCCTTGGCCATCTGAAGCGTGATAGGGTGAGTGAGTCACTCAATAAACCTCCTCACTCTCTCTCCCTCAGTAGGTAGTAAAGGGAGAGCATGACATGCTAAATCCACAGTTTGTGCTCCTCCCCCAACCTATGAGATGGCTGGTGCCACTGGAAATGTACCATTCTGGGCCACACCCTCTATTAGGCTCACCAAACGGACTAGAGCATCCTGAAGTACTCGAATAACTATGAATCCTTCCGGGAACTGAATTGGTCCAATAGGTACAGTTTGAGCTGGAACCTCCGCTTCCAAATCCACCTGAGGTTCCACAATTGGAGCTTCTGCTCGAGCTCGAGGCTGGGCTCTGCCTCTGCCTCAGCCTCTAGCACGACCTCGTCTTCGACCTCTACCCCTGGCCATAGTTTCCACAGGGGGCTCTGGTCCCTGTCCATTAGTAAATGTATTATATGTTCTCGCCATCTACGAGAGAATAAGAATAGAATGGTTCAATCATCGGCGATTGAATAAAATCGCACGATAGGATAAGAAAGAAGTGATATTGTTCCTAAACTTCATAGCCTCTAAAAGATAAGTATAGATGTCTCCGTACCGATCCTCCAGACTCTACTAAGTTTGCTCATGACTCGTGAGACCTATGTAACCTAGTTTTATAATACCAACTATCACGACCCAAAATTCTCACATTCGGGACCGTGATGGCGCCTAACATTTCACTTGCTAGGCAAGCCAACGTTATAATAATATTATCCATTTTAAAAAAAATATTAAATAAATTAATAATAAAGAAACAAATGCGGAAGTAAAGTCTAAAATGTAGTGAATAATCCATAATAATAGCGATATCTAAATACCATCCCAGAACTGGTGTCACAAGTGCACGAGCTTCTAGAATGATACAAATAAGGGTCTGAATAAAATAAAGTTGTCTGAAAGCAAGCACACAACTGAAGTAAAGTAGACAGGGACTTCAGAACTGTGGACACTGTGCAGTTATACCTCAATTCTCCACTGGGTAGCTGAAATCCGAGCAAGTCTATGATACGGCATTGGGACCAACTCCAAAATCTGCATAAGACGTGTAGAGTGTAGTATCAGTACAACCGACCCCATGTACTGTAAGTGCCGAGCCTAACCTCGACGAAGTAGTGACGAGGCTAAGGCTAGTCACTTACATTAACCTGTACGCAATAATAGTAATAACAACAATAATAGAAATAAATCAGGTAACTCATTTCAGCATTTGATGCCAACTCAGCAGTCATAACCATTATTATTTAAATCAATTTTTGTTGCAGCGTGCAACCCGATCCCACAATATATTCATATTCAATTCTTTTGCGGCGTGAAACCCACTCCTCCAATATATTCATTTCAATCAATTCTGTTACGGCGTACAACACGCTCCCCCAATATAAACTTTAATTAAGTCTGTTGCGGCGTGCAACCCGATCTTCCAATATAGACTTTAAATAAGTTTGTTGCAGCGTGCAACTCGATCCCCCAATATATTCACTTTTATTTCCGTTGCGGCGTGCAACCCAATCCCCCAATATATTTTAACAACTCAAAAATGTAATAAACATTACTCCAATAAATACCACATTCAATGAGAAACTTTTAAGCATCAAGGCACACAATAATTATAATTTACTTATGAACAACCAATGACAATTAGGAATTAATTGTGGAAATCATGGAAAAAATAGGCAGTTTAATATTTAGTATGATAAATGTCCAATAACAATTAAGACACATAACTCAAATAAGCATGTAATAATTATTGCAGGAATTCAAGAATTAATATTTGACAAGTAATATGAGTGAATTAATTAATATAATAATTAATTCATGATTTAAAACGATTTATGATTTTTCAAGTAATTATGCAAACAATTAATTTGACTACGTATGTACACTCGACATTTAAGGGTTCTATTACCTTAAGTCAAGGTTAACCATGACACTTACCTCGTTTTGCAATCAAAATTCAAGAATCAAATAAGCCTTTGCCTCGCGAATTCGTGTCCAAAATCCTCAAATCTAGTCATAAATAATTCAATATACTCAATACAAATCCCGTGAAAATCGCCTGAAAATCGTCTTACTTGAGCTCAAAATCGAAAATGGTAGAAAATAGATCGAAATCGCATTTCCAGAACTTAAGTTCTGTTTGCCCAGTTTTTTACTCATCGCGATCGCGGAAATTCATTCGCGATCGCATAGAACAACTTTTGCCGAGGTCCATTTTACTCTTCACGATCACGGGAATGGCTTCGCGATCGCAAATCACAATATGCACATGCTGTCAATTTGCACTACGCGAACGCAAAGCATTACCCCGTAGACCTACGTGATCGCTAACCGTTTCCTGCGAACGCGAAGAACAAATTTGAATACCCCAGCTTCTGCCTCATTTCCTCTTCGTGATCGCAGGAATGGCTGCACGATCGCAAAGCACAAAGTTCAAATGGTCCATAAGCTATCCAAAACTCACCCGAGCCCTCGGTGCTCCAAACCAAACATGCACAAAAGTCCAAAAACTCCATATGAACTCGCTCGCGCGATCAAAATACCAATTTAACACCTAGTATTACGAATCAGACACCAAATCAAATGATTTTTTTAAGAAAACTTCTATTTTCACAACCGAACATCCGAATCCGACTCCGATATCAATAAAAGTTAATTTGGGGTCAAACTTTGAAATCTTTAAGCATTTAGGCTTCTTGTTTTCGCCAACTAGCGATATTTCAAGCTAGGGACCTCCAAATTAAATTCTAGGTATACGCCCAAGTCCCAAATCAAGATACGGACCTACCGGAATTGTCAAAATACTGATCCAAGTCTGTTTGGTCATAAAGTTGACCAAAGTCAACTCAGTTGAGTTTTAAGGCTCTATTTCACATTTTAATCAATTTTTCATATCAAAACTTTCCAAAAAATTATACGGATTGCGCACGCAAGTCTAAGAATAATGAATAGTGCTTTTCGAGGTCTTATAACACAAAAATAATTATTAAATTTAAAGATGACCTTTTGGGTCATCACAATTGGAGACCTACACCGCCTAGCATAAAAGGCCTCATACGGAGCCATCTGAATGCTCGACTGGTAGTTGTTGTTGTAAGCAAACGCCACAAGTGGCAAGAACCAATCCTAAGCACCCCCAAAATCCATCACACACGCATGAAGCATATCCTCCAATATATGAATAGTGTGCTCGGACTGTCCGTCCGTCTGAGGGTGAAATACTGTACTCAACTCCACACGAGTACCCAACTCACATTGTACGGATCTCCAGAACCGTGATGTAAATTGCGTACCCCGGTCAGAGATGATGGATACCGGTATACCATGAAGCCTGACAATCTCGAGAATGTAAATCTGAGCTAGCTGCTCCAAAGAGTAAGTAGTAACCACATGAATGAAATGAGCTGACTTGGTCAATCTATCCACAATCACCCAACTATATCAAACTTCCTCTGAGTCTATGAGAACCCAACAATGAAATCCATAGTGATCCGCTCCTATTTCCATTCTGGAATCTCTAACTTCTGAAGCAATCCACCCAGTCTCTGATGCTCATACTTCACCTGCTGACAATTTAGGCACCCAGCTACATACTCCACTATATCTTTCTTCATCCGCCTCCACCAATAGTGTTGTCTCAAGTCCTCATACACCAGGATGAATGGAGTACCGCGAACTGTGAGAATCCTGGAGAATCAACTCACGCAAGCCATCTACATTGGGTACACATAGCCTGCCATGCATCTGTAATACACCGTCATCTCCAATAGTGATTTCCTTGGCATCACCGTGCTGAACCGTGCCCTTAAGGACAAGCAGGTGGGGGTCATCATACTGGCGCTCTCTGATACGATCATAAAGAGAAGACCGAGAAACCACACAAGACAAAACTCGGCTCGGCTCAAAAAATCCAAACTAACAAATTGGTTGGCCAAAGCCTGAACATCCAAGGCTAATGGCCTTTCCGCTACCGGTAAATATGCTAAGCTTCCCAAACTCTCCGCCTTACGATTGAAGGCATCGGCCACTACATTGGCCTTCCCGGGATGATTGAGAATGGTGATGTCATAATCCTTAAGAAACTCAACCACCTCCGCTACCGCAAATTAAGATCCTTCTTTTTAAACAGATGTTGTAGACTCCGGTGATCAGTATAAACCTCACAATTGACACCGTACAAATAATGCTGCCAAATCTTCAAGGCATGAACATTAGCTGCTACCTCAAGGTCGTGGACAGAATAATTCTTCTCCTGTTTCTGTAACTGTCTAGACGCATAGGCAATCACCCTACCGTCTTGCATCAACACTGCGCCGAGACCAATGTGCGACGCACCACAATACATAGTATAAGACCCTGAACCTGTAGGCAATACCAATACTGGGGCTGTAGTCAAAGATGTCTTGAGATTTTGAAAGCTCTCCTCACATTCCTCGGTCCACTTGAACGGAGCACCCTTCTAGGTCAACTTGGTCATAGGTGCAGCAAAAGAAGAGAAACACTCTACAAATCGATGATAATACATCATCAGGCCATGAAAACTCCGGATCTCAGTAACTGATGACGGTCTAGGCCAACTCTACACTGCTTTAATTTTCTTCGGATCTACCTGGATCCCCTTGTTCGTTACCACATGACCCAAAAATCCTACTAAATCGAGCCAAAATTCACACTTTGAAAATTTTGCATACAACTTCTTTTCTCTCAAAGTCTGAAGCATAGTCCTCAAGTGTTGTTCATGATCCTCCCGGCTTCGGGAATACACGAGAATGTCGTCAATAAACACAATGACGAAAGAATCAAGATAGGGCTGAAATACACTGTTCATTAAGTGCATAAATGATGCTGGGGTGTAGGTCAGCCCAAATGACATTACAAGGAACTCATAATGACATTATCGAGTCCTGAAGGCAGTCTTTGGGATATCTGGCTCCCGAATCTCAACTAATGATAGCCTAAACATAAGTCGATCTTAGAGAACACTCTGGCACCCTGAAGCTGATCAAATGGGTCATCAATACGTGGCAATGGATACTTATTTTTCACTATAACCTTGTTCAATTAGCGGTAATCAATACACATCCACATTGAACCATCATTATTCTTCACAAATAAGACAGGAGCACCCCAAGGTGATACACTGGGACAAATAAAACCCTTATCAAGCAGCTCCTGTAACTGCTCATTTAATTCCTTCAATTCTACTGGGGCCATACGATATGGTGGAATAGAAATGGACTGAGTTCCCGGTAACAAATCAAAGCCAAAGTCAATATCCCTGTCGGGTGGCATACCCGGAAGATCCGCTGGAAATACATCAGGAAACTCCCTTACTACAAGAACTTACTCCACGGTAGGAGTATCAACACTAACATCTCTCACATAGGCCAGATACGCATCGCACCCCTTCTCAACCATTCGTTGAGCCTTAAGAAATGAAACAACCTTGCTAGGAACATAATCTAGGGTACATCTCCACTCTAGCCGCGGTAGACCTGGCATAGCCAACGTCACCATCTTGGAGTAACAATCAAAGATATCGTGATAGGGTGACAATCAGTCCATGCCTAAAATAATATCGAAATCCACCATATTGAGCAATAATAAATCAACTCTGGTCTCAAAACTACTAATAACTTCAAATACGACTGATACACGCGGTCAACCATAATAGAATCATCCACGGGTGTAGATACATAAATAGAAGAACTCAAACAATCACGGGATACGCCCAAATACAGGGCAAAATAAGATGACACATAAGAATAAGTGGAGCCTGTATCAAATAAAATGGATGCATCCTTATGACAGATTGGAACAATACATCTGATAATAGAATCAGATGCAACAGCCTCCGTCCTAGCAGGAAGGGCATAATATCCGGCCTGGCCTCCCTTTCTAGGGCGACCTCTACATGTCCGACCTCCACCTCTAGTTGGTTGTGCAGGTGGAGTAGCAACTGGTGCAGTAATCAAGGCGTGAGAAGCCTAAGGGCCCTGTCGAATGGGTGGGGCCTGAGAAATCTGTGGAGGTGCGCCCCTCCTAAATCTAAGGCAATCCCTCATTATATGACGAGTGTCACCACACTCAAAATAAGCCCTCAGAGGATGTGGCAGTTGGGACTGGCTCGGGCTTGATCGACTGGACTACCCACTGAAAGCACCTCGTACAGGAGGTACAGACAGTGGTGGTTCATAATATGGAACCTAAGGTCTGGGAGTAGCCGGAATACCGCTGGAAGCTTGAAGTGTTGAATGAATAGGATGACTCACATACCCACTACCATGACGGGTTGCAACTGGGGACAGATAATTATTATATGTGCCAGAATCTCGAGATCTCTTAGCTTCCCTCTCTTCTCTCTCTCGGATCCACATACCCTCCAATATTCTAGCAATCTGCTGGAATGCGATGTCCATCTCCAACTCTCGGGCTCTGATACAAGGGTGGAGCCCCTCAATAAATTGGTGAAGCCGCTCTCGAACAACACTAAGGCTAATGCATGCCTAGCCAAATCACTGGATTGGACCGCATACTCTGACATGATCATAGAGCCCTAGCGCAGCTGCTCAAACTCTGTGCGCCATACATCTCTAAGACTCTGAGGAACATACTCCCTCAAGAAAATATTTGAAAATTGAGTCCAAGTGAGTGAAGTTGCCTCAGCCGGACTATCCAACTCGTATGCTCGCCACCACTGGTAGGCCTCTCCTCTAAGTTGGAATGCCGTGAAAGAAACCCCACTGGAATCCACAATACCCATAGTATAGAGGATACAATGACATTCATCAAGAAAACCCTGAGCATCCTTTGAAGCCAAACCACTAAAAGTGGGAGGGTGGTACTTTTTGTACCTCTCGAGCATCAACTTGGTCCCATGTCTCTAGGGTATGGACGGCGAGCATCTATGCTCCTCCCCCAGCCTGAGATGTGGCAGGAGCAAGTGGAATTAAACCTGCCTGAGCTAGAGTGCCAAACATGCTCAGAAACGAGGCAAGAGTCTCCTGAAGTGCAGGAGTAGTAATAGGCGTCTCAGGTGCCTGCCCTCCAACTGGAGTTCATGGTGGCTCTATTGTAGCAGCTCGTGCAGGTGCTCTGACTGCACCACGTGATCTTCCTCAGCCTCTGGCACGACCTCTGCCCTGACCCCGGCCTCTTACGACTCCAACAGGGGGCGTGGATGTCTGATCATCGGATCCAATTGTGCGTGTCCACACCATGTGTGAGAGAATAGAAAGAAAATGGTTTAGAACTTCGAAGTCAACAAATGCGCACGATAAGGTATCAAATAAGTGAACTTTTTCCTAACAGTTCCATAGCCTCCCGAAGATAAGTACAGATGTCTCCGTACTTATCTACAAGACTCTACTAAACTTGCTATCAATGAGGAATAACATAATAGAAATTTGAAATAAATAAAACTGCAACTCAAATAATTTCAATTTTCAAAACTCGGTAGAAATAAGTCACAAGCTTTTAAAAATTTATTCTTAATATCTCTATATGTCAAGGTCTAAATAAAATATAAGGAAGCAACATAAAATGATAGAAGGGGACTCCGAAGTCTGCGGACGCTGGCAGATATACCTCGAAGTCTCCGTGCGCAGGTAACTCACTGACGTCTAGGCTGGTAAAATGTACCTGGATCTGCACAAAAAGATGTGCAGAAGCGTAGTATGAGTACACCACAGCGGTACTCAGTAAGTGCCAAGCCTAACCTCGGTAGAGTAGTGACGAGGTCAGGTGAGGCCCTACTGGAAATAATAAAAGACAGGGTGAAAAGTTTAACGATATAATAAAAATAAAATGACAATGGGAATGAATCAAGTAAGTAGTATGTCACAATTTAACTACACAGAATAACGGCAAATAATACCTCGCGGAAGGAAAACAAAATTTTACAACTTTAAGGAAAATACAAAATAACCAAAGGCAAATGCAGCCATAAAGAAATATCAACCAGGGCACTCCCGAGGTACTGCCTCGTAGTCCAAATCATAAATAAATTCATAATATTTCATTTCCTAATATCACCGCTGCAACCTTCACATTTAAATTTTAAAGAAAATATTTTTTCTGAAATAGCATCCCGCGTTTTAGCCACCCTTATTAAACTGCATGACTTCTAGTAGTTCCCCTACTAGCCACGCATATCAAGCCACCCTTATCTCACTGCATGTGTTTCAACACCCATGCCATATATCACCGCATGCATATCAATATCACAATAAATTACAATTTGTACCTCAAGTTCCTAGATATTTCAACTTGCCAAAATAAATCAACAACAAGAATATTTTCCACAATAACGAGCTCACGGCTCAATCACAATGAGTACAAAATCTCACAAAATATTCAGGAATGAATAACTCAGCAAAAATAATATTTCACAAATTTAACACCTTGCCTTAATATCAAAATTTTAAATGTAAAATACTTTATTTTAATAATATTTAAATTAAAAAATCCAACCTTCAAATAATGCACCGAACAAAAAAATAGAGTTTCAACTAAACAGGTAAAATAATTAGCCGAAAAAGGTCAGGCAATTTAAAATATAAAAATAGATCAATGATGATGAATATAACAGGATAAAATAATTTAATTAATATGCAACAGTGATCTCCATAAATTAAAGACATAATCTACCACATTTAGCCCTTGCACACACTCGTCACCTTGTGTACATGACTTTCAACACATTACAATTATCATATTAATACCAATCCTAAGCAAAATATTTCCCGCACAAGGTTAGACTGGTCACTTAATGTGATGACCCAAAAAGGTCATCTTATATTTTATAACTCGATTATGTGCTCTTAAGACTTAAAAATCTCATTTTTACGCTCCTCCATTTGTGTGCACAGTCTGGGTATTAGCCCGGAAGGCTTACAAGTTAAAAACTAATTAAAATAAGAATTTTTGCCTAAAAACTTCAGTTGAGTTGACTTCGGTCAACATTTTTGGTAAATGGGCCCGAATCCGTGTTTGACGGTCCCGGTGGGTCCATATCTAAATATTGGACCTGAGCATATGCCCGGAATCGAATTCGGAGGTCCCTAGCTCGAGTTATGAATTTTTGATGAAAATTAAAATTCTGAAAGTTTAATGATTTTTAAGAATTGGTTGATGTTTGCCCTTGTTGATACCTTGTCCGTATTTTGGTTTCGGAGCCCGGTATAGGTCCAATATAATATTTATGACTTATCTGTGAAATTCGGTGAGAAACAGAGTTGGTTTGACGTGATTCGGACGTCAGGTTGTTAAAATAGGAATTTAAAAGTGTTCTTGAAAACATGTTGTTAAGTTGATTGTTCTTATCATGTTTATGGATCATCTGGTGATAATTGAATATTGACTATGAAGTTAAGGTTGATATTGTGGAACCAAATGTTGAAATAAGGCTTGTATTTGTTATTCTATCTCCCTGTTGTTAATTGTTCATTGCATTATGGTAAAGGAGAGTGTTAATGCACGAAGGGTGATGTTGTGCCATATTGTGAGTGTTAATGCACAAAGGGTGATGCCGTGCCATATTATGAGTTTTAATGCACGAAGGGTGATATAGTTCTATATTGTGAGTATTAATGCACGAAGGGTGATGTCGTGCCATGATATGAGAGTTAATGCACAAAGAGCGATGCCATGTTGTTTCTATTAATTTTATAGTGAGGTTCAGAGTAAAAGCACGAAGGGTGATGCCGTGCAAATTTGTTTCCTTTACTGTATTCGTTGTTCCTATTGATTCATAGCATATTGGTTGTTTTGGTCATTATTCTGCTGTAGTTCTTTATCTCGTACGCCCCTCAGCATGTTCCCCCTCTCATATTACCTGTCTAGCTTTTCATTGATGTTACTTGTATATACATTGTTAAATTGTACATGTTGAATTGTAGGTGCCTTGTCTTAGCCTCTTCACTACTTCGTCGAGGTTAGGCTCGACACTTAACAATACATGGGGTCGATTGTACTGATACTGAACTCTGCACTTTCTGTGCAAATTTTGGTACCTGCTCGGGTTGATAGAGAGTTTTGCTGTTGGAACCGCTATTCGGAGACTCAAGGTAGATCTGTCGGCGTTCACAGACCTTGAAGTCCCCGCCTATCTTTTTCTGTTTAACTGTTTCTTTCATCCAAATAGTTGTATTTCTTTCAGACTATTACTTGTAGTGAATTCTAGAATGCTCGTGAATTGTGACTCCAGATCCGCTTGGTAGAAGTTACTAAAATTTTGATATTATTTTGCACTCACTATATTTCATCTTTGCTAATTTGTTGTTAATTACTGAATGGAATAAGGATTGGTTTAATGATTCTCTAACGTTGGCTTGCCTAGCAAGTGAAATGTTAGGCGCCATCACGGTCCCGGTGGTGGGAATTCCGGGTTGTGACAAGTTGGTATCAGAGCACTAGGTTTCCTAGGTCTCACGATTTACGAGAAACCTTAGTAGAGTCTGGAGGATTGGTACAGAGACGTCTGTGCTTATCTTCCAGAGGCTATGAAGTTTAGGAAACAATTTCACTTATGTTATTCTGTGTCATGCGATTTTGTTTTCTCGATACTGATTGAACTCTCCTACTCTTATTCTCTCGCAGATGGCGAGAAAACGTATCGCTTCCTCAGTTGAGCAGCTGCCAAAGCCCTCAGTGGCAGCTCCTACGAGGGGCAGAGTTCAAGGCCATTCCAGAGGCCGAGGCAGGGGAAGGCCTCAGCCCATAGCTCGATCAGCAGTACCAGCAGTGGAGCCTTAGGTAGATTTGGGCGAGGAGGCTCCATCCCAGACCGTTCCTGCCGGACCAGCTTAGGTTCCGGAGGGGTTCATTGCCACCCCAGTACTTCAGGACGCTTTGGTCCGTTTGGTGGGCCTTATGGAGAGTGTGGCCTAGACTGGCGCATTTCTCATGGCACCAGCAGTCTCTCAGACTGGAGGAGGACTCCCACCACTCTCGCTCCGGAGCAGATAGCTCCCCAGTATCAGGCTTCAGCAGCTCAGCCAGTCGGATTAGTTCAGCCGGTTGTTGCACCACAGACCGGTGATGGGTCAGCTATGTCTTCTGAGGCGTTATAGAGGTTGGACAGGTTTACCAAGCTCTTCCCAGTTCACTCCAGTGGTGCTACTTTAGAGGATCCCCAGGAGTATCTTAACAGTTTCCATGAGGTGCTACGGAACATGGGTATAGTGGAGACCAATGGGGTCGATTTTGCTGCATTTCATATGACTGGTTCCGCCAAGAAATGGTGGAGAGATTATTTTTTGACCAGACCAGCTGGGTCACCTGCTCTTACTTGGGATCAGTTCTCTCAGCTCTTCCTAGAGAAGTTTCTGCCTATCACATTGAGAGAGGAGCGTCGCCGTCAGTTCGAGCGTCTCCAGCAGGGCAGTATGACTGTTACTCAGTATGAGACCCATTTTGTGGATTTGGACGGTCATGCTATTCTTCTGCTTCCCACCGAGAGAGAGAGCGTGAGGAGGTTTATTGACGGACTTGCTCAGCCTATCAGATTGTAGATGGCTAAGGAGACTGGGAGTGAGATTTCTTTTCATGTAGCTGTTAATGTCGCCAGACGAGTCGAGATAGTTCTTGCTCAGGGAGGTCAGGGGTATGACAAGAGACCTCGTCATTCCAGTGAGTTCAGCGGTGTATCATCTAGAGGTAAGGGTACTTTTGGTAGAGGCCATCCTCCAAGGCCGTTTCATTTAGCACCCCAGGCATCCCATGGTGCCTCAATTGGTCATGGTCCTCATATGCCTTATTCCGACCAGCTAGCCTACAGTGCACCACCAGCTCCTATTAGTGTACCTCCACTTAAGAGTTATCAGGGTGGTTACTCAGGTCGACAGGGTCAGTTTCCGGGTCAGCAGTCACAACAGCCGAGGTCATGTTATACTTGTATTGATCTGAGGCATATTGCTAGATTTTTCCCTCGGACATCGGGCAACTCACAACATCAAGGTTCTCGAGCCATGGTTTCGGCACCACTTTCTCAGCCAGCTAGAAGCAGGGGTCAGCCAGCTAGTGGTAGAGGCCAGATTGTTAGAGGTGGAAGTCAGGCCGTTAGAGATGGAGACCAGCCAGCTAGAGGCCATCCCAGCGACGTAGTTCAGGGTGGTGGGGCCCAGCCCCGGTGTTATGCTTTCCCAGCCAGGCCTGAGGCTGAGTCATCTGACGCTATTATCATAGGTACTGTTTCAGTTTGCAGTAGAGATGCTTCAGTTCTTTTTGATTTGGGATCTACTTATTCCTATGTGTCATCCTATGTTACTTCATATTTGGTTGTGCCTCGTGATTCTTTGAGTGCTCTTGTGTATCTGTCTATACCACTAGGAGATGTTATTATTGTAGATCGTGTTTATAGTTCGTGTGTGGTTACCACTGGGAGTCTTGAGACTCGTGTGGACCTTCTACTTCTCGATATGGTTGATTTTGATGTCATACCGGGTATGGATTGGTTGTCACCTTATCATGTTATATTAGATTGTCATGCCAAGACGATGACCTTAGCCCTACAGAGGTTACCTCGATTAGAGTGGAGAGGGACTCTTGGTCATTCTACCAACAGGGTTATCTCTTATGTGAAGGATCGGCACATGGTCGAGAAGGGGTGTCTTGCTTACTTGGCTTATGTCCGCGATTCTAGTGCGGAGGTTCCTTCCATGGATTCAGTGCCGGTTGTTTGTGAGTTTCAAGAGGTGTTTCCTGCAGACCTATCGGGGATGCCACCCGATAGGGATATTGATTTCTGTATTGATTAGGCTCCGGGCACTCAACCCATTTCCATTCCGCCATACCGCATGGCCCCGCCAGAGTTCAAAGAATTGAAGGAAAAGTTGCAAGATTTTCTTGATAAGGGTTTCATTAGACATAGTGTCTCGACCTGGGGTGCATCTGTGTTGTTTGTGAAGAAGAAAGATGGATCGATGAGGATGTGTGTAGACTATCGGCAGTTGAACAAAGTCACCATCAAGAACAAGTACCCATTGCCGAGGATTGATGATTTATTTGATCAGCTTAAGGGCCCAGGTGTTTTCGAAGATTGATTTGAGATCTGGCTACCATCAGTTGAGGATTAGGGCATCTGATGTCCCTAAGACAGCTTTTCGGGCTCGGTATGGGCATTATGAGTTTCTAGTGATGTCATTTGGGCTGACAAATGCCCCAGCAGCATTCATGGATTTGATGAACCGTATGTTCAAGCCCTACTTGGATTCCTTTGTGAGTGTGTTTATTGATGATATCTTGATTGACTCCCACAACCGAGAAGAGCATGAGGAGCACCTTTGGATCATTTTTCAGACTTTGAAAGACAACCAGTCATATGCTAAGTTCTCAAAATGCGAGTTTTGGTTGAGTTCAGTTGCTTTCTTGGGTCACATTGTATCAGCAGAGGGTATTCAGGTGGATCCTAAGAAGATTGAGGCAGTCCAGAACTGGCCTAGACCCACATCAGCTACAGAGATCCATAGTTTCTTGGGTTTGGCGGGATACTACCGTCAATTCGTGGAGGGGTTATCATCCATAGCAACCCCGTTGACCAAGTTGACCCAGAAGGGTGTCCCGTTCAGGTGGTCAGACGAGTGTGAGGAGAGCTTCTCGAAGCTCAAGACAACTTTGACTACGGCACCGGTATTGGTGATACCCTCAGGTTCAGGATGTTATACAGTATATTATGACACATCCCGTATTGGTCTGGGTGTGGTATTGATGCAGGGTGGCAAAGTTATTGCATATGCTTCGCGGCAGCTGAAGGTTCACGGGAAGAATTACCATGTTCATGAACGCGAGCATGGACTCATGAACGCGAAGGATAGGGGGCGTAGCCTTAGCGAACGCGACAGGGGTCTCGCGAACACATAAGCTTGGCAAGCTCTGCTCTTCGTGAACACGACAGTGTCCTCGCGAACGTGATGAGCACTGTCGCCCAGTTCATAAAATAGTCCCAAAATGGTACTTAATCCATTCTTTCACATTTTCAAAAGCTAGACGGTCTAGAGGCGATTTGCAAAAGACATTTTCTTCCCCAAAGTGTTGGTAAGTGATTCTAAACCATATCCTTTCAATTACCCATTACATTTTATGAATTTTCAACCTAAAATCTAGAGTTCTCATGGTAGAATTGGGGGTTTGGGGTAGAAACTATGGATTTTGAAATTTGGGGATTTAGACCTCAATTTGAGGTCGGATTCCAAAACCAATAAAATATCCGGGCTCGGGGGTGAATGGGTAAATAAATTTTGGTCCGAACCTCTAGTTTTGGCCAAGCAGGCCAGGGATCGATTTTTGACTTTTTGGAGGAAGTTTGGGAAAATCTAAATTTATGCAATATAATTGATTCCTTTAGAAATATTTGATATTATTGAGTCATTTTTGAATATATACGAGTTGTTTGGAGGTGGATTCTAGCGGAAAAGTTGTGATTGAGTATTGAGTGGCCTTCGGAGCGAGGTAAGTGTCGTGGTTAACCTTGACTTGAGGGAATTAGGAACCTCAGACTATTTTCTATGTGAAATTCATATGAGCGGCATATATATGAGGTGACGAGTACTTATGCACCACCAATTTACCCGTTATCCCTGTTTCTCTTGTTTTCTCATATTGTCTCTTTTTTACATGCCTAATTGCTACATGTTTAGACTAGTGTTGTTAAGTTGATTGTTCTTATCATGTTTATGGATCTTCTGGTGATAATTGAATATTGACTCCGAAGTTAAGGTTGATATTGTGGAACGAAATGTTGAAGTAAGGCTCGTATTTGTTATTCTATCTCCCTATTGTTAATTGTTCATTGCATTATGGTAAGAGAGACATGCACGAAGTGTGATGACGTGCCATATTTTGAGTGTTAATGCACGGAGGGTGATGTCATGTCATATTGTGAGTGTTAATGCACGAAGGGTGATGTCGTGCCGTATTGTGAGTGTTAATGCACGAAGGGTGATTCTGTGCCATGATATGAGAGTTAATGCACGAAGGGTGATGCCGTGCCATTTTTATTGATGTTATGGTGAGGTTGAGAGTAAAAGCACGAAGGGTGATGCCATGCAAATTTGTTTTCCTTTACTGTATTCGTCGTTCCTGTTGATTCATGGCATATTGGTTGTTTCAGTCATTATTCTGCTGTAGTTATTTATGTCGTACTTCCCTCAGCATGTTCCCCCTCTCGATATTACCTGTCTAGCTTGTCATTACTGTTACTTGTATATACACTGTTAAATTGTAAAAGTTGAATTATAAGTGCCCTGTCTTAGCCTCGTCACTACTTCATCAAGGTTAGGCTCGACACTTACCAGTACATGGGTCAGTTGTACTGATACTGCACTCTGCACTTTCTGTGCAGATTTTGGTACCGGCTCGGGTTGATCGAGATTTTTGTTGTTGGACCCGCTATTCGTAGACTCAAGGTAGATCTGTCGGCGTTCACAAACCTTGAAGCCCCCGCCTATCTTTTTCTGTTTTACTGTTTCTTTCATCCAAACAGTTGTATTTCTTTTAGACTATTACTTGTAGCGAATTCTAGAATGCTCGTGAATTGTGACTCCAGATCCCAGTGGTAGTAGTTAATAAAATTTTGATATTATTCCGCACTCACTATATTTCATCTTAGCTAATTTGATGTTAATCACTGAATGGAATAAGGATTGGTTTAATGATTCTCTAACGTTGGCTTGCCTAGCAAGTGAAATGTGAGGCACCATCACGGTCTCGACAGTCGGAATTCTGTGTCGTGACACTTACCTCAAACCATGCTCAATCAGTCAAGTAGTATGCCTTTTCCTCGAATCTAGTCATAATTAATTCGATTCAATCAATACAAATTATAGGAATAATTTCCATATGAAAATATAAATTTTCTAATAAAATTCGAAATTTAACCCAAACATTGCATGTCTCGGAACCCGAAAAAAGTTACAAAATACGAACGCCCATTCAACCACGAGTCCAACCATACAATTTTTGCTAAATTCCGACATCAACTCGACCCTCAAATCTTCAATTTAAACCAAAAGGGTTTTCTAAATCATCCAAGTTAAATCGTCAATTAAATATTAAAAACAACTATGGATTTGGGTAATTTGACCAATATTGAGTTAAGAACACTTCCCCCGTTATTTTGCTTGAAAATCTCCCGAACATCGCCTCTTACGGAGCTCCAATTTGTCAAAAATGGATCCATTTTCAGAACTTAAAGTTTCTGCCTAGGGATTTCTTCTTCGCGAACGCGACCCTTGCCTCGCGTTCGCGAAGCATATCATGTGCTGCCCAAAATTTGCTGCCCAAAATTTCCTCTTCGCGAACGCGATGACCAGGGGTCCCATGCCTTTTCGAACGCGTAGGCTAACGCGTGAAGTCCACCCCAGCCCTCACTCTTCTTCGCGAACGCATAGCCTCTATCGCGTTCGTGATGCACACTGGTCCTCACCCTTCGCGAACACGTCCCTTGCTTCGCGAACGCGAAGAACAAACTCTTGCCTGCCCCAGTTCCTCTTCGCGAACGCGAGACCTCTCTCGCGAATGCAAAGAAGGAAACCAGAGTTGGACACCATAAATTCTTCAGTTGTTCTCCAAGTCCAAAATTGATCTGCTAACCATCCGAAACTCACCCGAGGCCCCCGGGACCTCAACTAAATACACCAACAAGTCCTACAACAGCATACGAACTTAGTCGAAACCTCAAATCACATCAAAATAAGCTAAAATCACGAATCATACCCCAATTCAAGCTTAAGGAACTTAAGAATTTCCAAATTCTATATTTGATGTCAAAACCTATCAAATCAAGTCCGAATGACCTCAAATTTTGTACAGAAGTTATAACTGAGTTATAAAAATTTTTAGAACTGGATTCAGACCCCGATATCAAAAAGTCAACTCCCCGGTCAAACTTCCAAACTTAAGTTTGTATTTTAGCCATTTCAACCCTAATTAAACTACGGACTTCCAAATAATTTTTCGGACACGCACCTAAGTCCAAAATCACCATACGGAGTTATTGGAATCATCAAAATTCTATTCCGAAGTCGTTTATATATAAGTCGACATCTAGTCGACCTTTTCAACTTAATTTTTTATTTTGGAGACTAAGTGTCTCAATTCATTTCAGAACCTCACCGGACCTGAACCGACTACCCCGGCAAGTCACATAACAGCTATAAAGCACAAATTGAGCAGTAAATGGGGAAACAGGGCTATAACTCTCAAAATGACTGGCCGGATCGTTACACTTATATGACCAATTCTATGAGATAATAAAACTCTCAATAATTTTAAAAGGGATAGTGAAACTCAAATATTTCGCAATAACTCAATCTTTTACCCTATAAGTTTTTTTTAACAAAGCCTTAATCAAGGAACAAGCATGTAGTGCTACATTATCATTTCATGAAACAATTATAGGAAAGAAACCTAAAACAACAACATACCTAGGAAATAGCATGAGAGTTCATTCACGTCAATAAAATGGGATTAGCAAAAAAAGAATCCCTAATCGCCTGAAACCACATAAGAAGAGGATCAAAATTAATCATATTCCAACCATAAACAGATAAATTATTACTGATACACCAATCTAATAATAAACATAAAGATTAAAACTTTTTTCTTCCCAAAAGTTTTCTTTCCCCAATTAACTAAGAAGAAGAATAAAGATACCTTTATCAAATCCAGCATAAGCTACAAATGAAGTCTGACGCGCACATTATAAATAATAAAGAGGAAGAAATAAAGTAACCAAAGAAATGTCGTTATATATGTCGCTATATATATATATATATTAAGGATTAGTGACTAGTGGTTGACGAAGGAGTTGAGGAAATGGGTGATGGTGTGACGGCTGGAGGAGGTAAAAAAAAAAAAAAAATGAGGGGCTGGGTTTTGGGGATCTCATTCTTGTTTTATACCCCTATTCTTTAATTTTCTAACTTTTTATGTACAAATAAATGTAAATAATTGTAATACAAGTATGGCTTACAAATTACCTAAAAACAAAATTACTTATAAATATTTGATTTACATTAAACATAATAGAACAAATTAACTATTTTCATGGATAGCATTTTATTACTATTATTCAAATTGAATGTAATAGTAATCATTGTAATTAGTTACAAGCTCATAGTTGTTTAAATGTGATGCGTTAGATGCAAATATGTAATTCAATAAAATACCTAGTTATTTACTTATCTCGCAAATCAAAATGTGTGATAATTACTTTGACATAGCCAAAAAGATGGTAATACTTTATTTAATAAAGGACACAAAAAATGATGAAGTTTTTATGTTCTTCAAATCATTTTCTGAATTTCAATACTCTGATGAAGTTTTTATATCTTCAAATCAGAATAGTAAAATTTAGAAGGAGTAGAAAACCACACAGGTTTTAATCTCCACAAACAAAATACAGAATATAAAAAAAATTTAATTTCCTTAAGAATGTTATAAATTCTGTATTGCTGTAATAAACAATTAAACTTTCTGAAAAAAATAAAACAGAAAGTTAGTAATACTTGTTT
This sequence comes from Nicotiana tabacum, assembly GCF_000715075.1. Classification (NCBI taxonomy): domain Eukaryota; kingdom Viridiplantae; phylum Streptophyta; class Magnoliopsida; order Solanales; family Solanaceae; genus Nicotiana; species Nicotiana tabacum. The sequence goes on along the minus strand of NC_134097.1, from coordinate 15,578,744 downwards.
AACGAAATAGATTCTGAAAAATAAAAAAACAGTATAGGAATAAATCGAGCCCATTGAATACACAGTGTGTCCATAAGGAAATTATTCCCCTCAAGTACCCAGGTGCTGGAATATATCCTCCCAGGATAGAACGATTTAAATCACCAGTGTATTGGTACCAAAAACTCTGATGAACTGCGAACCACTCAATGGTCGTAAAACACACTGAAAAATATTGTGCAAAAGAAGAAGAAGAAGAAGAAGCTCAGAAAATTTCGTAAGGAAAGATTCTTGGATTCAAACTCTATTTATAGAGTTGCTGGCATTGTTTCTAAAAAGGTTTGCAACCTTTCAGAAACAGCCATGGCTGTTGAAAAGGGGTGTTTGAAATATTGCGGGAAAAATGTATTTAAAATAATTCGGGAAAGAAAACGGGCCTGATCGAACCGGGTCGCGGGTCATGGGTTATTCCGGATTGAATTTTTCGTTAATTATTTAATTAATTAATTAAATAATTGAAAGGAATTTTGTCCAAAAAGATTAATCAATCAATCTTTGACCAAATCCGAATCAGCCGAAGCCGAGCCGAGCGAGCGACGACGACGACGACGCGAGGCTTGCCTTTTTCTTAACTCTTTAAGAGCTAGAAGAAGAGCAATTATATATCTACCCATCAAAAGCCTTTTCTTCCTCCGATATGGGACAATGTCCCTTTCCCAAGGGAAACTCAAATATTTCATTTTCTCTCCATTTCTCATTCACCCTCTTTAAGCTACACAAGCTTAAAATCCTAACAATCCCCCACATGAATGGGGAATGGCTATAAAATAAAGGAATGCATGGACGCATGTGTATTTTACATGCAAGAATTAATTGCATCTGGATAAGTAGGTTTCCCTTTGAATATTTCGTAGTGAACTTATATCGGATATACTCGGTCAATCGGTAGATTTGATATCTTTGAACCGTCGAGCTTTGTTGTATACCTAGACAACATAAGTCACACAATCAATCTTTAACCATCTATGGTTCTCACGGTTGTGTTCGTTTCAGCTATGAACACCGCCTGGTTTCATGAGTGCTTAGAGAATGGGCCTTTACTTTCATTCCCCTTGAAGCGGCTTACACTTCACACTCACATAGGTGATTTCTAAACGTGTAATCCTATAGATACACTATCTGGTCATATCCTGCCAGACTTAGCAAATAATTAAAAAAACCTTTAAGCTTTGTTGACTCATCAAAAAGCCTTAATGCTTTACCTCGATTTCTGAACATTTTCTTCATCACGAGAATGGGTTGAGTTATTTGACAATGTTGAACCGTCATTCATAACTTTGTTTGATCTCTTTGAACCTAGCTCATGGGATCTCCAGTCTGCTAGGTAGAGTTACCGTCATGATGACTTGTCCTAGACCTTAACCCCATTCCCTTTGATGATCTTTCAACTGCCTCTCTTGATAGGCCTTTTGTAAGTGGATCCGACACGTTATCTATTGACTTTATGTAGTCAATTGTGATAACACCACTAGAGAGTAGTTGTCTAACGGTATTTTATCTCCGTCGTATATGACGAGATTTTCCGTTATACATAACGCTCCCTGCCCTGCCTATTGCCGCTTGACTATCACAATGTATACAAATAGGTGCCAAAGGTTTGGGCCAAAATGGAATATCTTCCAAGAAATTCCGGAGCCATTCAGCTTCTTCACCGGCCTTATCTAAAGCTATGAATTTCAGATTCCATTGTAGAACGGGCGATGCATGTTTGTTTGGATGATTTCCAAGACACTGCTCCACCCCCAATTGTGAAAACATATCCACTCGTGGATTTAACTTCAGATGATCCAGTGATCCAATTTGCATCACTATATCCCTCGATCACGGAGGGATATTTGTTATAATGCAAAGCGTAATTTTGGGTATGTTTGAGATACCCCAAAACTCGTTTCATTGCCATCCAATGTATGTGATTGGGATTACTTGTAAACCGACTCAGTTTACTAATAGCACATACTATATCTGGTCGTATACAATTCATGATATACATCAAACTTCCCAATACTCTTGCATAATCTAATTATGAGTCACTTTCACATTCATTCTTTTGAAGTGCATAACTCACGTCAATTGGAGTCTTGGCAATTTTGAAATCCAAATACTTGAACTTGTCAAGTACCTTTTCAATGTAGTGAGACTGTGATAATGCTAGACCTTGTGGAGTCTTGTGAATTCTGATTCCTAAGATCATATCAGCAACTCCTAAGTCTTTCATATCGAATTTGCTAGCCAACATGCGCTTAGTAGCATTTATATCTGCCATGTTTTTGCTCATTATCAACATGTCATCAACATATAAACAAACAATGACTTCATGACCTGGAGTGTTTTTAATATAAACACATTTGTCGCACTCGTTGATTTTAAACCCACTTGCCAACATTGTTTGGTCAAATTTGGCATGCCATTGTTTGGGTGCTTGTTTAAGTCCATAAATCGACTTAACAAGTTTGCACACTTTCTTTTCTTTACCAGTTACCACAAAACCCTCAGGTTGTTCCATGTAAATCTCTTCCTCTAATTCTCCATTTAAGAAAGCTGTTTTAACATCCATTTGATGGATTTCAAGACCATGCATGGCCACTAGTGCCACTAACACCCTAATAGATGTTATCCTCGTTACTAGCGAGTAAGTGTCAAAGTAATCAAGGCCTTCCTTTTGTCTATAACCTTTGACAACAAGTCTTGCCTTATATTTGTCAATAGTGCCATCAGCTTTCACTTTCCGTTTAAAGATCCATTTCGAACCCAAAGGCTTATTTTTCGGAGGAAGATCTACCAATTCCCATGTATGGTTATCCAAAATTGATTGAATCTCACTATTGACTGCCTCTTTCCAAAATGCTGAATCAGAAGATGACATAGATGCTTTAAAAGTTTGAGGCTCATTTTCAAGCAAGAATGTCACAAAATCTGGAATAAAGAAAGTAGATGTTCTTTGACGTTTGCTAAGCCTTGGATCTTCTATACTTGGAGTATTTTCCTTTGGTTCTTCCCGAGGTCGTTTAGGTCTTTCACTTAACGACTCACATTCAGTTTTATACGAATAGATGCTTTCAAATAATTCAGCATTATCTGATTCCATTACCGTATTAATGTGAATTTCGGGATTATCGAATTTATGAACCAAAAACCGACATGCTTTACTGTTTGTAGCATATCCAATGAAAACACAATCAACAGTTTTTGGTCCGATTTTAACCCTTTTAGATAAAGGAACTTGTACCTTTGCTAGACACCCCCACACTTTGAAATATTTCAAGTTGGGTTTTCTTCCTTTCCATTTTTCATATGGAATAGATTGCGTTTTGCTGTGGGGTACTCTGTTGAGTATTCGGTTAGCTGTAAGGATAGCTTCGCCCCGCAAACTCTGCGGTAATCCGGAACTTATTAATAAAGAATTCATCATTTTCTTTAATGTCCGATTTTTTCTTTCCGCAATTCCATTGGATTGAGGTGTGTAAGGTGCAGTAGTTTGATGGATAATTCCATATTCCGAATATATTTCTGCAAATGGAAATTCATATTCTCTACCCCTATCACTTCTAATCATTTTGATCTTTTTATTCAATTGATTCTCCACTTCATTCTTGTATTGCTTAAATGCTTAAATGCTTCAATTGCTTCATCCTTACTATTAAGCAAATAAACATAACAATATCGAGTGCAGTCGTCAATAAAAGTAATAAAATACTTTTTCCCACCTCGAGATGATATCGACTTCATATCACAAATGTCAGTATGAATTAAGTCTAAAGGATTTGAATTCCTTTCAATAGACTTATAAGGATGCTTTACAAACTTAGACTCAACACATATTTGACATTTTGATTTATTACACTCGAATTTAGGCAACACTTCTAAATTAATTAACTTCCGCAAGGTTTTGTAATTGACATGTCCTAAACGAATTTGCCATAAATTATTTGACTCCAATAAATAAGGAGAAGATGCAATTTTATTCATACTGTCAACAACCATTACATTTAGTTTGAAGAGGCCCTCTGTGAGGTAGCCCTTTCCAACATACATTTCATTCTTGCTTACAACAACTTTATCAGAAATAAATACACATTTGAATCCATTCTTAACAAGCAAAGAAGTAGAAACTAAATTCTTCTTAATAGTAGGAACATGAAGAACGTTGTTGAGCGTTAACACCTTGCCGAAAGTCATCTTCAGGAATATCTTCCCATAACCTTCAATCTTGGTTGTTGCAGTATTTTCCATGGAAAGCTCTTCTTCGGGACCAGCAGTAGAGTAAGTCGCAAATGCTTCCTTGACAGCACAAACATGTCGAGTGGCTCCAGAGTCAATCCACCACTCCTTCGGATTTCCAACTAGGTTGCATTCCGAAAGTATTGCACACAGATCATCAATGTCATCATTCTTCTCTACTATGTTGGCCTGTCCCTTCTTCTTATACTTTTTCGGGAGACGACAATCAGGGGCTTTGTGACCGGTTTTTCCACAATTATAGCAGCTGCCCTTGAATTTCTTTTTGTTCTGCTTCTTAGTCTGTCCAGAAGACCTCTTTCTCTTCTTACTTTTTGGAGCAGTCTCCTCAACGATATTAGCTCCCATGATCGTTGAATTTTCACGAGACTTCTTCTCGGCTGTTTTGTTGTCTTCCTCAATCTTGAGACGAATCACAAGATCTTCCAACTTCATTTCTTTGTGCTTGTGCTTAAGATAGTTCTTGAAATCTCTCCACAAAGGAGGCAATTTTTCAATCATTGCAGCCACTTGAAATGCTTCATTCACGACCATACCTTCAGCAATAAGGTCATGAAAAATAAGTTGAAGCTCCTGAACTTGGGTTCCAACAGTTTTACTGTCTATCATTTTATAGTCTAGAAACTTGGCAACCACGAACTTCTTCAAGCATGCATCTTCAGTCTTGTACTTCTTCTCAAGTGCGTCCCATAATTCTTTCGAAGTATTCATCGCACTGTACATATTGTACAAGTCATCCTCTAAAGCGCTTAAGATATAGCCTTTTCAATGAAAAATCTGCCTGCTTCCACGCCTCAACAATCATGAATTTCTCGTTGTCCGGCATGTCCGCAGCATGCACTGGAGGTTCTTCACTAGTGAATTTCTGCATACCAAGTGTGGTAAGCCAGAAGAACACCCTTTGCTACCATCCTTTGAGGTTTGCTCCGAAAAATTTTCCCGGTTTCTCTACTGGTGGAACAGCAGTCCGGCTTGACGAGGCTATCGTCGTTGCCGCAGTAGTCGCAGAAGAATTTCCGTTATCAATTGTCATTTTCACTGTAAACAACAGAAGAGTCCAATTAATGGCAAAATCATAACAGTAAACAATACTGTTATTAACAGTATGTATAATAAATAAAATCGAAGTTTTTATATACTGTTTCACAGAAAAACGATGAAGTTTTTATATTCTTCAAATCGTTTTACGAATTTCAATACTCTGATGAAGTTTTTATCTCTTCAAATCAGAATAGTAAAATTCAGAAGGAGTAGAAAACCACACAGGTTTTAATCTCCACAAACAAAATACAGAATATAAAAAAAAAATTCCTTAAGAATGTTATAACTCTGTATTGTTGTTAAACAATTAAAATTTCTGAAAAAAACAAAACAGAAAGTTAGTAATACTTGTTTAACGAAATAGCTTCTGAAAAATAAAAAAACAGTATAGGAATAAATCGAGCCCACTGAAGGAAATTATTCCCCTCAAGTACCCGAGGTGCTGGAATATATCCTCTCAGGATAGAACGATTTAACTCACCAGTGTATTGGTATCAAAAACTCTGATGAACTGCGAACCACTCAATGGTCGTAAAACACACTGGAAAATATTGTGCAGAAGAAGAAGAAGAAGAAGCTTAGAAAATTTCGTAAGGAAAGATTCTGGGATTCAAACTCTATTTATAGAGTTGCTGGCATTGTTTCTGAAAAGGTTTGCAACCTTTCAGAAACAGCCATGGCTGTTGAAAAGGTGTGTTTGAAATATTGCGGGAAATTTAAAATAATCAAAATAATCCGCGAAAGAAAACGGGCCTGACCGAATCGGGTCGCGGGTCATGGGTTATTCCGGATTGAATTTTTCGTTAATTATTTAATTAATTAATTAAATAATTGAAAGGAATTTTGTCCAAAAGATTAATCAATCAATCTTTGACCAAATCCAAATCCGAAGCCGAGCGAGCGACGACGGAGCGAGGCTTGCCTTTTTCTTAACTCTTTAAGAGCTAGAAGAAGAGCAATTATATATATACCCATCAAAAGCCTTTTCTTCCTCCGATATGGGACAATGTCCCTTTCCCAAGGGAAACTCAAATATTTTATTTTTCCTCCATTTTTCATTCACCCTCTTTAATCTACACAAGCTTAAAATCCCAACACTTTTAATTATAATTGGAACTTATAGTTATAGGTAATACTTATTTAACAAGAATTATAACATTATTATTTTTTATGGACTTTAATATCAACCATATTAAATTCTTAATTCTTAGTGTAACTAGATATAAGAAAAATTATATTCTTATAATTCATAATTAGAAAAACGTATTTAAAAAAAATAATTTAATTAATTTCTATATTGTTAGCAACGAAATTTCGTTGTCAAACGGCAGCGCCAAACTTAGCGACCGATGTTGTTTTTGTCAACTTAGCGACCGTGGTTGTAGAATGTCATCCGTCACTAAAATTAGTTTTTATTTTTCTTTTTGTAATTTAGTATGTTCTTTGTGTGTATTTGTGAACTTTGGTCATTTGTCAAAATTATATGCACCAAAATTACCATAAAGTTCTTAATATACAAGTAGTTATTTTGAAAATATGTGTAGTATATAAAATTACTATAAATACTTATTTTACATAAATAAGGATCACACATATAATAAATATCTCTACAAACTATCAATATCTTCAATATATGAGTACTTATTTTAAAATTAGTGCTTAGATATACAAAATTATTCTAGACACTTATTTTAAAATATAAAGGACCAAGCATACATAAATGTCTCTAAGACAATAGAAATTTGAATTTTACATACAATATCATATATTAAATATTTAAACAGAACAATTTGGAACAAAAAAAAGTATGAGCTTGATAAGCTCAAGAAGTCAATTGATAAGCTTTGAGGTCATAAGTAAGTATGCAAATGATCTACTATTGAAGATTATTTTTTGTACCTTAATCTTTGTTATTTGAGGTAGATCTTCATGTAAGATCTCTCTTCTTTATTGTGATGAATACTATATGGATAGTTAGCCATGTATAATGTATTTATAGCCATAGCAAAATAGTAAGGGAGAACTAAGCATCTCTCTAGCATATAGCTGACTTTCTAATAGGAATATGTTCTCTTTATTTGTAAGTACACTTGCACTTATCAATTTATACAAGGTCTGCACAAAAGCTTCTGGTTCATGTGAACCCTTATCTTCTACTGTGGATCCGCCATCGCCATACAAATACACCTGGTAGCTAGTCTAAAGTATGTCATCCACATCGACACTCAGTAATAATCAGAAGAGTTTAAGTTATATACGTTATCAAAGTAAAAAAAGATTTGCTCTATCAGATCATATTTATATATTGTTATAAGTAACTTGTCTTATCTTCAAGACTACAAATCTCACATTTTAAGGATGCTTACCTGTAAATATGTATCTTTGGATGACCTAATAGAGTAAATTTTTGTTAACGCTATGTATATAACTCAGGGTCTTAGCAGAACTCAAAATGCGTCCTTTATTTTCTTTTCTTTTGTAGTTCTCTGTAGAAGTCAAAATTCGTGTTGTGTTCTGAAATATAAAATGATTGACCTTGGTTTTTTAGTGGGGCTGGATAAATGGATTTGATGCCCAATTTTCATGTTTAAAGGGTCGGATTCCTCTAACGATGCTTTTCCCAAAAATCTATTGATCCAACTTTAGTCAAAATGGTATTGTTTGCAGCTTTATCCATATTCTCTACTTGCACATGCATGTGCACATTTTGAATTGACATTTTAAGTTTAACTTCATGATTAGAGAAAATAGATAGACTTGGTCTTTGTAATAATTCTGTATTTTTGTTCATACATAGAAATTGATTTTAAGCTAGTTGTTCATGTATGTAGATCCCTAAAATATCAGTGTTTCAAAAGGTGTAAGTGCAAGACAGGTTTTATCTGACATGAAACGAGACATAAGCCTCGAGTTTCCGGGTGTAAACCCTATGAATATCATAATCATACAAATCACAAAATAGTAAAATTAAAGGAAATTCATTAAAATAGTACCCTATGAATATGCTAAAGTATGTACAAACATGATGCGCTAATGTATTTTGGTTTATTTTGGCTTTTTTTTTATTTTTTATTTTTTTACGATAGATAGCTGATTGAGTTAGTCGAGCTTAGCATTTGGAAAGTTTACAAAAGGTGATTAATACAAAATTAGTTGCCAAAAAAGCATGCTAATGTCACTACTAGAAATCCGGTAAAAACCGACCAAAAATACCGATCAACGTTGGTCGGTAATGGCCAAAAACCAATCAAAACGCGACCATTTACGTGTGGACGGTATTTTTGTGGTCGGAAAGGAATACCGACCAAAGTTGGTCGGAAATTACTGACCAACTTTGGTCGGTCAATTAAATTCAAAAAAGAAATATTGCAAAAAAAAAACCGACCAAAGTTGGTCGGTTTTTTCCGACCAAAGTTGGTCAGTATTTTAATTATGTAATAAAAAGATTCACCATCTGGGAATCGAACCGGGGTCTGTACTGTGGCAGGATACTATTCTACCACTAGACCATTGGTACATTTTATTTTAAGATTGTCTTTTATTTGATTTATACTCTTTAATTGTATTTTCGCACGAAAATAACCGACTAAAGTTGGTCGGTTTTATTAAAAAGTAAAATTACCGACCAAAGTTGGTCGGTTTTTTTAAATGATCCGCCGAATTAACCGACCAATTTTGGCCGGTCTTTTTAATATTAATTTTTATTTATTTTAATTGAAAAAACGACCAAAGTTGGTCGGTGTCTTGAAACATAAATTTTGCGGGACTCAAAAATAGTTTTCCGTATTTTTGCACCAAAGAAACCCAACCAAAATTGGTCGGTTTCGTAAAAAAAAAAAATTAAAAAAAATATTTTGAAAAACCGACCAACTTTGGTCGGTTTTTTTACCGACCAGAGTTGGTCGGTCGATCTTGGTCGGTTTTTGCCGAATTTTTAGTTGCGTGTATGTATAAACATTACACAAGAAATTATTTTTTCATACCTAGAGAAGTGAAAGAAAGGGTGCATTTTACCTATAGCATAGTTGTGATTTGGCTGTAAAAATGATTGTAATAATAGTTCATAGAATAAAAAGGATAATAATAGAAAGTTGAAAAGCTAGCTAAACTAGAAAACAAATCAGAAATATTAATTTTAACACAAACATAATTTTTTCTAAAATAATGTGTCTAGAACAGTTGCTAGACCAGAATGATCGCTAAAGGCACTCCAAATCAAAGAAGTAGTGTCACGACCCAAAATCTCACCCGTCGTGATGGCGCCTATCTCAATACTAGGCTAGCTGACAATCTCAATAAACCACCATATTTTTCAAGTAAAAAAAATATAATGATTAAATTCAGCGGAAGAAAATTCACAATTACATATATAAATACTCCCAAAATCCGGTGTCACTGAGTACATGAGCATCTAATATGAATACAAGTCTGGAAGATACGATCCATAATAGTCTGAGACCAAATGCAGTAAAATAGGAGATAGGGAAGGAGAGACAAGGTCTGCGAAACACGCCAGCTTCCTCTGAATCTCCGGAAAATCAACTGTGCGAAAGAAATCAGCACCCGCCATGGCCTGAAATACCTGAATCTTCACACGAAGTACAGAGAGTAGTATGAGTACAACCAACTTAGTAAGTAACAATAATAAATAAGGAACTGAATATAGTGACGAGCTACACAGTTATAATACACTTTTAGTAATTCCAGCAAGAATAGACATGCTTTCAAATCTAGCAGTTTAAGTCAAATAAATTTTATACATTTCAAGTTCATGTATTCCGGATATAAAATCTTTCAGAATATTTCACCACAATAACAGATAGCAACTAAGTGCAACAACAAATAAAAAGCAAGTACAGCCTCTCAGAGCAACAGTCACTAAACTTGTCACAACAGCTCAATCACTCGGCTCTCAGCTCTCAGCACTCACACTCAATGGGTACCAGCGCTTACTGGGGGTGTACAGACTTCGGAGGGGCTCCTACAGCCCAAGCGCTATAATCCGCACGGACAACTCACGTGCTTGTAATGACCCAACCGGTTATTTTAACTTTTAAAACTATGTTTCCCTAAATAAAACTCTCCGTATATGTTTTTAATAATTTATGACTTGCGGGGATGGTTGGTTCAAAATTTAGAAATGATCGGGTTGAAATCGGAACAATTGGTTCCTTAGTTTGGCTTTAAAAGGCCAAGTTTGACTTCGGTCAATACTTTGAGAAAACTACACTGGAATCGGGTTTTGACGGTTCCAATAGCTCCGTATGATAATTTTGGACTTAGGAGCGTATTCGGAATTTTATTTGGAAGTCCGTAGTGAAATTAGGCTTGAAATGGCTAAAACAGGAATTTAAGTTTGGAAGTTTGACCGAGGAGTTGACTTTTTCATATCGGGGTCGGTATCCAGTTCTGAAAATTTTTATAGCTCTGTTATATCATTTATGACTTGTGTGCAAAATTTGAGGCCAATCGGACTTGATTTGATAGGTTTCGGCACCGAATGTAGAAGTTGAAAATTTGAGGCCAATCGGACTTGATCGCGTGAATAGGGCCGCGATCGCGTAGGTGTGGGAGTTTGGTATTTGCGAACGCGCGAAGAAGGTCACGATCGCGTAGGCTTGTAAGTTTGAACTTCGCGATCGCGTGGACAAGTCCGCGATCGCGTAGGGTTATTTTTTTTAGTAGTAAAAATTTGTGCTACGCATCACGTGAGGAAGTTCGCGATCACGTAGAAGAAATCACTGGGCATAGAGTTTTAAGTTCTGCTAATTTTACCGATTTAGAGCTCGGATTGAGGCAATATTTGGGAGATTTTCAGAGAAAACAATGGGGTAAGTATTCTTAACTCAATATTGGTTAAATTACCCGAATCCATTACTGTTTTTATCATTTAATTGGTGAATTAAGTTTGAAAAGCCCTCTTGGATAGATTTGAGGATTTGAGGGCCGAATTGTTATCGAAATTTAGTAATTTTGGTATGAGTAGACTCGTGGTTGAGTGGGCGTTTATATTTCGTAACTTTCGCCGGATTCCGAGACATGGTCCCCACGGACGATTTTTAAGTTAATTTCGGATTGTTTTTGAAAAATGTAGTGTTTTCTTATGAAATTGATTCCTATAATTTTTAGTGATTGTATCGAATTATTTTTGGCTAGATTCGAGCCATACGGAGTTGGATAATCGAGGAAAGGGCCTACTAGTGGATTAAATTAGAGCAAGTTGAGGTAAGTCTCTTGTCTAATCTTGTGGCGGAAAATGACCCTATAGGTGATTAAATTAATAATTGTTGCTAATTGTGGGGGTTACGTACGCACGAGGTGACGAGAGTCCGTACGTAGCTACTATCTATGCTAAAGTCCGAGTAGTTTAGGACTCAAAGCATGAATTATGTGTGTAAATTGTATCCTTTATTTAATTAAATTATTTGAACTATATTGTGAAATTTTAGGGAAAGTTAGCATAAGATGGAAATCTCATATATATATATATATATACTTAATTTTCTGTTTGAATTAATTAATTTTTAAAAGAAATTGCTCATCCTCTCGAATTAATCTTATAATAAATATTCTCTTATTCCGGAGGTACATAAGAAAATGTCCTGCTTTCTTGTGGAGCGGGCCGAACGCCTCGGCAGTATAGATGTATCTATGGATCGCGCCGCACGTCCCTCGGCCCGTAGATGTTGGAAGTCTTATCTTCTTGGTAGACCAACAGATTCTCCTCCCATGACTTGGGACAGGTTTACCCGTATTTTCTTGGACAGGTATATTCCACCCTCCCAGAGGGAAGTGTTGCGGTTTCAGTTTGAGCAGCTCCAGCAAGGTCATATATCAGTGAACGATTACGAGGCGAGGTTCTCTGAGTTATCTCGCCATGCACTTATGATACTCCGTACTGAGGAGGAGAGAGTGCGGAGGCTTGTTGCAGGTTTACATAATGGCATTCAAGCCACTATGGCTCGAGAGGTTGAGATGGGTACTTCTTATGGGCTAGTCGTAGAGATAGCCCGGAGGATTGAGGGCGTGCATCAGCATAGACGAGAGCAGGTTATGAGAGATAAGCGGTTTAGATATTCTGGATAGTTCAAAGGTGCTCCGTCTGGGGGCAGAGGTCAGTTCGTGAAAGGGCAGTCCAGCAGACCCCCATATCCAGCACCGCTGCCTCCTCGGGGTGCTCCAGTGCGACCTTATTTTAGTGTTATACGAGAGAGTTCCTATCGCCCACAAGCTATTCAGGGTCCTCCCAGTGGGTATTCAGGTCCCCAGGGCCAGACACTTAGTCAACAGCCCATCGCACCGAAGAGTTGTTACGAGTGCGGGGATCCCAGTCACATGCAGAGGTTTTGCCCCAGGCTTCGAGGTAGACCAGTACATGAGGGTTAGCAGCCTATGCTTACCGGACCAGTTGCTCCACCAGTAGTCTGACCACCCAGAGGTGGAGGACAGGTGGGTAGGGGTCGTCCTAGAGGTGGAGGTCAGCCAGGCGGAGGCCAGCCAGTTGGCGCTCCAGCTCGGTTCTATGCTTTTCCGGCTAGACCAGATGCAGAGGCCTCAGATGCCGTGATTACAGGTATAATTTCTGTTTGCGGCAAGGATGCCTCCGTATTATTTGATCTAGGGTCTACATATTCCTATGTGTCGTCTCTATTTTCTCATTTCTTGAGTGTTTCTCGTGAGTCCTTGAGTACTCCTGTTTATGTGTTCACTCATCTGGGCTATTCTGTTGTTGTGAATCGGATCTACCGTTCATGTATTCTTACATTCTGTGGTTATGAAACTAGAGAAGATATCATATTGCTTGAGATGACCGACTTTGAAATCATCCTAGGCATGGACTGGTTATCTCCATACCGTGCTATTCTAGATTGTGATGCCAAGACTGATACCTTGGCTATTCCAGCATTGCCTAGGCTGGAGTGGAAGGGTTCGTTTGTTGGTGCATTTAATCGGGTTATTTCTTTTATGAAGGCTCAACACATGGTTGATAAGGGTTGTTTAGCTTATCTAGCCTATGTTCGGGATACTACTATAGAGACTCCGACTATTGATTCAGTGCCTGTAGTCCGGAAGTTCTCCGATGTATTTCCTTCGGATCTTCCAGGCATGCCACCAGATCGTGATGTTGATTTCTGTATTGACTAGGCTCCAGATACCCAGCCTATATCTATCCCACCGTATCGCATGGCTTAGAAAGAATTGAAAGAAAAGCTTGTGGAGTTACTAGCCAAAGGGTTCGTCAAACCGAGTGTATCGCTTTGGGGTGCACCAATATTATTTGTCAAGAAGAAGGATGGAACTATGCGAATGTGTATTGATTATTGTCAATTGAACAAAGTCACTATTAAGAACAAGTACCCGTTGCTGCGTATTGATGATCTATTTGATCAGTTGCAGGGTGCTAGGGTGTTCTCTAAGATCGACTTGAGGTCGGGGTACAATCAGTTGAAGATTTGGGATTCGGATGTTCCGAAGACTGCTTTACGGACTAGATATGGTCATTATGAGTTTCTGGTAATGTCCTTCGGTTTAACTAACGCCCCAGCAACGTTTACGGATTTGATGAACAGGGTATTAAGACCATATATTAATTTGTTTGTCATTGTCTTCATTGATGACATCTTGATCTACTCACGCAGTAAGGAGGAGCACGGACAACATATGAGAGTGATACTTCAGACGTTGCGGGAACAAAAGTTATATGCTAAGTTCTCCAAATGTGAATTCCTGCAAGAGTCTGTAGCATTCTTGGGGCATATTGTATCGGGCGAGGGCATTAAAATTAATCCCAAAGAGATTGAGGCAGTTCAGAATTGGCATCGTCCTACTTCGGCGATTGAGATCAGGAGTTTTCTGGGTTTACCAGGTTATTATCGTCGGTTCGTGGAAGGTTTTTCATCTATTGCAGCACCTTTGACCAAATTAACCCAGAAGGGTGCTCCGTTCCGATGGTCCGGTGATTGTGAGGTGAGCTTTCAAAAGCTCAAGACAGCATTGACTATAGCACCAGTGTTAGTGTTGCCTTCCGGTTCGGGGATGTATGCAGTATATTGTGAAGCTTCACGCGTTGGCTTGGGTTGTGTATTGATGCAGGAAGGGCGAGTTATTGCATATGCTTCATGTCAACTGAAACCCCACGAGAAGAATTATCCAGTGCATGATTTGGTGTTAGCTACGATCGTTCACACTCTTAAGATTTGGAGGCATTATCTTTATGGGGTGTCTTGTGAGGTTTACAATGATCATCGCAGTTTGCAGCATTTGTTCAAGCAAAGGGATCTAAATTTAAGGCAGCGCATATGGCTTGAGTTACTAAAAGATTATGATATTACTATCATGTATCATCCGGGAAAAGCAAATGTGGTTGCAGATGCCTTGAGTAGAAAGGCGGAGAGTATGTGTAGTTTGGCTTTCATTTCAACATAGGAGAGGCCATTAGCTTTAGATATTCAGTCCTTGGCTAACAGACTTGTGAGGCTGGATATTTCAGAGCCCAGGCAAGTTCTTGCATGTGTTGTGGCCCAGTCTTCACTATTTGAGCAGACCAAGGCTCGCCAGTATGATGATCCACACTTAATGGTTCTTCGAGAAATGGTACTACGAGGTGGTGACAAGGAAGTTACTATTGCAGCGGATGGTATTCTGCGACTCCAGGATCGTCTATGTGTTCCTAATATGGATGGACTGAGGAAAAAGATCCTAGAGGAAGCACATAGTTCTCGGTATTCTATTCATCCAGGCGCTATGACGATGTGTCATGACCTGAGGCATCATCATTGGTGGCGACGAATGAAAAAGGACATAGTTGAGTATGTAGTTAGGTGTATAAATTGCCAGCAAGTTAAATATGAGCACCAGAGGCCATGTGGCCTACTTCAGCAGATGACTATACCGGAGTGGAAATGGGAACGCATTACTATGGACTTTGTAGTTGGGTTGCCGCGGACCTTGTGGAAGTTTGATGCAGTTTGGGTCATTATTGACAAGCTAACCAAGTCGGCACACTTTATTCCTGTTGTGACTACGTATACTTCAGAGAGGTTGGCCCAGATATATATTCAGGAGATAGTTCGGTTGCACGGTGTGCCAATTTCTATCATATCAGATAAAGGCCCTCAGTTTACTTCATATTTCTGGAGAGCAGTACAAAGTGAATTGGGGACCCGTGTAGAGCTCAGCACAGCCTTTCATCTGCAGACTGACAGGCAGTCAGAGCTGACAAGTCAGATTTTGGAAGATATGCTCAGGGCATGTGTGATTGACTTTGGAGGCCAGTGGGATCGTTTCTTGCCTTTGGCCGAGTTTGCTTATAATAACAGTTACCAATCCAGCATCGAGATGGCTCCATTTGAGGCTTTATATGGTCGGCGATGTCGTTCGCACAACGGATGGTTTGAGCTTAGTGAGTCTAAGTTATATGGTACTAATTTGGTGAAGGATGCCTTGGAAAAGGTAAAGTTGATTCAGGAGCGACTTCGTACAGCACAATCCAGACATAAGAGTTACGCGGATCAGAAAGCGCGTGACTTATCTTTTACGGTAGGTGAAAACGTTCTCTTGAAAGTTTTGCCGATGAAGGGAATCATGAGATTTGGGGAAAAGGAGAAGTTGAGCCCAAGGTTTATAGGCCCATTTAAGGTGTTGAGACGAGTTGGGGAGATTTCTTACGAGCTTGCTTTGCCTCCCAGTCTATCAGGAGTTCATCCAGTTTTCCATGTATCTATGCTCTGGAAGTATCATGCCGACCTGTCACATGTGTTAGACTTCAGCACGATTTAGCTAGATAATAGCTTGGGTTATGAAAAGGAGCCAGTTTCCATTGTTGATAAACAGGTTTGCCAGTTGAGGTCCAAGAGAATTTCTGCAGTAAAAGTCCAGTGGAGGGGCCAACCAATCGAGGAAGCGACTTGGGAGGCCGAGCAAAATATGCGGAGTAGATATCCACACTAATTCAGCACTCCAGGTACAATTCTAAACCCGTTCGAGGACGAACGTTTGTTTAAGAGGTGGAGAATGTAATGACTCAACCGGTCATTTTGACTTTTAGAACCTCGTTCCCCTAAATAAAACTCCCTGTATGTGCTTTTATTAATTTATGACTTGCAGGGATGGTTAGTTCAGAATTTGGAAGTGATCGGGTTGAAATCGGAATAATTGGTTCCTTAGTTTGGCTTTAAAAGGCCAAGTTTGACTTCGGTCAATATTTTGAGAAAACGACCTCGGAATCGGGTTTTGACGGTTCCAGTAGCTCCGTATGGTGATTTTGGTCACAGGAGCGTGTTCGAAATTTTATTTGGAAGCCCGTAGTTAAATTTGGCTGGAAATGGCTAAAATAAGGATTTAAGTTTCGAAGTTTGGCCGGGGAGTTGACCTTTTGATATCGGGGTCGGAATCCAGTTCCGAACATTTTCATAGCTCTATTATGTCATATATGACTTATGTGCAAAATATGAGGCCAATCAGACTTGATTTGATAGGTTTCGACACAGAATGTAGAAGTTGGAAATTTTAAGTTTCATTAAGCTTGAATTGGAGTATGATTTGTGGTTTTAGCGTCGTTTGATATGATTTGAGGTTTCGACTAAGTTCGTATGATATTTTAGGACTTATTGGTATATTTGGTTGAGGTCTCGAGGGGTTCGGGTGAGTTTCGGACGGCTAACAGATCATATTTGGCCTTTGGGAGATTCCTGATAGCTGCTGATATTTTTCTTCTGATTTCCTTATACGCGATCGCGTAAGTTCGTCTGCGATCGCGTAGGGTAATTTGGGCAGAGGTGACTTTGTTCTACACGATTGCGTGAGATAGTTTGCGATAGCATAGGCTTGTTTGAGGCAGTGATATTTTTGTTCTTCGCGATCGCGTGAATAGGGCCGCGATCGCGTAGGTGTGGGAGTTTGGTATTCGCGAACGCACGAAGAAGGTCGTGTTCGCGTAGAGTATGTGGAGCAGAAGGGGAGGCCACGCGTTTGCGCTTCGCGATCACATGAATTGGTTTGCGATTGCGTAGGCCTGTAAGTTTGAACTCCGCGATCGCGTGGACAAGTCCGCGATTGCGTAGGGTTATATTTTGGGCACTAAAAATATGTGCTACGCGATCGCATAGAAGAAATCACTAGGCGGAGAGTTTTAAGTTCTAAAAATCCATTTTTACCGATTTGGAGCTCGGATTGAGGCGAGTTTTGGGATATTTTCAGAGAATACAATGTGGTAAGTGTTCTTAACTCAATATTGGTTAAGTTACCCGAATCCATCACTGTTTTTATCATTTAATTGGTGAATTAAGTTGGAAAATTTTGAAAAACCCTCTTGAATAGATTTGAGGATTTGAGGGCCTAATTATTACCGGAATTTAGTAATTTTGATATGAGTAGACTCGTGGTTGAGTGGGCGTTCCTATTTCGTAACGTTCGAAGGATTCCGAGACGTGGGCCCCACAAACGATTTTTGAGTTAATTTTGGATTTTTATTGAAAAATGTAGTATTTTCTTATGAAATTGATTCCTATAATTTTTAATGATTGTATCGAATTATTTTTGGCTAGATTCGAGCCATACGGTGTTGGATAATCGAGGAAAAGGCCTACTAGTGGATTAAATTGGAGCAAGTTGAGGTAAGTCTCTTGTATAATCTTGTGAGTAGAAAATTACCCCATAGGTAATTAAATTAATAATTATTGCTACTTGTGGGGGCTACGTACGCACGAGGTGACGAGAGTCCGTACGTAGCTACTATCTATGCTAAAGTCCGGGTAGTTAGGACTCAAAGCATGAATTATGTGCGTAAATTGTATCCTTTATTCAATTAAATTATTTGAACTATATTGTGAAATTTTAGGGAAAGTTAGTAAAATATGAAAATCTCATATATACTTAATTTTCTGTTTAAATTAATTAATTATTAAAAGAAATTGCTCATCCTCTCAAATTAATCTTATAATAAATATACTCTCATTCCGGAGGTACATAAGAAAATGTCCTCCTTTCTTGTGGAGCGGGCCAAATGCCTCGGCAGTATAGATGCACCTATGGATCGTGCCGCACGTCCCTCGGCAGTGTACACGACACTCTGGATCGGGCCATACGACCTCGGCAGAAATCGTGCCTAATAATAATAATAATTACACGATACCTTGGCATTTCAATTGAAGCTCGTGAATTTAATTAATAGATTGGAAATTGTTGCATTTGAAGGAATTTAATTATTTATGTTGGTTAAATAAGATTGTTGTTAGCTCTATGAATTATGTTGATTTAAATAATTCCATATTTTATTTCAATTATTATTATTGACCCTTAGTGAGTGTCAAAGTCGACCTCTCGTCTCTACCTCTTCGAGATTAGGCTTGATACTTACTGGGTACATGTTGTTTACGTACTCATGCTACACTTGCTGCACTTTTTGTGCAGGACCTGAGACAGGTGCTATCGTTGGACCTATCGGCGTGCACCCGCGTTATCCAGAGGCTTAGTGGTGAACTGCTTTCTGAGTCGTTCTGCAGTAACCAGTGCCTCTCTCTAAAAACTTATTTCTGTCTACTTTATTTCAGACAATATTTATAATTTTTGTATAATCGACAAGATGCTCCAACACTTGTGACACCAGGTCTTGGCACACACTAGTAGTATGATGACCCAAAGTGTCATCTTTAAATTTAATAATTAATTATATGTTCTAAGACCTCAAAAAGTACTATTTATCAGTCCTCGACTTGCGTGCGTAGTCCGTATAATTTTTCAAAAAGTTTTTATGAGAAACATTGATTAAAATGTGAAATAGAGCCTTAAAACTCAACTGACTTGACTTTGGTCAACATTTTGAGCAAACAGATCCGGATCGGTGTTTTGACACTTCCGATAGGTCCGTATCAGAATTTCGGACTTGGGAGTATGCCCGAAATTTAATTTGGAGGTCCCTAGATTAAGTTATGACCATTTAACGGAAACTGGGAATTTAAAGGCTTAAGATTTTCAAGTTTGACCACGGAGTTGACTTTTTGATATCGAGGCCGGAATCCAATTATGAAAATGTGAATAACTCTGTTATGTCATTTATGACTTGTGTTCCAAATTTGAAGTCATTCCAGATTTATTTAACATGCTTTGGCACGAGATTTACAAATTAAAAAGTTTAAAACTCAAAAGTTCGAATCAAGGTGTGAATTGCAATTTCGGCATTGTTTAACATTAAATGAGACCCCGAGTAAGTCCGTATTATGTTACGGGACTTGTTGGTATATTCGGACGGGGTCCCAAGTACCCCAAGTGTGATTCGGATCGAAATCAGATCGAATTATGAACTTAAGCCAATTCTGAAAATTTCTGCCTCTGATGTAATCGCACATGCGAGGGTCTTGGCCGCAGGTGCGGCGGAATTGCGCAGATGCGGGATTGGGCTGGTCTAGGGGCTTCGCAGGTGCGGCCATTTTGCGCAAAAGTGGATGTCGTAGGTGCGACAGGAATGTCCGCAAATACAGAACTTCACCTGGCAGTCTGGCATCGCAAATGCTAGTCCGCAAATGCGGAACGTTTATCCGCAGATGCGAAAATGACTGGGTAGAGCCCATAAATTCGGAAGTCGCTAATTTTACACATTTTTGAGTTTTAAGTCTCGGATTTGGGCGATTTCAAAGGGGATTTTCATGACTTTGAAGTGGGTAAGTGTTCTATAACCAAAAGTGATTATATTTCATGAATCCATGTCTATATTCATCACTTATTTCGGATTTATATGCAAGAAATTGGAATTTTTGTAAAACTTTTCAAAAACGAAAAATTAAGATTTGAAGGTCCATTTGACATCGGAATTGGATAATTTTTGTACGGTTGAACTCGTATCGGAACGGGTGTTCGGATTTCATGAGTTTTTCCTAGATTTGTGATGTGGGCCTCACTGTCAAATATTAAAATCAATTTCGGATTTTTATCCGAAAAATTAGTAAATTCATATGGAATTAATTCCTATGATTCGTATTGAGTATATCGAATTGTTTGTGAATTGACGCTTTTGGAGTCAAATTCAAAAGGAAAAGTTGTGGTCGAATAATTTATTGGAATTTGCAAAGCAAGGTAAGTGTCGTGGTTAACCTTGACTTGACGGAATAGAACCCTTAAATTATTTCTTATGTGAAATGCATGTGAACGACGTATAGGCGAGGTGACGAGTGTCTATACATCGTCAAATTAATTGTTTGCATAATTATTTGAAAATCCTAAATTTGTTTTAATACACGAATTAATTGTTATGATAATTCTTTCTCTCTCATTCTTTGTCAAATATTAATTCTTGAAATTCTGCAATAATTACTACATATTGATTTGATTTATATGTCTTAATTGTTACTTGACATTTAGCATATTAAATATTAAACTGTCTATTTTCTCCACGATTTTCACAATTAATTGTTAATTGCCATTGTTTGTTCATAAATAAATTATAATTATTGTGTGCCTTGATTCTTAATAGTTTCTCATTGGACGTGGTATTTATTGGAGCAATTTTTATTATATTTATGAGTTGTTGAAATATATTGGGGGAACGGGTTGTACACCGCAACGGAAATGAAAGTAAATATATCTATATTGGGGGATCGGATTGCACACTGAAATAGACTTATTTAAAAGTCTATATTGGGGGATCGGATTGCACGCCGCAACAGACTTATTAAAGTCTGTATTGGGGGATCGGATTGCACGCCGCAATAGACTTATTTAAAAGTCTATATTGGGGGATCGGATTGCACGCCGCAACAGACTTATTTAAAAGTCTATATTGGGGGATCGGATTGCACGCCGCAACAGACTTATTTAAAAGTCTATATTGGGGGATCGGATTGCACGCCGCAACAAACTTATTAAAAAGTCAATATTGGGGGATCGGATTGCACGCCGCAACAGACTTATTTAAAAGTATATGTATATACTTGATTAAAATAAATATATTGGAGGATTGAAAATGAATATATTGTGGGAGCGGTTTGCACGCTGCAACGGAAATTGATTGAAGTAATAATTGGTTATGACTGCTGAGTTGGCTTCAATTATTACAAATGAGTTACCTGATTTAATTCTATTATTGTGGTTATTACTATTATTGTGTACAAGTTAATGTAAGTGACCTGCCTTAGCCTTGTCACTACTTCGTCGAGGTTAGGCTCAGTACTTACCACTACATGGGGTCGGTTGTACTGATACTACACTCTGCACTTCTTGTGCAGATTTCGGAGTAGGTCCCAGCGGCGTACCATAGACTTGCTCGGATTTGAGCTACCAGAGGAGACTTGAGATATAACTGCAGGGCGTCCACAGTTCTGAAGTCCCCGTCTACTTTACTTTAGTTGTATGTTTGTATTTAGACAGCTTTATTTTATTCAGGCCTTTATTTGTATTATTCTAGAAGCTCGTGCACTTGTGACACCAATTCTGGGATGGTATTTAGACACCGTTATTTTTATGGATTATTCACTACATTTCAGACTTTACTTCCGCATTTGTTTCTTTGTTATTAATAAATTTAAAAATTATTTTAAAATAGATAATATTGTTCTAATGTTGGCTTGCCTAGCAAGTGAAATTATAACGACCCGATCCTGAAGGTGGGAATTTTGGGTCGTCATAGTTAGTATCAAAGCACTAGGTTATATAGGTCTCACGAGTCACGAGCAAGCTTAGTAGAGTCTGAAGGATCGGTACGGAGACGTCTATAGTTATCTCTCAGAGGCTATGAAGTTTAGGAACAATATCACTTCTTTCTTATTCTGTCGTGCGATTTTATTCTATCATCGATGATTGAACCATTCTACTCTTATTCTCTCGCAGATGGTGAGAACACGTAATACATCTACCGATGGACATGGACCAGAGTCCACGGTGGCAACTATGGCCAGGGGTAGAGGTCGAGGCCGAGGTCATGCTAGAGGCCGAGGAAGAGGCAGAGGTAGAACTCAGTCTAGAGCTCGGGCAGCAGCTCCTGTTGTAGAACCTCAGGTGGACCTTCAGGAGGAGGTTCTAGTTTAGAATGTACCAGTTGGACCAGTTCAGGCCCCGAAAGGATTCATAGCTACTACAGTGCTTTAGGACGCTCTAGTCCGTTTAGTGTGTCTTATGGAGGGCGTGGCCCAGAATGGTACATTTCCAGTGGCACCAGCCATCTCACAGGCTGAGGGAGGAGCACAAACTCCCACTACTCCCGTTCTGGAGCAGATGGCTCCCCAGAATCAGGCTCCAGCAGCCCCGCCAGTTGGGGTAGTTCAGCCAATTATTGTGGCACAGACCGGTGATAGGCCCACCATGTCTTTTGAGGCCTTATTGAGACTGGTTAAGTTCACTAAGCTCTTTCCAGTTCTCTTCAGTGGTACACCTCCTGAGGACCCACAGGATTATCTTGACCGTTGCCATGAGGTGTTGCGGAACATGGGTATAGTTGAGACCAATGGGATTGATTTTTTTGTATTTCAGATGGCGGGTTCCGCCAAGAGGTGGTGGAAAGATTATACATTGACCAGACCAGTCGGATTGCCTGCACTTACCTGGGAGCAGTTCTCTCAGCTATTTATGGAGAAGTTCCTTCCTATTACACTGAGAGAGGATTACCACAAGCAATTTGAGCATTCACAGTAGGGCAGTATGACTGTTACTCAGTATGAGTCCCATTTTGTGGATTTGGCCCGTCATGCTCTCCTTTTACTGCCTATTGAGGGAGAGAGAGTGAGGAGTTTTATTGAGGGACTCACTCACCCTATCAGGCTTCAGATGGCCAAAGAGACCGGAAGCAAGATTTCTTTTCAGGCAACTGCTAATGTCGCGAGGAGGATCGGGATAGTTCTTGCACAGGAGAGAGGGCAGAGTTATGATAAGAGTCCTCGTTAGTTCGGTGATTTTAGTGGTAACTCGCCTGGAGGCAGGGGTAATTTTTGTAGGGGTCATCCTCCCTGACCGTTTCATTCAGCACTTCATGCATCTCCCGGTGCTTCAGGGAGTCAAGGTCCTATTATGCCTTTCTCTGGGCAGCCAGCATTTAGTGCACATTTAGCTCCTATCAGTGCACCACCACTCCAGAGTTACTACAATGGTTATCTGGCCCATTCGGGTCAGCTTCAGCTTCAGCAACCACAGCATCAGGATGGGTATTATGAGTATGGAAACATTGGTCATATCAGGAGGTATTGCCCTAGATTGGCGAGTAACAGATCTCGACAGGATTCTTGTGCCATCATACCGGCACCGGTTGCTTCACCGCCTGCTCAGCCAGTTAAAGGTAGAGGTCAGGCAGATAGAGGTGGAGGGCATGCCATTAGAGGTGGAGGTCAGACCATTAGAGGTGGATGCCAGCCAGTTAGAGGCCGTCCTAGGGACGCAGTTCAGAGTGGTAGGGCCCAGCCTCGATTTTATGCTTTTCTAGCTAGGCCTGAGGCTGAGTCATCTGATGATATGATCGTATTATTCCAGTTTTCCATAGAGATGCTTCAGTTATATTTGATCCAGAATCTACTTATTCTATGTGTCCTCCTATTTTGCTTCATATTTGGTTGTGCCTTGTGATTCTCTCAGTGCTTCTGTGTATGTATCTACACTGGTAGGAGACTATGTTGTAGTAGATCATGTCTGTCATTTGTGTGTGGTTACTATTGATAGTCTTGAGACTAGTGTGGATCTTCTACTTCTTGATATGGTAGATTTTGATGTCATCTTGGGTATGGATTGGTTGTCACCTTATCATGCTATATTGGATTGTCATGCCAAGATAGTGACCCTAGCCATGCTGGTTTACCTGGATTAGAGTGGAAAGGAACTCTTGGTCATTCTGCCAGTAGGGTTATTTATTATATGAAAGCTCGGCATATGGTAGAGAAAGAGTGTCAAGCCTATTTGGCTTGTATTCTTGATCCCAGTGCGGATGTCCCTTCTATGGACTCAATACCACTTATTCATACATTTCCAGAAGTATTTCCTACAGATTTGCCGGGGATGCCACCCGACAGAGATATTGACTTCTGTATTGATTTGGCTCCGGGCACTCAGCCCATTTCTATTCCACCATACCGTATGGCCCGCCAGAGTTGAAATAATTGAAGGAGCAGTTAGAAGACTTGCTTGATCAGGGATTCATTATACCCAGTGTCTCGCCCTGGGGTGCACCAGTACTATTTGGAAAAAAGAAAGATGGCTCTATGCGGATGTGTATAGATTATCGACAGTTGAACAAGGCCACTATCAAAAACAAATATCCGCTGCCAAGAATTGATGACTTATTTGATCAGCTTAAGGGTGCTAAGGTATTTTCGAAGATTGATTTGAGGTCTAGTTACCATCAGTTGAAGATTAGGGCATCTG
Source organism: Nicotiana tabacum (assembly GCF_000715075.1). Taxonomy (NCBI): domain Eukaryota; kingdom Viridiplantae; phylum Streptophyta; class Magnoliopsida; order Solanales; family Solanaceae; genus Nicotiana; species Nicotiana tabacum. Next base: position 15,554,096 of record NC_134097.1, on the reverse strand, counting down.
ATGTCCCTAAAACAGCTTTTTGGACTTGGTATGAGCATTACGAATTCCTAGTGATGTCATTTGGGTTGACAAATGCCCCGTCAGCATTTATGGATTTGATGAATCGGGTGTTCTAGTCCTATTTGGATTTTCTTGTGGTTGTATTCATTGATGATATCTTGATTTACCCCAACAGTGAGCATGAGCAGCATCTTCGGAGTGTGCTTCAAACTTTGAGGAATAATCAGTTATATGCCAAATTTTCAAAATGTGAGTTTTGGTTAGACTCAGTTGCCTTTTTGGGGCATGTTGTATCGGCAGAAGGCATAAAGGTGGATCCTTAAAAGATTGAGGTTGTTCAGAATTGGCCTAGAACTACTTCAGTTACAGAGATCCAGAGTTTCTTGGGTTTAGCAGGTTATTATCGTCGGTTCGTGGAAGGGTTTTCATCTATAGCAAGCCCATTGACTAGGCTTACCCAAAAAGGTGTCCCATTCAGATGGTCAGATGAGTGTGAGTTGAGCTTTCAGAAGCTCAAGACTGCTTTGACTACGGCGCCAATATTGGTATTACCCACAGGTTCAGGATCGTATACGGTATATTGTGACGCATCTCACATTGGGCTTGGTGCAGTATTAATGCAAGATGGCAGGGTGATTGCATATGCATCGCGGAAGTTGAAAGTTCACGAGAAGAATTATCCTGTTCATGACTTAGAATTGGCAGCCATTGTTCATGCACTGAAGATTTGGAGGCATTATCTCTATAGTGTCTCGTGTGAGGTATTTACTAATCATCTTAGCCTTCAGTATCTGTTCAAAAGAAAAGATCTTAATTTGAGGCAGAGAAGATGGTTGGAATTGTTGAAAGACTATGATATCACCATTTTGTATCACCCCTAAAAGGCCAATGTAGTGGCCGATGCTTTGAGTAGAAAGGTTGTGAGTATGGGCAACTTGCTCACAATTCTGGTTGGTGAGAGACCATTAGCTGCAGATGTTCAGACTTTGGCTAACCAATTCGTGAGGTTAGATGTTTCAGAACCCAGTCGGGTTCTATCTTGCACAATCGCTCGGTCTTCTTTATATGAGCATATCTGAGAGCGATAGTATGATGATCCTCATTTACTTATCCTTAAGGACACGGTGCGACACGATGATTCCAAACAGGTTGCTGTGGGGGAAGATGGAGTTCTATGAATGCAGTGTCGTATTTGTGTGCCTAGTGTTGACAGGCTTCGTGAATTAATTCTTGAAGAGGCACACAGTTCCAGGTATTCGACTCATCCAGGTACTGCCAAAATGTATCAAGATTTGCGGCAACATTATTGGTGGAGGAGAATGAAAAAGCATATAGTTGCATATGTAGCTAAGTGTCTGAATTGTCAACAAGTTAAGTACGAGCATCAGAGACCTAGTGGTTTGCTTCAGAAGTTAGAAATTCCTGAGTGGAAATGGGAGCGTACACTATGGATTTCGTTGTTGGACTCCCACGGACTCAGAGAAAATTTGACACAGTTTGGCACATTGTGGACAGGTTGACCAAGTCAGCACATTTCATTCCAGTGGTAGTTACCTATTCTTCAGAGCGGTTAGCCGAAATTTACATTCGTGAGATTGTCCGTGTCTATTATTTCAGATCGAGGTACACAATTTGCCTCACACTTCTGGAGGGCTGTACAACGTGAGTTAGGCACGCGGGTAGAGTTGAGTACAACATTTCATCCACAGACATATGGATAGTCAGAGCGCACCATTGAGATATTGGAAGATATGTTTCGCGCTTGTGTTATAGACTTTGGAGGTTCTTGAGATCAGTTCTTGCCACTTGCGGAGTTTGCCTATAATAATAACTACCAGCCGAGCATTCAGATGGCTCTATATGAAGCATTGTATGGGAGGCGATGTTGTTCGCCAGTTGGCTGGTTTCAATCGGGAGAGGCTCGGTTGTTGGGTACCGATTTGGTACATGATGCCTTGGATAAAGTCAAAATTATTCAGGATCGACTTTGCACAGCTTAGTCGAGGAAAAAGAGTTATGTCGACCGTAAGGTTCGTGATCTTGCATTCATCGTTGAAGAAAGAGTATTGCTCTAGGTTTCACCTATGAAAGGTAATGAGGTTCGGAAAGAAGGGCAAGTTGAGCCCTAGGTAAATTGGACCCTTTGAAATTCTTGTAAGGGTGGGTGAAATAGCCTACAGGCTTACATTACCTCCTAGTTTATCAGCGGTTCATCTGGTGTTCCATGTGTCAATCCTCCGAAAATGTCACGACCCGAAATTTTCCACCGACGGGACCGTGATGGCGCCTAACATTTCACTTGCTAGGCAAGCCAACATTAGAGGATCATTAAACCAATTCCTTATTTTCATTTAGTAATTAACAATAATTAACTAAGATGAAATATAATAAGTGAGGAATATCATAAAACTGTATTAATTACTACCACCCGGATTTGGAGTCACAATTCACAAGCATTCTAGAATTTACTACAAGTAATAATTTGAAAGAAATACAACTATATGAATGAAAGAAACAGTAGAACAGAAAAGATAGGCGGGGACTTCAAGGTCTGTGAACGCCGACAGATCTACCTTGAGTCACTAGACAGCGGACCAATAGCAAAATCTCGATCAACCCGAACCGGTATCAAAGTATGCACAGAAAGTACAGAATGCAGCATTAGTACAACCGACCCCATGTACTGGTAAGTATCTAGCCTAACCTCGGCAAAGTAGTGACGAGGCTAGGACAAGACACCCAAATATGACCTGAACAGTATAATCATGCTAGTGGCAACAACAGTAAATAAAGAAATAACACAGAAATAATGGAAAAGGAACATACAGTGGGGGAATACAACATAAAGAGTGAGAATAATGAGAAGACAGAATTAAACAAAAAATCCCTTAAACGAATTGAGCAATTAAAAAAGCAAAGGAAAACTGCACGGCATCACCCTTCGTGCTTTTACTCTCAACCTCACCAAATAACAAATAAGACTGCACGGCATCACCCTTCGTGCTTTTACTCTCTTCCTCACAATATAAATAATTCATGCACGGCATCACCCTTCGTGCTTTACACTCTTCCTCACAATATAATTAAATTATGCACGGCATCACCCTTCGTGCTTTACACTCTTCCTCACAATATAATTAAATTATGCACGACATCACCCTTCGTGCTTTACACCCTTCCTCACAATATAATTAAATTATGCACGACATCACCCTTTGTGTTTTACACTCTTCCTCACAATTCACATAATCAATAACAACGGATAGAGAGAAGTTTCACAAAGAGATCAATATTTCATCAATGATTACTTTCACAATTTAACATCTCAATCTCGAATCAATATTGACAATTTTATCAACCTTGATGGAACCGGATACAAGTCTCCCAACACTTCAACAACAAGAATAAGCATGGATAACAAGATTTAAGAATACAAATTTGCAAGAATGGAATTTCACTCGCATGCTATGATTCAACCACAACGCATAGATTCTCGTCACCTCAGCTATACATCGTATTCAACAACAAAACACGTAGCAAATACTCACGCAATGCCTATTCCCTCAAGCCAAAGTTAGACACGACACTTACCTCACTCCGAAGGCCACTTAATTCTCAATCACAACTTTTCCTTTGAAAATTCACCTCCAAACCACTCGTATCTATTCAAAAATGACTCAATAATATCAATATTGATAAAGGAATCAATTATATTTCATAAATTAAATTTCCCAAATTTTTCTCTAAAGTCAAAAAATCGACCCCGGGCCCGCTTGGTCGAAACCTAAGGCTCGAAAAAAAATCCTTTTACCCATTCACCCCCGAGCCCGAATATGTAATTAGTTTTGGAATCCGACCTCAAATTGAGGTCTAAATTCCCAAATTCCTGAAATCCCTAGTTTCTACCCTAACCCCTAATTCTACCATGAAAACTCTAGATTTTAGGTTGAAAATTCAAGAAATGTAATGGGTAATTGAAAGAAAATGGTTTAGAATCACTTACCAACAATTTGGGGAAGAAATGACTCTTGAAAAATTGCCTCTCACCGTTTGGTTTTTGAGAAAAATGAATTTTTGGCTAAACTCCCGTTTGGTTCTGTTAAGTGTTGGGCGACAGTATTCATTGCGTTCGCAAGAGCACTGTCACGTTTGCGAAGTGTATGGGCTGCCAAGCCTTCACGTTCGTGAGACAGTGCCCGCGTTCGCGTAGGCTACCTTCCTTGGTCTTCGCGTTCGCGATGAATAAAAAATTGTCTGCCCCTCCCCAGTGCCTAACACTACGCGTTCGCGATGGGCTTGTCGCGTTCGCGAAGGGTAACGCCCCCGTCGCTTTGCATTTGCGACCAAGCCTTTGTGTTCGCGAAGAAGAAATCCTCAGCTTCCCAGTTTACTCTTCACGTTCGCGAGAGTACCTTCGTGAACGCGAAGAAGGACATGCCAGAACACCTGCTGCAGCAAAATACCAAATTTCCAAAATCCAAAACATCACGTGGCCTATCCGAAACTCACCCGAGCCGTCGGGGCTCCAAACCAAACATGCACACAAGTCTAAAAACATCATACGGACCTGCTCGTGTGATCAAATCGCCAGAATAACACCTAGAACTCCGAATATAGCACCAAATCGAATAAAATTCTCAAGAACACTTTAAAATTACTATTTTCTCAACCAAAGGTTCGAATCACGTCAAATCAACTCTGTTTCTCACCAAATTTCTCAGACATGTCTTAAATTTCATAATGAACATGTACCGGGCTCCGGAACCAAAATACGGACCCGGTACTAATAATGCCAAACATCTATCAATTCTTAAAAATAATTAATTTTCAGACTTTGAATTGTCATCAAAAACTCATAACTTGAACTAGAGACCTCCGAATACGATTCCGGGTATACGCCCAGGTCCCACAATTCGATAGGGACCCACCGGGACCGTCAAAACACGGATCCTGGCCTGTTTACCAAAAAAGTGGACCGAAGTCAACAAAAAAATTAACTTTTAAGGCATAAATTCTTATTTTCATCAATCTTCAACATAAAAGCTTTTCGGAAACCTTCCCAGACTGCGCACGCAAATCGAGGAGGATAAAAATGAGATTTTTAAGGCTTAAGAGCACAGATTCGAGTTCTAAAACAAAAGATGACCTTTTGGGTCATCACATTCTCCACCTCTAAAACAACCGTTCATCCTTGAATGGACATAGAAAAGTACATGGACTGGTGAAAAGGTGGGGATATCTACTCCGCATATCGGACTCGGACTCCTAAGTAGCTGCCTCAATAGGCTGACCTCTCCACTGCATGCGAACTGAAGGGTAACTATTTGATCTCAACTGGCGAACTTGCCGGGCTAGAATTGCCACGGGCTCCTCCTCGTAAGACAAATCCTTGTCCAATTCGACAGAGCTGAAATCTAACATAAGGGACGGATCACCGTGATACTTTCGAAGCATGGACACATGGAATACCGGATGAACAGCTGCTAAACTAGGTGGCAACGCAAGCCTGTAAGCCACCTTTCCCACTCTCTCCAAAATCCCAAAAGGTCCGATATACCTAGGGCTCAACTTACCCTTCTTCCCAAATCTCATAACACCCTTCATGGGAAATACCCAAAGCAATATTCTTTCTCCAACCATGAATGCAATATCACGAACTTTACGATCGGCATAACTCTTTTGCCTAGACTGAGCTGTGCGAAGTCGATCCTGAATAATCTTGACCTTATCCAAGGCATCTTGTACCAAATCGGTACCCAATAACCGAGCCTCTCCAGGTTCAAACCAGCCAACTGGCGAACGACATCGCCTTCCGTATAATGTCTCATATGGAGCCATCTGAATGCTTGACTGGTAGCTATCATTGAAGGCAAACTTTACTAACGGCAAGAACTTCCAAAGTCAATAACACAGGCGCGAAGCATATCCTCCAAGATCTGAATAGTACGCTCGGACTATCCGTCCGTCTGAGGATGGAATATTGTGCTCAACTCAACCCGCGTACCTAACTCACGTTGTACTGCCTTCCAACAATGTGAGGTAAATTGCGTACCTCGATCAGAAATGATAGACACAAGCACACCTTGAAGGCATACATTCTCACGAATGTAAGTTTCAGCTAACCTCACTGAAGAATAGGTAACTGCCACTGGAATGAAATGTGCTGACTTGGTCAACCTGTTCACAATGACCCAAACTGCATCAAATTTTCTCTGAGTCCGTGGGATCCCAACAACAAAATCCATAGTGATTTCCTCCCACTTCCACTCAGGAATTTCTAACTTTTGAAGCAAACCACCAGGTCTCTGATGCTCGTACTTAACTTGCTGACAATTCAGACACTGAGCTACTTATGCAACTATATCCTTATTCATTCTCCTCCACCAATAATGTTGCCGCAAATCTTGATACATTTTGGCGGTACCTGGATGAATAGAATACCTGGAACTGTGTGTCTCTTCAACAATTAATTCATGAAGCCCATCCACATTAGGCATACAAATACGACCCTGCATTCCCAGAACCCCATCTTCCCCCACAGCAACATGTTTGGCATCACCGTGCCGCACCGTGTCCTTAAGGACAAGTAATTGAAGATCATCATACTGCCTTTCTCTGATGCGCTCATATAAGGAAGACCGAATGACTGTGCAAGCTAGAACCCAACTGGGTTCCAAAACATCTAACCTTACGAACTGACTAGCCAAAGTCTGAACATATGCAGCTAATGGCCTCTCACCAACCGGAATATATGTAAGACTGCCCATACTCACAGCCTTTCTACTCAAAGCATCAGCCACCACATTGGCCGTTCCGGGGGTGATGCAAAATAGTGATATCATAGTCTTTCAACAACTCCAACCATCTTCTCTGCCTCAAATAAAGATCTTTTTGTTTGAACAGGTACTGAAGGCAATGATGATCAGTAAATACCTCACACGAAACACCGTAAGGTAATGCCTACAAATCTTCAGTGCATGAACAATGGCTGCCAGTTCTAAATCATGAATAGGATAATTCTTCTCGTGAACTTTCAATTGCCGCGACGCATATGCAATTACCTTTCCATCTTGCATTAATACTGCACCAAGCCCAATATGAGAAGCGTCACAATATACCGTATACGATCTTGAACCTGTGGGTAATACCAACACTAGCCCGGTTTGAACATATCAATTTATTTTAAAAAATATGAGGACCTCGGCCTCAGTTCTGAATCACAAGTAATCTGCACATCTTGCCAATTGAAACTTTCCATTTTCTCCTTTTAAATAACTTTCGTTAAACAAAATTACAACACATAATGAACCCCACATCGGTAGGGCATATAATTCATAATTTGTAAATAATTATCCGGAAATACATCAAAACATACCGAAATAAGCACAAGAAAGGCACCTTTAGCCTCATAGATCTTATTAGAGTCCATCATGGAATGATAGGTGTAGTTATCTCCATAAAACCTCCCGACAGAAATAGACACATAAGTAGATTATAGAATTACAAAGCTCACTCATAAGTGGAGCATAATAGGAGGACTCATCTTGATACTCAGAACCGAATAAAGTTAAGGAAATTATTCCTTCATTTTAAATCGAGGTTGTACCTATAACGACACTATCTGATGTAAAGACCTCCACCATACCATAAAACAAATATAATAATAGCCTGAGTGCTTTGATGAAATATATCTCTCCCAAGTTTGGGACAATTTTCTCATGATGCCTAGTATCGCCGTATTTATAACAACCCCTTTGCGGGTTTGGCTGCTCATATTGAGTCTATGCCAGATAACTGGAATAGCCATTATAGGAAACTCATGTCAGTGGTGCATTAAAAGAACTTACTGGAGCACCTCGATTAATCCGATGTGTGAACTGGGCTAGTCGACTACTCGAGCCCCCGTCATAATGATTTATACTCGCAGAGTAGAATCCACTGAATCCCCCAGAACCTCGAGACTTCTTGGTCTCCTTAGCTTCCTTTTTTCCTCACCCCGAACACGTCCTAATATCTTGGCAATTTCTACCACTAGTGAAAATGAAGTATCAGCCTGTAGCTCCCGAGTTGTATAAAATTTTTACGATCATAATTAGGTCCTTTAATGAGTCTGTGGACTCGCTCTATGGCTGTAGGAAGCAAAGTAGGAATATGAAGGGCTAACGTATTGAACCCGATGGCATATTATGACACCGTCATGGTGACCGGACGCAATCGCTCAAACCCTATACGCCATGTATTATGGAGAGTCTGGGAACAAACTCTTTCAAAATCATTTCTGAGAACAGAGCCAAGTGGGCAGTGTTGCATTGGCTGGTTTGCCCTCTTCATAGGCTTGCCACGGACACCTGTGGAGAATTATCTCTCTCATAGCTAATTTCTTCTTTTGTTATGCTGAGTTAAAATTGTTGAGCTAACCCATTTCTTAACATACTCTTCGATTCTTCTCAGAGGTAACCCTTACTCCTGTTTATACACAACGATCACAAAAGTAGAGCTCCATACAGACAAATCTTGTCACAAACCACATAGTCCAGAATCTCGTCAACCACTATACTTCCTTTGAAGCATCCCAAAATCCGCAACCATGACGTCCACGTTGAGTAGCTCTTCTGTAAATTTAAAGTCGTTTCTCTAACACCTTTGGTACTGAAGTATAGGATTATTAAGTAGGAGGACATACCGCAAGTACCAACCTTATTCTCTACAAAATCTCAGGCCTTAAACATGTGTAAATTTTTTGGGGGAACCTTTCAGTACCACTTATATACATTTCAGGCCAAAACTGATGTAACACATGACCCCGAAATTCATTCATTGATAGTGGACTCCCCCACTCGGCGCGAAGTCATAGTTTACCATGTCCGATGGTCCACAATACTAACCTTCACAACTCCTATAAATCAACCAGATGCCAAGGTACGTTGCACCCCCCACATTATTCACTGGGTGATCTCTTTATACGTCCGCATCTTCAGTCGGAATCACATGTTGAGGCATTGTTTGAGCATCTATGGCTCCCCCGTAGTTCATCTGCGGCATCATGAACCGTCGACGCACAACTCATACCTAGTGTGCAGTGTCATACACGAGTGCATACAAAGGAATACGAGATATAGGTTTCAAACAAAAATCAATGTCGCACGATAAGGAATGAAAGAAGTGATATTGTTCCTAAACTTCATAGCTTATGAGAGATAAGTACAAATGTCTCCGTACCGATCCTTCAGACTCTACTAAGTTTACCGGTGACTCGTGAGACCTATGTAACCTAGTGCTCTGATACCAACTGTCACAACCCAAAATTTCCCACCAACAGGACCGTGATGGTGCCTAATATTTCACTTGCTAGGCAAGCCAACGTTAGAGGATCATTAAACCAATTCCTTATTTCCATTCAATAATTAACTAAGATGAAATATAATAAGTGCAGAATATCATAAAACTGTATTAATTACTACCACCCGGATCTGGAGTCACAATTCACGAGCATTCTAGAATTTACTACAAGTAATAATCTAAAAGAAATACAACTATTGGAATGAAAGAAACAGTAGAACAGAAAAGATAGGCAGGGACTTCAAGGTCTGTGAACGCCGACCGACCTACCTTGAGTCTCCGGACAGCGGACCAATAGAAAAATCTCGATCAACCCAAACCGGTATCAAAGTCTGCACAGAAAGTACAGAGTGCAGCATCAGTACAACCGACCCCATGTACTGGTAAGTATATAGCCTAACCTCGGCGAAGTAGTGACGAGGCTAGGACAAGACACCCACATATGACCTGAATAGTATAATCATGCTAGTGGCAACAACAGTAAATAAAGAAATAACACAAAAATAATGGGAAAGGAACAAACAGTAGGGGAATAAAACATAAAGAGTGAGAATAATGAGAAGACAGAATTAAACAGAAAATCCCTTAAACGAATTGAGCAATTAAAACAGTAAAGGAAAAATGCACGGCATCACCCTTCGTGCTTTTACTCTCAACCTCACCAAATAACAAATAATACTGCACGGCATCACCCTTCGTGCTTTTACTCTCTTCCTCACAATATAATTAAATTATGCACGGCATCACCCTTCGTGCTTTACACTCTTCCTCACAATATAATTAAATTATGCACGGCATCACCCTTCGTGCTTTACACTCTTCCTCACAATATAATTAAATTATGCACGGCATCACCCACCAATATAATTAAATTATGCACGGCATCACCCTTCGTGCTTTACACTATTCCTCACAATTCACATAATCAATAAAAACGGATAGAGAGAAGTTTTACAAAGTCATCAATATTTCATCAATGATTACTTTCACAATTATACATCTCAACCTCGAATCAATATTCACAATTTTATCAACCTTGGTGGAACCGGATACAAGTCTCCCAACATTTCAACAACAACAATAAGCATGGATAACAAGATTTAAGACTACAAATTTGCAAGAATGGAATTTCACTCGCATGCTATGACTCGACCACTATGCATAGATGCTCGTCACCTCAGCTATACATCGTATTCAACAACAAAACACTCAGCAAATACTCACACAATGCCTATTCCCTCAAGCCAAAGTTAGACACGACACTTACCTCACTCTGAAGGCCACTTAATTCTCAATCACAGCTTTTCCTTTGGAATTCACCTCCAAACCACTCGTATCTATTCAAAAATGACTCAATAATATCAATATTGCTAAAGGAATCAATTATAATTCATAAATTAAATTTCCCAAATTTTCCTCCAAAAAGTCAAAAAATAGACATCGGGCCCGCTTGGTCGAAACTCGAGGTTCGGACCAAAATCCTTTTACCCATTCACCCCCGAGCCTGAATATGTAATTAGTTTTGGAATCTGATCTCAAATTGAGGTCTAAATTCCCAAATTCCCGAAATCCCTAGTTTCTACCCTAACCCCTAATTCTACCATGAAAACTCTAGATTTTAGGGTGAAAATTCAAGAAATATAATGGGTAATTGAAAGAAAATGGTTTAGAATCACTTACCAACAATATGGGGATGAAATGACTCTTGCAAAATCGCCTCTCACCATTTGGTTTTTTAGAAAAATGAGTTTTTGGCTAAAATCCCGTTTTTGGGTTCTGTTAAGTGTTGGGCGACAGTATTCATCGCGTTCGCAAAGTGTATGGGCTGCCAAGCCTTCGCGTTCGCGAGACAGTGCTCGCATTCGCATAGGCTACCCTTCCCTGGTCTTTGCATTCGCGATGAAGAAAAAGTCGGTTGCCCCTCCCCAGTGCCTAACACTACGCGTTCGCGATGGGCTTGTCGCGTTCGCGAAGGGTAACGCCCCCATCGCTTCACGTTCGTGACCAAGCCTTCGCGTTCGCGAAGAAGAAATCCTCAGCTGCCCAGTTTACTCTTCGCGTTCGTGAGAGTACCTTCGTGAACGTGAAGAAGGACATGCCAGAACACCTGCTGTAGCAAAATACCAGATTTTCAAAGTCCAAAACATCCCGTGGCCTATCCGAAACTCACCCGAGCCGTCGGGGCTCCAAACCAAACATGCACACAAGTCTAAAATCATCATACGGACCTGCTCGTGCGATCAAATCACCAGAATAACACCTAGAACTCCGAATTTAGCACCAAATCGAATGAAATTCTCAAGAACACTTTAAAATTACTATTTTCTCAAACGAAGGTCCGAATCACGTCAAATCAACTCCGTTTCTCACCAAATTTCTCAGACATGTCTTAAATATCATAATGAACTTGTACCGGGATCCGAAACCAAAATACGGATCCGGTATTAACAATGCCAAACATCAATCAATTCTTAAAAATAATTAATTTTTAGACTTTTAATTTTCATCAAAAATTCATAACTTGAGCTAGGGACCTCCGAATTCGATTCCGGGCATACGCCCAGGTCCCATAATTTGATACGGACCCACCGGGACCATCAAAACACGGATCCGGGCATTGTTTACCAAAAGAGTTAACCGAAGTCTACAAAAAAAATAACTTTTAAGGACTAAATTCTTATTTTCATCAATTTTCAACATAAAAGCTTTTCTGAAACATGCCCGGACTGCGCACGCAAATTGAGGAGGGTAAAAATGAGATTTTTAAGGCTTAAGAGCGTAGATTCGAGTTCTAAAATATAAGATGACATTTTGGGTCATCACATTCTCCACCTCTAAAACAAACGTTCGTCCTCGAACGGACATAGAAAAGTACATGGGCTGGTGAAAAGGTGGGGATATCTACTCCGCATATCGGACTCGGACTCCCAGGTAGCTGCCTGAATAGGCTGACCTCTCCACTGCATGCGAACTGAAGGGTAACTATTTGATCTCAACTGGCGAACTTGCCGGGCTAGAATTGCCACCGGCTCCTCCTCGTAAGTCAAATCCTTGTCCAACTGGACAGAGCTGAAATCTAACACATGGGACGGATCGCCGTGATACTTTTGAAGCATGGACACATGGAATACCGGATGAACAGCTGCTAAACTAGGTGGCAACGCAAGCCTGTAAGCCACCTCTCCTACTCTCTCCAAAATCTCAAAAGGTCCGATATACATAGAGCTCAACTTACCCTTCTTCCCAAATCTCATAACTCCCTTCATGGGCAATACCCGAAGCAATATTCTTTCTTCAACCATGAATGCAATATCACGAACTTTACGGTCGGCATAACTCTTTTGCCTAGACTGAGCTGTGCGAAGTCGATCCTGAATAATCTTGACCTTATCCAAGGCATCTTGTACCAAATCGGTACCCAATAACCGAGCCTCTCCCGGTTCAAACCAGCCAACTGGTGAACGACATCGCCTTCCATATAATGCCTTATATGGAGCCATCTGAATTCTCGACCGGTAGCTGTCATTACAGGCAAACTCCTCTAACGGCAAGAACTGATCGAAGAACCTCCAAACTCAATACCACAGGCGCGGAGCATTTCCTTCAAGATCAAAATAGTACGCTCGGATTGTCCGTCCGTCTGAGGATGGAATGCTGTGCTCAACTCAACCTGCGTACCTAACTCATGTTGTACTGCCTTCCAAAAGTGTGAGGTAAACTGCGTACCTCGATCAGAAATGATAGACACGGGCACACCTTGAAGGCAGACAATCTCACGAATGTAAGTTTCAGCTAACCTCACTAAAGAATAGGTAACTACCACTGGAATGAAATATGCTAACTTGGTCAACCTGTTCACAATGACCCAAAATGCGTCAAATTTTCTCTGAGTCTGTTGTATCCGAACAACAAAATCCATAGTGATATCCTCCCACTTCCACTCAGGAATTTCTAACTTTTGGAGCAAACCACCAGGTCTTTGATGCTCGTACTTAACTTGCTGACAATTCAGACACCGAGCTACTTATGTAACTATATCCTTATTCATTCTCCTCCACCAATAATGTTGCCGCAAATCTTGATACATTTTGGTAGTACCTGGATGAATAGAATACCTGGAACTGTGTGTCTCTTCAAGAATTAATTCATGAAGCCCATCCACATTAGGCACACAAATACGACCCTGGATTCCCAGAACCCCATATTCCCCCACAGCAACAAGTCTGGCATCACCGTGCTGCACCGTGTCCTTAAGGACAAGTAATTGAAGATCATCATACAACCTCTCTCTGATGCGCTCATACAAGGAAGACCGAGCGACTGTGAAAGCTAGAACCCAACTGGGTTGCAAAACATCTAACCTCACGAACTGACTAGACAAAGTCTGAACATATGCAGCTTATGGCCTCTCACCAACCGGAATATATGCAAGACTGCCCATACTCACAGCCTTTCTACTCAAAGCATCGGCCACCACATTGGCCTTTCCGGGGTGATACAAAATGGTGATATCATAGTCTTTCAACAACTCCAACCATCTTCTCTGCCTCAAATTAAGATCTTTTTGTTTGAACAGGTACTGAAGGCAACGATGATCAGTAAATACCTCACACGAAACACCGTAGAGGTAATGCCTACAAATCTTCAGCGCATGAACAATGGCTGCCAGTTCTAAATCATGAATAGGATAATTCTTCTCGTAAACTTTCAATTGCCGTGACGCATATGCAATTACCTTGCCATCTTGCATTAATATTGCACCAAGCCCAATATGAGAAGCGTCACAATATACTATATACGATCTTTAACCTGTGGGTAATACCAACGCTAGCGTTTTAGTTAAAGCGGGCTTGAGCTTCTGAAAGCTCAACTCACACTCGTCTGCCCATCTAAATGGGGCACCCTTCTAGGTCAATCTGGTCTTAATAGTTGTTCATAATCAATTACAGAATCATTAATTAACTTCATGTTAACAAAAATCACGTTTCAAACCTTCACGATACTAATAACGAGATGCGAGGCATGAAGACCTCATAATTATTTACCCGAATTAACGAGCCACATTTAACGCCACCTAGGCGGGCACCTACCTCGTAGGTTACAACACAATATTACAACACGAATTTGGCAAGTATTCACAGAGAATTTTATACAAAAAAATTTCAAATAAGCCTAGCAGGCATGACTCCCTAGTAGTACTATAGTATAAATTTAATTTTCACAAGGGAGAATTTAAACACAAGAATTTTTATCACAAGGATCTAGTCCTTATATGACTTCCACCGCAGCTCATAGCCCGGTTTAAACATATCTATTTATTTTAAAAAATACAAGGACCTCGGCCTCAGTTCTGAATCACAAGTAATATGCACATCTTGCCAATTGAAACTTTCCATTTTCTCCTTTTAAATAACTTTCGTTAAACATAATCACAACACATAATGAACCCCACATCGGTAGGGCATATAATTCACAATTTGTAAATAATTATCCAGAAATACATCAAATCATACCGAAATAAGTACTAGTAAGGCACCTTTAGCCTCATAGATCTTATTAGAGTCCATCATGGAATGATAGGTGTAGTTATCTCCATAAAACCTCCCCACAGAAGTAGACACATAAGTAGATTATAGAATTACAAAGCTCACTCATAAGTGGAGCACAATAGGAGGACTCATCTTGATACTCAGAACCGAATAAAGTTAAGGAAATTATTCCTTCATTTTAAATCGAGGTCGTACCTATAACGATACCATCTGATGTAACGACCTCCACCATACCATAAAACAAATATAACAACGGCTGGGTCTCAACCTCTAGAACGCCTTCTACCCGTCTGTCCTCTACCCCTAACTGATCGTGTGGGTGGTGTGGTAACTGCAATGGGGCACGTAGCCTGAGTGCTTTGATGAAATATATCTCTCCCAAGTTTGGGACAATTTTCTCATGATGCCTAGTATCGCCGTATTTATAACAACCTCTTTGCGGGTTTGGCTGCTCATATTGAGTCTATGCTAGATAACTAGAATAGCCATTGTAGGGAACCCATGCCAGTGGTGCATTAAAAGAACTTACTAGAGCACCTCGATTAATCCGATGTGCGAACTGGTATGGCCGACTACTCGAGCCCCCGCCATAATGATTTATACTCACAGAGTAGAATCCACTGAATCCCCTAGAACCTCGAGACGTCTTGGTCTCCTTAGCTTCCTTTTTTCCTCACCCCAAACACGTCCTAATATTTTGGCAATTTCTACCACTAGTGAAAATGAAGTATCAGCCTGTAGCTCCCGAGTCATACAAAATTTTTACGATCATAATTAGGTCTTTTAATGAGTCTGTGGACTCGTTCTCTGATTGTAGGAAGCAAAGTAGGAACATGACGGGCTAACTTATTGAACCTGGTGGCATATTATGACACCGTCATGGTGACCTAACGCAATCGTTCAAACCCTATGCGCCATGCATTACGGAGAGTCCGGGAACAAACTCTTTCAAAAGAGTTTCTGAGAACTGAGCCAAGTAGGCAGTGTTGCATTGGCTGGTCTGCCCTCTTCATAGGCTTGCCACGGACACCTGTGGAGAATTATCTCTCTCATTGCTAATTTCTTCTTTTGTTATGCTGACTTAACACTGTTGAGCTGACCCATTTCTTAACATACTCTTCGATTCTTCTCAGAGGTAACCCTTACCCCTATTTATACACAACGATCACAAAAGTAGAGCTCCATACAGACAAATCTTGGCACAAACCACATAGTCCAGAATCTCGTCAACCACTGTACTTCCTCCGAAGCATCCCAAAATCCGCAACCATGACGTCCACGTTGAGTAGCTCTTCTGTAAATTTAAAGTTGTTTCTCTAACTCCTTTGGTACTGAAGTATATGATTATTAAGTAGGCGGACATACCGCAAGTACCAACCTTATTCTCTACAAAATCTCAGGCCTTAAACATGTGTAAAATTTTTTGTGGAACCTTTCAGTACCAATTATATACATTTCAGGCCAAAACTGATGTAACACATGACCCCATAATCCATTCATTGATAGTGGACTCCCCCACTCGGCGCGAAGTCATAGTTTACCATGTCCGATGGTCCACAATACTAACCTTCACAACTCGTATAAATCAACCAGATGCCAAGGTACGTTGCACCCCCCACATTATTCACTGGGTGATCTCTTTATACGTCTGCATCTTTAGTCAGAATCACACGTTGAGGCATTGTTTGAGCATCTCTGGCTCCCTCGTAGTTCATATGCGGTATCACGAACCGAAGACGCACAACTGATACCGAGTGCGCAGTGCCATACACGAGTGGATACAAAGGAATACGAGATATAGGTTTCAAGAAAAAATCAATGTTGCACGATAAGGAATGAAAGAAGTGATATTGTTCCTAAACTTTATAGCCTATGAGAGATAAGTACAGACATCTCTGCACCGATCCTTCAGATTCTACTAAGTTTACCCGTGACTCGTGAGACCTATGTAACCTAGTGCTCTGATACCAACTGTCAAGACCCGAAATTTCCCACCGACGGGACCGTGATGGCGCCTAACATTTTACTTGCTAGGCAAGCCAACGTTAGAGGATCATTAAACCAATTCCTTATTTTCATTCAATAATTAACAATAATTAACTAAGATGAAATATAATAAGTGCGTAATATCATAAAACTGTATTAATTACTACCACCCGGATCTGGAGTCACAATTCACAAGCATTCTAGAATTTACTACAAGTAATAATGTGATAGAAATACAACTATCTGAATGAAAAAAACAGTAGAACAGAAAAGATAGGCGGGGACTTCAAGGTCTGTAAATGCTGACAGATCTACCTTGAGTCTCTAGACAGCGGACCAATAGCAAAATCTCGATCAACCCGAACCGGTATCAAAGTCGGCATAGAAAGTGCAGAGTGCAGCATCAGTACAACCGACCCCATGTACTGGTAAGTATCTAGCCTAACCTCGGCAAAGTAGTGACGAGGCTAGGACAAGACACCCAAATATGACCTGAACAGTATAATCATGCTAGTGGCAACAACAGTAAATAAAGAAATAACACAGAAATAATGGAAAAGGAACATACAGTGGGGGAATACAACATAAAGAGTGAGAATAATGAGAAGACAGAATTAAACAAAAAATCCCTTAAACGAATTGAGCAATTAAAAAAGCAAAGGAAAACTGCACGGCATCACCCTTCGTGCTTTTACTCTCAACCTCACCAAATAACAAATAAGACTGCACGGCATCACCCTTCGTGCTTTTACTCTCTTCCTCACAATATAAATAATTCATGCGCGGCATCACCCTTTCTGCTTTACACTCTTCCTCACAATATAATTAAATTATGCACGGCATCACCCTTCGTGCTTTACACTATTCCTCACAATATAATTAAATTATGCACGGCATCACCCTTCGTGCTTTACACTCTTCCTCACAATTCACATAATCAATAACAACGGATAGAGAGAAGTTTCACAAAGAGATCAATATTTCATCAATGATTACTTTCACAATTAAACATCTCAACCTCGAATCAATATTCACAATTTTATCAACCTTGGTGGAACCGGATACAAGTCTCCCAACATTTCAACAACAACAATAAGCATGGATAACAAGATTTAAGACTACAAATTTGCAAGAATGGAATTTCACTCGTATGCTATGACTCGACCACAATGCATAGATGCTCGTCACCTCAGCTATACATCGTATTCAACAACAAAACACATAGCAAATACTCACACAATGCATATTCCCTCAAGCCAAACTTAGACACGACACTTACCTCGCTCCGAAGGCCACTTAATTCCCAATCACAGCTTTTCCTTTGGAATTCACCTCCAAACCACTCGTATCTATTCAAAAATGACTCAATAATATCAATATTGCTAAAGGAATCAATTATATTTCATAAATTAAATTTCCCAAATTTTCCTCCAAAAAGTCAAAAAATCGACCTCGGGCCCGCTTGGTCCAAATCCGAGGTTCGGACAAAAATTCTTTTACCCATTCACCCCCGATCCCGAATATGTAATTAGTTATGGAATCCGACCTCTAATTGAGGTCTAAATTCCCAAATTCCCGAAATCCATAGTTTCTACCCTAACCCCTAATTCTACCATGAAAACTCTAGATTTTAGGTTGAAAATTCAAGAAATGTAATGGGTAATTGAAAGAAAATGGTTTAGAATCACTTACCAACAATATGGGGATGAAATGACTCTTGAAAAATTGCCTCTCACCATTTGGTTTTTTAGAAAAATGAATTTTTGGCTAAAATCCCATTTTTGGGTTCTGTTAAGTGCTGGGCGACAGTGTTCATCGCGTTCGCGAAGTATATGGGCTGCCAAGCCTTCACGTTCATGAGACAGTGCTCGCGTTCGTGTAGGCTACCCTTCCCTGGTCTTCATTTTCGCGAGTCATGGTTCGCGTTCGCGATGAAGAAAAAGTTGTCTCCCCTCCCCATTGTCTAACACTACGCGTTCGCTATGGGCTTGTCGCGTTCGCAAAGGGGAACGCCCCCATCTCTTCGCGTTCGCGACCAAGCCTTCGCGTTCACGAAGAAGAAATCCTCAGCTGCCCAGTTTACTCTTCGCATTCAGGAGAGTAGCTTCGCGAACGTGAAGAAGGACATGCCGGAACAATTGCTGCAGCAAAATACCAGATTTTCAAAGTCCAAAACATCTCGTGGCCTATCCGAAACTCACCAGAGCTCTCAGGGCTCCAAACCAAACATGCACACAAGTCTAAAAATATCATACGGACCTGCTCGCGCGATCAAATCATCAGAATAACACCTAGAACTCCGAATTTATCTCCAAATCGAATGATATTCTCAAGAACACTTTAAAATTACTATTTTCTCAACAGAAGGTCCGAATCACGTCAAATCAACTCCGTTTCTCATCAAATTTCTCGGACAGGTCTTAAATATCATAATGAACTTGTACCGAGCTACGGAACCAAAATACGGACCTGGTACTAACAATGCCAAACATCAATCAATTCTTAAAAATAATTAATTTTCAGACTTTTAATTTTCATCAAATATTCATAACTTGAGCTAGGGGCCTCCAAATTCGATTCCAGGCATATGCTCAGGTCCCATAATTCGATACGGACCCACCGGACCGTCAAAATATGGATCCGGGCCTGTTTACCAAAAAAGTAGACAGAAGTCAACAAAAAAATTAACTTTTAAGGCATAAATTCTTATTTTCATCAATTTTCACCATTAAAGCTTTCCGAAAACCTGCCTGGACTGCGCACGTAAATCGAGAAGGGTAAAAATAAGGCTTAAGAGCGCAGATTCGAGTTCTAAAACATAAGATGACCTTTTGTGTTATCACAGGAAATATCATGGTGATCTGTCCCATGTTTTAGATTTCAGCTCAGTCCAATTGGACAAAGATTTGACTTACGAGGAGGAGCCGGTGACTACTCTAGCCCGGCAGGTCCGGCAGTTGAGGTCTAAGAGTTATCCTTCAGTTTGGGTGCAATGAAGAGGTCAACTAGTAGAGGAATCTACCTGGGAGTTTGAGTCAGACATACGGAGTAAATATCCACACCTTTTCTCCAGCTCAGGTACTTTTTCTAACTCCGTTCGAGGACAACCGTTTGTTTTAGAGGTAGAGAATGTGATGATCCAAAGTGTCATCTTTAAATTTAATAATTAATTTTGTGTTCTAAGACCTCGAAAAGTACTATTTATTATTTCTCGACTTGCGTGCACAGTCTGTATAATTTTTTGGAAAGTTTTTATCTGAAAAATTGATTAAAATATGAAATAGAGCCTTAAAACTCAACTGACTTGACTTTGGTTAACATTTTGAGCAAACGGATCCGGATCAGTATTTTGACAGTTCTGGTAGGTCTGTATTGTAATTTGGGACTTGGGCGTATGCCCGGAATTTAATTTGGATGTCTCTAACTCAAGTTATGACCATTTAACGGAAACTAGGAATTTAAAGGCTAAAGATTTTCAAGTTTGACCACGGAGTTGACTTTTTGATATCGGGGCCGGAATCCAATTCTGGAAATGTGAATAGCTCTGTTATGTCATTTATGACTTGTGTGACAAATTTGAAGTCATTTCGGATTTATTTAACATGTTTTGGCACGAGATTTGCAAATTGAAAAGTTTAAAACTCAAAAGTTCGAATCGATGTGTGAATTATAATTTCAGCATTGTTTGACGTGATATGAGACCCCTAGTAAGTCCGTATTATGTTACGGAACTTGTTGGTATATTCAGACAGGGTCCCGAGTACCCCGAGTGTGATTCGGATCGAATTGTGAACTTAAGCCAATTCTGGAAGTTTCTGCCTCTGATGTAATCGCACCTGTGAGGGTCTTGGCCACAAGTGCGATGCCGCAGGTGCGGCGGAATTGCGCAGATATGGGACTGGGCTGGCCTGGGGGCTTCGCAGGTGCGGCCATTTTGCGCAGAAGTGGATGCCGCAGGTGCAACAGGAATGTCCGCAGATGCGGAACTTCACCTGGTAGCCTGGCATCGCAAATGTGAGCGTTGTCTCGCAAATGTTAGTCTGCAAATGCTGAACGTTTATCCGCAGATGCGAAAATGACTGGGCAGAGCCCATAAATTCGAAAGTTGTCATTTTTAGTCATTTTTGAGTTTTAAGTCTCGGATTTGGACGATTTCAAAGGGGAGTTTCACTATTTTGAAGTGGGTAAGTGTTCTATAACCAAAAGTGATTATATTTCATGAATCCATGTATATATTTATCACTTATTTCGAATTTAGATGCAAGAAATTGGAATTTTGGTAAAACTTTCCAAAAACGAAAAATTAAGATTTGAAGGTCCATTTAACATCGAAATTTGGATAATTTTTGTACGGTTGAACTCGTATCGGAATGGGTGTTCGAATTTCGCGAGTTTACCGAGATTTGAGACGTGGGCCCCACTGTCGAATATAAAAATGAATTTCGGATTTATATCCGGAAAATTAGTAAATTCATATTGAATTAATTCCTATAATTCATATTGAGTATATCAAATTGTAATTTGACGCTTTTGGAGACAAATTCAAAAGGAAAAGCTGTGGCAAAATAATTTATTGGAATTTACAAATCGAGGTAAATGTCGTGGTTAACCTTGACTTGAGGGAATAGAACCTTTAAATTATTTGTTATGTGAAATGAATGTGAACGATGTATAGGTGAAGTGACGAGTGTCTATACGTCGTAAAATTAACTGTTTGCATAATTATTTGAAAATCCTAAATTTGTTTTAATACACGAATTAATTGTTATGATAATTGTTTCTCTCCTATTTTTTGTCAAATATTAATTCTTGAATTCCTGCAATAATTGTTACATACTGATTTGATTTATGTGTCTTAATTGTTACTTGACATTTAGCATATTAAATATTAATCTGCCTATTTTCTCCTCGATTTTCACAATTAATTTTTAATTGCCATTGTTTATTCATAAATAAATTATAATTATTGTGTGCCTTGATGCTTAATAGTTTCTCATTGGACGTGGTATTTATTGGAGCAATTGTTATTACATTTATGAGTTGTTGAAATATATTGGGGGAACGGGTTGCACGCCGCAACGGAAATGAAAGTAAATATATCTATATTGGGGGATCGGATTGCACGCTGCAATAGACTTATTTAAAAGTCTATATTGGGGGATCGGATTGCACGCCGCAACAGACTTATTAAAAGTCTATATTGGGGGATTGGATTGAACGCCGCAACAAACTTATTTAAAAGTCTATATTAGGGGATCGAATTGCACGCCGCAACAGACTTATTTAAAAGCCAATATTGGGGGATCGGATTGCACGCCGCAACAGACTTATTTAAAAGTCTATATATATACTTGATTAAAATAAATATATTGGAGGATTGAAAATGAATATATTGTGGGAGTGGTTTGCACGCTGCAACAGAAATTGATTGAAGTAATAATTGGTTTTGAATGTTGAGTTAGCTTCAACTATTAGAAATGAGTTACTTGATTTAATTCTATTATTGTGGTTATTACTATTATTGCGTACAGGTTAATGTAAGTGACTTGCCTTAGCCTCATCACTACTTCGTCGATGTTAGGCTTAACACTTACCAGTACATGGGGTCAGTTGTACTGATACTACACTCTGCACTTCTTGTACAGATTTCGGAGTTGGTCCCAGCGGCGTACCATAGACTTGCTCGGATTTCAAGACTTGAGGTATAACTGCACGGCGTCCGCAGTTCTGAAGTCCCCGTCTACTTTACTTTAGCAGTGTGTTTGTTTTCAGACGATGGTATTTAGATACCGTTATTTTTATGAATTATTCACTACATTTCAGACTTTACTTCCGCATTTATTTTTTTGTTATCAATAAATTTAAAAATTATTTTAAAATAGATAATATTATTCTAACATTGGCTTGCCTAGCAAGTGAAATGTTAGGCGCCATCACGGTCCTAAAAGTCAGAATTTCGGGTCGTGAGAAGTAGAATTTTTGGATTTTATTATTTTCTTGGTTATTTTAATTTACCAGATCTTTTCACATTGTCTTAATTATTGCAAGTAAGAAGAGTTTAATTATTCGGTTAATTTTAAAAAGGATTGAATATGTGTTTAAATTACTAGTTGGCTTGCCTAGATGTAGTATTAGGCGCCATCACGAACTATAGGTAAAATTCGGTCGTGACAGTGCTGCACGGACAACACACGTGCTATAATATCCCGCATGGACAACTCACATGTTGCACGGACAACTCACGTGCCATAATATCCATACCTCACCGACAGGACCTCGGCCTTACTCAGTCATCAACCTCTCTGGTCTCTCGGGCTCTGGGAAATCACAAAGATCAACCCCAACAAAGATAACATAGTGTATCAAAAAAAATCAAGAAAGACTGAGGTATGCTACGCAAGTAAAATCATGACTGAATACAAGACAACAATTAGCAAATAATTCAATAAGTACGCAAACTCTGCGGGTCCCAACAGTACTATCACATAGCCTAAGCATGATTTACAGTCAAATTTCTTTAACACATAGAGAGCATATAGCTAACAACAAGTTATTCAACTTTACAGCTTTATGGGACGGACCAAGTCACAATCTCCTCGGTGCACGCCCACACGCCCATCACCTAACATGTGCGTCACCTCAAAAATTATCACATGACACAAAATCCGTGGTTTCATACCCTCAGGACCAGATTTAAAACTGTTACTCACCTCAAGCCGTGTAATTCTTTATTCTGCAATGCCTTTTCCTCGTGAATTGGCCTCCAACCGCCTCGAATCTAGCCACAAATAATTCGATTCAGTCAATAAAATTTATTGAAATTAATTCCATAAAAATAATAATTTTTCATAAAAATCTAAAATTTAGCTCAAAAATCGTCCGTGGGGTCCACGTCTCGGAACCCGACAAAAGTTACAAAATTCGAAAGCCCATTCAACCACGAGTCTAACCATACTAATTTTACCAAAATCCGACCTCAACTCAACCCTCAAATCTTCAATTTAAACTAAGAGGGTTTTCTAAATTTTCTAACTTGATTCACCCAATAAATGATAAAAACAATCATGGATTCGGGTAATTTAACCAATATTGAGTTAAGAACACTTACCCTGTTATTTTCCCTGAAAATCTCCCAAAAATCGCCTCAATCCGAGCTCCAATCCGTCAAAAATAGAAAATGTCCCATTTTCAGAACTTAAACTCTCTGCCCAGTCATTTGCTCTACGCGATCGCGGATTCCCTCACGCGATTGCGAAGCACAATTTTTTCACTGCCCAAATTAACTCTACATGATCGCGGATCCCCTCACTCGAACGCAAAGCACAGAGTTTCCAGTTCTACACGATCGCAGCCCTCTTCACGCGATCGCTTAGAGAAAACGCGTGACCTCCACTTCTGCTCCGCTTACTCTACGCGAACGCAACCTTAGCCACGCGTTCGCGAATCACAAAATTCCAAAGCTACGCGATCGCAATCCTCTTCACGCGATCGCATAGAACAAAACTCAGCAGCCCCCAATTAACCCTATGCGATCGCGAATATCTCCACGCGATCGCATATAATAGAACCTCCACCGCCTAACTATGCCTACGCGATCGCAGACACATTCCTGCGATCGCGTATAAGGAAACCAAATATAGACATCAGAAAATTTCAACAATTGTTTAAGTCCAAATTTTGATCCGTTAACTATCTGAAACTCACCCGAGGCCCCCGGGACCTCAGCCAAATATACCAACAAGTCATAAAACATCATAAAAACTTAGTCGAGTCTTCAAATCACATCCAACAATACTAAAAACAAGAATCACACATAGATTCAAGCCTAATGAACTTTGAAATTTTACGTTTCTACAAATAACGCCGGAACTTATCAAATCACATCTGATTGACCTCAAATTTTGCACATAAGTCATAAATGACATAACGGAGGTATTTTAATTTTTAGAATTGGATTCCGACCCCGATATCAAAAAGTCAACCTCCCGGTCAAACTTTTCGAGAAATTTAATTTTTTCCATTTTAAGCTTAATTCCTCTGCCGAACTCCAAATAATTTTTCGGACACGCTCCTAAGTCCAAAATCACCATACTGAGCTATTGGAATCATCCGAATTAAATTTTGAGGTCGTTTACACATAAATAAATATCCGACCAATTTTTTCAACTTAAGTTTTCAATTATCAGACTAAGTGTCTCATTTCACTCCGAATTCCTTCCGGACCCGAACCAACTAACCCGGTAAGTCATAAAATAACTGTAAAGCATAAATTGAGCAGTAAGTGGGGGAACGGAGTTATAATACTCAACAAAGTGTTCACTCTACCGATCGATGAGTTAAATCACTCGATTCGTAATAAAATAAGTAGCATTTATTTTCCAAGTCACGAAAATTGTTCTTTTTGTGATCAAGAGTATAGTAGTTAATTAAGCATTCAAGATTTGGTTTCAAAATATTATATATAATGGAGACTTGCTAGAATATTTGATCCTTCGAAGAACAGCATTCTCTCAACTCTAATCCAAAATCTAAAAGAATATATTCAAATTGGAAGCACTCAAACCAGAAGAATGTCAAATAGGGAGAATAAAGCAAGAAAAGAAAAAAAGAAAGACTAGGCTCATCACTATTAAGTTCAGGTCTTTTTGGAACTTTAGAAATACTACAATAAGCCTAGCAAAAATTACAAACTAGTCAAAAGGACAGCCTATCTTATTCTTCTCCCGTTCAGCCCCACTAGTTCGCATGGGCGGAAGGAGAGTAGAATTTACGGGTTCGGCTGAAGTTAGTAATTTTAGTACAAACTATATATTTATTTTATGAAATTCATTAAACATGTATAAATTATTAATTAGAACCCAGTAACTTAAAAAATTTAGAATCTTAAACCCATAAATTTCAAATTTTGGCTCAGTCTCTGCTAGTTAGGCTAGCTAGTGAGCGGTTCTTTCGGGCGGGAAGCAAGCTTGGCTTTCTTGAAGCTATAAATAGAGGCTTTGATACCTTACATGCATACTTGTAATAATTTAGTAACTGAAGAGAGGTCTTACATGAAGCACTGCCGGCTCTATGGTAAGTAAAGCACTTGCTTTAGGCACCCAAATTTGAGGGTCCATTTTTTAGCAATAATATATTTATTTATTTTTTAAAAAAAAATAGAGTACTTTTAGTATAAAAGTAAAAATTTTCATATAAAGAAAAAGATAATTTTATTAAATTTGTGAATAAATCATCAATATCAGAATAATTATTATGGCATGTATGAATACTTATAAATTTTTACATTATCTTTCTTATTTTTTCCAAGTCACAATATTTCTTTCCATTCTCTTACAAGATTATATACTTTCTCTTTTATTTTTTTCTTAATTTTTTTCTCCAAGAGTATAAAAGTTCAACAACTCAAAAGTTTTAGTGGTAAAAATTTGAGATCATTAGATGACGAGAACTTAAAAAAATATTGTGTTAATCTTGAATGCTCCTTAAAATATAATAGTCCTCTGATATTGATAGTTTAGACTTATTTTTAAAATTAAAAATATTTAAAAAATAGTACAAGTAGAAAATAATACTCTAATCGACACATTCAATCAAATAAAAAGACTTGATTCTTTTTTAAATAATTTTTTTATA
This sequence comes from Nicotiana tabacum, assembly GCF_000715075.1. NCBI lineage: Eukaryota > Viridiplantae > Streptophyta > Magnoliopsida > Solanales > Solanaceae > Nicotiana > Nicotiana tabacum. The sequence goes on along the minus strand of NC_134097.1, from coordinate 15,527,589 downwards.
AAATAATATTAACAGTTCATGTAACAGTTGCCTCAATAAAAATACGTTTTCAAAAGATTAAATGAATTGACTATATTGTCATTCGAAAAAGAATATTAGAAGAAATCAATAATAAAAAAAAAATTCACAACTTTATATTTCAAAAAGGTAGAACAAATTTTTTTTGGGGGGGGAAAATATGTTTTACTTTTTAAATTTAAGGCCTCCAAATAAATTTTGGCTTTAGGCCACTAAACTGCTCAAGCCTCCCCTAACATGAAGTTGAGAGTCTTGTTTAGTAGCCAAGGATGACTTGCCTACTTTATTTGATAGTTCAAAATAAAAATTAAAAAAAAAAAAAAACAAGAAAAAAAAGATTTTCATTTGGTAGCAAGCAAGTCATCCTATTTATCTCTTCTATCAGTTTCTTGAACATATTTTTGGTTTTTGTTTTTTTAAACAAACCACCATTGTGGTGGGGTTGGGTTTAAGCCCAATCTATCTATTGCACTTCCACAAAATTACAGAGAGAGGGGGATTGGATATTTGTCCAGTCCTCCTTGAGTTACACGAAGGATGAAGATTTCATCCTTATACAAAAAGAGTCCCCTAAGAGTTGTTATTACATTAGTAAGGAAAACCTTTCCAACAAAGTGCTTCCTATAGTTTTGCAAAAAAGTAAGAACCTGATAACTTATGCCTAAATTAACCATAATCAAAAGTAAAGTTCTTTCGTTGTGGCCTGTTACGAAAAACAGGAATTCCTTTAATATCATTCTTCAAAAAGTTTTTAACTTCCAAGGGGAGAATTATATCCTGTGTGAAGAAAGAATTCTGCTTTTTGTGCTCACATATTAGCAAAAAAATCAGCTATGGAATTGACTTCTCTATAGCAATGTTGAAAGACAAAGTTCCCATGAACTCTTATGTCTTTGATCTTCTTGATGAGATGTGCTACCTGCCATGCTATTATTGTTGTTCCATTGATCATTTTAATAATAATCTGGGAGTCTAATTCCATCACATTGGTATACCCATTGTTGATATACCAATACACTCCATTGAGAATGGCTTTGGCCTCGGCAATATTGTTAGAGCAAATACCATAGAATTCCGAATAAACCATGATTAATTGCCCATTTTCAGCTCTAAGAATACCCCCTCCTCCTGCACTGCCTGGATTGCCTTTACTGCATCCATCTGTGTTCAGTTTGAACCTGTCAGGACTTGGTGCAATCCACCTAAGTCTCTTGATGTCAATTCTGGGTTTAAGCTTCTCAATTTGTTGGCATGCAACACTCTATTGTTCATGTAGTTGCAGATTGGGAAATTGTGTAGACAATATCATTCTTATCAAGTAGCATACTTGATGTATAACACCCCTGGGGTTACTTCTGATGTCTTCATATTTATGACTACATCTTGCTTTTCATAATTCTCAACAAATAATAGAAGGCAATAATTGAAAAAAGAGAGAATGTACTTTGTTTCTGGAGTTGGCCAACCACCAGTGCATTAAAGTGTTCCTGATGCTCCCTTGTCTGATACTCATTCCACATATACTAGAGAAATATTCCCAGACAGTAGTAGCAAGTTCCCCCTTCTAAGTAAATGATCAACATCCTCTGTACCTCCACTTCTGCAACATATGTACCTAGATGGGCCATAGATATTAAATCTCTGCATGGCAACATCAGTAGGTAATTTAGTAGTCAGCACTCTTGTCATAAAAAAAGATATTTTAAATGGAATACTCAGGTGCCAAACTTTTGCTGCTGTGAATGTTGTATTTCTATATCTTCTCAATGTTTTCCAAGCTGATTTAGCTGTAAAGAGTCCGTGCTCATTAGGAGTCCAGACGGGAAAATCCTCTGTGATGGTGTATATTTCAATGTCTTTGATCTGGTTTACCACATTCATAGGAAGAATGCCATACAACTTAGCTATGTTTCATGTTCCATTGAGTATGTACTCAGAGACTTTTGTCTTCTTGGACTTGTATAATTGAGGAGCAAATTTGGCCAGAGGTCCAGTTCCAATCCAATTATCCCACCAAAAAGAAATATTTCTTTTGGCCACCTTCCAAACAATCAGCTTCTCACATTCCTTCCTTGATTCAAGCAGCCTCTTCCATGTATGGTACTGTCCAGGAGCCCATTTCTTAGCAACGGGATGGGCTCTTGGACAGTATTTTTCTTCAAGAAACTTCCTCCATAGAGAATCCTTGGTCCTAAAGTTCCACCAAGCTTTAGCGCCTTGAGCTTGGCTTACTTCTTGGATAGATCCGAATCCAACTCCACCCTCATTAGTAGGGAAGCACAATTTTTTCCATGATATCCAATGTAACTTCTTCTTCCCTTCTAGTTCACTCCAGAAAAAATTAGCCATAATTCTTTCTATTTGAGCAGTTGTCGTCTTAGGGATATGTATTACTGATAATATGTGCAATGGAATAGATTGAAGTACAGCTTTAATCAGAGTAGCTCTTCCTCCATAACAAAGTATTTTGCCCTGCCATCCTTGCATTCTGGAAGCCACTCTAGAGACCAATTCCCTAAAATACGCAACTTTCTTCCTGCCCGAGTAAATGGGAGCTCCTAAGTAAGTGAATGGAAACTTGGAGTTTTTGAAACCAGTTAGTTGTTTGATGTCATCAATGATGGATTGTGAGGTGTTGGGTGCTACTAAGGAGCATGACTTGCTCTTGTTTACAGTTTCCCGAGCATTTCTCATATGTTGAGAGCTTCTTCATCATAGCTATGAGTGATAAAGGATTTCCAGATGAAAAAAAAAGATTGTGTCATCTGCAAAGCTTAGATGAGTGATAATAGGGCTACTTCTATCCACAAAATAATGAATAAAGTTATCCTCTTTCAACTGCTCCATGAGTATAGATAGAAGCTCTACTCCAATAATGAATAGTGAAGGAGATATAGGATCTCCTTACTTGATCCCTCTGCCTGATTTAAAGAATTCACGCCTTCCTCTGTTAATATTAATAGAATATCAGTTATTAGAAATCAATCTCCAGATCATAAAAATTCATTCTTCTGAAAATTCAAATTTCCTTAGAGCTTGACACAAGTAAGTCCAATCCATCCTATCAAAAGCTTTTGCCATATCTAGTTTCAAGATAACATTACCATTTGTGTTGGGTTGCTTGATATTATGCACCATTTCTTGAGTGAGCATAATATTGTCAGTGATAGATATACCCTTCAAGAAGTCATCCTGATTTGGAGATACCATATTGTGAATGATTTGTGAGAGCCTAGAATTCAGCAATTTGGAAATAATTTTGCAGCTGAAATTGCTAAGACTGATGGGCCTCAATTCAGTAAATCTTTGGGGGCTGTCTACCTTAGGTAGTAATATAAGATATGTATGAGTTATAAATCTAGGTAGTTTTGTACCTGCAAAAAAGTCACAAACCATATTAAATAAATCTACTGAGATTATATCCCAGCAATGCTGATAAAACTGCCTAGAAACTCCATCTGGCCCAGGTGCACTATCAGGGCTCATGTTAAAGACCGCATCCTTTACTTCTTTCATTGTGGGGGGTGCTCCTAGCATATCATTGTCATCCTCAGTTATCACTCTAGGCAAACAATTCAGTATATTAAGATCCCTCTGTTGGTTTTGCTCAGTGAATTGTTCTTCAAAGAAAGCTAGTGCCTCCTTAGCCACTTCTTCATTTCCTTCAACCCATGTGTTTTCTGCATTTCTAATCTTCTTGATATTCAGCCTTCTCCTTTTGGCATTGATCATTGAAGGAAAGAATTTCGTGTTAGCATCTCCTTCCTTGAACCATTTCATCTCAGATTTTTATCTCCAAAAGGCTTCTTCCTTTTTGTGTGAAGAATCAGCTGGGCATTGGCATTGTTTAATTCCATTCTATTCATATCGGCGTTGTCTTGAATACACAATTCCTCCAGTTCAGCTATCTTGTTTTCTATATTCTTTGTCTTATCAAAAATATTTCCAACACAGTTTTTGGACCACCAAAATAATTTTTTACAAGTATTTTTAAACTTAAGGTGAAATCTCCAGAGAGGGGATTATGTTACCTCTTCATCCCAAGCCTGTTTCACTACCTCATTGAATTTAGGTTCAGTAGTCCAGAAATCCAAGAACCTGAAATATGTTTGAATGGAAGGCTGTGGTGAAGCAATTGTTATCAGCAATGGAGAATGATCAAAACCTGTCCTAACCAAATGTGTAATGGTGGTGTTGACAAATCTATGAGTCCAATCATAGTTCATAAGAACCCTGTCCAATCTTTTCCAGACCCTCTTTCTTTGACTTCTACCGTTGTACCATGTAAAAATTGAGCCAATGTACCCAGCATCAATCAAAGAGCAATCGAAGATGCAATTTAAAAAAGGCATGTTGTCTGTCATTCTGTGTGCATTTTCCCCCTTCTTCTCCCTAGGCTCCAAGATACAATTGAAATCTCCAGCTATTATCCAAGGAAGAGTGATATTTTGTGCCATGTTTCTCAAGTCCTCCCATAATGACTCCCTTTGGTGCTGCTTACATTTTGCATAAACAACTGTCACAGTGAAAGTTTCTTCTTGATCACTAATGCAACATGTAAGTTGTTGTTCAGTGTCCTGAAGAACTGTACAATCCCACTGTTGATTACAAAATAGCCAGATTTTGTTATTACAATTGGAATATGCAAAGTGATATCTAAGCCATCTCCTATATTTGTCCATCCTCGATCTCCTACAGAAAGGTTCCATAAGAGCCATAAATGGAATTTTATGTCTCCTTCTTAATTGTTTAAGTCTCTCAAAGGCACCCTGTGTTCTGATGCCCCTCACATTCTAAATGATAGACTTAATCATTAAAAAGGATTTTTTTGGTATTTTTGAACTGTGATCTAGTCACAGTTGTTTGCGCATTTGATTTACCACCCTTTTTGCCCTTGGTTGCTCTTCCTCCTCTAGAGGATTGCAAGTCTCTTGGTGAGAGATTCATGGTGTCTTTAACTTCTCGAAATGCTTGGTTTACTTCATTTTCTGGTGGCTTAGGAATGAAGGCTTGTGCTTCCTGTTCGGCTTCTTCATCACTATCAGAGTTATCATCCATACTTTAATAGTCCCTTTCACTGTTGTCTGTATCATCTTCCTCTTCAGTACTTAGTTCTTCATATGTTTGATCATTTAGATCTTCACTTTCATGATGATCAGATTCAAAACTAGTGATGTTTATATGAATATTTGGCTTGCTAGTAACTGTGGGAGATTTTGTATTTTTTCTATTGTTTTATGCCTCTTGACTGGATGGTGAACTAACCTGGATTTGATCAACTTGTTCCTTTTGTGCTTTGGATGTTGACTGTACCTCTTCCTCTACCACTATTTGATCTTCCCAATGGACTATTTTTTTTCTTTTTCTTGGTTTTTCTTCTATTTGTTTTACTTGCTTGTTGATTATCCAGTTGCTTATTTCTCACTTTATGTTCCTCTCTAATATTGTGAACCTCCTTTGTATTACCCCTTCGAGCCTTTTCAATATCAGTTACTTCTTGTTGACGTTTTGGAGCAGTTTCAAAGTGCTCACTTTCTCTAGGTGGTTTAGCTTTTGCCTTGTGGTGCTTTGGAGCAGATTCAGTCAGCCCATTAACTCCATTTGCACCACTCTTGCCTTTACCCTGGACCACAGATAGATTTTCATTTGTAAGCTTTGACGGATCAGGTTCCCTAATGACTATCCCAGAGTTCATCCTGTCATTCTTCCTTTTTTTAACTTCTTGGAACCCACCGTCTTGCTCTTTTGGTGTATCATTAACCATTCTAGTATCTACAGCTTCCTTTTTTATACTTTTTTTCCCTCATCAACCACTTTATTCCTGCAGTTCTTCTCTTCATATCCCTGCATCTTGCAATATTGACAATAGGCATGGGGCCTTTCATATTCAACTTCCAGCCATCTACCATCATTCGTGCCATCTGGTCTTTTAAATCCCAACCATATCGAGTCCAGCCTTAGTTTGAAAAGATCAATCTCAACCTTGATCTTTGCTACATTCCCTCTTGACTTGGAATAGGTAGCTAGATCGGGAGCAACTGACTTCCCTATAGAACTCACCATCCTGGATATAACATCCCATCTAAACAAGTGCCAAGGTAGCTTATGAAATAAAATCCAAACTGGAACAATTGAAGTCTCTTGTTCTGGTTTGAAGTCTGGAGCCCACTTTAAAATTTTCATAGTGTATGGCCCGATATTTATAAAAGGTTTAAAGTAGATGTGGTTCATATCAGTCTCATTAGTGAAGTCAAGGTACACAGTCTGATAATCATAATAGGCAATCTTCACTGTTCCTTTGAGTTGATACTGACTAAAAAATAATTTTCTGAGCTCATCCATATTGGGTTTCCCTTTTATGAATTTACCAACTATTGTCATTCTGCAATTATTAGCTAGTTTAACAAAATAATCTTCTGCAGAGAAAAAAACAGCCGGCTTACCAAAATGAGTACCATGCTGAATTTCAATCGTTGATGTATTAGCTAATGTAGAGGAAAGAGTTTCTTGGACTGCGGCTGCAAAGGTTGGCTTAGATGGAACATGGGGTTTAGCCTTTTCTCCGACGATGGGATTCCTCTGCTGTGATTGATTATTTGTATTATGCTCTGTATTGTCTTGACCAATTATTTTGTGACTATTTGGAACTGGTGGTGGTATATGAGCAGTGGTTGGTATTTTTTTAGGAGAGAGGTCAAAGTTGGATGAAATTTTTGACATATTTGATGGGGTGCCGATTGGAGCTGGGATGTTTTTCTATTGTGAGTCGTTAGCAATATTCTGAAGTATATGTGTTGGAGTTGTGCTTGTTGATGGTCTGTTGGTTTGTGTGGCATCAATGCTAGAAATGGTTTCCTTGAGCGCCTGTAGCACCGCCGGAGATGCAAGTGCTAGCTTGATGAGGTTATCCTTTTCAGGATTTGATATTGCTGCTGTAATGGTGGTACTGATTGTTTGAGTTTAACTATTTATACCAATAGATATATACAGGTAACTCTCCAATAAAAATAAAATTTATAATCGTCAAAAACAGTTAGGTTAGATGCCAGGCTACCTCAATAGGTAAATATGAATGAATAATCTATATATATATATATATATATATATATATATATATATATATATATATATATATATATATATATAAAAGTTATATTCGATAAGCTATATATACATCTTATATACTATAACATGTTGATCATGAGGAAGTCATTGTATCAAGCATGCTAATAATATTATCACCTCAATTGGTATAGGAGATGACCGAGGAATAAATTATGTTTTTAACTCTTTTCTTCTTTTTCTTCTTTTTTTTTTTTTTTGAGTCAACAAGAATGAATTTTTGTTGGTGATCGAGATTTGGATTTCAACACTCTTCTATTATTCTAATTTTTCTCTCTCTTTTTCATTTTTTTTTTCCTATTTTTGGACGGGGGATGGATTTTTCTTTGCTTCTTCTTATGTCGCCGGAGCTAGAGTTTAGATTACAGGTCGGCCGAACTCAATAGTTTAGGTCCAAATTGTAATATTTTTCGTAAGAAATTCATTGAATATGAACAAGGATTATTTCTGGTCTCGTGAGCTTAAAAGGACTAAGATTTCGAACCCGTAAACTTCAAATCCTGATCCCGCCTTAGATTTTCGTAGTTGGATGTCATTGTTTAAACTAATGAAATTTACACCCTATATCTTTTGAATATTGATTTTTGATATGAAGTTAGTCTAATTTTTATGCTACTATAAAAAGTATATGGATTTTTCAACATCGTCAAACTATCGATGTTTTTCAGGTATCCTTAATGACATAAAATACTGATATATTCTGACTCTATCACATTTTAGAGTCAATCTCTGTATCTCTGTTTGGATATCTCATACGAAATTCATTTTTCATATTTCACTATTTAAAAAGACGCTTAAGAATGAGATGTAATTATTGTTATTGTTTAATAAGAGTGCGTGATTTTTATAGTCAGTCGACTTGATAGTTGATACATACATATGTTTAAAAATGAAGAAACTCTGCACTATGCTAATTGATTATTATTTTATTAACCATTGTAGCATATTGTTTCTAATCAAGTTAATCAACAACTAATTGAATACATAATTAATTGAGGTACAAATCATGTACATTCGGTTGCATAATAACAGAAATAATCATACGTAATCATCGAAATTATTTTTCTTTCCTTTTTTGCCAATTATCTTATTCTTAAAGGTATACAATTAATTATACAAGCCATGGTGTGAATTACCATCACAATAATTCCCTAAAGGCCAGAATTAAGAAAAAGGAAAAATTAAAATATAAACACTAATAGAACATGTAGTAAATAACTAAATACATTAAACGGGGGAAAGAGTTACTCGATGACAAATAATTAACTTCGTAAAAATGGTTTTTTATATGCAGAAACTCAGTATATTAAGAGGAATTAAAGTTTAAAAAAATGGTAATTTTGACTTCTTGAGCTGCTTCACTGTGTAATCTGCAGCCATTAGAACCCCTTTACAATGTTGGAGCTGAAATGTCCTGAAACTGCAAAGTCATAGATATTTTAGTACTGGTCAAATACACAAAATAATCAAAATAATAAGAAGAGATAAAAGCAATTTTCACGTGTAAGAAAAAAGCTTTGGAAAAGTGTACAACAATATAAATATACTGAATTGCATTTACTCGAAACTCATTGCCTCTAAATCTTGAATGTCTTTGTGCGCACATATATATGACATATGATAATATATGTATGTAGGTGTGTGTAAAGAATTTATGTTATATGCACTCATACTGTATAGCTAATTTTATAAGTATTTTATACTATCATATAAAATTAACGTGCAATAATAGGTAGGTCTTCTTTTTATTATAACCAAAACAAATGTATGATAACATGGATTATAGAGTAAGAACCTAATAAAATATCTTGAATTTTCATTAATGTATATATTTAATATATTGTCGGTGTATATGACTTAATCTCATTCATTACGTTATATATTGTGTAATTTTATATAAGCTATGTGTTGCAACTAGATTATTTCTAGTCTAATTTATAGGATTCATTTTCAGAAATAAACTTGGGAGGATAAACTGAATTCTACTTGGAAGAAAATAAATTGCCAATACCTGTTGTACCATTGTGCTAAGATCATCATCCAAAGAAAAGTTAATTGGAGAGCCATTGGCTCCTATACCAAAATCTGGTACCCCCCTTCCATTATAACTAACTAAATCCCCTCCTTCAAGTTGTCCTGCAATTAACAAAAGAAAATGGAAGTGAACATATTGTAAAAAACAAGCTTGTCTTCACTATATTATACAAAGAGTTCAAATAAGGTAATCGTAAGCCGCCACGATATGCATTAATTGGTAACTTGATAAAAATGGTGACTAACATGTTATAACATGTTAAAATATACTCATCGTGTTACAAAATCTTTCCTTGAGCCGAGGGTCTATTGGAAACAGTCTCTCTACCTTCTCCGGGTAGGGATAAGGTCTGCGGGTATACATTACACTCCCCAAACCATATTTGTGAATTTACACTAGGTTTGTTGTTGTTGTTATAACGTTACAATATCTTTACACTTTTAGTGCTTAACTTAAATCTATATACAGCCTTATAAAAACGGTACCTAATATGTTGTCACAGTTTAAACTACACTAATAGTTTTAAGAATCCTTATACTAACAGTATATATAACTTTAAGCCATATACAGAACTTCGTTCAATAATAATCTCATCAAATTGGAATCCCCCAGGAAAAAAGAAATCAATAAGAGTCTTGAAATAGCAATGTAAGTGAAGGTAGCATATAAGAGTTACTTACCAGTTGTGGAACTTACAAGGCCAGTTGAATCAAATGGTGTAATATATGTCATTTGAGGTGAAACTGAAATATCTCCAAACATTTGATAAGGTGTACCAACATAATTCAATGAAACAGGAGCACCTGATACAAAATCTTGATAGAACTGGCCAGAACCAAAATTTGTATAATGATGAGGAATTATGAACAAATCATCGTCCATTTTTCTCCGCGAACGTTTTAAATCAGGCTGAGAAAGAGGATTAGCATCCAAAAAAGGACGATAAACGCGATTATCAAGCATCGAATAGGTACTTATCGGAGCAAAATTTCCCATAGGAATTGCATTTTGTTGAAGTAAAACATGTTCATATTGGTTTGGAGGCACGAGACAGGCCTTCTGATTTGCAAACATATTGTTGTTTGATGTCTCAGGTAATTTTCTAGCAATATTGTTTGAATCAGATTTCCAGTGACTATCTTGGTTCAAAATTGCATTTTGCTTCTTTAGGCGGTTCCTAAACTTCTACAATGAAAAAATAAAGGTCCAATCTGTTAACAATTTAAAGATAAAGGATGACAGAGAATAAAGGGGAAAAAGTTATTAAAAGAAGTCCAGTGTTAAATTACCTGAAGATGACTTGCAACATTTTCTCTAGTTATCCCAGGTTCATTCATGACCTCAAGTATTCTCTTAGGAATAACTTCTGCATATTAAATGTCATAACAAATTTTAAACACTAATTTTATCTAACTTATCAAGTATATCACACGAAAGAGGCGTATATAGCATATGATTAATAGGTTCAACTGCATTTTCAATACAGAGTATAGATATTAGAGGCGGATGTAGTATTCTGACTACGTGTTCAATCGACCATAGTAGTATTTTTGACATATAATATATGTACATATGTGAAAAAGTACTAAACTTTAACAAATATTAAATTTTGACCTCACAAGTTTTAAAGATGCAATGAGTTGAGCCGCAAAACTTTAAAATTTAACCCATCAAGTTTAAATGGTAAATCCATCTCTAAATTAGATATATATGTGAAAGAAAAGCTAAAAATTTAGCAAATACTAAATTTCCAACCCATAATTTTACATTCAAAGTTTAAATAGTAATGAAACTTACTAAAATTTTAATGCATACTAAATTCTAAACACAATTTTAAAGATGGTAAAAATCTCAAGGTTGAACCATTAAGTTTAAATTCTGGATCCGCCTTTAAATTAGACATATTCATAGAAAAATCATTAAAATTTCAACACATATTAATAAATTTTTAAATTCGTGATCTTAAAAATATAATTGGTTCAGTGGTAAGAACCGAATCCATCAAATTTAAATGTTGAATCAACCTCTGAATATATGAAAGTACTGATACTCCAATCAAATTAAAGATTTTTAGTTAAATATAGTAATGAAACTTACTATCAAGTCTATCAGCTTCAAGTTGATAATAAGCATCCAAGAATTTCTGGTGCAATTCTCTACTCCAACGCATTCTATTTTTCTTTCGAGGTGGACACGATTCTTCTCTACTAGATTCAGTGTTTGTTTCTTCATCTTGATCTTCTAAGCTATTTTTGCCTTTTATTTTGAGAGGGAATGTGCTTGATTCTTGTACCAATTCATTTGTATCATTGCCTGATATGGGACTTGTAACATGTTGAATAATATTCTTGGCATCCTCCATTTTTACAGGCTTTACCAAGTAATCAAGAGCTCCATTCTTGATTCCCTCCACAATTGTTTTAGAGTCATCATTTGCAGATGTCACTGAAATATAGTTCAATTAATCACCATATAAAAATTTGTATATTTTGATACAATTATAACAAGGTACTAACAAAGAAAAGAGAAATTGTAACCACTAAGGAATGTGGCGGAATGAATGCAATCCTTCCGACCTTAACCCGAAGTCATGATTTCGCAACCTGGGAACGAAGAAACTCCTGGTAATAACCTTTTCCTAACGTTTTTTTTTTTGTATAACCATCTAGTATTAAGTACTCTCTAGCACCACTAAACCAGATTCACGTCGAATATGACTCATTATACTAATTATAACCAGAGGCGGACCTATGCTTGTAGAAGAGGGGTTACCTGATTTGTTAACTTTGACGAAAATTCTGAATATATAAGTGTATATATGTTAAAAAATAGTCATATATTTTATTTGGAACCCTTAAGATCAAAAGTGATGGGGATATTGGTTGAGCAGTTCGCTTATGTGAACCGCCACCTTCACATACATGTCCACCTCTGCTTACAGGGTTTCTCCATATCCAAAGTTCAAATCCTAGACTTCTTTTTAAGGGTCGAGGGATCTTATCAAATCCACCACATCCCTAGACGGTACTAGGGTTTAAGATTCCGAATTCATAATAAAGAAGTAAAGAAAAAGAAAGAAAGGGATCTTCTCTTTTATTGAACACTGACTTATTACTGGAATATCCAGCTCAAGGCCAATAGCTTCCAAAAGCTTGAAACCATCCATATCTTCTCTTACAACATTAGTTATGACAATGTCAAAGCTTTCTTTGTTCTTTCTCAACATCTCAAGTGCTTCATTCGCATTTCTTGTCGTTGTAACTGCAAAAATATATTCAACACAATTTGGCTCCTTAGTAAATTAATGAAATTGCCCATAATTCTAGTTTAAGTTTTGTGCACTGATAAGTGAATAATCTTTTTTACACCATCACGTTTAGTTTTCTGGTAGTTTAAAAGTTCTCACCCTTTAGGTCTACGGCGGTAAAATTGCTTAGACATGAACTAGATTTTAGGAGTCTGTAATACAAGAGGGAATTTTGAAAATATTCTAGATTTTCATCAAATTAAGAATAAGATTTAGTTAAGGTTTTAGATGTACTTATCGAAAACCTTAAAACTTGCGTATTAGATTGGCATCACTACAAGATACAACAAATCCTTATCTCTTGGGTAAATAATAAAAAATCAGAGAAACATAAATTTACTAACTAATAAAACTTAAAAGAAAAAAAAAAGAGAAGTGATAACTATCGGTCAAACTCAAACTATATCCCCTTTTTCTCTTTCCCTCTTTCCCAAAAAACTTTTTTTTTTGGTTCTCTTACAACTTTAAAAAATTACAGTACTGTTTTTTGTGATTAACCTTTATAACCACTTCTTTTCCCAAAACTTCAAAAAATAAAATATTGTCTTCTGGTTATGGGTGGAGACTCTTGAAGTAAGGAGTGTCACCGTTTTGTCCAAAACAATTAATTAAATATACATATATAAATATAACTTAATAAACAATATGTATATATATATATAATAACCCGATACCTCTTAAAATATAATGCAAAGTGACATCAATTTTGAACAGGATTTAAAACTTTATAGAATCCCATATATACACAAACCTTACCCGTACCTCACATAAGTAGAGAAACTATTTTCGATAGACCCTCGACTAAAACCTTATAAAATTCCAAGAACCCAAATACAATTATGATAATAAACAGACAAATATTGCTCGATCAAAATCCTGCATACGCCACTGTATACTTTAAACTAACCTGTATAGCCACATTTTTCGAGGAGAGAACCAAGAACTTTAAGACAACCCACATTGTCATCAATGGCAAGAACTTTTAAGCCTTTTGGAGACTGGGATTTTTGCTTCTCATTCACAAGCAATGGATTAAGGCACTCCTCATTGGTAGCAAGGGACATGGTAATTGGTAAATAACCCTAAAACAGACCGTGCTAAGAATCTATGTAAGTAGATTTTGATATCTCTAATATGGAATTTAATTTTCAACTGGGAGATCAAGTATTATAAACTAGGTTTTAAAAGATCTTATAAAATTTGGTCAATAATTATTTAAGGAAAGGAAATATTGTGCTTCCATATTAGAGTATTTATTTGTCCTTTGGCGTTTTACTTGTAGCCTAAGAGATACGAGTATAAAAATTATTAATATCAAGTGAATACACCAAATTTAGTTTAGTTAACTCTAGATTAAGTCAATATTATCACGTTATTTTTATGCGTACGATTTAGCAATTCAAAGACAATATTATATACTACCAAGGGATGCAATTGGATGGTTGAGATCCCTCGACCATTAACATAGGTATCATATTTGAGCCTGCGAATGGAGAATTTCTTGGTACGTACCAAACGGTTTACCTCCATAGTGAGTCTATCCTCGGACTAGTTAGATTAGTGAATTTTCAAACATTAATTTTATAGATAGTGATGTGTCTTTGAAGAAAAACTAATTCTCTACATTAAACTAATGATTTTTGGTCATTTTCTTAATCCATATATTAATATTTTTTATTTTTTTATTCCATCTTCTACCCTGAATAAAGTAGTGCATTGATTCCTACATAACTTATGCAGCTATTATTTATGTTAGAAACAAAAATGAAAATAAAAAAGTGTATAAGTAATGTTGAATTTTATACAAGTAGAAAAAAGTATAATCAAACCATGTATCGTGTATCCTGAATTTTATGTGGGTATTATATCACCCCTTATACTTGAAACGAAACGATCGAGCACTAAAAATATTATAAACATTTTTTGAAATACTTAAATAGAACAAATGTGAAATACTAGTAATAACAATATTAGGGATACATGTGATGCCCTCGATGGAGGGTGAACTGATGAGGGCGGATCAAGCAGGACTGGCAGACTTCTAAGCTTGCAAGCTTTTTAAGAAGGAGTGCACATATCATCTTAGGTGAATCCCACATCGGAAAGTGAAGAGCTTTATAAGGCATGACACAAGTTCACATGGTGTGCGCGCTTTTGGGGCTCGAGGCAGCGTAGCTCGAAAGACAAATCCGCGAGGGCCTAGGCCAAAGTGGACAATATGTGCCATGGGCTTGGGGCATTACAAATATGGTATTAGAGCTGAATTTCGCTCAGTATGGTGGTGGGGCAAACCTCAGTCAGAGGCGGAGCTACAACTTTAGTTACGGGTTCGGACGAACCCAGTACTTTTGTTTAGACCCTGTATTTGCTTAAGAAAATTTATTAAATATGTATAAATATTCAATTGCGAACCCAGTGATGAAAATTAATTATGGGTTCGGTGATATTCAGAACCCATAAACTTTAAATTTTGGCTCCGCCTCTGACCTCAGCGAGGACACTAAGTCCCAATGGGGAGGAGTGAATATGATGCCCTTGATGGAGGGCGGCTGATGAGGGCGGGTCAACCAGGACTGGCAGGCTTCTAGGCTGGCAAGCTTCTGAAGAAGGGGTGCATATGTCACCTCAGGCGAATCTCACATCGAAATGGAAGAGAAAAGTGAAGAGCTTTATAAGGCATGATGACGCAAGTTCACATGGTACGTGTGCTTTTGTGGCTCGAGGTGGCATAGCCTGAAAGACAAATCCGTACGGACCTAGGCTCAAAGTAGACAATACTGCCATGTGCTTAGGTCGTGACACATTTTTCTTTAGATATTTACATAAATAGCTAGTGAGATTTATTGTTTACTTTTTCTAACCGATATACATAGGATATACAAGGTTATACATATATTATATATTTACCAATTATTTTCAATTTAAATAGGTGGTTGTTTACGTTAATTCTTCTTTTATTTACTTACCTTTAAGCAAGGAATAGGGTAAAGATATTTAGAAGTGATTTTCCTTGCCATGAATTTTCATTAATTATAACGTGTATTTTTATTACTAGTACGCGCTTTGCGCGTGTATCCCATGTCATGAGTAATTTATTTTAAAAATCACATAAATGAATATTAAGAAAAGTGTCTTGAATTATAAAAAAAAATTAATAAAATAATATAATTT
Organism: Nicotiana tabacum; assembly: GCF_000715075.1. Taxonomy (NCBI): domain Eukaryota; kingdom Viridiplantae; phylum Streptophyta; class Magnoliopsida; order Solanales; family Solanaceae; genus Nicotiana; species Nicotiana tabacum. The sequence goes on along the minus strand of NC_134097.1, from coordinate 15,511,936 downwards.
TCTAAAAATAATAAATATTAATTCTATTTAGCTAATTCTATAAAGAAATAAACATTATGCTACATAAGTCCTCATACGCTAGTAATTCTGATACATGAATTTTATTTTTAGTTTAGAAGTCCAAGCAGAGTAGGTATAATGTATTAATTTGTATTAACAATGATTATATATATATATATATATATATATATATATATATATATATATATATATATATATATATATATATATATATATATATATATATATATATATATATTATTTTTTAAAAATAGTACATGATCGAAGGATAAGACTTAAGAGAAAATGTTAACGTTAAAATAATATGGACATCCATAAATAGTTGTTAGAATTATAATATTCTTAGTTTCGTTGATAAATTCACATTAAAAATAATTTGATAAAGAAGTAAGGATGGTTCTTTTCTTATATGAAAGTAAAAATAAACTTGGAACCTTCTAAGAAGAAATTAAATTGTGTTCAAAGTAAAAGAATAACATTTTTACAATTCAAAATATAGATAAAAAAGGGTATAAAAATTCCTAATTTCGTTTGTTAATCAACTTAATTTTTCTCATAACAAAAGTTAGAATTTCCTTTTTAAATAGAATATTTTTGTTTAAAAATATTTGAGTTTTCTCTAAGTTTAATAAAGGACGACTAGTGATCCCAGCAAGCGAAAGAAATCTTGATCATAGAAGTACTTGGATATCTCATTGTGAATTATGCATACTTATATGGAAATATCTTATGAAAATTATTGTTATTTTATGATATATATATAACCAATAACATAAAAATAATTTTATTAAGATTTGTTATATAAAATAAATTGACAAATTAATTCTTTTAGTCTTCTGAGAATGAAGATGTTGTCTTATAGCTCATAAAAATTTGATAAATGACAATGTAAAGTCTATAAATGACTAATGTTGATTTAATATTTTATCATAAATAGTTAAATTCATAGCAAAAATGTAGAAAGTTGTCATTTGTTGGAATAATTGGAGAAAAAACGTAAAGACGTTTTGTTTACAATTGATTTTGTCTAAAGTTGGATATATTTTCTATTAAAATTAGGAAATAATTAAATGATGATATCTTTTTTTTGGTCAACAAAGCAAATTGCTATCTTTTAAAACTTAAGTTTCCTTCTCCAAAAAAAAAAAAAAAACTTTTTTTGAGTCATAGCATGCGTGAGTTAGGACTAACTACATATAATTTCAAATAAGGAAAGATATAATATGTAGAATTTTAATTGATTTTAAAGTCCTAAATTTTAGGAAAATAATTAAATGACTATTTTGTCTAGTGTGAAATTTATTTTTTAAAGGGTAAAAAAGGCGAACGACATTTCGCTAAGGGCCTTTGTGCTTTTAATATAGTATAGATTATGCGAAAGATTTTTCTACCCGAAGTTGAAGTTTTTATTGTTCAACCCCGACCCCGGCCCCGGCCCCATGTTATTTTATTCCAACTAGTCTCTTGGTACGTGCGTTGCACGTGTACCCAATCTTTATGATTACAAAATTTTAAAAGATCATATAATTATTATATTAAAAATTATATTTGAGTTAAGTATTAATAAAAGTTCAACAAAAAGTGTAAGTTCTTAAAATTAATGATTGTTAATCACATTTAGCTAACTCGATAAAGGAAAAACTATATAGAGGTTCCTAATCATCTTTATCGATACTCAGATAAAAATTTAACCTAATTAATATAAATCACTATCGCAAAAGTAGAATCTAGAAAGTACATTAAGAGTAATTTACTCTTTTTTCATTTTAGAGTGAATTTTTTTTTCTGCCCAAGCTTATAAGCGCATCCAGATTCTACGTCCTATGCATCCGGAAGTTGCCTTCTTATGTAAACAAGAGTGTAAGACTGAAATAGAATTACCTACTTTTGATGGATTCGAAAGGATGTGTATATAAATATTATTTTAGAAGGAGTCAAAATATGGAATACATGTTAAAAATCAGAATTACAATTTTGTGTCAATAGTCCGTTATTTTATTAACAGTAAGTTTGGTTTGATCCAAAATATTTTATTGGTTTATAATTTTAAAATACTTTTATAAGAAAACGTTGAGAAGAGATTTTTATTATGTCCACAGGGTAACTTAAATAAACTAATTACACCTCTACTATTTGCATCCGATTTAATAACTCTAATTGTTTAATAAAGCACTTGTACTTTTAAATTTCTAATTATACAATTAAAGTTATTTTTAACAATAAATTTACCAAAAATAATAAGTATAAAATCTTACTTAACTTTTATGTTACAATTGAACAAAATATTTCAAAACATGTTATATAAGGAGTTTGCTACTTATTATCATATTACGGTTATATATAAGATGAATATTAATTGCTTATTACATAGGAACTCTGAGTTGTGATTGAAAATTATTTGTGATTGTTTGTTGCTTTCTAGTTCTTTTTGGAGTTTGTAGGAGCTTATTTCTACCTAACATGGGGGAATGTCCAGCTCTCAGTCAATTTTATTTTTATTTTTTGTACATAATTGTAACGACCCGACCGGTCGTTTTACTTTCTAGAACTCTGTAACCCTAAATAAGACTCTTCATATGTGCTTTTATTATTTTATGACTTGCGGGGATGGTTAGTTCCAGTTTGGAAGGGTTCGGGTTGAAATCGGAACACATAGTTCCTTAATATTAACTTTAAAGGGTTAAGTTTGACTTGGGTCAACATTTTTAGTAAATGACCTCGAAACCGGGATTTGACGGTCCCAATAAATTCGTATGATGATTTTGGACTTGGGCATATGTTCGGATCGGGTTTTGGATGAACCGGGAGCGTTTCGGCGCATAAAGTTGAAAGTTGGCGCATTGAAGGTTTTAAAGTTCTTTAAATTTAGTTTGGAGTAGGTTTTGGTGTAATCGAGGTTCGTTTGGGATTTCGAGCCCGAGAATAGTTCCGTATGATGATTTAAGACTTGCACGCAAAATTTGGTATCATTCCGAGTAGTTTAAGTATGATTCGGCACGTTCGGGGCAAATTAGAAGAACTTGAATTTCATAAGTTGATTCGATTAGGTTGGGGTTGTATTCTTAGTTTTGATGTTGTTTTTCGTATTTTGAGGGTTCGAGCGAGTCCGTCTCATGTTTACAAACTTGTTGGTATGTTTAGACGAGGCCTCAGGTGCCTTGGGTGCTATTCGGACGATGCACGGATCGAGTTAGAGCTTGAAGGAGGCTGTTGGTGCACCAGTTCTCGTGTGCCCGCACCTGCGAGCTTTTGGCCGCAAGTGCGAGCCCGCAGGTGCAAGCTCTTGGCCTCAGAAGTAGCTTTGGGCATGTGGTCAATGGTCCGCAGAAGCGGAGGAACATCCGCAAAAATGGCCTCGCTTCTGCGATGAGAAGTCCGCAGGTGCGAGAAGGCCGGGCCAGGCCTAGACCGCAGATGCACTCCACTCTCAGCAGAAGCGGGAGACCTTCTGCAGAAGCGAGAGTCCGTCCGCAGAAGCGAAGTCAGCCAGCCTGATCTAGGACCGCACCTGCGATGGCTTATCCGCAGGTGCGGCGTCGCAGATGCGGCCCTAGGTCCGCATAAGTGAAAATGCTGGAGGCAGTGAGGTCCATTTAATACGGGACTTAGGCCATTTTGGTTCATTTTTTCACTTCTTGGGCAATTTTTGGAGCTTCTTAGAGGGAGATTTCCACCTAGATATTGAAGGTAAGTAATTCCTACCCAATATAAGTTGAATACATAGATTATGGGTAGATTTTAACATGTAAAATTGTGGAAATTATGGGTTTAGGTAAAAAAAACCTAGGTTTTGATAAAAATGGGATTTAACCACGAAAATAATTATGGAATGGGATAAAAATTATATATTTGAGTTCGTGAGGTTATGGGTAACAACTATCTTTGAAAATTTTTGAAATCCGGGCAGGTGAGCCTGGGGTGAATTTTAGGAATCTTCACACTTGGGTTGGGTAATTACTCTAATAGTTAAATTATAAACTTTTGAACACATATTGATTAATTTATATAACATTTGACTAGTTTCGGGTTGTTTGGTACCGAGTTGAAGATTTAAAGCATATTTGTCGAAAGTGAGCTTGAAAACGAGGTAAGTCTCTTACCTAACCTTGTAAGAGGGAACTCATCCACTTAGGTGTATTTTTTGTTGTGAATTACTTGTGCGAGGAGCTACGTACGCACTAGATGACAAGATTCCGTACATAGCTATATTCCATGAGATGTCCGGGTAGTCTTAGATTTACATCATGCCTTGATTGTACTGTTATGTTTATTATGCATATTAATTGTCTAAAATAAAGCTGAGATTAAGGATTGTAAGGTTGAAACTCTCCGATTTAGATTTCTTATTTTTGGGAAGAATTGAAGAATATATATAATTACTCTAAGAAATACATGTCCACTCGCATCGCAAGTACTTCCGCGAGCGAGGCAAACTTCTCTACTCTCATGGCAGCTGGCTGATCACCTCGGCAGGTTAATAGATGCATCTATAGTTCGTGTCGTTCGACCATCGGCAGTGCACACAGTATATTTTTTGATCGGATCGTACGATCTCGGCATAAATCGTGCGTGATAATACTCAGAACCTAATTACACTTAATATTATTTCACGGCTTGTGAGTATATATTCATTTAATGACAGAAATTGAATTGGGAATAGTAGGTGTTAGCTAGAGAAATTCTTGGAATTTTATCATCAGTTAAGGAACCATTTATTCACTGTTTGTTGTTGTATTATTATTATTATTATTATTATTATTATTATTATTTTCATATTCCATACCTATTTATAATTCATGCATTTTATTATTGGCACATAGTAAGTGTCGATGTCGACCCCTTGTCACTACTTCTTCGAGGTTAGACTGGATACTTACTGGGTGCATGCTATTTATGTACTCACGCTACGCTTCTGCACTAACCGTGCAGGACCTGAGGAAGGTGCATCTGGTATTCATCCCGGCGCACACCCCTGATACTCCGAGACTTAGTGGTGAGCTTCTTCTGAGCACGTTCTGCAACACCTGAAGTCTCTCTTTTGTATTTATTTTTTGTCTTCTCTACTTCAGACAATAGTTAGAGTTTTCTATATTCTACTAGTATCTCATACACTTGTGACACCAGGTCTTGGAATTATGCTAGTAGACATTTGCTAATTTTTGGGTATTTATTTCATTACACTTGACCTTATAATTGCTCACACTTTATTTTCATTCACTTTCTCACCTCTCACTTATTTAATAATTAAAATCAACCATTTCTAAAATGTTAAAAAGAATAAGTATATGGCTAGTTCACCGTTGGCTTGCATGGCGGCGACGTTGGGCACCATGACGACCTATAGGGTAAATAGGGTCGTGAAGCCCTAGGTACACGTAGGTCTCACAAGTTATGAGGAAGCCTAATAGAGTCTTGCGGATCGGTGCGGAGACATCCATACTTATCTTTGAGAGGCTATAGGGTGTTAGAAAACTACTCTTTCTTCATCTCCTATCATGAAGTTGATGTTGTGTTAAGTATCTTTCTCTTATTCTCTCACAGATGGTAAGAACGTGCGCGACATATGTGCCCGATCATGGAGCAGATGCTCTCCCTATTGTTGGAAGCCGAGGGAGGGCTCCAGCTCGTGGCAGAGGATGAGTACATCCTAGAGTTGCTCCTGTTAAGCCACCAGTAGATCCAGTAGAGGACCCTATTATCGAGGAGCAGGATGAGGTTCCTGCAGCAGAGCTAGCCCCAGTGGATTTTATGTCTGCACCGGGATTCCAGGAGGTCATGGGTCATATGCTCTGGTTCATAGATTCTATGACTCAAGGCTGGTTTATTTCCAGCAGACCCAGCCACATCTCAGGTGGGAGGGGGAGCACAGACCCCTACCGCTCCGACCCCTACCGCTCCGGCTCCAGGGCATGCAGTTGTTGTGTATCAGACCCCAGGCGCACTACCCGTGGGCGAAGCTCAACCAGTTGCAGCAGCTATACCTGAGCCCAGACCAGTTGCGGCCAGCAATCCGCAAAAGCTATTGGACAGATGGACCACGCTACATCCTCCTGTCTGTGGAGGTGAGCGACCTGAGGACCCCTAGGACTTTATTGGTCGGTGCAGGGACAGACTGCACAAAATGAGGATATTGGAGTCCCATGTGGTGGACTTTACCACCTGTCAGTTGGAGGGCAGGGCCCATAGATGGTGGCAGTCCTATCTTCTCGGCAGACCAGCAGGTTCTCCTCCCATGACTTGGGACCAGTTCACACACCTCTTCCTGGACAGATATATTCCACCCTTCAGAGAGAAGAGTTGCAATTTCAGTTCGGGCAGCTCCAGTAGGGCCAAATGTCGGTGACCGACTATGAGGCAAGATTCTCTGAGTTGTCTTGCTATGCAATTATAATACATCCTACCGATGCAGAGAGAGTGCGGATGTTTATTGCCGGTTTGCACTCTGTATCCAGGCCACTATGGCCCGAAAGGTTGAAATAGGGACTTCTTACGAGCTAATTGTAGAGATAGCTCGGAGGATCGAGGGTGTCCGTCAGCGGAGCCAAGAGCAGGCAACGAAGGATAAGCAGTTTCGATATTCTGGAGAGTTCAGTGGTACCCCGGGTGGGGACAGGGGTCAGTTCGTGAGGGGTCAGTCTAGCAGGCCCACATATCCAGCATCGTCGCCTCTTCGGGGTGGTCAATTGCAGCCTTATTTCAGCGCCATGCCAGAGAGTTCCTACCACCCACCAGCAATTCAGGGCTCCTCTAGTAGGTATTCAGGCCATCAGAGTCATACTTTAGGTCAGCAGTCCACTATTCCGAGGGGTTGTTACGAGTGCGGGGATCCTGGCCAAGTGAAGAGGTTTTGTCCTAGACTTCGGGACAAGGCAGTACAACAGAGTCATCAGCCTATGATTATAGCACCAACTGCCGCACCAGCCATTCAGCTACCCAGAGGCGGAGGGCAGGTGGGTAGGCGGCGTCTTAGAGGTGAAGTTCAGACAGGTAGAGGCTAGTTAGGTGGCGCTCCAGCTAGATTCTGTGCTTTTTTGGCCATACCAGATATAGTGGTCTCAGATTCCATGATCACAGGTATTATCTCTGTGTGCGGTAGGGATGCTTCGGTACTATTTGATCCAGGGTCTATATATTCATATGTTTTATCTCTGTTTGCTCATTTCTTGGGTGTCCCTTGTGAGTCCTTGGGTACTCCTGTTTATGTGTCCACACCGGTGGGCAATTTTGTTATTGTGGATTGGATTTATCGGTCCCGCATTGTTACTTTCTGTGGTTATGAGATTAGAGCGAACCTTCTGTTGCTCAATATGGCCTACTTTGAGATCATCATGGGCATGAATTGGTTGTCTCTGTATCACGTCATCCTTGATTGTCTTGCCAAGACTATCACCTTGGTGATGTCACATTGCCTAGATTGTAGTGGAAGGGTTCTTCTATCAGTGCATCTAGTCGGGTTATCTCTTTTCTGAAGGCTCGACACATGGTCGAGAAGGGTTGTTTGGCTTATCTAGCCTATGTTCAGGATACTACTACAGAGACTCCGTCGATTGATTCAGTACCCATGGTCCGGGAGTTCTCTAATGTGTTTCATTCTGATCTTCTAGGCATACCACTAGATCGTAATATCGATTTCTGCATAGATTTGGCTTTTAAGTACCCAGCCTATCTCTATTCCACTATACTGCATGGATCCGAAAGAGTTAAAGGAGTTAAAGGAACATCTTGAGGAGTTTCTAGCAAAGGGGTTCGTCAGACTGAGTGTATCGCCTTGGGGTGCACCGGTGTTATTTGTGAAGAAGAAAGATGGGACTATGCGGATGTGCATTGATTACCGCCAGTTGAATAAAATGACCATTAAGAATAAGTACCCGTTGCCGCATATTAATCATTTATTTGACCAAATGCAGGGTGCGAGGGTGTTCTCGAAGATTGACTTGAGATCGGGATACCATCAATTGAAGATTCATGATTCGGACGTTTCGAAAATGGCTTTCCGAACTAGATATGGCCTTATGAGTTTCTAGTGATGTCCTTCGGGTTGACTAACACCCCGGCAGCGTTTATGGATTTGATGAACCGGGTGTTCAGGCCATATATTGACTCATTTGTCATTGTCTTCATTGATGATATTTTGATCTACAATCGTATCATGGAGGAGTACGAGCAACATTTGAGAGTGGTGCTTTAGACCTTACGGGAACAGAAGCTATATGCTAAGTTCTCCAAGTGTGAGTTTTGGTTAGATTCTGTGGCATTCTTGGGGCATGTTGTACGAGGCAAAGGTATTAAGGCGGATCCCAAGAAGATCGAGGCAGTTCAGAGTTGGCCTCGCCCTACTACAACGACCGAGATCAGGAGCTTCTTGGGGTTAGCTGGTTATTATCGTCGGTTCGTGAAGGGCTTCCCATCTATTGCAGCACCTTTAACTAGATTGACCCAGAAGGGTGCTCTGTTTTGATGGTCCGATGATTGCGAGGTGAGCTTTCAGAAGCTCAAGACCGCCTTGACTTCAGCACCAGTATTAGTATTACCTTCCGGTTCGGGGATGTATACTGTGTATTGCGACGCTTCACGCGTTGGCTTGGGTTGTGTATTGATGTAGGAGGGTTGAGTTATTGCATATGCTTCACGACAGCTGAAGCCCCACGAGAAAAATTATCTTGTGCACGATTTGGAGTTGGCCGCGATTGTTCATGCTATTAAGATCTGGAGGAATTATCTTTATGGGGTGTCCTGTGAGGTTTACACCGATCATTGCAGCTTGCAGCACTTGTTCAGGCAGAGAGATCTCAATTTGAGGCAGCGCAGGTGGCTTGAGTTACTAAAATATTATGATATTACCATCCTTTATAATCCAGGCAAGGCGAATGTGGTTGTGGATGCCTTGAGCAGAAAGGCGGAGCGTATAGGTAGTTTGGCATTCATTTCAGTAGAGGAGAGGGCATTAGCTTTGGACATTCAGTCCTTGGCTAACATATTATTGAGGTTAGATATTTCAGAGCCCATCCAAGTTCTTGCATGCATCGTCACTCAGTCTTCACTACTCGAACAGATCAAGGCTCTCCAGTACGATGATCTGCACTTATTAGTTCTCAGAGAAACGGTACTATAGGATGGTTCCAAGGAGGTTACTATCGATGAGGATGGTGTTCTACGACTCCAGGGTCGTCTATGTGTCACTAATGTTGATGTGTTGTGGGAAAAGATTCTAGAGGACGCACACAGTTCTCGGTATTCTATTCATCTAGGTGCTACGAAGATGTATTGCGACTTGAGGCAGTACTATTGGTGGCGGCGGATGAAGAAGGCCATAGTTGAGTATATAGCGAGGTGCATTAATTGCCAGCGGGTTAAGTACGAGCATCAGAGTCCAAGTGGCCTACTCCACCAGATGGTTATACCTAAGTGGAAATAGGAGTGCATTACTATGGACTTCATAGTTGGGTTGTCGCGGACCTTGCGGAAGTTTAATGCTGTTTGGGTCATTGTCGACAGGTTGATCAAGTCAGCACACTTCATTCCGCTAGTGACCACGTATTCTTTAGAGAGATTGGCCCAGATTTATATTCAGGAGATTGTTTGGTTGCATGGTGTGCCTGTCTCCATAATATCAGATAGAGGCCCTCAGTTTACTTCACATTTCTGGAGGGCAGTACATAGTGAGTTGGGGACCCGGGTAGAGCTCAGCACAGCCTTTCATCCGCAAATCGGTGGGAAGTCGAAGCGTACGGTTCATATCTTGGAGGATATGCCCAGGGCATGCGTGATTGACTTCAGAGGGCTGTGGGATCGATTCTTGCCTTTGGCCGAGTTTTCTTACAACAACAGTTATCCGCCCAGCATCGAGATGGCTCCATTTGACGCTTTATATGGTCGATGATGTTTCGCCCATCGGATGGTTTGAGCCTGGCGAGGCTAAGTTATATGGTACTGATTTGTTGAAGGATGCCTTGGAATAGGTAAGGTTGATTCAGGAGCGACTTCGCACAGCACATTCCAGACAGAAGAGTTACGTGGATCAGAAGGCGCGTGATTTATCATTTATGGTGGGCGAGAAAGTTCTCTTGAAAGTCTTGCTGATGAAGTGGATCATGAGGTTCGGGAAGAAGGGCAAGTTGAGACCAAGGTTTATAGGTCCATTTGAGGTGTTGAGACGAGTTGGGGAGGTTCCTTATGAGCTTGCTTTGCCTCCCAGCCTATCATTTTGAGTATTACAGCCCCATTCTCCCATTTACTTCTCAATTTATGCTTTACAGTTGTTATGTGACTTGTCGGAGTAATTGGTGCGGGTCCGTTGAGCTTTTGGAATGAATTGGAACACTTAGTTCTAAGGGTTAAAACTTAAGTTGAAATAGTTGATCGGATGTTGACTATGTGTAAATGAACTAGAATAGAGTTTTGATGATTCCAATAGCTCCGTATGGTGATTTTGGACTAAAGAGTGTGTCCGAAAAATTATTTGGAAGTCCGTAGTTAAATTAGGCTTGATTTGGCTAAAATGGAAATTTAAGTTTGGAAGTTTGACCGGGGAGTTGACTTTTTGATATCAGAGTCGGAATCCAGTTCTGAAAATTTTTATAGGTCCGTCATGTTATTTATGACTTGTGTGAAAAATTTGAGGTCAATCGGACTTGATTTGATAGGTTCCGGCATCAAATATAGAAGTTGAAAATTCTTAGTTTCATTAAGCTTGAATTGGTATATGATTCGTGGTTTTAGCATTGTTTGATATGATTAGAGCTTCGACTAAGTTCATATGATATTTTAGGACTTGTTGGTATATTTGGTTGAGGCCCCCAGGGGCCTCGGGTGAGTTTCGGATGGTTAATAGATCAAATTTGGACTTAGAACAATTGAAACTTGTTGTTGCCTACTAATGCAATCGAACCTGCGGAAATGGGCTCGCAGGTGCGAGCTCGCAGGTGCGAGCTCGCAGAAGCGAGCTTGGTTGCGCAAGAGAGGAATTGGGTCACAAGTGCACACATAGGACCGCAGAAGCAGACTCGCACCTGCGACGAGTTGATCGCAGAAGCGGAAGTGAGAGGGGAGGGCCCTTATCGCAGAAGCGGCTTGGGTTCCGCAAATGCGAGGCCGCAGAAGCGGACCTCTTGTTCGCAGAAGAAAAAGAAGCCGCAGAAACGAGGAGGACCTCGCATCTGCGAGACCGCATATGCGGTTAAATACTCCGCAGAAGTGGAAACGCTGGGCAGGTTACAAAAACAGAAGGGTCCGATATTTTTGTCATTTTGGACATTCCAAACACGGTTTTGGGATAAATTTTAAAGAGAATTCATGGGAAAACTTGAGGTAAGTCACTTGTGATCATTGTTAGTCAATAATATTGAATTATCATTAAGTATTCCGCCTAGATTACGTATTTTTGAGGTGTAATTAGAGGATTTGGGCCTAGGGATTTGAAAATGAGATTTGGGGATTTGAAGGTCGAGTTATTGTCAGAATTTTGTAAATTTGGTATGGTTAGACTCATGGTTGAATGGACATTCATATTTTGTAACTTTCGTCAGGTTCTGATACATGGGCCCCACTGGCGATTTTGAGTGTAATTTCAGATTTTTGTGGGAAAATTAGTATTTTGATATGGAATTAATTCCTATAATTTGTGTTGACTGAATCGGATTAATTGTGACTAGATTTGATCCGTTCTAATGTTGATACGCGCAGAATGGAATTAAAGGGTTCAACCTAGAGATAGTAACAACCCGACTTGAGGTTTTATCAATCGTTTTATGCAATACCCATTTGGTCTTGAGAAAGTCAAATTGGGCAAAATCACTCTCTGACCGAGAGGTATTGAAGTGGTAATTGAAAGTTGATAATTATAATACACCCTGATCAATAAAGCAAGCATTAAGGTTTATATCCCATTAGGCAAACACCTAGGTGATGGTCATAGCTTTATCTTAGTTTTATTTCTTAACTTTTCAATCTTAGTTTTAAAAATATAAATAGAAACAAAATCAATTTGTGGAAGTATAAATTAAGATAGTTCAAACTCACGTACTAGAATATATACTCCTAACTCCCATATAAACTCCGTGTGGATTCGATCCCGATTCTTTGTTGGGTTACTATTATTGCAATCGACCGTTTCACATCGTTGTTTTAAGGTGTGATTTGGACAAGATCACTTTTTCGCAGGTGCAGCCCCGCAGATACGGCCCCAGGTCCGCAGAAGCGAAAATGCTGGAGGCAGTGAGGTCTATTTAAAATGGGACTTAGGCCATTTTGGTTAATTTATTTCACTTCTTAGGCAATTTTTAGATCTTCTTAGAGGGGGATTTCCACCTAGCTATTGAAGGTAAGTAATTCCTACCCAATGTAAGTTAAATACATAGATTATGGGTAGATTTTAACATGTAAAATTATGAAAATTATGGGTTTAGATTAAAAAAAAACTAGGTTTTGATAAAAATGGGATTTAACCATGAAAATGATTATGGAATGGGATGAAAATTATATATTTGAGTTCGTGAGGTTACGGATATTTGAAAATTTTCAAAATCCGGGCAAGTGGGCCTGGGGGTGAATTTTAGGAATCTTCCAACTTGGGTTGGGTAATTACTCTAATAGTTAAATTATGAACTTTTGAACACATATTGATTAATTTATATAATATTTTACTAGTTTCGGGTTGTTTGGCACCGAGTTGAGGATTTAAAGTATATTTGAGGATCGAACGTAAGCTTTAGAACAAGGTAAGTGTAATGACCCAAACAGTAATTTTAACTTTTAGAACCATGTTTCCCTAAATAAAACTCTTTGTATGTGCCTTTTTAAATTTATGACTTGCGGGGATGGTTGGTTAGGTATTTGGAAGTGTTCGGGTTGAAATCGGAACAGTTGGTTCCTTAAGTTGGCCTTAAAATGCTAAGTTTGACTTCGGTCAACATTTTTAGAAAAATAACTCCAGAATTAAATTTTGATGATTCCAAAAGCTCCATATGGTGATTTTGGACCTAGGAGCATGTTCGGAATTTTATTTGGAAGTCCGTTGTTAAATTAGGCTTGAAATGGCTAAAATAGGAATTTAAGTTTGGAAATTTGATCGGGAAGTTGACTTTTTGAAATCGGAGTCGGAACCCAGTTCCGAAAATTATCATAGCTCTGTTATGTCATTTATGACTTGTGTGCAAAATTTGAGGTCAATTGAACTTGATTTGATAGGTTTCGGCATCGAATGTAGAAGTTGGAAATTTTAAGTTTCATGAAGCTTGTATTGGAGTATGATTCGTAGTTTTAGCTTTTTTTTGATGTGATTTGAGGTTTCGACTAAGTTCGTATGATGTTTTAGGACTTGTTGGTATTTTTGGTTGAGGTCCCGAGGGACTCGGGTAAGTTTTGGACGGCTAACGGATCATTTTTGGACTTTGGGAGATAGCTGATAGCTGCTGGTATTTTTTTCCTAGTTTCCTTGTACGCGATCGCATAGGTTCATCCGCGATCGCGTGAAGAGGGCCGCGATCGCATAGCTGTGGGAGTTTGTTATTCGCGAACGCGTGAAGAAGGTCATGTTCGCGTAGAGTAAGTGGAGCAGAAGCGGAGGTCACGCGTTTGTGCTTCGCGATCGCGTGGATAAGTTCGCGATCACGTAGGCCTATAAGTTTGAGCTTCGTGATCGCATGGACAAGTCCGCGATCACGTAGGGTTAATTTAGGCAGTGGAAAAATAGCGCTTCGTGATCGCGTGAGAAGGTTCGCGATCGAGTAGAGCAAATGACTGGCATAGAGTTTAAGTTCTGAAATTCATTTTTACCGATTTGGAGTTCGAATTGAGGTGATTTTTGGGAGATTTTCAGGGAAAATAATGGGGTAAGTATTCTTAACTCAACATTGGTTAAATTACCCGAATTTATCACTGTTTTTATCATTTAATTAGATAATTAAGTTGGAAAAGTTTGAAAACCCTCTTGGATAAATTTGAGGATTTGAGGGCCGAATTGTTATCGGAATTTAGTAATTTTGGTATGGGTAGACTCGTGGTTGAATGGGCGTTCATATTTCATAATTTTTGCCGAATTCTGCGACTTGGGCCCCACAGACGATTTTTGAGTTAATTTCGGATTTTTATTAAAAAATGTAGTATTTTCTTATGAAATTGATTCCTGTAATTTTTGGTGACTGTATTGAATTATTTTGGCTAGATTCGAGCCATTCAGAGTTGGATAATCGAGAAAAAGGCCTACTAGTGGATTAAATTGGAGCAAGTCGAGGTAAGTCTCTTGCCTAACCTTGTAAGGAAAAAATTACCTCACAGGTGATATAAATTAATAATTGTTTCTATTTGTAGGGGCTACGTATGCACGAAGTGACGAGAGTCCATGCGTAGCTACTATTTATGCTAAAGTCCGGGTAGTTTAGGACTCAAATCATGAATTACGTGTGTTAATTATATCCTTTATTTAATTAAAGTATTTGAATTATATTGTGAATTGTTAGGGAAAATAGTAAAAGATTGAAATCTCATATACTTGAATTTTTGTATAAATTAATTAATTATTAAAAGAAATTATACACCCTCTTGTATTAATCTCAGAATATGTATATCTCTCATTCCGGAGGTACATAAGAAAATGTCCTCCTTTCTTGTGGAGCGGGCCGAACGCCTCGGCAGTATAGATACATCTATGGATCGCACCGCACGTCCCTCGGCAGTGTACACGACACTCTGAATCGATCCGTACGACCTCGGCAGAAATCGTGCCTAATAATAATAATTACACAATACCTTGATATTTTAAATTTTGCTTGTGAAGTTAATTAATAAATTAAAAACTATCGCATTTGAAGGAATTTAATTATTTCTGTTGGTTAAAGAAATTTCTTTTTGTAAATTCTATAAATCATGTTGATTTAAATATTTCTATTGTAATATTATTGACCCATAGTGAGTGTCAAAGTCGACCTCTCATTACTACTTATTCGAGATTAGGCTTGATACTTACTGGGTACACGTTATTTACGTACTCATGCTACGCTTGCTGCACTTTTTGTGCAGGACCTGAGACAGGTACTATAGGAGGACCCATCGGCGCGCACCCACGTTATCCAGAGGCTTAGCGATGAGCTGCCCCTTTCTGAGCCGTTCTGCAGCAGCTAGTTGTATTTGTATTCTGTCTTTTTTATTTGAGATAGTATTTAGAATTTTGTATAATCTACTAGATGCTCATACACTTGTGACACCAGGTCTTAGCACACACTAGTAGAATTTTTGGATTTAATTATTTTACTTGGTTTTTAACTTATCTTATTTCTCACATTGTCTTAATTTTTGCAAGTACTCCGAGTTTTATTACTCGGATAATTTTTAAAGAAATGAATATATGTTTAAATCATTAGTTGGCTTGCCTAGCTGGATGTTGGGCGCCATCACGACCTATAGGTGAATTTGGGTTATGACAATATGGTATCAGAGCACTAGGCTCACGTAGGTCTCACAAGTTATGAGCAGACCTAATAGAGTTATGCGGATCGATATGGAGACGTCTGTACTTATCTTCGAGAGGCTATAGGGTGTTAGGAAACTGTAACACCCCGAAAAATTTTGAAGAATTTAAGTGTAAAGCCCGGTAAAATTTGCAAAGAAAATAATGTTTCCTGGTGCCGCATAATGGCCGCAGCGTGATGCAGTTACTTGAGTATGTTGGAAGCAATTATGCGGTCGACTATGCGACCGCATAACTGTTATGCGGTGCACTATGCGACCGCATAACTGTTATACGGATCGCATAGTGACCGCAGACTCAAACAGATTTTTGGTCAATTTGGACACCAATTATGCGACCGATATGCGGTCCGCATAACCATTATGCGGTCGCATATGCGACCGCAAAACCTGTGCGGAGCTTCATTTTTGAGTTTTTTAAAACCCGACCCTATTTCATTAAATACACGCAAAAGGGTCATTTTTGAGAAAATATTCTAATGTTTTAGAGAGAAGGGAGAGTGTTTTAGAAAGAGAAAACCCTAAGCTAATTATTCATCAAGTCTTGCTCAAATCTTGAAAGATTAACAAGGGAAACCCACAAGTTCTTCATCTAAGAGATAAGGTTCCATACCCTAGTTTTCAATTTCGAATTTGGGTAGAAGATGGTTGATTAGGAGTATGATTCATGGGTATGAAAGTATTATTTATACATGCGTGTACCAATAAAAATTATGGGAGGATTGTTGAACTTAAATAAGTAAGGATTGGGTTGTGGAGTGAAGAAAATCTTGTAGAAGAACCTTGTGATTAAATTTGCACACCTAGTGTTTGATAAAAATGCTCAAATGAGCTGAGACCATGAATATCTTCCTAATTATGGTTCAATTTTTGTTATATCTCAAGATAGATTGGGATTGCTAGAATTTTTGAAACGTTGTAGTAATTTAAGGAAAGCTCAATTGAGGTATGTTGGCTAACTTTCTCTCTTGGAATTGAATTCCATAATGTTACCGTGAGTTTCAAGGTATGGGTTGCGTATTAAAATGGTGTGGCTTCGAATCGTATTTCAAATGAAAGCTAGTATGCCAAATTATGTGAGAAATCTCAATATTCTTAAGACTTTTAATTGCTCATACGTGTACCTAAAGTCTTGATTTGGAATGTCTTATTATTGATAACCTATAAAGATGGTTGGAAATGAAATCAGTGAATTGGGAATATAAAGTGTGGCCAACGTGCCAATAGTGAAAGGTATACTTGTGGCCAATGGTGCCGATGTAATGAAATAATGTGAGAAAGGTTATGAAATGAACTTTGACTCAACTATTCCAAAATTTACTTCGACAATATAATCGGCTAAAAGTTTATGAACTCAAGTGATGCCCATATGTGGCTGTTTTTAGCTAATGCTATGCTTTGTAAGAAATTTTCAATGTGCTTTGCATTCTTACACATTCGTGAGTGGAAATTGTGTATGATTATAATTTGTGCTTCGATTGCCAATCATTTTACTCCATTTATTGGAAAGAAATCGATTATATTTAAAGCCTTCATTACAAATGAACTTAAAGTTGTGATTTCCGGAATATTCTACTTGTTGATAATTATGATGATGATCTATGAAAGGGAAAAAATGAAAGTGTGGAATATAAAATACGGCCATTATGCCATGAATAAAGAATCATATGTATGGCCAAGAGAGCCAATGAAATAATAATGTTGTAAGTGGTTGAAAGTACGGATTAGGTGATATGTGATGTGAAAGGTTATGAGATGTACGTATTTGTACTTTTGTTTCCAATGTGTTATGAAACCCTATGGACGGTCTTTGAAACGCATAGGTATATTATGTTATGAAACCCTATGGACGGTCTATGAAACACATAAGTACATTGTGTTATGAAATCCTGTGGACGGTCTATGAAACGCATAGGTACATTGTGTTATGAAATCCTGTGGACGGTCTATGAAACGCATAGGTACATTGTGTTATGAAACCCTGTGGACGGTCGATGAAATGCATAGGTACATTGTGTTATGAAATCCTATGGACGGTCTATGAAACGCATAGGTACATTGTGTTATGAAACCCTGTGGACGGTTTATGAAACGCATAGGTACATTGTATTATGAAACCCTGTGGACGGTCTATGAAAAGCATAGGTACATTGTGTTATGAAACCCTGTGGACGGTCTATGAAACGTATAGGTACATTGTGTTATGGAATCCATTGTGATATGAAATCCTGTGGACGGTCTATGAAATGCATAGGTGCATTGTGTATAAGAGGTATAGATGTACGGTATGAATAAACACTATGGACGGTCTATAAAACGCACAAGTGTATAGTATGATAGGTGAACACTAAGGACGGTCTAATGAGACACATTATTAATGCAGATAATAAGTGCCCCCTTTTGTTGTCCTTGTTTGTACAGGTTGTTTCAATTACATTATATTATGTGTTCCACGTATAGATCATATGGGCATTCTATTTTTGAAAGAGGATTTCTAGCTATACATACTAGTGCTATTTGACAGTACTAACGTCCCTTTTGCCGAGGGCGCTGCATTTTTAATGGATGCAGGTGGTTCTACAGCAGGTGGGATTGATCAGTGATAGCAGTGCACTCCTTTCAGCCGATTTGGTGAGCCCCACTTCATTTCGGAGTCATGTATCTTTTGTTTCTCATGTACTTTGTGGTTGAGGTATAGCCGGGGCCTTGTTGCCGGTATTTCCATATTACTCTTCAGTTGTACTTAGAGGCTCCGTAGACAGGTTGTGGGTTATGGTTGATGTTGGGAATTGAACTAGAATTATTGGTACTTGGAAATTATGTTTTTTTATTAATTCTATAAACTTGTAATGTTGTGGAAATTATGAATGGAGCTACTAATGGGAATGAAAAGGAAGTTGTTAATAAAATCTTTTTAGTGATTGATTAATGGAGTACATCTCCTCTTTATTCATGGATGAGTTTGGGTAGAAGGAAGTCTAATAGTCTTGCTCGGCCGAGTTTTCTCGGTTGAGTGCCGGCCGCGCTCCCTGAGTTTGGGGCGTGACAGAAACTACCTTTCATCACCTTCCATCGTGCAATTTATGTATCACTAAATATCTTTATTTTATTCCCTCACAGATGGTGAGAACGCACTCTAATGAGGTTCTAGACCAGGGAAGAGCTACTCCCCCTATGGTTAAGATGTCGAGGTAGAGGCCGAGGGAGGGCTCCAGCCCGTGGTAGAGGATGAGGACGTACCAAGATTGTTCCAGTTATACCACCAGTGGGCCCAGCAGAGGATCCCATTATTGAGGAACAAGGTGAGGTGCCCGTGGCAGAGCCAGCTCTGGTGGATTTCACGTCTGCACTGGGATTCCAGGAGGTTATGGGCCGTATGCTGCGGTTCATGGACACTATGACTCAGGCCGGTTTATTTCCGGCAGACCCAGCCACATATCAGGCGGGCGGGGAGCACAGACCCCTACCGTACAGGCTCATGGGCAGGCAGCTACTATATATCATACCCAGGGTGCACTACCCCTGGGTGGAGCCTAGCCAGTGGCAGCAGCTATACCTGAGCCCAGACCAGCTGCGACCGCCGAGCCGCAAAAACTATTGGACAGATGGACTAGACTACATCCTCCTGTCTTTGGGGGTGAGCAACATGAGGATCCCCAGGACTTCGTTGATCGGTGCATGGACAGACTGCACAACATGAGGATATTGGAGTCTTATGGGGTAGACTTTGCTACTTTTCAGCTAGAGGGCAGAGCCCGTAGATGGTGGAAGTTTTATCTTCTTGGAAGACCAACAGATTCTCCTCCCATGACTTGGGACAAGTTCACTCGTATTTTCCTGGACAGGTATATTCCACCCTCCCAGAGGGAGGAGTTGCGGTTTCAGTTTGAGCAGCTCCAGTAGGGTCAGATGTCAGTGACTGATTATGAGGCGAGGTTCTCTGAGTTATCTCACCATGCACTTATGATACTCCCTACTAAGGTGGAGAGAGTGCAGAGGTTTGTTGCGGGTTTACATACTAGCATTCAGGACACTATGGCCCGAGAGGTTGAGATGGGGACTTCTTATGAGTTGGTCGTAGAGATAGCCCGGAGGATTGAGGGTGTGCGTCAGCATAGCCGGGAGTAGGTTATAAGAGATAAGCGGTTTAGATATTCTGGAGAATTCAGAGGTGCGATGTATGGGGGCGAAGGTCAGTTCGCAAGAGGGTAGTCCAGCAGGCCCCCATATCCAGCACCACCGCCTCCTCGGGGTGCTCCAGTGCGACCTTATTTCAATGCTATGACAGAGAGTTCTTATCGCCCACCAGCTATTCAAGGTTCTTCCAGTGGGTATTTAGGTCATTAGGGCCAGGCTCTTAGTCATCAGCTCATTGCACCGAAAGGTTGTTACAAGTGCGGAGATCCCAGTCACATGCGGAGATTCTGCCCCAGGCTTTGGGGTAGACCAATGCATCAGGGTCAGCAACCTATGATTACTGCACCAGTTGCTCCACCAGCCATCCGACGACCAACAGGTGGGGGCCAGGTATGTAGGGGTCATCCTAGAGGTGGAGGTCAGCCAGGCGGAGGCCAGCCAGTTGGCACTTCAGCTCGGTTCTATGCTTTTTCGGCCAGACCAGATGCAGAGGCCTCAGATGCCGTGATTATAGGAATTATTTCTGTTTGCGGCAAAGATGCCTCTGTATTATTTGATCCAGGATCTACATATTCATATGTGTCATCTTTATTTGCTCATTTCCTGGGTGTTTCTCGTGAGTCCTTGAGTACTCCTGTTTATGTGTCCACTTCTGTGGGCGATTCTGTTGTTGTGGATCGGATCTACCGGTCCTGCATTATTACGTTCTGTGGTTATGAAACTATAGCAGATCTTCTATTACTTGAGATGACCGACTTTGAAATCATCCTGGGCATGGACTGGTTATCTCCATATCATGCCATCCTAGATTTCCATGTCAAGACTGTTACCTTAGCTATTCCAGCATTGCCTAGGCTGGAGTGGAAGGGTTCATCTCTTAGTACATCTAATCGGGTTATTTCTTTTATGAAGGCGCAACACATGGTTGAGAAGGGTTGTTTGGCTTATCTAGCCTATGTTCGGGATACTACTACAGAGACTCCGACTATTGATTCAGTGCCTGTAGTTTGAGCGTTCTCCAATGTATTTCCTTCATATCTTCCAGACATGCTACCAGATCGTGATATTGATTTCTGTATTAACTTGGCTCCAGATACCCAGCCTATATCTATCCCACTGTATCGCATGGCTCCGAAAGAATTGAAATAATTAAAAGAACAGCTTGGGGAGTTACTAGCCAAAGGGTTCGTCAGACCAAGTGTATCGCCTTGGGGTGCACCAGTGTTATTTGTGAAGAAGAAGGATGGAACGATACAAATGTGTATTGATTATCGCCAATTGAACAAAGTCACTATTAAGAACAAGTACCCGTTGCCACATATTGATGATCTGTTTGACTAGTTGCAGGGTGCTAGGGTATTCTCTAAGATCGACTTGAGGTCGGGGTACCACCTGTTGAAGATTTAGGATTCGGATATTCCGAAGACTGCTTTCCGGACTAGATACGGTCATTATAAATTTCTGGTGATGTCTTTTGGTTTGACTAACACCCTGGTGGCATTTATGGATTTGATTAATAGGGTATTCATGCCATATATTGATTCTTTTGTTATTGTCTTCATTGATGATATTTTGATTTACTCGCGCAGTAAGAAAGAATACGAGCATCATATGAGAGTGGTACTTCAGACACTGCGGGAACAGAAGCTATATGCTAAGCTTTCCAAATGTGAGTTTTGGCTAAATTCTATAGCATTCTTGGGGCATATTGTATCGGGAGAGGGCATTAAAGTTGATCCTAAAAAGATCGAGGCAGTTCAGAATTGGCATCGTCCCACTTCGGCGACTGAGATCAAGAGTTTCCTGGGTTTAGCAGGTTATTATCGTCGGTTCGTGGAGGGTTTTTCATCTATTGCAGCGCCTTTGACCAAATTGACCCAGAAGGGTGCTCCGTTTCAATGGTCTGATAATTGTGAGGTGAGCTTTCAGAAGCTCAAGACAACATTGACTACAACACCAGTGTTAGTGTTGCCTTCCGGTTCGAGGATGTATACAGTGTATTGTGTCGCTTCACGTGTTGGTTTATGTTGTGTATTAATGCAGGAGGCGCAAGTTATTGCATATGCTTCACGTCAGCTGAAACCCCTCGAGAAGAATTACCCGGTACATGATTTGGAGTTAGCTTCAATTGTTCATGCTCTTAAGATTTGGAGGCATTATCTTTATGGAGTGTCTTGTGAAGTTTACACTGATCATCGCAGTTTACAGCATTTGTTCAATCAGAGGGACCTAAATTTGAGGCAGCGCAGATGGCTTGAGTTACTAAAATATTATGATATTACTATCTTGTATCATCCGGGCAAAGCAAATGTGGTTGCAGACGCCTTGAGTAGAAAGGCGGAGAGTGTGGGTAGTTTGCCTCTCATTTTAGCGGAGGAAAGGCCATTAGCTTTGGATATTCAGTCCTTGGCTAACAGACTTGTGAGACTGGATATTTCAGAACCCAGCCGAGTTCTTGCATGTGTAGTGGCCCAATGTTCATTAATTGAGCAGATCAAGGCTCGCCAATATGATGATCCACACTTAATGGTTCTTCGAGAAACGGTACTACAGGGTGGTGCCAAGGAAGTTACTATTGGCGCGGATAGTGTTCTGCGACTCCAGGATCATCTATGTGTTCCTAATGTGGATGGACTGAGGAAAAAGATCCTAGAGGAAGCACACAGTTCTCGGTATTCTATTCATCCAAGTGCTACGAATATGTATCGTGACCTGAGGCAGCATTATTGGTGGCGGAGAATGAAAAAGGACATAGTTGAGTATGTAGCTAGGTGTCTAAATTGCCAGGAAGTTAAATATGAGCACCAGAGGCCAGGTGGCCTACTTCAGCGGATGACTATACCGGAGTGGAAATGGGAACGCATTACTATAGACTTTGTAGTTGGGTTGCCGCGGACCGGGGAGTTGACTTTTTGATATCGGAGTCAGAACCCAGCTCCAAAAATTTTCATAGCTCTGTTATATCATTTATGACTTGTGTGCAAAATTTGAGGTCAATCGGACTTGATTTGATAGGTTTCGGCATCGAATGTAAAAGTTAAAAATTTTAAGTTTCATTAAGCTTGAATTGGAGTATGATTCGTGATTTTTGCATTGTTTGATGTGATTTGAGGTTTCAACTAAGTTCGTATAATATTTTAGGACTTGTTAGTTTTTTTTGTTGAGGTCCCGAGTGACTCGGGTGAGTTTCGGTCGGCTAACGGGTCATTTTTGGACTTTGGGAGATAGTTGATAGCTGCTGGTATTTTCTTCTGGTTTCCTTATACGCGATCGCATAGGTTCATCCGCGATCGCGTAGGCTTGTTTAGGGCAATGATGATTTTTGCACTTTGCGATCGCATGAAGAGGGTCGCGATCGCGTAGCTGTTGAAGTTTGTTATTCGCGAACGCGTGAAGAAGGTCGCGTTCGCGTAAAGTAAGTGGAGCAGAAGTGGAGGTCACGCGCTTGTGCTTCGCGATCGCGTAGGCCTGCAAGTTTGAGCTTCGCGATCGCGTGGACAAGTCTGCGATCGCGTAGGGTTAATCTGGGTAGCGGAAAAATTGTTCTTCGCGATCGCGTGAGAAGATTCGCGATCACGTAGAGCAAATGACTGGGCAGATCTTATTTTTCATTTTTACTGATTTGGAGCTCGGATTGAGGTGATATTTGGGAGATTTTCAGAGAAAACAACGAGGTAAGTATTCTTAACTCAATATTGGTTAAATTACCCGAATCCATCATTGTTTTTATCATTTAATTAGTGAATTATGTTGGAAAAGTTTGAAAACCCTCTTGGATAAATTTGAGGATTTGAGGGCCGAATTATTATCGGAATTTAGTAATTTTGGTATGGGTAGACTCGTGGTTGAATGGGCGTTCATATTTCGTAATGTTTGCCGGATTCCAAGACATGGGCTCCACGAACGATTTTTTAGTTAATTTCGGATTTTTATTAAAAACTGTAGTATTTTCTTATGAAATTGATTCCTATAATTTTTAGTGACTGTATCGAATTATTTTGGCTAAATTAGAGCCATTCAGAGTTGGACAATCAAGGAAAAGGCCTACTAGTGGATTAAATTAGAGCAAGTCGAGGTAAGTCCCTTGCCTAACCTTGTAAGGAGGAAATTACTCCATATGTGATTTAAATTAATAATTATTGCTAATTGTGGGGGCTACGTACGCACGAATTGATGAGAGTCCGTGCGTAGCTACTATTTATGCTAAAGTCCGGATAGTTTAGGACTAAAATCATAAATTACGTGTGTTAATTGTATCCTTTATTTAGTTAAAGTATTTGAACTATACTGTGAATTATTAGGAAAAATAGTAAAAGATTGAATCTCATATACTTGAATTTTTGTATTAATTAATTAATTATTAAAAGAAATTATACACCCTCTTGTATTAATCTCATAATATATATATATCCTCATTTCGGAGGTACATAAGAAAATATCCTCCTTTCTTGTGGAGCGGGACGAATGCCTCGGCAGTATAGATGCATCTATGAATTGCGCCGCACGTCCCTCGGCAGTGTACACGACACTCTGGATCAGGTCGTACGACCTCGACAGAAATCATATCTAATAATAATAAATACACGATACCTTAATATTTTAATTGTTGCTTGTGAAGTTAATTAATAAATTAAAAAAAATCGCATTTGAAGAAATTTAATTATTTCTGCTGGTTAAAGAAATTTCTTTTTGTAAATTCTATAAATCATGTTATTTTAAATATTTCTATTGTAATAGTATTGACCCATAGTGAGTGTCAAAGTCGACCTCTCGTCACTACTTCTTCGAGATTTGGCTTGATACTTACTTGATATATGTTGTTTACGTACTCATGCTACGCTTGCTGCACTTTTTGTGTAGGACCTGAGACAGGTACTATCGGAGGACCCATCGGCGCACACCCACGTTATCCAGAGGCTTAGTGGTGAACTGTCCCTTTCTGAGCCGTTCTGCAGCAGCTAGTACCTCTTCTTGTATTTGTATTTTGTCTTTTTTATTTCAGATAGTATTTAGAATTTTGTATAATCTACTAGATGCTCATACACTTGTGACACCAGGTCTTGGCACATACTAGTAGAATTTTTGGATTTAATTATTTTACTTGGGTTTTAACTTATCTTATTTCTCACATTGTCTTAATTTTTGCAAGTACTCCGAGTTTTATTACTCGGATAATTTTTAAAGAAATGAATATATGTTTAAATCATTAGTTGGCTTGTCTAGCTGGATGTTGGGCGCCATCACGACCTATAGGTGAATTTGGGTCGTGACAGTAAGTCTCTTGCATAACCTTATAAGAGGGAACTCATCGCCTTAGGTGTATTTGTTTTTGTGAATTACTTGTGTGGGGAGCTACGTACGCACTAGGTGACGAGAGTCCGTGCATAGCTATATTCCATGAGATGTTCGGGTAGTTTTAGATTTACATCATGCCTTGATTGTACTGTTATGTTTATTGTACGTTTTAATTGTCTAAAATAAAGCTGAGATTAGGGATTGTAAGTTGAAACTCTCCAATTTAGATTTCTTATTTTTGGGAAGAATTGAGGAATATATATATATATATATATAATAACACTAAGAAATACATGTCCACTCGCGTGACAAGTACTTCCGCGAGCGAGGTAAACTTCTCTACTCTCATGGGAGCGGGTCGTTCGCCTCGACAGGTTAATAGATGCATCTATGGTTCGTGTCGTTCGACCCTCGGCAGTGCACACAGTATATTTTTTGATCGGGTCGTACAACCTCGGCATAAATCATCCGTGATAATACTCAGAACCTGATTATACTTAATATTATTTCATTGCTTGTAAGGATATAATTAATTTAACGACAGAAATTGAATTGGGATTAGTAGGTGTTGGCTAGAGGAATTCTTAAAATTTTATCATCAGTTAAGGAACCATTTATTCACTGTTTGTTGTTGTGTTGTTATTATTGTTATTATTTTCATGTTTCATACCTGTTTATAATTCCTGCATTTTATTATTGGCTCATAGTAAGTGTCGATGTCGACCCCTCGTCACTACTTCTTCGAGGTTAGACTGGATACTTACTGGGTACATGTTGTTTACGTACTCATGCTACACTTCTGCACTAATAGTGCAGGACCTGAGGCAGGTGCATCTAGTATTCATCCCGACGCGCACCCCTGATACTCCAAGACTTAGTGGTGAGCTGCTTCTGAGTCCGTTTTGCAGCACCTGAAGTCTCTCTTTTGTATTTATTTTCTGTATACTCTATTTCAGACAGTAGTTACTGTTTTGTATATTCTACCGGTAGCTCATACACTGGTGACACCAAGTCTTGAAATTATGCTAGTAGACATTTGATAATATTTGGGTGTTTATTTCACTACACTTGACCTTATAATTGCTCACAATTTATTTTCATTCAATTTCTCACCCCATTTATTTAATAATTAAAATCAACCATTTCTAAAATGCTAAAAAGAATAAGTACATGGCTAGCTCATCGTTGGCTTGTCTGGCGGCGACGTTGGGCGCCATCACGACCTATAGGAAAAACAGGGTCGTGACAATAATGTTTATTTGGTAATAAAATATATATAATTACCAAAAAATAAAATAAATATAAATAACAAATTGTCTGATAATAATTACAATATTTTCAAAATAATAAATACATCTCCGATATGTATGATTTTATTTTAGGCGGTTAAATTTTTAGAACAACAAATCCTCATTTTTTCCTCATAAATACTTTTTGGCTTTGTAGATATTTTTGTGCAGAAGGATATAAAAGAAGAAGAATTAATATGCACATAACTACAGGCATAAATTTAGAGAGCACATTTATAAAAATAAAAAAACGTACCCATAGTGATTTGGAATTGTGCATCTTTGTTTTTGCCTAAAATTTGATTAGTACACCTTATTTTGAATAGTAAAATCTTAATCGGTTTTGATGCCCTAAATATTAGGACCTAATTACTATATAGTTTAAATAAGAAAACAAAATTAGTAACTAAAATGTTAGTTGATCTCAAAATCTTAATATTAAAAAAAATTATTAAATAACTATTTTATGTAGTGAGAATTAGCAACATCTTATTAACTACAAAAAGGTCTCCTAAACTTAAAAAGAGAAAGAGAAATTTTAATAGCCCAAAATATAAATAAAGTTGAACGACGAACTTTCCTAGTTTAGGCAAAATTTTATAACTAAAAAAAAAGTCTCAAAAACCTAAGAAGGAGAATGGAGAAATTTACTCCAAAGTATAAACGGAAAGACAGACAAACTTTGTAGCGAAAGTTTAGGCAATATTTTATTAACAATAAATGACCATTCTTAAATTATAGGAGAATTAATTAAATTACTATACGTACGTATTAATGAAATACTCAAATTACTATGTTGTCTCATGTGAAAATATATTTTAAAGGATAAATAATGCGAATCACATTTTGCTAAGAATTTCCTACTTTTAATATATAATAATAATATATGGAACTATAACTCATGAAGTAACCAGCTGGGCCCTGCTGGCCGATGCACTTATCAAAAAGAGAAAATGTGAAAAGAAAAAACAAAGAACAAGAAAGAAGTGAAATGTTTTATCAATTTTTTTAATTTTTTATATGTTTTTCAGTTGGTATTCGATACTCGCATCAGTATTCTAATTAATTTAAATTTATATCGTATAAAGTTCATTAAAGGAAAAAACATTTCTGGTCAAAAAATATTTTTCTCAAAGCTCAAACTAGGGGTGGACATCGGTCAGTTCGGTTTATTCGGTTTTATATTTGTTGCACTAATAACCGAACCAAAATTAGTTCGGTTATTTCGGTTTTTACTAATTCGGTTCAGTCGATTTTCGTTTTGATTCGGTCGATTTGGATATATAAAAAAGAAATAAGAAAAAAAATATTAAAGAGTGGCTTAGCATCACATTTTTCACCAAAACAAAACCAAGAGCAAGTAAGCAACTAAGAAATTAGTTGCACTCAATCCGCAATTCCTTATGCATTATTCTTACGAAAATAAATTATTAACTCAACTTCGAATTATGTCTCTTTTACCTCCGGAAACTATACCTCACTAGATGCGTATAGTTCTTTTACAACCAAAATACAATATAAATTTTCTCTAAAGATTTACCGTTTAAACATTTAGCAACAAATGATACACAAACATTGAACTTTATATCCTCACTATAATCAGGATGTAAAATGCATTTCTAACTAATATTTTATTTTCATATAAAGTTATCCATATTAACTATAACCACATAAAAGTATCTGTGACTATCATTACCCCCATCACCTTAAATTTCTATTTTCCAATAAAAAAATTAATTTTTGACAATTAAATAATTGAATAAATGCTATTGAATCTACAAAAGATATACTCTAACCTACTGGCGTTAGACAACAAAAGGCGAATATTTTAGGTTTAAGTCTTATTCGCATTTGCAAAATTTACTAGATTTACCCATAACTTAAAGAATCAGAAGAGCCTAGAGCCAAAGGCCAAGAATCCATATAAAAACTTCGATTTTTCAGTTAACCGAAAAATCAAGGTATCAAAACCGAATACCAATCGAACACCAAACTTTTTAAAAATATAAAC
Source organism: Nicotiana tabacum (assembly GCF_000715075.1). Classification (NCBI taxonomy): domain Eukaryota; kingdom Viridiplantae; phylum Streptophyta; class Magnoliopsida; order Solanales; family Solanaceae; genus Nicotiana; species Nicotiana tabacum. Next base: position 15,483,721 of record NC_134097.1, on the reverse strand, counting down.
TGAACACCGAAAAAATTAAAATTATCGATTCGGTCGATATTTTCGGTTCAGCCAATATTATCGTATTATGCCCACCCCTGACTCAAACCCATAATCTCTAATTAGGATGGTCCTAAAGGGTCACATACTGCAACGCGCAAACACACAATAAGAAGATAATTTCTCAACCCCACTCTTTTGATTAATTTCCTGCCAAAATTTATTTTTTTCTGTAACCAAATTAATTACTCTTTTGTCTTTTCCTGCTCTATCAAGAAAACAAAAACTTTTCAATCTGGTCATTTATTAGGAGAAGGATTTCCCCTTTCTTATATAACCTATAATATAGATTAAAATGTGAAGCGCTAACCAAAAGTAGCGAATTAGAATAATGTATTGTTAATGCCTGTGAAGAGACAAGATTACAATTTATCCCTAAATCCGCAATAATTCAGGAAATCAGGTTGACAAACTTAAAGATTATTGAGATTGCAAAAAATTTCTTCCTTATTTTACATATGGAAAGAGCTTATTCACTCGCAAAAAGCAATAAATATTGTACATGACATACCGTCTTTTAGTTGTACTTCTATAACTTAATTATAGTAGTTAGTTAAATGTTTATTTCATTTTATTACTGATATATTTAAAGAGAGCAGCACAGTATACGAAGCACCTCGCGTTCACGTAGGATTCGGAGAAGAGGAGCACTCAAGAATTGTGATATAGGCAGCCTGCCTTGATACAATCATCTGTGGCTGATTTCACAGCTCGAACATGTGAATAGATTAATTATAATAAATTAATATGATCTATCATAAAAGTTAAATATAATTTATACGAAAAAATTCACACACATTACCAAACGCTTCGATCATTCTAGCACCAATGTGGATGCAATATGTTGGTATTGACTCAAACTAATGTATACGTAAAGTACAACATGTTAATTATTTCAGTATATATTTTGCTGACTCAAAATGCTACATCCTTTTTTTTATTTGGTGTTCGGTACTTGTTTTGGAACTTTTGGTTAAAAACGGATAAGTACTTGCTATTCTATCCCAACATTTTACGAGTCCAGAACCAAAGTGTGATTCTTTTGGACTCAAACAACACAAATAGGTAAAAAAATATTGAATATTGCGCGGTTATTCACTGCGTTATACCTTAACAGCACGTTTGTCTATTACGGTATAGCGCGGTGAAATACCGCGCTATATATAAAATGTCTTGCCCCACCAATAATTCATCTGCACTTAACTGACCCACCAATAATTCATATGGGTATAGCGCATACATAATAGGCGCTATATATTGTAACGACCCGGCCGGTCGTTTTGAGAGATATAGCCCCCCCGGACTGATTTTTTTCTTATCTAAGGAGTTCTAGAATTAGGTAAAAATTCATTCTAGATCCTTCATGTCTTCCAAAATATTTGTTCGTAAGTTATTTTACATTTTATCATAATGTCCGAAGAGCAAAAAATTAGGGTTTCATTATATTAGAGGGGGTGAGGTTGTGGTAGAGAATAACTCAATACGCTATAGTTGTTCTCCACATTGTCATATTAAGTTACCACTTATAATAGAGTACGATAGATTGGTATCGTTGTTATGTAAAAAATGAGTGTGAGCAAACGTTCGGTAAATATTAAAGTAAACGAAAGAAATTCGTATTCTGTTACTCCTCAAGGGGTTGCTTGTTATGTTGAGTTTAACATCGAATACGATGAAACACTAACAGATTTTTTGATGACTCCGGATAAACACCGGGAACTTCTTATGATAAAAAGGTTGGAAATGTACGTCAAGGCTGAAGCGTTCGCAATAATGAGGTTCCGCAAAATAGGGATATCCCCCAATCATCAGAGGGTTTTCTTGGAGCAGTTTTATCCGAACAGGTTCCGAGTGAAAGAGTTTGGCCAAATCTAAACTTATCTCCACAGGAGAATCCGGAGCGAGGACATAATTTCTCCCCAAGTTTATATAATCCACAAGCCAAGTGGTAAACTTCATTTTTTTCTTTGTGTTACGATATTTATTTTTATGTATTGAATTTGTATTAACACTCATATATTCCACAGGGGGTACCGGCCAGATATGAATTTTACAAGTTATGAACCAACGAACAATTGGAATATGCCTAGTTTTGGTGTGTTGGATCATGGTGGTCCATCTGGGAGTCATCATCAACAGGATAATGTGTATAAATGGGATATCAACACATTATAATTTGTAAGTGAAGAGATAAAGTTTATATGTAATGTTTGGATGAATTTAAGAAACTCATTATTTTATTAGTTGTGCAGTGAAAACGAGCAATTTAAAGATCTTGTCCTTACTCAATTGCCCGAAGATGACATATTTAATCGGGATCTGGCAGATGCGTAAAGTCAGGAAGATGATAGTGATTATGACAACAATGCTGATAAGTCTGAAGATGACACACCCTTCCCTGATGAGGGTGATGATGATAAGGACGAGAATGATGAACCTGATTTGACGAGGGATCATGCTCCACCTCCTGTTAGACCAAGAGTGTACGATTCCCATGTGTCGTTTCATTCAAGGGTGATTCCCTACCTTGATCAGTTGCCAAGTATGCCGGATGTCGATGCCCTCACAAGGGATCTTGACGAAATTCGGACAGCAATGTGGGATGAATCTAGAGCAACGGTGCTGACAAAGGGCATGTTTTTTGCTAATAAATCGCGCCTAAGCAGGGCGGTGCGAATGTACAACATAAAAGTGTGTCGTGAGATTGTGGTTCCTGAGTCATATCCGGAAGTATAGAAGGTTATTTGTCATAGATGGTTTCAATATTGTAATTAGACGTTGTGTGCGAGAAAGTTAAAAATAAATATGTGGATTGTGGAAAAATACATTGGCACCCACAATTGTGAAATGGACATATTCAGTGGGAATCATTTTAACTTAAATGTTGACTTGATTTTTCATGTCTTGATTCCACACATTGAAGTGTCCATAAGGTACAAGATCAAAGAGTGTATAACATCTGTCTACCAGGTATATGGATGTACTATTACCAAAAAAAAAGGCATTTCTCGGGCGTAAACGTGTGTTTGAAATTGTTTATGGTAATTAGGATAAGTCATTTGCCGCTCTACCCAGATACATGGCTGCATTGCAACACTTTAACCCCGGGACTGTTGTTGAGTGAAAGCTTGAGCGTAGTCCGGGAATACTAGAATACATATTCAGATATGTGTTCTGGGCATTTAAATCAGCCATTGATAGTTTTGTGCATTGTCAGCCGGTAATATCCATAGACGGCACTCATGTCTATGAAAAGTATGATATTAAGTTGTTAATCGTCATTGCAGTAGATGCTAATGGAAGTATATTTCCCATAGAATTTGCTATTTGTGCCAATGAAAGCCAAGAGACATGGACATTATTTTTGACCAATTGAAGAATCACGTTGTCAGATATCGATCAAGTATTTATCTAATATCTTATCAGCATGGCAATATTTTAAGTTATGTACAAAATTTGCGTACATGGCAGGAACCGTATGCCTACCACTGTTACTGTGTTAGGCACTTGAAGGCCAACTTCTAGAGGGCTTATCCGAACAAGGACTCACATGATTTAAAGTGGATGGCTACAGTGGATCACCAAGAGTGTAAATTCAGGAGGCGAATGGAATTGATTAGGCAGGAAAACCTAGAAGCTTATCGTTGGTTGATGTGACATGAGCTTGACAAGTGGACTTTGCATGCGGATGGTGGTAGAAGATAGGGAATTCTGACTACAAATGTGTCAGAGTCTTTCAATGGGTTATTGAAGTCTGCACGTGGATTGCATGTCACTGCCATGGTGCGGATGTCATTCAAGCAGATGGCAGAGAGGTTTGTTGAAAGATCTATAGTTGATCATCATTGATGGAAAGAGGTATTGAATTTATGCCACAACCAATGAAACGATTTGAGAAATATAGGAAGCAAGCACAGTGGCATGCATTTTTGCAGTATTGCAGCGAGCAAAATATTTTTGAAGTCTGCATTGGTCTGCATCACAACCACGGGAATAATACACACACCGTCAATGAAGCCAAAAGATTATGCTCCTGTTGAAAATGGTAAATCTATCACTTTCCATGCTCACATGCCATGAAGTGCTTTCAACATACAGGTTTCGCGGCAACGAGGTACGTTGATAAAGAATATAGTGTTGCTGCATACTTAAACACCCATAGTGAACAGTTACAGCCAGTTGGTGCTGAGCATTATTGGCCGTCGAAACCATTTAAAATGGTGTGTAACATGGATTATGTGCGTCAATGGCAAGTGCAAAAAAGAACGCGTATACGGAACCAAATGGATGTTGGTGATACCGTTTATGTGCGTAAATGTGGTATATGTTCCCAAACATGACACGACCATCATGAATTTCCTTCAGCTGGTTTGGGCAGCAGTGGTAATTCAGCTCCAGGTGGCAGTTCATACAATATGCCCAACTATCAAGGATAAACGTAGTATTTTATTGCAGTAATTTTATTGTACTAAATGTCTATAAATGTTCAGTTTGCAAAATGTACAAAATAAAATTATGTTTCTAATAGGGTTAAATCTAATTGCTATTTAGCATAAAATATTCAATACAACAATTTAACGTACACCCCAAGAAATAAATAACAATTGTCATTTTCCATTATCGTCATTGTCTGGCACTATTTCATTGTCATTGTCTTCATCTTCTTCGTCAACATCTTGTACGCACCCTTCGGGACCGAAGGCATCGTAATCTAGGCCCCAGTTGACACACATTTCTCGTATTTTATCGTTATCTTCAATAAGATCACTTGCTTGATTTCTACAACAATATGTGACTCATACGTCCAGCGTCTATGGTAGAAACTTAGTTAGTCCCTCCCACTCGACAACTGTTGGGAAAACAGGATAATCATTGTCTCTATGCAATTTTTTATTTTCTAATAAATCCAGTACTAATCCTTCGTTCCTTCCAGGTAGTTAAGATCACCCATTGCAAGATGAACAGCTAGAGCCTTTTCCATCTCTAGAATCTCCTTCATCAAATGTTGAATCATTTCTGGTTCATCTTTGTATGTGTTTGTTTAGAAGGTTGCAGACAGTGCTTGTGGGACAACAAGCCCATTCCAGTGACATAGTACTTCATAATCACATCGTTTTGAGTAAAGGGGAACCCATTGTAGTTTTTCTCCCCAAATTCGCATACCTTCAGGCTTTGTAGAATGCGTTTCGCCCTCAATAACGTGCCCTGCAACTTTGAGATCAGTGTGTATATTGATAGGCTTATTTTCTAAGGGACGCAGAACACCATACCATTTATCATCAACCAAATCAGTATAGCAACCTAGCATATTTGTTTCAAGGTAGGGATCGATTGTGTTATGACGTGCTCCATGTGGATCTTTTGAACTACCTTCACCTTTTTGACTCTTCTTAAACCACTTATTAAATGTTAGTGGCATTTCTGAAATGGTATTTGAATACTGATCTCTTGGTTCAACTTAAGAAGAACTAAGTTTCACGAACTTGTATATTAAACGTAGTGCATCACCAATATGCGTTAAGTGTATTGTCATGTCGTGCTGAAATTGTTGTCGACCTGAAAAAGCTGGACTCACTTGTACCTGATAGAATCATTATCACACGAACCATAGTGCCTCACCAATATGCGTTATGTGTATTGTCATGTCGACCTGAAAAAGCTATTGGCCTAAAAAGCTGGACCCACTTGTACCCGAAAGAATCATTACCATGCGAAATATCGCACCTCACCAATATGAGTCATGTGTATTATCATGTCGACCTGAAAAAGTTATCGATCTAAAAAACTTGTCGACCTGAAAAAGCTGGACCAACTTGTACCCTAAAGAATCATTATCACGCGAAACATAGCGCCTCACCAATATGCGTTATGTAACCTAAAATCACTCTTAGTAGCCTATAAAAATCTCACGCATTTTAGTTATTATTTGCGTCGTAACGAAACGAATAGAAAAACTTTCCATTAATTTTTTATTTTCGAGTATTACGACATGTCTGGACGCAATTACGTACCAAGGTGTTACTTTGGCAAACATGCGATTTTGAAGCCATGTTGGTCAAATACTTTTTATATAACATGTTAATTAATAGTCTTGTGTTATTCTTCCATTGGTAGGACGAAAATCAATATGGTTTTGAAGAATGGTATGATGAACCCATTAATCAAGAATACTACAAATCATGTTTGTTAAACTTTTGGAATCTGACCAATGAATACAAACTCCAGATCGTGAAACTACAAAAACAACTTGCGGTAGTGAAGGAGAAACTAAAAGAGGCAGAAGAAGAAAAAATTAGGTTGGAAGAGAAATTTAAGTGGTTGAAGCACAGAATAATGAGCGATAGTGACTAAACAAACACATGGATGCGTTGAGTGTAGTATTTTAATTTTATATTATACGTGTCATGTATTATCTTTAATTGGTGACGAATTTAAATTTATGTTAAGCTATCATTTTTTTGTGTTCTAGTGTTAAACTAATAAATAACCCGTAAAACATAAATAATGTTGCTATTATATATTTAATGTTATATATACAAATAATAATAAATTTCAATGTGTCCCACATCCTGTATGCTTCAAAGCATTGGTTGGCCTGAGGCACATCCCATCCCGCCCGGCTACGCTATCGGGATCATCCTCATCACGTCGCCTCTTTATCGGAGGATGCACTGCAGCATGATCATCGGTAAGGCTGGCAGACTTGGTAGAAGCGGCCGTCGGGCCAACAGTAACCTACAGAATAATAAGATATTTTAGTATATGAAATATCAATTACTAACGTACGTGTTAGCAAAAAAAAATATTTAATGGTCATACCATGGTCTCAGCAGGCTCCTGAATAAAATCATCCGTCTCCGGCATGTTAGTATCGCACAATGTGCCCTCCGTGACGGGCGCTGAAGATCTCTTTAAAAAAAAAACACTTTAGATATTACTAAATAATCAATGAGATAAAAACAAATAGAAATAATAGTAATACAAACAAACATGCGCCTGAGTAGCACCACAATGCTCTATCAGAACATCGAGGTGCACTGGAGTAGATGAAGTATATGAAAGATCCTCAGCATCCCTTGGTGATGAGCCATAACTCAGTCGTCGCCCACTATGCACCTCTCATGTCAGACGATCATCAGCAACCATCGATGGCTCTGAGGATCAGAAAAATACCGATCCCACTCCTCTCGTGTAATGGTTGTACCTGTGATCAACAATGGAGCTAACAGGGTCACCTGCGAAGTCCTAGGCAACAGCTGAAAGCTGAATGACGGCATATCATGAGGAGCATCATATGGCTCAGGGTGTTCACCCGGCTGATCATCTTTAATATCCTCCACGGGTGCCTCAACGCCCCCTTGCTGGGGACCCCATCCTTGCCGACCACCACGACCTCGTGGAACACCCCTTCCTTTCTGGCCACGCCTGCCATGTCTACCACGTTCAGGATCTACTGGTGGCTCATGATGATACTTCTCTGGCGGCACATAAGCAACCTCGTATCCTAAGCTCTCATCATTTCGGGCACGTCTTAATGTCTCGGTAGCAAGATCAGTAACCCGACGGCCAAACACGTGCAAAGTTGCCGCTCCCTCACCGGTATGCTGCATCATCTGTAGTCCCAACTAGTAGAACTTATGTAAGCCAATAGCCTGCATAACATGTAAAATATTAATTACGGAAGGATAATGTAACGTTATAAGTATAACAAATAACATATCAGTGCCTCATGCCTCCCGGCATATGGAATGTATCGACCACCAGCGCGATGAACGGGATTCCCGATAAGAAGTCGGGTAACGCTGTGATACCAACCCATATACTCGTGCTCGCCATCCGTACGCTTAGGTGGAGGGTATGACGGAATCAGGTCATACCTATGGTCCCAAACCTCAATCTGGGCCTCTAGCCAGGCCAAGTATGTCTGGTCAACCCTGTAACGATCATCCCGCGGGTTAATGTGTCTTAAGTCAAGTGGACGGAATAGGTACAAGCTGCGGTCGACCAAACTGGAGAAGGACTCGCTTGGTGGCATGATGCTCGACTATATCGATACATATCAGTGGGACAAAAGAGCTCCACATAGCTCGATCGCGAAAGCAATAATCGGGCAAATCAGCTATGAGCGCGTCGATGTATGGCCTCCATACGAACTATTTATTAAACACAAGAATTGTGAGTAAACGCAACACATATAAAGCCAGGTCAAGTAAACTTAAGTATATATGTACTTGCGTGCCTTCAAGCAAATCCAACAAACCCCTGTAATAGGGGAGATAATGTCGAGCCTCGACCTCACATCTGTAGCCTCGCATATTAGCCCACCTCCAAGCTAAAGGGAGAAATGGTGGAGGTGATGCATCCGGAGCGATCGGTGGTAGAGGTGGCTGGAACTGCTCCCAGGACCAAACCTAATATAGATTATGGACGTACAATTTAAGGTATTTTTTTTACTATGCATGTTATAATCATAAAAATAATTGACTATGTTTTCACCTGCAGCAATGGTAAAAATCCGGCGACGTCTCTCTAGGTTCTCATGCACGCCCGGCACATCTGCTTATACAGGTAACCTAGAATAGCTGCACCCCAGTTGTAACCAGGTAAATCATCTAGCCACTTTAGATGATGTAGAAATCTCAAACTGACTAGGTTTCCCGAAGTATTCGGGAACAGTACACCACCAAACATCAGCATCAATCTCGTGTGCCGGTCGATATCCTCCGGTGGTGAATCATCCGTAATCTCTGCCTCCATCGCCGCCAGATGCTGCCGGACGGGCGTCATATGCAATCGACTGGCCCCACTTAATGCAGTCAGCTCCACTAATTGAAAACCGGTAAGTCGCTGCAACATATGCAGGTAATCCACTCCCCTGTAATCTCTTAGAGCATGCGAGTAAGCTACATGTAATCCATCATCCGGCAGCCCAAAAAGAACATCCACGTCCTCAAGCGTGATGGTAGCCTCGCCGATGGGTAGATGAAATGTGTGTGTCTCCGGTCGCCACCGCTCTATCATAGCCGTGATCAACGCCCAGTCAAACTGCTACCGGCCGATCTCTATGATCTTGTAGAAACCCGTATCCTGAAGGCGTCTAACTATACGGGGATGGAGTGGATGGTCCCTAATAAACACCCACATATCGTCTATACGTCTGGGACGCAATGTCTAGCACAGACACTGCCCATCCCAAATGTATGAAGACCTATGGTTGCCCTGTAGCAACAGTAGCTCTCGAGATGCAGGTCCGGGATGCACAGGGGGAACCTCTATGACAAGGTCTGCAAATTAAACAATATTAATTAAAGTATTTTTTTTAATTGCTTAATATCTTTAAACATATTGCAATATCTTTTATATTAAACATATTACAATATCTTATATATTAATATTTAAAAGATATTTTTACTATATTATATGTTAGTTTATTACATTATTTTATATGTTAGTTTATTATTTTATATGTTAGTTTATTATTTTACATGTTTGTTTCTTATTTTATATGTTAGTTTATTATTTTGTATGTTTGTTTCTTACTCGGCTATTTTTAGGTATAATAGAATATGTTAGTTTATTATTTTATATATTTTTTTCTTACTCAGCTATTTTTGGGTATAATAGAATTAAAAATCTAATTTTTATAACTATACATGATATAATAAATAAGTATTCATATAAAAATACTTAGTTTGACAAATATTATTATTTTTTATATTATTTTCTTACATTTGTTGACTAAAATTTGAGAGAGTTTGTGTTTGAACTATCATCTTTTTTCAGATATTTTTGGGGTTAACAGATAGTTAAATGATTAATTTCAATAACTACAAAGATAATTTAGTAATTATTCATATAACAGATACTTAAGTTGATAAAGTTTTTATATTAATATTTCATATGTTACTTTTCAACATTTTTCCACTAAAGTAACACTACTCTAAATGGACATGAACAAAGTCAACTGTCATTAGCTAAAATTTATTATCAGTTTTACTACGCTAAAGGGCACTACATTACAATTACGGGCAAAATATAACACTAAAGGATACTAAACAATAATAAAGTCACATATTAATATAAGTACAATAATAAAATCCAAATAACATTAATTATTCATAAAATAACAATTTATCTATTTTACTAATTTTTTAGCACATAAATAATCTAATCCGGATAAAAAATAACAAATTAATTAAATCACAAGACAATCACGAAAAACATAGACCACAGTAAAAAAAAAATAACTAATATGCATTTTTTATACATGAGTTTTACCAAAAAGTAAGTCGGAATACCTCAATTTAAAAAAAATTTAAAGGTGAAGATTTGATGATTTTTGGGCCGAAACAAGCAATCCACTACACGATAACGCCTTAGATCCGGTGTTAGTTTGCTACAATACGAAGAAGATACATTTTTTACGGGACGGGTGGGCTCCAATGGGGGTTTTTTGCTTTAAAAATGGGGGGGACCGCTGGAATGGGTTTTGGGGGGAGTGCACTGGTTTTCTGATCGGGAAAGATGGAGGCCCGCTTTTTTAAGTAGGTATAGCGCATGTATACAGGGCGCTATACTATAGCGCGTCCTATATGTGTGTTATACCTCCCGCCCTTTTTGAGTTCAAATATAGCGCAGTAATTCACTGCGCTATACTTTAACGGACAAAAGTGACGCTAAGATATAGCGCGATTATATATACAAAATGATATTTAATTTTTTTTTTATCTATTTGTGTTGCGTGAGTCCAAAAGAACCACACTTTCTTTCCGAACTCAACTTTCTAGTTACCCATTTTTGTCTAGCATTGAATATCACCAGTACGATATGTGATCACTTTGGTAACTTTCTACTGTTTAAAATAACTTCAAATATCAGCTTTTTGGAGTTGTCACATCTCAAGATGATACTCATCCACCCCTCTACTTACCTATTGTACGGATTACATTAACTTTCATGCAGTATAAATCGTTAAAAAGAAACCAAGAATGACTTGCTAACACCCCCATTATATTATTCAGCGAATTAAAATGTTCTCCTTATGTCTTATTATTATTGAAAAAAAAAACTTATCCATTCTTTACGACATTCACATTCAGTCTTTAGATTAAATTATATGGTTAAATGATCACTAAAGTGAAGATAAATTAATAATAATTAAGCAAGTGATAGATGTGTATGTAAAAATGCATCTAATGTATTTATGGATTTGATTTAAATGTTCCCAAAGCTACCACTACATCTAGTGGAGTCCTATTGTTTCGAAAGACTTCTTTTGTGATGAAATTTGGAGGTTGGTTGTTTTACAAATACGACAGTAATTGATACAGGTATTTTGATAATCTAACATCAATTAAGGTGAATGTAGTATGCTGGCACTTTGAGTGGAAACTTGAAACAACAGTAAAATTGTTTCTATACAATTTATAAGTCGAGCGTTCGAATCGTGGAAACAGTCACTAATATTTACATTATGGTAGATTGTCTACATCACACTTCTAGATGTGCGGCCTTTTTCCGAACTCTACGTGAATACAAGATACTTTGTGCATCAGGCTACCTTATAATAAGCTGACACTAAGTTCTAGCTCATTGACGATGAAAAGAATAAGGAGGACATTTTCATGTACTTTGTAACTTTCTAAAGATAGCGAGGGGGTAATATTTAGGAATAATACATAAAATTTCTTGTCCTTGTATAGAATATTCATGCACACTTAAACTTTACGGGATTATATAATCCTATACTCGTCTATTGATCTAAATCATACATTTGCCTCTATCTAGCATTGAATGTTGACACTCTGTAGTGTCTATCATTGAATGGCAATACCAAGATATGCCACCACATAAATTTTGATAATTGTCACATTTCAAAATGATACTCATCCACCCCTACCCCTTTTCCATCCCCTTGCACGAAACATTCCGTATTTACGTAGGGTACGGAAAAAAATCGCATTCCAAGAGTATAATGTAACAGTTTATCCTAATACAAATATCAGTGACTAATTCCATGAACCCGTAACCTATAAGTCACACTTTTATCCAAGTGAAAATCCAAAAAAGTTCAAAACTTGTGTTACAACTTTTACTACAACCACTTTTCACTTTCTACTATAAAATCAATGTATCATCAAACTACAAACTAAAGTACACTAAACTATTACAAATATGGCCATCATCATTTCTTTTGTCTGTTTCATAAAATATGCCTCAAAAAACTTACAACTATATGTCAAGTTGGAGAAGAAGTAGAAGAAGCTGCAGCTGGCAAAGGCAAAGATTGTGATTGTGAAATCCAATCCAACCACCTCGTTACTGCTCCTCTTCTTTGTCTTTGTCTATCTAATTGTCTTCCTCTTTCCTCTTCATTACTCCTAAACCTACTCATACCTGTCATTTCCGACACGCTTCTCTCATTTATTACATCTCTGCCACTCCCGCTATTAATACAATTTCTCCTTTCAATCTCGGCCGTCCATTTTCTCGACCCTGAATATCTACGGCTCTCGCTTAATATCATCTCCGACCGCAAAAACAACATATCACAAGCCTCCACGTCACTCCACCTATATTGGGCCCCACTTGCTGACCTGTCTTCTGACTCATCACCAGAAATTATTATCCGGTGTTCCAGCCGCCTTTGCTCCGCTACATCCTCCGCCGCTTTCGCCGCATCTATACGGCGGTTATTTTTTTCCGGCGCCGGCAGTAACAACGCATCTTTTCTCGCTGATGATATTGAGTTAGTGGACTTACATTTTTTCTTGTAAAAATTCCAACTGTCCAACGACATTCTTTTATTTAAAAACGACGCCGTTCCACCGTTTTCCTCTTTTGGAGTTTCCACTATTATCTGCAACGACGAACTTCCTCTTTCTCCGGCCGATGAGTGTCTTCCCGACGAATAAATCCTCTGTTTTTCTTTCGCCGGCGATGATGACGTGGAATTTGAAAAAGATTTTCTCTCTAATTGGGGACCATTATTTTCATGTGAGATAAGAAGAATATCTTCGGGGTCAACTTGGTAACGACAAAGAGGACACGTGGAATGTGCGTCAAGCCAAGTATCCACACACTCAACGTGAAATGCGTGTTTGCATTTGGGTAATAACCGTAGGATTTCACTGTTTCGAATCTGTTCAAGCAAACAGCGCATTCTAAAGCTTCTGCTTTAGGCCCCCTAAGAGACCCGAATCTAAAAACGGGTAATGATTCAATCACCGTACGGTCAATGCCAGAGTTTTTCCGAAAGCTTGACCGCGGCGGAACTCCCCCTCCGCCGTAGGCGGCAGTGGTGGTGGTGGTTCCGAATGGGCCCCTCTTACAATGTTTTGCATATAAGAGTAATAAAAATGTGATGGAAAAAATTGTTGTGAGAATTCCTACAACTACTGCTATGCTTGGTCTAAATGGTGATTCTCTAGATCTATATGGGAGTGGTGGGGGTGATAGAAGGGGTGGTGGGGTTGTTAAAAATGGTGTAGAAGAAAATGGGGTTTGAGCAATTTGTGCATAGGTATTAGTTTGAGCAGTGTTCAAGAAGAAGAAGAAGAGCCAGAGAGAAGGCAAAAGAAAATGAACATTGAAAATTATGCCCATCTCTGGCTCTTCTCTCTGAAGAAGAATGCAATAATTAAAAAGGAAAGAAAAAAAATTATGATTTTGATTTGATTTTCAAGAATTGTTTTAATATATAGTGGGTTTTAGGAGATGAGGTTTTAGTGAAAAAGAGAATGAATATAAGGGTCCGTTTGGCCATAAAAAAAATTCACTTTTTTTAAAAATATTTTTTAATTTTTTCAGAAATCAACGTTTGATCACGAAGATTTCAAATTTCACTTGAAATTGAATTTCAAAATTTTATAATTTGAAAAACTCCAAAAAACTATTTTCAGAATTTTTACTTCAAAAAACTCACAAAAATATAAAAATACCTTCAAATATTATTTTATGTCCAAACATAACTCTAATTTCAAATATCATTTTTAACTTTAATTTTTTTCCCCACTTATTTCAAATTTCACAATTCTTACATCCAAACGCCCACTAAGAGAAAGAAACAACAAAGAAAAGACAAAGAGAGATTTTAAAGTATTGTTAAGTGGAATACTTTACCAAAAAAAAAGGAAAATGTATAACTTGAAATGGGACATAAGGGGCAGGAATTGAGGGAAGGTAGGTTGAAGGAGGGGTGGGGGGGAGACAAAGGCACATTAAATTGTTTTGTATTAAATAAAGAAAACAAGAACAAGAAGAAAGAAGCTTTGGATTTACTAATAGGAAAGGAATGAAGAATAATTGGTTATGTACAAACTGTGTTAGTATTGTTTGTTTGTGAATAAATTAATGTTAATGGCCACATGATTGTGCAGTAAATAGATGAAAAGAGAAGAAAAAGGGGAAAGATAAGATGTTGATTGATTAATGAATATGATTATGGGAAAAGAATGAGAAGGGAAAGGGGAAACAAGAACCACAACACAATACCGTAACTGAAGCACTGTGTACTAACTATACTTGTGACACATGGTTGGTTTGTTTTTTTATAAACATAGACGAATAAATTGAATTTAAAATAAATTTAAAAAAATCGATTTAACCTTGTGGTACTTAAAAAAATTAATTTAAATATTGCAAACAGATTCATTCTTGAGTCCGTGGTCTATCAAAAATAGTCATTCTAGTTTCACATGGTAGGACGTAGGAGTAAGATCTGCTTATACTTTACCCTCTCCAAATCATACTTTATGGGATTATATTGAGTTTTTTCTTCTTCTTCTTGTTAATTATTGCACTTCAAACAAATTTACTAAGGATAAAACTTTCATCTTTCATCCTAGTTGTGAATAAATCACCTAGGTTCGAGTCCATAAACAATGACAAATGTCCTATGAAGACTTGATTTGCTATTACTCTGGTAGGTTTTTTTTAATCAAGTTAGTGCTTATAAGTTATAAGTCGTTGACTCGTTTTTGAAGACACGCAATCAAAGTCCTAGCTTTTATCATTGTTTGAAAGTTTACGGTATCATGTTCTGTTTCACCGCCCGATAATTTTCATTCACTATTTTAAAACTCTGAATCCGTGTTTGGTGCTTAATGATGAACTGATTTTTGGCCACGCGCGTAGCACGTGTCTTCCATAACAATAACCAAAAAAATTTAAGCAATCACATAATATTGTTAAAAAATGTGTTTGAATTTGAAAATAAAAAAAGAGTATAAGTTCTTGCAATGATAAATGGTGATCCTATTCTGATCACTCGTTAACATTAAAATACATTGCCCCACAAAAATCATCAAACACCTTATTGTAATGTCGATGTATGAATTATGTATTTATTTGAGTTTAATGAGTTAATACTTAACTTGTATCATATTGTTCACAGAAATAATTTTGCCCTTCTATGGCCTATGAGGAAATTAAACACCCTCGTAATGCAAGCTTAAATGCTCAAGGTTGCACAATTTTAAGAACATGAAACAATATTTATTACTTTATTAAGATGTCTTGTGTGAATTCCTTTTCATAAATTTTATGGTAACAAATATTTGTTACAATATTTCCTCTCAAATAATTAGTTAGGATGATTGTCGACAAGGTTTTCATTTTGCCAGGTTGAAGAATAAACTGATCTCGTGTTGCCCATGCTTATTTCTTCCCAATTTTTTATCATAGGAAATTTTCAAACTTGATAAATTTAATGAAGAACATTGAAGGCTAGCACCTCAATACATCTCTTATGACCACTCTCTTTTATTGTTGTAATAATTACAAAATTTATAACCTAAAATAATTAATTTTAATCACATATATATTTATTTGAACCATAAAAATAAAAACAAAAGTACAAAAGGTAAGCATCCTTGCACATTGGTCTCTCTTGAAGGATGGTAAAGTAATATCTAATATATTGGCATACTTTTTCTTTATATTGAAAATGATTATTTCAATTTACCCAAAGTAAAAAAAATATGACAATCAAAAATAACCTCGATTAATTCATCTTTCTATTTTTATTTTTATTTTACTTCAAAAAAGGATGAAGCGGTTAACTTTTTATATTATAAACTGTGTATACTTTAAAGCAAAAAATTAGACCTGCAAAAGATAATTTAGAGGAAACCACAAAAATCTCAAACCAAACGAATTTGGTTAACATAAACCTAAGGTAATCAAACTTAGTTATTGTCATGCAATTGAGAAAATCATACTTGGCAATTGTAGCTAGCTCTATGAACTCATCTTCCTCGAGATTCTTCTCGTAGTTGCTAAATAAAGTAAAATGTTAGACCTGCTCTATTATTATTCTCAGACCATAGCACAATGAAGTTGAAAGATCAAACACATGCCTTAATCATTATCATACTATATTATAAGTGGGAAGTCCCAAAGTTAAAAGTTAATTTATAAATGTATCCATCAAAAATTAAGTGACAGTACTGCCCTTCAACCACACATTACTTCAAAATTATTTTTATACAAATATGTCAATAGACATTCAATAAAATTGAAAAACCATTTACCTTCACTTAAATATTCCCCCCCCCCCCTACGTTTTCAATATTTATTATAATTGTGTAATTTATGTCGACCAAAATGATAAACTACAATGAATCATTATTAATTCATATCTCCTCGTTTTTAACAAAACATGAGGAATTTGATGGGTTAGTAATCTAAAAGGTTATTAGAATGATAATACTAAATTAAAGGGCGTTACAATATTATCATTTATGTTGCTTCATATAACCAACATAATTTTGGTTAGTTGAATGAGAAGAAGTTATGAAGAGTCTAAACATAATTTTACCATACATATAAAGTTGACCAACGAAGCTAAAACCTTTTGATTTCCTAGAGAAATGAGAAATTAGATGCAAATAATTTTACAAGCTCATACTATTCATTCCGTGTAATCCTCACCATAGGATTTGCAGAAGTATTGTTCATTCATTTAGGTGAAAAAATCAAATAATTTTCTTTTGTTCTTAATATATAATAGTTATAAGTTCAATAATTATTGTTCCTGATCATGTGCTTACAAATGTAAACGGTACCTACCTTTTAATAAGGAAATAGAAGAAGAGGTAACATAAAAGAGAAAGGAAATACATTTGTCCATGGAAGTATAGTACTTCATTCATTTGAATATTAATTTTATTGTATCAGATATTAAATATCATTAAAATCTATAATGATTTTTTTTAATCAATATGTAGTTAACTGACTTTCTTTCCCGCTTTAGAGTTGCCACGACCCAAAATTCGCATATCGTGCTGGCGCATATCTCAATACTAGGCAAGCCGACAACCTAAATAAGCCATAATTTCTTTTAAGTTTGAAAACATAATATATAAATTTAATAGAAAAATCTCACACATACTGATATAAAATACACACCCAAAATTCGGTGTCACTCACTACATGAGCATCTAAATAGTAACAAAGTTTGACTGATAAGAACACTGTCTGAAAATATAGAACAGTACAATACTGAAAGGAAAGAGAGTCAGGGTCTGCGGACGCCAAGCAGCTGCCTTGATAGTCTCCAACAGATAAATCCTCAAATCTGGCAATCGCCATATCCGGAAGTACCTGGATCTGCATACGATGTGCAGGGTGTAGTATGAGTACAACCAACTCAATAAGTAACAAGACTAACCTTTGGGCTGAAAGTAGTGACGAGCTCAACAGATACAGTCTAGTACAAAAATAACAGTACAGAAAATGTAGGCATGCTTTCCAGCTCAACAATTAAACTCAGTACAGGTAAAATAGATAAATTTTCCATGATATGAGGAATATGACATCTTTATATCTACATGCCAAAATATATGTTGTATGTGATGTACCACAATGGAAACCTCGTGTACTCACACTCTCAGAATACTCAATCACTCAGTACTGTATATGGCCAATCCAGCCGAGGGAACTCCATCCCAGATATATATGTATCAACTGATAATCAGTCACTCAGTACTGTATAAGGCCAATCTAGCCCAGGGAACTCCATCCCAAGTATAAGTAAAATAAGATAACTCTATGCCTAGGGAACTCCATCCCAAATATAAATAAATAAGGCAACTTCATGCCTAGGAAACTTTATCCCTAATATAAATAAATAAGGCAACTCCATGCCTAGGGAACTTCATCCCTAATATAAATAAATTACGCTTACTGCGGGGGATGCAGACTCCGGAGGGGCTCCTTCAGCCCAAGCACTATAGTAAGTCAGATCCAGGCATAAATAAATAAAATATGGTGCGGCGTGCAGCCTGATCCCATAAATATTACTCAAAATCTCCGGTCTCTCGATCTCTCAATGATATGAAAATCAACCCGACATGATGATATGATGTATCAATGAATGACAACAGAGACTGAAATATGATATGCAAATGATGGATATGACTGAGTACACAATTACAATTTAAACAAGTAATTCCACAATAACACGGCCCATGTGGATCCCAAAAACATTAGCACGTAGCCTGAACATGATCTTCAATATGAGTTTCATCTCAATTTCTCTAACACGTGGAGGATATGTGGATAATGATATTTATTTAATTGTGCAACTCCACGAAATTAATTTAGTCACAACTTCTATAGTGCACGCCCATATACCCGTCACCTAACGTGTGTGTCACCCCCAAACAATTGATATAACACAAAATTCAGGAATTCATACTTTGAGAACCAAGTTTAGAAATGTTACTTACCTCAAACCGTGTAATTCTTTATTCCATTATGCCCTTGCCTCGCGAATCCCGAACGCCTCGAATCTAGTCACAATTAATTCGGTTCAGTCAACATAAATTATAGGAATTAATTCCATATGAAAATATAAATTTTTAAACAAAATCCAAAATTACATTCAAAAATATCTCGGAACCCGACAAAAGTTATAAAATATAAACGCCCATTCAACCACGAGTCCAACCATACTAAAATTATTAAATTCCGATAACAATTCAGCCCTCAAATCTTCAAATTTAACCAAGAGGGTTTTCAAACTTTTTCAACGTAACTCATAAATTAAATGCTAAAAATAGCAATAGATTCGGGTAATTTGACCAAAATTGAGTTAAGAACACTTATCCAGCTTTTTTTCTTAAAAATCTCTCGAAAATCGCCTCTCCCCGAGCTTCAAATTGGTAAAAATGGAAAATGAGACGAAGTTCCATTTTCAGAACTTAAACTCTCTGCCCAGGCTTTTCTTCTTCGCGAACGCGGCACTTCCCTCACGTTCGCGAAGCTTAACAAACTCGGGACCCAAACTCTTCTTTGCGAACACGAGCCTGGCCTCTCGAACGCGATGCTTCACCAGGCTGCTCAATCGCAAACGCGTCCTCTCCACCGCAAACGCGAAGACCAAACTCCCCCAGACTGGCTTTCCCTTTCGCGAACGCGGGGCTCTTCTCGCGAACGCGTAGCCTTTCCCCTCGAACCTTCACGAACGCGTGCTCTCAGTCGGGAACGCGAAGCACAAAATGGCCCAGTCCAAAATTCGTTCTTCGCGAACGCGTGAGTCCCTTCACGTTTGCGAAGAACAATAACAAAACCAGCAACAGCAGTAGCAAAACATGATGTAATGATCCAAAACCATCCCGGAACTCACCCGAAGCCCCCGGGTCCTCAACCAAACATACCAACAAGTCCTAAAATATCATACGAACTTAGTCGAAATCTCAAATCACATCAAACAACGCTAAAATAACGAATCATACCCCAATTCAAGCTTAATGAAACGAAGAATTTTCAACTTCTACATTCGATGCCGAAACCTATCAAATCAAGTCTGATTGACCTCAAATTTTGTACACAAGTTATAAATGACATAACGGACCTAAAAAAATTTTCATAACTGGATTCCGACCTCGATATCAAAAAGTTAACTCCCCGGTAAAACTTCTAAACTTAAACTTCATATTTTCGTCATTTCAAGCCTAATTTAGCTACATGCTTCCGAATAATTTTTTTGGACACGCTCCTAAGTCCAAAATCACCATACGGAGCTATTGGAATCATCAAAACTCTATTCCAGTGTTGTTTTCACATAAGTCAATATGCGGTCAACTATTTTAACTTAAGCTTTAAACTTTGAAACTAAGTGTTCCAATTCATTCCACAACCTCACCGGACCCGAACTAATTACCCTGGCAAGTCACGTAACAATTGTAAAGCATAAATTAGCAGTAAATGGGGGAACAGGGCTGTAATACTCAAAATGACCGATCAGGTTGTTACATTCTCCCCTCTTAAACAAACATTCGTCCTCGAACGGGTTTAAAATTATACCTGGAGCCTCAAATTGGTGTGGATATTTGCTCTGCATCTCCCGCTCAGTCTCCAAAGTAGCTTCTCTGACTGGCTGGCCTCTCCACTATACTTTCACTGAAGCTATATTCTTTGACCTCAACTTTTGAACCTGCCGGTCCAAAATGGCCACCGGCTCCACATCATAAGTCAAATTACCATCCAACTACACTGTACTGAAATCCAAAACATGAGACGGATCTCCAACATACTTCCGGAGCATAGATACGTGAAATACTGGATGAACACCCGATAAACTAGGCGGCAATGCAAGTTCATAAGCCACCTCTCCAATCTTTTTAAGTACTTCAAAAGGCCCAATATACCTAGGACTCAACTTGCCTTCTTCCTGAATCTCAAAACACCCTTCATAGGCGAAACTCAGAGTAGTACCTTCTCTCCTACCATGTAAGAAATATCGCGAACCTTCCGGTCGGCATAACTCTTCTGTCTAGACTGCGCTATGCGAAGTCGTTCCTGAATCAATTTAACCTTTTCCAAATCATCCTGAACTAGACCAGTACCCAATAGCCTAGCCTCACCTGGCTCAAACTAACCCATCGGAGACCGACACCGTCTCCCATATAAAGTCTCATACGGAGCCATCTGAATGCTCGATTGGTAGCTGTTATTGTAAGAAAAATATGCAAGTGGCACCAAAATCTATAACACAAACACGTATCATATCTTCCAATATCTGAATAGTGCGCTCGGACTGTCCGTCCATGTGAGGGTGAAATGTTGTACTCAACTAAACTTGTGTACCTAATTCTCGCTCCACTGCTTTTCAAAACTGTGATGTAAACTACTTGCCCCGATTTGAAATGATGGACGCTGGCATACCGTGTAGGCGAACAATCTCGCGGATATAAATCTCAGCCAACCGCTCCAAAGAATAAGTAGTACCAACTGGAATAAAATGCACGGACTTGGTCAACCTATTAACAATTACCTAAACAGCATCAAAACTTCCTTAAAGTCCGTGGGAGTCCAACTACGAAGTCCATAGTAATACGCTCCCACTTTCATTCCGGAATTTCAAGCCTCTGAAGTAACACGCCCGGTCTCTGATGCTCGTACTTCACCTACTGACAATATAAACACCAAGATACAAACCCCCACTATATCTTTCTTTATTCTTATCCACCAATAGTGTTGCCTCAAGTCTTGGTACATCTTAGCGGCACCCAGATGAATGGAATACCACAAACTGTGGGCTTCTTCAAGAATCAATTCACGCAGCCCATCTATATTTGGCAGACAAATACGAACCTGCATCCTCAACATCCCATCATCTCCAATAGTAACATCTTTGGCATCACCATGCTTAACTATGTCCTTCAGGACAAGCAAATGGGGATCCTCATACTGGCGCTCTCTGATGTGGTCATATAAGGAAGACCATGAAACCACACAAGCTAGAACTCGACTTGGCTCCGAAATATATAATCTCACAAACTGGTTGGCCAAGGCTTGAACATCAACTGCATAAGGCCTCTCACCAACAGGAATGAATGCCAGGCTACCCGTACTCACTGCCTTTCTACTCAAGGCGACGACCACCATATTGGCCTTCCCGGGATGATACAGAATAGTAATATCATAGTCCTTTAACAACTCCAACCATCCCCGCTGCCTCAAATTTAGATCTTTTTGTTTGAATAAGTGTTGAGGACTCCGATGATTTGTAAGTACCTTACAAAACACACCGTAGAGATAGTGCCTCCAAATCTTTAATGCATGAACAATGACTGCCAATTCTAAATCATGAACAAGGTAGTTCTTTTCATGTGGCTTCAACTGACGCGAGGCATAACCAATCACTCTACCCTCCTGCATGAAGGCAAACCCAATACCAATCCGAGAAGCATCACAATACACTGTTTAAAAGCCTGAAACTGAAGGCAAAACTAGAACTGGAGATGTGGTTAAGGCGGTTTTGAGCTTCTGGAAGCTCTCTTAAAACTCATCAAACCACCTGAATGGAGCACCTTTCTGGGTCAATTTAGTCATAGACGTCGCAATAGACGAGGAGCCCTCTACAAAGCGACGATAATAACCGTCTAAGCCGAGAAAACTCCAAATCTCAGTAGCTGAAAATGGCTTGGGACAACTCTGAACTGCCTCTATTTTCTTCAGATCCACCTTAATTCCTTCACTGGACACTATGTATCCCAAGAATGCCACCGAACTAAGCCAGAACTCACACTTAGAGAATTTGGCATAAAGTCTCTCCTCTCTCAGCCTCTATAATACAATACCCAAGTGTCGTGCATGCTCCTCATGGCTACGTGAGTACACCAGAATATCATCAATAAATACTACGATAAATGAATCAAGATATGGTTGGACTACAATATTCATCAAGTGCATAACTGTTGCTGGGCGTTGGTCAGCTCAAAAGACATCACGAGAAATTCATAGTGACCATAACGGTTCCTGAATATCGTCTTTAGAATATCAGAATCTCGAATTTTCAACTGGTGATACCCAGATCTCAAATCAATTTTGGAGAATAGCCTCGCTGCATGAAACTGGTCAAATAAATCATCAATACGTGGTAAAGGATACTTGTTCTTGATTGTAACGTTGTTCAACTGCCTGTAGTCGATGCATATTCTCATAGTATCATTTTTCCTTTTCACAAATAGAACTGGTGCACCCCAAGGCGACATACCAGGCCTAATAAACCCCTTATCAAGAAGTTCCTGAAGTTGCTCTTTCAATTCAGCTGGTGACATACGATACGGAGGAATAGAAAAGGGCTGAGTGCCCGGTACCAAGTCAATACCGAAATTAATATCCCTGTCGGGTGGCATACCCGGCAAGTCTGCAGGAAATACATCCGAAAAATCCCGCACTATCGGTACAAAATCAATAGTAGGAGTGTCTGCATCAACATCTCTCGCAAAGGCCAAATATGAAAAACACCTCTTCACAACCATCCATTGGGCCTTCAAATAAGAAATTACCCAGCTGGGAACATAATTTAGAGAACCTTTCCACTCGACCTTTGGCAATCCCAGTATCGCCAACATCACTATTTTTGCGTGACAGTACAGAATAGCATGACATGGAGACAACCAATCCATACCCAAGATTACATCGAAATCAACCATACTAAGCAATAAGAGATCCACTCTAGTCTCCAGTCCCCCAATAATTACCACACACGACCGATACACACATTCCCAATAATAGTATCGCCCACCGGCGTAGATACACGAACAGGTGAAACTAAGGACTCACGGGGCATATCCAGATAACATACAAAATATGATGAAAGATATGAATATGTGGAACCAAGGTCAAATAATATAGAAGCTTCCATATGGCACACTGAGATAATACCTGTGATCACTACATCTGAAGCAACAACATCTAGCCTGGCAGGAATAGCATAGAATTGGGCCTGACCTCCACCTGATCGACCTCCCCCTCTAGGGCGACCTCTAGCTGTCTGTGCCCCACCCTATGCTAGCTGGGTGGGTGGTGAATTAACTGGTGCGGGAGACGCAGCCTAACTCCTCTACCAAGCTGGACCTCCCGAAAGGCGTGGACAATTCCACTTCAAATGACCCAAATCTCCACACTCGAAACACCTCTTCTCGAACAATGGCGGCACGTACTGAGGTGGACCTCAAGAACCAGAATAACTACCAGAAGAACCTGGTACAAATGAACCCTAAACTGATGGTGCACAAGATGAACTCTGAGTTGGTAGGGCACTAAGAGAAGACTGACTCTGTCGAGCACTGCATGAACCATGGCTAGCTGATGCGCCACGATGAGCTGAACGAGCCATCTAAGCGGGCTTATAAGGTCGACCCCTACTGTGATAGGACTGTCCTCCAGAAATAACACTGCTGGAATTACCCGAACCATGAGACCTCTTGGCCTCTCTCTCCTCACGCTACGGAGTACGGACGATCTCTAGCCGTCAAGCACTATCAAACACCTCATCGAATTTAGCACCTGTTACATTCCCCAGAGTCATAACAAAACGAAACTGATGGTTGATGCCATTAATGAACCTCATGATCTTCTCCCTCTCAGGGGGAACCAACCAAACTACATGGAGAACCAATTCTGAAAACCGCATCTCATATTGAGTCACGGACAAGTCCTCCTGATGTAAATACTCGAACTGCCTGCGTAATTCCTCTCTGCGAGTCTGTGGCACAAACTTCTCCAGAAAAAATATAGAGAACTCATGCCATGATAGTGGCACTGCACCCACTGGTCTGCTCCTCTCATAAGTCTCTTATTTTCTAAAGGCTGCTCCGGTTAGCTAAAAAGTAGTAAATGAGACCCCATTAGTCTCCAGAATACCCCCTGTACGAAGCATCCGCTGGTATCTGTCCAAGAAATCCTGAGCATCCTCTGACTCAGTTCCACTGAAAGTTGGAGGATGGAGTCTCCCAAACCTCTCTAATCTCTTCTGCTCCTCGTCATTCATAATAAGACCCACTTAGGCCTGAGCAGCTGCAACCGGCTAGACTGGTAGTGCAGACGTCTCCATACCGATCCGCAAGACTCTATTAAACCTGCTCATGACTCGTGAGACCTATGTAACCTACGCTATGATACCAACTTCTCACGACAAAAAATTTGCATGTCGTGATGGCGCCTATATCAATAATAGGCAAGCCGACAACCTCAACAAGCCACAATTTCTTTTAAGTTTGAATTTTTTTTATAAATTTAATAGAAAAATCCCACACATACTGATATAAAATACACATCCAAAATCCAGTGTCACTGAGTACATGAGCTTCTAAATAGTAAGAAAGTCTGACTGATAAGAACACTATCTAAAAATATAGAACAGTACAATACTGAAAGGAAAGAGAGTCAAGGTCTGCGGACACCAAGCAACTACCTTGATAGTCTCCAACAGATAAATCCTCAAATTTGACAATCACCGTATCCGGAAGTACCTGGATCTGCACACGATGTACAAGGTGTAGTATGAGTACAACCAACTCAATAAGTAACAAGACTAACCTATGGGTTGAAAGTAGTGACAAGCTCAATAGGTACAGTCTAGTACAGAAATAACAATACAGAAATGTAGGCATGCTTTCCAGTTCAACAGTTAAACTCAGTACAAGTAAAATAGTTAAACTCTCCATGATATGAGGAATATGACATCTCTATATATACATTCCAAAATATATGTTGTATGTGGTGTACCACAATGGAAACCTCGTGTACTCACACTCTCAGAATACTCAATCACTCAGTACTGTATATGGCCAATCCAGCCGAGGGAACTCCATCCCAGATATATATGTATCAACTGATAATCAGTCACTCAGTACTGTATAAGGCCAATCTAGCCCAGGGAACTCCATCCCAAGTATAAGTAAAATAAGATAACTCTATGCCTAGGGAACTCCATCCCAAATATAAATAAATAAGGCAACTTCATGCCTAGGGAACTTTATCCCTAATATAAATAAATAAGGCAACTCCATGCCTAGGGAACTTCATCCCTAATATAAATAAATTACGCTTACTGCAGGGGATGCAGACTCCGGAGGGGCTCCTTCAGCCCAAGCACTATAGTAAGTCAGATCCAGGCATAAATAAATAAAATATGGTGCGGCGTGCAGCCTGATCCCATAAATATTACTCAAAATCTCCGGTCTCTCGATCTCTCAATGATATGAAAATCAACCCGACATGATGATATGATGTATCAATGAATGACAACAGAGATTGAGATATGATATATAAATAATAGATATGACTGAGTACGCAATTATAATTTAACAAGTTATTCCACAGTAACACGACCAATGTGGGTCCCAAAAATATCGGCACATAGCCTGAACATGATCTTCAATATGAGTCTCAACTCAATTTCTCTAACACGTGGAGAATATGTGGATAATGACATTTATTTAATTGTGCAATTCTACGGATCAATTTAGTCACAATTTCTACGGTACACGCCTACACGCCCGTCACCTAGCGTGTGCGCCACCTCCAAATAATTGACATAACACAAAATTCAGGGATTCATACCTTTAGAACCAAGTTTAGAAAAGTTACTTACCTCAAACCATGTAATTCTTTATTATGTTATTCCTTTGCCTCGCGAATCCCGAACGCCTCGAATCTAGTCACAATTAATTCGATTCAGTCAACATAAATTATAGGAATTAATTCCATATGAAAATACTAATTTTCCAACAAAATCCGAAATTGCACTCAAAAACGTCTCGGAACCCGATAAAAGTTACAAAATATGAACGCTCATTCAACCACGAGTCCAACCATACCAAAATTATTCAATTCGGCCCTCAAATCCTCGAATTTAACCAAGAGGGTTTTCAAAATTTTCCAACTCAAATCACCAATTAAATGCTAAAAATAACAATAGATTCGGGTAATTTGACCAAAATTGAGTTAAGAACACTTACCCCATTATTTTTCTTAAAAATCTCCTGTAAACTCTCTACCCGGGCTTTTTCTTCTTCGCGAACGCGACACTTCCCTCGCGTTCGCGAAGCTTAACAAACTCGGGACCCAAAATCTTCTTCGCGAACGCGAGCCTGGCCTCTCAAACGCGATACTTCACCAGGCTACTCAATCGCGAACGCGAAACCAAACTCCCCCAGACCGTCTTTCCCTTTCGCGAACGCGAGGCTCCCCTCGCGAACGCGTAGCCTTGCCCCTCGAACCTTCGCGAACGCGTGCCCTCAGTCGGAAACACGAAGCACAAAATGGCCCAGTCCAAAATCCCTTCTTTGCGAAGGCGTAAGTCCCTTTGTGTTCACGAAGAACAATACCAAAACCACTAACAGCAGTAGCAAAACATGAAGTAAAGATCCAAAACCATCCCAGAACTCACCCGAGGCCCCCGGGACCTCAACCAAACATACCAACAAGTCCTAAAACATCATACGAACTTAGTCGAAACCTCAAATCATATCAAACAACGCTAAAACCACGAATCATACCCCAATTCAAGCTTAATGAAACTAAGAAATTTCAACTTCTACATTCGATGCCGAAACCTATCAAATCAAGTCTGATTGACCTCAAATTTTGCACACAAGACAAAAATGACATAACGGACCTAGGAAAATTTTCAGAACTGGATTCCGACCCTGAAATCAAAAAGTCAACTACCCGATCAAACTTCCAAACTCAAAATTCATATTTTCGTCAT
The DNA here is from genome assembly GCF_000715075.1 of Nicotiana tabacum. NCBI lineage: Eukaryota > Viridiplantae > Streptophyta > Magnoliopsida > Solanales > Solanaceae > Nicotiana > Nicotiana tabacum. The sequence goes on along the minus strand of NC_134097.1, from coordinate 15,456,171 downwards.
TTAAAGCCGAATTTAACTATGGGCTTCCAAATAGTTTTCTGGACACGCTTCTAAGTCCAAAATCACCATACGGAGCTATTGGAATCATCAAAACTCTATTTTGAGGTTGTTTTCACATAAGTCATCATGCGGTCAACTATTTCAACTTAAGCTTTAAACTTTGGAACTAAGTATTTCAATTCATTCCAAAACCTCACCAGACCCGAACCAATTACCACGACAAGTCACATAACAATTGTAAAGTATAAATTGAGTAGTAAATGAGGGAATGAGGCTGTAATACTCAAAACGACCGACCGAGTCGTTACATTCCCCTCCTCTTAAACAAACGTTCGTTCTCGAACGGGTTTAAAATTATACCTGGAGCCTCAAATTGGTGTGGATATTTTCTCCTCATTTCCTGCTCAGTTTCCCAAGTAGCTTCTCCGACTGGATGTCCTCTCCATTGTACTTTCACTGAAGCTATGTTCTTTGACCTCAACTTTCGAACCTGCCTGTCCAAAATGGCCACCGGCTCCACATCATAAGTCAAATTACCATCCAAATGCAATGTACTGAAATCCAAAACGTGAGACGGATCTCCAACATACTTCCGGAGCATAGATACATGAAATACTGATGAACACCCGATAAACTAGTCGGCAATGCAAGTTCATAAGCCAACTCTCCAATCTTTTTAAGTACTTCAAAAGGCCCAATATACCTAGGACTCCACTTGCCCTTCTTCCTGAATCTCATAACACCCCTTCATAGGCGAAACTCAAAGTAGTACTATCTCTCCTACCATGTAAGAAACATCCGAACCTTCCGGTCAGCATAACTCTTCTATCTAGACTGCACCATGAGAAGTCGTTCCTGAATCAATTTAACCTTTTCCAAAGCATCGTGAACAAGATATGTACCCATTCGCCTAGCCTCACCCGGCTTAAACCAACCCAGCGGAGACCGACATCGTCTCCCATATAAAACCTCATACGGAGCCATTTGAATGGTCGATTGGTAGCTGTTATTGTAAGCAAACTTTGTAAGTGGCAGAAACTGATCCCAAGAACCCCCAAAATCTATAACACAAACGCGTAACATATCTTCCAATATCTGAATAGTGCGCTCAGACTGTCCGTCCGACTGAGGGTGAAATTTTGTACTCAACTAAACCTGTGTACCTAATTCTCGTTGCACTGCTTTCCAAAACTATGATGTAAACTACTTGCCCCGCTCTGAAATGATGGATGCTGGCACACCGTATAGGCGAACAATCTCGCGGATATAAATCTCAGCCAACCGCTCCAAAGAATAAGTAGTACCAACTAGAATAAAATGCGCGGACTTGGTCAACCGATCAACAATTACCTAAACAACATCAAAACTTCCTCAAAGTCCGTGGGAGTCCAACTAAGAAGTCCATGGTAATACACTCCCACTTCCATTCCGGAATTTCAAGTCTCTGAAGTAACATGCCCAGTCTCTGATGCTCGTACTTCACCTGCTGACAATTTAAACACCGATCTACAAACCCCACTATATCTGTCTTCATTCTTATCCACCAATAGTGTTGTCTCTAGTCCTGGTACATCTTAGCGGCACCCGGATGAATGGAATACCGTGAACTATGGGCTTCTTCAAGAATCAATTCACGCAACCCATCTACATTTGGCACACAAATAACAAAACAAAACTGATGGTCGAGGCCATTAATGAACCTAATGATCTTCTCCCTCTTAGGGGGAACCAACCAAACTGCATGGCAAGCCAATTCTGAAAACCGCATCTCATACTGAGTCACGGACAAGTCCTCCTGACGTAAATACTCGAACTGCCTGCGCAATTCCTGTCTGCGAGTCTGTGGCACAAACTTCTCCAGAAATAATACGCAGAACTCATTCCATGATAGTGGTGCTGCACCAACTGGTCTGCTCCTCTCATAAGTCTCCCACCATCTGAAGGCTGCTCCGGTCAGCTAAAAAGTAGTAAATGGGACCCCCATTTGTCTCCAGAATACCCCCTGTACGAAGCATCCGATGGGATCTGTCCAAGAAATCTTGAGCATCCTCCGACTCAATTCCACTGAAAGTTGGAGGATGGAGTCTCCCAAACCTCTATAATCTCTTCTGCTCCTCATCATTCATAATAGGACCCACCTGGGCATGAGCAGCTGCAACCGCCTAGACTGGTAGTGCAGACGTCTCTGTACCGATCCGCAAAACTCTACTAAACCTGCTCATCACTCGTGAAACCTATGTAACCTAGGCTCTGATACCAACTTATCACGACTCAAAATTCGCATGTCGTGATGACGCCTATCTCAATACTAGGCAACTCGACAATTTTAAGTTTGAAAATATAATATATAAATTTAATTAAAAAATCTCACACATACTAATATAAAATACACACTCAAAACCCGGTGGCACTGAGTACATAAGCATCTAAATAGTAAAAAAGTCTAATTGATAGGAACACTATGTGAAAATATAGAACAATACAATACTAAAAGGAAAAAGAGTCAAGGTCTGCGGACGCCAAACAACTACCTTGATAGTCTCCAACAGATAAATCCTTAAATCTGGCAACCGCCGTATCCGCAAGTACCTGGATCTGCACACGAGGTGCAGGGTGTAGTATGAGTATAACATACTCAATAAGTAACAAGAATAACCTTTGGGCTGAAAGTAGTGACGAGCTCAACAAGTATAGTCGAGTACGTAAATAATAGAACAGAAATGTAGGCATACTTTCCAGTTAAACAGTTAAACTCAGTACAGGTAAAATAGATAAATTCTGTATGATATGAGGAATATGACATCTCTATATCTACATGCCAAAATATATGATGTATGTGATGTACCACGATGGAAACCCCGTGTACTCACACTCTCAGAATACTCAATCACTCAATACTGTATATGGCCAATCCAGACCAAGGAACTCCATCCCAGATATATATATATCAACTGACAATCAGTCACTCAGTACTGTATAAGGCCAATCTAGCTCAGGGAACTCCATCCCAAGTATAAGTAAAATAAGACAACTCCATGCCTGGGGAACTCCATCCCAAATATAAATAAATAAGGCAACTCCATGCCTAGGGAACTCCATCCCTAATATAAATAAATAAGGCAACTCCATGCCTAGGGAACTGCATCCCTAATATAAATAAATTACGCTCACTGTGGGGGGTGCAGACTCCGGAGGGGCTCCTTAAGCTCAAGCGCTATAGTAAGCCATATCCAGGCATAAATAAATAAAATATGTTGCGGCGTGCAGCCTGATCCCATAAATATCACTTCAAAATCTCCAATATCTCGGGCTCTCAATGACACGAAAATCAACCCGACATGATGATATGATTTATCAATGAATGAAAACATAGACTGAGATATGATATGCAAATTATGGATGTGACTGAGTACACAATTATAATTTAAACAAGTAATTCCACATTAACACGACCCATGTGAGTCCCAAAAATATCGGCACGTAGCCTGAACATGATCTTTAATATGTGTCTCATCTCAATTTCTCTAACACGTGGAGGATATGTGGATAATGATATTTATTTAATTGTGCAACTCCACGGAATCAATTAGTCACAACTTCTATGGTGCACGCCCACACGCCATCACCTAGCATGTGTGTCACTTCCAAATAATTGATATAACACAAAAATCAGGGATTCATACTTTCAAAACCAAGTTTAAAAATGTTACTTACCTCAAACCGTGTAATTCTTTATTCCGTTATGCCTTTGCCTTGCAAATAAGCCTCCGAACGCCTTGAATCTAGTCACAATTAATTCGATTCAGTCAACATAAATTATAGGAATTAATTCCATATGAAAATACTAATTTTCCACCAAAATCCAAAATTACACTCAAAAATTACCCATGGAGCCCACGTCTCGGAACCCGAAAAAAGTTACAAAATATGAACGCTCATTCAACCACGAGTCCAACCATACCAATATTATTAAATTTCGATAATAATTCAGCTCTCAAATCTTCAAATCTAACCAAGAGGATTTTCAAAATATTTCAACTTAAATCACCAATTAAATGCTAAAAATAGCAATAGATTCGGGTAATTTGACCAAAAATGAGTTAAGAACTGTCACAACCCAAAATCTCACATGTCGTGATGGCGCATATCTCAATACTAGACAAGCCGACAAACTTAATAAACCACCATATCGTTTAAGTTTGAAAATATAATATTTAAATTTAACGGAAGAAATCTCACAAATACAGATATAATCACTCCCAAAATCCGGTGTCACTGAGTACATGAGCATTTAATATGAATACAAAGTCTGACTGAAAAAACATTGTCTGAAAGTATTGAAAAGTACAATAATCGAAGGAAAGAAAGTCAAGGTCAGTGGACTCCAGGCAGCTACCTTGATAGTCTCCAACTGATAGCACTCTAAGATCTAGCAGTCGACGTGTCCGTAAGCACTTGGATTTGCACACGAGGTGCAGAGTGTAGTATGAGTACAACCAACTCAATAAGTAACAAGACTAACCTCTGGGCTGAAAGTAGTGACGAGCTCCGCAGGTACAGTCCAGTATAAATAATGGTACAGAAATGTAGGCATGCTTTCCAAGTTCAACAGTTAAACTCACTACAAGTGAAATAGATCAATACTGCATGATATGAGGAATATGTCATCTCAGTGGAAAGACCTCATATAATACTGGTCATAAATAATTCGGTCACTCGGTACTGTTTATGGCCAATCCAGCCTAGGGATATTCCATCCAGTATATATATACACATCGACTGACAGTCAGTCACTCAGTACCGTATAAGGCCAATCCAGCCCTAGGGTAATTTATTCCCCAAATGTAAATGATACGAACAAGATCCATGTCCATAGAAAAATTCATCACAATACAAATAAGTAAGGCAAGTCCATGCCCTGGGAAGTTCATCCCGAATATATAATCATCTACGCTTACTAGATATGTGTACAAACTCCGGAGGGGCTCCTTCAGCCCAAGCGCTATATAAAGCCGATATGGCATACTGCGGTGTGCAGTACGATCCCATAATAATAATAATAAAGCCCATAAATCCTGTTGCAGGCGGGCATCCCCGATCCATATAATAGTAAAGCCTATAAGGCCTGCTGCAGACGGGCAGCCCCGATCCATATAATAATAATATATATATAGCCAATATATATATATATATATATATATATATAACCAATATGGCCTGCTACGGCGCGAAGCTCGATCCCATAAATATGCTCACGATGGATGAATATGACTGAGTATGAAATATACATTTTTAAAATAATTAATTTAACAGCAACATGACCCCTTGGGTCCCAAAATATCAGCATGTAGCCTAAACATGATCTTTAATAAGAGCCTCAACTCAATTTCTCTAACACGTGGGAAATGTTCAGATAATAACATGATTTTTTAATTTTTACAACTTCACAAAATCTATTGAAGTTACAATTTCAATGGTGCACGTCCACACGCTCGTCAACTATCGTGTGTGTCACCTCCAAACAATTTATATAACACCAACTCGGGGATTCATACCCTCAGAACCAAGTTTAGAAGTATTACTTACCTCAAACCGTGTAATTTCTTACTCCACTATGCACTTGCCTCAAGAATTGGTCTCTGAAAGCATCGTATCTAGCCACAATTAATTCGTTTCAGTCAATACAAATTATAGAAATCAATTCCATATGAAAATACAAACGTTTTTCACAAAAATCCGAAATTTAACTCAAAAATCGCCCGTGAGGCCCACGTCTTGGAATCCCACGAAACTCACAAAATCCCACAAATCATTCAATTACGATTCCAACCATACTAGTTTCACTCAAATCCGACTTCGAATCGACATTCAAATCCCCAAAATTCATTTTATGAAATTTCTATAATTTTTCCCAAATTTCCATCTCAAAATACTAATTGAATGATGAAAACAATGATATATTCATGTATATTAACCAAATCTGAGTTCGAATCACTTACCCCGATGAATTTCCTGCAAAACCCATGAAAAATCATCATAAACCGAGCTCCCAACGTCCAAATGTGAAATAATACCCTAACCCTCGGTTATATAATACCACGTCTGATCTCCCAATGTGCGGTCCGCACATTTTCAAGTGTCGTCCGCACATTTCCAAGTTCTGCGACCGCACTTCACAGTGACTACACTACTAAGCTTCAGTAAAATGCACATAAAGTTCTGTGCAAATATCCAAATGATTAATGCTATAACTTTATGGAAACTAGATTCAAAGGACTACAACTTTTGTTTTTGAATGATCTCCAAATTCCTTATAGATTAAAAGACATACGTTTCCGAAGTCGGACTAGCAAACCTGCGAAATCACCTTTCTACGGCCGCGAGAAGGATTCTGCGGACCGCACAATTCCTACTGCCCCAGCATTTTGGGAGTTTGCGGCCGCACTTCTGCACTCTAAAATGTGCCCTCCGCACTTCAACTGTTCCATAACATTGTCAGAGTGCCGAAATGCCCGGACTCGCTCAAAACTCACCCCGAAACTCATTCGAGCCACTCGGGATCCCGTTCAAATATACCAACAAGCCCTGTAACATAATACGGACTTACACGGGGTTTCAAATCATGTCAAGCAACATCGAAATTACAATTCACACCTCGATTCAGACTTATGAGTTTCAAACTTTTCAATTTACAAAACTCGTGCCGAAACATACTAAATGAATCCGGAATGACTTCAAATTTGGCACACAAGTCATAAAATGACATAACGGAGCTATTCCAATTTCCAGAATCGGATTCCGATCTAGATATCAAAAAGTCTAACTCCCCAGTCAAACTGCAAAACTTAAATTTTTATTTTAGCCATTTCAAGCCTAATTTAACTACGGACTTTCAAATAATTTTTCGGACACGCTCCTAAGTCCACAATCACCATATCGGAGCTACTTGAATCATCAAAACTCTATTATGGGGTCGTGTACACATAAGTCGGCATCTGGCCACTATTTCAACTTAAACTTTAAGCCTTGGAACTAAGTGTTCCAATTCATTCCAAAACCTCACTGGACCCGAACTAATCACCCCGGCAAGTCACATAACAACTGTAAAGCATAAATTGAGCAGTAAACGGGGGAACGAGGTTGTAATACTCAAAATAACCGGCCGGGTCATGATATTCTCCCCCTCTTAAACAAACGTTCATCCTCGAACGGGTTTAGAATTATACCTGGAGTCTCAAATAGGTGTGGATATTTGCTCCGCATCTCCCGCTCAGTCTCCCAAGTAGCTTCTCCGACTAGCTGGCCCCTTCACTATACCTTCACTGACGCTATGTTCTTTGACCTCAGTTTTCGAACATGCCGGTCTAAAATAGCCACCGGCTCCACATCATAAGTCAAATTACCGTCCAGTTGCACTGTACTGAAATCTAAAATATGAGACGCATCCCCGACATACTTTCGGAGCATAGATACATGAACACTGGATGAACACCTGATAGACTAGGTGGCAAAGCAAGTTCATAAGTCACCTCTCCAATCTTCTTAAGTATCTCAAAAGGCCCAATATACCGAGGGCTCAACTTCTTCCCGAACCTCAACACACCCTTCATGGGTGAAAGTTTGAGCAGAACCTTCTCCCCAACCATATAAACAACATCACGAATCTTCCTGTCGGCATAACTCTTCTATCTAGACTGCGCCATGCGAAGCCATTCCTGAATCACTTTGACCTTCTCCAAAGCCTCCTGAACTAAGCTAGTACCCAATAGCATAGCCTCAACCGGCTCAATCCAACCTATCAGAGACCGGTACCGTCTCCCATACAAAGCCTCATACGGAGCCATCTGAATGCTCGATTGGTAGCTGTTATTGTAAGCAAACTCCGCAAGTGGCAGAAATTGCTCCCAAGAACCCCCAAAATCAATGACACAAGTACGTAGCATATCCTCCAATATCTGAATAGTGCACTCGGATTGTCCGTCCGTCTGAGGGTGAAATGTTGTACTCAACTGAACCTGTGTGCCCAATTCATGTTGCACTGGTCTTCAAAACTGTGATGTAAAATGCGTGCCCCGATCTGAAATGCTGGACACTGGCACACCGTGTAGGCGAACAATTTCGCGGATATAAATCTCAGCCAACCACTCCAAAGAATAATTAGTACCAACTGGAATAAAATGGGCGGACTTGATCAACCAATCTACAATCACACAAACAACATCAAACTTCCCCAAAGTCTGTGGGAGCCCAACTACGAAATCCATGGTAATACGCTCCCATTTCCACTCCAGAATTTCAAGTCTCTGAAGCAATCCACCCGGTCTCTGATGCTCGTACTTCACCTACTGACAATTTAAACACCAAGCCACAAATCCAACTATATCTTTCTTCATTCACCTCCACCAATAGTGCTGCCTCAAATCCTGATACATCTTCGCGGCACCTGGATGAATAGAGTACCGCGAACTGTGAGTTTCCTGGAGAATCAACTCACGTAAACCATCTACATTAGGCACACATAGCCTGCCCTGCATCCGTAACACACCGTCATCTCCAATAGTGACTTCCTTGGCATCACCGTGCTGAACTGTGTCCTTAAGGACAAGCAGATGGGGATGATCATACTGACATTCTCTGGTACGATCATAAAGAGAGGACTGAGAAACCACACAAGCTAAAACTCGACTCTGCTCGGAAATATCCAATCTGACAAACTGGTTGGCCAAGGCGTGAACACCCAAGGCTAAAGGCCTCTCTGCTTCCAGTAAGTATGCTAAGCTTCCCAAACTCTCTACCTTACGACTCAAGGCATCGGCCACCATATTGGCCTTTCCGGGATGATAGAGAATGGTGATATCATAATCCTTAATCAACTCCAACCACCTCCATTGCCGCAAATTAAGATCCTTCTGTTTAAACAGATATTGTAAACTCCGATAATCGGTATAAACCTCACAATGGACACCGTACAAATAATGCTGCTAAATTTTCAAGGCATGAACAATAGCTGCTAACTCAAGGTCATGGACATGATAATTCTTCTTATGCACATTTAACTGTCTGGACGCATAGCCAATCACCCTACCGTCTTGCATCAGCACTGCGCCGAGACCAATACATGATGCATCATAATACACAATATAAGATTCTGAACCTGTAGGCAACACCAATACTGGGGCTGTAGTCATAGCTGTCTTAAGCTTCTGAAAGCTCTCTTCACACTCTTCTAACCACCTGAAGGGAGCACCTTTCTGGGTCAATTTAGTCAAAGGCGATGCAATAGACGAGAAACCCTTCACAAAGCGATGATAATAGCTGGCCAAGTCGAGAAAACTCCGAATCTCAGTAGTTGAAGATGGCCTAGGCCAACTCTAAACTGCCTCTATTTTCTTCGGATCCACCTTAATTCCTTCACTATACACTATGTGCTGCAAGAATGCCACCGTACTAAGCCAGAACTCACACTTAGAGAATTTGGCATAAATCCTTTCCTCTCTCAACCTCTGTAATACAATACCCAAGTATTTTGAATGCTCCTCCTGGATACGTGAGTACACCAGGATATCATTAATAAATACTATGACAAATGAATCGAGATATGGCTGAAATATACTATTCATCAAGTTTAAATGTTGTTGGGGCGTTGGTCAGCCCAAAAGACATCACGAGAAATTCATAGTGGCCATAACGAGTCCTGAATGCCGTTTTTAGAATATCTGAAACCTGAATTTTTAACTGGTGATACCCAGATCTCAAATCAATTTTGGAGAACACCCTCGCTCACTGAAGCTGGTCAAATAAGTCATCAATACACGGCAAGGGATATTTATTCTCAATTGTAACTTTGTTCAACTGCCTGTAATCGATGCACGTTTGCAAAGTACCATTTTTATTTTTCACAAACAGAACCGGTGCTCCCCAAGGTGACACACTAGGCCTAATAAAACCCTTTTCAAGGAGTTCCTGAAGTTGCTCTTTCAATTCTTTCAACTCAGCTGGTGCCATACGATACGAAGGAATAGAAATGGGTTGAGTGCCCGGCACCAAGTCAATACCGAAATCAATATCCCTGTCGGGTGGCACACCCGGCAGGTCTGCAAGCATACATCTGGAAAGTTTCGCACAACTGGTACTGAATCAATAGGAGGAGTACCTACATCAACATCTCTCACAAAAGCCAAATATGATAAACATCCCTTCCCAACCATATGTTGGGCATTCAAATAAGAAATTACCCTGCTAGGAACATAATCTAGATAACCTCTCCATTCAACCTTTGGCAACCCTGGCATCGTCAAAGTCACGGTTTTTGCGTGACAGTCCAGAATAGCCTGACATGGAGACAATCAATCCATACCCAAAATTACACCGAAATCAACCATATTGAGCAATAAAAGATCAATTCTAGTCTCCAGTCCCCCAATAGTTACCACACACGACTGATACACACGGTCCACAATAATAGTATCGCCCACCGGCGTAGATACACGGACATATGAAACTAAGGACTCACGGGGCATATCCAGAAAATGAGTAAAGTACAATGATATATATGAATAAGTGGAACCAGGGTCAAATAATATAGAAGCCTCCATGCGGCACACTGAGACAATACATGTGATCGCTACATCTGAAGCAACAACATCTGGCCTGGCAGGAAAAGCATAGAATCAGGCCTGACCGCCAATTGATCGTCCTCCCCCTCTTGGGCAACCCCTAGCTGACTGAGCCCCACCCCGAGCTGGCTGGGCGAGTGGTGGAGCAACTAGTGTAGAAGTAGTATCCTGACTCATCTGCTGAACTGGACCTCGAGTAAGGCGGGGACAAAATTTCCTCACATGACCCAGCTCTCCACACTCATAGCACTCTCTCTCGAAGAATGGTGGCGAGTTCTAAGGCGGACCTCGAGAACCAGAATAACTACTAAAAGAACCTGATACAAATGATCCCTGAACTGAAAGAGGATGGGGCATACTATGGGCTGGAAGGGCACCGAGAGATGGCTGACCCTGATGAGAACTGTATGAATCATGGCTGGATGATGCACTATGGTGAACTGGACGACCCGTCTGGGCGTGTCTGTAAGAACGACCCCTACCTCGGTAAAACTGACTCCCTGAAGGAACACCACTGAAACCACATGGTCCACGAGGCCTCTTGGCCTCCCTCTCTCCACGTTCCTGGCTATGGACTAGGGGTGGGCATAAAATCTGAGAAACCGAATTTCGAACCGAACCGAATTAATTTGGTATTTCGATTTTGGTTTTTTCGGTATTTTGGCTTATTTCAGTACAGCAATTTCGGTATTTTGGTAATTCGGTACGGTATACGGTATTGGTTTTTGGATATTTCGCTATTTCGATATACCGAAATACCGAAATGTTTAGTCCAAGCCCCACTTTATTTTTATTTTTTAGCCCAATAACCTTAAGCACACACGCCAAAAGTCCAAAATCCCTAATTCTCTAATCCCTTACCCTTAAGACCAAATATTAACCTCGTTAAAGGGGCCCTTTGCAGTTTCCATAACCATTGTGGAAAAAGTATATCTTCCAGCAAAATTTTTATGGTAAGAACTCAAGAGGAGATCAACTACAACAAGTAAATACAGTTACAAGTGCAAAGGTGAAATCGATGGGTCATTCATTCATATCAGAGACTTCTCAGCTTACACAAAAGGCAGCTGCGTTCCATACCATTAATGAATTGCCTGGTATTAATGAATTTCCTGGTGGAATCTCAAACAAAATGGATTACATTAGTTAATGGAGTGGGGAAGACAGTGAAGATTTGGTTTAAACTGAAATCGTACCAAAATAGTACCGAACCAAAATAAGAAATATCGAACCGTACCGAATTAATTTGGTACGGTATTTGGTATACACAATTGATAAACCGAATACTGAAATACCGAACCGAAATAACGAATGCCCATCCCTACTATGGACCTTCTCTATCTGCCGAGCAATGTCAACTACCTCATCAAAAGTAGCGTCAAATACCCTCTCCCTAGCCATAAATAACTGCAGCTGATATGTGAGGCCATCAATGAACCTCCTAATCCTCTCCCTATCATTGGGAACCAACCAAACTACGTGAAGAGCCAACTTAGAAAATCTCATCTCGTACTGCATCACAGACATTCCATCGTGACGTAACTACTCAAACTGCCTGTGCAGCTCCTCTCTGCGAGACTGTGGCACAAACTTCTCCAAAAAGAGAACATAGAACTCCTGCCGTGTAAGTGGTACTGCACCGACCGGCCTGCGCCTCTCATAAGCCTCCCACAAACTGAAGGCAGCTCCAGAAAACTGAAAAGTAGTGAACGAGACCCCACTGGTCTCCATAATACCCGTTGTCCGAAGCATCCGCTGGCACTTATCCAGAAAACCGTGAGCATCCTCTGACTCAACACCACTAAATGATGGAGGTTGAAGCCTCCCAATTCTCTCAAGTCTCCTCTGCTCATTATCTTCCATAACGGGGACTACCGGGCCTGAGCAGCTACAAATGGCTGGGCTGGTAGTGCCCCCGGTATCTGAAATCCTTGCACTACCTGATCTGAAGTACGGGCAACAGGGGTATGAGTACCTCCCCCAGCCTGAGAAGTGGCAGGTGCGGCCTGAGCCGAAACCACCTGAACAAGACCAATGCAAACTGTCAATATATGTGCTAGTGTCTCCTGAAGACCTGAAATCACAATAGGTGCAACTGGTGCATGAGTTGGTCCTGTCGGCTCAGCTATATTTGGAATCTTCTCCTGAGCTGGAGCAATTGGTGGTGCTACAGGTGCTGCTCAAACTGCTGTACGAGCTACACCTAGACCTCTACCTCGGTCCCAGCCTCTACCACGGCACCAGTCTCTTGCGGCCCTAACTGGTAGTTGACTGTTCGATCCGGTAGTACGTGTCCTCACCATATGTGAGAGAATAGAATAACAGAAATTTAGTTCCCAGAATCAACAAATTCGCATGACAGAATACAAGAAAGTGAAATTTTTCTAAGGGTTCGGCAGCCTCCCGAAGATAAGTACAGACGTCTCCGTACCAATCCGCAAGACTCTACTAAATCTGCTCATGACTCGTGAGACCCATGTAACCTAGGCTCCGATACCAACTTGTCACGACCCAAAATCTCACATGTCGTGATGACGCATATCTCAATACTAGGCAAGCCGACAATCTGAATAAACCACCATATCTTTTAAGTTTGAAAACATAATATTTAAATTTAACGGAAGAAAACTCACAAATACAGATATAATCACTCCCAAAACTCGGTGTCACTGAGTACGTAAGCATCTAATATGAATACAAAGTCTGACTGATCAAACATTGTGTGAAAGTATAGAACAGTACAATAACTGAAGGATAGAAAGTCAAGGTCAGCGGACTCCAAGCATCTACCTTGATAGTCTCCAACTGATAGCACTCTGATATCTAACAGTCGCCGTGTCCGTAAGCACCTGGATCTGCACATGAGGTGCAGAGTGTAGTATGAGTACAACCAACTCAATAAGTAACAAGACTAACCTATGGGCTGAAAGTAGTGACGAGCTCCGCAGGTACAGTCCAGTATAAATAATGGTACAGAAATGTAGGTATGCTTTCAAGTTCAACAGTTAAACTCAGTACAAGTGAAATGGATCAATACTGCATGATATGAGGAATATGTCATCTCAGTGGAAAGACCTCATGTAATACTGGTCACAAATCATTCGGTCACTCGGTACTGTTTATGGCCAATCCAGCCCAGGGATATTCCATCTCGTATATATATACACATCGACTGACAGTCAGTCACTCAGTACCGTATAAGGCCAATCCAGCCCTAGGGTAATTTATTCCCCAAATGTAAATGATACGGACAAGATCCATGTCCAGGGAAAAATTCATCACAATACAAATAAGTAAGGCAAGTCCATGCCCTGGGAAGTTCATCCCGAATATATAATCATCTACGCTCACTGGATGTGTGTACAAACTCCGAAGGGACTCCTTCAACCCAAGCGCTATATAAAGCCGATATGGCATACTGCGGTGTGCAGTACGATCCCATAATAATAATAATAATAAAGCCCATAAGTCTTGTTGCAGGCGGGCAGCCCCGATCCATATAATAATAATATATATAAAACCAATATGGTCTGCTGCGGCGTGCAGCTCGATCCCATAAATATCCTCACAATGGATGAATATGACTGAGTGTGAAATGTACGTTTTTAAAAACAATTAATTTAACAGCAACATGACCCCTTGGGTCCCAAAATATCAGCATGTAGCCTAAACATGATCTTTAATAAGAGCCTCAACTAAATTTCTCTAACATGTGGGAAATGTTCAGATAATAACATGATTCTTTAATTTTTACAACTTCACAGAATTTATTCAAGTCACAATTTCAATGGTGCACGTCCACACGCTCGTCAACTATCGTATGCGTCACCTCCAAATAATTTATATAACATCAATTCGGGGATTCATACCCTTAGAACCAAGTTTATAAGTGTTACTTACCTCAAACCGTGTAATTTCTTACTCCGCTATGCCCTTGCCTCGAGAATTGGTCTCTGAAAGTCTCGTATCTAGCCACAATTAATTCGTCTCTGTCAATATAAATTATAGGAATCAATTCCAAATGAAAATACAAAATTTTCCACAAAAATCCGAAATTTAACTCAAAAATCGCACGTGGGGTCCACATCTCGTAATCCGACGAAACTCATAAAATCTCATAACCCATTCAATTATGAGTCCAATCATACTACTTTTACTCAAATCTGACCCGCAAAATTCATTTTATGAAATTTCTACAATTTTCCCCAAATTTCCATCTCAAAATACTACTACCTCCGTTCGAGTTTATGTGAACCTATTTTCTTTTTGGTCTGTTCCAAAAAAAATGTCCTCTTTCTAAATTTGGAAACATTTTTGTTTAAACTTTCAATTCTACCCTTAATGAGAAGATTTTATAACCACTCAAATACTCTGGGCCCCTTTTGGAATTGTTTAGGACCACAAATTCTAAAAGTCTTCATTTTTTCTTAAACTCCGTGCCAAGTCAAACAGGTTCACATAAATTGGAACGGAAGGAGTAATTGAATGATGAAAACAATGATATATTCATGTATATTAACCAAATCCGAGTTAGAATCACTTACCGCGATAAATTTCTTGAAAAACCCACGAATAATCGTTACAAACCGAGCTCCCAACGTCCAAATGTGAAATAATACCTTAACCCTCGGTTATATAGTACCACGTCTGATCTCCCAATGTGCGGTCCGTACATTTCCAAGTTCTGCGGCCGCAATCCAAATTGTGCGGCCGCACTTCATAGTGACTACACTACCAGGCTTCAGTAACATGCCCATACCTTTCTGTACAAATATCCAAATGTTTAATGCTATACCTTTATGGAAACTAGATTTAAAGGACTACAATCTTTGTGTTTGAATCATTTTCAAATTCCTTGTAGATTAAAAGATATAACCTTCCGAAGTCAGACTAGCGAACCTGAGAAATCACCTTTCTGCGGCCGCGAGAAGAATTTTGCGGATCGCACAATTTCAACTGCGGTCTGCACATCTTCAAGTGCGGTCCACACAATTCCGACTGCCCCAGCATTTTTGGGAGTTTGCGGCCGCACTTCTACACTCTAAAATGTGCCCTCCGCACTTCAACTTTTCCATAACATCATCAGAGTACCGAAATGCCCGGACCCGCTCAAAACTTACCCTGGAACTCATTCGAGCCACTCGGGATCCCGTTCAAATATACCAACAAGCCCTGTAATATAATACGGGCTTACTCGGGGTTTCAAATCACGTCAAGCAACATCGAAAGTACAATTCACACCTCGATTCAGACTTATGAGTTTCAAACTTTTTAATTTACAAAACTCGTGCCGAAACACACTAAATGAATCCGGAATGACTTCAAATTTGGCACACAAGTCATAAATGATATAACGGAGCTATTCTAATTTCCAAAATCGGATTCCGATCCTGATATCAAAAAGACAACTCCCCGGTCAAACTTCCAAACTTAAATTTCTATTTTTAGCCATTTCAAGCCTAATTTAACTACGTACTTCCAAATAATTTTTCGAATATGCTCCTAAGTCCACAATCACCATACGGAGCTATTGGAATCATCAAAACTCTATTTCGGGGTCGTTTACACATAAGTCGTCATCCGATCACTATTTCAACTTAAACTTTAAACCTTGGAACTAAGTGTACAATTCATTCCAAAACCTCACCGGACCCGAACTAATCACCCGGCAAGTCACATAACAACTGTAAAGCATAAATTGAGCAGTAAATGGGGAAACGGGGTTGTAATAGTCAAAACTACCGGCCGGATCGTTACAAGAACACCTACCCCGCTGTTTTTCTTGAAAATCTCCCAAAACTCGCCTCTCCACGAGCTCCAAATCGGTAAAAATAGAAAATGGGAGGAAGTCCCATTTTTAGAACTTAAACTCTCTACCCAGGATTTTCTTCTTAGCGAACGCGACTCTTCCCTCGCGCTCGCGAAGCTTAACAAACTCGGGACCCAAACTCTTCTTCGCGAATGCGATGCTTCACCAGGCTGCTAAATCGCGAATGAGTCCTCTCTACTATGAACGTGAAGACCAAACTCCCCAGGCCGGCTTTCCCTTTCGCGAACGCGAGGCTCTGCTTGCGAACACGTGCCCTCAGTCGCGAGAGCGAAGCACAAAATGGCCCAGTCCAAAATTCCTTCTTCGCGAACGCGTGAGTCCCTTCGCGTTTGCGAAGAACAACACCAGAACCACCAACAACAGTAGCAAAACATGAAGTAATGATCCTAAACCATCCCGGAACTCACCTAAGGCCCCCAGGACTTCAACCAAACATACCAACAAGTCCTAAAATATCATACGAACTTAATCGAAATCTCAAATCACATCAAACAACGCT
Organism: Nicotiana tabacum; assembly: GCF_000715075.1. Taxonomy (NCBI): domain Eukaryota; kingdom Viridiplantae; phylum Streptophyta; class Magnoliopsida; order Solanales; family Solanaceae; genus Nicotiana; species Nicotiana tabacum. The sequence continues at coordinate 15,439,226 of NC_134097.1, read as the reverse complement.
AAAACCACAAATCATACACCAATTCAAGCTTAATGAAACTAAGAATTTTTAACTTGTACATTTGATGCCGAAACTTATCAAATCAAGTTTGATTGACCTCAAATTTTGCACACAAGTCATAAATGACATAACAGACCTAGAAAATATTTTAGAACTAGATTCTGACCCCGATATCAAAAAGTCAGCTCTCCGGTCAAGCTTCCAAACTTAAACTTCCTATTTTCTCCATTTCAAGTCTAATTTAGCTACGGGCTTTCGAATAACTTTTCGGATACGCTCCTAAATCCAAAATCACCATACGGAGTTATTGGAATCATCAAAACTCTATTCCGGGGTCGTTTGCACATAAGTCAACATTCGGTCAACTATTTCAAACTTAAGCTTTAAACTTTAGAACTAAGTGTTCCAATTCATTCCAAAACCTCATCATACCCGAACCAATTACCCTGACAAGTCACGTAACAACTGTAAAGCATAAATTGAACAGTAAATAGGAGAACAGGGATGTAATACTTAAAGCGACCGGCCAGATCGTTATAAGAGTATTCATGATTACAAAGGCAAAGAAGTCAATCGATAAGAAGCCAGCAAAGGAGAAGCACACCAGTGTTGAAACGAAGAAGGATAGAGAAGCTCGAACAGAAGAGCCAATAAGTAACAATCAGATCAAGTCAATTCATCTACTTTTTAGCACTCTATTTCACTTAATTCTCATTCTTATTAGAAATAGAACAGATATGCTGCTCCATGACAAAAGTTCATTGATTTTACTAACCATGTTGGTTTTTCTTTTCGATATTTTGGGGTTGAAGTATGGTTGCCCAAGTTACAACCCAAATTTTAAGTAATTCTTGAACATTTGTTGAAAATTCTTTTATGTTCTTTTTGTTCTATTTTTATCCTTGTTAGTTTTTCCGTACTTAATGTATAAGTTTTTTTTATTAACGTCTGATTCTTATAATCTTTCAAAAAAAATAGAGTACATACGAAGGAGTTTTAATTTTTATTTGTATTTGATGCATTGACAATTGTATATTATACTTAAAACAAGAATATTCATATCAGGACAACACACAAAAAGAGTTTGGTTATGAGGGGGCAATTTGCCTCGGCATAAAGCATACTCCAAGAACATCGTCCCTTAAAAATATTAGCTGAGATATACGATCATATCCTATTTGGTACCTCACAATATCAAAATTAGTGTAATTATAAAGCATACCTGCCCAACTAAATAGAATTGTTTACCTTCACATGTTAGATTCTATCCAATCATTTGGAATTCAAGTGATATCGGTTACATCATTCATCATTTACAATTTGCATTTTTTTCTTCAAATTTTGTGTGATATGTACTTCACACACTAATTTTAATAGTAATATTTATGTCATTTAAAAAAATTTATACTACTTGACATGGGATACACGTACAACACACGTGTCCAGAAACTAATAGATATACAAAGATCAAAAGTACCTAATTATATATATATATAAAAAAAGATTTTGTGTTCCGTAATTTATAAGAGAAAGATCATATCAACTTCATAAATTAAAGCAAAGAGCATCGTTATTAATAATTTAATATTACAACAGAATAATTACTTAAGTAAGATAGATAAATAATAATTAAAGTGATTCAAAATACTTAGCAGATTAAAAACATGCAAGGTTATGTATTAATAAAAAGAAAAAATGTAAACTCACCTAACATTTTCGTAGCATTGGGTGGGATTACGTAGTTGCCCTAAAACTAAACGTACCCCATGCTAAAGAGTTCCAAATGCAATACATATTATAATTTAGTGTTTTTATATTTATATACATTAAATTTGAAGAGAGAGTGTATATTTAGAGGGTAAAATCATTATTCATTTTTTAAGGGGTAAATTAGTAAATTAACTTTAACTTAAATTGTTCTCATTTATAATATAGTATAATATAATATGCGTTGGAAATATTGTATAATACACTTACTTTTTGACGAGCAGTTCGGTTCTACTAGATTGTGAATAATACTAACTAACTGATAAATTCAATTTAAGGCTACGTTTTTGTAGCCAAAATATCTACGGTATATATGCCCCGATTCAAGTGTAGTGACTAGTGACTGCTCGGACAAAGAGAGAGTATAACTAGCTTCATGTAAGTCAACCCTTTCTATAACAGACTCGTTTGTTCCGAGATTTTTTAACTTTTATAATGAATGGATGTTATATACCTATAACAACATTTGTTGTTTAAATATTTTTTGGCTGTTAGATAAAAATTATCCAAAAATCGATTATTTTTTCTTTTTTTTTGGTTACATATAAAAGATAAGAAAATTATTCAAATTTAAAATCTCAAAAGATATGTATATTCCACTAGTTAAATATTGAAGAAAACTAATAAAATAGTAATAAATTCATAACTAAACGTATAAAGATTTAAACTCTAAGACTGATATTTTAAGCTACCTAGAAAAATAAATTCTTTCAAGAATGATGGAAGAATTTTGTAATTGTAGCTTGTTTTGTAGATTTCATTCACTTATTAACGATATAATGCTTGAATTGGTAAAAATTTGTGTCCAAATTTTCAGCAAAAAGGCATCCAATAATTTTTCCTTGAAGACAATCTAAGAGCTTAACAGTTAAATTTTCTATCTAAATATTTTGTGAAATTTGTTCAATTGAAAAGATATCATTTGCAAATCTTCAAATCTTATATCTTATGCAAGATCGAAACTTTATTTAATGAAAATGATTGTATGCATATTTTTAGAATTATTAATAGTAATCTTAAAGATTATATATGGCCGTTATATAGTGAATGACTGTTATATAAGGATATTGTTATAAAGAGGTCTGACTGTATAAAATAAATTTAAAAAAAGGGAAAGTCTTAGCACTTTGTCTGAACTTTAATGTGATTTGATTTAGCCCAACCATGTTTTCTTTACATTTTACTACCTACAAAATAATCACAGTATACACCTAAAATGATTTTTGGAGGAGGATAATAAAGCACTTCTGGCAAGGCCTACTCAAGAAGAGATTAAAGTTGCAGTCTTTAGTATTGATCCTAATAGTACCTTTGGCCCGGGATGGTTTAATGGATTTTTCTTTTCACATAGCCTAGGACATAATTAAAGAGGATATTATAGAGATGGTCAGAAATACTATTTAATAGTGCACAAATGACTAAGTGGGCGTTTGAAAGTAAGAATTCTGAAATTTCGGAAAACAGTAAAAAAATAAAATCCAAGTGAAAATGGTATTTGAAAATTAGAGTTGTGTTTAGACATGAATACAATTTGGAGCTGTTTTTGAATTTTTCTGAGTGATTTGAAGTGAAAATTTTGAAAATAGCTTTTTGGCGTTTTTCAAATTTTCAAAAAATTCCAAAATTTAATTTTAAGTGACATTTAAAATTTTTATGAATGATAGATATATCCGAGAAAATGTCCTTCTGGCCCAGAAAATTATTGATCGATATTAAGAGACAATAATAAAGGGGCCCAATATGGTTATAAAGTTGGATATGAATAAAATAGAAATTTTTGTGATGCATGGGTTTTAATGAGCCGTGGATCCACATTATCTGTAATCTTCTATCTAATATGCGCTATACTATTATTATGAATAATAAAAGATAGGGGTGACGAAGGATCTTTAAAAACCGAATAAACTAACCGGACCTAAGCGATTCGATTATGAGCATTCTTTTAATAAAATCGTATGTTTTTATATAAAATTATAATTGTGCCGATAATTAGGGTATGGTTTTAATTTTATAAAAATAAATCGAAAAAATACAGAACCGTCCCGAATAATTTTATATAAGAAAAGTATATTTTACATATTAAGTTTAAAAATAATAAAATATTAATCAACAAATAATTAAAGCCCAAAGTGTCAACTCTCCAACATATTATGCTACTCTTATGGGAGCTAAATTAGTTCTAGTTATCATCTTGAGTAGCAAGCCACAAGTATTCCGGCGATCTTGAGTAGCAAACCATAAGGTATTGAATATATTTCCTCTCGTATGATTTAGATTTTTCTTATTATATACTTAATCTTCTAATAAACTATATTCTTGAGTACAATCTTGATTATATTCCAACTCGTATGATTCATATTTTCTTTTGTATGTGCTCAATTTTCTTACATTGTAGTTGAACAGTGGGATAAATCTCTATTTTAGCTATCTATCATATTTTTTTGATTCATCGTCTTTTAAATTATAAAAATATCTAGAGAGTTTTGCCGAAATCCTAAGTAAGTTCGTATTTTCTCACCTACTAACTTCTATTAGTGACTCTTACATGACATTTTAAGATACCAAAAATTAACAGAGCCGCACCGATAACGAAGAGAAATTGAGATGACTGAGACAGTTTCGAAAAGTCGAATTTTGATTTTACAAAATAGAATAACCGAAAAATTAATATAGTACAAATTTTATAAAATAACCGGCCGAAGATCCACATTAGGAGTCGTTTGGTTGGGAAATAAGTTATCCCGAAATTGTTATCCCACTATTCCATAGAGATAAAAATAACATTACAATCTCGGGATAACTAATTACGAGATTAATTATATCGTGATTTTATCTTAATCAAACATAAAATATACTCATCTCAAATTTAATCTCAAAACTACTTATTCCAAAGCACATATTTTTGGAGAGATCGGTCAGCAGAGCTGTTTGGCAGTAACTATTTATTTGGATGCCTCCCAGGGATGGAAATAATGTGAATTAATGATTTCATGCAAGTAGTAGTTTATTTAAGCAATTAATGATTTCACGCAAGTTGTCTTATTTTGTGACGGCCTAATCCTTGTTACAAACAAATATAGGATTGTCTTCGTCAAACATTTTTTTATAATTTTTGCAAATTGATCAAGCAATTGCTTCATTTTCAGTCAAACAATTGAAAAAGAAAAGACAAACTTGTTAAACCAATTAGAGAGTTTGTTTGGCCGATAACTATTACTTAGAAGGTTTTATAAAAAGGAAATTAGCTTTTGCTTCATCTCTATATGTTATAAATACTGTGGCAGATTATTAGTGACATAAATAAAAGCAAAAGTTATTTTTATAAGTTAAAAGGCAGAAAATCTAGAGAAAATTCATTGTTCAATCAACTTGTTTGAATGGTTGTTACACGTGCATTGTATTGTTGCTTTAAATATAATGTTTGTTTTGATTGTTATCTAAATTTTATTGTATCATATTGTTAAATCTGTCGTTACGTAACAATTAAAAGTGCCGCTTTATGGAACGATCCATTTGGTATGGTCGTGTCGTCCCCTCCTATCTACCCTACCTTTTTTATATAATAATTTTACCTTGTACCTTACTTTTTTTTTTTATAATATTGTAAATTTTTTTCATTTTGTTGGTGCATGACATCATGAAACGACAGAAAATTTGATGCATAACATCATGAAAAGACAGAAAATTTGGTGCATGACAACATGAAACGATAAAAAATAATATTATCTATCCAAGCATTGTATATATCAAAACGATACAGTATAATACATATATTATACGGTACATTATGAAACAATACATAACAACCATCCAAACAAGGTGTTAGCATTTTTAGACAAGTAGACGTCAATGTGCCCAACTTTTAAAATTATTAGGTAATCAAATGTTGCTTGTCTTAATAATGTGAGAATGAGAAAGAGAAAAATAAGTAAATGACTTAATGAGATAAAAAAGGGAAGCTAATTGACCTAATTTATTTATTAAAAAATACAGGACGTTTTTAAGTTTGATTAGCTTTGGTAACTATAGATATCCAAGTATTCAACTAACATATTATTGAATAATCCTGAATTTAAGGATAAGCAACTTGGCAAGCTCTATCGCATTAAGTGACAGCAAGAAAATAGAATGAATAAAGAGAAATAATGAGAAAAATTATCTCGTAGGTCTCAAAATATATTCACCAAAGACTCTTTGCTATACTTTAATTTTAAACGCCATAATTTATATAATTAAATGGAATAGTTTTCTTTCACTCTATTCCTATAAAATTGTTTCTGTGTGACATATAAGTTGCAGGTTCGAGCCGTGAAAGTAGTCACTAATACTAGTATTAAAGTAGATTGTCTATATCACACCGCTAAGGATGCGGTCATTTTCTGAACCATGCGTAAATACGATATACTTTGTGCACCGGGCTACCCAATGTTAATTTTAGCATGGAATAATTGAATACATATCTATTTTAATCAAAACATCTTCTTGAGTTTATATTCGTAAGAAGAAATCAAAATAATAGAAGTAGGTTCATATTCAAAAACTTTTGTGCTTTAATAATCAAACTATAGAAAAATATAAATATATTTTTTGCAATAAAAAGTAATCAAAGTATCAATCACCTTAAATATTTCAATTAAACGACGATGAAAATAAAACTGATTCTACATATAATTTGAAATAAGTCAAATAGAAATAAGTGGAAATATATTTTGATCTCATGAAACGATCAGTTCTTTTACTTTTTACTGAAAATCCTAGAAATTTAGAAGAAAAAGTCAAATAGATATAAATACCTTAAAACTGGAGTACAAATAAAAGAGTGAAAAGTTAAAGAAAATTAGATATCCATTTTCCATCGCCAGTGTGTGTAGAGTTTTTGGCTTCTGGTGATTCGCTGTTTCCTCAATACCGAGTCAACCCAACCCTCTCTCCTTCCCAGAAAAACCCTAGAATTCCACCCCATTCATTCCCACGTACAACGATATATCCATATAATATTCAATTTTCATAGTCAAATTCATACAACTCTTCATTGATTCATTCCTTTTTGAATTTGAATCTTTCCTAGATTCAAAAAAAATTAAACAATTTAAAGAATTTCTCATTTTCTGGGTAATATTGAAAAATGGCATCGGAGATCGAGGTAGTGGAGGAGGCGGAATCAATTAACGTTGAATCAACATCCACGGCGGCGGTTAACGGCGGCGGAGGTGGAGGCGTTGAGGATGAGAGTTTGAGGAACGATGTGTATACGGCGGCGGCGTATGGGGATATGGAGAAGCTTCAGAGATTGGTGGAAAGTGAGGGTTGTTCTGTATCTGAGCCAGATGGGCTAGGTTACTATGCCCTTCAATGGGCCGCTCTTAATAATCGGACTGCAGCTGCTCAATATATCATTGAGGTTTGAAATTTGGCCCATTTGTAATTCTTGAAGTGTTAGATTGAATCAGAGGTTTTGTTTAAATTAAGATATAAAGATTGTGTCTTTAGTTTGTGGGTAACCAAAAAGTTGAATTGGTTTAAAAAGAAAAAAATTAGCACTTATTAGTTAATACTCCTTCCGAGCCAGAATTTTCGTTAAGCAGTGTCAAAATATATAAAAGTAAACATACCAGGAAATTAAGGGGAGTCAATACATAGTATATTTACCTATAATTTATTTTTTTACCTAGCTACGCAGTGTATTTTTCCCACGTCCCTTCCTATAAGGTGACTCCGCCACTGCTCCTTCCGTCCCAATTTGTTTTAATGAGCATAGAGTTTAGAAAGAAAGAAATATTTTTGAAATTTTGATCTAAAACAAGACAAAGATACTTGTTTGGCTATAGATCATCTCATTAAGGGGAGAGAATGAGAACTTTAAAGTTAAAATTATTTCTAAATTTAGAAAAGTATAGTTCTTTTTGGAACAAACAAAAAAGGAAAGAGTATTGCATAAATTGGAACAGAGGAGTACTCTATTACACTATAAAACTTATTATTTTGATTCTTGAAATTTGAGATTTATTTAAAAAGTATGCCATAAATATTGTGTCTTTAGTTGCCACTGAGGGGCTGGCTTAGTGGTCGATAGATGGAATGACGACCGCGAGTCAACGTTACTAGGTGAACTGTTCCATCTATCCAAGTCTTGATTGGCAAAGTTACCCAATTCGTTTGCTGGTAGGGAAGTTTTAGGTATTTGATAGATTAGTTTAGAAGCGCAAGCTTGCCTGAACATCACGTTTAAGAAAAAAGATTGCGTCTTTAGTTTATGAAAGTTGAGTGTTGTGGGTAAGCAAAGAGTTGAATTTAAACAAGAAAACAAAAGGACAAAAAAAGAAAAGAAAGAAATTTAGCATTGATAACTAACTACCCTATTAAGCTATTACACAGTAGAACTTGTTATTTTGATCAAGTATTAATCAATCATTCAACTGCCCTCAATTCCAAACTATTTGGATCAGCTATATGAATCTATTTCGCTCTATCAGGTCTATGTAATTCTAACACAGGAATTTGGTAATATTAGTAACTTTTCCTAAGTAGTTTGAAAAAAAATTCATAATCCATAGGGGGTCTTTGCATGCACTTGTCCGACCATGTTATGTTGTCTAGCAATTTCGTGGATTTTAATTTTCCTCCAATTTTCTTGAAAGAGGTGGTGAGCAGGAGTATTGACTAGTTAGTGTCTATTTGTTGTGCTATAATAAGGAACTGTCGACTTTATGATGATTGCTATGCTGTATTGTGTGTGTGTTTTGGTTGGTTGGGAACTGATGGCTAGTGGTGGTGGTGCAATTGGCAGCATGGAGGAGATGTAAATGCGGCAGATCATACGGGGCAAACAGCATTGCACTGGAGTTCTGTTCGAGGTGCTGTGCAGGTTGCCGAGCTCTTACTCCAAGAGGGTGCTCGTGTAAATGCAGCTGATATGTATGGCTATCAGGTATGCTTTTGCTTGTATGTTCTCAGTAATCATTGCTTTACTTGTACCAGTTTTATGTTTCTTTTGCTGCTGAAATCTCTGAGGTCGAATCCATCAAATCTCCATTTAATTCTTGATACTCCATCTAGGGCCTCATGAGCAGAGCTCATCCTCATGTTGCTGCGTATGTAATCTGGGGTTTGCTAGACAGCATAAATTTAGGATTTAGACGTGGTGACAAGGATGCAAGGAAAGTGGAATCTTGCCTGAATAAAAAATGATAACTATTTGGGCCCATGCCCTATATGGATCACGGAGAATACATATAGAAATTGTCCCTAAACTCCAAAGTGGACTCCACTCTGCGTAAAATTGCTAGGGCCAGTTGCATAATTCTTTCCGGTAAATCTAAATGTACCTGCTGGAAGACAGGATATACGGACACCCTACTTTTGCACATTGGTTTTGAAGGAGGTGTTTTATCTCTTAGAAAAAGAGGGCAGTGTGTGAACTTTGGATCAACTATATTGTTCTCCCTGGACTTGAGACTTTAGTAGTTAGCCGGTTAGACCAATGCTTGATCCAATGGCATAATATCAGGTGTACAGTCTAACCGGCTAACTACTTATAAAGCCGTTTAGACCTGTGCACCTGATATTATGGCGTTGGATCAAGCCTTGGACACAGTGAGACCACCCAATCCATGATATGTACTAGAGCTTTCCTGGCAGTGGTTTTGGTGTAACGACCGTCTCTCTAAGTGAACAGGGTTGACTATGATCCCCTTTTCTCCTGCATTTTATTGGGGAAGGTGTTTTACGAGCTCTTATAAAGTGGCATTTAATGTGGATCGTTAACTAGGTTAAACATATAAGTTATGGCGACTTAGACCTATGCGCAATTCGTGTATCAAATCAGAGTGCAAAAAAAGTTGACATGGCAATGAGGGTAGTCATCAAAGGTTGAGAACGTGACAAATATAACAATGGAAACAAGAATAGGAAGCTGGCAAGGTAGTTGGAAGAAGATAAGCAGAGTAAAGAATGGGTATCGTGGAAGCAGTGTTATCGAAGGCGAAAAGCGCAAAAAAGCTCTAAGGTCCATTGTGGCTTTAAGTGCAAAGCGCAATTAAAGTGTGGGCTTTAATGGAAAAAGGCGCAACTGGAGAAAAAGTAAAACTATGTATTTGTAATCCAAAACCAATAATTATAAGCATGAATAACAAATATATGGACAGAGAAATTGAAAAGAATTACGATAAAAATAAAATATCAATTGTTTAGTGTCGCTTTTTCAGGATTACACTCATTGGCAAGGAAAAATATGCCTTAGAGCCTTGATGTGACACTGAAGCGCCCACAAAGCGAGGCGAAGCGCTCAACATGTTTTGAGCCTCGCTTTAGGGCTTAAAGCGCGCCTTTGACATCACTGCTCGGAAGCTCCAACGTAAACAGTTTGCAATATTTAGGGATTGTGCAAGCTTGAAGAAACATGGTTTGATAACATCAGAACACGTTTACTTGTCAAAAAAAAGGTCAGAGTCGCATTAATTTTGCTGGAATCTTGACGAATAGAGGAAGTTCTATTCATCAAAGATATCTTACAAGTTTCACAGTAGAAAGAATCAGATAATAGCCACACAAACCACTATCAAACATAAAGGTTATTCTGCAGCAGAAACAGAGTCCTGATAAGTCAGGAAAAGTCCTGCTGCAAGAAGTATAGTACTCCCAGTTCTTTCTATTTGTAGATCCAGTGGCGTGATAGAATGATTTTTTGGGCACATATATATATATATATATATATTGAAGCTGTTGGCTAATTTTTGTGTTGTTGCCGTCATTCAAAATAAGTAGACCGTGGCTACTGCAGCAAGCTTATTAATTATCCAGCAAACACATTAGCTTCCCAGGAGCTATGCCTTCTGTGATTTGAGCACTAATCATTCTCCAGATGGAATTAAAAAATACCCAAAGATCAAGTTTTCGTAAATACTACACTGCATTTTTACTCTAACATCTTTATACTATCTCTCATTCTGAATCTCATTAAGGGTACTCAATCTCCCATGATAGGCAAGTTATAGATATTAGAACTAGAGTGCTTGCAAGCTCAAGTTTTTGAACCATGGCAAAGTTTTGCATAAAACTGGACTATTGTCACTAAACTGTCCAGAGGCTATTCCACATTGTTTGAGGCTCTGACACCAAAGTAAGGCAGCTGATAACTTGAGCTCTCTTCCTGTGAAGGCTGCCTCTCATGTAAGAGAAGGATCTTACTATCCAAGACAGATAGGCCCAAAGGAAGCTGAAAAGCATAATGGTCAGTGAGTTAATCGGAAAGCACAATTGAAGTGCTTTTTATTGAAGAAAAATACAGTTGACGAGAGATTACATAGAATCTAATATAAGAAACGTTACAACCAGTGTTATCAAAGGCGAAAAGCGCAAAAAAGCTCTAAGGTCTGTTGGGGCTTTAAGCGCAAATAAAGCATGGGCTTTAATGAAGAAAGGCGCAAATGGAGAAAAACTACAAATATGTATGTGTAGTCCAAGACTAATATCCATAACCATGAATACCAAATATATGGACAAAGAAATTGAAGAAAGTTTACAATAAAGTGAAAATATCAATTGTTTAATGTTGCCTCTTCCGGATTACGCTCGTTAGAAGGAAAAGTATGCCTTAGAGCCTTGATGACAACACTGAAGCGCCCATTAAGCGAGGCGAAGCGCTCATCATGTTTTGAGCCTCGCTTCAGGGCTTAAGCGTGCCTTTGATAACACTGGTTACAACAAAATCAACATTTATATGCGCAAAAATATTGAAAAACCTGCAATTAAGTGAAAGATAATGAAGCAAAATCTTTTTTAATCAAGATAAGAAGGCATTCTAAATTTCAAATTTAGTTGTAAAGATATAAGTAACTAGTTTCTATTGAGATCTACTTTCTTGTATTACTTATTAGAAAAAGCTAGTTTTCTTACATTAAGATTTTATTTACGTTTTTAATCGCCAACATATTTGTCCCCAAGGTTTCTTAACAATTAATTTATTGCTTTGCTGTTTAGTGCCACCTTATTGAGCTCATGGACCTTGAGATTCATCTTTTTTTTTTTTTACAAAAAAGGTTTAGGTTGTTGTTTTTGGTTAGTCAAGAAAGCTTCGATGGTTGTTTTTATTGAGACATTCAACTTAGTACCTTGGTAAAGCATTCCCAAGTTAGGGGAAACACCCTTCTGTTTTACCTACTTCAAGGATTAAGTGTGCCTCAAGCGCGCCTTTAACAATATTATCCCTACTGCAATACTTTGCTTTAGATTTTTGTTCCATGTCCTTGAGCCGCCATTACGAGCTGTAGCTCAAAGTACATTGCAAACACTTAGCCCGTAACTTTTGCAATTTTTAGATCTTTGTAATAGAAGTTGTATGGTTATAAAAATGAGACAGTGGCCAAAAGGTCCTTATGGAAAATTTCTATCAATGGATATATTAGTTCAATGGCTTTGTAAGACATACATGTGAACCTTAACTTTTCTACTACATATGCACAAAATGCCGGTCCACTTTGATTTGACATGATTATTAAGAGGAGTTACAATTGTGAGTTGTTTAATATTGTTTTGGAACATACTGGGACATATATGGAGTCGTCTCGGGAAAGAGTAAAAAATGATAAAAGCTGAACAGAGACGAGCAGAATTGGGGCCTTGAGACTTCTTGTGGGATTTTTTCTCGAAGAAATTCCCATTGGGCTTCTGGCAAGACTCCAGTTGGTGCACAGGTTCGAAACTTCAGGGAGATTGCCCCGTCTTCCACCATTTTCCAACTTAAATAACAGGTTTTGTCCACGACAGGGTTCGAACCCGTGAAGTGTGCCTAACCATCACATCATGTGCTGCATTGTCACTGCTGAACCAAAGTCCTGGGAGTAATGTATTTGAGCTTTCCGTTTATGGAGAGTTAACAACGATTAGGAACAGCCTAAAAGAAAGTAGGACAAAGTTCTGGAACATAGGAAATATTAATGATCTTTTTGTAATCTCATTAAGGACTTCTATCACTTCTTACATGGACAGGTGCAGACTTCAAAGATGAATAAATGGACTACCATCTTACAAGTTATATCAGCTGAAACATTTTTACACCATTTTACCTCAGCAATAAATGTTGCCTTTTTTTCTTTCTCTTTTTTCCTGATAAGCATTTCATCAGTAAATAATCTGACTGTCGAAGTGTTTAAAAGTGCATCCTGTTTTTCTTGATATTCTTTTTCCACTGTACTTCCTCGTTGTCCTCACACAGCTCTTGCACTTTTTTGATACAAATTGATTAAGATCTTAGTATCCAAATTTGTGAAGACTTGCCTATTACTCATGCAATGAATTCGACTGCAGGCGACGCATGTTGCCGCACAATATGGCCAGACAGCTTTTTTATATTACATTGTTACAAAGTGGAATGCTGATCCTGATGTACCTGATAGTGATGGAAGAAGCCCTTTACACTGGTAGTTCTGCGAACAACATTTGTATACTTTTTTCCTGAATAACAATCTTGAGGTGTTAGAAGCATGCAATGGCCTTTCTTTGGTTCTTGATGTCATTTTGTTTTTAGAGATAACTTTCAGGAGAAATTCGTATAAAATCTGACAATGTGATGCTTAGTTAAAGAATAAGGAGAAACTCTAATGTAGAAAAAGTAAGAAATCTCAACCCTTGATCTGGCATTGGAATATACGAAGGAATATTTATGGATTTCATAATCAATTTTTTTTTTGTGAGAAGCTGAATACAGAGCGGAGAGTAGCTAAACATACGAGCATAAAATAGTTAGCAATTGAATTTGGACAGAGATTCGCTCTTATTGCTTTCTTTAACAATCTATATCCTTTCATGCTACATGTTTTTTATGGTATACATGGATTGGAAGTTCACTTTCCTGTCTGTTTTTGCTGTATATTGATGATATACACATTACCATTAGATTTTAAAAGTTTTTTTGGGTTTAGTCACTTATTCATCGAGAGATGGAAATATTTTTTATGATACTTTCTTTTGATGCTTCTTTCCCACCAGCCTCCTCTGTTCCTGTTGGTAAATATTGTCTGTTACTTAGCTGGACATCTTTTTGGTTACTTTATTCGTGAACTGAGTAGTGGATTTATCCTTGCACTCTTTTATTTTATTTTGGCTTATTTGATAATTTACTTATCTACTTGTGAATTCTTTTCCGGGAAAATTTAGGGCTGCATACAAGGGTTTTGCCGACTGTATACGTCTTTTACTCTTTCTTGATGCATATCGCGGACGGCAGGATAAAGAGGGTAAACCAAATCTTTTCCTCCTACTCTTTTGTTTTTATCTATTGCTTGAGCTCAGAGGTTTTCTTACATTTCATTCTACTATAGGTTGTACGCCACTTCATTGGGCTGCTATTAGGGGTAACCTAGAAGCATGTACAGTGTTGGTGCAGGCTGGGAAGAAGGAAGATCTGACAGTGATAGATAACACAGGCCTTACACCTGCTCAGCTTGCTTCTGATAAGAATCATAGACAAGTTGCTTTTTTCCTTGTAGGTGCTGCTTAATTTCGGTGTCTTTAACTTGATAGTAGGTTGTTTATGAGTTGGTATCCAACTTCAAAGTCCAGTGAAATCAGCGTTTGTTACATCACAGTTTGTCTTTATCTTCTCTGAAATGCAGCATTTTGTGTATTATTCCATTCTTATAGAATAATAAATGGTTTTTGCAGGGAAACGCGAGGCGGTTGTATGACAAACGCTGTGATGGAAGTACCCGACTTGGCAAACTTTCTAAGCTTGGACTTGCTCCTGTTCTTTGTTGTACAATATTTCTTCTACTTACCACTTACATTCATGCAGTAATCACGGGTACTTCATCTGATCCTCTTGTTTGCAATCAACTTTGTCTCATTGGTTTTACTATGGTAAATATTGAATGTCCTGTAATTCTCTCTTTGATTCAGCTTCAACGCTGCCAAGATTAACTGCTGCTGGCGCACTATTTGCATGGTCGGGAGTCCTCCTTGCTACAATTGGACTAGTTATGTTTTATCGGTGCAGCAGGTAATATTCATGCTCTTTCGTTATATATGAAGATAAGAATGTACACGAGGTTTTCAAAATATGCTTTTCTTTCGTTTTGCCTTCTTTAGGTGAATTTCTTAGAATCACTTACCTTAGCCCTTGCTATCATTGCTGTTGTCAAAATTTGCAATGTGTTTAACTTGTACTTGTTAAATTTGAATCCGTCTTGATTTTTTGGTCACAGAAAAGATCCAGGTTACATCAGCAGGAGTCAACATGATTCACAAAATATCAAAGATGATGTAAGTTCCAACCCTGCGGTCCTACCCCCCAAAAAATTGGAAGAAAATCAGATTAATAGGGAAAAGAGGCCTTCCAAAATAATACTCATTGTTTTTGTTTGGAGGTTTACATAATCTTGTTCCAAGGCCTACCTATTATTCTTTTTATTGCAATTTCCCTCTTTTTCAGACACTATAATTCACAAGATGTGTATCATTTCCTTCTCACATCTCAGGAACCTCTGCTGAAAATGGAGATAAATCATCCTGCTTTGCTTGCTGGGAATTGGTCTCAGCTTTGTTCCACGTGCAAGGTATGTCTGTATCTTATTGTTCATACTTTTATTTTTAGAGACTCATCTATTTGGGGGTTTATGTACATTATTGTTTTCCTTTTGCTAGATTGTTCGTCCTCTTCGTGCAAAGCACTGTTCAACCTGTGATCGCTGTGTGGAGCAGTTTGACCATCATTGTCCTTGGGTGTCTAATTGCATAGGCAAGGTAATAGATTCCGGATTTTTTTGTGTCCTTTTCTCTGGTCAACTTGCACATTTGAGATAAATCACAACTGAATTGTGATGCTTAGGGTATATGTATAATATAGCGGTTACCTCATTGGGTGATGGTTATAGTATGATATATGCCTTGATTCACAGTTTCTCTGATACTTCAGTATGTCTTTGACTTTTATGTTTGCCCACTTGCTCTTATTTTTGTCTTCTGAAGAATTACTTTCCACATTTTTTTCCAGAAAAACAAGTGGGACTTTTTCACCTTTCTTGTTCTCGAAGTATTGGCAATGGTATTGACTGGTGCTGTTACTCTTACAAGTAAGACTCTTTCCTGTACCTTACAATATTTGTTCATCAGGAAATATTTGTTCCTTTCTTCAGTTTGTAGTCCGCTAAATAAATGCCTTTTGAGATATCAGGAGTCTTGACTGATCCAGCAGCTCCGTCTTCTTTTGGGGCTTGGTTAAATCATGCTGGTACTCACCATATTGGTGCTTTAGCATTCTTGTTCGCGGACTTTTTCCTCTTCGTTGGTGTGGCAGTCTTAACTGGGGTACAAGCTTCTCAGGTATGCTTCTTTGTTTTCCTGTTAGTTATCATAAGCTCCTCAGCCTACTACCCTACTTCGTGAAATTATATGTTTCAAACATGTATCATATGCCGGCAAAGATATAATCATTATTGTGGGAACATACAACACGAAACACACATTCATTTCCTGGGTGCTGCCACAGATTTACACACTGTCAGCTGTTCTGGATAATAGGGCCACTATCACACATACTGTTATCTTCAATTTGATGTCTTTCCAGATATGTTTTCTGGAAGAGACGGAATTTATGTATATGAATGATCATTGCATGATCAAAAAGTTCATTTGAATATCTTACTGCGGACGTCGTGAACATGCTTATAGTTTCACCAGGGATGCCCATTGGCATCTTATTTTCAACCTTTCTGATTCTTATTTCCTCAATCTGACTGTTGATGTTTCCATCATGTCATTTAGAGTCATGTCTCCGGAAATCATGATAAGTTTGTCTGTCTGCTCATTTGAGTGTCAGCAACACGTGACAGCACGAATGTATACTGTTAAACCTGTTTGTCCGTTGACGACTTTTTCTTGCTCTCCTGCTAAGGTAAAAACATGTTAAATGTATCTTGACCTTTCTTTTTTCCTTATGCAACAGATTTCACACAACATTACAACAAATGAAATGGCCAATATGATGCGTTACAGTTACCTTAGAGGACCAGGTGGTCGATTCCGGAATCCATATGATCATGGTTGTAAGAAGAACTGTTCAGATTTCTTGATAAATGGTTACAACGAAGATGTCGAGTACATTGAGGAATCGGTTGAGTCCGAGGGGATTGGAATGATGCAAATTCCTCGCAGTTCAAGTCTTCAAAATGGTGCCAGCCATTCTAATCAGATCAATGGAAATGGCCATCATGTTATCAATATGAACAATAACCAGAACTCACACCAGGGTCATGTTCATTCTGCTCATTGTTCTCATAATGTGAAGAGCAAAACTGATTCTGTACCGGTTGGTTTGGGTGTTGGCTTAGGAAGAAATGCTGCGCGCACTGCACTATCTTCATAACTAGTGCCACAGCTCATGGGTTTAGAATCCCTCCTTTTTTACCTTTTTTCTGTTGTTTATAAGCAGTGATTTAGAGCTTGAGTTATTCATTTGGTTTACTATTTTCTCCTCTTTCATCTTGGTGCAGGTAATTCACTTCTCTCTAGTAAAAAAAATCATCCATTATGCTATGCAACCTCTTCAGTTCATAGTACTTTGTACAAAGTTGTAATTCTTTTTACAAATGCTACTGAATTTGCAGCTGTTAGTAATTGATTTTGAGAAATTGGTTTGCGAAAAAAAATCCTTGCCTAAAATAAAAACCCACTTCATCTTTCTTGTTTTTCTTTTTCTTTTTCTTTTTCCTCTTAATGTGCAATATCTGATGAGTGCTTCCTTTTTTTGGTTTGCTTTAATCGTTCGGTATTTGGAAATCATAGGCTGACTAATTTAGATTTCCGTTGCTTAGGACTAATTGAAAGGGAAGCGCGACCTACCATGGGTTTTGTCTATTTCCGCGGCTTGAAGCCTAAACCTCTTGTTAAGGATGAAGGGATTCATCTAATTCACCACGTCGTGATTGACCAATGCTTCTCCTTGTACTTCAATCTAAACATTGTGGAAAAATTTATAATATTGCCACTGTACCGTTGCAATAATCATTGTCTTAAGAAAAATATTTTGACTTTCAAATGGTAATAATGTCATTATTTTCTGAATATAAGATGTTTTGATCATGACATTTGTTAACACAAAGTAAAATGGATATTCCACGAGGAATTTGTTCCCCCAGTAATAAAAAAGGAGAATTTGCCCACAGGTTTGATACAGCATATTATATTATATTATATTACTATATACAAATATGAAATAACAAGGAAATTTCTATACCAAAAAGGAGGACAAGACATGGATTATTCGAAGAATAAGTTCCACAACTAATGCTTAGTTCATAATCCATACAACAACCAATAGAAATTATTTTCAAAGCGATATTAAATGCTAAAACGGGATCAAGCTATTCTTACTCTCTATTTTTTATACTATACCAAATTGGAAAAATAATAAAAGAAGAATAAAACTTTAGTTAGGGGTGAATCCATTTAAACACCACCCAAATAACCGTATCTGAGTGTGAACTTAATCTTAATTGTCAATTAATGACTTTTTTTTATAAGCATCATTTTTTTTATAAGCATCATATATGCCAAAAAGATGCATAAGCATAATTCGTTATTCACAGTAGTCAATATTTAGATATGGAAAATAAAAAATCTCTTTTTATTCGTACCGAATGTTTACACCAATTCAATAAATACATGATATATAATTCACATACATTATCATTACTAAAACATAAAGAATTATTAATGCACATTCTTATCTCAATTTATTACTTAATCATAATAAATAATTATCATTTATATAAATATCCGGTGCGCTTAAATTCTTACGTTGTACAATTACTTATATCCAAAGTCAAGAACCTTATTCAAAAGAGATGATGAAGTAGAATCCAAATCCATTACTAATTAAGTTACTTAATGATAATAATCTTTATTCTGTTACTGATCTCAATCATCAACTTTTATTTAGCCCTGTTACAAATCCTATGGCGCCCTCCTTTTTCTACTGAATAATAAAATAGTTTCAATCTTTTTCAAAAATTCTTTGAGATAAGGTGGGTCCACAAAGCTATAAGCCAAAAAGATATACTCCAACAAAGATGATAACTTTTGATTAAATTTAATTCTTGCATCTAAGTGATGTCAAGTAGAGTTGTAATCTTTTCTGTAAAATTTAATTTAAAATGTATTATCTACTCTTTTCCCCTTTTAAAAACAATTTCTTTGAACATAGAAGTTTAACTTTATTCACACAATATTACATGTAACTAAAACCTTATTCACATTTGATGTTTACATTTATGCATCGTATGCGTGCTCTTGCCATTAAATCATAATTTAATTAATACATATTCTTATTTTAATTTAACTTACTTACGATATATTAGTACTTTTTTTGGAAAAAAAATTCAGAAAATTCTGAAGCCGTTACGCTTTGGTACGTACTAAATAACCTGGTTACTTGTAATAACTGACAACCACACATAAGATATAAACCACTAAACAAATTCGATGGGACAAACTCTTATCGAAAAAGCTATTGGTAAAAACAATCGATTTCTAGGTAGGAAACCGAAGTTAGTAAACTACAAAATAAACCTGCTTACCAGATACAATATCTTAAATATTACCAATGTATAAAAGTACTTTAAAGTGTTTATATATAAAAAAGAACGATATGTACAATGATAGGATGACAAATCATACGATACCACGATAACAATTTTATATGAAAATGAAAAAGGCAAAAACAACACAGTACTAGGAATAACGACATGACATCACTCTTTGATCACACAAAATAAAAAAAGGTTGTTTCTTATCTTTTTAGTATTAAAAAATCAATCAAAGTCATATAAATGACTCATCAAAATGCCACACTTCCAAACAAAAATATGGACAAGTGGCACATACTCACACAGTTCCCCTATTCTTGCCACCTTCTTTTGCTCCTTTCTGCCTCTTTTTTACTCTCATTGTTCCCATAAAATTCTCATCTTTGTATTTATCCTCTCTCAGAATCATATGAAATTTGCTCTATCTTATTTTTGGAGTACTTAAATTTTGTTCTGAGGTATGAAAATTTAGTTGAAAATACACACTGAAAATTTGCTAATGTAACTGTTTTTAGTGTGTATTTTGTTTCTCTTTGCATGCATTTATGTTTTTGTCTTTCATTTTTGATATTATGATGTTTCTTTAAGTTTCTTTTTCCTCCCCTTCATTTATTGTGCTCATGATTCAAACTTTACATGTATTTTGTGTTCTTGAGTAGTAGAAACAAACAAATCACTGATTTGGAAGCAAAAGACAGAGAGGGTTACATGCACCTGTTAAGTTCGATAAAAAATTTCATGTATACGTGTATATGTCTTTAGAAAATAGTGATATATTAATAGTGGGCACCCTATATATATACAAAACTGATTTTGGTTGAATCCAAAAGTGCACCCGACTTTTCAAATTTTGCTTCCGCCTCGGATCACACCCTAGCTAGAGGTGCAATTCTTCCCGGACCCTGCGCGTGCAAGATGCTTTTGTGCATCATGCTGCCCTTTTAGTATTAAAAACAAAGGAAAAACATATTTTGTGGAGTTTTAAGGTTGTTTTCTTGTTAGTATCTACATAGTGTATTTTTTAGGAAAAGTGTCACGGAGAAAGTCCATAAAATCTTGAAAACTTGTGCAAATAATTGAGGAGAAGAAAGGGAAGAATATTTTTTACATGTTCTTGTTGCATAGTACTATTAATTAATCTAAAGGGAATGATTAATTTGTACCTCTTCTTTTTATATATGGTTAGTGCATTAGTTTTGGTTGTGTTTTTGAAGTTCTCTTTTAAGTTGATAACTGTTAAAATAGAGATATTTCATAATAATTGCATATTCCTTCTAATTTAGAATTTTGGAATCAATATTAATGGTAGGAATATCTATTTTCATTTTAGTCTAGGAATATTTATAAGATATTTACTTTCTTTCTAAGTTTAGGATCTATATTAATGATATATTTTACTTATTTTATTGCCTTTAGTTACCTATAAATATTGATGTACACGCACTCTTCTCTTGAGTTATTATTCATTTTCTCTTTGGTTTTCTCCCTAGATTTTCTGTTGCACCTGTTTCATTTTTCATTGTCTTGAAATGATAGAACTCTTTCTGCCTTATTGGCATGCCAATTTATATTAATAGTTTTGTTTTTTCAATAGCATTCCACACAATGTTAATTTTATCCCTATATTAAAGTATCAATATGTGGAATTTTGATGTTTTATGTCCATATGTTTTCCAGGACTGCTCTTGAATGCTTATGCAAAATTGCTACTAGACATATGGGATTACTCTTTGCTTAACTGAGTCACACAGGCGGATCCAAAATTTAAAACTTTACCGATTTAAACTTTAAGATTTTTAACATTGAACCTATTATATTTTTATAATTGTGGGTTCATACTTACTATTTGTAGTGAATTTTACGCATAAATTTATACACTGCATTGAAAATACCAGATTCAGATGAACCCGGTGTCAGTGCTGTGAGGCTGCATCCGCCTCTGGTCATAGTACCATCTTTAGGAAAAACTTAATGATAGTGAGTGTCACTTCTCAAGGGAATTCCTTGATTATGGGGAGTGTTTGTTCATGTAAAAGTGACCATTACGCTGATGAGAACACAACTAGAAGAGGTTTCTCTAGTAGATACTTCAAATTTGGGAGCTCAAAATGGCTAGAGTCCTCCCCTTTTCTTCCTTCAGGATGTTGTCAATTTCGACGACGCAGTTGTCCGTCCCTCATGGAATTGTGTATTCATAAAATATGTGAGGTGATTTATTCGTTCTCTGTTACTTCTCCCTTTGAGGGATTTTATGGTTGAGTACTTGTGTTTGTTGAGGAAATCTTATGTTGTTTGTACTAACAGGACATTGACAAATACCATTCATTTTCAATGCTCCCGAGTGACGTAAGCCAGTTGATTTTTAATCATCTGGTGGACTCATGTAGTCTTTCCGACAACTGTATTGAGGCTTTCAGAGATTGCGCTCTGCATGTAAAGTCCTGGCTTGTACTGAAAGCTTGAAATGTTAAATTGTTGTTTTAGTCTAGGATCGTTTAATGCTTATTTTCGTTCGATGGTTTTCTTTTTGTTGACAGGATATGTGCATGGGAGAATGTACACAAGTAAAAGATAATTGGATGGATGTCATATCTTCACAAGGATCATCGTTACTGTCCGCATATATCGCTGGTACTGAGGTTACAGATATTGGTTTAAGCCTCCTAAGGAATTGCTCAAACCTCCAAGCTTTAGGTTTGGATTGCTGTGACAAAATTTCCGACGGTGACATAAAGCACATCACTGGTATTTATTGCTTGATCTCTGATGATATATCACATATTAATCTATATATTGCAGCTAATTTGACATAGAAGTATTGTCTCTTATGAAGGGAATAAAAATGATTTTGTTCCTTCTGTATCTAGTATTGTTGTGTTTGTGTCTGTTATAGCTTGCCGAAGTCAGCATGAATGTGGAAAGATTTATAATGGAATTCTGTATTTTCTTTCAAGTGTTATTTGTCTGCCTAAGTGGGTCTATATCTCTGTCCTCCGCCATTCTGTGTGCTAGAATTTTTGGTGATCACGATCCATTATGTTTTTGCTTTCAGGTTTTTCAAATTTGAAATATTTGGGTTTTAGAAAATGCTTTGGGCTTACTGCTGAAGCAATGAAAAGTTTATCCGGCTTAGCGAAACTGGTCAAGTTGGATTTTGAGCGATGTCCTCTTATTCACGGAGGTTTTATTCATCTTGAAGGTTTGTTGTTTGCCATAATTTCTGTGTAGAGGAAACATTATGTCGTCTTTAATGTTCACGTCGTCTTGGTTGTGTGCTGCCCCTTCTGCATCTAACTCCAACTTGTTGACGCAATTATTGAATTGTACCTGCGATGCGAAGGTCCGAGTCTACAATGCAGAAATTCTGGAGTGGAAGGAGAGGCGTTTATCAGGAGAATACCACCAATTATTCCGTGCTCTTCTAAAGAATTAGAATTAGCAACGTAAAAGAAAAGACAAAAAGATGGGTGGGGTAAGTGTGAAAGAATTGCATAGGAGAACATTGATCTCCTGCTTATTGGAATTGCAAGTTGAGCAAGAATGCGGGCAAAGTTACCTTTTCTTTATCAAGCTTTGTAACACATTTATTGTCCTCTCTCTTTGAGTAGTTAATTGTTTGTTGCATCATCTACTCTTATGTCCTCTTTTCTTCTTGAATCAGCTTTAATTTCGCACCTCGAAGATATGGGCAATGAATGTATTGATGCAATTATCGTTTCGAACGTACCATCAGAAACTTGGATATATCACAAAATTTACTATGTCCTTAAAATGTAGTTCAAACATGCTGAGAGGTAACAATTAATTCAAATTAATGTAGCGAGAATAATTGTGAGTTGGAGTAAATTGTTTAAAACTGGAGGTAGTAGATTTTTCTTGTTAAAAGGAGGAGTTGGTGGAACACAGAGTCTGTCATTGGTCATGTAAGAGGGTTAGTGAACCTATTTAAAGGACATATTATTTATAAGTTCCTACTTTTTTTTTGGTACCATTTAAGCTTTTAAATTGTCTTCACCACGTCAAGATATTTATTTTCCCCAAAATTTATGACTTGTGTCTGTACTCATCTTCTTTGAATTATTATGCTTTTATATTGGTATTTATCATGTCAAAAACAGTTGTCTTCTTTAACTTTCAGGTTTAACAATTCTTGAATCTCTCACTATAAGAGGATGCAAGTGTATCACAGATTCAGACTTGAAGTCTCTTGCAGGTATTCTTGATGAATGTGCTTTTGAATCTTCATAAATGTTACCGAGTTTGTTTCGTAAAGTTGCTAGTTAACTCTTTGCCTATTGTCGCACAAATGTACTTCAGGACTTGGGAGTTTGAAGGAACTTCAGATTTCATGTGACAACATAACAAATGTTGGAGTGTCTTATTTGAGAGGTATCACTTGCATTTGTATTGTTATAAGCTTTCGCAATGTCCTATGATAGTATTTGTTGGTCATATGATGCTTGTCTTGTGTTTTCAATGAAAACCACAGTCTCAAGCTTATTCCACATTTCTAGTTGCGCCGGTTTTACTACACCGGATATTTGTGTTAAAACATGTGAAGATGTGTTTTCATTTGTTAGATGATATCTTTATTTATCAATTCTTTTATTGCGCAGTTTTAGCCTTTTGGACTCTGATAAACTGCAAATGCCTAAGTATGTAAAGACCAACTAGTACTGCACCTTATTTTGTGGCTATCTATGTTATATTAGCAGTTGCAGTTAGAGATCTGTAGCAGTATTGGCACAACCATAGACATTCGATCACAATTTGATTCTTTAAAATTGATGTACTAATTTTATTCTAATTTGACCGGATCCCTTTGCATGTTTATAGAAGTAAATCTGTCTTTTTTTTTTTAAGGTTAGTAAAGAAGGGATGGTTGAGTGTTATAAGCATAAACGGCAACCTAAAGGAGATCTAGGCACCTCGATATAGGGCGTTTATTCCTCATCACCACATAATCATAATTGGTTTGGATAAATAATAGATCTGGTTGTACCATTTTTGTGGTCTTCTTTTAGGTAATGAATACTGGAACTGTGAAAGGAATCTGGCTTTGCAATCCCTTTCATGGATTTTCCACCTAGTTCTTTGGCTGCTTTTCGTAGTCTTTTTTTTTTCTGTGATTAAGATCTAATCTGGTTTTGATATTATTACATTCCTACTGGTTTTACAGATTTGAACAAACTCGTCGTGCTAAATTTGGAAGGGTCTGATGTTACTGCTCTATGTTTGGATTACCTCACAGGTCTGTTTTCATTGTCCTTGTTCCCGTGTTCACTTATTAGGCCTAGTTTAGTGGTGAATAAATAGGCAGGATAGTGAATTGAGCGAATTGGAGATTTTCTCAGAAAACTTATTGAAGATAAAGTTAACAAGTCGGATAGTGGAAAAACAAGCTTAAATTCAAGTGATTTCTCAAATAAACTTATTTTTTTGTACTTGTTTAATGAGCAAAACATATACTAGTGTTCATCTTCTATTAAGACAGATACAAAGTTGCCTATATAGAAGAGTCATAATTGCATTAAGATACTTAATTGAGATGGAAGAGAAAAAAGAAGGGGTTTTTCCTAGTGCTTATATATTATTTAAAAGCCGTTTATTAAAATGTATGATCCGGATCTGCAGCTGTATTCCTTCTTATAGGAGAACATTGTGAAAGTCTTTGGTTAGGACAAAACAGAACCTGACCAGAATACTTAATGTGTGCCTGGAATTGACTCCTAAACAGGTAGTTGTTTTACTTCGTCCAAGGGATTGCTACAGTTATTGGTCACTCAGTACCACACTCAGCTGAAACTAAGCTCTTGGATATCATCGGCAGAACAAATAGAGAAATTTGTTGCTTATCCAATAAAAAAGTGGAGAGCTTAGTCTATTACCTTACACACAGTAATTTGATGACCCTAGGTACCTGTAGACATATAGGCACGGAACAGCAATTTTCTGCCAAAGGTGGAAAATCTCAGAAAAGATGGACTAAAAAAAAGGGCAACCCGGTGTACTAAGCTCCCGCTATGCGCAGGGTCCGGGGAAGGGCTGGACCATAAGGGTTTATTGTATGCAGCCTTACCCTGTATTTTTGCAAGAGGTTGTTCCCCAGCTCGAACCCGTGACCTCCTTGTCACATGGCAGCAACTTTATCAGAAACGATGGATTAACTTTGTATATTTAACGCCTAATCGAACTTCAAGTCAAAGAATTCCCCAGCCAATGATTTTATAAGATAACATTCTTTATCTCTCCATTTAGACCTTTTATTTTAGGTTTTGGTCAAATCCCTTGGTCCAATTTTTTTGGTAAATACCAATTCCCTGTGATGAACGACGGTGATATTTGGTTGTAAGATTGTTTAATTCAAGAGAATTTTCCTGTGTGTAGATTGGTCATTGATTGCATTCATAGAAGTTTCTGCTATATCATTAAGTATGGTCTATAAATACTTTGTCAGGGTGATAATTATAGTTTTCATTTTTGGAATCTTTTCCTTCATGTTATTTTAGTTTCTGATAGTTCCTTCTATCATAATGCAGCTCTCACTTCACTGCAATCGCTAAATCTCAATAGATGCCATCTAACAGATGTTGGATGCGAGAAGTTTTCCGGTGAGTGGAAGAAATTTGTTATTTGCCATATAGAACTAACGAAAGCAAAACCATTCCACATCCTTTAGCCAATTGTTTTACATCTGCAGCGCTCAGCAATTTGAAAGAGTTGAATCTGGGATTTAACAATATCACAGATACATGTTTGGAACATTTAAAAGGTCAGTAATCTCTTCTTTGGTTCCCTTCTTTTGACGGTACATGGCATTTCAGCTTTTGCTTTCTAATTGTTTTAGTCTCTCCCTCTTTGCTTTCATGCTCTAGTGTACATTAAACTCTGAAAGCTTTCAGTTTACTGAATAAGTTTTCTCACCAAAAGTCTTTTTTTCCTTTGAAATATAAAGCATCACCTTCTTGACAGTCAGCAAAATGGAAAAGATAGTCCCTAATCTGCTTCGGCTAGATGTAAGCATGCAACAGTTATATGCCTACCATTTAGTGAATATCTATGTCGCGGAAAGTTTTGCTGTTATCAACCTGATCATGTTGAGTGTTGACTCTTCCGTATAGCATCAAAGCTTAATTTACGTGGGAATAATATGACCATCCTCTCTACTTAATGTTCTCATGCTGGAATTTTATTGTTTTCGGCTTAAACGAACTGCTGGTATATTTAGAGTGTATATTTGCCTCATGGAATGCTTGCATTGTTTGGAGTTTTGAGATGCTTTCAGAATAGGGAGAATTGATGTTTTTTTACCTGACCCCTCAGAGTGAAAATTTTGAGTTTTTGGTTCAGGCGGTTCGGTTACTTCTATCCGTTTAATCTTTCTTGAATAATTTCTGGTTATTTATTTTATTTAGTGTTTACCTACATTGCAGGGCTGACAAAATTGGAAGGCCTCTACTTGGATTCTTGTAGGATTAGCAATGACGGTCTTGCTCATTTAGCTGGTATATGTAACCATAGTTTATTTCCCCTCCCGTCTTGTCTTTGCAGCATTATGCTGTAGTGTCGCCCATTTCCTTTTCTGTTACGTTCCTCGACCCGGAGAGAAGAGAATTCTCTTTATCTTATAGGTGTAAGCCTCTGCCTTTTTCAGGACTCGCAAACTTGAAAGCTTTGGAGCTGTCTGATACTGAAGTTGGAAGCGATGGAATTCTACAACTCTCTGGTCGGACTGTTTATCTCTACTTAGAAACAACTTTTCTACTATATTATAGAGCTTTTGGAACCACATTAGCTAATGGCTTTGATATACACCACTTCACCTTTTTGACTTGGAAAAACAATGAAGCCTTTAATTTGATGCCACTGATTTAATATTACTACAAATTATGATACACTGATTTTTTGATTCATATGTTTTAGGGTTGACAAAGTTGGAAGATCTCAATCTCTCATTCACATCAGTAACTGACAACAGTTTGAAAACGTTATCTGGATTGACATCTCTTAGGTCGCTTAACCTTGATACTCGTCAGATTACTGACTCGGGCCTTGCAGTTCTCACCGGTAAGCCTTAAAATTTCTAGTTGCTTTATCTGAACTGCAGTTTCCAGAAATCTACTCACGCTGATATTATCGTAAGGTGTTTGGTCCATCTTCATTAATATATCTTTGAACCGGTGGTTTTTCCTCTTCCTGTTCGGCATAGACTTTGTGCATGTCTATCTGTTTGTGTTACTTTGTCCTTCCTTGCTTTTTTAATATTATAATATTTATGACGTTATGTTCTTACTTATTAGAGACGTGTGTGTGCGTGTGTGTGTGTGTTTGATGAACTTATTAGATATATTTGCTAGTATAGAAGGTCATACCAAGATTAATGTATATTTTGGAAACTGCGAAGGAGAATAATAATTGGCGTTGGTATGTAGAGCACTGAAGCACCAGAATGTGCTCCGACAACGACTTCTTTGACATAAAGAACAGTTTTTATTTGTTCTGTTGTTTTAAGAGACGTTTTTAGATGTGCATGTTAAGAAGCCATCAGACCGACAAGTATGCAGCTGCCTTACGAATTATCACAATAGACTATCCTTTGTAGGCTTACCAATTGTAAACATCTTCCTCATAAACAGAGTCAACATCTAGTGCTGTGATTAGTTATGGTGACGCTTCGTAGTAATGACAAAAATATAAAGCCTTACATTTATCATTCATATTCGTTTTTGTGTTATTCCTTCGATTCATTGTTATATTTTCTTTTGTTTGATTGTTTATACGGTGTGAGATAATACTGATTATGTTGTTTTTGTTTGATTGTTTAATTTTGTCTCTTCTTCTAGTGCATTTATTAGTTTGCTTTTGAGTTTTCTCTCGCCCTATCGAAGTATCGATCGTTCTATACTATGTAGAAGCAATTTGCCTCATTCTTTTCAGGTGTGTGCTATAAGCTTTAACATATAGCTTTTTCTGACATATGGAAGTAGGTTTAACTGGATTGACTCACCTGGATCTTTTTGGTGCCCAGATCACGGATTCCGGGGCAAAATATCTGTCATGTAAGTTAAAATCATCTACTTATTCCAAGTACTGTAAAAAAAATTCTTCTCTTTTACGCGTATGTTAAAGGTATTGAATACAGAGTAGGAATATTCATATAATTTCTTCATTGGTGCTAAATTCTTCTTTTGGTTGATATGATGAAAAAACGTAGTCCCTCTGTTTCAATTTAAATGACACACTTTCTTTATTAGTCTGTCTAAAAAAAATGACACATTTCTATATTTGGGAATAATTTAATTTTAAACTTTTCATTTTATCTACTTTACCTTTAATGAAAAGCTTTTATAGCAAGCTTTTAGGACCACATGTTTCAAAAGTCTTCTTTTATTTCTTAAACTTTGTTCCAAGTCAAACTACCTCATCTTAATTGAACCGGAGGGAGTACTGTTTATATAAGATGAGCATACTCATATTATTAACGCGTGAAGCAAACCAATCTTGATAGCTCTACTGCATTTGTATTCGGGCGCAGCAAATTTTCTTTCGTTTCCAAATTCTCAAGTGTGTGCATGTCTCATCAGATTTGAAAAATCTCCAATCTCTTGACCTTTGTGGCGGGCGATTGACGGATGCCGGCGTCAAGAACATAAAAGATCTTTCTTCTCTGATGTTCCTAAACTTGTCACAAAACCCGAAGCTAACAAATACAGCCTTGGAATATCTATCAGGTAATTTTTTGAATATCTATTTCGTTCGGTCCATGAACACTTCCATCAGTTCAAATGTTCGTCAAAATTGCTGCTATGGATTATTTATTCGGAGCTAACAATGGCAATTGAACACTTCATATGTAATTAATAAAGAAGATAGAATTCTTAATATGCGAACTTTCTCTTGACATACTGTTGTACCATGCTACCACGATGATGAATGTGTGCTAAAAAATTAGATTAATAGTGAATGTAGCGGTGGTCCGTGCCTCCACACGTGCCCTCTCTATTGGAGGGCGTAAGAAAGGAATAGAGTACTCTGGGTGTACGGTACGCTAGAGGGGAAACATGGAAGTGCGTGGTTGGTTTCTTAAAACGCAACCTGATGTTACTTGTGTTTTGGTTGCTCTATTTCCTTCTTGTTGTTACTGCTTCTTAGACTGACTTTTACACTACTACATTTCTTCTCTATATTGTTGTGATTTGCATGCTTGCTTGGAGCCGAGGGTCTATCGGAAACGGCATCTCTGCCTGCACAAGGCAGGGGTAAGGCTGCGTACACACTATCCTCCTCAGACCCCACTCACTTGTTGTTGTTGTTGGTAGCGTCTGGATTGGTTTTTGTGCATTTCGACTAGTCCACTGGTATATACGTGTATTAGATAGCTTTATCAGCAAACACTGAGCTAGAGAGCAAGAGACAACATGTTTTTCTTTTCTGCTGGATTTAACGTAGTTTATCATCGTTTTTCCTACTTCCTACTTCGTTGGCTAACATCTCGCTTGGAAATGCAGGATTGACGTCGTTGGTCTCGTTAAACGTCTCAAACTCTAGTATCACGAACGACGGCTTGCAGTACCTAAAGCCTCTTAAGAATTTACGCTCCCTGTACCTGGAATTTTGTGGGGTTACAGTATGTGAAATCAAGAAGCTTCAAGCCAAAGCCCTCCGGAATCTTGCGCGATACCGCCCTCAGTAATGGTTATCACGTATATAGATGGACAACCGCTTTGGTGTGTAAATAAACAAAATAACATGTAGTAGTAGTTATTATTCCTATAGGCTATATATTGGTAGGGAAAAAATACTTGTTTTTGCTATGTCGGCGATGACTTTTATTCTCTCAGAGAGAAGTGCTTTTGAGCGGAAATAATTTTCTTCTTTTCAGAAGAAGCTATAGATTCTAGCTTCTTCTAAGCAAAAACAATTCCATAATCGTAGAGTAAAAAAGCTAATTATTCTCGATATTAATTTAGTTTATGCTTGTCCTCTTTTATTTTTCAAAATTTTAGAAGATGAAAATATTCAGAAAAAAGAAGAAGAAGATGAAAATATAGGCGATGGCAGTTTGATTGAAGATACATTTGCTAGGCATGAATAATGTCTTTGCATTTCTGAGCAAGATCACATCCTTTATTACGGTTTAATGTTAAGGTGTCGTTAATCAAGCTTACATGGGATCACATATGTTTTATAATGACTTCACTTGCTCAAAATTTTTGTGATGAAACTAAAGTGCTTAAATTAACTCAGGATCGTAAAATAAAGAGTAAGTTTCACTTAACCTTTTAGTATAGGAAAACAATAAATTTTTCTAACTTTTAAATGAGAAAGGTCCCACTTGTCCGAAGGAGAAAAGCTTGATTCTCATGTGCAAACGCATGTGCAAACACTCTATAGTTCTCAAATAAAACTTGGGAAAATCATGCGTTTTGTCAAACTTCTCCGATATTTCTTTGTTGCTATAGTGAAGTGATGTTATAGAAGACATATATTATAACATAACATAAAAATCGTTACCGAGTGAAACTTGACTTTTATAGTGAATGACTGTTATATAGGAATACTGTTACAAAGAGGTCTGACAGTATATATTGATTTGCCTGTTGGACAAAGTGCATGAGAAACAATTGGAAAAAGTTTGGACAAAGTGCATGAGATACAATTGGAAGGAGCATGGAACTAGAGAGAAGTTAATAATACAGTGATAAGAGTAACTATAGAAAAAATGGTTAAGTTTTTTTTTCTTCCATCTTTACATAACAAGGGAGAAAGAATAGAACTATATACTGTACAAGTAGAAAACTAATTTGACAAAACTGTGAAATCATGTTACTGAGAATCCAACATAGAAGAATTTATGGGTGAGGAGTTGAAATCGTGGTAAAAAATCATGGGATTGAAGCGTCGAATTTGTAGGATTGATATTTTTAGGGCAAAAGCGAAGGAATGACGTTATATTAGCTTTCCAATTACTGTTTCTTTAGAAAAACTATTGCAGTAGAAACTACTGTTTCCTTAAAAATGTATACCTATTTAATTGTTTTCAATAAAATTTAAAAAGAGAAACTAATTTGACCTAAACTAACTAATTTGTCCTAAAGCTGTTACATGGCATTTTATTCACGCAAAACTTGGCAAAATCTCACTTTTTTTTAAAATAATAGATAGATTAATGTACTTAGGCAATTGATTGAGATGTTCAACTCAAGTTTAGTTACAAAAGTGTTGGTGTCAAAAAGAAGTATAGAATACACCAATTGTTATAAAATAAAAACTGTAAAGTAAATAAATCGAAAACAAGTATAGAGAGAGATTGATATATTATTCAATTTCAAACTCATGTACATAATGAACTGAAAACTCCTTTATTTATAGAAGAAATAAAGCAATTGCGAGGCTTTTCAGGAAGCAGATGCGAGGCTTTTCTTGAACTGCTTGTAAGCTGTCTGCATGTGTTGCTTGCGACCTGCCTGTTTAATAAGAAGCTGCTGCAAATTATTTCATTAAGTTGCTTGCAACCTGCCTGCATCAGTTGCTTGTAGAAAAACTTCAATAGAGTACCAAACGGATAATCTTCTTGAAGAAGATTATCTATAGCGGAGTAATAAGTGGACATCCATAATATAATTATTTTCATAACACTCCCACTTAGATATTCATTAAAAGATATTGTGTCTCGTTAAAACCTTACTAGGAAAAACCCAGCGGAAAAAATCCTAGTGAAGGAAAAAGAGTACACATATTTAATAATACGCATTTCTAGCTACCTTATTAAAAACCTTACAAGAAAAACCCCATGGAAAAAATCTTAGTAAGGAAAAAAGAGTACAGCGTGTATTTCACTCCCCCTAATAAAAACCTTGTTTCAAATATTTGAGTCTCCGCATTCCAATCTTATATACCATCTTCTCAAGAGTTGAAGTTGGCAAAGATTTTGTGAACAAATCTGTTGGATTGTCACTTGAACGGATTTGTTGCACATCGATGTCACCATTCTTCTGAAAATCATGTGTGTACAATAATTTTGGTGAAATGTGCTTCGTTTTATCTCCCTTTAATTGGGTTATGCATGCAGCATTGTCTTCGTATAAAATTATGGATCTTTTATCACTGTCCAAACCATATTTTTCTTGAATAAAATGAATCACTGATCTCAACCATACGCATTCCATACTTGCTTCATGAATAGCTATTATCTCAGCATGAATTGAAGAAGTAGCAGTAATAGATTGCTTTGTGAATCGCCATGATATGACAGTACCTCCACATATAAATACATACCCGATTTGAGATCGAGCTTTATGGGGATCGGATAAATAACTTGCATCTGCATAACCAATACGATCTGCACCAGCTTTGTTAGTATTAGCAAGATACATAAGTGCGCCAATTGCACTGAGATAGAGTATTTCAGGACCAAGTAATTCATCATCCTCTTCTGGAGGTCGGAACGGATTCTTATTCACTTCAAGTGATCGAACACCCATTGGTGTACTTAATGGGTGCGCTTTGTCCATGTAAAAGCGTTTAAAGACCCTTTCTATATAAGCATATTGATGGATAAAGATCTCGTCTACTAAATATTCAATTTGCAGACCA
The DNA here is from genome assembly GCF_000715075.1 of Nicotiana tabacum. Taxonomy (NCBI): domain Eukaryota; kingdom Viridiplantae; phylum Streptophyta; class Magnoliopsida; order Solanales; family Solanaceae; genus Nicotiana; species Nicotiana tabacum. The sequence goes on along the minus strand of NC_134097.1, from coordinate 15,406,284 downwards.
AGACAAAAAAAAAATTCCAAGATCTTTCATCTCAAATTCTTTCTTAAGATATTCAATTGCCTTTTGGAGCTCTTATGGAGTTCTAACAAGATTTATGTCATCAACATAAACAACAAGTATAACAAATTATGATGCCATTTTCTTTATAAAAATATATGGACAAATAACATCATTTATGTAACCTTCTTTCAGCAAATATGCATTGAGGTGATTATATCGCATGCACCCAGATTGATTTAAACCGTACAAAAATCTTTGTAATCTGATTGAGTACATTTCACGATACTTTGAAATATATGCTTTAGGCATTTTAAATCCTTCAGGGATCTTCATATAGACTTAATCAAATGAGTCATATAGGTTATGACTTGCATTTAGATGGCATGACATCTTCAGGTGTTTGGACTACAGATCTGATCCTCACAATCTTATACAATATTGTGAATTATATTGATATATTGTCGACGATCATTTTGTATCGGTTCTTAAGCGACATAACTTGTTGAGATCTCATCACTTTCTTCATTTTCAGTTACCTGAACTTCTTCTGGAGTTTCATGAAATGTTATGTCGTGGGTTCTTCTAGAGCTCATTTCCTCCCCATTATGATCATTTTGATCATTTTCTCCTATCATTTTTCAAGGATTGTTACCTTTGGAACCGATCGATTTACTACGCTTCATGCGTGCAATAAACTTTATCCTTCAGGGACTTTAATTTTAATAGGAGCATTTGTATCTGAAATATGATATTTAATTTTGGATCACCAAATGCTTCTGGCATTTTGACTTGAATTATCCTCTAAGTGAGGGTCATATTAATGATAATTCGATTCATATAGCATATTTTTCAGTTGTTTATTCCATCCCCCAAATGTTAGAAAAACTAACACATATCCCCAATTTTCTTTGGGAAACCTATCTTTGTGTATTGTGGTAGAGAAATTAATCATATACCACACATCAAAAGTTATTAGATAGTAAAAATATTTGGTTTCTGATCTTAAACCAATTGTGAGGGGGGGACTTATCATATTTTGTTGGTGTGATGCATACAAGTGCTGCTGTATGCAATTTAGAAAATCTTAGACCAACACATGAAGCTTTATTTCTCATAAGCAATAGTTTAGCCATTAATATGAGGTATTCAATGCTAAACCAGCTTGGATATAAACCAGCATTATCAAGATGAACTCTCTTGATTTCATAATCTGAAAATTATGCTCTTAATTGAGAAAGGCAATTTCAAATGCCAAACTGCAGGTTGACGATAATCGCACGTGTAACCATCTCATATATGCATCTATAAGTGGTTCACATGATAGGTGTATGAGCCCATATTCACCTTTCATATATTTTAGAATAAGGGGTTTCAATCCCAACTTTAACTAGTATAATCATATTATTATGAGAACATGCAACACAAGAGAATTCTTGAAGAATCTTTTAGTTATTCAATATATGCTTGTCAAAATTCTCAATTAGCTCATCATATTTAAACCAGATGGCAAATAAAAACTTTCACTTTATCATGGTATGTGCTATCTTTTATCCACCTTTTATATATTTCAGAATTAGGGATTTTAGTCTCAACTTTAGCTAGTATAATCATATTATTATGAGAACAAGCAACACAAGAGAATTCTTGAAGAATCTTCTAGTTCTTCAATATATGCTTGTCAAAATTCTCAATTAGCTCATCATATTTAAACCAGATGGCAAATAAAAACTTTCACTTTATTATGGCATGTGCTATCTTTTAGTAAACTTCTGATTTACTATGGCATAAATTTTTATATCAACAAACTTTTGATTTACTATAGCTACGCCTCAGTAAAAATTTCTGGCTTACTATGATTGCTACGTGATGTAGTACAAATTGAAGAATAAGCCGGGTAACTTCTCACATACATATTTACCTTCTATGATTGTGGAAATATGAAGATTTTCAATCTTTCAATCATTTGTAGTCTCCGTATGATTGTCATTTGTATTAGTAAACTCCGGATTTTTCATAACACATGTTTTGACCACAATAATGACAAATAAGCTCTTCGAGAGCCTTCAATTTATTGTCCACAATCAAATATTATTCAGACACTACTTGTGTCATGTGTCTTCTAGACAAACAGTTAGCTCTTCAGGATCTTTTGATAAATTTTGTACTACCAAATATTGCTCAGACACTTCTGGTGTCATGAGAGAAAATGATAATCAAATGAACAATATAAAGTAATTGTTTAAGCACAAGAAAACACCTCTTCGTAATATTTTCCTACTTCAGGAGGAAATTTCAATTGTGTTACTTCTTCAGGAGCAAATTTAAAATACGAAAAATTGAATATATATTCTCTCAATCATATTAACTCTTTTGGAGGTGAATTGTAATATATTTACATCAAGAGCGCGTTCATATTTACGACTTTATTAATATTATCACATTCACTTCAGGGAATGGATTAATATTTATCAAAAATTCTCATCATTTAGGAAATCAAACATAATTATCTGAACGCGCATTAATCGCATCAAATTGTGATGCTTCAACCTCTTTTAAAATATTTACTACTTCAGGAACAAATCGAGGCGTGCATGCAATGTATAGAATATTTCTCTAGCTTATCTTTAATTGTAACCATAGAAAGCCTAAATTATCACTTCTGGTGGTCATAGGCATATACCACTTTTGGTGGTTAACAAAATTTAGTTACAATGAGATATACGAAACATAACCACTTCTGGTGGTTGTATATTTCTTGCAAACTCTGCTGGAGTTTAAGTGGATCTAACAATGTTATCCACTTTGTAATCCTTTATTAAGATAATTAGGATGAAAACAAATACCAAAATAGGTACTGTGTGCGTAACATATAACTAAGAAAGCGATAATAAAGATATTAAAATATATGCAAAAAGCTCAAATTAATTTACGCAAATTTGTCCACTCCAGATGTAAGTGATATCTACATCACTACTGCCAAGAAGAAAAACTCACCACCTTAATGATATAATCTGCCTTATGATACTCGGAATGAACAAGATCTAACCACGGACATAAGAGTGTCTCCTTACATCGGAGATGAACACATCTCAAGGATATAATCTGCCTTATGATGCTTAGAATGAACAAGATCTAACCACGGACATAAGAGTGTCTCCTTACATCGGAGATGAATACTGAAATAGAAATTAAATTCGAAGTAAGTGCTCAAATGGCAGAGTTTCGTGCTGATAACGTGTTATAAAATAAAAATTGTAAAGTAAATAAATCGAAGACAAGTATATAGAGAGATTGACATATTATTCAACTTCAAACTCATGTACATAATGAATTGAAAACTACTCTATTTATAGAAGAAAGGAAGTAACCGCGAGACTTTTCAGGAAGCAACTGCGAGACTTTTCTTGAGTTGTTTGTAAGTTGTATGCATGAGCCGCTTGCAACCTGCTTGTTTAATAAGAAGCTGTTGCAAATCATTTCATTGAGTTGCTTGCAACTTGCTTGCATCAGCTGCTTGTAGATAAACTTCAATAGAGTACCAAACAGATAATTTTCTTCAGGAAAATTATCTATAGCGGAGTAATAAGTGAACATTCATAATATAATTATTTTCATAACAATAAAGGTATTCTTATTTCAAGTCATTGATTTTTCTCTTTGGCGATTGTTAAAATGTGTTGTTGTTCGAGACTAGCAACAACCTTTCAAATCTTCCCTATTGGTTTAGAGCTTCTCTGACCTATGAGATTAAAACTTTCTTTTTTTATTAAAAAAGCACTTCTTTTAGTAATTTGAGTTGTGTGGCCAAGATAGAGAGATACTTTTGAACGGTAGCAAGAAGCAGTTTTTAAAATTTTCAGTAAATTCTAGCTTCTTCAAAAAAAACAGAAGTAGAAAATTAATTTTTTAAGATAAAAATATCCTTATTCTAATTTTATATTTCCCAAAGTATCTCTCATCAATTTTACTTTTCCCTTTTCTTTTTTGTTTCTACAATCCATTTCTTCTCTTTTTATTTTTATTGTAGTTTTAATCTACTCCTTCTATTCCTCTTTGGAAAAGTCTCTCTAATAGATTTCTTCTTTTACATAGCGAGTATATATTTGATTCATACTGATGTATTTTTTTTATTGGTATATTTTGATATATTTAAATTATATACATAATAAGTAATACCACAAACCCAATTTTTAAAAATCCTAGTTATTCTTAGCATGATATTGAAAAATCTCCGACTTCACCATAGCTCCGGTAGCAATATCAATTTCTAAGGAACTGGGATAATTTTATTTTATATTGATTGAATTTTTTAATATATATTATTATTTTATACTTTATAATCATTTTTTTATTACTGAAAGGTTCTTTTTGGAAAGATTGGTCAATAAAGTACTTGGCTCTTATTGATAGCCCAATTAGTCCCTCTTAATTGTTTCATTTTGTTACGCTTATTCTGTAAAGTTTTCATTTTTTGAAATATTCAACGGCTTCTTTCCCCGGCAGATATATGTGGTATTAATGTTATAGTTACTCATGTTTATTTCTTTGGACAAACAAGTTAATTTTAGTAGATGAGTGATTAATGATAATTCCATCATCATTCAAAAAAATTCACCCATTTATAGCAAAAGGAAAAAGAAAAAGACAAATGAAGGTTGGTAAAAAAACAAACATTTGTCGAGTTTCATTTTTTCTGTTCAAGAATGGATCAATAATACAAAATAGAGAGTGTTGAGGTAAACATCCAAAAACAAAACTAAACATCCAAATATTCTAAAACTAAACACCCCACCTCAATGCCGCCTCGAAACATGAGCCCAAGAGGGTGTCATCGCAAGTTCTTGAGCCGACAAGTGAGACTTGCTCAGTTGGTAAAGCACCTCTACCCACGACCGTTAGATCCTGGGTTCGAGTCACTCTGAAGGGGAAGTGTGGAAACACTACCAATTCTCCTAAATTGGAAGGGATTTTATTTTTTATTTTTTTAAAAAAAAAAAGTTCTTGAGCCTCATATATTAAAAAAAAGAGCATCATTGGTCTCACCATCATGGTCTTTGATGAAGTTATATCCTATTATGTTTCATGTTTTGCCTTAAGATTATTGGTGGTATTAAAGTTACTAGTTCGTTTGAGACAAGTTGTGGCATGTGTCCCAAAAAAGATGCATATTCCAGACATTTTGTTGTGGGTGCTACTAAAAAAAATTGTTATCCGACCGACGGATTCCCCGATTTTTGGATTTTTATTTCTTTATGTGAAAAAGAGGCGTTCCAAAAGGAGCTTGAGAGAAAAGAATGGGACTGGAAAAAAGGTCCCCTCTTATAGAAGAGCTTCAGAGACGGATGTGGATTCAATCCGGGCCTTTCCTTTCAAATGAGAACTGCCTCTGATAACTCGACTCGTAATTATTTTTCGATTGAATGCTGGATTTTGTATTGAGATATGCATGCATATGAGAAGTGAATTTGAAGCTTTTCCTTTCTCATGAAAAATATTGAAGAGTATAGATCTGAAGCAGAAAAAGAGAGAACGAATTTCATGCGGATCAATTTACTCTTGAGACCTTCCTTCAAATATAAGCCGTCGTGATTTTTGTAGTCAAAGCAACTTCGTCACTTCCATATACCTAATGGATAACAATGCTTTCAGGGATTTCTTAAGGATGACAGAAAACAGAAAACTATAGGTGACAATTGTAAAGAAGTCAAAACTGCAACAGTATACCTTCAATATTCATTTTGATGGTATTAACTGTGCAGTTTAAATACAAATGAGGTGTTTGCCAAGAGTGGTATTACCTCCTAACCAACAATCTGGACATCATACACAAGTGGGGTCTGGGGAGGGTAGTGTGTATGCAAACCTTACCCCTACCTTTAATAAGGTAGAGGCTATTTCCGGAAGACCTTCAGCCAACAATCTGGACATCATAAAAGTACACTAAATAACTCGCATATATGTTACATCAACATGATGCAAGTAACTCAATCTAAGACACTAATAGTGACAACTACTAAAAAAGTACAAAAGGCCAACTGAAACAGAATAGTACAAGCCAAGAAAGGAATTACCATAAGAAAAGAATGCCTTAGGACCCTTCCATGAGCCAAAGGAGAATAACTAAAAACTACTGAAGCGATTCACCACTGCCTTTGAGGAACCGCTACACTGGGCAAGACGACGAGGAGTAGGCAAAAATAAAGAAAAAGAGATTTCTGCCTCTTCATCTCTTTGTGAATGAAAAACAGGTAATGCACAATCCAAGTGTCGCAAAGGTCCAAATTCCAAAACCTGTATTAACAGCTGATGCACGTAAATCCCTGCAGAAAAAATAGATCCAGCACCTCTCAGATAAAGCAAGAAGACAAAGAAAGTAACAATGTTATCATATTAAAGACAGTTGAGGTTGCTCCAGTGGCGAGAACACTCTAATTCCAACAAAGAGGTTGGAAGTTCGAGTCATCAAGGGAACAAAGTGGGAAAGTCGCACACTGTTGTTTATGTAGAGTGGTTTTGGAGGCAGGGGCTGGAGTTTACTATGTCAAGAAAAGGGGAAAAAGAAGGAATCAGCACAGCATTCCATGCTAATAAATGAGCTAACCTTACTTGATATTTCATTTACAAGTGTCAGTATTAATGCGGTGAAACCTCAGCGAAGTTCTCAATACAATCAGCTTTTTACCAAGAAATTATGCACAGACAACTGTTAAACGCTTTTTCAGTGAAGATTTCACGGAAGGTGCAAGACTTTTCATGACGTACATGACCCTTATTATGAGGGTACCTGTCAATGAACACTAGCAAGGGTGATGTAGTAGGTTCATAGTTTTGGAGTCCTGTTCAATAGATTCACGGCAGTGCGGGATAAACGTCTAGCAATCAGAGAGATGTATTTTGGTGACTGTGTAGGACAATCATACACTTACACACGAAGAAAACAATTATAAGCTAACGTCAGTCATTGGTTAATGATGCTTCTTATCCATCTATAAATAGGTAGTCATCTAATCCTCGAGGAACGCCATCCAATTCTCCCTTACAAACTAGCAGAGTGAAGTGTTATTTCCTGAGAAAATCTTTTAGCTCTAGATTGAAGTGTTTAACAGGTCACAAAATACGGAAAAAGCTGAACTTGTAAACACCAGGCTACTTCCACAAATATGTGAACTCAATGGAAAGGAAAACCATAAAAGTAACAAAACGTCTTTCTGGCTATAGGAATCTATGTCGGAAAATCGTTATTCAATTTCTTTGCCACATGAAGGAACTTTTGCAGGTATTGGACCATATATTTTGCACGGATGTGTAAAGTGCTAATTCATAGAATCAAGTATTACTGCAGCCTGACAACTCCAAGACTAGAGTAATAGACTTTAAAGTACAATCTGAAGAACTAAATGAGCTGAAAAAGGGTCTGAAAGGGGTCTAGAACTTGGAGATGTTGAGATCAAAAAATAAACCCGCTAGGGGAAAACTAATCTTTCCCCACCTACCTAGGGAATAAACAGAAGAAACTAATCTGATTAAACAGAATTGGTACAAATGAATGCCTCTGTTAATGAAAGGATATTTACCTTCCCAGTGAGTATAAGCACAGACTAGGTGCAACAGCAGCGGTAATAGCGAGTTTCTTTCTTGATTCCTCTGACACCATAACAAGACCTCATGCTAATTCAAGGGCATGATACAGCTTGGAAACTCGTCGACGAAGCAATGGTTCCAACCTGAAAGAAGGTACTCCTCTTTCCCACCTTCTTGCTTCATACATCTCATTCCATGCCTGTACAATTTCATCAATATTGAATCCCAGCCCTACAACACAACGAATGTCAGAGACATTTGAAATGATTTTGAAAAAAGCCAATGAAGAGTAAACAAGTTTAAGGTAATATTTTCCAGTTTCACCTTCTGTTGCAGTACTGTTGGAACAATGATTCTTTATCATAACAGCAATATCTGTTGGAGAAGCTCCGGCGAATTCAAATTTTTCAACAGCAACTTCCAATGATTCATGCCAGAGCGGAAGCCCGAGTTTGAACTCCATAAGTGATCGTTCATATAGCATTGTACCCCATAGTAAATTTATCTGAGACCTCATGTTTGCAGCTTGCTCAGTAGCTTCAGCTGCAGATATTCCTTTGAGAAAATTCTCCGACTTCATCTGCTGCGAAAGGATTTTGTCGGGACTTGATAATTCGTTGAGACGCTGCTCCTCTGCGTCCTCCCACATCTGCATACCTCTTTCCATATTTTCCTCAGCACTGTTGTAAAGATGCAGAACTTCTGTAGAAGGCCAAGAATCCAAATCGACACCAGTGCTAATCGCATAATACCAAGAAAGTTTTGCTTGCTCAAACTGTTGCTGCCCCAGAGCAAGAATACCTTCATAAAAATTTGGTTTGATCTTCAGTGCCTCTTCATATCTCTCTCCTGCTTTTGAATATTCCTTTTGAGCCCAATCATAAGCAAATTTTACCTGTGCAAGCAAAGATTCTCCGGAACTATCTTCTTTCAAATAGACCCTTTTTCGCGCCCTGGACATATGAACATTACCCCAGTTGAACAATGCCAAAGCAGCCATCTCCTGAAATGTTTCTCCGGCTGTGCTGAAAAGGCATTGAGCTTCTTCACTTGTGACTGCCTCTTCCAAAGCCTCAGAGTATAGCTTCATTCCGACTTCATGAAGATCCAGATAAGCATCGGACTCAAATCCAACATAGTTCTTGAACAAATTAGAGAACTGGAAGATCCAATCATCAATACAAACTGGTCCATTTTCCTTGCTTTTTTCAACATACCCATTTTCAACAATCTGATTATGTCGTGCGCTGTATTTATGTTCGTCTTCCTCCCTTTTGATCTTCTCATAGAACGGATCCTGCTCCGGATTAACTTCCACGATATAGAGTCTTACTGAACCATGTTGACCAGAAGCTTCGGCCCATCTTAACTCCTCATTTGTCGTCACTGTAACCAGGTCACCTTCTTGGTCCCTATACTTGATTAGGACTGCTTTTAAGTTTGGGAAACGATCACCTATGACCTCCCTCAGTGTCAAGATGCTGCAGTTCAGGGGAACTTGAGCCCACCTTATGTCTTCCCCAAATACTAATTTCACTGTTCTTTTTGGCTCTTCTTCTGTGGTACGACTGATAATTTCCTCCACCACCAATTTATCTTCAGTTTTCCTCTCCTCATTGTCCTCATCTTTATTATCCTCCTGCCTATCCTTGGCCTTATTTACCTCGATCTCGTCCTTACTCTTCTTTTCCTTACTCTTGTCCTTAGCTTTCTTTCTGTTGGTCTTGTTCTCAGCTTTCGTCCCCTCCATCTTGTCGTCAATCTTTTCTTCCTGAGTCTGATCTTTATCCTTATTTTCTTCAATCCTAATCTCAAGCTTCATCTCCTCGACTTTCCCGTCCTTATTCTCAGCATTCTCTTTCTCGTTCCTGTTATCGGCTTGCTTTAAATCGATTTGGTTGTCTAATCCCTTTTCTTCAGCCTTGCCATTAACCATCTTCTCCTCTACTTTCTTGCTTTTCTTTTTTTGTGCCTTCTCTTTAGATGATTTCGACTGACTTGAAGCAAAAGGTAGTTCAACATATTCAGGTACCGGAATCAAATCTATAGGAACGTCATTCGCTCCAATGCCTTTTTGCTCAATGGTTGTTTTCACCCTCTCTGCAATCTCAATAGCCATGAGATTATTCGGTTCCATCTCCAGCACTCTATTAACATCTCTCTGTGCCAAATCCAACCTATTTAGCGCCTCATAACACCTAGTTCTTTTCATAAGTGCCTTGCTATATTTCGGTGTAACTTCAAGAGCCAAATTACACTCGTGGATCGCCCTAGGATATTCACTAAGTCCCATCTGCATATAACAAGCGGCTATATTACTACGAAGGTAGGATACGTCTATGTGGTTCCGCGGAAGCAATTTTATAGCTTTGTCATACTTCAGCATAGCTCCTTCATAATCCCTCTTTTGAAATAGCTTATTCCCCTCATCCTTAAGTTCATGAGACATAGCAATGAAAACTGCTGTGTCCTTATCAAATCGCCTCGGGCTATTATTTTCACCAACTTTGTTTTGCTTCATACTAGTATCACCAGATTTACCTCCTAATTTTTTTGACTTCTTCCAATCCTTTCCCATACTGAGCTTAACAATTCCAACTCTTTCAAACTATGTAGCTCAAAAACAACAACTTAAACTAATTTCTAAAATTAAACCCTCTCAATCCAATCAATAAACACACACACACACACACAAAAGTAACAGGACTTAACAACAACAACAACAGACCCCCCAGATAAGGAAATTCACCCTCGGCTCAAGAATGAAGGAAAGAAATAGTAGAAACAGGACTTAACTGGTAAAAAAGTTGAGTCTTTGTACCAGAATCCAACACAATAAAAAACAATCAAGAAAACCCCCAGATAAGGAAATTCACCAACCAAAACAAAGGTTAAAACCAGAACAATCCACCACAACCCAAACACCAATAAATCAAAAAAAAATATCCAATCTTTTTTCTTAATATACCAAGAAATAGCTTAAAGAACTGAGCTTTAGCTCCTAAATCCAAAAGGGTCTTCTTTAGAATTTGTGTTTAGCACCAGTAAAGCAAAAAAATCCAAACTTTTCTCAAAATTCCAAGAAATAACTTATAGAACTGAGCTTTAGCCCCTAAATCCAAAAGGGTCTTCTTCAGAATTAAAAAAACACAATAAAACAGTATAAATCCAGAATACTGAATTTATTCACAACAAACCCCAATTTAAGAAAAATATGAAGATAAACACCCCTTTATTCAGCTGCAAATAATTCTTCTCCTCAACCAAGATTCTTGCTTCTTCTTTTTTTGTATTTTTTTCTTTTTTCTTTAATTTTGTGAATTGAGGAAATAATTAAAGAAAACTTATCTGCATATTTTCAGCTTGCTTTTGAACACCCTTCAAAATTTTCTTGCAGATTTCAAGAGGAAAATGCGTTGAGACTAATGTTTTTCTTTGGTTTTTTCACAAGGAATATATGTTTATGCAGAAATGAAAAAAAAAAATACCACCAATGCCTCCACCTGTTATTTAAGTTGGAAAAAAAAATTAAATTTAGAAAACAAAAATAGTAAGTAAAAAAGGGTGTCTTGTACCTTTACGCAAACGCCACAAAAAAGTGTGTCAAAATATTCAACAGTTAAATATTTTGTTATTTAGATTTGAGTTGATTTGTGTTTTGCAAAAAATAAAAGGAAAAAAGAAAGATTATGTTGATTTGTTTTTCTTTTCTGTAAACAGAGATTTACAATTATTATATTCTATATTCCGACAACTACAACGTAGGTCCCACTAACCGTGTATTCCTAGATTGTGGGGGACGTTTGCAAAGAGTAAAATTGAAGGCAACTGTCTCTTCTATTTTTTTCCCTCTTTTTCTTTTCTTTTCTCCACCCCACAAAAATCAATAAAATTCTTCTTTTTTTTGTTAGAAATATTCACATTTTTTTGGGTTTCTTGTTTAGTGTTTCACCGTTCAGTATTCGTTTACTCGCTTTGAAAAGTTTCACTTTAAGAAATGATAAGTTTCAAACTCAAAATCTCTAATTAAAAATTAAAAAATAATCGTTTACCTAAACTTTTCATTTGGATTAAATTTTACCTTACTGTCCCACAATTGTCAAATTAACAAAACAGTATAGAGGGATTTTCAGGAAATAGAGTTATCAAGTTGAGCTTGTTATTAAACGGAATGATAACCAGTACAAAGATGTATATAGTTGACCAGTTGAATTTATCAGTAATAGTTGATAATGTCTGTATTAGTTTCAATTAAAAATCTAATATAATATTTGAAGCATGTTATTTACAAATTAATCTATTGTCTTTCTTTCTAATGATTCTCCGTGCATAGTAATTAATTAGTACTTGTCTTCAAATAGAGAGGTAAAATGCAATTCCACTTCTAAAATCTTGTGGGGAGACAGTGTAAACGGCGCCCAAATTTATCTTTATATCATTCTAAATTAATCAATTTTGTCACCCATTATATTTTTGGTTCATTTGTATATTATTTACCCGAAAAACGGATAGAGTTGAATTTGTACATAGTTCTAAGGATATGCGGTATAGCTTGATACAAATCGTAGGGATAAATAAAAATATCAAATATGGATTGCAAAGAATGCAAAATAAACAAGGTTGAAACGAAAATGATTTTTAGGACTAAACACAATAAATTAATTAATGAAACTTAAAAGAATAATCCTTGAATATAGGAGAATATGGTGCTTGAATTACAATGTAAGCAAAAACTGCCCTCTATAGAAATGTAGCCATCCTCTTTATAGTGGAGGACCCTACTTTAGGTATAATTAAAAATACATAGTGGAGAACTCATGATTAATCAGTTTTTCCCTAATTTTCGCCAAGATTCTCTCCCTTAATGTGTTTGCAACGGCTCTTGTCTGTGAGCTCAAACTCGATCGGCCTCGGTGTTGGTCGGTATTGCTTCTAGAACTCGATATGGACTCGGGATCAGGTGATTATTCGAACTCGGTCCCGGTTGGCCTCTGTCCCTTAAGCTCGAAATCATCTCATCATAGTTCGATTCGGACACGAGCTCGATAAAGACTTCGAACTCGGTGTTTGACCTATACCCGAAATCTGAAGCTTGTTTGTACCATCTTCAGAACCCATCTCGATATTACGAAGTCTTTCTTCGATCCATTATGTTTCGACCTCGATTAATCGTACGAAAGGCCGAAATTTATTTCGATCGTATACAAATAGTCCCCTCGTTTCTCGGGAAGGATGTGGTGAGAAACGATATGATTTCTCAATGGCTCGATTGGACTATAAGCTGACGTTCACATTGGGCTCAATCATGACGCACGTGATAGCTGTCTCGTCGATTTAGTTTTTCAAGATATTTAATGCATGTCAGACGGTGGTCGGCCACCGCTAATACTGAACCGCCATTGCTTTAATCTATAAATAGCCCTTCCTTTTATCATTTACCACTTTTACATCTTCAATCTTCCAAATTTCCCAAGTTCTTTTTCGTATCCTCTGAGTTTATTCGCAAATCTGTGATTCCTCTTCTAAACCACAAAATCTTTGTCACCTTCTTTAAATCCAAAAATGGTGAAGACATCAAAAACCGTCCCAAAAAAAGAAAAAGCTTTTTCTTCTCAATCTGCCGCCGACAAAACACCGGTGAATTCACGGACTGAGGAGTGCATTCCGGCGGCGTGTGTTCTAACCTCTAATTTCAAACTCGATAAAGGTTCACCGGTTCCTAGCCGGTGTGAGCCCGTATCGAGATATATTTGTTCGATAATTGAGGGGTATATCGAGCAGATAAAAAAAGATTATAACTGGGGGGACAAAGAAGTGGTAGTGCCGTCTCCCGAAGAGGATATTACTACTCACGTGAAAGGGTTTTTAAGTGTGTATACTTACCATTTCACGTTAGGTCCCCTCGACCCTATTAACATAGATTTTTGTCGTAAATACCTAATAACCCTAGGCCAGATCCATCCTTCTTTTTGGCGGATCGTTATTTTGATCCAATACTTTGTGAACAAAATCGAGGGGATGCCTTTCACCCTCGATCATCTCATTCAATTGTACCGTCCTCACCTTTTTCGAGGAGGATTAATAAAACTTCAACGTCGAGCTACCAAGGCTCTGTTCTCGAGCATGGACGAGGACATGGATCGAGGCTGGATGGGCACGTTCATTCGAGTAAGGACTTCGGACCTGATTCCGACTGAAAAGATGCCTTTTCCCGAGGAGTGGAACATAAAGCGTAAGTGTAATTCTTGTTGTTATCTCCTACTATTTTGTCCTTTCATTTCTTTTCTCACCGATATCCCCCTTTTGTGATTCAGTTCCATGGATGCCCGGCGCAGTTCCCGATCTCAAGAACTGGGTACGAGATCTGGTTTCACCTCCGCATACGCCGAGCGCTCATGGCGTGACTTGTCAAAGGGCCGATGGGAGGCCAAAAATCATGGTAAGCCCATTTCTCGTATTTTTTGGTAGTTCGAACAAAATACTTTCCATACACTTTAATAAAATTTCCCGTATGTAGGTGTGGGAAAAGATGCGGTTTTGAGGCCATTGTCCATCGAGGAAGAGGCTTTGGCCTGTGTCCCAAAGCCGGTGAAAGATAATAAGAGGAAAAGAGCCTCCGTTCCCAAAGATCCAAAACTGAAGAAGAGGACGGCTCGTAAGTCGAACAAGAACACCATTCCTTTGACCGTAGAATCAGTTCTGCGTCTAAGGGATGAAGAAGAAGAAGAAGAAGAAGAAGAAGAAGGAGAAAAAAAACGATAGGTATGCGCTGGCGGACCGAACGAAGAAGACCACCGACGTTCCCCAGGCAGTTGGGTCGATAGTGGTTCATAAGGCTCTGCCTCGAACTGGGAATATATCGGAGAAAGATTTGGGCAGAGTCCCCGAGTTGTTGAAGATCGAAGATGCTTCCCATCGAAGCCAATAGATGGGGGGGTATGTCTGAAGGGGCTCTCCCCGAATCTTTTCGAACCGAAGAGAATGCTCCAAGCGATTCACTTGGGGCAGTAGCAATCGAAGACTTGCACCTTCCCTGATTTTTCCGCAAGGGGGATTCGGGAAGCCCAAGTTTTGAGGGCCCTCAAACTAGACAGGCCTTGTGATGGAGAGGATCCTTTTCGTGACCTATTTATCGGTGTCGAGGACGCTACCGGTACAAGTGACGCATGAGATCTTTTTTACGGAGTGCGGCAGGCTTTGAATCAGGTAAGCCTTAAATTATTTTGTTGGCATTACCTTTATGTTTGCTTTTCTTTTCTAACTTCGTTTCTTCTTTCTTTGCAGGTCGCGACAGTTCATCGAGAATTATGTTCTCGGTCCCGAACAGAGCTACGTCAATATGAGGTCGATCTTCAACGGTTACGGATGAGAGGAACTCCCTTAAACTCCTCTTAGGGCAAAGGGGAGAGAAAATAAAAGACCTCCGAGATAAGTTGGCCAAGGCTCACCAAGATCAGACCGATCTGTCCGAGCATGTAATGATACTTTTAAAAGCCTATAGGCTCGATACGGGAACGATAGCTAATTTTTCGATCTCACAGCTGCAGCAGAAAATTGAGATAATCGGGAAACTCCGTGAGGAGGTCGATGTGATAAAAACTGAGTCTTTGAAGTGGAAAGAAGATATGGACCGATTTGCTGTAGAGAAAGAAGCTGCTCGAGCCCAATTATTATCGACCGAAAAACAACTTCAAAGTATGAAGGAGAAAGGCTCGGTTCATGCAAGAAGAATAAATGAGCTCGAGGCTCGGTTGGCCTCTGAACTTGCCAAGGACGAATCTGATGCTAAAAAGGCAAAGGTCAATGCGGATGCACTCGTGGCCGTCTATCGGGCCGATGCTGAAGCTGCCCAGGTCCAAGCAAGAGAGGCAGTAGAGACCACCAATACTCGAGCACATTGGGTCGCTGAACTTGCTAAATGCCGATCTCAGAGGGAGACCCTCGAGGAGATCCATGCTCGAGGTTTCGACCTCGCTGAAGAGATAAAAAGGCTTAAGAACTTGAAGCCGATGCTGAAGCCTTGGCTTTTGATGACGACGATGATGATAATTATGATGATGATGATGTGAGTAAGAGCGGGTCCAAGAACGGGGGGATCCCGGTGGAGAAGAGACCGCTCCCGGAGATAGCCAAGAAACTTAGCCCTTAGTTTCTATGTTGCAATCAATCGTGTAAACAATCTTGTGTGTGTGTGTCTATATATATATATATCTTTTTGTTTTACCGACTTGCTTCTGTTTTGTTTATTGCCTTGTGAAGATTTTATTCATGCCTTATAAATGTTTTCATAAGGATTTAGGCAATTTGATCGAATTTAGACTTCGTAGCCTTTATAACCGAGTGAGCGTTTACTCAAGCTTGAAATAAGGTAGCCAATAGTCTTAGTAGTCGAGTTGAGTGATTATTTGAACTTGAAGTATGATGTAGCCCTTAGTTGAGTGAGTGATTCGAACTCGAAGTAATATAGCCCATAGGCGTAATAGTCGAATGAGTGCTTGCTCGAACTCAAAATAAAAATAACACGTAGGCTTAGTAGTCGAGTGAATGATTCGAACTTGAAGTAATGTAGCTCATAGGTGTAATGGTCAAGTGAGGGCTTGCTCGAACTCGGAATAAGAGTAGCATGTAGGCTTATTAGTCAAGTAAATGTTTTGAACTCGAAGTAATGTAACTCGTAGGCGTAATGGTCTAGTGAATGCTCGCTCCAACTCAGAATAAGAATAGCTCGTAGGCTTATTAGTCAAGTGAATGTTTCGAACTCGAAGTAATGTAGCCCTTAGGCGTAATGGTAGAGTGAGTGCTTTCTCGAACTCGGAGATTTATCTCAATCCTGTTTGCATAATAAATCTCTAAATAGAGGAATTTTTCTTGGATATAAGATATCGGCAAAGAAGAGAACTTTCTTTGCAAGTCATTATATATGTGTTCATGTTTTGCGTCAGGGCTCGGGCCAACTACATGAGCATGGTTCGTTTTGACTATTTGGCTCTTACAACGTTTCCTATTGGAACCCTGTTGTTATGAAATAACTTTCTTGCATCAGAACTTGATATATTTGAGGACCAATGCCCCTCCAGTATTCGAGGTCGATTGTAAAGAGGCCTCGGATATTGTCGAATTATTTCTAAGTATAGCACGATCATTATTACCTCATTAAAAACCTTGCCGAAAATCCAATTTGGGATAAAACCGGTCTAAGGAAAAAAGAGTGCAACGCGTGGTTTCAGACCTAGGACTTCGTATTGAAAGATCCATCCTAGCTCCTGATCAGACTCCTACAGGGGTTAGTTTCGAAATGTAAACGAATATGGAAGGGTCGTACCTTAGCAGTAGTATCGATTTAGGTGCGACACATTCCAATTGCTTGATAGTTGTTTGCCGTTTATAATACCAAGCTTGTATGATCCTTTTCCGACATTTTCGAGACTCTGATACGGTCCTTCCCAGTTCGGTCCTAATTTTCCTTCATTTGGATTTCGGGTACTGAGGGTGACTTTCCTTATCACTAAGTCCCCGATTTTAAAATGGCAAAGCTTGGTTCTTCGTTATAGTATCTTTCGATTCGCTGCTTTTGGGCGGCTAATTGGATGAGAGAAGCTTCTCGTTTTTCATCCGATAATTCGAGGCTAGTGTTCATAGACTCGTTATTTGACTCTTCTATTGTATATCGAAACCTGGTACTGGGATCCCTGACTTCGACTGGAATCAAGGCTTCTGAGCCATATACTAAGGAGAACGGGGTTGCCCCCGTACTAGATTTTGATGTTGTTCGATATGCCCAAAGGACTTCGGGTAGGATTTCTCTCCATTTTCCTTTAGCGTCGTTCAGCCTCTTCTTTAGGTTTTGAATGATAATTTTGTTCGCTGTTTCGGCCTGTCTGTTCCCACTGGAGTGATACGGTGTTGATAATATCCTTTTTATTTTGTGGTCTTCGAAGAGTTTCGTCACTTTGTTGCCGACAAACTGTTTCCCATTGTCGCACACTATTTCGGTGGGTATCTCGAATCGACATACGATATGATCCCAGATAAAATCTATAACCTCTTTCTCTCTTATTTTCACGAACGCTTGTGCTTCAACCCATTTAGAGAAATAGTCAGTCATAAATAAAATGAACTTAGTATTACCTGAGGCCGATGGCAGAGGACCGACGATATCCATTCCCCATTTCATGAATGGTCATGGGGATAGGACTGAGTGAAGTTGCTCTCCGGGCTGATGGATCATTGGTTCAAACCTTTGAAAATTGTCACATTTTCGAACAAACTCATTTGCATCTTTGCCCATATCGATCCAATAATACCCTGCCCTAATTATTTTTCAGACTAATGAATCGGCACCGGAGTGATTTCCACAAGTGCCCACGTGCACCTCACGTAGGATGTAATCGGTGTCTCCTAGACCTAAGCATATTGCCAATGGTCCATCGAATGTCCTTCGGTATAGCGTTTCATCTGCAGTTAATATGAATCGAGCAATTTTGATTCGTAGGGCCCTCGAATATTTAGGGTCCGATGGGAGCTTTCCATTCTTTAAGTATTCAATATACTTATTCCTCCAATCCCAGGTTAAGCTCGTAGAATTTAACTCAGCATGACCTTCTTAGATCACGGATCTTGAGAGTTGAATGACAGTCCCCGAGCTTATCTCGCCTTCCTCGACTGATGATCCCAAATTTGCAAGTGCATCAACCTCACTATTTTGCACTCGTGAAACATGTTGTAAAGTCCATTCTTTGAAATGGTGCAAAGTGACATGTAGTTTGTCCAAATACCTTTGCGTTCTATCTTCTCGAACTTCGAAGGTTTTGTTTACTTGATTTACCACCAGCAAAAAGTCACACTTGGCTTCAATAACTTCTGCTCCCAAGCTTTTAGCTAGCTCGAGACCTGCAATCATGGCCTCATACTCGGCCTCGTTGTTAGTCAACCTAGTAGTTTTGATAGATTGCCTAATAGTGTTACCCGTGGGTGGCTTTAAAACGATGCTTAGCACGGACCCCTTCACATTCGAAGCCCTGTTAGTAAAAAGGGTCCATACCCCCGATGACTTACCCGATTTTAATAAGAGTTCTTTTTCGACTTCGGGTACGAGGGTCGACGTGAAATCGGCCACGAAGTCCGCTAAATTTTGAGACTTGATAGTCGTACGGGGTTGATATTCAATATCGTACCCACTGAGTTCGACGACCCATTTGGCCAATCGGCCTGATAGTTCGGGCTTGTGCAAAATATTACGAAGTGGGTAAATGGTTAATACGCATATGGAGTGGCATTGAAAGTATGGTCTTAACTTTCTAGAGGCGCTTATCAGTGCAAGTACTAATTTTTCTAGGTGCGGATATCTAGTTTCTGCTTCTCCTAAGGTTCGACTTACATATTAAATGGAAAATTATTTACCTTGCTCTTCTCGAACTAGGACACCGCTTACCGCAATTTTCGATACTGCCAAGTACAAACAAAGTTTTTCGTCTGTTTTTGGAGTATGAAGCAGTGGTGGGCTAGATAGATATCGTTTTAATTCCTCTGATGCCTGTTGGCATTCCAGGTCCAAGCGAAGTTCTTTTTTTTAGTAGAGAGAAAAATTTGTGACTTCGATCTGACGACCTCGAAATAAATCTGTTTAAGGCTGCAATCCGTCCCGTTAGCCTCTGTACGGCTTTCACGTTGTCCACGATGGCGATGTCTTTGATGGCCTTGATTTTATCGGGGTTAATCTCGATCCCCTGATTTGACACCATAAAGTTGAGGAACTTGCCCGAACCGACCCCGAAAGCACATTTCTCGGGGTTGAGCTTCATGTTGTATTTTTTTAAAATCTCGAATGTTTCCTGCAAATGGGTCAAATGTTCCTCTACGCGCAAAGACTTAACTAGCATGTCATCAATATAAAATTCCATTGATTTATCTATTTGTTCCTCGAACATTTTATTTACTAGGCGTTGATAAGTAGCTCCTGCAATATTTAGCCCGAAGGGCATCACATTATAACAATATGTTCCATACTTGGTGACAAATGAAGTCTTTTCCTGGTCTTCCAGGTTTATTTGGATTTGATTATACCCGGAATAGGCATAGAGAAAAGTAAGGATCTCGTGGCCGGCCGTGGCATCGATCATGCGATCGATATTGGGCAACGGAAAGGAATCTTTGGGGCATGCTTTGTTCAAATCCTTATAATCTACACACATTCTAAGTTTGTTCCCTTTTTAGGCACTACAACTACATTGGCTAACCATTTAGGATATTTCACCTCTCGAATGGACCCTATCTTAAGAAGTTTGGTTACCTCGTCCTTTATGAATGTGTGCTTTACCTCGGACTGGGGTCTTCTCTTTTGCTTCACCGATCTGAACCTAGGGTCAAAGGTTAGCCGATGCATCGCTATATCCGGTGGGATACCTATTATATCTAAATGGGACCAGGCAAAATAATCTACATTATCGATAAGAAATTGAATAAGTTTTTTCCTGAGTTCGGGGGTCAACCCCGTTCCCAGGTATACCTTCTGTTCGGGCCAGTACTCGATTAGTGTGACTTGCTCCAATTCCTCAATCGTTGATTTGGTAGCTTCGGAATCATCGGGAACCACGAAGGATCGAGGGATCCTATGATCATCATCTTCATTGATCTTCTGATTATCTGGTCGGGTTAAAGCTGATGTCTGTGATTGCTATTTGGTATCTCGTTCCCCTTTTGAGCCTGATCCCTTTATTGGCGAAGGCGAGGATATTGAATTTGCTTTCTCGACGGCAAACATTTCTCTTGCGGCCGGTTGTTCTCCGTATACTGTTTTGACTCCCCTTGATGTTGGGAATTTAAGGACCTGGTGTAGGGTCAAAGGTACATCTCTCATGTTGTGGATCCATGGCCTTCCAAAAAGGGCGTTGTACCTCATGTCGTATTCGATTACGTGGAACTTCATTTCATGGATGGTCCCGACCACGTTTATCGGTAGAATTATCTTACCTTTAATGGTTTCACATACCATATTGAATCCGTTTAGAACCAAGGTTGCAGGTACGACCTGGTCATGTAGACCGAGCTGTTCTACGACCTTCAATCTAATGATGTTGGCCGAGCTACCTGGATCAATTAATACACGCTTAACTTTAGTTTTATTTATAAGTACGGATATTACCAATGCATCGTTATGAGGTTGTATGACTCCTTCTGCTTTATCATTGAAGGACAAAGTTCCTATGGGTGCGTAATCCTGAGTTCGAGATCGCCTTTCTCTCACAATCGATGTCTTAGTGCGTTTAAGCACCGGTCCCTGAGGAGTATCGGCGCTGCCGATGATCATGTGAATGATGTGTTGTGGTTCTTCTTGTTTGTTTTGTTTGCCGAAATCCCTATTTTTAAAATGGTTCTTCTCCCTATCGCTTAAAAATTCTACCCTTTGTTGAATAACCAGGCTACCTCCTCTCTTATTGCCTGCAATCTTCCGTTCTGTGACCATGGGTGCCATGATATTCCCACCTTTGATTGGGATTCCTCTAGGCAAGATCGGTCTGTATGGGTCGAGGCCATTTAGTGTCTTTGATGCGTCCGATAGCCGACACGATGACAGATACATCAATGCCAAAGTTATACTTCGATAACCGAGGCGCTTCCTTAGATCCGGCAGGCCTGTTGAACCTACTTTTGTTCATCAGCCCCCGAGACCCTTGACCTATATCACTTCTTTTGTTATTTTGTCCGGGGTTATATCTTGATACACCGATTCTGTGATTTTCGTTATACGGTCGGTATCAATCCCTGATCTGACCTTGTTCTCGATTAATATCCCTTCGAGCAGCGGGTTCAGACCCCCAACTGATCATCTTCGACCCTAATTTTTGATTGGTACCAATTTTGCACATCGGCCCACGTGATGGCTGGGTTATGCACATCGACCCTAATTCGATCAGGTTATGCTTCAACCGCCGTGAAGCCGTCGAACTTCGTTCGTTCAAACCTTGAGTGAAAGCCTGAACAGCCCAATCATCTGTGACTGGTGGCAGATCCATTCATTCCATTTGAAAACGAGATACGAACTCCCTCAGCATCTCGTTATCCTTTTGTCTTACCTTGAAAATGTCTGATTTCCTTGTTGCGACTTTTATGGTGCCGGTGTGTGCTTTTAAAAAGAATCTGCTAACATATCAAATGAGTCAATGGAATTCGGTGGTACGTTGTGATACCAAATCATTGCTGCCTTCGAGAGGGTCTCTTCGAATTTTTTTAACAACACAGATTCGATTTCACCGTCTTCTAAATTATTGCCCTTGATGGCACACGTGTAAGAAGTGACATGTTCGTCGAGGTCGGTCATTCCGTTATATTTGGGAATTTCAGGCATACGAAATTTTTTAGAGATTGGTTTTGGGGTTGCGCTCGAGGGAAAAGGTTTTTGCAAGAAATTTTTGGAATCCAACCCTTTTATCATTGGTGGAGCTCCCGGGATCTGATCGATCCTGAAATTATATGTTTCTACTTTTTTATCGTTGGCTTCGACTCGCTTTGTGAGCTCTTCGAGTATTTTAGTAATTTCGGGAGTAGTCCCCGATTTTTGCTCATTTGACCTCACTATGGCTGGCTCTGTTCTATGGGCGATTTCTCGAGGTGGACTGGGCTCCAACCTGCTCGGTAGCTGGGTTTGGCTCTGCAACTGAGCTATTTCTGCATGTTGAGCTTGTAATATTTTGAAAATCATACGCAAGCTAACGTCGTTTTCCTCGACGTTATGGGTATCTCGAGCTGCAGACCGAGTGCCACCATGAATGTTATTTTCAGGTTAAGAATGTAGGTTCGCCTCAATGGCCACATGCGAATTGATAACTATCGGCACTTCGATTCGAGCTCCAACGGCATTGACAAGTGATCTTTCGGTACTGGGTGTCAAGTTGTTATTCTCATCTTGAAGACCGGCTTCGTTGTCAATAGGTGAGGCCATTTGATTGGTAGTTAGTCGTTGCTAATCCGAAATCCAAGATACTTTCGGAAACAAGCGCAAAACGGTGTGTTTTTGCATATCCGTATCAAATAATCACTGTTATCCTTAGCCCCATAGTGGGCACCAAATTGTTTACCCAAAAAACGGATAGAGTTGAATTTGTACATAGTTCTAAAGATATGTGGTATAGCTTGATATAAATCGTAGGGATAAATAGAAATATCAAATACGGGTTGCAAAGAATGCAAAATAAACAAGGTTGGAACGAAGATGATTTTTAGGATTAAGCACAATAAATTAATTAATGAAGCTCAAAAGAATAATCCTTGAATTTAGGAGAATATGATGCTTGAATTACAATGTAAGCAAAAACTTCCTCTACAGAAATGTAGCCATTCTTTTTATAGTGGAGGATCCTACTTTAGGTATAGTTAAAAATACATAGTGGAGAATCCATGATAAATCAGTTTTTTCCTAATTTTCACCGAGATTCTCTCCCTTACTGTGTTTGCAACGACTTTTGTCTGTAAGCTCGAGCTCGATCGTCCTCGGTGTTGGTCGGTGTTGCTTCTAGAACTCGATATGGACTCGGGATTAGGTGATGATTCGTACTCGGTCCCGGTTGGCCTCTGCCCCTTAAGCTCGAAATCATCTCATCATAGTTCGATTCGGACCCGAGCTCGATAATGACATCGAACTCGGTGGTTGACCTATACCCAAAATTTGAAGCTTGTTTGTACCATCTTCGGAACCCATCTCGATATTACGAAGTCTTTCTTCGATCCATTATGTTTCGACCTCGATCAATCGTACGAAGGCCGAAATCTATTTCGACCGAATACATATATACTTTTGCTATTCGAAATAATTAATCTCTTATTGCCCTTGCTATTAATGGAGTTTCAGCATGAAATATGTAAAATCCCTTCTTAAAAAATATCTAATTATAGTCAAACTTCTCTATAACAATATTCATATATAATAGTCATTCATTATAAAAGTTAAGTTCTTTTCGAAATTAATATTTATATTATATTATAATATATATATCATCTATAACATCATTTTATTATAACAATTAAAAAATATCGGAACGAACGAGGCGAGAGGTTTGACTGCACACCTTTCAACTTTTGATGATGGTTTAACCAAAAAGATCGAATCTATATTAGGAGTCGAGCACAAAACGAGTGTTTTCTAACAAAAGACGTAATATTATTAATCAAATGTTTAATAGATGGCAAAGTTATATAATTTTGAATAATATAAAGATAAATTCGACGCTTGTCTCTATAAAAAATAAAGAACAATCTACAAGGAATCTTAGCTTTACGCATCTGTCAAGAAACCTCGTCATAAGAAGTGTTTTTCTTTTCGTTAAGAGTTGATTTTTGCCAAAGAAAAAATAAAATGAAAGGAAAAGTCTTCATATGAAATTAACAGAGAATCAAAATAGAAAAAATAAAGAGAAACATTGAAAGGAATCTACATAAAAGGAAGGGCAGGCGAAGCTTTATCCTCTGAATATTTACTTTCAAATACTATAAGAAGTTAACCAAAGATTATTCACTTTACATTTATTATACGTGTAAAGTGTTTTTACATTATCATTATAATCTGATTACTCATGTATTACTTATAACTTTTTTAAGTTTAATATTCATTTTTACTTTAGGTAGTTCCCTATACTCGTCTTTTAGCTAAAGCAATATTCATTATTATCAGTAGATACAAATAAAATACACATACTAGCAAACATGACTATTTACCCTCAAAATCGGATAACAATTGAATTTGTAAATGGTTTTAAGGATACGTGATCTAACTTGATACAAAACGATAAATTAATTTGTAATTTAAATAAGTAATGGAAAAGTAAATGCTAACCACACAAGTTGAACAATCTTAGCCCTAAAAGGTTAGCCACCCTCGAGCCAAAAGTGCTTTGATTGATATCTGAACAGAACAACGAGAGAATAATAAGAACTTAAAGAGAATAATAATATATTGATTTGGGATGCGTGTTACAATGTGTTGAATGAATTATCACACCCCTTTTATAATAGAGGAGTCCTGCTCTAGGTACATTTTCATAAAAGGTAAAAATCTCTCGATT
Organism: Nicotiana tabacum; assembly: GCF_000715075.1. NCBI lineage: Eukaryota > Viridiplantae > Streptophyta > Magnoliopsida > Solanales > Solanaceae > Nicotiana > Nicotiana tabacum. Next base: position 15,381,649 of record NC_134097.1, on the reverse strand, counting down.
CGCTGATTGTCAGTTCCTTACTGATCCGTGTCGAGATTCCCGCCGCAATATCCGACCGGTCGCAGATATTTTGGTCTTCTGTTAGTTAACTCAACAATATTTCTCCGAGCTCGTTCAAAGCTAAGGTCGACACCGGACTCACTGCTCCTCGAAGGCAGGCGTTCCGACCTCGGGTTCTAGCTCGGTAGGACTCGAGATTGATCTTCAGTCCTTGATTACCACGTTCCAATCCTAATCTACCAAGTTGTAAGCGAGCTCTATTTCGACCGTATACACATAATCCCCTCATTTTTCGGAGAGTAGATGACGAGAAATGATATGAACTTCTGATCCTGACTTCGATATTTTGTGACAGAAACGACAAAATAGTCGAAACATCTCGTCAATCAAGTATTAATCGTAATAAATGCCCGTCAGTTGCCAGTCAGCCACTCCCAGATGTGAACAGTCGCTGAGAAACTATAAATATCTCCCTCATTAATTCATTCAAACTTTACTTTCAAACCTTCTAACCTTGTACCTTAGTAATTTCAACACTTTCAAGCATTGATTTTCTGGTTACTCTGAAATCCTTTTATAAGAACTTATGTTCTATCTTTATCCCTAAACATCAAGCATACTCTTTTAACTCCCTATTTTTCCTTAATTTTTCAAAGAAATGGCGAAGACTTCAAAATTCGTTCCCTAAAAAGAAACTCCCTCTTCCTCGCGACCGGATACCGAGGAAACCGTCTCGCTCATTACTGTCAACGAACTGGCACCGGAACCTCCTCTAAAAGTGTTTATTCCCGGGGGTGCCCGGTCAATGCCGATTTCAAGGTTGAAAAACCTTCTTCCGTACCATGCCGATATGAGGCGGTCTCGAGGTACATCTGCTCGATCATCGAGGATATTCTCTCTAAAGTAAAAAAAGATTGCAACTAGGCTGACAAATATGTGGTGATTCCCGAAACTGACGAAGCCATCACCACCCATGACGAGGGAATATTTAAGTGCTTACACTTATCCCTTCATGTTGGGTTCCTTGGAACCGGTCATCATCGACTTCTGCAAAAGATACGAGGTAACCCTCGATCAGATTCACCCCTATTTCTGGAGGATCGTAATCCTCCTCCGTTTCTTTGTGAGCAAGATCGTGGGGTGCCCTTTCGCGATCGACCACCTTATGTGTTTATACAGTCGCCGACTCTACCGGGGAGGATTGATCAAGCTCGCCCATCGGGCTAGTAAAGTTGCGTTCTCGAGTATCGATGAAGATAGGGATCGAGGATGGCTAGGCCATTTCGTCCGAGTGAGGACCTCGGACTTGATCCCGGCCGAGAACATGCCATTCCCTGAGAAGTGGAACATGAAACGTAAGTATATAATTTTGCTTTCAAGGTTTTATTTATCTCCCTTTTCCTTCCTTCTTATCCGTGTTCTATGACGGTGCAATTGCTGCCCGGATCCCGAATGCAGTTCCTCGACTCAAAGAGTGGGTTGAGGGCATTATATTGCAAATGCCTTATTTCGAGCGCTCGTGGCGCAAGCTTTCAAAGGGCCGATGGGAGGCCCGTTCTCATGGTGAGATTTCTTTCATAAGTGATACTTGGTTTCCTCTTTATATGATTGAGTCCTTACTTGTTTTATTTATTTTTACAGGTTTACCCAAGGATGTCCAAATGAGATCTCCATCCGGTAGTGACGATCTCCCCACTAAGTCCCCTGCTCCGAAACAGGGTAAATAGAAGAAAAGAAAAAGGGCCCCGAGTTCTCCGAGCTTGGAGAAGAAAAAGCCAAAGAGAAAGTGGGTGCATATGTCCAAGGAAAGCACCAGCGCTCGAGCACCACCTTCGGGTTTTCTCTATCAGCTGAGAGATGAATACAAAGAAGAACAAGAGAAAGAGACCTTCAATCTGGTGACTCGAGTGTCGACACGACTCGAAGGACAAGTGGCCTCCGAACCAGAAGGAGACGATGTTGATCTTCATCTAGCTAGGGAGGTCCAAGAGAAGGTCGAGACCGAAGATTCCCGGGACATTAGCAGTGCACTGAAGGAAGATCTCGGTGCGATAGATATTATCGAGTCACCTTCGTTCACTGAGTCCATGTACAATGAGGCTCAGACGGTGAAAGAAAGTCCCAATGATGGAGTCCTCGGAGCGGACGATCCCTTTCGCGGCTTCTTTGATGGAATGGACTCTAAGACCACGGGGGGTGTCACCGGGTTGGGTGATTTAGAGATACTGAGGAAGATCCCATCTTTGGGAGCAAGCGGACCTTCCTCGAGTCCCAAGCTGGTCAATCGATTCCCTGCCCCAAGTGTGGATCCTGGCCAGAAGCGATTCATCACTTTCTCCCTTCCAGAGGACTCCTGAGTTCTCTCCACCCCAGTAGGGATGGCTAGTTATCTTCGGTGTCTGGTGACCAAGGATGATCAGGCCAAGATGAATGAGGTAGATGCATCATGTCTGTTCAACGAAGCGCAACATGCGTTAAACCGGGTAACTTTAGATATTCCTCAATGGTTCTCAATTTGTACTTAGGCTATTTTGTAGATAACTCTAACATTTTATGTTTGTGTTTGTAGGCCTCGGTGCTTCACCACGAGACTTTCTCCGATACTGGGATGAGCTGAAACAGCCCGAGGACGAGGTCCGAGGGCTCAATGAAAAGAGAGATTCCTACAAACTTCTTAGTAAGCAGCATGAGGGGGAGGCTAAGAGCCTTCGAGCTGAGTTGGAGATGGCTCAAAAGGAGCATGCCGACTTGGTCGAACAGGTAAAAATATTTTATCTTAGTGACGAAGAGTTAGACTTGGTGACTAACGGTCGGAATCCGCAGGTCCAACAAAAAATTGATCAAATCGGTCAACTACGAGCTGAGATGGATGTTGTGAAGGCCGAGATCGATGAATGATGGAGTAGAATGGATCGTCTGGCCTTGGAAAAAGAGGTTGCTTGGGTGCAACTGACTTTGACTGAGGTCCAGCTTCGAGCAACAAAAGAAAAGGTCAAGGCGCAGGCCAGAAAGGTCGAAGAGCTCCAGTCTCGGCTAAGTACGGATGCCTCCGAGCAGAAAATTATGGTCAAGAAACTTGAAACGGCCAAGTCAGTGGCGGTGGTGGTTAAAGCCGACACTGACAATATGGTGGACCAATATAAGGCCGATACCGAGGCGGCCCAGGACCGCTTAAAAGATATCGTTGAATACGAGAAGTGGCAATCACGAAGAGAGGACCTCGAGGAGATCCATGCTCGGGATTTCGATCTATCGGTCGAGATTGAGACCTCTAAGGGACTCGAGGTCAAGGCCAAGAAGTTGGCATGCCCTGAAGAAAAAGAAGAATAAGACTTTGAGGGTTCCGATGGAACTGGGGACCAAGAAGACCAGGCTGTTTAGATGCCTTTGTAAAAAACATTTTGCTTTTTTTTTGTACTCGTGTAATATTGTATTTTTGTTAGGGCCATTTGGACTTTGTAAAGATTGTATATAATATATGAGGCTTGTTTTCCCCTTCGGCAGTTTATATATTCTATTTTCCTTTACTTTATTTTTATGTCTACAAAGGTCGAAATGCCTTAGCATAAAATACTTTGTCATGTCCGGAGGTTCGAACAGGCCTTGCCTTGGATATTATTTTATTTAAGGCATCGTGGGGGTTCGACATGATTGAGAACTTCTTTCCCCAAAGTACTTATAACTTTTAGATTGTAGTTTGCCGAGGGTAGCCTTTAGAATCGATTATGAAATTTTTGAAGGCCTTGTTTTTGTTACAGGTGTCGGACGTCTCCGAGCCATTTTAGTATGGCCGTAGATTTTTTTAGTACGGGCGTTGCCTAATAGGTCTTGTGCCCTCGGACTTCAATAGCCCGAATCGTCCGAGTTTGTTTATGAATGGCAGTCTCCGATTGGGGTGATCGATTGAACCCAGATAAGGCAGACCTTGGGCTCGATTCCTTTAGGGGATCGTATGTAGGAAATTCCTTCACGAAAAGAAATTTTTTTAAGAGACAGGATATTTATCCGCAAGGTAGAGACTTTATTCTTGTGCGTAATAGTTACACATGTGTACAAGATTTGTATCATGGCTCGAGCAATCTATACGGGTACAGTTCATTTCACCGTTTGACCCTTACAGAAAATCCTACCGATCGAAAGTTTTCTTCCTTGCTAAAGTTGTTATCCGAGGGTGATGCCCCCTAGTGTTCGAGGTCGATCAAAGAGAGGCCTCGAATACTGTTGTGGTCTTCGATACAGGTTCCTAACCAGCCTTCGATTAGCATGATTTATTTGTTGCCTCGTTAAAAACCATGCCGAAAAACCCATTTGGGACAAAACCGGTTCAAGAAAAAAAGAGTGCAACGCGTGCTTTTCGGGCCTAAAGGTTGTATCATTCTTTGATGATTCATTGTAAGTGTTAGTTCGGAATGTAAATAAATAAAAGAAAATGAATGGGATCGTACCTTAGCAATAATATCGCTTAAAGTGAGCTATGTTCCAGTTGTTTTGTAGTTTCTCATTATTCATCGTTCCGAGTTTGTACGATCATTTACCGGTGATATCGATAATTTGATAAGGGCCTTCCCAGTTCGGCCCTAACTTCCCTTCATTCGGGTTTCGGGTGTTTAGTGTAACCTTCCTTAGTACCAAGTCCCTGACATTGAAGTATCAAAGGTTGGTCCTTCGATTGTAATATCTCTCGATCCGCTACTTTTGGGTGGCCAACCGGACAAGGACTGCTTCGCGCCTTTCATCCAATAAATCTAGGCTCGTGTTCATAGCCTCGCTGTTTGATTCCTCGATTGTATATCGGAATATGAGACTTGGCTCTCTGACATCGACCGATATTATAGCTTCAACGTCGTAGACTAGTGAGAAAGGGGTGGCCCCGATACTGGACTTCGAGGTCGTTCGATATGCCCATAAGACTTCGGGTAGGATTTCCTTTCATTTTCCCTTGGCATCAGCTAACCTCTTTTTGAGGTTTTGGAGTATGGTTTTGTTGGTTGATTCTGCCTATCCGTTCCCACTAGGGTGGTAGGGTGTTGATAGGATCCTTTTGATCTTATGATCTTCAAGAAACTTACTTACTTTGCTACCGATGAATTGTTTCCTGTTGTCGCACACGATCTCGGCCGGCATTCCGAAGCGGTATATGATATGGTCCCAAATGAAATTGATGACTTCTTTCACCCTTACCTTTTCGTATGCCTGGGCTTCCACCCACTTAGAAAAATAGTCAGTCATAAACAATATAAATTGAGCCTTACCGGGTGCCCATGGAAGGGGGCAAACAATATCCATTCCCCACTTCATGAACAACCATGGTGAAAAAATCGAATATAGTAGCTCCCCGGGCTGATGAATCATCGGAGCGTGTCTTTGACATTCATCACATTTCCGTACGAACTCCTTCGCGTCCTTTTCCATATCGATCCAGCAATAGCCGGCTCTGATAACTTTTCGAACCAATGATTCGGCGTCCGAATGATTTCCACAGGTGCCTTTATGTATTTCCCTCAAAACGTACTTGGTGTCCCCTGGTCATAGACATATCGCGAGTGGGCCATCGAATGTCCTTCTGAACAGGGTTCCGTCTTCAGATAGGCTAAATTGGACTGCCTTTGTACGTAGGGCCCTCGATTCCTTTGAGTCGGATGACAGTTTTCCGGTCTTCAGGTATTCTATATATTTATTTCTCTAGTGCCAAGTTAGGCTCATTGAGCTAATCTCAACATGACCTTCTTCCACTACCGATCTCATAAGTTGTACGATCGCCCCCGAGTTGAACTCGTCATCTTCGACCGATGACCCTAGGTTAGCGAGGGCATCAGCCGTACAATTTTAATCTCGAGGTGCGTGTTGCAAAGTCCATTCTTTGAATCGATGCAATGTTACCTGTAATTTATCCAGGTACTTTTGCATTCGTTCTTCTCTGACCTCGAACATCCCATTAACTTGGTTTACCACAAGGAGGGAGTCGCACTTAACTTCAATTACCTCTGCCCCCAAGATTTTGGCTAGTTCGAGACCTGCAATCATGGCCTCATATTTGGCTTCATTGTTAGTCAATTTCACAGTCCTAATAGATTGTCTAACTACATTGCCTGTTGGTGGCTTCAATACGATGCCAAGTCTGGACCCTTTTGCGTTCGAGGCGCCATCCGTAAAGAGGGGCCAGATCCTCGAGGAGGTCCCTGAATTGATTTATAACTCTCTTTCGACCTCGGGTATTAGGGCCGGCGTAAAGTCTATTACAAAGTCTGCCAAAATTGGAGACTTAATGGCGGTTCAGGGTCGATATTCAACATTGTACCCACTGATTTCCACGACACATTTGGCCAACCGGCTCGAGAGCTCAGGCTTATGCATAACATTCCTCAATGGGTAGGTAGTAATGACATATATGGGGTGACACTGGAAGTATGGTTTTAGCTTTCTAGAGGCGCTTAGCAAAGCGAGTGCCAACTTTTCTAGGTGAGGATACCTAATTTTGGCCTCACCTAGGGTCCTGCTAACATAGTAAATTAGAAAATTACGTACCTTGCTCTTTCCGGACAAGGACTCCACTTACCGCTATTTCCGATACTGCCAAGTACAAGTATAATTGTTCGTCTATCTTCGGCGTGTGGAGCAACGGTGGGCTTGATAGATACCGCTTTAGTTACTCCAAAGCCCGTTGGCATTCTGGAGTCCATGAGAAGTTATTATTCTTCTTCAATAGCATGAAGAACTAGTGGATCTTGTCTGATGACCTCGAGATGAATCGCCCCAGGGCAGCTATGCGCTGGGTTAATCTTTGCACGGCCTTCACGTTGTTCACAATCGTGATATCTTCGATGGATTTGATCTTGTCGGGATTGATCTTGATTCCCCGGTTGGATACCATGAATCCTAGGAATTTACCTGACCTAACTCCAAACGCACATTTCTCCGATTTTAGCCTCATATTGTATTTCTTCAATATGCTGAAAGTTTCCTACAAATGTTTTAAATGGTCCTTTGCTCACAGGGACTTAACCAACATATTGTCAATATAAACCTCCATTGATTTTCCTATTTGTTCCTCAAACATCCGATTTACTAGGCGTTGGTAAGTGGCACCGACATTTTTTAACTCGAATGGCATCACGTTATAGCAGTAGGTACCGTATTTAGTGATGAAAGAGGTTTTTTCCTGGTCACCCGGGTCCATCCGTATTTGGTTGTACCCAGAATAGGCATCGAGAAAACTGAGGATCTCATGGCCGGTCGTGGCATCGATCATGCGATCGATGTTGGGCAAAGGGAAAGAGTCCTTGGGACATGCCTTATTCACATCCTTATAGTCTACACACATTCTTAATTTATTTCCTTTTTAGGGACTACCACTACGTTCGCTAACCAATCCGGGTATTTAACCTCCCGAATGAAACCTATTTTAAGGAGTTTAGATACCTCGTCCTTGATGAAAACATGTTTGATCTCGAACTGGGGTCTCCTCTTCTACTTCACCGGATGGGATTTCGGGTCCAGGCTTAGCTTATGAGTGGTTATATTCGGTGGGATCCCTGTCATGTCAAGGTGGGACCAAGCGAAACAATCTATGTTAGCTATAAGAAACTGAATGAGTTTTTTCCTGAGCTCGAGATTTAACCTATGCCCAGGTATACCTTTCGATCGGGTAGGTGCTTGACCAATATGACATATTCTAGCTCCTCGACTGTTGATTTAGTGGCGTAGGAATCATCGGGGGTTATAAAAGACATGGGTACCCCATAGTCATAATCATCGTCTTCATCAATCCCATGTTTCTCCGGTTGGGTCGGAGCTGGTGTCAGTAATTGCTATTTAGTTTCTAGCTTTGTGACCAAACTCAGCTCCTTTGTCATTGCAAGTATGGATATTGGAATCGCTTCTTTGACCGTAAACATCTCATTTGCGGCTGACTGTTCTCCGTAGATTGTTTTAATTCTGCCTGGTGTTGGGAATTTTAACACTTAATGCAAAATTGAAGGTACTACCCTCATGTTGTGGATTCATGGCCTTCCGAACAAAGTGTTGTATCTCATGTCTCCTTCGATTACATAAAACTTAGCTTCCTAGATGGTCCCGGAGGTGTTCATCGGTAATGTTATCTCACCCTTAGTTGTTTCACATGCCATGTTGAATCCGTTTAGAACCCAGACTGCATGCATGATTTGATCTTGTAGACCGAGCTGCTCCACGACCCTCGATCGGATGATGTTGGCCGAGCTACCTGTATAAATCGAATTTTGTTTATGAGTACAGATATTACCGGTGCATTATTGTGGGGCTGCACAATCCCTTCCGCATCCCCATCGTTAAAAGACAAGGTTTCTTCCGGTATATAATCTCGAGTTCGTTTCTCCCTCGTGATGGACACTTTGGTGCGTTTGAACATCGGCCCCTGAGGGACATCGACCCCACCAATGATCATGTTAATGAAGTGTTGAGATTCTTCTTGTTCTGTCTATTTGTTAGAAATTCCGGAAATGATTCTTGGCTCGGTCGCTCAGAAATTCTCGAAGATGCCCGTTGTTGAATAGTAAGGCTACTTCCTCTCTCAACTGGCGGCAATCCTCCGTTCTGTGGCCATGCGTGCCGTGATATTTACATATCTGGTTAGGATACCTTTGGGTTGGATCAAATTGTAGAGGTTGAGGACATTTGGTATCTTTGATGCGTTCGATAGCTGATATAATGGCGATATCATCGATATTAAAGTTGTATTCCGATAACCTCGGTGCTTCTTTAGACCCGATGGGCCTATCGAAGCTGTTTTTGCTCATGAATCCTCGGTTGCTCTGACCTCGGTCACTTCTCCTTTCATTTCTTATAGAGTTCCGCCCTGACCCACTGCTTCTTCGGTCCCCATTATACGGCTGGTACTGATCCCTGTTTGGTCTCGGTTCACGATCGATGTCTCTCTTGACTTTGTCGATGTTTCCGACGGGATAAACAGACCCCGAAGAGTCCCCGAGTAGATCATCTTCCACTCTGATCTTCGATTGATACCGGTTATGCACGTCAACCCGAGTGACGGCCGGATATTCTATCGTTCTGTGTCACGACCCAAAATTCTCACCTTCGGGACTGTGATGGCGCCTAACATTTCACTTGCTAGGCAAGCCAACATTAGAATAATATTATCCATTTTAAAACAATTTTTAAATTTATTAATAACAAGGAAACAAATACGGAAGTAAGGTCTGAAATGTAGTGAATAATCCATAAAAATAACAGTGTCTAAATACTATCCTAGAATTGGTGTTACAAGTGCACGAACTTCTAGAATAATACAAATAAAGGTCTGAATAAAATAAAATTGTCTTAAAACAAACACACAGCTAAGGTAAAGTACACGGGGACTTCAGAACTGCGGACGCCGTGCAACTATACCTCAAGTCTCCTCTGGTAGCTGAAATCTAAGCAAGTCTATGGTACGCCACTGGGACCAACTCCGAAATCTATACAAGAAGTGCAGAGTACAGTATCAATACAACCGACCCCATGTACTAGTAAGTGCCAAGCCTAACCTCGGCGAAGTAGTGACGAGGCTAGGACACGACAAATAACATAAACCCGTACGCAATAATAGTAATAACTACAATAATAGAATTAAATCACGTAACTCATTTCTAATAGTTGAAGCCAACTCATCAGTCATAACCAATTATTATTTCAATCAATTTCCGTTGCAGCGTGCAAACCGCTCCCACAATATATTCATTTTCAATCCTCCAATATATTTATTTTAATCAAGTATATATATAGACTTTTAAATAAGTCTGTTGCGGTGTGCAATCCGATCCCCCAATATAGATATATTTACTTTTATTTCTGTTGCGGCGTGCAACCCACTCCCCCAATATATTTAGACAACTCATAAATGTAATAAACATTGCTCTAATAAATACCACGTCCAATGAGAAACTATTAAGCATCAAGGCACACAATAATTATAATTTATTTATGAACAAACAATGGCAATTAACAATTAATTGTGAAAATAGTGGAGAAAATAGGCAGTTTAATATTTAATATGCTAAATGTCAAGTAACAATTAAGACACATAAATCAAATCAGTATGTAATAATTATTGCAGGAATTCAAGAATTAATATTTCACAAAGAATAGGATAGAAACAATTATCATAACAATTAATTCGTGTATTAAAATAAATTTAGGATTTTCAAATAATTATGCAAACAATTAATCTGACGACGTATAGACACTCGTCACATCGCCTATATGTCGTTCACATGCATTTCACATAACAAATAATTTAAGGGTTCTATTCCCTCAAGTCAATGTTAACCACGACACTTACCTCGCTTTGCAAATTCCAATAAATTATTCGACCACAGCTTTTCCTTTTGAATTTGTCTCCAAAAGCATCAAATCTATTCACAAAGAATTCGATATACTCAATACGAATTATAGGAATTAATTCCATATGAATTTACTAATTTTCCAGATAAAAATCCAAAATTCATTTTAGTATTCGAAAGTGGGACCCACATCTTCAATCTCGAAAAAACTTATGAAATTCGAACACCCATTCCGATATGAGTCCAACCATACAAAAATTATCCAATTCTGATGTCAAATGAACCTTCAAATCTTAAATTTTCGTTTTTGGAAGATTTTATAAAAATCTGATTTTTCTCCCAACATTTCACGGATTCATGATATAAATGAGTATGAAATCATGAAATATAATCAATATAGGATAAGAAACACTTACCCCAATATTTTTCCGTAAAAATCGCCCAAGAATCGCCCTACCCGAGCTCAAAATTTGGAATTGGTTGAAAACTCAACGAATCCCATTTTCGAGAACTTAAGTTTTGTTCGCCCAAATTTTACTTTATGCGTCGCGATCACGAAGCACATTTTTGGCTGCTAGTTTTTCTTAATCGCGATCGCATGAATAGCCTCGCGATCGCGAAGCTCTACTTTGCTGCCCCAGAAATTTACTCTACGCGAACGCGATGCTTTGACTCACAGACTTACGCGATCGCGAACGACCTCACGCGATCGCGATGAGTAAAACGCGTGGCTCAGCTTTAGCCTCTTTAACTCTACGCGAACACGACCTTGGCCACGCGTTCGCGAAGCACCACTTTACACCCCTACACGATCGCGTCCTCAAATTCACAAACACGAAGAACAACTTTGGCTGGCCTCTCAGTTTGCCTTACGCGATCGCGAACGACCTCACGCGATCGCGATGAGTAAACATTCTGCAACAAAACTCGAGAAATTTGCCATCTTCCTTAAGTCCAAAATGGCCCGTTGAGCATCCGAAACTCACTCGAGCCCTCGGGGCTCCAAACCAAACATGCACACAAGTCCTGAAATATCATACAAACTTGCTTGCGTGCTCAAATAGCCAAAACAACACCTAGAACTACGAATCAGACACCAAATCAAAGGAAATTTTCAAGAAAACTTTAAAACGTATATTTTTACAACCGGACGTCTGAATCACGTCAAATCAACTCTGTTTCTCGCCAAATTCGACAGACAAGTCATAAATATTATAATGGACCTATACCGGGCTCTGGAACCAAAATACGACTCGGTGTCAATAAATCCAACATCAGTAAATTCTTAAAATTCATTAAGCTTTCAAACTTTTAATTTTTCATCAAAATTCCATCTCTCGGGCTAGGGACCTCGGAATTCAATTCCGGGCATACGCCCAAGTCCCAAATCACGATACAGACCTATCGGAATTATCAAAATACTAATCCGAGTCTGTTTGCTCAAAATGTTGACCAAAGTCAACTCAGTTGAGTTTTAAAGCTCTATTTCACATTTTAATCTATTTTTTACATAAAAAACTTTTTAGAAAATTATACGGATTGTGCACGCAAGTCAAGAAATGATAAATAGTACTTTTTGAGGTCTTAGAACACATAATTACTTATTAAATTTAAAGAAAATACTTTGGGGCATCACATTCTGTTTCAACTGATGAGAAGCCACCGAGCTTCGAACATTGAGCCTTTGGGTGAAAGCCTGAATGGCCCAATCATCAGCGACAAGTGGCAGGTCCATTTGTTCCATTTGAAATTGGGACACGAACTCTCTGAGCATCTCGTTATCCTTATGTTTCACTTTAAAAAAGTCTGATTTCCTGGTTTCGACCTTGATGGCCCCGGCGTGTTCTTTAATGAAATAATCCACAAGCATTGAAAATGAATCAATAGAATTAGGAGGTAAGTTGTCATACCATATCATAGCCCCTTTTGACAAGGTCTCTCCAAACTTCTTCAATATGACAGACTCGATCTTGTCATCCTCCAAGTCATTCCCTTTGATGGCGCATGTGTAAGAGGTTACATGCTCATTTGGGTCGGTTGTTCTGTTATACTTAGAAATCTCGGGCATGCGAAATTTCTTAGGGATTGGCTTTGGAGCCGCGCTCGGAGGAAAATGATTTTTGCACGAACTTCTTGAAATCCAGGCCTTTCAATATTGGCGATGCTCCTGGGATCTGGTTCACCCTGGAATTGTAGGTTTCCACCTTTTTGTCATTAGCTTCGATTTTCTTCTCCTCTGATTCTATCAGTTTTGTCAGCTCTTCGAGCATCTTTATGATCTCGGGGTTAGCCCCCGATTCATGTTCATTTGACCTTTCTATGACTGGTTCATCCCTGCAGGTGACTTCCTGGGGTGGACTGGGTTCAACCCTGCTCGGTGCACGGCTTTGGTTCTGTAACTGAGCTATCGCTGCCTGTTGAACCTGTAACATTTCGAAGATCACCCGTAGAATGATCCTGTCTCCTCCAATGTTTTGTGTGTTTCGAGTTTCCAATCGGGCTCCATTGCGGATGCTATTCTCGGGATCGGTAGGCAAACTTGTGTCGATAGCCGTATATGAATTAACGTCAATCGGGCTCGCGACCGGAATTTCGATGTGATTACCGGGCAGCACATCGTCACTGCGTGCTATGTTGTTATTTTCACCCTGATGGCCGGACTCGTTGTCCACATGTAGGGGTGCTGCTGATTCCGAGTTTGACATTTTATGTTTTAACTTGAAATTAAAGACACTTCAAAGAACAAGCGTAAAGTTGTGTGTGTGTGTGTGTGTGTTATGGAAACTTGTATCAAATAACCACTATTATTCTTAGCTCCACGGTGGGAGCAAAACTGTTTACCCTCAAAATCGGATAACAATTGAATTTGTAAATGGTTTTTAAGGATATGTGATCTAACTTGAAACAAAGCGATAAATCAGTTTGCAATTGAAATAAGTAATGAAAAAGTAAATGCTAACCACACAAGTTGAACAATCTTAGTCTTGAAAGGTTAGCCACCCTCGAGCCAAAAGGGCTTTGATTGATATCAGAAGACAACAACAAGAGAATAATAAGAACTTAAAGAGAATAATAATATATTACTTTGGGATGCGTGTTATAATGTGTTGAATGAATTATCAGACCCCCTTTTATAGTAGAGGAGTCCTATTATAGGTACATTTCCATAAAAGATAAAAATCTCTTGATTCGCTGATTGCCGGTTCCTTACTGATACGTGCCGAGATTCCCTCCGCAATATCCGACTGGTCGCGGATATTTCGGTCTTCTGTTAGTTAACTCAACAATATTTCTCCGAGCTCGTTCGAGGCTAAGGTCAACACCGGACTCACTGCTCCTCGAAGGCAGGAGTTCCGACCTCGGGTTCTAGCTTTGTGGGACTCGATGTTGATCTTCAGTCCTTGGTTGCCACGTTCCAAGCCTAATCAACCAAGTTGTAGGCGAGCTCGATTTCGACCGTATACAATGACAAAAATAAAAAGAATAAAAAAGGTTTCTGCATAGTATTAAGCGTATTCCAAATAAAACATTCAAAAATAAATATCATCAAATAGTTTGTTGAGATGAATATAATCGCTTCACCTTTAACTAAAAGTCTTGAGATGAAAATTTTCCTCATGAAAATGCTTCTTCCTTTAATAGGCCCTATATGATGCACATGGGGAAGCTAGGTGGGTTGAAGGGGCCGAACCTCTTTGCTAGAAATTACACTATATATATATGGTTATTGTTTTACAACAACAATAACAGATCCAGTGTAATTCCGCAAGTGAGATTTGGGAGGATAGTGTGTACGCAGACCTTACCCCTACCTTTATATATATATATATATATATATATATATATATATATATATATATATATATATATTAAATGTTAAACACCCATTAACTTCTTTCTATGCTTACTTTTTAAAATTTTTTGAATCTCCTTGATAAAAATACTGTTTTCGTTATTGACGATTCAAATGAAGTAATCAAACTTATTATTCCATATATTAAATGGTTATACAAGAAGAAAAAAAATTAAAATTGAGATATATAAAGTACTTATTCTTTTCCACAAGAAGCAATAAACATATAAAATGGACTAATATATAAAAGTGGAAAAATTAAAGACAGGCTGGAAATGCTTATGGTGACAAAAAAATTGTTGCAGAGAGCAGTGTATTGTGGGGTACGAAATTAGTTGCACCTTTAAAAAGCAAGTGCACGTTATCTCCAACTCTAGCAAAAACAACAGACAAAGTGAAAGACATCATGTGATTGAAGAAAAAGCAACAAAAACTCCCCACATCTGTTAGGATCCTCCACTACTCACCAACCGTTTAAACCCCAAAAAACAACAAAAAAGAAGGCAAAAGTTGTCTTTAATATTGTATTTTAATGTAAGGTTAAGTGGTCATCTTGACTTCCATCTCGTGCAAGTCAACTTCTACCGCTTTTATCTTTTTTGAACGGAGTGTTTATCGGAAATAATATTTCTATCTTCTTGAAAGTAAGAGTAAAATCTGTATACACACTACATTTTTCAGATCGTACTTGTGGAACTATATTGAGTATGTTATTGTTGTTATTATTGTTGAATAAAGTTTCTCAACTTTCAACCACAAATCTCGGGCTCTACCTGGAAATAGAGAAACCAGTAGTCTCCCTAGTACAGAGCATGTCCCTTTTTAATGAGTTTTCGAGATGCAAATATGAATTAATTAAGCCAATAAATATCAAATACTAAATTGTTATACTAAAAGAAAAAGATTACATATCTAATACTATTTATTAAGATAGAGAACGCGATAGTTGGATTGAATATTAAATTATGGCAAAAAAAACTAGGTTAGAGGTGAAAATAACATATCAAATTTATGCATTTTAATTCTTGAAAATTGCAAAAAATTGTATGAAAATGAATTGTATCAAAAAGTTTTAGATGTCTAAAAATGAAAAAAGTAGTATATAAACCGGAAAGGATGGGATAGAAAAGTGAAGGTAGAAGAAGGAACGGTTTTCTCCTAAATAGAGAGAGTTTCGCAAAAATTGGCATACAAAAGTTAAAAGAGAAAAAAATAGAAGAAAAGAGGCTTTTGGTAGGATTGAAAATTCTAGGACTCAGTATACTATTATGGGAAAATATGATAGTGCTCAGTATCTATATTATGTTTAATTGAACACTTAATATTATGATTAACACCCCCAATTGAATCGCTTGAATATAAGATAGGATATTTTTAGTCATTTCATGACCTTCTAAAGGGATAGCTAATATGTTTTACTTTGCTACGATATAGTAATAAGAATAAGAAATGCAAATGTTAAGAATAATATATTAAATTGTTCAATTTAGTTTAGATCATGTGGGAATATACTGAATTTTTTTATTGCTGTTGTTGTATTCAATTTAGTCCAGATACGAAATAGAGTTTGCAAATTAAGCATCATTAAAAATAGAGTTGTCAATTTAGTCTACTTGAGTAGGTTTGCACTTTTTTACTCAATTGGACGAGTTGTGCCAAAAGTTAATTGAAAACAAATTGAATCAACAAACATGTCCTAATACAAGTAATGAACAGGAAAGACCAGTTTTAGATAGAAATTTTTTTTTAGTAGGAATCGTTTTCTCCTTTAATAGTTGTACGGATTAGTCAGAATTTCAATACGGATACAGTCCGATGAAAACCCAAAAAAAAGTAGTTATAAAATTTGTCAAACTATTTTTTTCTTTCTTTTCTTTTCCTTTGCATTGACAATGAGATTTGTGTCATTAGTTTGATACTTGTCCAATTAATGCTGAAACTGACCCTACCCTCAAACCTTTAGAAATTAAAAGCAACCGCAATAGACATTAATGATAGCAATTAATGTTTCTATTCTTCCAATTATTAATGCTTTGTGTGTTGAAGTGCAAAATATTTTTATAAATAAAGCATCTGGTGTTATGTCAATAAACTGTCCATTTTCACTTCACTTCACTTGAACCAGAGTTGAACAAAATGAATATAGTTAATTGACCAATTAGTTTGAAATTGAGGAGTAGTTGATTGACTTTATTTTGCTTCACTTTGATTTATTATATTTCAGAAGTCCAACAAAAACGTTTCTTTGATTAAAGCAAAAGGGTCAACTTCTTTTTTTTTTTTTTAAACTCCATGTACAGCAAAAACCTGCAATTTTAGCTACAGACAAGATATAATATTTTCCAGAAAAAAATTTCCGTTCACCAACAAAACATTGAAAAATAAGTGATAAAATCATTTATTTTTCGGGAAAACATTTTCCTTTCTTACAAAACACACCCTAAGAGACAAAAGATTGGAACCAATTTACTATTTTCTCATTGAATTAAAATAAAACTTAAGACTGAAACAGAACAATTAATTATAACAAAATAATAAAGAAAGAAACATCTTAAACAGTGAAAGCAACAAAAAATCAAACTTACAAAATCCTAATCATATAACTCAGCATCACAATCTTTAACTCCAGCAGAATTCTCAAAAGGATTTTCCTTAGCAGCATTAGCATCAGTAGCAGCAGTGTTATTATTTGTGAAGTTGAATTCACTACCAAAGCCTCTTGACTGTTGCAAAGACTGAGCAAAATCATGGTATTTTGAAATGTCCAAATCACTAACACTTCTCCTAGCATACTTCATTGATTCCTCAAAATGTGATACCTTAATTTCAGCAACCTCTTCTTGAATATCTTCCTCCATTATATCAGGATTCTCCATTCTCTTCTTCTCCCTCTCAATATCCTTTTCGATTTCTCCCCTGATCGCGTATTTGCAAGCGCGTTGACATATTTCAGTAATGTCTGCTCCACTGTAACCTTCAGTTAACTTGGCTAGATGTTTCAAGTCTACTTTACTGGAAACAGGTGATTTTCTTAAGCATGCGCGAAAAATTTGGTATCTTGATTCTTCATCAGGGAGAGGAATGTATATCAATTGGTCAAGGCGCCCGGGCCTTAAAAGTGCAGGATCAAGAATATCTGGCCGATTGGTTGCACCTATCACAAAAACAGTTTTCTTGGCATTCATTCCATCCATTTCGGTTAGGAGCTGATTCAAGACTCTATCAGCAGCGCCACCAGCATCGCCTACTGAACTTCCTCTCTTAATAGCAATTGAATCCAATTCGTCGAAGAACAGAATGCAAGGTGCAGATTGGCGTGCCTTGTCGAAAAGTTCTCTGACATTGGCTTCACTTTCTCCAAACCACATTGTAAGCAATTCAGGACCTTTGACACTAATGAAGTTTGCTTGGCATTCGTTGGCTACTGCCTTAGCCAACAGAGTTTTTCCACATCCGGGAGGACCATGGAACAAAACACCCTTTGAAGCAGACATCCCGAATTTCTCAAACAATTCAGGATGTTCCACTGGATACTGTACTGTCTCTTGAAGCTCGCGTTTGACAGTTTCAAGCCCTCCAATATCATCCCATGAAACGTTTGGAACTTCAACGACTGTCTCGCGAAGAGAAGAGGGATTTGTTGTTCCTAAAGCAGCCTTGAAATGTTCGTTATTAACTGCCATGGAATTGAGTACATCAGCATCAATTGTATCGTCTTCCATGTCGATAACATCCATCTTCTCCCTAATGCATTGAAGCGCAGCCTCAGTAGTCAATGCTGCTAAATCAGCACCAACATGACCATGTGTATCCTTTGCAACCATTTCCAAATCAACATCCTCGTCCAACTTCATGTTCTTTGTGTGAACAAGAAGAATCTCAAGGCGACCAACCTCATCAGGCACGCCAATGTCAATTTCCCTATCGAATCTCCCAAACCTTCTCAGTGCAGGATCAATACTATTAGGCCTATTCGTTGCAGCCATAACGACAACATGTGCACGCGACTTAAGTCCATCCATTAAAGTCAAAAGCTGCGAAACAATCCTCCTTTCTACCTCTCCATTAGTTTTTTCTCTATTAGGCGCGATAGAATCAACCTCATCAATGAAAATTATAGAAGGTGCATTCTTTTCAGCTTCCACAAAAGCATTCCTCAAATTAGCCTCACTCTCACCAGCCATCTTAGACATAATCTCAGGTCCATTAATAACCAAGAAAAAAGCACCAGTTTCATTAGCCACAGCTCGGGCTATAGTAGTTTTCCCTGAACCAGGAGGTCCATACAAAAGAATCCCTTTAGGGGGTTTCACACCAATGCACTTAAAAAGCTGTGGATGTCTCAATGGCAACTCAACCAACTCGCGAATTTGCGCCATTTGTTTCCTAACACCACCAACATCATCGTAACCAATCTCGTCTAATGCTCGTTCCTCGTCTTCCCTTCTAATCGGATCACCCTCGATAAAAATCTCCGTATCAGGAGCAACAATACAATAATCAGGTGGATCAGTTTCCACAACCTTAAACTCTACACTCCTCATCCCTCCTCTAACATTAAAAATATCACCTTTTCGTAAAGGACGATAAGAATCAGTAAAATAAGGTTTTAAATAAACCTCAAATAGATCACCTGTTAAACCTTCAATAGTATCATCAATAGGAAGAACATGCACACGTTTACCATATTGAATATTACTACAAAGATGGACAGAAGCAATATCACCTAAACGGATTCGTAGGTTGTTTCTAACAACTTTGTTCATACGAATCTTTGATTCTTCACATGTTTCATCAACTTCTGCTGTACTAATTGTATCTCTTTTTCTTTTTCCTTTGATTAAAACAGTATCGCCGCGAAATAGTTGAAGTTTTTCCATAGTTTCTGGATTGAGAAAAACAATGGAATTTTCATCTTTTGTTGATTCATCAACTATGAGTCTATTTGGAGCTTTTTTCCTTTCAAGAATTGCTGTGGTATAGTCTTTTTTGATTTCTTTGGATTCAGAGGATTGGTTTTTGTTTTTACCTTTCATGTTTTTTTGGAGAGAACAAGAATAAGAATTTAGTTTATGATGTTTTTAAGAAGAGATGTGAAAATTGGAGAAGATTTAAGGGGTATTTATAGTTTTGTTTTGTTTTGTCCGAATGTTATATGGAGACTAGGAATATGTTCTTTTTTGGGAATTATTATGTTTTCTATTTTTAGTAGGAAAGGGATTTCTTTACATTGTAGGGAATGAGTTGAAAGGCGGCTTATTAATCCTTTTCCTTTTACTAATTGGATTTCCAATTTAAAGTGTACTTCGGACTGTTTGTCCGTAAAAAAAAAAAATTCTTTTTTTTCGAAATATTTTTTAAAAGTGTAACGTCCATGAAATTTTGTAAGTTTTTGAAAATTGTTCGAAAAGAAATTTTTCAAAAACCCAAAAATTTTAATTTTTTTCTCACTCACAAAACTGCAATATTTTTTCCTGTAAAATACATGTCCAAACATAATAATTTTAAATTCCAAATACCATTTTCAAGTTAACTTCAAATACTACTTTTTTCAAAAATTAATAATTTTTATGTCCAAATGCCTACTTCATATTTCTTATTAACATACGTAGTGATAAATTTATTGTTGGTTAAACAAAGGACCAATTTGATAAAAAATTTTAATCTCATTTGAAAATAAAAATTTTAGAATTTTAAAACTACTATTATTAGAATAGTAGCCCCATATAAAGTACCAATTCTTGTTAAGTACTTAGATTTTTTCACAAATAAAATTATGGCTGATTTATTTTTTCGGATTCGTTTTTCATTTAGAACGGTTCTCTCCTTAATTAGTCCTTATTCAATTAGGAATGAGTTAGTACTAGGAAAAGAATCGCCTTTGTTAATGTAGTTATTTGAATTGTTTAGTAGTAATTTTTTTTCTTTTTTGTAATATCTAAAATTAAATAAATTTGACCTTTCCCCCCACAAAATTACATAAATTTGATTAGGGACGCTAAGGAATGAAAATACCATGGGAAATCGTGATATTACAATATTTTAGAAGTCATACGTGCAAAAAAAAAAAAAAAAAAAAAGCTTAAGCACGAAATTACCTTTGATAGGAAACAAATAGGGGGCAAGTGCACGGATAGCCGTTCACATGGATGCTATTTAGAGATTAACCAATACTTATTTTATTCTGAATTTTTAAACTAAATTTTTTAACTTTAGTACAATTTAGAATATTTTTGTACTAAAAATTTCTTAGGGATGCTATTTAGAGATTAACTGTTCTCAGACTATTTTTGAATTGAAAACTTAAATTCAGGACTCACTGGTTAATTCCTAAATAGCAACCCTTTAGAGTGGCTATCTAGTGTCATTTCTACACAAATAGGAGTATATTAGAAGAACTTTGCTTTCAAATATTCGTAGTAAGTGTTTTTTAAAAGGTGAAAATCATTTTGATCCCCCAAGTTTACCTTAAAAATCGAATTCCTCCTCCAACATTAAACAATAGACATTTTGCAATTCTTCCTCTACACATATAATTTTTTTGTTATATTTAAATTGGTAAAATGCTTAGCTAAATATCTTATTATTAATTTTATAATTAAAGCTTAATAAAATTTAACTAGAATAATTCTTTTATGAATTTGTAATAAAAGTCATTGTTATTCCTTTTTATTGTTACTTTTATATTAAGTATAAATTAAATTTTACTTTCTCTTTTATTATTATTTTATATATATGTGTGTGTGCGCACGCGTGCGCGCGCGTTATATATATGTGCGCGCGCGGTGTGTGTATTTTTGAATTTTTATTTTTATTAATGAAATATATTTTAAGTTGTAATTTAAAGAACATCGAAGGTATAAATATGTAATATTTTATAAATTTATTTTAAAACCAAACTCTATTTTTTAATATTAAGGTATAAATATGTAATATTTTATAAATTTATTTTAAAACCAAACTCTATTTTTTAATATTACTGCACTACCTTTTATTTGATTGAAATTACCAAATCTTTTACTCTAATATTTTAATTTTGCCCATTTCCTTTATTATTCAATATCAGTAAATTATATATGACAAGGTGGGTTGCTCTGATGGTAAGCACCCTCTACTTCTAATCAAGAGGTTGTGAGTTCGAGTCACCCAAGAGCAAGGTGGGGAGTTCTTGGAAGGAAGGATGCCGAGGGTCTATTGGAAACAGCCTCTCTACCCCAGGGTAGGGGTAAGGTCTGCGTACACACTAACCTCCCCAGACCCCACTAGTGAGATTATACTGGGTTGTTGTTGTTATTGTTGTTGTATATATGATTGATTATCATTTTTTATTTAAAAAAAATATATTTTCACTATAGGTAAATTTATAACATAGATTAAGAAAAATATCATGATATTATATATATATATATATATATATATATATATATCGGCTATTATTTTAAAAATACAATTAAGTTTCAAGGAGCAAAATATCTATTGTTCAATGTTGGAGGAGGAGTTTGATTTTTAAGATAAGTTGGGGGATCAAAATGATTTTAGCCCATTTTTAAATTCACACGTAACTAATATTTCTGTAAGTGGGACCCTGAATCCACGTGTCAAAGAATAAGAGGAGTCGCATTCTGCCACGTAAGAGTTGTGTTTCGTCATTCATCCAATCGGTGTTTCTACTCTTTGAATGAAGAAAACAACAGTTCAATCGATAAGCAATTTTCTGTTTCGTAGACCACTGTATCATATTCTGCACCAAAATTAGGGCTTCGAAATGAAGAAGATGAGATTGGCAATTCTACTTTTCACCGTTAATTTCTTATACGACGTCGTTTATTCCACCCAGATAATATCTGCTCACACAGGTAGCCCAAAATCTCAAGCACCTTCGTTGTAATTTCAATGCTAAAGGGCAAAAAATGGCATTATAGATGTGATATTTGTAATAAAATTAAATTTTTAAGTTTAGCCTGTCATCTAGTTTTATTCCTGTTGGATTCTGTAGCTCATTATTTGCTTAATCTAAAGAGCGTATTAGGTATTTAGAATTTAGATCGTTAGGTATTTGGATGATGATTCAGTTTACTGTTTCTCTACCTTTGACTTGTGGACGTTTGTCTTTCCCTTTTTTTTTTCTTTTGTTTCTGTTTTAGAATAATTAATTTTAACTGAAATGGTTAATGAATTACAGAAACCAAAAAAAAGAAAAAAGAAAAAAGAGCTTTAACAGGTTGATGTTTTTTGGAGGCTGAATATTTACTATTAGAAGCTTTAACTGGTTGATGCTCTATGGGGAGCTGAATATTTACTACTCAACTCGTTCCAATTTATCTGATGTTGTTTGACTAGGTATGGATTTTACAAAGAAAGGAGGGCTATTGAAATTTTTATCTAAAACAATCCATTGACATTTTTGTGGCTATAAATTATCTCACCAAGGGCAAAATGAGAAGTTTGAAGTTAAATTGTTTCTAATATATCATTTTTTTGGGACAGACTAAAAAGGAAAAAGTATTACATAAATTTGGACAGAGAGAGTACTAGAAGCTTTAACTAGTTGATGTTTTTGGAGGCTGAATATTTACTATAGTTGGGTGTATTAGCTTGAGCTGGCTTGTGAGGTAGGCTTACCCCGTGCACTAAGTGCTCCATAGCTCATGTTGGGGTAGGGGAAGAGTGGATGTATGCACATGCTAGTCGCCAAAAGAGCAACTTTATCATCGCGCCAAGGCTTGACCTTCACTAGCTTGAGCTGACTAACTTTGAAAGTACTTTCTGACGAATTTTGGATTTTTGTGTTCTAGACGTACTCTCAATGAAATGAAGTTTTGTTCACAATAACCTTTTCGATTCTGCTGTTTTGAAGTTCAAGTTTGATACTCAAGCTGTATGTGTGGCAGCAGTCTTGAAAATGATCATAGTTTCAGGAACTTGATGAGGCCTGTGCATCTTGGGACGTGTCTTCAAGTCCTATTTTTTCAGTTGTTTAAGTAGTTTTTTTTTGAAGTCATAGAAAATCAATTTGAAAATAGTTCACTAATCTCGGAAAATGAGCCGCCATAACATGAAGCAAGAGAAGCAGCTCGAAATACTGATTCATGCCCTTAAATTATTAATCATGAATGAAATAGTACTGTTCACTTGACTGTACTAGTGCTGACAAAGTTAACAATCTTGCTCAAAATAGAATACTTTTTTTTTTTTTGATGAAATAAGATTCTTCATTGCAGGCATCCAGAAGATGCAAAGTTACAAGAAGGAATTGAGTTAGCTCCATTACAAAGACTTAATCTGCTTATGGAGCTAACTCAAAAACAAAAGTAAGGATATAACTGAGTTAAGCAAGACTCGGAAATCCAATGAAATCTAGAAGAGGAATTACATTATTTATAGGTGTTAGAGAACTCCAACTAAATAGTTGCACAAGGCAATTGGCTTTGATAGCGTGTATAGAAGTTGAAATGCCATCAAAGCATCTGCGATTCCTTTCTTGCCAAATGCACCAAAAAATGCATGTTGGGATCATCTTCCAGACTTTCTTGATGGCCCTTTCAACTTTCCACCTGGTCCAACCTTCCACTGCTTCCCTGATGCCCTGTGGTTGTGTCCAGCTTATTCCCAGGATAGAAAGAAACATACACCACATATCTGTTGCCACTGGACAATGTAAGAATATGTGGTTGATTGACTCAGAACTTTGCTGACATAGTTAGCATCTATTTACCAGCTGAAGGCTCCTTTTGGAGAGATTGTCTTGAGTTAGGCAGACTTCTTTGAGTGCAGTCCAAGTAAAGCAGATAACCTTTGTTGGAAGCTTTGTCTTCCAGATGAGCTTCCATGGCCACGAGTAAATGTTTCCATTATGCTCACATATGCGTCTGTAGCCCATCTTCACTGAATATGGACTTGAGTCACAACCAACCCATCTGATTCTGTCAGGGATCTGCTCATTCATAGTGAAGGTTCCCAGTCTACCAAGCAATGTAAACAAACTACCTAACTCCCAGTCATGCATATTTCTTCTGAAAAGTGGGACCCATGAGTTTCCTGATCTGTATTGACTTATTGTAGAGTTGGGATCACTAGCAATCTGAAACAGTAGTGGAAAGCTCTCTTCCAGTGGGAGACTGTCCAACCAGATATCTTTCCAGAATCTAACATGTATCCCATTACCCCACCTTGAATGAAATATTCTGTGAAAAATCCTCCCAAAGGCTACTGATGTGTTTCCATGGGCCAACACCATGAGGAGACCTGCTGAGTTTAGTACACCAGTGATTTTGTAGTCCATGTTTAGCAGTCACCACCTTCTTCCATAGGCTGGCGTCTTCCTCCCCGAATCTCCCAAGCTATTTCATTAGCATGCTCTTGTTGTGTTTTGCCAAGTCTTTTATTCCAAGTCCACTAAGGTCCTTTGGTTGAGTTACTTTGGCCCATTTGACCAGGTGAAACTTGTGACCCTCACTGTTCCCTTTTCAGAGAAAATTCCTTCTAAGTTTGTCCAATTGTTTGAGCACTTTGCTAGGCATAGGATATAGTGACATGTAATAGGTTGGTATGCTGTCCATTACACTACTAATCAAGGTTACCCTGCCTCCCATTGATAGATATTGCAGCTGCCATGTTGCCAATCTCTTCTCCACCTTCTCTATCACACCATTCCACACTGCAGTAGACTTGTACTTAGCTCCCAATGGAAGGCCCAGGTATGTTGCGGGGAAGGAACCAGTACCACAACAAAGAATATCAGCTAGATCTCCCAAGTCAGGAACTTCATTAACAGGGTAGATAATGCTTTTTGCCATGTTGATATGAAGTCCAGAGATGGCTTCAAAAATGAGCAGAGTTAGATTAAGATATTGAACCTGAGATATTCCTGCTCCACAAAAAACTAATGTGTCATCCGCATAGAGCTGGTGTGAGACTGAGACTGCATTCCTTTGAGGTCTCCCAACACCAAAACCATCTAACCACTGCAGCTGCTTTGCTTTGTCCAACATCTTGCTAAGGCCCTCCATAACTAGGATAAACAAGAAAGGAGACAAGAGATCACCCTACCGTAATCCTTTTTGAGGTGAAAAGAAGCCGACTGGACTTCTGTTGATGAGAATCGAATACTTGACTGTGGTCAAGCTATATTTTATCCACCTGATCCATCTGCCACCAAATCCCATTTTCTTTAACATTGAAAACATGTATGACCAATGGACTTCTGTCGATGAGAATCGAATACTTGACTGTGGTCAAGCTATATTTTATCCACCTGATCCATCTGCCACCAAATCCCATTTTCCTTAACATTGAAAACATGCATGACCAATTGACTTGGTCAAATGCTTTCTCAATGTCTAGTTTGCATAGGATGCCTGGAATTCCACTTTTTAGCCTTTCATCCAACATCTCATTTGCAATCAAAGCTGCATCAGGTTGATTTTGCTCAAAAAAGAATACTTTCCATTAGAGTTATTCGCTACTATTAGGTTGTAACTCTGGTGGTTGATTTCCTGTTTGTATCAGATGCGTCTTTCAGTCGAAGTTCTAAAGAACCAAAATATCAGGTTGAATTTCATTCAGAAGACACATCCTTTCACCCGGTAAGTTATTTGTTATGTCCTTCACTTTTTCAGATATTGAATTTAGTCACACCATGCACTTCAAAGCTTTATATGTTTGCAAATATAATTTGATCTTTTACTAAAGAGGATTCTAAGGGGTTGTTTGGTACATGGGATAAGAATAATAATCCCGGGATAAAGTTTAGGATTAACTTTATCCCATGTAGGGTTTGAGGTATTAGCTAATCCCGGGATAACTTTTACACTGAAATGGTGGGATGACCTATCCCATATAAAAGATATGATAACTAATCACATGGGGTATCCCACCATCGTACCAAACGACCCCTAAAGTTGAGGCAAACAAGTACTAAAACTGTGTCCATATTTCTGTCCAAGAACTTCTAAGGTTTCCCGCGATTTTCCTGGGTATATATTTGGCAAGTCAGAAGGTTATGACAGGTTATTTCTTTTTGAGAATGGTAACAAGTTTTATATATCAATGTACAAAAACTGTGCGAAAATCATACGTACAGAAGTGAAGCAAAAACAAAAACCTATTGTTAGCTAATTACAAAGCTTCCAAAATTTCTAGGATAGATTCAGTATCCACTAAGGTTATGACAAGTTATTTCAAGTTTCTAAATTTTTTTTCTGCTTCATTCTTACTCCTCCCGTTTCTTAAAATTTGATTTCTAGTAGTTTTGAGTTTGTAAGAGGTGGCTGAGGACGCAAATGTAGATCGCTTTATCATTCACATTTTCTTTTAGGATAATATTTTTGCAAACTTGGCTTGCGCTATTACTTCTGAACCATAAAAAAAGAAACAATTTTTTATTGCTACACAATGTTTCCAGACTACCCATACCTATCATCTGAAACTCAGTACTTACTATCTGCTAATAACACATGAATAATTTTAGACCCTATTGTGCTTGAAACTACAATAAGAATTTAAATCTGTGTTAGTAATAAATATGACGGATTACAGCAGGAAGCATGCTCAACAGCCTCTTTTGAGAAACGCATTAAAGAAGTATAGTGTCATCTTTTGAATCCTTCAGTGGTGGCCAAGTGTGGGATAATTTGAGAAGATTTAGGCTTCTTTGGTACCTGAGGGAAAAGTACAACTGATTTTTTCGTTAAGTTTCTATGCAACCGATTGGTGAAGGGAAAGTGAATACAGAATTTGACCTAATATTCTGAGCCGAATTATGATGAGATGAAGGGTGAATTTACATTTATCATCATTCTAGAAATCTGATGTATGAGTTCACTCCATTTTGCAGGATGATGACCAGGAAGCTATTCTCATGCCCAACAAAGATGGAGAGAAGTTCCTGTGTTATTTGCCTAAAGTTGATAAACCGAAGATTGGTAAACCACTGACACCCAATATAAGCAGTTTGGTCGTGGACACTGAGAAACGCATCAAGTGGAAGACACCAGATGAACTACTTGAAGTGCTGAAGGATCGTTGCCTTATCAGGGTGAGAATTCATCTAATTCTTCCCTTTCCACCTGACTTAAATAAATTAAATATCTACGGACCTTCTCCTAAGTACATAATCAATGAAAATTTATTCAACTTTAAGTTTATACGGTCCGCTCTAGCTGATGTGTTAGGAGAAGTTGTCTAATTTTGTGTGACAGTTATCTTATTAAACTTTCTTACAGCAAGAAGGGTGGTGGTCGTATGAATTCTGTTATGAGAACAAGTTGAGGCAAGTTCATTTGGAGGATGAAAAGGTATGTCTTTACTTCACTATTAAGTATGTGTTTTTCAGGCATTGATTTCTCAGAGTAACCTTTGGTTTTCCCTCCAAGAATATTTTAAATATTTAATAGGCTGAGCCTTTGTTGCTGCCTTGCTAAAGCTCCCGTCATGTGACTGGTGATGGATTGGTTCTGAAAATTCAAAGGACTCCAACATTGAATAACAATTCTATTGTGTCTTAGGTTTCACTTATCTCTCCTTGCACCTTCTACAACCACTTGCTTCCCTCTGTTCCCAAAGAGAAGTCCGTTTGCTCCTCCTTTTATTAAAAGATATCAGTGGTATTTAGCTAGCTTGTCTGCACCTTGACTAATCCACCGGGTAGCTAGCCTGTACAGCCACACATTGCCAAGGTAATCCTGCCCACCAAGAATGGAGCAAATGAGGTTACACCAAGTGCTATAGCTGGGATTCACACGTGGGATCTCTAGATTGTTATTCCCATCTCTCAACCACTAGTCCATCCCATCCCATTCCTCCATTCATTTTGTATTTGTTATATGTATTATTTGATCAATTTTTTACCTTATCAAAAGAATGTATTATTTGATCAAAGAAATATTTGTGTTTTCAGGTGGTTCAAGAATTTATCTTGGGTTACTATGATGCCGAAGCTACCACAGCTTATCATCAGAATCGCTCAGATAATTCAGTACTAAAGCATCCCCGTTCAAAAGATGCATCACAAAGGTATAGATACCATACTGTGAGTGAATAACTGGCTTAGAAGTAGCATACACCTTGGGCACATAGTGAGTCCGCTGACTACCGTTAAAAGCAGAAGCTCGTCAGTTTCAAGTTTCACCATAAGTACTTGACTACAGAAAATAACTATAATTGAAACATTTATTCAATTTTACGAAATTCTTGGAATGTCTTTCTTGAACTTTTGAAGCACACTGCCTGATGCATGGCACTACTCAAATTTGCTGTGACGGATTAAAATTTTGAATTCCTTCTGCACAATAATTCTTTTCTCCAACTCTTGACTTCTGTAGATATCACGCTCATATCTATACAAATGGAACCACATGTGATTTAACAAATGAGCCACGACAAACAGAGGTATGAAGCTATTCTTTTGCTTTTTTTTTTTTTTTTTTAATTTCAGAATTCTGTATTTTCTAATGGAATCAATTCCAGGTGAGGTTTGTTTGCTCAGAGCCTAGAGCTATGATAAGCTCTATAACTGAATTGTCCACCTGCAAGTACGCTCTCACCGTACACTGCCCAACCCTCTGCAAACACCCGTAAGTTACTTGACTCGATCTTATGCCTGTTGACAAATGACACTAAGCCGTCCTTACTTTTTTTGGCTGACTTATTTCTGGTAGCTGTTTATATCTATGTCGATACTTGCTTTCATGATTAACTGCTGCTGAGGTATTGAGAGATCTAAGACTTCTCTGGGTAGGAAGTGAAAAATCCAGTTGTTTGTATTTTAGTGTCTACTGCTGGTCAAAAGCAATCATCAAGAAGTACCACAACCTGAAAAGACATGCTTATTCTAGGTCATGCAAACTCAGCAGACCACAATATTAATCATGTGGTGATACTGTAGGAATAAGATACTTCCTCTGTCCCAGTTTATGTGATATTGTTTGACAGAGCACGGAGTTTAAGAAAGAAAGAAAGACTTTTGAAACTTGTGGTCTGAAACAAGGCATAGATATTTGTGTAGTTATAAATCATCTCAATAAGGGTAAAATGATAACTTTAAAGTTAAATTGTTTATAAATATAATAGGTATCATTTTTTGAGGGACAAAATGAAAGGGAGAGTGCATCACATAAATTGGGATAGAGGAAGTAATTTTATATTTTTTTCCAATATTAGTTGCCGTAGGATTTTCTGATTGTCTGATCGCCAGTTTTAGCGTGAGAGAGTCGCACTTGTAGGATTTGGTGCTTGATTGTGCTGTCTAGATGATCCAATTAAATAGTCGATTCAATGATGATGACTTGGCTATTCATATTTCATACACAAGATTTGTATGTATCAGGAAATTAAAGGTTCCCTCTTCCATTATGATGCATTATGCTATGACTTCAAAAGTACGTCCATGCAATCATTTAAGTGTGCTTGTCTTGACATTTATAGCTTGTTCTCCATATGAGCACATAAACAGCGCATTCGCGTGTGCATTTTGCTTGTCAGCCTTTGCTCTGATCGTTAATTGTTCTATGCAGTCTCTTCCAGGAAGAAAGGCCAGTATGGCATACCATTAACTGTAATAAACTTCCGAAAGATTACAGAGAAGCAAAAGCGGAAGAAAACTTTGGACATGAAAATATTGCCATGGTGACAGACTCAGAATATCAGCCTTCGATTGATTCAGACGAGCACGTGAAAGTGGAGAAAGACAATTTTGAAGATGAAAATATCACCATAGTGACTGACTTGGAGCATCAGCATGCGACATAAAGTAGACATGACTGATGAAGGGAATTTTTCTATCACTGCAGAAATGCTATATTCACGACTTATCAAGATCAAGCTGCTCGACTTCAATCCTTTTTCTGTTTTCTATTTACTTATCTGATTCAATATAGAACTTTTAAAATGTAAAAAAGGAAACATTTTCTTTAGGTACCAGTTTATTTTTCCTGAAGGGATAAAAGTCAGATTTCGTTGTACGAAACACATCTGTAGTGTCGATAGAGAAAATATTCAAATACAAGAGTTTCATTTCTTCTGTTCAAGAAGGGATATAATTGTGGAAATGACACCAGGTAACCAGTTTTTTAAGCATGTTGTTTAAAAGATATCCACAGTTTATAATGTATTTAAAGATTACTCAATTTGCTCGATGTCCTGAAGTTTAAACCTCAAGGTTCAAACTTACATCGTTTATTGTGTCCATAAATTCGACATCTTATGTTTTAAATTTTAAGTTAGCAGTTCTAATATACAGGACACTTAGTCCTGAACTTCAAATTAGTAGCTCAAAAAGTTAGGTTAGCCACTCTAAAATTCAGGATACAAAGTGTCAGGATACTTAGTCTTGAACTTTGGCCGAATTGGCTTATTTTTAAATACATTGTAAATTATGAATATATTTTCAATAGTAGATTTAGAAGTGGCTGCCGGTGAGTTTACTTCCATTATTTTTTTATCACAATTTATTGGAGTATATATGGAAAATGTAATTACACAGAATTGTCTGGTTTGTTTTTTGAACCTTTTTTGAACCAAGAAATTCCCACCCCTTTAAAGAGAGGCTCTTTAAAAATAAAATAGAAAAGGGAAAACGAAGAAACAAAAGTTCTCTGAAACTTTTTGCATTTTGTTTTGGTAGTAAACTAAGATTTAGAGAACTTCTACTAAGTGAGGAACTCTTAATTTATCTTTTGAAAAACAAAGTATTAGGTATTAGAATGAAATGAATCCAAATATCATAATCTAGACTTCAAATAGTTTATCTCAGCTAGATGAGGAACAAGGTGAACTTGATATAGCAAACTTAGAACCAAAACTCTTCATCATAAACGCAAAGAATATAAAGAAAAGGAAACACAAGCCATCAACTGAAGCTATTTCATTCAAGAACTAGGCTAAGATAATATACGCTAATACGCTATACACAGCAAACTTTCCAAGTCTGTCAAAAAGTATTGTACTTATTAACTACGACGACGGACCATTCTCAACATGTACTATACTTTTAATTACGAAGATGGACGATTCTCTACGTTATCTCCTATAGTTACTAAAGCTAAGTATTCGTTTATAGCTTCACCTTCTTCAGTAACCTCAATGTCATAGTCAGAGTAAGCATCTCCTCTTAGTAATTCCCCTGTAATCGCATCTTCCATTTCCACATCCCGCTCCTCAACTTTGTTATGACTTGGACCTCCCGCGCTACTTGAACCTGTGTTAGCACCCGCTCTGTTTTCACTTTGTTGGTGAGTTATAGGATTATTTGCATTGCCATCTTCCCCTTGATTGTTGTGTAGAGTATCATTTGCATTCTGATCTTCTGTTGCAGCAGAAGCAAGTAGATGATCTATCGCTGCTTGTCTCGTGCCAAAAGTGCGAACAGCTGCAGCCACTGCCAAAATAAACACATTTATATATTTACGTCAGCTCAAAGGACTGACACCGTAAAGATATATTTTCCACACATTAACCTCAAAGCATAACTCATGAAATTCCTCCAATCCCCCACAGCTTTTTGTCCTTTTTCCATTTAAATTGGTGCCTGAGGACAGGTACGGACCAAGATGTGTGTGTTCTGTTTTCACTCGATACACATTTCTTAAAACCTACTCTAACCATTATGTTGCCAAATCAAAATGTAAATTAATCACTTCTATGGAAGAATAATGTGGTTATTAAGTCAAAAAATGGTTCTAGTATACAATAAACAAATGCAAATATAAATTTAACAAATATAGATACCTGCTTCTCTGGGGAAACCCATGGATACAATTTCTTCAATAACAGCATTCTCTGCTTGGCGTAACCTTTTCTTCTTCCTTGACTCAATATGTATCTGCATTACGAAAAGAGGAAGTAGATACCAAAGATATTCTTCGATAAATCTGCACTACGAGTCAGATTGATTAATCGTATTTTGTGGGCACCATTTTAAAAATATATCAAAGAGGCAATTCCAGTGTTATTAGAGGCAGTATTGTATTCTAATATTGTAGATTTCTATCTTCATGTTGTTCCTTTCGCTTTGTTTTCTTTTATCTTGTTCTCGTTATTGCTTGTTGCTACTGCTCTTTTCTCATTTTTCCTCGTGCCGAAGGTCTATTGGAAACAACCTCCTTATATTCACTGTAGGGGTAAGGTACCCTCCCTAGACCCCACTTGTGGGACTATGCTGGTTTTTTTGTTGTTGTTATCAAAGAGGCATTTCCATGCCACGAATTGTCGGAGCATGGGCTATCTACTAAGGAACGAACCTAGCAGTTGTAAATACAACTGTCTCCTTAAATAAGTAAACGGTTGAATTTATTCAATTGCACAGTGCCAGCAAAATCAGGAGCTAATTCCCCGATTGACAAGCTAGTCGAAGTTTTTTTGGTAAGTCAAATTTTCATTAGAACTACTATATGACTCTAACACGAGTTGCCCACTGGAGTCACTCGCTCTACTTCTAAAGATAGATAACAAAAAGCTAGGGACTCTCAGCTGCCGAGGTGGCGTAGTGATAGGTGAGAGCAACTGAGCAATAAAAAACAAAAGTAGGCATTTGTCAAATTTGCCAATTATGCAAATCATTAAAGCAAGATATCCGGACCCATATTTCCTGATATCTCGAGATATTCATTCTCTACCAAAAAAAAAGGAAGTAGAGAAACTGGAGATTTCTCTTGGTCTACTTCTGACAGTAATAATTACCGGGACTTGGTAACATTTGAATTATCACTGGCTGATCATGCAAACCTAGATCCAAGTAACTGATAGGACACAGCCCAGTCAATTCCCAAAATTAAAAAAATTGTATCAAATTGGATTAGTATCTAATACCTCAGTAAGTATTCGACTAATAGCTTCACATGGGCATTATATTCATGCCAGAAAATTTACCTGTATCGAAGCATTAGCTTCCGGATTTGTCAAGTCATCCAGAGCTTTTTGTGTATCATTTTCATTTCGTCGAAGTGCTTCTGCAGCAAGCTCTTTCTCAAACCTGGCGTTCAGGAATATGTATGAGTTTTACAAAAATATCAGGCCACTCAGGACTTAACATAAGCATGCTTAGGATAATTGGATAAAAGAAGCACAGTCATTCTGGTTTATCAACAAAATGCACTGTTTGCTAGTCGAAAAAGTTCTCTATCAGGTTTTCTAATCCAGTTTAGTAATGAGCATAAAAAGTAGTTTAAGTCGAATAGCGTACAACCTCTGGGAGAAATTGCTTAAGTTAGTACTCCCTCCGTCCCAATTTATGTGGCACTCTTTCCTTTTTAGCCAGTCCAAACAAGATATCACATTTTCTTATTTAGAAATAATTTATCTTTAAAATTACTACTTTACCCTCAACAAATTGATTTAAAGCCACACAAATATCTTTGATTTGTTTTAGACTACAAGTTTCAAAAACTTTCCTTTCTTAAACTTCGTACAAAGCCAAACACCACCACATAAATTGGGACAGAGGGAGTAGCTTTCCTATGCAAGGGAAACAAGAAATGTCTCCCCTTGAATGATCTTGTGATACAAGTCTTACTTACCCAATTGACACCAATTCATTCAGTCTCTCGAGATCAACAGCTTTTCCGAGGTGAGTCGTTCCATAACACTTTTGATCTCTACAGTTTATATGATAAAGAGAGTTTAAGTAATGTAGCAAGTGTTAAGAAAATATACAGAGAGGAATTATATTTTAAACAAATATGAACTCACATGATCTCCTTCCGCCGCCTGATGTCGTCCTCCCTTTGCCTTGCTTTCTTTTCTTTTTCCTCAA
The DNA here is from genome assembly GCF_000715075.1 of Nicotiana tabacum. NCBI lineage: Eukaryota > Viridiplantae > Streptophyta > Magnoliopsida > Solanales > Solanaceae > Nicotiana > Nicotiana tabacum. The sequence goes on along the minus strand of NC_134097.1, from coordinate 15,347,733 downwards.
GAAGAAAATCAACAGCGCTTTCTACTACTTGATTGTTCATGCGCAGGGCTCTCTTGGCATCCCGTTCCTTGTAGCCCATACTCAAAAGTAAGGACAAAGCTTCATCTGGAATTTGAAGCTGTTTTTAAAATAAATAAAAAAAGACAAAAAATGGATTAACTGTTTATCATTACTGAGAAAATAAGTATGAAGAATTAACCAAGAGAGAAACAACAAGAGCTGGTATTCCAAAAGAAGAGAAGCAATAGATGTGTGAAGAACCATTCGGCCTAACTCAACCATAAAAGCTAATAGCTCACGAGGCGGATTGCCCTAGACCTATAAGGAGACCACAACTCATTCTCTCAACCAATGTGGGACTTAGCAAGATGTGTATGTAAGCCGTATAAACCAATAAGTCGGCAACACGAGCAAAGCGCTAATTAAGCCAACAAAACCACAGCACATGAACACATGTACGCATGCAAGAAGACCAGAGAGAAATGGAAGCTAAAGCAGACACTGGAGAAGAATATATTATCTCCTACAAAGAACTGAAAACATTTATCCCGATATCTGTCTATCAGTACAAACAGCAATAGCCAACCGTCATCAGCTTTACCAGAAGAAAAAAAAAAAACAGGCTAACCTGCAAAAACTTGGCTTGAGCAGATGTCAAGGACTTTCTAGATTTTTCAATCTGACCGCTATGATATGCCACTACTCCTTCTAGCAGCTCCAACCTCAAATGTCTATATAAAGAAGATATGGAAGCAAATAATTTTAAAATAATGTCGCAAGGAACTGTTTCCAGCATTGTACACAAGCAGTATCAATCTGTGTTTACTCACAGAGCAATCTCCGGGTATCGTCCTTTTTGAAGCAGTCTGAGACGACTCGCTTCCTTCCCATGAGAACGCTCAAGCCCTTCTCTAGCTTTTGCAAGGCGGACTCCTGCAACTGAGAGCCAGCTGATATCTCGGAGCATAAGGTAGCACCACACCATGTCTATTTGCAGAATCGGCACATTGTCAACCATCTGAAAAGCCAAAGAGGAAGGACGGAATCATCAGATAACAGCTATAAAGCAGATTTAAGCAGATCAGTGAATAAAGAGATACTCCACAAAATGTTTTCATATATCATTAGAAAAACAACTTGTATGAGTTGCCTGTAACTTATCCGCCTAAACATACATTTTATATCTGCTGAAACGCTGAGCACTATTCACAAGATAATCTACCCATTCAAGGACTGACAACAAAGACACAGATCAAATGAACGGAGGAGAAGAGTAAGGAAGTTCTGTGACTTTATTGTAGTAAAAAACTCTATCATCTTCTTTCATTCATTTTCTATAGTTTTTCATAATATATCACTCAAAAGTCCGAGGTCACTTTTTCACATCAATTCTTGGAGGAATTCAAATTGCGAGCCATACCTCCCCAGTTAATCACTGAATAACAAACATTCAGAGCTCTCATCTTAATAACAATATTGCGCAAAATAACAGCACTCAATTTGAAAGGAAAGGAATAATATATTTTGGAAGAAAGAAATCTAACATACCTCAATGAGTTTCGGGTTGCAGAGAGAGAAGGCTTCCTGCAAAAGAGAAACCACTTCCATATGAGCATTCAACCAGATATTTAAATAATACTGTAGTTCAAAAAATTTCTAAATCAGAATATGGTCTTCACAACAAGCAGAACACAATTTCTCACGACACTGACAACTGGACACTAGAAACAGCACAAGCAAGGAGCTACAGTGGAAAATTGATGCCATAACCACAAGTCAAACAAAAATATAGGTCGCAAGTTCCCTATGTTGCATGGACTATCCAAAATGCTGCCCCACCCCTGTCGGATCCTCCAAAAATACTACTTTTGGAGGATCCAACACACAGCCGGCAACATTTTCCGAGAGTCCGAGCAACATACAGATTCGGGCATCCTTTGTATGACAACATCAGAATCTTGTACTTGACTTAAAAGACAGGAAATAGCAAGAAAAAGATTAGGCACTAACTTCTCCCATGGTCAGCACTTCTAGTGCTTCTTTATAATTCTTCTTCCTCATCAAGGCTTTTGCATTTGTATGAAGCATTAGGCCCATCATTATTGCTCTGGAAAGCAAAAAGGAAATGAAAACAACAGATTGTGTGTCATTCATAGTCAATATGAACCTATTTGCTAATAGGTTAAGAAAAAAACATCATATACCGTTGATCAGTCTCAGTTCCCAGTTGCACCTTTTGTCCACTCTGATTTTCGAGCTCCAGATTGAAATCTTCAACAGGTAATGAGCCATCCGCATGTCTCTTTGACAGAGAAGTAGCAGCAGCCCTATAATTTAAATCATATCAGAAGTTAGCTAGAAAAGAACAAACGAATAATGTCTTGTCCAGGCAAAGAAGTAACTGGCTTAAAATAGAGGCTGCAAGAGCTTTATACATTTTATTACTAAGAAGGAAACAAATTTAAGCAAGATCACAAAGAAATAGTTTCTTCCTCCAGGAAAATATCATCAAGTGGAACTATAACAGAGTGTTATAAACCCCAATTATAAGTACATTGGCATGTTCGACATGTCTAAACCACCAAAGCTACTCTCAATTTTATTTCGTTTTAGCCTGTCCTCCCCAGCATATATTTTCTTCTTCATATCGATATGAAAGAGCTAGCAACATCAGAGCAAATAAGTAGAAATCCAAATATGTATTCCAGTCTCTGTCCTGCAAAAATAAACCATAGCTACTATATTACCACTCACTACCTAAAGGGTCATCATACCACAGCAATTAGAATTCCCATACTCAGTGGATATACCACAGATGAACAAAAATAAACAAAACATACAGACAGAAATAAAGACAGACTTTCCCACACAAATAAACACACATATAAAGATCATCATCAGAATCAGATATTTTTTGGATAACCGAGAAATCCCGAAGGCTTGTGACACACGGTTCGAAACTCAACAGATAAAGGGCCTGCACCTCCACCCTTCTCCAATTTAAATGCGAACTTTTGTCCGCAGAGGGTTCGAACCCATGACATGTGCCAAACCCACAAGTCATGTGCTGGGCTCTTACAGCTAGACCAATACCCGGGGCTCATCAGAATCAGATATTAATAGCAGCTAAATCAGACTACTTTCACTCTGATCATAATTCCAAAATAGAACTCACAACCCTTAGCAAATAGAATCCCCAAGTCAAACTCCGCGGAGACATACAACAAATACACAAATAGATGAACGAAAAGAAACAATCCCCTCCTCCCCCCCCCCCCCCCCCCCCCAAAACACACTCACACACAAAAATCGTCAGAAGCAAAAATCAATTCCGTGTACCAAAGATATAAACTAAACAAGACACTACTTTCACTCTGATCACACAAATAAAATAAAAAAACTCACATAATTAAACAATAAAACCCATCAAGTGAATCAAGAAAAACACTAGACTAACATAAAGACACAAACTTTAAATAACAAAACTCACATAATTTAACAATAAAACTCAAAATCCATCAAGTAAATAACATAAAGAATGACTAAAAAGACACTAACTTTAGCCTTGAAAGTCTACTGCAACGCTCTTCCTCAGCCAAAAATTCTTCTTTTACACACAAAAATCATCATCGGAATAAAAAATCAATTCTATGTACCATTGTAGATGCTATAAAAGCCACTACTTTCACACTGATCACACAATTTAAAGAACAAAACTCACATAATCAAACAATAAAACCCAAAACCCATCAACAGAATCAACAAAACAACATAAAGAATGACTAAAAGATTAACAAAAAAATTACTAACTTTAGCCTTGAAAGCCTAGTGCAACGTTCTTCCTCAGCCAAAGATTCATCTTTTACAGACTTGCCTTGATCAATAGAAACCTTAGAAGCCAAAATCTTTGCATTATTTTTAACACCCAATTGGCTTAACTTCTCAGTTCCATCACCATCTTTCAACAATTTACCAGCACATATAAGGTTGATCGTTTCAACGCCTGATCTTTTTGCAATTTCTTCTCTTAACATTGGTACTGTCCATTCTTCTAATTCTACTTCTATTACTCCACTCCATACCCCACCTATCTTCAATTTTGCTGACCCCATATATGCTTATTTTGCAGAGAAGAAATAAAATTGTACGTATAATTTGAAGTCTTTTAACTATGTGTGTTTTAATGGAGAAAGTAGGAGAAGAGACTTGGAAGAGAGAGTCATCTTTAATTACTCTATATTTGTTTCGACTTGGGAATCTTGTTTATATATACTCCTAATTACGTTAAGGTTAAGTTTTCGATGTAGACTAAAAAGTCTCACTAAATAAATAATGAATATGTCATATTATTTGTGTAAATATCCCAAAAGTTTTCGGGTTTTGAAGTTTGGACTGTATTTTTGTTGGATGAATCTTTATACTGATAGCTGGCAGAATTCAAAGTTTACTTTTCCTAATCGGTATAGATTATACACTAATTATACATATATTATATATTCGTTTGTTATATTTAGTTTAGAAGAATTAACCTAAAAATAGCCTGTTGAGGTATAATATATGCATAATTTATGAATTATATGTGTATAATTATGTATAATAAATATATAAACTATGTATATGGCTAAAAAAAGTAATTAATCAATATGGCCGGTTATTTGTGTAAAGATAAATGGATGGACGACTATTTAAGTTAATTGTTCATTTGAAAGCTCTCTAAAGGCTCGTTTGGTACGGGGATAAGTGATAAATTAATTTCGAGATTAAATTTCAGATGAGTTTATCACACATTATATATAGCATTGTACTTACTATAATATATATAAAAAATATTACTTGTTTCATGGTATCAGAAGTCTAGGTTTTATTTTTCTCCTCTGTTGAATCATGGCTCCCAACTCCTCTACCGAATCATTTCCTACATCCCCAGCCTCCGTGACTAATGCTTCCTCCTTTCTTCCATCATATCCCTCTACTATTTCCGTCTCCAACATTAAAAATCTTGTTCCTACTGTTCTTGACTTTACAAACTATATGTTATGGAGAGAGCTTTTCTTACTAATCTTCAAAGGTCATGGTATTTATGGCTTTATTGATGAAAGTATTTATGGCTTTATTTATCCGGAATCCTTCCTTTCAACAATGGATTCAACTTGACCTTATTGTTCTTTTATGGATTCAAACAACTATTTCTCAAGAGATTTTTCAAGCTATTATCAAGCCAAATTATTCTCTCGCTTCTAGAGACGCATGGCTTCAAATCGAATGTTTATTCCGTGATCAAGTCAGTTCTCGAACACTTCAACTAAAAGTTCAGTTTTACAAACTTAAGAAAGGTAATCTATCAATTAATAAATATGTCCATCGTCTCAAGTCCATTGCAGATGCATTGACGTCCATAGGCAATCCCTATGCATCCCAAGGTAATGCAATGAATATGAGACTTGTTAATCATGATTTAAATGATTTTAAAGTCATAATATGGCTATATATGATGTTTGAATAGAAAATATGAAGTTTGGGAAAAATCGGATTAAAGTTGCGGAGACACCGACTAAGGATTTGCCATGTAATAGAGCTTTTTGAGAAATATATTTCATATTCTATATGAGGTCTTTTGAGGACATATTATATACCAAATTGAAGGTCTTGGAATGTAGTTTCCAACGCAATTAAACGTTTGTTCATACGACACCCGGATAAAAAGTTATAAGCGTTGGAAAAAGGGTTAATCATAGGGTGCCAAGTAGCACCTTTTTTTACTTTTAAAAAAATGGGATATTTACATCCCATCTCGTCTCTTTCTCCATTTTTCCAGAGAGCTCGCCCAAATAACACCCCTAAATTTACTCTTAAGCTATCTACAAGAGCTTCAAACAATATTATTATCCCGGGCACGGAATCAAGAAGCGATAACATTAAAACGATCCCTATGACGTAAGTATCGCTATATCGCCTCTCTTTTTCTTTGTAGTTTGAGTTTTGGAAGGTACTTCATAGTTAAGAAAATGTGTACTTTCTGTATTTAAGTATTTAAATATCAAGGAATGTTGATAAATTCGTTTCCTAATAGTTAGAACTCACGGGACGGTGATCGGAAGCCGTGAGTTCGAGTTATTTGACTTGTAGTGGACTGTTTTGTAGGTTGTTTCATGTTGCCTTTGGGTTGTATATTTTTCTACTGTTTAATGGAGTTTTGGAGGACAAATGGTGTGGAAAAATACCACATAATTACGGAATGGTGGGCTGGTTATTCGTCGTTATATTTTTTAAGTTGTTTGACACTACTTTGATTGTCGTTTTATGTATGAAGTGATTAGGGTGTGTGGGATATTTTATGGTATATTGTGATGGAGATAAGGTTGGAAAATTATGCTTACATGTTGTTATTGTTGTGCTCTTAATGTTGTTGGTATATAGTATTGGAGGAGGGCCTAGTTACAGGGGAGATGCTGCCCAAATTTACGTAAACGAGCTACTAGTTTAAGTTGCGGACTTAGCCTTTACTCAACACTGATTTTAAATCTCCTTATGCTATGGTAGATTGAGTTGAGTTGTTTGAAGAATTGCTTGGAAGGTATTAAGGACTCAATGGAGTTAAGGTATGTTAAGGCTATCCCTTCTTTCCTTTTGGTATGATCCAAATGATACAGACGAAACGAGCAAAATACGCAACTTTCATAAATGACTCTATTCATAGAAATACTAGGGGTGTCTATATTCTTGATTCCCCATGTGAATTATTATTATATCCTCTGTTCATGGGTCTCAGAAAAATACGTATTTGATAAAGTTTGTCCAAAAGGCATATTGATTTTTATGATATTCGAGAAATCTTATTAACGTACTTCTTATGCATTTTATGCATTTATACATGTACATTGACCCATGACCAGAAGGTGTTATATACGCGTATATTATATGTATATGAGATATGGGAAAAGGTTATGGCGTTATATATGCACCACCACCTGATCAGCTGGTATACGTTGATGATTTTGCCCACAGTGGCCGAGATGATATGATGGGATGTCCTCAGAGGCTTGATGATGTATGAACGCATATACCTATGCATGGTATAACATTTATATGCACATGCATGACATTATAATTTTTCATGATTCAGAGAGCTATTCGGAATTTCAGGTTGAGTTCTTTACTCCATGTTTCTTTCATGTCTTTTATATACTACTGTCATGCCTTACATACTGGTATGGCCTTATAGGCCAGTACGACATATGTATAAGTCAGTATATCAAGTTGGGTTACCCTATATTGAGTATTTCCTAATGTTTTATTCTACTTATCTCACGACAGCCTCTCCGGCTCAATTACCTATGATAGTATGATACAAAAGATACTTTACATTGGTACTCGGTTGAGTAAAGTACCGGGTGCCCGTCCCGGCCTATCAGTTTGGGTCGTGACAAATCCAATCTCTGAAATTGATCTTCTTCTACAAATACTTTCTGGATTAACTCTAGAATATATGCTACTCGTGTTCCTCTTCCTACCTTTGTTGAAGCACGCTCTCTAATTTTTCTTCGTGAAGCTCAATTAACTAGTCTCTCTAGTTCTTATACGGATAGTTCTACCACTACTTATGTGGCCAAGAAACAATCTTGTTCCTCTTATGGTAGTGGACGTGGTCGTAATAATAATGGTGGGCGTTATTCCAATGGTGGACATGGTCGAGCCACATTGGAATACCAAATTCTTTAATGTTGGGGTTCAACAGTTCACTCCTCGTCCACGTCTTCCTTCCATTCTAGGTCCTCCTCTAATTTCTTATCCTATTGCTTTCATTCCTGCTCAACCCAATAATGTAAATCTTTACTGCCAACGTTTCTATCAGCCACACCATATTGCTCGCGATTGTCTATCTCTAAATTCTAAGGCCTTTGTGTTAGACATTAGTTCCAACTACTCCTTTTCTTCACCCGTTGATGCCTCTTGGTTTGTGGATACTGGAGCAGTTTCACACATGACTCCAAATGCATTCAATTTATCTTCAGTTACTCTATACAATGGCTCGGATCGTGTAATTATGGGTAATGGAACTCAAATCTCTATCTCCTACATTGGACATGGTACTCTCTTTAATTCTAATTCTCGCTTTTCCCTTAGAGCTATTTTAATTGTTCCTCATCTTTCCACCAATGTATTAAGTGTTCGCAAATTTACTACGGATAATAATTATTCTATAAAATTTGATCCTTTTAGTTTTTCGATTAAGGAACTCATAGCGAAGAGGCATCTCCTTCACTTCAATAGTCGTGGAACTCTTTATTCAGTTTCTTCTCAATTTGGTGATTCTGCTGCAGCTTCTCACTCTACTCTTGTTGCTGCTCGTATCCATCCAAACGTTTGGCATCGCTGTCTAGGACATCCAAGCTCTGTTATTTTTGCTTTTTTAATTAGGGTCAATAAGTTACCTTGTTCTTCATTCAAATGTTTAGATAATTTATGTAATGCTTGTCAACTTAGCAAGCACCAGAAGTTACTATTTATGGATTCTAGTTCTTTTCTTTATCTCCGTTCGAGTTAATTAATGATACTTGGACTTCCACTGTTCCCTCTTTTACTGGTTTTCGGTATTAAATTTTATTTCATGATGATTTCACAAAGTTCTCTTGGGTATTTCCTCTCAAGCGTAAATCTGATGTTTTCACTACCTTTAAGCATTTTTATGCATATGTATTGACCCAATTCTCTATAAAATTAAAGTCTTTTAAATGTGATGGGGCTACTGACTTTGTTAAACTTCAAGCTTTTCATTCTTTTCTTAATAATAATGGTGTCTTGCTTCGCATTTCATGTCCTCACACTCACCAATAAAATGGCAAAGTTGAACGGATACATCGTACGATATTAAATATGGTTCGTTCATTATTATTTCAAGCTTCTCTTCCCTCTCAATTTTGGGTTGAAGCTTTGCATACTATTGTCCATTTTTTAAATATACTCCCTTCGTCTAAGCTTCACTTTAAGACACCATTTGAAGCTCTTTTTGGCAAGGCTCCTACCTACCATTATCTATATGTTTTTGGTTGTTCTTGTTATTCCAATTTACGTGATTATTCCTCTAACAAATTGAGTCCTTGTTCAACACATTGTATCTTTCTTGGCTATCCCTCTAACTACAAAGGATATAGATGATTTTATCCTTTATGTAACAAAGTGTTTATCTCTATACATGTTAGGTTCAATGAGGATTTCTTTCCATATCCTTTCTTCCCTCAACTTCATCTGAACCTAGCTCTCCTACTTTCTTTAAATTTTCATCTTCAATTGGTATTCATCTTTCTTTATCTCCTACTTTTCAGCATAGAAATTTTCAACGATGTGCACAATTATTATCTCCTATTAATGCGGAAAACTCTTCTTCTATTTTACCTCCTAATTCTTCACTTCAAGCCTTATCTCCAATTACGTTACACTCTCCAGGAAACCATTACAATTTTAATTATTCTTTCCATCGAACTACATTGCCACCTAAAAAATCTCTTCCTATCCAAAATACATCTCACCAGCCACCTCAAAATAATTCTAAATTTCCTTCACCTAAAAATACATTTCCACCACAACATGACATCTCCAACTCCTCTCCAAATATTAGCCAGCCTACTCCTTTATCTCCTAATACTAATACTTCTTATTCAATCAATGATATCACCAATTCATCTCCCATCCTACATCACGTATCTTCTATTTCTAAAACTCAAATTCCAAACTTACCTTCTTCTAATTGTAAGTCAAATCCCATGATCACCCGTAAGCAAACAGGATCTCTCAAGCCACGAAAAAATTCCTTCTTTGATTTCTCATTTCTCTTCACTTCTATCTGAACCTTCATCTTTTACGAAAGCTTTTAAGCGTCCTCATTGGAGGCATGCAGTGTCCGATGAATCCAACCCGCTTATGGCTAATCGCACTTGGGACTTAGTACCACCTTCCTTTCATGCCAATACCACTGGTTGTTGCTAGCTATATCGAATTAAACAAAAATCGGATGGTTCTCTAGAGCATTTTAAGGCTCGTTTTGTAGCCCAAGGCTACAAGCAACAATAAGAACTAGACCATGATCAAATGTTTAATCCCGTGGTGAAACCAGTCACCATTCGTATTATTCTTTCCCTTTATGCATCTAAGCAATGGTTTGTGCATCAATTAGACGTTAAGAACGCCTTTTTATATGGAAAGCTTAACGAATTGGTATACATGAAGCATCCTACTGATTTTGTTCATCCACAATTTTCTCATCATGTTTTTCGGTTGAACAAAGCTCTTTATGGCTTAAATCAAGCCCCTCAGGCATTGTTTCATCAATTTACTTCTTTTATTCAGAGTAATGGATTTCAAAATAGCATGTCTGATCCTTCTCTTTTCATTTACAAAAATAACTCAGATATTGCTATTCTTCTTCTCTATATTGATGATATTCTTTTCACCGCCTCTTCTAATTTGTTACTTAAATCATTAATTCAAACTCTCAAATGTGAGTTTTCAATGAGTGACTTGGTGTTTCTATAATTGCTCACAATGGGGGTTATTTTCTTTATCAATCCAAGTGTGTTAAAGAACTTCTCAGTCGTGCAAACCTGCTTTCTTCCAAACCAGTTTCAACTTCTCTTTCTCCTAAGTCTCTACTTCATTTTGAAGATTCTCCTCCCTTTTCTGATCCTACTCTTTACAGAAGTCTTGTTGGTAGTCTCCAGTACTTAACCTTCACCCGTCCAATTATTGCTTTTGCTGTTAATCAAGTGTCTCAATTTATGCATTCTCCCTTGGACATTCATTATACTAATGTCAAAAGAATCATACGTTATTTGCAAGGTTCCTTGGATCATGATTTATTTATTTCTGGTGGTTCTATTGACAATTTAAAATGCTACTGTGATATTGACTAGGCTGCCTGCCCTGCTACTCATCGATCTACTTCGGTCTACTATATCTTTTTTGACCATAATCTTATTTTCTGGTCTTCTAAGAAGCAGAATGTTGTTTCTAAATCAAGTGCTGAAGTTAAATATAGAGCAGTTGCTCACGCCATTGCTAAAATCACGTGACTACTATCGCTACTATAGGAACTCCATATTTCTCTTTCTTCACCTTCTACAATTTTTTGTGACAATATGTGCATCATTTATTTGGTACGAAATCATGTTCAGCACGCTCGTACCAAACATGTTGAAATTGATGCCATTTTGTTCGTGACAACGTTGCCTCGGGTGCTCTCCAAGTTCAATATGTCCCTTGCCAAGACCAACTTGCTGATTTATTGACCAAGTCACTTCCTTCACCACGAGTATTATTCTTACACGACAAGCTCTTGCAGACCGAGTATCGCTTGAGGGGAGTGATAAGTGATAACTATGTTACTTAAATTATTTTGAATTAGTCTTTGTAATTAAGAAAATAAGTATGTTATTTGTACAAGTAGATGTACATTATATATAACATTGTACTTGTTATAATATACATCAAGAAATATTACTTGTTTCACATATTACCTTTTTTTTTTGTTGTAGTTTCAAATATTACATATGACTCATACCCTTGTTATGGAACAAAACTACTACTATTATTTTATACAAATAGACAATTTTGTCCCTTGTACTTAAAATTTATTCTTTTATAAGAATATTATATTCTTGTATTTTATCCAACGATAAATCTAATACTTGTTTCCTCCTTTGACTTATTCAAATGCTTTTTGCTTACTTAAGAAGATAAATAAAAATGAAGAAATGATCATATTTATAATACAATAGAATAAAATATACTTTGTTTCATTGATGAGACATTAGTTTCTAGACATTTGAAATGATAAATGTGTAAAAAATAAAGTTTCAACAATAAATCATAGGACTAGATGGCACAATGTTTAATTGATATAAAATCACAATATTAAGATACTTAGGAGTTATACAAAGCTATGGAGTGACCAATGAATTGCAATATAAAAGCTTAAAAGTAAAGACTTTTTTTTGGGTAATAAATGTGAAATATTACCATTAACAATCCAAATTAGTACGTCTCTTGAGCTCTAATAGCTCTAGTACACTCATCTCTAGTGTTACGCCTCCTCCAATCAACCAACAAGAAAACAGTACACTAACTCATTACTCTATTCTAATACAGCCTCCTTGTCATGGGCCGACTTTCTTACGCTCATCAGCGGCCCCGATTCGCTCGTGCGGCGCCTGCAGTTCCCTTTGCTGCAGGCCAGCCTATTTTCTTTCTCAGGTTTTCAAGCACGATCTTGTGCCTGATGGTGGAGCTCTCCCATGAGGCTCGCCCCAACTTGTGCTGCCCGTAAGATGTCTAGGCACTTGGCCCTAGACATGTTGTGGCGCTTCATCTTAGGATCACAATCCATGCGCGCCGTGGGGGATTGGCTTAGGACATGTCTTGTCCCTCGCCCAAGACTGAGCATCGCTCTCGCGTGCACAGTCTAATCCTCAAGCTTGACACTCACCTAGTGCATCCGCAACTAGCTCATGCCTCGTCCGAGTAAGGCAACCTTTAGTCCTTGACCATTGTCATATGCGTCTTTCGTGCCATGCCCATACATAACCCTCGCAACACGTTTCCATCCCGAATAGTGCAGTGTCGCCCCACAACTGCACGTTTAGACCAACAGGCCCTTACTTGCATGGTTGAACCAGAGCCATGCTCACAAGTCGACACATGATGTCCCTAAGATAGGTGCGTCAAGTATCCAATCGGCACAGAGCTCTCTTCCAACATTCGGCAGCCCGCGGGGCTGGCCGTCCCACATATCGAGCCTCCAGCACCACTTTGATACCCAATGATAGCCCGAAGGTGTCGCGCCATCCATAAAGTTCCCAAACTCGTATGGATACCTAGGATATTCCTTTGAGTCATCCAGGCAGGCCCTTGAGGTCGCCCCTAAGGTAGCTCGTTCAATACGGCTTGGTGGCAGCACATATGGGGGAGGCAGGTCGGAGCTTTCATCACCTATACCCCTCCTTATATATGCTTAAAATTAAAAAGCCCAAGTTTCCCGAGTAGACAGATCTACATCAGACATCAGAAGAGCCTTTTCTCACCAGTTCTTTGCCGAAGTCACAACCCCAAGGTGCGGGTGTCTCACTTTGTAGTTGACCCACACTAGTCAACTACACCATGACCCTCACGGCCTTCATGTTCGTCTGAAGCTTTTCCTTCAATGGTTAGCACCTCAATGTGCTTTCTGGCACCGTTCCCGTAGCCATTCGCTCCCGTAGCCTTAAGATGCCCTCTGGCATGGCTCCCGTAGCCTTTCACTCCCGTAGCATTAAAACGCCCCTAATACCTTTGAAGATGTGTTTGCTTCCAGACCCACGACTTCACCCATATGCCTCTTACATAGGCGGGATCCTCCCACACTCAATGCGGAGGATACATTTAGCTCGGTCGTCCCACTCGGCATTCGGCCAGCTCTTGGGACGACTCTTGGTGAGTACTACATTCTCAAAGTCATAGCATCGCCGCATTCCCGAACAAAGATCTTTGTTTTCCAACTATCATTTCCTCAGCAAGTACCCAATGCTCCTGGTAGTACTTCAATACTCGCCCTATAGACAGGTACTCTCTTGGTCCTGCTAGCACGGCTTCCCGGTTCGGTGTGCCTCGCACTTGGACTCTCAACGGTCCCCGATCATTCGGCGTACCCCTTTCCAGAATGATGACATCTTCCAACTTGGAAACTCGCCTAATTCCGAAGCTTCGCTATACCCTCGAATTCGTTTCCTCACCATGGCAATGCCCTCAGGCAGCTCAAAAATCTATCCCGAAGGAAAGACACTCAACTGATGCATCACACGCATCCTTGGCAAGATCTCCGCTATGATTATGCCCAAAGTTTATAGTCCACGACTCCCACACTTTTGCAATATGGTTGCACGACCTGGAAAACATGGCCTTCTCTTGACCATCCGACTCATCGACATATTACCACATTCAGTAGCACCCTAGACTTTCGAAAGAAAGTGGAATCACCCATCTCTTTCTTCGGCCAGCAATATCATGTTCTCGAACTCTGGTGGCATATGAACATCAATCTCAGCTTTGACATAATTTCCGCACTGATATCCAAAATGCACTCGCCATATCCACCCTTTGCCTTGACATTGTGCCATGGCATAGTATGGCCTTAATTAGCTCTGATACCACGTGTCACGGGCCGACTTCCTTACGCTCGCCAGCGGCACCGATTTGCCCGTGTGGCACCTACAGTTCCCCTCGCTGCAGGCCAGCCAATTTTCTTTCCCAGGTTTTCAAGCACGATCCTGTTCCTAATGGTGGAGCTCGCCCATGAGGCTCACCCCAACTTGTGCCACCTGTAAGATGTCTAGGCACTTGGCCCTAGACATGTCGTGGCACTTCATCTTAGGATCACAATCTATGCGCGCCCTGGGGGATTGGCTTAGGACATGTCTTGTCCCTCGCCCAAGACTGAGCATCGCTCTCATGTGTACAACCCAATCCTCAAGCTTGACATTTGCCTAGTGCATCTGCTACTAGTTCGTGCCTCGCTCGAGTAAGACAACCTTTAGTCCTTGGCCATTTTCATGCGCGTCTTTCGTGCCATGCCCATATATAGCCCTCGCGACACGCTTCCATCCCGAATAGTGTAGTGTCGCCCCACAACTGCACCATTAGGCCAACGGACCCTTGCTTGCATGGTTGAACCCAAGCCATGCTCATAAGTCGACACATGATGCCCCTATGATAGGTGCGTCAAGTATCCAATCAGTACAAAGGTCTCCTTCCAACATTCGGCAGTCCGCGGGGCTGGCCGTCCCACACATCGAGCCTCCAGCTCCACTTTGATGCCCAATGCTAGCCCGAAGGCGTCGCGCCATCCATAGAGTTTCCAAACTCGTATGGATACCTAGGACACTCCTTTGAGTTATCCAGGCAGGCCCTTCAGGTTGCCTCCAAGGTAGCTCGTTCGATACGACTTAGTGGTAACATGTATGGGGGAGGCAGGTCGGAGCTTTCATCACCTATACCCCTCTTATATATGCTTAAAATTTAAAAGCCCAAGTTGCCCGAGTAGACAGATCTACGTCAAACATTCAGAAGAGTCTTTTCTCACCAGTTCTTTGCCGAAGTCACAACCCCAAGGTGCGAGTTGTGACACTCCTGCTCTAATCAAGCATTTGGAAATAATAAAATCAGAACCAATACCTAACCAATTACATAACTTCTGGAGCAGAAGATAACCCCTTTTAGCTTTCTTTGATGTTTGCATACTCTCTAGTCTATTTTTGACTACTTTCTGTATCTGTGCAATTGAAAATTGTGTATTCACATTGGTGTTTCTAAAGATCCTCCATTTTCTTGGTTGCCATGTATGAAATATCATTGCCCCCATATGGCTGCTACTACTTCTCTCTTCATCACCCCCATCTCCTAGTCTTTATCCATTGCAGTTGTTGTGCGATCCCTTTGTTGGCTATATGTATTCCAGACCAAGCACTGAGACCATGCCTAACTTCAGTTATCCATGCACACTTTGCAAATAAGTGTTGTGGATTTTCGATCTTTCCTTCATCACACAGACAACATGTGTTATCTGCCACTGGAATCTAGAGTCTTTGGAGTCTATCTTTTGTGAGGAGTTTGTTTTGGTTGGTTAACCAAATAATGAACCTATGCTTAGGTTGCATTGCTTTGGTCCAGATTAAGTCAACCTATTTTAGTCTGTCTAGATCTGTAAGCATAACATTGTAACTCTTTGTCACTAAGTACTCCCCATTAGGTGTAATATGATACCTATTATTCTGGTACCAATGCACCATACCACTCTTGAGGGCATTCAATTTCCTCCAGTACCAACTACTATTAATTGGAGGATTATGATCCCAAATAGTTCCATCTTGCTTTATGTATACTCCATGCACCCATCTCACCCATAAATGATCTTTCTTCTCATTCAGTTGCCATAATAACTTCCCAACTAAAGCTACATTCCAGATCCTACAACCTTTAATATATTCGACCCACCAAACTTCTTTGGCTTGCAACTTTATCCCAAGCAACCAATGAGACTTTCCTATGTTCTTTAGTGGTGCCTCATAAGTAATCCCTACTTATCTTGTCCACCTCCTTAAGAACACTTTAGGGAAGTATAAACACTGCCCCCTCCCCAGAAGTTATAGATGGAGAACAATACAACATTTACAATCTTCAATCTTCTATCATATAATAGTTGCTTTGAGTAAGCCTTGGTAATCTTATATGTTATTTTTTTAGTAATTAGTTACATTCCATCTTGCACCATTTCTTATAAGCGAGGGGTAATCCAAGATACCTCATAGGCAAAGTTCCTTGGACAAATCCTGTCATTGCAAGTATCTCCTCCTGTTCTTCACTAGTGATCCCAACCAAAAAGATGCTTGACTTATAAGGATGTGCCACCAATTCTATGACTCTGCTAAAGTGATCTAATGCTTCCATAATTCTATGTATTGATTTCTTGTCCCCCTTACAGAAGATCATGAGATCATCTGCAAAGATCATATGAGCGAGCTTCAAATTTCTACACAAAGGGTGGAACTTGAAATCTGGCAATTTCCCCATTCTCTTCAAGGTCCTGGATAGATACTCCATCACCAAGACAAACAATAATGGTGAAAGTGGATCTTCCTGTCTAAGCCCTCTTCTCCCATCAAAATATCCATAGCTTTACCCATTCACATTGACTGAGAACTTAGTAGTGGTAATACAAGTCATAATCAAAGCAACAAATAAATTGGAAAACCATAACTAATTAATGCTTCCTCAACAAAGTCCCAACTAACCATATCATATGCTTTCTTCAGGTCAATCTTCATGAGACACCTAGGTGATGTCTTTCTATTATAGTATCTCAGTAGGTCATGATAAATCAGGACATTATGAACCAGTGATCTACCCTCCATGAAAGCTACTTGAGTGTCTGTGATCAAATATTTGAGTGCTTCCTTCAGCCTAATACATATCACCTTTAAGATACATTTATACAAAATATTACAACAAGAAATTGGTCTGAACTGACTTGCAGACTGAGGTGCTAGTACTTCAGGGATCAAAATAATTATGGTGGAATTAATCTACCGTAGTAGCTTACCATTCCTGAGAAATTGCAACAAAATATTAGTCACCTTCTCCTCCACAATATGCCATACTTTCCTGAAAAAATCACTCCCATAGCTATCTGGACCTGGACTTTTGTTAACATCAATTCTAAACATGACCTTTTTTACATCTTTCTTTGTGTAGTCCCTTACTAGTTTTAGTTATTGAGCCACTGTAAAGATATGTCCATTCTTTAGGAAGCTATTAAAAGCTTCGATTCTGTAAATTTCCTTCCTTCCCAATAACTCTTTGCAGAAATCCACAAAGATACTAGCTAAGGCCTCAGGATCTGTCTGCACTATACCCTCATTATCTTTTATTTGTACTATTGCTTGTTGAAGATTTTTATCTTTAATAAAAGCATAGAAATATCTTATATTGTCATCCCCCAATTGTATCTATGTTGCTTTGCTTCTTTGTTGAAAAAATACTTCTGCCAGATATGAGGATCTTCTAAACTCTTGGAACTTTGCTCTTTCCTGCTCTTGTAGTTCCTAGTCCATTAGATCCCTTTGCAATGCAAGTTGAGCCTTTATTAACTCATCCTTAGCCTCTGCAACTACTGTTAGTACATCCCTGAAATGCTTCCTGTTTAATTCCTTTAGTGCTTGCTTTAAAATTTTCAGTTTCTTCACTACTTGTAACATGGTGCATCCCTCTATAAGAGTTTGCCAAATTATTTCAACTCCGGATAAGAATTCTGGATGTCATGACCATACATTGCAATATTTAAAAGGTCTGTTTAGCTTCTTCCTCACCTGAATTTGTTCTATCTTTACTTGACAATGATCACTGATCACTTCAGGTTGGTGTATAGCTATGAAGTCAGGCATGACATTCAACCAATCAATCTTTGAGTATAACATGTTACTACCTTGTTTATCACTTCATGTGTATCTGATTCCTTTTGGTGGAAGCTCAATCAGTTCACATGAATCTACACCTTGCTGAAAATTAGTTACCTCGCCATGGTAAATGGATTTTCACCTATCATGTCATCCATGTTCAATACTGAATTGAGATCCCCCATTACAAGCCATGGCATGGTATTTTCCTGGTGTATAGTCTCTAAATATTCCCACAGCTCCTTCATGTCTTCTTTTGTATTATAAGCATACACTACGGTCAACAAAAATGTCACACTAAGTGAAGTGTGTATCACTTTGCAAGTAATTGCCTGAGCATTGCCACTCAGGTAGATCACTTGAAAGTAATCTGGTCTCCATACTATCATAATCCTCCCATTGTAATGATACTCCAAGTTAGTGACATAATTTCACCCACTAAATATTCTATTAGCTTTCTCTGTAATTTTGTTAGCCTTAATCTTGGTTTCAACTAATCCCAATAATCCTATTCTTTCATTATTGCAAAGAATATTTACTTCCCTTTGTTTATTAGGGCCATTAAGTCCCCTTATATTCCAGCATAGCAAGTTATCCATTTCCTGAGAGAGGAATTGGAGTGCCTCCCTCATTTCTCTCTGCCCAATTTTGACTCTTCTCCATTGGTCCTGCCCTGTTAAGGGCCTGAAAGGAATTGTGAGCATGAATCTGTTGTGTTTGCCTCACTGTGTTCTTGTTGGTTTTCATATGAGTAACCAGCATGTTGTACTCTTCTGTGCCTGATGACCCTGCTTACCTTGTCTTGTTCCAGCTACCCTTTTCCTTTCTTTTGGCAACTCTTTAGCCTTGTCACTTGGCCCTTGTTTGGAGCCTGCTTCATCCACCTTATTCTCCCCCCTTTCCTCTTCTTTGGTGCTACCTCCAGCTTTCTCTTCCACCTGTTTATCTGGTGACTTTGCTGCTGCTTGTTTTTTCCTACAAGCCTTCTCATTGTGTACATATTTGCTACAATATTTGCACAATATGGGCTTCCAATCATATTGGACCTGCTGCTCCACCAGGCTTTCTTTCTCAGTCCTGAACATTAAATTATTAGATAGTGGTGTGTCAATAGACACCTCTCTAAGTAACCTTGCAAAGTTCAACCCCAATTTCTTCTCAGTATGTTGATCCACCATTAACAGTTTACCAATTAGGCTACCTATCTTACTAAGACCTTTAGGGCTCCAGTATTTGAAGTCAAGCCCAGGCAATTCCACCTATATAGGAACTGAGTACAACTCTTCTCTGAAAAACTCTATACCTGCTGCCCAGGCTTTCACTATGAACGGTTTATCACCAAAGTGATAGACCTCCCCCCTCTATAACCTCATTCTTCCGTACTTCTGAATCAAATTTGACTAGTATGATACTATTTTTAGCATGGAAATCTTATTTATTCCATGTTTAGCCCACATCCTTTGTATAAAACCATTCAACACAGAAAAAGAGGGATGTGCCCAAGCACATAACAAACAACAACATTTTTCCAATACAATATTTCAGTACTAATGTCATATGTTTCAATTTCACAAACAAGAATCTCACCATGTATTCCCGGAGCAACATAATCGAGTTTGAACCCAGCATTAGAGATCTTTGATATGTCAAAATTGTCCCAAATTGAGGTTCACTTTGTCAATTCTGCATCCGCTTCAGCTTCGTCTGCCCATGACAACTTTCCAGTCCCAATTGAGCTTCGAGATTTCGTTCCTTCCACCGGAATTGGTATTTCCTATGTGTTTCCCCAATCGCACTTTCCGTAACTATATCACTCTCCAAATTACTCAATTCCACACTAGGCCTAGCTTGATTTCCTCTTGATTTCACCAGCATTACTTGTGCCATTAGAGCTTTCTGAGAGGAGATGCGAGCTCTCTTTCCTGCCATGGATGGCGTACGTGTTAACCTACGCCAAGAGAGAATCGTATCGTGCACCTCTCATTTTATTTTGGTCTCTTATTCTTCACATTCTTCTCTTTTCTTCTATGGCCCGAATGAATGAGCTAAGAAAACAAGATTAATTTAATATATTAATTTCCTTAATCCTTGTTTGTTTTCCAATGACACGTAATGAGAGTGTTATAGAAGTTAAAACAATTTAGAGGTCCAACCTTATCTTTTAGTAAAATTCATAACAAGGAAGATTGTAGCAATAGATCAAAAGCTTTTCTCTAACATCCCCCCAAAAAAAAATCGTCAGAGTTGAACAACCAAATATTTAAAGGGAAAGTGTTCGAATTTGGCCATGTAACAATTTGAAATTGCTTCATTTTGCTTCCGATTAGATTTTTGATCCATTTAATATTCTTGTTATTAGCAGATTATATTATATTTATTATTATTCTTAACGGAGCTCCATAGTAGAATTAGTAAATTTTATTGTCCAACTTTTTTTTAGAAAAATATTTATATTTTATCTCTCGACTTTTGACCAAAATATAAAATTATTCTCAAACTGTTAATGGTCAATAGCAAAAATACGATTAGCTTTTTCCTATGTAAATTCACACCAAAATAGTTTATTGATTAGCTTTCATTTTTACCCAAAAAAAGAAAACTAAAAAATATTTCCAGCAAGAAGGATGTATTAGCTTGTATTAGATCTAAGGAAAAAGAAATAAAATACAAAGCCAGAAATGGTAGTACATACTGCAAAGCCCCAAGAACAGGAAAGCAAATTGCTTTGAAAATATTGAAAGTTGAAAATCACCACTCCATTTCCATGGCCACCGCCGGTAAAAAGAGAGGAAGGAAAAAGAAGAAGAAGAATATAATGATGACCAAAAAGATGAACAAACTAACCAAGAAATTCAAAGCCACCCTTCAACTCCGCCACCAACACTGCACCAAACTCATTCCTCAGCTCATCTCCGCCATCTCCTCCGCCCACTCTTTCCTCCTCCGCCATGACCTCAGCCTCCTCCCCCACCAATCCCTTTCTCTCGAATCCCTCATCTCCTCCACCTCTACCTCCATTTCCACCATCTTCTCATTCCTCAACCTCCCCCCACCACCCCCACCACCCTCACGCGCCACCCTAACTTCTCCACTCGCCGACCCAACTTCCCCACGCGCCACCGAATGCTGGTTCCAGCGATTTTTGGCCGCTGATTCGGACACCCTTTGGGCTGAAAATTTCAATATCACGAAGCCCTCTTTCACTCTCCTGCTCCGCCTTCTCACGCCTTCTCTTTCTTCACTCTCTGTTCCTCCCAATTACGCTCTTGCTGCTGCCCTCTTTCGCCTTGCTCACGGTGCTTCCTTTTCAGCTATTTCACGTCGATTTGGTATTGATTCCCCCACCGCGTGTCGGGTTTTTTACACTGTATGCAAAGCTATCAATGAGAATCTTGGGCACCTGTTTGAGCTAAAGAATGATATCAATAGAGTCATTGTGGGTTTTGGGTGGATTTCTTTGCCTAATTGCTGTGGTGTTTTGGGGTGTGAAAAGTTTGAATTTTGTAGTGATTTGATGGATAAAAATGGGTTCTTGATTGTTCAAGCTTTGGTAGATTCTGAAGGTAGATTCTTAGATGTTTCAGCTGGGTGGCCTGGTACAATGAGGCCTGAAAATGTTTTAAAAAAATCTAAACTTTATTTGGGTGTTGAGAAATCAAAGGAGTACTTAAATGGTCCATCTTTTGAGCTAAATGATGAGAATTCAATACCTCAGTACATTCTTGGTGATTCTTGTTTCCCACTTTTACCATGGCTGTTAACGCCTTACAGCGGATCGAACGAGGAAGATGAGATGAGTTCTGAGGAAAAGGCATTTAATTCGGTGCATAGAAAAGGATCGCAGTTGGTGGGGACAGCTTTTGGGAGAGTTAGGGCAAAGTGGAAGATTTTGGCTAAGAAATGGAATGAGCAGTGTGTTGAGGCATTTCCATATATAATTGTGACATGCTGTTTGCTGCACAATTTTCTTATCAAGTGTAGTGAAGCAGTTACAGATGAAACCGTGGAGTATCTGAGGAGTGAAGAGTTTCCGGTGTTTGACGGAGAGGTTGATGAAAGTGGGAAGAAGATTAGGGATGCGCTTGCCTTGCACCTGTTTAGGGTAAGTCAGAGAGAATAAATTCTGGCTTTATGTTGTTATTCTGCTTAGAATCTTTTAGTGGTGTGTATATATTAGTAAGGAATTAAATTGACCTGGATAGAAATTTCGTAGCCTTTTGCCTAGTTTTGACATCTCCGTGCTCCTTGGTTTCATGTAGAATTATATGGAATATTTAAAGTAACATTTAGCTGCTGATTCGGTATTTGAAGTTTTGTGCATGATGATCATTATGTTAAATGGCCAGAAATGAGCTGATAATTGCATGAATTTTAAGGAAGGAAAGCCTTCCCACATACATAAAGGAAAGATAGGAGCATAGCCCAAAAAATTATGTTATGAGCTGTTCAAATCACCAAAGGCGCAAAGTCAGAAAGAGCCAATGTAGGGCTCCTAGTTAAGGGGGTTTGGGGAGTGGGATTTACCATATCATAAAAAGAATAATTTTATGGTAATGATTTCAATGACAGACGAAAGCTATCTCATATTATTCATGTTTAGTAGAATGCCAGTAGAAATGCAACTTAAGATACCTGCTGCTAAGTTGGGTGATTGAAATAAAAGCGACTGTAACCACCAAGAAAAGGTCTCTTGTGAGAATATAAAGCTTAACAAAATGCGGCAGTTGATGATTTTCTCCTTCAGGTTTAAGTCCTCTCCCTTCACAATTCCTTTATTGTGCCACGATGGATGGATTCCTCATTTTCTTTGTTCTCTTGCTTGTTACACATTTGGTTACCCTTGTGGTCCGGCCCTTCTCCGGACCCCGCGCATAGCTGGAGCTTAGTGCACCGGGCTGCCCTGTATTCATTATGTAACTGTCAAAACTTGACTTCTTACTTTTCCCTTCCGAAATTATGATTATGTGGAAATAATGATCTAAAACCTTTGTAAATGAGGTCATGTA
Source organism: Nicotiana tabacum (assembly GCF_000715075.1). Classification (NCBI taxonomy): domain Eukaryota; kingdom Viridiplantae; phylum Streptophyta; class Magnoliopsida; order Solanales; family Solanaceae; genus Nicotiana; species Nicotiana tabacum. Next base: position 15,324,752 of record NC_134097.1, on the reverse strand, counting down.
CAACAAACAAGGTGCTGGATCCCACATCAATCAAGTGCATGGGGTGTAGTATCCAGTGTTATCAAAGGCGAAAAGCGCAAAAAAGCTGTACGGTCCGTTGGGGCTTTAAGCGTAAAGCGCAAATAAAGCGTGGGGTTTAATGAAAAAAGGCGCAATTGGAGAAAAAGTAAAACTATGTATATGTAGTCCAAGACTAATAATTATAATCATGAATAACAAATATATGGACAAAGAAATTGAAAAAACAATTACGATAAAGTGAAATATCAAATGTTTAATGTCGGATTTTTAGGATTAGCAAGGAAAAATATATCTTAGAACTTTGATGCGACACTAAAACGCCCACAAAGCGAGGCGAAGCGCTCAACATGTTTTGAGCTTCGCTTCAGGGCTTAAGCGCGCCTTTGACAACACTGGTAGTATCTTTTATGATTTTGGGCAGTTCTCACCGCTTGAGCTATCTCTCGGGAATATTAGGGGTGGCAATTTGAGCCCATACCCATTTAACCCGCCCATGGTTGAGCCGGTCATTGACCTGCCCATTTGTTGAACTCAGCTCATCTTGACCTAGCCCATCTCAATGCATCTAAAGTTGGGCTAATTTTTAGCCCTAATTGATTCACGAGTAATTTTGCTAAAATATCTTTAAAATAATTCTTTTTTCTTTGATATGTTATATATGACCATAACAAAAGAAAAAAAATCTTATTTGATAATTAAACAGTTCATAAGAAAACAACACACATTAATTAAATCTTGGTAAGAGTTGGGCGGGTTGACCCAGATTTTAGCCCATCTTGACCCAGTCCATCTCAGCCCAAGTAACTTTTGGGCGGGTCATTGGCTAGCCCATTTATTGATTCAACCCATTTTGACCCGCCCAAAACCAGCCCAACCGCCTATTGAGTTAAGCACAAGCTACAAGGTTCATTTTCTTAACGAGGTATTAGAGCCAAAATTTGGTAAGTCCTTTAACAACTGTATTCTCTCTAGATGTTATTCTGGCAAGTCCTTTAACAACTGTATTCTCTCTAGATGTTCTATTGCTTTGGATTCTCTCTCTCTCAACTCAGTCATGAGCCGCATGGGCTTCTTTCTCTCAATTCAGCTTATTGAGTCATTAACTTTGCTGCAGTACTCCTCTACCTGTTGAGCCTACTGTCTGCATCTGTTTCAAGCCTCTTCTTTATCTGTGAGCATATCCTCTCTTTGTGAGCGTGTGTATATACATTCCTGCTCCTCTTCTTAAGACAATCCCACTTCCTCAAATAAAACGTAAGAGAAAAACTGATCTAAAAGAACATAAGAGAGAAATTTAAAAGCAAAAAAAATAGAAAAAGATTCAAATTCACGTGTAAGCTCTAGGACAGAGTTACAAATGTGGGAGGGTATTAGAAAATATATCACCTGTCTCTCATTGGCTGTGAGGATTTCCAAAGGTTCTTACCAAATGAGGGGTAAAGTCCGTGCTCTTATCATTACCAGAACTATAATTCTAGTGCTAGATTTATCCTTGATGTTGGGCCACCCATGTTATGGTAGTTCACACTCCTGATTCGTGTGGAGTATGTTAGAATCCCACATTGGTTAATTGTATAAGCTGTAATATCCGTATGCAGTCTTGCATAATCTCACCTCTTGAACTAACTTTTGGCGTTGATTTAAACCCAAGATCTATTTTCTTAAAACACGGTAAAAGTAAATCTGTTAAAACTGGATGAACTTACTTAGTGCATGTAGATGATATGCAGAACTATAGAACTCAAAATGATGTTTTATAATCCTACTCATCTTATAGACGTATCTTCTCCAAGTACTCATTTGTCTATGTTCAGACCAAATTTTGTTCTCTCACAGCTCCTTCTCATTCGGTAAATTTCTCCTGGAATATTGTGTATAAGCTTCTTGTCGATTTGATGGTTTTGGTCTAAGCTGCTAAGGGGTCGTTTGGTTTGAAGATAAGTTATGTTGGGATTAGTTATACCGGGATTAGTTATCCTGGTATTATTTCTTATTGACTGTTTGGTATGTTGTATTAATTCTGGGATTATCAGTTTTACTGCTTTACCCTGGGATTACTATTCCACCGTCTGACAGGTGTAAGTTATCCCGATACTAGTTTTAATCTTGGGATAACTTATCCGGATTAGTAACCAAACAAGGGACAAAACGGTACTAAATTTTTATCGCAAGATTATTTTTGCTTATCCATCATACTAAACGACCCCTTAGTGTTTGAAAAAGAGGTGGGCGGGTTCATGAATCAGCATATTGAATTACTTGTAGACAATGACCTTCCAATTTTTCCACTCAGCAATTCCTGGTTGCTGCCATTTTGATAGGTAGGTAAGCTTTAATTCAAACAAAAGTAGCACTAAGATTGTGCTGGGAATTACAATTGGATCCTTACAAAAGCACATGTTTCAATTAGGAACCTAGGGAAAAGATAATTCTTGTCGGTACTAATCTGCACGGGAGCTGAAAAAATCTAGAAAACTATCTTTTTATCATGTACATTCAGCATTTTGCAACAAAAGGCTAAGAGAGAGAGAGAAACAGTTGAGCTTCAGCTTGTTTATGTTCTTCCTTTTGCCTTCAAAACAACTGAGATTTCTTTCTTTCCTGATGAGTATGATCCACAATTTGCTTGCTGGTATGGTTGCCAAAAGCTTCTTCTTGCCCTTTCCCCCTCCTTTCCCTGCCCGGCAGAGGAGTTTGATTGTTCGTGGCACAGTCCACTTGATTGATATGATTAAACAGATTCCAAAGCTGAGACAGTATTCAGCAGTGTAGAAAGAGATGGTTTGCATCTTCAGTTGCCCTGTCGCACAGGTAACATTTGTTGTATCTTCAATTCCCTATTGCTGCCATTGAAACCAGAAACTTCAATGGCAGTTAACTATAGACCGCATTTCCTTTACATGGCGAATAAGACTAAGAGAAAGAAGCAAGCAAAAAATACTGATTTTGTTCAGAAGTTATGCTCCTTTCACCCTGCTAAAGCAATAATCCTCCTCTGAATTATCTCCTCAAATTGGTTCAATTGAAAATGCTTCTGACCAAGTTACTGATTGTGGTAAACTAGTAGTTGAACTTCCATAAATTTTAATATAACCTTGTATGAGCAAGATCACCCTGCTTTTAATAAGAAATGCTTTGATCATTCATGCGGCTTTTGGATGCCGCACTTATTCATTCTCCTGTTTAGGCTGCGTACGATAGACCCTTGTGGTCCGACCCTTCCCCGGACCCCGTGCATAGCGGGAGCTTAGTGCACCGGGCTGCCCTCTTTTATTTATTTATTTATTTATATATTTTTGTTATTTTGAAAAGTAATACCACTTTTCAGTATACTTGATGAATGATAGACCAAGGAAAAATGTTACTTTAGTTGCCAGTTTACGTATTGAAGTTTTGGAGTTGGTCATGCGTTTTTTTTTTTTTTGGATCCATTGCGAAAGAGTGAAAAAGAATTGTACTAGTTTTTACCCGTAGCGGACAACATCATACCATATTAATTCCCATATTAATTGATCTTCTTTATGTCTATGACCTTCATTTGTCAAAAAGTTTGCACACATTTGTGTTCCACTCTCTCCATATGTGTGTGATATTCTCTTTGTTGGCTTCAAGCGAGTATTTGCAATTTTCAATAATAGCCCAAAGAGGGTGTTACTCATGACATACTATCAGAGGCGGAGTCAAAGTGTCAGTTGTGGTTTGGTTGAACTCAGTAGCTTTTGTTCAAATTTTGTATTTGTCTTTAAAAACTCATTGATTATATATAATTTTTTAATGCAGATCCTAGTAACTTAAAAATGATTAGAATCCCAAACGCACAAGTTTGAAATCTTGTCTCCGTTTCTGTATATTGTATGTCATTGTTTTTGATAAGTTTGACAGCAAATAGGCAGTTCGTTTCACTTCTAATTCTTCATGTCCCATTTCTTTGGCTAATTTTAGTTGTCGCTTGATGCAATTGTATTGGGATTTTATACCTTATAAGGAACAAGCTATAATAATTTCTAGTAGTATATCAATACACAAATTACAACACCCCCCCCCCTCCCCACCCAACAAAAAAAAAAAAAAAAAAAACCTTTTGCAGATAGTAAAATTTAGCAAGCCTTTTTATCAATTTCTTTAATTACCAAACAATCTAGCAAATTAAAAAGCAAAAATTGTACACTCAAGATGTTGCAGAAATGTATTTCATATGTGAGCACAAGTTTAGAACTAGAGCAAGGTAAATCAGAAACTTATCACGAATTTGATTGCAAATATATATAATTATGTAAATTAAATTAAAGCAGGAGGTCTGGCTAAACCACATAAGCAAATTAAATCAAGGATGGATTTAGTAAGTTCAAATGAGTGTTACTGTTTTCAGATGGAAGGAACTATGCAAACAAAAATAAAAAACATAGTATGTAATAGTAATCCTACCAACTGACGTCTGAACCCACTAACTCTAAATGATGGTATACTCGCCCTCTCCCTCCGCTCCCTGCTTAATAGCTCGAGCAGAGAGTTGAGAGAGAGGGCGAGGACTATCAGAACCCTCATAAAGAGTCAAGTCGAGACCAAAGGCCACCTCTTTGGAAGCAGAGGCGGATGTAGTGTAATATACCTACGGGTTCAACTGAACCCATAACTTTCGACGCGAAGTAAAAATTTGTATGTAAAAATTCATTAAAATTACAAAAATAGTAGATATGAACCCATAACTTTAAAAATATAATGGGTTCAATGTTAAAAACCTTAAAGTTGAACCCATATGATTTAAATCCTGGATCCGCTTCTGTTTGGAAGCCGCGATTACCACTCGAATGGCCAGTCTGCTAAGCTTGTTTTTTCCATTTGAACATGAAAGTAGTCATTTGGTCAATCAGAGGTGTCGATTTCAACCAAGAATTATACAGAAGGGTGGTCATTTCCTCTAGTTGTGTCTATAAAATTGCTGACTTCTTTTAGTTCACTTTGCCTAACAAAACTCTCAGTATGAAATGTGCATTCTTTACTGGAATTTTGCTCTTCTGGTCCTGGACATCCTATTAAAGTAGGCAGCACCTATATATCAAACAACAAAATCACTTCAGTAAGATATAGAGAATATGCTAATGTATATAAGCCAAGCAACAACATAAAGAAAATGCGATGACAGAAATATTATCAACCACATCAATAATAACAGTGTAATCCTACAAGTGAGGTCTGAGAAGCTAATGTATACGCATACCTTACTCTTACCTTAGAGAAGGTAGAGAGACTGTCTCTTAGATCTTTAGCTCAAGGAAAGATGAAAAAGAAGAAGCAATAGCAACAAGCAGTACACCAACAAGATAACAGTAATATTACTTGTTGAGTCTCCTACATCAGCTAAGGGATGGGGGACTTGGTCTCGACTTGAGCAATCCTCACCTCAAAAGCTAGCTTTTGGGGTTGAGTTAGGCCCAATGCCCATATCTTTATCATGGTATTAGAGCCGAAACCATCCCATATTATATTGGGAAAATCTACACGGTATGCCCATTGGAAATGCTAGTTAACTCCATATACCTTTGAAATATTTATTTTACCTTGTATACCTATTTTATAAAAGTTTATTACTTTTTAAACTTTTAATGTCATTATATGCCATTAAATAAATCTCACCTTTTAAGGAACTAAATTATCTCTCACTCAAATTTAATAAATCCCTTAAAATACTCCATCATTCCACGTTTTAAGGAATTGAAATTATACATGTTCACCAAAAAGTCCACCCCAGTAATTTCTCTATGAAGTATTCCATAATCTTTTTCTTCTTTTTTATCTATGTAATCAAAAGAAAAAACAAAATAACGTGACACTGTTCTAATTAGGGATGTAATATATAAACTAAAATAAAATATTAAAATATGCTATTCAAACCAATAGACCACAATATCCTAATGAAAATACATTATTCAAATCAAACAACGATGATATTCCAATTTGGAATACAATATTCAAATAAAATATAATACAATATTCTAATTTGGAATATAATATTCAAATCAAACATACCACAATATTCTAATTTGGGATAAAATATTCAAACCAGATTTTTCAAATTAAAAAATTATAGAATATTTGTTTGTATATTGTATTCCAAATTAAAATATTTTTTGAGTATTATATTCTAAATTAGAATATTATTGTATGTTCTGTTTGAATATTGTATTCCAAACTAGAATATTATAGTATTTGAATAATGTATTACAAATTATATTATTATGGTATATTTAGTTTGAATAATATATTCTAAATTAGAATACTGTGATATGCTTGGTTTAGATAGTATACTTGTCATTAGAATATTGTGATATATTCGATTTGAATTGTATTTCAAATTAGAATATTATGGTATATTCAAAATATATGGGAAGATTTGAAAGTATAGAGTATACAATATCAAAAATGAAGTTCTGATGAAAAATATGAATATGGTTTAATCAAGGGAGATGTAAATCTCAAAATTCATTGAGTACAGGTTTCAATAATTAAGGCTACATTTAAGGGATATTATCCCCTTATTAATAGTGGTTGTTACACACATAAGATTCTCTACCAAGATATACGATGTAATTTCTTTATAGGTATACAATGTAACTTTCATAATTAAGGCATAGTGAGTAAAGAGATTTATAAAGGGGTATACGGCGTTAAAACCCCTTTAAAGTTGGACTAATTTTTAGTCCAAATTGATTAATGAGTAACTTTACTAAAATATCTTAGAAATATTGGCTAAGGGATGGGGGAATTGGTTTCTTTATATGGCTTGGACAATCTTCACCTCAAGAACTAATTTTTGGGATTGAGTTAGGCCTAATGTCCATATCTTGATCATTACTGTTTCTGACAGTAATATTATCCCTTGCATCGAAAAGAAAAAGAAAAAGAAATTACCTGGAGTAGTTTGCTACTTGTACTTGGAAGTATGGACATGATCGCTCAATGACATTAAATCATCTATGAATGATTCAACATGCAACAAAGGTTTAAAGACTATCTGGATATCATGAGTTGGGGGAATGATGATTTCTCTTGGATTCTTCATAATTAAGGATGATTCCACTCTTGCAATATTTATTGTCAATAACATTCATATATAGCTTTGTTGGGCTATTAACTATGGATTTGGTTTAGATATAGTATTTATTATGAAATAATTATTTATTTAATTTTAATAAAGTTTTAAATAGATCATATATTAGTCTGTGTCCTTTACTTATATTGTAGATGATTTAGTGTATAGAGTTTAGCTTATACACGGAAGATTAAATCATCGGTTCTTATAAGTATAAAGTTTGAGTTCAATATCTAATGATGGAATTGGATAAACCATCATGGATGATTATAGCACAAGATTAAATATAATTTATCTTGATTATGGGAACAGTTTAATTCCAACAACTTCTTGTGCTAGTACATTTTGTATGTATTGAACGGACCAAGTAGAGATAAGTATTTTATATCGACTTAAAAAAATAAACTCTCTAGCCATTAAATGTACTTATACTCTTAATCTTGATCTAATTATTATTAGCTGTGTATATTATTATTGTTTTGATTTATTAAAAGGCGAGATTCTTTCGTGGGTCAATATGCCTGGTAAATTGGATAATAATAATAATGTACATTGGCAAAATAATAGTTAGTTGATGGAATTCATGTCCCGATTTAGAGATTGATGATACACCTTTATGAAAGCTTATAAATTTTCATTTGTAAACCCGGCTGATGGATTTTGTATCCGACACATGAAATAAGTTAAGCGAAAGTCTAAAGGAAATAATCAATAAATTAAATCGTCAGTAATTTAATTTAATTGATTAGTATCTGAATCTTAACATGTGGAGTTAAATAAGATTTAATGGATGAATTTCAAAATTGAATAAGGAGTGCAATTATAATTTTTTAGTGGAATAATTCGTAATTAATTATGGTGGATATTAATTTCAAAAATTAGAAATTAATTTCATAATTGAAAGCCTTGTTAATTAAATTCTGTGGTCCCTGATGTGCCTAAATAATAGGAAATAAAGGAATCCTTTTTCTCGTGTAAATGAAAACCTAACAGGTTTTGGAAAAGGGTTTTAACCCTTAAAACTTGTGCTATACATACATAAGATTTTTCACATAGAGGGGGTAATATATGGTGGCCGAATTTCAGCCCCTTTTTCCTTGAAATTTCGCTCACACGAAATTGCTATTTTCAGATATTATTTGGGTAACACAGTAGAAGACCGTGGAACGTTCGAGGATCATGATTTGTAACGACCCGGCCGGTCGTTTCGAGAGTTATAGCCCCGTTTTCCCCATTTCTACTTATTTTGTGTTATTCAGCTGTATTATGTTATATCGGGTTAGTTGGTTCGGGGCCGAAGTGGTTTCAGAGTGAATTGAGACACTTAATCTCTTAAGTAGAAACTTAAGTTGGAAAAGTCAACCGGATATTGACCTATGCATAAACGATCTCGGATTTGAATTCTGATGGTTCCGTTAGCTCCGTTAGGTGATTTTGGACTTAGGAGTGCGCCCGGAATGTGATTTGGAGGTCCGTGATAGAATTAGGCTTGAATTGGCGAAATTGGAAATTTGACGATTTCAATCGGCAGTGGAAAATTTGATATCGGGGTCAGAATGGAATTCCGGAAGTTGGAGTAGGTTCGTAGTGTCATTTGTGACGTGTGTACAAAATTTGAGGATATTCGGACATGGTTTGGTTGATTTCGGCATCGGTTGCCGAATTTGAAAATTTAGAAGTTCTTAGGCTTGAATCCGAGGGTAATTTGGTATTTGGATGTTGTTTTGAGTGATTCAAAGATTCGACTAAGTTGGTATGTTGATATATGACTTGTTGGTATTTTTGGTTGAGGTCTCGTGGGCCTCGGGGTGATTCCGGGTGGTTAACGGATTTGTGGAAGTTGGAAATTTCAGCTGGAGTTGCTGCTTCTGCTATTTCCGCACCTGCGGAAGCAAGGGTCGCAGGTGCGAGTTCACTGGTGCGCGTGGGGAATGCGCAGGTGCGGGAGACGCTGGGCCAAGGCTGGGAACGCAGGTGCGAAGAATTGGCTGCATCTGCGAGCCCGCAGGTGCGAAGCCTTGAGCGCAGATGCGGAGTTTGGACTGGTTTCACAGATGCGCACCTGGGACCGCAGATGCGAGTCCGCAGGTGCGAGGAAGGGGTCCGCAGATGCGGAATTTGTGGGATTAAGTGAGTTGCGCAGGTGCGCACCGATGTCCGCAGATGCGGAAGCGCAGGTGCGAGAAAATGGCCGCAAGTGCGAAAAACCTGGGCAGAATCCTTAAATAGAACCTTTCGCGAATTTTGGTCATTCTTCACAATTTCAACTCGGTTTTTGGAGCTTTTGGAGGGGTTTGAAGAGGGAATCAAGAGGATTTCGTTGAGGTAAGTTACTTGAGCCCTAATACTTGTATATATGGTGATTTTTCGTTGTTTAATCATGGTAATTAGTGAAAATGAGGGGTTAGGGCTTGAAAATGTTGGAAAAGTAATTTAAGGATTTGAAGGACCAAACGATGTCGGATTTTGATAAATTTGGTATGGTTAGACTCGTGAGTGAATGATCTTTCTAGTTTTGTAAATTTTTTCGGATTTCTAGACGTGGGACCGGGGGCCGGGTTTGACCCAATTTCGGGTTTTGGTCTAATTTTGAAGCTTTTCTTGTGGAATTCATTCCATTAGTGTATATTGATGGTATTATACTGATTGTGAATAGATTTGGAGTATTTGGAGGCCGAGTCCAGAGGCAAGAGCATTGCGGGTTAGAGATTTGACCGGTTTGAGGTAAGTAACGATTGTAAATTTTGTCCTGAGGGTATGAAGCCCCGAATTTCGTATCATTCTATTATTTTGAAGTGACGCACATGCTAGGTGACGGGCGTGTGAGCGTGCACTATTGGGAATTTGTAACTTGGTCCGTCCCGTAGCAACTGTAAAGTTGCATACTTTGTTGAAACCATTGATACTTATATGTTTTAGAAAGATTTTCTGTAAATTGGGCTGAATGCCATGTTTGGACCTTGCGCCAATGCTGTTTGGACCCTTAGGGGCTGTTTCTTACCATCCTCTCACATTTTTTGATTGACAATTCTATACTCAGTCATGTCTATACTTGTTTACCGCATAACTCTGTGATGACCCAAAATGTCATCTTTAAATTTAATAATTAATTCTGTATTCTAAGACCTCAAAAAATACTATTTATCATTCCTCGACTTGCGTGCGCAGTCCATATAATTTTTCGGAAAGTTTTTATGTGAAAAATGAATTAAAATGTGAATTAGAGCTTTAAAACTCAACTAAGTTGACTTTGGTCAATATTTTGAGCGAACGGACTCAGATCAGTATTTTGACAGTTCCGGTAGGTCCGTATCGTGATTTAGAACTTGGGCGTATGCCCGGAATCAAATTCCGAAGTCTCTAGCCCGAGATATGGAATTTTGACGAAAAATTTAAAGTTTAAGTTCAAATAGTGACCGGATGTCGAATTATGTGCAAATGACCCCGGAATAGAATTTTGATGATTCCAACAGCTCCGTATGGTGATTTTGGACTTAGGAGCGTGATCAAAATTTTATTTAAAAGTCCGTAGTGGAATTAGGCTTGAAATGCCGAAAGTTGAATTTTTGGGAAGTTTGACCGAGGGGTTGACTTTCTGATATCGGGGTCGAAATCCGATTCTGAAAATTTTTATAGCTCCGTTATGTCATTTATGACTTGCGTGCAAAATTTGAGGTTAATCGGACTTGATTTAATAGGTTCCAGTGTTGTTTGTAGAAATTGAAACTTTCAAAGTTCATTAGGCTTGAATCTATGTGTGATTCGTGATTTTAGCGTTGTTTGATGTGATTTGAGGTTTCAAATAAATTCGTATGATGTTTTAGGACTTGTTGGTGTATTGGGTTGAGGTCCCGAGGGCCTCGGGTGAGTTTCGGATGGTTAACGGATCAAAAATGGGACTTAAACAGCCGCTGCAAAAGCTGCTGCAAATTCTCTTCTGCTGTGCAATCGAGCCTCCAAAAATCGAGCCGAGGATCGAAGGCAAGCTCGAGATCCATGATCGAAGGCCACTGATCGAAGGCCCAAGATCGAGGGTTATGACCAAGGCCAGTGATGGAAGGCCATAAGGATCGAAGCCATGATCGATAGCCAGGATCGACGGCTATGATCGAGCCCCAGGGTGGAGGGCCATGATCGGACTCCCATGATCGAGGTCCAGGATCAGACTCTTATGATCGAGGTCCAGGATCGGACTCCACGATCGAGGTCAGCTTGGACAGATCCGTAAGTTATAAAAACAGGAGGGTTTCGTCCCATTCGCCATTTTTAACAACTTGGAGCTTGAGGAGAGGCGATTTTTGATATATCTTCAAGGAAAAACATTGGGGTAAGTGTTCTTAACTCAATCTTGGTTAGATTACCCGAATCCATCACTGTTTTTAACATTTAATTGGTGATTTAAGTTGAAAAAATTTGAAAACCCTCTTGGATAGATTTGAGGATTTGAGGGTCGAATTGTTATTGGAATTTAGTCATTTTTGTATGGTTAGACTCGTGGTTGAATGGGCGTTCATATTTGGTAACTTTCGCCGGATTCCGAGACTTGGCATTTTTGAGTTAATTTTGGATTTTTATTGAAAAATATAATATTTTCTTATGAAATTGATTACTATAATTTTTGTTGACTGTATCGAATTAATTATGACTAGATACCAGTCGATCGGAGTCGGAAAAATCGAGGAAAAAGCATAATACTTGATTAAATTGGAGCAAGTCGAGGTAAGTGACTTGTCTAACCTTGTGTGGGGGAAATTTCCCATAGAATTGATATTAATGTGATTATTGAAATGTGTTGAAAGTCGTGTACACGAGGTGACGAGTGTGTACACGGGCTAAATGTGAAAGATTATATTTTTAAATTGTGTAGATCATTGTTGCGCAGTTATTAAATTATTTTATCTTGTTATATTCTTCATCATTGATTTGTGATATATATTTTAGATTTGTTTACCTTTTTTCTGCTAATTGTTTTACCTGTTTAATTGAAATTTGGTTTCTTTTATATTGTGCATTATTTGAAGGTTGATTTTCTTTAAATTATATATTATTAATATGAAATATTTGACATTTTTAAATTTGATATTGAAGCAACGTATTAAAAATTTAAAATATTATTTTCCTGAATTATTTATTCTTGAATATTTTCGTAAGATTTTCTTTTTGGATTATTCTGGCATGAGCTGTGAGCTCTTTATTATTGAAAAATATTATTGTTGATTTTTTTTGTGGAAAATTGAAATATTGGGCACTTGAGGTGCAAATTGTGATATATTGTGATATTGATACGCATGCGGTGGTATAAGGTCTGGTGTTGAAACGCATGCGGTGAGATAAGGGTGGCTTGATACGCGTGGCTAGTAGGGGTGACTACTAGAATTCATGCGGTGTGATAAGGGTGGCTAAAACGCGGGATGCTATTTCGAAAAAAAAAATGCTTTCTTTAAATAAATTGTGAAGGCTCCTGCAGTGATATAAGGAAATGAGATATTGTGAAATTATTTATAACTTGGGACTACGAGGCAGTACCTCGGTAGTGCCCTTGTTGATATTGATTTATGGTCATAGTTGCTTTCGATTAATTGTTGTGATTTTTATAAAGTTGAAGGAAATTCTGTTTTGATTCCACGAGATATTATTTGAAATTATTTGGTGTCATTAAATGTGATATACTATTTGATTCATTTCCAATATCATTTTATTTTACTATATTGATAAATATTTTACCATGCTATTATTATATTCCAGTAGGGCCTCACCTGACCTCGTCACTACTCTACCGAGATTAAGCTTGGCACTTACTGGGTACCGCTATGGTGTACTCATACTACACTTCTGCACATCATTTTGTGCAGATCCAGGTACGTTTTACCAGCCTAGACGTCAGTGAGTTACCTGCGCACGGAGACTTCGAGGTATATCTGCTAGCGTCCGCAGACTCCGGAGTCCCCTTCTATCATTTTATGTTGCTTCCTTATATTTTATTTAGACCTTGACTTATAGAGACATTGAGAATAAATTCTTAGAAGCTTGTGATTTATTTCTATCGAGTTTTGGGAGTTGTAATCATTTGAATTGTAGTTTATTTATTTTTAGATATTTATGATTATTTCGCATTGATAGGCTTACCTAGTCTTAAAGACTAGGTGACATCACGACCTCCTACGGAGGGAATTTAGGGTCGTGAAAAGTTGGTATCAAAGCTCTAGGTTCATAGGTGTCATGAGTCACAAGCAGGTTTAGTAGAGTCTTGCGGATCGGTACGAAGACGTCTGTACTTATCTTCGAGAGGCTATGGAACTGTTAGGAAATATTCACTTCTTTGATTCCTTATCGTGCATATTTGTTGACTTCAAAATTTGAAATAATTGTCTTTCTATTCTCTCACAGATGGTGAGGACATGCACGACTGGATCTGATGATCAAACACTCGTGCCCCATGTTGGAGCCGCAAGAGGTCGGGGTCGGGACAAAGGCCGAGCCAGAGGCCGAGGAAGATCACGTGGTGCAGCCAGAGCACCTGCACGAACTGCTGCACCAGAGCCACCAGTAACTCTAGTTGGAGAGCAGGCACCTGAGATGCCTGTTACTACTCCTGCACTTCAAGAGACTCTTGCCCAATTTTTGAGCATGTTTGGCACTTTAGCTCAGGCAGGATTAATTTCACTTGCTCCTGCCACATCTCAGGCTGGGGGAGGAGCGCAGACTCCCGCTGCCCGTACTCTAGAGCCACGTGCCCAAGTTGACCATGCCCCAGAGATTATACCAGTGCAACCAGTTGTCCCAGTTCGGCCTGATATTAGGACAGCAGTTTCAGAGGGGGAGCAGCTCAGGCTCGAGAGGTATAAGAAGTACCACCCTCCCACTTTCAGCGGTTTAGCTTCAGAGGATGCTTAGGGTTTTCTGGAGGAATGTCACCGTATCCTTCGTACTATGGGTATTGTGGATTCCAGTGGGGTTTCTTTCACTGCATTCCAGTTTAGAGGAGCAGCCTACCAGTGGTGGCGGGCATATGAGTTGGATAGTCCCGCTGAGGAATCTTCACTCACTTGGACTCAATTTTCGGATATGTTCTTAAGGGAGTATGTTCCTCAGAGTATGTTCCTCAGAGTCTTAGGGATGCATGGCGCGCAGAGTTTGAGCAGTTGCGCCAGGGTTCTATGATTGTGTTAGAGTATGCGGTCCGATTCAGTGATTTGGCTAGGCATGCACCAGCCTTAGTTGCTACTGTTCGAGAGCGGGTTCGCAGATTTATTGAGGGTCTTCACCCTAGTATCAGATACAGTATGGCCCGAGAGCTAGAGATGGACATCATATACCAACATGTGGTGTCAATTCCTATAAGATTGGAAGGTATACGGACTCGGGAGAGGGAAGAGAGGGAAGCTAAGAGACCCCGAGGTTCTGGAACATATAATAATTCTCGTGCCCCAGTTGCAGCCCGTCATGGTAGAGGTTATGTGAGCCATCCTATTAATTCAGCACTTCCAGCTTCCAGTGGTATTCCGACTACTCCCAGACCACATGTAACATATTATGCACCACCAGTGTCTTCTGTACCTCCTGTACGGGGTGCTTTCAGCAGACAGTCTAGTCGATCAAGCCCGAGCCAGTCTCAACAGCCACGTTCTCCGAGGGCTTGTTTTGAGTGTGGTGACACTCGTCATATTATGAGAGGTTGCCCCATATTTAGGAGGGGTGCACCTCCACAAATTTCTCAGGTCCCACCTATTCCACAGGGTCCTCAGGCTTTTCAGGCCATGATTACTGCACCAGTTGCCACTCCACCTGCACAACCAGCTAGATGTGGAGGTCGGACAGGTAGAGGTCGCCCTAGAGGGGGAGGCCAGGCCAGATATTAGGCCCTTCCTGCTAGGACAGATGCTGTTGCATCCGATTCTATTATCATAGGTATTATTCCGGTCTGTCATAGAGATGCATCAGTTTTATTTGATCCAGGCTCCACTTATTCTTATGTGTCATCTTATTTTGCCCCGTATTTGGGCGTATCACGTGATTACTTGAGTTCTTCTGTTTATGTATCTACACCCGTGGGTGAATCCATTATTGTGGACCATGTGTATCGGTCGTGTTTAATTGTTATCAGTGGTTTTGAGACCAGAGCTGATTTATTATTGCTCAGTATGGTGGATTTCGATATTATTTTGGGCATGGACTGGTTGTCGCCATATCACGCTATTCTTGATTGTTACGCCAAGATGGTGACATTGGCTATGCCGCGTCTACCGCAGCTAGAGTGGAGAGGTACCTCAGATCATCTTCCTAGCAGGGTTGTTTCATTTCTTAAAGCTCAACGAATGGTTGAGAAGGGGTGTGATGCGTATCTGGCCTATGTGAGAGATGTTAGTATTGATACTCCTACTCTAGAGTCAGTTCCTGCAGTAAGGGATTTTCCTGATGTATTTCCAGTAGATCTTCCGGTATGCCACCCGACAAGGATATCGATTTTGGTATTGATCTATTACCGGGTACTCAGCCCATTTCTATTCCACCATACCGTATTGCCCCAACAGAGTTGAAAGAATTAAAAGAACAGTTATAGGAATTGCTTGATAAGGGTTTCATTCGGCCTAGTATATCGTCGTGGGGTGCTCCTGTCTTATTTGTAAAGAAGAAGGATGGTTCTATGCGGATGTGTATTGATTATCGCCAGTTGAACAAGGTTACAGTGAAGAACAGGTATCCATTGCCACGTATTGATGACTTATTTGATCAGCTTCAGGGTTCCAGGATATTCTAAAAAATTGATTTGCATTCAGGCTATCATCAGTTGAAGATTCGGGAGCCAGATATTCCAAAGACTGCTTTCAGGACTCGGTACGGTCATTACGAGTTCCTTGTGATGTCTTTTGGGCTGACCAATGCCCCAACAACATTTATGCACTTAATGAATAGTGTATTTCAACCTTATCTTTATTCCTTCGTCATTGTATTTATTGACGACATTCTAGTGTATTCCCGGAGTCGCAAAGATCATGAACAACACCTGAGGACTGCGCTTCAGATTTTGAGAGAAAGGAAGTTATATGCAAAATTTTCAAAGTGTGAATTCTAGCTTGATTCGGTGGGATTTTTGGGTCATATAGTTTCGTGCGAGGGGATCAAGGTAGATCCAAAAAAGATTGAAGTAGTGCAGAGTTGGTCCAGACCGTCCTCAGTTACGAAAATTCAGAGTTTCCTTGGTTTGGCTGGGTATTATCGCCGATTTGTAAAGGGTTTCTCTTCTATTGCTGCATCTATGACCAAATTGACCTAGAAGGGTGCTCCGTTCAGGTGGACCGATGAGGAGAGCTTACAAAAGCTCAAGACAGCTTTGACTACAGCCCCAGTATTGGTATTACCTACAGGTATAGGATCTTATACTGTGTATTGTGATGCGTCGCGTATTGGTCTCGGCGCAGTTTTGATGCAAGACGGTAGGGTGATTGCCTACGCGTCCAGACAGTTAAAGGTGTACGAGAAGAATTATCCTATACATGACCTGGAGTTAGCAGCTATTGTTCATGCTTTAAAAATTTGGCGGCATTATTTGTACGGTATCCATTGTGAGATCTACACCGATCACCGGAGTCTACAACATCTGTTTAAACAGAAGGATCTTAACTTGCGGCATCGGAGGTAGTTGGAGTTGCTTAAGGATTATGATATCACCACTCTCTATCATCCTGGGAAGGCCAATGTGGTGGCCGATGCCTTGAGTCGTAAGGCGGAGAGTTTGGGTAGCTTAGCATATTTACCAGTAGCAGAGAGGCCTTTGGCCTTAGATGTTCAGGCCTTGGCCAACCAGTTTGTTAGATTGGATATTTCCGAGCCGAGTCGAGTTTTGGCTTGCGTGGTTTCTCAGTCTTCTCTTTATGATCGTATCAGGGAACGCCAGTATGATGACCCCTATATGCTTGTCCTTAAGGATACAGTTCAGCACGGTGATGCCAAGGAAGTCACTATTAGAGATGACGATGTATTACAGATGCAGGGCAGGCTATGTGTGCCTAATGTGGATGGATTGCGTGAGTTGATTCTCCAGGAGGCTCACAGTTCGTGGTACTCCATTCATCCGGGTGCTGCAAAGATGTATCATGATTT
The DNA here is from genome assembly GCF_000715075.1 of Nicotiana tabacum. NCBI lineage: Eukaryota > Viridiplantae > Streptophyta > Magnoliopsida > Solanales > Solanaceae > Nicotiana > Nicotiana tabacum. The sequence goes on along the minus strand of NC_134097.1, from coordinate 15,307,540 downwards.
GAGACAACACTATTGGTAGAGGCGGATGAAGAAAGACATAGTGGGGTATGTATCTCGGTGTCTAAATTGTCAACAAGTAAAATATGAGCATCAGTGACCGGATGGATTACTTCAGAAGTTAGAGATTCCAGAATGGAAATGGGAGCGAATCACTATGGATTTTGTTGTTGGGCTCCCACGGACTAAGCGGAAGTTTGATGCAGTTTGGGTGATTGTGGATAGGCTGACCAAATCAGCTTATTTCATTCATGTGATTACTAATTACTCTTCAGAGCAGCTGGCTCAGGTATATATTCGCGAGATTGTCAGATTTCACGGTGTACCAGTATCTATCATCTCTGACCAGGGTACACAGTTTACCTCACAGTTTTGGAGGGCAGTTCAACGTGAGTTGGGTACTCGGGTAGAGTTGAGTATAGCATTTCACCCTCAGACGGACGGGCAGTCCGAACGCACTATTCAGATACTGGAGGATATGCTTCGTGCGTGTGTGATAGATTTTGGGGGTGCTTGGGATCAGTTCTTACCACTTGCGGAGTTTGCTTACAACAACAGTTACCAGTCAAGCATTCAGATGGCTCCGTATGAGGCCTTGTATGGTAGGCGGTGCCGGTCTCCAGTGGGTTGGTTCGAACCGGGCGAGGCTAGACTATTGGGTACAGACTTGGTTCAGGATGCCCTGGAAAAGGTTAAGATGATTCAGGATCGACTTCGTACAGCCCAATCTAGACAGAAGAGTTATGCGGATCGGAAGGTTCGTAATGTTGCATTCATGGTTGGTGAGCGGGTATTGCTCCGGGTTTCGCCTATGAAGGGTGTGATGAGGTTCGAGAAGAAGGGCAAGTTGAGCCCTAGGTATATTGGGCCTTTTGAGATTCTTGAGAGAGTTGGAGAGGTGGCTTACAGACTTGCACTACCACCTAGTCTTTCTGCGGTTCATCCGGTATTCCATGTTTCTATGCTTCGGAAATATCACGGCGATCCGCCTCATATGTTAGACTTCAGTTCGGTTCAGTTGGACAAGGATTTATCTTATGTTGAGGAACCAATGGCTATTTTAGATAGGCAGGTTCGAAAGCTGAGGTCAGAGAACATTGCTTCCGTGAAGGTTCAGTAGAGGGTTCATCCGGTCGAGGAGGCGACTTGGGAGGCCGAGCATGATATACGCAGCTGTTATCCACACTTATTCACCAGCTCAGGTACTTTTTCTAACTCCGTTCGAGGACGAACGTTTGTTTTAGAGGTGGAGAATGTGATGACCCAAAATGTCATCTTTAAATTTAATAATTAATTCTGTGTTCTAAGACCTCGAAAAGAACTATTTATCATTCTTCGACTTGCGTGCGCAGTCCGTATAATTTTTCGGAAAGTCTTTATGTGAAAAATGCATTAAAATGTGAATTAGAGCTTTAAAACTCAACTGAGTTTACTTTGGTCAACATTTTGAGCGAACAGACTCGGATCAGTATTTTGACAGTTCCGGTAGGTCCATATAGTGATTTAGAACTTGGGCATATGCCCGGAATCAAATTCCGAAGTCCCAAGCCCGAGATATGAAATTTTGACGAAAAATTTAAAGTTTAAGTTCAAATAGTGACCGGTATATCGAATTATGTGCAAATGACCCCGTAATAGAATTTTGATGATTCCAACAGCTCCGTATGGTAATTTTGGACTTAGGAGCGTGATCAAAATTTTATTTGGAAGTCCGTAGTGGAATTAGGCTTGAAATGCCGAAAGTTGAATTTTTGGGAAGTTTGACCGAGGGGTTGACTTTTTGATATCGGGGTCGAAATCCGATTCTGAAAATTTTCATAGCTCCGTTATATCATTTATGAATTGCGTGCAAAATTTGAGGTCAATTGGACTTGATTTGATAGGTTCCGGTTTTGTTTGTAGAAATTAAAAGTTTCAAAGTTCATTAGGCTTGAATCTATGTGTGATTCGTGATTTTAGCATTGTTTGATGTGATTTGAGGTTTCAAATAAGTTCGTATGATGTTTTAGGACTTGTTGGTGTATTGGGTTGAGGTCCCGAGGGCCTTGAGTGAGTTTCGGATGGTTAACGGATCAAAAATGGGACTTAAACAGCTGCTGCAAATTCTCTTATGCTGTGCAATCGAGCCCCCAGAAATCGAGCCGAGGATCGAAGGCAGGCTTGAGATCCATGATCGAAGGCCACTGATCGAAGGCCCAGGATCTAGGGTTATGACCAAGGCCAGTGATGGAAGGCCATAAGGATCGAAGCCATGATCGATAGACAGGATCGACGGCTGTGATCGAGCCCCAGGGTCGAGGGCCATGATCGGACTCCCCATGATTGGACTCCCATGATCGAGGTCCAGGAACAGACTCTCATGATCGAGGTCCAGGATCGGACTCCACGATCGAGGTCAGCTTGGACAGATCCGTAAGTTATAAAAACAGGGAGGTTTCGTCCCATTCGCAATTTTTAACAACTTGGAGCTTGAGCAGGGGCGATTTTTGATATATCTTTAAGGAAAAATATTAGGGTAAGTGTTCTTAACTCAATCTTGGTTAGATTACCCGTATCCATCTCTATTTTTAACATTTAATTGGTGATTTAAGTTGGGAAAAATTTGAAAACACTCTTGGATAGATTTGAGGATTTGAGGGTCGAATCGTTATCGGAATTTAGTCATTTTGGTATGGTTAGACTCGTGGTTGAATAGGCGTTCATATTTCGTAACTTTCGCCGGATTTCGAGATGTGGGCCCCACGGGCAAATTTTGAGTTAATTTCGGATTTTATTGAAAAATATAATATTTTCTTATGAAATTGATTACTATAATTTTTGTTGACTGTATCGAATTAATTATGACTAGATATGAGTCGATCGGAGTCGGAAAAATCGAGAAAAAAGCATAATACTTGATTAAATTGGAGCAAGTCGAGGTAAGTGACTTGTCTAACCTTGTTTGGGGGAAATTTCCCCTAGAATTGATATTAATGTGATTATTAAAATGTGTTGAAAGCCGTGTACACGAGGTGACGAGTGTGTACACGGGCTAAATGTGAAAGATTATATTTTTAAATTGTGTAGATCATTGTTGCGCAGTTATTAAATTATTTTATCTTGTTATATTCTTCATCATTGATCTGTGATATATATTTTAGATTTGTTTACCTTTTTTCTGCTAATTGTTTTACCTGTTTAATTGAAACTTGGTTTCTTTTATACTGTGCATTATTTGAAGGTTGATTTTTTTTAAATTAAATATTATTAATATGAAATATTTGATATTTTTAAATTTGATATTGAAGCAACGCATTAAAAAATTTGAAATATTATTTTCCTGAATTATTTATTCTTGAATATTTTCGTAAGATTTGTTTTTTGGATTATTCTGGCATGAGCCGTGAGCTCTTTATTATTGAAAAGTATTGTTGTTGATTTTTTTGTGGAAAATTAAAATATTGGGCACTTGAGGTGCAAAGTGTGATATATTGTGATATTGATACGCATACGGTGGTATAAATTCTAGGTGTTAAAACGCATGCGGTGAGATAAGAGTGGCTTGATACGCGTGGCTAGTAGGGGTGACTACTAGAAGTCATGCGGTGTGATAAGGGTGGCTAAAACGCGGAATGCTATTTCGAAAAAAAAATACTTTCTTTAAATAAATTGTGAAGGCTCCCGCGGTGGTATAAGAAAATGAGATATTATGAAATTATTTATAATTTGGGACTACGAGGCGGTACCTCGGTAGTGCCCTTGTTGATATTGATTTATGGTCATAGTTGCTTTCGATTAATTGTTGTGATTTTCATAAAGTTGAAGGAAATTCTTTTTTGATTCCACGAGATATTATTTGAAATTATTTGGTGTCATTAAATGTGACATACTATTTGATTTATTTCCAATATCATTTTATTTTACTATATTGATAAATATTTTACCATGCCATTATTATATTCCAGTAGGGCCTCACCTGACCTCGACACTACTCTACCGAGGTTAGGCTTGGCACTTACTGGGTACCGCTGTGGTATACTCATACTACACTTCTGCACATCTTTTTGTGCAGATCCAGTTATATTTTACCAGCCTAGACGTCAGTGAGTTACCTGCGCACGGAGACTTCGAGGTATATCTGCCAGCGTCCGCAGACTCCGGAGTTCCCTTCTATCATTTTATGTTGCTTCCTTATATTTTATTTAGACCTTGACATATAGAGACATTGAGAATAAATTCTTAGAAGCTTGTGATTTTTTTCTACCGGGTTTTGGGAGATGAAATTGTTGGAATTGTAGTTTATTTACTTTAGATATTTATTATTATTCCGCATTGATAGGCTTACCTAATCTTAGATACTAGGTGCCATCACGACCTCCTACGGAGGGAATTTGGGGTCGTGACATACGCCCAAGTCCCAAATCACATTGCGGACCTACCGGAATTTTTAAAATACTGATCCGGATCCGTTTGCTCAAAATGTTGACCAAAGTCAACTTAGTTGAGTGAGGCCGAGGGCCTGATTTGTGAGGATGAGTGTGGATCGGGGCTGCCCGCCTGCAACATACTTTATTATTATCGCACGTGAGTTGTCCGTGCAGATTATAGCGCTTGGGTTGAAAAAGCCCCTCCGGAGTCTGTACACACCCCCAGTGAGTGCATGTACCTACTGAGTGCGAGTGCCGAGTGCCGAGTAACTGGGAGGCAAGAGTGATTGTGAGGTATGCCCGAGTAACAAGAGTGATTGTGAGGTATGCCCGAGTGGCACGAGTGACTGTGAGGTTTGCCCGAGGGGCTATATATGAGTGATGTTTTGCCCGAGGGGCTGTATATGAGTGATGTTTTGCCCGAGGGGCTGTTTATGATTTCATCATTTTTGCTGACCTTTGCATTGAGTCTTCGTTTGAAAAACTGTTGGAAAAATGTCTTTAAAATAATTTTTACTAGAACTGGGTTTAAACGAGATTTTTGATTCAAATCCTGGTTTTTAAGAGCATGTGGTATTTTACTGAGATTTTTCCTGATATGAACGTTATATAATTTATTGCTCGTCACTATTGCCCAGTCTTTATTTATTGTTGTTACTTACTGAATTGGCGTACTCACGTTACTCCCCGCACCTTGTGTGCAGATTCAGGTATAGCTAGACACAGTAGCAGTTATTGAGTGTTCTGGTTGTAGATTTTTTTGGAGATAGGAAGGTAGCTGTTTGGCGATCGCAGCCCCTGCTCTTCTCCCTCTTATCTTCCTCTAGTTGTATTTAACTATTTTCCACACTGAGTTAGCCTTAATATTGTTAGACAGATTGTAGCAGATGCTCATGACTAGTGACACCCCGATGTCGGACTTTTCTTTTCCGCACTTCTATTTTTCTAGATTTGAACTCTTTTAATGGAGGTTTATGTTAAATAACCTTGAAATTATCTTTGAAATGAAAAATATCGATTTGTATTAGAAATGAGTCGGCTTGCCTAGTTCCACTATAGGCGCCATCACGACAGAGGTTAGTTTGGGTCGTGACATGATTGTGCGGGTGGTGGAGATTCCATTGAGAAGTTATGGAACTGAAGGCTCACGTGTAGAAGAGATATGTTCACGCATCAAGAGGTAACCCGTGAAACCCCGTATATGCTAGTTGTCTAGATTACATGTGATTTTGATACTAGGATTGCTTTCGCTGCTTATATTAATCCATCAATTGGTATCAGAGCCCACTCACATCTAATTAGATAACTAGGTTTTTTCATGAAACAAGAATATCGTGTTTATGTGCGTTTTTGAATTACATGTATATGTTATTTTCTGAAAAACTACACTGCTATTTGTGAATTACTGTGCAAATTTTTTTGGATTATTCTTGTAATCATGATATATCTGTTTTTATTGATATATGATTGTGAGTATATGAATTTTTTGGGTAAACCCTAGAAAAATACAAAACCCGATTTTGACCGAATTGCCGGTGTTTTCGGAGGTCAACTAACTTGACGGACTCCGATTGAGTCGAAATTTGGTGGGTCCATCGGAAACGACGTGGTGAGAAAAACTCACTGTTTTAGCAGTGAATCATGAAGTGTTTCGGCGTTTTGAGGTCGTTTGGACTGTGTTTTGGACGTTTTTCCATTTTCTGGAAATTATTTCTTAATAATTTTAATTCGTTTTTAATTTAATGGTGTGGGGGTGACTCCCCATGGTTTTTATGATTAAATACTGGTGATATAATGGGTTTACACATTGGCTATTATTAAATAAACGTGTTGTTGTATTAAATTCAATAATAGATGTGTAGGATTTTATTGACTATGTTTTACAAGGTATACTTGATATTGTGAGATGATACAATTATTTTGTAAGAAAGTGAAATCCTGGATGACTAATGATTGGTGCGTTTGGCATATTTGTGCATAAAAATATTCTCAAATTATAGTTTATGTTTTCATGCCCTACGTGATTACTAGTCTTGGATTTTCAATGAAAATTTTTGTTCTCTGGTTGGAGGTTGTAATTAAGTGAAATATGACGGTATTTTGTATGAGTTTTATATTATTGGCATGCTTTTTAAGCTGTGGTCCATAATCTGCCATAAAATAATTTTATGAGCTACATGTATCTTCACTCATAAATTGAGAATTTTGTGAGTAATAAATAGTTACCAATAAAGTGGTTTGTTTATTTGAACTCATGAAAAATTCTTAATAAATTTGTACATGTGAAATTATGTCTATTCATGGATTGAGCATTATAATTAATAAGTAAGATCCACAAAATGGTTTATTTATTTAAGTCATTAAAATCTGCTTAATGTACCATGTGAAAATTATCCTTGATAAATCTACATTAGTGTGGAGGTTCTTAACTAGAAAAAAGAGTCTTATCTTTAGGTATTAGTGAGACCAACTCCACCCATGAGAAGAGATATTGGGATTTTCGCCGAACGGGAGAAAATATAATATCTTAGGTTCTTGTGTATTTAATAAAAGGATAATTTATTGCAAAAGGAGATATTATGTATCCTAGAAACAGGAAGAACATAATATATGCCTTGAGCTCATAGTATAATTATAAGGAGAATGGAAATCAATATCATATTTATTTTAATTCATGAAACTACTTAAAATGGTTATTCTCCGAGTTTGGTTACAGGCTGGTGGTCATGAATTTGACGAACTCCGATTGACCTGAAACTTGGTAGGTGCATCGAAAATGATCTAGTGGGAAAAACTCACTGCTATGCAGTGAATCATGTTGTTTTTCGGCAGTTTGAGGTCGTTTAGATGGGTTTTCAAGCAGTTTATTAAATTGAATTTGTCATAAATATGAAAAATTATTCTTTATATATCGGCTATATTTGTGTTAAATCTGAAACATGATGATTTAACTGGATATGATATATAGCAAGAATGCAAATCACATGGATTTAATCCTAAATACGCCAAAAATAATTTATTCGAATTTGGTCTAGTTTTTGGCTATCGTGAATTTCACGATCTCCGAATGACCTGAAATTCGGTATGATCATCGAAAATGATCAGTTAAAAAGAAATCATTGCTATGCAGTGAATCGCATTATATTTTGACGATTCGAGATCGTTTAGATGAGTTTTTTGGAGGTTTGGCGGATTAAAATGTGATTTACATACGAAAAGTCATTCTTTCTATCATTTTATTTATGTCTAATCTGGAACATGATAACACATATTGATTTGACATGAATTGGTATATGATAAGAATGTTGGCCGTATTTTAGATTCTTAAAAAATGCTTAACATGGTAATTTTCCAAATTTGGTCGCAATTTTTGGAGATTGTGATTTTAACGATTTTCGATTGATCTGAAATTTGGTAGGTTTATCAAAAATAGCCCAGTAATCAATTCCCACTGCTATGCAGTGAAAAACATTAATTTTAGCGTTTTAAAACTGTTTTAAATGGGGTTTTGAGTATTTTTAAATTCTTGAACTTAATCTTCAGAGAAAAGTTCGTGGTTGTGATAAAGTGGTGATAGAAATTAACCCCTCTGATCTCCATTTTTATTTATAGTGAGATAATAAATTTACGCGTTGACATTAGGTCTTTTTCCATATCGGATAAATTTATTATGAACTCACTGGGTATAGTTACTAGTTATTGATAACATGTATTAACTCTCTATCTAAGTTTAAGGGTTGAATCAATTTTGTAACTAAATGGTGATAAAAATATATTTCTATGGTCTTCCACTATTAATTTCAAGTGAGTAATAAATTTACGCGTTGACTTTAGGTCTTCCTCCATATCGGATAAATTTATTATAAGCTCACTAAGTGAAATACTAGTAATTGATATCGTGTACTTACTCTCCATCTGAGTATACATGTTGGATCAATGGAACTAGAGCTATTAATTATGATGTTCACTTACTTAAATTAACAGTATACTCTCCATCTGAGTTGGGTCTGTTTATTGGAGTGTTTAAAATTTTCATATTAAAAGGTTATATACAATTGACTGAAAATAATAGTATACTCTCCATCTGAGTTGGTTCTATTTATTTTTGGATTGTATAATTCTTGTATTATATAATATACTTTGCATAAATGATTCTTTTCCCATCGAAATTTATTATTCGAGATGCATGTATGTATATAAATATTGAATGCAATCTGAATTTTATTATTTAGTGTTTTGACTTATTATGATCTATTTAATATTTTTATCTCAACTCCACAATGACTTTATGCAATTTGTCGTATTACTTGTTAAAATTTTCTTTTAGTGATAAGACATTAATTTAAAGGATGCAATATATGTACCTTTTATTAGAAGGAATTTAATTCCGATTTCTAGGCAAAATAAGAGATGGATAATTGTCTTATTTTTCGAATAACTCTTGAGTTATTGAACTTGATAAATATTTTATCTCTTCTGGTACATGAATGCATGACCTTGTTATTGTATATTAATGTCTCTCCTGAACAGAATAATATTAGTCTAGCTCATAAGAGAATATATTCTTCAAAATTGAGTAAAACTTATGTGTGCACTTTTGTCTAAGTCATATTAATCTGGATAGGATTTCAAGTTGGTCAAAGATGAACCTTAATGTTCATTGAAAGTAGAGGCACTACCAACTTGTGGATCCTGTTTGGAAGAAAATTTGACTAAAGGATATTTCCCTTCAAAAGGAAATAAAGCTAGTGATAAGCTAGAATGAATCCCTTCTGATTTGTATGGTTAAATGAACATACTCGTAAAAGATAGTTTTGAGTATTTTGTGACGTTCATAAATGATTACTCAAAATATTAATATATTTATTTGATGCACCGTAAGTCTTAATGATTTAAGTAATTCAAGGTTTTTAAGACTTGAAACTGAGAAGCACCAAGGAAATATATTAAGTTACAACAATTTGATTGTAGTGGCGAGCACCTCTCTAAAGAGTTCTTTTGTTACTTATCAAAATAAGGAATTACATCTCAATTGTCTACACTGTAAACTCCATAATAGAGTGGTGTGGTAGAAAGAAGAAATAAGTCTTTTTGGACATGGATAGATTAATGAAGTGTTATTCAGATTTGCCTTATTCGTTTTTGGAATATTTCCTAGAAACTGCAAATTACATTATGAATTTAGTTCCTTCTAAGTTAGTACCTGTGACATCTATAGAACTGTGGATTGAATGTAAGCTTAGTTTGTAGCATGTTCAGATATAGAATTGTCCTGCATATGTGCTGAAAGGGACAACGAATATGTAATTTGGAACTAAGAATGGATAGGTGCATGTTTATTGAATATCCAAGAAACGAATGGAGTTTTATTTTATTTTCCTAAAGAAAATAAGGCAATTGTTAAAACAACTACATTTTTCTAGATAAGGACTGTTTAATAAACTATGTTCCTAGAAGTAAACTATTTTTTACAGGAACTGGGCAAAGAAATAACTAGATGTTCAAGAACATCAAAACCCACACGTCGGAATTGACGCTCCATTGCATTTAAGTAGTAGGAGAACGTTAATAGACATAATATGCCTTTATCGAGTGGGAGTGATGTTTGAACAGTGAACTCTATAGTAAGAAGTAGCTAATATTTCAATACCGTAAGGTAATGAAGGTAATATTAGTAGTACTTCGTCGTAGTGGGAGAATACTAAGGAAAATCATAGTTCGGTGTACACTCTTGGGATAGTTTCGGTAACAGGATCCCTGAAGAGTTTAATACCAAACTAGATAGTGACGACAAAGAACTACTGGACAAAGATTGCATCAAAAATAACTTGGCAAGATTCTTTAACAAAACCTTATTTTGATGGACCTTGTTCTCCAATTGACAAGATCGATAGAAAAAAAAAAAACGAGAAAAGAAGTAAGTTGAGTGCTATAAAATTCCACTACAACATAGAGATAGGACAGGTAAAAGGATAATCAGCAATTTTGAATGGTAAATATGGCAATGGTGGGGATCCATTTGTTGGGATATATACTATTAACCATGGGTTTGATTTAGATATAGTATTTATTATGAAATAATTATTTATTCAGTTTTAATAAAGTTTTAAATAGATCATATATTAGTCTGTGTCATTTGGTTATATAGTAGATGATTTAGTGTATAGAGTTTAGCTTATACACGGAAGATTAAATCATCGGTTCTTATAAATATAAAGTTTGAGTTCATAATCTAATGATGGAATTGGACAAACCATCATGGATGATTATAGCACAAGATTAAATATAATTTATCTTGATTATGGGAATGATTTAATTCCAACTTCTTGTCTAGTACATTTTGTATGTATTGAACGGACCAAGTAGAAATAAGTATTTTATACCGACTTAATAAAATAAACTCTCTAGCCATTAAACGTACTTATACTCTTAATCTTGATATAATTATTATTAGCTGTGTATATTATTATTATTTTGATTTATTAAAAGACGGGATTCTTTCGTGGGTCAATATGCCTGGTAAATTGGATAATAATAATAACGTACATTGGCGAAGTAATAGTTAGTTGATGGAATCCATGTCTCGGTTTAGAAATTGATGATACACTTTTATGAAAGCTTATAAGTTTTCATGTGTAAACCCGACCGGTGGATTTTGTATCCGACACATGAAATAAGTTAAGCGAAAGTCTAAAGAAAATAATCAATAAATTAAATCGTCAGTAATTTAATTTAATTGATTAGTATCTGAATCTTAACATGTGGAGTTAAATAAGATTTAATGAATGAATTTCAAAATTGAATAAGGAGTGCAATTACAAATTTTTAGTGGAATAATTCATAATTAATTATGGTGGATATTAATTTCGAAAATTAGAAATTAATTTCATAATTGGAATCCTTGTTAATTAAATTATGTGGTCCCTGCTGTTCCTAAATAATAGAAAATAAAGGAATCCTTTTTCTGGTGGAAATGAAAACCTAACAGGTTTTGGAAAAGGGTTTTAATCCTTAAAACCTGTGCTATAAATACATAAGGTTTTTCACCTAGAGGGGGTAATACATGGTGGCCGAATTTCAGCCCCTTTTTTCTTGAAATTTCGCCCACACGAAATTGCTATTTTCAGATATTATTTGGGTAACACAGTAGAAGACCGTGGAACGTTCGAGGATCATGATTGTGCGGGTGGTGGAGATTCCATTGAGAAGTTATGGAACTAAAGGCTCACGTGTAGAAGAGATATGTTCACGCTTCAAGAGGTAACCCGTAAAATCCCGTATATGCTAGTTGTCTAGATTACATGTGATTTTGATACTCTGGGATTGCTTCCGCCTGCTTATATTAATCCATCAAACTTAAACCAAATTCAACAAGTAATGTACAAGTCAAGAAGAAGGAAAACTAGCTCTTACCCGCCTGCAAGTTCAGAATAGTTGAACTTTTGAACAAAGTGATGAAGATTGGTGAACCAAGTAGCATCCACAACTCCAAAGATTGTTCTTATTATGCTCGGCAAGTAAATATTGAGTGTACAAGGATCCATAGATGACAAAGGGCATTGTGTCACCCCTAAAATACAATTCCGTTAAATTTGGAGCTTGAATCTTGACTTGTTCTAGATTCTTGCACCGTGCTAAGGTCAACTTCTTGAGTTTTTCACTCGCGATATCTATATTTTTCAGGCTATGACAAAATATTAATTCCAATTCTGAAATGTTTGAACATTTTGCGAACTGGTCTTGAAGTTGTTGGTCTGTGATGTTGGTACTTCTCAGTTTGAGTATTTGTAAGTTATTATAAGCATCCACATTACCAATTTTCTCCACATTCAAAGCTTCGAAGATTTGGAGCCTGGACTCTCACTCGCTGGATTTCGCAGAACTGAACATAAAGATACTCCAGATATACTAGGCCAAAAACATGTAATTCTTTTATACCCCGGCAACAAAATAGATATAATACCTTGAGGAACAAGCATCTACCTATAACTCTTTGCAATATTTCTTCTGAGATATAGACTTCATCTAAATAAAGATATTTAGGATTAAAGAATCTTATTATGTTGTGTGTGGTGATAAATAGTATCAAATTCAAACTTGCAATTACTTAGTGTTAGATCTATCAGCCCTTTAGCAGTATAAATTGCATCAGGTAAACTATAGTAATTACCAGAAATATGCAGTTGCAGTACCTTGACGTTAAGTTTAACCGCTAAATCAATCCATCGATCGATATGAGGAGTCAATTTTGGATTATGATGAATATATATAAGGATGAGTTGTTCAAGACGTAAGTTTTGTTCAACATGAGGTTTTAGGGATTGATCAACCAAATTGACAAACTTTTCTAGGGGCATATGACTACGGCTCCGGCTGTTTGGTGATTGAGTGAGTACCAACTTCGGTCGTGTAGTCCAATAAAAGTACCATCTCTTGGACAGGACACAAGATCGAGCCGCCTCTTTCTGTTCGAGGATAGTGTGGCATAAGATATGATAAATGATATGTACAGACAATTCTGATATTCTATTCTCGTTTTCATCAACTATCTCTGGTAAAGTCTCTTGCCGCCTAAAACTCTGCCATTTGAGCGCTGCTTTACGCTTGATCCTATGTACCCATAGAATGCATAGCATTCTCCACTTTCCGATTTCGCAAAGAGAGAACATCTTAATTAGCAGAATGTATAGCCTGCTGCTTTCTTTTATGTGTTATTCTATAACAAAAGGACGAGCTTTATTTTAAAGAAGAGTCCGTGGGAATTGGTCACAACTTTCCTTTTCTTCTCAATGTAATTAATTATAGGTATTGTAAAGTATATTTTACTTACAATTTATTCTAGATTACTAATTAATGTTAAGTATATGGAATAGGTTGCAATTTCCTTTTAAATGGCATGTTTGTGTAAGAAGTTTTTACTCGATCAGTGCTTGAAACTTGAACTAGATTTGAGTTCTATACATAACACTAAGAATTATGTGCCAACTATATATATATATGTACCATGGTTTTCAACTATATATGTACCATGGTATACATTAACTCCTTTCCTATTTGAAATATTTAAAAATTTACCATATAAATCCTTTGTATAAATTTTTTTCTTATTTGAATTATGTAAAATAGTAACTTTTGCAAAATATAATGAGACTAGAACATGCTATGTCCCCAAAGAATAAGCAAGAACTAATTGTTATGAAAGTCGATTTATCGGTTAGCATTTTTTCCATATTCAAGGATTAGACTCTTGGTTCGTAAATATATCGTTTAAATTTCTTTTTAAATATTATTATCTTTAGTGTCAACATTTTAAAACTCACGTAATATTATTTAATAACCAAAAATACAAAAGAGAACTTGCATTTTCTAAAAGAAGAAAAACACTGTTCTTCGAACTTTGATATGTGAAGGAAACAATAAAACTCTTTCTGCATCAAAACTTACATGTTCTTTAAAATATTCAAACCAAAGTTAACAAGATCGAGACATAATGCAATCATGCAAAAATATAGATTTTTAACCTAACACCAGCAATCCTTTAAAGTCGCCGCCTGGTGTCATTTCTACCCAAAAAAACCTTTATAATTAAGGCGATTGACTGAAGTAAAATGCCCAACTGTTCGGTAGTTATATTGAGCAAGAGTATATAATTGTTATCGTATGATGGCTCGCTTTCCCTATTTCAATGGGATTCCTTCCATTTTCTTTGTCAAATTATCTTATATTTGAAATTTACTAGTTCAATTAATCCATAGTTGCGATGAGTATGCTCACTAAAGAGATAAAGCGCTCCCTGCTGATAGGTTTTTTATTCCAAGGGCTCGAATCAAAGACCTTGATTAATGGTGAAAGTAAATCCGAGATTATTGGTTAAGGCAAATGTATTTCAACCATCACACCACACCCAATAGTGTGGTAGTACTGCTGTGATTACTAGAGGCGGAGCTATCCTTAGGGTGGGGGATCACTGGCCCTTGGTGATTCCGGAAAAAATATATGTACGTATCTTTAGGCAGATGTATATTGATTAATTTGGGGTCACAACTTGACTTTTAATGCACTGTCTGGGTTCGATTCTCAAAAGTACCATCTCTTGGACAAAATAGTTATTTACTTATTATTTAATATTTAATGCTTTGAAATCAACTAAAACTTTGTTAATTAGAATTTTCCTTATTTGATTTGTCACGTAAGAAGTCCAAATTATTAGGACACTTAAATCAAGCAAGATTTACTTTCTATAAATTATTTACCTTTTTAATTAATGAGCCTTTTTTTACAGTAATTATGAATTGAGAATATTGCTTCTCTATAACTATAAGTATTTGTTTTATTTTATTTTGTTAAAGGTAAAACGGTTGTTTATAATTTTGGATATCAAAACTAATTTCTTAATTATTCGTTGAATTTGAACTAATTAATACATAGGAGTTAGAACTAGGTAAACTATGATTTTGCCACTTCAATTTAAAGTATTTTTCTCCTTCGATTGGAGAAATACAGTGTTTTACATTTCTTAGGTTTTCTTAGTGTATATATATAATTATTTCTTTCCAGTACTTTATTTTGCAAAACAGGAGATTACAACTTAGTACTACTTATTCTATTCTTTTTTAAATATATTTTCTTGTGTTTAAGTTTCTTCCTAACATTTAGGAGTTTTAAATCAACTAAATATTGTACATTAACTCCTTTCCTATTTGAAATATTTAAAAATTTACAATATAAATCTTTTGTATAAATTTTTTCCTTATTTGAATGATGTAAAATAGTAACTTTTGCAAAATATAAGAAGACCAGAATAGGCTATGTCTGTTTACCCGTAAAACGGTACAGTTGAATTTATACATGATTTCTAAATAAGTGAATTAATTTGATCCTAAAATAAATAAATAATTGAAGAGTTACGCAATACATAGCCTTAAGATATAGACGGAACAACAGAAGTAATAATTTCGGGAATAAGGTTTCCGGGTACAACAACAAAAGAATTGAGAAATAAGAAGATAAGATTGGATTGAACTTTATATAAAATATAGTATAAGTTTGCGAGAAAATTCCTCCCTTTACAATAACAACTGAGCTCACTAATAACTATGAAGAAAGTCCTAGGGTCGTGTCCTTCTTTAATGTTAATTATTAGGGGTATTTATGAAGATGTAACGATGAATATAAAAGCTAAATTCCTTGTAACGGATAACTGCTCTTAGTGCTATGAATATTCTCTATTGAATGCTACTGGGAGAAGAGCATTTATCATATCTTTATGAGCATTATTCTTCTCGGTCTTCAGTCATCTCCCTATCTTGGGATCCACGTATCTCTTTCTCGAACGGCCACATGTTATAACATATTTTACCCAATACAGATAGTCCCCCTGCTTTCCGTTGACATAATTTTGTGTTACCGAAAAGTTGGTAGAAACATATTTTTTGCGAAAATTACTATAATTCGCTCTAAAGGCTTCTGACGGTTGATTAGATGCATGTCTCTCCGCATTTAATGCCCCGAACATGCATCATTCTACGATTCATCAAGTCTTTTTCCTATTATCGAGGTAATCCTGGCCATGAATTTAGCCGCCAAAACTTTTACTTATACGTATCAACTCCTACCCTTATATTTCATAACTGTTCGAACTTCCTTCATCTAACTTGCATATTGTTTCTTCATCTTTTTTCTAATTCTCTTCAAACGAAAGACCCTTTCTTTCCTACAATGTCTTCTTCTTCGAAACGTACCGGTTCCTCAAAAAGCAAAAGCAAAGCATAGGACTTTGCTCCTCCAACAGTGGGCTCCATCATCCCTTGAAGTCTTATTACCACAAAAGACTTCGAAGAGAAATTCCATACTGCTAATTCTTGTACATGGACCGTTACCAGGTATCCTTCTTCCATACGTCCTTCGAGCATTCCTGCTGTGAAGGAAGACTGTCGCTGCCATGAATTAGAAATTATCGCTCCCGATCTATCGGATCAAGTCACCTTTCCCAAGGAGGGTTTTACACACGTTTATGCGTATCCCTTTACTTTGGGTGGATTTTCTTTGAGCGGAGAGATTAACTCTGTGATTGCGAAGTTTTGCCTCCGTTACCAGGTGTGTTTGGCACAAGTAAGTCCTTCTATGTGGAGGACGGTTGCTTGCCTTCGGTGTTTGTGCCAGGAAACTGGAGAGGAGCTATCCTTAGCTCACACGATGAATCTTTATTCTCCCAAAATCTTCCGCGGGGGAATGATAAACCTCTGCCAGCGTGGCCACCATGCTTTATTGTCTAGCATGGATGATGATAATGACCGTGAGTGGATGGAACGGTTTGTTGCAATTACCACCGACGATATCATTCCGAAAATGGCTTCATCCTTTCCGGTCGCTTGGAACCGCACTCGTAAGCTCTTTGTTTAGTATTTCCTTTTACTAAATATTTTTTAATGGCCGTATTGATCCTCCATCCTTCGTTTGTTTCAGCAACTCGATGGGTCCCACCGGTGATTGAAGGTTTGGGATGGTGGGTACAAAAATCTTGGACGTTACGACCCGAGACTCGCTTGTGGGAAGAACTGGCCCCTAAATACGGGTGGAAGGCCAAGAATTATGGCAATTCAAACTCATCTTGTTTCAATTTTTCATGTAAATAACTTGATTAATCTCTTCTAACCTGTCTATGAAATTAGGTCTACCTACAAGCTCTGTTACTGTTCCCGAGGAGGATGTCTTGGCTGACACTGCTAATGCGGCGAGGCTACTTTAGGAGATGCTTACTCGAGCAGGTGGCTCCGGGCCTACTTCGAGAGCAAATGCTTCTTTTTGGAGTCCCCGGCTGGAAGATAAACAACCAAAGAGAAGACATTCCTGTGCAATCGGGGAAAAGAATAAAAGGGCGAGGATCGATGCCCTTGAGTCATCTCCGGTAGCGATGGTGACTGGCCCTCCTTCCGGACCGGTCATAGACACCGTGATGAATGATGATGATGATGAAGCTATTTATGAGGGAGCTTCTCTACATAGAAGATGACGATCCTCATCATCTCAACAAGATGCTCAACCTGTTGAGAGATTTACACTAACCGAGGATAATGCCTCGGCACTTTGGGGAGAATTTGATTTAGTAGATAATGTTGACTCCCGTTTTGGGGCCCCAATTGCTGTGTTCGGTACTGCGAAGCTGAGTATTGGACCCTTACCGTCTTTGGTTTGCGAGCATCCAACAACCAGCACTGCACTTGACGCAGCTGCTTCTCACTTTTCAACTCCATCAGCTTCATCTCCATCTTCACCAACACCAACAACTGCTACATCACTTCAATCTTCACCCATTCTTCCACCAGCAATTACTACACCACCTCCGCCGGCCGCGTTTGACCACGAAGAAGATGTTCCTCTTCCAAAGTCCCCAGTTCATGGGAATTTGGGGCAAAATTATGCTGCCCCTTTAGAAGATCCAAAAAGGAGGAGGAACATTACTCTTTCGGTCTCTACCGGATGCAACTTGCTATCCCGACCGGTGGAGCTTGCTAATTATCTGAAGCCTTTGGCTTCAGAGAAAGACTCGGAAAAGATTCAAGCACTCTCGGAAAAGTGTTTGTTGAACAATGCTATGCATAACACCGCAGCGGTACGTTCCTTTCTTCCTTTATTACTTATTCTATTTATGGATGTGAACATCTCCTGAATTTTACCCTTATTACTTTGTAGGCCAATTTTCTTTCTTCCGGGGGCCTTCATAGGTTGATACGTAAAAAAGAAGAGATTATCTCTGCACGGGATCAACTTTTGGCAGACCAAGAGCTACGTGTCGCTCGCCTTTCGAAATTGGAAGCCAAAGCCGCTGAGGCTGTGGTATTGTATAGCACCCCAGAAAATTTTGAAATACTTAAGCACTATTAAGAAAGCTGATATGGTCTAATTATATTATTTTGTGTGCAGACGAGGACTATTAATATGATGGATATCAATTGGATATGATAATAAGTGTACGGGGCATATTATAAGTGATGTGGGGTCTAATGATAGCCCTAGGTCCAAGTCAAGTTGGAAATTACATGATAGACTAAAGTTCCAAATGAGTACGCACTAAACTAAACTTTAGACGAGCATATCTACATATATATATATATATATATATATATATATATATATATATATATATATATATATATATATATATATATATAAGAATTTATGTGATGGATAACCTATTAAATGAAATATCACCGAGTCTAGTTTCTAACACTTCAAACCGTTTGTCATTTGGACATTCCTACAAGAAGTTATGAACGAATTACCAAAGGCTAGCAGAGGAGTTTGCGGATGCGAAGCATCCAGGGCCGCGTCCGAAAGAAAGACTGGTAGTGAAGTGCCGCCATAACATCCAGGTCCGCATCCGAGCTTTGAAGAGGAGTGAACTGGGGATAAGAAGCATCCGAGGCCGCGTCCGATACCCAGAAATCTGGGCCTATAAATACAAGGTCGGGGGAGGAGAGTATTTTGAGTATTTGGGGGTAAGGGTTCTTGCCATGACCCCAAATTCCCTCCGTAGGATGTCGTGATGGCACCTAGTTTCTAAGACTAGGTAAGCCTATCAATGCAGAATAAAAAATTTAAATCTGAAATAAACAAAATACAAGTCAAACAATTTCAACTCCCAAAACCTGATAGAAATAAGTCACAAGCTTCTAAGAATTTATCATCAATGTCTCTATATAACAGAGTCAAAAAATAAATAAATAAGGAAACAACATAACAATAATAGAAGGGGACTCCGGAGACTGCGGACGCTGGCTGATATACCTCGAAGTCTCCGTGCACAGGTACTCACTGATATCTGGGCTGGTAAGAAGTACCTGGATCTGCACAAAAAGATGTGCAAATGCGTAGTATAAGTAAACCACAGCGGTACCCAGTAAGTGCCAAGCCTAATTTCGGTAAAATAGTGACGAGGTCAGGTCAAGCCCTACTGAAAAATAATAATGGCATGGTAAAATATTTAACAATATAATGAAATGACAATGAAAATGAATCAAGTAGCATGTCACCATTTAATTACACAAAATAATGGCAAATAATATCTCGTGGAATCAAAACAGAATTCCTTTCAACTTTAAGAAAATCACAGCAAATAATCAAAGGCAACTATGGCCATAAATCAATATCAACAAGGGCACTCACGAGGTACCGCCTCGTAGTCCCAAATCATAAATAAATTCACAATATCTCATTTCCTTATCTCACCGCGGGAGCCTTCACAATTTATGTTAAAGAAAATATTTTTTCCGAAATAGCATCCCGCATTTTAGCCATCCTTATCACACCGCATGACTTTTAGTAGTTCCCCCTACTAGCCACGCGTATCAAGCCACCCTTATCTCACCGCATGCATATCAATATCACAATATATCACAATTTGCACCTCAAGTGCTCAAATAATTTAACTTGCCCAAATAATTCAACAATAATATTTTTCTATAATAAATAGCTCCCGGCTCATGCCAAAATAAGTTATCAATAGTATTTTTCTACAATAAAGAGCTCACGGCTCCATCACAGTGAGTACAAAAATCTTACACAAATATTCAGGAATAAATAATTCAGCAAAATAATATTTCAAAATCTTTAATTCGTTGCTTCAATACCAAAATTTAAAATGTCAAATACTTCATATTAATAATATTTAAATTAAAGAAAAACAATTTCAAATAATGCACAGAATAAAAGAAACCAAGTTTCAACTAAACAGGTAAAACAATTAGCAGGAAAAGGTCAAGCAAATTTAAAGTATACAAATCAAATCAATGATGGAGAATATAACAAGATTTAATAATTTAATTAATATGCAACAGTGATCTTCACAATTTAAAATATAATCCTTCACATTTAGTCCGTGTACACACTCATTACCTCGTGTACACGATTTTCATCATATTACAATTAATACCAATCCTACGAAAAATTTTTCCCACACAAGGTTAGACAAGTCACTTATCTCGACTTGCTCCAATTTAACCAGGTAGTACGCCTTTTTCTTGATTTTCTGATTCCGGTCGACTCGTATCTAGTCATAATTAATTTGATACAGTCAACAAAAATTATAGAATTAATTCTATAAGAAAATACTATATTTTTCAATAAAAATCCGAAATTAACTCAAAAATGGCTCGTGGGGCCCACGTCTCGGAATCCGGTGAAAATTATGAAATATGAACGTCCATTAAACTACGAGTCCAACCATACAATTTTTACAAAAATCGGACATCAACTTGACCTCCAAATCTCAAATTATTATTTTGAAATCCTTAGGCCCAAATCCTCTAATTTCTCCTCAAAAACATGTAATCTATTCGAAATATTCAATGATAATCCAATATAATTGACTAACAATGATTACATGTGACTTACCTCAAGTTTCCCCGTGAATTCTCTCTGAAAAATCGCCCAAAACCATGTTGAAAATGTCCAAATGACAAAAATATCGGAACCCCTCTGTTTTTGTACACTGCCCAGTGCTTTCGCACCTGCGGACAAAATTCTCGCACCTGCGGTTCCGTATCTGCGGTGAAATACCGCATTTGCGGAAATTGCTCAGCCCAGCTGCCTTCGCTTCTGCGAGCTTTGGACCGCATTTGCGCCTTCGTAGGTGTGGAAAATTCCATCGCACCTGCAGCCCTGCCCGCACTTGCGCCCTTCCTCTCGCTTCTGCGCAAGCGCTTATGCGCAACATGAGCCGCATCTGCGACATCACACCTGCGGCTAATTTCTCGCAGGTGCGGTTACACCAGAAGACAAAAAATTTTCCAGATTTCTTCTAAGTCTGAATTTGATCCGTTAACTATCCGAAACTCACCCGAGACCTTCGGGACCTTAACCAAATATACCAACATGTCCTAAAAATTATACAAACTTAGTCGAAACTTTAAATCACATCAAACAACGCTAAAATCATAAATCACACCCCAATTCAAGCTTAATAAAACTTAAGAATTTCAAACCTCTACATTCGATGTCGAAACCTATCAAATCAAGTCCGATTGACCTCAAATTTTTCACACAAGTCATAAATGACATAACAGAGCTGTGAAAATTTTTAGAACTGGATTCCGACCCTGAAATAAAAAAGTCAACTCCCCGGTCAAACTTTCAAACTTTAAATTCCTATTTTAGCCATTTCAAGCCTAATTTCACCGCGGACTTCCAAATAAAAATTTGATCACGTTCCTAAGTCCAAAATCACCATACAGAGCTGTTGGAATCATCAAAATTTTATTCTGGGGTCTTTTGCACATAATTCGACATCCGGTCACTATTTGAACTTTAAATTTTTAAAGTTATGTTACGGGCATTCGCCCAAGTCCCAAATCACGATACAAACCTACCGGAACTGTCAAAACACTGATCCAAGTCTGTTTTCTCAAAATATTAATCAAAGTCAACTCAATTGAGTTTTAAAGCTCTAATTCACATTTTAATCCATTTTTTTTCATATAAAGACTTTCCGAAAAATTTTACGGACTGCGCACGCAAGTTGAGTAATGATAAATAGTTCTTTTCGAGATCTTAGAACACAGAATTAATTATTAACTTTAAAGATGACATTTTGGGTCATCACATTCTCCACCTCTAAAACAAACGTTCGTCCTCGAACGGAGTTACAAAGAGTACCTGAGCTGGTGAGTAAGTGTGGATAACAGCTGCGCATATCATGCTTGGTCTCCCAAGTCGCCTCCTCGACCGGATGACCCCTCCACTGAACCTTCACGGTAGAAATGTTCTTTGACCTCAGCTTTCGAACCTGCCTATCTAAAATAGCCACTGGTTCCTCAACATAAGATAGATCCTTGTCCAACTGAACAGAACTGAAGTCTAACACATGAGACAGATCGCCGTGATATTTTCGAAGCATAGAAACATGGAATACCGGGTGAACTGCAGAGAGACTAGGTGGTAGAGAAAGTCTGTAAGCCACCTCTCCAACTCTCTCAAGAATCTCAAAAGGCCCAATATACCTAGGGCTCAACTTGCCCTTCTTCCCGAACCTCATCACACCCTTCATAGGCGAAACACGGAGCAGGACCTGCTCACCAACCATGAATGCAACATCACGAACCTTCCGATCTGCATAACTCTTCTGTCTAGACTGGGCTGTACGAAGTCGATCCTGAATCAACTTAACCTTTTCCAAGGCATCCTGAGCCAAGTCTGTACCCAATAGTCTAGCCTCGCCCGGTTCAAACCAACCCACTGGGGACCGGCACCACCTACCATACAAGGCCTCATATAGAGCCATCTAAATGCTCGACTGATAACCGTTGTTGTAAGAAAACTCCACAAGTGGTAAGAACTGATCCCAAGCACCCCCAATGTCTATCACACACGAACGAAACATATCCTCCGGTATCTGAATAATGCGTTCGGACTGCCCGTCCGTCTGAGGGTGAAATGTTGTACTCAACTCTACTCGAGTACCCAGCTCACGCTGTACTTCCCTCCAGAACCATGATGTAAACTGCGTACCCCGGTCAGAGATGATAGATACTGGTACGCTGAGAAGTCTAACAATCTCGCGAATATAAATTCGAGCCAACTGCTCGGAAGAGTAGGTAGTCATCAAAGGAATGAAATGAGCTGACTTGGTCAATCTATCCACAATCACCCAAGATGCATCGAATTTCCTCTGAGTCCGTGGGAGCCCAACAACGAAATCCATAGTGATCCTCTCCCATTTCCATTCTAGAATCTCTAACTTCTGAAGCAATCCACCCGGTCACTGATGCTCATATTTCACATGTTGACAATTTAGACATCGAGCTACATACTCCACTATGTCTTTCTTCATCCGCCTCCACCAATAGTGTTGTCTCAAGTCCTGATACATATTTGCAGCACCCGGATGAATGGAGTACCGCGAACTATGATCCTCCTGGAGAATCAACTCACGCAAGCCATCTACATTGGGTACACATAGCTTGCCCTGCATCCGTAGTACACTGTCATATCCAATAGTGACTTCCTTGGCATCACCATGCTGGACTGTATCCTTAAGGACAAGCAAATGAGGGTCATCACACTAACACTCCCTGATACGATCATAAAGAGAAGACTGAGAAACCACACAAGCCAAAACTCGGCTCGGCTCGGAAACATCCAACCTGACAAACTAGTTGGCTAAGGCCTGAACATCCAAGGCTAAAGGCCCCTCTGCTACCGGTAAATATGCTAAGCTACCCAAACTCTCTGCCTTACGACTCAAGGCATCGTCCACTACATTGGCCTTCCTAGGATGATAGAGAATGATGATATCATAATCCTTATGCAACTCCAACTATCTCCGTTGCCGCAAATTAAGATCCTTCTATTTAAACAGATGATGTAGACTCCGGTGATCGGTGTAGACCTCGCAATGGACACCGTATAAGTAATACCGCCAAATCTTCAAGGCATGAACAATATCTGCTTATTCAAGGTCATGTACAAGATAATTCTTCTCATGCACCTTTAACTGTCTGGACGCGTAGGCAATCACCCTACCGTCTTGCATCAACACTGCGCCGAGACCAATATGCGATGCGTCACAATACACAGTATAAGACCCTGTACCTGTAGGTAATACCAATACTGGGGCTGTAGTCAAAGCTGTCTTGAGCTTTTGGAAGCTCTCCTCACATTCCTTGGTCCACCTGAACGGAGCACCCTTCTGGGTCAATTTGGTCATAGATGCAGCAATAGAAGAGAAACCCTTTACAAATCGGCGATAATACCCTGCCAAACCAAGGAAACTCTGGATTTCCGTAACTGAGGACGGGTCTGGACCAACTCTGCACTACTTCAATCTTCTTTGGATCTACCTTGATTCCCTTGCACGAAACTATATGACCCAAAAATCCCACCGAATCAAGCCAGAATTCACACTTTGAAAATTTTGCATATAACTTCCTTTGCCTCAAAGTCTGAAGCACAGTCCTCAGGTGTTGTTCATGATCTTCCCGACTCCGGGAATACACCAGAATGTCGTCAATGAATACAATGATGAAAGAATCAAGATAGGGCTGAAATACACTATTCATTAAGTGCATAAATGCTGCTAGGGCGTTGGTTAGCCCAAATGACATTACAAGGAACTCATAATGACCATACCGAGTCCTAAAAGCAGTCTTCGGGATATCTGGCTCCCGAATCTTCAACTGATGTTAGCCTGAACGCAAGTCAATTTTAGAAAACACTCTGGCACCCTGAAGCTGATCAAATAGGTCATCAATACGTGGCAATGGATACCTGTTCTTCACTGTAACCTTGTTCAGCTGGCGGTAATCAATACACATCCGCATAGAACCATCCTTCTTCTTTACAAATAAGATAGGATCACCCCAAGGCGATACACTAGGCTGAATGAAACCCTTATCAAGCAACACATGTAATTGTTCTTTTAATTCTTTCAACTCTGCTGGGGCCATACGATATGGTGGAATAGAAATGGGCTGAGTACCCGGTAATAAATCAATGCCAAAGTCAATATCCCTGTCGGGTGGCATACCCGGAAGATCTGCTGGAAATACATCAGGAAAATCCATTACTACAGGAACTGACTCCATAGTAGGAGTATCAATACTAACATCTCTCACATAGGCCAGATACGCATCACACCCCTTCTCAACCATTCGTTGAGCTTTAAGAAATGAAACAACCCTACTAGGAACATGATCTGAGGTACCTCTCCACTCTAGCCGCGGTAGACCTGGCATAGCCAACGACACTGTCTTGGCATAACAATCAAGAATAACGTGATAGGGCGACAACTAGTCCATGCCCAAAATAATATCGAAATCCACCATACTGAGCAATAATAAATAAGGTTTGATCTCAAAACCATTGATAACAATTAAACACGACCGATACACGCGATCCACAATAATAGATTCACCCACGGGTGTAGATACATAAATAGAAGAACTCAAGGAATCACATGATACGCCCAAATACGGGGCAAAATTAGATGACACATAAGAATAAGTGGAGCATGGATCAAATAAGACTGATGCATCTCTATGATAGACCGGAATAATACCTGTGATAACAAAATCGGATGCAACGGCCTTCGTCCTAGCAAGAAGGGCATAATATTTGGCCTGGCCTCCCCCTCTAGGGTGACCTCTACCTGTCCGACCTCCACCTCTAGCTGGCTGTGTAGGTGGAGTGGCAACTGGTGCAGTAATCATGGCCTGAGAAGCCTGAGGACCCTGTAGAATAGGTGGGGCCTAAGAAATCCGTGGAGGTGCACCCCTCCTAAGTCTGGGGCAATCCCTCATGATATGACAAGTGTCACCACACTCAAAATAAGCCATCGGAGGATGTGGCTACTGGGACTGGCTCGGGCTTGATCGACTAGACTGCCCGTTGAAAGCACCCCGTACAGGAGGTACAGAAGACACTGGCGGTGCATAATATGGAACCTGAGGTCTGGGAGTAGCCGGAATACCACTGGAAGCTGGAAGTGCTGAATGAATAGGACGACTCACATAACCTCTACCATGACGGGCTGCAACTGGGGCACGAGAATTATTATATGTGCCAGAATCTCGGGGTCTCTTAGCTTCCCTCTCCCGAGTCCGCATACCTTCCAATCTCCTAGCAATTGACACCACTTGTTGGTATGTGATGTCCATCTATAACTTGGGCCATACTGTAGCTGATACTAGGGTGGAAACCCTCAATAAATCTGCGAACCCGCTCTCGAACAGTAGCAACTAAGGCTGGTGCATGCCTAGCCAAATCACCGAATCAGACTGCATACTCTGACACGGTCATATAACCCTGGCGTAACTGCTCAAACTCTGTGCACCATGCATCCCTAATACTCTGAGGAAGATACTCCCTTAAGAACATATCTAAAAATTGAGTCCAAGTGAGTGGAGATGCCTCAGCGGGACTTCCAAATCATATGCCCACCACCACTAGTAGGCTGCTCCTCTAAACTGGAATGCCATGAAGGAAACCCTACTGGAATCTACAATACCCATAGTACGAAGAATACGATGACATTCCTCCAGAAAACCCTGAGCATCCTTTGAAGTTAAGCTGCTGAAAGTAAGAGGGTGGTACTTCTTGTACCTCTCGAGCCTGAGTTGCTTCCCCTCTGAAACTGCTGTCCTAATCTTAGGCCGAACTGGGACAACTGGATGCACTGGTATAACCTCTGGGGCATGGTCAACTTGGGCCCGTGGCTCTGGAGTACGGGCGGTGGGAGTCTGTGCTCATCCCCCGACCTGAGATATGGCAGGATCAAGTGGAATTAACCCTGCCTGACCTAGAGTGCCAAACGTGCTCAAAAACTGGGCAAGAGTCTCCTGAAGTGCAGGAGTAGTAACAGGCGTCTCATGTGCCTGCTCTCCAACTGGAGCTACTGTTGGCTCTGGTGCGGCGACTCATGCAGGTGCTCTGGCTGCACCACGTGATTTTCCTCGACCTCTGGCTTGGCCTCTGCCCCTACCCTGGCCTCTTGCGGCTCCAACATGGGGCACTAGTGTCTAAAATACAAAGACAATGGTTTAAAATTTTGAAGTCAACAAATACGCACGATAAAGAATCAAAGAAGTGAATATTTCCTAACAGTTCCATAGCCTCTTAAAGATAAGTACAGACGTCTCTGTACCGATCCGCAAGACTCTACTAAACCTGCTTGTGACTCATAACACCTATGAACTTAGTGCTCTGATACCAACTTGTCACGACCCCAAATTCCCTCCGTAGGATGTCGTGATGGCACCTAGTCTCTAAGACTAGGTAAGCCTATCAATGCGAAATAAAAAATTTAAATCTGAAATAAATAAACTACAATTCAAACAATTTCAACTTCCAAAACCCGGTAGAAATAAGTCACAAACTTCTAAGAATTTATCCTCAATATCTCTATATAATAGAGTCAAAAAAAATTAAGGAAGCAACATAACAATAATAGAAGGGGACTCCAGAGTCTGCGGACGCTGGCAGATATACCTCGAAGTCTCCATGCACAGGTACTCACTGATATCTGGGCTAGTAAGAAGTACCTGAATCTACACAAAAAGATGTGCAGAAGCGTAGCATGAGTACACCACAACGGTACTCAGTAAGTGCCAAGCCTAACCTTGGTAGAGTAGTGACGAGGTCAGGTCAGGCCCTACTGGAAAATAATAATGGCATGGTAAAATATTTAACAATATAATAAAAATTATTATGAAAATAAATCAAGTAGCATGTCACTATTTAATTACACAAAATAATGGCAAATAATATTTTGTGGAATCAAAACAAAATTCCTTTCAACTTTAAGAAAATCACAATAAATAATCAAAGGCAACTGTGGCCGTAAATCAATATCAATAAGGGCACTCACGAGGTACCACCTCGTAATCCCAAATCATAAATAAATTCACAATATCTTATTTCCTTATCTCACCACGGGAGCCTTCACAATTTTTTTTAAATAAAATAATTTTACCGAAATAGCATCCCGCGCTTTAGCCATCCTTATCACACTGCATGACTTCTATTAGTTCCCCTACTAGCCACGCGTATCAAGCCACTATTATCTCACCGCATGCGTTACAATACCCAGACCTTATGCCACCGCATGCGTATCAATATCACAATATATCACAATTTGCACATCAAGTGCTCAAATAATTTAACTTGCCCAAATAATTCAACAACAATATTTTTTCACAATAAAGAGCTCCCGGCTCATGCCAAAATAAGTCATCAATAATATTTTTCCACAATAAAGAGCTCATGCCTCCATCACAGTGAGTACGGAAATCTTACACAAATATTCAGGAATAAATAATTCAGCAAAATAATATTTCAAAATCTTTAATACATTGCTTCATTACCAAATTTAAAATGTCAAATACTTCATATTAATAATATATAAATTAAAAAAAAAATTTCAAATAATGCACAGAATAAAAGAAACTAAGTTTCAACTAAACAGGTAAAACAATTAGCAGGAAAAGGTCAAACAAATTTAAAGTATACAAATCAAATCAATGATGGAGAATATAACAAGATTTAATAATTTAATTAATATGCAACATTGATCTTCACAATTTAAAAGATAATCCTTCATATTTAGTCCGTGTACACACTCGTCACCTCGTGTATGCGACTTTCATCACATTACAATTAATACCAATCCGAGGGAAAATTTCCCCCACACAAGGTTAGACAAGTCACTTATCTCGACTTGCTCCAATTTAACCAGGTAGTGCGCCTTTTTCTCGATTTTCTGATTCCGGTCGACTTGTATTTAGTCATAATTAATTCGATATAGTCAACAACAATTATAGAATTAATTCTATAAGAAAATACTATATTTTTCAATAAAAATCCGAAATTAACTCAAAAACGATCTCGGAATCCGGTGAAAGTTATGAAATATGAACGCCCATTCAACTACGAGTCCAACCATACAATTTTTACAAAAATCGGACATCAACTTGACCTCCAAATCTCAAATTATTATTTTGAAATCCCTAGGCCCAAATTCTCTAATTTCTCCTCAAAAACATGTAATCTATTCGAAATATTCAATGATAATCTAATATAATTGACTAACAATGATCACATGTGACTTACCTCAAGTTTTCCCGTGAATTCTCTCTGAAAAATTGCCCAAAACCGTGTTGAAAATGTCCAAATGACAAAAATATCGGAACCCCTCTGTTTTTGTACACTGCCCAGTGTTTTCGCACCTGCGGACAAAATTCTCGCACCTGCGGTCCTGCATCTGCGGAAATTGCTCAGCCCAGCTGCCTTCGCTTCTACAAGCTTTGGACCGTATCTGCGCCTTCGCAGGTGCAGAAAATTCCATCGCACCTGCGGGCCTGCCCGCACCTGCGCCCTTCCTCTCGCTTTTGTGCAAGCGCTTATGCGCAATATGGGCCGCATCTGTGACATCGCACCTGCGGCCAATTTCTCACAGGTGCGATTACACGAGAAGACAGAAATTTACCAGATTTCTTCTAAGTCTGAATTTGATTCGTTAACCATCCGAAACTCACCCGAGACCCTCGGATCCTTAACCAAATATATCAACATGTCTTAAAATATTATACGAACTTAGTCGAAACTTTAAATCACATCAAACAACGCTAAAATCACAAATCACACCCCAATTCAAGCTTAATAAAACTTAAGAATTTTCAACTTCTACATTCGATGTCGAAACCTATCAAATCAAGTCCGATTGACCTCAAATTTTGCACACAAGTCATAAATGACATAATGGAGCTGTGAAAATTTTCAGAACTCGATTTCGACCACGATATAAAAAATTTAACTCCATGGTCAAACTTTCAAACTTTAAATTCCTATTTTAGCCATTTCAAGCCTAATTTCACTACGGACTTCCAAATAAAATTTCGTTCACGCTCCTTAGTCCAAAATCACCATATGGAGCTGTTGGAATCATCAAAATTCTATTCTGGGGTCGTTTACACATAATTCGACATCCGGTCACTATTTGAACTTAAACTTTTAAATTTTTCATCAAAATTTCATATCTCAGGCAAGGGACCTCAGAATTAGATTACGGGCATACGCCCAAGTCCCAAATCACGATACGGATCTACCAGAACTATCAAAATATTGATCCGAGTCCGTTTGCTCTAAATGTTGACTAAAGTCAACTCAATTGAGTTTTAAAGCTCTAATTCACATTTTAATCCATTTTTTTCACATAAAGACTTTCCGAAAAATTTTACGGACTGCACACGCAAGTCAAGTAGTGATAAATAGTGCTTTTAAAGATCTTAGAACACAAAATTAATTATTAACTTTAAAGATGACATTTTGGGTCATCACAGTTCTTGAGGTGAAGGGGCGATTTTGAGCTCAAATCAAGTCCAACCAACTAAGGTAAGTTGTTAATGATGTTTTGGGTTTATTCTTGCTCAATATACATGAGTTCTAACATCATTCTTGCATCGAAATACTAGATTTCATCATCAAATCCTCAAGAACACTAAAATCACCAAAGTTATGATTTTTCAAAATTATCTACTAGAGGTAATTTCATATTATGAGTAGTTAGAAGTATTTGATGCATTTGTTACAAGTTTTAATGGTTGAAAATATTGGATTATAAAACTCTAGTTCATGGAATAAATAGTACTTTTGAGAAAATAAGAGAGAAGATGAATGGTAATCTTGGCGATGAAATTTATGAATACAATGAACCTATGGAATTATTTGTTAGCAAAAGATGGAAGTGATCAACTAAGTAATCACCCGAATTGTATATTTTGCAAGTGTTGATTATGGAAGACGATGAATAGTAACTTGGTGGCAATGGACAATTGATGTAGTATCATTAATGACTTTCAATGGGTATTAAAACATAAGAATGAAGTTGAATGGTCTAGCATGTAAAACTATTTGGCGATTTGAGTTGTTGGAGGCTTGTAGCCAACTTATGAGCCATATATGGATGTTGATCAATATCTTACGTCATATTGTGATGTAATTAGGATATCTAATTGTAGATATCGACTTGTTGGTGATGTTGAGCATTTTAATCAATATTGGAATGATGGAGGAGGATTGAAAGCTTGTGAATATTAATAAAGCGAAAGCGAGGTAAGTTGATTAAAACTTACTCTTCATGAGGGACTTTCTCTAAAAGCATGTTTTAAGTAAATGCTTAAGTTGTTTGCAAATGTGCTTTCGTGCTTGTGGGGACAAACAAGTATGGATGTTTCCATGTACTAGAATATTATGTTGCATATGTAGTGTCATGCCGTTTCATAAAATTTTATTTTAAACCTTTTTGGCAGAATGACACTCAAGGTAAATGTTATGAGTTTTTATCAAAACTTACGTATTGACAAGAGTATACATATTTGAGTGCTAAAGATAAATTTTCGTGGAAAGTTTTTCTTTTGGAAATTGAAGAACAGAATAACACAAGTGGTATCTTTTAAAGATTGATGTTAAATTGCTAATGGCTTTAGCATGTAAAAGGTTATTTATTTAACTTTTGTTCAAATGACTTAGATTTTCTATAAATGCTATGAGTTGATAAAAATAGGCCATTTGAAGCTACTATGCTATGAATCTATTTTTGAAGTATCAAATGTTTTGGGAGTTACTTGTGTTCACCAAGATTAATTTCGGATATATTGTGTTCATTGTCATGAAACTACACATGCCGATATAGGCGTAGATGGCCACTTTGTGGTATAGACTACGACATAGTGCTCTCCCTCGAGAGAGTACTATTTTGTGCTATTATTAGCATGGCTGAGTCGATTCGTATGGCAATACGATGAGACGACCTGGGCAAGTAGGGTATATGATACTTGTCGCTAGGTAAATAACCTATTTGACCTTCTTATGTCGGTGATGGAATAGTACTCCTAGTGAAAGGTAAGGATGATTTTCATATGTTTAGGCCTAAGGAGCTAAAAGTGATTTCAATGACTTAAAACAAATGGAATGATTTTGTATGATTTTATCCAAAATCTTGGATTGATGTAAATATTTTAAAAGTTTATATTGTGGTTTATATTTTTACTTGTCTTTTATTTAAAGTGACAAGGATCATGAATTGATAAAACTTCTTATTGTTTTATATCAAATATTGATGCATTATTTGTTTTTTTATAAAGTTTGTCTCAAGAACTTAAGTTAGAGAGAGTCTATGACACTTATTGAGTACTGTTATGGTGTACTCAACCCTTAGGGCCCCCCTACAGGGTCCCTCTTACTTTACCTATTTCAGGATGAGGGATGATACGTGGCATGCGGTCAGAGCTAGGATGACTCTCTTTCCGAGGTATTATGAAGCACCACTTTTATTTCGTGGTAGCTATCAAGTATATTCTTATTTTTTTTTGTTGGAATTAATCCAAGTGTTGGTTCTGTTCTTTGGTATAGAGGCTCCATAGATAGTTGTGTTGGATTGCCAAAAAAAGGATTGTGGACGTCATGCATAAAGGAATAATCATTTAATTTGATTATATCATTTTTATGAAAAGTTTCATGTATGATTTTGGAAATGAAAAATATGTTAAGACTTAATTTGAAAATGTATAAGATTTTCAATTAGCTTCCGCAATTATACTTGGTCTGGACATATGGGATGGTTCACTCGGGTCGGGTAGTGTGTCGGGTGCCAGTCATGTAGATTTGGGTCGTGACATATTGGAAGCTCGTTTGCGGGAGAGTGAACAAGAAGTAGTAACCCTTATCCAAGAGATTGGCCCTCTGAGGGTTAGATTTGACGAAGCCAGGGCCAAATAGGTTGAAGTCCATAACGCCGTTCTTGCTGCAACTGAACGTGAGGTTGCCTCCGCTGAAAGAGTGATTAACTTAGAGGCAGCCTTGAACTCCAAAATTGAAGAGCTTGCTACAGTGGGAGCGAGACACGCCCAGCTGAAAGAGAAGTACATGAAAACTATCGAGTATAATAGGCTCTTTAGTTTAACTGTCCGCGACCTTGATGTCAGCCTAAAATCTGCTAGGTCCGCTCGGGAAAACCTTTCTGCCGAGCTAACCCAAATCAAAGAAGAACTCCAGCACCGAGCGACTTCCCCTGTTGTTGAAAAAACTTATGCAATGTACAACATGAGGAGGAAAACCTTGAAAGAGGACAAAACTGGTGTCATTGATTTTAATGCCGAAATTTCTAAGGCCTGCGAGCTTGAGTTAGCTGCTAAAAGTGGACTCCCATCGAGGTCTGATGCACCTGGCCCTTCTGGTTCCGGTTCCGAGTTTTCAGGAACTGAAGAAGAATCAGAGGATGATGATGCTGAAGGCCAAACTGGTGAAAATATTGAGCCATCGGGGGATCCATCTACTTTTTCCGGGGGCGCGGACACTTCTCTTCCTCCTTGTTTCGGAGACAATGCAGTTTAGCTTTTCTTTTCTTTTTCTAGTTCTCGTATCTATGCCATTTTGTCATGTTTTTATAAATAAAAACATCTTTTTCTCAAGTATTGTTTAAGTCTTCTCATTGTTAGAATATTTATGCAAGCCTTTAATCTTTGCATTTTTTTTAAGAACTTTGCGCAGACTTTTTTGCGTCTTATTATGTGAAACTTTTGGGTGTATTCTCCCCGAAATAATTTTTGGCTCGGCATCAGCCCCTTTCCCTGAGGGCTTTGATAAGTATTTGCGCAAGTTTACTTTTTGCGTCCTTTTCGTGTGCGGCTTCAGGTGTATTTCCGGAACCAACCCTTTACCGTGAGGGTTTTTATAATAGAGGGCCCTCTGATGTTTACAGTGCTCTTGAAGAGGACATCTCTTGTTCATTACAGCACTAGCATTTGAAGTACTTGTTTAACTTTCAAATGACAAAGTTAATTTATCGCTCAGACAAGAAATAAGATAAAAACAAAAAGATTTCATTTTATTCCTTCTATTTTCAAAAAATATAGAAGCATTTGCTATGCTGAAAAGAAATCACCATTACTTGTGGCTAACTTGTACAACTTGTTTCTACGGGGCTGTTCGCGTAGTCCCCGGTCCCGATGATGTAATTATATTTTCGGTTTTTTGTTCCCGGTCGACATGGCAGTCATTGTTGCCGTATCTTCATATCATCCCCCCCCCCCCCAATGTGAAGAATGTGAAGAATGTGAATTGGAACACTGGAAGTCTTGTGTCTTCGAAAATTCCACTAATGCATTACTAGATAATCCTTAACTTGGTGACACACTTTATTTTCCCTCATTAATTTATGCTATCGAGCGAAGAACTATCTAACAACCCTATAGTGGTTTGTGCTCGTGTATCAGATAACCTTTTCTCAATAGCAAACTTAACTTCTTGGTGGGAATTTGCTATAGAGAAAAAGATTATCTAACCATCCCCAAGTGGATCTCTGCTTGTGTGCCTTACTATTAAAGGTCTTATTGTTGTTGTCTTCGTAGTATGCTTTATGTTGCTACCTCATTAAAAACCTTGCCAGAAAAACCCAATTGGGACAAAAACTAAATGAAGGGAAAAAGAGTGCAACACATACTTTCTGATCGGATAATGTTCATCGGCAATAATATCTTTTGAGGTGTGCCACGTTCCAGTTGCTGGGCAACTTCTCTCCATTTTGGTTTTCCAACTCGTATGAACCTTTTCTGGTGATAGCTGAAACCCGGTAGAGGCCTTCCCACATTGGACCTAGCTTCCCCGCGTTGCGCTTCCGGGTATTGTGAGTTACTTTTCTTAGGACCAAGTCACCTACTTTGAAATAACGGAGGTTGGCTCTTCGATTATAATACCGTTCCATTCTTTGATTTTGAGCTACCATTCTTACATATGCCAATTCCCTGCGTTCATCGAGCAGTTCCAAGTTGACAATCATTGCTTCATTATTCGATTCTTCTTCTACCTGGAAGTATGTCAAGGTTGGTTCCCCAACTTCCACCGGGACTAAAGCTTCTGCACCGTACATGAGGAAAAAATGGGTTTCCCATGTGCCCGACTTGGCCGTAGTTCGGAATGCCCATAAAACTTCGGGTAATTCCTCGGGCCAATTTTCTTTAGCCGCTTCCAACCTTTTCTTAAGGCTTCGAATAATTACTTTGTTCATCGACTCCGCTTGACCGTTTGTGCTCGGATGATAAGGGAGGATGTGATCCTCTTTATTTTCAAATCTTGGGGGAACTTTGTAACTTTTGCGCCGATACATTGTGGCCTATTGTCGTATGCTTTCTCTTTTAGTATTCCAAACCTGCAAATTATATTTTTCCACAAGAAATCCACCACTTAGCGTTCTCTGATTTTCTTATAAGGACCTGTTTCCACCCACTTAGGAAAATAGCCAGTTAAAACTAAAAGAAATCTTACCTTTCCGGGAGACGGTGGTAATGGTCCGACGATAACTATTCCCCATTTCATGAACGGCCACGAAGATAGGACCGAATGTAAGGGTTCTGCCAATTGATGCACTTGTGGCGTAAAGCGTTGCCACTTATCACATTTTCGCACGAAGTCCTTGGCGTCTTGTTCCATGCGGGGCTAGTAATATCCTGCCCTTACCAATATCCTGATCCCCTCTCATGACATAGTTAGCTTCGGATCCTCCTAAGCATCGGGCTAGCGGGCCTTGAAAAGATTTTCTATACAATTGGCCTCCCTTGAAGCTATATCGCTGCTTTGGCGCGCAACGCCCAGGACATTTTGGGGTATTCAGGTAGCTTCCCATGTTCAAGATAATCGATAGTTTCATTCCTCCAGTCCCAGACCAGACTAGTTGAATTTACCTCGTAGTAACCATATGTATCCGGGACTCAGTTCATCAGTTGTACTACCGACCCGAACTCTGATCCATTTATTTATGTTAATGATCCTAGGTTTTCCAATATGTCTGCTTCTGTGTTTTCTTCCCTTGGGATATGAGTAATTGACCACTCTCGGAATCGCGCCAGCAGAGCTTGAACATTTACCACGTATTGTTGCATGCGCTCCTCTTTGGTTTCGAAGATCCCGTAGACCTGATTTACCACCAGCTGAGAGTCACATTTTATTTTGATGACCTCGGAGTCAAGTCCCCGAGCCAACTCGAGTCCTCCAATCAAAGCTTCATACTCTACTTCATTGTTAGTTAAATGGACCATCCTGATGGCTTGCCTCAGGGTTTTCCCCGAAGACGTGATTAAGACTATACCGATCTTAGACCCTTTCACGTTGAAAGCTCCTTCCATAAATAAGGTCCAAACCCCTTATGCCGATTCTGACATCATCATTGCTTCCTTGGTTGCATGAGGCAATAATACCGAACTAAAATCGGCCACGAAGTCAGCCAAGACTTACGATTTAATTGCAGTCCTCAGCTTATATTCTATGTCGAACTCACTCATTTTGACGGCCCATTTGGCCAATCTACCCGAGAGCTCGGGTTTATGGAGGATGTTCCGCAAAAGGGAAAGCAGACACCACGGCTATCGGGTGGCATTGGAAATAGGGCCTTAACTTTCGAGCGGCGACTACGAGAGCTAAGGCCAATTTTTCCAAATGTGGGTAACGAGTTTCTGCTCCCATTAAAACTTTACCAACATAATAAATGGTAGACTGTGTACCTTCGTCTTCTCAGACTAAAACCGCACTTACCGTAACTTCCAAAACCGCAAGGTAAACCAACAACGTTTCCCCTTCTTTTGGTTTTGAGAGCAATGGAGGGCTTGACAAGTACTTCTTTAAATCCTTCAAAGCCTGCTGGTACTCTGGGGTCCATTCGAAATTATTTTTCTTTTTGAGTAGTGCGATGAAACGATGACACTTTTCTGACGATCGGGAAATGAATCTGCTCAAAGCTGCCAATCTCCCCGTAAGCCTTTGGATTTCCTTCACGCTTGTCAGTTCGTCTGGGATATCCTCTATGGACTTGATCTTATCGGGGTTTACTTCAATCCCCCTTTGTGATACCAGAAATCCTAGAAACTTATCGGAGCTGACCCCGAACGTGCATTTCTCGGGATTAAGCTTCATATTATGCTTCCTTAAAATGTCGAAAGCCTCTTGCATATGTTTAAGATGATCACCTGCATTTGAAGACTTAACGAGCATATCGTGTATATAAACTTTCATAGTTTTTCCTATTTGATTTTCAAACATTTTGTTCACGAGCCGTTGATAAGTGGCTCCGGCGTTTTTCAACCCGAAGGGCATCACATTGTAACAATATATACCTAAACTCATTATAAACGAAGTTTTTTCCTGATCTTCAGGGTTCATCTTAATTTGGTTACCCGGAATAAGCAGCGAGGAAACTTATTAACTCGTGCCCGGCTGTGGCATCAATCATTTGATCGATGTTTGGATGTGGGAACGAGTCTTTCGGGCATGCCTTATTAAGATCATTTTAATCTACGCACATGCAAAACGTATTGTTCTTTTTAGGAACTACTACTACATTAGCTATCCAGTCTGGATATTTTACCTCCCGGATCGAACCGATATTAAGTAAGCAGGTTACCTCTTCTTTGATGAATTTATTCCTTGCTTCGGTGATCGAGCGCTTCTTTTG
Organism: Nicotiana tabacum; assembly: GCF_000715075.1. Classification (NCBI taxonomy): domain Eukaryota; kingdom Viridiplantae; phylum Streptophyta; class Magnoliopsida; order Solanales; family Solanaceae; genus Nicotiana; species Nicotiana tabacum. The sequence continues at coordinate 15,270,148 of NC_134097.1, read as the reverse complement.
TCTTACCGGAGGTATATTAGGATCCAAGCTTAACTTGTGTACGGCTACCTCTATGGGGATAACTGTCATATCCTCATGCGACCATGCAAAACAATCGGCGTTAGATTTAAGAAATTTAATGAAGTCGGACTTGAGTTCTGAGTGCAGTCCTATCCCCATGTGGAATTTCCTTTCTAGGAATTCCTCGAACAATGCCACTTACTCTAGCTCTTCCGCTGTGGACTTCGTCGCATCGATCTCTTCTGGAACTTGAAAATATCTCAGCATCTGATTATCTTCCGACGCCTAGCTAATTTCATTTAGTTTAGGAGTAGGCGTCGGGCCCTATAATTGCTATGTTACGTGTTCCTTTCCTTTGCTACTGGAGACCGAAATTGCATTCATCTCCCTTGCCACCGGTTGGTCACCCCTTATCTGCTTAATTCCCTCGGGTGTTGGAAACTTCAACAATTGATGGTACAGCTTTCCTCTCGTGCAACCATGGCCTTCCCAGAATGATGTTGTATCCCATATCACCATATACCACTTCGAAAAGAGTTGTTTTCATTACTCTTTCAGCATTTGTGAGTAATAAAATTTCTCCCCGAGTTGTCACACTTGCGAGGTTGAATCCGGCAAGGAGCTTTATGGCCAAAATAATGCTTCCGGTGAGTTTAGCTTGCTCCAATACTCTCTATTTTATGATATTAGTCGAACTCCCTGGATCCACTAAAACACGTTTAATCTTAAAATCTAGCACATTTAAAGAAATTACCAATGTGTCGTTGTATGGTAGTAGCAATCCGTCTGCGTCCTCATCCATAAAAGTGATATCGTCTTCCTGAAACCTTTTGCTATGCGTTATTGATACTTTCGTCTTCTTTGCTGCTGAAAAGGTGACCCCGTTAATCTCGTTCCCTCCGAAGATCATGTTGATTGTTTGACGTGGGGGATCTTCTCCCGCTTTCAAGGGTTCCACGTTGTCTCGGTTACGACCATAATTGTTCTTAGCTCGGTCACTCAAGAATTCTTTGAGGTGACCATTCTTTAGTAATGTTGCCACTTCCTCCCGGAGATGTCGACAGTCCCCTGTCCGGTGGCCATTCATCCTGTGGTATTCACACCACAAGTTGGGATCCCTCTGGTTAGAATCAGATCTCATCGATGTTGGGAACCGTGCTTCTTTGATATTTCTCATGGCTAATATCAATTCCACTATACTGACATTGAAGTTGTATTTTGATAATTTAGGGTAGGAAGGATCCCGTGATCCTGCCACTTCTTTATCCTACATGAATCGATTATTCCAACCACGATCGGTCCTCCTGTCGATCGCGAACCTGTCCGCTGTCCGGAAACCTCTTCTATGGCCTTCGGTTCGTTCGTAAGGCAAAACCCGGCCCCTTGAAGTCCGCTTGTCCGCGTCATAATCATCCTTTGATTTATGATTCATCTTCGATCCTTATTTTTGATTCATCCGTTGTGGACGTCGGCCCAGGTCATTGCTTGAAACTCAAGTAGCCTCTCTTTCAATTTTTGGGAAGCGTCTGAACTCCTCAGATTCAATGCTTTGGTGAACGCCTCAGCCGCCCATTCATCCGGGACAGCTGGGAGCAACATTCTCTCTTTCTGGAATCGGTAATGAACTCTTGTAGCAGCTCAGACTCTCCTTGCGATATCCTGAATATGTCGGCCTTTCGGGCCTATTCTTTTCTTGCCCCTGCATGAGCCTTGATGAAAGAATCCACAAGGATTTCGAAGGAATTTATGGAATGCTCGAGTAACAACGAATACCACGTCAAGACCCCCTTAGTAAAGGTTTCTCTAAATTTCTTTAGCAGCACAGATTCAATTTCATGAGGAGCTAACTCATTCCCTTTTATCGTTGTTGTGTAGGTGGTAATATGCTCCTGGGGGTCTGAAGTTCTATCATACTTTGGCATTTCATGCATTTTGAACCGCTTCGGGATTAACTCTGGTGCCACACTTGGCTTGTACGGTAATTGAGTATACTTCTTCGAGTTCGCGCCTTTCAGCACTGGTGGAGTTCCCGGGATCTGGTCCATGCAGACGTTTATTTCCCTCATGAACCGTAAAAGTCATTCTTGAAAGAATCGTTCTCATTGTTGAGACCAGGTCCGTTCCCCCTTGGAGTGTTGTTGTCGATCCTCCGCATTGTTTGATTCGTGGGAATCCCGGGAGGGATCAGATCTCGTCTGTTTGCATTATTTGAAGCTCCCGACAGCGCTTGCTTCAACTTCAACTCTATCATAACTTTATCTTGTCGCGTGAGGTGGCCTAGAATAATCGCTTGTTGGTCTTGCAAGACCCTTACCGCGCCGACGACATGCTCTTCATCAATGTCATCGGGAGTGGTCCCTCGAACATGTCGAGAATACTGCCTGTCATGCACTGGTGTAGCGTCACTCCCTTCGTTATGGGTATCGCTGATTGAGTCTTCGGAATGCTATTGATCCCCTCGAATCTCGGGGTTGTGCATGTCGTTAACAGTGTTATCTGCCATTTCTTATGATATTTTCTAAGACAAAAATGATCAAAATATGTTAGTAAAAAAGGCAAGGATCAATTTAATTACATGACTATCTAGGACCCACGGTGGGCGCCAAACGGTTTATCCGTAAAACGGTACAATTGAATTTATACGTGATTTCTAGATAAGTGAATTAATTTGATCCTGAAATAAATAAATAATTGAAGAGTTACGCAATACTTAGCCTTAAGATATAGACGAAACAATAGAAGCAACAATTCCAGGAATAAGGTTTTCGGGCACAACAACAAAAGAATCGAGAAATCAGAAGATAAGATTTGATTGAGCTTTGTTTAAAATATAGTATAAGTTTACGAGAAAATTCCTTCATTTACAATGACAACTGAGCTCACTATTTATAGCTATGAAGAAAGTCCTAGGGTCGTACCCTTCTTTAATGTCAATTATGAGGGACATTTATGAAGATGTAACGGTGAATATAAATGCTAAATTCCTTGTAACAGATAACTGCTCTTAATGCTTTGAATATTCTCTATTGAATGTTATCGGGAGAAGAGCATTTATTACATGTTTATGAGCATTATTCTTCCCGATGACAAACGAAACAATTGTCTTCAGTCTTCAGTCATCTCCCTGTCTTGGGCTCCACGTATCCCTTTCTCGGACGGTCACGTATCATAACATATTTATCCAATACAATTTTCACAAAGAATAAGCAAGAACTAATTATTACTAAAGTCGATATATCGGCTAGCATTTTTTCCATATTCAAGGATATGTAGGTTTTTAGACTCTTGGTTCGTAAATATATTGTTTAAATTTCTTTTAAAATACTATTATCTTTAGTGTCAACATTTTAAAACTCACGTAATATTATTTAATAACAAAAATAGAAAAGAGAACTTGCATTTTCTAAAAGAAGAAAAACACTGTTCTTCGAACTTTGATATGTGAAGGAAACAATAAAACTCTTTCTGCATCCAAACTTATATGTTCTTTAAAACATGATTGTAGATCTAAAGAAATTAAATAAGCTTTTTTTTAAAAACAAATATAATATGTGGGATACACGCGCAACGCGCGTAAACTAAGATTAGTTTTATTAATTTTGTAAACATCTTCGGCCTGAACAGAGGAAATAAATTCATTCAATTTATTTTTTGCATATTCTTTTTCAAATTTAAATACAACATTGAAAGATGAGGCTCCAATTAACCTGTTCTCAAATTTGAAACTAAGTTTTTGAACAAAAAAAAAGTGATTTCCTAACTCTTTCAAACTATATTTCATAATCCTCGACCGAAGTATATAATTTCACAATAAAGTTAAAGTATATTCACGTCCCTCCTTAAACTTTTAATCTAATCCATTGACATTTACGAGAGCTATAGCCGATAAAATTGCCAAACTACCGCAACCCTCCTTTATTCGGGCTTGGGACCAGCAATGTGAGCAAGCTCACCTAGACAGAGTTAACTTATGAGTAGTTTATAGCTTGAGAAAATATTATAGATGAGCAACTCATGGCTAGTTGATTTGGTATTCCCACTGAAAGTTGGTTCTTGGACAAATCTAATGTGAAGATTTCATCCCACCAAAACTAGAAGGAATAATTCCATGGAAATTATTTCTTGACATGTTAAGAATCTATTAAGTTTATGATGTTAGTAACTGATGTTTGGTGGGAATTGATCTTGCATTTTGTTACTGATGTAGTAAGGGTCGACCATGTTTTCTTTGGTACAATCATTTAGTATTAGTATTCATTAGTCCGACTAATTTAAATTTCTCTATTACTACGGCTCGAATCCGGGACTTACAATTAGAGGTGAGTAAATCTCATTCATCCCTTGATTGTAAGGTTCGACTTTCATAAGGTAACTATTTAGCTTAGTGACTATTATTACAACAATTACTATTATGCCTTAATCTCAAGCAAATTGAAATATATGCGGTAGTAGAATTAGGAATTTGTGTTAGGAGATTAAAAAAAATGTAAAAGCGTCACGCCTATTATATATGAACCTATGTCAAGCGGATTTACTAATAGTTTCTTTATATACAAAAATTCTTGTTTTCACACTTTTTGCATCGGCGAATCGGATTCAATTGAACCTCATCACCAAACGTAATTATGCCCCAAGTATATGAATTCTTAGTGACCATGATTCGTCATATAAATTCATTTATCATGAATTGACTAGTTTAATATTGGTTGTCTGCCCTATCATGATTCTTATCCTTTAATAAATGACAGTGTGCTCACGGTATCGGACTTAAGGCCTTAAGTCCGATACTGTGAGCAAACTATCACGACCCAATTTCTTCCTCTGTGAACCGTCGTGACGATACCTATTCTTTACGACTAGGTAAGCCTAACACTTTGAGGAAATGAAACAAAAGCATAAAGATTAACTACTAACAGTAACAAATATCTAATACACAACTGAATGCCACTCGACATGTACAATTATCACCTCTAAAAAAACAAGTACGAAATAAATCCCAAAACCCGAAACACCGTAAGTCACAAGCTACTAAGAAGTCTTAATTGTTCTATATATCATTTATACAGAAAGAAAGAAAAATGAACATAGGGGGATAAAGGGGGACTCCGAGGATCTGCGGGCGCGGGCAGATGTACCTTGAAGTCTCCAATAAGAAGCAGCGACTGCAACTAGTGATGAGGCAGGTAAGACGAACCTGGATCTGCACACGATAAACATGTGCAGGAAATGATGTGAGTACACCACAACGGTACCCAGTAAGTGCCAAGCCTAACCTCGGTCGAGTAGTGATGAGATCAGGTCAGGGCTCTACTGGTATAAATAGAATATAAAGCAAGGCATAATGAAATATTGTAGTAAAATAAAGACTAAAATTTAACAAAAATGAAACCACAGAAAGTAACAACTCTGTACACAGAGATAACAACAGGGGATCTCCCGAGACACCGTCTCGTAGTCCCAAACATAAATGTACAGAACAGGGGGATCTACCGAAATACCGTTCCGTAGTCCCAAAGTAAATATGCAAAACAGGGGGATCTACCGGAATACCGTTTCGTAATCCCAAAATAAATATGCAGACAAACAATAGAATTCAATAGTTACTGTATGAAATTCTACAGTTCAACCTAAGTACCAGTTAAGGAAAGACAGGTAAATTCACTAAACATGATGCACGTAGTTCAAGTAAATAGTTAAAGCAAGTAGGCATGCTATTCTGGTCTAGCCGGATACTACACATGCTGATGGAACTCAAATAAGAAGGAAATCGGGTTATTACTTAGTAGAAAAATTAGGTTTTTACACAAATTGCCCGTGTACGTACTCGTCACCTCATGTACATGGCTCTCATGTATCAAAAACAATACAAATTCTACGGGGAGTTCCCCCACACAAGGTTAGGCAAGCCACTTACCTCGAACCAAGCTCAATCAATAAGTAAGAATGCCTTCCACGAATATCCGACTCTGAATGGTCCAAATCTAGCCAAAACAACTACATATCATAAATACAAGTATAATAGGCTAATCTAATTAATTAAATCAAGATTTTAATAAAATATTCTGAAATTCGTCCTAAAAAGTCGACCCGGGCCCACGTCTCGAAATCGGGTAAAAGTCACAATATATGAACACCCATTCGCTCACGAGTCCAACCATATAAAAATTACTCAAATCCGACCACGAATCCCCTTTCAAAACTCGAAATCTTAGTGGAAGAACTTCTTCCAATTTCTCCCAAAATTCAACCCCAAAATCCAAAATTAAAGATGAAATTAATGATAGATTAATAAAATCTAACCAAAATAGAGTGTAGAATCATTACCCAATCGATGTCTCTGAAAATTTCCCAAACTCTCGTCCAAATCTGAGCTCCCAAACTCAAGTTTTGATAAAAATGTCCAAACCCTCGTTTTTAAAATGTTTAATACTAATCGCGATCGCGAAAAACAACTTTACTGCCCCAGAAATTAACTCTATGTGATCGCGTAAAACACCACGCGAACGGGATGCTCTGGCTCTCATACTTACGTGATCACGAACACCCCAACGCGTTCGCGATGAGCAAAGCGCGTGGCCCAGCTTTGGTCCACTTAACACTATGCGAACGCGACCTTGGCTCTGCGTTCGTGAAGCACAACCTCACTTCTCTACGCGTTCGCATGCCCCTGTCCGCGAACGCGAAGAAAAATTCCATCCTCTGCCTAGCTAATCCTGCGCGATTGCAAATCACCCCGTGCGATCGCGCATAAGGAAACCAGAACTCAGACACCAGAAAACTTCAATAACCTCCTAAGTCCGAAAATCGATCCGTCGGACATCCAAAACTCACCTGAGGCCCCCGGAACCTCAACTAAACATACCAACCAATCCTAAAACACCAAACGATCTTAGTCGATCTATCAAACCACATCGAACAACGCTAAGATCACGAATTACCCTCCAATTCAAACTTAAAGAACTTGAAATTTTAAATTTCCATAATCGATGTCAAAATCTATCAAACCACGTCTGATTGATTCCAAATTTTGCACACAAATCATATTCAACATTATGGACCTACTCCAACTTCCAAAATCGGAATCCAACCCCGATATCAAAATTTTTACAACCGGTCCAAATCTCCAAAAATTTAACTTTCGCCATTTCAAGCCTAAATAAGCTACGGACCTCCAAAACACATTTCAGACACGCCCTTAAGCCCAAAATCATCTAACGGAGCTAACAGAACCGACGAAACTCCATTCCGTATTCATCTTCACACAGTTCTGACTACAGTTCAAATCTTAAGGCTTAAACCTCCATTTAGGCACCAAGTGTCCCAAAACACTCCAAACACCAAAACGAAACCTCCTGGCAAGTCACAATAGCAGAAATAGATATGAGAGTAGCAATAAATGGTTGATCGGGGCTATTACTCTCAAAATGACCGGCCGGGTCGTTACACAAACTCATCGAATTTGAAACCAATAATATAAGCAAACTAAAAGAGCAAGTCACTACAATTACTAAGGGGTCGTTTGGTACGAGGGATAACGGATAATTAGTCTAAGTAATGCTATCAGTCACCTCGTACTACCCTCATTGTGCATCTAGTGTGTAACATCAAGGAAAGGGAAGGCTCATACTACCGCGGCGGGCGGTCGGGAACACTAAAGGTGCTTGTTCTGGGCGATAGGGGCCGTTGCTCACGCAAGCAGAAGGGTGTTTTGGAGCACTAATGGCGACTAGTGGTTGCTTCACTCGACGAGACCGATACCTTCGTTTGCACACGCCTTTTCTATATATCATTAGAAGTAGGGCAGGTGACGTACCTCACTGAGCTATCTAGATGAGTTTATTCCAAGTTTGGTTGGGATAAAATCATGATATAATTAATCATCCAGAATTGTACTATTTTTTTTATCCCTATGAAAGAGAATAACTAATTTCGAAATAATTAATTATGAAATAACTTATTTTCCAACCAAACGAAATAGAAGATCTTTTATCTCTTCTTCCTTTCCTATCCTTTCCTTGTCAAGGCCCCCATTCCTGTCTGCCAAAAAATATCAGAAAATGACAAAAGGAGTGCCCATGTGAAAGTTGAATTTAAGTGCAATTTTGTGAGCGTGTTTGGTCGTATAACATTTATGTAATACCAAATAAATCATAACTGTTACATATATATATTTTTTTGGAATAGCATGCGCTCACTTTAAAAGCTCTTAGAAAAAGTTCTAATGGACCCACAACTGACCCAAGTAAAGAGCATTATGGTTAGAAGTCAAACTCAAACACTAGCTACTCTAAGGTCTATGATTTTCATATACGTATTATGTTTTTCCTTGTGTTAACCATAATTAGGTCAAGGAGAAAATAAAAAAAAAAAAAAAAAAAAAACAGGACAACTGTGATGTAATTTGGATAGCACATTTTGGGGGACCTGAGAGGCGGTGGTTTACTTACGGCGAATATCAATGATTCGAGTCCGCTTATGTCCAACTCGTAATCTTAAGCCGATACAAAGTGGCGTACCTTATATAGGATATAACTATACAGTTATAACCATTACACTACAATTTCAATTCAAGGTACATGATTATTCTCAATTCCCTTATATGAGATGATAGAAGTTCTCTTCTTTTCTTGGTTGTTTTATTGGATTCATTTGTTCAAAGTGTAATAAGAAAATAAATTTATTAAGTTTGCGAAACAAGATTGTATCAAAATACTGGTAATAATATAAGAAAATGAACGTTCTCCTGTGCTTTAAGACATGCTGAGCTCCACATACTAAACAAGATTGATTCCGTAAAAGATGAGATCGGTAAAGAACAATTCACTGAAATTTCATCTTTGTGTGATATAAACCAAGATTGGAAAAGGGGATGGATTTTGATCGAAAAGAAGAATAAATAGTCTTCAATGTCATAATCAGGCTAGTGGAGTTTGGTCTTGCCTTTTCAGAAATTGAATGTAGGTTGTGATTTGTGAGGACAATCTTGAAGGTTGGCCATGTGAGAAGTAAATATTTGCCCTTTGAATAAAACAACTCCTTTGTAGGTATGGGCATGTGGTTGTTAGCACTTAGCAAATCCCAATCAATAACTCTAGTACAATTCTAGAAATGTCCTATTTGAACATTTTCCATTTCATATTCCATATAATTTTTTTTAACTGTCCGAGTCAAGTCACGCCACTAGAACCATTTTACTGGATACTTGATATTTCTCACCATCACCAGTATTAGGTAACTCCATTAAAACTTATGCAGATGGTAGGAAATCTCTACCATTTTCAAGCCACCCATGACCCATCGATTCATGGGCGACTATAGATTTTCTCCGTGTAATTCCTTTTCTCATAAATTTTTATAAAAAAAATAATTGGCCTTAGTATTTTGGGATAATTCTAATTATATATAGATATTTCAACCCCTTATAATACTCAATTTGTACGTGTCAAGTCTTCGATGATGTTTAAGTTTTGGCCAGTTTATGCTATTTCTTGATGCAATGTAAGCAACAAGTAGATGGATTGAGATGTATATATGAATTAAATTCTATAAGAAGAAAGGTGATTGAATTCACAACTACATACTTAAATGATAAATTAAAACCCATTTTGAAGAGGTCAAAATGCCTAATTTTCAAGCTAATTAACCAACAACCTATTGAATTTTATGACATAAATTGATTTAGCTACCCTATCATCTTAACCACCACATTACTTGCATGTAGTTTCCTTTTCAAGTTCATTTACTTACTCTTGACCTTTTCCACCTTCCCCCTCCTCCTTTTGTCTTTTTAGTGAGGATGGACAAGTGAGCTTTTATTATTATTTTTTTTGAAACTTTTGGTGGGGGTTTTGGGGGGGGGGGGGTAGAAGTTGCTTCATATATGTAATAGGTCTCATATTAGTCCACATCACTTACTAGCAAACATAAAAAAACACATCTTGCATGTTTTAACCAAAGAAATCATGGATTGGTATTCTTGGTTATCCAAGACTACTCTTGATCAAACACTTATCTATGAGTATTGTCTTATTTTCAGCAGAAATGAACTTCACAAAGAGGATTTAACTTACTTCAACCATGAGTTCCTACAAAGCATGGGCATAACTATAGCAAAACACAGACTAGAGATTCTCAAATTGGCAAGAAAGGAAGGAGGAACCACATCAAATGGCCTCTCAAGACTTGTTTTGGCAATTAACAAAACCAAGAAGCTCATTTCCAAGAACTTCAGCAAGCTCAGTTTTCACCGAACGTCGACTCATCTCGCTCTATCCGAGCTCAAACCTTATCGAACACAGTGGACCGGAGCACTAAAGATGCTCGAGAGCTCGAAGGAACAAAGGCAAGAGAAAGCCATAGTTACAACCAGAAACACGATGAAGTCAGGACCACTAGACAGAAGAATGCAAGACAAAATGATGGTTACAAGTAGGAATCTGAGTGTCTCAGGTCCTTTGGATGGGAAAATTCAAGAAAAACTGATGTACCCTAATAGGAGTCCAATGAAGTCTGGGCCATTGGACAGAAGGTACCAAAATAGTGCTGTTTATCCAAGCAGAAGCAATAAATCTGGGCCATTGGATGCAAAGGGCATGAGCCCAAGGCTTAATCACTACAGTCAAGAAATGATACAAGCTGATGATGGCGTTTACTCACAATGGTCTTTAATGTTTCAAGATATGAAGCCCACTTGACAACTCATATGAAGCTGCAGATTATAGAATCCTAGGTTAGTACTATGTTTTTAGTAGATATCTGTTTTGCTTTGGTTTTTAGTAGCAAAAAGGAAGAATGCACTTTTAAGGTATGGAACAGACATGGGGTTTGCTGTCTCAACATTCCTTATTCTGTTGTAACCTTCTTTTCTGTATTTGTGTACTTGAAAGTCTTGAATTTTACTATCAAATATGTGTGACAGTTGGTTCATATTGCACACAAAAATGAGATTTTAAGCAACGCAGATCTACATTGTTACTATTGTTTGTTGCTTGGTTGTTTTATTTTCACTGTTCCTTGAGCCAAGGGTCTATCGGAAACAACCTCTCTATCTTTATAAGGTAGGGATAAGGTCTACGTACACACCACCCTCCCTAGACCCTACTTATGGGATTACACTGGGTTTGTTGTTGTTGTGATAACCGAAAAATCCCCGAGGGCCTATGGCACGTTTGGAACTTGGTGGATAATGAGTCCGCCCCTCTATCCTTCTCTACTTAAATACCTCCGCCCCTCTATCCTTCTCTACTTAAATACCAGGTTTGTGTCTGTGGCAAGGTTCGAACCCGTGACATGCGCCTAATAGGGCACAACCCTCTTACAACTAGACCAAAGCACTAGGCGCAGTTGACTTGTGTTTAGTGCGTTTTCTGAATTAGCTACAATGAAAGACTAGCAGCAAGAAATACAATCTATCAGCAAACAACAGATCACTCTTGGCATCATTTCATGTATGAAGTCAAGGTTATGCCAATTCCTTCTTATTCACTCATGAGTAATGTGTAGCTATGCAAATTAAGATCAAGATCATTCATCCAACCGATGAATAGCGTTAAATCTGAATTACAGGAACAGGACATTGAAGCAATGTGATTTTGGGGTAAACTTTATGCCTAATGAAATGATTTTGCTAGGAGTTTATTCTGAAAGAGTGGCATGATAGTGGGACTTGATTACGATTATTCACATGCAATACTTATTTTATACTGAGAAAGGCAGGTTCATGTCATTCTGTGGTACTACAACAGTTCAGTGGCGGAGCCACCTTAGGCTAAGGGGTGTGCACCTTCGCCAAAAAATTATACTGTGCAGCTAGGTCAAAAATTTATTTATGTATATATACAATATGTTGAATCTCCTTAGCTTTTTCATGCGTTTTACTTCTTTATATTTTGACACCCCTTAGTGGATTTCTTGGCTTCGCCATTGCCACAACTTTACCAGAATTGACCTTATACACAAGGATAAGCCATTAGAAAGTGTAATCACAACACTTGAAATTGTTCCATCTCAAAGATCACTGCTAGCTGAGAATTAAAGTAAGATATTCTAAACCAATTCAGATCATCAGCAATAACTATCGACTTTCTGGAATTTACTATAGGTCCGGCTATAATAAGCTCTATATAACTATGCTTCCATAATAATGTTTCTGGTATTCTGTCTATAACCAAATCTCATATTAGCTCCGACAACTGTAGTATATTCTTCAGTTGTCAGTCTAATTCCATGCATGATGCATGCACCACAGTACCGGTTCTTAGGAATAACCATATGCTTAGCTATAATGCATTGTATTATCAAAACAGTTGTTGTAGCATTTATGTCAGTCTAAAGGAAACAATGATACAGTATCTAAGAATACATGCTCATAATACTACAAAGATTGTATAACCATTTGGGGATGGTGTGTATACAAAGTAGATGAGAGGACACTATTTCATGCTATAGCTTGATGCGTCAAGTGTTACAGCTCAGTAACTAGTTACATTCAGTAGCTTAAGCATCTATATACACAAGATGCTTCATTGTCGACACAACCTAACAAAAGCCAAAATTTTCAAACATATCATACAGATCACAACAATTCTCAAACATATCATTTCAACAACTGACACGGGTCGATACTATCTAAAATTTGAACTCACAGGCAATGACGTACTGATCAATGTGCTCTCGTTTAGAATATTTGCACGTAAAATTGGTGATGCTTTTTCAAGATACCTCAATGATTTGAACTTTGAGGTAACCGAAAGGATCCTCCAGCATAAAGCATTTGGTAAACAGGTTTTATTCTCATGGTAAGAACAATACTAAGCATGGTGCCGATACCACATACTCCAGCGAGAATCAGGAAGGTGACTCTAAAGCAATTAGGACCCAAGCAAGTAGCAGAATGCTGCTTAGCTGCCTCGTTATCATAGAGAAATCCGGCAAGAAGACCGGAGAATAGATAAGCACCTAAAGGATTCCCAAGTGACATGAAATTGAAAATCATACCGAAATGCTTGAGACCAAATAGCTCAGAAGCTGTTGGGACCATCGTTGTAAATTGAACACCGTAGCAGACTCCTAGTAACGCTGTCGCTGCATACAAGGTACCATTAAGTGCAGACGCAAACAGAAGGTAGGTAATGATCATTACTACTTGTGTGCACGTCATCCAAACTGTTCTCGGTACTGCTTTTAACCTGCATTGTAAGTTGAACAACAAGCAATTAGATCGAGCTACTATTACGTCAGTGAAACACTATAACTGAAACAAGCAGTCTAATTATTCCTGATGAGAATCTTTAGCATCTTCAACAAGTTATCTCATCCATTTATTTCTTTTTACTACCCTTTTTGACTATTCTTAGGCAAATACATTAGATAAAAAACGTTGTCCTTTCAATCTTATCGAGCAAATCATAAAGTTAATCAGTAGCAATAACTGCTTAACTAATTACTTTTGGTTAAAGTTTTAAGTGAAGAAACCACCTATCATCATGTTCCTTTCTGTTTCATTTTCCCATCGATTGACAATTATAGGTTAAATAAGTGGAGATTAATACAAATAGTAGCTAAGAGGCTCAAGAATCACACCTGACAAAATATTCTGATACAACTCCTCCACCAAGACGACCCACGAAGTTGCAGAAACTGAAGAGCGATAACAGAATCTTTGTATCATGAAGACCTTGAGCTATTCCTATCTGTGCCAGATTATTGAGAACAGTAACCCCAGAACCCACACCGAAAAAGTAAACCAAAAACAAAAGCCAGAAATCTGCCTTGACCAAAGCTTCTTTGAACTTGAAATCTTCGCCTCTTCTTGGCCTCCTCTTTTTCTTTACTGCGCCTTCCCCTTCAGCCAGAAGCATATCCACTTCAGAGATTTCGTCTCCCTCGTTAAAGCTTCCTAGGTTTGCTGAGGATGATGATGGTGTTAACAAGGGTTCTGATTTATCTGCACTGACATTGTCTTGGTCTGATACATCGGGCACGCTCAGCTTGCCACGGTTTGAGGGATAAAAGGTCATCTTCAAAGGAATGGCTAGTGGAGCCATTAGAAGGAGCACCATGATACCGAGAAAAGTATAAGAAACGAGGACATTTAACGAAAATATGTCTTCCAAAATTGTTGTTGTTAATACATAGACACCGAGCACAATACTAGCTACTTGAACAAACAAAAAGTGGTATGACTCTGCAGAATCATCGCCTAAAGATGGAGTACAAGGCCTAATAAAGTACATCATCAATAAACTTAAGGTAGGAACCCCTAGTGCAAGGAAGAGCAAGAGCTTAGAAGAAGAATTGCGAAGCAATGCACTGTAGACTTCCGTATACACTGCAGCGCTTAGCCCTCCGTAGCCTTTAAGAACCCCAGCAACAGTGCCCCGGCTTAGAGGAAAGTTTCTCATATTAGTCACAAGCACAGTTGTGCTGAACCAAGCACTGCTATTCGTGGCAACACAAAGTGCAATCCATAACTGCCAAACAACAAAGTACAGTATATTGTTCAATTAAAAGAAGAAACGGGAAACCAATTACCAGAAAGAATTACATTAACTCTTGAAATCATAAGCAGTGTCAACGAAGATACCAGCAACAAGAGGAAATTATAGAAGGGAAAATGATTAATCAGCATTAGAGGGTATGGCTTACACCAATCAGCAGTGAACAACTTAAAGGACAACATGGCAAATCAGAGCTGGGCAAACCCATTATGTTACTATGAATTAAGCCAAGGAAAGCAGAGATAAAGGCCGAGCCTCAACCATCAAAAATGACAGCCATATCAATCCAAGCAGAAAAAGCAAGATCGAAGGAAAACGATTCAGCTTCTAAGAAGAAAAGATAAAAGATATACTGGAACATCTTCTTATTTGTTAGCAGTGGCCAAGATCTTCAGAGTAAAGGGTGATCAAGCACCACTAGTTACATGATCAATGCAGAGGCGGATTTTGAACTCTATAGCTTGTGGATTTTAGAATGACGACTTTAAGTGCTAATAACTGGGTTCTAAATTTAATATTTGTGCGTATTTAATGAATTTCTTAACCCAAATACACTGTTTGAGCAAAAATTACTCGGTTCGGCTGAACCCGTAGCCGGGCTTCTAGCTCCGCCCTTGAATCAATGTAATAACAAATGAGTTATTTTTTAGCCATGCAACCTAAACACTTCTTCCTCAGAAAATATAAGGTATTTTTCTTTCATGTCAAGCATAATCCCGATAGTTGAACTGAAATTGAAGAGGCTTTACTCTCAGATAAGCTAAATAATGTAGTTGCTGCTAAAAACTTCTGCAAACAAAGCACCTCAGCTATGAAAGTCACTCTAAACCACACAAATTCAGTTATGCAATCAAGAAACATGCATCAATTTTGGAGCAATCACTACTCACAAAAACTGATCTTTCTAAGAATTTTTATATTTATAATGATCTCTTTGCAAAAGGGATCCTTGGCATAGCCGGTAAAGTTGTTGCCATGTAACCAGGAGATCACGGGTTCAAGCTGTGGAGGCTCTTGCAGAAATGTAGGGTAAGGCAGGGTAAGACTGCGCACAACAGACATTTATGATCCGGCCCTTCCCACCCAATGATCTCTTTGCAATTACAACCGAACACATACCACATGGAGATGCACCAAATCAAGCTCTTTTCCCCAAAAATTTTGGATTTCACTAAAACATATAGTTAGATAGTAAATTCCAAAGCTAATCCAATCATCTAACAAAAGAAACAAGATTGCAATAAACATCAGCCAAAGATTAGATCTTTAACATAGATAAACAAAAAAAAGGAAGAAACTTTACCAGCCAATAAGGCAAGTTCTGAACAGTTTGACTAAGTGAAAGCCAAAGAACACCATAACCAAAGAAACAAGCAAAAGAACCAATTAAAAGAACAACCCAAGGTGGGAACTTATTACAAACAAGTCCGGGAATAAGTCCAACATTTTCTCCTATATCATTTGCAACTCCAAGCATAGTAAGCTGCTGTTGATTAAAACCAAGAACTGATTTTAATGAATGAGAATAAAGGGGGAAATTATATGCATTTCCAGAAGCTATTTGCAACCAAACTGCAGCTCCTAATCCTACCCATGGTGGTCTTGTTCCTCCTTTAATGTTCACCATTTTCTTGGAACTCTTTCTTTTTTTGCTTTCAAGGTTTCAAGATTCTTTAAGAAGAGTTTATATTAACAAGAATTTTAGGAGGTGGAAGTGAAGTGAGAGGAAAAAGAGAGAGAAAATGGAAGAGGGGATTTTTATAATATTGATGAGATCACCTTCGGTTTGGAGTTCGGGGTGGGAGGGGGAGGGGGGATGGATCTTGCAGGTGTTTTGTCCGAAACGTTAGTATGTACAAACAGAGAACAGACGAAAAATTAAACAAACCAGGTTTCTTGGATTTAGTGGGGCTTGTGTCTTTTAATACTTTCTTTGTCTCAAATTATCTAAAAATAGTTATTTTAGAAATTCAACATTAAATTAATTGTTTTTTTTATTATTAACTATTCTTGAAGACTATAAATATCTTAATTATGAGTAAATATTAAATGAATAAAGATACATTTTAAGATATAAATAAAGATAAAACAGTCAAAAATCTCTCTTATTTAATATTTTTTTAAAAGGCGTGTAAAAGACAAAAACGACGGATAATTTGAGACTGATGTAATAACTTTTTGGAGAAACTTTTAAAATAACTTATTCATTCAAAAATACTTTCTAAAGAAGTATTTTTTGTGAGAATTAGTTTGTATTTGGCTATAACTTAAAAAGTACTTTTGAACAAGTTTTTAGTATTTGGTCAAACTTTTAAAAAATAATTCTAATTATATTTTTCTCAAATATAATTTTTATAAAAGTGATTTCACAAAAAAACGATATTTTCTGCTTCTCAAAAAATGCTTCTGCTTTTACTCAAAAGCATTTTTTTTCCTCCTAAAAACTTAACCAAACACGGTAACTTTAAAATAAATATTTTCATCAAAAAAAGACACTTTTAGCCCAAACAAATTTGACCAAACAGACTATAAATGTCAAAAAATTTCTAATTAGTGGCACTCTTCCCACCCCCCCCCCTCCCCCCGCTTTTCTGTATAGCGGAAAGTTAGGCATTAAATTGTTATTTTCTACGGTTTACAATGTTTTGCATATGATTTTTATTTATCTATATTTTACTTTTAAAAACTTAACAAAATCATGTCTAAAATTCAAATTTGCACAAACAATTGTGATTTAATCCTCACATTCCAAACCCGTCTTATAAAATAAAACAGAAACAATATTATGTATAACTTCTCTTACAAAAAGAAGTTAAATCTGGAAGGAACAATCAGTTCTTATATGGTATTCACCATCAAGACTTGGGGGTCGTTTGATTCCAAAATGTGCCCTCCTAACCAGTCGTATATTCTGACGAGGCTTCGAAAAACTTCGAGATCACCAAAAGTTTATCGGGAATCAAAGGGTCAAGAGCCTAATCAGGTCCCTTTACCATATCTTGTTGATAAGAGGTTACACGAGTGCTCAGATCAAGACCGAAAAAAATATTGAGTGGCTGACCCGGACCAAAAAGAAAGAGCACAATCAGATTCAATGTGATATTAAGATTTTGATATAAAACTTATATCGGTATTAGTTAATTCCCATAATTAACACATGAGATAAATCCTAAATTTTATCTAAAATTAGTATCCCTATCCTCCTAACCAAATGACCTCTTATAGTCTCCATGTAAGTTCGGTTTACTGATTCACAGTGTAATAGAATTTTTATATAAAAATTATAAAAAGGAGGGACGTTATTTAAAGCTACAAAGAAGTGCTACTCATACTTGTGACACAAATTATTTTCTCTATTAAATTTAAGATGAAATTAAACGTGATCAACATTTTATTTAAAGCTACTATATAGAAGTTTCTGTGTCAAAGTAGTTTCTTAAAATATGTTGGTTAAATTAAACTACATAAATATTTGTATACTTTATCGAGAAATCTTTTGCTTTTCCATGGGAAGTCAAAATGCTTCACCTCCTTAATTTGTGCTATTTGTTTGACGTATTTATATTTGTGGCATGTTGTGCTTTGCTTGAGATATCAGCAAGTGATTATTTTTTTCAATTGTCGCGGCTCCGATTGTGAGCCTGTGGTTGGTAAAGTTACTGTCATGTGACCAGCAGGTCATGGGTTTGAACCGTGAAAACAAGCTCTCGCAGAAATATTGAGTAAAGCTGCATACAATAGATCATTGTGATCCGACATTTCCTCGGACCCTGCATATAGTAAGAGCTTAGTGCACCGAGCTGCCTTTTTTTGCGGCTCTGACTGTGAGCCCGTCGTAATCCTTAAGCATCAATTTTTCAAAAGCATAATTAACTAAGTCAACTTGTGGGAATAAAAGGTCCAAAATAATTATTTTTTTTCGTTTTAAAAAACGGAGTAAATTCCTTGTAGCGGGACATTATGCAGTACCGTTTCAAATATTTCTTCCCCAAATTTAAGCATGTAATTTTTAAAAATAAATGAAGTCGTCTAATTTTGATAATTCTAGTTAGAAGGATTCATTTATTTTTTAGGGGTCGTTTGGTAGGGTGTATAAGAACATGAATCTGAACAGGCTGTGTTAGTAATATTGGGATTCGTAATACTGGAATAATTTCTTATCGACTATTTGTTGTAGTTTACTATTAAATAATTTGAAAGGACAATTTTATCTCTATACATGCTTATCCATGTATTAAAAACTATGGTATTGCTAATGCCATAATTTTTCCATGTATAAAAGTGGTACTAATAGGTTAAAAATCATTACCAAACAAGGGATTAATAATACCAAAACTAATACATATATTATTTTTACTTGTACATCCTAATACATATATTATTTTACCCTAATAATACATCCTGCCAAATGAACCCTTACGCTCATTTTTTCTTTTTACCTATAATGGTACGTGTTCGGGCTAGCATGCTTGTGCCTTTACTATTTTATCGATACCAGCTATTTTTTAGCAATACATATAACAAATAATTATATCCACTAAAATTTAGGTAAATATAAAGAAATTACCTAATTTTTGTTATCTGTGATATGATTTGGACCCTGATTTTGCGAAATTTATACCTACTTCATTAATTATTATGTGACACCCTTAGGTGCCTACCACTTACACTCTTATCAAAACATATTTTTTAAGATTCCGAATCCAAAATTATTCTAATCAAATTGGCAAACAAAATGATGCAAAATATATACATATATTATATATGTGATACCTTTAAAGATTCTAATTTTCTAAAACCAATTCATGTGATTTCTAATCTAGAGATCTTAACTTTGTCTAACCCTTTGGAACTTTGCTGGATGTTGAGTTATGATCTATAGTTTTGCTTTATTTTTATTTTTTTTATGGTTGAGATTAAATGTTAATAATTTTTATAATACCGTGCCAACATGCGTAATTAAAACTGAACTTTGCACTTTATAAGATACTAAACTACTTTGCACATTATAAGATACTAAACTATCAGTGGTACTAAATAGACTACAAATTATTCGTTTGTTTAGTGTAATCTTAACCTCATACTTCATTATACCCAAAAAGAAAAAGAAAAATAAAGTGATGACGCTGCTAAATTATTTGGGACACCTAGGATCTGAGATCAGCAGGCAAACTATTAAGTTATAGTCTACGTTATAATTGACATAGAAATATAAAAATTAGAATGTGTCTTGTATTTATTGTCTACTTTATAATTGACAGGGTTTCTTAAATGAAAAGCTAATGATATAATTTTTATTTATTTTTTATAAAAAATATGCGTCATATAGTTGTCTAATTTAAGGTTGTAAAGATAGAATTCATGATAAAGTTAAACTGACTAGAGTTAAAGTTTGGTTCTAGTTGTGGAAAATCACTTGCAGAAAGAACTTTCCTTTAATATTACGTATCTTATTATTAGGGTTAGAATGCAAGATTTTCTTCGTTAATTTTTAATAGCGGCATGATCTGCTCATTGAAAAAAGAAGAAGTTTATAGCCTATTTGATCATGCTTTTAGGAAACTAATAGTGTTTCTTTTTAAAAAAAAAAAACTTATCTGAGAAAGTTACGATGGTCCAAGTTTCTGATTGTTAGGTTTCTGTTTCGGTTGATTGTGTTGTCTTTGCCATGAAAGCCAAGTTTGAATTGGCTCTGATACCGATGAAAGATTAAATTGCGGGGCGAGAATATAACATTAGCGTACCTGTCAATAACTTAGCGGAAGAATAGTTGAACTCACCACTAAAATAATAGCTCCAAGTCGTATTCTAAATCTCTAGAAAATAGAGTTCTTGTTCACAAACTAGATGCCTTAACTTTACTGTGTTCTTTCTTTTTCTTGTCAGGGAAAGTCTCTGTGTATACTAAAGAGAAATATAAAAAGAAGAGGAGAAAGGAAGAACTGTCGATCGCGTCAGCTGTTTGCACGCTTCCACACGTGCGATATTTCTTGTGATGACCCAATAGGTCATTTATAATTTTAACCTACATTTTTGTATTCCAAGACCTTGAATAGCTCCGTTTAGCCCTCCTTGATTTGCGTGTCCTCTTTTCAGAAAGTTTTTATGAGAAAATTTACGAAAATATGAAATCGTGCCTTAAAACTCATTTGAGTTGACTACGGTCAATATTTTATGTAAACGGACCCGGATCGGTATTTTGACGATCCCAGTGGGCCCGCATCGTGATTTTGGACTTGGGCGTATACACAAAATCGAATTTGGAAGTCCCTAACTTGATTTAACGTGATTTGTTGAAAGCTAGTAATTTAAAGGTTTAAAGAATTCTTAAGTTTGAACATAGGTTGACTTTGTAGCTACCGGGTTCGGATTTAGGCTTCAGAACTTGGAATAGGTTCATTTTAGTATTTATGTCTTGTGTGCAAAATTTGGTGCAAAACGGAGTTGATTTGACGTGATTCGGATATACGATTGAAAAATTAAAAGTTCTTAAGTTTATTTAAAAATTTCATTTGTTTTGGTATTCGATTAATAGTTCTAGGTGTTATTTCGTGTTTTGAGCGCGCGAACGAGTTCATATGATGTTATTACACTTGTGTGCATATTTGGTTTGGAGCCCCGAGGGCTCGGGTGAGTTTCATATATGCTACATAGTAATTTTGGACTTAGAAGAATAGCTAATGCATGTTTGTTTCTGGTGCTGGACTGCAGATCTCGCATTTGCAAGGTCTGGCTCGCAATTGCGAGCATCACGTTTGCGAACAATGAGTCGCACTTGCGAGCATGGGCTGGGTTGGGAAGATTCGCATTTGCGAGAAATACTTCGCATTTGCGGACTCTGTATCTTCGTAGTTGCGAAGGTTTATGGTCGCAATTGCGACCACTGACTGACTTGGCACTGCTTCGTATTTGCGAAGTATTGTTCACATTTGCGGACAGACTTGGTTCGCTTTCGCGTTAAAATTGCCGCATTTGTGATAAAAGCAGGCTCAGTGACTTTTTCGCATTTGCGAAGGGTTGATCGCTATTGCGATTATCGCAATTGTGAACTATGTGTCGCAATTGCGATAACTGCATGTGGGTAAAAGAAGGGTAAAACGGGATTTAGCTCATTTCTTTCAAACTCTCAACCCTAAACACCCTAGAGACGATTTTTTCAAGAGATTTTCGTCCTAAATACATTGGTAAGTGACTTTAATCTACTTCTTTTCAATTACCTATTACATTTCATAAGATTTCAACATCAAATTAAGGATTTTCATGGTAGAAATTAGGAATTTGGGTAGAATTAGGAATTTTTATAAATTTAAAATTTAGACTTTGAATTGAGGTCGAATTTCGAAACTTATTACATAACCGGGCTAAGGGGTGAATAGGTAATCGTGTTTTGGTCCGAATCTCAGGTTTTGATCTAGCGAGCCCGGGGTTGACTTTTGTTGACTTTTTCAATAATGAACTAAATTGAACCTCTTTCATTCTTGAGTAGTTTCTAAAGCTTATTTTGAATTATTTGTTCAATAATTTGCTAGATTTGGTTGGTTTGGAGGCTTGTTCGAAAGGTAAGGTCGTGGTTGAACCTTGAGTTGATTGCGGAGTGAGGTAAGTGTTGGGTCTAACCTTGATTTGAGGGAATTAGGAACTCTTGACCTACGTGCTATGTGAATTACATGTGTAGCTGCATATATGTGAGCTTACGAGTGTATATACGCCGTCGAAATACTTGTTTTCATATTTTGCCGCATTTCTTTAATTGTTTTATTCCATATCTTAACTGTTACATGCCTTAATTGTGTCCTATGTCTTAACTTGCTACTTGTCACTTATTTATCATATATTAAAATGTTCGTTTCTCCCATGCTTCCATAATTAATTGCTACTTACCTTAATTGTCTTAATTGTACTCTTTAATTGTCATATATTTGACTGTCTTGTTTCTTTGTAGTAATTGTAGCATTTCTTGATTTGTACGAGGTTTAGTTATGACTTTGCTTTCATATTCTGCAATCGTAGAGTCTTGTGATTTGAGTTGCTGAGTTGATTTCATTTATTGATTTTATTTATGGATCGGGTTGCACGCCGCAATAGGTGGAATAAGGGAGGATTGATATTGATATAGTGGGAACGGATTGCACGCCGCAATAGATTTTAAATGTGATATTGATACGGTGAAATAGGGGAGGATTATTATATTAATATTTATACGGTGGGATTGGGTTACACGTCACAACGAGTGAAATAAGGGAGGATTGTATTTGTACGGTGGGATCGGATTGCATGTCGTAACTGATTGTGTGTTTTGTATTCCTTATTACATTGTGTTAGCTTTTAGTGTTTTCATACGAGTTTCTAAGGACTGATGTTTCTGGTTTTACTGCTTTTGAGGACTGAGTTTATTTTTATTAGTTAACTGCTTTACATTTCCTGTATTTCTTTCATGTTATTATTATTATACTGCTTACAGGTTATTGTAAGTGACCTGACTTAGCCTCGTCACTACTTCGTCGAGGTTAGGCTCGGCACTTACAGAGTGCATGGGGTCGGTTGTACTCATATTACACTCTGCACATCTTGTGTATACTTTGGAGTCGGTCCCAACGACGGTCAGTAGATTGCTCGGATCAGACATCTGACGGAGACTTGAGGTACAGCTGCTCGTCGTTCGCAGTCCTGAAGTCCCCTTCTACCTTTATCCTAGTTGTTATTTCTTTTCAGATAGCTTTAACTTTCATTCAAACCATTATCTGTATTATTCTAGTCGCTCGTGCACTTGTGACATCAGTTTTGAGATTATATTTAGATATTGCAGTGATTGTGTTTTTTCTCACTTTATTTTTGTTATTTAGTTGAATTGGTATCAATTAATTTGTTTTGTTAAAAATTGATAAGAATTATTCTAACGTTTGGTTGCCTGGCAAGTGAAATGTTAGGCGCTATCAGGGTCCCGAGGGTGGAAATTTCGGGTCGTGATAAGTTGGTATCAGAGCACTAGATTACCTAGGTCTCACGAGTCATGAGCAATCTTAGTAGAGTCTAGAGGATCGGTATGGAGACGTTTGTATTTATCTTCCATATGCTATGGAGTTTAGGAACAATTTCACTTATATTCTTCTGTATTGTGCGATTTTATGCTATCATTGATGATTGAACTCTTATATTGTTGATCTCTCGCAGATGGTGGAACACACACTGCATCTACAGCTGAAACCCCAAGTGACAACTCCTACTAGGGGCAGAGGTCGAGGCCGAGGTAGCGCCAAAGGCCGAGGCAGAGGCAAAACTCAGCCTAGAGCTCGAGCAGCAGCACCCGCAGTGGAGCCTCCGGTAGATTTTGATGAGAAGGTTCCAGCTCAGACTGTACCTGTCAGACCAACTCAGGTCCCAGAGGGGTTCATAGCCACTCCAGTGCTTCAGGACGCTCTAGTCTGTTTTGTGGGCCTTATGAAGAGTGTGGCCCAGACCGGTACATTCCTGGTGGCACCAGCCGTCTCTCAGGCTGCGAGAGGAGCACAGACTCCCGTTACGCACACCCTGGAGCAGATGGCTCCCCAGTATCATACTCCAACAGCCTCGCTAGTTGGGGTGGTTCAGCCAGTTATTGCGGTATAGGCCGGGGATTGGCCCGCTATATCTTCTGAGGCTTTGTTGAGGTTGGACAAGTTTACCAAGCTTTTTCCAGTTCATTTTAGTGGTGCATGTTCTGAAGACCCACAACTGAGAGTTGCCAAATCGGTTAAAAGAATTGAAAGGAATGCTGGAAAATGAGCTTCAAAGCTTGAATTTCCACTTTCAATAGTCAGAAGAAGCGTGGATGGCACCAGTCGTGATTGAATGCTTTGAAGTGAAGGGCGTATTATCTAGACCGCTACCATGAGGTGCTGTGGAACATGGGTATAGTTGAGACCAATGGAGTCGATTTTGTAGTGTTTCAGATAACTGGTTCTACCAAGAGGCGGTGGAGAGATTATATGTTAACTAGACCAGCTGGGTCGCCTGCACTTACTTGGTGATGTTTTAACTTCAATACCACACAAGAGGGGGGGAGGGGGTGATTTGTGTGGTGTCCAATTTTTGTGTGCACAGATTATAAAAGAACCTGGTTCTTCTATGTGTTCCTTATCCTACTGTTGCGGAATAATAAATGTAGAAATTAAAGAACACGAGAATTTTTACGTGGAAAACACCTGGCTCAAAAGTGAAAAAACCACGACCTACTTCCCAGTAGGATTTTACCAAACTCTCCACTAAATCACTAAGCCAAAAACTACATTTACAAAACACTTTTGTAAACCTAGGATTAACTCTAATCCCGTTGTGGCAACCAGCCTCTAACTGCTGCGACAACTTCAAGTTAACTCTAACTTGAATACTCTGAGTACCTATTACAATTGCCTCTAGATAAAGCTGAAAGGTACAATATGAAAACACCTACTACAATTGAACTAGAATAAAAGACAGACACTTGGAGCTGGTTCTTCTATCTGGTTCATGCAGCTTCAGGTTTGCACACTTGAATCACACACAAACTACTTGCAAAATGCCTTGCTATTTTGCTCTAATTTCATGTTTAACTTCTGCTTTTGTGCGTCACATGTAGAATGAGAACATCCTGCGATTTATAGAGTTAGTAGAGTAGAAAATAACTAGAGTTCTAATGCTACTCCTCCTTGTTGAAAGAGTTCTAGTTAATCTAAACTCCTAACTCCTTCCTTATCTTGGATAATGTTCTCGTTGAGTAAGGAGTCCTTCTCCTTATTAATTATGCAATCTTTTTGATCAGGAGATATCTATTATTATGCCAGATTTCGTTTATCTCTTGCATGTGTATCTCACGTGCTTTGAATCTACCAGTGTCTATGCCTACCAGTGATGGACCTGGTTCATCCCTGAGTTCCTTTGTCAATCTTCAAAACTATTCTTTACTTTGGCCAACACTTGGGATCAATTTTCATAGCTATTTCTAGAGAAGTTCATTCATGTCACTCTGAGAGAGGTCGCAAGCAGTTTGAGCATCTTCGGCAGGGTAGTACGACTATTACCCAGTACAAGATTCAATTTGTAGACCTAGATTATCTTGCCATTATATTGCTCCCTACTGAAAGGGAGAGAGTGAGAAGATTTATTGATGGACTCACTTAGACTATCAGGCTATAGATGTCCAAGGAGACCGGGAGTGATATTTCCTTCTAGACGGCTATAGATATTGTTAGACGAATCGAGATGGTTCGTGCTCAATAGAGGGGACATGTGTCTGATAAGAGGCCTCATCATTTCAGTGGTTTCAATAGTGCCTCATCTTGAGGCAGGGGTACTTTTGGTAGAGGCCATCCTCCTAAGCCATTTCAGTCAGCGCTTCAGGTATCTCACAGTGCTTCAGGGAGTCGTGGTCCTTATATACCTCATTCTGGGTAGCCAGCCTACAATGCACCATAAACTCCTATCAGTGTGCCTCCGATTTAGAGCTATCACCGTGGTTACCTGGCCTGTTTGAGTCAGCTTCAGCTTCAGTAGCCATAACAGCAGGATGGGTGTTATGAGTGTGGTGGTATTGATCACATCAGGAGGTTCTATCCGAGACCATAGCAGAGTTCTCATGCCATGGTTCCGGCACTAGTTGCTCCACCGCTCGCTCAACCAGCTAGGGGCAGGGGTCAGGCACCCTGAGGCGGGGGTCAGACCGTTATAGGTGGAGGTTAAGCCGTTAAGGGTGGGGCCCAACCCCCTATTTTATGCTTTCCCAGCTAGGCATGAGGCCGATTTATCTGATGCTGTTATCATAGGTATTATTTCAGTTTGCCATAGAGATACTTCAATTCTATTTGATCTGGGATCTACTTATTCCTATATGTCATCCTATTTTGCTTCATATCTGGTTGTGCCTTGTGATTATTTGAGTGCTCTTGTGTATGTGTCCACACATGTGGGCGATTCTGTTATTGTAGGACGCGCCTATCGCTTGTGTATGGTTACTATTCAGAGTCTTGAGATTAGCGTAGATCTCTTACTTCTTGATTCAGTACCTGTTGTGCGCGGGTTTCCAAAGGTGTTTCTTGTAGATCCGTTGGGGATGCCACCCGACAGAAATATTGACTTCTGTATTGATTTGGCTCCGGGCACTAAACCCATTTCTATTCCACCATACCTTATGGCCCGCAGGAGTTGAAGGAATTGAAGGAACATGTAACACTCCGTAAATATGAATTATTTGTGGATGCATTAAATAAGTATTAATGTGATCTTTTAACATGTGAAGTCCTATCGGGATGATTATGGGTGGAAACAATTGTTTTAGAATCAAGACAAAGAGTGAGGTGCATAAATTTCGATAGAATCAACTAAGTTTATAGGAGGTCCGTCTTACAGCCTTAGATAATGCAAGGCCATGAAAATTCACAACCTTAGATAGTGCAAGGCCATGAGAACTCACGACCATAAACAGTATAAGGCATAGTCCACGGCATTTTCCTCAGTGCCCCTAATAGTGCAAGGCACTGTAAAGTCAGCACAGCTGACAGTGCAAGGCATTGTAGTTTGGGTGCCTCTGATGGCGCCTTGCACAGTTATTTTGGCGCCTGTGACGATACCCCGCGCCGGCGATGTTTATCCGACCTACTTTTATTTTTTCTTCAATATTTGGGACGCGTACACTTATTTAAGAGCCCTACCTCCCCACACCCCAAACCACGAAGACTTACTCTAGAAAGAGAAGCTCTCAAGAACCTAATTTCCCCAAGGTCCCTCCATCATCCAAGGTAAGTTCTAATGATGATTCTAAGTTAATTTCAATTCTCCAACACCTTATTAACATGGGTAAATCATTCCAATCATTAGATATTGGATCAAGACACTATTGTTGAGAAAAGAAACCCTAGAACTCGAATTCATGAGGATTGAACTTCAAAAAAGTAATGCTTCTACTCCCTAATCATTTATAGCTATGAATTAATGAGTTTTTGGGAGAATGGTTGATCGGTTTGATAAAGAGAATCATATGAACTATGCTAGGGTTTTGGGTTATTTACTTAAGATTATTATAATCATTTGTGTGATGAGAAATAGTGTTAGTTACATCTATTTGGGATTGTAGAATCACCTAGAAGTAGTAGAATGAGAACTTGGTAAAGAAAAGACCAATTACTAAGGGTTATGAGGCTTTACGCCCATAAGGTATTTGATAAAATGCCTAAGTGACTAAAACATAAGCATTAGTGCTAATATTGGTTCCTCTTGATATATATTGACACAGATTATCGTTGAAATATGTGGCGAACATTATGATATGCTTAAAAGGGCGAGAGTCAAGGTATGTGAGGCTAACTCTCTTTACGTTTGGGAATGTTAATGATTCTCCCTACACTACGTTTCTTTTACAACGTTTCTAATTGCCTCAGAAATATATAGTTAAGCCTAGTTCCTTGAATAGTTTCAAAACTTCTATTCTCTAGCTTCGTAACTTGTTCATGACTTTCATTTTGAACGTTGTGAGGTTAGTGCATAATCAATATAGACTTGGTTTTGTTGTCCGTAAGTATCAGTCTAGATTACTCAACATGTCATAAACAATTAAAGTTCAGTGTTCATAATCAGTTCAAGAATACTTGTCTCAGTCTTGTCCTATTCAGTATTCCAGTATCATGTAACTCAATATGATTCAGTATTTCAGCATCACATATTGCAGTCTGATTCTTATTTCCTGAATTTAAATCCCTGATTGTTGAACACCTGTATTTGGGCCTGAGGCTGTAGTTTATATGCTTTATGCATATTTTGGCCTGAGGCCATAGTTTATGTTTTATGCATGTTTGGGCTTGAGGCCGTAGTTGATGATTTATGCATTTTTGGGCCTTAGGCCGTAGTTATGTATACGTATACTTAGGCCTGAGGCCGTATCTTGTGCACATATATATTAGGCTCGAAGCCATAATTTATTTAGATAAACAGGTTGTTCATCATTCAGAATAGGGAGTATTCATATCCTTACTTCCTTTGTTCAGTTCAGTTATTAGTTATCCGTTATCATTTCAGTTATCAGTTATCAATTATAAGCTATCAGTTATCATTTCGATTTCAGTATCAACAGTTATCATTTCACTTATCAATTATCAAATCTCAGTTATCAGCTCATTATTGGTTTCAGTATTTATAGTTCTTTCTTTCAATTGCTTTACATACCAGTGCAATTCAAATGTACTGACGTC
The DNA here is from genome assembly GCF_000715075.1 of Nicotiana tabacum. Lineage (NCBI taxonomy): Eukaryota > Viridiplantae > Streptophyta > Magnoliopsida > Solanales > Solanaceae > Nicotiana > Nicotiana tabacum. The sequence continues at coordinate 15,241,455 of NC_134097.1, read as the reverse complement.
CCTTTTTGCTCGGGACCTGTATCTCGCGATGCAGTTAATGATTTACATGTTGACAATTAAGAGCGCTATGATTCTCGTACCAGCTATTTTGTGATCCCCAGTTCTTTCGGGGAATTATAATTACCTTACAGTCTTCAATATTTTCAGACAATCAGTATTTTTAGTACTTCATTAGAAGCTTCATAGACTAGAGTAACAGTTAAATAGAGTCATAGGCTTTTCATGTTAAGCAATGTTGCTACCTTTATGTTCAGACTTATATTAGTGTTTCCTCACTTGATTTATATCATTCAGACTTTCAGTATATCATCATGTGTTAGTTTATCTTTCGCATTCAGTATGTTATGATATTACATGTTGATTCAGTCAGCCAGTGGGTTCGCTCGGTCACATGTAGGCAGGCACTGGGTATCGTGTTACGTCCAAGCCCAGGTTTGGGACGTGACAAATCTTGGTATCAGAGCACTAGGTTCAAGTGTCCTAGGGAGTCTATAAAGCCGTGTCTAGTGAAGTTTCCTTTATAAGTGTGTGCCGGCCACACATATAAATGGTTTAACTACCTAGACATTTTGGATTGTCTCATTTCTTTCTACTCTAGATCATGCCATGAAGCTTATAACAATAGCTAACCTTCTCTTCATATCAAATTCCAGACGTATCGAATGCCCAAGCGACGGGCAGGAAAAACCCAAGGTCCTAGAGAGGATGATTGCCCATTGGGGTATAGTTATGGAGTACATGTTGGTAACAAATGAGACTTGGGAGGATGTTGAAAGTGGGCTACAATGGATAGTAGTACATATTAGAGCATTACCTTATCAGAAAGTACGGAAGCATTTATCATGTTCTATGGTTATCAGTTTACCTCAGTTACCAGTCATACAGTCTTTCAGTTAACAGGTTTATAGTTATTCAGTACGCTAGTATTCAGTTAGTTAGTTACCAGATCTCTAATTTTCAGTATATCCAAATTCTGGTGACTTGTGAGTATACAGTGATTGTGATGACCCAAAATATCATCTTTAAATTTAATAAGTAATTCTGTGTTTTAAGACCTCGAAAAGCACCATTTATCATTCCTCGACTTACGTGCGCAGTCCGTACAATTTTTCGAAAAGTTTTTATGTGAAAAATGGATTAAAATGTAAAATAGAGTTTTAAAACTCAACTGAGTTGACTTTAGTCAACATTTTTAGCAAACGGACCTAGATCAGTATTTTGACAATTCCGGTAGGTCCGTATCATGATTTGGGACTTGAGCGTATACCCGGAATCGAATTCCGAGGTCCCTAGCCCGAGATATGGAATTTTGATGAAATATTAAACGCTTGAAAGCTTAATGATTTCTAAGAAAATACTGATGTTGGATTTATTGACCTCGAGTCCGTATTTTGGTTCTGGAGCCCGGTATAGGTCCACTATAATATTTATGACTTGTCTGCCGAATTTGGTGGGAATCGAAGTTGATTTGACGTGATTCGGACGTCCGGTTGTAAAAATATAAGTTTTAAAGATTTCTTGAAAATTTCCTTTGACTTGGTGTCCTATTCGTAGTTCTAGGTTTTATTTTGGCGAATTGATCACGCAAGAAAGTTGGTATGATATTTTAGGACTTGGGTGCATGTTTGGTTTGGAGCCCCGAGATCTCGGGTTGGTTTGGGGTGGTTAACGGATAATTTTTGGACATGAGAAAACTGCAGAAACCTGCTTCTGGTTTCCTTCTTCGCGTTCGCTAGGGGAGTCTCGCGTTCGCGAAGAGCAAATTGGGCCTGGCACATTTTGTGCTTCGCGTTCGCAACAGAGAGAACGAGTTCGCGAAGGCTTGAGGTTCAAAGCTTCGCGTTCGCGAAGGAAAAGAGGTTGTCCCGAAAAATTAGCCTTCGCATTCGCGAAGGGCATCTCGCGTTCGCGAGGTAGCCCTCGCATTCGCGAAGAGTAAAATGGAAAAGTACAAATTTGTGCTTCGCGAACGCGAGGCACTGACCGCGTTCGCGAAGGGTAAAAATCTCAGAAACAGAACTTAAGTTCTGAAAAATAGAATTCGTCCCATTTTCAACCCTTTTCCATTTTTGAGCTCGGGTAAGGCGATATTTGGGTGATTTTCATTGGAAAATATTTGGGTAAGTGTTCCTTATCCTATATTAAATTTATTTCATGATTTTATATTCATTTATATCATGAATCCGTGAATTTATGGAAGAAAAATCAGATTTTTATAAAATCTTCCAAAAATAAAAATTTAAGATTTAAAGGTCTATTTGATATCGGAATTGGACAAATTTTGTATGGTTGAACTCGTATCGGAACGGGTGTTCGAATTTCGTGAGTGTTTTTTGGGATTTGAGACGTGGGTCCCACTATTGAATATTTTAATAAATTTTAGATTTTTATCCGGAAAATGTGTAAATTCATATGGAATTAATTCCTATGATTAGTATTGAATATATTAAATTGTTTGTGAATAGATTTGAAGCTTTTGGAGGCAAATTTAAAAGGAAAAGTTGTGGTTGAGTAATTGATTAAAATTTTGCAAAGCGAGATAAGTGTCGTGGTTAACCTTGACTTGAGGGAATAAAACCCTTAAATTATTTGTTATGTGAAATGCATGTGAACGACGTATAGGCGAGGTGACGAGTGTCTATACGTCGTCAAATTAATTGTTTGCATAATTACTTGAAAAATTATAAATTGTTTTAAATCATGAATTAATTATTATAATAATTGTTTCTCTCCTATTCTTTGCCAAATATTAATTCTTGAATTCCTGCATTAATTGTTACATGCTACTTGAATTATGTGTCTTAACTGTTATTTGACATTTAGCATATTAAATATTAAACTGCCTATTTTCTCCCTGATTTCTATAATAATTTGCTATTTGACATTGTCTGTTTCATGAATAAATCATAATTATTGTATGCTTATTATCTTATAATTTCATATTAATTGTTGCATTTATTGGTGAAATTCCTTCTATAAGAATTGGTAAATGAATATACTGGAGGAGCGGGTTGCACGCCGCAACAGAATTGATTATAATGAATATATTGGAGGATCGAGTTGCACGCCGCAACAGACTTATTAAAAGTCTATATTAGAGGATCGAGTTGCACGCCGCAACAGACTTATTAAAAGTCTATATTGGAGGATCGGGTTACACGCCGCAACAGACTTATTAAAAGTATATATTGGTGGATCGGGTTGCACGCCGCAACAGACTTATTACGAGTCCATATTGGAAGATCGGGTTGCACGCCGCAACAGACTTGATTAAAAATGAATATATTGTGGGAGCGGGTTACACGCTGCAACATAATTGAATGTGAATATATTCTGTTGTAGTTCTTTATCTTATATTCCCCTCAGTATGTTCCTCTCCCGGCATTTCCTGTTTAGTTCTTCATTTCTGTTATGTGTATATACACTGTTAAATTGTACAGGTTGATTTATAGGTGCATTGCCTTAGCCTCGTCACTACTTCGTCGACGTTAGGCTCAGCACTTACCAGTACATGGGGTCGGTTGTACTGATACTACACTCTGCACTTCTTGTGCAAATTTTGGAGTTGGTCCCAACGGCGTACCGTAGACTTGCTCGGATTTCAGCTATTCAGAGGAGACTTGAGGTATAGCTCTACGGCGTTCGCAGTTTTGAAGTCCCCGTCTACTTTACTTTAGCTCGGTGTTTGTTTCCAGACAACTTTATTTTATTCAGACCTTTATTTGTAATTATTCTAGAAGCTCGTGCACTTGTAACACCAATTATGAGATGGTATTTAGTCACCATTGTTTTGATGGATTATTTCACTATATTTCAAACTTTGCTTCCGCATTTGTTTTCTCGTTATTAATAAATTTAAAATTATTTTAAAAATGGTTAATATTATTCTAACGTTGGCTTGCCTAGAAAGTGCAATGTTAGGCGCCATCACGGTCTGAAGGTGCAGACTTATTAAGAGTCCATATTGGAGGATCGGGTTGCACGCCGCCACAGACTTGATTAAAAATGAATATATTGTGAGAGCAGGTTGCACGCTACAATAGAATTGAATGTGAATATATTGTGAGAGCGGGTTGCACGCTGCAACTGAATTGATGGAAATGATAATTGGTTATGACCGTTGAGTTGGCTTCAATTATTATAAATGAGTTACTTGATTTATTTCTAATATTGCGTACATGTAATGTAAATGACCCGCCTTAGCCTCGTTACTACTTCGTCGAGGTTAGGCTCAACACTTATCAGTATATGGGGTCGGTTGTACTGATACTACACTCTGCACTTCTTGTGCATATTTTGGAGTTGGTCCTAGTGGCGTACCGTAGACTTGCTCGGATTTCAGCTATCCAGAGGAGACTTGAGGTATAACTGCACGGCGTTCGCAGTTCTGAAGTCCCCGTCTACTTTACTTTAGCTGTGTGTTTGTTTCCAGACAACTTTATTTTTTTCAGACCTTTATTTATATTTATTCTAAAAGCTCGTGCACTTGTGACACCAATTCTAGGATGGTATTTAGTCACCATTGTTTTGATGGATTATTTCACTATATTTCAAACTTTGCTTCCGCATTTGTTTTCTTGTTATTAATAAATTTAAAATTATTTTAAAAATGGTTAATATTATTCTAACGTTGGCTTGCCTAGTAAGTGAAATGTTAGGCGCCATCACGATCCGAAGGTGGGAATTTCGGGTCGTGACAGTTGGTATCAGAGTACTAGGTTACATAGGTCTCACGAGTCACGAGCAAGCTTAGTAGAGTTTGAAGGATTGGTACAGAGACGTCTGTACTTATCTCTCAGAGGCTATGAAGTTTAGGAATAATATCACTTCTTTCTTATTCTGTCGAGCGACTTTATTCTATCATCGATGATTGAACCATTCTACTCTTATTTTCTCGCAGATGGTGAGAACACGTAATACCTCTACCGATGGACAGGGACCAAAACCCTCGGTGAAAACTATGGACAGGGGTAGAGGTCGAGGCCGAGGTCGTGCTAGAGGCCGAGGTAGAGCTCAGTCCAGAGCTCGAGCAGCTACACCTGTTGTAGAACCTCAGGTAGACCTTTAGGAGGAGGTCCCAGTTTAGATTGTACCAATTGGACCAGTTCAGGTCCCAGAAGGATTCATAGACACTCCAGTACTTCAGGACGCTCTAGTCCATTTGGTAAGTCTTATCGAGGGCGTGGCCCAGAATGGTATATTTTCAGTAGCACCAACCGTCTCACAGGCTGGGGGAGGAGCACAAACACCCACTACTCCCACTCCGGAGCAGATGGCTCCCAAAATCAGGCTCTAGGAGCCCCGCCAGTTGGGATAGTTTAACCGGTTGTTACAGTACAGATCGGTGATAGGCCCGCCATGTCTTTTAAGGCCTTATTGAGACTGGATAAGTTCACTAAGCTCTTTCCAGTTCACTTCAGTGATACAGCCATGAGGTGCTGCGGAACATGGGTATAGTTGAGACCAATGGGGTTGATTTTGCTGTATTCCAGATGACGGGTTCCGCCAAGAGGTGGTGGAGAGATTATACATTGACCCGACCAGTCGGATCACCTGCACTTACCTGGGAGCAATTCTCTCAGCTATTTCTGGAGAAGTTCCCCCCTATCTCACTGAGAGAGGAATTCCGCAAGCAACTTGAGCGTCTACAGCAGGGCAGTATGACTGTTACTCAGTATGAGTCCCGTTTTGTGGATTTGGCCCATCATGCTCTCCTTTTACTACCTACGGAGGGAGAGAGAGTGAGGAGGTTTATTGAGGGACTTAAACTTCAGATGGCCAAGAAAATCGGAAGTGAGATTTCTTTTCAGGCGGCTGCTAATGTCGCTAGGAGGATCGAGATGGTTCTTGCACAGGAGAGAGGGAAGAGGTCCGATAAGAGGCCTCGTCAGTTCGGTGGTTTCAGTGGTGCTTCGTCTGGAGGTAGGGGTAATTTGGGTAGGGGTCATCCTTCCAGACCATTTCATTCAACACTTCTTGCATCTCCCGGTGCTTCAGGGAGTCACGGTCCTATTATGCCTTACTCTGGGTAGCCAATATTCAGTGCACATTCAGCTTCTATCAGTGCACCACCACTCCAGAGTTACTACAGTGGTTATCCGGCCTATTTGGGTCAGCTTCAGCTTTAGCAGCCACAGTATCAGGATGGGTGTTATGAGTGTGGGAACATTGGTCATATCAGGAGGTATTGCCCTAGATTGGCGAGTAACAGATCTCGGCAGGATTCTCATGCCATCATACTAGCACCGGTTATTTCACCGCCTGCTCAGCCAGCTAGAGGTAGGGGTCAGCCACCTAGAGGTGGAGGTCAGGCCATTAGAGGTGGAGGTTAGGCCATTAGAGGTGGAGGTCAGACCGTTAGAGATGGAGGCCAGCCAGTTAGAGGCCGTCCCAGAGATGCAGTTCAGAGTGGTGGGGCCCAGCCCCGATTTTATGCTTTTCCAGCTAGGCCTGAGGCCGAGTCATCTGATGTTGTGATCACAGGTATTATTCCAGTTTGCCATAGAGATGATTCAGTTCTATTTGATCCAGGATCTACTTATTCCTATATGTCCTCCTATTTTACTTCATATTTGGTTGTGCCTTGTGATTCTCTAAGTGCTTCTGTGTGTGTATCTACACTGGTGGGAGACTCTGTTATAGTAGATCATGTCTATCGTTCGTGTGTGGTTATTATTGGTAACCTTGAGACTAGTGTGGATCTTCTACTTCTTGATATGGTAGATTTTGATATCATCTTGGGTATGGATTGGCTGTCTCCTTATTATGCTATATTGGACTGTCATGCCAAGACAGTGACCCTAGCTATGCCGGGGTTACCTCGGTTAGAGTGGTAAGGAACTCTTGGCCATTCTGCTAGCAGGGTTATTTCTTATATGAAAGCTCGGCGTATGGTAGAGAAAGGGTGTCTAGCCTATTTGGCTTATATTCGCGATCTCAGTACGGATGTCCCTTCTATGGACTCAGTACCAGTTGTTCGTGAATTTTCAAAAGTATTTCCTGCAGATCTGCCGGGGATGCCACCCGATAGAGGTATTGACTTCTGTATTGATTTGGCTCCGGGCACTCAACCCGTTTCTATTCCACTATACTGTATGGCCCCGTCAGAGTTGAAAGAATTGAAAGAGTAGTTACAAGACTTGCTTGATCAAGGATTCATTAGACCAGTGTCTCGCCCTGGGGTGTACCAGTATTATTTGTAAAGAAGAAAGATGGCTCGATGCAGATGTGTATAGACTATCGGCAGTTGAACAAGGCCACTATCAAAAACAAATATTCGCTGCCAAGAATTGATGAATTATTTGATCAGCTTCAGGGTGCCAAGGTATTTTTGAAGATTGATTTGAGATCTGATTACCATCAGTTGAAGATTAGGGCATCTGATGTCCCTAAGACAGTTTTTCGGACTCGGTATGGGCATTACGAGTTCCTAGTGATGTCATTTGGGTTAACAAATGCTCCAGAAGCATTTATGGATTTGATGAATCGAGTGTTCAAGCCTTATTTTGATTCTTTTGTGGTTGTATTCATTGATGATATCTTGATTTACGGCAGTAGTCGAGAGGAGCATGTGCAGCATCTTCGAAGTGTGCTTCACACCTTGAAGAATAATCAGTTATATACCAAATTTTCAAAATGTGAGTTTTGGTTAGACTCAGTTGCCTTTTTGGGACATGTTGTATCGGTAGAAGGCATAAAAGTGGATCCTAAGAAGATTGAGGCTGTTCAGAATTATCCTAGACCTACTTCGGTTATAGAGATCCGGAGTTTCCTGGGTTTGGCAGGCTATTATCTTCGGTTCGTGAAAAGTTTTTCATCTATAGCAATCACATTGACTAGACTAACCCAGAAAGGTGTCCCATTCAGATGGTCAGACGAATATGAGTTGAGCTTTCAGAAGCTCAAGACCGCTTTGACTACGGTGCCAGTGTTAGTATTACCCACAGGTTTAGGATCGTATACGGTATATTGTGACACATCTCACATTGGGCTTGGTGCAGTATTAATGCAAGATGGCAAGGTAATTGCATATGCGTAGCGGTAGTTGAAAGTTCACGAGATGAATTATATTGTTCATGACTTAGAATTGGCAGCCATTGTTCATGCGCTGAAGATTTGGAGGCATTACCTCTACGGTGTCTCGTGTGAGGTATTTACTGATCATCGTAGCCTCCAGTATCTATTCAAACAAAAGGATCTTAATTTGAGGCAAAGAAGATGGATGGAGTTGTTGAAAGACTATGATATCACCATTTTGTATCACCCCAGAAAGGCGAATGTGGTGGCCGATGCCTTGAGTAGAAAGGCTGTAAGTATGGGCAGTCTTGCGTATATTCTGGTTGGTGAGAGGCCATTAGCTGCAGATATTTAGACTTTGGCTAATCAGTTTGTGAGGTTAGATGTTTCAGAACCCAGTCGGATTCTAGCTTGCACAATCGCTCGGTCTTCTTTATATGAGCGCATCAGAGAGAGGCAGTATGATGATCCTCACTTACTTGTCCTTAAGGACACGGTGTGGCACGGTGATGCCAAACAAGTTGCTATAGGGGAAGATGGGCTTCTGCGAATGCAGGGTCATATTTGTGTGCCTAATGTGGATGGGCTTCGTGAATTAATTCTTGAAGAAGCACACGGTTCCAGGTATTCTATTCATCCAGGTACCGCCAAAATGTATCAAGATTTGCGGCAACATTATTGGTGGAGGAGAATGAAAAAGGATATAGTTGCACATGTAGCTCGGTGTCAGAATTGTCAGCAAGTTAAGTACGAGCATCAGAGACCTAGTGGTTTGCTTCAGAAGTTAGAAATTCCTGAGTGGAAGTGGGAGTGTAACACTATGGATTTTGTTGTTGGGCTCCCACAGGCTCAGAGAAGATTTGACGCAATTTGGGTCATTGTGGACAGGTTGACCAAGTCAGCACATTTCATTCCAGTGGCAGTTACCGATTCTTCAGAGAGGTTAGCTGAAATATACATTCGTGAGATTGTCCGCCTTCACGGTGTGCCCGTGTCTATTATTTCAAATCGAGGTACATAGTTTACCTCACATTTCTGGAGGGTTGTATAGCGTGAGTTAGGCACGCGGGTGGAGTTGAGTACAGCATTTCATCCACAGACAGACGGACAGTCAGAGGGCACTATTCAGATATTGGAAGATATGCTTCGCGCTTGTGTTATAGACTTTGGAGGTTCTTGGGATTAGTTCTTGCCACTTGTGGAGTTTGCTTATAATAATAGCTATCGGTCGAGCATTCAGATGGCTCCATATGAGGTGTTATACGGAAGGCGATGTCGATCGCTAGTTGGTTGGTTTGAACCGGGAGAGGCTCGGTTGTTAGGTACCAATTTGGTACAGGATGTCTTGGATAAGGTCAAAGTTATTCAAGATCGACTTTGCACAGCTCAGTCTAGGCAAAAGAGTTATGCCGACCGTAAAGTTCGTGATAATTCATTCATGGTTGGAGAAAGAATATTACTCCGAGTTTCACCTATGAAAGGTGTAATGAGGTTCGGAAAGAAGGGCAAGTTGAGCCCTAGGTATATTGGACCCTTTGAAATTCTTGAAAGGGTGGGTGAAGTAGCCTACATGCTTGCATTACCACCTAGTTTATCAGTGGTTCATCTGGTGTTCCATGTGTCTATGCTCCGAAAATATCATGGTGATCCATCCCATGTGTTAGATTTCAACTCAGTCCAATTGGACAAATATTTGACTTACGAGGAGGAGCCGGTGGCTATTCTAGCCCGGTAGGTCCGACAGTTGAGGTCAAAGAGTTATCCTTCAGTTCGGGTGTAATGGGGAGGTCAGCCGGTAGAGGCATCTACCTGGGAGTCCGAGTCGAACATGCGGAGTAAATATCCACACTTATTCACCCGCTCAGGTATTTTTTTTAACTCCGTTCGAGGACGAACGGTTGTTTTAGAGGTGGAGAATGTGATGACCCAAAATGTCATCTTTAAATTTAATAAGTAATTCTGTATTTTAAGACCTCGAAAAGTACCATTTATCATTCCTTGACTTGCGTGCGCAGTCCGTACAATTTTTCGAAAAGGTTTTATGTGAAAAATGGATTAAAATATGAAATAGAGCTTTAAAACTCAACTGAGTTGACTTTAGTCAACATTTTTAGCAAACGGACCCGGATCAGTATTTTGACAATTTCGGTAGGTCCGTATCATGATTTGGGACTTGGGCGTGTGCCCGAAATCGAATTCTGAGGTCCCTAGCACAAGATATGGAATTTTGATGAAAAATTAAAAGCTTGAAAGCTTAATGATTTCTAAGAAAATTCTGATGTTGGATTTATTGACCTCGGGTCCTTATTTTAGTTTCGGAGCCCGGTATAGGTCCACTATAATATTTATGACTTGTCTGCCAAATTTGGTGGGAATCGGAGTTGATTTGACGTGATTCGGACGTCCGGTTGTAAAAATATAAGTTTTAAAAATTTCTTGAAAACTTCCTTTGATTTGGTGTCCGATTCATAGTTCTAGGTGTTATTTTGGCGATTTGATCGCGCGAGCAAGTTCGTATGATGTTTTAGGACTTGGGTACATGTTTGGTTTGGAGCCCTGAGGGCTCGAGTTGGTTTCGGGTGGTTAACGGATCATTTTTGGACTTGAGGAAACTGCAGAAACCTGCTTCTAGTTTACTTCTTCGCGTTCGCGAGGGGAGTCTCGCGTTTGCGAAGAGCAAATTGGGGCTAACACATTTTGTGCTTCGCGTTCGCGACAGAGAGAACGCGTTCGCGACAGAGAGAACGCGTTCGCGAAGGCTTGAGGTTCAAAGCTTCGCGTTCACGAAGGGAAAGAGGATGGCCAGGAAAATTAGCCTTCGCATTCGCGAAGGGCATCTCGCGTTCGCGAAGGCCAAGCCAAGCAAGCAGCGCGTTCGCGAGGTAGCCCTCGCATTCGCGAAGAGTAAAATGGGAAAGCACAAATTTGTGCTTCATAAACGCGAGGCACTGACCGCGTTCGCGAAGGGTAAAAATCCCAGAAACAGAACTTAAGTTCTGGAAAATGGGATTCGTCCCATTTTCAACCCTTTTCCATTTTTGAGCTCGGGTAAGGCGATTTTTGGGTGATTTTCACGGGAAAACATTGGGGTAAGTGTTCCTTATCCTATATTGATTATATTTCATGATTCCATAATCATTTATATCATGAAACCGTGAATTTATGGAAGAAAAATCAGATTTTTATAAAATCTTCCAAAAACAAAAATTTAAGATTTGAAGGTCTATTTGATATCAGAATTAGACAAATTTTGTATGGTTGAACTCGTATCGGAATGAGTGTTTGGATTTCGCGAGTTTTTCCGGGATTTGAAACGTGGGTCCCATTGTTAAATATTTTAATAAATTTCAGATTTTTATCCGGAAAATATGTAAATTCATATAGAATTAATTCCTATGATTAGTATTGAATATATTGAATTATTTGTGAATAGATTTGAAGCTTTCAGAGGCAAATTTAAAAGAAAAATCTGTGGTTGAGTAATTGATTGAAATTTACAAAACGAGGTAAGTGTCGTTGTTAACCTTGACTTGAGGGAATAGAACCCTTAAATTATTTGTTATGTGAAATGCATGTGAACAACGTATAGGCAAGGTGACGAGTGTCTATACGTCGTCAAATTAATTGTTTGCATAATTACTTGAAAAATCATAAATTATTTTAAATCATGAATTAATTATTATAATAATTATTTCTCTCATATTCTTTGCCAAATATTAATTCTTGAATTCCTGCATTAATTGTTACATGCTACTTGAATTATGTGTCTTAACTATTATTTGACATTTAGCATATTAAACTATCTATTTTCTCCCTAATTTCTATAATAATTTGCTATTTGACATTGTCGGTTTCATGAATAAATCATAATTATTATACGCTTGTTGTCTTATAATTTCATATTAATTGTTGCATTTATTGGGAAAATTCCTTTTGTAAGAATTGGTAAATGAATATACTGGAGGAGCAGGTTGCACGCCGCAACAGAATTGATTATAATGAATATATTGGAGGATCAGGTTGCATGCCGCAACAGACTTATTAAAAGTCTATATTGGAGGATTGGATTGCACGCCGCAACAAACTTATTAAAAGTCTATATTGGAGGATCGGGTTGCACGCCGCAACAGACTTATTAAAAGTCTATATTGGAGGATCGGGTTGCATGCCGCAATAGACTTATTAAAAGTCTATATTGGAGGATCGGGTTACACGCCACAACATACTTATTAAAAGTCTATATTGGAGGATCAGGTTGCACGCCGCAACAGACTTATTAAGAGTCCATATTGGAGGATTGGGTTGCACGCCGCAACAGACTTGATTAAAAATAAATATATTGTGAGAGCGGGTTGCACGCTGCAACAGAATTGAATGTGAATATATTGTGAGAGCGGGTTGCACGCTGCAACTAAATTGATGAAAATGATAATTGGTTATGACTACTGAGTTGGCTTCAATTATTATAAACGAATTACCTGATTTATTTCTCTTATTGTTGTTGTTTCTAATATTGCGTACAGGTAATGTAAGTGACCCGCCTTAACCTCGTCACTACTTCGTCGAGGTTAGGCTCAGCACTTACCAGTACATGGGGTCGGTTGTACTGATACTATACTCTGCACTTCTTGTGCAGATTTTGGAGTTGGTCCCAGCGGCGTACCGTAGACTTGCTCGGATTTCAGCTATTCAGAGGAGACTTGAGGTATAACTGCACGGCGTTCGCAGTTCTGAAGTCCCCGTCTACTTTACTTTAGCTGTGTGTTTGTTTCCAGACAGTTTTATTTTATTCAGACCTTTATTTATATTTATTCTAGAAGCTCGTGCACTTGTGACACCAATTCTGGGATGGTATTTAGTCATCGTTGTTTTGATGGATTATTTCATTATATTTCAAACTTTACTTCCACATTTGTTTCCTTGTTATTAATAAATTTATAATTGTTTTAAAAATGGTTAATATTATTCTAACGTTGACTTGCCTAGCAAGTGAAATATTAGGCGCCATCATGGTCCGAAGGTGGGAATTTCTGGTCGTGACAGTGATGCATATGGGTGCGAAAAGAAAATGTGAGTAACAATGATTATAATGAAATCTTTGCATGTTTAAGGTTCATATTAAGGTCCAAGAGTCATCGGACGATTGCAAGAAGTGATTTATCAGAGGATGGTATACTCACAACGGACAAATTTGTGCATGGTAGTGTATCCATATGTGTTTTACCTCACGAAATAATTTATTTTAATTCTCGAAAATGGAGCCACAGGTTGGATGATGATACTTCAGATGTTAGACCCCACAGTGTAATAGGTTAAGAATTTAATCGCAACAGACATGGATTGATCACTATAGTTTTGGAGACAAAGGGGTCATAGCAAAATACCTAGGAGTCAGAAACGTTTGTTATTAGCAAAGATGTATTTTGCGTAAGAATCATGCATATGACTAAGAAGATATGATGTACAAAATGAGAATCAAGAGCAGCCGATATTGACAGGGAATGATTTTAAGTTTTTCAGATTTATTCAAATTAGAACTACAAAGTACCACGTTAGTGAGTTACCATAAGAAGCAGCTATTATTGCAAGATAAAAGATATGACAGTTCCCTCTTAGGTTATGTAACTAAGTATTTACCCCGGATGTTTATAGTCTGATATAATTTTGAAGTGTATAGAAAGTCTGGGGTTAGATATTCCAATTTCATTTAAGATAAATGAAATTTTCCTAAGTGTGATCCATGTACATTGTTTAAAAAAAGAAGAAGATAGTAGGCTACCGTAGAATAAGGTCAGATGGTTAGGGGAGTTAGGAATAACTTATGCTTCACTTTAGTTATTCAAAGTAGAACAAGAAAACATGATGCTAGCATGTGATTAGTAAAACTATAGTAAGTAAGTTTTGAGTAGATACAACAAATTAGCAATTTCAGCAGAGCTAGTAGAGGTACAATTTGATTTACTTAGTCAGGTTAACACTAGTGAGTGGGTAACAGTTTGAAACACCGAACGCGTGTTAGAACCCGAAGAGTTTAAGTTAAACCCGAAGTACAGTGACAGTGGAAAAAAAACCAGATAGGTAGTAAGAGAGCAAACTACAGAAGAATAGACTTTAAGAGTTATCGAAAAGGGGTTTCCCCCAAAATTATCGGTGTGAGCAGAGTTAAATCATTAAGATTGTGTATGATAGTTGTGAATACATAACTTTCCATTTATGTAAGTAATTTAGTTTTTCCTAGTAAGAAAGATTGCTTAGAAGTAAGTCGGAAGATGAGTCGTCGTTGATGTAAAGTGCAAGGAATTGCAGAAGATAAGGAAGGTTGCTCAGATCACAACAAAAGAAAATAATCCACAAGTACAAGACCTTAACCTTTGGTCTAAGGGGGAGTTTTGAAAATCATCAGTAAGTCCAGTTGGAGATTTGAAACCCGAAAATCTAGCATGGATACGAAAAATGATATAATTACCACCATGAATGTGCCTAGCGTGTGTAAGAAGCATGAAGTTAGTAGAATGTTCATGAGACTCTAATCTTCGGTGTACTGGTCAACGACATAGCTTACATCAATACTATAAGTGTTTTTAGGAAGTACCTTAAAAATGATAATCAAGTATGGGAAATATAGCTCATGATTGAGGTAGACAAGAGAATTCTGGTGAAAGACATTCACCGCTTAGCCAAGGTAGGAGTTCGACTTTCGGACACCAAAGATAGTAGAGTTATTGTCCAGAACAGGACTAGCTCCTCCTTAGTAGCCGAAGTAAAGGAGAAACAGTTTGATGATCACTACTTGTTGGAGTTAAAAGAGATGATTCACATGCATAAGACTATGTCTTTTGAACAAAGGGAGATGATAGTACTTTGAGGTACCAAGATAGATTATGTGTTCCAACCATAGATGGACTTAGCGAGGGAGGAAGATGTTAGAAGCCCATAATTCTAGGTATTCTATCCACCCAGGTTCCTATATATGTATCATGATCTCAAGGAGATATATTGGTGGAACAATATGAAAAAGAATGTCGCAGAATTTGTGGCCAAGTATCTGAATTGTCGGCAAGTGAAAGTCGAGCAGCAAAAAACGAATTGTTTATCTCAGAATACATATATTCTTTAGGGGAGATGGTAAATATGGAGTTTATAATAGGATTATCTCACTCATTTTGAAAGCATGATTTGATTGGGTGAGTGTAGATTGACTTACCAAGTTAGTGCACTTCTTGCCAGTAAAGACCATAGATTTAGTAGAAGATTATTCTAAGTTGTACATTCAAGAGATCGTCCAATTTCACAGGGACTCCATTATCCATCATTTCAAGTTGTGGTGCTCAATTTTACAACAAACTTTTAGAAGTCCTTTCAGAAAGGAGTAGGCACAAGAGTAAACCTTAGTACAGTTTTTCATCTTCAGATAGATGGCCAGGAAGAGTGCACTATTTAGAAAACTTGAGGATATATCCTTGATTTTAAAGGTATTTAGGATGATCACATACCTCTCATTGAGTTTGCTAATAATAACAACTACCTTGTAGTAGTAAAATGGCACCGCACGAAGCTCTGTATGGGCAAAGGTGTAGATCGCCAGTTGGTTGGGTCGAAGTTGGCGAAGCAGAGTTGTTGGGACCAGATTTGGTCTATCAGGCTATGGAGAAAGCCAATTTGATTGAAGAGAGTGTGAAGATGGCTCAAAGTCGCCAAAAGTCCTATTTGGACATGTGGTGTAGAGACCTAGAGTTTCAAGTTGATGATTGGGTGTTCTCAAAGTTTGGCCTTTAAAAGGTGTTATAAGATTTGGGAAGAAAGGAAAGCTGAGTCCTAGATATATCGGGCCGTATAGGATCCTACGAAGTATCGGGAAAGTAGCTTATGAGGTAAAGTTGCCACCAGAATTGGCAGTTGTGCACCCAGTATTTCACGTGTCGTGCTATAATATTCAAGTTTCCAGTATTTAGATCTCATGTCACAACATTTACATTTCCAGTATTTAGATTTGATGTTATAACATTCATGTCAATTCAGAACTCAGATACTCATGTCAGTCCAGTACTCAGATATTGATGTCAGTTCAGTGCTTAGATATTCGCTTTAGTTCAGTACTCAAATATTCGTGCCAAACCAGTATTCACGTATATGTTTCATGTTGTGAGTATTATCATGTCCTCTGAGGCTTGTATTATGCTTTGTTAGCTGGAAGATGTTTTGGAGAAATGTTAGAGGTAACTAACCTTTTCATTCAGATCTTATATTATAATCTCTATGTCTTTCAGTATTCAGTCAGTTCAGTAGCCATTCAGTTTAGTACCTATTCAGTTCAGTATCTCAGCAGTTCAATAATCGTATATTCATTCAATTTAGTATGCATGTGTTCATGACATTTAAATGTTCACATGTTTACATCAATCCTCTTCAAGGTCCAGAGTTAGTCGTAGTACAATCAGGACAATCATTCGAGGATGAATGATCCCAAGGGGGAGATAATGTAACACTCCATAAATTTGAATTAGTTGTGGATGCATTAAATGAGTATTAATGTGACCTTTTAACATGTGAAGTCCTATCGGGATGAGTATGGGTAGAAATAATTATTTTAGAATCAAGACAAAGAGTGAGGTGCATAAAATTTAATAGAATCAACCAAGTTTATAGGAGGTCAGTCTTACAGCCTTAGACAGCGCAAGGCCATAAAATTCCACAGCCTTAGATAGTGCAAAACCATGAGAACTCACGGACATAGACCGTGCAAGACACTGTCCAGGGCATTAACCTCAGCGCCCCTGATAGTGCAAGACACTGTCCAGGACATTAACCTCAGTTCCCCTAACAGTGCAAGGCACTGTCTAGGGCATTAAAGTCAGCTCCCCTGACAATGTAAGCCACTGTAGTTTTGGCACCTCGCACAGTTATTTTGGCGCCACTGAAGATGCCCTGCACCGATGAGTACGCCATTTCAAGAGCCCTACCTCGTCCCCCACACCCCAAACCACGAAGACTTACTCTATAAAGGGAAGCTCTCAAGAACCTAACTTCCCCAAGGTCCCTCCATCATCCAAGGTAAGTTCTAACGATGATTCTAAGTTAATTTTAATTCTCCAACACCTTATCAACATGGGTAAATCCTTCCCATCATTAGATATTGGATCAAGACACCATTGTTGATAAAAGAAACCAGATTGAACTTCAAAAAGGTAATGCTTCTACTCCCTAATCATTTTTAGCTATGAATTGATGAGTTTTTGGGAGAATGGTTGATGGGTTTGATTAAGAGAATCATATGAACTATGCTAGGGTTTTGGGTTGTTGACTTAAGATTATTATAATCATTTGTGTGATAAAAAATGGTGTTAGTTACATCTATTTGGGATTTTAGAATCACCTAGAAGTAGTAGAATGAGAACTTGGTGAAGAAAAGACCAATTACTAAGGGCTATGAGGCATTACGCCCATAAGGTGTTTGATAAAATGCCTAAGTGACTAAAACATGAGCATTAGTGCTAATATTGGTTCCTCTTGATATATATTGACATAGATTATCATTGAAAGATGTAACGAACATTGTGATATGCTTAAAAGGACCAGAGTCAAGGTATGTGAGGATAACTCTCTTTACATTTGGGAATGTTAATGATTCTCCCTACACTACGTTTCTTTTACAACGTTACTAATTGCCTCAAAAATATATAGTTAAGTCTAGTTCCTTAAATAGTTTCAGAACTTATATTCTCTAGCTTCGTAACTCATTCATGACTTTCATTTTGAACGTTGTGAGGTCAGTGCATAATCAATATAGACTTGGGTTTGATGCCCGAAAGTCTCAGTCTTGATTACGCAACATGTCATAAACAGTTTAAGTTCCAGTGTTTATAATCAGTTCAAGAATACTTGTCTCAGTCTAGTCCTATTCAGTATTCCAGTATCATGTAACTCAATATGATTCAGTATTTCACCATCACATATTGCAGTCTGATTCTCAGTTCCTGAATTTAAATCCCTGAATGTTGAACACATGTATTTGGGCATGAGGCTGTAGCTTATATGCTTTATGTATATTTTGGCCTGAGGTCGTAGTTTATGCTTTATGCATATTTGGGCCTGAGGTCGTTGCTTATGCTTTATGCATTTTTGGGCCTGAGGTCGTAGTTATGTATACGTATACTTGGGCCTGAGGCCGTAGCTTGTGCATATATATATTGGGCTCGAGGCCGTAATTTATTCAGATAAACAAGTTGTTCATCATTCAGAAGATGGAGTATTCATATCCTTACATCCTTTGTTCAGTTCAGTTATTAGTTATCAGTTATCAGTTATAAGCTATCAGTTATCATTTTAGTTTCAGTTTCAATAGTTATCATTTCACTTATTAATTATCAATTCTCAGTTATCAGCTCAGTATTAGTTTCAACATTTATAGTTCTTTCTTTCAGTTTCTTTACATACCAATGCAATTCAATTGTACCGACGTCCCTTTTTGCCCGAGGCTTACATATCACAATGCAAGTAATGATTTATAGGTTGACAATTCAGAGCTCTAGGATTCTCGTACCAGCTATTTTGTGATTCCAGTTCTTTCGGGGAATTATAATTACCTTACAGTCTTCAGTATTTTCAGACAGTTAGTGTTTTCAATACTTCATTAGAGGCTTTATAGACTAGAGTAACAGTTAGACAGAGTCACAGGCTTTTCATGTTAAGCAATGTTGCTACATATATGTTTCAGACTTATATTAATGTTTCCGCACTTGATTTATATCATTCTGACTTTTAGTATATCAGCATGTGTTAGTTTATCTTCCGCATTCAGTATGTTATGATATCACATGTTGATTCATTCAGCCAGTGGGTTTGCTCGATCATATGTAGTCAGGTACCGAGTGCCATGTTATATCTAGGTCCAAGTTTGGGGCGTGACAAGGTAGTTGCAAGATTTTCTTGATAAGGGCTTCATTAGACCTAATGTATCGCCCTGGGGTGTGCTCATGTTGCTCGTAAATAAGAAAGATGGGTCGATGAGTATGTGTATAGATTATCGGTAATTGAACAAGGTCACTATCTAGAACAAGTATTTGTTGCCGAGGATTGATGACTTATTTGATCAGCTTTAGAGTGCCAAGGTGTTTTTAAAGATTGATTTGAGGTATGTCTACCATCAGTTGAAGATTAAGGAATTTGATATCCCTAAGACGTCTTTTCAGACTAGGTATGGGCATTATGAGTTCCTAGTGATGTCAGTTGGGCTGAAAAATGGCCCAGTAGCATTTATGGATTTGATGAACCAGGTGTTCAAGCCCTATTTGGATTCTTTTGTGATTGTATTCATTAATGATATTTTGATCTACTCCCGCATCTGAGAGGAGCATGAGCAGCATCTTCGGGTTGTACTTCAGACCTTGAGGGATAGTCAGTTTTATGCCAAGTTTTCAAAGTGTGAGTTTTGGTTAAACTCGGTCAACTTTTTGGGGCATGTTGTATCAACAGAGGGAATAAAGGTGGATCCTAAGAAGATTGAGGCAGTTTAGAACTAGCCTAGACCTATTTCAGCTACAAAGATTCGGAGTTTCCTGGGTTTGGCGAGTTATTACCGCTGGTTCGTGGAGGGGTTTTCATCCATAGCAACCCCATTGACTAGATTTACCCAGAAGGGTGCCCCATTCAGATGGTCGGATGAGTGTGAGTTGAGCTTTCAGAAGCTCAAGACTACTTTGACTACGACACTAGTGTTGGTGTTGCCCATAGGTTCAGGATCTTACACGGTGTATTGTGATGCATCTCGTATTGGGCTCGGTGCAGTGTTGATGCAGGATGGCAGGGTGATTGCATATGCATCGCGGCAATTGAAGGTTCATGAGAAAAATTACCTTGTTCGTGACTTAGAGTTGGCAGCCATTATTCATGCGCTGAAGATTTGGAGGCACTATCTTTACGGCATGTCGTGTGAGGTATTCAAGGATCATCGTAGTCTACAGTATTTGTTCAAACAAAAGGATCTTAACTTGAGGTAGAGGGGGTGGTTGGAACTGTTGAAAAACTATGATATCACCATTTTATATCATCCCGAAAAGGCCAATATGGTGGCCGATGCCTTGAGTAGAAAGCTTGTGAGTATGAGCAGCCTTGCATATATTTCCGTTGGTGAGAGTCCGCTAGCATCATATGTTCAGGCTCTGGCCAATCAGTTCATGGGGTTAGATGTTTCGGAGCCCAGTCGTGTTCTAGCTTGCACAGTCTCTCGTTCTTCCTTGTATGAGTGCATAAGAGAGCGCCAGTAGGATGATCCCCATTCGCTTGTCCTTAAGAACACGGTGTGACATGGTGGTTCCAAGTAGGTTACTGTTGGAGATGATGGGGTTTTGAGGATGCAAGGTCGTATTTGTATGCCCAATGTGGATGGACTTCGTGAGTTGATTCTTGAGAAGGCCCACGGTTCCCGATATTCTATTCATTCGGGTGCCGCCAAGATGTATTAGGACTTGCGGCAACATTATTGGTGGATGAGGATGAAGAATGATATAGTTGCATATGTAGCTTGGTGTCTAAACTATCAGCAAGTTAAGTACGAGCATCAGAGGCCTGGTGGTTTGCTTCAGAGGCTAGAGATTTCTAAGTGGAAGTGGTAACGTATCACTATGGATTCTGTTGTTGGACTCCCATAGACTCAGAAGAAGTTTGACGCAGTATGGGTCATTGTGGATAGGTTGACCAAGTCAGCACATTTCCTTCCAGTGGCAGTTACCTATTCTTCAGAGTGGTTGGCTAAGATCTACATTCGCGAGATTGTCCTTCTTTATGGTGTTCCCGTGTCTATCATTTCTGATCGAGGTACGTAGTTCACCTCGCACTTCTTGAGGGTCGTACATCATGAATTATGCACCCAGGTGGAGTTGAGTACAACATTTCATCCCCGGACGGACGGGCAATCCGAGCGCACTATTCAGATATTGGAGGATATGCTTCATGCTTGCGTTATGGATTTTGGTAGTTCTTGGGATCAGTTCTTTCCGTTTGCGAAGTTTTCCTACCACAACAACTATCAGTCGAGCATTCAGATGGCCCCTATGAGGCATTATACGGGAGGCGGCCACATTCGTCAGTTGGGTGGTTTGAACCGAGGGAGGCTCAGTTGTTGGGTACCGATTTGGTTCAGGATGCCTTGGATAAGGTCATGATTATTAAGGATCGACTTTGCATAGCTCAGTCCAGATGGAAGAGTTATGCTGACCGTAGAGTTCGTGATGTTGCATTCATGGTTTGAGAGAGGGTATTGCTCCGGGATTCACCCATGAAGGGTGTGATGAGGTTCGGAAAGAAGGGCAAGTTGGTTCCTAGGTATATCAGACCCTTTGAGATTCTTGAGAGAGTGGGTGAGGTGGCCTATAGGCTCGCATTGCCACCTAGTTTATCAGCAGTCCATCCGGTGTTCCATGTGTCCATGCTCTGGAAGTATCAAGGTGATCCGTCCCATGTGTTATATTTAAGCTCAGTTCAATTGGACAAGGATTTGACTTATGAAGAGGTACCGGTGGCTATTCTAGCCCAGCAGGTCCGACTGTTGAGGTTTGAGAGTTACCCTTCAGTTCGAGTGCAGTAGAGAGGTCAGCTGATCGAGGCTGCCATGTGGGAGTCTAAGTCGGACATGCGGTGTAGATATCCACACCTTTTCACCAGTCCAGGTACTTTTTTATGTCCGTTCGAGGATGAACGTTTCTTTTAGAGGTGGAAAATGTGATGACCCGATAGGTCATTTATAATTTTAACCTTCAATTATGTGTTCCGAGACCTCGAATAGCTCTGTTGGGCCCTCCTCGATTTTCATGCGCAGTCTGTGTCCTCTTTATAGAAAGTTTTTATGAGAAAATTTACAAAAATGTGAAATTATGCCTTAAAACTCATTTGAGTTGACTATGGTCAACATTTTATGCAAACTGACCTAGATTAGTGTTTTGACGGTTCTGGTGGGTCAGTATCGTAATTTGGGACTTGGGCATATGCCCGGAATCAAATTTGGAAGTCCCTAGCTTGATTTAACATATTTGTTGAAAACTAGCAATTCAAAGGTTTAAAGAATTCCTAAGTTTGACCATAGGTTGACTTTGTTACTATCGGGTTCGGATTTCAGTTCCGTAACTTAGAATAGGTTCATTTTAGTATGTATGACTTGTCTGCAAAATTTGGTGCAAAACGGAGTTGATTTGACGTGATTCGAACGTCCGGTTGAAAAATTGAAAGTTCTTAAGTTTCTTTGAAAATGTCATTTGTTTTGTTGTCTGATTCATAGTTCTAGATATTAATTGGTGTTTTGATCGCCCGAGCGAGTTGGTATGATGTTATTACACTTGTGTGCATATTTGGTTTGGAGCCCCGAGGGCTCGGGTGTGTTTCGACCACTGACTCACTTGTTACTGCTTCACATTTGCAAAGTATTGTTCGCATTTGCAGACAGACTTGGTTCGCATTTGCGATAAAATTGTCGCATTTGCGACGAAAGCAGGCTCAGTGACTTTTTCGCATTTGCAAAGGGTTGATCGCTTTTGCGACCATTGCAATTGCGAACTATGTGTCGCAATTGCGATAACTACAGTTGGGAAGGGGAAAACGAGATTTAGCTCATTTCTTTCAAACTCTCAACCCTAAACACCCTAGAGGTGATTTTCTTCCTAAATACATTGGTAAGTGACTTTAATCTACTTCTTTTCAATTACCCATTACATTTCATAAGATTTCAACATCAAATCTAGGATTTTCATGGTAGAAATTAGGGATTTGGGTAGAATTAAAATTTTTTATAAATTTGAAATTTAGACCTCGAATTGAGGTCGGTTTTCGAAACTAATTACATAACTGGGCTCGGGGGTGAATGGGTAATCAGGTTATGGTCCGAATCTCGTATTTTGATCAAGCGCGACCGGGGTTGACTTTTGTTGACTCTCTTCAATAATGACCTAAATTGAACCTCTTTCATTCGTTAGTAGTTTCTAAAGCTTATTGTGAATCGTTTGGTCAATAATTTGCTAGATTTGGTTGGTTTGGAGGCTTGTTCGAAAGGCAAGGTCATGGTTGAACCTTGAGTTGATTGCGGAGTGAGGTAAGTATTGGGTCTAACCTTGATTTGAGGGAATTAGGAACCCTTGAGCTATGTGATATGTGAATTACATCTGTAGCGGTGTATATGCGAGGTGACGAGTGTATGTACGTCGTCGAAATACCTGTTTCCATGTTTTTCCGCATTTATTTAATTGTTTTATTCCATGTCTTAACTGTTACATACCTTAATTGTGTCCTATGCCTTAACTTTCTACTTATCACGTATTTCTCTTATATTAAAATGTTCGTTTCTCCCATGCTTCCATAATTAATTGCTACTTGCCTTAATTGTCTTAATTATACCCTTTAATTATCATATATTTGACTGTCTTGTTGCTTTGTAGCAATTGTAGCATTTCTTGATTTGTACGAGGTTTCGTTATGACTTTGCTTTCATATTCTATAGTCATAGAGATTCTTGTGATTTGAGTTGCTGAGTTGATTTCATTTATTGACTTTGTTTATGGATCGGGTTGCACGCCGCAACAGATGAAATAAGGGAGGATTGATATTGATATGGTGGGATCGGGTTGCACGCCGCAACAGATTTTATATGTGATATTGATACGGTAAAATAAGGGAGGATCATTATATTAATATTAATACGGTGGGATCGGGTTGCACACCGCAACGGGTAAAATAAGGGAGGATTGTGTTTGTACGGTGGGATTGGGTTGCGTGCTGCAAAGGATTGTGTGTTTTGTATTACTTATTACATTGTGTTAGCTTTCAGTGTTTTCATACGAGTTTCTGAGGACTGATGTTTCTAGTTTTACTGATTTCGAGGACTGAGTTTATTTTTATCAGTTGATAGCTTTACATTTCCTACATTTCTTTCCTGTTATTATTATTATACTACGTACAGGTTATTATAAGTGACCCCTTTAGCCTCGTCACTACTTCGTTGAGGTTAGGCTCGGCACTTACAGAGTACATGGGGTCAGTTGTACTTATACTACACTCTGTACTTCTTGTGCAGGCTTTGGAGTCGGTCCCAACGGCGGTTAGTAGATTGCTCGGGTTGAAACATCTGACAGAGACTTGAGGTACATCTGCACGGCGTTTGCAGCCCTGAAGTCCCCTTCTACTTTTATCCTAGTTGTTATTTCCTTTCAGACAGTTTTAACTTTCATTCAGACCATTATTTGTATTATTCTAGTCGCCCGTGCACTTATGACACCAGTTCTGGGATTGTATTAAGATATTGCGGTTATTGTAATTTTTTCTCACTTTATTTCAGTTCAATTTCAGTTATTTAGTTGAATTGGTATCAGTTAATTTATTTTGTTAAAAATGTATAAGAATTATTATAACGTTGGCTTGCCTGGCAAGTGAAATGATAAGCACCATCAGGGTCCCGAGGGTGGGAATTCCGGGTCGTGACATTTCTCCTATTCTTTTAAGAGTTAATAAACATCCCTGGTAATTAACTTCTATTAGCCTTATCTCTTTTAAGTGGGCGGGCCAGTCCACATGGGCGACCCGTAACTCAAACCCAATAATTGCTTGAGTGAGTAATCACATGCATAAATTAACTAAAATATATAGTGATGAGTTATACTTGTAATATTGTCTCTATTAACAGACATGGCATCAAAAAGTATCATTGCTATGACAAACTGAATGGTGAAAATTACGACATTTGGAGTTGTAAGATGTGGTATGTACTCGAAGAGCAAGATGATCTTGAAAGTATTAACCGTGTTATGAGTCACCTTGAGGAGGATAACTGTCACGACCCAAAATTTCCCACCGACGGGACAGTGATGGCGCCTAATATTTCACTTGCTAGGCAACCCAACGTTACAGAATCAATAAACAAATTCCTTATTTCCATTCAGTAATTAACAATAATTAACTAAGATGAAATATAATAAGTGCGGAATATCATAAAAATTGTATTAATTACTACCACCCGGATCTAGAGTCACAATTCACGAGCATTCTAGAATTTACTACAAGTAATAGTCTGAAAGAAATACAACTGTCTGAATGAAAGAAACAGTAGAACAGAAAAGATAGACGGGGACTTCAAGGTCTGTGAACGCCGACATATCTACCTTGAGCCTCTGGACAGCGGACCAATAGCAAAATCTCAATCAACCCGAGCCGGTATCATAATCTGCATAGAAAGTGTAGAGTGCAGTATCAGTACAACCAACCCCATGTACTGGTAAGTGTCAAGCCTAACCTCGACGAAGTAGTGACGAGGCTAAGACAAGGCACCTACAAATCAACCTGTACAATTTAACAGTGTATATATACATAACATGAATGAAGAACTAAATAGGAAATGTCGGGAGAGGAACATACTGAGGGGAGTATAAGATAAAGAACTACAACAGAATGATCACCGGAGCAGTCAATATACCATGAATCAACAGGAATAGTGAATATAGTAAGGAAAAATGCACGGCATCACCCTTCGTGCTTTTACTCTCAATCTCACCATAAAATTAATAGAAACGGCACGGCATCACCCTTCGTGCTTTTACTCTCATATCATGGCACGGCATCACCCTTCGTGCATTCACCCTTCGTGCTTTTACTCTCAATCTCACCATAAAATTAATAGAAATGGCACGGCATCACCCTTCGTGCATTAACTCTCATATCATGGCACGACATCACCCTTCGTGCATTAACACTCACAATATGGCACGGCATCGCCCTTCGTGCATTAACACTCATATCATGGCACGGCATCACCCTTCGTACGTTAACACTCACAATATGGCACGGCATCACCCTTCGTGCATTAACACCCTCCCTTACAATAATGCAATGCATAAATAACAACAAGGAGAAAGAATAACAAGTACAAACCTTACTTCAACATTTGGTTCCATAATATCAATCTCAACTTTGAAATAAAAACTCAATTATCACCAGAAAATCCGTAAACATGATAAGAACGATAAATTGAACAACACTAGTATAACACGTAGCAATTAGGCATAGGAATTAGACAATATAAGAAAAACAGAGAAACATGAAAAACAGGTAAATTGGCAGTGCATAAGTACTTGTCACCTCACATAAACGTCGCTCACATGAATTTCACTTAGCAAGTAATCTAAGGTTCCTAATTCCCTCAAGTCAGGGTTAGACACAACACTTACCTCGCTCCGAAGGGCACTTAATTCTCAATCACAGTTTTTCCTCTGGAATTCACCCCCAAACCACTCGTATCTATTCAAAAATGACTCAATAATATCAAATACTGCTAAAGGAATCAATTATATTACATAAATTAAATTTTCCAAATTTTCCTCCAAAAAGTCAAAAAATCGACCCCGGGCCCGCTTGGTCAAAATGAGGTTTGGACCAAAATCCATTTACCCATTCACCCCCGAGCCCGAATATATAATTGATTTTGGAATCCGGCCTCAAATTGAGGAATAAATCCCTAAATTTTTGAAATTCCTAGTTTCTAACCTAACCCTTAATTCTACCATGAAAACTCTAGATTTTAGGTTTATAATTCAAGAAATGTAATGGGTAATTGAAAGAAAATGGTTTAGAATCACTTACCAACACTTTGGGGAAGAAAATGACTACTGAAAATCGTCTCTACCCGTTTGGTTCTTGAAACATGTTGAAGAAATCGCTTAAACCTGTGTTTGATTCTGTTTTATGCACTGGGCGATAGTGTGCACTGCGTTCGCGAGGCCACTGTCGCGTTCGCGAAGGGTACTGGCTGCCAAGCCTTCGTGTTCGCGAGATCCTGCTCGCATTCACGATGGCTACTCCCCTCTAGCCTTCGCGTTCGCGAGGCATTGCTCGTGTTCGCGATGAAGGAACGACCAACCCTACCCCAGGTGTGCCTAACACTATGCGTTCGCGAGGAGCTGGTCGCGTTCGCGAATGGTAATGCCCCCATCGCTTCGCGTTCGCGAAGAAGAAAATTTCAGCTGCCCAGTTTACTCTTCGCGTTCACGAGAGTACCTTCGCGAACGCGAAGAAGGACAAGCCAGAACACCTGGTGCAGCAAAATACCAGATTTTCAAAGTCCAAAACATCCTGTGGCCTATCTGAAACTCACCCGAGCCCTCGGGGCTCCAAACCAAACATGCACACAAGTCTAAAAATATCATACGAACTTGCTTGCGCGATCAAATCGCCAAAATAACACATAGAACTCTGAATTTAGCACCAAATCAAATGAAATTCTCAAGAACACTTTAAAGTTCATATCTTCTCAACTGGACGTCTGAATCACGTCAAATCAACTCCGTTTCTCGCCAAATTTGACACACAAGTCTTAAATATCATAATGAACCTGTACCGGGCTCCGGAATCAGAATACGGATCCGGCACTAACAATGCCACACATCAATCAATTCTTAAAAATAATTAATTTTCTGACTTTTAATTTTTATCAAAAATTCATAACTTGAGCTAGTGACCTCCGAATTCGATTTCGGGCATACGCCCATGTCCCATAACTTGATACGGACCCACCGAGACCGTCAAAATACGGATCCGGGCCTGTTTACCAATAATGTTGACCGAAGTCAACTAAAATCAACTTTTAAGGCATAAATTCTTATTTTCATCAATTTTCAACATTAAAACATTCCAGAAACATGCCCGGACTGCCTATGCAAATAAACGAGGGTAAAAATGAGATTTTTAAGGCTTAAGAGTGCAGATTCGAGTTCTAAAATATAAGATGACCTTTTAGGTCATCACATTCTCCACCTCTAAAACAACCGTTCGTCCTCGAACGGACATAGAAAAGTACCTGGGCGGGTAAAAAGGTGGGGATATCTACTCCGCATGTCGGACTCGGACTCCCAAGTAGCTGCCTCAATAGGCTGACCTCTCCACTGCACTCGAACTAAAGGGTAACTCTTTGATCTTAACTGGCGAACTTGCCGGGCTAGAATTGCCACCGGCTCCTCCTCGTAAGTCAAATCCTTGTCCAACTGGACAGAGCTGAAATCTAACACATGGGACGGATCACCGTGATACTTTCGAAGCATGGACACATGGAATACCGGGTGAACAACTGCTAAACTAGGTGGCAACACAAGCCTGTAAGCTACCTCTCCCACTCTCTCCAGAATAGGTTCGATATACCTAGGGCTCAACTTGCCCTTCTTTCCGAAGCTCATTACACCCTTCATGGGTGATACCCGAAGTAACACTCTCTCTCCGACCATGAATGCAACATCACGAACTCTACGATCGGCATAACTCTTCTGCCTGGACTGAGCTGTGCGAAGTCAGTCCGGAATAATCTTAACCTAATCCAAGGCATCCTATAATAAGTCTGTGCCCAATAACCGAGCCTCTCTCGGCTCGAACCACCCTACTGGCGACCGACACCGCCTACCATATAATGCCTAATAGGGAGCCATCTGAATGCTCGACTGGTAGCTGTTGTTGTAGGCAAACTCTGCAAGGAGAAAGAACTGATCCCAAGAACCTCCAAAGTTTATGACACAAGCGCGAAGCATATCCTCCAAGATCTGAATAGTGCGCTCGGACTGTCCATCCGTCTGAGGATGGAATGTTATGCTCAACTCAACCCGCGTACCCAACTCACATTGTACTGCCCTCCAGAAGTGTGAGGTGAACTGCATACCTCAGTCAGATATAATAGACACGGGCACGCTGTGAAGACGGACAATCTCCCGGATGTAAATCTCTGCCAACCGCTCAGAGGAATAGGTAACTACCACAGGAATGAAGTGCACTCACTTGGTCAGCCTGTCCACAATGATCCAAACTGCATCGAATTTCCTCTGAGTCCATGGGAGTCCAACAACAAAATCCATAGTGATATGCTCCCACTTCCACTCAGGAATTTCTAACCTCTGAAGTAAACCACCAGGTAAGTGTGAGCATCAGAGACCTGGTGGCAATTTAGGCATCGAGCTACATATACAACTATATCCTTCTTCATTCGCCTCCACCAATAATGCTTCCTCAAGTCCTGATACATCTTGGCGGCACCCGGATGAATAGAATACCAGGAACTGTGGGACTCCTCAAGGATAAACTCACGAAGTCCATCCACATTAGGCACACAAATACGACCTTGCATCTTCAAAAATCCGTCATATCCAACAGTAACCTACTTAGCACCGCCGTGCCTCACTGTGTCTCTAAGGACAAGTAAATGAGGATTGCTATCCTGCCGATCTCTGATGCGCTCAAACAAAAAAGACCGAGTAACTGTACAAGCTAGAACATGGTTGGGCTTAGAAATATCTAACCTCATGAACTGGTTGGCCAGGGCCTGAACCTCCAATGCTAGTGGTCTCTCACAAACTGGAATATAAGCAAGGCTGCCCATACTCACTGCTTTTTTACTCAATGCATCGGCCACCACATTGGCCTTTCCCAGATGGTACAATATAATGATATCATAGTCTTTCAATAGCTCCAGCCACCTCCTCTGCCTCAAATTTAGTTCCTTATACTTGAACAAATACTGCAAGCTCCGATGATCAGTGAATACCTCACATGGCACGCCGTAAAGATAGAGCCTCCAAATCTTCAGCGCGTGAACAATGGCTGCCAGCTTTAGATCATGAACATGGTAATTCTTCTCGTGAACCTTCAGCTGCCACGAAGCATATGTAATAACCTTGCCACCCTACATCAACACCGCACCCAGACCAATACGAGATGCGTCACAATATACTGTATAAGATCCTGAACCTGTGGGTAACACCAATACCGGTGCCGTAGTCAAAGCTGTCTTGAGCTTTTAAAAGCTTGCTTCACACTCGTTTGACCACCTGAACAGGGCACCCTTCTAGGTCAGCCTGGGCCACACTCTCCATAAGGCCCACCAAACGGACCAAAGCATCCTGAAGTACTAGGGTGGCAATGAACCCCTCCGGAATCTGAGTTGGTCCGGTAGGAACAGTCTGGGCTGGAACCTCCTCGTCAAGCTCTATCTGAGGCTCCACTGTTGGGACTGCTGTTCGGGCTCTAGGCTGAGCCCTGCTCCTTCCTCGGCCTCTGGCACGGCCTCGGCCTCGACCTCTGCCCCGCGTAGGAGCTGCCACTAGAGGCTCTGGCTGATGCTTAGCTGAGGAAGTGGTACGTGTTCTCGCCATCTGCGAGAGAATAAGAGTAGAAGAGTTCAATCAGCACTGAGAAAGCGAAAATCGCACGACAGAGAAGAATATAAGTGAAACTTGTTCCTAAACTTCATAGCCTCTGGAAGATAAGCACAGACGTCTCTGTACCGATCCTCCAAACTCTACTAAGCTTGCTCGCGAATCGTGAGACCTAGGCAACCTAGTGCTCTCATACCAACTGTCATGACCCAAAATTTCCACAGACGGGACCGTGATGGCGCCTAACATTTTACTTGCTAGGCAAGCCAACGTTAGAGAATAATTAAACAAATTCCTTATTTCTATTCAGTAATTAACAATAATTAACTAAGATGAAATATAATAAGTACGGAATATCATAAAAATTGTATTAATTACTACCACCCGAATCTGAAGTCATAATTCACGAGCATTCTAGAATTTGCTACAAGTAATAGTCTGAAAGAAATACAACTGTCTGAATGAAAGAAACGGTAGAACAGAAAAGATAGACGGGGACTTCAAGGTCTGTGAACGCCGACAGATCTACCTTGAGTCTCTGGACAGCGGACCAATAGCAAAATCTCAATCAACCCGAGCCGGTATCAAAATCTGCACAGAAAGTGCAAAGTGCAGTATCAGTACAACCGACCCCATGTACTGGTAAGTGTCGAGCCTAACCTCGACAAAGTAGTGACGAGGCTAAGGTAAGGCACCTACAAATCAACCTGTACAATTTAACAGTGTATATACACATAACAGAAATGAAAAACTAAACAGGAAATATCGGGAGGGGAACATACTGAGGGGAATACAAGATAAAGAACTACAACAGAATGATCACCGGAGCAGTCAATATACCATAAATCAATAGGAATAGTGAATACAGTAAGGAAAAATGCACGGCATCACCCTTCGTGCTTTTACTCTCAATCTCACCATAAAATTAATAGAAACGGCACGGCATCACCCTTCATTCATTAACTCTCATATCATGGCACGGCATCACCCTTCGTGCATTAACACTCAATATGGCACGGCATCACCCTTCGTGCATTAACACTCACAATACGGCACGACATCACCCTTCGTGGATTAACTCTCATATCATGGCACGGCATCACCCTTCGTGTATTAACACTCACAATATGGCATGGCATCACCCTTCGTGCATTAACACTCACAATATGTCATGGCATCACTCTTCGTGCATTAACACTCACAATATGGCACGGCATTACCCTTCGTGCATTAACACTCTCCCTTACCATAATGCAATGCATAAATAACAACAGGGAGATAGAATAACAAGTACAAACCTTACTTCAATATTTGGTTCCATAATATCAATCTCAACTTTGAAATAAAAACTCAATTATCACCATAAAATTTGTAAACATGATAAGAACGATAAATTGAACAACACTAGTATAACACGTAGCAATTAGGCATAGGAATGAGACAATATAAGAAAAACATAGAAATATGGAAAACAGGTAAATTGGCAGTGCATAAATACTCGTCACCTCACATATACGCCGCTCACATAAATTTCACTTAGCAAGTAATCTAAGGTTCCTAATTCCCTCAAGTCAGGGTTAAGAACAACACTTACCTCGCTCCGAAGGCCACTTAATTCTCAATCACAGCTTTTCCTCAGGAATTCACCTCCAAACCACTCGTATCTATTCAAAAATAACTCAATAATATCAAATACTGCTAAAGGAATCAATTATATTGCATAAATTAAATTTTTCAAATTTTCCTCCAAATCGTCAAAAAATCGACCCCGGGCCCGCTTGGTCAAAACCCGAGGTTCAGACCAAAATTTATTTACCCATTCACCCCAAGCCCGAATATATAATTGGTTTTGGAATCCGACCTCAAATTGAGGTCTAAATCCCCAAATTTCCGAAATTTCTAGTTTCTACCCTAACCCCTAATTCTACCATGAAAACTCTAGATTTTAGGTTGATAATTCAAGAAATGTAATGGGTAATTGAAAGAAAATGGTTTAGAATCACCTATCAACACTTTGGGGAAGAAAATGACTCCTGAAAATCGCCTCTACCCGTTTGGTTCTTGAAAAATGTTGAAGAAATGTCTTAAACCCGTGTTCGATTCAGTTTTATGCACTGGGCGACAGTGTGCATCGCGTTCACGAAGGGTACTGGCTGCCAAGCCTTCGCGTTCGCGATGACTACTCCCTCCTGGCTTTCGCGTTCGCGAGGCATTGCTCGCGCTCGTGAGGCATTGCTCGCCTTCGCGATGAAGGAACGACCAACCCTCCCACAGGTGTGCCTAACACTACGCGTTCGCGTGGAGCTGGTCGCGTTCGCGAAGGGTAACGCCCCCATCACTTCGCGTTCGCGACAAAGCCTTCGCGTTCGCGAAGAAGAAAACTTCAGCTGCCCAGTTTACTCTTCGCGTTCGTGAGAGTACCTTCTCGAACGTGAAGTAGGACATGCCAGAACACTTGCTGCAGCAAAATACCATATTTTCAAAGTCCAAAACATTCCGTGGCCTATCCGAAACTCACCCGAGCCCGCGGGGCTCCAAACCAAACATGCACACAAGTCTGAAAACTTCATACGAACTTGCTCGCGTGATCAAATCACCAAAATAACACCTAGAACTCTAAATTTAGCACCAAATCAAATGAAATTCTCAAGAACACTTTAAAGTTCATATATTCTCAACTGGACGTCCGAATCATGTCAAATCAACTCTGTTTCTCATCAAATTTCACAGACAAGTCTTAAATATCATAATGAACCTGTACCGGGCTCCGAAACCAGAATACGGACCTGACACTAACAATGCCAAACATCAATCAATTCTTAAAAACAACTAATTTTCAAACTTTTAATTTTCATAAAAAATTCATAACTTGAGCTAGGGACCTCCGAATTCGATTCTGGGCATACGCCCAGGTCCCACAATTTGATACGGACCCATCGGGACTGTCAAAATACGGATCCGAGCCCGTTTACTAATAATGTTGACCGAAGTCAACTAAAATTAACTTTTAAGGCATAAATTCTTATTTTCATCAATTTTCAACATAAAAACTTTCCGGAAACATACCCGTACTGCGCATGCAAATAGAGGAGGGTAAAAAAATGAGATTTTTAAGGCTTAAGAGTGCAGATTCAAGTTTTAAAATATAAGATGACCTTTTGGGTCATCACAGTAACATTGCCCAACACAGGAGGGATCTGGAAACTTACAATATTTAAAAATAGAAAGATTCCACCGCATATGAAATTATTGTTAGTTAAGTTGATGATGATCTCATCTACGAATGTGAGCAATATCCTACTGCTCAAGCCATATGGGCACATCTAAGAGAAGCATATGGCGGTACAACTATTACTTGCCTTAGACAGATGACAATCAAGTTTGACACGTACAAAAAGCGTCATGATCACACCGTCAAGCAACATCTAAGGGTGATGTCAAATATGATTGCTCAAGTACTCAAAAGTGCTGGTCATGTTCTCTCCAATGAGCAGCAGGTTCAGGCAGTGATTCGGTCTCTTCCCAACAATTGGGAACATCTAAAGATTAACTTGACCCACAATGATAGCATCAAAAATTTTGTTGATATTGCCTGTCAGGTGGATCTTGAAAAAGAGCGACTTGGTGCTGCTAAAGCTGTACCTAGTGCGTTTGTGGCAGAATCAAGTGGTACAAAGAGATCAAGCTTCAAGAGCAAGAGAAATTGAAAAAATAATGGAAAGGTAAGGAGACCGGAGAAGGATCCTCCAAGAAAAGAAACAAGTCAAATTCTAAGAAAGAAAAATAGTTCTACAAGAAGAATGACAAGAGCAAGATGAAGTTCTACAATTGCCAAGTTCCATGGCATTTTGCTCGTGAGTACACTGAACCAAAAAAGGTAGCATTTCAAAATGCATCTCTAAGTACTATATATGTTTCTAGCATTGTTTTACTAACTGAATCTTCTCTTGTGTGGATTGTAGACTCAGGGGCCACCGACCATGTGAGCCATGATAGAGAAATGCTTATAGAGTTTCGTCGAGTTCCACCTGGATCAAGGCATGTATATGTGAGAAATAATGGAAAGCATGAAGTCAAAGGGATATGCACTTGCTAAATGGACATGCATGGTGGCCGGTCTTTGATATTGCATGATGTCCTATATGTTCCAGAGATTCGAAGAAACGTAGTCTCTGTGTCTGTTCTTCTAGATTTAGATTTCAATTTGAACTTTAGTTGCAATGGTCTTAGAATTACTCTAGACAATATTTTTTAATGGTTTTGGACATCGTTATGATGGTTTTATTGTGGTAGATTATAATCATTCTATGTATAATTATTATGTTGACTGTTGTATTATGGCATGTTATTCAAGTAATAATGGTATTGATGTTATTACATGACATGCAAGATATTTACACATAGGGCTGGATCGAATGAATAGATTGGCTAAGGAAGGACATTTAGGTTCTTTATCTAAAATTGAAATGCTAACTTGTGAAAATGATCTTGCCGGAAGATTACACATAAACCATTTGGAAAGGCTAAGAGATATGATTTTCCATTGAAATTAATCCATTCTAATATATGTGGTCCAATTAATGAAGGGCTAGGTCTGGTGCTTTATATTTCATTATGTTCATCGATGATTTCATGCGCTTTGGTTATGTCTATTTGATTTCTCATAAATATAAAGTACTTGAATGTTTTAAGAAATATTTCAATGAAGTTGAGAATCAATTAGACAAAAGGATTAAGACCTTAAGAACCGATAGAGAGCGTGAATATCTATCAAAAGAATTTGAAGAATTTGAAGAATTGTGTAACAAAAAGGGCATCACCAGACAGTTAATTGTTGCACCCTATTTTGCACTAGTCAAGACATGATTCAACTTGTGATTTTTCTGTTGTTGATGAAAGAGAATCGCCACCTAATATTTAAAGGTATACTAGGGTACCTATTTAATTACTAAGTCATATTCTTTATTAGTCTGCTAACCGATAAGATTATGGGTAAGGCTTCTTGTTCTTCTAAGATGAAGGTGTTAGGCACCCTTAAAATCGACCTGAGGTAGCTCCATAGGACTTAGACTAAGCTTGGGGTCAATTATTTACATTATTATTTGATTAGTATTAAAGAGTACTGCTTACTATATACATAAGGGGAGAGTATGATATTAATAAAAGGAATGTGAGACCCTTAAAAGGGTACGAAATTATGAAGGAGATTACAAGATATATTGAAAGAGTTTTGAAATTGGTATGCAAATGGTCTAGATTTTATAATCTTGTAAAAAAGGTTAAGTTATGAAAATACTTGATTTGGGGAATGGTTATTCATGTAATTCTAAAAGGGTGTTCTTAAGAAAGTGAGCTTAAAATATACCTTAGATTTTGAAGAATTTTAAAGAAAGATTATTTGCTGAAAATCCTTTAAGGCGACAGTTCTTGAAGTTCTGATTTTTCTTTTGAAGATGAAGCTGAGATATGATTTATCTTTAAAATAGGGTTGTTGTTTTGCTAAGTTCTGGGTTTTAAAATCTTTTAAGGAAAAGAAAGGTGAGCTAAAACATAATAATGTTATGAGCAGATTATGATCAGCGAAATGAGAATCTACTACTAACTAATTTTCTTTTTTAATCCTATATTGTTTAAGGCTTGCCTAAGTTTATATGATATTAAAGCATAAAAGAATATCATGTGATCTAATATATGAGTGTTATATACATGAGAAATAAAATAACAACAAAGGCATAATAAATGCAACCAACAGTAAACTAAACCAGCAAAAGCAGTAAATTGAATTAACGAGACAGTAAACAATAAAGGAGTTGAGAGAAAGAGGACTGGACTCTAGTGATTGGGCCTCAAGAAAGTAGGCACAGTAATACAGAAATGCAAATATGGCTGATTTTGAGCTCCTCGACGAAATGCAACAGAACTGGAATTTGGGCCTGAGTTTAGCAGGAACTCAGAGACCCAGGCAGATGTACATGTCCAAAAGAGGAAGAAATACATTAGATATATATCCATATATTCAGCATATTCTAATACATACAACATGTCATATTCTGCTACACATGACAGGTATGCAAACAGATAGTTGAAACATGGATATAATTAATACTTTAGGAAAAATTATATATTAATGTGGTGGCTTTACTTAGCCAATAGTTCAAGTTGGAAACCTTTTGTTGCCATTAAACATTAAACCCTTAAAGAACTAAATGTGTCAATGAATTAAGAGCTAAGGAGGGATCTCCACTCGAGGTCGATGCTCCCTTTGGATCCACCGACACTTCAAGGTTCCCAAGGGACTCAAGGCCCAAGGCAATGCTTGTGCCGGGTAGGGCAGCCCAACCTAAAGTCGAACTTCGCTCCCAAATACCCTTAAACACTAACAACATATTTTTCTCACTGGTTTAAGTGCCAATGAGTCCCTTACACCGTAAACTAAATAATAAAGTATTACTTACCACAAAAATATAGTTTTCCTCCTAATAAAATAACACAAGAGAACAAGATTACCTTTGATACTAAATAAGGAATACATATCAAGTAAACCTAAAGGGGTTGACTTTAGAACACATATAGATGAGAAACAAAAGTTTCATATTATACTGTTGCATGAGTAAGTCATTAAGGAATAACATATTCAAATAAAAAATAGGGAATGCAGAACTCATATAGACAGCAGCACAAGATATGCAGATGCTCCTGCCTTGGCAAACTAACTGTGAACTACTTAGTTTGTTATTAACACATGCAGGGATTAGTAACACCACTTAACACCATAAAGGTCATCAATAAAGATTCAAACAAACAATCATGGTTAGCTATTATTCAGATGGGTCATCAAGGATATCAGGAATAGGATTAAACTCTCAACAAGACTACAAATTCAACAAATTTAAACATAGGATTCCTAAGAACCCAACAGGGTCATGCTCCTAATAGTGTTTAAATAGATCATCAGGCTCAAACAGTATCAACAAAAGACCTCATAAGGTTTAAGAATCAGGTTCAGTGTCAAATCAACAATAGAAGAAGGACTGAGCACAATTTAAGACAAACTGTGATATTACAGAGTCAAACAGGGATACTTGTAACATTCAGTCAACTGTACATAGGCACGGTAAGTGAGGTAGTGAACTCATATAAGTAGAGATCTTTACACATTACAAAATCAAGTTAAACATGTCAACGAAGAGGTAAAAGGAAGTATTGTATCAAAACAAGTTCAACTCCAACATAAGTGTAGCTTAGTATCTAAGTATGAAGTGTTCATGCTTCAACTCCTAAAAATTGTCAATTGATTATAAAAGAATTCCAAGTCCTACTTTCATGGAAGATAAGTTGATGATAGATGCATGCAAGCTTCACAAAATCAACAGTAGCTCAAAGAGATTAAGGATAGGGAAGTACTTCACAAGCAATTTTGGAATTACACATGTATCTGAAGATCCCAACTAATCACGGGACAAACAAGCTTAGTTATACAGCAATTACAAGTTGATTTTATCCAAACAGGATCATGACTTATTCTATGAAGAAGAAGGTAGTTTAATCTTAACACAATATGTACAGCAAAGGTTCATGAAAAGAAGACAGTTTAACCCAAACAAGATAATTTTCTACAAATGCATCCAACAGTTAGGTGTGATCATGAGAAGGTCATGGTGATTGCCCAGAAACTACCCTCAAAGCTAGCAGATACAGATACTGAGAAGGAGTGCATCTAAACACTTAGATTTTTTTCACCTTAGTTAAATGATATGAAATTATAAACTTTCAGGTTTATCTCAGTTAGCATTATCAAATAATGAATTCGATCACAAGACAAATAGGATGTAGGAAAAATAATATGTAGAGGTAAGGATCACATCAGGATCATCAGTGAAACAAAAGCATGAAGTTTAGGTAGATAAGATTAGATTAACAAAATGATAGCAACTAAACAAAGTGAGACTATAGTAGTAACTCAGAAAACAGTCTAACAAAA
The DNA here is from genome assembly GCF_000715075.1 of Nicotiana tabacum. NCBI lineage: Eukaryota > Viridiplantae > Streptophyta > Magnoliopsida > Solanales > Solanaceae > Nicotiana > Nicotiana tabacum. Next base: position 15,203,301 of record NC_134097.1, on the reverse strand, counting down.
CATAAGCAGAGAAGAAAGCATTTAAACATTTTAAGTTCAGGCTCAAGGTCAAAAGGCAAGGGACATGAACTTAAACAATTTTAGATTCATCTTAGTTATAATTATCAGGCAGTAAACTCAACTTTAAAGCTCACAAAACTATAGATATGCAACAAGACAGAGATAAGCTTACTGCAAGTTAATAAAAACTATGAAGTTCATGTTGAACATAAACATATAATAACTTATGCATAGAGACTATTGGAAAACTCAGAACAAGGATCAACAGGTATCAATTATGGTTTAATCAATTATCACTTAAAGACTAATAACAAAACAAACTAATCACGAGAAGTCGTTAAACTAAAAGAGTAAGTATTGACATGTCAAACACCATAGAACAACTGTGATATATAGAACCTAACTTAGCATGCTTGTATAATTCAAAGAAAACGAACAAAAGAGAGAATGAGAGAGGTGTTGACCTTTTTTAGAGAAGCAGACCAAACGGGAACTCTTTTCAATTGCTTAAGATCCCATAACCCCCAAGATCGGACCAACAATAATACTCAGCAAAGAAAAGAAAAGGGCAGTAAGAAATCTAAGGCTTGGAACCCTAAATCTCTCAGTGTTTGTGTGTATGCTTCTCTTAGATAATAGGATTATGATTTTTCTTGTTATATTGGTAGTTGGTTTGTGCTCGTATCTCTCTGTTAGGTGAGAGCACTGAATACCCCTTTTTATAGTACCATTTAAGTCTCTAGAATTTCAAAGGATTCAAATAAGATAGTGGAAGATGACGATATCTGAGTGATGATAAAAAAAACAGAGGTAAAATCAGAGAACACAGAGGGAAAAATGGTGACGATTTTATCTGCTAGGAAAGAAGTCTGTTGAAGGCAAGGACCTTCGGATAAAGCTTCAATATCCAGAGGTCATTGTATTTGAACTCTAGACCTCGAATAACCATAATTAGTTTCTGAGATATGCTCATGCATGCTCCGATTTGAAAGAACATAACAAAAACCAGACGATTCGAACTTTCATCTTCGAGTCTAGAATTTCAGGATTTAGATGTTTGAATTTTGTGATTGTAAAAGGGAATTTGCAGCAAGATTCACGGATTTCAGAAGGCATAAGGTAAATTTAAGCTCCGATTTAGACTTATGAGAGCAAATCAAATTATTTCCCCTTTTGGCTTAGGTTTTCGGATTTGGGGGATCTTGGATTTGTGATTGAAAAGGGAATATTAAGTAGGAATCGTGGTGTAGCATGGACAGGGAAGATGGTTTATAGGGATTTCAAGTGACCTTGCACAAATTTGTGCAAGGTCTTTGGAGACTGGTGGCTGATGGAGACGAGAAAAAAGAGAGAGGAAAGGGAAAAGGGGGTGGAAGGGTGAGGTGATGAATGATTAGGGTTTTGGGTAGGTAGGGTCGTCTCTGAGTTTAAATTGGGAGATAGAACGGGATCTGTTCGATCTGTTGATCAACGACTCCGATTACTTTGATATTTAGGGATTTTAGAAATGATTTACTAGAAAAAATTAATGACCGTTGGATCTCTTTGATCGGATGGCCGAGATTAAATCTCTAGGCGATTGAAATTTAAAGAGGAAATAGGCTTAAAACGTGGGCCGTTGATTTAAGAGATGGACGGCCCAGATGATTTGTGTTTGTTTTGTGAGGGTGAGAGACAGGTGACGTGATATGTTCTCATTGGCTAAGAGAGAATGGCGGGGATCGCCAACTGGGAATGAGATGGGTGTTTGGACTGGGTCAGGTCCGAATTGAGCCTTGTATTTGGGCTAAAATAATTTAAGAAATGGCCATCTTGTGTTTAATTGAGGAATTGCAATTGTAGCCTTTTTGTTTTGTTATTAATCCCTTTTGGAATTAATTTAAATAAACTTAATAATTTCAATAAAATATGATAAAACTAACAATTTCAATAAAAAAATGTGGTAAAATTATAATTACTATATGTTGTTAATTATTTTAATTAATTATCTATAAATGACACATATTTCGAATTATAGCACTAATTTCAAAAAATTAACATAGTAACCTAATTCACTAGAAATTAAGAAGTAATTTTGTCAAATTAATTATAAAACCTATGTAATGTATATACAAAAGTTATTTTAATAATCTTTAAAATAGTAAATACATTTGTAATTAGATAATATTAATACTACGTAATTAATTTTGATATTAATACTTAATTAATTTGTAAAAATAGATATTCATTAATAGAAAATAATTTTAAAGTATTTATTATAAATTATTAAGTATGAATAAATTAATTTTAAAAGTGAGGGTCAAAATTGGCCGTCAACATTAACTATTCCTTATACACCTCAGCAAAATGGTATAGCAAAAAGGAGGAATAGAACATTACTGGACATGATAAGGTCCATGATGGCGCATGCAAATTTACCTATCTCATTTTGGGGAGATGCGTTATTAACTGCAGCTTATATATTAAATAAAGTGCCTTCTAAATCAGTTTCTTTCACTCCTTACGAGCTTTTGACTGGTTATAAATCAAACTAAAATGATTTACGACCTTGAGATATTGTTGCATATGTAAAGGATTCTTTTTGCAAGTTTGGTAAATTAGGTCAAAAAGGCAAGAAATATATTTTTATAAGATATTCAGAACACTCCAAAAGGTATGTGTTCATTGGTGAAATAGAGGATAGAAGTGTTACTGAGATTGAATCACGAGATGTCACATTTGTGAAAAATGATTTTCAAAAGAAGGGAGAGGTAAAGAATGGAGAGCCTCTTTAAAAAATGTTGAACTCAAATAGTCAGCAAGTGTCTTCTAACGCAGGTTATAATCAAATCGATCAAGATCTTGTTCTTGATCCGAGTGGGAGTGGGAACTCTCAATCCCAAAATCCTTCCGACGAACCTGAATTTAAACTACGAAAGAGTACTAGAAGCAATATACATAAATGGATGAGCCAAAGTTTGTGACTGGGGCTTTATCGAGCCCTGTAAAAGATGAGTGGATGAAAGTAATGAAAGAAAAATTAGAGTCCATGAAAACTAACAAAGTCTAGGATCTAGTTGACCTTCCGCCTGGGCGTAGAGACATTGGGAACAAATGAGTTCGCAAAATTAAATGCAAAGCGGATGGGTCAATAGAAAGATACATGGTACGATTTGTGGCAAAATGCTTTACTCAAAAAGATGGAATAGATTATGAGAAAACATTTTCACCAAGTGTGAAGTTTACCTCAATTCGCTTACTTTTGGATATTGTTGCACGTTTGGATTTGGAATTGCATCAAATGGACGTGAAGATAGCTTTTCTCAATGGAGAACTAAACGAAGAAATAAATATGGAACAACATGCAGGCTTCATCGTTAAAGGTCAAGAAAAAAAGGTCTGTAAATTGAAAAGATCTATTTATGGCCTGAAGCAATCTTCAAGGCAATGGTATTTGAGATTTCACAAGGAGGTAATCTCTTATGATTTCACCATAATTAATGATGACCATTGCCTTTATATAAAGAAGTCCAATAGAATGTTTGTAATTCTCTCTCTTTATGAGGACGATATTTTATTAGCCAGAAATAATTTGAAGTATTTGAAAACTATCAAGTCATGGCTTTCAAAATCATTTGACATGAAAGATATTGGTGAGGCAGACTATATCCTTGGAGTTAAGATCCAAAAAGACCGTTCCAAAAAGGTATTGAGTCTATCTCAAGAAACTTATATAAAAAAAATTTTGGAGTATTTTCGCATGAACAATTTCAAATTCATGGACACTCCTATAGCGAGAGGTGAAACTTTAAGCCTTGAAATGTGTCCTAAGATTGAAATAAAAAAGGTAGACATGATGCGAGTTCCGTATTCAAGTATTGCCGGGAGCTTGATGTACGTTATAATGTGTACTCGTCCTGACATTTGTTATGATGTAGGTCTGGTTAGCAAGTATCAATCCAATCCTGGAAGAGAACATTGAAAATCTACGAAGAGAATTTTCAGATACCTGAAGGGGAATGCTGATTATTTACTATGTTATAGTGAAAATGATTTATACTTGAGAGGATATACATATGGTGATTCGGCTGGTGACCGGAATGATAGAAAATCAACATCCGGTTATGCTTTCTTACATAATGGTGGTGCAATTTCATGGAAAAATAAGAAACAAACTTGTAAAATCCTTTCAACAATGGAAGCTGAGTTCGTGCCTTGTGCGTATGTTGTACAAGAAGTTGTTTGGTTGAACATATTCTTTGAGCATTTGGATAGTATAAAAAACTCTCAAGGTCCTATGACTTTATATTGTAATATTCAAGTGGCTATTGCATACACAAAGATCCTAAGTATCACAACAAGTCTAACCACATTGACATCAAGTATAACTTTGCGAGAGACATGGTAGCAAGTGGAGAGATAAATTTTCGGTACATTCCTACGCGAAATATGATAGTCGATCCTTCTACAAAAGGCAATATCTAGAGGTCGGTTTGAGAAACATATTATGGATCTAGGTTTGCAAAGGATATGACCATGTTTATGTATTGTAAAATGACTTGATTATTATAATATACTCATCAATATTTAACTCTTGAATTTATGTTCATATCTAGTATGCATGTGATAAAATTTTATTGATAAAGTGTATCGAACAAGTCGCAAGATTGACTCTCTCACACGAATAATCGCCTCTTACGTTAAGAATCGTGAAGATATTAGATCTCAACGTAAAGATATTAGACCTTACAGAACCTTGAATAATGTGAGGTCATATTTCACTTGAAAAGGTCGGTCTTGACAACTAATCAGACTTACGAATTCCACCATTCGATTATGACTTGTTTTGTAGCCAGATGCGAGTTTCTCTAAGAAGATGAATTGAGGATTATTGAAGTGAAAAATTGGCATTAGACATTTGTAGGTATCTAGACCAAGATCTTTACGGTATTGAAAGAGTAAAAGAATAAGACACACGCAGTAATATATGGTGAAAACACCATAACATGTGTTTCATACCACGTGTCCTAACGACTAATGGGATAATGGAAGAATTGATCCCTGCTTTTTCATTGTGTGAGATCTCTAAAAGTTATTTTAACTTTTATTGGAATACCTTTTGACCTTTTACTGTTTCTTGAAGTGTCAATCGATGCTGCTACTTTAGCATGTCACTAAGAGTCATGGGTGATTCGGCAATGCAATGCTTATCGAGGAAAGCAGTTGATTTGGAATGGAAAAATTCGAGTAGAAAGGGAAGAGAACTAAAATTTAGTACTTTAACTTGTATTCATAGGTTGACCATTACACTTACCGTGAGGGTATTGGGTATAATTATGGATACAATATTATACGAGAACTCGAGTTTACCTCTTTCGAGGATGAGGGATCGGATAAGTAGCTACTGGAATAGCGAATGATATCTACGGTATTGCGAGTAATAATAAGATCCTCATAGTAGTAGTGAATCCTTTTCGCATGTGATTGGATTTCTACATGAAGTTGTTAAGCAACTTTAAGGGGTTTAAGAATATTATAACTCTTAATGCTCGTAGGTCGCCCGAACTATTTGCTAGTATGAATTGCGTGTTTTATTGCCATGGTACTAGCTTGGATCTAGTCCACCATGTGCGAAGTGAGGGATGTTGGATATTAGGTTTAAGTTACGAGTCGGCCAGGTGGACTGACCCGGCCCACTTAAAAGAGATAAGGTTGATAGAAGTAAATTTTCAGGGAAGTTTATTAACTTCCAAAAGAATAGGAGAAGTGTCGCACGTTAAAAAAATTGTGGGAGCGTGCAAACAGTTGAGGCGATCGGACGTTCTCCCCTTCTCCTCTTCTCCTCTTCTCCTCTTCTTTATATATTTCTCTTTAGTATACACAGAGACTTTCCGTGACAAGAAAAAGAAAGAACATAGCAAAGTTAAGGCATCTAGTTTGTGAACAAGAACTATGTTTTCTAGAGATTCAGAATAAGACTTGAGGTTATTATTTTGGTAGTGAGTTCAACAATTCTTTCGTTGTATTATTGATAGGTACGCTAATATTGTTCTCGCCCCGCGATTTAATCTTTCACTGATAAAAAGGCTGATTTTAGTAGAAACAGAACTAGTGCTTATGCTGTGAGAAAGAAACTACAAAATTAAGTAGAAGCACACACTGCTTTTTACATTTTCAAATATAAAAATATCCATATAAATAATTTATATGATTTATATAACTATATTGTCCTAAAAAAATTAATCTCATGCATGTGTGACCTATAGGTCACGAGTTCAAGTCGTGGAATCAGTCACTGATACTTGCATCAGGGTAGGTTGTCTACATCACATTCCTTGGGTGCGACTTTTCTCCGAATCCTGTATGAACGCGATATATTTTGTATACCGATCAGTCCTTTTTTTAATCCATAAACACATCTTTATTTTTGCTATAGCACATATGGTTATAAGTGGTCAAGATATCTACGCTTTGCAACCAGAAAAATGTCGGATAAGCAACAATATATAAACATTGGAGGAAAGATTTATGTCAAGGAAATGGAAAAGAAATACAGTGAATTTTGCTTAGTGTAATTTACAAAATGAGAGCAGTGGGGGTATATAAATGTTTCTTCGTATACTGCAATTTACAAATTGTGGTCCGCCAATGTTGGCTTGTCGCTCTCCTTTATAGAGTTGACAAGAATTGGTTCAATTTTTTTTTGTCGATGTGGTGTTAGATATTTGGTATTTGCATTCAGGTCCAAATTAATTTACTTTCACGCTGCTCAATGGCACAGTTAGGTGGCAGAAGGAGTTTCAACTGAACTCCCTTTGTCCGAAAATTATTGTATATATAAGGTTAAATTCTTTTTTTTATATATATATTAGATGTTGAAGCCTCTTAGCTTCTTTGCATATCTGACTTTTTCTAGTTTTTGAATTTCCTCGATGAAAATTCTGCTTCAGCCACTGATGTTGCATAAGATCCATTAAAAGAGGTTCGAACTCGAAATTTATGATGGAGGTATTCTATCAATCTCATCACAACCTTAGGTGCTAAATTGGTTCACCTCGAGTATGACCGCTCCTCAATTAGCCATGAGGGTTTTGGTAGATTTTAATACAAATCCTTTTTGAGAATCTTGAATTAAACAGATACTCCATGTCTTACCTGTTTAAATGACTACCCTGTTTCTTAGGAAACTGTTTATATATATATATTATTTACTAGATTGTTCTCATAATTTCTTGCATAGATTTAAATACATACACGACCCGGAATTCCCACATTTCGGGATCATGATAGCGCCTAATATTTCACTTGCCGGGTAAGCCAACGTTTGATATATTTTAAGTAATTTTTAAATAAATCAAATTTAAATGATGCCAATTACTAAAACAAATGAGATGGAACCGAAATAAAGTGCAAAAAACAATACAAAAGAAATATATAAATATATCCCCGAATCTGGTGTCACAAGTGCACGAGCTACTAGAATAGTACAAATAAAGGTTTGGATAAAAGTAAAGTTGTTTGAATGAAAATACACAGCTAAGATAAAGAAGAAGGGGACTTTAGAGGTTGCGAATGCCGAGCAGTTGTACCTCAAGTCTCCACTCAATAGCCGACCCGAACAATCTATGGACCGCCGCTGAGACCCACTCCAAAATTTGTACAAGAAGTGCAGAGTATAGTATGAGTACAATCGACCCCATGTACTCTGTAAGTGTCGAGCCTAACCTCGACGAAGTAGTGACGAGGCTAAGGCGGGTCACTTACAATAACTTGTACGCAGTATAAAATATTAACAGATAAGAAAAATACGGAAACGAAATATGGAAGTTAACTCGTGGAAATAACTCAATCCTCAAGAAAAACCAATAAATACCAGAAATATCAATCCTTAGAGTCACATGTGAAAGCACCAAAGTCAACACAATACAATAAGGAATAGAAAACACATAAATTATTGCGGCGCGCAATCCGATTTCACCGTACAACATTATCCACCATGTAAATATCAATAATAATAAGCAAATATATGTTGCGGCGTGCAACCCGATCCCACCATATAATTAGAGTCAATATCGTAATTCACCTTTATTTTACCATATCAATCCACCCTTGTTTCACATGTTGCGGCGTACAACCCGATCCCACCGTATCATTATAAATTCACCCTTATTTCACATATTGCGGCGTGCTACCCGATCCATAAATAAATCAACAAGTGCAATCAATTTAACAACCCGAATCACAAGAATTTCTACGATTAACGAATATGAAAGCGACAATTCAATAAGGAATCTCGTACCAATTCATGAAAGGCTACAATTAACACTCAGCAATAAGACAAGTCAAATATATGGCAGTTAAAGGGTACAATTAAGGCAATTATCAATTAAGCATGAAAACATGGAAGAAATTTATATTTATAAAGCGAGAATAATAGATGGCAAGTAGCAAGTTAAGGCATAGGAAGCAACTAAGGCATGTAACAATTAAGACATAGAACAATATAATTAATGAAATACGGGAATACGGGTAGGCATGGAAACAAGTAATTGGCGGAATATAGACACTCGTCACTTCGCATATACGTCGCTACACATGAAATTCACATAGCACATAGCTCAAGGGTTCCTATTCCCTCAAATCAAGGTTACACCAAATATTTACTCACTCCACAAATCAACTCAAAGTTCAACCACGGCCTTGCCTTTCGAACAAGCCTCCCAACCAACCAAAGCTATCAAATTATTAACCAAACGATTCAAAAATAAGCTTTAGAAACTACTCACGAATTAAAGAGGTCCAATTTAGATCATTATTGAAAAAGTCATCAAAAGTCAAACCCGGCCCATTTGGTCAAAATCCAAATTTCGGACCAAAATTCGATTATCAATTCACCCCCGAGCTCGGTTATGTAATTAATTTCGAAATACGACCTCAATTCGAGGTCTAAATTCTAATTTTATAAATATTCCTAATTCTACCCAAATTTCCCAATTTCTACCATGAAAATTCTAGATTAAATTTTGAAAATTTGTGAAATATAATGGGTAATTGAAAAGAAATAGATTAAAGTTGCTTACCAAAGAATTTAGGAAGAAAGTTTCTTGATAAAATCGCCTCTTGGATTTTTAGGGCTGAGAGTTTGTGAAAAATGAGTTAAATCCTGGTTTCTCAACTTTTTGTCCAGGCACAGATGTCACAATTGTGATATGGGGTTCACAATTGTGAATCCCGCAAAATGCGAGACATGCTTCGCAAATGCGAAGAAGCCCTATCTCTGCTATCATCGCATTTGCGATGATCTATTTGCAAATGCAACCTATTGATCGCAATTGCGATCTCAGCTGACCCAACCCCTCTTCGCAATTGCGAACCTGACAGGAAAAGGGAATTTTCGCAAATGCGAATACTGATCTCGCAATTACAAGGTCAGAGACCTGTACCAGAAGAAATTTCATCAGCTATTTTTCTCAAGTCCAAACCACATGAAGCCTATCGGAAACTGATCCGAGCCCTCGGGGCTCAAACCAAACATGCACACAAGTCAAAAAATATCATACGAAGTTGCTTGCGTGATCAAAATACCAAAATAACACCTAGAACTACGAATTGAACATCAAAACGAATGAAATTTTCAAAGAAACTTACGAATTTCCAATTTCCCAACCGGGCGTCCAAATCATGTCAAATCAACTCCGTTTTGCACTAAATTTTGCAAAAAAAGTCATAAATACAGTAATGAATTCATACCAAGTTCCGAAACTAAAATACGGATCCGGTAGCAACAAAGTTAAACTTCAGTCAAACTTAAAATTTTATTAAACCTTTAAATTTCTAGTTTTCAACAAATGGCGATTATTCGAGTTAGGAACTTCCGAATTCGATTCTGGGCATATGCCCAAATCCCAAATCATAATACAAATGTACCAGGACCGTCAAAATACAGATTTGGGTCTGTTTGCTCAAAATATTGACCGAAATCAACTCAAATAAATTTTAAAGCACGATTTCATATTTTAATCAATTTTCACATTAAAACCTTTCGGAAAAAAGACACGAACTGTGAACGCAAATCGAGGAAGGCTAAACGAAACTATTCGAAATTTTGAAACATAGAATTGAAGGTTAAAACTATAAATGGCCTATCGGGTCATCTCTCTCTCTCTCACACACACACACCATATATATATATATATATATATATATATATATATATATATATATATATATATATATAAAACTAAAAACACAACAACAAAAAAATTAAGTACTAAGCACCATAAAATATAAACTCATTGAATTTAAATCTTGAATTAATTTTTGTCTCATTCCTTATTTTACAAAAAAATTGTAGTCTCTCTTTCTGTCTGATCAATGACGCGGTACGAACTTGTATGGGACAAATATTTTGATCAAATCAATATTGTATTCTCTATCTATGCATATCATGGCTGCAATAGACCCCCTAAGACCACACTCAATCATATTGAAAAGGTGATCTGTAACTTTTTCTGGGAGAGTTTGAAGGCAGACCAAAGCACCATTGGTTTTTATGGAAGCCATTGTGTTACTTACAAGAAGAAGGTGGTGCTGGTTTTAGATCTATACATGATATTTGTCTCATTTTTACTTCTAAAAATTTGTGGGGATTGAGAACACAACAATCCTTGTGGAGAGAGTATATTGAGGCAAGGTACTGCAAAAGAATACATCTTGTGGCTAAGAAGTGGAGGCACGGACAGTCTCACATATGGAGGAGACTTATGGAGATTAAACATGTAGTGGAACCCCTTATCCTTTGGAAGTCTAATGCAGCAGAATGCTCTTTTTTGGTGGGATCGATGATTGGTCCGGACTGGGACCACTAGCTAAATTTGTGGCTCAAGGACCCAAGCCAGGTAAAATGCAGTTAAAATAGGTCTATGATGGTGAGACATGGAACTTTCAGGAGGTTTGACAAGTTCTACCAAATCACATTTTGGAGCAGATCAAGAAAGTCCCAATTAATGGAGATAACAAATTGGATAGGCCTATTTGGAAACTATCCAAGGATCATGTCCTTACAAAGAATATGGCATAAAATTTTCCCCTTTAAGGTATCCTTCTTTATGATGAGGCTTTTAAGAGGGAGATTACCAACTGATGAAGTGATAAGAAAGTTCGGCATTCAATGCCCTTCTAAATGCTATTGTTGTAGAGATGCACAAGAAGACTATATTGCTCACATCTTTTTCTCAAGCTGGAAAGCTCAATATGTATGGAAACATTTCAGTTAGAGCGTAGGTATTACTATCTCAAGCAACTTAAAACAGACATTGATGAAATGGTGGTCCATTAAGCCTTTGAATGAGGTGCACAGTTTTGTTCTCCGATGTGTTCCTTCAATTATCTGTTGGGAGTTGTGAAAACAAAGGTATGCAGCTAAATATGAAGGTTCATATGCTTCTGTACGAAGCTTTCTAGATCGAGTGAAATCACTGATAATCATACTTCTTAAAGTTCACTACAAGAAAATCAAATGGCAAGACGACTGGGGTGGAATTTGCAGGTTCCTAGAAGGTTTTAAACCTCTAATGAAAGCTCTCAACGTGATGTGGTCAATTCCTCCTTCAGATAGACTGAAGCATAACATGGATGGGAGTAGTAATGTTATGAAAAGAGTGGCCGGTATTAGGGGTATTGTTAGGGATAGCAGTGGAAAGCTTGTCATGGCATATGCCAAGGCTCTTCACTTCTGCACTAACAATACGGCTGAAATACAAGCTACATTTTTTGGAATTGAGTGGATTGCCTTCAATAGGATTCACAATGTAATTCTAGAAATGGACTCTTTATTGATTGTTAATATGCTTAATGGATCTTCTTCACTTTTTTGGGAGATTCATGATGATATTTTAAAGATGAAAAAGATTATTCAGAGTCATCGAATTGAAGTCCAGCACTGCTATAGAAAAGGAAATTCAGTGGTAGACACACTATCAAAATATGGTGCTACATTGGATATTCTACCTATTGTTACCATCTTCCTCAATGTCCAAGATCTGCCTAGAGAGACTGTAGGGGTATATCAGATGGATAGGAGGCAAATGCCTTCATTTAGATTCAGGAGATTAAAAATAAAGAACCTGCGGCTAGATGGAGTAGGATGATAGTTAGATTGTCCATATGTTGTGTTTGTACATTTTTTTGTAAGCTTAAAAGTCATAGCATATCACATGTACATGGAAGACTCACTTCCTGCAATCATAGTAGTACTAACATAGATAACCATTTTTGGGTGTTAAGTAGGAACATAGGCATTTGATTCTTTTGTTATATGTTTCTCATTTTGGTTATTAATCTATAGGTAGGGGTCTGCCTAACCCCTACCAAAATGGTGGTCTTTAAAAAAAAAGAACTTGTATGGGACACAGAGGAAATTTAGATTGCAGAAATTAAATTGAAAGATTCATTGGTCTAAATTCATTTTCATATCGAATCCGAAGATATCCGCCTTTTATTTTACAGATATGCCTTTTGATCCAACTCCATTGCACAAAAATATTCAGATAATTCTTTTAGGAGAAAGCAAGCTCTGGCTTTTGTGCTAAACTTACTAATTGAACAAAACACACCATTTTCTGGTGAACAGAATTCCAAGGGTTATTACTCTTAACTAGGTTTTTAACATACCCTTGAACAAAAAGCCAATGGCCTCGGATTCGAGCTCTAAAAATAAAATAAAAAATCCAGACAGGAAACGTTTCCTTGTTTAATAGACACCATGCAATATGAATCTGGATTAGTACCGGACATCAGGGAAAACCAACAAAAAGTAGAAAAAGATGATGTTGTGTCATAGAAACAAGCAATATATTAGGACAGAAAGAGTATCCATGAATGATACTGTTCCTCTTTTAATTTTATATTTAGGCTTGCAAGTCTTGAATTATGATAAATCACATGCCGAAAGACAAAAGTTCCATTGTTTAATGTATTTAGTATCTTATTAGTACTGGATTTAAGACTGCTTTTGCTGGAAAAGAAGCTTAATTTCAGTGAGAAAAAAATTAATCCCAAGGTCCCCTTCATCACTAAACTACAGAAAGCAAAGAATGAACATCTTATATTCTTATTTCCTTGTTTTCTGGACATGGTTTCATCATTTTTCTTCTATAAAATAACACTGGATTAAGGAACTACACTAGATTTCCAAAGTGATATGATTAAAGTTAAAGAATAATCCCTTAATACGCTAACTAAGAAAAAACAAAAGAAAAATGACGTTGTATAGCCGCTGTAAAAATAATAGCCGAAAAAATATATAAAATTTGTATATTGTTTGTATATATATACATTTTTTATGTTATATATAAAATTTATATATAAAAATTATATAAATTTTATACACTTTTCGGTTACCAAATATAAATAATTTCTGACGCGGTCTAAAAGTTATAATACCCTAAGAAAAAAACGCACAGCACTGTGCTGTAACATAGATTGGGCTAAACCAACTTGCAAATATTTAGGCCCATTTTTATTTGGCCTTAGGAACAAGCTCGGGGGGAAGTACATAAATAGCTATTTTTAGGGCTGCTATTTAGGGATTTATTTTGTCCCAAAAATTTGAACTAATAATCTTAACTTCGCGACTTTGTGTCCTGAAAAACTGAAATTCAAGATATATTGGCTAATTTCTAAATAGCAGCCCTCTAGAATGGCTACGTGGTGTTATTTCTGCCCAAGGTCAACATTAATGGGCTCCAGGACTCCTCACAGACCATAACGTGCCCTTTTGTGGGGCAACATCACAGAACACAAAATTGAAATGGATTTTAATGCAAATAGCCGGTCACATTCACTGTTTACTTTTTTTTAGCCGATATACATAGATTATACACTGATTATATACATATATAATATATATTATATGTACCAATAAATTTGAGCCTAAAGAGGCCTTAATTTTTGAGGATAAGATTCACAAATAGTTACTTTTCAGCCACTGTAATTGAAAAATAGTCACTAACTCTATGACAATGAATATTTTTCAATTACAATGCTAAAAAGTGGCTAGCGCATGCTACAACTATCATTTTTAAGGCCACAATTTCAAGATTCTGAAAATAGAAAAGAACAAGAAAAAAAAGATAAGATTATATCCAGCGGCACAGCTTAAATTAGTAAAAATAGTACGGGCTAGCCAGTTTTCAGACTAGTAATTCAAAAACAGCTAGCATTTGTAAAGTTATTGAAAAATAGCCACTATTTTGCTGCAACACAGACCGGTCCAGCATAATATACTGGAGATTGGTGCTCTTGTGTATGAACTTCCAGCATATTATGCTGGAACTCCTACACACGGAAAGAGCAAGTATAATATACTGGAGATTGGAGCACCTGTGTATGAACTTCCAACATATTATGCTGGACCGGTATATTATACTGGAACTCCAGTATATTATGCTGGAATATTTTTCGGATTTTGAATAATATTTTCGTTCAGATTTATCTTTCCATGAAAAGTGGCTAAATTTCGATTACTTTTGAAACTGTGGCTATTTTTCGATTACCACTTGTAAATCTAACTATTTTTGAATTTCTCCCCTTAAATTAATATAGTGAGTAAGTTAGTGATGAAAACCCTTTGCAGATTTAATTCAAATGTAGCTTCTTTTTTAACTTAACCATTTCTAGGGTAGTTGTTACTAGCATTAACTTCAATTAAGTGTAAACACATGATACAAGTGAATCCTTACCAAGAAGTTATTCGTTTTTTATAGCGAATCAATTTCATCGATATAGATGTAATATCAGAGTTAGTACTTAATTAGAACTCAATTTATTTGCTTTTACCAAAATAGCCTCTAAATCAATATTAACAATCATTGTAAGAAAGGATATAATGATCGGTCAATATTTTAAGAATATTCCGATTATTAACGCATGGTTTATAATAACTAGATCATCAAATGCTCAAATGCAGTGACAAATTTACATTAAAGAAATATATGTTATTTTGTATTTACCTCTTCTTTTCTTTTCTTTTTCTTTAATTATCCGTTCTATTTTGTCTTTCTATTTCTCTCCTTTGTCTTTTTTTTTCCTTTCATTTTTACCTTTCTTTTTCTCTCTTTGATTTCATCTAGCCCGATTACCGGAGATCTGCTACTGATTATTTTTAAATTGAGATTTATCTCTACCTTGAACCAATATAAATTTGTTGTAGTATAAATAAATTATATGATTATAAGATCTAAGTTACACTACTTAGTTAATCATATTTTTGTTCTAATTAAATTATTGCTTAATTATATTTTTTTTCCAAAGGAAGTATATATTGCTTAATCATATTCTTAATTCGGCTAAATTGTTAAACTTTTATCTCCAATTTATTAATACGAAATATAGTTTTTCTTTTGGTAAGCAATTTACGTATAACTTAGCTATATGCTCCAAGTCTTTATGATATTTTGTGCTTCTTTTTGCACTAAAAACTTGCACAAGTTTTAATTTTTATGGCATTAATTTGTCATTTGAATTATGCTTTTCCTCTCTATTTTGACTCCTTCTATCTTCGACAAAACGAGAATTTGGGTATGGGGAAAGGTGATAGATACTCAAAGTCCCGTGATTCTAGCATGATCGCTTTAATTGACTTATATTCAACTTATAATGAGTTATTTGAATAGTATTTCACTTATTTGAGTTAGTTTGCCCCTGGTTTGACAATGTTTTCTTGTTTGATATTGTTTGTCTATTTAGTTTGTCTCTCGTGATTATGAATTTTTTTTATTCGTCCTAGTCTTCTGGACCAAATATACATCTAGCATGCTTAATATTTGAGTTAATTGCGCGCTTGCCGTAATTTGGCAAAAGGCATATGGGAGACCAAGAACCATGGTGAGGTTTGCTTCTTGTTTCCTTCGAAGTATTCTTTGCATTCTATTCGTTACCGATTTCCTTTTGTGCAGGCGTAACCAGGGATGCCGCTTTGAGGCCTTCGAGCGGTGAAGAAGAAAACAAGTCCCTAATCCCTAAACAGGGGAAAGATAAGAAGCGAAGAGCTTCCTCTCGGTCAGAGGACCCCAAGCCCAAAACTCGAAGGGTGAGGAGAAAAGCAATTTCCCTTTCGATTGACTCGGTCCAACGACTGAGAGAAGAAGAAGAAGAAGAAAATAGCTCCTCAGTTTGTTTACCCGAAAATTCGGATAACGTTAAATTTAGATATGGTTCTATGGGTATGCAAATTCCTTTGATACAAAATGACAATACAGGTATTTTTGCTATAAAATGGGAATGATGGACGGGAAGACTGAAATGAATTAGAAAAACAAGCACAATGAAATCTTAATGTATCTTAGAGGACATGCGTCTATTGCAATCTATCCCCCTTTTTATAGTAGAGGGTCACTGCTTTATCTATAACAACATAATAAAATAATACATATAGTGGAGGACCCATGATGGTTTGTCTCTTCCTTGATTCTCGCCAGGATTCTCTCCCTCGGTGCGGTTGTAACGGCTCTTGTCTGCGAGCTTGGCACTGGCTCGAGCTCGATGTTAGATCGAACCCCCAGTCTTGGTTCGAGCTCAGTTCTACCTTGGGTCATCAATATTCGGGGCCTGTGTCGATCGGTGTTGCCCCATAGTCCGATTCGGACACGGGCTCGATAATGATATTGAGTTTTGCCGTTGATTGGTCTTATAGCTCGAAGCTCGACATCCCTACTTCAGAATTCGTCCGAGCTTGTCATGTGGATACCCTTCGATTGAAACGTCATTGTCTCGACCGGTCTTTATGACTGAGAATCGGTTTTGACCGTACACATATAGTCCCCTCGTTTCTCGGAAAGGATGTGGCGAGGAACGATATGATTTCCTTGCGGCTCGATCAAATTTATGCTGACGTTTTTATCGAACCCGATCTTGACGTATGTGATAGCTGTCACATTGGCTCGGTTTTACCGAAGCATTTAATGTGTGTCAGACGGTGGTCGGCCACCGTTGATACCGAACCTTCATGCCTTAGTCTATAAATAGTTTTTCCATACAACCTTTACCACTTTTGCGCCTTCTCTTCTTCCAAACTTTCTTATTTATCCTCTCTATTTCGCTGCTACGGGGCCGTCCATACCAGAATTTTGGTGTTGTCTATTTCTTCACCTTCCTTTGCACTCTTCCCTTTCATATCAATGGCGAAAACTTTCAAAACCGTACCTCAGAAGGAGAAAGCTTTTTCTTCACGGTCGTCTAATGATAAGGCGCCGGTGGAGCCGTCAGTTCATGACTATGTTCCTGGCCCGTGCATTTTGAAGACCGATTTTAAAGTGGAGAATCCTTCCTCCGTTCCGGATCGATCTGAACATGTATCGATGTATACGTGCTCTATAACAGAGGCTCACCTCGAGGCCGTCAGAAAAGATTGCAACTGGGGTTCCGAGGTCATGTTGCAAATTCCATCTTCCGATGAGAGTGTTACCACTTACGTGGAGGGGTTTTTAAGTGTTTATACTTATCCCTTCATACTAGGACCCGTCGACCCGATGATTATTGATTTCTGCAAAAGGTATCAAGTCACCCTTGGCCAAATTCATCCCTCTTTATGGCGTATAGTGATCTTATTGCGCTTCTTCTCTATCAAAGCCGGGGGATTGGATTTTTCTCTGAACCACCTCATACGACTGTATCGGCCTCAGATCTTTCGAGGACTAATCAGGCTTCATCGTCGGGCATCGAAGGCTTTGATTTCGAGCATCGATGAAGACAAGGATCGGGGTTGTATGGGTCGTTATATTCGAGTGAGGACCCGTGATCTCATTCCGGAGGAGAAGATGTCGTTCCCTGAAGAATGAAATTTTGACCGTAAGTGATTTTTGTTCACATTTCATGTCCTTTTTCGATTTTTTCTGATGTCCTTCCCTGATGTTCAAATGCCTCTTGGATGCCACAAGCGGTGCCTGACCTCGAGGACTGGGTTCAGAAGTTAGCCTCGACCTCCTCTTATGCCGAGCGCACTTGGCGTGATTTGGCAAAAGGCAGATGGGAGGCCAAGAACCATGGTGAGGTTTGCTTCTTGTTTCCTTTGAAGTATTCTTTGCGTTCTATTCGTTATTGATTTCCTTTTGTGCAGGAGTAACCAGGGATGCCGCTTTAAGGCCTTCAAGCGGTGAAGAAGGAAACAAGTCCCTAGTCCCTAAACAGGGGGAATATAAGAAGCGAAGAGCTTCCTCTCGGTCAGAGGACCCCAAGCCCAAAACTCGAAGGGTAAGGAGAAAAGCAATTGCCCTTTCGATTGACTCGGTCCAACGATTGAGAGAAGAAGAAGAAGAAGAAAATAGCTCATCGGCTTTGGTAGTCCGATCTACGGAGGCCATCGAGGTTGTTAGAGCTCCCGAGCCAACGGTGGTTGTGCCTGTCGGGGTTGTTTTCGAAGACCTGAGTCTCAACCGGAGTATTTATTTTAAAATAATATTTAATATATATAAATTATTAATTTACAATCCAACAACTTAAAAGATTTAGAGTTCGAACCTATAAGTTCAAATTATGTCTCTACCTCTGTTGTATATTAGACATAATACATTATCAATTAGGATACTACTCGATAGAGATATTGATTTCGACGTTAATTAATGTATTGTCGAGTGTTGAATGAGTGCACTTTCTGTATCACACCAGGAAATAAAGGAATAATAATTCCATTTTAAACAAATGTAGGAGAGTGATAGGACTCTCGCAAACTTTAAAAAGTGTGTAATTTGCAAAATGGAATACAAGTTGAGGGGATAATTATGTATTTCTATTTTCTACCCTATCATCATTACATGGTTTATCACATTTTCCCTTTATGGAATTTTGTAGGGCTCCCTTGAACTACCAATGGCATATGCTACCCTACCCCTACCACATCTCCAATTACATTTTTTTTTCTTTTTAGGTTTCATTTTCAAAATGGTGTGGTCACATTGTTTCAAACGGGGAAGGGGCGGATCGGATCGGATATGAGTGGATAGTAGACGATAATGCAAAAATAAATTAAAAATTGACCCGACTAATATAAAATTTTTTACTGTAGATGAACCTTGTGTAATGACAGTTTATGACTGAATTAGTATAACTTAGTAACAACTTTTCCATGAGATTCAAATACTTAAGAATCTTTTTAAAAAAACTTGCGCGAGTAGTTTATTATCCAACACTCTCGGCGAGATAAGTTTTATGATCAATTACACATGTTTTTAGCTGTATGATCTTTTTTTATAGGAGACTAATAAAATAAAATATAATAGATCTATATAATAGAATAGAAGATCTTCGTAGGCTTTATCATTTTATTTTAAATAATTATAATTGATCATAGAAGATTATTTCCTCAATAAGTTCTTGGTCTTTTATGGATCACTACTAGAAATTCGGTAAAAACCGACCAAAAAAATCGACCAACGTTGGTCGGTAATGGCAAAAAATCGACCAAAACGCGACCATTTATGTGTGGACAGTATTTTTGTGGTCGGAAAGGAATACCGACTAAAGTTGGTCGGAAATTACCGACCAACTTTGGTCGGTCAATTAAATTCAAAAAAAAATATTGCAAAAAAAAATCGACCAAAGTTGGTCGGTTTTTTAATTATGTAAAAAAAAATTCACCATCTGGGAATCGAACCGGGGTCTGTACTGTGGCAGGATACTATTCTACCACTAGACCATTTGTACATTTTGTTTTAAGACTGTCTTTTATTTGATTTATACTCTTTAATTGTATTTTCGCACGAAAATAACCGACCAAAGTTGGTCGGTTTTATTAAAAAGTAAAATTACCAACCAAAATTGGTCGGTTTTTTTAAATGACCCGTCGAATTAACCGACCAATTTTGGTCGGTTTTTTTAATATTAATTTTTATTTATATTAATTGAAAAACCGACCAAAGTTGGTCGGTTTCTTGAAACATAAATTTCGCGGGACTCAAAAATAGTTTCCCGCATTTTTGCGCCAAAGAAAACCGACCAAAGTTGGTCGGTTTCGTAAAAAAAATATTTTAAAAATTTAAATATTTTGAAAAACCGACCAACTTTGGTCGGTTTTTTGGTCGATTTTTTTACCGATTAAAGTTGGTCGGTCAACTTTGATCGATTTTTGCCGAATTTCTAGTAGTGGATAACCCTCTATTGGTACCTTGCTGACTGTTAGACGCAACATGCTCTTTTAGAAATCTAATCATGGCTGAAATTAGGATCAGATTATTGGCATATCGATCTTGTAAAATTAGAGTTTTCTTAGTTAACTTTATTGTTTCGTCATCCTAATAAATAGATTACAACAATAACATATCCAATGAAATTCTGTAAGCGAGGTTTGAGTTGGATAGCGTGTATACAGATCTTACCTCTCCCTCCGTGAAGATAGAGAGGTATTTTCGATAGACCCTCAGCTCAAGAAAAGCATAATCCCAACAGTCATGAAAAGGATAAACAGTAGTGGAGAAGCCAAGAAGCAGTAACAATCAGGGGCGAAGCCACCTTTTGTTAAGGGTGGTCAATTAATCACTCTTCGTCGAAATATTACGAAAAATTATACTATATATATAAGTAAAATATTAGATTTTGATGTATATAACATATATTGAATACCCTTAGTCAGAATTCTTTTGTTACTTCTTTCAAGTTTGAACACTCTTGAGAAATTTCTGGCTTCGCGACTGGTAACAACTAGGGGTGTACATAGGTCGGACTGGTTCGGCTTTTTCAATTACCAAACCAAACCAATTGTGTTGGATTTTTATATCTATAAACCAAACCAACAAAAGACATGTTTTTCAATCTCGATTTTTCGAATTTTTCATTTTTTCCGGGGTTTTCGAGTTTTTTCCAATAAAATCTTCATAGCACAAGTATATAACTTGTGCTCCAAATATTTCTTTGGTCCTAGTAAAATACTACAACTATACAAGGTGTTACTCAATAGAAAAACATAAAATAATATGAGATGGGTCATAACATTGTACTAAAATCTTCAACAATAAAGATAATAAAATCGCATGAAAGAAATTTTACTAATTAATAAGCCACAATGAAAATGAACATGGTAAAATAAGTACGACTAATAAGTACTAAATACTAATTACATGATCAAATAATAAGAAAATAAGTTATGCATTTTCATTGTCAAAACCAATATAAACTAAAAAAAATAGATATCCATCACTATTGCTATTTCTAGTATTGCATGAAATTTTTATTGTTAGTTTTAGTATTGATTTGGTGTTGCTTTGGGCTTTATTTGAATTACTAACACTTATGAGCTAAAAAACATATTGGACCATTCAAAATTCAAAACTCAAACTTGAAATAATACGTTAAGATAGAGAACTATAAAAAAAGTTTAAAAAATATTCATAAATTACATTATAATAAATATATGTATAAATATTTTAAAACTTGTATACATGTAATGTCGGGTTGGTTTGGTTTTGGTTTGACTTTTTTTAAGTTAAACCAAACCAATTATAGTCAGGTTTTTTTTCAACACCAAACCAAATCAAACCAAAACCATAGTCATTTTTTTCCTGTTCGACTCGAAATATAGGTTTGGTGCAGTTTGTTGGTTTCTTCTGTATATCCCTAATATCGACAACAAGAAAAATAAGATAACCGAAAAAAGAAGAAGGTAGTAATAGAAAACTAAGAACTAAGGAAGTAAGGAAGTAATACTAACACTATCTGTACCTACTAACCTATTACCTTAATCCTTAACCTTCATATCTTTCTATCAAAGATCATGTCGTTAGTAAAGCCGAAGATATATCAAATCCTGCCTAATCGCTTCTCTCAAGTAATTTATCAATTTAC
Source organism: Nicotiana tabacum (assembly GCF_000715075.1). Classification (NCBI taxonomy): domain Eukaryota; kingdom Viridiplantae; phylum Streptophyta; class Magnoliopsida; order Solanales; family Solanaceae; genus Nicotiana; species Nicotiana tabacum. Next base: position 15,181,491 of record NC_134097.1, on the reverse strand, counting down.
CTCTCCTTAGACCCATTATCGCCAACCTCTCAAGCCTCGAATTGGATTACGGGCCTACATAAGAAAAAACTCGATTGCTCCTTCACCTGCTATTTCTTTTTGCCTTTTGTTATCATTGTGATTATCTCTTTATTGTTATTGTTTACATATTATTATAATAATAATTATTATTATATTATTATTACTATTATGAGAATATCCACTAGGTCATCAGATAAATTTTATCCCTGGTAGGCCATCCCTCAGACGTAATGTCCAACTGAATTTCTTAAAGTAGTCAAGGGAAAACGTCAATATAAAAGTGACACTACTATTTATCAGGGGCCCACTAGTATTTGGATTACGTTATTGACCCATTATCTCTTAGTGGGCTGGGCCCTTTGCTTTTTGCCTGTTTCCAGCTTTGGACCGAAAAAGGGCCCACAATAACCAAGAGAATACGTAAACACAACGTAAATCTTCCTGCTTACTTTTGTTTTTTCTTTTAAATACATTTCCTAAATATATTTGGATGTCTAATTTTTTATTTTTTGTTGGAGAATAGAAAACTACCCTTTTACCACGAAATTGGAAAAAGTGTACTCTTACTACCTATTTAGCTAAAGTTTATATCTTGACATTAAAAGTTATTTCATCATTTTTGAGTGTAGAAAAATCTCGCAAAAGGTTAATAATATTTAGACATCAAATTTTGTTTTCTGAAAAATATTTTTTACTATCAAAACGGCATAATTCTAAATTCATAAGGAATTTAAATTAAAAAGTTGGAAAAGACAATTTTTGACTCCCCAAAGGCAAAGAGGAGAAGACCAAAAATGATCCAAGTAAATCTCAGCAAAACTTATGATGGAGTGATAATTATTCTTTCATCCTTAACCAAATGTCTCAGGTTTGTAGCTTTGAGTATGAAGTCGCCTTTATTAGAGAGCGTTTTACTCCCCAATATAAAATTTTCCGACACGAATTTGAATTTAGTCGGATCCTAATAAGAATACCAGACACCGCTTTGGAATCCAAAAAATTTACTGTTGTCCAAAAATGGGTCACTTTCTAACATTTCACTTTCTTGTGGTATAGAAAAGCAAGTACAAGCAAAACACAAAGATGGCAAAATGTTCCTCACAAGACACATCCACACACCTCATTTTCGAAACCTTATCTTTGAGTTTTGAATTTAAGATTCGTTGCATTTGTCAAATAGCTAATATAAGTAGAGTGCTTTAATTTGCCTATTCATTTTAAGACTTTGACAGTGCCAAGCCAACTATTTTTTTGGCCTTCAAGAGTAAGACGGCAAAGTCGTAGATAAGAATTATTTATTATGGCTTCTACTCATTTCGAAAGGCCACTATTTCACATTTATGGAAAACCCATTAGTTGCCTCAATATTTATTATTTCCGCCGTTTCAATTTAAGTCACATAAGTTGATACAAAAAAGACTTTTGTATTTTGTTTACCCGAAAAACGATACAGTTGAATTTGTTCGTAGTTTCTAGACAAGTGAATTAGTTTGATCCAAAAAGTAATGAAATAACTAGTGAAATATGAAATACTTAGCCTTAGAATGTAGATGAAACAGCAGAGCTAATGAGTCCGGGAACAAGGTTTTCGGGCACAACAATGATAAATCAAAAGCGAGAGAATCAAATTGTATTAAAATACTGTATAGAATGTAGCATAAGTTAACTAGAAAATTCATGTACATTACAATGATAACTGAGCTCTCTATTTATAGCTATGTCTAGGGAAGGAAGTCATAGCATCATGCCCTTCTTTAATATCAATTATGAGGGTCATTGATGAAGATGTAACGTTAGACATAAATGCCAAATTTCTTGTAACGGGCCATCATTCTTAATGGTGAAAAATATTCCATATTAAATGTTACCGGGCGCAAAGCATTTAATACTCCTTTTATGATCATTATTCCTTCCGGTGACAAGCTGAATAGCTATGTTAAGTGGCCATCTCCATCTCGTATTCCACGTGTCCGTCCTTTAAGCGGTCACGTGTCATGTCGTATTTCTCCCCATACAGATAGTCCCCCTACTTTTCGGTGATATAACTTTATGTTACTGAAAATTTGGTAGAAACACTCTTTTGGCGAGAATTACTATAATTCCTTTTGAAGGTCACTGACGGTTGATTAGACGCATGTCTCTCCGCATTTAATGCCCCAAACACGTGTCTTACCTTGATTTAGCACGCCTTTTGCTGATTATCGAGGTAATCATGGCCATGAATTTAGCCACCAAGTTTTTAGTCATATGCATCATCCTCCTTTTATGTACTTCATAATTTCTCAAACTCCTAACTTGCATATTTATTTCCCAACTTTTCTCTCATCTTCTTCGAACCAAAATTTTTTTTTTTCTTCTATTCCAATAGCTTCCTCTTCAAAACGTGCTAGTTCTTCAAAGGGCAAGAACAAAACCGAGGATTTCATTCCTCCAGCAGTGGGTTCCATCATCCCAAGAAGGCTTAGTACTTCAAAGGATTTCGAAGAGAAATTTTCTACTGCTAACCCTCGCGCATGGGCTGTTATTAGGTACCCTTCTTCTATTCGCCCTTCTAGTATTCCTGCTGTGAAGGAGGACTGCCGTTGTTATGAGTTGGACATCATTGCTCCTGATCTATCGGAGCGAGTGACCCTTCCCAGGGAAGGGTTTACATATTTTTTCACGTATCCCTTTACTTTGGGTGAGTTTTCTTTGAGCAGAGAGCTGGATTCCGTGATTGCGGAGTTTTGCCTTCACTACCAGGTGTGTCTGCATATGTAAGTCCTTTAGTGTGGAGGACGGACGCCCGCCTTCGGCGTTTGTGCCTAGAAACTGGAGAGGAGCTAACCCTAGCTCATATGATGAATCTTTATTCCCACAAAATCTTTCGCGGGGGAATGATAAACCTTTGCAAGCGTGGCCACCATGCTTTGCTGTCTAGCATGGATGACGACAAATACCGTGGGTGGATAGAACGGTTCGTTACAGTTGCCACCAATGACATTATTCCAACAACGGCTTCATCCTTTCCGGTTGCTTGGAACCGCTCTCGTAAGTTCTCTTTAATACATCTTTTCTTACAAAATATTCTTCCATGCTTGTATTGATCCTTCAACCTTCGTTTGTTACAGCGAATCGATGGATCCCACCGGTGATAGAAGGCTTAGACCGGTGGGTTCAGAAGATCTTAGATGTCACAACACCCGAAAACCGTTTGTGAAAAAAACTGTCCATTAAGTACGGGTGGAAAGCCAAAAATCATGGTAACTTTAATTTACCTCGCTTCCACTAACTTGGTTGAACCCTTCTGACTTGCTCACGAAATTAGGTCTACCTGCGGGCTCAGTTGATGTACCCGAGGAGGATGTTTTGGCTGACCATGCTGATGCGGCGAGGCTGCTTCAGGAGGCACTTACTCGAACAGGCATCTCCGGGCCTGCTTCGAGTGCAAAAATTTCTTTACGGAGTCCACAGCCAGAGAACAAGCAACCAAAAAGAAGTCGTTCCTCTGCGGCCAGAGAAAAGATTAAGAGGGCAAAGGTTGATGCCCCCGAGTCATCTCCGGTGGCGATGATGACTGGTCCTTTTTCCGGGCCGATCATAGACACTATGATGATCGATGATGATGAAGCAACTAATGATGAGGGATCTTCTTTACACAGAAGGCGACGATCCTCATCATCTCAACAAGATGCTTAACCTGTTGAGACAGTCATACTAACCGAGGATGATGTCTCGGCACTTTGGGGAGAATTTGATTTGGTAGATAATGCCAACTCCCGTTCTTGGGCCCCAATTGTTGTGCTCGGTACTACAAGGCAGAGTACCAGGTCTGTTCTGTCTTTGGTTGGCGATCATCAAACAACCAACACTGTATTTGATGCAGTTGCTTCACACTTTTCAACTCCATCAGCTTCATCTCCACATTCACAATCACCAGCAACTGCCACATCATTTCCATCTTCGTCCACTCTTCAAACAACGGTTGCTACATCATCTCTATTGGCCGCACCTAACCGTGAAGAAGGTAACCCTCCTCCCCAGTCTTCAGTTCATGGGAATTTGGGGCAAAATTATGCTGCCCCTTTTGAAGAGCCACAAAGGAGGAGGAGTGTTACCCTTTCGGTCTCCACCGGGTGCAACTTGCTTTCGAGGCCGGAGGAGCTTGCTAACTATCTGAAGCCTTTGGCTTCAGAAAAAGACTGGAGGAAGATTCAGACACTCTCAGGAGAGTGTTTGTTAAACAAAGCTATACATAATGCCGCAACGGTACGTTCCTTTCTTCTTCTGTTATTTATTCTACTTTTGAACAAATGTACTCTACGTTTTACCTCTTCCTGTTTTGTAGGCGAACTTTCTTGCTTCTGAGGGCCTCCAAAGGCTGATTCGTGAGAAGGAAGAACTTACTTCTGAATGGGATCATCTTTTGGCGGAACGGGACTAGACTGTTCTCCGCTTCTTGGAACTGGAGACCAAGGCTACCGAGGTCGTTGTTTTGGAGGCCCGTTTGCAGCAGAGCGAGCAAGAAATGGTGGCCCTTTGCCAAGAAATTAGGCCGTTGAAGGTTAGATTTGATGAATCCAAGGCTAAATGGGCAGAAGTCCAGAACGTCGTTCTTGCTGCAAACGATTGTGAGGTTGCCTCTGCTGAAAGAGTGATTAACTTAGAGGCCGCCTTAATATCCAAAAGTGAAGAGCTTGCTGCTGTGGTAGCGAAACATGCCCAATTGGAGGATAAGTACAGGAAAACTATCAAGCATAATAGGTTTTATAGTTCAATTGTCAGTGAGCTCGATGTCAGTCTCAAATCTGCTAGGTCCGCCCGGAAAAACCTTTTCGCCAAAATTTCTCAACTCAAAGAAGAACTCAAGCACCGAGCGGCTTCCCTCATTGTTGAAAAAGCTTATTCCATGTATAGCATGAGGAGAAAAACCTTGGAAGAGGCCAAGACTGGTATCATTGACATTGATGCCGAAATTCCTAAGGCCCGAGAGCTTGAGTTGGTTGACAAAAATAGACTCTCGGCGCAGTCTGACGCTCTAGGTTCTTCTAATTCTAGTTCCGAATTTCGAAAACTGAAGAGGGGTCGGAAGGTGATGATGCCGAAGACCAAGCTGGGGAAAATGTTGAGCCATCGGTGGAACCAACTCCCGAGGATGCAGATACTTCTCTTCCTCCTGATTCTGGAGACGTTGCAGCTTAACTTTTTCTTTCTTTTTCTATTTTGTACCTTTATCACTCTGACGCGCCCTTGTAAATATAAACATATTTTTTGCTCAAGTATCGGTTGAGTCTTATTTTCGTTTTGAATATTCATGCAAGTCTTTAACTTTCGTACTTGCTTAAGTATTCTGCGCATGTTGTTATGTTCGCACTTTATTATGTGTAATCTCGAATGCTTTTTCTTCGAAGCATTTTGGTTTCGAGAATTATCCCTTTTACATGAGGGTTTCAATAAGTATTTACGCAACTTTGCTTTTTGCATCTTTTTCGTATGCAGCTTCAGGTGTATTTTTTCCCGATGGCATTATGGATTCCGGGCATTGATTCTTCCGGAACCAACCCTTTAACGTGATGATTTTTATAAGAGAGTGCCCTCTTATGTTTACGGTGCTCTTGAAGATGACGTCTCCTATTCATTACGGTACAAACATTTGAAGTACTTGTTTTACTTTCAAATGGTAAAATTAATCATCGTTCAGACAAGAAACAAGATAAAAACAAAAGGATTTCATTTCATTTAATTCCTTCTATTTTCAAAAGTACATAAGCATTTTGCTATGCAGAAAAGAAATTACCATGACTTGTGGCTATAAAGAAATTGCCATGACTTGTGGCTTATCTTGTACAACTTGTATCCACGGGGATGGATGTGCAGTCTCCGGTCCCGATGATGTATTCTGTTCCAGAATTTTTTGTTTCCCGATTAACGTGGCATTCAGTGTTGCCGTATCCTCATATCATTCCCAACAGTGTTCGAATGCGAAGATTGTGAATTGGAACATTGGAAGTCTTGTGTCTTCGAAGATCCCACTAATGAATTGCTAGGTAATCCTTCACTCGACAACATATCTTGTTTCCCATTAGGAACTCATGCTATCGAGCGAAAGAATATCTAATAGTCCTCTAGTGATTTGTACTCGGGAACAATCGAGTAACCCCTGTTTGGTAGCGAACTTAACTTTCCGGTGGGAATTTGATATCGAAGCAAAGATTATCTAATCGTCCCCGAGTGAAAACTTGTTTGTTTGCCTTGTTATCAAAGGTCTTACCACTGTTGTCTTCATAGTATGCTTTCCGTCGCTGCCTCGTTAAAAATCTTGCCAGAAAAACCCAATTGGGACAAAAACTGAACGAAGGAAAAAAGAGTACAGTACATACTTTCCATTTGACTGTTGTTCGTTAGCAGTAATATCTTTTGAGGTGAGCCGCGTTCCAGTTACTGGGCAACTTGTCTCCATTTTGGTTTTCCAACTCGTATGATCCTTTCCCAGTGATAGCTGAAACCCGGTAAGGGCCTTCCCATGTTGGGCCTAACTTGCCCGCGTTGAGTTCCCCGATATTTTGAGTTACCTTCCTCAAGACCAAGTCTCCTACTTTGAAATATCGTAGGTTGGCTCTTCGATTATAATAACGCTCCATTCTCCGCTTTTAGGCCGCCATTCTAACATGCGTCAAGTCCCTGCGTTCCTCGAGCAGATCCATGTTAATTAGCATTGCTTCGTTGTTCGATCCTTTGCTCGCCTTGAAATACCTTAAGGTTGGTTCCCCCACTTCCACCGGTATTAAAGCTTCTGCACCATATACAAAGGGAAAATGGGTATCTCCCGTTCTTGACTTGTTGTTCGGTAGGCCCATAGAACCCCAGGTAATTCTTCGGGCTAGTTGCCTTTTGCTGCTTCCAACCTTTTCTTGAGGTTTTGAATAATCACTTTGTTTGTTGACTATGCTTGACCATTTGCACTCGGATGATAAGGTGAAGAGGTAATCGTCTTTATCTTCAAGGAACTTTGTAACTTTTGCGCCGATAAACTGCGGCCCATTATCGCATGCAATCTCTTTTGGTATTCCAAACCTACAAATTATATTTTTCCATAGGAAGTCGACCATTTCGCGTTCTCCGATCTTCTGATTAGGACCTGCTTCCACCTATTTAGAAAAATAGTCAGTCAAAATTAAAAGAAACCTTACCTTTCCAGGAGCCGACGATAGTGGTCCGACGATGTCCATCCCCCATTTCATGAATGGCCACGGGGACAGAATCGAATGTAGGGGTTATGCGATTGATTTACTAGTGGTGCATATCATTAGCACTTAGCACATTTTCGTACGAACTCTTTGGCATCTTGTTCCACACGGGGCCAGTAATATCGTGCCCGAACTAATTTCTGCACCAAAGAATCTGCACTCGAGTGGTTGCTGCATATCCCTTCATGGACTTCTCTCATGACATAGTTAGTTTCTGATGCTTCTAAGCACTCGGCCAACGGGCCTTGAAAGGATTTTCTGTAGAATTGGCCTTTCTTGAAGCTATTACGTGCAGCTTTGGCGCGCAACGCTCTTGATGCTTTGGGGTCTTCGGGCAACTTTCCATGCTCGAGATAATCGATTATTTCATTTTTCCAGATCCAGACCAAACTAGTCGAATTCACCTCAAATTAACCATTTGTGTCCAAGGCTGAGTTCATCAGTTGTACTACTGTCCCTGATTCCAATCCTTGGATTTCTGTTGATGAGCCCAAATTTTCCAATGCATCTGCCTCCACGTTACCTTCCCTCGGGATATGAGTTATTGACCACTCCTGGAATCGTGTCAGTAGAGCCTAAACCTTTACCACGTATTGTTGCATACGTTCCTCTTTGGTGTCAAAAATTCCGTAGACCTGATTTACCACCAACTGTGAATCACATTTGATTTCGATACTTCGGAGTCAAGTCCCCAGGCCAATTCTAGCCCTGCGATCAAGGCTTCGTACTCTGATTTATTGTTAGTTAAAGGAATTGCTCTAATGGCTTGCCTTAAGGTTACCCCGAATGCGTGATTAAAACTATTCCGAGCCCGGACCCTTTTACGTTTGAAGCTCCATCCGTAAATAAGGTCCAAACTCCCGATGTCGATTCTGACACCATTATTGCCTCCTTATCTTCTAGAGGCAATAGTCCCGGACTGAAGTCGTCCACGAAGTCAGCCAAGACTTTCGACTTAATTACAGTCCTCGGTTTATACTCTATATCGAATTCGCGCATTTTGATGGCCCATTTGGCCAATCTACCCGAGAGCTCGGGTTTATGGAGGATATTCCTCAAAGGGAAAGTAGTTACCACAGCTATTGGGTGGCATTGAAAGTAGGGCCTCAGCTTTCGAGCGGCGACTACGAGAGCTAAGGCCAGCTTTTCCAGATGTGGGTAGCGAGTTTCAGCTCCCGTTAAAATTTTCTAACGTAATAAATGGGAGATTGCATACCTTCGTCCTTTTGGACTAAAACTGCACTCACCGCAACTTCTGAAACCGCGAGGTAGAGTAGCAATATTTCACCTTCCTTTGGTTTTGAGAGCAACGGAGGGCTTGACAAATATTTCTTCAACTCCCTCAAGGCTTGCTGACACTTCGGTGTCCACTCAAAATTGTTTTTCTTTTTGAGTAGTGCGAAGAAGCGATGACATTTTTCCGATGAACATGAAATCAACCTGCTCAAAGCTGCCAATCTCCCCGTGAGCCTTTGGACTTCTTTTACGTTAGACAATTGATCCGGGATGTCTTCTATGGCCTTGATTTTGTCGAGATTTACCTCAATTCCCCTTTGTGATACTAGGAATCTTAGGAACTGACCCGAACTAACCCCGAACGCACACTTCTCGGGGTTAAGTTTCATATTATGCTCCCTCAAGATGTCGAATATTTCTTGCAAATGCTTCAAGTGATCACCTGCATTCAAAGACTTAACGAGCATATCGTCTATGTATACTTCCATAGTCTTTCCTATTTGTTTTTCAAACATCTTATTCACGAGCCGTTGATAAGTGGCTCCGATGTTTTTTAGCCAAAAGGGCATCACATTGTAACAATATATACCAAAACGCATTATAAACGAAGTCTTTTCCTGATCTTCTAGGTTCATCTTGATTTGATTGTACCCAAAATAATCATTGAGGAAACTTATTAACTCATGCCCGGTCGTAGTATCAATCATCTTATCGATATTTCGCAATGGGAATGAGTCTTTCGGGCATGCCTTATTAAGATCCTTATAATCTATGCACATACGAAATTTATTATTTTTCTTATGTACTAATACTATATTGGCTAGCCAGTCCGGATATCTTACCTCTCGGATTGAACCAATCTTAAGTAAATGAGTTACCTCTTCTTTGACGAATTTATTCCTTGCTTCAGAAATAGGGCATTTTTTTGCCTTACCGGAGGTATGTTGTGATCCAAGCTTAACTTATGTATGACTATCTTCGTTGGGATGCCTGTCATATCTTCGTGCGACATGTGCTCCGGGACTTCGAACAATGCAACCTGCTCCAAATCTTTTGCCGTGGATTCTGTCGCGTCCGTCTCTTCCGGTACTTGAAAATACCTTGGTACCTAATATTGTTCCGACTCTTCTATCCCCGGATTATCTTCCTCTAGCTCGGGGGCAGGTATCGGTTCCGGTAATTGCTTTGCTGCATGTTTCTTTCCTTTGATACTGGAAACCGAAATTGCATTCATCTCCCTTGCTACTGGTTGATCACCCCTTATCTGTTTGATCCCCTCGGGTGTCGGAAACTTTAACAGTTGGTGATATGTTGAAGGCACAACTTTCATCTCGTGCAGCCTTGGTCTTCCCAAGATGATATTATATCTCATGTCTCCATCTACCACTTCGAAGAGAGTTGTCTTCATTACTCCCTAAGCGTTCGTGAGCAGCAAAATTTCTCCCCGAGTTGTCACGCTTGCGAGGTTGAATCCAGCGAGGAGTTTCGTTGCCGGGATAATGCTTCTGGTGAGTTTATCTTACTCTAATACTCTCCATTGTATGATATTAGCGGAACTTCCTGGATCCACTAAAACATGTTTAATTTTAAAATCCAACACATTTAAAGAAATTACCAGTGCGTCATTGTGCAGCAGCAGTAATCCGTCTGCATCTTCATCCGTGAATGTGATAGCGTCTTCCCAGAGCTTTTTACTATGAGTTATCAATACTTTTGCCTTCTTTGCTGCCGAAAAGGTGACCCCGTTAATTTCATTCCCTCCGAAGATCATGTTGATCGTTTGGCGTGGAGGTTCTTCTCCTGCTTTCGAGGTTTCAGCATTGCCTCTGCTACGACCATAATTGTTTTTAGCTCGGTCGCTCAAGAATTCTCTGAGGTGACCATTCTTTAATAGTGTTGCCACTTCTTCCCGAAGGTTTCGGCAGTCCCCTGTCCGGTGGCCGTTAGTGCCATGGTATTCACACCATAAATTGGGATCCCTCTGGCTGGGATCGAATTTCATAGGTCTTGGGAATCGTGCCTCTTTGATATTCCTTATGGGCGACACCAACTCTACTACACTGATATTGAAGTTACACTCTGATAACTTTGGGTAAGAAGAATCTCGCAACCCCCAGATTTCTTTATCCTGCAGCGATCTATTGTTCCAGCCATGATCTGTCCTTCTATCAACGGTGAACTTGTCTATTATCCGAAAACTCCTGTCGCGGCCTTCTGTCCATTTGTAGGGCAAAAATCAGCCCCTCGAAGTCCGTCTATCTGTGTCAATATCATCTTTCATTTTTTCTTTGTTCTTCTCCCGTCCTTTGATGGCGATGGTAAACCATCCCGATCGTTTTCGATCCTTATTTTTGACTCGTACCGGTTGTGGACATCCGCTCAAGTCATTGCTTGGAACTCGAGCAGACTTTCCTTCAACTTCCGGGAAGCATCCGAACTTCTCGGATTTAAACCTTTGGTGAATGCTTCAGCTTCCCATTCATCCGGGACCGCCGGTAGTAACATCTTTTCCTTTTAGAACCGAGTGACGTACTCTCGCAATAATTCGGACTCTCCCTACGCGATCCTGAATATGTCGGCCTTTCGGGCCTGCACCTTTCTGGCACTGGCATGAGCCTTGATAAAAGAATCTGCGAGCACCTCAAAGGAATCTACGGAATGCTCGGGCAATAGTGAATACCACGTTAAAGCTCCCCTCGTGAGAGTCTCACCAAATTTCTTCAACAACACGGACTCAATTTTGTGAGGAGCCAAATCATTTCCTTTTACTGCTGTTGTATAAGTGGTAATGTGCTCTTACAGATCTGAAGTTCCATCATACTTTGGCACTTCGGGAATTTTGAACTGCTTCGGGATTAGTTTCAGGGCCGCACTCGGCTTGTACGGTAACTGAATATACTTCTTTGAGTTTGGGCCATTCAATACTGGTGGTGCGCCCGGGATTTGATCCATGCAGGCGTTTACTTCCTTCATGAACCGCAAAAGTTTTTCCTTGAATAGATCGTTATCGTTGTTGAGGTCGGATCTACTCCCTCCGGACCCATCAGAGCCAACTTCGCCCTTGGGAGTGTTGTTGTCGACTCTCCGCGTCGTTTGGTTTGCGGGAACCTCGGGAGGAATTGGATCTCGCCTATTCACTCATTTGAAGCACCTGATAGCGCATGCTTTAGTTCCATCATAACCTAATCCTGCTGTATGAGATGGCCTAGAATGATTGCATGTTGCTCTTGCAGGACCCTCACTGCACCCGCTACACGCTCCTCATCAGCATCATCAGGAGTCCTCTCCCGAACCTGTCGAGGGTATCGCCCATCATGCGTTGTTGCGGCGTTGTTCTCCCCATTGTGAGTGTCACAGATTGTATCCTCGAATTGAGGTTGCTCCCCTTAAATTTCAGGGTTGCGCGTGCCGTTAATAGTGTTATCTGCCATTTCTTTTGTGATTTTTGCTAAGACAAAAATAATCAAACTTGTTAGTAAAAAAGGCAAGGATCAATTTAATTACACGGCTATCTAGGCCCACGGTGGGCGCCAAACTGTTTACCCGAAAAACGGTACAGTTGAATTTGTTCGTGATTTCTAGACAAGTGAATTAGTTTGATCCAAAAAGTAATGAAATAACTGATGAAATATGAAATGCATATCCTTAGAATGTAAATGATACAACAGAGCTAATGAGTCTATAAAAAAGTTTTCCGGGCACAACAATGATAAGATCAAAAGTGAGAGAATCAAATTGTATTAAAATGCTATATAGAATGTAATATAAGTTAGCCAGAAAATTCTTGTCCATTACAATGATAACTGAGCTTTCTATTTATAGTTATGTCTAGGGAAGGAAGTCCTAGGATCATGCCCTTCTTTAATGTCAATTATGAGGGCCATTGATGAAGATGTAACGTTAGACATAAATGCTAAATTCCTTGTAACGAGCCATCATCCTTAATGCTGCAAAATATTCCATATTAAATGTTACATGGCGCAAATCATTTAATACTCCTTTTATGATCGTTATTCCTTCCGGTGACAAGCTGAATAGCTATGTTCGGTGGCCATCTCCATCTTGTGTTCCACGTGTCCTTCCTTTAAGCGGCCATGAGTCATGTCGTATTTCTCCCTATACATATTTATAGTCTTAAGTATGCCATAATATTTGTGGCTATAAATTTTTTGAAACATGTATGGTTAAATATACCATAACATTTATTTGACAATAAAAGACTTCTCATCAAGGATAAAATAAAAAAATTAAAGTTAATTATTTTTAAATACAAAAAAATATATTATTTTTGTTAAAACAAAATGGTATAATAAGAAAACGGAAAAGATTCAAATATGCCCCTGAACTATTGAAAATAGAGCAATTATGCCATTCGTTTGCATTTGAGTACAAAATTGCCCTTGCCGTTAATAAAGTGGTTCACTTTTGCCCCTCCCCACTAACAGACTCCACATCAAGGACAATTTTGTACCCAAATACAAACGGAGGGCATAATTGCTCTATTTTCGTTCAAGGGCATATTTGACTCTTTTCCGTATAAAATAATACTTTTTCGCTGAGTTGAAAATACATGTTGGAGAAAAAGTATTCTCTTAAAAAAAAAAGAGGGAAAGGAATGTCTTGCCATATCTTTTACGTAGTAATTACTACAATGACGAAAAATCTCACCGAAAAATTCCTTCGGCCAGCTGATCACAACCTCCTACTTCACTTTTTTTATTTATTATTTTCTTACCGAATCAAATATGTGTGATTTGATTTTTATATTCTTTGAACTCCCAAGTCCTAGCATGTAAGATAACCAAACAATACCCCTTTAGAGGGACTCGAATCCGGATCTGCTCAAAGGATACAATGTCATTGTTCATCATTGGTGTATCCGTAATAAAATGACCTTTTACATTGTAATATCAATTCTTAATGCAAAATCTTATTATTAGAGTACCAAGTAATTAATGGTGAATTTTTTTTTGTTTCATCTTCCTATTTTAATTTGCAACCGCATATCGATACATCCATAAGGTACTATCACAAATTTCACTTTTACATTTCTCTTATGTGGGTATTTGGGTACAAAATTGTGCCCTCCTTTTGTACCCAAATGCAAACGGAGGATATAATTGCTCTATTTTTAATAGTTTAGGGGCATATTTGGATTTTTTCAACTTAGCAAAAAAGTATTATTTTTACGGAAAATGGTCAAATATGCCATTGAACTATTGAAAATAGAGCAATTATACCCTCCATTTGTATTTGGGTACAAAATTGTCCTTGATGTAGAGTCTGTTAGTGGGGAGGGGCAAAAGTGAACAACTTTATTAACGGCAAGGACAATTTTATACCTAAATACAAATGGAGGGCATAAGTGCTCTATTTTCAATAATTCATAAGCATATTTGACACTTTTCCGATAAGAAAATAATTACATATATATTGAAACAAAGGGAATACTTGATTACTTCTTTGTTCTCGTAAAATAATACTATTCCCTATGTCTAAAAAGAATTGTAGAGACATGATTTACAATGCTACTTCTCGTCGATTTCTTAATTCTTTTTAAGATTTACATCATAGAAAAAGCACGTCAGATAGATTAGTGTAACAACAGATTTTGATAATTAGCGAGAAACTCGACAAAGTGGGGTTAACAAAATGTTTGACACTTCAAATATAATACTATCATTTTTTTGTTGAAATTAGGAAGCAATACTATAAATTATAATGAAGTAGATATGAAGTTATGAACTGAGTTGAATAATAGGTTTGAAGCTGTTAAATAATAGGTTTGAAGCTGTTGAGATTATAACAAAAGTACTTCCATAAACCTTTCATACCTCCACTTCCTTTTAGGTGCCTATATTATAGTTTTGTTACAGAAAAGTCAACGCTATAGGTTGAGATTTTTTTTTGGTTTTTCATTCTATATTTGTTTTGGTACTTCAACCACGCCGGATTCGCAAATATTGTTCTCCGTTACGGCCAAACCTCTCTATGACAGCCTCAATTGTTTCGAATATTTTTGAATGTTATAACAAAGTGATGTTATAGAGAATATAGATTATAACATAAACACAAATTTTCTAATTAAAAGTGAACGAATTTTATTTATTCTACCATGTTATTAATTGTTAAATTGAGAACATTAGATATGTTAGTATAGGATTCTTAATAAATAACCAATGTCAATTATCCCAATGTAAATTTAATGGGTTTAGCAAATTGTTAGCTGTAATTGTCTGCTCTCTCGGTCTCTCCTATTGTGTTACACTATGGGCAGCAGCTCCAAACTTTCGACGACTTTGTCTTTAGTGACGTCGTGTACACTAACATAGCGGTTGAAAAATGATACGCTTTAAATTGGAAATACGTATAGGTTATTTATACGGTATAATTAAGATATTGCTGAACTCATGCGTTATAGTAGTGCTTATTATATATTCTTTACAATTTAATTATATACACTTATTTGATCAGGTATGGAAATAAAGAATAAATGAAGGTTTTAAAATATATGAACTTAAATATAGTATTTATAATTTAGGTAATTTTAAGACTCTTGGAACTCGTGTTCTTAAATTTGTTATGATATTTGTATTTTTACAATAAATAATCTAAGTTAAATACTTTCAAACTTAATATATAGATGACCAGTTTTTCAAATGACTAAAAAGATAGTGTCAAACATGGACAAAAGGAATATTTTGTGAAACTATCTTTTAACTCAAAGTAGAAAAAAATGAGCAACTTTTGTATAGACCTTGTTTTAACACAAAGTAAAAAAAACATAACTTATATATTTAAAGGCTTAAATCATTTTCAATAAAAAATACGCTTTGATATCTTTCTAATGTTGCTCCTTCTGTCCCAAATTAACTGTCGTAATTTCTAAATATATTTCTCTCAAATTATTTATCATTTTAAAAATTCAAAACAAATTATATTTTTTTTTTTATTTTAACCTGAGTAATAATTATTTTTAAAAATTATCAACACCTCAATTATGAACTAATATTATAATTGTTCAAATACTAATAAAATATAAATAAAGGCAAATAATCAAAAATACCTCCTAAGTAAAAGCACTAACATATAATTTAAGAGGGAGGGAGTACTTTATAGTAGCTATTCGACCGAAGGAACCAAAAGCAAGTTATCTAAGAAAATAGCTTATATATACAGTGGGAAAATCCAGTTACCATTAAAGTATATGATATTATTTTTATACATATATTGTGTGCAGTCGAAGTGTTCCATCTGTTTCAAATTAATAATCTTAACGTCATGACTCATGATTACTATATTGCTTTTGTAAATGTTGAAAAGAAAATCCTATTAAAAAAAGGCAATGAATATAATCATGACAAAGTTACTTACCAAACCAACTTAAAGGGTCACCCGAACCATTATTTGTTTTTGTGGCTAAAAAAGTACCTTTTACCATTATTTGTTTTTAAAATTGATTAACTTCAATTAAGCATCTTTGTAATCAATTAATTATCTATTTAGTGCAAAAATCTATGTTGTCCAAAATATGTTTAAAATTTTAATTATCCTCTGTTCATTCTGGTCTCTGATAATGTTCCTGATTACTGTTCAAGTCCTGCCAAACGAATCTAACCATCAAATACCTGCAACGTAAAAAACAACAAATATAGTCAGTCACAACTTCAAATTTTATAAATCAAAAGTAATAAAATAAACTAAATATGTATATAACTAAAACAAAAAATACGTATGTATATAACTAAAACAAAAAATACATATATACGTACGTATACCGCCTCCACGTACGTGTATATATATGTAATTCCGCAGTACCTAGATACGTATATATTCCACCTTGAAATACATACACGGAAATCACGCATACAACCACGGGACAGATACGGCGTACAGCCTGACCAAACAGAAAAAGAATGGAGAATGGAAAACGGTAACGGAGAATGCATAACGGTAACGGAGAATGGATAGCGGTGAGGAGAATGGAGAACGGATAACGGTGACGGAGAATGGATATCGGTAAATGAAATGGAATTGATGTGATAACTGGTTTGGCGAGTGAAGCAATGGATTATGATAATAAAAAACATTGAAGAAATTGACTCTGAATTGTTATCAATTAAATTAATTTAATTTAGGCCTTACGGAGTTTGATTTTACCGATATATTATCAGAATTTGAAGCTCCATGGACAAAAATGCCAAAAATTGGAGGATTTTTTATGCTATAGTTATAAAAAAAAAATCGTAACTATAGAAGTCTATACACAGTCGGATCTTAGGGCATAGGATTTTCTACGGCTATCTGCTTTACGAATCCTCGACTTTGGACATGACAGAAAGCCGACTAGGTCTATGCTGGAAATCGCCTCGGCGGCGCTGTTGATGAGACGAAGGACGAATCAAAGCGGCTAACGCTCTCTTCACCAAATCACCTTCTACAGTTCCGATTCTCACAAGTGAGTTCGTCATGGCGGACCGCCTCATATGCAACTGATTCGGATTGCACGACGGCGCACGGCTACTGCTTGCAACAATATTCTTATGTAGACTACATCGGAACGAACCTGGATGATTCGTCGGCGAGCACATACACGTCTTCTTCTGACCGCTACTAGGCAAGGATTTATAACTCCGGTTCTGCACCACGTGATTCCGGTTTAAAGCAGAAATAGACCGGCTCGGTGAAGTCGAACGGTCCAGAGAAAACCGTACGGATGACGCCGGAGATGACGACCTTGAGCTGTATAAGTTCACACGGTTCGGAGAAGTTGATCTGTGGAGAATTGTATGTGAACCGGTTGAAAAACCGGAAGTTGAGGAAGCAAAAGCAGAACCGGTCCTTTGAC
Organism: Nicotiana tabacum; assembly: GCF_000715075.1. NCBI lineage: Eukaryota > Viridiplantae > Streptophyta > Magnoliopsida > Solanales > Solanaceae > Nicotiana > Nicotiana tabacum. The sequence continues at coordinate 15,164,160 of NC_134097.1, read as the reverse complement.
CCGGAGAATAAAATCTTCCAGCCGGTGAAAGTGACCGGAGAACCGGTCCGCTTGACTTCCGAGTAGCCGCCATTGTTGTGTAACTGTTTAGAGAAAGAGCAGAGGAATCGAGAGAAGAGAGAGAAAACTAGAAGAGTTCTTTTCCTTCTTTTTTTTCTAAACCCGTTTGGGCTATTTGGTTTGGCAAACCTAAGCACCACTCGAGGTATCTATTTATAGGAGTCCAACTGCTATTTCCTTTTCATATTGGGTTTGGGATACTTCTCCTTTAATTGCGTGGTGAACCCTTTAACTTCTTTGAAATATGTTTTTGGTCCAAATGCATTAACTATAATAATAGTACAGCTAATACTTGATGGTTAAGTAAATCATAAATACACTATATGCACATCATGTCAGTTCTAATGAACAGATATTTCCTTCATAACAATTTGGAATTTTGTATGTCGGTAATATTTGAATCCTTTAATGCTCCAAAATCCAAATTAAGTGAATAGTTAAAAAGTGACAAGAGCTGTGAAAATTTTATATACTATCATATTCATATGCCGATAAAATTACATTATTAAGGATACTTTTTGTTGCAAAAGTTGTCGAAAATTTTATACTATTGTATAAATTGAGAAAAAAAATTCTGTTAAAATTTAATATTTAATATAAAAGGACCAATATTAACAAGAAAAAATTATTTCACAAAATTTATTTAGTAATCTTTATTTGCTTTTAATTCTACATAAATCTGTCTTGTTTAATATTATCATTGGTTTCTTTGTACTTTTGATAAACCTGTCAAAACCCTTTAGCCTAAGCAAATAGTACTCCTTTACTTTCAATTTATGTGATATATTGATTGAGCACAGAGTTTAATAAAAAAATAAATATTTTTAAAATTTATGATTTTAAACAAACCATCACATTTGTGTGGTTATAATTCTTTTAAAATTTGTGACCTTAATTATATTATAGTATTTATAAAATTTCTTATTAAGAATAAAATTAAAAGTATAAGTTAAATTATTTTTAAATTAAAAAAAATATTATTATTTTTAATAAAATAAAAATGAAATAGGTTCACAAAAGAAACGAATGGAGTAACAAAGATAAAAAATATCAAAACTTATTGTGGCACCAAATGTAAATTATGGAAATATAAAAGGGTGAGGATGCAAATAAGACATTTTCAATTCCTTGGGAATTCAATTTCTTGACCAAGCAAGTGGCCACAGAATAGTAGAACAATATAACCATAGTTAAAAAAGTTACAGGACCTAGGAATTCGGAAACCACGGGCTAGGGATAAGCTGATAACTAAACAAAACGACAAGGGATTTTGCCGTTTGATTAACGGACACTGTAGTAGTGGGGGCACCAATAGACTGCCACGTGCCTTATCAGCTTTAGTGACTCACTCTCCATAGATTCCACGTATACATGTTTTCTTTATTTATTTATGTCTACTTCCAATAAAGGTATAATGAATTATTTTTCTCCTTTTCATTTCATGTATATCAGTAGCACAAATTTTTTAAAATGTAACGAATATTTTTAAAAATTTGTGGCTTAAACTAAAGTGGAATGGCATACGCAAGGTTTGTAATAAGTGTTTTCCGTACAAACCGTACAATTAAATTTGTAACGTGATTTATAGATACATAAATTAAATTGATCCGAAAATATAAACTAACATATAGCAAAGTAAATAAAATAAAGACAATTAAAGTAAGAACAAACTCAGGCTTTAGAATGTTCCCACCAGAATCAAAAATAATTGTGAAATCCCAACAACACTTATATAAAGCTTGAGAGAAATTATACTAGTCTTTTGCTATTAGTATATCTTGATGTTTTACAATAGAATGAAAGTCTCTAGAGCTATGAGGTGTATGATTTATAAATTATACCCCCTCAATTATCAATATTAATGTTATAATAAAATATAATTAAAAGATGATAATGAATAATAAAATGTAAAAAAGCCTAATAAAGGCTAATAAAGACCGGAGGAATCTTGGAGTCTTCCGTAATATTTCTATAACGATCATATCTTGAATTGATTCTTATCCGATCACAGGTTCGTATCTAGTTGACTGGTCATCCTTGACACGTGTCACTTCCTAAGTCACCCAACTTTTAAGACTGATTTTTACCGTATACAATAAATAGTGTTAATTTTTTAAAAATTAAATTAATAAATAAATTATTATAATAACCAGCAATGTCATTTTTCATATCTATACTAAATATTTTTAATTTTTATTATTTATATCTATATATCTATATCTATAATTTTCGACGAATCGGTGTCCCGTAATATTGCTTGGGGTAAGGTATATATATCCGTCCCTGCTAATGTGTATATAAATAATAAAAACACTCTGTAAAATTTTTAGTGTTAAATGAGTCATATCACCCTATAATGAAGCGTTATTAGCATAAATCGAGAATAATTGGAGCTAAAAATTTACAAAATACGAGAGATTATATTTGAATCAAACTAAAAAGAAAATAAGACACAAATTAACGGATGGGTACTTTTTTTATTGAAAAGAAAAGATTTTATTCAAATTTTTAATTTAAATATATCTAAATACTTTCTAAGTCATAACATTTTTTGGTATATTAATTAAAGTCTAAATTCATTAATCGTGTATTTTTGAATTGTATTTTTCGAAACGATATGGGAAGATCATGGCCACTGGTATCATATCAATGGGCGGTGGTCATGTGGGGTTGTGTGAAAAATCTCTATTAAAATTATGACTTTTTTATTGTTATATTTTAGTTATCTGTTACATTGATAATTTAGGACATGTTTTTTGTATCTTTAGGTTGGAGCTCCAATAATTTGTACCTAACCAAAATTTTATATTTATTCATTTTTGTAATGGTGTTAGGGCACAACGAGGAGAATAATAATTTGGACCATGGATTTGCTTAGGGGTGGCAAACGGGCGGGTTGGGTCGGATATAAGCAGGTCGAAAATAGGTAATTTAAAAATGGATAAATTATCTGATACGACCCATATTTGAGACGGATAAAAAACGGATTATTCGGCGGATAATATGAATATTCATATTATCCAAGGCTTCTTGAATATGATCACTTATGAGAGAATTTCTACTCTCCCAAACTTGATAAATTTGAGGTTTTACAAATGTAAAATTTAAAACACATTAGTTATCCATTGGTTATCTATTTGGTTAACTATTTTCTAAGTGGATAATATGGTTCTTATCCATATTCGACCCGTTTTTAAAAAAGTTCATTATCCAACCCATTTTTAATGGATAATATAGGTGCATGGATAACTGTTTTCTTTTAACCATTTTGCCACCTCTATATTTGCTCTAGTGGTTTGAGACTCGTCCGACTACATAAGCTTTTATATTTATTAGTTCTAAAAAACGTTCGAGAGATCAGTATTCAAATCTCAATAAACAAGAAGTATTAGATGATTTCTTCTTATATATGCGTACATTTTGATGGAGAAAGTTATTTGACACATGTACTGACAAAACGTAATAAATACTCGACGAAATAGTCAAAGATGTACACAAATAGGTCAGACACCACTAGCATAAAAAAATTTGGGATGGAAAAACTCCGATGTTACTTTATGATAGAATATATATATTATGGAATCTAAACTGAAATACATGTTGAGTATAGTTTATATCCTGCAAGAGATTGAAATAAAATTGATCTTCAGAAGAATCTCCTACTATGAAAATCATTTATAGAAATATCAAGTTTTATTAAATATGTCCTCATACTTTATGTCTTTTTTGCTCTTTTACTTTTCTTGGCTTTCTACTTTCAAAAAGCAAGAGAGAAAATTAGTGGAATGGTTCCAAATTATATTATTCCCAAAGGTGTGGATACACTACTTTCCCCCCTGCAATTAATTCGAACAAGTCATTGCACGTTATTTCGACATATATATAGTATTGCATACATCGAATAATTCAAGCAATCCAAAAGATACGTCCACCATTCCCACTAAACCTATTTGCTTAGAGGAAACGGCATATACTAGAAAAGCCTTTTGAGTTATTGTTGGCTGCTATTTCACGCACACGCAATATTCAATTAACTCCAAAAAAAACAAACATGATATTTTCATAATATTTCGTGTGACTAATGCCTCCATTATTTTTTCCTACTAATAAATACATTAAGCAATACCACCTTCTAGGATCAGTTAAGGGTAAAACGTTATTCTTTCTCGGATTAGAATTTAAGATATTTAGAAGTGTGGAGGGATCTGATCCATTCCACAACATTCTGGGGCAAAACTATACTTTTGTAAGAGTGGTCCATTATTCACCCTTCATCGAAAAGTTGCATGTATATATAGGTAAAATATTATTTTTAGAGATATATATATATATATATATATATATATATATATATATATTGAACACTCTTTGTCAGAAACTATTTCAAATTTGAACATCTTTAAAAATTTCAGGTTTCACCACAGACGACATTCTTCCTTGGCGGATATGACCACAGTAGCAGAAAATATGCTCTCATTTTTTAAAATGTCTTTTTATTAATTGAAAAGGACCACAATGACCAATAATTTCACTAAAATAAAAGATTTGCGATCGACAAATTGCAAAAGAGATTCGTCTAAAGTTACATGAAAGACTGCTATCTTACACCTAAAGCACGACGCTTTAATTTCCCTTTGTACTATTTTCACTATTATAGTTCCTATATATTGCCTTTCACTAAAAAAGATGAAAGAAAAAGAAAAAGTTTAATTTGGTTTAGAAGATTCTTGGGAGGAACTTCCAAGTCTATAGGGTTACAAAATAATGGGCCAAATGGAGTCTTGACAGTTGACAAAATCGGGTCAACAATTGAAGCTTTTGCTTTGATGGCATATTTAAGAGGGGAGTATTTATTAGTTTGGTTTGAAGAGTCAAATTAGTGATATTGCAACTTCCTAGTTGCACATAGAGTACATTCTAGGGATGGGCGTCGGTCGGTTCGGTCGGTTATTATGAGAGTAAAGTTCAGTTTATCAGTTTTCGGTTTTGTAATATTAATAACCAAATCAAACCAAAGTATTTACGGTTCGATGCGGTTTTTTCAAAGTTCGATTCGGCTATTTCCGGTTTATTTTTTCGGTTATTAACGGTTCAAGATTTTTATATCTTGGATTTACTTCCGGTGATCATAAACTTCCAGTGGTCATAAAATGCAAGAAACTTTGTTCTAAATCAAGCATTAATGCGGATTGAGTGCTTTCAGCTACTCTAATCTAGAAAATCTTGGAATAAACAAATACAAATCTAGCTGTACTAGAACAAAGTTCTATTGTTAATTATTGGATTCAATTCCTTTTAGAGCAGCCCACTACTACTGTTTCTAGTATCAATATGAACAACATAACAATTAACAAAATAATAATTAATCCACTAGCAGGATTTCACGTCCAAACAGAACACAATAGCTACCAAAAACTGCTCAGAGATCAATGAAACATCAAAATAACTTAGCAGAAAATTACAGAAAGTCAAGTCCAGTTCCTATTTAACAAAATAATGTAGCATAGAAAGGGATCAATAGAAGAAAGTTACATGTTGACTTTCACTTAGCGGAATAATCAACACAAGAAATTTCCACCAAAATCGAATGAGCTGAGGAACATAGAAAAGGAACTCAAAACTTAGAAGAAGTCGCAATAATCTGAGGAAGAAGGATGAGCGACGAGCTGAGGAAGAACGCGTCACAGTCGAGCTGAGGAAGAAGGCAGCAGTTGCACAGAGCTGAGGAAGAAGGCAACAGTCGCACAGAGCTGAGGAAGAAGGCAGCAGTCGCACAGAGGAACCCTAAATCTAATTTTTAATTTAGGTTTGGGAAATGAGAATGTATCAGTAAGACTAAGTCTTAGGTAATTAGGTTTCAGTAAATTGAGTGGGCTTCAAATGGGTATTGGACTATTGGGCTTCAGCCTTAAGATGGATAATAAGTTTTGGACTCTCAAAAGAACCCATATGTTCAAACGTATTTTTCTCAACTAATACCCGAAATTTCGAATTTTCGGTTTAACCGAAAATCGAAACACCAAAATCGTAAATCGCACCGAAAAATCGAAATTTAATAATTTAAAAATCATGCACCGACCGAATAACCGATTAAACCGAAATCGAAAAACCAAAATTCACGGTTCGGCCGGTATTATGCCCACCCCTAATACATTCATTTCGAATTAGAATTTATATAAGTTTTGACTTCCTTTTGGGTAGTGAGAAACTTCATATCCTGCGTTGTTACAGGGAGAATAATATCATTTTGCTAGTTACAACTTTCCTTTTATAGTAAGTAAAGTTCAATTACAATATTGTACTAAAATATAATTGTGCAACCTTATGATTGTTAGAGTGTGTGAACAAGTTCCACGTGAAAAGTAGAAAGTAAGATTCTACTTAAAAGAAGTTGGATATTTTTAATGGTGCGAGACCTTTTAACGAAAATCGTGCAGGCTTAGCCCAACACGAACAATATCACACCATATAAAGTGTATCATTGAATCATTTTAGCTTAACAACTGATATCAGAGCGGACGATTTCGCGGGACTATGGAGATGGCGGAGTATGGCATGGGGCCCAGTTTAGTGCCTTTGCCCGTCTACGGAGTTCCCAACGATCTTTACCCGTAGCTTTGAAGACGCATACATATCCTTTGGGCTTCAGTGACCATAAATACTCAAGATCATGTGGGTGGCACACAGTTAATCTTCAAATTAGCCCATGAATAGTAATAGGTCATGCGAAACTTAGTTCAATGGGGAGATTGTTGGGTGCGTGTGAATAAAGTCCCACATGAAAAATAGAAAGAAAAAAGATTATACTTATTTGATACTTTTAATGGTATAAGATCCTTTGGGAAAATTGTATGAGCGTCGCAGTAATTGGCAGTATCACATCATGTTAAAAGTATCATTAAACTGTGTTTGTCCGACAACTATATCATCGATGATCATAAATATATGAGATTAATAGCCTGTTTGGCCAAGCTAGAAAAATCAGCTTATTTTGATAAGTACTTTTTTCAAAAGTGCTTTTCAAAAAAAGTACTTTTAGAGAAAAACAGTTTGTGTTTGACTAATTTATTTGAAAAACGCTTTTGAACAATAATTTATGTTTGGCCAAACTTTTCAAAAAGTACTTTTATATGTCAAATTACAAATAAGTACATGAAAAGATTTGCTTAATAGTTAATATTATATAAGTAGATAAATAATTATTAATTTTTATTATTAAAGATAATAATTAAGTTTTTTATTTTATTTAAGTAAAATATAAAAATAAAATTGAAAAGTAGTTTATTCTTTCAAAATAATTTAAATATATCAAAAATCATCCAATAAATATGAAAGTTCATCCCAAATGTCATTTTATATTACTTAATAGTTTAAACTAAGTAAGGTTATTTTGGTATATATAATATTTTACAAAGGGTATTTTTGGTAGGAAAAAAAGGCAAAACTGCTCCTGCTTCTACTTTTTGGGAGAAGCTACTTATTTCTGTTTTTTCAAAACTGCTTCTACTTCTAGCCAAAAATACTTTTTTTTTTTCAAATAAAAGCTTGGCCAAACACCTCAAATTGAGGAAAAAATACTTTTTTTGAAAAAAATACTTTTGGCATGGTGAGAAACTTGGCCAAACAGGCTATAACTCTTGAACTAAGCTCAATAAGCACCAGACACATGAATGGTGTAGAGTAGAAATAAAAATAGGTACAAATAAAAGAAAAAAACTCATTTATTTTAAATCTGAATCCGCTACTAAAACAAGATAGCAAACCACACATACATGTCTAGTAGTTTCTGAGTCCGGAACCAAAATATAGCTTTTTTGGACTCAAAGCACCAAAATAGGTGAAAAAAATAACTTGTAACCATTTTATGTATAGTGCATGGATGGCATGCGCTATACCTTAACGTATATTTGTCCGTTAAGGTATAGCGCATGCCATCCATGCGCTATACTTCTTAATTGACCGACCCACAATAATTGGTGGGTATAGCGCATAGCTTTTCTGTAGCGCGTTTAATTAATGTGCTATACCCTCCAATTATTGTACCCCCGCATAATGCTTTTGCTTATTTAAGAAGCTTCATTCTTTCTTCAAAAATTCAGTCTTATGCATCTTTTTTATTTTTCTTTACTCATTCTGAAATATTTGTTTACTTAACTTTTTCTGTATTTTGCCATATTATCTGAAGAGTGAAAAATTAGAGTTGCATTATATTGGGGGGGGGGGGGGGGGAGGGAGGGAGGTTGTCGTGGAGAATAACTCAGTACACTATAATTTTTCTCTACAGTGTATTATTAAGTTGCCACTTACATTGGAGTACGATAGATTGGTATCGTTGTTATGTAAAAAAAAGAGTGTGAAGAAATGTTCGGTTAATATTAAAGTAACCGAAAAATATCCATATTCTCTTACTCCGCAAGGGGTTGCTTGTTATGCCGAGTTTAACATCGTAGACGATGAAATTCTGAAAGATTTTTTGAGGACTCCGGATCAACACCGTGAACTTCTTGTGATAAAAATGTTGGAAATATACGTCAAGTCTGAAGACGTTTGCAATATTGAGGTTTCGCAAAATAAGGACAACCCTCAATCATTGGGTAGTGTTTTTGGAGCAGTTTTATCCGAATAGATTTCGTTTAAAAGAGTTTAAAAAGATCTAAACTTATCTCCACGGGCGAATGCAGAGCGATGACATAATTTCTCCCTAAGTTTACATAATTCACATGACGAGTGGTAAGTTTCAAATTTCTTTTGTCTTAGTATGTTTTTTTATGTATCATATTCGTACTGACACTCACATATTTCAAAGGGGGTACCAGCCATATATGAATTTTACAAGTTATGAACCAACAAACAATTGGAATATGCCCAATTTTGGTATTTTGGATCATGGTGGTCCATCCGGGAGTCATCGGTAACTCGATAATGTACATAATGGGATATGAACAAATTACAAATTGTAAGTTAAGAGATAAATCTAATATATAATGTTGGGATGAATTTGAGAAACTCATTATTTTATTGGTTGTGCAGTGAAAACGAGCAATTTGAAGGTCGTGTCCTTACTCAATTGCCCGAATACGATATATTTAATCAGAGTCAAGAAGATGATAGTGATTATGTCAACAATGCTGGTGAGTTTAGAGATGATACACCCTTCCTTGATGAGGGCGACGATGATGAGGAAACGTGCCTTGCTGATGAAAATGAGAATGAGCAGCCTGATTTACCGAGAGAGCATGATGCCACCAATGAGCATGCTCCATCTATGTAGACTCCACCTCCCGTTAGACCCAGAGTGTACGAGTCCCATGTGCCTTTTCATTCAAGGGAGTTATGTGTATTGTCATGTCTACCTGAAAAAGCTGTCGACCTGAAAAAGCTGTTGACATGAAAAAGCTGCACCGACTTGTACCGTAAAGAATCATTAGTACGCGAAACGTAGCGCATCACTAATATGCGTTATGTAACCTAAATCACTCTTAGCTGCCTATAAACACCCCACAGATTTTGCATTATTATTTGCGGCGTAACCAAATGAAGAAAACAACTTTTCATAAATTTTTCAAGCTCGAGCATTACAACATGTCTGGACGCAATGATGTACCAAGGTATTACTGTGGCAAACGTACGATTTTGAATTCATGTTGGTCAAATTGCAATTTAGGACGCAAACATTGGATGTATAAATAAGTTGTAAGTTATTATTATTGAAAGTTATGCTGGTTAATAGATTATTTATAGCATATTAATTAATAGTCTTTTGTTGTCATCCCCATTTGTAGGACGAAAATCAATGTGATTTTGAAGAATGGTATGATGAACCCATTAACCAGAAATACTACAAATCATATTTGCTAAACATTTGAAATCTGACCGATGAGTACGAACTCCAGATCTTGAAACTGCAAGAACAACTTGCGATAGTGAAGGAGAAACTGAAAGAGGCAGAAAAAGAAAATAATCGATTAGAAGAAAAATTTCGGTGGTTGAAGCATAGAATAATGGGCGATAGTAACTAAACCAACACATGGATGCGTTTTGAATTGTCATCTATTTTTCATATATTTTTGAGTTATAAGAGAATTAAATATTGAATTTTCATAACTTATCAAGATATATTTTATAATTATTCATATAAAAAATACTTAGGTTGATAAATTTTCTATATTAATATTTTATATGTTAGTTTCTTACATTTTTAGACTAAAATTTGGCAGGATTTTGTTTGAACTATCATCTTTTTTCCAGATTTTTTGAGTTATAATAGAATTAAATATTTATTTTTCATAACTATCAAGATATATTTAATAATTATTCATATAAAAAAAACTACAAACTTAATACTAAATAATATTTAATTTATTTCATTCGTAACGATTTGTTTGTTAACTTTTATATTTTGCCCAAAAATACGACATCGTCTCTTTTCTAATGTCAACTAATTATTTTATGATTCATATCTAATATTTGATAATTATTTAGTAATACATTTTATACATAACTGAGTACTCTAACCGAGTTAGTTAATGAGGGGACGCAGTTTTTATTCTAGACTAAAGAATCCTAAAGAGCACTAAAGCCGCACTATTCTAAATTACCATAAACAACATCAACTAACATAAACTAAGATTTATTATCAGTTTTACTACGAAGTGTACTACATAACAATAAAAGGCACAACATAACAATGAAAGACACTAAACAATAATAAAGTCACATATTATTATATGTACAACACTAAATTCACATATAACACTAATTATTCAACAAAAGAACAATATATAATTTTCATAATTTTTTTACATAAATAAACTAATCCAGATAAAAAACAAAAAAAATAACTATATCAAAAAACGATCATAAAAAGCATACAACACAGTAAAAACAACTAATTAGTAATTTATATGCATGAGTTTTACTATAAAAGTGAGTCAAAATACCTTATTTTAGAGTTTTTTTGAATTGAGAAAAATTGATGATTTGACCACCGTAACGAGCAATAGAAGAGATCCACTATATGACAACGCCTTGGATCGGGTGTTAGCTCGCTAAAATACTGAGGGGATATGATTTTTGGGGGACGAGTGGGCTCCAATGGAGATTTAAGCTTTATAAATTGGGGGGGAGGGTGGGAGGAGGGCTGCTTTTGCCGTTCTGTCGTGAGGAAAAAGGCTGAGCCATTTTTAATATAAGTATAGCGTGCTATACCTACCTGTCTTTTCAACTTCAGGTAAAGCGCATCCCGCGCTTTACTTATATTTTGACCGACATTTAAAATTCAAATATAGTGCATAGATGGAATGCGTTGTACCTTAATGGGCAAACGTGTCGTTAAGGTATAGTGCATGCCATCCATGCGCTATACATAAAATGGTTACATATTTTTGTTATTCACTCTGTATTACTGTAATAAATAATAATAACCATTAAGCTTTTTGAAATAGAAACAGAAACAGAAAGTTAGTAGAACCAGTTGTACAAAATAAATTCTGAAAAAAAATATTGAATAAATCGAGCGCACTAAATGCATAGTGTGGCCTTGAGAAAATTATTCTCCTCAAGTACCCGAGGTGTTGGAATATTATCCTTCCAAGATAGAACGATTTAACTCACCAGCGTATTGGTACCAAAAACTCCGGTGAACTTCGAACCACTCAATGGTCACAAAGCACACTGGAAAATGTTGTGCAGAAGAAGAAGATGATAATCAAAAAATTTAGTAAGTAAAGATCCTGGGATTCAAGGCATATTTATAGACCATTTGGCACTGTTTATGAAAAGGTTTGCAATGTTTCAGAAACAGCCATAGCTGTTAGAACAGTAGGAAATAATTCTGTTAAAATATTGCGGAAAAAACAGAAAAATAGATTTAAAATAATCCGTGAAAGAAAACGGGCCGGATCGGACCGGGTCGCAGGTCATGGGTTATCCGGGTCGTAGGTCATGGGTTATTCCGGATTGAATTTTCGTTAATTAATTAAATAATTGAAAAAATTTTTATCCAAAAAGATTAATCAATTAATCAATCTTTGACCAAATCCAAATCTGAATCCGAAGCCGAAGCCGAAGCCGAGCCGAGCGAGCGAGAGACGACGACGACGCGATACTTGCCTTCTTCTTAACTCTTTAAGAGCTAGAAGAAGAGCAATTATATATATACACCAACAACCTTTTCTTCCTCCAATATGGGACAATGTCCCTTTGCCAATGAGGGAAACTCAAATATTTTATTTTTCCTCCATTTTCCATTCACCCTCTTTAAGCTACACCAAGCTTAAAAGCCCAACAATCCCCCACATGAATGGGGAATGACTATAAAATAAAGGAATGCACGGATGCGTGTGTGTTTTACATGCAAGAATTAATTGCATCTAGATAAGTAGGTTTCCCTTTGAACTTTCCGTAGTGAACTTATATCGGATATACTCGGTCAATCGGTAGATTTGATATCTTTGAACCGTCGAGCTTTGTTGTATACCTAGACAACATAAGTCACACAATCAATCCTTAACCATCTATGGTTCTCACGGTTGTGTTCGTTTCAGCCATGAACACCGCCTGGTTTCATGAGTGCTTAGAGAATGGGCCTTTACTTTCATTCCCCTTGAAGCGGCTTACACTTCACACTCACATAGGTGATTTCTAAACGTGTAATCCTATAGACACACTATCTGGTCATATCCTGCCAGACTTAGCAAATCATTAAAAAACTTTAAGCTTTATTGACTCAGCAAAAAGCCTTAATACTTTACCTCGATTTCTGAACATTGTCTTCATCACGAGAATGAGTTGAGTTATTTGACAATGTTGAACCGTCATTCATAACTTAGTTTGATCTCTTTGAACCTAGCTCTTGGGATCTCCAGTCTGCTAGGTAGAGTTACCTCCATGATGACTTGTCCTAGGCTTTAATCTCATTCCCTTTGATGATCTTTCATCTGCCTCTCTAGATAGGCCTTTTTTAAGTGGATCCGACACGTTATCTCTTGACTTTACGTAGTCAATCGTGATAACACCACTAGAGAGTAGTTGTCTAATGGTATTGTGTCTCCATCGTATGTGACGATATTTTTCGTTATACATAACGCCCCCTGCCCTTCCTATTGCCACTTGACTATCACAATGTATACAAATAGGTGCCAAAAAGGTTTGGGCCAAAATAGAATATCTTCCAAGAAATTCCGGAGCCATTCAACTTCTTCACCGGCCTTATCTAAAGCTATGAATTCAGATTCCATTGTAGAACGGGTGATGCACGTTTGTTTGGATGATTTCCAAGACACTGCTCCACCTCCAATTGTGAAAATATATCCACTCGTGGATTTAACTTCAGATGATCCAGTGATCCAATTTGCATCACTATATCTCTCGATCATGGAGGGATATTTTTTATAATGCAAAGCGTAATTTTGGGTATGCTTGAGATACCCCAAATCTCGTTTCATTGCCATCCAATGTATTTGATTAGGATTACTTGTAAACCGACTCAGTTTACTAATAGCACATGCTATATCTGGTCGCGTACAATTCATGATATACATCAAACTTCCTAATACTCTTGCATAACTCACGTCAATTGGAGTCTTGGCAATTTTGAAATCCAAATACTTGAACTTGTCAAGTACCTTTGAGGCTGTGATAATGCTAGACCTTGTGGAGTCTTATGAATTCTGATTCCTAAGATCACATCAGCAACTCCTAAGTCTTTCATGTCGAATTTGCTAGCCAACATGTGCTTAGTAGCATTTATATCTGCCATGTTTTTGCTCATTATCAACATGTCATCAACATATAAACAAACAATGACTTCATGTCCTGGAGTGTTTTTAATGTAAACACATTTATCACACTCGTTGATTTTAAACCCACTTTCCAACATTGTTTGGTCAAATTTGGCATGCCATTGTTTGGGTGCCTGTTTAAGTCCATAAAGCGACTTAACAAGTTTGTACACTTCCTTTTCTTTACCAGGAACTACAAAACCCTCAGGTTATTCCATGTAAATCTCTTCCTCCAATTCTACATTTAAGAAAGCTGTTTTAACATCCATTTGATGTATTTCAAGACCATACACGGTCGCTAGTGCCACTAACACCCTAATAGATGTTATCCTCATTACTGGCGAGTAAGTGTCAAAGTAATCAAGGCCTTCCTTTTGTCTATAACCTTTAAGAACAAGTCTTGCCTTATTTTTGTCAATTGTGCCATCAGCTTTCTTTTTTCGTTTAAAGATCCATTTCGAACCTAAAGGCTTATTTACCAGAGGAAGATCAAACAATTCCCATGTATGGTTATCCAAAATTGATTGAATCTCACTATTGGCTGCCTCTTTCCAAAACACTGAATCAGAAGATGACATAGCTGCTTTAAAAGTTTGAGGCTCATTTTCAAGCAAGAATGTCATAAAATCTGGTCCAAAGGAAATAGATTTTCTTTGACGTTTGCTACGCCTTGAATCTTCTATACTTGGAGTATTTTTCTTTAGTTCTTCCCGAGGTCGTTTAGGTCTTTCACTTAACGACTCACATTCAGTTTTATACGGATAGATACTTTCAAAGAATTCAACATTATCTGATTTCATTATCGTATTAATATAAATTTCGGGATTATCGGATTTATGAACAAAAAACCGACATGCTTTACTGTTTTTGTAGCATATCCAATGAAAACACAATCTACAGTTTTTGGTCCGATATTAACCCTTTTAGGTAAAGGAACTTGTACCTTTGCTTGACACTCCCACACTTTGAAATATTTCAAGTTGGGTTTTCTTCCTTTCCATTCTTCATATGGAATAGATTGTGTTTTGCTGTGGGGTACTCTATTGAGTATTCGGTTAGCTGTAAGGATAGCTTCCCCCCCACAAACTCTGCGGTAATCCGGAACTTATTAATAAAGAATTTATTATTTTCTTTAATATCCGATTTTTCCTTTTCGCAATTCCATTGGATTGAGGTGTGTAAGGTGCAGTAGTTTGATAGATAATTTCATATTCCGAACATATTTCTGCAAACAGAGATTCATATTCTCCACCCCTATCACTTCTAATTATTTTGATCTTTTTATTCAATTGATTCTCCACTTCATTCTTGTGTTGCTTAAATGCTTTAATTGTTTCATCCTTACTATTAAGCAAATAAACATAAAAATATCGAGTGCAATCGTCAATAAAAGTAATAAAATACTTTTTCCCACATAGAGATGGTGTCGACTTCATATCACAAATGTCAGTATGAATTAAGTGTAAAGGATTTGAATTCCTTTCAATAAACTTATAAGGATGTTTTACAAACTTAAATTCAACGCATATTTGACATTTTGATTTATTACACTCGAATTTAGGCAATACTTCTAAATTAATTAACTTCCGCAAGATTTTATAATTGACATGTCCTAAACGAATATGCCATAAATCATTTGACTCCAATAAATAAGAATAAGCTGAAATTTTATTCATATTGTCAACAACCATTATATTTAATTTGAAAAGGCCCTCTGTGAGGTAGCCCTTTCCAATATATATTTTATTCTTGCTTACAATAACTTTATCAGAAACAAATACACATTTGAATCCATTTTTAACAAGTAAAGAAGTAGAATCTAAATTCTTCCTAATAGTAGGAACATGAAGAACGTTGTTGAGCATTAACCCCTTGCCGGAAGTCATCTTCAGGAATATCTTCCCATAACCTTCAATCTTGGCTGTTGCAGTATTTCCCATGGAAAACTCTTCTTTGGGACCAATAGTAGAGTAAGTCGCAAATGCTTCTTTGATAGCATAAATATGTCGAGTGGCTCGAGAGTCAATCTGCCACTCATTCAGATTTCCAACTAGGTTGCATTCTGAAAGCATTGCACACAGATCATCAATGTCATCATTCTTCTCCACTATGTTGGCATGTCCCTTCTTCTTATCCTTTTTTGGAGACGACAATCAGGAGCTTTGTGACCAGCTTTTCCACAATTGTAGTAGCTGCCCTTGAATTTTTTTTTGTCCTGCTCCTTAGTCTGTCCAGAAGACCTCTTTCTCTTCTTACTTTTTGGAGCAGTCTCCTCAATGATATTAGCTCCCATGATCGTTGAATTTTCACGAGACTTCTTCTCGGATGTTTTCTTGTCTTCCTCAATCTTGAGACGAATCACAAGATCTTCCAACTTCATTTCTTTGCGCTTGTCCTTAAGATAGTTCTTGAAATCTCTTCACGAAGGAGACAATTTTTCAATCATTGCAGCCACTAGAAATGCTTTGTTCACGACCATACCTTCAGCAATAAGGTCGTGAAAAATAAGTTGAAACTCCTGAACTTGGTTTCCAACAGTTTTGCAGTCTATCATTTTATAGTCTAGAAACTTGGCAACCACGAACTTCTTCAAGCATGCATCTTCAGTCTTGTACTTCTTCTCAAGTGCGTTCCATAATTCTTTCGAAGTATTTATCGCACTATACACATTGTACAAGTCATCCTCTAAAGCGCTCAAGATATAGCCTTTGCAAAGAAAATCTGCCTATTTTCGCGCCTCAACAATCATGAATTTCTCGTTGTCCGGCATGTCCGCAACAGGCACTGGAGGTTCTTCACTAGTGAATTTCTGCATACCAAGTGTGGTAATCCAAAAGAACACTCTTTGCTGTCATCCTTTGAAGTTGGCTCCAGAAAATTTTTCCAGTTTCTCGGCCGGTGGAACAGTAGTTCGGCTTGACGAGGCTATCGCCGTTGCCGCAACGGTCGCAGAAGGATTTCCGTTATCAATTATAATTTCTCACTGTCAATAACAGAAGAGTTCAATTAATGGCAGAAAACAGAATGGTAAACAATACTGTAATTAATAATAACCAGTACGTTTAATAAATAAAAAATCAAAGTTTTTATATTTGTTTCACAGAAAACGGTAAAATTTTGTTCTTCAAATCGTTTCTGAATTTCAATACTCCGATGAAGTTTTTATATCTTCAAGTCAGAATAGTAAAATTCAGAAGAAGTAAAAAACCACACATGTTTTAATCTCCACAAACAGAATACAAAATACAATAAAATAATTTTCTTAAGATTGTTATTCACTCTGTATTACTGTAATAAATAATAAAAACTATTAAACTTTCTTAAATAAAAACAGAAACAGAAAGTTAGTAGAACTAGTTGCACTAAATAAATTCTCGAAAAACAATATTGGAATAAATAGAGCCCACTAAATGCACAGTGTGTCCTTAAGGAAATTATTCCCCTCAAGTATCCGAGGTGTTGGAATATTATCCTCCCAGGATATAACGATTTAACTCACCAGCGTATTGGTACCAAAAACTACGGTGAACTTCGAAACACTCAATGGTCCCGAAGCTGAAGGCGAGGCCGAAGCCGAGCCGAGCGACGACGACGGCGTGAGGCTTGCCTTCTTCTTAACTCTTTAAGAGTCAGAAGAAGAGCAATTGTATATATACTCATCAACAATTTTTTCTTCCCCAATATGAAACAATGTCCCTTTGCCAAGGAGGGAAACTCAAATATTTCATTTTCCCTCCATTTCCCATTCAACCTCTTTAAGCTACACCAAGCTTAAAATTAAGCTAAACCAAGCTTAAAAGTCCAACAATTTTTTTTATCAATTTTTGTGCGTTGAGTCCAAAAATACCACACGTTGGTTCCGGACTCGTAATTTCGCATAACTGGCCCTGTAAAATTCACCTCGACCGAGCACACGTGCACCAATCACTGTCACCGATCACGTAACAACTCTTCTGACCCAGTTGCTAAGCTCAAATACAGCAACTCCTATGAGACCCATCTTTGCAGCTAGCCATCAGAGGACACACATGCTCAGTTCACATGCATGCATTACCAGAAGTCACTTTCATCATCTGAGCTCAAAGTTTATCTATCCTAAAAGTATACTGGTGTTTTACATTTATCATTGCTTATAGTTATTAATTAGAAAGGCTTGGAACAATGATAAAGTTGTCTCCGTCTGATTTATAGGTCATGCGTTCGAGTCGTGGAAGCAGCCATTAATGCTTGCATTAGGTTAGATTGTTTACGTCACACCCATTGGGGTGCGGCCCTACTCTAGATGAATGCGGGATGGTTTGTGTACTTGACTGCCATTTTATTGTTTATAATTATTAGAAGAGGAGCTTTGGAGCAACGATAAAGTTGTCTACATGCGACCTATAGGTTACGGATTTGAGCAGTGAAAGTAGCCACTAATGCTTACATTAGATTAGGTTGTCCGTATTACACCCCTTGGAATACAGACGACCTTCCTCGAATCTTGCATGAACGTGGAATGCTTTGTACACCGAGCTGACCGTTCATTGTTTATAGTTATTCGATCCTTAGCGATTGTTCATCTTCCGGTGCTTCAAGCCTCTAGAAAAAAGGCGATCTTTTGCATTGCTCTTCTTCATTGCTTAATTAGTTGGTGAACATCTCAAAACTAGGTAGATCATATCAAATTATCATGCTAGATCTAGTCAATGGTCATGTCAAAATTGCAAAACCCGTGATCATGGCCAGTAAGTGTGAAGGTATCCTGGAAAAACTTGTTATTCCCTATTCTCAAAATACTTTATACCACAAAAATTGTTTATGTTTTAAACACAATTTTTCTCTTAAAAATTGGGACTCACGTCGAGTCGAAGCGGTTTATAAGAGTCCGAAATAACTATAGTCGAAATATTTTATAACAATCTCATTTGTTTCGATATTTTTGACTGTTACAGTAAAATATTTTTATATAGAGGATATATATATATATATATATATATATATATATATATATATATATTATAATATTATATAAAAATCGATTCCGAAAAAAATTTGACTTTTGTAGTGAATAATTGTTATATAAGGATGATATTATAGAGTGTCTAACTTTATAATGATCTAAAGTATTATCGGACTAACAAGCTAGTGAGACTGGAATTAGCTACAAATTATGTCGTCGCTAATTTGTCGCTAAAATGCTCATAATTAGCAATTTTGTTTTATAATCCGTTACTAATCCGTCGCTAAATAAAATTAGCGATTAATTTTTCTGTTTAGCTAAAGAATTATCGCTAAAACCTGATTTTTTAGTAGTACTTTACACTTCATGATTTACTGGTCGAAATGACCGGAACGAAATGGATTCTTGAATTTATTAACTTTCCAAAAAAGTTTCTGTCAATATCCTGTATGTACTAAAACCATTAAAAGAACCCCCAACAATTTATTGGGAATTGTACACAGTATTTGAAATACAGGAAAAAAAATACGATCTCTAGTGTTTTAAATATCTTGACCTGCCCTTTCGCCTTTTATATTACAGGAACTAACAATGCACAAACAATGGACACTGCTAATAATTGGCTCTAATAAGTATAGATCAGGAGGAACAAATGCAACTAAATTGTTTCCATAGACTTAATTTGACACGCAGACAGATAGTTTTAACTTTTAAGTCTCCAACCTCTAATATTTTCTAGATAAACTATAAACAAGTCAACTATATTGTGATTAATTTGCATAATGCACTTCTCTTTTGTAGAGCAACTGTTTTTTTGAATTTTTTTTATGACTATATATATATATATACTCCTTTCGTTTCAATTTATTTGAATCCATTTGACTGGGCACAGAGTTTAAGAAAAGAGAGAAGACTTTTAAACTTGTGGTGTAAAATGAATCACATATATTTTGTGTGGCTATAAATCATTGCATAAAGGTAAATTATTTCCAAATAGGGAAATGAGTCATTCTTTTTGGCACGGACTAAAAAGAAAATAAATTCATATAAATTAAAACAGAAGGAGTATATAATTTCCACTTAAAATATATAATAATAATAATATATAATAACATCAGCTTAGATGCATTGTATATATGAATTCGTTTTCGCTCTCCAAAGCTAGAAACTGTGTCTAGAATCTGGGGGGGGGGGGGGGCTAAAGATGCGATTTAGAAAATTCAACTTAATAAACGACAAACTCACTCGTCCTAACGTAAATACCTTTTTAGTCTGTGCGTATATTTTTTTATATTAGAAATAAATTAATCTTAAACTTCCTATTTTATCTTTAACGAGATAATTTATAACTAAATAAATTTAGAGGCGGAGTCAGAATTTAAAATTTATGAGTTTTGAACTTTCCTCGGAACTCATAAATCGTCTTAGTTACTGAGTTCGTAATTAAATATTTATACGTATTTAAAAGTTTTGTTTCTTTCTTTCATAACTTATATGCGCAGTCAAACCGTGTTACATAAAATGAAAATCGAAGGAGTAGGTTTTTATGAAACTACGTGCGCTTACAGTTTTACTGCCTAATGTAAAGTGCAACTTCTAGTCTGAGCATGTGAGGTTAACTTTATATTTGCTTAATGAAGAATTCAAAAACTCAATAGCCAGTACTAACACGGCACTAAAGGCTTATAATTCAGTGATAGTCCTTCACTTAATAAATGCGAGAAAGATTCTCACCGTCGTTAATTTATTCTTGTACAAATGTAAATAATATAATACTGTTTAGATTCTGGATGACTTCGGCATATTTAACAACATGAGATTTCTGAACAACTGTTTGATTGAGAAAACATTAGGTAGAAGTTTAAATTTGAAAAGACTTTACAATAATAATAGGAGAGAACAGATCTAGAGACCAAATAAGAGCCTAATAAGTATAACATTTTTGAGATCTTTGATCAATTTGGTACACTAAAAAAAATATTAAGAGAGTTATTTCACATGAGATGCTACTACTTTCAAAACAAGCCATGTGAAATTACCGGCTCCAGATACTTTGGAACAATTTGACCTAATGCATGCTCATTGTTTTTAATTACCATGTTAGAACTGAAAATGTGTGGTCATATTAAAGTATGTATTTTGATCTAACTAGTCCACTTTTTTGTTTCCAACTTGTTGTGGACAAGAACGATTTTTGTATATATATATTTGTTAAGTATTGTTACTTTAATATGGGTATGGCTCGTGTGGATGACAAGATGCGGTAAGTGAGGCTCAGATGGTTCGAGTACGTGCGGAGGAGGAGCCCTGATGCGTTGGTGAGGAGGTGCGAGAGTTTGGCCTTGGCGGGAACGAGAAGAGGTAGAGGGTGACCTAAGAAGTATTGGGGAGAGGTGATCAGACAAGACATGGTGTTACTGCAGATTTCCGAGGAGATAATCCTTGATAGGAAGGTGTGGAGGTCGAGCATTAGGGTTGTAGGTTAGGACGTAGTCGAGTTCGGGGGTGAGGCTAGTTCGATAGGGGTGGCCTTAGACTGCTAGTGATTTATGGTGTATTTACACTATCCTTCCTTTTTTCATAGCATCGAGGCTTATTTTCTGGTTTTGTTATTGCATTTCAACTATTTCCTAGTTTTTATGATGTTGTTATTATTTGTTTGGTTTCTGTTTGATGGTACTAACATATTGTTTCTTCCCTTCTCTTCTCGTCTTTTCCGTCTTCTTTTGAAAACAACCTCTCTACTCCTTCGGGGTAGGGGTAAGGTTTGCGTACACACTACTCTCCCCATACTCCACTTGTGAGATTTTATTGGGTCGTCGTTATTACTTTAATATGTAATTGCTAAGATCAAATTACTTAATTTGATGAAAAGTATCTGGTGCTAAGAGCCCGTTTGGACATAAGAAATATTTTACTTTTTTTTTGAATTTTTTTTTCTTTTCGAAATCAGCATTTGGTCATAAATTTTTTAATTTTCAATTGAAAATGTATTTTGGAATTTTTCGAAAATTTTAAAAAGTCCAAAAATCTATTTTTTAAAATTTTCATTCAGATCACTCACAAAATTTCAAAAATAACCCAAAATTATATTTATATCCAAACACAACTCTAATTTTCAAATATTATTTTCAGTTGAGAATTTTTCTCACTTTTTTTTTGTTGAAATTTTACAATTTTTATGTCCAAACGCCCATTAAATTATTTTATTCTACTTCTAGGAGCACCAGAAGCGTTTATTAGTGAAAGTATAATGGGTGAGGTTGCAAACAAGACTTTTTCAATTCCTCGTTAATTCAATGGCTTGACCAAACAGGAAATGAGAAGTTGGAATTGGAAACCATGGGTTTGGGTATAAATAAACATAAACATAAAATTACAAGGGACTTTGCCGTTTAAACTAACGGCCACCTTTTTGCAACAGGGGCCACTAGAAGATCAGCTTTTGCACTGACGCACTCCCTAAAGTTTCCACGTACACATAATACGTCCTATTGATTTTCTTTATTAAATTTTTAATAATATATAATGAATTACTTTATTGGAAGATATGGGAAGATCATTTGGCGGTGCACATGTGGGGTTGTGTGATGAATGTCCCCAAGAATTGTGACATTGAGGGTTTGTTTGATTGAGAAATAAGTAATCTCATTATTAATAATTTCGTGATTAGTTATTTTGAGATTAATTATTTTATTTTTTTATAGATATAAAAAAAATATTACAATTTCAGAATAACTAATTTCAAAATTAGTTATACTATGATTTTATCCCAATTAAATATAAGATAAACTTATCTCAAATTTAATTTCGGAATTAATTATCCCTCATCTCTTGTATCAAACGAGTCCCCATAGCTTCTTTTTAATTATTCTCTTCGATTCAATTCTTGTGATGTGGAGTATTTGACTTTTTACTATACAAGAATATTGACTAATATTTTAAAATATATTCTCAACGCATTAACATAAGAAGAATTGTATTTATTATATTTTTAAAATAATTTTAAATATTTAAATTTAAATTTTAAATCTTAATTGATCTAATTCAATATAAATTCAAAAACTAATTAATTTAACTCTCAAAAAATATAATACATTACATATATTGGGATGCCGGAGCATCTGTTACCCTTGATCAGGGGGACATGGGTTTGGGACTCTTTAGGTTAAACCCCAATAATGTGTCACTTATCTATACGGGAGTTAGTAATTCGGTTCGGCCGGTTATTTTATAAAATTAGTATTATATCAATTTTTTGGATACTTTATTATACAATTAAAATTAGATTTTTCAAAACTGTTCCAATCATGACGGTTTCTCTTTAGTATCAGTATGATTCGATTAAGTTTTCGGTATTTTTTAAAATGTCATGCATGTAAAAGTCACTAATAGAAGTATAATGCAATAACATACCTACTTTTATAGGATTTAGCAAAATTTTCTAGATATTTTTACTATTTAAAGGGTGATGAGTTAAGAAAATATAAAAAATAATCAGAGTATAGATCCATCAACTAGTCTACAACAGCGTAAATGAAACTAATAAGCAAAGACAAAGAAAATATAAATCACGCGAGTGAAAAGATATTAACCAAGTTGACTCAAGAATAAAGTTTATAGAAGATTTAATATTCAAAAGATAAATCTAAATCACACAAAAGGAAACGTATTCAATACATTAATGTAGTTTACTACTCATAATCACTAGAATACTTTGTGTCTTTCTAGTGAGTATGATGAAAATAATTTAGTTTTAGTAGGAGTGGCATAATAAGAATATGATTTTGAGTTTAATTATTTGTTGGCCTGTAACCATTTTCATAATTTCAAGGTCCAAAAAAAAATGTAATACTTTATTATTTTTAAATTTAATATAAAAAAAAAATTCACATGTAAATTTATTCGGTATGATTCAGTATTTTTTCAGTTTATTTTCATAAAATAAAAAACTTAGCATAATTATCGATACAATTATAGTATATTAGGAAAACTATTTTTGCACGATTAATAGTTTGGGGCTTGTCCTAGGTACTAGATAGAGTAGGCTATTGGGTTCTTTCAATGAAAATTGAATAAGGGGATAAGTAATAACTTTAATATTGGTGCACGAAATAAAAATACAATTGATAATGGCCAAACTATTTTATAAATTTCTCTGTATGTTTATGGAATTAAAACACGAATGCAATGTTTAGTATGAGAAATGTTTTCCGAAAGCACTTTTCAACTTTGACTTAAATAATTTTTTTTGTTTCCAATAATTAATTCAATTAGAAAAGCCATGTCTTCTACATGGATTTTCATTTTCTTTGTTCTTTTTTTATTGCTTTCCTTTTAAAAAGCAAACGAGAAACTTAGTGGACAACTTTCAAATTGTATTAGTATTTATAATTGATTTCTTCTTAGAACGAAAAGATCCATTAGATAATTAACTAGTCACTAATAAACTACTTTTCCCTATAAAATTAGTTGTTGTAATAGCTAAAAGCCCCATTTCTCTCTCTCTCTATATATTATTTCCAATAATTAACGGGATCCAAACGATACATTCCCCAATCCCACATGTTTACAATATAAATGCCTCCATTTTGTTCTTGTTCTCTATCAATGATTTTGTATTATAAAGGTCCTTGAAGATCCACGTTTTTACTAAACTAAGATATAATCGTCAAATTTCACAATCCTCTTCTTGTGACAAGAAAGACCTACATTGAGCTAGAAAAATTTGTTCACACTCGATATTTGCATCAAATAACATTAGTTATATCAAATTCATATTATATATCTATTATGTTGGTGTAAATAACGTGAGTAAGTTTTTTCTCATCGAAAACGCTAAGATTTGTTATCTCTTGTTAATATTTTTCCTTAACAATGTTATATTTTCTTTTATTAAACAGAAGAAATATCCAATATTAAAAAAGGAATAGTGAAGAAGATTCTTGGGGAGGAAGAAGTGACCAAGTATAGTCGTGAGAGTTGACTAAGTCGGGTCAACAAATGAAGCTTTTTTTTAATGGCACATTTAGAGCTGGCAATATATTTCAAAGAAGAGTCAAATTCAATACAATTTGAAGATGCATTAGGAAATTGATAATTGCATATTCCTAGCTAGTTCCACCAGAGATTACGTAACTTCGATTAATATTTATTTGTAGACTTTGCAACGTTCTTTTAGGTTCCAATTCTAAATCCTACTTCGAAACAGGAAAAATAGTACGATAAAATTCATATTTTGAGGGAACGTAAGAACTTTCAGCTCCTACCTTAGGAAGAAAAATGAGGTTACATTAAAAATATTCTATTTATATTTTAAATACCTCAGGTTTGATCATAGTTCATAAATATGAAGCCAATTATAAATGTGATATTTGGTTATTATATAGTACACTTATGCTTTTGATGAGTCCAGTGCGGTGGTGAGATGTATGCTCAAATCTATGAGACCTATAATAAATCTAACAAATCATTAATACCCCTAACGTATTGAAAATGGCTCAAAAATACTATCCGTTAACCTTTTGGTCTAAAAATACCTTTAACGTTTTATTTTTGGCTCACATATACCCTTAACGTTTTATTTTTGGCTCACATATACCCTTAAAACTAACAAAACATGGATGATAAATTTTTGGTTCACCTTCCATCAATATACTATATATTCTTTTATATGTATTTTATACCACATATATAAATTATATATATATACATCATAATACATGTAAACAAACAAAATATACCACACATTTTCTTTAAAGTTGTGTATTTTATACTTTATATATACCACTATTATATAATTTATCACATATACTATTATAATAGAAAATATATAAGAACCATCGGTCGAAATTATAACATGTTAAAATAAGGGAGCGACTCTGCTCCATTAGAATTTGCTCCATTAGATGTCAATATAGCTTTAAATAACTAACACGTGTCCTTGTTAATTTCGACCGCTCCCTTATATATTTTCTATTATAATAGTATATGTGATAAATTATATAATAGTCGTATATATAAAGTATAAAATACACAACTTTAAAGAATATGTATGGTATATTTTGTTTGTTTACATGTATTATGATGTATATATATAATTTATATATGTGGTATAAAATACATATAAAAGAATATATGGTATATTGATGAAAGGTGAGCCAAAAATTTATTATCCATGTTTTGTTAATTTCAAGGGTCTATGTGAGCCAAAAATAAAACGTTAAGGATATATGTGAGCCAAAAATAAAACGTTAAGAATATTTTTAGACCAAAAGGTTAACGAAGGACATTTTTGATCCATTTGCAATACGCTAGGGATATTTTTGGTCATTTTCCGTAACCCTTATTATATAAATACACCGTCAAAATTATTTTATAACATGGGTTGTGTGTAATAACTATCTAATAGACTGACTTAATCTTTGATCAATTTGCAGTATAACTCAAACAAGTACTCAGTTATCATTGAACCTTAAGTATTTTCGCGTCCTGATATATCTTGATCTTGGTTTTACTCATAATATTCTTACAACTTTGACACAAAAGGTGTTCTAACTTCTACACAACTAGTGTTTTCATTTTCTTCTCGTTATAGAGACTGTTATGTCGATTCTTCTTTTTAATCTCCTTAAAATTTATCTATCTATAATATCGGTTTGTCTGTTTAAAAAAACGTAAAACCTATTTGATGTATTAGTATGAGAAAATGATAGTTTACTTAAAAGTTAGTTATCAATTATCTGTAACTTCAATTAGTGTGTACGTGGATAGCAAGCCACGAACCTTGGAACCCATGTTGAAGCAAATCAAGATTTTCCTTGGAAAGAATCTTCTGCCAAATATTTTAGTTGTATAATTAAGAAAGAATCATTGCGCAACATTTCAAAGTAATCACAAGAACCATAAAAAAATTATGAGGACCAACTAAGAACCTAACAAGTAATCATATTGAGATACTTTAAAAATCGCCAAAGGGAATTTCTCTCTCTAGAATGAGAATTTATCTCAGCTAATGCCGGAGATGACGAGAAAATCGAAAGCTGGGGAAGAGGTCAGCAAAATCAAGGAAACAATTCAACACACAGCGGAGGCAGCAAAGGAATTCCTCAATCTGCAGATGCAAAGAAAACGAGAAGCCTAAATGTTCTTCAAGGAATTAGCCCATTGGAGCTAAATCGAAGCCCTACTCTACAAAATCAGCGGGTCACCCCAATTAGACTGGAACAGAGTGTACCGACGAGCTCAGGATCAGCGTCGTGGGCAGACATGGTTGAAGAAGAAGTAGAGGAAGGGCTCAACAATGGCCAGGTGAGTAATTATGGGAATAGCCCTAAATCGTGGAGCAAAGTGGTAGGTACTTCCCTAGTAATGGAGGGATTGGAGCTTAATAAACTAGACACAATGAATATGAATGTTAAAATAACAGAGGATGATATCAAAGAGGGGGTAGAGTACTGGACCTCGACAGTGGTCTGCTATGTGTTGGGATCAAATCCTCCCCAACCAGTAATGGATGGCTACTTTAGGCATATATGGAGAGGATTGGGAGTAGATAAAGTTGCACAAATTAATGTAGGGGTCTTTCTTGTAAGGTTTCAGAGCAAGGAGAATCAAACGAAAGCAGTAGAAGAGGGAATTCAAATGTTTGACAGGAAATCAGTAATTGTGAAGTCTTGGAAGGTGGATATGGAAATGACAAAGGAGCAGATGGAGAAGATACCAGTATGGATAAGACTAGTTGGGCTGGATATCAAATATTAGGGAATAAATGCTCTCACAAAGATTGCATGAATAGTAGGGAAACCATTGAAAACTGATAGAGCCAATGCGTAGAAGTAGAGACTAGCTTGTGCAAGGGTGCTGGTAAAAGTGACTATTAACCAGACATATCCTTCCACTGTTATGTTTGAAAATGAAGTAGGGAAGATAATAGAGCAGGAGGTGCATTTTGAATGAAAGCCAGTTTTGTGTAGTAAATATAAGAACTATGGGCATGAAGTAACTGAATGCAGGAAACAACTAAGGGAAGTAAGTAATAAGGAGGAGAAGAAGGCAGATCATGAAGACACAAGAGGTGAACAGAATAACAAAGGGAAAGGGAAAATGATGGAACATGGGACTATCAGCATAATGGGGCAGGAGTACAATCAGGGCAAATACAAATAAATAAAGGGGTAAAAATAATGGATTCAAGGTAGGAAAATATGTTAAGAAAAGGGTACACACTCAGGAGATGGAAATTATAACAGGGAACGCTTTTGCAACTTTGGGATTGCAGAATAGAGAAACGGCAGGCAAAGCTAGTAAAGAGGGAAGCAATGCAACATGGCAAGGAAAACAATGCATAGATGGTCCAAAAAGGGGGAAATGATAGGGGATCTCCCCCTCCTAATGGATAGAATAGGATTCTGGAACACCAGGGGACTAAATAGACCAGAAAAGTAAAAAGAAGTGCAGTTATTTATGCACAATGCTAAGGTAGGTCTATATGGTCTCTTGAAAACAAAGGTTAAGAGAGCTAAATCTCAACAAGGTGCACTTAGCCTATGTAATGGTTGGTCATTTACTACTAATTTGACACAGCACCCTGGGGGAAGGATTTGGTTATTGTGGAAGCCTTCAATATATGGAGTGGGTATTATAAAAGTATCAGATCATCTGATACATTGTGAGGTGTTGCATATGGGGACAGGAAAGAAGTTCTGGGTAACCATAATCTATGCCTATAATGACATGGCACTCAGAAGATCATTGTGGCATGATATTAAAGAAGTATATGAAAAGATGAATGGCCCATGGGCAGTGATGGGAGACTTTAATTGTGTACTCAATATGGATGAGAGAATAGGGAGCCCAATTACACTAGCAGAAACAAAGGATTTCAGGAGATCTATGGGGGAATGCAACTTGCAAGATTTGAAGTCATCTGGAGCATTGTACACCTGGAATAACAAGTAGGAAGAACATCATAGGGTTTACAGCAGAATTGACAAAGTGATTATATATACTGAATGAATGGTAGCACTACCTGATTCAGAAGTGCATTTTATGAGTGAATAGCTATTTAACCATTGCCCTGCACTAATAAACTGGGAAGAGGGGAACAAGAAGCAAAAAACAGAGTATTTAGATATTTCAACATGTAGAGTCAAGCACTCGATTTCAAAGAAAGAGTTACTAATGGATAGAAAATAAAAAAGAGAGGAACAAAGATGTATGAACTAATAGGGAAGCTGGACAACTTATAAAGCACCCTCAGAAAGTTAAAAAAAGAAAAAATTTAGTGAAGTAGAGAGGAAAGTCGAGGAATCCATGAAAGAATTAAAAGATTGTCAGGAGAAAATTCAGCAAGATCCAAGGAATGAAGAACTACTGAAGATGGAAAGACTTCTATCCGAGGACTATACTAATTGGGTAGAAACCAAGTACTAGTACTTAAGGAAAAAATATAAACTACAATGGTTAGCACAAGGTGATCAAAATACAAAAAATTTCCACAGTATTCTAAAGATTAGGAGAAAGATGAAAAAAATATTCTCAGTTAAAGACTCTGAGGGTAAGACTTAGACATCAACAGGGGGGATTGCAAATACTTTCATTAAATTCTATCAAGATCTATTGGGAACTAGTACAACTACCAGAACAAGGGTGAATAGTGGCCTTATCAGGGAAGGCAATATACTCAAAGATGACCAGAGAAGTATGCTAGAAAGAGAATTTAGTTTAGAAGAAGTGAAAGAGGCATTATGCGGGATATCTGGGGATAAATCTCCAGGACCGGATAATTATGGGAGTCAATTCTTTAAGGATAGTTAGGATATTGTAAAGGCTGATGTGGTTAAAGCTGTAATGGAGTTCTTCAGAAATGGAAAAATACTGAAAGCTGTTAACAAGACATTGATCACATTAGTGCCTAAAAGCAGCCATGCTAATTCAGTGGGAGACTACATGCCAATTGCATGCTGTAATACACTATACAAGGTCATTTCCAAAATGCTATGAAATAGACTTAAAGTGGTGCTTCCCATAATAATCTCAGAGAACCAAAGTGCATTTGTAGTAGGTAGAAGTATTGTTTAAAATATACTGATTTGTTAGGACCTAATAAGACTCTACAACAGGAAGAACACTACCCAGAGCTGCTTAATTAAGATTGATCTAAAGAAGGCATACGACTCAGTGGAATGTGGATTTGTAGAAGAAATGCTTCATGCACTAAAATTTACCCGAAAATTCATAAAGTGGATAATGGCTTCCGTCATGACCACTCAGTATAGTATTGCTATAAATGGGGGAATGTATAGGTGTATTAAAGGAGAAAGGGGACTCAGACAAGGAGATCCCATGTCTCCACTGATCTTTGTAATCTACATAAAATACTTCACAAGAATAATGAGGAGGGTGACAGAGATACAGAGGTTTGAATATCACACAAAGTGCAGGAGCCTACAGTTGAATCACCTATGTTTTGCAGATGATGTACTATTATTTTGTGAAGGGACATTACAGTTAGTGGTAGCTATGTTAAGAGGACCACTGACATTTGCAAACACATCTAGGCTAAATACAAATGCAAGCAAGTCTAATCTTTTGTGTGCCAATATGGATGCACAATGTATAGCTGATTTGTGTGAACTTACAGGGTACCAAAGGGGGAAACTGCCATTCAGATACCTGGGGGGTGCCAATTTCCCCTAAGAAGTTATCAAGTACAGAATGTGAGCTGTTGGTTGAGAAAATGACAGCTATAATAAGGAGCTGGGCATCAAGGAACTTATCATATGCAGGAGGGTGCAACTGGTGAACTTAGTGCTGATGCACACTCAAATTTACTGGACATCAATCTTCATACTACCAAGGAGTGTACTGAAGAAGATCACATCCATTTGTAGGAATTTCTTATAGGATGGCAAAGACATTACTAATAGAGCACCTATCGTAGCTTGGGATCTAATATGTAGACCTAAAAAGATGGGAGGATTGGGAGTTAAAAAGTGTATCACATGAAATGGGACAACAATGGCTAAATATATTTGGCACATTGTCCAGAAAGCAGACAATATGTGGGTAAAATGGGTCAATCATATTTATATAAAAGGATAATCATGGTGGCAATATAAGCTACCAAATGACTATAGTTGATACTTGAGGAAGATATGTAATATAAGGGACAAATTCAAGGTAGGTTATATGGAGAATGGCTGGCTAACATAAGCTTGGAAGTACTCAATCAGCAATGGCAATGAATGGAGGAGAGGAGTACAAGGGAGATGGCCAAGTAGCAATGGGTATGGAGTAAGCATAATATACCTAAAAACAGTTTTATTTGCTGGTTGGCAATACAGGACAAACTTCTAACTAAGGAGAGACTTTTCAGAATGAGAGTCAGTCAGGATGATAAATGTGTAATATGTGATCAAGATACTTAAACAGTGCAATATCAACTGTTCGAGTGTCATCTGTCACAATCATGCCTAAACATCATGCTAGACTGGATAGAAATAGAAGTCATGAACAAAGAACTTAGTGGGTTATGGAAGAGAATGACCAAGAAGATAAAAGGAATAATGTGCCATACATTTGTTGCAATTGTATTGGTAGCACCGATACAAAATATGGAAAGTAAGGAATGAAGCGCTATGGAAGCAGTGAGTTCCAAGTCCTCACACAATATGTGCATAGATAAAGCAAAATTAAGATTGTAGGCAAGCTGGAAAGGAAGACAAAACAACAGAGAAAGAACATAATAAATTAGAGACAAACATCCAACAAGGAGAGCTAGAGTGAGGAATACTTGTAAATAAAAGTAGATATAAGGAATAAACTTATAGCATATAGCATAGAGAAGGGAAGTAGTTAGGAGTCCTCCTTAGCTGGGAGTATGAGATGTTGAAAACAATATCGTTTGTATTTGGAATTCTAGAGATTAATAATATTTTTCCTTTGACAATAAAAAAAACCGTCAAAGATTGTGATGGAATGGATAGGATTCCCAGCTCGCTCTTAACTAGAGATTTCGGTGTGCTCTGTGAATGAATTTGTTTTTGATATATAAGACATTTCTTCCTTTAATGAACTTTACGTAGCGCGAATCTGACTTAAATGGGGTGTCACAACCCAATTTCTTCCTCCGTGAACCGTCGTGACGGCACCTTATCTCTTCGACTAGGTAAGCCTCACACTTTGCGGAAATGAAACTAAAGCACGAACATTAACTACTAACAGTAACAAACATCTAATAAGGAACTGAATAGAACTCGGCATATACAATTATCACCTCTGAAAATGTACAAAACAATTCCCAAAACCTAAAATACCGTAAATTACAAGCTACTAAGAAGTCTTAACTGTTCTATACATCATTTCTACAGAAAAAATAAAAAATAAATGGACATAGGGGGATAGAGGGGGACTCCAAAGATCTGGGGGCGTGGGCAGATTTACCTTGAAGTTCTCCGAAACAGAAACAACTGCAACTAAGGACGAGGTTGGTAAAAGAGACCTGGATCTGCACACAAAACACATGTGCAGGAAAGGGCATGAGTACAGCACAATGGTACCCAGCAAGTGCCAAGCCTAACCTCGGTCGAGTAGTGACGAGATCAGGTCAGGGCCATACTGGTATAAATATAATGAAATAAGACAGATTGAAATATCGTAGTAAAAATAAATACAAAAATCTAACAGGAATAGAATCAATGAAAGACAACAGCTCAGAACACAGTGATAACAACAATAAATCTCCCGAGATGCCGTTTCGTAGTCCCAAGAGTAAATGTGCAGGAGGATCTCCCAGAATACCGTTCAGTAGTCCCAAAATAAATATGCTGAGCAGGGGGATCTCCCGGAATATCGTTCCATAGTCCCAAAGTAAATATGCAGTACAGGGAAATCTCCCGAAATACCGTTCCGTTGTCCCAAAGTAAATATGCAGTGCAACCTACCGAAATAACAGTTACAACAAGAAATCCTATAGTTTAGACTAAGTTCAAGTCAAGGAAAGCAGGAAATTTCACTAAACATGCTGCACAGATCTCAAATGTGCAGTTAAACAAGTAGGCATGCTATTCTAGTCTAAACGGGATAGTTACATATGCTAGTGTGTTTCAAATAAGGAGAAAACAAGTTATGACTTAGTGAAAAACGGAGTTTTACAATAAATAACCCGTGTACGTACTCGTCACCTCACCTACACGACGCTCACATATCAAACAACACCAAATCCTAGGGGAGTTCCCCCACGCAAGGTTCGGCAAGCCGCTTACCTCGAACCAAGCTCAATCAATCAGTCACAATGCCTTTCCCATGAATATCCGGCTTCGAGTGGCCCAAATCTAACCAAAATCAATTGCATAGCGTAAATATAACTATAAGAATCTAATCTAGCTAATGAAATCAAAGCTAACGCAAAAATTGAAAAATCGCTCAAAAAGCCTCCCTGGGCTCACATCTCGGAATCGAGTAAAAGTCACCAATTATGAACACCCATTCACTCACGAGTTCACTCGTACCAAAATTATCCAAATCCGATGTCAAAATACCAATCAAAACCCAAAAATCTTAGTTGAATAACTTCTTCCAATTTTTCCCAATTTTCAAACCAAATCTGAAATTAAATGATGAAATTAATGATAGATTAATGGGATATAACCAAAATCAAGTGTAGAATCATTACCCAATCGATGTCTCTGAAAATCCTCCAAACTCTCGTCCAAATACGAGCTCCCAAACTCAAGTTTTGATAAAAATGGCCAAACCCTTATTTTTGAAATGTTTAATACTGCCCAGTGATTCCTTAATCGCAATCGTGGAAATAGCCTCGCGATCGCGAAGAACAACTTTGCTGCCCCAGAAATTAACTCTACACGAACGTGTAAAACACCACGCGAACGTGATACTCTACCTCTCAGACTCACGCGATCGCGAACGTCTTCACATGTTCGCAATGAGCAAAGCGCGTGGCCCAACTTTGCTCCACTTAACACTACGCGAACGCGACCTTGTCTCTGTGTTCCCGAAGCACCACCTCACTTCACTACGCGTTCGCATGACCCTGTCCGCGAACGCGAAGAACAAATCCATCCTCTCGCCCAGCTACCTTACGCGATCGCGTATAAGGAAACCAGAACTCACACACCAGAAAACTTCAGCAACCTCCTAAGTCCAGAAATCGATCCGTTGGGCATCCGAAACTCACCCGAGGCCCCCAGGACCTCAACCAAACACACAAACCAATCCTAAAATACCATACAAACTTAGTCGAGCCCTCAAACCATATCAAACAACGCTAAAATCATGAATCAACCTCCAATTCAAACTTAATGAACTTGAAACTTCCAAATTCGACAACCGATGCCGAAACCAACCAAACCACGTCCGATTGACCTCAAAATTTGCACACAAGTAATATTCAACACTATGGACCTACTCCAACTTCCGAAATCGGAATCCGACCTCGATATAAAAATTTCTACTATCGGCCCAAAACTCCAAAAATTCGACTTTCGCCATTTCAAGCCTAAATGAGCTACGGACCTCCAAAACACAATCCGGACCCTCCCCTAAGCCCAAAATCACTCAACGAAGCTAACGAAATCGATGAAATTCTATTCCGGAGTCGTCTTCACACAGTTCCGACTACGGTGCCAATCCTAAGGCTTAAACCTCCATTTAGGGACTAAATGTCCCAAACACTTCCAAAAACCAAAATGAAGCCTCTCGGCAAGTCACAATAGCAGAAAAGGATACGGGGGAAGCAATTAATAGGGGATCGTGGTCTCTAACTCTCAAAACGACCGACTGGGTCATTACATCCTCCCCCTCTTAACACAATCATTCATCCTCGAATGAGGATAGAGACATACCTGAAGTGGTGAAAATATGAGGATAATGGCTGCGCATATCCTGCTCGGTCTCCCAAGTCGCCTCCTCGACCGGATGACCCCGCCACTGAATCTTTACTGATGCAATGTTCTTTGACCTCACCTTCCGAACCTGCCTATCCAAAATAGCCACTGGCTCCTCAACATAGGATAGATCTTTGTCCAACTGGACTGAGCTGAAATCCAACACATGAGACGGATCGCCGTGATACCTCCGGAGCATAGAAACATAAAATACCGGATGAACTCGTGCTAGGTGGGGAGGTAAGGCAAGCTCATAAGCAATCTCCCTAACTCACCGCAATACCTCAAATGGGCCAATAAACCTTGGGCTCAGCTTGCCCCTATTTCTGAACCTCATAACGCCCTTCATAGGCGAAACCCGAAGCAGGACCCGCTCTCCAACCATGAATGCAACATCGCGAAGCTTCCGGTCCGCATAACTCTTCTGTCTGGACTGGGCTGTGTGAAGTATGTCCCGAATCACTTTCACCTTCTCCAAGGCATCCTGAACCAAGTCCGTACCCAATAATCCAGCCTCGTCCGGCTCGAACCAACCCACTGGGGACCGATACCGCCTACCATACAGAGCCTCATATGGTGCCATCTGAATGCTGGACTGATAACTGTTGTTGTAGGCAAACTCCGCAAGTGGCAAGAACTGATCCCAAGAACCTCCAAACTCCATCACACACGCACAGAGCATATCCTTAAGAATTTGAATAGTCCGCTCGGACTGCTCGTCCGTCTGAGGGTGAAAAGCTGTGCTCAACTCCACTCGAGTACCCAACTCCTGTTGTACGGCTCTCTAGAACCGTGATGTAAACTGCGTGCCCCGGTCAGAGATGATATGAGCTGACTTGGTCAGTTTGTCCACAATCACCCAAACTACATCAAACTTTCGCTGAGTCCGTGGGAGTCCAACAATGAAGTCCATAGTGATCTGCTCCCATTTTCACTCTAGAATCTCTATCTTCAGAAGCAACCCACCCGGTCGCTGATGCTCATACTTCCCCTACTGGCAATTTAGACATCTAGCCGCATACTCTACTATGACCTTCTTCATCCTCCTCTACCAATAATGCTACCTCAGGTCCTGATACTTCTTCGCGGCACCCGAATGAATAAAGTACCGCGAGCTGTGAGCCTCCTGGAGAATCAACTCACGCAAACCATCCACACTGGGCACACATAACCTCCTTTGCATCCTCAATGCACCATCCTCCCCAATAGTGACCTCCTTAGCATCACCGTGCTGGACCGTGTCCTTAAGGATAAGCAGATGTGGGTCATAATACTGACGCTCGCTGATACGATCATAAAGAGAAGACCGAGAGACCACACAAGCCAATACTCGACTCGGCTCAGAAATATCCAATCCCATAAATTGGCTGGCTAAGGCCTGAACATTCAATGCCATGGGCCTCTCTGCTGCTGGTAGATATGCTAAACTCTCCAAACTCTATGCCCGACGACTCAAAGTATTGGCAACCACATTGGCCTTCCTGAGATGGTACAAAATGGTAATGTCATAATCCTTAAGCAGCTCTAACCACCTCCTCTGACGCAAATTAAGATCCTTCTGCTTGAACAGATGCTGCAAACTCCGGTGATCAGTGTAGATCTCACAAGGAATGCCGTACAAATAGTGCCTCCAAATCTTCAAGGCATGAACAATAGCTGCTAGCTCAAGGTCGTGGACAGGATAATTATTTTCATGCACCTTCAGCTGTCTGGACACGTAGGCAATCACCCTACGGTCCTGCATCAATACCGCGCCGAGGACAACTCGCGGCGCATCATAATAAACTGTATAAGACCCCGAACTTGAAGGCAATACCAATACTGGGCTGTAGTCAAAGCTGTTTTGAGCTTCTGAAAGCTCTCCTCACACTCCTCTGTCTACCTGAACGGAGCACTCTTCTGGGTCAGGCTGGTCATAAGTGTTGCAATAGAAGACAATCCCTTAACAAACTGATGGTAATACCCCGCCAAAACAAGAAAACTCCAGATCTCTATAGCTGAGGACGGTCTGGGCCAACTCTGCACTACTTCCACCTTCTTTGGATCCACCTTGATCCCCTCACTCGACACAATATGACCTAAAAATGCCACTGAATCTAACCAGGACTCACATTTTGAGAACTTTGCATACAACTTCTTTTCTCGCAAAGTCTGAAGCACTGTCCTCAGGTGCTGCTCATGATCCTCCCGAGTCCGGGAATACACTAGAATATCATCAATGAATACGATGACAAAAGAATCAATATAGGGCCAGAACACACTGTGCATCAAGTGCATAAAGGCTG
Organism: Nicotiana tabacum; assembly: GCF_000715075.1. NCBI lineage: Eukaryota > Viridiplantae > Streptophyta > Magnoliopsida > Solanales > Solanaceae > Nicotiana > Nicotiana tabacum. The sequence continues at coordinate 15,127,184 of NC_134097.1, read as the reverse complement.
CTGGGGCATTTGTCAGCCCAAATGACATCACAAGGAATTCGTAATGGCCATACCGAGTCCTAAAAGCAGCCTTCAGGACATCTGGCTCCCGAATCTTCAACTGATGATAACCTGAACGTAAGTCAATATTGGAAAATACTTTGGCACCCTGTAGTTGATCAAATAGGTCATCAATATGAGGCAAGGGATACCTGTTCTTCACTGTTACTTTGTTCAACTGGCGATAATCAATACACATATGCATAGAACCATCCTTTTTCTTCACAAACAAGACAGGAGCACCCCAAGGTGACACACTAGGCCGAATGAAGCCCTTATCAAGCAACTCCTACAACTGCTCCTTCAATTCCTTCAAATCAAGAGGAGCCATACGGTATGGAGGAATAGAGATGGGCTGAGTGCCCGGCAACAAATTAATGCCGAAATCAATATCTCTGTCGGGCGGCATGCCTGGAAGATCAGCTGGAAACACATCTGGGAAATCCCTCACTACTGGAACTGACTCAATTGTAGGGGTATCAATACTGACATCTCTCACATAAGCTATATACGCGTCACACCCCTTCTCAACCATTCGTTGAGCCTTAAGAAATAACTCTCCGGGGAGTATACTCTAAGGTACCTCTCCACTCTAATCGCGGTAAGCCTGGCATAGCCAGTGTCACAGTCTTAGCATGACAATCAAGAATAGCATAATGGGACGACAACCAATCCATGCCCAAGATAACATCAAAATCTACCATGCTGAGCAATAATAAGTTGGCTTTGGTCTAAAAACCACTAAAAGCAATCAAACACGACCGATACACGCAGTCCACAACAAGAGAATCTCCCACAGAAGTCGACACATAAATATGGGAACTCAAAGAATCCCGAGATACGCCCAAATATGGGGCAAAATAAGAGGGCACATATGAATACATAGAGCCTGGGTCAAATAATACCGACACATCTCTATGACAGACTGGAACAATACCTGTAACGACAGAGTCAGAAGAAACTACCTCTGTATGAACAGGAAAAGCATAATACCTGGTCTGGCCTCCCTCTCTAGGGTGACCTCAACCTCCCCGATCTCCACCTCGAGGTGGCTGAGCAGGTGGGGCGGTAGCTGGTGCTGGAATCATGGCCTGAGTACCCAGTGGAGCACGTGGTGGCTGAGAAGTCTGTGGAGGTGCAACCCTCCTAAGTCTGGGGCAATCCCTCACCATATGGCGGGTGTCTCCATACTCAAACCAACCCCTCGGAAGGTATGGCTGTTGCGACTGACTCGGACCAGGTCTGCTGGACTAGCCGCTAAAAGCACCGCGAGTAGGAGGCACACTAGGTACTAGCGGTGCATAATAAGGCTCCTGGGGTCTAGAAGCGGCTGGAACACCATTGACGGCTGGAAGAGCTGAATGAACAGGGCGACTCACATAACCCCTACCATGGCGAGCTACTGGGGCACGAGCTCCAGAATAAGAACCAGTCTCTCGATACCTCTTCTCCTCTCTCTCCTCTCGGTCTCGGGCATGCATGCCCTCCAATCTCCTAGCAATACTCACAACCTGCTGGTAAGGGATATCTATCTCTAACTCCCTGACCATACTAATCCTGATACTGGGGTGGAGTCCCTCAATAAATCTTCGAACCCACTCTCGAACTGTGGCAACCAAGGCCGGTGCATGTCGGGCCAAATCACTTAAGCGGACTGCGTACTCTGATACAGTCATAGCACCCTGGCACAACTGCTCAAACTCCGCGCGCCATAAGTCCCTGAGGCTCTGAGGGACATACTCTCTCAAAAACATGTCCGAGAACTGAGTCCATGTAAGTGAAGTTGCCTCATCCGGACTACTCAAATCATAAGCACGCCACCACTGATAGGCTGCTCCTCTAAGCTGGAAAGAGGTAAAAGAAACCCCACTCGTCTCCGCTATGCCCATAGTGCGGAGAATACGATGACAATCCTCCAAAAAACCCTGAGCATCATCTGTAGCCAATCCTCTGAAGGTAGGTGGGTGGTACTTCTTATACCTCTCAAGTCTGAGCTGCTCTACCTCAGAAGCGGCTGTCCTAGTCTCATGCTGAACCGGAGCTACCGACGACATAGGAATAAGCTCTGGGGCCTGATCAACTTGGACCCTCTACTCAGGAATATGGGCTGCGGGAGTATGTGCCCCTCCTCCGGCCTGAGATGTGGCGGGAGCTAACAGAATCAATCCAGCTTGAGCTAAGGTGCTGAACATGCTCATGAACTGGGCAACAGTCTCCTGGAGGGCTGGTGCAACAATAGGAACCTCCGGTGTCTGCCCTCCAACTGGAATTGCTGGGGGCTCCTCTGTCGCAGCTCGCACGGGTGCTCTAGCTGCACCGCATGGCCGTACTCTACCCCGGCCCCGGCCTTTGGCGGCTCTAGCAGGGGGCGCGGGTGCCTGGTCATCAGATCCTCCGGTACGGGTCCTCACCATCTGTGAGAAAGAATAGAATAGATAATTTTAAGAATTTGATGCCAATAACTCGCACGACATGGAATCAAAAGAAGTATTTTTGTTCCTAACAGTTTCATAGTCTCCCGAAGATAAGTACAGGCGTCTCCGTACCGATCCGCGAGATTCTAATAACCGGCTTGTGACTCACGACTCCTATGAACCTAGAGCTCTGATACCAACTTGTCACGACCCAATTTCTCCCTCCGTGAATCGTCGTGATGACACCTAGTCTCTACGACTAGGTAGGCCTAACACTTTGCGGAAATGAAACTAAAGCATAAACATCAACTACTAACAGTAACAAATATCTAATAAGCAACTGAATGCCACTCGGCATATACAATTATCAACTCAAAAAATGTACAAAATAATCCCCAAAACCCAGAATACCATTACTCACAAGCTACTAAGAAGCCTTAACTGTTCTATACATCATTTCTACAGAAAGAGGAAAAAAAATGGACATAGGGGGATAGAGGGGGACTCCGAGGATCTGCGGGCGCGGGCAAATGTACCTTGAAGTTTTCCAAAATAGAAACAACCGCAACTAAGGACGAGGTTGGTAAAAGGGACCTGGATCTGTACATGAAACACATGTGCAAGAAAGGACGTGAGTACAATACAATGGTACCCAGCAAGTGCCAAGCCTAACCTTGGTCGAGTAGTGACGAGATCAGGTCAGGGCCCTACTAGTATAAATATGATGAAATAAGATAGAATGAAATATCGCAGTAAAAATAAATACAAAAATCTAACAGGAATAGAATCAATGAAAGACAACAGCTCAAAACACATTGATAACAACATGGGATCTCCCGAGATGCCGTCTCGTAGTCTCAAGCGTAAATGTGTAGGGGGATCTCCCAGAATACCATTCCATAGTCCCAAAATAAATATGCTGAGCAGGGGGATCTCTCGGAATACCGTTCCATTGTCCCAAAGTAAATATGCAGCGCAACCAACCGAAATAACAGTTACAACAAGAAATCCTGCAGTTTAGACTAAGTTCAAGTCAAGAAAAGCAGGAAATTTCACTAAACATGCTGCACATAGTTCAAATAGGCAGTTAAACAAGTAGGAATGCTATTCTAGTCTAAACAGGATAGTTACATATTCTATTGTGTTTTAAATAAGGAGAAGTTATGACTTAGTGAAAAATGGAGTTTTACAACAAATAGCCCGTGTACGTACTCTTCACCTCACTGCGCTCACATATCAAACAACACCAAATCCTAAGGGGAGTTCCCCCAAGCAAGGTTAGGCAAGCCACTTACCTCGAATCAAGCTCAATCAATCAGTCACAAAGCCTTTCCCACGAATATCCGGCTCCGAGTGGCCCAAATCTAGCCAAAATCAATTACATAGCGTAAATATAACTACAAGAAACTAATCTAGCTAATGAAATCAAAGCTAACACAAGAAATTAAAAAATCGCTCAAAATGCCTCCCCGGGCCCACGTCTCGGAATCGAGTAAAAGTCATCATAAATGAACACCCATTCACTCACGATTTCACTCGTACCAGAATTATCCAAATCCGATGTCAAAATCCCAATCAAAACCCAAAAATCTTAGTTGAATAACTTCTTTCCATTTTTCCCAATTTTCAACCCAAATCCGAAATTAAATAATAAAATTAATGATAGATTAATGGGATATAACCAAAATCAAGTGTAGAATCATTACCCAATTGATGTATCTGAAAATCTCCCCAAATCTCGTTCAAATCTGAGCTCCCAAACTCAAGTTTTGATAAAAATGGCCAAACCCTCATTTTTGAAATGTTTAATACTGCCTAGTGATTCCTTAATCGCGATCGCGGAAATAGCCTCGCGAAGAACAACTTTGCTGCCCCAGAAATTAACTCTACGCGAATGCGTAAAACACCACGCGAGCGCGATACTCTGGCTCTCAGACTCATGAAATCGCGAACGTCCTCACGCGTTCGCGATGAGCAAAGCGCGTGGCCCAGCTTTGGTCCACTTAACCCTACGCGAACGCGACCTTGTCTCTGCGTTCGCGAAGCACCACCTTACTTCACTACGGGTTCACATGCCCCTGTCTGTGAACGCGAAGAACAGATCCATCCTATCGCCCAGCTACCTTATGCGATCATGGATCACCCCACGCGATCGCGTATAAGGAAACCAGAACTCAGACACCAGAAAACTTCAGCAACCTCCTAAGTCCAGAAATCGATCCGTTGGGCATTCGAAACTCACCAGAGGCCACCGGGACCTCAACCAAATATACCAACCAATCCTAAAATACCATACGAACTTAATCGAGCCCTCAAATCACATCAAACAATGCTAAAATCACGAATCACCCTCCAATTCAAACTTAATGAACTTGAAACTTCCAAATTCGACAACTGAGGCCGAAACCAACCAAACCACGTCCGATTGAACTAAAATTTTGCACACAAGTCATATTCAATACTATGGACCTACTCCAACTCCCGGAATCAGAATACGACCTCGATATAAAAAATTCCACTACCGGCCCAAAACTCCAAAAATTCGACTTTCGCCATTTCAAGCCTAAATGAGCTACGGACCTCCAAAACACAATCAGGACACTCTCCTAAGCTCAAAATCACTCAACAAAGGTAACGGAATCGACGGAATTCTATTCCGAAGTCTTCTTCTCATAGTTCCGACTACAATGCCAATCCTAAGGCTTAAACATCCATTTAGGGACTAAGTGTCCCAAACACTTCCAAAAACCAAAATGAAGCCTCCCGGCAAGTCACAATAGCAAAAAAGGATATGGGGGAAGCAGTTAATCGGGGATCAGAGCTCTAATTCTCAAAATGACCTGTCGGGTCATTACATGGGGCCCCACTAAAAGTACCAAACACCGGGTGAGAACAAAAGAATATTAAGATATTTTGGTCAATTAGTTCACAAAAAAAAAAGATTCTTGGAGTTCCTTCACATGGGACGCTACTACAAGATTCTTGGAGTTACTTCACATTGGAAGAATTTGATGTAATGCATGGTCAAAACATAAATCTCATTACCTACTATAGATTTCTCTTCTGTTTTTTCCAATTAATTGTGGACCAAATCAATTTACTTCAACCTGCAATTTTAGCAAAAAAATTATGAACTAGCAAAAAGTTGGCCAATTTGTTATTCTTATACATTAGCTTTTGATATGCCACCAACTTGAGCTTGTGGCTCATGTTCATGGTTGGGAAGATTGAGAAACCTACATATAGATATGAATAGATATGACATTAATAAGAAGACACAATTCTTTTTCTTCTTTAGAATATTTTAATAAACTATTCAATTTTCTCATACATAATGAACTATAAGATGAGAAGATAGAATTTATCATGAGAACTCTTTTAAAAAAAAATGTAAAACACATATACTAGTGTATACGGTTAAAACCGATTTTGCCCTTCGTGTGATTAATCATTATTGGAGCATGATGGATCGAGGTTTGTCATTATAATATCGAGCTGTGATGTGAAGTTGGGTGGTCGAGTTCGAGACCTAGAGATCGATTAATACCTATATCGAGTCAATATCGAGCTCGAGACCCAGAGACCGATCAATATATAGCTCGAGTCAATATCGAGCTCGAGACCCGAAAGTTCGATCTATATCGAGATCGAACCAATATCGAGACGGGCCAATATCGAGATCGAGCAAAAGGACAAAAGAGCCGTTATAGCCGCATTTGGGGAGAGAATCTCGGCGGAAATCAAGAAAATGCTAATCTATCATGGGATCCCCACTATGTATTTTTAATTATACCCAAAATGGGATTCCCCCACTATATTAAGAGTGGTTGTCATTTGTAAGGGCATATTGATTCATACATACATACAAACATTCAGATTTTTTAGTGATTTATATAACATCTAGGAAATATTATCCTTTTTTTGGAATTTTGATATTGATTCATCTTGTTCACTTATCAATCACTTTTCTACTCAATTTGGATTTGCATTCACTTCTTTTTACAGTCAATATTCGATATATCTCTACTTATTTTTCCAATTTGGACCAAGTTGTACCACGTATCCTTAGAACTACATATAAACTCAACTCCATCCGTTTTTCGAGAAAACAGTTTGGCGCCCACCATGGGGCTAAGGATAATAGTGGTTATTTGGTACGAATATCTGCAAAACACACCATTTTATACTTACTCTTGAAAGTGTCTTTGATTTCAAGTAAAAAAATGACAAACTCCCAATTAATGGCCCTACCTATCGATAACGAAGCTGGCCTTCAAGATGAAAACAACAACCTGACGACCAGGAATGAAAGGCCACTCGTTGATCCCGTTGGAACTCGGGTCGTCGATCCAATTGACGTTAATTCACATGTGGCCATTGAGGCAAACCAACGTTCCGACCCCGAAAACAACATTCAATGTAGAACTTGATCTGCAGTTCGAAATACCCAAAGTGTTGGAGAAGACAGGATCAACCTGCGTATGATTTTCAAAATGTTGTAAGCTCAACAGGTAGTGATAGCTCGGTTGTATAGCCAAACGCAGGCACCGAGCAGGCTTGAGCCTGGTCCACCCCAAGAAGTCACCCACAAAATGGGGCCATCTGTAGTAAGGTCAAATGAACAAGAATCGGGGACTAATCCCGAAATTATTAAGATGCTAGGAGATAGGAGGATTGAAGCAAACGACAAAAAAGTGAAAACTTATAACTCCAGGTTTGATCAGATCCCCACCATCATTAAAGGGCTTGGATTCCAAAAAATTCGTACAAAAGCTCCCCCCCGAGCGCAGCTCCAAAAGCAATCCCTAAGAAGTTTCGCATGCCCGAAATTCCTAAATATAATGGAACAACTGACCCCAACGAACATGTCATCTCTTACACATGTGCCATTAAAGGGAATGATCTAGAAGATGACGAGATCGAATCCGTATTATTAAAGAAGTTCGATGAAACCCTATCAAAGGGAGAAATGATATGGTATCATAATTTACCGCATAACTCTATCGATTCTTTTGCTATGCTTGCAGATTCTTTCGTCAAAGCACATGCCGGAGCCATAAAGGTCGAAACCAGAAAGTCGGACCTTTTCAAGGTAAGGCAAAAAGATAACGAGATGCTAAGAGAGTTCGTATCTCATTTCCAAATGGAACGAATGGATCTTCCACCGGTCACGAACGACTGGGCCGTTCAAGATTGCACCCAAGGATTGAACGAACGAAGCTCGATGGCTTCACGACGGTTGAAGCAGAACTTAATCGATTACCCAACTGTTACCAGGGCCGATGTACACAATCGATATCAATCAAAGATTAGAGTCGAAGATGACCATTAGGTTTCTGGGCCCGTTAAATTAAGGGACATCGACCAAGAACCAAGGTCGAACAAGGACCGATATCGGCCGTATAACGAAGATCGTGGGGGTAGCGAACCTGCACGCAACTCCATACGAGGCGAAAGGAGAAGTGATCGAGGCCAAGGGTCTCAAGGGAAAATGAACAATAATGGGTTCGACAGGAATATCAGACCTAAGGAAGCACCACAGTTATCAGAATATTACTTCAACATCGATGCATCCGCCATCGTGTCGGACGCATCAAAGATACTAAGTGGCCTCGACCTCTGTAGTTCGATCCAGCCCAGAGAAATCCCAATCAAATGTGCAAGTACGATGGCACCCATGGCCACAGAACTGAAGACTGCATGCATATGAGAGAAGAGGTAGCCCGGTTATTCAATGAAGGGCACCTTCGAGAATTTTTAATTGACGGAGCCAAAAACCATTTCAAAAATAGAGATTTCAATAGAAAAAACGAACAAGAAGAGCCACAACACATCATTCACATGATCATCGGAGGGGTCGATGTCCCTCAGGGGCCGGTGCTTAAACGCACTAAGATGTTGATTGTAAGAGAGAAGCGATCTCGGACTCAGGATTACACACCTAAAGAAACATTGTCCTTTAGTGATGAAGACGCGGAAAGAATCATGAAACCCCATAATAATGCACTGTAATATCTGTACTTATGAATAAAACTCAAGTTAAGCGTGTGTTAATTGATCCAGGTAGTTCAGCCAATATCATTCGATCAAGGGTCGTAGAGCAACTCGATCTACAGGACTAGGTCGTGCCCGCAACCCTGGTACTAAACAGATTCAATATGGCGTGTGAAACTACTAAGGGAGACATTAATTTGCCAGTAAACATGGCTGGGACCATCCAAGAAATGGAGTTCCACGTGATCGAGGGGGATATGAGATATAATGCCCTGTTCGGGAGGCGATGGATCCACAACATGAGAGCAGTAACCTCGACCATTAACCAGGTTTTGAAATTCCCAACATCGGAGGGAATCAAAACGGTCTATAGGAAGCAACCGTCCGCAAAGGAAATGTTTGCTGTGGATGAAGGGATTCCGATATCTTCACTATCGTTGACAAAGGGATCAGATTCGAAGGAGAAACGAGATTCCAAATCGCAATCACAAACGTCAGCCTCGACCCAACTAGAGAATCAGAAGACTGACGAAGATGATGGCTATGGGATCCCTCAATCCTTCATGGTGCCCGATGATTCCGACGCTACCAAATCGACGGTCGAGGAACTGGAGCAAATCACGCCAATCGAACATCTGCCCGAGCAAAAGGTATACCTGGGCACGGGGTTAGATCCCGAGCTCAAAAAAAAGATTATTCAATTTCTTATAGCTAACATGAACTGTTTCGCTTGGTCCCATCATGGCATGACAGGGATCCCACCCGGAATCACCACTCATAGACTAAGCTTGGATCCGAAATTCCATCCGGTAAAGCAAAAAAGAATGCCCTAGTCCGAGGTTAAATATGCCTTCATCAAGGACGAGGTAACCAAACTTCTTAAAATAGGATCCATTCGAGAGGTAAAATACCCCGAATGGCTAGCAAACGTGGTGGTAGTCCCTAAGAAGGGAAACAAACTTAGAATGTGTATAGATTATTAAGACCTAAATAAAGCATGCCCTAAGGGTTCTTTTCCTTTGCCTAATATCAATCGTATGATCGATGCCACAGCTAGCCACGAGACTCTCAGTTTGCTCGATGCCTATTCCGGGTACAACCAGATATAGATGAACCCGGAGGATCAGGAAAGACCTCGTTTATCACTAATTATGGTACCTACTGTTATAACATAATGCCATTCGGTCTAAAAAATGTTGGTGCAACTTATCAACACCTAGTAAATTGAATGTTCGAAAAACAAATAGGAAAATCAATGGAAGTTTATATTGATGACATGTTAGTTAAGTCCCTGCGAGCACAGGACCATTTAAAGCATTTCCAGGAAACGTTCGACATACTGAGGGAGTACAATATGAAGCTCAACCACGAAAAATGTGCATTCGGGGTTGGCTCGGGCAAGTTTCTTAGTTTCATGGTGTCCAATCGAGGAATTGAGATCAACCCCGATAAAATCAAAGCTATCGAGGACATCACGGTAGTAGATAATGTAAAGTCTGTACAGAGGCTAACGGGACGGATAGCCGCCCTAGGATGATTCATTTTGAGGTCCTCAGATAGGAACCACTAAATTTTCTCACTACTTAAGAAGAAGAGCAACTTTGCATGGACTCCGGAATGCCAGCAGGCTTTGGAGGAACTAAAGTGGTATTTATCGAGCCCACCGCTGCTTCATACTCCAAAAGTGGACGAACAACTTTATCTGTACTTAACTGTCTCGGAGATAGCGGTAAGTGGAGTCCTGGTTCGAAAAGAACAAGGTACGCAATTCCCTATTTATTATGTCAGTTGGACCTTAGGCGAGGCCGAAACTATATATCCACACTTAGAAAAATTAGCGCTTTCTTTAATAAGCGCCTCTAGGAAACTAAAACCATATTTCCAGTGTCATCCGATATGTGTTGTAACAACTAATCCTCTTCGAAATATTTTGCACAAACCCGAGCTTTCGGGTCGATTGGCCAAATGGGCCATAGAAATCAGTGGGTACGATATTGAGTATTGACACCGAACCGCCATCAAATCTCAAATATTGGCAGACTTCGTGGCTGACTTTACACCAGCCTTCAAACCCGAGATTGAAAAAGAACTACTTATAAAATCGGTCACCTCTTCGGGAGTCTGGACTCTCTTTACGGATGGTGCCTCGAACACGAGGTGGTCCGGATTAGTCATTGTATTAAAATCACCCATAGGTAATGTAGTTAAAGAATCTATTAGAACAACAAAATTGACTAACAATGAGTCCGAATATGAAGCCATGATTGCAGGTCTCGAACTAGCTAGAAGCTTGGGAGCTGAAGTTGTAGTGGCTATAAGTGTGACTCCCTCCTCGTGGTGAACCAAGTTAACGGGACTTTTGAAGTCCGAGAAGATCGAATGCAGAGATACTTGAACAAACTACAAGTGACTCTACATCAATTTGAGGAATGGACCTTGCAACATATACCCCAAGAACAAAATAGCAAGGCCGACGCTCTTGCAAACTTGGCTTTATCAGTCGAAGATGACGAACTCAACTCGGGAACTGTCGTACAACTCATGAGATCAGTAATAAAAAAAGGTCACGCTGAGATAAACTCCACGAGTTTAATCTGGTATTGGAGAAACAAATACGTAGAGTACTTCAAGAACGGGAAGCTTACATCAGATCCAAAGGAATCGAGAACGCTGCGCACAAGGGCAGCACGATTCACCTTGTTCAAAGACGGAACACTGTTCAAAAGGACATTCGATGGACCATTGGCAATATGTTTGGGATCGGGAGATACCGATTACATCCTATGGGAAATTCACGAGGGCACTTGTGGAAATCATTTCGGTGATGATTCGTTGGTCCACAAAGTAATCAGAGCAGGATATAATTGGACCGATATGAGCAAGGATGTAAGGGAGTTCTTTCGAAAATGCGACAAATGCCAAAGGCATGCGCCCATGATTCATCAACCCGAGGAACTACTCCACTCGGTTCCATCTCCATGGCCTTTCATAAAATGGGGAATGGACATCGTTGGCCCCCTCCCATCGGCCCCAGGTAAGGCTCAGTTTATTTTATTTATGACTTATTATTTCTCTAAATGGGTTGAAGCACAGGCTTTCGAGAAAGTAAGAGAAAAAGAAATAATAAACTTCATTTGGGACTACATCATATGTCGATTCGAGATGCCATTCGAGATTGTATGTAATAATGGGAAACAATTCATCGGTAGTAAAGTGACTAAATTTTTCGAAGATCACAAGATCAAAAGGATCCTATCGACACCTTATCATTCCAGCGGGAACGGACAAGCCAAATTGACCAACAAAACTATCGTCCAAAATCTTAAGAAGAGATTGACCGACGCCAAAGGAAAATGGAGAGAAATACTACCCGAGGTCCTATGGGCATACCGCACAACATCGAAATCAAGTACCGGAGCAACACCATTCTGGTTGGTTTATGGCGCCGAAGCTCTTGTCCCGGTCGATGTCGGAGAACCTAGCATTAGGTTCCGATATGCAACAGTGGAGTCAAATAACGAGACCATGAATACGAGCCTAGAATTGTTGGACGAAAGACGAGAAGCCGCTCTCGTTCGATTGGCCGTCGAAAAACAGCAGATCAAAAGGTACTACAATCGAAGAACCAATCTTCGACATTTTTACATCGGGGACTTCGTGCTAAGAAAAGTCACCCTCAACACCCGAAATTCGAATGAAGGGAAACTGGGTTCGAACTGGGAAGGACCGTATCAGGTTCTCCAAATCGTCGGAAAAGGATCCTACAAGCTCGGTATGATAAATGACAAACAACTACCGAGCAATTGGAACGTATCGCACCTAAAACGATAATACTACTAAGGTACGACCCTCCCATGTTCATTTATATTTCAAAACTAACCCTTGCAGGTGTTCGAGCAGAAACAGGGATGGATTCTTCAAACAAGAAGCCTTTAGGTCTGAAAGCACACGTTGCATTCTTTTTCCCTTAGACCGGTTTTGTCCCAAATGGGTTTTCCGGTGAGGTTTTTAATGAGGCACCCATTGATCATGCTAACGTAAAAAAATTCAACAGTATCCGAGGCCTCTTTACAGTCAACCTTGAATATTAGGGGGCATCGCCCTCGGATATCAAGTTCGGGCAAGCTCGTTACTTTGTGGAAACAGGGTCTCGATAGGGAAAATTTGTAAGGGCCAAATGGTCAAACGAACCATGCTCGCATAGTTTGCTCGAGCCCTGACACAAAACATATACGCATGTATAATGACCTATAAAGAGAAATTTTCCTTTACCGATATCTCATACCTTAGAAAGGTTCTTCTGCTCCATATTCTCGATCTATTATGCAAACAGGCTTAAGGGTCGACCATGGCCGAAGTTTGAACTATAACCCCTAATTGGGGACTACGTATAAAGCCTAAGGGCTACCTTAGTTCGAGTTCGGGAAAACACTCTCACTTTACTGTAAAGCCTAAGGGCTGTTTTTACTTCGAGTTCGAGCAAACACTCACCCAACCAAAAAGCCTAAGGGCTGTTTTTACTTCGAGTTCGAGCAAACACTCACTCGATCATAAAGCCTAAGGGATGTTTTTACTTCGAATTCAAGCAAACACTCACTCGACCATAAAACCTAAGGGCTGTTTTTACTTCGAGTTCGGGCAAACACTCACTCGATCGTAAAGCCTAAGGGTTGTTTTTACTTCGCGTTCGAGCAAACATTCACTCGATCATAAAGCCTAAGGGCTATTATTTACTTCGAGTTCGAGCAAGCACTCACTCGACCATTAAGTGTAAGGATGTTTTTACTTCGAGTTCGAGCAAATACTCACTCGATCATAAAGTCTAAGGGCTGTTTTTACTTCGAGTTTGAGCAAACACTCACTCGATCATAAAGTCTAAGGGCTGTTTTTACTTTGAATTCGAGCAAACACAGACTCGACCATAAAACCTAATGGCTATTTTCTGCTTTGAGTTCGAGAGACCGTCCTCGCTCAACTAAATAACTAAGGGTTACTTTACTTTGAGTTCGAGCAAGAACTCATTTGATCAAAAGGCCTAAGGGCTACATTAGTTCGGTTTTGATCAAATTATCTGAACCCGACCTTAGAATACAACTTCACAATTCTATAAAGCAGAAAAGAAGAAAGTTTTTTATACATGTCAACAATCATTTACAAGGGCAACATGGCCCGATTAAATTTCTTTACAAAAGACCAAAACGGTCTTATAAGAAACACAAAAAATATTAAAGGACTTAGTCCTCTCCAAGTGCAGCATCTTCTCCCTCGAGGCCCCCTTCACTTTCAGCTCCGCTTGTACTCCCAGTATTATCATCATGGGGAAAAGCCAACACTCTGGTTTTGGCTTCAAGCTCCTTAGCTATCTCGATCTAGGCTGTAATATCGAAGCCACGAGCATGGATCTCCTCAAGAGTCTCCCTCTGATTCTGGCATTTAGCATGCTCGGCAACCCATTTTGCTTGAGCCTAAGCAGCCTCAGCAACCTTCTTTACTCGAACCTGTGCAACTTCGGCATTAGATCGATAGACAACCACCATTGCATCAGCATTGGCCATTGGAACTCCTCTCTCGATCAGAATTTGCTGAGCTCAACCGAGATTGGAACTCCTCGATTTTCTCGGCTTGCACCAAGGATTTCTCTTTCAAGCTTCGGAGTTGGGCCTCAGCCGAAGCCAGTTGAGTTCGGACAGTCTCCTTTTTTGAGGCGAGGTGGTCCATGTTCTTCTTCCATTCCTCGGCCTCCGACTTCACTACGTCCACTTCAACATGAAACTGCCTAATCACATTGAACTTTTGCTCTACCTGCGGGACCGAACTGTTAGCCATCACTCCCGAGTCAATATCGTTAAATTCAAAGATTCGTTTTACCTACTCGACCATCTCAGTTTGTTCTTTTCGAGATGCTTCTAGCTCAGCCTGAAATCCTTTTAATTCTCCTTTTCTCTGCTCATTGAGAAGCTTGAAGGCATCTCTCTCCTTATTAAGCCTTCGAACTTCGGCTTCGTACCGGCTCAGCTCCCTTTGAGATTGGAGAAACACCTCGTGATGAAGCACAAAATCCTACAAAAATTAAAGGGAGAGATTATACAAGGAAAGAAAAACACAAGTATGAAAATTGGCAAAGAAAGTATGAACTTACCCGATTCAGGGCCTGTTGGGCTTCGTTGAAAAGGCAAGGCGCTCCCACTTCGCTCGAGCTCTTCTTCGAAGCCTCCAAGTCACTCAGAACGGTGACATATTCTACCTCGATAAAATAACAACGGAAAGGATCCTCCTCTCCATGGGCTCCATCCCCGTGACCAGTCTCCACAGCTTGAGCGTCACGTATCATCGACTGGGAAAATGAAGGAAAAAAGGGGGAATCCCCGCACTCTATTGCCCCGAGTAGGTCTTTTTGGGCGCCCTTTCCGTCTTGGGGAGCCTCAAGCTCGGTTCGCACACCGGCATCCACAGTTTCTTCGATGGTCTCTTTGCCCCGAGGTAAAATATCCTCGGTCCGCCTCGGCTCGGGAACTTGGGTCAAAGTCTCCTTCTCGACCTCATCATGCTTGGACGGAGCAGTATCAACTCCCACCGATACCGAAGTATCTTGAGTATCGGTGCTAGCCCGTGCATGGGCCACCAGCCCAGAATCACTTTCTTCTTCTTCTTCCCTTAGACTCAGGACCGACTCCATAGTCAAAGAAATTACGTTCACCTTGGGTTTACGAGCCGCTCTCTTCCTGGGTTTTTGACCCTCAGAGTCCGAGGCCCTTTTTCTCTTAATCACCTTCTCCGATTTTGAGATAGGTGGTAAAGCTTCTTCATCACCTGATGGGGGTCTCATAACGGCATCTTTTCCAAGACCTACAAAGAAAGAAAATTAAGTAAAACTTATGCCTGAGAAATTGCTTGAATGGTAAGCAAATCAGTAGGCCAAGAAGAAGGTTTACCATGAGTACGAGCCTCCCACCGGCCCTTTGAAAAATCGCGCCATGCGCGCTCGGCGTATGTTAACGTCGAAACTAGGCTCCTGACCCAGTTCTCGAGATGGGGAACCACACCCGACATCCAAGCAACGGCTGGGTCAAGAAAAACACCGATAAGAAAAGATGAAGAAGTAAAAACAACAAAAACTAAAAACGGGATCACACTTACAGTATATATTTTATTTCTCGGGGAATGGCATACTCTTAGCCGGTATTAGGTCCGAGGTCTTCACTCGAACGAACCGGCTCATACAACCCCGATCTTTGTCTTCATCTATGCTCGAGGTGAACGCCTTGGTGGCCCGGCGTTGAAGCTTTATCAGCCCACCTCTGTAAATACGGTGGCTATATAATCTTACGAGGTGGACGAGGGTGAAGGGAAGCCCGTATATTTTTCTTACAAAGAAACGAAGCAGTATCAGAATCCTACATAAAGAAGGGTGAATTTGACCAAGGGTCACCTGATACTTCTTGCAAAAATTGATGATGAATCAATCAAGGGGACCCATCGTGAAAGGATAAGTGTAAATACTTAGGTACCCTTTCACATGGGTAGTGATCGCCACCTCCGGTGCCGGTATCACAACCTCATTATTTTCCCAATTGCATTCTTTTTTCACCAGGTCAAGAAGACTTTTTGGTATCGAGCAAATATATCTCGATACTGGCTCGCATCGACCAGTAACCGATGAGATTATCTCGACCATAAAATCGGAATTAATAACGCACCCCTCGAGAACAAGTTCTTCAAGGAGTGGCTCCACCACTGTTTTCTCGCCGGCTGTCCGAGATGAGGAAGCAGCCTCTTTCTGCGGAACAGTTTTATATATTTTTGCCATCGAAAATTTTATGAACAAAGAAGAAGGTAGAGTGACGTATTTGGTGTTTTGAGAAGAACAAGCGAAGAAATTCCAAAACCTAGAAATAAAAAGCTTTGGGGAAGGCGAAGAAATGTGAAGATTGAAATGCAAAGAGATTTGAAAGTAAAAGTTTGAAATAATGAAGAAGGGGGCTATTTATAGATTTTACAGTGGCGGTTCAAAATTGAAAGTGGCCGACCATCGACTGACGCGCATTTAATACCTTGGTAACTGAACCGATGGGACTTTTGTCACATACGTCACTATCGGGCTCGTCACAGACGTCAGTATTCGTATAGTCGGAGGTTGAAAAATCATATCGTTTCTCGCCACCTTCATTCCGAGAAACGAGGGGACTATCTGTATACGGTCAAAACCGAGTTTGCCTTTCGTGTGATTAATCAAGATTGGAGTATGATGGACCGAGGTTCGTCATTATAATATCGAGCTGTGATGTGAAGTTGGGTGGTCGAGTTCGAGACCCAGAGATCGATCAATACCGAGATCGAGTCAATATCGAGCTCGAGATCCAGAGACCGATCAATATCGAGCTCGAGTCAATATCAAGCTCGAGACCCGGAAGTTTGATCTATACCGAACTTGAGCCAATATCGAGCTCGAAACCCAGAGACCGACCAATACCGAGACCGGCCAAGATCGAGATCGAGCCAAAAGACAAAAGAGCCATTATAGCCGCATTTGGGAAAAAAATCTCGGCGAAAATCAAGAATAAACTAATCTATCATGGGATCTCCACTATGTATTTTTAATTATACTCAAAATGGGATTCCCCCACTATATTAAGAGTGGTTGCCATTTATAAGGGCAAATTGATTCATACACACATACAGACAGACATTCAGATTTTATAGTAATTTACATAACATCTAGGAAATATTATTCCTTTTTGGGCTTTTGATATTGATTCATCTTGTTCAATTATCAATTATTTTTCTACTCAATTTGGATTTGCATTCACTCCTTTTTACAGTCAATATTCGATATATCTCTACTTATTTTTTTAATTTGTACCAAGTTATACCACGTATCCTTAGAACTACGTATAAATTCAACTCTATCCGTTTTTTGGGTAAACAAATAGTTTTAAATTTATATGAACATAAAGTGCACACAAAATTCAGCATAACACATTTTCCAATGCGAGATCCATGTTCAGTGTTTTTAGAATTGTTTATGCTGTTTTGAAATTTTTCCTTTCTTAATTAAAGATACCAGGTTTGTATTGAAAAAGAAATATTCTGGTATAAAATATTTTTTCTTTTAGTAAGCCTTACGCTATGCAAGTCCAAATTAGTTAGAGGCATAAAATGAATAGCGAGAATCGAGTGGGAAATAGTGGCCTCTACGGGCATAGCCAGAATATTGATTATGGGTTCACCAAAATCGAATAACTTTTGTTCAAATCAGTAATATATTTTAAACATTTATTGAATATATTTAAATTATTAATTTAAAATTTGATAACTTAAGGGAATTAATAATCTAGAAACCATAAACTTCAAAATTTGGGTCCGCATTTGTTGACCTCCTTTTGGAGGCTTCTAGTTATCCATGAAATAAACTTTTAATTAGAAATATTTGTGATATTTGTACATCATGCCCCTTTATAATTTTAAATTTAAGAAAATGATATTTTTAGATATCTTATGTGTAAAAGACATCACCCTTACGTGTAAAAGTAAATCTCACATGTGTAGAAAAAAAGATAGGGCTAAAAAAGTTAAAATAAATTTGTAAAAAGGCACAAAACCAATTGACCCGAAATGTTCCATTATGTATGGCATTTTATTGTCTTTTCATTAGTTAATTAATAATGTGTACCCACACATTAGCAACGTGTCGCCTTAATTAGCTTTCAACTTCTGACCAAAATGGATGGGTACTTGTCACAAGACTAAGGAAATTAAGCATTCACTGCTACCATTATCGTGACTGCCACCACAAAGTTCCCTTATTTAATTTCTTAATACAGTACAAGGCTGATATGGGTAGTTGATAATCACCTCGTTTAGTCACTTAATCTTGACTTTTACGTTCTAGATTGATGATTGACCCTACATATTTATGTAAATCCAATTTATAAGCGATCTACTGAAGTAACTAGTTATGCACACAACATTGTCTGTGTTTACTAAATGAACCTTACAGATTTAATTTGTCCCTTGACCTCATAATACTAATTCAATCAAGTAATATGCATTGTAGTGTGTGATCATTTTATTTGCATACCCTTATTTTATTAGATATGTCTTTAGAATTTTCATTATTACTTCAAGTAATTCCTAAACAAGAAGAGTCATATGCATAGGTTATTTCACGAAAGAAGTTTATTAGCATTAGAGGTCGAGTTAGGATTTCATCTTTATGTGTTCTAGATTTTAGAATGATGATCTCATAGTGTGTTAGTTAGAGCGTCCTTATGAATTACTAAAGAACTTGGTTCTTTACCGTACTCCTTAGACGTGAAATAAAATAAACAGTAAAGTAAAAAATAACGATTTTAAGTGGAAAATCACACGGCTCAAAAGGTATAAAAATCACGACCTATTGCGTAGGATTTTCAACTTCAACTCCACTAGAACAATGAGCCAAAATGTATCGATTATAAGACTATAACTCAATACTCTCTAATACTTCTACGATTAATTGATTTACAAGTAACTCTAACTTGTAAAGCAAACACTCACTCCAACTCACTAATTATTTGTAATGCTTTGATTATAACTCCATTTCCTCAAATACATTCACTAGACTGACTCAAGAAGAATACAACACTGGTACTCGACTAAGGTGTGTAAGATGTAGTTCTTCAGTTGATGTGTAAAAGGATAGGTTCAGCAGTCCAGGTGGATAGTATTTAAATGCCTGAACTCCAAGATCTTCTAGGAGTCCTATGCATAGTCAGCTTCTCATTTGATAGGACTCCTACTGTTCCAATGACTTCCTCAGTCTTGGGACTCTTGTCTCTCACTTATTTATGCGTATCTTCTTGGGCAACAACTCTTATCATGTGAAACAACCTTCTTCTACCAAATTCTGACTTGAGTAACTTTGAGATAAAGTTACTGTCTTGCACATACGTACAATCATCATCCACGGGGAGCTGGTCCTTCACATGGAGGAGCTGGTTCTTAGAGTAATTAAACAACTATTCGAGGACCTGGTTCTTCGAACATTTCATCAGAACAAACTTTGTTAATTATCAAAATCTCAATACTCAACAAATTCTCTCTTTTTTATGCTAACAAACTTTGTACATACTAGAACTAGGTAATCACACCAAATCATGATCAATAGGATGAAAAACTTTGTACATTCTAGAACCAGATAATCACACCAAATCATGATCAACATGCATATCATATCACAGACAAACATACCCACACAACACTCCCAACTCTATCTTTCCCCTTTTGGCATCATCGAAAAATAACAAAAGATGTTAGATGTATTAAGCACAGTTAATGCAAGATTCAAATCCATACATGCTATAACACTAGATCAAGAATTATCAAAGAAAACAGACTAAGCTGATGATGTAACCAAGTACGAAGCATTAAAACATTATAAGAGAAGTCATGTAGCAGTGCCAAAAATAAGCCCAGGGCCTTGTCTTAAACCATTAGAATAAAATAAACTAAACCTGCTGCAACATACTCAGACTAGAACAGAAAAAGACAGAAACTAAAGCATCACTAGGATAACAAAAGAAACTAAGGACTCTAGGGAAGGAACATGTTCATGGGTGAGAGGTAGAGGGGGTCAATGCTTTCACAAGGGTGGCAATCTATTGGGTATGAGCTTCCCTATCCCTTCTGAGCTCTTCCCTAAGCTGCATGGTTTCTTTCCTCAACTCATTATTGTCTTCTCGAAGCTTGGCGTTCTCTTCAACAGCCAACTCCAATCTCTTAGTGAGCTTTACTACCCTGCTGCTTCCAAGTAGAATAGCAGAACATGTTAGTCCTTTAGCCTTGATCTCCTCATAGCCACACTGCTTGAGGGTAACAAAATCCAAGACATCATTATATTTTCCATACTTAAACTAACGCAAGGCAATGTTGAGCTTGTCAAATAACTCAGTCAACATGAAACCATAAGACATAACATGCTTAGGCTTGGAAGTGTCTGCAGCTCTTGCCATATGCTGAATCATCAGGCTAGAGAGATTGATAGGTCTACCAGTGGAAAGAAGTTCTATCACAACCATGTCCAACAGGGTAGCCCCATGCCTTCTCTCAAACATATGCATAATGCATGAATTGACAAAGTGAAACAAAAGCTTGTATAAGGGGGTCACATATCAGTCTTGTACACCTTCTGGGGAGCATCCAGTTCAAACTTTTGATAGAACTTCCTTGGGCCACAATTCCTGTATCCACATCACTGTCTATGGTTGACCACTTTTTCTTCAAGTAATTGTAAAAACCTTAAGAAGAAATATTCAAAAGCATCCCAAGTTCCTCGACATCAAACTCCATCTCAAACCCACTTACCTTACTCCTAACCATATTTCCATCAAACTCAAAGTTTGCATAGAACTCCACCACAGCAGACACATACACCGGAGGGAAAGCCTTGACAAATATGTTTTTTCATCTCTGTAGCTCAAGTTTTTCAACCAGTTGAGCCATCCATTTTTCATCAGTGTTTGCAAGAATCTTCCTATTAAGCACTTTTCTATTGCTGAGCTTAGTTAGTTTATCAACCACAACTGACACACTATTTTTCTTCTTTGCTCTACTAGCCCCTGCAGATGGGGTAGCAGTTTTTGATGCTTTGACAACCTTTCTCATTTTTGTTGATGACTTTTCTGCCAGAATAGAACCAGACTCATCTTCTCCATCCAACTCAACTACAGGTTCCACAACTGAAACTTGCTTCCATGGTTTCTAGGCACCTCTGGACTCCTTAATGATTTGTTCATCAACAACCTTTCTTTTACTCCATGTGAGAGGAGTCTTGGGATGAGGAGCCACTTCTTTCCTTGCAAGGACGTCAGACTTTATTACTTTCACAGGAGACTTCCTGGGTTTCTTCCCTACTTCAGACAAGGTCAAGTTATCTTCATCACTACTGACCTCCCCATCTCTAGTGAAAGGAGTTAACAAGCGCCCATGTTCTTCAGTCATTTTCTCTCCACTTGTTTTTTCTGAAGGGGCTAGGATAGTGTTTCCAATAGTCATAGATCCTTTAGATTCCCCATTCATATTCTCATTCTCTTCCTCACTTTCTTTATCTTATCCCTTACTCTCACCTGCCTTTCTTGATCCTTACCTTCACTCTCAGAATCACCCTCTTCTTTACTGTTCTTTTCTTCTTCTACAGAGTTATCCACTTGTTCATCTATCCTAACTTCTGTCTCACTCTCCTTCTCTTCACCAAAATCTCCCTCATTCTTACTCTTTTTATCTTTATTAGCAATGTCCTGAGTAGGATTCCCTTCATTAATGGCCACTACCCCTTCTTGTTTTTCACCTTTATTATTATCATCCTTATCCTCCATCTATCTGAAAGAAAGACCATCAGATGCCTCCTTTTGTGTTGGTTCTTTACTACCTTCCCTCTCAATCATAGACATAACAATAGTTGTATCTTCCCCTTTCTCTAGAGATACTACATTTATTTTATAGTGGGTTCTTCAACTTATAGTTTATCACTTGTGGGTGGGACAATATCTAAGGGTGTAACATCTATAACAGATACCAGAACGTATAATTTTGAGGGAGGGAGTTTTACCTGACATGTAATAACTAGCACTGATGCCCCCTGAACCACAACTTCCTTAACCACGCTGTCTACTTTAGCAGCAACATCAGGTACTGCCTTGTCACTCTTGACTGATTTTCTTGGAGTAACCTTGATCTTGATTGACTTAGAGGTATTTTTTGAAGTAGATAAAGATGTATGGGTGGTTGGTTTTGGAGGAGGGGGTACAGTGGAGGTGGGGATTGTGAGAGCAACATGAATAGGGGATGATGGTGTGGGTACAATGGAAGATAACGATGGAGAAGGAGCAGGTGTGGGTGCATGTTCACTTGAAGGTTTGACAAATTTCTTTGATTTGGGCTTCATGTTCTTGGATTTGGCTTCAGTCTTGGATGATGCTTTAGCTTTATAAGGGGTTTGACTAGGTTTAGACATGGCGATAAGATAGGAAAATCGATGAAGGAAAAGAGAGAACTATTTCTTGATTCTTGCTTAGGGTTTGGGAGAAACAGTAATGTCTGAGAAACTGGTCACAAAGGATTTTTAAAGGCGTTACTCCTGATTTGACTGGAAGAGAGAGTGACCAAATTTGAGTTATAACAGGACTCTTATAATGGTTACGTTAACTATTAGGATTTCAGGAGTAATTAAACTCTAATCCATGAGTGCTTTAACTTTAACTTTGACTAGATGACAACTGGAAGTGAAGCTAACATGATTAGAAAGTCTGAGCATAGTAGTAACTTAGGATATTAAGTCCTAGTAAATTAAGACAAGATGGCACGTACCTGAGTCAAAGAACCAATTCCTTAGTAACTCTTTACTTATTTCTGCAATAAAGCTTCAACACTATAGGTTAGTATCATACAACATAGTTATCAGCTATATGTTTCTAGGAAAATGTGTGTGTTTTATACAAGCACGAGACTGAATCCAATATATTGTACTTGACTATCTACATCTAATTATACCTTTTCTAGCCAATCATTGGGGTGCAACTAGTTGGAAGTATTGATTAGACCTAGTTCTAGTCTATTCCTTTCAAAGTGGTCCTTACTCAGAGCTTTAGTAAAGATATCTGCAATTTGGTCTTCAGTTTTATAGAAGTTAATTGAGATGTTCCCTTTTTCAATATTGTCTTTGAGAAAGTGGTGTCTAGTATCAATGTGCTTGGTTTTCTTGTGCTGACATATATTTTTAACAACGTTTATGGCACTAGTGTTGTCACAGAAAATAAGAACACAATCAACAAAATTATCATAGTCCCTTAGTTGTTGTTTTATCCATAGTAGTTGAGCACAACAAGATGTTACTGCCACATATTCAGCCTCAGCTCTGGATAAAGCCACTGGGTTTTGCTTCTTTGTTCCCCAAGACACGACACAAGAACCTAGGAAATGTGTTGTTCCCGAAGTGCTTTTTCTGTCAACATGAAAACCTGCATAGTCAACATCAGCATAACAAATTAGATCAAAGTTATACCCTCTAGGATACCACAAGCATAGATCGGGAGTCCCTTTTAGATATCTAAGTATTCTCTTGACAACCTTTAGATGAGACTCTTTAGGATTTGCCTGAAATCTTGCACACAGTCCCACACTGAATACAATATCAGACCTGCTTGCTATGAGATACAACAATGATCTAATCATTCCTCTATATAGTTCATAAATATGAAGTTAATTATAAATGTGATATTTGGTTATTATATTGTACACTTATGCGTTTGATGAGTCCAGTGTGGTGGTGATATTTTGTTATTATATAGTACACTTACGAGTATCTATCGTTTCATGATGAAATTGAGAGTAAAAGCACGAAGGGAGATGCCGTGCCGTATTTATCATGTTATGGAAAGATTGAGAGTAAAAGCACGAAGGGTGATGTTGTGCTATTATTGTTGTTCCATGGTGATATTGAGAGTAAAAGCACGATGGGTGATGCCGTGAAGTCTTTATTCATTATGTTATCCATTTCCATTGGTTGGTGATTTACTTGAGAGTTTTATGTTATATTTGTTATAGCTATCATATCATGTTCCCCTTCGCATGTCCCCTCATAATAGTACATGTTTAATCTTTATTGTTGTTATGTTGTATGTATATTTTCATTTGCACAGGTTTAATCACATGGGTGTCCTGTCATAGCCTCGTCACTACCTCATCGACGTTAGACTCGAAACTTACAGAGTGTATTGGGTCGGTTGTACTCATACTACACTCTGTACGTCTTTTGTAGATTTTGGTACTGGTCCCAGCTATCCTTGAGGTGCATCAGCTCGGATTAGCTTATTTGCAGACTCGAGATAGATCTGCTAGCGTCCGCAAACCTTGAAGTCCCCCTCCTCATTCATTATTTACTGTTCATTTCATTTGAGAAAGTTGTACTTATTTCAGACCCTATTTGTAGAACCTCTAGAAGCTCGTGTACTTGTGACTCCAGATCCGGGTTGTACTTGCATAATTGGGTCATTATGCTACTTCATACTTTATTATAGTTTTATTTCTGTCTAATTGGTTAAATTGTTCGAAGTTTTTAAAATGGACAAAAGAATTACTCTAACGTTGGCTTGCCTAGCGAGTGAAGTGTTAGGCTCCATCACGGTCCCTAAGTTAAATTTTGGGTCGTGATAAATTGGTATCAGAGCACTAGGTTGCCTAGGTCTCACGAGTCACGAGCATGCTTAGTAGAGTCTGGAGGATTGGTACAGAGACATATGTACTTATCTTCAAGAGGCTATGGAGTTTAGGAACAATTTCACTTATATTCTTATCTGTCGTGCGATTTTATTGAACTATTCTATTCTTGTTCTCTCGCAGATGGCAAGAACATGTACTGCATCTTCAGCTGGACGGCAACCGGAGCCCCCACTGGCAGCTCTTGCGAGGGCCATAGGTCAAGGCCGAGGCCGCGCCAGAGGCTGAGGCAAATGTAGAGTTCAACCTAGAGCTCGAGCACCAGCACCAGCACCAGCACCAGCAATGGAGCATCAGGTGGCTTTTGATGAAGATATGCCAACTCAGACTGTACCTGTTGGACCAGCTTAGGTCCCGGAGGGGTTCATAGCCACTCCAATACTTCAGTACGCTCTAGTCTGTTTGGTGGGCCTTATGGAGAGTGTGGCCCATGCAGGTACATTTCTTGTGGCACCAACCGTCTTTCATGATAGGGAGGAGCATAGAGTCACGCTACTCACACTCCGGAGCAGATAACTCCCTAGTATCAGACTCCAGCAGCCCCGCTAGCTGGGGTAGTTCAGCTGGTTTTTGCGGCACAGGCCAGTGATAGGCTCTCTATGTCTTCTGAGGGCTTATTGAGATTGGACAAGTTTACAAAGATCATTCCAGTTCACTTCAATGGTGCACCTTCTTAGGACCCACATGATTATCTTGACCGCTACCATGAGGTGCTGCGGAACATGGGTATAGTTGAGACCAGTGGGTTTGATTTTGTAGTATTTTAGATGACGAGTTCCATCAAGAGGTGGTGGAAGGATTATATATCGACCAGACTAGCTGGGTCACCCGCTCTTACTTGGGATCAGTTCTCTCAGTTATTTCTAGAGAAGTTCCTCCCTATCACACTGAGAGAGGGTTACCATAGGCAGTTTGAGAGTCTCCAGCAGGGCAGTATGACTGTTACTCAGTACGAGAACCGTTTTATGGATCTAGCTCGTAATGCTCTTCTCTTGCTTCATATTGAGAGGGAGAGGGCGAAGAGATTTATTTATGGACTCACTCACCCAATCAGGATACAGATGGCCAAGGAGACTGGGGGTGAGATTTCCTTTCAGACGACTGCTAATATTGCTAGGCAGATCAAGATGGTTCTTGCACAGGAGAGAGGACATGGGTCTGATAAGAGGCCTCGTCATTTCGGTGGGTTCAGTGGTGCCTCGTCTAGAGGAAGGGGTACTTTTGGTAGAGGTCATCTCCCCAGGCCATTTCACTCAGTGCTCCAGGCATCTCATAGTGCTTCAGGTGGTCGCGGCCCTCATATATATCATCTCGATTAGCTAGCCTATAGTGCACCACCAGCTCCTATTAGTGCACCTCTGCTCTAGAGTTTTCAAGGGGTTATTCAGGTCGACAGGGTCAGCTTTGGGGTCGATAGTCACACCAGCCGATGTCCTATTATATTTGTGGTGACCCGAGGCACATTGCTAGATTTGTCTCTCGGGCACCGAGTAGCTCACAACAACAGGATTCTCGTGCCATGGTTCCGACACTGTTTGCTTCACTTCCCGCTCAGCCAGCTAGAGATAGGGGTCAGGAAGCCAGAGGTTAACGTCAGGCCGCTAGAGGTGGAGGTCAGACAGTTAGAGGTGGGGGCCGGCAAGCTAGGGCCTGTCCCAGGGATGTAGTTCAAAGTGGTAGGGCCCCGCCCTGATTTTATGCTTTTCCAGCGAGGCCTGAGACTGAGTCATATGACGCTGTCATCACATGTATCATTCTAGTTTGCCATAGAGATGCTTCAGTTCTATTTGATCTGGACTCTACTTATTCCTATATGTCATCTTATTTTGCTTCATATATGGTTGTGCCTCGTGACTCCTTGAGTTCTTCTGTGTATGTGTCCACACATGTGAGAGATTCTATTGTTGTAGATCGTGTATATCATTCGTGTGTGGTTACCATTGGGAGTCTTGAGACTAGCGTAGATCTCATACTTCTTGATATGGTAGATTTTAATATTATCTTGGGTATGGACTGACTGTCACCTTATCATGCTATAATAGATTGTCACGCCAATACGGTGACCTTAGCCTTGCCGGGGTTGCCTCGATTAGAGTGGAGGGGGACTTCTGGCCAGTCTATCAACAGGTTATCTCTTATGTGAATGCTCGATGTATGGTCGAGAAGGGGTGTCTAGCTTATTTGGCTTATGTCCATGATTCTAGTGTGGAGGTTCCTTCCATGGATTCAGTACCAGTTGTTCTTGAGTTTCCAGAGGTGTTTCCTATGGATCTGCCGAAGACGCCACCCGACAAAGATATTGACTTCCGTATTGATTTGGCTCCGGGCACTCAACCTATTTCTATTTCGCCATACCGTATGACCCCGCTAGAGTTGATGGAATTGAAGGAGCAGTTGCAAGATTTACTTGATAAAGTCTTCACTAAACCTAGTGTCTCGCCCTGGGGTGCCTTTATATTGTTCGTGAATAAGAATGATGGATCGATGAGGATGTGCATAGATTATCGGCAGCTGAACAAAGTCACCATCAAAAACAAGTATCCACTGCCGAGAATTGATGACTTATTTGATCAGCTTTAGGGTGCCAAGGTATTTTCGAAGATTGATTTGAGGTCTGGCTACCATCAATTGAAGATTAGGGCATCCGATGTCCCTAAGACAGTTTTTCGGACTCGGTATGGGCATTATGAGTTTCTAGTGATTTATGGATTTTATGAACCGGGTGTTCAAGCCCTACTTGGATTTCTTTGTGATTGTATTTATTGATGATATCTTGATCTACTCCCGCAGTCGAGAGGAGCACGAGCAGCATCTTCGGATTGCACTTCATAGTCTGAGAGATAGCAGTTATATGCCAAGTTATCAAAGTGCGAGTTTTGTTTGGACTCAGTCACTTTCTTGGGGCACGTTGTATCGACAGAGGGCATACAAGTGGATCCTAAGAAGATTGAGGTAGTTCAGAACTGGCCTAGAGCCACTTCAGCTATGGAGATCCGGAGTTTCCTCGGTTTGGCGAGTTATTACCACCGTTTCGTGGAGGGGTTTTCATCTATAGCAGCCCCATTGGCCAGATCGACCCAGAAAGGTGCCCCATTCAGATGGTCATACATGTGTGAGTTGAGCTTTCAGAAGCTCAAGACTGCTTTGACTACGGCGCTAGTGTTGGTGTTGCCTACATGTTCAAGATCTTACACGGTGTATTATGATGCATTTCGTATTGGGCTCGGTATAGTATTAATGCAGGATGGCAGGGTGATTGCATATGCGTCGCGGCAGTTAAAGGTTTATAAGAAGAATTACCTTATTCATGACTTAGAGTTGGCAGCTTTTGTTCATGCACTGAAGATTTGGAGGCACTATCTTTACGGCGTGTCGGAGTCTACAATATTTGTTCAAGAAAAAGAATCTCAACTTGAGGCAGATGAGGTGGTTGGAGCTGTTGAAAGATTATGATATTACCATTTTGTATCACCCCGGGAAGGCCAATGTGGTGGCCGATGCCTTGAGTAGAAAGACAGTGAGTATGGGCAGCCTTGCATATATTCTAGTTGGTGAGAAACCGCTTGCATCAGATGTTCAGGCTTTGGCCAATCAGTTCGTGAGGTTAGATGTTTCAGAACCCAGTCGCTCGGACTTCCTTGTATGAGCGCAATAGAGAGCGGCAATATAATGACCCTCATTTTCTTGTCCTCAGGGACACAATGCGGCAAGGTGGTGCCAAGTAGGTTATAGTTGGAGATGATGGGGTTTTGAGGATGCAGGGTCGTATTTGTGCGCCCAATGTAGATGGACTTCGTGAGATGATTCTTGAGGCCCACAGTTCCCAGTATTTTATTCATCCTGGTGCCGCCAAGATGTATCAGGACTTTCGGCAGCATTATTAGAGGAGAAGGATGAAGAAGGATATAGTTGCATATGTATCACGGTGTCTAAATTGCCAACAAGTAAAGTATGAGCATCAGAGGCCTGGTGGTTTGCTTCAGAAGTTAGAGATTCTTGAGTGGAAGTGGGAGCGTATCACTATGGATTTTATTATTGGGCTCCCACAGACTCAGAGGATGTTCGACACAGTGTGGGTCATTGTGTAGGTTGACCAAGTCAGCGCATTTAATTCTTATGGCAATTACCTATTCTTTATAGCGGTTGGCTGAGATTTACATCCGCAAGATTGCCCGCCTTCACGGTGTGCCTGTGTCTATCATTTCTAATCGAGGTACGCAGTTCACCTCGCATTTCGCACTTGTGTTATGGATTTTGGGGGTTCTTGGGATCGGTTCTTGCCCCTTGCAGAGTTCGCCTACAACAACAGCTACCGGTCAAGCATTCAGATGGCTCCCTATGAGGCATTATATGGTAGGCGGTGCCGGTTGCCAGTTGGCTGGTTTGAGCCGGGAGAGGCTCGGTTGTTGGGCACAGACTTAGTACAGGATGTCTTGGATAAGGTCAAGATTATTCAGGATCGATTTCGCACAGCTCAGTCCAGGCAGAAGAGTTATGCCGACCGTAGAGTTCGTGATGTTGCATTCATGGTCGGAGAGAGAGTGTTACTTCGGGTATCACCCATGAAGGGTGTAATGAGGTTCAGAAAGAAGGGCAAGTTGAGCCCTAGGTATATCGGATCCTTTGAGATTCCTGAGAGAGTAGGTGAGGTGGCTTACAGGCATGCATTACCACCTATTTTATTAGCAGTCCATTCGGTGTTCCATGTGTCCATGCTCTGGAAGTATTACGGTGATCTGTCCCATGCGTTAAATTTCAGCTCAGTCCAATTGGACAAGGGTTTGACTTATGAGTAGGAGTTGGTGGGTATTCTAGCCCGGCAGGTTTGACACTTGAGGTCAAAGAGTTATCCTTCAGTTCGAGTGCAGTGGAGAGGTCATCCGGTCCAGGCATCCACCTGGGAGTCCGAGTAGGACATGCGGAGTAGATATCCACACCTTTTCACAAGTCCAGATACTTTTCTATGTTCGTTCGAGGATGAACGGTTATTTTAGAGGCGGAGAATGTGATGCCCAGATAGGTCATCTATAGTTTTAAGCCTTAATTATGTGTTTCGAAACCACAAATAGCTCCTTTTTTCCTTTCTCGATTTGCATACGCGGTCTGTGTCTTTTTTCCAGAAGGATTTTATGTGAAATACTGATTAAAATGTGAATTCGTGCCTTAAAAATCAATTTTAGCTAACTTCGGCCAACATTTTGAGCAAATGAACCCGGATCTATGTTTTGAAAGGTCCCGGTGGGTCAGTATCGTAATTTGGGACTTGGGCGTATGCCCGAAAATTTGAAGTTTAAAGGTTTAAAGAATTTAAAGATTTAAAAAAGTTTGACTTTATTGCTACAGGGTCCAGATTCTGATTTCGGAGCTTAGTATAGGTTCATTACTATAGTTATGACTTATCTGCAAAATTTGGTACAAAACGGAGTTGAATTTACGTGATTCAGACGTTCGGTTATTAAAAATAAATTTTTTTAAGTTTTATTGAAAATTTCATTTGATTTGGTGTTCGATTAGTAGTTCTAGGTATTATTTTGGTGTTTCGATCGCGCGAGCGAGTTCGTATGATATTTTTGGACTTGTGTGGATATTCGGTTTGCAGTCCCAAGGGTTTGGGTGAGTTTCGGATTGGCGTCGGAGTGGTTTTGGACTTAGAAAATAGCTGGTGCATGTGTGTACTGGTGATGGATTGCAGACTTCGCAAATGCGAGGTCTGGCTCGCAAATGCGAGCCTCACATTTGCGAAGGAGACTTCGCTTTTACGAGCAGGGGCTGGGGGCTGGCTTCTCGCAGTTGCGAGATTTGGGTCGCAATTGCGATCTTCTTAGGTTCGCATTTGCGAACATATTGTTCGCATTTGCGAAGGTAGCAGAGGTGTGAAGGATTCGCATTTGCGAAGTCTTTTTTGCATTCGCGGGGTTGGCATTTGCGAACCCCAGGTCATAATTGCGACATCTGCGCATGATCAAAAGCTGAGATAGACAGGATTTTTGTCATTCTTTCAAATTTTCAACCCTAAAAACTTTAGAGACGATTTTTCCAGGAACTCTTATTACCCAATTCATTGGTAAGTGACTCTAACCTACTTTCTTTCAGTTACCTATTACATTTCATAAGATTTCAACCTTAAATCTAGGATTTTCATGGTTGAAATTGGGGATTTGGGTTGAATTAGGGATTTTTATAAAATTGAAATTTAGACCTCAAATTGAGGTCAGATTCCAAAATAAATTACATAAACGGGCTTAGGGGTGAATGGATAATCATCTTTTGGTCTGAATTTTGGGTTTGGACCATGTAGGCCCGAGAGTTGACTTTTGTTGACTTTTTCAATAATGAGCCTTTTTTCATTCGTGGGTAGTTTCTCAGGCTTATTTTGAATCGTTTGGTTAATAAATTGCTAGATTTGGTTGGTTTGGAGGCTTGTTCGAAAGGCAAAGCTTTGATTGAGCTTTGAGTCGATTTTGGAGCGAGGTAAGTATCGTGGTTAACCTTAACTTGAGGGATTAGGACCTGTTTGCCTATTTGCTACATGTTTAGATGTTTGGGTACAACGTATATGTGAGGTGACGAGTACTTATGCGTGTTGTTGGGTTAAATCACGCGGGTGGGACTTGTTTCTTGTAATTTACATCCTTCTTTGATTGTGGTATCCATGCTTAGGCTAGTTTATTACTTAATTGATCGTTCTTTCCGCATTTATGAATTATTTGTGATAATTGAGTATTATTTTTGGAAGTTGAGGTTTGGTATTATGGAACCGTTGTTGAAGTAAGGTTTATTCTTGCTTATTCTATCTCCCCAAATGTTATATATTCATTGCTACATGGTAAGGGAGAGTGTTAATGCACGAAGGATGATGCCGTGGCGATTATTGATTTATTCATTGATTAATACATAGTGAGGAAGAGAGTTAAAGAACGAAGGGTGATGTTGTGCCGTATTTATCGTTTCATGATGAAATTGAGAGTAAAAGCACGAAGGGTGATGTCGTGCCGTATTTATCATATTATGGAGAGATTGAGAGTAAAAGCATGAAGGTTGATGCCGTGCCATTAGTGTTGTTCCGTGGTGAGGTTGAGAATAAAAGCACGATAGGTGATGTCGTGTAGTCACTATTCATTATGTTATCCGTTTCCATTGGTTGGTGATTTAGTTTAGGGTTTTATGTTGTTATTTATGTTATAGCTATCGTATCATGTTCCCCTTCGCATGCCCCCTCCCAATAGTACATGTTTAATCTTTATTGTTGTTTTGTTGTATGTATATTTTCGTTTGCACAGGTTTAATCACGTGAGTGTCCTGTCATAGTCTCGTCATTACCTCGTCGAGGTTAGGCTCGACACTTACGGAGTACATTGGGTCGGTTATACTCATACTATACTCTACACTTCTTCTGCAGATTTTGGTACTGGTCCCAATTGTCCGTGAGGTGCATCAGCTCAGATTAGCTTATTTGGAAACTCGAGGTAGATCTGCTGGCATCCGCTGACCTCGAAGTACCCTTCCTCTTTTCTTATTTACTGTTCATTAGACAGTTGTACTTATATCAGATTCTATTTGTAGAACCGTTAGAAACTCGTGTACTTGTAACTCCAGATCCGGGTTGTACTTAGATAATTGGGTCATTATCCTACTTCGTACTTTATTGTAGTTTTATTTCTCTCTAATTGGTTAAATTTTTTGAAGTATTTAAAATGGGCAAAAGAATCACTACAGGAAAAATGGGTCTTTAGGGACGAGAAAACTGGTCCCTAATAGTCCAATTCTGGTCTCTAAAGGTTAAATAGTGACCAGTAAATTATGGTGGCCGCCGGCGCTATAGGCTCCGCTGCTAAAAGTCAATAAGGACGAGTTGAGTAGCTGGTCCTCAAAGAGTTTTTACAATCGGTACACTTCTGGTCCTAAAAGCACTACCACATTTCTGGTCTTAGTCAAAGACACGTTTGGTGCTTATATATTTTTAGCGACCAGTTTGTACTGGTCCTATAAAGTGTTTAAGAACCAAAAACCTAATTGCTAAGCCTCTCATATCCAATTTATCCCCAAAATATTATACAATTTGCAACAATGATAATCAGCTTAATACAACATAATTATCAATAAAACTAAGCTTTTATATATATACTCATCAAGGTTAAATCACTAAGACCTTGATGGAAATTTCAATTACATGTCAAATACAAGGAGGGGGACATATACCTTACCTCCTATATATTTCTTAGAATTCACACTTTACATACCACAACTATCAAAATATCCTCGCTATACAAGTTTGTCTAATACATTTCAAAATTCCTGCTGGTGTAGCATCTTGATGTGGACTTTGTATGACGAAGTAAATTACTATTGTCGATATTTTTTATGTATCCATTAGGGTGATAAACTTTCGTGTTTTGTGTTCAACACCTTGTTGTTTGGATATATTTGGACATTTATCTTGTGCCTGCACATATTAACAACACATATTAGCCTATACAACCAGAAAATAAATCCAAATGAAAAATTTTACTATACATAAAACATTTTCAGTAATTCTCCATTTGGATGAAATACTCCACAATACTCAAATGAAATAAGGTACCAGTGAGTTATAGTAGTTCAGCTAATTCATATAAGCATGAAAAGAAAATATTTGGATCACCAAAATTTCCAACTAGAGCATCTTTAGGACATCATAATAGCATACGAGTATCCCAATGTCTAAATTGTCTATTTCTCCAGTAAGAGCACATCTTACTTACGAAGAATTAATCACATAGTTTACTATCTTTCAAAGAAGCATGTTCTAACATTCAAGGAAGTAATTTCTTTACATATAGAGAATAATCATGTACATGAAATCAAGACATTGTACACAATTGCATAGCTGCTCAAACAGACAAAAATATTTCTTTCCTAAAACAACTCAAATACTTTACTTTCCAACTATTCATTGAGGTATAAAGCTTGTTCACAAACTTTAATACCACTCTAGTCATGACAAATAACAGTTCACTCTGAGAGATAATAATAATGGAGAGGAACACCCGCATATTGCCTATTTCCCTCTCCTTCAAAGCATGTAATTTTCATATATACTCCAACTACATCCTTTCAAAATCTAAAAACTAGATATCAATCAAATTGCATAAATGATAGCTCAAGATAAAGGACATTACATAATCTGAAAGGATGAAACTGAAATCATCAATGTTATTGCCTTTCTCAAAAGACCACCAATCATTCTCCACATATGTTTCTATTCAAATAAAATAATTGTTGTATATTTCTAACATCATTCTTAACCTAAGAACTCCAACAGAAGATGTTCCTTAAGAACCATTTATTTGAAAAAGATCAACGAAATCATGAAAATCACAACAGTCTAAATGTTATTGAACTCTCACTGGATTGAAGGATTTTGGTGCTAATAGAGCAACATTAGAATCTGGGAACATAAAATATTTGAAAAAGAACAAATGAGTCGAAGCTTACATATCTATCCCTTGTCTCTAGGTTCAAAGACGAAATACTTCGCATTCACCTCAATATTGAAACTCTCACATGATACACCTGCAACATCTTAATAAGCTTGAGCTTGCAGAAAAGATGTTTAGGACAAACTACCTTATTTCTATCTTCTTTACACAAGGTATGTAGCTTCAATGTACTTTAAGAGTTTAGAATTTAGCAACTCAACATAGAAAGTAAAGAGTAAAATCAGTGAAGATGAAACCATCATGAGTGATTATGTACGACTCACAGTGAGAAAAATTATGTTTCTCGAATATAAGGACTTCTCCACAGATCCATTTTCAATGCCCAAGGTAAACAAGTATCGGAAGATAATAAAGGTTTTTGGTTATACATATTACATCGAAAAATTACTGAACCTCGGAGAAGAGAATCTATATGATACTTCAAACATAAAATGAGAATCTAATTATCTAACTAACAGTCTTAACTTGTCCCCTCAATTTGCCTGAGATTGAGATTTAGGGTTAGTAAAATACTTAAGATACTATGAATTATCAAAGATTTTTACTATAGGCCAAAAGACTGCCTTATCCATTATAGGGACCTAATTTTTTTTAGTTACTGATTATGCACTTTAATATACACACAAATTAATAGTCATATTATTGGAGGAAAATAGAGAATGAGATAAATAGTCAATCTTAGTTACCTTTTGGAAAATATCAACTAATTTAATTTTAAGAACATATATAGAAATATCAAAAGACCAAAGTCATCAACTATTTAGATTTTCTAAATTTCTTGTTTTTGTTGATTTTTTAGGAAGCTCTAGCTATAGGATCTGCTAAGCTAACTACATTGGTTAAAGAAAACATACATTAATGAAATACAGGAATCTTCAAATGTGTACATTCATACTAATTTAACGCTGAACCAAGTAAACACCTCAAGATTACCCATCATAGGTAGTTAAAGCCCTTTACTTGCTTAGCTGTGGTTCAACTTTTAAGAAGTGAATAGTATAGATAAGCTATCAGATTTAACTGTTTTAAATACAAC
The DNA here is from genome assembly GCF_000715075.1 of Nicotiana tabacum. Classification (NCBI taxonomy): domain Eukaryota; kingdom Viridiplantae; phylum Streptophyta; class Magnoliopsida; order Solanales; family Solanaceae; genus Nicotiana; species Nicotiana tabacum. The sequence continues at coordinate 15,091,971 of NC_134097.1, read as the reverse complement.
ATTAGAATTACCCCATCCAATCAGCATTATCCTCACCACACTGCCTATACAAATCTAAAAATAAAAAACATAGATATCTAGAATGAATAAATGAATTAAAACACCTAATGGGTCAACAAAATTTTACTAATTCTCCTTTTTTGACAAGGAATTGAACCAATTTACCTTATAGCAAAGGCCACGGTCACAACCTAATCCCATATTGCCTTAGTCCTCTAAACAAGTTCTTACAACACTAATGCGCTTCTTTATATCAATGTGGTCGTTCATATGTAGTGATTTTGGTTTTTCTTACTTCCTCTGCAAAGTTGTCTCACATTTTACAGTTTAAAGGAAAATTTGGACCGATATATAAAAATAAAAAAAATAAAAAGGAGAAAATTTTGGGAAATCAGTCATTCCAACGCGTTATCACGAGCCATAAATCCAACTAGCCGTGATGGCACCCAACCTCACCCGCTAGGTAAGCCAAATAACAATAATCCAATTCAATTTATATTTAACAGACTCTAATACACTCCCCAACGGCTAGTAGTACAAATCATGAGCTTCTAAGATTAGAATTTACAAAGCTGGTGTGAAATAAAAATACGTCATCTGTTTGAAATATACATGAACAAATTTAAAAATTCTAAAGCTACCTAGAACAAGCGGCAGTTGTGACTGGATCGCAGGTACATCTTCAATGTTAGCTCCCCCCATATACATAATCATCAACATCCAAAATCTGCACGCAAGGTGCAGAAGTGTAGTTTGAGTATAATCGACCTCATGTACTCAATAAGTAACAAACCTAACCTTAGGTTGAAAGTAGTGACGAGCTTGTACCAAGGTCGGAGTCCAGACCAATAAACAATAACATCTCATAACAATACAATATAAAGCAACACAAGTAATAGCTCAATAATAAAATGCTCAGCTCGTATACAATTACAGAAAGATAGGCATGCTTTTCAAGTATAACAGTGAATCCCAAATCTTTTGCCAAAACTTACCGAAAATATGAGTCACTCTGAAATCTGTAATTTTTCTCAAAAACTTTAACGACATATAAGAAATTTAATTATCAGATGGCATGAGGAAAAATACTTCTCTATGCCTACATATCAAGTGTGCATGTCTAATGCAATATAGTACAGTGATGTACTCATGTACTCACACTCTTAGAGTACTTAATCTCACTGTCTCGTATTTACACTCATCTCGCTCAATATTCAGTACACTCAGTCACTCGGCACTGTACAGGATATATCTAGCCCAAATATTAATGACAACTTGCACACAGTCACTCAGTATTGTATATGGTCAATCCAGCCCAAGGAAGATCAATCCCAAATATATATATACAAAATAACTGACATTCAGTCACCTAGTACTGTACAGGGCAAATCCAGCTCACGGAACTCCATCCCAAATATAAATGTATAAGTCAACTCCATGCCTAGGGAACTCCATCTCAAATATAATATATAGGGCAACTCCATGCCCATGGAACTCCATCCCAAATATAATGTATAGGGCAACTCTATGCCTAGGGAACTCCATCCCAAATGTAATATCCATTGCGCTCACTGTGTGGGGTGTAGACTCCGGAGGGGCTCCTTCAGCCCAAACGCTATAATAATAAGCCATTTAGGCATGTTGCAGTGTGCAGCCCGATCTCATAATAATAAAGCCTATAAGGCAAGCTGCGATGTGCAGCCCCGATCCATATAATAATAAAGCCTATAAGACCTGCTGCGACGTGCAGCCCCGATCCATAAATAATATATATATATATATATATATATATATAGCCAATACAGCCTGTTGCGGCACCGTGCAACTCGATCCCATACATATCCTCACAGCTGGATGAATATGACTGAGTATGGAATTAACATTTTTAAAACAATTAATTCAAGAGCAATATGACACATGTGGGTCCTAAAATATCGGCACCTAGCCTAAACATGATCTTTAATACGAGTCTCATCTCAAATTTTCTAACACATGAAAGTACATGGATAATACCAAAATTATTTGACTAAAAAATTCCACAGAATCAATTATGTCACAATTTCTACGGTGCATGCCCACACGCTTGTCACCTAACATGTGCGTCACCTCCAAACAAATCGTATAATACGTATATTCAGGGTTCATACCCTCAGCTCAAAGTTTAGAAATGTTACTTACCTCAAACAAGCCGAATCTGATGCCGAGCAAGATAAACAATACTCCAAAAATTTCATTCCGCGCGTATCAACCTCTGAACACCTTCCTATCTCCTCTATTCCAAGCCAAACGATCCGAAACTAGTCAAACGACGTGCAAATTAATCAAAATATACTCCAATGCTTACAATTTAACAATTTATAAAGATTTTCAAATCCGCTCGAAAACTTAACCAAAAGTCAACTGTGGGGCCCACGTCTCAAAATCCAACAAAAATTATAAAATCTGAACCCTCATTCAACCACGAGTCCAACCATATCAAAATTACTCAAATTCGACCACAACTCGGCCTTCAAATTCTCAATTAAAGTCTATGAATTTTTCTACCATATTAACCCAAAAAACTAATTTGTTGATAAAAAAATAATAGATTTATGTAATTTAACCAAAACCGAGTTAGAATCACTTACCCCAATCCATATGGTAAAAATTGCATCAAATATCGCTTCAATCCGAGCTCCATAGATCCAAATGTGTTAAAAATGGCCGAAACCGCCGTTTTAGAATCTGTTCATGCAAGTCGCATTTGACACCTGAGACTTATAAATCGCATTTGATACCTACGATATGCCTCAGTCCCTGAAAAACAACAATATTCTCCGACACAGAAATGGGCATAACTCTCTCATACGATGTCCGAATTCGACGATTCATTTTGCTATGGCTCTGTAATTTCAATATGGATCTAATGCTTCTTTTGAAGCTCATTTGCTTAATGTGGTACCACTTATGCTTGAAGAAACGATGTCGAAACATTCTAGAAATATCCAAATTAAATTCTAGGCATACGCACAAGTCCAAAATCACTATCCAGACATAACGGAATCATCAAAACTCCGATCCGAGATCGAATACTAAAAAATCAAATTTGGTCAACTATTTCAACTTAAGGCTTCCAACAGAGAATTCAGTCTTCCGAACATAATACGAAATACCTGAAAACAAAACCGACGATTCTCACACGTCATAATACATAATATGAAGCTATTCAAGACTTCAAATAGTTGAAAGGGATGTAAATGCTAAAAATGACGTCGGGTCGTTACATTCTCCCCGACATAAACATACGTTCATCCTCGAACGTGCCAAGAATTGTTCTTAAGCCTTCAATTCATTGTGCCACCTTACCACACCCATACCCGGGGGTGATCCCACGTCACCTTATTTTATATGAACCCGACGACACAACATAATTGAAAATCATTAATTTACCCTTAGCCCATAAACCTTGGAATCCAATTTCCAACATCCAAAATTTCTTTTCAAGACTCGAATCTCACATCTACACACTGTATGAGTCTTAATAAGATGTATCAAGTCATAGCCATAACCCATGATATAATCACATGATATACCACACAACTCGCACACTCGCAGCACCATTTTCGGTCATAGTAACTACTCATAACCAACCTGATACTAGTATTAAACCCCATATTAAACAAAACCTCATTTCCAAAACCTTCGTACACTATCGATAATGAAAGAAACACGCAGAATCTCATAACCACTTATCAGATCAACAAGTCATGGAGCTCTCTCGCCCCAATCTGAATATTAATCACTTTCTAAGCCGACTTTCGATATTATCCTCCCAAATATACTCTAATCAAACCTGATAATACCTATTCTAGGTCCAATGACCTTATATTATCAAACACAACTATTCCACAGACATGCCACACCAATATAACTCAAGCCACAAACGGCGCAATCCGTGCGCCCACAAATGGAAAATGTATCAAAGAAGAGAATCGTTTCGCAAGTTCAACAAGCACCACCACAACCGCAATACTATGAGGTTATCATACATAGTAGAATCAAGACACAATAATCTAATAATGATAATTGGCTCTCATAGATCTCACATTAACCACACGGACAATTTACGTGCTATAGTATCAATATCTGGACCCGCACGGATAACTCACGAGCCAATAACATAATCCGTCTGGCACGGTCACAAGTCTCCAATACAAGCATATCACAGAGGAGCAATCAAACAAGTACACATGTATATGATAAATGAAATACGATTCTCATGCTCATGGACTAGTAATAATAACACGCCATTGTGTAGGCATGTACAAAGTGTGCTATCACAGTTCAAATCGGCAAGTTAACACAGAAATAGTAACCTCCAAGTTTATTCAATGAATTAACCTCTTTGTAACCTCAAGTATAGCCCAGATAGTTGTCAACAAATGTACGAATACGAGAAACATTATAACTTTATACTTAACAGTCAACTCTAGGCATATCATAGCCTAAGCATTCTTTCGAGTATGAATACTTACCCCGATGCCCGCACACGGGCTCAAACCTCACATATATACGCACTCTAGCGCGTAACTATCACAAATAATTAACGCAACTAGTGTCTCTACTGAGTTTAAATAAAATTCTCACCTTAAACAGGCCGCAACCCTGAAACAATATACTTCTGAGAACTCCCAGTCTCCAAATTCATAGAGCACATGAATCACCGTAACTGGTCCCAACTCCAGCACTCGAATGACTAACACATCTTTCATGCACGATCATCCCACGAGGAATACTTCTATAATTCTTCTATACCACATAGCAAAAAATTGAATACCAGTAGTCTATTTCCACTTGTGCGACCAAATTTTTTCTTCATCCGTAAGTCAAAATACAGTATGCCCTTCTGAATGTACACTCTTCTCAGGTAATACCACTAGTGCCAATATCTGAAATCGCCTGTGCTCCATAAACTCATAACCTTCCTTTTGAAACAGAATCGTATACTTGCACATGCAAATCCCAATCTCACTCCACGCACCGCCTCTTTTAGGCCATCCTATGAAAACATGAGAACCTCATTAACACTCTGAGTCACCAGCAGAATACATACCCGGTTAGTTAGAAACCTTCCATTTACTCCCATTCGGGTGAAAATCACAATACACAACATGTTTCTCACGTCTGTAGAAAATATCCATTTCAAACCATGATAGAAACCATCGAGAACTCTTCGAAACCCATTTGCACATAACCGAGCTATTAGAGCTTAATATCCCTAACTCTACCAAGCCACGCAAGTTGAAAAATCCGAGTGTATTTCCACAAAACACCCGTAAAGCCTCACCTCATCATAAGAACCAAAAGAACTGAGCATACAATTACTATACTGATCTATCCTATTACCCATTTGTCCTATTTTCTACGCGTTTCTTCTGAATTAACCTCAAGTTGACACTTCTCCTTGTTAGAACACCATGATCCTTACTCAAAGCTCACCACCAGAGATCCTAGCATAAACAACACCACCCTAAGGCCCATAAACTGTTGTATTCCCTCTTAAGCATCATAAAAGTACCACAACCAAGACACCCACTCTGAAAAAGACCTTATGTGAATTTAAAATTATATTTTCCCCCTTTTTTATACTGAAATGTAGAATCCATAGTCATACAGAATTACCGAGAGTCCCGGTACCATCCGCAGTAAATAACCAATTCTGGCGATATACAAATTCCGAAAACTTTTCAATTGACACATATACATTTTGAATCCATTAGAACCCTCTCAAGAGTCATCCATTCTGCTCAAATCTAAATTGCACCGCCCAAACGGGCCGAAAGACGTGTAATATTAGCTTAACAACACTCAAAGAGGTAACCTTACCTTAACACCACCGATCGAATTCATACTCCGTGCACACTACATCCTTCACAAATAAAAACTCACTCATCCCTATGATTTTCATATACTCGGAAAGTGCAATATAACCCGTATCCTTGAATTTCCTTACTCGAGTCATCCTCGATCTCGACCTCTGCAAGTCATAACGGATCCACAATTATGCCTCTAACCCAAAACTAGTATTTAACACATAACCATGAAATCAAATCTTTAATAGCAGGCTCCCCCACTTGGCTCAAAGCCATAGAACAAAACACTCGATAACTCACAATACCCATACTCTATTACGGCCATAATACTGCAGTCAGTTCAATAAGAATTCTTCTCAAGCTCATGCAACACCAACCATAAAATAGCTCAATCATCCACTAAGCTCGCATTTATTCTCTTGACAGTAAAGTCAACTTTCCCAACCAGATTCAAATTCAAATCTCAACACATACACCCCGCTGGTAGAAAAGAAATTTTTCAATCAACATTATAAGGAACACACCTACGTAGATTACTCTGTATGATATAACCCACTTGCTTAGCCTTAAATTGGCATCTTGCTATACCCTTTCGCAGCCACAATTACTACGCAATCACTTAATTTTTCTGAGTCCAAACTAATTAACAAACATGAGAATTTGATTTGTCCCACACCTTAACAACGTGAAAGATCCTTCAACACACTCATAACTCGAGACTATACATCAAATCAAGATGGAAATCAAGCACCCAATGGACCTTTTTACATCTCGAGAAACTCTTCTCGTCACAGTCAAACCATCACATAGTCATTCAACAGCTTATCGAGCCACAAATTCCACTCATAGGGACACTACCGGGCGCATAAGTCCAAACACATAAGTTCTCATAACCGAACTACCGAGCTTAAGCTGCGGTCTAACCCTGGCCTCAAGTACTCCAGACTAGCCTATCACCAAAACAAAGAAAACACATCTCGTACCTCATCCATGGAATCACAAGTCGTCGATGTATAGTTGATACTGAGCGTTCACGTACGCATACAAATGAGTGGAAGAAATCCAAAGAGATACGCTTCAAGCTAAATGCCATGTAGCCTCCCGAAGATAAGTATGGATGTCATCATACTAATCTGCAAGACTCTACTAGACACTTCCTGATGACTTGTAGAACATATGAACCTAGTGCTTTGATACCAACTAGTCACGACCCATAAATCTACCTAGCAGTGATGGCACCTAACCTCACCCACTAGGTAAGCCAAATAACAATAATCCAACTCAATTAATATTTAACAGACTCTAATACACTCCCCAAGGACTGGTAGTACAAATCGTAAGCTTCTATGATTAGAATTTACAAAGATGGTGTGAAATAAAAATACGTCATCTGTTTGAAATATACATGAAAAAATTTAAAAATTCTAAAGCTACCTAGAACAAGAGGCAGTTGTGGCTGGATCGCAGGTACATCTTCAATGCTAGATCCTGCCATGTACATCATCATCAACATCCAAAATCTACTTGTAAGGTGCAGAAGTGTAGTATGAGTACAACCGACCCCATGTACTCAATAAGTAACAAACCTAACCTTAGGTTGAAAGTAGTGACGAGCTTGTACCAATGTCAGAGTCCACACCAATAACCAATAACATCTCATAACAATACAATTTAAAGCAACACAAGTAATAACTCAATAATAAAATGCTCACCTCATATACAATTACAGAAAGATAGGCATGTTTTTCAAGTATAACAGTAAATCCCAAATCTTTTGCCCAAATTAAAGAAGAAACTAAGATAAAATGCATAATAATTGATTAAGGAAAGAAAATCTAATGTTTAAATGCTAAACTAGCATAAAGTTACCCAATACAGTAAATACAAATGGCTCTAAGTGTTCAGGTGCACCAAACTTGACCTAAAAATGATATAAAGATCTATTTATACCCAGTTGAAAATATCTGATATAATTGCCCTTGCGAAGGTTGTGCGGCCGCACAATTATGTGTGTGGTCTACACTTTGAGATTAACTCTAATTGTGCAGACCGCACTTTTTTGAGTGCGGCCGCACTCTTGCTCGTGGACTGGATCTGGTCTTCATTATGCGGACCTCACATTTATGAGTGCGACCGCATTTTGGCATCCTGCGGCCGCACAATAATAGTGCGGTCCGCACATCTTTAAGCTCCCAAATTACAAGTCTCTGAATCTAGTCTTCTGTGGCCGCACAATAATTGTGTGGTCTGCACTCTGTGAAGGAATTCTATCAGTGCATCTTTAGAGTTTGCGGCCGCACACAATATTGTGTGGTCCGCACTGTAGCCCTTTTTGCCTTGTTTTGATTCTTATCCAATTTTACTCCTTTTTGAGTTGATTTTCACTTCTTTGGCTCGTTTTCCAATATTTCTGCAAGAAAGCACATTTCATTATTTCTCGGAAATAACTTTAAGAATTTTTGAGCTAAAATATAAATAAAAGAGAGCAAATAAGCGGTCAAAATCCCTACTTATCAACTTCCCCAAACTTAAGCTTTTTCTTATCCTCAAGCAATTAAGGCAATTTCCCACCTCCACTAGAAAAGAGCTATTTCAGCTGGCCTAAGTTGAATCAAACACAAATCAATTGGGACCAACAATTACCCATACGCTTATGAATCATTATCAAGCTTATGATTTGAATGTTTAAGCATAAATGGTTCTAATATGACGCTTGAGCACCAAGTGTTGACTTTGTTCCTCAAGGAAGCTCGCACTTTCATGCAGGTCACAGTGGATCCCAAAATCCTCCTCCTATACTCTCCAGAAGCTCATCTCTCTCACGAATGAAGAATTCAATTCAATTACTCGAGAAAGATTCGCTCATCACTCTCGAAAGAATGTCACAAGCCCGGCTCTAAGTATCATATGCTTGTCCCTCATATAGATCACCACTAATGTAAGCTCGCTCGTCTTGAAATCACGTAGGGATTTTTCGGCATGTAATAAAGGCTTTTGGACTAAGGATGGAAATATCGGAATGGAATTGGTTTATCTTTCATTTAGCACTTCATATTCTCTTTTTGGCTCTTACTTTCCTGACTCTTTGAGTCATTTTCTTTTCCCTTAGGGAGATTAGAGAGACTTGACATAACTCTTTCTTTGTCATGCTATTTATACTTTCCTTCTTTGTTATCTCCATGCTTTGAACTTTTATTTTTTTTAATTGCACCTTTTCAACCCTTTTACATTATTCACTTTCTTTTTGTGTTTTTCTTTTGTTCTTCCTTTCTTTTTCTTTGCCTTTCCTCTTCTTTATTTCTTTTCTCTTTTTGTACCTTGAGACCATCTTTAAACTCCTCGTGTCTCCCCTAAACTTATGTTTTTACCTTTTGAATCACATGAGTGCTAAAAAAAGTTTGGGTGCCAAGAGAGAGTCACCATAAAATGGGTAAGGGCTTGTAATGTGGTTATCGAATAAAAAGGCTTTAGGATCAAAAGGGTTTACTAAGGATGATATCATTGGTGGGCCATGGAAGGTATCAAAACGGGTCAAGGAAATCCTACAATCACTTCTCAAGCCAAGCTAACTTAGAATTTCGCCTAGAAACACATTCAGGGCAAGTTCTAGACTACTCGCACGGGTACTTGGACTTGTAACAACATGTTTCACCTCTCACACAACCGGATTATCAAAGAGAATAGAGTCGATGGCCCACAACAACCGCATTCAAGATTAAAAATCGCTAATGGTTCAACTAAACCACCCAATGATTGCCTAAGTCAACACAAGAGTCACAAGGTCACTAACTAGGGCTATTTCTTTACACAAACTTATTTTTAACCATAAGCACGTAGTTAAGTGTGTTGGTACCAAGTGAAGTATTCTTGATCCTTATTTATTCATTAATACTACTTGTTTCTACCTAATCATCAACAACTGACTCGATCTCTTAAGAAGGTTGTTACGCCATCCATCGTTGGGAAGAGTCACCCAGTTCACACAAGACCCACCTTTGGAAAGAACCGTAGCATTAAGAAAACCAAAGGCTTATTGTTCACTAAAACAGAAAAAAAGGTAACAAATCAAAAAGAAGCTAATAAAGTAACTAAGAAGTTATACTATTAAGAAAACAAAATGAAGAACCTATGAAATAAACTACTGAAAGTAAGGGAGATGAATATATAAACCGAGAGGAATATAATATATACAAGAGGGGTGAATATATACATAATGAGGGAGGAAATAAAAATAAAAGAAAGAGAGTATTAAAGTTATTACATGCCCAAAAGTAATCAAATGTCATCACTGTAATCCAAAATGAACTAAATTAGACCACCCCCCCCCCTAGAATAAGAACAAACATTGTCCTCAATGCTTAGCACAATCAAAACAAAAGAGGATAGAGAGTAAAGAAAACTCCCTATGTGGTCTCAGGGTGACTGGCAGCATCACCACCCTCAGTCTCCTCCAACTGTATCTCATCATCACCGGGCTGAGGGAAAACAGGGTTGGTGAGCATCTGAAGCATCTCCTCAGTAGTGGGATCTGGCTCGTCAGACTGTCCAGCTAGTGTCTTTGCTGATGGTGCTGCTGGGTCAGCTGGTACTGATGGATTTGTCTCCATAAGTAGGTCAAAAGGCAAATCACCTAATGCTGCTATCTTCGTCACCTCCTTTCTCAAACTCTCCACTGCTTTCTTTGAAGCCCGGGATTTCCTCATCTTCTTCACCTGCTTGGTCAACTCCTCAATAGCACCCCCATGAGCCACCAGTGTATCCATAATAATATTCTGGTTGTCTAGAATCTTCTTCAATGTTTCCTCCACTGACGGAGGGACCTGTGGTACTGTTGGGGTAGAGGACTGTGGTGCAACAGTACTAGATATGTTTGACAACTTAGAAGTGGCTGTCTGCATCCAGTTGTTGAGGCTCACCAAAGTTTGGGAGACTCGCAGTGCAGTGAGAGGATAAGTGGATAAGGTCGGCACTGGTACAACAACTGATGGCCTAGAAGATGAAGGTGGTGGCATTTCGGTTGTCCTAGTGGAAGGCCCGGCTGCTGTGGAAGGCATGGGAGCTGTAGAGGGCTCAGCAACAACCTCGGAATCCACAATCGATGGCTCAGCAACAGCCTCGAAATCCACCATCGATGGCTTGTCAGACTGGCCAACGGTGATAGTGACCTTACCCTTGAACTTTGGGTTGTCAGCACCCTGCAGGTGGTACCATAAGAAAGGCTTCTTGGCCTTTACTTTTGTGTCATATGGACTCGGCTCCACCTTGGCATCATTGAAATACTCTGGGAGGGTGTTTGGATAAAGGTAGTACTTTTCACTTTTTCGGACCGCCAATGTGATGTTGATTGACATTATGGCACCCATATTGATCGGGTACCCCACCATAATAGAAGCCACCAGAACTGCCCGGGGAAGTGGGAGGTTGTTCTAATTCAAACTCGGATCAATCCGGCTACACACAAAGGTTTGACACCCTTCAGCTTCAAAATTGAGGGTGGCCGGGAGGATAGGAACTCCTGCTGTAATCCATGGTGGTGATGGTCCTCGGGCGGCCAAAATCTTTGCTAGCCAAGGGCGAGATACATCACCCAGAGTCATCTTCTCTAGGTACTGGACTGCCTCCACTTCTTCGAATCCCACATAAGTGTTCAAAGAGCAGGCGTCGAAGCGGACCTTCAAATTTCTCACCTTTGTCACTTTTGTCCCCTTTTTTATGTGACCCACATTAGCGTAGAACTCCCTCACCAAGTGCTCATTTGCATTTTTGACACTGCGAGTGAACCACTTCCACCTATTGTGCTCTTGAAACTGTATGTCTAAGGACATTTGGATTATGAATATCCAAATCCTTCACTAAGAACTGTCACTCAAGTGTGGGCGACCTCTAGGGCCACAATTCCCGAAACCTGTTGAAGGCTGTCAAGCTGACGAACCGATCCTCCCATATTTCCTTTCTCTTCGACCTGTCAAGGCCGCCCACTCGATTGCCCCCCTTCTACCATCATGCGGGACATCGTCATCATCGACATCAATAGCTACTGGTGCCGGAGGAGTAAGTGTAGAGGAGGGATCAGAACCCTGGCTTCCCACATCATAACCCCCAGAAGAACTAGATGTAGGTTCATCGCGCAATTGATAATGCCCAATGGGTTGGGATGGTTGGGACTGATACCTCAAGCTGGACCTCCATTAAATGACCCTCGGAGGCTTCCCTGGATGGGGCATAGGAACTGGATTCTAAGGGCTCTATGGCCCTTCCTCTCCCGGTGGTTGGCTTTTTAACAATAGGCTTCGATTGCACTCGCAGAGGGCGAGTGCCTTTTACTCTGACTCAGGAGGATTCACCTCTCCCTTTTGATGTATCGCCTCCACCACGTGATCTAACCATTGTCTATAATACAAGGTACATAGGTTAGTTAAGTTCAAAACAATTCAAACATTTGCAGAACAATTGCAGCACAACAGTCATCAAAGAAGGCAGTGCGGACCGCACAATTATGAGTGCGATCGCAGACTGTCTAGTGTGGACCACATAATTTTGAAGTGCGGTCGCACCCCCAAAAGTGCGGATCATATAATTGTAAGTACGGCCACACATCCTGAAGTGCGGACCGCACAATTTTGAGTGTTGCTGCACAAGTCCAATCCTGAGATACTGATTCTCTGAAGTTCAAAAGTACGGTCGCACACATGTTTATACGGCAACACAATTTGTTCTGCGGACCTCATAATTTTGAGTGCTGTCCGCACTTTTCAATCACAATATTTGCCTTATTCAAGTGGTCTGCAGACCGCACAAGTTTGTATGCGGTCGCACAATTTGAACATTTACGACAGTAAGGTTAGGATTCATGCAATGTTTCACAATTTAGACATGGCATGCACAAATTAAAATGATTAATGGTCTACCCAGTCCCTAATAAACATATATGAAACTACCCACATAATTTTAAGCATCCATGACTAACAATTGACATTTTGGGTCTAACCATAACTTTATCACAAAAGAACAAAAAATAAAAGAAATTGAATCTAAAGATGTAATGAACATACTAGTTAAGAAGTATGCCGGTAAGAAACCAGACTGATGAAATGAAGGAAGATTGTGAACTAATTGATCGTGCACTGTGTTTGCTTAGGGTTCAAGAACTCAAAATGGTAAAGCTGTGAATAGTGCCTTGAGGTTTTATTTATAGGTTGACCAAGTTGTCCCAAACCTAAGGCGAGTGCGGACCGCACTCTTTACCTGGACCTTGAATCTGCGGTTCGCATAAAAGTGAGTGCAGCCACAGAATTTGTGCGGACCGCACAATTTTATGTGCGGCCGCAGATTGGCAATGAATTTTGACATGCCAACTTCAGAGAACTTGCAATTTTGGTCTTCCAATTATGCGACCGCACACAAATATGTGCGGCCGCAGAGTGATTTTTGCTGCTGCCTTTAGAATTGCGCGGTCCACACAATTAATATGTGGTCCGCACTCTTTCAACACTTAGCCAAATTTTGACACAGTCCCTGCAATGCACTTCCATTCCTGGATACACTTCAAAACTAGTTAGCACAGAACAAAGCCTATCTAATGAAAAAGAAAAAGAAAAAGACACATGGGTTGCCTCCTAAGAAGTGCCTGATTTAACGTCACGGCACGACGCAGGTTACCATCAATCACTTGAAATGAATTAATGCCACAACGTGGCCATCATCAAATTTTCCAAGATAATGTTTCACCATGTGACCATTGACTCTAAACACTTCATCATTCTTGTTATTCAAGTATAATGCACCAAAGGGTGTCACATGCACAACCTCAAACGGACCATCCACTTGGATTTCAACCTTCCCGGAAACATCCACAATCGAGAATTGAACAATAGCACAAGATCGCCTTATTTGAACTCCTTGTTCCAGATGTACTTGTCATGGAGGTACTTCATCTTATCCTTGTACAAGGAGGAACTTGAATATGCATGGAACCGAAATTCATCAAGCTCATTCAATTGTGCCACATTTAAATTGGTGGCGACATCCCATTAAAGATTAAGCTTCTTCAATGCCCACATAGCCATGTGCTCAAGTTCCACCGGTAGGTGACAAGATTTCATGAACACTAACCGATACGGAGACATACCAATCGGTGTTTTCTAAGCCTTTCTATAAGCCCAAAGAGCATCATCAAATTTCTTTGACCAATCCGTCCGGTTGGCATTCACGGTCTTTGACATAATACTATTTATCTCCTGGTTGGAAACTTCGACTTGCCCACTTGCTTGAGGATGATAGGGGGTCGACACTTTGTGAGTAACACCATACTTTGTAAGTAAGGAATCAAAAGCTTTGTTGCAAAAGTGAGATCCCCCATCACTAATAATGGCCCTTGGAGTACCAAACCTTGTGAAGATGTTCTTTTTCAAAAATTCCACCACACTCCGAGCTTCATTATTGGGCAAAGCCACGACTTCAACCCACTTTGACACATAATCCACAGCTACCAATATGTAAGTGTTCCCATAAGAGCTCATGAACGAACCCATGGAATCAATTCCCCACACATCAAAAATATCTATTTCCAAGATGGTGGTGAGGGGCATCTCATTATTCTTAGAAATCCCACCGGCCCTTTGACATTCATCACAACACTTGACGAGATCGCTAGCATCATTATAAAGAGTAGGACAATAGAATCCACAACTCAACACTTTTGTTGTCGTTCTAGATCCACCATGGTGACCACCATATGGTGAAGAGTGGCAAGCCTTAAGAATTTCAATTTGTTCCTCCTCCGGTACACATCATCGAATCACCCCATCGGTACAAATCCGAAAGAGATAAAGCTCATCCCAATAATAGTCAAGGCAATCCCGTTTGAGCTTTTTCCTTTGGTTTGAAAAGAACTCATTCGGTACAATGCCACTCACAAGATAATTGGCTAAGTCGGCGAACCATGGCATCCCGGTCATAGAAATGGCTAGGAGTTGCTCGTCGGGAAATGAATCATTTATCTCAAGGACATCATGTGGCCTCCCCTCCTCCTCCAAGCGAGACAAGTGGTCCGCCACTTGGTTTTCACTACCTTTGCGGTCTTGAATCTCTAGATCAAACTCTTGAAAAAGAAGCACCCACTATATTAGTCTTGCTTTAGAATATTTCTTGCTCATCAAATATCGAAGCGCCGCATGGTCGGTGTGAACAATCACCTTGGTACCCATCAAGTACGGGCAGAACTTCTCCATAGCAAAAACAATAGCAAGGAGCTATTTTTCGGTCACTGTGTAGTTGACTTGGGCATCATTCATGGTCTTACTAGCATAGTAGACCGGATGGAAGGTTTTGTTGATATGTTGCCCTAACACCGCTCCAACCTCCACATCACTTGCATCACACATGAGCTCAAATGTAAGTTCCAATCCGGTGCGGTGATAATAGGAATAGTAGTCAAGTTAAACTTGATCAATTCGAATGCCTTCATACAATCTTCGTTGAAATGGAACTTGGCATCCTTCTCCAAAAGTTTGCACAAGAGGTTTAACACCTTAGAAAAGTCCTTGATGAATCGGCAATAGAACCCCGCATGACCCAAAATGCTCCTCACTCCCTTCACGGATGTAGGGGAGGGAGTTTTGAGATCACCTCAATTTTGGCCTTATCGACCTCAATACCATGCTTTGGAACTTTGTGGCCGAGGACTATGCCTTCCTCGACCATGAAGTGACATTTCTCCCAATTCAAAACCAAGTTTGTTTCCTCACATCTTGCCAATACCTTGTCCAAGCACTCATTAAAAGAATTCCCCACCACGGAAAAGTCATCCATGAAGACCTCAAGAAAATCCTCCACCATATCGGTGAAGATGACTATCATACACCGTTGAAAAGTTGTCGGTGCATTGCATAACCCAAATGACATCCGCAGGAATGAGAAAGTACCATAGGGACAAGTAAAAGTAGTTTAGCAATAAGAATTTGATTGTAGCCAGAGTATACATCAAGGAAACAATAAAAAGCACGTCCGGCCAACCGATCAAGCATTTGATCAAGAAATGAAAGTGGAAAATGATCTTTCCGAGTGACCTTGTTGAGCTTGCTATAGTCTATGCAAACTCTACACCCGGTGACCATCCTTGTGGGGATCAACTCGTTTTTTTCATTTGTTACCACATTCATGCCCCCTTTCTTTGGGACACATTGCACCGGAGAGGTCCACGAGCTATCGAAAATGGGGTAGACAACCCCGGCATCCAAACATTTAATGATCTCCTTCTTCACTACCTTTTGCATTGCTTCATTTAATCTTCTTTGATGTTCAACGGAGGGTTTGGCATCCTCCTCCAAAATAATCTTATGCATGCAAAAGGCGGGGCTTATACCCCGAATATTCGCCAATGTCCATCCTATAGCTTTCTTCCTTTTTTGGAGCACCGCCAAAGTAGAATCTACCTGCATGTTAGTTAAGCAAGAGGAAAGAATAACAGGTAATGTAGAACATGGGCCAAGAAACTCATACCTGAGATGTGAAGGCAATGGCTTTAACTCCAAAGTGGGAGGCTCCTTGATTGAGGGCTTAGTTGGAGGAGTCTTCCGGTTCTCAAGATCTAAGGACAATTTTCGAGGTTCATAAGTATACGACCCCATTTCTTGTAATGCATTTACACATTCCACATAGCCATCCTTCTCATCATCATGATTAAGCAATACGACTTCCAAAGTATCATCAAAATTCATCATTGCACTAGCATCATCAACAATTACCTCAGTCACTAAGTCCACAAACGAACAAACTTCGTTGCTATTTGGTTGCCTCATAGATTTGCACACATGAAAAACCATATTTTCATCGCCCACCCGAAAGGTGAGCTCACCAGCTTCCAAATTAACAAGAGCCTTCCCCGTAGCAAGGAAAGGTCTACCCAAGATAATAGGCACCTCATAGTCCACTTCGCAATCAAGAATCACAAAGTCCGCTAGAAGGATGAACTTATCAACACGAACCAACACATCATCAATAATACCCAATGGTATCTTCATAGTACGATCCGCCATTTGTAACCTCATAGATGTGGGTCTTGGTTTCCCAATTCCTAAAGTTTTGAACACCGAGTAGGGTATCAAGTTGATACTTGCCCCTATATCACATAGAGCTTTGGCAAAGTCGGCGCTTCCAATAGTGCAAGGGATTGTGAAAGCGCCGAGATCTTCCAATTTCGAAGCCATTGAGTGCACAATAGCACTCACTTGATGTGTCATCTTGATAGTCTCATAATTCATTGATCTTGTTTTTGTCACCAAATCTTTCATGAACTTTGGATAACCAGGTATTTATTCCAACGCCTCAACCAATGGCACATTAATGGATAAGATCTTCATCATGTCAATAAACGTCTTGAATTGGTTCTCACTATTTTCTTGGCAAGCCTTTGAGGGTATGGAGGAGGAGGCCTTGGCATTGGTGCCTTGGACTTTTGCACTACCGGTTCCGGTATGTCAATCACGTGTTCCCTAGACGGGTTCACTTCTTCTTGGTCTCCTCCACATTCTCATCAATATCAATTCTCACTTATTCATTAGCTTGAACCACATTGCTTGGAATCTTATCTTCTTGAACCACTACATCATCATCCACAATTCTTCTTTAATTTGAGGTGGTTGCATCTCCACCTCTTCTGCTCCTTGTTGTTACGACCATGGCATGTCCCGTGTTTTTTTCACCCTTTGGGTTCACCACCGTATCAATAGGTAGTGCCCCCTTAGGACGAGTGTTTAAAGCTTGCAAGACATTCCTCAATTGAACTTCCAAATTGCAGATTGAAGTATTGTGAGAGGCTAATTGAGCATCAGAGTCGGTATTCTTCTCCATCATTTGTTTGAACATATTTTTGATCTTTCCCATCTCATTGTTGGAAGAACTAGAACCTTGAGATGGATAAGGAGGCGGGTTATTTGGTTGTTGATACATCGGTGGCCTTTGAGAGCTCGGCCCCCGATTCCCTTGGTTACCATTCCAACTCCCTTGGTTGTTGCCTCCCCAATATCCTTGATTGTTGCCACCCCAATTGTCTTGGTTGCCTTGATTGTTCCAATTTCCTTGATTATTGTTATTGTTCCAATTGCTTTGATTGTTGGTACCACCACTCCAATTGCCTTGGTAGTATTGATTGTTCCAATTTTCTTGATTTCCTTGAGATCGCCATTGTTGGTGATTCGGGCCTTGAGAGTTGTTCCTTTGCCCTTGATAGTTATTCACATATTTCACTTCTTCCTCTTGCTCATTGTATGATTCGTCTTGGTCGAACCCACTATCATCTTGCACAAATTGTTCCACACGGTTTTGAACTTGTTGACCCTTTTGCCTTCGCTTGTTCACCATCATATTGACACCTTCCATTGCATTTATTTGCTTAGGACCTTGAACCTGTTGAAGTTGAGCATTGGACAATTGATTCATTGTAGTGGTCAACTCGGCAATTGATTGCCCATGATCGTGCAATTCTTTGTGTAGGTGAATCACATTTGGCTCACCTTGAGGAACATTTGCTCTACTTTGCCATGCCAATGAAGTATCCGCCATTTTATCTAAGATTTCACAAGCTTCGGCATATGGTGTTGTCATGAAATTTCCACCGGCAAGTTGGTTGACCACGCATTGATTAGTAGTATTGATCCCCCTGTAGAAGGTTTGTTGAATCATAGCCTTAGTCATGTCATTATTCGGTCACTCTTTCACCATAGTGCTGTTACAACCCAAATTCGCATACCATAGATCACGCCGTAAGTTAGTCGATGTAAATCCAAGAAGAGATTATCTTTGAGATGATAAGAAGTTAATCCTATTGGTCTTAAACGATACAAGGGTATATAAGAGTGGTTAACAAGTATTTGAAGTTAAACGAATCAAGGATGTTGTAACCCGTATTTTCGGGTAACACTAGAGGTGATTAATTATCCCAAGAGGTCTTGTTTTAATGTATTTGAATCATATAATATCCGCATCATAAGTCTTGAAGTCAAGCGAGTTATGAAACAAAAGTCGATAAAAGTTGTCGCAACTTAGGTTTATAATTTTACTTAAACTTTAGGTCAAATGTTACTGCATTTTTCTCCCAATGTGCTTGGAATTATGGGGTGATCTACCTATCAAATTGAATATCTATGAGTCTAGTTTCCAACGCATTAAACCGTTCGTCGATACGATCTCGGAATAGAGAGATATTCGCATTTTCGCGAGAGTGCGCCAAGCTGCT
Source organism: Nicotiana tabacum (assembly GCF_000715075.1). Taxonomy (NCBI): domain Eukaryota; kingdom Viridiplantae; phylum Streptophyta; class Magnoliopsida; order Solanales; family Solanaceae; genus Nicotiana; species Nicotiana tabacum. Next base: position 15,072,885 of record NC_134097.1, on the reverse strand, counting down.
CTCTATGGGGCCCACAAAGGCGGTTTAAGACATATGGACATATATAAGATACCTCAACCCCGTTTTAAGTCATTATTTTTCAGTATATTCAGACCTTATAACCCTAAAAATAGTCTCTCAAGGTTCTCTCATGATCCAAGACCCAAACAAAGGGCAAACAACACAAATCAAATGTCAGGAATCCCGTGGCGCTAGTAAGTTTCTTGTTCTTCTTGTTGTTGCTGATTTTTGTGTTGTTCCAGCTCGTGTGGGAGGTTGTTTTAAGTTTTTTATGTCCTGTAAATACACCTTCAAGTTTTTAATATCAAACCTAGGTGATTTCAAGTCTTCTAAAGTAATTCTAGTGCCGAAAAACCCGAATTAATTGCTAGTTTCGCTTCCTTGTTCTTGTGGCAGAATTGAAGGGATATTTCGTGGAAAATTAAGGTCAAATTGGAGTTGTTCTTTCTGTTTAAAGGTAAGGAACCTCTTACTCTATATATATTTAAGATTATCCAAGTTGCAGCTAAGTCGTTGAAGCTAGAACTTGTGAAATATATATCGAAAGGCTTGGTAGTAATGTTGTTGGTTGGTGGACTGTTTTGGAGGCTCAATATGATTATTAATGATGTTGTTTGGGCTGTTTGGTGATTGTATTGACTTGTGGGAAGTCATATAAATAGGGGAGGTGCTGTCCGTTTCATCGTAAAATAGGTTGTGGTCGATACATAATAGTTACAACGCTTAAACGATAATGATAGTGTCATTTGTCTTATTGTAGACTAAGGAGTCATGACATTTGCATAGCTTGAGGTTGGGCAGTATATACAAGGTATGTGAGGCTATCCCCTTCATTCTTTTGCACGACTCCGATTGTACATAATGTAATGAACGAGCTCCCAAAGATACTCTACTCTTAGAAGCTAGCAGTACTTACATTGCTGCCCTTCTTATGAAACGATTGATATTGATGTTACTTCTCTTATTCTTATATTATCAATGTTGTTGGTATTTCCTAATTCTTATAAGATTCTTGATGAAAAATTAATCCTAATAACGTGTACGAAGGATACCAACCTTATGTCACTCCGAAAGGTTCAAAATGTGATTCCAATGAGTCCAGCATGCATCATATATATGTATCTATTTTACTCTACCGAGCCGCGCTATAGTCGGCCGGGTACGGCACCTATTGTGCAACCACTGATCAGTTGGGTTTTACCGAGCTCCACGTGGCCGGGTACGATTCTACCGAGCCCTATGATGGCCGGGTACGTTTTACCGAGCCTATTATGGCCGGGTACGATATGATGATGGTGATGCCCACAAAGGCGTATGTTTTAAAAGTTTATGTATATATATGTATGTATCATGTGTTTCATGTCAGTAGCCCTCAGAGGTACCCAGATGTCACAGGTTGTATATTCCCTATCCCTGTTTACATTACTGTTCTTACTTATGCTTTCCTGCCTTACATACTCAGTACTTTATTCGTACTGACGTCCCTTTTATTTGTGGACGCTGCATGTCGTGCTGCAGGTCCTGATAGACAGGTAGACACAGCTCCCCCACCACAGTAGGCTGTCCAGTTCAGCGGTTATTGGCGAGATCCCTTCTCCGGACTTGCCGTGGTCTTGGTATGCATTTTTGTTATAGACATTATGGGTATGTCGGGGCCCTGTTCCGGCAATGTTGTAGAACTTATGTTCCTTTAGAGGCTCATAGACAGGTGTCGACTCATGGTAGCTCGTACCTTATATATAGTTTCTTGACAGTCTTGTCGTCCCATGTTATGTATATTCATGACATTATCTTTCATTGTTGGATGTTCATGATCCATGTCTACCATTTATATTGATCTTGTCGGCCCTTAAAGATAATAAGGAAGGTTAGATAAAATGTACGTTGGTGCTCGGCAAGTATGGCCCGGGTGCTAGTCATGACCCTCCAGTTGGGTCGTGACAAACTTGGTATCAGAGCAAGTCTGTCCTAGGGGATGTCTATGAGCCGTGTCTAGTAGAGTTTTGATTATGGATGTGTAGCACGCCACATTTATAATCAGGAGGCTACGTGACATCTAGGGTTGTTACCTTCTTCCTGAATCTAGATCGTGCGTAGAGTTGAGTCGTAAGTGTTCATATCTAATATTCACCTTGTTTTCTTTTAGCGATGCCTTCGACTAGGAAGCAAGCGATTAGTAAACGGCTTGATACAGCTGTGGGAGAGGGTAACATTCAGGTGCCTCCAGCCATAGCAGGCCAAAGTGAGCCTCAGAGTGAGATGCCGTCTCATACCTCTCTGTCTCCTCCAGAGGATATTAGGAGGCACCCAGTACATCCAGTTCCTCTGTCTGGCACTACAAACCACGATATGCGCAGTGCGGTGCAGTTGTTGACTAGCTTGGTAGCTGCTCAGGCTCAGAGGCAAAATACCGGTGCTGCTGATAAACCGGTTAGTGCGAGAGTTCGTGATTTTATTAATCTAGACCCTCCAGTGTTTACCGGATCAGACCCCAAGGAGGACCCGCAAACATTTATTGATCAGGTTCATTGTACATTGCGGGTTATGCATGCTAGTGATACGGAGGCAGTAGAGTTGGCTTCTTATCGGTTACGGGATTTAGCGATTTTATGGTATGATAGTTGGGAGAGATCTAGGGGTCCGAACGCTCCTCCAGCCGTGTGGAAGGAATTTTCTGAGGCCTTTCTTCGTCACTACTTGCCAGCTGAGATACGACGAGCTAGAGCTGATAAGTTCTTGAACCTTCGACAGGGTAATATGAGTGTACGAGAGTATAGTATACAGTTTGATTCTTTAGCAAGGTATACTCCCCATATGGTGGCCGAGATGAGTGATAGGTTGCACCTGTTCGTGAACGGGTTGGGACCACATCTGATAAATGAGTGCACAACAGCCTCCTTGGTAGAGGGCATGGATATTTCCCGTATTCAGGCTTATGCCCAGACCCTTCAGGATCATAAGTTATATGCTAAGCTCTCTAAATGTGAATTCTTGCTGAACTCAGTAGCATTCCTTGGCCATGTGATATCTGATAAGGTTATTAGTGTCGACACTCAGAAGATCGATGCAGTAAAGAATTGGCCGAGACCTATAACACCGTCAGAAGTCCGCAGCTTCCTGGGGCTAGCAGGATATTATAGGCGGTTTGTAGAAGGGTTTTCCTCTATATCAACACCATTGACTAAGTTAACACAGAAAGCTACCAAGTTCCAGTGGTCTGATGCTTGTGAACATAGTTTTCAGGAGCTAAAGAATCGATTGACATCCGCGCCAGTGCTCACTCTCCCAGAAGGAATAGAAGGTTATGTGGTATATTGTGATGCCTCAGGTATAGGTTTGGGGTGTGTATTGATGCAACGTGGGAAGGTGATTGCTTATGCATCAAGACAATTGAAGAAGCATGAAAAGAATTACCCAACTCATGATTTGGAATTGGCTGCAGTAATATATGCTTTGAAGATATGGCGACACTACTTATACGGAGTCCATGTTGACATCTACACAGATCACAAGAGTTTACAATACATCTTCAAGCAGAAGGAGTTGAATTTGAGGCAGCGTAGGTGGCTTGAATTACTGAAAGACTACGATGTCGAGATATTGTACCATCCCGGTAAAGCCAATGTTGTGGCAGACGCTCTCAGCCGTAAGTCAATGGGAAGCTTAATACATATTGAGGCAGGTAGACAAGGGTTGACCAAAGAGCTTCACCAGCTGGCCAATATGAGAATCAGATTGTTGGACTCTGATGACGGAGGTGTTACTGTACAGAATATAGCAGAATCATCTTTGGTAGCCGAGGTAAAAGCACGGCAATATGAAGATCCTACCTTAGTAAGATTGAGAGAGGGAATTCAGCAGTGTAAGATTACAGCTTTCAAGATCGGAGGAGATGGGACACTGAGATACCAGGGCCGATTATGTGTGCCTAGTGTGGCAGGGTTGCGAGAGAAGATTATGATTGAGATTCATCAGTCCCGATATTCTATCCATCCTGGCTCGACAAAGATGTATCATGACGTTAAGGAGCAGTATTGGTGGGATAACATGAAGAAGTCTATTGCAGAATTTGTAGCCCAGTGTCCTAATTGTCAACAAGTAAAGATCGAGCATCAGAAACCTAGTGGATTAATTCATAATATAGAGATTCCGACCTGGAAATTGGAGGTGATTAATATGGACTTCATTATTGGATTACCTCGCTCTTATCATAAGTTTGACTCCATCTGGGTGATAGTTGATCGACTTACAAAATCTGCCCATTTTCTGCCAGTTAAGACAACTTACACGGGTGAAGATTATGCGAAGGTGTATATCAAGGAGATTGTTAGGCTTCATGGTGTGCCAGTATCTATTATATCAGACCGATGAGCTCAATTTACGGCTAACTTTTGGAGGTCTTTTCAGAAGGGTTTAGGCACACAAGTAAATCTCAGCACTGCATTCCATCCGCAGACTGACGGACAGGCTGAACGTACCATTCAGACGCTTGAAGATATGCTACGAGCATGTGTTCTAGATTTCAAGGGGAATTGGGATGACCATCTGGCACTTATAGAATTTGCCTACAATAATAGCTACCATTCCAGTATTAAAATGGCCCCGTATGAGGCACTGTACGGGAGGAGATGTAGATCACTAGTTGGATGGTTCAAAGTCGGTGAGACAGAATTATATGGGCCAGATTTGATTCACCAAGCCATTGAGAAGGTGAAAGTGATACAAGAGCGACTGAGGACGGCACAAAGCAGGCAAAAGCCTTATTCCGACGTCCAACGTCGTGATCTGGAATTTGAGGTTGGTGATTGGGTTTTCCTAAAGATCTCGCCGATGAAGGGTGTTATGCGTTTTGGAAAAAAGGGTAAGTTGAGTCCGCGGTATATTGGGCCGTACAAAATTCTTCGACGAATTGGACAGGTTGCTTACGAGTTAGAATTACCATCTGAATTGGAATTTGTCCACCCGGTATTCCATGTATCTATGTTGAGGAAATGTATTGGAGACCCTTCTCGGGTCGTCCCTATCAAAGATGTACAAGTTACAAAGGATCTATCATATGATAAAGTGCCAGTGGCTATATTAGATCGACAAGTCCGCAAGCTGAGAACAAAGGATGTAGCTTCCGTGAAAGTATTATGGAGGAACAAGAATATAGAAGAAATGACATGGGAAGCAGAAGAGGAGATGAAGTCTAAATACCCTTACCTATTCCAGAGTGAAGATAACGAGGATGCCGGGGGAAAGAAGGACGCATTATAAGGTGAAACGGCTCTATGAGGTAAGCAATAGCTTGTGAATACACTTTTTTTTAATACAAAATGGTGATATGCAGATAATGTACATATCCATAATGCTTTGTATAGTCTTGTGAGGCCATAGGTTGGCTTTAACTGCTTGCAAGTTTGGCTAGTGTCCATTTTATGGGGGAAACTCAGCCGGAAATCTCCGTCAGAATCCACGATGAGTTAGACACCCCATAAACCCTTACATTCGAGGACGAATGTTCCTAAGGGGGAGAGGGTGTTACAACCCACATTCGCGTACCTTAGATCACGCCGTAAGTTAGTCGATGTAAATCCAAGAAGAGATTATCTTTGAGATGATAAGAAGTTAATCCTATTGGTCTTAAACGATACAAGGGTGTATAAGAGTGGTTAACAAGTATTTGAAGTTAAACGAATCAAGGATGTTGTAACCCGTATTTTCGGGTAACACTAGAGGTGATTAATTATCCCAAGAGGTCTTGTTTTAATGTATTTGAATCATATAATATCCGCATCATAAGTCTTGAAGTCAAGCGAGTTATGAAACAAAAGTCGATAAAAGTTGTCGCAACTTAGGTTTATAATTTTACTTAAACTTTAGGTCAAATGTTACTGCATTTTTCTCCCAATGTGCTTGGAATTATGGGGTTATCTACCTATCAAACTGAAGATCTATGATTCTAGTTTCCAACGCATTAAACCGTTCATCGATACGATCTCGGAATAGAGAGATATTCGCATTTTCGCGAGAGTGTGCCAAGCTGCTCTCTATGGGGCCCACAAAGGCGGTTTAAGACATATGGACATATATAAGATACCTCAACCCCGTTTTAAGTCATTATTTTTCAGTATATTCAGACCTTATAACCCTAAAAATAGTCTCTCAAGGTTCTCTCATGATCCAAGACCCAAACAAAGGGCAAACAACACAAATCAAATGTCAGGAATCCCGTGGCGCTAGTAAGTTTCTTGTTCTTCTTGTTGTTGCTGATTTTTGTGTTGTTCCAGCTCATGTGGGAGGTTGTTTTAAGTGTTTTATGTCCTGTAAATACACCTTCAAGTTTTTAATATCAACCCTAGGTGATTTCAAGTCTTCTAAAGTAATTCTAGTGCCGAAAAACCCGAATTAATTGCTAGTTTCGCTTCCTTGTTCTTGTGGCAGAATTGAAGGGATATTTCGTGGAAAATTAAGGTCAAATTGGAGTTGTTCTTTCTGTTTAAAGGTAAGGAACCTCTTACTCTATATATATTTAAGATTATCCAAGTTGTAGCTAAGTCGTTGAAGCTAGAACATGTGAAATATATATCGAAAGGCTTGGTAGTAATGTTGTTGGTTGGTGGACTATTTTGGAGGCTCAATATGATTATTAATGATGTTGTTTGGGATGTTTGGTGATTGTATTGACTTGTGGGAAGTCATATAAATAGGGGAGGTGCTGTCCGTTTCATCGTAAAATAGGTTGTGGTCGATACATAATAGTTACGACGCTTAAACGATAATGATAGTGTCATTTGTCTTATTGTAGACTAAGGAGTCGTGACATTTGCATAGCTTGAGGTTGGGCAGTATATACAAGGTATGTGAGGCTATCCCCTTCATTCTTTTGCACGACTCCGATTGTACATAATGTAATGAACGAGCTCCCAAAGATACTCTACTCTTAGAAGCTAGCAGTACTTACATTGTTGCCCTTCTTATGAAACGATTGATATTGATGTTACTTCTCTTATTCTTATATTATCAATGTTGTTGGTAGTTCCTGATTCTTATAAGATTCTTGATGAAGAGTTAATCCTAATAACGTGTACGAAGGATACCAACCTTATGTCACTCCGAAAGGTTCAAAATGTGATTCCAATGAGTCCAGCATGCATCATATATATGTATCTATTTTACTCTACTGAGCCACGCTATAGTCGGTCGGGTACGGCACCTATTGTGCAACCACTGATCAGTTGGGTTTTATCGAGCTCCACGTGGCCGGGTACGATTCTACCGAGCCCTATGATGGCCGGGTACGTTTTACCGAGCCTATTATGGCCCGGTACAATATGATGATGGTGATGCCCACAAAGGCATATGTTTTAAACGTTTATGTATATATATGTATGTATCATGTGTTTCATGTCAGTAGCCCTCAGAGGTACCCAGATGTCACAGGTTGTATATTTCCTATCCCTGTTTACATTACTGTTCTTACTTATGCTTTCCTGCCTTACATACTCAGTACTTTATTCGTACTGACGTCCCTTTTATTTGTGGATGCTGCATGTCGTGCTGCAGGTCCTGATAGACAGGTAGAAACAGCTCCCCCACCACAGTAGGCTGTCCAGTTCAGCGGTTATTGGCGAGATCCCTTCTCCGGACTTGCCGTGGTCTTGGTATGCATTTTTGTTATAGACATTATGGGTATGTCGGGGCCCTGTTCCGGCAATGTTGTAGAACTTATGTTTCTTTAGAGGCTCATAGACAGGTGTCGACTCATGGTAGCTCGTACCTTATATATAGTTTCTTGACAGTCTTGTCGTCCCATGTTATGTATGTTCATGACATTATCTTTCATTGTTGGATGTTCATGATCCATGTCTACCATTTATATTGATCTTGTCGGCCCTTAAAGATAATAAGGAAGGTTAGATAAAATGTACGTTGGTGCTCGGCAAGTATGGCCCGGGTGCTAGTCATGACCCTCCAGTTGGGTCGTGACAAGTGCGGTACCTCTCCCATATCTCATGCAAAGGCTCATTGGATTCTTGTTTGAATGCTAGAATCTCGTCTTTAAGAGTAGCCATATGCCCGGGAGAAAAGAACTTGGCAATGAATATTTCCGCCAATTCATCCCATATATTGATAGAATGGTTTGGCAATATTTCTAACCAGTCCAAGGCTTATCCTCGTAGAGAAAAGGGAAATATTCTCAACCTTAAAGCGTCCTCGAAAATGTTGGTCTATTTACTCCCCCAACAGGTGTCCATAAATTCTTTCAAGTGCTTATACGCATTTTGATTCGGAGCCCCGGTAAAGAATCCCCATTGCTTAAGCAATGTAAGCATAACATTTGTGATTTCAAAGTTGCCTGCCCTAATGCGGGGCGGGACTATGGCACTTGCGTATCCTTCATTCGGCAACACCCAGTGTGTAGCCGCTCTTGGCGGATTTAGGGGAGGAACGAGAATGTTGTCTTGAGGCGGTCAGCCTCGTCTATTTGCTTAAGGTTCAAGAGGAACCTTTTCAACTAGGTTATCTTCCATGTCCACATCCCCTAACGGCATATTTCCTAGAGGATCCATTTTTGTACCTACAATCGATTCACAAAAAGGTTAGTAACCTGGAAGGAAAAGAAGACAATTCACACACAAAACCTAATATATAGCTAAATCCATTTTGCTCCCCGGCAACGGCGCCAAAAATTGATGTCGCCCAAACTCACACCACTAATTTAGGTTGTGAGGCGGTCGATGCAATAATTAAAACCCAACGCGAGTCGGGGTCGATTCCGTAGGGAGCTTGATGTGGGATTAGGTATATACCTAGTGTGAATGTATGACGTGCCTAAGATTACACTTCAACATTTTCAATTGTTGTTTCTACTTCTACTTTTACACTAATGCCTGTAATTGTAAAGCTAACAGACAATGTTTTTGGTTTTGGTTGTTTTTCAAGTTATAAAAGATCTAGGGTTGCGACTTCTGCCTAGTTGGTTACCTAACGGATTTAGAGCTTTAGGTCATGTTTGGTTGATTGGGATACAATATAGCAATCACTCTCAATTACTCACTCTATACCTCTCGGTAGTTTGAGTGATTTTTTCCAATTTGGCCTTTTCAAGTCCAAATGGGTATCTCACGAAATAAGTGATAAATGCTCAAGTCGGGTCTTACTATCTCTAGATTCTACCCTTTAATTAGGGCTATCAATTTCTCGAGTTCACCCCAAATTCTTGTTAGCAAAGGTTTCATAGACTTAGTCTCACTTTCTCAAGTAAAGACTAAGTCAATTAGGCATGAATCAACGTTTGCAACCATCAATTCTCAAATTCAAGCAAGAACTAGGCTAAATATCATATACCCAATCATAAATAATCCCTAAATCAATCATCCATTAAGTACCCATACTAGGATTGGGTCACAACCCTAGTTAAGGGTTTAGCTACTCATGCACAATGAAGAAATTAAAGAAGAAACTAAGATAAAATGCATAATAATTGATTAAGGAAAGAAAATCTAATGTTTAAATGCTAAACTAGTACAAAGTTACCCAATACAGTAAATAAAAACGGCTCTAAGTGTTCAGGTGCACCAAATTTGACCTAAAAATGACAAAAAGATCTATTTATACCCAGTTGAAAATATCTGACAAAATTCCCCCTGCGAAGGTTGTGTGGATGCAAAATTATGTGTGCGGTCCGCACTTTGAGATTGACTAGTCAGGGTGGCTTTCTGCGGTCGCATAAAAGTGAGATGTTGTCGCACTTCCTCTAATTGTGCGGACCGTACATTTCTGAATGCTGTCGCACTCTTGCTCGTGGACTGGATTTAGGCTTCATTCTACGGACCGCACATTTATGAGTGCGGCCACATTTTGGCATCCTGCGGACGCACAATAATATTGTGGTCCGCACATCTTTAAGCTCCCAAAATACAAGTCTCTGAATCTAGTCTTCTGCGACCGCATAATAATTGTGCGGTCCGCACTCTGTGAAGGAATTCTATCAGTGCATCTTCAGAGTTTGCGGCCGCACATAGTATTGTGCGGACCGCACTGTAGCCCTTTTTGCCTTGTTTTGGTTCTTGTCCAATTTTACTCCTTTTTGAGTTGATTTTCACTTCTTTGGCTCGTTTTCCAATATTCCTGCAAGAAAGCACATTTCATTAGTTCTCGGGAATACCTTTAAGCAGTTTTGAGCTAAAACGTAAGTAAAAGAGAGAAAATAAGCGGGAAGAGTTGCGTTTCAATTCGAGCAGCTCCAACAGGTCCAGATATCGGTCACCGACTATGAGGCGAGACTCTCTGCGTTGTCTCGCCATGCACTTATGATACTTCCTACTGATGCAAAGAGAGTGTGGATGTTCGTTACGGGTTTGCACTTTAGTATCCATGCCACTATGGCTCGAGAGGTTGAGATGGGGACTTTGTACGAGCTGGTTGTGGAGATAGCTCGGAGGATCGAGGGTGTTCGTCAGCAGAGCCGAGAGCAGGTGATGAGGGATAAGCAGTTTTAATCTTCTAGAGGGTTCATCGGTGATTCGGCTGGGGGCAGAGGTCAGTTTGTGAGGGGTCAGTCTAGCAGGCCCACACATCCAGCACTGCCGCCTCCTCTGGGTGCTCCAGTGCGCCCTTATTTCAACGCCATTTCTGAGAGCTCCTACTGTCCCCCAGCTATTCAGGGTTCCTCCAGTGGGCCTTCAGGCCATCGGGGTCAGACTTCAGGTCAGCAGTCCACCGTACCGAGAGGTTGTTTCGAGTGCGGAGATCTTAGTCATGTGAGGAGGTTCTGCCCCAGGCTTCAGGGCAAGGTAGTACAGTAGGGTCAGCAGCCTATGATTACACACCAGCTGCCACACCAGCTATCTGCCCGAATAGAGACGGAGGGCAGGTGGGTAGGGACTGTCCTAGAGGTAGAGACCAGTCAGGTGGTGCTCCAGCTAAGATCTATGCTTTTCCATCCAGACCAGATGTAGTAGCCTCAGATGTCATGATCACATGTATTATTTATGTCTGCGATAGGGATGCTTCGGTACTATTTGATCCAGGGTCTACGTATTCATATGTTTCATCTCTATTTGCCCATTTTCTGGGTGTTCCTCGTGAGGTCTTGGGTACTCCTATTTATGTGTCCACACCGGTGGGTCATTCTATTATTGTGGATCAGATCCATCGGTCCTGTATCGTACTTTTATGTAGTTATGAGACTATGGCACATTTTCTATTGCTCGATATGACCAACTATGAGATCATCTTGGGCATGGACTAGTTGTCTCCATATCGCTCCATCCTTGATTTCCATGCCAATATTGTTACCTTGGCAATGTCAGAGTTGCCTAGATTAGAGTGGAAGGGTTCATCTATCAGTGCATCTAGTCAGGTTATCGCTTTTCTCAAGGCTCAACACATGGTCGAGAAAGGTTGTTTTTCCTTTCTAGCTTATGTTCGGGATACTAGTATAGAGACTACGGCAATTGATTCAGTGCCCGTGGTCTGGGAGTTCTCTGATATGTTTCCTTCTGGTCTACCAGGCATGCCACCAGATCGTGATATCGAGTTCTATATTGATTTGGCTCTAGGTACCCAACCTCTCTCTATTCCATCGTACCTCATGGCTCCGAAAGAGTTGAAAGAATAGCTTGAGGAGTTGCTAGCAAAGGGGTTCGTTAGACCGAGTATGTCTCCTTGGGGTTCACCAATGTTATTCGTGAAGAAGAAAGATGGGACTATGCGGATGTGCATTGATTACCTCCAGTTGAACAAAGTTACCATTAAAAACAAGTACCCGTTATTGTGTATTGATGATTTGTTTGACCAGTTGTAGGGTGACAGGGTGCTCTCTAAGACCGACTTGAGATCGGGGCACCATTAGTTGAAGATTCGTGATTCGGATATTCCGAAGACGGCTTTTCAGACTAGATATGGCCACTATGAGTTTCTAGTGATGTCCTTCGATTTGCCTAATGCCCCGGTGGCGTTTATTGATTTGATGAACTGAGTGTTTAGGCCGTATTGATTCGATTTTCATTATCTTCATTGATGACATTTTGATCTACTCGCGTAGCATGGAGGAGCACGAGCAGCATTTGAGAGTGGTGCTACAGACCTTGCGGAAACAGAAGCTATATGCTAAGTTCTCCAAGTGTGAGTATTGGTTAGATTCTCTGGCATTCTTGGGGAATATTGTATCAGGCGAAGGTATTAAGGTAGATCCCAAGAAGATAAAGGTAGTTCAGAGTTGGCCTCGTCCTACCACACCGATCAAGATCAGGAGCTTCTTGGGGTTAGCAGGTTATCGTCAGTTTGTGGAGGGATTCTTATATACTGTAGCACTTTTGACTAGATTAACCCACAAGGGTGCTCCGTTTCAATGGTCTGATGATTGCGAGGCGAGCTTTCAGAAGCTAAAGACAGCATTGACTTCAGCACTGGTGTTTGTGTTGCCTTCCTATTCAGGGATGTATACTATTTATTACGTCACTTCAAGCGTTGGCCTGGGTTGTGTATTGATGCAAGAAGGGCGAGTTATTACATATGCTTCACGTCAGCTGAAGCCCTACAAGAAGAATTACCCCGTACATGATTTGGAGTTTGTCGTGATAGTTCATGCTCTTAAGATCTTGAGGCATTATCTTTATGGGGTGTCCTGTGAGGTTTACTCCGATCATCATAGTTTGCAGCATTTGTTCAAGCAGAGAGATCTCAACTTGAGGCAGCGTAGGTGGCTTGAGTTACTAAAAGATTATGATATAACCATCCTTTATCATCCGGGCAAGGTGAATGTGGTTGCGTATGCCTTGAGCAGAAAGGCGGAGAGTATGGTTAGTTTGGCATTCATTTCAGCAGAGAAGAGGCCATTAGCTTTGGACATTCAGTCCTTGGCTAACAAACTTGTGAGGTTGAATATTTTAGAGTCCAGCCAAATTCTTTCATGCATCGTCGTTAAGTCTTCATTATTCGAGCAGATCAAGGCTCGTCAGTTCGACGATCCGCACTTGTTGGTTCTGAGAGAGATGATACTACAGGGTGGTGCCAAGGAGTTTATTATCGAAAAGGATGGAGTTCTGCAACTCCAGGGTCGTTTATATGTTCCTAATGTTAATGGATTGAGGGAAATGATTCTAGAGGAGGTACACAGTTCCCGATATTCCATTCATCCAGGCGCTACGAAGATGTAACGCGACCTGGGGCAACATTATTGGTGGCGGAGTATGAAGAAGGACAAAGTTGAGTATGTAGCAAGGTGCCTAAATTGTCAGTAGGTTAAGTATGAGCATCAGAGGTCAGGTGGCCTGCTCCAGAGGATGGTTATACCTGAGTGGAAATGGGAGCGCATCACTATGAACTTCATAGTTAGGTTGCCACGGACCTTGAGAAAGTTTGATGTAGTGTGGGTCATTGTTAACAACTTGACAAAGTCGGCACACTTCATTCCGGTTGTGACCACGTATTCGTCAGAGACATCGGCCCAGATTTACATTCAGGAGATTATTCGATTGCATGGTGTGCTTGTTTACATCATATCGGATAGAGGCCCTCAAGGGCAGTACATAGTGAGTTGCGGACCCAGTTAGATCTCAACACAACCTTTCATCTGCAAATCGACGGGCAGTCATAGCATGTGTGATTGACTTCGAAGGGCAGTGGGATCAATTCTTGCCTTTGACCGAGTTAACTTATAACAACAGTTATCAGTCCAACATGAAGATGATTCCTTTTGAGGCTTTATATGGTCGGCGATGTCGTTCGCCCATCAGATAGTTTGAGCCCCGTGAGGCTAAGTTATATGGTACTGATTTAGTGAAGGATGCCTTGGAGAAGGTAAAGTTGATTCAGGAGCGACATCGCATAGCACAGTCCAGATAGAAGAGTTACGCGGATTAGAAGGCACGTGATTTATCGATTATGGTGGGCGAGAAGGTTCTCTTGAAAGTCTCATTGATGAAGGGAATCATGGGGTTCGGGAAGAAGGGCAAGTTGAGCCCGAGGTTTATATGTCCATTTGAGGTGTTGAGGCGAGTTAGGGAGGTTGCTTATGAGCTTGCCTTGACTCCCTGTCTATCGGGAGTTCATCCTATTTTTCACGTGTCTATGCTCCGGAAATATCATGCCGACAGGTCGCATGTGTTAGACTACAACACGGTTCAGCTAGATGAGAGCTTGGGTTATGAGGAGGAGCCAGTTGCCATTGTTGACAAGCAGGTTTGCTAGTTGAGGTCCAAGAAGATTTTTATAATGAAGGTTCAGTGGAGGGGTCAACCAGTCAAGGAGGCGACTTGGGACACCGAGGAGGACACGGGGAGCAGATATCCATACTTATTCAGCACTCCAAGCATGATTTTATACCTGTTCGAGGACGAACGTTTGTTTAAGAGGTGGAGCATGTAACGGTCTGACCGGTCGTTTTGCTTTCTAGATCCCATTTCCCTTATATAAGACTCCCTGTATGTGCTTTTATAATTTTATGACTTGCAGTGATGGTTAGTTCAGGTTTGAAGGGTTCGGGTTGAAATCAAAATACTTAGTTCCTTAATATTGGCTTAAAAAGGTTGACTTTGACTTGGGTCAACATTTGTAGTAAACGGCCTCAGAACTGGGATTTGGAGGTCCCAATAGGTTCGTATGATGATTTTGGACTTGGGCGTATGTTCAGATCGTGTTTCGGATGACCCGGGAGCTTTTCAGCACTTAATATTGAAGTTGGCGCATTAGAGGTTTTCAAGTTCTTTAAATTTGGTTTGAAGTAGATTTTGGTGCTATCAAGGTCCGTTTGGGATTCTAAGCCTCGGAATAATTCTGTATGGTGATTTAAGACTTGCACGCAAAATTTGATGTCATTCCGAGTAGTCTAAGCATGATTCGACGCGTTCGGAGCAAGTTAAAAACTTGAAGTTCATAATTTGATTCAATTTAGTTTTAAGGTATGATTCTTTGTTTTGATATTGTTTTACGAGTTTCCAGAGTTCAAGCAGGTCCATATTATGTGTATGGACTTGTTGGTGCAGTTGGACGGGGTCCCGGGGGGCTCGGGTGCATCTCGGACCGCCGGGAGCTAAGTCCCAAACTGCTGGTGTGCTGGGTCTGGTTTCCTTTTTCGCGAACGCGGAAGGACCCTCGCATTTGCGATGATGGATTTGGGGACTAGAAGCTTTTGCATTTCGCATTCGCGAATATAGGGTCGCGTTCGCGGAGGCTTAAAACCATTGGCCTTCGCGTTCGCGGTTGACTCATCACGTTCGTGTAGAAGACCTGGGCCTGGGCCAGGGAAACTCCGTTGCCCTTCACGTTCGCGAGTCGAGACACGCGTTCGCGATGAGTGGGCGGCTCAGTGCATCACATTCGCGAGTGGCTTCTCACGTTGCAAAGAGGACCTTTTCTGAGTTCGTGAGCTTTTCTTTCGCGATCGCGAAGAAGGCAGACCTGAGCAGTAACTTAATAAAAATCGAGATTTTGGCCATTTTGTTCACTTCTCTCATTTATTGGCCGATTTTGGTGATTTATAATGAGGGATTTTCACCAATCATCTTGAGGTAAGTGTATTCTACACAATGTGAGTTTAATACCTAGATTATGGGTAGATCTAAACATAAAAATTGTAGAAAGTTTAGCATTTTGTTGAAAATCCTATGTTTGATAAAAATGGGATTTAACCACGCAAATGATTATGGAATTGGGTAAAAATTATATATTTCAGTTCGTGAGGTTATGGGTAACAATTATCTTTCAAAAATTCTGAAATCCGGGCACGTGGGCCTGGGGGTGAATTTTAAAAAATTTTCAATTTAGGTTGGGTATTTACTCTAATAGCAAAATTATTAACTTTTGAATGTATATTGACTAATTTATATAACATTTGGCTAGTTTCGGATTGTTCGGCACCAAGTTGAGGCCTTAAAGTGAATTTGTGGGCCGGAAAGTGAGTTGTGAGACGAGGTAAGTCTCTTACCTAACCTTGTAAGAGGGAATTTACCCCATAGTTGTTTTAAATTACTATTTTCTTCTAATTGTGGGGGCTGCGCACGCACGAGGTAACGATAGTCCGTACGTAGCTACTAATTTTGCTTAAGTCCGGGTAATTTTAGGATCCAAAGCATGAAATAATTGTATTGTTTGCACTCTACTTCTAAATTTAAGTGTCTAAATTATATTGAAACTTGGTAAAAGATTCGTAAGGTCGAAACTTGGCGGGTTACTTGACCATTAATAGAAATTGTGCTTCCTTGTGTATTAGGCTTGTAATAGCTTTTAAATCGGATGTTCATAGAGTATTCTCTCTTGTTGTGGAGCGGGTCGAACGCCTCAGCAGTATAATAGATGCATGTATGGTTTGTGCCGCTCGATCCTCGATAGTGTACATATTATTCTGGATCGGGTCGTACGACCTCGACTTAAATCGTGCGTGTAAATGCTTGGAGCTCGAATACACTTGATATTATTTTTATGAATTGAGAGGTTATAAGTTATTTATTGGCCCAAAATTTATTTGGAGTTAGTATGTGTTAGTTGAAGATTTTTGGAATTTACTATCGGTTAAAGAATCATTTAATCCATGTTTGCTATTGTGTTATTATTATTATTCACATATTCCATGCTTATTTAGTATTCTTTTATTTTATTATTGGCCCATAGTAAGTGTTGATGTCGACCCCTCGTCACTACTTCTTCGAGGTTAGACTGGATACTTACTGGGTACATGTTATTTATGTACTCACGCTACACTTCTGCACTAATCATGCAGGATCCGAGGCAGGTACATCTGGCAGTCATTCCGGCGCGCACCCCCGTTACCCCGAGGCCTAGTGGTGAGTTTCTTTTCTGAGTCCATTCTGCAGCACTCGCAGTCTCTCTTTTGCATTTATTTTCTGCCTACTCTATTTCAGACAAGAGCTTAGTAGTTTGTATATTCTACTAGTTGCTCATACACTTGTGACACCAGGTCTTGGAACACATGCTAGTAGACTTTATGGTTTTTGAGCATTTATTTCATTGCAATTGCTCCTTCATTAGTTTTCGCTTTACTTTATTAACTTTTTCACTTCTTATTTTCTTAATAAATAAACTTTAACTAATTTGAAATTATTAAAAATAATAATAATAAGTTAGCTTGCCTAGCGGCGACGTCGGATGTCATCACGGCATATAGGAGAAAATGGGTCGTGACACAAATCTTATCAAACTTTAGGCCTTTTCTAAGAAATATCCCATGCTCACTACTTTAACCCGTCCCCTCCTCCCAAAACTTAATATTTTTTTAAAAATAAGTGTCATGATCGTATTGCTACCTCCGTTTTATTTTATGTGATGCTAATATTTTACCATTAAGTTTGTTTGAAATAGAATATTACTTTTTTTAAAAAAATAATTTAAACTTCTAAATTTACCTTTAACGATATGCTTTAATAATTATAAATATCTCGTGGTTTGATTTGACTCATGTATCCTAGAAAAGCTCTATATTGTTAAGGTGTTAGATTATATTTTAGTAGGCTTTGGAAAAGATCTCCAAAACCCAAAAGAATCACGTACTAAAATAGTAATTAAACGATATAAGTATGGTCTGGAAAATGTAGCAAGTACCCAACCTTAATCCTACTAGCTTTGGATACGCGCGTAGCGTGTGTGTGAACCCAACTTTATAACTATACTATTTTAAAAAGCTATTATAAATTTCATTAAAATTTTGTCTATTATAAAAGTAATAAAGGAAAAAATACAAGTTCTTAATAAAATCTTCTCTTTAACGATTAATACTATAAATATACATGACGAAGACTACCAAGGCTTTTCCGCAGAATGAATTAGTTTGCGTTTAGAATCAGTAAATTTAAATTAGGAATTCATTTAAAATCAAGCTGTTTGATAATTTACGATTGATTGTTTGCATAATTTATCTTAAATCCCATCACCCAGTACAATCTTTTCAAATTTGCTTCTATAATAATACCGTCAACATAACGTCACAATTCGAGAAGAAAGAAGAATTACCGAATATAATAATAAGTTAAAACTAATGAATTATTAAAATCAAAGTATGAATAGTTTATATACAATAAAAGAGGTAAATTATTCTAAGATCTCGAAATAAATCCAAAATTAGTTAACGAATTAAATTGCTGAAGAATGAAATTGAAATATTACCAAAGATATGAAACTTATTTGCCCCAACCATCAGTGAGAAACCTGAAAGAAACACTGACAATTATCTAAACTCAAATGCAAAATGAATTCACGGATTAAATTGTTGAAAAAATATTTATGAATTAAATTGTTGAAAATAAAATTGAAAGATTACCCAAGATACGAAGATCTTCTGCTAACCATTAGCAAGAAACTTGAAGTTGGCGAAAGCACCGATCGTAATTCAAATTTCTACTGAAATAAACTTTGTAGTATTAGCATTGAAAGACCTAAAAACTTCTAAAACCTAGATCCAACAACCAAAAATTAAGTGAGAAAAAGAAGAAG
Organism: Nicotiana tabacum; assembly: GCF_000715075.1. NCBI lineage: Eukaryota > Viridiplantae > Streptophyta > Magnoliopsida > Solanales > Solanaceae > Nicotiana > Nicotiana tabacum. The sequence goes on along the minus strand of NC_134097.1, from coordinate 15,054,450 downwards.
AAAGCACAAGTGCCATTCAATACCAAATTCAAAATATAAAAGAGAAATCAAAAACCAAAAATAGCACAAAGCGATAAAAGAGATTTATCGAATATCATAAAAACATATCTCACTAATGATATGGGCAAACTAAAAAGATCAACAAGTTAGGGAATGAACCATGAACAACGATTTCAGTACAAATCAAAAGACCAGAAAATAGACTCTTAAAACAATGATGATAATATATATATAACTAATATTCAAGTGAAATACAAATACCAATATTAATTGCTGAATCCTAAACCATACGTTTTTCTTTAGAGCCTACGTCAATTTACCAAAAAACAAAGAAAATACACTACATAATTAATTGGTAGAAGAATCCTAAATATAAAGTTAATCCTAAAACCTACATATAGAAAACCCGTCTCCAACAAAAAAAGGGGTTTTTTGATACTTCTTAAAAAATACAATAACAATTTTATCGACGGAGAATATAATTCTGAAGGGTAAAAAAGACGAACGATATTTCGATAAGGCCTTCGTACTTTTAATATAGTACTAGTTTAATATGCGTGCGTTTCACGTGTGCATCACGTTAATCAATATAAAATGTATACAAATTATTGAAAAATAGCAATGGACGTAAAACTAAACGCAATATATGTTTAATGATGAAAATAAATATTAATACAAAAATTTAGTGTAATTAGTTCTATATTATTTATAGTTATAATATTTTATTATATAAGATACAAATATGCTATGTTGTTGTATCTCATCTAGCATCTCTATGTAAACTCTACACTCATAATGTCGTTATACAAAAAAAACAGTTCTTCATTCAAAGTTAATCAAAATTACAGGCAAGCTAAATGAACCTCTTCTTGTGTAAAATAGTTGCTCGGATTCTTATTTATTTACGTCTAAATTTCCTTCTTTGCACGTTCATCCAATACCAAATAAAAGTTAATACTATCCTAAACTCACTCTGAATGCACTCTCCTAATAACAATTTTAAAATTTCAAGAGTTCACCATGTTGAGGTTAATTTTTCAAAATTTTTGGGGAGAAAATGACAAATTTATACTTATTTCAAGAGTTTCAAATATATTAGTTTATCTTAAGTTTAAAAAATTAGCTGTATTTGCAAATTCACATAGTGGTTGTAGCTTAATTTATTTCTAAAATTAACACCATATTAGTTCAGACTTTTAGAAATTTAAAGTTAAGATTAAATCAAAGCTCTTAAAAATTTAACAGGAAAAAGGCGAACATGCATTGCTTATAGATGTTCCACATTTTTAGGTAATCAATTATTGGTAAATGAGAGAAAAAAATACTATTATATACCTTAGAGGCTATGAATTAAAAAAAAACTTTAATCTCCACGTACTAGACTCCAAAAGGATATTTATAAAAACTGGTCAAATAAGAAAAATATTTAATAAGGTAAATTTTAATTGAATTTGAAGTCCTAAATATTAAGATCTTCTTATATAAAATTTTAGTTGATTTTGAAGTCCTAAATATTAGAAAAATAATTAAATGACTATTTTGCCTAGTGTGAAATTAACTTTTAAAGGGTAAAAAAAAGCGAACGATATTTCGATAGAGACTTATAATATAGTATGTTTTAGAATACGCACTTTGCGCGTGTATCTTACACCAATAAGTATAAAGCTTTAAAAAGCCATAAAAATATTATTAAACTATACATACCTAATTATTAAGTGTTATGTCAAAAAATTTAAAATTTGATGTTGAGTTAAAGAGTATAATAATTGTGAATATTAGGATAATTTATATTTGATTATAGTATTTATTAGAATGAGTATTTACATTTTTTTTTTGTTATAATTTTATAAAAGGGGTATTTGATTAAAGGGTAATAGACATTCTATTGAATACCCAAGAATCAAGCGAAAATTTTCACAAGAAGTTTTTCTCCATTTTTTTTATTTGTGCTAAGATAATTAGATTATACAAATTAAATTAATTTTAGTTCTATTATCAGTTATAAATTTATAATTAAGAATTAAAAATTGAAGGAGTGCCGACTAATATTATTGACTTTACCTATAGTTTCCTACTTAGTGTTTCTATTTTTTTTTAAACTGCCATCTATTTTGCAAATATATACTTATTTTCATCTTCTTTCACCACATTGCGCTTAATGCAGGATAAAGTATTCAAACAAAATTTCTATGACAAAGAATAATTCAAACCTACATGTAATAATTATATTCTTATTATTGATTATATTATGTTCTTTTAAATTTATAGAATTATTTTATCTTTTACCAAAACACCACATTGATAAAGATAACTTGATTGAGGTTACAATCCTTGATTATCAACTAATATATAAGCAACAACATACAATAGGCAATGAAATATAAATATAGAGAAAACAATTTTAGATCTTTAGATGTATTATAGAAATTTATAACATTGAAAAACCTTTTCTTTCTCAAAGTTTTAGATAGTAAGGTCTTTTATTCCTAAAAAATGGATTAGCTAATATTTGTTTTTGTCTCAAAATATCAACAACTATACAAATCTGCATATTTGTTCAACCTCTTTTTATGAGTCATACATTCTACATGCTTTTGACTTGGTAAAAGAATTTTGTGTATTTAATTACTTTCATCCAGTTAACACATATATACTCTTACAATAGAAAGATTATTTGAAATTGTTCAAGGAATCAGGTACTTTTGCATCTAGTTAGTAGGAATATACATTATATAGTAAGTCATTTAGGTATTGCCTAAAAAATTAAGTCTTTTAATATTATGTTTATTTAGCGTTATGTTTTTTTACTATAATTTTCCAACATAATAAATTAATTCCAATGAAATTCTTTGGACCTACGAATGAGGATATTTCCGAAACTCACACAGAAAAAAAAGTGAGTTAGACAAAAAGAAGCAACTTGGACAAAAAGAAACGAAGTGGCTTAGACAACTTTTTTTTTTGTCGATAACCTCAGATCAATCAATCGAATATTGATTAATACGTAATCGATCGAACACTACTTGAAAATGACTCTTATGTTCCAAATGTTCCTGGAATTTTTTTCTAAAATGAAATAGAATCCCTCCTTTCCATTGTATTAGGTTAAAAATTGTAGGAAACTCAAAGTGACAAATATATAGTAGACATCAAAATCCTAAATATTACTTCATCAAAAATATTAAATTCTTAATTAATTTTATAATTTATATAGTGATTATTATTACTATATTATATTGAACACGATTGAAGCTTTTGGTTAAGTAGTCTTCGAAGTTTATGTGCCTTTAGTCCTTTATTTAGCACCGTATACAAAATATTTCCTTTTGTAATTCAGACTTCAAGGTTATAAGTATTAGGTAACGTAACTTAGAATTATAGTAGTAGTTATGTTACATCGTCAAATAAGAAAATACTTTGTGTAAGGTAAAATTTTAATTTATTTTAAAGTTTTAAATATTAGGAAAAAGCGATTATTCCTAAATAGTAGGAAATTGATAAGGAAATTATTAATAAACAATTTCTTAGTTGACTAAAAAGTCCTAAATATTAAAAAAATAATTAAATGACTATTACTAAATAATAGAGAATTAATTAAATGACTATTCCTAAATATTAGGGGATATAATCAAATGACTTTTTTATCTAGTGTGAACTCTATTTTAAAAGAATAAAAAAGACGAACAACATTTCGCTAAGGATCTTCGTGCTTTTAATTTAATATAGATATAAATATATAATAGATACAGACATAGATATTGTGCAGGTAGAAAAGTTAATTCGACCCTCAACTCAAAAATGAATAATTCCCCAAAAAGAAGATTTTGAGAATACTTTCTAAAACTAAACCAATACCAAATTCAAGTTGACGAAAATATCCGAAAAATTTACAACAGTATGTACTAGTAGTATATAGACTAGTCTTGAAGTACTTTATATTTATAGTTATAATATTTAAGATGTGCCTAACTGCTCCTATCCACTACAATGAGTCATTAATGACTCTATGAGCATTAAATTTATACTTCAAATAATAATTTGAATTTTGAAATGTACCAAATATATAAATAAATTGTCAATGTCCGTGACGTTCCTTCTTCTACTCCTACTAGCTTTTCTTCTCTTTTCTTTTTCTTTTGCTCTACGTTTTCCTCTTTTAGCATTTGACACAAACCTTGTCAAACTTTAGGCCTTTTTCTAAGAACCTTCCCATACTCACCCCTATATCACATCCCCTCCTCCCAAAACTTTAATTTTTTGTTTAAACAAGTGTCATGATCATATTACTACCCCGTTTTTATTTAATTTGATGATACTGTTTCACCATTAGTATGTATAGAATATTACTTTTGTTTTAAAAAAATAGTTTAAACTTCTTATTTTACTTTTACCAGTATGCTTTAATAATTATAAATTTTGATTCTTTCCTTGAACCGAAGGTTTCTAAAAAATAACCTCTCTATCTTCCTGAAGGTAGGGGTAAAGTTTGCGTACACATTACCCTTATCAGATATTACTTGTGAGATTGAATTTATTATTGTTGTTGTTACTTTAATAATTACAAAATATTGCATGGTAAACTACAAATTCAAAAATACTTTTTTCTTTCTTAACTTGCATGTCAAGACAAACTATGCCGCCTAAATTAAAACGGAGGAAGAAATCAAAATCTTAAAAATTAAGCAACCATTTAATTGTATTAATAATTAACATAACCAAGGCTACCCATGTCATTAACAAAAACCAAGAAAAAAAATTCTATATAAGCCTCCAGCCTAAAACCATTGAACCGGTTTGCTTAACAACAAGAGCAAACCAACTCCTTTCTTCATCTTCATTTTAATTTTCACATTCTAATTCCCTTAAAAAACAACCAAAAAAACTCAAACCCCCCATCCCCCTAAAAATATTAATTTTTATTTTCTTCAGAAATTAAGCTATGGCTTCATCAAAATCTCAGCCACAAAAGAGAATTTGCTATTGTTCTCCAACTAATCATCCTGGTTCTTTTCGATGTAAGCTACACAAAAATGGTCGACAATCAACAAGAAGATTATCAACCTCAAGTAATTATTGGGAATTAGCAGAAATAGCAAAGGCTAATTCTTTAAAAGCTTTTCTTCTTCAAATTATCAAGCCTTCAAGTCATGATCTTCAAAGGAGAAGGAATTTTCAGCCTAAACCTTCCAGGTTTTTTTTGGATCAATAATAATGAAGAACATGGGGTTACTGTTTCTTGAATTTCTTGTTTTTTAATTATTATTATTATTAGAAATGTTTAAATTCCACCTCTCTCCAACCTACATAAATATTTAAGGTAGGTTTTGGAACAGTGGCACATGGACAATGTCACTGGTGATATGTGAATATGAGGGGGTTTTTTCCTGAAAATTTTAAAGTTTTGTTTCGGATATTACTTATCATATAGCCGACCCCAATTTACTTGATATTAGTTATAGTTTTTGATGTTGTATTATGGATTATATATTTGGCAGGAAAAGGAAAAAAACAAAAACAATAGCTTGGATCTAAATTATATTGAGGTTAGAGTATGTGATTTATGTGTATTATGATTTAAAGGGACATGGTGGGGTTGGTTTGTGCTTTATTGCTTTTATTTTGGTTGTTCTTTTTCTTTTTCTTTTCTCCCACGTTCTTGTGAATTAGATATATGGTGTAATTAAGATTTTTTTTTTTTTTTGTGTAGTGTAAATTGGATTTAGTATTGTAAGAATGGAGAAAAGGAAGAAATAGGATTTAGTTTATTTAAGATGGTGTTTTCCAAGTACTATTTTAGTGTAACTCCATGGTCTGTTTTGTCCTTTCACTACGATATTTTGTCATTAACCACCCCTAAAAAGTGTGGCCTAAACTACCAAAAAGTGTGGCATTTACAACGCTTTTCAACTTTTAGGCAACACTTTTTCGGGGTGTCCTAAACGAGCGTAACTTTTTTCCTAAGGCCACGCTTTACGAGTGTTGCTTTAGAAGTCACACTTCAAAAGTGTAGCCTATACAGTACATAAGCCACGCTTGTATATACCCCTTATAGCAATACTTTTAACTCCTACACCAACACTTTCAAAGTGTGACCTTTGGTATCTTATAGGCCACACTTCTCATGCGTGGCATTTGCAAGCACCCTTGTAAAGTACTACCTTTCATATAAAATTATTTTTTTAAATATATTTGGTAATCATATTTATTATCATATATTTTGTGATCATTTTTAAAGTATAAATATCTCAAGCACTGCATCAAGTAACGAATAACCAAAAAACGATTCATGTGTACACTTGTTATGAACTTCCAAATATATATATATATATATCAAAAAATTTAAAGGTGCGTCCTAGCAATGAACATAAAAAAAAATGAATATATATGTATCATGATAATACTTTAAACACATCAAACAGCTAAAGCTAGCATCTATTGGAAACCTCATTTGCTATCCACTTAGCTACATGTAATTTTTCTGATACATGACTGGTTTAAGTCCAATCGCATCATCTCCTGATTTTAAAAGTGATCCGTTTTTGTAAGCTTGACCTCCACATTAATTTAAGCCCCATGTAACCTTTCCTTGTTCAAACCAGCAGAAACTCTGAATGTTTCTGGACCTTAAGTTTCCCATTTGTATTTTATTTGTTCTCATCAATAGCTTTGCCTTCCCATACCTACAATTGGGACAAACAAAGATGCATTATTTGTTATAACCTACTAATAATGTAAAAAAATTATATTTCTATGTCAACTCCAAATATATAATGTCAGATGAATACTATAAAGTTGGAGGGATTCAAATACATGAAAGCACTAATTGTTGGGGCATATACCTGGGGGGGACCCATTGCACCTTGGAAGAGTACGAAAATGATAAGGTTAAGTGTTTCCAAAGCAGTAAAAGATGGGCCTAAACAACTACAATATATTGGTCGGGAAAATCTATTTTGCACATTTGATGTCGAGGTCACTATTCTTCACCTAACAAAATACTTATAAAAGAAAGGAATAATGTCAAATGTTTAGTTAGAAACATTATTGGATGCATTTCTTTGCTTATGGAGAAAGAGAAAAGAGAGAATTATTAACTGTGCCCATAGAAGCCCAATGATCCAGTTTGTAGACTGAACTTTACACCACCTGTGCATTTCAAAGTGCACCACACTTATTTGACAAGGTATACCAGTTTGAAGAACTATTTTTCGCATCAAAATAATAAGCTAAATTGCACCAGATCAATCCATTTTATGCACCGGGATAAGGAGCTATATTGCACCAGATCAGTCCACAAATTACACCAACACAGTAAATGTCTTGTACATGCTGTCAACGTTTCTCTACAACAAGATCTAAAATTTTTAAACGAACAAGTAGCATACTGAACGATGACTGCATTTCAAGTGAAGAGGATTACTAAAATATCAACAATTTGGTGAACAAAAGAGACAATATGATCATTAAATTGAAGCACACAGGATTCTGTGTCAATGGCATCAACCGTTCTGTGCTTTAAGTAGTTCTGCACATCCTTTATCAACAGATAGTGTATTTCCATTACCTTAACAGTCAAAGAGATGTTTAATGGAGAAATCTTCCTCAAAAAGCATCAAGCATGATTGAAACACACTACTCTTAGACCACAAAGTTAAACAGAACATGATAAATAAAAAGTTACAAAGATCTTAACATGATTGAAATAAACAGAAAATGATAAATGGAAAACGAACACAACGAGCAACAAAACTATTTTTCATCATGTCCCTGACAAATTAAGATAACAATTTTTGACATAGTGGAGAGGAAACACACTACTCTTAGACCACAAAGTTAAATATATGTTATACCTTCTCTCACAATGCTATTAAATAGGGACAAGATTATATAAATTTTTACGAGATACTAACTAGCCAGAGTGTGCCTCAACAAAGCAAAGCAATACTATACTACAGACAAAGGAAATAGTGCAAATAAAGGAAATAAGATTACTTATATGAGAACAAGACAAAGAGATTAATCATCTATAATACAAACATACTGTAGTTTCTCTTTCTTCTTTTGAGAATTGTAAAAACACAATGTAGTTACATGTTTAATTTTTGTACCTGGATGGTATGCTTATTGTCTGAAGATCTCTGTACTTCTTGGTCAGACCATGGCCAATGGTGTATACCTGTTATAAAAAAATAAAACAATCAAAACCGGTTTAAAGCTTCAGGTTCATGCCACCGGAATTGTTTCTACATTAAATTTGTAAACTCAGCTCTAACATAAATTCAAAACGGAATTGTGTCGTCTTGAAATATTCGAGTTCTTCGATTAAAAACAGAAGTTTTTAGTTTTATTCAAGTCAATCAAGCTGAGTTCCACCAAAGAAATGTGGTCTAGCTAAATTCGTGAGTTTCACAACATTTTATTATTTAAGCGGACATTTCAAATATCATTGGAAATCCCTACTCTTCCTTCGTTATCCAGGAGAAACAAAAGAGAACCAAAAGAAATTGAAACAAATGCATTATCAAAAATATAAAAATATTAAAATTTAGGTGAAGTATGCTAGACAATAAAGCAGTATAACAAATTCTAATAGAACAATTTCAAACCTCTTATGTGAAACCCACAACAAATCTATCCATACACAGATACATTAAAAGATCTACAAATCGTCTAACCCGTGTTTTTCCCAAATTCAGAAGAAAGGCACAGAATTCCCTAAAAATCTCATTTACTCTACATTCAAAAATAAAACTAAATACTGCAATTTCTCCAATTAAATGCACATACCAAATAAAAGCAGAGAATGCCTGGATAAATCGAGTAGTGACATGAATAAACCCTATACTGGTTTCAAAAAAATCGATAAAACTCTAATGCCGAACCTTTCTTGTTGTCTTTAGAAGCCGAGTGAATTAAATCAGATCATCTTCTGAAGATCGTCGCCGACTGGGTGTCATCGACTGTCCTTTCTTTTGAAAAATCTAGTAAAGAAAAAGTTTTCTTATTGGGTTTCAAGCCCTAGACCTAGAGTGAGGGTGAAGCTATGGAAAATTTTAGAGGGGAATAGTTTAAGTTAGAAATTTTAGAGGGAGTAGTTTAAGTGGGAAAGTTTTGTATGAATTTCGTAAAACTTTTAGACCACGTTTGTACGGTGTTGCTTTTTAAAATACCAAAAGTAATGCTAGTAAAACGTAGCTTCATATGTGGATAAGCGTTCTCAAAAGATTTTACATTAGGCAACACTTACAAGGTGTAGTCTTCGTACATAAAGAGCACGTTTTACGAGTGTTACCTAAATTTCGTTGCCAAAAGCTTTTTTAATAAAGGCCACCCTTATAAAAGCGTGCCTATAGTTATTTTTGGCCACATTTTTCAAGTGTTGTCTATAAAAGTGTTGCCGTAGGTCAATTTTGTTGTAGTGTTTTTTTATTCACCATGTATTCGCATTAAAGTTTCGATAAATTCAAATTCGTGTTATATCAGATTTAGTTTTATTAAGATTTTTTTTCATTTCAAAAAATCAAATTCGAAACATTTAATTAAAAGATGATATTCGCTCTATTTTGCAGCAACCATTAGAATTAGATGGTGGTTTACAAGTAATATTTTAGTGTACTTCCGTATATGGTCTTCAATGCATTGTACATAGCTATATACTTTGAGTTCTCAGAGTCACTTTTACACCTGTGATATGTGATTAATAATATGAGAAAATTCATTTTAGACTACATTTTCAATTCCAGCTGATTATATTTAATTTTCTCTCTTGATAAATGGTACGAATGTAGTAGAATTTATACTTGTTCTTCTGTATTTCTTAATATTGCTGATACATGTGGAGGCAATATGCATTGAACATATGACTACGAAATTAGTAGAATTGAAAACCATAAATGCAGACAGTTTTCTCGTGCTAGATTGAGATATATATCCATGTTTCATTAAATTGATCTAGTATATAAGTGGAAAAGGTACCAAATACAGAGAATCAACCTTTTGTTTCCTTTCTACGCAAAAATGTAAAATATTATTAACCAAACACTCATGTTCCATAAAAGTTACAACTTACAAGCCTACAATTATTGTTTATGTAGCAAATTTTCATTCCCGAATTACCTTTTTAATCAGAGAAATAAGTAAACATCCTAATCAAAATTAGATGAATAAACACATTAAACTTTCTATAACCACCAAACAAAAAAAAAGTTGCTCAAGTGGCAAGCACTCTACACCTCTAATTTTGAAGTTATAAGTTTCTGAGCAAACAAGTAGGAAGCTTCTTGGAGTTGGGGGGAGGGGGTAGAGATTTTATGAGTTAATAATTCTTTTACGTTTTTTAATAAAAATGTTCTTAATTCGAACTTAATTGGAATGCATATGTTGCCCTAATAAACTCAAGATTTTAAAACAAAGAAAAATAAGTTTATTCGTTTGATTTATTCGATATGATCATAATAAATAAATAAACTACTTGATCTAATTTGATTATTAAATAATTAAGTATCAAAGAACAAACAAATAATTTGGAAATGGTTGTGAATTGAACAGGTTAGGTTATGACCTATTGTTTAGTAAATAATGTTGACCCACCCTTCTTTGTAACAAGCAAATGTTGGCAGGTTGTGACCCAACCCATTTATTAGTTAATTGTAATCCAGAAAATTACATCTCATGACGTTAAAAATAGATGGACTTGATTTTTTGACCCCTGCTTTCCCCATGGGCAAACCTTTAATGTCAAAAGTATTACTCATGGGGCAAGCGAGGGATAATACGTGTTTTTAAAAAAAAAATGAAACCACCATTGGTGGTGATTAGGCATATCCTAATCTATGTATTGATTATAACAATATACATAGCCAGTATACTGGATTTTTGTCCAAGCCACCCTGCGAAATAAGAAGGATGAATAATTCATTCTTGTACAAAAAGGTTCCTGTGACAGTATACATGGGATTAGGCATTAAGTTTGGGAAACTTCTAGGTTTCTTAGTTACAAAAATTCCAAGAATAATTAACCATTATCAAAAGTAAAGGCCTTCCTTTGAGCTCGTATTCTGAAATTTGGGATTCCTTCCATATCATTCTTCAACTAGTTTTTAGCCCCATTAGGTAGGGTCAAATCCTGTGTGAAGAATGTATTTTGCTTTTGTCTCTAACCAAAATTAGCTGCAAGATTATTTACTTCTTTGTAGCAATGTTGGAACTTGAATTTGCCTTGTTTCTTCAAGTTGTTGATCTGGCTTGTGATATGCAGAATATGTCTATTAACATTGTTTTGATTATTGATCATGTTAATGATGATCATAGAGTCAGATTCAATATCCACATTCCTGAATCCATTGGTAATGCACCATTGGATTCCATAAAGAATAGCCTAGGATTCAGCTACATTATTAGACCATTGTCATCTCTTAGAACACCACCTCCTCCTGCATTTTCTGAATTTCCTTTGCTACACCCATCAATGTTCAATTTGAATCTACCAGGGCTAGACTAACTCCACCTAAGACTTTTGATATTTATCATGGGTTTGAGTATTTCAATGTGTAGAAGAGTATCGCCTCATTGATGTTGTAGATTGACTTGAGGAAATTGGGAGGTCAATAATATTATAATTTGATAAATAATCTTGTTGATGATGTTACCTGAAAGGCTTTTGATGCCATCATACTTGTACGTCTGGCTTTCCATATTTTCCAACAAATGAGCAGAGGTAGACAGTAAATAAGAACTGTATGAACTCTATTCTTTGTCTTGCTCAGCCACCATGTAATAAGAGTATCTCTTATTCCTCCTTGTCTAATAATAATACTACAGCTATTGGAGAAGTATTTCCAAAACTTTTGAACAGATGATCCACACTCTCCATGTTTCCTGCTTTGCAACAAATGCACGCTGAGGGTCCATGAACTTTAAATCTTTGCAATGCTTCATCAGTATGAAATTTGTTGTCCATTAACCTAAGCATAAAAAAGAGATCTTGTAAGGTATTTTATTTTTTGCCAGATCTTGGAGGCAGTAAATGTAGGATTTCTAGTCTTTCTTAGTACTTGCCAAGCCGATTTAGTAGTAAAAAAACCACTTTGATTTGGGGTCCTAATAGAAAAATTAGTGTTATATTTCAAAATTTCAATGGTGGAAATACGACTAACCATGTAGTTTGGAAGAACAATATGCAATTTGGTAAAATTCCAAGCCCTATTAATGATGAATTCAGAAATTCTAATATTTTTTGAATGATAAGTATTTGAAAAAGATTGAGCAAGAGGCCCAAAGCCAAGCCAGTTATCCCACCAAAAACAAATATTACCTTTGGCGATTTTCCAAACAGTAAAATGTTCATAAAGATTTATGGAATCAAGAAGTCTTTTCCAAATATGAGATTGTCCTGAAGCCCATTTTTTGGAGATAGGATGTACTCTTAGACAATATTTGTTTTCGAGAAATTCTTTCCAAAGTGAATCTTTTGTTCTGAAATTTCACCATACTTTGGCTCCAAGGGCATGGCTGATATCTTGGATGGATCTAAAGCCAACCCCACCCTCAAAAGTAGGGAAACATAGTTTTCACCAAGCAGTCCAATGCATTTTCTTTTTACCCTCCCTATCACTCCAGAAATAATTAGCCATAATCTGTTCAATTTGCTTAATGGTAGTTTTGGGAGTTGGATTACAGAAAAAATATGTAAGGGAATGAAAAACGGACAGATTTAATAAGAATAGTCATATCTCCATTAGATACTATCTTACCTTGCCAACCCTGCATTCTTAGAAACTAAGTTTCCAAGGTAGATAACCTTTTTCCTTCCAATATAAATAGGGGCTCCTAAATAATTGAAAGAAAATTTTTGTTGTTCATAGCCTGTTATCTGCTTGATATCATTAATGACAGATTGAGTAGTATTGGGTCCAACTAAGAAACAAGACTTATTCTTGTTAATAAGTTGACCATAACAGCTTTCATATATAGCTAGCTTATTCATTATGCTCATTAGAGATAAAGGATCTCCGGAGAAGAACAAAATAGTATCAACTGCAAAACTGAGGTGAGTAATAATAGGGCAATTTCTATCAACACTATAAGGAATAAACGCCTTATTTTTTTTAATTGGTCAATAAGAATAGAGAGTAATTCAGAACCAATAACAAAAAGAGAAGGATAGATTGGAACACCTTGCTTGATTCCTCTACTGGCTTTGAAGAAACGATGTCTTCCACCATTAATATTAATGGAATACCAATTATTAGAAAGTAGCCTCCAGATCATGTCAGTCCAATAATTGGAGAAGCTATTTTTTTTTAATAGTTGACAAAGGTATTTCCAATCTACTTTATCACATGCTTTATCCATATCAAGTTTTAACACTATATTGCCATTAAAATTATTCTTACCGATATTATATACCATTTCCTAGGTTAGCATAATGTTATTCGAGATAGATCTACCGTTAAGAAACCCAGCTTGATTTGGTGAGATTATTTTATGTATCACCTTTGCAAGCCTGGTGTTCAGCATCTTGGAGATGATTTTACAACTGAAATTGCTAAGATTTACAGGTCTTAGCTCAGTAAACTTCCGGGGGTTCTCAACTTTAGGAAGAATCATGAAACAAGTATGAGCGAGTGCTTTTGGTAATTGATTACCTGCAAAGAAATCATAAATCATTAGATAAAGATCCTTAGCAATGATTTCCCAACAATGTTGGTAGAATTTTCCAGAAACACCATCTGGTCTACGAGCACTGTCGGGACTTAATGAAAAGACATCTTTTATTTTTTCCAAGATAGGAGGGGCTCCAAGCATTGTATTGTCATCTTCAGTGAACACTTTAGGTAAACAACTGAGGATGCTTAAGTCTCTTTGCTGTCTTGGATCAGTAAACTTCTTGCCAAAGAAATTTATAGCTTCATTGGCTATATCCTCATTGCCTTCAACCCAAGTATTGTCTTCTTTTGAATTTTCTTAAGAGTCGGCTTCCTTCTTTTAACATTCATGATAGAATGAAAAAATTTGGTATTTGCATCTCCTTCTTTAAACCATTTCATTCCTACTCTTTGTCTCCAATAAGCTTCTTCCTTTTTGGTGTGCATAACCAACTCAACATTTGCTTTATTCAGCTCCATCCTATTGGTTTCACTGTTGTCTGGAATGCACATTTGTTCCTTATTAGTAACAATATTTTCCAAGTCCTTAGTCTTGTCAAAAATATTGTCAATATGATTCTTAGACCACCAGGACAGTTGTTTGCAAATATTTTTAAGCTTCATATGGATTTTCCATAGAGGAGAACCTGATGCTTCAATCTCCAACAAATCAAGCTCATTAACCTAGAAATTCAAGAATTTAAAGTATTTTTGATGAGTGTCACGCCCCGAAATTCCCACCTTCGGACCGTGATGGCGCCTAACATTTCACTTGTTAGACAAGCCAACATTAGAACAATATTATCTATTTTAAAATAATTTTTTAAATTTATTAATTACAAAGAAACAAATGCGGAAGTAAAGTCTCAAAGGTAGTGAATAATCCATAAAAATAACGGTGTCTAAATACCGTCCCAGAATTGGTATCACAAGTGCACGAGCTTCTAGAATAATACAAATAAAGGTTTGAATAAAATAAAGTTGTCTGAAAACAAACACACAGCTAAAGTAAAATAGACGGGGATTTCAGAACTACGGACGCCGTGCAGTTATACCTTAAGTCTTCTCTGGTAGCTGAAATCCGAGCAAGTTTATGGTATGCCGCTGGGACCAACTCTGAAATCTGCATAAGAAGTGCAGAGTGTAGTATCAGTACAATCGACCCATGTACTGGTAAGTGCCGAGCCTAACCTTGATGAAGTAGTGACGAGGCTAAGGCAGGTTACTAACATTAACCTGTACGCAATAATAGTAATAACCACAATAATAGAATTAAATCGGGTAACTCATTTCTAATAGTTGAAGCCAACTCAGCAGTCATAACTAATTATTATTTTAATCAATTTCCGTAGCAGCGTGCATCCCGCTCCCACAACATATTTATTTTCAATCCTCCCATATATTTATTTTAATCAAGTATATATAGACTTTGAAATAAGTCTGTTGCGGCGAGCAACCCAATCCCCCAATATGGACTTTTAAATAAGTCTGTTGCGGCGTGCAACCCGATCCCCCAATATGGACTTTTAATAAGTCTGTTGCGGCGTATAACCCGATCCCCCAATATGAACTTTTAATAAGTCTGTTGCGGCGTGCAACCCGATCCCCAAAAAAATAAACGTTCGTCCTCGAACGTAGTTAGAAAAGTACCTGAGCTGGAGAAAAGGTGTGGATATTTACTCCGCATGTCCGACTCGGACTCCCAGGTAGATGCGTCTACCGGCTGACCTCTCTATTGCACCCGAACTGAAGGATAACTCTTAGACCTCAACTGTCGGACCTGCCGGGCTAAAATAGCCACCGACTCCTCCTCATAAGTCAAATCTTTGTCCAATTGGACTGAGATGAAATCTAACACATGGGACGGATCACCATGATATTTTCGGAGCATAGACACATAGAACACCGGATGAACCGCTGATAAACTAGGTGGTAATGCAAGCATGTAGGCTACTTCACCCACCCTTTCAAAAATTTTAAAGAGTCCGATATACCTAAGGCTTAACTTGCCCTTCTTTCCGAACCTCATTACACCTTTCATAGGTGAAATCCGGAGCAATAATCTTTCTCTAACCATAAATGCAATATCACAAACTTTACGGTCGGCATATCTCTTTTGCCTAGACTGAGCTGTGCGAAGTCGATCCTGAATAGTCTTGACCTTATCCAAGGCATCCTGTACCAAATTGGTACCCAACAACCGAGCCTCTCCCAGTTCAAACCAGCCAACTGGCGAACGGCATCACCTTCCATATAATGCCTTGTATGGATCCATCTGAATGCTCGACTGGTAGCTATTATTATAAGCAAACTCCGCAAGTGGTAAGAATTGATCCCAAGAACCTCCAAAGTCTATAACACAAGCGCGAATCATATCTTCCAATATCTGAATGGTGCGCTCTAACTGTCTGTCTCTCTTTGCATGAAATATTGTACTCAACTCAACCCGCATGTCTAACTCACGCTGTACAGCCCTCCAGAAGCGTGAGGTAAACTGCGTACCTCGATCTGAAATAATAGACATGGGCACACTGTGAAGGTGGACAATCTCACGAATGTAAATTTAAGCTAACCTTTCTGAAGAATAGGTAACTGCAACTGGAATGAAATGTGCTGACTTGGTCAACCTGTCCACAATGACCCAAACTGTGTCAAATTTTCTCTGAGTCTGTGGGAGTCCAACAATAAAATCCATAGTGATACGCTCCCATTTCCACTCAGGAATTTCTAATTTCTTAAGCAAACCACCAGATCTCTGATGCTCGTACTTAACTTGCTTACAATTCAGACACCGAGCTACATATGCAACTATATCCTTTTTCATTCTCCTCCACCAATAATGTTGCCACAAATCTTGATACATTTTGGCGGTACCTGGATGAATAGAATGCCTGAAACTGTGTGCCTCTTCAAGAATTAATTCACAAAGCCCGTCAATATTAGGCACACAAATACGACCCTGCATTCGCAGAACTCCATCTTTCCCTACAGCAACCTGTTTTCCATCACCGTGCCGCACGGTGTCCTTAAGGACAAGTAAATGAGGATCATCATACTTCCGCTCTCTGATGCGCTCATATAAAGAAGACCGAGCGACTGTACAAGCAAGAATCCGACTGGGTTCTAAAATATCTAACCTCACGAATTGATTAGCTAAGGTCTTAACATCTACAACTAACGGCCTCTCACCAACCGGAATATACGCAAGACTGCCCATACTCACAGCCTTTCTACTCGAAGCATCGACCACTACATTGGCCTTTCTGGGTGATACAAAATGGTGATATCATAGTCTTTCAACAATTCCAACCATCTTATCTGCCTCAAATTAAGATCTTTTTGGTTGAATAGATACTGAAGGCTACGATGATCAGTAAATACCTCACACGAAATATTGTAGAGGTAATGCCTCCAAATCTTCACCACATAAACAATGGCTGTCAGTACTAAGTCATGAACATGATAATTCTTCTCGTGAACTTTCAACTGCCGCGATGCATATGCAATCACCCTGCCATCTTGCATTAATACTGCACCAAGCCCAATGTGAGATGCGTCACAATATACCGTATACGATCCTGAACTTGTGGGTAATACCAACACTGGAGCCGTAGTCAAAGCGGTCTTGAGATTCTGAAATCTCAGCTCACACTCGTCTGACCATCTGAATGAGACACCTTTCTGGGTCAGTCTGGTCAATGGGCTTGCTATAGATGAAAACCCTTCCACGAACCGACGATAGTAACTTGCTAAACCCGAAAAACTCCGGATCTCTGTAACTGAGGTAGGTCTAGGCCAATTCTGAACAGCCTCAATATACTTAGGATCCACCTTTATGCCTTCTGCCGATACAACATGCCCCCAAAAGGCAACTAAGTCTAACCAAAACTCATATTTTGAAAATTTGGCATATAACTGATTATTCTTCAAGGTCTGAAGCACACTCCACAGATGCTGCTCATGTTTCTCTTGACTGCTGGAGTAAATCACGATATCATCAACGAATACAACCACAAATGAATCCAAATAGGGCTTGAACACCCGATTCATCAAATCCATAAATGTTGGTGAACCCAAATGACATCACTAGGAATTTGTAATGCCCATACCGAGTCCGAAAAGCTATTTTAGGGACATCCGATGCCCTAATCATCAACTGATGGTAACCAGACCTCAAATCGATCTACGAAAATACCTTGGCACCCTGAAACTGATCAAATAAGTCATCGATTCTTGGCAGCGGATATTTGGTTTTGATAGTGGCCTTGTTCAACTACCGATAATCTATACACATCCACATAGAGCCATCTTTCTTCTTTACAAATAGTACTGGCGCACCCCAGGGTGAGACACTGGGTCTAATGAATCCCTGATCAAGCAAGTCTTGTAACTGCTCCTTTAATTCTTTCAACTCCGGCGGAGCCATACAGTATAGTGGAATAGAAATAGGCTGAGTTCCCGGAGCCAAATCAATACAGAAGTCAATATCTCTGTCGGGTGGCATTCCCAGTAAATCTGCAGGAAACATTTCTGAAAATTCACGAACCACTGGTACTGAGTCCATAGAAGGAACATCCGCGATGGGATCGCGAATATAAGCCAAATAGGCTAGACACACTTTCTAGACTATACGTCGAGCTTTCATATAAGAGATAACACTGCTGGAAGAATGGCCAGAAGTTCCTTTCTACTCTAACCGAGGTAACCCCGGCATGGCTAGGGTCACTATCTTGGCATAACAATCCAATATAGCATGATAAGGTGATAGACAATCCATACCCAAGATGACATCAAAATCTACCATATCAAGAAGTAGAAGATCCACACTAGTCTCAAGACTATCAATAATAACCACACACGAACGGTAGACATGATCTACAACAACAGAGTCTCCCACCGGTGTAGATACACACACAGAAGCACTTAGAGAATCACAAGGCACAACCAAATATGAAGCAAAATAGCAGGACACATAGGAATAAGTAGATCCTGGATCAAATAGAACTGAAGCATCTCTATGGCAAACTTGAATAATACCTGTGATCACAACATCAGATGACTCAGCCTCAAGCCTAGCTGGAAAAGCATAAAATAGGGGATGAGCCCCACCACTCTGAACTGCATCCCTGGGACGGCCTCTAGCTGGCTGGACTCTACCTCTAACGGTCTGGACCTCCACCTCTAATAGCTTGACCTCCACCTCTAGCTGCCTGACCCCTACCTCTTGCTGGCTGAGTAGGTAGTGAAGCAACCGGTGCTGGTATGATGGCACGAGAATCCTACCGAGATCTATTACTCAACAACCTAGGGCAATATTTCCTGATGTAACCAATCTTCCCATACTCATAACACCCATCCTGATGCCGTGGCTGCTGAAGCTGAAGCTGACCCGAACGGGCCTGATAACCGCTGTAGTAACTCTAGAGTGGTGGTGCACTGATAGGAGCTAAATGTGCACTAAGTGTTGGCTACCCAGGGTAAGGCATAATAGGACCGTGACTCCCTGAAGCACCGAGAGATGCATGAAGTGTTGAATAAAACGGTCTGGGAGGATGACCCCTACCAAAATTACCCCTGCCTCCAGGCGAGGCACTACTAAAATTACCGAACTGATGAGGCCTCTTATCAGACCTCTACCCTCTCTCTTGTGCAAGAACTATCTCGATCCTCTTCGCGACATTAGCAGCTGCCTGAAAAGAAATCTCGCTTCCGGTCTCCTTGGCCATCTGAAGCCTGATAGGGTGAGTGAGTCCCTCAATAAACCTCCTCACTCTCTCTCCCTCGGTAGGTAGTAAAAGGAGAGCATGACGGGCTAAATCCACAAAATGGGACTCATACTGAGTAACAGTCATATTGCCCTCCTGTAGACGCTTAAATTGCTTGCGGCAATCCTCTCTTAGTGTGATAGGAAGGAACTTCTCCAAAAATAGCTGAGAGAATTGCTCCCAGGTAAGTGCAGGCGATCCGACTGGCCTGGTCAATGTATAATCTCTCCACCACCTCTTGGCGGAACGCGTCATCTAAAATACAGCAAAATCAACCCTATTGGTCTCAACTATACCCATGTTCCGCAACACCTCATGGCAACGGTCAAGATAATCCTGTGGGTCCTCAGAAGGTGTACCACTAAAGTGAATTGAAAAGATCTTAGTGAACTTATCCAATCTCAATAAGGCCTCAAACGACATGGCGGGCCTATCACCGGTCTGTGCCGCAATAACTGGCTAAACTACCCCAACTGGCGGGGCTGCTGGAGCCTAATTCTGGGGAGCAATCTGCTCCAGAGCGGGAGTAGTAGGAGTTTGTGCTCCTCCCCCAGCCTGTGAGACGGCTGGTGCTACTGAAAATGTACCATTCTAGGCCACGCCCTCCGTAAGACTCACCAAACGGAACAAAGCGTCTTGAAGTACTGGGTGGCAATGAACCCCTCCGGAACCTGAGCTGATCCGGCAGGAACAGTCTGGGCTGGAACCTCCTCATCAAGCTCTATCTGAGGCTCCACTGCTGGGGCTGCTGCTCGGGTTCTGGGCTGAGTCCTGCCCCTGTCTCTACCTCGGCCTCTAGCACAACCTCGGCCTTAACCTCTACCCCTAGCCATAGTTTCCACCGGGGGCTCTGGTCCCTGTCCATCGGTAGATGTATTACGTGTTCTCACCATCTGCGAGAGAATAAGAGTAGAATGGTTCAATCATCGATGATAAAATAAATTCGCACGATAGAATAAGAAAGAAGTGATATTATTCCTAAACTTCATAGTCTCTGAGAGATAAGTACAGACGTCTCCATACCGATCCTTCAGACTCTACTAATCTTGCTCGTTACTCGTGAGACCTATGTAATCTAGTTGCTTTGATACCAACTGTCACGACCCAAAATTCCCCCCTTCGGACCGTGATGGTGCCTAACATTTCACTTGCTAGACAAGCCAACGTTAGAACAATATTATCCATTTTAAAATAATTTTTTAAAGTTATTAATAACAAAGAAACAAATACGAAAGTAAAGTCTGAAAGGTAGTGAATAATCCATAAAAATAACGGTGTCTAAATATCATCCCAGAATTGGTGTCACAAGTGCACGAGCTTCTAGAATAATGCAAATAAAGATCTGAATAAAATAAAGCTGTCCGAAAACAAACACACAGCTAAAGTAAAGTAGACGAGGACTTTAGAACTGCGGACGCTGTGCAGTTATACCTCAAGTCTCCTCTTGGTAGCTAAAATCCGAGCAAGTCTATGGTACGCCATTAGGACCAACTCCGAAATCTGCACAAGAAGTATAGAGTGTAGTATCAGTACAACTGACCCCATGTACTAGTAAGTGCTGAGACTAACCTCGACGAAGTAGTGACGAGGCTAAGGCAGGTCACTCACATTAACATGTACGCAATAATAGTAATAACCACAATAATAGAATTAAATCAGGTAACTCATTTCTATTAGTTGACGCCAACTCAGTAGTCATAACCAATTATTATTTCAATCAATTTCCGTTGCAGCGTGCAACCCGCTCCCACAACATATTCATTTTCAATCCTCCCATATATCTATTTTAATCAAATATATATAGACTTTTAAATAAGTCTGTTGTGACGAGCAACCCGATCCCCCAATATAGACTTTTAAACAAGTCTGTTGTGACGTGCAACCCGATCCCCCAATATGGACTTTTAATTAGTCTGTTGCGGCGTGCAACCCGATCCCCCAATATGAACTTTTAATAAGTCTGTTGCGGCGTGCAACCTGATCCCCCATTATATTCATTTCAATCAATTCTGTTGCGGCGTGGAACCCTCTCCTCCAATATATCCATTTACCAATTCTTATAGAAGAAATTGCCCCGATAAATGCAACAATTAATATAAATTTTTTAAGACAACAATCATAGAATAATTATGAAACAAACAATGACAAATAACAATTTATTATGAAAATCAGGGAGAAAATAGGCAGTTTACTATTTAATATGCTAATTGTCAAGTAGCAATTAATGCACATAAATCAAATCAGAATGTAGCAATTATTGCAGGAATTCAAGAATTTATATTTGACAAAGAATAGGAGAGAAACAATTATCATAACAATTAATTAGTGTATTAAAATAAATTTAGGATTTTCAAATAATTATGCAAACAATTAATTTGATGACGTATAGACACTTGTCACCTCGCCTATACGTTGTTCACATGCATTTCACATAACAAATAATTTAAGGGTTCTATTCCCTCAAGTCAAGGTTAACCACGACACTTACCTCGCTTTGCAATTTCAATCAATTACTCAACCACAACTTTTTCTTTTAAATTTATCTCCAAAAGGTTCAAATCTATTCAAAAACAATTCGATATACTCAATACGAATCATAGGAATTAATTCCATATGAATTTACTAATTTTCCGGATAAAATCCAAAATTCACTTTAAAATTTGACAGTGGGACCATGTCTTGAATCTCGGGAAAACTTATGAAATACGAACACCCATTCTGAGACGAGTTCAACCATACAAAAATTATCAAATTCCGATATCAAATGGACCTTCAAATTTTAAATTTTTATTTTTGGAAGATTTTATAAAAATCTGATTTTCTCTCAAAATTTTACGAATTCATGATATAAATGAGCATGGAATCATGAAATATAATCAATATAGGAAAAGGAATACTTACCCCAATATTTTTCCGTGAAAATCGCCCAAGAATTGCCTTACATGAGCTCAAAAATGGACAATGGTTGAAAATGGGACAAATCCCATTTTTCAAAACTTAAGTTCTGTTTCTCGAATTTTTACCCTTCGCGAATGCGGTCAGTGCCTCGCGTTCGCGAAGCATAAATTTGTGCTCTCCAATTTTACCCTTCGCGAACGCGAGGGCTACCTCGCGAACGTGAAGGCAAAATTTCTCTCCGGTCATTTATCCTTCACGAACGCGTTCCCTCTGTCGCGAACGCGAAGCAAAAAACGTGCCAGTCCAATTTACTTTTCGCGTTCGCGAGAGTACCTTCACGTAAGAAGAACACACTAGAAGCCTGAAGTCTGCAGCAAACTAGATTTTTCTAAGTCCGAAATCATCCTATAGCTTATCCGAAACTCACCCGAGCCCTCAGGGCTCCAAACCAAACATGCACTCAAGACCTAAAATATCATACGAACTTGATCGCGTGATCAAATCGCCAAATTAATACCTAGAACTACGAATCGGACACCAAATAAAAGAAAATTTTTAAAAAACTTTAAAACTTATATTTTCACAACCGGACGTCCGAATTACGTCAAATCAACTCCGTTTCTCACTAAATTTGGCAAATAAGTCATAAATATTATAGTGGACCTATTCTGGGCTCTGGAACCAAAATACGGATCCGGTGTCAATAAATCCAATATTATTAAATTCTTAAAAATTATTAAGCTTTAAAATTTTTAATTTTTCATCAAAATTCCATATCTCGGACTAGGGACCTCGGAATTCGATTCCGGCATACGCCCAAGTCCCAAATCATGATACGGACCTACCAGAATTATCAAAATACTGATCCAAGTCTATTTGCTCAATATGTTGACCAAAGTCAACTTAGTTGAGTTTTAAAACTCTATTTCACATTTTAATCAATATTTCACACCAAAACTTTCCGAAAAATTATACGGACTGCGCATGCAAGACGAGGAATGATAAATAGTGCTTTTCGAGGTCTTAAAATACAGAATTACTTATTAAATTTAAAGATGACACTTTGGGTCATCACAATGAGAAGGTTGAGCGTCCTCTAAAGTGATGAAGAGGGGGGCGTGGTCAGATCCTAATCTAACTAAGTGATAAACATAAGTTTTTATATACTTTTGGGACCAATTATGATTTAAAAGAACTCTATCTAGGCTTCCCAAACTCTGAATGTTGGTCTTCTACTATTGCACCATGTGTATGTAGAACCTGTGTAACCTACATCAATCAAAGAACAATCTGCAATACAGTCAATAAAAGGAAAATTATCTCTAATGTTATGAATCTTTGTTATGAATCTTGAGTTGAAGTCTCCACCAATCAACCATGGAACATTGATAATACTGGCCAAATTTCTGATAGCATTCCAAAGTTTTTTCCTTTGATATTCTTTGCACTTGGCATAAACTATTGTGACAAAAATTGTAGTCCCATATTCATTATTACTACAAGTAACTTGTTGCTCAGTATCTTGGATGATGGAGCAATCAAATAGTTGATCATTGAAAATCCATATTTTGTTGTAACAATTGGAGTAAGCAAACTAGTACCCCCCAACCATCCTTTAAATTTATCAATATTTGATTTTCTGCAAAAGGGTTCCATTAAGGCCATAAAAGCAATATTGTGTTTTCTTTTGAGTTGTTTGATTCAATCAAATGCACCTTGAGATGTAATTCCTCTCACATTCCATATAAGTGACTTAATCATTAATCACTGTGTTGAAATATTTTATTTTGACTACGATCTGGTCAAAGTAGAGTGTGATCCTTCTCTTTTGCCTTTTTTTGCCTCCTCTAGTCTGATTACTTCTAGAGGAGTGATGTATTCTTTCACTAATTTCATGAAATATCTGTTCAACTTCCTCTTCATGCTTGGAATTAGTGAAAGCTTGAATAAGTTTTTCTGCTTCATCATCACTGTCAATGTACTCTTCATCTGCACTGGAGCTTTCAGTGCCTTCTTCCTATGTGGTGAGTTCGTCCCCAGTATGTTCACTATGTACTTATTCTTGCTCAGATGATAAATTATTCATGATATTTTTATTGCCCACTTCATGGTATTCCTCTTC
Organism: Nicotiana tabacum; assembly: GCF_000715075.1. Lineage (NCBI taxonomy): Eukaryota > Viridiplantae > Streptophyta > Magnoliopsida > Solanales > Solanaceae > Nicotiana > Nicotiana tabacum. Next base: position 15,030,019 of record NC_134097.1, on the reverse strand, counting down.
CTCTTGTTCAGAAGATGAGACACTACTAGAAATTCGGCAAAAACCGACCAAGGTCGACCGACCAACTTTGGTCGGTCAAAGAACCGACCAAAAAATCGACCAACTTTGGTCGGTTTTTTAAAATATTTTATTTTTTAATTTTGTTTTACGAAATCGACCAACTTTGGTCATTTTTTCAATTAAAATAAATAAAATTGAATATTAAAAAAAATGACCAAAATTGGTCGGTTAATTCGGCCGGTCATTTAAAAAAACCGACCAACTTTGATCGGTAATTTTACTTTTTAATAAAACCGACCAACTTTGGTCGGTTATTTTCGTGCGAAAATATAATTAAAGAGTATAAATCAAATAAAGACAGTCATTAAACAAAATGCACCAATAGTCTACTGGTAGAATAGTATTCTTCCACAGTACAAACCCCGGTTCGATTTTCAGATGTTGAATTTTTTGATTACATAATTAAAATACCGACCAACTTTGGTCGGTTTTTTTTTGCAATTTTTCTTTTTTGAATTTAATTGACCGACCAAAGTTGGTCGGTAATTCTGACCAACTTTGGTCGGTATACCTTTCCTGCCCCTAAAATATCGTCCACACGTAAATGGTCGCGTTTTGGTCGGTTATTGGCCATTATCGACCAATGTTGGTTGGTTTTTTTGGTCGGTTTTTATCGGATTTCTAGTAGTGAGACGACAGTAGTAACTTGCGTATTTTCAATGTCTTGAGAATATTTGTTTGCAACATGTTGTTTTTGGATTGGAGTGACAGTTTGCTTATCCTTACAATCTTTTCCAAGCTGGTCCTCCCATCTAACATTCTTTTCATTTCTGCTTCTTCTTTTGCTCTTAGTAGCTAGATGGTATAATGTTTCTCCTCATTTTGCTTCCTTATTTCATGAGTCTTTTTTCCTGTTCTTGCTGAGTAGTAGCAGATGTTGATGTTGATTCTTTATTTTCAGCATATTTGTTCCTTGAATGGGATTCAACCTGCTTAGTGACTATTTGCTTGACTAGGTGGTTCTTAGACTCATCAATCATATTGTTTTGAGGTTTGGAGGAATCTGGTTCATTTATGCTAATTCTTTTATTCCTCCTTCTAGATTTCCTCCTGTTGACTTCCTGAAAATCATCTTTATCTTGTTGATTGTTTTTGCCACTATCACTCTTGTTGTTACCACTGTCACTCTTATTTTTCTTTTTAGCTGTTTCTTTTATCTTCTTCTTTGCAGCATTGTTTATCTCTTTGTTCCTACATTGCTTCTCTTCATGCCCTTGTAATTTTCAATAATGACAGTATGTAGGAGCATCTTCATATTCAATTTATAACCACTCCCCATCTTCTGAACCATGAAGCATGTCGTACCCCAACCATATACTGTCTTGTTTTAGTTTAAGTAGGTCAATCTCAACTTTAACTTTGGCCACATTACCTCTAGATTTAGAATAAGTAGCTTGATTATGACCAACAACAGTTCCTATAAATTGAACCATTATGGATATAATATCCCATCTAAAACGGTGCCATGGCAACTTATGAATAAGAATCTAGACAGAAACTATGGAAGTTTCTTGTTCTGACTTAAAATCACGAGTCCATTTCATAACTTTCGTAGTGTATTGACCTAGGTAAATGAATCATTTGAAGTATATGTGATTGAAATCAATCTCGTTTGTAAAATTAATGTACACTGTTTTGTAGTCATAGTAGGCAATCTTAACATTTCCTTTCAAATGGTAGTGACTAACAAAGAGTTCTCTCACTTCCTCCATGGTTGGTTTTCCTTTGATAAATTTTCGAACAATAGTAAATTTGCATTCATTTGCAAGGTTAACAAAATAGTCTTGAACATTGAATTAAACTGCGGGCTTACCGAGATGTGTACCATGAGTGATACTAATATCAGTCGCCTTAGCAGCCAGAGCTTCTCGAACAACAGTTGCAAAGGTCGGTTTCGATGGAACAAATGATTTTACTTTATTATTGTCATTTTTCCCTCTGTGGAAACGTTGTTATCAGTGTCTGTGTTGGTATATTTATAACAATTGCAATGGTTTGAGAATTCATAGATTTGTGATTCGGGGAATTTTTGTTTTTTGGAGGTGGGTCGAAATTTGACAACCACTATCTGACACCCCTCATCTTAATAAGAGTTTAGATTATATATGCCACAAGTATAAAGATTTTTTAAACCATCAAGTAAGATTACCTGTTGTACGAAGTAAGATCGCTTATTTTTAAGTTAAAAAATTTCACATTATAAGGAGGTTTACCGATAAATATTCTTTGGGTAACCTGATTATATATAAAACTCATTACAATGATGATGTTCACAACTTAAACTCACAAAGAATTAACTAGGTCAAAATGCAAACTCTTTAAGTTCCTAGAGGAGAAATTAAAAAAAACAACAACTCAAGATATGACTTGATAAAGAGGATCTATCAGTTGCATAAGTCTACATGAATGCATGGCGCAATTGAAGCTCCAAAATTATGGTTCCCCACCACGTTGAATATTAATACAAATAATTTCAAAATAATTGTAATATTTTTATCTCCTTTCGGTTATTTCTATGGCCTTCGATAATTATTTAATCTAGTTTACTATCCTTTTATTGTAACAGAGAGATGGTGATGAAAATAAAGTTGTTCCAATTTGTAATTTAAAGCATAAACAAACATTTAGGTGATTATACATCGTATATGCATCATCATGCTTCCCCTCCAAACTTCATATTTATACTAACAGAAAAATTAACTACGTGCTAATCAGGGTGGAGGCAGAAGTTGAGCTCCGGGTTCAGTCGAACCCAATAACTTTTGCTCAAACGGTGTATATTGTGAAAAAATAATTCATTAAATATATACAAATGTTAAACGTAAAACCCAGTTATTAACACTATGTTGCGTATTGAGATTGTGATGATTAACAAAGTTTGTTCTGATGAAATATTCGAAGAACCAGGTCCTCACCGTAGTTGCTTAACTGCTCTAAGAAACAGCTCCTCCAGGTGAAGGACCAGCTCCTCATGGATGATGATTGTACGTTTGTGCAAGACAGTAACTTTATCTCTAAGTTACAAAGGTCCGAGTTTGGTGGAAGAAGGCTGCTTTACATGATAAGGGTTGTTTTCCAAGAAGATACGTATAAATAAGTGAGAGACAAGAGTTTCAAGACTGGTGGATTCCTTGGAAAAATTGGAGTCATATCAAACGAGAAGCTGACTACGCATAAGACTCGTAGAAGATCTTGGAGTCCATGCATTTAAATACTATCCACCTGGGATGCTGAATCTATCCTTTTACACATCAATTGAAGAACTAAATCTTACACACTCTAGTCTAGTGAATGTGTTTTAGGAAATCGAGTTATAATCAAAGTGTCACAAACAATTAGGAAGTTAGAGTGAGTATTTACTTTACAAGTTAGAGTAACTTGTAAATTAAATAACCGTAGTACGAGTACTAAAGAGTATTGAGTTACAGTCTTACAATCGATTTATTTTGGCTCATTGTTCTAGTGGAGCTGAAGTTAAAAATCCTACGCAGTAGGTCGTGATTTTTGCACCTTATGAGCATGGTGCTTTTTCAAGTAAAATCGTTGGTTTTTATTTTACTGCTTATTTTATTTCACGTATAAGGAGTACGGTAAAGAACCAAATTCTTTAGTAATTCATAATGGCACTCAAACTAAAAATTGGTATCAGAGCAGGTACTATTACACACACAACTAATACCTAGAGAGAACTTGGAAGAAAAATGAGTGCTCCACCCGAAAATAATGAAGGACAGTCAACTACCAGGCCACCCATGTTCAATGGAAAATATTACAGTTGGTGAAAAGCAAGAATGGAAGACTTCCTGACAGCTAAAGACTATGCACTATGGACCATAGTGAACCAAGGTCCTTTGATTCCTACTAAATAAAATGCACAAAATGAAACAGTTCCAAAGGACCCCTCCGAATTTGTGGCAGCAAATTTCAGAATGATGGAGAAGAATGCAAAGGCTAAGAAAATTCTTATCTGTGGACCTGGTCTTGATGAGTACAACAGAATATCTGCTTGCTCAAATTTAAAGAAAATCTAGGATGCACTCCAAACTGCTCATGAAGGAACAAATCAAGTGAAGAGATCAAGGATAGAACTACTTATGAGAAACTACGAGCTCTTTTCCATGAAGGAGTCTGAGCCCATCCAAGAGATTATGACTAGGTTTACCTTAACAACTAACCAATTGAAGTCACTAGGAAAGGTGTTTACCTCAGAAGAGTTGGTTAGCAAAGTTCTAAGGATCCTTCTAGCTTCACGGGAGTCAAAAGTCACAGTTATTCAGGAAGTCATGGAGCTGGACAAGATCTCACTTGATGAGTTGATTGGAAACTTAAAGACTCATGAAATAAGAAAGATGGAACTGAGTAAGGAAGAACCATAGAGGTATACGACCTTGGTACTTAAAGCGCCTGAGAAAGATGAATCTGACAGTGATGATCCTGACCTAGCAATGTTTGCTAAGTTCAAGAAGTTCATGAAGAACTCCAAAAATACATCTAAGAGAGACCAGCGGTAAGCCTAAGCAGATCGACAAAGCTAATTATGATGGGTTCTACAAGTGCAGCAAGCTAGACTACATGGTCAAAGATTGTCCAATGTGGGAAATTGAGTGGAGGAAAGAATGAGTTGAAATGGAAAAATGGGAGAAGATGATAGAAAAGAGTTCCAACAAAGGAAAAATCCTAGGTAAAAGATTCACTGAAGCAATGAAGCATACCTTTTTATCAGCATATAAGGATAATGGAAGTGATAAAGAGGAAGAAAGGGAGGTTGGGGAAATAAGTCTCTATGTTGTAATTGATGAACATCATTTAGTGGAGACAGAGCCTCAAGTGCAGCTTCGAATGTACATTAGAAGACCTCATCTATTTGATAGACATCACTATGATGAATGGAAGATGCGTATGGAAACGTTCCTTCAGGCCACTAACTTTGACTTATGAGTAATTGTCAGTCATGGACCAATCATCCCTACCAAAATGGATGGTGAAGATAACAAGTGTAACAAGAGAGAAGAGGAATATGATGATGAAGATCGTCAGCTAATTCAGAAAAAGGCTAAAGCAAAGGACCTCATCTAAGAAGCTTGCCCAGAAATGTTCTCTACAAAGTATCCTCTTGCATCTCTGCCATAAAATACAGAGATAAAAATTAGTGTCAAACAGATATATGAAAATACAAAATAATATTAAAGAAATCACATGTGGTCTTTGCTGCAATAAGCTTACTTCAAGATAAAAGTGATATGACCAGAACATTAAGGAAAAATTATGTATCAAACAGAATAATAGTACTACTAGTTACCATGCACTTTTGTGGAAACTAAGTATTATGCTCTCTAGAAAAATAAAAAGATATAGCAGAACCTTTAAGTCAATCAGGGAATCAAAAAAATAGTGGACAAATCTCTGTCTACTATCTACTACTATATGCTTTCCATATAGAAATGATTCAACATGTTAATTTGATAAGAACTATCATCAATGAAAAGGAAGATGAGGAGGAGGAGGAGGAAGGGGAAGAGGAAGAGGAAGATGAGGAGGAGGAGAAAGAAGAGGAGGAAGGAAAGGAGGAAGGGGAAGAGGAAGAGGAAGACGAAGAAAAAGAGGAGGAAGAGGAAGAAGAACAGGAGGAGGAAGAGGAAGAAGAAGAAGAAAAAGAAGAGAAAGAGGAAGAAGAGGAGGAAGAAGAGCAAGAGGAAGAAGAAAAGGAAGAAGAAGAAGAAGAAAAAGAAGAAAAAGAAAAAGAAGAGGTAGGAATGATGGCCATGAGTGATTCAAAGACTGAAGATGAAACAAATCAGGTAAGTATCTCTAACTTGAGGGAAAACATACATGCTATGTCTATAAAACAACTGATGGCATAATTGTGACCATGATGAGTGAAATGGACAAAATGAGTGCTGGAAATGATAAGTTAATAAGCAATCTTTCATGTGTCAAACTTGATCTCAAAGAACTTGAATCTGACAAAGTTGATCTAGAAGGACAGGTCAAAGACCTTAAGAACCAGGTCCTTGAGCTCACTTCTGAGAAGTCACCTGATATACATGGAAAGGGATAAATGAGTGATCTGCATGATAAGCTTGAAAAGGAATTAAAAAGGGACTAAAGATAATCTTTGTTATGGTGAATGTAGGAATAAAGTCCTGCAAGAAAATCTAGAAAAGGCTAATTATGAACTATCTAGACTAAGCAAATGGCATACATTCCCAAATGCCTTGAATTGGCTGAATAAAAATTGGACATAAGTGATTAAGATTAAATAATTATTGCTAATTGTGGGGGCTACGTACGCACGAGGTGACGAGAGTCCGTGCGTAGCTACTATTAATGCTAAAGTCCGGGTAGTTTAAGACTCAAAGCATGTATTACTTGTGTAAATTGTATTTTTTGATTAATTAATATTAATTGATATATATATATATATGAATATATTGTGAATTGTTTGATAAAGATATTAAAGGATGAAAATCTCATAGGCTTGATTTCTTTTTAAATCAATTAATTGTCAAAAGAAATTGTTCTCCTCCCAAATTTATCATATAATAAACATACTGTCCTTCCGGAGGCACATAAGAAAATGTCCTCCTTTCTTGTGGAGCTGGCCGAACGCCTCGGCAGGATAGATGCATCTATGGAGCGCGCCGCACGTCCCTCGGCAGTGTACACGACACTCTGGATCGGGCCGTACGTCCTCGGCAGAAATCGTCCTTAATAATAATAATAATTATACGATGCTTTAATAATTTATTTCTGCTTGTAAAGCTAATTAGTAAATTGGAAAATCTTTGAAATCTAATGAATTATTATTCTTGCTTGTTAATGAATTAATTATTACTCCTTTAAATGAGATTTAACTGATAAATTGGAATTTATTTGAATTAAAGGAATTTAATTAATATATTGAAATTGATACATTTGAAGGAATTTGATTATTTTCACTGATTAAATAAATTCTGTAAATCACATTGATTTAAATATCCTAGTTTTATTTCAATTGTTATTGACCTATAGTGAGTGTCAAAGTTGGCCATCTCGTCTCTACCACTTTGAGATTAGGCTTGATACTTACTGGGTTACACGTTGTTTACGTACTCATACTACACTTGCTGCACTTTTTGTGCAGGATCTGAGACAGGTACTAGTGGAGGACCTATCATCACACACCCACGTCATCCAGAGGCATAGTGGTGAGCTGCCTTTCTGAGCCATTCTGCAGCTACCAGTGTCTCTTCTTCTGATATTTATATTCTCTCTATTTTATTTCAGACAGTATTTGGAGTTTTTGTATAATCTACTAGATGCTCATTCACTTGTGACACTAGGTCTTGGCACACACATTGGTAGAGTTTGGGTTTATATTTTTTTTGGTTTTAAATTTTATCAATGTATGCTTAATTTATTAGTTGGCTTAACTACCTCATGCTAACATGGCATATTGTGTGTTTCTCAATCCAATTTCAGCGCGTGAATGACTTAAATTACTAACTAATGTTTACCCCAACCCCCACACTACCCGGTCCATCAAACAGTGAACCCAAAATGTCACTCCGGGTACTGTACCACCCAGCAAATAACTCACCGTCCATCGGCGAAAAGGCATTCAGCCATTTTTCGAGAGATGACTTTGTAAAAAAGTAGCTAAATTGTTCATGTAGAGAAGAAGTTGGGCGCGAGGGATGTTGTGGTCATTAACGACGTCGGCGAGGGCTATGGTGAAAGTAGCGGTGGTTAGGAGAAGAATAAAGAATATGTAGTCAGTAATGGAGAGAGGAGTGGTGGGGAAGAAAGAGGGATGAAAGGTCTTGGGTTGTTGTAGTTTTGGTTTTTGAGCAAAACCCTGTGTTGGGGCTAATGGAGGAAGATGGTAGGGTTGTTGGGCAGCGGTTTTGACTATTTGAGAAAACCCCTATTTTGGCTAATGCTCAATGAAGGAGAGGTATCTGAAGGAGATGAATCTGGAAAAAAGAGAAAGAAAACAAGGAAGGAGGGCGTGAAAATGAAAATGGTGAAGGAGAAAGAGAGGAAATGGTTATTGAAGGAAATGGGAGAGGAGAACAGGCGGCGTTCTAGGCATTTTTGTTTTATTTCTTCTTTTAGTTATCATTGGTTTTTTTTTTGGGTTAAATATTAGGTGGCAAATTTTTTAATTAAAATTACACGTGGCATTTTCCCATTTGTTCATTTGATATGAATCCGAGAGTGTATTTCACGCGAGGTGGGCTGACAAGGTCGGGTGTTTAATTGGCTTATTTTATTGTAGGCTTGAAGTGTCCAACTGAAAATGAGCTTAGTTGAGGTGTTTGCCTAATCGTTGAGGACAACTTAAAGAGGTCATTTGTGTATTTCGCCTAAAAATTACAATACTAACAAATCAGGAATTGACTACAGAAAACCTGTTTCCAAATTTGATCCAAGTATGTAGGAATTTCTAATAATAAAATGTACACTCATTGTGGAAAGGTAGGACACTTTAGAGATACTTGTCCTGCCTTAATTCATGCTCAGTTTAAAAATACCTTTGGCCTTGCTAAAAATATGAAGAATAAAGGGGAGCCAAAAGCCAAGCCTTTTGTCCATGCTAAGTGGATTGCGGTTAACAAGAAAATAGCTTTTTATCCTCTTCCCTTCTGGTCAAGAAGAGATCTGATTCATTATTTTTCAAATAAAAAAGGGATCCAAGCTTGTCTGGGTTCCCAAGACTAACTTGTTTTTGGTGCTGGCTAAAGTGAGAGGGAACAATCAAGACTGGTATCTAGACAGTAGATGCTCAATACATATGACTAGAGTAAAGAAAAACTTCCTCTCATTGACAACCTTCCAAGAAGGGAGTAGGGGTGGGCACAGTTTGGGCAAACTCGAAATCGAAACCAAAATCCGAATTGTTTGGAGTTTTGGTTTAGATTTTTGGATTATGGACTGGATTTCGGATTTAATTTTTAAAATTTTTGAAATTTGAATTGGACATTGAATTTGGTACTTCGGATTTTTGGATACTTGAAAATCTAAATTTTTTATATTTTATATTTAGTTCATTATTCATATGCCAATAGTAACAAGTCCAATGTGCTAACCATTAGACATAATATCATATATTTAATACTAATTACTAAGTTACTAGCAAAATACTTTTTATTTGGACATGATTTTACAATTGCTACTTCTTATCGGCCTTACTAATGTCTATGTTGTGTTTTCTTGATGATGATTTCATTACTTGAATACTTTATTAGGATGATTAAGGTGAAATGAGGAACCTTTTAGGCAATTTAACATGAATATTTTATTTGTATGTTCCTTATCATAAAAAGACCAAGCATCTCAACTTATAAGCTCAAAACCGAAAATCCAAATTATCCAAACCGATTAATCTGAATCCAAACTTAAGAAATATGATCCTATATGAGTTTATTTGGATTGAATTTGGATTGTTATTTCTTTAATCCGAAAACCAAAAATCCAACCCGAAATTTTTATATCCAGTCTGAATTCCCCGAACGTCCACCTCTAGAAGGGAGTGTGTCATTTGAAAATGGGGAAAAAGGCTAGATAACAGGTATTGGTAAGGTCGGTAAGTCACTCTCTCATGCTATAGAAGATGTGTAGTATGTCGTAGGCCTCAAACACAAGCTTCCTAACATCTCTCAAATGTGTGATAATGGAAATTAAATAAAATTCAATTCCAAAATTTGCACAGTCACTAAAATTGATACTGATGGAGTTGTGTTAAAAGTTAAGAGACGTAACAATATTTACAAGATATCCATTATGTCTCTTCCTTAGAGTGAGCACACATGCTTAAGTGTAGTGGAGGATGATCCACTATTATGACATAGAAGACTGGGTCATGCTAGTCTTTCTCAACTCAACAAGTTGCCAGTAAAGGACTTGGTCCTTGGCTTACCAAAAGTTGAATTCTTCTGAGACAAGGTTCGTGATGCCTGTGTTAGAAGGAAATATGTAAGGTCACCTTTTAAATCTAAAAAGGATATCTGCACCTCCAAACCTCTGGAACTCCTTCACATGGACCTATGTGGCCAATGAGAGTAAGGAGTAGAGGAGGTAAGAAGTATGTTTTTGTCATTGTAGATGCCTTTTCCGGGTATACATGGACTCTGATTTTAGGATCTAAAGATGAAACTTTTGATATTTTCTGTGTGTTTGTCAGAATGATTCAACAAAAACTAGGTTGTAATGTACTAAGTATAAGAACAGACCATGGAGTTGAGTTTGAAAATTCTAAATTTGTTGACTTCTACAATACACATGGCATTTATCATAACTTCTCTGCATCTAGAACTCCTTAACAAAATTGTGTTGTGGAAAGAAATAATAGATCCCTAGAAGACACGGGGATGACCATGTTGATTGCTAGTGGACTGCCTAAAAGCTTCTGGGCTAAGGTAGTGAATACTAATTTTATCTGCTAAACAGATACATAGCCAGATCTATTCTTGAGAAAACTCCCTATGAGTTACTTCGAGGGAGAAAGCCCAACATCACTCACCTGGAATTTAGGTGCAAATATTTGTACACAATAATGGCAAAGAAGTTCTAGGTAAGTTTGATGACAAAAGTGATGAGGGAATTTTCTTGGGTTACTCTCCACATAGTAAGGCCTACAAAGGTTTTAATAAAAGAACTATGTGTGTAAAAGAAAATGCTTGTTGGCCCAAGTAAAGTTTTATTTTGATAATTGACAAAGGAACTTGTGCATGAACCAGGTCCATACACAGTGTACACAGACAAGGGCAGATTCGAGTATAAGGAATGCGCATGAAGGAGTTAAGCTTAAGTTGTCATATTAGATATCTCCTGATAGAAAAGGTTATATAAATAATAAGGAGAAAGACTTTTTTACTCGAAGAGAACTTTATCCGAGATAAGAGAGGAGTTAGAAGTTGAAGATAATTAGAACTCTTCCGCCATGGAAGAGTATAGCATTATAACTCTAGTTATTCCTATTCTACTAACTCTATATATTGTAGGATTTTCTCATTTTACAGGCACGCAGAAATGTTGAAGCTAAACTTGAGTTGAGAGCAAAATAGCAAGGCATTTTGCAAGAATTCTTGTGTGATTCAAGTGTGTGAACTTGAAGCTACATGAACCAGATAGAAGAACCAAATCCAAGCGTCTGTATTTTATTCTAGTTCAATTGCAGTAGGTGTTTTTATTTTGTACCTTTCAGCTTTATCTAGAAGCAATTGTATTAGGTACTCTGAGTATTCAAGATAGAGTTAACTTGAAGTTATCGCATCAGTTAGAGGTTGGCTGCCACAACGGGATTAAAGTTAATCCTTAGATTTACAAAGAGTATTGTAAATGTTATTTTGGCTAAATGATTTAGTGAAGTGTTGGGGAAAATCCTACTGAGTAGTAGGTCGTGGTTTTTTTTACCTTTTGAGTCGGGTGCTTTCCACGTAAAAATACTTGTGTTCTTTACTTTCCGCATTTACTATTTCCACAACAGTATTATAAGGAACACTTAGAAGAACTAGGTCCTTGTATAATGAGTGCACGCGAAAACAGGACACAACACAAATCACCCTCCCCCCCTCTTGTGTGGCATTGAAGTATAAAATATTAATTGGTATCAGATGGGTTATCCTTGAAGAGGCTAATACCTTAGGAGAAGATCAAGATGAGTGAACCACCTAGAAACAAGGAAGGGCAATCCACTTCTAGGCCACCACTCTTTAATGGCCAGTACTACTCTTGGTGGAAAAAAAGGATGAGAGATCACATTATAAGAGATGACTATGAGCTATGGGACATTGTCATTGATGGTCCCCTGGCTACCTTAAACATAAATGTTGAAGGAGTAAAGGTGCCGAAGACATGAACGGATTGCACTGCTGAGGACTTGAAGAAGGGAAGAATGCTAAAGCCAAGAAATGGCTTGTTTATGGACTTGCTTCAGATGAGTACAACAGAATCCAAAGTTGTACCACTGCTAAGCAAATTTGGAACACATTGCAAGTGGCTCATGAAGGAACACCTCAGGTGAAGAGATCCAGAGAAACTCTACTGTATTCTCAATATGAGAACTTTGCTATGAAGGAAGGAGAAACTATTCAAGAGATGCACACAAGGTTCACTACACTCACAAATGAACTAAAGTCTCTTAGAAGGATTATTCCTGAAGAAGATAGATTCGAGAAGATACTGACTAGGGTTTTGCCTATCACTTGGGAGAGAAAAATCCCTGCCATTTAGGAATCAAAGAATATTGCCTCTCCCACTGGATGAATTAATTGGAAATCTCACCGCCTATGAACTTAGGAGACAAACTATGAAAATGGATATACCTAAGAAGGAAAGGAGCTTGGCACTCAGAATCACTGAAGGTTCTGATCTAGAAGATGATGAAATGGCTATGATTACAAAGGACTTCAAGAAGTACTTGAGGAGAGAAAAAGGCTCTTCAAGAAGTGGAAACTATAGCAAGTCAAAAGCTCATGAGAAGCAAACCAATAATGGCTGCTACAAGTGTGGAAAGATGGATCACCACATCAAGAATTGTCCTTTATGGGAAACTGAATGGAAGAAGGAAAGCGTTGAACGAAGGAACATGAAGAAGGAACATGTTCAACCCAAGAAAAGCAACAACAAAGGATCAACTAAGGCTACGGTCACTTCTTGGGGAGAAAGCTCAGATGAAAGCTCAGAAGATGATGAGGATAAACAAGAACTTATGGCTATCGGAGAATCTGATGAAGAAACTGAGGTAAGTGTAATTCATCTCAAAGACAAAATTAAATTGTTGTCTAAAGAAAGGTTGTCTAAGTTACTTCTAGAACTAATTGATGAATTTAAAAATGTAAACAATGAAAAGGAACAGTTGTCTAAAGAATGTGTGATTTTGAAGGCTAAGTGCAAAAATCTGGAACTTAGGGTTAGTGAAACTGTAAGTGAAACATTGTGTTGAAGAACCAGGTTCAAGCACTTGACTCAACTGTCCTAGAGCTTAGATCTGAAAATTTAAAACTGAAATTAGGAACAGATAAAAAGATAGTTGATCACACACAACTCACTCTAGAAGAAAACGTAGAAAAAATGAAAGATGAGTTGTATAAAAGGGATGAGCTGGTAAGAATTCTAAAGGAGGATCTAAGTAAGGTCAAGCATGAGCTAGACAGAATTTGTAAATGGAACAGGTCTCCGATGCATTTTCATGGCTACAAGAATATCATAGTAGAAACAGAAGAGGACTTGGCTTTGGGAACCTGGCACCTAAGTGGGATCCCAAAAGCAAGTACCTCACACTTTCTAAGAACAAGATTTGCACACACTGTGATAAAATAGGTCAATATAAAAGTGAATGCACTACAAAAGAAAAGGCTAGTCAAAAGAACAAAGAATTTGTTCAAGGGAAAAATAGGCTACCAAGTTGGGCTAAAAATAATTTGATTCATTCTTTTTCCTATATAAAGGGACCCAAACTAGTTTGGGTTGCTAAGACTAACCCCTGATTTCCTTGTGCAGGTCCAAGTGAAAGGGAGCAGCCAAATATGGTATATGGATAGTGGCTGCTCAAAGTACATGACAAAAAGCAAAAACCAGTTCCTTCCACTTGAGGACCTTAAAGGATGTAATGTCTCCTTTGGAAATGGGAAGAAATGTGAGATCATTAGGGTTGGAAAGGTAGGTAATAGTGATTCTCACTCTATTGATAATGTCCACTTGATAGATAAATTGAAGTACAGTCTAATAAGTGTATCACAATTGTGTGATAGAGGTAATATGGTAGCATTCACCTCTACAAGTGCTTTGTGATTAATCTTACCATTAACAAGATAGTTTTGCAGGGAAAAAGAGTGAACAATATATATGTTGTAGATCTGTCCACACTTTCAGATAATGAACTCATTTGCTTAAGTGTGTTGGATAATGCTCTCCTCCTTTGGCACAAGAGACTTGGACATGCCATTCTAAGTCAACTCAACAAACTAGTATCTAAGGACTTGGTGGTAGGTCTTCCTAACATTAAGTTCCAGGAAGATAAAGTATGTGAGGCTTGTGCAAGGAGGAACCAGGTAAGATCCTCTTTCAAATGCAAGAAAGTGGTAAGCACCACTAGAATGATGGAACTGGTCCATATGGATCTTTGTGGACCAATAAGAACATTAAGAAGAGGTGGTAAGAGATATGTGATGGTGCTTGTTGATGATTACTCTAGGTTTACTTGGACATTGTTTTTAACATCTAAAGATGAAGCATTTCACATGTTCACTTCTTTTGTTAGAAAACTTCATAAACAAATAGGTAATCAACTTGCATCAATTAGATCTGATCATGGTACTGAATTTGAGAATGTTAAATTTGCTGAATTTTGTGATGAGCATGGCATAAATCATAATATTTCTGCTCCTAGGACTCCACAATAAAATGGAGTAGTTAAAAGAAAGAATAGGACATTGGAAGAAATGGCTAGGACTATGCTTATTTCTAGTAAACTGCCCCATAGTTTCTGGGCAGAAGTTGTGAACACTGCATGTTACACCATAAATAGGTGCATGACTAGACCTCTTATTGAGAAGACTCTCTATGGGTTACTTAAAGGGAGAAAGCCAAACATATCCCATCTTAGGGCATTTGGATGCAAATGCTTTGTGCATAATAATGGTAAAGACTCACTAGGTAAGCTTGATCCCAGAAGTGATGAGGAAGTATTCTTGGTACATTCTTCACTTAGTAAATCTTATAATATCTATAACAAAAGAACTATGTGTGTAGAAGAAAGTATACATGTGATTTTTGATGAAACTAACATTATTTCTGAGAGGCAAGAACATGATGATGAAGCAATTGGGCTGGTAAAAAACTCAAATGCAACCACATCCCAGACTAAAGTTGCACCAGAGGAAGGAACATGTGATGGAATAGGTTCTTCCACCCAGGGCAACTTGACAGGGGGGACTGAACAAAGAGGAAGTGATCCTCAAATCTTAAGGGAACCTATCCATGAACTTGTTCCTCAGCAAAAAAATATTGAAGAAATATCTAGGGTAAAATAGATGGTTGTGAAACCTTACAAGTATCAAAGTTCGCATCCCATTGAAAATATAATTACTAATCCAACCTATCGAATCAAAACCAGATCTTCGTTGAAGAATATTTGTGCTTTTTATGCTTTTCTATCTCTTATTGAACCTAAATATCTTGTTGAAGCTTTGCATGATGCAGACTGGGTGAATACAATGCAATATGGACTCAACCAATTTGAGAGAAGTCAAGTTTGGCATCTTGTACCAAGACCCAAGGACAAATCAGTAATTGGCACAAAATGGGTCTTCAGAAATAAACTTGATGATGAAATAGTTACAAGGAACAAGGCAAGATTGGTGGTTCAAGGATATAGTCAAGAAGAGGGCATAGACTATGATGAGACTTTTGCTCTAGTTGCAAGATTGAAGGTAATTAGACTCCTTATAGCCTTTGCTGTTTATATAGAATTCACTCTCCATCAGATGGATGTCAAGAGTGGATTCCTCAATGGCTATCTAAAGGAAGAAGTGTTTGTCAAGCAAACTCCGGGCTTTGAAAGCAAGAAATGTCCTGATCATGTATACAAATTTGACAAGGCACTTTATGGGCTCAAGCAGGGTCCAAGAGCATGGTATGAAAGATTATCAATTTTTTGCTTAAGCATGGCTACAAAAGAGGTAAAATTGACAATACTTTATTCCTAAAAGAAAAAGGTAAAGATCTATTGGTATTTCAGATATATGTCGATGATATAATTTGTGGAGCAACTACGGATAAGTTAAGTAAAGAATTGATAAACTAATGGGGAGTGAATTTGAAATATGTATAATGGGTGAGCTTAATTTATTTTTAGGCTTACAAATTAAACAAAATTCAAATGGAACTATGATCCATCAGCAGAAGTATGTGAAAGAGTTGCTTAAAATGTTTAAAAGGGAAGATTCCAAAGAAGTTGACACTCTTATAGCAACCACCACAAAATTGGATATAGATGAACCTGGTTCATCTGTTGATCAGAAGCTGTATAAGGGAATGATTGGCTCTTTGTTGTATCTCACTGCTAGAAGACCTGACATTGTTTTCAGTGTAGGCCTTTGTGCTAGATTTCAGGCAAGTCCAAAGGAGTCTCACTTGACTGTTGTCAAGAGGATCTTGAGATACCTAAAAGGCACCACTGGCCTTTGTCTATCGTATCCAAAAGGTAGTAATTTAAACTTAGTGAGATATGTTGATGTTGATTATGCGGGTTTTCTTGTGGATAGAAAGAGCATCTCAGGCATGGCACACTTTCATGGCTCGTGTCTTGTGTCTTGGGCCACCAAAAAGCAAAATTATGTGGCCTTATCTACTACTGAAGCTGAGTATGTTGTTGCTGCCTCATGTTGTGCTCAATTGTTGTGGATCAAACAACAATTAATGAACTTTGGAATTGATATAGGTTGTATCCCCATCTTTTGTGATAACACCAGTGTAATTAGTATGACCAAGAACCTGGTTCATCACAAAAGAACTAAGCACATAGATGTTAGGCATCACTTTTTGAGGGACAACTATGAAAAGGGTTTGGTCACTGTGGAATTTTGTGCTACTGACAAGCAAATAGCTGAAAGCTCTAAGTAGAGATCACTTTGAAAGAAACAGGTTAGAATTGGGGATGATTAAGATCACCTAAAAGGAACAAATTGTAACTCAATTAAATTGGTTAGAGAAATCAGGAATTTTTGTACATAATTAGATTAGATTTTGCTCTGTCTCATACTCTCATAAGTATACTCATGTGCCATGTGTTAAAATGACTCATTAATCTCTAATGATATTATCTCTATTTTCTTGGAAAATTCAGACTTACACAAGAGATTTCTCAGTGAAGAACCTGGTTCATCAAGATTACTTGGTACGTATTCTCCATTCTGTATATTTTGGAATAATAATATTTGGATTATGATCTAGAGGAGAGTCCCATTTAATTCTAACCTCTTTGAGCTTATACATAACAAAATGAATCAGTTTCATTCAAAAGAGTCCCAAAACGCAATAAGTGCCTAGATTCTAAGGAAAGTCACAAACGTCTTCTCAAACTAACTCCCAAGTTGATTAGACCTCTGAAATTCTGAACTTCTGTAAAGGTAGTTGTTACCCAATTAAACTCCGCCTCTTTAAATTGATTAGGCCTTAAATGTTTCTTAAATTTTTAATTTCGAAACTGTCAAAATTCTCTCTATTTTCTCTAATCTTCCAAACACACAAATCCTCATCTTCTTTCATACCCAAACACAGCGATGGCAAACCCTTCTCAGAATCCTTCATCACCACCCAAGGAAACAATACCCACACCATCCATCACACCCTTAATCGCACCCATATTTAAGAAAGGAAGGGTCAAGATGTTGGCTCGCAAGGTTGTTGATTGAAAAGAACAAATTAAGAAAATCAATAAGCAGATGAGGGCAAATCAGGGGGTTGAACCTCAAAAATATGAAGACTCGTTCAAATCTCCAACTAAGGGGGAATAAACTGCTTCATCTAAAATAAAGCAGGTAAAATCCGATCCTAAGTTACATTTGAAGTACCCTCTGAGGTTACTGAAAATCTAGAAACTAGATTTATTCTTGTAGGAAAAGTGGCTGGGGTAGAGACTACTAAGTCTGAGAAAATGGATAATAAAAATAAAAGAAGAAAAGAAAAGGAAAGTGAGGGAGATCAAGGTGATGTAAGGGGAATGGGATAAGGAGTGGCTGAATCTTCACCCACCCCTGTTGGTCAGACTGAAGAAATAGGAGTTATTAAAGGAGGGACTGAGGAATTGGTTGATAAAGAAGAAAGTGTGAAAGAAAAAGGAGGAAGTGTGTCTATAGAAGTTGCTGAGGGGTTGATTCGATTGGGGAAGAAGGTTCAAGAACCTGTTCCATCTGAGCAGGTACCTCTTGAAGACTTACTAAAAAAGGTGTCTAACAGTTACAATCCTAAAAGGAAAAGGAGTTCAGGAGCTAGAATCCCTGGTACTGCTAGGGCAAACAAGAAAAGAAAGGTTGCCTCGTCTATTCCAGTAGACATTCTTTCTACAAGAGGAAGAGCTACACGAAGTCAGAATAAGCAGAGCGAGGCTGAACTGGAAAAGGCCTTAGAAGAAAGTAAGAAAAAAGCTACTGCTAAGGGAAAGATGAAGGTGGTTGAGCCTGTTGAGGCAGTTGAAATTGATGAGAAGGACCTGGTTTGTCAGAATGAAGATGAGACAGAAGAAATGGAGGTTGTGACTCCAAAGGCAAAGAAGATCAAGACTTCTACAACGAAGTCTATTTCAAAGACAAAGTTTGTAGGGCCATCTTCCTTGGTCAAAAGTACCAGGTCTTCCTAGAAGTCCATAAAATTGAAAACATTGAAAGAAAAACAATGGAGTAGAGAAGAAGAAGAAGAAGAAGAAGAAGAAGAAGAAGAAGAAGAAGAAGAAGAAGAAGAAGAAGAAGAAGAAGAAGAAGAAAAATAAAAAGAAAAAGAAGAGAAGAAGAATCCGATGCTGAGAAGGACAAGATGATTAAGTTTGGGAAGATAACCATCTTGAAAGGTAGACTCCTCAGGGACTTGGAGGAGGAAAGTATGTTGATGCTGCTGGAGAAGTTACAAGTGCAGGGTTAGAAGGACATGGTCCTTCAGATGGATGAAAAGCTTGCGAGAACAGAGATTGTGGAGTTTATGGAAAATTGTGAGATCAAAGATGGTAGGGTCACCAATGTGGTAAAGGGGGTGACAATGAGTTTTGATGACAAAGAACTGGAAGAGATTTTAGGTGTACCTGTTGCATGGTACAATGATTATAAGAAGCTCAAATGGCCAAGTCTAGAGAATCTCCCTACTGCTCTTGCCATTACAAGAACGTTTGGTGACAATGATGAAGAGCTTGAGCCCAAGGCTGTGTATAAAGTGAGATGAAACCACCCCACAAAGTGTTGTTCGAATTTATTAACAAAGTTGTCAAACCTAGGAAGGAAAGGGGCACATTGCCACATTCATGGACCTGATCCTTATGGAATATTTGGACAGTGGAAAGCAAATCAATTGGCCTGGATTTATTATTCAGCTTCTTGATAGGGTTCTAAATAGCACCAAAACTCATGACATACCCTATGGTTTTATTCTCATGGTTGTACTTGCACACTTCAATGTACCCAATAAGAAATGGGAAGTTGGTACAAGAAAGGATCACTTTGGGGCAAACACTCTGATTGATTGTGACTATGACGTCCACACCACTCCCAAAGAACCTGGTTCATCAAAAAAGGTACTTGTGAATAGCAAAGTGTGAGCCTTGGTACAAGAAAGTGGGGCTAAGGATGCTGATATTGAAAGGCTGAAGAAGAGGTTGGCAGAAGTGGAGACTGAGATAGATGCTCTCTTAGCTGAGCTGGCAGAGGAGAAGAAGAATAATGATGGCACTTTTCATGACATGCTGAAACTGCTTCAAGCCAAGAACCTGGTTCTTCCCAGCCTTAAGCCTTCCTAGCCTAGTTAGACCAACCAGTGACCCGCATGGAATTTTCTTTTTGCTCATGATCCAGTGTTTTTTATTTCTCTTTATGTGTGTGGATGACTTAGTATCAATGATAATTAACTACTTTTGTGCTCTAATTGTTTATTGATACTTCTTAGATGAATAATATCATTAGATTGATAAATGATGCTTGACTCCATGATTGCATTTGAAGTAGCCCTAGTGGCCATGAGTGATTTCTATTAAAATCTGGTTATCTAAGATAATTTGTATGCAACCTTTCGATGATGCCAAAAGGGGGAAGATAGGTTGTGCTTTCTACATTGGACTTTGATGTTTATAACCTAATGAACCTGATCCTTGATGATTAGTAACTTTAAAATGAAAGTGTTCTAACCTTGTGTTGGTGTTAAGTTTAGTTGATACAGGGGCCTATGCTTATGAAAAGCATAGAGTTTGTCATCATCAAAAAGGTGAAATTTGTTGACCCAAGTGAAGTTTTGTTTTGATGATTTACAAAGGAACTTGTGCATGAACCAAGGCCATGCATAGTGTACACAGACACTGACAGATTCGAGCATAAGGGATGCACGTGAAGGAGATAAGTTTAAGTTGTTATATCTGATATCTCCTGATCAAAAAGGATGTATAAATAATAAGGAGAAGGACTCAATACTCGAAGAGAACTTTATCCAAGATAAGGGAGGAGTTAAAAGTTGAAGATAACTAGAACTCTTCCACCATGGAAGAGTATAGCACTAGAACTATAGTTATTCCTATTATACTAACTCTATATATTGCAGGATGTTCTCATTTTACAGGCATGCACAAACGCTGAAGTTAAACGTGAGTTGAGAGCAAAATAGCAAGGCATTTTGCAAGAATTCTTATGTGATTCAAGTGTGCGAACCTGAAGCTACATGAACCAGATAGAAGAACCAGTTCCAAGCATCTGTCTTTTATTCTAGTTCAATTGTAGTAGGTGTTTTTAATTTGTACCTTTTATCTTTATCTAGATGCAATTATATTAGGTACTCTAAGTATTCAAGTTAGAGTTAACTTGAAGTTGTAGCAACAGTTAGAGGCTAGCTGCCACAACGGGATTAGAGTTAATCCTTAGGTTTACAAAGTGTTTTGTAAATATTGTTTTGGCTCAGTGATTTAGTGAAGTGTTAGGGAAATCCTACTGAGTAGTAGGTCGTGCTTTTTTCACCTTTTGAGTCGGGTATTTTTCACGTAAAAATACTTGTGTTCTTTACTTTCCGCATTTACTATTTTTGCAATAGTAGTATAAGGAACACTTAGAAGAACCAAGTCCTTCTATAATCAGTGCACGCAAAAATTAGACACCACACAAATCACCCCCTCTTGTGTGGCATTGAAGTATAAAACATCAATTGGTATCAGAGAAAGGTCTGCAGGATAAAGATTATGACAATAGACTCACTGGTGATTGAGCTCCTAAGAAACCTTAACCTAAACCTGAAGATGGATTTAGAGATCACAAGAAAGTTGATAGTGATCATGAAGAATAAGAAAAAGAGAGAACCACATTGACTGCTAACCAGACTTATGAAGTTATACCTACTGAAACTATTCCTTTGGGTCACTCATTGGATAAACAACCACTGGGAATGCAGATTAGGTCATGGAAATATCAAATCTCACATCCTCTTGAGAACATCATCTTTGATCCTTATGCAGGAGTGCAAACCAGGTTATCTCTGAGAAATCTATGTGCACTCACAACATTCCTCTCATAGGTTGAACCTAAGAACATCAAGAAAGCTCTAAAGGATCCAGATTGGATTATAGGCATGTAAGAGGAGCTAAATCAGTTTGAAAGAAGCAAGGTCTGGCACTTGGTACAAAGACCCAAGAACAGAACTGTCATAGGTACCATATGGGTGTGTAGAATCAAGATAGATGAACCAGGAAATATCACAAGGAATAAGGCCTGACTGGTGGTTCAGGATACAACCAAGAAGAAGGCATTGACTATGATGAGACATTTGCACCTGTAGCCAGAATGGAAGTTATAAGAATGCTAATAGCTTTTGCTGTTAAAATGGAGTTCACCTTGTATCGGATGGATGTAAAAAGTGCATTCTTGAACGGTTATTTGAAGGAGGAAGTGTTTGTTAATCAACCTCATGGGTTTGATAGTAAAACATTTCCTGACTATGTGTTCAAGTTAGACAAAACCTATGGACTGAAACATGCTCCAAGAGCTTGGTATGAAATATTCTTAAAATTCATCTTAACTAATAAGTTTGTTATAGTAAAAGTGGACAACACTTTATTTCTAAGGAGCAAAGGCAAGAATGTTCTGATTTTACAAGTATATGTGGATAACATTATCTTTGGAGCTACTAATGAAGCAATGTGCAAGGAATTTGCTGAGATGATGGGGAATGAGTTTGAAATGAGCATGATGGGTGAATTAAACTTCTTCATGGGGTTGAAAATCAAGCATATACCTACTGGAACCATGAAACATCATCAAAAATATATCAAGGAACTGCTGAAGAAATTCAACATGGACTCATTTAAGTCCATACACACTCACATTGCCATTGCAATAAAGTTGGACCTTAATGAAAAAGGGAAAAGTGTTGAACAGAAGCTATATAGAGGAATGATTGGGTCATTTTTGTATCTCACAGCAAGCAGGCCTGATATTGTATTCAGTATGGGACTGTGTGCAAGATTTCAGGCAAATCCTAAAGAGTCTCATCTGAAGGCTGTCAAGACGATACTTAGATATCTAAAAGGGACTCATGATCTATGCTTGTGGTATCCTAAAGGGTATAGCTCTGATATAGTTGGTTATGCTGATGTTGATTATGCAGGTTTTCATGTTGACAGGAAAAGCACTTCAGGAACAACACATTTCCTATGTTCTTGTCTGGTGTCTTGGGGAACAAAGAAGCAGAACTCAGTGGCTTTATCCAGAGCTGAGGCTGAATATGTGGAAGCAACATCTTGTTGTGCTCAATTGTTGTGGATAAGACAACAACTAAGGGACTATGGTAATTTTGTTGATTATGTTCCTATTTTCTGTGACAACACTAGTGCCATAAACGTTGTTAAAATACATGTCAGCATAAGAAAACCAAGCACATTGACATTAGATACCACTTTCTCAGAGACAATGTTGAAAAAGGGAACATCTCAATTAACTTCTATAAAACTGAAGACCAAATTACAAATATCTTTACTAAAGCTCTGAGTAGGGACCACTTTGAAAGGAATAGACTAGAACTAGGTCTAATCAATACTTCCAACTAGTTGCACCCCAATGAATGGCTAGAAAAGGTATAGTTAGATGTAGATGTCTAGTACAATGCATTGGATTCAGTCTCGTGCTTGTATAAAACACACACACTTGCCTAGAAAAATCTAGCTGATAACTATGTTGTATGATACTAACCTATAGTGCTGAAGCTTTATTGCAAAAATAAGTAAGGAGTTACTAAGGAGTTGGTTCTTTGACTCAGGTACGTGCCATCTTGTCTTAATTCACCGGGACTTAATATCCTAAATTACTACTATGCTAAGACTTTCTAATTCTGTTAGCAACATTTCCAGTTGTCATCTAGTCAAAGAGTAAGGGGGAATCCTAGAGCAATTGGAGTTTAATTACTCCTGAAATCTTAACAGTTAAAGTAACTGTTATAAGAGTCCTGTTAGAACTCAAATTTGGTCACTCTCTTTTCCAGTCAAATCAGGAGTAATGCCTTCAAAAAACCTATGTGACCAGTTTCTCAGACATTATTGTTTCTCTCAAACCCTAAGCAAGAATCAAGAAATAGTTCTCTCTTTTCCTTCATCGATTTTCCTCTCTTATCGTGACAAGCGCAAAACACACACTTAAATTGTATTCGCTAGTCAAAGATAGTATAGAATAATTATCATATCCACAAGAATATGCTCTTCAATATTTCTTCAACAAAAAAAAACTTTTAGAGAAGTTAACCAAACAAACTAAAAATAAAAGAAAAAAAATTAAAAATTAATTCCTGAATTAGCACTAAAAACTATTTCAAATACTATTGATTACCAATCCCCAGCAACGACGCCAAAATTTGACGAGCGCAAAACACACACTTAAATTGTGCTTGCTAGTCAAAGATATTATAGTATAACTATCATATCCACGGGGATTGGAGTTAAACAGTATTATTGTAGTTCGTAGATCGATTGTTATCCAGGAGGATCAACAGTTGAGATTTATACAATTAAGAATTGAAATTTAACTAAGAATCTAAACTATTGACTAATGACAATCGCAACAAAGGTAAGGAAGGAAGTTATCAATTGGAGAAAATAGGGTTTGACGGAATAAGTATAAGATAATTGTTTGGGATTTAACTCTAGATAAGTCACTTCTAATATTCAAGTGAGTCTCTCGAATTCACTTAATTATCAGTACAAATATTTAGTAAAAACTCCTCTCTCGATTAAGTTTCAACCTCAGAATATGAAGCAATTTAAGCTCGGTGAAGATATGCAAGAATTCATAATGGATTGGTCTTTAGGAGAACCTCTTTCGATTATCCTCCTAAATAGATTTAATCAATGATTCAACTAGCCTCTTTCGATTACTTAGAAGAATCTATAAACTCAATCAACCATATAATGCAAAGATATCACAAGTTATGCCTCTTTCGATTACAAGAACAAGTGACTATAGATGCAACAATTAAATCTTCCAAAAACGATTCAAATACTTAAAAATAGAGTTATAATCCACAAACAATCATCAATACACCAAATCCATCAAAATCCAAAAGGATCTACTCCATAGACATGGAGAAGTTCTTCACAAATGAAATAAAAGTAGAGGAAAACATAAATACAATCCAAACCCTGATCTTAAGTGGGGAAGGAAGGATCAAATCCTTGTTTTATTGCTTCTCCCCATTCTCCTTAGCTTCCCTAGGTCTAAGGTATGTCAAAAATTCAGAAATGGTGTTTTTCCCGTGTATTAAACTATCCCCCAAATAAACCCCGGATGAAAATACCTTTTTTTAGCGGAACTGGGAACATACTCTAAGAATTTTGCACTACCATGCCGCACCATGCGGAGCGCTTGTGGAGAATTCCAGAACATTTGCAAAATCACTTTCTGGGAAAGTTGGGAATTTAGGGAAATATAAAACATGAAAGTTGTATCCCTTTTAAATAGATTTCCAACGATATATTGTGGATCCCAAACGGAATTCTGAGCGAAAGGTTATGTGCATTTTATTGGACAATGCGTAGTATGCATGCTCAATTCTTCGTTTTGTTCTTAAAGTGCACTATCATCCGTTGATCCCCGAACACGATCCCAACTTAATCCTTGGACTTTTACTCAGACTTCAACGCTCCAGAATAGCTTGAATTCATTCCATAGCATCTAAATAACTCAGAATCACTCCTACACGGTATAAAACACACAATAAGTGTAAAATAGTACTTATTAAAGCTTAACATGAGTAAAGTGCAGTAAATTAGAGTATAATAAGAGACTAAAATACCGGATTATAGCCTACCATCAACACCTCACACTTAAACCATTGCTCATCCTCGAGCAATCAAACTATAATTCACATAGACACGACCGTTTTAAACAACTCTCCTAACTCATCACACCAAGAATAATATAACCGATTAAGCACAATACCGTAACATCCTCGGTTCAAGATTTGACTCAAAAGTACCACGCATTTTTCACAGCATGCTCACTTACTCTAACACAGAGGTCAATGACATTACCTTTCCTTCATGAATCAAGTGCCCTCACCCAACAATAGAGAGTAGTTCAACACACAATAAAAGTTAAGAATAATTAGGAACTTAAGATAGAATGAATTCACTCACTCTCAAAACAACATTCATATGCCACAAAGAAACACTATAGGCTTTCCTGTAGTGTACCACTCTACTAATCAATCTTGTTCAGTCAAAGATCAAGTAGGACTTTTATTGGTTGTAATGTAGGCTACGAGACCGGTAGGATATATTTAGATATAAGAGTAACTAGACCTCCCTATGCACTTTTAATACATATACTTAACCTTTAAACCTCATACTTTTGTCAAACCATAATTCCACTTTCACATCCGTATATGTCAACTCCCAAACTATTTAAGCACAAATACATCAAGAGTTACCACTATCAATGAATATAAACTATTTTTTTCTTCATCTTCTTTTTCAATTCAAGTGGCTCATATTTTTTCACAACAGTGCACCTTTCTCCTTATTTTAATATTTTCACTCAAAACCCAAACCAACCACCCCACACTTCAACTTTTACAAAGTTCATACCAATTTCAAGTGCTCACGAGAGGTAAATGGTCAAATAGATAAGGCTTGTAATATGGTTACCAAAGAAACAGGATTACAGGATCAACGGGGTTAACTACGATACATAACAATTTGGTGGGTACCATATATAGTTGGCTCAACAAAGAAATGCCTATATCACTTCCAAAACTGAACAAATCTACTATTTTGCTTTGCAAACACACGGGGAAAGTTCTAGACATCAATTACACTGCACAGAATACACAAAGCTCACTCAGTATCGGACTCATCAAGACACTCTAATCGAAGTAGTTAAGCAACGTTAAGAACATACAATTTAATATGTTTATAAAAGAGTCAAAAATTGAGCCTAAGTGTCACAACTAAAGAACATATTATTCTCCAGGAATAATGAAGTCAAGGGATATTGCTTTCATTTAAAATCACAGCTCAAGATCTCTTACTCCTAAAAGAAATTAACTACACCTGGTTCAAACAAAACTCTTAGAAAAGAACCGCAACTTAAAGAAAAACCAAGGGGATATATATATATATATATATATATATATATATATATATATATATATATATATATATATATATATATATATATATATATATATATATATATATATATATATATATATATATATATATATATATATATATATATATATATATAAAAATTTCAATCAAAAGAAACAAAAACACACACAAGAAACAAAAGCAAACATTTATTTATATCCCCATCCCACACTTTAAATTGTGGCATATGCCCATGACACACAAATAAAAAGCAAGAGGTAAAGAAAACTTACCTGGACTTTTTTCGTTTTCGAGAACTTGTGAACTATACCCCTAATTCTAAACACATTATTCAATTTCGCTCTTCGTGATTATTTATGGAGCTCATCAGGCCAAAGTCCTTTAGGGATATTTGAAAGACCCACTCTTTTCTTTCTTTCTTGACCTCATTTTGAGAGGAGGATTGTTTTTGTAGGATTATCCTCAACTTGTTTCTGCATTCATTCACAAGATCAATCCCTGCATATTCCAATAAATCCCCAAAAACAAAATCCACATGATCAAGGTTAGAATAAGAAAATGAAGAAGAAGTGTCATGTGAGTGTTCCTCTGGTATGTCCAAAACCATTTGTTCCTCATTCTCTTCTAATAAAAATTGTGGTTGTGGATAGGTGGATGGGGATTTGAACTCTTCTTTTATTGATGCACAATCAACCCAAGCATCATCTTCAATCATCTTAGTTGAAAAAGAGTCCTCTTGCAGAGTGAAAAACTCTCTTTGTAGATTTTCATCATCTCAGGTAGGCTCAATTTCACACGGTATCTCTTCCATATATTCACCATCACAATGCAACGTGCTATGTCTATTTACTAATTTATTAACTTGCATTGTTAGGTTGTTAGTGTATTCATCATATTGTATAAATTTCTCTTCCACCTTATTTATGAACTTATACATAAGATCTTCTAAACTACCATTCCCCTCTTGAGGTGGTTGTCTCACTTCGCTTTTATTACGGTCATAATAAAGGTATTCATCCCAACCAGAGTTAGAGTTGAACCCATAAGACTCCTCATACCTGTACGGACTAGAGACAAAGTGAGAGTGTTCAAAAGATTAACCATTGGAAGAATACCTACCTGCTTGATAATCAATCCATAGATGGTTTTCACCATATTTAAAAGATATAGCAGACCGCTGATAGTGTTCAGCTGCTAACTCTTCAACAGTTTTCTTAGGCTAGTTGTATGAAGAATACTTACCTGCTTGACAATCAACCCATAGATGATTTCCACCACATTTATAGCACATAGCAGACCACTGACAGTGTTCAGCTGCTAACTCTTTAACCGTTTTCTTCGGCTGGTTGTACTCCATATTCACATCATTTAGAGTTCAATAACAAGAATATGCTCTTCAATATTTCTTCAACAAAAAAAATCTTTTAGAGAAGTTAACCAAACAAACTAAAAATAAAAGAAAAAAAATTAAAAATTAATTCCTGAATTAGCACTAAAAACTATTTCAAATACTATTGATTACCAATCCCCAGCAACGACGCCAAAATTTGACGAGCGCAAAACACACACTTAAATTGTGCTTGCTAGTCAAAGATATTATAGTATAACTATCATATCCACGGGGATTGGAGTTAAACAGTATTATTGTAGTTCGTAGATCGATTGTTATCCAGGAGGATCAACAGTTGAGATTTATACAATTAAGAATTGAAATTTAACTAAGAATCTAAACTATTGACTAATGACAATCGCAACAAAGGTAAGGAAGGAAGTTATCAATTGGAGAAAATAGGGTTTGACGGAATAAGTATAAGATAATTGTTTGGGATTTAACTCTAGATAAGTCACTTCTAATATTCAAGTGAGTCTCTCGAATTCACTTAATTATCAGTACAAATATTTAGTAAAAACTCCTCTCTCGATTAAGTTTCAACCTCAGAATATGAAGCAATTTAAGCTCGGTGAAGATATGCAAGAATTCATAATGGATTGGTCTTTAGGAGAACCTCTTTCGATTATCCTCCTAAATAGATTTAATCAATGATTCAACTAGCCTCTTTCGATTACTTAGAAGAATCTATAAACTCAATCAACCATATAATGCAAAGATATCACAAGTTATGCCTCTTTCGATTACAAGAACAAGTGACTATAGATGCAACAATTAAATCTTCCAAAAACGATTCAAATACTTAAAAATAGAGTTATAATCCACAAACAATCATCAATACACCAAATCCATCAAAATCCAAAAGGATCTACTCCATAGACATGGAGAAGTTCTTCACAAATGAAATAAAAGTAGAGGAAAACATAAATACAATCCAAACCCTGATCTTAAGTGGGGAAGGAAGGATCAAATCCTTGTTTTATTGCTTCTCCCCATTCTCCTTAGCTTCCCTAGGTCTAAGGTATGTCAAAAGTGCAGAAATTGTGTTTTTCCCGTGCATTTAACTATCCCCCAAATAAACCCCGGATGAAAATACCTTTTTTTAGCGGAACTGGGAACATACTCTAAGAATTTTGCACTACCATGCCGCACCATGCGGAGCGCTTGTGGAGAATTCCAGAACATTTGCAAAATCACTTTCTGGGAAAGTTGGGAATTTAGGGAAATATAAAACATGAAAGTTGTATCCCTTTTAAATAGATTTCCAACGATATATTGTGGATCCCAAACGGAATTCTGAGCGAAAGGTTATGTGCATTTTATTGGACAATGCGTAGTATGCATGCTCAATTCTTCGTTTTGTTCTTAAAGTGCACTATCATCCGTTGATCCCCGAACACGATCCCAACTTAATCCTTGGACTTTTACTCAGACTTCAACGCTCCAGAATAGCTTGAATTCATTCCATAGCATCTAAATAACTCAGAATCACTCCTACACGGTATAAAACACACAATAAGTGTAAAATAGTACTTATTAAAGCTTAACATGAGTAAAGTGCAGTAAATTAGAGTATAATAAGAGACTAAAATACCGGATTATAGCCTACCATCAACACCTCACACTTAAACCATTGCTCATCCTCGAGCAATCAAACTATAATTCACATAGACACGACCGTTTTAAACAACTCTCCTAACTCATCACACCAAGAATAATATAACCGATTAAGCACAATACCGTAACATCCTCGGTTCAAGATTTGACTCAAAAGTACCACGCATTTTTCACAGCATGCTCACTTACTCTAACACAGAGGTCAATGACATTACCTTTCCTTCATGAATCAAGTGCCCTCACCCAACAATAGAGAGTAGTTCAACACACAATAAAAGTTAAGAATAATTAGGAACTTAAGATAGAATGAATTCACTCACTCTCAAAACAACATTCATATGCCACAAAGAAACACTATAGGCTTTCCTGTAGTGTACCACTCTACTAATCAATCTTGTTCAGTCAAAGATCAAGTAGGACTTTTATTGGTTGTAATGTAGGCTACGAGACCGGTAGGATATATTTAGATATAAGAGTAACTAGACCTCCCTATGCACTTTTAATACATATACTTAACCTTTAAACCTCATACTTTTGTCAAACCATAATTCCACTTTCACATCCGTATATGTCAACTCCCAAACTATTTAAGCACAAATACATCAAGAGTTACCACTATCAATGAATATAAACTATTTTTTTCTTCATCTTCTTTTTCAATTCAAGTGGCTCATATTTTTTCACAACAGTGCACCTTTCTCCTTATTTTAATATTTTCACTCAAAACCCAAACCAACCACCCCACACTTCAACTTTTACAAAGTTCATACCAATTTCAAGTGCTCACGAGAGGTAAATGGTCAAATAGATAAGGCTTGTAATATGGTTACCAAAGAAACAGGATTACAGGATCAACGGGGTTAACTACGATACATAACAATTTGGTGGGTACCATATATAGTTGGCTCAACAAAGAAATGCCTATATCACTTCCAAAACTGAACAAATCTACTATTTTGCTTTGCAAACACACGGGGAAAGTTCTAGACATCAATTACACTGCACAGAATACACAAAGCTCACTCAGTATCGGACTCATCAAGACACTCTAATCGAAGTAGTTAAGCAACGTTAAGAACATACAATTTAATATGTTTATAAAAGAGTCAAAAATTGAGCCTAAGTGTCACAACTAAAGAACATATTATTCTCCAGGAATAATGAAGTCAAGGGATATTGCTTTCATTTAAAATCACAGCTCAAGATCTCTTACTCCTAAAAGAAATTAACTACACCTGGTTCAAACAAAACTCTTAGAAAAGAACCGCAACTTAAAGAAAAACCAAGGGGATATATATATATATATATATATATATATATATATATATATATATATATATATATATATATATATATATATATATATATATATATATATATATATATATATATATATATATATATATATATATATATATATATATATATATATATATATATATATAAAAATTTCAATCAAAAGAAACAAAAACACACACAAGAAACAAAAGCAAACATTTATTTATATCCCCATCCCACACTTTAAATTGTGGCATATGCCCATGACACACAAATAAAAAGCAAGAGGTAAAGAAAACTTACCTGGACTTTTTTCGTTTTCGAGAACTTGTGAACTATACCCCTAATTCTAAACACATTATTCAATTTCGCTCTTCGTGATTATTTATGGAGCTCATCAGGCCAAAGTCCTTTAGGGATATTTGAAAGACCCACTCTTTTCTTTCTTTCTTGACCTCATTTTGAGAGGAGGATTGTTTTTGTAGGATTATCCTCAACTTGTTTCTGCATTCATTCACAAGATCAATCCCTGCATATTCCAATAAATCCCCAAAAACAAAATCCACATGATCAAGGTTAGAATAAGAAAATGAAGAAGAAGTGTCATGTGAGTGTTCCTCTGGTATGTCCAAAACCATTTGTTCCTCATTCTCTTCTAATAAAAATTGTGGTTGTGGATAGGTGGATGGGGATTTGAACTCTTCTTTTATTGATGCACAATCAACCCAAGCATCATCTTCAATCATCTTAGTTGAAAAAGAGTCCTCTTGCAGAGTGAAAAACTCTCTTTGTAGATTTTCATCATCTCAGGTAGGCTCAATTTCACACGGTATCTCTTCCATATATTCACCATCACAATGCAACGTGCTATGTCTATTTACTAATTTATTAACTTGCATTGTTAGGTTGTTAGTGTATTCATCATATTGTATAAATTTCTCTTCCACCTTATTTATGAACTTATACATAAGATCTTCTAAACTACCATTCCCCTCTTGAGGTGGTTGTCTCACTTCGCTTTTATTACGGTCATAATAAAGGTATTCATCCCAACCAGAGTTAGAGTTGAACCCATAAGACTCCTCATACCTGTACGGACTAGAGACAAAGTGAGAGTGTTCAAAAGATTAACCATTGGAAGAATACCTACCTGCTTGATAATCAATCCATAGATGGTTTTCACCATATTTAAAAGATATAGCAGACCGCTGATAGTGTTCAGCTGCTAACTCTTCAACAGTTTTCTTAGGCTAGTTGTATGAAGAATACTTACCTGCTTGACAATCAACCCATAGATGATTTCCACCACATTTATAGCACATAGCAGACCACTGACAGTGTTCAGCTGCTAACTCTTTAACCGTTTTCTTCGGCTGGTTGTACTCCATATTCACATCATTTAGAGTTCAATAACAAGAATATGCTCTTCAATATTTCTTCAACAAAAAAAATCTTTTAGAGAAGTTAACCAAACAAACTAAAAATAAAAGAAAAAAAATTAAAAATTAATTCCTGAATTAGCACTAAAAACTATTTCAAATACTATTGATTACCAATCCCCAGCAACGACGCCAAAATTTGACGAGCGCAAAACACACACTTAAATTGTGCTTGCTAGTCAAAGATATTATAGTATAACTATCATATCCACGGGGATTGGAGTTAAACAGTATTATTGTAGTTCGTAGATCGATTGTTATCCAGGAGGATCAACAGTTGAGATTTATACAATTAAGAATTGAAATTTAACTAAGAATCTAAACTATTGACTAATGACAATCGCAACAAAGGTAAGGAAGGAAGTTATCAATGGGAGAAAATAGGGTTTGACGGAATAAGTATAAGATAATTGTTTGGGATTTAACTCTAGATAAGTCACTTCTAATATTCAAGTGAGTCTCTCGAATTCACTTAATTATCAGTACAAATGTTTAGTAAAAACTCCTCTCTCGATTAAGTTTCAACCTCACAATATGAACCAATTTTAGCTCGGTGAAGATATGCAAGAATTCGTAATGGATTGGTCTTTAGGAGAATCTCTTTCGATTATCCTCCTAAATAGGTTTAATCAATGATTCAACTAGTTTCTTTCGATTACTTAGAAGAATCTAATAATTGAACAAACAATATAATGCAAAGATATCACAAGTTATGCCTCTTTCGATTACAAGAACAAGTGAATATAGATGCAACAATTAAATCTTCCAAAAATGATTCAAATACATAAAAATAGAGTTATAATCCACAAACAATCATCAATACACCAAATCTATCAAAACCCAAAAGGAACTACTCCATAGACAAGGAGAAGTTCTTCACAAATGAAATAAAATTAGAGGAAAACATAAATACAATCCAAACCCGGATCTTGAGTGAGGAAGGAAGGATCAAATCCTTGTGTTATTGCTTCTCCCCCTTCTCCTTAGCTTCCCTAGGTCTAAGGTATGTCAAAAGTGCAGAAATTGTGTTTTTCCCGTGCATTTAACTCTCACAACCCAAAAAAAATTAGTCGTGATGGCACCTAACCCAACCCGTTAGGTAAGCCAATTATCCACTATCCAATTCCAATGTAATTTAACAAGACAATTAAGTAAAAGAAAAATATCTAAATCTTATACATTCCCCAAGGACTGGAAGTACAAATCATGAGCTTCTAAAATAGAGTACACAAAGTTGGTATGAAGTAAATACATCATCTGTTTGAAATATACCTAAACAGAGTTTCATAAATCTAAGGCTACCAAGAACAAGAGGCATCTACAACCGAAACGTAGGTATATCTTCAGATTAAGCTCCCAACGAACACAGAAACATCAACAACCAACATATGCACGCAAGGTGCAGAAGTTTAGTATGAGTACAACCGACCCCATGTACTCAATAAGTAATAAACCTAACCTCAGGTTGAAAGTAGTGACGAGCTTGTACCAAGGTCAGAGTCCAACTCCAATAACCAACAACAGTTCATAACAACATAAAGAAAGTAATAAATGAAGAAACTCACAGATAAAAATGCACACATTAATCATGTTTTCTGAAAAATAGTTCTGCCTTTCAAGTATATCAGTGAAATCCTAAGTCGTTTACCAAAGTTGCCAAAAATATGAGTAAGTTTGAAAACAGAAATTTTCCCAAAATTCCATTCAACAATAAATGAGATGTTTCATTTCCTTTCCAGATAACCAGTGGAAAATGCATCACTATGTCCATATGCCAATATGTGTGGGAAGTCATGAATGATGTGATACCGTACAACATAAGGAAAATACATCTCTATGCTTGTATGCCATGTGTGCATGTCAATGCAATGTATCTCAGTGATAAAACCATATGAATACTCTCAGAGTATCAATTCACTCAGTCATCACAGTCACTCAGCTCTCACAGTCACTCAATCCTCACAATCACTCATGCCTCCCAGTCACTCAGCACTCGGCACTCAACACCCGGCACTCAGCACTCACACTCAGTAGGTACCTGCGCTCACTGGGGGTGTGTACAGATTCCGGAGAGGCTCTTTCAGCCCAAGCGCTATAATCTGCACGGACAACTCACGTCCTATAATCATAAAGTATATAAAGCATGCTGCAGGCGGGCAGCCCCGATCCACATAATAATCCTGACAATCAGGCCCTCGGCCTTACTCGGTCATCAATCTCTCCAGTCTCTCGGGCTCACAATGTCATGAAAATCAGCCCAAAATGATGATATGATGAATCAATAAATAGCAACAGAGACTGAGAGATGATATGAAATGAACGAACATGACTGAGTATGAAATTTTAATTTAAACAAATAGTTCAACAGCAATATGACCTCTTTAGGTCTCAATAATACTGTCACATAGCCTCGACATGATTTTTAATATGATTCTCAACTCAATTTCTTTAACACATAAAACTACATAGAAAATGCCAAGATTATTTGACTACAAAATTCCACAGGACCAATTATGTCACAATTTCTATAGTGCATGCCCACACGCCCGTCAGCTAGCATGTGCATCGCCTCCAAACAATTCACATAATACGTATATTCAGGGTTCATACCCTCATCTCCAAGATTAGAAAAGTTACTTACCTCAAATCGTGTAATTCTTTACTCTGTTATGCCTTTGCCTTGCAAATTTGCCTCCGAAAGCCTCGTATCTAGTCACAATTAATTCGTTTCAGTTAATACAAATTACACGAATTAATTCCATAGGAAAATACTAATTTTCCAATAAAATCAAAAAATTGCATTCAAAAATTGCTCGTGGGGCCCACGTCTCGGAATCCGGCAAAACTCACAAAATCTGACTTACAAGTTCAACCATATTAGTTTTACTCAAATCTGACTTCGAATCGACATTCAAATTCCAAAAATTTATTTTATGAAATTTCTTCAATTTTCCCCAAATTACCATCTCAAACTACTAATTGAATAATGAAAACAATGATATATTCATGTATATTAACCAAATCCCAGTTAGAATCACTTACCCCCGATGAATTTCTTGAAACTCCTACGAAACATCTCCATAAACCGAGCTCCCAAAGTTCAAATGTGAAATATCACCCTAACCCTCGGTTATATAGTACCACATCTGATCTCCCAATGTGCGGTCCGCACATTTTCAAGTTCTGCAGCCACACAATTTTGAGTGCGGCCGCACTTCATTGTGACAGCTTACCAGGCTTCAGTAAAATGCTCATAACTCTCTGTATAAATGCCCAAATGATTCGTGCTATATATTTCTGGAAACTAGATTCAAAGGGATACAACATTCGTTTTTGAATCATCTTCAAATTCGTTGTGGATTAAATAATATAAGCCTCTGAAGTCGGACTATCGAACCTGGAGAACACCTGAAGTGCGGCCGCACACGTGTGCGGTCCGCACATTTCCTCTGAAGTGAGGCCGCACGCAAAATTGTGCGGTCCGCACTTTTCCAAATGTTCCAGAACAACATTAGAGTGCCAAAATGCCCGGACTCGCTCAAAACTCACCCCGAAACTTACCGAACCACTCGGGATCCCGTTCGAATATACCAACAAGTTTCATAACATAACACGGACCTACTCGAGGCCTCAAATCACATCAAACAACATAAAAACGTCGAATCGTATCTCAAATAAAAATCTATGAACTTTGAACTTTCAAATTCTATATCTTGTGCCCAAACACATCAAATCAATCCGGAATGACTTCAAATTTTGCACACAAGACATAAATGACATAATGGAGCTATGAAATGTT
This sequence comes from Nicotiana tabacum, assembly GCF_000715075.1. NCBI lineage: Eukaryota > Viridiplantae > Streptophyta > Magnoliopsida > Solanales > Solanaceae > Nicotiana > Nicotiana tabacum. The sequence continues at coordinate 14,994,119 of NC_134097.1, read as the reverse complement.
TCAGAACTGGATTTCGACCCCGATATCAAAAAGTCAACTCCCCGGTCAAACTTTTCGAAAATTCAATTTTAGCCATTTCAAGCCAAATTCCACTACGGACTTCCAAATAATTTTTCGGATACGCTCCTAAGTCCAAAATCAAAATACAAAGCTATTGGAATCATGAAAACTCCATTCTGGGGTCGTTTACACATAAGTCGACATCCAGTCACTATTTTAACTTAAACTTTAAACCTTAGAACTAAGTGTTCCAATTCATTCCAAAACCTCACCGGACCCGAACCAATTAACCCGGTAAGTTATAAAACAACTGTAAAGCATAAATTGAATAGTAAATGGGGAAAGGGGATTGTAATACTCAAAATGATCGGCTGGGTCGTTACATTCTCCCCCCACTTAAACATACGTTCGTCCTCGAACGTGCCAAGAGTTATTTCCAAGCCATCACGTCACTACTCCATCTTACCACGCATATACCAGGGGGTGATACCATGCCACCCTATTCCATATATGCCTGACAATAGCACGTAATTGAAGATCATTACTTCAACCTTAGCCCATAAACCTTGGAGTTCAATTCCCAACATTCTGAATTTCTCACAAGACCCGAATCTCATATTTACACACTGTATAAGTCTGAACAAGATGCATCGAGCCATAACCATAACCACGGATGCAATCTCATAACATACTACACTACTTGCATTCTCGTAGCACCATTCCCGATCATAGTAACTACTCCAAAACCAACCCGATACTGATATTAAATCCCATTTCAAACAAAACCTCGTTCAAAAACCTTCGTACACTGCTGATGATGAAAGAAACACGCGGAAATCTCATGACCCCTTATCAGATCAACAAGTCATGGAGCTCTCTCGCCCCAACCAGAACCATAATCACTTTCTAAGCCGACTTTCAATATTATGCTTCCGAATATACAGTAATTAAACCTGATAGTACCCATACTAGGTCGAATGGCCATATATTATTAAACACAACTATCCCACTGACATGCCACACCAATACAACTCAAAGCCACAACTATGCAACCTTGTACCCAAAATGGAAGATGTCTCAAAATAGAGAATCGTATTGCAAGTTCAAAAAGCATCACCACAACTGCAATGCTATAAGCTCATTAAATAGTGGAACAAAGATATACAAATTTAATAATAGTAACCAGCTCTTCTAGATCTCACATTAACATCACTCGCACGGACAACTCACGTGTTATAGTATCAATATCACAACTCACGTGCCAATAATATCAATATCTGGACCCGCACGGACAACTCACGTACCAATTATATCAGTACATGGATCCGCACGAACAACTCACGTGACAATAACATAATTCGCTTGGCATGGTCACACGCCTCCAGTCCAAGCATATCATATAAGAGAAATCAAATAAGTACACGTGTATATGATAGTGAAATAGGATTCACATGCTCCTAGACTGGTATAAATAACACGTCATAGTGTAGGCATGTGCAAAGTGTGCTATCACAGCTCGATCGGTAAGTTAACACAGAAAAAGTAACTACCCAATTTATTCAGCTAATTGGCCTCTTTGTAACCTCAAGTATAGTCTAGATAGTTCTCAACAAGGGTATGAATAAGAGAAACGTCATAACTTTACGCTTAACCGTCAACTCTAGACATATCATGGCCTAAACCTTTTCCCAAATCTAAATACTTGCCCCGATGCCCGCACATGGGCTTAAACCCCATATATATATACGCACTTGTAGCGCGTAGTCATCACAAATAATTAACGCAACTAGTGCCTCCACTGAGTTTAAATAAAATACTCATCTCAAATAGGTCGCAACCCTGAAGCAATATGCTTCTGAGAACTCCCAGTTTCCAAATTCATGGGGCACATGAATCATCATAGTTGATCCTAATTTTAGCATTCAAATGACTAACACATCCTTCATGCACGATCATCCTATGAGGAATACTTCCGTAATTCTTCCGTGCCGCATAGCAATAATTTAAACATCAGCAGTCTATCAACCATGTGAATACCACAATGCCAATGAACATCCATAAGTCAAAACACAATACGCCTTTTCAAATGCGTACCCTTATCAGGGATTACCGAGAAGTTATAACATTCATCTAAATATGTGAGACTGACCATTTTGTCCAAAATTCATGATCTTCCTTTCAAGAATGAACTGCCACCTTGTACATGTAAATCTAATTCCTGCACAACACACCTCATCTATCATGTGTAAAGCACGAGAATCTCATTATAAACTCTGAGTCACCAGAAAATTTACATACTCGGTTAGTTAGAAACCTTTCTCTTGCTTCTTTCCAGGAGGAAATCACAATACACAACACGCTCTCCACACCGGTAGAAAATATCCGGCTCAAACCATGGTAGAAACCATCAATAACACTTTGAAATCCATTTTCACATAACCAAGCTATCAAAACTGAATTCCTCTAAATCGACCAAGCCACACAGGTTTCCAAATCCGCGAGTATGGCTACAAAACACCCATAAAGCCCCACCTTATCATGAGAACCAAAAGAACCGAGCATACCACAACCGAAACACCCACTCTAAAAATACCTTATTTGAGTCTAAGGTTGTTTCATTCATCTTCCTAATACCAAAATATAGAATCCATAATGATATACAAAAATACCACAAGTATCGACACCATCCAACTTATTTCTCAAATTTTAGCCATAAACAAATCCGCCAAAAATTTTCAATTGCTACATATTAATCTTGAATGCATTACAAATTTCTCAAGTGTCATCCACTCTGCTCAAATATCAATTGCACCACCCAAACGGGTTGAAAGACACATGCCCTATTAACACAACAAAACCCAAAGAAGTACTCTTGCCTTAACACCACCAATCAAGTTCATACTCTGTGCGCACTACACCCTTCACAAATAATAACTCACTCATTCCATGATTTTCATATATTCATAAGTGCAACATAAACTGTATCCAAGAATTTCCTTATTCGAGTCATCCTCGATCTTAACCTCTGCAAGTCATAACTAATCCACAAGTATGCCTCAGACCAAACTAAAATTTAACATATAACCATCAATTGAATTGTCAATAGTAGGCTCCCCCACTTGTCTCAAAGCCATAGATTAAAACACTCCATAACTCACAATACCCGTACTTTATTATTGCCATAATACTACAGTCAGTCCAACAAAAATTCTTCTCAAGCTCATACAACGCCAACCATAAAATACCTCAATCATCCGCTAAACTCGCATTTATTCTCTTGACAATCAAGTCAACTTTCTCAACCAGCTTCAAATTCAAACCTCCACACATACGCCCCTCTGGCAGAAAAGAAACTCTCAACTCACATTATAAAGAACACACCTACGTAGATTACTCCGTAGGGGATAATCCACCTGCTTAGCCTCAAATTGGTATCTTGTTGTACCTTTTTTCCGTCATAATTACTATGCAATGACTTAGTTTATCCTAGTCCAAACTCATTAACCAGACATGAGAATTTAATATATCCCTAAATTTAACAACATGAAAGGTCCATCAAAACATTCATACTCGAGACTGTACGTCACTTCAAAATGAAAATCAAGCACCCAATGACACTCTTTACATTCCAAGGAAACACTTCTCATCACATTCAATCCATCTTAACACATCCCGCAATCACATCATCCTCATCATATAACCATTCGACCACTCATCAAGCCATAAATTTTCCACTAATAGGGATAATACTAGATATATGAGTCCAAATATACAAGTTACAACTGAAGCTACTGAGCCTAAGCTACGGTCCAAACCTGGCTTCAAGTCCTCCAGACTGGCCCATCACATGCACACACGAATGCATGGAAGGAATTCAAAGAGTTATATTTTAAGCTGAATCAATTACGCACGATAAAGAAAGAAAGATGGGAAATTATCCTAAATGCCTTGTAACCTCTCGAAGATAAGTATGGACGTCATCATACCGATCCGCAAGACTCTACTAGAGACTTGCTCATGACTTGTAGAACCTATGAACCTAGAGCTCTGATACCACCTTGTCACGACACAAAATCCAACTAGTCGTGATGGCACCTAACCTAACCCGTTAGGTAAGCCAATTATCCATTATCCAATTCCAATGTAATTTAATAAGACAATTAAGTAAAAGAAAATAACTAAATCTTATACATTCCCCAAGAATTGGTAGTACAAATCATGAGCTTCTAAGAATAGAGTTCACAAAGTTGGTATGAAGTAAATACATCATCTGTTTGAAATGTACATAAACAGAGTTTTATAAATCTAAGGATAACAAGAACAAGAGGCAGCTACAACCGAAACACAAGTACATCTTCAAATACAGCTCCCAACGAACACAGCAACATCAGCAGTCAACATTTGCACACAAGGTGCAAAAGTGTAGTATGAGTACAACCGACCACATGTACTCAATAAGTAACAAACCTAACCTTAGGTTGAAAGTAGTGATGAGCTTATACCAAGGTCAGAGTCCAACTCCAATAACCAACAACAGTTCATAACAACATAAAGCAAGTAATAAATGAAGTAACTTATAGATAAAAATGCTCAGCTTAATCATGATTTCTAAAACATAGTTCTGCCTTTCAAGTGTATCAGTGAAAACCTAAGTCGTTTACCGAAGCTGCCAAAAATATGAGTAAGTTTGAAAACAATAATTTTCCAAAAAAAAAACTTTCAACAATAAATAAGATGTTTCATTTCCTTTCCAGATAACAAGTGAAAAATGCATCACTATGTCCATATGCCAATATGTGTGAGAAGTCATGAATGACGTGATACCGTACAGCATGAGGAAAATACATCTCTATGCTTGTATGTCATATGTGCATGTCAATACAATGTATCTCAGTGATAAAATCATATGCATACTCTTAGAGTATCAATTCACTCAGTTCTCACAGTCACTCAGTTCTCCTAGTTACTCAGTCCTCCCAGTCAAGCGGTCCTCACAGTCACTCAATCCTCCCAATCGCTCGGCACTCGCACTCAGTAGGTACCTTCGCTCATTGGGGGTGTGTACAGACTCCGGAGGGGTTCCTTCAACCCAAGCGCTATAACAAACCAATCATGGCATAAATCAGTAAAACATGATGTGGAAGATCCATCCCATATATATATATATATATATATATATATATATATATATATATATTCAGACTTATATTAATAATAATCAATAATTTGATGCGGCATGCAGCCCGATCCAATAATCATCCTCACATTCAGGCCCTCGGCCTCACTCAGTCATCAATCTCTCCAGTCTCTCAGGCTCACAATGTCATGAAAATCAACCCAAAATGATGATATGATGAATCAATAAATAGCAATAGAGACTGCGAGATGATATGAAATGAATGAACATAACTGAGTATGAAATTTTAATTTAAACAAATAATTCAACAACAATATTACCTTTGTGGGTCTCAATAATACTAGCACATAGCCTCAGCATGATTTTTAATATGATTCTCAGCTCAATTTCTTTAACACATAAAATTACATAGAAAATGCCAAGATTATTTGACTACAAAATTCCACTGAACCAATTACGTCACAATTTCTATAGTGCACGCCCACACCTCTGTCACCTAGCATGTGCGTCAGCTCCAAACAATTCGCATAATAGGTATATTCAGGGTTCATACCCTCAGCTCCAAGATTAGAAGAGTTACTTACCTCAAATCGTGTAATTCTTTACTCCGCCATGCCTTTGCCTCGCAAATTTGCCTCCGAAAGCCTCGTCTCTAGTCAAAATTAATTTGTTTCAGTCAATACAAATTACATGAATTAATTCCATAGAAAAATACTAACTTTCCAACAAAATCATAAAATTACACTCAAAAATCGCCTGTCTCGAAATCCGGAGAAACTCACAAAATCCGACAACTCGTTCAATAACGAGTCCAACCATACTACTTTCACTTAAATCCAACTTCGAATCGATGTTCAAATCCCAAAAATTTATTTTATAAAATTTCTACAATTTTCCCCAAATTTCCATCTCAAACCAGTAATTGAATGATGAGAATAATGATATATTCATGTATATTAACCAAATCCCATTTAGAATCACTTACCCCGATGAATTTCTTGAAAATCCCACGAAACATTGCCATAAACCGAGCTCCCAAAGTCCAAATATGAATAATACTCTAACCCTCGGTTATATAGTACCACGTCTGATCTCCCAATGTGTGGTCCGCACATTTTCAAGTGATGCTGCACATTTTCAAGTTCTGCGGCCGCACTTCACTGTGACAGCTTACCAGGGTTCAGTAACATACCCATAACTTTCCATACAAAAGCCCAAATGATTTGTGCTATAATTTTTTGGGATCTAGATTCAAAGAGCGACAACTTTCATTTTTGAATCATCTCCAAATTCGTTGTCGATTAAAAGATATAAGCCTCCGAAGTCAGACCATCGAACCTGCAGAACCCCTGAAGTGCGGCCGCACACAAAATTGTGCGGTCCGCACTTTTTTTCTTAAGTGCGGCCGCACTCAAAATTGTGCGGTCCACACTTGTCCTCTGCGGTCTGCAAGTTTTCTCTTTAGTGCGGTCGCACTCAAAATTGTGCGGTCCGCACTTTTTCAAAAGTTCCAGAACAACATTAGAGTGCCGAAATGCCCGGACTCTCTCGAAACTCACCCCGAAACTCACCGACCCACTCAGGATCTCATTCAAATATACCAACAAGTTCCATAACATAACACGGGCCTGCGCGAGGTCTCAAATCACATCAAACAACATAAAAACTTCGAATCGCATCTCAAATCAAAATTTATGAACTTTGAACTTACAAATTCTATATCATGTGCCGAAACACATCAAATCAATCCGGAATGACTTCAAATTTTGCACACAAGTCATAAATAACATAACGGAGCTATGAAAATTTTCAAAACTGGATTCCGATCCCGATATTAAAAAGTCAGCTCCCCGGTCAAACTTCCCGAAAATTCATTTTTTGCTATTTCAAGGCAAATTCTACTACGTACTTCTAAATAATTTTTCAGACACGCTCTTAAGTCCAAAATGGCCATACGGAGCTATTGGAATCATAAAAACTCCATTCTGGGACCGTTTACACATAAGTCAAAATTCGGTCACTATTTTAACTTAAACTTTAAACATTAGAACTAAATGTTCCAATTCATTCCAAAACCTCATCGGACACGAACCAATTAACCCGGTAAGTCATAAAATAACTGTAGAGCATAAATTGAACAGTAAATGGTGAAACGGGATTGTAATACTCAAAACGACTGACTGGGTTGTTACATTAACTATCCCCCAAATAAAACCCGGATGAAAATACCCTTTTTAGCAGAATTGGGAACATACTCTAAACCTTTTGCACTACCGCACAGCATGCCACACCGCGCTTCGCGCTGCGGAAGTTGGAAAGTTTGGAAAATGTAAAACATAAAAGTTGTAGCCCTTTTAAATAGCTTTCCAACGATATATTGTGGAGCCCTAATGGATTTATGAGCAGAAGGTTATGTGTATTTTACTGAACAATGCACAGTATGCATACTCGATTCTTCGTTTCGTTCTTAAAGTGCACTATCATCCGTTGATCCCTTAATATGATCTCAACTTAATCCTTGGGCTTTTACTCAGACTTCAAAGCTATAGAATAGCTTGAATTCATTCCATAACATATAAATAACTCGGAATCACTCCTACACGGCATAAAACACACAGTAAGTATAAAACACTACTAATTAAAGCTTAACATAAGTAAAGTGCAGTAAATTAGAGTGCAATAAACGACTAAAATACGGGATTATAGCCTAACATCATATCGTTGTGCCTAAATCTAGCCAAACCCCTTATAAAGCAAAATCATCATCCAAGACTAAAGCCAAATCCAAGAGCACGAAGCCAAATCAAAGAAAATTGTCAAACCTTCAAGTGAACCTGCACCCATACCTGCTCTTTCTCCATCGATATATTCCACTGTACCTACACCATCATCCCATATTCCTGCTGCTCTCACCATCCCCACCTCCACTGGGCCTTCACTTCCAAAACCAACCACCCACACATCTCTACCTACTTCGAGAAATACCTCTAAGCCAACTAAGATCAAGGCTACTCCAAGAAAATATGTCAAGAGTGACAAGGTAGTGCCTGATGCTACTGCTAAATTAGACATGGTGGTTATGGAAGTTGTGGTTCAGGGGGCATTATTGCTAGTTATTACAAGTCAGGTAAAACTCCCTCAAAATTAGATGTTCTGGTATCTGCTATAGATGTTACACCCTTAGATATTGTCCCACCCACAAGTGATAAACCATAAGTTGAGGAACCCACTGTAAAAAAAATGTAGTGTCTCTAGAGAAAGGGGTAGATATCACTATTGTTATGCCTATAATTGAGGGGGAATGCAGTAAAGAACCAGCACAAAAGGAGGAATCTAATGGTCTTTCTTTTAGTTGGACGGAGGATGCGGATGATAATATAGGTGAAAAAAAGAAGGGGTAGTGGCCAGTCATGAGGGGCATCCTACTCGGGACATTGCTAATGAAGAATAAAAGAGTGAGAATGAGGAAGATTCTGGTGAAGAGAAGGAGAGTGAGATAGAAGATAGGATAGATGAACAAGTGGATAACTCTACAGAAGAATAAAAGAATAGTGAAGAAGAGGGGTGAGTCTCAGAGTGAAGGTGAGGATCAAGAAAAACAAGTGAGACTGAATGAGAGGATGAAGAAAGTGAGAAAGAGAAAGAGAATACGAGTGGGGAATCTGAAGGCTCTTTAACTATTGGGAACACTTTCATAGCCCCTTAAGAAGAAGCAAGTGGAGAGTAAAGGACTAAAGAACCTGGGCCCTTGTTATCTCCTTTCACTAGAGATGAGGAGGTTAGTAGTGATGAAGATAAATTGCCTTTGTCTGAAGTAGGGAAGAAACCCAGGAAGACTCCTGTGAAAGCAACAAAGTTTGACGCCCCTGCAAGGAAAAAAGTGGGTCCTCCTTCCAACACTCCTCACATGAGGAGTAAAAGAAAGGTTGTTGATGAACAAATCATTAAGGAGTCCATAGGTACCAAGAAGCCAAGGAAGTAAGTTTCAGTTGTGGAACCTGTAGTTGAGTTGGATGGAGAAGATGAGCCTGGTTCTACTCTACCAGAAAAGCCATCAACACAAAAGAGAAAGGGTGTCAAAGCTACAAAAATTGCTACCCCATCTGTAGGGGCTAGTAAAGTAAAGAAGATAAAGAGTGTGCCAATTGTGGTTGATAAACTCACTGAATTCAGCAATAGAAAAATGCTTAATAGGAAGACTTCTGCAAACACTGATGAAAAAGGGATAGCTCAACTGGTTGAAAAAAGTGAGCTACAGGGATGGAAACACATGTTTGTCAAGGCTTTCCCTCTTGTGTGTGTGCCTGCTGTGGTGGAGTTCTATGCAAACTTCCAGTTTGATGGAAAGGTGGTCAGGAGTAAGGTAATGGGGTTCGAGATGGAGTTTGATGCCGCGGAGCTGGGGATTCTTTTGAATATTTCTTCTTTAGGTTTTGATTATTACTTGAAGCAAAAGTTATCAACCATAGACAATGATGCGGACACAGAAAATGTGGTCACAAGGAAGTTCTCTCAAAAGTTTGAACTAGATGCTCCCGAGAAGGTGTACAAGACTGATATGACCCCTTTCCACAAGCTTTTGTTTCACTTTGTCAATTTATGCATTCTGCGGAGGTTTGAGAGAAGGCATGAGGCTACTCTGTTGGACATGGTTGTGATGGAACTGCTTGACACTGGCAGACCTATCAATCTCTCTAGCCTGATGATTCAGCATATGGCAGACACTTCCAAGCCTAAGCATGTTATTCCTTATGGCTTTATGTTGACTGAGTTATTTGACAAGCTCAATATTGCCTTGCGTGAGCTTAAGTATGGAAATCACAATGATCTCTTGGATGTTGTTATCCTCAAGCAGTGTGGTTGTGAGAAGATCAAGGCTAGAGGACCAACATGTTCTGCTATTCAACTTGGAAGCAGTAGGGTAGCAGAGCTCACTAAGAGTTTGGAGTTGACTGTTGAGGAAAGAAATCATGCAGCTTGGGGAAGAGCTCAAAAGGGATAGGGAAGCTCATACCCAACAGATTGCCACCCTTGTGAAAACATTGACCCCCTCTACCTCTCACCCATGAACATGTTCCTTCCCCAGAGTCCTTAGTTTCTTTTGTTATCCTAGTGATGCTTTAGTTTCTGTCTTTTTATGTTCTAGTCTGAGTATGTTGCAGTAGGTTTAGTTTATTTTGTTCTACTGGTTTAAGACAAGGTCCTGGGCTTATTTTTGGCACTGCTACATGACTTCTCTTATAATGTTTTAATGCTTCGTACTTGGTTACATCATCAACTTAATCTGTTTGCTTTGATAATTCTTGATCTAGTGTTATAGCATGTATGGATTTGAATCTTGCATTAACTTTACTTAATACATCTAACATCTTTTGTTATTTTTCGATGATGCCAAAAGGGGAACGATAGAGTTGGGAGTGTTGTATGGGTATGTTTGTCTGTGGTATGATATGCATGTTGATCATGATTTGGTGTGATTACCTGGTTCTAGAATGTACAAAGTTTGTCATCCTATTGATCATGATTTGGTGTGATTACCTAGTTCTAGTATGTACAAAGTTTGTTAGCATAAAAAAGAGAGAATTTGTTGAGTATTGAGATTTTGATAATTAACAAAGTTTGTTCTGATGAAATATTCGAAGAACCAGGTCCTCAACGTAGTTTCTTAACTGCTCTAAGAACTAGCTCCTCCGGGTGAAGGACCAGATTCCCATGGCTGATGATTGTACGTTTGTGCAAGACAGTAACTTTATATCAAAGTTACCTAGGTCCGAGTTTGGTAGAAGAAGGTTGTTTCACATGATAAGGGTTGTTGCCCAAGTAGATACGCATAAATAAGTGAGAGACAAGAGTCCCAAGACTGGTGGAATCCTTGAAACAGTAGGGGTCCTATCGAACGAGAAGCTGACTACGCATAGGACTTCTAGAAGATCTTGGAGTCCAGGCATTTAAATACTATCCATCTGGACTACTAAACCTATCATTTTACGCATCAACTGAAGAACTACATCTTACACACTCTAGTCGAGTACCAGTGTTGTGTTCTTCTTGAGTTAGTCTAGTGAATGTATTTTAGGAAATGAAGTTGTAATCAAAGTGTTACAAACAATTAGTGAGTTGGAGTGAGTGTTTGCTTTACAGGTTAGAGTAACTTGTAAATCAATTAATCGTAGGAGTATTGGAGAGTATGGAGTTATAGTCTTGTAATCGATACATTTTGGCTCATTGTTCTAGTGGAGTTGAAGTTGAAAATTCTACGCAATAAGTCGTGGTTTTTGCACCTTTTGAGCCGGGTAATTTTTCACGTAAAATCGTTATTTTTTACTTTACTGCTTATTTTATTTCACGTCTAAGGAGTACGATAAAGAACCAAATTCTTTAATAATTCATAAGAACACTCAAACTAACACACTATAAGATCATCGTTCTGAAATCTAGAACACATAAAGATGAAATCATAACTCGGCCTCTAATGCTAATAAAATTCTTTCGCGAAATAACCTATGCCTATGACTCTTATTGTTTAGGAATTACTTGAAGTAATAATGAAAATTCTAAAGACATATCTAATAAAATAAGAGTATTATGTTCTTTCTAACGATAATTTTTAAAATAAAATGATCACACAATACAATACATATTACTTGATTGAATTAGTATTATGAGGTCAAGGGACAATTAAATGTGTAAGGTTCATTTAGTAAACACTGACAATATTGTGTGCATAACTAGTTACTTCAGTAGATCGCTTACAAATTGGATTTACATAAATATGTAGGGTCAATCATCAATCTAGAACGTAGAAGTCAAGATTAAGTGACTAAACGAGGTGATTATTAAATATTAACTACCGATATCGAAAACCATTTAATTGTAAGCAGTCTTGTACTGTATTAAGAAATTAAATAAGGGAGCTGTGTGGTGGCAGTCACGATAATTGGACAACATATTGACAAATTTGTTAGCTTCAATGCTTAATTTCCTTAGTCTTGTCACTTGTGACAAGTACCTTGCATTTTGGTCAGAAGTTGAAAGCTAATTACGGCGATACGTTGCTAATGTATGGGTACACATTAACTAATGAAAAGGCAATGAAATGCCATACATAATGGGAACATTTCTTATTAAAAGTTTATTTCATGGATATCTAGAAGCCTCTAAAGGAGACCAACAAATGGGGACCCAAATTTTGAAATTTATAGTTTCTAGATTATTAAATTCCTTAGGTTATCGAATTTTAAATTAATAATTTATGTATATTCAATAAATTTTTAAAACTATATATATAAATTTTTCTTACAATCATTCATAAAACCTATTTGATGTATTCGTATGAGAAAAATGATAGCTTACTTAAAAGGTAGTTATCAATTATGTGTAATTCAACTAGTGTGTACGTGCATAGCAAGCCACGAACCTTGGAACTCATATTGCAGCAAATCAAGATTTTCCTTGGAAAGAATCTTCTACCAAATATTTTAGCTGTATAATTAAGAAAGAATCATTGCGCAACATTTTAAAAGTAATCACAAGAACCATAAAAAAAATTATGAGGACCGACTAGGAATCTTATCCAGTTCATCACAATCTTTGGCGGTTTTTAAAGCATCTCAATATGATTGCTTGTTAGGTTCTTAGTCGGTCCTCATAATTTTTTTTATGGTTCTTGTGATTACTTTTAAAATGTTGCGCAATGATTCTTTCTTAATTATACAGCTAAAATATTTGGTAGAAGATTCTTTCCAAGGAAAATCTTGATTTGCTGCAATATGAGTTCCAAGGTTCGTGGCTTGCTATGCACGTACACACTAGTTGAATTACACATAATTGATAACTAACTTTTAAGTAAACTATCATTTTTCTCATACGAATACATCAAATAGGTTTTAAATATTTTTAAACAGACAAACCGATACGATAGATAGATAAATTTTAAGGAGGTTAAAAAGAAGAATCGACGTAACAGTCTCTATAACGAGAAGGAAATGAAAACACAGTTGCGTAGAAGTTAGAACACCTTTTGTGTCAAAGTTGTAAGAATATTATGAGTAAAACCAAGATCAAGATATATCAGGACGCGAAAATACTTGAGGTTCAATGATATATAATTGAGTACTTATTTGAGTTAATACTGCAAATTGATCAAAGATTAAGTCCGTCTATTAGTATTAGATAGTTATTACACACAACCGAAGTTATAAAATAATTCTGACGGTGTATTTATATAATAAGGGTTAAAAAGGGGGACTAACTGTAATTAATAATTTGTTAGGTTTATTATAGGTCTCATAGATTTGAGAAATACATCTCACATTTATAATTGGCTTCATATTTATGAACTATGATCAAACCCGAGATATTTAAAATGTAAATAATTTTTTTTTAATGTAACCTCATTTTTCTTCCTAAAGTAGGAGCTGAAAGTTCTTACGCTCCCTCAAAATATGAATTTTATCGTACTATTTTTCCTGTTTCGAACTACTTAGGATTTAGATTTAGAACCTAAAAGAACGTCGCAATTGCAAAGTCTACAAATAAATATTAATCGAAGGTACGTAATCTCTGGTGGAACTAGCTAGGAATATGCAATTATCAATTTCCAAATGCATCTTCAAATTGTATTGAATTTGACTCTTCTTTGAAATAAATTGCCATCTCTAACTATGTGCCATTAAAGAAAAAGCTTCATTTGTTGACAAGACTTAGTCAACTCTCACGACTATACTTGTCACTTCTTCCTCCCCAAAAATCTTCTTCACTATTCCTTTTTTAATATTGGATATTTCTTCTGTTTAATAAAAGAAAATATAATATTGTTAAGGAAAAATATTAACAAGAGATAACAAATCTTAGCGTTTTCGATGAGAAAAAACTTACTCACGCTCGTTATTTACACCAACATAATAGATATATAATATAAATTTTATATAACTAATAGTATTTGATGCAAATATGAGTGTGAACAAATTTTTCTAGCTCAATGTAGGTCTTTCTCGTCACAAGAAGAGGATTGTGAAATTTGACGATTATATCTTAGTTTAATAAAAACGTGGATCTTCAAGTACCTTTATAATACAAAATCATTGATAGAGAACAAGAACAAAATGGAGGCATTTATATTGTAAACATGTGGGATTGGGGGATGTATCGTTTGGATCCCGTTAATTATTGGAAATAATATATATGTAGAGATGGGGCTTTTAGCTATTACAACAACTAATTTTATATGGAAAAGTAGTTTATTAGCGACTAGTTAATTATCTAATAGATCTTTTCGTTCTAAGAAGAAATCAATTATAAATACTAATACAATTTGAAAGTTGTCCACTAAGTTTCTCGTTTGCTTTTTAAAAGGAAAGCAATAAAAAAAGAAAAATGAAAATGAAAATCAATGTAGAAGACAGGGCTTTTCTAATTGAATTAATTATTGGAAACAAAAAACAAATTATTTAAGCCAAAGTTGAAAAGAGCTTTCGGAAAACATTTCTCATACTAAACATTGCATTCGTGTTTTAATTCCATAAACATACATAGTATCACGACTCAGAATTCTCACCTTCGGGCGGTGATGCCGCCTAACATTTTACTTGTTAGACAAATCAACGTTAGAGTAATTCACTACAGGAAAATGGCTTATTAGCGACACCTTTTAGCGACAGAGTTAAAATACCGTCCCTAAACGCACACATATTGCGTTGAGATTTTCTTGTGGTCCCTAATCCTCATATTTTATTTCTAAACTAACGAAGGGTGCAAAACCCGATCACCGAAAGAATAAAGATCCGGTCCCTATATTTTGCGCCAATATAAAAAATTTCTACTATTAATTAAACCTCCCCCATGTCCCTTCAAACATCCGATAAAAAATTAGACTCACAAACCGGCGATGACAAGAGTTGTCTTTATGAACATGCATGTCTCTATTTTTCTTTCTCTTGTTTCTAGGTTTAAAACCAAAAACATTCTTTCTTACTGAATAATGATTGTTGAGTATGACGATCTTCGGTGCCGATTGTACTGACCACTGATGGTTGATAGGGTTTCATTCAAAGCTGGGGCGTGGTGGGCAAGGAGGATGAAGAATAGAAATATCTCCCCGTAGTTGTTATGTTCGTGAGAGAAAAACTATAGGGAACAAAAGTGTTTCTCTTTTGAAATTTCATTTTGAATGCAAGTGTGTGAACATTAATTTGTATTCTAAGGATTATGAGGAAAAAAATATTAAATGTTGATTAAATTTGCTTTTATATAGTAAAAAAGATGTCAGTTTTTATTAATCCAGAGGTAAAAGGAACTAAAAAATAAAAGATCTTTAACCAAAATTATCTAATATCTTTTGATGTTTCTAAAGCAATAAACTAGTTCATGTGTTACGCATTTGAGGATTTCAGACACTAATTCACGAGACAAGGGTATGTTGGAAACTTGAATTTGGTTGCGAAGCGATGTAAGTGTTGTGGTTAACCTTGACTTGAGGGAATAAAACCCTTGAATTATTTGCTATGTGAATTTCATGCGTAACGATGTATAGGCAAGGTGACGAGTGCCTATACTTTGTCAAATTAATTATTTGCTTAATTATTTAAACATCTTAAATTGTTTTAAGACACGAATTAATTGTTATAATAATTTGCTAGATGCATCTGCCTCAAATCATGAACGATTAGTGCAGAAGTGTAGCGTGAGTACATAAACAATATGTACCCAGTAAGTATCTAGTCTAATCTCAAAGAAGTAGTGACGAGGGGTCGACATCGACACTTACTATGGGCCAACAATAAAATAAAGGAATACTAAATAAGCATGGAATATGTGAATAATAATAATAATAATAACACAATAGCAAACAAGGATTAAATGATTCTTTAACTGATAGTAAATTTCAAAAATCTTCAACTAACACATATTAGCGCCAAATAAATTTAGGGCCAATAAATAACTTATAATCTCTCAATTCATAAAAATAATATCAAGTGTATTCGGGCTCCAAGCATTTACACACACGATTTATGCTGAGGTCGTACGGCCCGATCCAGAATAATGTATACAATGTCGAGGGTCGAGCGACACGAATCATAGATGCATCTATTATACTGTCGATGCATTCAACCCGCTCCACAAGAATAGAGAATACTCTATAGACGTCTGATTTAAAAGCTATTACAAGCCTAATACACAAGGAAACACAATTTATATTAACGGTCAAGTAACCCGCCAAAACTCAAAGTAAGTGAAATTCGGTCTTTACGAATCCTCTACCAAGTTTCAATATAATTTAGGCACTTAAATTAACAAGTAGAGTGCAAACAATACAAGTATTTCTTTATTTGGGTCCTAAAACTACCCGGACTTACGCAAAGTTAGTAGTTATGTACGGATTCTCGTCACCTCGTACGTGCGTAGCCCCCACAATTAGAAGCAAATAGTAATTTAAAATACCTATGGGATAAATTTCCTCTTACAAGGTTAGGAAAGAGACTTTCTTCATGTCAAAGCTCACTTTCTGACCCACAAATTCACTCTAAGGCCTCAACTTGGTGCCGAACAAGGTCTGTCTTCTTCGCGATCGCGGACAAGCCCACATGATCGCGAAGGCAAAGCTCACCAACCCATAAAAAGTCCTCTTCGCAAATGCGAGAAGCCACTCGTGAACGCGTTGCACTGAGCCGCCCACTCAATACGAATGCGTGTCTCCACTCGCGAACGCGAAGGGCAACAAAGTTGCCTAGGCCCAGGTCTTCTACACGAACACGATGAGTCTACTGCGAACGTGAAGGCTGATAGTTCCAAGCCACCGCGAATGCGACCTTATCTTAGCGAACGCAAAGTGAAAAAGCTTCATGTCCCCAAATCTTTCATCACGAATGCGAGGATCCTTTCGCGTTCGCAAAGAAGCAAACCAGAACCAGCATACCAGCAGTTTTAGACTTAGCTCCGGGCGGTCCGAGACGCACCCGGTCTGTCACGACCCAAAATCTCACCCGTCGTGATGGTGCCTATCTCAATACTAGGCAAGTCGAAAATCGCAATAAACCATAATTTCTCTCAAGATTGAAAATATAATATTTAAATACAATACAAACACTCCCCAAATACTAGTGTCACTAAGTACATGAGTATCTAATATAAATACAAGTCTGGAAAATATAGTCTATAATAGTCTGAGACCAAATATAATAAAAAAGAGATAGAGAAGGGGAGACAAGGTCTGCGGAATACGACAGCTACCTCAAAATCTCTTGAAAATCAACCGCGCGAAAGGATCAACACCTATTATGTCCGGGAACACCTGGATCTGCACACGAAGTGCAGGGTGTAGTATGAGTACAACCAACTCAGCAAGTAACAATAATAAATAAGGAATTGAAGACAGTAACGAGCTACACAGTTATGTTTCATTTCCAGTAATTCCAGCAAAGAATAGACATGCTATTAAATCTGACAGTTTAATGTCAAATCAATTTTTATACAGTTCTCGTTCATATAATCCGTATATCAAAAATCTTTCAGAGATTTCACGACAATGACAGATAGCAACTAAATGCAACAACAAATGGAAATCAAGTACAACCTCTCAGGACAACAATCACTCCCTGGGATCCCAGTCCTCATCACTCACTCTCAATGGGTACACGTGCTCACTGGGGGTGTACAGACTCCGGAAGGGCTCCTACAGCCCAAGTGCTATAATCTGCACGGATAACTCACGTGTTGCACGGACAACTCACGTATTGCACGGACAACTCACGTGCCATAATATAAATATTTGGCTCCGCACGCCCAACTCACGTGCTGCACGGCCAACTCGCGTGCAATAGTATAATATAAGGATCCGCACGGCCAACTCACGTGCTATAGTATAATATAAGGATCTGCACGGCCAACTCATGTACTGCACGGACAACTCACGTGCCATAGTATCAATATCTCACAATCAGGCCCTCGACCTCACTCAGTCATAAATCTCTCCAGTCTCTCGGGCTCTCAATAATCATGAAATCATCCTAAATAACAATGATATGATGTATCAATAATAATAACAGAGACTGAGATAAAATATGCAAGTAAAAACTGAGACTAAGTACATATAGCATTTAACAGGCAATTCAACAAGTACGCGACCTCTGTGGGTCCCAACAGTACTATCACATAGCCTAAGCATGATTTCTAACATGATTTACAGTCAAATTTTAACAACACTTAGAGAGCACATAGCTAACAACAAATTATTCAACTTTACAATTTCCCGGGACGGACTAAGTCACAATCCCCTCAGTGCACGCCCACACGCCCGTCACCTAGCATGTGTGTCACCTCCAAAACAATCGCATGATAACAAAATCCGAGGTTTCATACCCTCAGGACAATATTTAAAACTGTTACTTACTTCAAGCCGTAAAATTCTTATTCTGCAATGCTCTTTCCTCGTGAATTGGTCTCCAAATGCCTCAAATCTGGTCATAAATAATTCGTTTCAGTCAATAAAATTCATTGGAATTAATTCCATAAGAAAATATTGATTTTCCATATAAATCCGAAAATTAGCTCAAAAATTGCCCGTGAGGCCCACGTCTCGGAACTCGACAAAAGGTACAAAATCTGGAAACCCATTCAACCACGAGTCTAACCATACCTATTTTACCAAAATCCGACCCCAACTCGACCCTCAAATCTTCAATTTAAACCGAGAGGGTTTTCAAATTTTCTCAACTCAATTCATTAATTAAATAATAAAAACAACCATGGATTCGGGTAATTTAACCAATATTGAGTTAAAAACACTTACCCCGTTGTTTCCTCTAAATATCACCCAAAATTCGCCTCAATCCGCGCTCCAAATCGTCAAAAACTGAAAATGGGACGAAGTCCCATTTACAAAACTTAAACTCTATGCCCAGACATTTGCTCTACGCGATCGCGAACATTCCCACACGATCGCGAAGAATAATTTTTCATCGCCCAGATTTTACTTTACGCGATCGTGGACTTTCCCACGCGATCGCGATGCAGAACATCACAGACATATGCGATCGCGGACTAGTCCACGTGATCGAGAAGCACAAAATGCGTGACTTCTACTCCGCTCCACTTGAGTCAAAAAATTCCAGAGCTACGTGATCGCATCCCGCTTCACGCGGTCGCGAAGCACAAAATACCACTGCCTCAGATTAACCCTACACGATCGCAGATATCCCCACGCGATCGCGTAGAACAAATACCTTCCACTGACCAAAAAAGCCTACGCGATCGCAAATGCATTCACGTGATCGCGTAGAAGGAAAACATTATCAGATATCAGAAAATTCCAGCAGCTATTCAAGTCCAAATTTTTGATCCGTTAACCATCCAAAACTCACCCGAGCCCTTCGGGACCTCGACCAAATATACCAACAAGTCCTAAAATATCATACGGACTTAGTCGAACCCTCAAATCACCTCAAACAACGCTAAAATCATGAATTACACCCCAAATCAAGCCTAATAAACTTGAAATTTCTAATTTCTACAAAGGACTCCGGAACCTATCAAATCACATCCGATTGACCTCAAATTTTGCACACAAGTAATAAATGACATAACAAAGGTATTCAAATTTTCAGAATCGTATTCCGACCTCGATATCAAAAAGTCAACCCCCGGTCAAACTTCTCAAAAATTAAACTTTCGGCATTCCAAGCCTAATTTCTCTACTGACTTCCAAATAATATTTCGGACACGCTCCAAAGCCCAAAATCTCCATACGGAGCTATTGAAATTATCAAAATTCAAATTCGAGGTCGTTTATACATAGGTCCATATTCGGTCCACTTTTCTAACTTAAATTTTTAATTATAAGACTAAGTGTCTCATTTCACTCCGAGTTCCTTCCGGACCCGAACCAACTGACCCGATAAGTCATAAATCAATTGCAAGACATAAATTGAGCAGTAAATGAGGGAATGGGGTTATAATATTCAAAACGATCGGCCGGGTCATTACATTCTCCCCTTCTTAAACAAATATTCGTCCTCGAACGGGTTTAGAATAATACCTGGAGTCTCAAATAAGTGTGGATATTTGTTCCGCATCTCCTGCTCAGTCTCCCAAGTAGCTTCTCCAACTAACTGGCCTCTCCACTGCTCCTTCACTGATGCTATGTTCTTTGACCTCAGCTTTCGAAGCTGCCGGTCTAAAATAGCCGCCGGCTCCACATCATAAGTCAAATTACCGTCCAGTTGTACTGTACTGAAATCCAAAATGTGAGACGGATCCCCGACATACTTTCAGAGCATGGATACATGAAACACTGGATGAACGCCTGATATACTAGGTGGCAAAGCAAGTTCATAAGCCACCTCCCCAATTTTCTTAAGTATCTCAAAAGGCCCAATATACCGAGGGCTCAACTTGCCCTTTTTCCCAAACCTCAACACACTCTTCATGGCTGAAATCTTAAGCAGAACCTTCTCCCCAACCATGTGGACAACATCACGAACCTTCCTGTCGGCATAACTCTTCTGTCTAAATTATGCTGTGCGAAGCCGTTCCTGAATCACTTTGACCTTCTCTAAAGAATCCTGAACCAACTCAGTACCCAATAGCCTAACCTCACCCGGATCAAACTAACCCACCAAAGACCGACACCGTCTCCCATATAAAGCTTCATACGAAACCATCCGAATGCTTGACTGGTAGCTATTATTGTAAGCAAACTCTGCGAGTGGCATAAATTGCTCCCATGACCCCCCAAAGTCAATGACACAAGTGCGTAGCATATCCTCCAATATCTGAATAGTGCGCTCAGACTGTCCGTCCGTCTGGGGGTGAAATGATGTACTCAACTGAACCTGTGTGCCCAATTTTCACTGCACTGCCCTCCAAAACTGTGAGGTAAACTGCGTACCCCGATCTAAAATAATGGACATCGGCACACCATGTAGACGAACAATCTCACGAATATAAATCCCAATCAATCGCTCTAAAGAATAATTAGTACCGACTGAAATAAAATGTGCGGACTTGGTCAACTGATCTACTATCACCCAAACAGCATCAAACTTTCTCAAAGTCCGTGGGAGTCCAACTATGAAGTCCATGGTAATACGCTCCCACTTCCACTCCGGAATTTCGAGTCTCTCTAGCAATCCGTCCGGTCTCTGGTGCTCGTACTTTACCTGTTGACAATTTAAACACCGAGATACAAACCCAATTATATCTTTCTTCATCCGCCTCCACCAATAGTGTTGTCTCAAATCCTTATACATTTTTGCGGTGCCTAGATGAATAGAGTACCGCAAACTGTGAGCTTCTTGGAGAATCAGCTCACGCAAACCATCTACATTAGGTACACATAACCTGCCCTACATCCGTAATACATCGTCATCTCCAATAGTGACTTCCTTGGCATCACCGTAAGGAACCATGTCCTTAAGGACACGTAGATGTGGATCATCATACTGGCACTCTCTGATGCGATCATATAAAGAAGACCAAGAAACCACACAAGCCAAAACTCAATTCGGCTCGGAAACATCCAATCTAACAAACTGATTAGCCAAGGCCTGAACATCCAAGGCTAAAGGCCTCTCTGCTACCGGTAAGTATGCTAAGCTTCCCAACCTCTCCGCCTAACGACTCAAGGCATCGTCCACTATATTGGCCTTTCCGGGATGATAGAGAATGGTGATATCATAGTCCTTAAGCAACTCCAACCACCTTCGCTACTGCAAGTTAAGATCCTTCTATTTAAACAATTGTTATAGACTCTGATGATCTGTATATACCTCACACTGGACATTGTACAAGTAATGCCGCCAAATTTTTAGGGCATGGACTAGATAATTCTTCTCATGTACCTTTAACTGTCTGGACGCATAGGAAATCACCCTACCGTCTTACATCAGCACTGCGCCGAGACCAATCCGCGACGCGTCACAATACATAATATAAGACTCTGAACCTATAGGCAACACCAATACTGGAGCTGTAGTCAAAGCTGTCTTGAGTTTCTGAAAGCTTTCCTCACATTCATCCGACCACCTGAACAGAGCACCTTTCTGGGTCAATTTAGTCATAGGCGATGCAATAGACGAGAAACACTCCACAAAATGACGATAATAACTGGCCAAGCCGAGAAAACTCCGAATCTCAGTAACCGAGGATGGTCTGGGTCAATTCTGAACTGCCTCTATTTTCTTCAGATCCACCTTAATACCTTCACTGGACACTATATGTCCCAAGAATACCACCCGAACTAAGCCAGAACTCACACTTAGAGAATTTGGCATAAAGTTTCTCCTCTCTCAGCCTCTGTAATACAATACCCAAGTGTTGTGCATGCTCCTCTTGGCTACATAAGTACACCAGAATATTATCAATGAATACCACGACAAATAAATCAAGAAATGGTTAAAATACACTATTCATCAAATGCATAAATGTTGTTGGGGCATTGGTTAGCCCAAAAAACATCACAAGAAATTCATAGTGGCCATAACGAGTCCTGAATGTCGTCTTTAGAATGTCCGAATCCCGAATTTTTAATTGGTGATACCCAGACCTCAAATCAATTTTGGAGAACACCCTCGCTCCCTGAAGTTGGTCAAATAAATCATCAATACACGGCAATGGATATTTATTCTTGATTGTAACTTTGTTCAACTGCCTATAATCAATGCACATCCGCATAGTACCATCTTTCTTTTTCACAAACAGAACCGGTGCACCCCAAGGTGACACACTAGGCCTAATAAACCCCTTTTCAAGGAGTTCCTGAAGTTGCTCTTTCAATTCTTTTAACTCAGCTGGTGCCATACGATACAGAGGAATAGAAATGGGCTGAGTGCCCTGCACCAAGTCAATACCAAAATTAATATCCCTGTCGGGTGGCATACCCGGCAGGTCTGCAGGAAATATATCCGGAAAGTCTCGCACGACCGGTACTGAATTAATAATAGGAGCATCTGCATCAACATCTCTCACAAAGGCCAAATATGACAAGCATCCCTTTCCAACTATACGTTGGGCCTTCAAATAAGAAATTACCCTGCTAGGAACAAGATCTAGAGAACCCCTCCATTCAACCTTTGGAAACCCCGGCATCGTCAACGTCACGATTTTTGCGTGACAGTCCAGAATAGCATGACATGGAGATAACCAATCCATACCCAGGATTATATCGAAATCAACCATATCGAGTAATAAGAGATCAACTCTAGTCTCTAGTGCCCCAATAGTTACCACACACGACCGATACACGATATACACAGTAATAATATCGCACACCGGTGTAGATACACAAACAGGTGAAACTAAGGACTCACAGGGCATATCCAGATAATGAGCAAAATATGATGATACATATGAATAAGTGGAACCAGTGTCAAATAATATAGAAGCCTTCCTGTGGCACACTGAAACAATACCTGTGATCACTACGTCTGAGGAAACAACATCTGGCCTGGCAGGAAAAGCATAGAATCAAGCTTGCCCGCCTCCTGATCGGCCTCCCTCTCTTGGGCGACCCCTAGCTGCCTGACCCCCACCCCGAGATAGTAGGGCGAGTGGTGTAACTACTGGTACTGGTGTCGTCGGTCGAAAACTCTGCTGTGAAACTCCACTCAACTGCCGAGGACACTCTCTCTTGAAATGACCAAATTTTCTGCACTCGAAACAACCCTTCTTCTGACGGAACTGCTGCTCCTGATACCCCGAGGGATGACCTGCAGAAGCATGTGCGGATGAGGTATGATGAGAACTCTACGCTGGTAGTGCACTGAATGAGGACTGGCCTGAGTGAGCACTGTAAGAACCATGGCTAGATGATGCACCACAATGAGCTGGATGACCCGTCTGAGCGTGTCTGTAAGAACGGCCCTTACCACGGTAAAACTTACCCCCTGAAGGAACACCGCTGTACTCACCCAGACCACGAGGCCTCTTAACCTCTCTCTCTCTCCGCATTCCTAGCTACGAACCATTTCTATCTGCCGAGCAATGTCCACTACCTCATCAAAAATAGCACCAGATACTCTCTCCCTAGTCATAAGTAACCGCAGCTGATATGTGAGGCCATCAATGAACCTCCTAATCCTCTCCCTATCAGTGGGAACCAACCAAACTACGTGACGAGCCAACTCAAAAAATCTCATCTCGTACCGCGTCACGGACATATCACCCTAGCGAAGCTGCTCAAACTGTATGCACAGCTCTTCTCTGCGGGACTGAGGTACGAACTTCTCCAAAAAGACCACGGAGAACTGATGCCAAGTAAGGGGTGTTGTGCCAACAGGACTACGTCTCTCGTAAGTCTCCCACCATCTGAGTGCGGACCCAGAAAACTTAAAAGTAGTGAATGAGACCCTACTGGTCTCCAGAATACCCGCTGTCCGAAGTATTCGTTGACACCTATCCAGAAAATCCTGAGCATCCTCTGACTCAGTACAACTAAATGGTGGAGGTCGAAGCCTGTCAAATCTCTCAAGTCTCCTCTGCTCATCATCTGCCATAACAGGAACTACCGGGGCATGAGCAGCTGCAACCGGTCTGGAGTACGGGAAACGGGGGTATGAGTACCTCCCCCAGCCTGAGAAATGGCAGGTGCGGCCTGAGCCGAAACCACCTGAGCAAGACCAGTGCAGGGTGCCAATATCTAGGCCAAAGTCTCCTGAATGCCTGCAATCTCAATGGGCACAGCTGGTGCCTGAGCTGATCCTTTCGGCTCAACTATATCTGAAATTTTCTCCTGAGATGGAACAACTAGTGGTACTACAGGTGCTGTTCCAAATGTGGTACGAGCTACACCTCGACCTCTACCTCGGCCCCGGCCTCTACCACGGCCCCGTCCTCTCGTGGCCCTAACTGGTGGCAGACCGTCCGATCCGATAGTACGTGTCCTCATCATTTGTGAGAGAATAGAATAGCAGAAATTTAGTTTCCAGAATCAACAAATTTGCACGACAAAATACAAGAAAGTGAAATTTTCCTAAGGGTTCTACAACCTCTTGAAGGTAAGTACAGACGTCTCTATACCGATCCGCAAGATTCTACTAAACCTGCTCATGACTCGTGAGACCTATGTAACCTAGGCTCTGATACCAACTTGTCACGACCCAAAATCTCATCTGTCATGATGACGCCTATCTCAATACTAGGAAAGCCGAAAATCTCAATAAACCATATTTTCTCTCAAGATTGAAAATATAATATTTAAATACAATACAAACACTCCTCAAATCCTGGTGTCACTGAGTACATGAGCATCTAATATGAATACAAGTCTGGAAAATATAGTCTATAATAGTCTGAGACCAAATACAGTGAACAAAGAGATAGAGAAGGAGAGACAAGGTCTGCAGAATACGACAGCTACCTCAAAATCTCCTGAAAATCAACCGCGTGAAAGGATCAACACCCGCTATGTCCGGGAATACCTAGATCTGCACACAAAGTGCAGGGTGTAGTATGAGTACAACCAACTCAGCAAGTAACAATAATAAATAAGGAACTGAAGATAGTAACGAGCTAAACAGTTATGGTTTATTTCCAGTAATTCCAGCAAAGAATAAACATACTATCAAATCTGATAGTTTAATGTCAAATCAATTTTTATACAGTTCCTGTTCATGTAATCCGTATATCAAAAATCTTTCAGAGATTTCACGACAATGACAGATAGCAACTAAAAGCAACAACAAATGAAAATCAAGTACAACCTCTCAGGACAATAATCACTCACTGGGCTCCCAGCCCTCATCACTCCCTCGGCTCCCAGCCTTCATCACTCACTCTCAATGGGTACCCGCACTCACTGGGGGTGTACAGAATCCGGAGGGGCTCTTACAGCCTAAGCTCTATAATCTGCACGGACAACTCACGTGTTGCACGGATAACTCACGTGCCATAATATAAATATCTGGATATACACGACCAACTCACGTGCTTCACGGCCAACTCGCGTGCTATAGTATAATATAAGGATCTGCACGGCCAACTCACGTGCTATAATATAAAATAAGGATCTGCACGACCAACTCACGTGCTGCACGGACAACTCACGTGCTATAGTATCAATATCTCACTATCATGCCCTCAGCCTCACTCAGTCATAAATCTCTCTAGACTCTCGGGCTCTCAATAATCATGAAATCAGCCCAAATAATAATGATATGATGTATCAATAATAATAACAGAGACTGAGATAAAATGTGCAAGTAAAAACTGAGACTAAGTACATATAGCATTTATCAGGCAATTCAATAAGTACGCGACCTATGTGGGTCCCAACAGTACTATCATATAGCCTAAGCATGATTTCTAACATGATTTACAGTCAAATATTATCAACATATAGAGAGCATATAGCTAACAATAAATTATTCAACTTTACAGTTTTCTGGGACGGACCAATTCACAATCCCCTCGGTGCAAGCCCACACATCCGTCACCTAGCATGTGCGTCACCTCCAAAATAATCGCATGATACCAAAATTCGGGGTTTCATACACTCAGGACCAGATTTAAAACTATTACTTACGTCAAGCCGTGAAATTCTTATTCTGCAATGCCCTTTCCTCGTGAATTGGTCTCCAAACACCTCGAATCTAGTCATAAATAATTCGTTTCAGTCAATAAAATTTATTAGAATTAATTCCATAAGAAAATAATAATTTTCCATAAATATTCGAAAATTAGCTCAAAAATCGCCTGTGGGGCCCACGTCTCGGAAGTCGACAAAAGTTACAAAATCCGGAAACCCATTCAACTACGAGTCTAACTATACCAATTTTACCAAAATTCGACTCCAACTCGACCCTCAAATCTTCAATTTAAACCAAGAGGGTTTTCAAATTTATCCAACTCAATTCACTAATTAAATGATAAAAATAACCATGGATTCGGGTAATTTAATCAATATTGAGTTAAGAACACTTACCCCGTTGTTTCCTCTGAAAATCACCCAAAAAGCACCTCAATCCGAGCTCCAAATCGTCAAAAACTGAAAATGGGACTTCACTCCAAATCGTCAAAAACTGAAAATGGGACGAAGTCCCATTTTCAGAACTTAAACTCTCTGCCCAGACATTTCCTCTACGCGATCTCAAACATTCCCATGCGATCGCGAAGAACAATTTTTCATTGCCCAGATTTTACTCTATGCGATCGCGATGCACAACATCACAGACATACGCGATCGCGGACTAGTCCACGCGATCGAGAAGAACAAAATGCGTGACTTCTACTCCGCTCCACTTACTCTACGTGAACGCGACCTTAGTCACGCATTCGCGAGTCACAAAATCCCAGAGCTACGCGATCACATCCTGCTTCACGCGATCACGAAGCACAAAATGCCACTGCCTCATATTAACCATACGTGATCGCAGATATCCCTACGCGATCGCGTAGAACAAAAATCCCAACTAACCAAATAAGCCTACGCGATCGCAAACGCATTCACGCGATCGCGTAGAAGGAAAACATTATCAGATATCAGAAAATTCCAGGAGTTATTCAAGTCCAAATTTTTAATCCGTTAACCATCCAAAACTTACCCGAGCCCCTCGGGACCTCGGCCAAATATATCAACAAGTCCTAAAATATCATACGGACTTAGTCGAACTCTTAAATTACCTCAAACGACGCTAAAATCATGAATTACACCCCAATTCAAGCCTAATGAACTTGAAATTTTTAATTTCTACAAACGACTCCGGAACCTATCAAATCACGTCTAATTGACCTCAAATTTTGCACACAAGTCATAAATGACATAACAGAGGTATTCAAATTTTCAGAATCGTATTCCGACCCAGAAATCAAAAAGTCAACTCCCCGGTCAAACTTCTCAAAAATTAAACTTTCGGCATTCCAAGCCTAATTCCTCTACTGACTTTCAAATAATATTCCGGACACGCTCCTAAGCCCAAAATCACCATACGGAGCTATTGAAATCATCAAAATTTAAATATGAGATCATTTACATATAGGTCCATATCCGGTCCACTTTTCTAACTTAAATTTTCAATTATAAGACTAAGTATCTCATTTTACTCCGAGTTCCTTCCGGACCCGAACCAACTGACCCGATAAGTCATAAAATCAATTGCAAGACATAAATTGAGCAGTAAATGAGGGAACGGAATTATAATATTCGAAACGACTGGCCGGGTCGTTACACTGTCCAACTGCACCAACAAGTCCATAAACATAATACGGACCCGCTCGAACTCTCGAAACTCGTAAAACAACATCAAAACTAAAAATCACACCCTAAAACCAAATTGAGTCAAATTACGAACTTCATGTTTTTAACTTGCTCCGAACACGTCGAATCATGCTTAGACAACTCGGAATGATACTAAATTTTGCATGCAAGTCTTAAATCACCATACGGAATCCCAAACGGACCTTGATAGCACTAAAACTTACTTCAAACCAAATTTAAAGAACTGGAAAACCTCAAATGCGCCAACTTTCAATATTAAGTGCCGAAACACTCCCGAGTCATCCGAAACCCGATCCGAATATACGCCCAAGTCCAAAATCATCATACAAACCTATTGGGACCGTCAAATCCCGGTTCTGAGGTCGTTTACTATAAATGTTGACCCAAGTCAACCTCAACCCGTTTAAGCCAATATTAAGGAACTAAGTGTTACGATTTTAATCTGAACACTTCCAAACCTGAACTAACCATCCCAGTAAGTCATAAAATTATAAAAACACATACGAGGAGTCTTATTTAAGAAAATGTGGATCTAGAAAGTAAAAATATCTGATCGGATAGTTACAGTTTGTGTCAAATGCTAAAAGAGGAAAACGAAAAGCAAAAGAAAAAGAAAAGAGGAAAAACAAGTAGGAGAAGAAGAAGTAATGTAAGGTCAAGGACATCGACAATTTATTTATATTTCAAAATTACTTTATAAATTTAATGCTTCATAGAGCCATTGACTCAATGTATGGAGTGGTTTAGGCACATTTAGTGCTTCATAGCCAGTTTGGAAAGCCACCTAATAAATGGATTTGAGGTAATTGGATGTAATTACACAGTTTGGCATGTTTGTGTGACCAAGTAATTACTTGGTCAGCATGGAATTGGGTAAAATTGGAGAGGTGTAATACTGTAATTACACTCTCCAATTCTCAAGGGGAGGTAAAAATTGGTGGTAATTACACTTTGTAATTACAAGGTTACTTTTTAATTTCTTTCCTTTTTATTTTTATTGTAATTTATTTTCTTTCTAGCTTTTTATTTCATTATTTTATTTTTATTTTTACTTTTTAATTTCTTTTTAAATTTTTAAATTTATTTTTTTGTACATTATTTATCTTTTATTTCTATACCTTTACTTCTTGTGATTCCATGTAATTGCTTGTATATTTTATTTTTTATTTATTTTATTTTCTTCATTTAGCGTAACTGCGTTATTATTCTAGTTTTTGAAACTACACTTGCTAATATTAGAAATAATGAGTCATTAAAAAACTTAGCATATAATGAGTGATGTCATTAAAGTAGAATTTTTTGTTGAATGAGGTTATAAACTTATTATGTTTCCTAAACTTAAGTTGTATTAGAA
Source organism: Nicotiana tabacum (assembly GCF_000715075.1). NCBI lineage: Eukaryota > Viridiplantae > Streptophyta > Magnoliopsida > Solanales > Solanaceae > Nicotiana > Nicotiana tabacum. The sequence goes on along the minus strand of NC_134097.1, from coordinate 14,964,422 downwards.
CATATTTTTATTATGTTGGAATTTAACATACGTTAAACTATATTTTACTTTTCGGACTTTGAAATTGCATTATATTTATGGTTTTAATTTAGTTATTTTAGCAGTATTGGCTTGTTATTTCATATTGCATGTAGTTCATTTTTTATTTAGAATTGATAGATTAGTTTTGTCAAATATTTGAATAATGTTATGATATTATATTGATAAATATTAATTTATTTTATCAAACATGCATTCCATGATGTTCTTACAAGACGTATGTTTTTAGTTTCTATAATTAATTAAACTAAATATTATTAATTTGGAAAATATATATTAATTATTTGTACAATATTAGTTATAAATATATGATTACTAATTAATATATATTCAAGAAAAAATATGCATCTTAAATACCAAATCTAATGTCATTTATACTTATAAAAATTCATCTATAGGCATATATTTATTATATTAAGTTTTAAATTTTGATAATTACTTCATTTAAAATTTTATCTAATTGTATAATTATACTTGTGCAATCAAACAGTACGATTGTAATTACTCTGTAATTACATTATGACAAACAATCAGATCATCATAATTATTAGGTTATGTAATTATTACCCTAGTATGAAATCAATTCCATTTACCAAGTGACTTTTTAAACGGGCTCTCAATGTAGTGGAGCGGTTTAGGCACATTTAGTACGATCTTAAATTCGCTGGAAAAGAGAAGAATATTAGAACTATAAATATAAAGTATTTCATGACACTAGTACATATTGTAATAAATATTTCAGATATTGTCAACTTGAATTTGGGTTTAGTTTTAGAAAGTATTTTCAAAATAAATATAAAGTATTTCATGACACTAGTACATATTGTTGTAAATATTTCAGATATTGTCAACTTGAATTTGCTATTGATTTAGTTGTAGAAAGTATTTTCAAAATCTTCTTTTTGGGAAATTATTCAGAGTCGAATGTCTATTAGAAACCATATTTTTATTTGCATAAGATAGGAAATGTCTATTATAAATAATATTTTTATTTGCACAAGATAGGAGCAAACTGTTTATCTTTTTCAGACTTTACTTGTGATATTATACTGAGTATTTTATTATTATTATTATTATTATTATTATTATTATTATAGTCACACCTTAATAAATCAGTGTAGCAGAAAATATAGAGCTTTTCGAGGATACATGAGTACAAACAAAAATACCTCTCTCTCTCTCTCTCTCTCTCTCTCTCTCTCTCTTTGTTTTTAAACTTTTCTTTTGTGGGTAGATTTTATTAAAATAATATGAGTTTTTCATTGATTTCTCAACCCTTAAAAAGTTATATAACACGTGGCACACATCCAGAACTCCATTAGAAAGTAATGGAGCAAAAATCACGGAGGGCATCCTTTTGAGCCCTTTTGAAATTTCTCTCCCCAATAAATATTTAATTCAGTCGAAGACGTACAAGTGTCCTTATAGAGTAAGATAAGGTAATTAAGTTGGAGTTTTAGTTGATCAAAGTGGATTGATGTTGACTGGTTGTTTAGTTTGAAAGTAAATCAAGTGTTGTTTGGCTTGAAATAATTTGGAATTATAATTCCTATCCGGAATTATAATCTCATGTCATTCAATATGGGATAGCTATAATTAAGATTTTAGTATAAAATTTATATCATTATTAGCTAATCTCATGCCGAGTTGTTTGAGCAGAAGATTCCTAGATGGAAAGTCGCAAGTTTAAAACCCCCTACATTCTTGCTTTCTCGGTCAACCTCGCCCTTGTTTAGTACGATTTACTTGTCCAGTGTGATTCGCGAGCTACTGCACTCAGGTGAGGTTTACCGAGAGCATACTCGAAAGATAGCAATTGTGGATTTTCTAGTTTTACAAAAAAAACAAAAAAAAAAGAGAGAGAGAAATATGATTCTAAATTTTATATCGAGATTAGTATTCTTATTCCGGTAACTAATGCAAACGACCCCTAATAGGTAATTAAATTGGAGTGTTAGTTGATCAAAGTGGATTGATTTTGACCGGTGATAGGGACTTTGATTTTTCATTAGTCCACAAGTCACTGTTAGCCGGTTTGGCCAGAAAAAATCAGTTTATTTTGAGAAGTGCTTTTTTCAAAAATACTTTTTAAAAAAGTATTTTTGGAGAAAAACAGTTTGTGTATGACTAATCAATTTGAAAAACACTTTTGAACAATAATTTGTGTTTGGCCAAGCTTTTCAAAAAGTGCTTTTATGTGTCAAATTACAAATAAGGACATGAAGAGATTTGCTTAATAGTTAATATTATATAAGTAGATAAATAATTATAAATTTTTATTATTAAAGATAATAATTAAATTTTTTATTTTATTTAAGTAAAATATAAAAATAAAATTGAAAAGTACTTTATTCTTTCAAGATAATTTAAATATATCAAAAATCATCTAATAAATATGAAAGTTCATCCCAAAAGTAATTTTATATTATTTAATTGTTTAAACTAAGTATGATTATTTTGGTATATATAATATTTTGCAAAGGATATTTTTGGTAAGAAGAAAAGTCAAAACTACTTCTACTTCTGCTTCTGGGGAGAAACTATTTTTTCTGGTTTTTCAAAACTGCTTCTACTTCTAGCCAAAAACACTTTTGTTTCAAAAAGAAATTTGGCCAAACACCTCAATTCGAGGAAAAAAGCACTTTTAAAAAAATAAAAATAATTTTGGCATGCTGAGAAACTTAACCTAACCGGCTATATAAGTCTTCCACGATTAACCTCGCAGTATCGTATAAGTTAAGAAGATTAATCTTTAATTATGATGATAAAATAAGGTTGAGAATTCGATGTGGAATTGCTATATTTGTTTCTTTTCTACAATTTATTATGCTAATTGATAAGGTTAGTAACTTCAGTTTTACTTAATGACAAAAGAGTTTAAAATTTGACATTCTACTTTAGTAGAGATAATATTTCCGTGTCATTAACACTAATCTCGCATTTGATTCAAGTAAAAAAGAAGAGGATTGAAGGGATGAAAGTAAATTTAGAAAAAGAAGAGAAAAATAAGTAGTTACACGCTTAACACTAAAAAAAAAAATTTAGTTTACCCTCAAAATCGGATAACAATTGAATTTGTAAGTGATTTTAAGGATACATAGACTAACTTGACACAAAACGATAAATTAGATTGCAATCGAAATAAATAATGGTAAAGTAAATGCAAACTGCGCGAATTAAATAGTCTTAGCCTTGGAAGGTTAATCACCCTCGAGCAAGGTATGATTCGATCAGATACAGAAGAACAAAAGTTTAAAGAGAAATAATAATGATGTATTACTTTGGAGTGCGTGTTACAATGTGTTCAATGAATTATTAGACCCCCTTTTATATAGTAAAAGAGTCATACTTTAGATACAATTCTATAAAAGGTAAAAAAAATTTGATTTGCTGATTGGCGGTTCTTTACTGATACGCGTCGAGATACCCGCCGCAACATCTGTCCGGTTACGGATATTTCGGTCTTCTGTTGGTTATGCTAACAATGTTTCTCCGAACTCATTCGGGGTTAGGGTCGATTCCGGGGTCTCGGATTCAATATTCTCGAAGGCAAATGTTCTGACCCCGAATTCTAACCCGATGTGACTTGGGGCCGATCTTCAGTCTTGCATTGTCATGTTCCGAGCCTGTCCTACCGTATACAGAAATATTAATGAGCATTGGGTAATATGATATACGAGTAATTTATTTTGACGATTTCATTCATGGAAACATTATTTAATTTGTTTTCTTCTATTATATATATATTTCCAGATTCATGACTAATAGTTCCTTCTGGCTTCATTGTAACTGACAGCTATTTAGCAGATATTATCTCCGTAACTCCAAGTTCTGTCGTCTTGGTAGGAGAGAAGAAAAAATTATTTTTTTGTAGTCGATGTTTAAATCAAGCAAATAAATCATGATATTACTATACTGTATATTTTGCATATAACATGTGTATTACTAATTAAACATGATTAAATTCATATGTATTTCCAGTTTTATTTATGTAGGTTTTAAGATATTTTTTGATTTGATGCAAATACTGATAAGTATTTTCATGGATAGAGGGCACATCCGCACATGAAAGACTAAACTTTGAATAATTCCTTAAAAACAAATTTAAAAAGAAAATATATGAGGGAGAAGAGAGCATCATAGATTAATCATAAGTTGAATAAAATTTTACCCAATCTCGTTCTTTTGCCAAATTTTGCCTGATTCGTAGCCTTTTCTTTTTGACATAATTAACCTTAGAGTAAAAGAAACTCAACTGGACAACAGTAACTAGGAAACTTTGAAAATCAAACTCGTAACATTACGATTTCACTTCTTAGCCTATGAACTATTTCTTTACAGACCCAAACTCTTACTTGTTTGGTTTCTCTTTTGCAATTATGCTTTGTAATATCAAACTTTTCCTCTCCACTAATACTCCATATCTTTATATCAATGGGAACCCGTTATTACGAGTTGATATTTTTATACAATTAAAACCGAGCCCACTTAATTTTTCTATCTGATCGGGACTAGGAAGCTGCATCGAAGGTCGGCCCCGTAGTGGATCAGACCAAAGTACGAGGACAAAGTACCAAGTTAGGGATTCGAGGTACCTGTCGAGATCGAGGCCAGCAGCGATCGAGATCGAATAAGACAGACATCGAGCAAGATCAAAGATCATGGCGGAAATTTTGGAACGGATCAAATTAGGAACGGTTATTTAGCTAATTATGAGATTTCCTTTTGTAATTAGAGTTATACCATAAGTAGAATTCTTTTACTATATAAAGGGGTTATTAACCATTTGTATGGACATATTGTTCACAGATATAAAAGCAATATAATTCTCTTTCTCGTTTATACTATTGTTCATCAGCTGTTATATTTCAATTGTTCTTGCATCAACCAGTTCGAGGGTATCCAAACTCGAGGGCTGAGTTTTATTCTAACACTGGTTTGCTTTACTTTATAGTTCATTTCTGTTATTAATCTTCATATTTATCAATTGGTATTAAGTGAAATCGTGTATCCTTAGAACCTCATTATAAGTTCAATTGTTATTCAATTTTAAGGGTAAACAGACATATAAACTCTTTTATAATTCATGTATAATTTTTGTACAACCTTATATATATATATATATATAGTAAATTCAGCAAATTCCTCAAGGAAACCAAGTGCTTACGGACCCATTAAGGATCCACTAACACCTGGATATGAAACAGACAAACCAAATACATATTTTTGTGAAAGGATTCGATTGATTTGAATCCAGAGATCTTTTACTGGTATTAAAAAAGAAAAATTTTCACAAACCACTATTGTTTAGCGGTTATTAGTTAGTTGTAGTTATCATTTACTATATTATTTCCTATAGCTATGTTTTTAGTTTTTTAAGAGTGTATTTGATGTATTTAAGCTAATGTATTCATGAATACAGTAGCAAATGTCGGCGTGAAACAGGGGACTACAACTATACAGATTATTGTATTCAACTGTATTCGACTCAATACACTAACGTAAATAGCGCAATTCATGGTCTATTCAGTTTTTTTTAAACGGAAAGTGAATTAATTAATATTATAGACTCATAATATAACTCAACTAACTCAATTACACCACCCATAATCTGTTTTGACGCCAATAATCTGATTTTTTTTTTCTAAAATGATAGATACATCAAAATAGAGCAGTGGCCGATCGTCCGTTTCTTCCATTTTCTGTTGATTTTGTTTCGTGGGTGTTTCTGTTTTTCAAGCAATAAAACAGAAAATTCATACAATTATATACATAAATCGGTATAATTCAATTTTACATATGGCAAGTTTAATCGCTCTGCTGCATCATTCTGGCAAGTGGGACAGTGAGAGGAACTATGTCGATTATTCGATTGAGGGGATACTAATAAAGGAGCATGCGTCGTACAATGATTTGGTTGCTTCGATTTCTAAACAACTCGACATAGATTTGCGCTCAAAGTCAATCAAAATTGAATATAAAGTAGATGGAATATTCACGCCAATGGAAATACATAACGACATGAGTTACAAGGTGTATGTAGAGTTGAAAAAGGCGAACAGAGAATTTGGGATGTATCCTTTGTGTATAACTACAATTGACAAAGAAGTTGTAGCTGGAGGTAGTTTAATTGAAGGCGACATTGTGCAACTTGACGAAGCACATCAAAGGTGTAATTTTGATACAGATTATACACTTGCTATATAGTCTTTCAACTCAGGAGAACCAATTGAGGTATTCGAATGGGACACGGATTTGATTATTTGAAAAACTAATCAAATAGAGGTTATGGCTGGACAAGTATATAAGGATAAGGCTACATTGAAACATGTGATGGAGCATTATATAATATCTGAAAGATTTCAATTACGGGTTGATAGGTCTAATGCTATCAGGTATGAGTGTTATTAATTACAACTTGTTAAACATCAAGTTATATTCAAGTGTATTATTGTGTAAAGTGAGTGTAAAATTATATATTGTTTCCATGGCAGAATATTTAAATTGTATTTAGATGTATTTAAATTTGTTTGGGTATATTTACATAACTTTCAAATATTAAACATATAATAATTATTAATTTGACTTTCAAAGACATGTATTCATCTGTATTTTAATGATGAATATTTATTACAGTGACTTTCACTGGATATTCTTAGATGTATTTATACGTATGTGATTGTATATATATAACTACAGCCGTAATCACACGTAGACATTTGTATTTTGAGATTTTTTATATATTGTATTCTTGGTAGAATTTTTATTTATATGTATTCAGATGTGTTTGAATGTATATTCTTGACTTTCACCGGAGTTTCTATGTATTTCATACAAATGTATTCATCTGTATTTTACTGGTAAAAATAGATATTACAGTGGCTTTCGCTGTTTGTTTTTAGATATATTTATAGATATTTAAATGTATACATATAATTACAGTCTTATTCACATATATATGTTTGTATTTTATAATAATGTATATATATGTAACAATGTATTCGCATTATATTAGTGAATTATTGATTATTTATACTCATCGTATATATTGCGAAAATATTATTTGCAGCTATACATTATTATATATATCAGAGGATTGTGAATGGAGATTTAAGGCATCTAGCATTAACAAATCACAAATGTTCAAAGTGAGATAGTTCAATGATAAGCATACATGTCCGTTGAAGGATAAGGTGTATGAGCAACGTCAAGCAAGTAGCAGTTTTATCGGTGGTATGATTAGGTCCAAGCTTACTAATCGTAAGAGGAAATATACCCCCAAAGGATATAATTGATGATGTAAAATCAGATTTTGGTGTAGATGTTAGGTACATGTTGGCGTGGTGGGCTAAATAAAAGGCAATGAATTTCATGAGAGGTGAACCGGTTGATTCATACAATAAATTACCAGGATAGTTATATACAATGGATATGATATATCCTGGTTCGCACATTAGAATGGTAAAATCGCCAAAAAATGAGTTCATGTATGTGTATATCTTTGTATGCCTTTATAAAGGAGTTCGATCATTGTAGACCCATTGTGGTTGTGGATGGAAGCCACTTAAAATCGTATTACACCGGGACATTCGTCTCGGCCAGCACGTTGGATGGTGCAGGTGAGTATGGGGATTATAATAAGATTTGGTAATATTACTGCCTATTAAAGATTGAAATACATATTTATAATATGTATGCAATTATCTTTACAGATCATATACTGCCACTAGCATATGGTGTTATTGATTCAGAGAACAATGCTGTTTGGTCGTGGTTCTTTGAGCAATTTAAGGAAGTATATGGTGAGAGGAAAAACATGCGCATCGTTTCAGATAGGAATGAGAGTATCATCAAATCTGTATCAAGAGTGTATTTAGTGGTACCACATTTTGCTTGTATATGGCATCTATGGAACAACGTATATAAGAAATTCAAAAAGAGTCATTCAAAGTTGAGCGAGATATACTTCTCGATGGCAAAAGCATACACACAGGCAGAATTTGACAGTCTAATGGAGAATGTGAAGAAGGTAGATATTAGGGTGAAAGAATACTTGAAGTTAGCTGGATACGAAAAATAGGCTAGGTTGTATGCACCTGTTAACAGGGGATGGACCATGACGTCAAATATTGCTGAGTCAATCAATGCCGCACTTGTGTCAGCAAGGGAATTGCCAATATACGACTTCCTCGAAGAAGTTAGGAAGATGTTTGGACGTTGGAATTGCAGCAATCGGAAAGAAGCTTCACAGACATACACAACGCTAGGAAAAAAATATCAGGATATGCTTACCTTAAATGAGGCAATATCTACACACATGACTGTAAGTTATTTTTTTATAAGTTATTGTATCCTATATTTATCCATGGTACAAGGTGTATTTATTTTTGATACAATTTCTACTATTCAAAATACAGAACTTATGCTAATTGTATCGTTAGTTGAATTTAATAGTTTTGTTTCTAACCATATGCACTTCATAAGCAGATAATCTTTAATATTCTGCCAGCCTACATATAGAATGTATTCCATTGTATTCAATGTATTTCATTGAATATAGCTGTATTTTTTTGTATTTTATATATACATATATGTTTGTATTCAATATAAATTTGTTTGAATTCAATATATATGATGATTCTGAAAGCTAAATAAAAGTTTAATGTTGTATATTTAAATTATATTTTAATTATATATCTATATTGTAATTAATACGTCTATTCTTTGATATATAAATGATTTTTTTTAAAATGTTTTAAACTAATTGGTCTATGTTTAAATGTAGGTGGTACCATCGACTGAATACTTGCATACGATGAACGATGAAGGAAGGCATTACACCGTGTGCCTCTTAGAGAGAAAATGTAGTTGTAGGCGGTTCCAAGTTGATGAATTACCATGCCAACACGCTTGGGCTGTCTTGAAGAGAAAGTTTCTAATGCCAGAAGATTATTGCTCTGACTATTACAAACCAAAGTCTATTGTAATGACATATGAGGTGCCCGTGTATCCACTGCCAGACCGAAATGTATGGAATATACCAGCACATATATCAGAGGAAGTTATCTTACCACCTGATGTGTGGCTATAATTCCATAGTTTCGTACATTATGTGCCTTGCATTTTACATGCTTTAATGATAAATTACACTTTATTTGTGCATAATGGAGTCTATTTTATATGTAGGTGAATTGGAGTTGAAAGTAGAGCAAAAAGAATACTTAAACATTGAAAGTGTGCTTGAGAACAGTGAAAAGGAGAGACAAGCTTTAGCCTGGCGAGGCCAGCCTAGGGCCAGGCTGGACCAGGCTTTAGCCTGACGAGGACAGCCTAAGGCCAGGCTGAACCAGGTTTTAGCCTGGCGAGGCCAGCCAAGCGTTAGGCTGGCGACGCCAGGCATAACGCCAGGTCCAATCCGAGTTTTTAAGACTTAATTCATTCCGGGTTTGACTAGGACCTGGCCCACACATTTAGGGTTTCTTCTACACATATAAATAGACCTAAAACACCACTTGGAAGATGGTTGTTTTCAGCAGCCAAAAAGGGGGTCTATGAGCAGCCACATTTTTGGGCAGCTAGAGGCAAGGAGAGCTGGTGGAATCACCTCTTGGAAGTTAGAATCATCTATTTCTACATCTTTTTATCTTTACTCTGTATTTTAATTATGCAAAATATTTGGAATATTGTTACTATGAGTATGAGTAGCTAACTTCCTAATCTAGGGTTTTGATGAAACATATTGAAGGATGATTTTCTTGTTACGTTAATATAGATTTGCCGTAGTATTTTCTCTATTTGTTCAACTATATTATTCTTGTGGTTGATTGAAGGGCCCTCAATTAACTTTGCCTATTTAGTATGTATTACTCGGGAGAGAGTGCATATTTAGGTAGTTGTTGAACAACATCACTCCTAAACGTATATGAGAGATCAATACAGAGGTTTAAAGGTGGGATTAGGGATAACGAAACCTTGGTGCGACCTGAGTGAGCTGTACTTAATACCAGCTAGCGTAATTCGGGAGAATATATCTAGTAGATTATGGTAATTACTCGGGAGAGAGTTACGACAGTTAGAGTGCTCATGGTCGATAGAGAAGACTTAGGCAAATTTATAGGAAACGTAGCGGAAAGGATTCCGACAATTGGAAAAATCATAACTCTAAACCTCCTTAGTCTTATCTAGAATTTCATCCATGTTAGTTGATAATTTTACTGCTTTATAATATTTGCTAGTTAATTAGTAAAAATAAAAATCAAATATTTATAACTAGAAAATTACTTGAACTTGTGTTTCTTTGCAATATTGAACAGCTGTAGCTAAGCCTTAGTTCTCTGTGGGATTCGACTCCGGACTTGTAAACCGGATTATATTTGCAACGATCGCTTAGTCTTTTTTATAAGGCATAGTTGGGCGTGATCACCACCCAAATGAAAAAGACCTCCTGGAAGGCCAAAGAAGAAGCGCGGTAAGCCGTTCAGTGAATTGCTACAGAAGAAAAATCAACATTCATGTAGCATATGTGGGCATGAAGGTCATAATAAGTGTACTTGTAGAAATGCTCCACGTAGGACTTAGTTCACAATCTGACTTGTATTAGTGCTATAACGATGTGTCATAGATTCAGGTTATATTTTGAAATAATACATTTTGAATTTTTACATGAATATATTCTGGATATACTTAGTTGGTGTATTAAATCTGAATACATAATTACAATACGACTATTACATATCAATACAAAATGTCAGAATATGAGTGTATTGTAAATAGATTTCATATGTCATTCATCATAATTCATTCGTGTTTTTGAATACATTTAAATACAAAACATATTTGGATGTGAGAGTGTATATGGTTTCTAAATGTGAAATACATCTAAACACTGTTTCTGACTTGAAATACAACCCGTTAAATACATATGAATATAATCTGCCAATATCATATGAATACAACATGTTGAATATATGTGAATACAATCTGTTGATTACAGATGAATACAACCTGTACAATCCATATGAATGCAACCTGTTGAATACAGATGAATATAATTTATTGAATACAGATAAATACAACATGTTAAATACAAATGAATACAATCTGTTGAATACAGATGAATACAATTTATTTAATTCATATGAATGCAATCTGTTGAATACAGATGATTACAGATGAATGCAATTTATTCATATGAATGCAACTTGTTGTATCCATACAAACATAACCTATTGATTACAGATAAATTTTGATGCACAAAAACATTGAAATATCGACTGAATAGTTGAAATAATTATATATAAACATTGTGGATATAGTGAATAAAATGTAAACATGATTTTTTCTTAACTAAACACCATCTTTACTAAAACACTATCTAAAATACAGTATTCACACAAAACTACCATCCAAAACTACATTCACCTAAAACTACTCTAACATTATCTTAACCGACGTATCCGAATTCGTGATTTGTCTAACAGTCTTTGAGGGTGCTTCGTTCTCACTTATGGCATCAGCGTCTATCTTCCGAATAGCATAGTCCCAAAGGAGCGCACCATATCTTTGACGGAGTAAATTAGCATCAAATGTTGATTGTGGAACCAAACCAACAGTGCTCAGAAACTCTGCGTATGCCGCGACATGCAACCCACAATCCCTGAAAAATACAGATTGAAACAATAAAAAACAATTCATATTATTAGATTTATAAATGATACAAGCAAGAGGATTGAATACATACATGCTCCCAGATTTTTGTTGAGGCAGATTTGAAATGAAAACAACATCAAAGGGATCAGTTTGTGCCTTGTCAAATACATATTAAATGTACTTCTATGTTAAGCAAGTTATTTTTATCTTTACTCTGTATTTTAATTATGCAAAATATTTGGGATATTGTTACTATGAGTATGAGTAGCTAACTTCCTAATCTAGGGTTTTGATGAAATATATTGAAGGATGATTTTCTTGTTACGTTAATATAGATTTGCCGTAGTATTTTCTCTATTTGTTCAACTATATTATTCTTGTGGTTGATTGAAGGGCCCTCAATTAACTTTGCCTATTTAGTATGTATTACTCGGGAGAGAGTGCATATTTAGGTAGTTGTTGAACAACATCACTCCTAAACGTATATGAGAGATCAATACAGAGGTTTAAAGATGGGATTAGGGATAACGAAACCTTGGTGCGACCTGAGTGAGCTGTACTTAATACCAGCTAGCGTAATTCGGGAGAATATATCTAGTAAATTATGGTAATTACTCGGGAGAGAGTTACGACAGTTAGAGTGCTCATGGTCGATAGAGAAGACTTAGGCAAATTTATAGGAAACGTAGCGGAAAGGATTCCGACAATTGGGAAAATCATAACTCTAAACCTCCTTAGTCTTATCTAGAATTTCATCCATGTTAGTTGATAATTTTACTGCTTTATAATATTTGCTAGTTAATTAGTAAAAATAAAAATCAAATATTTATAACTAGAAAATTACTTGAACTTGTGTTTCTTTGCAATATTGAACAGCTGTAGCTAAGCCTTAGTTCTCTGTGGGATTCGACTCCGGACTTGTAAACCGGATTATATTTGCAACGATCGCTTAGTCTTTTTTATAAGGCATAGTTGGGCGTGATCACCACCCAAATGAAAAAGACCTCCTGGAAGGCCAAAGAAGAAGCGCGGTAAGCCGTTCAGTGAATTGCTACAGAAGAAAAATCAACATTCATGTAGCATATGTGGGCATGAAGGTCATAATAAGTGTACTTGTAGAAATGCTCCACGTAGGACTTAGTTCACAATCTGACTTGTATTAGTGCTATAACGATGTGTCATAGATTCAGGTTATATTTTGAAATAATACATTTTGAATTTTTACATGAATATATTCTGGATATACTTAGTTGGTATATTAAATCTGAATACATAATTACAATACGACTATTACATATCAATACAAAATGTCAGAATATGAGTGTATTGTAAATAGATTTCATATGTCATTCATCATAAATCATTCGTGTTTTTGAATACATTTAAATACAAAACATATTTGGATGTGAGAGTGTATATGGTTTCTAAATGTGAAATACATCTAAACACTGTTTCTGACTTGAAATACAACCCGTTAAATACATATGAATATAATCTGCCAATATCATATGAATACAACATGTTGAATATATGTGAATACAATCTGTTGATTACAGATGAATACAACCTGTACAATCCATATGAATGCAACCTGTTGAATACAGATAAATACAACCTGTTGAATACAGATGAATATAATTTATTGAATACAGATAAATACAACATGTTAAATACAAATGAATACAATCTGTTGAATACAGATGAATACAATTTATTTAATTCATATGAATGCAATCTGTTGAATACAGATGATTACAGATGAATGCAATTTATTCATATGAATGCAACTTGTTGTATCCATACAAACATAACCTATTGATTACAGATAAATTTTGATGCACAAAAACATTGAAATATCGACTGAATAGTTGAAATGATTATATATAAATATTGTGGATATAGTGAATAAAATGTAAACATGATTTTTTCTTAACTAAACACCATCTTTACCAAAACACTATCTAAAATACAGTATTCACACAAAACTACCATCCAAAACTACATTCACCTAAAACTACTCTAACATTATCTTAACCGACGTATCCGAATTCGTGATTTGTCTAACAGTCTTTAAGGGTGCTTCGTTCTCACTTATGGCATCAGCGTCTATCTTCCGAATAGCATAGTCCCAAAGGAGCGCACCATATCTTTGACGGAGTAAATTAGCATCAAATGTTGATTGTGGAACCAAACCAACAGTGCTCAGAAACTCTGCGTATGCCGCGACATGCAACCCACAATCCCTGAAAAATACAGATTGAAACAATAAAAAACAATTCATATTATTAGATTTATAAATGATACAAGCAAGAGGATTGAATACATACATGCTCCCAGATTTTTGTTGAGGCAGATTTGAAATGAAAACAACATCAAAGGGATCAGTTTGTGCCTTGTCAAATACATATTGATACATCAACAATTACCTTTTTATCCCGTGTATCCGAGCTATTTCTTGCATCGACCTCCTTTCCCTTGACACATGAAGCATCATCCATAGGTTTTTTTCTCTTTTCCGCAACGGGAATTGTTGATTCTTTCGAAGATTTCTCAACTTGGGCTTCTTTCAATTTGTCATTGTGTATTTTAGTTTTCCTCTCTGCAGTTGTATTTGCTGCTGAACCTGCAAATTCCAATTTCGCTTGAGTGATTTGCAAAGAGAAAGAGGGCCCATCGATATTGAGTGTTTTGGTGGGTATACCTCTGGTAATCCTCTTGTGGGATGTTGAATCAGACATAGGAGAGAAAATCTCAAGTTTTCTGTTTAAATACAATAACAATGGTTATTGTTTATAAAAAAAAATAGTAGATATAAACAAAATAAACAAAGTACAAGCGAAATTCTAACAAGTTAAATACTTACCAAAACTATTTGTAGCAAAAACAACGAGAGTCGAGAGAGACAATGCTGATGGCGTGTATAAAATTAACATAGTGACTGAGACTGGGGAAGACCTAGACGATATGGGTGAGAGGGAATTTCAGTTGCAGAATCGTGTTTTCTGGGGAAGATAATGGCGTGTATCAAATTAGAGAGAGGGAGAACATGGAGAGAGAACTTCTCATCAAATACGGTAAATTATGTGAGAAAAATCTGAAAAAGGAGAGAGAAAAATAATAATTAGCGTATATAGTGACTTAAGGGTAGGAGTTAACCATAAGTAGATATTTTGCTATAAATATTAAAAGGTAGCTATAGAATATAATTTTTTAAAATGGTATTTATTTAAAATAAATAAGGTGTTAAGCTTTGCTATAGGAGGTAAAAATTCCTATAAAAAAAATGATTAGTCAGACCATAATTAGTCACTTAAACCAAATTAATCTCTGGCCCATTTCAGGGTAATACCACGGGCTTGAATTTAGACATAAGAGCTCCAATTACCCTCGACCTCAAGGAAGGTTTAATAGGCCTAAGCCACGCAGCCAATCAAAAGACGATCTACTGGGGACTTGTCAAAAATTGTTGGGCCACAAAAATATGGGATCTTTACTTAAATAGCCGACTAGATTCACTGTTTATTTTTTCTAGCCGGTATATATATATTATACATGTATTATATACAAATATACACATGTTATATATGATTTATACATAGATTATATATCTGTTGTCTATTTTTAATTTAAGCGGTTTGTTAGACGGCTATTTTAGTTTATTCTTCAAAACAGAAACATTTTGTATAAGAAAACCCGAGCCGGTTCGAGGTTCAAACCAACAATTGGGCCATCACGTTATAATAAAGGATTTTTATACAAATAGTTTAAGTTTTAGCTGAGATGTAGGGTTATTCAATTTTTCACTATTGTATTTGCGCAATCTGAGATTGTGATGCTTCAAGAATTTTCACTTAAAAATGATCGAAAGAATGCATTGACATTACAGTTAAGTAAAACAAAAATTGTGTTCTCTCTCAGTCTCAATCATATACACAAGTTAAACAGTAAGAGAAGTTTTGCTTTACTATAGTAAAAAATGTTTTAATGGAGACTTGAGAAAATAACTTGCTTAACATAGAAGTACATTTAATTATTTAGAGCTTTTCTTTTTCTAACTTTTTTTTCTAGAAGTAATCTTCTCATTATCTTGTTTCAATATGGTGCATCCACATGCTTGCTTCCCACCCATATAGGTAATTATATAAAATGGTGAGGTAGTTATATGTTTACTAAGTGATGTTTCTTTAAAGTTCTAAGTTTATCAATTTTAATAGCCAAGTAGGTGCAAAAGTCACGGTCCATAGACATTATTAACCCCACTTTGTGTATATTATTATTATTTTTAAAATCGATTTACCACGTGATAAAGCTTTGGGACATTCTAGACAATACGATTTACCAGTATTTTTCGCTCATAAGATGTGACTTATTGAATAATTAACGCTTTCCAAATTGCCTAACTGCTTTACTAATTGAAACTGTACCAATTCTATTAGGTGAATTGGTAAGATAAAGTCTATTTACAAACACATGTTATGCATCTATTAATTTGATGTAAATATCAAATGCAAATTAGCTTTAACCCTTAGTAATAAATCCCTAAGTTATATTAATTAGTAAAAAAAGTGATTGTGTGAACCCATCCATATGTTGTTGACTATAATTTACACGTGATTTTAACCTGTTCAATATTATTAAAATCCAATTATCTAATCCATCATCACTATATAAACCATGCTTCTTAGCTCCCACTTCACTTAACAACTCAATAGCCAAAACCCCATACTCCAAAAAGTCTAAAACCAATTCCAAAAACAACCAAAAATGACTACAGAGTCTTTCATTAATAATCCTGAAACTGAGAAGCGTTGGCTTATTCAATGCATCAATTCCTTCAAATTAGGTAAAGAAACAGCCATTGACTTCTCTCCATGTATTTGTCAAGTTCCCAAAACAATTAAAGAAACTAAAATCCAAGCTTATGTCCCTCAAAAAATAGGCTTTGGACCATACCATTGTTTTCGTCCTGAGTTTGTTGTCACTGAAAGGTATAAACTAACTATAGCCAAGAATTGCATGGATTTTTCCAAAGTCCAACATTTTATAACCGAGACACTAATATTTTTTGAGCCAATAATTCGAGCACAGTATGATATGTTCTTGGATATTGATACTCATACACACTATGCTGGATATTGACCATTGATTCTCTCTACTTGCTTCGCTTCTTGACCAGTTATATACCATATCACAAAATAGATTCTGAAGGTCGAAGTTTGTCTCAAGAAAAAGGTAACGTCGTTTCTATCTGTCACTCAACTTTTATTTTATTGCGCTAAAATTACTAAATAAATATTTTTTCTGTAACTAGAAAATTTACCTAACTTAACACAAGTATATATCATGTATCATGAAAGTCACTAAATTATTTTTTTGCGACTTTTGCCTAAGTACCATAGAAAATATCTGAAACTACAAGAAAATCACGTTTTTCGGACCACAAAAAATCGCCGGAAAGTACTCGCAGATTTAGATTTTCCGATGACTTTCCGACCAAAATAGAGTAGTCTGTCGGAAAAGGGTTTCTGACTAGTGTGGTCGGAAGTTTACTGACTACTACTTTCTATGATACTCCTCAAATTTTACTTTATTGCACTAAAATTACTAAATAATTTTTTTATGTAACGAGAAATTTATCTATCTTTACCTAAGTATCATGTAACTTTAAAGCCATTCGACTTTGCCTAAATATCATAGAAAATGTCTCATTTTGTTTCTTCCTTAGTGACTTTCTGTGATACTTGGACAAAATTGAGCAGAATTTTTTATTTTTTTTTCAGATATTGACTATTGATTCTCTTTACTTGCTTCAATTTTTGACAAATTAATTCTCAGATCAAGAAATAGATTCTGAACGTCGAAGCTTGGCTCAAGACATCATAATGCTTGAGAATCAAATCCCAAGTATAGTTCTCATTCAAATCCAAATGCTCTCAGTCGACCTTACTCAAAGCTGTTTCAAGATTTATTCTTTAATATCTGTAAGGCACACTCTCCTCTCCAAATTTCGGAGAAAAAGAAGTTTCGTAGTTTCAAGTTTTGCAAGGCTCGCTCTCCTCATTTGCTGGCTTATATGCATCAATTAATCGTCAATAATCGCGCGATTATTGAAGGGGAGGAAGAAGATGATGATTCAGAAGATTATTTTGATCGGTATAATAGGTCTTTTGAAGAACATATTGTTGTGAAAGTAGTGCGAAATATTGCTGGTATTATTCCAGGAGGTGACATCGTTGAGAAACCAATTAGTTTGATGTCCCAATTGCCATGGGACCATATCACTGGACTAATAAAAAAGGAAGACGAAAATAAATCACAAATTGAAGAGATTGAAATACCACCGGTCACAGAACTTGAAGAAATTGCTAAGGTAATGTTGACATGTGTAGTCTCTTTTCAAAATTTAAACGGATACTTCATTTGTTTCAATTTATATGGGGAATTGAAATTAATTAAAATTTTATGTATTAAATCTTTTTACTTGAACTATGCAGAAAGTCCTACAGTTTAGAACTTTGAAAACATTAAGAATTTACTTTATACAAATCTATATTTAGGAGTTTAAAACTATATTATTATATTTTTTCTTATTTAAATTATGTAAAAATCCAAAACTTTAAAAATATTAAGAGTTTACTTATGTAAATCTTATACTTAGAAATATCCGGTCATTTGTTATGAAGGAAAATGTGACACCATAGTATTATATTAATACTTGTGTCTCTTGTGCGTATGCATAGTTAATATTTGTATAACATTGTCAGCACTTTTATGAGGCAGGGATTTCTTTCTTTGCCGAGTAGTTTAATTACTTAAAAAAGCATCATTTCAGGGACATAATTTTTTTTCTTATTTTTTCTAACTCAAATACATTCTTTTATAATTTTTATGTAGTTTTTTAAAAGTCTATACTCACTTATCAAGATACACGCGCAAAGCGCACGCCTCAAGATTAGTAACTATAAAAACATGCCAATTATGAGTAAAATAAAAAGGTTAAAATTAAAATTGTATCCACTACAGAAAATTCTCATTTTTTCCTGAACGGATTAATAATGAATGCCACATTAGATGAAACAGGAGCAGCAATGTTTGACTATTTTTTTTTATTAGCCAAACACAGAGACTTTTGTTTTTTCCTATTTTTTGGGTGGCGGTAATTTTGAACTTAGGATCTCTTGTCCGATTTGATGCTATGTTGGCTATTATGAGATCATCTCAGCCAGAAGTTTAAATTGTTAAAGATAGCACCACTTTTAATTGGAGTACGTAATAATTATATTATGTGAGAGGTAAAATTCAAGCCAGGCATAAGGGATATTAAATTTGTAGAAGAAGGAGGTGAACACACATTTTATCTTCCTGAAATCACACTAAATTCCGATTCAGAAGTGATATTAAGAAACTTGGTAGCATACGAAGCAGCTACTGCTGGTCTAGAATCAGCCCTTGAGTTAGCTGAATATGTTGACTTCATGTGTGGAATTGTGGATACTCCAAAAGATGTTGATATTCTCAAAAAAGCTAATATTATTAAAGTTGGATTAAGTTCTCTAAATGATGAGGAAATTGCTGATTTATTCAATGGGATAACTAAAACAAACGGGAAGTTCAAGAAGAAGAAGAAATCGGATATAGAGAAGGCTATTGAGATAGTGAATGAGAAATTTGATAATACATTAAGGGTGAAAGCTTATAGGTTTATCAAGAAGCATGTTTATACATCTTGGAAGTTTCTAACTATGTTTTCTACTGTGCTGCTTATTCTACTGATTTGTTTGCAAGTGTTTTGCCAAGTTTATGGCTGCAGCAACCGGTGGTTTCGTACTTCTTCTTGATCATTTCACTTTCGTTTTTTTTTGTGTGTGTGTGTGTTTTGGTTTGTTGTTTCGACTGATCAGAAGGAGATGATGCTTGTAATTTTCTGTGTTTTTGGTTTGTTCTTTCGATTGAGAAGAAGATATATGATGCTTGTAAATCTGTTTCCTGTATTTGGTTTCGTAGCTGGCTTGAATAATACGCCTAAGTCCTAAGTAATAAAATTTTGATCTTCTACGTATATATACACGGTCTTGTAAATTTGGTCAAAACTAAATTAAAGAATGCTTAAGAGTTGAAACTAATGAATATCTTCTCCATTTTCTATTAGTATAAAGAGGAAAATAAACCCGCTAGCTATTCGATAACGTCAATCTAATTGGTCTCTAAACGTATATTCTACTTAACAAATAAGTATGGTTGCAGATATTCTAGTAAAGTATATAATTGCAACAGTAACAAGGCTAGGGCTTTTTGTATTTTATACATCCGCTCCTGCTTTTGTATATGATATACCTATGAAAGGGATTTGTTAGGAACTAATGTTGTGCGCACAAGGAATATCCATAATATTATAAGCTTTAACAATACTTATATATTTGAAGTATATTAAACATTCTATATATATGGAGGTTATTATCTCACAATATTCTACTTACTAATAGCTAATCTTCAAGTGGGGTGTCATTTTTATCTCGGTGGAAAGCCGTAAACATATGTTTCTTGATTGCATTAAGGTGAGAGAGGTCTTGATGACGTGGTTGTATGAGCCGGATGTAGGGGCGAAGCTACATTTACTTAAGGTAGTCAATATACCATCCTTCGTCAAATTACATTGTATATAAGTAAAATATTAGGTTTTAAAGATATATAATGTATATTGAACATTCTTTGTCGGATAATTTTTTCACTTCTTCAAGTTTGAACACTCTTAGAGAAATTTCAAGTTTCGCCGCTGACTAGACGTGAAAGGTATTAGCATGGCTCAGTTTCCTAGTGGTGTTGTTAATGACTTAGATTCTTTGAAGGCTCGTCAAACTTGTGCAGTACTTTGAAAATTTTGGGCCATGAGGAACGAGTTTGTGGAATCGTAAAGTTCTCCTTTACATATGTGTTATCCGAAGCTCTGAATTTTTCGAATGAGTACGAGCTTGAAAAACAATCGATTGGGGTCTGTTGGGTAATCCTATGGGTTTGTGGACTCTTCTTGGTGTAAGCCTACATATGAAATCTGGAAATACAATATAGATGTAACTATCTGTTTGCTTAGAGTTACAGTGGAGTAGGTTTGTGCGCGATTCAACGGACCAGTTTGTAGTTGCAACTTCTTCGATTTTTAGAGGCTGTGTCAACGATAGATATGTTGAAGTTATGGATTTATATTTAATTTGTTCTTGTTTGATTGTTTCAAAATGTTGATTGCCCATGTTATCACGACCCAAAACTCAACCAGACATTATCAACACTGACAACTCAGACATTATCAACACTTTCAAGTTTAAAATAAACTAAATCAGGTTTAATTAAGTAAAAATCTCATATAACTGGATAAAACCGTCACAACTCGATACAGAAGTTTCCCAAAACCAGGGTGTCACTGAGTACATGAGCATCTATACAATACGAAGTCTGATACACTGTCTAAGAAATGCAGAAACTGAATAAGTAAACTGAGGGATAGAGGAGGAGAGTCAAGGTCTGCGGACGCCAGGGCAGCAAACTCGATAATCTCCGAATGACTGAACTCTGAGAATCAGCAACCACCGTGCCCGAAAATACCTGAATCTGCACACAAAGTGTAGGGTGTAGCGTAAGTACAACCAATTCAATAAGTAACAAATCTAACCTTTGGACTGAAAGTAATGACGAACTCGAACATTACTACCCACATATAGAATTAATAGTGAAATTTATGAAAAATATGACAGTAATATCTCAGAAATTCATAATCTGCAGGTAACGATACAAGAATTTAGGCATACTTCTATGTTTAACAATTAAACTCAGAACAGATAAGGTATGTTAAGTCTGAATGATATGAGGAATATGACATCTCTATATCTACATGCCAATATGCATATCGTTTTTGATGCAATACAATGAAAAGCCTCGCGTACTCACACTCTCGGAGTACTCAACCTGACTGTCTCAATTCTCACTCATCACACTCAATCACTCAGCACTGTACAGGGCAGATCCAGCCCAAAAGCAAATAAATCTAGGGCAGATCGAGCCCAATGCAAATGAATCAATAGCAATTGTACTTACTGTGGGTGTGCAGACTCCGGAGGGGCAGATCTAACCCAAGCGCTATAATAAGCCCAGTCCTGGCATGAATCAATAAAGTCTAATGCGGCGTGCAACACGATCCCATAAGTATCACTCATAAATAGGCACTCGGCCTCACTTAGTCATCGATCTCTCCAGTCTCTCGAGCTCACAACATTCATGCTAAGCAGCCCAAATCAATGATATATGATGTGACAATGTACGATAACGGAAACTGAGATATGATATGCAATGATGAATGCGACTGAGTACATAACTACAATTAAGCAAATAACTCAACAACAAGGAACGACCACTGTGGGTCCCAATAGTACCAACATATAGCCTAGATATGATTTCTAGCATAAATCACAGCTCAAGTGCTCTAACACATAGTGTTCCATAAAAATGATAAGATAAGATAGCTACACAGTTCCATGGAATCGACTAAATCACAATTACTACGGTGCATGGCCACACGCCCGTCACCTCGACACCAATCACATAACACGAAATTCGGGGTTTCATACCCTCAGAACCAAGTTTAGAAGTGTTACTACCTCAAACCGTGGAAAAACTCTACTCCAATAAGCCCTTGCCTCGCGAATAGGACTCCGAATGCCTCGAATCTTGCCACAAACAATTCGATACAATCAACACGAGCTAAATGAATCAATTCCATACGAAAATACTAAGTTCTTAATCAAAAGTCAGTAAGTCAACTAAAAAATGGACCCCCGAGCCCACGTCTCAGAATTCGATAAAAGTCACAAAATCCGGAAGCCCATTCAACCACGAGTCCAACCATATCAAATTTACGAAATTCCGACACCAATTCGTCACTCAAATCCCCCAAATTAACTCTCCAAATCTCTAGCCTCAAACTCCCAAAATTCCACCTCAAAACACACAAATTAGGTGGGAAATTTAATAGGGAAACAAGTTTATTGAATAAAAATGATCACAAGTAACTTACCTCAAGAAACCCCTCAAAATACCTCTCAAAAATTGCCTTAGTCCGAGTTTGAAATGTCCGAAATGAGAAAAAATCACGAAACCCTTCGGATTTAACACTACCTGTGCGTTCGCACTTGCGACCCACTTAACTGCATCTGCGGTCTCGCAGGTGCGGACACTTTTCTGCTTTTGCAGTAATACCTGAAGGTCCCTGCCTTCGCTTTTGCTATCACACACGCGTAGATACGAGTCCGCATCTGCGGAGCTTCCTCCGCACCTACGCTCCACATCCTCCTCACCGAGTTCTGCTTCTGCGCCCATATGCCGCATCTGCGATCACGTAGGTACGAAAATACCCTCACACTTGCGACCACTGCACACCCCTTCCCAGGCCACTTCTGCGCTCCTCGCGTCGCTTCTGCGAGCTCTCACCTGCGATCAAAACTCTGCAGGTGCGATCAGACCAGACCTGGTGCACTTTAGCAGACCTTCAATTCCAAACTTTAATCCGTTAACCATCCGAACTCCGCCCAAGGCCCCCAGGACCTCAACCAAACACACAAACAAGTCTTAAAACACGATACAAACTTAGTCGAGCCCTCAAATCACATCAAACAACATCAAAAATACGAATCACACCTCAATTAGAGCCTAATGAAAACTAGGAAATTTCAACTTCTATATTCGATGCCGAAACCTATCAAATCACGTTCGATTGACCTCAACTTTTGCACACAAGTCGCAAATGACATAACAGACCTACTCTAACTCCCGGAACCAAAATCCGAGTCCGGTAACCACAAAGTCAACTCTTGGTCAAACTCTCAATTTCCAAAACTTCAAATTTCTAACTTTCACCATTTCAAGCCTAAATCAACTACGAATCTCCAAGTCACTATCCGGACATACTCCTAAGTCCGAAATCACCCAACGGAGCTATCAGAACAATCAAAACTCTATTTCAGAGCCATTTACACACAAGTCAACATCCGGTCAACCTTCTCAACTTAAGTTTTCAAACCTTGAGACTAAGGGTCTCAACCTATTCCGGAACATCCCCGGAACCGAACCAACTATTCCGGCAAGTCACATAGCAACAATTAAGCATAAAATAAGTAGTAAATAGGGGACTGGGTCTACAACACTCAAAATGACCGGCCGGGTCATTACACATGTATAATTAAATATTGATGTTTTATACTTTAATACCACACAAGAGGGGAGATGATTTGTATGGTGTCCGATTTTTCGTGTGCACAGTTTATAGAAGTACCTGGTTCTTCTATGTGTTCCTCATACTACTGTTGCGGAATAATAAATGTAGAAAGTAAAGAACACAAGTATTTTTACATGGAAAACACCTGGTTCAAAAGGTGAAAAAACCACGACGTACTACCCAGTAGGATTTTTTTCAACACTTCACTAAATCACTGAGCCAAAAATAGTATTTACAAAACTCTTTGTAAACCTAAGGATTACCTCTAACCCTTTGTGGCAACCAGCCTCAGACTGTTGCGATAATTTCAAGTTAACTCTAACTTGAACATTATACTCAGAGTACCTAGTACAATTGCTTCTGAAGAAAGCTGAAAGGTACAACTCAAAAGCCCTACTACAATTGAACTAGAATAAAAGACATACACTTGGAACTGATTCTTTTATCTGGTTCATGTAGCATCATGTTCGCACACTTGAATCACACAAGAATTGCTTGCAAAATGCCTTGCTATTTTGCTCTCAACTCTTGCTTAACTTCTACGTTTGTGCGTTACCTGTAAAATGAGAACATCCTAAAATATATAGAGTTAGTAGAATAGGATTATCTAGAAGTCTAATACTTTACTCTTCCTTGGTGGAAGAGTTCTAGTTATCTTCAACTTCTAACTCCTCCCTTTATCTAGGATATAGTTCTCTTTGAGAAAGGAGTCCCTCTCCCTATCAATTATGCAACCTTTTCGTTCAGGAGATATCAGATATAACCACTTAAGCTTATCTCCTTCACGTGCATGCCTTGTGCTTGAATCTGCCCGTGTCTGTGTACACTGTGTATGGACCTGGTTCATTCTTGAGTTCCTTTATCAATCATCAAAACAAACTTATTTAGGCCAACAAATTCCCCCTTTTTGATGATGACAAACTTTGTGCTTTTCATAAGTATAAGACCTGTTTCAACTCAGCTCAACATCAACATAGTGTTATAATACTTTCCATTTTAAAGTCACAAATTATCAAGGACCAAGTTCACTAGGTTATAAACATCACAGTCCAAAGTTATAAAAAGCACAACCTATCTTCCCCCTTTTGGCATCATCGAAAAGCTGCATAATTATGTTAGATAACAAGATTTTAGTAGATTTTATTCATTTCCACTGGGGCTAATTCAAATGCAATCATGGAGTCAAGCATCATTTATCAATCTAATGATATTATTTATCTAAGAAGCATCAACAAACAGTTAGAGCACAAAAATAGATGATTATCATTGATACTAGTCATCCACAAAGCATAAAGAAAAATAAAGGTACTGCATCATGAGCAAAAAGAACAACAATAAAAAATAATCCCATCCGGGTCACTGGTTTGTGTAACTAGGCTAGGAAGGTTTCAAGGCTGGGAAGGACCAGGTTCTTGGTTTTTGGCCTGAAGCAGCTTCAACATGTCATGAAGAATGCCTTCATTCTTCTCCTTTGCAAGCTCAGCCCTGAGAGCATCCCTCTCAGTTTCTACTTCAGCCAACCTCTTCTTCAGCCTCTCAATCTCAATATCCTTAGCCCCACTCTTTTGCACCAAGGCTCTCACTTTGCTGTTCACAGGCACTTTCTTGGAAAAACCAAGTTCTTTAGCAACAACATGAACTTCATAGTCACAAGCAGTCAAGATGTTTGCCCCAAAGTGATCTTTGCTTGTACTAACATCCCGTTTCTTTAAGGGAACCTTGACGTGATCCAGTATGGTGGTGAGAATGAAACCATAGGGTATGACGTGAGTTTTGGTGCCATTTTGAACCCTATCAAGGAGCTGGATAATAAACACGGGCCAATTAATCTTCCTCCCACTATCCAAGCATTCCATAAGGACCAAGTCCATGAATGTGGCAATGTCCCTTCTTTCCTTCCTAGGAACACAACCTTGTTAACAAATTCAAACAACATTTTGTGGGCAGGCTTCATCTTATTTTTGTATATAGCCTTGGACTCTAACTCTAACTCATTGTCTGCAAACTTTTTTGTAATGGCAAGGGAGGTGGTGAGGTTCTCTAGGTTTGGCCATTTTAGCTTTTTGTAATCATTGTACCCTTCAGCAGGTACACCCACAATCTCTTCCAATTCCTTGTCGTCAAAGCTCATAGTTACCCCCTTCACCATATTGGTGACTCTGCCGTTTTTGATCTCACAATTTTCCATGAACTCCATAATATCAGTTCTGGCAAGCCTTCCATCCATCTGAAGGATTATGTCCTTCCAACCCTGCAGTTGTAGTTTTTCCAGCAGCATCACCATACCTTCCTCCTCTAAGTCCCTGAGGAGTATACCTTTCAAGATGATTCTTTTCCCAAACTTAAACCATCTTGTCCTGCTCATCATCAGATTCCTCTTCTTCTTCACTTTCTTCTTCCTCCACTACTTTCACTTTTCTAGATTTCATGGCATACCTGGTTTTTTCCGCCAAGGTAGAAGGCTCTGCAGAATTTGTCTTTGAAGGTGACTTCTTTTTGGAAGTCTTTCTTTTCTTTGCCTTTGGAGTCACAACCTCCACCTCTTCTGCCTCGTCTTCATCATGAAGAATCATGTCCATCTCCTCAATTTCAACTGCCTTAACAGATTCACTCACTTTCTTCTTTTCCTTTGCAACAACTTTTCTTTTACTCTCTTCTAGGGCTCTTTCCAGTTCAACCTCACTCTGTTTATTCTGACTCCTTGTAGCTCTTCCCCTAGTAGGAGCAGTCTCTACAGGGATAGAATAGACAGCATTTCTCTTATTTTTTGCCCTAGCAGTTCCGGGGATTGTAACTCCTGAACTCTTCTTCTTTTTCGGATTCTAGCTGTCAGACACCCATTTTAGCAGGTTTTCGAGAGGTTCCTGCACAGATGGAACAGGTTCTTGGAACCTCTTCCTCAACCTAACCAACCCCTCAGCTGCACTAGCATCTCCAGACCCACTACCCCCTTCCTCTTTCCAAATTTCTTCCTTCTCAGCAGCATCCTCACTCCATAACAGCATAACCTCAGTCTCCTCAATCAACTCAACAGGAATAGGTGAAGATTCAACCACTCCTTGTTTTCCCTTTCCCCTCACATCACCTTGAGAACCCTCACTCTCTTTTACTTTTCTCTTTTTATTTTTACCACCAGTTTCAACCCCAGTAATAGTTCCCACCAGAACAAACCTATTCTCCAGATTCTCAGCAACCCAGAAATTTCCCCAGATGTAATCTTAGGACCAGATGTTACCTGCTCTGTTTCAGATGAAATAGTTTCTTCCCCTTCAGTTGCAGAATTAAAGGATTCTTCAGATTTTTGGGGTTCCTCTGCCTGGCTTGCTTTCAATTGTCCATTTATTTTCTTGATTTGTTCACTATGAGCGATGTTCTTGGAAGGAAGCCTGTTGATCCTTCTTTTCTTAGAGATAGGTGTGGTTGAGGGTGCAGTTGAAGGTATGGGTGTGGATTCTTTAGGTGGTGATGAGGGATTTTCAGAAAGGTTTGCCATTGATGATGGTAGAAGAAGAGTATGTGTGTGTGTGTGTGTGTGTTTGTATGCTGAGAAGACGAGAGAAGATAGAATTATTTGGCGGCTGGAAATTAGAAGTGAAGAAACGGCTAAGGCCAAATTAATTTAAAGAGGGAGAGTTTATATGGGTAACGGTAGCTTTTCAGAAGCTCAGGAGTCTAATCATACTGGGAGTCATTTTGAAAAGACGTTAGAGACTTCACTAGATTCTAGACAATTATGGCGCTGGAGACTATCTTTGGGTAAAACAAGTTCTTTTTGTGACAGATAAGCTTGAGGGAGGTTAGGATTAAATAGGACTCTCCTTTTGATCATGATCCAAATACAATTATTTCAAAATATGCTGAGTGGAAAGTACATACCATGTAATCTTGATGAACTAGGTTCTTCACTGAGAATTCTCTTGTGTTAGTCTGAATTTTCTAAGAAAATAAAAATAATATCATTAGAGATTAATAAGACATTTTAGCACAAGGCACAAAAGTATACTAGTGAAAGTATGAGACTAAGCAAAATCTAATCTAATTATTTAGAAAATTCACAAATTGTCTAACCAATTATTGAGTTAGAACTGGTTCCTTTTAGGTGATCTTAATCATCCATAATTCTAACCTATTCCTTTCAAAGTGATCTCTACTTAGAGCTTTTGTGAAGATGTCAGCTATTTGCTTGTCAGTAGCAAAAATTCCACAGTGATCAAACCTTTTTCATAGTTGTCCCTCAAAAAGTGATGCCTAACATCTATATGCTTAGTTCTTTTGTGATGAATCGGGTTCCTGGTCATACTAATTGCACTGGTGTTGTTACAAAAGATGGGGATACAACCTACATCAATTCCATAGTCCATTAATTGCTGTTTGATCCACAACAATTGAGCACAACATGAGGAAGCAGCCACATACTCAACATCAGCAGTAGACAAGGCCACAAAATATTTCTTTTTGGTGGCCCAAGACACAAGACATGAGCCAAGAAAGTTTGCCATACCTGAGGTTCTTTTTCTATCCACAAGAAAACCTACATAATCAGCATCAGCATATCCCACTAGGCTGAAATTACTACCTTTTGGATACCATAGACACAAGTCAGTGGTGCTTTTTAGGTATCTCAAGATCCTTTTGACAACAGTCAAGTGAGACTCCTTTTGGATTTGCCTGAAATCTAGCACAAAGACCAACACTGAAAACAATATCAAGTCTACTAGTAGTGAGATACAATAAAGAGCCAATCATTCCCTTATACATCTACTGATCAACAGGTGAACCAGGTTTATCTATATCTAATTTTGTAGCTGTAGCTATAGGAGTGTCAATTTCATTGGAATCTTCTATTTTAAACCTTTTAAGTAACTCTTTCACAAACTTTTGTTGATGGATCATAGTTCCATTTGAATTTTGTTTAACTTGTAAGCCTAAAAAGAAATTAAGCTCACCCATCATACTCATTTCAAATTCACTGCTCATTAGTTTAGCAAATTCTTTACTTAACCTATCAGTAGTGCTCCAAAGATTATATCATCAATATATATCTGAACTACCAAGAGATGTTTACCTTTTTCTTTCAAGAACAAAGTATTGTCAATTTTACCTCTCTTGTAACCATGCTCAAGCAAGAATTTTGACAATCTTTCATACCATGCTCTTGGAGCCTGCTTGAGCCCATAAAGTGCCTTGTTAATCTTGTACACATGATCAAGAAGTTCCTTGCTTTCAAATCCCAGAGGTTGCTTGACAAACACTTGTTACTTTAGATAGCCATTGAGGAAGGCACTCTTGATATCCATCTGATAGAGAGTGAATTCCATGTAAGTAGCAAAGGCTATAAGGAGTCTAATTGCTTCTAATCTTGCAAATGGAGCAAAAGTCTCATCATAGTCTATGCCCTCCTCTTAACTATATCTGTTAGCCACCAATCTTGCCTTGTTCCTTGTAACTGTTCCATTTTCTTCAAGTTTGTTTTTGAAGACCCATTTTGTTCTAATTACTGATCTGTCCTTGGGTCTTGGTACAAGATGCCAAACTTGACTTCTCTCAAATTGGTTGAGTGTATCTTGTATTGCATTCACCCAGTCTGCATTCTACAAAGTCTCAACAACATTTTTATGTTCAATAAGAGATAAAAAGGCATCAAAAGCACAAAGATTCTTCAAAGAAGATCTGGTTTTGATTCTAGAGGTTGGATCAATGATTATGTTCTCAATGGGACGATAACTTTGGTACTTGTAAGGTTTCATAACTAGCTGGTTTCCCCTACATGTTCCTTCAATATTTTGTTTCTGAGGAACAGGTTCATGGATAGGTTCCCTCGAGGTTTGAGGATCAATTCCTTTTTGTTCAATTCCCTCTGTCAGGTTGCCCTGGGTGGAAGGACCTGTTCCATCACCTGTTCCTTCTTCTGGTGTAGCTTCAGTCTTGGTTGTGGTTTCATTTAAGTTTCTTACTAGTCAAATTGCTTCATCATCCTGTTCCTATCTCTCATAAAGAATGTTAGTTTCATCAAAATCCATATGTACACTTTCTTCTACACACATAGTTCTTTTGTTTTAAATTTTATAAGCTTTACTATGTGAAGAATATTCCAAGAATACTCCCTCATTACTTCTGGGATCAAACTTACCTAGGGAGTCTTTACCACTATTGTGCACAAAGCACTTGCATCCAGATGCTCTAAGATGGAATAAATTTGGCTTTCTCCCTTTAAGTAACTCATAGGGAGTCTTCTCAATAAGAGATCTAGTCATGCACCTCTTTATGATGTAGCAAGGAGTGTTCACAGCTTCTACCCAGAAGCTATGGGGAAGTTTATGTCAAGACCCCAATTTCCCTCCATAAGATATCGTGATAACACCTAGTCTCTAAGACTAGTTAAGCCTAACAAGCATGCAAAAACATTAAATAAGAGATTAAAACTTGAACATCCTGACATTTTTTATAAATAGAATATACCAAAACTCAAACTGCAACTCAAAGTAACTACAACTCCCAAAACCTGGTGAGATATAAGTCACAAGCTCTAGATACAGTACCGAACAATCCTATACATCATTGTCTATCAAATGTAAAGAAATAAGAAAAAAAAAGAACAGGATAGAATGGGACTCCGAGGCCTGCAGACAGGTGAACCTTAAAGTCTCCGATAAGCAAGTCACTCCACACACTAATACCGAGGCTGATAAGATGTACTTGGATATGTACAAAACATGTGCAGAAGCAACGGTACCCAGTAAGTGCCAAGCCTAACCTCGGTAGAGTAGTGATGAGGTCGGGTCAATCCCCTACTGGAGATAATAAGAAACAAGGCAGAGATAATATGATATAATGAAAATGACAGGGAAGTGAGCAATAAAGAATTTACGGGAAGTAACAATACGGAATCCGGGAAAGCTAATGCTACACGAAAGGAAGACAAGAATTTTATATGTTAAGGAAAACAAGAACCAAACAATACAGCAAATATAGAATAGCAACAGGGCACTCCCGAAGTACCACCTTGTAGTCCCAAATCGTAAAAACAAATCACAGTCTTTCCTTATATCACCACGGGAGCCTTTATATTTGGTTTTTGAAAATTATTTTCCCGAAATAGCATCCCGCGTTTTAGCCCACCTTATCACACCGCATGGCTTCTAGTAGTTCCCCTACTAGCCACGCGTATCAAGCCCACCTTATCTCACCGCATGCGTTTCAACACCCAGACCTTATACGACCACATGCGTATCAATAATCACAACCACACGGCAGAAACCTCATGCAACAATAACAACCACACGACAAAAACCTCGTGCTAACAATAAAAACCACACGGCAGAAACCTCGTGTAAACAACCAAACAATCACCTCAATAATAAGACGGAAGCCAAAACACAACAACTGAATAAATGATATTCCAAGGATAGCAGTTTCAATAAAGAATTTCCACAGTTAGGTAATGATTACAGATATCAAGAAAAGCGAGTAATTCAACTAAATATGTGATACAAGTTGCAAATAGGAGATAAGACAAGTAGGCATGTGAAATTAGGCTAAACATGATGTCTATAATGTGCTAAAGTAACTCAATTAAGGCATGAAAAATAAACTACGTAGCAAAAACCGGAATTTCAATATTTAGCCCGTGTACGCACTCGTTACCTTACGTACACGGCCTTCACATATCATAATTTACCACCAAAATATCAAATCCTAAGGGGAATTTTCTCCACACAAGGTTAGACAAGTCACTTACCTCAAACCACACTCAATCAATCAATTAGAAGGCCTTTCCCTCGATTTTCCAACTCCGAACGGCTCGAATCTAGCCAAAACAATTTCATACTATAAATGTAACTGTAGGAAACTAATTTAAATAATAAAATAATAATTTTAGCTAAGAATTGAAAAATCTCTCCAAAACGTAAACCCCGAGCCCACGTCTCGTAACCCAACAAAAGTCACAAATATTCGGAAGTCCATTAAACCACGAGTCCAATCATACCAAATTTACCAAAATCCGACACCAAATCGTCACTCAAATCCCCAATTTAAACTCTCCAAATCCCTAGCTTCAAACTCCAAAATTACACCTCAAAACCACACAATCTAAGTGGGAAAATCAATGGGGAAACATAATTATCGAGTAAAGATAACCATAAGCGACTTACCTCAAGAATTCCTTCAAAATCCTTCTAAAAAATAGCCTAATCCCGAGCTCTCAAGTCCAAATGGTGAAAAATAACATAAACTCTTGATTTTGGAATTTTAATCTGCTGCCCAGTTAAATCTTTCTTCGTGAACGCGGAAATTGCCTCGCGTTCGCGAAGCACAAAATACTTCAAGCCTAAATTTCCTCTTACACGAATGCGAGGGTCCACTCGCGAACGCGATGTCAAGGTTTCTCAATCTTCACGATCGTGAAGCCCTTATCGTGAATGCGAAGCCCTTCTCGCGAACGCGTAGACCACGCGTGAGGTGCACCCCAATTTGCCAATCTTCTTCGCGAATGCTTGGGCTTCTTCGCAAACGCGAAGAACAAGTTCCTATTGACCTATCAAATCCGATGCAGAACCCTATCAAATCAAGTCCGATTGACCTCAAATTTTGCACACAAGTCATAATTGACATTACAGACCTATTCCAACTTCCGGAATCGAAATCTGACCTCAATATCAAAAGTCCATTCCCGGTGAAACTTCCCAAATTCCACCAATTTCCAACCTTCGCCAATTAACATCGAAACAACCTACGAACCTCCAAATCAACATCCTGACATGCTCCTAAGACCCAAATCACTATACGGAGCCATTGGATCCATCAAAACTCTATTCCGGAGTTGTCTTCACACAAGTCAAACTACAGTCAACTCCTATGACTTAAACTTCCATGTTAGGGACTATGTGTCCCATTTCACTCCGAAACTCAACCGAACCCGACACCAAGTGTCCCAGTAAGTCACATAACCACAAAATGAAGTAAAGGAAGAAATAAATAGGGGATTGAGGCTAATAATCTCAAAGCGACTGGCCGGGTTGTTACAGTTTACTAGAAAGAAGCATAGTCCTAGCCATTTCTTCTACAGTCCTATTCTTTATTTCAACTACTCCATTTTGTTGTGGAGTCCTCGGAGCAGAAACGTTATGATTTATGCCATACTCATCACAAAATTAAGCAAATTTAGCATTCTCATATTCAGTACCATAATCTGACCTAGTTGATGCAAGTTGATTACCTAGTTGTTTTTGAGATTTTCTAACAAAAGAAGTGAACATGTCAAATGCTTCATGTTTAGATGTTAAAAACAATGTCCAAGTAAACTTAAAGTAATCATCAACAAGCACCATAACATATCTCTTACCACTTCTGCTCAATGTTCTCATTGGTCCACAAAGATCCATATGGACCAATTCCATCGTCCTGGTAGTGCTTACCATTTTCTTACTTTTGAAAGAGGATCTTACCTGCTTCCCCCTTGCACAAGCCACACAAACTTTATCTTCCCTGAACTCAATGTTAGGCAGCCCTATCACCAAGTCCTTGGAGACTAATTTGTTGAGTTGGCTTAGACTAGCACTTCCAAGTCTCTTGTGCCAAAGGAGGTGATCATTATCCAATACACTTAAGTAAGTGAGTTCATTATCTGAAAGTGTGGACAGATCCATAACATATAAGTTCACTCCTTTTCCCTACAAAACTATCTTGTCAGTGGTAAGATTAATCACAAAATATTTTGTAGAGGTGAAGGCTACCATGTTACCTCTATCACACAATTGTGATACACTTATTAAACTATACTTCAGTCCATCTATCAGAGTAGACATTCTCAAAAGAGTGAGAATCAGTCTTACCTACGAGTCCAACCATATAATAATTATCCAAATCCGATCTCATTTTGCCTTTCAAAACCCAAAAAATTAGCCTAAGGAGTTTCTACCATTTTCCCAAATTTCAAACTCCAAAACACTAATTAGAAGATGTAATTAATAGTAGATTCATGGGAATTAATCAAAAATGAGTCATGAATCCTTACCCCAACAATTCCTTTTAACAACCCCCAATATTTTGCCTAAAACCGAGTTCTCAAAGTCCCAAAATGAATTATGAAGCAAAACCCTCAAAAATCCCTTTTTCTTCCCAGCGACTTTCGCTTCTGTGACCTTTGGGTCGCTTCTGTGATGCCGCACCTGCGGAAATACCATCGTAGGTGCAGACTCCACTTAAGTCCTCAAGTTTCTCTTCTGCGGACCATGGCTCACACTTGCGAGCCCGCTTTAGTGGAGAAAGAGACCGCACCTGCGGTCCTGCCCAAAGCCCCTCCTCCAATTCCAGGAGGAAATAGTCATGCCTGCGGAGGCGCACCTGCTCCCAGGTGTTTGCACTTGCTCCCAGTTGTCCACACCTACAATTCCGCACTTGCGGTCAAACCTTCCGTTAGTGCGATGACACCAGTAGGCTTGGGACTTCAGTAGTGAAGCTAAGTCCAATATTGGTCCGAATTCGATCCGAACCATACCCGGGGCCTCCGGGACCCCGTCCGAACATAGCAACAAGTTTCAAAACACATAACGGACCTACTCGAGGCCACAAATCACATCAAATAACAAAATGTCTTTGGATCGCAACCCAAATTCAAGCCTTTGAACTATGAACTTCCAAATTCTGAAACCAACGCCGATTTATACCAAAACAACTCTGATTGGCACCAAATGTTGCACACAAGTCCTAAATGATATTACAGACATATTCCAACTTTTAAAATCGGGATCTGACTCCGATATCAAAAAGTCCACTCCCGGTCAAACTTTCAAAAATCTTTCAACTTTCTAACTTTCGCCAATTTACGCCGAAATGACCTACGGACCTCCAAACCAACATCCGGACATGCTCCTAAGACCAAATAACCCTATGGAGCTATTGGAACCGTCAAAACTCCATTCCGGAGTCATTCTCACACAAGTCAAACTACGGTCAACTCCTATGACTTATATTTCCAACTTAGGGACTATGTGTCCCATAACACTCTGAAACTATCCCCAACCCGACACCAAGCACCCCGGCAAGTCACGTAACCACAATATAACATAGAGGAATCATAATTTAGGGTATCGGGGCTAATACACTCAAAATGACCGGTCGGGTCGTTATATCCTCCCCCTCTTAAAACAAACATTCATCCTCGAACGAGTATAGAAACATACCTGAAGTGGTATAAATATGAGGATAACGGCTACACATATCATGCTTGGTCTCCCAAGTCGCCTCCTTGACTGGCTGACCCCTCCACTGAACCTTCATTGAAGCAATATTCTTCGACCTCAATTTTTGAACCTGCATGTCCAAAATGGCCACCGGCTCCTCAACATAAGACAGATCCTTGTCCAACCGGACTGAGCTAAAATCCAACACATGAGACGGATCGCCGTGATACTTACGGAGCATAGAAATATGGAATACTTGATGAACTGCAGTAGACTGGGTGGTAGTACAAGTCTGTAATCCACCTCTCCAACCCTCTCAAGAATCTCAAAAGGTTCGATATACCTAGGGCTCAGCTTGCCCTTTTACCTAAATCTTATAACACCCTTCATGGGGGAACCCGGAGAAAGACCCGCTCCCCAACCATGAATGCAATGTCAAGAACCTTCCGATCCGCATAACTCTTCTGTCTAGATTGGGCTATACGAAGTCGATCATGAATTAATTTAACCTTTTCCAAAGCATCCTGAACCAAGTCTATACCCAATAGCCTAGCCTCACCGGGCTCAAACCAACCCACCGGAGACCGGCACCGCCTACCATATAAAGCTTCATACGGGACCATCTGAATGCTTGATTGGTAGCTGTTGTTGTAGGCAAACTCCACAAGTGACAAGAACTAATCCCAAAAACCCCCAAACTCTATCACATATGCGCGAAGCATATCCTCTAAAATCTGAATAGTGCGCTCGAACTGTCTGTCCGTTTGAGGGTGAAATGTTGTACTCAACTTTACTCGCGTGCCCAACTCATGCTGTATGGCCCTCCAGAACCGCGATGTAAACTGTGTACCCCAGTCAAAGATGATAGATATCGGTACACCATGAATCCTGACAATCTCGCAAATATAAACTCGAGCCAGCCGCTCAGAAGAATAGATAGTCACCACTGGAATGAAATGAGCCGACTTGGTCAACCTATCCACAATCACCCAAAGTGCATCGAACTTCCTCTGCGTCCGTGGGAGACCAACAACAAAATTCATAATAATCTGCTCCCATTTCCACTCCGGAATCTCTAGCTTCTGAAGCAATCCACCTGGCCGTTGATGCTCATACTTCACCTACTGATAGTTTAGGCACCGAGCTACATACTCCACCATGTTCTTCATCCTCCTTCACCAAGAATGTTTCCTCAAATCCTTATACATCTACGCGGCAGCCGGATGAATAGAGTACCGCGAATTGTGAGCCTCCTGGAGAATCAACTCACGCAAGCCATCTATATTGGGCACACATAGCCTGCCCTGCATCCGTAATACACCGTTGTCTTCAATAGTGACCTCCTTGGCATCGCCGTGCTAAACCGTTTCCTTGAGGACAAGCAGATGTGGGTCTTTATACTGACGCTATCTGATACGATCATAAATAGAAGACCGAGAAACCACACAAGCCAAAACTCAGCTCGGCTTAGAAACATTCAATCTAATAAACTGGTTGGCTAAGGCCTGACATCCAAGGCTAATGGCCTCTCTACTACCGGTAGATATGCTAAGCTACCCAAACTCTCCACCTTGCGACTCAAGGCATCGGCCACCTCATTGGCCTTCCCAGGATGATATAGAATGGTGATATCATAGTCCTTAAGCAACTCTAACCACCTCCACTGCTGCAAGTTAAGATCCTTCTGTTTGAACAGATGTTATAGACTCCGGTGATCGGTGTAAGCCGTTCAAAGGACACCATACAAATAGTGCCGCCAGATCTTCAAGGCATGAACAATAGATGCTAACTCAAGTTCGTGGACATGATAGTTCTTCTCATGCACCTTCAGCTGTCTAGACGCATGGGTAATCACCCTACCGTCTTGCATCAACACCGCGCCGAGACCAATATGCGATATATCACATTACACAGTATAAGACCCCGAAGGCAATATAGTCAAAGCTGTCTTGAGCTTTTGAAAGCTCTCCTCACACTCCTCTTTCCACCTGAACGGAGCACCCTTCTGGGTCAATCTGGTCATATGTGCTGCAGTAGACGAGAAACCCTCTACAAATCAACGATAATACCCCGCCAACCCAAGAAAATTCTGGATCTCCGTAGCTGAAGACGGTCTGGGCCAACTCTGCACTGCTTCAATCTTCTTCGGATCCACCTTGATCCCCTCAGTCGACACTACATGACCCAAAATTTCCACCGAATCAAGCAAGAATTCAAACTTTGAAAATTTTGCATATAACTTCTTTTCTCTCAAGGGCTAGAGCACGGTCCTCAAGTGCTGCTCATGATCCTCCCGGCTTTGGGAGTACACCAGAATGTCATCAATAAACACAATAATGAATGAGTCAAGATAGGGCTGAAATACATTGTTCATTAAGTACATGAATGCTGATGGGGTATTAGTCAGCCCAAAAGACATCACAAGGAACTCGTAATGTCCATACCGAGTCCTGAAGGCAATCTTCGGGATATCTGGCTCCCGAATGTTCAACTGATGATAGCTTGAACGCAAGTCAATCTTAGAGAACACTATGGCACCTTGTAGCTATAACACCCCGGAAAATTTCAAAGTACTTAAGTGTAAGGCCTGGTAAATTTTGCAAAGAAAATAATATTTCATGGTGCCGGACTAGGCTTACATGTTTGAGGATTATAGAAATTCTTCGCGGCGAGCTTGCGAGCCACGACTCAGACTTTTTGGATTGAACAATGCACGAGAATGAAAAGGAATATTTTTGGCAGAAAAATGTAATTCTGCGGTCCATTATGCAACCACAGAATCACTCTGCGGGCCGCATAATAGCCGCAGAAGTGAGCAGGAGAAGGGCCAGTCCGGGGAAATTATGCGGTCGATTATGCTACCGCATAACTATTTTGCGGTGCATTATGTGATCGCATAACAGTTATGCGGATTGCATAGTGATCGCATACATAGACAGATTTTGGCCAACTTTGGACACCAGTATGCGACCGATATGCGGTCCCGCATAACCATTATGCGGTCGCATATGCGACCGCAGAACCTATTCCAGAGCTTCATTTTTGGGTTTTTAAAACCCAACCCTATTTCGTTAAATACACTTTTTGGGTCATTTTTTGAGTTATTATCTGACATTTTAGAGTGAGAGAAGGTGCCCTAGAGTGAGAAGGTGTTCTCCAATAATTGTTCTTCAATTCTTGCCCAAGTTTTGGAAGATTGAGAAGAGAAACTCACTAGGTCTTCATCCTAGAGGTAAGATTCTACACCCTAACCCTTAATTTCGAATTTTGTGTAGAAATGGATAATAAGCAAGATAATTTGGGCAAGTGGGTTGGTTATTTTACATGCATGTGTTATCAAAGGGTGTAGAAAGACTGTTGAGCTAAAAATAGTAAAGGTTGGGTTGTGGGATGATGGAATCCTCCATGAAAGGACCTTGAAACCTTAATGCACATCTAGTGTTTGATACAATGCTCAAATGAGCTAGAACCATGATCATCTTCCTAATTTTGGTTCAATTTGTTATATTTCTAAAATAGATTGAAGTTGCTAAGAATTCCGGAACATTTAGAGTGTAAGGAAGCTCAAGTGAGGTATGTTGGCTAAACTCTCCTCTTATAATTGAATCCCACGATATTCATGTAAATTATGCAAGTTTCGAGTGATTCATTATGAAATTGGCTATTCCGAGTAAGATTGGGTTGAACGATATATGTTCAAAAAGCATCACAAATACTCTATTCATGTTTTGTTACTATTTGAGGATGTGTTAAAATATGGGCTGTGCATTAATAATGTTTCGACTCTAAGTCAAGTTCAAATGAAGGCTATTATGCCAAACTTTGTGAAATATCTCTATGTGCATTAGACTCTAAATTGCTCACATGTGTACTACACACTTTGATTTGAATTGTGTTTGTTGTTGATGATGAGGATGATATTTGAAATTGATAATGTGAGCATGAAATACTGAATATGGCCAATGTGCCAAGAATGATCTTATAATTATGGCCACTAGTGCCAATGAAATGAAAAGATGTGAAAGTATAATGAAATGCGATGATTGATATAAAAAGGTTGATGTCTCAAATAAGACGGCCTAGCTGATCGGGTCGTGATCGGACACCATGCCGCACACATGGTGGTGATTGTGCTGGAAATTGTAATTGAAATGGTAATTGTGGTTGATGTCCCTAATGAGATGGCCTAGCCAATCGAGTCGTGATCGGACTCCGTGCTAAAGACGGTGGTATTGATATCGAGAGAAATTGTGGTTGATGTCTCTAATGAGATGGCCTAGCCGATCGGGTCGTGATCGGACCCGTGCTAAGAGTACGGTGGTACTGGTTTTGTAAATAATGGTATTGTGGACAATGGTATATCGATACTAAAAATCTCCCAATGTGAGACATGTGAATTAATTTGAACATTGGATTGATCCTAAATTGAGATTTGATGTTAATAAAGGCTTTCATTGATATTATGATAATCTTGTTTGTATTATTTGTCATTCTATTGAAAGACTGTTTAGTTATACATACTAGTACTATTCGACGGTACTAACGTCACTTTTTTCGGGGGCGCTGCATCTTTAAATGGATGCAGGTGGTTCCACAACAGGAGATATTGATCAGTGATAGCAGTACACCTTCTTCCCAGCTGACTTGGTGAGCCCCACTTCATTCCGGGGTCATATATCTTTTGTACTTTGTGTATTTGGTTTGAGGTATAGTCGGGGACTTGTTGCCGGTATTATCATTGTACTCTTCTTTATCTATAGAGGCTCCGTAGACATAGTGTGGGTTGTGTATTGGTGCTGGGGAAAGACAAACTATGTTATGTTGTGGTTGTATTACTTGTCCATTTGAGACTTTAAAATTGATAAAACTATTGGAAATGAATTGGTATTGTAGACATGAACACATTTTCATTTAATTAATGATAATATGTATTATCTCTATTCGTGGATGAGTTTGGGTAGAATGAAATCTAACAGTCTTGCTCTGTCAGGTTCACTCAGTTGAGCACCGGTCGCGCTCCTCGGTTTTGGGGCGTGACAGTAGCTAATCAAATAGGTCATCAATACGTGGCAATGAATACCTGTTCTTCACTGTAACCTTATTCAACTAGTGATAATCAATACACATACGCATAGAACTATCCTTCTTCTTTACAAATAAGACCGAAGCACCCCAAGGCGACACACTGGGCCGAATGAAGCCCTTATCAAGCAACTCTTGCAATTGCTCCTTTAACTTCTTCAACTCTGCTGGGGCTATCCGATAGGGTGGAATAGAAATGGGCTGAGTGCTCGGTAACAAATCATTGCTAAAATCGACATCCTTGTCGGGCGGCATGCCCGGAAGATCCACCAAAAATACATCTGGATAATCCCTCACTACCGGAAGTGACTCCACGGCAGGAGTATCAACACTGACATCCCTCACGAAAGCTAGATAAGCATTACACCCCTTCTCAACCATATGCTGAGCCTTTAGAAATGAGATAACCCTTCTAAGAACGTAATCTAAATCACCTATCCACTCTATCAGTGGTAATCTAGGCATAGCCAGTGTCACGGTCTTGGCGTGACAATCGAAAATAGCATGATTAGTCGACAACCAGTCCATGCCCAAAATAATATCAAAATCTACCAACCTAAGCAACAATATGTCGGCTCTGGTCTCAAAACCTTCAAGAACAACATTACACGACTGATACACACAGTCAAAAACAATAGAATCTCCAACAGGCGTGGACACATAGACGGGAGAACTCAAGGAATCACGAGATATACCCAAATATGAAGTAAACTAAGATGAAACATAGGAATAAGTGGAGCCTGGATCAAATAAGACCGATGCATCTCTATGACACAATGGAACGATACCTGTGATGACTGAGTCGAATGCAACTGCCTCTGTCCTAGAAGGAAGAGCATAATATCTGGCCTGGCCTCCCCCTCTAGGGCGACCTTTACCTACTCGACCTCTACCTTGAGCTGAATGTGCAGGTGGAGTGGCAACTGGTGCGGTAACCATGGCTTGAGGACCAGGTGGAGCACGCAGAGCCTTAGTAGTCTGTGGAGGTGCATCCCTCCTGAGTCTGGGGAAATCCCTCACTATATGACGAGTGTCACCATACTCAAAACAAGCTCTCGGAGGACGTGGCTGTTATGGCTGGCTCGAGCCTGATCGGTTGAATTGACCACTAAAAGCACCCCGTGCAGGAGGTACACTGGAAAATAGTGGTGCATAATAGGGAGCCTGAGGCCTAGGAGTGGCCAGAATAACGCTAGAGGCTAGAAGTGCTGAATGAACATGGCAACTCACATAGACCCTACCATGACGAGGTGCAATTGGGGAACGGGTACCACTGTTTGTGCCAGAATCTTGAGGCCTCTTGGCCTCCCTCTCCTCTCTCTCTCTCTCCCGAGTTAACATACCCTCCAATCTCCAACGATCCCCATAACTAGCTAGTATACGATGTCCATCTCCAACTCTCGGGCCATGCTAAATCTGATACCGGGGTTGATCCCCTCGATAAATCGATGGACTTGCTCTCTAACAATAATAATCAAGGCTGGTGCATGCCTAGCCAAACCACTGAACCGGACCGCATACTCCGACATGGTAATAAAACCCTAGATCAACTGCTCAAACTCTGCGCTCCATGCATCTCTAAGACTCTGGGGAACAAACTCCCTCAAGAACATATCTGAGAACTGAGTCCAAGTGAGTGAAGTTGACGTGGCCGGACTACCCAACTCATATGCTCGCCACTACTGATAAGCCGCTCCCTTAAGCTGGAACGTAGTGAAAGCAACCCTACTAGACTCCACAATACCCATAGTATGGAGGATACAGTGGCACTCCTCAAGAAAACCTAGGGCATCCTCTGACGCCAAGCCGTTGAAAGTAGGGGGTGGTACTTCTTGTACCTCTCGAGCCTGAGCTTCTCCCCCTCAGAAACTGCTGCCCTAACCTCGGGCTGAACTGGGGCGACCGGCTGCATTGGTATGACCTATAGGACCTGGTCAACCTGGACCCACTGCTCTGGGGTACGGGCAGCGAGAGTCTATATTCCTCCCCCGACCTGAGATATGGCAGGAGCAAGTGGGATCAACCCTGCCTGGGCTAAAGTGCCGAACATGCTCAGAAACTGGGTGAGAGTCTCCTGGAGTGCTGGAGTAGTAACAGGCATCTCAGGTGCCTTCCCTCCAACTGGAGCTACTGATGGATCCTCTGTAGCAGCTCGTGCACATGCTCTGGCTGCACCGCGTGGACGTCCTCAGCCTCTACCTCGGCCTCGACCTCTCGCGGCTCTAGTAGGGGCGCGGGTGTCTAGTCATCTGATCTGACTGTACGTGTCTTCACCATCTGTGAGAGAATAGAAAGACAGAAATTTAGAATTCTGAAGTCAACAATTTTGCATGATAAGGAATCAAAGAAGTGAATATTTTCCTAACAGTTCCATAGCCCCCGAAGATAAGTACAAACGTCTCCGTACCGATCCGCGAGACTCTAATAAACTTGCTTGTGACTCATAACATCTATAAACCTAGAGCTCTGATACCAACTTGTCACGACCCCAAATTCCCTCCATAGGATATCGTGACAGCACCTAGTCTCTAAGACTAGGTAAGCCTAACAATATGCGGAAACATTAAATAAGAGATTAAAACTTGAACATCCCAACAATTTCATAAATAGAATCTACCAAAAACTCAACACGTATAATCCAAAAACCCAGTGAGATATAAGTCGCAAGCTCTAGATATAGTACCAAACAATCCTATACATCACTGTCTATAAAAATGTAAAGAAATAAGGAAGGACAAGGTAGAAGGGGACTTCGAGGCCTGCGGAAGTGGGTAGGTGTACCTTGAAGTATCCAAAAGCAAGGAACTTAGCGTGCTAATACCGGGGCTGATAGGATGTACCTGGATCTGCACAAGAATATGTGCATAAGCATAGTATGAGTACACCACAGCGGTACCCAATAAGTGCCAAGCCTAACTTCAGTAAAGTAATGACGAGGTCAGGTCAAGGCCTTACTGGAGATAATAAGAAATAAGACAGAAGACATAACGATATAATGATAATGGCAAATGAAGTGAAACAATAAAGAATTTATGGAAAGTTAACAATACGGAATCAAGGCAATCAATACAACACGAAAGGAAGATAAG
Source organism: Nicotiana tabacum (assembly GCF_000715075.1). Lineage (NCBI taxonomy): Eukaryota > Viridiplantae > Streptophyta > Magnoliopsida > Solanales > Solanaceae > Nicotiana > Nicotiana tabacum. The sequence goes on along the minus strand of NC_134097.1, from coordinate 14,921,121 downwards.
GATTTTACATGTTAAGGAAACAACAACCAATCAAATACAGTAAATAGAGAAAAGATCAACAGGGGTACTCCCGAGGTACCGCCTCGTAGTCCTAAATCATAAAAGTAACTCACAATCTTTCCTTATAGAACTGCGGGGGCCTTTACATTTAGTTTTAAAAATCATTTTTCCCAAAAATAGCACCCCGCGCTTTAGCCCACCTTATCACACTGCATGGCTTCTAGTAGTTCCCCTACTAGCCACGCGTATCAAGCCCACCTTATCTCACCGCATGTGTTTCAACACTCAGACCTTATACCACCACATGCGTATCAATAATAACAATGACACGGTAGAAAACTCGTGCAAATAGCAACAACAGCACAGTAGAAACCTTGTGCAAACAATAACAACAGCACGACAGAAACCTCGTGCAAAAAACCAAACAATCACCTCAACAATAACACGAATGCCAAACATAACAACTAAGTAAAATGACATTTCACAACTTATACCTTGCCTCAATAGAAACCACGGCTTTTGCAACTCAACACCAAACTCAACAACAAGATATTTCAAGGATAGCAATTTTAAGTAAATAATTCCATAGTTAAATAATGAATACGAAATTTAGAAAAGCAAGTAATTCAACTAAACATGTAGTACAAATTGCAAATAAGAGATAAGACAAGTAGACATGTGAAATTATACTAAACATGGTGACTATAACTTGATAAAGTACCTCAATTAAAGCATGAAAAGGAAACTACTTAGCTAAAACTAGAATCTCAATATTTAGCCCGTATACGCACTCGTCACCTTACGCACACGACATCCACATATTATAATTATCACAACAATACCAAATCCTAAGGGAAATTTCCTCCACACAAGGTTAGACAAGCCACTTACCTCAAGTCACGCTAAATAAATTAACTAGAAGGCCTTTCCCTCGATTTTTCAATTCCGAACGGCTCGAATCTAGACAAAACAATTTCATACTATAAATATAACTATATGAAACTAATTTAAATAATGAAATTATGATATGAGCAAAGAATTGAAATATCGCCCCAAAGAGTCGACCCAGGACTGCGTCTCGGAACCTGACCAAAATTATAAAATTCGAAAACCCATTCGATATCGAGTCCAACCATACAAGAATTATCCAAATGCGATCTCATTTCGCCTTTCAAAACCCAAAAATTTAGCCTAAGGAGTTTCTACCATCTTTCCCAAGTTTCAAACTCAAAAACACTAATTAGAAGATGTAATTAACAGTAGATTCATGGGAATTAATCAAAAACGAGTCAAGAATTCTTACCCCAATAATTTCTTTGAACAACGCTCAAAATGTTGCCTCAAACCGAGCTCTCAAAGTCCCAAAATGAATTATGAAGCAAAACCCTCGAAAATCCCCTTTTCTGCCCAACAACTTTCGCTTCTGCGGCCTTTGGGTCAGTTCTATGATGCTGCACCTACGGAAAACCATCGCAGGTATGGACTACACTTAAGTCCTCAGGTTTTGCTTCTGCGGACCATGGCTCGCACCTGCGAGCCCGCTTCAGCGGAGAAAGAGACCGCACCTGCGGTCCTACCCAAAGCCCCTCCTCCAGTTCCGCTTTTGCAGAGGAAATGGTCGCCCCTGTGGAGGCGCAACTGCGCCCAGGTGTCCGCACCTGTGGTCAAACCTTCTGCAGGTGTGGTGACACCAGCAGGCTTGGGACTTCAGCAATGAAGCTAAGTCCAAAATTGGTCTGAATTCGATCCGAACCATACCTGGGGCCCCCAAGTCCCCGTCCGAATATACCAACAAGTTTTAAAACACATAAAGGACCTACTCGAGGCCTCAAATAACATCAAACAACACAATTTCTACGGATCATAACCAAAATTCAAGCCTATGAACTTGAACTTCCAAATTCCGAAACCAACGCCGATTCATACCAAAACAACTCCGATTGGCACCAAACTTTGAACACAAGTCCTAAATGACATTACATACCTTTTTCAACTTCCAGAATCGTGATCCGACCCTGATATCATAAAGTCCACTGCCTGTAGAACTTTTCAAAATCTTCCAACTTTCCAACTTTTGCCAATTTATGCTTAAAAGATCTACGGACCTCCAAACCAACATCCGGGCACGCTCCTAAGAACAAAATAACCCTACGGAGCTATTAGAACCGTCAAAACTCCATTTCGGAGTCATCCTCACACAAGTCAAACTATGTTCAACTCCTACAACTTAAACTTTCAACTTAGGGACTATGTGTCCCATAACACTTTGAAACTCTCTCGAACCCGACACCAAGAACCCCGACAAGTCACATAACCACAATATAACATAGAGGAAGCATAATTTAGGGGATCGGGGCTAATACATTCAAAATGACCGGCCGGATCATTACAGTTCATTATCTGAAAGTGTAGACAGATCCACTACATATATGTTGTTTACTCTTTTTCCCTACCAAACTATCTTGTCAGTGGTAAGATTAATCACAAAGCATTTTGTAGAGGTGAAGTCTACCATATTACCTCTAGCACATAATTGTGATATACTTATTAGACTGTACTTTAGTCCATCTATCAAGTAGACATTCTCAATAGAGTGAGAATCAGTCTTACCTACCTTTCCAATCCCAATGATCTCACCTTTCTTTCTATTTTCAAAGGAGACATTACTTCCTTTAAGGTCCTCAAGTGAAAGGAACTGGTTCTTACTTACTGTCATATACTTTGAGCAACCACTATCCATGTACCATATTTGGCTGCTTCCCTTCACTTGGACATGCAAAAAGAAATCAGGGGTTGGTCTTAGGAACCCAAACTAATTTGGATACCTTTCTATAGGCAAAAGAATAAATCAAATTCTTTTTAGCCCAACTTGGCAACCTATTTTTCCTTAAAACAAAATTTTTGTTCTTTTGACTTGCCTTCTCTTTTGCAGTGCATTCACTCTTATAGTGATCGGTGTTACCACAGTGTGTGAAAATCTTATTCTCAGGGAGTGTGAGGTACTTGCTTTTGAGATCCCACTTAGGTGCAGAGTTCCCAAAGCCAAGTCCTCTTCTGTTGCTACTATGATGTTCTTGTAGCCATGAAAGTGTATCAGAGGACCTGTTCCATCTACAAGTTCTGTCTAGCTTATGCTTGACCTTGTTCAGATCCTTCTTTAGGACTCTTACCTGTTCATCCCTCTTATACAACTCATCTTTTATTTTTTCTATATTTTCTTCTAAAGTGAGTTGTGTGTGATTAGCTGTCTTTTTATATGTTCCTAATTTCAATTTTAAATTTTCAGATCTAAGTTCTAGGACAGTTTTTGATGTGGTGAGTTCATCTCTTTCCCTCTTCTATTCAATTTCCCACAAAGGACATTTTTTGATGTGGTAATCCATCTTTCCATACTTGTAGCAACCATCATTTGTTTGCTTCTTAGGAGCTTTTGCCTTGCTGTAGCTTCCACTTCTTGAAGAACCCTTTCCTCTCCTCAGGTACTTCTTGAAATCTTTGGTGATCATAGCCATTTCATCATCTTCCAGATTAGAACCTTAAGTGATTCTGAGTGCCAAGCTCCTTTACTTCTTAGGTACATCCATTTTCATGATTTGTCTCCTAAGTTCATAGGCAGTGAGATTCCCAATCAATTCATCTAGTGGGATAGTGGCAATATTTTTTGACTTCTTGATGGCAGTGATCTTGCTTTTTCAAGTGATTGGCTAAACCCTAGTAAGTATCTTCTCAACCTTTTCTTCTTCAGGGATAATCTTTCCAAGAGATTTTAGTTCATTGGTCAATGTAGCGAACCTTGTGTATATGTCCTGAATGGTTTCCCCATCCTTTATAATAAAGTTCTCATACTGAAAATATAGTAGAGTTTCTCTGGATCTCTTTACCTGAGTTGTTCCTTTATGGGCCACTTGCAGTGTGTGCTAAATTTGCTTAGCAGTGGAACAACCTTGGATTCTGCTGTACTCATCTGGACCAAGCCCACAAATAAGCCATTTCTTGACTTTAGCATTCTTCTCCCACTTCTTCAAGTCCTCAGCATTGTAATCTGCTCTTGTTTTTGGCACATCTACTCCTTCAACATTTTTCTTCAAGGTTGCTAGTGGACCATCAGTGACAATGTCCCATAGCTCATAGTCTTCTTGAATGTGATCTCTTTTTCTATTCTTCCACCAAGAGTAGTACTGTCCATTAAAGAGTGGTGTCCTAGTAGTGGATTACCATTCCAATTTCTAGGTGGTGCACTCATCTTGATCTCCTAAGGTATTAGCCTCTTCAAGAATAACCCGCTCTGATACCAATTGATGTTTTATACTTTAATACCACACAAGAGGGGGTGATTTGTGTGGTGTCTGATTTTTTGCGTGCAAAGATTGTAGAATGACCTGGTTCTTCTATGTGTTCCTTATAATACTATTGCGGAATAATAAATGTAGAAAATAAAGAACACAAGTATTTTTACGTAAAAAATACCTTGCTCAAAAGGTAAAAAAATTACGACCTACTATGCAGTAGGATGTTTTTCAACACTTCACTAAATCACTGAGCCAAAAATAACATTTACAAAACTCTTTGTAAACCTAAGGATTACCTGTAACATTTTGTGGAAACCAGCCCCAGACTGTTGCGATAATTTTAAGTTAACTCTAACTTGATCATTACACTCAGAGTACCTAGTACAATTGCTTCTAAAGAAAGCTGAAAGGTACAACTCAAAAGCCCTACTACAATTGAACTAGAATAAAAGACAAATACTTAAAACTGGTTTTTCTATCTGATTCATGTAGCTTCAGGTTCGCATACTTGAATTACACAAGAATTGCTTGCAAAATGTCTTGCTATTTTGCTCTCAACTCTTGCTTAATTTCTGCGTTTGTGCATTACCTGTAAAATGAGAACATCCTGAAATCTATAGAGTTAGTAGAATAGGATTAACTAGAAGTCTAATGCTTTACTCTTCCTTGGTAGAAGAGTTCTAGTTATCTTCAATTTATAACTCCCTCCTTATCTAGAATAGAGTTCTCTTCGAGTAAGGAGTTCCCCTCCTTATCAATTATGCAACCTTTTCGTTCACGAGATATCAGATATAAGCACTTAAGCTTATCTCCTTCACGTGCATGCTTTGTTCTTGAATCTTCCAGTGTCCGTGTACACCGTGTATGGACCTGGTTTATTTTTGAGTTCCTTTGTCAATCATCAAAACAAACTTACTTAGGCCAACAAATGTGATGCCTAGAAATTTGTGCTTTCTTGTAACTCCTTAAGTGAAGATTTAGCAAAGTTTGGAGTATTTTTATAAGATTGTCGTGTTTCCTTAAAGATAAATTCAAATTCTCTGATTTGGGTATGGAGGAAAGCAAATGTATTTGCTCATTGCTTGACAAGACTTAAGAAAATCGAAAAATTATGTTAGTCACTCTATTAAGAATATACTCTTAATTTTATTATAAGCTTGTTGGTTTCTAATTCGGTTTAGCAAACCTTTTGGTTGAATGGAAGCATTCGAAGAGAAAGAGATAGAAAAAGAGAAAAGCAAGGAAATAAAAGAAATTACAAGGTCATGCTTGAAGAAGAGATAGATTATAACGCAGGAGACAAGAAAAGATAAAAGCATTAAGGATGTGTTTGGTACGAAGGAAAATATTATTTGGAAACTAATTATAATTTGTCTTACTATCCAACACTTTATAAAATTTAGAAACTGCTATTTCAAATAAATTATCAGATAAAAACATAAACGAAGAAACTTGTTTTTTTCCTCTCTTAATGAATCTTTTTTTTAGAAAAATATTTTTTTTGATATTTGGTTGCCAAAAAATAACTTTCTTTTGGAAAATATTTTTCTTTGTTTCAAACATACCCTAGGACGAGGAATTCTTCCAGCTGCATCCGATTTGAATATTCCTTTAAAATAAAAACTAAAAAGCACATTGCACCTTTCTTACCTACCAATTTGAAGATTTTCCTTGTTTTCTTTTGTTCCTTTTTAGCCAAATTACATATATTCCTTGTGTTCCAATTTGTTTGGTACATTTCAATTTTCAAAAGCTAAACAACTTTTTTGTCACAATTTTTTATATAGTTTTAAATATTTTAAATTATTAATTATTATGACTGGGAATGATTTTTATGTAACTTTCAAGTATGAGATTTTATTTTAAAAAATTTAAAAATTCCATATTCAAATTTGAATCAAAATTAAGAAATTTAAGTTTCAAAATTCGAACTATATTAAGCAATTGGAATGGAAAGTTCTGCGATCGCGTAGCTGGAGCAGTTAATACATCGTGAACGCATGGCTCAGGTCGCGTTCGCGTAGAGGAAAGGCATGGCTGGGGGTTCACGCACACTTTGTTCATCGCGAAAGCGTGATGTAGGTCGCGCGTAGGTCTGAAGGTCAGTGCATCGCGTTCGCATAATGTTTTCCGCGTTCGCGTAGGGTTAAATTATGAGCAATATAATTTGTGCTTCGCGATTGCGAAGAAATTTCTTCGATCGCGATTAAGGACATCTGGGCAGACTTAAATATTTCAAAATCGAAGGTTTGAGTTTATTTCACAAATTTGATTTTGGGAGCTCGGTTGGAGGCGATTCTTGAAGAGATTTTCAAGAGAGTGATTGAGGTAAGTGATTCTTACTTAGTTTGGTTAAATTCCATGTTTATATCTTTGATTTCATCATTTAATTAGTGATTTGGGTTGAAAAATTAGGAAAAAATGGAGGAAAGTTCTTAAGCCGAATTTTGGGGATTTGAGCGAGATTTTGGTATCGGATTTGTGTAATTCTTGTATGGTTGGACTCAATACCGAATGGGTGTTCGGATTTTATAATTTTGGTCGGGTTCCGAGATGCAGGTTCGGGTCGACTTTTTGGAGCAATTTTTAATTCTTAGCTAAGATCATTATTTAATTATTTAAATTAGTTTCCTATAGTTATATTTACAGTGTGAATCATTTTGGCTAGATTCGAGCCGTTCGTAGTTGGAAAATCGAGAGAAAAGCCTTCTAATTGATTGATTGAGCGTGATTTGAGGTAAGTATCTTGTCTAACTTTGTGTGGGGGAACTACCCCTTAGGATTTAAGTTTGTTTTGCTAATTAGGTCATGTGAAGGCTGTGTACGCGAGGTGACGAGTACGTGCTCGGGCTTATTTGTGAAAATTTTACCATTTAGGGCTCTTAGGTTCTTATTTTCATTATATATGAAGTTGTTTGTCATTTTAAATCCCTCATTTACTAAATTCACCCTTACGTGTCTTAATTGGAATTAATTGCTTCATGTTCTACCCTTATTGCCGATTAAACTCTTATGTGCCTTAACTGAAATTGTTGCCTCTTTTATTGTCATACTATCCTTTCTGTAATTGCTTAACCTTAACTGAGATCATTGTTATCTTTTCGTAATTGCTTAACCTTAATTAAAATCATTGTTATCTTTCCGTAATTGCTTAACCTTAATTGAAATCATTATTATCTCTTTCGTAATTACTTAACTTTAATTGAAATCATTATTATCTGTTCCGTAATTGCTTAGCCTTAATGGAAGTTTGTTACCCTTTTCATTATTGACGTATCCTTATTTGGGCTCATTGATTCATGTTAACTCTCTTGTTATCGAATTGCACTTTTGTGGAATCATTGTTACACATTACCTCTCCCTTGTTGAACTATTCTTGTTGAGACTATTATTTCCCTGTTGTGTCTTTCTCTATGAGTTCGTTCTTCCGTTTCTTTGTGTTCTGAAGTTATTTTGTTGATTTACTTGCCATATTCTCGTGTTATTATTATTGTTGTTGTTGTTGTTGTTGTTGTTGTTGTTGTTGCTCTCTACTCCTTCGGGATAGGGGTAAAGTCTACTACCCTCCCGAGACTCCATTTGTGAGATTTTACTGGGTTGTTGTTGTTGTTGTTGTTGTTGTTGTTGTTGTTGTTGTTGTTGTTGTTGTTGTTGTTGTTGTTGTTGTTGTTGTTGTTGTTGTTGTTGTTGTTGTATTTTTGGTGGTGTGTTTGTGGAGAGGTAGATCAGGTAGACTTAAGAAGTGTTTTGAGGAAATATTGTGGCATGTGGGTATATATTGTGAAAGTCATTTGTTTGAGTTGTTATGTTTTTGACATACGCATTTTGTTGAGAAAATTGTTATGTATTTGCACGAGATTTTTGCCGTGCGGTTGTTATTGTGTTGCATGAGGTTTCTGTCGTGCGGTTGTTATTGTGTTGCACGAGGTTTCTGCCGTGCGATTGTTATTATATTGCATGAGGTTTCTGTTGTGCTGTTGTTATTATTGATATGTATGCGGTGATATAATGTCTAGGTGTTGAAACGCATGCGGTGAGATAAGGTGGGCTTGAAACACGTGGCTAGTAGGAAAACTACTAGAAGCCATACGGTGTGATAAGGTGGGCTAAAACGCGGGATGCTATTTTGGAAAAAATAATTTTCAAAACTAAATATAAAGGCTCCCGCGATGATATAAAGAAAGTTGTGATTCATTTTACGATTTGAGACTACGAGGCAATACCTCGGGAGGGCTCTTGTTGTCATTTCTCCTTTTATGTGCACTTGTCTTTAATTGTTGTTTTTCTTAGCATACTATTAATTATTTTTCTCCGTGTTGTACTATTTGCTCAGTTCTATGTAGCTAATCTTGTTGTGCTGGTCGCTGCTTCAAACTTCATTACTGCTTTTATTACACTGTACATTCGTGGTGATCGTTTCTTATGTGCCATTCACTGTCTCTACTCTTATTTGTTGACTAAAATTATGGTAGAATACTTGCACAATTATACAGATAGTTAAATCACCCATATCAGCTTTACAAGGTGAATCCTGACATCATTAACCATTATACGTACTCTTATCTTCTTGCCTTATGTGTGAGGATTGTTCTATTGGCACGTGAGTCGTCCATGCGGTTATGAGTTGTAATGTGGGCACAAGGTACCAAGTGATTAGGGTTCATGAATTGAGACATGTGAGTTGTAATTATGAGGTTTGGTACCTCGTGAAAATCCTTGAACAAATCTGGTGTGAAAGCGGTTGTTCTTATAGAGTTGTTGCTGGTTTTCCCTTTATTTGGTTTTCCCGGACTTAAACTGTGATCAGTTACTCTACAACATTATTACTTGACTGCTTCCTGTTGAATATTATTGTTATTAGTGTATCATTGCAAGTATTGTTTTGTATTCCTTATCCTGCTTAGCTTTATATTAATATTATTTCTCTATTAGTTCATCTACACACTTTTTTAGGTTGTTTAGTCCGATAGGTATCATGATTGTCCCTCGTCACTACTCCATCGAGGTTAGTCTTGATACTTATTGGGTACCGTTGTGGTGTACTCATACTATGATTCTGCACATTTTTGTGCAGATCCAGGTGCCACGGTTATTGTTGATTATTAGCTAGCTGGTCGAGCTGTGGAGACTCAAGGTAAACCTGTCGTGTCGTTCGCAGGCCTCAGAGTCACCTTCTGATATTTTCATTGTATTGTTTAATTCTATCCCGAATAGATGCATTTATGAATTTATTTTGCAAACTCAGTAGAACTTATGATTTGTACTACCGGTTTTGGGAATTGTAAGTTATGTATAAAGATTTATTTATCATTGATGGTTGAATTCTTCTATTAATTTAATAAGTGTTAGGCTTAGTTAATCTTAAAGACTAGATGCCGTCACAACATCCTAGAGAGAAATTGAGGTCGGGACATCAATTCTATAAACGAACAGAATGAAAGAAAATAATTGAACCAAAATAACCAGCAAAAAAATAACCAAGTGCTGAACTAATAATTACTTATCTGTTATTGCCAACATTGAAGCAATTTGTTCGACCATAGACCCCTTCTTCAATTATTTTTCTTTCAAATTTTATTATTTTATATAAAGTAGGGGACAAGGGTCTCGTAGAATCCAAAGTTCATTTGCTCCCTGAATTTTTGACCATCTCATAGACATCTTGTTACGTGTCAGCATTTAACAGAAGAACAGTAGCGTTTTAAAAGCTTAATGATGTTAATAATTGATTTAGGAACGTTCAATAAGCACTGTTTTATGCTAAATGTAATGATACGTGTCCATGGGAAATATATATATTCTAGTAGGTTAACAAAATTTGTCACGATTTTCATGACTCCCTAGATTTTCAATGTATTAAACAATTCAAAGCACTTACCAAAACAGTCAATAGGTTGAGTGTGATATTATGAATAGAACCTGTCGAAGAGATAATTAAGTAAAAAAAAAGTATGTCTAACAATTTAAATTTTTAAATGAGATGATTATAAACTTCAATATGGTATCAATGCGGACAAAAGTTCAACATGAGGGGCATGTTGAAGAGATAAATTACATTGATAAAAGTGTGCTCAAGCGATGTAAACTAAGGGTCAATCAAATTATATGGAGAACCTGGTTATTTATCAGTTCCCACAGTACATAGCAATAAGTGAAAAACACAACGATATTTACATGGAAAACTCCCAGCTCACGGATTAAAGCCAACGATCTACACTGATAGTATTTCAACTTCACTAACTGAGCAAACATTAGATTACAACCTATTGCATTCTAGGAATTAAACACTTAATCCCTTACCTACTCACAATAACTATATTGTAAGCCTCTTTGTAATAACTCTATTTCAAAGCTAACCACTTGACTAACTCTAGTAAAAAATAACCACAAAGATAATGGTTTAAAAGGTGTCCTATGAATACTTCTAAAAAGCTGTATAAGAATTACAATTTAATAACACTAAGATAAAGACACAACAATACTAAAAGACACACGATATAATCAATGCTGAGATCTGGTCCTTTGTTCTTGTGATGACCCGATAGGTGATTTTGAGTTTTAGGTTTTATTTTTCTGTTCCGAGACCTCGACTAGCTCCATTTAGTGTTCCTCGATTTGCATGTGCAGTCCGTGTTTTGTTCCGGAAAAATTTTTATGTGGAAAATTGAAGAAAATGGAAAATTCTACAAAAAATGATTTGAGTTGACTACGGTCAATATTTTATGTAAACGGACCCGGATCAGTATTTTGACGGCCCCAATCGACCCGTATCGTGATTTCGGAAGTCCATAGGTCGAATCGTGTTGATTTACCAAAATTTGGCAATTTGAAGTTGAATGGTTTGACCGTAGGTTAACTTTTAGTCATCGAGCTTGAAATTTAATTTTTGGACTTGGAATAGGTCTACTATGGTATCTAAAACTTGTTTGCAAAATTTGGTGTCCTTTCGAGTTGATTTGATATGATTCGGACGTTTAGTTATAATTTTAGAAATTCTTGAACTTTACTTTAAAATTCAAGTGTTTTAGAGTTAAATTTGTAGTTTTAGATGTTATTTTTGTGTTTTGATCGCGCGAGCGAGTCCGTATGATATTTTTAGACTTGTGTGGATATTTGGGTTGGAGCTCCGGGTGCTCGGATGAGTTCCAGACATGTTCCGGAATGGTTTCGAACTGAAATTTGACTGCTGGTGTTGCTGGTGCTCAGATATTGTAACGACCCTATCGGTTATTTTGTGTAATTTTACCCCGTTACCCCTTTTATTGCTTAACACTTGTGTGTTTATACTTTTATGACCTACGAGGTTGGTTAGTTTCGTTCCGGAAAACTTTCGGGTTGATTTTGGACCCTTGATTCTTGACTTAGAAGTTTAAATTTAAAAATATTGATCAAACTTTGACTTTTGTCAAAACTACCTTGGAAATATATTTTTATGGCTCCGATAGCTCCGTATCGTGATTTCGTACTTGAGCATATCCCCGAAATTGATTTTGAAAGTCTGTAGGTTGATTTTTGTTGATTTGTCAAAATTTGGCAATTTAAAGTTGAAAAGTTTGACAGTAGGTTGACTTTTAGCTATCAAGCTCGGAACTTGATTTTGGGACTTGGAATAAGCCCGTTATAGTATTTAGAACTTGTCTGTAAAATTTGGTGTTGTTTGGAGTTGATGTGATAGGATTCGGACGCTTAGTTGAAAATTTCCTTGAATTTAATGCATTTTAGAGTTCAACTCGTAGTTTTAGATGTTATTTTTGTGTTTTGATCGCGCGAGCGAGTTCGTATGATATTTTAGACTTGTTTGGATGTTTGGTTTGGAGCCCAGAGGGCTCGGGTGAGTTTCAGACGCTTAACAGAGTGTTGTTAGAGTTTAAATTTGCTATTTTTTTTTGCACAGGTGCCTCAGATCTCGCATTTGCGAGTTTTTGGAGCGCAATTGCAATGTTAGGCCAAGTCTGTTGGGTTCGCATTTGCAAATCCAGTGTTTGCATATGCGATAGGTACCTGGGGGAGTGCTGGTTCGCATTTGCAATCTTCATGGTCGCATTTGCGGGGGTCCAAGATTCGCAATTGCAAACTTTTCATCGCAATTGCGATGACATCAGAAATGGAAGGTCTTCGCTTTTGCGAGGAATTGTTCACATTTGCGGGGTTCGCATTTGTGACATTTGCGACTGGACAAAAAGCTGGGGGACGGGACTTTTGAACTCATTCTCTCATTTTTGAACCCTAAACTCGGTAGGAGGCGATTTGGAGAGGAGATTTTTACCTACAAATCTTGGGTAAGTGATTCTAATCTATTTCTAATCATATTCCATTAACATATCTTAAATCTTAACATCAAAATCATGTGAATCAAAGTAAAAATTTGTGAAACTTTGTCAAATTAAAAAAAAAAAAAGAAATTAGGTTTTGAGAGTCGATTTGGACTCGGATTTTGAAACTAATCACATATATGAGCTAGCTCCGGGTTGACTTTTTGATAAAAGTGTAAAGATCTTAACTTTATCTATTTCAATTAAATTCCTAACATTATTTGATGATATTGAGTCGATTTTGATTAGATTTGAGCCCAGGAGAGGCGGATTTTAAGGGAAAAGCTATTTTCGAGTGTTGAATTGGCTCAGTTGAGGTAAGTGTCTTGCCTAACTTCGTGTAGGGGAACTACCCCTTAGGATTGGTATTGTTTGATTCAATTGTGCTAAGTGAAATCCGTATACGCAAGGTGACGAGTGAGTACACGGGTTGTACGTGATATTTGACCGGTTTAGGTTACTTAAAATATTTTCATGCTTTAATTGAAAGGCCATATCATGTTCTAAATTCTCATAGTCAATTTATCCTTAATTGTGTTAGACTATCCTTACATTCCTTAATTGACTTGTTTAGTACTTGTTCTATATCCTACTTGCTAAATTGCTCCCATGCTTTAGTTGAACTTGTTGCCTCTTTTAATTGCTACATGCTATCTCTTCATCGATAATTATTATTATTTGAAATTATTGTTTGTGTTATCTCTTTCCTTATTAATTTCGTTAGTTGAAGTAATTGTTCATGTTATCCTTTTACTTATTGATTTCCATTATTTGAGACTTATTGCTAAATATTATCTCTTTTATTGTGAGTTAGTCTCATCTAATATCGTAGTTATACATCATTTCTCTCATCGTTGAGTTATTTGGGGTGAAGTTGTGAAAGTCGTTAATACGTTGAGGCGATGTTTGTTATTGTTGAAACATCTATCTTATTGAGCATTTTTCATTCATTGTTGTTGTTGATATTCTTGTATACGTTGTGGTGGAGCCATGGGCTTTTGTGGAGGAAACATTAATATTGTTGTTGTTGGCAAGTTGTGATATATGGACACTCGTGGTGTGAATTGTTATTGTGATATGATATTGACGCGCATGCGGCGGTATAAGGCTTGGGGTTGATGTGCATGCGCTATAAGGTGGGACTTATTTGCGTGTTGCTTGTAGGGGAACTACATGAAGCCACGCGGCATCATAAGGTGGGCTAAAGTACATGTAGCTATTTTGGAAAAACTGTTTTCAAAACTTATTTCAAATGTAAGGCTCACACGGAGGCATAAGGAAAGTTTGTGATTGAAATTGAGAAATGTGAATACGAGGCGGTGCCTCGGTTGTGATTCTTGATTATACGAGGCGGTACCTCGGTTTTGATTTCATTTTACACGAGGCAGTACCTCGTTGTGATCCTTGCTGTTTTTTGGTAGGAATATATCTTGTTGTTTCATTCTTTATTGTTCTAGCAGTTGTTGTCCGTACTTGATCATTGTAGCCCTTTAGTTGATTCTTTTATTCTATTTCTATTGTTGATTTTCCGGTACTAGTTCTTGCTATCATCTTGTTCCGTATCAACTGTCTCTTCACTTTCTATTACTTATCCGTATTACTTTTTTATACTGTTTATTTATATCCCAATAGGTGTCTTGACCTGGCCTCGTCACTACTCTACTGAGGTTAGGATTGACACTTACTGGGTACCGTTATGGTGTACTCATACTACGCTTATGTATATTTTTTGTGCAGATCCAGGTATGTCTGCCTGTGCCGGACGCTAGAGTTGATAGAGTTGCTGTTTGGGAGACTTCAAGGTATACCTACTCCACGTCCGCAGGCCTTGGAGTCACCTTCCCTTTTTATTATGTTTACTATTGTTGTTCTTTGAGACGGTGATGTAGTAGCTATCCTAGTATATACTCTATAGAGCTTATGACTCAGTTCCACCGATTTTGGTGTGTGTATTGTGAGATTCTATTTTCGGAAGATTTTTATCAATTATTCAGTTGTTTTCAGTAACTTGTTATTTATATTTGTTCAGTTATTATTAATTGTTAGGGTTACCTAGTCGTAGAGACTAGGTGCCATCACGACATCCTACGGAGGGGAAATTGGGGTCGTGAGAAGTTGGTATCAGAGCTCTTGGTTCATAGGTGTTTTGAGTCATAAGCAAGTTTAGTAGAGTCTTGCGGATCGGTACAGAGACGTCTGTACTTTTCTTCGAGAGGCTACGGAGCTGTTAGGAAAACTTCACTTCTTTGATTCCTTATCGTGCGAATTGGTTGATTTCGAAAACTAAATCTTTGACTTTCTATTCTCTCACAGATGGTGAAGATACTATTCGCTGGATTCGACAATCAGACACCCGCACCCCTACTAGAGCCACGAGAGGCCGGGACAGAGGCCGAAGAGGGGCACGTGGTGTAGCCAGAGTACCTGCCCGAGCTACGACAGAGGAGCCACCAGTAGCTCCAATTGGGGCACAGGCACCCGAGGCACCTATTGCCACTCCAGCACTTCAGAAGACCCTCGCACACTTCCTGAGCATGTTCGGTTTCTTAGCTCAGGCGGGGTTGATCCCACTTTCACCAGCCACATCTCAGGCTGGGGGAAGAGCACAAACTCCCTCAGCCCGTACCCTAGAGCAGCGAATCCAGGTTGATCAGGTCCCAAAGGTTACACCGGTACAACCTATTGCTCCGGTTCTGCCCGTGGTTAGGGCAACAATATCTGAGCAGTAGCTTAGGCTCCAGAGGTTCAGGAAGTACCACCCCCTACTTTCAGTGGTTTGGCTTCAGAGGATGCACATGAATCTCTTGAGGAGTGCCACCGTATCCTACGCACTATGGGTATTGTGGAGACGAGTGGGGTTGCTTTTACTATGTTCCAGCAAAAGGGAGTGGCATATCAGTGGTGGCAAGTGTACGAGGTGGGTAGCCCAATCGAGGCATCTTCACTTACATGGGATCGGTGTTTCGCAGTTTTTCTTGAGAGAGTTTGTTCCGCAGACCCTTTGGAATGCATGGCGCGCAAAGTTTGATCAGCTGCGCCAGGGTACTATGACAGTGTCGGAGTATGCTTCCGATTCAGTGATTTGTCCAGGCATACATCTGCTTTGGTTTCTTCAGTCAGAGAGCGAGTTCATCGATTCATCGAGGGGCTCAACTATGGTATTAGATTTAGCATGGCTAGGGAGTTGGAATCAGATACTCCGTATCAGCAGGTGGTTGAGATTGCACGGAGGTTGGAGGGTATGTGAGGCCGTGAGATAGATGATAGGGAGGCCAAGAGGCCTCGTGGTACGGGAGGATTTAGTGGTGGTTATGTTGAAGCTACAACCCATCATGGCAGGGGCTATGTGAGTCGTCCAGTTCAATCAACACTTCCAGCTTCTAGTGGTGCTCCGGTTGTTCCGAGGTCTCAGGTTGCACACTTTGCTTAGCCACTTTCTAGTGCACCTCCTGTACATGGTGCCTTCACTGGTTAGTCCAGCCAACCAGGTCCGAGCCAGTCCTCGCCACCACGCCGATCGAGAGCTTGCTTTGAGTATGGCAATACCCACCACATGGTTGGAGACTGCCCCAAATTCAGGAGGGGTGCACCTTCCCAGACTACTCAGGCTTCACGGATTCAGTCAGGTCCGCAGACTTCTCAGGCCATGATTGTTGCCCTAGTTGCTGCTCCACCCATACAGCCAGCTAGAGGTCGCCCTAGAAGGAGAGGCCAAGCCAGATTCTATGCTTTTCCGGGTAAGACAAAGGCAGTTGCTTCAGACTCAATCCTTACATGTATGGTTCCAGTTGCCATAGAGATGCACCAGTCTTATTTGATCCGGGATCCACTTATTCATATGTGTCATCTTACTTTGCTCCGTATCTGGATATATCTTGTGATTCTTTGAGTTCTCCTGTTTATGTGTCCATGCATGTGGGAGATTCTATTGTTGTGGACCATATGTATCGGTCGTGTTTAGTTGTTATTGGTAGTTTTGAGACCAGAGTTGATCTATTGTTACTTAGAATGGTATACTTTGATGTTATCTTGGGCATGAACTGGTTGCCGCCCTATCATGCTATTCTTGATTGTCACGCCAAGACTATGACATTAGCTATGCCGGGTTTACCATGGTTAGAGTGGATGGGTGCATTAGATTATGTTCCTAGAAGGGATGTATCATTTCTAAAGGCTTAGCGGATGGTTGAGAAGGGGTGTGATGCTTATCTATCCTTTGTAAGAGATGTCAGTGCTAATACTCCTACCGGTGAGTCAGTTCCGGTAGTGAGAAACTTTTCAGATGTATTTCCAGCAGATCTTCTAGGCATGCCGCCCGACAGGGATATTGATTTTGGTATTGACTTGTTGCCAGTCACTCAGCCCATTTCTATTCCACCATATCGTATGGCCCCAGCAGAGCTGAAGGTGTTAAAGGAGCAATTGCAAGAGTTGTTTGATAAGGGATTCATTTGGCCTAGTGTGTCGTCGTGGGGTGATCCGATCTTTTTTGTGAAGAAGAAGGATGGTTCTATGCGCATGTGTATTGATTATCGTCAGTTGAATAAGGTTACAATGAAGAACATGTATCCATTGCCACGTATTGATGACCTATTTGATCAGCTATAGGGTGCCATAGTGTTCTCTAAGATTGATTTGCAGTTAGGTTATCACCAGCTGATGATTCAGGATCTGGATCTTCTGAAGACAGCCTTTAGGACTCGGTATGGTCACTACGAGTTCCTCGTGATGTTATTTGGGCTAACCAATGCCCCAGCCACATTTATGCACCTGATGACCAGTTTATTCCAGTCTTATCTTAATTTATTTTTCATTGTGTTTATAGACGACATCTTGGTGTACTCCCGCAGTCGGGAAGATCATTAGTAGCAGGATCTTGGTGTACTCCCTCAAGGACGTGGTTCAGCATGGCGATGCCAAGGAGGTTACTATTGGGGATGACGGTGAGTTATGGATGTAGGGCCGATTATGTGTGCCCAATGTGGATGGTTTGCATGAGTTGAATCTCCAGGAGGCCCACAGTTCACGTTACTCTATTTATCTGGGTACCGCTAAGGTGTATCACGACTTGAGGCAGCACCATTGGTGGAGGAGGATGAAAAAGACATATTGGAGTATATAGCTTGGTGCCTAAATTGTCAGCAGGTGAAGTATGAGCATCAGTGACAGGGTGGTTTACTTCAGCGGCTTGGGATTCTTGAGTGAAAATGGGAGCGTTTCACCATGGACTTCGTTGTTGGACTCCCACGGACTCAGAAGAGGTTTGACGCGGTATGGGTGATTATGGACAGGTTGACCAAGTCGGCTCATTTTATTCCAGTAGTGACTACCTAGTCTTCAGCATAGCTGGCTCAGGTTTATATCCGCGATATTGTTCAAGTTCTTGGCAAATCGATATCTATCATCTCTGACCGGGGTACAAAGTTCACATCGCGTTTCTAGAATGCTCTACAGTGTGAGCTAGGCACACGGGTTGAGTTGAGTGCATCATTTCACCCTCAGGCGGACGGACAATTCGAATGCACTATTCGGATATTGGAAGATATGGTTTGCGCCTGTGTTATGTTTTTTGGGGGTGCTTAGGATGATTTCTTTCTACTTGCAGAGTTTACCTACAACAACAACTACCAATTGAGTATTCAGATGGCTCCGTATGAGGCTCTATATGGGAGATGATGTCGTTATCCAGTTAGGTGGTTTGAGCCAGGAGAGACTAAGTTAGTAGGCTCGAATTTGGTTCGAGATGCTTTGGAGAAGGTCAAGATGATCTAGGATCTGCTTCGCACAGCTCAATCTAGACTAAAGAGTTACACGGATCGGAAGGTTTGTGATGTTTCATTCATGGTTGGAGAGTGAGTCTTGCTCCGGGTTTCACCCATGAAGGGTGTGATGAGGTTCGGAAAGAAGGGCAAGTTGAGCCCTAGGTATATCAGACCATTTTAGATCCTTGAGAGGATTAGGGAGATGGCCTACAAGCTTGCCTTGCCACCTGGTCTATCTATAGTTCATCCGCGGTTCCATGACTTTATGCTCCAAAAGTATTATGGTGATCCGTCTCGTGTTCTAGACTTCAGCACAGTCCAATTAGACTAGGATTTGACTTATATTGAGGAGCATGTGGCTATCTTGGACCGACAAGTCCGGAAGTTGAGATCGAAGGATATTACTTCAGTAAAGATTCAATGGAAGGGTCATCCAGTCAAGGAGGCAACCCGAGAGACCGAGCACGACATGTGGACTCGTTATCCTCATCTATTCACCTTTTCAGGTATGTCCTTATGCACGTTCGAGGACGAATGTTTGTTTTAAGAGGGGGAGAATGTAACGCCCCGATCGGTCATTTTGTGTAATTTCGCCCCGTTACCCGTTTTATTGCTTCACACTTGTGTGTTTATAATTTTATGTCCTGCAGAGTTGGTTAGTTTCGTTCGGGGAAGCTTTCGGGTTATTCTGGACCCTTGATTCTTGACTTAGAAGTCTAAATTTGAAAATGTTTACCAAACTTTGACTTTTGTGAAAATAATTCCGACACTATATTTTTATGGCTCCGATAGCTTCGTATCATGATTTCGGACTTGGACGTATGCCCAGAATTGATTTTGGAAGTTCATAGGTTGATTTGTGTTGATTTACCGAAATTTGGCAACTTAAAGTTGAAACGTTTGACCGTAGGTTAACTTTTAGATATCGAACTTGGAATTTGATTTTGGGAATTGGAATAGGTCCGTTATGGTATTTAGAACGTATCTGCGAAATTTGGTATTATTTGGTGTTGATGTGACAGGATTCAGACGCTTAATTGTAATTCTAAAAGTTCTTAAATATTTTCTTGAATTTCATGAATTTTAGAGTTCTTTTTTTTTAGCAAATATACTACTAGGCTACTCACCTAGTAGCTAATATATTAAATAAATCCCAAATTGGGTCAAAGTTACAAAATGTTCAAGTGAACTACAAGAAAAAAATACGACAAAGAAATCCAATGGCTGTTGCTACCAAATACAATGTAGCAGTAGCATAATGAAAGATGGAAAATACAAAGCTAGTAATTTGAAACGTCCAATTGTTGTAATTTTAGAGTTCAATTCGTAGTTTTAGATGTTATTTTTGTGTTTTGATCGCACAAGCGAGTTCGTATGATATTTTTAGACTTATGTGGATGTTTGGTTTGGATCCCCAAGAGCTTGAATGAGTTTCGGACGCTTAGCGGAGTATTGTTAGAGTTTAATTTTGCTGGGTTTTTTACACAGGTGCCTCAGATCAATGATATACATCAACAATGTTTCTTTCTAATGTTGGCACAACTCTTGTTTTGTTTTCTAACACTTCCTATCTTTTGTGACACTTATAGACTCAAGAATACAGTGTTTGTACTAAGTATGGGTGTACATAGACCGGATTGGTTCGTATTTGATCAAAACCAAACCAAACCAACTATATCAGTTTGGATTGGTTCAGTTTTGTTGGTTTTTTCGGGTTTCTCGGTTTTTTTTATTACATGAGTATTATTTCAATCTTACTTTGTTAAAATTGTAGATAAAGTTTTGATAAGTGAATATATGTTTTGTAAAATTTGAAAAAACTAACAAACTTACAATCTATTAATATATTCTTATAGGAGTAGTTTTTTAGTAGCACATGATAGTTATTTTCTTAGTCGTCTAACAATCATCTTGATGTATAGTTTTAAGGTTAACCGAATTTAATAATTATATATAAAAATCAATATGAAACCTAAATAATAATATGTCTATTTAATTTTAAATTTTTTGAAATATCGTTTTAAATTCGGAAAAGATATAAGAGTGATGATACAACCCATTATTTAAAATAAATAAAAATGGATGCACTTCATAGTTCTATTAAATATTACATCCCATGAGAGGATTCCAAATATTTCTAGATATTTTTATAAAGAAAATTCTATATAATGTCTTAGAAGTATATATATAAATTATATATTTATATGTCGGTTTGGTTCGGTTTTTTTTTACTCAGTACCAAACCAAATCAAACCAAACCTAATCGAGGTTTTTAATCGGTTTGGTTTAAAATTTCGATTTGGTGCGGTTTTCCGGTTTGATTTGAACACCCCTAGTACTAAGAATTGGAAAGGTGTAGAAATAGATGTGACATTGCGTGTACTTTGATGCCCTTCTACTTCTTTTATAGCTTGATGAGTCTTCTGATTCCTTGTCTTTTGGGATCGTATAGCAGCAATTATTGGAGGCCTTTTCTTGTGAGGCATATATATCTAAGAGTGAGACCCAAGGGTAGCCTCATGAATCTAGCTTGAAAGGGTAACTAGATTCATGATTAATCTTGACAAATTGGTTTCTCCATTTATCCTTGATTAGAGCTTCCGCAGATTGTTCATGATTTGTTCTCTAGCTGTGATTAGCTATCTTTTCTTTCTTGCACGTTTGAGGATTTTTAGCAAGTCTGATTGATTGACTTTCCTTCCTTGTTCTTTGATTGATTGATTCTCTTTCCATTTGATGCAAAGTTCAAAATACATAGCCGTTGAGTTCCTCTGATTTCCCATATGATCTTCTTTCCTAATGCCGTTGCTCTTTGAATCTGCACACAATGAGTGTCATTAGTCAAGGATTCTTTATATTATTGAACATTATTAAAATTCTAAACTTAACAATCTTTCCCTTTTTGATAATGACAATAATCTAAAAAGAGTTCGACTAATTTAGGGGATACTTCCCTTTATGAGTGTACTTCTGCTCCGCCTTTATTTAAGCTCTGCTGTGCCTTGTTTGTTGCTCCCCTGCCTTTGTACTCTTTTTCTTCTCCCCCTTTGACATCAATCAAAAAGAGAAAGAAGAGAACAATAGCTAATAATATTACTAGTTATGTAGCAAAAAATATATACAACTAGCAGTTATACCGGGCATAGTCGAGTTACATGCCCATCCAGACACAACCAAAAGAAAAAGTTTAAACATCCAACACATAAAATAAAATAAAAAGATTGTCTAAACAGCCCAGACACTTAATTCCTTCCAAGGGAATACTTCAAGGTATTGATCACTTTGGTGCAGAAACTGTCATACGAAGCATTAATATCCTTGGTGACTTTGGTCAGCTTCTCAGTAACATCCTGCATAGCCCTGATTCCTTTCCTCCTTGTGGCTTGGAGAGTGATCCTTAGCCTAGCCACATCTGCTCCAATTTCCTTAGTTACTTTCCTGATCTTGTCCACATGTTCCTGCATAGAGGTTAGCAATTCCTTGATACCTGCAATGTTTTGCTGCATTAGCAGCAACTAATCTGAGGAAAAGGATTTGCTGGCTTCAGATTTAATCCCTCCACTGCCCTGTTGAGGGAGGGATTTAGGTACCTTGTCTTTCTTGAGCCAAGTTCCCTCAATCAAGGTATATCCTATCATGGCAAAGGCAGTCTTGTCATATGTGCTGGAGATGATTTTAGGGGCACAGAGAGACATGTCCACTTTCATAACTTGCAAGATGTGAGAGATTAGTAAACCATAGGGAAAACTGTTCGCAGAAGATGAAACATCCCTGGTGCTTTCAAGCATGTATTAATGTACCCAAGTAAACCAATTAATAGCCTTCCCGTTTACCAGACAGTACAGGACAAACACATCTCAGAGAGACAAGGTGATAAGAGAACCAACATGGGGTAGCAAAGTGGTAGCAATAATATGGGCTAGTACACAGTGTTCAAAATTCAAATTTTTTGGACCAATGTCAAGGGGGCTTTTAGACAACACACTTTTTGCTTCCTAAAACGACACTTCAAAATTATCAGGCCAAGAATGTTGCACAATAAACTAGACCCAACAAACTTTGTTGCAAAGATTTTCTCAAACTGATAAGCATCAAGAATAATACGAGTTCCCAAAACCATGGATTCTAGATCATCTTTATCATTCACAAACAGATTTGCATAAAACATATGCACATGCTCTTCATAGACAGTCGCACCAACAGTAGCAAATAGAGAGACACGTTTTTGAGTTTCAAACACAGAGATAACATCACAGTGAGAGTTTTACATAGATTTCAAACTTACAGTGCGACCATAAGCAATTGACTTCCCTTAGAAAGCGACAAACCTCACATTCTCTTTCGGGCCATAGAAATTCATCTTGTCTTCAAGGACAAACTCTACGCTTTCTGTTTTCCCTTTTTTTTTTGAGATGATTGTTTGGGGATGGACTCAATAGGACACTTTCTAGCCCTCTTTTGGGAGATGAGAATATCCTCTTGAGAATCACTGGAATTATCCTCGAACAATGGATGATCTGTGCTTTTTAAGGATTCTACTTCTATAGGATCATCAGTTTGATGGTTTTTCTTGAAGCGATGGCTTCTGCTGGGCATGGAGGAGGAATGAGAGGGTTTGGTTTTGGCTATGAGTAAAAGATAGCAGAGAGAGAGAATGTCTTTCTTTGAGAGAATGGGAGATATGATCGAGAGGGAAAGGATTAAAAATAGTTTGAATGTACGCCTCGATTCTTGGAGAGACGTGTAAAGGGCAACTGAAAAGTTGCCTTCTGCAAGCCCACCATCAGTTCAGTCCTTAATGCATGTACAGAGTAATCAAGTACTTAGATATTTTTAGGGAAAAAATTACAAAGAACAATTATGGAAAAATTTCTAAACTTAGGCAAATATAAAACAGAGAATTAAACAAATACCAATTTTGTCGCGAAGGAAACAAAATCTTTCTTTAAGCAATGGTTTTGGAAATATATCTGCTAACTGATTTTCAGTATTGATAAATTCTAACACAATATATCCTTTAGCAACATGATCACGTATAAAATGATGCTTAATCTCAATATGCTTAGCCCTAGAATGATGCACATAATGTTTTGAAAGACAAATAGAACTGGTGTTATCACACATAATGGGAACACAATTAAGACGTAAATCATAGTCTAACAGTTGATGCATAATCCAAGAACTTGTGTACAACATTTGCCTACAACCAAATATTCTGCTTTAGTAGTAGATAGGGCAACATAACTTTGTTTGTTGCTGTGCTAGGATATAAGTGATTTTCTAAGTAATTGGCACGTTCCACTTGTGCTTTTCCTGTTAATTTTATCTTCTGCAAAGTCTACATTTGAAAAACCTTTGAGATCAAATACATTTAAGCTTTTGTACCATAATCCATAATCGACTGTCCCTATCAAATATCTGATAATACGTTTAACATCAGTCAAGTGGGATTCTTTGGGAGCTGACTAATATCTTGCACATTTGCAAACACTAAATATAATATCAAGTCGACTAGCCATAAGATAGAGTAGAGAAGCAATCATACCTCGATACATTATTTCATCGACACTCTTACGATAATTATCTTCATCCAGGGTAGGTGACGGACTCATAGGAGTCCCTTTGCATTAGACATGCCAAACTTTTTGATGAGCTCTTTTGTGTATTTTGTTTGACTAATTAAAATCCCTTTCTGTACTTGCTTGATTTGAAGCCCAAGGAAGAAGGTTAATTCTCCCATCATACTCATTTCAAATTTCCCTTTCATGATATTTGAAAAGTCCTTGCATAAAACGTGGTTAGTACTGCCAAAGATAATATCATCTACATAGATTTGTACTATTAAATTACCTTCAGTCGATCGTTTGATAAAAAGAGTAGTATCATATTACCTCTGTCAAACCCATGTTCGACTAAGAATGAACTCAACCTTATCTAGGAGCTTGCTTCAAACCGTACATGACTTTGGTTAATTTATAGACATGATTTGGAAAGGATTCATGTACAAATCCTGTAGGTTGCTTAACAAATACTACCTCAGAGATGAACCTATTTAAGAAAGCGCTTTTCACATCCATCAAAAATAGTTTGAAACATTTGTGAGCAACATAGGCTAATAAGATGCGAATAGATTCTAACCTGGCAACATGAGCGAATGTCTACTCGTAATAAATTCCTTCTTGCTGTGAATAGATTTGAGCAACCAGTCCAGCTTTATATCGTACTACTTGTCCGGACTCATTCAATTTATTTCTATACACCCGTTTTCTTCCAACAATGGATCCATTTGGAGGTTTAGGAATGAGTTCCCATACCTTATTCTTGTCAAATTGATCAAGCTCTTCCTTCATTGCTGTTATCCAACTTTCATCCCTAAGAGCCTTATCCACCTTTTTTGGTTCGAACTGAAATATGAGGGCAATATTTGATATCTGCTTTAATGATCTTCTAGTTTTCATTTCTTCCTGAGAATTTCCAATGATGTACTTAGGTGGATATCCAGGCTCACTTTTTCATTCATTTGGAACAACTGATACTGGCTCCTTGTCAATAGGACTCGACTGTTCAACTATAGGAAGTTCCTGATTATCTACATGACTATTAGTCAATTGATCTTGCTGATACGTCACCTCATCACGAGCGTTTTTGCTTGTATTGATAGACTTTGGAACTATAGAAATTTCCTCATCTTCAGAAAGTTTTTCATTCCTTAAGCGAGGGTTAGAGTCCACAAAAACAACATGTATAGATTTTTTAATATAAAGAGTACTCTTATTAAAAACTCTATATGCTCTACTAGAGGGAGAATATCCGAGAAAAATACCTTCATCGCTTTTGGGATCAAACTTACTAAGATTGTCCTTTCCAGTGTTGTGAATGAAACATTTGCAACTAAAAGGATGGAAATAATTGATGTTGGGTCTTTTACCTTTCCACAGTTCATATGGAGGCTTCTTGAGAATAGGTCGAATTGATGATGTGACATGCTGTGCTTTACAGCTTCTGCCCAGAAGTGGTGTGGAAGGGAATTTTCCACAATCATAGTTCCTTCCATTTCTTGCAAGGTTCTATTTTTGCGTTCTACCATTTCATTTTGTTGAGGTGATCTTGGAGATGAAAAATTATGGGAGATCCCTTGATCATTGCAGAAGTTCTCAAATGCTTTGCTTTCAAATAATCCTCCATGGTCACTGCTTATGGAAGATGTGTAGTAATCGTTTTCCCGCTGTACCTTCTTGCAGAAGACTTCAAAATTCCTTAATGCCTCATCTTTATGACTTAGAAAAATAACCTAGGTAAATCGAGAAAAATCATCTACTATAACAAAGGCATATTTTCTACTTCCTATACTAGCTGTTCTAGTTGGACCAAAAAGGTCCATATGCAAGAGTTGAAGAGTCTTTGTAGTAGAAACTATGTTTTTAACTTTAAAAGAGGACCTGGTTTGTTTTCCTTGTTGACATGCATCACATATTTGATGTTTTGAAAAATATAGTTTTGGAAGACCAATGACAAGATCAGTTTTGAAAAGTTTATGAATAGTATGCATGCTGGCATGACCAAGATTTCTATGCCATGCCCAAGGATCATCAATCATAGAGGCTAGACAAATATGATTACCAAGACTATCTATATTACTGATGGTGTAGGCATTCCTATCTATATTCTAGAAAGAATAACTTTACCTGATTCATCTTTAATAAACCAACCATTTTTTTTCAAATGAACCTCATAGTCATTATCACATAGTTGACTGATATTGAGTAGGTTGTAGCCAAGTTCATCAACCAGGTACACTTCGTCTACATAACATGTTGAGCTAAGAGGAACTCTTCTAGCTCCAATTACATTTACTTTTGATTTATCTCCAAAGGTGACTGTTCCTCCATCTAGTATGGTGACAATTTTGAATAGTTATTTGTCACCTGTCATATGTCTGGAACACGCGTTATCAAGGTACCATTTCCCTTTTCGATTCTTCTTGCAGTGTTCTTGCAAAAATAGATTACTTGTTTTTAGGTACCCAAGCCTGCTTGGGTTCACAATGGTTAGTGTTCTAAATATTAGCTTGACTAGAGGGCTTGGGTCGCCAAACCCATCTCTTATTGTTCTTAAACCTGCAATGATTAGATGTATGACCGGGTTTTCCACAATAAAAATAGGAGGGGTTATTGGAATTTTCAGAGGTTCTCCTCTTATTCTAAGCCTTCAATGGTTAGAGGTGTGACCATTTTTGCCACAATGGGTACATGCAGAGCGATTTCTAGTTCTAGGCGACAAATTATGAGAAGCAAAATGATTCGATCTAACTGAGCTATAACTGGTGGATTTTCTCAATCCATTCAGTTGAAGTTGAAGTTTATTAACTTCATCTTGAAGCATATCTCTCTCAATTTCACAAACTTCTAATTTCAGAGCCCAGTCTTCCTTTTCTCTTTGGATTTTTTGAAGTTCATTCAGAACTTTATCAATATATGCAAGAGCAATATCAATAAATTCTTGGATTTCATGATAGTTAGGACATGTAGGAAGACGTACCTCACTTGTTCCTTCACCTTCCATGAGACCAAGATTACCCGAGTCTTCATCGCTATCTTCTTTGATGGCCATGAAACACATGTTGGCAATTTCCTCATGGTCAGATTCTTATTTATCACTCTAAGCACCAAGGGATTTCTTCTTCTAGAAATTCCTGCTTAGTTTCTTTATCAGTTCAGGGCATTCGGCTTGAATGTGTCCCTATTTTCAACACTCGTGGCATCTTCAGCTTCATCTTCCCTTTTCTGAAATTTGGTTTACCTTTTCTGCTAATTCTATTTTTTTCTCATCATGCTCGTTACAACTTTAGAGAGCATAGCTATATTCTCATCTTGTTCTCCTCCTCCTCCTCCTCCTCTTTCTTCCTCTTCTTCTTCCTCTTCTTCTTTCTCTTCCTCTTCCTCTTCCTCTTCCTCTTTTTCTTCCTCCTCCCCCTCCTCCTCCTCCTCCTCCTCCTCCTCCTTCTTCTCCTCCTCCTCCTCTTCTTCTCTTCTTCTTCTTCTTCTTCTTCTTCTTCTTCTTCTTCTTCTTCTTCATTTTCTAATTCAGCTACGGTAGCTTTGAACGTAACAATCTTCTTTTTCTTATGTTGGACTTGCCTATCTAAATGTGTTTTCTCAAATGCAATTAGATCACCTCTGAGTTTATCATAGGATATTTTGTCAAGATCCTGACATTCCAAAGCAATAACTTTGGGTTGTCAAATTGTGGGGAGACTTCTTAAAATTTATTTGACTTGTTCTCCACTTCTGATTGGTCTACCAAAGGACTTCAAGTCTCCAAGGATTTTACTGAACCTAGAGAACATTTCCTCCATCGATTCTCCATCCTTCATTTGAAACAATTCGATTCTCAAACCAGGAGATTAATCCTTGTCTCTTTCACTTTGTTAGTTCCTTCATATGTGACTTCTAACTTATCCCACATTTCCTTTGCAGTTTCACAACTAGATATCTTTTCATATTATTCTCCGCTTATAGCATTGTACAACAGATTTTTTGCCTTGGCATTCACTTGGATAACAACTGCTTGTTCTTCAGTGTAATCATCTAAATCAAGAGGATCAGATGATACTATGATTTCACCGTCTTTATCCTTCTTTGATGGAATTGGAAGATTTTCCTTTTTGATCACACGCCAAACCTTAATGTCTTATAACATAGTATAGGTCTCCATGCACACTTTCCAATGTGAGAAGTGTTGACAATTGAAGTAAGAAGGTCGTACCTGAGAAGTTCCTTCTTGAAATAGTGCTCCAACGACTGTGTTTGATGCCATGATCTTTTCCTCACTTGCTGTTAAGCAATATTCGTGAGTCCTTGCTCTGATACCAATTGAAAGTATAAGAGGGGGAGGGGTGAATTGTAGCCGATTTGTAAAACTTAGTTGACTATGTAGGAAATTAGTCGACTAAACTTCACACATGAATGAATCGCCACAAAAATAAATTGAGCAAACAGAAAAGTAAAGGAGGCATAGTAGTTTTTATACTGGTTCAGTACCGGTGTGGTACCTATGTCCGGTTCTCTTGGGTCACAAGGGTTCTCTTAGATATTCAATAAGCTTTTACAACAGTGATGGTTTTAGTACGTTCACCATCAATGATATACATCAACAATGTTTCTTTCTAATGTTGACACAACTCTTGTTTTGTTTTTCTAACTCTTCCTATCTTTTGTGACACTTGTAGACTCAAGAATACAATGTTTGTACTAAGAATTAGAAAGGTGTAGAAACAGATGTGATGTTGCGTGTACTTCGATGCCCTTCTACTTCTTTTATAGCCTGACGAGTCTTCTGATTCCTTGTCTTTTGGGATCGCATAGCAGCAATTATTGGAGGCCTTTTCTTGTGAGGCATATATATCTAAGAGTGAGATCCAAGGGTAGCCTCATGAATCTAACTTGAAAGTCTAACTAGATTCATCATTAATCTTGACGAATTGGTTCCTCCATTTATCCTTGATTAAAGCTTCCGCAGATTGTTCATGATTTGTTATCTAGCCATGATTAGCTATCTTTCCTTTCTTGCACGTTTGAGGATCTTTAGCAAGTCTGATTGATTGACTTTCCTTCCTTGTTCTTTGATTGATTGATTCTCTTTCCATTTGATTCAAAGTTCAAAATACTTAGCCGTTGAGTTCCTCTGATTTCCCATATGATCTTCTTTCCTAATGCCGTTTCTCTTTGAATCTTCACACAATGAGATGTCATTAGTCAAGGCTTCTTTAGATTATTGAACATTATTATAATTTTAAACTTAACAATCTGTGTGTTGTATCAGACCATATGCAGAGTCAGTAGATCACATTTTCTGTAGGGGTCATTTTGCTAAAGCCATCTGGAAAGTCTTTACTGGTCCTCTTGGTTTCCCCTTACAAGACATGCCTTCTCTAGTTGCTCCTGATAACATGGTGGATTAAAAGAAGCAAGAATGAGGTACACAAGTTGCGGTTGGATATCCTTCCTATCATTATATGTTGGAACTTATGGAAGAATAGGTGTAGTGCCAAATGACACAAGGCCCCGATATAGAGCAGGGCTCACCAAGTCAGCTGAGAAGAGGGTATGCCGCTATCAACGATCAATGCCACCTGCTGAGGAACCACCTGCATCCATTAAAGATGTAGCGCCTCCAGCAAAAGGGACGTTAGTACATATGGAATAGTACTAGTATGTAAAGCTAAATACCCTCTCATGGAATAGAATGCCAGGATAAAAAGATGAGGAACATGGAAACATTAAGTAAATCAATCATCTTTAAATTCCAAATTTAAACAAAATAAAACTTCAAGTAAACATGTTCATTTTAGGTTAGGAGATCCGTAGTACCGATACACCACCATGCATATGGCATGGAGTCTGATCCCTGCCCGATCAACTAAGCCATCTCACCTTAATGTATCAGGTGGACATAGAAACACAGTACCACCATGTGTGTAGCATGGCATCCGATCTCCTCCAGATCAGCTACGTCGTCTTACCACAATGTTATGTGGGTCTACATTGTCCTTACTAGCTATCAACTCATCCCAATCAAGAAGAATAATCTCAACATATCACAATGAGAATTCATCCCTCAACCATCTCCTACACCGGCACGTGTAGTTTCAGTCTTGGGCATTTATAACCCAGCCTTCCTCGGTGGCCTAACGATACTCCCAAAACATTTTTTATATAAAAGAAATATATTCATCTCATAGACTTTTGTTAAATCTTTCATTTCATTGGCACTCTTAGCCATACATGTAAATCCTCATTCTTGGCATGATGGCCGCACCTCATTCTTCATAATTTCATTCTTTCACTTGACATGGATTATCTTAAATCATTTAAAGACATTTAAATCATCCAAAAAATCATAGCTTCAACTCATGAATACATAAGAACTTAGAAAATATTGGAAACATGTACAAAGAAGAGCATAGTAATTTCAATAGAGTCATGGATTGAGTTTACAATTAGTTGATGAATCGATCATACTTGAACTATTTCCCAAGGGAGGGCATGCTATATATAAGAGCAATTGAGATATGATTTGAGAAATTAGACATTTGATACATCAAAACATTTGTGATGATTTAGCACAATAAGGATGGGGGATTGGACAAACCGTACTTGGTATTCATAAGGAATTCATGGAATTCGATTCTATGGAAGGAGTTTAGCCAACATACCTCGATTAAGATTTTCTTAGAATCACTACGGCGTCCCACTACTCTTAGAAATTTAATCTATTAACATAGTTCAATTTGAACAATTATTAGGGAGGCGTTCATAGGCTTAGCCATTATTGGTATTTCATCAAACACTAAGTGTGCAAATTTGCCTACAGGGTTTCTATGGTGAAATTCCTTCACCCACAACCAATTTCAAACAACAATTTACACACCATAGTTCAACAACCTCCATAACCCTTTCATTGATACATGCATGCCCAACGACACACCCTAAATCAAGAACCACGCCTCACATTCTTCCCATACACCCCAAATTTCGAAATAAAGGGGATATGATTTCCGATCACCACCCCATAAGCTCCAAAATGATAAAACCCACACTTAAACCCATTACAAACATTGTATGAAAGCTTAGGGGTGAGTACTTACCCGGTTGGTTGAAGACCTTGCGAGTGATTTCCTTGAATCTTCAAGATTGAGCAACAATTAAAGGGGTAAAATGGTTGTAGCTCCTTCTTTCTCTCTAGAGTGTTTTTCCCTTCTAAAATGAGCCGATTCTCTCACAAAAATGACCCCTTAAAGGCTTATATCAAAATAGATTCAGGTTAAGGAATTCTAAAAAATGCTCCTACGAATCAAATCCGCGATCGCGGAATGCATCGCAAATTGGATGTGCGGTCCGCGAACTGGACCGCGAAATGGTTCATCAAAATTGGGCTGGCCTGATCAAATCTGCGGCCGATTCTACGGTCCGTGGATCGATTCCGCGGTCACACACTAGACCGCAAAATCTCCTGCCAAAATTCCTCATGCTGATAAGCGACAGATATGCGATCCGCGAAATAAATCTCGATCACACATTGGACTGCAAAATGGACAGCATAATTGCCATTTTGCTGCAAATGTTTCTCCAACTCCACAATGCATTGCACAACTCAAACAGTCTGTACCGCGGACCACAAAACCTCAAATTCTTGGAAAGGTTTTACGGGGCCTCACACCTAGGCAAGATACTTAACTCAAATATTCGAGAATCAATACTCCAAAAATCCCTTGCCTCTCAAATCGGCCTCTGTAAGTGTCAAATATAGCCAAAAACAACTCAATAATGTCAACCAAAGCTATATGAATCAATTCCAAACAATAAATATTCGGGCTTTATTCAATTCTTAAAAAGTCAACAAAAGTCAACCCATACCCACATGGTCAAAACCCGAGTCAAGGGTTACATTGTGACTACCCACAAACCCCATGAGTCCAAATATGTGATTAGATTCCAAAATTGAGTCCATATCTACTCCTAAAATCTCAATTTCCACTCTCTTATGTTTTAGGAAAAACCTCAAATTTGCCTCAAAATTACATGTTTTATGTGTTAATAATCCATGTATATTCTTGAATTAATACCAAATATAAATAGAAATCACTTAGCCCAAAGTGTTGTATGAAATTCTTCTTCAAAAATCGCCCATCTCCAATTCTAGGGTTCAAAATATGAGAGAATCGGCTAAAATCCCGAAATATAACACTTAAATGTTCAGCCAAGCAATAACCTTCGCGAACGCGGCCACTGCCTCGGGTTCGCGAAGCACAAACAGTCACAACCCCAAAATAAGTAAATACGGAAGTAGCTTCGTGAACGCAATGCATAGGCGCCCCAGGCCTACGTAAATGCGAGCCCCTTCCCGCGATCACGAAGGCCAAGTTCCAGCCAACTCCCAGCATGCCTCACCTCTACGCGAACGCGATACACAAGGGGCAAACGCGAAGACCAATTTCCACAACCCATTGCAAAAGAGACCTCTTATCTGGGAACATGAAGAACTAAATCAGCTTGCCTTAAAATAACCCATCCGCGATCGCAAGACCTGCTCCACGATCGCGAAGCACACTAGAAACTAGCAGAAAATCTGCAACCTCAAATAAGCTCTAGGGGTCTGAAACTCACCCAAGACCCGAGACCTCGTCCAATCATATAAACAAGTCCGTAAACACTACCCGCACCTATCTAAAGCCTCCAAACATAAATGAGATCATACCATCTACGAATCGAAGATCAAACCACAAATTGAACTTCTCTTAAGTTCAAGAACTTCCAAATATCAAACCAAGTCCGATTCAAGCCTAACCAATCCGAATTATGTCCAAACTTTTTGCACAAGTCTCAAATGAAAAAACAAACCTATTACAAGTTCCGGAACAACAATCTGAACCTGATATCTTCAAAGTCAACTCCCGATCAAACCTATGAACTTTTCAAATTTTCAAAATTTTAACTTTCGGCAATTAGAGCCAAACCATCGTAGGAACCTTCAAATTTAATTCCGGACATACTCCAAAGTTTAGAATCACCATAAGAACCTACCGGATCCATCAAAATACAAATCCGAGATTATTTACATAAAAGTCAAACCTTGGTTAACTCTTACATTTAAGCATCAAACAATAGAACTATTTGTTCCAATTCACTCCAAATCTCCCCGAATCTAAACCAACTATCCCCACAAGTGACAAAGAAACACAAAAGCATACCATAAGCATTAAATAAGAAAATGGGACTCAAATACACAAAATGACCTGCCGGGTTGTTACACCTAGACCTATCCAAAGCCTCCAAACACACGTGAGATCATCCCATCTACGAATCGAATATCACACCACTACTTAAACTTCTCTTAAGTTCAAGAACTTCCAAACATCAAACCAAGTGTCTGATTCTAGCCTAACAAATCTTAATTACGTCCAAACTTTGCACACAAGTCTCATGGGTGTTCATGATGCTACGATCAAATTAAGTATGTAAATAGTCTCAAAGACTATACATTAAATACATTTAAGATGCCATACACACTAACATGATCCTTAACACATATAATTAAGTTCATTAGTCATAGAATTAAATGAAGCAAAATTCAAGGAATCACCAAGTTCCACAAGGCACAAGGAGGTATATAATTCCCCCTCCCGAGCATGAAAACCCTGGAACATGCATATAAGCACATCACCTCATATATGCATCACTCTTGCATGTATAAAACAATATTATTTAGCAGAAAAAATTTCCTCAACAAAGTTAGGCAAAACACTTACCTCAAACAAGCTAAACCAATACTCTAAAAATGTCTTCTCGCGTGAATTGACCTCTGAACGACTCGAATTTAGACAAAACAACTCAATAACCTCAAATAATGCCATAGGAATCAAACCCAAATGATAAAGGTTGAATATTTAATCAAATATTCAAAGTCAACGAAAAAGTCAACCCAGACTCGCACCTCGGAACACGGCAAAACTCACAAATTCCGACAACCCATTCGAATATGAGTCTGACCATACAAGTTTCATCCAAATCCGACTCCGAAACGATGTTCAAAACCCAATTATTCACTTTAGAAATTTTTTGCCAAATTCCCCAAATTACACTTTCTTATTTTCTAAGCCAAAACCCTCTTTTCTTCTTTAAGATTCCTTGATTTAAAGCCAAAATCAATGATAGATTCATGTTATAGTCATAAATTTGAGTTAGGTTTGCTTACCCCAATGAAGTAAATAAAAACACCCTCAAAAATTGCCTCTTCCCGAGCTCCAAAACCTTGTGAGATAAAATGACTAAATCCAGAACAAGTAAAAACAATGCAGCAGCTGTCCCAGCTCGAATCAGATCCTACATGATTCCGAAACTTATATTTGATAAGCCCAACATAATCCTTGTGAGATTACATCCAAGATACCCTTTTGAATATCCCAACTTGACTTTAAAATAAGGGAGATATAATGTTTTAAAATTTTAAAGGAAGTCTGAAAATGTGAGGGACATAACTGGTATTTTCGTAATTATTGCACCAGAAAATCAGCAATCACAAAATCTTCGTTTTGGGACCCCCAAACTCATTCGGAACCTTCTGTACACAAACCATATATGTATTTCAACCATAAAATATTCTACGAACCTGCTCGTGCACTGAAAATACCGAAAAGAGGTCGTCTTAACCTGATATTGACCGTGGTCAAACTCTAAATCCTTAACTTTACTTGTCTCTCAATCAATGGTTTAAAATATACCCGAGCCCCACGGGACCCCATCCAATCATACCAACAAGTACAAATATATTATCCAAACTTATCCAAAGGCTTAAAACACTCATGGAAATATCACAACAAAGAATCGAGGCTCAAACCGAATAGAATGAAAAATCTCTTAACTTGTTAAATCTTTATTCCTTCAAAAGAGTCTCCGAATCATACTTACACACTTTGGATTACTTCCAAACTTTGCATAGCGGTTAAGGTCAACTATATAGACCTATCCAAAGTCTCGGAACACCAATTGGAATCCAATAACATCAAAGTCAACTCTTAGTCAAACTTATGAATCTTAAGTTTTTTAAATTACCAACTTTCGACAAATAGTGTTGAAATATTCTAGGAACCTCTAAAATTAAATCTGAACATATGCACTGTCCAAAATCATCATACGATCCTATCGGAACCATAAAAATCCGATTTCGAGTCCTTTTACCCAAAAGTCAAACCTTGGTCAACTCTTCCAATTGAAAGCTTCCAAATAGAGAGTCAATCTTCAAAATCAATCACAAATACGCTGCCAATATCAAACCACACAATGTACTATATAACCCATGTACTCATAACAATATCTCTGACCACAATAGAAGCTCGTTACTAAACTCGGCACCGGTAATGTACCTCATATCAAATAGAACCTTGTTCCACACCTCCATAACACTGCAAATGATAAAATAAATATGTAGAAACTCTTAATCACCCACAAAATCAACAAGGCATGGAGCTCTCTTGACCGACAAAGACCGTTGCCAATTTTTGAGCTAACTAATGACTTTATTCTTCCAAAACATACCTTGTCCTAATATGATTGCTCTAATTCCAGGTCCAATAACCTTATCTCACCCAGTACAAGCTTTCCGACTGACATTCCACACGCAATGTCACCTAGCACCACATATGATGCAATCCGCACAGAACAAGCAACAACTCGAATATAACCAAAGATGGAAGGAGAACAAAATAAGAGAACTAACCAATAAGTCCAACAGGTACAACCCCAACGACACCATGCTATGAATCTAATCCAAAAGGGAGAAGAAAAACACACGAAATAACCATATCCTAACATAATCCCGCTGCGGCACATAGCCCGGTCCAAGCATACTGATCCACATAGAATACCCTTCGAGTCATACTGCTCACAATCAACAACCATATGTGTATAAAAAGAAACTCGCAAAATATATAACCATAGCCATAAAGAAACGAATAGCATAATATACTTCAGACATGAAAACCATAACCAAGGTGCAAATAACAATTCAACACTCCAAATGAAACAAGAATATAAATGATAGAGGGCCCCAGAATATCATCACTTCTCAGTCTCACAGCACAATACGGTAATAAAAATCAATAGATAAGAATAACCATAATACATCTTCTCCGCTGCGGCGCGCAACCCGGTCCACATATATATAATACCGTCGTGGCATGCAACCCTATCCCATATATGATAACATAAATCAATAGACAAGAATAACCATAATACATCTTCTTCGTTGCAACGTGCAACCCGATCCCATATATAATATCAATACCATTGCGGCGTGCAACCCGATCCCATATCTCATATCAATAACGTTACCAACACCCAAGAATAATCATAATACATTTTTTCTGTTGCGGCGTGCAACCCGATCCCATATATAATATCAGTACCATTGCAACCCGATCCTATATAAAATATCAATACCGTTGCGGCGTGCAACTCGATCCCATATATAATAAGATCATATGAAACTATAACAACAACCAAGCACAGAAAAGTTCACAACATAACACCAAGAAAACGAACATGCGGTATTCAGCTAGGAAACACAAACTTAAATGAAGTAAAATAAGCAGCCCAGTATGCAACAACTAGTCTCCCTTATAGAAAGACAAGGATTCCACAAATTATAAGCACACAACCAATTTAAATGTCTCCCAATCCGGATAAGCAATGTGGAGTAGGACACGAAACGAGCAAAGATATTTGGAAAGTAAAAACACATATCAAATGGAGGCATTTAATAAGTAAAATCATGTAACAAGTAGAGGCATGTAGCAAGTAAAAGCATCTAGTAAGTGAAAGCATGTACCAAGTGAAGGCATGTAACATGTCAAGGCATCTAATAAATAAATCACATAACAATAGAGGCATGTAACATGTAAGGGCTAATAACAAGTAAAGGCATAAATTCGGAAGGACATGTAGTAGAAGTAAATCAAGTATAAGCATAAGAGTAACAATAACAGACAAGGTAGGAATATGAATATAGTAGAAATAGGCCAAATAGGAAACACAGAGGTAACTACATAAGGAACACAAACATGAAAGTAACATACAAAACAACAAACATTAATAGAAACCAGAGTAGAATGCGTGTAAATGTTTAAAGTTCGAGTAATCATAACAAAAATCTAACTCCCATTCCTTTCACATGAAAACAACCAACCGACCAATCGTATTTCAAATCGCAAAACAATACTCATTGTGCTAGCATTATATCAATCCACACGAAAATACCGCTCGTGCCAAACATTGCCCTATTGCCCCAAACATCATCTCTTGTTATGGATAAGGAAGCTCAAGTAGCGTGATAACAACCGGTATAGATGGATGTTCCTGATGCTATTGTAAAATTAAGTATGTAAACAGTCTCAAAGACAACACATTAAATCTTTTAAAGATGCCATACATTCTAATATAATTCCTAACACATAATTAAGTTCACTAGTCATAGAATTAAATGAAGTAAAAGTCAAGGAATCACCAAGTTCCACAAGGCACAAAGAGGTATATAATGCCACCTCCCTATCATGAAATCCCTTGCACATGCATATATGCGCGTTACCTCATATATGCATCACTCCCGCATGTAGAAAATAATATTATTTAGTAGGAAAAACTCCCTCAACAAAGCTAGGCAAGACACCTACCTCAAACAGACTAAACTAATTCTCTAAAAATACCTTCTCGCATGAATCGACCTCCGAACGGCTCTAATCTAGGGAAAAACAACTCAATAACATCAAATAATGTCATAGGAATCAAACTCAAACGTAATCAAATACTCAAAGTCAATCTAAATTTAACCCGGGTCCGCATCTCGAAACCAGATAAAACTTAAAAATTTTAACAACCCATTCAAATATGAGTCCAACCATACAAGTTTCAACAAAATCTGACTCCGAATCGATGTTTGAAGCCCAATTATTCACTTTAGAAAAGTTTTGCCAAAACCCCCAAAATGCACTTTCTTATCTTCCAAGTCAAAACCTCTTTTCTTCTTTAAGATTCCTTGATTTAGAGCCAAAATCAATGATAGATTTATGTTATAATCATAAATTTGAGTTAGGTTTACTTACCCCAATGAAGTAGGTTTGCAATGTTTGTTAACTTGCTCCTTAATTATCCAGTTGATGCTCTTACTATTATTCCTCATATTTATTGCCTTGTTTTCCTGCTTATTATCTGCACAGATAAATATTAAGTGAGTATATTTTGACTTAAAACCTCGTTACTATTTCACTGAGGTTAGTCAAGATACTTACTAAGTCACGGGGTCAGTTGTTCTATATTACACGTTTGCACCTTGCGTGCATATTTTGGAGCAAAACGACTGTAGATGACGAGGCAAGCATTAGGGATGTACCAGCATTCCAGATTCAAACTACCCATATGGTGGTTTAGGACATAAAATTCTATTTATGTAAACTTCAAGAAGATGTTATATTTAATCTTCATACCAGCTTTTTAAATCTAAATCTTAGTAGCTCATCACTTGTACTACCAATCCATGGGATAGTTGTATGGATTTTCCGCCATCTTATTTATTGTTCTTATATGATCTTCCATTCGAGTTATGTTATTTATTGTTTGGCCTACCTAGCATGTTGGGGTTAGGTGCCATCACGACTTGGTGAGATTTTGGGTCGTGACAAGTTGGTATCAGAGCACTAGGTTTATAGGTTCTACGAGGCATGAGCAAGTGTCTAGTAGAGTCTTGCGGATTGGTATGATGACATCCATACCTATCTTTCAGAGGCTACAACGCATCTATGAAACTTCCCGTCTTTCTTTACCCATCATGCGACTTTGTTTCAGCTTGAAACCTAAATCTCCAGTTTCTTTCTCTTCGATTGGTGTGCGATGTTGAGTACTTGGTATCAAATATATACCGCCGACATGTGATGTTTCAGAGAGGATGTGAAGGGATATTGATACTTGATCATTGTTTCAATGTGTTGTACATTTTGGAGATGTGGATATGTCGATGGATCTTTCAGTTATTCATTTGAGGAATAGATTCTTATAATTTGTTGGCGAGTATAGAATCGAGAAGATTAATTGATTGTTTAGTGGATATGAACATGGTAGGGTCATAGGAATATATCGATTTGAGGTTAGTAGGTGGGTTATCTCCTATCAGAAGATTTGACATTATGTGATTATTATGAGGCTTCTATTCAATGGAATGTATATACTACAATTTTAGGACACTTGAGGAAGTTGGCTTGATTGTTGTGAGGATGAGTATGTATCCGGCAGATGATCAAAGTGTGTTTTGACTAGTTCTATGCAAGTTTATGAGGAGATTCAGTTAGACAGCAGCACAAGGTCATGGAGAGTTAATAAGGAAGGGCATTATAGGTTATCAAATGAGGTGTTTGTGGCTCCAAGCCAAGTGGGGGAGTCTACCATCGATGATCGGGTCATTTGGGAATATTTTGCTGTAGTTTCTGGATTTTGATGTGTTGTGGATTTGATATGGTTTGAGAAGGGGGCCATCGAGGAATATTTGGGCAAGGAATTTGCTGGACGCATTGAAGTAATATACTTTATTGATATATGAAGGTTGTGGAATGAGTCAACTTTGAAATTCATCATGTATGAGGTGTGCAAGAGAAATGATTTACTTAGTTCCCTAAGGGTGAATTTATTTTTGAAGTATTCACGTTCTAATAGAGCACTAGTTTTTCATCATGTTTGGCTATATATTCGGAGATTGAGCAAAGTAGATGACTCTCGGGAAAGGTTCTAGTGGGTTTAAGTTCTAGGAGGTGGTATTTAAGGATTTGCCAAATTTTGTTGTGTGGCTAAGGATTTGAGGTTTGCCTTGGTGCAAAAACTTACAATATTTCTATATTATTATTGATTCTAAATAATAGTATTAGTGGGATGAAAGAAATAAATTCAGATTCACATAAGGTCTCTTCAGAGCGTCAT
This sequence comes from Nicotiana tabacum, assembly GCF_000715075.1. NCBI lineage: Eukaryota > Viridiplantae > Streptophyta > Magnoliopsida > Solanales > Solanaceae > Nicotiana > Nicotiana tabacum. The sequence continues at coordinate 14,881,243 of NC_134097.1, read as the reverse complement.
TTCAGTTTGAGCTACTTTTGGATTTGGTAGTCTACGTGACTTGGTTGATTTAGATGGATTCAGTTCTACTGGCTTGGGTATGTGCTAATGGGTTTCCAAGAGTTCATGATGGTTTTGACCACGACACGAGGTTGCTGACTTCTACAGGTATAGAAGGTTGCGTATCTCGGTGGTTTCCTGGAGTTAGTTAAGTGAAAAATATTACAATTACTAAAGAAGTCAAAATGATGTAAGACGAAGTCAGCATTTTTTTTTAAAAAATTGACTTTGATGTAAGATGAATTTTACGATTTAAAACATTTCTAAATATGCACGAACAATGCGAATAAATACAAAATAAATAAAATTAAAACTCCTAAAATTCTATAGAAATAATTAAAATTATTTTTGGACTATTTTTAAGAGTAATTCCTATGTGGGGCAAAATTCAGGTACTCACAATAGCCTATTGATGAAATTATTGAAGTTTTAAAATTTTAAGTTTTTAATTGATGTTTTCGCATATTGTTAGGGTTACCTAGTCTTAGAGACTAGGTGCCGTCACGACATCCTACCGAGGGGATTTGGAGTCTTGACAATACCCATTCCTAAAATTCAATAATTTACGAATAAAAGGGATAGAAGTGATATTTGAAACAATGTCCCGCTAAATTGAGTGTGTTAGATTACAATCCATGCAACAAATTAAAAAAAGTAGATTACAAAAAATCTAAGTCAAATTAAAGGCAAGAGATTGGCTATTAATTAATAAGGAGTTATAATATTGGCCATTTATTTTGCTATAAAAACCCCTAACCTAGAACACTCTTCTTCGTTCAAATTGTTGAATGATTTACTTCATTGAGAGGATGAGAAGTGTTATTTCATATCTGAGATAAGTTATAAACATGGTATCATATCTTATTATTTCTATGTTTTAATACCGTGGTTTCTTTTTTTCCCCCTTAACCTTGATTTCTTGACTTATATCTGAGTAATTAATTGTCTGAAAATTTTATTTTCAAGACTCCAAGCTATGGTAAAAAAGGAGAAAGTCAATAACGATGACGATTTTGGGATTCATCTAAATTGAATCAAAGAGTCACCAAGTTTTTCGGGATCACGCAATCCTCTTAAGATTGAATTTGAGGCAAAATAATTAATCTTAAGGCTTGTTAATTCCCTCATATTCAATCCTAAGCGGATTTCCGTGACAAATTATAAATTGGTGATTCATTAATTCAATTTAGATTTTGGAAGAAGCGCGCTGATCTATAATTGAATCAATGAGTCACCAAGTTTCTTGTAATCACGAAAATCCACTTAGGATTGAATTTGAGACAAAACAATTAATCTTAAGGCTTGTTAATTCCCTCATATTTAATCCTAAGATGATTTCCATGACGAATTATAACTTGGTGACTCACTAATTCAATTTAGATTTTGGAATAAATGTTGCTCTATAATTGATAAACTTCTATCATTCTATGAGCAACATTTATCGTATTATCATTCCCCTCAACGACTTGGCTACATTAATGAAGGGAAAAAAGATCTAGCTCGATCAATTAGTTAGCTTCACGTTTTCCCTTCGTTTCTATGTATAAAATGTTGTACTAATATTTTTTTAGTAATTGAATGTAAGTTAACAACCTCGTTTCTAAAATGAGACTAGGGAGTGGAGACCCTAGTCTCATTTTGGGCATCATTTTGAATATAAGTTAATAACCTCATTTCTAAAATGCTAACTTCATTTCTGGTTTATAGAATGTTTATTCTACGGGTGATTCACAGTTGATAATGAGATTCACCTAGTTTTGGGTATTGTATCACGGTAGATTCGGAGAGTTGCGTGAGGCATTGGGATTGAATGGACAAGGTTGCAGTTTAATTTTGAACCGAAGGTCATGAGTTTTAGAAAGCATGGAAGATTTCAGATATTTAAGAGTATGTTAGCATTATCTTGTTTCGCTGAAGGGGGTGTGTGTTGTAGAAGACTCATTGTGTATTGATTTGCGGATGCTAGATGGGTATTATAGAAATTTCATAGTTGGTGACTATTAATGTTCAAGTTTTACTACGTGGCACAAAAGATTTATGGGAGTAATTCTCATGAGGTGACTGTGTATGACTAATGTATCAATCATTTGAGTGGGAGAGTTGAAGATCAGATATGGAGATTTCCTATATTCTTGAGATTTAGAGACTGAATACTCTCAGAGGCTGACTATTACTTGGTTGCAGACTATGAAGGTGTGATAAGGATTAGACAACTGATTGTATTTGTTACAGATAAGTAACTATGCACTTTTGGAAGGCTATTTACCTATTTTGGGATGATCGAAATTGATTTGGGGCCCATTGGTAGGCCTAATGAGAAATGTGTATTCGATATCGGATCCACTTGCTTACTTTTGTGCAACATCTACTATGGGTATGTCATCGGGCGAAATGGTTGTTATTCATGCCCTGATCTATTTCACATGTTACTCTCCTATTTATGATGGGTTGTAAAGCTACTTGATTATTCACACTCATATTGTTTTCTAGTTTCGGCATTGTGGCGATATATGAACGAGATGACTTTTTTAATATTGATTTATTTATTGTACCTTAGTCGTGCTTACCTTTTCCGTAGTGTACTATGCTTTTTCATCTCCCCATGGTTATATTTTTGCACTTATTCGTGGTTGATGTTTATGCACACGTGTCCAGTGAGAATGAGCATTATGGCTCGATGGGTATCCCCATGTGGATTGATATGTTTGGGATCGAATTTCACACCGTAACGGAGTTATGTGGGATACCCTTCCTTGTGTTTATTTGTGTGTTTTGTTTTCCTTTTATAGGATGAGTTCATAGCATTATGCTATTGTTGTCTTCTACGGGTATAAAAGGTTTGTTGTGTATCGCGATGTTTTCCTGGAGTGAGTTAAGTGGACAGGTTTCTGGTTGATAGAGTGTTTATCCTATAGGTGATTCAGACTTGATGAAGAGATTCTCTTTTTTTTGCATATTGTATCACGGTAGATTCAGAGAATTGCGTGAGGTTTTGGGATTGAATGGACAAGGTTGTAGTTTAGTTTTGAAGGGAAGGTCATGAGTTCTAGATAACATGAGAGATTTCAGATGTTTAAGAGTATGTTAGCAGTCACGACCCCAAAATCCCACCTTAGATAGTCTTGATGGCACCTAGTCTCTAAGACTAGGTAAGCCTAACACACATAAAAATCTAGTAGAAATAATGACTAAGATATCAAATTAAGCTGATAAATTACATAATACCCATGACTGAATAACAGTAGTACCATTCTCAAAACCGGTAGTACATAGCCATAAGCTCTAAAGAAGTACACTAGTGAACTCTGAATACAATATTGTTTTGATAGGAAGATAAACAGTAGAAAAGACAATAGCAGAAGGGGACTCCGAGGCTTGCGAGAGTCAAGCAGGTATACCTTGAAATCTCCGAAATATCTAGTTCAACTCACTGACGTCAGGCATGAGCATAAGTATCAGGATCTGCACAAAAATATGAAGAAGCGTAGCATGAGTACACCGTAATGATACCCAGTATGTATTAAGCCTAATCTTGGTAGAGTAGTGACGACGCCGGGTCATGACACCTACTAGACATACAAACCTGAACAAGATCTTAATATAATCTAATAACGAAAATCAGAGAAATAAATGACAACAAAACAATACAATGATGTAAGGCTAACAACGGATATTAAGGCAATAAAGGACAACAAAGAGGGACCATATTATAAGAACAACAAGTGATCACATACCGTACAATACAAGTAAAACGAATGAAGGAAATATAATAACCGTTCAAACCAACAAGACTTTATAATATAGAATGTATAACAAAAATCACAACTGAGGTAACACACCTCATATTCACATTTCGCAAGTCACAATCACAATCTTTCTTATATCGCCGCGTGAGCCTTGTATTTATTTTAAAAATATATTTTCCAAAATAACTACACACGGTTTAGCCCCCTTATCTCACAAATGGCTTCAAGTAATCCCTTACTAGCAACATGCATAGATCAACAAAAGTGACTCAAAAATAGCTTTTCCCTTAAAATTCGCCTCTGCACTGCTCATACCTAACTAAAAATAATTTAATATCATCAAAAAATACAAGAGAAACCAATTACGATTAATAAAGCTATGATCTTTACACAATTCCCCAAAAGTTAACAAAAGTCAAACCCAAGCTCGTCCGGTCAAAATCCGAGTCCAGAGGTAGATCTTGACTACCCATAACCCAACAAGTCTATATATGTGAATTGTTTTCAAATCCGAGTCCAATTCGACTCTCAAGTCCCAAATTTTCATTTTTCGAAACATAGACAAAAATTCCCAAACTTTTTCTTAGATTCTCGTGAATTTAATGTTAAATCTCATACATAATCACATAACATAATTGAAAATTGATCAAAATTATTTACCCAATGATTGTATGTGAAAATCTCCTCTCCAAATCGCCTCTTACCGAGTCTGGGGTTCTGAAATAAGAGAAATGAGATCAAATCCCGACTTTCCAGCCCTTTTGTTCAGGTGCAGATGTCGCAATTGCGACCCTTGGTTTGCAATTGCGAACCCTCAAAATTGCGAAGAATAGCTCGAAAATGCGGCAGCTGACAAGCCTAGAGAAATGTCGCAATTGCGACACAGACCTCGCAAATGCGAAGTCTGCCCTCTTTACAAGTGCGAGCCTACCTAGCCCAAGCATTTCTTTGCAAATGCAATCAAGCTATCGCAAATACGACACTTGAGACTCCCCGGCTATGATGGCAATTGCGATAGCTGGAGCACCAGCACACCAATAACCTGAAAATGAGTCCAAACCCTTCTGAAACACGTCTGAAACTCACCCGAGCCCTCAGGGCTCCAAACCAAACATTCACATAAGTCTAAAAATATCATACAAACTAGCTCGCATGATCAAAACACCAAAATAACATCTAGAACCATGAATCGAACATCAAAACGCATGAAATTCGAAAAGAAAACTCAAGAACCACAAGAATCACAACCAAGCATCCGAATCCTATCAAACCAACTCCGAATTATACCAAATTTTGCAGAAAAGTTCCAAATAGCAAAACACACCTATTCCAAGTCCAAAAACCAAATTCCAAACCTGATACCCATAAAGTCAACCTAATGTTAAACTTAGGGAACTTCTAGACCTCAAATTGCCAACTTTCGGTAAAAATAAGTCAAATCAACCTAGGGACCTCCAAATTCAATTTCGGGCATATGGCCAAGTCCAAAATCACAGTACGAACCTATTTGGGCCATGAAAACACCGTTCCGGACGCGTTTTCACAAAATTCAAACCTTGGCCAATATTTCCAACTTAAGCTTCTAAACCAAGAACCAAAGGGTCCAAATCATTCTAAAACTTCCCTCAATTGAAACTAACAACCCCCGCAAGTCATAAAACCATAAATACACATACGGGAAGCTTCAAAAGGGGAAACAAAGCTCAAATACACAAAATAACAGGTCGGGTCGTTACATTCTTCCCCTCTTAAAATAAATGTTCGTCCTCGAACGTGCATAAAGGCATACCTGAAGTGCCAAAATGTGAGGATAACGACTCTTCGTGTCATGCTTGGTGTCCTAGGTCGCCTCGTCGACCAATTTACCTCTTTATTGAACCTTTACTGAAGCAATATTCTTTGACCTTAGCTTCTGGACCTGCCTGTCCAGATAGCCATCGGCTCCTCAACATAAGTCAAATCCTTGTCCAATTGGACTGAGCTGAAGTTTTTTACATGTGACTGATCGCCATAATACTTCCAGAGCATGAAAACCGGGTGAACCCCCAATAAGGTGGGCGGCAATGCAAGTCTGTAGGATACCTCACCAACCCTCTCAAGGATCTCGAAATGACCAATATACATAGGGCTCAACTTGCCCTTCTTCTCGAACCTCATCACACCCTTCATGGGTGAAACTCTGAGCAGAACTCTCTCTCTAGCCATGAATGCTACATCACGAGCTTTCCGATCAACATAATTCTTCTACCTAGATTGTGCTATACGAAGCGGATCTTGAATTAACATGACTTTCTCCAAGGCATCCCGAAGCAAATAGTGTGCAACAACCTAGACTCTCTCAGGTCAAACCAACCAAGTGGAGAACGACACCGCCTCCCATATAAGGCCTCATAAGGAGCCATCTGAATACTCGATTGGTAACTGTTGTTGTAGGCGAACTCTGCAATTGGTATAAACTAATCTCATGACTCCCTGAAATCCATAACACATGCACGTAGCATATCTTCTAAGATCTGAATGGTGCATTCGGTTTGCCTGTCCGTCTAGAGGTGAAATGCTGTGCTCAGCTTGACCTGTGTGCCAAACTCACACTTCACAACTCTCTAGAAACGCAATGTGAACTGTGTGCCTCGATCGGAGATAATAGACACCGGCACACCATGAAGACGAACAATCTCATGTACATATATCTGAGCCAACTGCTCTAAAGAGTAGGTAGTCACAACCGGTATGAAGTGTGCAGACTTGGTAAGTCTGTTCACAATAACCCACACAATGTCAAATTTCTTCAGGGTCCGTGGGAGTCCAACAACGAAATCCATGGTGATACGCTACCATTTCCACTATGGAATACCAAGTCTCCGAAGCAAGCCGCCATGCCTCTGATTCTCGTACTTCACCTGCTGACAGTTCAAACACCAAGCCACATACTCTACTATATCTTTCTTCATTCTTCTCCACTAGTAGTGCTGCCTCAAATCCTGGTACATCTTCACGGCACCCGGATGAATTGAAGACCGAGAATTGTGGGCCTCCTTAAGTATCAACTCACGCAACCGAGCCACATTGGGCACACAATTCCGCCCCTACATATGCAACACCCCATTATCTCCAATAGAAGCCTCATTAGCACCACCGTGTTGTTACTGTATTTGATCCGTATTTGAGATAAATGATACCGGCTTCCATGTAATAGATATATTGTGTTACGAATTAAAATATGATTATTTAATTTAAAAATACGACTTGTAATATTTATTAAAATGTCAAATGCTATAATAATATGTAGTAATTATTATTTTATTTTTTGAAAAGACAATAAATTGATAGAATATCCTAATATTTAAAAATAGGACAATTATCAATAAATTATTTGAAATTTATAAAAATGCACAAAAATGGTAGTATTTAACTAATTGCATTAAAATAATAAAAAATCTCATATTTTGTAAAAATAGTAATAATTATCAATAAATTACATTAAAGCTGAATAATGTGCAAAAAGCTATTGTTTTTATCATTTTTTGATTAGGAAGCCTGTAGAAGTTAATTTTAAAATACGGATGGTCAAAATTGAGTATCAACATATACGAATAAGTGGAACTGGGATCAAATAAAATTGATGCATCCCTATGACAAACCGAAACAATAACTGTGATGACAACATCCGATGCAACAGACTCCGTCTTACTAGAAAAAGCATAGAAACGAGCTTGGCCTCCCCTTCTAGGGCAACCTCTACCTGCCTGACATCTACTCCTAGCTGGCGGCGCAGGTGGAGCGGCAATTGGAGCAATAACCATGGCCTTTGAACCCTGTGGATCCTGTGGAATCTATGGAGCCTGTGTAGTATGTGGAGGTGCACCCTCCTAAGTCTGGGGGTAGTCCCTCACCATATGTTTGGTACCACCACACTCGAAACAACTTCTCGGCGGGAGTGGATACTGAAATTGAACCTGACCTGGTCGGCAAGACTGACCGCTGAAGGCACCCAGTGCAGGAGGTGCGCTGGAAAGTGGCTGTGCATAATGGGCGATCTGAGACCTCATAACAACTAGAGCACTGCAAGTAGATGGAAGTGCTGAATAAACTGGTCGACCCACATAACCTTTGCCATGACGAGCTGAAACTATAGCGCGGGCACCTCCAAATCCTCCAGAATCTCGAGGCCTCTTGGCCTCCCTATCCTCCCTCTCCTGGCCCCGCATACGCTCCATCCTCTGAACGATCTCTACAACCTGCTGAAACAGACTATCCGTCTCCAACTCCCGAGCCATGCTGAATCTAAGACAATAACTAAGCACCTTCATGAATCTGTGGACTTGATCTCTGACTGTAGAAACCAAAACAGGTGCATGTGGGGACAACTCACTGAATATGATGGCATACTCCGACAGTGTCACATTCTTATGGCGTAGCTACTTAAACTTTGTGCGCCATGCATCCCGGAGGGTCTGGGGAATAAACTCTCTGAAAAACATATATGAAAACTCAGCGCAAGTGAGTGGGGCTGCATCAGCTGGCCTATCCTCCTCATAAGCCTACCACCACCTATATGCTGCTCCTGACAGCTGGAATATAGTAAAGATAACTCCACTCACTTGCATAATGCCCGTGGTATGGAGAATACGGTGGCACTTGTCTAGAAAACCCTACGCATACTCGGTAACTATCCAACTGAAAGTAGGAGGGTCATACCTCTTGAACCTCTCAAATCTCCTTTACTCCTCATTAGATGCCTTTGGCCTGACCTCAGGCTGAACCGGAATAATGGGTTGTGCTGGCATAACACACAAAATCTGATCAACATGGACCCACTGCTTTGGAGTACGGGCTGCGGGAGTCTAATCTCCTCCCCCAGCCTAAGATGTAGCTGGTGCAACGGGGATCAATTCTGCCCGAGCTAAAGTACCGAACATGATCAAGAAGTGTGCTAGGGTCTCTTGGAGTCAAGAGGTAGCAGTAGGCATCTCAGGTGCCTGTGCCCCAACTCGAGCTACTAGTAGCTCCTCAATCATTGCTCGTGTAGGTACTCTAGCTGTAGCACGTGCTCCTCCTCTACCTTTACCTCGGCCCCAGCCTCTCGCGGCTCTAGCAGGGGGCACGAGTGTCTGATCATCTGATCCAGCAGTGTGTGTCCTTACCATCTGTGAGAGAATAGAAAGACAAAGCTCAGATTTTGAAATCAACAAATCTGCACGATAAGGAATCAAAGAAGTGGAATTTCCGAATAGTTTTGTAGCCTCTCGAAGTAATGTAGAGACGTCTCTATATACCAATCCACAAGAATCTACTAAACTTGCTTATGACTCGTAGCACCTATGAACCTAGAGCTCTGATACCAACTTATCACGACCCTAAAATCCCACCTTAGGTAGTCGTGATGGAACCTAGTCTCTAAGACTAGGTAAGCCTAATACACATAAAAATCTAGCATAAATAACGACTAAGATATCAAATTAAGCTAATAAATGATATAATAATTATGATTGAATAACAGTAGTACAATTCCCAAAACTAGTAGTATAGAGTCATAAGCTCTAAAGAAGTACACTAAAGAACTCCGAATACAATGTTGTTTTGATATGAAGATAAACAGTATAAAAGAACATAGCAAAAGGGGACTCCGAGCATCAAATATCTATACCTTGAAATCTCTGAAATATCTGGGTCAACTTACTGACGTCCAACACTAATAGAAGTATCTGGATCTGCACAAAAATATGTAGAAGCGTAGCATGAGTACACCATAACGGTACCCAGTAAGTTTCAAGCCTAACCTCGATAGAGTAGTGAAAATTCTAGGTCATGACACCTACTAGACATAGAAACTTGAACAGAATATTAATATAATCTAATAGCAGAAATTAAGGAAATAAATGACAACAAAACAATACAACGATGTAAGGCTAACAACGAATATTAAGGCAATGAAGGACAACAAAGAGGGAACATATGCTAAGAACAACAAGTGATCAAATACCGTAAAATACAGGTAAAACGAATGAAGGAAAGATAATAATCGTTCAAATCAACAAGCCTTTTTAATATAGAATACACAACAAGAATCACAACCGATGTACCATACCTCATATTCACATTTCACAAGTCACAATCACAATCTTCCTTATATCACCTCGTGAGCCATGCATTTATTTTAAAGATATTTTTCCGAAATAGCTACACGCGCTTTAGCCCCCTTATCTCACCGCGTGGCTTCAAGTAATCCCTTACTAGCAACACGCATATAAATCCCATTTTATCTAGACGCATGTTCATCAACCCCTATCCTTATACTGCCGTATGCACATCAATATCACAACACAATAATCAACTCGCACCACACGTGCCCAAATACCACAACATTTTCAAGATCAACAATACCAATGTTACCACAACACAAAGCCCACGACTCAACCACAATATGTACAAGAATCTCAATAACAACAAAATGAACGAGAAATAACTCAACAAGGAAAGGTATTCCAATGACCAACAATTCCAACCACAAACGTGTTAATATCTCTCAACAACTACCACATCAATAACTCAACAATGAAGTTAATAATGAAAGAGATAGCATGAAATAACAACTACGACTAAATGCATGAGAATAGCTCAACAATGGAAATAATAGCATTTAACAACTACAAATAAAAGCATATAAGGGAAACCCCGATAATGGAAGCTAGAACATGTAATAACAACTACAATTAAGGCATGCTAGAATAAAATTGACAAGGAAAGATAGAACAAATGATAACAACTTCAATTAAATGCTTACAAGTAACCTAAGGGTCCAAACAGGTCAATTTTACTCATATACGCCCGTGTACATACTCGTCACCTCATGTACACATCTTTCACATTAATCAAATAGTGCAATCAAACCCAATCATATGGGGTAGTTCCCCCTCACAAAGTTAGACAAGATACTTACCTCAACTAGGCTAAATTAACACTCAAAAATAGCTTTTCCCTTAAAGCTATGATCTTTACACAATTTCCCAAAAGTCAACTCTAGGCTCGCCCGGTCAAAACCCGAGTCCAAGGGTAGATCTCGACTATCAATAACCCCACAAGTCTATATATGTGATTTATTTTCAAATCTGGGTCTAATTCGACTCTCAAATCCCAAAATCTCTCTTGGATTTTCATGAATTTGATGTTAAATCTCATATATAATCATATAATATAATTGCAAATTAATCAAAATCACTTACCTAATGATTGTATGTGAAATTTCACTCTCCAAATCGCCTCCTACCGAGTCTAGGGTTCTAAAATGAGAGAAATGAGATCAAATCTCGACTTCCCAGCCCTTTTGTTCGGGTGCAGATGTCGCAATTGCGACCCTGGGTCACAATTGCAAACTCTCGCAATTGCAAAGAATAGCTCGCAAATGCGGCACCTCAAAATCCAAGGTAAATGTCACAAGCGACACAGACATTGCAAATGCGAAGTCTTCCCTCTTCGCAAATGCGACCAATTGGTCGCGAATGCAAACCTACCCAACAAAAGCATTTCTTGGAAAATGCGATCAAGGTATGAAAAAAATGCGACACCTGAGACCCCCCACTATGATCACAATTGTGATAGTGGTGCTCGCAATTGCGATAATTGGAGCACCAGTACACCAGCAACCTGAAAATGAGTACAAACCCTTCGAAAACACATCTGAAACTCAACCGAGCCCTCGGGGCTCCAAACCTAATATCCACACAAGTCTAAAAATATTGTACAAACTTGCTCGCATAATCAAAATACCAAAATAACATCTTGAACCACGAATCAGATATCAAAACGCATGAAATTCAAAAGAAAAACTCAAGAACCTTTAGAATCACAACCAAGCGTCCAAATCTTATCAAATCAACTTTGAATTACACCAAATTTTGCAGATAAGTTCCAAATAGCAAAACAGACCTATTCCAAGTCCCAAAACCAAATTCCGATCCTGATAGCCATAAAGTCAACCTACGGTCAAACTTAGGGAATTTCTAAACCTCAAATTGCTAACTTGCGACAAACCAAGTCAAATCAACCTAAGGACCTCCAAATTTAATTTCGGACATACTCCCAAGTCCAAAATTATAGTACGAACGTATTAGAGACATCAAAACAACATTTTCGGCTCATTTTTACAAAAGTAAAACCTTGATCAATATTTTCAACTTAAGTTTCTAAACCAAGAACCAATTGGTCCAAATAATTCTAAAACTTTCCCAAAATGAAACTAACCATCCCTGCAAGTCATAAAATTATATATACACATACAAAAACCTTCAAAAGGGTAAACGAAGCTCAAATACACAAAACGACAGGTCGGGTCGTTATATTATCACTATCTTGTTTCGCCTGAGAGGATATGTGTTGTAGAAGACACATTGTGTTTTGATTTGTGGATGCTTGATGGGTATTATTGAAATTGTGCAGTTTGTGACTGTTGGTTCAGGTTTTACTACGTGGCATGGAAGATTTATGGGAGTACTTCTCATGAGGTGACTGTGTATGACTAACATATCATTCATTTGAGTGGGAGAGTTAGAGATCAGATATGGAGATTTCCTGTATTCTTGAGATTTAGAGCTGGATAATCCCAGAGATAGACAATTCCTTGGTTGCAGACTATGAAGGTGTGATAAGGATTAGACAGATTATTGTATTTGTTACAGATAAGTCATAGTGGATTTTTGGAATACTATTTACCTATTTTGGGATGATCGGAATTGATTTGGGGCCCATTGGTAGGCCTAATGAGAAATGTGTATTCAATATCGGATCGCGTTTGCTTACTCTTGCGCAACATCTACTTTGGGTATGTCATCGGGCGGAATGGATGTTATCTATGCCCTGATCTGTTTCATATGTTACTCTCCTATGTTATGATGGGTTGTGAGACTACTTGATTATTCACATTCATGTTATGGACCTATTTAGGCCTTTTGGCGATATGTGAACGAGATGGCTTTTGTAATATTGATTTGTTTATTGCACCTTAGCCATGATTACCTTTTCCGTAGTGTATTATGCTTATTCATCTCCCCATGGTTATATTTTTGTACTCTATCATGCTTGATGTTTATGCACATGTATGTAATGAGCATGAGCATTATGGCTCGATGGGTATCCCCATGTGGATTGATATTTTTGGAATCGAATTGCGCACCACAACAGATCAGGATAAGGTTTGTTTGAGTATGTGAGTTATGTGGTACCACGTGTGGTTACATCTTGGGAATATTTTTATGGCTTGACGCGGCTTGCCGAGATTTGTATAGTGTATATATGCAAGAATCGGATCATATAAGGAATTTCAGATGTTATAAATTGGTTCTAAGGTTTATGGGCTAAGATTGAAGAAAGAAGCTTCAGTTAAGATTGGCTTTTGGACTTACATGGATTGTGGTTATGTGGGATCACCCATGGTTATATGCATGGTGATCTTAAACAGTAATGACTTTGGAATGACTTTTGGCACGTTCGAGGACGAACATATGTTTATGTGGAGAGAATATAACGATTTGACCGGTCGTTTTGAGCTTTATCATTCCGTTCGGTGGTTTGAGACTTTGAGTAGCTTCATAAGATATATTATGACTTGCATGTATGGTTGGTTTTGGTTTTCGAGTGGTTCGGGATTGATTTGAAAGAATGAATCTCGATTTGGAAGCTTTAAGTTGGAAGAGATGACCAATGTTGGACTTTTGGATTAACGGACTCGAAATCGGGTTTTGATAATTGCTATAGGTTTGTATGATGATTTTGGACTTGTACGTATGTTCAGATTTGGCTTTGGAGGTTCCTAGAAGAATTCAACACTATTTATTAAATGTTAGCAATTTGAATAACTTAAAAGTTCATAAGTTTGACCAAAAGTTGACTTTGATGTTATTGGACTCCAATTGGTGTTTCGAGACTTAATTGGAGTCCGAGACTTTGGATAAGTCTATATAGTTAAATTGAAATTGTGTGCAAAGTTTGGAAGTAATCTAAAGTGTCTAAGTGTGATTCAGACACTCTCTTGAAAGAATGAAGATTTAACAACTTAAGAGATTTTCTATTCGGTTTGAGGCTAGATTCTTTGTTGTGATGTTCCCATGGATTTTTTGAGGCTTTGGATAATTTTGAATAATTTGTTTGTACTTGTTGGTATAATTGGATGGGGTCCCGAGGAGCTCGGGTGTATTTTGGATCATTGGTTGAGAGACTAGTTAAGGATTTGGAGTTTGACCACAGTCCATATCGGGTCAAGAAGATCACTTTACAGTGTTTTGAGTGCGCGAGCAGGTTCATATCATATTTTGTGATTGAAATGCATATATGGTTTGTGTCCAAGGGGGCCCGAATGAGTTTTGGGTACTAAAATGAAGATTTTTCTATTGCTGATTTTCTGGGGCAACAATTCCGAAAATACTTGTTATGTCCCTGAGTTCATCAATAAATTTCTTACTTCCTTTAAAACTTCAAAACATCATATCTCCCTCATTTTAAGGTCAAATTGGGTAATTCAAAAGGCTATCTTGGGTCTAATATCGCAATGATTATGTTAGGATTATCAAAAATGAGTTTGGGGGTTATTTATCATCAACTTCGAGCTGAGACAACTACTGCATTTTGTTTTACTTATTTCGAGATCTTGTCACTTTTTCTCATAAAGTTTTGGAGCTCGAGAAGAGGCAATATTTGTGTAGATTTTTGTCATTACTTTGTAGATAAAAAATTTATTCTTGGATTTGATTATATATATATATTGATTCCCTTAGATTTCTATACCTAAAATATGGATTTTTAAAGTAAAATTTGGAATTTTGTCTACAAGATAAGAAAGTGCATTTTGGGGCTTTGAACACCGATTTGAACACCAATTTGGAAACTTATCAGATATTTGGACTCGCTAGGTTATGGGTCATCGAATTTTCTTATTGGTTCTGGATTTCGAGCATGCGGGCTAGGGTTGACTTTAGTTGACTTTTTGGGGATTCTTCAAAGATCAAAGCTCTATTGATTGGGGTTACTTTCTATGGCATTGATTGACTTGCTTGGTTGGTGTTTGGCTAGATTTTAAGAGGTTAGCGGTGATTTCTCAAAACAATACGATTTTGGAGCTTTGGACTAGTCCGGATGAGGTAAGTGTGTTGCCTATCTTTGGTTTGAGGGTTCCTAATAAATGATATTATTTGCAACATGCGTGAGTGATGCATATGCAAGGTGACGAGCGTATATGCATGTGCCAGGATTATCCATGCTCGGGTTAGATTATATGCTTCTTTGTGCCTTGTTGAACTTTGTGATCTTCTTGACTTATGTCTTACTTGATTTTAATAATGACATGAGTACAAATATTCATGCTAGAGATCACGATTTTAGCTCATTACATCTTAATTGAATATGATGATCTATTTTTGATATTGTTGATGTACTTAATTCGGTCATAACAGTACCTATATCATGAACACATATCTATACCTGTTATTCTTGTGCTACTTGAGCTTCTTTATTCGTAATAAGAGATTATGATTGGGGCCTTCGGGCCACGTTTGGCACGATGGTTATTTCGTGCAGTTGGTATGATGATTGGCACAATAGGTATTTTCGTGCGATTTGAAATGAGATTGGCAAGTTGGTTGTTTCCATGCGAAGAGGTGGGAGTTGGACCTTACGTTATGATTACTCATTCCTTAGACACATACATGCACTCTACATTGGTTTATATCTATGTTTTCTATCTTGTATGTTAGTTTCACGTCTATGTTTCTTACTTAGTTTACCTATATGTTTCCTATTTGATCTATTACTACATATCTATATCTTTACCCTGTTTGTTATTGTTACATTTGTGCTTTCTACTTGATTTATTATTGTTACATATCCTTACCTATTTCATTCATCTACTTGTTACATGCTTTTACTTTCCTTTACTTGTTATCAGTATTTGCCTTTACTTGCCACATGCAACTGTATTCATATTGATATTGGATCGGGTTGCACACCGCAATAATATTTATTAATATTGGGATCGAATTGCACGCTGCAACAGTATTTGTTATTGATATTTGGTTATGATCCTTGTGTGTATTTCGTGAATATTGTTTCCTCCGTAGAAATGGTTCATAAGGTTATGTCTTTATTTGCCATGCCTGTTAACTTGCTCCTTAGTTCTCTAGTTGTAACGACCCAACCATTCGTTTTGTGCTTCAAGGTTTCGTTCAGTGGTTTGAGGTCTTGAGCGGCTTCATATTGTGTTTTATGACTTGCGTGCATGGTCGGATTTGATTTTCGGATGTTCCAGGATGAATTTGGTTGATTGATTCTCACTTTAGAAACTTAAGTTGAAAATATTAATCGAGGTTTGACTTTTGTGGAAACAACTCCGTAACGATGTTTGATTGCTCTGATAGGTTCGTATCGTGATTTTGGACTTGGGCGTATGCCCGAAATCGAATTCGAAGATCCATAGGCTGATTTGTGTTGTTTTGCCTAAATTAGGAAATTTAAAGGCCTAGAATTTTGATAGGTTTGACCGTAGGTTGACTTCATAGCTATCGTATTTGGATTTCTGTTTTGGAACTTGGAATATGTCCATTTTGTCATTTGAAACTTGCCCGCAAAGTTTGGCATCATTTCGAGTTGATTTCATAGGAATCAGGCGCGCGGTTATATTTTTAGAAGTTCTTGAGTTTCATGTTGATTTCATATGTTTTGGAGGTCTGAGTCATGATTTCGGATGTTATTTTGATGTTTTGAGTGCGTGAGCAGGTCCGTAGCGTGTTTTATGATAGAAATGCATATATGGTTTGTGTCCAGGAGGTTCCGGATGAGTTTCAGGGTGGTTTTGGATCATTTCGTTGAAGTTTGGGATTGCTGGTGCTGGTACTTCGCAATTGCGAACTTTTTGTTGCAATTGCGAACTACCGCATTTGCGAACAAGTTCCATACTTTGCAGACAAGTTTCAAATGTCAAAATGGATCTATTCCAAGTCCCGAAACATAAATCCAAACATGATAGTTATGTAGTCAATCTACGGTCAAACTTATCAAAATTCTAAGCCTTTAAATTTCCAACTTTGGGCAACGCAACACAAATCAACATATGGATCTCCGAATTCGATTTAGGGCATACACCGAAGTCCAAAATCATGATACGAACCTATCGGAGCCATCAAAACATCGTTCCGGAGTTGTTTCCACAAAAGTCAAACCTCGGTGAATATTTTAAACTTAAGCTTCTAAAGTGAGAATCACTCAACCAAATTCATCCCGAAACATCCGAAAATCGAATTCGACCATACACGCAAGTCATAATACACAACATGAAGCCGCTGAAGACCTCGAACCACCGAAGGGAACCTTGAAGCTCAAAACGGCCGGTCGGGTCGTTACGTTCTTCCCCTCTTAAACAAACGTTCATCCTTGAATGTGCCAAGAGTCTTTCCTAAGCCATCAAATCACTTTATAAACTCACCATGCACATACACACGGGTGATCCTATGTCACCCCAATCCACACAAGCCCTATAACACCATCTCAACAGCAGATTATTCCTTCCACTCATGCTGATAAGCCTTAGAATCAAATCTCCACATCTACAAAGGGCACTATTATCACACAAACACACTGTAAAACCCTTAACTAGCTACAACAGCTCATGCATACACCTACAAGATATAACCACATGACATAACACATCATCCATATGCCCAAAGAAACTACTCTGACTGCAATAGCTGGCCATTACCAAACCTGGTACCGGCAAACAGACTCATATCGACTAGAACCTTGTTCCAAACCTTCACAATGCTGAAAATAATGCAAGAAACATGCGAAACTCATAACTACTCATCCGGTCAACAAGCCACCTTGGCACATATATCGCAATCCAAACCCAACAAGCACATCTCAAATATGACTGGAAAGGAAAAGGGGAACACATGAGAGAACTTTCAAACAAGCCAAACAGGCACAACTCCTCACTGATACCGTACTATGGATCCAATCCTCAAGGAAGAAGAAAGATACACGCAACAACCACAACAAATCATACCTTAATATGACCTCTCCGCGGCACAAAGCCCAGCACAAACACACCTATCCATCAAGAACACCATGTCCCCATCCTTAACTAGGAATTCACAAGTAAAATAAACATCTCATCAACTACGACACTCTACCAACTCACCCCGTAGAGCCAAAACCACAACACGAAACAAACTGCTCATACCTGTAGAATACCTAGATCATAAATCGTGGCCAAACCACCTAGAAATCATGTCAAAACCTAATGTATTTAACTAACAGAAAGTCCACCCAAGTCTCATGACCTACAATAGCAACCACACCAGAACGATAAACATGGACTATCACAAATAAATTCTTAACTGGCGTGAACAAATGAACAGAGTACAAGAATATAAAACACAACCATATCTGAAGCAAGGTAGGATGAATCTTACCAATAAATGGGTCCGGACCGAAGTAACACAAATGCATCTCTATACTCATCTGAAACTATACCTGTAAGGACATCATCTGGTGCATAGACCTCTACCCAAATAGGAAGATCATAACATTGGGCCCGGCCTCCCCCTCTAGGGCGACCTCTACACGCTTGAGCTCCACCCCTAGCTGGCGGTGCAAGTATAGCAGCAACTGGAGCAGAACTCGTAGCCTGAATACCCTGATGTGACACATCTATGCAAAGTCTGGGACATTCTCTCACCATATGGCTGGAATCTTCACACTCAAAGCAACCTCTCTGCTGGCGTGGCTGTGGAAGCTGCCCGGTACGGGTACTATGAGACCCATGGATATCTGAAACACCGCGTATAGCCTGAAGTACAAACTGAACTTGTTGACCCACAAAACCTCTACCATGATGTACTCTACCTCCTAAATAGGGATCAGTAGATCCTCTGGGTCCACGAGGCCTTTTAGCCTCCCTGCCCTCTCTTTACTGACCCCGCATGCCTTCTAATCGGTGAGCGATCTCTACCACCTGCTGAAAAGGAACATCCATCTCTAACTCTCGAGCCATGCTGAATCGGATACCATAACTGAGCCCCTCAATGAACTTGCAGACTCGTTCTCTAACTGTAAAAACCAAAGCAAGTGGATGCTCGAACAAATCACTGAATCTAATAGCATACTCTGACACTGACATAGTACCCTGGCACAACTGCTCGAACTCCATGCTCCATGCATCCCGAAGGGTCTGGGGAACAAACTATCTTAAGAACATCTCTAAAAATTGAGTCCATGAAAGTGAAGCCTCATCGGCTGGGCTACCCTCCTCGTAAGCCTGCCAGCACTGATACGCCGCTCCTGAAAGTTGGAATGTAGTAAAAGCAACCCCACTCGTCTCCAAAATACCCATGGTGCGGAACATATGGTGGCACTCCTATAGAAAACCATGTGCATCCTCTGAAGAAAAACCACTAAAAGTAGGAGGGATATACTTCTTGAACCTCTCAAGTCTAAGCTATTCTTCTTCAGATGTTGTTTCCCTAACTGCGGGCTGAACCAGAACAACAGGCTATGCTGGCATAACACCTGGAACCTGACCAATGTGGACTCGTTGCTCTGGAGTACAAGTGGAGGGAGTCTGAGCTCCTCCCCCGGTCTATGAATTAGCTGGTGCAACTGGAATCAATCCCCCTAAGCCAATTTACCAAACATGCTCAGGAAGTGCGCTAAAGTCTCTTGAAGTCCCGGGGTAGCAATAGGCGCCTCCGGTGCCTGTCCCTCAATCGGGGCTATTGGTGGATCCTCAGTTGCTACTTTGGCAGGTGCTCTAGCTGTAGTATGTGCTCCTCCTCGGCCTCTGCCTCTGCCCCGACCCCTAGCAACACCGACTATGGAGACAGCGTCGTCAGTAACTACAGCTCGTGTTCTCACTATCTGTGAGAGAATAGAAAGACAACGGCTCAAACTCAGAAATCAATAAACTCGCACGATAGGAATGAAAGAAGTGAAATTTTTCTAATAGTTCTGTAGGCTCTTGAAGATAAGTATAGACGTCTCAGTACCGATCCGCAAGACTCTACTAAACTTGCTTATGACTTGTAGCACCTATAAACCTAGAGCTCTAATACCAACTTGTCACGATCCCAATTTCCCTCTGTAGGATGTCGTGATAGCACCTAGCTTCTAAGACTAGCTAAGCCTAACAGTTACTGATTTAATAATAAATTTTAACCAAATAACTCTTAAGCATGAAACTGAAATTTCTATAATATGCCAATAATCCAAGGTAGACACATAACATCCCTAAACCGGTAGTACAAGTCATAAGCTCTACTGAGTTTACTAGAAAATCTTTAAGTACCATTATTCCGGAATAGAAATAAGCAGTACAAAGTAAATATTCAGAAGGTGACTCTGAGGCCTGCGATCGTTACAGTAAGTATACCTTGAGTCTCCACAGCAATGCCCGATCAGCTAGCTATTGATCAACAAACTTCGAAGTACCTAGATTTTCATAAACATATGCAAAACGCATAGCATGAGTATACCACGGTGATACCGAGTAAGTATCAAGACAAACCTCAGAGGAGTAGTGACGAGGGACAGTCAAGACACCTACTAGATTTAATAACCTTTACAAGAATGAATGTGAAACTAACAGGGAACAATATCGATATAAAGCTAAGCATGGTAAAAATAATAAAACAATACTCACAATAGAAAACTAGAAACAACAATTAGCAATAGGGAACAAACAGGTAATAACGTCGTAGAGTAAGTTAAACACAATTTAAGTCCGGTGAAATCAAGTAAAGGAAAACAAGTAACAGCTCAATGAAAACAACCACTTTCAGAAAAGATTTATTCAATAATTTCCCCAAGTTACCACACCTCATAATCACAAATCACGGGTCCCAAATCACAAACCCTAATCACTTGGCATCATGTGCCCACATTACAAATCACAACTGTATGGACAACTCACGTGATGCACGGACAACTCACGTGCCAATACCATTAATATCTCATATATGCTTGGACAACTCACGTGCTAAGGGAGTGATAATATCTCATATCCGCACGGACAACTCACGTGCCAGCAAAAACAATAACTCATAATCGCACGGACAACTCACGTGCTAATAGTATAGCTCTCACACAGAAGGCAAGTATACGAGAATACATATAAATGATCAATAGACACCAGGGTTCGTCTTCTCAAACCGATATGAGTGATTAATACCTTGTATGCTTGTGCAAGTGTTCTGTCATAACTCGAGTCAACAAGTAAAAGTTGAGACAACAAATGGCACGTAGGAAACAACACAACAAAACTTAAAATGCTTAACTCACACAAGGTAGGCACACCACTAGACAAATATCATCAATAACAATGCCCCCAGGCCATCACAAGTCATCACAAATCATCCCCGACATAAGCCCCCTTGTCGCGCCACGTGCACAACAATAAAGTAAATGCCCGCCTTATCTCGCCACACGCGCATAATAATATTCTCGCCTTGTCTCGCCATATGCGCAAACCCACATATATATAGCCCACCTTGTTAAGCCGCATGTGCAAATATCAATAATAATAATAACACGGACAACTCAAGTGCGAACAGCCCGACAGTCCTCTGATTAATATCATGTGTGCCAAAATCTAACAACACAATATAACAACTCACACCACATGTGCCCATATGCCGCAACATTTCCTCAATGAAATTGTAATACCACAACCACACATAGCCCTTGGCTCAAAAGAATTGAGTACAATAACAACAACGATAACACGAGAGTACGACAAGTAAATCAACACAAGAATTACAAAACACAAGGAAACGGAAGAACGGGCTCACAATGAAAGACATGACAAGTAATAATAGTTTCAACAATAAGTGAGATAGTGTATAACAACTATACCAACTAGGAGTAACTCAAAAATAGGACAGATAACATGTAACAATGATTCCAAATAAGAATGACCCAACGATAAGAGAGACAATAGGTAACAATGATTCCAAATAAGTACAACTCAACGATAAGAGAGATAACATGTAACAATGATTTCAAATAAGGATAAATCAATAATGGAAGAGATAACAATAACTTCAATTAAGAATAATCAACTATGGAAGAAACACATGGCAATAAAAGCGGTAACAACTTCAATTAAGGCATATAAGAGTATATTTGGCAATAAAGGTAGAACATGAACCAATCAACTTCAAATAAGACATGTTAGGATAACTCTAGCAATGAAGGATATAACATGATGAGACAACTTCATTTTTAATGTACATGAGAACCTAAGAGGCTAAGTCGGTACAATTTCCACATTTAAGCCGTGCACACACTCGTCACCTCGTGTACATATCTTTCACTTAGTTCAAATAGTACAAACAAACCAATCCCTACGAGGTAGTTCCCACACACAACGTTAGGCAAGATAGTTACCTCAAGAGTTCTCATTAAATACTCTAAAATAGATTTCCCTTTACAATTCACCTCCGCTCGGCTCAAATCTAACCAAAATCGACTCATTAAAATCAAATAATGCAAGATAAATCAATTCCAATAATTAAAGCCATGATCTTTACACAATTCCTCAAAAGTCAACAAAAGTCAACCCCGGGCTCGCCCGGTCAAAACCTTGGTCAAAGGATAGATTCCGACTACCCAAACCCCACGAGTCCATATACGTATTTTATTTCAAAATTCGAGTCCAAATTGACTCTCAAAACTCTAATTCTCATTTTTTAAAACATAGACAAAGTTTCCTAAATTTTCACTTTGATTCTCATAATTTTGATGGTAAATCTCATATATAAACATGTAAAATAGTTGTAAATTGATCAAAATCACTTGCCCAATAATTGTAGATGAAAATCCCTCTTTAAAATCGCCTTCGACCGAAGTTTTGGTCGTAAATGCGACATCTGCACCTCGGTTAAGAGTTGGAATTTTGGGATTTTAGCTCATTCTTTCATATTTTGAACCATAGACTCGGTAGGAGGTGATTTGGAGAGGGGATTTTCATCTACAATCATTGGGCAAGTGATTTTGATTATTTTTCAACTATTTTACATGATTATATATGAGTTTTAACATCAAAATTATGACAATCAAAGTGAAATTTTGAGAAACTTTATCTATATTTTGAAAAATAAGAATTTACGTTTTGAGAGTCGATTTTGACTCGGATTTTGGAACAAAATATATGCATGGGCTCGTGGGGTTATGGGTAGTCGGAATCTACTCTTGGACCCAGGTTTTGACCAGGCGGGTCCGAGGTTAACGTTTCTTGACTTTTTGAGGAATTGTGTAAATATCATAGCTTTAATTATTATAATTGATTTCACTTGCATTATTTGATGTTATTGAATCGATTTTGGTTAGATTTGAGCCGAGCGGAGGTGAATTGTAAAGGGAAAGCTATTTTAGAGTATTGATTGAGGGCTCTTGAGGTAAGTATCTTACCTAACGTTTTGCGGGGGAACTACCCCGTAGGGATTGGTTTGTTTGTACTATTTGAACTGCGTAAAAGACATGTACATGAGGTGACGAGTGTGACCGACCTAGACTCTTAGGTTCTCATGTACATTAAAAATGAAGTTGTCTCATCATGTTATATCCTTCATTGCTAGATTTACCCTAATATGTCTTATTTGAAGTTGATTGGTTCATGTTCTACCTTTATTACCAAATATACTCTTATATGCCTTAATTAAAGTTGTTACCTCTTTTATTGCCATATATTTCTTCCATAGTTGATTATCCTTAATTGAAGTTATTGTTATCTCTTCCATTATTGATTTATCCTTATTTGAAATCATTGTTACATGTTACCTCTCTTACCGTTGAGTTGTACTTATTTGGAATCATTGGTACATGTTGTCTCTCTTATCATTGAGTTGTACTTATTTGGAATCATTGTTACATGTTATGACATTTATCGTTGCGTCATTCTTATTTTGAATCATTGTTACATATTATCTCTCCTATTGTTGAGTTACTCCTAGCTGATATCGTTGTTACAAACTATCTCACTCATTCTTGATGAAACCATTATTACTTGTCATGTTTTTCATTGTGAACCCGTTCCTCCATTTCCTTGTGTTTTGTAATTCTTGTTTTGATTTACTTGCCGTACTTTTATATTATCGCTGTTGTTGTTGTACTTAGTGTTGTTGAGCCAAGGGCTATGTGTGGTTGTGGTACTACAATTTCTTTGAGGAAATGTTGTGGCATACGAGCACATATGGTGCGATTTATTATATTGTGTTGTTATGTTTTGGCACGCGTGATATTGTTGAAAGGATTGTCGGGGTGTTTGCATGTGAGTTGTCCATGCTATTATTACTATTGATATTTGCATATGCATCGTGACAAGGTGGGCATATATATCTTTGACATGTATATGTATATATATATATATGTGTGTGTGTGTGTGTGTGTGTGTGTGTGTGTTTGTGTGTGTGGCTTTGCGCATGTGGCGAGATAAGGTGAGTATTTACTTTATTGTTGCGCATGTGGTGAGACAAAGGGGGATCTGTCGGGGATGATTTGTGATGACTTGTGATGGCCTGGGGGCGTTAATATTGATGATATTTGTGTAGTGGTGTGCCTACCTTGTGTGAGTCGAGGATGATCCTATGTGACATTCGTTGTTGGGGATCTGTCGGGGATGATCCAATATGCCATTTGTTGTCTTTGCTCTTACTTGTTGACTCGAGTTATGATAGAATACTTACACAAGAATAAACGCAATTAATCACTCATATCGGTTTGAAAAGATGAACCCTGATGTCTATTGATCATTTACATGTATTCTCGTATACTTGCCTTCTATGTAAGAGCTGTATTATTGTCACGTGAGTTGTCTATGCGGTTATGATTTATTGTTATTGCTGGCACGTGAGTTGTCCGTGCGTATATGAGATATTGTCACTCCCTTATCACATGAGTTGTCCGTGCAAATATGTGGTATTAATGATATTGGCACGCGAGTTATCCGTGCAGCACGTGAGTTGTCCGTACAGTTGTGATTTGTAATGTGGTCACAAGATGGCTAGTGATTAGGGTTCGTGATTTAGGACGTGTGATTTGTGATTATGAGGTGTGGTACCTTGGGTTAATTCTTAAATAAATCTTGTGTGAAAGCAGTTGTTCTTATTGAGTTGTTACTTGTTTGCCTTTACTTGGTTTCACCGGACTTAAATTGTGTTCAGCTTACTCTACGACTTTATTACCTGTTTGTTCTCTATTGGTAATTGTTGTTTCTAGTTTTCTATTGCGAGTATTGTTTTGTTATTTTTTCCATGCTTAGCTTTATATTGATATTATTCTCTGTTAGTTTCACATTCATACTTGTACATGTTATTAAGTCTAGTAGGTGTCTTGACTGTCCCTCGTCACTACTCCATCGAGGTTACTCTTGATACTTACTGGGTACCGCCGTAGTGTACTCATGATATGCTTTCTGCACATGTTTGTGTAGATCAAGGTATTTCAGAGTTTGTTGATCATTAACTAGTTGATCGGGCATTGTTGTGGAGACTCAAGGTATACCTGTCGTCATGTTCGCAGGCCTCGGAGTCACCTTCTGAAATTTTATTTTGTACTATTTATTTCTATTCCGGAATAGTTGTACTTAGAGATTTTCTAGTAAACTCCGTAGAGCTTATGACTTGTACTACTGGTTTTGGGATGTTATTTGGTTAAAGTCTGTTATTACATCAGTAAGTATTAGGCTTACCTAGTCTTAGAAACTAGGTGCAATCACTACATCCTACAGAGAACAAGAGCTTAACACTTACTGATGTATTGGGATTGTGACACCAGTTGATGCTCTTATTATTATTCGTCATATCTCTTGCCTTGTTTTCCTGTTTATTATCTGCACATATAAATATTAAGTGAGTATCTTTTGACATAAAACCTCGTCATTACTTCGCTGAGGCTAGTCAAGATACTTACTGAGTACATTGGATCGGTTGTACTTATACTAGACTTCTGCACCTTGCATGCAAATTTTGGAGCAAAGCGGTTGTGGATGACAAGGCTAGCATTAAGGATGTACCAGCATTCTGGATTCAAGCTACCCCTTGTTCAGGGTGGTTTAGGACTTATAATTCTATTTATGTAAACTTTAAAAAGATGTTGTATTTAATCTTCGTACCAGCTTCATAAATCTAAATCTTAGTGGCCCATGACTTATACTACCGATCCTTGTGATAGTTGTATGGATTTTCCGCCATCTTATTTATTGTTCTTATATGATCTTCCATTCGAGTTATGTTATTCATTGTTTGGCTTACCTAGCATATTGGAGTTGGGTGCCATCACGACTAGGTATAGTTTTGGGCCGTGACACATATATACGTATATGTATTCTACCTTGCTATCTTACCCGTGTACATATTGCCTTATTGTTGATGTTACTTATGTGCCCCCAACCTTATCTGTTGTTATTACTTAGGTAAATTCTATCTAGTCTGCTATTGTTACTTATGTGTATCCTACCTTATTTTCACAGTTACCTATATGCATCCTACCTTCTTTGTTATTGTCACATATATGCCTTTTACCTTATTTGTTATTGCAATATTTATGTGTTTTACCTCGTTTGTTATTATCAAATTTGTTGTCTTCTACCTCTTTGTCATTGTCAAATCTATGCCTCCTAGCTTGTTTTTTATTACTACTATATTCAGGCATTCTTCTTTGTTGTTACAGTTATCTACATGCTTTCAACCTTGTCTGTTGATGTTTTTCGCATGCTTTCTATTTTGCTTGGTATTGTTATACATATGCTTGGTGAGGAAGAGTGATATTGCACGATGAGTATTTATGTGCTTTGTAAGGATGAGATAAATGCACGAAGGGTGTTACCGTGATATTTGATTTGATATCTTGTGTTTAGATTTGAGTATGTTGTTTTCGTGAAAATCGTTTTATCCTCTTGTTTTGAGCTGTTAAAAATGGCTGGTTTTGATATTTGAGAAACATGATCAATATTTCTTTTAATAAATCATTTTACTATTTCTTGTATTTATTCTTGTTCCCTATCTACTAACCTCAGTAAAGTAGTAATGAGGTTCAAGTCATATGATACTCACTAGTCAAACAACCTGTACAGTATATCAATAACTTGCAAGAAAATATATTATGGAAAACAATATTAAAAATTCCTTTAGAACATGTGATAACAACTCAATGCAAGAAAAGTCTAGTTTTGACAACAAATCATCAATTAGAAACACAAACATATGGCACCTCATACCCACATTTTCTATCATAATAATCATATTCACCCTTATCACTTCGTACCCCGACAGCAAAGAAATATATACCCTTATCGCTCCGAAATATCAATATCCATCCTTATTGCTCCACAAATGACAATATTCACCCTTATTGCTCCGGATTGTCAATATCCACTGCTCCGTACACTGACATAATAACAATATCAATCACAATCCAATGGCAAAAATCTCATGCTAACACCCAAATTATCCGCCCAACATGTCCACATGTGCCACAACCACAACAAATCAACAAGTCAAATCACCATCGAAGACATATGCTCATAATTAGTTAACAAGTGCCAAAGGACATGATAATCATAAGATTCTAGAGTACAACATATAAAGCATGACTATGACAAAATCAATTTGTAACACACAAGTTCATGTAGTCATAGAGTGATTAATCATGTTTCTTATAATGCATCGTATAAAATTAAGGTATATTAATAGTCTAAGGTCTAATCCGGTCATAATTCACACATAGCACCTGTGTACACGCTCGTCACCTCACGTGCATGCCACTTTTCACATAACATGAATAAGCAAAAGAACTCCCCACACAAGGTTAGGCAAGATACTTACCTTAACAAGCCAAATTAATACTCCAAAAATGCATTTCCTTTAAAACTCACCTCCATCTGGCTCAAATCTATCAAAAAACGACTCAATAACATCAAACAATGCTAAAGGAATCAATTACAAATAATAAGGTCTCAATCTTTACCCAATTCCCGAAAAGTCAACAAAACTCAACCCCGAACCCACACGCTTAAAACCCAAGTCAAGGGGTAGATCCTGACTATCCATAACCCCACGAGTCCAAATATGTAATTAGTTTCCAAAACTAAGTCCAAATCGACTCTCAAATCCCCAAATTTTCATTTTTCTAAACATAGTCAAAAAACCTTAAAAGTTCCCTTCCAAATTCAATGATTTCAGTGTAAATATCCATGAGAAATCAAGATATGATATCAAAATTAAGTTCAAATCACTCGCTTAATAGCCTTGTGTGAAAATCTTCTCCAAAAATCGCCCCTCACCAAGCCTAGGTATCAAAATACGATAAATGGGTCTAAGTCCCGAAATACTCAGCTATTAACCAGCTGTGGATGCCCCATTTGCGAGCTGAGGCTCGCAAATGAGACCTCAGAAAATGCGACCCTGACCTTGCAAATGCAAACCCAGTTTGCCCCTAATAGATGTCATAAATGTGATCCTTACCTTCGCAGATGCAAGGTCTGCAGCACCAGCAAACTGAAGTTCTTCCCAGACCACTACGAAATCAATCTGAAAGTCACTCGAGCCCCTTGAGCCCCACACCAAACATCCTCACAAGTACATAAACCTCTTATGAAGTCGCTCCTAAGCTCGGGACATCAAAATAATATAAAAAACCACAAATCGAACACCAAAATGCATCATGCAAACTTTAAAACTCAAGAATTCCAATATTCACAACCAAGCGTCTGATTCCTACTAAACCAACTCAGAATGAGGCCAAACCTTGCACACAAGTTCCAATTGACAAAATTAACCTATTCCCTGTGTCAGAAAAACAATCCGGATCTGATAGCATCAATCAACTCATGGTCAAACTTATGATATTTCTAAACCTTCAAATGCGAACCTTTGGCAAAAAGAGAAAAATCATCCTAGGAACCTCCAAATCCAAATTCGGGCATATGCCTAAGTCCAAAATCACCTTACGAACTTATTGGGACCATCACAACATGAATTCAAGGTTGTCAACATAAAAGTCAAACATTGGTCAACTCTTGTAACTCAAGCTTATAACCATGGAACTAAGTGTTCCAATTCACTCCGAAACCTTTCCGAAACCAAACCAACTATCCCCACAAGTCAAAAAAGAAAAACTAAGCACACAAGAAGCATTAAATGGGTAAACTGGGCTCAAATATACAAAATGACCGGTCGAGTCGTTACTTTCTCCCCCCTAAATAAATGTTCATCCTCAAACGGGTGTAGAATCATACCTGGGATATAAAAAAGGTGAGGATATCTGCTCCGTATATTATGCTCAGTCTTCCAACTCGCCTCCATGACTCGTTGACCTCTCTATTGAACCTTCACTGATACCATATTTTTCGACCTTAGCTTTCGAACCTGCCAATCCATAATGGCCACTGGCTCCTCATCATATGTCAAATCCTTGTCTAACTGCACCAAGCTAAAATCCAACAGATGTGACGGATCCTCATAGTACTTCCGAAGCATGAAAACGTAAAACACCGGATGAACTCCCAAATATTTGGGTGGCAAAATCAAGTTTGTAGGCAAGAATAAGTGTGGAGCTTCTATTGATTTGAGTCTTGACTGGCGGTCTTGATAGAATTCTTTAGATTTTTGGTAGATATAATAGGCAAATTCTTATAAATCTTGAACTCCTCTAATTTTGGTCCTTCCTATCTTATCTTCCTTCGTATGGGCTGTCAGATATTTGGAGATCTTGTTCTTCTTTCCCTTTGCTCCTTCCTTTCTTGTCTTCCTTCATATATATATTTGACAATCTTTCTTGTCCTTTCCTTTGCTCATGTAATGTACATGTGAATAGAGATTATGTTATGTTTTCATCATTGAAACTTGGATCTAACAATCTCCCACTTTTTGATGATGACAAAATAATAAGATAAAATCAATTTACTTCTCTGTCCATATTAGTCGGCTCTTCTTCTATTGTAGTCGACTCCCCGTCAACTGGACATCTTCTCCAATGTGGACATGTATTCTTATAAGTCGACTCACCCTCAACTGGGTAGCCATAAAATCAGAAATTGTACATATAAATCTTATTCTCCCCCTTTAGTATCAACAAAAAGCATCATACTGGCAAAGCTATGTCAAAGCAAGTAATAGTTAACTAGTTAAGCATGCTAGAGCAGATATAATTGTCTAAACAGTACAACCAATGACTAGAAATCCTATAACCACCCGACCGGTCATTTTAAGCTCTAGTGCATTATGCAGCGGTTTGAGGACATGAGAAACTTTGCTTCGGGTATTATGACTTGTACGCACGGTCAGAATTGAACTTCGGGAAGTTTAGAGTGGATTTGGAAAGAAAATTCTCATTTCGGAAGCTTTAAGTTTGAAGAATTGACTAAGGTTGGATTTTTGAATAAACAACCTCATAATCGGGATTTGAAGGTTTCAACAGATTTGTATGATGATTTCGGACTTGGGCGTATGTGTGGATCGGGTTTTGGATGACCCGGGAACATTTCGGGACCTATTGTGGAAGTTAGCACTTGGGAAAAAATTCATAAATTTAGGTTGTAGTGCATTATAGTGTTATCGATGTCCGTTTGGGATTTCGAGTCTAGGAGTGGCTCCGTATGGTGATTCTGGTATTGGAAAAGCATCCAGAAGTGGATTTGGAGGTCCATAGGTCATTTTGGGGTTATTTGGCAAAAGTTAGAAATTTGAGGATTTTTGATAAGTTTGACCGGAAGTGGACCTTTTGATATCGGGGTCGGATTCCGATTTCGGAAGTTGGAATAAGTCCGCAATGTTAAACGTGACTTGTGTACAAAATTTGAGGTTAACCGGGCGTGATTTGATAGGCTTCGGCATCGAACAAAGAGGTTTGAAGTTCTAAGGTTCATTAAGTTTGAATTGGGGAGTGATTCGTGATTTTAGCATTGTTTGATGTGATTTTAGGCCTCACGCAAGTTCGTAATGTGTTTTGGGACGTGTTGGTATAATTGGTTGAGGTCCCGGAAGCCTCGGGTGGATTCCGGGTGGTTAACGGACCGAAAATGGAATTTGAGGAAGAATTGAGGGAGCTGATATCTGGTGCACCCGTACCTACGAGGTTTTGGCTGCAGGTGCGGAGCTGTAGAAGCGGCCTACGAGTCGCAGATGCGGGGTTGGGCAGTCAGGGGATGGACCGCAGGTGCGGAGTATTGGCCACATTTTCACAAGCGCAAAAGCGAAGGAGTTGACAACAAAAGTGGAAGAAGCCGCAGAAGCGAAGAGAAGAAGTGCAGGTGCGGCTACTGTTCCGCAGGTGCGAAAATATCGCTGGGCATAAGAGTTTTTATAAAAAACGGAACTTGATCCATTTTCATTTGGTTTGGACAATTGTGGAGAGCTTCAAGGGAGATTTTCATCAAGCAATTCTAGGTAAGTGGTTTCTTCCCATTTGTGAGTTAAATGCATGAATTATACATGGATTGGAACATGGAAATTAGTATAAATTGTGGGGTTTTTTGGTAGAAGACCTAGAATTTGGTATTTTGGATTTTGACCACGTAATTTGGCATAGAATTGAGAATAAACTATATATTTGAGTTCGTGAGGTTATGGGTAAAGTTTATCTTCAAAAATTTTCGGAATCCGGGCATATGGGCCCGAGGGTATTTTTATCGACTTTTTGATAAGGGTTAGAAATTGCTATAAATTGGATTATAATGAGTATTCGAGTGTATATTAATGGGTTTGCATAATTATTGGCTAGTTTTGGAGTGTTGTGCATCGATTCGAGTTGTTTAAAGGGCTCGGAAGCCGGTTTTGGAACTACGGGGTGAGGTAAGTCTCCTTTCTAACCTTGCAAGAAGGAATTAACCCCATAGGTGGACTAAATTATTGTGTGCTTCTATTTGTGGGGGCTACGTACGCACGAGATGACGAGAGTCCGTACGTAGCTACTAGCTATGCCTACGTCTGGGTAGTTTTAGGCTCACATCATGCCATGTTGATATTGTTATTGATTTATGTTTATTGTTTTCCTTAAGAGGGAGCGAGATTGAGTCTTCTTATTAAATGTTTTGAAAAGAGTTGAAATCGAAGAACTTAGGATTTAAAAGGTTTCATTTGAACTTCGTAATTTCGAAAAGAATTGAGTATCATAAAAGCTGATGAAATCTATGTGTAACCGCGTCGCATGTATGTTTTGCGAGCGGGGTAATTTCCTTAAAAAACTACAAGTTGAATTTCCCTTATTTTGTAAAGAATCAAGAAAGAGATATGATTTTAATGTAAAAATATTTGACCGCGTCGCAAGTATGATCCGCGAGTGGGGTTATTCCTTAAATTCATGTTTGACCCCGTCGCACGAATGATTCACGAGCGGGGTATTTCCTACTACTCTTATGGGATCGGGCCATTCGCCTCGGCAGGATTTATGTACCACACTCTCATGGGAGCGGGCCGTTCGCCTCGGTAGGTTAATAGATGCATCTGTAGTTCGCGTCGTTCGACCCTCGGCAGTGCACAATTTACTTTTATGTTGGATCAGGCCTTACGCCTCGACATTTACTACATATATTATCCTCATGGAATCGTGCGTAATATTTGGCAAAAGGCCAGTGTATCTGAGTTTTTTCCCTGATTTTAATTATGACAACCTCTTTGATGAGATCCACTATCTCTATATATATGCTTCGGTTACGAAGGGAACTTGCTAGTTGAGAGATTGAGTTAAATTGTAAAAAAGGTCCTGTTCCGAGTTTGTTGTTATTTCTATAAAACAGGCCTATTTATTATGTCATATTATCATATTGTTGGACCACTAGTAAGTGTCGAAGTCGACCTCTTGTCACTACTTCTTTGAGGTTAGACGGGATACTTACTGGATACACGTTGTCTTTGTACTCATACTACGCTTGCTGTGCATTTTTGTTGCATAGGCACATGTTTGTCTTGTGGCTAGTTTGACGCCGCGGCATGGTTGATACGGGGAATTAGGTGAGCTGCATTTCTCGAAATGGTCCGTAGCCAGCAGAGTCTCTTTTAGAGTATTTGTATTTTCTTTTCTGTCCAAATTTGTATTCCGGACAGTTATTGTATTTTATTTTATTCCCTAGTAAATGCTCATGCTCTTGTGACACCGGATTTTGGGATGATTATAGGATTATTCAATATTGAAATTTGCGAAAAATATTATTATTTACTCTGTGAAGTTGATCATTCATTATTTAATTGAAGGAAATTCACGATTTTCAGAAATATTAAAAATGAGAATTTACTAATTATCAGTGTTGGCTTGCCTGGCAGTAGTGTCCGGCACCATCACGACCTTTCAAGGATTTTGGGTCGTGACAACATGGTATCAGAGCACTAGGTTAACTTAGGTCTCACGGGTCATGAACAAATCTAGTAGAGTCTTGCGGATCGGTACAGAGACGTCGGTACTTATCTTCGAGAGGCTACAGGGTTGTTAGGAGAACTTCCCTTCTTGATTCCTCATCGTGCAATTCGATCCCTCTGAGGCTTATGACTTTATTTCTTTCCTATTCAATCTTATGTGACGTGAAGCGCTTGCTATTAATTGGGAACCAAGGAATCGTAATGGTGCTACAGATGTGGTGCAGGATGTTTCTCTCTGCGTAATTGATTGGGCTATTATCGTCGCCTTGTGGAAAGCCGTTCTGTCATTTTAGCTCAGTATCAGTACTACCTGAGTTTCGAGATTTGGCATTGATTGTTATGTCGATTCGTGCATTGCAATCGCATAGTGTGGTGTAATGGTAAGATACTTGTCTATACGTTGAAGCAATGAATGACTTGGAAGGATGTTTACTCAGTGCAAGATTTAGAGATTCAGTATTTTATTCTGGCGGAGGAAAGGCAGTCGGACTATGAATGTTCAAGCTTGGATTGATGAGGTAACGAGACTTGGTATTTTCGAGCATGGTGGAATTTTCATTTGTGATGTGGTGTCGTCGTCTTTGATTATATGTGTTAAGTTCGCCGGTGTTATGGTCTTCATCAATTTCCTTCGGGGCAGAATAGTGTGAGATGATGCCAGGGAAGTAGTCATCAGAGATAGCAGAGTGCAGCAATTTCGGAATCGAATGGGTATTTTTAATGTTGATGGCTCGAGAATTATGATCTTCGAAAAGGTTCGAAGGTAGTAGTGATCTATTGTTTCAAATGCTACAAAGAGGTATTTTGATTAAAGGCAACAATTGGACGACGAAGGATGAGGAAGGACATGTGGGAGGCGTCATGCAGTGGTTAAAGTTTCTAGAAGGCCAGGTGTAAGAAGCAGAAATCGAGTAGTTTCTTAAAGGAGTTAGTTTGACCAAAGTGGGAGAGTGGCAGAGTAACATGTGGGTTCTGTGATAGGATAGCTACACGCCTTGAGGAAAGTATGGAGTGATTTGGGATTCATGGTGGACAGTGACTAGATCTATGGGCTTAATTTGAAATATTGGCTATTATTCAGCGGGAGATGGGATACAACAGAAAAGAGTTGCTTGACATGAAGAAGGGTACAACATGACTTTGGATTTGGAATGTGTTGTTGCAATTTTTGAAATGTCAATGGGGGAGTGAACGGACTTGTACAGTTGATGAATGAGCACGGGCTCAGGATGGGTTACTGATTTCATAGTAATTGCATCCAGTGCAACGACGTTGGAGGATTTGGAATGTGTTGTTGCAATTTTTGAAATGTCAATGGGGAGTGAACGGACTTGTACAGTTGATGAATGAGCACGGGCTCAAGATGGGTTACTGATTTCATAGTAATTGCATCCAGTGTAGTGACGTTAGAAGATGTCGGCATTTAATTTCCACAGGTGGATTATTTCCTGTGAGCAGGTTAGCGGTCGCGTGGTGTTGACGAAGCTTCTACGAAGAATTCTACTGGCTAACTAGTAAGAGGTCAAATATGTAAATGTGGCTGGTAATTCAAAGTGTTCATGAAAGGTCTAACAAAAAGATTTCAAGGACTTTAGCGGTTTGATTGTGCAAGGTCATACCAATAGAGGATATGGAAACTTTGTGGGTTCCAGAGTTATGTAATAAGTGTCTCCAAGCTAAGTGGGAGAGTCCCACGGCCTACAGTTGGATCACATGGTTGTTTATTTGTGAAATTTCTGGTTATTGGCATATTGGAGGGTTATTACAACTACGGAAAGAAAATATTAGCAGTAATTTGAGCAAAGGATTTGGGAAAATATGTGCTATATTCGGCCTTAAATGATTTATGTTCAGGCTTGGGAAGACTCAGGATTTACGCTTCATGTAGAGGTGATTTACAAGAAAGGTGATTCAGCCGAGTGTTTCCTTGAGAGGGTGTTTATATGCTAGAAGAGTCTTGGAGTAGATTATATTCGGGACTGAGTCAGAGTGGGTGACTCTCAACAACAGCCCTAGTAAA
Organism: Nicotiana tabacum; assembly: GCF_000715075.1. Lineage (NCBI taxonomy): Eukaryota > Viridiplantae > Streptophyta > Magnoliopsida > Solanales > Solanaceae > Nicotiana > Nicotiana tabacum. The sequence goes on along the minus strand of NC_134097.1, from coordinate 14,846,054 downwards.
TTCAACGGTTAAAGTGTGGTGCCTAAGGATTTCGAGTCCGCAATATGGTTGAGTATCGAGCTTTTGCGGTGGATTGTGAAAGGGGGCTTGGAGTGTTCTATGTTATCTTCGGCCTGCGGGGTAGGATTGGCAGAATGGGAGAAAATAACTTCGGACTCATACAGAAAATATCAGAATGGATGTACGAGTTAACAACGATTGAATTGGCATGATGGTTGTAGTAATCAGTTCCTTCAGCGTATTAAGTTATACACGTGATTTGTGGCATTACGTGCGAGGCTTGACATCCGCCGTAATTTGATTTATTTGTAAGCATTCGAGTGCTATGGCCTGTCATGTGTAGATGGATCCCGGAAGAGTTATGGTGGTTTAGACCACTACTTGTGGTTGGTAATTTTTGCGGTTTTGGGAATTCAGTCACGGGTTGCAAAGGTTCTCTGAAATGAGTTAAGTAAAAAGGTTTCTATATGATGAAGTGTTTACCCTATTAGTAGTTCAAGAGTTATGATGAGATTCTTGTACTCTTGCGTATTGTCATGATTAAGTGCCGTGAGTAGCGTGGGAATTAGAAGCTAAGGATCACGACCACGGCTCGGTGTTGGCAAGAATGTCACGCGCTCGGATGAGCGAGGGAGGAGCCAGATGGTTGGAACCAGCTAGTATTGTCTTTAGTGTCACCTGAGATCGGTGTCTTGTGTAAGAGGCTTGAGTTATGATTTGCGGATTTTTGATTTGCTTCACAGTCTTAGTGTGGCCAGTGGGATTATGGAAGTTTGTTCCGAATTTGGCGGCCGTTCTTGTATGTTAAAAAGGAGGGGCTATTATGGACCCTTGAAAGGTTATTAGCCTAGGGCGGTGCGATCAGAATCGGCTTGAGGTCTGTGGATGGATCTAATTATGAATATGGGCTCTATATCAGGCCGGGTGTGTTCATTTCAGCATAACTCTCCTTATGTAGGGGTATTCGGACGTTGAATGATACTTTGTCGTCGGCCATTTCGTGTAATACAATATTGTTCTGTGTGAGTTGTGAGACAGCTTGATGAATTAAATTGCACATGTGTTGAGGTTCCGCGTAGCGATGGTGTTGTATGAGCAGGATGGCTCTTGAGATCTAGATCATATATCACTCCTTAGTTGTGCTTGAGTTTTGTAGCGTATGGCGCTATCTGTCTCCCCAGGGATGGTATTATGCACTTGGCGTGCTTGTGGCCGATATTCAAGTATTTTTGTAGTGATGAGCATTCTAGCTCGGTAAGTATCTCCTTATATAGATTTTATGTGTGGATCGGGTGGCACGCCGCCATGGGTATGTTGTTTGGATCGGGTTGCACGCCGCAACAGTGTGATGTTGTGTATAGTTTCCCCTATATCTATTCTTGTGTATTTTGTTTCTCATTTTCTGAGGAAGGTTCATAACGCCATTGCAGTAGTTTAATTAGTTACGTGGGTTGACTAGTCCTTTCCAGAGCTGGTTTTCCTTATGTATCCCATTCGAGCTGGTAGCTTGTGGCATCATATGAGATTTTTGGTCCTGTCTGAGGTGACTTATGGATTGAGTATCTTATACTGGGTGAGACAAGATTAGCGGATCTAGGATCAGTGCGATCGGATTGTATGCAGTTTATTAAAGAGCAAATATCATTATTTGGTTCATAATGAGGTGATGATTCTAGTCATGAGGAGAGACTCGATGATTTGTTGACTCGGCAGTTGGTTACGAATTTATAAACATCTTTTCCGTTGTGGAGGTATTGCAGGAGTTAGAACAATACTTATATATGCCATGAGACGCATTGTGAGCATCGGATTCGTGAAATTTCAGTTATTGTTGTCATAGGATATTATTATGGTTATGTAAGTTATGCAGTGCATAGTGTGGATTCAGCAAAGGTATGCAGTCATGTATTGGTGCATCGCATAGAGATTGATACGGTGTTCGTATGATGGAAGAAGGCCTGGCAGAGAATTCCGGAAGTTGGAATAGAGCTCTAAGGCCTATTTGACAAAGTAAAAGGGAAAATCTTCAGATTAGCTCGAGCTAGTGTGCTCAACTGAGTTGCGGTAGCACAGATAGGTGCACGAAGTATTGAACAACGATTTCAGACAACTCCAGAGCAGTTCTTAGCACGTTCGAGGACGAACGTATGTTTAAGTGGGAGAGAATGTAATGACCCGACCGGTTGTTTTGAGCTTTAGCGCGTCGTTCGGCTGTTTGAGGCCATGAGCAACTTCGCTTAGGGTATTATGAATTGTACGCGCGGTCAGAATTGAACTTCGGGAAGTTCAGAATAGATTTGGAAAGAAAATTCTCATTTTAGAAGCTTTAAGTTGGAAGAATTGACTAAGGTTGGATTTTTGAGTAAACGGCCTCGGAATCAGGATTTGAAGGTTCCAACAGGTTCGTATGATGATTTCGGACTTGGGAGTATGTCCGGATCGGGTTTTGGATGACCTGGGAGCATTTCGTCGCCTATTGTGTAAGTTAGCACTTGGGAAAACATTCATAAATTTAGGTTGCAGTGCATTATAGTGTTATCGATGTCCGTTTGGGATTTCGAGTCGGGGAGTAGCTCTTTATGGTGATTCTGGTATTGGGAGAGCATCCGGAAGTGGATTTGGAGGTCCGTAGGTCATTTTGGGGTCATTTGGTGGAAGTTAGAAATTTGAGGATTTTTGATATCAGGGTCGAATCCCGATTGCGGAAGTTGGAGTAAGTCCGTAATGTCAAAAGTGTCTTGTGTGCAAAATTTGAGGTCAACCGGGCGTGATTTTATAGGCTTCGGCATCGAACGAAGAAGTTTGAAGGTTCATTAAGTTTGAATTGGGGTGTGATTCATGATTTTAGCGTTGTTTGATGTGATTTGAGGCCTCGAGCAAGTTCGTAATGTGTTTTGGGGCGTGTTGGTATAATTGGTTGAGGTTCCGGGGGCCTCGGTTGGATTCCGGGTAGTTAACGGATCAAAAATGGAATTTGAGATTGAGGTAGCTGATATCTGGTGTAACTGCACCTGCGAGGGTTTGGCCGCAGGTGCGGACCGTAGAAGCGGCCTAGGAGTCGCAGATACGGGGTTGGGCAGTCAGGGGAAGGACCGCATGTGTGGAGTATTGGCCGCATTTGCGCAAGCGCAGAAGCGAAGGAGTTGACCGCAAAAGCGAAAGAATCCGCAGAAGCGAAGGGAACCTCGCACCTGCGAAGCCGCAGGTGCGGCTACTGTTCCGCAGGTGCGAAAATGTTGCTGGGCAGAAGAGTTTTTATAAAAAACGGGACTTGGCCCATTTTTCTCCCATTTTCAATTTGCATGGACAATTTTGGAGAGCTTCAAGGGGAGATTTTCATCAAGCAATTCTAGGTAAATGATTTCTTCCCATATGTGAGTTAAACACATGAATTGGAACATGGAAATTAGTATAAATTATGGGGTTTTTTGGTAGAAGACCTAGAATTTAGTATTTTGGATTTTGACCACGAAATTGGGCATAGAATTGAGAATAAACTATATATTTGAGTTCGTGAGGTTATGAGTAAAGTTTATCTTCGAAACTTTTCAGAATCCTGGCACGTGGGCCCGGGCATGATTTTTATCGACTTTTCGATCGGGGTTAGAAATTGCTATAAATTAGATTATAATGAGTATTCGAGTGTATATTAATGGGTTATCATAATTAATTGCTAGTTTTGGAGCGTTGTGTATCGATTCGAGTTGTTTGAAGGGCTCGGAAGCCAGTTATGGAACTACGGGGCGAGGTAAGTCTCCTTTCTAACCTTGTAAGAGAGAATTAACCCCATAGGTAAACTAAATTATTGTGTGCTTCTATTTGTGGGGGGTACGTACGCACGAGGTGATGAGAGTCCGTACGTAGCTACTAGCTATGCCTATGTCCGGGTAGTTTTAGGCTCACATCATGCCTTGTTGATATTGTTATTGATTTATGTATATTATTTGCCTTGAGAGGGAGCCAGATTGAGTCTGCTTATTAAATGATTTGAAAAGAGTTGAAATTGAAGAACTTAAGATTTAAAAGGTTTCATTTGAACTTCATAATTTCAAAAAGAATTGAGGAATATCATAAAAGCTAAAGAAATCTATGTGTTACTGCGTCGCATGTATGTTTCGCGAGCGGGGTAATTTCATTAAAAAACTACAAGATTAATTTCCCTTATTTTGAAAAGAATCAAGAAAGAGATATGATTTTAATGTTAAATTTATATTTGACCGCGTTGCAAGTATGATCCGCGAGCAGGGTGATTCCTTAAATTCATGTTTGACCGCGTCGCACGTATGATTCGCGAGCGGGGTATTTCCTACTACTCTTATGGGATCGAGTCGTTCGCCTCAACAGGATTTATGTACCACACTCTCATGGGAGCAGGATGTTCGCCTCGGCAGGTTAACATATGTATCTATGGTTTGCACCGTTCAACCCTCGGCAGTGCACAGTTTACTTTTATGTTGGATCGGGCTGTATGCCTCGGCATTTCCTATATAAATTATCCTCATAGAATCGTGCGTAATATTTGACACCATGCCAGTGTATCTGAGGTTTTTCCCTGATTTTAATTATGACAACCTCTTTGATGAGATCCACTATCTCTATATATATGCTCCGGTTACGGAGGGCACTTGCTAGTTGAGAGCTTGAGTAAAATTGTAAAGAGGGAAACTATACCACGTATTTTATACATGTTTATTTCATACATTTACTCGGTTTCATATTTATTCACTTCTTTATTGTACCTGATATTATTGGACCACTAGTAAGTGTCGAAGTCGACCTCTCGTCACTACTTCTTCGAGGTTAGATGAGATACTTACTGGGTTCGCATTATTTTCGTACTCATACTACATTCGCTGTACATTTTTTTGTACATGTACATGTATGGCTGGTGGCCTTGTGAGCATAGCAGCACGGTTGATACGGGGACTTAGGTGAGCTGCATCTTCTGAGATGATCCGCAGCCAGCAGAGTCTCGTTTAGAGTATTTGTATTTTCTTTTCTGTCAAAATTTGTATTCCGGACAGTTATTGTATTTTATTTTGTTCCCTAGTAAATGCTCATGCTGTTGTGAAACCGGGTTCTGAGATGATTATGGAATCATTCAGTATTGAAATGTGCGAAAAATATTATTATTTACTCTGTGAAGGTCATCATTTATTATTTAATTGAAGGAAATTTATGATTTTTAGAAATATTAAAAATGAGAATTTACTAATTATCGGTGTTGGCTTGCTTGATAGTAGTGCCCGGCGCCATCACGACCTTTCAAGAATTTTGGGTCGTGACAAATCCAGTCTAAAAAAACACAAAACAAAGTATTGTCTTAAACATCCATCCACCCACAAATGTAGCGACACAGAAAATAAGTAGGGGTGTTGCAGATAACCTCCGTGAGACGATCAAAGCTAGCATTCACTGTGACTGATATCTCATTGATCATGTCATGCATTTCCTTGAAGGCTTTGACTGCGTTCTCTGCTATCCTGAGAATTCTGACTCTTTTCTTGGAGACATCAGAACCTGTCTCCTTTGATATGTCATGAATATCTCCAATTGTTGTTTGAGTGGAGACCAGCAGATCCTTGATGATGGTCAGCTTGTGATCGATAATATTTAACTTTTCCATAAGATCAGGGTCACAAGCATTGGGATGAGAAATAAACGTTTTGGATTTGGAGTAAGTCTGAGTAACCTTAGCTTCTCCTTCTTGCTTCTTTATCCAAGTGCCCTTCACAACAACATATTCAATGCTAGCAAAGGCTCTATAGTTGTAGGACCCGGTGACTGTAACAAAGGGATAGTTGGAAAGGGATATTTTGTGGGCTTCGAGGAGGTGGGTGATAACCATACCGTAAGGAAGGTTAGTAGGATCACTAGCACTCTCAATTATGAAGTTGATAACCAAGGAGGACAACTTAACTTTATGTTTAGTCATGAGGCAATAAACAAGAAAGGTATCCCGTTGGGATAAGCTATAGAATGATCTTGTACATGGAAAAAGGGTTGTTGCCATAATGTGTGAGAGAACACGAGTTTCAAAGATTACATCACTAGGGCCTAATTTACTAGGAAGGGAATCGTTGTGTGATTCAGCTATGCATCATTTTGCTTAGTCAAGAGAAATTTCAAAGTCTTTAGGCCAGGTGTTTTTGAGCAAAATTAAGAATCCAGAACACTTACACAGAAAAATTGAATCAAACATGGCACAATCTAGAACAATACGCTTACCAAGAACTAAAGACTCTAATTTGTCAGGTTTTGGGGAACAAAGATTTGCATATAATATTTTAACTAGGGATTCATAAACCTTTGGAGGAGGTAAAGAGAGAAAGTTTTTCCAAACTTGAAAATTGAAGGGTTCCTTTACCTAGTAGTTGAGGCTTTCCATGTCATCCAGATCAATAACCATGCCATAGGCTATTGGTTTGTCCTTGAATGCGATGAAGGTGTCACTATTTGGGGTGTCCCAGAAGTTGATGTCAGAATCTAGAGACCTTGTGAGGTCTGTTTTGGGTTTCTTTGGCATGAGCGACTCAAGATTATCTTCTATGTGGTCTTTTCCTAGGGATTTGTCGTTCAAATAACGTGCGTCATCGAAAAGTTCTGCCTGTGAAGAGGCAAAGTCTTTTGAGTGATCTGACCCTAAATTGACTGGTGCTAGAGACTGTGACGAGGGTTTTGATTTGGAGCGAGTAATCTTTCGAGTGGAGGCAGAAGAGTTTTTGGAATTTTTCGCCATTGATGGGTGGAGAAGAAGGGTTTGAGTGCGATAGAACCGATGTGAGAGAGTGAAAGTGTTGGAGGGAACTAAAAAGTAGTGAGTTTGACAATTGAGTGCAGAAAAGGAAAAGGTGTCAGTGAATAGACGTGATGATTGATTTCCCTTCCTAAAGAGGCGTGAAAAGAAGGAAAATCGGAGGCGCATCATTATTGATACTTACACACATGAGGAAATAAATAAAAAGTGGCAGTAAAAATAATTAGTAACACATAGGTCCTAATTTTGGGTACTAAGTGAAATAATGCAAAGCAAGTCTCGTAAAACACAAAATCTATCTTCAAGTAAGGATTTTGTAAAAATGTCCGCTAATTGATCATTAGTGCTAACAAACATTAATTCTATATCTCCTTTAAGAATATGATCTCTAATAAAATGGTGCTTGATGTCTATATGCTTAGCTCTATAATGATGTACAGGATTCTTTGAAAGACATATACCACTAGAATTGTCACAAAATATTTGAATAGGTTTAAAAGATAATTCAGAGTCACCAAATTGATGGGACATCCAGAGTAGTTGAGCGCAATATTGTCTAATGGAAATGCACTCTGCCTTGGTTTTGGACAAGGCTACTGATCCTTGTTTCTTGCTATTCCGGGAAATTAATACTTTTCCCAGCACTTGATGTTCCACTAGTGCTTTTCCTGTCTTTTTGTCACCTGCAAGATCAACATCTGAAAATCATTCAAATTTAAAATTATTAGAACGTGGATACAATAGTCCATGAGAGGTAGTTCCGATAAGACAGCAAAGTATTCGCTTTACTGCGATTAAATGTGAGTCCTTAGGAGCTGATTGAAACCTAGAACATTTACACACACTGAACGTGATATCTAGTCGACTAGTATTTAAGTATAGTAGTGATCTAATCATTCCACGATACTTAGATTCGTCCACTGATTTTACTTTCTCATCATTATCTGGAGTGGTTGATGGGCTCATAGGCGTTCCAAGTGCTTTAGCATTGCCTATGCCGAATTTTTGAATCAACACCTTAGTGTACTTCGTCTGAAAAATAAATGTGCCTCTTCCGAATTGCTGAATTTGAAGTCCAAGGAAGAATGTGAGTTCTCCCATCATACTCATTTCGAACTCACTCTGCATGAGATTTGAGAAATCCTTGCACAAAACAGAGTTAGTACTTCCAAAAATAATATCATCGACTTAAATTTGAATAATGAGATTACCTTCGGAGGATCTTTTGATAAATAATGTAGTATCTACTTTACCTCTGGTAAATCCATGATCAGTTAGAAAAGATCTTAGCCTTTCATTCCAAGATTGAGGGGCTTGATTAAGTCCATAGAGTGCTTTAGTCAACTTATACACATGGTAAAGGAATTGTGAGTTGTCAAAACCAGGAGGTTGTTTTACATATACCTCCTCATCAATAAAATCATTTAAAATCCCTTTTAACATCCATTTGAAATAGTTTGAAACTTTTAAATGAAGCATATGCAAGTAATATACGAATTGATTCTAACCGAGCTACCAGAGCAAATGTTTCATCATAGTCGACTCTTTCCTGTTGTGAGTAGCCTTGAGAAACTAGTCTGGCTTTGCTCCTAACTACATTTCAATCTTCATTCAACTTGAATCTGAATACCCATTCGGTTCCAATGATTGCAGTATTAGCTGGCTTAGGCACTAATTTCCATACTTGATTTTTGCCAAATTGATCAAGTTCATCTTGCATGGATTTTACACAGATGGAGTCCTTTAAGGCTTCATCAACCTTCTTTGATTCGATTTGAGATATAAGTGCGATGTTGGCCTTTTTCTTGAGGGCTCCCCTGGTTTTCATTCCATCGTTTGGAATTCCTATGATGAACTTCTGCGGATATTCAGGTTCACTCCTCCATTCATTTGGTCTCATTTTAGGCACCTGAGTGGTCAACTTCTTTTGAGATTCAGCATGATCGGTGATTGATGATAGCCTATAATCGCATGTTTTAGTCGGTTATTGCACTCTAAATCACTGCACTTTATTTGTGTTTGAGCTTTAATTGGTAGTGTTTTATACTTATAGTGTGTTTTATGCCTTGCAGCAGTGATTCCGAGCTATGTAGATGTTGTGGAGCTAATTCGAGCTATTTGGAGCTTTGAAGTCTGAGTAAAAGCCAAAGGGATTAAAAGGAGATCGTGTTCGGAGGTCAAGGACCAAGTATGGAGATCAAAAGTCAAGTTTGAAGTCGTACTCTTAGAAAAGTACCTTGTCGCGGCGCGTGGGGCGTCGCGGCTGTGCAAAATCCTGCTGCCTACAAATTGTTAGCTCTCTAGATTTCCTCACTAATCCCCCGCATGATGCGTCGCCCCATGAGGCACGCCTGTGCAATAATTACAGAGTGAAAATCCTATTTCGGCTAGGAAAGAGTGATTTTGTCTGGGGCCGACCCTGCTTGGTATAAATACATGGGAAAACATTATGTTTTGGACTTTTCACATACTTTGGACCTAATTAGGGTAAGGAGAAGTTGGTAGAACAACAACACAAGGATTTCATCAATCGCTCCTCACTCAAGACCCGAGTTTGGATTGAATTTATGTTTTCCTAAACTTTAATTTTATTTGTGATGAATTCCTCCGTATCTATAGAGTAGTTCTCTCTAGGGTTTGATGGATTTGGTGTATTGATAATTATTTGTGGATTATAACTCTAGTGTTATGTATTGAATCATTTTTGGACGAATTAATTATTGCATCGATATTCACTTGTTCATGTAATCGAGAGAGGCATAACTTGTGATATATTTGCATTATGTTGTTGGTCGAGTTCATTGATTCTTCTAAGTAATTGAAAGAGGCTAGTTGAATCTTTGATTAAACCTAGTTCGGAGAATAATCGAAAGAGGTTTTCCGAAAGACCAATCCATTACGCATTCTTGCGTATCTTCACCTGCTTAAATTGGTTCAACTTGTGAGGTTAAGACTTAATTGAGAGAGAAACATTTTAACTAATAATTGAGTGAATTCGAGAGACTCACTTGAACATTAGAAGTGAATTATCTAGAGTTAGATCCCGGATAATTATCTTGCAACTATTCTATCAAAACCCTATCTTCTCCCATTGATAACCTTCGTTGCTTATTCCTTGTTTCGATTGTCATTAGTCAATAACTTTAGATTCTTATTAATTTTAGTTAGACATCTTATACATCTCAACTGTTGATCATCTTGGATAGCAACCAAGTTAGAAACTACGAAAACACTGTTTAAATCCAATCCCTATGGATACGATATTATACTATACTATATTTAATTAGCGAGCAGACTTTAAGGGTGTATTTTGCGCTTGTCAAAATTTTGGCGTCGTTGCCGGGGATTGGCAATCAATAGTGATTGAAATAGTTTGTAGTGCTAATTCAGGAATTCTTTCTTTTTATTTCTATTTTCCTGTTTACGTTTGATGTTCTTTGATTGTGCGCAGATTACTGGTTAAGAAGTGCTACCATACAAGCCAGAGATAGAAAAACAACTGCGATAGTTGAGGAAGGAAAGAAATCTCACTGAGACATTAGAAAATCTCTGGCAATCCTCAACCAAAGAAACTATGGCTGGAAATGGTGATGATAATGTAGATTTGGATGCAATAGAGGCAGCCCAACAATGAGAAAAAGTTGCACGGGGTGCTGAGGAAGTAGATATTAGAGATGCATAGATTATATATGAAGAAGAGAGGGGTTGGAGAATCGTTCAAAATCAACCCTTGGCTGCATACCAGTTCGGGAATATAGCTCCCATTCCTAGGAGATCACTGGGCGATTATGCTAGACCTCTCTATAATCAAGGCTTATCAAGTGTTAGACCACCTCCAATTGCAGCTAACAATTTCGAGTTGAAGCAAGGGTTTCTTCAAACTATTCAGAATTGCTGTGTTTTTAGAGGAAAGATGAACGAAGATCCAAACATACATCTAATGGACTTCGAGATAATTATGAACACCTTTCAATACAATGGGGTGTTACAAGAAGCAGTGTACTTATGGGCATTCCCATTTTCACTTAAAGATGATGCAAAGCAGTGGCTTAGAAGCTTGCCCACCGGATCGATCAGAACATGGGAAGGGAAGAGCAGAAAATTCCTTGATAAATATTTCTCCTTAGCTAAAACGGGCAAGTTTAGAAGAGGAATCCATAACTTTTGCCTGATAGAGACTGAAACTGTTTTTGAAGCATAGGAGAGGTTTAAGGAGATTGTTAGAAAGTGTCGACATAGTGGAATTTATCTCTGGATGCAACTCCAGGACTTTTGGGATGGATTGACACTGGCCTCGTGTAGAACATTGAGCAATGCAGCCGTAGGCCCTTTGATGAAGAATCCTCTAGAGGAGATAGTTACAATTCTTGATAAGCTATATGAAGATGTTAATCATTGGCCCTCAGAGAGTGCTGAAAGAAGAAGATCAAACTGGTGTTCACCAAGTTGATGCTAATACATCTGTGCAGGCACAACTTGATGTTATGGCTAAAGAACTACTGAAGATGACCTTAGCCACGATCAAAAGTGAGCCTCATGCAATCTATGATATATGTAGAGGAGGATACCCTAATCACGAGTGTCAAGCCTCAACTGAGGAAGTGAATGCTGTGGGAAATTATAATTTTAATGCAATGCGTCTGAACCACCCCGGTTTTTCATGGAGTTCACATGGTGGTACCGCTAATGCATGGCAACAAAACAACCCCAGATTTAAGGGACAATGAGCTCCTGGTTATATAAATCAATCGAGGCAACAGTTTCAGCCTCAACAACCCGTTTGGTCTGGTGTAGAAGATCTCATGAAGGCTTTCATTATGAAAACTGATGAAAGATTTTATATACAATGGGAAACAATTCGAAATTTAGAGAAGCAAGTGGGACAGATTGCAACAATATTATCTAAGAGGGTTCCAGGCACTCTCCCTGCTGATACTGAAAGAAATTCCAAAGAAACAGTGAATGCTGTAACTTTGAGAAGTGGGCAAGTGTTAAAAGAACCCACACCGATCCAAAAAGGTGTGAAACTTGAAAAATAAAGTGGGGAACAGCTTAAAAGTAATGATGATAAGAAGAAGAAAGGCCCAATGAAAGCTAAGAAAAAGAAGAAGGAAGAAAAACCGAGAAGGGAGGAACATGAGAAGAGCAACCATATGTCTGCGCTACCTTTCCCTCAAAAGCTATGTAGAGAAAAGCTGGACAAGCAGTTTGAGAGATTTCTGGATGTGCTGAAGTAGGTTCATGTAAACATACCATTCACAAGTGCTCTCACAAATGCCTTCTTATGCTAAATTCTTGAAAGAGATCTGTACGAATAAGAGAAAAGTAGAGGAGACCTCAGTGGTCAAGCTCATAGAGCATTGCAGTGTGAAATTGTAAAATAAACTCCCTGACTATTAATTTTGATAAATATTTATGTGATTGTGGTGCGTTAATTAATTTAATGCCTCTATCTATTTACAGGAAACTGGAGAAGGGGATTGGAGAGATAAGATCTGCACCAATATCGTTGCAGCTGGCAGACCAAACGACTTTAATTCCCGAGGGGATAGTGGAAGATGTGTTAGTTTGGGTGGATATGTTCGTATTTCCTATGGATTTTATAGTGGTGAATATGGAGGAAAACAAGGAGGTCCCCCTCATCCTAGGAAGACCATTATTAGCGACGGGCAGAGCAATATTAGATATACATGAGAGAAAACTCATGCTTAGAGTGGGTGAGAGACTATGACTTTCAAGATGGATGTAGAGCAGGGAGTGCATAAAGGAAAACCAGTTGCAAGTGTTGAGTGTTAAGTAAAGGGCTCGAAAGAGAAGGCTACGGTGAGTGAGAAAGATAAGTGTGGGATGTACCCCAAAAAGGCAGAGAAGAAGTTGTTTGCATGGATGTGTGCATTAGTTCGGGCGCGAGGAATGGAGCCCGACTTCGACTCAGACCCCGACTAGATATTCAGGAAAGTTTCCTTTACCTTATTCTTTTTAATTGTGTCATGGGGGACATACCACAACTTAAAGTTTCCTTTGTATGTATGCATATTAGTTTTCTTTTTGTTAGTTGTTGATAGTACAGTTAGAAAACAAATTTACAACAACAACATACCCAGTCATATCCCACATCGTGGGGAGATAGAAAAACAATTTTGAATAAAAAACATTAAAATTTTTGTTTTTTCCCGATGGTGGATATCATCGACAGGGTTCTTGAGGGATTAGGTCGAAAGGAAAAAAAAAGACAAAACGATTTTCGTTTATAGGTAGTGTAAAAATCTCCCCTTCGGTTTTCTTTGTGCCGCGGTTCTTTTCCAAGGGTTTTGTGTGAATCGGGTGTAGTTAGTTTTTATTGTTTTTAGGAGTAGGAAACCATGTGTTGTGATTTGAATGGAAGGCAATATCTCTTAACTTTATTATGCCTTGGGAATAGTAAGTACTTTATTTATAACGCTTAGGCTCAGTTTTTGACTCTTGTATAAGTACCTTAAATTATATATACTTAACTTTGCTTATCTGCTTTGACTAGAGTGTCTTGGTAGTCCAATCCTGAGTGAGTTATGTGACATGCGTGTGTGAGGTTTGTGTATTCTTTGCATTGAATTTGATGTCTAGAACTTGCCCCGTGTGTTTGCAAAGTAAAATAGTAATTATTCAGTCTTGGAAGTGATATAGGCATTTCTTTGTTGAACGAAATATATGCTATTACCCACCTAATTGTTATGTATCGTAGTTAGCCTTTTTGAGAATATAATCCTGTTTCTTTGGTAACCACATTACAAGCCCTACTTATTTGTTTGAATTGACCATCTACTTGAACCGTTTACCTCTCGTGAGCACTTGAATTTGTCATGAACTTTGTAAAAGTTGAAGTGTGGGGTGGTTGGTTTGGCTTTTGAGTGGAACTATTGAACTAAGGAGAAAGGTGCATTATTTTGCAAAAGTAAGAGCTACTTGAATTGAAAAAGAAAGAAAAAAAGAAGTGTATCATTGTGAAAATATATTCCTTGATAGTGGTGACTCTTGATGTATTTGTAACGACCCGACCGGTCATTTTGATCTCTAGCATGTCGTTCAGCGGTTTGAGGCCTTGAGTAGTTTCACTTCATGTATTACGACTTGTACATGTGGTCGGAATTCAATTTCGGGAAGTTCAGAGTTGATTTGGAAAGCAAATTCTAATTTTGGAAGCTTTAAGTTGGAAGAATTGACTAAGGTTTGACTTTTGAGTAAACGGCCTCGGAATCGGGATTTGAAGGTTCCAATTGGATCGTATGATAATTTCATACTTGGGCGTATGTTCGGATTGAGTATCGGGTTTCTCGGGAGCATTTCGGTGCTAATTGTGAAAGTTTGGCATTTTGAAGGTTCTAGAATTTCATAAGTTTTGTTTGAAGTGGATTCTGATGTTATCGATGTCCGTTTGGGGTTTTGAGCCTTGGAATAGGTTCGTATCGTGATTTGTGACTTGTGTGTAAAGTTTTGTGTCAATCCGGACGCGTTGTCGAAGTTTGAATATTTGAAAGTTTAAGGAAAGGTTTCAATCGTCGATTCGTAGTTTCGATGTTGTTTGGTGTGATTTGAGGCATCGAGAAGGTCCGTGTCATGTTTTGGGACTGGTTGGTGTGATTGGATAGGGTCCTGGGTGCCTCGGGTGTGTTTCGGGATGGTTTCGGACCAAGTTTGTGTGATTTGCAGCTACTAGTGCTGGTGTCTGGTTTTGTTCTTCGCGAACGCGAAGGGTTTCATGCGTTCGCTAAGAAGGATTTAGGGAGTGCTGGATTTCTGTTCTTCACGAACATGACACAGGGGTCATGAACACGGAAGAGAACCTGGGGCAGCCTAAGCGAATGCAACATGGAGGTTGTGTGACCGCGAACGCGAAGCATCAGGACATGGAGGCATCGCGAACGCAGCTAGGTGACGCGAACGCGAAGAGGAATTTTGGAAGCAGTGACTTTAAGCCTTCGCGATCGCGAAGTTGCTCCCGCGATCGCGAAGAAGAATGGGTCTGGGCATACTTGGTTTTATACGGGATTTGGCCCATTTTCTTTCATTTTCACTTGGTTGGGGCAATGTTTGGAGAGCTTCAAGGGGAGATTTTCATCATCTATTGCAAGGTAAGTAAATCCTGCGTATTCTTGGCTAACTAGGATTCTACAAGGATTTAAACATGGAAATTAGTAGAAATTGTGAGATTTTGAAAGAAACCTAGAAATTGGTATTTTGGGGGTTTTTACCACGAAATTGGACATGGAATTAGGAATAAATCATATATTTGAGTTCGTGGTGTTATGGATAAAGTTTATCTTCAAAATGGTTCGCAATTCGGGCACGTGGGCTCGTGGGTTGACTTTATTGACTTTTCGAGCAGAGTTGAGAATTCTTATAAATTGAATAATTATAAACATTGGAGTATATTCTCATTGATTTGCACATTTTTTGACTAGTTTTAAATCGTTTCGCTTTGAATGGAAGAGTTAGAGAGGCATGAGAGCCAATTATTAGAACATCGGTGCGAGGTAAGTCTCCTGTCTAACCTTGTGAGGGGGAAACTACCCCCTAAGTGCTGTAATTGTTATGTGCTACTAGTTGTGGGCGCTACGTACGCACGAGGTAACAAGAGTCCGTACATGGCTAAAGCATGTTTATGTCCGGATAGACTTAGGATTTTATCATATAATATTTGAATTATTTGAACTCATTCTGTCGGCTTAATTAATTGAATTTATAATTGAAATTGATTTGGAAATATATGTATATACTAGTCCGAGCCTCATCACCTTGAGTTGTTGGCAAGTTATTTGAGAAACGGTAAAGGTTATATCCATGTTGTGCTTATGTACTGTATTGTAAGTATGTGTCTCGTAATTCGGTAATTTCCTTCCTTTCTTGTGGTGCGGGCCGAACGCCTCGGCAGTATAATAGATGCATCTATGGTTTGTGCCGCTCGACCCTCGGTAGTGTACACATTATTCTGGATCGGGCCGAACGATCTCCGCATAATCATGCATTATATCGTTGGTAGTCCGAACATTCATGAGATTATCTTTCCACTGAAGCCCGACAATTTATATGGTACTTCTTATCCGTTTGTTACTGGTACTTGATATATCTGATCTGATGAGGTAGAATACAAGACTGAGAAATTCATACTTGAAAAGAAATATTTGGAAGATTAGGTAACTTACATATTTTCCCCATTATTGTTGTGTGCTTCACATCTGCTTATGATTTATTATATTGCTTTGTTGGACTTCTAGTAAGTTTCGATGTCGACCCCTCATCACTACTTCTCCGGGGTTAGGCTAGATACTTAGTGGGTACACGTCGATTTACTTACTCATGCTGCACTTCTGCACTAAATGTGCAGGATTTGACATGTTCATCTGGTGGTCGTCTTGGCGCGTAGGCGCAACTGCTGAGAAGACTTTATGGTGAGTTGCATTCCAGGCTACGCTTCGCAACCCACAGAGTCCTCATCGTATTATTTACTTTATCCTGTCATATTTATATTCTGGACAGATGTTGTATTATTATTGTATTCCTTAGTAAATGCTCATGCACTTGTAACACCGGGTTTTGGGATATACTAGTTGTTGCTTATGGATTTATATATCATTATCGCCTTTCATTTCTTTTATAAAATACTACTTATGTACGTTCCCGTGGATTTAAAAGTTTAAATTTGCTTCCTTAATAATATTTATGAGTTCGAAAGTAATAAAATGAACAATTTATGTGATAGTTCACCGTTGGCTTGCCTAACAGCAACGTTGGGTGCCATCGCGACCTATAGTGGGTTTTGAATCGTGACATCTTGGTATCAGAGCTCTAGGTTCACTTGGGTATCACGCGTCATTAGTTAGTCTAGTAGAGTCTAGCGGATTGGTATGGAGAAGTCTGTACTTATCTTTGAGAGGCTATAGGGCTGTTAGGAGCACTTCCCTTCTTGATTCCTTATCGTGCGATTTGATTCCATTTAAATTTATGCCCGTATTTCCTTCCTACTCTATCTTATGCGACGTGGACCGCTTGTTATTAATTGGGCATCGAGGAGTTATAGTGGTACTGCAGGAGTGGTGCAGGATGTTTCTCTCTGCGTATTCGAGCGAGTTATTATCGTCGTCTCGTGGACGAGGGAGTTTTATTTTTTGAGCCCTGTATCAATATTGCCTATGGTTTTGAGGTTGTGCGCAGATTGTTATGATGTTAGTGCATTGTTATCATGCGGTGTTTTTGTGAAGGGTAGATTGCTCATTTATGGGTCGCGACAGTGAATGACGCAAAGGGAGGACTTCTCGGTTCATGGTTTAGAGGTTCGACATTTAATTCCAGCGGAGGAAAGGCATTCGGACTATGTATGTTCAGGATTTGGTTGATGGAGTAATGAGACTTGATATTTTCGAGCGTGGTGGAGTTATTATTTGTGAGGTGGTGTCATCGTCCTTGTTTAAGTGCATTAAGGTTCATCGATGTTATGGTCTTCTTTGATTTGCCTTCGAGGCAGGGTGTTGTGGAATGGTGCCTGAGCATCGATTATCAGATATAGTGGTGCAAGGCGGCTTCAGAGTCGAATCGGTGTTTCTAATGTTGATGGATCGAGAGAGATGATATTTATGGAGTCTCAGAGTTTGTTCCAATTTGCCCGTTCGGGTGCTACAAAGATGGATTATGATTTGATGCGGTATTTTGGGCAGCGAAGAATTAAGAAGGACATGGTTGGAGGTGTCTCGCGGTCATTGAATCGCTAGCAGGTCAATTATTAATAGTAGAGAAGTTGCTTAAGGAGATGGTTTAACAGAAGTGGGGGTGGCAGATTAACATATGAATTCTGCGGTAGAAGAGCCACATGCCTTGAGAAAAGATTAGAGCGATTTGGGAATCTTGGTGGACAGTGACTAGGTCTACGAATTTTATTTGCAATGGTAGCTACTGTGCTGAGGAAGGTTGAATATGACAGAAAGAAATTTGCTTGGAGTGTTTAGGGGTGTAAGATCTTGATTATTGTTATGGGATACGACGTGACTTCGAGTTTGGAATGTATTTTCGGACTTTCAGTTGATGTCAATGGGGAATGAACAGAATTGTACAGTCGATAGACGAGCATGGGCTTAGGAGAGTTTACTGATTTTGTGGTAGTCGTACCTAGTGCAGCGTCGTTGGAAGACATCGATAAGGAATTCCACAGGTGGGCTATCTCCTGTGAGCATGTTAGCGGTAGCACGACTTTTGATGAAGTTTCTATGAAGAGTTCTACTTACTACCCAGAAGGAGGTCGAACGAGAGATTGTGACTGACAATTCGGAATGTTCATGAAAAGTTTAACAAGAGATTATGAGTAATTTAGCATGTTAACGGTGCGAGATCATAGTGATTGAGAAGGAGGAATATTTTTGGGTTCTACATCATGTGATGGTAGCTTAAAGCTAAGTGGTAGAGCCTACCGTCTACGGTTGGATCGCGTGGTAGTATGCTTGTGCGGTTTCTGGTTATCGGTGCATTAGTGGATTAATTATGACTAAGAAAATAAAATATCAGCGGTAAATCAAGCAAAGAACTTGATGAATGTGTGCAATATTTCGCCTTATCGACTCAGGTGCAGGTTTTGGGAAGACTTAGAGTTTATGCTTCTTGTGAATGTGATGTACAAGGAAAAGATTAATCCAGTTGCTTCTTTAGGAGTGTTCATGTGCTAACAGACTAATGTAGCTTGATTATATTCTAGACCAGGTCACAGTGGGTGACTCTTAATAGTGGTTCTAATTGGTTCAAGGATGTAAGCGCGATGTCTAAGGATTTTGGGTTCGTTGCATGGCTGAAGACCGGGATTTTGCAGTAAAGTGTGAAGAATACTTGGGGAATTTTCTATGTTATCATCGGGTCTGGGGGGCAGTGCTGGAGAAATGGGAGAAAACAGTTTCGTATTCGAGGAAGGTCTTTCAGAATGGGTGTACCTGTTAGAGATGTTATTGTGCGCGTGAGGAGGGTATGAGATGGTTCATGGGTATTGAGACGATGTGGTCTCGTGATTTGGGTCACTCGGAATGAGTGATGATTGAGTTTGTTATGTTTTTGAATGGAGCTATTATTATTTCTAAGGCAAGTCAAGAGTAAATTAGAAGAAGTTGGGTCGGTTGGTAATGGTTTGAATCAGCATAATTGTGGCAATGATCAGTTCCTTCGGCGTGTTAAGTCATGCAGGTGGTTTGTGGTTGTATGTGCGGGCTTGACAACCACCATAATTTGATTGATTTGAGAGGTATTTGATTTCAATGGCCTTGTTATGTGTAAATGGATTCCGGAAGAATTGTGGCGGTTTAGACCACAACTTGAGGTTTGTATTTTCTGCGGTTATGGGAATTTAGATGTGTGTTGCAATGGTTCTTCAGAAATGAGTTAAGTGAAAGGGTTCTAGTCAATGAAGTGTTTAGTCTACTAGTAGTACAGGGGTTATGATGAATTCTTGCACTCTTGTGTTGTGGCATGATAGGTGCAGTGAACGGCATGGGAATTGGAAGTTGAGGATCAAGGTTGCGGCTCGGTGTTGATAAGAATATGACGAGCTCGGATGAGCAGGGAAGAATTCAGATGTTTAGAGTAAGATGGCTGTCACGGCCCAGACTCGGGGAGCGTGACCGGCGCTCAACCGAGAGAACCCGGCCAAGCAAGCCTATTAGATTTCCTTCTACCCAAACTCATCCATGAATAAAGAGTAGATGTACTCCATTAATCATTCACGGAAAAGATTTTATTAACAACTTCCTCTTTCATTCTCATTAGCAGCTTCATTCATAATTTCCAAAAGATTACGAGTTTATAGAATTAAGGAAAAACATGATTTCCAAATACCAACATTTCTAGTTCAATTCCCAACTTCAACCACAACCCACAGCCTGTCTACGGAGCCTCTAAATACAATAGAAGAGTAATATGGAAATGCCAGCAACAAGGCCTCGACTATACCTCAAAACATAGTATATGAGAACAAAAGATACATGACCCCGAAATGAAGTGGGGCTCACCAAATCAGCTCAAAACAGTGCACTGCTATCACTGATCAATGCCGCCTGCTGTTGAACCACCTGCATCCATTAAAGATGCAGCATCCCCGGCAAAAGGTAGGTTAGTACTGTCGAATAGCACTAGTATGCATAGCTAAAAGTCCTCTTTCGAAATAGAATGTCCACATAAGAAAAGGCAACACATAGAAACAACAAGTCATAATCAACAATATCCAAATGTTCAGCTAAAACATAATAATTTTCGAAATATGAACTTCATATACAATTTTGGTTGGGAGATCATTAGCACCGATATACTACCGTCTTTGTTAGCACGGAGTCCGATCACGCCCGATCGGCTAGGCCATCTCCCCACAAATAATGTGGTTTGACATGTGATGCGAAAGAAAGTTGTTACCAAGAGTAGTACCACCATATGTGCAATATGGTGTCTGATCTCCACCCGATCAACTGGGTCGCCTTCCCACATATGCCGTGCGGGTTGACTTTTCCAATCCACAAAGGTTCCAGTTTAGTCCCAATTAAGGGGAATAATATCACAATTTACCAAAGGTTCCAATTTCATCCCAAAGGGGAATAATCACAATTCACCCCCACACCGGCACATGTAGTTTCAGGTGTGGGCCTTATGACCCACCCTTCCTCGGTTTTGCTAATGATGCTCCCAGAAATATTTTTGATTTGATTTGCAAACAGAAATATAATAAATATAATTGTACTCACCTTAACACCTTTCACATTGGATAAATTCTCATTAGTATTCCCAGTCATTCACAACGACAATATTTCCTTGGCTCATTAGGCCATTCACGAGATTCTTTATTCTTGGCACGATGGCCGTATTTCATATTTCACACTTTCACCTCTTTCAATTTCAAAGATCACTATCAAGTATCAACATATAGGATATTTCAGAAATCATATACTTCAAATCGATTTGAAATGGAAACTTCAAACACAAATGGTTTCTTCCCAAAGAATGAGGCATACCATCCAACAATAGAAACACACATAAAAATCATAAACAATAAATACACCATTTATTCTTACAATGCTCTTCCCTAGCAATGATAATGTACCAATTCAACATATGAGTATATAGAACTCGAATCACACTAGATATATTTATAAAGCAAAGCATTAGTTAAAGCAACCACTAATGGGCATGAATTCAGTACAAAAGCTTTTAGGTAATTCTATCTTCGAAGTCATTTTTAAACAATTGAGTCGAGGCTCATTTCATATTCTTTATCACATCTTCTCAAATCATTTGCACTACTAGACACAATCATAACTTAAATTCTTGGCACGTTGGCCACATTCTATATCTCCAATTAACTTATTTCACTTCCAACCATCTTTATAGATTATCAACAATAAGATATTTTCAAATCATGACTTTAGGTACACATATGAGCAATTAAAAGTCTTAAGAATATTGAGATTTTCTCACACAATTTGGCATACTATCTTTCATTGAAACACGACTCAAAGCCATAACCTTTTAATATGCAACCCATACTTTGAAACTTACGGAAACATTATGGAATTCAATTCCAAGAGAGAAATTTTAGCCAACATACCTCAATCGAGCTTCCTTAACTCGAGAATGATAGGGAATTCTTAGCAATCCCGATCTATTTTGAGACATAACAAAATTGAACCATAATTAGGAAGATATTCATGGTCTCAGCTCATTTGAGCATTTTATCAGACATTAGGTGTGCAAATTTAACCACAAGTTTCTTCTACAAGATTTCCTTTACTCCACAACCCAATCCTTACTTATTTCAGCTCAACAATCTTCCCACAATTCTTATTGGTACATGCATGTATAAATAATAATCTCATAACCATGAATCATACTCCTAATCAATTATCTTCTACCCAAATTCGAAATTGAAAACTAGGGTATAGAACCTTACCTCTTAGATGAAGAACTTGTGGGTTTTCCTTGTTAATCTTCCAAGATTTGAGCAAGACTTGATGAATAATTAGCCTAGGATTTTCTCTCTCTCTAAAACACTCTCCCTTCTCTCTAAAACATCAGAATTTTTGCTCAAAAATGACCCTTTGCGTGTATTTAACGAAGTAGGGTCGGGTTGTAAGAACCCAAAAATGGAGCTCCGGAACAGGTTCTGCGGTCGCATATGCGACCGCATATCGGTCGCATAATTACAACCAAAACGATCAAAAATTTGTCTGTGTATGCGGTCACTATGCGGTCCGCATAACAGTTATGCGGTCGCATAGTCAACCGCATAATTTCCCTCAGACTGGCCCTTCTCCTACTCATTTCTGCGGCCATTATGCGGCCCGCAGAGTGGTTTTGCGGTCGCATAATGGACCGAAGAAATACATTTTTTTGCTAAACATTTTCCTTTACTTTTCGTTGCATTGTTCAACCCAAAAAGTCCGAACCATCCTCAAACACGTAAGCCTACTCCGGCACCACGAAACCTTGAATTCACTTGCAAAATTTACGGGGCTTTACACTGAAATACTTTAAAATTTTCCGGGGTGTTACAATGACATTTTCTTTAGTATCACCTGAGAACGGTGTCCTGTGTAAGAGGCTTTATGTATTGATTTACGAATTCTTGATTTGCTTTACATAATTAGTACGGTTGGTGGTATGGATGTGCAGACTTGGATACCTGATACGGAAGGTCATGGGAGCATGTCCCATGGGGATATTTGTATAAGTGTTACATGTTAGTTACTTAATTGTCAAGAATTGAAACCAAGTATGGAGATTTTTGGGTACTATCATTAATGTGAAATTTTATGCCTGGAAGGCGCTCCATTCCTTTGGTTGTGAACTGTGGGAGATTGTTCCAGATTGGGACGACTGTTTATGTATGTCATGAATAGGGCCATTGTGGATCCTTGAAAAGTTATGGGCCCAGTATAGCATGATCGGACTTGGCTTAGGGTCCGTTGGTGGGTCTAATGTGAATGTTTACTTTACATCAAGTCAAATGCGTTCGTTCATCATAGCATTGCTTACGGAGGAGTCTTCGGGCATTGGATGTTATTCTCGTCATCAGTTATTCCATGTAATACTCTATTGTGCCAGGTGGGTTGTGAGACGGCTTGATTATTCGCACATGTGTTGTGATCTCATGTAGGTGTGGTGTTATATGAGAAGGGTGGCTCTCGAGATACAGGTCAATTATCGCACCTTAGTCGTGCTTGGGTTTTTGTAGCGTATGGAGCAATCCGTCTCCCCGGGGCTTGTATTATGCACTTGGCGTGCTTGTGGTCGATATTTGAGCATTCGTAAGTATAATCATTACAGCTAGATGGGTGTTTCCTTATTGATTGTTGTGTGGGTCGGGTGGCACGCCGCCACAGGTATATTGATGGATCGTGTGGTACGCCACCACGAATATGTTGTGTGGATCGGGTTACAGGCCATAACAGTATCATGTTTGGATCGGGTTGCATGCCGCAACAGTGTCATAGTTGGATCGGTTTGCACGCTGCAACAGTGAGATTTTAAGTACGGTTCCTTATACTTATTTGTGTACCTTGTTTCTCATCTCTGAGATGACCATTTCATTCGTTATGTGGGATGGGTAGTTCCTTGCCAAAGTTTATTTTTCATTATGAGTCATATTCGGGTCGTAGCTTATTGGCACATTGATGGCGTCATATAAGATTTTAGACGGTGTTTGAGGTGGCTTATTGCCCGAGCAGCCTGTATTGGGTGAGACGATATTATTGGGCCTAAAATTAGTGCGATCAGATTTCTATAAGGTAAATTAGAGAGAAAATATTGTTATTAAGTTCAGAATGAGGTAATGGTTCTTGTCAAGAGGAGAGACTCCATGATTTGTTGATTCGGCAGGTGGTTATGAGTTTCTACACATCTCTTCCGTCATGGCAGTATTGTGAGGATTGAAACAGGGCTTATATGTGTTATGAGGTATACTACGGGCGTCGGGTCAGTGAAATTGCAGTTGTTGTGCTTGGGAGAGGTTGCCTTGAGCAAATGAGTGATGTCAGCATGGGTGCATAATCATGTGTGGTTTCAACGTGGGGAGATTGAAATGGTGTTTGTATGTTAGAATCAGGTCTGGTTGAGGAATTCGGAGGTTGGAATTTGGTTCTAAGGCTTATTGACTAAATAAAAAGGGAGAATCTTTAGTCTGGCTCAAGCTAATGTGCTCAACTGGGTTGTGATGGCACAGGTATGTGCACAAGGTATTGAACAGTGATTTCGGGACAGCTCCAGAGCAGTCCTTGGCATGTTCGAGGATGAACGTATGTTTAAGTGAGGGAGAATGTAACGACCCGACCGTTCATCGCTAGCATGTCATTCGGCGGTTTGAGGCCTTGAGTAGTTTCACTTCATGTATTCTAACTTGTACATGTGGTCGGAATTGATTTCGGGAAGTTTGGAGTTGATTTGGAAAGAAAATTCTACTTTCGGAAGCTTTAAGTTGGAAGAATTGACTAAGGTTTTACTTTTGAGTAAACGACGTCAGAATCGGGGTTTCAAGGTTCCAATAGGTTCGTATGATGATTTCAGACTTGGGCGTATATTCGGGTAGAGTATCGGGTGGCCCGGGAGCATTTCAACGCTTATTATGAAAGAATGGCATTTTGAAGGTTTTAAAATATCATAAGGTTGGTTTGAAGTGGATTCTGATGTTATCGATGTCCATTTGGTGTTCCAAGCCTTGGAATAGATTCGTATCGTGATTTGTAACTTGTGCGTAAAGTTTGGCATCAATCCAGGCCGTTTAGGTATGAATCGAACGTGTTGTCGAAGTTTGAATGTTTGAAAGTTTAAAGAAAGGTTTCGATTGTTGATTCATAGTTTCGATGTTGTTTGGTGTGATTTGAGGCCTCGAGCAGGTCTGAATCATGTTTTGGGACTGGTTGGTGTGATTGGACGGGGTCCCGGAGGTCTCGGTGTGTGTTTCGGGATGGATTCAGACCAAGTTTGTGTGATTTGTAGCTGCTGGTGCTGGTGTCTGATTTTGTTCTTCGCGAACGCGAAGGGTGTCACGCGTTCGCGAAAAAGGATTTTGTGCTGCTGGATTTGTGTTCTTCCCGAACGCAACACAGGGGTCGCGAACGCGGAAGAGAACCTAAGGCAGCCTACACGAACACGATGTGGAAGTCGCGAACGCGAAGGAAGAAGGGGAGCTGGGAGCCTGGAGGTGTTAAGCCTTTGCGAACGTGGTTGTGTGACCGCGAACACGAAGCATTAGGACCTGGAGGCATCGCGAACACGGCGTAGGTGACGCGAACGCGAAGAGGAATTTTGGAAGCAGTGACTTTAAGTCTTCGCGATCATGAAGATGCTCCCGTGATCATGAAGAAGAACGGGTCTGGGCAAACTTGGGCATAAAAGATTTGATTGAATGAATGCCACCTTGGTAGTTTTCAAATAAATCAAATGTTGGGCCAAGCCTTGCTAGTCGGTAATAGTCGAAGGCAATTTATACGGGATTTGGCCCATTTTCTTTCATTTTCACTTAGGTGGGGCAATTTTTGGAGAGCTTCAAGGGGAGATTTTCATGATCTATTGCAAGGTAGGTAATTCCCGCATATTGTTAGCTAACTACATGGATTCTACGAGGATTTAAACATGGAAATTAGTAGAAATTGTGAGATTTTGAAAGAAACCTAGAAATTGGTATTTTTGGGTTTTTACCACGAAATTGGACATGGAATTAGGAATAAATTATATATTTGAGTTTGTGGTATTATGGGTAAAGTTTGTCTTCAAAATAATTTGGAATCCAGGCACGTGGGCCCGAGGGTTGACTTTATTGACTTTTCGAGCGGAGTTAGGAATTGTTATAAATTGATTAATTATAAGCATTGGAGTATAGTTTGATTGATTTTCACATTGTTTGACTAGTTTCGGATCGTTTGGCTTTGAATGGAAGAGTTAGAGAGGCATGGGAGCCGGTTATTGGAACTTCGGAGCGAGGTAAGTGTCTTGCCTAACCTTGTGAGAGGGTAACTATCCCCTAGGTGATGTAATTGTTATGTGCTACTAGTTGTGGGCGCTACGTACGCACGAGGTGACAAGAGTCCGTACGTGGCTAAAGCATGTTTATGTCCGGGTAGACTTAGTATTTTATCATGTAATATTTGAATTATTTGAACTTATTCTGCTGGCTTAAATTTATAATTGAAATTAATTTGGAAATATATGTATATATTAGGCCGAGCCTTATCACCTTGAGTTGTTGGCAAGTTATTTGAGAAACGGTAAAGGTTATATTCACTTTATGCTCATATACTGTATTGTAAGCATGTGTCTCGTAATTTGGTAATTGTTTTCCTTTCTTATGGAGCGGGCCGAATGCCTTAGCAGTATAATAGATACATCTATGGCTCGTGCCGCTCGACCCTCGGCCGTGTACATATTATTCTGGATCGGTCCGAACGACCTCGGCATAATCGTATGTTATATCGCTGGTAGTCCGAACATTCACGAGATTATCTTTCCACTGATGCCCAGCATTTTAAATGGTACTTATTATCCGTTTGTTTCTGGTACTTGATACATCTGAGCTGATGAGGTAGAATACAAGACTGAGAAATTCATACTTTAAAAGAAATATTTGGAAGATTAGGTAACTTACAGATTTTCCCCATTATTGTTGTGTACTTCACATCTGCGTATAATTTATTATATTGCTTTGTTGGACCTCTAGTAAGTGTTGATGTCGACCCCTCGTCACTACTTCTCTGGGATTAGTCTAGATACTTACAGGGTACGCGTTGATTTACGTACTCATGCTGCACTTTTGCACTAAATGTGCAGGATTTGACATGTTCATCTGGTAGTCATCTTGGCGCGTAGGCGCAACTGCTGAGGAGACTTTATGGTGAGCTGCATTCCAGGCTACGCTTCACAGCCCATAGAGTCCTCATCGTACTATTTACTTTATCCTGTCATATTTACATTTCAGATAGATATTGTATTATTATTGTATTCCTTAGTAAATGCTCATGAACTTATAATACCGGGTTTTGGGATATGCTAGTTGTTGCTTACGGATTTATATATCATTATCACCTTTCATTTCTTTTATAAACCACTACTTATGTACGTTCCCTTGGATTTAAAAGTGTAGATTTTCTTCCTTAATAAAATTTATGATTTCGAAAGTAATAAAATAAAAAATTAATATGATAGTTCACCGTTGGCTTGCTTAACGATGACGTTGGGCACCATCACGGGCTATAGTGGGTTTTGGGTTATGACAGCATTGGTGCTTAAATAAGTAGGGAGTTAATGTATATTGATGTGAAGGTGGAGTTATGGTTGGACATAAGTGTGGGGTTTTGAATTGTTAATTGTATGTATTAAAGTGGTTAAGGAGGTGTAGTCACTCTTATATCCAAATGTATCCTACCCAACCCACAACCTATATTACATCCAATTAAAGTCCTACTTTATCCTTGACTAAATGAGCTCGATTAGTTGAGTATTACACTACGGGAAAGCCTTTGGTATGTCCATTGTGGCACATTAATGTTGTTTCTGAGAGTGAGCGAATTCTTTCTATTTTGAGTTCCTAATTGTTCTTAAATTTTATTGAGTGTGGAACTACTCTCTATTGTTGTGTGAGGGCACTTGATTCATGAAGGAAAGGCAATGTCGTTGACCTCTTTGTTAGAGTAAGTGAGCGGGTTGTGAAAAATGTGTTGTGCTTTTGAGTCAAATCTTGAGGTGAGGATGTTATGGTATTGTACTTAATCTGTTTTAAATATTCTTGGTATGATGAGTTATGAGAGTTGTTAAAATAACAAAAAAGGGGTCGTGTCTATGTAAAGTGTAGTTTGATTGCTCGAGGACGAGAAATGGTTTAAGTGTGGGGTGTTGATGGTAGGCTATAATATCGTGTTTTAGTCATTTATTGCACTATAATTTATTGCACTTTATATGTGTTCGAGCTTTAATTGGTAGTGTTTTGCACTTATTGTGTGTTTTATGCCTTGTAGGAATGATTCCAAGCTATGTAGATGTTGTGGAGATATTCGAGCTATTTGGAGATTTGAAGTCTAAGTAAAAGCCCAAGGGATTAAAAAGGGATCGTGTTCGGGGGTCGACGACCAAGTATGTACATCAAAAATCAAGTTTGAAGTCGTACTCTGAGAAAAGTAGCTTGATGCGGCACGTGGGGCGCTGCGGCTGTGCAAAATCTTGATGCCTGCAAATTGTTAGCTCTCTGGATTTCCCCACTAATGCCCTGCATGGCGCGTCGCCTCAAGCGGCGCGCCTGTGCAATATTTATAGAGTGAAAATCCTATTTCGGCTAAAAAAGGGTGATTTCGTCTGGGCCCGATCCTACTTGGTATAAATACATAGGAAAATATTATTTTCTCGACTTTCGACATACTTTAGACTTAAGGAGGCTAAGGAGGAGTTGGGAGAACACAAGCACAAGGATTTCATCATTCCTTCATCACTTAAGACCCGAGTTTGGATTGAATTTATGTTTTCCTATACTTTAATTTTATTTGTGATGAATTCCTCCATATCTATGGAGTAGTTCTCTTTAGGGTTTGATGGATTCCGTGTATTGATGATTATTTATGGATTATAACTCTAGTTTTATGTATTGAATCATTTTTGGACGAATTAATTGTTGCATCTATATTCACTTGTTCATGTAATCGAGAGAGGCATAACTTGTGTTATCTTTGCATTATATTGTTGGTTGAGTTCATTGATTCTTCTAAGTAATCGAAAGAGGCTAGTTGAATCTTTGATTAAACCTAGTTAGGAGAATAATCAAAAGAGGTACTCATAAAGACCAATCCATTATGCATTCTTACATAGCTTCACGTGCTTAAATTGGTTCATCTTATGAGGTTAAGACTGAACGTTTGAACTAATAATTTAGTGAATTCGAGAGAATCACTTGAATATTAGAAGTGAATTATCTAGAGTTATATCCCAAACAATTATCTTGCACCTATCCTTTCAAAACCATATCTTCTCCCATTGATAACCTTCTTTACTTATTCCTTGTTTTGATTATCACTAGTCAATAGCTTTAGATTCCTAGTAATTTTAATTAGACATCTTATACATCTCAAATGTTGATCATCTTGGATAGCAGTCAAGTTAGAAACTACGAGAACACTATTTAAATCCAATCCTAGTGAATACGATCTTATACTATACTATATTTGATTAGCGAGGATAATTTAAGTGGTGTTTTGTGCTCGTCAGTGTCCTAAAGTCCAGGGGCAACAATAGGCGTCTCGAGTGTCTGTCCCCCAACTGGAGCTACTGGTGGCTCCTCAGTTGCTTCTCGTGCAGCATCTACAATGATTCCTTTCTCTGCAATAGAGTTATTATCATCAAAGGTAACATGAACTGATTCCTCTACACACAGTGCACGTTTATTATAAACTCTAAATCATCTACTGTTATTTCAATAGCCAGGAAATATACCTTTGTCGCTTCTTGGATCGAACTTACCAAGATTTGTTTTACCATTGTTATGGACAAAGCATTTGCTTCCGTAGGGATGAAAGTAGCCTATATTTGGTCTTTTACCTTTCCATAGTTCATATGGAGTCTTCTTCAAAATACACCGTATGGGACATCTGTTAAGAATCTGACATATTGTGCTGACTGCCTCTGCCCAAAAGTGATTTGGCAGAGAATATTCCAATATCATTGTTCTAGCCATATCTTGTAGGGTTCTATTTTTGCATTCAACCACTCCATTCTATTGAGGTGATCTAGGGGCTGAGAAATTGTGAGTGTATCCTTGTTCATTTCAACGTTCTTCAAATGATCTACTCTTGAATTCTCCTCCATGATCGCTTTGCATGGTTGAGATTCGATACCCTTTTTCTCACTCAATTCTTTTGTAGAAGATCTTAAAATTCTTCAAGGCTTCATTCTGTGAGATAGAAATATTACCCATGTAAAATATGTGTAATCATCAACAATGACAAAAGTATATCATTTACCTCCAATGCTAGCAGTTCTAAAATTTCAAAATAAATTCATGTGTAGTAGCTATAGAGGCTTAGTTATGGACACAACAAATTTGGGTTTGAATGAATTTCTAGTTTGTTTTCTAAGATGGCACGCATCACATACATGCTTTCTAGAGAAATTGAGCTTAGGAGGGCCAATAACTAGGTCATGTCTAGAAAGTTTTTCAATTAGGTGCATGCTTGCATGACCAAGTTTCTTATGTCAGATATGGATGCTAGATAAATGTGACCATCTAAATTTTCAATGCAGTCTAGAATATAAACATTTTCATACCTTTTTCCTAGCAGAATAATTTTACCTCTCTTATCTTCGATGGCACAACTTGTTTTCTTCAATTTGACTTCATATCTAGAGTCGCATAATTGACTTATGCTTAGGGATTATAGTTGAGTCCATCCTCAAGATAATCTTATGTAATATCACAATTATTATTGAATGGAACTGTATCGGTTCCAATGATTTTTTCTTTCAAATCAACACCGAACATGATATTTCCTCCATTTATTTTTGTAACTTCTTTGAATATATTCTTGTCACCCGTTATGTGATTGGAACATGCACTGTGTAGATACCATTTCTCTTTTTGACTTTTCCTGTGGTGTTCCTGCAAAATAAAAATATTGCCTTCTTTTAGGTACCCAAGTTTTTATGGGTCCTTTTTGGCTAGTTCTAGTAATATCAGGACTGTTTTTGGGCTTCCAGATCTATCCTGAAATATTTGAGCTACGAAATCTACAAAAGGAATACTTATAACCAATTCTATTACAGTAGTGACATACATGAATGGATTTATCATTTAATCTACAGGTAGTGTTAGTACTAGTAGATCCATTTCCAACAGGTCTTTTTTCAGTTGACTTGCAAGTCGCTTAGCTGAACCTAACAGAGCTGTGACTCGTGGATTTGCGCATGTCATTGAGTTGCAATTGCAATTCTTGAACTTCTTCTTGAAGTACATCTCTTTCGATTTCATAAACTTCAAGTTTAAGTTCCCAGTCCTTCTTCTCCCTATTCAGTCTCTTCAATTTATTTAGAATCTTTTGAGACTCTTTTAGAGTGAGACCAATAATATCTTGTAATTCATTATATCTGTAACATTCATAGGGTCTTACCTCTCTAGATTCACCACGTGCCATGAAGAAATTTTTTGTGTTTCCTTGTTGTCACCATCAGATACATCTTCATCTATCCAACAACCTGAGAACTTATTCATATTGTTTTCTAATATAGTCATGAAACATAGATTTGCAATTTCTTCATGCTCTGTGTTGTCTTCGTCCCTCCAACTTCCAAAAGATTTATTTTTATTGAATCCTCTAGAGGCTTTTTTGAGATCTTTCGGCTTGTATATGACCATATTTTCCACATTCATAACATTTCTCATAATTCTTTTCTTGTTCGTTGTATTGTCTTGATGTTCTTTTAGAGTTCATTCTTCCCTTTTTGGTATTCTTGTATCTTCTGATTAGTCCATTCATTATTTTGGAGACGATGGCTATCTCTTCTTCTAGAGCCTCAATATCATTGTCATTTTCATCTTCAGATCCTTCGATCGAGATTTTGAAAGCAAATATTTTCTTCTTTTCTTGAGACTCAAGTGCTACTACTTTTGTTTGCCAAGTAGTAGGTAGACTTCTTAGAATTTTTTGACCTTGCTCACCACTTGAATATGGTCTTCCAAAGGCTTTTAGATCTCCAATGATTTTACTGAATCAAGCAAACATTTTCTCAATGAATTCACCTTCTTTCATCTGAAAAAGTTCATAGTCATGGATTAGCAGATTTATCCTTGTTTCCTTTACTTTGCTTGTCCCTTCATAAGTGACTTCCAACTTATTCCACATTTCTTTAGCTGTATCATAACTTGAGATCTTTTCATATTCTTCTCTGCTTATCGCGTTTTATAGAAAATTCCGTTCCTTGGCATTAACTTGTATTACTGCCATTTGCTTATCAGAGTATTCATCTAAATCGATGGGTTCAGTGAATGTTTGTACATTTGTTTTCTTGTTAGACTTTACTGATGGAATTGGACAATCTCCCTTTTTGATTATGTGCCAAACTTTGACATCATAGATTTTTGTATAAATTTTCATGTGAACCTTCCAATGTGAGAAGTGTTGTCAATTGAAGTATGAGGGCCTTGCCTGTGAAGTCCCTTCTTCAAATAGAACTCCGATGATTACTTAATTTGACATGATATTTTCTCACTAGCTATTAAGTAAAATCAAAATATGAGGCCTGCTCTGATACCAATTGAAAGCATAAGAAGGGGGTGAATTATTGTATTTTTCTTTTCACGACTAAGCAGTTGACTAGTTTACCGATTAGTCGACTAGAAATAGATACAAGGTAAATGATAAAGATAGAATATAAAGTGCAGAAACTAAATAACACAAAATATTTTTATACTGGTTCAAATTCATTGTGAATCCTACTCTAGTCCCCTTGGGTTACAAGATGGTTCTCTCTTCAATGCTCCTTAAAGACTTCGTACAAGTGTGTTGATGTTATCACGAACACCAACTTCCTTTTAGTTCTAAGTTCACTCTTTGTATTTTGATACAAAGCCTCACAAATATTTTTCCCCCTTTCTTCTCTTTACTAGTTACACAGTAAATCAAACTCATATTACAATGCTTGCTTAGAGTAGAACAAAGAGCAAGAGGTTGGTTCGAGCAATGTATGTCACTTCTCTTGGTCGTTTCACAATATATACACGTTGAAAAATTTGCTTTGATTTGATTGTCGTAGATCTTAAGAGATTGCAATCCCAAAGGAATTGATCCTTGGAATGAATTGAATGATGATTCTTTCCAAGAATAAGTGTGGAACTTCCATTGATTTGAGTCTTGACTGGAGGTCTTGATAAAACTTTTCATCTATGAGCGAATCCTTATTTCAACGAACAGCCTTTGATTTATCCTTTGATTTTGAATTCTACAGCCTTCCTTCAATGAGAAGATCTTCAAATTTTTGATAGATATGATAGGCAGATTCTTAGCAATCTTGAACTCCCCTAATTTCGGTCCTTCCTTTCTTTTCTTCCTTCGTATATTTTTGACAATCCTTCTTGTCCTTTCCTTTCCTCCTGGAATGTACCTGCAAATAGAGATATGTTATTTTTCATCATTAAACTTGGATCTAACAGATTTAGGTGGTCTTTCATATTGAAACTAGAAGAAGAAGAAGAAGAAGAAGAAGAAGAAGAAGAAGAAGAAGAAGAAGAAGAAGAAGATGAAGAAGCAGAAGCAGCAGAAGGAGGAGGAGGAGGAGGATAAGGAGGAGAAGAAGAAGAAGGAGGAGGAGAAGAAGGAGAAGAAGGAGAAGAATAAGAAGAAGGAGAAGGAGGAGGAGAAGAAGGAGAAGAAGAATAAGAAGAATGTTGTATAACTAAGTTGTATGTATTTTGTATGTCGGATATGTATTCGTATGTCCAATGATACACTAGACATACAAATAACATACAAACAACATACAACATACAACATACATACAATAACATAACTATATGCAAGTTGTATGCATGATGTATATGAGCATCATTTCCTGATTGTATACAAATTGGAAAAAAAGTTAGTTTTTAAAAACTACAAAACCTAGAGAAAACGGGTAAATAATTCTTATTACAGTATGTATATGAAAGACCCCAAAACAAAAACAGGTCCACTTGTCAAAACTCAAAAGTTAACTAGTGCGGTTATTAATATTTGAATCAGTCTAGCTAATAGTTGCTCTAGTTTTATAAGTTCAAATATCTCTAAAAACTTTATCCTTTTTTACTTCATGCCCTACTCGCACCCGATAATCCCTAAAAGTTTTGAAATAGCTCTTGTTAGTAACATACTCTTCAATGGATTTCTTATTAGCGTAATTAAGAGCTTGTTTAAGTGTAATTGGGCGTAATTATACAATATAAAATTTAGCATATTTGTATAGTCAAATAATTACTTGATTAGTAGAAAACTGGGAGAAGGGTACACAATACAAAATATACTCTCCAATTCTCGATGGAAAAGGGTAAATAATTGAATATAATTACATGATATAATTACAATATTATTCTTTCCATTTCTTGTAATATATTTTTAGACACATACACTTTTAACTATCGTCGATCCTTCAATGCATTTTACTCTTTCAGTAACATTGTTCTAATTAGAAAAATTGACCAGTCATATTCCTAGCTCTATGCCCGTGGCACTTTTGTATGGGGTAAAATATATTCATATTTAATGATCGAATAAGAAAGCGATACGTGAAACTGAAGACAGAAGATAGCTAAACCCGAAGGCAATGATCTCGCTTGTCATCGGAGAGAATGATACTCATAAAGACAAAATAAATGCCACTATCCGGTAGCATTCAATGGAGAATATTTTATAGCATTAAATGCATGATCTGTTACTGATAATATGGCATTCATTACCCACCGTTACACATTCTTCAATGGCCCTCATAATTATCATTAAAGAGGAACTTAATCCTAGGACCTTGTTCCCTAGGTGTAACTATAAATAGTGAGCTATTTCATCATTGTAAGGGACACGAATTTGCTGACAAGCATATTCTATACTCTATCAAAACTTCAATAATATTTAACTTTCTTGCTTATTTGTGTTGTTCTTATTTCTCCCGGATGCTCTATGCCCGGAACCGAGATAGCTGTCATTTATTTCAATTTTAAGGTTGTGTCTTATATTTTTGTCTAATTCATCTGTTATTTTTGGATCAAATTAATACATTTGTCTATAAACCACGTATAAATTCAATTGTAACATTTTACGGGTAAACAGTTTGGCACCCACCATGGGGAATTGACAGTCGTGTAATTGAATTGATCCCCGGATATGTTACTAACCTGTTTGATTCTTTGTTCTTAGCAAAAAACATTAAAAATGGCAGATAATGGTGTTAACAATGCACACAATGTTGAGGTCCAAGAAAATCAACCTCAGCACGAGGAATCAATCAGTGATACCCGCAATGAGGGGAACGAGGCCACGCCTGTCCAAGGCGGCCGATATACGCGACATGTTCGGGAGATGACTCCTGATGATGTTGAAGAAGAGCACATCGTCAAAGCAGTCAGGGTCTTGCAAGTGCAACATGAGGCAATTATAGGCCATGTCACATGGTAGGATAAGGTCATGACGGAGCTAAAGCAGGCGTTGTCGGGAATTTCCAACAATGCAAATGGACGAGGCCTATTTCTTCCCGGTGCTCCCGCAAACCAAACTACGCAGAGGGGCGACAACAATACCCCAAGGGGCAATATCGGCTCCGATGGGGCCACAGGGAGCGGATCCGGTCACAACAATGAGAGTGATCCCTTTAAAATCGAAATCATGTGATCTATGAGGGAAGTAAACACTCGAATAGATCAAATTCTGGGCGCACCACCATCGCTGAAGAGGTTGGACTCAAAGAAGTACATGCAATTTCTGTACAAACTAAGCACAGCACCAGAATAGATTTTGAAGCGGTTTAAAATGCCAGACGTGCCGAAGTATAAAGGGACATCAGATCCTTAGGAGCATATCACCAGCTATACAATGGAGGTGAAGGGAAACAATTTAGCTCCCCACGAGAATGAGTCAGTTTTGCTGAAGAAATTCGGGGAGACATTTACAAAGGGAGCCCTAACATGGTATTCGCTTTTTCCCGAGCATTCAATAGACTCCTTTGAGATACTCGCAGACTATTTCATCAAGGCCCATGCCGCGGCCAAAAAGGTAGAGACCTGAAAGGCCGATATATTCAGGATTGCTCAAGGAGAGTGCGAGTTGCTGCGGGAGTTTGTAACCAGGTTCCAGATGGAAAGGATGTTGCTCCCGGCCATACCGGATGAATGGGCGGTTGAGGCATTCACCGAAGATCGGAATCTGAGAAGTTCTGACGCTTTCCAAAAATTCAAAGAAAGTTTGCTCGAGTTCCAGGCAACAAATTGGGCGGATGTTCATGATAAGTTGGTATTTTACCAACGTATCTCCTCTTGATACTTAGGCTTTTATATGATTTTGTTGAGAAATTAAGGCATTTATTGAGGCTTATTGGCATATTTCAGGTATCAAGTGATTTAGGAGTGATGGTGAAGAAACCATGCGAAAATGAGTCAAAAAGAAGCTAAAATGCGAAGTGATGTACACGAACGCGAAGAAGGAGGAAGGAAACCTTCGCAAACGCGAAGGTATAATCGCGAACGTGATGCTGGAAGAAACAATACATCGCGAACGTAGGAATAGTTCTGCGAACGCGATGAAGAAGATGGCTAACTGCTCTGAAATGCTCTACGCGAACGCGTGATGTAGTCTGCAATCGCAATGCTTTACATCACTACTCTTCGCGATCGCAAGCCTCTTTTCACAATCGCGATTCACAAATCTGGGCAGAAATCTGGGTAGTTCTGGAATTTCACGATTTTGACCCCAAACCATTTAATACACGACCTAGCTCTTTTGTACGGATCTTTGGCTTATTTTTCAGTTCCTAGACTAGAGAAGACAAGTTTTGGAGCTAGGGTTCTTGCACACACCCTTGGATCTTGAAGATTTGAAGCTTTTGGTTGAAAATTTCTTACTCATTTATGCTCATTTCTTAATTTCCTTGCTTTGTATTGAATATTTAAGTGTGTGGTAGTTTTTCCTTGCTTCTTTATACTTTGATGACCCTTGTCCTTATTGTGGAGGACCACACTCGTGGAAATTTTTTTTAAATTTTCCCGAGGGCGGATTGTGTGCACAATCTCAAACCCATGAGTGGATTATTTGTGATGAGTGTGATCGTCAAAACGGTCATCGGAATAATTGTGCTTATTTGTCCTTCCTTTCCCCAAGCCCCCGCTATGATGATTCTACTTTTTGTGATGAAGATTATAGGGATATGGAAATGGAAGAAATTGAACATGGTAAAAATGGAGAGTTTAAGCTCATGTTAGAATGCCTACTTGAAGGAGGAAACAAAGAGCAAAATGCCTTGGAGGAGCTTTTGAAAAATAGTCTCTAAAATGATTTGGTGCTTAAAAGGTTGAACTTACAAATGGGAGAAATGCTTGAAGCTTTAGAGGTCCAAAATGCATCAGAGGTGAATGATAGCCAATAAACTTCCTTAGATGTGGAAGCCGAAAATCCTTCCTTGGTCATGTTGGAGGCCATTTTTGAGGAATCAAGTATTGAACATCTGCCAACCGACTCCATGAGTGTTAGTGATGCCAAGAAAAATATGGAATTAGAGTCAATCGGTGCAAATAAAAATATGGTTGAGATTGACTCTAGTTCGGGGGAAAAAAGAGAATGTCAAAATTTGGGAAGATTTGCAATTTGAAGGCTTGAGGTTGCATTCCAAGCATTTTTCAACCTTGGAATTGCATGGTGATATGGGAATTGAGCCGTGCGATTCCATATGGAAGTGAAAAGAAGAAAAGCAAGAGCCATATATTTTGCAATTTGCATATTCAAAAAGGCAAAATGACATTCCTCACATGAAAGCCAAGAAACGCAAAATGAAAAAATTAAAGTTTGGCTTGATCATATACTTACCAACCCCCGTTGCTCGTAGTCACAAGCTTGATTCCATGTTAGGTGCCCAGTTCATATCGTCCAAGTGGTGAGAAAAGTGGTAAAGTTCACTTGCGTCATGCCACGATGTTAAATGCGGCGCTTGGTGGGAGGCAACCCATCATTTTCAAAAATTTTGGTCATTTTTGAAATTTTCTCTTTTAGAATAGCTTAGTATTTTATTTTTGACTAATCCACCAAGTTTTAGAATTTTTGGAGTTGATTTGAGTAGGTCGGGGTGATCGGGCAGCCAAAAGCAATAGCTGATGAAAACTGCAGAAAACCGTTGCACTCTGTGATCGCATAACATTCTTTGCGTTCGCGAAAAGCAAAATTTTGCTATCCTTATGCGATCGCAGAAAAAGAAACGCAATCGCGTCTTTTTGGAAAATCAATTCTACGCGAACGTAGGTTTATCCACGCGATCGCATTTAACAGGTGAGTTTTAAACCTTAAAACACTGGAAATAACAAGGAACGTCCATTTTGACTCAAAACAAAGAAACGACTTTCTCATACTCCCCTAACCCCTGGAAACCATCTCCAATCCTCCTCTTGCTTCAATTCCATTGCAAAATGTTCACCCATCACTCTTAAGGTATGTGCATTTTTCTCGTATCTCTTGGATTTATTTTTGTTTCTTCTGCTCTTCTGCTTAGTGTGAAATGATAAATACCAGAAGCTCTTGAGATTTTAGGGCTTGAGTTAAAATTTTAAAATAGAAATCTTGTGTGTTGTACATGTTCTTGCTTGTTAGGTGAGGTTGGTTTAGTGTAAGGGTTTTATTGTGAAAGATTTTTGGGTGAAATGTGTGCTCAACTAACTGAAAATATGAACACAAAATTAGTGCACACAACCTGTTTGATGGAATGCCCAAATGAACTCTTACTGGGCGAGGAAGAAGACCCTCGCGATCGCGATGCCCATTCCACGATCACATAGGTCTAATTCTGCTGAGAACCAAAGTTGCACATCACGATCCCGTATATCCTTCTGCGATCACGTAGCTTTATTATAGCTGGAAACGTAATTATTCTTCGCGATCGCGTGCCCAGTTCCGCGATCGCGATTTATAGAAGCCCAGGCAACAAAACAGTAGCTTCGCCATTTTTTTATCCTAAGGCCTTTTGATCTCTTTCTTTGGCCTAAATACATCCTAATACAATGCTTTAAGTGTCCATACAGGTATTTAACATGTTTACCCCTTTTGTAGGTACTTTGAGCTCTAAAATGGATTCGGCACCGAATGAAAATGTTCAAGAATATGTCGAACAAGTTGCCGAAGAGGAGTACTTTGATTGGGACATATTCTCATCATTAAAATGTTCCTACCGCTACGACAAAAAACTGTGTAGAAGTACGATTAAAGAAAGAGGAATTCTCTTGACCGACCTTAAAGGTCGATGGCCCGATTTCCATGGAAAATTAATAACAAGTGGATGGATTTCCTTTGCGGAAGAGCCAAGAACAGCCAATCATGAAGTGATAAAAGAATTTTATGCAAATGTTGTAGAGACCGACTTCAAGAATGATTTGGTTGTTACTGTCAGGGGCAAACAAATCCGCTTTGATCCAGAGCTGATAACCAAGTGTACAGGGATAGAGCTAAATACATGGGCACACAGTGGTTTATAGACCATTTGCACTGTGGAAAGATGCCGAACTGGATAAGAAATCACTAAAGGATCGAGTCTTCTAAATTCACTTCCGAGGCTAAAACTTGGCTCTCTATTATCTATGCTCGAGTCATGCCTTCACGTAATGAGACCGAGGTGACACTTGAGAAGGCAAGGGTGATTTGCACAATCATAGAGGGCACCCTAGTGAATGTGGGACAGCTTATTATTGATGAGATAGCAGATGTTGTTGCAGAGAGGACTAAGAGTTTATTCTTCCCATTCCTGATCACTCATTTATGTTATGAGGTCGGGATGGAGAAGAGGCCTACAGAGAAGGAAAAGAACCCAGAGAAGCTCATTCATCCATTGCTGAGAAAGGGAGCAGGGAATGCACAGAAGAAAAGAAAGATTGATGTAGCATCTCCCTCATTTGGCCAGTGTCCTGACACCATCACTGAGATACCCGATTCTGCCATAGATGCCACAGAGCCTTGTACTGCTATTGTACTACTGGATCATGGACCTCTCACACCCAGGTATATCTATCGCCAGGTCTATGGCATGGAGACACAGGTCTGCCAGCTTATAGCTGGTCTCCCTTCTAGACCGTCTGGAGAGAGCACATCTGCAGGTCCAGCTGGCCAAGGAAAGGGTCCAACTTTGTCAGATCTTGCTAAGGAGCAGCAGGCCATTAAAGCCAAATTGGGTGAGATTTAGTGGAGGCAGCGAAAGCAAAAAGAACATGAAAATAAGAAAAGCAAGTTCTTGACAAAGATGATGAACACCTTGAGGAAGTTTTGTGGATCAGAGGACGGCGACGAGGATGACTTGGAGCTCTCAGTTCCTAGTACCTCCAGCTCAGAGTGATGCCATTCAAGGAGCACCTCTTTCAATTTAGCTTGTTTTGTTTAGTTGAATTGGGGACAATGCAACACTTTAGGTTAGGGTTGGCTCATATATGATGGATGTATGTGGAGCATGATCATTTTTGTGAACTCGTGTAGATTAGTTGACATTTGTAGTTTATTAGTAATATTTTATAGTTTAATTCTAGCATGTTAGCATTAGTATTTTCTTGTTAGTTTTTATTTTTCATAGTAGTATTAATGAAACTCCTTGGTGTTTCTTTATACCGCGGTTCTTTTTCAAGGAAATAATTTGTGTCGAAGAGGGTGACTTTTTCCTATGATGGATGGCGTGACAACTTTCTTAAGGGATTAGTCGTGTTTAATTTATTTTGTCTTTTTAGGTAAATATTTTTTTTAGTTAGTATAATAGCTAGTAGTGAATAAATTGGTTATAGGGTGTGATCTTTTATTCATAAACCAATGTGTGGCTTGTTTGGTACCAACATGATTTAAATCTTGGCATATAAAGTTTTGATTTTTAAAATGAAAAATGATTGAAGTAATAATCCTTGTTGTGACTTTTAGGTTCTATTTTTGGCTCGTTGATTCATTAAATAGTCTTTTAGGCTATATATGATTTTCTTTGGGTTCATTAGTCTTAATTGGATTTTGGATTTATATGTCACTCGAGTTTGTATGTGCCATGTGGGGTGAGATTTGTTATGAGTTCTTTTACATTATTTATAGTCTAGAACTTGCCCGGAATGTGCT
This sequence comes from Nicotiana tabacum, assembly GCF_000715075.1. Lineage (NCBI taxonomy): Eukaryota > Viridiplantae > Streptophyta > Magnoliopsida > Solanales > Solanaceae > Nicotiana > Nicotiana tabacum. Next base: position 14,805,491 of record NC_134097.1, on the reverse strand, counting down.
TCAAGGTGAAATCCTAGACTAACTTGGTTTAAAAATGATATTAGGCCTTCCTTGGAGCGTTATTGTGCCTTAAATTTCCTACCCTTGCATATTTTCCCTAGTCAACCCCTTTTGAGCCTTTAAACTTTTTATTTGGCAACTATGTTACAAGCTTTAACCCTTTGTACTTTATTGATCTAGCTTTTGGCACCCTACCTCCCTTACTTTGAAAGTGTAATCATAGGCTAAAAGCCTAAGATTGGGAGTGAAGGTTAAAAAAGTTGTAATGTAGAAGTTGCTTAAAAGATGAAAGGTAATATAAAAAAAACTATATATATATATATATATATATATATATATATATATAAGGATTTGTGAATAAAGGGAAGAATAGGTGTGGAATGAAAAGTGAAAAAAAAGATGGAAAATGTTTTCGTAAGTGTGCGTTGATTTTTGCAAATTGTAGTGTTTAGGGAGGTTTTGAGTCACTCTTATCCAAAGTGTGCCCTACCCCAACCAAAAACCTACATTACAATCTTTTAAGTCCTACTTTATTTTTAACCAAGTGTGTCTACATTAGTGGAGAAATACATGAAGGGCAAGCCTATGGCATTACTTTTGTGCATTTGAATATCTTTGTGAGAGTGAGAGTTAATTCTTTCCATTTAATATCCCATATGTGTTTAAATTACTATCTATAAGTAGGAATTCTTCTTAAGTGTGAGGGCGTATGAAAATTTTGAGTTGTGAACTTAATCCAATCTCCAATTGGGAAGAATGAACAAAAGAAAATTACTTGTGATAATGAGGCAAATTTTGAAGCTTTAGTATAATGACTTGGTTGCTACTTTGATTAAAAGTGGTGTTTGAGCACTTTAATTGAAATGAAATTTGTTAGAAGTTCTTGGCGATTCATATGTTTTGGATTAATTGTTGGTACCAACCGAAGTCATTACATTGTGCTTAAGTTGAACCTTTTTAACTTGAAATGATGTTTGGTATGCCATTGAGCTTGATTGGTAATTTTATTGAAGGTTCTTCTTAGTTGTTGAATTGCTTGAGGACAAGCAATAGTTTAAGTTTGGGAGTTTGATAGGTTGGTATTTTACCAACTTATCTCCTCTTAGTACTTAGGATTTTGTATGATTTTGTTGAGAAATTAAGGCATTTATTGAGGTTTATTGGAATATTTCAGGTATCAAGTGATTTAGGAGTGATGGTGAAGAAACCATGCGAAAACGAGTCAAAAAGAAGCTAAAATGCAAACAAAATACAGCGCAGTGGATTACCCTTCGCGAACACGAAGGGTTAGACGCGAACGCGGAGCATCTGGACAACAAACCTTCGCGAACACGAAGTGCTGTATGCGAACGCGAAGAAGTAGGAAGGCAACCTTCGCGAACGCGAAGGTATAATCGCGAACGCGATGCTGGAGGAAACAATGCATCGCGAATGCAGGGATAGTTCTGCGAACGCGATGAAGAAGATGGTCAATTGTTCTGAAATGTTCTACGCAAACGCGTGATGTAGTCTACGGTGGCAATGTTTTACAACACTACTCTTCGCGATCGCAAGCCACTTTTCGCGATCGCGATTCAGAAATCTGGGCAGCTTTGGAATTTTGCGATTTTGACCCCAAACCATTTAATACACGACCTAGCTCTTTTGTATGGATCTTTGGCTTATTTTTCAGTTCCTGGACTAGAGAAGACAAGTTTTGGAGCTGGGGTTCTTACATACACACTTTGGTCTTGAAGATTTGAAGCTTTTGGTTGAGAATTTCTTAATCATTTATTCTCATTTATTCTCATTTCTTCATTTCCTTGCTTTGTATTGAATATTTAAGTGTGTAATAATTTTTCCAACACTTGAATATTGTTTATGGGAATTTTCATATTTAAAGTATGGATTAAATATCTTATTGTGCTTATGTATTGAATGATTTTTATTTATTATGAGGTGAGTTATTGTTTCTTTAATTATTATTGTTCTTTAATGTTTCCAAAGGGATTAGCTAACCCTAGGAATCGCCCAGTAACTTCGAATTAATTTTGGGAAAGATTATTTGGGGTTGGGAAAGATTGATTAACAAGAACTTGAGGCTTTAACCCTCACTTTATAGATTCTACCTAGGGATAGGATTGAACTACTTGTAGCCGTATCCGGGTATGCTTAATCTCTTAATTGTTTTAGGGATAATTCAATTAGGATATCTTGTTAGTCTTCAAAAGAAGCTAATATAGAATTATTACCCGAGGCTAATTAGCATAAACTCGCTCATATTTGTAAAATCGTGAAATACATTGAATCGTTACTTGAGTGTAAATCACGATGCATCCATGCTTCTAGCCATTGATCATTTCACTTGCTTTCTAGGTTAGTTTACATTTTCGCATTTAGCTATAATATTTTCTCAACAAGCATTCTAAGTATTTGGCGTTGCATAACAAGTGATAATTCTCTTACATTCCTAATCGCCTACATATTGCTCTCTGTGGGATTCGACCCCGACTCATAGTTGGGTAAATTATATTGCATGTGACTGTGTCTATTTACTTTTTAGTAGTGGATTTGTACGTCATCAGTTCACAACCGGTACGAGTCAAAGATAAGGATTGAGGATGATCAGCTCGATTTCCTGACGACGGTTAAGGGTCGGGCCCGGGAGAAGAATAAAGAGAAGTCTTTGAGGAGTCAGTTTTTGCCCTATGAATGGGCTGAAAGACTTGGTAGAGGTTTTCGATTTTTGATCGGCGGACATATTCGCTACCGATAGGGGAGCTGATCGTGGTCGAAACAACATGTCATTTCAGGACAGGGAGACGTTAGATTCTCAAGATTCTTTCTATCGCAGGCTCTCCGAATACAACTTCAACGTCAGCGTAGTGGAGTTGGTGTCGGCTATGAGGAAAACTAAAGAAGCACGATTCCCGAAGCTAATGAGATCTGATCCCAGCCAGAGGGATCCTAATTTGTGGTGCGAATACCACGGGACAAACGGTCATTGGACAGGAAACTGCCGACATCTGCACGAAGAGGTGGCGATATTGTTGAAAAATAGCCATCTCAGGGAATTCTTAAGTGATCTGGCTAAGAACAACTACGGTCGCAATAGAGATAACGCAAAGCCTCCAAAAAAAGGAGAAGATCCCCCGCGCCTGACGATCAACATGATTTTAAAGATGAACGAGATTAATGGGGTAACATTCTCGGCAGCAAAAAAGACAAAGATATCTGTGACCCACAGCAAGAGACTCTGAGAAGTCACTGAAGACGACATTACTTTCATGGAGGAAGACGCATATGGATTGCTGCTATCGCATAACGACGCCCTGGTAATCTCTCTGAATGTCTTAGATTTTAAAATTAAACGTGCTCTGGTGGATCTAGGAAGTTCGGCCAATATTATCCAATGGAGAGTTTTGGAGCAAGCCAAGCTTACCGAAACCATCATTCCGGCCACAAAGCTTCTCGCCAGATTCAACCTAGCGAGTGTGACAACCCGAGGAGAGATCCTGCTACCCACGAATGGCGAAGGGGTAATGAAGATGCCCATTTTCGAGGTGGTGGATGGCGATATGGGTTACAACATCATCCTGGGGAGACCATGGTTGCATGAAATGAAGGCTGTGCCATCAACGTATCATCAGTTATTGAAATTCCCAACTCTCGGGGAAGTTAAACAAATATGAGGTGACCAACCAGCAGCAAGGGAGATAAATGCAATCTCAGTCTCCATAAGCAAAGGGAAGGAGCTTATGGCATAGCAATTACAGGAACCAGAGCCTGCTCCCGAGCCAAGCAAAATTAGTGGAAGAGTCTATGGAATCCTATCAAGTACCGGAAGAGATAGACGCAACCAAGTCTACTGTAGAGGAACTAGAACAAGTCTCATTGTTCGAAAAGTTCCTAGAAAGGAAGTTCCACTTGGGGACATGTCACGACCCAAAATTCAAACCGTCGTGATGGCACCTAACCCAACCCACTAAGTAAGCCAATTAACAAAATAACATAATATAATAACACTAATGTGAATCAAAGATGAGATAACTGAATTTTATACAACTCTCCAATGACTGGTAGTACAAATCATGAGCTTCTAAGATTTAGAATTTACAAGGCTGGTATGAAATACAATACATCATCTGTTTGAACTATACAGGAACAAATTAAAATGCTAAAGCTACCAAGATCAAGAGGCAGCTATGACCGGAACGTGGGTACATCTTCAAATTCAACTCCCACCGTGCACAGCAACATCAGTATCCAACATCTGCAATCAAGGTACAGAAGTGTAGTATGAGTACAACCGACCCCATGCACTAAATAAGTAACAAACCTAATCTTCGGTTGAAAGTAATGACGAGTTGGGACAAGCGTTAGAGTCCAGCTCTAATAACCAGCAACAGTCATAACAATAATAATAAAATGGTACATGAAAATAACTCAGAGGTAAGATGCTCAACTCGTTCATAGTTACGGAAAGATATGCATTCTTTTCAAGTATAACAGTAAATCCCAAATCTTTCACCGAAAACACCAAAAGCATATGAATAAGTTTGAAAACTGTGATATTTCCTAAAAAGCCTTTCAACAATAAATATGATGTTTCTTTTTCAGATAGCATGAGGAAAATACATCTCTATGCGTACATGTCATTAAACAGGTGAAATCATGAATGTCAAAATCGGGTAGCATGAGGAAGTGCATCTCTATGCATGTATCTCAAGTACGCATGTCAAATGCAATGCATCTCAACGATGAACTCATGTACTCTCGCGCTCAGAGTACTCAATCTCACTGTCTCGTATTCTCACTCATCATGCTCAATACTCAGCACACTCAGTCACTCAGTAATGTATAGGGCATATCTAGCCCACATGAAAATAAACCAAGGTAGATCCAGCCCAATGCAAATGAACCAGGGCATATCCAGCCCAATGAAAATGAACCAGGGTAGATCCAGCTCAATACAAATGATTACTAGCATTTGCGCCCACTATGGGTGTGCAGACTCCGGAGGGGCCGATCCAGCCCAAGCTCTATAATAAGCCAAATCCTAGCATGAATCAATAAAGCATGTTGCGGAATTCAGCCCGATCACATAAGTGTCACACACAATAGGACCTCGGCCTAACTCAGTCATTAATTTCTCCCATCTCTCGGGCTCACAACACTCACGCTAAGCAGCCCTAATCAATGATGTGAGGTGTGACAATATACGATAACAGAGACTGAGATATGATATGAAATGATGAATTCGACTGAGTACATAACTGCAATTAAGCAAATAACTCAACAGCAAGAACGACCGTTGTGGGTCCCAATAGTACCAGTATATAGCCTAAACATGATTTCTAGAATACATTACAGCTCAAGTGCTCTAACTTATAGAGTACAGTAAGAATGTTCGGATAAGATAAATACACAGTTCTATGGAATCGACTAAATCACAATTCACGCGGTGCACGCCTATACGCCTGTCACCTGGCATGCGCGTCACCTCAACATCGATCACAAACATGTAATTCGGGTTTTCATACCCTCAGCACCAAGCCAAGTCCAATACCGAGTAAGCCAAGCGATGCTCCAAAAATGTCATTCCGTGCGTACCGGTCACTTAATGCCAAAGGAAACAAACCCAATCAATAATGGTCCAATCTTTAATCAAAATCCCAAAATCAACCCAAAAGTCCAACTCGGGCCCTACCTCGAAACTCGAAGAAACTTATAAAATCCGACAACCTATTCAATTACGAGTCCAACCATACTAGTTTTACTCAAATCTGACTCCGAATCGATGTTCAAAACCAAAAGTTCGCTTTATGAAATTTTAGACAAAATCCCCTAATTTCCTCTTTAAAATTCATCAACCAGTTGCCAGAAATGAAGATAGATTCACGGAATATAATCAAAACCGAGTGTACAATACTTACCCCAATCCACATGATGAAAATCGCTTCAAAACTCGCCTCAGTCCGAGCCCCAAATCTCAAAATATGATAAAAGAACCAAAAACCTCGATTTAATATTGTTCTGGCCAGACCTCGTCGCATCTACAACATCCCAGCCGCTTTTGCGGCGTCGCTTCTGTGACTAACTTTTTGCTTCTGCGATAACCACTAACCAGCCGACCCCTCGTGCTTGCGGATCTCTATCCTCTTATGCGCAACCGCAGGTGCGAAGCCAAACACGCTTCTGCGCCCAAGACCATCGCTTATGTGGGGCAGCAGTTGCGCCCCAATATTCGCACCTGCAAAGACTCCAAACTCCGCCCCTTTTCGAGGGTGCGACCGCATTAACGCTTCTACGATCACCACACCTACGCAAAACCAACAAGAGGTGCGCAACATCAGAACCCGCACTCCTTCACCAATGTAGCATGAGACAAAAATATCTGAACCACGTTCGAAACTTATCCGATCCCCTCAGGACCCCATAAAAATATACCAATAAGACCCATAATATAACACGGACCTACTTGAGGCCTCAAATCACACATAACCACATCGAAACTACGAATCACACCTCAAATCAAATTTAAATGAACTTTAAACTTTCAACTTCCAAAACTCGCGCCGAAACATATCAAATCAACTCGGAATGAACTCAAATTTTACACACAAGTCCCAAATCACATAACGAAGCTATTTCAATTTTTAGAATCACAATCCAAACCCGATTTCATCAAAGTCAACTCCTGGTCAAACTTATGAACTTTCCAAGCCTTTAAATTTCTAACTTTTGCCAATTAGCATTGAACCCTTCTAGAAATATCCAAATACAAATCTGGGCATACGCCCAAGTCAAAAATCACCATTCGGACCTAACAGAGCCCTCAAAACTTCGTTCGGGGGTCAAATTCACAAAAGTCAAACTTGGTCAACTCTTCCAACTTAAAGCTTAAATCATGAAATTCATTCTTTCAAATCGATTCCGATTAACCTGAAAACCAAAACCGACGATCCACACTAGTCATAATAAATCATACGGAGCTACTCATGCCCTCAAACTATCGAGCAAAGTGCAATTGCTCAAAACGATCGGTCGGGTCGTTACATCCTCCCCCACTTAATCATACGTTCGTCCTTGAACGTGTCGTGAGTCGTTCCAAAGCCATCAAACCGCCGTATAATCTTACCACGCACATACCCGAGGGTGATCCCACATCACCCTATTCCATATAGGTCCGAAAACACAACATAACTGCAGATCATTACTTCGACCTTAGCTCGTAAACCTTAGAATTCAATTTACAACATCCGGAATTTCCTATAAGACCCAAATCTCGCATCTACACACTATATAAGTCTGGACCAGCTGCACCAAGTCACAACCATAACCCAATACAAAATCACATGATATGCCACATAACTCAAAAATACTCATAGCAAATCTTTCGTTCACAATAGCTGTTCAAAACAAAGTCGGCGCTGGTAATAAACCTCATATCAAACAAAATCTCACTCTAAAACCTTTGTACACTGTCGATGATGAAATAAACACGTAGAAACTCATAACCACTCATCAGATCAACAAGCCATGGAGCTCCCTCTCCTTCGACAAGAACTATAGCCAATTTCTAAGCCGATCAACGACATTGTCCTTTCAAATATACCGCAATCAAATATGATAGCACCCATTCTAGTTTCGACACCTTCTGCTTATCAAATACAAGCTACTCTACTGACACGCCGCACCAATACTACATAGAGCCACAAATCGTGCCATCCGTGCACCAACACGCAACAATTCAAATGTACTCAATCATGGAAAATGACTCAAATGAGAGAACCGTCCCACAAGCTCAACAAGTATCGCCACAACGAAATATTAAGAACCCATCCAAACACTGGTCCATATGAAATACCCCAAGCCACCATGCTCAAAATCAATAACCACGCGCAATTCGACATCAAGTACCCAAGGTGCATGAGCATAACCACGGAGGAACCAATAACACAATACCACAGTCCAAAAAGAACATAACCAAATGCGCAACCAATCACTCAACACCTTAATATCCATATCGCTCAAATTCCGCTATAAGGCCCAAATAGACCCGCACCATGTGTGCCTAACCAACGGATCACAGCCCCTCGTATCATAGAAGGGTAAATCATAGAGCATCTCAGAACACGAATACGCTCAACTCTATCCGAATGGCACATCCCTCAATAACAGCAGTGTGGAATCAACCAATCCGACCCGGTGTAGAATACACATCCTCATTGGCCTACCAATAGGCCAACTCAAATCATATCACCCATAAATAGATAAATAACCCTCCTAAAATCCACAATGACCTAACCATGACACATGTCATCATATGGATAGCTTTAGCCAAATCTTCACAGTCCACAACCACGAAACAATCTGTTTCTGAGAATTCCCGGCCTCCAAATCCATAGAACACACGAATCACCATATCTGGTCCCGACTCCGCCGCCTAAATGTCTAACACATCTCTCATACACGATCATCCCACAAAATACTTCTACAACTCTTCTGTGCCACATAGCAAAATTTGAATATCAGCAGTCGATCAACCAAGCGAGTACTGCAACACCAATGAAGCATCCGTAAATCTGAACAGGGTGTGCCTTCTAAGACGCGCACCCTTCTCAGGAACTACCAGATAGTTATAGCATTCATCTAAACTTCGAAAACCGTCCATACTGTCTAAGAATTCATGATCTTCCCTTCGAAACGGACCCGTGACCTTGCACATGCAAATCTCAATCCTGCATAACACCCACAGCTATCATGCCATCATGTGAAAAGTACGAGAATCTCATAAACAACTCTGAGTCCAGCAGAAATACATACCCGGTCAGTCAGAAATCTTCCATTTGATCACATCCAAGAGAAAATCACAATACGCAACATGCTCCTCACACCGGTAGGAAATATCCATCTCAAGCCATGATAGAAACCATCGAGAACTCTTAGAAACTCATTTGCCCATAACCAAATCATCATAACTGAGTCTCTCTAACTCAACCAAGCCACGCAGGTCGCCAAACCCAAGAGTATTGACACCAAAACACCTGTAGAGCCTCACCACATCACAAGTACCCAAAGAATCGATCATATCTATTACCTTACTGATCCAAGCGATACTATTTCTCTTGGTTCCGTCCGAATTGTCCTCAAGTTGACACTCCTCCTCGCCATAATACCATGATCCTCAACCAAAACTCACCCCACAAGATCCTAGAATAAGACCATACCGCCCTAAGGCCCATAAGCCGATGTATTCCCTCGTAAGTACCATAACCGAGGCACCCACTCTGAAGAGACCATCTGTGAATCTAAAGTCGTTTCCTTCACCTTCTTGATACTGAAATGTAGAATCTATAATGATTTAGAAATATCTCGAGTCTCGACACCATCCAATGAAATTCTCAGATTCTAGCCATATACAAAACTGAAATATTCCCAATTGCTACATATAAATCTTGAATCCATTAGACCTTTCTCGAGAGTCATCCATTCTGCTCAAATCTCAATTGTGCCGCCCAAACAAGCCAAACGACATGTGCCCCATTAGCACAACAACACTCAAGGAAGTAACCCTGCCTTAACACAACTAATCAAATTCATGCTCCATACACACTACATCCTTCACACATAATAACTCAATTATTCCATGATTTTCATATACTCATAAAGTACAATATAACCCGTATTATGAAATTCACATACTCAAGTCATCCTGAAAATCAACCTCTAAATCATATCTGATTCACCAGTATGCCTCAAATCGAAACCAGTACCACACATAACCACGCAATCAAATCGTCGATAGCAGACTCCCCCACTTGGCTCAAAGCCATTGAACAAAACACTTAACAACTCATAATGCCCATACTCTATTCCTGCCATAATACGGCAGTGAGATTCAACTAAGTCCTTCATAAGCTCGTGTAATACAAACCATCTAATATATCAAATCATTTACATTTCACGCATTCATCCTCATGACGGCCAGGTCAACTTTCTCAACCCATCCAAACTCAAATCGCAACACGTATAACCCGCTAGAATAAAGAAGCTCTCCACATAACATCATAAGGTTTACACATCCGTAGATTACCTCGGAGGTTATAATTCACCTGCTTAGCTTCAAACTGGCATCTTTCCATAACCTTTCACAGCCACAACTACTACGCCATCACTTAATCTCTCTGAGTCTGAACTCACAACAAGACATAAAAATCTACTTCATTCCATAGTTAAACAACATAAAACTCTTTCAACACACTCATAACTCGAGACTATACGTCACATCAAGATAGAAATCAGGCACCCAATAGTACATTTCACATCCCACGCAAACTCTTCTCGTCACATTCAACCCATCTGAACACATCTCGTAGTCACATCATACTCATCATATAGCTATCCAGCCACTCATCGAGCCATAAATTTCACTCACAAGGACATTACTGGACAAATAAGTCCAAAAGCACGTGCTCACACAATCGAAATCACCGTGCTCAAACTATAGTCAAAACTCGACCTCAAGTCCTCCAGACTGGTCTATCATCAGCACACCAAAATCACATCTTGCACCGCATCCATGGAATCACAAGCCGTCAATACACAGACGATATCGAGCGCTCACATGCACACACAGATGCGTGGTGGGAATTCAAAGAGTTATGTTTCAAGCTGAATCAATTCTGCACGATAAGGAAAGAAAGATGGAAAATTATCCTAAATGCCCTGTAGCCTCTCGAAGGTAGGTATGGACGTCATCATACTAATCCGCAAGACTCTACTAGATACCTGCTCATGACTTGTAGAACCTATGAACCAAGAACTCTGATACCAACTTGTCCCGAACCAAAATCCAAGCTGTCGTGATGGCACCTAACCCAACCCGCTAGGTAAGCCAATTAACAAAATAACATAATACAATAACACTTATGTGAATCAAAGATGAGATAACTAAATTTCATACAATTCCCCAAGGACTCGTAGTACAAATCACGAGCTTCTAAGATTTAGAATTTACAAGGCTGGTATTAAAAATAGTACATCGTCTATTTGAACTATACAGGAACAGATTTAAATTCTAAAGCTACCAAGATCAAGAGGCTGCTATGACCGGAACACAGGTACATCTTCAGATCCAGCTCCCATCGTGTACAGCAACATCAACATCCAATATCTGCACACAAGTGAAGAAGCATTGTATAAGTACAACCAACCCCATGTACTCAATAAGTAACAAACCTAACCTTAGGTTGAAAGTAGTGATGAGCTGGGACAATAGTTAGGGTCCAACTCCAATAAGCAGCAACAGTCATAACGATAATAATAAAATGATAAATGAAAATAATTCAAAGGTAAGATGCTCAACTCGTTCACAGTTACGGAAAGACAGGCATACTTTTCAAGTAGAACAGTAAATCCCAAGTCTTTCACCGAAAACACCAAAAGCATATGAATAAGTTTGAAAAGTATGATTTTTCCCAAAAAGCCTTTCAACAATAAACAAGATGTTTCTTTTTCAGATAGCATGAGGAAAATACATCTCTATGCCTACATGTCATTAAACAGGTGAAATCATGAATGTCACCAAACTCGGGTAGCATGAGAAAGTACATCTCTATGCTTGTATCTCAAGTACGCATGTCAAACGCAATGCATCTCAATGATGAACTCATGTACTCGCGATCTCAGAGTACTCAATCTCACTGTCTCGTATTCTCACTCATCGTGATCAATACTCGGCACACTCAATCATTCAGTACTGTACAGGGCAGATCCAGCCCACATGCAAATAAACCAAGGCAGATCCAGTCTAATGCAAATGAACCAGGGCATATCCAGCCCAATGCAAATAATTGCTAGCAATTGCACCCACTATGGGTGTGCACACTCCGGAGGGGTCGATCCAACCCAAGCGCTATAATAAGCAAAATCCAGGCATGAATCAATAAATCATGCAGCGACGTGCAGCCCGATCTCATAAATGTCACTCACAATAGGCCCTCGGCCGCACTCAGTCATCAATTTCTCCAGTCTCTCAGGCTCACAACACTCGTGCTAACCAGCCATAATCAATGATATGAGAGGTGACAATATACGATAACAGAGACTGATGTATGATATAAAATGATGAATGTGACTAAGCACATAACTGCAATTAAGCAAATAACTCAACAACAAGAACGACTGTTGTGGGCCCCAATAATACCAGCATATAGCCTAAACATGATTTCTAGCATAAATTACAGCTCAAGTGCTCTAACACATAGAGTACAATAAAAATATTTAGATAAGATAGCTACACGGTTCCATGGAATCGACTAAATCACAATTGACATGGTGCACGCCCACACGCCCGTCACCTAGCATGCACGTCACCTCAACATCAATCACATAACATGTAATTCGGGGTTTCAACCCTCAACACCAAGTTTAGAAGTGTTACTTACCTCGAACAAGTCAAATCCAATATCGAGTAAGCTAAGTGATGCTTGAAAAATGCCATTCCATGCGTACCGGCCTCCGAACAACTCGAAACTAGCCAAAATCAACTCAAATACATCAAATAATGCCAAAGGAAACAAACTCAATCGATACAAGTCGAATCTTTAATCAAAAGCCTAATATCAATCGAAACGTCCAACTTAGGACCGTGCCTCGGAACTCGACAAAACTTATAAAATCCGACAACCCATTCAATTACGAGTCCAACCATACTAGTTTCACTCAAATCCGACTCCGAGTCGATGTTCAAAACTCAAAAATTCGCTTTATAAAATTTTAGACAAAATCCCCCAATTTCCTCTTTAAAATTCATCAACCAATTACCAAAAATGAAGATAGATTCGAGAAATATAATCAAAACCGAGTGTAGAACACTTACCCTAATCCACGTGATGAATATCGCTTCAAAACTTGCCTCAATCCGAGCCCCAAATCTAAAAATATGATAAAAGAACCAAAACAATCGATTTAATACTGTTCTGCCCAGACCTCGTCGCATCTGCAACATCCCACCCGCTTTTGCGCCACCGCTTCTGCGACTAACTTTTTGCTTCTATGATAACCACTAACCAGCCGACCCCCCACGCCTGCGGATCTCCATCCGCTTCTGCGCAACCGCATGTGCGAAGCCAAACACACTTCTGCGCTCAAGCTCGCTTCTGCGCCCAAGACCATCGCTTCTGCGGGGCCGCAGATGCACCCCAATTTCCGCACCTGTGAAGACTCCAAACCCCGCCTATTTTCGTGGGTGCGACCGCATTACCGCTTCTGCGATCACCGCACCTGTGCAAAACCAACCGCAGGTGCGCAACACCAGAACCACCCCTCCTTCAGCAATGTAGCATGAGACAAAAAAGATCTGAACCACGTCTGAAACTTACCCGATCCCCTCAGGACCCCGTCTAAATACACCAAAAAGGCCAATAATATAACACGGACATACTCGAGGACTCAAATCACACATAACCACATAGAAATGACGAATCGCACCTCAAATCAAACATAAATCAACTTTGAACTTTTAACTTCCAAAACTCGCGCAGAAATATATCAAATCAACTCGGAATGAACTCAAATTTTTTACACAAGTACCAAATGACATAACGAAGCTATTCCAATTCCCGAAACAATAATTCGAACCCGATTTCATCAAAGTCAACTCCCGGTCAAATTTATGAACTTTCCAAACCTTCAAATTTCCAACTTTCGCCAATTAGCACCGAATCCTTCTAGAAATATCCAAATGCAAATCCGGGCATACACCTAAGTCCAAAATTACCATCCGGACCTAATGAAGCCCTCAAAACTTTTTTCCGATGTCAAATTCACAAAATTCAAACTTGGTCAACTCTTCCAACTTAAAGCTTAAATCATGAAATTCATTCTTCCAAATCGATTCGGATTAACCTGAAAACCAAAACCGATGATACACACAATTCATAATACATCATACGGAACTACTCATTCCCTTAAACTACCGAGCAAAGTGCAATTTCTCAAAACGACCGGTCGGGTCATTACAGGACAGGACTACACCCTGAGCTCAATTCTGGATTTATTGAAATCCTTAAATTTAATGTCGATTGTTTTGCGTGGTCGCATGCGGATATGACAGGTAGACCGTCAGAAGTAACCGTACACAAACTAAGCTTGGATACTAGCCTCCCTTGGGTAATACAAAAAAAGCGTCCTATTATCGAGGCTAGAAACAAATTTTCAAAGAAGAGGTAACCTGCTTGATATCGGTTCAATCCGAGAGGTAACGTATCCTGATTTCCTAGATAACGTAGTAGTAGTTCCATAGAAGAATAATAAATTTTGCATGTGCGTAGACTATAAAGACATAAATAAGGCGTGCCCAAAAGACTTGTTCCCATTTCCAAACATTTATCAAATGATTGTTGCAATGGCCAGGCATGAGTTAATGAGTTTCCTCGATACTTACTCCGGGTACAACCAAATCAAAATAGACCCGGAGGATCAGGAAAAAACTTTGTTTATCATGAATTTCGACACATATTGTTATAATGAAATGCCCTTCAGGCTAAGGAACGCTGGAGCTACTTATCAACGGCTCGTGAACAAGATGTTTGAAAAGCAAATAGGGAAAACCATGGAAGTTTACATAGATGATATGCTTGTTAAGTCTTTGAACGCAAGTGATCATTTGAAACACTTGCAAGAAACTTTTGATATCTTAAGGAAGCATAACATGAAGCTTAACCCCTAGAAGTTTGTGTTCGAGGTTAGCTCCGATAAGTTCTTGGGATTTCTGGTGTCACAAATTGGGATCGAGGTTAACCCTGACAAAATCAAAGCCATCGAAGACATCCCGGACCAGCTATCAAGCGTAAAAGAGGTTCAAAGGTTAACAGGGAGATTGGCCGCTATGAGAAAATTCATTTCCCTGTCTTCAGAGAAATGCCATCATTTCTTTTCGCTACTCAAAAAGAAGAACAACTTCGAATGGACCCCGAAATTCGAACAAGCTTTGAGGGATTTGAAAAAGTATTTGTCGAGTCCTCCGTTACTATCCAAGGAAAAAAACTATTAATCTACTTAAGAGTCTCGGAAGTTGCAGTAACTGCCATTTTAGTTCGTGAGGATGAAGGTACGCAATCTCCTATTTACTACATCAGTAAATTTTTAACGGGAGCAGAAACTCGCTACCCGCATCTGAAAAAATTGTCCTTAGCCCTTGTAGTCACAGCTCAAAAGCTAAGGCCTTATTTCCAATGTCACCCGATAGCTGTGGTGACCACTGTTTTCCTGCGGAATATTCTTCACAAGCCTGAACTCTTAGGTAGGCTGGCCAAATAGGCTGTCGAAATGAATTTGACATAGAATACAAACCTAGGACTGCAATTAAGTCGCATGCTTTTGCAGACTTTGTGGGCCATTTCAGTCCAGGACTTTTACCTCTTTCTACAAAAGAAGCAGTAATGATGTCGGAATCGACATCAGGAGTTTGGACCTTGTTCATGGACGGAGCCTCCAATGTGAAAGGGACCGGGCTCGGCATAGTATTAACCACGCCTTCAGGAGAAACCCTAAGGTAGGCCATAAGAACTATTCCTTTGATTAACAATGAAGCGGAGTATGAAGCTTTGATTGCAGGGCTCGAATTGGACCAGGGACTGGACTCTGAGGCCATAGAAATCAAATGCAACTCCCAGTTGGTGGTAAATCAGGTCTACGGGATCTTCAAAGCGAAGGAGGAATGCATGCAACAATACATAATGAAGGTTCATGCTCTGCTCGCTCGGTTACGGGAATGGTCAATCACGCATATCCCGAGGGAAGAAAATACAGAAGCAGATACATTAGCTAACCTTGGCTCGTCTACGGGAGTGAAAGGATAGAACTTTGGTATGGTCATACAGCTTATGCACTCAGTATTGGACGTAGATAGCTACTACGAGGTAAACGCGACTAATTTGGTCTGGGACTAGAGAAACAGAATTATTGACTATCTCAAACACGGGAAACTACCTGAGGATCCAAAGGCATCTCGGGCGCTATGCACTAAGGCACCGCGATATAGTTTCAAAGGAGGTCAACTATACAGAAAATCTTTCTAAGGCCCGTTGGCCCGATGTTTGGGAGCCTCCGAAGCTAATTATGTTATGCGAGAAGTCCACGAAGGAATCTGCGGAAATCACTCGGGCGTAGATTCCTTGGTGCTGAAGTTAATTAAGGAATGATACTATTGGCCCCGGATGGAACAAGACGACAAAGCTAATGTTCAAAAATGCGATATATGTCATTATTATGCACCGTTAGTACATCAACCTACTGAATCATTGCACTCAGTTCTATCACCATGGCCATTCATGAAGTAGGGAATGGATATCGTCGGACCACTGCCCCCGGCCCCCGGAAAGGTAAGATTTCTTTTGATTTTAACTGACTATTTTTCTAAGTGGATTGAAGCAGGTCCTTATCAGAAGATCGGCGAACGTGAAGTGGTCGATTTGTTGTGGGAGAACATTATTTGTAGATTTGGGATACTAAAAAAGATAGCTTGCGACAACAGACCGCAATTTATAGTCTCAAAGGTCACAAAATTCCTCGAAGATTTAAAAATTAAAAGGATCATATCATCACCTTATCATATGAGCGCTAACAGCCAAGAAAAATCTACGAACAAGGTGATCATACAAAATCTCAAAAAGAGATTGGAAGCGGCTAAAGGAAAATGGCCCGAAGAGCTTCCAGGTGTACTATGGGCATACCGAACGATAGCCAAATAAAGCATGGGGGAGACTCCTTTTTCTCTTGTTTATGGGGCAGAAGCACTGATCCCGATGGAAGTAGGTGAACCTACCCTGAGGTATTATCGGACAAATGAAGAAGCAAACAATGATGCAATGATAGTAAATTTGGAGCTGCTCGACGGACGTATGGACTTGGCACATATAAGGATGGCATCCCAAAAATAGAGAATAAAGAGATATTATAATCGAAGAGCCAATCTCTGTTACTTTAAAGTAGGAGACTTGGTTTTAAGGAAAGTAACTCAGAACACCCGAGAATTCAATGCAGGAAAGCTACGTCTAACATAGGAAGGCCCCTACTGGGTTTCAGCAATCACCAAAAAAAGGTCATACGAGTTGGAAAATCAAGACAGAGAAAAGCTATCAAGAAACTGGAACGTGGCACACCTCAAAAGATACTATTGCTGATGAGCATCGCTTATACTGAAAGTATGTGTTGCACTCTTTTTTCCTTTCGTCTAGTTTTTGTCCCAATTGGGTTTTTCTTGCAAGGTGTTTAACGAGGCAGCAACGGAATGCATACTACGAAGAAAGCTTCAGCAATAAGACCTTTAAATGACAAGGCACACAAGCAAAGAACTATTACGGAGCAGCTAGATAGTCTTTTGCTCGATAGCAAGGTTCCTACCGGGAAATTTTGTGTCGAATAGAGATTACCTGACCGTTCACAAGTGCAAGCCACTAGGGGATTGTTAGATAATCTTTGACTCCATAGCATAAATTCCTAAGAAGAAGCGAAGTTTGTTACCGAACTGAAGATTATCTAGCAATTCACTAGTGGAATCCTCGAAGGTGTAAAACTTCCAGTATTCAAATTAGCATTCTTCGCATTTGAACATTGGGGGAATGATATGAGGATACAGCAACAACGACTGCCACTTCGACAGAAATACAACCCGAAAACATAATTATGTCATCGGGACCAGTGACTGCGCGGTCAGCCCCGTAGAAATAAGTTGTACAAGTTAGCCACAAGAAATAGCAATTTCTCTTTAGCACAACGAATGCTTATGTACTTTTGAAAATGGAAGAAATAAAGTAAAGTCCTTTTATTTCTATCTTGTTTCTCGTCCGAATGATGAATTGATTTTATTATTTGAAATTTAAACAAGTACTTCAAATGCTAGTGTCATAATGAACAGGAGACGTCCTCTTCAAGAGCACCGTAAACATAAGAGGGCCCTCTCTTATAAAAACCCTCACGTTAAAGGATTGATTTCGGAATAACTTGTGCCCGAAATCCAAATGCTTTCGGGGAAAACTACACCCAAGGTCTTGCATAATTAGATGCAAACAGTAAAACCTGAGCAAATACTTAAACGAAAAAAGACGCAAACAGCAAAATTGCGCAAATATTTAAACAAAAGTATGTAGAAAGGAAAACTTATACGATACTTGAACGAAAAGCTGCCAAACTGCACAAGCACAAAAGTTTGAAAAGGAAAGCAAAAACTAAGTTGTTGCATCTCTGGAACCCAGAGGAAGAGAAGCATCTACGCCCCCATGAGAAGCAGGTGGATCCGCCGGTTTGGTATCTTGGCCTTCATCATTTTGGCTTTCAGCCTCATCGACTTCCGGTTCCTCTTCAATTCTCGAGGACTCGGAACTAGAACCAGAAATATTAGTAGCGTCAGGCCGGGCTAGAAGACCTCTTATTATGGCTAACTCCAGCTCACGAGCCTTAGCGATTTCAGCATCAAAGTCAATGATACCTGCTTTGGCCTCTTCCAAGGTTTTTCTCCCCATGCTGTACATAGCCTATGTTTTTTAAACAATGAGGGAAGCCGATCGACGCCGAAGTTCTTCTTTAAGTTGGCCGACCTCAGTAGAAAGATTTTTCCGCGCAGATATAACGGACTAGAGGCTGACATCGAGGTCACGGATAGTAGAGCTGAAATTTCTATAATCCTCAATGGTCCTTTTATGCTTCTCTTCCAATTGGGCATATTTCACTCTCTGAAGCAGCAAGATCTTCAGCTTTGGAGTTTAATGCCACCTCCAAATTGTTTAATCTTTCAGCGGAGGCAGCCTCACGATCGGATGCAGCGAGAACGACATTATGGATCTTAACAATTTTTCCCTAGCCTCTTCAAATTGAGCCATCAACGGGGCAATCTCTTTGTGAAAGGTCACTACTTCTTGCTCATTTTGCTACGACCGAGCCTCCAATTCGAAAATCGTGGCAGCTCGGGCTTCCAGTTCTGAGAGGCGAGCAGCAATTTGGTCCCTCTCGGCCAAAAGTCGATCCCGCTAGGAGGTTAGTTCCTCCTTATCAAAGCCTTGCCATAACGCAAGTAGAAGAAATAATCGAAAAAACAAAGACTATACTGCTGCTGCGTTGTGCATGGCATTGTTCAACAAACATTCTCCTAAGAGAGTTTGTATCTTTTCTCAATCTTTCTCTGAAGCCACGTGCTTCAAATAGTTAGCAAGTTCCACCGGCTGGGACAACAGATTGCATCCGGTGGAAACCGAGAGGGTGGCGCTCCTCCTCCTTTGGGGCCTTTCTAAGGGGGCAGCATAACTTTTCCCCAGGTTCCCGTGAATTGGGGACTGGGGAAGAAGCACATCCTCCTCTTGGGCAGTCGCGACTGGCGGAAATGATGTAACAGCTGCTGGTGGTGAAGGCAGAATTGGAGAAGAGGGAGATGAAGCAGATGGCATTGTAGGGCGAGAAGCAGCTGCGTCAGATGCATTGCTAGTTGGTGGTTTCTCATCAACGGAAGATGGAAAAGGCCTGATACTTAGCCCAATAGTACCGGGCGCGGCAGCTAAGACTCGAAAGCGTGAGTTGGCATCTTCCACCACATCAAACTCCCTTGAGGGCCAAGGAATCGCTCGTCGTCTTCTATGTAGAGAAGCCCCATCATCACTAGCTTCTCCATCATCATCGATCACCACAGTGTCTATGGCCGGCTCGGGCGCGACGCTCATTACCACAACATCCGAAGACGACTCCGACGCTGCGTTCTTTGCCTTTTTATTTGTTTCCCCTGCCGCAGATGAGCGTCTCTTTTTTGTTGTTTGTTCTCCGACCGGGGACTGTGAGAAGAAGCACTTGCACCAGAAGCAGGCTCGGAGACACCTGTTTGTGTAAAAACCTCCTGCAGCAGCCATGCCGCATCACCAGGATTAGCCAAAACGTCCTCCTCGGGGACGGTAACTGAGCCCCGGGGTAGACCTGAATTCAGCAAGAAAGAAAGGTTAATCAACTTTCTTATGTGAAAAATGAAGACAATGTGAGTTCAATTTACCATGATTCTTGGCCTTCCATCCGTATTTGAGAGCCAGCTCTTTCCACGTGCGGGTATCGGGAGAGTAACGTCCAAACTTTTCTGGACCCACTAGTCCAAGCCTTCAACCCTAGGTGGTGCCCACCGAGTCACTGAAATAAGCGAAAGAAGAAGGGTCAATAAGAAAATAGGACGGTCTTTAACAGAAGGAAAACCAATTAGAGAACCTACGTGTGCGGTTCTATATTTCCAGAAAGGATGAAGTCGTGGCCGGAATAATGTCACTGGTGTCGATCACAACAAACTGTTCCATCCACCCAAGTCATTGTCATCATCCATGCTAGATAGCAGTGTATGGTGGCCATGCTTTCTGAAATTTATCATTCCCCTACGGAAGATCTTGGGGGAATAAAGGTTCATCAATCGAGCTAGGGTTAGCTCATCTCCCGTCTAATGGCACAGACGCCGAAGACAAGCGACTGTCCTCTGTACGAAAGGACTAACTTAAGCCAGGCATACCTGGTAGCAGATGCAGAACTCCACGACGACGGAGTCAAGCTCTCCACTCAAAGAGAACGACCCCAAAGTGAAGGGATATGTATAAAAATACATAAAACCCTTCTTGGGTAAGGTTACCCACTCCGCCAGATCAGGAGCGATAATGTCCAAATCTTGACAATGGCAGTCTTCCTTCACAGCATAAATACTGGAAGGACGGGTGGAAGAAGAGTATACTCTAACGAACCATGTACGAGGGTGAACGGAAGGATATTTTTTTTCGAGGTCCTTAGTCGTAACAAGACTCTTTGGGATGTTGGAGCTCACCATAAGAGGAGCAGCATCATCGGCTTTACCTTTGTTCTTTGAAGAACTAAGGTTTCGGGAAGAAGATGTCATTTCTTATCAGAAAAGAAGAGAAGTTTTCTCTCAAGAGAAAGGTTAAAGAAAGCTTGAAGACAAAGTACGAGTTGAGCAAGAGAGTTGGAGAAAGTTTGAAGAATTATGAAGTGTAAGTGAAGAAGTTTGATGCGTATAAGTAAAAGAATAGGCGGCTAAAATCGTGGCCATAATTACCTCGATAACCGGCGAAAGTAATGCTAAATCGTGGGATGACGCGTGTTCAGGGCATTAAATGCGGAGAGACGTACGTCTAATCAACTGTCAGAAACTTTTCAGAGGGGGTCAGAAAATTTCACGCCAAAAAAGGTACTTCTACCAACTTTTCGGTGACACAAAGTTATGCCACCGGAAAGTAGGGGGACTATCTGTATGGGGTAAAATATATTCATATTTAATGATCGCATGAGATAGCGACACGTGGAACCGAAGACAGAAGATAGCTAAACCCGAAGGCAATGATCTCGCTTGTCATCGGAGAGAATGATACTCAGAAAGACAAAATAAATTCCGTCATCCGGTAGCATTCAGTGAAGAATTTTCCATAACATTAAATGCACGATCCGTTATAGAGAATATGGCATTCACTGCCCATCGTTACATATTCTTCAATGGTCCTCATAATTGTCATTAAAGATGAACTTAATCCTAAGACTTTGTTCCCTATGTGTAACTATAAATAGTGAGCTCTATCATCATTGTAAGGGACACGAATTTTCTGACAAGCATACTCTATACTCTATCAAAAGCTCAGTAATATTTTATTTTCTTGCTTATTTGTATTGTTCTTAATGCTCCCGGTAGCTCTGGGCCCGGAACCGAGATTTCTGCCGTCTATTTCAATTTTAAGGCTAAGTCTTATATTTCTGTCTAATTCATCTCTTATTTTTGGATCAAATTAATTCACTTGTCTATAAATTACATATAAATTTAATTGTACTGTTTTACGGGTAAACAACATTCATTAAAGTGACTCGGGTGATTGAAAGTGGTTAAATAGCTATTACTAATGTATATTATTTTGTTAAGTAATTATTTATTATTTATTTTTATCTTAAAATATCATTAGTTATATTAATTGATATGGTTTTGCAAAATATGATATATATTCTTACAGCAGTCATCCTTATCCAGAATTTGGACCATTTATTGCTGAACAAAACCAGTTCTTGCATTATTACTCCTCTCACTAAAATTTATCATCTACTTATTCTCAATGCCTATTTGATCGTTAAAAGATTTTTACTACACTTTAATATAAACTAATTTTGTGGTACGCGATTTGTACGTGTACCCATATTGATAAATATGCTTTCTGATGTACATACATACATACATACATATATATATAACGATGAACGATGAACGATGAACGATGTCTTGAGAAAAATTTTGTCTAAGAAAAGCAGAATCATACAAAATAAAATATCAGAAACATGTCTTAGCCGAGAAAGATGACGAGAATAAACTAAATGAGCCTTTGGATCGTCTATTATTGTATAGATTTTGTGTTATACTCAAGCTGTAGTTGACTCTACACCTATTAGTGCGTGATTTAGCCAAGGGCGGATCTATGTATGGAATTGGGGGTGGCACGCCATTCCATCACTATTTTTCACAAAAACTCTAATATAACCTACAAGTGGCACCCTAAGTCACAAAATGAATGAAGGTGTCATGGTTGAAGTGTTGAAATCCCACCCGTAACACGCGGGATCTAAACTCTCTGGATGTTCTTGTTGTTTCTTTGATGCTTTTTTGCTTTTCCTTTCTTTTCTTTATGCTCCTTTTGTTAATTTCTCTTATTTTCTTCGTCTTTGTTATTAACTTTTCTTATTTATTTATATTGTATATTTGCTTTCTTTGTCTTTTCCTGGTTCATATTTTATTTGAATATAATTTAATTATTTTCTCTTTTTTCCATCTAATATTATTTTATTAGTTACAAAAACTTTTACAGTGATAAATCAAAGACATAATATAATATTAATGAGTTACATATAGATTGAAGGGGTGTATCACATATTCGTTTATGCAAAAAAAAATCTTTTAAATTAAATTGATAAATTCAAAATGGATCGGACCGAACCGAATTAGTAATGAAGTAATTCAAAACGGATTGAATCGTCTGAATGTACAATCTAATTTAATCTTCTTCACTAGTGGTTGATTTGCATTAAAATAGTGGCACCCGTTGCCATCAAATTCTGGATCCGCCTCAAGATGTAATATAAATTTGATTCTACAGTAATTATACTTGAGAGCGATATATTTATGGTAGACTTCAAACTGCATATCTAATAGTAAATTAATGTATGGTATTAATGATGCATAGTTGAAATAGGTTAAAGGATCTATATAGGATAAATTTTTAATGGTTCTTAAAAGTCTTAAATATTAGGACTTCAAATAAGGAAGATTTAATAATAAAAGTTTAGTTGGTTTCAAAGTCATAAAAATTAGGGAAAAAACTTAATTACAATTTTATCCAACGTAAAATCTACTCTTAAGGGGTATAAAAAGGTGAACGATATTTCGTTAAGGGATTTATTGCTTTTAATATAGTACATATATAGATTATCCATCTTCGTAAAAAAAGTTAAAAGATTATCCTCTCTCATATTTCCTATTTTAAATACCTCATAATAAATTAATATTGGAGATTATTTATTTGCTTATATAATATATCACATAGTAAAACTTATGTGCATGTTAATTTAAAAAATAATTTATTTAACTTTGTAATTATACTTGTCTAACCAAACATGACAAATATGACAAGCGTATCATACTATAATTACGTTCTCACAAATAAATAAGTCATTGTAATTACTATACTATGTAATTATCATGTTATATGGTAATTACATATGGCTTTCCAAATAAATCCTAATGGTAGTGAGGTACATAATGAATTGACTTTTATTTCCTGATTTAAATTGTTTGGTGTCACGACCCAAAATTCCTCCACAGGCGTCGTGATGACACTTAGTCTCTAAGACAAGGTAAGCCAATTACAATATCAATTCAAGCTCTCTTTTGTTTTTTGAATTTGAAACAGAGTTTAATACAGGCACCGAAATAAAAGCGGAAATAATCATAACAACCTCCCAAAACTGGTAATACTGAGTCACGAACTCTAACTGAAAACATAAAAAATTCTCAGAGATAAAAATACAATATTGTTCAATGACAAATGACAGTACAATATAAGGAAAAGTCCCCAAGGGACTGCGATGACCAAGCAGCTCTACCTCGAATCCTTGCGATCAACAACCTAACTCTACCCGA
The DNA here is from genome assembly GCF_000715075.1 of Nicotiana tabacum. Lineage (NCBI taxonomy): Eukaryota > Viridiplantae > Streptophyta > Magnoliopsida > Solanales > Solanaceae > Nicotiana > Nicotiana tabacum. The sequence continues at coordinate 14,781,307 of NC_134097.1, read as the reverse complement.
GTCCGATATTTCCAATACGTGGCTCTGCACAAAAATATGCAGAAGTATAGTATGAGTACACTATGGTCGGTACCCAGTAAGTATCAAGATTAACCTCGGTGGAGTAGTGACGAGGTACAAGTCAAGACACTCACTAGACAAATAACCTATGCGATATGGAAGCATAAAGCTAAAAATGGGAAGCATGAATCAGTAATTAGCAACAAAATCAACATGTACATATAGGCAGTAAGGCAATGAGGAATACCGAGAAAACATCATTAAAACCAGATAAGGAACACAAAGGACAACCAATTAATCAAGTTGTCTAACACAAGTTTTCACAACAAAGTCACTCTGTTGTACCTCGTCTCTTAGTAACAAATCACGGGTCTCAACCCACCATCATATACTCACGGCACCTCTTGCTTACATCTCGAATCACAACCCGCACGGACAACTCACGTGCCAAAATCACAATCCACCCGGAATGGTCACATACTCACTAAACACAATCTTCCTGGCATGGTCACAGGCGCACAAATCGCATCCTGCCCAGCATGATCATATGCACACCATCACAATCTGTCCGGCATAATCACAGGCTCACAATCACAATCCGTCCAGCATAATCACAGGCTCAATAGCAACATGAAACGGATAATACCAGAATACATGGACAAAATCAATAAATGTCAAGTTTTGTACTCATGAGCTAGTATAAGTATCATACTATGGTGTATGATTGTGCAAGTATACTACTACAGCACACATCAACAAGTAATATCAAGGATATCGAATAGATCACTGAAACAATAAGACAAGTTACGCAAAGTGTATAACAAACACAAGGAAGATCACAACACCACACAAAATCGCCAACACAATACCCCCCACATCATCACACATCATCCCTGATATTGCCACCATTATCTCTCATATAGCCACCCGTATCACTCTGCCCTGACAATATCAATAGCCACCCTTATCTCTCATATAGTCACCCTTATCACTCCGTATAATAGCCACCCTTATCACTCCGTGAAATAGCCACTCTTATTACTCCATACATTCAACATCAGTGAAATACCACCCTTATACCCCGTATAACAACAACGGTAAAATACCACCCTTATACTCTGCAAAATAACCACGGTGAAATGCCACCCTTATACTCTGCAAAACAACCATCAATCCATACAACGATTCACATGTACTATCATCACAACAACACAATATGATCAAGTCGTATTACAAGTGCCCGTAGGCCACAACCTTTTCAAAGATTCCACAATATCAATAATTTCATAACAAATAGCACACGTCTCAACACAACGTGTATGGTATCTCAATGACGACAACGTGAATGGAAAGGTAACTTAGTAAGGAACAACATCTTCTTTAATCACAACTTCAGAAAAATAGATAAATGTCTCTTGATAACTTCAATTTCAATTTATTGTTTAAGAATAAACTCAATAGTGCAAGTATCTCAAAGAAAAAGGCAACCCGACAATAAAAGAATTCACGAAATGGTTAAAGTAGTAATAATTCCAAATAAGCATATAGAAGCAACTCGGCAAGTAAAGAATGTGACACGTAACTAAAATTTCAAACAAATCATGTAATAGTGGACATGGCAAATAAAGGATATAACAAGTGCCAACAACTTCCAATTTAATACATAAAGATGTCTTAGAGTTTTAAACTGATAGAATTTCCACATATAAGCCCGAGTACGTACTCGTCACCTCACGTATATGGCTTTTACATTACACAAATAGCACAAATGACTCAATTCCTAAGGGGTAGTTCCCGGCCCCCACATAAAGTTAGGCATGACACTTACCTCAACGAAGCTAGACCGATAATCTAAAATGGCCTTCTCGTATGAAACAACCTCCGGATAGCTCAAATCTGGCCAAAATAATTTCATAACATAATTAAAACTCATAGGAACCAATTCCGGATAATAAAACTTCGGTCCAAATCTAAATCCGGACACTTACTTAAGTCCAAAATTACCATACGAAACTATTGGATTCATCAAAATACCATTTCAGAGTCGTCTATACAAAAGTCAGACTCCGATCAACTCTTACCGCTTAAGCTTCTAAAACAAAAATACTTCTTCCAAATTGATCCCGAATCATCCGAAAAATGAACTCAACCACACACGCCAGTCATAACATATAATACGAAGCTGCTCGAGACCTTAATCCATTGAACGGGATGATAATTTTCGAAACGACCGGTTGGGTCGTTACATTCTCCCCTTCTTAAACAGACATTGTCCTCAAATGTGCCAAGTACCATTCCGAGGTCATCAATCACTGAATGTACTCACCATACACATACTCACAGGTGATCCCACGTCACTGCAATCAACATAAGCCCGACAACACCATCTCAACTGAAAACTATTCCTTCCACCCACACTAGTAAACCTTAGAACAAAATTTCTCACCATTCAATTATTTCTAAAAGACCCGATTTCCATATCAACACACGGTACCAGCATCAACCAGCTGTAACAAAGCATGCCTACACCAACCAGGTACAAACACACGATGAGACACATCACAGATATGCCCATAACAACAATTCTGGCCAAAATAGCTGCCCACAATCAAATCCAACACCGACAATTAACCTCATATCAGCTATAACCCTATTCCAAACCTTTACAACACTGGAAACGATGAAAGAAACATGAAGACCTCATAACCATTCACCCGAATCATCAAGTCACATTTAACGCCACCTGGACACACACCTTGTAAGCTAAAACCCCAATAAACACAACGTGAATATGACTAATTATGCAAAGAAAAAAAATGTGAGAGCACTATCAAACAAGGTCAACAGGCATAACTCCTTATCAGTACTATAATACAAATCAATCCCATGAGGGAGGATCAAAACATATGAACTAATCACAAGGATCTCATCCTGATATAACTCCACTACGGCACGCAGCCCGGTTCAAACATATCAAATCACATGAAACCGACAGGGTCTCACACTCAACACTGAATCACAAGTATAATACACATCATAACAACCGAACCTTTCCACATACCGGTAGGGCATCTAAATCATAAATTGTAACCATACCATCCAAAAATCACATCAAAACCTACCATAATGAGTAACAGAAATTAACTTCTACTCTTATAGCTCACAATAATGAACAAAACAAAACGATAGACACGGGCTACAACTATAAAATCTCTCAACAGGGGTAAATACATAAATAGAGTACAAATCACGGAACTCACCACGTGTGAAGCATGATATGAGGGCTCAAATCGATAAGTAAAACCAAATCAAACAAGGATAGTGCTCATCTATAACAAATCGAAACCATACATGTAACGACACCATCTGGTGTAGCGGCCTCATCCATACCATAGAAAATATATCAACGAGCCGGTTCTTCCTATCTAGGGCGCCCTCTACCCGCAGGTCCTCCACCCCTAACTGATTGTGCAGGTGGAGTAACAACTGGAATGAAGCTCGTAGCCTGAGTGCTCTGATAAGATCTGCCTCTCCCAATTTTGGGACAATCTCTCATGATGTACCTAGTATCACCACACTCATAACAACCACTCTGCGGGCGTGGTTGTTTGTATTGAGCCTGTGCCGGATAACTGAAATAACCGATGTAGGAACCCTATGTCGGTGGTGCACTAAAAGAACTAACTAGAGCACCACGAGTAGTCTGAAATGCGGACTGGACTAGATGACTGCCCGAGCCTCCGCCATGATGGGTCATAGCTGAAGAGTAGAATCCACTGAATCCTCCAAAACTACGAGACCTCTTGGTCTCCTTAGCCTCTATTTCCTTACCTCGAACATGCTCTAACATCCTAGCAATCTCCACCACTTGCTGAAATGGAGTATCAGTCTGTAACTCCTGAGCCATGTAGAATCTAAGATCATAATTGAGCCCCCAAATGAATTTGCGGACTCGCTCTCTGACTGTGGGAACCAATGTAGGTGCATGACGGGCTAATTTACTGAACCTAATGGCATACTCCGGCACCGTCATGGCGCCCTGACGCAGCTGCTCAAACTCTTCACGCCACGCATCCCGAAGGGTCCGAGGAACAAGCTCCCTCAAAAACATCTCTGAAAACTGAGCCCAAATGGGTGGTGCTGCATCGGCTGTCCTACCTTCCTCATAAACCTACCACCACTGATACAGTGCTCCCGACAACTGAAATGTAGTAAAAGCAACTCTGCTAGCCTCTATAATACCCATGGTGCAGAGAATACGGTGACACGTCTATAGAAATACTTGTCCATCTTCGGTAGTTGTACCACTGAAAGTAGGTGGACTAGACCTCTTAAACCTCTCAAGCCTCTTTTGCTCCTCCTCTGATGCCCCTGGCCTGACCTCAGGCTGAACCAGAATAATAGGCTAACGGCACCAACTCGGGACCCAACCAATGTCAGCCCCCTGCTCTGGAGTATGGGCGGTGGGATTTTAAGCTCCTCCCTCAATCTGCGAAGTAACTGGTGCAACAAAGATCAATCCCGCCTGAGTCAATGTACCAAACATGCTCAGGAAATGTGCTAAAGTCTCCTGAAATCTGAGGGTAACAACAGGCGCCTCCAGTGCCTGTCCCCCAACCGGAGCTACTGGTGGCTCCTCAACTGCTGCTCTCACAGGTGCTCTAGCTATGGTACGTGCCCTTCCTCGGCCTCTACCTCAGTCCCGGCCCCTCCCGGTTCTAGCAAGTGGTGCGGGTGTCTTCTCAGCAGAGGGCATGCTGTGAAAGAATAAAGATATAAAGGCTCAAACTTCAAAACCAACAAATCCGCATGATAGGAATGAAAGAAGTGGAGATCTTCCTAATAGTTCTGTAACATCTCGAAGATAAGTACAGACATCTCTGTACCGATCCGTAAGACTCTACTAAACTTGCTTGTGACTCGTAAAACATATGAACCTAGAGCTCTGATACCAACTTGTCATGACCTAAAATCCTACCATAGGCGTCGTGATATCACTTAGTCTCTAAGACTAGGTAAGCCGATTACAATAACAATTCAAGATTTTTTATGAATTTGAAGTAGAGTTTAATACAGGTACCGAAACAAAAGCAAAAATAATCATAACAACCTCCCAAGACTGGTAATATTGAGTCACGAACTCTAATTGAATACATAGAAAATTCTCAGAGATAAAAATACAATATTGTTCAATGACAAATGATAATACAATAAAAGGAAAAGACCCCAAGGGATTGCGACGACCAAGCAGCTCTACCTCGAATCCTTGCGATCAACAACCTAACTATCCCGAATCCGATATCTCCAATACCTGACTCTGCACAAAAATATACAGAAGTGTAGTATGAGTACACCACGGTCAGTACCCAGTAAGTATCAAGACTAACCTCGGTGGAGTAGTGACGAGGTACAAGTCAAGATACTCACTAGACAAAATAACATGTGCAGTAAAACAGTATATAACTAATAATGGGAAGCAGGAATCAGTAATTAGCAACAAAATCAACATGTGCATATAGGCAGTAAATAAATGAGAAATTCCAAGAAAACATCATTAAAACCAGATAAGGAACACAAAGGACAACCAATTAATCAAGTTGTCTAACACAAGTTTTCACAACAAAGTCACTCCGTGGTACCTCGTCTCATAGTCACAAATCACGGGTCTCAACCCACCATCATAAACTCACGGTACCTCGTACTCACATGAATCATAACCCGCACGGATAACTCACGTGCCAAAATTATAATCCGCCCGCCATGGTCACAGACTCACTAAACAAAATTTTCCCGGCATGGTCACAGGCTCACAAATCACAATCTACCCGGCATGATCACATTCTCACCATCACAATCCGCCCGGCATAATCACAGGCTCATAATCATAATCTTCCTGGCATAATCACAGGCTCACAATCATAATTCGCCCGGCATAATCACAGGATTACAATTACAATCCGCCTGGCATAATCACAGGCTCAATGGCAACATGAAACGGATAATACCAGAATATGTGGCCAAAATCAATAAATGTCAAGTTTCATACTCATGAGCTAGTATAAGTATCATACTATGGTGTATGCTTGTGCAAGTGTACTACTACAGCCCACATCAACAAGTAATATCAAGGATATCAAATTAGCTCACCGAAACAACAAGACAAATTACGCAAAGTGTATAACAAACACAAGGAAGATCACAACACCACACAAAATCGCCAACACAATACCCCCCACATCATCACACATCATCCCTGATATTGCCACCATTATCTCTCATATAGCCACCCGTATCACTCCGCCCTTGACAATATCAATAGCCACCATTATCTCTCCTCTAGCTACCCTTATCACTCAGTATAATAGCCACCCTTATCACTCCGTGCAATAGCCACCCTTATCACTTCGTACATTCAACATCAGTGAAATGCCACCCTTATACCCTGCATAACAACAACGTTGAAACACCACCCTTATACTCCGCAAAACAACCATGATGAAATGCCACCCTTATACTCCGCAAAACAACAATCAAACCACACAACAATTCACATGTACTATCATCACAACAACACAACATGATCAAGTCGTATCACAAGTGCCCGTAGGCAATAACCTTTCCAAAGATTCCACGAAATCAATAATTTCACAACAAATAGCCCACGGCTCAACACAACGTGTATGGTATCTCAATGCCGACAACATAAGTAACTCAGCAAGGAACAACATCTTCTTTAATCACAACTTCAGGAAAAATATATACATGCCTCTTAATAACTTCAATTTCAATTTATTGTTTGAGAATAAACCCAATAGTGCAAGTATCTCCACAAAAAGGCAACCCGGCAATAAAAGAATACACGAAATGGTTAAAGTAGTAATAATTCCAAATAAGCAAATAGGAGCAACTCGGCAAGTAAAGAATGTGACAGGTAACTACAACTTCAAACAAAGCATGTAATAGTTGACATGGCGAATAAAGGATAAGCATGTAATAGTTGACATGGCGAATAAAGGATATAACAAGTGCCAACAACTTTCAATTTAACACATAAAGATGTCTTAGATTTTTAAACGGATAGAATTTCCGCATATAAGCCGAGTACGTACTCGTCACCTCACGTACACGGCTTTCACATTACACAAATAGCATAAATGATTCAATTCCTAAAGGGTAGTTCCCGGCTCCCACACAAAGATAGGCAAGACAGTTACCTCAACAAAGCTAGACCGATAATCTAGAATGGCCTTCTCGTGTGAAACAACCTCCGGACGGCTCAAATCTACCAAAAATAATTTCATAACATAATTAAAACTCATAAGAACCAATTCCGGATAATAAAATTTTGGTCATTTAATTAAAACTAAAAAGTCAACCCAAATGTCCTGGGCCCGCACTTCGGAACCCGATAAAATTTATAAACCCTGAATAACCATTCTGATGTGAGTCCAACCATACCAAAATTATCAAATTCCGATATCGAATTGCCCTTCAAAACCTCATTTTACATTTTGAAAGATTTTTAAAAACTTTCCCATTTTCATCCATTCAATTTACTAATTTAATGGTATAAATGAGTATGGAATCATGAAATATAATCAATGTTAGATAAAGAAAATTTACCCAAATCAAACTCGTGAAAAACCCCTCTAGAATCTCCCAAAATCGAGGTCTAAAACTTCAAAAATGAATAAAAATGTCGAACCCTCGAACTTAAGCATTCTGCCCAGCCATTTCCGCATTTGCGGACAAAATTGTGCATCTGCGCATCTGCGCATCTCGCTTTTTCGAGACAAAATGTCGCATTTACGGTCTTCACTTGCTTGCCCAGTTTGCGCACCTCCGAGACATTTTTCGCATCTGCGATATCGCAGAAGCGACCACAACACTGCAGAAGTAGACGATCACCTGGGGCTCGATTTTCGCATCTGCGATCGACCTTCCGGAGATGCGGCCTCGATCCTGCAGTCCTCTATCCGCAGAAGAGAATCAACAAGGATTGCACAACTTTGCAGAAGCGACCAGTATTACGCAGAAGTGGCCACGCACCTGCGGCCACACCAGCTCTGCCCAAACCAGCCTCACCCAACATGCTCCAAACGATCCGAAACCCGTCTGAAACACATTCGAGCCACTCGGGACTCCGTCCGAATATACCAACAAGTCCCGTAACATAACCGGACTTACTCGAGGCCTCAAATCACATCAAAAAATGTTGAGATTACGAATCGCATCTCGAATCGAACTTATGAATTTTTAAATCATCCAACTTCTAAAACTCATGTCGAAACATATCAAATCAACCCGAAATGAATACAAATATTACACACAAGTCCTAAATGATATAACGAAGCTATTTCAATTCCTTGGACCTAAATCTGAACCCGATATCATCAAAGTTAACTCTCGGTCAAACCTTTCAGCCTTCCAAAACTTCAACTTTCCAATTTTCGCCAAAATGCATCAAATCAACCTACGGACCTTCAAATCCAAATCCGGACACTCGCCTAAGTCCAAAATCACCATACGAAACTATTTGAATCATCAAAATGCTATTTCGAAGTCATCTATATAAAAGTCAGACTCCGGTCAACTCTTACCTCTTAATCTTCTAAAACAAGAATCCTTCTTCCAAATTGATCCCGAATCATCCGAAAATCGAACTCGACCACACACGCCAGTCATAACACATAATACAAAGCTGCTCGAGATCTTAAGCCGCTGAAAGGGACGCTAATACTGGTCAGATCGTTACATATGACTTAGGTGTTAGCAAGAGTACTAAAACTACCTAATATTTGATGAGGGTTTACATTTCATGCACAGTCTGCAACATATGATCACTTAAAAGATAAATACGTGTAATTCTATGCCCCATCAATTCTAACAAAAATTCATTGATATGTAAGCTTAGTATTAAATAATATTATACTAATAGTGTAAAAAATCTTTGTCCCATCAATGTATATAACTAAAATCCATATTTGATCGATCAAACAATGTGGAGCTTGAACTTAATTGCTAGACAACATCTTAAATTCATGCATGATGCTTGTCCTTCCATGTAATTGAATTGTTTTAGGAGTTTCACATGGTTCCATGCATATTCTATTATACGCAATTCCTTCATTTTGTTTCATCAATGTTGTCTGTGTCTTTCGGAAACGGCTTAAAATTATACCAAACTGAGATTCCTCTGTTATTTAATTTCCTCTTTCCTTTAGATTTTTTCTATACTATTAGGAGAGGCCAACGTAACATTGTAGAAGCCGGCTTTCGTGTCATGTCCATGGACAAGCATTACTATTTAACATTGAGAAACCAATGGAATTATGTATGTTACTTGTGTCATAATTCTATAAATATCCATTCCATAGTTTTTCTTTTTGCATGAAAATATCAACTCTAGGAAAATATATCTCAAACGGCCACTCAGTATTCTCCTTCATGGTTTCTCCTATACGTCTTCTCTTCTTTTCTATTCATCAATTGCAGTGTACTAGCGTATGAAAATGACCAAAAGGCATCTCCTTTCTCTTTATTTTTTTTTTTCTTTTTGCATTTTTAAACTGTCAAACATTACTTTGGTGATTAGAGTTAACAAGAATTATTCTAATAGAGTTGCATAACCTTCCTTATTTTCTTGTTCACTAATACTAGCATTTATTTATGACTTGTAATTATCTTTTAAATGGTTTGCCGATGTTGTAAAAGTGCTAAGCTCATTCTCAAATACTAATGTATCATTTTTCCAACATCACTATTACGTGCATTTGAAGTAGGGGCGGAGCCACAGTATTAGTTGTGGGTTTAGTGGAACTCAGTAGCTTTATTCAAACCTTGTATTTGTATTAAAAAAATCCAATGAGTATGCACAAATTATTAATTTAGAACTCAGTAACTTAAAAGAATTATAATCCCGAACTCATAAGATTCAAATCCTAACTCCGCCTCTGAATTTTGAAGGTATCTACTAATCATGTTTAAGGTACAGGAGTACATTGTGTACATGGGCGACACTCCAAAGGGTGATCTTTCTACTACATCTATGCACACTAGCATTCTACAAGAGGCTCTTGGGAGGTCAGTGGTCCTGTAAAAAATTTGATCATTAGTTGTGTTGAATAAATTGATACATTATAGAATAAATTTATTTAGAATTAAAGACTGTCCATTTCTTCCTTTTAAAGAAATACTTTTTAAGTTGCTTATTTGAACCAATTAAGTGAGTGTTCATTTGGAAATTTAGCCGACGACTTACGTATAAAGCCACGATTACTCCAGTTTGCTTTGGCATCTTCCCAAATTCTTCCTTTTCTTTTTTCCTTTTCCTCTATTCTTTTTATAGCTATACTTTAGTGATTAATTGGAAAGGGGAAGTCCTACAGTAAAAATGAAATCGAAACTCATCAAACTATGGTTTTAATTACATGCATTCAGCAATGGTAGAGCTTCAGAATGTTTGATGTACAGCTATAAGAGGAGCTTCAATGGCTTTGCTGCCAAACTGTCCGAGGAAGAGAAGAAGAGAATCGCAAGTAAGTCAGTATATAGAATAAGTGAACCCTTAATTATACTGTATAGTAAAAGGTTCTTTGTTTTGTCAACCTTACTTAACTATTGTAGAAAAATATTTCGATGTAATCGGGAAATATGGTTGGTAGAAAGAAGAAATTGAATATGAAACTAACTGGTAAGACTTTTTGAGGTGCTAATGAATTGCTTTATTTATCGAATTATTCATAATTTGCTACCAGTTAATGGCAAGTGTTCTCTCAAACAAAATTCTGAAACTAGCAATATCGGGGAATCCATTGAACTATTATTCCAAGTTCGATCCGGAAACTCATTTGTTAAATATGAAAAAGTTTTACTACAAACTCTTAAATTTCTTATTATCTCATTAGAAATTCAGTTGGTCATGTTTACAGACCAATATAATAGACACCCATTCATGACTGATCCTATATATCAATACGAAGTGTCGTCTTTCAACTTTTCATGAAAAGTCGCAACATTTCAAATAACACATAGAATATATATGATGACATTGAATGTGTATAGTCCCAACAAATCACTATTAGATATGAAATTTGCTAACTACGTACAATACCAACACTTCCAATCCTATTGTCTAAATCAACTTTGTTTATTCACAGATATGGAGGCAGTTGTATCAGTGTTCCCAAATGGTAGAAAGGAGCTGCATACAACTAGGTCATGGGATTTCCTGGGTTTTCCTCAAGAAGTTAAAAGAAGAACAAATGTGGAGAACGACCTTATTATAGGAATGCTAGACACTGGAATTTGGCCAGAATCAGAAAGTTTCAATGACGAAGATTTTGCTGCTCCCCCAAGCAAGTGGAAGGGCACTTGTCAGGCCTCAGCTAACTTCACTTGCAATAAGTACATCTTGTTAGCATAAACTTTAATTGCATACCAGGATCTTGAACATAATAATCTTACACAAAATTGTACAGAAAACATACCTGAATCATAAGCCATCATCGTGAAACAGAAGCGTTAATTCAAATTGGTTTCTCGCCCCTTTCTCTAGCTTTCGTTACCGCCGACTTTAGTGATGGAAGCGAAAAAATAAAAATACGGTAACCCTAATGGGTGGGGAGAGGACCAATTTATAGAGGTTCTCATTTAATCCGATACGTCCATCAAATAATCAATCAGACGGATGAAATTTATTCATTAATTAAATATTAATTATGGGTCTTAAACTTATTGGGCCACCAAAACGTAAGAAAATCTTACACGTCTAATCAAACACAAAGATTGCCCCTATTTTTCTTAATGAGTCAAAGTACATGTAATATTCTTCTTTAGTAATTAAGGGGGGACGATGAGACTTGATCCATGGTCTCTAGCTACTTGCTCTAATACTATGATGGAACATAATCTTGCTTGCATGTAAGGGAACGTGTTGAGAGCATGATTAAGTTAATAAAAATGTGTTCTCTGACGTAAGATTTTGAACGAGATGGTCACACCTATATCTGTCAGCTAGTTACTTTACAACATTATATCGATCCTTTTCAGAAAAATCATCGGAGCCAAGTACTATCGAGTCAATGGAGAATTTCCGCCAGGCGACATCCAATCACCAAGAGATACAGAAGGTCATGGATCACACACGGCATCAATAGTAGCCGGGCGCTCCGTTAGCAGGGCAAGCTTGTACGGTCTTGGCTCAGGAACAGCTAGAGGAGGAGTGCCTTCTGCAAGGATAGCTATATATAAAATATGCTGGTCTGATGGTTGTTCTGATGCTGATATCCTAGCAGCATTTGATGATGCAATTGCAGATGGAGTTGATATAATCTCACTCTCAGTAGGAGGGTCTTTACCTTATGAATACTTTGAAGATTCAATAGCCATTGGAGCTTTCCATTCTATGAAGAATGGAATCCTCACCTCCAATTCTGCAGGCAATTCCGGACCTGATCCGCAAACGGTAACCAACCTGTCCCCTTGGTCTCTCTCTGTTGCTGCGAGTACCATTGACAGGAGATTTGTCACGGACGTGCAATTAGGAAACGGTGAAGTCTATGAGGTGAGAAATCTTGCCCCAATTTTGATATATATATTTGTGTGCGTGAGAGAGAGAGAGAGAGAGAAATATGGTAGAAACAATAACATTTGATACAAAATATGGTAAAACAATGACATTTGATACAAAATATTTTTAAAACAATGACATTTGATACAAAATATTTTTAAAACAATGACATTTGATACAAAATATCAAAAATAATTATGACTTTTACTTTAAAAGTGTAGGTAATTACCGACATTTACATCTGATGTTGAAAACTTCTGTATCTTTTTAATTGTAAAAGTCATTTTTTTGTCTAAAAAATATCATTCTTTATATTTAATATATATTACATTTTCTTAACATCTTGCTATAATTACACATAAAATAGACGAGTTCTCTTATTGTCTATTAGTGCTTTAAAAAGCTTTTTGGGTCTTTGTTTACCCGAAAAACGAAAGAGTTGAATTTGTACGTAGTTCTAAGGATACGTGGTATAACTTGATACAAATCGTAAGAGTAAGTAGAAATATCGAATATTGACTATAAAGAAAAGATACAAACCGAGTTGAAAGAAAGATGATTTATGAACAAGCAAAATGAAATTATGTGTGAAGCTCAAAAGGATAATATCTTAATATGGGAATGTATCAACAATATTTGAGTTATAGTGTATTAATGACTTGATGCCCTCTTACAAGAATAATAGACATCGCTCTTATAGTGGAGGGATCCTATATTGGATATAATTAAAAATATATAGTGGGGAACCCATGATAAATCAGGTTTTCCCTAATTTCCGCCGAGATTCCCTCTCTTAGTGCGGTTGTAACGGCTCTTGTCTCTTGGCTCGATCATGATCGGACTTGGTATCGGTCGGTTTCCTGGGTAAGAGCTCAATGTGGGTTCGAGCTCGATAGTGACTCAGGGCCCAGTACTGACTCAAGGTCGGTATTGGTTGGCCTCTGGCCTTTTAATCTCGATTCCATCGCTTCTCATCATAGTTTGATTTGGACTCGAACTCGATAATGATTTTGAGCTCGGTATTTGATCTGTCCATAAAACTCGAAGCTCGTTTGTTTCTTCAAATCCCATCTCGATATTATGAATACTCTCTTTGATCCATTATGTTCCCATCTCGACCAGTCGTACAAATGCCGAAATCTATTTCGACCGTATACAGTCTTGCTCCCGAGCAAAGTACTTGCGCAATATCTTGAGGCTCGAGCAAAGTACTTGCGCAATATCTTGAGGCTCTATGTATGTGACTTAATTTTGTGAGGTTATGCCCCAAACAACCAATTATGCGTCCGAAAAACATGCATGGTTAATCACGTAGGATTCACACAACAGTTTTTACACAAGACATGTGCTAAATGTCCTAATTAATAACTAGTGTTGACCCTCAAAATATTTTGATAAATGAATAATAAAAGTTATATTCATATATAAAATATGAAAATTAAAATTAACTCAAATAACGAACTATAATATTGCATAGTTACTAATTGAGAACATCGTGATGGTGAATATCATTTGAATATTTCTTCTAAAAATAGATAATCAAAATTTATATCGATCCTTACTTGATTCTTCACGTCTTAGTTCTATGTCTCTCAAAATTATCATATATTTCTTGTTTTATTATTTAAAAATTATTTTATATTTATTCATGAAGAAGGAGGTTCAATAGTATTCTCACTTATCTTTCATCGTGACTCGAACACTCAATCTACTGGTTGATGGCGGAGGTAATCTATCCCTAGAGTGAGCCTCACTTGGCATGAATGGATGATACAATCAAGCTTAATTAGGTGGAATTCAGTCTTCTAATTTGACTTTACAATTGGTTAACCTTCTCTTGCAGGGGGTCTCCATCAACACTTTTGACCTAGAGGACCAGTACCCACTAGTTTATGGTGGAGACGTTCCAAATACTGCGGCAGGGTATAATGGATCTGAATCCAGGTATTTAAGCAGTAGTTGGAGTGGAATAAACTCTTTATATATTGAGTTTAATATATCTAAAATATTATTTAAAAAATCCGTAAATTATAGGTACTGTGAAGAAAATTCATTGGACAAAAGTAAGGTTAGAGGCAAAATTGTGCTCTGCGATTGGACTTACAACGGAACAATTATTGCTGGAGCTGCTGGAGCTATAATGCCGGATAATGGATTCAAAGATGTTGCATTCTCTTTCCCCATATCATCTTCATACTTGAGCACAAATGATGGCAACAATATTTACAATTACCTATATTAAACACGGTATTATTTCTAATTTCAATGAATGATTAAATAAGTAACAAAAGATAAATTGTATTCTGATACTCTTCTAATATTATTATTTCTTCAGTAAACCAACTGGAAGAATTTTGAAAAGTAGTGAAAAGAGATCAGAATCTGCCCCTTTTGTTGTTTCCTTTTCATCAAGAGGACCCAATCAAATTACAAATGACATTCTAAAGGTAACATTTAATTATGGTATCATCACCCTATATAATTCTTGCGTAAAACATTAGTAATTTTTTCGATAGTATTTTATGTTTGTCACTAATTTCCAACATTATTTGAATAGCCTGATCTAAGCGCACCAGGAGTGGACATACTAGCAGCTTGGTCTGAAGGTACAACTGTCACAGGTAACCAGGGGCAAACCAGGAAATGAGAAGATTTTAAAAATATTAAATTTTCAAAATCATAACCATCAAAAAACTCATGGCCTTAAACTCGTTATATTTAAATTTTGGAACTGCCTACGGCAGGTAAACAAGGAGATAAGCGGGGTAGTTCCATACAACATAATTTCCGGCACGTCTATGGCTTGTCCTCATGCTACAGGAGCAGCTGTCTATGTTAAATCATTCAATCCAACATGGTCTCCTGCTGCTATCAAATCTGCTCTAATGATTACTGGTATAGATTTTTAAGGCACTTCTGGTTCATGTTCATAATTGCAATAAATTGACCTTTTGGAGTGCATGTCTTGTGGAAACCAAACATTATACAAAAACAACATTCAATAAAATAGATAACATTCCTTTAACTTTTGTATTTCTTCCTTTTGGGTACAGCAACACCTATGAGCTCCAGTGCAAACACTGAGGCAGAATTAGCATATGGATTTGGTCAAATAAATCCAATAAAGGCTACACATCCCGGTCTAGTATATGACATGGGAGAAATTGATTACATAAAATTCTTGTGTGGTCAAGAATACAGTACCAAGAATTTGCAGATTATTACAGGGGCTAAGACACCTTGTACTTCTGAAACCAATGTAACTGTTTGGGATCTAAACTACCCTTCTTTCACAATTTCTTCTTCGAAAAATACAAACATCACCCGAGTATTTCATAGGACCGTCACCAACGTTGGTACGCCAGTTTCCACTTACGAGGCAACTGTTGTAGCACCTGAGGGACTCACCATTCGAGTAGAACCGAGCATTCTTTCGTTCAGATCATTGGGGCAGAAGCAATCATTCGTGGTGTCAGTGACGGCAGAGATAACTGACTCTATGATATCAGGTTCATTGGTGTGGGATGACGGGGTGCATCTAGTTAGGAGTCCTGTTGTTGCTTATGTTTCTAATTGAAGGTTCAGAATACGAATTTATATTTTTTTTCCTCCTCTTTGGGTCATTCCTTTGATCTATAACCATATTGTAATTTCTAACCTCAAGATAAGGGGGACGGTGTTGGATGTTGCCTTTTGGAATAAATTACATTCTTTTTAAGATTCTCCAAACAACTTATGTATTCTCTAGATGGCCGCTAAACTTTTGTAGATACAGGAAAAGTCAAAATTTGAAGTTTATGGATTCAGTATTCTAGTTCTTTTAAGTTATTGGGTTTTAAATTAATCATTTCTATATATTCCATGAATTTCACAAGACAAATATAAGATTTGAACAAAAGTTACTCGGCTCGGCCGAACCAGTAAGCAATGTCTAGCTCCGCCTTTGTCTGTGGATGATTGAAAAGAGAATTAAGTTGCAGATAAATGAACTGTTATTCCCAGCAATATTACTGTATTTGTAAATAATAATTCTGCAAAATAAAAGTTATCGTAATGAAACAGTAATTAATTCGAGCCCACTGAATTCACAGTGTTTCCTTAAGGAATTTAATCCCCTCCTAGTACCCAAGGTTATGGATTATTTCCTCCCAGGATAGAACGAATAACACACTGGTGTAGTGGTACTTCAAACCCCAGTGTTTCAGCGAATACAAAGTTCGGTAGCAAATCACACTTACAGTTGCTTTGTTTGAAGTTAAAACAATGTAGAACGAAGGAGTAGAAACTCAGAAAATCGTATGGAAATGCTGAGAGGAAGGAGTGCAATGTATAGCCAAATCTGTTGAGCGATTTCAGTTTTGTGTCTTGTGTATTGTGTGTGTCTTTCTTCAACAGCTGCTGCACATATATATATAGCAGCCAGTGTTGAAGAAGAACAATCGTCCACCCTCCATGGTGGAGCAAGCATTAGCTTGTTTGTGGAGCAAGCACATTCATGGTGGGAAGAGCATTAGGCGGCTGCCTAGTGGTCAATACACGGATTGAAAAATATTCGTTATAAATGCGGATAATCTTACGTTAATATTTACTATTAACAAATAAATGTGGTCCAAAAAATTAATCAATCAATCGATCATTTGACCAAATCCAAATCCAAATCCAAATCCGAATCCGAATCCGAATCTTGACCAAATTCAAATCCAAATTCAAATCTAAAAAATTAATCAATTAATCAATCAATCGATTATTTGACCAAATCCAAATCTGAATCTGAATCTGAATCCGAATCCGAATCCGAATCCGAAGCCGAAGCCGAAGCCAAAGCCGAAGCCGAGCGACGACGACGACGGCGCGAGGCTTGCTTTCTTCTTAACTCTTTAAGAGCTACAAGAAGAGCAATTATATATATACCCACCAAAAATCTTTTTCTCTTCCAATATGGGACAATGTCTCATTGTCAAGAGGGAAAAACTTAAAATTTTACTCAAAAATTTTATTTTTCCTCCATTTCCCATTCACCCTCATTTTAAGACTATTTCATCTTAAAAACAAAAAACCTCAACAATCCCCCATATGAATGGGTAATGGCTATATCACGGAAGTATGCATGGAAAAACTGTGTGATTAAAAAGCAAGGATTAATCGCATCTGGATAAGTAGGTTTCCCTTTGAACTTTCCGTAGTAAACTTATGTCGGATATACTCGGTCAATCGGTAGATTGGATATCCTTGAACCGTCGATCTTTGGTGTATACCTAGACAACCATAAGTCACACAATCAACCCTTAACCGTCTTTGGTTCTCATTGTTGTGTTCGTTTCAGCCATGAACACCGCCTGGTTTCATAAGTGCATAGAGAACTGGCCTTACAAAGTTCTCCTTAAAGCGGCTAACACTTCACACTTACATAGGTGATTCCTAAACGTGTCATCCTATAGATGCACTATTTGATATACCCCGTATCAAATTTAGAAATCATTAAAAAGCCTTAATGCTTTATCCTTGGTACTGAACATTGTCTCATCACGAGAACGGACTAAAATTTTATTTGACAATGTTGAACCGTCATTAATAACTTTGTTTGATCTCCTTGAACCTAGATCTTGGGATCTGCAGTCTTCTAGGTAGAGTTACCGCCACAATAACTTGTTCTCGGCCATAGCCCCATTCCCCTTGATGATTTCTCAACTACCTCTCTAGTTAGGCCTTTTGTAAGTGGATCCGACACATTAGCACTTGACTTTACATAGTCAATCGTGATAATTCCTCTAGAGAGTAATTGCCTAACGGTTTTATGTCTTCGTCGTATATGACGAGATTTACCGTTATACATAACGCTCCCAGCCCTTCCAATTGCCGCTTGACTATCACAATGTATGCATATTGGTGCCAACGGTTTGGGCCAAAATAGAATGTCTTCCAAGAAATTTTGGAGCCATTCAGCTTCTTCACCGGCTTTATCTAAGGCTATGAATTCAGCCTCCATTGTAGAGCGGGCAATACATGTTTGTTTAGACGACTTCCAAGATACCGCTCCTCCACCAATAGTGAATACATATCTACTCGTGGACTTAGAATCAATTGAACCGGTGATCCAATTTGTATCACAGTATCCCTCAATCACCGAAGGGAATTTACTGTAGTGTAAGTCAAAGTTCTGGGTATGTTCTAAATATCCCAAAACTCGTTTCATTGCCATCCAATGAGATTGGCCTGGATTGCTCGTATATCGACTCAGTTTACTTATAGCACAAGCTATATCTGGTCGTGTACAATTCATGATATACATTAAGCATCCCAACACACAAGCATAATCCAATTGTGATATGCTTTGGCCTTTATTCTTTGCTAATGCAAGATTCACGTCAATTGGAGTCTTTGCAACTTTAAAGCCCAAGTGCTTGAATTTTTCAAGTACTGTCTTAATATAATGAGATTGTGACAATGCCAGACCTTAAGGAGTCTTATGGATCTTAATTCCCAGAATTAAATCAGCAACTCCCAAGTCTTTCATATCAAACTTGATATTGAGCATACGCTTAGTAGCATTTATGTTGGCAATGTCATTACTCATTATCAGCATATCATCCACATATAGGCAAACAATGACTATGTGATTTGGAATATTTTTAATGTACACACATTTATCACATTCATTTATCTTAAAACCATTTGACAACATTGTTTGGTCAAATTTCGCATGCCATTGTTTGGGTGCTTGTTTTAGTCCGTAAAGAGACTTAACAAGTCTACATACCTTCTTTTCTTTACCTGGAACCACAAACCCTTAAGGTTGTTCCATGTAAATTTCTTCCTCCAACTCTCCATTTAAGAAGGCCGTCTTAACATCCATTTGATGAATTTCAAGACCATACACTGCAGCTAATGCTACTAACATCCGTATGGACGTAATTCTTGTAACTGGAGAGTATGTATCAAAGTAGTCTAGACCTTCTCGTTGTCTATACCCTTTGACTACGATCCTTGTCTTGAATTTATCAATAGTGCCATCATCTTTGATTTTTCTCTTAAAAATCCATTTAGAACCCAAAGGTTTATTTCCAGAAGGAAGATCAACCAATTCCCATGTATGGTTGTTCAATATGGATTTTATTTCACTATTGACTGCCTCTTTCCAAAACAATAATTCCGAAGAAGTCATAGCTTCTTTAAATGTTTGAGGCTCATTCTCCAATAAGAAAGTCACAAAATCTGGTCCAAATGAAGTAGACGTTCTTTGACGTTTACTACGTCTTGGATCCTCCTGATTACATGTACTTTCTTTTGTTTCTTCCCGAGGTCGTTTAGATACTTCACCAAATGACTCACATTCCTTTTTATACGGATATATATTTTCAAAGAACTCAGCATTATCTGATTCTATAACCGTATTATTATGAATGTCGGGATTTTCTGATTTAATAACCAGAAATCGATATACTTTACTATTTGTCGCATATCCTATGAAAACACAATCAACGATTTTCGGTCCTATCTTTACCCTTTTGGGTTTAGGAACTTGCACTTTTGCCAAACACCCCCACACTTTAAAATAATTCAAGTTGGGCTTCCTTCCTTTTCATTTTTCATATGGAATGGATTGTGTTTTGCTGTGGGGCACTCGATTTAATATTCGATTAGCCATAAGAATGGCTTTCCCCCACAAGTTCTGTGGCAAACCAGAACTTATCAACAACGCATTCATCATCTCCTTTAATGTGCGATTCTTTCTTTCCGCAATCCCATTAGATTGGGGTGTGTAAGGGGCTGTTGTTTGATGAATAATTCCATATTCTAAACATATTTCTTCAAAAGGAGATTCATATTCACCACCCCTATCACTTCTTATCATTTTTACTTTCTTGTTAAGTTGCGTTTCAACTTCATTTTTGTATTGTCTGAATGCGTCTATTGCTTCATCTTTACTATTCAGTAAGTAAACATAGCAATATCGAGTACCATCGTCAATAAAAGTTATGAAATACTTCTTTCCACCGCGAGATGGTATTGACTTCATGTCACAAATATCTGTGTGAATTAAGTCTAAAGGATTTGAATTCCTTTCAACTAACTTATAAGGGTGTTTAACATACTTAGATTCCACACATGTTTGACATTTTAATTTTTCGCATTCAAACTTAGGCAGTACTTCCTAGTTAATCATTTTCCGCAAGGTTTTATAATTGACATGACCCAAACGTATATGCCATAAATCATTTGACTCAAGTAAGTAAGAAGAAGCTGAAATATTATTATTGTTTTCCACAACCATTACATTCAGATTGAAAAGGCCCTTGGTGAGGTAACATTTTCCTACATATATTCCATTCTTACTTATGACAACCTTGTTGGACACAAAAACGCACTTAAAACCGTGCTTAACCAGAAGTCCAGTAGAGACTAAATTCTTTCTCATTTCAGGAACATGAAGGACATTGTTCAAAGTCATGACCTTGCCAGAAGTCATTTTCAGAAATATCTTCCCATATCCTTCAACTTTTGCTGTTGAAGCATTTCCCATATAAACTGTCTCTCCGGGTCCAGCAGGAGCATAAGTAGCAAAAGCTTCTCTAACTGCACAAACATGGCGAGTGGCTCCTAAATCAAACCACCACAGTTTAGGATTTTCCACCAAGTTACATTCAGAAAGCATGGCACACAAGTTATCAACATCATCATGGTTTACTACCATGTTTGCTTGACCCCTTTTCTTGTCTTTCTTTGGAGCACGACACTCCGTAGATTTGTGTCCGATTTTCCCACAGTTGTAGTAGTTTCCACTGAACCGCTTCTTGCTTGGGTTGTATTTCGGACCAGAAGCCTTCTTTCTCTTTTTGTTATCTTCAACAATATTTGCTCCCATTATTGTTGAATTTCCACGGCCTCTCCTTTCAGCAACTTTATTGTCCTCTTCGATTCTCAACCGAACAATGAGATCTTCAAGGGACATTTTCTTTCGTTTGTGTTTCAAATAATTTTTGAAGTCCTTCCACAACGGAGGCAACTTCTCAATCATTGCTGCTACTTGGAATGCTTCATTGATGACAAGACCTTCAGCAAGTAGATCATGAATAATCACTTGCAATTTCTGGACTTGGGTAATAACAGACTTGCTATCTACCATTTTGTAGTCCAAAAATTTTGCGGCAACGAATTTTTTCATCCCGGCATCTTTAGTTTTATATTTCTTTTCAAGCACATTCCACAATTCTTTTGACGTCTCCACGCCACTGTATACATTATACAGATTATCATCCAGTCCGCTAAGAATATAATTCTTGCACAAAAAATCAGAATGCTTCCACGCTTCAATCACGATAAAGCGTTCATTCTCTGGAGTTTTATCTGGCAGATCAGGAACATCTTCCTTGATGAACTTCTGTAGACATAACGTAGTTAAGTAGAAGAACATCTTCTGCTGCCAGCGCTTGAAATCAATCCCGGAAAATTTTCTGGGTTTTTCTGCCGGTGCCAACGCCGGTGTTCGGCTTGTCGATGCGTTGGCAGTCACCATCGGAACAGCTTGGTTTTCGCTTTTAGTCGTCATTTTTTCTGGAAAAAAAAAATGACACAAACAAACGTTTAATACACGTTTTCAAACTGGAGTAAAAATCACGTAGATTTTAATCTCCAACAAAACGCCACGAAGGCTTTACTCTCCAAAATGGGAGTACACAAAACTACAAAGGTTTTAGTTTGCAGAATAATAAGAATAACACAAATACAGAAATAAATATTAAAATTCCTTAAGATTGTTATTCCCGGCAATATTACTGTATTTGTAAATAATAATTCTGCAAAATAAAAGTTATCGTAATGAAACAGTAATTAATTCGAGCCCACTGAATTCACAGTGTTTCCTTAAGGAATTTAATCACCTCCTAGTACCCAAGGTTATGGATTATTTCCTCCCAGGATAGAACGAATAACACACTGGTGTAGTGGTACTTCAAACCCCAGTGTTTCAGCAAGCACAAAGTTCGGTAGCAAATCACACTTACAGCTGCTTTGTTTGAAGTTAAAACAATGCAGAACGAAGGAGTAGAAACTCAGAAAATCGTATGGAAATGCTGAGAGGAAGGAGTGCAATGTATAGCCAAATCTGTTGAGCGATTTCAGTTTTGTGTCTTGTGTGTTGTGTGTGTCTTTCTTCAACAGCTGCTGCACATATATATAGCAGCCAGTGTTGAAGAAGAACAATCGTCCACCCTCCATGGTGGAGCAAGCATTAGCTTGTTTGTGGAGCAAGCACTTATTTGCTTGTGGAGCAAGCACATTCATGGTGGGAAGAGCATTAGGCGGCTGCCTTGTGGTCAATACACGGATTGCAAAATATCTGTTACAAATGCGGATAATCTTACGTTAATATTTACTATTAACAAATAAATTTGGTCCAAAAAATTAATCAATCAATCGATCATTTGACCAAATCCAAATCCAAATCCAAATCCGAATCCGAATCCGAATCCGAATCCGAATCTTGACCAAATTCAAATCCAAATTCAAATCCAAAAAATTAATCAATTAATCAATCAATCAATCATTTAACCAAATCCAAATCCGAATCCGAATCCGAATCCGAAGCCAAAGCCGAAGCTGAGCGACGACGCTCTTAACTCTTTAAGAGCTACAAGAAGAGCAATTATATATATACCCACCAAAAATCTTTTCCTCTTCCAATATGGGACAATGTCTCATTGTCAAGAGTGGGAAACTTAAAATTTTACTCAAAAATTTTATTTTCCCTCCATTTCCCATTCACCCTCATTTTAAGACTATTTTATCTTAAAAACCAAAAACCTCAACAATCCCCCACATGAATGGGGAATGGCTATATCACGGAAGTATGCATGAAAAAACTGTGTGATTTACAAGCAAGGATTAATCGCATCTGGATAAGTAGGTTTCCCTTTGAACTTTCCGTAGTAAACTTATGTCGGATATACTCGGTCAATCGGTAGATTTGATATCTTTGAACCGTCGATCTTTGGTGTATACCTAGACAACCATAAGTCACACAATCAACCCTTAACCGTCTTTGGTTCTCATTGTTGTGTTCGTTTCAGCCATGAACACCGCCTGGTTTCATAAGTGCATAGAGAACTGGCCTTACAAAGTTCTCCTTGAAGCGGCTAACACTTCACACTTACATAGGTGATTCCTAAACGTGTCATCCTATAGATGCACTATTTGATATACCCCGTATCAAATTTAGAAATCATTAAAAAGCCTTAATGTTTTATCCTTGATGATTTCTCAACTACCACAATGACTTGTTCTCGGCCATAGCCCCATTCCCCTTGATGATTTCTCAACTACCTCTCTAGTTAGGCCTTTTGTAAGTGGATCCGACACATTAGCACTTGACTTTACATAGTCAATCGTGATAATTCCTCTAGAGAGTAATTGCCTAACGGTTTTATGTCTTCGTCGTATATGACGAGATTTACCGTTATACATAACGCTCCCAGCCCTTACAATTTCCGCTTGACTATCACAATGTATGCATATTGGTGCCAACGGTTTGGGCCAAAATGGAATATCTTTCAAGAAATTCCGGAGCCATTCAGCTTCTTCACCGGCTTTATCTAAGGCTATGAATTCAGCCTCTATTGTATAGCGGGCAATACATGTTTGTTTGGACGACTTCCAAGATACCGCTCCTCCACCAATAGTGAATACATATCCACTCGTGGACTTAGAATCAGTTGAACTGGTGATCCAATTTGCATCACAGTATCCCTCAATCACCGCAGGGAATTTACTGTAGTGCAAGTCAAAGTTCTGGGTATGTTCTAAATATCCCAAAACTCGTTTCATTGCCATCCAATGAGATTGGCATGGATTGCTCGTATATCGACTCAGTTTACTTATAGCACAAGCTATATCTGGTCGTGTACAATTCATGATATACATTAAGCATCCCAACACAGGAGCATAATCCAATTATGATATGCTTTGGCCTTTATTCTTTGCTAATGCAAGATTCACGTCAATTGGAGTCTTTGCAACTTTAAAGTCCAAGTGCTTGAATTTTTCAAGTACTGTCTTAATATAATGAGATTGTGACAATGCCAGACCTTGAGGATTCTTATGGATCTTAATTCCCAGAATTAAATCAGCAACTCCCAAGTCTTTCATATCAAACATGCTATTGAGCATACGCTTAGTAGCATTTATGTTGGCAATGTCATTACTCATTATCAGCATATCATCCACATATAGGCAAACAATGACTATGTAATTTGGAACATTTTTAATGTACACACATTTATCACATTCATTTATCTTAAAACTATTTGACAACATTGTTTGGTCAAATTTCGCATGCCGTTGTTTGGATGCTTGTTTTAGTCAATAAAGAGACTTAACAAGTCTACATACCTTCTTTTCTTTACCTGGAACCACAAACCCTTAAGGTTGTTCCATGTAAATTTCTTCCTCTAACTCTCTATTTAAGAAGTCCGTCTTAACATCCATTTGATGAATTTCAAGACCATACACTGCAGCTAATGCTACTAACATCCGTATGGACGTAATTCTTGTAACTGGAGAGTATGTATCAAAGTAGTCTAGACCTTCTCGTTGTCTATACCCTTTGACTACGAGCCTTGCCTTGAATTTATCAATAGTGCCATCATCTTTGATTTTTCTCTTAAAAATCCATTTAAAACCCAAAGGTTTATTTCCAGGAGGAAGATCAACCAATTCCCATGTATGGTTGTTCAATATGGATTTTATTTCACTATTGACTGCCTCTTTCCAAAACAATAATTCCAAAGAAGTCATAGCTTCTTTAAATGTTTGAGGCTCATTCTCCAATAAGAAAGTCACAAAATCTGGTCCAAATGAAGTAGACGTTCTTTGACGTTTACTACGTCTTGGATCCTCCTGATTACATTTACTTTCTTTTGTTTCTTCCCGAGGTCGTTTAGATACTTCACCAAACGACTCACATTCCTTTTTATACGGATATATATTTTCAAAGAACTCAGCATTATCTGATTCTATAACCGTATTATTATGAATGTCGGGATTTTCTAATTTATGAACCAGAAATCGATATACTTTACTATCTGTCGCATATCCTATGAAAACACAATCAACGATTTTCGGTCCTATCTTTACCCTTTTGGGTTTAGGAACTTGCACTTTTGCCAAACACCCCCACACTTTAAAATAATTCAAGTTGGGCTTCCTTCCTTTTCATTTTTCATATGGAATGGATTGTGTTTTGCTATGGGGTACTCGATTTAATATTCGATTAGCCGTAAGAATGGCTTCCCCCCACAAGTTCTGTGGCAAACCAGAACTTATCAACAACGCATTCATCATCTCCTTTAATGTGCGATTCTTTCTTTCCGCAATCCCATTAGATTGAGGCGTGTAAGGGGCTGTTGTTTGATGAATAATTCCATATTCTAAACATATTTCTTCAAAAGGAGATTCATATTCACCACCCCTATCACTTCTTATCATTTTTACTTTCTTGTTAAGTTACGTTTCAACTTCATTTTTGTATTGCCTGAATGCGTCTATTGCTTCATCCTTACTATTCAGTAAGTAAACACGAGCTAGAGGAATCAATTCTATGAGAAAATACCAAGTTCTTAATCAAAAGTCAAAAAGTCACTCTAACGCCATCCCCCGTGCCCACGTCTCGTAATCCGATAAAAGTCACAAAATGCGAAAGCCCGTTCAATCACGAGTCCAACCATACCAAATTTAGTAAAATTCGATACCAAATCGCCACCCAAATCCCCAAATCAAGCTCTCCAAATCATTAGCTATAAACACCCAAATTCCACCTTAAATACACACAAACTATTTGGGAAAATCAATGGAGGAACACAATTATTGAATACATTAGACCACAAGTGATTTACCTGAAGAAATCCCCCGAAAATCCTCACAAGAATCGCCAAATCCCGAGCTTGAAATGTTAAAAATGGTGAAAATCTCGGAACCCTCGTTTTAAATAATCTGCCCATCCACTTAGCCGACCAACCACTTATGCGGTCGAAATCCCCACTTCTGCGGGTGCGCATCTTCGCCAACAATTTGCTTCTTCGGACCAGCCTAGCCTTCTCAATCATTTTCTGCTTCTGCAATCATCCACGCACAGGTCAACCTTTTCAACTTAAGCTTCCAACCTTGAGACTAAGTGTCTCAACTCATCCCGAAACCTTTCCGGACCCAAACCAACTACCCTGGCAAGTCACGTAATAGCTATAAAACACAAAAGGAGCAGTAAATGGGGGAACAGGGGTACAACTCTCAAAACGACCGACCGGGTTGTTAAATCCTCCCCCTCTTAAACAAACGTTCGTCCTCAAACGGGTCTAGAAACGTACCTGGAGTATCAAATAGGCGTGGATATATGCTCTGCATCTCCCACTCGGTCTCCCAAGTAGCCTCCTCAACTGGCTAACCTCTCCACTGCACCTTCACTGAAGCTATGTCCTTTAACCTCAACTTTCGAACCTGCCTAGCCAAAATGGCCACAAGCTCCACATCATAAGTCAAATCACCATCAAACTGAACCGTGATGAAATCCAAAACATGAGACGGATCGCCGACATACTTCCGGAGCATAGAAACATGAAACATTGGATGCACACTCGACAAACTAGGTAGCAAGGAAAGCTTGTATGCCATCTCTCCAATCCTCTAAAGTACCTCAAACGGCCCAATATACTGAGGGCTCAACTTGCCCTTCTTCCCGAACCTCATAACACCCTTCAAGGGTGATACCTTGAGCAGTACCTTCTCCCCAACCATGAAAGCAACATCCTGAACCTTCCTATCGGCATAACTCTTCTGTCTTGACTGCGCCGTGCTAAACTGATCCTGAATCAATTTAACCTTGTCCAAAGCATCCTGAACCAAGTCGGTACCCAATAGCCTAGCCTCCCCCGGCTCTAACCAACCCACTGGAGATCGACACCGTCTCCCATGTAGAGTCTCATATGGAGCCATCCGAATGCTCGATTGGTAGCTGTTATTGTAGGCAAACTCCGCGAGCAGCAGAAACTGATCCCATGAACTGCCAAAATCAATGACACAAGCGCGTACCATAGCCTCCAATATCTGAATAGTGCACTCGGATCGTCCATTTGTCTAAGGGTAAAATGTTGTGCTCAACTCAACCTGAGTGCCCACCTCTCGCTGCACTACTCTCCAAAACTGTAAGGTAAACTACGTGCCACGATCTGAAATGATGGATACCAGCACACCGTAAAGGCGAACAATCTCGCGAATGTAAATCTCAGCCAACCACTCCAAAGAATAAGTAGTCCCAACTAAAATGAAGTACGCAGACTTGGTCAGCCGATCCACAATCACCCAAATAGCATCGAACTTCCTCGAAGTTCGTGGGTGCCCAACTATAAAATCCATGGTGATACGCTCCCATTTCCACTCTGGAATGTCAAGCCTTTGAAGCAATCCACCCGGTCTCTGATGCTCATACTTCACCTGCTGACAGTTTAGGCACCGGGCTACAAACCCCACTATATCCTTCTTCATCCTCCTCCACCAATAATGCTGCCTCAAGTCCTAGTACATCTTCGCGGCACCTGGATGAATGGAATACCGTGAACTATGGGCCTCCTCAAGAATCAACTCACGTAGCCCATCTACATTAGTCACACAAATCCAACCCTACATCCTCAATACCCCATTATCCCGAATAGTAACATCTTTAGCATCACGCTGAACCGTGACCTTAAGGACAAGCAAATGGGGATCATCATACTGGCGCTCTCTGATGCGATCACATAAGGAAGACTGAGAAACCACACAAGCTAGAACTCGGCTGGGCTCTGAAACATCTAATCTCACAAACTAGTTGGCCAAGGACTGAACATCAACTGCAAGCGGTCTCTCACCAACATGAATGAATGCAAGGCTACCCATACTCACCGCCTTCCTACTCAAGGCATTGGCCACCACATTGGCCTTCCCGGGATGATACAAAATAGTGATATCATAATCCTTTAGCAGTTCCAGCCATCTCCACTGCCTCAAATTTAGATCATTTTGGTTGAATAAGTGCAAGAGACTTCGATGATCTGTAAATACCTCACAAGACACATCATAGAGATAATGCCTCCAAATCTTCAATGCATGGATGATGACAACCAACTCCAAATCATGAACAGGGTAGTTATTCTCATGAGGCTTCAACTGACGCGAAGCATAAGCAATCACTCTACCCTCCTACATCAAGACACATCCAATACCGATCCGAGAAGCATCACAATATACTGTATAAGAACCTGAAGCTGAAGGCAAAACTAGAACTGAAGTTGTGGTCAAGGTAGTTTTGAGCTTCTGAAATCTCTCTTCACACTCATCCGACCACCTGAAAGGAGCACCCTTCTGGGTCAATTTGATCAAAGGCGATGCAAAAGACGAGAAACCCTTCACGAAACGACGATAATAACCGGCCAAGATGAGAAAGCTCTGAATCTCAGTGGCTGAGGACGATCTGGGCCAACTCTGAACCGCCTCTATCCTCTTTGGATCCACTTGAATCCCATCACTGGACACCACGTGCCCCAAAAACGCCACTGAACTAATCCAAAACTCACATTTTGAGAACTTGGCATAAAGCTTCTCCTCCCTTAACCGCTGCAATACAATCCTCAAATGATGGGCATGCTCCTCCTGGCTACGAGAGTACACCAGGATATCATAAATGAATATTATGACAAACGAGCTGAGATAAGGCTGAAATACATTGTTCATCAAATGCATGAATGTTGCATTGGTCAGCCCAAAAGACATCACAAGCAACTCATATTGACCATAACGGGTCCTGAATGTCGTCTTTAGAATATCCGAGTCCTGAATCTTCAACTGGTGATACCCAGACCTCAAATCAATCATAGAAAACACTCTCGCTCCTTGAAGATGGTCGAATAGATCATTATTGCGCGGCAATTGATACTTGTTCTTGATTGTAACTTTATTCAACTGCCTATAGTTGATGCACATCCGCATAGTACCCTCCTTCTTCTTCATAAATAGAACCGGTGCACCCCCAAGGCGACACACTAGGCCTAATAAACCCCTTATCAAAAAGTTCTTGAAGCTGTTCTTTCAATTCCTTTAACTCAGCTGGTGCCATACGATACGGAGGAATAGAAATGGGATGAGTGTCTGGCACCAAGTCAATACCAAAGTCAATATCCCTGTCGGGCGGCATGCCCGGCAGGTCTGCAGGAAACGCATCCAAAAAATCTTGCACCATCGGAACAACATCAATAGTAGGAGTATCAGCACCCACATCCCTCACAAAGGCCAAATATGACAGACATACCTTCCTAACCACCCATTGGGCCTTCAAATAAGAAATCACTCTGCTGGAACATATCTAGAGAACCACTCCATTCGATCCTTGGCAAACCCGGCATCACCAACGTCACAGTCTTAGCATGACAATCCAGCATAGTATGACATGGAGACAACCAATCCATACCCAAGATCATATCGAAATCAGCCATACTCAGCAATAAGAGATCAACTCTAGTCTCAAATCCACCAATAGTCACTACACATGACTAATACATATGGTCCACAACAATAGTATCGCCTACCGGCGTAGATACATGAACAGGTGAAACTAACGACTCACGGGGCATATCCAAATAATGAGTAAAATAGGAAGATACGTAGGAATAAGTAGAACCAGGGTCAAATAATGTGGAAGCATCTCTGCAGCACTCTAAGACAATACATGTGATCGCTGCATCTGAAGCAAACACATCTGGTCGGGCAGGAATAGAATAGAATCGGGCATGACCGCCACCTGATCGGCCCCTTCCCGAGCTAGTTGAGTGGGTTGTGTAACTGCTGGTGCTCGTACTATCGGCGGAGAACTGTGTTGTGGAGGCCCACTCAACAATTTAGGGAAATCTCTCTTGATATGACCCATGTCCCTGCACTCGAAATAAACCCTCCTCTGACGGAACTACTGCTCCTGAGAACCCAAAGAACTGCCTGTAGAAACCTGAGCAGATAAGGCATGGTGAGAACTCTGCATTGGTGGTGCGATGAATGATGACTGGCCTGAGCGAGCACTATAAAAACCGTGGCTAACCGATGCACCAGGATGAGCTGGACAAGTCATCTATAAGGACGACCCCTGCTGTAGTAAAACTGTCCCCTAGAATGAACATCACTGGGACCACCCGAACCTCGAGGCTTTTTGGCATACGTCTCTTCATGCTCCAGACAACGGAGCATCTCTATCTGCCGAGCAATATCAACCACCTCATCAAAAGTAGCATCAGATACCCTCTCCCGAGTCATAAGCAACCGCAACTTATATGTGAGGCCATCAATGAACCTTCTAATCCTTTCCCTATCCGTGGGAACCAACAAAACTGCGTGACGGGCCAACTCGGAAAATCTCATCTTGTACTGGGTCACAGACATACCATCCTGATGTAGCTTCTCAAACTATCAGCGTAGCTCCTCCCTGCGAGACTATGGCACGAACTTCTCCAAGAAGAGAACAAAGAACTCACGCCATGTAAGTGGTGCTGCACCGACTAGCCTGCGCCTCTCATAATCCTCCCATCATCTGAAGGCAGCCCCAGTAAACTAAAAAGTAGTGAATCAGACCCCGCTAATTTCCAGAATACCTACCCTGCGAAGCATCCGCTGGCACCTGTCCAAAAGGTCCTAGGCATTCTCAGACTCAGCCCTACTAAATTATGGAGGTTGGAGTCTCCCAAATCTCTCTAGTCTCCTTTGCTCATTATCAGTCATGACTGGACCCACCTGAGCCTGAGCAGTTGTAACCGGCTGAGCTAGTGGTACCCCCAGTGTTTGAAGTCCTTGCATCACCGGCTCTGGTGTACGGGCGGCGGGAGTCTGAGTACCTCCTCTGGCCTGAGAAGTAGTTGCCGTAGCCGGAACAAAAACCGCCTGAGCAAGGTTGGTGTACACCATCAAAATCTGAGCCCAAGCCTCCTGAAGGCCTGGAATCACAAGGGGCACAGTTGATGCCTAAGGTTGCCCCACTGGCTCAACCATAGCTGGTAGGTGCTGCTCTAGCTGCTATACGAGCTACAACTCTGCCCTACCACGGCCCCTACCACGACTTCGGCCTCTCGCGGCCCTAGCTGGCGGTGCTGGTGGCTGGCCATCCTGTCTGGTAGCACGTGTCCTCACCATCTATGAGAGAATAGAACAACAGAAATTTAGTGATCAGAATCAACAAATTCTCACGACAAGAATACGAGAATTTGAAGTTTTCTAGGGGTTCGGCAACCTCTCGAAGATAAGTAAAGACGTCTCCGTACCGATCCGCAAGACTCTACTAAAGCTGCTCATGACTCGTTAGACCTATATAACCTAGGCTCTGATACCAACTTGTCACGATCCGGAACTCAACTTGTCGTGATGGCGCCTATCGTAGTACTAGGCAAGCCGACATCTCACACATACCAATATTTTGAAAACTCAATATGCCGAAGAAAGATTAAATATTTAAGAATTTCCCAAAATACCATATATGAACCTCGAAACTCAATACAAAATCCTCCCAAAACATCTGGGTGTCACCGAGTACATGAGCATTCTATATATATAACAACATAGTCTGGTGCACTATCTGGAAAGTAAGACTAATTAAATAAAACCAAAAGATAGGGAAAGGAGGATCAATGTCTGTGGATGCCAAGCAGCTACCTCGATGATCTCTGAACAGGTAGACTCCACGATCAACGACCGCCGTGCCCGGAAATGCCTGAAGCTGCACATGAGGTGCAGGGTGTAGTGTGAGTACAACCAACTCAATAAGTATCGCAAATAAATAAGGCAAGGTAAGAGAAGCTTAATTGTTAAAGTCACTAGATAAATCGGTACAATTCTATCCTTTTTAACTAACATGATGTGAGATTTAAAGCTAGACCATAAGGCTTCTTGATACGAATATCCGTGTGTGCATGTGCACTGGTTCTCAACTGCCCTGCTCAACAGTATTATGGCACATAGGGGAGATAAAAACAAGTAAATTAGATAAATGATCAAGGAAAGATAAGTTTCACACACTGCACGGACAACTCACGTGCTAACAATAGAATCTGCACGGATAACTCACGTGTGACATGGACAACTCACATGTCAATAATATCAATATATGGATCCGCACGAACAACTTAAATATTTACGGACAAATCACGTGTCAATAATATCAATATATAGACCCGTACGGACAACTCACCTGCTGTACGGATAACTCACGTGAGAATAACATAATCCGCCTGGCATAGCCGCAGGCCTCAGTCCAAAATATCATACAGAAGAAATAAAGCAAGTGTACAGGTATATAATAAATGAAATAAGATTCTCTTATCCCTCGACCGGTGTAAATAACATGCTAAAGTGTAGGCATATGCAAAGTTTGCTATCGTAGCTAAATCCAGAAATTTCATCAATGAAAAGCATTTATCAAGTTCATTCAGGGATTAAACCTCTAAGCAGACTCATCATGGCTCAATTAGATCACATAAACCGTTACCACATATTAGATATCGAAGCTCAAAGCTTAACATTCATTTTTGGGCTTATAGGAGCCCGAGCACAACCCAAACATGAATTTACAACCCCGATGCCCTGCACATGGGATCATCCCCACACATGTGTGCACCCAAAGTACATGGATATCACAACAATTGAGGCAACTGGTGCCTCAACAGAGTTTAGATGTGATACTTACCTCAAGCAACTCGAATCACTCCGCTAGCAAGCCATTGCCTGGCGAATCGCCCTCCGAACGTCTCAAATCTAGCCAAAAATAATTCAATACAATCAACACGAGCTAAACGAATCAATTCCGTGAGAAAATACCAAATTCTTAATCAAAAGTCAAAAAGACTCTCTAAAGCCGACCCTAGGCCCACATCTCAAAATCCGATAAAAGTCACAAAATCCGAAAGCCCATTCAACCACGAGTCCAACCATAACAAATTTATCAAAATCCGACATCAAATCACCATCCAAATCCCCAAATCAAACTCTCCAAATCCCTAATTTCAAACTCCCAAATTTCACCTTAAATACACACAAAGTATGTGAGAAAATCAATGGGGGAACACAATTATTGAATAAATTAGACCACAAGTGACTTACCTGAAGAAATCCCCCGACAATCCTCTCAAGAATCGCCAAATCCCGAGCTTGAAATGTTAATAATGGTGAAAATCTCGGAACCCTCGTTTTAAATAATTTGCCTAGCATTCTCGCTTTTGCGGCCAATTTAGCCACTTCTGCGGCACCGATTTTGCGGTACATCATCCGCATCTGTGGAAGCCACTAAGCCGACCAACCGCTTCTTCGGTCGAAATCCACGCTTCTGCGGGCGCTCATCAGCGCAAACAATCTGCTTTTGCGGACCTTCCTCAATTCTTTTCCGCTTCTGCAATCCCCTAGTCCAACCTCCGCTTTTGCGCATCCCAGCTCGCCCCTGCTATCAATGCTCCGCAGGTGCAATTACACCAATAGACTCTAGCTTCAACAGTGCACTAAGTCTTATTTTCGATCCGTTATATCTGAAATCAACCCGAGGCCTCCGAGACCTAAACCAAACATACCAACAAGTCCTAAAATATGATACGAACTTAGTCGAGCCCTTAAATACCTCAAACAACATCAAAAACACTAATCTCACCCCAATTCAAGCCTATTGAAACTAAGGAATTCCAACTTCTACAAACAACGTCGAAACCTATCAAATCACGTCCGATTGACCCGAAATTTTTGACACAAGTCACAAATGACACCATAGACCTACTCCAACTCTCAGAACTCCTATCCGAGCCTGGTAACCACAAAGTCCACTCTCGGTCAAACTTTCATATTTTTAATTTTTGCCATTTCAAGCCTAATTCAACTATAGACCTCCGAATCACAATATGGACACGTTTCGAAGTCCAAAATCACCCAACGAAGCTAACAGAACCATCAAAACTCCATTCCGGAGTCGTTTACACATAAGTCAACATCCGATCAACCTTTTTCAACTTAAGCTTCCAACCTTGAGATTAAGTATCTCAACTCATTCCGAAACCTTTCCGGACCCAAACCAACTACCCCAGCAAGTCACATAATAGCTGTAAAGCACAAAAAGAGCAGTAAATGGGGGAACGAGACTACAACTCCCAAAATGATCGGCCGAGTATTATTTGGCAGTAAGGGTAAACAATTATTATTCTTAACCAATCTCCAATGGAACATAGCATCATAGACTAATGCAGTGTATTAGCAATAATAAAAAAGCATAAATCATGAAATAGAAGAGTTCTGATCTGTTTGGTATTAAAATATAAACAGGAGGACATCAAACTCATGGTAGATATGGGTGTGAATAGCTTTCGTTTCTCTATCTTATGGGCAAGAATTCTGCCTAGTAAGTTATAACTGTCACTGCTCTCTTTCCTCCATGTTAAATAAGTAAACTCCTAATTGTCACTTACGATGAGAATCTTCTTTTGTTTTTCTAAGTCAGAGGGGATATTTGGAGAAGTTAATATGGCCGGAATTGAGCACTACAATAAGCTTATTGATGCACTCCTATAGAAAGGTCAGTTCTGCTTCTCTTGCTAACAGTTTTATGCTTTAATTAGATAATCCAAAATATAGAAATTAAAGAAGTAAAATTTTGAGTTCGTTATTTGCTATGACTTCAACAATCCAACCGTTTGTCATATTAATACATTATGACATACCACAACAACCATTAATTTACGCTACAATTCCAAATACCCATATAAAAAAATCTGAAAATAGACCAAACAAACAAGAATAAACCAACCCAATATTGTCTTTCAACAAATTAATTGTTTGTAAGACGAAACAAATAAATACTTAGGTTTAATTAGACCATATATGCACAAGATAACAACATTAATTTTTTAAACCTAGGGTTTGAAACAGTATAAAATCCCTAAGTTGCGAAATGTTTTGGGGGAAATCAAGAATGAAAAAGGAGAGGGTGAGAGAGAGAGAGAGAGAGAGAGAGAGAGAGAGAGAGGGGTCGACTTACCCAGCAATGGCGTGAAGTGAGAACTCGTCTGTGGAGTGAGAGAGGCAGAGGGGGAAAACACAATGTGAATAAACTGAGAGAAAACGTAAACGTTATGTGAATAATAATAAACTTTCCCACTACTACCGTGGGAAAGCTCTATGGGAAATGTTTTTCCTAATTTTAAGAAAACTTTGATAATTCAAAAAGTTTCGTACACACTGAGTATGTGAAAATATTTAAAAACATTTTTTATTTATTGTTTAAGTTTCCACTGTCTTCTCTAGGAATGTTTTTCAGTTTTATATAATTATTTTTAATGACTTTCTCACAGAATTAGAGGGAACTAAACTACGCACATTTTTATGCCAAAACGTTCCCATGGATAGTCAATGGGAAATGTTATTGTTTTTTATCTGGAAAAGAAATTTTAATTTTCCCATCGAATTTAGGTGAGAATTGACACTGACAATTTATTCGTGAGAAATTTTTGTGGGAAAATGATATATTTCTAGTAGTGCCGGTAACCACAAAGTCAACTCTCGGTCAAATTTTTAAATTTTTAATTTTTGCCATTCAAGCCTAATTCAACTATAGACATCTAAATCATAATACGGACATGCTCGTAAGTCCAAAATTACCCAACGGAGCTAACATGACCATCAAAACCCCATTCCCGAGTCGTTTACACATAAGTCAACATCTGATCAACCTTTTCAACTTATGCTCCCAACCTTGAGACTAAGTGTCTCAACTCGTTCCGAAACCTTTTTGGACACAAACCAACTACCTCGGCAAGTACATAATAGCTATAAAGCCCAAAAGGAGCAGTAAATGGGGGAATGAGTCTACAACTCTCAAAACGACTGGTCGGGTCGTTACAGTATCAGAGCGGAGCGGGTTCGTGATGGAGACACGACGGGCAGTAGCAGAATTCGTGGTCTTGTTTGAGAATATGGCCGATGGTAACAATGAACTGCGGGAAAGACTAACAAAACTGGAGGCATTGATTGAAAATGTCCCTGAAGGTGACGAATTTCAGAGCCTCGTGACAATGCTTGCCTACCTTGAGGCAAAATTGACAAGACTAAGTCAAGAGAATGCGTATCTGAAAAACGAGACAATGGTGCTGCGACGTGCTATGGGAGAGGATGCTCCTCAACGTGGTGTTGATCGTCTCAAGGTAAAAATTCTTGTACCTAAGCCATTGGTGGTGCAAAGAGTGCACGTGAATTTGAGAATTTTCTTTGAGATATGGAGCAGTACTTTCATGCTATTCGTGTGCAAGATGAGAAGGACAAAGTATCCTTGACTAGCATGTATTTGAGTGAAAATGCTAAGTTATGGTGGCGCACTCGTGTGGCTGAAGATGAAAGTTTGGGCAGACCAAAGATTGAGTCATGGGAGCGCCTTAAAAAGGAGTTGAAGGATCAATTCCTTCCTAGCAATACAGCTTGGATTGCTAGGGACAAATTGAAAAAGTTGAAACAAACCAGATCAGTGAGAGCATATGTCAAAGAGTTCACTTCTTTGATGTTGAGTATAAGCAATATGCCAAAAGAAGACAAATTGCACAACTTCATGAGCGGGCTGCAACAATGGATACAATTGGAGTTGCATAGGCAGAATATTCAAAACCTTGCAAGTGTTGTGGCTGCGACAGATGCATTAGCTGATTTTCACTTAGGCGAAGACACTTCTACTTCAAAGTCCAACGACGAAAAGAAGGACAAGGCAAATGAGTGGAATAAATGCGAAAATAACAATGCTAATGAAGACAAGGGAAAGGAAAAACAAGAGGGTGGAACTTCAAAGAGCAAGGAGATGGGCAACAAATTCAGTGGCTGTTTCATTTGTGATGGGCCACATCGAGAAAAGGGACTGTCCAAAGAAGGCAGTGTTGAATGCAAACACTGTTGCGGATAAAAGGGCTGTATTGGAGGCAATGACCAGTGACAAACAAATGACCGGGGTCGATGCAATTGTGGCTGATGAGAAGGGAGGCCAAGGGACATTGCTTGTCAACCCGTTAAGACTCATAAATTGAGCTAAATCGATGAGGACGTCGAGTTTCAAAGGGTGCGGGTGGTTTGTTAGGGCTCCGCCTCTTTGAGCTTGACTTGACAACGAGAGTGTTGTTATTTGGAAGCAAGAGTGTTGCCAAGCTAAGGTGCACGAGATAGCACCAAGGCAAAAAGGGAAACGGGCAAGTGATGGCCAAGGCTTTTAGAGAGGCAAGGCAGCTTGGTAAGGGCTTGACGATGAGATGCGGGCTGAGGGAGACACTTGAGCATGGCAAAGGCATCAAGGCATGAGGCAGTGATGCCAAGGCAAGGCAAAAACGAAGTGGGCAAAGGCAGGGAAAGTGCAATGAAGGCATGCGCGCAAGGCAGACTTTTCATGACATTGGGGCGAGGCAAAGGGCTACGTGCGTTGGAAATGGCATGTGCTAAATGCGGCTGCAATGCACATAATAGCAAGGCATTGGTGCCTGATTCAAGCAAAAGTACGCACATCGGTAGCAAGCTTTAGATTGACCAAGTCAAGGGCAGTTACAAGGCACATGTTGTGCACATAGGCAAGAGTTGGATTTTGTTCAAACCTAGCGGATTATGCTAGCACGTTTTTGGGGGCATGTTTCCATTATATTAGCATGATCTACATGATCCTAGTAGTTGGGGGATGTCAACTACACTAGGATAAAATAGTGGGTTGTGTGGGACAAGTGTCTAAGCCTATGTGTGACAAGTGTAAGGCAAAGGGGCTGTCTCATGTTTTATAAATGGGCATCATCCTTATGCTTGTGGGTAGAGGAGAAAAATGTGTGGAGCACATTTGAAAGTTAGGAAAGAGTTCCTAAGTCTGTTTTCAAGAGTAAAAACACTTAAGACTAAGAGTAGTCTTGTGAGAAAATCTGAGGGTCAAGAGTGATGTTCTTTGTACACGGTTGTCATTGGATATCATTTTGATAAATTTTGAAAAATAAATCCACTCATAGATGTATAGTTACCAAATGGTACAATATTTATATCCATGGGAGCACAATAACAATGTATGTACTCGAATAACAATTTAAAATACCATATCTTCCATTATAATAACATACAATAGTATTAGAGGTAAATTAGGCATAAGCTTGCTCCGAGATTAGGCTTGACGATCTTGAGGATCTTTACGGTCTTGCAGGTGAAATTAGGGTCAATTATTCTATATGTGACCTCTATTCTTTGAATGCCCATAATAGCAAAAGACCAATCCAACCTTTAAGGCAGCGGTAGTGCAAATATTTCAAGAAAATATGAGAACAAAAATCCATGAAAGAGATAATGAGAGAGAAAAAGTGATTCAGGATAAAATAATAGCCAATGATTGATATATTTTGCGGTCTAAGTAGTAGTTCCTTACCTGGTTGACTTATATAACTATCACTTATAAAACAAAATCACATTAGAACATGTATCTCTTTGATTCTAAGCAGTAGGTAGTTAGCAGAGAAACCTATAATTTCCTAGATCAAAGCAAAAGTTTGTATGGGGTAAAATCGCTACACATTAAATACTCGAATGACGGAGTGACACGTGGAATCGAGGACAGACAGAAGACGAAGCGCGTGAAAACCAAGACCGAGGACAACATCTTCGGTTGGCATCGGGTAGGCCCCGAAGGAAACATTATCAATGAGAGCAAACAAATATTTGTCACCAGATGACATTCGATGAACAATATTCCTCAATATTAAATACACATCCGTTACAGAGAATTTTGGCATTCATGACTTGCGGTTACATGTCCATCAGTGGTCCCCATTTTTGTCATTTAAGAGGGGCTTGATCCTAGGACCTTGTTCCCTATGTATAGCTATAAATAGTGACTTCAACAACTATTGTAAGACACGAAAATTCTGACAAACTTATGCTACACATTATTCCAAGATAAATAATACTTTATTTTCTGTCTAACGTTGTTCTTATTGCTGTCTTCGGAAGCCTTGCTCCCGGAACCAAGCTATCTCTTACTCAATCTCGATTTCAATGCTAAATCATGAATTTTATTTATTTATTTATCATTTTGGGATCAAATCGATTCGCTTGTCTACGCTATAAATTCAACTGTACAGTTTTACGAGTAAATAATTTGGCGCCCACCGTGGGGCTTAGACAACTACGTGATTGAGTTGATCCTTGCATCTATTACTAACCTATTTGACTCTTTGTTTCTTAGCAAAAAATTATAAACAATGTGGCAGCTAACGATGTCAACATCGAACACAACTTTGGGGCACAAGAAAACATACCCCAACACGAGGATTCGATCAGTGACACCCGCAACTTGGAGGACGTAGAAACGCCGGTACATGGCGGGGTGTATCCCTGACACGTACGGGAGCCGATTCATGATGATGCTGAGGACGAGCACATTACGGAAACGTTGAGGATCCTGATAGAATTACAAAAGACATCATGAGCCATCTCTCACGGCAAGACTAGGCCATGACAGAATTAAAGGAAGCGTTGTTGGGTGCTTCCAATAACGCAAATGGAAGAGGCTCAGTTGCTCCCGGTGCTCTGGTAAATCAAACAGCTCAAAAAGTTGATAACAACACCCCGAGGGGTGAGGTCGGTTTCGACGAGACCGGGGGGATCGACAGTGGATCTAGTAACAACAACAACAATGATCCCTTCAAAACCGAGTTCAAGCGATTTATGAGTTAAACAAACGCTCGAATGGACCAAATTCCGGGCGCACCACCAGTGCTGAAGGGCCCGGATTCAAAGAAATACATCCAATTGCCGTTTAAATCGAGCGCAGCACCAGAGTTAATTTCGATGCGGTTCAAAATACCATATATACCAAAATATGATGGGATTTGGGACCCTCAGGAGCACATTACCACATATACAATGGTGGTGAAGGGAAACGACTTGGCTCCACACGAGATTGAGTTGGTCCTATTTAAGAAGTTAGGAGAAACCCTCATGAAGGGGGCCCGAACATGGTACTCACTCATATCCGAACACTCAATAGATTCCTTTGAGATGCTCGCGGGCTCTTTCATCAAGGCCCATGCCGGGGCCAAGAAGGTCCAGGCCCGGAAGGCGAACATATTTAAAATTTTGCAAGGAGAGTCCGAGTTGTTGCGTGAGTTTGTGACCACATTTCAGAAATAAAGGATGCTGCTACCGGTCATGGCAGATGAATGGACATATGAAGTGATTACTAAAAGGTTGAACCCGAGGAGCTCTGACGCCTCCCGAAAACTAAAAGAAAGCCTGCTCGAGCTCCAGGCAAGAATAGAAGATGATCAGCTCAGGTTCCCGGCATCAACTAAGGGTTGGGATTGAGAAAAGAATAGGGATATATCGAAGGATGATTTTGACGCATATCGTCGATCTTCTAAGGGCCGATTTTTTCCCTACAAAAGGGCCGAAGGACACGACAGAGGGTTTCGGTCAGAGAATAGGTTCGCTCCGGATAGAAAAACTGATCATGGCCGGAATAACATATAATTGCAAGATAAAGAGGTATCGGGTTCCCGGGATTTCCTCCTATACCAGGCTATCTGAGTACAATTTCAATGTCAGCATAGAGGAGCTGGTATCAGCGATGAGGAACATCAAGGAAGTGCGGTTCCTGAGGCCAATGAGATCTGATCCCACCCAAAGAGATCCTAATCTATGGTGCGAGTATCATGAGACTAACGGCCACCAGACTGGGGACTGCTAACATCTACATGAGGAGGTGGCAACGTTGTTGAAAAACGACCATCTCAGAGAGTTCTTAAGCGATCGGGCTAAAAATAATTACGACAGCAGCTGGGACAACGCAGAGCCCTCGAAGATAGGTGAATACCCTTCCCGACTAACCATCAACGTGATTTTCGGGGGAAACAAGATCAACAATTTGCTTATTTGTTGCCTTTTGCCTATTCATTCCATGTCTCTACCTATTTGTTGTTTTTTGCTTATTCATTCCAAGTCTCATTACACTGACATACTATCATGTCAATTGGGTGTGTGGTTCTTTACAAACATATTTTTAGTTTTATAACTCTACTTTTTTTACACATGAAAGATTTACTTTTATACGTAAAAGATCTATCTTTTATATATAAAAGATCTAAAAATATTATTTTTTAAAATTTAAAATTGTAAAAAGTTATGACGTATAAATACTATCAAGTTTTCACATTAATCTATTTTTTTTTCTATTCTACGTTGAAACAAAGCATTGACATGCGAATCTTGTGAGTGGCCTTTGCACTATTTGAATCTGGACTGTCCTTAACATTGAATTCAGACACTAAAAGGAAAGTAATCTTGATATTCGCCAGTCACCAAAGATTTACACCGTTTGGTTCATCAAATATCTAGGACCTTCTAGAAGAATTTGACCTTTTTGGTAGAAAGGACCATAAAGTTAAATATTAATAAAACGGCTCTTAAATGTTAATCTACTGCTGTATGGTAATTCCTCCGTTTCAGTTTATGTGAATTTATTTCTTTTTTGGTTCGTTCTAACAAGAATGATCCCTTTTTAAATTTTAAAACAATTTAACTTAAACTTTCGACTCTATCCTTAATGAGAAGCTTTTATAATCACACAAATACTCTGGACCCCTTTCTGACATGTTTAGGACCATAAATTCCAAAAAATTTTATTTTTTCTTAAACTCCGTGTGCAGTCAAATAAGTTCACATAAATTGAAACGGAGGGAGTAATTTTTTCTTCTTTTGAAGGGGAAAGAAAGCGACTAGAAAACTAGCTAATAATCAATCAAGGGAATAAAACACTAATAACATCTTCCACAACAACGTAAAGAAATTCTAGAAAGAACAAGCATATGCCATTTACAAGGAGATTCTTGACTAAAGGTCAAATTAACTAAACCCTCAGCTATTGAATAAGCATCTCTGTCCATATGAGCAATCAAGACCACTTAATTCCTAACCGAAAGGTGACGAATACTGTTGCTAATACTATCATTCTGATGAGGCAAGTACTACTGTATGTTCCGTTTTATAATTAATTATTAAAAGCTCCCTTGTAATCTTGTAACGGTGTGGTAACACCTAAAGTAACGCTTAAGTATAGCTACTGATAAGGCTTTTCTGTACGACGAAACTCAATTTCTTTTCTCAGTAATCCCACTGCGCAATATTCCTTTTTCCTTCTGTATCTCCGAGTGAATTGATTACGCAAACTGCTATTACGATGAAAATATTTGGGGGTTCACGTTCAAGAGAACCAAAAAAGGAAAAGAACCAACGAGTGTAATTTAATTTAAGGAATTAGTATGACAAGTCCATGTTCTAGACGAAACTTTAGCTAGCCCTTTTAGCTAGACATATTCTAGGAGCCTAGTTAATAGCATAGGAGAAAATTCAGCTAGTCGTTTTTCAAAACGATAGAGAGAAGAAAATCGTTAAGTCTAGAAATATACTATCGTAAAACTTTTATTTATACTTATACACACACATATACATACATACATAGTCCGGAATTCTAGAAAGCAGATTAAAAGAAAAAATGCAAGAATGCTACACTTTCAATGTGATAGCAACCTATATTAACTTTTCAAATACCTTTACCCCTACACCGTAAAGCCTCATGTTAAAAGTAATTCAAGTTTTCTTACACGAGGACAAAATAGATACTTATCCTATTCGGGTAGTATGATTTTTTAGATTAATTGCACTCTTTCTATTATATGTGTTGGAGTGATGTCACAACCCGCACTTTCGGGTTCTGACTTCGGTCAAGAACCGGTGAGAAAAGACTCGTCTGATTCTCTGACGTAGGTATGTCTACTCAGAAAAATTGAGCTTTTTAATTTTAAGCATATATAAGGGGGCTATAGGTGATGAAAGTTTGACCTGCCTCCCCCATACGTGCTGCCACCAAGTCGTATTGAATGAGCTACCTTGAGGGCAACCTCAAGGGCCTGCCTGGATAACTCAAAGGAGTGTCTTAGGTATCCATACGAGTTAGGGAACTCTATGGACGGCGCGACGCCTTCGGGCTAGCGTTGGGCACCAAACGGGCGCTGGAGGTTGATATGTGGGACGGTTATGCCCCACGGGCTGCCGAAATATTGGAAAGAGACCTCCGTGCCGATTGGATACTTGATGCTCTTATCTTAGGAGCATCATGTGTCGACTTGTAAGCATGGCTTGGGTTCAGCCATGCGAGCAAGGGCCCGTTGGCCTAAACATACAGTTGTGGGGCGACTCTGCACTAGACGAGATGGTAGTGTGTCACGAGGGCTATGTATGGGCATGGCACGAAAGACGCACATGACAATGGCCAAGGACTAAAGGTTGCCTTACTCGGGCGAGGCGCAAGCTAGGTGCGGATGCACGAGGCGAGTGTCAAGCTTGAGGATTGGGTTGTGCACGCGAGAGCGATGCTCAGTATTGGGCGAAGGACAAAACATGTCCCCAGGGCACGCATGGATTATGATCCTAAGATGGGAAGCGCCATGACGTGTCTAGGCCAAGTGCCTAGACATCTTACGGGGGGCACAAGTTAGGGCGAGCTCTATCAACAGGCACATGATCGTGCTTGAAAACCTGGGAAAGGCGAAAGGCTGACCTGCACCGAGGGAAACTGCAGGCGCCGCACGCGCAATTCGGTGCCGTTGGCGAGCGTAAGGAAACGGGCCTGTGACACTGAGCTTATTGTCACGATCCAAAATTCCACCACAGGTGTCGTGATGGTACCTAGTATCTAAGACTAGGTAAGTCGATTTTCATTATATTTCGAAGCCATTTTTTTTTTAAAAAAAATAAGTAATCAAAACTAACAGCGGAACAAATATTAATATACAATCTCCCAAGACTGGTAATACTGAGTCACGAACTCTAACTGAATACATAGAATGATCACGAGGACCGAATATATAATACTGCTTGATTTAAAATTAACAGTACAATAAAATCAAAAGACTCCAAGGGACTGCGACGACCAAGGAACTCTACCTTGAATCCTTACGATCCTGCTTTACTCTGCCCAAGTCAGATATCTTCAATACCTGGCTCTGCACAAAAATGTGCAGAAGTGTAGTATGAGTACACCACGATCGGTACCCAGTAAGTATGAAGACTAACCTCAATAGAGTAGAGACGAGGTACAGTCAAGACACTCACTAGTCTAATAGCCTGTGCAATATAATATAAAAAATAGTAGGAACAGATAACAATAAGGGCGATATAAAACAACCAGTGATATGCACAGCAAGACAACAAGAACACCATTAATATCGCTAAATAATTAATAAATATAATTACATCCAATTAAATCAAGTCTTTCAAATAAATGTCTTTCACATATAATTCTTCCAAAACTCTCTT
Organism: Nicotiana tabacum; assembly: GCF_000715075.1. NCBI lineage: Eukaryota > Viridiplantae > Streptophyta > Magnoliopsida > Solanales > Solanaceae > Nicotiana > Nicotiana tabacum. The sequence continues at coordinate 14,736,348 of NC_134097.1, read as the reverse complement.
TCAAATATAATATCCTCAAATACTATCTTTCAAATACAATTCTTTCATATAATACTTTCTAAATAAAAATCCTTTATTTCCTCAAATACAATTCTTTCATATTATACTTTCTAAATAAAAATTCTTCCAAATAAATATTTTGAATATAATTCTTTCAATTAAGAAGTCACCCTGTGACATCTCATTTCAAAATCTTAAAAATATGGGTCTCAGCCCATTTTCATATATTTTCATGGCACTTCGTGCCCATATTTAAATCATCATATTTTTCCGGCACCTCGTGCCCTCATTTCATATCACAACTGCATGGACAATTCACGTGCCAAATATAATTATCATTTACTCACAACATCTCGTGCCCACATTTCATATCACAACTGCACGGACTATTCACGTGCCAATATCCTCATTATTTACTCACGACACCTCGTACCCATATTTTATTTTATAATCTGCCTGGCAATAGCCATAGGCTATCAATTTCAACATAAATCAGATTGTTATCAATTTACCAACAAGAAGACAAATTGCACAAGGTATAAAATAAACACAATAAAAATCACAACATCACATGAAAATCACCATCACAATAACTCCACATCATCACATATCATCCCTGACAATAGCCACCCTTATCTCTCCTATAGCTACCCTTATCCCTCCGCCCTGACAATATCAATAGCCATTCTTATCGCTTCTATAGCCACCCTTATCGCTCCTATAGCCGCCCTTATCGCTCCGCCCAGACAATATTCCAACAAACACAACTATAGTGAAATGCCACCCTTATACTCACTTAATATCAACGGTGAAATTCCACCCTTATCTCCTCAAAATAAGAACCCACACAACACATAATTTACTCGGGAAAATATCATGGCAATATAATAAAATCAATTCATATCACAATTTTCCCAATGGCCACAACCAAAATTCCAAAGATACAACCAAATCAATTAATTTAACAACAAATAGCCGAAGGCCCCACACAATGTGTATAACACCCCAAAAATAATCAACAGAGATAGAAATTACTCAACATAAAACAAAGCCTTCATTAATCCAAACTTAGATAATTAAGTTAACACTTTTTTTTAAACTTGCTTAATTAATTATTTGCATAGGGAAAATTCATATTGAAATTAAATTCCAAAAAATATCAAACCAACCATACTCACAAAATTTCATAAATTTTCAAGTAACAATCACATCAAATTTTCATATAAAAATAAATTCAACAACAAGGATTTAGACATGGTAAATAGATGATTTAATAAATATCCACAATTACCCAATTTACTACACAATAATGCCTAAGACTTTAATCCAATAAAATTTGCACATATAAGCCCGAGTACGTACTCGTCACCTCGCGTACACGGCTTTTCACATTTCACAAATGGCACATAAGACTCAATGCCTAAGAGGTAATTTCCCCACTCGAGGTTAAATAAGATACTTACCTTTTTGAAGTTAGGCCGATATTCCAAAAGTCTTCTTGCTTGAATTGACCTCCGGACAGCTCAAATCTATCCAAATTAATTGCATAACCTCATTAAAATTCATCGGAAACAATTCCGGATAATAATACGTCGACTTAAAAATTTATTCCAAAAAGTAAATAAAGTCAACGCGGAACCCGCCTCTCGGAACCCGACGTAATTTTCACCAAATCCGAATACCCATTCCGATACGAATTCAACCATACCTATTTTATCAAATTCCAATAACAACTCGACCTCCAAACCTTAAATTTTTATTTTTGGAAGATTTTGCAAAAATCTTGATTTTTTCCATTTAAATCCAAAATAAATGATGCATATAATCATAGAATCATGAAGTATAATCACTTTAGGATATAGAACACTTACCCCAATCCATATGGTAAAAATCGCTTCAATCCGAGCTCCATAGCTTCAAATATGTTAAAAATGGTTGAAACCTCGAAATATAGCTACTGCCCAGGTATTTACTCTTCGCGATCGCGAAAAATGCTTCGCGGTCGCGAAGCACAAAATTTTTCAGCCCCAAAATTGCTCTTCGCGATCGCGGAAACCAATCGCGATCGCAAAGAACAAACTCCCCAACTCTTCCAGACAGCCTCTAGTATAACAGTCATAACTTTTAATACAAAACTCCAAATAATGAATGGTTTAACTTTTTGAAAACTATATTTCAAGAGATATAACTTTCATTTATTGCTCATCTTCCAATTCCTGATATATTTCGATATATAAGCTTCCAAAATCAGCCCTATGCAATAGAGATTTCCAAACTCTTCTCGGATAGACTGTAGTATATCTACCATAACGTTTTGTACACAACTCCAAATGACAAATGGTTTACCTTTCTGAATACTTTACACAAAGGGCTACAACTTTCATTTTGGATCATCTCCAAATTCCATATAGATTGCGAGATAAGAGCTTTCAAAATTGGGTTAGTACGGCAGGAGTTTCCTCCACGCGATCGTGAAAAGGCTTCCACGATCGGGATTCACAGTCTCCAAATAGAAAAATTACTCTTCGCGATCGCGACTGTTTATTCGCGATCACGATGCATACCTCTGTGGCCTAAAACCAGCAACTAAAAATGGCCTAGATATGGCCTGAAACTCACCCGAGCCACTCGGTACCCCGTCTGAGCATACCAACCAATCCCAATACATAATACGAACCTGCTCGAGGTCTCAAATCACATCAAATAATATCAAAACTATGAATCACACCTCAAATCAAAATCTATGAACTTTGAACTTTCAAATTCTATATCTTGTGCCGAAACACATCAAAACAATCCGGAATGACTTCAAATTTTGTACACAAGTCATAATTGACAAAACGAAGCTATTCCAATTTCTAGAATCGGATTCCGACCCCGATATCAAAAAGTCAACCCCCGGTCAAACTTTTCAAAAATTCATCTTTCGCCATTTCAAGCCTAATTCCACTACAGACCTCCAAATAATTTTCCGGACATACTCCTAAGTCCATAATCACCATACGGAGCTATTGACATCATCACAATTCTATTCCGAAGTCGTTTGCTCAAAAGTCAACTCTCCGGTCAACTCTTTCCATTTAAACTTCTAAATAAGGATTGTTCTTTTAATTTAATTTTGAATCTTCAGTAATTCAAACTCGACCACACCCGCGGGTCATAATATATATTATGAAACTGCTCGAGACCTTAAGTCACTGAACGGGGTGTAAATTTTTAAAACAACAAGTCGGGTCGTTACACCTATATTGGTTTTGATGATTAACATAGTTATAAAAGAACCAGGTCTCTTGGAGTGTATTGATCATAAGCAAGAAACCGATTCCTAATGCAAGACGAATTCGTTAAAATATTTATTACGTCCGCTACAAGTATTACGTCGGCAAGAGGAATTCATGATCAAAAAGATTTCAATAATATTGTTACACTTGAAAAGGGATATGGAAAAAAGAAAAGCGTGTGGAGTTGAAACAAATAAGGAAACTAAATCCTAAAAGAAGCATTTTTCTTAACCGAAATATTCTAGATTTTGGAATATTAATTGACCAAGTTTTTAGCCAACCTCACTCCTGTATAAAGCATCATGTTTCTACTATTTAAGGCTAACCCTATTCGCACAGTTTCAAAAAATTATTCTTGGCAAATAACAATTATATCAAGAATGTGCTTTTAAATATTCACGCTGAGCAATTAAAGAACCTATTCCCGAAAACGAAGGTGCTTTAGTTCTTTAGTTGGTTAGGTTGAATCATTGTTCTTGTAACCTATATTGATTTTTTGAGAAGTGTATTCACATGTAAACAATTCTGAAGAGTTCATTTAGCTTTCTAGGGTAGAGTTTATAGTCTTGAAAGGGGTAGCTAATTGGATTGATTATAGGAGTTAATGTACTAGAGTTAATCTATTTGGTTATTGAGCTAAAACTTAAAACCGCTCTACGAAGTTAGTGATGTTTTGAGGCAAATCTTATGAGGATAAGTTGTGGCTTTTACTCCCTTGAGTAAGGAGGTTTTCAATGCAAATTTCTTGTGTACGTTATATTTTCGCACTTCACTTTCAATTTGTGTTAGACTAATTAAGTCAAAGAACTAGGTTCTTTGATAAGTAAAAATTGAGTAAGAAATAATTCACCCTCCTCTTGTATCTTGGTGCATCTTAAAATAACAATTAGTATTAGAGCATATTCTGTCAAAGTAAGGCTAACACCTTAAAAGGATCCAAGATAGCTGCACCTCCAAGCATTCAAGAAGGACAATCAACTACCCACTATTTTTCAACGGAAAGTGCTATGGATAGTGAAAAGAAAGAATGCTAGATTTTTCGAAAGACGAAGATTTAAATCTCTAGAACGCATTTTAGAAAGGTTCGAAGGTTCCTTTGGCAAAGATAATAAGGGGTCAGTGACTGACCCCAAAACATGGGAGCACTATAATGATGAACATGTCAAGGCTATTTAGAAGAACACTAAAGCCAATTTACCGGACCTAATGAGATAATCAAAATATCTGCATGCATTAATGCTAAGCAAATCTCACGCCTTATATACCGCTCATGAAGAATAAACTACATCAAACAGTCTAAGATTGCTCACAAAGCAGTATGAACTCTTCAAGTTGAAGGAGGTGAAAACTATCTACAATGATCAATAACGAACTAATCTTTATTGAAGAAATCATCCATATCAATAAAATCATAAGGAATATTCTAAGTACACTGCCTTTCTCCCGAGAAAGCAAGCTTAACACATTTATTGAAGCTAGGAATCTTGAGACAATTACCACTGACGATATTATTGAAAACTTTAAAACATATGAGTTGAAGAAGTATTACGATCGCCAGATAGCAAAGCCTCGCAAGGAGAAGAACCTAGTTTTTAAAACCACAGAAAAGCTAAATATTGGCGATGATGCTATGGCACCACTGATACGTCGCTCCTAACAGATAATTAGAAAAGGGTAGATTCCAGAAAAAAGATAGCAGCTCCAAATCTAAAGCTCCATAAACAAGCAACACTGATGAGTGCTACAAGTATGGCGGTCACGATCATTTTATGAGGAATTGCCCAATATGAAAAATTGAGTAGAAGAAAAGTAAACTTGATAAATCAAATGAGCAAAAAAAGATAGGGTTCCTGAAAATAAAATGACAAATAAAAAAGTAGGTAAGATCGTAAAAAAGGGATTTGACTATAGAAATACCTTCAACGATGAAAGTGATGATGAAGATCAATCCATGATGGTCAAGGATGATCCTGACTCAAACATTGAAGATATTCTTGCTTTGATGGCCAACTCTAATTCAGATGTGGAACATGACCAAACTGAGTAAATATTTATGATATTAAAAAAATGATTCATGCTTACTCTGAAAATATATTGGCTTCATTGTCCCATATATTAATTGATACATATCATAATATATGTGCCAAAAAGAAATAACTTATAAATAAATTTACCTCTCTTAAGCTTGAAAACAAAGACTTAGAAGTAAGTAAGAAAAACCTAAAAAGTACCATTAAAGATCTAAAGATCTAGGTTGTTACTTTAGGTAATGACAACTCAGCTTTAGAGTAAGAAAATAAAAAGCTTCTTGATGCATATTCTGAGAGAAAGAGTCATGCTAGTTAGATTGAAGAAAACCTAGATAATGAATTAAAAAAGACTAAGAGTAATCTCTCTACAGAATGTGAGAAAAATAGGGTACTTCAAGAGAACCTAAACAAAAGTAAGTATAAATTGGAAAGAACTTTTAAATAGAGCAAGTCCTAAGATATACTAACTATCTTGCATAAAAATTACTATAGCGAAGAAAAAGATTATGACATAAAAAGGTTAAAACTCTTTATAACCCTAAAAGTAGTTATGTCTTTGATCCTTGAAATCACGTGTGTACACACTACGGTAATAATGAGCATTTCAAAGATTCATGCACGACTAAGTTTAAAGCCTTTCAAAAATATTAAATATGTTGAGAAAAGGAAAATTGTTAAACCCGGTTCTTCATTGAAAAATACAAGACTATTAAGATGGGCTAAACAAAATTTGATTCATCCTCTTACTCAAAGGAACTCAAGCTAGTCTAAGTTGCTAAAACTAATCCCTAAATTATTTTACAGACTAAGGCGAGGAAACGAGAAAATATATAGTACGTGGACAATGCTTGCTTTTGATACATGACAGGAAAAAAAAATATTTTCTCTCACTGATAGCCTATCAAGGAGGGAGTGTGGAATTCAAAAATAATAAGAAAGGAGATATCATTGGTAAAGGTAAGGTTTATATGTTTCACTCCTATGCGATTGAAAATTTATATTATATTAATGGTTAAAATTCAACTTAATGTGTGTGTCTCAAATATGTGATAGAGAAAACTAGGTCTTGTTCACCTCTAGTGTATGTAATGTCACTAATCTGAATACTAGAAACCTGGTTCTTAGAGGAAAAATGCACAAAAATATTTACAAAGCTGATATTATATTATCTCCAGAAAATGAATTAACATATCTTAGTTGTTGATACTGAGTCACTAATGTGGCAAAAAAGGCTAGTACATGCAAGCTTTATTGCTAAACAAGTTGATGTCAAAGGACCTGATTCTTGGTCTTTCAAACTCTAGGTTCAAGGAAGACAAAGTTTGTAATATTGATGCAAAAGGTAAACATGACAAGTCCTCATTTAAATCAAAGAAAGTTCTAAGTACCTCTCGTCCTTAGAGCTACTACAAATGGACTTATATGGTCCCATGAGGGTTTAATGTAGAGGATGAATCAATTATATATTTGTGATTGTTGATGACTATTCTAGCTTTACATGGACTTTATTTTTTTTCCTCTAAAAATAAAATATATGATTTGTTTGTTGAATTTGTGAGGAAACTACAAAGAAAAATGGATAGTCAAGTACTTAGCATTAGATCTAATTATGACACTGTACTTAAAAATTCTAGATTTCTTGAATACCGTGTGAATTATGATATTGATCACAACTTTGTTGTATCTATGGCTCCCCAGTAAAATGATTAGAAAGGAATAATAGGACTTTTAGAGGATATGACTAGAACTATGATAATTGCTAGTGGTCTTCCTAAAACTTTCTGGGCTGAGGCTGTAAACGCTGCTTGCTATATAATCATTAGGCCTTTACTTGAGAAGACCTCCTCTGAGTTACTTAAAGGCCGTAAATATAATATAACTCACCTAAGAGCATCTGTCAATAAGTGTTTTGTGTATAATAATGGTAAAATTACTCTTGGAAAGCTTAATACAAAAAGAAATGGGAGTGTCTTATTTGGATATTCTTCACATAGTAAGGCCTATAAAGTATATAACAAAAGAACCTTGTGTGTTTAAGAAAGTGTGCATACGATTTTTGATGAAATTGATCATTTGACTGAGAAACGTTGGCAAGATAATGATGATGATAATGGTGAAATTTGACTCATATAAGCCTATACTGATGGATCAGATCAAGGCATTCTGTTGAACACTATTGTAGAAGAGATGACACAAGAACCCAATTCTCTAGAAGCTGAGCATGATATACAACAGACAAGGACAATCGAATAGGCTAAAGCTAGAATAACTAGTAACAATGAATTTGGTTTCTCTGTTGATCAAGAAGGGAATAGTGATACTAAGGAAGTATAAGTGAGAAACAGGAAGTAAAAAAGTCCTCACCCAATTTGGAATGTGCTCACTCTTATGGATTTTATAATCATGACGAGATCCAAAGTGAGAAATATATATGCCTTCTCTGCTTACTTGTTCATGATTAAGCCCAAAAGTCTCAAGGAGTCTCTTTAAGATACTGATTGGATTGTGGCTATGTAAGAAGAGCTTTACCAATTTGAGAGAAATAAAGTATGTCATCTGGAATCCCGACTGAAGGACAAAACGATCATAGGAACCCAGTGGATTTTTAGAAACAAGTTGGATCACCAAGGTACTATTGATCACATTTAATTCACACCCAATTAAAGAGTTTGAAACGACCGTTGCAATTATAAATCCCAACATGATTCGGGGTCGAATCCATAGGGAGTTTAAGTTGGTGCTAAAGTAAGCACTTAAGAAAAGAACTCGAAATACCTAAATTTAGCTTTCAAACAAGTAGGGGTAATTGTTATCTAAATTAACTTCTAAGAGATATAACTAACTAGTAAGCAAATACTGAGTGAAATGTTTTAGTATTTTTATCAGATAAGGGAAAAGCCTAGGGATGTAACCTTCACATAGGTGTAAACCTAATGGGTATAGTAAATCTATGCTTGTTTGATAGATTAGTGTGTGTTATGACTCTCAATGCACAAGTACCCACTCAATACCTCTCAGTTAAAGAGTGATTATACCCAAATTGGCTTTCTCAAGACCAAATGGGTAGCAATCTAAATAATTGATATGGATCCAATTGGGATTATCCCTATATCTAGTTCAAATCCTTTAATCAAAACTTCAACTAGTTCAATTTCTTATTAGCCAAGTTTTTCTAGACTAGGTTCCTCTTTCTCAAGTAAGAACTAACTCAAATAGGCATGAATCAATATTTGCAACCATTAATTCTAGATATAAAACATAAAAAAGGCTAAATAACATACACCAAATCAATAACAAGCATTAATATTGAATACCCATAAGTTTTACACACTAAGGTTGGATCACAACCCTAGATAAAATCTAGCTACTCATACTCATAGACATGAAAAATTAAAAAGAAGAAGTAATTGAAGACATTAAACTAAAACTAAAAGGTAAAATCAATGTGACTTCTCTAATTGTCGTCACAAATTGCCCAAAATGGCAGTCTAACCGCTACCAGCTGCTACAGTATAAAAGTTGCCCTAAAAGAATATTTCTCATCTATTTATAGTGCTCTGAAATTCAGTAACGAAAATTCTCTTCGGGAGGTTCTGCGGCCGCATAATTCATCTGCGGTCTGCACTTTCATCTGTTACTCTTGCAGTTGTGTCACGACCCGATCGGTCGTTTTGAGTGTTTTTGTAACGATCCTACTTATCGTTTTGAGTATTTATGCTCCTTTCAACTATTTGAACCCTTGAATAACTTCATATGATGTATTATTACATGTGTGAATCATTGATTTTGGTTTGGCAGGTGTTTCATAATTAGTTCGGAAGAATGAATTTCATATTTGAAGCTTTGGAAGAGTTCACAAGTTTGACCTTTTAGTATTCGACCTCAGATCATAGTTTTGATTATTCTGTTAGGTCCGGATAGTAATTTTGGACTTGGGCGTATGCTCGAAATTTCATTTGGATATTTCTAGAAGTTTTCGACACCAATCGGCGAAAGTTGGAAATTTGAAGGTTTGGAAGGTTCATAAGTTTGACCGGGAGTGAAATTTTTGATATTGGGGTCGGATTCTGATTCCGGAAGTTGGAACAGGTCTGTAATGTCATATGGGACTTATGTACAAAATTCAAGGTCAATCGGACATGTTTTGATAGGTTTCAGCATCGAATGTGGAATGTAGAAGTTCATAAGTTCTTAGGCTTGAATCGATGCGCGATTCATGTTTTTATCATTGTTTGAAGTGATTTAAAAGCTCGACTTAGGTCGTATGTTATTTTAGAACTTGTTGGTATATTCGTACAGGGTCCCGAGTGGATCGGGTGTGTTTCGAGGTGAGTTTTGAACGAGTTTGCGCATGCGGAGGGAACATTTTGGAGTGATGAGGCAAAGCCTCATGTGTGGACCTTAGAGGAAAATTGCGGACCTTAGAGGAAAATTGCGGGCCACAGAGGAAATGTGCGGACCGCAGAAGTCCTCTTGCTGCCGCAGAAAGGAGAACCTGCAGGTTCGATGGTCTGACTTCCGAAGCTTATATCTTTTGATCTATAAAGAATTTGGAGATGATCCAAAGATAAAAGTTGTAGCCCTTTGAGTCTAGTTTTCAGAAAGTTATATCATTCATCATTTGGACATATGTATAGAATATTATGGTCAACATACTGAAGTCTGGTAGTGCAGTTACTGTTAGACTACGACCGCACAATTTGGGTTGCGGCCGCAGAACTTGAAATGTGCGGATCACACAAAACAATGTGCGGTCAGCACAATGGGAGATCAGATTGTTGTACCTTATAAACAAGGGTTAGAGTTTTATTTCATATTTGGACTTCGGGAGGTCGGTTTGTGTCGACTTTTTGTGGGATTTTCAAAATATTCAACGGGATAAGTGATTCTAACCCGTATTTGGTCAATATACATGAATATATCATTGTTTTCATCATTTAATTAGTATTTTGAGATGAAAATTTGGAAAAAAATGTAGAAATTTTATAAAACGAATTTTTGGAATTTCAATGTCCATTCGTGGTCGGATTTGAGTGAAACTAGTATGGTTGGACTCGTAATTGAATGAGTTATCGAATTTCGTGAGTTTCGTCTGATTTCAAGATGTGGGCCCGCTACTGACTTTTCGAGCGGAGTTGGGAATTTTTATAAATTGTAAGCATTGGGGTATATTTTGATTAATTTGCACGTTATTTGACTAGTTTTGAATCGTTTGGCTTGGAATTGAGGAGGTATGAAGTCTTTCAGAGGTTGATACACACAGTAGAATTTTTGGAGCATTTCTTAGCTTGCTCGGTATTAGATTCGACTTGTTCGAGGTAAGTAGCACTTCTAAACTTGGAGTTGAGGGTATGAACCCTGATTATACGTGTTATTTGATTTGTTTAGAGGTGACGCACATGCTAAGTGATGGGCGTGTGGGTGTGCACCGTAGAAATTGAGACTCAATTGATTCCGTAGAGCTGTATAGTCAATTAACTTGTATATTTCCATGTATTTTTATGTGTTAAGGAAACTGAGTTGTGACTCATGTTATAAATCATGCTTAGGTTTATGTTGGTATTATTGGGACCCACTGAGGTCATTTTTGCTGGTGAGTTATTTATTTAAATTTAATTTTCATACCCAGTCATATACATTCATTGTATATCATATCTCAGTCTCTGTTGTTGTTTATTGAATATCATCATTTTGGGCTAGTTTCATGATATTGTGAGCTCGCGAGACTGGAGAGATTGATGACTGAGTGAGGCCGAGGCCTGATTTCCAGATTTGATACTATAGCACATGAGTTGTTCGTGCAACTCATGAGTTGTCGGTGCGGATCCATATATTGATACTATAACACGTGCGTTGTCCGTGCGGATCCAGATATTGATACTATAGCACGTGAGTTGTCCGTGTAACACTTAAGTTGTCCGTGCGGATCCAAATATTGATACTATAGCACGTGAGTTGTTCGTGCACCACATGAGTTATCCATGCGGATTATATATGGCATTTGGGATGAAGGAGCCTCTCCGGAGTTTGCACCTCCACAGTGAGTGCAGTTGATTTTATATTTTTGGGATGTACTTCCCTTGGCATGGATCTTGCCCGAATCATTTATTATATATACGGGATGGATCTTCCCTAGGCTAGATTGGCCATATACAATACTGAGTGATTGAGTATTTTGAGGTTGTGAGTGCTTGAGGGTTTTCCACAGAGGTGCATCACATACAACATGTACATTGGCATGTAGATATAGAGATATCATATTCCTCATATCATTTAGAATCGATCTATTTTACTTGTACTGAGTTTAACTGCTGAACTTGAAAGCATGCCTATATTTTTGTACTGTTATTTTTATATTGGACTGTACCTGTTAAGCTCGTCACTACTTTCAGCCCAAAGGTTAGTCTTGTTACTTATTGAGTACATGGGGTTGGTTGTACTCATACTACACTTTTGCACCTTGCGTGCAGATTTTAGATGTCGATGTAGCTGCGTACGACGAGAGCCGGATCTGAAGATGTGCCTGCGTTCCAGTCATTGCTGCCTCTTGTTCATGGTGGCTTTAGAATTTTTAATCTGTTCATGCATACTTCAGACATATGATGTATTTTTATTTCACACCAGCTTTATAAATTCTAATCTTAGAAGCTTATGATTTGTACTACCAGTCCTTGGAGAGTATATTAGAATCAGTTAAATATTAATTAAATCAGATTGTTGTTATTTGGCTTACCTAGCAGGTGAGGTTAGGTGCCATCAAGGCTAGTTGGATTTTAGGTCGTGACAGTTGTAGTCTCGATCACCAATTTATTGCTTATTCTATGCTCAATTGTTATTATGTGACTTTTCGGGGTAAATTTGGTTCCGGGGATATTTCAGAATGAATCGGGGCACTTAGTCCCAAAGTTGGAAACCTAAGTTGAAAGAGTTGACCAGATGTTGACTTATGTGTAAATGGCTCCGAAATGGAGTTTTGACGGTTCCGATAGCTATTTTTAACTTAGGAGTGTGTCAAGATAGTGATTTGGAGGTCCGTAGGCGATTTTGGCTTGAAATGGTAAAAGTTGGAAAATTAGAAGTTTGGAGAGGTGAGAAGTTTGATCGGGAGTTGACTTTGTGGTTACTGGAATCGGATTTTGATTTTGAAAGTTGGAATAGGTCCTATGTGTCATTTATGACTTTTGTGCAAAATTTGAGGTCAATCGGAGTTGATTTGATAGGTTTCGGCATCGAATGTAAAAGTTAGAAGTTCATAAGTTCATAAGGCTTGAATCGATGAGCGATTTGTAGTTTTAGTGTTGTTTGATGTGATTTGACATTTTGAGCGAGTTCGTATGATATTTTAGGACCGGTTGGTATGTTTTATTGAGGTCCCTGGGGCCTCGGGTGTGATTCAGATCATGTTCGGCGCATTTTGAACCTTGGAAGAATTCTGCTTTTGTTGGTGCTGGTTTTCTTGTATGCGATCGCGAGAGGAGGATCGTGATCGCGAAGTGTTATTGTGGTAGTTGGGATTTTTTTTCTATACGTTCGCGAACTTGGGTCTGCGATCGCATATGTTGGAGAGGCAGTGACTCGTGAATGCGTAGGTCTAGTCGCGTTCGCGAAGAGGTAAAGTAGAGACTGTATTCACGTGAATTTGTTATTCGCGATCGCGTAATGATGCCTGTGATTGCCTAGGTTTGAGAATTTTTGACTCGCGTTCGCGTAGAGTAAAGTTTTGGCAACTTAGAATTTTTGCTTCATGATCGTGAAGCATTTCTCGCGTTCGCGAAGAAGGACATTTAGGTAGACTCTTAAATATAAAAAATGAGGGTTTGAGTTATATTTCACAATTTGGTTTTGGGAGCTCGGATTAAGGGGACTATTGGAGAGATTTTCAAGGGAATGATTGGGGTAAGTGATTCTAACTCGGATTTGGTTAAATTACATGAATATATCATTGATTTCATCATTTAATTAGTGTTTTGGGGTGAAAATTGGGAACAATTGTAGGAACTTCTATGGCTTTAATTTGAGGATTTGAAGATAGAGTTGAGATCGGATTTGAATAATTTTGGTATGGGTGGACTCGTGGTTGAATGGATGTTCGGATTTTGTTAATTTTGTCGGATTCCGAGATGTGGACCCGGGGTTGATTTTTTGAGTTGTTTTTTTTTTACTTTTCCTTAAGAACTTAGCTTTAGTGAACCTGGTCTCTAGTCCCTTCTTAAGCCTAGTCAAAACCTAGTTCCTTCTAAGACAAGTCTATTTGTTATTATTCATTTTGCATTCTATATTTCTTTGTAGGCGATAATGTTAACAAACTTCACTTTCTTGTAATATTCTCGTGCGAATTTGTTGATTCCGGAAACTAATCTTCTGTTACTCTATTCTCTCACAGATGGTGAGAACAGGTGCTACCGAACCGGGTGGACGACCACCAATACCACCAGCTAGGGCCACGAGAGGCTGGGTTCGCGATAAAGGCCAAGGTGCAGCTCGTACATCAGCTAGAGCAGCACCTGTAGATCCACTAGTGGCACCAGCTCAGGCACCAGCTGTACCCATTGTGATTCCAGGCCTTCAGAAGGCTTTGGCCTAGATATGGACTGTTTACACTAGCCTTACTCAGGCGGTTTCAGTTTCGGACGCACCAGCCACTTTTCAGGCCGGGGGAGATGCTCAGACTCTAGCCGCCCGTACTCCAGAGCGGGTGATGTAGGAACTTCAGACACCGGGGGTACTGCTAGCCCAGCTGGTTGCAGTTGCTCAAGCCCAGGTTGGTCCCATTATGAGTGATAAGGAGCAGAAGAGACTAGCGAGGTTTGGGAGGCTCAAGCCTCCAACATTCAGTGGGGCTGAGTCAGAGGATGCTCAGGACTTCATGGATAGGTGCCAGCGGATTCTTCAGACGACGGGTATGCTGGAGACTAATTGGGTCTCATTTACTACTTTTTTGCTGACGGGGACATCCTTTAGATGGTAGGAGGCCTATGAGCGGAGCAAGCCAGCCGATGCTACATCACTTTCTTGGCACGAATTCTCCGTTCTCTTCTTAGAGAAGTTTGTACCACCGACCCACAGGGAGGAGTTGCGTAGGTAGTTTGAGCAGCTATGCCAGGAGGATATATCCGTGACCCAGTACGAGATGAGGTTTTAGAGTTGGGTCATCACACGATCTGGTTGGTTCCCATAGAGATGGAAAGGATTAAGAGGTTCATTGATGGCCTCAGCTATGGACTGCGTTTTGTTATGACTCGAGAGAATGCATCAGGTTCTAGGTTTAACGAGGTGGTTGATATTGCTCGGTGGCTAGAGATAGTCCGTAGTTAGGAGCGTGAGGAGAGGGAGGCCAAGAGGCCTCGTGGTTTGGGTGGTTTCAGTGATGTTCCTTCTGGGGACAGTCCTACTACAGTAGGGGTCGACCTTATAGACCCACTCAGATGGCTCGTCTGGTTCATCGTGGTGCATCAGCTAGCCATGGTTCAAATAGTGCTTGTCCGGGTTAGTCATCTCTCAGTGCTCTCCCAGCTTAGAGTTCATCTTGTACTCCATCATTTTAAGGTTCATCTGTATCAGGTCCTTCTAACAATTATTCTGGTTATCGGGGCCCGATTCAGTCCCCACCACCAGTGGGGAGTTTCTTCGAGTGCAAGGAGTTTGGGCATGTGTGGAGACAATGTCCCCGCCGCTTTGGAGGTCTAGTTCAGCATAAGGATCAAGCGGTAACTTCTGGACCAGTTACTTCACCAGCGGCCCAGCCAGCTTGGGGTGGGGCTCAGGCAGTTAGGGATCTCCTTAGAGGGGGAGGCCGATCAGGCGGCGGTTAGGCTCGATTCTATGTTGTTCCTGCTAGGCCAGGGGCTGTTGCTTCAGATGCAGTGATCACAGGTATTGTTTTAGTGTGCCACAGAGATGCTTCCACATTATTTGACCCTGGTTCTACTTATTCCTATGTGTCATCCTACCTTGCTCGTTATCTGGATATGTCCCGAGAGTCCTTAGTTTCACCTATTCATGTATCTACGCCGATGGGCGATACTATTTTTGTGGACTATATGTATCGGTCGTGTGTGGTGACCATTGGAGGATTGGAGACTAGAGTTGATCTCTTATTACTTTGTATGGTTGTTTTTGGCGTGATTTGGGTATGGATTGGTTATCCCTATGTCATCCTATTCTAGATTGTCACGCTAAGATTGTGACGTTGGCGATGCCTTGATTACCGAGGATCGAGTGGAGAGGTTCCCTAGATTATGTTCCCAACAAGGTGATTTCTTATATGAAAACCCAACAAATGGTTGGGAAGGGGTGTTTGTTATATTTGGCCTTTCTGAGAGATATTGGTACTGATACTCCTACTATTGATTTTGTTCCGATAGTGCGAGACTTTCTGGATGTGTTTCCTGCAGACCCATCGGGCATGCCACCTGACAGGGATATTGACTTGGTGTCGGGCACTCAGCCCATTTCTATTCCTTCGTATCGTATGGCACCACCAGAGTTGGAGGAATTGAAAGAGCAACTTCAGGAGCTTCTTGATAAGGGGTTTATTAGGCCTAGTGTGTCACCATGGGGGGCACAGATTCTATTTGTGAAGAAGAATGATCGTACTATGAGGATGTGCATTGACTATAGCAAGTGGAACAAAGTTACAATAAAGAACAACTTTTCTTTGCCGCGAATTGATGATTTATTTGACCAGTTTCAGGGAGGGAGGGTGTTCTCTAAGATTGATTTGAGGTCTGGGTATCACCAATTAAAGATTCGGGACTCAGATATTCTGAAGATGGCATTTAGGACCTGCTATGGTCACTATGAGTTCCTTGCGTTGTCTTTTGGGCTGACCAACCCCTAGCAACATTCATGCATCTGATGAATAGTGTATTCCAGCCATATCTTGAGTCATTTGTCATAGTATTTATTGATGATATCCTGGTGTACTCACGTATCCATGAGGAGCGTGTACAATATTTGAGGATTGTATTACAAAGATTGAGGGAGGAGAAGCTTTATACCAAGTTCTCCAAGTGTGAGTTATGGCGCAGTTCAGTAGCATTTTTGTGGCACGTGGAGTCCAGCAAGGGGATTAAGGTGGATCCAAAGAAGAAAGAGTCGGTTCAGAATTGGCCCAGACTGTTTTCAGCTACTGAGATTCATAGTTTTCTCATCTTGGTCAGATATTATCGTCGCTTCGTGGAGGGTTTCTCATCCATTGCACAGTCTTTGACCAGGTTAACCTAGAAGGGTGCTCAATTCAGGTGGTCGTATGAGTTTTATGAGAGCTTTTAGAAGCTCAAGACTGCCTTGACCACATCTTCAGTTCTAGTTTTTCCCTCGGCATCAGGTTCTTATACTGTGTATTGGGATGCTTCTCAGTTTGGTTTTGGGCCTGTCTTGGTGCAGGAGGGTAGAGTGATTGCTTACGCTCCGCGCCGGTTAAAGCCCCGTAAGAAGAGTTATATTGTTCATGATTTGGAGTTGGCAGCCATCATTCATGCATTGAAGATATGGAGGCACTATCTCAACGATGCATCTTGTGAGATATTTACGGATCATCAGAGTCTCCACCACTTTTTCAAACAAAAGGATCTAAATTTGAGGCAGCGGAGATGGTTGGAGCTGCTAAAGGACTATGATATTATAATTTTATATCATCTTGGGAAGGCCAATGTGGTGGCCGATAACTTGAGAAGAAAGGCGGTGAGTATGGATAGCCTTGCATTTATTCCTGTTGGTGAGAGACCGCTTGCATCAGATGTTCAGGCCTTGACCAATCAGTTCGTGAGGTTAGATGTTTCGGAGCCCAGTCGAGTTCTAGCTTGTGTGGTTTCTCGATCTTTCTTATATGATCGCATCAGAGAGCGTCAGTATGGTGATCCCCATTTGCTTGTCCATAAGGACACGGTTCAGCACGGTGATGCCAAGGAGGTTACTATTAGAGATGATAGGGTGTTGCAGATGTAGGGCCATATTTGTGTGCCCAATGTGGATGGGCTACGTGAGTTGATTCTTGAGGAGGCCCACAGTTCAGTGTATTCCATTCATTAGGGTGCCGCAAAGATGTATCAAGACTTGAGGCAGCACTATTGGTGGAGAATACTGAAGAAAGACATAGTGAGGTTTGTAGCTCGGTGCGTAAATTATCAGCAGGTGAAGTACAAGCATCATAGACCGGGTGGATTGCTTCAGAGGCTTGAGATTCGAGTGGAAATGGGAGCGCATCACCATGGACTTTATAGTTGGTCTCCACAGACTTTAAGGAAGTTTGATGCTATTTGGATGATTGCTGATCGGTTGACCAAGTCCGCGTATTTTATTCATGTTCGGAATTTTATTCTTTGGAGCGGTTGGCTAAAATCTACATCTGCAAGATTGTTCGCCTTCACGGTGTGCCGGTGTCCATCATTTTAATCGGGCTACGCAGTTTACATCATAGTTTTGTAGAGCAGTGTAGCGAGAGTTAGGCACACGGGTTGAGTTACATACAACATTCCACCCTCAGACAGACGGACAGTCCGAGCGCACTATTCAGATATTGGAGGATATGCTACGCGCTTGTGTCATAGATTTCGGGGGTTCTTGGGATCAGTTTCTACCGCTTGCAGAGTTTTCTTAAAACAATAGCTACCAATAGAGCATTCAGATGGCTCTGTGTGAGGATTTGTATGTGAGATGGTGTCGGTCTCTGGTGGATTGGTTTGAGTCGGGAGAGACTAGGCTATTGGGTACTGACTTGGTTCGGGATGCTTTGGACAAGGTTAAGTTGATTCAGGATCGGCTTTGCACAACACAGTCTAGATAGAAGAGTTATGCCGATCGGAAGGTTAATGATGTTCCTTACATGGTGGGAGAGAAGGTACTGCTCAGATTTTCACCCATGAAGGGAGTTATGAGGTTTTGGAAGAAGGGAAAGTTGAGCCCTCGGTATATTGGGCCTTTTGAGGTGCTTGAGAGGATTGGAAAGATGGCTTACAAGCTTGCATTGCCGCCTAGTCTGTCTAGTGTTCATCTAGTGTTTCATGTTTCCATGTTCCGGAAGTATGTCAGCGGTCAGTCTCATGTTTTGGACTTTAGAATGGTTTAGTTGGGTGGTGATCTGACTTATGATGTGGAGCCGCTGGCCATTTTGGATCGGCAGGTTCGAAAGTTGAGGTCAAAGAACATAGCTTTAGTAAAGGTGCAGTGGAGAGGTCAGCCAGTCGAGGAGGCTACTTGGGAGACCGAGCAGGAGATGCGTAGCAGATATCCACGCGTATTTGAGACTCAAGGTATGATTCTAGACCCATTCGAGGACAAACGTTTAATTAAGAGAGGGATGATGTAACGACCCAGCTGGTCATTTTGAGTATTATTGCCCCGTTCCCCCATTGTTTGCTTATTCTATGATCAATTATTGTTATGTGACTTTTTGGGGTAGTTGGTTTGGTTCCGGAGATGTTTTAGAATGAATTGGGACACCTAGGCCCAAGGTTGGAAGCATAAGTTCAAAGAGTTGATCGGATGTTGACTTATGTGTAAACGGATCCGGAATGGATTTTTGATGGTTTCGATAGCTCCGTGTGGTGATTTTGGACTTAGGAGCGCGCCCGGATATTAATTTGGAGGTCTGTCGATGATTTTGGCTTGAATTGGTGAACGTTGGAAAAATAAAAGTTTGGAAAGTTGAGAAGTTTGACTGAGAGTTGACTTTATGGTTACCGGGCTCGAATTTTAGTTCCGAAAATTAGAATAAGTCAGTTTTGTCATTTATGACTTGTGTGCAAAATTTGAGGCCAATCACAGTTGATTTGATAGGTTTCGACATCGATTGTAGAAGTTGGAAATTTATTAGTTTCATTAGGCTTGAATTGGGGTGCGATTCATATTTTTGATGTTGTTTGATGTGATTTAACGCCTCAACTAAGTTTGTATCGTGTTTTAGGACTTGTTGGTATGTTTGGTTGAGGTCCTGAGGGCCTCGGGTGGATTCAGATGGTTAATGGGTTGCAATTTGGACTTAGGAGATTGCTGATGTTGCAGGTTTGGTTTCCTTGTACGCGATCGCGTGGGAAGGTTCGCGATCGCGAAGGCTTATTTGGGCAGCTGGTGGAGTTGTTCTATGAGATCATGTGAAATGGTTTGCGATCGCGGAGCATTCTCTTTCAGTGCATCGCGAATGCGTAAAGGGGGTCGCGTCCGCGAAGAAGGAAAAGAGGAGATTGGGTTCACGCGATTTTGTTCTTCGCGATCGCGTGAGTAGGTTCGCAATCACATAGTGTGTTGAGCCTGTAAGTTGCGTTCGTGTGGGTTTATTTTCATTCGCGAAGAGTTAATTTTGGCAGCGTGGATTTTGTGCTTCACGATCGCGAAGAAGAGCATCTGGGCTAACTCTTAAATATCAAAAACGAGGGTTGGAGGGATTTTCAAAGAAGTAATTGGGGTAAGTGATTCTAACTCGGATTTGGTTAAATTACATGAATCTATCATTGTTTTTATCATTTAAGTAGTGTTTTGAGTTGGAAATATTGGGAAAAATTATAGAAACTTTATAGGCTTTAATTTGAGGATTTGAAGGTCGAGTTGTGATCGGATTTGAGTAATTTCGGTATGGTTGGACTCGTGGTTGAATGTGTGTTCAGAATTTATTAATTCTTTTGGATTTCGAGATGTGGGACCGGGGTTAAATATTTTAGGTGACTTTTTAACTTTTGCTTAAGAACTTAGCTTTATCATATAGAATTGATTCCTATAGATTGTGTTGATTGTATCGAGTTGTTTGTGGCTAGATTCGAGTCGTTTGGAGGCTGATTTGCAAGGCAAGGGCTTGTTGGAGTAGATATTTGTACGGTTTGAGGTAAATAACACTTCTAAACTTGGTTCTGATGGTATGAATCCCTGAATTACATGTTATGTGATTGGTGTTGAGGTGACACGCATGCTAGGTGACGGACGTGCACCGTAGAAATTATGACTCGATCGATTCCGTGGAACTGTGTTGTCAAATAATCTTATCATTATCCATATATTCTCCACGTGTTAAGGAAATTGAGTTGTGATTTATGTTAGAAATACGGCTTAGGATGTATGCTGGTACGGTTGGAACCCACAAACGTCGTGTTGTTGTTAAATTACTTGCTTAATTTGCAATTATGTACTTAGTCATATCTATCATTTGTATATTATATCTCAGTCTCTGTTGCCATATATTGATACATCATATCTTCATTGTTTGGGCTGATTGTCATGATATTCGTGAGTCCGAGAGACTGGAGAGATTGATGACTGAGTGAGATCAAGGGCCTGCTTGTGAGGATATTTATGGGATCGGGCTGCACGCCGTAGCATGCTTTATTGATTCATGCCATGATTGGCTTATTTTAGCGCTTGGGCAGGATCCACCCCTCCATAGTCTGACTTATCAGCAGTGAGTGCATGTACCTACTGAGTGCGAGTGCGAGTGCGAGTGCCGAGTGATTGGGAGGATTGAGTGAGTATGAGGACAAAGTGACTGTAAGGAATGAGTGAATTGATACTCTGAGAGTATACATATGATTTTATCATTGTGTTACATTACAATTGGCATGCATAATTGACATGTAGATATAATGATGTATCATTCCTTATTTCAGTCACACTTGGTATATTTTATCTGTTTTGAGCTTAAACTGTTGAACTTGAAAGTATATCTACATTTCTGTACTGTTTAATTCGGTATATGGACTCTACTTGTTGAGCTCGTCATTCCTTCCAGCCCAAGGTTAGTCTTGTTACTTATTGAGTATGTTGGGTCGGTTGTAGTCATACTATACTCTGCACTTTGTGTGTAGATCCGGGTACTTCCGGGTATGGCGGCTGCTAACTTTTGGAGCTTTATCTGTTGGAGACTATCGAGGTTGCTGCCTTGGCGTCCGCAGACCTTGACTCTCCTTTTTTTTTTAAAAGTTATTTGTAATGTTCTATCCTTCTATACAGTGATTTTAGCAGTCACATTATGTTGTCAGTTAGATGCTCATGTACTCAGTGACACCCGAATTTTGGGGGAATATTGTATTGAGTCGCGGTATTTTCGTATCAGTATTTATGAGATTTTACTCTTAAGCTTGTTTTATTATTTCTTCAAAGTTAAAGATGTGTGGTTTATTGTGATTGTCAGCTTGCCTAATTTTGCGTTATGCGCCATCACGACATGTGAGATTTGGGTCATGACAAGTTGGTATCAGAGGTTACATAGGTCTCACGAATCATGAACAGATTTAGTAGAGTCTTGCGGATCGATACTAGAGTCTTGAGTTGATTGTAGGGCTTAAGGTACTAGAGTTTGTTCCTTTGGTTATTTAATTATACCTTAAAATTTATTTTTGAAATTGGTGAAGTATTGAGATAAATCTTACCGGGATATGTCATGATTTTTACTCCCTGGACCAGGAGGGTTTCTATGTAAAATTGCTTTTGTACGTTATATCTTCGCACTGCACTTTCAATTTGTCTCAGATTAGATAAGTCAAAGAAATAGGTTCTTTCACAAGTGAAAATTGGGTACTACACAATTCATCCCATTTTGTGTCTATGTGCGTCTTAAAATAATATATGTAGTTGTGCCTATCTATGTTCATTGAGTGGTCCTCCTTTGGTCCCACTTCAAGGCGACTAACGTACTAATAGAGTTAAAACCGTGACGCACGGAGTTAGTGTTTACCATAATTTCTTCGAGAAGGACCTACCACATATTCCATGCATAAATAAACGCAACCTTTTAAGAATTAATCGTTTCATTTCATTTTTTCAGCACTGAATATGGGCATTTCAAAGCTTTTTCAGTTGTTTGTCGTGATAGTAATATTGTTGATAACAACTACAGATTACCATGGAAGCCTTGAAGTCAACCGTGTATTTCTTCAACATCCACAACGTCAGCACTCTTTGCATAGTTTCTTTTGTTTTGTTTTCTTCGGTTTGAGAATTTATGTGTTAATTTATTTTTCTTATTTTAAGTATAGGTGATTTTCCGAGCATGTTTTCTAGGATTGGTTTGGACTGCAAATGCTGTGATGGTGCAGGAGGTGAATGTACAAAGTCATGGGAAGGAACTTGCTCAAATTTCCAATGCTCTTCATGGAAACAATATACACATCGAATCCCTAATTAACCACATAATACATTTATATGGTTTTTGGGGTGCACCTCCACAGGCTCTACAGGTTTCATGAATTCCACTGGGTCCCCAGGTTCACATGCTATGGTTGCTGCTCTAGATGTCACTCTAGCTGCACTGTCAGAGTTGGGGTGGAGGTCAGGCTAGTAGTGGTCGCCCTAGAGGGGAGGCTAGGATCGTTTCTATGCTTTTTCGGGTAGGACCGAGGCTGTCTCCTCAGAAGTTGTCATCACAAGTATTGTTCCAGTTTGTCATATGGATGCCTTAGTTTTATTTAATCCGAGTTCCACTTACTCGTATGTGTCATCTTATTTTGCCCCACATTTGGATATATCTCGAGATTCTTTGACTACCCCTGTATATGTATCTACACGTGTAGAAGATTCTATTGCAGTATAATGTGTTTATCGATCGTGTTTGGTCACTATCGGGGGTTATGAGACCATAGTTGACCTATTGCTACTCAGTATGGTAGACTTTGATATGATATTGGGCATGGATTAGCTGTCACCTTATCATGCTATTCTAGAGTGTCACTCCAAAACCATGACATTGGGTATGCCAGGGTTGTCGCGGTTGGATTGGAGGGGTACATTGGATTATATTCCTAGTAGGGTGGTGTCCTTTCTAAAGGCACAGTGAATGGGTGAGAAGGGGTGTGAAGCATATCTAGCCTTTGTGAGGGATGTTAGTCCTAATACTCCTACCATATCTAGCATATTATCTTGATTCTTTCGTCATCTTGTTCATTGAAGACATATCTGATGTACTCCTCCAACCGGGAGGATCATGAGCAGCATTTGAGAATTGTGCTCCAGACATTGAGGGAGAAGAAGTTATATGCAAAATTTTTAAAGTGTGAATTCTGACTTGATTCGGTGGCGTTTTTTGACTATGTGGTATCTAGTGAGGGGATTAAGGTGGATCCGAAGAAGGTGGATATTGTTCAGAGTGGGCTCAAACTATCTTCTGCTACTGAGATCTGGAGTTTTCTAGGATTGGCTGGGTATTATCGTTGTTTTGTGGAGGTTTTTGCATCCATCGCAGCTCCTTTTACAAGATTGACTCAGAAGGGTGCCCCATTCAGGTGTTCCGATGTGTGTGAGGAGAGCTTTCAGAATCTCAAGACTTCATTGACCAGTGATCCAGTTCTGGTATTGCCTTCAGCATCGGTTTCATATACAATTTATTGTGAGGCTTTGCAGATTGGTATTGAGTGTGTGTTGATGCAGGAGGGTAGAGTCATTGCTTATGCTTCGTGTCAGTTGAAGCCCCATGAGAAGAACTACCCAATATAATATTTAGAGCTGGCAGTCATTATTCATGCATTGAATATTTAGAGGCATTATCTCTACGGCTTGTCTTGTGAATTATTCACAGATCACATGAGCCTACAACACTGGTTTAAGCAAAAGGATCTGAACTTGAGGCAACAGAGGTGGTTAGAGCTATTACATGACTATGATATTACCATTATTTATCATCTCGCGAAGGCCAATGTGGTGGCCGATTCCTTGAGTAGGAAGGCTGAGAGAATAAATTGAAGATCTTTTCATCTCACAACAACAACAATATTATTCACAATGTAGCCATTAAAGTTTCTTGTTTAGGGGAAGATATTTCTCTCAATAGTTTTTTATTTTTATACTAATTTTTATATGTAGGTCAATTGACCAATCCCCATTATAGTATCCAATTTTAGTATAATTCTTTTATACTTTGTTATCGTCCATCAAGGTTTGCATTGTTAGGTTCCGCATGGTTTTCATTTAATCAAATTCGACTCGTGGAGGCTACCTATTAGTCTTTTTTCACATAATAATGTGGTTCTACACCTCTGGATTTCTCTAGAATTTCGGGATCAAAGTTTACAAGAACTATAGACAGTTATTACTTTGGTGTTGATGAATCACTTGTTTATATTCTCTTTAATTATGGGTATTCAGTCTTCCTTTTTATATGCTATTACTTAATTCCATAGAACACTAGAAGGGTTATTTTATAATATAGATAAAGAACAAGCAATTCATACGAAAAAGCATTGTAGCTTGAGAACAGCACGTCACTCAAAAAGGGATGTTACAATTGTGATCACTAGTTCCAATGACATAAAAAGATGTGACCGAGGTATGAAATGGGATGATTGATAGAAAAGGATGATGTCTCGGATGAGGTAGCCTAGCCGATCGGGTCGTGATCAGACGCCATGCCGCACACATGGTGGTGATTGTGTTGGAAATTGAAATTGAAATTGTGATTGTGGGTGATGTCTCATATGAGACGGCCTAGCCGATCGAGTCGTGATCGGATGCCATGTCGCACACCTGGTGGTGAATATATCAGAAATTGTAATAGAAATTGTAAATGTGAAATGATCCAATCGGTCGTTTTGATAATTTGAACTTTGCTTGATAGTTTACGGGAGTGAGTAGCTCCGTATGATGTATTTTGATTTGTATGAATTGTCGATTTTGGTTTTCAGGTTATTCGGGACTAATTTGGAAGAATGATTCTCAACTAGGGAGCTTTAAATTTGAAAGAGTTGACCTAGTTTGACTTTTTAGCAATTGACTTCGGATTAGAATTTTGATGGTTCCGTTAGCTCTGTTGGGTATTTTAGACTTAGGAGTGCGTCCGGATTGTGATTTGGATGTCCGCGATTGAATTTGGCTCGAAATGGCGAAAGTTAAAATTTTGAAAAGTTTGACCGAGAGTAGACTTTTTGATATCAGGGTCGGATTCTGATTTCGGAAGTTGGAACAGGTCCCTAATGTCAAATGTGACTTTTGTGCAAAATTTGAGGTCAATCGGACGTGACTTTATAGGTTTCGGCATCGGTTGTGAAAGCGTGAAGTTTCAAAGTTCATTGATTTCGAGTTGAGGTGTGATTCATCATTTTGATATTGTTATGTGTGATTTGAGGCCTCGAGTAGGTCCGTGTTATGTTATTGGACTTGTTAATATATTCGGATGGGGTCCCGAGTGGCTCGGGTGAGTTTAGGATGAGGTTCAGATCATTTCATTGCATTATGGATTTTTTCTAAGCTTCTAGTTCTGGTGTTCCGCACCTGCGACTGGTATTGTACAGGTGCGATGGTCGCAAAAGCATTAGTGGAGTCGTAGAAGCGAGAAGAGGCTGGGTGAGGAAGGCCGCAGAAGCTGATTTTTGTAGCGCACCTGCGTGCGCGCAGATGCGAGATTGGAAGCGCAGGTGCGAAAATCTTCGTAGAAGCGGAATTTGATATCTGCATGTGCGGGGGTTGCTGGGCAAGGCTATGTTCGCAGAAGAGAAGTTTTTACCGAAGAAGCGGTGGTCACAGATGCGACGATATATCCGCAAATGCGGAATCGCTGGGTAGAATGTTATAAGTTCAAGGGTTGGTCATTTCTTATCACATATTGAGCTATGGACTTTGGAATGGAGCGATATTTGGAGCAAATTTCATCATAAGGATTGGGATAAGTGTTCTCTACTCGTTTTTGATTATATTTCATGAATCCATCATCGGTTTTAGCAGTTGGTTGATGAATTTAAAGAGGAAAATTGGGTGTTTTGGCCTAAAGTTTCATAATAGGAAGTTTTGAGTTTTGAACACCGATTTAGAGTCGGATTTGTGTGAAACTAGTATGGTTAGACTCGTAATTGAATGGGCTGTTGGATTTTGTAAATTTTGTCGGTTTCGAGTTGCGGGCCCGGGTTGGGCTTTTGGCCAAATTTGGGCTTTTGATTCACGATTTGATCCTTTTCGATCGGGATTGGTTCCTTTAGCATTGTTTGATGTACTTGAGTTGTATTTGGTTAATTTCGAGCCGTTCAGAGGTCGGAACGCGCGGGATGACATATTGGAGCATCGCTTGGCTTGCTCGATATTGGTATTGGCTTGTTTGAGGTAAGTAACTCTTCTAATCTTGGAGCTAAGGGTATGAACCCTGAATATATATGTTATGTGTTTGGGTTTGAGGTGACGCACATGCTAGGTGAACTGTGATTTCCGTTATTTCTGTGGTACTGTGCAGTTACCTGAACTTGTCTGTAATCATGCAATCTCTACGTACTAGAGTTATCAAGCTGTGATTATGTTAGAAACCATGTCTAGGCTACATGATTATATTGTTGGTACCCACTGAGGTCATTTCTGTTGTTGAGTAATCTTCTTTCATTGCATAACATACTTAGTCATATGCATTCACATGTATATCATATCTTAGTCTCTATTGTTATTTATTGATGCACCATATCATTGTTTTCGGGCTACTATCATGACATTGTGAGCCCAAGAGACTGGAGAGATTGATGACTGAGTAAGACCGAGGGCCTGGTTGTAAGGATGATTATGGGATCGGGTTGCATGTCGCAGCGAGTCAGATTGGCTTACTATAACACGTGAGTTGTCCGTGCAATTTCAGATATTGATATTATGGCACGTGAGTTGTCCGTGCGGATTATAGCGCTTGGGATGTAGGAGCCCCTCCGGAGTTTGCACACCCCTAGTGAGCACAGGTACCTGCTGAGTGCGAGTGCCGAGTGCTGAGTGACTGAGAGGAAGGAGTGGATTGATACTCTGAGAGTATGCATATGATCTTTATCACTGATTTGCATCGCATTTGGCATGCACACTTGACATACATGCAAAGAGATGCATTTTCCTCATGCTGTATAGTATCACGTCATTTATGACTTCTCATACATTTTTACATATGGGCATAGAGAGGCATCTTACACTTGCAATCTGAAAGGAAATATGGAACACCTTATTTATTGTTGAAAGTATTTGTTGGAAAAATCACAGTTTTCAAACTTACTCGTATTTTGGCTTTTCGGTAAAAGATTTTGATTTTCACTGAGATACTTGAAAAGAAATGCTTATTTTTCTGGAACTCATAACGAACTGAGCCTTTTATTTCTGAGATACTCATTTGTTACTTGTACTATGCTGTTATGAACTGTTGTGGAATATTGGTGTCGGACACGACCCCTTTTTTGTTAGCTCGTCAATACTTTCAACCTAAGGTTAGGTTTGTTACTTATTGAGTACATAGAGTCGGTTGTACTCATACTACACTTCTGCACCTTGCGTACAGATGTTGATCGCTGATGTTGCTGTGTTCGATGGGAGCTAGATTGAAGATGTACATGCGTCCCAGTTGTAGCTGCCCCTTGTTCGTGGTAGATTTAGATCTATAAAACTCCGTTTATGTACTTTTTAAACAGACGATGTATTTATTTCATTTCAGCTTTGTAAATTCTATTATTAGAAGCTCATGATTTGTACTACCAGTCCTTGGGGAATGTATAAGACTCAGATAATTCTTTACTTAATCGCTTTATAAATTATTATTGGATTTAGTTAGTGGTTAATTGACTTACCTAGAGGGTTGGGTTAGGTGCCATCAGGACTAGTGGATTTTGGGTCGTGACAGATTGGTATCAGAGCCCTAGGTTCATAGGTTCTACAAGTCATGAGCAAGTGTCTAGTAGTCTTGCGGATCGGTATGATGACGTCCATACCTATCTTCGAGAGGCTATACGACATTTAGGGTATACTTCACTTTGTTCTTTCCTTATCATGCGACATTGATTCAGCTTGAAGCGTAACCCTTTGAATTCCTTCCACGCATTAATATGCTCACATGCGCGCTCGGTATCAGCTGTGCATCGACGGTTTCTGATTCCATAGTTGAGGTGCGATATGTGATTTTGGCATGCTGGGGATGGGCCAGTCTGGAGGACTTGAAGCCGAGTTTTGACGGTTGCTTGAGCACATGATTTTGGGACTTATGTGTGTGTTGGTGTCCCTATTAGTGGAATTTGTGATTGAATGACTACGTGGTGAGTATGATGTGACTGCGAGATATATTCAGATTGTTCGAATGTCACGAGAAAAGTTTACTTCAGATGTAGAAAGGACTATGGGGTGTCTGATTTGTCTTGATTTGGCATATGGTCTCGAGTTATGGGTGTATTGAGGGATCTCTCATGTTATTTAGTTGTGGAGTGAAGTAGATTCTCATGTCTTGTTGATGAGTTCAGAACCGAGAAGATTAAGTGATTGCGTAGTAGTCGTGACTGTGGAAGGGTGTAGAGAGATGTCAGTTTGAGGCAAAGCATGTGGGTTATGCTCTGCGAGGTGTCCTGAGCTTGTCTGATCCCTAAGATATTTTGTAGAGAGTTCTCATTTACCAGTGAATGATATATGTTGCAATTTGAGTTTGGATCGCCTGTGGAAGTTGGCTTAACCATCACGAGGATGAACGCGAGATTTGCAGATGATTTAAGGTACTAGATGGTTTGGGTTGCATGAGCGGATGAAGGAATTAATGCAATCTCACTGTGGTATTATGGTAGTAATGGGGTATGGTTATTGTAAGTAGTCAGATGTTTTATTCTATGGTTTTGAGCCAAGTAGGGGAGTCTGCTATCGACCAGTTGATTGCACGGTTATGTGTTGTATTGGTTTCGATTCGGGGTATACTGGTGAATCAGTTCTGACTTGCAGAGGTCGAGATCTAGGATGACTCGGTTAAAGGAATTTCTGGATACAAGTTATATTACACTCTATGGGTATATGAGAAATCATAAAATAATTGAGTGGTTATTCGCGAAGGATGTAGTGTACATGGAGTAGGAATTTGTTCGGTTGCTTAAGAGTGTGGGTTACTCTTTACTCCCATGGGTGCTGGTGTGCTAATTGGGCACAGGTCATTCAGTCCGTTTGGTTGGTTTAATTGAGATTTGAGTAGAGTGGATGACTCTCGAGAATGGTTCTAATGGATTCAAGATTCATATGTAGCGATTTGGAATTTTCAAGATTTGTA
Source organism: Nicotiana tabacum (assembly GCF_000715075.1). Lineage (NCBI taxonomy): Eukaryota > Viridiplantae > Streptophyta > Magnoliopsida > Solanales > Solanaceae > Nicotiana > Nicotiana tabacum. The sequence goes on along the minus strand of NC_134097.1, from coordinate 14,707,105 downwards.
TATGGCTAGAAACTGGGAGTTACATTGGATGGTGTCGAGACTTGTGGCATTTTATATCATTGTGGATTGTGCATTTCAGTGTCAAGAAGGTGAAGGAAATAGTTTTAGGTTCACATAAGGTCTCTTTAGAGTGGGTGTCTCAGTTGTGGTGCCTTGGGGTGCTTAAGAAGGAAGACATCGGCTTATGGGCCTTAGGGTGTTGTGGTTTTATACTAGGGTCTTTTATGTGGTGAATTTTGGTTAAGGATCGTGGTGTTCCAGCAAGGAGAAGTATCAATTTGAAGGGAATTTGGAAGGGACTTGGAGAAATTAGACAACGTGGTAGTAGGCTGGATCAACATAGTAATGGACATAATCGGTTCTTTAGGTACCTAAGATGTGGCTAGTCTCCACATGTGTTTTGTGGCAATACTCTTGGGTTTTGGCAACATGCGTGGCTGGGTTGAGTTAGAGAGATTCGGTTCAGATAGCTTGGTTATGTGCAAATGGGTTTTGAAGAGTTCTCAATGGTTTTTACCAAGGTTCGAGGGGTATATTTCCTGCTGCCGTGAGGAGCATGTGGTGTATAGTGAATTTCTCATGGATGAAATCAAATGGAAGGTTTCTGACTTATCGAGTATGTATTCTTCTTGGGACTCAGAGTTGATTATGTGTTTCTTGTACTCTTCACAGGATGGCATGGTAGATGCGATGTTGTATGGGATTGAGATTTGCATGTGCAAGGTCACAGGCCAGTTTAGAAGAGAAGGGCATAGATTCGTAGGCAGCATGGACGATTTCCGATGACTTGGTAACCGATATTACTAATCGGTATGGCCTGATGGTAGTATACTTTTCAGAAGGGGCAATGTGTTTTCATTTATGGATACTTCATTGGTATTGTGGCACTCTCCTGGTTAATCGACTGCTGATATTCAAATTTTGCTAGGTGGCACGGAAGAATTTTAGAAGTATTCCTCGTGAGATGATCGTGTATGAGAGATGTGTTAGACATTCGAGCGGTGGATATGGAATCAAATGTGGTGATTCGTGTATTTTATGGATTTGGAGGCTGGAAGTTCTCAGGAGCAGATTGTTTCATGGTTGTGGACTGTGAGGTTGTGCCCGAAGCTAGCCATATGATAGTATGTGTTATGATTCAGTCATTGTTGACTTTCGGAGAGTTATTTATCTATTTGTGGGTGACCAGAGTTGATTTGGGGGCCCATTGGTAGGCCCAATTAGGATGTATATTCTACACCGAGCCGGACTGGTTGGTTCCATACTGCTATTATTAAGGGATGTGCCATTCAATTGTTATTGAGCTTATTCGTGTTCTAAAATGATCTGTGAGTTACTCTTGTATGCTACGAGGAGTTGTGATTCATTGGTTATAAGCACACCTGGTGCTGTTCTTTTTGGGCTTTATAGCGGAATTTGAGCAAGATGAGTAATTGGGTATTGCATGGTTGATGGCGTATGGGTTATGTTCTTTCGGGTTTTGTGTGGCATTGTGTCATCTGCTTCTTCATGGTTATGGTAATGCACTTTGCGTACCTGATCTCATATTGCGCGTGGTTATTGATTTTGAGCATGGGGCTGAGGTATTTCATATGGACCAGTGTTTGGATGGGGTTACGCATTGTAGCGGAGTTTTGTTGAGATATGATCCTTTGTGTTAGATTCGTGTGTTTTGGTTCTACGGTGTGTGATAGGTTCTTAGCATTGTGTTGTGGTGGTACTTGTTGAGCATGCAGGACAGTTCTCTCTTCTGAGTCATTTGTTTTTCGTGATTGAGTATATTTGGAATGTTGCTTATTGGTGCACGGATTGCACGGGTTATGGCTTTAAATTGTATTGATGTGTCATGTTACTAAAGTAATCATGTTGGATGAGATGAGGTCATTGGACCTAGAATGGATACTATCGGAATAGATTAAGGCATGGTTGGAAGGATAATATCGAAAGGCGGCTTAGAAATTTACTATAGTTCTTGTCGAAGGACGGGGAGTTCCATGACTGGTTTATCTGATGAATGGTTATGAGTTTCTGCATGTTCCTTTCATCATCGGTAGTCTACGAAAGTTTGAGAATGGAATCTTGTTTGATATGAGGTATATTACCGGCATTGGGTTGTTTTGAGCAGCTACTGTGATTAGAAATCATTGCTTCGAGTATCTGTGCTATGTGATATATCATGCGATTGTACCTTGGGTTATGATTGCGGCTTGGTACAACTTGTTCAGACTTATACAGTGTGTAGATGCAAGATTCTGATCCTATAGAAATTGTGATGTTGGAAATTGGATTCTACGGTTTGTGGGCTAGGTTTAATTAAGAAACTACAGTTATGTTATGTTGTCGGGCCTATATCGGATAGGGTGACGTGAGATCATACCCAGGTATGTGCATGGCAAGGTTATACGGCGGTTTGATGGCTATGAGAACAACTCTGGTCATGTTCTAGAAGTGGGGGAGAATGTAACGACCCAACGGGTCGTTTGAGCATTTGCACTTTGCTCGGTAGTTTACGGGCGTGAGTAGATCCGTATGATGTATTTTGGTTTGTGTGAATCGTCGGTTTTGGGTTTCAGGTTATTCGGGACTGATTTGGAAGAATGATTTTGTCACGCCCCAAAAACCGAGGAGCGCGACCGGCGCTCAACCGAGTGAACCCGACCGAGCAAGCCTGTTAGACTTTATTCTACCCAAATTCATTCTACACTTATGTGTTTCATAGACTGTCCATAGTGTTTATTCATACCGTACATCTATACCTCTTATACACAATGCACCTATGCGTTTCATAGATCGTCCATAGGATTTCATATCATAATGGAGCTATGCGTTTCATAGACCGTCCATAGGGTTTCATAACACAATGTACCTATGCATTTCATAGACCGTCCACAGGATTTCATAACACCATGTACCTATGCATTTCATAGACCATCCACACAATTTCATATCATATTATACCTATGCGTTTCATAGACCGTCCATAGGATTTCATATCACAATGTACCTATGCGTTTCATAGACCGTCCACAGGATTTCATATCACAATGTACCTATGTGTTTCATAGACTGTCCATAGGGTTTCATAACATAATATACCTATGCGTTTCATAGACCATCCATAGGGTTTCATAACATATTGGAAACAAAAGTACAAATACGTACATCTCATAACCTTTCACACCACATATCACCTAATCCGTACTTTCAACCACCTACAACATTATTATTTCATTGGCTCTCTTGGCCATACAAATGATTCTTTATTCATGGCGCAATGGCCGTATTTTATATTCCACACTTTCATTTCTTCCCTTTCATAGATCATCATCATAATTATTAAAAAGTAGAATATTCCGGAAATCACAACTTTAAATTTATTAGTAATGAAGGCTTTAAACACAATCGATTTCTTTCCAACAAATGGAGTAATATGATTGGCAATCGAAGTATAAGTTGAAATCATACACAATTTCTACTCACGAATAAGTAAGAGCGCAAAACACATTGAAAATTACTTACAAAGTATAGCATTAGCTAAAACAACCACATATGGGCATCACTTGAGTTCATAAACATTTAGCCGATTATATTATCGAAGTCAATTTTGGAATAGTTGAGTCAAAGCTCATTTCATAATCTTCCTCACATTATTTCATTGGCATCATTGGTCACAAGTATAACTTTCACTATTGGCACGTTGGCCACACTTTATATTCCCAATTTACTGATTTCACTTCCAACCATCTTTATAGGTTATCAACAACAAGATATTCCCAATCAAGACTTTAGGTACACATATGAGCAATTAAGAGTCTTGAGAATATTGTGATTTTTTCACACAATTTGGCATACTAGCCTTCTTTTGAAATATGATTCAAGCCACAAGATTTTAATACGCAACCCATACTTTGAAACCCACGGAAATATTATGGAATTCAATTCCAAGAGAGAAAGTTTAGCCAACATACCTCGATTGAGCTTTCCTTAAATTACTACAATGTTTCAGAAATTCTAGCAATCCTAATCTATTTGAGACATAACAAAATTGAACCATAATTAGGAAGATATTCATGGTCTCAGCTCATTTGAGCATTTTATAAAACACTAAGTGTGGATTAAGGTTTCAAGGTCTTTTTATGGAGGATTCCATCATCCCACAACCCAATCTTTACCATGCTTAGTTCAACAATGTTCCTACACCCCTTGATATTACATGCATGTAAAATAATCAACTCTCATGCCCAAATATTATCTTGCTAATTACCCATTCTCAGATGATTTCGAAATTTGGGTTTAGGGTGTAGAATCTTACCTCTAGGATGAAGACCTAGTGAGCTTGCCTTCTTAATCTTCCAAAACTTGAGCAAGAATTGAAGAACAATATTGGAGCATACCTTCTCACTCTAGGGAACCCTCTCTCACTCTAAAATGTCAGATAATAGCTCAAAAATGATCCAAAGAGTGTATTTCACAAAATAGGGTCGGGTTTTAAAAACCCAAAAATGAAGCTCCGGAATAGGTTATGCGGTCGCATATGCGACCGCATAATGGTTATGCAGACCGCATATCGGTCGCATAATTGGTGTCTAAAATGACCAAAAATTTGCTTGAGTATGCGGTCACTATGCGGTCCGCATAACGGTTATGCGGTCGCATAGTCGACCGCATAATTGCTTCCAACTAACCCAATTAACTGCCTCACTCTGCGGCCATTATGCATTCCGTAGAGTGATTATGCGATCGCATAATGGGCCGCAGAAATGCACTTTTCGGCCAAAATTTTTTCTTTACCTTCCCGTGCATTGTTCAACCCAAACGGTCCGACACCATGAAACATTATTTTCTTTGCAAATTTTACCGGGCTTTACACTTAAGTTCTTCAAAATTTTCTGGGGTGTTACAGATTCTCAACTAGGGAGCTTTAAATTTGAAAAAGTTGACCAAGTTTGACTTTTTAGCATTTGACCTCGGATTGGAATTTTGATGGTTCAGCTCCGTTGGGTGATTCTGGACATAGGAGCGCGTCCGGATTGCTTGATGAATTTAAAGAGGAAAATTGGGGGTTTTGGCCTAAAGTTTCATAATAGGAATTTTTGAGTTTTAAACACCGATTTGGTGTCGGAATTGAGTGAAACTAGTATGTTTGGACTCGTAATTTAATTGGTTGTTGGATTTGGTAAATTTTGTCGGGTTCCGTGGTGCAGGCACGGGCTGGGCTTTTGGCCGATTTTGGGCTTTTGATTCAAGATTTGATCTTTTTTGATTGGGATTGGTTCCTTTAGCATTGTTTGATGTACTTGAGTTTTTGGTTAGTTTCGAGCCGTTCGGAGGTTGGAACGCGGGGTATGGCATCATTAGAGCATAGCTTGGCTTGCTCGGTATTGGTATTGTCTTGTTCAAGGTAAGTAACTATTCTAATTTTGGAGGTAAGGGTATGAACCCTGAATATATGTGTTATGTGTTTGAGTTTTAGGTGACACACATGCTAGGTGATGGGTATGTGGGCGTGCACCGTGTGAACTGTGATTTCCGTTATTTCTGTGGTACTGTGTAGTTGCCTGAACTTGTCTGTTATCATGAAATCTCTACGTACTAGAGTTATCGAGTTGTGAATATGTTAGAAACCATGTCTAGGCTACATGCTTATCCTGTTGGGACCCACTGAGGTCATTTCTGTTGTTGAGTAATCTGCTTTCATTGCATTACATACTCAGTCATACGCATTTACATGCATATCATATCTCAGTCTCTGTTGTTATTTATTGATGCATTATATCATTCTTTTCGGGCTAGTATCAGGACATCGTGAGCCCGAGAGACTGGAGAGATTGATGACTGTGTGAGGCCGAGGGCCTGGTTGTGAAAATGATTATGGGATCGGGCTGCACATCGCAGTGGGTCAGATTGACTTACTATAGCACATGAGTTGTCCGTACAGCACGTGAGTTGTTGTAATTTCAGATATTGATATTATGGCACGTGAGTTGTCCGTATAGCGCTTGGGCTGTAGGAGCCCCTGCGGAGTCTCCTCACCCCTAGTGAGCGCAAGTACCTACTGAGTGCGAGTGCCAAGTGCTGAGTGACTAGGAGGACGGAATGAATTGATAGAGAGTATGCATATGATTTTCATCACTGTTTTGCATTGCATTTGGCATACACACTTGACATAGAAGCATAGAGATGCGTTTTTCCTCATGCTGTATAGTATCATGTCATTTATGACTTGTCATACATTTTTACATATGGGCATAGAGAGGCATCTTACACTTCTTATCTGAAAGGAAATATGGAACACCTTATTTATTGTTGAAAGGATTTTTGGGAAAAATCACAGTTTTCAAAGTTACTTGTAATTTGGGTTTTCGGTAAAACATTTAGATTTTCACTGATATACTTGAAACGAAATGCCTATATTTCTAGAACTGATAATGAACTGAGCCTTTTATTTCTGAGATACTCGTTTGTTACTTGTACTATGCTATTATGAACTATTGTGGTTTATTGGTGTTGGACCCAACCACTTCTTGTTAGCTCGTCACTACTCTCAACCTAAGGCTATATTTGTTACTTATTGAGTACATGGAGTCGGTTGTACTCATACTACACTTCTGCACCTTGCGTGCAGATGTTGGTCATTGATGTTGCTTCGTTCGATGGGAGCTGGATTGAAGATGTACCTGCGTCCTGGTTGTAGCTGCCCCTTGTTCGTGGTAGATTTAGATCTATAAAACGCTGTTTATGTACTTTTCAAATAGAAGATATATTTATTTCATTTTAGCTTTGTAAATTCTATTCTTAGAAGCTCATGATTTATACTACCAGTCCTTGGAGACTATATAAGATTCAGATATTTCTTTACTTAATCGCTTTTTAAATTGTTATTGAAATTGGTTAGTGGTAATTGGCTTACCTAGCGGGTTGGTTTAGGTTCCATCACGACTAGTAGATTTGGGGTCGTGACAAAATGGTGGCATATCCGTACTAAAAATCTCCCAACTTAAAATATGGAAATCACTTGAAAACTTGTCTTGTTCCTAACTTGATGTTTTGGGTATTGTTTGAGACTCCCATTGATTTTATGATTGTTCATTCTTGTCTTATCATTTGTTCTAGTGAGAGGGTGCTTAGTAATTCATACTAGTACTATTCCACATGTACTAACGTCCCTTTTGCTGGGGCGCTGCATCTTTAATGGATGCAGGTGGTTCCACTGCAGGCGGCTTTGATCGTTGATAGTGGTACACCCTCTTCCTAGCTGACTTGGTGAGCCCCACCTCATTTGGGGTCGTATATCTTTTGTCCTTATGTATTAAGTTTTGAGGTATAGCATGGGCCTTGCTGCCGGCACTATCATCGTACTCTTTTGTATCTATTAAAGGCTTCGTAGACATTGTGTGGGTGGTATGTCGGTGTTGGTAAAGTCAAACTAGTAATTTTGGTAATTGCATCACACGTTCCACATCAAACTATGAAAGTGTATGTATTTTGAAACTTATAGATGATGAAATTACTAATAATGAATTTGTGTTGTTGGTCACATGAATCTCCTCACTGTCTAACTAATAAAATAGATCTTCTCTTTATTCATGAGTGAGTTCGGGTAGGAGGTATTATACAGGCTTGTTCGGCTGGGTTATCTCGGTTGAGCATCGATCGCGCTCCTCGAGGTCGGGGTGTGGCACATATCTTACCTGTTTGAGATTTAAATGTTAAATTTGGAAGCACGTCTACCTTTCTGTACTATATTTCTATAATTGAACTGTACCTACGAAGCCTATCACTGCTTTTAGCCCAATAGTTAGACTTGTTACTTACTGAGTTGGCTGTACTCACACTACAACCTGCACTTTGTGCGCAGATCCAGGTGTTTCCGGACTTGGTGGTTTCTGATTCTCAGAGTTTTCAGTCGTTCAGAGATCTTTCGAGGTAGCTGCCCCAACATCCACAGACCTTGACTCTCTTTCATATCCTTGAGTTTTATTTAGTTTTTTATTTCTTAAATAGAGTATCAGACTTTGTATTTGTATAGATGCTCATGTACATAGTGACACCCTGGTTTTGGAAAACTTCTATATTGAGATGTGATGGTTTTTATCAATTTTTATGACATTTTTACTTATTTAAACCCGTTATAGTATATTCTAAATTTGAAAGTGTTGAAAATATCTGAGTAGTTTGCTTGCCTGGTATCAGAGCCTAAGTTACATAGGTTTCGTGAGTCATGAGCTGGTTTAGTAGAGTCTTACGGATCAGTATAGAGACGTCTAAACTTATCTTCGAGAGGCTACCAAACCCTTAGGAAAACATCACATTCTTGTATTCTTGTCGTGCGAATTTGTTTATTCAGGGAGCAGACGAACAGCCACCAGTAGGACCAGACGAACAGCCACCAGTACCACCGGCTAGGGCCATGAGAGGTCAGGGCGGTGTTGAGGGTCGCGGAAGGGGCCGTGGTGCAGTTCGTACCATAGCTAGAGGAGCACTTGTAGATCCACCAGTTGCTCCAGCTCAAGAGCAAGTTCTAGATGTGGCTGATCCAGTGGGACTAGCTCAGGCGCCAGCTGTGTTCATTGTGATTCCAGGCCTTCAAGAGGCATTGGCTCAGATATTTACTGTGTGCACTAACCTTGCTCAGGAGATTTCTATTCAGACCGTGCTATCCACTTCTCAGGTCGGGGGAGGTACTTAGACTCTCGCCGCCTGAACTCTAGAGTAGGTGGTCCAGTGGTTTCAGACACCGAGGGTACTACCAACCCAACCGGGTATAGTTGCTAGGCCCATGTGGGTCCCATTATGACTGATGAGGAGCAAAAAAGGCTGGAGAGATTGGGGAGGGTCAAGCCTCCATCATTCAGTGAGGCTGAGTCAGAGGATGCTCAACTCTTCTTGGATAGGTGCTAGTGAATTCTTCGCACGCGGGTATTCTGGAGACTAGTGGAGTCTCCTTTACTACTTTTCAGCTATCAGGGGCTGCCTTCAGATGGTGGGAGGCCTATAGGAGGAGTAGTCCAGTCGGTGTTGCACCACTTTCATGGCATGAGTTCTCTGTTCTCTTCTTGGAGAAGTTTGTGCTGCAGACCTGCAGGGAGGAGCTGCGTAGACAGTTCGAGCAACTATGTCAGGATGGCATATTTGTGACCCAGTATGAGATGAGACTTTCAGAGCTGGCTCGTCACGCAATATTTTTGGTTCCCACTGAGAGGGAGAGGATTAGGAGTTTCACCGATGGCCTCCACTATCAGTTGTGTTTTTTATGACTCGGGAGAGTATATGTGGTGCTCCGTTCGATGAGGCGGTTCCTATTGCTCGGCTGCTAGAGATTGTCTATAGTCGAGAGCGTGAGGAGAGGGAGGCCAAGAGGCCTCGTGGTTCGGGTGGTTTTAGTGGTATTCCTTTTAGGGGGACAGTTCTTTTACATGAGGGGTCATCCCTTTAAGCCCACTCAGATAGCTCGTCCAGTTCATCGTGGTGCATCAACTAGCCATAGTTCGTATAGTTCCCATCGAGGTCAGTCATCTCCCAGTGCTCTCCCAGCTTAGAGCTCATCTAGTGCTCTATCGGTTCAGGGTTAATATGTGCCACATCTTTCTAATAGTTACTCTGGTACTCGGGGCCCAATTCAGCCCCCACACCACCAGCAGGGAGTTTCTTCGAGTGTCGGGAGTTTGGGCATATGTGGAGGCAGTGTCCTCGTCACTCGAGAGGTCGGGTTCAGTAGAAGGGTCAGGCTATAACTTCTGCACCAATTACTTCACCACCTACCTACCCAGCTCGGGGTAGGGCCCATGCAGCTAGAGGTTGCCCTAGAGGGGGAGGCCGATCAGGTGGTGGTCAGGCCCGATTCTATGCTATTCCAGCCAGGCCAGATATTATTGCTTCAGATGTAGCGATCACAAATATTGTCTCAGTGTGTCGGAGAGATGCTTCCACATTATTTGACATTGGTTATACTTATTCCTATGTATCATCCTATTTTACTCGTTATTTGGATATGCCCCACGTGTCTATAGTTTTATCTGTTCATATCTCTACGCCAGTGGGCAACACCATTGTTTTGGACCATGTATATCGGTCATGTGTAATGACTATTGAGGGATTGGAGACTAAAGTTGATCTGCTTAGTATGGTCGATTTCGATGTGATTTTGGGTATGGACTGGTTGCCTCCATGTCATTTTATTCTATATTGTCACACTAAGACCGTGACGTTGGCGATGCTGAGGTCACCAAGGATTGAATGGAGAGGTTCTCTAGATTATGTTTCCAGCATGGTTATTTCTTATCTAAAGGCCCAACGGATGGTTGGGAAGTGGTGTTTGTCATATTTGGCCTCTGTGAGGGATGTTGGTACTGATACCCCTACTATTGATTCTGTTCTGGTGGTGCAAGACTTTCCGGATGTGTTTCCTGCAGACCTGCCAGACATGCCAACTGACTGGGATTTGGACTTTGGTATTGACTTGGTGCTGGGCACTCAGCCCATTTCTATTCCTCTGTATCGTATGACACCGGCTGAGTTGAAAGAATTGAAAGAGCAACTTCAAGAACTTCTTGATAAGGGATTTATTAGGCCTAGTGTGTCATCATGGGGTGCACCTATTCTGTTTGTGAGGATGAATGATGGTACTATGCGTATGTGAATCGACTATAGGCAGTTGGACAAAATTACAATCAAGAACAAGTATCATTTAATGCTCATTGATGATCCATTTGACCAGCTTTAGAGAGGGAGGGTGTTCTTTAAGATTCATTTGAGTTATGGGTATCACTAGTTGAAGATTCAGGACTCAGATATTCTAAAGACAACATTCAGGACCTGTTATGATCATTATGAGTTCCTTGTGATGTCGTTTGAGCCGACCAACACCCCAGCATCATTCATGCATCTGATGAACAGGGTTTTTCAACCATATCTCGACTTGTTTTTCATAGTATTCATTGATGATATCCTAGTGTACACACGTAGCGAAGAGGAGCATGCCTAGAATTTGAGGATTGTATTACAGTGGCTGAGGGAGGAGAAGCTTTATGCCAAGTTCTCCAAGTGTGAGTTTTGGCTTAGTTTAATGGCGTTCTTGGGGCATGTGGTGTCTAGTGAGGGTATTAAGATGGATCCAAAGAAGATATAGGCGATACAGAGTTATCCCACACCATCCTCAGCTACTGAGATTCATAGCTTTCTTGGCTTGTCCGGTTATTATCGTCGCTTCGTGGAGATTTTCTCATCTATTGCAGCGCCTTTGACCAAATTGATCTAGAAGGGTGCTCCATTCAGGTGGTTCGATGAGTGTGAGGCGTTGTCCAATGACTACCTTGACCACAACTCCAGTTCTCGTTACTTTGTTCATGATTTGGAGTTGACAGCCATCGTTTATGCATTGAAGATTTGTAGGCATTGTATGTATGGTGTGTCTAGTAAGGTATTTACGGATCACTGAAGTCTCCAGCTCTTGTTTGAACAAAAAATCTAAATTTGAGACAATGCAGATGGTTGGAGCTGCTAAAGGACTTTGATATCACCATTCTATATCATCTCGGGAAGGCCAATATCGTGGCAGATGCCTTATGGTAGAAAGGCGGTGAGTATGGGTGGTCTTGCATTTATTCCTGTTGGTGAGAGACGGGTTGATGTTTAGGCCTTGGCCAACCAGTTTGTGATATTAGATGTTTCGGAGCCCATCCGAGTTCTAGGTTGAGTTGTTTCTCGGTCTTACTTATATGATCATATCAGAGAGCGCCAGTATGATGATCCCCATTTTCTTTTTCTTAAGGACATGGTTCAACACGGTGATGCCAAGGATGTTACTATTGGTGATGATGAGGTGTTGAGGATGCATGGTCGGATTTGTGTGCCTGATGCAGATGGGTTACGTGAGTTGATTCTTGAGGAGGCCCACATTTTGCCGTATTCCATTCATCCGGGTGTCGCGAAGATGTACCAGGACTTGAGGCAGCACTACTGGTGGAGGAGGATCAAAAAGGATATAGTGAGGTTTGTAGCTCGATTCCTAAATTGTCAGCAGGTGAAGTATGAGCATCGGAGACCGGGCAGATTGCTTCAGAGGCTTGAGACTTCAAAGTGGAAATGGGAGCATATCACCATGGATTTTGTAGTTGGGCTCCCATGGACTTCGAGGAAGTTTGAATCTATTTGGGTGATTGTGGATCGGTTGACCAAGTCCGCGTATTTCATTCCAGTTGGGACTACTTATTCTTCGGAGAGGTTGGCTGAGATCAACACCCGCGATATTGTTCGCCTTCATGGTGTGCCGGTGTTCATCATTTCAGATCGAGGGACGCAGTTTACATCGCAATTTTGGAGAGCCGTGCAGCAAGAGTTAGTCACACGTGTCGAGCTGAGTACCATATTTCACCCTTAGACGGACATACAGTCTGATCGCACTATTCAGATATTGGAGGATATGTTACACGTTTGTGTCATAGATTTCAGGGGTTCTTGGGATCAATTGATATGGATCCGTATGAAGCTTCCTACTACAACGGCTACCAATTGTGCATTTAAATGGATCCGTATGAAGCTTTGTGAGGGAGACAGTGTCGGTCTCTGGTGGGATGGTTTGAGCCGGGTAAGGCTAGGCTATTGGGTACTGACTTGGTTCAGGATGCTTTGGACAACCCGGCCAAAAAATTGATTCAGGATCGGATTCACACGGTGCAGCCTAGATAGAAGTGTTGTGCCGATTGGAAGGTTTGCGATGTTGCTTACATGGTAGGGAAAAGGTACTATTCAAGATTTCACCCATGAAGGGTTTTATGAGGTTAGGGAAGAAGCGCAAGTTGAGCCCTCAGTATATTTGGCCGTTTGAGGTGCTTTAGAGGATTGGAGAGGTGGCTTACAAGCTTGCCCATCCACCTAGTCTATTGAGTGTTCATCTTGTATTTCATGTTTCTATGCTCCGGAAGTATGTCGACGATCCGTCTCATGTTTTGGATTTCAGCACAGTACAGTTGGATAGAGATTTGACTTATGATGTCGAATCGGTGGCCATTTTGGATCGGTAGATTCAAAAGTTGAGATCAAAGAACATAGTTTCATTGAAGGTGCAGTGGAGAGGTCAGCCAGTTGAGGAGGCTACTTGGGTGACTGAGCATGAGATGTGGAGCAGATATCCACACCTATTTGAGACTCCAGGTACATTTCTAGACCTGTTCGAGGGCGAACGTTTGTTTAAGAGGGGAGGATGTAACGACCCGCCCGGTCATTATGTAACGACCCGAACGTTCATTTTGAGTGTTGTAGCCCGTTCCCCCATTTACTACTCATTTTATGCATAATTTTTGCTACGTGACTTGCCGGGGTAGTTGGTTTGGTTCTGGGGATGTTTCAGAATGAGTTGAGGCATTTCGTCTTAAGGTTGGAAGCTTAAGTTAAAAACATTGACCAGATATTGACTTATGTGTAAATGGTTCTGGAATGGAGTTTTGATGGTTCTAATAGCCCCGTTAGGTGATTTCGGACTTAGGAGTGTGTTCATATAGTGATTTAGAGATCCATAGTTGATTTAGGTTTAAAATGGCGAATGTTGGAAAATTAGAAGTTTTGGAAATTCAGAAGTTTGACTGAGAGTTGACTTTGTGGTTACCAGGCTCATATTTTCATTTTGGGAGTTGGAGTACATATGTTGTGTCATTTATGACTTGTGTGCAAAATTTGAGGTCGATCGGACATGATTTGATAGGTTTCGGCATCGATTGTAGAAGTTAAAATTCCTTAGTTTGCATTAGGCTTGAATTGGGTGTGATTCATGTTTTTGATGTTGTTTGAGGTCTCAACTAAGTTTGTATCATATTTTTGGGGTGCATTTATGGAGTCTAGGGACTTAAGTTAACTGCGCAGGTGCGGAGATTTCTCCGCAGATGCGGTCCCAAAAAAGTAAAAGTAGAATTTTGGCCCACATGTGCGAAAGCACTGGGCAGAGTTTAAAACTCGAGGGTTTCGTGATTTTTATCATTTTGTACATTTCAAGCTCGGGCAAAGGAAAGTTTTGATAGGGATTTCGAGGGGTTTCTTGAAGTAAGTCACATGTGATCATTTTTATTCAATAATATTATTTCCCCGTTGAATTTCCCACCTAGTTTGTGTGTATTTGAGGTGGAATTTTGGGATTTTGAGGCTAGGGATTCCGAGAGATTAATTTGGGGATTTTAGTAAATTTGGTGTGGTTGGATTCGTGGTTGAATGATCTTCCAGATTTTGTAACTTTTATCGGATTCCGAGACGTGGGCTTATGGGTCGACTTTTTACTTGAATTTTTTTTTACTTTTGATTAAGAACATAGTATTTTTATATGGAATTGATTCCTTTAGCTCGTGTTGATTGTATCGAATTGTTTGTGGCTAGATTCGAGGCATTTGGAGGCCTCGAATTTGGAGTAGGGATTTGCACGGTTTGAGGTAAGTAACACTTCTAAACTTGGTTCTGAGGGTATGAAACCCCGAATTACGTGTTATGTGATTGGTGTTGAGGTGACGCACATGCTAGGTGACGGGCGGGTGGGCGTGCACCGTAGAAATTGTGCCTTGGTCAATTTCGTGAAACTGTATAGTTCAATAATCTTGTCGTTATTAGTATATTATCTATGTGTTAGTGAAATAGAGATGCAAGTCATGTTAGAAATCATTCTTAGGCTACATGTTGGTACCGTTGGGACCCATAGAGGTTGTGTTACATGTTGAATTAATTGCTTAATTTAAAGTTATGTACTCAGTCACAACTATTATTTGCATATCATTTCTCTCTCTGTCTCTGTTGCCATTTATTTATACATCATATCATCATTATTTGGGCTGATTATCATGACTTTTGTGAACCCGAGAGACTGGAGAGATTGATGACCGAGTAAGGACGAGGGCCTGATTGTGAGGATATTTATAGGATCGGGCTGCACGTCACAACATGTTTCATTGATTCATGCCATGATTGGCCTATTATAGCGCTTGGACTAGATTTTTCCCTACAGAGTCTGCACACTTACTGTGAGCGCAGGTACCTACTGAGTGCGTGTGCGAGCGGAGAGCATTTGGGAGGATTGAGTGACTGTGAGGAATGAGTGACTATGAGGAGGGAGTTAATGGGAGGACTGAGTGATTGATACTCTGAGAGTATGCATATGATTTTATCACTGTTTTGTACTTCAGTTGGCATACATAACTGACATGTAGATATCGAGATGTACCATATCTTGTTTCAATTGAACTTGACATATCTTACCTGTTTGAGCTTTAACTGTTAAATTTGGAAGCATGTCTACCTTTCTGTACTATATGTCTGTAATTGAACAGTACTTGTGAAGCCCATCACTGCTTTCAGCCCAATAGTTAGACTTGTTACTTACTGAGTTGGTTGTACTCACGCTACACCCTATATTTCTTGTGCAGATCCAGGTGTTTCCGGACACGGCGGTTGCTGAATCTCAAAGTTTTCAATCATTCAGAGATTTTTCGAGGTAGCTGCCCCGGCATTCGCAGACCTTGAGTCTGCTCCCCTATCCCTCAGTTTTATTTATTCAGATTTTGCTTTCTTAGACAGTGTATTAGACTTTATATTTGTATAGATGATCATGTACTCATTGACACCATGGTTTTGGGAAACTTCGATATCGAGTTGTGACGAGTTTTATCATTTTTTATAAGATTTTTACTTATTTAAACCTGTTTTAATATATTTTAAATTTTAAAGTGTTGGAAATGTCTAAGTAGTCTGCTTGCCTAGTATCATGATAGGCTCCATCACGACAGGTTGAGTTTTGGGTCATGACAGAACTCAAGACGAATTCCATGATTTCCAAACTCTGTGATTGCTTTTCTCTGCTTCCCCCGTGTGTTAGATGACCTAAAAGAGGCATTTCTGTCTTTTATATTGCGTACAAAAGTGGTGGGCCAAGGTTTTCCTTTTCGTATTCCTAATCAGCTGCAGGGATTGATGCGGGGTGGATGTTACGCGTCCGCCTCAGCTTAAACTTCTCACCATCGAATGCTGGGGTGGATGCTTTTCGTCCACCCTATGTTCCCTCATCCTTGGTGCACCCAGGTGTGGATGCTAAGGTGGATTCCTTCTCCTCACTTCACTTTCAAGGATGAACCAAATATCCTTTTTTCCTATGTTGGATGCGACGCATCCACTCTCGTCTACTATAGCTGGAGCACCTTTTCTTCATATTTTCGTACTCCAAACATCCTACATTACCACACACACTTGATTTATAATAAAATAAATAATTAACACATGTTGGGCATTGTAAAGACTAAATAGTACCAAAAAGCGGTTAAAATATGAGTAAAGTAACATTAAAACATATAGAAATATGCCTAACATAAAAACTCCACTTAATTCAAGTAAAAGTAAATTTCTTGTTGCACCAGACATAAGTAGATACATCTTAGAAGGAACAAGACACCGGAAATAATTGTGTTAATTCATGAATGCCTGTATTTTGATAACAATCTTTCATCCTAAGTAATTATTTGATATATTTCACCTACACTCTAGAAAAATATAAATCACAATATCTTCGTGCTTACCCTAAAAATTGAGTAACAATTAATTAATTTTATATTGTAGCTTTAAGGATAGGTGATTATACCCAGTAAACAACGAATTAAATAGATAAATTGGACAATAAAATAAATCAAACCGGTCTGCGAATAATACCTCGACCTCGATAATAGATAATCTCGAGGTTAGTTAGTAAGAACAGTAGAGGATGGAACAAACAACGATGAACAATAGAATAAAGCAAAGAAAGCAGCGTATGTATATATTCTTATCAATGAACAATCCCTCCTTCATAAGTGAATGGGATCCCTATTTATATAATAGAGAAATCCTAAATAAGGTACGACTCTAATCACGGAAGTAGATCCCATGATTGGCAATAATAACCGCTTCGATTTGATATGTTCTGGGATTTCTGCTATGATCTTCGATCGGTTACTGATATCTCGCCATTCCGTTATTACGCCTTACTCAAAGTCAGTCACGCTTAATCTCGATTGTTGCTGGCCTCAATCCCAATGAACACTTCAATCCCCAGGCTTGATGTTCTATCATCGAGCTCGAGCCCGATCTATTATGAGGTTACCCTCGAGGCAACTCCCCTGCCAACGTAATCGGGTACGTCCGGTTTCGACCGTATACAGATAGTCCCCTCATTTTTTGGAGTGTAATGAGAAAAAATGAATTCGAGACTTCGATTTAATACCTCGATCAATTATGACATCGACATCATGACGTAAGAGATAGAAGCGATTGAAACGTCGTATCTGCACAGTTCCCAAGGTCATTATTTAACGCCAGTTGATGGTCGGCCCCCAGTGCTTTCAAACCGTCAAAGTGGCAATTATAAATAGACCACCATCATAATCTTCTCAAACTTTACTTTCAAACTTTTTCTAATCTTCAAAAACTCTTCTATTCTTTTCAAATTTATCAACTTTGCGAGTTTCCGTTTGTCAATCTCTTGTTAAAACACAAATTCCACCTTCTTCTTCCTTAAACCTCATATAGCTATGGAAAAAACATCAAAGACCATCCCTCAAGAAGAAAAGGACTATTTTTATTGCGGGATTCGGACGTCTAGGAGCCGCCTTAATTTGGCCGTAGCCTTTGGGTATGCCTTTTGAGCTTATTTCCCAATAACACTTCGAAGTTGTTCGAGGTGTTAGTCCCCGAGAATGATGGCCTTGGCCTGTAGATAGAGGGGTGCCTCTTTGAGGTTTTATGAATTTGAGTTTATATTACTCAAATATGTCGATCGTCGATGGTAGTCCCCGAGCGTACGAGGTATATTTTCACTTGGCCCTTGAGCCATTTCTCACAGAATCATAAGTATGGAGCTTCTATAGTAGAAAATTTTCTTTGAGACATAAGATGTTTGATATAGAAAGAATGCTTCTTTGTTTAATTTATACATGCGTACATGTTTTGCCATCGGGGCTCGATTAATCTATATGAACACGGTTCATTCGATCGTTTGGCCCATTACAAAGTTTCCCTATCGAGACCCTTTAACACAAAGTATTTTCCTCAAAATTTTAACATCCGAGGGTATTCCCCCTAGTAGTCGAGGTTGATTTTAATGAAGCCTTGGATACTGTTGAATTGTCCTTACGTAGCACATAAATATTGCCTAGTTAAAAACCTTGCCGGAAAAACCCACTTGGGAAAAAGATTGCAATACGTGCTTTAAAACCAGAGGTCTCTATGTCTTCGATCGAACACTTGCAGTGAGTTAGTGTCGAATATAAAAATGAAAAATGAAAAGGATAAAGTCATATCTTATCAATAATACCGTTTGAGAAGTGATATGTTCCAATTATTTGGCAGTTGTTCGCCGTCCATTGTGCCGAGCTTATAAGATCCCTTTCCTCCGATGTCGAGGACTTGGTAGGGTCCCTCCCAATTTGGGTCAAGCTTCCCTTCATTAGGATCTCGAGTGTTGATGGTGACTTTCCTCATGACTAAGTCCCCGACTCTGAAGTGGCGAAGGTTTGTTCTCCTATTGTAGTATCTTTCGATTTGTTTCTTTTGTGCAGCCATTCGAACGAGTGCGGCTTCTCATTTTTCATCCAATAATTTGAGGCTAGTATTCATAGCCTCGTCATTTGACTATTCTGTTATATGTCGAAACCTGGCACTTGGTTCCCTGACTTCGATTGGAATCAAAGCTTCGAAGCCATATACTAAAGAGAACGGGGTTGCCCCCATACTGGACTTTGATGTTGTTCGATATGCCCAAAGGACTTCGGGTAGAATTTCTCTCCATTTCCCCTTAGCACCAATCAAATTTCTTCATGTTTTGAATGATGGTCTTGTTTGTCGATTCGGCCTATCTGTTCCCACTAGGGTGATACGATGTTGATAATACCCTTTTTATTTTGCAATCTTGGAATTTCGTCACTTTGCTGCCGATAAATTGTTTTCCATTGTCAAACACTATTTCGGCGGGTATCCCAAATCGACATACGATGTGATCCCAGATGAAGTCTATAACCTCTTTCTCTCTCACTTTCTCGAACGCCTGTGCTTTAACCCATTAAGAAAAATAGTCAGTCATAAATAAAATAAATATAGCTTTACCTGGGGCCGATGGCAGAGGGCTGATGATATCCATCTCCTATTTCATGAATGGCCATAGGGATAGGTGTCACACCCCGAACCTGGGGGGCGAGACTGGCACCCGGTGCCTCACCTATCCTTGCGTACCAACTTGCGACTAAGGGACTCTGAACATATAATGTTATACTTTGGCCATGGGCCATATTGCAAGACAATTTACGAATGCTGACAAAACATTAATATAAAGCTGGGCCAACATAACTACTACAGCAGGCAAACAAACAAACTATACATACAAGGCTTACAAGCCCAACATACTGCACTAATTGACAGGATATGTCTACAAGCCTCTAGTGATGGATGTACTGTGATCGGAGCAGCTCCCGACCTATCCATAACATATATATACATATATACACAAGATGTACTTAAAACTCTAGACCCCGCAACTATGAAGGATGCGGAGCTTACCGATCAAGCTGAACTCGGGCAACACCTACTGAGGAGTTCTACTCGTCTGTCTGTCTGAACCTGCACGCATGTAATATAGTGTCCCCGGCAAAAGGGACGTCAGTACGAAATAATGTACCGAGTATGTAAGGAAATAGATTAACAAAAAGCTGAATCTGAACTGATAATATAATAACTGAAAGTAACTGGGAGTCAAAAGATAATCTGAAGATATACTTACCTGCTAATACTGACTCAATTCTCTCAATATAGTAAGTAAAATAGTTATCCGTCCCTATAAGGCTCGGTATATATATAACTGATCTTCCATAGTAGGCTCGCTCACAGGCGCTTGGCCATACTAAGTGCTGTATCTCGGCCATGCTGGGCTCGCTCATAGATGCTCGGCCACAGTAAGCTCGGTATATAACTTACCATCTGATCAGAGGTTGCCCAATAGGGGGCCTGACCATCGATTATAGCTTAATGGTAATGCAAATACTGTAATACTGTATATATAGGCTCCCTGCTCTCTTGACTGGAAGAAGACAATACTCAATTAAATATGAAGTCTCGATAAGGAGAATATTTTAATTTATGAGACTAGGATAATGTATATAAATTTGGGAGTATGAACTTTTCTTTATGCCTCGTTATCAAGCACATGTAATTACGAGATCATGCCAACATGAAGGAAGGGCTTAGCCTTAACATACCTGAGCCGATTTTCTGGACAATCCTTCTAACACACGTCAATAGAGACAACGTGTAACAGTAGATCAAACTAGGGAAAAATCCATATGATATTCTTGAGAAAGATTGCACCGTACTTCCTTAGAATCGCAAATTCTCAGGTTACAGCTTCGACCATTGTAAATCACGTATGCAATTTCTCTGAAACGTGATGCTGCCTCTTCTAATTTATTTTTTTTGGGGGGGGGGGGGGGGGGGTAAGCAAACATTAGCTTGCATTGCTAAAGTTCATATATTTGTGCAATTCACGTTCAGAAGGCTAAAGAAAATGTTAACCTTGTTATGTACTCTAATAATGTGACACCTTGCTACACCTTATATGAGTCACTTAGTGACTTTGTTAACCACTTCATGGGCTGTCGTGTCGGTGGTAAGATCCATCAAGCTTATCCAATTCTAATTAATTATTAATTTATTAATCTTCCACTAACAAATAATTAACCAATTACCCACATATTTAAGAATTATCTCAAATTACTTAAAATACTACTTACTTTTAACATACCTTATACACTTACCATCATGGTCATGTGGTACCTTGTATGGCACTAGTCCAAAAATATCGGGTATTATAGCTCGGACCGTATTTTACCCCAAATTGCCAAACTTCGACGAAGCTTATTTTCTTTGATTCGCTTACCCTCTCACCTTCATAAATTTACTTATCACTTGTTTTAAATAGCATAATACTTATAATCTCAAAATAATTTGCTTCCCGAACATACGTCGATTAGCCTTCGACAAAACTTTAACTTACGAAAATATGGGGTGTAACATTATTCCCCCTTTTGGAACATTCGTCCTCGAATGTTGACTGATGCAATTATCATTATCATAACCTATAGCTCTTGCGAATACTTTAGTACTCTCCTTGCCATCTAGGCAACTATTCTGTGAATAAATCCAAAGGCCGGGGCATTCCCATCTTCAGGCCTCTTTCTCACACCACGACTTGTGGTCGGAATTCTTCCAATCTCGTAACTGTTGCTACCTTCTATCATGCAGTCTGTACCAGTTTTTTCCTATGCGACTCTTCCCTATGCGACTCTTTCCTCCAGTTTTTAGCTAATCTTTAGGCCTCACTTTGTAAACATATACAGAGCTTGACAATATGTCCCTCTGGGCATATGTAGGTATACTGAAGTTCTTCCCTCGGTACTTTGTCGAACTTATGAATATTGCTATATCTTATTTCATAGGCCCGATTATCTATCCGCATGACTTTACTGCATCTAAGTAGGTCATAATATACCATAACATTTACCTCGATTTATCATTACTGAGGTCTGCTACCAAACTCCAGGTTACGTTCGTTGCTTATCCCATATGTTTAAATCTATGTCCTTTAATGCTTCCTCATTACTGTTCATCTTAAGAATGATGGCCTAATCTCACCTCATACTTTGTTACTTTTGTCCATCCATTGTTGATTCACCTTAATGTTGATATATCATCTACTACTAATAACTTGAGATTTTATGTAATACTGCCTCTAGGGCTCACGTCTCATCAGTGAACATCTGAAATGATTAGACTGATCCACCTGGGGAGATACCATGCTTTCATAACTGTATTGGATAGCATCCGAATGTGATTCACCTTACGTGGGTATTTTAATCCTGTACAATTCATGAAATTTCCCTTTTTTATTTTTTTTCTTCAAATCATTATTCAATCGAAGGCCCAAATGTCATCCTTCATTTATCACAATTACACCCTCATTCTACTACCAGGGTAGCATTCCATCTCTTCTAAATGCTACAAGTCTTAGAATCCTTTGAGTTCATTCAGGCTATACTGAGCTTTCTATAACTTCATCATCTTTCACTTTCCTTTCCTCATCCTTACTCATGTTTCCTTAAAACTTTGTCGCTCTACCATACTTTAGCTTGTGACCTATACATATCCATATATAAAATTTACTTCAACTTGCTTGCACCATAGATTTCCTTATGTTATTCTGGAACATCAAGCGATACATCACATCATCTCTAACTCTTCTTTACTCTCTTGGCTAGATCTATCGTTACCTAGAAACCATAGGCTAGAAGATATGCTACTGACAATGCCGCTATTAGTCCCGGATACTGAATCCCTGCGCTTCTAGACCTCTATCTGAAGTATAGATTATCCACAACCTTCTGCACTTGAGTATCTCATACGTTGTTCACCTTTGCCTTACTTACCTTAAAATCTCACATCACTTCTTCTCTCTCTTTCATGACCTCCCTTCCACACAGTATAATTCACATCCACAACTTGAAGTTTTATTATACTACTTGCACCTCTGATATTAAGATTGACTCTGCAATGTTTTTAATCGCGATTTCTATAATTTTCTGGGTCCAATAATCAGACTCCTGATTTAGTTAGTTGATGTAAGTATTTAGTTTCCTCTTCCCTCTGATCAACCTTTATGTAGGCTTAAGCTATCTTCCAATATATGGCTTATGTTATTAGTTATTACTTTTAGCCTTTCATAGTCGCTATGGAATATCTATGATACAATCCTTTAACAATTCAATCCTTTGCCTATGACCCGAGCTCAATTCTTCCTTTTAACTTATACCGGAACCTTCTACGGCTGTATGATTGTCAACATATATGTTGTATGGATAATACTCCGAACTTTTAAGTGAGTTCATAACGTAACCAACTCTAGATCATTGATCGAATAATTCTTTTCGTTCCTTCTCAGCTTTCTTTAAACGTAAGCTATTACTTTTCCTGGTCTTTCTGCGCCCTTGTTGCGTGCATACTTAGCTTATCTTAGTGCCCACACATATTGGAATTCCATACAACTCATATGTTCTTGAATATCACTTCTAATTTTCCTCCCCGATCATTAGCCACGGTAGGTGCCACCTTTTTATGGAGTGCATACAATGTTGTTGTAAGATTGTTGTTACATGACCATTTCCTCTTTAAGTCACTGTGCTTAGGTTGAAGCCTTATTCCTTATTTCCTCAGCTAGTCTTTCATTGTAGTACTTAGGTAGGACCCTCTGATTCTTGCAAGGCTGCCAGCTTATTAAAAGTTTATCCGGCGGAATTTTTGATGTTATTTCTTACTTGTAATTAACCTTACTTACTTACCTTCATGCCCCTGCGCTCGTATGATTGCTTCCGAGCTGATATTTTGATTGTCTTCCAATTGGCACTCTCTTTATCTCCGTGACACTCATACGGTACCTTTACTACCCCAACTCCTATCTTAATATTTCTCAAGGTTATGATATCATATCTGCGAAACTGAATGCCTCATGTTGGGGTTCACTATGCTTATCTCGCAAGATCTGTTGATTTGTCTGTATCCTCTTGTCTAGCAATAACTAGGCTTTTCCTGAATTAACTACTGACTACTCGTTGGCCCATTCTCATATCAGTATTCCACGTAATCATTCTTAGGTTATTTCTTTTGTCTTAACTTACCTCTCGCGCTGGCTCTTTATTTATCAAACACATTTCGAGCCGGAACCCTTTCTTCCTCTCCTTGACATCGTGCTTGCATAATATTCTGGAGTAGTAGCATATCTGTAGGATTTGAATAAGTGCAATCTCATTCCTTCTTCTTTTTTATATCGCATTCTTCCTTTACCATTCCATAGTTACTAGAATTACTTAATTCCGACTTAATGTCACATCAATCCATATTCCCCCTTTTAGGGGAGTACTAAGATTTAGTACTATGATGATCTACCTATAGATGTTTTACCTCTTCATCTTTGGCGTCTTTTCATATCATCGATGACCCTTACTTGGCTTGCGGTAATCTTTCTGTATAAAGGATAATAAAATTCCTTACTTGCGAGGGTGACACTTAGGGTAACTGGAACATACAGTCCCTTAAGCTTATCTTTTATCACATTGCTGGCTTTAGGGAAGCGTCTCCCTGAATGACCATTCTCTGAATTTCTTATGAATCTTCTTCTGTTGTCCATTCTATTATCGCCGGAACAAAATCTGAAATTCTCACGATACCGACTATTATCAAATCACTTAGTCCCTAATTCATGTTAAGTTTATCTTGTTCATCAGTCCATATTGATTTCTATTATTCTGGGGTCTAACTTTTGCTTCTGGTAGTTGCATTGGAATCACGAACTTATTTCTCAAAATGAGGATATGACTTTTTTGCCTATACTCTTTTGTTGTCTAAAGGCCTGTCACCTATCGTCTTTTCCTTCCCTTGACCATAGACTCTGTAATACTGTCATCTTTTTGATCTACCACTGTCATCCATGTATCATATATTATTGACTCTCTTCTTATTTCCCGCTAATATTTATGTCTATCACTTTATTCTGAAAACTTTAACAAGACATTCTTTTGCTTTTAGCTCCCCTTTGCTCCGTCCAGTGGCTCTTCGGGTTGCTCAACGTTCTCGCTTTACTAGGGACGGGAGCCACACTAAGGTAATATTTATCCCTTCCAGGCTTTCAGTGCCTATCTTCTCAATTCTTGATAATGCTAGTATTCACATCTAATTGTAATATTCTAGAATGCACCATCTGGGTGTCTCACAAGGGGATCTATTAGCACATTTGCAATATCCTTCGAAAATGTCAACTAACGCAAACAATCCATCCACCATTTTGGTCACTCTAACCCCAGCCGGATCTTGATATACCGTCCTTTTCTTAATTATACATGTTAGACCCCATAGGGCATAACTGAGATGGGTGTAGCCAATTATACATACCTCTTTTACTGTTGAAGGTAACTCACAATGTCTATATTTTTCCGCCTGAGTTGAAAATACCAATAACTTCATTAACTAGTACCTCGTACCCTTCTCATCTTTCTCCTTTTACTTGTTGAAGCTTGTATCTACCTTCTAAATCTCTCATTGCCTGTCACGATAGGAGTGGATAGATATTCTCGCCTTAAGGTTCCTTATTGAGAAGCTTACACGTCTTAGCACACACATGATCTACTGAAGACCTTACAATTACTCATCATAAGTATCATGCAAAATCGAGTTCCTCTGACTCAACTCTCCCACAGCCACATGCAATCTCTTACCAACTATCTTTGGGTTGTAGGTATCATCTTATTACGAGTAACATAGAGTTTAGGAGGTTGAATTCATACAACTGAGCTCTACCACGCGATCTAGAGTAAGAAGAAAGAGTGACAGTCCTAAATGCCCTGTAGCCTCATGCTTATAAGTGTGGTGCACGACACACCCATAAACAAGACTCTACTAGACACGACTTGTAGAATCCCTAGGACACACCCGGTGCCTCACCTATCCTTGCGTACCAACTTGCGACTAAGGGACTCTGAACATATAATGTCATACTTTGGCCATGGGCCATATGGAAAGCCAATTTGCGAACGCTGACAAAACATCAATATAAAGCTTGGCCGATAAGACCGACATAACTACTACAAATGGAAAACCAATAAAATATACATACAAGGCTTACAAGGCCAACATACTGCACTAACTGACAGGATATGTCTACAAGCCTCTAGTGATGGATGTACTGTGATCGGATCAGGGCCCCGACCTATCCAGAACATATATATACATATATACACAAGATGTACATAAAACTATAGATCGGTAACTCCGAAAGACGCGGAGCTTACCGATCAAGCTGAACTCGGGCAACACCTACTGAGGAGGTCTACTCGTCTGTCTATCTGAACCTACACGCATGAAATTCAGCGTCCCCAGCAAAAGGGATGTCAGTACGATATAATGTACCGAGTATGTAAGGCAACATATTAACTGAAAGCTAAAACTGAACTGATAATATAATAACTGAAAGTAACTTGGAGTCAAAGATAATCTGAAGATATGCTTACCTGTTGATACTGACAATATTCTCTTAATATAGTAAGTAAAATAGTTGTCCGGCCCTATAAGGCTCGGTATATATATAACTGCTAGGCCATACTAGGTCCTTTATCTCGGACATGCTGGCCTCGCTCATAGGCGCTCGACCACAGTAGGCTTGGTATATCACTTACCATCTGATCAGAGGTTGCCCAATAGGGGCCTGCCCATCGATTATAGCTCGATGGTAATGAAAATATTGTTATATTGTATATATAGGCTTTCTGCTCTCTTCATTGGAAGAAGACAATACTCAATTAAATATGAAGTCTTGATAAGGAGAATACTGTAATTTATGAGACTAGGATAATGTATATAAATATTGGAGTATGAACTTCTCTTTATGCCACGTTGTCAAACACATGTAATTACGAGATCATGCCAACATGAAGGAAGGGCTTAGCCTTAATATACCTTAGCCGATTTTCTTGACAATCTTTCCAATACACGTCAATAGCGACAACATATAACGGCGGATCGAAGTAGGGGAAAATCCATATGATATTCTTGAGAAATATTGCACCGTAATTCCTTAGAATTGCAAAATCTCACGTTACAGCTCGGACACGTATGCAATTTCTCTGAAACGTGATGCTGTCTCTTCTAATCTTGGGGGGGGGGGGGGGGGGGTAAGCAAACATTATCTTGCATTGCTAAAGTGAATATATTTGTGCAATTCACGTTCAGAAGGCTAAAGAAAATGTTAACCTTGTTATGTACTCTATTAATGTGACACCTTGCTACACCTTATATGAGTCACTTAGTGGCTATTCATGGGCTTCCACGTTGGTAGTAAGATCCATCAAGCTTATCCAATTCTAATTAATTGTTAATTTATTAATCTCTCACTGACCAATAATTAACCAACTACCCACATATTTAAGAATTATCTCAAATTACTAAAAATACTACTTACTTTTAACACACCTTATACACCTTACCATCATGGTCATGTGGTACCTTGTATGGCACTATTCCATAAATGCCGGGTATTATAGCTCGTATCGTATTTTATCCCAAATTGCCAAACTTCGACGAAACATATTTTCTTTGATTCGCTTACCCTCTCACCTTCACGAATTTACTTATCACTTGTTTGAAATAGCATAATACTTATAATCTCAAAATAATTTCCTTCTCGAACTTACGTCGATTAGCCTACAACATAACTTTAACGTGCGAAAATGCGGAATGTAACATCTCATTTTTGAGCTTTCATCAATTTACTTATGGCGTACTTTCATGTACGAAAATATGGGGTGTAACAATAGGACTGAATGAAGTTGTTCTCCGGGTTGTTGAATCATCGATGCAAACCTTTGACATTTATCACATTTTCGAAAAAACTCCTTAGTGTCTTTTTCCATGCTATCCCAGTAGTATCCTACTCTAATCATTTTGTGAATCAGTGATTAGGCACCGGAGTGGTTCCCACAAGTGCCTTCATGGACCTCTCGCAAAACATAATTGGTGTCTCCTGGTCCTAAGCATACAGCTAATGGTCTATCGAATGTCCTTCTATATAATGTTCCATCTGCAGCCAATGTGAATCGACCAGCTTTGTAGGGCCCTCGAATCTTTAGGATTCGATGGGAGCTTTTTGTTTTTCAAGTATTCAATATATTTATTCCTCCAATCCCAAGTTAAGCTTGTAGAGTTTATCTCGGCATGAACTTCCTCGATCACGGATCTCGAGAGTTGAACGACAGTCCCCGAGCTAATCTTATCTTCCTCGACCGATGACCCCAAATTTGGAAGTGCATCGGCCTCACTGTTTTGTTCTTGAGGTACATGTTGTAAAGTCCATTCCTTGAAACGGTGCAAAGTTACATGGAATTTGTCCAAATACCTTTGCATTCTATCCTCTCGAACTTCGAAGGTTTTGTTTACTTGGTTCACCACCACTAAGGAGTCATACTTGGCTTCAATGACTTCTGCTCCCAAGCTTTTAGCCAGCTCGAGACCTGCAATCATAGCCTCGTACTCGGCCTCATTGTTAGTCAACCTAGCAGTTTTGAAAGATTGCCTAATAGTGTTACCCGTGGGTGGCTTCAAAACGATGCCTAGCCCGGACCCCTTCACATTCGAAGCACCGTGTGTGAAGAGGGTCCATACCCCTGATGATGTACCCGATTTTAATAAGAGTTCCTTTTCCACAAAGTCCGCTAAAATTTGAGACTTGATGGCCGTCTGTGGTTGATATTCGATATCGTGCCCACTGAGTTTGATGGCCCATTTGGCGAATCGGGCCGATAGTTTGGGCTTGTGGAAATTATGACGAAGTGGGTAAGTGGTTAATACGCATATGGGGTGACATTGAAAGTATGGTCTTAACTTTCTAGAGGCACTTATCAGTGTAAGTGCCAATTTCTCCAAGTGTGGATATCTAGTTTCTGCTTCTCCTAAGGTTCGACTTACATAATAAACAGGATATTGTGTACCTTGCTCTTCTCGAACTAGGACACCGCTTACCGCAATTTTTGATACTGCCAAATACAAGTAAAGCTTCTCATCTGCCTTTGGAGTGTGAAGCAGTGGTGGGCTCGATAGGTATCGCTTCAATTCCTCTAATGCCCGTTGGCATTCCGGGGTCCAGGCGAAATCGTTCTTCTTTTTGAGTAGAAAGAAATATATGTGGCTTTGGTCTGATGACCTCGAGATGAATTGGCCTAAGGCAGCTATCCGTCCAGTTAGCCTCTGCACGACTTTTACACTATCCACGACGGTGATGTCTTCGATGTCCTTGATTTTGTCGGGGTTGATCTCGATCCCCCAATTCGATACCATGAAGCCAAGGAACTTGCCCGAACCGACCCCTAAAGCATATTTCTCGGGGTTGAGTTCATGTTTTATTTCCTTAAACTCTCGAACGTTCCCTGCAAATGAGCCAAATGGTCCTTTGCGCGCAGTGACTTAACTAGCATGTCATCAATATAAACATCCATTGATTTTCCTATTTGTTCTTCGAATATTTTATTTACTAGGCGTTGGTAAGTAGCTCCTGCATTTTTTAACCCGAAGGGCATTACATTATAACAATATGTTCCATACTTGGTGATAAATAAAGTCTTTTCTCGGTCCTTCGGGTTCATTTGGATTTGATTGTACCCGGAATAGGCATCGAGAAAAGTAAGGATCTCATGGTCGGTCGTGGCATCGATCATGCGATCGATGGTAGGGAGTGGAAAAGAATCTTTGGTGCATGCCTTGTTTAAATCATTATAATCTATACACATTCTAAGTTTGTTCCCCTTTTTAGGGACTACAACTACATTAGCTAACCATTCGAGATATTTCACCTCCCGAATGGACTATATTTTGAGAAGTTTAGTTACCCCGTCCTTTATGAATGCATGCTTTACCTTGGACTAGGGTCTTCTCTATTGCTTCACCGGTTTGAACCTAGGGTCCAGGCTTAGCCGATGCGTCATTATCTCTGGTAGGATCCCTGTCATGTCTAAAGTGGACCAAGCAAAACAATCTATGTTATCAATAAGAAATTGAATAAGCTTTTTCCTGAGTTTGAGGGTTAATCCCATTCCCAGGTATACCTTTCGCTCGGGCAGGTACTCGATCAATATAACATGTTCCAGCACTTCGACCGTTGATTTGGTGGTGTTAGAATCTCCGGGAATAATAAATGTTCGAGGGATTAGAAAATCCTCCTCTTCTTCTTCTATCTCCTGGTTCCCCGGTTCGGTCGAGGCTGATGGTTGTGATTGCTATTTGACTTCCTATTTACCTTTGATGCTCGACCTTTTTGAGGTTGATAGTGTCGATATCGGTGTTACCTCATCGACCACAAACATTTCCTTTGCAGCATGCTGCTCCCCGTATACTATTTTTACACCGTCCGACGTCAGGAATTTCATTATTTGGTGGAGAGTCGAAGGGAATGTCCTTATATTGTGGATCCAAGGACTTCCGAGCAGGGCATTGTACCTCATGTCGCCCTCGATTATGTAAAACTTAGTATCTTGAATGGTTCCAGCCACGTTCATCGGTAGAATGATCTCCCCTTTAGTTATTTCACTAGCCATATTGAAGTCGTTTAAGACCCGAGCTGCGGGCACGATTTGATTTTGTAGGCCGAACTGCTCCACGACCCTCGATTGGATGATATTCGCCGAGCTACCTGGATCCACTAAAATACGCTTAACTCGAACTTTATTTAATAAGATAGAAATTACCAAAGTGATTTATACCTTAGTGCGTTTAAATATGGGTCCCTGTGGAATGTCGACCCCACCGACTTTCATATAAATGACATGTTGGGGTTCCTCCTGTTCATTCTTCCTGTTGGCGTCCCTTTCTCTGAAATGATTCTTGGATCGATCACTGAGGAACTCTCAAATGTGGCCTTCATTGAATAGATGGGCTACCTCCTCCCTTAATTTCCTGCAATCCTCGGTCTTGTGACCATGCGTGCCATGATACTTGCACATCAAATTTGGGTTTCTTTGGGAAGGATCGGTTTGTATGGGCTTGGGCCACCTAGTATCTTTGATCCTTCCGATTGCCAATACAACGCCCGATGCAGCGACGCTAAAGTTATATTCCAAAAACCGAGGAGCCTCTGTGGGGTCAGCATACTTGTCAAAATCACTTTTGCTCATAAGTCCCCGAGAAGTTTGTCCTCGATCACTTCTTCGATCGTTCCGGGCAGAATGGCGTCCTAAGCCATTGTTCCTTCGATCTGAGGTATATGGTTGATATCAGTCTCTGTTCGACCTTGGCTCCTTGTCGATATCCCTCTGGTTTTTAACTGCCGACCTGTTTGGATGTACTGAATCGGAAGGGGCTCCTAATTGGCTGTCCTCGACCCTGATCTTCGATTGATATCAATTATTTACGTATTCCCAAGTTATAAATGGATACTCGATCAAAGTTTGTTTCAACAGACGTCATGCTATCGAACTCCACTCTTTCAACCCTTGGGTGTAAGCTTGAACGGCCCAATCGTCTGTGACCGGTGGCAACTCCATGCGTTCCATTTGAAATCGGGACACGAACTCCCTCAGCATTTCATTATCCCTTTGTCCTACCTTGAAAAGGCTCGATTTCCTCGTTACGACCTTTATGGCCCAGGCGTGTGCCTTTACGAAAGAATCTGCTAACGTGGCAAATGAGTCGATAGAATTTGGTGGTAGGTTGTGATACCAAATCATTGCTCCCTTCGAAAGGGTCTCTCCGAATATTTTCAACAGGACAGATTCGATTTCATCATCTTCTAAATCGTTACCCTTGATGGGGCATGTATATGAAGTAACATGCTCGTTGGGATCAGTGGTCCCATTATATTTTGGAATGTCTGGCATACGGAACTTTTTGGAATAGGCTTCAGAGCCGCACTTGGAGGAAATGACTTTTGTACAAACTTCTTCGAATCCATCCCTTCCAAGATTGGCAATTCCCCTGGTATCTGATCAACTCAAGAGTTGTATGTCTCCATTTTTTTATTGTTGGCTTTGATTCTCTTCTCCCCTGATTCAATTCTTTTGGTGAGCTCCTCGAGCATTTTCATTATCGCAGGATCAGTCCCTGATTTGTTACCATTCGACCTTTCCTGTACTGGCTCAGTACGGCGAGTAATTTCCCGCTCGAACCTATTCGGAGCTCTATGTTGATTTTGTATAATAGCGGCTTGCTGAGCCTGAAGCATCTCGAATATCACTTGGAGACTGACTCCTTCGTTTTCTATGCCCTATGTTCCTTGGACACTAGATCGGCCTTCTCCGCGCACACTCCCAACGAGATTTGCACCTAGGTCCGCGTTTAGAGCAACGTGAAAACTGATATCAACTGGGTTGGCAATCGATGCTTCCCCGAGATTAGCATGTGGCACCTCGACTCCTGGAGCACTCACATTTTCGTTTTCGCCGTTGAATCGGAGGCCATTGTCACCGTGTGTGGATGCATTTTGTGAGTTTGACATGTTTTAACCTGAAAGCAAAGATACTTGACAAGAATAAACGTAAAAAGTGTGTTTTACCAGAATCAGTACTTAACAATCACTGTTATCTTTAACCCCAGCGTGGGCGCCGAACTGTTTACCCAAAAAGTTAAGTAACAATTAATTTTATATTATAGTTTTAAGGATATGTAATTAAACCCGGTACTAATTGATAAATAACGAATTAAATAGATAAATTTGGAAAATAAAATAAATCAAACTGGTCTGCGAACAATGCCTCGACCTCGATTCGAGATAGTCTCGAGGTTAATTAATAAGAACAGTAGAGGATGGAACAAACATCGATGAACAGTAGAATAAAGCAAAGAAAGCAGTGTATGTAAATATTCTGATTAGTGAATAATCCCTCATTCACAAGTGAATGGGATCCCTCTTTATATAATAGAGGAATCCTAAATAAGGTACGACTCTAATCACGGAAGTAGATCCCATGATTGGCAATAATAACTGCTTCGATTTGATCTGTTCCGCGATTTCCACCATAATTTTCGACTGGTTACTGATATCTCGCCATTCCGGTATTACTCCTTACTCGAAGTCAGTCACGCTTGATCTCGATTGTTGTTGGCCTCGATCCCAATGAACACTTCGATCCCCAGGCTTGATGTTCTATCATCGAGCTCAAGCCCGATCTATTATGAGGTTACCCTCGAGGCAACTCCCCTGCCAACGAAATCGGGTACGTCCAATTTCGACCGTATACACTTCGATTTCAGTACACATCTTAAGAAAGAGTGGAAGACACCCTAGCCTTTTCAAAATTTGATGTCTGATTTTAACAATTTTGACACGATTTTGTAGCACACTTATCATCACATTTTCTTGTCATGTTAACGTGTGAGCAATATGGTTGTAGGGTTCACTTAAATAAGAAATAAATAAATAAATTTAGCAGGAAAACCATACATGGCTATGAGGGATGTGTTTTTCACTCTCTTCTTACACACGACGAAATGTTGAATGAGGAGCTGCAGACCCCACGCTTGTGAATCCTTCTATTCATATACGCTGCAGACAATCCATTGCTTCGCCTAGCTCCCAATACAACCTCTGCTATGCTTATGTTCATCTTTTGTACTGTAATGAAATGGATTATTTGTCTTTTCTCTCCTACCTTTTTGATTTCTTATTTGGCTACCTAAAAGTACTATGGATGACATCGTGATAAGTAATATTCATAAAATAATACTAATAAATAAATTTATAATACATTTTAGCCTCTCTTCTTTCATTTTCCTTTAGATTTTTCCACCGGAACATAAAATTTTTAGTTTTATATAAAGTACAGAAAATATTTTTACTTTCAAAACTCTACAACTTCATTTATGTACAGCTACCTTTATGTGATAGGATCTTGTGACTAATAGTAATTACTCAACAAGGGGAACGACAACCTAAAGAAAAAAGGAAATGAATTACATGTATTGGCAAGACAAAGATGCCTAAATAGGGAGAGGTAGTGACAATAAAGCAATAACATTATATGTTCAGCCGAAAATGTTAAGATCAGGAAGATCTAATTTAAATTCTATGAACAGTAAAAAGTGTTTGTCCAATTTGGATAATGGTGTCCCTTCATTTTTGTATATTAAATATATGTTTAGTTGGTTGCACCTCTGGTTTTACAGTCATTTTAGTTTAACGAGGTTAAGGATTTTCTGGAAAAAAAATTAATCCATTTTTATTCGGTTTGTTTGGAGTGGATACTTGATATGATATCTTGTAGCTTATGTTATAATGTTCTTTTAGCTGAATATTTCTACCCATATCATGTTGTCTAATGTAAATAGGCATTTGTGATTTTCTCTATTTTAAATCAAAGTCTAATTATACTTTTTTTTGTAGGATGATGAAGAGTAAACCAACACTACTTGCAATCTGGTTTATGTGCACAAGCTGGGAAATTTGTCTTTTGGGTTTTATTAGATTATAATTTAGTGGCCTAGGACATATGATGTTTTTATCTATTTATAATTAAAAACTTTTTGAAGTACTTAGCTTTTACAAGGGTGTAAATATCTAGTACAACAACTTTATGTATTGACCTTTTGCATATATATAATATTTATTCATTTCTATACATTTGTTAAAAATCTAAAAGCATATAGGAATTATGTATATAGTAGCAATTCATAAGTTGTTGCAAAAAATAATTCACGAAGCTCATATCCAATAATTAATGTTGTTGACACAAAGTAACTTATTGCCACAATAACGCTTGTTGCTAAAATTCTTGATAACAGATTAACTAGTATTCCCGCCATTTGTTTGCAACAACTTATATTGTTGAAAAAATGGTTGATTAATTTGTCGCAACAATTATTGTTGTTGCTGAATATTTTTATAAACCACAATTATACGCATTTATAACAATAAAATATAATTTATTGCAACAAGAAGATTTGTTGCGATAATTTAATCAACATCGGTTCTTGTTGCATACATTTTTCGTATCAGACTTTGCTGCAACAACGTGCCACAACTTATTTTTTGTTGCGAAAAGTATTTTTCGTAACGACAATGTCACGACCCAAAACCTAACCTGTCGTAATGGCACCTATTGGGATACTAGGCAAGCCGACCTTTCCAAAATACTTTCAAAATTTAACAGAAATGAATTAGGACATTTAAAATAACCGGAGTCTTTCATAAAGACGGGGGTAAAATCCAAATAAAACATAAGTGCAGAAAAATAGCCCGACATCGGGGTGTCACTGAATCATGAGAATCTAGATATCCAGTCTAATACAAACAGTGTCTGAGTATCAATACTGAAAAGAAAGAAAACATAGAAGGAGAGACAAGGTCTGCGGACGCCAGCAGCTACCTCGTAGTCTCTGATACTTGATCGCACATGAAATCAATGACCCCCATGATCAAACATACCTGGATCTGCACATGAAGTGCAGGGTGTAGCATGGGTACAACCAACTAAGCAAGTAACGGAAATAAAAAAAGAACTGAGAAGGTAGTGACGAGCTATACAAACAAAGTTCATTTTCAATAATTCCAGCAAAGAATAGACATGCTTTCAAATCTGGTAGTTCAAGTCAAATCAGTTTATACAGTTACAGTGCAAGTAATCCGGATATAGAATCTTTCATAAATTTCACAACAATGACATATAGCAACTAAGTGCATCAACCAATGGAAAACAAGTACAGCCTCTCAGGGCAACAGATACTCAACTCGTCACAACAGATCAATCACTCGGTTCTCAGCCCTCAGTACTCACACTCAATAGGTACCTGCGCTCACTAGGGGTGTGCATACTCCGGAGGGGCTTCTTTCAGTCCAACCGCTTCTCCGCACGGACAACTAACATCTTGCACAGACAACTCACATGCTATATTATCAATATGTAGAACCGCACGGACAAATCACGTGTTGCACGGACAACTCACATGCCATAGTATCAATACCACAGAGACAGGCCCTCGGCCTCACTCAGTCATCAACCTCTCTGGTCTCTTGGGCTCTCGTAAATCACAAAGATCGGTCCAAACAAAGATAACATAGTGTATCAACAAAAATAAAGAAGAGGTTGAGATATGATACACAAGTAAAACCATAACCAAGTACAAGACAGCAATTAACAAGTAATTCAACAAGTACGCGACCTCTGCGGGGCCCAACAGTACCATCACATAGCTTAAGCATGATTTCTGACATGATTTGTAGTTAAATTTCTATAACACAGGGAGAGCATATAGATAGCAACAAGTTATTCAACTTTACAGTTTCATAGAATGGACCAAGTCCCAATTCCTGCGGTGCACCCCCACACGCCCATCACCTAGCATGTGCATCACCTCCAAAATACTCACATAATCCAATAATTAGGGGTTTCATAACCTCGGGACCAGATTTAAAACTCTTACTTACCTCAAACCGTGCAAAATCCTATTCCGCAATGCCTTTGCCCCTCGAATCAGTCTCCAAATGCATCGAATCTAGCCATAAGTAGAAAAATACAATCAATATAGGCTAAAAGGATCAATTCCATAACAAAGTACTAAATTATAGCTAAAAATCCGAAATTGGCCCGAACCCATCCCCGGGCCTACGTCTCGAATTCCGACAAAAGTCACAAAACCTGAAAGCCCATTAACTCACGAGTCTAACCATACCAAATTTACTCAAATCCGATAAAAAAATCCCATTCAAAACCATAAAATCTCAACTCAAGAGTTTTTTTTCTTTTTCCCCAATTTCTCACCCCAAATCACAAATTAGATGATAAAATTAAAGATGAAATCATGGGATTTAACCAAAATCATGTAAGAATCACTTACCCCAATCAACTCCACAAAAATCCCTTCAAGAATCGCCCAATTTCGTGTTCTCTAGCTCAAAATATGTAAAACTGGGTTCAAACCCTCGTTTTTGAAATTAATACTTCCTGCCCAGATATCCTTCATCACGATCGCGGAACATTCCTCCCGATCGCGAAGCACAACTATGTTGCCCCGCATTTTTACCCTAAGCGAATGCGGAATCACCCACGCGATCGCGGATCACTGCCTCTAATAACTACGGGATCACATCCTGCCTCATGCGATCGCATAGGGCATTGGCCACACCTTTCCTCCTCCTCAAATCCATCTACGTGAACGTGACCTTAGCCAGGTGTTCGCGAAGCACATCTTCGCACACATATGCGATCGTGTTCCTAACTCTGTGATCGCATAAAACAAACTCCCCTCTTCCCCAAATAAGCTTACTCGATCGCGAATGAATCCCTGTGATCGCGTACAAGGAAACTAGAACCTGCTGAAACCAGAACTTCAGCTATCAAGCCTAGTCCAAAAATGATCTGTTAAGCATCCGAAACTCACCTGAGGTCCCCGGGACCTCAACCAAACATACCAACACATCCCAAAATATCATACAAACTTAGTCAAGCCTTCATATCACTCAAAACAACATCAAAACACTAATTACACCCGGATTCAAGGCTAAAGAACTTCTAAAGTTTCAAATTCCGCAAACTATGTCGAAACCTATCAAAACACGTCTGATTGACCTCAAAGTTTGAACAGAAGTCATATACAACATTACGTACCTATTCCAACTTTCGGAATCAGAATCCTACCTCGATATCAAAAAGTCAACCCCTCCCCTCCCCCCCCCCCCCCCCGTCAAACTTCCCAAAATTTGACTTTCGCCATTTCAAGCCTAAATTAGCTACAGACCACAAATTCACAGTTCGGACACACTCCTAAGTCCAACATCATCCAACAGAGCTAACAAAACTAACGGAACTCCATTCCGAAGTCGTCATCGTCCAATTCCGACTACGGTCAAAATCTTGAGACTTAAGCTTCCGTTTTAGGGACTAAGTATCCCAAAACACTTCGAAATCAAAAACAAGACCTCCCGGCAAGTCACATAAAAACAAACAGATACGGGGAAAATAGTAAATAGGGAATCGGAGATAGTACACTCAAAACGACCGACCGGGTCATCACATCCTCCCCCCCTAAAATAATTATTTGTCCTCGAATGAGCATAGAGACATTCCTGAAGTAGTAAAAAGATGAGGATAACGGCTGCACATATCGTGCTCGGTCTCCTAAGTCCCCTCCTTGACCGGATGACCCCTCCACTGAACCTTCATAGATGCAATATTCTTTGACCTCAGCTTTCGAACCTGCCTATCTAAGATTGCCAGCAGCTCTTCAGCATAAAGATAAATCCCTTGTTCAACTGGACTGAGCTGAAATCTAACACGTGACACGGATCACCGTGATAATTCCAGAGCATAAAAACATGGAATACTGGATGAACGCCTGCTAGACTGGGAGGCAAGGCAAGCTTATAAGCAACCTCCCCAACACGTCGCACTACTTCAAATGAACTGATAAACCTCGGGCTCAGCTTGCCCTTCTCCCCGAACCTCATAACATCCTTCACGGGTGACACCCGGAGCAAGACCAACTCTCCAACCATGAATGCAACATCACGAACCTTTTGATCTGCATAACTCTTCTGTCTGGACTGGGCTGTGCGTAGTCTATCCTGAATCACCCTAACCTTCTCCATGGCATCCTAAACCAAGTTTGTACCCAATAATATAGCCTCGCCCGGCTCGAACCAACCCATATGAGACCTATACCGCCTACTATACAGAGCCTCATATGGTGCCAGCTGGATGCTCGAGTGATAACTGTTGTTATAGGCAAATTTCACTAGTGGAAAGAAAAGATCCCACGAACCCCCAAACTCCATCACACACGCACGAAGCATATCCTCTAATATCTGAATAGTATGCTCGGACTGTCTGTCCGCCTGAGGGTGAAATGCTATGCTCAAATCCACTCGAGTACCCAACTCATGTTGTATGGCCCTCCAGAACCATGATGTAAACTGCATACCCTGTCAGAGATGATAGATACCGGTACGCCATGAAGCCTGACGATCTCACGTATATACACTCGATCCAGCTGCTCGGAAGAATAGATAGTCATCACAGGAATTAAATGAGCTGACATGGTCAGCCGGTCCATAATCACCCAAACTGCATCAAACTTCCGCTGAGTCCGTAGAAGCCCAACAATGAAATCTATAGTGATCCGCTCCCATTTCCTCTTTGGAATATCTAACTTCTAGAGCAACCCACATGGTCGCTGATGCTCATACTTCAGCTGCTAGCAATTTAGGCACCGTGCTACATACCGCACTCTGTCTTTCTTCATCCTCCTCCTCCAATAATGCTGCCTCAAGTCTTGATACATCTTTGCGGCACCCGGATGAATAGAATACTGCAAGCAGTGAGCCTCCTAGAGAATCAACTCACGCAAACCATCTACATTGGGCACACATAGCCTTCCATGTACCCTTAATGCACCATCATCCCCAATAGTGACCTTCTTAGCATCACCGTGCTGGACCGTGTCCTTAAGGACAAGCAGATAGGGGTCATCACACTGACGCTCCCTAATATGATCATAAAAAGAAGACCGAGAGCCCACACAAGCCAATACTCGACTTGGCTTAGAAACATCCAATCTAACAAACTGGCTGGCTAAGGCCTGAACATCCAATGCCAATGGCCTCTCTGCTGCTGGAAGATATGCTAAGCTCCCCAAACTCTCCGCCCGACAACTCAAGGCATTGGCTACCACATTGGCCTTCCCGGGATGGTACAAAATAGTGATATCATAGTCCTTAAGAAGATCCAACCACCTCCACTGACGCAAGTTAAGATCATTCTGCTTGAACATGCTGCAAACTCCGATGATCAGTGTAAATCTCACAATGAACTCCATACAAATAGTGCCGCCAAATCTTCAAGGCGTGAACAATAGCTGCTAACTCAAGGTCAGTGGATAGGATAGTTCTTCTCATGAGGCTTCAACTGGCGCGAAGCATAAGCAATCACTCTACCCTCCTGCATCACCCACTACCGATCTGCGAGGCATCATAATACACTTTGTAGGAACCAAAAGCTGATGATAGAACTAGAACTGGAGCTGAGGTCAAAGCAGTCTTGGGCTTCTGAAACCACTCCTCGCACTCATCCGACCACCTGAAAGAAGCACACTTATGGGTCAATTTAGCCTAGCATGTTGCAATAGAGGAGAAACTATCTAAAAACGACGGTAATAGGCTGCCAACCCAAGAAAGCTCTGAATATCCTTGGCTGAGGACGGTCTGGGCCAACTCTACACCGCCTCTATCTTTTTCGGATCCACCTGAATACCCTCGCTGGACACCACGTGCCCCAAGAACGCCACTGAACTGAGCCAAAACTCACACTTGGAGAACTTTGCATAAAGTTTCTCCTCCCTCAATCTTTGTAACACAATCCTCAGATGCTGGGCATGCTCTTCCTGGATACGAGAGTACACCAGGATGTCATCAATAAATACAATGATGAACGAGTCCAAATAAGGCTGAAACACACTGTTCATCATATGTATTAATGCTGCTGGGGTGTTGGTCAGCCCAAATGACATCACAAGGAACTCATAATGGCCATATCGGGTCCTGAAAGTTGTCTTAAGAATATCTGAGTCTCAAATCTTCAGCTGGTGATACCCTGACCTCAAATCAATCTTAGAGAACACCATAGCTCCCAGAAGATGGTCAAACAAATCATCATTACACGGCAAAGGATACTTGTTCTTGATTGTGACCTTGTTCAACTGTTTGTAATCAATTCACATTCTTATAGTACCATCCTTCTTCTTCACAAATAGAACTGGTGCACCCCAAGGTGACACGCTAGTTCGAATAAACCCCTTATCAAGGAGTTCCTAAAGCTGCTCCTTCAACTCCTTCAACTCAGCCGGTGACATACGGTACGGTGGAATAGAAATGGGCTGAGTGCCCGACACCAAATTAATACCGAAATTAATATTCCTATCGGGTGGCACGCCTGGCAGGTCTGCAGG
Source organism: Nicotiana tabacum (assembly GCF_000715075.1). Classification (NCBI taxonomy): domain Eukaryota; kingdom Viridiplantae; phylum Streptophyta; class Magnoliopsida; order Solanales; family Solanaceae; genus Nicotiana; species Nicotiana tabacum. The sequence continues at coordinate 14,666,605 of NC_134097.1, read as the reverse complement.
AAATACATCCGGGAAATTTTGCACCACCGGAACAGATTCAATAGCAGAGGCCTCTGCACTAACATCCCTTACAAAGGCCAAATAAGATAGACAACCTTTCTCAACTATCCGCTGAGCTTTCAAGTATGAAATCACTCTACTGGGAACATAGTCTATAAAGTCACTCTATTTAACCCTCGGCAATCCCGACATTGCCAATGTCACGGTCTTAGCGTGATAATCTAGAACAGCATGACATGGAGACAACCAATCCATACCCAAAATCACATCAAAATCAACCATACTAAGCAACAAGAGGTCCACTCTAGTCTTCAGACTCCCAATAGTCACCACACATGACCGGTATACACGGTCCACAATAATAGTATCGCCCACTGGATTGGATACATGAACAGATGAAACTAGAGACTCGCGGGGCATATCCAAATAATGAGAGAAATATGAGGACACATATGAATAAGTGGAACTAGGTTCAAATAATACAGAGGCCTCTCTATGGCAAATTGAGACAATACCTGTAATCCCAGCATCTGAAGCAATGGCATCTGGTCTGGCAAGGAGGGCATAGAAAAGGGCCTGGCCACCCCCTGATCTGCCTCCCCCTCTCGAGAGACCCCTAGCTAATGGAGCCCCACCTCGAGTTGGCTGGACGGGTGGTGGAGTTACTGGTGCTGATTCCATCGGCCGAGTACTCTGCTGTGGAGTCCCACTCAACAACCTAGGGCAATCTCTCTTGCTGTGACCAAAATCTTCGCACTCGAAACAACCCCTCCTCTGATGGAACTGCTGCTCCTGGTGCCCAGAGGAACTACCCGTGGAAACCTGAGCTGGCGAGGCATGGTGAGAACTCTGCGCTGGTAGTGCACTGAACGACTACTGGCCCTACTGATGACTGTGTGACTTGTTGCCAGATGATGCACCATGGTGGACTGGGAGAGCCGTCTGAGCATGTCTAAAAGGACGACCCCTACCATGGTGGAACTTCCCCCAGAAGGGACACCGCTAAATCCACCCTGTCCACGAGACCTCTTGGGCTCCCTCTCAACCCGCTCCTGGCTACAAACCATCTCAATCTGACGAGCAATGTCGACAACCTCATCAAAAGTAGCACCAGACACTCTCTCTCTAGTCATAAGTAATCGAAGCTAAAAAGTGAGGCCATACATGAACCTCCTGATCCTCTCCCTGTCTGTGGGAACCAACCAGAAAGCATGACGGGCCAACTCCAAGAATCGCATCTCATACTGCATCACAGACATATCACCCTGACAAAGCTACTCAAACTGCATGTGCAACTCCTTTCTACGGGACTGAAGCACGAACTTCTCTAGGAATAGATCGGAGAACTGCTTCCATGTAAGGGGTGTTGCACCGACTGGTCTACGCCTCTCGTAAGCCTCCCACCAACTAAAGGCAGCCACATAGAACTGAAAGGTAGTGAACTAGACCCATCTGGTCTCCAGTATACCTGCCGTACGGAGTATCCTCTAACACCTGTCCAAGAAGCCTTGTGCATCCTTTCCCTCGGTACTACTGAAAGATGGACGATGGAGTCTCCCAAACCTCTATAATCGACGCTGCTCATCATCAGGCATGACCGGTACCACATAGTCCTGAGCAGCTGCAACCGATTGGGCTGGTGGTGCCCCCGGTGTCTGGAATCCCTGTACCACCTGCTATGGTGTGTGGACCGCGGGAGTTTGAGCACCTCCCCTGGCCTGACAAGTGGCTGCTATGGCCGGAACAGAGACTACCTGTTACATCTTGCATTTTTCGTACGTTAAAGTTCCATCTTCAATTAATTAACGTAGACTCGGGGATGAGATTTTCTTGAGATTATAAGAATTATGCTATTTCTAATACATGATGAGTAAATTCGTGAAGGAGAGAAGGTAGGCAAATAGAAGAAAATGAGTTTCGTTGAAGGTTGCGGATTTTGGGATAAAATACGGGTCGAGCAATAATACCCGATATTTATGGACTAGTACCATACAAGTTACCATATGACCATGGTAGTATGATGTATAAAGTATATTAAAAATGAGTAGAATTTTAAGTAATGTAAGACAATTCTTAATTATGCGGGTAATTGGCTAATTACCGGATAACGGGACATTACCTAATTACCTAATAAGTGAATAAAGATTAACTTTCCCCACCCACCCCACCCCCACGTGGCAGTAAGCCACCATTAATACATATGACTAAGTAGTCATATGAGCCTAGGTGGCAAACTAATGTAAAAACATTACATATTCATTCTCAAGACTTGAGGTGGCAAACTAACGTTAGCCATTTTCACAAAGCTTTCAACAAAACATCATCTTCTCATGTCTTGAATACAAAGACACAATCAGAATATTAGCTTTTAACTACAAGACACTACAACTCATAGGTGAGTTTTGCACCTTAGCAACGAAATTGCTTAGAAAAGTCTTACAAAATTCCTTCATAACAGAACGTTAGAAGCTTTTACAATTCAAGTTCCTACAAAGAAATTAACAACGAGATTTCTTGCAATCAAATTCTCCTACAAGGTTTCAACGATATTCTTGTAACCAAACAATTCCAAAGAGAATTGTTAGAATCGTAGCAACGTAAAATTTTGCGGTTCTAAAGGAGTACGGTGTAATCTTTTCCAAGAATATTATATGGATTTTCCCTACTCCAGGTATGTTAAGGCTAAGCTCTTCCTTCATTTCATGATATTAACTGAAGGCATATTGATCTGAATGATAGCTAATCCAAAAGGATATTTCACTTTTTTCAAAATCAGTGTTTGGCTATAAAATTTTCAAATTTCACTTGAAGATGAATTTTGGAATTTTTGAGAATTTTAAAAAATTCCAAAAAGCCGTTTTTCAAGATTTTCACTCAAATCACTCACAAAATTTTAAAAATAACTCAAAATTATATTCATTTCCAAACACAACTCTAATTTTCAAATTTCATTTTCACTTGAATAAACTTTCACTTTTGTTTTGGAATTTTACAATTCTTTTGTCCAAACGCCCACTAAGAAGGGAGTAAATAAAGCATTATGAGTAAGATGTTATAAATGAGTGATAACGGTAAATCAAAAGGTGATAGGATGACAGAATCTATAGTCAAGTGAAGGGAAGACAATAGGAGACATGCCTTGAAACAATAAAATAGTATATGCTATAAAGTCATATCCTTATTTTGAGAAACGAGTTGGTGACTTCAACATGATTACCAGAAGGCTAAGTTAGACCCCCCCCCCCCCGGAGTAATAGATTAGTATATGGTCGTAAACAAGATAAAATTGAAATTAATTGAGGACCGAAGAATTTGATAATAGTTGACATCGTGAGAATTTTAGAGATCGCGTTATGGCAATAATAGAATGGACAACAGAAGAATAACGTTTAAAGTTCATTCAGGAAGACACTTCCATAAAACAAGCATTGTGAGCAGAGTTAAGCTTAAGAGACTAAGTGTGTCAGTTACACTAGGTGTCACCCTTGTGCGTAAGAAATTCAGTTATCCTTGATACAAAAGCGTTACCGCAAGGCGAGTAAAATGTCAATGAAAATGTGAAAAGATGCCAAAGATGATGATGTAACTATGGAATAGTAAAGTAAGAATGCTGTAAAAAAATGAAATGAATGAGATTGCATTTATTCAGATCCTATAGATATGTCACGACTCTAGAACATTATGCAAGCTCGATGACGTGGAGAGGCAGCAAGGGTTCCCGAACAGGAAGTTAATGATGAATAAGTGTGAATGAATAATTGATACATAAGGAACCAGTGCGAGAGGTAAGTTAATGCAAAGGACATATCCCAAGAGAGATTACCCGGAATATAGATATGAGAATGGACCAACGAGTAGTTAGTAGTTGATTCAAGAAGAGCCTTGTTGTGGCTAGACAATAGGATACATATAAATAAGCAGATTGTAAAAGATAAACATAGTGAACACCAACATAGGGAATTGAGTCTCGCAGATATAACAACGTAATCCTTGGGAAACTCTAAGATATAAGTTAGGGTGGTTAAAGGTACCATATAAGTGTTACGAAAATAAAAGTTGGTGTCACTGGGGAGACAATCAAAATCTTAGTTTAGAAGTAACCCTATGTGCACAAAGGCGCGGAGATAAGTAACTAAGGATAATTAAGGTCAAGTAAGAACATCAAGAATTCCGCCGGGTATATGATGCAATAAGCCCACATCTTTACAAGAGTCAGAGGGTCTTCCCTAATTACTACAACGAAGGACTAGTTGAGGAAATAAAGAAAAAGGCTTCAACCTAAGCATTGTGACCTAAAGAAATAATGGTATTGTAACAACAGTCTCACTACAACATTTTATGCACTCTATAAGAAAGTGGCACCTATTGTGACTATTGAACGTGAAGTAAAATCAAAAGTATTATTCGAGTACATATGGGTTGCATGGAATTCCACTATGTGTCGGAACTAAGATAAGCCTAGTATTCATGCAAAAAGTGACAGAATGACCTGGAAAAGTAATTGCATACATTTAAAGACAATTGGGAAGGCACGAAAGGAAATCTATGGTGATGGAAAGTTAAAGGAAGGTTGACAGTAGTATAAATAGATATGGGTAGGTCGCAAGGTAAAGTATAGCTGAGTGACAAGGTTTTAGGTAGATAGAAGTAAGGATAAGAAAAGGTGAATGAGAAGGTGACAATAATATGTAAGTACTCGATATTAAACCCATTAATACAAGAGAGATGATGGTTTTCGAATGTTGAAAAAAGCTTGGTATAGCCTAAATGAACTCAGAGGAGTTTAAGACTATGAGCAATTAGAAGAGATGAAATTTTGCCCTGTTAGCAGAATAGAGGTGTAATTGTGATAGATAGTAGGATGGCGTTTAGGCCTTTGATTGAGTAATGATTATAAGAAAAGGGATTTCATGAATTGCACGAGATTAGAATACCCTCATAGGATGAATTATGATGGGATTCTATGAAATGCGGTTATCGAAGTATAGTATTGTACCTAGGTGGATCAGGCAAATAACTTCAGATATTCCTCGATGAGACGTGCGGCCTAGTGATAATTTATTACGTAAGAGATTTCAAGTTATCAGTGGTAGATTATAGATCAACATTAAGGTGAATCAACAATAGATGGATGAAAATTCTAAAGCACGAGAGGAGATTGAGATGTCATTCTCTAGATGAACAGTAATAAGGAAGCATTAAAGGACTTAGATTTATACATATAGGATAAGCAGGGAGAGAGTAACTTGGAGTTGGGTAGCAAACCTCGGTAATAATAAACCAAAGTAAGAGTTATGGTATATTATGACCTACCTAGATGCAGCAAAGCCATAAAGATTGATAAGTGAGTCTATGAAACAACATATAGCGATAGTCATAAGTTCGACAAAGTACTGAGCAAATAACTTTAGTACATCTACAAATGTGCAAAGGGATAGCTTGTCATATTTATGTATATTTTCACAAAGGGAGGCCTAGAGATTGGCTGGAATTTGGGGGAAACGGGAGAGAAGAGTCGCATAGGCATGCATACAAGGACGGAGTCATCAGGATACATGACATAGGGTAGAAAACGTTACGAGATTAAAAGGATTCCGACCACAAGTCATGGTGTGAGAAATAGGCTTAAAGGGTGAATGCACAGGCCTTTGAATTTATTCACGGAACAATTGCCTGAATGGAAAGGAAAATATGAAAGTATTCCCAAGGGATATAGGTTATGAGATTGATAAGCACCTCAGTCAATATTCGAGGAGGAATGTTCCAAAGGGGGAATGATGTTACACCCCATGTTTTCGTACGTTAGAGTACGTCATAAGACAGTTGATGTAAGCTAGAAATGAGATCATTTTTGAAAGTACATAAGGTAAGTTAATGATGTTATCTTAGAGGTTACAAATCTTTAAGATCATGGATAACAAGTATCAAAAGGGTTGAAAGACCTAGAAGCTAAACAAACTGAAGAAAATAAAATTCGTCGAAAGTCGACAATTTGGGAATATTATTACATGTATTCCTGGGATAAGAATATGGTGCTTAACATGGTAGGGAGGTTATGTTATGAGTTATTTCAGTCGTATGACAGCTGTGTATTATATTTTGAAGTCAAGCAAGTTGTGGAACAAAAGTTGGAAAAGGTCATCACAAGTTACATTCATAAATATAATGAAATTAGGTCAAATGTAGCTACGATTTTCTCCCAATATACTTAGAAATTGTTACATCATGTGCATCCCAAGGTGACGCATAATGAATATGAGTCTTGTTAATCATGATTTCAATGAGTGTAAAGTCATAATATGACTATATATGATGTTTGGATATACAATATAAAGTTTGGGAAAAATTAGATTTAAGTTTCGGAAAAACTAACTAAGGATTTGCCTTGTAATGAAGCTTTTTGAGCAATACATTTTGTGTGTTATAAGAGGTATTTTGGGAGGTATTATATATCAAATTGAAGGACTTGAAATTTAGTTTCCAACACTCTTCACCATTCAGTAATATGACATGCGGATAAAACAATATGAGCGTCTGAAGAAGGACCAATGCTAGGGTGCCAAGCTAGCAGCTCTTTGACTTTTCAAAAGTTGATATATATAGGTTTTAAGTTGTCTTTCTCTTCATTTTTCATAGAACATGAGCAGAGAACCCCCATAAACGTATCCTTAAGCTCTCTACAAGGGTTTCAAAGAAGATTAACATCCCAGGTACGAAATCAAGAAGCGATAATATTAGAACAGTCCATACGACGTAAGTATCATCATACTGCCTCTCTTTTTCTTTGCAACTTGAGTTTTGGAAGGTACTGCATAGTTAAGAAAATAGCTACTTTCTGTATTTAAGCTTTTAAATATCAAGGAAGGTTGATAAATTTGTTTTCTAGTAGTTATAACTCACGGGACGGTGATCGGAAGCCGTGAGTTCGATTTATTCCACTTTTAGCGGACTTTTTTGTAGCCCACTCGACATGGCCTATTGTGCTGCTTATTTGTAGAGTTTGGAAGGATAAAGATCATGGAGAAACACCACATGTGATAGGTTAGTGGGTTGGTTGCTCGTCGTTGCAGTTTCAGGCCACTTAATAACTTGTTGATTGGGTGTGTTATGGTATATTTGGATTTTTTGTTGTATTAAAGGTCCCGAATTGTAGTTAGGTTTTTTTCGAGTTGCTGATTGTATTGGGTAGTTGTCTCGCCTATAGTAGGCTTGAGGGAGAACTAAAATTAGGGGAAACACTGCTCGTTTGCTTGTTACAGATTAAGTTACTTTCGTTATATAAATGAGAGAGTCATTTATAACTTGACAATAGCTTCACTGCCGTTGTTGTAGATTAAGGTGCAGTAAGCTGAGTTTAGCATTGTTATTGGAAAGCTTTCCATAAGGTATGTCAATGCCATATCTTCTTTCCTTTTGGCATGATCCATGTGATACAAACATAACTAGCAAGAGCATAACTTTTATAAATAACTCTATTCATAGAAGTACGACGGGCGCCTATGTTCTTGATTCCCTATGTGTCATATTATTATATCATCTGTTCATGGGTCTCAGATAATACATAAGTTGATGATGTTTATTTCATGATATTAACCAAAGTCATATTGATCTTACAACATTCCGAGATATCTTATCGACTTACTTCCTTATGCATTGCCTTCATTTATACATGTACATGGACCCATGACTTAGATGATGTTATATATGCGTATATTATATGTATATGGGGTATGGGAAAGGGTTACGATGTTATATACGCACCACCACCTGATCACTTGGTATACATTGATGATTCCGCCCTTAGAGGTCGAGATGATATGATGGATTGCCCTCAGAGGCTTGATGATGTTAAGTACGCATATACCTATGCATAATATGACATTTATACACATATTCATGACACTATAAATGTTTCATGATTGATGGAGATATTCAAACTTGCAGGTTGAGTTCTTTACTCCATGTTTCTTCATATATTTTATATACTGATTTCATGCCTTTCATACTCGGTACTTTATTTCTACCGACGTCACTTTTGCCTGGGGATGCTGCATTTCATGCTCGCAGGTCCTCATAGACAGGTTGACAGTCCTCCTAGTAGGATATCAGCTCAGTGGAAGGTGTTAGTGCACTCCACTTGCTCCGGTGTTGCCTATTTGGTCAGTATGACTTGGGCATGTATTTATGACGTTTATGAACTCTTAGAGCCTTGTAGACAAATGTCATGCATATGGATACTTGTATAGCCATGCCGGCCTATGTTTTGATTGTACAAATGATTTTGTCGGCCTTATAGGCCCGTATGTCATATGTAAAAGTTTCTATGTCATGTTGTATCATCCTATGTCTAGTATTCCCTAGTGTTTTATTCTTGTTATCTCATGACGACCCTTCTATCCCATTTACCTATGATAGTATGATAAGAAGGATACGTTCGTTGGTACTCCATTTAGTTAGGCATCAAGTGTTCGTCGCAGCCCTTCAGTTAAGGTCATGACAGCTTTCATGTGGTTTGATATGTTTGAACCGGGCTACGTGACGTGATGGAGTTATATTAGGATGAGATCCTTGTGATTAGTTCATGTCTTGTGTTTCTCCCTTGTGGAACGAAATAGTAGCTTGGTACGGATAAGGAGTTGTGCCTGTCCGACTTGTGTGATAGCTATCTCATGTGTTTCTCTCTCAATATTCAGTCATATTCGCATTGCGCTTATTGGGTTTTAGCTTTCGAGGTGTATGCCCGGGTGGTGTTGGTGTGACTTGTTGATTTGGGTGAGTGGTTATGAGATCTTCATGTTTCTTGCATCATTTTGAGTGTTGTGAAGGTTTGGAATGGGGTCCTAGTTGTTAAGAGATTACTTACTAGTGCTGGATTTGGTTATGGGCAGCTATCGTGGTCAGAGTTGTTGTTATTGTCATGCCCCATACTCGGCCGAGTGAACCCGGCAGAGCAAGCCTGTTAGATTTCATTCTACCCAAACTCATCCATGAATAAATAAATTACATATTTTTGTTAATCAGACAATAAGGTGATCATGTCTACAATACCAATTTCTTACCATTAGTTACATTATTTTAGAGTCTCTAATTTCACACGCACATTTTCATGGCCTAAAGTGGAACAATTAATTCAAACACAACATAACATTGTTTGACTTCCCCAACACCAATATTCAACCCAAATTATGTCTACGAAGCCTCTAATAGATACAGTAGAGTATTATGATAATGCCGGCAACAAGGCCCGGCTATAACTCAAACACAATACACGAGGAACAAAAGATACATGATACCGAAATGAAGTGGGGCTCACCAAGTCTGTTGGGAAGAGAGTGTACTGCTATCATTGATCAGTGTCTCCTACTGTGGTACCACCTGCATCTTTTGAAGATGCAGCGCCCCCGAAAAAAGGGACGTTAGTACATATGGAATAGTACTACTATGAATGACAAAATAACCTCTCAATAGAATGATAAATAATATGAACAAGTACAATCATAATATCAGTGAAGCCTCAAACAACATCAAACCTCAAATTAGGATCAACACAATGTTCAAATAAATTTCCATATTTTAAGTTGGAGGTCTTTAGCACCAATATCCCACCGTACCTTTAACACGGAATCCGATCATGACCCGATCGGCTAGGCCTTCTCATTAGAGACATCAACCACAATCATAATTTCCAGCACAATCACCACCATGTGTGCGGCATGGAGTCCGATCATGACCCGATCGGCTAGGCCGTCTCATTCGAGACATCAACCTTTTTTCACATCTTTTAATTTCATTGGCACTAGTGGCCATAATTATAAAAGTATTCTTGGCACGTTGGCCGTAGTTAGTAATTTATGCTCACCTTTTCACTTTCTAACATCATAATCATCAACGACAACAACAAAAATTCAAATCTAGGCTTGTAGTACACATGTGAGCAATTAAGGGTAAGGCACATAGACATTCTTCACAAAATTTGGCATAATAGCCTTCGTAGAACTTGACTTGAAGTCGAAAAATTATTAATGCACAGCCCATACTTTGAACATATTCTCAAATGATAACATAACATAATAAAAGCATCTTGGGATACATATTGTACATATATCTTTCGTCACAAGCTTATTTGGAATAGCCACTTTCATAATGAACAATTCGGGACTTTACATAAATTGCATGAATACAGTGGGATTTAATTCTAGGAGAGGAGTTTAGCCAATATACCTCAATAGAGCTTCCTTAAACTCTAAAATATTTCGGAATTCTTAGAAACTTCAATCTATTTTAGAAATATAACAGGCTGAAACAAAATTAGGAAGATGATCATGGTTCTAGATCATTTGAGCATATTATCAAACACTAAGTGCGCATTAAGGTCTCAAGGTCCTTTTATGGAGGATTCCATCATCCCACAGCCCATTATTTACCATTTTTAGCTCAAAAATCTCCCTACACCCCTTGATGACACATGCATGCAAAATAACCAACTCCCATACCCAAGAATTATCTTACTAATTACCCACTCTTAGATAAATTATGAAATTAAGGGGTAGGGTCTAAAATCTTACCTCTAGGATGAAGACCTAGTGAGTTTTCCTTGTTAATCTTCGAAGATTTGAGCAAGAATTGAAGGACAATTTATTGAAGATCACTCTCACACCCTGAAAATATCATATTTCACCTCAAAAATGGACCGTTGTGTCTATTTAAGGAAGTAGGGTCGGGTTATAAAAACGCGAAAATGATGCTCCGGAACAGGGTCTGTGGGCACATACGTGGTCCGCGAAATGGCCCTCGGGAAATGGGCTGGTCTGCCTCACTCTGCGGCTGTTATGCGATCCGCAGACCTATTATGCGGTCGCATAACGCGCCGCAAAACCTCTATCCGAAATATTTCAAAGTTGGTTATGTGATCAGAGTGCGGCCCGTGAAATCATTTTGCGGTCGCATAATGGACCGTGAAATGACATTAAAAATTCCCAAGTTGCCTGCCTCACTTTGCGACCATTATGCAGTCTGCAGAGTGATTATGCGAACGCATAGTGGGCCGCAGCAGTGCATATCTTCTGCCCAAATTGTTTTTTACTTTCCAGTGCATTGTTCAACCTAAAAAGTCTGAGCCGCTGTTCGGCACCACGAAACATTATTTTTCCTTTGCAAAATTTTATGGGGCCTAACATTCTACCCCACTTAGGATCATTTATCCTCTAATGAGGCTAAAAATCTGATATTAGCATCAAATGTGGTCCAACTGCTAATTCACACTCACCAGCAGTTTCAAAATTTGGCTAATTCCCTAAATTTCCAAAAATTTCGCCAGAGTCTCCCTTGTAACTGGCCCTATCCACTTGCCAGAGAACCCTAGAAATACATCCTAACAACATATACATAATCCAACAACGTAACATAACACAAAACAACATCAATTGTGGCCTCACAAGCAATATATTACCAGTAAGGAACACTCTTAACGTCAACTTGTACAAAGGATACATAATTCATTGCAGGTAACCCTTAGAATTTTCATAGAACACTACTTTATAATTACATGGCTATTCAAACAAATAAGGATACTTTTTCTTCATTTCTTCCTCGGCCTCCCAAGTAGCCTCTTCAACCTATTGGTTTCGCTATAGCACATTCATGGAGACATTTTCTTTATTTCTCATCTTTTGGACTTTTCGATCAATAACAGAAACTGAAATCTCTTCATACACCAATTATTCATTAACCTCAATAGTCTCAACGGGAACAATGAGGGTCGGATCTCCAACTACTTTCTTTAGTATAGACACATGAAACACCGGGTGCACTAATGACATCTCAGGTGGTAGCTCAAGCTTGTATGCCACCTCACCGATCCTCTGAACTATTCTGTACTGTCCGACATACCTCGGACTCAATTTCCCTTTCTTACCAAATCGCATTACACCCTTTATGGTGGAAACCTTCAAGAATACCCAATCATCTTCTTTGAATTCTAAATCCCTACGACGAATATCTGAATAGGTCTTCTGACGACTCTGAGAAGTCTCTAACCGCTCCTTAATTATTTTAACTTTTTCCATAGCCTGATGCACGAGGTCTGGCTCTATCAACTTTGCTTCCCCAATTTTGAACCACCCAATGAGAGATCTATATCTCCTACCATATAAAGCCTCAAACGGTGCCATCTGAATGTTAGCATGATAACTATTGTTGTAGGCAAATTCTATGAGTGGCAAATGATCATCCTAGCTACCTTTGAAGTCTATAACACAAGCGCGCAACATATCCTCAAGCGTTTTAATAGTCTGCTTTGCCTGCCCGTCCTTCTGCGGGTGGAAGGCTATACTGAGATTCACCTGAGTAGCCAAACCTTGCAGAACTTTATTCAAACAATTAGCCGTGAATTATGCCCCCGGCCAGAAATGATAGAAACTGGAGTGCTATGCAACCTGACTATTTCTTTGATATACAACTTAACATACTGTTCCATTGTATCGATAGCCTTAACCGGTAAAAAGTGGGCTGATTTCATGAGTCGATCCACAATCACCCAAATCGAGTCAAACTTACGAGGAGTACAAGGTAGTCCTACTCTATATTAATCATTTCCCACTTCCATATTGAAATTTCTATGTTCTGTGCCAACCCACCAGGCATTTGGTATTCGGCCTTCACTTGATGATAATTTGGACATCTCGCCACAAAGTCCGCTACATTTCTCTTCATATCATTCCACCAATAGATTTTCTTAAGATCATGATACATTTATGTAAAGCCCGGGTGCACGGAATACCTAGAAGTGTGAGCCTCGGTCATTATTCTCTACCGGAAACCATCTACATTTGGAACATATAGACGCCCTCGGTACCTTAGTGTACCATCACCTATGCCAAGAGAAAAGGCCATGGTCTTATGTTTATGAATCCCCTCTTTCAATTGTTCCAACAATGGATCGTTGTATTGCTTTTCCTTGACTTCGACAACAAGTGATGATTCAGCCCTATTTTGCACAATCACCCCTCATTCACTAGAGTTCGCAAGACGAACTCCCAAACTAGCCAATAGATGAACTTCCTTGGCCAATGGCCTCTGATATGCCTCCAAGTGTTGTAAACTACCCATAGATTTCCGGCTAAGAGCATCTGCTACCACATTTGCCTTCCTCGGATGATATAGAATATCAATGTCGTAGTCCTTAAGTAACTCAAGCCATCTTTTTTGCCTCAGATTCAATTCCTTCTGCTTGAAAATATATTGAAGGCTTTTATGGTCTGTGAATATATCCATATGGACCCTATATAAATAATGACGCTAAATTTTCAATGCAAATACCACTGCCTCAAGTTCTAAGTCATGTGTTGGGTAGTTCTTTTCATGATTTTTGAGTTGCCTATAAGCATAAGCTATTACCTTGCCATGTTGTATTAATACACACCCAAGTCTGATTCTCGAAGCATTACAATATACTACAAACCCATCTGTACCGTCTGGTAGAGTCAACACTGGTGCCATAGTCAATCTCGATTTAAACTCCTAGAAGCTCCTTTCACAACCATCTGACCATTGGAACTTAACCGCCTTTTGCGTCAATTTAGTCAATGGAGAGAAAAGAGTAGAGAACCCCTCCATAAAATTTCTATAATACCCAACCAAGCCTAAGAAACTGCGAATCTCTATTGGAGTTGTAGGTCTTAGCCAATTCTTCACAGCTGCAATGTTCTGAGGATCAGCCTTAATTCCTTCACTATAGATGACATGACCCAAGAATGTGACAGATTCAAACCAAAATTCACACTTTGAAAACTTTGCATATAACTCGTGCAGATATAGGGTTTGCAGAACTATCTTGAGATGATCAGCATGGTCCTCTCAACTTCGTGAATATACAAGAATATCGTCAATGAATACTATCACAAAGGAGTCGAGAAAAGGCTTGAAGACTCGATTCATAAGATCTATGAAAGCTGCTGCAGCATTTGTTAGCCCAAATGACATCACCAAAAATTTGAAGTGCCCATATCGAGTTCTAAAAGCTGTTTTCGGAACATCCTGCTCCCCGATCTTTAATTGGTAATACCCGGATCGTAAATCAATTTTGGAAAAGTACTTAGCACCTTGCAATTGGTCAAACAAGTCATCTATCCATGGCAGTGGGTACCTATTCTTGATCGTGACCTTGTTGAGCTGCCAATAGTCAATACACATTATTAGTGACCCATCTTTCTTCCTTACAAAAAGGACCGGTGCTCCCCAAGGTGACACACTCGGCCGGATGAAACCCTTCCCTAACAAGTCATTCAGCTTCTCCTTTATATCTTTCAATTCTGCCGGTGCCATTCTATATGGCGGAATAGTTATATAATGCATTTCTGGCATCACATCAATCCCAAAATCAATCTCCCTATCTAGTGGAATCCCAGGGAGTTCATCCGGAAAGACTCCTGGAAATTCATTCAAAACAGGCATGGACTCAAGTGTAGGTGCCTCAGCATCGGTGTCCGTAACCTGGACCAAATGGTAAATACACCCCTTGTTGATCATTTTTGCGGCCTTAAGTAAGAAATAAACCTACACTTCAACACTACATCATCAACCATCCACTCAACAACTGGCCCATTTGGAAATTCAAACCTAACAGTCCTAGTTTAGCAATCAAGCTTGGTAAAACAAGAATAAAGCCAGTCCTTCCCCATTATTACATCAAAATCGACCATTCCCAATTCAATGAGATCGGCCATGATGTCCTGACCATGCAACGTAACAACAAAATCCCTATAAAATCGCGCGGCCAAAATAGACTCACTAACCGGAGTAGATACAGAGAACGACATATGAAGATGTTTCAATTCTATCCCAAATTCCATAGCAACATAAGGAGTGACATATGACAAAGTGGAACTTGGATCAATAAAAGCATATACATCATGAGATTGGACAGTCAATATACCTGTGACAACATCTGGAGAAGCCTCTAAATTTCTGGCTACCCCTCATAGCATTGAAACGGCCGGATCCTCCCAAACGCTATGCTCAACCCCTAGCTGCAACGTGCCATGTGGGTGTTGGAGAGCCTCGAGCTGGAGGACATGTTGCGGATGTAGCAGCTGAAAAACTGGCTGGTTGTGCCATGCCCTTGCCCGCACTCTGGCGGGACGAACGGCAATCCCTCTGAATGTGACCCCTCAATCCGCATACGTAGCATATGGGTAAGTCCATGTAGCATATTCCTAAGTGCATCTTTCCACACCTAGGGTGTGGGGGCCTTCGCTGCAGCTGGAATCTACCACCATGCTGACCCTGCTAGTAGGAGCCCCTGTTGCCCTGACTGGGCCTGAAACAGCTCCACTGCTGCATACCAAGTTTGTCACGCCCCAACCTAGGGAAGCGCGACCGGCACTCAACTGAGTGAACGCAGTCGAGCAAGCCTGTTAGATACTTTCTACCCAACTCACCTATGATCAAGAGAAGACATGATTTCATTAATTATACAGTAGGAAGATCATATATACATTACTAAATCGTCTCATTGGTTACATCCTTATTAAGTTTCAATATACACACATTCTTATGATTCGAGTGGAACAAATGATCAAAACACAACATAATATGTTTGACTTTTCTAGAATCCATGTACAATCCACATAGTATCTACGGCGCCTCTCAAAAGGTACAAAAGAGTGTTATGATAGTGCCGACAACATGGCCTCGGCTATACCTCGAGACGTGATAATAATATGAACAAAAGATACAATACCTGACCCCAGGATGAAATGGGCTCACCAAGTCTCATGGGAAGAGGATGTACCACTATCGCTAATCAACACTTCCTACTATGGAACCACCTGCGTCTATTTAAAGATGCAGCGCCCCCGGCAAAAGGGACGTTAGTATTGTCGAATAGTACTAGTATGTAAAACTAAACACCATCGCAATAGAATGAATAATAATACAAGGGGAAACAGTGGAGAATTCAATAAGAGCTTCAACTAATACTAAAACATAATTCACAATACCACCGTATTCTTACACGGAGTCCGATCACGGCCCGATCAGATAGGTCGTATCATTTGAGACATCAACCATAACCACAATTTCAATTATCATTTTCAGAATAGTCAGCACTATGTATGCAGCATGGCATCCGATCACGGACCGATCGGCTAGGCCGTCTCACCCGAGACATTACCTTTTCAATCAATCATCTCACTTCATACTTCTTTCACATCTTTTCAATTCATTGGCACGAGTGGCCTCAATTAGAAAGTCATTCTTGGCACTTGGCCATATTTAATAATTCCAGTTTCCCCTTTACACATTCAAACATCATTATCATCATCAACAATAATAAGGCCTACCATTTAAGGCACTAGTACACATATGAGCAATTCGGGAATCCTAAGCACATAAGGCTTTTCATGCAATTTGACATAACAACCTTTATTCGACCTTGACATGAAGTCTTAATATTTCTAACACGTATTTCACATTTTGAACACATCCTCAAATGGAAAGACGACATGATGAAGCATTTAGAAAAAATATTGAACATACATCCTTCAACACAAACACATTAGGAATAGCCAATTCTATAATGATCCATTTGGGACTTACACCAATTACATGAACACCGTGGAATTCGTTTCTAAGAAGAAGGGGGTTTAGCCAACATACCTCAATTGAGTTTCCTTTAAACTCTAAAACGTTCCAAAATTTTTAGCAACTTCGATCTATGTTAGAAATATAACAAGTTGGACCAAAATTAGGAAGATGGTCATGATTCTGGCTTATTTGCGCACATTATAAAACACTAGGTGTGCATTAATGTTCTTAAGGATCTTTTGTGAAAGATTTCATCATTCTCTACCATTTCTAGCTCACAACCTTCCCACATCCTTTGATAACACATGCATGCAAGATAACAACTCCTATACCCAATAATTGTCTTTCTAATTATCCCATTTTTAGTACATATTCAAAATTAAGATCTAGGGCATAAATTCTTACCTTTAAAATGAAAACTTTCTTTGTTAATCCTCAATGAGTGAGCAAGAATTGTTGGATATTAGGTTAAAGGTTACTTCCCCATTCTAAGACTCTTTCTCTCTAGAAATATCAGAAATATGCTAAAAATGGACTATGGCATATGTTTTAATGAAATAGGGTAGGGTTTAAAAACCCTAAAAATAAAGCTCCGGAATAGGGTATGCGGTCCGCAAAATAGGTCGCATAATTTCCCTCCAGAACTGGGCAAATCTGACTCGGTCTGCAGTTATTATCCGGCCTGCAGACCTGTTCTACGGTTGCATAATATGCCGCCGAACCTCCCTCCAAAAAATCTCAAAGCTGGATATGCGATCAGAGTGCGGCCCGCTAAATGGTTTTGTAGTCGCATAATAGGCCGCGAAAATGACATCTAAAATAGCCCAAAAGACTGTCTCACTCTACGACCATTATGCGGTTCGCAAAGTGATTCTGTGGCCACATAGTGGGCCGCATCAGTGCATTTCTTCTGCCCAAATCTTTTTCTTTTACTTTCAAGTGCATTGTTAAGCTCAGTTATGCACCACGAAACATTTCTTTGCCTTTGTGAAATCTTACGGGGCCTTATAGGGCCCTGATGGTGGTGCACTAACCGAAGGCTGAGCAGAGAACTGAGATGGCCCTGATAACCCTCCCCTGAATGCTGACCTACCGCCACCTGAAGAACCACCAAAGTTGCCCGCAGACCGGGCCTTATTACTACCCTCTCACTCTATTTTGTTCCTCAATTTGCGGGTCTCTGTGGCTTGAGCAATTGCCACCATCTTTCCATAGTTTATATCAGAATTCAAGGCAGCTGTAGCGGCCTCATTAATTACCAAGGGACTAAGTCCCTGCACAAACCGATGCACTCTAGCCTCAATGGGTAACATGTAAATAGCATACTTGTACAGGTGCGCGAATCTCATATGGTACTCCCACACACTCAGGCTACCTTGCCCCAGGCTCTCGAACTTAGCGACGTGGGCTGCCTTAGTCTCAGCAAACTCACCCCACCTCACCGGAGGGCTCCCCTCCTCACGGGACTCCTCCCATAGTTCAAACCAAGAATACGCCACCTATTTAAGGTGGTAGGAGGCTAACTCCACTGCCTCTATCTCAATAGCACGCATAACTCGGAGAGTCTTGTGCATCTCATTAATGAAGTTCTGGGGGTCCTCATTTGGGTTAGTACCCATGAACACTGGAGGATCCAACTGGAGAAACCTATTCTCCCTGGAACTAGCAAAATCCCCTAGCTGACTAGAAGAAGTGGGTGCAACATTTAATCTCTGGGCCTGGGAAGCCTCTAGTTGAGCCAACATTTGTATGGCTCCCCTAAGATCCCCATAAGAAACACCGGAATCGGAAGCTGGAGCTGGAGACGGAACTGGTATATCAGTTGGAGGGACTGTTTCACCCTCAGTAGGTGTAGGGGCAGGTGCGGTCTGATAAGTTGTAGTAGAATCAGGGAGTGTAGTAACTGGAGGAATATTCTCACTCATTGGGTGCTCACCCACATCATTAAATATAGAAGCAACTTCCACTACTGGGATGACATTCGCTCTTTGGCTAGTTCTTGCCTTCTTCTTAAGTGCCATATACTGAAAGTTAGAGCAAAGCATGAGTTAGAGGAGGAACAATCTTATAATTAGCTTTATCGCATGATCGGGAACATGAAAGAAGGGTATTATTCCTAAATGGCCAAGTAGCATCCTAATTATAGATGTGATCGACAACACACCGATAAGAGGGACTCTACTAGACACGGCTCCGAAATATCCCAGGACACCTTAAAACCTTAGGCTCTGATACCAAGTTTGTCATGCCTAAATGTCGAGGGCGCGCGACCGGCGCTCAACCAAGTTGACCCGGCCGAGTAAGCCTGTTAGATTTCCTTCTACCCAAACTCATCTACGAATAAAGAGATTACATAATTTTTTTAATTAGACAATAAGATGATCATATCTACAATACCAATTTCTTATCATTAGTTACATCATTTTAGAGTCTCAAATTTCACACACACATTTTTATGGTCTAAAGATGAACAAGTAATTCAAACACAACATAACATTGCTTGACATCCCCAGCACCAATATTAAACTCACACTATGTCTACGGAGCCTCTAATAGATACAATATAGTATTATGATAATGCCGGCAATAAGGCCCCCGCTACACCTCAAACACAATACACGAGGAAATAAAGATACATGACCCCGAAATGAAGTGGGGCTTACCAAGTCTGTTGGGAAGAGAGTGTACCACTAGCACTGATCAGTGTCTCCTATGTGGAACCACCTGCATCCATTGAAGATGCAGCGCCCTCGAAAGAAGGGACGTTAGTACATATGGAATAGTACTAGTATGAATGACAAAACACCTCTCAATAGAATGATAAATAATACGAACAAGTACAATCATAGTATCACTGAAGCCTCAAACAACATCAATCTTCAAAATAGGATCAAGATACATGACCCCGAAATGAAGTGGGGCTTACCAAGTCTGTTGGGAAGAGAGTGTACCACTAGCACTGATCAGTGTCTCCTATGTGGAACCACCTGCATCCATTGAAGATGCAGCGCCCTCGAAAGAAGGGACGTTAGTACATATGGAATAGTACTAGTATGAATGACAAAACACCTCTCAATAGAATGATAAATAATACGAACAAGTACAATCATAGTATCACTGAAGCCTCAAACAACATCAATCTTCAAAATAGGATCAAGATAATGTTCAAATAAATTTCCATATTTTAAGTTGGAGGTCTTTAGCACCAATATTCTACCATTCACGATTCTACTATTCACAATTCCAATACCACCGTACTTTTAACACGGAGTCCGATCACGACCTGATCGGCTAGGCCATCTCATTTGAGACATCAACCACAATCATAATTTCCAGCACAATCACCACCATGTGTGCGGCATGGCATCCTATCACGACCCGATCGGCTAGGCCGTCTCATTCGAGACATCAACCTTTTTTTATACCCATCATCTCATTTCATACTTCTTTCACATCTTTTCATTTCATTGGCACTAATGGCCATAATTATAAAATTATTCTTGGCACGTTGGCCATATTTAATAATTCATGCTCACCTTTTCACTTTCTAACATCATCATCATCAATGACAACAACAACAATTCCAATCAAGGCTTGTAGTACATATGTGAGCAACTAAGGGTAAGGCACATATAGATTTTTCAAAACATTTGGCATAATAGCCTTCGTTGAACTTGACCTGAAGTCGCGACATTATTAATGCACAGCCCATACTTTAAACATATTCTCAAATTATAACATAACATAATAAAAGAATCTTGGGATACATATTATACATATATCTTTTGTCACAAGATTATTTGGAATAGCCACTTTCATAATTAATAATTCAGGACTTTACATAAATTGCATGAATACCGGGGATTTAATTCTAGGAGAGGGGTTTAGCCAACATACCTCAATGGAGATTCCTTAAACTCTAAAATATTCCGAAATTCTTAGCAACTTTAATTTATATTAGAAATATAACAAGTTGAACAAAAATTAGGAAGATGACCGTAGTTCTAGCTCATTTGAGCATCTTATCAAACACTAAGTGTGCATTAAGGTTTTAAGGTCATTTTATGGACGATTCCATCATCCCACAACCCATTCTTTACCATTTTTAGCTAAACAATCTTCCTACACCCCTTGATGACACGTGCATGCAAAATAATCGGATGGTGATCGGATGGAATTGGGTCTTTGGAACTGATGGGATGGTAAAGATTTTTGTTTTAAGGCTTATCGGCATGGGTGGAATGAATACTCTCCAGTTGAGAAGATGTTGTCGGGTTTATGTTGATTAGGGTGACATGGGATCACTCGTAGGTATATGTATGGTGAGTTCATTCAATGCTTTTGTTGCCTCGAAACGGTTCTTGGCACGTTCGAGGAGTAACATTTGTTTGAGAGGGGAGAATGACCTGAGCGGTCATTTTGAGCATTAGTTGCCTCATTCGGTGGCTTAAGGACTCAAGCAACTTTGTATTTTGTATTATGACTTGCGAATATGATTGAGTTCGATTTTCGAATGATTCAGGATTGATTTGGAAGAACAATTCTTATATTAGAAGCTTAAGTAAAGAGTTGACCGGAGTTTGACTTTTATGTAGACGAATCTAGAATGGTGTTTTGACAATCTCAATAACTTTGTATGGTGATTTTGAAGTTAGGCGTATGTCAGAATTTGGATTTTACAGTCTGTAGGTTGATTTGATGCATTTTGGCGAAAGTTGGAAAGTTGAAGTTTGAAAGGTTGAGAGGTTTGACCTAAAGTTGACTTTATTGATATCGAGTTCGGATTTTGATTCCGGGAGTTGGTATAGCTCTGTTGTGTCATTTGGGGCTCGCATTCACAATTTGACATAATTTCGGGATGATTTGATATGATTCGGCGTGAGTTGTAGAAGTGGAAAGTTCATAAGTTCATTAAGTTCGATTTGAGGTGCGATTCATAGTTTTGATGTTGTTCGATGTGATTAAAGGCTTCGAGCGAGTTTGTATTGTGTTTTAGAACTTGTTGGTATGTTCGGACGGGGTCCTGAGGGCCTCGGGTGTATTTTGGATGGGCTACGAGCCATTTCTTCTTGCTTTAGAGTTGCTAGTTTCCGGTGCGGTTGTTGTTCTTCACGATCACAAAGATGAAGCCGCGATTGCGACGTGATTCTGGGAGCTCAGCGTTTTTGTTCATCGAGGACGTGACTGTATGTACGCGATCGCGAAGGTCCGATTAGATTTGGTCCGGGTTCACGATATGTCTTCCACATTCACGTAAGGGGGAGCTGGAAGGGGCATCAGATACTTGTTGTCCGCGATCGCATGACTTTTTAGGCGTTCGCGTAGTTGCTGTAGGTTGTGTGTCGTGTTCACGACTCATTGTTCGCATTTTCAAAGAACATCTTGTCATCTAATTTTTTTGTCTCCGCGATCGTGATTTGTAAAGCTTGAGCAGAAATATAAAGCACTCTATTTCGAAGACTTTTGATATTTTATCAAGTTTGGGGTTAGAGAGCTCCGTTTTGGGCGATTTTGGAGGGTATTTTCATGCTCTGGATTGGGGCATGTATTCTTCTCCCGGATTTGATTATATTTTAGGATTCCATCTTTATTTTTACCATTAGATTAGTTATTTGAGTGGGAGAAAATTGGGGATTTTTATAAAAATTATCCAAAATGTAAAATGATGGTTTGTAGAAATATTTGATGTCGGAATAGTTTCCATCGATATGGTTGGACTCGTATCGAAATGGGTGTTCAGGTTTTATGAATTTTGTCGGGTTCCGAGGTGCTGGCCTGTGGTTTGACTTTATAGTTTTCACTAAAGAACGAAGCTTTATTATCCAGAATTGTTTTCTATGGTTTGTATTTATGATATTAAGTTATTTTGGCTAGATTTGAGCCATCCGTAGGTTGTTTCATGCGAGAATTTCATTTTACCGTATTGGTTTAGCTTTTTTATGTAAATATCTTGCCTAACTTTGGGTGTGGGAACTACCCCTTAGGATTTGAGTCATTTGTGCTATTTTGTATCATGTGAAAGCTGTGTAAGCGAGGTAACGAGTATGTACTCGGGCTTATATGTGGAAATTGAACGGTTTAGAGGTAACGAGTATGTACCCTCAATTGAAATTCTTGTTACATGGTATCATTTTTTGTTGCCGGGTTATTTTCTTGCATTTTGATGTAGTTTCTAGTTCGTGCCATCTCTTTCATTGATAGACTATTTCATATGCTAGAATCCGAAGTTTGCCATTTTATGGAAATACCTTCATTGTCGAGTTTATCCTTAAGAAATTAATTTATGTTGAAGTTATTGAAAATCATTAATCTATTTTAATTAAAGTCATTTTTAAAGGGAGTGTTGTTCATAGTTGAGTTAGTTTCTCGTCATTTTGTTGTTATTGAGATTGTAAACACAGTGTATTTGAGCCGCGGTCTATTTGTTGTGGAAATATTAATATTGTTGGTTATTTTGTAAATGTTGTGGCCTAACGGCACTTGTGGTACGAGTTGATATGTCGTGTTGTTTCGATGTAGCACATGTGTATTGTTGTGTGGATTAGTTGTTGTTATGCGGAGTATAAGGGTGGCATTTCACGTGAATCCTAAAGCATGTTAATTGGTGGCATTTCAATGTTATTGTTGTGCGGTGCATAAGGGTGGTATCTCACTGTTGTTGATTGTACAGAATGATACGGGTGGCTATTGTCTTATTGTCCGAGTGAAGTAATAAGGGTGGCTACTATGCGGAGTGATACGGGTGGCTATCGGGGTGATACTGAGGCTAATGATATTGTCAGGGCAGAGTGATACAGCTCGTGCGTTCAGTCAACATAAAATTCAAGCAAGTTCTCTTGAAGAGTTCGACATTTTCTCGTTTGAAAGCGTATGAGGAACAAGGCTAGAGTAGCTGGTCCTTTGCAGTCATATGCATAATTTGAATCCAGTTCTAGTTCAGTTATATTAGAAGGCTACTGAGTTGACACTGTTCTGTTGAAAAGAACTATTGAGTAAGCTTGTGAAACTTTTACATTTTTAAGTCACAACTTACTTGAATGTGTGTAACAGTCGTGTGGGTTGTTAAAGCGAGGGCTTAGAGTTATGTCTTAAATTGCAAGAGTTGTAATCAGAATATTTTGGCTCATTTATTTTGATGAAGTTGAGGTTAATCTTACAGGGTCATGATTTTTGCATCTTTTTAGCCAAATGATTTTTCTTGTAAAAATCTTTGTGTTCTTTATTTATCTATATTGGAATTAATTATACATAAATGGCATAAGTTAAAGAACGAGGTTCTTTAAACAAATTCTATGGGCACTCAATTTAACAATTGGTCGTGGAGCAGGTTCTTGTAACGACCTGACTGGTCCTTTTGAGTATTTGCACTCAGTTCGGTGGTTTGAGGTCATGAGTAGCTTCAGATTGTGTAATATGACTTGTGTGTATTGCCGGTTTTGATTCGGATGATTCAGAATAGATTTGGAAGAATGATTCTCAATTCGAAAGCTTTAAGTTGGAAAAGTTGACCCAGTTTGACTTTTGGGTATTTGATCATGGATCGGAGTTTTAATGGCTCCGTTAGGTCCGGATGGTGATATTGGACATGGATGTATGCCCGGATTTGCATTTGGATAATTCAGGAAAGTTTCGGTACTATTTGGCGAAAGTTGACAATTTGAAGGTTTGAAATGTTCATAAGCTTGATCGGGAGTTGACTTTGATGATATCGAGTTCATATTGTTGTTCGGGGAGTTGGAATATATTTGTTATGTAATTTAGAACTTGTGTGCAAAATATAAGGTCATTCCGAATTGATTTGATGTGGTTCAGCACGAGTTTTGGATGTTAAGAGTTTAAAAGTTCATTAAATTTGATTTGATGTACAATTCATGGTTTTGCTGTTGTTATGTGTTATTTGAGGCCTCGGGTAGGTCTGTGTTATATTTTGGGACTTGTTGGTATGTTCGGATGGGTCCCGAGGGGCTCAGGTGTGTTTCAGTTTGATTTCGGACCATTTTAGAGTTGCATGCATTGTTGGTTCTCTGCTGTTATCTGATGCCTCTAGTGTTCTTCGTGATCGTGAAGTCCAGCTGCAATCGCGAAATGTGCTTTAGTCCACTGGTGGTTTGTTCCTCGCGGACGCGGCAGTTGGAACACGTTTGTAGAGGTTTGAATGGTTGTAGTTCGCGTTCGCACCAGTGTTATCGCGTTCGCATTGAAGAGCTAGGAGTTGGTGGAATTGTTCATCGCGCCCGTGAGGTCGTTGCCGCATTCGCGAAGGTTGGAATCATTGTTCATAGCGTTCGCGAGGTATGTTGCGCGAACGTGAAGCGTGTTTTTTGGTGGGCAGCGAGTTTTTGCTTCGCGAACACGAGGCTTCTTCCGCATTTACGAAGGGTATACATGAAGCAGATATATAAGTACTCTATTTCGGGCCATTGAGTTAATTTATCATATTTTGAGTTGGGGAGCTCGGAGTTAGGCGATTTTGGAGGGGATTTATACCACGTGGATTGAGGTAAGTATTTTCTAATCGATTTGATAATATTACATGATTCCATCTTCGATTTTGGCATTTGATTGATAAATTTAAAAGAGAAATTGGGTGTTTTTGTCTAAGCTTCTCTTAATTGATTAATTGAATTTTGAACATCAATTTGGAGTTGGATTTGTGTGAAACTAGTATGGTTGTACTCGTATTTGAATGGATTGTCGAAATTTGTGAGTTTTGTTAGGTTCCGAAGTGTGGGCCCAGGTTAACATTTTGATTGACTTTGAGTTTTTGATTAAGGATTCGACTTTTATCGCTTGGGTTTGTTTCCTATGTTATTTGATATTTTTGGGTTGTTGTTGGCTAGTTTTGAGCCATTCGGTGGTTTATTCGCACGGGATGGCAATTCTAGAGTATTATTTGCGTTGCTCGGTATTTGATTTGCCCTGTTCGAGGTAAGTAATATATCTAAACTTGGATTTGAGGGTAAATATCCCTGAAAGTTTTGGTATATGAGATGGGTGACGCACGTGCTAGTTGACGGGCGTGTGTGCGTGCACCGGGATATTCATGATTCAGATAGTTCTTAAGCTATTATATGCCTTGTTTTGCTATTATGCTTCTTGATATCATATTTTCTCCATTTGTATGACTACGTGAGTTGTTATCCATGCTACAAATCATGTCTAGGCTATCTGATTTACTATTTGAGACCCGATAGGGCTATTTTGCCACGTTGAGCTATTTGCCATAGCCGTAGTCATACTATTCAATCATGATAGTTATATCCACATGTTATATCTCTCTATGTGTGCACTTTTGATATGTTGTCTCACATGTTATTGGTGTCCTTGTACGTGATACGAGTTTGAGTTGCATTTGTGGCACTTTTTGATATTCCATGTTGTGTAATTGGATTATGTTTCTGTCAGATGTTGGTATATGGACACTTGAGCGGATTGATGACTGATGTGGGTCATAGAGCCATTTTGTGTGTTATGTTGGATCGTGTTGTATGCCGCACTGGTTATATTGATATTGAGGTGGCGCATATGTCAGGACCCACCTTAGGCTAAGTGTTACTGATTTTGAGGCTACGCATACACCAGGCTCTAGGATTGGGCTATGTGATTATGATTAGCGCTTGGGCAGGATTCGCCCATCCGGAGTCTGACATACCAGCAATGGGCGCATGTACAGTGTTTTATATACGTGCTTTGATGAGGAAATTTATGACATCCACCCGTATAATGTTAAGTGTCGATGTGTGTGTTGGTTAGGGCCTTCTGCAAGGCACCGTGAGTGTGCTAAGTGTGGTTATTCTTGATGGTTTCACTGTGATTATATTGAGTTGACATGAATATATGTGTTTTAGTGATGGGATGTATTTTTCTCATGCTAGATGGTAATATGATATTTGATGATTTGACATGTATATTTGACATATAGGAGTAGATGTATAATCCTCATACTAGACGGTATATGATAATGGATGACTTGACATGTATATTGATATGTAGGCATAGAGATGTACTTTCCTCATGTTAGTTAGTAAATGAAAATTCTTATATGATATTGTGAATTGAAAAATGCAGTTCTTTTGATAAACTCATATTTAGTTGATTTCGGAGGTAACACTTGGACATTGACTGTCATACTTGAAAAGAATGTCTATTTTCCCGTAACTGTGACCCAGCTGAGCATAATACTGCTTTGACTTCTTTACTGTTTCCGGTAATATCATATCTCATGTTATTATCAATTTTTGATGATAGACTCCGACTATCTTTTGAGCTCGTCACAGCTTTCAACCTAAGGTTTGGTTTGTTACTTATTGAGTACATGGTGTCGATTGTACTCATACTACACTTCTACACCTTGAGTGCAGATCTTGGAGATGATGTTGTTGTGTATGGCGGAGGCTGGCATTTGAGTTATACCTCCATTCCGGTTATAATAGCCACGTGTCCTTGGTAGCTCTACATTCTCAAATCTGTTTATATATATTTCGAACAAATATTGTATTTATTTTGTACCAACTTTGTAAATTCTAAGTCTTAGAAGCTTAGGATTTGTATCACCAATCCTTTGGATTTTGTTTAGAAGTTCAGTTATTTTACTTATTGACTCTTATTATTCTCATTTGAGTTGGGTTGACTATAATTTGGCTTACCTAGCGAGTTGAATTAGGTGTCATCACGACCAGATGGATTATGGGTCGTGATATGGTTGTATCAGAGCTCTAGGTTCATAGGTTCTATGGGTCATGACTAAGTGTATAGTAGAGTCTTGCAGATTGATATGATGACATCCATTCCTATGTTCGAGAGGCTACATGGCATCTAGGAAAATTCTCCATCTTTCTTTTATTATCGTGCGACATTGATTTAGCTTGAAACGTATCTCTTTACATTCATTCCACTCACTCGTACGTGATCTTGAGAATTTGGTATGAGTTGTGCACCAAAGTCTTGTGATGTCCTAGATGAGGTGCAAGATGTATTCTCGATGTTGTAGTTATGGGCCAGTCTAGAGTAATTTAGGCCAGGTTCAGCCCGCATCTTTGTCTCGGTAGTTTCAGTTGTGTGAGTATGTGCATTTGGACTCATGTGTCCATTGCCGTCCCTAGGAGTGGGATTGATGGCTCATTGAGCGGTTGGATAGCTATATGATGAGTATTACGTGACTAAATACTATGCTTAAGTTATTTAGATGGGACGAGAAGAGTTTTCTCCGGATATGAAATCCACTTTGCAATTGCTAAATCTTCACGAGAAGAGAAGAGTTTGCTTCGGATGTGAAATGGGTTATGGGTGTTTGATTTATATCTTGATGTGTTGTATGGTCTGGAGTTATGAGTGCTTTGAGGGATCTTTCATGTAGTTGAATTATGGGATGAAGTAGATTCTTATGTCTTGTTGATGAGCTTAGACTTGGAAAGATTTAGCAATTGCATAGTGGTGGTGACCATGGTAGGGTGTAGAGAGATTCCAGTTTGAGGCTAAGCAAGTGGGTTATCACCTGTAGGGTAATATACGGATGTGTGATTCTTATGATGTTTTGTAAAGATTTTGTTTCTACCAGTGGGTTATATGTGTTATAATTTGATTTTGGATCACTTGGGGAAGTTGGATTTATTATCACGAGGATGAATATGAGCTTAGCATAAGATTTGTGGTATTGTCGGTTATCGGATTGGCTGAATTACTGTGCGAGATCATGGATGTTATGGAGTAAAGGTATTGTCGGTTATCGTATGTTATGTGATATGGCTTCGAGCCAAGTAGGGGAGTCTACTATCGACGATCAGATTGTATGGTTATATATTTTATTAATTTCCGTCTTAGGCATATTTGACGACCGGTTATGATTTGCAGAGGTTGGTTTGAGGATAACTTGAGCAAGGAAATTTCTGGATGCATGATGTATTACACTTTATGGATATATGGAAAACTAGGAATAATTCATGTTTGTTATTCTTGATAGAGGTAATGTGCTAAGAGAAGAGAGTCACTCAGTTGCATTAAGGTGGGCTTACTTCTTTGGGTATTGGTGTGCTAGTGGGGCACAAGTCATTCAGCTCGTTTGGGCAGTGAATTTTAGATTACAATAGGGTGGAAGACTCTTGAGGAGGTTCTAATGAGTTCAAGATTCACATGTGGTATTTAAGGAATATCTGAATTTGTATATGGCTAAGCTCTAAGATCGCACTTGGATGGTATCGGGGCTTGCTATATTTATGTATCATTGTGGATTCTACATTTCAATATTAGAGAGGCTAAAAGGAAATAACTTTAGATTCACGGAAGGTCTCCTCGAAATGGGCATTTCGATTGCGCTACTATTGGGGGCTTAAGAAGGTATGTAGTGGCTTATTGGCTTTAGGACGACGTGGTTTCATGCTAAGATATCTTATGGTAAGCTTAGGGTTACAGATCGTGGTGTACTGCCAAAGAGAAGTGTTAACTTGAAGGCAATTTAGAAGAAACTCAGAGGAATAGTATAGCTTGGTAGTAGATTGGAACAACATGGTAGTAGAAATGATCGGTTCTTTAGGTGATTTTGATGTGGTAAGTCTCTATCGGTGTTTTATGGCAATACTCTTGGGTTTGGAGATCTGCGTGGTTTGGTTGAGTGAGAGGGATTCAGTCTGATGGTTCAATTGTGAACAAATGGATTTCAAAAAGTTCTCGACAGTGTCAACTACAACTTGGGATGGATGTCTTCTACATGCATGATGAGTATGTTGGATATTGTAATTTTCTCTTGGATGCGTGATCAAGTTAAATGTTTTTGCTGATGGAGTAAGTGTCATGTTTGTGATTCAGAGTAGATAATGGGATTCTCGTTATTTCATATGATGGTATGGTAGAGATAGTGTGTCGTGTGAGGTCGAGGTCTGCATGTAAAAGCTTGTCGTTCAGCTTCGAAGGAAAGCCATGAGTTCTATATAGCATGGATGGTTTCTGATGTTTAGAAGAATGATGACACTATTATGTTGTCACCTGAGAAGAGTGTGTATTTCAGAACGACGCATTGTGTTTTGACTTACGGATGGATCTTTGGTATTACGGTACTTGCCTGCTTGATCGACTACTAATGTTCAAATCTTACTATGTAGAACGAAAGAAATATAGAAGTATTTCTCGTGTGATTATTGAGTATGAGTGTTGTGTTAGTCATTCGAGTGATGGAGCTTGGATCAGATATGGATATTTTTGTATTCTTGTGATTCAGAGACTGGGAGTCTCAGAGGTGGACTATTCCTTTGTTATGGGCTATGAAGATATGGCCATAGTTAGACAACGAAATATATGTGTTATGGATAGGTTTCAGTGGTCTTTGGGAAGGCAATCTATCTATTTTTGAAGGATCGGAATTGGTTTGGAGTCCCATTGATAGGCCTAAGAGGAGGTGTATTATATATCGGATCAGGTTTGTTCACTCAGCACAACTATCGTTGAAGGGTGTGTCATCGGTTAGAGATGATCTTTTTCGTGTCGCTATGTTCCAAGTATTGCTTTTATATGCTACGATAGGTTGTGAACTATCAGTTAATTGCACACATGATGCGTTTCTATTTGGTCCTTCTGGCGAAAGTCAAGCGAGCTGATCCTTGGGGTCTCGAATAATTTATTGCCCCTTGGTTATGGACTTTGTTGTTTGTGGAATATAGTGCTATCCGCTCCTCCATTGTTATGGTCATGCACATCATGTATTTGTTGTTGATTTGCATATAGTTGTTGATTTTAGCAATATGGTTTTAGGTATTTCATGATGGCCGGTTGTTTGGATGGGGTCACGCATCGCAGCAGAGTTATGTTGGGATGCAGTTTTACGTCAGTGTTACACTCTGCAGTATTACGTCGATGTTACACCCCGCAGTATTATGTTGATGTTATACCCCGCACTATTACGTCGATGTTATACCCCATAGTAAAATGCAGATTAGTTATGATGTTAAAATAACATATGCTAGATGTTCATGTGTATATATGTATCATTAGCACAATAAAGGTCCTATAATTAGTAGAGAAATGTTGAGGTGTTCATGTGTATATATGTATTCCTTGTAAAAGATCTATTGCCAATGTAACGACCCGACCAGTCATTTTGAGTATTACAGCCTTGTTCCCCCATTTACTGCTCAATTTATACTTCAAAGTCGTTTTAAGACTTACCGGGTTAGTTGGTTCGGGTCCGGAAGGAATTCAGAGTGAAATGAGACATTTAGTCTCATAATTGAAAAATTAAGTTAGAAAAGTGGACCGGATATGGACCTATGTGTAAACGACCTCGGATTCGAATTCCGATGATTCCAATAGCTCCGTATGGTGATTTTGGACGTAGGAGCGTGTCTGGAAGAATTTTTGGGGGTCCATAGAGGAATTAGACTTGAAATGCTGAAAGTTGAATTTATAGGAAGTTTGACCGAGGGGTTGACTTTTTGATATCGAGGTCGAAATCCGATTCTAAAATTTATAATAGGTATGTTATGTCATTCATGACTTGTGTGCAAAATTTGAGGTCAATCGGACGTGATTTGATAGGTTTCGGCGTTATTTGTAGAAATTAGAAATTTCAAAGTTCAATAGGCTTGAATTGGGGTGTAATTCATGGTTTTAGCGTTGTTTAAGGTGATTTGAGGATTTGACTAAGTTCATATGATGTTTTAGGACTTGTTGGTATATTTGGTTGAGGTCTCGAGGGCCTCGGGTGAGTTTCAGATGGTTAACGGATCAAAAAATTGAACTACAATAGTTGCTGCAATTTCCTTCTATTGGAAATTCCTTCTGCTAGATTCGAGCCTAGAAATCTCTCAGAATCAAACCCAGAACCTGCCAGAATCGATCCCAGATCGAGCCCAGGATCGAGGGCCACGATCGAATCCATGATGAGCCCAGGGTCGAGGGCCACGATCGAAGCCGTGATCGAGCCCAGGGTCGAGGGCCACGGTCGAAGGCAGGGTCGAAGCCACGATCGAGGGCCAGGATCGAGTGCTAGGATCGAGGCCTAGGATCAAGGACCAGGATCGAGGGCCAGAATCGAGGAATAGGATCGAGGACCTCGATCGAAGTCCAAGATCGAGGCAGAACCGAGGTTGTCTGGCAGAATTATAAAAATAGGGACTTCGTCCCATTCGCCATTTTTGACAAATTGGAGTTTGAGGAGAGACGATGTTTTATATATTTTCAAGGCAAACTTGAGGTAAGTCCCTTGTGATCATTTCTACTACATAATATTGAATTATCATCGAAAAATCCGACTAGATTACATGATTTTGAGATGTAAATCGGAGATTGGAACTTAGAAATTTGGAAATAAGATTTGTAGATTTGAGGGTCGAGTTGAGGTCATAATTTGGTAAAATTGGTATGGGTAGACTCGTGGTTGAATAGGCTTTCGGATTTAATAACTTTTATCAAGTTCCGAGATGTGGGCCCTACGGGCGATATTTGAGCTAAAATTCGGATTTTTATGGAAAATTAGCATTTTCTTATGGAATTAATTCCAATAAATTCTGTTCCAATTTTTGCCTCTTCTTCTCCCTCTGAATCAAACTTTTCCTTGCCATAATGGTTGAATTCCTATTAGTATCCTTTATTGACTGAAATGAATTATTTGTGACTAGATTCGAGGCATTCGGAGGCCGATTTGCGAGGCAAAGGCATAGTAGAGTAAAGAGTTTCACGTTTTGAGGTAAGTAACCGTTTTAAATCTGGTCCCGAGGGTATTAAACCCCGGATTTTGGTATCATGTGATTATTTTGGAGGTGACGCACATGCTAGGTGACGGGCGTGTGGGCGTGCACCGAGAGGATTGTGACTTGGTCCGTCCTGGGAAACTGTAAAGTTGAATAATTTGTCGTTACCTATATGCTCTATATGTGTTGATAAAAATTTTGATTGTAAATCAAGTTAGTAATCATGCTTAGGCTATGTGATAGTACTGTTGGGACCCACAGAGGTCGCGTACTTGTGGAATTGCTTGCTAAACGCTATATGTACTCAGTCTCAGTTTTTACTTGCACATTTTAGCTCAGTCTCTATTATTATTATTGATACATCATATCATTGTTGTTTGGGCTGATTTCATGATTAATGAGAGCCCGAGAGACAGGAGAGATTTATGACTGAGAGAGGCCGAGGGCCTGATTGTGAGATATTGATATCATAGCACGTGAGTTGTCCGTGCAGCACGTGAGTTGGCCGTGCAGCACGTGATTTGGCCGTGCGGATCCTTATATTAAACTATAGCACGTGAGTTGGCCGTGCGGATCCAGATATTTATATTATGGCACGTGAGTTGTCCGTGCAGATTATAGCGCTTGGGCTGTAGGAGCCTTTCTGAGTCCGTACACCCCAGTGAGCACGGGTACCCATTGAGAGTGAGTGATGAGGGCTGGGAGCCCAGTGAGTGATTGTTGTCCTAAGAGGTTGTACTTGATTTCCATTTATTGTTGCACTTAGTTGCTATCTGTCATTGTTGTGAAATCTCTCAAAGATTGTTGATATACGGATTATATGAACAGGAACTGTATAAAAATTGATTTGACTTTAAACTGCCAGATTTGATAACATGTCTATTCTTTGCTGGAATTATGGGAAATGAACCATAATTGTGTAGGTCATTACTATCTTCAGTTCCTTATTTATTATTGTTACTTGCTGAGTTGGTTGTACTCATACTACACCCTGTACTTCGTGTGCAGATCCAGGTGTTCCCGGACATAGCGGGTTTTGATCCTTTCGAGTGGTTGCTTTTTCAGGAGATTTTGAGGTAGTTGCCGCGTTCCGCAGACCTTGTCTCTCCTTCTCTATCTCTTTATTTACTATATTTAGTCTCGGACTATTATAGACTTGTATTCATATTAGATGCTCATGTACTCAGTGACACCAGGTTTTGGGGAGTGTTTGTATTGTATTTAAATATTATATTTTCAATCTTAAAGAGAAGTTTTGGTTTATTGAGACTTTCGGCTTGCCTAGTATCGAGATAGGCGCCATCACAATAGGTTGGGATTTTGGGTCGTGACAAGTTGGTATCAGAGCCTAGGTTATGTAGGTCTCACGAGTCATGAGCAGGTTTAGTAGGGGCTTGCGGGTCGGTACAGAGACGTCTGTACTTATCTTCGAGATGCTGCAGAACACTTATGAAAATTTCCCTTCTTGTATTCTATCGTGCAGAATTGATTCAGCTGGAAACATAACTCTTTGAATTCCTTTCACGCATTTTGTATGCGCACATGAGCGCTTGGTATCAGTTGTGCATCGCCAGGGTGTGATTCTACGAACGATGTTTGAGATGTATATTACATGTTTTGGTGATGGGCTAGTCTGGAGGACTTGAGACTAGGTTTAGACCGCAACTTACGCTCGGTAGCTTCAGTTGTAACCTGTACATTTGGACTCATATGTCCGGTAATATCACCTACGAGTGGAATTTGTGTCTCGATGAGCGGTGGAATGGCTTTGTGATGAGTATGATGTAACTGCGGGATGTGTTAAGACAATTTGAATGTTCTTTTATTCCAGCTCAGTATATGATTTCGAGACTGTGCACGGGTTGCCACGATGGCTATGTGTTGTTATCGCATAATATTGGTGTAATGGTAAGGTACTCGTTATGTGTTGAGGCGGTGAATGGCTCGAAGAGAGGATTTATCAGTACATGATTAAGGGGTTCAACAATTAATTCAAGCGGAGGAAAGGCAGTCGGACTATAGATGTCCAAGTTGGTTATTAAAGTTATAAGACTTGGTATTTGCGAGCATGGTCGAATTTTCATTGTGATGCTGTATCGCCATCCTTGTTTGAACGCATTATGGTCCTCCGGCGTTATGATCTTCCTGGATTTTGCCTTCGGAGAAGGGTGTTATGAAATGGTGCATGCGGGGCGGTTGCCAGAGATAGCTGTGTGCAGAGTTTCAGAATCGAATTGGTATTTCTAATATTGATGGCTCAATAAAGATGATCTTCGTAGAGGCATAGAGTCGGTAACAATTTATTGGTTCAGGTGCGACAGAGATGCATTTTGATTTGATGCAACAGTTGGGCAGCAAAGTGTGAGGGAAGACATGACGAGAAGTGTTTCACGGTGGTTGAAGTACTAGCAGGTCAAGTAGGAGAAGTAGAGGTTGAGAAGTTGCTTAAAGGAGATGGTTTAACCGAAGTAAGAGTGGCAGATTAGCATATGAATTATGTGGTAGGGTAGTCGCGTGCCTTGAGAAAGTGTAGAACGATTTGGAATCGTGATAGAATGTGATTTGGCCTACGGACTTTATTTGGAGTGAGGGTTACTGTACGAAAAAAGATTGAATATGGCAGAAAGGATTTTGTTTGAAATAAAGAGGGATGTGAAGATCTGATTATCGTTTCAAGCGCAATATGACTTGAGTTCGGAAGGTATTATTGAACTTTCAGTTGATGTCAAAAGGGAAAGTGCAGACTTATACAAATGGTGGGCTAGCATTAGCTCAGGAGAATTTGTTGATTACGTATTTGTTGCACCCAGTGCAGCGTCGTTGGAAGATGTCGGTAAGGAATTCCACAAGTGGGTTATCTCCTGTAAGTGGTAAGCGGTGGCGTGATGTTGATGAAACTTCTGCGAGGAATATTACTTGCTACCTGATAAGAGGTCGAGTGTGTGACTATAGCTGGTGATTCAGAATGTTCATGAAAAGCTTAACAAAAGATTTCAAGAAATTTGGCGGGTTAACGGTGCGAGATCTTGGTAATTGAGAAGGAGAAATCCTTGCGGGTTCTAATTTTTATATAATTGTAGCTTAAGGCTAAGTGGGGGAGCCTGCTATTGACAATTTGATTTCATGGTTATGTGTTAAATTTTTGTTTTGGTCGGAGGCATACTTGTGGATCAGTTATGACTCGCAGAGATGGAGATCGAGGATGACTCGAGTAAGGAAACTCTTGAATATGGGTTATAAGGCACTTTATAGGAATATGAAAAGTTTGGTATGATTAAGTTGTTATTTTGAAGGATGTAGTGCATACGAAGTATGAATCTGGTTGGTCGTGTTAAGGCAAGGTTACTTATTTGAGTGTTTACTGTGTTAAAGGAGCACATGTCTTTCGTCCCATTTGGGGCGGAGTAAATTAGATTTGAGCAGAATGGATGACTATCGAGAGGGTTCTAATGGATTCAAAATGTATATGTGGAAATGGTGGTACCCGGACCATAAATCAATTTTGGAGAAGTACCTAGCGCCCTGTAATTGATCAAACAAATCATCTATTCTTGGTAATGGGTATTTGTTTTTTATTGTGACTTTGTTGAGCTGCCGGTAGTCAATACACATCCTCAGTGATCCATCTTTCTTCCTCACAAAGAGAACTGGTGCGTCCCATGGTGACACACTCGGTCAGATGAAACCCTTCTCTAGCAAATCCCTCAATAGTTCCTTTAGCTCCTTCAATTCTGTTGGTGCCATCATGTAGGGCAGAATAGATATAGGCTGCGTGCCTGGCATTACATCAATCCCAAAATCAATTTCCCTGTCTAGCGAAATCCTAGGGAGCTCATCAGGAAAGACCTCTGGAAATTCGTTCATAACTGGCACAGATTAGAGTGTAGGTGCCTCAGTATCGGTGTCCGTAACCCGGACCAAATGATAGATACACCCCTTATTAATCATCTTCGTGGCCTTAAGGTATGAAATAAACCTACCTTTTGGCATCACATTATCCCCCCTCCATTCAACAACTGGCTCATTTGGAAATTCAAACCACACAGTCCTAGTTCCACAATAGAGCTTGGAAAAACATGAATAAAGCCCATCCATTCCCATAATTACGTCAAAATCGACCATCCCCAATTCAATGAGATCGGCCACAGTGTCCCAACCACGCACCGTGACAACACAACCCCTATAAACCCATGCGGACATAATAGACTCGCCAACCGGAGTAGATACAGAGAACGGCTCAGGAAGCTGTTCCGGTTTTATCCCAAATTCCATAGCAACATAAGAGGTAACATTGGACAAAGTGGAACCGGGATCAATAAGATCATATACATCATGAGATTGGACAGTCAATATACCTGTGACAACATCTGGAGAAGCCTCTGCACTCTGGCAATGACCCATAACATAGAAACGACTAGGTCATCCTGAACCACGCCCTGGCAGTGCTGGAGTACCTCTAGCTGGAGGGGTGCTGAAGATGTAGCAGCTGCAAAACAAGATGGATGAGTTGTGCCCCTACCCACACCCTGCGGGATGAACGATACTCCCTCTAAATATGACCCCTCAATCCGTACCCGTAACATATAGGTAGGTCCATGTAACAGATCCCCAAGTGTAACTTCCCACACCTGGAGCATGGGGGCCTCCGCTGCTGCTGGAATCTCCCTCCTGATTGGCCCTGCTGGTGGGGTCCCCTGCTGCCTTGATTGGACCTGAAATGACTCCTCTACTGCTGACTGGGCCCTGCTGGTGGTGCACTGGCTGAAGACTAAGCAAAAGACTGGGATGGCCCTGATGACCCTCCCCTAAAAGCTGATCTCCCCACCAAATGACTCCCTAAAGTTACCTGCGAATCGGGCCTTGCTGGTACCCTCTCGCTCCATTCTGTTCTTCAACTTACGGTTCTCTGTAGCTTGAGCAAATGCTACAATCTTCCCATAGTTCATATCTGAATTCAAGGCAGTTGTAGCGGCCTCATTAATAACCAAAGGGCTAAGGCCCTGCACAAACTAGCGTATTCTAGCCTCTATAGTAGGCAACATGAGAATGGCATATTTAGACAAACGCGCGAACATTATGTGATACTACCCCACACTCTTACTACCTTGTTTGAGGTTCTCAAACTCCGTGGCATGGGCTGCCCTAGTCTTGGCTGCCAAGAAATGCGCACCACCCCTAGCTACACCACGCCATGCTGCTGTTGGAGTACCTCTAGATGGAGGGGGTGCTGAAGATGTAGTATCTGCAGAACTAGATGGAGGAGTTGTGCCCCAGCCCGCACCCTGGCGGGATGAACGACACTCCCTCTGAATATTACCCCGCAATCCTCACCTGCAACATATAGGTAAGTCTATGTAGCAGATCCCCAAGTGCATCTTCCCACACCTAGGGCATGGGGGCCTCCGTTGCTGCTGGAATCTCCCTCCTGATCGGCCCTACTGGTGGGGTCCCATGCTGCCCTGATTGGGCCTGAAACGACTCCCCTTCTGCATACTGGGCCCTGCTGGCGGTGCACTGGCTGAAGACTGAGTAAAAGACTAGGATGGCCCTGAAGACCTTCCCCTGAAAGTTGATCGTCCCCCACCAAATGACTCCTCAAAGTTGCCCGCGGACCGAGCCTTGCTGGTACCATCTCTCTCCCTCATGTTCTTCAACTTGCGGTCCTCTGTAGCTTGAGAAAATGCTTCTATTTTCCCATAGTTCATGTCTGAATTCAAGGCAGTTGTAGCGGCCTCATTGATAACCAAGGGGCTAAGGCCCTGCACAAACCGGCGCACTCTAGCCTCCATAGTAGGCAACATGAGAATGGCATATTTAGACAAACGCGCGAACTCCATGTGATACTCCCACACATTCTTACTACCTTGTTTAAGGTTCTCAAACTATGTGGAACGGGCTACCCTAGTCTCGGCCTGCAAGAAATGGTCCATAAAAGAGTCAGCAAACTCACTCCACCTCGCTGGAGGGTTCCCCTCCTCCCGAGAGTCCTCCCACAACTCAAACCAAGAATAGGCCACCCCTTTGTAGGCGGCCAACTCCACTCCCTCAGTCTCAGTAGCGCGCATAACCCGGAAAGTCTTATGCATCTCATCAATGAAGTCCTATGGGTCCTCCTTGGGGTTAGCACCCGTGAACACCGGAGGATCCAACTGAAGAAACCTGTTCATCCTAGAACCAATAGAATCCCCTTGTTGGCTAGAAGAAGTGGGTGCAACATTTGATATCTGGGCTTGAGAAGCCACTATCTGTGTCAGCATCTGGATTGCTCCCCTAAGATTCCCATTAGAAATACCAGAACCGGAAGTTGAGGCTGGAGGTGGAACCGGAATATCAGTTGGAGGAACCGCTGCACCCTCAGTAGGTGTAGGAACTGGTGCGGCCTCGTCAGGTGTAGTGGAATCAGGCAATGTAGCAGTCGGGGGATTATCCTCACCCCTCGGGTATTCACCCGCCTCACTAAATAAAGGGTCAACTGCTACTCCTAAGGCGGCATTGGCTCCTTGTCCAGTTCTTGCTCTCTTCTTAGGTGCCATGTATTGAAAGTTAAAGGAATGCACGAATTAGAGGAGGAAACGTTTCACAATCAGTTTCATCGTATGATCCAGAATATCAAAGAAGAGTATTATTCCTAAATGTCCCAGTAGCCTCCAACTTATAGATGTGGTCGACAACACACCGATAAAGATGACTCTACTAGACATGGCTCCGAGACATCCTAGGACACTTTAAACCTTAGGTTCTGATACCAAGTTTGTCACGCCCCAACCCCGGGAAGTGCGACCGGCGCTCAACCAAGTAAACCCGGCCGAGCAAGCCTTCTAGATACTTTCTACCACAAACTCACTCATGGAAAAGAGGTGACATATATTCATTAATTAGATAATAGGGAGGTCATGAATACAATACCAAAATCTTTCTATTAGTTTCTCATCTTTAATATCTCAAAATACACACCATTTTATAGGCTAAAGTGGAACTAATGGTTCATTCAAACATAAACATGAATTGTTTGAGTTTTCCCAACACCGGCATACAACCCACATAATGTATATGGAGCCTCTAAATGATTCAAAGGAGTACAATGATAGTGTCGACAAAAAGGCTCCGGCTATACCTCCAAACATGATAACAAAATGTACAAAAGATACATGACCCCCGAATGAGGTGGGCTCACCAAGTCTTCTAGGAGGAAGGTGTACTGCTAACGCTAGTCAATGCTACCTGCTGTTGAACCACCTGCATCCATTAAAGATGCAGCTCCATCGGGAAAATGGACGTTAGTAATTTCGAATTGTACTAGTATGTAAAACTAAACACCATCTCAATAGAATGAATAATAATACAAGGGGGAAACAGTCAAGAATTCAATAAGAGCTTCAAATAATACTAAAACATCAAGTTAAGGATCACATCAGTTTTCAAGTCAATTTCCATGTTATTAGGTTGGGTGATCTTTAGTGTCGATATACTATAACTCACAATACCACTATATTGTTACACGGAGTCCGATCACGACCCGATCGGCTAGGTCGTCTCATTTTAGATATCAACCATAACCACAATTTTAATTATCATTTTCAGCACAGTTACCACTATGTGTGCGGCATGGCATCCGATTACGGCCCGATCGGCTAGGCCGTCTCACCAAGACATTACCTTTTTCAGTCAATCATCTCACATCGCACTTCTTTCATATCATTTTGATTCATTGGAACTAATGGCCAAAATTATAAAGTCATTATTGGAACTTGGCCGTATTTCATAATTTCAGTTCCCTTTTCCATATTCAAACATCATTATAATTATCAACAATAATAAGGCTTTCCATTCAAGACATTAATTTCACATAAGAGCAATTTGAGAATCTTAGGCACATAGAGGATTTTCATACAATTTGGCATAACAACCTTTATTTTGATCTTGACTTGAAGTCTTAACATTCCTAACACATATTCCATATTTTTTAACACATCCTCAAATGCCAAGATGACATGATGAAGCATTTAGAGTAATTATTGAACATACATCCTTCAACACAGACACATTAGGAATAGCCAATTCAATAATGGTCAAGGACTTATACCAATTACATTAACACTGTGGGATTCGATTCTAAGAAGAAGGGGGTTTAGCCAACATACCTCAATTGAGCTTCCTTAAATGTTTAAAACTTTCCAGAATTATTAGCAACTTCAATCTATTTTAGAAATATAAAAAGTTGGACAAAAATTAGTAAGATGGTCATGATTCTAGCTCATTTGAGCATATTATCAAACACTAGGTGAGCATCAATGTTTTAAGGCCCTTTGTGGAAGGTTCCATAATTCCCCAACCCATTCTCTACCATTTTTAGCTCACAACCTCCCCACATACTTCAAGAATACATGCATGCAAGACAACAACCCCCACACCCAATAATTATCTCCCTAATTATCCCATTTTTATAAATTTTCGAAATTAATAACTAGGGCATAGATTCTTACTTTTAGGATGAAGACTTTCTTTGTTAATCCTCAATGATTGAGCAAGAATTGATGGATAATAGGTTCAAGGTTACTCCCCCACAGTAAGCACTCTTTCTCACTCTAAAATATCAGATTTTTCTAAAAATATGATCCTTTGCGTAGATATATCGAAGTAGGGTCGGGTTATAAAAACCTAAAATGAAGCCCCAACACAGGATCTGCAGTCGCATATGCGACCGCAGAATGGATATGCATTCCGCATATCGGCCGCACAAATTGGGTGCCAAAAACTATAAACAAACTGACTGGATCTGCGGTCACTATGCAGCCCGCAGACCTATTCTGTGGTCGCATAATG
The DNA here is from genome assembly GCF_000715075.1 of Nicotiana tabacum. NCBI lineage: Eukaryota > Viridiplantae > Streptophyta > Magnoliopsida > Solanales > Solanaceae > Nicotiana > Nicotiana tabacum. Next base: position 14,625,521 of record NC_134097.1, on the reverse strand, counting down.
TGCTGCAGAACCTCCCTCCGCAAAACTCCAAGGTTGATTGTGCGACAAGAGTGCGGCCCGCAAAATGATTATGCGGTCGAATAATGGGCCGCAAAAATTTGTGCGGTACACAGAGTGATTATGCGGCCGCAGAAATGCCTATTTTTGCCAAATATTTTCCTTCAACACCTGAGCGCACTGTTCAATCCAAAAAGTCCGAACCGTGGCGAGCAAGCTCGCCGCGAAGAATTTCTATTATTAACCTTTGCGCCTGCTCACCAAACGCCGGTTTTTAGGGAAGTTTTCACGGGGCCTTACATCCCCCCCTCCCCCCCCCCTTAAGATCATTCATTCTCGAATGAGGGTCAAGGTTCACTATTATGATCTTATGCAACTCAGTTTTCATACCATATACCAGCAGCCCCAAATTTGACTAACTCCCTATATTTCCAAAACTTTCGCCAAAGTTTTCCCTGTAACTGGGACTATCCACCTGTCAGAGAGCCTGAGAAACACATCCTCAAAACATATATATAATCTCTACCCGTCAAAGAATTTCTACTATTATTAACCTTTATGCCTGCCCCGGCATCACCAAATCCCAGTTTTTAGAAAAGATTTCACGGGGCCTTACAATTATGGGTAGGTCAATGTGGACCTCTGGAAGGCTATCTGCCTATTTCAGAATGGTGTGAAATGGTTTAGGGGCCTATTGGTGGGCCTAATGTGAATACGTATTCTATAACATATTGAGTTTGCATAATCATGCACATCATTTACTATGGGTGTGCCGTCGGACAGAATGGCTGTTATTCATGCTCCGATATACTTTTTATGTTTCTCTCTTATGTGGTGATATATGAGTGAGATGACTCATGAGATGTTGATTTTCTTATCACACTGTGGTTGTGGTTGTGGTTCTGTTTGCCTTTATGTAGCACATTATGCTATCTGTCTCCCCATGGTTATGTGTATGCACTCTGTGTGCTTGATGTTGATACACGTATGTTTGGTCAGCATGAGAATTATTTCTCAATAACTATTCCCATGTGGATTAATATATTTGGATCGGGTTGCGTGCTGCAATGGTATGATGCGGGCTCAAGTTGCACGCTGCAATGGACTATGTTGGGATACGACTACCTATGCTTAAGTCGTGTTTTTTGTTTCTTCCTTGTGGGATGGATTCATCGCGCTATGCTTCTTTTGTTATATCAGATGAACATGCTGGATAGTTCTCTTATTTGTATTCTCTTTCCATCCTTGGTCATGTTGGAATTTTACTTGTTTGGCATACGGGTCGCATCGCATGAGGTGCTAGATGGAATTTGATGTGACATGCCGGTCAGGCAATTTGTATTGGGTGAGACAAGGTGATTGGACCTGGTATTTGTGGAATCAGGCTGGGATAAGGTATATTGGGAACAGTACTGTCATTAATCAGCTCAGAATTTGGCAACGGTCCTTGTCAGGCGAGAGAACTCCATGACTTATTGATTTGGTGGGTGGTTAAGAGTCTCTACATGCTTCTTTCTTCCGTAGCAGTGTTGTGAAGGTTAGGAACAAGGTTCAATTTGATATGAGGTATATTACTGGTACCAAGTTTGGTAATGAGAAACTATTATTATTGGAAGTTATTGTTATGAGTACATGAGTTATATGGTACTTCATATGGTTAGATCTTGGCAGTATATTGATGGCTTGATTCATCTTGTTGAGATTGATTCAGTGTATATATGCAAGAATCAGATCTCAGAGGGAGTTTCAGATATTGAAATCTTGTTCTAAAGATTGTAAGCTAAGTTAAAGGAAGAATCTTCAGTTAGAAGTGCATTGACGGGCTTGTATGGATTGAGGTGACGTGAGATCACCCACGGTGATGTGTATGATGAATTATACCTTTATCGAATAGCTTTGGAACAACTATTGGCAATTTGACGAATTTCATAGTTCATAGGTTTGATCGAAAGTTGACATTGGTGTTATCAGACTCCTATTGTGGTTTCGAGACCTTGATTGGGTTCATTTAAATGATTCGAACTTGTGTGCAAAGTTTCTTTGTGATTCAAAATGTTTAAGTGTGCTTCTGACACGTTTTGTGAAGTTTGAAGGTTTGAAAGTTAAGAGAATAGTTTTATTTTCGATTCTTGATATTGATGTTATTTGTGTTATTTCTAACCTTTGGATAAGCTTGACTAAGGTATTTGGACTTGGTAGTATGATTAAACGAGGTCTCGAGAGGGCTCAGATATTATTCGGCGTAGTTTCAGACCATTTCATATGAGTTTGCATGGCTGATTTGTGTTGGTGTTTAGTGTTCATTGCATTCGCGCCACGTTCACGATGAAGGTTTTGGAGCTAGAGAGTTTCGCTCTTTGCGTTCGTAGGGCTACCCCATTTGCAAATAAGGAATTGGAAGTTCGGTTGAAGCCTTCGCATTTGTGAAGAAATGATTGTGTTCGCGAAGTATGCTGGAAGCTAAGTCTACGCGTTCGCTTATGTTATGTCGTGTTCGCATAGTTTGGTCAGGAAGTGCATGGCGATCGTGAGGTATCTACTATGATCGCGAAGGAGGAACTTCTGGTAAATGATTTGAAGCATGGACTGTGTTCGTGAAGGGTAACCCTGTGCAGACTTATTTAAGTGCTTATTTCGAGATTTTGACTCATTATTTCATATTTTGAGCCCTAGACTCAGAAAGGGGCGATTTTGCTTCGCGATTTTCATACAAGATTATGGGGTGAGTGATTTCTACTAATTTTTGGTATTATTTCAAGAATGTTGACAAATTATTAACACCAAAATATGTAATTGTTAGATGGAATTTTGGATTTTGACTATACTTTACAAGAGTGTATTTTGAGGATGTGAGTACAATTTGGACTCAATTTTAAAAATTAATTATATACATGGATTTGACAGGTTATGGGACATCAGATTTATGCATTGGTTCTAAATTTTGAGTACGCGGGCTCGGGTTGACTTTTGATAATTTTTTGGGAATTCTTTAAAGATCGCATCTTTATTGGTTGGATTACTTCTTATGGCATTGGCTGACTTCTATCACGACCAAAAATCCCAACAAATTGGGATCGTGATGGAGCTTAACACGGCTTGATAAGCAATCCAACATACAACAGAAAATACGAAAGAACTGCAATAAATAATTAACACCAGGATAATAACATAGTGTAAACGCAACTTAGAGTTATACATGATAAGTCTAAAACCAACACTAACGTAAATCATCCCAGACGTGAAGTCAGAAGTGCATGAGCTACTAGAGTTTACTAAGTATATTTTTTTGAAAGAAGTTCAACACTTTCCGTAAAATAGAAATAATAAATTAGAAATAGGAACATGACTCTAAGGCCTACGAACGGAATGCAGCTCTACCTCGAATCACCAGACTTGTATCCGCTAAGCACCTCTCGGGACTCCGCTAGTACCAATGCCCAAATCTGCACAAAAAATACAGAATATAGTATAAGTATAACCGACCTAATGTACTTCGTAAGTGTCGAGCCTAACCATGATGAGTTAGTGACGAGGCTAAGTCAAGACACCTACGATAAACATGTGTAATTATATATCAAGAAGTAATGAAATAACATGTAAAGTATCAAGTATAATAACGGGTTAATAACAGTAAAAGGGGTAACAGGTACACAAGTAAAGTGACATAAAATGGGAAAATAAGTAAAGTGTCACTGAGTAAGCCACTACTTGTAATTTTACAACAATCCCGAACAACCTTCAAAAGTAAATAACGAAGCCACAAAGCCAAGTCCACATTCCGAATAACAAAGCAAGGAGCAATAAAACCAACAAAATCGCATGGCATCACCCTTCGTTCTTTTATTCTCATCTTCACATATAATATACCTAGAGGAGGTAAAGCCTGTGCGCAAAATCCTAAAATTATTCGTGAGGCTCTCAAATATTTTTAAATAATATTTTCAAATGTTAAACGGGAATTTCATAAATATTTAAGTATTTAACTTCTTAAGTATGTATATCAGCTGATGAATATTACGGGCCCAACAATTTGTGTTATACTATCTTATCCAAAACGTAATTTAAGGTTTTTCGGACTCATTAAGAAAATTATTATACCTAATTATAAGTGCATCTTTTTACTAAAATTATCCCTAGTCCTCTGATCTCCAATTAATAAAGTTTGAGGTATAGCTGAAAAGTAAAATATTTACAAATTACAAATATGTTCGGGCACGTGGAGTTGGACCATGTACTTTTTTCTGCAACTCTAGTAAATGAAAAGATGCTTCTCATTAATATAGTGTACTTTATGTCAGACTGTCATAATGTTTGAACTATGTGATATCATCTTATGCTATATTACACTGTACTATTATCGTTTCTGTACATTATCATTTCTTGAAGGACACCGTTGATCTCGTGATTTATTTGCCTATCTCAATTCTCCAACGGAAGAAAGAAAGATAGCTTAGTTCAACTTTCTTTTTTCTTAAGTGAATTAGAGTCCCCACAAATCACCTGAATCTCATTTTTACTTCTTTAGTTGCCTATGATCTGTTCGTGAACCTCTAGCACACTTATAAGTATATACTTCGTATTTATTTTATAAAAATGCTGGCTTTTCAACTTGTGGCTCCTGCCTATTCCATTACCCTATGACCACGGGTTTGGTTTGAAGCATGATTTTTCTAACGATCCGACTAGTCGTTTCGGGAGTTATAGTTCAATTTTTTTCATTTCTGTTTCCTTTATGCTCTTAAATTATATTATGATATACCGGGTTAGTTGGTTCGGGCCCGGAGTGGTTTGGAAGTGGAATGAGACACTTAGTCTCTTATTTAGAACCTTAAGTTGGAAAAGTTAACCGGATGTTGACCTATGTGTAAACGATCTCGAATTTGAATTCTGATGGTTCCATTAGCTCCGTTAGGTGATTTTGGAGTTAGGAGTGCGTCCGGAATGTGATTGGAGCTCCGTGGTAGAATTAGGCTTGAATTGGCGGAATTGGAAATTTGGTGATTTTTGGTCGGCAGTGAAAAATTTGATATCGGCGTCGGAATGGAATTCTGAAAGTTTGAATGAGTTCGTAGCGTCATTTGTGACGTGTGTGCAAAATTTGAGTTCATTTGGATGTGGTTTTGTTGGTTTCGGTATCGGTTGCAGAATTTGAAAAATTTAGAAGTTCTTAGGCTTGAATCCGAGGGTAATTTGGTGATTTGATGTTGTTTTGAGTGATTCGAAGGTTCGACTAAATTTGTATGTTGATATATGACTTGTTGGTATTTTTGGTTGAGGTCCTGCGGGCCTCGGGGTGATTCCGGGTGGTTAGCGGATTTATCGAAGTTGGAAAATGCAGCTGAAGCTGCTGCTACTGCTATTTCCGCACCTGCGGAAGGAGCAGTCGCAAGTGCGAGGTCGCTGGTGGGCAAGGGGAGTCCGGAGATGCGGAAAAGAGGGCGCTGGGCAGGCTTCGCAGAAGCGGAAGGAAATGTGCAGGTGCGCTACCGCATGCGCGAGAATTTGAAGCGCAGAAGCGGAAAATGGGAGGCCAAGGCTGGAGAGCAGACACGAAGGATTTGGACGCACCTGCGAGCCCACAGGTGCGAGACCTGGGCGCAGGTGCGGAGGCTGAGAGTTAAGTGATTCTCGCAGGTGCGAAGATTTTTGAGCGCAAGTGCGGTCTCGCAAGCGCGTGGAATAGGCCGCAGGTGCGAAAATCTGGGCAAAATGTATAGATAGCACTTCGCGAATTTTGGTTCATTTCTACCATTTTCAAGTCGTTTTTTGGAGCTTTTGGAGTAATTTTCGAAAGGTGATTCAAGGGCTATCATTGAGGTAAGTTGCTTGAGCCCTAATACTTGTATACATGGTGATTTTCCGTTGTTTAATTATTATAATTAGTGAAAATGAGGGGTTAGAGCTTGGAATTTTTAAGAGTTTAATTTATGGATTTGAAGGACCAAACGGTGTCGGATTTTGATGAATTTGATATGGTTAGACTCGTGAGTGAATGAGCTTTCTAGTTTTGTAAATTTTATCAGATTTCGAGACGTGGGCCCGGGGTCCGGGTTTGAGCCAATTTCGGGTTTTGGTCTAATTTGATAGTTTTTCTTGTGGAATTCATTCCATTAGCGTATATTGATGGTATTGTACTGATTGTAAATAGATTTAGATTATTTATTGGCCGAGTCCAGAGACAAGAGCATTGCGGGGTAGAGATTTGACCGGTTTGTGATAAGTAACGATTGTAAATCTAGTCCTGAGGGTACGAAACCTCGGATTTTGTATCATTCAACTATTTTTAGTGGCGCACGTGCTAGGTGACGGGCGTGTGGGCGTGCACTGTTGAGGATTGTGATTTGGTCTATCCCGTAGCAACTGTAAAGTTGCATACTTTGTTGAAACTATATGATACTTATATGTTTTAGAAATAGCTTCTGTAAATTGGGCTGAATGCCATGTTTGGGCCTTGTGCCAGTGTTGTTTGGACCCTTAGGGGCTTTTTCTCACTATCCTTTTACTGTTTTCGATTGAAATCTATACTTAGTCATGTTTATACTTGTTTATCGCATAACTCAGTTTTATGACTCTATTTTGATGCATATAAATATTTGGGGTCGAATGCCCTGTTTCACTGAAATGCCCAAGTGGCTTGAGAGGTTTATGACTGAGTGAGGCCGAGGGTCTGATTTGTGAGGATATTTATGGGATCGGGCTGCACGCCGCAGCATGTTGCATATTTATGGGATTGGGCTGCACGCTGCAACATGTTTGATATCGGCCGAGGGCCTGATTGTGAGGATGAGCGTGGATCGGGGCTGCCCGCCTGCAGCATATTTTATTATTATAGCACGTGAGTTATCCAGCACGTGAGTTGTCCGTGCAGATTATAGCGCTTGGGCTAAAGGACCCCTCCGAAGTCTGTACGCACCCCCAGTGAGCGCAGGTACCTACTGAGTGCGAGTGCCGAGTGCTGAGTGACTGGGAGGCTTGGGTGATTGTGAGGTATGCCCGAGTGGCAAGAGTGATTGTGAGGTATGCCCAAGTGGCAAGAGTGATTATGAGGTATGCCCGAATAGCATGAGTGACTGTGAGGTTTGCCCGGGGGCTGTATATGAGTGATATTTTGCCCGAGGGGCTGTTTATGATTTTATCGTTTTTGCTCACTTTTGCATTTTTTCTCTGTCTGAAAACTGTTAAAAAATATCTTTAAATGATTTTTACTGGAACTGGGTTTAAACGAGATGTTTTGATTCAAATCCTGATTTTTAAAAGCAGGAGGTATTTTACTGAGATTTCATGATATGAAAGTTATATGCTTTGTTGCTCGTCACTGCTGCTTAATCTTTATTTATTGTTATTACTTACTGAGTTGGCGTACTCACGTTACTCCATGCACCTTGTATGCAGATCCAGGTGTAGCTGGATACGGTAGCGGTTATTGATTGTTCTGGTTGCAGATGTTTCTTGGAGATAGCAAGGTAGCTGTTTGGCGATCGCAACCCCTGCTCTTCTCCCTCTTATCTTCCTCTAGTTGTATTTAGCTATTTTCCAGGCTGAGTTATCCTTGATATTGTTAGACAGATTGTAGTAGATGCTCATGACTAGTGACACTCCGATGTCGGGCTTTTCCTTCCGCACTTTTATTTTGATTGGAACTCCTTTACGAAGATTTTTGTGTTAAATAACATTGAAATTATCTTTGAAATAAAAATATCGGTTTGTTTTGAAAATAAGTCGGCTTGCCTAGTTTCACGATAGGCGCCGTCACGACAGGGGTTAGTTTGTGTCGTGACAGTTTTTTTCCACTAAAGTGTGCCTTTAACTTTTTTTATACATCACACTATTTTGTGGTTACAAACCTATGACCTTTTTATACATCACACTATCATTAGGATATGAGATTCATGGCTTAAGTAAGAAGATTTCTATAGTATTACATCCACTAACAAAAACAAACATTTCCAAGAGCGCATTGGCGATAAACTTCGTAAAACTAAATATAATATATATTGCATCAAATAACAAATAAAGAGAAAAAAATATTTATACACTTCTAAACATTAAAATTAAAACAAAGAATTGCTTGCAAACTTTTAAACATTACATAGTTAGGGAATTATATAACTTTTACTTTACATTTAGAATAGTGAATTATTGCTTTATTTAAGATAGGATTGTGAATTATTGCATCATTTAAGATAGGATTGTGAATTATTGCAACAGTTCAGATTTTCTGAAACTCTTATTAGCTGTAGTTTTCTCTACCAGTTTTATTCGATATTCCTTTTTTAATTTTTTAGAACTACCTTGTAATCTATCTTTCCATGTAAACTAAATACAAAGCTCCCCCAAAAATAATTGATGGAAAAAAATATAATAACATGTTAGAGTATGATATTTATCAAAGTACATATATATTCAAAAGTTACGTAAAATGAAATTATAAATTACAACTTGTAAAAGCTGAAAAATAGTGTTGTTACGTAAACAAAGATATTATCAATGTCAGTGGTAGAGTCTAATCTTCTAATCAGAAGAGCAATTGTCAGATGTTAGCCTGTCAAATACTACGAAATTTAGTGGGCCAATCATAATCAATGTAGAACTGTAGACTAAAGAAGCAAATGTGGCTCCACGTGGCAACATGCATTTTGGACCTTCAAAATACCTCAAAATTTCCCTTATTCAGTAAAATAGAGTATATGGCAAATGGTGTAATAATATAGAACAACTGGGGCTAAAATAGATGTTCATTAAAGCAGACATGGCCTAACATTTTGAGCCTTCAAAATGCCTCAAAAGTTCCTTTTATTTACAAATTTCTATGATGGCAATTGAAGTGATATTATGTAAAACCAGGGGCAAATATCTTTTCGATGAAGCTGGCATGTCAACGAAGTCCTTTCAGCTTCACATGTTCCTTAGGCACTTCTTATATAGAAGAATAGCCTGGAAACACCCGCATATCTTCACTTTCACTCAAAGTACAGAAACACACTTCATGCAATGATATCAATGTATGAATAAAACACCAAAACACCCTTCGTACATAGTTACTCTTTTCACAAACATGACAATATTTTTCGGGCATTTCACTCTTCCTCACCAAGCATCAGATATAACACAATACCAAGCAAGGTAGGAAGCAGAATCAACATCAATAATAATATTTGAACATGACTCTTCGTATGATAATTTGTCGAAAATTTAGCACCAACAACGAATCAACGATCTCAACACCCAATATCTCAATAATCTCAACATAAAAATAATATGAATACGAGAAATCAAAGAATTATACAATCTATCTAAGTATGGAAGACATAGTACACAAGTAACATGGCACAAATAAGGTTAATACTACCTGCATACTTATCCCATGGCCAACATATATACACCTGTAACCTTGCATATACGTCACCCCCAACACAAAAAACACATAGAAAATAGTCTCGTTATATATTATTTCCCTTAATCAAGGTTAACCAAAATACTTACCTCTTTCTGAAACAGAATCAACAGTCCAACACGGCTTTTTCTTTAGAACAAGCTTCCAAAACAGTTGTATCTAGTCAATTATTGTTCAAACAAGTCAAAACATGCTTTAGAAACGACCCTCGAATGAAAAAGGTTCAATCTATAACATAGTTGAAAAAGTCAACCACAAGTCAACCCGCACACGCGTGGTCGAAATCCAAGATTAAGACCAAATCCCGATTATCCATTCACCCCCGAGCCCGAATATGTAATTTATTTCAAAATCTGATCTCAATTTGAGGTGTAAACCTCAATATTACAAAATCCATAAATTCTACCCAAATCCCCCAACTTCTACTCTAAGAATCCTAGATTTGATGATGAAATTCATGAAAAAGTAATGAAAATAAGTTAAAGTTACTAACCTATAAAGCTGGGAAGAAAGTGCTCTCCAAAAATTACCTTATGGAGTCTAGATTTTCAAAAATGGTGTAAAATGAACTAAGCCCCGAAACACCCAACCTTTACCCACCTGCAGTTATCGCAATTCTGAAGCCTTGTTCGTAATTGCAATATTCTCAAATGCGAACCACTAATCGCAAATGCGATAAGTGCCTTAGTCGTCCAATTGTCGCAAATGTGACTCGCCCTTCGTATTTGTGAAGGCCTCTCTCTTCGCAAAACGCAGACCAAACATCACATTTGCGAAGCTACTCGGCTACAACCTAGTGTCACAAATGCGACACAAACGCAGCGTATGCGATACCCCGCTACTTGTAAATACAACAAATACTTTGCAAAAGCGCATTTCCCAGCCCCTTCCCAGTCATCGCAAATGCGATCCCTTACAAATGCGAGACCTGTAGATAAACAACACCAATAATTTCTTTAGCAGTCCAAACCATCTGTAACGCATCCGAAACTCATCCGACACCCTCGGGCTTCAATCTGAACATTCACACAAGTGTCATAACTTCATACAAACTCGCCCGCATGCTTAAATCATCAAAATAATATCAAAATTAGAGAATCGATCATTAAAACTCAAGATTGTTTCAAAATTATACTCAATTTTCCAACTTTCCACGTAACGTGCCAAAATGGCCACGGGTCACCCGGGACCCCAACCGAACATGCGTACAAGTCCAAAATTATCATACGAACCTACCAGAATTGTTAAAATACTAATCCAAGGTCATTTAACGAAAACATTTGACCTTGGTCAACTCTAGCCATTTTTAAAGTTAAAAATCACATTTTCTATAAAATTTCACATATAAACCCTCTGAAAATCGACAGGGACCGTGCACGCAAGTCATAAATCATCAAACTGATCTATGTAAGGTCTCGAAAGGCAAAAAGGGAAGCTAATACTCAAAATGGCCTATCAGGTCGTTACATTCTCCACCTCCAAAAAAAACGTTCATCCCGAACGGACATAGAAATATACCTGGACTATAAAAATGCGCGAGTAGCTACTCCTCATATCAGACGCAGACTCCTAAGTAGCCTCCTCAATCGCTTAACCTCTCCAACGCACTTTCACAGAAAAAATATCTGTAGATATCAACTTTTGAACCTGCCGATTAGAATAATCATCGCTATTCCTTATAGGTCAAGTTCTCATCAAGTTGCACTGTGCTATAGGCCAAAGCATTTCACCTAGCCTAATGGTACTTCTGAAACAAAGAAACATGAAATAGCAGATGTACCCCTGCTAAGTAGGAGGTAATGCAAGCCTATAAGTTATCTCCCCAACTCTATCCAAGATCTCAAATGGGCCAATAAATCTCGGGCTCAACGTGCCCTTCTTCTGAAATTGCATTACGCCCTTCATAAGCGAAAAGTAGAGAAAAACCTTCTCACCTTCCATGTAAGCCACATCTCAAAGCTTCCAATTCGCATACCAATTTTTCCATGACTGATCTATACAAAGTCGTTTCTGAATCACTTTCACCTTCTCCAAAGTATCACGGATCAAACCTGTGCCCAACAATCTAGCCTCACTATGCTCAAACCAACCAATCGAAGAACGACATCGCCTCTCAAACTAGGCCTCATATTGAGCCATCTGGATGCTCGACTGATACCTGTTGTTGTAAGCAAACTTTTCTAGAGGTAGAAACTAGTTCCACTAAACCCCAAAATCAATAGTGCATGCCCTCAACATATCCTCCAAAATCTGAATGGTCCATTGGTACCCCCTTGTCTGTGGGTGAAACGAGTTGCTCAGCTCGACCCGTGTGCCAAACTCATGCTGCACAGCTCTCCAAAAGTGTGAAGTGAATTGCGTGCCACAATCTAAAATGATATAAATGGGCATACCATGTAGGAAAATAATCACCCGGATGTAAAGCTGACCCAACTGCTTTGAATAATATGATGCCATCACAGAAATGAAGTGTACGAAATTAGTCAACCGGTCCACAATAACCCAAACAACTTCGCACTTCCTCAAGGTCCATGGTAAGCCTACCACAAATTCCAGAGTAATGTGTTCCCACTTCCACTCCGGTATCATCAACTTCTCAGAAACTCACCCGATTTCTGATATTCATACTTCACCTATTGACAATTCAAGCACCGAGAGACATGTCCAACAATGTCTTTCTTCATGTTCCGCCACCAATATTTCTAGTTTATGTTAGGAAACATCTTCCCGACACCTGGATGAATGGAATAACGCAAACTATGAGCTTCCTCAAGGATCAACTCTCTCAACCCATCATCATTCGGAACAAAAATTCGGCCATAAAGGAACATAACACCATCATTCCCAATCATTAGCTTCTTAGCACCACACTGCTGCACCGTTTCTCTCAGTAGAAGCAAGTGAGAATCATCAAACTTGTGCGCCTTGACGCGCTCCAACAAAGATTACTGTGCCACAACACAAGGAAGGACCATACTAGGCACCAAAATACAAAACCTCACAAACCACTTGGCTAAAGCCTGAACATCCATGTCTAGTGGCCTCTCCACAACTGTTAAAATGCCAAACTGCCCATGCTCTCTGCATTCCTACTCAAAGAATCGATCACCATATTGGCTTTTCCCAGATGATATAATAATATTTATATCATTCTTTCAATAACTCCAACCATCTCTGCTACCTCAAATTAAGATCCTTCTACTTGAATAGATATTGGAGACTCCGATGGTTGGTATAGTGATCCACGTCCAATCCGCACTCAATAGTGAGTGGAAACGTTTGTTGGAAGAATAGTACCCAACAAGAGTCACAGTCGATTTCCACAGTGAGCTTAATATTGGTATTAGGGTGTACACTTGATGAAAGTAAATGAAATAGCACAATTGTGCTTCCAAGCAAGGGATTTTGTTTTCTACTTCTAAAAGTAACACTAACAATTGTAAATTAATAAGAAGAAACTAGAAAGCGAGTAATTATTTTTGTTGTTTTTATCAAATGGGTAAAAGGCCTAGGGATGTAACCTTCGCCTAGCTGCTAACTGAATGGGTAAATCACGTTAATGCTTGGTTTAGTGACCGGGGTATTTTATACCTCTCAACTCTAAATTACCCACTCAATACCTCTCAGTTATAGAGTGATTTTGCGCAAATTGGCTTTCTCAAGCCGAATTGGGTGTCAATTAAATTAGTTGATTTGAGCTGAAGTTGGGTTTTCCCTATCTCTAGTTCAAACTCTTTAATTAGACCAGCCAAAACTTTAACTAGCCCAATTTCTTGTTAGCCAAGTTTTTCTAGACTAAGTCCCTTTTTCTCACGTAAGAACCAAGTCAAATAGGCATGAATCAATGTTTGCCACCATTAATTCTAGAAATAATGCATGAACAAGGCTAAATAATAAACACTCAATCATAAACAAGCTTAAAATTAATCACACATAAGGTTTACACAATAGGGTTGGGTCACAACCCTAGAGAAAATCTAGCAACTCATAATAGAAATTGAAGAAAACAAAAAAGAAGAACTAATTAAAGCATAACTAAAATTAAATTGATAAAACTCATAATTCTTAACCCAAAATAGTCACTAATTACCCAAAACAGTAAAATATAACGACTACAGCTCAAACTATTGCAAAACTCGCCCTAAACGAAGTATTTTTCATCTATTTATAGTGGCCCGAAATTTGCTGACAAAAATGCCCTTTGGGAGGTTTTGCGGCCTCACATTTCCATGTGCCATCCGAACGTTGCTTGGCTTCTGCAAGTGGAGAGATTCTACAGCCGCACAATTCCGTCTGCAACTGCACTTCAGCTTCTGCGGCCGCACTTTTGGCAAGGATTCACACTTGGTCATTTTTGCACATTCTCTAAACTTTTTTGAATTCTGTCAGTGCGATCATGTTTTTCAGCCACACATTTAGTATGTGGACCGCACTTCTCTAAAAATCATCCAAGCATCGGGAGCCATTTTGCAGCCGCAAAGGTATTTCTGTGGACCATGCTTTCTTCTGCGGACCGCACTTTGGCATGCTGCAATCCTTCTTGACATTTTGAGTTGGACCACTTCTTTTTGAGTTAAAATTCTTTGTTAATGCCTAATTCTCCAACATGCCTGTAAATTGCACAATTTCTTAGTTTTGGGAACAAGAATCACATTTTTGGAGTAAAACTAAATCAAGAAGGTACTAATAAGTGGTTAAAATTCACACCTATCAACTCCCCCAAACTTAAGTCTTTGCTTTTCCTCAAGCAAATAGATTAGTTCCCACCTTCTCAAAGTGAAAGGTCATTTCAAAGAGTCAATTGTAAGCCATTCATACTCACTTGGGACCAACAATTACCTACAATACTCATGCATTTTCAAGAAGGTGACAAATCACATATTATGCACATATAACTCTAATGTGACACTTGAGCTTCAAGAATTGACTTCACTCATCAAGGAATCTTGCTCTATCATGCAGATCATGGACTCCAAACTCTTCCTCCTATATCTTCATTTTTCCAAGCTCACTTCAAGAGTTAGCACTTTATCTTTAGATCAATGAAAGGTTCATTCTTCTCCCACAAAAGAATGTCACAAGATAGGCTTCAAGTACCATATGCTTGCCCCTCATGTAGAACATCACTAATGCAAGTTCACTCAGTTCAAAATCAAGTAGGACTTATTGCGGGTTGTAAGGATGGTTTTTTGGATTGGGGTAGGATACCATATGGAATAAGTGGTGACACACTTCTTTAATCACTCCATATTCTTTTTATTTCTTGGCTAACATTTACCAACTCTGAGAGGCATTTCCTTTTCTTGGGGGATAGAGAGACTTGACATCACTCTTTTTTGTTCATTTCATTCTTTTTCTCCCTTGATGCTCATACTAAAGATAGTTGGCATTTTGTTTTTGTTCTTTTCTTTTCTTGCCGTCTCCTTTCATAGAGATCATTGTTTTCTCTTTTTGTTGCCTTGATACCTCTTTTAAATTCCTAAACTCCCCCCTACCCCAAGCTTATGCCTTAAGACACTTATTTCATAAGAGTGTTAAGGAAGTTAAGGGTAGTGTGTACGCAGACCTTACCCATACCCTAGGGTAGAGAGGCTGTTTCCGATAGACTCTCGGATCCCTCCCTCCAAGAACTCACACCTTGGTCTTGGGGTGACTCGAACTCACAACCTCTTTTTTAGAAGTGGAGGGTGCCAAGAGAGGATTACAGATAAAATAGGTAAAGGTTTGTAACATGGTTATCAATAGAGAAAGGGCAAAGGCTGAAAGGGGTTAACTAGGGATAACAAGCATTGGGTGGCAATACAAATCTCAAACGGACCAAGGAAAGCCTTCAATCATCTTCCAAACCATGCAAACCTAGAATTTTTCCTTGAAACACATTTGGGGCAAGTTCTACACCATTCACACAAATACTTGGACTAGCAACTAAAATCACCTCACCCATCCTACAACTTGACCGTAAAAGAGGATAGAGCCTAAAGCTTACAAAAATCACAATCAAGTTAAAGATTACTCTGGTGCAATCAACCACTCAATAATTACCAAAGTTAACTCAAGAGTCTCAATGTCACTAACTAGAGCAATTTTCTTTGAAAAACCTTGTTTCAAACCATAAGCACACAATTAAGTGTGTTAGTGCAAAATGAAGCATGAATAACACTTTTTAGAGAATGACTTGGTTAGGGATTTTATTCATTACTACTACTATTATTACCTAAACACAAAATAAACGGATTCATTTCCTTAAGAAAGTTGTCACACCATCCATCCTCGGTAAGAGTCAACCGGTTCACACAAAAGACCACCTTTGGAAAGAACTGTAGAATTAAAAAAACTAAAGACTTATTATCCACCGAATTGATTTCCCTTACTGCATTTGCATGAGGCTACGCTCTGCCTCCACACATGTATAGGGCTAAGCACTGCCTTTAATATCTGTATTAGGTCAAGCACGACTCTTCTACTCGCATGAGTCTAAGCACTGCCTCCACATCTACTTAGGTCTAAGCGTTGACCTGACTATTTGCATAGGGCCAAGCATCGCCCTCCTACTTGCATGAAGCTAGCACTGTCTCCATAACTGCATAGGGCTAAGCGTTGCACTAACTATTTGCATTGGGACAAGCACCGCCCTCCTACTTGCATGAGACTAAAAACTACTAAAGAGAATAAAATAAACACTAAAGGAATAAAAATAAAATAACTAAAAACTACTGAAGAAAATGAAATAACAAAAGAAACTAATACTAAAGGAACAAAAATAACATAAACTAAAAACTACTAAAGAAAATAAATAAATAAAGAAAATAAAATAGAATAACAAGGGCGACTAATCCGCAATTATATCACCCATCACAAACTACGCCCGACAAAGGCGCATGATAAATAGTAGTAGAACAATCCTGGCAAGGGCACACAATATCCATACAAAAGTATAAGCCTGGCAAGGGCACAAGTTAAGCATCAATGTACAAATAAAGTATATTCCCTAAAGCCACCCCAACTAAAAACACTGTAGTGTCCTTACTGCACAATATTAAGATAAAATAATAGTAGTTTGAGGGTCTCCCTGAGGTCTGCATTAGACTAGCAGACTGCGGAGAAAAAGCTAATCACTGTCGTGTAGATCTCTCGGCCTCATCATCATCGGTAGCATCAATATCAGCATCAACAATACTCGACAAGAAGGAATACTCTTCACTATCATCTTTGTCCTCGACCGGTATCTTCCTGTTCCGCTGCCCCCATTTGAAGACGGCCTTGAAGCATCTCCACATCTTTATCATGAACTTGCTCTTCTTCTTATTTTTCTCTTGCCCCTCTGCCTGAAGATCTAAATGTGCATTGGCCATGTTGTCATAGGCTTCCTCGAGCAGACTAACAGAAGTTGCCAACTTCTCCTACGACTCTGCTTGCTTCTTCTGGTTTTCCAGGTAGGCCTTCATTTCTTTCCTGCTAAAATACTCGGGCGTAGACTGGGAGTGTGAGGTCCCACTAGGAAGTTGTGACACCAAGTCATGGATGGAGACAAGCTGTGAGTTCAACATCCTAAATGGTCCCTCAGGCAGGGCTTCCTGTGAGGAGGACTCTGCTTCGGCAACAGTGGTGACTTTCCTCTTCTTACATTTTACTGCACTACCCTCACCCGATACTCTCAACGGATGAAAAGATTTGTAGGCCGGTAACAAACGATCGGCGCTACGCACCTCAACATTTGCTCGTCGGCACAACTCTGTAATCAATGAAGGGAACATCAAGCCTGAACTGTCATCTAGCAAATACTCTTTCAGGTCTTGAAGGATATAATGGCCGACATTCGCATGAATACAGTCAAATATGCATGCCATCATCAATGCCCTGCCATATGAAATATCCAAAACATTTCCACACGGTGATACTCTGTTGCAGATGATGTAGAGCTACATCTTGGCCTCAACTATGATGTCTATGGACTTCAAACCTGTTCTCTTGTTTGCCCACTTTGCTTCCTTGTCTGTTGGATAAAGTTTAGAAACTAGCCAATCTACGTTTGAGCAATGATCTTTTTCTCGTACTGGCTCAAGTGGATGGTCCGGAAGCCATAGAATATCATTGATTTCTTCAGTTCCAAACCTCATTGTTTTGCCTCTTATCGTGAGTTATGGGTCGTTGAAGTTTGTACACTTAAGGTTTGCATAAAACTCATGAACCTACTCCTCATTGGCCTTACACGGAGTAGGCATGAAACAAGACCAGCCGGTGGTCTGTAGACAGCCATAAAAGTCTGGAAGTAACTCAGCCAATTTATCCTCGGAGATTCCCTTTTCAAGTACGACCTTCTTTGTAAGAAGGTTGTCATAATATCGGCGATGACAATCAACAAACATGAATCGTTCATTGTCGAATTGTTCCTCCTCAGCTTCTTCCTCAATTTCATGAAGAACCGCCGCATTTTCATTTGTGTTTTGTTCCATTTTTGAAGCTTAACGTACCTAAAAAATCAAAACCAAGTTAGTCAGGAATTATAATCATGTAAAGCAATCCAAAACAATAGAATTAGGCCAAAGAATCAAGACAAACGGACCCAACAAGTCAAAATTGCATAGCCATTGATTTTGCACAAACTGCCTAGTCACCGCACCTTCGGAAAAACCCATCGCAGGTGCGGTTCCACTTTTTCAGAATTTCTTTCGCTTCTGAAATATTTCCCAGCTGACCAAAAATCGCACCTACAGAATGGGCATTGCAGGTGCGAGGCCGCATCTGTAGAACTTTTCCGCTTATGCGGTGTTCATCAGGGGTTTCAAAAACCCAGACTATTTATACCCATGACTTTTAAATTAGTGCATTAGATGATTCTACGACTTGATTAAACCATATTTTAAGGCATTTCACAACCAAAATTCTCTTGGACAAATTATCGAAGATTTAACGAGCAAAGAGAAGTCATGCTTCTTTAAGCAAATTAGGTACTCAGAATTCCCCATATGTTTTTCAGCAACAACAGCACACACGACTACACTCAACCAATTTCTTCACCCCTAATATTAACATTAATCAGAAGGAAATGGGGAATTACGGGATACTGCCATTGAAAATCAGAGATGAAGAAGAAGGAGAGAATAAAAGTAGAAGAAAAATGTAGATTAGTGAGCTGAAGATGATACATGTATTGCTTGTGTGTGAGAGCAAAGGAGTGCACAGGCATTATTTGTATGAGGGATGAGAGGGGTTTTAAGTTTGGGGGAAAAAGAGTTGTGAATTTTACCTGATGAAAGACCTTTTTCTTTAAACTTACCCGACAGGTCGCTTTTGTGGGCTTTTTACTGCTTCTGCATAAACGCTTTTGCGCGTATGCTACTGCTTCCATGATAAGTCAGTCTCGGCGGCTCAAAACACGCTTCTGCGTGTCCACTTCTACGTGAATATTTCTGCAAATGCGGTTGCACCAGATTTCTTAATGCCACAACTGGGCAGCCACTGTTTTGGCTCGTTCTAACACCTCAACCTCCTCAATTCAACTCCAAAAAATCTAAAACTTGGCAGATTAGTCAAAAATAATATACTAAGCTATTCTAAAGTAGTAAAGTTCAAAAAATGACCTTAAAATATTGAAAACGATGGGTTCCTACCCACCAAGCGCCGTATTTATCGTCGTTGCACGACGCAAATCAACTTTACTACTTTTCTCGCCACTTAGACGATATGAATTGGGCACTTAATTTGGAATCAAGCTTGTGACCACTAACTACGGGGGGGCGGAAAGTAGATGATCAAGCCAAACTTTAATTTCTTCGTTTTGCATTTCTTGGCTTTCATGTGAGGAATGTCATTTTGGCTTCTTGAACTTTCAAATTGTAATATGTATGGCCTTTGCCTTTCCTCTTCGCAATCCCTTGTTGATTCGTGCAGTTAAATTCCCATATCACCACACAACTCCAATGTTGAGAAATGCTTGGAATGTGACATCAAGCCTCCAAATTTCAATTCTTTTTGGATTTTGACATCATCTTGTTCCCCCAAACTAGAGTCAAATTCAACCATCTTCTCAACTACTTCGGTTGACTCTAATTGCATATTTTTCTTGGCACCACTAACAAGCATGGAGTCGGTTGGCGGATGTTCAATTATTGATTTCATAAAATAAAGCTCACTTCCTTCCTCGAAGTTGGACTTTTCTTGATCTCTTTCCACACTCTCAAGTTGGTGGGCATAGTGAGCCTCAACCAATATTTTCATTTGATTTTCCAAAGTGCGGATATTCTTGTCATTTTGATGTAGTTCTTGTTTTAAGTCCTCGAGTGCCAAGTATTGCTTCTCCTCATTTTCAAGAATGGCCTCCAACATGAGCATCATCCTCTCATTTTGAGCATTTGAGAATTATTTTTGATTTTGATCAAGTGCCAAAGAAGGATTTTCGGCTTCAACCTCTAAGGAAGGTTCTTGGCTATCATTCACTTCCAAGGATTTTTGGACCTCTAAAGCTTCAAGAATTTCTCCTATTTGTGACTTCAACCTTTCAAGCGCCAAATTATTTTAGAGACCGTTTTCCAAAAGCTCCTCCAAGGCATTTTGCTCTTTGTTTCCTCATTCAAGTAGGCATCCTATCATGAGCTTGAACTCTCCATTTTGACCGTGCTCACCTTCTTCCACTTTCATATCCCTATAATTATTATCACAAAATATAGAATCATTATAGCGGGGGTTCGGGGAAGGGAAGGATAAAAAAGCACAATTATACCAATGGCTATTTTGACCACCACAATTATCACATATACTCCACTCATGGGTTTGAGATTGTGCGCACAATCAGTCCCTGGGAGAATTTAAATAATTTTGCCACGAGTGTGGTCCTCCACAATAAGAACAAGGGTTATCAAAGTATGAACAACTAGCATTCCGGCCAATTTTCATTACATGATGCCATTTTTCAAAATTAAGAAAATAAATATGAAACAATCAAGAAAACAACAAGAAATATAAACAAAGATAAGAAAATAATTACACAAATATTCACATGTTTGGACCAAAGCACGTACTCTTACTTCTCAAAGCACCTAAATACGCCAAATTGTTCCCCGACAACGGTGCCAATTTTGATGACGTCCAATACCACTACTAAAAAGTAAATGGACATGGTCACATGCAATATAATTTACCCTACTATGAGTCGGGGTCGAATACCACAGAGAACAATATGTAGGCGACTATGCGTGTAAGAGAATTGTCACTTATTATGCTAAGCCAAACACTTAAAAGGGTTTTGAGAAAATACTTATGTCTAAATGCAAAAATATAAACTAACCTAGAAAGAAAATAAAATTATAAATGGCTACAAGCATGGATACTTGGGGAATTACACTCAAGTAACGATCCAATATATTTCACGATTTTACAAATATGAGCGAAATTATGTTAATTAGCCTCGGGTAATAATTCTATGTTAGCATGTTCTGAAGACTAACAAGACTTTCTAATTGAATTATCACTAAAACAATTAATAGATTAAGCACACCCGATGCGACTACAAGTAGTTTAATCCTATCCCAAGGTAGAATCTATAAAACGAGGGTTAATGCATCATGTTCCTGTTAAATAATCTTTCTCAACCCCAAATTATCTTTCCCAAAATTAACTCAAAGTAAATAGGCAAGTCCTAGGGTTAGCTAATCCCTTTGGAAACATTAAAAAACAAGACAAATTAAAGAAACAATAACTCACTTCATAATAAATAAAAATCGTTCAATACATAAGCACAACAAGATATTTAATTCACACTTTAAATACGAATATTCCCATAAACAAGATTCAAGTATTGGATAAAATACTACACACTTAGATATACAATATAAAGTAAGGAAATGAAGGAATGAACATAAGTGGGTAAGAAATTCTCAAACAAAAGCTTCAAATCATCAAGATCAAGTGTGTGTGCAAGAACCCTACCTCCAAAACTTGTGTTCTCTTGCCAAGATATGTCAAAGATTTCCAGAGATATACCAAATATATTTTACAAATGATCTAGGTCGTGTATCTGTGGGTTTGGGATTGGGAAAATGTGAATTGACAAATCAGTCTAGAGTTGAAACCCGTTGGCCGCACCTGCGGAACAACCCTTGCAGGTTCGGTTCCGCAGATGCGGATGCCTGCTCGCAGAAGCGATGATTTATGGAAAATGGTTGTTCCGCAGAAGCGGCCAGAAGAACACAGGAGTGCATCTGCAGAAGCGATCTTCAAGGGCAGAAGCGTAACCGCAGAAGCGGTTCATCAATCGCAACAGCAGGTGCGGACCTTCCTGCGCAGATGCAATTTCATTGGAAATATTTTCACTTCATTTACTCTTTTTTCACAATTTCACTTCATTTGATATCAACTCTCTTCAAGGTTCATTTACCTGAAAATCTAGTAATGCACACCATGAATCACCTCATTTTATAATTAAAGGACACAAAAACTAAAGAAAAGAGACTAGAATAAATGGTAAAATCACCACTCATCATTCCACATCACAAAGAGCCTTACCCGTAAAAAGGGAAGGTCCCCCAAGAATGATAAGCTCTTCATAATACTTCATAATCTAGAATAACAAAGTCTGCTGGTAGAATGAGCTTATTAACGTAGACCAAAACATCCTCAATCACTCCCAACAATATCGTCATGGTACCATTGGCCATTTGCAACCTCATAGATGTGGGTCTTTTTCTTCCCAATTCCCAAAGAGTTGAAAACCGAATAGGGCATCAAATTGATACTCACCCCAAGATCACAAAGAGCTTCCGTAAACGCGACACTCCCAATTGTACATGGAATCGTAAAAGCACCGGGATCCTCAAACTTAGGAGCCATGGAATGAAAAATTAAACTCACTTGATGAGTGACCTTGATAGTTTCAACAGTCATTGTCCGCTTCGTGGTCACAAGATCTTTCATAAACTTTGCATAATCTGGCATTCTTTCTAAAGCCTATACCAATGGCATATTAATTGAGAGACTCTTCATTATTTTAATGAACTTATTGAAGTGATTCTCACTATTTTTCTTTGCAAATCTTTGAGGATAGGGAGGTGGAGGCTTAGGAAATGATGCCTTAGCCTTTTGCACTACCAGTTCCGGTATGTCAATGATGTACTTTCTAGACGAGTTCACCTCCTCTTGAGTCTCTTCAACACTCATCAATGTCAATCTCAACCTCATCATTTACTTGAAAAACATTGTTTAGGATTTCCTCCACTTGTACCACTTGGTCATCATCTACAAGTCGCCTTTCACTTGAGGTTGGTGCATTCCCGCCTCTTTCACTTCTTGTGATAACCTCCATAGCATGCCCCGTATTGTTACCACCCTTTGTGTTCACCACCGTGCCACTTGGTAGTGCACCCTTAGGATGAGAATTTAGATCTTGAGATAATTTGCCCCATTTGAAATTCAAGATTACGGATTGATGTGTTGTGTAAGGCAAGTTGGGCATCCGAATCGGCATTCTTTTCCATCATTTGCATAAAGATATTCTTAATACGACCCATCTTATTGTTTGAAGAATTTGAACCATAGGAAAGATAAGGAGGTGGTTGCTCAGTTGTTGATACATTGGGGGCCTTTGAAAACCCGACCCCCGGTTGCCTTGATTGTTTCCCCAACCACCTTGATTGTTGCCTCCCCAATTTCCTAAACTGTTTTCCACTCTAATTTCCTTGATTGTAGTTGTTATGCCAATTCCTTGATTCTTAGAGCTCTTATTGCCTTAGTTACTTTGTGGTCGCCATTGTTGTTTATTGGAGCCTTGGAAGTTGTTTCTTTGCCCTTCAAAATTATTCACATATTGAACTTCCTCTTCTTGCTCATGATAAGAATCATATTGATCAAAACCACCATCATCTTGCACATAATTCTCCACCCGGGTTTGCATTTTTGGACCCTTGGTCCTCTTCTTGTTCACCAATATATTTACTCCCTCCATAGCATGAAGTTGCTCAGGAGCTTGCACTTGATTAACTTGAGCTTTTTCTAGTTGAGTCATGGTTATTGTCAATTCGGCAATGGCTTGCCCATGGCCTTGCAACTCTTTATGGAGGTGTATCATGTTGGGATCACTTTGTGAAACATTAGCTCAGGATTGCTAAGCCGACAACATTTTCGTCATCTCATCAAGAATCTCACATGACTCCCCATAAGGTGTTGTCATAAAGTTGCCACCAGCCAATTGATTGACCATATATTGGATCGTAGTATTGATACAACGGTAGAAAGTTTGTTGGATCACGTTCTCAGTCATATCATTTATCGAACACTCCTTCACCATTGTCCAATATCCCATAAAGACAAAGGAAAAATCCTTAACCTCAAAGCATCATCAGAGACATTAGTTTGTTTGCTCCCCCAACATGTATCCACAAATCCCTTCAAATGTTTATAGGCATTTTGACTTGGCAAACTGGTGAAAAGGCCTCGTTGCTCTAGCAAAGTGAGCATCACATTGGTAATTTTAAAGCTGCCCACCCTAATACGAGGAGGGACTATTTCACTAGCATAACCTTCATTGGGCAATATCCTGTATTGTCCCTCTTGTGGTTGTGGTGGTAGAGATGGGGGTGGTACATGCATGTTGTTTTGTTTACCCCGGCCTCGACGATTCTGTTATGGAACTTGAGTTATGTCATCGAGTTGTTCCTCTCTCCTCGACGATTCGAGAAATCTGCAATTTGCTTAGCTTCTGCAAGCGGAGAGATTTGGCAGCCACAAAATTCTGTCTGTGGATGCACTTTAGCTTCTGCGGCCTCACTTTTCCTTCTGTGGCTGCACTTTTGGCAAGGCTTCAGACTTGGTCGTTTCTGCACATTCTATGAACTTTTTGAATTCTTGTCATTGCGATCATGTTTTGCGGCCGCATAATTAGTGTGCAGAAATCAGTGTTCCACAAATTGTCTGAGCTTCAGGAGCTATTTCTGCGGCCGTATAGGTATTTATGTCGACCACACTTTCTTCTGTGGCCGCAAAATTACTTTTGCAGACCGCACATTGGCATGCTGCTCTCCTTCTAGCCTTCTTGAGCTGGACCACTCCTTTTTGAGTTAGAATTCTTCGTTAAGGCCCAATTCTCCAACATGCCTACAATTTGAACAATTTCATTAGTTTTGAGAACAAGAATCAGCACTTTCGGACTAAAACTAAAACAAGAAGGTACTAATAAGTGGTTAAAATCCACACTTATCATGTAGACCTCACATGGCACGCCATATAGATAGTGCCTCTAAATCTTGAGCGCATTAATAATGGATGCTAACTCTAAATCATGCATAATGTAATTCTTCGCATGGAAATTTAATTGACGAGATGCGTAGACAATCTTTCTACTATCCTGCATCAATACCGCGCCAAGTCTAATACATAATACATGACAATACATAGTGTAAGACCTCGAACCTTTGGGCAACACCAATATTGGGGTTGTTGTCAAGGAAGTTTTGAGCTTTTGAATGCTTTCCTCGCACTTGTTAGACAATATAAAAAGAGTGCCCTTCCAAGTCAACTCGGTCAATGGGTCTGAGATAGATGAAACCCCCTCCACGAACTAGCGATAGTAGCCCGCTAAACCCAAGAATCTCCGAATCTCAGTAGCTAAAGTAGGTCTAGGCCAATTCTGTACTACCTCTATCTTAGGATCCACCTTGATACCCTCTAAAGATACAACATGGCCCAAAAAGGCAACTGAGCGTAACCAGAACTCACACTTTTAAAACTTGTCATATAGCTGACGATCCTTCAAAGTTTAAAATACAATCCGCAGCTGTTGCTCATGCTCCTCTTTACTACGAGAGTAAACCAAAATATCATAAATGACTACAATAATGAAGGAATCCAAATAAGGCTTGAACACTCGGTTCATCAAATCCATGAAGGTTGCTAGGGTATTAGTCAAGCCAAATGACATCACTAAGAACTCGTAGTGACATATGGAGTGCTAAAAGTTGCAGAAATAGGAACATCAAGATAATCGCATGGCATACTCAAATGAGAAGCAAAATATGAAGACACATAAGAAGATGTAGAACCCGGATCCAATAACGCGTAAGCATCACTATGACAGACTGAGATTATACCTATGATAACTGCATCGGATGATTCTGCTTCATGTCACGACCCAAATTTCTACCAAATATGGTGATGGCACCTAATTCAACCCGCTAGCTAAGCCAAGTTGTATAAGTAACTACTAAAATGAGTAATCATCACTATTATAAATAAAACTACAATAAAATTTAATATAACCACCCTAAGGACTAGTAGTACAAGTCATGAGCCACTATGATTTAGATTTACAAAGCTGGTTAAATGAATAAATACAACATCTGTTTGTAAATTACATAAATAGAAATGAAATCCTAAGTTACCATGAACAAAAAGGTAGCATGAATCTGGTACATTGGTATATCTCCAATGCAACCTCCATCTTTCATATTTACCCATCTCCAAAATATGCACGCAAGGTGCATAAGTGTATTATGAATACAACCGACCCCATGTACCAGTAAGTATCTTGGCTAACCTCAGAGAAGTAGTGATGAGGCTTTTAGGTCAAAATATACTCACTAGTTAAATAACCTGTGCATATATCAAAGTCTAGCCACAAGAAGTATAGTAGAAAACAATAACTCTAATCACATTAGACGAAGTGATAGCAATTTAATACAAGTAAAGGCTGAGCTTCAACAACAAGACATTAAATAGAATCGCACACATATGGCACCTCGTGCCTATATTATTAATCACCCTCACACGACAAAGACCTAGTGCCACAACATAAGTCACAATCGCATCACAAAGACCTCGTGCCATAATATAAATCACAGTTGCACGACAAAGACCTCGTGCCACATTATAATCCAATTTTGTATCAATTACCAAATAACACGTTCAAGAAAATTTATCAAGTATCAAATATAATAATGCACGATGAAAACTTCCTCGTTTTATCAATCCAATATGCTACAACAACTCAACAAAATATGAGATATCAACTCTACGTAGGTAAATCCTTCTTGGCAACCAAATAATCAAATAATAACAAAGGCATTGATTAGCATGTTAGAAACAACACATCAAATCATGTAAATATGCATGACATACATAAATAAGTCATAACCACAACAAGAATGCTCTTTTTCTGTACCTCCACACAGACATAATCAACAGAAATCACCCCCAGAATATCAAATAACATCCCCATAATGCCACCCTTATGTCGCCGTATGCACATTATAATGAAATGCTTCCCTTTTGTCGCTACATGCACATAAGCCACCCTTATTTCATGGCATATACATCACAAATAAAATGCCTCCCTTATGTCGCCGCATGAGAATCAAAAATGAAAGGCCTCCCTTATTTCACCGCATGAGCATCTAGCCATCCTTATCTTATCGCTTGCACATAAAAAATGAAATGCCTCCATTATGTCGCCGCATGAGCATCTAGCCACTCTTATCACACCAAATGCACATCACAAATGAAATTCCACCCTTATGTCGTCACATGCACATCTACAATCAATCCGCACAACATGTCTACATGTGCCACAATTATCACAATAATGCAAAATAATAATTTGTCATCAAGGCACATTCTCATAACTCATCGATAATGCGTACAAGGACATGATAACAATAAAACGTGTTGATAAAGCATGACTATGGTTAAATCAAGTATAGCAACCAAGTTCAAGTAGTCATCCAAAGGATCACATATCTATCATAGAGTGTACACGTCCCAATCAAGACACATTACAAGAACAAGTCTGGATGTGTGTTCATAACCCACGTGCATCTATCTCCGAGGCAAATATAGCATAAGCCTCGAGATTTTCTCATTGTGTTCAACGTAAGGTACCAATCGCCTCAACATTTCTCGAGCACGATTTATAGTACCCACAAAGTCGATTAATTTAATAACGATGTAATCAAGTAAAACACACAACCAAATAAGGCATAGAGTAAGCTAGAATCTACCCCGAGCATGAATATCCATGGCACATGTATATACGCTCGTTACCTCATTTATACATCACACCTCATGTATAAAACAATATTAATTAGAAGGAAAAAATCCTCAACCAAAGCTAGGCAAGACACTTACCTCAAACAAACCAAGTCAATACTCAAAAGAGCCTTTTCATATACAATTCACCTCCGTCCAGCTAAAATTTAGCCAAAAATTGACTTAGTAATTTCAAACAATGCAAAATAAATCAATTTCAATTAAAAAAGTTGCAATCTTTACCAGAGTCCAATGAAGTCAACAAAACTCAACCCCGGGCTCGCCCAGTCAAAACTTGAGTCAAGGGTCCACATATATGATTAAATTTCAAAACCGAATCCAAATCGACTCTCAAATCTCGAATATACATTTTTAAATATATAGTAAAAAATCCCCAAATCTATCCCTTCAAATTTCATGATTTTGATGTTAAAATACATAAGTAATCAAGTTATAATATCAAAATTGAGTCAAAATCACATACCTAATAGCTATGTGTGAAATTAACCTCTAAAAATCGGCTCCCACCGAGTTAAGGGCTCAAAATATGATAAAACGAGACTAAATCCCGAAATACACAACATACAACAAGTTGCAGATGTCGCATCTTCAAATGTGACCTAGGGATCATAAAGGCGAACCCTGTCTACCAAGGAAATGTAGCAATTATGACCTCTGGCATTGCAAATGCGATGTCCCAGCTGATACGATTCGTGATTTTAATGTTGTTATGTGTTATTTGAATCTTCAAGTATGTCCGTGTTACATTTTGGAACTTGTTAGCATATTTGGACGAGGCCCCGAGGGGATCAGGCATGTTGCAGATTGATTTTAGGCCACTTTAGAAGTGGAAAGAGCTGTTGGTTTCTGCAGATTTTTGATTTTTCAGTTACACTTCGCGATCGCGAAGATGTAGCCGCGATCACATAGGACAAAGCTGGAGCTGGGTGACTTTTCTCTTTGCGTTCGCGAGGTTCCAAGCCGTGTTCATGTAGGGTTATCTAAGTAGTGCATTGCGTTTGCGTGGCAGGTGTCGAGAACGTATAGGGTAATTTTGGAGTTGTGACTTATTGTGCTTTGCGATCGCGAAGCGTTTCCCGCGATCGCAAAGGGTACCCCTACGCAGTGTTTATAAAGTACTCTTTTTCAAAGGTTTTGGTCATTCTATCATATATTGAGTTATGTAGCTCGGATTTGGGCGATTTTGGAAGCAATTTTTACCACATGGATTGGGTAAGTACTTTTTACTCGGTTTTGATTATATTCCATGGTAACATCCTTGATTTTGGCATTTTATTAATGATTTCAAAAGAGAAATTACGGGGGGAGGGGGGGGTGGGGGAGGGTTGTCTAAACTTTCCTAAAATGAATATTTGAGTTTTGAACATCAATTCGGAGTCAAAGTTGAGTGAAATTAATACGGTTGGACTCATAATTGAACGGCTTATCAAAATTTGTAAGTTTTGTCGGGTTACAAGGTGTGTGTCTAGGTTCGACGTTTTAGTTGACGTTCAGTATTTGATTGAAGATTCGACCTTTATCGATTGGGTTTGTTTCATTGGGAATTATTTGATATTTTTAAGTTGCTTTTGACTAGTTTTGAACCGTTAAGAGGTTGATACGAGTGGGATGGCATTTCTAGAGTGTTATTTCTCTTGCTCGGTATTTGTTTTGGCTATTTTGAGGTAAGTATCTTATCTAAACATGGTGGAGGCACTAGTTGCCTGAATTAGTTGTGATGGATACGGTATATGGGTGGGCCTATGTGTAGGGTTTGAGCTCATGTGCGAGCACCGTGATATTTATCCATGCCCGGGGCAGTTCTTAGGCTATGATATGCCTAGAATTGACTGTTAAGTTGTAAGCTATAATGGTTCTCATATTTGTAACATTGTTGTAAACTATTTGAGCCATGTTTGAGGTTACGAAGAGGCTACTTACCTGAATAAACTTGGTAATTGCTAATTTTGTGATGAAATTTCCGATCTGAGCTATGATAGCACACTTTGCACATGCCTACACTTTAGCATGTTATTATACCAGCCCAGGAGCATGAAATATGATATTTATTCATCATAAACATGTTTTGTTGTATACTTGCTTCTCTGTGATCTGATTTGGATAGGATGCATGTGACTATGCCTAGCGGATTGTGTTATTATGCTTTTGACAACGTCGGGCTGATTCTGTTGTTATTCTATGACTTCGCTGGGCGGATTGTGTTCTTATGTATTTGACCATGCTGGGTGGATTATGATATTGTGCATGTGACTATGCAGGCAGATTGTGATAGTAACACGTGATTGTCCGTGCAGCACGTGAGTTGTCCGTGCAGATTGATATTATTTGCACGTGAGTTGTCCGTGAAGCATGTGAGTTGTTCGTGCGGATCCAGATATTGATATTATAGCACATGAGTTGTCTATGCAGTATGTGAGTTGTCTTTGCAGCACGTGAGTTATCGGTGTCATTGATTTTATTAGTACGTGAATTGTCTGTGCATCACATGAGTTGTTCGTGCAGCGTGAGGATACACATCCATCCCCCTAGGGTCACCTTGTAAGGCCCTGTGAAAATTTTCCTAAAATCCGGGGTTTGGTGATTCCAGGACAGGCATAGAGGTTAATAATAGTAGAAATTCTTTACGGGGAGCCTGCTCGCCGCGGTTGAAAGAAATAATTTGGCAGAAATAGGCATTTCTGCAGCCTCATAATCACTCTGCGGACTGCATAATGGTCGCAGAGTGAGAGAGTTTTTCTGGGTCATTTTGATGTCATTTTCGTGGCCCATTATACGACCGCATAAGCATTTCACAGGCGGCACTCTTATCACACAATCAGCCTTGGAGTTTTCCGGAGAGAGGTTTGGTGGTGCATTATGCGACCGCAGAATAGGTGTGCGGGTCGCATAGTGACCACAAACCCAGTCAGTTTCTTTCAGGTTTTGGCACCCAATTTGTGCGGCCGTTATGAGGACCGCATATCAATTCTACAGTCGCATATACAACCGCAGATCCTATGTCGGGGCTTCATTTTAGGTTTTTATAACCCGACCCTACTTCGATATATCTACGCAAAAGGATCCAATTTTGAGCAAAATCTAATACTTTTAGAGTGGGAAAGAGTGCTTAGTGTGGGGGACTAACCTTAAAACTATTATCCATCAATTATTTCTCAATCATTGAGGATTAACAAAAAAAGTCTTCATCCTAAAGGTAAGAATCTATTCCATAGTTCTTAATTTTGAAAATTTACAAAAATGGGGTAATTAGGGAGACAATTATTGGGTGTGGGGGTTGTTGTCTTGAATGCTTGTATTCTTGAAGTATGTGGGAAGGTTGTGAGCTAAAAATGGTAGAGAATGGGTTGGATAATGGTGGAATCTTCCACAAAGGGCCTTAAAACATTGATGCTCACCTAGTGTTTGATAATATGCTCAAATGAGCTAGAATCACGACCATCTTCCTCATTTTGGTTCAACTAGTTATATTTCTAAAATAGATTGAAGTTGCTAAGAATTCTGGAATGTTTTAAAAGTGTAAGGAAGCTCAATTGAGGTATGTTGGCTAAACCCCCTTCTTCATAGAATCGAATCCCACAGTGTTCATGTAATTGGTGTAAGCAAAGCCCACGTAGAAAATCCTATTTGGATGTTCGTCGCAGAAACTTAGAATTCAAAGAAGATGATTGGGTATTCTTGAAAGTTTCCCCCATGATGGGTATAATGCGGTTTGGAAGAAAAGGGAAATTGAGTCGGAGGTATATCGGGCCGTACAAAATCATTCAGAGGATCGGTGAGGTAGCGTACAAGCTTGAGCTGCCACCTAAGATGTCATTCGTGCACCTGGTGTTCCATGTGTCTATGTTGAAGAAGGTAGTTAGAGATCCGTTAGCTATTGTGCCGGTTGAGACCATTGAGGTTACTGAGGAACTGTCATTTAAAGAAATTCCAGTTGCCACTCTTGATAGGCAAGTCCGAAAGTTGAAAAATAAAGAAATTGCATCCGTGAAAGTGCTATGGCAAAACCAACAGGTTGAAGAGGCTACTTGGTAAGCCGAGGAAGAAATGAATAAAAAGTATCCTTATTTGTTTGAATAGCCATGTGTTTATAAAGTTGTAATTTATGAACATTCTAAGGGTTACCTTCTACGAATTATGTATCTTGTGTACAGTTGATGTTAAGGGTGTTCTATTTCGGGTATTATATTACTCATGAGGCATTGCATTATATATATGTTTTGAGGTTGTGTTTATGGGGCTCTCTGATAGGTGGATAGGCCCAGTTACACGGGAAACTATGGCGAAAGTTTTGGAAATATAGGGAGTTAGTCAAATTTGAGGCTACTGGTGTGTGGTATGAAAACTGAGTTGCATAAGATGCTAATAGTGAACCTTGACCCTCATTCGAGGACAAATGATCTTAATTTGGGGAGGATGTAAGTCCCCGTGAAAATTTTCCTACAAACCGCGGTTCGGACTTTTTGGATTGAATAGTGCGCTGGGGAGATGAAGGAGACTATTTCGGAGAAATAGGTGTTTTGGTAGCCCATTATGCGGCTGCATAATCATTATGCAGAATGCATAATGGTCGCAGAGTGAGACAACTTTTCAAGGTCATTTTGATGTCATTTTCACGGCTCATTATGCGACCGCATAATCATTTCGTGGGTCGCACTCTTGTCGCACAATCAACCTTGGAGTTTTGTGGATGGAGGTTCTATGGTGCATTATGCGACTGCAGAACAGGTCTGCGGGCTGCATAGTGACCGCAAACCCAATAAGTTTCTTTCCAGTTTTGGCACCCAATTTGTGCGACCGATATGCGGAGTGCATATCCATTCTGCGATCGTATATATGACCGTAGATCCTGTGTCGAGGCTTCATTTTGGGTTTTTATAACCCGACCCTACTTCGATATATCTATGCAAAGGATCATATTTTGAGCAAAAGTTGATACTTTTAGAGTGAGAAAGAGTGCTTAGTGTGGGGGAGTAAACTTCAACATTTTATCCATCAATTCTTGCTCAATCATTCAATCATTGAGGATTAACAAATAAAGTCTTCATCCTAAAGGTAAGAATCTATGCCCTAGCTCTTAATTTCGAAAATTTACAACAATGGGGTAATTAGGGAGACAATTATTGGGTGTGGGGGTTGTTGTCTTGCATGCTTGTATTCTTGAAGTATGTGGGAAGGTTGTGAGCTAAAAATGGTAGAGAATGGGTTGGGGAATGGTGGAATCTTCCACAAAGGGCCTTAAAACATTGATGCTCACCTAGTGTTTGATAATATGCTCAAATGAGCTAGAATCACGACCATCTTCCTCATTTTGGTTCAACTAGTTATATTTCTAAAATAGATTAAAGTTGCTAAGAATTCTGGAACGTTTTGAAAGTGTAAGGAAGCTCAATTGAGGTATGTTGGCTAAACCCCCTTCTTCTTAGAATCGAATCCCATGGTGTTTATTTAATTGGTGTAAGCAAAGCCCACGTAGAAAATCCTATTTTGATGTTCGTCGCAGAGACTTAGAATTCAAAGAAGATGATTGGGTATTCTTGAAAGTTTCCCCCATGATGGGTTAATGCGGTTTGGAAGGAAAGGAAAATTGAGTCCGAGGTATGTCGGGCCGTACAAAATCATTCAGAGGATCGGTGAGGTAGCGTACAAGCTTGAGCTACCACCTAAGATGACATTCGTGCACCTGGTGTTCCATGTGTCTATGTTGAAGAAGGTAGTTGGAGATCCGTCAGCTATTGTGCCGGTTGATACCATTGAGGTTACTGAGGAACTGTGAAGAAATTCCAGTTGCCACTCTTGATAGGCAAGTCTGAAAGTTGAAAAATAAAGAAATTGCATCCGTAAAAGTGCTATGGAAAAACCAACAGGTTGAAGAGGCTACTTGGTAAGCCGAGGAAGAAATGAATAAAAAGTATCCTTATTTGTTTGAATAGCCATGTGTTTATAAAGTTGTAATTTATGAAAATTCTATGGGTTACCTTCTAGGAATTATGTATCTTTTGTACAGTTGATGTTAAGGGTGTTCTGTTTCTGGTAATATATTGCTCATGAGGCCACAATAGGTATATGTTTTGAGGATGTGTTTATGGGGCTCTCTGACAGGTGGATAGGCCCAGTTACACGGGAAACTATGGCGAAAGTTTTGGAAATATAGGGAGTTAGTCAAATTTGGGGCTGCTGGTGTGTGGTATGAAAACTGAGTTGCATAAGATGCTAATAGTGAACCTTGACCCTCATTCGAGGACAAATGATCTTAATTTGGGGAGGATGTAAGTCCCCGTGAAAATTTTCCTAAAAACCGCGGTTCATACTTTATGGATTGAATTGTGTGCTGGGGAGTTGAAGGAAACTATTTGGGAGAAATAGGCGTTTCTGTAGCCCATTATGCGGCAGCATAATCACTATGCAGACTGCATAATGGTCGCAGAGTGAGACAACTTTTCAGGGTCATTTTGATGTCATTTTCGCGGCCCATTATGCGACTGCATAGTCATTTCGTGGGCCGCACTCTTGTCGCACAATCAACCTGGGAGTTTTGTGGATGGAGGTTCTGCGGCACATTATGCGACTGCAGAACAGGTCTGCGGGCCACATTGTGACTGCAAACCCAATAAGTTTCTTTCCAGTTTTGGCACCCAATTTGTGCGGCCGATATGTGGACCGCATATCCATTCTGTGTCGGGGCTTCATTTTGGGTTTTTATAACCCGACCCTACTTCGATATATCTATGCAAAGGATCATATTTTGAGCAAAATTTGATACTTTTAGAGTGAGACAGAGTGCTTACTGTGGGGGAGTAAACTTCAACATTTTATCCATCAATTCTTGCTCAATCATTCAATCATTGAGGATTAACAAAGAAAGTCTTCATTCTAAAGGTAAGAATCTATGCCCTAGCTCTTAATTTTGAAAATTTACAAAAATAGGGTAATTAGGGAGACAATTAATGGGTGTGGGGGTTGTTGTCTTGCATGCTTGTATTCTTGAAGTATGTGGGAAGGTTGTGAGCTAAAAATGGTAGAGAATGGGTTGGGGAATGGTGGAATCTTCCACAAAGGGCCTTAAAACATCGATGCTCACCTAGTGTTTGATAATATGCTCAAATGAGCTTAGAATAATGACTGTATTCCTAATTTTGGTTTAACTTGTTACATTTCTAAAATAGATTGAAGTTGATAAGAATTTCGGAACATTTTAAACATTTAAGGAAGCTCAATTGAGGTATGTTGGCTAAACCCCCTTGTTCTTAGAATCAAATCCCACGATGTTAATGTAAATGGTGTAAGTCCTTGACTATTATTGAATTCGCTATTCCTAATGTGTTTGTATTGAAGGATGTATGTTCAATATTTACTCTAAATTCTTCATCATGTCATATTTCCATTTGAGGATATGTTCAAAAATGTGGAATATGTGTTAGGAATGTTAAGACTTCAAGTCAAGATCGATATCAAGGTTGTTATGCCAAATTGTATGAAAACCCTCTCTGTGCCCAAGATTCCCAAATTTCTCTTATGTGAATTTAATGTCTTGAATGGAAAGCCTTATTGTTGTTGATAATGATAATGATGTTTGAATATGGAAAAGGGATCTGGAATTATGAAATACAGCCAAGTGCCAATGAATCGAAAGGATATGAAAAAAGTGTGATGTGAGATGATTTCTTGAAAAAGGTAATGTCTTGGGTGAGACGGCCTAGCCAATCAGGCCGTGATCGGATGCCATGCCGCACACATAGTGGTGACTATGGTGAAAATGATAACTGAAATTGTGGTTATGGTTGATGTCTTAAATCTGGTTATGGTTGATGTCTCAAATGATGTCTCCGTGTAAGAATACAGTGGTATTCTGAATTATGGTATATTGGCACTAAAGATAGCCCAACCTAATAACATGGAAATTTACTTGAAAACTTATGTGAACCTTAACTTGATGTTTTAGTATTATTTGAAGCTCTTATTGAATTATTGACTGCTCCCCCTTGTATTATTATTCATTCTATTGAGATGGTGTTTAGTTTTACATACTAGTACTATTCGACAGTACTAACGTCCCTTTTGTCGGGGGCGCTGCATCTCTAATGGATGCAAGTGGTTCCGCAACAGGTAGCATTCACCAGCGTTAGCAGTACACCTTTCTCCTAGCAGACTTGGTGAGCCCCACCTCATTCCGGGGTCATGTATCTTTTGAACATTTTGTTATTATGTTTGGAGGTATAGCCAGAGCCTTATTGCCGGCACTATCATTATACTCCTTTGTATCGTTTAGAGGCTCCGTAGAGATTGTGTAGGTTGTATGTCGGTGTTGGGGGAAGTCAAACAATTAATCTTTATGTTTGAATGAATCACTAGTTCCTCTTTAGCCTATAAAAAGGTGTGTATTTTGAGATATTAAAGATGAATAAACTAATAGAATGATATTGGTATTGTATTCATGATCTCCCTATTGTCTAATTAATGGATATATGTCACCTCTTTTTCCATGAGTGAGTTTGGGGTAGAAAGTATCAAGCAGGCTTGCTCGGCTGGGTTCACTCGGTTGAGCGCCGGTCGCGCTTCCTGGGGTTGGGGCATGACAAACTTGGTATCAGAGCCTAAGGTTTTAAAGTGTCCTAGGATTTCTCGGAGCCGTTTCTAGTAGAGTCCTCCTTATCGGTGTGTTGTCGATCACATCTATAATTTGGAGGCTACTTGGACATTTAGGAATAATACCCTTCTTTGATATTCTAGATCGTGCGATGAAACTGTTTGTGAAACTGTTCATCCTCTAATTCGTGCATTCCTTTAACTTTCAGTACATGGCACCTAAGAAGAGAGAAAGAACTGGCAAAGGAGACAATGCCACCTTAGGAGTGGCAATTGACCTTTTATTTGGTGAGGCGGTTGAATACCCGAGGGGTGAGAATAATCCTCTGACTTCTACACTGCCTGATTCCCCCACATCTGACGAGGCCACACCCGTTCCTGCACCTACTGAGGGTGCTGCAGTTCCTCCAACTGATATTTCGATTCCACCTCCAGCCCCAGCTTCCGGTTTTGGTATTTATGACGGGGATCTTAGAGGAGCTATCCAGATGCTGACACAGATAGTGGCTTCTCAGGCCCACAGATCAAATGTTGCACCCACTTCTTCTTGCCAACAAGGGGATTCTATTGGTTCTAGGGTGAACAAGTTTCTTCAGTTGGATCCTCCAATGTTCACGGGTGCTAATCCCGAGGAGGACCCACAGGACTTCATTGATGATATGAATAAGACTCTCCGGGTTCTGCGCCCTACTGAGACGGAAGGAGTGAAGTTTGCCGCCTACCGCCTAAAAGGGGTGTCTTATTATTGGTTTGAGCTGTGGGAGGACTCTCAGGAGGAGGGGAACCTTTATCAAGGTGGAGTGAGTTTGCTGACGCCTTCATAGACCATTTCTTGCCAACTGAGACTAGGGAAGCCCGTGCCACAGAGTTTGAGAACCTTAAACAAGGTAGTAAGAGTGTGTGGGAGTACCGCATGGAGTTCGCCCATCTCTCTAAATATGCCATTCTCAAGTTGCCTTCTATTGAGGTTAGAGTGGCCGATTTTTGCAGGGCCTTAACCATTTGGTTATTAATTAGGCCGCTACAACTTCCTTGAATTCATATATGAACTATGGGAAGATGGTAGCATTTGCTTAAGCTACAGAGAACCGTAAGTTGAAGAACAGAATGGAGCGAGAGGGTACCAGCAAGGCCCGGTCTGCGGGCAACTTTGGGGAGTCATTTGGTGGGGGAAGAACAGCTTTTAGGGGAGGGTCATCAGGGCCATCCCAATCTTTTGCTCAGTCTTCAGCTAGTGCACCGCCAACAGGGCCCAGTCAACAGCAGAGGAGTCATTTCAGGCCCAATCAGGGTAGCAGGGGACCCCACCAACATGGCCGATCAGGAGGGATATTCCAGCAGCAGCGGAGGCCCCCATGCCCTAGGTGTGGAAAGATGCACTTGGGGATCTTCTACATGGACCTACCTATATGTTACGGGTGTGGATTAAGGGGTCATATTCAGTGGGAGTGTTGTTCATCCCGCCAGTGTGCGGGCAGGGGCATAGCACAAACATCTAGTTCTGCAGTTGCTACATCTTCAGCACCCCCTCCAACTCGAGGTACTCCAGCACCAGCAAGGCGTGGTGCAGCTAGGGTAGTGTGCAGAGTTCAAGAGGATCCAGCCGTTTCTATGCTATGAGTGGTCGCCAGAGTACAAAGGCTTCTCCAGATGTTATCATAGGTATATTGTCTGTCCAATCTCATGATGTATATGCTCTTATTGATCCGGGTTCCACTTTGTCCTATGTTACCCCTTATGTTGCTATGGATTTTGGGATAGAACCGTAACAACTTCCTGAGCCGTTCTTTGTATCTACTCCGGTTGGCGAGTATATTGTGGCCGCATAGGTTTATAGGGGTTGTGTTGTCACGGTGCATGGTCGGGTCACTGTGGCCAATCTCATTAAATTGCGAATGATAAATTTTGACATAATTATGGGAATGAATTGGCTTTATTCATGTTTGGCCAAGCTCGATTGCTGAACTAGGACTGTGAGGTTTGAATTTCCAAATGAGCCAATTGTTGAATTGAAGGGGGATAATGTGATGCCAAAAGGTAGGTTTATTTCTTACCTTAAGGCCACGAAGATGATTAATAAGGGGTGTATCTATTATTTGGTCCGGGTTGCGGACACCGAGGTTGAGGCGCCTACACTTGAGTCTATGCTAGTTGTGAATGAATTTCCAGAGGTCTTTCCTAATGAGCTCCCTGGGATTCCGCCAGACAGGGAGATTGATTTTAGGATTGATGTAATGTCAGGCATGCAACCTATATCTATTCCGCCATACAAGATGGCACCAACAGAATTGAAGGAGCTAAAGGAACAATTGAAGGATTTGTTATTGAAGGGTTTCATCCGACCGAGTATGTCACCATGGGGCGCACCTGTTCTCTTTGTGAGGAAGAAAGATGGATCACTGAGGATGTGTATTGACTACCGGCAGCTCAACAAAGTCACAATCAAAAATAATTACCCATTACCAAGAATAGATGATTTGTTTGATCAGTTACAGGGTGCTAGGTACTTCTCCAAAATTGATTTACGGCACGGGTACCACCTATTGAACCAATTGTACGCAAAATTTTCAAAATGTGAATTTTGCCTCGAGTCTGTCACATTTTTGGGTCATGTTGTTTCCGTAGAAGGAATAAAGGTCAATCCTCAAAAGATTGAAGCGGTGAAGAATTGGCCTAGACCTATAACACCAACCGAGATTCGCAGTTTCTCGGGCTTAGCAGGGTATTCCAAGAAGTTTGTGGAGGGGTTCTCTACTCATGCCTATCCATTGACTAAATTGACTCAAAAAGCGGTTAAGTTCCAATGGTCCGATGCCTGTGAAAAGAGCTTCGAGGAGTTGAAATCGAGATTGACTACGACGCCAGTGTTGACTCTGCTAGAGTGTACAGATACATTTGTAGTATATTGTGATGCTTTGAGAATCGGACTTGGGTGTGTATTAATGCAACACGGCAAGGTTATAGCATATGCTTCTAGGCAACTCAAGAATCATGACAAGAACTATCCAACACATGACTTAGAACTTGCGGCGGTGGTTTTTGCTTTCAAGATTTGGCGTCATTGTTTGTATGGGGTCTATGTGGATGTATTCATGGACCACAAGAGCCTTTAATATATTTTCAAACAAAAGGAGCTGAATTTGAGGTAGAGAAGATGTCTTGAGTTACTCAAGGATTACGAATTCAATATCCTATATCACCGGGGGAAAGCCAATGTGGTGGCAGATGCTCTTAGCTGGAAATCTATGGGTAGTTTGGCTCACTTGGAGGTATGTTAGAGGCCGTTGGCCAGGGAGCTTCACCAGTTAGCTAGTTTGGGATTTCGTCTTGCGGAATCTAATGAAGAGGGGTAATTGTGTAGAATAGGGCTGAATCATTGCTCATTGTGGAAGTCAAAGAGAAGCAATACAACGATCCATTTTTAGTACAATTGAAGGAGGGGATTCATAAACATACAACTATGGCTTTTACTCTTGGCATGGATGATGGTACACTAAGGTACTCAGGGCGGCTACGTGTTCCAAATGTAGATGGTCTCCGGGAAAGAATCCTGACCGAGGCTCACACTTCTAGGTATTCTGTGCACCATGGCTCTACAAAAATGTATCATGATCTTAAGGAATTCTATTGGTGGTACGAATTGTCAGCAAGTGAAGGCCGAACACCAACGGCCTGGTGGGTTGGCACAGAACATAGAAATTCTAATGTGGAAGTAGAAAATGATTAATATGTATTTTTTGGTAGGATTACCACACACTCCACGCAAGTTCGACTCAATTTGGGTGATTGTGGATCAACTCACGAAATCTGCACACTTCTTGCTAGTTAAATCTACCGACACATCGGAATAGTATGCTCAGTTGTATATCAAGGAAATAGTCAGGCTGCATGGCACTCCAGTTTCTATCATTTCCGATTGAGGGACTCAGTTCACGGCAAATGTTTGGAAGATATTTCAGCAAGGTTTGGGTACTCAGGTGAATCTTAGTACAACCTTTCATCCGCAGACCGACGGGCAAGCAGAGTGGACTATTCAAACACTTGAGGATATGTTGCGTGCTTGTGTTCTTGACTTCAAGAGTAGCAGGGATGATCATCTACCACTCATAGAGTTTGCTTATAATAACAGCTTTCATGCTAGTATTCAGATGGCACCGTTTGAGGCATTGTATGGTAGGAGATGTAGATCTCCCATTGGGAGGTTCGAAATTGGGGAAGCTGAGGTTCGTGCATCAGGCTTTGGAGAATGTTAAGGTCATTAAGGAGTGGTTTAAAACTGCTCAGAGTCATCACAAATCCTATTCGGATGTTCATTGCAGAGACTTAGAATTCAAAGAAGATGATTGTGTATTCTTGAAAGTTTCCCCCCATGAAGGGTATAATGCGGTTTGGAAGGAAAGGGAAATTGTTTCTGAGGAATGTTGGGCCGTACAAAATCATTTAGAGGATCGTTGAGGTAGCGTACAAGCTTGAGATACCACCTGAGATGTCATTAGTACACCCGGTGTTCCATGTGTCTATGTTGAAAAAAGGTATTTGGAGATCCGTCAGCTATTGTGCCGGTTGAGAACATTGAGGTTAACGAGGAACTATCATATGAAAAAATTCCAGTTGCCATTCTTGATGGGCAAGTTCGAAAGTTGAGAAATACAAAAATTGTATCCCTGAAAGTGGAATGGCAAAACCAATAGGTTGAAAAGGTTACTTGGGAAGCCGAGGAAGAAATGAAGAAAAAGTATCCTTATTTGTTTGAATAGCCATGTATTTATAAAGTTGTAATATATGAAAATTCTAAGGGTTACCTTCTACGAATTGTGTATCTTTTGTACAGTTGATG
The DNA here is from genome assembly GCF_000715075.1 of Nicotiana tabacum. NCBI lineage: Eukaryota > Viridiplantae > Streptophyta > Magnoliopsida > Solanales > Solanaceae > Nicotiana > Nicotiana tabacum. The sequence goes on along the minus strand of NC_134097.1, from coordinate 14,584,680 downwards.
TTAAGGGTGTTCTGTTTCTGGTTATATATTGCTCATGAGGCCACAATAGGTGTTGTTATTGTGTTATATTGCGTCATTGGAATATATATATATATATATATATATATATATATATATATATATATATATGTTTCGAGGATGTGTTTCTGGGGCTCTCTGACATTGTATTATATATATATATATATATATATGTTATTGTAAAACCGCATAATCATTTCGCGGGTCGCACTCTTGTCGCACAATCAGCCTTGGAGTTTTGCAGAGGGAGGTTCTGCGGTGCATTATGCGACCCCAATTTTGGCACCCCGTTTGTGCGGCCATTATGCGGACCGCATATCCATTCTGCAGATCCTATGTCGGGGATTCATTTTGGGTTTTTATAACCCGACCCTACTTCGATATATCTACGCAAAGTATCATATTTTAAGCAAAAACTAACACTTTTAGTGTGAGAAAGAGTGCTTCGTGTGGGAGAGTAACCTTCAACCTATTATCAATCAATTCTTTCTAAATCATAGAGGATTAACAAAGAAAGTATTCATCCTAAAGGTAAGAATTTATGCCCTAGCTCTTAATTTCGAAAATTTACAAAAAATGGGATAATTAGGGAGACAATTATTGCGTGTGGGGGTTGATGTCTTGCATGCTTGTATTCGTGAAGTATGTGGGAAGGTTGTGAGCTAAAAATGGTAGAGAATGCGTTGGGGAATGATGGAATCTTTCACAAAGGGACTTAAAATATTGATGCTCACCTAGTGTTTGATAATATGCTCAAATGAGCTAGAATCATGACCATCTTCCTAATTTTGGTTTAACTTGTTATATTTCTAAAATAGATTGAAGTTGCTAAGAATTCAGGAACATTTTAAAAGTTTAAGGAAGCTCAATTGAGGTATGTTAGCTAAACCCTCTTCTTCTTAGAATCGAATCCCACGGTGTTCATGTAATTGGTGTAAGTCCTTGACCATTATTGAATTGGCTATTCCTAATGTGTTTGTGTCAAAGGATGTATGTTCAATATTTACTCTAAATGCTTCATCATGTCATCTTGCCATTTGAGGATGTGTTTAAAAATGTGGAATATGTGTTATGAATGTTAAGACTTCAAGTCAAGATCGAAATAAAGGTTGTTATACTAAATTTTATGAAAAGCCTCTATGTGCCTAAGATTCCCAAATTGCTCTTATGTGAATTTAATGTCTTGAATGGAAAGCCTTATTATTGTTGATAATGATAATGATGTTTGAATATGGAAAAGGGAACTGGAATTATGAAATACGGCCAAGTGCCAAGAATCACTTTATAATTATGGCCATTAGTGCCAATGAATCGAAAGGATATGAAATAAGTGTGATGTGAGATGATTTCTTAAAAAAGGTAATGTCTTGGGTGAGACGGCCTAGCCGATCATCCCGTGATCCGACGCCATGCCGCACACATGGTGGTGACTATGCTAAAAATGATAATTGAAATTGTGGTTATGATTGATGTCTCAAATGATATCTCCGTGTAAGAATACAGCGGTATTATGAATTATGGTTTATCGGCACTAAAGATAGCCCAACCTAATAACATGGAAATTGACTTGAAAACTTATGTGAACCTTAACTTGATGTTTTAGTATTATTTGAAGCTCTTATTGAATTATTGACTGCTCCCCCTTGTATTATTATTCATTCTATTGAGATGGTGTTTAGTTTTACATACTAGTACTATTCGACAGTACTAACGTACCTTTTGCCAGGGGCGTTGCCTGTCTAATAGATGCAAGTGGATCCACAGCAGGTAGTATTCACCAGCGTTAGCAGTACACCTTCCTCCTAGCTACTTGGTGAGCCCCACCTCATTCCGGGGTCATGTATCTTTTGTACATTTTGTTATTATGTTTGGAGGTATAGCCGGAGCCTTGTTGCCGACACTATCATTATACTCCTTTGTATCATTTAGATTCTCCATAGACATTGTGTAGGTTGTATGTCGGTGTTGGGGGAAGTCAAACAATTCATGTTTACGTTTGAATGAATCACTAGTTCCACTTTAGCCTATAAAAAAGGTGTGTATTTTGAAATATTAAAGGTGAAGAAACTAATATAAAGATTTTGGTATTTTATTCATGATCTCCCTTTTGTATAATTAATGAATATATGTCACCTCTATTTCCATGAGTGAGTTTGGGGTAGAAAGTATCTAACAGGCTTGCTTGGACGGGTTCACTCGATTGAGTGGTGGTCGCGCTTCCCGGGTTTGGGGCGTGACACACCCTCTCATGTTTCTCACTTGATGGTGTACATGCGGATTGTGAGAAACCGACGGGTTACTAGTTGATGTGAGCTCTAGGAGAAATGGTTATTGTTATTTAAATCGGGTTATATGCCGCAACGAGGTGATATTTGGTCATTTCATTTCATCTTTACTTGAAATTTTCTTGACTGTTTACCTGATTTATTTGCATATCTTCTTTTTATGTATTATTGTTGACTGAGCCAGACATTTAAAAAAAGAAATTGTGAGCATCAAGATGGTTTTACCTGAGTTTTCCTGATTTGATCATATATTTGTTCTATACTTGTTGAAATTATAAACTATACAAGTGTTAGTGAGTATCATTTATAGTTCTTGCTTATTTTACCTCGCCAAAGTTAGTTAGGATTTTAATTGACTATATGGGGTAGGTAGTAGTCAAACTACTCCTCTGCACCTTGCGTACATATCTTGGAGCCGATGTTGCTGTGTATGGCGGGTGTTACACCACATGTTTTCGCACGTGAAAGTACGTGGTAAGTCAACTGATATAAGCTCATAAATGAGATCATCTTTAAAAGTACATAAAGTAAGTTAATTATGTTACCTTATAAGTTACAAATCTTTAAGATCATGGATAACAAGTACTAAGAGGGTTGAAAGGCTTAGAAGCTAAACAAATTGAAGAAAATATGTTTCGTCGAATGCCGACACGTTGGAATGTTATAACATGTACTTTTTGGGCGAGACTAGGGTGCCTAACATTATAAGGAGGTTATGTTATGAGTTATTTTAGTCGTATGATAGTCTTGTGTTATGTTTTGAAGTCAAGCGAGTTGTGGAACAAAAGTTGGCAAAGGTCATCACAAGTTACATTCATAAATATGCTGAAAGTCATGTCAAATGTAGCCGATCTTTTCTCCCAATTCGATGAGTTTAGTTTCCAACATATTAAACCGTTTGTCCATACGACATCTCAGTAGAGAGATATTCACATTTTTGTGTGACTGCGCAGGCAGCCCCTATGGGACCCACTTGGTCGGTGGCCGACCTTTACCTATTCTTATCTCATTTTTGGGATGGGATTTGTTGATTTTTCGACCTCCTTCTATCATCATACTCTCCAAACCCTCCCAAACAATCCCCCCCAAGGCTCCAAACAAATACTAAAAAAATACGTCATAATCTAACATCAAAGTTAGCCAAAGGTGAGGAATAACCCATCTATGGTGTTGTGATATGAATAAGGATGATGATGAGTTAAGTTAAGCTTAGGATTGTAATTGTATCTACTACCTAAGGTATGTTTAGATTTCTTTTGATTGTGTTTAAGCTTAATTACATGTTGGTTGTGGTGTTGGAGTGAAAGATTACAATATATATATATATATATATATATATATATATATATATATATATATATATATATATATATATATATATATATATATATATATATATATATATATATATATATATATATATATATATATATATATATATATATATATATATATATATATATATATATATATATATATATATATATATATATATATATATATATATATATATATGGTTTCTGTTGTTATGCATGTCTATATATTTATCAAGTGAATTGATGAAAGGAACATATGAAACTTGAGATTGGAAGTGAAGATTAGCTTAAGTCACTTCTATGGTGTTGTATTGCCATTGGGGGCTGTTGTAGGCTAAATATAACGTGGATTTTGACTTGAAGCTACTGTTGGGGGTAATAATATTGTGTTATTTGATGTGCTTAAGGTTATCTTGATGTTGATTAAGTTAAATGGATGGACTATACATGAACTAGTGAATAAAGTTGCTAACTGAGGATAGTTAGAGTTGTGGATTATTTTCTTTGTTATAAATATATGTTATAAGGCTGGAATCATTGAGAAATAACTTCATTATCATGTTAATGATACTGTTAAGTTAAAGTAAGAAGTCTATAAGGGGTGATATAGTGTATACGGATTTCAATCAGAGCATGCTGCTCGTCGTGAAGTTATATGGTGTCTTGTTATTGATACTTATATGTTGATGGATTGCTTTGGTTGTTGTTGGTATGTGGTATGGGAGGAGTCCCTTTTTATAAGGGAGATGTTGTTGAATTAACATAAACAAGTTACTAGCTTAAGTTACTGACTTAGCCTTTACTCAGCAATGATTTTTAATCTCCTTATGCTAAGGTAGATTGAGTTGAGTTGTGTGAAGAGTTGCTTGGAAGGTATAAAGGACTCAACGAGGTCAAGGCATGTTAAGGCTATCCCTACTTTCCTTTTGGCATGATCCATATGATTCAAATTAAATGAGCAAATGCATAATATTTACAAATGGTTCTATTCATAGAAGTACTAGGGATGCCTATGTTCTAGATTCCCCACGTGTCCTATTATTATGTTGTCTTTTCATGGGTCTCAGATAATACGTAAGTTGATAAAGTTTATTTTGATGATATTGACCGAAGGCATATTGATCTTATGACATCCAGAGAGATCTTATTGACTTATTTCTTATGAATTGCATTCATTTATACATGTACATTGTCCCACGACCAGATGGCATTATATACGCGTATATTATATATATATATGGGGTATGGGGAAAGGTTATGGCATTATATACGCACCACCACCTGATCAGTTGGTATACATTGATGATTTCGCCCACAGAGGCCGAGATGATATGATGGGATGCCCTCAGAGGCTTGATGATGTTATGTATGCATATACCTATGCATGATACGATATTTATATGCATATGCATGACATTATAAATGTTTCATGATTCATAGAACTATTCAGACTTACAGGTTAAATTCTTTACTCCATGTTTCATTCATGTCTTTTATATACTTCTTTCATGCCTTACATACTTGTTACATTATTTGTATTGACGTCATTTTTGCATGGGCACACTGTGTTTCATGCCCGCAAGTCCTGACAGACAGATTGATAGTCATTCTAGTAGGCTATCAGCTTAACAGAAGATGTTGGTGCACTCCACTTGCTCCTGAGTTGTCTATTTGGTTAGTATGATTTTGACATGTATTGATTGGTATGGCGGGGCCCTGTCCCGACCTTTATGACATTTTTGTACTCTTAGAGGCTCGTAGAAAGATGTCATGTATATGTATACTTGTATGGCCTTGTCGGCCTATGTTTTGAGTGTACAAATGATCATGTCAGCCGTATAGGCCCGTGTGTCACATGTATAAGTTTCTATATCATGTTGGGTCGTCATATGTCTAGTATTCCCTTATGTTTTATTCTGGTTATCTCACGATGACCCTTCTGGCATATTTACCCCTGATGGTGTGATAAGAAAGATATGTTACGTTGGTAATTGGTTGAGTAAGTCACCGGGTTCCCGTCGTGGACCTCCGTTTGGGTCATGACAAAAGTAGTATCAGGGCAGTTCCATCCTAGGGAGTTTACAAGCCGTGTTTAGTAGAGTCTTGTTTATGGGTGTGTTGTGTACCACACTTATAAGTAGGAGGCTATAGGGCATTTAGGATTGTTACTCTTTCTTCTTACTCTAGATCGTGCGATAAAGATCAGTTGTAAGAATTCAAACTCCTAAATTCTATTTTAATCGTAATACAATGAAACCTATATCGAGAAAGAATATGGTCGTAAGAGATTGAATGAGGATGTGGAAGAGTTGAGTCAGAGGAACTTGATTTTGCATCAAGTTTATAATGAGTAAATGTGAGGTCTTTAGGAGATCATGTGTGTACTAAGACGTGTAAGCCTCTTAATAAGGAGCCATAAGGCATGAATATTTATCCACCCATATGGTTTAAAGCAATGAGAGAATCAGAAGGTAGATACAAGTTGCAACAAGTAAAAGAAGCAAGGTAAAGAAGGGTACGTGGTACCCAGTTAGTGAAGATTATCAGTATTTACAATTCAGGTAGAGAAATATAAACATTTTGAGTTACTTTCAATAGTAACAGAGATATATACAATTGACCACACCCATCTCAATTATGCCATACGGGAGATAACATATATAGTTTAAGAGAAGGATGTGATATCAAGATCCAGCTGGGTTAGAGTAACCAAAAATGGTGGATGGATTGTTTTCACTAGCTAATATTTCCGAAGGATAGTGCAAACGTGGTAATAGATCTCCTTGTGTGACACCCCGATGGTGCACTCTAGAATAGTACAGTCAGATATGAATACTGGAATATTTAGAAATTTCAGAAGATAGGCTGTGGAATCTTAGAAGGGATAAATATTTACCTTAGTACTACTCACGCCCCTAGGAAAGGGATAATGTTTGGTGACCCGAAGAGCTAGTTAGATGAAGCAAGGGGAGCTAAAAGTGAAAGAATATGTTGTTGAAGTTTTTAGAATAAAGTGATAGACATAAATATTAGCAGGAGAATAAGAAGAGAGTAAATGAAGGATTATGAGTAAGATGTGATTAATGGGTCATAACGGTAAATCAAAATATGACAGAATGACAGAGTTAATAATCAAGTGAAGGAAAAGACAAGAGGTGACAGTGTTACACTCTATAGTTTCGTACGTAAAAGTACAACGTAAGCAAACTAATGTAGTACCAAAAATGAGATAATATTTAAAAATATATAAAGTAAGTTATCATGTTACCTAAGAGGTTACAAGTATTGAAGATCATGAACAACAAGTATGAAGAGGGTTGGAAGTTTCATAAGTTAAAGGAATTGAATAAAATAATGGTTCGTCGAAAGTTGACAAGTTGGAAATGTTATAACCCATACTTTTGGGTAAGACTAGGGTTCTTAAAAACCCGATAAGAGGGTTATGTTATGATTTATTTTAGTTTTATGATAATCATGTGTTAAGTTTTGAAGTCAATCGAGTTGTGGAACAAAAGTCGATGAAAGTCGTCACATGTTACGTTTGTAAGTTCTACTGAAATTTGGGTCAAATGTAACTATGATATTCTCCCAATATACTTAGAGTTACGGGGTGTTCCACCCATAACATTGAATATCTATGAGTCTTTTTTCTAATGAATTAAACCGTTTGTAAATATGACATTGGAGTAGAGAGATATGTGTGATATTTGGGAGACTGTGCAGACTGCTAGATGACAAGTTGGTATATCACCTACTCGCTTAAATGAGAGGATTAAATATGCCCAATAAGGGGATAATTCGGGTCGGACAAAGAGCCTATTTAGGTTCTTATCTCCATCAATATAAAACTCATTATATAGCACAATAACCATACATAAACCCCTGCAAACATCCTCCCAAAAATTGCACACAAACCCTAATTGATGTTCTCTCCTTTTCAAGTTTTAGTTGGAGGAAAAACCTAGAGTTTGAAGACCCGAGATAGGAGCTGAGTTATTCAATAAATAATTAAGTTTACTTCTCTCTTTCATCCATTTTTTCTGCTGGAAATGCATGGGAAGTCGTTCTATAATTTTAATAACTCACGGGACACTGATTGGAAGCCGTGAGTTCGAGTTATTCAACTTGTAGTGGACTGCTTTTTGGGCTGGTTTGTGTTGTTGTTGGATTGCGTGTTTTGATACTATTTTAGAGAGTTTTGGAGGAGAAATGGTGCGGAGAGACACCATATAAATGCTAGGTGGTGGTATGGTCATTCGTCGTAACATTTTCGGGCTGTTTGACACTACAACGATGGTCGTTTTGTGTATGAAGGGATTGCGGTATGTTGGGCTATTTTGTAGTATTTTTTGGTGTATATAAGGTTGGAAAATAATGTATATATGTTGTTATTGTTGTGTTCTTGTTTTGTTGGTGTTATCTTGAATTTGGAGGAAGTAAAGATTATAGGGGAGATGTTGCCCTTTTTAATATAAAATAAGCCTATCGTTCGTTAGACGATAGTTGTACCTTTCGTAACTTAATGATAATATTATTATTATTGTTTTTGTAGATTAAGGTGCAAAGAGATGCATTCAACATGGTTGTTGGAAAGATTGTGATAAGGTATGTTAAGGCTAAACCCTTCCTTCATTTTGGCATGATCTCCTAACTACATGCGTGTGATAACGAGACATAAAGAGAAGTTCGTACTCCTGAATTTATGTACATTATCCTAGTCTCATAAGTTACACTATTCTCCCTTATTGTGACTTTATATTCACTTAAGTATTGTTTCATTACAGTTTAGAGAGCAGAGAGTTTATATATATATATATATACAGTATTACAGTATTTTCACCACTATCGAGCTATAATCGGTGGTTAGGCCCCTATTGGGCAACCTCTGATCAGATGGTAAGTTATATACCGAGCCTACTGTGGTCGAGCGCCTATGAACGAGACCATAATGGTCAAAATACCGAGCCTATTATGGTCGAGCGCCTATGAGCGAGTCTACTACGATCGAGTAGTTACACATCCCGAGGCTTATAGGGTCGGACAATTATTTTACTTACTATATTGAGAGAGTTGAGTCAATATTAATATGTAAGTATATCTCCAGATCATCTTTGACTCCCAGTTACTTTCAGTTATTATATTATTAGTTGATTTTCATCTTTCAGTTATCCTATTGTCTTACATATTCGGTACATTATTTCATATTGACGTCTCCTTGGGACGCTGCATTTCATTTATAAAGGTTCGGATAGACAGACTGGTAGACCTCCTCCGTAGGTGATATCTGTGTTCATCTTGATCGGTAAGCCCCGTGTCCTTCGGAGTTGTCGGGTCTACAGTTTTGAATACATATTATGTATATATGTATTTATATCATGGGTAGGTCGGGGCCCCGTTCCGACCACAATACATCCATCAGTAGAGGCTTGTAGACATATCATGTCAGTTAGTGCAGTATTTTGGGCTTGTATGCCTTGTATGTATATTTTTGTTGGTTTGTCAGTTGTAGTAGTTTTGACGGCCTTGTCGGCCCAGCTTTATATTGATGTTTAGTCAGAGCTAATTTTCGTTCGATTTCATATTTTGTTTCGCACACTGTCTTGAAATGTGGCCCTATGGTCAAAGTATGACATTGTATGTTCAGAGTCCCTCAGTCGCAAGTTGATATAATAGGTTAAGTGAGGCACCGGGTGCCAGTCTTCACCCCCAGGTTCGGGCATGACAAACTTGGTATCAGAGCAGTTTTGTCCTAGGGACTTTACAAGCTGTGTCTAGTAGGGTCTTGTTTATAGATGTGTTGTGCACCATATTATATATAGAATTGAGTTATAGGAAATTTATGTTAAACTTACGTTTTAGTGTTTGGATACATAGATGACGGTGACTAGGAAGACTACGACCAGTCAGAGGAGAGATACAGCAGTGGGTGAGGGGACTAGCAGTGTACCCCCAGTAGATAGGGCATAGTATGAGGCCCAGGGCGAGACCCCTACTCAGCCATTACCGGCTCCTCCGCCACATAAGGAGATTCCTAGGGATACCGCAGATCTAGTTCCCCCTCCACTTCAATCAGATCAAGACATGAGGAGTGTGGTGCATTTGTTGACACAATTGGTAGCTACCTAGTAACATGCTAGGTCATCAACTAGTGCAGGGTCTTCTGAGGGGTCTAGGAGTTCAAGGGTCCGAGAGTTTATTGCTTTTAGTCCCTCGTAGTTCACGGGGACAGATCAGAGGGAGGACCCGTAGGATTTCATGGATTAGCTTCATAGGATGTTTTGGGTTATGCATGCCACAGAGAAAGAGGCAGTTGAGCTGGCAGCTTTTCGATTCTGAGATATAGCCATCCTTTGGTACGAGGCACGGGAGAGGTCCAGGGAATGTGATACACCTCCATCTATTTGGCAAACTTTTTTAGATGCCTTCCTTGACCAATACTTACCACGAGAGATCCGACAGGCTCGAGTCGATAATTTTCTAGCCCTCAAGCAGGGCAATATGAGCATTCGAGAGTATAGTCTCCGTTTTGACTCATTGGCCAGATATGCTCCATACATAGTTGCTACTATGTACGACAGAATCCCTAGGTTTATAGCATGGTTGGATCCAGAGTTGACCGAGGCATATTCCACCACTGCATTGTAGGATAGTATGGATATCTCCTAGATTCAGGCATTCGCCCAGAATATAGAAAGGGGCAGGCATCGGCAGCAGGGTACAGAGAGGAGTGAGCAAGGGTATCATAAGAGGATGAGATGTGCCAGGTCTCAGGAGCAGTCTTAGGGTGGTTATAGGCCCCGATACTTCGGACGGACACCTAGGCCACTACCACCTCAGTTACAGGGTTACATGTATGACTTCTATGCTCAGTTAGGACAAGGTGAGAGCTCACGGGCATCGGGTTTGTAGCGACAATGAGGTTCAGGAAAGACATGGTCATTTCTACCATTGTGTGACATTTGTCATAGAGGATACTTGGGCCAATGTCAAGTAGATTCCGATGCTTGTTATACATATAGGCATCCGGGGCATATGATGCGAGATTGCCCAAAAAGAGATTCAGGGGTATGGCAGAACCAATGAGTTCAGCAACATGATCATCTATGTCTGTGCATCCTTCAGGGCGTGAGTCTTAGTCATCGGCTGGTAGAGGTCGAGGCAGAGGTAGAGGTTCAAGTTTAGGCGATACTTAGAATTGTATCTATACTTTAGCGGGCCGACATGACCAGGATTCTTCACCAGACGTTCTGATAGGTATATTGACCATTTGCTCTCACGATGATTATGCCTTGATAGATCCAGGATCTACTTTATCATATATTACCCCATTTGTCACGGGGAAGTTTTGTATAGTACCCGAAATATTGCTAGATGGGTTTACCGAGGTTGTAAGGTGACAATTTGTAGTCGTCACACCTCAGTCGATCTAGTTGAGCTATAGATGATGGATTTTGATGCTATCATGGGCATGGACTGGTTGGCAACTTGCTATGCCACAGTTTCTTGCCGATCAAAGGTAGACAACTTTCATTTTAAAGGTTAGCTAGTTATTGAATGGGTAGGTAATATAGCGACACCCAGAGGTAGGTTTATTTCCTATCTAAAGGTCAGGAAAATGATCACAAAAGGGTGAATTTATCTTATTGTTTGAGTTAGAGATACAGATGCTGGGAAACCTACACTTCAGTCTATTCCAGTAGTCAAGGAGTACCCAGATGTGTTTCTAGGAGTTGAAGGAGTAGTTAAAAGATTTATTGGAGAAAGGTTTCATCAGACCCAGTACCTCACCTTGGGGTGCACCGATATTATTTGTGTGGAAGAAAGACGACTCGTTGAGGATATGTATCGATTTTAAGAAGCTAAACAAGGTACCTATTAAGAATAAGTATCCAATTCCAAGGATCGATGACTTGTTTGATCAGTTGCAGGGGGACTAGATGTTTTTCAAGATAGACTTGAGGTCAGGGTACCACCAGGTCAGAGTTTGGGAGAAAGATATTTTGAAGACAGCATTCAGGACCTGATATGGCCACTTCGGGTTCCTTGTCATATCCTTCGGGTTGGCAAACGCACCCGTCGTATTTATGGACTTGATGAATAGCATATTCTAACCATTTTAGATCTATTCGTGATAGTATTTATTGATGATATTCTAGATTATTCACCTTCAGAGGAGGAGTATGCAGACCACCTGCGAGCGGTACTCTAAACCCTCTGTGATCGTAAGTTGTATGCTAAGTTTTGTAAATGTGAGTTTTGGTTGAAGTCTGTAGCATTATTTGGGCATATTGTATCCGATGAAGGTATAAAGGTAGATACTCAGACGATTGAGGCCGTGAAATACTGGCCTAGAGCTATAACTCCGACAAAGGTTCGTAGCTTTCTAGGCTTAACAGGCTACTATCGGACGTTTGTAGAGGTTTTTTCTTCCCTTTCGAAACCATTAACGAAGCTGACTCAAAAAACAGCTAAGTTTTAGTGGACAAAGGATAGCTAGAAGAGTTTCCAAAAGCTTAAGAACAAGTTGACATTAGCACTAATTATAACACTTCCAAAGGGTCCAGAGGGTTATGCCGTCTATTACGATGCCTCAGGTGTCGGGTTAGGATGTATCCTAATGCAACATGGGAAGGTAATTGCGTATGCTTCAAGACAGTTAAGGAAGCACGAGATGAATTATTCAACCCATGACCTAGAGTTAGCTACGGTTGTCCATGAACTTAAGATATGGCGGCATTATTTATATGGTGTTCATGTTGATGTATTTACAGATCATAAAAGCCTGCAATATATCTTCAAGCAAAAAGAGTTGAATGTGCGACAGAGGCGATGGCTAGAGTTATTGAAAGATTATGATGTTAGCATTCTCTACCATCCAGGGAAAGCTAATGTTGTAGCAGATGCCTTAAGTCGCCGATCAATGGGTAGCTTAGCACATGTAGAGGCTAAGAAAAGAGAATTAGCTTGAGAGATTCATCAATTGGCTTGTTTGGGGGATCGGTTAGTAGATTTTGATGGTGGTGGAGTTTTACTCCAAAATACTGCAAAATTATCTATCATAGCTGAAGTCAAGGAAAGGTAGTACGAGGACCCAGAGTTGGCCGAGTTGAGAGAGCGAGTTCCGCAGCTGAAGAAGCCGTTGTTAGAGCTCAAGGAATATGGGGTTCTTAGATACATGGGTCGTCTGTGTGTCCCAGATGTAGCAGGGCTATGAGATGGGATTATGTCAGAGGCACATTATTCGTGGTACTCCATTCATCCTGGGTCAGCAAAGAAGTGTCATGACATAAAGGATGTATACTGGTGGAACGATATGAAGAAGATCATTGCTGAGTTTGTCGCCTATTGTCCTAGTTGCCAGCATGTGAAGGTAGCGCACCAGAAGCCCAGAGGGCTAATGCAAACTATAGAGATCCCGACATGAAAATGGAGGCGATAAACATGGACTTTGTCACAAGTTTGCCTCGTTCTCATCATAAGTTCGATTCTATATGGGTGATAGTCGATAGGCTCACGAAGTCAGCCCATTTCCTACCAGTCAGATCTATATATACAGTCGAAGATTATGCGAAGTTATATATTAAAGAGATAGTTAGGCTACATGGAGTACCAGTATCTATTATAACTGACTGTGGGCCCCAGTTTACAGCACATTTTTGGAGGTTATTTATGAGCGGTCTAGGGACTCAGGTGAATCTCAGCACAACTTTTCATCCATAGATTGATGACAAGTCGAGCACACAATTCAGATGCTCGAGGATATGTTACAAGCATGTGAGTTAGATTTTAAAAGAAGTTGGGATGAACATCTGCCTCTCATCGAGTTTGCATATAATAACATATACCACTCCAGTATCCAGATGCCTCTGTATGAGGCTTTGTATGGGCATAAGTACAGATCTCCTATAGGGTGGTTTGATGTTTGAGAATCTAGGTTACATGGGCCAAACTTGGTTCAGCACTCCGTAGAGAAAGTAAAGCTTATCGAGCAGCAACTGTTGACGGCCCAAAGTCGTCAAAAGTCATATTCTGACGTGCGGCGATGAGACTTAGAGTTCGGGGTTGATGAATGTTTATTCTTAAAGGTGTCACCTATGAAAGGCGTGATGGGGTTTGGTATGAAAGGCAAGCTTAGCCCATGGTACATTAGTCCTTATATGATTATTTGGAGAGTGGGCCGAGTAGCTTATAAGTTAGATTTGCCCTTAGAATTGGAGTTTGTCCATCCTATTTTTCACGTATCTAAGCTACGGAAGTGGACTGGGGATCCTACCCGAGTGGTGCCCATTGATGATGTACAGCTCACGGAGGACTTATCGTACGAGGAAGTTCCAAGTAGCCTCCGTGAAAGTTTTATGGAGAATCAAGAAAGTGGAAGAGATGACGTGGGAAGCGGAGGAAGAAATGAAGTCTAAATACCCCCACCTATATCAAACTGAATGTAAGGCCTCGAAAATTTTCACTAAGTAATTTAAGGTTTTGTGGTGCCAAGGTAGGCTAATATATTGTTCATTTTGGTGTTATTGGGATTCTTGTACACATTGTGGTTGAGCTGTGGGCTATGTGTTGTGGTGACATTGGTATCATTGATTTTGGCAATACTATGGCATATGGGCACGTGTGGTGCAAGTTGATTATTGTATTGTGATTTTGATACGCATACAGCGGTATAAGGGTGGTGTATTAATGCACATGCGGCGAGATAAGGTGGGTTATGCACGTGTTGCTAGTAAGACAATTACTTGAAGCCACACGGTGAGATAAGGGGGCTAAAGCGTGTGAAGCTATTTCGGAAAATATATTTTTAAAATAAATTCAAGGCTCACGCGTCATTATAAGGAAGAATGTGATTGTGACTAGTGAAATATGAATATGAGGCATGGGACCTCGGCGTAATTCTTGTTGTACATTCTATGTTGGAAACACTTATTGATTCGAACGGTTATTGTTTTATTCCTTATCTCAATCCATTCATATTTTGATTGTAACGTGTTACTTATTGTTTTTATCATATGTGCATTCTTTGTTGTCATTTGTTGCTTTTATTTCCGTTGTTAGCCTTGAATTGATAAATTATTTTATTATTATTTATTGCCTTTACTTTCCCATTGGTAGATTACGTTAATATTCTGTGCAGGTTTCTATGTATAGTATGTGTCTTGACTTGACCTCATTGCTACTCTATCGAGGTTACACTTGATACTTACAGACTACCATTGAGGTGTATCCATGCTACGCTTCTGCATATTTTTGTGTAGATCCAGGGTCTTTTGCCCGTGCCTGACACTACTGGGTTGACTCAGATTTTGTGGAGACTTCAAAGTGCACCTGCCAGAGGCTCGCAGGCCTCAGAGTCACCTGCTGGTACCGTCTTTACTTATATTTATCTTCCTATCAAAACAATATTGTATTTAGAGATTCCTAGTGTACTTGATTAGAGCTTATGACTCTTTACCGCCGGTTTGGGATTAAATGATTTTGGCTCCGCTTTGGTTTATTATGGTATTTATCAGTTTAAATTACTATCTTAGTTGTTATTTCTGCATAATTATCAATGTGTGTTCAACTTACCTAGTCTGAAATAGTAGGTGCCATCACGACTTCCTAATGTGGGATTTTGGGGTCATGACAAGTTGGTATCAGTTCTCTAGGTTCATAGGTGCTGTGAGTCATAAGAAAGTTTAGTAAAGTCATATCGGTATGGAGATGTCTGTATATATCTTCGAGAGGCTGTGGAACTATTAGGAAATTCCACTCCTTTGATTCCCTATCATGCAAATTTGTTGATTTCAAAATCTAAGACTTTGTCTTTCTATTCTCTCACAGATGGCGAGAACACGCACAACAAGATTGGCTGAGCAGATACCCACGCCCCCGTTATATTCGTGAGAGGCCGTGGTCAAGGTAGAAGCCGAGGAGGGGCACGTGATGCAGCTAGAGCATTTCCCGAGCAGCGACTGAGGAGCCACTAGTTGCTCTGGTTGGGGGACAGGCACCTGAGGTGCCTGTTGCTATCCCTAGACTATAGAAAACTATAGCACATTTCCTGAGTATGTTCGGTACTTTAGGTAGGAATGAGCTCAGTTGCACCAGCTACATCTCTGGCAGGGGGAGGAGCTCAGACTCCCGCGGCCCATACTCCAAAGCAGCACGTCCATGTTGATCAGGTTTTGGGTGTTATACCATCACAACTCGTTATTCCGATTAAGCCAGAGGTCAGGCTAGAGGCATCAGAGGAGGATCATAAGAGACTTGAGAGGTTCAAGAAGTATGATCCTCCTATTTACAAAGATGCAGTTACTGAGGATGCAGAGTTTTCTAGACAAGTGCCATTGTATTCTCTGTACCATGGACATTGTGGAGGTGAGTAGAGTGGCCTTTACTACATTTCAGCTGGCAGGAGCAACATACAAGTGGTGGCAAGCTTAGGAGGAGGGTAGGCACTTGATGCAAACCCACTCTCTTAGGCTCAATTTTTAGATATAGTTTTTAGGGAGTTTGTTCCCCAAACCCTCCAGGATGCGTGACACATAGATCTTCAGCTGCTACATCGGGGGACTATGACGGTGTTGGAGAATTCCATTAAGTTCAGTGAGTTGCTTAATCATGCACAAGCTTTGGTTTCTATAGTCAAAGTGTGAGTCCGTAAACGTATCGAGGGGCTCAGCTATGGTCTTAGATTAAGCATGGCTATCGAGAGACAAATACTCTATTTTAGCAGGTTTTAGAGATCGCTCGGAGGATGGAACGTATAGGAGTCTAGGGAATGGAGGGTAGGGAGGCCAAGCGGCCCCGAGATTCTTGAGGAATTAGTGATGCCTGCACTATAAATTTGGCTCGTCATGGTAGAGGTTATGTGAGTCGACCAGTTCATTCAGCACTTCTAACTACTCGCCGTTCTCTAGATATACTGATGTCTCAGATCGCCCATTATGCTCAGCCATTTTCTAGTGCACCTCCTGTACAAGGTGCCTTCAGCGGTCAGTCTAGCCGACCGTGTCAAATTCAATTCAGCAGCCACGCCCGCCAAGAGTTTTTTTTGAGTGTAGAGATACCAAGAATATTGTGAGAGATTGTCCCAGACTTAGGAGGGGTGCATCTCCACAGGCTCCATAGGTTTCACGAATTCCACAGGGTCCCTAGGTTCACAGGCTATGGTTGTTGCTCCAGATGCTGCTCCACCTGCGCTGTCAGCTAGGGGTGGAGGTCAGGCTAGTAGAGGTCGCCCTAGAGGGGAGGCCAGGCTCGTTGCTATGCTTTTTTTGGTAGGACCGAGGCTGTCATCTTAGATGATGTCATCACATGTATTGTTGTGGTCTGTCATAGGGATGCCTCAGTTGTATTTGATCCGGGTTCCACTTAATCGTACGTGTCATCTTATTTTACCCCATATTTGGATATATCTCGTGATTCTTTCAGTACCCCTATATATGTGTCTATACGTGTGGAAGATTTTATTATAGTAGACCATGTTTGGTCACCTATCAGGGGTTAAAAGACCAGAGTTAACATATTGCTACTCAGTATGGTAAACTTTGATGTGATAATAGGCATGGATTGGTTGTCACCCTATCATGCTATTATAGATTGTCATGCCAAAACCATAACATTGGCTTTGCCAGGGTTGTAGCGGTTGGAGTGGATGGGTGCATTGGGTTATATTTCTAGTAGGGTGGTGTCATTTCTGAAGGCGCGGTGAATGGTCGAGAAGGGGTATGAAGCATATCTAGCCTTTGTGAGGGATGTTAGTGCTGATACTCCTACCGTTGAGTCAATTCCAGTAGTGAGAGATTTCCCAGATGTTTTTCCAACAGAATTTCGAGCATGCCGCCTAATAAGGATATCTATTTTGGTATTGACTTGGTGCCAGGCACTCAGCCCATTTCTAATACACCATATCATATGGCACTAATGGAGTTGAAGAAATTAAAGGAACAACTTCAAGAGTTGCTTGATTAGGGTTTCATCCAAACAAGTGTCTCACCTTGGGGTGCTCCAGTTCTATTTGTAAAGAAGAAAGAGGGCTCTATGAGGATGTGTATTGATTAAAGGCAGCTGAAAAAAGTTACAGTCAAGAACAAGTACCCACTATCGCGCATTGATGATTTGTTCGATCAACTTTAGGGTGTTCGGGTATTCTCGAAGATTGACTTGAGGTCGGGGTATCATCAGCTGAAGATCCGTTATTCAGACATTTCGAAGATAGCATTTAGGGACTTGGTATGGTTTTGGTGATGTCATTTGGGCTGACCAATGCCCCATCAACATTTATGAACTTGATGAACATTGTGTTTTAGCCATATCTTGATTCTTTTGTCATCGTGTTCATTGACGACATATTGGTGTATTCTCGCAACCGGGAGGATCATGAGCAGCACGTGACGATCATGCTCCAGACTTTGAGGGAGAAGATTTTATATGCAAAATTCTCCAAGTGTGAGTTTTGGCTTGATTCTGTGGCATTTTTAGGCAATGTGGTGTCTAGTGAGGGGATTAACGTGGATCCAAAGAAGGTGGAGGCAGTTCAGAGTAGGCCCAAACCGTCTTCTGCTACTGAGATCTAGAGTTTTCTATGATTGGCTGGGTATTATCATTGTTTTGTGGAGAGTTTTTCATCCATCGCATCTCCTTTGACCATATTAACTCAGAAGGGTACCACATTCAGGTGGTCCAATAAGTATGAGGAGAGCTTTCAAAAATCTCAAGACTGCCTTGACCAATACTCCAGTTCTGGTATTTCCCTCAGCATCAGTTTCATATATAGTAAATTGCGATGCTTTGCAGATTAGTATTGAGTGCGTGCTGATACCGAATGGTAGAGCCATTGCTTATCCTTCATGTCAGTTGAAGCCCCATGAGAAGAACTACTCAGTACATCATTTGGAGTTGGCATCCATTGTTCACACATTGATGATTTGGAGGCACTATCTTTACAGTGTGTCATGTAAAGTATTCACATATCACATGAGCCTACAATACCGGTTTAAGGAAAAGGATCTGAACTTGAGGAAACCTAGGTCGTTAGAGCTATTAAAGGACTATGATATTACCATTCTTTATCATCCCGCGAAGGCTAATGTGGTGGCCGTTTACTTGAGTAGGAAGGTTGAGAGAATGGGTAGTCTTGCTTATATTCTAGTTCGAGAGAGGTCGTTAGCATTAGATGTTCAAGCTTTGGCCAATCGGTTCATGATATTGGATGTTTCGGCGCCTAGTGGGGTTCTTGCTTACGTGGTTTCTTGGTCTTCTTTGTTTGAGCTAATCAAGGTGCATCAGTGTGATGATCCCCATTTACTTTTTCCTTAAGGACATGGTGCAGCACAACGATGCCAAGGAGGTTTCTATTGGCGATGATGGGTACAGATGCGGGGCTGTATTTGTGTGCCTAATGTGGATGAGCTGTGTGAGTTGATTGTTGAAGAGGCCCACAGTTCGCGATATTCCAATAATTTAGGTGCCGCAAAGATGTACCAAGATTTGAGACAACACTACTGGTGGAGAAGAATGATGAAAGATATAGTGGAGTATGTGGCTCGGTGTTTGAATTGTCAGCAGGTGAAGTACGAGCATTAGAGACCGGGCAGTTTACTTTAGAGGCTTGACATTCTAGAGTGGAAGTGGGAGGGTATCACCATGGATTTTGTTGTTGCGATTTCATGGACATTGAGGAAATTCGATGCAAAGTGGGCCATTGCGGACAGACTAACCAAGTCTGCACACTTCATCTTGGTTATGACTACCTACTCTTTAGAGCAGCTGGCTCAGATCTATATTTGTGAGATTGTTTGTCTTCTTGAGCCGAGGGTCTATCGAAAATAGCATCTCTACACCTTTAGGGTAGAGGTAAGGTTTGCGTACACACTACTATCCCCAGACCCAACTTGTGGGGTTTTATTGGGTTGTTGTTATTGTTGTTCGTCTTCGTGGTGTAACAATATCTATTATATCCGATCAAGGTACGCAGTTCATATCAAGTTTTTGGAGAGCTGTGCAACGTGAGTTAGGCACACAGGTCGAGCTGAGCATGGTATTTCATCCCCAAATGGACAGGCAGACTGAGCACACCATTCAGATCTTGGAGGACATGCTACATGCCTGTGCTATTGATTTCTGGGGTTCATGGGATCATTTCCTACTGCTCACAGAGTTTGCCTACAACAACAGCTACCAATCAAGTATTCAGATGGCTCCTTATAAAGCCTTATATGGCAGGTAGTATCGTTCTCTAATTGGTTGGTTTGAGCCGGGGAGGATAGGTTGTTGGTCACTGATTTGGTTCAGGACTCCATGGAAAAAGTCAAGTTGATTTAGGATCGGCTTTGTACAACATAGTCTAGGTAGAAGAGTTATGCTGATCGGAGGGCTCGTGATGTACCCATGAAGGGCGTGATGAGGTCCGGAAAGAAGGGCAAGTTGCGCCCTAGGTATATTAGTCCTTTTGAGATCCTTGAGAGAGTTGGTGAGGTGGCCTACAGGCTTGCATTGCCACCCAGCTTATCGGGAATTCACCCCGGTGTTCCATATTTCCATGCTCCGTAGGTATTATAGTGATCTGTCATATGTGTTAGATTTCAGCTCAGTCCAATTAGATAAGGATTTGACTTATTTTGATGATCTAGTGGCTATCTTGGACAGGTAGGTCCAAAAGTTGAGGTCAAAGAACATTGCTTCACTGAAGGTTCAATCGAGGGGTCATCCGGTCGAGGAGGTGACCTGGGAGACCGATCACGACATGTCGAGTATTTGTCCTCACCTATTTGGTACTTCAGGTATGTCTCTATGCACGTTCCATGGCGAGTGTTTGTTTTAAGAGTGGGATAATGTAACGACCCGATCGGTCATTTTGTGTATTAATGCCCCGTTTCCCCTTTTGAAGCTTCTCATATGGGTATTTGGAGTTTTATGACTTGCGAGGATCCTTGGTTTCGTTTCAGGAAAGTTTTGGAATGATTTGGACTCTTTGGTTCTTAGTTTAAAGGCTTAAGTTGGAAAAGTTGACATATATTTGACTTTTGTGAAAATGACTTCAGAACGGAGCTTTGATGGTTCTGATAAGTTCGTATCATGATTTTTGACTTGGGCGTATAAACAAAATTGATTTCAGAGATCCCTGGGTTGATTTTACATGTTTTACCGAAAGTTAGCAATTTGAGGTTTAAATATCTCCTTGAGTTTGACCGTAGGATGATTGTATAGCTATTGGTGTCTGATTTTGATTTTGGGACTTGGAATATATACTTGTTTGTTATTTAGAACTTGTATGGAAAATTTTGTATCATTCCAATTTGGTTTGATAGGAATCGGATGCTTGGTTGTGATTCTAGAGATTCTTGAGTTTCCGTTTGAATTTCATGAATTTTGATGTCTGATTCGTGGTTCTGAATGTTATTTTGGCATTTTGTTCTCACGAGAGAGTTCGTCTGATAAGTTTAGACTTGTGTGGATAGTTGGTGTGGACTCCCGGGGACTCGAGTGAGTTTCAGATGTGTTTTAGATTGGTTTGAACTCATCTTTAGGTTGCTGGTGTGTTGAACCTCCAGTTATTGTAATTGCACAATTGCGAGCACCAACATCGCCATTGAGAAGTGGACAAGAAGGGGTCAATTGTCACATTTGTGATGCCTTCCTCGCAATTGTGAAGAAAGGCTTGCGCTAGGTAAGGTAGCATTCGTGACATTTCCCTAGGCTGTCAGGCGCCGCATTTGCGAGCTATTGTTTGAATTTGCGAGAACTCGCAATTGCGAACCCAGAGTCGCAATTGCAACTCCTGCACCTGAACATAAGGGCTGAAAAAACAGGATTTAGTCTTATTTTCATATTTTTGAACCCTAAACTTGTTAGGAGGTTACTTTGAGGAGGTATTTTCATATACAACCATCGGGAACGTGATTTTGATCAATTTTCAATTATATTACATGATTATGTATGAGATTTAACATTAAATTCATGAGAATCTAAGAGAAATTTTGAAAACTTTTGCCTATGTTTTGAAAAATAAAAATTTGAGATGTGAGAGTCGAATTGGACTCGGATTTGAAAACAAAATCCATATACGGACTCGTGGGAATATGGGTAGTCAAAATCTACTTTTGGACTTGGGTTTTGACCGGGTGGGCCCGGGGTTGTCTTTTAGGAATTTTGTATCGATCTTAGCTTTTATAATCGAATTTTATTTCTCTTGAATTGTTTGATAATATTAAGTCATTTTTTGTTAGATTTGAGGCGTGCTGAGGCGAATTTTAAGGGAAAAGCCATTTTTTGTTGATTTGGCCTAGTTTAGGTAAGTATCTTGCCTAACTTTGTATGAGGGAACTACCCCTTAAGATTTGGTTTGATTGTACTATTTAAATTATATGAAAGATGTGTACATGAGGTGACAAGTGTGTACACGAGCTTATATGTAAAACTTTTCCGGTTTAGACTCTTAGGTTACTTATATGTATTTAATTGAAGTCATTATTATTTGTTCTATCTTTTGTTGTCAAGTTTATTCTTACATGCTTTAACTGAAGATGTCATTACATGTTTTATTTTTCATTGTCGAGGTTACTTTTATATGCATTTATTAGTAATTGTTATTGCATGCTATCCGTTTCATTGTTAACTTATTCTCATGCATTTAGTCGTAGTTGCTATTTTATGCTAATTCTTTCGTTGTTGAGCATATGTTATGCATTTGAATTTGAAGTTGTCATTTCATGGAAATACATTCATTGTTGAGCTATTAAGGTTGTAGTTGTTGACAACTATTAAAATGTTTTGTTGTTGTAATTGTTTACTATAGGAATATCTTTCCTTGTTGAGTTGTTTTCCGTTCATTTAGTTATTTTTGAGTTTCTTGTACATATTGTGGTTCAGCCATGGGCTATGTGTTCTGGTGATACTAGTGTCGTTGATTTTGGCAAAGTTGTGGCATATGGACACGTGTGGTGTGAGTTGATTATTGTGTTGTGATATTGATGTGCATGCGGCGATATAAGAGTGATGTATTGATGCGCATGCGACGAGATAACGTGGGATTTATGCGCGTGTTGCTAGTAAGGGAATTACTTGAAGCCACGCGGCGAGATAAAGGGGCTATGAAGTTATTTCAGAAAAAAATACTTTTCAAATAAATGCACGGCTCGCGCGGCATTATAAGAAAGACTGTGATTGTGACTTGTAAAATGTGAATATGAGGTGTGGTACCTCGGTATGATTGTTGTCGTACATTCAATGTTGGAAAGGCTTATTGATTCGAACGGTTATTGTTTTATTTCCTTATCTCATTCCATTTGTAATTTTATTTTAATTGGTGACTTATTATTTTTATCATATGTGCATTCTTTGTTGTCATTTGTTGCTTTTATTTCTGTTGTTAGCCTTGATGTGATAAATTTCTTTATTGTCATTTATTGCCTTTACTTTTTCATTGTTAGATTACATTAATATTTTGCACATGTTTTTATATTTAGTAGGTGTCTTGACCTGGTCTCATTACAACTATACCGAGATTAGGCTTGATACTTACTGGGTACCGTTGTGATGTACTCATGCTACGCTTCTGCACATTTTTTTCCAGATCCATGGTCTTTTGCCCGTGTCGTGATGCTAGTGAGTTCACTTAGATTTTGCAGAGATTTCGAGGTACACCTGATTGACGCTCACAGGTCTCGGAGTTACCTTCTGATATTATTTTTCCTACTGTTGATCTTCATATCAAAAGAGTATTGTATTTAGAGATTTCTAGTGTACTTCATTAGAACTTATGACTTTGTACCGCTGATTTTGGGATTGTATAATTTTGGTTCCGCTTTAGTTTATTATGGTTTTTATCAATTTAGATTACTATCTCAATCGTTATTTCTGCTAAATTTACAATGTATGTTATACTTACCTAGTTTTAGAGATCATGTGCCACACGACTTCCTAAGATAAGATTTTGGGGTCGTGACAAAATCAATATAGAATATTCTATATACACTTGACTTAACTAGTGCGTACATATTAGTATTTGTTGATTCCTACCGATCATTATTGTCGTACAATATAAGATAACAAAATGGAAATGTGATGGTAAGTATATGAGGGACAACAACATTATAGGATGTCCAATTTAGATTTTGATATATGAATTGTTTGGGTTTTGCCCTTAATTTCTAATTTATTAGGATTTTTTTTTTTGAAGGAAGGGAAAAAGACTCCTAAAAGTATTAAATTTTCTTCATATGCCTAATCATTTTCTTGTAGGAAAAGTCTTGGACACCTATAAATTGAAGATTCTTTCTTATCACAACAACAACAATGGCATTCACAATGTAGTCTTTTAAAAATCTTATTTTGGGCGAGATTTTTCTCAATAGGTTTTTATTTTTATACTAATTTTTATATGTAGGTCAATTTACCAATCCCCATTATAGTATTCTATTATAAATCTTTTATACTTTGATTTATCGACCATCAAGCTTTGCATTGTTAGCTTCCACATGCACCATATTATTTTGATACCAACGAGTGGTATCATAGGCAATGGTTCAAAGTGGGATCGAAACAGATTCAGGCTGGTTAAAATCAAGCCTAAAGAAATTTGACGATAATGAAGATTTATCTAAAAAGTTTGAATGTGATGTTACATGTGGAGATAAATTACAATCACAAATATTCAAAACTCCTATTGCTGTATTTTTTACAGAAAAAAAAACTTTTTTTTAACCCATGTTTGAGCCACTTTTTTCCAATGCCAGTTTTAAGCCATGCCTACTTGTAACGCATGAGCTCCAATGTCAATTTTAACTCATGCTTCTTTTTAACACATGAGCTTCTTTTAACCATATCAGTTTTAACCCATATTTATTCTTAATGCATGGGTTCCTTTTAACCCATTCTTGAGGTTCTTTCAATCAATACAAAGATTATTCAACCTATACCTATTTTTAAACATGGCAAACAACAATGGTGGAGATTATGTAAAGAAGGTGAATCATGTTTTGTCAAAAACATTCAGGCCAAGGGGATAATTATTATTATTTTTTTGCCCTGAATTTATAATCTATTAGGACTCTCTTTCTTGAAGGAAGGAAAAAAGACTCCTAAAAGGATTAAATTTCCTTCATATGCATTATCCTTTTATTGGAGAAAAATTCTTGGACATATATAAATTAAAGATCTTTTCTTCTCACAACAACAACAATAGCATTCACAATGTAACCATTAAAAAGTCTTGTTTGGGGGGAGATTTTTCTCTCAATAATATTTTATATTTATACTAATTTTTATATGTAGGTCAATTGACCAATCCCCATTATGGTATCCTATTTTAGTATAATGTTTTTATACTTTGTTATTGTCCATCAGCGTTTGCATTGTAGGGTTCCGCATGATCGTCATTTAATCAAATTGGACTCGTGGAGGCTACCTATTAGTCGTTTTGCACATAATAATGTGGTTCTACACGTCTGGATTTCTCTTGAATTTTGAGATCAAAGTTTACAAGAATTATAGACAGTTATTACTTTGGTGCTGATGAATTACTTGTTTATATTCTCTTTAATTATGGGTATTCAGTCTTCCTTTTTATATGCTATTGCTATCCCTTGTTTCATACTTTTACTATAAGAAAGTATGGAATTTGCAACAATATTTTTAATTGTAATATATTAGTTGTCTGTAACGACCCGGTCGGTCGTTTTGAGTGTACTAGCTCCGATTTTCTATTTATTATTTTTTCCGTATATGTTTCTGCTTATGTGACTTGTCGGGAGGTCTTGTTTTTAATTTCGGATTGTTTTGGGATACTTAGTCCCTAAAACGGAAGCTTAAGTCTCAAGGTTTTGACCGTAGTCGGAAGTGGGTGACAATGACTTCGGAATGGAGTTTCGTCGGTTCTGTTAGCTCCGTTGGTGATTTTGGACTTAGGAGCGTGTCCAGACTGTGAATTTGAGGTCTGTAGCTAATTTAGGCTTGAAATAGCGAAAGTCTAATTTTGGAAAGTTTGACCGGGGAGTTGACTTTTGATATCGAGATCGGTTCCAGAAGGTGGAATAGGTTCGTAATGTTTAATATGACTTGTGTAAAAACTTTGAGGTCATTCAGACGTGGTTTGGTAGGTTTCGGCATTATTTGTGGAATTTGAAAGTTTAGAAGCTCTTTAGGCTTGGATCTGGGTATAATTGGTATTTTGATGTTGTTTTGAGTGATTCGAAGGCTCGACTAAGTTCGTATGATATTTTGGGATGTGTTGGTATGTTTGGTTGAGGTCTTGGACACCTTGGGTGAGTTTCGGATGCTTAACGGATCATTTTTGGACTTGGCTTGATAGCTGAAGTTCTGGTTTCAACAGGTTCTGGTTTCCTTGCACGCGATCGTAGGGATTCATTCGCGATCGCATAAGCTTATTTGGGGCAGAGGTGAGTTTCTTCTATGTGATTGCAGAGTTAGGAATGCGATCGCGTATGTGTACGAAGATGTGCTTCGCGAATGTGTGGCTAAGGTCGCATTCGCGTAGAAGGATTTCACCAGGAGAGGAGGTGTGGCCAATGCCCTATGTGATCGCGTGAGGCAAGATGCGATCGCGTAGGTATGGGATGCAGTGATCTGCGATCGTGTGGGTGACTCCGCATTCGCGTAAGATAAAAATGTGGGGCAGCATAGTTGTGCTTCGCGATCACAATGAATGTTCCGCGATCACGATGAAGGATATATGGGCAGGCAGTATCAATTTCTAAAACGAGGGTTTGAACCCATTTTTACATAATTTGAGCTAGAGAACACGAAATTGGGCCATTCTTGAAGGGATTTTCGTGGAGTTGATTGGGGTAAGTCATTCTTACTTGGTTTTAGTTAAATCCCATGCTTTCATCTTTAACTTTGTCATCTAATTTGTGATTTGGGGTGAGAAATTATGGAAAAAGAGGAAGCACTCTTGAGTTGGGATTTTGAGGTTTTTAATGGGATTTTGTTATCGGAGTTTTAGCTATAATTTAGTACTTTTCTTGTGGAATTGATCCCTTTAGCCTATATTGATTGTATTGTTCTACTTGTGGCTAGATTCGGGATATTTGGAGACTAATTCGAGGGGCAAAGGCATTGAAGAATAGGATTTTGCGCGGTTTGAGGTAAGTAACAGTTTTAAATCTGGTCCTGAGGGTATGAAACTACGGATTATTGGATTATGTGAGTATTTTGGAGGTGACGCACATGCTAGGTGACGGGCGTGTGGGTGTGCACCGTAGAAATTAGGACTTGGTCCATTATGTGAAACTGTAAAGTTGAATAACTTGTTGCTAGCTATTTGCTCTCCCTGTGTTATACAAATTTAACTGCAAATCATGGCAGAAATCATGATTAAGCTATGTGATTGTACTTTTGGGACCCACATAGGTCGCGTACTTGTTGAATTACTTGCTAATTGTTGTCTTGTACTCAGTCATGGTTTTACTTGCGCATCATATCTCAGCCTCTTCTTGATTTTTGTTGATACACTATGTTATCTTTCTTTGGGCCGATCTTTGTGATTTCCAAGAGCCCGAGAGACTAGAGAGGTTGATGACTGAGTGAGGCCGAGGGCCTGTCTCTGAGGTATTGATACTATGGCATGTGAGTTGTCAGTGCGGTTCCACATATTGATAATATAGCACGTGAGTTGTCCTTGCAGATATAGCGCTTGGGATGAAAGCAGCCCCTCCAGAGTCTGCACACCCCTAGTGAGCGCATGTACCTATTGAGTGCGAGTACTGAGGGCTGAGAGCCAAGTGATTGAGCTCTATGACGAGTTCAGTGTTTGTTGCCCTGAGAAGCTGTACTTGTTTTCCATTTGTTGATGCCCTTAGTTGCTATCTGTCATTGTTGTAAAATTTCTGAAAGATTCTATATCTGGATTACTTGCACTATAACTGTATAAACTGATTTGACTTGAACTACCGGATTTAAAATCATGTCTATTCTTTGATGGAATTATTGAAAATGAGCTGTATTTGTATAGCTCGTCACTCTTCTCAGATCTTTATTTATTTCCGTTACTTGCTGAGTTAGTTGTACTCATGCTACACCCTGCACTTCATGTGCAGATCTAGGTGTGTTTGATCATGGAGGTCGTTGAGTTCGTGCGTGATCAAGTACCGGAGACTACGAGGTAGCTGCCGGCATCTGTAGACCTTGTCTCTCCTTCTATGTTTTCTTTCTTTTCAGTATTGATACTCAGCATCTGCAGACCGATGTCGGGCTATTTTTCTGCACTTATGTTTTATTTGGGTTTTACCCCCGTTTTTATTAATGTCTCCGGTTATTTTAAATGTCTTAATTCATTTCTGTTAAATTTTAAAAGTGTTTTGGAAAGGTCGGCTTGCCTAATATCAAGATAGGCACCATCACAATGGGTTACGTTTTGGGGCGTGACAAGTTGGTATCAGATCCTAGGTTACATAGGTCTCACGAGTCATGAGCAGATTTAGTAAAGTCTTGCGGATTGGTATGGAGATGTCTGTACTTATCTTCGAAAGGCTGCCGAACCCTTAGGAAACTTCACATTCTTGAATTCTTGTCATATGAATATTTTGATTCTGGTAACTAAATTTTTATTGTTCAAATTCTTTCACAGATGGTGAGGACACGTACTACGGGGCAGGATGGACAACAACTAGCAACACCACTTAGGGCTGCGAGAGGCCGAGGTCACGGTAGAGGCCATGGTAGGGGTAGAGGTGCAGCTCGCACCGCAGCTAGTACAGCACATACATATCCACCAGTTGCCCAGTCCAGGAGCAAGCTCCAATTGTGGATGAGCGAATGGGACCAGCTCATGCACCACCTGTGCCTATCGTGATTCTAGGCCTTTAGGAGGCCTTAGCTCAGATTTTGACTGCGTGTACCAGTCTTGCTGAGGCAGTGTCACGCCCCGAGCCTGGGGCGAGACCGACACCCGGTGCCTCACCTATCCTTACGTACCAACTTGCGGCTCAGGAATTCTGGACATATATATCATACTTTGGCCAGGGGCCACATAACAAGATAATTTGCGAAGAAACATATAAAGATGAATAGAGACTAACGCTGACTAAATGTCAACATAAATCTGGACCGGCAAGGCCGTCATAACTACTATAACTGACAAGCCAACAAAATATACGTACATGGCCTACAAGCCCAACATACTGCACTAACTGACAGGATATGTCTACAAGCCTCTACTGATAGATATACTGTGATCGGAACAGGGTCCCGACCTTCCCATAACCTATCTATATATATACACAAGATGTATACAAAACTTCTAGACCCGGCAACTCCGAAGGACGGGGAGCTTACCGATAAAGCTGAACTTGGGCAACACCTGCTGAGGAGGTCTACCCGTCTGTCTGTCTGAACCTGCACGCATGAAATGCTGTGCCCCCAGAAAGGGACGTCAGTACGAAATAATGTACCGAGTATGTAAGGTAGTATACAGAAAGCTGAAACTGAACTGATAATCTAAACATGTGCTTACCTGCTGATACTGACTCAATTCTCTTAATATAATAAGTAAAATGTTTATCCGGCCCTATAAGGCTCAGTTTCGACCTTGTAAGGCTCGGTATATATATATAACTGCTCTGCCATAGCAGGCTCGCTCATAGGCGCTCGGCCATACTTGACTATGTATCTCGACCAACTGGGCTCGCTCATAGGTGCTCGGCCACAGTACGCTCGGTATATAACTTACCATCTGATCAGAGGTTGCCCAATAGGGGCCTTCCATTCGATTATAGCTCGATGGTAATGAAAATACTGTAATACTGTATATATAGACTTTCTTCTCTCTTGACTGGAAAAAGAAAATACTCAATTGAATATGAAGTCCCGATAAGGAAAATATTGTAACTTACAAGGCTAGGAAAATATACGTAAATTCTGGGACATGAATTTTTTCTTTATACCTCGTTATCAAACTTGTGTCATTACGAGATCCTCAAGATCGTCAAGCCTAATCTCGGAGCAAGCTTATGCCTAATTTACCTCTAATACTATTGTATGTTATTATAATGGAAGATATTGTATTTTAAATTGTTATTCGAGTACATACATTGTTATTGTGCTCCCATGGATATAAATATTGTACCATTTGGTAACTATACATCTATGAGTGGATTTATTTTTCAAAATGTATCAAAATGATATCCAATGACAACCGTGCACAAAGAACATCACTCTTGACCCTCAAATTTTCTCACAAGACTACTCTTAGTCTTAGGTGTTTTCACTCTTGAAAACAGATTTAGGAACTCTTTCCTAACTCTCAAATATGCTCCCACACATTTTTCTCCTCTACCCACAAGCATAAGGATGATGCCTATTTATAAAACATGAGACAGCCCCTTTGCCTTACACTTGTCATACATAGGCTTAGATACTTGTCCCACACAACTCACTATTTTAGTCTAGTGTAGTTGACATCCCCCAACTACTAGGATCATGTAGATCATGCTAATATAATGGAAATATGGCCCCAAAAACGTGTTAGTATAATCCGCTAGGTTTAAAAAAAATCCAACTCCTGCCTATGTGGACAATATGTGCCTTGTAGCTGCCCTTGACTTGGTCAATCTAAAGCTTGCTACCGATGTGCGTGCCTTTGCTTGAATCAGACACCAATGCCTTGCTCTCAGGTGCATTGCAGCCGCATTTAGCACATACCATTTCCCACGCACGTAGCCCTTTGCCTCGCCCCAATGTCATGATAAGTCTGCCTTGCGCGCATGCCTTCATTGCACTTTGCTTGCCTTTGCCCACTTCGTTTTTGCCTTGCCTTGGCATCACTGCCTCATGCCTTGATGCATTTGCCATGCTCAAGTGTCTCCCTCAGCCCGCATCTCATCGTCAAGCCCTTACCAAGCTGCCTTGCCTCTCTAAAAGCCTTGGTCATCACTTGCCCGTTTCCCTTTTTTCCTTGGTGCTATCTCGTGCACCTTAGCTTGGCAACACTCTTGTTTCCAAATAACAACACTCTCATTGTCAATTCAATCTCAAAGAGGCAGAGCCCCAACAAACCACCTGCATCCTTTGAAACTCGACGTCCTCATCGATTTAGCTCAATTTATGAGTCCTAATGGGTTGACAAGCAATGTCCCTTGGCTCCCTTCTCATCAGCCACAATTGCATCGACCCCAGCCATTTGTTTGTCGCTGGTCATTGCCTCCAATACGGCCCTTTTATCCGCAGTAGTGTTTGTATTCAACACTGCCTTCTTTGGACAGTCCATTTCTTGATGTGGCCCATCACAAATGAAACAGCCACTGAATTTGTTGCCCTTCTCCTTGCTCCTTGAAGTTCCACCCTCTTATTTTCCCTTCCCCTTGTCTTCATTAGCATTGTTATTTTCGCATTTATTCCACTCATTTGCCTTGTCCTTCTTTCCGTCATTGGACTTTGAAGTAGAAGTGTCTTCACCCAAGTGAAAATCAGCTAATGCATCTGTCGCAGCCACAATACTTGCAAGGTTTTGAATATTCTGCCTATGCAACTCCAATTGTGTCCATTATTGCAGCCCGCTCATGAAGTTGTGCAATTTGTCTTCTTTCGGCATATTGCTTATACTCAACATCAAAGAAGTGAACTCTTTGACATATGCTCTCACTGATCTGGTTTGTTTCAACTTTTTCAATTTGTCCCTAGCAATCCAAGCTGTATTGCTAGGAAGGAATTGATCCTTCAACTCCTTTTTAAGGCGCTCCCATGACTCAATCTTTGGTCTGCCCAAATTTCATCTTCAGCCACATGAGTGCTCCACCATAACTTAGCATTTTCACTCAAATACATGCTAGTCAAGGATACTTTGTCCTTCTCATCTTGCATACGAATAGCATGAAAGTACTGCTCCATATCCCAAAAAACATTCTCAAATTCACGTGCACTCTTTGCACCACCAAATGACTTAGGTACAAGAATTTTTACCTTGAGACGATCAACACCACGTTGAGGAGCATCATCTCCCATAGCACGTCGCAGCACCACTGTCTCGCTTTTCAGATACGCATTCTCTTGACTTAGTCTTGCCAATTCTGCCTCAAGGTAGGCAAGCCTTGTCACGAGGGTCTGAAATTCATCACCTTTAGGGACATTACCAATTAATACCTCCAGTTTTGTTAGTCTTTCCTGCAGTTCATTGTTACCATTGGCCATGATCTCAAACAAGACCACTAAATCTGCTACTGCTCGTCGTGTCTCCATCACGAACATGCTCCGCTGTGATACTGTAACGACCCGTCCAGTCGTTTTGAGAGTTGTAGACTCATTCCCCCATTTACTGCTCCTTTTGGTCTTTATAGCTATTATGTACTTGCCGAGGTAGTTGGTTTGGGTCCAGAAAGGTTTTGAAATGAGTAGAGACAGTTAGTCTCAAGGTTGGAAGCATAAGTTGAAAAGGTTGACCAGATGTTGACTTATGTGTAAACGACTCGGGAATAGAGTTTTGATGGTTCTGTTAGCTCCGTTGGGTGATTTTGGACTTAGGAGCATGTCCGTATTGTGATTTGGATGTCTATAGTTGAATTAGGCTTGAAATGGCGAAAATTAGAAATTTGAAAGTTTGACTGAGAGTGGACTTTGTGGTTACCGGCACTACTAGAAAGATATCATTTTCCCACAAAATTTCCCACGAATAAATTGTCAGTGTTAATTCTCACCGAAATTCAATGGGAAAATTAAAATTTCTTTTCCAGATAAAAAATAATAACATTTCCCATTGACTATCCGTGGGAACGTTTTGGCATAAAAATGTGCGTAGTTTAGTTCCCTCTGATTCTGTGGGAAAGTCATTAAAAATAATTATATAAAACTTAAAAATATTCCTAGAGAAGACAGTGGGAACTTAAACAATAAATAAAAAATATTTTTAAATATTCTCACATACTCAGTGTGTACGAAAGTTTTTGAATTATTAAAGTTTTCTTAAAATTCGGAAAAACATTTCCCACAGAGCTTTCCCACGGTAGTAGTGGGAAAGTTTATTATTATTCACATAACGTTTACGTTTTCTCTTAGTTTATTCACATTGTGTTTTCCCCCTCTGTCTCTCTCACTCTACAGACGAGTTCTCACTTCACGCCATTGCTGGGTAAGTCGACCCCTCTCTCTCTCTCTCTCTCTCTCACCCTCTCCTTTTTCGTTTTTGATTTCTCCCAAAAAACTTCGAAATTTAGGGATTTTATACTGTTTCAAACCCTAGGTTTAAAAAATTAATGTTGTTATCTTGTGCATAAATGGTCTAATTAAACCTAAGTATTTATTTGTTTCGTCTTAGAAACAATTAATTTGTTGAAAGACAATATTGGGTTGGTTTATTCTTGTTTGTTTGGTCTATTTTTCAGATTTTTTTTGTATGGGTATTTGGAATTGTAACATAAATTAATGGTTGTTGTGGTATGTCATAATGTATTAATATGACAAACGGTTGAATTGTTGAAGTCATAGCAAATAACGAGCTCAAAATTTTACTTCTTTAATTTCTACATTTTGGATTATCTAATTAAAGCATAAAACTGTTAGCAAGAGAAGCAGAACTGACCTTTCTATAGGAGTGCATCAATAAGCTTATTGTAGTGCTCAATTCCGGCCATATTAACTTCTCCAAATATCCCCTCTGACTTAGAAAAACAAAAGAAGATTCTCATCGTAAGTGACAATTAGGAGTTTACTTGTTTAACATGGAGGAAAGAGAGCAGTGACAGTTATAACTTACTAGGCAGAATTCTTGCCCATGAGTTTGATGTCCTCCTGTTTATATTTTAAGACCAAACAGATCAGAACTCTTCTATTTCATGATTTATGCTTTTATATTATTGCTAATACACTGCATTAGTCTATGATGCTATGTTCCATTGGAGATTGGTTAAGAATAATAATTGTCTTACCCTTACTCCCAAATAATACCCGGCCGATCATTTTGGGAGTTGTAGTCTCGTTCCCCCATTTACTGCTCCTTTTGTGCTTTATAGCTATTATGTGACTTGCTGAGGTAGTTCGTTTGGGTCCGGAAAGGTTTCGGAATGAGTTAAGACACTTAATCTCAAGGTTAGAAGCTTAAGTTGAAAAAGGTTGATCGGATGTTGACTTATACGTAAACGACTCCGGAATAGAGTTTTGATAGTTATGTTAGCTTCGTTGGGTGATTTTGGACTTAGAAGCGTGTCCGTATTATGATTTGGAGGTCTATAGTTGAATTAGGCTTGAAATGAAAAAAATTAAAAATATTAAAGTTTGACCGAGAGTGGACTTTGTGGTTACCAGGCTCAGATAGGAGTTCTGAGAGTTGGAGTAGGTTTGTGGTGTCATTTGTGACTTGTGTCAAAAATTTCGGGTCAATCGGACATGATTTGATAGGTTTCGACGTTGTTTGTAGAAGTTGGAATTCCTTAGTTTCAATAGGCTTGAATTGGGGTGAGATTAGTGTTTTTGATGTTGTTTGAGGTGATTTAAGGGCTCGACTAAGTTCGTATCATGTTTTAGGACTTGTTGGTATGTTTGGTTGAGGTCCCGGAGGCCTCGGGTTGATTTCGGATGCCATGAACAAACGATATAATAACAGGACACATGGGGAATCAAAAACATAGGCACCCCTAGCACTTCTATGAATAGAGACATTTATGAAAGTTGTGCGTTTGCTCGTTAGTTTGTAACATATGGATCACGCCAAAAGGAAAGAAGAGATAGCCTTGACATACCTTATGGAAATATGTCCAATAACAATGCTAAACCACCTTAATATACAACAACGGCAGTGAAACTATTGTTAAGTTACAAATGACTCTCTCTTTTATATAACGAAAGTAACTTAATCTGTAACAAAAAACGGGCAGCATTTCTCCTGATTTTACTGCTCCCTCAAGCCTACTATAGGTAAGACAACAACACAATACAATCATCAACTCGGAACAACCTAACTACAATTCGGGACCTTTAATACAACAAAAACCCCAAATACACCGTAACACACCCATTCAACAAGTTATCAAGTAGCCTTAAACTGCAACCACGAGCGACCAGACTAGTACCCTACCACATATAAAATTTCTCCTTTAACAAACTCCATAAATCAGC
Organism: Nicotiana tabacum; assembly: GCF_000715075.1. Classification (NCBI taxonomy): domain Eukaryota; kingdom Viridiplantae; phylum Streptophyta; class Magnoliopsida; order Solanales; family Solanaceae; genus Nicotiana; species Nicotiana tabacum. The sequence goes on along the minus strand of NC_134097.1, from coordinate 14,550,014 downwards.
ATCACAATAGGCCAACACGAGTGGGCTACGAAATAGTCCGCTAAAAGTGGAATAAATCGAACTCACGGCTTCCGATCACCGTCCCGTGAGTTCTAACTATTAGGAAACAAATTAATCAACATTCCTTGATATTTAAAAGCTTAAATACAGAAATTAGATATTTTATTAACTATGAAGTACCTTCCAAAACTCAAGTTACAAAGAAAAAGAGGCGGTATGATGATACTTACGTCGCAAGGATCGTTCTAATGTTATCACTTCTTGATTTCGTACCCTGGATGTTAATCTTCTTTGAAACCCTTGTAGAGAGCTTAAGGATAGGTTTATGGGGGTTCTATATTTGTTTTATATGAAAAATGAAGAGAAAGACAACTTAAAACCTATATATATCAACTTTTGAAAAGTCAAAGAGGTGCTAGGTTGGCACCCTAGCATTGGACCTTCTTTAGACGCTCATATATTTTTATCTGGACGTCGTATGAATGAATGGTTAAGAGTTTCGGTAACTAAATTCCAAGAACTTTAATTTGGTATATAATATATCCCAAAAGGACCTCTTATAACACTCGAAATGTATTGCTCAAAAAGCTTCGTTACAAGGCAAATCCATAGTCGGTTTTTCCGCAACTTATATCCGATATTTTCCAATCTTTATATTTTATATTTAAACATCATATATAGTCATATTATGACTTTAAACTCTTTTAAATCATGATTAACAAGTCTCATATTCATTATACGTAACGTTGGGATGCAAAGGGTGTAACAAATTTCAAGTATATTGGGAGAAAATCGCATCTACATTTGACCTAATTTTCATCACATTTATGAATGTAACTTGTGATGACCTTCGCCAACTTTTGTTCCACGTATCTCTTGACTTCAAAACATAATACACGACTATCATACGACTAAAATACCTCATAACGTAACCATCTAGTCATGTTAAGCACCCTATTCTTATCCTAAGAGTACATGTTATAATATACCTAACTTGTTGACTTTAAACTTATTTTCTTCAGTTTGTTTAGCTCTTAAGTATTTCAACCCTCCTGGTACTTGTTATCCATTATGGTAAAGATTTGTAACCTCCAAGGTAATATGATTAACTTACCTTATGTACTTTCAAAAATGTTCTCATTTCAGTGCTTACATCAATTGACTTACGATATACTCTTACGTACAAAAACATGTGGTGTCACAAAAACGCGAGGGTCTCACCCTCAGCTCTAAATCACAAGTAGAATACACATCACACCAACTGAAAACTTCCACTAACTCAATTCCGCAAAATGAAATCACAACTTGTAACGGACTTCCCATACAAGTAGAGCACCTAAATCACAAAGTTTAACCAAACTACCTAGAAATCACATCAAAACCTACCGTAATGAGTAACATAAAGTTCATTCTAGTCTTATATCCCTCAATAGTGAACAAACCAAGACGATTGACACCAACTACCACTATAGAATCTCCCAACAGGGGTAAGCACATAAGCAGGGTACAAGAATCATGAAACTTATCCATATATGAAGCAAGATAGGAAGACTCACCCCGATAAGAAGAACTGAATCAAAATAAGAATGATGCTACTCTATAACAAATCGAAACCATACCTTTAACGACACTATCTGGTATAACGGCCTCAACCCTACCATGGAAAGCATATAAACGGGTCGGGCCTCCCCCTCTAGGACGCCATCTACCCCGCTGTCCTTCACCCCTAGCTTGCTGTGTAGGTGGAGTAGAAAATGGAATGGTGCCCATTCCCTGAGTGCTCTGATGAAATCCACCTCTCTTGAGTCTAGGATAATCTCTCATTATATGTCTACTATCGCCACACTCGTAACAACATCTCCACGGGCGTGGATGCTCGTACTAAGTCTGTACTGGATAATTGGAATAACCGTTGTAGGAACCCCGTGCAGGTGGTGCACTAAAAGATGACTTCTACATATGAGTACCCCGATGTCCCTGACTAATTGAAGCACCACGAGTAGTCTGAAGTGCTGACTGGACCGGAGGACTGTCCAAGCATCCATCGTGATAGGTCATAGCAGAAGAGTATAATCCACTGAATCCTCCAAAACCCTGAGACCGCTTGGTCTCCTTATCCTCCCTCTCCTCACCCTCTAACCTCCTGGCAATCTCCACAACCTGCTGAAATGGAGTATCCGTCTCCAACTCCAGAGCCATGCTAAATCTAAGACCATAACTGAGCCCCTCAATAAATCTTCAGACTCACTCTCTAACTGTAGGAGCCAAATTATATGCATGACGGGATAACTCACTGAACCTAATGGCATACTCCTACACTATCATGGTGCTCTGACACAGTTGCTTAAACTCTATACGTCACGCATCCCAAAGGGTCTGGGGAACAAACTCCCTAACAACATCTCTGAAAATTGAGTCCAAGTCACTGATGCTGCATCAACTGGCCTACCCTCCTCATAAACCTGCCACCACTGATGTGCTACTCCCGACAGTTAAAATGTAGTAAAAGAAACTCCACTCACCTCCACAATACCCATGGTGCGGAGAATACGATGGGACTTCTCTAGAAAACACTACACATTCTCTGGTAGCTGTGCCACTGAAAGTAGGTGGACTATACCTCTTGAACCTCTCAAGCCTCTTCTGCTCCTCCTTTGATGCCCCTGGCAAGACCTTAGGCTGAACTGGAATAACAGGTTCTACCGGTACCACATCCAAAACCTGACCAATGTGAGTCCGCTGCTCTGGAGAACGGGCGGTGGGCGTCTAAGCTCCTCCCTCAATCTGTGAAGTATCTACTACAACGGAGATCAATCCCGCCTGAGCCAATTTACCAAACATGCTCAGGAACTGCGCTAAAAACTCCTAAAGTTCAGGGGTAACAACAGGCGCCTCCGGTGCCTCTCCCCCAACTGGAGATACTGGCGACTTCACAACTTCTACTCTAGTTGCGGCACATGCCCCTCCTCGGCCACCACCTTGGCCCCGGCCTCTCGCAGCCCTAGCAGGGTGCGCGGGTGTCTGCTTAGCTTATCCAGTAGCGCATGTTCTCACCATCTTCTAGAGAATAGGGATACAAAGGCTCAAACTTCAAAATCAATAAATCCTCAAGACATGTATGAAAAAAGAGTAATTTTCCTAATAGTCTCATACCCTCTTGAAGATAAGTACAGACGTCTCCGTACTGATCCGCAAGACTCTATTAAACTTGTTTGTGACTCGTAGAGCCTCTGAACCTAGAGCTCTAAATACCAACTTGTCACGACCTAAAATACTACCACAGGCGTCATGATGGCACCTAGTCTCTTAGACTTGATAAGCTAATTACTAACAACAATTAAGACAGTTTTTAACAATGATACTTTTGAAAAAGAGTTTAATATGAATACTGAAACAAAAAGAGCAAAATAAGCCTACGTGGCAATAATCTTAACAACCTCCCAAGACTAGGTAATATAGAGTCACGAACTCTAGCTGAATACATGGAAAGATATCAAAGATGGAAATACAATATTATTCAAATGATAAGCAGACATTACAATGAAAGGAAAGGACTCCAAGGGACTGCGACGACCAAGCATCATTACCTTGAATCCTCGCGATCAATAAGCTAACTCTGACCGAGTCTGATATCTCCAATACCTGGCTCTGCACAAAGATGTGCACAAGTGTAGTATGAGTACACCGCAACCGGTACCTAGTAAATATCAAGAGTAACATCGGTGGAGTAGTGACGAGGTACATGTCACGACACCTACTAGTCAAAATAACCTGTGCAGTATAGAAGTATAAAGCTAATAATGAAAGCACAAATCAGTAAATGGCAACAAGAATCAACATATGATATAAATAGTAAAGTAATACGAACACCGGGAAAGTACTATTGAAACCCAATAAGGAAGAAAATGACTACCAATTAAGCCATGATGTTCTAGCACTATTTTCGCAAAGCAATTACTTTTAGATACCTCATCTCATAGTCACAAGTCATGGGTCCCAACCCAACATCGCATGGATAACTCACGTGCCAATATCCTAATCCGCCTGGCATGATCATAGGCTCATAATCTGCCCGGCATGGTCACATGCTCAATATCATAATCCGCCCGGCATGGTCTCAGGCTCAATATCACAATGAGAGATAATACAAGGATACATGGTCATGATCAATAAATGTCAAGTTTAATTCTTGTGCACTAGGATAAGTGGAATGCTATGGTGTATGCTTGTGCAAGTGTACTATTACAACCCAAGTCAACAGGTAACATCAAAGACATCGAGTAACTCATCAAAGCAACACATCATGTCACTTAATGTGTATGACATACATAAGGAAAAATACACCATCACACGAATATCACCAAAACAATGCCCCGGCCATCACACGTCATCCCTGACATTTGCAACCCTTATCTCTCCGATAGCCACCCGTATCACTCCACCCTGACAATATCATTAGCCAAATGTATTACTCCAATAGCCACCCGTATCACTCTGATAGCCATCCTTATCACTCCGTCCGGACCAAAACATAATAGCTAGTTGTATTACTCTATACAATCAACAATAGTGAGATGCCACTCTTATGCCTCACATAACAACAACAGTGAAATACCACCCTTATACTCTACACAACAACCACCAATCAACACAACAATACACATGTACAACATCACAACAACACGACATATCAATTCATACCACAAGTGCCCTTAGGCCACAACCTTTCAGAAAGAACCAACAATATAAATATTTCCACAACAAATAGCCCACGGCTCAAACATAGTGTGTATATAATCTCATAACAACAAAATGACGAAAAAGTAACTCAACTATGAACAACACCCCTTTTAAATACAACTTCACTTAAAATAGATTAATGATTTTTAATAACTTCAACTTCAATTAATTTCTTAATGATAAACTCGATAATGAAGGTATTTTCATAAACTGGCAAACTTCGGATTCTAGCATATGAAATCAGCTAAAATTGAAAGAGATGGCACAAACTAGAAACTACGTCAAAATGTATGAGAATAACCCGACAACAAAAATGATACCATGTAACAACAATTTCATTTAAGGGTAAGTCAACAATAAAAGAAGTCACATAGTGATAAAAGTGGAAACAACTTCGAATAAAGTCTATTATAAGAGTAAATATGACAAGTAAAAGTTGTGACATATAACCACAACTTCAAATAAAGCGTGTGATAGTAAGCATGACGAATTAAAGATATGACATATGATAACAATTCCAAATAAATGCATGAAAGAAGCCTAAGAGTCTAAACCAGCCAATTTTCACATATAAGCCCGAGTACGTACTCGTCACCTCGCGTACAAGGCTTTCACATGATACAAAATAGTACAAATGACTGAAATCCTAGGGGGTAGTTTTCCCACACAATTTTTGACAAGATACATAACTCAAAGAAGCTAAACCGATACTCAAAAATGACCTTCTCATATGAAACAACCTCCGAGCGGCTCAAATCTCGCCAAAATAAAGTAATATCAGAAATAAAAACCATAAAAAATAATTTCGGATAATAAAGCTTCGATCTTTAATGGAAACTAAAAAGTCAACCCTAGGCCCGCACCTCAAAACTTGACAAAATTCATAAAACCCGAACACTCATTTCGATACGAGTCCAACCATACCAAAATTATCCAATTCTGACATCAAATCGTCCTTCAAATCATCATTTTATATTTTTGAATGTTTTTATAAAAATCCCTAATTTTCTCCAACTCAAATCACTATTTTAATGGTAAAGCAAAGATGAAATCATGAAATATAATCAAATCTGGGTGAAGAACACTCACCCCAATCCAAAGCATGAAAATCCCCTACAAAATTGCCCAAAAGTGAGCTCTTTAACCCCAAAAGTATTAAAATATCAAAAGATTTTGTAATAGAGTACTTTATATTTCTGCCCAGGTATTACATATCACGATCGCAGAATTACCATCGCGATCGCGGAGGCAAAAACTTTTAGCTGACAAAACATTTTTCGCGAATGCGGACAATGAGTTGTGAACGCGACACACAACCTGCAGCAACTACGCAAATGCGTAGAAAGTCATGTGATCGCGGAGAACAAGCATCTAATGCCCCATCTAGCTTTCCCTTGCGCAAACGCAAAAGACATATCGCGAATGTGGACCAATGCCAACTGGACCTTCGCGATCGCGTACATACAGTTCTGTCTGCGATGAACAAAAATGCTGATATCCCATAATCACTTTGCGATCGCAGCTTCAACTTCGCGATCACGAAGAACAACAGCCACACAAGAGACCAGCAACTCTAAAGCTTGAAGAAATGGCCCGTAGCCCATCCGAAACACACCCGAGGCCCCTGAGACCCCGTCCGAACATACAAAAATATTTTAGAACAAAATACAAACTCGATTGAAGCCTCAAATCACATTGAACAACATCAAAACTATGAATCGCACCTCAAATCGTACTTAATGAACTTATGAACTTTCCACCTTTACAACTCGCGCCGAATTATATCAAATCTCCCGGAATTACGTCAAATTTTGCATGCAAGCCCCGAATGACGCAACAGAGCTATAAAAACTCCCGAAATCAAAATCCGAAGCCGATATCAATAACGGCAACTCTCGGTCACACCTCTGAACCTTCCAAACCTTCAACATTCCAACTTTTCGCCAAAATGTGTCGAATCAACCTACGGACCTTCAAATCCAAATCCCGACATACACTTAAGTCTAAAATTACCATATAATCTAATGGAATAATCAAAAAAGCATTCCGTAGTTGTCTTCACAAATGTCAAACTCCGGTCAACTCTTCACTTAAGCTTCTAAACAAGAATTGTTATTCCAAATCAATCCTGAATCATCCAAAAACTGAACTCGACTACATACGCAAGTCATAATACATAATATGGAGCTGCTCGAGACCTTAAGCCACCGTCCGGGTCATTACATAAAAATATGGAAAACTAGCCCTAACAAATATGGAAAAAAAACTCTCATAGTCCTAACCATACACAAATATATACACCCATACACACGCTTCTTTAATACCCCCACCCCTCAAACTGGCGCACGCGGATTACAAATGCCCAACTTGCACAAGAGAGAAATATACTGAGATTTTTCTAATTCCTTCGTAAATATATCTGCCGATTTATCACATGGAGGCATTAAGCTAGTACTAATATTCCCAGTGTCAATTTAGTCACGAATAAAATAACAATCCACTTCAATATGTTTGGTTCTTTCATGAAAGACTGGATTCTTTGCTATATGCAATGCTGCTTGACTATCACAATAAAGATGAATAAAGGATGTGCAAGTCACTCGTAAACTAGATAAAACTTCCTTCAAGCATTTTACTTCACAAATTTTCATTGCAATAGAACGATATTTAGCCTTTGCTGATGATCAAGAGACGATATGTTGCTTCTTAGTCTAACAAGATATGGATGAGTCACCCAATGAGATAAACCAACCCGTGAGAGAGCATCGAGTCAAGGGACAACCAACTCAATAGGAGTCACACCATTCATAGAGATGTATAGAGACATAGATCATATTTGCTATACAATAAAATACGTTGTCCTCAATTCCCTTTCAAGTAGCGAAAAACCCCTAAAGTTATATCCCAATGCTTCTCTTTTAGTTTCTTCATGAACTAAGATAAAATATGAACAGTGTAGGCTAGTTCCGACCGAGTTAAGAACAAATAAATAAGTCGACCTATCAAACGACGATAGCGCTCAGGGCCATCAAGCGCCTGTCCACCCAAAAATGCGAGCTGGTAATTCTGTTGCAAGGACATTCACAGAGGCCTAGCACCTAATAACCCAACTATAAAATAACAATCCACTCCAAGGCATATTTTTGTTGGCTCAACAAGATGCCTTCCGAATTTTTGGAGACTTCCACTACTAGAAAATATTTCAATCTGCCTAAATCATTCATGTGAAAGCATTTGCCAAGATATGTTTTGAACTCGAGGATATCCTCTGGCGCATTTCCCGAGATAATCAGATCATCAACATACACAAGGACATTTAATCAAACTTCACCCTTTTTCAGTGTGAAAAGAGAGTAATCAGAGTATGAATGCTTGAACCCATAGTCCTCCAAGGCAGCTAACAACTTAGCAAACCAATACCTCGACGCTTGCTCTAACCCATAAAGGGACTTCCAAAGTCTTTACTCTTTTCCTGGACTTCCAACTCGAAACCTAGGATGCAATTTTATGTACACATTCTCCTGAAGATCCGCATGCATGAAGGCATTCTGTACATCCATTTGATGTAACTCCCATTTTTACTGATGCTACAATAAAATATGTACGTACAATCGCTGTCTTTGCCATTGGGGAAAATTTTCATTATAGTCGATCCCCTCTACTTGATTATTCAAGAGAACAGTTAGTCGGGACTTCTGTCGCTCAATTGTTCCATACAAGTTGTACTTTATCTTGTAATCCCACTTGCAATTGAGAGTCCTTTTGTTAGGAGGCAGATTCTCTATTACCCATGTTTTGTTATTCTCTAGCGCATGTGTTTCTGATCTTATAGCTTCTCTCCACAAGCCATCTGGCCTCAGAGAAATGAGCTGGTTCATGAGCTACAATGATTGCTTCAATAAAAGCCCTTTGTACGAAGAATTTATTGCAGTTCACATGTTGTGTTAAAGGATAAGGCATACGTGAAGTGATGATGTGAAGTGGATGGAGGACAAGATGGACTCAAAATATGCACAACATTAGTAACATAATCACACAATCGAACCAGTGTGTGTTTTTGGTGGTGTCCGCATCCCAAATGCTCCTCCTATATTATTTCACCTTCCTTAGTTTCGGCCCCCATCCTGGCAAACATTTTTCTCTATCTCGGCTTTGTGGTGATCCTCCACATCGTACTTGTCTTCACATGCTTCAAGATTCACTCCCCCCCCCCCCCCGCTTAAAAATCCTCATCCTCTCCTAGTTCCTCCATATGAATTTCTTTATTTTCGTCCCTACTAGTGTTATATGTCCATGAAGCAAAAGGAAATTCAGTTACATAGAAGTCAACGTCTTATGAAAAAAGATATTCTTTCTTCTCCTAATCATACACCTTCTAAACTTTTATTCCATAGGTATACCCTACAAAGACACATCTACGACTTCTACTCGAATATTTATCACCTTTCCTCAATAAGATTTGAGCATAACATATCAAGCCAAATACTCGAAGATGTCCACGCTTAGGTACTCGACCATATAATATTTCATAAGGTATCTTTCCTTAAAAGATTGAAGGTGGAGTTAGATTAATCAAGTGATAAACCGTCAAAACACATTCCCCCAAAAATCAATTGGCAAGTTACCTTGAAAGTGCAAGGACCACGCTACATTCAAGATATGATGATGCTTCCTTTCACTCTCCCATTCTGTTGGGGTTCCTGTACATGATGTTTGAAAACCAATCCCACATTTAAGAAAATAATTCTCATACATGTAAACTCTGTTTTATTATCGCTCCTGAAGGTTTTAACTCGCTTATTGAGTTCTCTGTGTACCATAATAACCAAGAAAAGAAATCCACGCATCACACGAGTAATCATCTTCAATTGTCAGAAAATATGATGCACCACAAGACGAAGTTGTTCGATAATGTCCCCACAAATCACAATGAATCAACTCAAAAATGCTAGAAGCTCTATTATTACTCAAAGGAAATTTGTGTGTTGTTTGTTTAGATCGAGTACATACATTGCAACTTTTATCCAAAACATCATTATTGTTTCTAAAATCTATGACATGATTAATTTGGTCACTTGTAGAGAGGGATGACCCAAACACCTGTGCCAAAAATCTAGCAAGCCTACACCACCAACCTTTAAATCACATACCCTATATTTCTTTCAGATATTGTAGAGCCCATCTTTTCGTTCACCGCTCCAATCAGCATCCTAAAGGTGCGGTCATGTATAATACATAAATGTGTAGTTAAAAGGACCAAACAATCTAAGTAGTTGATTAATTGAGATACAAAAATCAAGTTGCATGTTTAGCCGGGCACATCATGAACATTTTTAGGACCAAATTTCTTTCAAGTTTTGTTGAACCCTCCTTGGTCGCTACAACATTACTCCCATCAAGCAAACTCACTGGACATCATACAATTTTTCATACATTATGCAATAATTTTTAACATCTTGTCATATGATTCGTCGCTCCTGTATCGATAATATAAGATACTTAATTTTTCGTACCGGTCATCTTTTAATTCGAACTTATCTGTCGGTTATTCAACATAGTAATCAACATTTGCCACTGCTCATTACTCAACCCTGAAGGCCCTGCCTTTTCTACCTCTGTCACAGCTGCAGAGACGCCATCTCCTGTGACCTATGCAACATTCGCCCGATACGCAGCGCCACATCCGAGAACTCCATTCATTAACCCCTCTAATATTATTGTTTTCCTGTACCGCGTACACTTGATTTACCATCACCACGAGGTATGTCTCTCCACAATTCCGGATATCCAACAAGTTGGAAGCAACTTTCTGAATCTTGCCCAGTTTTCTTATAGTAGGAGCACGTATTTTGTCCTTCAATTCATTGAGAGCTCTATAGGGGGATGTCATTTGTACAAGAAGGCCATAACATTGCCACGTTCACCTATCCCCCTAGACATCGTCTTCACATGTTCGTCTTGTAACAACTTCAAGTAAGCTTGATTCAAAATTGGCAATAGATCTTGAGTGAGCAAGTTCGACCTCACTATTCCATACAGTGTTTCATCTAACCCCATAAGAAAAAGGTGCACCTTCTCATATTCCCTTTTCTTTCCAAGATTGCACCAAGATCACATGTGCACATAAAACATGTGCAAGTCGGTGTTAGATTAAAATTAGCAAGTTCTTCGCAAAGTTTTGTTAATTTTCTATACTAATTAACTATAGTCATGCCGTTTTGTTTGCACTCTACAGGTTCGATCTTCAAATGTTGTATTCTTGGACTGTTAGAGATCGATAAACTTTCTTTAATACTATTCCATAAGTCTTCAACTACTTCCATGTGTGATATAGACAAATGCAATGTAGGATCAATAGCATTCCGAATCCAAGAAACCAATTACAAGTTGATGGTCCACCAATCTTCAAAATCTGGAGACTTCTCATCCGGTCTCTTGATTGTTCCATCAATAAATACAAATTTCTTCATTGCCCTCAAGGCGGTCCTCATGGACCTTGCCTATTCATCATAGTTTTCTTCGTTTAGAGCCTCCTATGTTATCAAAATTCCAAGATTGTCATTAGATGTTATATCATACGGAGAGATTGTCTTTCGTTTGTTTGTTTCGTAACCACAACCACTCCAGCCAGTAGACGTGGGGTCTTTACCATTTTTCCATGTCATTGGTACGTCATTCAAAGTTCCTTATGGTGTGGCTCGACCTTGGCTTTGATACCATGCCAAAATATGCAAGCACACAATGGCCAAGTATGAAAGAGAAAGTAGTCCTAACAAATATAGAAAAACTATTGAAAACCATTGTCCTAACAAATATGAAAAACTAGTCCTAAACAATATAGAAAAATATCCAAATATTGAAAAGGAAAAATCTCCTAGTCCTAAACATACACAAATATATACACCCATACACATGCTTCTTTAATAGATTGTTTGCGAAACACGTTAACTATGGTAAAGTACTAACAGTTATAGTTAATTTGTCAAGACCTAAAATCCACCTAGTCGTGATGGCACCTAACCCAACCCACTAGGTAAGCCAAATACAATCAACACTATTCTAATTAAGTAAAGTGGTCAACAAATAAAATAACTAAATTTCCATACAATATCCCAAGAACTGGCAGTACAAGTCATGTGCAACTAACACTTAGATTTACAAAGATAGTATAAAATAAATACAACATCTATTTGGAATGAACATAACATATTACAAATATAAATCTACCAAGTATATGTGGTAGCTATATTCAGAAAGCAAGTACATCTTCAGTGCCAGCTCACGTCATACATAGCATCTCAGCTCCAAGATCTGCACACAAGGTGCAGAAATATAGCATTAGTACAACCGACCCCATGTGCTTAACAAGTATCATAACGAACCTTGACAAGGTAAGTAATAGAAGCAACAATTATAAACGATACTCGCCAATCACATGTACAATTCATTACTCCAACAAGTACATAATAGTAATATGATAAAATCATGAAATCAAATATAAAACCACCTTGGTACACACAATTTTTTTTAATGTACTCTGCTCAGTCAACAATCCATCATATAAGGAAAATATGCAAATAAATAAGGTAAACAACCAAGGAAATTATAGTAAAAATGAAATGCAATAACCACATATCAATCCATTACAGCGTGCAACCCGATCCAAATAGAAGTTACGTCTCTAAGATCCATATTAGAATCACAGAGACTAAATGAAACTAATACCTAGCTCTCCCAGAGCACACATCAACTAGAAATCCATCGGGTTCTCACACTCCGCCTGTACACCATCAAGAAGGCACATGAGAGGGTGACCCTAGGGGGATGGATCCATATCCATACGCAGCACGAAAAACTCACGTGCTATGAACCCATCATGGTCACATGTTCAATATCATAATATGGCTGGCATGGTCAAATGCTCAATATCATGAATCCGCCTGGCGGGGTCACAACCTATATCACTATCTGCCTGGCGTGAACATAGGCATAATGTCACAATCCTCCTGTTGTTGTCACAAACATAATGTAACAATCCGCCCAACTTGGTCACAGGCTACCAGTCCATACCATATCACGTGGAAATCAATTATACATGAACACATGTATACGATCAATGAATATCATATTTGATACTCCTAGACTGGTATAAGTGACATGGTAAGGTGTATGCACGTGCAAGTGTGATATCATAGCTCAAATCAGGTAAATACATCACAAATAACAATAATTAGGTCCAATCAGAAGATTAACATCTATGTAACCTCAAAAGTGGCTCAAATATCTCACAAGTACAAATATTAAAACCATCGCAGCATGAAGCTTAGTAATCAATTCAAGGCATAACAAAGCCTAAACACTACCCCAAGCATGAATAAGTTCTCGGGTGCATGCAATGGGATCAACCCCACACATATGGGCCACCCATAGCACGTAGCTATCACAAATAATCCAGGAAACTAGTGTCTTAACAAAATTTAGGTATGATACTTACCTCAAACAAGCCAAACCGATACTCTAGAAGCACCATCCCGCACAAACCGACCTCCGAATGGCTTGATATTAGCCAGAAGCACTCAAAAACCACAAATAATGTCATAGGAAACAAACCCAAACGATAAAGGTCGAATCTTTAATCAAATGCTCAAAGTTAACCAAAAGGTCAACTCAGGGCCGCATCCCGGAACCTAACATAACTCACAAATTCTGATAACCCATTCGGATACGAGTCCAGCCATACAAATTTCATCCAATTCCGACCCCGAATCGATGTTCAAAACTTTATTATTCACTTTAGAAAAAGCTTAAACAAAATTTCCAGTTTCTCTTTTAGATCCATCACCTAAATGCCAGAATCAAATATAAAATCATGTAAAATAATCAAAATCGAGTCAAAAATACTTACCCCAATTCATGTGATAAAAATTCTCTCCAAAATCGCTCAAATCCGAGCTTCCCAACTCAATATGTGATAAAATAACTCGTAAGTGTAAAAATAGAGTACTTATAAACACTTCTGAGCTTTATCCGTTGAGATCGCGACAAATACATTGCGATCGCGTACAGTAAAAATAGCACTAGCCGAAAAATACACATCGCGTTCGTGACACAGCCCTCGCGAATGCGACGACCATAGGAATAGAACTACGCGAACGCGCCCCACTCCACACGAACGCGAAGAGAATTCTCCCAATACCCACGTTGCCTCGCGATCGTGAACTCTCACTTGCGACCGTGATGGCCAAACCACCCAAAACCCGCGAATGTGATCTTCCCGTCGTGAATGCATAGAGTAAAAGTACCCAGCTCCAACATTACACTTTGCGATCGCAATATACCTTCGTGATCACAAAGAAGGAAAACCAGCACTAGTAATTTAGAGCAAACCAACAATCAACATAAATGAAAAATGATCTGATAACATCCTGAAACACACCCGAGGCCCTGGGGATCCCATCTGAGCGTACCAACAAGTCTCAAAACATGACACAGACCTACTCAAGGACTCAAATCAGACATAGTAACATCAGAACTATGAAATACACCTCAAATAAAACCTAATGAACTATTTCAAATTTTCCAATTCCAAACTTACGTCGAACACATCTAAATAACTCGGAATCATCTCAAATTTTGAACAAGAGTTCCAAATGGCATAACGAACATATTCCAACTTCCGGAATAACCATCCAAACCCGATAACATCAAAGTCAACTCCTGGCCAAACCTATGAACTGTCCAAACCTTCAAATTGCAAACATTTGCCAAATAGTGCCAAAACCTTCTAGAAACATCCAAATGCAAATTCAGGCATACACCCAAGTCCAAAATAATCATCGGCGCCTAACAGGATAATAAAAGAACCGATCTGAGGTCAAATTTACAAAAGTCAAACTTGGTCAACTCTTCAAAGTTAAAGCTTGTAAAACGAGAATCATTCTTCCAAATTAATCCCGAACCACTTGAAAAACAAAACAGATAATTCAGGCAAGTCATAATACACCATACGAAGCAACTGATCGGGTCGTTACATTCACCCCCCCCCCCCCCCGCTTAAACATACGTTCGTGCTCAAATGTGTCAAAGGTCATCCCAAAGCTATCAAATCATTGTATAAACTCACCATACATATACCCATGGGTGATACCACGCCATCTCAAACCATTTAAGCTTGACAACACAACCTAAATGAAGATCTTTACTTGAACCTTAGCCCATAAGTGTTAAACCCAAACTCCAACATCCGAAACCTATTATAAAACTCGATTCTTGCATCTATAAATTGTATAAGTCTAAACAAGCAGTATCAATCCATAACCATATTCCAAATATAATCATATGATATTCCACAGAACTCAGATACTCATAGCAATATCTTCCGACCATAAAAGCTGCCCAATAGTAAATCTGATACCGTTAACAAATCTCATATCAAATGAAACCTTGTTCTAACCTTTCGTACACTACCAAATATGCAACAAACATGTAGAAACGTGTAACCACTCATTAGACCAACAAATCAAGGAGCTCTCTCTAGCCCGACAAGAACCATAGAAAAATTCTAAGTTGACTAGTGACGTTACTCTCCCAAACATACCTTAAATAAATCTGGTAGCACTCATTCCAGGTCCAATAACCACATCTCATCCAATACAAGCTGCTCTACCAATATGCCACACCAATGCTACCTAGAGTCACATAGAATGCATTCCGTGCACCAACCAAGCAACTACTCGAATGTACCCAATAATGGAAAGAGAATCAAATGAGAGAACCGCTCCGTAAGCTCAATCGTTATTACCACATAGAGCAAAGAAGAATCCAAGCACATAAAATAAGCACCAAGGATCATATCCCAATTAAAACTTCATTGCGATTCATGACCCAATCCGAACACCGACCCATATGGAATAACACGCTTGTACCAACAGCAAGCATGCGAAGCGCATGACCATAACCATGGAGAAATGAATAGCACAATATACCATAGACATGAACACTATTACCAAGGTGCAATCCACCATTCAACACCTGAAAAGCCATCTTGCTCGAATTTTGCCACAACGACCAAAACAGAACCTCATCAAGTGCGTAAATATACAACAGTCTAACAACCCATTATAGGAAAAGGGAGTAACACACAAAAAATATCATATACGAATAAAATCAACTTAACCCGAATGACACAACCTTCAACAATTGTTTTGTTGAGTAGATAAATTTGACCTGGATTAGAATACACATCCTCATTTGGCATACTGGTGGACTCAAAATAAATTCTGATCCTCCTGAAATTTGTAAATAACCTTCCAAAAATCGACAATAACCTAATCATAAAACAAGCCATCAACTGTCAACCTCTTAATATACCTTCACCGTCCGCAACCAAGGAACAATCTGCCTCTGATAGCCATACTAGTCATCAAATCCCAAGAATACAAGAATCTCCATGTCTGATCCCAACTTATCGACTCAAGTGACTGACACATTCTTCATACACTATAATTTCATGCTAAAGATTTCCATAATTCTTCCGTGCCACATAGAAAAACATTAACATTAATAGTATATCAATCACGCGATTACTGTAATACCAGTCAAGCATCCGCAAGTTAAAACAGAGTGCGCCTTCTGAAATGCGCACCCTTCCCAGGTGATAAACGATAGTGCCAACATTCTTCTAAACATCTGAACTGCCCATGTTGTCTAGAACACTTGACCTTCTTCCTAAATGGAACCGCAACCCTGTACATGCAATCCTTAATCCCACACGTCGCACCGCTTCTCCCATGTCGTCATATAAAACTACAAGAACCCCATTATCAACCCCGAATTACAAGCAATACACATATTTCATCAGCCAGAAACCTTACACTTGACCCCATCCGCGAGAAAATCACAACACGCAACACACTCTTCATGACTATCAAAAATATCTGTTCTAAGTCGTGGTAGAAATCATCGAGAACTCTTCGACACATATTATCACAAAACCAAGCCATCAGAAATGAATCCCGATAACTCAACCAAATCTCACATATCAGCAAACCCATGAGTATTGCCACAAAACACCGGTAAATCCTCACCATATCCAAAGAACCAAAGGAACTGATCATTTCTATTACCATGCTGATCCAATCTACTACCAAGTTGTCCTATTCTTTCCGAATTGTCTTCAAGTTAACACTTCTCTTTGCTATTACACAACGATCCTTAACCCCAAACTCACCACAAGAGATCCTAGCATGAAACCGCGTCATCCTAAAGCCCATAAGCCATTATATTCCCTCTTAAGCACCCAAAAACACCGCATATGAGATATCCACTTTGAAGAGACCCTTATGTGAATCTGAAGTTGTTTCCTTGACCTTTTTGATATTAAAATGTAGAATCCATAATGATACAGAAATACCGTGAGTCTCAACACCATCCAAGGCAAATCTTAGATCTTAGCCATTTACAAATTCGAAAATTCCTCAAATACCATATATGAATCTAGAACCCATTAGAACCTTTTCGAGAGTCATTCACCCTACTCTAATCTCAAATGCACCACCAAAATGAGTGGAATGACTTGTGCTCCATTAGCACACAAATACCTAAAGAAGTACTCCATATCTCGAAGCAACCTAGTGAATGCCTGCTCCATGCACACTACCTCCACCACGAATAACAAACGTGAATCATTACAAGATTTCCAGTATTTCCATAAACCATAGAACACCATGAATCCAGTAATTCCCTTTCTCAAGTCATCCTCAAAGCCAACTTATTCATGTCACAACTGATCCTCAAATATGACTCGGACCGAAATCAATATAACAATTGATCATGCAATTTAATCGTCGATAGCAGACTCCCCCACTTGGCTCAAAACCATAAAACACAACATCTGATAACCCACAATACCTTACGCCATTACGGCCATAATCCTGCACTGTAATTTAACTAAATCCTTTATAAGCTCGACTAGCACCAGCCATAGAATATCTCAAATATTATGTTAAGCATATCTCGATCCTCGTGACAATCGTGCTAACTTCTTCAAGCAATCCAAACTCAAATTGCAACACAAACACATCCCACTGGTTAGAAATAAAACTATTCACAGAAATATCATAGCAATCACACAACCTTAGAATAACTCGCGGGAGATAATCCACCTGCATAGCCTCAAACTGGCATCTCTCTAATCCCTTTCATAGTCACAAACCCTACGTAATCGCTAAATCATCCTGAGTCTGAACTCGTTAACAAGACACAAGAATCTACTTCATCCCACAATGAGCAACTGAAATATCCCTAACACACTCATAACTCAAGATTGTACAACACATCAAAACAGAATTCTAGCATACGTAGTCCTTTGACCTCCCAAGAAAAAAATTCTCCTCGTCACATCTGAACCATCGAAGCACATTCTGCCGTCACACAAAACTCATCATATAGCCATCCAACCACTCGTTGCACCACCAATCCCACTATTAGGGGCTACCAAGCCTAAGCTGCGGTCTAAACCTGGACTCAGGTCCTCCAAACTGGCCTACCTCCTTAACACGAAGAACACATCTTGCACCTTATCCATGCCATCACAAGACATAGATGTATAGCTGATATAAAACGCTCACATAACATATGAGTGAGTGGAAGAAATTCAAGAGATACACTTTATGCTGGATCAATGTCGTACGATACGGAAAGAAAGATGGGTAATTTCCTACATGCCTTGTAGCCTCTCAAAGATAGATATGGACATCATCATACCAATCCGCAAGACTCTACTCGACACTTACTCATGACTCGTAGAACCTATGAATCTAGAGCTCTGATACCAACTTTTCATAACCCAAAATCCACCTCGCTGTGGTGGCACCTAACCCAATCCGCTAGGTAAGCTAAATAATAGTCAACATTATTCTAATAAAGTAAAAGTCGTCAACAAATAAAATAACTGAATTTCCATAATAGTATCCTAAGGAATTGTAGTACAAGTCATGGGCTACTAAGACTTAGATTTACCAAGCTGGTATGAAATAAATACAACATCAGTTTGGAATGTACATAACATATTACAAATCTAAGTTTGGAATAAAAACAACATCAGTTTGGAATGTACATTACAAATCTAAAACTACCAAGGACAAGTGGTAGTGATATCCACAAAGCAAGTCTTACACCCTATATTTCCATACGTGAAGTTTCGTCGTAAGTTAATCGACGTAAGTTTGGGAATGAGAGTATTTTGAGATTATAAGCATTATACTATTTCAAACAAGTGATAGGTAAATTCGTGATGGTGAGAGGGTAAACAAATCAAAAAAAATGAGTTTCGTCACAATCTGATAATTTGGGATAAAATATGGTCCGAGCTATAATACCCGGTATTTATGGACCAGTACCATAAAAGGTACCATATGACCATGATAGTAAGGTGTATAAAGTGTGTTAAAAGTGAGTAGTATTTTATGTAGTTTGAGATAATTCTTAATTATGTGGGTAATTGGTTAATTATTGGATTAGTGAGAGATTAATAAGCTAATTATGGAAATGAGGGAATTATTGGATAAGCTTGATACCCCAACGTGGCAGCAACTTAAAGCCATATATGGTGACTCTTTACCTACATTGTTAGGTGGCATTTAAGAGATATTTGGGTGGCTAAAGTAGGCCTTATCAAATGGGGACCATAACCAAAAGTCTTAAGACATGTCCCTACATCATTATTTCCTACATCAATATTGTGGAGGTGTATGTGCTAGTAATAGAGGAATTCTCAGAATGAATTCATATGAATTTCATAACACTACAGCAGTATAAGACGCAATTTAGAGAGAGCACAGTACAATCTTTCTCAAGAATATCATACGAATGTTTCCTACTTTAATCAGCCATTACGTGTTGTCTCAATTGATGTGTGTTACAGGGATTATCAAGAGAATCGACTCAAGTATGTTAAGGTTAAGCTCTTCCTTCATTTTGGCATGATCTCAAATCTACATGCATTTGATAACAAGGCATAAAGAGAAGTTCATACTCCTGAATTTATATACATTATCCTAGTCTCATAAGTTACAGTATTTTCCCTTATCGGGACTTCATATTCAATTGAGTATTGTCTTCTTCCAGTCAAGAGAGCGGAGGGTCTATATATATATAGTATTACAATATTTTCCCCACCATCGAGCTATAATCGGTGGGCAGGCCCCTATTGGGAAACTTCTTATCGGATATTTTCCCTACCATCGAGCTATAATCGGTGGGCAAGCCCCTATTGGGCATCCTCTGATCAGATGGTAAGTTATATACTGAGCCTCATGTGGCTGAGCGCCTATGAGTGAGCCCAGCATGGCCGAGGTACATAGCGTAGTATGGTCGAGCGCCTATGAGCGAGCCTATTACAATGGAGCAGTTGCACGTTCCGAGCCTTATAGGGTCGGACGTCTATTTTATTTACTATATTGAGAGAGTTGAGTCAGTATCATCAGGTAAGTATATCTCCAGATCATCTTTGACTCCTAGTTACTTTTAGTTATTATATTATCAGTTCAGTTTCAGCTTTCACTTATTTTGTTGCCTTGCATACTCGGTACGTTATTTCGTATTGACGTCCCTTTTTCTGGGGATGCTGCATTTCATGCGTTCATGTTCATACAGATAGATGGGTAGACCTCCTCAGTAGGTGTTGCCCGAGTTTAGCTTTATCGGTAAGATACACGTCCTTCGGAGTTGTCGGGTCTAGAGTTTTGTGTACATCTTGTGTATATATGTATACAGTTTATGGGTAGGTCGGAGCCCTATTCCAATCACAGTACATCCATCAGTAGAGGCTTGTAGACATATCCTGTTAGTTAGTGCAGTATGTTGGGCTTATAGGCCTTGTATGTATATTTTGTTGGGTTGTCAACTATAGTAGTTATGACGGCCTTGTCGGCCCAGCTTTATATTGATGTTTAGTCAGCGTTAGCTTCCATTCAGTTTATACCCGGGTATCAGAGCAGTTCTGTCCTTGGGAGTCTACAAGTTGTGTCTAGTAGAGTCTTGTTTATACCCGTGTTGTGCACCACACTTATAAGCAAAAGGCTACATGGCATTTAGGACGGTCACTCTTTCTTCTTACTCTAGATTGTGTGGTAGAGCTCAGTTGTAAGAACTCAATTTCCTAAACTCTATCTTATTCATAATACGACGATGCCTACATCTAGAAAGTTGATTGGTAAGGGATTGAATGCGGTTATGGAAGAGTTGAGTCAGAGGAACTCAATGTTGCATCATGCTTATGATGAGTAAATGTAAGGTCTTCAGCAGATCATGTATGTACTAAGATATGTAATGCTTTTTGATAAGGATCCTTAAGGAAAGATTATCTATCCACCCATATGGTGAAAAGCAATGAGAGAATCAGAATGTAAATACAAGTTTCAACAAGTAAAATAAGCAAGATGAAAAAGGGTACGAGGTACCCAGCTAATGAAGATTATCAATATTTACAATTCAGGCAGAGGAATATAAGCCTTTTGAGTTACCTTCAACAATAATAGAGGTATGTACAATTGGCCACACCCATCTCATTTATGCCCTTGGGGGCTAACAAAAGTAGTATAAGAGAAGGTAGGATATCAGGATCTAGCTGGGGTTAGGGCAACCCAAAATGGTGGATTGATTGTTAGCGTTAGCTGACATTTCCGAAGGATATTGCAAATATGCTTATAGATCTCCTTGTGAGACACCCAGATGGTGCACTCTTGAATAGTACAGCTAGATATGAATACTAGAATGTTCAAAATATTTTTCACAAAGATAGGCACTAGATGCCTGGAAGGGATAAATATTAACTTAGTGTAGCTCTCGTCCCTAGTAGAGAAAGAATGTTAGGTAGCCCGAAGAGCCAGTAGAGGGAGCAAGGGGAGCTAAAAGCAAAAGAATGTCTTGTTTGAGTTTTCAGAATAAAGTGATAAATAGAAATATTAGTAGAGAAATAAGAAGAGAGATAATGAGTCATTATGAGTAAGAGGTGATACATGGATGACAATGGTAGAAAAAAGAATGAATGGCAGTATTACAGAGTCTATAGTCAAGTGAAGGAAAAGCCGAGAGGTGACAAGCCTTGAGACAACAAAAGAGTATAGGCCTTTAAGTCATAACCTCATTTCGAGAAATAAGTTCGTGACTCCAACGCGAAAACTGGAAGGAAACGTTAGACCCAGAATAATAGAAATCAGTATGGGCTGGTGAACAAGATAAACTAAACATGAATTAGGGACCAGGTGATTTGATAATGGTCGGCATCATGAGAATTTCAGATTTCGTTCTGGCGATAATAGAATGGACGACAAAAGAATACCCTTTAAAGTTCATTCAGGAAAACGCTTCCCTAAAGTAAGCAATGTGAGCAAAGTTAAGCTTAAGGGACTATGTGTGCCAGTTACACTAAGTGTCACCCTTTCAAATAAGGAAATTTGTTATCCTTGGTACATAAGGATTACCGCAAGGCGAGTAAGGGTCAACGCCAACTATGAAGAGGTAAAACATCTATAGGTAGATCGTGGTAGCTCCAACTCTTAGTACTCCCCTAAAGGGGGAATATGGAGTAATGTGGCATTAAGTAATAATTAAGTGGTTTTGGTAATTATGGAATGGTAAAGGAAGAATGTGTTAAACATGAGAAAGGAATGAGATTATACTTATTCAATTCCTACAGATATACAATGATTCCAGAACATTATGCAAACACGACATCAAGGAGAGGAAGTAAGGGTTCCTGCCTGAGATGTTATTATTAGATAAGGAGCGAGTATGAGATGTAAGTTAAGACAAAGGAAATAACCCGAGAAAGATTAAGCGGAATAAT
Organism: Nicotiana tabacum; assembly: GCF_000715075.1. Lineage (NCBI taxonomy): Eukaryota > Viridiplantae > Streptophyta > Magnoliopsida > Solanales > Solanaceae > Nicotiana > Nicotiana tabacum. The sequence continues at coordinate 14,527,426 of NC_134097.1, read as the reverse complement.
GATATGAGAATGGGCCAACGAATAGTAAGAAGTTGATTCATGAAGAGCCTAGTTATGGATAGACAAGAGGATATAGACAAATTAGCAGATCTTGCAAGATAAACATATTAAACCCCAACATAGCGAATACAGTCTCGCAGATAATGATATCGCGATCACTTGAGAAATATTCAGATTGGAGTTGGGTTAGTTAAAGTTACCTTATGAGTATTACGGAAATAAAAGAGAATGCCACTGGGAAGACAGTCAAAATATTAGTTCAGAACAACCCTACAAGTACAAGGGCATGGAAGTAAGTAACTATAGATAATTATAGGCGAGGAAGGACATCAAAAATTCTTTGGAGTATACGATGTAATAAGCTCGCAGCTTTACAAGAGTCAGAGGATCCTCCCTTAGTACTACAACGAAAGACTAGCTGAGGAAATAAGGAAGAAGGCTTCAACCTAAGCACAGTGACCCAAAGAGGAAGTGGTCTTGTAACAACAGTCTCACAACAACATTACATGCACTCCATAAGAAAGTGGAACCTATCGTGGCTAATAAGCGGGAAATGAAACCAAAAGTAATATTCGATACCATATGAATTGCACAAAATTCCGACATGCATGGGAACTAAGATAAGCTAAGTAATTGCTTACGTTTGACAAAATTCTGACATGCATGGGACAGGAAGACCAGGAAAAGTAATTGCTTACGTTTGAAGAAAGCTGAGATAGAACGAAAGGAATTAACGTTATGAACGCACTTAAGATTTCAGAGTATTATCCATGCAGCATATATATTGACATTCATACAGCTGTATAAGACTACAGTATAAGTTAAACGAAAGAATTGAGCCCAGGGCATAGATAAGGGATTATATTTTTAAAAGATTGTATCATGGATATTCCATAGCGCCCCTGAAAGGCTAAAGTAATAACTAATACCAGGAGCCACATACCGGAAGATAACTTAAGCCTACATGAAGGTTGATCAAAAGGAAGAGGAAACTAAAGAGTTTAATCAACTAAGTAAATCAGGAGTCTGATTATTGGACCCGAAAAATTACAGGAATCGTGATTGAGACCATAACAGAATCACTTTTAATATCAGAGTTACAAGAGAGATAGTACAACAACCATATTCTATAACGGTTCTACAATAAAGCCAGTTAGAAAGAGTACCAGCCTCATAGGAAGTTAGTATGAAACTCCCACCGGATTGTGTATGCACTAGAGGGGCAATTATTATAGTAGAGCTTCAAGTTGTGGATATGAATTATGCTTGGGTTAAAGGAAGGTCATGAAATAGATAGAATATGTGATGCGAGATTTGAAGGTAAGTAAGGCAAAGGTGAAAAACGTACGAGATACTCAAATGCAGAAGGTTGCGAATAATCCATACTACAGATAGAAGGTTAGAAGCACTGGGATTCAGTATCCAGGAATGGTAGCAACGTCATCAGTGGAATATCTTCCAGCCTATGGTTTCTAGGTATCGAGAGGCCTACTCAAGAGAGTAAAGAAGAGTTAGAGACGATGTGATGTCTCGCTTGATTTCCTAGAGTAACATAAGGAAATCTATGGTGCAAGTAAGTTGAAGAATGATTTCATGTAGTATAAATAGATATGTGTAGGTGGCAAGCTAAAGTATAGTGGAGAGATAAGGGTTTAGGAAGACAAGAGTAAGGATAAGAAAGGGGGAGTGAGAAGGTGACGAAAATGAATAAGTCCTCAAGATTAAGACTAGGAAAACAAGAGAGCTAATGGTTTCTCTAAGTTATCGAAAGCTCTATATATATTTACAAAGTGAGGCATAGATATTGGATAAAAGCCAGAGGAAAAAGGAGAGAATAGTCACATAGGCGCACTTACAAGGTTAGAGTCGTACATGCCGCATTACAGAAGGTAGAAATAATTACGAGATTGGAAGGATTCCGACCACAAGTCATGGTGTGAGAAAGAAGCCTAGAGGGGGGAATGCCCTGGCCTTTGGATTTATTCTCATAATAGTTGCCTAGATGGCAAGGAGAGTACTAATGTATTCGTAAGAGCTATAGGTTATGATAATGATAAGTGCATCAGTCAACATTCGAGGACGAATGTTCCAAAAGGGGGAATGATGTAACACCCCATGTTTCCGTATGTGAGAGAGTTGAGTCGGTATCAACAGGTAAGTATATCTCCAGATCATCTTTAACTCCCAGTTACTTTCAGTTATTATAATATCAGTTCAGCTTCAGCTTTCAGTTATTTTATTGCCTTGAACACTCAGTACGTTATTTCATGCTGACGTCCCTTTTTCTGGGTACGCTACATTTCATGCATGCAGGTTCAGACAGACAGGCAGGTAGACCTCCTCAGTAGGTGTTGTCCGAGTTCATCTTTATCGGTAAGCTCCACGTCCTTCGGAGTTGTTGGGTTATGGTATAGTATGATGTACCTAGATGTAGTAAAGCCATAAGCATAGATAACCAAGGCTATGAAACAAGATATAGAAATAGTCATAAGTTTGAGGGACACATTGTTATATTTCTATATATTTTAACAAAGTGAGGTCTAGATATTGGCTAAAGGTAGGAGTAAAATGGAGAGAATATTTTCATAGGCATGCATACGAGGATAGAGTCGTACATGCTGCATGACAGAAGATAGCAATAGTTACGAGATTGGAAGTATTTTGACACAATGGTCGTGGTGTGAGAAAGAGTCCTAAAGGGGAAGAATGCTCTGGCCTTTTGTATTTATTCATAGAACAATTGCCTAGATTTCAAGGAAAGTATTAATTTATTCTTAAGATCTATAGGTTATAAGACTGATAAGCGCATTAGTCAACATTAAAGGATGAATGCTCCAAAGGTCGGAATGATGTTACACCCCATGTTTTTTTACGTGAGTGTACATCGTAAGTCAATTGATGTAAGCTCGAAAATGACATCATCTTTGAAAGTAAGAAAAATAAGTTTATCATGTTACCTTGGAGGTTAAAAATATTTAATATCATGAATAACAAGTACCAAGATGGTTGGAAGGCTTAGAAGGTAAACGAATTGAAGAAAATAAGTTTCGTCGAAAGTCAACAAGTTGGGAATGTTATAACATATATTTTTGGGATGAAACAAGGGTGATCAACATGATAAGAAGGTTATGTTATGAGTTATTTAGTCGTATGATAGTCATCTGTTATGTTTTGAAGTCAAGCGAGTTGTGGAACAAAAGTTGGCAAATGCCATTACAAGTTACGTTCATTAATGTGCTGAAAATTAGGTCTAATGTATCTGAGATTTTCTCCTAATATACTTAAAATTAGTAGATTTTCAACCTACAAAATGTAAGATCTATAAGTCTAGTTTCCAACGCATTCAACCATTTGTCAATACAACATCAGATTAGAGAGATATTTGCATTTTTGCGAGACTACATAGACTGCATATGTGACAAGTAGGTGTGTCACCTACTTTCTTAAATGAAAGGACAAAATATATCTAAAAAGGGGCTACATGAGGTCGGCCAAAGAGACCTTTTAAGGGATGATTTCCTTCATATACTACACTCATTATAGAGCAAAAAATCAGAGATACACCATTGCAAACATCTCCCAAAAATCCAACACAAAGCCCTAAATGATTTTCTCTTCTTTTCAAGTTCTAGTTGTAGGAAATCCAAAGGGTTGAAGAACCAAGTTAGGAGCTGAGATCTTCACCTATATGAAGAAAGGTAGTTTCCTAACACCCTATAGCCTCTCGAAGATAAGTACATACTTCTCCGTACCGATCCGCAAGACTCTATTAGGTCTGCTCATAACTTGTGAGACCTACGTGAACCTAGTGCTCTGATACCATATTGTCACGACCCAATTTCACCTTTCCATTGTTTCAACTGGAAAAGTAGAAAAATTCATCCTATAATTGTAAGAACTCACGGGACGGTGATCAGAAGCCGTGAGTTCGAGTTATTCAACTTGTAGTGGACTGTTTTGTGGGCTGTTTCTTGTTGTTATTGGGATGTCAGTTTTGCTAGTGTTTTGTGGAGTCTGGTAGGAGAAAGAGTGCGGAGAAACACCACATAATGGCGGGGTGGTTGGCTTATCATTCGTCGTTATATTTTCGGGTTGTTTGATACTACTATGATTGTTGTTTTGTGTATGAAGTGATTGGGCGTATGGGGTGTTTTGTGGTATTTTGTGATGGATATAAGGTTGGAAGATGATGTATACATGTTTTTATTATTGTGTTCTTGTTATTGGTGGTGTTATATTTAATTGGGAGGAAGTAAAGATTATAGGGGAGATGCTGCCCGTTTAAGTATAAAATAAGTTTGCCGTTCATTGTGCGATAGTTGTACCTTTTGTAGATTAACGATAGCATTCTTAACATTGTTGTAATTAAGGTGCAATGAGACGAGTTCAATGTGTTTGTTAGACAGATTGTGTTAAGGTATGTTAAGGAGAAACCTTTCTTCATTTTGGCATGATCTCGTAACTACATATGTTTGATAATGAGATATAAAAAGAAGTTCGTATTCCTGAATTTAGGTACATTATCCTAGTCTCGTAAGTTACAGTATTCTCCCTTTTCGGGACTTTATAATCAGTTAAGTATTATCTTCTTCCTGTCAAGAGAGCAGAGTGTCTATATATATATATATATATATATATATATATATATATATATATATATATATATATATATATATATATATAGTATTACAAAATTTTCACCACCATCGAGTTATAATCGGTAGGCAAGCCCCTATTGCAATATTACAATATGTTTACCACCATCGAGTTATAATCGGTGGGCCTGCCCCTATTGGGCAACCTCAGATCAGATGGTAAGTTATATACCAAGCCTACTATGGTTGAACGCATATGAACGTGCCAAGAATGACCGAGATATAGAGCCTAGTATGGCTGAGCGCCTATGAGCAAGACAATAATTGCCGAGATATAGAGCCTAGTATAGCTGAGCGCCTATTACTTACTGTATTAAGAGAGTTGAGTCAGTATCAAAAGGTACGCATATCTTCAAATAATCTTTGACTCCCAATTACTTTCAGTTATTATATTATCAGTTCAGTCTCAGTTTTCATTTATTCTATTGCCTTACGTACGCGGTACAGTATTTCGTACTGACGTCCCTTTTGTCGGGCACAGTGCATTTCATGCCTATAGGTCCTGATAGACAACTGGATAGACCTTCCAAGTAGAAAGTGCAAAACACCAGCTTGGTTGGTAAGCTTCACTCCCCCGCAGTTACCAGGTCTAGACTTTGGAGTCCATTTTATATATACAAGTTTGATGGATAGGTCGAGGCCCTGTCCCGACCATGATACAGTTCAGTTATCTCTAGAGGCTTGTTGACGAGTCTTGTATATTTTGTATATCAGTATTGTGGACTTGCCAGCCCTGTGTGCAATTCAGTTTGATATTGTTGTTTGTAGACATTCATTTTGGCCTCGTCGGCCTAGATTGGTATTTTCAGCTTGCAGGTAGGCCTCGTCGGCCTATGTTGTGGGATATCACTACAAAGTTCATAGTTATAGAGTGATACGCTAGGACCGAGTATGGCACCGGGTGCCGGCTATGCCTCCCCTTATTGGGGGGGGGGTGACAAAAACTAACTAAAATACTACTACAACCATCCTAAAATCTAGGGTCAACGAGTACATGAGTACTACTGTGTATCAAACATAAACCAAATCTCTAGTACAATTGTCCGAGTAATAGAACAATACTGAAGAAAATAAAGGAAAAGAGAGTCAAGGTCTACAGATATCATAGCAGCTACCTCGAAGTCTCCAAGCAGATACTAGCATGGATCTAGCAATCACCACGTCCAGAGGCACCTGGATCTGCACACGAATTGCAGAGTGTAGTATGTGTACAACTGACCCCATGTACTCAATAAGTAATAGAACTAACCTTCGGCTGAAAGCAGTGACGAGCTCAGAAGAAGACAATCAGAATCCAATATAATGACAACACAGGTATAATCATGACATTGACAATAAATATTTTAGGGAGATTTTCATAATCAGATCGTTGATTAAACAAATATTTAGACATGCTTTGAAGTTCAACAATTAATACCCAACACTGATTGGAACATGTCAATTACAGCTAGCACGAGGAATGGTACATCTATATGACTACATGCCAAGTACTCTCACTCTGAGAATACTCAATCTATCTGCCAAATGCCCGCTCATCACACACACAATCACTAAGCACTGTACGGGTGTCTGGCATCAATGCGCTTCTCCAAAGCATGTGTATATATATCATTGTGCGTGCGATCACTATTGGTATGTTGGACTCTGGAGGGGAGGATCCTACCCAAGCCTTAATCAAATCCTATAAGGCCGCTGCGACTTGCAACCCGATCCACAATAACACTCACAACACGGCTCTCAAGCCCACCTCCGTCATCAATCTCTCAAGTCTTAAGGTCTCACAATCTCATACCACTCATCCCAATCAATAATAATATGTAATGCAACAATAAATGATGAATAGAGACAGAGATGTAATATGCAAATGAGAATCATGGCTGACTATATAATTACAGTTAAAGTAGATAACCCAAAACAACAGAAATAACCTTATAAGGTCTCAACCAAATAAGCACATAGCCTGAACATGATTTCTAACATGAATCACAACTCAATTACTATAACAAGTAGGTGTTTCACATATAAAATAAGACTTGATAGCAACACAGTACAAAAATCAACCCGGATCATGATTATCACGGTGCACGCTCACACGCCCGTCACCTAGCATGTGTGTCACCCCAACACAACACAAATAACATGTTTTCCATGAATCAATACCTTCAATTCCATTTTTAGAAATATTACTTATCTTAAAACGCGCAACTCAATACTCCAGCAAACCCTTGCCTCGCGAATCGGCCTTCGAATGACCCAATCTTGCCATAATTCGGAACCCAAAAATATTAAAAAATTTCGAATACTCATTCAATTACGAGTCCAACCATACCAAAATCATCCAATTTCAACTCCAAATCGACCTCCAAATCATCAATTTTCATCCTCCAACAACATAGTCTAAAATCCCAAAATTTCACTCCAAAATTACATTAACTAGGTGTAATAATAAATAGGTAATCAATATTTATAAGTAAAAATGATGAATCTTCACTTACCTCTCCAATAGTAGCCAAAACCCTCTCAAAAGTAATTCCACAAGTCCATAATGAGAGAAAGACATGAAACCATTCGGTTATAAGTTCTGCCATTCATTCTGCACCTGCGGCTAACTTAACCATATCTGCGAATCTGCATGTACGGACAAATCCTGCATTTGCGCGTCCGCTTCTGCAAACAAACATCACACCTGCATTTCAGAAAATGTGGCTCCACAGCCGCATCTGCGACCACGACTTTCCCCAGCTCAACTCCGCTTATGAAAAAAATCACTCGCATCTGCGGGCTCGCAGATGCGGAAAATCCTTCGCATCTACGGTCCCAAACAACCTTCCCACGTCTCGCACTTGCGCATGAATGGTCGCTTCTGTGGATCCGCGCCTGAGGCCAAAACCTCGCAGATGCGGTTACAACAGACCGGAATAACGCTCGAGGCCCCCAGAACCCCTTCCAAACATTCCATTACGTCCTAAAACATGATACAAACTTAGTCGAAGCCTCAAATCACATAAATCAATTTCAAAATCATGAGTCGCACCCCAATTCAAGCCTGATGAAAACAATGAACTTCCAACTTCTAAAACCAATGCCGAACTATAACAAATCAACTTTGAATTACCTCAAATTTTTCACACTAGTCCCAAATGATACACAGACCTATTCCAACTCTCGGAACCAAAATCCGCACCCGGTATCAACAAATTCAATTCTCGGTCAAACCTCTGAACATTCCAAACCTTCAACATTCCAACTTTCGCCAAAAACCCTCAAACCAACCTACTGACATCCAAACCAATATCTGGACTTAAACCTAAGTCCAAAATATATGACGCTATTGGATTCATCAAAACTCCATTCCGGAGTCGTCTACACGACAAACTCATGTCAACTCTTTCAACTTAAACTTCCAACCTTGGGACTAAGTGTCCCAATTCACTAAAACACTTCCCCGAAACCATTCCAACCACCCCGGCAAGTCGTATAACCACAAATGAACATAGAAGAAACAATAAATAGAAGAACGATCCTACAATACATGAAATGCCCTGCTGAGTCGTTACATTCTCCACCTCTTAACCAAATGTTCATCCTCGAATTATTCTAGAATCATACCTAGGGTGTCAAATAGTTGTGGATACTTTCTCTGCATCTCCCCCTCGGACCCCCAAGTAGCATCCTCGACTAGATGGCCTCTCTACTGAACCTTCACCGACTCTATATTCTTTGATCTCAACGTTCAAACTTGTTGATCCAAAATGGCAACCAGCTCTACATCATAAGTCAAATCCCCATCTAACTGAGCTGTGCTGAAATCCAAAACATGTGACGGATCACCATAATACTTCCAGAACATAGAAACATGAAACAATTCATGCAACATCCGATAGACTAGGTGGCAATGCAAGCTTGTAGGCCACCTCTCCTATCCTCTCAAGCACCTGAAAAGGACCAATATACTAAGGGCTCAACTTGACATTCTTTCCGAACGTCATCACACTTTTCATGGGTGAAAATATGAGTAACACCTTCTCACCCACCATATATGAAACATCACGAACCTTCCTATAAACATAACTCTTCTTTTTGGACTGTGTTGTACGAAACCGATCCTGAATCAACTTGACTTTCTCCAAGGCATTCCAAACTAAATCAGTACCCAATAACCCAGCCTCTCCTATCTCAAACCAACCAACTGGAGAACGACACCGCCTTTCGTATAAGGCCTCAAAAGGAGCCATTTGAATAATTGATTGGTAGCTATTGTTGTAGGAAAACTCTGCAAGTGGTAAGAACTGATCCCATGAACCCCTGCAATCCATAACACAGGCGCGTAGTATATGCTCCAAGATCTGAATGGTGCGCTCGGACTGTCCATCTGCCTGGGGGTGGAATGTTGTACCAACTCAAACCGTGTGCCCAACTCTCATTGTACTGCTCTCCAAAACTGCAATGTGAACTACATGCCTAGATTAGAAATGATGGAAATGGGAACGCCATGCAAGCGTATATTCTCTCGGATGTAAATCTGAGCTAACCACGTTGCAAAATAGGTAGTCATAGCCGCAATAAAGTGTGCATACTTAGTCAATTTATCGACAATAACCCACACTATGTTGAGTATCTTCAAACTTCATAGGACCTTACAATGAAATCCATAGTAACATGCTCCCACTTCCACTCGGGAATGTCAAGTCTTTGAAGCAAACAACCCGACCTCTGATGCTCGTACGTCACCTGCTGGAAGTTCAAACACCGAGCAACAAACCCTACTATATCTTTCTTTATTATTCTCCACCAATAGGGTTTCCTCAAATACTGATACATCTTAGCGGCACCGGGATGAATGGAATACCGCGAACTGTGGGCCTCCTCAAGAATAAACTCACGCAACCCATCCCCATTAGGCACACAAATTTGACCCTTTATCCAAAGTACCCTATCATCTGCAATAGAAACCTCCTTGTCATCACTGTGCAGCACTATGTCCATAAGGACAAGCAAATAGGGGTCGTCATACTGATGCGCTCATACAAGGAAAACTGATAAAACACACAAGCAAGAACCTGACTTGGCTCTAAAACATCTAACCTCACGAACTGATTGGCCAAAGCTTGAACATCTGATGCTAGTGCTCTCTCACCAACTGGAATATATGCAAGGCTACCCATACTCATAGCCTTTCTACTCAACGCATCGGCCACCATATTGGCCTTCCCGAGATGATACAAAATGGTGATATCATAATCTTTTAACAGCTATAACCACCTCCGCTGCCTCAAGTTTAGTTCCTTTTGCTTAAATAAGTGTTGCAGACTCTGATGATCTATGAATACCTCACAACACACGATGTAGAGATAGTTCCTCCAAATCTTGTATGCATGAACAATGGCTGCTAACTCTAAATCATGAACGGGGTAGTTCTTCTCATGGGGCTTCAGCTGATGAGAAGCATAAGAAAATACCTTATCCTCCTGCATCAAGACACACCCGATGCCAATTTGCAAAGCATCACAATAAACCGTATATGAACCCAATGCCGATGGAAAACCTAGAACTGTCGATATGGTCAAGGCAATCTTGAGCTTCTAAAATCTCTCCTTACACCCATCATAGCACCTGAATGGGGCACCTTTCTGGGTCAATCTAGTCAAAGGTGCAGCAATGGATGAAAAATCCTCCACAAAACGGCGATTATAACCTTCCAAACCGAAGAAGCTCAGAATCTTTATAGCTGAAGACGGTCTAGGCCAACTTTGAAATGCCTCTATCTTCTTCCGATATACCTTGATCCCCTCACTAGACACCATGTGTCCCAAGAATGTCCTATAAATAAGCCAAAACTCAGACTTGGAGAATTTAGCATATAGCTTCTTCTCCCTCAACGTCTAGACTGCGTGAATACACCAAGATGTCATCAATGAACATGATGAGAAATGAATCGAGATACTGCTGGAATACACTATTCATCATATGCATAAAGGCGATTGGGGCATTGGTCAGCCTAAAAAGATATCACAAGAAACTCATAGTGACCATATCGGGTCCTGAATGTTGTCTTTAGAATATCATAATCCCAAATTTTCAGCTGATGATACCCAAACCTCAAATCAATCTTCAAAACACTGTAGCTCCCTGAAGTTGGTCAAATAAGTCACCAATGCGGTAGTGGATACTTGTTTTTAATTGTAACTTTGTTCAACTATCTGTAATCAATACACATCCGCATAGTACTATTCTTTTCTTCACAAATAGAACCGGTGCACCCAATGCGACACACTGGGCCTGATGAACCCCTATCAAGTAGCTTCTGAAGTTGTTCTTTCAATTCCTTCAACTCTGCTGGTGCCATGCGATATGGAGGAATAACGATGGGATAAGTGCCCGGCACCAAGTCAATACCAAAATCAATGTCCATGTAAGGTGTCATGCCCGACAAGTCTGCAGGAAACATATCTAGAAAGTCTCTAACTATTGGAACTAATTCAATGGTAGTAGTATCAACACTAACATCACTCACAAAGGCCAAATATGCCAAACATCCCTTCTCAACTATCCGTTGAGCCTTCAAGTACAAAATAACTATACTAGGAACATAATCCAGGGAGCCACTCCATTCTAACCTTGGAATCCCTGGCATCGCCAACGTCACAGTCTTGGCATGAAAATCTAGAATAGCGTGACACGGCAAAAACCAATCCATGCCTAATATCACGTCAAAATCAACCATGCCGAGTTGTAAATATAAACTAGACACCACACATGACCGATATACAGGGTCTACAACAATAGAGTCACCATCGGCGTAGACACATAAACAGTCATAACTGAAGAATCACAGGGCATGTCCAAATAATGAGCAAAATACGATGATACATGTGAATAAGTGAAACCTGGGTCAAATAATACTGAAGCATCCCCATGGCACGCTGAAACAATACCCATGATTACTATATGTAAATCAGTTGCCTCTGGCCTGGCGGGAAAAGCATAGCATCGAGCCTGACTACCACCTGATAGACCTCCCCGTCTAGGGCAACCTCAAACTTCCTAAGTCCCACCCTGAGCTAGATGAGCGGGTGGTTTAGCAACTGGTGTGGGAATCATAGCCTGACCTCTCTGCTGAATGGAACCTCCCATAAGATGGGGGAAATAACCCCTCACATGCCCCAACTCTATACACTCGAAGCAACCTCAATCTAAAGATGGTGGTAGGGCCTGAACTGGACCCTGAGAACTAGAATAGCCACAAGAAGAACTCGATATTGATGAACCCTAAACTAATGGAGCATGATATAAACATTGAGCCGAGAGTGCACTGAAATATGATTGACCTAGACGACTACTAAATGAACTGTGACTAGCTAATGCACTGCAATGAACCGGACGAGCCATTTTAGTGGGCCTCTAAGGAAAACCTCTGCTGTGATGTAACTAACCTACAGAGGAGGTACCAGTGAAACCACCTGAAACACGGGGCCTCTAGCCCTCCCTCTCCTCATGCTCAAGCCTGCGAACTGATTCCTAGTGCCTAGCAATCTTGACCATCTAGTCAAGCCTAACATTTGTCTCAGCCTCTAGAGCCAAACTGAAGCATAGGCCATAGTTGATGCCTTCAATGAACCTTATAATCCGCTCTCTCTCAGTAGAAACCAACCACACTATATGATGAGCCAGATCTATGAACCTCATCTCATATTGAGTCACTATCATACCCTCCTAGTGTAGCTGCTCAAACTGTCTACGCAACTCCTTTTGGCGAGCCTGGGGAACAATCTTCTTTAAGCGGAGATCTGAGAACTTATGCAATGTAAGTGGTGTTATGACGGCTGTCCTACTCAACTCATAGGACTGCCACCATCTGTAGGCTGCCCCTGTCAATTGAAATGTAGTGAATACAACCCAATTGGTCTTCAAGATACCAGCAGTGAGAAGGATCCACTAGAACCGGTCTATAAAATCTTGAGCATCCTCTAAATATACTCCACTAAACTCTAGAGGCTTAAGCCTTCCAAACCTCTCCAGTCTCTTCTGCTCCTCATCACTCATAGTTGGGCAAACCTCGGCCCAAGCAGCAGCAACTGGTTTAATGGGAAACACCCCTAATGTTTGAAGTCCTTGATCTAGCTACTCTGGATGTCGGAAGTAATTAATATGTATTTCATCGTAGGCTTATCTCGTACCCAACATAAGTTCGATTCTACATGGGTGATTGTTGATAGACATACAAAATCAGCCTATTTCTGCCTATCAAGACTATGTATTCAGCAGAGGATTATGCAAGGCTTTACATTAAGGAGATACTACGACTTCATGGTGTACCTACATCTATTATCTCAGATAGAGGTGCTCAGTTTACAACTAATTTTTAGATGTCCTTTATAAAGGATTGGGGACTCAAATAAGTCTTAGCACTGCATTTCATCCCCAGACAGAAGGTTAGGCTGAGTGTACTATTCATACCCTTGAGTATATGTTTACGGGATTGTGTGATAGACTTCAGGGGAAGCTGTTATGATCTTCTGTAGCTTATTGAGTTCACGTATAATAATAGATATCATTCCAGCATTTAGATGGTTCCATACGAAGCTCTTTATGGACGGAAGTATAGGTCACCTATCGGATGGTTCGATGTTGGGGAAACTAAGTTAGTAGGACCAGAGTTGGTACAACAAGCAGTCAAGAAGATTAAGCTTATACAAGAAAGGCTATTAGCAGCTCAGATCCACCAGAAGTCTTATGCAGATAATCGACGACGAGAGTTAGAGTTTCAGAAAGACGACTGGTATTCATAAAGGTATCACCGATAAAAGACATTATGAGATTCGGTAAGAACGGAAAACTTAGCCATCGGTACATTGGACCATATAAGATCGTACGCAAGGTAGGCCAAGTAGCATATGAGTTAGACTTGCCTTCTAACTTGGAGTCTATACATCCAGTAATGCATGTGTCTATACTCTGTAAGTGTATCACAGATCCTTACTGGATTCTTATGTTAGTTAATGTCATTGTTCATGTGAGGCCATTGTTGTTCTTGATGATTGTAGCCATGTGTGGCTTTCTTTTGTTGGTTTGCTGTGTGAAAGATTGGTATTAAGTAGTACAGTTACTGAGGAGACTCCACTGAAATTTCTATTAATATTTAGGAGTTTAACATTCGAGAGGCCAAAAGGGGGGATGCCCTGGCCTTTGGATTTATTCACAGAACAGTTGCCTAAATAACAAGGACAATATTAAAGTACTGGTAAGGGCTGTAGGTGATGAGACTGATAAGTGTATCATCAATATTCGAGGACGAATGTTCTAGGGGGAGGGGGGATGATGTTACACCCTGTAGTATTACGTCTATGTTACATCCCCATAGTATTACGTTGATGTTATACCCCATAGTAAAATGAGGATTGGTTATGATGTTAAAATAACATATGCTAGCATGTAAATATCCATAATACACATTTAGCATAATATAGGTCCTATATTTGGTAAAGTAATGTTGAGGTGCTTATGTTTATATATGTATTCTTTGTAAAAGATCTATTGGCAAGTAAAGACAAACACTGCCTCTTCCACCGTCCAAGGCACTTTAGCCATTACAAATTGATATATATGTAGTCTTAAAAGGGAAGGAAATCATTTTAAGAGTTACTGTAAGTATACAATTCCTATCATTATCATCTCAATCAATTCGAAGCTCTTTATAATTGCACCATACGGACAACTCTCTTTAAGGCAATTATTTTGCAATTTCCCACTTGGTTTGGAGGTTTTGTGTGTAAAGGTGTTGGGAAGGCTTATCTATAGTTCATACTATCCCTTTTCCTCAAATAATTAAGGCACGAATTCAACAATCCTTCTCGATAAGTTCATCTTCAACTTGGAGAAATCCACTTTAAATTCTTATTGATGTAGAAATAAAGGTTGTTGTAGTGTATTTGAGGAGGACTTGGTTATGTTGAAGGACTATAAATATAGTTATAAATTAGTAAATGTGTTGTTATCCTTGTTGATCATGATGATATCATACTCTTCTCCATGTATTTGAGGTCATTTGGATCATAGTTTTGTTATTGATGAAGTGTTGTAGTTATTGAACAGGTTTGAGTGGTTTCTTATGGTATCCTATGGCTGAAAATTGTGAAGTATAGTTGTTTGTGATGGTGATTGTGTTGTGAGTAGAGGAGACGAGATAGTAGTGTCGAATTCCCATTTTAGGATGATATGAAGCTTATGCACCCTAAGTGTTTGATAAAATGTCGTAGTGAATCCAATTCTTGATTTATTGATTCGATTGTGATTCAAACCATTTATACAATATAGAGTATCATTCGTAGAGCATGCTGTAACTCGTGAGCTATCGGTAGCCAAGCAACAAAGTCATGTTAAGGCTATCCCTCCCTTCCTTTTAGCATGATCAATATGATACAAACGAAACGGGCAAACGCACAACTTTCATAAATGCTTCTGATCATAGAAGTACTAGGGGTGCCTATGTTCTCGGTTCCTCATGTGTCCTATTATTATATCGCCTATTCATAGGTCTCAGAAAAATACATATGTTGCTAAAGTTTATCCGAAGGCATGTTGATTTATGACATCCCGAGAGATCTTATTGGCTTATTTTTTATGCATTGCATTCATTTATACATGTACATCGACCCATGACCATATCAGTTGGTATACGTTGATGATTTCGCCCATAGAGGCCGAGATGATATGATGGGATACCCTCAGAGGTTTAATGTTGTTATGTATGCATATACATGTGCATGATATGACATTTATATGCACATGCATGACATTATAAATGTTTCGTGATTCACAGAGCTATTCAGACTCACAGGTTTAGTCCTTTATTCCATGTTTCTTTCATGTCTTTTATATATTGATTTTCATGCCTTACATACTAGTACATTATTCATACCTAAGCCCATATATATTGTCTGGGGCCTGCGTTTCATGCCCACAGGTGCAGGTAGACAGACTGACGGTCCCCCTTCTTAGGATCTTTGCTTAGCGAGAGTTGGTTTTCTCCATTTGATCCGGAGCTGCTATTGGGTTTTGGTACAATATATTGTATACATATATGTGTATGTCGGGGCCTAGTCCTGTCCTTTATACAGTTGTACATTCTATTAGAGGTCTATAGACAGTCATGTATAGTTGAATAGCATGTGTCCTTGTCGTCTCGCCCTACCGTATTCCGTATATATATATATGTGTGTATATATGTCTTTTGGGCATGTTTTGTCACGTATATTATTCACATGATTCAGTAGTTTATTGACAGATGTTATGCATGACCTACATTTATTTCATGTTTATATCTTAGACGTATGATTAGGGGTGTTTGACAGTTAGGACTCGGGCACTCATCATGGGACATCGGTTTGGGTCGTGACATATGCATGTCAAATGAATGATTTCACGGTGATACCACACAAGAGGGAGGGTGATTTGTGTGGTGTGCAATTGTTTGCATGTATAGCTTATAGAAGGACCTAGTTCGTCTACGTGTTCCTTACACTAAAGTTATGGAATAATAAATACAAAAAGTAAAAAACAGAAGTATTTTTACATGGAAAACACCCGGCTCAAAAGGTGATAAAACCACGACCTACTTCCCAGTAGGATTATTCCCAAGTCGGGGTCGAATCCTCAGGGAGTTAGAATTGGCATTAGGTATATATTTAATATAATTGTATGATATGCCTTAGATTACACTTCCACATTCTTGTTTGTTCTTTCTAGTTCTACTTTAAACTAATGATTGCAATTATAAAACTAGAAGACAATATTTTTGGATTTGGTTGTTTTCCAAATTATAAAAGATCTAGGGTTGTGACTTCCACCTAGGTGGTTACCTAATGGGTTGTAAACTCGAGGGCAAGTTTGATTGGTCGGGTTTATAATATAGCAATCACACGCAATTTCCCACTATATACCTCTGGGTAGTTTGAGTGATTTTGCCCAATTTGGCTTTCTCAAGTCCAAATGGGTATTGCACAAAACAAGTGATAAATGCTCAAGTCGGGTCTTACTATCTTTAGATTCAACCCTTTAAAATGGGGCTATCAATTTCTTGAGTTCACCCTAATTTCTTGTTAGCCAAGTTTTCCTAGACTTAGTCTCTCTTTCTCAAGTAGAGACTAAGTCAATTAGGCATGAATCAATGTTTGCAACCATTAATTCTTGAATTTAAGCAAGAACTAGGCTAAATATCTCTAACCCAATCACAAACAAGTCCTAAATCAAACACCCATTAAGTACCTACACTAGGGTTGGGCCACAACCCTAGTTAGAAATTTAGCTACTCATGAAAAATAAAGAAATACAAGAAGAAATTAAGATAGAATGCATAATAATTGATTAGGAAAATAAAATCTAATGTTTAGAAGTTAATCTAGTATAATATTACTCAAAACAATAAAGAATAACGGCTCAGGTGCTCTCCCAAAATAAAAACTTACCCTAAAAATGACAAAACGTTCTATTTATACTAAGCTGAAAATATCTGACAAAAATGCCCATGCGGAGGTTGTGTGGTCCACACTCTGAGCTTGACTGGTCAACTGGGCCTTCTGCGGTCGCATAAAAGTAGGATGTGGCCGCACTTCATTTGATTTTTCGGACCGCACAATTCTGAGTGCGGCCGCACACTTGAACTTAAACTGGAACATGGGTCTCTGACTTTTCTCTTCTGCGGACCGCACAATTATGAGTGCGGCCGCACTTGTCATCCTGCAGACGCACAATTATGGTTTGGTCTGTATATCGTCAGCCTTCCAAAAAACTAACTCTCTGAATCTCCTCTTTTGCGGCTGCATAATAATTATGCTGTCAGCATACTCTGAAGGACATCTGACAGTGATGTTTCATTGTTCTGTGGTAGCACACAGTATTTTGCGGTCCGCACTGTGGGCCTTTTTTGTCTTGTTTTGGTCCTTGTCCATTTTTGACTCATTTAAGAGTTGATTTTGACTTCTTTGGCTCGTCTCCCAATATTCATACACGAAAGCACATTTTATTTGTTCCCGGGAATACCTTTAAGCATTTTTGAGCTAAAACGCAAGTAAAAGAGAGCAAATAAGCGGTCAAAATCCCTACTTATCAACTCCCCCAAACTTAAGCATTTGCTTGTCCTCAAGAAATTAAGGCGATTCCCACCTCTACTAGAAAAAGGGATATTTTAGCTGACCTAAGGTGAATCAATCACACATCAATTGGGACCAATAATTACCCACAACACGTATGAATTATCAACAATACAATGATTTGACGTTTTGAGTACAATAGTTCTAATGTGACACTAGAGCATCAAGAGTTGACTTTATTTATCAAGGAAACTCGCTCTTTCATGTCGGTCATTGTCGATCCCAAAATCCTCCTCCTCTACTCTTCATTAGCATATCTTACTTTAGAATGTAACACTCGATGCAAGGATTGTGAAAAGTTCGCTCATCTCTCTCAAAAGAATGTCACAAGTCCGGCTCTAAGTACCACAAGCTTCCCCTTAATGTAAATCACCACTAATGTATGCTCACTCAACTTGAAATCATGTAAGGCTTTTGCGGGATGTAATGAAGGCTTTTGGACTAAGGTAGGACTTGTTGGAATAGAATGGTTTGAACTTTGTCGACTCTTTGAGTCAATTCCTTTTTCCTCGGGGGAACTAGAGAGACGTAACGTCACTCTTTCTTGGTCATGACATTCATTTTTCTCCTTTTCTATTTACTCCATGACTTTCATCATTGTTTTCTTTGAATCCCTTCAACATTCTACCTTGTTAACTTTCTTTTTGGCATTTTTCTTTATGTTCTTTCTTTCGTTTCTTTGCCTTCCCTTTTCTTCCTTTCTTTCTCTTCTTTGTACCTTTTATCACTTCAAACTCCTCGTCTCTCTCCCGAACTTATATTTTTGCCAATTGTTTTTCAAGAATGCTAAGGAAAGATTGGGTGCCAAGAGAGGGTCATTACAAAACGGATAAAGGCTTATGACGTGGTTATTGAAAGAAAAGAAAAGGCTTAGGCTCAAATGGGTTGACTAGGGATATAACATTGGTAGGCTATGGAAGATTTCAAACATCAAATCAAATCAAGGAGAGCCTATATTCATTTCTCAAGCCAAGCTATACTTAGAATTTTGCCTAGAAAGATATGCGGGGCAAGTTCTAGACTATTAGCACGAGAACTTGGACTTGCAATTAAATACCTCCCCTTTCACGTTGCTGGATTGCTAAAGAGAATAGAGTCGAGGGCCCACAACAACTCTAGTTAATATTGAGAATCACAAATGGCTCGACTAAACTATTCGATGACTGTTTAAGTTAACACAAGAGTCAAAAGGTCACAACTAGAGCTATTTTATGCCAACAACTTTGTTTTTAACCATAAGGCCGGGGGTAAATATGTTGGTACCAAGTGAAGCATGCTTGAGACCCTTTTATTCATTACTACTATATTTGCCTAAACATAAAATAAAACGGACTCAATCCCTTAAGAAGGTTATCACGCCATCCATCGTTGGGAAGAGCCACCCGGTTCACACACAATCCACCTTTGGAAAGAACCGTTGCATTAAGAAAATCCAAGGCTTATTGATCACTCAAATGTAAAAAGAAGCTAACAAATCAAAAAGAAACTACTAAAGTAAATAAGAAGTTATACTATTAAGAAAGACAAAGTAAAGAAGCTATGAAATAAACTATAGAAAGCAAGATAAATGAATATACAAACCGAAGTAAAATGAATATATACATAAGGGAGACTGAATATATACATCAAACGAAGGGAGAGAATATATACATACCAAAGAGAAAACAAAGATAAAGGAAAAAAAATAGTATAAGAGTTATTACATGCCACATGTCAATGTCAATCATTCAAAATAGACCAACCCCCGAATAAAAATAAGCATCATCCCCAATGATTAAATAAAAATAAGAACATTGAATGGTAGAGAGTTAAGAGAACTCCCTATGTGGTCTCAGTCTGCAGCACCCTCTGTCTCCTCTAGCTGTATCTCATCATCACCTGGCTGAGGGACAACAGGGTTGCTGAGCATCTAGATCATCTCCTCAGCGGT
Source organism: Nicotiana tabacum (assembly GCF_000715075.1). Classification (NCBI taxonomy): domain Eukaryota; kingdom Viridiplantae; phylum Streptophyta; class Magnoliopsida; order Solanales; family Solanaceae; genus Nicotiana; species Nicotiana tabacum. The sequence continues at coordinate 14,507,693 of NC_134097.1, read as the reverse complement.
GTGGGCAGTCGCAACCGACTCCTCAGACTGGCTGGCTGCTATATGTGATGCCTCTGGTATTGCTGGTGCTGCCTGTGCTGCTGGGTCTGAAGGTGCTCCCTCCTTAAGTAAGTCCAGTGGTAGATCTTCGGTAGATGCGATTTTGGCAACCACTTTTCTCAACTTGTCCACTGGCCTCTTCGATGCCTGAGACTTTCGCATCTTCTTTGTTTGCTTTCCCAACTCCTCAATGACCTCCCCACGCACCACTAGAGTCTCCATAATGGTCTTCTAGTGGTCCAAAATCTTCTTCAATATTTCCTCCACTTCAGACAGCTTTGAAGTAGCTGCTTGCATCCAATTGTTGAGACTCACCAATTTCTGGGAGACTCATAGCGTAGTCTATGGATAAGTGGATGAAGCTGGCACTGATAATGAAGGTGGTGGTCTAGAAGACAACAGTGGTGGCATGGCTGTTGTCCCGGTGGAAGGACCGGCTGCTGTGGAAGGCTCAGCAGTTGAATCAGTAACTACTACCATTGGCTCCTCAGACTGGCCAGCGGAGGTAGTTGCCTTACCCATGAACTTCGGGTTGTCAGCACCCTGTAGGTGGTACCATAAGAAATGCTTCTTGGCTTTTACTTCTATATCATATTGCCTCGGGTCCACCTTTTGATCTTTGAAATATTCTGTGAGGAAGTTCGGGTACGGGTATGATCTCTCATCTTTCTGGAAAGCTAATGCGATGTTGGTGGACATGATGGCACCAACATTAATCGGATACCCAGCCATAATCGAAGCCACCAAGACTGCACGGGGAAGTGGGAGGTTGTTCTCATTTAGGAAGGGATCAATGCGGATGCACACAAATGTTTGCCACCCTTTTGCTTCAAAATTTAGGGTGGCCCGAACTATGGGAACCCCTGTTGTAAGCCACGGAGGTGATCATCCTCGAATAGCCAAAATCTCAGCTAGCCACGGTCGAGCTGCATCACCCACAGACAATTTTTTCAAGTATTGGACTGCCTCCATGTCACGCCCTATCCTCGGGAAGCGCGACCGGCGCTCAACTGAGTGAACCCGGCCGAGCAAGAATGTTAGATACTTTCTACCCAATAACCCATGATCAAGAAAAGACGTGATTTCATTAATTATACAATAGGAATCTCATTCATACAATCCTAATCATTTCATTAGTCATTGCGCCTTTAGGTCTCAAAATACACATTTCTTATAGTTCAAGTGGAGCAAGTAATCAAACACACCATAACTTGTTTAACATTCCCAACACCCATATACAACCCATATAGTGTCTACGGAGTCTCTAAAGATACAAAAGAGAGTAAATATGGTGCCGGCAACAAGGCCCCGACTATACCTCAAAATATTACCATGATATAAACAAAAGGTACTATACATGACCCCGAAACGAAATGGGGCTCATCGAGTCCGCTGAGAAGAAGATTCAGCACTGTCTGAGATCCGCATTGTCTGCTATGTAACCACCTGCATCCATTTAAAGATGTAGCACCCCCGGCAAAATGGACGTTAGTACCGTCGAATAGCACTAGTATGTAAAGCTAAGCACCAACTAAATGGAATGAATAATAATACAAGAGGAACAGTCAAGAATTCAATAAGAGCTTTAAATAATAGTAAAACAACAAGTTAAGGATCATGTGCATTTCAATACATTTTCCATATTATTAGGTTGGGTGATCTTTAGCACCAATATTCCACAATTCACAATACCCCTGTATTCTTACACGGCGCCCGATCACGGCCTGATCGGCTAGGCCATCTCCTTTGAGACATTACCACAATTTCATTCACAATACCTCTGTGTTTTTACACGGAGTCCGATCTCAGCCCGATCGGCTAGGCCATCTCATTTGAGAGATTGCCTTCTTCTGTCAATCATCTCACATCGAACTTCTTTCATATACTTTCAATTCATCGACACTAGTGATTACGATTACAAAGTCGTTCTTGGCACTTAGCCGTGTTTCATAGTTCCAGTTCCCTTTTCCACCTTCAAATATCATTATCATTATCTTCATCAATAGGGCTTCCCATTCAAGACATTAATTCACATATGAGCAATTTGGGAAATCTCAGGCACATAGAGGCCTTTCATACAATTTGGCAAAACAACCTTTATTTCACTCTTGGCATGAAGTCTTAGAATTCCTAGACATACTCCACATTTTGAACATATTATCAAAATGTCAAGATGACATGATGAAGCATTTAGCATAATCATTGAACACACATCCTTCAACACAACCACGTTAGGAAAATCCAATTCAATAATGATCAAGGACTTACTCCAATTACATGAACATCATGGGATTCGATTCTAAGAAAAATGGGGTTTAGCCAACATACCTCAATTGAGCCTCTTAAATCTCTAAGATGTTCCGAAATATTAGCCATTTCAATCTATTTTAGCAACATAACAAAATTGAACCAAAATTAGGAAGATGAACATGGTTTTAGCTCATTTGAGCATGCTATCAAACATAAGTGTGCATCAATGTTTTAAGGCTCTTTTGTGGAAGATTACATCATTTTCCAACCCACTCTCTACCATTATTAGATCACAATCTTCCCATATACTATAAAGATACATGCATGCAAGGTAAGCACTCCCATCCCCGTGAATTATCTTACTAATGACCCATTCTAGTTACATTTTGAAATTAATAGTTTGGGTGATAGAATCTTACCTCTTAGGAAGAAGACCTAGGTGCCTCTCTTGATAATCTTCAAGATTTTAAGTGAGAATTGAAGAACAATTTTAAGAGAGCCCCAGAAACACATCTTACGAACGTATATAGAGCCCCATAACATAATATAACTCATAACCACACCAACCATGGCCTCATGTAAACAACAAATAATCAAAATGAATAATTTTACATTAACTGAACAAGTGATACTAAATTCATAGGCGACAAGTTCATAAAAAGAAAGGATTACACAGCTATTTAAACAAGTAAGGATACTTCTTCTTCATTTCTTCCTAGGCCTCCCATGTGACCACTTCAACCTGCTGGTTTTGCCATAACACTTTCTGGGAGGCAATTTCTTTATTCCTCAACTTTCGGACTTGCCTATCAAGAATGGAAACTGGAATTTCTTCATATGACAATTATTCATTAACCTCAATGGTCTCAACCGGCACAATGGCTGACGGATCTCCAACTACCTTTTTCAACATAGACACATGGAATACCAGGTGCAATAATGCCATCTCGGGTGGTAGCTCAAGCTTGTACACCACCTGACCGATCCTCTGGATGATCTTGTATGGCCCGACATACCTCGGACAAAATTTTCCCTTTTTCCCAAACCGCATAATACCCTTCATGGGGGAAACCTTCAAGAATACCCAATCATCTTCTTTGAACTCTAAGTCTCTGCGACGAACATCCAAATAGGATTTTGGATGACTCTGAGAAGTTTTCAACTGCTCCTTTATGATCTTAACTTTTTTCATAGCCTGATGTACAAGGTCTGGCCCTATCAACACTGCTTCCCCAATCTCGCACCACCCAATGGGAGATCTACATCTCCTACCGTATAATGCCTCAAATGGTGCCATCTGGATACTCGCATGAAATCTGTTGTTATAAGCAAACTCTATGAGTGGCAAATAATTATCTCTGCTACCCTTGAAATCAAGAACACAAGCATGCAACATGTCCTCAAGTGTCTGAATAGTCCCCTCTACTTGCCCGTCGGTCTAGGAACCTCTCTCTCACTCTAAAAATATCAGAAATTATGCTCAAAATGGTCCAAGGGATGTGTTTTAACGAAATAGGGTCGGGTTTAAAAACCCCAAAAATGAAACTCCGGAACAAGGTATGCGATCGCATAATCGATATGTGGACCGCATATCGGTCGCAAAATCAGTGACCAAAATAGCCAAAAACTTATTCGTGTCGGCGGTCACTATGCGTCCCGCAGACCTGTTCTGTGGTCGCATAATGAACCACAAAATAGTTATGCGGTCGCATAGTTGACTGCAAAATTTCATCCAAACTAGCCCAATTAACAGCCTCACTCTGCGGCCATTACGCGGTCCACAGAGTGATTCTGCGGTCGCATAATGGACTGCAGAAACGCATAACACTACCAAATATTTTCCTTTACTTTCCAGTGCATTGTTCAACCCAAAAAGCATTTCTATAATACACAACACGTAAAACCAATTTGGCACCATGAAACATTATTATAATTATTATTATTATTTATTATTTATTTTATTTTGCAAAATTTTACGGGGCCTTACACTCTACTTCTTCAAATCCCACATAAGAGTTCAAAGCATAGGAGTCGAATTGAATTTTCAAATTTCGCACTTTTGTCACCTTGGTACCCTTCTTAATGTGAGCCACATTGGCATAACATTTTTTACCAAGTGCTCATTTGCATCGAGGATGCTTTGGGTGAACCATTTCCATCCTTTTCTCTCCTGGAACTGTCTGAGGACATTTGGGTTATGCTTGTCCAAATCCTTCATCAAGAATTGTCGCTCAAGAGTGAGCGATCTCTGCGGCCACATATGGGAGATACTCACTGGTCTCAGAGGGTTCAGGAACTCTGTTGGCGGTTGGTATCTTGCCTATGGTCCTCTGAATGGCAAGTGGTAGGTTACTCTTGCCTCGGCCTCGGGAGGGTTCTGCCCTCCCTTTTGATGTATCTCCTCTACCACGTGATCTAACCATCGTCTGTAATTCATAACAATAAGAATCAGTTAGAGTTCAGGTTCATAAGACATAGATATATGCATGACAGTTGCAGGCCAGTTGTGGAAAAATAGAAGAGGCAGTGCGGCCCGCATAAAAATGAGTGTGGCCGCACTGCCAAGTGCGGACCGCATAAAGGTGAGTGAGACCACACAACCAAAAGTGCGGACCGCACAATTTTGAATGCGGCCGCACAGCCCCGGGTTGAGAATACTGGGTTCTGTGATCATTTATCAGTACAGACCGCACAATTTTTTTGCGGACCGCATATTTTTGAGTGCGGTCCACAAAATTCAAGAACACGGAAGCCCTAAGTTAAAGGACTGCGGATAGCACAAAAATGTGTGCGGCCGTACAATTTGAATTTCACGGGCAGTAAACTAGGGTTCATGCAATATTTCACAATTTAGACATGGTTTGCATAAATTGACAAGATTAATTGTCTACCCAGTCCCTAATTAACACATACGAGGCTACCCACATGATTTTGAAGTACATATTAAGGATATTTGACATTTATATGCCTAAAAATAACTAAGCTAATTAAAGAAAACAAGAACACAAATTAAGAAGAAAGAACAAAAATCTAACATGGATTAAACATACCAGTAGTGAATGATGCAGGTGAGAATCTAACTTGATGAAATAAGAGAAGATTTAGAGCTAATGGGGTATGCACTGTGCTTTCTTAGGGCTTGAGATTTCAGAGAGTGTAAAGTATGAAAAGTTATGAAATGCCATATTTATAGGTTGACTCGTCGGGCCTAGAACTTACCTGAGTGCGGCCACATAATTTTGAGTGCAGTCTGCACTCCTTACTTGTTCCTTGGAAGAATTTTTGCGGTCCGTACAAGAGTTAGTGCGGCCGCAAAATTTGTGCGGACCGCACAATTTTGTGTGCGGTCGCAAATTGTTAAGGAAATTTGGCAGGCCAAACTTCAGAGTCCATGCATTTTTTATCTTCTAGTTGTGCGACCACACATAGAATTATGCGGCCGCAGAGTGATTGTGCAGTCCGCATAATTTTTGTGCGGTCTGCACTTTTGTGACACTTAGACAATTTTTCTTGCACAGTCCCTGAAATGCACACCCATTCCTGCATACACATCAAATCTAGTTAGCACAAAACAAAGCTATCCAACAAAGAAGAAAAATAAGAAAAAGAAAAAGATACATGAGTTGCCTCCCAAGAAGCGCCTGATTTAACGTCGCGGCACGATGCAGATTACCAATAATTTGAAATGAAGAACCGCCACAATGTGGCCATCATCAACCTTGCCAAAATAATGTTTAACTCGTTGCCGATTGACTCCAAACACCTCATCATTCTTATTTTTCAAATCTAGAGCACCAAAAGTGGATGTACTTGTCATGGAGGTACTTCATCTTTTCCTTGTAGATAAACGAGCTTGTGTAGGCATGATACCGGAATTCATCAAGCTCATTCAATTGTGACATCCTTAGATTTGTCGTGACATCCCATTCAAGGTTCAACTTTTTCAAACCCACATGGACTTATGCTCAAGTTCTACCGGAAGATGGCATGCCTTCCCGAACATCAACCGGTATGGAGACATCCCGATCGGTGTTTTATAGGCCGTTCTATAACCGCAAAGAGCATCATCAAGTTTTCTTGACCAATCCGTCTGGTTGGCATTGACTGTCTTTGACAAAATATTCTTTATCTCCCGGTTGGAGACTTCAACTTGTCCGCTTGCTTGAGGATGGTAGGGGTTTGATACTTTGTGAGTGACACCACACTTTGTGAGTAAGGTATCAAAAGTCTTGTTGCAAAAATGCAAACCACCATCACTAATAATGGCTCTTGGGTACCAAACCTCGTGAAGATGTCTTTTTTCAAGAATGCCACCACACTCCTTGCTTCATTGTTGGGTAAAGCAATGGCCTCAACCCATTTAGATACATAATCCACCGTAACTAGAATGTAGGTGTTCCCACAAGAGCAAACAAATGGACCCATAAAATCAATACCCCACAAATCGAAGATATCTATCTCCAAAATGGTGGTGAAAGGCATTTCATTCTTCTTTGATATCCCACCGGCCCTTTGGCATTCATCACACCACTTGACAAGCTCACTAGCATCCTTTTAGAGAGTAGGCCAATAGAATCCACAACTCAAAACTTTTGCCACCGTTCTTGCTCCACCATGGTGACCACCATTTGGTGAAGAGTGGCAAGCCTCAAGAATACCCATTTGTTTGTCCTCCGGCACACATCGTTTGATCAGACCATCGATACATATTCGAAAAAGATACGGCTCATCCCAATAATAGTCAAGGCAATCTCGTTTGAGCTTCTTCCTTTGGTTTGAAGAGAGAACTCATTCGGTACAATGTCACTCACAAGATAGTTTGCTAAGTCGGCGAACCATGACATCCCGATCATTAAAACGGCTAAGAGTTGCTCTTCGGGAAATGAATCATTGATCTCAAGGCCGTCATGTGGCCTCCCCTCCTCCTCCAATCGGGACGAGTGGTCCGCCACTTGATTCTCGCTACCCTTGCGGTCTTGAATCTCTAGATCAAACTCTTGCAATAGAAGCACCCACCACATCAAACTTGCCTTAGACTCTTTCTTTCTCATCAAATACCGACGCACCGCGTGGTCGGTGTGAACAATCACCTTTTTACCCATCAAGTACGGGTGGAACTTCTCCGTAGAAAAGACAATAGCAAGGAGCTCTTTTTTGGTCACTGTGTATTTGACTTGGGCATTGTTGATGGTCTTGATTGCATAATAGACCGGATGGAAGATTTTGTTGATACATTTCCCCAACACTGCTCCAACCGTCACATCACTTGCATCACATATGAGTTCAAAAGGCAAGCTACAATTTGGTGCAGTAATAATAGGAGTAGTAGTCAACTTGAACTTATGCAACTCGAATGCCTTCATGCAATCTTCATTGAAATGGAACTTGGCATCCTTCTCCAAAAGTTTACACAAATGGTTCACCACTTTGGAAAAATATTTGATGAATCGCCGATAGAACCCCGCATGACCCAAGAAGGTCCTCTCTCCCTTCACGGATGTAGGGGGAGGGAGTTTGGAGACCACTTCAATTTCGGCTTTATGAACCTCAATACCATACTTTGAAATCTTGTGACCGAGGACAATGCCTTCCTCGACCATGAAGTGACATTTTTCCCAATTTAAAACCAAGTTAGTTTCCTCACATCTTGCCAATACCTTGTCCAAGTTGTTCAAGCAATCATCAAAAGAATTCCCAACAATAGAGAAATCATCCATGAAGACCTCAAGAATATCTTCCACCATATCAGTAAAACAAATAACCATCATACACCGTTGAAATGTCTTTGGTGCATTACATAACCCAAATGGCATCCTCGAGAATGCAAAGTTGCCATATGGACAAGTGAAAGTGGTCTTCTCTTGGTCCTCAGGAGAACTAAGAATCTAATTGTAGCCGGAGTATCCATCCAGGAAGCAATAAAAAGCACGTCCGGCCAACCTATCCAATATTTGATCAAGAAATGGAAGCGGAAAATGATCTTTCCGAGTGACTTTGTTGAGCTTCCTATAGTCCATACAAACTCTTCACCCGGTGACAGTTCTTGTGGGGATCAATTCATTCTTGTCATTTGTTAACAAAGTCATGCCCCTTTTCTTTGGGACACATTGCACCGGAGAAGTCCATGATCTATCAAAAATGGGGTAAATTACCCCGACATCCAACAACTTTATGATCTCCTTCTTGACCACCTCTTGCATTGCTTCATTTAGCCTCCTTTGATGTTCAACGGAGGATTTGGCACCCTCCTCCAATATAATCTTGTGCATGCAAAAGTTGGGGCTTATGCCCCGAATATCCGCCAAGGTCCATCCAATTGCTATTTTCCTCCTTTATAGCACCTCCAATGTTGACTCTACCTGCATGTTAGTCAAACAAGAAGAAAGGATAACCGGTAAAATAGAAGAAGGGCCAAGTAATTCATACCTGAGATGCGGAGGCAATGGCTTTAACTCCAAAGTGGGAGGCTCCTCGATTGAGGGATTTGTTGTAGAAGTCTTTCGGTTTTCAAGATCCAAAGATAGCTTGCGGGGCTCATAAGTGTACGACCTCATCCCTTGCAATGCATTCACACACTCCACATAGCCTTCTTTCTCCTCATCATCATCAAGGTTTAGCAATACGTCTTCAAAATTATACTCAACATTCACTGTGGCACTAGAATCATCAACAATTACTTCGATTACTAAACCACGAACGAACAAACTTCATTGCTATTTGGTTGCCTCGTCGATTTGCACACATGGAAAACCACCTTTTCGTCACCTACCCGGAAAGTTAGCTCACCGGTTTCCACATCAACAAGAGCCTTCCCCGTAGCAAGGAAAGGTCTACCTAAGATAATAGGCACCTCGTAGTCAACCTCACAATCAAGGATCACAAAGTCCGTTGGAAGGATGAACTTATCAACACGGACTAACACATCATCAATAATTCCCAATGGCCTCTTTATAGTCTGATCCGCCATTTGCAACCTCATAGATGTGGGTCTTGGTTGCCCAATTACCAATGTTTTGAACACAGAGTAGGGCATCATGTTGATACTTGCCCCCAAATCACATAAAGCTTTGGCAAAGTCGGTGCTCCTAATAGTGCAAGGGATTGTGAAAGCACCCGAATCTTCCAATTTCGAAGCCATTGAGTGCACAGTAGCACTCACTCGATGTCTCATCTTGATAGTTTCACAATTCATCGACCTCTTCTTGGTGATCGAGTACTTCATGAACTTTACATAACCCGGTATTTGTTCCAACGCCTCAACCAATGGTACATTGATAGACAAACTCATCATCATGTTAATAAAATTTTTAAAATGGTTCTCACTATTTTGCTTTGCAAGCCTTTAAGGGTATGGAGGAGAAGGCCTTGGCATTGGTGCCTTAGCCTTTGGCACTACCGATTCTGGTATGTCAATCACGTGCTCCCTATATGGGTTCAGCTCTTCTTGCTTCCCCTTCACATTTTCATCAATATCAATTCTCACTTCGTCATTAGCTTGAACCACATTACTCGCAATTTCATCTTCTTGAACCAAAACATCATCATCCACAATTCTTCTTTGATTTGAGGTGGTTGCATCTCCACCATTTCCACTTCTCGAAGTCACGTCCATAGCATGTCCCATATTATTCCCACCCTTTGGGTTCACCACCGTATCACTTGGTAGTGCCCCCGTAGGATGAGTGTTCAATGCTTGTGAGATTTGGCCAAGTTGAACCTCCAAATTGCGGATTGAAGTGTTGTGGGAGGCTAATTGAGCATCGAAGTCAGAATTTTTCTCATCATTTGTTTGAACATATTTTCAATCCGTCCCATCTCATTGTTAGAAGAGCTCGGGCCTTGAGAAGGATAGGGAGGTGGATTGCTGGGTTGTTGGAACATCGGTGGCCTTTGAAAACCCGACCCTCGGTTGTTGTTGTTGTTCCACCCTCCTTGATTACCTCCCCAATTACTTTGATTGTTTCCACACCAATTGCCTTGATATCCTTGATTATTCCAATTTTCTTGATTATTGTTATTTCCCAAATTGCCTTGATTGTTGTTGCCACCACTCTGATTGCCTTGGTGGCTTTGGTTGTTCCAATTTTCTTGATTTCCTTGTGATCTCCATTGTTGTTGATTTTGAGCATTGTTTCTTTGACCTAGATAATTGTTGACGTATTGCACTTCTTCTTCTTGCTCATTATATGAATCACCTTGGTCATACCCACTATCATCTTTAATGAATTGTTCCGGATAGCTTTGCCGTTGTTGACCTTTTTGTCGTCTCTTGTTCATCATCATATTTATGCCTCTCATAGCATTCACTTGTTTCGGCCCTTGAACTTGTTGCAGCTGAACTTTTGCCAATTAGTTCATTGTGGTTGTTAACTTTGCGATAGCTTGCCCATGATCATATAGTTCCTTGTGTAGGTGAATGACATTGGGGTCACCTTGCGAAACATTGGCCCTACTTTGCCATGACGATGAGGTATCCGCCATCTCATCCAAAATTTCAAAAGCTTCGACATAAGGTCTGTTCATGAAGTTCCCATTGGCGAGTTGATTTACCACACATTGATTTGTTGTGTTGATCCCCCTGTAGAAGGTTTGTTGGATCATGGCCTCGGTCATATCATTATTCTGGCACTCTTTAACCATGGTACGATATCTTTCCCAAATCTCGTGCAATGGCTCATCGGGCTCTTGCTTGAACACTAGAATTTCATCCCATAGTATAGCCATGTGCCCAGGAGAGAAGAATTTGGCAATAAATTTTTCGGCCAACTCATCCCATGTATGCATGGAATGATTGGGCAATCTCTCTAGCCAGTCCAATGCTTTTCCCCGTAAAGAAAAGGGAAATAGCCTCAACCTCAATGCGTCCTCATAAACATTGGTTTTCTTGCTCCCCCAACAAGTATCGATGAACCCCTTGAGATGCTTGTAAGCATTTTGATTTGGAGCCCCGGTGAAGAATCCCAGTTGCTCAAGAAGTGTAAGCATCACGTTGGTGATTTGGAAGTTGCCCGCCCTAATGCGGGGTGGGACTATAGCACTTGCATAACCATCGCTCTGCAACACCTGGTGCGCTGCCGCTATTGATGGAGGTGGGGGAGGGACGGGAACATTAGCATGAGGCGGTCGGCCTCGCCTATTTACTTGAGGTTCTGGAAGAACCTCATCTCCTTGATCATCGTCCACTTCCTCCCCCAATGGAAAATTACCAATGGGCTCATTGTTGAGAGCCATTCCCGTACCTATAAGCAATTCAAAAACAAAATTAGTGACTCGGAAGGAAAAGAAGACAAATTACACAAAAACCTAGATATATAACTAAAGCTGTTTAACTCCCCGGCAACGGTGCCAGAAATTGATGTCACCCAAACTCACACCACAAATATAGATAATGAGGCGGTCGAAGCAATAATAAAACCCAATGCAAGTCGGGGTCGAATCCTCAATGAGTTAGAATTGTGATTAGGTATATATTTAGGGTAATTGTACGATATGCCTTAGATTACACTTCCACACTCTTGTTTGTTATTTCTACTTCTAATTTAAACTATTGATTGTGATTATAAAACTAGAAGACAATATTTTTGGTTTTGGTTTTTTTCCAAATGATAAAAGATCTAGGGTCGTGACTTCCACCTAGGTGGTTACCTAATGGGTTGTAAACTCTATGGCAAGTTTGATTGGTCGGGGTTGTAATATAGCAATCACACCTAATTTCTCACTCTATACCTCTCGGTAATTTGAGTGATTTTGCCCAATTTGGCTTTCTCAAGTCCAAATGGGTATTGCACAAAACAAGTAATAAAAGTTCAAGTCGGGTCTTACTATCTCTAGATTCAACCCTTTAAATTTGGGCTATCGATTTCTTGAGTTCACCCCAATTTCTTGTTAGCCAAGTTTTCCTAGACTTAGTCTCTCTTTCTCAAGTAGAGACTAAGTCAATTAGGCATGAATCAATGTTTGCAACCATTAATTCTTGAATTCAAGTAAGAACTAGGCTAAATATCACTAACCCAATCACAAACAAGTCCTAAATCAAACACCCATTAAGTACCCTCGCTAGGGTTGGGCCACAACCCTAGCTAGAAATTTAGCTACTCGTCAAAAAAATGAAGAAATACAAGAAGAACTTAATATAGAATGCATAATAATTGATTAGGGAAACAAAATCTAATATTTAGAAGCTGATCTAGTACAATATTATTCAAAAGTATAAAGAAAAACGGCTCAGGTGCTCTCCCAAAACAAAAAATACCCTAAAAATGACAAAAAGTTTTATTTATACTAAGCTGAAAATATCTGACAAAAATGCCCCTGCTGAGGTTGTGCGGCCGCACAATTCTGTGTGCGATCCACACTCTAAGCTTGATTGTGCCGCACTTCATTTGATTGTGCGGATCGCACAATTCTGAGTGCGGCCGCACACTTGAACTTGGACTAGAACATGGCTCTCGGATTCTTCTCTTCTGTGGACCGCACAATTTTGAGTGCGGCCGCACAATTATGTTGCATTCTGCATATCATCATCCTGCCCAAAAACTAACTCTCTGAATCTCCTCTTCTGCGGCCGCACAATAATTGTGTTGTCCGCATACTCTGAAGGACATCTGACAGTCATGTTTCATTGTTCTACGGCCGCACACAGTATTGTGCGGTCCGCACTGTGGGCCTTTTGCCTTGTTTTGGTCCTTGTTCATTTTTGACTCCTTTATGAGTTGATTTTGACTTCTTTGGCTCGTCTCCCAATATTTCTGCACGAAAGCACATTTTATTAGTTCCCAGGAATACCTTTTTTGAGCTAAAACGCAAGTAAAAGAGAGCAAATAAGCGGTCAAAATCCCTACTTATCAACCTGCGGGCATGAAACGCAATGTCCCCAGGCAAAAAGGACGTCAGTACGAATAGAGTACCAATTATATATGGTATAAAAAGCAGTATATAAAAGACATGAAAGAAACATGGAGTACAGGACTCAACCTATAAGTCTGAATAACTTAGTGAATCATGAAACCTTTACAGTGTCATAAATATGCGTATAAATGTCATATCATGCATAGGTATATGCGTACATAACATCCTCAAGCCTCTAAGGGCATCCCATCGTATCATATCGGCCTCAATGGGCAAAATCATCAATGTATACCAGCTGATCAGGTGTTGGTGCGTATATAACGCCGTTACCTTTCCCCATACCCCATATACATATAATATATGTGTATATAATGCCATCTGGTCATGGGTCAATGTGCATGTATAAATGAATGCAATGCATATGGAAGTAAGTTGATAAGATCTCTCGGAATGTCATAAGATCAATATGCCTTCGGTTAATATCATGAAATAAACTTTATCAACTTACGTATTTTCTTAGAACCATGGAACATACGATATAACAATAGGACACATGGGGAATCAAGAACATACGACCATGCCAAAAAGAAAGAAGGGATAGCCTTAGAATACCTTAGCTTAGTCTATCCAATGACCACGTTGAGCTCGTATTGTCGCACTTTAATCTACAATAATGATAATAATACCATCGTTAAGCTACGAATGAAGAAACTATCATACAACGAATGGCATGCTTATTTTATATTAAAATAGGCAACATCTTCCATGTTTTCCTTGCTTTCCCAAAGTCTATCAAAACAACAAGAACACATACAACCTTCAATTATATACCTTCACAACCATAACACACACAACAGCCCAACAACACCAGTCAATCTACACAACAAGAAGTGCACAAATCCAACAAAACTATTATTTAACACGACGAGCGGCAAGATTGGATTGGAACCAAACCCCAACTCTTTTTCCCATATAACCTGTACTTACAGCACCATCAACAGGTACAGCATCTAAACATATATATTTACATGACATTCCAACCTTATATCCATCATAAAAGTAACATCAAACAACCGAACAAGATATAATAACAACATGGACAACTTCTAGGTATTATGTGGTTGCTTCTTCTCCTATTTACAACAACATCATCAACATTCTCCACATATTTACAAGCATAACAACAACAAGAACATTATAACCAGGCTATTACCCACGATTTTCAGCCATATGATCTCATATACACAACTCCAAAATAGTCCAATAAGAGACAACAACTTCTTATACAACTTCAAGTTTTATCTTGTATTTCTTCATCCAAATAACTTAACCAACACATAGAGAAGCTTAATCCCAAAACGTAGAGTGTTATACATACCTTATAAAATCATAACAAACTCGAACCAAAGCTTCCCTTCACTTACAAGCACCCTTAAATACATCACAACACCGTAGACACTCTCTTCTTCACTTAGGCTAACTTTTGAGGCTAGCTTTAAGTAAAACCACCTTGGATTCGACTTGGAACCTTGGATAACTGTTAGGGAAGTGTTGAGAGAGTTTGGGATCTGTCCTTGGTCGAAAATGACCAAATATGAGCCGCCCAACCCCTTTCAAACTTTCAAGGGTCGTCCACCACCTAAGTGGGTCCCATTAGGAGCTGCTTGCGCGGTCTCATGAAAACGTGAATATCTCTCTACTCGGATATTGTATTAACAAACGGTTTAATGCGTTAGAAACTACACTCATAGATTTTCAATTTTTTGGGTGGAACATCATGTAATGCCTAGTATATCAGGAGAAATTATTAGCTATATTTGACCTAATCTTCTCCATATTTATGAATGCAACTTGTGATGACCTTTGCCAACCATTGTTCCACAGCTCGCTTGACTTCAAAACATAATACACGATTATGATATGACAAAAATAACTCCTAAAATAAACTCCTTATCATGTTAATAAACCTATCATCACCCCAAACGTACATGTTATAACATTCCCAACTTGTCTACATTAGATGAAACCTTTTTTCTTCAATTTGGTTAGCTTCCAAGCCTTTCAACCCTCTTGGTACTTGTTATCCATGATCTTAGAGATTTATAACCTCTAAGGTAACTTGATTAACTTACATTATGTACTTTCAAAGACGATCAAATTT
The DNA here is from genome assembly GCF_000715075.1 of Nicotiana tabacum. NCBI lineage: Eukaryota > Viridiplantae > Streptophyta > Magnoliopsida > Solanales > Solanaceae > Nicotiana > Nicotiana tabacum. The sequence goes on along the minus strand of NC_134097.1, from coordinate 14,492,395 downwards.
TTGAGCTTACATTAATTGACTTACAACGTACTCTCACCTACGAAAATATGGGGTGTAACATCATCCCACCACCACCACCACCCACCTCCTGGAACATTTGTCCTCGAATGTTGACCGATTCTCTTATCAGTCTCATAACCTATAACTCTTATGAATACTTTAATATTGTCCTTGTCATCTAGGCAACTGCTCTGTGAATAAATTCCAAAGGCTAGGGCATTCCCCCTTTTAGTCCTCTTTCTCACACCACGACTTGTAATAGAAATTCTTCCAATCTCGTAATTGTTGCTACCTTATTTCATGCAGCATGTACGACTCTGACCCTGTATGTGCTCCTATGAGACTCTTCTCTCCTTTTTCCTCCAGCTTTTAGCCAATCTCTAGGCCTCACTTTGTGAACATATACAGAACTATGACAAGCTATCCCTCTTGAATCTATAGGTGTACTCAAATTCTTCGCTCTGTACTTTGTCGAACTTATGACTATTGATATATCTTTTTTCATAGATTTGGTTATCTATGGTTATGGCTTTACAACAACCAGGTAGGTCATACTATACAATAACTCTTACTTTAGTTTATTATTACCGAGGTTTGCTACCTAACTCTATGTTACTCTCTTGTTGCTTATCATATATGTATAAATCTAAGTCCTTTAATGCTTCCTGATTTCTTTTCATCTTAATAATGATGGCCTAATCTCATCTCATACTTTGTAACTTTTACCCATCGATTGCTGATTCACTTTAATGTTGATCCATAATCTACCACTGAGAACTTGAAGCCCCTTACGCAATACATTGTCACTAGGGCTCACTTTGCATCGTGGAACCTTTGAAGTGATTTGCTTGATCCACCTAGTAATGATGCTATACTTCAATAATCGTATTTCATAGCATCCCAACATGATTCTTCTTATGAGGGTATTATAATCCCGTGCAATTCATGAAATCCCTTAAAATCATTACTCAATCAAAGGCCTAAATGTCATCCTCTTATCTATCGCCATTACACCCATATTCTACTACCGGGGTAGCATTTCATCTCTTCTAATTCTATTAGTCTTTGACTCCTCTGGGTTCATTCAGGTTGTACCGAGCTTTCTATAACTTGCGAAAACTATCAAATCTCTTGTTTTGATCTGTTTAATCCCGATGACTTACCTATTCTCATCACCTTCTCACTCACATTTTCTTATCCTTACTCCTATCTACCTAAAATCTTGTCTCTCTAAGATACTTTATCTTGCTACCTACATATATCTATTTATGCTACTTGCAACCTTCCTTTAACTTGCTAGCACCATAGATTTCCTTTTGTGCATTCTTAGTTGTCTTTAAATGCAAACAATTACTTTTCCTGGTCATTCTGCACTTGTTGCATGAATACTTAGATTATCTTATTGCCCACAAATACTAGGATTTTCGGTGACTCATATGATCTCAAATATCATCTTTGATTTTGTTTCCTGTTAATTAGCCAAGATAGGTGTCACTTTCTTATGGACTGTATACAATATTGTGGTGACACTATTGTTACAAGACCGTTACTTCTTCAAGTTACTATACATAGGTTGAAGCCTTCTTCCTTATTTCCTCAGCTAGTCTTTCGTTGTAGTACTTAGGTGAGATCCTCTAACTCTTGTAAAGTTGCGAGCTTATTACATCATATACCTGACAGAATTTTTATGTTCTTTCTCACCTATAATTATCCCCAATTACTTAAATCCACGCCTTTGTGCTCATATGGTTGCTTCTGAACTGAAATTTTTGACTGTATTCCCAGTGGTACTCACTTTTATTTTTGTAATGCTTATACGGTACCTTTAAATACCTTAACTCCTATCTGAATATTTGTCAAGGATTACCACGTCAAATCTGCAAGACTGAATTCACTATGCTGGGTTTACTATGTTTATCTTGCATAATCTACTGATTGGTCTGTATCCTCTTGCCTAGCCATAACTAGGCTCGGCCTGAATCAACTACTTACTACTCGTTGGTCCATTCTCAAATTTATATTCTGCGTAATATCTCTTGGGATATATCCTTTGTCTTAACTTACCTCTCGCACTGGCTCCTGATGTATCAAGTGTCTATTCGTATCAAGTGTCTATTCGCACTTATTTATAAATAACATCCCGACTGGGAACTCTTATTGCCTCTCCTCGGCATCATGATTGCATAATGTTCTAGAGTCACGACATATCTGTAGGATCTGAATAAATGCAACCTCATACCTTTTGTGTTTTTACCACATTCTTCCTTTACCATTCCATAGTTACCTGAACCACTTAACTTCGACTTAATACCACATCACACCATCTTTCCCCCTTTAGGGGAGTACTAATTTAGTGCTACGATGATCTACCTATATGCACAAGGGTGTTTTCCTCATCATCTTTGGCGTCTTTCACATCATCAATGACCCTCACTCGCCTTACGGTAACCCTTCTGTACCAGGGATAACTGAATTCCTTATGCACAAGGGTGACAACTAGTGTAATTGGCACACATAGTCCTTTGAGATTAACTTTGGTCACAACGCTTGCTTTAGGGAAGCGTCTTCCTGAATGAACTTTAAAGGTAATTCTTTTGTTGTCCATTCTATTATTGCTAGAACGCTATCTCTGAAATTCTCATGATGCCAACTATTATCATCCGATCCCTAATTCATTTCTAGTTTATCTTGTTCACTAACCCATACTAATTTCAGTTACTCCAGGGGTCTAACTTAGTCTTCTAGTAATCACGTTCAAGTCACCAACTCATTTCTCGAAATGAGGGAATGACTTTATGGCTTATACGGTTTTATTGTCTCAAGGCATGTCACCGCTTGTCTTTTCCTTCACTTGACTATAGACTCTATCATTATGTCATATTTTGATTTACTGTTATCACCCATTTATCACATCTTACTCATAATGCTTTATTTACTCTCTTCTTATTCTCCGGCTAATATTTCTGTCAATCACTTTATTCTAAAAACTTCAACAAAACATTCTTTCACTTTTAGCTCCCCTTGCTTTATCTCACTGGCTTTTCGGGACACCTAACATGCTCTCTTTTTTTTACCTAGGGGCGAGAGTCATACTAAGGTAAATATTTATTCCTTCTAGGATTCCACTGCCTATCTTCTCAAAATTCTAAACATTCTAATATTCATATCTGACTGTATTATCCTAGAGTGCACCATCTGGGTGTCTCACAAGGAGATCTATTATCATGTTTGCAATATCCTTTGAAAATGTTAGCTAATGATAACAATCCATCCACCATTTTGGGTTACTCTAAACCCAGCTAGATCCTGATATCTCATTCATCTCTTAAACTATCTTTGTTAACTCCCACAGAGCATAACTGAGATGGGTGTGTCCAATTGTATATATCTCTGTTACTGTTGAAAGTAACTCAGAATGCTTATATTTCTCTGTCTGAATTATAAATACTGATAATCTTCACTAACTGAGTACCTCGTACCCTTCTTCACCTTCCTTCTTTTACTTTTTGAAACTTGTATCTACCTTCTGATTCTCTAATTGCTTTTTATTATATGGGTGCATAGATATTCATGCCTTAGGTCACGACCCAAACTGAAGGTCCGCGACAGGCACCCGGTGCCTAACTCAATCGAGTACCAACGTAATGTGTCCTTCCTATCATACTATCATGGGTAAATGAGCAGGAAAGGCCATCATGAGATAACCAGAATTAAATATAAGAGAATAATCGACATAAGATGACCCAACATGGTATACAAACAAATACATGTCATATACGAACCTATAAGACCGAAATGATAATTTGTACACTCAAAACATAGGCCGACAAGGCCATACAATCATCCATATACATGACATCTGTCTATATGCCTCTAAGAGTATATAAATGTCATAAAGGCTAGAATAGAGCCCCACCATACCAATCAATACATGTCCAAAGCATACTGACTAAATACGCAACTCCGGAGCAAGTGGAGTGCACCAATACCTTCCACTGAGCTGATAGCCTACTGTGAGGACTTTCAACCTGTCTATTGGGACATGCGGGCATGGAGCGCAGCGTCCCTATACAAAAGGAATGTCAGTACAAATAAAGTACAAAGTATCTATGGTATGAAAAGCAGTATATAAAAGATATGAAAGAAATATGGAGTAAAGGACTCAACCTGTAAATTTGAATAGTTAAGTGAATTATGAAACCTTTATAATATCATGTATATGCATATAAATGTCATATCATGCATAGGTATATACGTACATAACATCCTCAAACCTCTGAGGGCATCCCATCATATCATATTGGCCTCAGTGGGCGAAATCATCAACGTATACCAGATGACCAGGTGGTGGTGCGTATACAATGTCGTAACCTTTTCCCATATCCTATATACATATAATATATGCGTATATAACACCATCTGGTCATGGGTCAATATACATGTATAAATGAATGCGATGCATAAGGAAGTAAGTCGATAATATCTATCGAAATGTCATAAGATCAATATGTCTTTGGTTAATATAATGAAATAAACTTTATCAACTTACATATTTTTCGAGACTCATGAACATACGATATAATAATAGGACACGTGGCGACTCAAGAACATAAGACCATGCCAAAAGGAAAGAAGGGATAGCCTTAACATACTCTATCTTAGTCTGTCCAATGACCGCGTTGAACTCGTCTCATCGCACTTTAATCTATAATAACGATAATAATACCATCGTTAAGCTACGAATGATGCAACTATCGTACAATGAATGACAAGCTTTATTTTATATTAAAACGGGTAACATCTTCCCCGTTATCCTTGCTTTCCCCAAGTCCATAAAAAAACAAGAACACATACAACCTTTGAATATATACCTTCAGCACCACAACACACCCAACAGCCCAACAACACCAACCAATCTACACAACAACAACTGCATAAATGTCACCAACGAAACTACTATTTAACACGACGAGCGGCGAGCTTGGATTGGAACCAAACACCAACTCTTTTTCCCATCTCCCCTATTCTTACAACACCATCAATAGGTCCAGAATACAAACATATATAGTGACATGACATTCCAACATTAAAAGCAACATCAAACAACCCAACAAGATATAACAACAACATGGACAACTTGTAGGTATTGTGTGGTTGCCTCTTCTCCTATTTACAACATCATCAACATACTCAAAATATTGAAAAGCATAACAACAATAAGAACATTATAACCAAGATATTTACCACGATTTCCAGCCATATAAAGTCATATACACAACTCCAAAATAGTCCAATAAGAGACAACAACTTCTTATACAACTTCGAGTTCTATCTTTTAATTCTTCATCCAAATAACTTAACCAACACATAGATAAGCTTAAACCCACTAAATAGGGTGTTATACATACCATAAATAATCATAAAAAAACTCGAAACAAAATTTTTCTTAGCTTACAAGCACCCTTAAATATATCACAACACAATAGAGACTCTCTTCTTCACTTAGGCTAACCTTTGAGGCTAGGTTTTGGTAAAACCACCTTGGGTTCGACTTGGAACGTTGGAGAACTGTTAGGGAAGTGTTGAGAGAGTTTGGGAACTTTCCTTGGTCGAAAATGACCAAAACTGTGCCGTCAAACCCCTTTAAAATGTTCAAGGGTCGTCCACCGCCTAAGTGGGTCCCATTGGGAGCTGCTTGTGGGGTCTCAAAAAATGTGAATATCTCTCTACTCGGATGTTGTATCGACAAACGGATTAATGTATTATAAACTAGAAGCATAGATATTTAATTTTGTAGGTGGATCATCACGTAAATTCGTGTATATTGGAAGAAAATATCAGCTACATTTGACCTAATTTTCAGCATATTTATGAATGTAACTTGTGATGACATTTGCCAACTTTTGTTCCACAACTCGCTTGACTTCAAAACGTAATACACGACTATAATACGACTAAAATAAATACTAATATATCCTCCTTATCATGTTAAGAACCCTAGTATCACCTCAAATATACATGTTATAACATTCCCAACTTGTCGACATTCGACGAAACCTATTTTCTTCAATTTGTTTAGCTTTTAATCCTTTCAACTCTCTTGGTACTTGTTATCCATGATCTTAAAGATTTATAACCTCCAAGGTAACATGATTAACTTACTTTGTGTACTTTGAAATACGATCTCATTTTCTGAGCTTACATCAATTGACTTATGACGTACTCTCGCGTACGAAAATATGGGGTGTAACACCTATGGACCTCCAAACCAATATCCGGACATATGCCTAAGTCCAAAATCATCATATGATGCTATTGAAATCATCAAAATTCTATTTCGGAGTCGTATGCACTAAAATCAAACTCTGATCAACTCTTTCAACTTAAGCTTCCAACCTTGGAACTAAGTATCCCAATTCACTCCAAAACATCCCTGAAATCAATCCAACCATCCCGGAAATTTACATAACCACAAATGAACATAGAAGAAGCGATAAATAGGGGTATGAGGCTACAATACACAAAACGACCGGCCGGGTCATTACAAAATGGCAACTGAGTATATGTTTTGGAATCTAGTCCCTTTAACACCGCGTTGCTCCCGGGATCTGATCCATCCGAGCACAAAAATCTTTTGTATTCTGGTCTATTAGTTCATTCATTTCTCTCATGAATCTCATGAGCGCGGTTCTGAAATGGTCATTTATGTTATTGTCATTCCTAGATCCACTACTGGTACCTCCTGCTCGTTAAAATCGAACTCCTCCCTTGGAGTGTTGTTGCCGTTTCTTTGAACTATTTGATTTGCAAGAACGCTAGGAGGAACCAGAGCTCTTCCATTAGCATTATTAATAGCACCCCATTCAACTCTATCATTACGTGATCTTGTCTTGAGAGGTGATCCATAATTGCCATTTGTTGCTCTCTCAAGATTTTGACTATTTCAACAACATGTTCATCATCTGCATCATCAGGAGTTGGACTCCGTACATGCCAAGGATTTTAACCTTCGTGAACTAGGGTGGTTTCATCTCCTTCATTGTGGGTTTCGCTGGTTGAATCATCACGTTGGAACACATGTTCACGTTAGTTGTGTGCTCCGACATTATTGAAATTGTTGACATCGTTAGCTTCCATATCTGATTTTTCTTTTGCTAAGAAAGGAATCAAAATTTTCTAGTAACAGGTTAATGGATCAAAGCAATTACACAATTATCTATGCCCTATGGTGGACACCAAACTATTTATCCGTAAAACGGTACAGTTGAATGTTGTTTGTAGATACTTGAATTAATTTGACCAAGAAATATGAAATAAATAAGAACAGAAATATGATTATAAAATGAACTTAAAGGAAATACAAGCCTGGCTATAAATTTTAGCTTCCCCGGTAGCAAACGTAAGAACAATATTAAGAACAAGGTAAAAGAATAATGTTATAGGGTGAGAGTTGATTCAAGCTTTTGTGTCCAGAATATTTCGTGTGTTACAATGGAAACTAATTATCCAATTCATAGCTTTATTTTTAGAGACAAGATCTTCAAATCAAGCTCCTCTTGTAGGAGAATAAAATCGCCATTGATGGATACATAACGGTGTTACACCCCATGTTTTCGTACGTAAGAGTACGTCGTAAGACAATTGATGTAAGCTCAAAAATGAGATCATTTTTTAAAGTACAAAAATTAAGTTAATCATGTTACCTTGAAGGTTACAAATCTTTAAGATCATGGATAACAAGTACCAAGAGGGTTGAAAGGCTTAGAAACTAAATAAATTGAAGAAAATAAATTTCGTCGAATGTCGACAAGTTGGGAATGTTATAACATGTACTTTTGGGGTGATACTAGGGTGCTTAACATTATAAGGAGGTTATGTTATTAGTTATTTTAGTCGTATGATAGTCGTGTATTACGTTTTGAAGTCAAGCGAGTTGAGGAACAAAAGTTGGCAAAGGTCATCACAAGTTACATTCATAATGTGCTGAAACTTAGGTCAAATGTAGCAGAGCTTATCTCCTAATATACTTGGAATTAGAGGATTATCCACATATCAAATTGAATATCTATGTGTCTAGTTTCTAACGCATTGAACCGTTCATCGATACGACATTGGAGTAGAGAGATATGCGTATTTACGCGAGACTGCGCAAGCAGCTCCCAATGGGACCCACTTAGGCGGTGGTCGGCCTACTTAACTTTAAAATCTATTTGGACGACATTTATTTCTCATATTTCGACCCATCCTCGTCCCTTACTCCTCCTAACCCTCCTAAACAGATACCATAAGGGTTTGAAGTTATTCCAAAGTGATTACACCATATTTCAACATCAAAAGTTAGTTCTAGTGAAGAACAACACCTCTTTGAGGTTGTGTTATCATTGAGGATAATTGTGCGCTGGGTTTGGCTAAAATTTTAAGTTGTTGCTACTGGATAAGGTGAGTATAATAGCCTACTAATTGTGCTTAAGATTTCTTGTATGTTGGTTAAGTTGTTAGGATGATAAACTACAAGATAATACTTGAATTAGCTTGAGATGTTGTTGTTCTTGATGGATTGATTCGAATGTTGCTCTTATGTACTTTAAGTGGCTGGAAATTATGCAAAATAAGTTATCTATGATATTGTTAGTATGATTATGTTAGTTTACATGTCAATCTTATTAATGAAATTGGTAACTAGAAAAAGAAATGGCTATAAAGGAATTTGAAGTTGTCCACAATGATATTATCTTGTGTTGTCTATTTCGGGTAACTTTAAAATTGAGTAGAAGGTTGGAAATCTATTAAAAGGTATTGGTTATTATACTGGATATAATACTAAGTTCAAGAATGAATGATGATGGGTTGAAGGGTGGTAAAGGGATTTAATCTGAGCTTACCGCTTGTTGTTATATGTTGATGACTTGTTAATGAAATATTGTGTGCCCTATTGTTGATGTTGTTCTTATTGTTTTGCTCTAGTTGTTGTTGTTGGTACATGGTATTGGAGGAGGCCCTGGTTACAGGGGAGATACTGCCATAATTTACATAAACGAGCTACTAGTTTATGTTGCGGACTTAGCCTTTACTCAGCACTGATTTTGAATCTCCTTATGCTATGGTAGATTGGGTTGAATTGTTTGAAAAATTTCTTGGAAGGTATTAAGGACTCAACGGAGTTTAAGTTTGTTAAGGCTATCCCTTCTTTCCTTTTGGCATGATCCATATGATAATAACAACATGAGCAAACGCAGAACTTTCACAAATGACTCTATTCTTAGAATTACTAAGGGTTCGTATTTTCTTAATTCCCCATGTATCCTATTATTATATCGTCTGTTCGTGGGTTTCATGAAATACGTAAGTTGATAAAGTTTATTTCATGATATTAACTGAAGGAATATTGATCGTATGACATCCCGAGAGATCTTATTGACTTACTTCTTATGCATTGCTTTCATTTATACATGTACATTGACCCATGACCAGATGGTATTATACACGTGTATATTATATGTATATGGGGTATGGGGTATGGGGAAAGGTTAGGGTGTTATATACGTACCACCATGAGACGAAGAAAGTCGGGAATGCAAAATAGTCTCATAGACATACCAACAAAAGGGGAAGGCCCAAATGACAGACTTTGTCGCAGCCCATGGTATGACTAGGTCTAGGAGATGCTACACTCATGAAGATGTTAATCAGGGGAACTTGGGAAGAGAGCAGATTCAGAAAAGGAACATAACAGACCCAGAAGTCACCGAGTTCTGGAAGAGAATGTTGACCAAAGAGTATTCCGAGGAGGAGCAGCTGAAGAAATATCCAACACAGATATCAATCATGGATTTATTAATGAGCTCCGACAGTTATAAGGACGCCCTGTTGAAAGTACTAAGTGGGGTAAGTGTACCAGGTAACACCACTAGTGAGGCATTGGCCGCGACAATTGGGAAAATGGTCGAAGCAAATATGATCACTTTCAGAAGAGACGAACTTCCTGTCGATGGCACAAGTCACAACAAAGCTCTACATATCACTGTCAAATGTGGGGACAAAATGGTGTCGCGAGTGTTGGTCGATTGAGGGTTAGGAGTCAACATTTATCCGCTCTCCACCCTACGGGAGTTATGAATTCATTTGAGGGAAGTCAAGGAAAGCCACGTGAGGGTGAGGGCCTTTAACGGTTCGCAAAAGGATGTTATCAGAGAAATTTATTTGGCCTTGCAAATCGAGGCGGTCGAATTCCCCATATCGTTTCAAGTAATAAACATCTTGCCGCTCGTCGTGATATGTTGATGACTTGTTAATGAAATATTTTATGCCCTATTGTTGATATTGTTCTTAGTATTTTTCTCTAGTTATTGTTGTTGGTACATGGTATTGGAGGAGGCCCTGGTTACAGGGGAGATGCTGCCAGAATTTACATAAACGAGCTACTAGTTTAAGTTGCGGACATAGCCTTTACTTAATACTGATTTTGAATCTCCTTATGCTATGGTAGATTGAGTTGAGTTGTTTGAATAATTGCTTTGAAGGTATTAAGGACTCAACGGAGTTAAGGTATGTTAAAGCTATCCCTTCTTTTCTTTTGGCATGATCCATATGATACAAACGAAACAAGCAAACACTGAACTTTCACAAATGACTCTATTCTTAGAAGTACTGGGGTGCCTATGTTTTTGATTTTCCATGTGTCCTATTATTATACCGTCTGCTCATGGGTCTCAAAAAATACGTAAGTTGATAAAGTTTATTTCATGATATTAACTGAAGGAATATTGATCGTATGACATCCCGAGAGATCTTATTGACTTACTTCTTATGCATTGCTTTCATTTATACATGTACATTGACCCATGACCAGATGTCATTATATACGTGTATATTATATGTATATGGGGTATGGGGAAAGGTTATGGCGTTATATATGCTCCACCACCTGATCATCTGGTATACATCGATGATTTCGCCCACAGAGACCGAGATGATATGATGGGATGCCCTCAGAGGCTTGATGATGCTATGTACGCATATACCTATGCATGATATAATATTTATACGGATATGCATGACATTATAAATATTTCATGATTCACAGAGCTATTAAGACTTACAGAATGAGTCCTTTACTCCATGTTTCTTTCATGTCTTTTATATACTACTTTTCATGCCTTACATACTCGATACTTTATTTATACCGACGTCCCTTTTGCCTGGGGACGCTGCATTTCATTCCTGCATGTCCTAATAGACTGCTAGATAGACCTTCCCAGTAAACAGAGTCATACATCAGCTTGGTCGGTAAGCTTCACTTCCTCGAATTTATCCGGTCTTGACCTTGGAGTCTACTTTATATATACAGATTTGATGGGTCGGTCGAGGCCCTGTCCCGACCATGATACAGTTCAGTTATCTCTAGAGGCTTGGAGATGAGTCCTGTGTATTTTGCATGTTAGTATTGTGGCCTTGCCAGCCCTTTGTACATGTTCAGTTTGGTATTGCTGGTTGTAGACATTCATACCGGCCTCGTCGGCCTGCAATGTTATGTATATGAGCTTTTGGGGCATGTTTACCCTAATTAAGATGAGAGATACATTATTTTCAGATGATTCAGAATATGGCCTCATCGGCCTTGATTGGTATTGTCAGCTTTCAGGTAGGCCTCGTCGGCCTAAGTTGGGGGATACTCCTCCACAGTTTACAGTTACAGAGTAGTATGCTTGGGCCGAGCATGGCATCGGGTGCCGGCCATGCCTCCCCAGGTTTGGGGCGTGCCAAACAGTTTGCTATAAATGCATATATTCTCTATAACGATTGTTCATTGAATGCTATCCGATATCAATTATTCAAATCTTTGTTATCGATTATCCTGCCTTCGAAATTTACCCAGTACCGGTCACATGCTTGTAACCGATATCAACTACTTGCTGAATCACAGCTTACCTGTCTTCAGCTCCACGTTTTATCTCTTCATTCGTCCAATTGTCAATAACCAATTTACCGCATATAATTATCACGGCTCAAACCTGAAATCTCTAGTTAAAGGTGAATAAATCTCAAACATTCAACCAAATTCCACGGTAGTCAATTACGTGCTTTCAATGCGATGAATTTGAAAGTTAACGTATAGGTTATTTTTGTACCTCAATTTTTGTAAGTACGTACTTAAAGAAACATGTTGCATTTTTCACCATAATTAACGAAAAAAGAAAAGTCGGAACCTAATATGATGCGTTTGTCCTAATTGCGTTTTAAAATCATTAGATAAACTTACAGCTGGAATTAGCTTTTTCCTATTTGCGGGGTAAAGGAATGCTAGCTTTCGTTAGCAGGTTAACGTTAAGATAAAGATAAAGAATTGCTTCATATTCCCACGTGATTCATAGAGCTGGGAAGAATCTTTCTTTACTCAAGAAGAAAAGAGGAAAGCATGTTAATTTGATCTTAATGTATGAGATCAGAATTGGCAGAAAACAATGTTCATACGCAAAGCATCAAAAAGGAAAAACACAAAAACCAAAACCAAAACAGAAAACAAAAAATGAAAAGAAAAAAGATTAAGAAAGTAGAGAAAAAAGAAAAAAAGAAAAAAGAAATATCTCGGTTTGTTTTACTAATTACAATTGGATACAAATTATAAAAGAAAATTCGGATTCTAAATTAAAGTAGTATATGTTTATTTCATTTTGAAGCACCCCAATATCACTTTAACGTTTATTCCTTACTATGGAACCAAGGTGTAAAATATTCCATCCGTAAGTAAGCCTTTAAATATGGCTACATTCTTAAACTATTATCAAACATCTCAGTGGAAGAGCAATCAAAACGCTAGTACAGTGGTATGTAATGTGTTCTACTCTAGAAATGCATTTTTTTTAGTTTAATTTCCTGGTATGCCTCTTTATGCATCAAGAATTCTTTTCATTATTTAAGTTTTAAAATTTTTCGAGCTTTCTTAATAGTTAGACAAGTGCTCAAATCAAGACCGAAAGGCAAATTCGGACCCAAAATAAAAAAGAGCACAAGCATAATTCCCTGCACCCGCGTGAGAGATTTTGAATCCATACCAATGAATTCTTGTAGATGCTATATTTTCTAGTCCAACAACTGTTCCACGTAGCGAGTAAAATTAAATATAGGAACACTTTCTTTTATACAAAATGTTCACGAATGTCGATTTGCCAAAATGATGGATTCTAAGTTAAATAGAAAAAACAATTAAATTAGTTACGCCCAACTAGAAGGTATTTTAATACCTGAAGCTAAAAAAGAAAATGCCTAAAGTTTGCATCCTTTTCTGTTTGTGATTCTATAATCTTGCATGCAAAGATATATAGAATAATGTAAAACTTCAACTTAAGGGAGAAAAATGTATTACACAAACTGCTTTTTACACAAACTGCTATATGTCTGTGATAGTATGCACTAATTCATCGTTTGATTTTCTATTTCCTTACTTTCTATCGTCTTAAATTCTGGACCATATAGTGATGATCAGTACCTAACTAAAACTATAAATAAACAGGCATCGTATATAAAAGTGATGAAAATATAAACAATTGGTATATTTAGTAAAAAAGTGTTAATAACCTTATTTTTTTGTTAAAATGACCAAAATACATATACAGCTATTTATAGAAAAAATATAAATTTAGAAGTACCTTTAGTATTGAAAAAAAGAAGAATAACTGAAACATAATGGAGAGGTATTAGGAGTTTTGTTTTGGCAAGGGGTCTTCCGGGATTAATTATAAATTTAGACATAAAATAGTGAAGAGTTTAGTCAAATCAAAGTGTGATAAGCAAGCAATAAGTTAGGGTTAACAAAATTATGGCATTTAACTCATTTTCGCTTAAAAATACTTAATGTGTGATATTTTTTATGCTTACAAAATGCATAGATAAATCAAAATGTAGTTATTACCTGTTCACCTAGCCAACATCTAAGTACTTTGTGCGTTCATTAATTGGCATCATCTTCAACTCAATTTTAATTTTTCGTTAATGATTTGATTGATTGTTGTGGTTTCTACAACTAAAAGAAGGAATATACTCTTTGCTCCAAAAAGAACGATGCATAAATTTATACATTTAGAAGTAATTTAACTTTAAATTTCTTAGTGTCTTGGCATCATATTAAGAGTACAAACATAAAAGATTTTTAAAAAAAATCTTTCTTGAACTATATGCATGTCCTGTCAAACAGAAGTTCTAATTGAAATATAACTGGTCTAATTTCACTACTTATATCTAATATTTCCTATTCATGCTGTTCATGAAGGTTCTGAAATGAAACTGGATAACTCAACTGAAGTTAGAAGGAATCAAATACAAAAGGTTCCTTCATTCCTGAGTGATGAGAATAAGGAAAGCGGTGACTATGATCCTAAAGTGGTTTCACTTGGGCCTTACCACCATGGAAAGGAGAAGCTCAAGTTTGTTCAGAATTTCAAGTCCATGGCCCTAGACATGTTCATTGAAGGGAGTAATCAAGACAAAGCTTTCTTCCTGGAGGAAATTCGAAAGGAAATTGAATATGCTAAAAGTTGTTACCTCGAAGAATTCACGTCTATCTATGATGACATTTATTTTGCTGAAATGATGCTCCTTGACGCATGCTTCATTCTAAATATTATAGGACCATGGGATCAGGCATTTAAACGTAGCGAGACAATTGAGCATCTTGGTACTGCAGTTTATACCCTAAGTAAACGTGATTTATATTTGCTTGAAAATCAGGTACCGTTCAGAATTCTCATGATCTTGGCTAGCTCGAGATATCCTGTAAATGAAAAAGGATTTATAGAGACGGTGGAAAGTTCTTGTTTTCACATACTCTTCGATGAGGACACAAGATTATTGAAAGATAATGACAATAATAAACAGCCCCTTCACCTTCTTGAAATATTTCGAAGAGTAATCGTCACTGGCAGCGGGGAAATCCCACAACCACGTGTACGTGCTTGTGATCCTTTCCGTGATATTTTCAACAAGTTGGGATTATGTCTTGAATATTGGTGTTGTAGAAAAGATGAAACGTCAACTCGTGGGCGTGGGGGGTATGTGTTTCATTCTGTGACGGATCTAAAATCAAAGGGCATTCATTTCAGGCCTAGCGAGATTGCGTCTTTGAATGGTGTAAGGTTTAGCCCCGCTGAATTCTGTCACTCTGCAAAGCTCAAACTCCCATGTTGGTATGTTTCTCCGTACACCAGAACATTTTTCATGAACATGATTGCTTATGAGTTCTGTCCCAATGTTTTTACCGATAAAGTTGTCACTGCTTACGTGAATTTCATGAAATCACTTATTGTTTCGCAAGAGGATGTCAAAGAGTTGCGAGAAAAGAAAATTTTAATGAACAGCTTAGGGAGTGATGAACAAGTGGTAGAAGTCTATAAATCATTGAATACTTATGGCACAGAAGATGAATCTTTTTTCTTCAAGGAGAAAAGGAATATCGAGGATCACTATAACAATAAAGCCAGGACTTGGTTGTCTGAGTTGAAAAATACATATTTTAACAGTCCCTGGTCTATAATTGCTTTGGTTGGTTCTATTTTCCTCCTTTGTTCAGATATTGTCCAGACCATCTATGCAGTTCACCCTTCAAAAGGAGGATCTTGATTTTAATTCTTTTACTTGTCCATTTAATCGTCCTTCCATACATTCCTGTATTGTGTGTTGTACTTTTTTCCGTTTGCTTGTAAACAATAATAAGGTTCAATTTTTCGAGGTCACTTTCTTTTCGTTGATCTTGATTTTCTTCCCATCCCAGTTGACTTTCTACGTACTTCTTAATATATTTATGACTAGTCAATTTGCTTGTGCTTCGCGCTACTGTAAAAACATCATTAAATTTACAAATGATCTTTTTGTAAGTAAAGTCGAGAAAGAGAAATAAAAATTCAACAGAAAGACAAGAAAAGAAAATCTGATATTGAGATCGTCTGGGCCAATTCCTTCACGGGACATATAGTGTCCAGTGAAGGAATTAAGGTGGATCCGAAGAAAATAAAGGCAGTTCAGAATTGGCCCAGACGATCCTCAGTTACTGAGATTCGGAATTTTCTCAGCTTGACCGATTATTATTGTCGTTTCGTGGAAGGTTTCTCATCTATTGCATCGCCTATGACTAAATTGACCCAAAAAGGTGCACCGTTCAGGTGGTCGGATAAATGTGAAGAGAGCTTTCAGAAGCTCAAGATAGCTTTGACTACAGCTCCAGTATTGGTGTTGCCTACAGGTTCAGAGTCTTATACTGTGTATTGTGACGCATCGCGGAATGGTCTCGATGCAGTACTTATGCAAGACAGTAGGGTGATTGCCTATGCGTCCAGTCAGTTAAAGGTACATGAGAAGAATTATCCAGTCCACGATCTTGAGTTAGCAGCTATTGTTCATGCCTTGAAAATTTGGCGGCATTACTTGTACGGTGTCCTGTGTGAGGTATATACCGATCATCGAAGTCTACAACATTTGTTTAAACAGAAGGATCTTAACTTGCGGCAGCGAAGGTGGTTGGAGTTGCTTAAGGATTGTGATATCAACATTCTCTATCATCTCAGAAATGCCAATGTGGTGGCCGATGCCTTCAGTCGTAAGGCAGAGAGTTTGGTCAGCTTAGCATACTTACAGGTAGAAGAGAGGCCTTTATCCTTGGAGGTTCAGTCCTTGGCTAATCAGTTTGTTAGATTGGATGTTTCCGAGCTGAATCGAGTTTTGGCATGTGTGGTTTTTTGGTCTTCTTTATATGATCGCATCAGAGAGCGCCAGTATGATGATCCACATCTGTTTGTCCTCAAGGACACGGTTCAGCACGGTGATGCCAAGGAAGTCACTATTGGAGATGAAGGTGTATTACGGATGCAGGGCATGCTATGTGTAACTAATGTAGATGGTTTTGCGTGAGCTGATTCTCCAGGAAGCTCACAGTTCGCGGTACTCTATTCATCCAGGCACCGCGAAGATGTATACGAATTTGAGACAGCACTATTGGTGGAGGCGGATGAAGAAAGATATAGTTGGGTTTGTATCTTGGTGTTTAAATTGTCAACAGGTAAAGTACGAGCATCAGAGACTGGGCGGATTGCTACAGAGACTTGAAATTCCGGAGTGGAAGTGGGAGCGTATTACCATGGACTTCGTAGTTGGACTCCCATGGACTTTGACAAAGTTTGATGTTGTTTGGGTGATAGTAGATCGGTTGACCAAATCTGTGCATTTTATTCCAGTCGGTACTAATTATTCTTCGGAGCGGTTGGCTGGGATTTATATTCGCGAGATTGTTCGCCTACACAGTGTGCCAGTGTCCATTATTTCAGATCGGGGTACGCAGTTTATCTCACAGTTTTGGAGGGCAGTGCAGCGATAATTGGGCACACAGGTTTAGTTGAGTACAACATTTCACCCTCAGACAGACAGACAGTCCGAGTGCACTATTCAGATATTGGAGGATATGCTACGTGCTTGTGTTATCGATTTTGGGGGTTCTTGGGATCAACTTCTGCCACTCGAGGAGTTTTCTTACAATAATAGCTACTAGTCAAGCATTCAGATGGCTCCGTATGAAGCTTTATATGGGAGACGGTGTCGGTCTCCGGTGGGTTAGTTTTCATGCCTTACATACTCGGTACTTTATTTATACCGACGTCCCTTTTGCCTGGGGATGCTGCATTTCATTCCTGCATGTCCTAATAGACTGCTAGATAGACCTTCCCAGTAAGCAGAGTCATACATCAGCTTGGTCGGTAAGCTTCACTTCCTCGAATTTATCCGGTCTTGACCTTGGAGTCTACTTTATATATACAGATTTGATGGGTCGGTCGAGGCCCTGTCCCGACCATGATACAGTTCAGTTATCTCTAGAGGCTTGGAGATGAGTCCTGTGTATTTTGCATGTTAGTATTGTGGCCTTGCCAGCCCTTTGTACATGTTCAGTTTGGTATTGCTGGTTGTAGACATTCATACCGGCCTCGTCGGCCTGCAATGTTATGTATATGAGCTTTTGGGGTATGTTTACCCTAATTAAGATGAGAGATACATTATTTTCAGATGATTCAGAATATGGCCTCATCGGCCTTGATTGGTATTGTCAGCTTTCAGGTAGGCCTCGTCGGCCTAAGTTGGGGGATACTCCTCCACAGTTTACAGTTACAGAGTGGTATGCTTGGGCCGAGCATGGCATCGGGTGCCGGCCATGCCTCCCCAGGTTTGGGGCGTGCCAAACAGTTTGCTATAAATGCATATATTCTCTATAATGATTGTTCATTGAATGCTATCCGATATCAATTATTCAAATCTTTGTTATCGATTATCCTGCCTTCGAAATTCACCCAGTACCGGTCACATGCTTGTAACCGATATCAACTACTTGCTGAATCACAGCTTACCTGTCTTCAGCTCCACGTTTTATCTCTTCATTCGTCTAACTGTCAATAACCAATTTACCGCATATAATTATCACGGCTCAAACCTGAAATCTCTAGTTAAAGGTGAATAAATCCCAAACATTCAACCAAATTCCACGGTAGTCAATTACGTGCTTTCAATGAGATGAATTTGAAAGTTAACGTATAGGTTATTTTTGTACCTCAGTTTTTGTAAGTACGTACTTAAAGAAACATGTTGCATTTTTCACCATAATTGACGAAAAAAGAAAAGTCGGAACCTAATATGATGCGTTTGTCCTAATTGCGTTTTAAAATCATTAGATAAACTTACAGCTGGAATTAGCTTTTTCCTATTTGCGGGGTAAAGGAATGCTAGCTTTCGTTAGCAGGTTAACGTTAAGATAAAGATAAAGAATTGCTTCATATTCCCACGTGATTCATAGAGCTGGGAAGAATCTTTCTTTACTCAAGAAGAAAAGAGGAAAGCATGTTAATTTGATCTTAATGTATGAGATCAGAATTGGCAGAAAACAATGTTCATACGCAAAGCATCAAAAAGGAAAAACACAAAAACCAAAACCAAAACAGAAAACAAAAAATGAAAAGAAAAAAGATTAAGAAAGTAGAGAAAAAAGAAAAAAAGAAAAAAGAAATATCTCGGTTTGTTTTACTAATTACAATTGGATACAAATTATAAAAGAAAATTCGGATTCTAAATTAAAGTAGTATGTGTTTATTTCATTTTGAAGCACCCCAATATCACTTTAACGTTTATTCCTTACTATGGAACCAAGGTTTAAAATATTCCATCCGTAAGTAAGCCTTTAAATATGGCTACATTCTTAAACTATTATCAAACATCTCAGTGGAAGAGCAATCAAAACGCTAGTACAGTGGTATGTAATGTGTTCTACTCTAGAAATGCATTTTTTTTAGTTTAATTTCCTGGTATGCCTCTTTATGCATCAAGAATTCTTTTCATTATTTAAGTTTTAAAATTTTTCGAGCTTTCTTAATAGTTAGACAAGTGCTCAAATCAAGACCGAAAGGCAAATTCGGACCCAAAATAAAAAAGAGCACAAGCATAATTCCCTGCACCCGCGTGAGAGATTTTGAATCCATACCAATGAATTCTTGTAGATGCTATATTTTCTAGTCCAACAACTGTTCCACGTAGCGAGTAAAATTAAATATAGGAACACTTTCTTTTATACAAAATGTTCACGAATGTCGATTTGCCAAAATGATGGATTCTAAGTTAAATAGAAAAAACAATTAAATTAGTTACGCCCAACTAGAAGGTATTTTAATACCTGAAGCTAAAAAAGAAAATGCCTAAAGTTTGCATCCTTTTCTGTTTGTGATTCTATAATCTTGCATGCAAAGATATATAGAATAATGTAAAACTTCAACTTAAGGGAGAAAAATGTATTACACAAACTGCTTTTTACACAAACTGCTATATGTCTGTGATAGTATGCACTAATTCATCGTTTGATTTTCTATTTCCTTACTTTCTATCGTCTTAAATTCTGGACCATATAGTGATGATCAGTACCTAACTAAAACTATAAATAAACAGGCATCGTATATAAAAGTGATGAAAATATAAACAATTGGTATATTTAGTAAAAAAGTGTTAATAACCTTATTTTTTTGTTAAAATGACCAAAATACATATACAGCTATTTATAGAAAAAATATAAATTTAGAAGTACCTTTAGTATTGAAAAAAAGAAGAATAACTGAAACATAATGGAGAGGTATTAGGAGTTTTGTTTTGGCAAGGGGTCTTCCGGGATTAATTATAAATTTAGACATAAAATAGTGAAGAGTTTAGTCAAATCAAAGTGTGATAAGCAAGCAATAAGTTAGGGTTAACAAAATTATGGCATTTAACTCATTTTCGCTTAAAAATACTTAATGTGTGATATTTTTTATGCTTACAAAATGCATAGATAAATCAAAATGTAGTTATTACCTGTTCACCTAGCCAACATCTAAGTACTTTGTGCGTTCATTAATTGGCATCATCTTCAACTCAATTTTAATTTTTCGTTAATGATTTGATTGATTGTTGTGGTTTCTACAACTAAAAGAAGGAATATACTCTTTGCTCCAAAAAGAACGATGCATAAATTTATACATTTAGAAGTAATTTAACTTTAAATTTCTTAGTGTCTTGGCATCATATTAAGAGTACAAACATAAAAGATTTTTAAAAAAAATCTTTCTTGAACTATATGCATGTCCTGTCAAACAGAAGTTCTAATTGAAATATAACTGGTCTAATTTCACTACTTATATCTAATATTTCCTATTCATGCTGTTCATGAAGGTTCTGAAATGAAACTGGATAACTCAACTGAAGTTAGAAGGAATCAAATACAAAAGGTTCCTTCATTCCTGAGTGATGAGAATAAGGAAAGCGGTGACTATGATCCTAAAGTGGTTTCACTTGGGCCTTACCACCATGGAAAGGAGAAGCTCAAGTTTGTTCAGAATTTCAAGTCCATGGCCCTAGACATGTTCATTGAAGGGAGTAATCAAGACAAAGCTTTCTTCCTGGAGGAAATTCGAAAGGAAATTGAATATGCTAAAAGTTGTTACCTCGAAGAATTCACGTCTATCTATGATGACATTTATTTTGCTGAAATGATGCTCCTTGACGCATGCTTCATTCTAAATATTATAGGACCATGGGATCAGGCATTTAAACGTAGCGAGACAATTGAGCATCTTGGTACTGCAGTTTATACCCTAAGTAAACGTGATTTATATTTGCTTGAAAATCAGGTACCGTTCAGAATTCTCATGATCTTGGCTAGCTCGAGATATCCTGTAAATGAAAAAGGATTTATAGAGACGGTGGAAAGTTCTTGTTTTCACATACTCTTCGATGAGGACACAAGATTATTGAAAGATAATGACAATAATAAACAGCCCCTTCACCTTCTTGAAATATTTCGAAGAGTAATCGTCACTGGCAGCGGGGAAATCCCACAACCACGTGTACGTGCTTGTGATCCTTTCCGTGATATTTTCAACAAGTTGGGATTATGTCTTGAATATTGGTGTTGTAGAAAAGATGAAACGTCAACTCGTGGGCGTGGGGGGTATGTGTTTCATTCTGTGACGGATCTAAAATCAAAGGGCATTCATTTCAGGCCTAGCGAGATTGCGTCTTTGAATGGTGTAAGGTTTAGCCCCGCTGAATTCTGTCACTCTGCAAAGCTCAAACTCCCATGTTGGTATGTTTCTCCGTACACCAGAACATTTTTCATGAACATGATTGCTTATGAGTTCTGTCCCAATGTTTTTACCGATAAAGTTGTCACTGCTTACGTGAATTTCATGAAATCACTTATTGTTTCGCAAGAGGATGTCAAAGAGTTGCGAGAAAAGAAAATTTTAATGAACAGCTTAGGGAGTGATGAACAAGTGGTAGAAGTCTATAAATCATTGAATACTTATGGCACAGAAGATGAATCTTTTTTCTTCAAGGAGAAAAGGAATATCGAGGATCACTATAACAATAAAGCCAGGACTTGGTTGTCTGAGTTGAAAAATACATATTTTAACAGTCCCTGGTCTATAATTGCTTTGGTTGGTTCTATTTTCCTCCTTTGTTCAGATATTGTCCAGACCATCTATGCAGTTCACCCTTCAAAAGGAGGATCTTGATTTTAATTCTTTTACTTGTCCATTTAATCGTCCTTCCATACATTCCTGTATTGTGTGTTGTACTTTTTTCCGTTTGCTTGTAAACAATAATAAGGTTCAATTTTTCGAGGTCACTTTCTTTTCGTTGATCTTGATTTTCTTCCCATCCCAGTTGACTTTCTACGTACTTCTTAATATATTTATGACTAGTCAATTTGCTTGTGCTTCGCGCTACTGTAAAAACATCATTAAATTTACAAATGATCTTTTTGTAAGTAAAGTCGAGAAAGAGAAATAAAAATTCAACAGAAAGACAAGAAAAGAAAATCTGATATTGAGATCGTCTGGGCCAATTCCTTCACGGGACATATAGTGTCCAGTGAAGGAATTAAGGTGGATCCGAAGAAAATAAAGGCAGTTCAGAATTGGCCCAGACGATCCTCAGTTACTGAGATTCGGAATTTTCTCAGCTTGACCGATTATTATTGTCGTTTCGTGGAAGGTTTCTCATCTATTGCATCGCCTATGACTAAATTGACCCAAAAAGGTGCACCGTTCAGGTGGTCGGATAAATGTGAAGAGAGCTTTCAGAAGCTCAAGATAGCTTTGACTACAGCTCCAGTATTGGTGTTGCCTACAGGTTCAGAGTCTTATACTGTGTATTGTGACGCATCGCGGAATGGTCTCGATGCAGTACTTATGCAAGACAGTAGGGTGATTGCCTATGCGTCCAGTCAGTTAAAGGTACATGAGAAGAATTATCCAGTCCACGATCTTGAGTTAGCAGCTATTGTTCATGCCTTGAAAATTTGGCGGCATTACTTGTACGGTGTCCTGTGTGAGGTATATACCGATCATCGAAGTCTACAACATTTGTTTAAACAGAAGGATCTTAACTTGCGGCAGCGAAGGTGGTTGGAGTTGCTTAAGGATTGTGATATCAACATTCTCTATCATCTCAGAAATGCCAATGTGGTGGCCGATGCCTTCAGTCGTAAGGCAGAGAGTTTGGTCAGCTTAGCATACTTACAGGTAGAAGAGAGGCCTTTATCCTTGGAGGTTCAGTCCTTGGCTAATCAGTTTGTTAGATTGGATGTTTCCGAGCTGAATCGAGTTTTGGCATGTGTGGTTTTTTGGTCTTCTTTATATGATCGCATCAGAGAGCGCCAGTATGATGATCCACATCTGTTTGTCCTCAAGGACACGGTTCAGCACGGTGATGCCAAGGAAGTCACTATTGGAGATGAAGGTGTATTACGGATGCAGGGCATGCTATGTGTAACTAATGTAGATGGTTTTGCGTGAGCTGATTCTCCAGGAAGCTCACAGTTCGCGGTACTCTATTCATCCAGGCATCGCGAAGATGTATACGAATTTGAGACAGCACTATTGGTGGAGGCGGATGAAGAAAGATATAGTTGGGTTTGTATCTTGGTGTTTAAATTGTCAACAGGTAAAGTACGAGCATCAGAGACTGGGCGGATTGCTACAGAGACTTGAAATTCCGGAGTGGAAGTGGGAGCGTATTACCATGGACTTCGTAGTTGGACTCCCATGGACTTTGACAAAGTTTGATGTTGTTTGGGTGATAGTAGATCGGTTGACCAAATCTGTGCATTTTATTCCAGTCGGTACTAATTATTCTTCGGAGCGGTTGGCTGGGATTTATATTCGCGAGATTGTTCGCCTACACAGTGTGCCAGTGTCCATTATTTCAGATCGGGGTACGCAGTTTATCTCACAGTTTTGGAGGGCAGTGCAGCGATAATTGGGCACACAGGTTTAGTTGAGTACAACATTTCACCCTCAGACAGACAGACAGTCCGAGTGCACTATTCAGATATTGGAGGATATGCTACGTGCTTGTGTTATCGATTTTGGGGGTTCTTGGGATCAACTTCTGCCACTCGAGGAGTTTTCTTACAATAATAGCTACTAGTCAAGCATTCAGATGGCTCCGTATGAAGCTTTATATGGGAGACGGTGTCGGTCTCCGGTGGGTTAGTTTTCATGCCTTACATACTCGGTACTTTATTTATACCGACGTCCCTTTTGCCTGGGGATGCTGCATTTCATTCCTGCATGTCCTAATAGACTGCTAGATAGACCTTCCCAGTAAGCAGAGTCATACATCAGCTTGGTCGGTAAGCTTCACTTCCTCGAATTTATCCGGTCTTGACCTTGGAGTCTACTTTATATATACAGATTTGATGGGTCGGTCGAGGCCCTGTCCCGACCATGATACAGTTCAGTTATCTCTAGAGGCTTGGAGATGAGTCCTGTGTATTTTGCATGTTAGTATTGTGGCCTTGCCAGCCCTTTGTACATGTTCAGTTTGGTATTGCTGGTTGTAGACATTCATACCGGCCTCGTCGGCCTGCAATGTTATGTATATGAGCTTTTGGGGTATGTTTACCCTAATTAAGATGAGAGATACATTATTTTCAGATGATTCAGAATATGGCCTCATCGGCCTTGATTGGTATTGTCAGCTTTCAGGTAGGCCTCGTCGGCCTAAGTTGGGGGATACTCCTCCACAGTTTACAGTTACAGAGTGGTATGCTTGGGCCGAGCATGGCATCGGGTGCCGGCCATGCCTCCCCAGGTTTGGGGCGTGCCAAACAGTTTGCTATAAATGCATATATTCTCTATAATGATTGTTCATTGAATGCTATCCGATATCAATTATTCAAATCTTTGTTATCGATTATCCTGCCTTCGAAATTCACCCAGTACCGGTCACATGCTTGTAACCGATATCAACTACTTGCTGAATCACAGCTTACCTGTCTTCAGCTCCACGTTTTATCTCTTCATTCGTCTAACTGTCAATAACCAATTTACCGCATATAATTATCACGGCTCAAACCTGAAATCTCTAGTTAAAGGTGAATAAATCCCAAACATTCAACCAAATTCCACGGTAGTCAATTACGTGCTTTCAATGAGATGAATTTGAAAGTTAACGTATAGGTTATTTTTGTACCTCAGTTTTTGTAAGTACGTACTTAAAGAAACATGTTGCATTTTTCACCATAATTGACGAAAAAAGAAAAGTCGGAACCTAATATGATGCGTTTGTCCTAATTGCGTTTTAAAATCATTAGATAAACTTACAGCTGGAATTAGCTTTTTCCTATTTGCGGGGTAAAGGAATGCTAGCTTTCGTTAGCAGGTTAACGTTAAGATAAAGATAAAGAATTGCTTCATATTCCCACGTGATTCATAGAGCTGGGAAGAATCTTTCTTTACTCAAGAAGAAAAGAGGAAAGCATGTTAATTTGATCTTAATGTATGAGATCAGAATTGGCAGAAAACAATGTTCATACGCAAAGCATCAAAAAGGAAAAACACAAAAACCAAAACCAAAACAGAAAACAAAAAATGAAAAGAAAAAAGATTAAGAAAGTAGAGAAAAAAGAAAAAAAGAAAAAAGAAATATCTCGGTTTGTTTTACTAATTACAATTGGATACAAATTATAAAAGAAAATTCGGATTCTAAATTAAAGTAGTATGTGTTTATTTCATTTTGAAGCACCCCAATATCACTTTAACGTTTATTCCTTACTATGGAACCAAGGTTTAAAATATTCCATCCGTAAGTAAGCCTTTAAATATGGCTACATTCTTAAACTATTATCAAACATCTCAGTGGAAGAGCAATCAAAACGCTAGTACAGTGGTATGTAATGTGTTCTACTCTAGAAATGCATTTTTTTTAGTTTAATTTCCTGGTATGCCTCTTTATGCATCAAGAATTCTTTTCATTATTTAAGTTTTAAAATTTTTCGAGCTTTCTTAATAGTTAGACAAGTGCTCAAATCAAGACCGAAAGGCAAATTCGGACCCAAAATAAAAAAGAGCACAAGCATAATTCCCTGCACCCGCGTGAGAGATTTTGAATCCATACCAATGAATTCTTGTAGATGCTATATTTTCTAGTCCAACAACTGTTCCACGTAGCGAGTAAAATTAAATATAGGAACACTTTCTTTTATACAAAATGTTCACGAATGTCGATTTGCCAAAATGATGGATTCTAAGTTAAATAGAAAAAACAATTAAATTAGTTACGCCCAACTAGAAGGTATTTTAATACCTGAAGCTAAAAAAGAAAATGCCTAAAGTTTGCATCCTTTTCTGTTTGTGATTCTATAATCTTGCATGCAAAGATATATAGAATAATGTAAAACTTCAACTTAAGGGAGAAAAATGTATTACACAAACTGCTTTTTACACAAACTGCTATATGTCTGTGATAGTATGCACTAATTCATCGTTTGATTTTCTATTTCCTTACTTTCTATCGTCTTAAATTCTGGACCATATAGTGATGATCAGTACCTAACTAAAACTATAAATAAACAGGCATCGTATATAAAAGTGATGAAAATATAAACAATTGGTATATTTAGTAAAAAAGTGTTAATAACCTTATTTTTTTGTTAAAATGACCAAAATACATATACAGCTATTTATAGAAAAAATATAAATTTAGAAGTACCTTTAGTATTGAAAAAAAGAAGAATAACTGAAACATAATGGAGAGGTATTAGGAGTTTTGTTTTGGCAAGGGGTCTTCCGGGATTAATTATAAATTTAGACATAAAATAGTGAAGAGTTTAGTCAAATCAAAGTGTGATAAGCAAGCAATAAGTTAGGGTTAACAAAATTATGGCATTTAACTCATTTTCGCTTAAAAATACTTAATGTGTGATATTTTTTATGCTTACAAAATGCATAGATAAATCAAAATGTAGTTATTACCTGTTCACCTAGCCAACATCTAAGTACTTTGTGCGTTCATTAATTGGCATCATCTTCAACTCAATTTTAATTTTTCGTTAATGATTTGATTGATTGTTGTGGTTTCTACAACTAAAAGAAGGAATATACTCTTTGCTCCAAAAAGAACGATGCATAAATTTATACATTTAGAAGTAATTTAACTTTAAATTTCTTAGTGTCTTGGCATCATATTAAGAGTACAAACATAAAAGATTTTTAAAAAAAATCTTTCTTGAACTATATGCATGTCCTGTCAAACAGAAGTTCTAATTGAAATATAACTGGTCTAATTTCACTACTTATATCTAATATTTCCTATTCATGCTGTTCATGAAGGTTCTGAAATGAAACTGGATAACTCAACTGAAGTTAGAAGGAATCAAATACAAAAGGTTCCTTCATTCCTGAGTGATGAGAATAAGGAAAGCGGTGACTATGATCCTAAAGTGGTTTCACTTGGGCCTTACCACCATGGAAAGGAGAAGCTCAAGTTTGTTCAGAATTTCAAGTCCATGGCCCTAGACATGTTCATTGAAGGGAGTAATCAAGACAAAGCTTTCTTCCTGGAGGAAATTCGAAAGGAAATTGAATATGCTAAAAGTTGTTACCTCGAAGAATTCACGTCTATCTATGATGACATTTATTTTGCTGAAATGATGCTCCTTGACGCATGCTTCATTCTAAATATTATAGGACCATGGGATCAGGCATTTAAACGTAGCGAGACAATTGAGCATCTTGGTACTGCAGTTTATACCCTAAGTAAACGTGATTTATATTTGCTTGAAAATCAGGTACCGTTCAGAATTCTCATGATCTTGGCTAGCTCGAGATATCCTGTAAATGAAAAAGGATTTATAGAGACGGTGGAAAGTTCTTGTTTTCACATACTCTTCGATGAGGACACAAGATTATTGAAAGATAATGACAATAATAAACAGCCCCTTCACCTTCTTGAAATATTTCGAAGAGTAATCGTCACTGGCAGCGGGGAAATCCCACAACCACGTGTACGTGCTTGTGATCCTTTCCGTGATATTTTCAACAAGTTGGGATTATGTCTTGAATATTGGTGTTGTAGAAAAGATGAAACGTCAACTCGTGGGCGTGGGGGGTATGTGTTTCATTCTGTGACGGATCTAAAATCAAAGGGCATTCATTTCAGGCCTAGCGAGATTGCGTCTTTGAATGGTGTAAGGTTTAGCCCCGCTGAATTCTGTCACTCTGCAAAGCTCAAACTCCCATGTTGGTATGTTTCTCCGTACACCAGAACATTTTTCATGAACATGATTGCTTATGAGTTCTGTCCCAATGTTTTTACCGATAAAGTTGTCACTGCTTACGTGAATTTCATGAAATCACTTATTGTTTCGCAAGAGGATGTCAAAGAGTTGCGAGAAAAGAAAATTTTAATGAACAGCTTAGGGAGTGATGAACAAGTGGTAGAAGTCTATAAATCATTGAATACTTATGGCACAGAAGATGAATCTTTTTTCTTCAAGGAGAAAAGGAATATCGAGGATCACTATAACAATAAAGCCAGGACTTGGTTGTCTGAGTTGAAAAATACATATTTTAACAGTCCCTGGTCTATAATTGCTTTGGTTGGTTCTATTTTCCTCCTTTGTTCAGATATTGTCCAGACCATCTATGCAGTTCACCCTTCAAAAGGAGGATCTTGATTTTAATTCTTTTACTTGTCCATTTAATCGTCCTTCCATACATTCCTGTATTGTGTGTTGTACTTTTTTCCGTTTGCTTGTAAACAATAATAAGGTTCAATTTTTCGAGGTCACTTTCTTTTCGTTGATCTTGATTTTCTTCCCATCCCAGTTGACTTTCTACGTACTTCTTAATATATTTATGACTAGTCAATTTGCTTGTGCTTCGCGCTACTGTAAAAACATCATTAAATTTACAAATGATCTTTTTGTAAGTAAAGTCGAGAAAGAGAAATAAAAATTCAACAGAAAGACAAGAAAAGAAAATCTGATATTGAGATCGTCTGGGCCAATTCCTTCACGGGACATATAGTGTCCAGTGAAGGAATTAAGGTGGATCCGAAGAAAATAAAGGCAGTTCAGAATTGGCCCAGACGATCCTCAGTTACTGAGATTCGGAATTTTCTCAGCTTGACCGATTATTATTGTCGTTTCGTGGAAGGTTTCTCATCTATTGCATCGCCTATGACTAAATTGACCCAAAAAGGTGCACCGTTCAGGTGGTCGGATAAATGTGAAGAGAGCTTTCAGAAGCTCAAGATAGCTTTGACTACAGCTCCAGTATTGGTGTTGCCTACAGGTTCAGAGTCTTATACTGTGTATTGTGACGCATCGCGGAATGGTCTCGATGCAGTACTTATGCAAGACAGTAGGGTGATTGCCTATGCGTCCAGTCAGTTAAAGGTACATGAGAAGAATTATCCAGTCCACGATCTTGAGTTAGCAGCTATTGTTCATGCCTTGAAAATTTGGCGGCATTACTTGTACGGTGTCCTGTGTGAGGTATATACCGATCATCGAAGTCTACAACATTTGTTTAAACAGAAGGATCTTAACTTGCGGCAGCGAAGGTGGTTGGAGTTGCTTAAGGATTGTGATATCAACATTCTCTATCATCTCAGAAATGCCAATGTGGTGGCCGATGCCTTCAGTCGTAAGGCAGAGAGTTTGGTCAGCTTAGCATACTTACAGGTAGAAGAGAGGCCTTTATCCTTGGAGGTTCAGTCCTTGGCTAATCAGTTTGTTAGATTGGATGTTTCCGAGCTGAATCGAGTTTTGGCATGTGTGGTTTTTTGGTCTTCTTTATATGATCGCATCAGAGAGCGCCAGTATGATGATCCACATCTGTTTGTCCTCAAGGACACGGTTCAGCACGGTGATGCCAAGGAAGTCACTATTGGAGATGAAGGTGTATTACGGATGCAGGGCATGCTATGTGTAACTAATGTAGATGGTTTTGCGTGAGCTGATTCTCCAGGAAGCTCACAGTTCGCGGTACTCTATTCATCCAGGCATCGCGAAGATGTATACGAATTTGAGACAGCACTATTGGTGGAGGCGGATGAAGAAAGATATAGTTGGGTTTGTATCTTGGTGTTTAAATTGTCAACAGGTAAAGTACGAGCATCAGAGACTGGGCGGATTGCTACAGAGACTTGAAATTCCGGAGTGGAAGTGGGAGCGTATTACCATGGACTTCGTAGTTGGACTCCCATGGACTTTGACAAAGTTTGATGTTGTTTGGGTGATAGTAGATCGGTTGACCAAATCTGTGCATTTTATTCCAGTCGGTACTAATTATTCTTCGGAGCGGTTGGCTGGGATTTATATTCGCGAGATTGTTCGCCTACACAGTGTGCCAGTGTCCATTATTTCAGATCGGGGTACGCAGTTTATCTCACAGTTTTGGAGGGCAGTGCAGCGATAATTGGGCACACAGGTTTAGTTGAGTACAACATTTCACCCTCAGACAGACAGACAGTCCGAGTGCACTATTCAGATATTGGAGGATATGCTACGTGCTTGTGTTATCGATTTTGGGGGTTCTTGGGATCAACTTCTGCCACTCGAGGAGTTTTCTTACAATAATAGCTACTAGTCAAGCATTCAGATGGCTCCGTATGAAGCTTTATATGGGAGACGGTGTCGGTCTCCGGTGGGTTAGTTTTCATGCCTTACATACTCGGTACTTTATTTATACCGACGTCCCTTTTGCCTGGGGATGCTGCATTTCATTCCTGCATGTCCTAATAGACTGCTAGATAGACCTTCCCAGTAAGCAGAGTCATACATCAGCTTGGTCGGTAAGCTTCACTTCCTCGAATTTATCCGGTCTTGACCTTGGAGTCTACTTTATATATACAGATTTGATGGGTCGGTCGAGGCCCTGTCCCGACCATGATACAGTTCAGTTATCTCTAGAGGCTTGGAGATGAGTCCTGTGTATTTTGCATGTTAGTATTGTGGCCTTGCCAGCCCTTTGTACATGTTCAGTTTGGTATTGCTGGTTGTAGACATTCATACCGGCCTCGTCGGCCTGCAATGTTATGTATATGAGCTTTTGGGGTATGTTTACCCTAATTAAGATGAGAGATACATTATTTTCAGATGATTCAGAATATGGCCTCATCGGCCTTGATTGGTATTGTCAGCTTTCAGGTAGGCCTCGTCGGCCTAAGTTGGGGGATACTCCTCCACAGTTTACAGTTACAGAGTGGTATGCTTGGGCCGAGCATGGCATCGGGTGCCGGCCATGCCTCCCCAGGTTTGGGGCGTGCCAAACAGTTTGCTATAAATGCATATATTCTCTATAATGATTGTTCATTGAATGCTATCCGATATCAATTATTCAAATCTTTGTTATCGATTATCCTGCCTTCGAAATTCACCCAGTACCGGTCACATGCTTGTAACCGATATCAACTACTTGCTGAATCACAGCTTACCTGTCTTCAGCTCCACGTTTTATCTCTTCATTCGTCTAACTGTCAATAACCAATTTACCGCATATAATTATCACGGCTCAAACCTGAAATCTCTAGTTAAAGGTGAATAAATCCCAAACATTCAACCAAATTCCACGGTAGTCAATTACGTGCTTTCAATGAGATGAATTTGAAAGTTAACGTATAGGTTATTTTTGTACCTCAGTTTTTGTAAGTACGTACTTAAAGAAACATGTTGCATTTTTCACCATAATTGACGAAAAAAGAAAAGTCGGAACCTAATATGATGCGTTTGTCCTAATTGCGTTTTAAAATCATTAGATAAACTTACAGCTGGAATTAGCTTTTTCCTATTTGCGGGGTAAAGGAATGCTAGCTTTCGTTAGCAGGTTAACGTTAAGATAAAGATAAAGAATTGCTTCATATTCCCACGTGATTCATAGAGCTGGGAAGAATCTTTCTTTACTCAAGAAGAAAAGAGGAAAGCATGTTAATTTGATCTTAATGTATGAGATCAGAATTGGCAGAAAACAATGTTCATACGCAAAGCATCAAAAAGGAAAAACACAAAAACCAAAACCAAAACAGAAAACAAAAAATGAAAAGAAAAAAGATTAAGAAAGTAGAGAAAAAAGAAAAAAAGAAAAAAGAAATATCTCGGTTTGTTTTACTAATTACAATTGGATACAAATTATAAAAGAAAATTCGGATTCTAAATTAAAGTAGTATGTGTTTATTTCATTTTGAAGCACCCCAATATCACTTTAACGTTTATTCCTTACTATGGAACCAAGGTTTAAAATATTCCATCCGTAAGTAAGCCTTTAAATATGGCTACATTCTTAAACTATTATCAAACATCTCAGTGGAAGAGCAATCAAAACGCTAGTACAGTGGTATGTAATGTGTTCTACTCTAGAAATGCATTTTTTTTAGTTTAATTTCCTGGTATGCCTCTTTATGCATCAAGAATTCTTTTCATTATTTAAGTTTTAAAATTTTTCGAGCTTTCTTAATAGTTAGACAAGTGCTCAAATCAAGACCGAAAGGCAAATTCGGACCCAAAATAAAAAAGAGCACAAGCATAATTCCCTGCACCCGCGTGAGAGATTTTGAATCCATACCAATGAATTCTTGTAGATGCTATATTTTCTAGTCCAACAACTGTTCCACGTAGCGAGTAAAATTAAATATAGGAACACTTTCTTTTATACAAAATGTTCACGAATGTCGATTTGCCAAAATGATGGATTCTAAGTTAAATAGAAAAAACAATTAAATTAGTTACGCCCAACTAGAAGGTATTTTAATACCTGAAGCTAAAAAAGAAAATGCCTAAAGTTTGCATCCTTTTCTGTTTGTGATTCTATAATCTTGCATGCAAAGATATATAGAATAATGTAAAACTTCAACTTAAGGGAGAAAAATGTATTACACAAACTGCTTTTTACACAAACTGCTATATGTCTGTGATAGTATGCACTAATTCATCGTTTGATTTTCTATTTCCTTACTTTCTATCGTCTTAAATTCTGGACCATATAGTGATGATCAGTACCTAACTAAAACTATAAATAAACAGGCATCGTATATAAAAGTGATGAAAATATAAACAATTGGTATATTTAGTAAAAAAGTGTTAATAACCTTATTTTTTTGTTAAAATGACCAAAATACATATACAGCTATTTATAGAAAAAATATAAATTTAGAAGTACCTTTAGTATTGAAAAAAAGAAGAATAACTGAAACATAATGGAGAGGTATTAGGAGTTTTGTTTTGGCAAGGGGTCTTCCGGGATTAATTATAAATTTAGACATAAAATAGTGAAGAGTTTAGTCAAATCAAAGTGTGATAAGCAAGCAATAAGTTAGGGTTAACAAAATTATGGCATTTAACTCATTTTCGCTTAAAAATACTTAATGTGTGATATTTTTTATGCTTACAAAATGCATAGATAAATCAAAATGTAGTTATTACCTGTTCACCTAGCCAACATCTAAGTACTTTGTGCGTTCATTAATTGGCATCATCTTCAACTCAATTTTAATTTTTCGTTAATGATTTGATTGATTGTTGTGGTTTCTACAACTAAAAGAAGGAATATACTCTTTGCTCCAAAAAGAACGATGCATAAATTTATACATTTAGAAGTAATTTAACTTTAAATTTCTTAGTGTCTTGGCATCATATTAAGAGTACAAACATAAAAGATTTTTAAAAAAAATCTTTCTTGAACTATATGCATGTCCTGTCAAACAGAAGTTCTAATTGAAATATAACTGGTCTAATTTCACTACTTATATCTAATATTTCCTATTCATGCTGTTCATGAAGGTTCTGAAATGAAACTGGATAACTCAACTGAAGTTAGAAGGAATCAAATACAAAAGGTTCCTTCATTCCTGAGTGATGAGAATAAGGAAAGCGGTGACTATGATCCTAAAGTGGTTTCACTTGGGCCTTACCACCATGGAAAGGAGAAGCTCAAGTTTGTTCAGAATTTCAAGTCCATGGCCCTAGACATGTTCATTGAAGGGAGTAATCAAGACAAAGCTTTCTTCCTGGAGGAAATTCGAAAGGAAATTGAATATGCTAAAAGTTGTTACCTCGAAGAATTCACGTCTATCTATGATGACATTTATTTTGCTGAAATGATGCTCCTTGACGCATGCTTCATTCTAAATATTATAGGACCATGGGATCAGGCATTTAAACGTAGCGAGACAATTGAGCATCTTGGTACTGCAGTTTATACCCTAAGTAAACGTGATTTATATTTGCTTGAAAATCAGGTACCGTTCAGAATTCTCATGATCTTGGCTAGCTCGAGATATCCTGTAAATGAAAAAGGATTTATAGAGACGGTGGAAAGTTCTTGTTTTCACATACTCTTCGATGAGGACACAAGATTATTGAAAGATAATGACAATAATAAACAGCCCCTTCACCTTCTTGAAATATTTCGAAGAGTAATCGTCACTGGCAGCGGGGAAATCCCACAACCACGTGTACGTGCTTGTGATCCTTTCCGTGATATTTTCAACAAGTTGGGATTATGTCTTGAATATTGGTGTTGTAGAAAAGATGAAACGTCAACTCGTGGGCGTGGGGGGTATGTGTTTCATTCTGTGACGGATCTAAAATCAAAGGGCATTCATTTCAGGCCTAGCGAGATTGCGTCTTTGAATGGTGTAAGGTTTAGCCCCGCTGAATTCTGTCACTCTGCAAAGCTCAAACTCCCATGTTGGTATGTTTCTCCGTACACCAGAACATTTTTCATGAACATGATTGCTTATGAGTTCTGTCCCAATGTTTTTACCGATAAAGTTGTCACTGCTTACGTGAATTTCATGAAATCACTTATTGTTTCGCAAGAGGATGTCAAAGAGTTGCGAGAAAAGAAAATTTTAATGAACAGCTTAGGGAGTGATGAACAAGTGGTAGAAGTCTATAAATCATTGAATACTTATGGCACAGAAGATGAATCTTTTTTCTTCAAGGAGAAAAGGAATATCGAGGATCACTATAACAATAAAGCCAGGACTTGGTTGTCTGAGTTGAAAAATACATATTTTAACAGTCCCTGGTCTATAATTGCTTTGGTTGGTTCTATTTTCCTCCTTTGTTCAGATATTGTCCAGACCATCTATGCAGTTCACCCTTCAAAAGGAGGATCTTGATTTTAATTCTTTTACTTGTCCATTTAATCGTCCTTCCATACATTCCTGTATTGTGTGTTGTACTTTTTTCCGTTTGCTTGTAAACAATAATAAGGTTCAATTTTTCGAGGTCACTTTCTTTTCGTTGATCTTGATTTTCTTCCCATCCCAGTTGACTTTCTACGTACTTCTTAATATATTTATGACTAGTCAATTTGCTTGTGCTTCGCGCTACTGTAAAAACATCATTAAATTTACAAATGATCTTTTTGTAAGTAAAGTCGAGAAAGAGAAATAAAAATTCAACAGAAAGACAAGAAAAGAAAATCTGATATTGAGATCGTCTGGGCCAATTCCTTCACGGGACATATAGTGTCCAGTGAAGGAATTAAGGTGGATCCGAAGAAAATAAAGGCAGTTCAGAATTGGCCCAGACGATCCTCAGTTACTGAGATTCGGAATTTTCTCAGCTTGACCGATTATTATTGTCGTTTCGTGGAAGGTTTCTCATCTATTGCATCGCCTATGACTAAATTGACCCAAAAAGGTGCACCGTTCAGGTGGTCGGATAAATGTGAAGAGAGCTTTCAGAAGCTCAAGATAGCTTTGACTACAGCTCCAGTATTGGTGTTGCCTACAGGTTCAGAGTCTTATACTGTGTATTGTGACGCATCGCGGAATGGTCTCGATGCAGTACTTATGCAAGACAGTAGGGTGATTGCCTATGCGTCCAGTCAGTTAAAGGTACATGAGAAGAATTATCCAGTCCACGATCTTGAGTTAGCAGCTATTGTTCATGCCTTGAAAATTTGGCGGCATTACTTGTACGGTGTCCTGTGTGAGGTATATACCGATCATCGAAGTCTACAACATTTGTTTAAACAGAAGGATCTTAACTTGCGGCAGCGAAGGTGGTTGGAGTTGCTTAAGGATTGTGATATCAACATTCTCTATCATCTCAGAAATGCCAATGTGGTGGCCGATGCCTTCAGTCGTAAGGCAGAGAGTTTGGTCAGCTTAGCATACTTACAGGTAGAAGAGAGGCCTTTATCCTTGGAGGTTCAGTCCTTGGCTAATCAGTTTGTTAGATTGGATGTTTCCGAGCTGAATCGAGTTTTGGCATGTGTGGTTTTTTGGTCTTCTTTATATGATCGCATCAGAGAGCGCCAGTATGATGATCCACATCTGTTTGTCCTCAAGGACACGGTTCAGCACGGTGATGCCAAGGAAGTCACTATTGGAGATGAAGGTGTATTACGGATGCAGGGCATGCTATGTGTAACTAATGTAGATGGTTTTGCGTGAGCTGATTCTCCAGGAAGCTCACAGTTCGCGGTACTCTATTCATCCAGGCATCGCGAAGATGTATACGAATTTGAGACAGCACTATTGGTGGAGGCGGATGAAGAAAGATATAGTTGGGTTTGTATCTTGGTGTTTAAATTGTCAACAGGTAAAGTACGAGCATCAGAGACTGGGCGGATTGCTACAGAGACTTGAAATTCCGGAGTGGAAGTGGGAGCGTATTACCATGGACTTCGTAGTTGGACTCCCATGGACTTTGACAAAGTTTGATGTTGTTTGGGTGATAGTAGATCGGTTGACCAAATCTGTGCATTTTATTCCAGTCGGTACTAATTATTCTTCGGAGCGGTTGGCTGGGATTTATATTCGCGAGATTGTTCGCCTACACAGTGTGCCAGTGTCCATTATTTCAGATCGGGGTACGCAGTTTATCTCACAGTTTTGGAGGGCAGTGCAGCGATAATTGGGCACACAGGTTTAGTTGAGTACAACATTTCACCCTCAGACAGACAGACAGTCCGAGTGCACTATTCAGATATTGGAGGATATGCTACGTGCTTGTGTTATCGATTTTGGGGGTTCTTGGGATCAACTTCTGCCACTCGAGGAGTTTTCTTACAATAATAGCTACTAGTCAAGCATTCAGATGGCTCCGTATGAAGCTTTATATGGGAGACGGTGTCGGTCTCCGGTGGGTTAGTTTTCATGCCTTACATACTCGGTACTTTATTTATACCGACGTCCCTTTTGCCTGGGGATGCTGCATTTCATTCCTGCATGTCCTAATAGACTGCTAGATAGACCTTCCCAGTAAGCAGAGTCATACATCAGCTTGGTCGGTAAGCTTCACTTCCTCGAATTTATCCGGTCTTGACCTTGGAGTCTACTTTATATATACAGATTTGATGGGTCGGTCGAGGCCCTGTCCCGACCATGATACAGTTCAGTTATCTCTAGAGGCTTGGAGATGAGTCCTGTGTATTTTGCATGTTAGTATTGTGGCCTTGCCAGCCCTTTGTACATGTTCAGTTTGGTATTGCTGGTTGTAGACATTCATACCGGCCTCGTCGGCCTGCAATGTTATGTATATGAGCTTTTGGGGTATGTTTACCCTAATTAAGATGAGAGATACATTATTTTCAGATGATTCAGAATATGGCCTCATCGGCCTTGATTGGTATTGTCAGCTTTCAGGTAGGCCTCGTCGGCCTAAGTTGGGGGATACTCCTCCACAGTTTACAGTTACAGAGTGGTATGCTTGGGCCGAGCATGGCATCGGGTGCCGGCCATGCCTCCCCAGGTTTGGGGCGTGCCAAACAGTTTGCTATAAATGCATATATTCTCTATAATGATTGTTCATTGAATGCTATCCGATATCAATTATTCAAATCTTTGTTATCGATTATCCTGCCTTCGAAATTCACCCAGTACCGGTCACATGCTTGTAACCGATATCAACTACTTGCTGAATCACAGCTTACCTGTCTTCAGCTCCACGTTTTATCTCTTCATTCGTCTAACTGTCAATAACCAATTTACCGCATATAATTATCACGGCTCAAACCTGAAATCTCTAGTTAAAGGTGAATAAATCCCAAACATTCAACCAAATTCCACGGTAGTCAATTACGTGCTTTCAATGAGATGAATTTGAAAGTTAACGTATAGGTTATTTTTGTACCTCAGTTTTTGTAAGTACGTACTTAAAGAAACATGTTGCATTTTTCACCATAATTGACGAAAAAAGAAAAGTCGGAACCTAATATGATGCGTTTGTCCTAATTGCGTTTTAAAATCATTAGATAAACTTACAGCTGGAATTAGCTTTTTCCTATTTGCGGGGTAAAGGAATGCTAGCTTTCGTTAGCAGGTTAACGTTAAGATAAAGATAAAGAATTGCTTCATATTCCCACGTGATTCATAGAGCTGGGAAGAATCTTTCTTTACTCAAGAAGAAAAGAGGAAAGCATGTTAATTTGATCTTAATGTATGAGATCAGAATTGGCAGAAAACAATGTTCATACGCAAAGCATCAAAAAGGAAAAACACAAAAACCAAAACCAAAACAGAAAACAAAAAATGAAAAGAAAAAAGATTAAGAAAGTAGAGAAAAAAGAAAAAAAGAAAAAAGAAATATCTCGGTTTGTTTTACTAATTACAATTGGATACAAATTATAAAAGAAAATTCGGATTCTAAATTAAAGTAGTATGTGTTTATTTCATTTTGAAGCACCCCAATATCACTTTAACGTTTATTCCTTACTATGGAACCAAGGTTTAAAATATTCCATCCGTAAGTAAGCCTTTAAATATGGCTACATTCTTAAACTATTATCAAACATCTCAGTGGAAGAGCAATCAAAACGCTAGTACAGTGGTATGTAATGTGTTCTACTCTAGAAATGCATTTTTTTTAGTTTAATTTCCTGGTATGCCTCTTTATGCATCAAGAATTCTTTTCATTATTTAAGTTTTAAAATTTTTCGAGCTTTCTTAATAGTTAGACAAGTGCTCAAATCAAGACCGAAAGGCAAATTCGGACCCAAAATAAAAAAGAGCACAAGCATAATTCCCTGCACCCGCGTGAGAGATTTTGAATCCATACCAATGAATTCTTGTAGATGCTATATTTTCTAGTCC
Source organism: Nicotiana tabacum (assembly GCF_000715075.1). NCBI lineage: Eukaryota > Viridiplantae > Streptophyta > Magnoliopsida > Solanales > Solanaceae > Nicotiana > Nicotiana tabacum. Next base: position 14,453,512 of record NC_134097.1, on the reverse strand, counting down.
AACAACTGTTCCACGTAGCGAGTAAAATTAAATATAGGAACACTTTCTTTTATACAAAATGTTCACGAATGTCGATTTGCCAAAATGATGGATTCTAAGTTAAATAGAAAAAACAATTAAATTAGTTACGCCCAACTAGAAGGTATTTTAATACCTGAAGCTAAAAAAGAAAATGCCTAAAGTTTGCATCCTTTTCTGTTTGTGATTCTATAATCTTGCATGCAAAGATATATAGAATAATGTAAAACTTCAACTTAAGGGAGAAAAATGTATTACACAAACTGCTTTTTACACAAACTGCTATATGTCTGTGATAGTATGCACTAATTCATCGTTTGATTTTCTATTTCCTTACTTTCTATCGTCTTAAATTCTGGACCATATAGTGATGATCAGTACCTAACTAAAACTATAAATAAACAGGCATCGTATATAAAAGTGATGAAAATATAAACAATTGGTATATTTAGTAAAAAAGTGTTAATAACCTTATTTTTTTGTTAAAATGACCAAAATACATATACAGCTATTTATAGAAAAAATATAAATTTAGAAGTACCTTTAGTATTGAAAAAAAGAAGAATAACTGAAACATAATGGAGAGGTATTAGGAGTTTTGTTTTGGCAAGGGGTCTTCCGGGATTAATTATAAATTTAGACATAAAATAGTGAAGAGTTTAGTCAAATCAAAGTGTGATAAGCAAGCAATAAGTTAGGGTTAACAAAATTATGGCATTTAACTCATTTTCGCTTAAAAATACTTAATGTGTGATATTTTTTATGCTTACAAAATGCATAGATAAATCAAAATGTAGTTATTACCTGTTCACCTAGCCAACATCTAAGTACTTTGTGCGTTCATTAATTGGCATCATCTTCAACTCAATTTTAATTTTTCGTTAATGATTTGATTGATTGTTGTGGTTTCTACAACTAAAAGAAGGAATATACTCTTTGCTCCAAAAAGAACGATGCATAAATTTATACATTTAGAAGTAATTTAACTTTAAATTTCTTAGTGTCTTGGCATCATATTAAGAGTACAAACATAAAAGATTTTTAAAAAAAATCTTTCTTGAACTATATGCATGTCCTGTCAAACAGAAGTTCTAATTGAAATATAACTGGTCTAATTTCACTACTTATATCTAATATTTCCTATTCATGCTGTTCATGAAGGTTCTGAAATGAAACTGGATAACTCAACTGAAGTTAGAAGGAATCAAATACAAAAGGTTCCTTCATTCCTGAGTGATGAGAATAAGGAAAGCGGTGACTATGATCCTAAAGTGGTTTCACTTGGGCCTTACCACCATGGAAAGGAGAAGCTCAAGTTTGTTCAGAATTTCAAGTCCATGGCCCTAGACATGTTCATTGAAGGGAGTAATCAAGACAAAGCTTTCTTCCTGGAGGAAATTCGAAAGGAAATTGAATATGCTAAAAGTTGTTACCTCGAAGAATTCACGTCTATCTATGATGACATTTATTTTGCTGAAATGATGCTCCTTGACGCATGCTTCATTCTAAATATTATAGGACCATGGGATCAGGCATTTAAACGTAGCGAGACAATTGAGCATCTTGGTACTGCAGTTTATACCCTAAGTAAACGTGATTTATATTTGCTTGAAAATCAGGTACCGTTCAGAATTCTCATGATCTTGGCTAGCTCGAGATATCCTGTAAATGAAAAAGGATTTATAGAGACGGTGGAAAGTTCTTGTTTTCACATACTCTTCGATGAGGACACAAGATTATTGAAAGATAATGACAATAATAAACAGCCCCTTCACCTTCTTGAAATATTTCGAAGAGTAATCGTCACTGGCAGCGGGGAAATCCCACAACCACGTGTACGTGCTTGTGATCCTTTCCGTGATATTTTCAACAAGTTGGGATTATGTCTTGAATATTGGTGTTGTAGAAAAGATGAAACGTCAACTCGTGGGCGTGGGGGGTATGTGTTTCATTCTGTGACGGATCTAAAATCAAAGGGCATTCATTTCAGGCCTAGCGAGATTGCGTCTTTGAATGGTGTAAGGTTTAGCCCCGCTGAATTCTGTCACTCTGCAAAGCTCAAACTCCCATGTTGGTATGTTTCTCCGTACACCAGAACATTTTTCATGAACATGATTGCTTATGAGTTCTGTCCCAATGTTTTTACCGATAAAGTTGTCACTGCTTACGTGAATTTCATGAAATCACTTATTGTTTCGCAAGAGGATGTCAAAGAGTTGCGAGAAAAGAAAATTTTAATGAACAGCTTAGGGAGTGATGAACAAGTGGTAGAAGTCTATAAATCATTGAATACTTATGGCACAGAAGATGAATCTTTTTTCTTCAAGGAGAAAAGGAATATCGAGGATCACTATAACAATAAAGCCAGGACTTGGTTGTCTGAGTTGAAAAATACATATTTTAACAGTCCCTGGTCTATAATTGCTTTGGTTGGTTCTATTTTCCTCCTTTGTTCAGATATTGTCCAGACCATCTATGCAGTTCACCCTTCAAAAGGAGGATCTTGATTTTAATTCTTTTACTTGTCCATTTAATCGTCCTTCCATACATTCCTGTATTGTGTGTTGTACTTTTTTCCGTTTGCTTGTAAACAATAATAAGGTTCAATTTTCCGAGGTCACTTTCTTTTCGTTGATCTTGATTTTCTTCCCATCCCAATTGACTTTCTACGTACTTCTTAATATATTTATGACTAGTTAATTTGCTTGTACTTCGCGCTATTGTAAAAACATCATTAAATTTACAAATGATCTTTTTGTAAGTAAAGTCGAGAAAGAGAAATAAAAATTCAACAAAAAGACAAGAAAAGAAAATCTGATATTGAGAGCTAAGTTAATCATTGTCACGACTCAAAATCCGCCTAGTCGTGATGACACCTAACTCAACCCGATAGGTAAACTAATTAACAATCAACACAATTCTATTGAAATTAATATGAAGTAAATAAGTGAAATAATTGAATCTCTGTACAATAACCCAATGATCAGTAGTACAAGTCATGAGTCTCTAAAACATAGATTTACTAAGATAGTATGAAAGTAAAACAACATTTATTTGAAGTGTAGATAAGCAAAATTTAAGTCCTAAACTACCATGAACAAGAGGTAGCTTGAATCCGAAACGTCTTCAATGCCGGGCTTCGTCTTCAACAGCTACGCAGCTCCAAGATCTGCACGCAAGGTGTAAAAATATAGCATGAGTACAACGGACCACATGTACTTAGTAAGTATTTTGACTAAACTCAGAGAAGTAGTGGTGAGATTTTTAGTCTAAAGATATTCGCTCAATATTTTACATGTGTAGATAATAAGCAGCAAGACCAATGCGAGAAAGAGACGTGAATAATTACATAATAAATGAAACAAGAATACAAATGACAGAGGGCCCTGAATATTACCTATGCTCAATTCATAGTGTAACATAGATATAGAACACAATCAAGAACAATCATCACATGTCTTCTCCATTGCGGTGCGCAACCCGATCAAACATAATAATATCAATATTCATTGCGGCGTAAAACCTGATCCCACATAATAATATCTTCTCCATTGCGGCGTGCAACCGGATATATATAGATTCATATGAGACTATTCAACAACAATCTCGGAAATTCATAACGTAATACCAAGGGAACTAACACGCGGAATTCAACTAGGAATACGAACTCGAACAAAGTAAGGTTTGTAACATAGCACCCAGAGAAAATCTCCCACATTTTAAAACCAAAGCTTCCATAAAGTATAAATACACAATCAATCAAAAAGTTACCCAATCCAGCTAAGCAAGAAAGTTATAGAACATGAAGTGAGAAAGGATGTACGTCAAATAAAACAAGTATCAAATAGAGGTGTATAAGAAGTGAAATCATGTGGCATGTTGTAACGACCCGGCCGGTCGTTTTGAGTATTATAACCCTGTTCCTCCATTTACTGCTCAATTTATACTTTATAGTTATTTTATAACTTACTGGGTTAGTGGGTTCGGGTCCGAAAGAAATTCGGAGTGAAATGAGACACTTAGTATCATAATTGAAAATTTAAGTTAGAAAAGTTGATCGGATATGGACCTATGTGTAAACGACCTCGGATTTTAATTTTGATGATCCTAATAGCTCTGTATAGTAATTTTGAACTTAGGAGCATGTCCGAAAATTATTTGGAGGTCCGTAGTAGAATTAGGCTTGAAATGCCGAAAGTTACATTTTTGGGAAGTTTGACCGAGGGGTTGACTTTTTGATATCGGGGTCGAAATCCGATTCTGAAATTTTTGAATAGGTATGTTATGTCATTTATGACTTGTGTGCAAAATTTGAGGTCAATCGAACGAGATTTGATAGGTTTCGGCGTTATTTGTAGAAATTAAAAATTTCAAGGTTCAATAGGCTTGAATTGGGCGTAATTCATGGTTTTAGCATTATTTGGGGTGATTTGAGGATTCGACTAAGTTCGTATGATATTTTTGGACTTGTTGGTATATTTGGTTGTAGTCCCGAGGGCCTCGGGTGAGTTTCGGATGGATAACGGATCAAAGATTGAACTACAACAACTGCTGCAATTTTCTTCTGTTGGAAATTTCTTCTGCCAGATTCGAGCCCAGAAATCTCCCAGAATCGAGCCCCAAGGTCGAGGGCCACGGTCGAAGGCAAGGTCGAAGACATGATCGAAGGCCAGGGTCGAGGGCCATGATCGAGGATCAGGATCGAAGCCACGATCGAGGCCCAAGATCGAGGGCCAGGATCGAGGCCTAGGATCGAGGACCAGAATGGAGGGCTAGGATTGAGGCCCAGGATTGAGGCCTAGGATCGAGGACCTTGATCGAAGGCCAAAATTGAGGCAGAACCGAGGTTGTCTGGGCAGAATTATAAAAACAGGGACTTCGTCCCATTCGCCATTTTTGACAAATTAGAGCTTGACGAGAGGCGATTTTTGATATATTTTCAAGAAAAACTTGAGGTAAGTCCCTTGTGATCATTTCTACTCCATAATATTGAATTATCATCGAATTATCCGACTAGATTACATGATTTTGAGGTGTAAATCAGAGATTGGAACTTAAAATTTTGAAAATAAGATTTGTAGATTTGAGGGTCGAGTTGAGGTCAGAATTTGGTAAAATTGGTATGAGTAGACTCGTGGTTGAATGGGCTTTCGGATTTTAGAACTTTTGTCGGGTTCCGAGACGTGGGACCAATTTTGGATTTTTATGAAAAATTAGTATTTTCTTATGGAATTAATTCCAATAAATTTTATTGATTGAAACGAATTATTTGTGACTAGATTCGAGGCATTCGGAGGCCGATTTGTGAGGCAAAGGCATAGCAGAGTAAAGAGTTTCACGTTTTTAGGTAAGTAACTGTTTTAAATCTTGTCCTGAGGGTATTAAACCCCGGATTTTGGTATCATGTGATTATTTTGGAGGTGACACTCATGCTATGTGACTGGCATGCACTGAAGGGATTGTGACTTGGTCCGTCTCGGGAAAACTATAAAGTTGAATAATTTGTTGTTAGCTATATGCTCTCTATGTGTTGATAAGATTTGACTGTATATCATGTTAGAAATCATGCTTAGGCTATGTGATAGTACTGTTGGGATCCACAAAGGTCGCGTACTTGTTGAATTGCCTGCTAAATGCTATATGTACTCAGTCTCAATTTTTACTCACACATTTTATCTCAGTCTCTGTTAATATTATTGATACATCATATCATTATTGTTTGGGCTTATTTCATGATTAATGAGAGCCCGAGAGACTGGAGAGATTTATGACTGAGAGAGGCCGGGGGCCTGATTGTGAGATATTGATATCATAGCACGTGAGTTGTCCATGCAGCACGTGAGTTGGCCGTGCAGATCCTTATATTATACTATAGCACGTGAGTTGGCCGTGCAGCACGTGAGTTGGCTGTGCGGATCCTTGTATTATACTATAGCACGTGAGTTGGCCGTGCAGATCCAGATATTTATATTATGGCACATGAGTTGTTCGTGTAGATTATAGCGGTTGGGCTGTAGGAGCCCCTCCGGAGTCAGTACACCCCCAATGAGCGCGAGTACCCATTAAGAGTGAGTGATGAGGGATGGGATCCTAGTGAGTGATTGTTGTCCTAAGAGGTTGTACTTGATTTCTATTTGTTGTTGCACTTAGTTGCTATCTGTCATTGTTGGAAAATCTCTAAAAGATTGTTGATATACGGATTAACTGAACATGAACTGTATAAAAATTAATTTGACATTAAACTGCCAGATTTGATAGCAAGTCTATTCTTTGCTGGAATTACTGGAAATGAACCATAATTGTGTAGCTCGTTACTATCTTCAGTTCCTTATTTATTATTGTTACTTGCTGAGTTGGTTGTACTCATACTACACCCTACACTTCGTGTGCAGATCCAGGTATTCCTAGACATAAAGGGTGTTGATCCTTTCGCGCGGTTGATTTTCAGAAGATTTTGAGGTAGTGGTCGTGTTCCGCAGCCCTTGTCTCTTCTTCTCTATCTCTTTGTTTACTGTATTTGGTCTCAGACTATTATAGACTATATTTTCCAAACTTGTATTCATATTAGATGCTCATGTACTCAGTGACACCAGGTTTTGGGGAGTGTTTGTATTGTATTTAAATATTATATTTTTAACCTTAAAGAGAAGTTTTGGTTTATTGAGATTATCGGCTTGCCTGGTATCGAGATAGGCGCCATCACGACAGGTTGGGAGTTTGGGTCGTGAGAAGTTGGTAACAGAGCTTAGGTTACGTAGGTCTCACGAGTCATGAGCAGATTTAGTAGAGTCTTGCGAATCGGTACGGAGATGTATGTACTTATCTTCGAGAGGTTGCGGAACCCTAAGGAAAATTTCACTTTCTTGTATTCTGTCATGCGAATTTGTTGATTCTGGAAACTAAATTTCTGCCATTCTATTCTCTCACAGATGGTGAGGACACGTACTACCGGATCGGACAGTTAGCCACCAGTGCCACCAGTTAGGGCCGCGAGAGGCCGGGGCTGTGGTAGAGGCCGGGGCCGAGGTAGAGGTCGAGGTGTAGCTCGTACCACAGTTAGAACAACACCCGTAGTAATACCAGTTATTCCAACTCAGGAGCAGATTTCAGATATAGTTGAGCCGACAGGATCAGCTCAGGCACCAGCTGTGCCCATTGAGATTGCAGGCAATCAGGAGACTTTTGCATATATATTGGCAGCCTACACTGGTCTTGCTCAGGTGGTTTTGGATCAGGCCGCACCTGCCACTTCTCAGGCTGGGGGAGGTACTCATACCCCTGTTGCCCATACTCCAGACCAGGTAGTACAGGGACATCAGGTACCGGGAGCACTACCAGCCCAGTCGGTTGCACCTACTCAGGCCCCGGTAGTTCCTTTTGTGGCAGATGATGAGCAGAGGAGACTTGAGTGATTTGAGAGGCTTTGGCCTCCACCATTTAGTGGTACTAAGTCAGAGGATGCTCAGGATTTTCTGGATAGGTGTTAACGGATGCTTCTGACAGTGGGTATTTTGGAGACCAGTGGGGTCTCATTCACTACTTTTCAGTTTTTTGGGTCTGCACTGAGATAGTGGGAGACTTATGAGAGACGTAGGCCTGTTGGCGCAGCACCCCTTACTTGGCATGAGTTCTCCGTGGTCCTTTTGGAGAAGTTCGTACCTCAGTCCCACAGAGAAGAGTTGCACAAACAATTTGAGCAGCTTCGCCAGGGTGATATGTCCGTGACGCGGTACAAAATAAGATTTTTTGAGTTGGCTCGTCACGTAGTCTGGTTGGTTCCCACTGATAGGGAGAGGATTAGGAGGTTCATTGATGGCCTCACATATCAGCTGCAGTTACTTATGACTAGGGAGAGAGTATCTGGTGCTACTTTTGATGAGGTAGTGGACATTGCTCGGCAGATAGAGATGGTTCGCGGCCAGGAACGTGGAGAGAGAGAGGATAAGAGGCCTCGTGTTCTGGGTGATTACAGCGGTGTTCCTTCAGGGGGTCAGTTTCACTGTGGTAGCAGTCGTTCTTACAGACACGCTCAGACAGGTCGTCCAGCTCATCGTGGTGCATCAACTAGCCATGGTTCTTACAGTGCTCACCCATGCCTGTCTTCATTTAGTGCACTACTAGCATAGAGTTCTCATCATGCCTCGTCCGCACAGGCTTCTGTAGGTCATTCCTTGGGTTATCAGGAGCAGCAATTCCGTCAGATGAGGGGTTGTTTCGAGTGCGGAGAATTTAGTCATTTCAAGAGAGAGTGGCAGGCTGTTGAGTGGGGTTTCACAGAAGAGTTCTCGACCGATGGCACCCGCACAATCAGTTATACCACCCGCCCTGCCATCTCAAGGTGGGGGTCAAGCAGCTAGGGGTCGCCCAAGAGGGGGAGGCTGATCAGGTGGCGGGCAGGCTCGATTCTATATTTTTCTTGCTAGGCCAAATGTTGTTGCCTCCGACGCAGTGATCAAAAATATTGTTTCAGTGTGCCACAGGGAGGCTTCTATATTATTTGACCCTTGTTCCACTTATTTATATGTATCATCTTATTTTTCTCATTATCTGGATATGCCCTGTGAGTCCTTAGTTTCACCTGTTTGTGTATCTACACCTGTGGGCGATATTATTAATGTGGATCGTGTGTATCGGTCGTGTGTAGTAACTATTGGGGAACTGGAGACTAGAGTTGATCTCTTTTTACTCGGTATGGTTGATTTTGATGTAATCCTGGGTATGGATTAGTTATCTCCATGTCATGTTATTTTGGACTGTCACGCAAAAATCGTGACGTTGACAATGCCGGGGTTGCCAAAGGTTGAATGGAAGGGTTCTCTAGATCTTGTTCCTAGCAAGGTAATTTCTTATTTGAAGGCCCAACGTATGGTTGGAAAGGGATGCTTGTCATATTTGGCCTTTATGAGAGATGTTGATGAAGATACTCATATTATTGATTTAGTACCGGTCGTGCGAGACTTTCTGGATGTATTTCCTGCAGACCTGCCGGGTATGCCACCCGACAGGGATATTGATTTTGATATTGACTTGGTACAGGGAACTCAACCCATTTCTATTCCTCTGTATCGTATGGCACTAGTTGAGTTAAAAGAATTGAAAGAGCAACTTCAGGAACGCCTTGAAAAAGGGTTTATTAAGCCTAGTGTATTGCCTTGGTGTGCACCGGTTCTGTTTGTGAAAAAGAAAGATGGTACTATGCAGATGTGCATTTATTATAGGCAGTTGAACAAAGTTACAATCAAGAATAAATATCTATTGCCGCATATTGATGATTTATTTTACCAGCTTCAGGGAGCGAGGGTGTTCTCCAAAATTGATTTGAGGTCTAGGTATCACCAATTAAAAATTCGGGATTCGGATATTCTAAAGATGGCATTCAGGACTCGTTATGGCCACTATGAATTTCTTGTGATGTCTTTTGGACTAACCAATGCTCCAGCAGCAATTATGCATTTGATGAATAGTGTATTTCAGCCCTATCTTGATTCATTTGTCGTGGTATTCATTGATGATATTCTTGTGTACTCACGTAGCTAGTAGGAGCATGAACAACACTTGGGTATTGTATTATAGAGGCTGAGAGAGGAGAAACTTTATGCCAAATTCTCTAAGTGTGAGTTCTGGCTTAGTTCAGTGGAATTCTTGGGACATATAGTGTCCAGTGAAGGAATTAAGGTGGATCCGAAGAAAATAAAGGCAGTTCAGAATTGGCCCAGACCATCCTCAGTTACTGAGATTCGGAGTTTTCTCAGCTTGACCGATTATTATCGTCGCTTCGTGGAGGGTTTCTCGTCTATTGCATCGCCTATGACTAAATTGACCCAAAAAGGTGCACCGTTCAGGTGGTCGGATAAATGTGAAGAGAGCTTTCAGAAGCTCAAGATAGCTTTGACTACAGCTCCAGTATTGGTGTTGCCTACAGGTTCAGAGTCTTATACTGTGTATTGTGACGCATCGCGGAATGGTCTCGATGCAGTACTTATGCAAGACAGTAGGGTGATTGCCTATGCGTCCAGTCAGTTAAAGGTACATGAGAAGAATTATCCAGTCCACGATCTTGAGTTAGCAGCTATTGTTCATGCCTTGAAAATTTGGCGGCATTACTTGTACGGTGTCCTGTGTGAGGTATATACCGATCATCGAAGTCTACAACATTTGTTTAAACAGAAGGATCTTAACTTGCGGCAGCGAAGGTGGTTGGAGTTGCTTAAGGATTGTGATATCACCATTCTCTATCATCTCAGAAATGCCAATGTGGTGGCCGATGCCTTCAGTCGTAAGGCAGAGAGTTTGGGCAGCTTAGCATACTTACAGGTAGAAGAGAGGCCTTTATCCTTGGAGGTTCAGGCCTTGGCTAATCAGTTTGTTAGATTGGATGTTTCCGAGCTGAATCGAGTTTTGGCATGTGTGGTTTTTTGGTCTTCTTTATATGATCGCATCAGAGAGCACCAGTATGATGATCCATATCTGTTTGTCCTCAAGGACACGGTTCAACACGGTGATGCCAAGGAAGTCACTATTGGAGATGACGGTGTATTACGGATGCAGGGCATGCTATGTGTAACTAATGTAGATGGTTTGCGTGAGCTGATTCTCCAGGAAGCTCACAGTTCGCGGTACTCTATTCATCCAGGCACCGCGAAGATGTATACGAATTTGAGACAGCACTATTGGTGGAGGCGGATGAAGAAAGATATAGTTGGGTTTGTATCTTGGTGTTTAAATTGTCAACAGGTAAAGTACGAGCATCAGAGACTGGGCGGATTGCTACAGAGACTTGAAATTCCGGAGTGGAAGTGGGAGCGTATTACCATGGACTTCGTAGTTGGACTCCCACGGACTTTGACAAAGTTTGATGTTGTTTGGGTGATAGTAGATCGGTTGACCAAATCTGCGCATTTTATTCCAGTCGGTACTAATTATTCTTCGGAGCGGTTGGCTGGGATTTATATTCGCGAGATTGTTCGCCTACACGGTGTGCCGGCGTCCATTATTTCAGATCAGGGTACGCAGTTTATCTCACAGTTTTGGAGGGCAGTGCAGTGATAATTGGGCACACAGGTTTAGTTGAGTACAACATTTCACCCTCAGACAGACGGGCAGTCCGAGCGCACTATTCAGATATTGGAGGATATGCTACGTGCTTGTGTTATCGATTTTGGGGGTTCTTGGGATCAACTTCTGCCACTCGAGGAGTTTTCTTACAATAATAGCTACTAGTCAAGCATTTAGATGGCTCCGTATGAAGCTTTATATGGGAGACGGTGTCGGTCTCCGGTGGGTTAGTTTGAGCCTGGTGAGGTTAGACTATTGGGTACTGACTTGGTTCAGGATGCTTTAGAGAAGGTCAAAGTAATTCAGGGATGGCTTCGCACGGCACAGTCTAGACAGAAGAGTTATGCAAAATTTATGGTGTGCAAAATTTGAGGTCAATCGAACGTGATTTGATAGGTTTCGGCGTTATTTGTAGAAATTAGAAATTTCAAAGTTCAATAGGCATAAATTGGTGCGTAATTCATGGTTTTTGCGTTGTTTGAGGTGATTTGAGGATTCGACTAAGTTTGTATAATATTTTAGGACTTGTTGGTATATTTGGTTGAAGTCCCGAGGGCCTCGGGTGAGTTTCAGATCGATAACGAATCAAAAATTGAACTACAACAGCTGCTGCAATTTCCTTCTATTGGAAATTTCTTCTGCCAGATTCGAGCCCAGAAATCTCTCAGAATCGAGCCCCAAGGTCGAGGGCCACAGTCAAAGGCAGGGTCGAAGACATGATCGAAGTCCAGGGTTGAGGGCCATGATCGAGGATCAGGATCGAAGCCACGATCGAGGCCCAGGATTGAGGCCTAGGCTCGAGGACCAGGATCGAGACCCAGGATCGAGGCCTAGGATCGAGGACCTCGATCGAAGGCCAAGATCGAGGCAGAACCGAGGTTGTCTGGGCAGAATTATAAAAACAGGGACTTCGAGCCATTCGCCATTTTTGACAAATTAGAGCTTGAGGAGAGGTGATTTTTGATATATTTTCAAGGAATTGATATGGGTAGACTCGTGGTTGAATGGGAGTTCGGATTTTATAACTTTTGTTAGGTTCCGAGACATGGGCCCCACGGGCGATTTTTGAGCTAAATTTTGGATTTTTATGAAAAATTAGTGTTTTCTTATGGAATTAATTCCAATAAAATTTATTGACTGAAACAAATTATTTGTGACTAGATTCGAGGCATTCGGAGGCCGATTTGCGAGGCAAAGGCATAGCAGAGTAAAGAGTTTCACATTTTGAGGTAAGTAACTGTTTTAAATCTGGTCATGAGGGTATTAAACCTCGGATTTTGGTATCATGTGATTATTTTGGAGGTGACGCACATGATAGGTGACGGGCGTACACTGAGGGGATTGTGATTTGGTCAGTCCCGGAAAAACTGTAAAGTTGAATAATTTGTTGTTAGCTATATGCTCTCTATGTGTTGATAAGATTTGACTATAAATCATGTTAGAAATCATGCTTAGGCTATGTGATAGTACTGTTGGGACCCGCAGAGGTCGCGTACTTGTTGAATTGCCTGCTAAATGCTATATGTACTCAGTCTCAATTTTTACTTGCACATTTTATCTCAATCTATGTTATTATTATTGATACATCATATCATTGTTGTTTGGGCTGATTTCATGATTAATGAGAGCCCGAGAGACTGGAGAGATTTATGACTGAGAGAGGCCGAGGGCCTGATTGTGAGATATTGATATCATAGCACGTAAGTTTTAGTGCAGCACGTGAGTTGGCCGTGCAGATCCTTATATTATACTATAGCACGTGAGTTGGCTGTGCAGCACGTGAGTTGGCCGTGCAGCACGTGATTTGGCCGTGCGGATCCGTATATTATACTATAGCACGTGAGTTGGCCGTACGAATCCTTATATTATACTATAGCACATGAGTTGACCGTGCAGCATTTGAGTTGGCCGTGCGGATCTAGATATTTATATTATGGCACGTGAGTTGTCCGTGCAGATTATAGCGCTTGGGTTGTAGGAGCCCCTCCGGAGTCTGTACACCCCCAGTGAGCGTGGGTACCCATTGAGAGTGAGTGATGAGGGCTGGGAGCCCAGGGAGTGATGAGGGTTGGGAGCCTAGTGAGTGATTGTTGTCCTAAGAGGTTGTACTTGATTTCCATTTGTTATTGCACTTAGTTGCTACCTGGGGTTATTGTGAAATCTCTCAAATATTGTTGATATACGGATTACATGAACCAGAACTGTATAAAAATTGATTTGACATTAAACTGCCAGATATGATAGCATGTCTATTCTTTGCTGGAATTACTAGAAATGAACCATAACTGTGTAGCTCGTTACTATCTTCAGTTCCTTATTTATTATTGTTACTTGCTGAGTTGGTTGTACTCATACTACACCCTGCACTTCGTGTGCAGATCCAGGTGTTCTCGATCATAGCGGGTGTTGATCCTTTCGCGGTTGATTTTTAGGATATTATGAGGTAGTTGTCGTATTCCGCAAATCTTGTCTCTCCTTCTCTATCTCTTTGTTTACTGTATTTGGTCTCAGACTATTATAGACTATATTTTTAGACTTGTATTCATATTAGATGCTCATGTACTCAGTGACACCAGGTTTTGGGGAGTGTTTGTATTGTATTTAAATATTATATTTTCAACCTTAAAGAGAAGTTTTGGTTTATTGAGCTTATCGGCTTGCCTAGTATCAAGATAGGCGCTATCATGACAGGTTGGGAGTTTGGGTTGTGACAAGTTGGTATCAGAGCCTAGGTTGCGTAGGTCTCACGAGTCATGAGCAGGTTTAGTAGAGTCTTGCGGATCGGTACGGAGACGTCTGTACTTATCTTCGATGTCGTGATGGCACCTAGTCTTAAGGACTAGGTAAGCCTAACATTAATTGAAACAACATTATTTAAATAACATCTAACGAGTTAAATAGAAATCTCTTACAATTCCCAAAACCGGTAGTACAAGTCATAAGCTCTACAGAGTTTGCTATCACTTCTAAATACAACTGTTCGAAAGTAAGTAAAAACAGTGTAAATACAAAATAGGAAGGTGACTCCGAAGCTTGCAAACGCAGCGGCAGGTTTACCTTTAGTCTCCTCAGCAAGGATCCGCACAGCTACTAACGATCGATACTTGGATCTCCACAAAAATGTACAGAAGAGTAGCATGAGCACCCCACAACGGTGCCTAGTAAGTATCAAGACTAACCTCGGTGAAGTAGTGACGAGGACTAGTCAAGATACCCACTGGTCTAATAAACTGAACAAGTAAAAGTATAGGGATGACAGAACATGACATCTATCTGAGAACCCCACGATATGGCTAACGACATAACAACTGCAATAAGGAAGGAAAGACAGCAAGTAACAGCGGAACACCCGAATAAGACACAGAAGAATGAATGAAAGCACAACCCAAATCCGAAAATCACAATACAGTAAAGGCAAGTAGTAACTCACTAACTGCGATAGTTTTCACATCAGGACTCAGCCAACAAACCCCTATAAATTAGTCAAATCCTTCAAGTGTAAACTTTCACCCGTAAATGTTTAAATTGAGGTCTTTAGAATATAACCCTATCCAATAAGATTTTTTTTTTTGAAATATTCTTCCTTCAAATAAATATCATTCAAATGTAGTTCTTTCAAGATAAAAACCTTTCAAATATAAACCTTTCGAGTAATATCTTTTGAGTATAAGTCACCCTGTGACACTTAAGCATGGAAGATTAGCAGCTCCGAACACAGATATAACCACAGGGGAATCTACCGGGATACCGTCCCGTAGTCCCGAATTAAATATGCAAGACAGGGGGGATCTTCCGAAATATGTCCGTAGTCCCAATTTAAATATGCGGTGCTGGGGGGTCTCTCGGAATATGTCTGTAGTCCCAAAGTAAATATGCAAGACATGGGGATCTTCCGGAATACGTCCGTAGTCCCAATTTAAATATGCAGTGCTGGGGGATCTCCCGGAATACGTCCGTAGTCCCAAAGTAAATATGCAAGACATGAGGATCTCCCGGAATACGTCCGTAGTCCCAATTTAAATATGCAGTGCTGGGGGATCTCCCGGAATACGTCCGTAGTCCTAAAGTAAATATGCATGACATGAGGATCTCCCGGAATACGTCCGTAGTCCCAATTTAAATATGCAGTGCTGGGGGATCTCCCGGAATACGTCCGTAGTCCCAATTTAAATATGCAGTGCAAACAACAGAGATAACAACTATAACACGACAGAAACCTCGTACATCACCACAACAAGTGCAAAAAGCAACAATGACAAAGATGCAAGGTACGGCGAGCAAATCAACTCAAGAACTTAAATCACAAGAACGGTAGAACTCATTCACAAGGAATAACCACAGTGAAGAATGCTAGGCATAAGGAGAACAACTTAACAAGGGAAAACAAAACAAAATATAGCAACGATTCCACAATATTCAAGTCAACGATAAGAAGCCAACACGAGTCAAATAGTTCCAAATAATGGCAAATCAACTAAGATATAGGTTATCTAAGCACCTTTTGAGGTTGAGCAATTATGAGGAATATTCAACAATTCAAGTAAGGATAAGCAACGGAAGATAATCATAACTCCAATAAAGACTAAACAATTATAGGATGAGAAAATAATGATTTCAATTAAAGATAAGCAGTTATGAAAAATATAGCACGACGATAGAAGAGGTAAAATCTTTGGTTACATCGAATAAGGGTCAAATAGGCAGTAAGAGTGAATCCTAAAGCAATTATCTCTAATCAAAGCATGTAAAGGTGAAACTAGCAAATAGGAATTTAAGCGTATCAAGAACAACATCATACACAGTGAATGTAAGAACATAAGAACCCTAAAAGGCCAACTTTCCACAAATAAGTCTGAGCACGCACTCGCCACCTCACGTACACAGACTACAATCAGCATAGATGACTTAATCCTAAGGGGAAAATCCCCCACACAAGGTTAGGCAAGATACTTACCTCAAACTGCGCTCAATCAGTCAAGTATTATGCCCTTTTCCTCGATTGTCCAACTCCGATCGGCTCGAATCTAGTCATAATTAATTAGATTCAATCAATACAAATTGTAGGAATAAATTCCATATGAAAATACAAATTTTCTACAAAAATCCAAAATTTAACCCAAAAACCTCTCGGAACCTGAAAAAAGTTACAAAATATGAATGCCCATTCCGATACGAGTTCAGCCATACCAATTTCATTCAATTCCGATAACAACTCGACCTTTAAATCTTAAATTGAATCAAGAGGGTTTTCATAATTTTTCCCAACTTAATTCACTGATTAAATGTTAAAAACAACCATGGATTCGGGTAATTTTACCAATATTGAGTCAAGAACACTTACCCCGTTGTTTCCTCTGAAAATCTCCCAAATATCGCCTCATCCTGAGCTCCAATACGTCAAAAATGGAAAATGGGACGAAGTCCCATTTTCTGAACTTAAACTCACTGCCCAGGCTTTTCTTCTTCGCGTTCGCATGACCAGTGTCACGTTCGCGAAGGCCTGACCATGCACAGCATCGCATTCGCGTTCGAGCTCTCGCGTTCGCGGTAACCAACTGCCCTCCTTCTTCGTGTTTGCAATCCATGCTTCGCGTTCGCAAAGGGATAATGGCTCAAGGTCCTGGCTCCCCTTCCTTCTTCGCATTCACGTCCACTCCTTCGCGTTCGCGAAGGTCAAATCCAGCACCCCCAATATTTCTTCTTTGCGAACGCGGGACTTTCTTTGCGTTCACGAAGAAGGAAACCAGGCACCTGAATCAGCAGTTCCAAAACAGCTCCAAATGATCTGAAACCACCCCGAAACACACCCGAGGCCCCCGGGACCTCAACCAATCATACCAACCAGTCCCATAACACATTACGAACTTGCTCGAGGTCCCAAATCACATCTAACAACATCAAAACGACGAATCACACTTCAAATCAAAAATCCATGAACTTTGAACTTTCAAATTCTATAACTTGTGCCGAAACACATCAAATCAATCCGTAATGACTTCAAAATTTGCACACAAGTCATAAATGACATAACAGATCTATTCAAATTTCCAAAATCGGATTCCGACATCGATATCAAAAAGTCAGCCCCTCGGTCAAACTTTCCAAAAATTCAATTTTCGGCATTTCAAGCTAAATTCCACTACGGACCTCCAAAAAGTTTTCCGGACACGCTCCTAAGTCCAAAATCACCATACGGAGCTATTGACATCATCAAAATTTCATTCTGGAGTCGTTTTGCTCAGAATTCAACTCTCCGGTCAACTCTTTCCATTTAAGCTTCAAATTAAGGATTGTTCTTTTAATTTAATTCCGAATCATTAGTAAATCAAACTCGACCACACCCGCGGGTCATAATACATATTGCGAAGCTGCTCGAGACCTTAAGTCACTAAATGGGGCATAAATTCTTAAAACGACAAGTCGGGTCATTACACATGTACTAAGTGATGGCATGTAACAGGTCAAGGCAACTAATAAGTATATCACGTAACAAATATAGGCAAATACCATGTACGAAAATAACAGTAAAGGCATAAATTAGAAGATAACATGTAGCAGAAATAAATCAAGTAAAAACATAGGGCAACCATACAGACAAGGTAGAAATATAGATATCACAGTAACAACCCGAATAGAAAACACGGAGATAACTATATAAAGTGCACAAACAAGAAAGTAACATACAAAACAACAACATTAATAGGAACCCAAGTAGAGGACAAGTAATTGTTTAATGATCGAGTGACCATAATAGAAAAATCCAATTCTTCTCATGCGGTAACAACCAACTGACCAATCTTATCTCACACCGCACGACAATACTCACCGTGCCAACATGATATCAAGCGCACAGAAATAACTCTCGTGCCAAACATAGCCCTAGGGGCCCAATCCACATCTTTTATTAAGGATAAATAAGCTCAGATAACAAGACAATAACAAGTATAAATGGGTGTTCATGATACTACGGTCAATTAGGTATGTAAACAGTAAAAAAACAACATATTTAATCTTTTTAAGATGTCATATGTTCTAACATAATTTCCAACACAGATAATTGAGTTTATTAGTCGTAGAATTAAATAAAGCATAAGTAAAGGGATCACCATGTTCAACGAAGCACAAAGAAGCATATAATTTCCCCTCTCAAGTATGGAAACCCTGCCACATGCCTATACACTCGTCACCTCATATATGTCAGTCCCGCATGTAGCAAACAATATCGTTTAGTAGAAAAGAATGACCCAACAAAGCTAGACAAGACACTTACCTCAAATAAGTTAAATCAACACTCTAAAAACTCTTCCCTCGCAAATCAACCTCTAGACGGCTCAAATCTAGTCAAAATAAATTAATATCATAAATAAAAACCATAGAAAACTATTTCGAATAATAAAGTTTCGATCTTTAACTAAAATTAAAAAGTTAACCCCAGGCCCACACCCCGAACACCTATTCCGATACCAGTCCAAATATATGTGTTTCATCCAAATCCGACCTCAAATCGACCCTCAAATCATCAATTTATATTTTAGAAAAGTTTTTTCTACAATTCCCAATTTCATCAATTTTATTTTTCAAACATTCACTAAATTCAAGGTTGGAATCATAAAGTATAAATAAATTCGAGTAAAAAATACATACCCCAATCCAAATTGTAAAAATCTCCTCCAAATTCGCCCAAGTTCGAGCTCCAAAACCTTGTGAAAAAAAGTGACTAAATTTCGAAACAAGTGAAAATAATACAACAGTTGTTTCAGCTCAAATCAGATCCTAGATTACCCCAAAACTCACATTTGATAAGCCCAACATAATTCTTGCGATATTACACCCAAGATAGCTTTTTGAATCATCCATTTGACCTTAAAATGAGGGAGATATAATGTTTTGAATTTTGAAAGGAAGTATAAAATTTTTGAGCGACATAAATGCATTTTCGTAATTATTTACACCAGAAAAAAAAACCAGCAACAAACAAATCTTCGTTTTAACACCCCAAAACTCATTCGGAACCTCCCGGGCACAAACCATATATGCATTTCAATCAAAAAATACACTAAGAACCTGCTCGAGCACTCAAAACACCGAAAAGTGTTCATCTTGGACCGATATAGACCATGGACAAACTCCAAATCTTTAACTTAACTAGTTTCTTAACAAATGATCTAACACACACCCGAGCTCCTCGGGACCCCATCCAATCATAACAACAAGTATAATATGTTATTCAAACTTATCCAAATCCTCGAAATACCCACGGGAAAATCACAACAAAGAATTGCGACTCAAACCGAATAGAATTTCTCGTAAGTTGTTAAATCTTTATTCTTTCAAAAGAGTGTCAGAATCACACTAAAACACTCCGAATTACATCCAAACTTTGCACATAAGTTCAATTTAACTATATAGACCTATCCAAAGTCTCAAAACACTAATTGGAGTCCAATAATATCAAATTCAACTCTTGGTCAAACTTATGAACTCTTAAGTTCTTCAAATTGCTAACTTTCGACAAATAGTGTTGAATCCTTCTAGGAACTTCCAAAATTAAATCCGAACATACGTACAAGTTCAAAATCATCATATGAACCTATCATAACTATAAAAACTCGATTCCGAGTTCGTTTACCCAAAAGGCAAACCTAGGTGAACTCTTCCAAAATAAAGCTTCCAAATCGAGAGTTATTTATCCAAATCAATCCTGAACCACTCGAAAACTAAAATCGACCATACTCACAAGTTATAATACATTATATGAAGCAACTCAAAGTCTCAAACCACCAAACGGAATGTTAAATCTCAAAACGGACGACCAAGTCATTATATTATCCCCCACTTAACCATACGTTCGTCCTCGAACGTGTCAAGAGTCATTTCAAAGCCATCAAATCACTGTATAAACTTGCCATACACATACTCATGGATGATCCCACGTCACCTCAATCCATAAAATCCCATCGACACAATCTTGAGTTATGATTCTTCCTCGAACGTTAACCGATAAGCTTTAGAACCAAATTTCAATATCCAGGACTCCTTCTAAGATCCGATTCTCATATACACACACTGTATTTGGATTAAACCAGCTGCAGCAAATCATACTATATCGATCTCAACCAGTTGCAACAAATTATATTGTATCGATCTCAAACATCTGCAACAAATCATAAATATATTCACAAGATATAACCACACAATGTATATACCCATAGCAATATCTCTTACCACACTAGTTGCCCAAAATCAAACCCGGTACCGGTAACAAGCCTTATACAACATAAAACCTTGTTCTAAACCTTCGTACTTTGTCAATGATGAAAGAAACATGTAGAAACTCATACCCACTCACTCAATCAAGAAGTCTTGGAGCTCTCCCGTCTGACAAGGACAATTGCCAAATTCTGAGGGAAAATATGGTATTATTCTTCCGAACATGCCTTACCCTAATATGATAGAGCAAATCCCAAGTCCAAAAAACCTCGTCTCACCCAATACAAGCAGTCCAACCGACAAGTCATACCAAAAGCCACATGGAGCTTCACACAACGTGGTTCATACACCAAATAAGCAATAGCTCAGATGTGTCTAAAATAGAAAGAAAACAAGGTACGAGGACTATCCAACAAGTACAACTAATATAACAACAAAAGCATAATTTCATGAACTTATCCCACAAAGGGAAAACAAAACACACAAAATAAACACAAGGAAGGGTATCACACATAAATCTGTTGTAGTTCGCAACCCTATCCCAAACACCACATAGGGATACCCATCAAGCAATAATGCTCGTGCTCACTAGCACATGTGCGTCAACATTAATTACGATAGATTGAACAAGTATAACTGTGGGGAGGTAAGTAGGCATAATACAATACGGAAAAAGGGCGATCACAACTAGGGTGTAATGAGCAAATCAACTTCATACGAGTCATCCCGCTTATATATCGCCACAAGGCCTAAACGGGACTACAACATGCATGCAATAATCAAGTAGTCTCACAACCCGTCATAGTATAAGAGAAAAGCATATAACACAGACCAGGGTACGAATAACATCCATTCCGCCTGATGATATATACCTAGAGTATGGTTACGTAAGAGTATGCAAACCTGATCTGATATAGAATACCCAGTCTTATTAGGCCTACAAATAGCCCCCAAACCAATTTCGATCATTCCCAAATAGGTAAGAAACCTTCCAAAAGTCTATTGCAACCTATCCATAACACATACCATCACCTATCTAATTCTAATCATATTTTCACAGTGCCAGTCAAGGAATAGTCTGCCTACGTGAACATTCAGTCTTTATACCTCAAGAATACCGGAATCTCCATATCCAATTCCAACTCCACTACTCAAATGACTGATACATCACTCATACACAATCATCTTATAGAAAATACTCACATAGGTCTTCTCTGCCACATAGCAAAACCTGAACCTCAGCAGCCCAAAACCAGGCGATCACCGTATGTAACGACCCGACCGATCATTTTGAGAATTTACGTCCCGTCCAGCGGATTAAGGCCCTGAGTTACTTCGTATTATATGTATTGACTTGCGTACATGGTTGAATTTAGTTACCAGGTAATTCAGAGTGATTTGGAACACTTAGTCCCTAAAACGGAAGCTTAAGTCTTAGGATTTTGACCGTAGTCGAAACTATGTGAAGTCGACTCTGGAATGGAGTTTTTTCAGTTCCGTTAGCTCCGTTGGGTGATTTTGGACTTAGGAGCGCATCTGGACTGTGAATTTGAGGTATGTAGCTGATTTAGGCTTGAAATAGCGAAAGATGAATTTTTGGAGATTTAGACCGGAAGTAGACTTTTTGATATCGGGGTCGGAATGTGATTCTGAGAGTTGGAACAGCTC
The DNA here is from genome assembly GCF_000715075.1 of Nicotiana tabacum. NCBI lineage: Eukaryota > Viridiplantae > Streptophyta > Magnoliopsida > Solanales > Solanaceae > Nicotiana > Nicotiana tabacum. Next base: position 14,431,561 of record NC_134097.1, on the reverse strand, counting down.
TGTTATGTTATTTGGGACTTGCCTGCAAAATTTGACATCATTTCAGGTTGGTTTGATAGGTTTCGGCACGAGTTTTAGAAGTTGGAAGTTTTGAAAGTTCATAAGTTCGATTCGTGGTGCGATTCGTAGTTTCGATATTGTTTGATGTGATTTGAGACCTCGAGCGAGTCCATGTTAGGTTATGGAAGTTGTTTGTGTGTTTAGACGGGGTCACGGGGGCCTCGGGTGTATTTCGGATGGGCTATGAGCCAATTTCTTCAATTTTTGAGCTGCTGTTTTCTGTCATCCGGTTTCCTTAATCGTGTTCGCGTCCCTTCCTTCGCGTTCATGAAGAGTAATTTTAGAGGAGGAAAAATTTCTTCTTCGCGTTCGCGAGCTTCTATCCGCCATCGCGTAAGTCTGCCCTTCTCTTCTTCGCGTTTGCAGCTCTACCTTCACGTTCGCATAGTAGAAACCTGGCCTTGAGCACTGGTACTCGTTACTCTTCGCGTTCGCATGACCTTATTCGCGATCTCCGAAGTCTGTCTACTTTATTTTATGCGATCGCATCTTCTACTTCACGATCGCGAAGTGTGGCTTTGGGCAACAGATAATTCCTTCACTACGCGATCGTATAAGCTCTTTCGTGATCGCGTAGCACATTTTGGACAGTAGCCATTTTCCTACTACGCGACCGCATCATTTCTTCCCCGATCGCGATGTACAAATACCTGGGCAGGCATAATATATTCTCAAATCGAGGGTTAAACCATTTCCATCATATTTTGAGTTGTAGAGCTCGTTTTTGAGCGATTCTTTGTGGGTTTTTCAAGCAAATCGTTTGGATAAATGTTCTTCACCTAGAATTTTATATATTCCATGATTTTATCTTTGTTTTTATTATTTAATTTATGTTTTGAGTTGAGGAAAATGGTAGTTTTTGAAGAAATGGTGTCGGAATTTGATAATTTTTGTATAGTTGGACTCATATCGGAATGGGTGTTCGGGTTTTGTAAATTTTATTGGGTTCTGAGGTATGGGCCCGGGGGTCGACTTTTGGACCGATTTTTAGATTTTGATAAAGATTGGGACTTTAAGATCCGGAATAGTCTCTTACGAGTTTTATTTGTGCTTTGAAGTTATTGTGATTAGATTTGAGTCGCCTGGAGGTCATTTCACCCGAAAAGTTCATTTTTGAGTATCTGTCTATCTTCTTTGAGGTAAGTATCTTGCCTAACCTTGTGTGGGGGATTTCCCTTAGGATTTGAGTCTTCTATGTTGATTGTTGTCCATGTACGCGAGGTGACGAGTGCGCACTCGGACGTATTTGTGGAACATTGGCCTTTTAGGGTTCTTAGGTCCTTATATTCACCGAGTGTGAAGTTTTTCTTGATATGATTAAGTTCCTATTTACTAGTTTCACCTCTACATGCTTTAATTTGAATTAATTGCTTCAGGATTCACTCTTATTGCCTATTTGACTTAACTGAAGATTTTACCTCTTCTATTGCCATGCTATCTTTTCATAACTGTCTATCTTTAATTGGAATTATTATTATCTCATCCTATAATTGTTCAGTCTTAATTGAGGTTATTATTATCTTTCTGCTGTTTATCCTTATTGAATTGTTGAATATCCTTCGTAATCTCTCAACCTTAAAAGAAGTTAGATATCCTACATCTTAGTAGACTTGTTTTATTTGGAATTATTTCACTCGCGTTAGCTTCCCTGTTGTTGAAATGTATATTGTGGGATCGTTGCTACATATTAGTTTTTTCCTTGTTGAGCTGTTCTCTTTACGCATAATATCCTTACTGTGGTTATTCCTTGTGAATTGGTTCTACCGTTTCTTTGTGAATTAAAGTTCTTGAGTGTATTTACTTGTCGTACTTTGTATTATTGTCTTTGTTGCTGTTGTACTAGTTGTGGTAGTGCACGAGATATCTGCCGTGCGGTTATTGTTATTGTGATGCATGAGGTTTCTGCCGTGCGGTTGTGGTTATTGTGATGCACGAGGTTTCTGCCGTGCGGTTGTTGTTATGGGGTTGCACGAGGTTTCTGTCATGCTATTGTTACTATTGATATTTGCACATGCGGCGTGACAAGGCGGGATATATATATATATATATATATATATATATATATATATATATATATATATATATATGTATGTGTGTGTGTGTGTGTTGCGCATGTGGCGAGACAAGGTGGGAACATTGTTATGCACGTGTGGCAAGACAAGGCAGGCACTTACTTTACTATTGCACACGTGGCGAGACAAGGTGGGTTGTGTCAGGGATTGATTTGTGATGGCCTGGGGGCATTCTTGTTGTTGATATTTGTGTAGTGGTACACTTACCTGTGCGAGCTTTATCTTGTGAAAGTTGTGAGAAAAATATTCTACGTGCTGTTCGTTCTATTTTTTTTTCCTTATGCTTATTTGCTCGTATGGACTATGTTAGGACACTTGCACAAGCATACATGTAGTTAGGCACTCTTATCAGATAAGAGGTGTTCTTGATATTGTTGAGCATATATGCTTACCCTTGTTTACTTGCCTTCTATGCGAGAATGGCTCTATTGGCACATGAGTCGTCAGTGCGGTTATGAGAAGTTATGAGGGCACAAGATGCCAAGTGTTAGGGTTCAGGTATTAAGACCCATGAGTTGTGATTTGTCCGAGGTTCGGTACCCCGTGGAGTTGTTGACTAAAACTTGATGTAAAAGCGGTTGTAGTTGGTGATTTATTACTTGTCCTTGCTATATTTGTGATTCCGGATTTAGGTTATGTTCCATTCACTTTTCTGTGTCATTTTCATTATATTCCGCTAATACTTGTTGTTTCCTTCCTTATTGCCATTACTGTACTGTGAGCCATATTGCATAGTCTTTATGTAGACATCATTCTTCTGTTGTTCATGTACTTATACATGTTCAGTTTATTAGACCAGTGGATGTCTTGACTGTTCCTTGTCACTACTCCATCGAGGTTAGTATTGATACTTACTGGGCACCGCTGTGGTGTGCTCATTTTACACTTCAGCACATTTTTGTGCAGATCCAGGTACTTGTTCGTTAGCTAGCTGTGTAGACTGTTGCTGTGGAGACTCAAGGTAAACCTGCTGCAGCGTTCGCAGGCTTCGGAGTCACCTTCAAGTTTTCATTTTTGCACTATTTATTCCTATTTCTGGACAGTTGTATTTAGAGGCTTTCTTGCAAACACTCTGTAGAGCTTATGACTTGTACTACCGGTTTAGGCTTACCTAGTCCCTAAGACTAGGTGCCATCACAATACCAAACAAAGGGAAAATATGGGTCATGACAAGTTGGTATCAGAGCTCTAGGTTCATAGGTGCTACGAGTCATTAGCGAGTTTAGTACAGTCTTGCGGATAGGTACGGAGACGTCTGTACTTATCTTCGAGAGGCTACAAAACTACCATATTAGGATAGTTTCACTTCCTTCATTCCTATCGTGCGAGTTCATTGATCTTGATGTTTGAACTTTTATCATTTAATTCTCTTACAAATGGTGAGGACACGAGCTGCAGTTACTGATGACATTGCCCTTGGAGCAGATGTAGCTAGAGGTAGAGGTAGAGGCCGACGAGGAGTACATGTCGCATCCAGATCACCTACCAGAGCAGCAGTTGAGGAGCCGCCAATAGTTCCAATTGGGGGCAGGTACCGGAGGTGCCTGTTGTTACCCCCGGACTTCAGGAGACCTTAGCACAGTTCCTGAGAATGTTTGGTACATTAGCTCAGGCGGGGCTGATTCCGGTTGCACCAGCTATTTCATAGACCGGGGGAGGAGCCCAGACTCCCGCCGTCCATACCCTAGAGTAGCGAGTTCATATTGGTCAGGATCTAGGTGTCATGGCGACACAGCCTGTGGTTCCAATTCAGCCCGTGGTCAGGGCAGCAGCATTTGAGGAAGAGAAGCTTAGACTAGAAATATGACCCTCCTACATTCAGTGGTTTGGCTTCAGAGAGTGCACAGTGTTTTCTAGAGGAGTGCCATCACATTCTCTGTACTATGGGTGTTGTTGAGACGAGTGGGGTTGCTTTTACTACGTTCCAGCTCTGGGGAGCGGCTTATTAGTGGTGGCGGGCATATGAGTTGGGTAGCCCAACCGAGTTAGCTTCACTTACATGGGTTCAGTTTTCAGAGATGTTCCTGAGAGAGTTTGTACCTCAGTCCATTCGAGATGCACGGCACGCGGAGTTTGAGCGACTGCGCCAAGGCACTATGTTAGTATCAGAGTATGCCGTTAGATTCAGTGATTTGGCCAGACATGCACCTGCGTTGGTCGCCACAGTTAGAGAGTGTGTCCGTAGATTCATTGAGGGATTCAGACATGATATTCAGTTCAGCATGGCTCGGGGGTTAGAGTCAGATGTTTCATTTTAGCAGGTGGTAGGGATCGCTCGCCGTGTAGAGGTTATATGGGATCAAGAGAGAGAGGACAGGGAGGCGAGGAGGCCTCGTAGACCGGAGAGATCTACTGGTCCTTATTTTGGAGGCACGGTAGGACATGGTAGAGGTTATGTGGGTCAGCCAGTTCAATTTGCACTTCAGGCTTCGCCCAGTGTTTCAGGTGCTCATGGGTCTCTAAATACCCGTACCATACAGTTCCCACAGCCACGTCAGCGGAGAGGATGCTTTGAGTGTGGAGATACCAGCCACAGAGTGAGAGATTGTCCTAGACTCCATATAGGTGTGTCACAGCAGAGTATTCAGGCGAGTAGAGGGCGCTCAAGAGGGGAAGGCCCGGCCCGTTAATGTGTTTCATATAATAGGCTTGAGGCCGTTACGCTAGAGGATGCCATACAGGTATGCTCTTGATTTGTTACAGAGGGGCACCATTCGTATTTTGTTTCAGTTCTGCTTATCCGGGTGAGTCCCCTATTTATTGTTCCACCTATGGGTGAGTTCATGACTTAGCATTCTGTATATGTGTTTGCCCTTGTTGGGAGATTCTATGAGTCATAGCCGTGTCTATTGTTGTTTAATTCATTTTTTAAAGTTGCGATACTAGAAGTGAATTCATGTTGTCCATTATAACAGGTTTGATGTGATTCCTGAGTAATTTGGTTACAATTTGTGATTTGATACTCCACCGGGGTGAGAGTTTAGTAAGTGTTGTGATTTTATTGGCGGAGTTGAGTTAGTGTAATATTTCCATTGGTATGATGTGTATTCGACTTGTGATTCAGAGTTGAGGGTGAGACCCTCACGATTCCATGTGATTTGATATGTTTGAACCGGGCTGCGTGCCGCGGTGGAAGTTATATCAGGATGAGATCCTTGTGATTTGTTCATATACTTTAATTTCCTTAAAATTAATATGTAGGATGGTACTCATGGAGAGTTGTGCCTGTCGGGCATTGTTTGATATTTCTCTTATGTCTTTCTCTTTACGTATTCAGTCATATTCGTTTTGTGCTTCTTGAGTTTTAGCTTGCGGGGTGTGTGCCCGGTGGTGTCAGTTGTGACTTGTTGATCCGGGTATATGGTTATGAGGCCTTCGTGTTTCTTTCATCGTTGTCAGCGTTGTCGAGGTTTGAAACGGGTTGCTAACGGATATGAGTCTAATTGTCGATGCTGGTTTTGATTTCGGGAAGCTATTGTGATCAGAAATGTTATTTTGGGCCTATATGTGGTGTGTTTTTTTGTGTGGTCGTACTTTGTGGGTGTAGGCATGAGTTGTTACAGCTGGTTGAGACTGATACCTGTTATGGATTTAGAATAGGGTCTTTTGAAAATAAATGGAAGGTGAGAATTTTTTACTCTAAGGCTTATCGGTATTGGCAGAAAGTATAAATTACAGTTGATGATGGTGTCATCAGGCTTATGTGGATTGGGGTGACGTGGGGTCACCCACGGGTGTATGTTGGGTATGTACTTTCAGTGATTTCAAGACTTCGAGGCGATTCTTAGCACGTTTAAGGACGAACATTTGTTTAAGAGGGGAAGGATGTAACGACCCGGGTGATTTGGAGTGATTTGGGACACTTAGTCCCTCAAACGGAAGCTTAATTCATAGAATTTTGACCATAGTCGGAACTATTTGAAGACGACTCCGGAATGGAGTTCTGTTAGTTCCGTTAGCTCTCTTGGGTGATTTTGGACTTAGGAGCATGTCCGGACTATGAATCTGAGTTCTGTAGCTGATTTAGGCTTGAAATGGCGAAAGTCAAATATTTAGAGATTTGGACCGGAAGTGGAATTTTTTATATCGGGGTCGGAATGCGATTCCGAGAGTTGGAATAGCTCCGTTATGTTATTTAGGAGTTGCCTGCAAAATTTGACATCATTCCGGGTTGGTTTGATAGGTTTCCGCGCGAGTTTTAGAAGTTGGAAGTTTTGAAAGTTCATAAGTTCGATTCGTGGTGCGATTCATAGTTTCGACGTTGTTTGATGTGATTTCATACCTCGAGCGAGTCCGTGTTAGGTTATAGAACTTGTTTGTGTGTTTAGACGGGGTCCCGAGGGCCTCGGGTGTGTTTCGGATGGGCTACAAGCCAATTTCTTCTATTTTTGAATTGCTGTTTTCTGTCATCTGGTTTCTTTAATCGCGTTCGCGTCCCTTCCTTCGTGTTCGCGAAGTGTAATTTTAGAGGAGGGAATATTTATTCTTCGCGTTCGCGAGCTTCTATCTGCGATCGCATAAGTCTGCCATTTTCTTCTTCGTGTTCGCAGCTTCAACTTCGCGTTCGCATAGTAGAAATCTAGCATTGAGCACTGGTACTCGTTACTCTTCGCGTTCGCATGACCTTGTTCGCGATCGCCGAAGTCTGTCTACTCCTTCTATGCGATCGCATCTTCTGCTTCGCGATCGCGAAGTGTGGCTTTGGGCAGCAGATAATTCCTTCACTGTGCGATCACATAAGATCTTCCGCGATCGCGTAGCACATTTTGGACAGTAGCCATTTTCCTTCTACGCGACCGAATCATTTCTTCCGCGATCGCGATGTACAAATACCTGGGCAGGCAGAATATATTCTCAAATCAAGGGTTAGACCATTTTCATCATATTTTGAGTTGTAGATCTCGGTTTTGAGCGATTCTTTGTGGGTTTTTCAAGAGAATCGATTGGGTAAGTGTTCTTCACCTAGAATTTTATATATTCCATGATTTTATCTTTGTTTTTATCATTTAATTTATGTTTTGAGCTGAGGAAAATGGTAGTTTTGGAACGAAATTTCCAAAATGAAAAATCATGATTTGAGGAACGAAATGGTATCGGAATTTGATAATTTTTGTATGGTTGGACTCATATCGGAATGGGTTTTGGGTTTTGTAAATTTTGTCGGTTTCCGAGGTGCGGGCCCGGGGGTCGACTTTTGAACCGATTTTTAGATTTTGATAAAGATTGAGACTCTATGATCCGGAATAGTCTCTTATGAGTTTTTTTTATGCTTTGAAGTTATTGTGATAAGATTTGAGCCGTCCGGAGGTCATTTCACCCGAGAAGTTCATTTTTGAGTATTAGGTCTGTCTCTTTTAGGGAAGTATCTTGCCTAACCTTGTGTGTAGGATTTTCCCTTAGGATTTGAGTCTTCTATGTTGATTGTAGTCCATGTACGCGAGGTGACGAGTGCGTACTCGGACTTATTTGTGGTAAGTTAGCATTTTAGGGTTCTTAGGTCCTTATATTCACCGAGTATGAAGTTGTTCTTGATATGATTAAGATCCTATTTGCTAGTTTCACCTCTACATGCTTTAATTTGAATTAATTACTTCAGGATTCACTCTTATTGACTATTTGACTCTTATTTGACTTAACTGAAAATTTTACCTCTTCTATTGTCTTGCTATCTTTTCATAACTGCCTATCTTTAATTAGAATTATTATTATCTCATCCTATAATTATTCAGTCTTAATTGAGGTTATTATTATTTTTCCGCTGTTTATCCTTATTGAATTGTTGAATATCCTTCGTAACCTCTCAACCTTAAAAGAACTTAGATGTCCTACATCTTAGTCGACTTGTTTTATTTGGAATTATTTAACTCGTGTTAGCTTCCCTGTTGTTGAAATGTATATTGTGGGATTGTTGCTACATATTAGTTTTTTCCTTGTTGAGTTGTTCTCTTTACGCCTAACATCCTTACTGTGGTTATTCCTTGTGAATTGGTTCTACCGTTTCTTTGTGAATTAAAGTTCTTGAGTGTATTTACTTGTGGTACTTTGTATTATTGCCTTTGTTGTTATTGTACTTGTTATGGTTATGCATGAGGTTTCTGCCGTGCGGTTGTTGTTATTGTGATGCATGAGGTTTCTGCCGTGCGGTTGTGGTTATTGCGATGCACGAGGTTTCTGTCGTACGGTTGTTGTTATGGGGTTGCATGAGGCTTCTGTCGTGCTATTGTTACTATTTATATTTGCACATGCGGTGTGACAAGGAGGGATATGTATATGTATCGGTTGCACATGTGGTGAGACAAGGTGGGAACATTGTTATGCACGTGTAGCGAGACAAGGCAGGCACTTACTTTACTATTGCACACGTGGTGAGACAAGGTGGCTTGTGTCAGGGATTGATTTGTGATGATTTGTGATGGCTTGGGGGCATTCTTGTTATTGATATTTGTGTAGTGGTACACTTAGCTGTGTGAGCTTTATCTTGTGAAAGTTGTGAGAAAAATATTCTACGTGCTGTTCGTTCTATTTTTTTTCCTTATGCTTTTTTGCTCGTATGGACTATGTTAGGACACTTGCACAAGCATACACGTAGTTAGGCACTCTTATCGGATAAGAGGTGTTCTTGATATTGTTGAGCATATATGCTCACCCTTGTTTACTTTCCTTCTATGCGAGAATGGCTATATTGGCACATGAGTCGTCAGTGCGGTTATGAGAAGTTATGAGGGCACAAGATGCCAAGTGTTAGGGTTCAGGTATTAAGACCCGTGAGTTGTGATTTGTCCGAGGTTCGGTACCCCGTGGAGTTGTTGACTAAAACTTGATGTAAAAGCGGTTGTAGTTGGTGATTTATTACTTGTCCTTGCTATATTTGTGATTCCGGATTTAGGTTATGTTCCATTCACTTTTCTGTGTCATTTTCATGATATTCCGCTAATACTTGTTGTTTCCTTCCTTATTTCCATTACTGTACTGTGATCCATATTGCATAGTCTTTATGTAGACATCATTCTTCTGTTGTTCATGTACTTATACATGTTCAGTTTATTAGACCAGTGGGTGTCTTGACTGTTCCTTGTCACTACTCCACCGAGGTTAGTATTGATACTTACTGGGCACCGCTGTGGTGTGCTCATTCTACACTTCAGCATATTTTTGTGCAGATCCAGGTAATTGTTCATTAGCTAGCTATGTAGGCTGTTGCTGTGGAGACTCAAGGTAAACCTGCTGCAGTGTTCGCATGCTTCGGAGTCACCTTCAAGTTTTCATTTTGCACTGTTTATTCCTATTTCTGGACAGTTGTATTTAGACGCTTTCTTGCAAAAACTCTATAGCGCTTTAGACTTGTACTACCTGTTTAGGCTTACCTAGTCCCTAAAACTAGGTACCATCACGATACCAAACGGAGGGAAAATATGGGTCGTGACAAGTTGGTATCAGAGCTCTAGGTTCATAGGTGCTACGAGTCATAAGTGAGTTTAGTAGAGTCTTGTAGATCGGTACGGAGTCTGTACTTATCTTCGAGAGGCTACAAAACTATCATATTAGGACAGTTTCACTTCCTTCATTCCTATCGTGCGAGTTCATTGATCTTGAATTTTGAACTTTTATCATTCCATTCTCTCACAGATGGTGAGGATACGAGCTGAAGTTACTGAATGACATTGACCTTGGAGCAGATGTTGCTAGAGACAAAGGTAGAGGCTGACGAGGAGTATGTGCCGCATCCAGATCACCTATCAAAGCGACAGTTGAGGAGCCGCTAGTAGTTCCAATTGGGGGGCAGGTACCGGAGGCACCTGCAATTACTCACGGACTTCAGGAGATCTTAGCACAGTTCCTGAGAATGTTTTGTACATTGGCTCAGGCGGGGTGGATTCCGGTTGCACCAGCTATTTCATAGACCAGGGGAGGAGCCTAGACTCCCGCCACCCGTACCCTAGAGTAGCGAGTTCATGTTGGTCAGGTTCCAGGTGTCATGGCGACACAGCCTGTGGTTCCAGTTCAGCCCGTGGTCAGGGCAGCAGCATCTGAGGAAGAGCAGCTTAGACTTGCAAGGTTCAAGAAATATGACCCTCCTACATTCAGTGGTTTGGCTTCGGAGGGTGCACAGGGTTTTCTAGAGGAGTTCCATCGCATTCTCTGTACTATGGGTATTGTTGAGATGAGTGGGGTTGCTTTTACTATGTTCCAACTCTGGGGAGCGGCTTATCAGTGGTGGCGGGCATATGAGTTGGGTAGCCCAACCGAGTTAGCTTCACTTACTTGGGTTTAGTTTTCAGAGATGTTCCTGAGAGAGTTTGTACCTCAGTCCATTCGAGATGCACGGCACGCGAAGTTTGAGCGACTGCGCTAGGGCACTATGTCAGTATCAGAGTATACCATTAGATTCAGTGATTTGGCCAGGCATGCACCTTCGTTGGTCGCCACAGTTAGAGAGTGTGTCCGTAGATTCATTGAGGGACTCAAACATGATATTTAGTTTAGCATGGCTCGGGAGTTAGAGTCAGATGTTTCATTTCAGCAGGTGGTAGGGATCGCTCGCCGTGTAGAGGTTATGTGGGATCAAGAGAGAGAGGACAGGGAGGCGAGGAGGCCTCGTAGACCGGAGAGATCTACTGGTCCTTATTTTGGAGGCAGGGTACGACATGGTAGAGGTTATGTGGGTCAGCCAGTTCAGTTTGCACTTCAGGCTTCGCCCAGTGTTTCAGGTGCTCATGGGTCTCAGAGTACCCGTACCGCACAGTTCCCACAGCCACGTCAGCGGAGAGGTTGCTTCGAGTGTGGAGATACCAACCACAGAGTGAGAGATTGTCCTAGACTCCAGACAGGTGTGTCACAACAGAGTATTCAGGTGAGTAAAGGGCGCCCAAAAGGGGAAGGCCCGGCCTGTTGATGTGTTTCATATAGTAGGCTTGAGGCCATTACGCCAGAGGATGCCATACATGTATGCTCTTGATTTGTTACAGAGGGCCACCATTCGTATTTTGTTTCAGTTCTGCTTATCGGGGTGAGTCCCCTATTTGTTGTTCCACCTATGGGTGAGTTCATGACTTAGCATTTTGTATATGTGTTTGCCCCTGTTGGGAGATTCTATGAGTGATAGCCATGTCTATTGTTGTTTAATTCATTTTTGAAAGTTGCGATACTAGAAGTGAATTCATGTTGTCCATTATAGCAGGTTTGATGTGATTCATGAGTAATTTGGTTACGATTTGTGATTTGATACTCCACCGGGGTGAGAGTTTAGTAAGTGTTGTGATTTTATTGGCGGAGTTGAGTTAGTGGAATATTTCCATTGGTATGATGTGTATTCGACTTGTGATTCAGAGTTGAGGGTGAGACCCTCACGATTTCATGTGATTTGATATGTTTGAGCCGGGCTGCGTGCCGCGGTGGAAGTTATATTAGGTTGAGATCCTTGTGATTTGTTCATATACTTTAATTTCCTTTAAATTAATATGTAGGATGGTACTCATGGAGACTTGTGCCTCTCACGCATTGTTTGATATTTCTCGTATGTCTTTCTCTTTACGTATTCAGTCATATTCGTTTTGTGCTTCTTGAGTTTTAGCTTGCGGGGTGTGTGCCCGGTGGTGTCAGTTGTGACTTGTTGATCAGGGTATATGGTTATGAGGCCTTCGTGTTTCTTTCATCGTTGTCAACGTTGTGGAGGTTTGAAACGGGTTGCTAACGGATATGAGTCTAATTGTTGATGCTGGTTTGATTTCGGGAAGCTATTATGATCAGAAATGTTATTATGGGCCTATGTGTGGTGTTTTGTTTTGTGTGGTCGTACTTTGTGGGTGTAGGCATGAGTTGTTATAGCTGGTTGAGACTGATACCGGTTATGGATTTAGAATCGGGTCTTTTGAAAATAAATGGAAGGCGAAAAGTTTTTACTCTAAGGCTTATCGGTATTGGCAGAAAGGATAAATTACTGTTGATGATGGTGTCGTTAGGCTTATGTGGATTGGGGTGACGTGGGGTCACCCACGGGTGTATGTTGGGTTTGTACTTTCAGTGATTTCAAGACTTTGAGGGAATTCTTAGCACGTTCGAGGACGAACGTTTGTTTAAGAGGGGAAGGATGTAACGACTCGGGTGATTCAGAGTGATTTGGGACACTTAGTCCCTAAAACGGAAGCTTAATTCTTAGGATTTTGACCGTAGTCGGAACTATGTGAAGATGACTCCGGAATGGAGTTCCGTCAGTTCCGTTAGCTCTATTGGGTGATTTTGGACTTGAAAGCGTGTCCGGACTGTGAATCTGAGATCTGTAGCTGATTTAGGCTTGAAATGACGAAAGTCGAATATTTGGAGATTTGGACCGGAAGTGGACTTTTTTATATCAGGGTCGGAATGCGATTCCGAGAGTTGGAATAGCTCCGTTATGTTATTTAGGAGTTGCCTGCAAAATTTGACGTCATTCCGGGTTGGTTTGATAGGTTTCGGCGTGAGTTTTAGAAGTTGGAAGTTTTGAAAGTTCATAAGTTCGATTCGTGGTGCGATTCATAATTTTGACATTGTTTGATGTGATTTCATACCTCGAGCGAGTCTGTGTTAGGTTATAGAACTTGTTTGTGTGTTTAGACGGGGTCCTGAGGGCCTCGGGTGTGTTTCGGATGGGCTACAAGCCAATTTCTTCTATTTTTGAATTGTTGTTTTCTGTCATCTGGTTTCTTTAATCGCGTTCGCGTCCCTTCCTTCGTGTTCGCAAAGTGTAATTTTAGAGGAGGGAATATTTATTCTTCACGTTCGCAAGCTTCTATCTACGATCGCATAAGTCTACCATTTTCTTCTTCGTGTTCGCAGCTCCACCTTCGCGTTCGTATAGTAGATACCTAGCCTTGAGCACTGGTACTCGTTACTCTTCGCATTCGCATGACCTTGTTCGCGATCACCGAAGTCTGTCTACTTCTTCTACGCGATCGCATCTTCTGCTTCGCGATCGCGAAGTGTGGCTTTGGGCAGTAGATAATTCCTTCACTGCGCGATCGCGTAGCACATTTTGGACAGTAGCCATTTTCCTTCTACTAGACCGCATCATTTCTTCCGCGATCGCGATGTACAAATACCTGGGCAGGCAGAATATATTCTCAAATCAAGGGTTAGACCATTTTCATCATATTTTGAGTTGTAGATCTCGGTTTTGAGCGATTCTTTGTGGGTTTTTCAAGAGAATCGATTGGGTAAGTGTTCTTCACCTAGAATTTTATATATTCCATGATTTTATCTTTGTTTTTATCATTTAATTTATGTTTTGAGCTGAGGAAAATGGTAGTTTTGGAACGAAATTTCCAAAATGAAAAATCATGATTTGAGGAACGAAATGGTATCGGAATTTGATAATTTTTGTATGGTTGGACTCATATCGGAATGGGTTTTGGGTTTTGTAAATTTTGTCGGGTTCCGAGGTGCGGGCCCGGGGGTCGACTTTTGAAACGATTTTTAGATTTTGATAAAGATTGAGACTCTATGATCCGGAATAGTCTCTTATGAGTTTGTTTTATGCTTTGAAGTTATTGTGATTAGATTTGAGCCGTCCGGAGGTCATTTCACCCGAGAAGTTCATTTTTGAGTATTAGGTCTGTCTTCTTTTAGGGAAGTATCTTGCCTAACCTTGTGTGGAGGATTTCCCCTTAGGATTTGAGTCTTCTATGTTGATTGTAGTCCATGTACGCGAGGTGACTAGTGCGTACTCAGACTTATTTGTGGTAACTTAGCCTTTTAGGGTTCTTAGGTCCTTATATTCACCGGGTAAGAAGTTGTTCTTGATATGATTAAGTTCCTATTTGCTAGTTTCACCTCTACATGCTTTAATTTGAATTAATTGCTTTAGGATTCACTCTTATTGCCTATTTGACTCTTATTTGACTTAACTGAAGATTTTACCTCTTCTATTGTCATGCTATCTTTTCATAACTGCCTATTTTTAATTGGAATTATTATTATCTCATCCTATAACTGTTCAGTCTTAATTGAGGTTATTATTATCTTTTCGTTGTTTATCCTTATTGAATCGTTGAATATCCTTCGTAATCTCTCAACCTTAAAAGAAGTTATTTATCCTACATCTTAGTCGACTTGTTTTATTTGGAATTATTTCACTCGTGTTAGCTTCCCTGTTGTTGAAATGTATATTGTGGGATCGTTGCTACATATTAGTTTTTTCCTTGTTGAGCTGTTCTCTTTACGCCTAACATCCTTACTGTGGTTATTCCTTGTGAATTGGTTCTACTATTTCTTTGTGAATTAAAGTTCTTGAATGTATTTACTTGTCGTACTTTGCATTATTGACTTTGTTGCTGTTGTACTTGTTGTGGTTATGCACGAGGTTTCTGCCGTGCGGTTGTTGTTATTGTGATGCACGAGGTTTCTGCTGTGCGGTTGTGGTTATTGTGATGCACGAGGTTTCTGCCGTGCGGTTGTTGTTATGGGGTTGCACGAGGCTTCTGTCGTGCTATTGTTACTATTGATATTTGCAAATGCAGTGTGACAAGGCGAGACAAGGTGGGAGCATTGTTATGCACGTGTGGCGAGACAAGGCGGGCACTTACTTTACTAGTGCATACATGGCGAGACAAGGTGGGTTGTGTTAGGGATTGATTTGTGATGATTTGTGATGGCCTGGTGGCCTTTTTGTTGTTGATATTTGTGTTATGGTACACTTACCTATGTGAGCTTCATCTTGTGAAAGTTGAAAGAAAAATATTCTACGTGTTGTCCGTTCTATTATTTTTTTCCTTATGCTTATTTGCTAGTATGGACTATGTTGGGACACCTGCACAAGCATACACGTAGTTATGCACCCTTATCGGATAAGAGGTGTTCTTGATATTGTTGAGCATATATGCTCACCCTTGTTTACTTGCCTTCTATGCGAGAATGGCTCTATTGGCACATGAGTCGTCAGTGCGTTTATGAGAGGCTATGAAGGCACAAGATGCCAAGTGTTAGGGTTCAGGTATTGAGACCCGTGAGTTGTGATTTGTCCGAGGTTCGTACCTCATGGATTTGTTGATTAAAACCTGATGTAAAAGCGGTTGTAGTTGCTGAGTTATTACTTGTCCTTGATGTATTTTTGATTCCGGATTTAGGTTGTGTTCCATTCACTTTTCTGTGTCATTTTCATGATATTCCGCTAATACTTTTTGTTTCCTTTCTTATTGCCATTACTGTACTGTGAGCCATGTTGCATAGTCTTTATGTAGACATCATTCTTCTGTTGTTCATGTACTTATACATGTTCAGTTTATTAGACCAGTGGGTGTCTTGAATGTTCCTCGTCACTACTCCACCGAGGTTAGTCTTGATACTTACTGGGCACCGATTTGGTGTACTCATTCTACACTTCTACACATTTTTGTGCAGATCCGGGTACTTGTTCGTTAGCTAGCTGTGTGGACTGTTGCTGTGGAGACTCAAGGTAAACCTGCTGCTGCGTTCGCAGGCTTCGGAGTCACCTTCAAGTTTTTGTTTTGCATTGTTTATTCCTATTTCTGGACAATTGTATTTAGAGAATTTCTAGCAAACACTCTATAGAGCTTATGACTTGTACTACCGGTTTTGAAAATTGAAGAGATTCTATTTAAATAATGTTGTTGTTTCAATTATTGTTAGGCTTACCTAGTCCCTAAGACTAGGTGCCATCACGATACCAAACGGAGGGAAAATTTGGGTTGTGACACTGTAACACTAGTCAATCATCCGCAAGTCAAAACACAATGCGCCTCGTAAATTGCACACTCTACTCAAGAGACATCAAATAGTGCTAGCATTCTCTTAAACACCTGAAATCGTCCATGCCTTTAAGAACTAATGACTTTCCCTTCGAAACTAAACCTCCACCTTGCCCATGCAAATCTCAATCCTGCATAGCTCAGCGCAACTATCAATGCCAACTAGTGAAAATAGGAAAATCTCATAATCAACTCTAAACACCTAGTAGTATAAACATCCATTGACGAGAAACTTTATACTTAACCTAATCCGAAAGATATCACAATGCAGCAAACCTCTTATACCCGTAGAAGACATCAACCCCGAACCGTGGCCATAATCATCTTGAATTATTCAAAACCATTTACAAATAATCAAATTGTTAGGACTGCTTTACTCTAACTCAACTTAATCACGCAGACAGCCAAACCCAAAAGTAACTCAACTTGAAGTACTCCCTCTGAAGAGAACTTCTGTGAACTCGAATATGTTTCTTGCATCTCTCCAATTATGCCATGTTGATTCAATATTAATATAGAAGTATGGCATATCCACATACCATCCACTACCAATCTCAAGCCCTAGCCATACACAAATCCGAAAATCCTTAAATACCACATGTGAATCTTGAACTCATTGGCACCTCCTTGATAGCCATTCACCTTGCTTTAAGCTCCAATAAACAACAAATATGCACCGAATAACCTGCGCTTCACCAGCACATGAATATACAAAGAAGCAGCCAAGCAATTCCTTTTCCTTGCACACTACATCCACAACAAATAACAAGCTCGAATCATTCTCGAAGTCATCATTTTCAAGTCATAGCTAATCCACAAGCGTCCCTAAGTCCAGAAACTAATATAACACATGATCCTACAATCCGATCAACGATAACAGACTCCCCACTTGGCTCTAAGCCATAGAACACATCGTTGGTAACCCACAATACCCTTCCTTCATAGCTGCCTCGATCCCGCACTGTTAGTTGGCTGAATATTTCATAAGCTTATGTAACACTAGTCATAAAATACTCTAAGGAGTTTGTCAAGTGCATACTCGTCCTTGTGACAATCAAGCCAACTTCATCAAATGCTCCGAAATGACATGATATGCATTCAACTAAATAGAAGCCTCACACGAAACACACGACCTCAAATCTTAATGCAGGAGATAACCCACCAGCTAGACTCAAATCACACCTTCCCATGACCCCACCATGGTCACAACAACTAGGCAACCAAAAGCATCAAAACGGTGATCAAGCATCCACAATCCTTCGCAGCCCACTCATATCATCCCAAGTTGTCGGTGCACGCGGGTACTTGGTGCTCAATATCACATATGAATGAATGGAAAGAATCGAAGTTGCAGGCTTCAAGATGAAATAAGATCGCAAGATAAGGAATGAAAGAAGAGAAGTTTCCTAAATGCCCTGTAGCCTCTAGGATATATGTATGGACGTTCTTATACTGATCTGCAAGACTCAACTAGAAACTTGCTCATGACTCGTAGAACCTATGAACCTAGTGCTCTGATACCAACTTGTCACTACACAAAATCCGCCTAGTCTTGATTGCACCTAACCTAACCTGCTAGGTAAGATAATTATGAATCAACACAATTCTACTGAAATAAATATGAAGTCAATAAGTGAAATAACTGAATCTCTGTACAAAAACCCAATGATTGGTAGTATGAGTCATGAGCCTCTAAGACTTAACATGAGTCATGAAAGTAATACAATATTTGTTTGAAATGTACATAAACATAATTTAAGTCCTAAACTACCATGAACAAGGGGTAGCTTGAATCTGTAACGTCTTCAACACCAGGCTTCGTCTTCCACAGCTACGCAACTCCAAGATCTAAATACAAGGTGTCGAAGTGTAGCATCAGTACAACCGACTTAATGTACTCAGTAAGCATCTTGACTAACCTCGGTGAAATAGTGGCGAGATGTTTAGTCAAAAGATACTCATTCAATATTTTACCTATGCAGACAATAAGCAGCAAGAGCAATACGAGAATGACAGGCGAATAATTACGTAATAAATGAAACAAGAATACAAATGATAGATGGTCCTAGAATATTACCTATGCTCAATTCACATTGTAACACAAATATAAAACCCAATCAACACTCATAACATGTATTCTCTGTTGCGGTGCGCAACCCGATCCACAAATATATATATACAAATACTATTGTGACGTGCAACCCGATCCAAAACAAAAATAGTAATATCTATTGCGGCTTGCAGCCCGATCCCACACAATAATATCTTCTCCGTTGTGGCGTGCAACCAGATCCCATATATATATATATATATATATATATATATATATATATATATAGATTCATATGAGACTATTCAACAACAACAACCTCGAAAATTCACAACGTAATACCAAGGAAACTAACACGCGGAATTCAACTAGGAATACGAACTCGAAAAAGTAAGGTGAGTAACATAGCACCCCAGAGCAAATCTCCCACATTTTAAAACAAAATCTTCCATAAAATATAAACACACAACCAATCAAAAGTCACACAATCCGGCTAAGCAAGTAAGTGTAGAGCATGAAGTGAGAAACGATGTACGTCAAATAAAATAAGTATCAAGTAAAGGTGTATAAGAAGTGAAATCATACCGCATGTGGAGGCACGTAGCAAATAAAGACATATAACATGTGCAAGCAAGTAGTAAGTGATGACATGTAACAGGTCAAGGCAACTAATAAATAAATCATGTAACAAATATAGGCAAATAACATGTACGAGCAAATAACAGTAAAGGCATGAATTAGAAGATAGAATGTTGAAGAAATAAATCAAGTAAAAGAACAGGGCAACCGTACAGACAAGGTAAAAACATAGATATCATAGTAACATGCCACATAGAAAATACGGAGATAACTATATAAAGAGCACAAACAAGAAAGTAACATACAAAACAAGAACATTAATAGGAACCGAAGTAGAGGGCATGTCAATGTTTAACGATGAAGTAATCATAATAGAAAAATCAAATTCTTCTCATACAGTAACAATCAACCGACCAATCTTATCTCACACCGCACAGCAATACTGATCGTGCCAACATCATATCAAGCGCATGGAAATAACCCTCGTGCAAAACATAGCCCTAAGGCCCCAATCCTCATCTCTTATTATGGATAAAGAAGCTTAGGTAGCAAGACAATAACAAGTATAAATAGGTGCTCATGATACTATGGTCAATTAGGTATGTAAACAGTCCGAAAACAACACATTAAACCTTTTTAAGATGTCATATGTTCTAACATGATTTCTAACACAGTTAATTGAGTTTATTAGTCGTATAATTAAATAAAGCATAAGTCAAGGGATCACCAAGTTCAGCGAAGCACTAAGAAGCATATAATTTCCCCTCTAGAGCATGGAAACCCTGACTCGTGCCTAGACCCTCGTCACCTCGTACATGCATCATCCCCACATGTAAGAAACAATATCATTCAGTAGGAAAAATTCTCCCAGCAAAGCTACGCAAGACACTTACCTCAAATAAGCTAAGTCAACACTCTAAAAAGCCCTTCCCGCGCAAATCAAACTCCGGACGGCTCGAATCTAGCCAAAATAACTTCATATCATAAATAAAAGCCATAGGAAACGATTTCGAATAATAAAGCTCTGATATTTAACTAAAATTAAAAGGTCAACCCAAAACATCAACCACGGGCACGCATCCAGGAACCCGACAAAACTCGCAAAATCCGAACACTCATTCCGATACGAGTCCAAATATATGTGCTTCATAAAAATCTGACCTCAAATCGACTCTCAAATCATAAATTTATATGTTAGAAAAGTTTTTACTAAAACTCACAATTTTTTCAATTTGATTCATCAAACAATCGCTAAATTTAAGGTTGGAATCATAAACTATAATTTAATCCAAGTAAAAAAATACTGAACCCAATCCAAATAGTGAAAATCCACTAAAACATTACCCAAATCCGAGCTCCAAAATCTTGTGAGAAAAAGTGACTAAATTTCGGAACAAGTAAAACAAACGCAACAACTCTTCCATTTCGAATCAGATCCTAAATGACCCCGAAACTCACATTTGATAAGCCTGTCATGATCTCTACGAGATTACACCAAAGATAGTCTTTCACCCAATTTGGCCTTAAAATGAGGGAGATATGATATTTTAAAATTTTAAAGAAAGTCTAAAAATTTCAAGGACATAAATGGTATATTCATAATTATTTACACCAGAAAAAAACCAATAATAAAAAAATCTTCGTTTTAGCACCCCAAAACTCATTCGGAACCTCCCGCACACAAATCATATATGCATTTTAATCATTAAATACACCACAAACCTGCTCGCGCACTCATAACAGTGAAAAGATGCCATCTTCACCCGATATTGACCATAGTCAAACTCCAAATCCTTAACTAGTTTCTCAATCAATGACCCAAAATACACTTGAGCCCCTCTGGACTCCATCTAATCATACCAATAAGTACAAATACATTATTCAAACTTATCCGAACCTCAAAACACCCATGGAAACATCATAATAAAGAATTGAGGCTCAAACCGAATAGAATTTCTCTTAAGTTGTTAAATCTTCATTCTTTCAAAAGAGCGTCGGAATCACACTTAAACACTTCGTATTACTTACAAACTTTGCGCACAAGTTCAATTCAACTATATAGACCTATCCATTGTCTCAGAACACCAATTGGAGTCCAATAGCATCAAAGTCAACTCTTGGTGAAACTTATGAACTCTTAAGTTCTTGAAATTGCCAACTTTAGACAAATAGTGTCGAATCCTTCTAGGAACTTCCAAATTTAATTCTAACATATGTACAAGTCCAAAATTATCATACGGACCTATAGGAACCATAAAAACTTGATTCCGAGTCTGTTTACCCAAAATTCAAACCTTGGTCAACTTTTCTAACTTAAAACTTCCAAATCGAGAGTTATTCTTGCAAATCAATCTCGAACTACTCAAAAACTAAAATCAACCATACACGCAAGTCATATGAAACTACTCAAAGTCTTAAACCACCGAACATAACACTAATTGTTTTCATGAAAACTATGGTACCATGGTCAACTGAGGAAGGCACTGAAATATCATGCATAACCATAGATGATATCTTAGTACTTTATATGGGTCTGTAAGATGATATGATCTTTAAATATTTTTCTAATAGAAGTAAGCCAAAAATATCTGGAAAAAAATGACAGTTCAAAAAAACCCTGCCGAATTTTAGTCAAAAAATGTAAGAAATTAACATATAAAATATTAATATAGAAAATTTCAACCTAAGTATTTTTATATGAATAATTATTAAATATATCTTGATTAGTAAAATAACTAAAAAAGATTATAGTTCAAACAAAACCCTTCCGAATTTTAGTCAAACAATGCAAGAAACTAACATATAAAATATTAATATAAACATTTATCAACCTAAGTAATAATATAGAAAATTAATCAACTAAATATTAATATAAAAATATCGCAATATATTTAAAGATGTTAAAAGATCAAAGAAAAAAAATACTTTAATTAATATTGTTCAATTTACAGACATCGTCATGAAGCTTCCTCCTGTGCATCCTGGACCTGTTGTTCTAGAGTTACTATTGCTCGAGGGTGGCCATAGGTCTTCACACATCTGGGATGGACAGTTGTTGTCCTAGACCTTCTACCCCAGATGTATAGACGATCTTTGGGAATTCATTAGGGACTACCCACTTCATCCTCGTATCGTTAGACACCTTGAGCGGACGGGGTTTTACCGGATTATAGAGATCGATCGGTAGCAGTTCGAATGGCCCCTGCTCATGGCTATGATAGATCAGTGGCACCGGAGACGCACACATTTCATCTACCTATCGGCGAGGCTACCATCACGCTAGAGGGCATGGAGGTTCAATTTGGGTTGCTCGTTGATGGTATGGTTGTCAGCTACCCGCAGGCTCTTAGGGAATATGCGAGAGAGGACCATCCACATATGTTGCAGAGGCTCACCGGTTTCCAGCCTACGGAGCTGACTGCTTTGAGTGGTACCAGTCGATTGCAACTGTCGCCCGTTAGGCAGCATCTAGTGGGGCTGCACGCGGAGATTACTGATGACTCACTGGCAGAGGCTATCGAGATGGAGACGAGGTTGTTGCTGATGATGATGTTTGGTGGTATTCTGTTCCCGAACACTTCGTGAAACTTAGTTAGCTTGTGATTTCTGCCTCATTTGAAGCGTCTAGATGAGTTACCTAATTACAGCTGGAGTGGAGCTGTTCTAGCCTACCTTTATAGGCAGCTGTGTAAGTTGTCCATGGGCACTATGAGACGTCGGTGGTTTTATTTCGCTACTGCAGGTGATAACATTATCAATTCTTTGCATGATTATAACATAGATAGTACAAAATGACTTAAATTTTACGTCCTCAATCAATATTAGATTTGGGTCTGGGAGCGGTTCCTGCAGATCCATCCATTGATCCCGCCGATAGCTCCAGATGCACCACCTCTACCATTTCTACCACTTGCTAGTAGGCGAGGTTGAGGCTCGACATCATCTCCTTTATTACAAGGATTTGTTGGATTTACTTGAAGGCGCTCAGGTACATATATACTTAATTTTACTTGGCCTGGCTTGATATGTCTTGCGTTTACTCACGATTCTTGTGTTTATTAAATAGTTCATATGGAGGCCATACATCGACGCACTCATAGCTGGATTACCAGATTATTGCTCCCGCGGTCGAGCTTTGTGGATGTCTTCAGTCCCACTTATATGTCTCGATATAGTCGAGCATCATGCCACCCAGCAAGTCCTTCGACACTTTTGTCGACTGCAAGGTTAACCAGACATACTTGGCCTGGTCGGTATATTCCATACGTCGGGAGGCATGAGGAACTAGTATGTTATTTGATATACTTACTTATCATGTTACATTACTTTAACATCCTTCCTTAATTAATATGTTATATGCTATGAAGTCTATTGGCTTACACTGGTTCTACCAGTTGGGAATGGAGATGCTACAACATGCAGGTGACGGAGCGTCAGTTGTGCATGGGTTTGGTCGTCGGGTTGCTGATCTTGCTGTTGTGCCAAGGAGAGGTGCTCGAGAGGGATGAACGGTTAGGTTACAAGGCTGCGTATGTGCTGCCTGAGGAGAACCATCATGGGCCACACATAGCCCCAGCACGTGGTAGATGTGGCAGGCATGGCCAGAGACGAAAGGGTGGCCCAAGTGGTCTCGGTGGTCGGCGAGGACGGGGTCCCCAACAAGGGGGCGTTGAGGCACCCGTGGAGGATATTGGAGATGATCATCCAGGTGACTACCCTGAGCCACACGATGCTCGTCATGATATGCTGGCATTCAACCTTCAGCTGTCACCAGGGACTTCATGGTTGACCCCGTCAGCTCTGGTGTTGATCACGAGCACCGCCATTACACAGTATGATTGGGATCAGTATTTTTCTGATCATCCAATGCCATCGAGGGTTGTTGAGGATCGTCCGATACGAGAGGTGCATAGTGGGAGATGACTGAGTTATGGCTCATCATCGAGGGCTGTTGAGGATCTTTCAGGCACAGATAGGGAGACATCATAACGGGTCGAGACGTCACAGCCTTCATCTACTCCAGTGCACCTCGAAGTTCCCACAGAGAATTGCGTGGCTACTCAAGCGCTGGTTTATTTGTATTACTATTACTTCAATTTGTTTTTACCTTATATATTAGTCAATAATATTTAAATTATTTATATTATTTAAATATTTCATCATCACCCGTCAAGGAGGACACATTGTGCGATACTCGCTTGCCGGAGACGGATGATCTTATTCAGGAGCTGGCTGAGACCATGGTTTGACCATTAAAGTTTTTGCTAACACGTATGTTAGTATTCTATATTTCATATACTAAAAGATCTTATTATTTTGTAGGTTACTAATGGCCTAACGACCGCTTCTACTGAGCTTGCTAGCATTACTGACGATCATGTTGCTGCGCATCCTCTCATAAAGAGGCGACGTGATGAGGATGATCCTGATAGCGTAGCCGGGCGGGATGGTATGCGCCTCAGGCCAGCCAATGCTTTAAAGCATGCAGGCCGTAGTAAAAGTATTGATGTTTTACGAGTTGTATATATGACATTAAATATCTAATAGTAAAATTATTGATGTTTTACATATTCGCGCATGTGTTTTTAGGTTTCGGGTTATTTATTAGTTTAAAACTAGAACACAAAAAAATAAGAGAGATTAACATAAATTTAAATTCATTAAAAATTATAGATAATACATGACACGTACAATATAAAAGTAAAAAACTAAACATAACGCATCAATGTGTTTGTTTAGTCACTTTCGCCCACTGTTCTATCCTTCAACCATTGAAATATTTCTTCCAACCGGTTATTTCTTCTTCTGCCTCTTTCAATTTCTCCTTCACCGCAGCAAGTTGTTCTTGGAGTTTCAAGATCTGGAGTTCGTACTCACCAGTCAGATTCCAAATGCTTAGCAAACATGATTTGTAGTATTCCTGGTTAATGGGTTCATCATACCATTCTTCAAAACCACATTAATTTTCATCCTACAAGTGGGGATGACAACAAAAGACTATTAATTAACATGTTATAAATAATCTATTAACCAACATAACTTTCAATAATAATATCTCACAACTTGTTTACACATCCAACGTTTGCGTCCTAGATTGCAATTTGACCAACATGGATTCAAAATTACACGTTTGCTACAATAACACCTTGGTACGTCATTACGTCCAGACATTTTGAAATGCTCGAACTTGAAAAATATATGGCAAGTTGTTTTTTTCATTTGGTTACGCCGCAAATAATAATGCAAAATATGCGGAGTTTTTATAGGCAGGTATGAGTGATTTTAGGTTACATAACGCATATTATTGATGTGTTATGTTTCACATGCTAACGATTTATTACTGTACAAGACGGTGCAGCTTTTTGAGGTCCACAACTTTTTCAGGTCGACATGACAATACACAAAACGTATATTGTTGATGCGCTACGTTTAATGTACAAATTCATGCAGTTTAGTTCTTTTTAAGTTGAACCAACATTCTAGTATTCAAAAACCATTTCATGAACCATTACAACATCCATTTCAGAGAAGCTTCTAACATTTAATAAGTGGTTTAAGAAGAGGCAATAAGGTAAAAGTAGTTCAATAGATCCACATGGAACACGGCATAACACAATTGTTCCGAATTTTGGAGTGAAAACTACAATAAGTTCCCCTTTACTAAAAAAAGGTGCGGTTATGAAGTACTATGCCATTGGCATGGGATAGTTTTAACAAGAACACTGTCTGCGACATTCCATACAAACACACACAAAGATGAACTAGAAGTGATTCGGCATTTGATGAAGGAGATTTTAGAGAAGGAAAAGGTACTAACCGTTCATCATGCACTGGATGATCTTAACTACCTGCAAGGAACGGAGGATAAGTATTGGGATTTATTATAAAATGAAAAATTGCATAGAGACATTGATTATCCTGTATTTTCAATAGTTATCGAGTGGGAGGGACTACCTAAGTTTCTACCACAGACATTGGATGTAGGAGTCCTATATTGTTGTAGAAATCAAGCAAGTGGTTTTATTGATGATAGCGATGAAATACGAGAAATGTATGTTAATTGGGGCCTAGATTATGATGCCCTCGATACGGACGGATGCGTACAAGATGTTGACGAAGAAGATGAACACAATGACAATGAAATAGTGCCAGACAGTGACAATAATGGCGAATGGAAATCGTTATTTATTTGTTAAAGTTATTTTAATTGTTGTATTGAATCTTCAATGCTAAATTTCAATTAGATTTAATCATATTGGAAACTTAATTTTATTTCGTTAATATTGCAAACAACACCATTACAAAATATTAGTACAAACAAATACTGCAACAAAACATTAAGTTTATTTTTGCAAATTGGGCACATTTTATGACTGCCAGCGGGATCTGAATAACCATCGCTTCCCAAACCAAATAAAGGATACTTATGGAGATCGTGTCCTGTTTAGGAACATATACCACATTTACGCGCATAAATGATATAGCTAGCATCCATTTGATTATGTATCCGCGAT
Organism: Nicotiana tabacum; assembly: GCF_000715075.1. Taxonomy (NCBI): domain Eukaryota; kingdom Viridiplantae; phylum Streptophyta; class Magnoliopsida; order Solanales; family Solanaceae; genus Nicotiana; species Nicotiana tabacum. Next base: position 14,405,547 of record NC_134097.1, on the reverse strand, counting down.
CTTTTTTGCACTTGTCGATGACACACATAATCCTGGTTACACACTATTTTAAATGGTTTCAGTGGCCAATAATGCTAAGCATCCACTGGTTGGAAGTGGCAACTATAAGTGTTTATGTATGCAGTAACACTATATTCTTTATCAACGTACCTCATCGCCGCAAAACCTGAATGTTAAAAGCACTTCATGGCATGTGAGGATGGGTAGTGATAGATCGATCATTCCCCACACGAACATAAACTTTTGGATTCATTGATGGTGTAGGTATTATTACCGCGGTTTTGATGTAGACCAGTGCGAACATCAAAAATATTTCCCTCGTTGTAATACTGCAAAAATATATGCCACTATGCTCATTTCCTATATTTCTCAAATCGTTTCATCGGTTGTGGCATAAATTGAAGACCTCTTTGTAACAATGACAATGCACATAGGGATCTTTCAACAAACCTCTCTTCCATCTGCTTGAATTACATCCGCACCATGACAGTGACAGGCAATCCATAGGACGGACTTCAACAACCCGTTGAAAGACTTTAACACTGTAACGACCTGACCGGTCGTTTTGAGCTCTAACGCATCGTTTGGTGGTTTGAAGTCTTGAGTAGCTTCACTTCAGGTATTCTGACTTGTACGCATGGTCGGAATTGAATTTCGGGAAGTTCGGAGTTGATTTGAAAAGAAAATTCTAATTTCGGAAGCTTTAAATTGGAAGAGCTGACCAAGGTTTGACTTTTGAGTAAACAATCTCACAATCGGGATTTGAAGGTTCTAATAGGTTTGCATGATGATTTCAGACTTGGTCATATATTCGGGTCGAGGATCAGGTGGCCCAGGAGTATTTCGGCGCTTATTACAGAAGGTTGGCATTTTGAAGGTTTAAGAATTCCCTAAGTTTGGGTTGAAGTGAATTTTGGTGTTATCGATTTCTGTTTGATATTTCGAGCCTGGGAATAGTCCGTATGGTGATTTTTGGTCTTAGGAGCGTGTCTGGGCGTTGAGGTGCAAGTCCGCAGGTCATTTCGGCGTTAATTGGCGAAGATGGAAGATTTTGAAAAGTTTGACCGGGAGTGGAATTTTTGATATCGGGGTCGGATTCCAATTTCGGAAGTAGAAGTAGGTCTGTAATGTCAATTATGACTTTTGTACAAAATTTGAGGTCAATCGGATTTGATTTGATAGGTTCCAATGTCGAATGTAGAAGTTTGAAGTTCTAAAGTTCACTAAGCGTGGATTGGGGTATGATTCATGGTTTTAGCATTGTTTGATGCTATTTGAGGCCTTGAGTAGGTTCGTGTTATGTATTGGGACGGGTTTGTGTGATTGGACGAGGTCCCAGGGGCCTTGGGTGGGTTTCAGAGTGGTTTCGGACAAAATTTGGATGAAAAGTTGTTGTAGGTTTGTTGGTGCTAGTTTTGTCTTTCGCGAACGCAGGGAAAGAGAAGCATTCGCGAAGAAGGATTTCTGGGCTGGTGGATTTTTCCCTATGCGAACACGAATAGGGGCCTATGAACGAAACTGGGGAATCACGAACGCGGAGGTCGAGGGGTAGTGGGCATCGAGAACATGGCATGGAGGTCACGAACGCGTAGAGTTAATTTGGAGGCTATGATTTTTGGCCTTCGCGATCGCGATGGTTTTTTTTTGTCATCGCGAAGAAGAGCGGTCCTGGGCAGATTGGATTTAATACGGGATTTGGCTCATTCTGTCTCATTTTTCACTTAGTTGGGCGATGTTTGGAGCTTTTGTAGAGGAGATTTCATCATCTATTATAGGGTAAGTTATTTCCACTCGTTGTGAATTAAATACATGAGTTACATGTGGATTTAAACATGAAATTCTGTAGAAATTTGTGATTTTGATGAAAAACCTAGAAATTGGTATTTTTGGAATTTGACCACGAAATTGGACATGGAATTTGGAATAAATTATATATTTGACTTCGTGGTGTTATGGGTAAAGTTTATCTTCGAAATATTTCGTAATCCGGATACGTGGGCCCGAGGGTTGACTTTATTGACTTTTAGAGCGGAGTTGGGAATTGTTATGAATTGATTTATTATGAGTATTAGAGTGTATTTTCATTGGTTTGCACATTGTTTGACTAGTTTTGAAGCGGCGGGCATCGGTTTGAGGTGTTAGAGAGGCCTTGGAGCCGGTTTTGGAACTTCGGAGCGAGGTAAGTCTCATGTCTAACCTTGTGAGGGGGAAACTACCCCCTAAGTGAAAATTATTGTTATGTGCAACTAGTTGTGGGTGCTACATACGTATGAGGTGATGAGAGTTCGTACATAGCTATAGCATGTTTATGTCCGGGTAGATTTAAGATCTTATCAATAATTTTTTAAACTCGTTCTATTGGCTTAATTAATTGAAGATATAGTTGAAATTGATTAGAAATAAATATATGTACGCTGGCCAAGCCTTAACAGTTTGAGTTGTGGGCGAGTTATTTGAGAAATGATAAAGATTATATTCATTTTATGCCCATGTGTTGTATTGTAAACATGTGTCTCGTAATTCGGTAACTTCCTTCCTTTACTTATGGAGCGGGCCGAACGCCTCGGTAGTATATAGATGCATCTATGGTTCGTGCTGCCCGACCCTTGGCAGTGTACACATTATTCTGGATCGGGCTGAACGACCTCGGTAGAATCGTGTGTCATATCGCTAGTAGTCCGAATATTTACGAGTTAATCTTTCCACTTATGCCCGATATTTTATATGGTATTCCTTATTTATTTGATATCGACCCATGGCATGTTCTGAGCCGTTAAGGTAGAGTATAAAATTTAGAAATTTATGCTTTGAAAGAAAGAATTGGAAGATTATGTAACTTACAGAAATACCCTATCATTTTCGTATGCCTTATATTTGTTTATGTTTTTTTATATTTCTTTATTGGACCTTTAGTAAGTGTCGATGTCGACCCCTCGTCACTACTTCTCCGGGGTTAGGCTAGATACTTAATGGGTATGCATTGATTTACGTACTAATGCTTCACTTCTACACTAAATGTGCATGATCTGACAGGTTCATTTGATGATAACCTTGGCGCGTAGGTGCACCTGTTGAGGAGACTTTACGTGAGTTGTATTCCAGGCTACGCATCGCAGTCCACTGAGTCTCCATTGTACTATTTATTTTATTTTGTCTTATTACATTCGGAACAGATGTTGTATTATTATTGTACTCCTTATAAATTTGCTCATGCACTTGTGACATCGGGTTTTGCAGATTTCTACTGGTTGTTCGTTATTGTAGATCATGTAATTATTATTAGTTTACCCCTATAAAATCCATTTTATGCTATTTAAGTAATAGAGATTATGATCTCGAAAGTAATAAATGAGCAAATAAATTGATAAATCAGCGTTGGCTTACCTGACGGTCGCGTTAGATGCCATCACGACCTATAGTGGATTTTGGATCGTGACAGCTTGGTATCAGAGTGTTAGGTTTACTTAGGTCTTACAAGTCATGAGCAAGTCTAGTAGAGTCTTGCGGATTAGTACAGAGACGTCTGTACTTATCTACGAGAGGCTACATGACTGCTAGGAGCACTTTCCTTCTTGATTTCCTCGTAATGCGGTTTGATTCCATTGAGGCTTGTGCCTTTGTTTCCTTCATTGAAGCTACATGTTTCACGAGTCATGAGTGAAACACTTGTTATCAATGGGCATCGAGAAGTTGTGGTGGCATTGCGGACGTGGTGCAAGATGTTTCTCCCTGCGTGTTTGGGCAGATTATTATCGTCGCCTTGCAGAAGGATGTTCTGTCATTTTAGCTCAGTAGCTGCATTTACGATGGCTTTGAGACTATGCACAGATTACTATGATGTTCATGTGTTGTTATCGTACAGTGTTGGTGTAATGGTAGGGTGCTTGTTTATGTGTCGAGGCGGTGAATAACTTGAAAGGAGCATTTCTCAGTGCATGATTTAGAGGTTTAGCATTTAATTCCCGTAAAGGAAAGGCAATCAGACTATGGATGTTCAGGCTTTGGTTGATGGAGTAACGAGACTTAAGATTTTCGAGCATGGTGGAATTTTCATTGTGATGCGGTGTCGTCGTCTTTGTTTAAACGCATTATGGTTTGCTAACGTTATGGTCTTCTTTGACTTTGCCTTCAAGGCAGGGCGTGGTGAAATGGTACCTGAGAAGCGGTTGTCAGAGATAGCGGGGTGTAGCTATTTCGGAATCGAATGCGTGTTTCTAATGTTGATAGCTCGAAAAAGATGATCTTCGAAGAGGCTTAGAGTCGGTAACAATTTATTAGTTCAGGTGCTACAAAGATAGATTTTGATTTGACATAACATTTGGGCAGCAAAGTATGAGGGGAGACATGGCGGGAAGTGTTTTACGGTGGTTGAAGTACTAGCAGGTCAAGTATAAAGAACAGAGATTGAGAAGTTGCTTAAAGGAGATGGTTTAACCGAAGTAAGAGTGGCATATTAGCATATGGATTCCTTGGTAGGATAGCCGCATGCCTTGTGAAAATGTAGAACGGTTAGGGAATCATGATGGAAGGTGATTTGGGCTACGGATTGTATTTGGAATGGTGGTCACTGTACGGAGAAAGATTGAATATGGCAGAAAGGAGTTTGCTTGAAATAAGGAAGGGTGTGAACATTTGATTATCGTTTCAGATATAGCATGACTTGAGTTCGGAAGGTATTGTTGACACTTTCAATTGATGTCAACGGGAAATGAACAAACTTGTACAGCTGGTGGATGAGCACCGACTCAGGAGGGCCTACTGATTTCATAGTAGTTTACCAGTGTAGTGCCGTTGGAAGATGTCGGTATGGAATTCCACAGGTGGGTTATCTCCTGTGAGTAGGTTAGCGGTTGCGTGATTATGATAAAGTTTATACGAAGAGTTCTACATACTATCCAGCAGGAGGTCGAACAGGCGATCATCGCTGATAATTCAAAATGTTCATGAAAAGTTAATAAGAAACTACAAGAAATTTGGCGGGTTAATTATGCGATATCATGGTAATTGGGAAGGAGGAATCTTGGTGGGTTCTATGGTTATATAATTGTAGCTTCAAGATAAGTGGGGGAGCCCCACCGTCTACGATTAGAACGCGTGGTTGTCTGCTTGTGCGTTTTCTGGTTATCGGTGTATTGGTTGGTTATTATGACTAAGGAAAGAAAACATCAGTGGTAACTCGAGCAAAGGATTTGAGGAATGTGTGCTATATTTGGCCTAATCGTTTCATGTTTAGGTTTTGGGAAGACTTAGAGTTTATGCTACTGGTAAATGTGGTGTACACGGAGAAATAATTCATTTGGTTGTTTCTTTGGGAGTGATAATGTGCTGGCAGCACACTAGAGTTTGGCTTATATTCGGGACCAAGTCAGAGTGGGTGACTCTCAACAGTGGTTTTAATGGGTTCGTTATGTGGCTGGAGACCGTAATTTTGCAGTAGAGTGTGAAGAATACTTGGGGAACTTTCTATGTTATCATTCGGTATGCGGGGCAGTATTGGATAAATGGGAGAAACAGTTTCGGATTTGTGGAAGGTCTTTCACAATGGGTGTACTAGTTGGAGATGCTATTGTGTGCCCGAGGAGGATATGAGATGGTTCATGGGTATTGAGACGATGTGGTCTCGTGAAGGGGGTCACTCGGGAGAAGCGTTGTTGAGTTTTGTTATGATTCTTGAATGGAGCTACTATTATTTCTAACGCTAAGAGTAAATTGAAGGGAGTTAGGTTGGTTGGTAATGGTTTAAATCAACATGATTGTATTAATGATCAATTCCTTCAGCGTGCAAAGTTATACATGTGGTTGTGGTTGTACGTGCGGTCTCGGCAGCCACCACGACTTGATTGATTTGGGAGGTATTTGATTAAATGTCCTTGTTGTGTAAATGGACTCCGGAAGAGTCATGGCGGTTTAGATCACGACTCGAGGTATTTAATTTTTCTGCAGTTTAGGAATTCAGTTGCGTGTTGCGTTGGTCCTTCTGAAACAAGCTAAGGGAAAAGTCTTCTAGCCAATGAAGTGTTTATTCGTGTAGCGGTATGATAGGTGCAGTGAGCGGCATGGCAATTTGAAAGTTGAGGATCAAGGTTGTGGTTCGTTGTTGATAAGAATGTCATGAGCTCGGATGAGTAGGGAAGAATTTAGATGTTTAGAGTAAGTTGGCGTTATTTTAGTGTCGCTTGAGAATAGTGTTCTGTGGAAGAGACATTGTGTATTGGGTTGCGGATTCTTGATTTGCTTTAAAGAATTAGAACGATTGGTGGTATGATGTGCGGACTTTGCTACCTGAGCGGAAGGTCGTGGGAGCATACCCCACTGATGGATTTGTATAAGTGTGGTATATTAGTCACTTGATTGATAAAGATTAAAATCGAGTACGGAGAATTTTGGTACTATCGTTAATGTGAGAGTTTATGCATGAAAGGCGCTCTATTCCTTGGTTGTGAGCTGTGGGAGTTGTTCTGGATTGAGACGGCTTGATTATTCGCACACGTGTTGAGGTCCCGTGTAGCTTGTGGTATTATGTGAGCAGGAAGGCTCTCGAGATGCAAATCATTTATTGTACCTTAGTTGTATTTAGGTTTTGTAGCGTATGGCGCTATCCATCTCCCCAGGGATTTATATTGGGCACTTGGCGTGCTTGTGGTTGATATTCGAGCATTTCGTAGGTATAAGCATTGTGGCTTGATGGGTATGTCCTTATTTATTATTATGAGTGAATCGGGTGGCACGCTGCCACGGATACGTTATTTGGATCGGGTTGTACGGCGCAACGGTATCATGTTTGGATCGGGTTGTATGCCGAAACAGTGTTATGTTGAGTACAGTTCCCTATATCTATTCCTGTATATTTGGTTTCTCATCCTTGGAGAAGGGTTCATAACGTCTGTTCGACCGTTTTATTCGTTATGCGGATTGGGTAATTCTTTTCCAGAGTTTGTTCCTCCTCATGCGTCATATTCGAGTTGTAGCTTGTCGGCGTATTGATGGCTTCACATGAAATCTGAGTCATTGTTTGAGGTGGCTCATTGCCTGAGCAGCTTGTACTGGGTGAGACGACATTATTGGACTCTGCAATTTGTGCAATTAGGTTTATACAAGGTACATTAAAGGGAAAGTATCATTATTCAGTTCATAATGAGGAAATGGTTCTTGTCAGGAGGAGAGACTCCATGAATTATTGATTTGGCAGGAGGTTATGAGTTTCTACACATCTCTTTCGTCGTGTCAGTATTACGAGAGTTGGAACGAGATTTATATACGTCATGAGATGTATTGCGGGCATCGGATTCATTAAAGTTTAGCTATTGTGCTCGTTGGATGTTATTACGTGTAACCGACTTATGTGGTGCATGGTGTGACTTCAGCATAGATGTATGATCATGTTTTGGTATAGTGTGTGGTGATTGGTACGGTGTTCGTGTATTAGAATCAGGCCTTGTAAAGAAATTCGGAAGTTGGAATTGGATTCCAAGGCTTATTGGCTAGGTAAAAGGGAGGACCTTCAGTCTGGCTCGAGCTAATGTGCCCAACTAGGTTGTGTTGGCACGGGTAGGTGCACATGGTGTTGAACAATAATTTTGGATAACTCCGGAGCAGTTCCTAGCACGTTCAAGGATGAATGTATGTTTAAGTGGTAGAAAATGTAACGACCCGACCGGTCATTTTGAGCTCTGGCATGTCGTTCGAAAGTTTGAGGCCTTGAGTAGCTTCACTTCAGGTATTATGACTTGTACGCGTGGTCAGAATTGAATTTCGGAGTTGATTTGGAAAGAAAATTTTAATTTCGAAAGCTTTAAGTTGGAAGAGTTGACCAAGGTTTAACTTTTGAGTAAACGACGTTAGAATCACGATTTAAAGGTTCCAATAGGTTCGCATGATGATTTTAGACTTGGGCGTATGTTCGGGTTGAGTATCGGGTGGCCCAGGAGTATTTCAGCGCTTACCACGGAAGGTTCCAATAGCTATAGCATGTTTATGTCCGGGTAGACTTAGGATCTTATCAATAATATTTTGAAATCATTCTGTTGGCTTAATTAATTGAAGATATAATTGAAATTGATTAGAAATAAATATATGTACACTAGACCAAGCCTTAACAGTTTGAGTTGTGGGCGAGTTACTTGTGAAATGACAAAGATTATATTCATTTTATGCCCATGTGATGTATTGTAAACACGTGTCTCGTAATTCGGTAACTTCCTTCCTTTACTTGTGGAGCGGGCCGAACGCCTCGGCAGTATATAGATGCATCTATGGTTTGTGCCGCTCGACCCTCGACAATGTACATATTATTCTGGATCGGGCCGAACTACCTCGGTAGAATCGTGCGTTATATCGCTAGTAGTCCGAATATTTACGAGTTAATCTTTCCACTGATGCCCGGCATTTTATTTGGTATTCCTTATTAATTTGATATCGATCCTTCGCATGTTCTGAGCCATTAAGGTAGAATAGAATATTTAGAAATTTATGCTTTGAAAGAAGGAATTGGAAGATTATGTAACTTATTGTACTTCGGAAGAGTCATCGGGATAGATGTTGTATTATTATTGTACTCCTTAGAAATTTGCTCATACACTTGTGACACCGGGTTTTGGGAATTTCTATTGGTTGTTCGTTATTGTAGATCACGTAATTATTATCATTTTACCCCTGTAAATTCCATTTTATGCTATTAACGTAATGGAGATTATGATCTCGAAAGTAATAAAATGAGTAAATAAATTGATAAATCAACGTTGGCTTGCCTGACGGCGGCGTTAGGCACCATCGCGACCTATAGTGGATATTGGGTCGTGACAGACACATTTGTAATCAAAATTCCCCATATTATACCACCATCCTTATGCAAAGTCCACTTATCAAGCTCATGTCACATCAACCAACGATAAGCTTCTGGGTCTTCCCGCCTAATCAATTCCATTCGCCTCCTGAATTTACACTCTTGATGATCTGTTGTAACCATCCACATTAAATCATGCAAGCTCTTGTTCGGATGAGCCCACTGAAAGTTGGCTTCAAGTGCCTAACTATTACACCCCATGTTTTCGTACGTGAAAGTACGCCATAAGTAAATTGATGGAAGCTCAGAAATGAGATGTTACATCCCGCATGTTCGTATGTTAAAGTTTCGTCATAAATCGATGTATGTTCGGGATTGGGATTATTGTGAGATTATAAGAATTATGCTATTTCAAACAAGTGATGAGTAAATTCGTGAAGGTGAGAGGGTAAGCAGATCGATGAAAATGAGTTTCGTCAAAGTTTGTCATTTTGAGATAAAATACGGTCTAAGGTATAATACCCTGTATTTATGGACTAGTGCGATACAAGGTACCACATGACCATTATAGTAAGGTGTGCAAAGTGTATTAAAAGTGAGTAGTATTTTAAGTAATTTGAGATAATTCTTAATTATGTGAGTAATTGGTTAATTATTAGATTAGTGGAGAATTACCAAGTTAATTAAGGGATTGGTAATTAATTAAAATATTTTGGATAAGCCTAAAACGTGGCAGCCAAATACCTTACATAAACATGACTCTTGAATTCAAATAAAAAGGTGGCAAAACTGGGAGATGTCTTTGGCCAACTAAGCCACAAGTGGGGCCCACATCCACTAATACAAAATATTCTCTAAAATCACCAAATAAAAAAGTATCACACTTACAATGATCAGATATTTCAATAGTAATGTGAATTACTTCATCAAATTCATACTACACTACAAAGTAACGGATGAATGCTCAACAAATTCGTATGAAAATGTAGCGACAAGATTTTGCAAATCTAAGGGAGTACGGTGCAATCCTTCTCAAGAATATCGTACGAATTTTTCCCTACTTCAATCCGTCATTACGTGTTGTCGCAATTGACGGGTGTTAGAGGGATTGTCAAGAGAGTCGGCTCAGGTATGTTAAGACTAAGCACTTCTTTCATCTTGGCATGATCTCGTAATTACATGTGTTTGATAACGAGGCATAAAGAGAAGTTCATATTCCCGAATTTATATACATTATCATAGTCTCATAAATTATAATATTCTCCTTATCGGGACTTCATATTTAATTAAGTATTGTCTTCTTCCAGTCAATAGAGTAGAGAGCCTATATATATAGTATTACAGTATTTTCATTACCATCGAGCTATAATCGATGGGCAGGCCCCTATTGGGAAACCTCTGATCAGATGGTAAGTTATATACCGAGCCTACTGTGGCCGAGCGCTAATGAGCGAGCCCAGTTGGCCGAGATACAAAGCCTAGTATGGACAAGCGCCTATGAGCAAGCCTACTACGGCAGAGCAGTTGTTTATATACTGAGCCTTATAGGGCCGGACAACTATTTTACTTACTATATTGAGAGAGTTGAATCAGTATCAGCAGGTAAGCATATCTTCAGATTATCTTTGACTCCCAGTTACTTTCAGTTATTATATTATCAGTTCAGTTTCAGCTTTCAGTATATTTCCTTACATACTCACTACATTATTTCGTACTGACGTCCCTTTTCTGGGGGCGCTGCATTTCATACGTGCAGGTTTAGACAGACAGACGGTTAGACCTCCCCATTAGGTGTTGCCCGAGTTCAGCTTGATCGGTAAGCTTCATGCCATTCGGAGTTGCCGGGTCTAGAGCTTTATGTACATCTTATGTATATATGTATATGTCATGAGTAGGTCGGGACCCTGTTCCGATCACAGTATATCCATCAGTAGAGGCTTGTAGACATATCCTGTCAGTTAGGGCACTATGTTGGGCTTGTAGGACTTTTATGTATATTTTGCTGGTTTGCCAGCCGTAGTAGTTATGACGGCCTTATCGGCCAAGCTTTATATTGATGTTTAGTCAGCATTCGCAATTGTCTTGCAATGTGGCCCATGGCCAAAGTATGACATTATATGTTTAGAGTCCCTTAGTCACAAGTTGGTACGCAAGGATAGGTGAGGCACCGGGTGCCGGTCTCGCCCCCAGCTTCAGGGCGTGACAAAAGTGGTATCAGAGCAGTTCTATCCTAGGGAGTCTACAAGTTGTGTCTAGTAGAGTCTTGTTTATGGGTGTGTCGTGCACCACACTTATAAGTAGGAGGCTACAGGGCATTTAGGACTGTCACTCTTTCTTCTTGTTCTAGATCGTGTGGTAGAGCTCACTTATAAGAATTCACATTGGTAAGGGATTGAATGCGGCTGTGAAAGAGTTGAGTTAGAGGAACTCGAATTTGCATCATGTTTATGATGAGTACAGGTAGGGTCTGCAGCAGATCATGTGTGTACTAAGACATGTGAACTTCTGGAAAAAGAGCCCTAAGGCATGAATATTTATCCACCCATATGGTAAAAAGCAACGAGAGATTCAGAAGGTAGATACAAGCTTCAACAAGTAAAAGGAGCAAGATGAGAAGGGTACGAGGTACCTAGTTAATGAAGATTATCGGTATTTACAACTCAGGCAAAAAAATATAAGCATTGTGAGTAACCTTCGACAGTAACAGAGGTATGTATAATTGGCCACACCCATCTCAGTTATGCCCTATGGGGGCTAACAGGTGTAGTTTAAGAAAAGGACGGGATGTCAGGATCCGGCTGGGGTTAGAGTAACCCAAAATGATGGAGGGATTGTTTGTGTTAGTTGACATTTCCGAAAGATATTACAAAGATAGGCACTGGAAGCCTGGAAGGGATGAATATTATCTTAGTGTCTCCCGTCCCTAGTAAAGAAAGAATGTTAGGCAACCCGAAGAGCCAGTAGATGGAGCAAGGGGAGCTAAAAGCAAAAGAATGTCCTGTTGAAATTTTCAAAATAAAGTGATAGACAAAAATGTTAGCAGGAAATGAGAAGAGAGTTAATGAAGAATTATTAGTAAGATGTGATGCATGGATGAAAATGGAAGAAAACAAAAATGACAGTATTACAGAATATATAGTCAAGTGAAGAAAAAGACGAGAAGAGCCAGGCCTTAAGACAACAAAAGAGTATAGGCCATAATGTCATATCCTTATTTTGAGAAATAAGTTCGTGACTCTAACGTGATTACCAGGAGGAAACGTGAGACCCCAGAGTAATAGAAATCAGTATGGGCTGGTGAACAAGATAAACTAAGCATGAATTAGGGACTGAGTGATTTAATAATAGTCAGCATCGTGCAAATTTCAGAGGTTACTTCCGGCGATAATAGAATGTACGATAGAAGAATAACCTTTAAAGGTCATTCAGGAAGACGCTTCCCTAAAGCAAGCAATGCGAGCAAAGTTAAGCTTAAGGGACTATGTGTGCCAGTTACACTAAGTGTCACCCTCGTGGATAAATAATTTTGTTATCCTTAGTATAGAAGGATTACCGCAAGGCAGGAAAAGGTTATCGATGATATGAAAAGATGCCAAAGAGGAAGAGGTAAAACATCTATAGGTAGATCGTCGTGGCTCTAAATCTTAGTACTCCCCTAAAGGGGGGAATATGGAGTGATGTGGCATTAAGTCAGAATTAAGCGATTCTAGTGACTATGGAATGGTAAAGGAAGAATGCGATAAAAATGAGAAAGGAATGATATTGCACTTATTTAAATCCTACGGATATGCTACGACTCCAGAACATTATGCAAACATGATGTCAAGGAGAGGAAGTAAGGGTTCTTGCCCGAGATGTTATTGATAGATAAAGAGCCAGTACGGGACGTAAGTTAAGACAAAGGAAATGACCCAAGAAGGATTACGCGGAATATTGCTATGAAAATGGGCCAACGAGTAGTTAGTAGTTGATCCAAGAAGAGCCTAGTTATGGCTAGATAAGAGGATACAGAAAAATTAATAGATCGTGCAAAATAAACATAGTGAACCCCAATATGGGGAATTCAGTCTCGCAGATATGACATGGTGATCCTTGAGAAATATTCGGATAGGAGTTGGGGTAGTTAAAGATACCATATGAGTGTTATGGGAATAAAAAAGAGTCCCACTGGGAAGATAGTCAAAACATCAATTCAGAAGCAACCATACGAGCATATGAATGTGGAGGTAAGTAACTAAGGATGATTAAGGTGAGTACGAACATAAAAAAAATTATGTCGGGTAAACGATATAACAAGCTTGTAATTTACAAGAGCCAGAAGATCTCCCTAAAGTACTACAACGAAAGACTAGCTGAGGAAATAAGGAAGAAGGCTTCAACCTAAGCACAGTACCCCAAAGAGAAAATGGTCTTATAACAATAGTCTCACAACAACATTGCATGCACTCCATAAGAAAATGGCACATACAGTGGCTAATGAACGAGAAGTAAAATCAAAAGTGATATTCAAGATCATATGAGTTGTATGGAATTCCAATATGTGTGGGCACTAAGGTAAGTTAAGTATGCACGAAACAAGGGGGCAGAAAGACCAAAAAAAGTAATTGCTTACTTAAAAAAAACCGAGAAGGAACAAAAAGAATTATTCGATTAATGACCTAGAGTACATTATGAACGCACTTAAGATTTCGGAATTTTATACATGCAGCATATATGTTGACAATTATAAAGACATAGAAGACTCCGGTATAAGTTAAAAGAAAGAATTGAGCCCAGGGCATAGATAAAGGATTGAGTTGTTAGAAGATTGTATCATGAATATTCCATAACACCCATGAAAGGCTAAAGTAATAAGTAATACCAGGAGGCGCAGATCGGAAGAAGCTTAAGCCTACATAAAGGTTGATCAGAAGGAAGCGGAAACTAAAGAATTACATCAACCAAGTAAATCAGGAGTCTGATTATTGGACCCAGAAAATTATGGAAATCGTGATTGAGAACATGGCAGGATCACTCTTAATATCATAGGTACAAGAGAGAAAGTACAACAACTATATTCCATAACGGCCTTACGATGAAGCCAGTTAGAAAAGTACCAGCCTCATAAGAAGTCAGTATGAAGCTTCCACCGGATTGTGTATGTACCAGAGGTGCAAGTATTATAATAGAGCTTCAAGTTATGAACGTGAATTATACTCATGTGGAAGGGAGGTCATGAAAGAAATAGAAGATACGATGCAAGATTTTAAGGTAGTAAGGTAAAGGTGAACAATGTACAAAATACTCAGATGTAGAAGGTTGTGAATAGTCCATACTTCGGATAAAAGGCTAGAAGCGTGGGGATTCAGTATCCAGGAATAATAGCAGCATCGTCAGTAGCATATCTTCCAGCCTATGGTTTTTAGGTACCGAGAGATCTAGCCAAGAAAGTAAAGAAGAATTAGAGATGATGTGATGCCTCGCTTGATGTTCCATAATAACATAAGGAAATCTATGGTGCAAGCAAGTTGAAAGAAGGTTGCGAATAGTATAAATAGATACGTATAGGTCACAAGCTAAAGTATAGTAAAGCGATAAGGTTTTATGACAGGAGTAAGGATGAGAAAGGGCGAGTGAGAAGGGGACGAGAATGGATAAGTCCTCGGGATTAAACCCATGAAAACAAGAGAGCTAATGGTTTCTCTAAGTTATAGAAAGTTCAGTATAGCCTGAATGAACTCAAAAGAATCTAAGACTAATAGCATCTAGAAGAAATGGAAGGCTGCCCTTGTAGTAAAGTGAGGGTGTGATTGTGAAAGATAAAGGATGACGTTGGGCCTTCGATTGAGTAATGACTTGAAGAGGATTTCATGAATTGTACGGGATTAAAATACCCCTGTAAGGTGAGTCATATTGGGATGCTATAAAATACCGTTATGAAAGTATAGTATCGCCCCTAGGTGGATCAATCACGTGAGCCCTAGTGGCAGTGTTACATAAGATATCAAGTTAGCAATGGTAGATGATAGATCAACATTAAGGTGAATCAACACTGGATGGAAAAAAGTCACAAAGTATGAGGTGAGATTATGTCGTCATTCTTATGATGAACAGTCATGAGCATGCACATTTGGGACGAACAACGAACGTAAGCTGGAGTTTGGTAGCAGACCTCTGTCACGCCCCATTTTCTCATGAAATCGGGTTTCAACACGTGACAACTCTTTTAAGGAAGGGTGTTAAAAAAGAGAGTCGCCACCTAACGGATTTAAGGTGTGTTAGGGCACCTATTTGCAGATAACTCTAGTTTAACCAGTTCGCGTCACCAAAGATCGGGTAAGGGATCAAATTACTTCAAGGAGAAGGTGTTAGGCACTCCTCGAGGTCCACAACAGTGGGTCCCGGTCGAACTCGAATTATATGAATTAGTCTAAGCAAAAGAGAAAAGACAAAGTTGGGCAAATAAATAAAATGATTGATTTTAAAACAAAAGGGAAGTCCTAAGTTTTTTAACCTAAAGGATCACCCCGTGCAACATAAATAATACTTCATAACTCCCTCGAAATGGGGTGTTACTCGTATTATTCAGCAGGTACAGACTATCACCTCCTGCTACCCGATTACTATCTTTAAGTTGTTTACCTAAAGCGCACTAGTTAATTCTAAATCGTATCCTATGTGTGCACTACCCGTCTCGTGCCTATGGTCCAGGAGACATTTGGACCTCTATCTCAGGTGGTTCTAGACTTAACTTAGGTTGCTCAAAATTGAGAAAAACTAGGCGACCTACAAATTAATTTGGACTTTCATGTATAAGCAAATAAGGGCTCAAGTTGACCTCCGTATTTAGACAGCAAATGCACGCAAACTAATTGCCACTGACAGTTGCATATTTTAAACAAGTTAAGGTTGCATAATCCTATAGGCAGGACCTCTATGTGATTCTAAATTTTAATAAGCAGGCAGTTCGTGTGTTAAAAGCCATTTCCCTTAATACGATTTCTAAAGCCTACGTAGTTGCCTACTGATTACAAGTATAAGAGATTAAAACCTATAGGCATCATGTCTAGGTGATTCACGCAGTAACTAACAATGGTAATCATAGGAATATGTTCAGAATTGCTTAATCAAGTCCTAGAGGCATGGTTCCTAATAATGATAATTAGCACAGTGTTGAAAACTCTTAAAAGAAACGAGCAGGACAATAAGTAAGACTAATTTTAGACACTATAGGCAGAATTTCTATAGTTATAATTGAAACTGATTTTAGATCCTATAGGCATGATTTCTATAGTTACAATTAGAACTGATTTTCGATCCTATAGGCATGGCATCTAAATTTGTAGATTACAAAGTGTGTAAACAGAATCCTATGCGCACATTGAGATATTAATCATTCAATATCCTATAGGCATTGTTTCTAACAGGTAAAAATAGAGCACATTTAAACCAAATAGAGAACCTATAGGCAGGATTACTGACACATAATAATTGAAAATGTTTGAGCATAATAACACATTTAAGCAAAATAGGATACCTATAGGCAGGATTTCTAACACATAATAGCTGAATATGTTTGAGCATAATGATACATTTATGAGCAAAATAGAATACCTATAGGCAGGATTTCTACCCATTTCAATGCAAGTGTAAGATAAAATCCCTTTTCCAATTTTACTAATACCCTAATTGTTATTACAACAATTATTACAGACCCAAAATGAATGGAATAAATTACAGAAACAAATGACTATAGAGAGCCTACAGCATGCCCAAAGATACACCCGGCCAGGCCATGCCTTCATTCCCATGGTTCACAATAGCCCAGAAATGACATTTTCATTGACATAAGGCAGCCAGAAATCAATTGATTCACCCACTAGGTATAAAACATATAGAACCAAGACCTTAGTGTATCAGAGTTCCCAAGGGCTTCAAGAACCCAGGGCAGTGCTCACACTAAGGAGGTTAATGGGAGAGATTCAGAGGATAACTTGGGACCAAGTCCTGGTGTGTCAGAGTTCACAAGGATCTCAATTGGACCGTGAGCAGTGCTCACCCTAGGGAGGTCAAAGGGCAAAACCTAAGTAGCCTTGGCTTTTAGCTGGCTAAGGAATATGAACTCAAAGAGACCAAGTAGTAAAGGAATAGATTGAGGTTAAGGGACAACACTGAAGGACAGAATCAAATTGAGCACGTAAAAAAATAGGTAACAGAACATGCTTAGATTTAAGATAGACTTAACCATGTTTCAGAAAATGAGTTCAATCACATAATGCACATATTAACAAGACAAGTTGCAAGACACACTTATAGTAAGAAGAAAAAGAGATTTCAGATTATGCTAAGTGCAGAAGGCTAGTGTCACAAGAAGAAATCATATCAATTGGCAATAGAACCTAATATACTGAGAACTAATTAGGACAATTACTGGAGAAGTCAAGACATGATGAAAACAGGATCAAAATAGGCTACATTGCAGCAATTCAGAAACAGACTTGTTATTTACTTAATGAATACACTCATATTTAATCAACTAATCCATACAAGGAGATATGATAGCATGTTCCAGTACCAATTTTAAACAGTAGAATGGTGACTATCAATAACAAATAGGCTAGGCAGAATTAAAAGAAATTAATCAACTCAGGTCTAAACATGTCTCAAACTACAAACGTAATGGCATTTAGATTAGCAAAGCCTAAAATTGAAGTAACACATGGAATAAAAATCTTCATAAGTGAAAACTCATGTCAATGATAGGTAAATCGGAATGTAATGACAAAGGTTTGGTAACTCACCAGTTAAATGAAACAAGAAAGAAAGGAAGCCCACAGTGTTATGAATATCAACTGCAGAATCACGAAAGAATATTACCAGGTTTGGTAACTCACCAGTTAAAAGAAACAAGAAATAAAGGAAGCCCGCAGAATTTCTGGCCTTGGCTTTCAGCCGGCCAGGAATCAAAATGCAGAACAAGATTGTTAAAGAGCAAAGAACACAGAGCTTTAATTTTTAGTAATTTTCTTAATGATTCGAGAACTGTTTCAAAAGGGAGTGGGGAGGGGTTTATACAGTGGAGAAATCGAACACATAAACATGGAAAAACATCAGTCAAACACTTAGAAAGGAAAGCAATCGAAATCAGTAAGGAAAAGAGAAAATTTCAGAACCCTAATTTTAGGTAAAGTACACAAATCGGCAGAAATCTAAAATAAATAAAAGGTAAAAATCACATGCTCCATAGAATAAGATGAACATAGACAGAAATACCTTTTAAAATCAAAGAATCGAACCAGAATTGGTTCGATTTAAAAGAATCTGAAACCCTAATTTTAGGATGAGTAGGAATCACAGAAATACACAAACATTCATACCATAAAAGAACAAGAATGAACATAGATGGAAATAGCGCTTAAAATCAAAGAATCAAACCAGATTTGGTTCGATCTAAAATAGATCTGAAACCCTAATTCTAGGGTAAGTAAGAATCACAAAGGTTCATAGAGATTCATACCATAAAAGAACAAGCACGAACATAGACGAAAAAGGTCAAGGAACTGAACCAGCTTTGGTTCGAAGTTGATGAGATCCGCTTGCCATATTTAGGCAAGCGGTATATAGAAGGTTCCAGTACTAGGGGGAAGTAGAATATGGCAAGAAACAGCTATGTAATCCCATGTCTGGTGGGATTAGGAGAGAAAATTAGGGGAGACGGCTAGGGTTTAGGCAGAGAGATTAGAGAATCCAAAGGCGGCGGATGGTGGAGAATAGTTTAGGGTTTAGGTAGAATCCGAAAATAGGGGATTTTAGGGCTAGATTTTAAATACCCACTATCTAACAAATAAATAATTTATAAAATAATTAATAAATAACAAAAATATCATTTGTGCATGAAAATGATTAAAATTAAATACTTAACATTATAAAAATATAAAAAGTAATTTTTTGTATGAATAATGTAATTATATATGCATATGGGCTATTATTGCAAAATATGCAATTTGGCCCTAAAAATGCAAATGTAATTATGATAAATGCACTGAAAATATTTAAAACCTCATATTGGTATAAATGATAAGTTTAGACTATTAAGTCATCATAAAAATAATTTGTAGGGTAATTATTGGATATTTATATAATAAAAATGCAGAAATAAATTCATTTAAAGTCTTTAAATATTATGGAAAATTATGAAAAATACTTGTGTATACTTGTAAATCAAATGATGATGCATATGCGCTATTTTGAAGGTGTATATATATATATATTTGGAAAATATGAGGGAAAAATTGGGTATCAATAGCTGTCCATCTTTACCCGGGAAGGATGAAAGAGTTGTCGGGTAAAGAAATGATGATCGATTTTGACCGAACAGGGTGATTTTGAAAAATATAGGCCGGACCCTGGTTTCTGAGCTACCTACATATCCCTGGTTTTACAGGAATCAGGCCATGTGTAGTTCTGGATCCAACGGTGGAGTCAACCGATGGAGTTATTGTAAGAACGGACAAGATATTCTAGATAGGACGATATCGGGATTATAAACGGATGTATCTCGGAATGGTTATGGATATTTTAATGGTTATCAGATGGAAATGGGTAACAAACGGTGGTTGGTTACGTTTGAAATAATTGCTGGACATGAACGTTGAATGGAAACCGAAGCGAAGATTGCTCCAGTTAAGAGAACAGTTACTTCTTGGATCACCTGAAAACTCAAAATATGATGCATACAAATTCATATAGATTATTTCATAAATTTAAGCATAATGAAAATTCCCTCTGGACTATGGAGATCGTGTTTGGACGGTGAGGATGATGTCCTTAGACCGTGATGTCCCGGGCCATGAATTGTAAGATAGGGGATTCGCAGGCCATGAAATGATGTTCTCAGGCTATGAAGATGGTGCCTCTGTACTATGATTCCTTTGAATAATGATGTGCAATATTGAGAGATCCTCAGGCCATGGCATGGTGTCTTCCGGTTATGAGGATGATGCTTTCGGACTATGACGCCTTCGGAAAATTTGGCTATGCTTCAGCCCATGAGATGCAAAGACATGATGATTGAGATGAAACAAGACAGAGCTTAGTCTTGTGTAGAACCGGGGGCAGAGCTTAGCCCCGAGAGAAGAGAATAATGCAAGGTTTTTAATATCGTAGCATTTGTAGTTATTCAAAGAGAGACAATGCTCAGTCTTGTGCAAGATTGGAGACAATGCTTAGTCTTGTGCAAAGTTGGAGACAATGCTAAGTCTCATGCAGGATTGGAGACAATGCTTAGTCTCGAGCATTGGGAAGGTAGAGCTTAGCTTTATGCAATTGAGGAGGCAGGGCTTAGCCTCATGCAAAATGGAGACAATGCTTAGTCTCGTGCAATAGGAAAGGCAGAGCTTAGCCTTATTCAATTAAGGAGGCAGGGCTTAGCCTCATACAAGATGGAGACAATGCTTTTTCTTGTGCAATAGGAAAGGCAGAGCTTAGCCTTATACAATTAAGAAGTCAGGGTTTAGCCTCATGCAAGATAGGAGACAATGCTTAGTCTCATGCAATAGGAAAGGCAGAGCTTAGCCTTATGCAATTAAGGAGACAGGGCTTAGCCTCATGCAAGATAGGAAACAATGTTTAGTCCCATGCAATAGGAAAGGCAGAGCTTAGCCTTGTGCAATTGAGGAGGCAGGGCTTGGCCTCATGCAAGATGGGAGACAATGCTTAGTCTCATGCAATGGGAAAGGCAGAGCTTAGCCTTGTGCAATTGAGGAGGTAGGGCTTGGCCTCATGCAAGATGGGAGACAATGCTTAATCTCATGAAATAGAAAAAGCAGAGCTTAGCCTTGTGCAATTAAGGAGGCAAAGCTTAGCCTCATACAAAATGGAGACAATGCTTAGTCTCATGCAATTGGAAAGGCAGAGCTTAACCTTGTGCAATTAAGGAGGCAGAACTTAGCCTCATGAAAAATGGAGACAGTGCTTAGTCTCATGCAATGAATAGATAATAAGTGGTAGCAGAGTATTTCTTAGCTGGAGATATGATTGCATTCGGTAGCTTTGTTGTTATGAAGATAGTGATTCTAAGGTGCGCACGTTCTCGTGGCTATTCCTTGTTCCTGTATCCAAAGGAAAATTGTGAGTTTTACGGGGAGGTCGGTTTTTGCCTCCGCCTGCTTGCTTTGCTTTGCTCTACATTGAAATCCGGCTCGAGTTACCATGGGTAGCATCTGGCTAAAAATAAAGCTTTCCGAAAAATATGTGTGCATAGTTATTTAAAACACAATAATATTAAATAAATTAGATGAACCAGTAACTGTGACATTATTAGAGATATTGCGACCTTCTTGCCATATAATTTTAAGGGTCCTCCTCAAAATTCTGCCCCAGTTATTCAAACGATTTTCTGAATATTCCGCACATGGTGCCGTTGGCTGAGCTTGCCCCAGAATTTTGAGGGTCCTCCTCATTGAATTGTGACCGAACCCACAGGGCTGCCTACGTATCCCCTCTTAAACGGGAATTGGGTCAAGCGTAGTTCAATTACATCAGATGAAGAAATGCGAATATTCTAAACATAATATCTTTTGACTGTGTCTGAATTGATAGGCTTTGGCCAAACCTCTCCGTCCATTGGGCGAAAATTTACCTTTGGCTTCATCTTATTGCGGGAAGATCCACTTCAGTACCAGCTGCCCCGATGTGAACTATTTAGGTTTGACCCTTTTGTTGAAAGATCTGGACATCCTATTATGATAGAGTTGACCATGACACACTGCATTCATTTTTTTCCCGTCAATGAGAGATAATTGTTCATAGCGGCTTATTATCCATTCTACATCACTAAGTTCAGCTTCTTGTATAATTCTTAAAGAAGGAATTTCAACCTCGGTAGGAATGACAGCTTCGGTACCGTAGACCAGCAAATATGGAGTTGCCTCAGTTGATGTGCGGACTGTGGTCTGGTACCCCAATAAGGGAAATGGTAACCTCCCGTGCCATTGCTTGTGGTTGTCTACCATCTTCCTCAGAATTTTCTTTATATTCTTATTTGCGACCTCCACTGCTCCATTCATTTGAGGCTTGTATGATGTGGAGTTCTTGTGCTTGATTTTGAAGGTCTCGCACATAGCTTTCATTAGGTCACTGTTGAAATTGGAGGCGTTTTCGGTGATGATGGACTCTGGAACCCAGAATCGACAAACAATACAATCTCTGACAAAATCTGTGACGACTTTCTTGGTTACAGCTTCATAGGATGCAGTTTCAACCCATTTTGTGAAGTAGTCTATGGCCACTAAAACGAACTTGTGCCCATTTGAAGCGGTGGGCTCGATTGGTCCAATGACGTCCATTCCCCAAGCGGCAAAAGGCCAAGGTGCACTCGTTGCATTGAGTTCATTTGGAGGCACCCGTATCATATCTGCGTGTATTTGGCACTGATGACATTTTTGGACATACCTGATGCAGTCTGTTTCCATAGTCATTTAAAAATACCCTGCCCTCAGTATCTTCTTGGCTAAAATGAAACCATTCATGTGTGGTCCGCATGTTCTAGAGTGTATCTCTTCGAGCAGTTTGGAAGCTTCCTTGGCGTTAACACATCGTACTAATCCTAAGTCTGGGGTCCTTATGTACATGATTCCTCCACTTTGGAAGAAATGGTTGGACAATCTTCGGAGCGTGCATTTTTTAGTATGATTTGCATGCTTCGGGTACTCTCCTTTTGCTAAGTACTCCTTGATATCATGGAACCATGGATTCCCGTCTGCTACTTCTTTAACATGAGCTCAGTAAGCTGGCTGATTATGAATCCTTACCGGAATGGGGTCGATGAAATTCTTGTCTAGATGTTGTATCATGGAGGACAAAGTGGCCAATGCATCTGCGAACTCATTCTGGATTCTCGGGACATTTCTAAACACTATCTTCATGAACTTCATCATCATCTCTTGCACATGATATAGATATGGTAATATCTTAGTATTCTTTGTAGCCCATTCTCCCTGCACCTGATGTACCAGAAGATCTAAATCACCGATTACTAGTAATTCATGGATATTCATGTCAACGGCCAAATTGATCCCCAATATGCAAGCCTCATATTCTGCCATATTATTGGGGCACGAAAATCTGAGTTCCGTGGATACCGAATAATGTTGACCTATTTCTTACACCAAAATGGCGCTACAATACCCACTCCTTTGAAGTTTGCGGCTCCATCGAAAAATATTCTGCACCCGTCGTAGGCTTCGGCGATATCTTCTCCTACGAATGATACTTCTTCATCAGGAAAATACGTTTTTAGTGGTTCGTATTCTCCTTCTACAGGATTTTCCGCAAGATGATCCGCTAATGCCTGTCCCTTAACTCCCTTCTGAGTCACACAGACGATGTCGAATTCACTCAACAATATCTGCCATTTTTTCAGCTTCCCTGTAGGCATGGGTTTCTGGAAGATGTACTTCAGAGGATCCATCCTTGATATGAAATATGTGGTATAGGCACAGAAGTAGTGCCTCATTTTCTGGGCTATCCAGGTCAAAGCACAGAAGGTGCGTTCCAGCAAAGAATACCGTGCTTCGTAGGATGTGAACTTCTTACTCAGATAGTATATGGCATGTTCTTTCCTTCCCGTCTCGTCGTGTTGTCCCAAGACACAACTGAAAGCCCCATCTAAGATGGAGAGATAGAGTAACAGTGGTCTACCAGGTTCTGGCAGGACCAGGACTGGCGGTGTGGACAAATATTCTTTGATTCTATCAAAAGCGTTCTGGCAGTCTTTAGTCCAATTGGTTGCGGCATCCTTCCTTAACATTTTGAAAATCAGCTCACAGATCATGGTTTATTGTGCTATAAAGTTTCTGATGTAATTAAGACGTCCCAAGAAGCTCAGCACGTCTTTCTTGTTCTTTGGAGGTGGCAAATTCTGGATAGCCTTGACCTTTGATGGGTCTAGCTCAATTCCTCGGCGGCTGACGATGAATCCTAATAATTTTCCTGCGGGTACCTCGAAGGCACATTATACAGGATTCAATTTCAAATTGTACCTTCAAAGCCGATCAAAGAATTTCCTCAACTCTGCTATGTGATCTGTACTTTTCTTGGATTTGATTATGACATCACCCATATATACCGCTATCTCCTTGTGTATCATGTCGTGGAAAATAGTTTTCATGGCCCTCATATAAGTGGCCCCAGCATTCTTCAGACCAAACAACATCATTTTATAGCAGTACACCCCCCATGGTGTGATAAAAGCTGTCTTTTCGACATCCTCTTCATCCATCCAGATCTGATGATATCCCGCGAAACAATCCACAAAGGATTGGAGTTCATGCTTGGCGTAGTTGTCGATCAGTATGTGTATGTTGGGTAACTAGAAATTATCTTTGGGACTTGCTTTGTTTAGGTCCCGATAATCGACGCATATTCTGACTTTCCCATCCTTCTTCGGAACTGGCACGATGTTAGCCAACCAAGTTGGATATTCAACCACTCTAGCTTTGATCTGCTTGGTGACTTCTTCTTTCATTTTCAAACTCATATCCGGCTTGAACTTTCTGAGGTTCTGCTTTACCGGCGGACACATTGGGTTGGTAGGTAGTTTATGAGCCACTATAGACGTGCTCAAACCGGTCATATCATCATAGGACCATGCAAAGATATCCTCATATTCCTTCAGGAAATAAGTGTATTCTTCTTTCTCTGATAGTGACAGGTGAATGCTTACACGTGTTTCTTTGACTATTTCGGAGTCTCCTAGATTAACTATTTCAGTCTCATCCAAATTGGGACTTAGGCTTATTTTCAATGTTTTCCACTTCTCTGACAATTTCCTCGGGTATTATATCCTCTTCCAGATCCTCTGAATCATTATCCTTATGTTGTATTGTCTCATTACATGTCACAGTCGTAGGTTCATCGGGATAGGTAATAATAATGTTGTATAGAAAAAATGTAAAGAATAATAATAAATACTAAAAAAAGCAATGCATTTAGATAAATCTTGAAAACGTCAAACAGGTACGGCTCGATGACCCGAGAAATTATTTCAAAACAAAACATGCTTAAAACAAAATACTAAAAATGTCTTAAATGCTCATAAAAATTACTTTTCAAATAAATGATGCTAATTGCCAGGCTACCCAGGAACTCGATGGGCCCTTGATGGTGCAGCAGTCCATTTCTTGAGAACAGCTCCCTTTTCCACAGTCTGAATAATGAGGCCTTCCTCCTCCTCCTCCTTAACTAACGCACTGCAATCCATGTCTTCATCATCCAGAAACAGATTCCTTATACCGGCTAGAACTTCATCATCTTCGGACTCCCACATCATGTCAGCTTGATGAAATAACTGGCTCAAATATGGTACTGATTGCTCTAGAGGGTAATAAGGACTACGCCATGGTGGCGACCAATTCTGATACTCGTGCCAGGTTTATTCATACCCAAGCCCAAAAGTTGTGCCGTGACGCTTTAGCTGTATTGGTTTGGTGATCCCCTAGAGATTCTTACCAAGACCTTTGCCAGGCTCATACCCTGTCCATGCCAATATGCCTTCTATCTTACTGCTCCACCATTTGTCCTTATCAATTGCATTGACGCGCTCGATGTGATGGTATGTTTCTCCACCCAACTTCCTTTTATTCTCGATGACCGGAACAATTTGACTGGTGTAAATGGGATTACTTCCGTCCCCATGGATGATCACTTCCTGATGGTTCCACTCAAACTTTATGACCTGATGTAGAGTAGAAGCTACGGCCCCAGTAACATGTATCCAAGGTCGTCCCAACAATAGGTTGTAGGAAGCAGATATGTCCAACACTTGAAACTCAACATCAAACCAGGTTGGGCCCATCTGTAGGCTGAGGTTGGTTTCCCCAATTGTGACCCTTTGAGACCCATCAAATACTTTCACATTCATACTTCCTACTCGTATCTCATGCAGGCCTTTACCCAATCTTTTCAGAGTAGTTAGTGGACATATGATAAGACTCGAACCCCCATCTATTAGGACTCTGGCAATGAACTTATCCTCAAACAACATTGTGATATACAGTGCCCTGTTGTGACTTAATCCTTCTGGTGGTAGCTCGTCTTCATGAAAAGTGATCTTGTGGCTTTCCAACACTTGTCCTATCATATTGGCCATCTCTCCACTGGTAATGTTGTTGGGTACATAAGCCCCATTCAACACTTTCATCAACGCATTCCTGTGTGCCTCAGAATTCTGCAGTAGTGGTAGAATGGATATCTGAGCAGGGGTTTTGTTCAAATGATCAACCACAGAATACTCCCTTGCTTACACCTTTCTCCAAAGATCATCTGGGCCGGTTTCAATGATGGGCTACCTGGAAGCAGCTTTTTTACTTGTTCCCCCCAAATGCTCGGGCGTGTAAACCCTACCAGTTCTGGTCATACCTTATGTTGCACCAGTTTCTTCCATTTTCCCTATTTCCTTTCCTTCTTGCTTCCGTAACATAATCCCATGGTATAGCATTAGATTTATAAGACGGTGTAGGTGTTACCATCACGGTGAAGGGTGTTGTAACTTCAACCTCAAACGGAGTTGGTGCAGCTACTTCAACTTCAATTGGTGCCTGAGTTTGTACCATGATAGGTGTGAGAGTGACTGGAGATATTTCAGGATTATCCCCTTCCCGAATGAGTCCAATGGACCCCTCTGAGTCCCATTCTTCATCGGTCTCTATCATGTTTACCCCTCCGCCCCTGTGATCCGGGAGAGGATTGTTACGGACATTGGGTGCAGCCTCCTTTGCATGTATGACTTTGGTGTCAGTTAGTTTCTGAATCTTATCCTTCAAAGTACGACACTCATCAATAGTATGACCTTTCATGCGTGAGTGATAGGCACATGTCTTATTTGGATTGACCCATTGAGAGGAATTTTCCATGGCGACAGCGGGGATGGGAGTGATATAACCGGCAACCTTCAGTCTCTCGTACAATTGTTCTATAGGTTCAGCAATTGGAGTGTATTGTCTAGGTGGTCAGCGGTCGAAATTTGGTCTAGGATTTTGGTAGTTTTGGCGGGCTGGTGGTGAGTGGTAGTAGGCGGGTTGGGTGTTATAGGTATGGTAAGTGGTGGCAGGTTGCTGGTATCTGGGAGGTAAATGCTGATATGTGGGTAGAGGTGTTAGGTATGTGTGAGGAGACTTCGGACCTTGGGCTACCATTACTGCACCTACTTCTTTCTTCTTGGAGATACCTCCTGCCTGCAGGGCCTTATTTCTGGCTTGGAATGCTTCAAAATTTGTCACCATTCCACTTTTGATTCCTTCTTCTATTCTCTCTCCCAACTTGATGATATCAGAAAATTTATGGTTTTCAATAACCATCAATCTTTCGTAGTATTGCGGATCCTGAGCTCTGACGAAGAACTTATTCATCTGTTCTTCTTCCAGCGTTGGCCTTAGTTTTGCAGCTTCAGACCTCCACCGAGTAGCATACTCGCGGAAAGTTTTCGTTGGCTTATTCTTGAGATTTTGAATGTAGAAAACGTCTGGTGCGTTTTCTGTGTTAAACCTGAACCGATCCATTAAATCCGATAACATGCTTACCCAATTAACCCATTTCTTTGGGTTCTGACAGATGTACCAAGACATGGCGTCTCCAGTGAGGTTTCTCTGTTACAACCCAAATTCGCATACCATAGATCACGCCGTAAGTTAGTCGACGTAAATCCAAGAAGAGATTATCTTTGAGATGATAAAAAGTTAATCCTATTGGTCTTAAACGATACAAGGGTGTATAAGAGTGGTTAACAAGTATTAGAAGTTAAACGAATCAAGGATGTTGTAACCCATATTTTCGGGTAACACTAGAGGTGATTAACTGTCCCAAGAGGTCTTGTTTTAATATATTTGAATCATATAATATCCGTATCATGAGTCTTGTAGTCAAGCGAGTTATGAAACAAAAGTCGATAAAAGTTGTCGCAACTTAGGTTTATAATTTTACTTAAACTTTAGGTCAAATGTTACTGCATTTTCTCCCAATATGCTTGGAATTATGGGGTGATCTACCTATCAAATTGAAGATCTATGAGTCTAGTTTCCAACGCATTAAACCGTTCGTTGATACGATCTCGGAATAGAGAGATATTCGCATTTTCGCGAGAGTGCGCCAAGCTGCTCTCTATGGGGCCCACAAAGGCGGTTTAAGACATATGGACATATATAAGATACCTCAACCCCGTTTTAAGTCATTATTTTTCAGTATATTCAGACCTTATAACCCTAAAAACAGTCTCTCAAGGTTCTCTCATGATCCAAGACCCAAACAAAGGGCAAACAACACAAATCAAATGTCGGGAATCCCGTGGCGCTAGTAAGTTTCTTGTTCTTCTTGTTGTTGCTGATTTTTGTGTTGTTCCAGCTCGTGTGGGAGTTTGTTTAAGTGTTTTATGTTCTGTAAATACACCTTCAAGTTTTTAATATCAACCCTAGGTGATTTCAAGTCTTCTAAAGTAATTCTAGTGCCGAAAAACCCGAATTAATTGCTAGTTTCGCTTCCTTGTTCTTGTGGCAGAATTGAAGGGATATTTCGTGGAAAATTAAGGTCAAATTGGAGTTGTTCTTTCTGTTTAAAGGTAAGGAACCTCTTACTCTATATATATTTAAGATTATCCAAGTTGTGGCTAGGTCGTTGAAGCTAGAACTTGTGAAATATATATCGAAAGGCTTGGTAGTAATGTTGTTAATTGGTGGACTGTTTTGGAGGCTCAATATGATTATTAATGATATTATTTGGGCTGTTTGGTGATTTCATTGACTTGTGGGAAGTCATATTAATAGGGGAGGTGCTGTCCGTTTCATCGTAAAATAGGTTGCGGTCGATACATAATAGTTACGACGCTTAAACGATAATGATAGTGTCATTTCTCTTATTGTAGACTAAGGAGTCGTGACATTTGCATAGCATGAGGTTGGGCAGTATATACAAGGTATGTGAGGCTATCCCCTTCATTCTTTTGCACGACTCCTATTGTGCATAATGTAATGAACGAGCTCCCAAAGATACTCTACTCTTAGAAGCTAGCAGTACTTACAATTGCTGCCCTCCTTATGAAACGATTGATATTGATGTTACTTCTCTTATTCTTATATTATCAATGTTATTGGTAGTTCCTAATTCTTATAAGATTCTTGATGAAGAGTTAATCCTAATAATGTGTATGAAGGATACCGACCTTACGTCACTCCGAAAGGTTCAAAATGTGATTCCAATGAGTCCAGCATGCATCATATATATATATATATGTATCTATCGAGTCCAGCATGCATCATATATATGTATCTATTTTACTCTACCGAGCTGCGCTATAGTCGGCCGGGTATGGAACCTATTGTGCAACCACTGATCAGTTGGGTTTTACCGAGCTCCACGTGGCGGGGTACGATTCTACTGAGCCCTATGATGGCCGGGTACGTTTTACTGAGTCTATTACGGCCGGGTACGATATGATGATGGTGATGCCCACAAAGACGTATGTTTTAAAAGTTTATGTATATATATGTATGTATCATGTATTTCATGTCAGTAGCCCTCAGAGGTACCCAGATGTCACAGGTTGTATATTCTCTATCCCTGTTTACATTACTGTTCTCACTTATGCTTTCCTGCCTTACATACTCAGTACTTTATTCGTACTGACGTCCTTTTTATTTGTGGACGCTGCATGTCGTGCTGCAGGTCCTGATAGACGGGTAGACGCAGCTCCCCCACCACAGTAGGTTGTCCAGTTCAGCGGTTATTGGCGAGATCCCTTCTCCGGACTTGCCGTGGTCTTGGTATGCATTTTTGTTATAGACATTATGGGTATGTCGGGGCCCTGTTCCGGCAATGTTGTAGCACTTATGTTCCTTTAGAGGCTCATAGACAGGTGTCGACTTATGTATGGTTTAGAATGCCTTGTCGACTGATTTTTGTTGCATAGTCTTTCATGGCACCATGGTAGCTCGTACCTTATATATAGTTTCTTGACAGTCTTGTCGTCCCATGTTATGTATGTTCATGACATTATCTTTCATTGTTGGATGTTCATGATCCATGTCTACCATTTATATTGATCTTGTCGGCCCTTAAAGATAATAAGGAAGGTTAGATAAAATGTACGTTGGTGCTCGGCAAGTATGGCCCGGGTTCTAGTCATGACCTTCCAGTTGGGTCGTGACAAACTTGGTATCAGAGCAAGTCTGTCCTAGGGGATGTCTATGAGCCGTGTCTAGTAGAGTTTTGATTATGGATGTGTAGCGCGCCACATTTATAATCAGGAGGCTACGTGACATCTAGGGTTGTTACCTTCTTCCTGAATCTAGATCGTGCGTAGAGTTGAGTCGTAAGTGTTCATATCTAATATTCACCTTATTTTCTTTCAGCGATGCCTTCGACTAGGAAGCAAGCGATTAGTAAACGGCTTGATACAGTTGTGGGAGAGGGTAACATTCAAGTCCCTCCAGCCAGAGCAGGCCAAAGTTAGGCTCAGAGTGAGATGCCGTCTCATACCTCTCTGTCTCCTCCAGAGGATATTAGGAGGCACCCAGTACATCCAGTTCCCCCGTCTGGCACTACAGACCACGATATGCACAGTGCGGTGCAGTTGTTGACTAGCTTGGTAGCTGCTCAGGCTCAGAGGCAGAATACCGGTGCTGCTAATAAACCGGTTAGTGCGAGAGTTCGTGATTTTATTAATCTAGACCCTCTAGTGTTTACCGGATCAGACCCCAAGGAGCACCCACAAACATTTATTGATTAGGTTCATCGTACATTGGGTTATGCATGCTAGTGATACAGAGGCAGTAGAGTTGGCTTCTTATCGGTTACGGGATTTAGCAGTTTTCTGGTATGATATTTGGGAGAGATCTAGGGGTCCGAACGCTCCTCCAGCCGTGTGGAAGGAATTTTCTGAGGCCTTTCTTCATCACTACTTGCCAGTTGAGATACGACGAGCTAGAGCTGATAAGTTCTTGAACCTTCGACAGGGTTCTATGAGTGTACGAGAGTATAGTGTATAGTTTGATTCTTTAGCAAGGTATGCTCCCCATATGGTGTCCGAGATGAGTGATAGGGTGCATCTGTTCGTGAACGGGTTGGGACCACATCTGATAAATGAGTGCACAACAGCTTCCTTGGTAGAGGGCATGGATATTTCCCGTATTCAGGCTTATGCCCAGACCCTAGAGGATCGTAAGCGCCAGCAAAGGGCAGATAGGGAGCAGGATAGGGGCCAGCATAAGAGGGCGAGATTTGCAGGGTATTCTGATGAGTTCAGAGGCAGTATCAGGCCCCAATCTTCGAGGAGTTTGGCGCCACCTGTAGCTAGTGCTCCTCCACAGTTTCAGAGGCCTCGGTATAATCGATTTACCTATTCTAGTTCAGGTCAGAGTTCGAGGGCATCAGGCTCACAATTTCATAGAGATACTAGTCAGACGAGACCCCCAACACCTCATTGTGATCAGTGCGGCAAGGCCCACTTTGGACTGTGCCGTTGAGGTTCCGATGCGTGCTATTCTTGCGGACAGCCTGGCCATATGATGCGGGATTGTCCTAACAGAGGAGGTGGTGGTATGGCTCAGCCGACTGGATCTGTGTCTGGTTCTTCCTCATCAGTTCGACCTCCAGCACAAGGTTTTCACCAGTCGACAGGTCGTGGTAAAGGTAGGGGTTCAGTGCCGAGTTTGAGTGGTGCTCAAAATCGAACCTATGCTCTAGTAGGTCGACAAGATCTCGAGTCATCTCCGGATGTTGTTACAGGTATATTGTCTGTGTTTTCTTATGATGTATATGCGCTAATTGATCCAGGATCTACCTTATCATATGTTACACCCTTTGTGGCTAATAAGTTTGGCATTGAACCTGAATTGATAAGTAAACCACTTGCGGTATCCACTCCGATAGGAGATTCTGTGATTGCTAGAAGGGTATATAAAGGTTGCACTGTGATGATTTGTAGTCATCAAACCTCGGCAAATTTATTTGAGTTAGAAATGGTTGATTTCGATGTGATAATGGGAATGGACTGGTTGGCCTCATGCTATGCAAAATGTTGACTGTCGTATGAAGATGGTTAGGTTTCAGTTTCCGGGTGAACCCGCCATTGAATGGAAGGGGAACATTGCTACGCCGAAAGGTAGGTTTATTTCCTATCTTAAGGCAAGGAAGATGATCTCAAAAGGTTACATTTATCATCTTGTTCGCGTTAGAGATGCGGAGGCGAAGCCGCCTACTCTACAATCAATCCCCGTGGTCAATGAATTTCCAGATGTTTTCCCAGATGAACTCCCAGGCCTTCCTCCTAAAAGGGAGATTGAGTTTAGCATTGATGCGCTGCCTGACACTCAACCGATCTCTATCTCTCCATACATGATGGCCCCGGCAGAGTTGCGAGAGTTGAAGGCGCAGTTGAAGGACATGCTGGATAAGGGTTTCATTAGGCCTAGCACTTCACCTTGGGGTGCACCAGTCTTGTTCGTGCGGAAGAAAGATGGGTCATTAGGGATGTGTATCGATTATCGACAGTTGAAAAAGTTTACAATAAAGAACAAGTATCCACTTCCAAGGATTGATGACCTGTTTGACCAACTCCAGGGTGCCAAGTATTTCTCCAAGATTGACTTGCGTTCAGGGTATCATCAGGTGAGGGTTAAGGAGAAGGATATTCCAAAGACGGCCTTCCGGACAAGATATGGGCATTTTGAGTTCTTGGTGATGTCGTTCGGGCTAACAAATGCCCCAGCAGCTTTTATGGATCTCATGAATAGTGTATTCAGGCCCTATCTTGATGTGTTCGTGATCGTATTCATTGATGACATTCTGGTGTATTCTTGTTCGGAGGCGGAACATGCGGGCCACTTGCAGATAGTATTACATACCTTCAGGATCATAAGTTATATGCTAAGCTCTCTAAATGTGAATTCTGGCTGAACTCAGTAGCATTCCTTGGCCATGTGATATCTGATGAGGGTATTAGTGTCGACACTCAGAAGATCGATGCAGTGAAGAATTGGCCGAGACCTACAACACCGTCAGAAGTCCGCAGCTTCCTGGGGCTAGCAGGATATTATAGGCGGTTTGTAGAAGGGTTTTCCTCTATATCAGCACCATTGACTAAGTTAACACAAAAAGCTACCAAGTTCCAGTTGTCTGATGCTTGTGAACATAGTTTTCAGGAGCTAAAGAATCGATTGACATCTGCGCCAGTGCTCACTCTCCCAGAAGGAACAGAAGGTTATGTGGTATATTGTGATGCCTCAGGTATAGGTTTGGGGTGCGTATTGATGCAACGTGGGAAGGTGATTGCTTATGCATCAAGACAATTAAAGAAGCATGAAAAGAATTACCCGACTCATGATTTGGAATTGGCTGCAGTAATATATGCTTTGAAGATATGGCGGCACTACTTATACGGCGTCCATGTTGACATCTACACAGATCACAAGAGTTTACAATACATCTTCAAGCAGAAGGAGTTGAATTTGAGGCAGCGTAGGTGGCTTGAATTACTGAAAGACTATGACGTCGAGATATTGTACCATCCCGGTAAAGCCAATGTTGTGGCAGACGCTCTCAGCCGTAAGTCAATGGGAAGCTTAATACATATTGAGGCAGGTAGACAAGGGTTGACCAAAGAGCTTCATCAGCTGGCCAATATGAGAATCAGATTGTTGGACTCTGATGACGGAGGTGTTACTGTACAGAATACAGCAGAATCATCTTTGGTAGCCGAGGTAAAAGCACGGCAATATGAAGATCCTACCTTAGTAAGATTGAGAGAGGGAATTCAGCAGTGTAAGATTACAGCTTTCATGATCGGAGGAGATGGGACACTGAGATACCAGGGCCGATTATGTGTGCCTAGTGTGCCAGGGTTGCGAGAGAAGATTATGATTGAGATTCATCAGTCCCGATATTCTATCCATCCTGGCTCGACAAAGATGTATCATGATGTTAAGGAGCAGTATTGGTGGGATAACATGAAAAAGTCTATTGCAGAATTTGTAGCCAGTGTCCTAATTGTCAACAAGTAAAGATCGAGCATCAGAAACCCAGTGGATTGATTCAGAATATAGAGATTCCGACCTGGAAATGGGAGGTGATTAATATGGACTTCATTATTGGATTACCTCGCTCTTATCATAAGGTTGACTCCATCTGGGTGATAGTTGATTGACTTACAAAATCTGCCCATTTTCTACCAGTTAAGACAACTTACACGGCTGAAGATTATGCGAAGTTGTATATCAAGGAGATTGTTAGGTTTCATGGTGTGCCGGTATCTATTATATCAGACCGAGGATCTCAATTTACGGCTAACTTTTGGAGGTCTTTCAGAAGGGTTTAGGCACACAAGTAAATCTCAGCACTGCATTCCATCCGCAGACAGACGGACAGGCTGAACGTACCATTCAGACGCTTGAAAGATATGCTACGAGCATGTGTTCTAGATTTCAAGGGGAATTGGGATGACCATCTTGCACTTATAGAATTTGCCTACAATAATAGCTACCATTCCAGTATTAAAATGGCCCCGTATGAGGCACTGTACGGGAGGAGATGTAGATCACCAGTTGGATGGTTCGAAGTCGGTGAGACAGAATTATATGGGCCAGATTTGATTCACTAAGCCATTGAGAAGGTGAAAGTGATACAAGAGCGACCGAGGACGGCACAAAGCAGGCAAAAGTCTTATTCCGATGTCCGACGTCGTGATCTGGAATTTGAGGTTGGAGATTGGGTTTTCCTGAAGATCTCGCCGATGAAGGGTGTTATGCGTTTTGGGAAGAAGAGTAAGTTGAGTCCGCGGTATATTGGGCCGTACAAAATTCTTCGACGACTTGGACAGGTTGCTTACGAGTTAGAATTGCCATCTGAATTGGAATTTGTCCACCCGGTATTCCATGTATCTATGTTAAGGAAATGTATTGGAGACCCTTCTCGGGTCGTCCCTATCAAAGATGTACAAGTTACAAAGGATCTATCATATGATGAAGTGTCAGTGGCTATATTAGATCGACAAGTCCGCAAGCTGAGAACAAAGGATGTAGCTTCCGTGAAAGTATTATGGAGGAACAAGAATATAGAAGAAATGACATGGGAAGAAGAAGAGGAGATGAAGTCTAAATACCCTTACCTATTCCAGAGTGAAGATAACGAGGATGCCGGGGGAAAGAAGGATGCATTATAAGGTGAAACGGCTCTATGAGGTAAGCAATAGCTTGTGAATACTCTTTTTTTAATACAAAATGGTGATATGCAGATAATGTACATATCCATAATGCTTTGTATAGTCTTGTAAGGCCATAGGTTGGGTTTAACTGCTTGCAAGTTTGGCTAGTGTCCATTTTATAGGGGAAACTCAGCCGGAAATCTCCGTCGGAATCCACGATGAGTTAGACACCCCATAAACCCTTACATTCGAAGGACGAATGTTCCTAAGGGGGAGAGGGTGTTACAACCCAAATTCGCATACCATAGATCATGCCGTAAGTTAGTCGACGTAAATCCAAGAAGAGATTATCTTTGAGATGATAAGAAGTTAATCCTATTGGTCTTAAACGATACAAGGGTGTATAAGAGTGGTTAACAAGTATTAGAAGTTAAACGAATCAAGGATGTTGTAACCCGTATTTTCGGGTAACACTAGAGGTGATTAACTGTCCCAAGAGGTCTTGTTTTAATATATTTGAATCATATAATATCCGTATCATGAGTCTTGTAGTCAAGCGAGTTATGAAACAAAAGTCGATAAAAGTTGTCGCAACTTAGGTTTATAATTTTACTTAAACTTTAGGTCAAATGTTACTGCATTTTTCTCCCAATGTGCTTGGAATTATGGGGTGATCTACCTATCAAATTGAAGATCTATGAGTCTAGTTTCCAA
Source organism: Nicotiana tabacum (assembly GCF_000715075.1). Taxonomy (NCBI): domain Eukaryota; kingdom Viridiplantae; phylum Streptophyta; class Magnoliopsida; order Solanales; family Solanaceae; genus Nicotiana; species Nicotiana tabacum. The sequence continues at coordinate 14,369,887 of NC_134097.1, read as the reverse complement.
CGCATTAAACCGTTCGTCAATACGATCTCGGAATAGAGAGATATTCGCATTTTCGTGAGAGTGCGCCAAGCTGCTCTCTATGGGGCCCACAAAGGCGGTTTAAGACATATGGACATATATAAGATACCTCAACCCCGTTTTAAGTCATTATTTTTCAGTATATTCAGACCTTATAACCCTAAAAACAGTCTCTCAAGGTTCTCTCATGATCCAAGACCCAAACAAAGGGCAAACAACACAAATCAAATGTCGGAAATCCCGTGGCGCTTGTAAGTTTCTTGTTCTTCTTGTTGTTGCTGATTTTTGTGTTGTTCCAGCTCGTGTGGGAGGTTGTTTTAAGTGTTTTATGTTCTGTAAATACACTTTCAAGTTTTTAATATCAACCCTAGGTGATTTCAAGTCTTCTAAAGTAATTCTAGTGCCGAAAACCCCGAATTAATTGCTAGTTTCGCTTCCTTGTTCTTGTGGCAGAATTGAAGGGTATTTCGTGGAAAATTAAGGTCAAATTGGAGTTGTTCTTTCTGTTTAAAGGTAAGGAACCTCTTACTCTATATATATTTAAGATTATCCAAGTTGTGGCTAGGTCGTTGAAGCTAGAACTTGTGAAATATATATCGAAAGGCTTGGTAGTAATGTTGTTAGTTGGTGGACTGTTTTGGAGGCTCAATATGATTATTAATGATGTTGTTTGGGCTGTTTGGTGATTGTATTGACTTGTGGGAAGTCATATAAATAGGGTAGGTGCTGTCCGTTTCATCGTAAAATAGGTTGCGGTCGATACATAATAGTTACGACGCTTAAACGATAATGATAGTGTCATTTCTCTTATTGTAGACTAAGGAGTCGTGACATTTGCATAGCTTGAGGTTGGGCAGTATATACAAGGTATGTGAGGCTATCCCCTTCATTCTTTTTTATGACTCATATTGTGCATAATGTAATGAATGAGCTCCCAAAGATACTCTACTCTTAGAAGCTAGCAGTACTTACAATTGCTGCCCTTCTTATGAAACGATTGGTATTGATGTTACTTCTCTTATTCTTATATTATCAATGTTGTTGGTAGTTCCTAATTCTTATAAGATTCTTGATGAAGAGTTAATCCTAATAACGTGTACGAAGGATACCGACCTTACGTCACTCCGAAAGGTTCAAAATGTGATTCCAATGAGTCCAGCATGCATCATATATATATATATGTATCTATTTTACTCTACCGAGCCGCGCTATAGTCGACCGGGTATGTATATGTGTGTGTGTGTGTGTGTGTGTGTGTGTGTGTGTGTGTTATAGTCGGCTGGGTATGGCACCTATTGTGCAACCACTGATCAGTTGGGTTTTACCGAGCTCCATGTGGCCGGGTACGATTCTACTGAGCCCTATGATGGCCGGGTACGTTTTACCGAGCCTATTACGGCCGAATACGATATGATGATGGTGATGCCCACAAAGACGTATGTTTTAAAAGTTTATGTATATATATGTATGTATCATGTATTTCATGTCAGTAGCCCTCAGAGGTACCCAGATGTCACAGGTTGTATATTCTCTATCCCTGTTTACATTACTGTTCTCACTTATGCTTTCCTGCCTTACATACTCAGTACTTTATTCGTACTGACGTCCTTTTATTTTTGGACGCTGCATGTCGTGCTGCAGGTCCTGATAGACGGGTAGACGCAGCTCCCCCACCACAGTAGGTTGTCCAGTTCAGCGGTTATTGGCGAGATCCCTTCTCCGGACTTGCCGTGGTCTTGGTATGCATTTTTGTTATAGACATTATGGGTATGTCGGGGCCCTATTCCGGCAATGTTGTAGCACTTATGTTCCTTTAGAGGCTCATAGACAGGTGTCGACTTATGTATGGTTTAGAATGCCTTGTCGGCTGATTTTTGTTGTATAGTCTTTCATGGCAGCATGGTAGCTCGTACCTTATATATAGTTTCTTGATAGTCTTGTCGTCCCATGTTATGTATGTTCATGACATTATCTTTCATTGTTGGATGTTCATGATCCATGTCTACCATTTATATTGATCTTGTCGGCCCTTAAAGATAATAAGGAAGGTTAGATAAAATGTACGTTGGTGCTCGGCAAGTATGGCCCGGGTTCTAGTCATGACCTTCCAGTTGGGTCGTGACAAACTTGGTATCAGAGCAAGTCTGTCCTAGGGGATGTCTATGAGCCGTGTCTAGTAGAGTTTTGATTTGCACCTTTGGATCACCAGTTTTGTCGAACATTTTGAACTTAGGAGGTTTGTAACCCTCTGGCAATTCTACATTTGGCAAAATACACAAATCTTCATAATTCAAACCCTCAATGCCTTTACCCCCTTCAATATTTTGAACCCTGCCGGTACGTTTCTTGAGTTCCTCTGCCATGTTCTTGATGAGCAAGTCCTTCTCTGTAGATTCGGGTATGTATAGGGTCTATTGTGGGGTGTGAGGTAAGGTTTCTACATATATGGGATTGCTTTGGTGGACTCCGGGAATCTGGGCGTAATGGTGGTCATTGGTTGAGTTTTGCGGGTCAGGAGTAGGTTGTGGTGCATTCTGAGGAGTATGGTATGTGGTAGTTTATGGGTACTGGGTCGGATGATGATGATTCTGTTGGAGGAGTTGGTGCTGGTGGAGGATTAGGATTTTGGGGAGGCGTGGCGTATTGATGAGGTGCGGGAGGATTTTGCGGGTGCTGGTTTTGTGTGTTTTGAGGAGGTGTTGAGTTTTGGGCGTTTTGTTGGTTGATGTCGGGAACATTCAGGATAAGGGAAAGGTTTTCCAAATTACGGACCTGCTCAAGTTCCCCTTGTAACTCCAGTATCTTTTGCTCTAATCGCAAAACCAAGTCGTTTTGTGCCGGAGTACTCCGACCATCCGAAGTCTCAACATTTTCTGCATGTGTAGCGTTGTCTTTCCTAATACCGCTCAGATCATCCATCTTAACCTTTCCATTGTTCTTAGGATCACTTGGAGGAGGAGGAGGTAGAGGACCTCTAGATCTGGTATGATATGTCGATGATGCCAGTATGCACAAACCAACCTTAGGGGATGGGAATAAACAAAGAAAAGAAGAAAAACAAAAGGTAAACAAGTTAGTAAAGAGTATTAAAAGGATATTTACGATATTTAAACACGTATTGCGGAATTCGCGTCCTAATTTGGGGACCTCATTGTGCCCGAGGTAGTCCTAGCGACATATAGCTTTGGAGAAAACTCAATGCCGATAACTGCATCATTTTATTAATATGATAAATAGACCAAATCTCTACTAAAATGATAATAATTATTAAGAATCACTAGTGGCATTTGCCTTACTACAATCAAATTCTAAAACGAATCTAGAAAACATCACCACTAATCTACTTGGACCCAGAGGGACCTTCTCCAAGCTTGGCCTTCTTAGCCCCGTCAATCAGATTCCCCAGGTCGCGCATGTCCAATAGCAGATACACCCTTGCCAAATGTCCTCCTTCATTTCCCTCTACGTTTTGACAATCCGAGACCCTTTTCCTCATCTTTCCCTTAAGTTCCATCAAACACTGCTCCAAATACTCCAACCTTTCTGTTAATTTAGAAGTGATTCCCCTCCATTCATTGATTGCTTCCATGTCCACTTTATGTTGTTCCAAATGCCTGTACTCAGATTCAAAGACCCTTTTGCGCAACCTCTTGTATTTGACTTATGCTTCAGCAGCGTCATCTATGACCCTATTTCTCAAATCAACCCCTGGCTTGACCTCTCCTGCTATGTCATCGACCAACCATGATGGGTAGAAGTACACATGGCCGGCATGATACCTGTCTGGCTCGATGGTATCTTTCTCCACAATAATCTTTTGATGTCATATGTGATATGCCTCGAACTTGAATGGAATGAACCATTTTGGAAACTCATGGTATAACCTGTTTTCTCCCAGCTTGCCTCATGACTCTGATAGGAGCATAAGGATAGACTCCCCTTAATCCGATTAGCACTAAATGAGGAACATCTCTCGACCTGATGATGAATTCACTGCTAGGGAACCACTCAAACATCGAATGTATCTTGTCATCAGTCAAATTGCTAAAGAAATGTACCCAGCTCACAGCGTTTCCCGGTTGTGCAAACCTGTCTGGGATAAAAGTCATTCTCTTCGGATGGTGATAAGCTATGTGGTCAATCCATGGTCGTCGCGGAAATTCTTGACGGTATTGTCCTCTCTAAAGGTGTTCCAACAACCACATTTGCAGCAACAGATTGCAACCCTCGAAATGCCTATATCCCTTTTTGCAACGGTCTAAGGCTCGGTACATCTCAGCCACGATCATTGGGACAAGAGTGTAAGTTTGCCCCTCAATTCCTTCCATTAGGGTATTAGTGACCATAGCTAGGCAAGTGTGGATCCTTTCTCCTTGTATCGGGAATATCAGCATCCCTAAAAAACAAACAATGAAAATAAAAACCCGGCGGTGAGTCCAACCCAAAGAAGTGATGGCAAATTCATCATGGTAAAGACGATATGACTTGCTGTAACCATAACGTTCATAAAGGAAGTCGAATGGTATATAAGATTTCTTCAGACAGACTAACTCATCATTTTTCCTGAAACCCATCATTTTTAGGAAACCTCGAGAAGTACGGTTTTCCGGTACCAACAAGCCAGGGCTATCCCATGGCAGCCCAGCGAAGCCTCCTATTTCCTCTAGAAGGGGAGTCATTTCTATATCACCAAAATGGAAGACGGCCCTCTTCTCATCCCAGAACATGGTGGCAGCCTCAATTAACACATTGTTCGGCTGAATATCTAACAAAGAAGGTAAATTCCCGAGAACTCTTTTCACATGGTTTTTGTCGCTCGGCGAGAGATTTTCCCACCAATCTAGCAACAAAGGTGGGATACTTCGAACCATGCCGAACCTGGGGACTTCGTGCCTCATTTCTACAAAACAAATAAAGTTAGCCTTTCCCCCCTCCAGATTCGACTATTTACACATTAATGATTAGCATATCGGCACGTTTTCTCCAAATAATGCACATATCATGATTGTACCCATTGGGATTTAAGAAAATCCCGGAGGGCTTTGGACAAGGCTTGCCTTAGAGAGTTATTACGCGGACATCGTTCTTACCCATACTAGGTTTAGACATGATACATGCACAGTTAATATTAGAGTGGGGGTTTCTAGAAGAGTCTAGACTGTTACCCTCAAGTGGACAACTTGAGAGGGGAAGGCACGGAACCGTTGATTGCACCGATGATCGACTAGTTGTACCGCAAATAAGCAGGGGTTTTATTCAAATTATCAACCACAGAATACTCCCTTGCTTGCACCTTTCTCCATAGATTATCCGGGCCGGTTTCAATGATGGGCTGCCTGGAAGCGGCTTCTTTACTTGTTCCCCCCAAATGCTCAGGCATGTAAACCCTACCAGTTCTAGTCATACCTTGTGTTCCACCAGTTTCTTCCATTTTCCCCTTTCCTTTCCTTCTTGCTTCCGCAACATAATCCCATGGTATAGCATTAGATTTATAAGACGGTGTAGGTGTTACCATCACGGTGAAGGGTGTTGTTACTTCAACCTCAAATAGAGTTGGTGCAGTTACCTCAACTTCCATTGGTGCCTGAGTTTGTACCATGATAGGTGTGAGAGTGACTGGAGATGTTCCAGGATTATCCCCTTCTCGAATGAGTCCAATTGACCCCTCTGAGTCCCATTCTTCATCGGTCTCTATCATGTTTACCCATCCGCCCCTGTGATCCGGGAAAGGATTGTTACGGACATTGGGTGCAGCCTCTTTTGCCTGTATGCCTTTGGTGTCAGTTAGTTTCTGAATCTTATCCTTCAAAGTACGACACTCATCAATAGTATTACCTTTCATGCCTAAGTGATAGGCACATGTCTTATTTGGATTGACCCATTGAGAGGAATTTTCCATGGTCAATAGCGGGAATGGGAGTGATATAACCGGCAACCTTCAGTCTCTCGTACAATTGGTCTATAGGTTCAGCAATTGGGGTGTATTGTCTGGGTGGTCTGCGGTCGAAATTTGGTCTAGGTTTTTGGTAGTTTTGGCGGGCTGGTGGTGAGTGGTAGTATGCGGGTTGGGTGTTATAGGTATGGTAAGTGGTGGCAGGTTGTTGGTATCTGGGAGGTGAAGGCTGATATGTGGGTGGAGGTGTTTGGTATGTGATAGGAGACTTCAGACCTTGGGCTACCATTACTGCACCTACTTCTTTCTTCTTGGAGATTCCTCCTGACTGCAGGGCCTTATTTGTGGCTTGGAGTGCTTCACAATTTGTCACCATTCCGCTTTTGATCCCTTCTTTTATTCTCTCTCCTAACTTGATGATATCAGAAAATTTATGGTTTTCAATAACCATCAATCTTTCGTAGTATTGATCCTAAGCTCTGACAAAGAACTTATTCATTTGTTCTTCTTCAAGAGCTGGCCTTACTTTAGCAGCTTCAGACCTCCATCGAGTAGCATACTCGCGAAAAGTTTTCGTTGGCTTCTTCTTGAGATTTTGAATGTAGAAAACGTCTAGTGTGTTTTCTGTGTTAAACCTGAACCAATCCATGAAATCAGATGCCATGCTTACCCAATTAACCCATTTCTTTGGGTTCTGACTGATGTACCAAGACAGGGCGTCTCCAATGAGGCTTCTCACGAACAGCTTCATGCGGATTCTTTCAACCCTGCCAACTCCTACAAGCTTGTCACAATATGTTCTCAAGTGCACCTTCAGATCACCAGTTCTGTCGAACATTTCGAACCTAGGAGGTTTGTAACCCTCTCGTTGAATACACAAATCTTCATAATTCAAACCCCAATGCCTTTGCCCCCTTCGACATTTTGAACCCTGCCGGTAAGTTTCTTGAGTTCCTCTGCCATGTTCTTGATAAGCAGGTCCTTCTCGGCAGATTCGGGTATGTATAGGGTCTATTGTGGGGTGTGGGGTAAGGTTTCCACATATATGGGATTGCTTTAGTGGACTCCGGGAATTTGGGCATAATGGTGGTCATTGGTTGAGTTTTGCGGGTCTGGAGTAGGCTGTGGTGCATTCTGAGGAGTGTGGTATGTGGTAGTTTGTAGGTATTGGGTCGGATAATGATGATGCTGTGGAGGAGTTGGTGCTGGTGAAGGATTAGGATTTTGGGGTGGCATATTAATGAGGTGCGGGAGGATTTTGCGGGTGCTAGTTTATTGTGTTTTGAGGAGGTGTTGAGTTTTGGGCATTTTGTTGGTTGATGTCGGGAACATTCAGGGTAAGAAAAAGGTTTGCCAAATTACGGACCTGCTCAAGTTCCCCTTGTAACTCCAGTATCTTTTGCTCTAATTGCAAAACCAAGTCGTTATGTGCTGGAGTACTCCGACCATCCGAAGTCTCAACATTCTCTGCATGTGTAACGTTGTCTTTCCTAATACCGCTCAGATCATCCATCTTAACCTTTACTTTGTTCTTAGGATCACTTGGAGAAGGAGAAGGTGGAGGACCTCTAGATCTGGTATGATATGCCGATGATGCCAGTATGCACAAACCAGCCTTAGGAGAAGGGAATAAACAAAGAAAAGAAGAAAAACAAAAGATAAACAAGTCAGTAAAGAGTATTAAAAGGATATTTACGATATTTAAACACATGTTTCGGAATTCGCGTCCTAATTTGGGGACCTCATCGTGTCCGAGGTAGGCCTAGCGATATATAGCTTTGGAGAAAACTCAATGCCGATAACTGCATCATTTCATTAATATGATAAATAGACCAAATCTCTACTAAAACGATAATAATTATAAAGAGTCACTAGTGGCATTTGCCTTACTACAATCAAATTCTAAAACGAATCTAGAAAGCATCACCCCTAATCTACTTGGTCCCAGAGGGACCTTCTCCAAGCTTGGCCTTCTCCAAGCTTGGAAACTTATGGTATAACCTGTTTTCTCCCAGCTTGCCTCATGACTCTGATAGGAGCATAATGATAGATTCCCCTTAATCCGATTAGCACTAGATGAGGAACATCTCTCGACTTGATGATGAATTCACTACTAGGGAACCACTCGAACATCCAATGTATCTTGTCATCAGTCAAATTGCTAAAGAAATGTACCCAGCTCACAGCATTTCCCGATTGTGCAAACATGTCTGGGATAAAAGTCATTCTCTTCGGATGATGATAAGCTACGTGGTCATTCCATGGTCGTCGTGGAAATTCTTGATAGTATTGTCCTCTCTGAAGGTGTTCCAACAACCACATTTGCAGCAACAGATTGCAATCCTCGAAATGCCTATATCACTTTTTGCAACGGTCTAAGGCTCAGTACATCTCAGCCACGATCATTCGGACAATAGTGTAAGTTTGCCCCTCAATTCCTTCCATTAGGTTCTTAGTGACCATAGCTAGGCGAGTGTGGATCTTTTCACCTTGTATCGGGAATATCAGCATCCCCAGAAAATAGACAATGAATACAAAAACCCGGGGGTGAGTCCAACCCAAAGAAGTGATGGCAAATTCATCATGGTAAAGGTGATATGACTTGTTATGACCATAACGCTCGTAAAGGAAGTCGAATAGTATGTAAGATTTCTTCAGACAGACTAACTCATCATTTTTCCTGAAACCCATCATTTTTAGGAAACCTCGAGAAGTACGGTTTTTCGGTACCAACAAGCCAGGGCTATCCCATGGCAGCCCAGCGAAGCCTCATATTTACTCTAGAAGGGGAGTCATTTCTATATCACCAAAACGTAAGACGGCCCTCTTCTCATCCCAGAACATGGTGGCAGCCTCAATTAACATATTTTTCGGCTGAATATCTAACAACGAAGGTAAATTCCCGAGAACTCTTTTCACATGGTTTTTGTCGCTCGGCGAGAGATTTTCCCATCAATCTAGCAACAAAGGTGGGATACTTCGAACCATGCCGAACCTTGGGACTTCGTGCCTCATTTCTGCAAAACAAATAAAGTTAGCCTTTTTCCCCTCCGGATTTGACTATTTACACATTAATGATTAGCATATTGGCACGTTTTCTCTAAATAATTCACATATCATGATTGTACCCATTGGGATTTAAGGAAATCCCGGCGGGCTTTGGACAAGGCTTTCCTTAGAGAGTTATTACGCGGACAGCGTTTTAACCCATACTAGGTTTAGACATGATGCATGCACAGTTAATATTAGAGTGGGGGTTTCTAGAAGAGTCTAGACAGGTACCCTCAAGTGGACAACTTGAGAGGGGAAGGCATGGAACCGTCGATTGCACCGCTGATCGACTAGTTTTACCGCAAATATGCCTTTCCAAATTTAAAAGGGTGATTCAAGAAGAGCGCGGTCACTCATCAAGCACCGCTATGATATTAATTATACACTAGTGGAATATGATGTGGAGCATGCTTTATATAAAGATAAGACAACACGTTGTCAAGTATTTTGCATGATGAAGACAATAAACATAGTATTAAATGGAGCGTAAAGACATAAAAAGAAAGGAAAATAAGGAAGAAGTTGGATCGCGCAATGTGAAAGAATGGCAATAAAGCAAACAAAAGGATAGGGATGGGGAAAGACATGATATAGCAAAATTTAAAAAAATGATTCGGAGCAAGTGAACATAACTGAAAAATAAAGGGGAGAACGCATAGGGAGGTCAAAGGGCCCTAAGCAGTGCTCACATAAGGAGGTCAAAGGGCAAAACCTAAGTAGCCTTGGCTTTCAGCTGGCTAAGGAATAATAACTCAAAGAGACCAAGTAGTAAAGGAACAGAATGAGGTTAAGGGACAACACTGAAGGACAGAATCAAATTGAGCACGTAAAAAAATAGGTAACAGAACATGCTTAGATTTAAGAAACTTAACCATGTTTCAGAAAACGAGTTCAATCACAAAATGCACATATTAACAAACCAAGTTGCAAGACAGACTTATAGTAAGAAGAAAAAGAGATTTCAGATTATGCTAAGTGCAGAAGGCTAGTGTCACAAGAAGGAATCATATCAATTGGCAATAGAACCTAACATGCTGAGAACTAATTAGGGCAATTACTGGAGAAGTCAAGACATGATGAAAACAGGCTACATTGCAGCAATTCAGAAACAGACTTGTTATTTACGTAATAAATACACTCATACTTAATCAACTAATCCATAGAAGGAGATAGGAGAGCATGTTCCAGTAGCAATTTTAAACAGTAGAGGGTGGCTATCAATAACACATAGGCTAGGCAGAATTAAAAGAAATTAATCAACTCAGGTCTAAACATGTCTCAAACTACAAATGTAATGGCATTCAGATTAGCAAAGCCTAAAATTGAAGTAACCCATGGAATAAAAATCTTCATAAGTGAAAACTCATGTCAATGATAGGTAAATCAGAATGAAATGACAAAGGTTTGGTAACTCACCAGTTAAATGAAACAAGAAAGAAAGAAAGCCCGCAGTGTTATGAATATCAATGAAAGAGCAAGAACCCAGAATTTCTGGCCTTGTCTTTCAACTGGCCAGGAATCAAAGTGCAGAACAAGATTGTTAAAGACCAAAGAGCACATAGCTTTAATTTTTAGTAATTTTCTTAATGATTCGAGAACTTTTTCAAAGGCGAGTGGGGAGGGGTTTATATAGTGGAGAAATCGAACACATAAACATGGAAAAACATCAGTCAAACACTTAGAAAGGAAAGCAATCGAAATCAGTAAGGAAAAAAGAAAATTTCAGAACCCTAATTTTAGGTAAAGTACACAAATCGGCAGAAATCTAAAATAAATAAAAGATAAAAATCACATGTTGCATAGAATAAGATGAACATAGACAAAATACCTTTTAAAATCAAAGAATCGAACCAGATTTGGTTCGATTTAAAAGAATCTGAAACCCTAATTTTAGGGTGAGTAGGAATCACAGAAATACACAGAGATTCATACCATAAAAGAACAAGAATGAACATAGACGGAAAATCAAAGAATCGAACCAGATTTGGTTCGATCTAAAAGAGATCTGAAACCCTAATTCTAGGGTAAGTAAGAATCACAGAGGTTCATAGAGATTCATACCATAAAAGAACAAGCACGAACATAGACGGAAAAGGTCAAGGAACTGAACCAGCTTTGGTTCGAAGTTGATGAGATCCGCTTGCCATATTTAGGCAAGCGGTATATAGAAGGTTCCAGTACCAGGGGGAAGTAAAATATGGCAAGAAACAACTATGTAATCCCATGTCTGGTGGGATTAGGAGAGAAAAGTGGGAGAGACGGCTAGGGTTTGAGTAGAGAGATGAGAGAATCCAAAGGCGGCGGATGGTGGAGAATAATTTAGGGTTTAGGGGAGTTTGGTTAATTAAAAAGGTAGGAGTAATTTGGGTCGTTGATCTCAGAGATCAACGGCCACGATTAGTTGGGGGTTCTGGGTCGGGTTAGTTTAATTGGTTGGGCTGGGGGTTATTTGGTTTGGGCTCAGGGTATTAGGCTGGTGTAAAGGTGTTGGGTTAAATCCGAAAATAGGGGATTTTAGGGCTAGATTTTAAATACCCACTATCGAACAAATAAATAATTTATAAAATAATTAATAAATAACAAAAATATCATTTGTGCATGAAAATGATTAAAAATAATTACTTAACATTATAAAAATATAAAAAGTTATTTTTTGTATGAATAATATAATTATATATGCATATGGACTATTATTGCAAAATGTGCAATTTGGCCCTAAACAATGCAAATGTAATTATGATAAATGCATTGAAAATATTTAAAACCTCATATTGTATAAATGATAATTTTAGATGATTAAATCATCATAAAAATAATTTATAGGGTAATTTTGGATATTTATATAATAAAAAGGCAGAAATAAATTGATTTAAAGTCTTTAAAAATAATAAAAAATTATGAAAAATACTTGTGTATGCTTGTAAATCAAATAATGATGCATATGTGCTATTTTGAAGGTGTATATATATATATATTTGGAAAATATGAGGAAAAATTGGGTATCAACAACCTGAGTAACGATAAATCGAGGTAAGAGTTATGGTATATTATGACCTACTTAGATGTAGTAAAGTCATGCAGATAGATAACCTGGCCTATGAAATAAGATATAGCAATATTCGTAAGTTCGACAAAGTACCGAGCGAAGAACTTCAGTAAACCTATAGATGCACGGAGGGACATCTTGTCAAGCTCTGTATATGTTTACAAAGTGAGGCCTAGAGATTGGCTAAAAGCTGGAGGAGAGAGTCACATAAGTGCACATATAAGGAAAAAGTCGTACAGGCTGCATGACCGAAGTAGCAAGAGTTACGAAATTGGAAGAATTCCGACCACAGGCCGTGGTGTGAGAAAGAGGCCTACAGGTGGGAATACCCTGGACTTTGGATTTATTCACAGAACAATTGCCTAGATGGAAAGGAGAGTATTAAAATATTCGCAAGAGCTATAGGTTATGATAATGATAAGTGCATCAATCAATATTCGAGGATGAATCTTCCAAAGGGGGGAATAATATTACACCCCATATTTTCGTACGTGAAAGTATGCCATAAGTAAATTGATGGAAGCTCGAAAATGAGATGTTACATCCCGCATGTTCGTATGTTAAAGTTTCGTCGTAAATCGACATAAGTTCAGGAATAGGATTATTGTGAGATTATAAGCATTATGCTATTTCAAACAAGTGATGAGTAAATTCGTGAAGGTGAGAGGATAAGCGGATCGAAGAAAATGAGTTTCGTCGAAGTTTGTCATTTTGAGATAAAATATGGTCCAAGCTATAATACCCGATATCTATGGACTAGTGCGATACAAGGTACCACATGACCATAATAGTAAGGTGTACAAAGTGTATTAAAAGTGAGTAGTATTTTAAGTAATTTGAGATAATTCTTAATTATGTGAGTAATTGGTTAATTATTTGATTAGAGGGGAATTACCAAGTTAATTAAGGGATTGGTAATTAATTAAAATATTTTGGATAAGCCTAATGGAGATTAACGTGGCAGCCAAATACCTTACATAAACATGACTCTTGAATTCAAATAAAAGGTGGCAAAACTTAGAGGTGTCTTTAGCCAACTAAGCCAGAAGTGGGGCCCAAACCCACTAATACAAAATCTTCTCTAAAATCACCAAATAAAGAAGGGTCACAATTACAATGATCAGATTTTTCAATAGTAATGTGAATTACTTCATCAAATTCATACTACACTAAAAACTAACAGATGAATGCTCAAAATATTCGTATGAAAATGTAGCAATGGGATTTTGCATAAGGGAGTACGGTGCAATCCTTCTCAACAATATTGTACGAATTTTCCCCTACATCGATCTGTCATTACGTGTTGTCGCAATTGACGTGTGTTAGAGAAATTGTCAAGAGAGTCGGCTCATGTATATTAAGGCAAAGCACTTCCTTCATCTTGGCATGATCTCATAATTACATGTGTTTGATAACGAGGCATAAAGAGAAGTTCATACTCCCGAATTTATATACATTATCATAGTCTCATAAATTACAGTATTCTCCTTATCGGGACTTCATATTCAATTGAGTATTGTCTTCTTCTAGTCAAGAGAGCAGAGAGCCTATATATACAGTATTACAGTATTTTCATTACCATCGAGCTATAATCGATGAGCAGGCCCCTATTGGGTAACCTCTGATCAGATGGTAAGTTATATACCGAGCCTACTGTGGCCGAGCGCCTATGAGCGAGCCTTGTTGGCCGAGATACAGAACCTAGTATGGCCGAGCACCTATGAGCGAGCCTACTACGGCAGAGCAGTTGTATATATACCGAGCCTTATAGGGCCGTACAACTAATTTACTTGCTATATTGAGAGAGTTGAGTCAGTATCAGCAGGTAAGCATATCTTCATATTATCTTTGACTCCCAGTTACTTTCAGTTATTATATTATCAGTTCTGTTTCAGCTTTCAGTATATTTCCTTACATACTCGGTACATTATTTCGTACTGACGTCCCTTTTTTAGGGGCGTTGCATTTCATGCGTGCAGGTTCAGAAAGACAGACAGGTAGACCTCCCCATTAGGTGTTGCCCGAGTTCAGCTTGATCGGTAAGCTCCATGCCCTTCGGAGTTGCCGGGTCTAGAGCTTTATGTACATCTTATGTATATATGTATATGTCATGAGTAGGTCGAGACCCTGTTCCGATCACAGTATATCCATCAGTAGAGGCTTGTAGACATATCCTGTCAGTTAGTGCACTATGTTGGGCTTGTAGGACTTTTATGTATATTTTGCTGGTTTGCCAGCCGTAGTAGTTATAATGGCCTTGTCGGCCCAGCTTTATATTGATGTTTAGTCAGTATTCGCAATTGTCTTGCAATGTGGCCCATGGCCAAAGTATGTCATTATATGTTTAGAGTCCCTTAGTCGCAAGTTGGTACGCAAGGATAGGTGAGGCACCGGGTGCCGGTCTCGCCCCCCAAGTTCGAGGCGTGATACTAACACATTGATGGTGGTAGGAATACGGTTCCTGCCATGCATCTAAAGTTTGTACAGAACATAAAATACCACCATGTCGATCAGATATTAGACAAATACATGAACGTTGTCTTACAACGTGCTCCTTCAAGTGGTTCAAAAAGAATGTCCAAGTTTCTTGACTCTCATTGTCACTAATAGCAAATGTGAGGGGAAATATGCTTCCATTAGCATCTACTGCAATGGCGATCAACATCTTAATATCATACTTTCCATACACATGAGTGTCGTCTATGGAGAGTACCGGCCGACAATGCTCAATACCATCAATGGCTAGTTTAAATGCCCAAAACACATATCTGAATATGAATTCTGGTATTTCCAAACTCCTCTCAACCTTCCATACAACAATAGTCCCGGAGTTAAAGTGTACCAAAGCAGCCACGTACCTTGGTAGAGCGACAAATGACTTATCCCAGTTACCATAAATAATCTCAAACGCATGTTTACGCCCGAGAAATGCCTTTCTTTTGTTAATGGTACATCCATATACCTGGTGGACAGATGTTATACACTCTTTTAATCTTGTATCTTATGGATGATTTAATGTGTTGAATCAAGACAAGAGAAATCAATTCAACATTCAAGTTAAAATTATTCTCACCGAATGTGTCCATATCACAAGTGTGGATGCCAATATATTTCCTTACAATCCACATATTTCTTTTCAGCTATCTCACAAGCAGCATCCATCTACAACCTTAAAACCATATACGAAAAATAACCTTATATACTTTTGGAGATGACTCATGAACCTCGATCTCACGACACTCTTTTATGTTGTAAAATCATATTCTTTAATAGCACTATTGGTCTAGATTCATCCCATATTACTGTCGGAATGTCGTCAAGATCCCTTGTGAGGGCATCCACATCCGGCATACTGGGCAACTGATCAAGGTAGGGAATCTCCCTTGAATGAAACAACACATGGGACTCGTACACTCTGGGTCTAACGGGAGGTGGAGTTTGCATATATGGAGCATGCTCATTGGTGGCATCATGCTCCCTCGGCAAATCAGGTTGCTCATTCTCATTCTCATCATCATCGCCCTCATCAGGGAAGGGTGTGTCATCTCCAGACTCATTAGCTTTGTTTTCACAATCACTATCATTTTTCTAACTCTTTGCATCTGCCAAATCCTGATTAAATATATCGTCTTCGGGTAACTGAGTAAAGACAGGACCTTCAAGTTGCTTGTTTCACTGCACAACCAATAATGTAATGAGTTTCTCTAATTTATCCCAACATTATATATTAACTTTATCTCTTAACTTACAATTCATAATCCTATGATATCCCATGATGCACATTATCGAGTTGCTGATGACTCCCGGATGGACCACCATAAGCCAAAATACCAAAATTGGACATATTCCAACTGTTGGTTGGTTCATAACTTGTAAAATTCACATATAGCTAGTACCCCCTTTTGAATATATGACTGTTAGTATGAATATGATACATAAAAAACATACTAAGACAAAGGAAAAATTAAATTTACCCCTCGGCGTGTGAATTATGTAAACTTGGGGAGAAATTATGTCCTCACTCATCATTCGCCCATGGAGATAAGTTTAGATCTGGCCAAACTCTTTCAAACTGAACCTGTTCGGATAAATCTGCTTTGAAAACACCACCCGATGATTGAAGATTATCCCTATTTTACGGTACCTCAATATTGCAAACGTCTTCAGACTTGACGTACATTTCCAGCATTTTTATCACAAGAAGTTCACGGTCTTCATCCGGAGTCCTCAAAAAATCTTTCAGAGTTTCATCGTCTTTGATGTTAAACTCAACTTAACAAGCAACCCCTTGCGGAATAAGAGAATAAATCAACAGTATCAGACACCCAAGACTGCAATATAAATATGCTCTACGTCTGTCTTTATCAAATAACAACCAGAACGCAAAAAGATCTTCTATACTTCAATACCAAATGCAAAACATTCATCAAGATTAATAAGGCCAAGAAGAGGTAATAGGAAAGAGTTCTGAACATATCCAATTCATGAAAGACTTCATCAAAATATAAAATATGTACAGAATCAAACACAATGGGTATATGCACATCAAGTGCAAGGTTGAATTGGTTTTCCTTGCATTCTATTCTATCAGATTCTTTTGGTGCAATTACCTGAAACTGGAAGTAGGCTGCTATAGAACAGGTCTTGTGTGTCTCTTGTGACTTGTTTCTGATAAATCCAAGTAAACTTAAAATTATCTCTCCTTTAATCTTGGCTGAATAAATTGATCATACAATTTGAATATGTTAAAAGAAATTAGAAGGAAAAAAGAAAACATCATGCACCAAACATAATTTTATCAACTTTCTTTTTTTTTCATATAAGCTTCTCTCCTTTAGCAATTGTTCCTTCCATATAAAGCTATCTAAATATATACGGTATTACATCAAATATTAGGTCTAGATTCAAACTAAGTCGTCTCAGATTCTAAAGATTTACTTTTGGACTTGAATAAAAATTAATTAGCAAGTATTGATATTTAATTTATGTTTTATTTGAACCTCTTTCCATAAAAGATAGTATAAAAGTTTTCCTACTTTTATAAATTTAAAACAAAGGAAAGCAGAAAAAATGGACAATCATCCATGTAACGACCTGGCCGATCATTTCGAAAGTAGCCCCAAACCCCTAATTATTGCTCCCTCTACTTTATTTTGTGGTTATGTAAGTCGCCTGGAGGATTTGTTTTTGATTTCGGAGTGTTATGGGACACATAGTCCTTAAAATGGAAGCTTAAGTTCTAGAAATTTGACCATAATTGGAATTGCATGAAGATGGCTCCGTAATAGAGTTTTAATGATTCCTATAGCTCTGTAGGGTGATTTTGGTCTTAGGAACGTGTTCGGAATTGGAGGTTCTTAGGTCATTTTATTGTCGAATTGGAGGTTCCCATGTCATGTTCGAATGGAAAATTTGATGAATTTTGGGAAGTTTGACCGGGAGTGGACTTTTTTATATCGGGATCGGATTCTGATTTCTGAAGTTAGAGTAGGGTCGTAATGTCAATTATGACTTGTGTGTAAAATTTGAGGTCAATCAGACTTGATTTCATAGGTTTCGGCATCGGATGTAGAAGTTTGAAGTTTTAAAATTCATTAGACTTGAATCTATGCGCGATTCATATTTTTAGCATTGTTTGATGTGATTTAAAGGCTCAACTAAGTTTGTATGATATTTTAGAACTGGTTGGTATATTTGGTTGAGGATCCGGGGGCCTCAGGTGAGTTTCAGATTGTCAATGGGTCATCTTTGGACTTAGAAAATTTTCTGGGGCTGGGCTGGTTCTGGTGTCATCGCACCTGCGGTGGGTTTGGCCGCAGGTGGGGTCTCACATAAGCGAGTTGGAAGTCACAGATTCAGAGGCGAGGAGGATTACCAGCGGTCGCAGGTGCAGTGTGAAGGCCGAAGAAGCGGAGTCGCCTCTGCGGATGATTGGTCGTATAAGCAGACAAGTGTGGGAAGGCATGTCCGCAAAAGCGGACATGTTTGCATAGATGCGCACCTGCAGAAGCGGGATTTGGACCGCAGTACTGGAATGGGTGCCAAGAGTTGTTTCCGCAGAAGCGGATCACAGGCCGCAGAAGTGCGTCCGCAGGTGCGGGCCCTGAGGGACTTAAGTGATTTCTGTAGAACCAGAGAAATTTACCGCAAAAGCGATTCCGCAGGTGCGGATAATTGGTTGCAGGTGCGAAAAGCCTAGGCAGTGTTTAAAACCGAAGGGCTTTGTGATTTTTGTCATTTTGGACTTTGCAAACTCGGTGTAGGGCGAATTTTGAGAACATTTTTGAGGGATTTATTGAGGTAAGTCCCTTGTGCTTATTTTTTTATCGATAATCTTGTTTACCCATTGATTTTTCCACCTAGTTAGTGTGTATTTAAGGTGGAATTTGGGAGTTTGAGGCTAGGGATTTGGAGAGTGTAAATGAGGTTTTGAGTGGCGATTTGGGGTCGGATTTTGGTAACTTTGGTATAGGTGAACTCGATATCAAATGGGTGTTCATATTTTGTGACTTTTACCCGATTCCGAGACGTGGGCCCGGGTTGAGTTTTTGGGGCGAATTTCTAATTTCTTGCTAAAGTCTTGATTTCATTAATTAGATTAGTTTCTTATATCTCTAATTATGGTATGTAATTGCTTTTGGCTAGATTTGGGCCATTCGTAGTTGGAAAGTCGAGGAAAAGGCATTTTTATTGATTGATTGAGCTTGGCTTGAGTTAAGAGGCTTGTCTAACCTTGTGTGAGGGAAATTCCCTTAGGATTTGGTACTATTGTGACAATTATGTTATATGTGAGTGCCTTGTACACGAGGTGACGAATGCGTACACGGGCTAATTGTAGAAAAATTGGTTTTTACTGAATAGTAACTTGTTATATCTTAAACCAGCATGTGTAGTTATCCTGTTTAGACTAATATCGTATGTCTACGTGTCTTAAAGGCTTATTTGAAATATGTGCAACATGCTTAGTTGAATTCTTGTTTTTCCTTGATTTGTATTTAGTCTTAAACTGTAGGATTTCTTGCTGTTAATTGTTGTTTCCATCAGTTTCGAGCTGTGTGTTTACTTTTGGGACTACGAGGCGGTATCTCGGGATATCCCCATTGCATATTTACTTTGGGACTACGAGGTGGTACCTCGGGAGATCCCCTGTTGCATATTTACTTTTGGAACTATAAGGCGGTACCTTGGGAGATCCCCATTGCATATTTACTTTTGGGACAACGAGGCAGTACCTCTGAAGATCCCCTGTTGAGTATTTACTTTTGGGACAACGAAGCGGTACTTTGGGAGCGCCCCTGTTGTTTACCCCTATTTGCTGTGTAATTTCCTCTTCCGTATTTCTCGTTGTTAAATTCTCAATCTTTCATTATATTACTATATCTTCTGCCTTAATTATTATATTCCAGTGGGGGCCTGACCTGATCTCCTCACTACTCTACCGAGGTTAGGCTTGGCACTTACTGGGTACCATTATGGGGTACTCATGCTACACTTCTACACATATTTGTGTTCAAATCAAGGTACCTCCTACCAGCTCTGCTATTAGTAGAGAGTCATGTTGCTGCTACAGAGACTTTAAGGTATACCTACTAGCGTCCGCAGACCTCGGAGTCCCCCTCTATCCTTTTATGTTATTCTTCTTTATTTTTCCTAGATACTGATATTTAGAGACAGTTAGAACAATTCGTTAGAGCTTGTGACTTGTGACTACCGGGTCTTTAGAAGATGTTATACTCAGAGTTGTTGGTTTTACTTGTATATGCCGAGCGGCAGTTTTTCAGCTTTATCAATATATATACTGATGTCGTTAAGATTTAGCCGTTATTTTTGTTATTATTTGAGTTATTCCGCAACTCTTAGGCTTACCTAGTCTTAGAGACTAGGTGCCGTCACGACATCTTATGGAGGGAGATTTGGGTCGTGACAAGTTGGTATCAGAGCTCTAGGTTCATAGGTGTTATGAGTCACAAGTAGGTTTAGTAGAGTCTCGCTGATCAGTACAGAGACGTTTGTACTTATCTTTGGGAGGCTACGGAACTGTTAGGAAAAGCTTCACTTCTTTGATTCCTTATCGTGCAAGATTTTGGGTTTTGTAATCTAAAAATCTGTCTTTCTATTTTCTCACAGATGGTAAGGACACGTACAGCTGGATCAGATGATCAAACACCCCGCGCCCCCTGCTGGAGCCGCGAGAGGCCGAGGCCTGGGTAGAGGCCGAGGACGTCCACATGGTGCAGCAAGAGCACCCGCACGAGATACTACAGATAATCCACCAGCAGCTCTAGTCGGAGCGCAGGCACTTGAGATGCCTATATTGCACTAGCTCTTCAGGAGACCCTTGCACAGTTTCTGAGCATGTTCGGTACTTTAGCTCAGGCAGGGTTGATCCCACTTGCTCCTGCTACATCTCAGGTCGGGGGAGGAGCACTAACTCTCGTCGCCCGCACCCCAGAGTAGCGGGTTCAGGTCGACCAGGTTCCAGAGGTCATACCAGTACAGCCGATAGCCCCAGTTCGGCCCGACGGTAGGGCAGCAATTTCTGAGGAGGGGGAGCTCAGGCTTAAGAGGTAGAAGAAGTACCACCCTCCTACTTTCACTGGCTTAGTGTCATAGGATTCCCAGGGTTTTCTTGAGGAGTACCATTGTATCCTCCGTACTATGGGTGTTGCAGAGACTAGTGGGGTTTCTTTCACTACGTTCCAGCTTAGAGGAGCGGCCTATCGGTGGTGGCGCGCATACGAGTTGGATAGTCCGGCAGAGGCAGCTTCACTCACTTGGACTCAGTTCTCGGATATGTTCTTGAGGGAGTATGTCCCCTAGAGTCTCAGAGATGCATGGAGCGTAAAGTTTTAGCGGTTGCGTCAGGGTTTTATGACTGTGTCAGAGTATGCAGTTCGGTTCAGTGATTTCGCTAAGCATGCACCAGCCTTGGTTGCTACAATTCAAGAGAGGGTCTGTTGATTTATTGAGGGGCTCAACCCCAGTATCAAACTAAGCATGGCCCGAGAGTTGGAGATAGATATTGCATACCAGCAAGTTGTGGGGATTGCTAGGAGATTTGAGGGTATGCTGACTCGGGAGAGAGAGAAAAATGAGGCCAAGAGGTCTCGAGAGTCTGGCACTCATAGTGGTACTTGTTCCCCAGCGGAAGCTTGTCATGATACGGGCTTTGTGAGTCACCCTGTTCATTCAGCACTTCCAGCCGCCAGTGGTATTTCAGCCTCTCATAGGCCCCAAGAACCTTATTATGCACCACCATTGTTTAGTGTACCTCCTGCACGGGATGCTTTCAGCGGTCAGTCCAGCTGAACTGGCTCGAGCTAGCCACAACAACCATGCCCTCCGAGAGCTTGTTTTGAGTATGGCGAAACTTTCCATATAGTGAGGGATTGCCCCCAAACATATGAGGGGTGCACCTCCACAGATATCTCAAGCACTACGTGCTCCCCCAGGCCCTCAGGCTATGATTACAGCACTAGCTACCACTCCATCTGCACCGCCAGCTAGGGGTGGAGGTTGGACAGGTAGAGGTCACCCTAGAGGGGGAGGCCAGGCCAGATATTAAGCCCTTCCTGCTAGGACAGAGGCAGTTGCATCAGATTCTGGTATCACAGGTATTGTCCCGGTCTGTCATAGAGATGCATCAGTCTTATTTGATCTAGGCTCCACTTATTACTATGTGTCATCTTATTTTGCCCCGTATTTGGGTGTATCCCGCGATTCTCTAAGTTCACATGTTTATGTATCTACACTTGTGGGTGATTCTATTGTTTTTGACCTTGTGTATCGGTCGTGTTTGATTGTTCTTAGTGGTTTCGAGACCAGAGCCAATTTATTATTGCTCAGTATGGTGGATTTCAATGTTATTTTGGGAATGGACTAGTTGTCGCCCTATCACACTATCCTTGATTGTCATTCCAAGACGGTGACGTTGGCTATGCCAGGTCTACCACGGCTTGAGTGTAGAGGTACCTTAGATTACACTCCCAGCAGAGTTATTTCATTCCTTAAGGCTCAACAAATGGTAGAGAAGGGGTGTGATGCATATCTAGCTTATTGAGAGATGTCAATATTGATACTCCTACCGTTGAGTCAGTTCCGGTAGTGAGGGATTACCCAAATGTGTTTCTAGCAGATCTTTCGGGCATGCCACCCGATAGAGATATTGACTTCGGTATTGATTTGTTGCTGGGCACTCAGCCCATCTCTATTCCTACATATTATATGGCTCTTCCTTAGTAGAAAGAGTTGAAGGAGTAGTTACATGAGTTGCTTAATAACGGCTTCATTCGGCCCAGTGTGTCACCTTGGGGTGCTCCGGTCATGTTTGTGAAGAAGAAGGATGGTTTTATGCATATGTGCATTAATTATCACCAGTTTAACAAAGTTACAGTGAAGAATAGGTATATGTTGCCTCGTATTGATGACCTATTTGATCAGTTATAGGGTGCCAGAGTATTTTCCAAGATTGACTTACATTCAGGCTATCATCAGTTGAAGATTCGGGAGCTAGATATCCCGTAGACTGCTTTCAGGACTCGGTATGGTCACTATGAGTTTTATGGGATGTCTTTTGGGCTGACCAACACCCCAGCAGCATTCATGCATTTAATGAACGGTGTATTTTAGCCCTATCTTGACTTTTTTGTCATTGTGTTTATTGATGGCATTCTAGTGTACTCCCTGAGTTGGGAGGATCATGCGCAACACCTGAGGACTGTGTTCAGACCTTGAGAGAGAAGAAGTTATACGCAAAAATTTCGAAGTGTGAGTTCTAGATAGACTTAGTGGCATTTTTGGGTCATGTAGTATCGAGCGAGGGGATCAAGGTAGATCCAAAGAAGATTGAAGCAGTGCAGAGTTGCCTAGACTGTCCTCAGCTACGGAGATCCGGAGTTTTCTTGGTTTGGCGGGGTACTACTGTCAATTTGTAGAGGGTTTCTCATCTATTGCATCACCTATGACCAGGCCGACCCAGAAGGGTGCTCCGCTCAGATGGACTAAGGAGTGTGAGCGGAGCTTTCAAAAGCTCAAGACAACTTTGACTACGGCCCCAGTATTGGTATTGCCTACATATTCGTGGTCTTATACTGTATATTGTGATGTGTAGCGGATTGGCCTCGGTGCGGTGTTGATACAGGACAGTAGGGTGATTGCCTACGCGTCTAGACAGCTTAAGGTGCATGAAAAGAACTATCCTGTCCACGACCTTGAATTAGCAGCTATTGTTTATGCCTTGAAGATTTGGCGGCACTATTTGTACGGTGTCCCTTGTGAGATCTACACCAATCACCGGAGTTTGCAGCATCTGTTAAAATAGAAAGATCTTAACTTGCGTCAGCGGAGGTGGTTGGAGTTGCTTAAGTATTATGATATCACTATTCTATACCATCCCGGGAAGGCCAATGTGGTGGCTGATGCCCTGAGTCGTCGGGCAGAGAATTTGGGCAGCTTAGCATATCTGCCAGCAGTAGAGAGGCCATTGGCATTGGATGTTCAAGCTTTGTCCAACCAGCTTGTTAGACTGGATATTTCTTAATCGAGCTGAGTTTTGGATTGTTTGGTCTCTCAGTCTTCTCTTTATGATCGTATTAGGGAGCGTCAGTATGATGACCCCCATTTGCTTGTCCTTAAGGACACAGTTCAGCATGGTGATGCTAAGGAGGTCACTTTTAGGGAGGATGGTGCATTAAGGATGCAGGCAAGCAATGTGTACCCAATAAAGATGGGTTGCATGATTTGATTCTCTAGGAGGCTCACAATTCATGGTACTCCATTCATCCAGGTACCGCAAAGATGTATATGGACTTGAGACAGCATTACTAGTGGAGGAGAATGAAGGACATAGTATAGTATGTTGCTCGATGCCTAAAATGCCAGCAGGTGTAGTATGAGCATCAACGGCTAGGTGGATTACTTCAGAAGCTAGAGATTCCAGAGTGAAAATGGGAGTGTATCACTATGGATTTCGTTGTTGGGCTCCCACGGACTCAGAGGAAGTTCGAAGCAGTTTGGGTGATTATGGATAAGTTGACCAAGTCGGCTCATTTCATTCCAGTGATGACTAATTATTCTTCCGAGCAGCTAGCTCAAGTTTATATCCGCGAGATTGTCAAGCTTCATGGTGTGCCGGTATCTATCATTTCTGACCGGGGTACGCAGTTTATATCGCGGTTCTGGAGGGTCGTACAGCTTGAGTTGGGTACTCGGGTTGAGTCAAGCATAACATTTCACCCTCATACGGACGGACAGTCCGAGCGCACTATTCAGATACTGGAGGATATGCTCCATGCACGTGTGATGGAGTTTGGGGGTTCTTGGGATCAGTTCTTGCCACTTGCGGAGTTTTCCTACAACAACAGTTATCAGTCGAACATTTAGATGGCACCGTATGAGGCTCTGTATGGTAGGCAGTGTCGGTCTCCAGTGGGTTGGTTCAAGCCGGGAGAGGCTAGGCTATTGGGTAAAGACATGGTTCAGGATGCTTTGGAGAAGGTTAAGGTGATTCAGGATCGACTTCGTACAGCCCAGTCTAGACAGAAGAGTTATGCAGATTGGAGGGTTCGCGATGGTGCATTCATGGTTGGGGAGCGGGTCTTGCTCCTGATCTCGCCCATGAAGGGTGTTATGAGGTTCGAGAAGAAGGGCAAGTTGAGCCTTAGGTATATCGGGCCTTTTGAGATTCTAGAGAGGGTTGGAGAGGTGGCTTACAGACTTGCACTACCACCTAGTCTCTCTGCACCAGTGTTCTAAATTTCCATGCTCCAGAAGTATCACGGCGATCCATCTCATATGTTAGACTTCAGCTCAGTCTAGTTGGACAAGGATCTATCTTATGTTGATGAGCCGGCAGCCATTTTGGACAGGCAGGTTCGGAAGTTGAGGTCAAAGAACATCGCTTCAGTGAAGGTTCAATGGAGGAGTCATCCGGTCGAGGAGGCGACTTGGGAGACCGAGCATGATATGCGCAACCGTTTTACTCATCTTTTCACCACTTCAGGTATGTCTCTATACTCGTTCGAGGATGAACGATTGTTTTAAGAGGGGGGCTGTAACGACCCGGCCGGTCATTTCGAGAGTAGTAGCTCCAAACCCTTAATTATTTCTCCCTCTACTTCATTTTGTGGTTATGTAAGTCGTCGAGAGGATTTTTTTTTTTGGTTTTGTAGTGTTATGGGACACATACTCCCTAAAATGTAAGCTTTAAGTTCTAGGAATTTAACCGTAGTTGGAATTATCTGAAGACGGCTCCATAATGGAGTTTTGACGGTTCCTATAGCTCCATAAGGCAATTTTAATCTTAGGAGCGTGTTCGGATGTCGAATTGGAGGTCCGTAGGTCATTTTAGCGTCAATTGGCAAAATTTTGAAAATTTGATAAATTTTGGGAAGTTTGAACGGGAGTGGACTTTTTGATATGAGGGTCGGATTCTGATTCAGGAAGTTGTAGTAGGCGCGTAATGTCATTTATGACTTGTGTGCAAAATATGAGGTCAATCGGACTTGATTTGATAGGTATCAGCATCGGATGTAGAAGTTTGAAGTTTTAAAGTTCATTAGGCTTGAATCGAGCGCGATTCATATTTTTGGCGTTGTTTGATGTGATTTAAAGGCTACACTAAGTTTGTATGAATTTTTAAGACTGGTTGGAATATTTGGTTGAGGTCCCGGGGGCCTCGGGTGAGTTTCGGATGGTCAACAGGTCATTTTTGGACTTAGAAGATTTTCTGGTGCTGGGCTGGTTCTGGTGTCATTGCACCTGCAATGGGTTTGGCTACAGGTCCGGTCTCGCATAAGCGAGTTGGAAGTCACAGATGCGGAGGCGATGAGGATGGCCAGCGGTCGCAGGTGTGGTGTGAAGGCCGCAGAAGCGGAGTCGCTTATGTGGAAGATCGGTCGCAAAAGCGGACGAGTGTGGGAAGGCATGTCCGCATAAGCGAACATATTTGCGCATACGCACACCCGTAGAAGAGGGATTTGGACCGCAGAAGCATAATGGGTGCCAAGAGTTGTTTTCACAAAACCTGATCATGGGGAGCAGAAGCGCGTCCGCAGGTGCGGAACCTAGAGCGCAGGTGCGGGCCCTGAGGGACTTAAGTGATTTCTGCAGAAGCGGAGAAATTTACCGCAAAAGCGGTTCTGCAGGTGCGGATAATTGGCCGCAGGTGCGAAAGCCTGGGCAGTGTTTAAAACCGAAGGGCTTCGTGATTTTTGTCATTTTGGACTATGCAAACTCGGTCTAGGGCAACTTTTTGTAAATTTAGTTTTTGAGTGGCGATTTGGTATCGGATTTTAATAACTTTGATATGGGTGAACTCGATATCGAATGGGTGTTCGTATTTTATGACTTTTACCCGATTCCGAGACGTGGGCCCGGATCGACCTTTTTGGGCGAATTTCTAATTTCTTGCCAATGTCTTGATTTCATTGATTAAATTAGTTTCTTATAGCTATAATTATGGTATGTAATTGCTTTTGGATAGATTTGGGTCATTCAAAGTCGGAAAGTCGAGGAAAAGGCATTCTTATTGACTGATTGAGCTTGGCTTGAATTAAGTGGTTTGCCTAACCTTGTGTGGGGAAAATCCCCTTAGGATTTGGTACTATTGTGACAATTCTGTGATATGTGAGTGTCGTGTACGTGAGGTGACTAGTGCGTACACGGGCTAATAGTTGAAATCCGGTTTTTAGTGAATAGTAACCTGTTATATCTTAAATGAGTCGTCCCAACATGTGTAGTTATCCTGTTTCGCCTAATATCGCATGTCTACATGTCTTAAATGCTTATTTGAAATCTGTACAGCATGCTTAGTTGAATTTTTGTTTTTCCTTGATTTGTATTTAGTCTTAAATTGTAGGATTTTTTGTTATTAATTGTTGTTTCCGTCGGTTTTGAGCAGTGTCTTTACTTTTGGGACCATGAGGCGGTACCTCGGGAGATCCCTTGTTGCATATTTACTTTTGGGACTACGAGGCGGTACCTCGGGAGAACCCCGTTGCATATTTACTTTTGGGACTACGAGTCGGTACCACGAAAGATACTCTGTTGAGTATTTACTTTTGGGACTACGAGGCGGTATCTCGGGAGCGCCCCTGTTGTTTACCCCTATTTGTTGTGTAGTTTCCTCTTCTGTATTTCTCGTTGTTAAATACTCAGTCTTTCATTATATTACTATATCTTCTGCACATGTTTGTGTGCACACCCAGGTACCTCCTACCAGCTCCGTTATTAGTAGAGAGTCGTACTTCTGCTGTGGAGTCTTCAAGGTATATCTGCCAGTGTCCGCAGACCTCGGAGTCCCCATCTATCCTTTTATGTTGTTCTTCTTTATTTTTCCTAGATACTGATGTATAGAGACATTTAGAACAATTCCTTAGAGCTTGTGACTACCGGGTCTTTGGGAGATGTTATACTCAGAGTTGTTGGTTTTACTTGTATATGTCGAGCGGCAGTTTTCCAGCTTTATCTATATATATACTGATATTGTTAAGGTTTAGCCGTTATTTCTGTTATTATTTCAGTTATTCCGCAACTGTTAGGCTTACCTAGTCTTAGAAACTAGGTGTCGTCACGACATCTTACGCAGGGAGATTTGGGTCGTGACAATGCACACATCCATCTTCTTTTTCCTTTTTTTTCATCTATGTTTTTCTTAGTTTTCTACTCTGATGTTTTCCTTTCTATTTTCCCCATATTCAGCACATCAGTTTCTTCAGCAAATATAAAAAGGAAATTATAGAAAATTACTCTCCTTTTAAATTACAACCCTTTTGCATGCCGGTCAAAACTCCATTCTTACTCCTCTAATTAGTTCTGCAAAATTATCATACTTCTCCTCTTAAGTTTGACAAATAAATCCCCAAAAATACCTTATCCTTGATTAGCTCCTCCTCACATAAACCAAAGAGAAAAAGAAAATAGTGGAGTGCCACCATATATGCACACCAAAGAAAATCAAGAATATACAAAATCATACCCAAATATGGAATTTAAAGTATTGTTCATTCTATTAAAACCAAAGAGGTACACTTCAAAATATACAAAATATTTTATTATTCATTCTATTAAAACCAAGTAGACACAGCAGAGGAAATCAAGAATATACAAAATCATACCCAAATATGGAATTTAGAGTGTTGTTCATTCTTCTAAACCAAAGAGGTACTTATAAAACACATTCATATTGCAGCCAACATCATTAGGAAACAAAAGAACATTAGAGAAATGAATCGTTGTGAGAACCGAAACTCACTCTTCGGCACTATTTCTTTAAAATTTTGACACAAGCGAGTTATTGTAAGTATGCTTGTAATCTTTGGAGGGTCTACTTCTCTTCTGAGTTGGGGGAACCAGTTATTTCTCTGCAACAATTCCTTTTCCATCAATTATATTTTCGTTAGACTTACAGTAATAAAAATAGGAAAATAAATCAATGAAGTGATGGAATATAATGGGGAAAGGAACGTGGGTGTATTCGAGGAAGTAATTGAGTAGTTACTCAAGATGAGGGGATTCGTTGTTCTCAAACAATAAGCAGGTAGAGTTACCCCAAAAAAAAAACATGAGCAGATAACCTATAGAATATACAGAAAATTGTGAGAAAAAACTCATTATTATCTAAAAATCAATTGGAGAACCATATAGTACATATGAATGTATTCACATGTCTTAATTAAACTCCATTTACACTTAAAGAATTTGTGAATAACCTAGCTCCTTTTATTTATCATACACAAGAATTTCATAGTCAACGATTAATTTAAAAT
This sequence comes from Nicotiana tabacum, assembly GCF_000715075.1. NCBI lineage: Eukaryota > Viridiplantae > Streptophyta > Magnoliopsida > Solanales > Solanaceae > Nicotiana > Nicotiana tabacum. Next base: position 14,341,113 of record NC_134097.1, on the reverse strand, counting down.
GTTTCCAAACTTTAGCAACACAAGATGTAATAAAAAGCAAACTATTGTGCACGACTTTCAACCAATATGCAACATTGACTAAATAACCCTAATTAGTCTCAAAAGCAATTGTACAATAATAAGATGAAAATGGGGAGGTGAGAAGCTTCACTGGAATATCTGCTTGGACTCATTGTTTCTTACGCTGTAACCTGCTCCAACAACTGACGCAAATTGGCGGCAAACCAACATAAGCCTCGCAATGAGAAAAGAAAAAGAGAAGATACCAATAAAACCTAAAGTTTCATCCCCTAAAAACGATTGATTTCTTCTTCTCCCTGGATTTCCGCTTTGAATTATGATGCGTCTGCAGACAAGTTAATGATGCTTTTCGGTTGTCCAATTTGAGGGACGACAGCAACGTTTCTCTCTACATAGTCGTGACTTTTGAACTTTCACATTCAGTAAGTTTAATGAAAAAAATTAGGTAATAAGTCAAAAAATGACAAAATCTATAAATTGTTATAAATAAAATTGTATTTAAGGTGAATGTCTATATTTTAGAGAGATTCTAGGATTTGTTACTTTATGACTAAATCACTTTTTCCCTATAAATAGAGGGGTTCTATTTCATTGTAATTAATCCCAAAATCAATTAGAATTCTCTCTCTTTCTTTGCAATATTCTTCTTTATTGTTTCATTATACGTTATCAGCTCTACCATCTCAAGAAACTCTTTGAGAAGATTAAGCAAATATGAATATCCCACAAAGAAAGTTTGGATCAAAGTTCAATTGTAAAAATATTTGTTTAAGTGATTCATATACGACGCATACGATATTCAAAGAGAAGAAATATTTCTCTCATTTAAGTACGTGTAAGGCAGATGTTACTATAATTTCTAGTAGTAGTAATCTAATCGAAGGCTCTGTTAGGGCTACTATAACTCTGCCTAGGGGAACAATACTCATTATAGATAATACAATATTCTTTTCCAAGTCCAAGAGGAACTTGTTGAGTTTTAAAGATATCCGCCGAAATGAATATCATATTGAGACAATAGATGAGAATAACCTTGAATATCTCATCGTTACCAAGAATATCTCTGGTCATAAAAAGGTTATTGAGAAGTTCACATCTTTGTCTTATGGCCTATATTTGGCAAGAATGAGTGCAATTGAGGCACATTCTATCGTAAACCAAAAGGTTACTGATTCCAATACTTTTGTACCTTGGCATGATCGTTTGGGATATACTTGATCAATTATGATGAGACGGATTATAGAAAACTCAAATGGGCATCCATTAAAGAATTTAAAGATTCTTTTACATAATGAATTTTCTTGCGCTTCTTGTTATCAAGGCAAGTTAATTATTAGACCATCACCAACAAAGGTTTGGATTGAGTCCCCTACATTTTTGGAACGTATACAAGGGGATATTTGTGGACCTATTCACCCACCTAGTGGGTCATTTAGATACTTTATGGTCTTAATAGATACATCTTCTAGATGGTCTCATGTGTGCCTATTGTCATCTCACAATCTGGCGTTTGCAAAATTAATGGCATAAATAAACCGATTACGGGCACAATTTCCCAATAACCCAATTAAGTTTATTCGACTTGATAATGCTGCTAAGTTTTCATCCCAGGCATTTAATGATTATTGCTTATCAATTGGGATAAAAGTAAAATATCTTGTAGCTCATTTTCACATTCAAAATGGCCTTACAGAGTCTTTAATTAAACGTTTGCAATTGATAGTGACACGCCCCGAACTCGGGGAGCGCGATTGGCGTTCAACCGAGTGAACCCGGTCAAGTAAGCATGTCAGATACTTTCTACCCAAACACACTTATGAATAAAGAGAATACATATTTTCATTAATTAGACAATAAGGAGATCATGTATACAATACCAATTCATTACCATTAGTTACTTTATTTTAAAGTCTCAAATTAAACAAATTTTCATGGTCTGAAGTGGAACAAGTAATTCAAATACAACATAACTTGTTTGACTTCTCCAGCACTAATATACAACCCAAACTATATCTACGAAGTCTCTAATATTGCCGGTAACAAAGCCCTAACTATACCTCAAATACAATACACAAGGAACAAAAGATACATGACCCCGAAATAAAGTGGTGCTACCAAGTCAGCTCGGAAGAGGGTGTACCGCTATCACTGATCAATGTCTCCTGCTGTGGAACCACCTGCATCCATTGAAGATGCAGTGCCCCCGGCAAAAGGGACGTTAGTACATTACTAGTATGAATGATAAAATACCCTCTCAATAGAATGATTAATATTACAAGCAAGAACAATCATATTATCAGTGGAAGCCTCAAACAACATCAAACCTCAAGTTAGGACAAAAACAGTGTTCAAATAAATTTCCATATCTTAAGTTGGGAGATCTTTAGTACCAATATGCCACCGTTCACAATACTAATATCACCGTACTTTTAGCACGGAGTCTGATCACGACCCGATCGGCTAGGCCGTCTCATCCGACACATCAACCACAATCACAATTTCAATTATAATTTCCAGCACAATCACCACCATATATGCGGCATGGCATCCGATCACGACCTGATCGGCTAGGCCGTCTAACCATAATGATATGGGAATCGACATCATCCTTTTCTACCAATCATCTCGTTTCATACTTCTTTCACATCTTTTCATTTTATTGGCACTAATGGTCACAACTATAAAATCATTCTTGGCACGTCGACCGTATTTAGTATTTCATACTCACCTTTTTTACTTTCAAACATCATCATCATTATCAACAACAAGGAATTTCAAATCAAGGTTTTAGTACACATGTGAACAAAGAGTCTTAGGCACATAGAGATTTTTCACAAAATTTAGCATAATAGCCTTCGTTTGAACTTGACTTGAAGTCAAAACATTTTTAATGCACAGCCCATACTTTGAACACATTCTCAAATGATAACATAACATGATAAAAGTATTTGGGATATATATTGAACATATATCTTTGTAACGACTCGTCCGGTCGTTTCGAGAGTTATAGCCTCGATTTTTCCATTTCTTCTTCCTTTTATGCTTTTCAGCTATATTATGATGTATCGGGTTAGTTGGTTCGGGTCCGGAGTGATTTCAGAGTGAATTGAGACGCTTAGTCTCTTATTTAGAACCTTAAGTTTGGAAAAGTCAACCGGATGTTGACTTATGTGTAAACGGTCTCGGGTTTGAATTCTGATGGTTCCATTAGCTTTGTTAGGTGATTTTGGACTAAGGAGCGCGTCCGGAATGTGATTTGGAGGTCCATAGTTGAATTAGACTTGAATTGGCGAAAGTTGGAAACATGGAGATTTCGGTCGACAGTGGAAAATTTGATATCGGGGAAGGAATGGATTTCCGGAAGTTGGAGTAGGTTCGTGGTGTCATTTGTGATGTATTTATAAAATTTGAGGTCATTCGAATGAGGTTTGGTAGGTTTCAGCGTCATTTGCGAAATTTAAAAGTTTAGAAGTTCTTAAGCTTGAATCCGAGGGTAATTTGGTGTTTTGATGTTGTATTGAGTGATTTGAAGGCTCGACTAAGTTAGTATGTTGATATATGACTTATTTGTAGGTTTGGTTGAGGTCCCGAGGGGCTCAAGGTGATTTCGGATGGCTAATGGGAGGTTTGGAATATGGAAATATAGCTGAACAGCTGCTGCTGGTGGTGTTTTTCCGCACCTGCGGAGGGGGAGCCACAGGTGCGAGGTCGCTGGTGCGCTTGGTGAGCTGCAGATGCAGACATAAAAGACTTGGGCTGGAACCGCAAGTGCATAAGATTGGTCGCATCTGCGAGCCCGCATATGCGAGGCTGAGTCGTAGATGCGAAAGTGAGGAGGACTGGCAGTTGCCGCATGTGCGAGGTCTTTTCCGAACCTGCGAGAACGCAGAAGCGGATAGGGAGCGCAGGTGCGGAGATGGGCACTTAAGTGATTTTCCACTTATGCAAAAATTTGTCTGCAAAAGCGGCTCCGCAGGTGCGCATTTTGAGTTGCAGTTGCGAAAAACCTGGACAGAACATATAGTTAGAATACTTCGCGAATTTTTGTTCATTTCCACCATTTTCAAGTCGGACCTTGGAGCTTTTAGAGCGATAATTTGAAGGGGATTCAAGGGTATTCACTGAGGTAAGTTTCTTGAGCTCTATTATCATTAGCTATGGTATTTTCCCGTTAATTTCTCACCTAATTAGTAGCATTTTTGGAGTGAAATAAGGGGTTAGGGCTTGGGATTTTGGAGAGAGTAATTTGGGGAGTTGAGGAACCAAATGAGGTCAGATTTTGATGAATTTAGTATGGGTAGACTCCTGAGTGAATGGGCTTTCAGGTTATGCGACTTTTGTCGGATTTTGATATGTGGGCCCGGGGGCCGGGTTTTGAGTGAGTTTCGGGATTTGGCCTATAAATTGGTATTTTCCTTGTGGGATTCATTCCTTTAGATTATATTGATCGTATTTTATTGCTCGTTGATAGATTCGGGTCATTTGGAGGCCAGTTCGAGAGGAAAGAGCATTCCGGAGTAGGAGTTCTACATTGTTGAGGTAAGTAACAGTTTTAAATCTGGTCTTGAGGGTATGAACTCGGAGTTTGGTATAATGTGACTGTTTGGAGGTGGCACCCATGCTAGGTGACGGGCGTGTGGATGTACGCCGTGAGGGATTGAGACTTGGTCCGTCCCGGGAGACTGTGAAGTCTAATAGCCTTTATTTGTGTTTATATGCATTCCTGTATACTAGAACTTGACTGCCTTTCATGTTAGAAATCATGCTTAGGCTATATTCCTGCTCCTGGTAGTTATATTCAGTCGTAGTGATTCTTGTACATGTTTACCTCAGTCTCTGCTATTTTCCCTGATTATATACTGTAACACTTTTATTTGGGTTGTTTTTCCTTTCTTTATTGAGAGCTATGAGACTAGAGAGGTTCATGACTGAGTAAGACCGAGGGGCTGGTTGTGAGGTATTGTTCTATGGCATGTGAGATGTTTGTGCGGATTCTTATGTTTATTCTATGGCACGTGAGTTGTCCATGCGGATTCAGATATGATATTATAGCACGTGAGTTATCCGTGCAGCATGTGAGTTGTCCGTGCGGATTATAGCGCTTGGGCTGTAGGAGCCTCTCATGAGTTTGAACACCCCTAGTGAGCGCAGGTACCTATTGAACGTGTGCATTGAGGGCTGAGAGTTGGGTGTTGAGTTATTGAGGGTGTGAGTGACAGTGTATGTGAGGTTTCATCTATTTCACTTTGTTGTTGCATTTAGCTGATAATTTTTTGGCTGGAATTGGTAATTATGCAACTGATCGTTTACTCATGTTTACTCTTAACTGTGAAAATTATCAACTGAATTGTTCTGTATAGCTCGTCACTACTTCTCAATTCCTTATTTATTTCTGTTACTTGCTGAGTTGGTTGTACTCATACTACACCCTTTACTACATATGCAGATCCAGGTGTGTCTGAGCACGGAGATTGTTGAGTCCAGGCCTGTTTGAGTTTCGGAGACTGCAAGGTAGCTGCCAGCATCCGCAGGAACTTGTTACTCCTTCACATTTCTTTTCGTTTTGTACTGATATTTAGACATTGGCTGTAATAGTTTTAAATACTTAGACGCACATGACTTGGTGACACCCCGATGTTTGGGGCTCGTTTTCCGCACTTTGTTCCAAATTTGAGTTTAACTTTGATTTTATGAAAACTTCCTGATATGGAAAGCTTTACTTTACTTTTATATTTAGTTTGGAAGTATTTTTGGGAAGGTCGGCTTGCCTAGTACCACCGATAGGCGTCATTACGACACGTTAGGTTTTGGGTACATATATCTTTCAACACAAGCTTATTCGGAATAGCCAATTTTATAATGAACAACTCGGGACTTGCATAAATTACATGAATACCGTGGGATTCAATTCTAAGAGAGGAGTTTAGCCAACATACCTCGATTTGAGCTTTCCTTAAATTACTACAACGTTCCAAAAATCCTAGCAACTCTAATATATTTTGAGACATAATAAAATTGTAACACAAATTAGGAAGATATTCATGGTTTCAGCTCATTTGAGCATTTTATCAAATACTAAGTGTGCAAATTTGGCTACAAGGTTCTTCTACAAGCTTTTCTTCATTCCACAACCCAATATTTACTTATTTGAGCTCAACAATCTTCCCACAAACCTTATTGGTACATGAATATATACATAATACTCTCACACCTTAGAATCATACTCTCAATCACCCATCTTTTACCCCAAACTCGAAATTGATGAATTGGGGAAAGAAATTCTTACCTCTTAGAAGTCCTAGCAAGGTCCTTGTGAAATCTCCAAGCTTTGAGTAAGAATTGATGAACAAAATGGCAAGGTTTTCTCTTTCTCTCTCTAAGATACTCTCACCTCTCTCTAAAAATATAAGATGAAACCCTTAAAAAATGACCCCTAAAGACATTTTATAAAAATGGGATCGGGTTATAAAAATCAAAAAAATAGAGCCCTGTCACAGATCTATGGTCTCATATACGACCACATAATGCTTCTGCGGTCCGCGGAATGGGCCGCATAATGGCCCTCCGGAACTGGGCAACACTGCCCCACTCTGCGACCGGTCTACGGTCTGCAGACTTGTTCTGCGGTCGCATAATAGACCGCAGAACCTTCTTCAAACCTTTCTCATGCTGGTTCTGCGATGGGATCTGTGGCCTACAAAATGGTTATGCGGCCGCATAATGGACCGCATAATGGTCCTAAATTTTGGCTCAAGTTTTTGCTTAACTCTGTGACAGATATGCGGCCCGCAGAGTGATTCTGCGATCGCAGAATGAACCGCAGAAATGCCCTACACTTCCGAAGATTTTTTTCAACTCCCCAACGCACCTCATACACGTAAGCCTACCTCGGCATCATTAAACCTTAAATTCCTTTGCAAAATTTTATGGGGCCTTACAGATAGCAAGACCGTAACTCATGAAAACGAGGTTACCTACTTCTCTTTGGGGTCATGCTATTTTGCATGCAGAAATGCTAGTTCATCTCAGACCGACAAATTATCATAAATATTCCCTATCACAATTAGTTTTGGGTCATGAACCTAATATATCTCATTAAATTTGGGTGCGCAGTATATGTTCCTGTAGCACAACCATATCGCACCAAGATAGGTCCCCAAAGAAGGTTAGGAATATATGTTGGGTTTGAATCGCCCTCCATTATTCGCTACCTCTAAACATTAATGAGAGATTTGTTCACTGGTCAATTTGCAGAAAGTCTATTCGATGAGACATTTTCCCAAAATTAGGGGGAAAATGGTGAAACCAAACGAGAATTTTTGTGAAAAATACCTACTGGGTACACGTTGATTTACGTACTCATGTTGTATTTCTGCACTAAATGTGTAGGATTTGACAGGTTTATTTGATGATTACCTTGGCGCGTAGGCGCACATGTTGAGGAGACTTCATGTGAGCTTCACTTCAGACAACGCATCGCATTCCACCGAGTCTCCATTGTACTAATTATTTTATTCTATCTTATTACATCCAGAACAGATGTTGTATTATTTTTATACTCCTTAGAAAATGCTCATGCACTTGTGACACCGGGTTTTGGGGGTTCCTACTGGTTGTTCGTTATTGTAGTTCACGTAGTTATTATTATTTTACACTGTAAATTCCATTTTAAACTATTTAAGCAATGGAGATTATGATTTCGAAAGTAATAAAATGAGCAAATAAATTAATAAATCAACGTTGACTTGCCTGACAGTGGCGTTAGGCGCCATCACGACCTATAATGGATTTTGGGTCGTGACGGCTTGGTATCAGAGCATTAAGTTCACTTGAGTCTCACGAGTCATGAGCAAGTCTAGTAGAGTCTTGTGGATCGGTACGGAGATGTCTGTACTTACCTTCAGGAGGCTACATGGTTGTGAGGAGCATTTCCCTTCTTGATTTCCTCATCGTGCGGTTTGATTCCATTGAGGCTTGTGTCTTTATTTCCTTCCTACTCGATCTTCTGCAACGTGAGACACTTGTTATCAAATTGGGCGTCGAGTAGTTGTATTGAAACTACAAACGTGGTGCAGGATGTTTTTCCCTACGTGTTCTGGCAGGCTATTATCGTCTCCTTGTGGAAGGGTGTTCTACCATTTCAGTTTAGTATTTGTACTTCCTATGGTTTTGAGGATATGCACAGATTGCTATGACGTTCATGAGTTATTATCGCCCCGCGTTGGTATAATGGTAGAGTGCTTATTTATGGGTCGCGGTAGTGAATGTAGGATTTCTCAGTGCTTTATTTAGAGGTTCAGCATTTAAATCTAGCAAAGGAAAGGCAATCGGACTATGGATGTTCAGGTTTTGGTTGATGGAGTAACGAGACTTGGTATCTTCGAGTGTGGTAGAATTTTCATTATGATGCAGTGGCGTCATCCCTGTTTGAACGTATTAAGGATTCGCCTGTGTTATGGTCTTCTTTGATTTATGCCTTCGAATCAGGGTGTTGTGAAATGGTGCCTAAGACGCGGTCGTCAGAGATAGCGGTGTGTAGCGATTCTGAATCGAATTGGTAATTCTAATGTTGATGGCTCGAGAGAGATTATCTTCCAGGAGGCTTAGAATTGGTAGCAATTTATTAGTTCGGGGGCTACAGGTATGGATTTTGGTTTGAGGCAGCAATTGGGCAGTGAAGAATGAGGAAGGACATGGCGGGAGGCATCTCATAGTGATTGGATTACTAGCAGGCCAAGTATGAAAAGCGAAGGTCAAGAAGTTGCTAAAAGGAGATGGTTTGACCAAAGTGAGAGTGGTAGAGTAACATATGGATTTCTGTGGTAGGATGGCCACGTACCTTGAGAATGATTGGAGTTATTTGGGAGGCATGGTGGAAAGTGACTAGGTCCACAAATTAAAATTGGAATAGTGGTTACTGTATGGAGAAAGATTTAATATGGCAGAAAGGAGTTTGCTTGAAATGAAGAGGGGTTTGAAAACTTGATTATCATTTCAGATGCAACATGACTTTGAGTTTGGAAGGTATTGTCGGACTTTCAGTTGATGTCAATGGGGAAGGAACAGACTTGTACAACTGGTGGACGAACATGGGCTCAGGAGAGTTTTTATTGATTTCGAGGTAGTTATATCCAGTGCAACATCATTTAGGGAGATGTCGGTATGAAATTTCCACAGGTGGGCTATCTCCTGTGAACAGGTTAACGGTTATGTGATGTTGATGAAGCTTCTACGAATAATTGTATTTGCTACCCGGTAAGAGGTCGGATATGGGATTGTGGCTGATGATTCAGAATGTTCATGAGATGTTTAACAAAAAGTCTTGAGAAATTTGGCGGGTTAACGGTGCGAGATCATGGTAATTTAGAAGGAGGAATCGTTGTGGGCTCTACATTATGTGATGGTAGCTTAAAGCTAAGTGGGGGAGCTCCACCGTCTATGATTGGATCGCGTGGTTGTCTGCTTGTGCGGTTTCTGGTTATCAATGCGTTGGTGGATTATTTATGACTGAGAAAAGAAGACATCAGGAGTAATTTGAGAAAGTAACTTGATGAATGTGTGCTATACTTCGCATTATCGATTGAGGTGCAGGTCTGGGAGGATTCAGAGTTTATGCTTCTTGTGGATGTAATGTAAAAGGAAACGAATTCAGCTGGTTGCTTCTTTGAGAAGGGTGTTCATGTGCTAGCAGCACGTTGGAGTTGGATAATATTCGGGAGGTCAGAGTGGGTGACTCTCAACAATGGTCTTAGTGGGTTCAACAATTAAAGTGCAATGCCTAAGGGTTTCGGTTCTGTTGTGTGGTTAAGTATCGAGTTGTTGCAGTGGATTATGAAAGGAGCTCGGAGTGTTCCATGTTATCATAGGGTCTGCGGTGCAGTATAAGAGGAAAGGGAGAAATAGCTTCGGATTCGCGGAAGTCCTTGCAGAATGTGTGTACCAGTTGGAGATGATATTGTGCACTTGAGAAGGGTGTGAGATGGTTCATGGGCATTGAGACGATGTGGTCTCGCGATTCGGGTCACTCGAGATGAGTGCAGATTGAGTTCGTTATGTTGTTAAGGGAGCTATTATTATTTCTAAGACAGGTCAAGAGTAAATTTAAAGAAGTTGGGTCGGTGAGTAATGGTTGAATCGACATGATTGTGGCAATGATCAGTTCCTTCGGTGTATGAAGTTATACATGTGGTTTATGATTGTACGTGCGGGCTCGACAGCCACCACAACTTGATTGATTTAGGAGGTATTTGATTCTAATGGCATCGTTATGTGTAGATGGATTTCGGAAGAGTTATGGTGGTTTAGACCATAACTTGAGGTTTGTATTTTCTGTGGTTTGGGGAATTCAGCTGCGTGTTGCATTGGTTCTTCTGAAAAGAGCTGAGTGAAAAGTTTCTCGCCAATGAAGTGTTTATTCTACTGGTAATTCAGGGGTTATGATGAATTCTAGTATTCCCGTGTAGCGGCATGATAGGTGCAGTGAGCGACATGGGAATTTGAAAGTTGAGGATCAAGGTTGCAGTTCGGTATTGTCAAAAAGGTCACGAGCTCGGATGGGTAGGGGAGAATTCAGATGTTAAGAGTAAGCTGGTATTTTCTTTAGTGTCACCTGAGAATAGAGTTCTGTGGAAGAGGCATTGTGTATTAAATTGCGGATTGTGGTTCGCCTTATAAAATTAGTAAGGTTGGTGGTATAGAGGTGCAGATTTTGCCAACTGGTGCGGAAGGTTGTGGGAGTGTACACCACGGGGAGATTTGTATAAGTGTGACATGTTAGTCACTTGATTGTCAAAAATTGAAACCAAGTATGGAGATTTTTGGTACTATCGTTAATGTGGGAGTTTGTCCCGGATTCGGCGGCTGCTCGTGTGTGTCATGAATGGGGCCATTGTGGATCCTTGAAAGGTTATTAGCCCAGCATAGTAGGATCAGCATCGGCTTGAGGTCCGTTGATGGGTCTAATGTGAATGTGTGCTCTACATCAGGCCGTGTGTGTTCATTCAGCATAGTGTTGCTTATGGAGGAGTCTTCGGACATTGGATGTTATTCTCGTCGTCAGTATTCCATGTAAATATCTATTGTGCTATGTGGGTTGTGAGACGGCTTGAGTATTCGCACATGTGTTGGGGTCCCGTGAAGCTTGTGGTGGTATATGAACAGGATGGCTCTCGAGATGTAGGTCATTTATTACACCTTAGTTGTGCTCGGGTTTCGTAGTGTATGGCACTATCCGTCTCCCCGGGATTTGTATTATGCACTTGGCATGCTTGTGGTTGATATTCGGGCAATTTCATAAGTATAAGCGTTACTCCTTGATGTGTGTGTTTTCTTCTTGATTGTTATGTGTGGATGGGGTAGCACTCCGCCACGGGTATATTGTTTGGATCGGGTTGCACGCCGCAATAGTGTCATGTCAGATCGGGTTGCACGCTGCAACAGCGAGATGTCGAACATAGTTCCTTACACTCATTTTTGTCTGTCTTGTTTTTTTTTACCTGAGGTAGGTCCACAGCATCTATTCAGCCATTTTATTCGTTACGCATGCTGGGTAATTCCCTGTCAGAGTTCATTCTTCCGTATGAGTTATATTCAAGTGGTGACTTATTGGCGCTTTGATGGTGCTGCATAAGATTTTGGTTAGTGTTTGAGGTGGCTTATTGCCTGAGCAGCTTGTACTGGGTGAGATGAGGTTATTGGACCTAGGATCAGTGCAATCAGATTTATATAAGGTACATTAAAGAGAAAATATTGTTATTCAGTTAGAATGAGGAAATGGTCCTGTCAGGAGGAGAGACTCCGTAATTTGTTGATTCGGTAGGCGATTATTAGTTTCTACACATCTCTGACATCGTGGCAGTATTTCGAAGGTTGGAACAGGACTTATATGCATCATGAGAGGTATTACGGGCACCAGATTCGTGAAATTCTAGCTAGTGTGGTCAGAGGATGTTATTATGGGGAACCGACTTATGAGGTGCAGGGCATGATTTCAACATAGGTGCATGATTGTGTTTTGGTACAGTGTGTGTTGATTGATACGGAGTTCGTGTGTTAATATCTGGTCTTGTAAAGAAATTTGGAAGTTGTAATTTGGTTCTAAAGCTTGTTAGCTAAGGTTATAGGGAGGATCTTCGGTCTGGCTCAAGCTAATGTTCTCCACTGGGTTGTGGTGGCACGGGCAGGTGATCGAGGTGTCAAACAGCGATTTTGGACAACTCCACAGCAGTTCGTAGCACGTTCGAGAACGAACGTATGTTTAAGCGAGGGAGAATGTAACGACCCGACCGGTCATTTTGAGCTCTAGCGCGTCGTTCAGCGGTTTGAGGCCCCGAGTAGCTTCACTTCATGTATTATGAATCATACATGTGGTCAGAATTAAATTTTGGGAAGTTCGGAGTTGATTTGGGAAGAGAATTCTAATTTCGGAAGTTTTAAGTTGGAAGAATTAACTAAGGTTTTACTTTTGAATAAACGACCTCGGAATCGGGATTTGAAGGATCCAATAGGTTCGTATGAGGATTTCGGACTTGGGCGTTTGTTCGGGTTGAGTATCGGATCACCCGGGAGCATTTCGGCGCTTATTATGGAAGGTTGGCATTTTAAAGGCTTAAGAATTTTATAAGTTTGGTTTGAAGTGGATTTTGATGTTATCGATGTCCGTTTGGGGTTCTGAGCCTTGGAATAGCTTCATTATATTATTTATGACTCGTGAGCGAAATTTGAAGTCATTCCGGATTGATTTGATACGTTTCGGCACAAGATAAAGAATTTGGAAATTTGGAAAAATAATAAGTTTGATTCGAGGCACGATTCATGATTTTGATGTCGTTTGACGCGGTTTAAGGCTTCAACTAAGTTTGTATTGTATTTTGGGATGTGTTGGTATATTTGATTAAGGCCCCAAAGGCCTCGGTTGGATTCTGAATGGTTAACGGATTGATTTTTGGACTTAAGGGAAAACTGGAAAATTTCTGTTGCTGGTGTGATTGCTTCTGCGGAAGCCTGGTCGCAGAATCGACCTCGCAGTAGTGAGATGGACTTCGTAGAAGCAGCCAGGCATAGATGAGGCGGGGGTCGCAGAAGTGGGCAGGTGGACCGCAGAAGCGATGTCGCACCTTCGGTGAATCGATCGCAGAAGCGAAAATGTGAGGGAGGGATGCTTCGCAAAAGCGGCAGTGTTCGCCGCAGAAACGAGTCCGCAATAGCGGACCTTTTGTCCACAGAAGCGAGAGAAGAAGCAGAAGCGAGGAGGAGCATCGCATTTGCGGAGCCTCAGAAGCGGCTAATGGACCGCAAATATGAAAGGTCGATGGGCAGTGTGTTCTTTTAAAAGCGGGATTTGGCCCATTTTCTTTCATTTTCACTTGGTTGGGGAGATTTTGGAGAGCTTCAAGGGGAGATTTTCATCAAGCAACACAAGGTAAGTGATTCCCACCTATTACAAGTTAACTATATGGTTTGTATATGGATTTAAACATAAAAATTAGTAGGAATTTGGGAGTTTTGGTAGAAATCCTAGAAATTGGTATTTTTGAATTTGGACCACGAAATTGGACATGAAATTTGGAATAAGTTATATATTTTAGTTCGTGGTGTTAGGGGTAAAGTTTATCTTCGAAAAGTTTCGAAATCCGAGCACGTGGGCCCGAGGGATGTCTTTGTTGGCTTTTAGAGTGGAGTTGGGGATTGTTAGGAATTGATTAATTATGAGCATTTGGAGTATATTTTGATCGGTTTGCACGTTGTTTGACTAGTTTTGAAGAGACGGGCATCGGGTTGAGGTGTTTGAGTGGTGTTGGAAATGGAACTCGTAAGTCTTCTGTCTAACCTTATGAGGGAGAAACTACACCTAGGTAATATTTCTTGTTATGTGTAACTAGTTGTGGGTGCTACGTACACACGAGGTGACGAGAGTCCGTACGTTGCTAAAGTATATTTATGTCCGGGTAGACTTAGGGATGTATCATGTAATAATTGAATTATTTGAACTCATTTTGCTGGCTTAATTAATTGAAGTTATAATTGAAATTGATTTGCAAATAAATATATGTACACTAGGCCAAGCCTTAACACTTTGAGTTGTGGGCGAGTTATTTGAGAAACAGTAAAAATTATATTCATTTTGTGCCCATGTATTGTATTGTAAACACATGTCTCGTAATTTGTTAACTTCCTTCCTTTATTGTGGAGCGGGCCGAACGCCTCGACAGTATATAGATGCATCTATGGTTCGTGTCGTACGACCCTTGGCAGTATACACATTATTCTGGATCGGGCCGAATGACCTCAGCGAAATCATGCGTTATAACGCTATTAGTCCGAATATTCACGTGATAAACCTTTCACTGATGCCCAGCATTTTATATGGTATTCCTTATTTATTTCAGATTGACACTTGACATTTTCTGAGCTGTTAAGGTAGAATACAAGATCTAGAAATTCATGCTTAAAAGAACTAATTGGAAGATTATGTAATTTGCAGATTTACCCCATTGTTGTCGTATTCTTCATATATGCTTATGTTTTATTATATTGCTTTAATTGGACCTTTAGTAAGTGTCGATGTCGACCCCTCGTCACTACTTCTCCGGAGTTAGGCTAGATACTTACTGGGTACGCGTTGATTTACGTACTCATGTTGTACTTCTGAACTAAATGTGCGGGATTTGACTCGTTCATTTGATGATTACCTTGGCGCGTAGGCGCACCTATTGAGCAGACTTCATGTGAGCTGCATTTCAGGCTACGCATCGCAGTCCACCGCGTCTCCATTATACTAATTATTTTATTCTGTCTTATTACATCCGGGACAGATGTTGTATTATTATTGTACTTCTTAGAAAATGCTCATGCACTTGTGACACTGAATTTTGGGGGTTCCTACTGGTTGTTTGTTATTATAGTTCACGTAGTTATTATCATTTTACACTGTAAATTCCATTTTATACTATTTAAGCAATGGAGATTTTGATTTCGAAAGTACTAAAATGAGCAAATAAATTGATAAATCAACGTTGGCTTGCCTGACGGCGGCGTTAGGCATCATCACGACTTATAGTGGATTTTGGGTCGTGACAATATCATTCAGGTCCAAAGTGAATAAAGAGAACTGAGGCCCAAAAGATATACATCTCTGAGAAATAATAGAAACAGCCCGATAAACTTAGCCAGCCCGATATTTGTGTCTGGAGTGTTCTGTGAAATTAGCAGAAACCTCTTCTCCGTCAACATACTTGTGGTTGTGGAAGCATAGGAAGAAACTAAAATTTATAATATGGAGCTTCCTTTTCCGATGATATGAACAAGATGATAGTTGATATAATGGGTAATATCATGTCATTATATTGCTGGCCAAATATTTTCCACATATTGAGAGGTTCACTTTTAAGAACTGGACATAGTGGACATGCATCACTCATGGAGCATCTTAAAGGAATTAAACCGCCATGAGAAGATATAATACCCTTTGTACTTCATAAATATCGTTTGAGAGATTAAAAATAATGATAAATTTTAATTAGATATCTTATTTCTCTAGGATTTTAGTTCAATTGGTCCCAACACCATCTTATCTCGTCAATCTCGATTGATCTAATAAATATATCAATTGATATCTCTTAAAATTTATGGAGACGGGGTACAATTGTTGAGACTTACTTAACGGAAAAAAGGAATTAGCCTCGCACGAATTCCATCACTAAATAATATAATGACGGATTAGTAACAGATTATCAAAGAAATCATGTTAGCTATGTTAGAGTTATTCATTGCTTGCAAAGAATGTACGATGTAGATTATGGAGGGTACCCTGGAGCATATATGGGCTGGTAAAGCGATTTTTTGCATTATTGTGCTAGGTTGAGGTTAGGTTGGACATATAACTAGGACTTAGTGTTGGTTTTGCAGGTTCAACTAACTAATCCATTTCTTTAATTTGGACTCAAATTATGCATACATATGACAAAATAAAATAAAATGTATGTATATAATAAAATCAAATGGAGTTTAAACCGGACTCTAGATCTAGGGGTGTCCATGGTTCTGTTCGGTTCGGCCAGTTATTTTATAAAATTTGTACCATACCAATTTTTCGGTTATTCTCTTATGTATAATCAAAATTAGATTTTTCGAAACCGTCCCGATCATGTCGGTTTCTCTTCACTATCGGTATGATTCGGTTAATTTTCGATATTTGTTTAAATATCATGTAAAATTCACCAGTAAAAGTAAAATGCAATGACATACGTTCTTTTATAGGACATAGCAAAACTATCTAGACATTTTTACTGTTTAAAGGGTGATGAATTAAGAAACATGAAAGATGGCTAGAGTATAGATCCGTCAACTATTCTACAGTAACGTAAAAGAAACCAAGCAAAGGCAAAGAAAATATAAATCACACGAGTTGAAAGATATTAACCAAGTTGGGACTCAAGAATAAAGTTTATAGAAGATTAAATATTCAAAAAGATAAATCTAAATTATGTGGAAAAAAACATATTCAATACATTATAGTTTGTTACTCATAATCGGTGGAATACTTTGTGTCTCCAATGAAGATACTTGAAATAACTTAGTTTAAGTAGAAGTAGCATAAGAGGTTTTAGGAATTAGTAATTTGAGTTTAATTACTTATTGACTTGTAACAATTTTCATAATTCCAAAACCCAAAGAAAAATTTAATACTTTATTATTTTTAAACATACTGTATAAATATATATTTCACGTATAAAATTTATTCGGGTGGGTTCGGTATTTTTTCGATTTAATTTTATAAAATAAAAAATATGCCCTAATTATCGATTCGGTTATAGATTTATATAAAAACCTATAAAAAACCTAAAAATCGGTTTGGTGCGATAAGGTTCGGTCAGTTTAGTGGATTTTCGAATATCCATCGACACCTATCTAGATCCTATGATTCGAGAGTGGAACATATTTTCCAAGAAGGAAACACTTCTGCTGATCGATTAGCCAATATCTGTGTTGAGAATGAAAAAGATCTTCATTTAAAAGCTGGTGGATTACCTCTCCTGTTATAAGGTTGCTGCTTATTAACAACACGAACTCTCCGTATGTAAGAATTCATAGGAAATAACTCACGCATTTTTACACAAATATCATATTCATTGTTTACTTTGTTTAGTCATATACATAATTTATACATTAAATATACGCAATTATACATATCTATTCGCGCATGTATTCACATCTATTCGCGTCATGCGTTCATGAATACAGTAACGGCAATCACCTTAAAAATTAGTTTGGCCAGCTATCTAATAACGAAAATAATATCAATTAGCGTGATACAATCCTAATATAACTCAGCAAAATCAATTCTAACATGCCTCATTATCAACCCAATTAATTAGAATGATTTTTCAGTTGTATTTAACTTTATATTTAGTGTGTTTCAATATTTTTTTACTATTGCATTCATTAGATTCAATGTTTGTATTTACTGTATTCGCTATTTTATATTAAGTGTATTCAAATGTATTTGTATTAACAATATTTTAGTTATTCCTAATATATATTATTTCTGTTATATTCAATATATTTCATTGGTTGTATTCACTGTATTTTTATTTATATTCAGGGTATTTTACTGTATTTTACTGTATTTTAAAATTAAATGTATCCACTGTTTATATTCTGTTCTATTTTAATATTTGTATTTAGTGTATTTCAATGTTTATATCTTGTATTCATGCATACTATATGTACAGTATGCATGAATACAGGTGTATTCAGTTGTATTAAAAAAATACAAACCTTCAAAATACATAAATATATGCAAAAAAAAAATAATGTATTTATATAAAAATATAATATTTATACAAAAATATAATGTGTTTGAGTGAAATTTGTACAGAATACAATGTATTTGTATCATTGTATGTGACTAAAAAGCAAAGAAGAGAAGAAAGTTCGTCGGAGATGGCATTTTTCGGACAAGACTCCTTGTATCGCTTCACTACATCTTCCATTACAATTTACAACGCTTCCAATTCGATTGTTTCTTCCTCTTTTCTCTCTTACTTACCGCACTAAGAATCCCTCTTTCTCTTCAATCTCTCCGACACCCAAGATATCTTCGCTTTCTTTTTTTGATCATGGGTTTACTTTCATGTTTGAGATTTTTAGGCCTTCTTTCATGATTTGTTTCTGTTTCGTGTATCTATGATTCAGCCTATATTGCTCGAAGAGAGAGAGAAGAAAGAGAGAGAGAAAGAAAGAAGAAAAATTGTGAGAGAGAATCGTATGTTAATTGAATGAAAGAGAGAGGAAAAACATAAATAGCGTATATGCCTCAATGATAGTAAATACCATATATAGATATTTTGCTATAATATATAAAAGGTAGCTATAAAAATAATATTTTAAAATAATTTTAGTTTATAATAAATAGGATGTATACCTTTGCTATATGAGGTAAAATTTCGTACAATTTTCTTACACTATCAAAATAATTTAATCGGTAATAATAATTAATATTTTTTTATCAAACTATCAATTAATATTAATTATAAAAGTTTTGAAATATAATAAATTTAGCGCGACTTGATCGTGTAAATATTTTTACTAGGGGTGCATATAAGTCGAGTTGGTTAAGATTTTTTAATCTCGACTTTTTTTGGGTTTGCGGGTTTTTCTTGGTAAAGTATTTATATACACAAAATATGTAACTTAAACTTCAATATTTCTTTAGTCGTAATAGGATACAACTATATAATATATTTTTTAAGAAAATAATATAGTAAAGTATTCAATAATAAAGATAATACAATTGTATTTAATAAATATTAGTACTAATTAATAAGCCATAATAAAAATAAACATAATCTAAATGTACTAAGTCATGCTAAAATAAGTAGGCTAAATTACATGACTAAACACTAAAGAAAAAAATGAACTAAGTTATGCATTTTTATTACAAACCAATGCAAAACTAAAAAAATAGATATACAACATATTGTCATTTCTAGTATTAAATTGAATTTTTTTTCTTAGCATTAGTATTGATCTGAACTTTATTTGAGTTAACAGATTAAGTACAACCATAAAATAAAACTATAAAAATTAAAAAATATTTATAAATTACATTACAATAAATATTTTATAAATTATTTAAATATAATATCAATTTAGTTTGATTTTGGCTTAATTATTTTTCGTTAAGACCAAATCAAATCAATTTTGGTAGGATTTTTTTTTCCAATGCAAAACTAAATCATAACGAATTGTTTTATTCCGTTTGACTAAAATGATCGATTTGTGCAATTTATCGATGTTTTCTATTACCCCTTACAATAAAAGTTGAACACGATAAGATAATTGGAGTACAAAAATGGTTGACTGGTCAATAATAAACACTAGTGTAAACAACTAAACAACCTCTGCTCCACCTCCATTCGTTTTTTTTTCTTTTTTTTTTTTACTTTTTCCTTTCCTTCTTGTTCTTTCATTTCTACTTTAAATATTAATTCTCTTTCTCTTAATTTTTAACTTTTTTCAGGTTTTTTCTCTTTTTCTTCTCTTATATTATGGTTTGTTCGTTAGAGTCAAAGTCAAAGAAATACTACTACAACTGAAATTATTGTTCCCCAATTTTCAAGCTTTAGCACGAGGGGGTGACAAAGATCATACTTTGACATGACTGTTTTACAATTTTTTAATTGCTCTTCTACGTTTAAACTTTTGTTAATACCAAATACTAATTGTGCTAGGTTTTTAATAAAAACCAATTGATCATTTTATAAGCTAACAACATATCTGATTATGATTAAGTAAGCTGTTGTGTTTATCAAATTAAATATTTTTTCTTAAATGGTTTAAAAGAAATTTCTTTTAGCTAATATCTTTTCAGTTTCATTAATAAATTGTTTCTACAAGTATCATGATAGTAATTTTAACTAACCGAAAATAGTCTAACAAAAATAAGAAATTAAATCATGTGAGTAACCAAAATCAAGCAGTCTCTAATATTTTCTTGAAAAAAAAGATAATTTATTTTTGACTGAACAAGCAACTATTTAAATGACACCTTCATGTGGTACTAGTACAACAACTTGCATGAATAGAGATCAAGCTAGATAAAAAGAATCCCTTCGAATTCCTAACTCAGCTATTATTATGTCATGTTAGAAATTTGAAATTTCCTTGTAGAAAACCACATAACCTAGAATCACGTGATGCCATTAAGACAAAACACCCCGACCAAGTAATTAATTAATCCCAAAAATTGTGTGTGTGTGTGTGTGTGTGTGAAAAAGGAGGGGGGTGGTCATGAGCAGTAAGCCAAGAATATATAAAAAAATCCTAGTTGAAGTAGTCAAATTAAGGAAATTAAAATGTGAGAAATTTTGGTGGCTACTAAATTAAATTCTAACACAAAGGAGACCTATGAGGAATGCCTTTTCTTCTACTCATACTAGTAGCCATATCCTCATCACTACTTAAGTTCTTATAATTACTATTAACTACTGTTCTTCCACATACATATAATCCACTTCTCTTCTTCCTCACAAACTCAGTGCATGGGAAAGTACTAGTACTCATCATCATCATCATGTTCTCCGATCCCGACGAGTCGGACATCGACGAGCCCCAGGGTTCGTCGCTGTCCACAATCGTCGAATGGGCCGTGTCGTCGTCGGCCATGTCTTGAGGGATAAAGAAATCTGGACTAAGTTGTAAAGTTGTGCATCTCCTTAGGAATGGAGAAATGTCCTTGTATTGTTTTAGCACAAAATCCACCTGATCATAAATAAAATTCAAAATTATTGGCACTCTACTAGAGAATTCTTGTCACTTGACCAAAATTATGTAATTCTTTGATTAAATTTACATGGCCCTATATATGTTAGGTCTTACTTAAGCAATTTCAAGAAATCTTAACTTTCAAGCATCAATAGAGCATTTTTGAACCATATTTTATATGAACTGAATTATGCTAACTTAGGCGAAAAATATAAGAATTATGGTTTAAAATCAAAACAATATTCACCATATAATAAATGTTATAAGTTACAAAGAAAATTACCTTGCACCCTAGAGAGCAATGGAGAAAGGGTTCTTGAAGACTTCTATCACAAGAAGTGCAATAATTTCCAGATCCTTTGAATTGCCTATTTTGAGGTCTTTTCTTGATAAAAATCACCTTAGCACTGTTTATTGTGTATGCCTAGTTTGAATTATGAAACAAATTATCAGAAATATTCAACCATCAAGAAAACTGTTGAGCAAAACTATCTTAAAATAATTAATGATTATCAAATTTCTTGTTGAAGGGCCGCCTTGGAGCAACGGTAAATTGTTTCATGTGATATATAGGTCATGAGTTTGAACCGTAGGTTCAGCCACTGATGCTTGTTATAGGCTGCCTATATTATAGGCCCTGTGTGAACGTGAGATGGTTCGTGCTCAGGCTGCCTTTTTTACTTGTTGAATAATTAATTAATTTAGTACCTGGACATTTGAGCAATCTATGAGCTTCTCCAAGTCTTCAAGTCGAACAACATCATGATAAACATAACGTCGAATTTGAACTAATCTGTGGAAACGATGAGCCATCACACAATGAGGGCAAATACTTATGCAGCAATCCAAACAACAAATATTCTTCTCGTTCTTCTTTGCACTCTCGTGAATTGGGCATGGGGCAAAGAATTTTTCTGTGCACATTGCTTCCAACCATGCTGGCTTCTGAATTCCCTAAAATCAACATACCATAAGACAATTGAGGAACTAACATACAATGTTCTCGCGCATTTGATATTTCTAAAGATATTTAAGTTCTATGTATTGATGGTTTTGAAAAATTTTATACACAAGTTCAATTATGATATAATTACACGTAGATAAACATAAATTGATAACTTGAATTAGCTTGCTATGATATATTAGACTACACGAATACTGTCAGTTTATATAGCTTAAGTCGTTCGGGAACAAAATTCAATCACGAAGAATGATGAGAAACTACTACTACGACAAAAGGAGGAAGTAAACAACTCAAGATTCTACGTACATCCGTTATAGAGGGTGCGGGCGGAGGACGGGGTGAGGGAGAAATAGGGCAAATAAAAGTGGAACTGAAGAATGAAATAGAAGCAAAGATAGCGTACCATGATCACATAAAACAGTAATACACCTTGACTCACAAAGTACTAAAGAGGAAGCTAAGCAATGAGAAAATGGATTTGATTAGAAGAAAGAGAGGGACTATAGGGTATGGATGTTAGTGTATTTATGGAGAATCACAAGAGAGGAAAGGATATATTTATTCCTCGGGTACATAACACAAAACATTTTGTCAAGAGGCTCAGTTGCAATATAAATTATACAGAACTTATATAGAGAGAGAAAGAGAGAATAAATAAAATATAGAAAAAAAGGGTAATATATGAGGAGAACGTGGGCGCTGTTCCTGTGTCTCCCATTGCATTTCTTCCCACATAAACTAATTTTGTCTATCTCCTTGTGTTGAGAGCTTAAACCCTAAACAAAAGGAGAGTTATTGAAAGAGCTGCCCCACTAATTTTATTTGGAATTAAGTTATATATATATATATATATATTGTAAAACAATTTACGTTATTAGTTTGGTTTAACTTGTGATAGTAGGTTAAATAGTTATATCATCTTTATCAGGTTTAAATTAATTTTTATTATATAAATTTATTTTTAACTATCTTATAAATAACTTGATTATGCAAATATTTTTATACGCATAAACTTATTGAGAATATATGATGTTGATGCTATGAGGGGTTGAGAAGAGGTAGAGGCAGGCCAAAAAAGTATTGGGGTGAGATGATTAGGCAGAATATGACGTTACTTTAGCTTACCGATAACATAATCCTTAATAGGAAACTGTGGAGGTCGAGAATCAAGGTACACAGCTAGTAGGTAGTCGAGAGTATTAGTGTTAGTCTTTTTTTACATGTTGTTCTTTTTGTTTCGATCGATTTCTTACCATCTTGTTGTTGTTACTGTTTGGTGCTATGGTATTATTTTTTTAAAAATAAATTTAACTGTTTTTCGTGAGCCGAGCGTCTATCGTAAATAATCTCTCTACCTTCAAGGTGGGGTAAGGTCTGCATACACAATATCCTCTTCAGACCTCACTTGTGGAATTACACGGAATTTGTTGTTGTTATTGTTATTGTAATGTGTAAACTTAAATTATATTTTATTTGTAGTTTTTTATCAATTTTTACTTTGCTTTTTGATTCTCATATCTCGGTAAATTAGGTTGGAGCTAGCTAGCTAGCTTCTTGTCTTTACTAGGTAAGTCAAGAAACATATATTAGTCCAATTTATTTGAAATTTTCTAATTTTTCCTCCCTCTTGTCTTTCCATCTCTTTTTCATTTTTGTTAATTATTTATTCTCCGTTTTTTCGTATAATCCCAATTCACAGCTGTTGGTTCAAAGTTTTCTTGACTAATAAAAGAGCAAGAACTTTAACCGTCCACTGGCTGACAGTTGAATTGTTATTTATTCGCGCATACATGGTGCAATCGTGGTGGAATTATAGCCATCTAACATATTTATTTAACTTCTATTCTATACACACACTGATGTCGTGAAAGAATTTGTATAAATATTAGATAGCTTAAAAACATAATTACAAGAAACCGTCCATAAAAATTGGAGGTAGGAACTAAAAAATAAAGGTCACTCGCTATAACAAGTTATATTGTATAAAAATTTGTGAATAAATGACGGGAAAAAAATCAGAAATAGTCATATTTATAACTCGTCATTGAAAATTAGTCATAGTTTCAAAATTAATCGAAATTTTGCCATTTTTTCATGTGAAAATAAAATCTGAACAAAAACACCCTTAAAAATTGAAAAAATTCTAGCATAACGTGTTGAAGTTAAAAAAAATTCACATATGGGATTTCAGCATAATGTGCAAGAATTCATAATGTGCTAGAGTTCCATGTTGGAAGTGTATACATAGGAGTTCCCTAATTCAGCATATTATGATGGAACTTTCCGTATTTCAGCTGAATATTTTTGTCTAGGTTTTATCTATGCATTAAATAATTGCTAATTTTTAATAACTTTGCAAAAACCGGCTATTTTTTAATAACCACCCATAAAATTGGCCATGCCATGCCACTTTGACAGGATTGACCTATATCGGCCAACAATAAACAATGAATCTGACTAATTACTTTTGTAAAAATCCCAAAAATTATTAGCCCATATAAGTTATGGTACAGAGTGATAAGTATCACCCGATCCTTAATCAGAAATATGGAGATCAACCCTAGGAATAAATTCTTTAAGGGACGCTTTACCTAGAAAGTGCGACTTTCCAGCTCAAATATGGTTAGTCGGCCACAGATAGAGAAACTAAAACAAAATTTCTAAAAGCGATGCTTTTGTTATCTTCTCCGGTATTGGAAATTGAGTTAGCAATTACTAGTTAAGTTTCTTTCTGAGATATTCAAATTAAATCATCAGCAGCCGGACGTCCACAAGAAATAGTTTAACATAAAAAATAATTTTATGACTTTACTGATGTAATCGGTAAAGTTTAGTCTATGTATGAAATTGACCTTCACATTTAATTATTTCACATTTAATTATTTAACTGAATAAAAATGAAGGATAAAAGGGAAAATTGCACGGGTATTTACCGTCTATCCTTTTATATACTCATATTAGTATTTAGTAGTTTACATAATGCTAACATATGCCATTGTATGGGTAAAATATATCCATACTTAATGATCGTACAAGAAAGCAATACGTGGAGCCGAATACAGAAGGCAGTCGAACCCGAAGGCAATGACTTCACTTGTCATCGGAAAAGAATAATATTCATAAAGGCGAAATAAATGTTTGTCATCCGGTAGCATTCAATGAAAAATATTCTACAACATTAAGTGCATGATCCGTTAGAGAATATGGCATTCACTGTCTGCCGTTACACATTCTTCAATGGCCCTCACAATTGTTATTTAAGAGAGGCTTGATCCTAGGACCTTGTTCCCTAGGTGTATCTATAAATAGTGAGCTCTATCATCATTGTAAATGGACGAATTTTCTTACAAGCATACATTATACTCTATCAACAACTCAATAACATTTTACTTTTCTTGCTTATTTATATTGTTCTTACTGCCTCTGATATCTCTGTGCCTGAGATCGAGATATTTGTTGTTTTATTTCAATCTTAAGGCTAGTCTTATATTTATGTCTAATTCATCTGTTATTTTAGGATCAAATTGTGATGACTCGATAGGTCATCTTTAATTTTAACCTTTATTTCTGTATTCTGAGACCTCGAATAGCTCCATTCAGTCTTACTCGATTTGCGTGCACAGTCCGTATCCTTTTTTCGAAAGGTTTTTATGAGAAAATTTATGAAAATGTAAAATTTTGCCTTAAAACTTATTTGGATTGATTTCGGTCAACGTTTTAAGCAAATGAATCCGGATCAGTATTTTGATGGTTCCGATGGGTCCGTATCGTTATTTGAGACTTGGGCGTATGTTCGAAATTGAATTCGGATGTCCCTAGCTTGATTTAATGCTATTTGTCGAAAACTAGAAATTTAAAGGTTTAAAGAATTTTTAAGTTTGACCGTAAATTGACTTTATTGATATCGGGATCGGATTGTGATTTCGAGAGTTGGAATTGCTCTGTTATGTCGTTTGGGACTTACATGCAAAATTTGAGGTAATTCCGAATTGAATTGATGTGTTTCGGTATGAGTTTTAGAAGTTGGAAGATTTAAAAATTTATAAGTTTGATTCAAGGTACGATTTGTAGTATCGACGTTGTTAGATGTGATTTGAGACCTTTAGTAGGTTCGTGTTATGTTAAGGGACTTGTTGGAATATTCGGACGAGGTCCCAAGGGGCTCGAGTGAGTTTCGGACGAATTTCGGATCAATTTCATGCATCTCGTATTGGCCTCAGTGCGGTATTGATGCAGGATATTAGGGTGATTGCATATGCATCACAGAAGTTGAAGGTTCATGAGAAGAATTACCTTGTTCATGACTTAGAGTTGGCAGCCATTATTCATGCGCTGAAGATTTGAAGGCACTATCTTTACGGCGTGTCATGCGAGGTACAGATCATCGGAGTCTACAATATTTGGTCAAACAAAAGGATCTCAATTTGAGGCAGAGGAGGTGGTTGGAGTTGTTGAAAGACTATGATATCACCATTTTGTACCATCCCGGTAAGGCCAATATGGCGGCCGATGCCTTGAGTAGAAAGGCTATGAGTATGGGCATCCTTACGTATATCCAGTTGATGAGAGGCCTCTAACTGTAGATGTTAAGGCTTTGGCCAATCAGTTCATGAGGTTAGATATTTCGGAGCCCAGTCGTATTCTAGCTTGCACAGTCGCTCGGTCTTCTTTGTATGAGCACATCAGAGAGCGTTAGTATGATGATCCACATTTGATTGTCCTTAAGGACACGGTGCGGCACGATGGTGCCAAGCAGGTTACTGTGGGAGACGATGGAGTTTTGCGAATGCAGGGCCGTATTTGTGTGCCTAATGTGGATAGATGTCATAAGTTGATTCTTGAGGAGGCCCATAGTTCTCGGTATTCTATTCATCCGGGTACCGCCAAGATGTATCAGGATTTGCGACAACATTATTGGTGGAGGAGAATGAAGAAGGATATAGTTGCATATGTAGCTCGGTGTCTAAATTGTCAACAAGTAAAGTACGAGCATCAGAGGCCTGATGGTTTGCTTCAGATACTAGAGATTCCTGAGTGGAAATGTGAGCGTATCATAATGGATTTTATTGTTGGACTCAAAGGAAGTTCGACGCAGTATGGGTCATCGTGGATAGGTTGACCATGTCGGCACATCTTATACCAATGACAGTTACCTATTCTTCAGAGAGGTTAGCTGAGATCTACATCCGTGAGATTATCCGTCTTCACAGTGTGCCCGTGTCTATCATTTCTGATTGAGGTACGAAGTTCACCTCGCACTTTTGGAGGGCCGTACAATGTGAGTTAGGCACGCGGGTTGAGTTGAGTACAACATTTCATCCCGAGACGGATGGACAGTCCGAGTGCACTATTTAGATATTGGAGGATATACTTCGCGCTTGTGTTATGGACTTCGAAGGTTCTTGGGATCAATTCTTGCTGCTTGCGGAGTTTGCCTACAACAACAACAGCTATCAGTCGAGCATTCAGATGGCTCCGTATGAAGCATTATATGGGAGGCAGTGTCATTCGCCAGTTGGATGGTTCGAGCAGGGGGAGGCTCGGTTATTGGGTACAAATTTGGTACAGGATGCCTTGGATAAGGTCAAAATTATTCAGGATCGACTTCACACAGCTCAGTCTAGGTATAGAGTTATGTCGACCGTAGAGTTCGTGATGTTGCATTCATGGTTGGAGAGAGGGTATTGCTCTGGGTTTTGCCCATAGAGGTTGTGATAAGGTTCGGAAAGAAGGGCAAGTTGAACCCTAGGTATATCGGACCCTTTGAGATTCTTGAGAGAGTGGGTGAGGTGGCCTATAGGCTCGGTTCGCATAGTTTATCACCAGTTCATCTGGTGTTCCATATGTCCATGCTCCGGAAGTATCACGGTGATCCGTCCCATGTGTTAGATTTCAGCTCAACCCAATTGGACAAGGATTTGACTTATAAGGAGGAGCCGGTAGCTATCCTAGCCCGGTAGGTCCGATCTTTGAGGTCTAAGAGTTATACTTCAGTTCTAGTGAAATGGAGAGGTCAACCGATCGAGGCAGCTACTTGGGAGAATGTAATGACCCGATAGGTCATCTTTAATTTTAACCTTCATTTTTATGTTATGAGACATCGAATAGCTCCATTCAGCCTTCCTCAATTTGCATGTACATTCCGTATCCTTTTTCCGGAAGGTTTTTATGAGAAAAATTATGAAAAGGTAAATTTTACCTTAAAACTTATTTGGATTGACTTCGGACAATATTTTGAGCAAACGGACCTGGATCATTGTTTTGACGGTCCCGGTGGGTCCGTATTGTGATTTGGGACTTGGGCGTATGTCCAAAATCGAATTCGGAAGGCTCTAGATTGATTTAACGCTATTTGTCGAAAATTAGAAATTTAAAGAATTAAAAAATTCGTAAGTTTGACCGTAAATTGACTTTGTTGATATTGGGCTCGGATTGCGATTCCGAGAGTCGGAATTGCTCTGTCATGTCGTTTGGGTCTAACATGCAAAATTTGAGGTTATTCCGAATTGAATTGATGTGTTTCGGCACGAATTTTAGAAGTTGGAAGATTTGAAAAATTATAAGTTCGATTCGAGGTGCGATTTGTAGTATTGATGTTATTTGATGTGATTTGAGACCTCGAGTAGGTCCATGTTATGTTACGAGACTTGTTGGAATATTCGGGCGAGGTCCCAAGGGGCTCGGATGAGTTTCAGACGAACTTTAGATCGATTTCATGCCTTGGATCAGTCTGGTTTTGGTATTTCGCACCTTCGACAGTTTGGAGCGCAGGTGTGACTTTGCTTCTGTGCGAACTGTGTCACTTCTGTGACGTTGAGGCAAGGGAGGAAACTTCGCTTATGCGAAGCTTTGAGCACATGTACGATGCCTTCTTCTGCGGCTCCTCTGGGCGCTTCTGTGCAGTCGCAAATGCGACTTAAATAACCGCAGATGCGGATCCTGGCCTGGCAAGCTGGCTTCGTAGATGCGAGCCTTCTTTCGCAAATGTGAGTTTGCAGAAGCGCAAACCAGTCCACAAATACGAAAGGACCTGGGCAGAATACTTAAGTTCGGGGGTTTGGTATTTTTGTTCATGTTTTAGATTGGAGCTCGGGTTTTGGGCGATTTCAGAGGGATTCTCCACGCGTTTGTGTTGGGTAAGTATTCTTTATACGAAATTAGTTATATTTGTTGATTTCATACTTATTTACATCATTAATTAGTGAATTGAATGGAAGAAAATTTGATTTTTGTAAAATCTTCCCAAAAATGGAAAATGAGGATTTGTAGGGGATTCGATATCGGAATTTGATAATTTTTATATGGTTGGACTCATATCGGAATGAGTGTTCGGATTTATAAATTTTTGTTGGGTTCCGAGATGTTGGCCCTGAGTTGACTTTCATTGACTTTTTTCGAAAATGATTTAAATTGCACCTCTTTTGAATTGTGAGTAGTTTCTAAAATTTAATTTGAATTGTTAGCCAATAAATTTCTAGATTTGGTTGGTTTGGAGGTGTTTTCGAAAGGAAAGGTCGTGGTCGAGTGATCGCTTGAGTTGTGAAGCAACGTAAGTATCGTAGTTAACCTTGACTTGAGGGAATATGACTTGTTTGCCTATTTGCTACGTGATCAAATGTTTGGGTACAACGTATATGTGAGGTGACGAGTACTTATGCGTTGTAATTGAGTTCAATCATGCGGGTGAAACTTGTTTCTTTATGATTTATTGCCTATTCAATTACGATATCTATGCTTAGGTTAGACTATTACTTATTTTATCATTCTTTTTGTATTTATTGCTTATTTAATAATTGTTGAATATTTTGGAAGTTGAGGTTGGTACCCTGGTATCATATTGGACGATAAATACTAATCCCCTCATTTAAATTATTTTCCAAATTTATATTATCCTTACTCCATGGTAAGGAAGAGTATAAAAGCACGAAGGGTGATGTCATGCCATTTTTATATCATCATTTATTGATTTATATAGTCAGGAGGAGAGTTAAAGCACGAAGGGTGATGTCGTGCCATTTATATCATTTATTCATTCATTTATTCAGTTAAAGCACGAAGGGTGGTTCCATTCTATTTTTATATTATCAGCTACCTGTCTTCATTATTGATGATTTATTTGGCTGCTACGTGATATTTCTCTTGCCGTAACTATCGCATCTTTTCCCTTTTGTATGTTCCCTCCCAATTTGTACATTGTTAATCATTGTGTTCATTACTGCTTCATATATGTACATACTTGCACATATTGTTTACGTCGGTGTCCTGTCATAGCCTCTTCACTACTTCAACGAGGTTAGGCTCGACACTTGCAGAGTACATGGGGTCAATTGTACTCATACTACACTCTGCACTTCTTGTGCAGATTTTTGAGTCGGTCTTAGCGGCGGTCAGTAGATTGCTCGAATTGATTGCAAGTTCGGAGATTTGAGGTACAGTTGCACGGCGTTCGCAACCCTAAAGTCTCCTTTTTAGCCTTATGCTAGTTGTTTATTTCATTTTGGAGAGTTTTATTTTCATTCAGACCATAATTTGTATAAATCTATTCGTTCGTGCACTTGTGACACCTGATTCGGGGATGTATTTAGATATTTCAGTTATTATGACTTTCCGCACTTTATTCCAGCCTTATTACAGTTATTTCAGTAATTGACATCAGTTTAATTCGATTTGTTTAAAAATAGCTTAAGACTATTCTAACGTTGGTTTGCCTAGCAAGTGAAATGTTAGGTGCCATCAGGATACCGAGGGTGAGAATTTTGGGTCATGACACAAATTAATTCACTTGTCAATAAATCACGTGTAAATTCAATTATACCGTTTTACGGGTAAACAGTTTGGCGCCCACCTTGGGGCATAGACAGTAGTGTAATTTAATTGATCCCTGCATCTATTACTAACTGGTTTGATTCTTTGTTCTTAGCAAAATCATTAAAAATGGCAGATCATGGTGTTAACAACACATACCACACTGAGGCCCAAGGAAATCAGTCAGCATGAAGATTCTATCAACGATACCCGCAACGAGGGGAACGAGATCATGCCAGTCCATGGTGGCCGATATCCGCAACATGTTCAAGAGGCGACTCATCATGATGTTGAAGAAGAGAACGTCGTCGAAGCAGTTTGGATCTGGCAGGAGCAACAGGATGCCATTATAAGCCATCTTACAACTGTACTCATGCGGTTTACGAGGTAAATAGACGTTCAAATAGATCAAATTCACGGTGCACCGCTAGTACTAAAAGGACATGATTCAAAGAAGTGCACACAATTTCCTTTCAAGCCAAGCATGGCAGCAGAATTGATCCCAAAGCGATTTAAAATGCCAGACGTGCCAAAGTATGATGGGACTTCAGATTCTCAGGAGCACATCACCACCTATACTACAGCAGTGAAGGGGAACGATTTAGCTCCCTACGAGATTGAGTCGGTCTTATTGAAAAAATTTTGGGAGACCCTAACGAAGGCAGCCCTGACATGGTATTCGCTCTTGCTCGAGCACTCTATAGACTCCTTCGAGGTGCTCGCGGACTCTTTCATCGAGACCCATACCGGGGCCAGAAAGGTATAGGCTCAAAAGGCCTACATATTTAGGATTGCATAAGGAGAGTCCGAGTCACTGCGGGAGTTGTGACTAGATTCCAGAAGGAAAGGATGTTGATACTGGCATCCAGACAAATGGGCGGCTGAAGCATTTACCAAGGGTCTGAACCCGAGAAGTTCCAACGCTTCCCGGAAGTTAAAAGAAAGTTTTCTTAAGTTCTAGGCGACAACTTGGGGGGATGTTCACAACCGCTACGAGTCTAAGATAAGGATTGAGGATGATCAGCTTGGGTTCCCGGTGTCGTCCAAGGGTCGGGATAGGGAGAAGAGTAAAGAGAAATCGAAAGATGGTTTCGATACAGATCAACGATCTTTGAGAGGTCGGTTTTGCCCTATGAACGGGATGAAGGACGCGGTAGAGGTTTTTGGTCAGCGGATAGATTTGCAATCGATAGGAGAACTGATCACAGCCAAAATAACAGGCCATTACAGAACAAGGTAACATCAGATTCTTCTTACCCTAGGCTTTCCGAATACAACTTCAAGGCAAGCGTAGTAGAGTTGGTTTCAGCTATGAGGAGCATTAAAGAAGCGTGGTTCTCGAGGCCAATAATATCGGATCCCAGCCAAAGGGATCCTAATTTGTGGTGTGAATACCAAGGGACAAACGGTCACCAGACTGGGGACTGTCGGCATCTGCGCGAAGAGGTAGAAACATTGCTGAAAACGGCCATGTCAGGGAATTTTTAAGTGACCGGTCTAAAAACAACTACAGTCGCAATCGTGGTAATGCAGAACCTTCGAAAGTAGGGGAGTATTCCCCGCGCCTCACGATCAACATGATTTTCGGGGAGGGGGGGAAACGATATTAATATGGTTACATTCAGGGCGGAAAAAATGACGAAGGTGTCAGTAACCCGCATCAAGAGACTAAAGGAAGTCGCTGAAGATGACATTACTTTCACGGAGGAAGACGCAGATGGGTTGTTGGTACCGCACAACGATGCGTTGGTAATTTCTTTAAATATTTTAGATTTTAAAACTAAACGTGTTTTGGTGGACCCGCGGAGTTCGGCCAACATCATAAAATGGAAGGTATTGGAGAAAGCCAAGCTCACCGAAAGCATCATTCCAGCCATAAAACTCCTCGCCGGATTCAACCAAAAAAGTTTGACAACCCGAGGAGAGATTCTGCTGCCCACAAATGTCGAAGGGGTGACGAAGACGACCCTTTTCGAAGTAGTGGATGGTGATATGGGTTACAACATCATCCTAGGGAGAACATGGTTACACAAGAAGAAGGCGATGCCATCAACAGATCATCACTGGCTGAAATTCCCAACCCCCGGGGTGATTAAACAAACGGAAAAGGGTCAGAAATGCCCTTAACGTATCAGAAATGGCTAAAAAATGCCCTCCTTCCACCTATGAGTTCAAATTTGCGCTTAATGTTATTTTTAGGCTTAAAAATGCCCCTCTTAACGGAAAGATAACATGATATTGATGGGCATTTTAACATTAAGGGCAAATTTGAACCCATAGGTGGAAGGAGGGCATTTTTGAGTCATTTCTAATACGTTAAGGGCATTTCTGACCCTTTTTCCGTTTTAATTAAACATGTAGCATTTATTTAGTCCGGAAAAGAGTGAATTTGTTTTTACTAAAAACTGAAAAAAAATAAAAATATTTTTTTTCATTTTTTACAAAAAAAACTGCTTTAAAAAAGCTGAAAAATATTTTCTAAAATAATATTTTTGTAAAAACTGAAAAAAAACTGAAAAATAATTTTCTAAAGCAATATTTTTGTAAAAGCTGGAAAATAAAACATTTCCTCTTCTTCTTCCTTCCTTGTTTGTCCATATGCTTTCTGAGTTCGTTTTTTTTATATATATTTTAGTTCTTCTAATGAGTTAGTACATCAAAACTAAAATATTTTCAGTTTTTTTTCAGTTTTTAGTAAAAGAAATTCACTTTTTTTCTGACTAAATAAATGCTACATATTTAATTAAAATATCATTTTTCCAGAACTCAGAAAGTCAATCTATTCCTAAATAAATGCTACATGTTTAACTAAATAAATGCTACATTTTCCGAGACTAATGAATTTGTTTTTACTAAAAACTGAAAAAAACGAAAATATTTCAGTTTTGATATATTGACTCATTAGAAGAACTAAAATATATAAAAAATGAACTCGGAAAGCATATGGACAAACAAGGAAGGAAGAAGAAGAGGAAATATTTTTTTCAGCTTTTACAAAAATATTGCTTTAGAAAATTGCTTTTTAGTTTTTTTTTTTTTTTTAGTTTTTACAAAAATATTATTTTAGAAAATATTTTTCAGCTTTTTTTAAAGCATTTTTTTTTGTAAAAACTAGAAAAAAATATTTTCATTTTTTTCAGTTTTTAGTAAAAAAAAATCACTTTTTTCCAGACTAAATAAATGCTGCATGTTTAATTAAAATGCCCATCAATGCCATGTCATCTTTCCGTTAAGAGAGGGACATTTTTAAGCCTAAAAATAATATTAAGGATAAATTTGAACCCATAGGTGGAAGGAGGGCATTTTTGAGCCATTTCTAATACGTTAAGGGCATTTCTGACCCTTTTCCGTTAAACAAATAAGAGGCGACCAACCGGTAGCGATATGCAATCTCAGTTTCCAATAGCAAAGGGAAGGAGTGTGCGACGTAGCAAATACAGGAACCGATGCCTGCTCCCGATCCGAGTGAAGACAACCAGGGGAAAGAGTCATCAAAATCTTATCAGGTACCGTGATATTTTCAGGTACCAGAAAAAACGGACGCAACAAAGTCGACAGCGGAAGAACTTGAACAAGTCGCATTGTTTGAAAAGTTCATGGAGAGGAAATTTCACTTGGGGATAGGATTGCACCCCGAACTCAGGTCTGGACTTATTGAATTCCTTAAATTTAATGTCGATTATTTTGTGTGGTCGCATGCGGATATGACAAGTATCCCACCAGAAGTGGCCATACACAAGCTAATCTTGGATCCCAGCATCCCTCCGGTAAGACTGAAAAAATGTCGTATTGCCGAGGTTAGAAATAAATTTGTCAAAGAAGAGGTAAATCGCTTGCTTGGTATCGGTTCAATCCGAGAGGTAAAGCATCCTGACTGGCTAGCTAACGTATTAGTAGTTCCAAAGAAGAGTAATAAATCTTGCATGTGCGTAGACTCTAAGGACTTAAATAAGGCGTACCCAAAAGACTCATTCCCATTGTCAAACATTGATCAAATGATTGATGCAACGGCCGGACATGAGTTAATGAGTTTCCTCAATGCTTATTCAGGGTACAACCAAATCAAGATGAACCCAGAGGATCAGGAAAAAACTTTGTTTATCACAAATTTTGGCACATATTATTACAATGTGATGCCCTTCGGGCAAAAGAACGTCGGAGCCACTTATCAACGGCTCATGAACAAAATGTTTGAAAAACAAATAGAGGAAACTATGAAAGTATACATAAATGATATGCTTTTTAAATCTTTAAACGCAGGTGATCATCTTAGACACTTGCAAAAACCTTTTGACATCTTAAGGAAGCATAACATAAAGCTTAACCACGAGAAGTGTGCGTTCGGGGTCAACTCCGGTAAGTTCCTGGGATTCCTGGTGTCACAGAGGGGGATCGAGGTTAACCCCGATAAAATTAAAGCCATCGAAGACATCCCGGACCAGCTGTCAAGCGTAAAAGAGGTTCATAGGCAAACATGGAGATTGGCCGCATTAAGCAGATTCAATTCTCGGTTTTTAGAGAAATGCCATCATTTTTTTCTCGCTGCGCAAAAAGAAGAACAACTTCAAATGGACCCCAGAATGTCATCAGGCTTTGATGGATTTGAAAAAGTATTTGTCAAGTCCTTCGTTACTGTCAAAACCGGAGGAATGCGAACAACTACTGATATACTTAACGGTCTCGGAGGACGCGATAAGTGTTATTTTAGTCTGTGAGGATGAAGGTACGCAATATCCTATTTACTACGTTAGTAAAACTTTAATGGGAGTATAAACTCGCTACCCACTTATGGAAAAAATGGCCTTGGCCCTCGTAGTCGCCACTCGAAAGCTAAGGCATTATTTCCAATGTCACCCGATAACTGTGCTGGCCACTTTTCTTCTGCATAATATTCTTCATAAACTCGAACTTTTGGGTAGGGTGGCCAAGTGGGCCATTGAAATGAGTGAATTTGAATTAAAATATAAGCCTAGGACTACGATTAAGTCTCAAGTTTTGACCGACGTTATGGTCAATTTCAGTCCAGGACTGTTACCTTTGGCTACCAAAGAAGCAATGATCGTATTAGAATCGGCATCAGGAGTTTGGACCCTATTCATGGACGGAGCTTCCAACGTGAAGAGGTCTAGGGTCGGCATAATATTAACCATGCCTTCGAGAGAAACCCTAAGGCAGGCCATAAGAACTGTTCCCCTGACTAACAATGAAGCGAAGTATGAAGCTTTGATTACAAGGCTCGAATTGGCCGGGGGACTGGACTCCAAAGTCATAGAAATCAAATGTGACTCCCAGTTGGTGGTAAATAAGGTTCACGGGATCTTCGAAGCCAAAGAGGAACATATGCAACAGTACATAATGAAGGTTCAGACTTTGCTCGCTCAGTTCCGCGAATGGTCAATTACGCATATCCCACGGGAAAAGAATGTCGAAGCAGATGCGCAAGCTAACCTTGGCTCATCTACAGAAATGAAAGGATCGAACTCCGGTACGGTCGTACAACTTAAGCACTCGGTACTGGACGCGGATAACAATTACGAGGTAAACGCGACTAATTTGGTTTGGGAATAGAGGAATGAGATCATTGACTATCTCGAGCACGGAAAGTTGCCTGAAGATCCCAAGGCATCTCGGATTCTACGCACTAAGGCAACGCGATATAGCTTCAAATGAGGTCAATTGTATAGAAAATCTTTCCAAGGCCCGCTGGCCCGATGTTTGGGAGCCTCCGAAGCTAATTATGTTATACGAGAAGTCCACGAAGAGATCTACAGAAACTATTTAGGCGCAGATTCCTTAGTGTTAAAATTAATTAGGGCAGGATACTATTAGCCTTGGATGGAACAAGACGCTAAATCTTATGTTAAAGAATGTGATAAATGACAACGCTACGCAACGTTGGTACATAAACTGGAAGATCCATTGCACTCAGTTTTGTCACCATGGTCATTCATGAAGTGGGGAATGGATATCGTCGGACCACTACCACCGGCTCCCGATAAGGTAAGATTGTTTTTTATTTTAACTGACTATTTTTCTAAATGGGTGGAAGCAGGTCCTTATCAGAAGATCGGCGAGCGTAAGTGGTAGATTTCTTGTGGGAGAATATAATTTGCATTTTTGGAATATCAAAGGAGATAGTCTATGAGAACATGCCACAGTTTATAGGCACAAAAGGTCACAAAGTTCCTCGAAGACTTAAAAATCAAGAGGATCACATCATCACCCTATCATCCGATTGCAAATGGCCAAGCAGAATCAACGAACAAGGTGATTATACAAAATCTCAAAAAGAGATTGGAAGCAGCTAAAGGAAAATGGCCTGAAGAGATACCAGGTGTACCATGGGCATACCGAACAACGGCCAAATCAAGCATGGGAGAAATTCATTTTTCTATTGTGTACGGGGCAGAAGCCCTGATCCCGGTGGAAGTAGGAGAACCTAACCTGAGGTATTTCCGGTCAAACAAAAAAAAAACAATGAAGCAATGTAAGTCAATATGAAGTTGCTCGACGAACACAGGGACCTAGCGCATATAAGGATGGCAGACCAAAAACAGAGAAAATAGAGATATTACAATCGAAGGGCCAACCTACGCTATTTCAAAGTAGGAGATTTGGTTTTAAGAAAAGTAACTCAGAACACCCGGGAGTTTAATGAGGGGAAACTAGGTCCAACATGGGAAGGCCCTTACCAGGTTTTAGTTATCACCGGGAAAGGATCATACGAGTTAGAAAATCAAGATGGAGAAAAGTTGCCAAGCAACTAAAACGTGGCACATCTCAAGAGATACTATTGCTGATAGACATCACATGTACTGAAAGTAGGTGCTGCACTCTTTTTTCCTTCGTCCAGTTTTTATCCCAATTAGGTTTTTCTAGAAACATTTTTAACGAGGCAGCAACATAAAGCATGCTACGAAGGAAGCTTCAGCAATAACGATAAGACCTTTAAATGACAAGGCACGCAAGCAAATAACCACTGCGGAGTGGTTAGTTAGTCTTTTGCTCGATAGCAAAGTTCCTACCGGGAAGTTAGGTTTGCTATCCAACAGAGTATACCCGACCGTTCACAAGTGCAAGCCACTAAGGGATTGTTAGATAATCTTTGGATCAATAGCATAAATTCCTAAGGGGAAGTGAAGTTTGTTATCGAACTGAAGATTATCTAGCAATTCACAAGTGAAATCCTCAAAGGTGTAAAACTTTCAGTGTTCAAATTTGCATTTTTCGCATTCGAACACTAGGGGGAATGATATGAGGATATGGCAACAATTACTACCACTTTAACCGGAATATGAAACCCGAAAACATGGTAGTATCATCGGGACCGGGGACTGCGCGGCCAGCCCCGTAGAAATAAGTTGTATGAGTTAGCCACAAGAAATAACAACTTCTTTATAGCACAACGAATGCTTATGTACTTTGGAAAATGGAAGGAATAAAGTAAAGTCCTTTTGTTTCTATCTTGTTTCTTGTCTGAATGATGAATTTATTTTACCATTTGAAAGTTAAACTAGTACTTCAAATGTTAGTGCCGTAATGAATAGGAGACGTCCTCTTCAAGAGCACCGTAAACATAAGAGGGCACTCTCTTATAAAAATTCTCACGTTAAAGGGTTGATTTCGGAAGAACTTATGTCCGAAAGCCAAACGCTTTCAAGGGAAAATATACCCAAAGCCTTGCACAATTATACGATACTCGAACGAAATAATGTTCTTATTTACAATAAATGTGCCAAGTAGCACAAGTACAAAAGTTTGAAAAGGAAATAAAAAAAGTAAGTTGTTGCGTCTCCGAAACTCGGAGGAAGAGAAGCATCTATGCCCCCAGCACAAATGGGTAGATCCACCGCCGGTTCGATATATTGACCCTCATCATTTTGGCCTTCAGCATCCTCACCTTGCGGTTCTTCTTACGTTCCCGAGAACTCAGAATCGAAATTAGAAGAATTGGTAGAATCAGGCCGGGCCGGAAGACCCCTTTTTGTAGCTAACTCTAGCTCACGGGCCTTAGCAATTTCGGTATCAAAGTCAATGACATCTGGTTTGGCCTCTTCCAAGGTTTTTCTCCTCATGCTATACATAACATATATTTTTTCAACAATGAGGGAAGCCGCTCGGTGCTCAAGTTCTTCTTTAAGTTGATCGACCTCAGCAGAAAGGTTATCCCGCGTGAATCTGGTGGACCGGAGGCTGACATCAAGCTCATGGACAGTAGAGCTGAAAATTCTATTATGCTTAACGGTCCTCTTACATTTCTCCTCCAATTGAGCATACTTCAGCCCGGCAACAGAAAACTCTTCAACTTTGGAGTTTAAGGCCCCCTCCAAATTATTAAATCTTTCAGAGAAGCCAGCCTCACGATCAGATGTAGCAAGAATGGCATTATGGGCTTCAACCCATTTGGCCATAGCCTCTTCAAATTGAGCCATCAACGGGGCAATCTATTGGCTAAGGGTCACTACTTCTTGCTCGTTGTGCTGCAACCGATCCTCCAATTCAACGTCCTCAGCAACTCGTGCTTCTAGCTGTAAGAGGCGAGCAACATTGTGGTCTCGCTCGGCCAAAATTTGATCCCGTTCGGAGTTAAGTTCCTCCTTATCACGAATCAGCCTTCGTAGGCCCTCGGAAGCAAAGAAGTTGACCTACAAAACAAAAATACAAATTTAAAATCCTACCATAACAAAGATAGAAGGAATAATAGAAAAAAATAAAAAAAATGTAATGTTGTTGCGTTATGCATGACATTGTTCAACAAGCATTCTCCCGAGAGAGCTTGTATCCTTTCCCTATCTTTTTCTGAAGCCAAATTTGAAGGTTCCACTGGCCGGGACTACAGATGGCATCTGGTGAAAACCGAGAGAGCAACGCTCCTCCTTCTTTGAGGATCTTCTGAGGGGGGCAGCATAATTTTGCCCCAGGTACCCATGAACTGGGGACTGGGGAAGAAGGACATCTCCCTCTCGGGAAACTGTAGCCGATGGAGATGATGCAGCAGTTGGTGGTGGCAGAAACGAAGTTGGTGAAGAAGGAGATGAAGTTGATGGCGTCAAAGGCAGAGAAACAACTGCGGCAGGTGCAGTGCTGGTTGATGTTTGCTCTTCAACTAATGATGAAAAAGGCTTGGTACTTAGCCCTACAGTACCGAGTGCGGCAGTTGGGACTCGGAAGCGTGAATTGGCATCTTCCACCACATCAAACTCCCCCCAAAGTGCCAAGGAATCGCCCTCGGTTGATGTAGCTAATTCAACAAATTAAGCATTATGTTGAATTGATGAAGGTTGTCGTCCTCTGTGTAGAGAAGCCCTCTCATCACTAACTTCTCCATCATCGTGAATCACCATTGTTTCTGGGACCGGCTAGGGCACAACGCTCATCACCACAACATCCAAAGATGGCTCGAGCGCGGCGCTCTTTGCTTTTTTATTTGTTCCCCCATTTGCGGATGAACGTCTCCTTTTTTGTTGCTTGTTCTCCGGTCGGGGCCTCCGAGAAGAAGCACTTGCACCAAAAGCAGGCTCGAAGACACCTGTTCGAGTAAAAGTCTAGCCGCATCAGCAGGATTAACCAAAATATCCTCCTCGAGGACAACAACTGAGCCCTGGGTAGACCTGAATTCAACAAAGGAAAAAGGGTTAATCGGCTTCCTTATGGAAAAGGGAAAAAGCAAGGTGAGTTTAACCAACCATGATTTTTAGATTTTTACCCGTATTTGAGGGCTAGTCCTTTCCATGTGCGGGTTTCGGGCATAGTAACGTCCAAAATATTTTGGACCCACTAGATCAAGCCTTCAACCCTAGGTGGTACCGACCGAGTCGGAAATAAGCAAAAGAAGAAGGTTCAATAACAATATGAGACAATCTTTGATGGAAGAAAAGACAAATGATGAACTTACGAGTACGGTTCCATAATTCCAGAAAGGATGAAGTCGTGCCGGAATGATGTCACCGGTGGTGACTACAATGAACTATTCCATCCAACCACAGTCGTTGTCATCATCCATGCTAGATAGCATAGCATGGTGGCCATGCTTGCTGAGATTTATCATTCCCCCACGGAAGATCTTGGGGGAATAAAGGTTCGTCAACCGAGTTAGGGTTAGCTCCTCTCCTGTCTCCTGGCATAGACGTCGAAGACAAGCGATTGTCCTCTACACAGAAAGACTTACTTGCGCGAGGCATACCTAGTAGCGGATGCAGAACTCCACGATGATGAAGTCAAGCTCTCCACTCAAAGAGAACGGCCTCAAGGTGAAGGGATAAGCATAAAAATACGTAAAACCCTTCTTGGGTAAGGTTATCCGCTCCGCCAGGCCAGGAGCGATAATATCTAAATCTTGGCAATGACAATCTTCCTTCACAGTAGGAATGCTTAAAGGACTGATGGAAGAAGGGTATAGACTAATGGACCACGTACGAGGGTGAGCGGAAGGATATTTCTTTTCGAAATCCTTAGTTGTGACGAGACTTTTTGGGATGATAGTGCTTACCGTAAGGGGAGCAACATCATCGGCTTTACCTTTGTTTTTTGAGAAATTAGGGTTTCTGGAAAAGAAGGCCATTTTTTATCAGAAAATAAGGAAAGGTTTTCTCTAGAAAAGAAGGTTGAAGACAAAGTACGAGTTGAGTAAAGAGAGTTTGAGAAAGTTTGGAGAATTATGAAATGTAAATGAAGAAGTTTGATGCGTATAAGTAAAAACATAGGCGGCTAAAATCGTGGCCATAATTATCTCGATAACCAGCAAAAGTGATGCTAAATCAAGGGATGACGCATGTTCAAAGCATTAAATACGGAGAGACGTGCGTCTAATCAACCGTCAGAAAATTTTCGGAGGGGGTCAGAGAATTTTTCGCCAAGAAAGGTATCTCTACCAATTTCCTAGTGACACAAAGTTATGCTACCGGAAAGCAGGGAGACTATCTGTATGGGGTAAAATATATTCATACTTAAATGATCGTCTGAGAAAGCGACACGTGGAGGCGAAGACAAAAGGCAGTCGAACCTGAAGGCAATGACCGCACTTGTCATCAGAAAAGAATGGTATTCATAAAGGCGAAATAAATGCTTGTCATCCGGTAGCATTCAATGAAAAATATTCTACAATATTAAGTGCATGACCCGTTAGAAAATATGGCATTCACTGCCTACTGACTACCATTACACATTCTTCAATAGCCCTCATAATTGTCATTTAAGAGGGGTTTGATCCTAGGACCTTGTTCCTAGATGTATCTATAAATAGTGAGCTCTACCATCATTGTAAGGGGACGAATTTTTCGACAAGCATACATTATACTCTATCAAAAGCTCAATAACATTTTACTTTTCTTGCTTATTTATACTGTTCTTACTGCCTCCGGCAGCTCTGTGCCCAAGATCGAGATATTTGCCGTTTCATTTCAATCTTAAGGCTAGGTCTCATATTCCTATCTAATTCATATGTTATTTTATGATCAAATTAATTCACTTGTCTATAAACCACGTATAAATTCAACTATACCGTTTTATGGGTAAACAACCATATGAGAATATGTAATTTTTAGTTGTCCAAAATTAATCAAGAGGAAGAGAAAAATATGTGTGGATATATTAACTATTCCTCAACAATGCAATTGTTCTGAAATCTATGGGTGTGTTGAAGGAAAATATTTTTCATGGAAAATGTTTTCCTGAAATATGTTTTCATGAAAAATGAGGAGTTTTATCACTTATTTTCCCTTGTTTGGTTGGTGAATGGAAAACTTTTTTCGGAAAATATTTTTAGTGTTCAGTTAAAGAGTATAAAATATTTTTAGTAAAATAATTTTTTATGCTACTCTCCTCACCTCACCTTCCCTAAATCCTCATTTTCATGTACTCCTCCCCCCTCCTCTCCGGGACTCTATTTTCTTCAAGAATTTAATTATTCTTTTTAAAATTCACACAAACCCAAAGGAACTAATGCATTACTTTACTTTTTCACACAAGAACAACGTTGAAATTTGAACTCGATAACTAAAAAGAAAATACTTTTTTTGTTGAAAAAGAAGGTATCATTTTTACAACATGAAAAGAAATTACTCATTTTGTTGAATGAAAGGAAATACTTTTTATAAATCATGTAAAGAAAATACTCAGTTTGTTGAAATGATAGAAGATATTTTTTCTAGATCATGAAAAGAAAGTATTCGTTTTGTTGAAATGAAAAAACATACTTTTTCTATATCATGTAAAGAAAGTACTCGTTTTGTTGAAATGAAAAAATATACTTTTTCTATATCATGAAAAAAAAAAGTACTCATTTTGTCGAAATGAAAGAAAATATTTTTTCTACATCATAAAAAGAATATATTCAATTTGTTGAAATAAAAAAAAGTACTCTATTTACAACACCAAAAGAAAGTACTCTTAATAATATTTTTATTTAGAGATGGGTAGTGGGCGAGATTGGGGTGGGTGGAGTGTGGTGGGGGTAGGGGTTGTTTGGGGTGGGGTGGGTAGGGGTGGGTTGGGGGAGATGGAGAATATGGTAGAGTATGCTGAAATGCTTCTGCAGAGCCGTAAGTATTCAAGGGGTGTTTTATATATATATAGACACACGCACCCCTTGATTTCTTCATATGTTTACTTTTTATATCTTGACCTCTTTTAATGAAAATTTTGGTTCCGTCACCAAATCCAACAGTATTTAAGTGCCCATCCGAAACATCTAAAATTGTTGCCCGGATAATTACTTTCTTTAATTACTTTTCTAGGTTTACATATTTTTTGCTTTATTTTGGGGTCTTCTGCTCTGCGATTATGATTATTATTTCTGCAGATGAAAATTTGTAACTCTACCGTGACACCAAAAAAAAAAAAAAAAAAATCATCAAGTAGAAGCTCTTTTAATCCCTTTTTATTCAATAAATTGTTTAATTAGACAACAAGAATTCATATAACTAACCTCAATTTATAACTAATTAGAACCAAGTATTGTTGTATTCAGTATGTCGTTGAATTCATTGAATACATCATAACCACACTAATGACATGAAAAGGAACAATGTAATCACTGCGGCGACCATAACAAACTTTACCCTAAAATTACTGCAAAAATTGCTTCACACAAAATTTCTTAATGTCAAAGCAGAACCTATTTCTTGACTTTAATACCACTTTAGTACTCATAAAGCTAAGACAAAGACATTAGACATGTACGAGGAAACTCGGATTCTGGGAAACTAAAACATGGCAAACAACCATTCTTAACAACTCCACTTATGAAAATAAAAATAAAATAAAAAAATCAGTTCCGTGTACTAAGTATTTCGCGTTCACGCAGGGTTCGGGGAAGGGTACTATCTTAAGGGGTGTGATGTAGACAACTTACCCTAATGCAATCATCACTAGCTGATTTTAAGGCTCGAACCCGTGACATATAGGTCATTTGGAGACAACTTTACTATTGCGAGAACACTTCTTATCAAAATTAAAATTAAAATAAGTTTAAAGCAATTAAACTTTTGTTTTCAAACAAATATAATGGTTATGGGCTTAATTAGAGATTTTGTTGGACAGACAAAAGACAACTCATTAAGCACTAGTTAAGCAAATTAATGACCTGATTAATTAATACGTACTATCCTTTGCTAGTTTTGAGGAAAGCCCTTGTTTCTTGCACCCTTATGCTTTAACCCATAAGTTATCTTGGAATTTTAAACTTTGACAATAATATAACAAAAACAAAAAAAAAACTTATAATTGAAATTTGTACTACATTAGTCTACTGTAACTTTTTTTACTTCTTTAATTTTTTTTAAATGTATTTGTCTCCGATTAAACCGGTGATTGGTGAAGCTATAACCACATGTATTTCTGCCATTATACAAGAGATAATAATATAGTACAGTATCATTCTTAATCTTCTTAAGAAAGTTTTTTTAAAAAAATGTTTGAAAGGTTTAACCGAATTCTATAACTATAAATGTGGCATTAGCTCAAGGATTGGTTAACAATTTGAGTAGGGAGTTGGGAAGGCAGGTGATATTATTAAACAATTATCTGAATTAACCATCATGATGATCATCATTAGCAATTGTTAATGAGCGTTGCTTAACGGTTTTGCTAATACGTACTACTTTTGATTCGGCAATATTCTCTTCATAAATCACTTCAGATTCTTTTATTTCCATGTAAAGATCATTTTCTTCCGGTTCAAGATGGGTAACTTGGACTCCTTATATGGTTTTGGATCATACTCACTTCATAAACAAGATTTTGATTTAAGTTAGACCCAAGGTCCAGTTATCATGATATTAAAGTCAGGCCCATCTCATTATTTACTCGATGTTGGACCCCTACCTTATAGTATCCACGCTCTAGTTGTCCAGTCCCGGGCGTGGAAATGATAATAGATGTTGAGCTAAAATGACCCAAA
This sequence comes from Nicotiana tabacum, assembly GCF_000715075.1. Taxonomy (NCBI): domain Eukaryota; kingdom Viridiplantae; phylum Streptophyta; class Magnoliopsida; order Solanales; family Solanaceae; genus Nicotiana; species Nicotiana tabacum. The sequence goes on along the minus strand of NC_134097.1, from coordinate 14,296,159 downwards.
GATACTCTTAACATGGTGTGATATTATCTGCTTTTTGACCAAATCCGCATGATTTTCCCAAAAGGTCTCACACCATTAAGAATATCAAATTCCTTATAAGTAGAATATTTTTCCTTTCTACTTTTCATGTGGGACTTCGTTAACACACACCCAACAATCTCCCACTTGAACTAAGTTTCACATGACATATCACCATTTATGGGCTAATTTGGAGATTTATTGTGTACAACCCACATGATCCGAGTATTTATGGTTACCGAAACCCAAAGGATGTATATGCGTCTTCAAAGCTATGGGTAAAAGTCGTAAACCCCATAGACGGGCAAAGGCACTAAGCCGGGCCCCTCACGCCACAATGTGCCATCTCCAAACTCCTGTCAAACCATTGACTCTGATACCAATTGTTCAAGATTTGCTTTGTTAGCTTCCGCATGACACCTGATTATTTTGGTCCTAACAAGTGGTATCAGAGACTTGGTTATTTATTCGGGTTTTTACGAAATAGAGGCGGATATGAACAAGATGATATGTTTAAATGAGAGCAATTATAATGTTTGAAAAAGCAAGATTTGTTGTTCGTAAAGAATATGCATCTACCCGTTTTTGTAGCTCATAAACTCGAGAATACATCGGATGAAGATTGAGATTTTGAGCACCAACAAGTATGTAAATATATTCGATAGTAGGTTGAAGATAATGTTGTCACGACCCAATTTCACCTATAGGTCGTGATGGCGCCCAACACTACAGCTAGGCAAGCCAACTAATAAATTAAACGTATATTGATTAAATTTTTAATCCAAGAGAAATAATAAAATACCGATTTCTACCAATGTGTGTGCCAAGACCTGGTGTCACAAGTGTATCAGCATCTAGTAGATTATACAAAACCTCAAATATTGTCTGAAATAAAAATAGACAGAAGAAAAAAATACAAGGAGAGACACTGATAGCTGCAGAACGGCTCAGAAAGGTAGCTCACCACTATGCTCCTGGATAACGTGGGTGTAAGACGATAGGTCCCCCACTTGTACTTACCTCGGGTCCTGCACAAAAAGTGTAGCAAGTATAGTATGAGTACGTAAACAACGTGTACCCAGTAAGTATCAAGCCTAATCTCGAAGTGGTAGAGACGAGATGGCCGACTCTGACACTCACTATGGGTCAATAATAATAATTGAAATAAAACTAAAATATATAATTCAGCGTGATTCACAAAATATAACAATAATTTATTTAACCAACAGAAATAATTAAATTCCTTCAAATGCAACAATTCTCAATATATTAACTAAATTCCTTCAATTCCAATAAATTTCTAATTTATCAATTAATCTCATTTACAGGAATAACAATAATTCCTTAGCTAGCAGGGATAATAATCCTTAAATTTCAAAGATTTTCAAATTTATCAATTAGCTTCACAAGCTACAATAAACTATCAAAGTATCGTGTAATTATTATTATTAAGCACAATTTCTGCTGAGGTCGTTCGGCCCAATCTAAAATATTGTGTACACTGCCGAGGGACGTGTGGAACGATCCATAGATGCATCTATCATGCTGAGGCGTTCAGCCCGATTCACAAAAAAGGAGGACATTTTCTTATGTACCTCCGGAATAAGAGCATTTTTTGTAAAATTTATTCGAGAGGATAGCAATTTATTTCAACAATTAATTAATATAAAAAAATTAAGCATATGAAAATTTCATCTTTTACTACCTTTCATAACAATTCATAATATATACATCAAATATTTTAATTAATAAAGAATATAATTTACATAAATAATTTATACTTCGAGTCCTAAACTACCCGGACTTTAGCATTAATAGTAGCTACGCACGAACTCTCGTCACCTCGTGCGTACGTAGCCCCCCGCAATTAGCAACAATTATTTAATTTAATCACCTATGGGGTAAATTTTTTCTCACAAGATTAGACAAGAGACTGACTTCAATTTGCTCCAATTTAATCCACTAGAAGGCTCTTTCCTCGATTATTCAACTTTGATCGGATCGAATCTAACCAAAAATAATTCGATACAATCACTAAAATTTATAGGAATCAATTCTATAAGAAAATACTACATTTTCAATAAAAATTCCGAAATTAATTAAAAATTCATCCATGGGGCCCACATCTCAGAATCCGGCGAAAATTATGAAATTCGATAACCCATTAAATTACGAGCCCAACCATACTAGTATCACTCAAATCTCACTCCGAATCGATGCCGAAATCTCAAAAATTCGTTTATATAAGATTTCCAAAATTTTCCCAAATTTCAATCTCAAAACACTAATTAAATGGTGAAAACAATGATATATTTGTGTATATAGACCAAATCCGAGTTGGAATCACTTACCCCCAATGTCTTTCCTTGAAAATCTGCCAAAAGTCGCCTCTACTCAAGCTCAAGTTTGTCAAAAATGGCAAATGGGTCGAATGCCTCTGTTTTTATAACTTACAGATTAGTCAGGGAGTCCGATCAGGGAGCTCGATCAGGGAGCTCGATCAGGGAGTTCGATCATGGGAGCTCGATCATGGGAGCTCGATATTGGGCCTCGATTTTGGGCCTCGATCTTGGGCTCGATCACAGCCCAAAATTTCCAGCATAAGAGAAAAATTGCAGCAGTTGTTTAAGTGCAATATTTTATCCGTTAACCATCCGAAATTCACTCGAGGCCCTTGGGACCTCAGCCAAATATACCAACAAGTCCTAAAACATCATATGAACTTAGTCGAACCTCTAAATCATATCAAACAACGCTAAAACCATGAATCATACCCCAATTCAAGCTTAATGAAACTAAGAATTTTTAACTTCTACATTCGATGCCAGAACATATCAAATCAAGTCCGATTGACCTCAAATTTTACACACAAGTCATAAATGACATAACAGAGATATAAAAATTTTCAGAACTGGATTCCGACCCCGATATCAAAAAGTCAACTCTCCGGTCAAACTTCCAAACTTTAAATTTCTATTTTAGCCATTTCAAGCATAATTTCACTACGGACTTTCAAATAAAATTCCGATCATGCTTCTAAGTTCAAAATTACCATACGGAGCTGTTGGAATCATCAAAATTCTACTCCGAGGTCGTTTGCACATAATTCGACATCCGGTCACTCTTTGAACTTAAACTTTTAATTTTTTATCAAAATTCCATATCTCGGGCTAGGGACCTCGGAATTTGATTCCGAGCATACGCCCAAGTCCAAAATCACGATACGGACCTACCGAAACTATCAAAATACTGATCCGAGTCTGTTTGCTCAAAATGTTGACCAAAGTCATCTCCATTGAGTTTTAAAGCTCTAATTCATATTTTAATCCATTTTTCACATAAAAACTTTCCAGAAAATTTTACAGACTGTGCCCCCAAGTCGAGGAATGATAAATAGTATTTTTGAGGTCTTAAAATACAAAATTAATTATTAAATTTAAAGATGACATTTTGGATCATCACAAATGTTCGCATCCATATTGTGAATGAGACACATGCGAGATCATTGTGGGAAAAGCTAGAGACTTTTTATGCTTTAAAAATTAAGAACAACAAGTTGTTCATGCTAAAACAATTGATGACCTTTAAATACAAGGAGGGCAACCCTATCCTTGATCACATAAATGATTTTCAGGGTGTCCTTGATCAATTGTCTGGAATGAGAGTTACTTTTGATGATGAAATATAAGGACTTTGACTTCTTAATACTCTGCCAGATTCTTGGGAAATTCTTTGTGTTTCTTTGACAATTTCAACTCCTAGTGGTAAGGTGACCATGGAATATGCCAAGAGTGGTGTGTTGAATGAGGAAATAAGGAGAAAGTCTTAGGGTTCTTCCTCACAAGCAGATGTTTTAGTTACAGAAGACCGAGGGAGAGATAGAACAAGAGGTTCAAGGAGCAGAAGTAAAAGCATAAGTGAGTCAAGGTCCAAATACCATAATATTACATACAACCACTGTGGCAAGAAAGGACATATCAAAATATTCTGCCACAAGTCGAAGCAAGACATTAGAAAAGGAAAGAAAGTGAAAAATAATGAGAACAATGTTGTTGCTATTATTCAAGATGACCTTCTTTTTGGTTATGATGAAAATGTCAACAATTTGGTATCCCATAAGATGAGCTGGATAGTAAATTCTGAAGCTACCTCACATGTCACACCAAGAAATAATTTTTTCACATCTTATACTCCTTTTGATTCTAGAGTGTTAAAGATGGTCAATTGAAACGACCCGGTCGGTCGTTTCGAGAGTCATAGCCCCATTTTCCCCATTTCTGCTTATTTATATATTGTTCAGCTGTGTTGAGTTGTATTGAGTTGGTAGGTTTGGGTTCGGAGTAGTTTTGGAATGAAATGAGACACTTAGTCCCTTAGTTAGAAAGCTAAGTTAGAAAAGTCAACCGGAAGTTGACTTATGAGTAAACGAGTTCAGACTTGGATTTTTATGATTTGGTTAGCTTCGTTGAGTGATTTTAGACTTAGGAGCATGTTCGGAATATGATTTGGAGGTCTGTGGTAGAATTAAGCTTGAATTGGCAAAAATTAAAAATTTGGCGATTTTGGTCGGCAGTGGAAAATTGGGTATCGGGGTCGGAATGGAATTTTGGAAGTTGGAGTAGGTTCATAGTACCATTTTTTATGTGTGTGCAAAATTTGAGGTCATTCGGACATGGTTTGATAGGTTTCGGCGTCGTTGGCGAATTTTGAAAGTTTAGAAGTTCTTAGGCTTGAATCCGGGGTTGATTTGGTATTTTGGTATTGTTTTGGGTGTTTCGGAGATTCGACTAAGTTCGGGTAGTGATATATAAGTTGTGGAAATTATTGGTTGAGGTCCCGAGGGGCTCGGGATGATTTCGGATGGTTAACGAGAAGTTTGGAAGTTGGGAAATGCAGCTGGAAGCTGCTAGCGTAAGGCTACTGGTGTGGCTGCACCAGCGGATAGGGAGCCGCAGGTGCGATGATCGCAGGTGCGCAAATGCGGAGATGGAGGACTGGGGCTTGGTCGCAGATGCGAAGAAAGGATCGCACCTGCGAGCTCGCAAGTGCGGATGGCATGCCGCAGATGCGAAAAATGGAGGCCTGACATTAAGCGCAGGTGCAGAAGAGAGGATCGCACCTGCGAGCCCGCAGGTGCGAAGGGGAAGTCATAGGTGCGAAGCTTAGCATTTAAGTGCCTTTCGCAGATGCGCACCTCGGACCGCATATGCGAGTCCGCAGGTGCGAGAAAGGGTTCGCAGGTGCGGAACCCCTGGTGCAAAACCTATTTAAGCCACACTTCGCGAATATTAGCCCTTTCTTCACCATTGTTGAACGGTTATTGAGCTTTGGGAAGTGATTTTCAAGGAGGAATCAAGAGGCATCATTAAGGTAAGTCGCTTGGGTTTATTTACACGCATTTATGATGTTTTTCCACTGATTAGCCATGAAATTAGTAGGGGTTTAGGGTGAAATTGAGGGAGTTGGGGCTTGAGTTTTGGAGAGCTTTAAGTGAGGATTTGAGGGACCAAACGGAGTCCGAGTTTGACGAATTTTATATGGTTAGACCTGGGTGAGGACGAGGTTTGTTATTCTGCCATTTTTGACTGGTTTCGAGACGTGGGCTTGGACCCTGAATTTTGGCCGATTTCGGATTTGTAGCATATTTATGTAGTTTTTATTATGGAATTCGATTCTTTAGACTGTGTTGATAGTAATATTCTGATTTTGGTTAGATTCGGAGCTTTTGGAGACCAATTCCATAGATGAGGACATCCCAGAGTAGCATTTTACGTCGTTAAGGTAAGTAACAGTTTTAACTCTGGCTTTGAGGGTATAAATCCGGAGATTTGATATCACGTGATTATTTGGAAGTGATACCCATGCTATGTGACGGGCGTGTGGGTGTGCACCACGAGGGATTGAGACTTAGTCCGTCTCGTGAGGCTGTGGGGCCTAATGGCTATTATCTATGGTTATGTATTTATTTGTTGTCGAACTTATTTGCTTTCATGTTAGAGATCATCCTTAGGCTTTATTCATGCTCACATTATTTGCACTCAGTCATAGATATTATTGTACATGTTTACCTCAGTCCCTATTAATTTGCTGATATGCTGTGATAATTGACGCGGACTATGTTTCCCTTATTTGTTGATGATGGTGAGGCTAGAGAGGTACATGACTAAGTGAGGCCGAGGGCCTGTTGTGAGGTATTTGATTGAGGCACGTGAGTTGTTCGTGCAGCACGTGAGTTGTCCGTGCAGATCCAGGTATTGATACCATAGCGCGTGAGTTGTCCGCGTAGCACGTGATTTGACCGTGCGGATCCAGGGATTGATATTATGGCACGTAAGTTGTCCATGCAGCACGTGAGTTGTCCGTGCTTAGCGCTTGGGCTTTGGGAGCCCCTTCAGAGTCTGTACACACCCCAGTGAGTGCAGGTACCTATTGAGTGCTGAGTGGAGTGTTGAGTGCCGAGTGCTGAGTGATGGAGTGACATTGCTGTGAGGTTGCATTTACGTTTGATGTTGCTGCATTTTCCTGTTAATTTCTTTGTGGCATTTGTTGGTTTATGGAATTTACCTGTTTATTCATGTTTATTGTAAATTGTGAAAATAAATAATTGAACTGTTTTGCTTCGCTCGTCACTACTACTCAGTTCCTTAGTTATTTCTGTTACTACTGAGTCGGTTGTACTCATACTACACCCTACACTTTATGTGCATATCCAGGTGAGTTAGAGTGCGGCGATCATTGAGTTCAGGCCGACTATCGTTGGAGACTGCAAGGTAGTTACTAGCATCCGCAGGACCTTGTTACTCCTTTTATCATTTCTCCTTTTAGACTGTATTGACAGTTAGACAGTTTTATTTCTTAGTTCATAGATTTAGACTCTCATGACTTAGTGATACCCCGATATTTGGGGCTCGTTTCCGTATTTTCTATAATTATATTCAGGGTTGATTTAGTTTATGAAAAATTCAAATGTTGAAAATGTTTTATTAATTTCTTATAATCGATTTAGTAGTAATATTTTGGGAAATAGGCTTGCCTTATAACACGATAGGCGTCATCACGGCCATGGTTAGATTTTGGGTCGTGACAGCAATACTAGTGAAGTTAAGGTGTTTGGTATTGGCACAGTTTATTTGAAAACTAATAATGGTTCAATATTAGTTCTTTAAGACGTCAAGCACGCTCTAAACTTTCCTTTCAATATGATCTCCGCAGAAAGATTAGACGATGAAGGTTACCATAATACCCTCTTTAATGGCCAATGAAAGCTCACCAAAGGTTCATTAGTAGTGGCTCGAGGAGTTAAGTCTTCTCATTTATATGTGACACATGACTTTATTCTTAATGACTCCATAAATATGGTGGAAAGTGACATTATATCTTAATTGTGGCACAGAAGATTGAGTCATATGAGCGAGAGGGGATCACATGTTTGGCTAAGAAAAGTTTGCTTTCTGGAGTGAAACAAGTAAAGCTGAAAAAGTGTATCCATTGTTTAGCTGGCAAACAAAAAAGGGTTTACTTTCATAGCCATCCTCATTCAAGAAAGTCCGAATTATTGGAGCTAGTACACTATAATTTGTGTGGTCCTTTTAAAGTAAAGTCAAAAGGTGGCGCACTTTACTTTGTGACCTTCATTGATGATCATTCTCGTAAGCTCTAGGTGTATCTAGCTCTAGATGTATCCTTTGAAATTTAAAGATCAAGCACTTGGCGTGTTTAAGGAATTCTAGGCCTTAGGTGAGAGACAGACGGGGAAGAAATTAAAATGCATTCGCAGAGACAATGATGGTAAATATTGTGGACCCTTTGATAACTATTTCAAAGAATAAGAAATTTGTCATCAGAAAACTCCGCCCAAGACGCCTCAGTTGAATGGTTTGGCAGAGAGGATGAATAGAAATCTAGTTGAGAGAGTTATGCTTGCTTTCAGAGGCAAAACTTCCAAATATATTTTGGGCAGAATCACTTAAAACTGTTACTTATGTTAGTAATTTGTCTAGTGTTGTTGATTTGGATGGTAATGTCCCAGACAGAGTTTGGTTTTCCAAAGGCGTTTCTAATGATCACCTGAGAGTTTTTTGGTGTAAAGTTTGTGTGCATATTCCTAAAGATGAGAGATCGAAACTGGATGTCAAAACTAAAATGTGCATCTTTATCGGATATGGTCAAGATAAGTTTGGGTATCATTTTTATGATCCAGTCGAGGTTAGTTGTTAAAGGTTTTGGACAAAAGAAAGGAGTTGACTTTGATAAAATTTTCTCTTATGTTATAAAGATGTCTTCTATTCGTGTGGTTCTAGGAGCGAGTTTAGATTTAGAGGTTGAGTGGATAGATATAAAGAGTGTTTTGTTTTCATGGTGATTTAGATGAGGAGATTTATATGGAGCAGCCTGAGGACTTCGTAGTTAAGCATACAGATGAGCATGTGTTTTGCAGAAAATTGGCAGGCATGAAGCATGTCAATAGTTCCTCTACTTGAAGACATATTTGGCCCCTTGGCTGGAGGGGGAGTTTGCTAGGCTCATGCTCATGTTGTCTAGGCAAAGGCCCAATGGCCTAATCCTAATCTCTTTTGGTTTCCATTCCTATTCGAAATTGGATTCGGTCTTTATTTCTATTTAGAGTTGGTTTTGGCTTTAAGAGAAAGCACCACTATTTATCTATAAATAGAACAACCTTGAAAAATTATTCTATACTCATTGGTACAAGTCTTTGAAAGACTTAAGCACATAAGAGTGGTCTTTGAGAGAGCTTTCATTAAGAGAGAACAGAAGAAAAAATGTTTGTTTTGCTACAAATTGTGTTCCAACCAACCAACTTCAAATCACGTTTTTCGATTTGTTAACCGTTGGATCGGGCTGCAACTTTGATTGAGTTTTCCCAACGTTTTGCTATTTTATTTGAATGGTGAAGATCTGATTTGGAGGTCCTTAGCATCTGATTTTGACCCCGAACATCAGCTCCGTTTTGTGAGTTGTTTTCCTTCTTCAATTGATTTGTTGCGTTGCTCCGTATTTGACACTTGTTGTGTAGCCAATTTGAAGAACTTTTATAATCCTCTTATTGTTATAATGGAGTTTTTTGGTTCTTTGTGATCCCATGATTTTTACCTTCAATTTAAAGGATTTTTCACGTTAAAATTTAATGTTCTTTATCTTTTTCTTTTTTTTTTTGAATTTGCCTCTTACAAACATAACAATAGCGTCTCAAAAGGTAACAGTCTAAAGCTATCATTTTCCATCATTTTATATAAAGAGTTATTTTTTTTTTAATGAATTTGTGAAGGAGTAGGGCATACACGTACCAGAATTGGGTGGAATGACAGAACATATATTGAAAAATTATTCTTTGTGTCTATCTATTTTTATATTAACTTACATTGAATGATTATTTTGGTAATGATGTATATTTGAATTGAACTTACAGAGAGGAATGAGATTCAAATCGCCAATCCCAATTATTTGAGAATTGAGCGTAATTATTGTTGTTGTTATTTTTATGCACTTATTATTAAAATTGTTAAGCTATAAGTTGACTTATAATGATAGATAAATTTTCTTTGCAAATCTGATATGGTAACTTGCTATGAACGAAAAATAATTTAAGTTCACAGATACAAAATGTTTCTCTTTTTTTTTTTTTCTTTTTTCAAGGAATATTAACAACCATTTATGACGGAAATATAGTAGAAAAATATCTTTCTATTTTAGTATTACAAAAATAATTTTATATTAAGGAAAACAATACTTTTTCAACCACAAATGTAAAATGGTTTACATTTGCTCTCCGTTAATAGTTGGGGGTAAATATACCCTTGTTGTTACTAAAATGGGTCATATTTACCCTTGTTTCAAATGGAAAAATTATTAAGTACTAATTATCATCAAGTTTTGCCACATCCACTTTTATTTTATTTTAAAGTATTCTTTATAATACATCATCTTCTTCACCATGGAAAATTCTCTTGGAAAAATCACTTCCCAAGCTCAATCACCATTTTTCAAAATTAAAACTACTCATCACACACTCCTGGTCGTATAATTTATTTCACTATGTAAAATAATTCTCATCAAAACTCACCAATCTGTTTTCTTTCTCTTCATTTATCATCTCAAAGTCCACCATTTTCATAACCAAATATATATTCCAACCAAAGAAAATACAAACCGTTAATAATGGTAGATTGTAATTTAGCACTCATTCAACTAGTGTTTACCAGAAATTATAACTTTTTGGTTATGAAAATGGTGGAATTTGGTCATCCAATTTAAACACTCTGCAACTCACCAAACCCACCATTATGTTTCCTTTTTCATCATCTCAAAATCCATAATTTTCATATCCAAAGTTTCAGTTCAATAAAAAAAATCTAATTTTAGGAGGGGAGGTACTTGCCCAGGTGCGATTCTTTTGACCGTCCAAATCTGTCTCTAGGGGCGATTTTCGATAACACGATGGCGTAATTATTTTTCAGATTCCTGCAAATAGAAGAAATTATTTTTTAGATTCAGTCGATTCTTTTTTGACTGGGAAAGGAGAAATTTAGCAGTAAAAAAGGTGTTAAAGGGAGTGGTAAGAATTTAAGGTTACGAAGGAACAAGTTTGGATTTGAACGGGAATGAAAGCTTGAAAACTTTTACCTCATTGTTATTGACCAGAAATTTTTTTCTCTTTATCTTTTTGGTTCTTTTCAAATGGGGAAGAGAGTATTGGGGAGATGAATGATTTGGGCTAAGTTTTATCCACGTCAGCAGCAAACTATGCTTATCAGACTAATTAAAGATAATCGGTCCTAAATAAATTTTTGTTTGAAATAAGGGTATATCTGACCCATTTTAGTAACGGCAAAGGCATATTTGCCCCCAACTACTAATGAAGGGCAAATGTGAACCATTTTACATAGTTCATGGGTATATTTGGACCTTTTTTTGGACCTTTTTCGTACCATTTTTGTTAACATAAGAACAAGTGATAATTAAATCTGAAAAATAAAACACTTTTAAGCAACTTTTTCGACAATATATATTTGTATGTTGACTTCAAACTCGCCTGAAGAAAAAGTTTAGGCATTTGCTTTCCTTTTTGGTTTGAAATCATATAAATATGTCGAATTCTAAAGAAAAAAATATTGCTCTTAAGGGTGTGTTTGGTATAATGGAAAATATTTTTCAAGAAAATATTTTCTTGAAAAATAAGTAGTAATCTTATTCATTTTCCGGTGTTTGGTACGCAAATTAAGGAAAATAATTTTTCAAGAGTACTCATAAATAATTTAGATACAATAAACATGAAGTCATAAACTTTCGAACCAACAACCTTTCGAACCCACAAATTTCATAAACTTTCGAACCGCTAAACTTTCGAAATCGCAAAATTTCGAACCCATAAACTTTATAATTTCTAAACCCGTAAACTTTCAAATACATAAACCTCTGAACTCATAACTTTGGAACTTGTAAAATTTCGAACCTATAAACCGAATGATGAAAAAACTAAAACTGAAATTTGAAATTACAAAAAAAAAAAAAATTATCAGGGTGAGGGGTGCAAAAAAACTAAAAAATAAAAAATTTGAAATTACAAAAAATTTTTTTGGGGGGGGAGGTTGTAGGGTGGGTGGTGACGAATAAAAAAACTAAAATTTGAAAAAATAAAAGTCTTTTTTGGAGAGAGGGGGTGGGGTGGGTAGGCATAGGGTGGGTGGGTGAAGGTGGGGAAGGTTGAGAAGGAATTTTGAGAAATGTTTTCCCTTCTTTTAATAAGGAAAACATTTGAGTTCATAAGGAAAATATTTTTCAAAACATTTAAGCCAACCAAACATGAGAAAATTAGAAAATATTTTTTGAAAATTTTTTCCTTCGTACCAAACACACCCTAAGTCTTACCACAAAAAAAAAAGTTTTTCTTGCTAACCCAATTTACAAGCTTGTGAAGTGATTCGCACAGCGGCGGAGCCAGAGGCGAAGCTACATATTTTAAAGGGTGGTCACCCTTGATCGAAAAATTACATTGCGTATATAAGTAAAATATTATATTTGAATTTTATTTATTTATTTCAAGTTTGAACACCCTTGAGTAAATTTTTGACTTTGCCATTGGACGGAGCCATATAGGCCTGGAAGTAGTCGGTTGAACACCCTTCGATAAAATATTATAATTTCTAGGCCAAATATTCTTTTACACAAATATATTAAATTATAAATATTCTTGAACACCATTAACGAAAACTTCTTTTACATGCTTCATTATCAAAGAGTTATTAGCAACAACTTTTTCTTTTTTTGACAATGAAAACATTGAGTTCCCTCACAGCTTTTTTCTCGTTTCTAGCTTTGACAAGCCATTTGCTTTCTACTCTTTCTTAAAAGAAGAATGTACGGTTTCTGAATTTACACATAGGAAGCTACCAAAGTTACCACGTACTAAATCACAAAGGTTGATGGTTTATGTGATACATTTATTATTTAGAGAGTCAAAAAAATATATTTTTGTTGTGCTTTATTCATATATAATTTTGAATTGTTAATTATTGTGACTTGTAATATTTTTATTTAGTTTTTAAATATGTAAATTTTATTTCAAAATTTTTCTAAAGAATATGTATTCCAATTCATACAAAAAATTAGATAGTTTGATCCTGGTACTCCTAATCGTCTCACATAGAGTGAAAACTGAGGGAGTACCTAGAAAACCAGAAGGCCTTTAAAGATATAAGATAACAATTGTGTGATATTATACCCTTTAGCCTTTCGGCAATTGAAATTTCAAGTCACGAATAAAATAGTAATAAGCTAAACTCCAAAGAGAGACTTGTTCTGATTTTTGACAAATTAGAGAAAGAAGTTTCACTAGTAATTTATTCTCTTTTTGTTTTAGCAAAATTAAACAGTAGTAAATGTCTGAAACATGGCATGTATGACAAGAAACAAAAGTGAAGAATGGGTAGATTACACATGACAAAGGGTTTCTGATATTAAAATACTTGGTAGTCACAAAATCTCACATGCAAAGGATCCAATGAACTGACTTTCACATATGTAATCCATAATTGTTCCATTTGTCCATCTCGCCTCGTACTTTTCAAATATTCCTCTAACCCTCTCAAACTCTTTGTTGCTGACATACAAACACGTTACTACTAGATTTTTAATTGTTGAGTTTATTTTATACCCTAGCGGCACACAAAAACAAATGTGTGTATCGCAATTCAAGCTCATGGCACGAATTGTCCCTTAACCGAACAGAAATCACCAAATTTGTCCTTTATGTTATGGCACTTCAAGCACAAAAGCATGCTACAATGTGAACATATGCTTTGTTTTATATAACAGTTCACTTTCCTCTAATTTTCGATATAAAATTTGCCTAAAGTGTCGTATGCTTCACTTCTTCAAAAACCCATCATCAATCTAGAAGCCCAACAATCCTTCTCCCATACTCGCCCTTACTCTCATGGCTCCTGCCCTCGGTCATGGCATCTCATGCACCTCTCTTAGGGACTCAGTGTACTCCCTCAGGCTTGTTCTATTCTTGCATGATGGGAATTCGGCTATGATATCTAATTTGGTAGATTAAGCCAAGAAACTAACTTATTGTCCCGTTGGCCCAACATACCATATTGATTTGTCTCGAGAAAACTACTATCTATAACCCCTCAAAATTTTAATAGCTCATGTTTTTCCCACTTACACGAAATGGCCGTTCGGCCCAAACATATTACATCTAATAGCCCGAAATATCCATTTTGTATATTCTTTGTATAGTGACAGTCTATTTTGTATATTTTTTGTATAGTGACATTCTGTTTTATATAATGACATTCTATTTAGTATATATTTAGTATAATGACAGTCTATTTTGTATATATTTAGTATAATGACAGTCTAGTGTATATAAATTGTATAGTGGCAGTCTATTTAATATATTTTTGTATATTGACAGTCTATTTTGTATAGTGACAGTCTATTGTATATAAATTATATAGTGACAGTCTATTTTAATATATTTTTTGTATAGTGACAGTCTATTTAGTATATACATTGCATAAAATTTGTATATAGAGTGTATCGTGCATCTTGCAATGTATCCATAATATATCATTAATGTATCCCAGGCACTTTTGTGTATCCAAAGTGTATAGACTGTTCTACAATGTATAAAATTTGTATATATAAAGTGTATCGTGCATTTTACTACGTAGTGACATAGTAAAATATATATATGAAAGATTTTCTAGAATTTAATATTGTGTTAAAAATTACAATGATGATAGTTATTGACAATTTTTATATATTATATACTATTTATTTGAATGTACATTTACGTTCTTTGTAGGTAAATGGGTATTTGATTTAAAGAGTGAAGAACATATCATTCTGTATTAAATAAATAAATAAATCTAGAACATATCTTTCTAGATATTGGGCACCCTCCCATTCTATCAATTTTATACACTCAACTCACAATTTTCCAATTTAAAATATAATACCTACATAAGGTGGTACTATAATCACCATTCCTTCGGCATAAAAGTAAAGGGCAAGAAAATTATAATAAAATATTTTCTTGAAGAAACCAATTGATATATATAGAAGATTATAGCAGGTGTAGACGGGCCTACTACTTGAGTAATAGTTAGTTTTCAGTGTATAAAACATGTAAATTCAGGCGTCGGCTAGTGATTAGTGGCTGTTAAATTTATTTCTGGCTAGTGGCTGTTAAAAGTTTGGCCCGAGCGGCCAACAATGATAAAAGCTCATTTGTCTCTTGGGGTAATGCCATATCGAGCCAGAATTAATCGAGCGTACCATGTGTATTTATGATATCTCTAATAAAGTAATTTAATTTTCTTCATTTTGACGTGTAAGATTTGACTATGGTGTTATATATTTTTTTTTCTTCGAAAGCTTTCCAACCTAGAAGCCGATCAATCCTCGTTGCCCCACCGTCATCGAGTCACTTCCGTTATGTAAATCACCAAATTTCATTATCAAATTATCTAAAAAGCAATTACAAGTAGTTATTACAAGTTTGGATGAAAAATCTTTAAATAGATAAGATTAGTCATTACTCATTAATACCGCAACATCCAACTAAACCACAAACAAACAAGAAGAAATTGTAGTAATCATAGTGCTTTAATATATATCTTTTGAATAATAAATTATTAATTTTAAGTTATATATATAAGCAGTATAAATAAATTTCTAAATTATCGGTGCAATTTAATCGATTATAATAAATTATATTAAATTTGATATAAAAAAAGTTATATATTATTTTATATCTGAATTCTAATGGTATAAAAATTCTTTCTTTACAATCGGTGCACAAAATATAAACTTTTTAATTTTTTTTTTTAATGTTGGTCAAAGGTCAAAGATCCAGAAGTGCACGAGGGAAGGTAAAGGAACAAACAGGATGAATCAGCGTTTGAGCCGCACGAGGGGAGATCTGTGGTAAGTTTTTTTCTAGATAAAGCTCACTTTGTTCTGTTCAAAAAACCTTATTCTTATTGTATTGCCTTCTTCCACATGGGGCTCTTTATTCTACGATATTGTTTTCCTCTTTTTTAACTGCTTCCTTCCTCATATATATAATCCTACTAATTACTATAGGCGGTGTAGCATAAGTAAGAAAGCCAAGTAAAAGAAAAGAAAAACAAAAAAGACTCGTAAAAATGAAATATGAATCAAGAACACTAAACACAACCAAATATAATGGTACGGTAGTAAGCACCACTCCGTCCGTTTTATGTTCGAGCGTTAAAAATAGAGATGGCAATGGGGCGGGGCGGGGCGGGGCGGGTTTTGCCTTAACCCATAAAATTTCAACCCGCTCCACATAGCATTTTCATCCGCATCCACCTGCCCCACATCAACACACGCGTTCACCCGCACCGCCCCGCCCCACTCTACAAAATTTTTCCTTTATTATTTCTTTTAATTTGTAATATTTTTATCTTATTTAATTTTATTTTCAATTATATTCATATATGCACTGCCAATTTAAAAGTTCTTGTTGGAATCCAAATTGCAAACCAAAGAAGTCCAATTTTGAATATTCATAGCTATAAATCCTATCGAATGCTGTCAGTTTTAACTTTTAACAGTGTTCGATTTTAAAGTTTTTTAATACCAATTGATAGAATTTAAGGGTCCACCAAACTATATAGAGAACCAGGTTCTCTATTAGTTCCCACAGAACACACGCACACTGCAATAAGTAAATGACACAAAGAAGTTTTACGTGAAAAACTCCCAGCTCACGGGATTAAAAACCACGACCTACCCTTGTAGGATTTCAACTTCACTACTGAGCAAACTTTAGATTACAACCTATTGTAACTTAGGAATTAACCTCTTAATCTCTCACTAACTTGTAACAACTCTATTACAAGCCACTTTGTAATAACTCTATTACAAAGACTTACAACTCGACTAAACTAGCTAAGACATAAACACAAGGGTTTATGATTTACAAAGGTTTCCTACACAATTCTTCTAACTAAGCTAAGTAGGAATTACAAGTAAAGTCAAAACATAAGAGCAAAGCATACACAGCAAAAAGGGGAAGCTTTCATTAATATTTGGATATTAAGCAGGGAGCAGTTCCATTGTTACTAACACATCCACAAAATAAAAACAACAGAAACATAAGTAGCAGCCATAAACATCATCAGAACTAAAACAAAGGACAGACACTAAGACTTGACACTAGAAAGGGAACACTTTCTAGGGAGCACTGGAAGGGGAAGGCTCAGATGATGAGGCAAGGGTTTTAAGAAGGATGTCCATTCGAGCATTAGCTGACATTTTCTCATTGAGCAGTTTTTCCTTCAAGTCCTCAACCTGTTTCCTAGGTCGGCATTTTATTCGGTCAGACGGGAAATCTCTGTGCTGTGAGAGCTGCTGGAACCAGGTGCCTCATGAAGCTGACTTAGCTGACCCTCTAGAATGGCATTCCTTGCCTTCAGCTTCCTTATCTCATCAGTGGCATTGTTTTGGGCGTTGACCAACTGGGAGATAGTAGAAGTGCTTCCAGCCCCTCCAACCTTATCAATGCACTCACATTCCTCGAGGGTGGTCTTGGAGAAGGTTTGCTTACGAGTACCCACTTTAGCTTTTCCCAAAGGAACTTTGAAGAACTCAAAAACCTTAGTGAGGAGGAACCCATAAGGCAGCCCATAATTACCATCCTTGAGCATTGCCACCTTCTGCATGTGTTATATCATGATGTCAGGCAGGTAGATAGTTGTGTAGCCATCTAGTGCTTCTATGAGAACCAGGTCTGCTCGAGATATGATGGACCTTCTTTCTGCACGAGAGAGCAAAACTTTGTTCACCAACTCAAACAGCAGTTGGTACACTGGAAGGAGGGCCTTCTTGTGTACCTCTTCCCCTTGTTGAACTGTCTTATCCTTCAAGATAGCATTTCTAAAGTTCGAAGAGTAGGTTCCCTGAACAGAAGACAAACCCTCAGCATGCACTCCCAAAATAGTTCCCCAGCACAACAGAGTCCATCACAAAATCAACACCATTCACCATCATACAAATATGATCATCCTCAACTGTAAAGAAGCCGGCATAAAAACTTCGCACTTCTTCCTCATAAACTTTGGGACTGTCACTTGTGAATAGGTGTGTCCACTGTTGGAATTCACGGATCTCCACCAATTGGCACATGCCAGCCATATCCAGAATATCAGGGGAAAATGTACGGCCCCACATCACCTTTTGATTTTTCAATTTTTCCTTGCCAGCATCCTGGGTATCATCAACCTTGGCCTTTTTGGAGGAACCAGGTTCCTTACTAGCATCACCATTCCTTTTTACTAATTTGCGAGCACTCTTTCCTATCTCAACAGATTTCTCAAACATCCTCTTCTCAGACACTTTTTCAACTGATTCTTTTGTCACTTTTTCTGCAGATTCCTCAACTACCTTTTCACCAGAGTTGTCACCTTCAACTTTATTTAAACTCTCCATACTCACAGAGGACTCCCTTTTCGACTTGGGGATAATGTGCTTCTGTGAGAACTTGCGAGTTAAGGAACCAGGTTCCTCATCCACTTCATTATCAACATTGATAACATGCACTACTTTCTCATTCACAATCTTCCCATTCTTTACCAATCTTCTCCTCTTTTGTTGTTCTTGTCTTTTCCTAATAACAGACTCAAGAGACTCCTTCTTTTGTAACCTAGTGGTAGGTCTCTTAGGAGTTGGCGCTTGAGTAGTGTCAGGTCTACTCTTAGCCCTGATAAAACTAGCAATAGCTACATTATCATAATCATCTTCACTGTCCTCATTCTCCTCTTTAGATAAAGATCTTATTTCAGGAACAATCATGGACAAAGGCTCAACGTAGAAGTGAGGAGAGAGAGCAGGATCAGTACTGAGCTGGGGTGCTTAAGAGGAACCAAGGGTTAGCTCCTCTTGGGGGGAGGGATCAGGTCTTTCAGTTGGTGCCCCAGTAATACTGGTCGGTGTTGATGTTTCAACAGGCATCGGTTCCTTATTCTCCACTAGTGTACCATTTTCTTCCCCCTAAGACTCAGACACACATTCACCATTCTTAATAACATATCCCTCAGCAACTATTGACAATATATTTTCTATGGCATCTTCTTATTGTAACCCCATGGTAAACCCAGAAGTATGAGAAGTATTACCTGTAGACTCAAGGCCAGGGGATATCATTGTCAATTCATCATGGATATGACCAATATCTTGGTCTTTGCCAGAGCTTTCTTCCATTGGTAGATTGAAAATTTCTTGAATCTCTTCTTCTTCTACTGTATCTTCTTCAACCATTTTTTCCGGCGAGGCAGAAGGAGAGGTCACAGCCACAAACTTATTGGGAGTCAAAGTTTTGCGACTCCAATGAGAACCAGTACTCGATTGGGCTGGAGAGGAAGCATAGGGTGGTTGTGACTCTGTCTTAGGGTTTGGACTGGTCGGAGTGGAGAGTGTTGGTTCTATCACTGACATTTCAACAAGTGAGGACACAGTGGGGACGACACTTGGAACATGTTATGTTTCCTGGTGTTCAGACATGGTAGAGTGTAGTTAATTGAAGAAGAGGGAGTTTGGTTTGAAGGGAAAAAAAGATGAATTTTGGATTTTTGATGTGAACAATGGTGAAAGTGATTGTAAATGGATGTATTTAAGAGGGGTGAGGGACCGGTTAGGAATATATGGCAATTTGGGTAGTCGGGTCGCTTCATAACAGGAGAGACTTTTGGGTTCACAAATCGGGAAAGAAAAGAAACTGACAGTGTAATGATGTGGCACTATTTCAACCGTTTAAGAAATTATACATGAGAGTACAGAGAAATTACTAACCTATGTCAGGGGAACCAGGTTCCCTGACAGATTTTGAAAATGTAAGCCTCATCCTTTGACCAACGTGCAATGCATTAGCTGCTTGTTTGCTCTGTAATCATCATGTGTGTCTACCAGTAACGGTATAGAAATGAGTTAAACTTTGCTAGAAAATACTTTTTAGCTAATTTACCTATACATTTTTTTCATAACCAATCATCGAGGGACCAAGTCCTTGGCTTGGTTTTATCAACCCTAGCACCAAGAGATTCCTTTCAAAGTGTGCTCTGCTTAGTGCTTTGGTAAATATGTCTGCAATTTGATCTTCTGTGCTGCAAAATTTTATATAGATGAGCCCTTTTTCAACATTGTCTCTGAGAAAATGGTGTCGTACATCGATGTGCTTTGTTCTCTTATGTTGAACTAGATTTTTGGCCATGTTGAGTGCACTGGTATTGTCACACAGTAAGGGCACGCAATCAGAGAACACTCCAAAGTCTTCGAGCTGCTGCTTAATCTACAACAGTTGAGCACAACAAGAGGCAGCCGCCACGTATTCAGCTTCTGCAGTTGAGAGGGCCACTGAGTTTTGTTTTCTTGTACCCCATGAAATTAGACATGAACCCAGAAAATGTGCCATGCCAAAAGTTCTTTTCCTATCCATCAGATACCCTGCATAATCAACATCAGCATACCCAACTAAATCAAAATTATCTCCTGAGGGATAGTAGAGAACTAGGTCCTATGTTCATTTGAGATATTTCAGGATTCTCTTGGCTGCCTTCAGATGAGATTCCTTTTAATTAGATTGAAACCTGGCACAAAGACCCACACTGTCACGACCCAATTTCACCTATAGGTTGTGATGGCGCCCAACACTACAGCTAGGCAAGCCAACTAATAAGTCAAACGTATATTGGTTAAACTTTTATTCCAAGAAAATAATAAAATACCAATTTCTACCCATGTGTGTGTGCCAAGACCCAGTGTCACAAGTGCATGAGCATCTAATAGATTATACAAAACTCCAAATACTGTCTGAAATGAAATAGACAGAATATAAATATAAGAAGAGACACTGGTAACTGTAGAACGGCTCAGAAAGGCAGCTCATCACTATGCCTCGGGATGACGTGGGTATGTGATGATAGGTCCTCCACTAGTACCTGTCTTAGGTCCTGCACAAAAAAGTGCAGCAAGTGTAGTATGAGTACGTAAACAACGTGTACCCAATAAGTATCAAGCCTAATCTCGAAGTGGTAGAGACGAGATGACCGACTTTGACACTCACTATGCGTCAATAATAACTGAAATAAAACTAGGATATTTAAATCAGCATGATTTACATAATTCACAATAATTTATTTAATCAGCAAAAATAATCAAATTCCTTCAAATGTAACAATTCTCAATATATTAATTAAATTACTTCAATTCAAATAGTTTCCAATTTATCAATTAAATCTCATTTACAGGAGTCACAATTAATTCCTTAACAAGAAAGAATAATAATTCATTAAATTCCAAGGATTTTTTAATTTATTAATTAGCTTCACAAGCTAAAATAAATTATTAAAGTATCGTGTAATTATTATTATTAAGCACGATTTCTGACGAGGACGTACGACCCGATCCAGAGTGTCATGTACACTGCCGAGGGACGTGCGGCGTGATCCATAGATGCATCTATCCTGCCGAGGCGTTCGGCCCACTCCACAAGAAAGGAGGACATTTTCTTATGTGCCTCCGGAAGGAGAGTATGTTTATTATAAGATAAATTTGGGAGGAGAATAATTTCTTTTAACAATTAATTGATTTAAACAAAAATTAAGCATATGAAATTTTCATCCTTTAATATCTTTATCTAACAATTCACAATATATTCATATATATCAATTAATATTAATTAATTAAAGAATACAATTTACACAAATAGGGCATGCTTTGAGTCCTAAACTACCCGAACTTTAGCATTAATAGTAGCTACGCACGGACTCTCATCACCTCATGCGTACGTAGCCCCCCACAATTAGCAACAATTATTTAATTTTTAATCACCTATGAGGTAATTTCCCCCTCACAAGATTAGACAAGAGACTTACCTCGTCTTGCTCCAATTTAATCCACTATAAGGCCTTTTCCACGATTATCCAACTCCGTCTGGCTCGAATCTAGCCAAAATAATTCAATACAATAACTAAATACTACAGGAATCAATTCTATAAGAAAATGCTATATTTTTAAGAAAAGATCCCGAAATTAATTAAAAATTCGCTCGCGGGGCCCACATCTCGGAATCCGGCGAAAGTTATGAAATCCGACAACCCATTCAATTACGAATCCAACCATACCAGTTTCACTCAAATCCGACTCCGAATCGATACCGAAATCTCAAAATTTCGTTTCTATGAGATTTCTAAACTTTTCCAAATTTCAATCTCAAAACACTAATTAAATTGTGAAAACAATGATATACTTGTATATGTAGACCAAATCCAAGTTAGAATCACTTACCCCAATGTTTTTCCCTTGAAAATCTGCCAAAAGTCGTCTCTGCTCAAGCTCAAGTTCGTCAAAAATGGCAAATGGGACGAATGCCCTCTTTTTATAAAACTGCCTAGCAGCCTTCGGAACTGGGCCTCGATCGCGGCTTCGATCACAGGCTCGATCCTGGACCTCGGTCATGGCCTCGATCAGGGCATCGAGGTTGGGCCTTCGATCAGGACATCGAGGTTGGGCCTTCGATCAGGACATCGAGGTTGAGCCTTCGATCAGGGCATCGAGCATGGGCCTTCGATCAGGGCATCGAGCATGGGTCTCGATCCTAGCCCTCGAGCCTTACCTTCAATCATGTCCTCGAGCTGGACCTTCGATCGTGGCTTCGATACTGAGCCACGTCCCAGGCTTCGACTCAGGCCTCGATCGTGGGCTCGATATCTGGGTTCGATCTGGGGCTCGATCACAGCCCAGAATATACAGCAGAAGGGAAAATTGCAGCAACTTTTTTTTAAGTCCAACTTTTTGATTCGTTAATCATCCGAAACTTAGCCGAGGCCCTCGGGACCTCAACCAAATTTACCAACAAGTCCTAAAATATCATACAAACTTAGTCGAACCTCTAAATCATATAAAACAATACTAAAACCATGAATCATACCCCAATTCAAGCTTAATGAAACTAAGAATTTTCAACTTCTACATTCAATGTCGGAACCTATCAAATCAATTCCGATTGACCTCAAATTTTACACACAAGCCATAAATTACATAACGGAGCTATGAAAATTTTTGGAACTGGATTCCGACTCCGGTATCAAAAAGTCAACTCATCGGTCAAACTTCCAAACTTAAATTCTTGTTTTTAGCCATTTCATGCCTAATTTAACTACGGAATTCCAAATAAAATTCCGAACACGCTCCTAAGTCCAAAATCACCATACGGAGCTGTTTGAATCATCAAAATTCTATTCCGGGGTCGTTTTCACAAAATATTGACCGAAGTCAAATTTAGCACTTTAAGGCCAACTTAAGGAACCAAGTGTTCTAGTTTCACCCCAAACACTTCCAAATCCCGAACCAACTATCCACGCAAGTCATAAATCATTACAAGTACCTACAGGAAGTTTTATTTTAGGGAACGAGGTTCTAAAAGTTAAAATGACCGGTTGGGTCATTACATTCTCCACCTCTTAAACAAACGTTCGTCCTCGAACGAGTTTAAAATTGTACCTGGAGTGCTGAATAAGTGTGGATATCTGCTCCGCATGTCTTCCTCGACCTCCCAAGTCCCTTCCTCGACTGGTTGGCCCCTCCACTGGACTTTTACTACAGAAATCCTCTTGGACCTCAACTGGCCAACCTGTTGATCAACAATGGCAATTGGCTCCTCTTCATAACCCAAGCTATTATCTAGTTGAACTGTGATGAAGTATAACACATGTGATAGGTCGGCATGATACTTTCGGAGCATAAATACGTGGAAAATCGGATGAACTCCCGATAGGCTGAGAGGCAATGCAAGCTCATAAGCAACCTCCCCAACTCGTTTCAACACCTCGAATGGGCCTATAAACCTTGGGCTCAACTTGCCCTTCTTCCCGAATCTCATAATTCTCTTCATCGGCGAAACCTTCAAGAAAACTTTTTCACCTACCATAAATGATATATCACGCGCTTTTTGATCCGCGTAACTCTTTTGTCTGGACTGTGCTGTATGAAGTCGCTTTTGAATCAACTTTACCTTTTCCAAGGCATCACTTACCAAATCAGTACCATACAACTTAGCCTCACCTGGCTCAAACCATCCGATAGGTGAACGACATCGCCGACCATATAAATCCTCAAATGGAGCCATCTCGATGCTGGATTGGTAACTGTTATTATAAGCAAACTCGGCCAAAGGCAGGAAACGATCCCACTGACCTCCAAAGTCAATCACACATGCCTTGAGCATATCCTCCAAAATCTAAATTGTCCTCTCTGACTGTCCACCGGTCTATGGATGAAAGGCTGTGCTGAGCTCTACACGGGTCCCCAACTTACTCTGTACTGCTCTTCAGAAATGTGAAGTAAACTGAGGGCCTCTATCTGATATGATGGAAATTGGCACACCGTG
Source organism: Nicotiana tabacum (assembly GCF_000715075.1). Lineage (NCBI taxonomy): Eukaryota > Viridiplantae > Streptophyta > Magnoliopsida > Solanales > Solanaceae > Nicotiana > Nicotiana tabacum. The sequence continues at coordinate 14,272,200 of NC_134097.1, read as the reverse complement.
CAACCGAACTATCTCCTGAATATAAATCTGGGCCAACCTCTCTGAAGTATACGTAGTCACAACAGGAATAAAATGTGCCGACTTAGTCAACCTGTCAACAATCACCCAAACTGCATCAAACTTCCTCAAGGTCCGCGGCAACCCAACTACAAAATCCATAGTAATTAGTTCCCATTTCCACTCTGGTATGTTCATCTGCTGAAGTAGGCCACCTGGCCTCTGGTGCTCATATTTAACTTGCTGGCAATTTAGACACCGAGCTACATACTCAACTATGTCCTTTTTCATTCATCGCCACCAATAATACTGCCTCAAGTCATGATACATCTTCGTAGCACCTGGATGAATAGAATATCTAGAACTGTGTGCCTCTTCCAAGATCTTTTTCCTCAGTTCATCCATATTAGGAACGCACAGATGATCCTGGAGTCGTAAAACACCATCTGCGCCAATAGTGACTTCCTTGGCACCACCTTGTAGTACCGTTTCATGAAGAACTATCAGGTGTGGGTCATCATACTAGAGAGCCTTGATCTGCTCAAATAGTGAAGACCGGGCCACAACACATGCAAGAACTCGACTGGGCTCTGAAATATCTAGCCTCACAAGTTTGTTAGCCATGGACTGAATATCCGAGGCTAATGGCCTTTCCTCTGCTGAAATGAAAGCCAAACTACCCATACTCTCCGCCTTCCTGCTCAAGGCATCTGCAACCACATTTGCTTTGCCCGGATGATACAAGATAGTAATATCATAATCATTTAGTAACTCCAGCCATCTGCTCTGCCTCAAATTTAGATCCCTCTGCTTGAACAAATGCTGCAAACTGCGATGATCAGTGTAAACTTCACAAGACACCCCATAAAGATAATGCCTCCAAATCTTTAGAGCGTGAACAATCGCAGCTAACTCCAAATCAAGTACTGGATAATTCTTCTCGTGGGGCTTCAGCTGACGTGAAGCATATGTAATAACTCGTCTTTCCTGTATCAATACATAACCCAAGCCAATGCGCGAAGCGTCGCAATACACTGTATACATCCCCGAACCGGAAGGCAACACTAACACTGGTGCTGTAGTCAATGATGTCTTGAGCTTCTGAAAGCTCACCTCACAATCATCGGACCATCGGAATGGAGCACCCTTCTGGGTTAATTTGGTCAAAGGTGCTGCAATAGATGAAAAACCTTCCATGAACCGACGATAATAACCTGCCAAACCCAGAAAACTCCTGATCTCCGTCGCCGAAGTGGGACGATGCCAATTCTAAACTGCCTCAATCTTTTTGGGATCAACTTTAATACCTTCGCCTGATACAATATGTCCCAAAAATGCTACAGACTCTAGCCAAAACTCACATTTAGAGAACTTAGCATATAGCTTTTATTCCCGCAATGTCTGAAGCACTACTCTCATATGCTGCTCATGCTCCTCCTTACTACGTGAGTAGATCAAAATGTCATCAATGAAGATAATGACAAATGAGTTAATATATGGCCTGAATACCCTGTTCATCAGATCCATAAATGTTGTCGGGGCATTAGTTAAACCAAAAGACATTACCAGAAACTCATAATGACCATATCTAGTACGGAAAGCAGTCTTCGGAACATCCGAATCCCGAATCTTCAACTGATGGTACCCCGACCTCAAGTCGATCTTAGAGAATACCCTAGCACCCTGCAACTGGTCAAATAGATCATCAATACGCGGCAACGGGTACTTGTTCTTAATAGTGACTTTGTTCAATTGGCGATAATCAATACACATCCGCATTGTTCCATCCTTCTTTTTCACAAATAATACTGGTGCACCCCAAGGCGATACACTCGGTCTGACAAACCCTTTGGCTAGTAACTCTTCAAGCTGTTCTTTCAATTCTTTCGGAGCCATGCGATACGGTGGGATAGATATAGGCTGGGTATCTGAAGCCAAGTCAATACAGAAATCAATATCACGATCAGGTGGCACACCTGGAAGATCTGACGGAAATACATTAGGGAACTCCCGAACTACAGGCACTGAATCAATAGCCGGAGTCTCTGCAGTAGTATCCCGAACATAGGCTAGATAAGCTAAACAACCCTTCTCAACCATGTGTTGAGCCTTTATAAAAGAAATAACTCGATTAAATGAACTAACAGGCAAACCCTTCCACTCCAGCTTAGGCAATGCTGGAATAGACAAGGTAACAGTCTTGGCATGACAATCAAGAATAGCATGATATGGAGATAACCAGTCCATGCCCTGAATAATTTCAAAATCGGTCATCTCAAGCAATAGAAGATCTGCTCTAGTTCGTAACTGCAGAATGTAATAATACAGGACCGGTAGATCCGGTTCACAACAACAGAATCGCCCACAAGAGTGGACACATAAACAGGAGTACTCAAGGACTCACGAGAAACACCCAGGAATGGAGCAAATAGAGATGACACATATGAATACGTAGATCCTGGATCAAATAATACTGAGGCATCTTTGCCACAAACAGAAATAATACCTGTAATCACAGCATCTGAGGCCTCTGCATCTGGTCTAGCCGGAAAAGCATAGAACCGAGCTGGAGCGCCAACTGTCTGGCCTCCGCCTGGCTGACCTCCACCTCTAGGACGGCCCCTACCCACATGTCCTCCACCTCTGGGTGGTCGGACCACTGGTGGAGCAACTGGTCCGGTAAGCATAGGCTACTGACCGTGCTGTACTGGTCTACCTCGAAGCTTGGGGCAAAACCTCCGCATGTGACTGGGATCCCCGCACTCGTAACAACTCTTCGGTGCGATGGGCTGATGACTAAGTGTCTGGCCCTGGGGACCGGAATACCCACTGGGAGGACCCTGAATAGCTGGTGGGCGGTAAGAACTCTCTGGGATAGCACTGAGATAAGGTCGCACTGAAGCACCTCGAGGAGGCGGTGGTGCTGGATATGGGGGTCTGCTGGACTGTCCCTTCACGAACTGACCCCTGCCCCCGGACGGAGCACCTCTGAACTCTCCAGAGTACCTGAACCGTTTATCTCTCATAATCTGCTCTCGGCTCCGCTGACGTACACCCTCAATCCTCTGGGCTATCTCCACAACTCGCTCATAAGAAGTACCCATCTCAACCTCTCGAGCCATAGTGGCCTGAATAGCAGTATGTAAATCGGATACAAACCTTCGCACTCTCTCTGCCTCAGTAGGGAGTATCATTAGTGCATGGCGAGATAATTTCAGAAAACCTCGCCTCATAATCAGTCACTGACATCTGACCCTGCTGGAGCTGCTCAAACTGAAACCGCAACTCTTCCCTCTAGGAGGGTGGAATATACATGTCCAAGAAGATACGGGTGAACCTGTCCCAAGTCATAGGAGGAGAATCTACTGGTCTGCCAAGAGCATAAGACTGCCACCATCTACGGGCTCTACCCTCTAGCTGAAAAGTAGAGAAATCAACCCCATGGGATTCCAATATCCTCATGTTGTACAGTCTATCCTTGCAACGATCAATGAAATCCTGTGGATCCTCATGTCGCTCACCCCTGAAGACAGGAGGATGTAGTCTAGTCCATCTGTCCAATAGTTTCTGAGTATCGACGGCTACAGCTGGCCTGGGCTCAGGTGTAGCTGCTGCTACTGGCTGGACTCCACCCACGGGTAGTGCACCCTGGGTTTGATATACAGCAGCTGCCTGTCCATGAGCCTGTGCGGTAGGGGTCTGTGCTCCCCCGCCCGCTTGAGATATGGCTGGGTCTGCCAGAAATAAACCGGCCTGAGTCATATTGTCCATGAATCACAGCATACGACCCATGACATCCTGAAATCCCGGTGCAGATGTGAAGTCCACCGGAGCTGGCTCTGCCACAGGCACCTCACCCTGCTCCTCAATAATGGGATTCTCTGCTGGATCCACTAGCGGCATAACTGGAACAGTCCTGGGACGTCCTCGCCCTCTACCACGGCCTGGAGCCCTCCCTCGGCCTCTGCCTCGACCTCTAGCAACTGGGGGAGTAGCTCTTCCCTGGTCTAAAATCTCATTAGAGCGTGTTCTTACCATTTGTGAGAGAATAAGAGAAGGATACCCTGCATAATCAGCATGTACCCCATGAAATTAGACATGAACCCAGAAAATGTGCCATGCCAAAAGTTCTTTTCCTATCCATCAGATACCCTGCATAATCAGCATCAGCATACCCAACTAAATCAAAATTATCTCCTGAGGGATAGTAGAGAACTAGGTCCTGTGTTCCTTTGAGATATTTCAGGATTCTCTTGGCTGCCTTCAGATGAGATTCCTTTGGACTACGTGAACCAAGTGCTCTGATACCATGTTGTCATGACCCAATTTCACCTATAGGTCGTGATGGCGCCCAACACTACAGCTAGGCAAGCCAACTAATAAGTCAAACGTACATTGGTTAAAATTTTATTCCAAGAAAATAATAAAATACCAATTTCTACCAATGTGTGTGTGCCAAGACCCGGTGTCACAAGTGCATGAGCATCTAATAGATTATACAAAACTCCAAATACTGTCTGAAATAAAATAGACAGAATATAAATATAAGAAGAGACACTGGTAACTGTAGAACGGCTCAGAAAGGCAGCTCACCACTATGCCTCGGGATGACGTAGGTATGTGATGATAGGTCCTCCACTAGTACCTGTCTCAGGTCCTGCACAAAAAAGTGCAGCAAGTGTAGTATGAGTACGTAAACAACATGTACCCAATAAGTATCAAGCCTAATCTCGAAGTGGTAGAGACGAGATGACCGACTTTGACACTCACTATGGGTCAATAATAACTGAAATAAAACTAGGATATTTAAATCAGCATGATTTACATAATTCACAATAATTTATTTAATCAGCAAAAATAATCAAATTCCTTCAAATGTAACAATTCTCAATATATTAATTAAATTACTTCAATTCAAATAGTTTTCAATTTATCAATTAAACCTCATTTACAGGAATCATAATTAATTCCTTAACAAGAAAGAATAATAATTCATTAAATCCCAAGGATTTTTTAATTTATTAATTAGCTTCACAAGCTGAAATAAATTATTAAAGTATCGTGTAATTATTATTATTAAGCACGATTTCTGCCGAGGACGTACGATCCGATCCAGAGTGTCGTGTACACTGCCGAGGGACGTGCGGCGTGATCCATAGATGCATCTATCCTGCCGAGGCGTTCGGCCCACTCCACAAGAAATGAGGACATTTTCTTATGTGCCTCCGGAAGGAGAGTATGTTTATTATAAGATAAATTTGGGAGGAGAATAATTTCTTTTAACAATTAATTGATTTAAACAAAAATTAAGCATATGAAATTTTTATCCTTTAATATCTTTATCTAACAATTCACAATATATTCATATATATCAATTAATATCAATTAATCAAAGAATACAATTTACACAAGTAGGGCATGCTTTGAGTCCTAAACTAACCGGACTTTAGCATTAATAGTAGCTACGCACGGACTCTCGTCACCTCATGCGTACGTAGCCCCCCACAATTAGCAATAATTATTTAATTTTTAATCACCTATGAGGTAATTTCCCCCTCACAAGATTAGACAAGAGACTTACCTCGTCTTGCTCCAATTTAATCCACTATAAGGCCTTTTTCACGATTATCCAACTCCGTCTGGCTCGAATCTAGCCAAAATAATTCGATACAATCACTAAATACTATAGGAATCAATTCTATAAGAAAATACTATATTTTTAAGAAAAGATCCCGAAATTAATTAAAAATTCGCTTGCGGGGCCCACATCTCGGAATCCGGCAAAAGTTATGAAATCCGACAACCCATTCAATTATGAATCCAACCATACCAGTTTCACTCAAATCCGACTTCAAATCGATACCGAAATCTCAAAATTTCGTTTCTATGAGATTTCTAAACTTTTCCAAATTTCAATCTCAAAACACTAATTAAATTGTGAAAATAATGATATACTTGTATATGTAGACCAAATCCGAGTTAGAATCACTTACCCCAATATTTTTCCCTTGAAAATCTGCCAAAAGTCGTCTCTGCTCAAGCTCAAGTTCGTCAAAAATGGCAAATGGGACGAATGCCCTCTTTTTATAAAACTGCCCAGTAGCCTTCGAACTGGGCCTCGATCGCGGCTTCAATCACAGGCTCGATCCTGGACCTCGGTCATGGCCTCGATCAGGGCATCGAGGTTGGGCCTTCGATCAGGACATCGAGGTTGGGCCTTTGATCAGGACATCGAGGTTGAGCCTTCGATCAGGGCATCGAGCATGGGCCTTCGATCAGGGCATCGAGCATGGGTCTCGATCCTAGCCCTCGAGCCTTACCTTCAATCATGTCCTCGAGCTGGACCTTCGATCGTGGCTTCGATACTGAGCCACGTCCCTGGCTTTGACTCAGGCCTCGATCGTGGGCTCGATATCTGGATTCGATCTGGGGCTCGATCACAGCCCAGAATATACAGCAGAAGGGAAAATTGCAGCAGCTTTTTTTTAAGTCAAACTTTTTGATCCGTTAACCATCCGAAACTCACCCGAGGCCCTCGGGACCTCAATCAAATATACCAACAAGTCCTAAAATATCATACGAACTTAGTCGAACCTCTAAATCACATCAAAAAATGCTAAAACCATGAATCATACCCCAATTCAAGCTTAATGAAACTAAGAATTTTCAACTTCTACATTCAATGTCGGAACCTATCAAATCAACTCCGATTGACCTCAAATTTTACACACAAGTCATAAATTACATAACGGAGCTATGAAAATTTTTGGAACTGGATTCCGACTCCGGTATCAAAAAGTCAACTCATCGGTCAAACTTCCAAACTTAAATTCTTGTTTTTAGCCATTTCATGCCTAATTTAACTACGGACTTCCAAATAAAATTCCGAACACGCTCCTAAGTCCAAAATCACCATACGGAGCTGTTGGAATCATCAAAATTCTATTCCGGGGTTGTTTTCACAAAATGTTGACCGAAGTCAAACTTAGCACTTTAAGGCCAACTTAAGGAACCAAGTGTTCTGGTTTCACCCCAAACACTTCCAAATCCCGAACCAACCATCCCCGCAAGTCATAAATCATTACAAGAACCTACAGAAAATTTTATTTTAGGGAACAGGGTTCTAAAAGTTAAAATAACTGGTTGGGTCATTGCACACACTGAAGACAATATCCGGTCTGCATGATGTCAGATACATAAGTGACCCTATGATACCTCTATACATGGTCTCATTCAGAGAGGAATCAGGTTCATCCATGTCCAGACGAGTGGCTGTGGCAATGGGAGTATCAATGATTTTTTATGCTTCCATGTCAAATCTCTTCAGCAGCTCCTTAATGTACTTCTACTAGCTTATCATTATCCCTTTGTGAGTTTTCTTCACTTGTAAACCCAAGAAGAAATCCAATTCCCCCATCATACTCATTTCAAACTCACTTCCTATGAGTTTTGCAAATTCCTCACACAGAGAGTCGATTGTTGCTCCAAAAATGATGTCATCAACATAGACTTGCACAATGAGCAGGTTCCTCCCTCGTTTCTTCAGAAAAATTTTGTTGTCAATTTTTCCTCTCGTAAAGCCATTTTCTAGAAGAAATTTTGACAACCTTTCATACCAAGCGCGAGGACCCTGCTTTAGCCCATACAAAGCCTTGTCAAGTTTAAAGACATGTTCAGGATGCTCATGATTCTCAAATCCAGGTAGTTGCTTGACAAAGACTTCTTCTTTTAGAAAACCATTCAGAAATGCACTTTTGACATCTATTTGGAACAATTTGAATTCCATATGCGATACAAAGGAAATAAGAATTCTGATTGCCTCCATTTGAGCAACTGGAGCAAAAGTTTCATTATAGTCAATCCCTTCTTCCTGATTGTAGCCTTGAACTACTAGCCTTGCCTTATTCCTTATTGTGTTTCCAAACTCATCAAGTTTGTTCCTGAATACCCACCTGGTTCCTATAACAATTCGATCCACAAGTCGTGGAACTATGTGTCATACCTTGTTCCTCTCAAATTGATGAAGCTCTTCTTGCATAGCTGTAATACAATCTGCATCTTTTAATGATTCTTTGATATTTTTGGGCTCTATTTGAGAGAGAAAGGCTGAGAAGGCAACTAAGTTTCTAGCATTTGATCTGGTTTGAATTCCTGAATCAAGAGGAGTGATTATATTTTCAAGAGGGTGTGAACCTTTGTGCTTCCAACTAGACACCTGAATCTCATTGATAGATGATCCGACGGTAGTCATTGGTTGCTTCTCATCTCAGCATGCGGGGTGCCTTGAACAACATCGACAACTCTGTTCTCAGCTTCAGTTGTTGTGATTGCGGGACCAAGTTTTTCTCCATCAGTTGGAGATATAGTTGCACCATCCTCATTTGACTCCTTTACCTGACTCATCATGTCAGCCTTTCCATTTTCCATGTCAATGACTTCACCAGGGACAATTGAATGTTCTCCGTCTTGATCACTCTTATCATGTAAGTCCTTTTCACAAGAGTGGTGAGATTCATCAAAGATCACATGTATGCCTTCCTCAACACATTGAATTCTTTTGTTGTATACTTTGTAGGCTTTGCTTTGTGATGAATATCCCAGAAAGATTCCTTCATCGCTTTTGGCATCAAATTTCCCAAGTGCTTCCTTGTCGTTGTTGAGAACAAAACATTTACAGCCAAAGGTCTTTAAATGTGTCAGCTTGGGCTTCCTTCCGTTCAATAGTTCATATGGTGTTTTGTTCAGAAGGGATGTGATCATGCACCTATTTATCAAGTAGCATGCAGTATTGTCTGCTTCTGCCCAGAAACCTTTTGCAATACCACCGTCAATCAACATTGTTCTTGCCATGTCTTCAAGAGTCCTATTCTTCCTCTCCACAACACCATTTTGATGTGGTGTTCTTGGAGCTGAAAAATTGTGAGTGATGCCATTTGCAACACAGAATTCATCGAATTTGGCATTATCAAATTCTGTCCCATGGTCAGACCTGATACATACTACATTATTACTCATCTTCACTTGGATCTTCTTGACAAATGCAACAAACACTTGGAAGGTTTCATCCTTGGTTCTGAGAAACAGAGTCCAGGAGAATCTAGAATAGTCGTCCACTATAACGAAGATGTACCTCTTTCCTCCTCTACTTGTCACCCTCATAGGTCCACATAGATCCATGTGGATAAGATCAAGTGGTCTTGAAGTACTAACTTCCTTTATGGGTTTGAAAGAGGATCTGATATGCTTTCTTTTTACACACACATCACACAACTTGTGGTCCTTGAAGTCTGACTTGGGCAGACAACGAACCAGGTCCTTCTTGACCAATTTGTTCAGTAACGTGAAACTTGCATGACCCAGACTTCTGTGCCAGAGTTCAACATCATCATCAACAATACTTAGACAGTTGAGATCACCACTCTGTAGGGACTCAAAATCAGCAACATAGACATTTTTATATCTTTTCGCCACTAACACCATTTCACTAGTCACAAAAGATTAGTGACTGCGCATATCTTTGACACAAATTCCATTTTGTTTCCCTTATCACAGATTTGGGAAACACTCAGCAAGCTGTACTTCAATCCGTTCACATAGTACACATTTTCAATAGAGTGAGAGAGAGACTCCCCAATCCTTCCAACTCCCAGAATGTATCCCTTCTTGCCATTTCCAAAGGATATACTCCTTCTTTGCAGGGCCTTCAGTGAAAGGAAATCGTTTCTACTTCCAGTCATGTGCTTTGAGAAACCATTATCCATGCACCATTGTTGGTTTCTCCCCTTCACTGTTCCATGCACAAGGAAATTAAGGGTTAGACTTAGGAACCCAAACAAGCTTGGGTACCTTGTAATGAGGAAAGGGATGAATGAGGATTCTTTTGGTCCAAGCATGCATCATGTGTCTTTTATATGAGGGACCAGGTTCTCTAGCAGTAATTACCTTTTAGCAAAAACTTTATTTTTCTATTGAGACTGAAACTTGGCCTTACAAGTTTCCTTAAAGTGCCCGGTGTTACCACAATGAGTGTAGAGCCAGTTGTCAGGTACAGTAACGTATTTGCTATGAGGGTTGTATGGAGCTTTTTCCCTTTGAAACTCGATTCCCTGCCCGTTTCCCCCATTGTCCGTGTACATGGCAGTGATAGCTTTAGAGGACCAGGTCCACTTGAGTATTTTTCAATATCACTATTGACTCTACCTACTTCTTCCTAAAGTTGTTTATTTTTCTCGAGTTCAACACATAGACTAGATTTCACTGATTTTATCTCATCTTCAAGCCTAAGATGTGTTTCATCCGCAACTTCCTTTCCCTTTTGAAGAATCTCATGCCTACATTTTCCTTTTAGTTCCTCAATTGTATCCTTCAGATCTATAACAACTACTAATGGGTCATCTCTCACATGCTCTATGTTTGCAATTTTTTCAGTTAAAGCATCTTTTTATTTCTTCAGACTCTCAATGGTTTCCTTTAAATCTACCACAATGACTACTAGGTCATCTCTCGATTGTTCTGCTTCTCCTAGTTCCACAGTTAATGCATTTTTATCATTTATAAGCATCAATTAAAATATTTACTTCTCGACTGTGATAAGCATCAATTAAAATATTTACCAAGGACATAAGTTTTTTAGGAGAATAAGACTTCAGATTTCTTTGAACATCTAGAAAGTTTACCTCATCATCATCGTCGTCATTTTCATCATTATCAGAGTATGCCATTAAGGCAAATATAGAGTCATACTCAGCTGCTTCACTTTTCACTGCCATCATGGAGTTGTCACCTTGATCATCATTTTCTTCATATTCGCTGGAAGAGTCTCCCCATGCAGCAAGAGCTTGTTTCACAACATTGTGAGCGACATTTTTCCTCTTGAAACGTTTGTCAGGAACCGAGTTACTCTTAGATGCTTTGTGTGTGTTGTGTTTGTATTGGTCTTGCTTGAGGAGAGGACAATCCTTGATGAAATGTTCTATCTTACCACGCTTATGACATAGGTCATAACCTTTTGGCTTGCTAGAGCTGCCCCTTTTTGTAATGCCTTCATTTCTGCGAACCATTTTCTGAAATCTTTTTGTCAGGTAAGTCATATCAGTATCCTCGCCACCTAAATCATTGTTGTCCGTCTTGAGGACAAGGCTCTTCTCCCTTTTGGGCTCTCTTATCTCATTATCCTTCTTCTTCTTCATTTCATAAGTTTTCAGATTACCAACAAGTTCATCAGTGGTTAGCTTCTGCAAATCCTTTGCCTCTGTGATAACATTCACTTTGCTTTCCTAGGAACTAGGTAAAACACTGAGTATTTTCTTGACAAGTTTGTTCCTTGAAATGATTTCTCCCATAGAATGAAGCTCATTGATAGTGGACATGAACCGAGTATGCATGTCCTGGATGGACTCATCGTCTTTCATCCTGAAAAGCTCGTATTTTGTAGTAAGCATGTCAATCTTTGATTGCTTAACTTGGGTTGTCCCTTCATGAGCTGTTTGGAGAGGTTCCCAGATCTCTTTAGCAGATTGGCATGTTGAAATCTTGTTATATTCATTAGGACCAATACCACAGACAAGAATTTTCTTTGCTTGAAAGTTCTTCTCTATGGCCTTGTGATCAGCATCATTGAATTCTTTTCTTGTTGTGGGAACTTTTACTGCTGGGTCATCACTGGTGTTTGTAGAGACGAAGGGTCCATCGCAGATGACGTCCAAGAGCTCTGAGTCTTCAACCATGATGAAGTCGTGCATCCTTGTCTTCCACCATCCATAGTATTGGCTATTGAATCTTGGTGTCCTGTAGGTAGATTGATCTTCTTCAAAGTTTGGTGGAGCAGCCATAAGGATCCTTTCTAGGTGTTAGCCTGATAGAAAGAACCTGCTCTGATACCAATTGATAGAATGTAAGGGTCCACCAACTATATAGAGAACCAAGTTCTTTATTAGTTCCCACAGAACACACGCACATTGCAGTAAGTAAATGACACAAGGAAGTTTTACGTGAAAAACTCCTAGCTCACGGGATTAAAAACCACGACCTACCCTTGTAGGATTTCAACTTCATTACTGAGCAAACTTTAGATTACAACCTATTGTAATCTAGGAATTAACCTCTCAATCTCTCACTAACTTGTAACAACTCTATTACAAGCCACTTTATAATAACTCTATTACAAAGACTTATAACTCGACTAAACTAGCCAAGACACAAACACAAGGGTTTATGATTTACAAGGTTTCCTACACAATGCTTCTAACTAAGCTAAGTAGGTATTACAAGTAAAGAAGTTTAACAAAGGTGCAACATAACTAAGGACATGTAATAACTCAATACATGAAACTGGTCCTTCGTTCTGTGGTTCTTTGTTCTTGATGCCCTTGAGAATCACTTGCAAGATTGATACAGACTTGAGAGAATGCTTGATCGATTCTTGAATGTGCAAATATTTTGTTTTACCTTTGCTTGATGTTAATAACTCATTTGTGACATCACTTGAATGATGTAAGCAAGTTAGATAAAGGGCATTCCCTATAAAGTTGACTGCTTCACTGTTTTTGCACTATTGCGTGTGCCAGCAGCAACTTTACAGCTGTGGGGAGTTGACTTGTACAGTCACCACAAGAATTGGTGGCCATATATTCCCTCTGCTATTCCTTTGACTCTGAAGAGTTGAACCACGTTCCCGAACTGAGACTTGTTGTTCTTTAAATACTTGAGGATGTGTAACAGGTTCCTTATCTAGTTCTTATCATTAAGTTTGTTATATCATCAAAACATAATAGGGATACATATGTAACCTATCACTTATTTCTAATTTTACATGCATCAGTATTGGAATTCAGTTTGATATATTAGTATGTCATTTCTAATAATTCAGATGTATCGTACAAGGCAATGAGATGAGATACATGAAAATTGAGTCAACTAATTATCTACTCGACTCAGATAAAGTAACTATATAGTTAAAGTGGGATCGACTTTAAAACACTAAAAAATATAAAATAATATTTTCTTCCCAAAGATGCGAATAACAGAAAAATGTGTATTTACAATCAACTAAACAAATATCCAATATGAAATACATGCCTCGTAAAAACCAAATTAGTTTGATACTAAAATAATCAATGCATAGGAGAAAGGAACCACAAGTTCAAAACTGAAAAAGTAAATATTTGCGGGTTGTAATAATATTTGCAATAGTTGAACGTTATAATTTTGCAAAAAGTTAAAACCCGCACCCGCACCACACCCACAAAGGATTTTTAAAAAAAATAATTTTGACCCGCACCGCACCCGCATATGTCTAAACCAGCACCACACCGCATATGCTAAAACCCGCACCGCCCCGCACCCATACCGCCCCATTACCGTCCCTAGTTAAAAATAGAATCGCCTTTAATAAAGAGTGTTGCATCTTCGCACGAATCCGAATTGTGGACAAGGTCCGTGTTGTAATAGCAAATTTAACTATTGATATACCTCAGAGCAGCTCCAATATGTGCAATATGAGCATTATATCTTATGTTTTTTCTAACCTTATTTTACGAGATGAAAATTATGGACTCTAATACCACCTTACGTTTATAGTTCATAAAGTGATACTTATGGTAATTATTGGAAGAAATTATTATTTTTTCGCATTAATAAATTGGGGGATCTAAGTCACATCTTATATAATGCTTGACTTAAAAAAAATTGCACAATCGGAGTAGTCTGCTGGCACAACAAACGCTCCGCAGGTTGATGCGCTGTAATGTATTGCTGAGTTAAGTTACTATGAGCCCGTTTGGACATAAGAAATTTTTCCTTTTTTTTCAAAATCAGTCTTTGTTCATAAAATTTTTAATTTTCACTTGAAAATTCATTTTGAAAATTTTCGAAAATTTGAAAAACTCCAAGAAGGTGTTTTCGAAATTTTCACTCAAATCACTCACAAAACTTCAAAAACAACCCAAAATTATATTCATGTCCAAACACAACTCTAAATTTCAAATACCATTTTCACTTAGAAAAATATTTACCCCCTATTTTGGAATTTTACAATTCTTATGTCCAAACGCCCACTATAATTATGCTCACTCATCATTCAGCCAATAGGCAGACTTATCTATATATGGTACTATAATTTTATAGTATGCTTATTCCCAAAAACCAACTTGTCACTAACCAATGACATACAGATTTTTTAGCATCCAATCATATACTAATCATTCACTTCTTATCCACAAACCAAAGATGTTTAATTTAAGTTATATTTTGTGGTTCTTGTTGAAGGATAATGATTTAGTGTCAATGTTGTCGAGTTACGAAGCTCAATTCAGAATTAATAAACATATACAAGTGATTCCAATAAACCATTTAAGGGAAAGTACTAGATATATATATTACATGTGTGCTCATATGCTATTTTAATGTCTAGTTACATTGTTTTACCAGCAGTGGTATTCACAGTAAAGAATGTGCTTTAACTGCCTGAATCAACTTATCTATTTACTATTATCTACAGAGTTGAGATACAATACATAAGTGAGTTTAAGAATATACCAAAACAGGGAAAATAATGAGATTTAACCAGCCAAAGATCAGGGTTTTTGTGCAGAAAACATGATGAAAGAATTCTGAACTTTACTGGTATAGTTGATGAGACCACAGGTTGTCACCAAGTCCTCGATCTCCTCTCGAGTAAAATAGCTGTAGGTTCGTCCAGCACTCTGCGATCAAAAGGAAAGTTATGTTCATATCTCTGACAGAAATGACAACGATCACATAGTTCTACTTTTATAATCACGTAGAGCCAGCTCTGACAAAGCAATGTGAAGCATGAGACGGAGCCTCATTCCACTATCCTCTTGAACAATATTTTTCCGGCTTGTCATGTTGACAGTTAGACTGGCTTGAATTCAGAGGCAAACTCAGGATTTGAAGGTAGTGGGAGCACATGAGTCGATTGCTCAACCAGCGCGCCTATCAGACTTTTGATCTTAAGGGTTCCAAGCAAAATATATGATCATTTTTAACATACATACACATATATATATCTAGAACTTTTGCCGAGGTTAACGGGGTCCACTGACCCCTCTACTCAAAACATAGGTCCACCTTTGGGCTTGATGATCGTATTGGCATTTTTTGGTTAGTTTCGAGCAACTTCTAATATAGGTAAGTATTCTAGTGGGAACAAAGCCGAACAATTTTTTGTTGTCTTTATGTGTTGGCAACTAATTGAACTCTTTAACCAATATAAAGTGAGATGGTAATTCTTTAAGTATAAATCATAGCAAGCAAAATGAGACCAATTACCAGGTCTTGAATATTCTGTTTGCAGGTTAAGCCCAACCATACCCTCCCAAATCAAATTTAAACAAAGAGGTCGGGGTGTTCATTTTTGAGTTGATTTAACTTGAGATATTTACTTGGGCAAAAATTGTAAATTACTAGGGTTCAAACTTCAAATGACAACTATCAGGTAGTTTTATTTTTTTTTGGGCATAGTGTAAGCCATTGTAAAAGCTGATAACCAATTACTATCACGCGAAGTATAAAAGGGAGAAAAATAAAGAGTATAAGTTGAATAATCACAAAACGAAATTCACCTGCTCCAAAGCCCTGAATATCGTCGGAGCTGAAGGATTAACTCGAAGAAATGTAGTACCAACAAACACACCCCCACTACGCAAAATCCGGTTGATTTCAGCAATCTGGCAGAGAAATAACAGCATAATCAACTGTAAACTCAACTTCATTCATTGAATAAATCATAAAACTTCAGTGAGCAACAAAGAATTCAACCAAAACTATGCGACAACAAGACAAATTATAAGTTTACGAATTAGTGTAGAACTAATAACTATCAAATACCAATGTTAGAACCAAAAGCAGCATGCAATCAAAACGTCCACCACCAGGTGCTCAAGTTTCCTGCAACTAACTCTGTCACCAAATATTTATCCACTTCAATTTTCTGCCCTTAAAATGAGCTCACATTTCTAGCGAAACTTTCCGTTATCAGATTCTTAGGGTTCGGGGTTGGTATTCTAAAATAGTACTCCCTTTGTCCCAATTTAGGTGATACTCTTTCTTTTTTACTCTATACCAAAAAGTGAGACCTAAATTAATGTTAGTGTGGGGATAAGTGAGAGACATAAATTAATAGTATACAGATAAGTGCTTGATTCAGATAACCTCTAGTCTTAAAAACACCTAATTGACCTTAAAAGACAAATTATTAACCACTCACAAGGTAGGGGTAAGGTCTGTGTACACACTACCCTTCCCAGACTCCACGGTGTGGGATAATACTGGGTATGTTGTTGTTGTTGTATTGGAATGGAATGGAATGGCAGGATAGAGCAGAATAGATATAAAGGATTCGTCTAGCTGACCCTGACTAGTTTAGGATTGAGAAGTAGTTCATTATTAAGTCGAGAAGTACAGGTTAATTTTGCCCAAGAAAAACTAAAATTTAAACAACTTACTGCATTGGATGGAGATGGCCAGCAATGCAAAGCAGCACCTGCATGTACAGCATCAATTGATCCGGAGAAGAACGGTAATCTGGAAACATCTGCTCTTACAAGAGCCAGATTGCTGCAAATTTTAATAGAAGAAGAAATTCAATAATATCTTTCTTGTCATAAGAGACAATTCCCAACTAATGAGACTTGCAATAACTTGATATCCTATATTGGGTAGAATATCACTTACGAGCTTAAGATACTCTCATCATTCTTTATGAAATCATAACACTGGCGAAGCATGTTTTCAGAAAAGTCGAGTGCGATGACTCTTGAATAGGTCCCAGATTTGGCAAATTTCCTGGAAAATAACCCACTCCCGCAGCTAACGTCTACAAGAACACCACCTTCAGCAACTTTAAAATATTCCTGAGCCATCTTAAACTGCATTTAATATCAAAAGGCCAATCCCACAGTAATGAGCCATCAGTGGACTATACCTATCCATGAAACTTTGAATACAGATTTGACTCTTTTCCTTAATGTTATGGGTATATAGTCAAGGGGCTATTCTGCGTAATGAAATCATGGGGTGTTCCATATTTTGAATCCATGAATAAATTCTTATATTATCATATATTGCACATATTAGGTCGTCATAATAAGAAGTTTTCAATTTGCTATAAAACCAATGACAAAAACGATACAAAGATAATGTCTATCCTTTCAACTTATTCTGTATTTGACAAAACATGTTAGCATATCATATTGCTTACTAGCATTAAGGATTGATCCACTTATAGTCACACAAATGTTATGTCATATTCCTTTTTTCCTCCCTTTTTCAAAAGTTTCAAAAGTCTTCCTTTTATTTCCTTTAGACTCCATGTCCGGTCAAACTACACAACATACAAATGGAAATGGAGATATTAGTAAGTTAAACATTCACAAATAACTAAATAAAAATGATAATATTTAAACATAGATAGAAGATATTACAGTAATAGGTTGGGTAAAGCCACGCAAACTAATTTTGTGTTACAAAAAGAGTTTCGACAATATAAAGATGGATACAGCTTCTATACTTAGTTAGAATATGACCATATCTTGTGATGCTACGGTGATATTTGAAACATTGAGTAAATCACACTCCATCACTAAAAAGTAATGATAGTTTCTTTGATGTTTCTTCCATTACTTAACAACATCAATTTCAAGAAACTTCTCATAATTAAGCTTTAGTTCATCCAGATTTAAAAATCTGGATTTCTAGCATTACAAGCACATTCACTCTCAAACATTTTAAATTTCTAGGTTACAATAGGTTGTAATCTAATAAGAAAAAATAGAAAATACAATTTCTTAATTAAAAAGTACGAATGAGGAGTACTTTTTTATCAAGAACAAAGTAAAAATACTTAAATCGAATACTTTGGATTTCTTTCGTTTAGATTGACTTCTTTCTTCACTTGATGTATATAGAATAGTAAAAGGCTAAAAGTAGTTGCTCCATTTTGACTATTTACATAATGATCATAGAGCTTGTACAATTTATTCCTCATTATTCTTTCTTCTCTTATGCAGAAATAGGATCCCCTTAGAGTAACAAAACCTTGGAGCAACGGTAAAGTTTTCGCCATGTGACCTATAGGTCACGCGTTCGAGCCATGGAATGGAATGCCACTGATGATTGCATCAGGGTATACTGCCTACATCACATCCCTTTGGGGTGCGGCCCTTCCCCGTACCCTACGTGAATGCGGGATGCTTCGTGCACCGGACTACTCTTAGAGTAACAAAACCTAAAACATCGCAATTTGAAGCGAGGATCACAGATTGCTCCAAATGCATGTACTACACTATACATACTATAGTTATTTATCAAACTTCACAGACATTCTTGAAGTCATTCCCTTAATAACTGCATCTTCATTATGCAATTTCTCCTTCAACATGCATTCAATTCTCCAAACTCGCACCAAAACAAAACTGGAACCGAAAATTTAAACGAGAAATCAAGTTAGTTATATCATGAAAATGCTCCAAGAATTCACATATATTCTCTACTTTTCTCCATCGACCAGATGTTGGGCAATAAACATAATTTCTATCAATCAATTGTATACTAGCAAAAGTCTTTCATACTAAAATGCAATCTCAGGCATCAAGTATGTTGAGTTCCATCTAGTTGACATATACAACCCTAAACCAAGATTTGTTTCAATTCCAACTTGCTTAACACATAGCTCAGATTTTCTATTCTATCATCGCATCCTTTGACATACTTATAACTTTCTTTAATTCTAAATAGGGCATCATTAGTTGCTTTTACACCTATTGAACAATAAACTTTAGAATATGAGAGCAATAAACAATGAAAGAACTCACCATCAAATAACTAGCTCTTTTGCAAACTAAGATGCCCTTTTGAAATATTTTGCATGTTATCAATTATTAATGGAATTATCCAAAGTGATCGATATATACCCAACTCTTCCAAACGATCATATATAGCTTCAGCCAATTTCACTGTAGTATGAGGAGGAATCAAATGACAAAAATTCAGAATTTTATCGTCAACATAATAGGCCGTTAAACAAAGATACCCTTCAGAATTACTTTGTTGTCCAGCAATGAGTTGTCAAACAAACTCTAATAGAAATCGTAGCTAAGGCTTATTTAACTGTTTCCTTCTCACTAAAATACACTTCTTGACACTTCTTGACAACCCGCAATTGGCTTATTTAAATCTTAGCTAAGGCTTATTTAAGTGTTCCTAGGAGGCATTATTAAATTCGAACTTATATAATTTGTCCAAACTCGACTTCCATCATATTCAACAAAAGAATATGGCAAACCTTACATGATGATGTTGTTCACAGGAAGCCAATTGGCATATTTTCTTGATTGTATTTTACCTTGCTGGATCAATAAATGTTTGACCCAAATCATGATATGAAATCTTTTTATGTTAGGTATATGATGATGTATATGTGATGCGTCATAGTTTGTACTTGTCGGTCATGGAGTTGAACCAGCCTTATATTCTTTATGACACCATTTACATATCGCTCTATCAACTCTATCTTCACCTAGGCCAATCTTTTCGAAATAACCAAACATACAATTTTACCTACTTGGGTTCTTCTGTTCAAATTCTGCATGTTTGTGTTCACCTCTAAACTAAGTACATGTTTAATATTTTCATGATTAAATAAAGGACTGAGTTGGGGCATTCACGGGCCAAATCCATTTTGACGGCTCTACCCATAAATGAAACTTAGAAATTAGGATTTATGCCCCTAAACCAGCAACAGATTTGGTCCATCTAAGTTGTTCACCTATTTTCTAGTTTAACTATGCTTCAATCCAAGGCAAGTTGGGATCGACTATATGAACCCCCACTAACCATATTTTTACATTTAAGTTCATCACAAGTAGAGTCGTCAAAATGGGCTTGGCTCGTGAAGCGGCCCAACCAATACCTTTATTTAACTAGGGTTGGGTTAAGGTTTCATAGTCCCCTTTAGATGTGAGGCTATTAAGCCCAAGCGCTGAACTGATCCCGTCACGTGAGGCCGGAGGAAAAAAAACCCAAATCAATTAAATAAAAAGCCCAAAAGTGAATTAAACAGAAAAGGAAGAAACGAGGGTATTAATGATTTAGTCTTATAGAAATCATATTCGTAATTTGTTTTCTTCTTGCGCGGCTGGTAACTGCAGCTCCTTGCCCCTGTTCTCCATTTCTCCTCGAGACTTGGTAGTCAGACGACCTCTTCGTCGGTTGTTGATGCTCCTTTAACCACTAAGATAATAGTTCACTTATTAAATCTTGTTGGATTTAGAACTCTTTTGTTAGTTCTCCTCCTCCATTTCAAATAGTTGACTTTGGGATGTCAGATTTATTTGTATTCATACCAGTAAATGTGAATGTGATGTCGATTCTGTTTAATTAGTAGATTATTTTAGTTAAATGGGATATGAGCAATTTTATTTTTTTTAAACTTTGTTTCCGTCTATGTTTGAACATGAATTTTACAGTTTTCTTGTTTATTTCATCACAGGAAGATCAATGGATTGGATGATCATGCAAATAGTAAACATAAACCTAGTCTGGGGATGAATCAGCCTGGAGAATCTGAACAGAAAAAACAGAAGCAGTTAACATCGAGTGATTGGGTTTATTCACAAAGATTTGTAATGGTAAAGATGGAGTTGAAAGGGCAAAATATGTAACGGTTGTCATGAAGAATATAAGGTTGGTTCAACTACGGAGCACAGACCCACAGATAATAACTACGGGGCATCACATTCACATCGCCATATTCCTAAATGTAAACAAATTTCATATCATGATTTGGTTTAAATGTTTATATATCAACAAGATAAATTGCAGAGTCTAGAAAAACAGACCAATTGCCTTCCGGTGAAAAGCTTGCTGAAGTTATCTTTAAGCATAATTATTCATTCTTTTGTTGAGCAAGTTGGAATTGATACAAAATATTGGTATAATGTTGGATGTGTCAACTAGATGGAACTCAACATACCTGATACTTAATAGTGCACTTCTGAAAAAGCTTTTGCTAGTCTACATTTGATTGATAGAATTTATGCTTAATTTCCAACATCCAATGTCAATGTCAATGGAATAAGTCAGAGAAAATATGTGAATTCTTAGGGCCTTTTTATGAGACAACTAACTTGATTTCTGGTTTGAGTTATCCAACCTCTAATTTCTTTTTTATGCAAGTTAGGAGAATTAAATGCATGCCAAAGGAGAAGTCGAATAATAAAGATGTAGCTATTAAGGGAATGGCTTCAAGAATGTCGAAGAGGTTTGATAAATACTAAAGTATGTATACTTTGATTCTCCAAGGTTTTCTTACTCCAAGATGGATCCTACTTCTGCATAAGAGCAAAAAGAATAATGAAGAATAACATGTACAGGCTATATGATTATTATGTAAACAATCAAAATGAAATAACTGCATCTACTATTTTGTGTACGTCAAGTGAAGAAAGAAATCACATCTAAACGACAGGGATCAGAATTATACGATGCAAGTAATTTCACTTTGCTCTAGATAAATAAATTAATGTTAAATTTGTGTAGATTGGTACTTTTTAATTAAGCAATAATATTTCTTATTTCTTTTTATTATCTGCATTTAACTTAATAGGAATTTAAAATGTTTGAGAAATTTGCTCTAAGCGCTAGAAAGCCCGACTTGGACCTTCATTTGGCCGAACAAAGATTAACTATAAGAAGCTTCTAGATATGAATATTGTTAAGTATTGAAAGGAACATGAAAGAAAATATTCTAACCTTTCAGTGATGGCGTGTGAAATATTCAATGTTCCAATTACCACCGTAGCACTAGAATCGACATTTAGACTGGTGGTCGAGTTCTCACTATGTATAGAAGTTGTATCCATCATGAAAATGTTAAAACTCTTGGTATTACACGAAATTGGTTGCATGGCTTTACCCAGCCTATTACTAGTAATATTTTCTATCAAGGTTTATATATATTATTTTTTATTTAGTTATTTGCTAATATTTAACTTATTAATATGGTAATATGTTATTGTAGATGAACAAGAAGCCTTATATGCGACTGACTTTTACCTTCCACTAGTGGCGGAGCCAGGATTTTCATTAAGGGGAGTCAAAATATAAAGAAATAAACTTACCAAGAAGTCAAGGGGTGTCATTATATAGTATATATACATATTTTTTAAAATAAATATCGAGCTATACAGTGTAATTTTCCGGCTTTGGTGCATGTGGTTCCCCCACTGCCTTCCATGAGATATCTGTCTTCCCCTCTAAGTCATGTGTTCTTTCCTCCAATAATTTTTTCCTGAAATGCTAACTGGTTAAAATTCTTGAATGCCCACCACTGAATTCTCGGTTGCTTGCAAGTCATCTCCTTTCTCACTTTACTCTTACGCTTTATATCCTAGACCACCAACCTGCAGTGCTTCTCCTAGAATGACCTTACAGTCCTTACATACGGCACATATTTCTCTAGTTTAAACCATACCAAATTTCTTAAGCAATTAACATAGGAAAAGGAAAATCACGGTAGTCTAGTTGGTTGGCTATTTAGAACTTCCACCTTGTTGACGGGGTTCAATTTCCCAGGGTTTGATTCCCACATTGTAATCCCCTCCCCGATTTCTCCTTCTCCTTCTCCTTCCCCTTCCCCCGTGTATAACAAAAAATTTAAAAAGAATTATCATTAAATAAATTATTGAGGCAAACATATCCCGTTTCCAAAATTTTGCACTAACATTAAACTTTGAAATAATTTCAGAGACCTCCCCTCGGATTTTGCTCCGCAACAATAACTTTTGATTTTTCTTGTAATAATTCTTTTAACCTATTTATCACTAATATAAAAAATTGCAAACTGACTCATTTACCCTTCTAACTTTTATTTAATTAATCTTGTAAACATATTTTTAAAATATTCTTAAACTTCAACAAGTGTTATTTTAAGTAGTTTTTTTTCAAAGTCCAAATATCCCAACTCAAAATCAAAAACGAAAAAACCCTATATTATTTCTCAATCTTCTTGAACAATCCAATAGCTAGCGGAGGAGGATAGATTTTAATAAGGAAGACTTTCATACTCATGGGCACTGCATTTGGAGAATACTTATATCAAAACTATGTCATTCTAAACTGCAACAAACTCATTGAAGAAGTCGCCTTTGTTAAAGCCGTTTTGCTTGAATAGACATATTGCAAACCTAAGAACGTCACTCAACAAGATCAATTCTATGAAAATTAACTCTAGTCGGGATCATGTCATGCAAAATCTAATGGGAGAATATCTAATCTTTTCTTTTCTTCTTTTTGTTTCATTTTTCTTTATGGTTGTGGTTAGGTTTAGATTTTGGTCTTTAGATTTATAATTTCTACGCGAATCAATATGCTTTCTTCTCGTAATTAGTCCTAGTTTGTTAAAATTGAACTTCATGGAGTAGTATTTTGACTTTGTCATTGATCAATTTGATTACCCTGAAAGTGGTTTGCGTAGATGTGAAAAGGAAGAAGAACATGGATGACGACCGCAAATATAGGGGAGGACTTCCAAAGGAAGGAAATTAGGTTTTTACTCTTAAAATTTTTTATTAAAGGAGATTCATTAAAACAAATTAATAGGAGGTTAATGTTTGAACAGGGCAAATCAGTTAGTTTCTAATATTTTACATTAATGATAAATAGGTTAAAAGAATTGTTACAAGAAAAATCAAATTAAGGGAGGTAAGCGTGATATCATAAACTACAAGGAAGGAAGTAAGAGTAATATCATAAATTACAAAGGAGGGTACAAAGCAAAACCTGAGCGGAGGTCTCTAAAATTATTCCTTAAACTTTTTTCTCTATGAGTGCTGCATTATAACTTTATCTTCTTTATCTCTAAATTAGTCAAACAACTAAATTGGGACAAAATTTAGTAATAACTTCAATGGTTTTGTCTACAGACATGACAATCATTGTGTGAGAAAAGAGTTGGTCAAACAACTAAATTGCAATAAAAAGTTGGTAATAATTTTAACGGTTTTGTCTACGGACATGACATAATCATTGTGAGAGAAAAGAGTTTGATCTAGTGGCCAATACCTTCAACCTCCCATGTCCAACATTTCCTCAACGAAATGGCATTTTATTGTGTCATGCCTGTTCTTGTTTGCTTTGGCGATGGATATATTGACGTGGCAAATGATATAGTGATGATTGATAAGACGCGAGGCGAAGTTAACGCTATACTGGAGGTTTGGCGACAGACTTTAGAATCTAAAGGTTTCAAGCTGAGCAGGTCTAAACCGAATACATGTAGTGCAAGTTCAGTGATGCACCTCATGAAGATGTCGTGCAAGTGATGCTTGATACACAAGTCAAACCTAAGAGAGAGTTTCAAGTATCTTAGGATCAGTAATTCAGAGTAACGGGGAGATCGACAAGAATGTCACACACTGTATTGAGGCAGGGAGGATGAAATGGAAGCTTGCTTCTGGTGTCTTGTGTGATAAAAAAGTGCCACCAAGACTTAAAGGTAATTTTACAGAGTGGTGGTTAAACCGACTATGTTGTATGGGGCGGAATGTTGGCTAGTGAGCTAGTCAAGAACTCTCATATCCAGAAGTTGAGAATACTGGAGATGAGTGTTGCTGAGATGGATGTGTGGGCATACTAGGACGGATAGGGTTAGGAATGAAGTTATTCGAGACAAAATGGGGTAACCATCGTGGAGAAAAAAATGCGAAAAATGAGGCTGAGATGATTCGGTCATGTGAAGAGGAGACGTCCGGGTGAGAAGGTGTGAGAGGTTGAGCATCGTGGGCCTGAGGAGAGGTAGAGGAAGGCCAATGAAGAATTAGGAAGAAGTAATAAGTCAGGACAAGGTGCATCTTCAGCTGACTGAGGACATGACACTTGATAAAAGGGTTGGAGGTCGAGGATTAGGGTAAAAGGTTCATAGTAGTTGTGCGTACTTCCATTCCATTCCGGTAGATGTAGTATTACTCTGGCTTTGGCCTTCTTCTTGGATTTCTAGTATTATCTGGTGATGCTGACTCTGTTGTGACTACTTGCTCGAGTTTAGGGTCTCTTGGATACAACCTCTCTACCCGCACAAGGTAGGGGTAAGGTTTGCGTACACACCACCCTCCCCAGACCCCACGTGTGGGAATATACTGGGTTTATTGTTGTTGTTGTTGTTGTCGCTTGCATGTTGTACACACAACCAAAAAAACACCGTGATCTTAGGCATATTTGCAATTTTGCATATATTTTAATGTTACTTTACTCATGTTTTAACCGCTCTTTGATGCTATTTGGTGTTGAAAATGCCCAACATATGCTAATTATTGATTTTTCGACTATTTAAGTTGTGATGATTTAGGACGATTAGATTGCAAAAACATAAAAAGATGTTGCAGCTATAGGAGAAGAGGTTGATGCATCACATGCAACCTAGCAAGCAATGCCAATTGAAGCACAAGTTAGCAATGAAGTTTCTAGAAGGCCTCCGGCACCTGGCCGCGTCAGAGTTGAAGGAACAAGGCTTGGATGCGAAGCATCGACCCTAACATCCGCTGTTGGGAAATCCAAGGTGAAGTAGACGCGAAGCATCCATCTTATCATCAATCCCTGAAGCCAACTCGGATTGGGAAAAAAGAGAACTTTGCCCCACGACTATAAAGGAAAAACGCAGCTTTTAGGTCATCTAACACACTTGGAAATAGAGAAAATCCGTGGAATTCATCTTGAATTCATCTTTTTCCCTTCTATTACTGATTTTTACGTAGTCTTGGAAATTAATTAAGATTGCTACCATGACTATGCAAGGCTGAACTCGTTTATTCTGGGGTTATGGTTTTACATGAATGTTGATATTCGAATATTGATTTGACGAGTTAATTTATCATATTGGATTGTTTATTCATATCCTGAGCCTAATTATTTTACTGCCTAGCTTAACAATGAAATACTAAATATGAATCTTGAGTTAACTTGAAAAAGGTAATTCTTGACTGCAATAGGATTGAATAGAGCGCGGTCTTGAACCTAATCATTGGGGAATTGATTTGCGAATACAGATAGAAATATACCTATTTGTCGTGCTTAGCCAATTGTGCCAAAAATTATTAATGCGTTCTTTTTATCTCTAATCTCATAGAAATATAGGGTTTAGAATAAAATGAATAGGCGAGTAGAAGTTGTCAAATTTCTACGAGTATTATTGTCTTGCAGGTTAACAATCCAGATAAATTAATAAGTCGAGTTGATTGAAGAATTCAACAGGATTGTTACATAACCTTGACCCTGGAATATTATTTCTCATTGAATTCAACCCTTCGTGTTAAGTGCGCTAGTTAATTAGTTCTTTTTTTAATCGCAGCTCGAGTTAGTAGAATTAATTAAGCAAATATCACTTTGAACTTGTTCTTGACTCGATAAATTAGAATTTGCTTGATTTAGTTGATAATTGATCACAAGTTTTCGTAGGAAGATAGAGTGCAAGTGAGGCTTGATACATGTGTCATCCCTAAGAGGGAAAGTTTCAAGTATATAAGGTCAGTAATTCAGAGTAACGGGGAGATCGACGAGGATGTCACACAACGTATTGGGGCAGGGAGGATGAAATGGAAGCTTGCTTCCGATGTCTTATGTGATAAGAAAGTGCCACCAAGACTTAAAGGTAAGTTCTACAGAGTGGTGGTTAAACCGACTACGTTGTATGGGACGAAATGTTGGCTAGTCAAGAACTCTCATATCCAGAAGTTGAGAATAGTGGAGATGAGGATGCTGAAATGGATGTGTGGGCATACTAGGAGAGATAAGGTTAGGAATGAAGTTATTCGAAACAATGTGAGGGCAGCCCCCGTGGAGAAGAAGATGCGGGAAATGAGGTTGATATGGTTCGGTCATGTGACGAGGAGATGCCGCGGTGAGAAGGAGTGAGAGGTTGAGCATCGTGGGCTTGAGATGAGGTAGAGGAAGGCCAAAGAAGAATCGGGAAGAGGTGATTAGGCAGGACATGGCGCATGTTCAGCTGACCAAGGACATACCCTTGATAGGAGGATGTAGAAATCGAGGATTAGGGTAGAAAGTTGGTAGTAGTTGAGCGTACTTTCCTTCCATTCCGGTAGATGTAGTATTACTCCGGTTTTGGCCTCTTCTTGGATTTCTAGTATTATCTGGTGATGCTTCAGCTTGGTTAGTTACTATCTCATTATTGCTTCATTTTTTTTAATGACTTTACTATTCTTATATTTCAATTTTACGTGTTGCTATGACTACGTGCTCGAGTCGAGGGTCTCTTGGAAACAGCTTCTCTACCTGCACAAGGTAGGGATAAGGTCTGCGTACACATCACCCTTCCCAGACCCCACGTGTGAAAATATACTGCTTTGTTGTTGTTGTTGCTGCTTGCATATTGTACACACAACCAACAAAACACCGCCTCAGCTATCGATAACTTTTCGAGCTTAAATCAGCCACAGTGACACACTAGTTCACCACCTACCTATCTTGGCAGTTTGAATCCGGTGGGAGTAAAAGTTTTCTCCGATAGAAAAGTAGGTAATGGACTGATTTGGGGTGTTAAGAGAGGTCGGTATTTTTTAAAAAGTTTCAAGTGCAGTTGGGTGTTACATCTCTGTTAGTTTTCTAACAGATATCGGTGTTTTTGTTACTCGGACTAAAAATGCTCATTTTTTTGCAAACTTAAAGGACAAATGGTGTTCAGTGTTATATTTGGAGGACAGTTAAATCTATCCTCAAAGATAAGGGATAATTTTGGCCAAAAACTCCGTCAATGGAAAAGTTAATGGATAAACGACAACATTTCTTACATGTAGGAAGGTGATATATGTGGTTATTTCTAGATTAACATTTAGTCAACCAACCATAACGCTACTTAGATACATCTAATCTGAGCAATCAAAAAAGTTTTACCTCTTCATCAGGACCAGGAAAACCACTAAGGTTAAAGTTTTGACGCCAGCCTCTCTCATACAAGAATGAAACAACTGGACTCCTGGGAAAGATAAGAGCACCAGTAATTAGAAATGAACATCTAAAAAAAATCTAAAAAGAAATTCATATGTAGAGCCACTTACATGAATAAAGAAGAAAAAATTAATCTAACAAAAGAGATAAAGGTCACAAACTAAAAGCACGAATAAAGAGGTATACCAAACTAAATAAATCATTCATAAATATACATATTTAACTGCAGTACTCGGGATCTGACAGTTGTAATAGAACAATGGGGTAAAAGCTAAATTAAGGTAAATATTTTCAACACTCCAGACCAGTAAGGCACTCCAGTAATAGAGAAGAAAAGCCTAACTTAACAAAAAAACAAATAGAAAAGAGAATGAAAAGATAAAAGGCTATTAACCCAGAGAAAGACATAGGAGGTAAGGGGCCGATAACAAATACAACAACAACAACAACCCAGTACAATCCCATTAGTGGGGTCTGGAGAGGGTAGAGTGGCTGTTTCCGGAAGACCCTCGGCTCAACAGATGAGACAATAATATCAGAAAAGAACAAAAGAATAAATCCGTAACAACAAAAGAAACCAGAAAAATAATAATCAGCATCGAAAGAGACAACAAATAACCCCATACTATACAAAACGAGAGAAATAGTGTGCACACAACAAAAATCGCTAGCAGTCCTAGACAAAACTCTATCCGACTAACCGGTACAACGAGCGAAAACCCTCGACTACCCCCTAACCTACAACCCTAATGCTCGACCTCCAGACATTCCTATCAAGAGTCATATCCTCGGAGATCTGAAGCCGCACCATGTCCTGCCTGATTACCTCGCCCCAATACTTCTTAGGCCGCCCTCGACCTCTTCTCGTACCTCCCAAATCCAACCGCTCAAACCTCCTAACCGGAGCATCTGGGCTTCTCCTCCTTATGTGCCCGAACCATTTAATTCATGCTTCCCGCATCTTGTAGTTCATGGGAGCAACGCCCACCCTCTCCCCAATATCTTCATTCCTAATCTTATCCATCCTCGTGTGCCCGCACATCCACCTCAACATTCTCATTTCGGCTACTTTCATCTTTTGGATATGTGCATTCTTGACTAGCAACACTCAGCCCCATACAACATGGCCAGTCTAACCACCGCTCTATAGAACTTACCTTTAAGTTTCGTTGGCACATTCTTGTCACACAGGACTCTAGACGCTAACCTCCATTTCATCCACCCCACCCCAATACGGTGTGTGACATCTTCGTCGATCTCCCCATCTCCCTGTATAATTGACCCTAAGTACTTGAAACTCTCTCTTGGGGATGACTTGTGAGTCAAGCCTCACTTCCACGTCCACTTCCCCATCACGCCGCTGAACTCACACTCCAGGCATTCCGTCTTAGTCCTACTCAACTTGAAACCTTTGGACTCCAGGGCCTGCCTCCATACCTCCGGTCTCTCATTAACAAATTGCTTGCCACAAACTAAATAGCATTTGCGAACAACCAATTAAAGTAGAGAGCATAGGGCTTAGAAACTGATGCAGAACTGGAAGGAAATGATAAGTTGCGTTAAGAAAGTAGCAAGTTCTGGGGGTATCAAAAGGCTATGATCTCAACACAAAAACTGTAGCAGTGGAATGAGGACGTTTTTAGGTGCATACTAATTTATGATGCACACTATTTGCATATTATATTATGTTAATTGATGAAACTAGTGAAGTAATAAGCCAAAAGGTGGACCTGTGGTAAAGACTCTAGAAATTAAGGGCATTAAGATATAAATATACACACACATACATACATACTGCAAATTTAACCCCCTTAGAAGGAAACTGTGAAGAGAGATTAGACTGAACTATAGCCCTAAGCACAGACAATTCGGTATATCATCTCCATCATCCAAAAGGTTAGCTTGATAGATGAATATGTAACACATAAAATTGAAATAGGATGGGTGATATGGAGGAATACTATGGAAGTTATATGATAGGAAGATAACGTACAAAGTGAAAATCAAGTTCCATAGAGTGACAATATTATATGGGAATGAATGTTGGTCCTCTACGGCCTAACATATCCACAAGATAATTGTGGCCGAAATGAGGAAGTAAAAATGGCTATGTGGTTATACAAGATTGGACAAGCTTTGAAATGCTCACATCCGACAAAAGGTGGCATAGCACACAGGATAAATTAAGAGAAGTCGCCTTAAATCGTTTGGTCAAGACCTATATAGACCTCCAAATCCACCTGTCTACAGGCAACAATATGGCGATTGAAAAAGAGACGAGGTAGACAAAAGTCTAACAAAGGAAAATTGTACCATAAGACAAAGTCTCTCGAAATCATTGCAGACTTAGCTAAGAAAAGATATAATTGAAGCAATGGTGATACTAGTTTTGTTGGAATTAAGGCTTAGTTGGTGTAACACTTGTAAGTCCAAGGTTTGTCCTATTAAAAGATAGAGAACCTCAGATTTTAGAGAACCTCCTAAATTGCGCTAAAAGAGATTTAGTATAAGAACGAAATGAGCTTAAATAAAGCGAAATAGATTTAGAAGATTCATACAGCCAACTGCAACTAGTTTAGGATTGAGGCATAGTTTATAGGTTTCAAAATTAGTAATTTTTTATACTAATAAGCCAAGAATAAAGGCTAAGGATGAGAGGACAGTTGAATATCTGCAAGTTTGTCAAAAGCTGATTCCTGTAACTTTGTAACTTTGTCAAAACTGATTCCGCAGTCTCTTATTTGTTATTACGTAGCACTTCCAGTGTAAGTAGAAATAATGAGAGGAGAAGAATTTCGAAAAAGAAAAATTATCTCCTTGATGCAACTTTTAGATTTTTGTGGGATTTACTTAAGTGCATGAGGTGGAGGGCTAAATCTTATGCAGCATACTACTATGTTTCGTGGACCTCTTCATTTTCGTCAACACGCACATGCCAAATGGGTTGGACACACGTCTCAATACTAGATAAGAAGCTTTTGAAACCATTTAAACTTGCTAAAATAGGAAGCACAGGTGCCTAATAGATACCACTGATAAATACTCACACCCCCATCCATGCAGTTAATTGGACATCAATGTTTTGTTTTTCACTTCTGTAATTAGTTTAAATATGGCAGGATTTTGACTCCAAGCTACTAAATGTAAATGTCTAAGGTCCATGCCTTGGATAGCTAACTTTGTAAAAGAAATAAGCTACAGTTCAAACACAAAAACTTTTGCATATCTTGTGTCGTGTCCAAAAGAACAGGAAAATGCAAGAAGGAGGGATGAAACCTTAACGACTTCAAAGTACAGTCAACATCTTTAGGCAAATAGTTTCAAACCCCCAAAAAACCAGAGTAACAATCAGTACTAGAACTGGAAATGATTTAATCAAGCAATAACAAGAAACTTGATAAGATACCTGAATAGCTCAGTCCGAGCTGGTTTAGATTCACTGTATTCTTTTGTTCCAGAAGTAATAGTGAGATCAAGGTAGATATTTTTGCTCGAATATGACTTGTTACACTTTCTGCATTTGAAGCCCGATCGGTAGATTGCAGGTCTGCAAGTTTTAAATCCAAAGTCAAACAACAACTAGGCCACATATAGAAGCAATGTTATTATGCATTTTCTATCTGAACTTACAAGTTAAAACCTGGAGGACCTTTTCTCATAAGTGGTTCATAACAAATTGGGCAAGAAAACAATTCAGCTTCTGTAGCATCTTGAGCTGGAGTTCTCAATTCCTGAACAAGACGGGAGAATAGATTATACATTAACTGAAAACAAAAGGTAATGCATAACTCAACCACATTAAGTTTAAAACTTTAAAAGAATGAAATAGGAAATCATGCGGCCAAAAAGAAACTCATGATTGTAACCATTTAATCAAGATGTTTATGTATCAACCAGCGAGGACGAGCTAAGAAATATAGCTATGTCCAGTTATCTTGATGTAATAATAGTTCAGCCAGATCAGGGGCGGATTTAGGCCTAAAATATGGGCACGTGAACCCATGATCTCTTTATCAAACTAGGTATTTTATGTACATTCTCTATAATTGGTGTACTATGATCTATTGGCACTCATGCTCCAAAAAGGTTGAGTGGTGCACTTGGTTCAAAGCTAAGTTATTTAGCTTGAGGATCAATTCTCACTTAATACATTTTTTTCTCCTTTCTTTAATGGTGCACCCATGTTCTAAAAATCTTAGATTCGCATTTGAGCCAAATAACAAGATAAACGTTTCAATTTAATTGTGTATCCAGGTGTCGCGCTTCCCCCTCTAATGGGTCTTACGCTGCGCAAATCCCAATTAGTCGGGGTCAAATGGGAAACCACCACCCAAAAAAAAAAAGGAAACTCAGCATCCAATTGCATTCACACACTCATCATAAAAACTTAGCTCCCTAATTTAAAATATGGTCACAATTAGCATACATAGAGCAGCAACAATCATATGGTGCATCATCAGTCTATGATCATACAACTTAATCAAAATTAAACAGTTAAGTAATTTTAGCATATGAAAATAATAAAAGTTGAGTGACCATTTATGTCGTAAAAAAAAGTCACAGACTTTTGCAATTACCGGTTCAACAGCAACAGCAGAGCTAGCTCTGATTCTTGAATTGAACCCACGAGAGGAAACCCTTGTAGGAACACGAATTCCTGAATTCAAAGAAACCCCGTGATATTTTGGAACCAAAGAACTATGATGATTTAAAGAAAATGAAGGGGAAACAGCAGCAGCAGTGGCCATTAATGAAATTCAGTGAGGGTTTCCTTGTCTTTTCTTACGACTTGACTTTCTTTGGGTACAGAGATATACAAATAAGCCTATGTAAATGGGTGTTTTCACAAGGGAGAGAAGAAGGGGAGGAAATTTTTGATGATTTTGATTCATATTTTATGAAGTAGGTATTTTGTTTGAGGATGAATCTTGGCCACATCACTTTGATTTAATTAGTTTTCTGTTCTTATAAATAAACCTCTATATAATTCAGAATGTTTGGCGCTGTCCACATGTCCAGTCCCATGCCCTATTTTATTTGGTAAAAATTTACGTGTAGTCGATATAACAATACCTACCACTCCGCCCCAAACAATTAAGAGCCCGTTTGGACGTAAGAAAAAGTTTACTTTTTTTAGAAAAAATTTTATTTTTTTCGAAAATCAGTGTTTGATCATAAATTTTCACTTGAAAATAGATTTTGAAATTTTTCAAAAATTTAAAAAATTACAAAAAGTTTTTTTTCAAAATTTTCACTCATATCAGTCACAAAACTTCAAAAATAACCCAAAATTATATTCATGTCCAAACACAACTCTAATTTTCAAACACCATTTTCACTTGGAAAAAAATTCCACTTTTTTCGAAACTTTACAATTCTTATGTCCAAACGCCCACTAAGATGTTATATGATCCTCACCTTCTCCATTTGGTCAACTCATGCCATCGTAACTCCGCCTGTATGAGCTTATTTATATTGTCGTCCCAAATTCAAATAAAAGAGAATTATTATACTAGGTTGATATCCAGCGTAAAAGTTGACAATCTATAATAAATTATCAATACTCGATGGTTACATTAAATTATATTACTATTTTTTTCTAAAATCATACTAATTTACTACGATTAAGTTTAAAATAAGGCAAAAATATATACTAATTAACTAGCATTTAGTAGTAAGAGTAAGTAAAGATATGTGTTATGTATTTTTTGAATTGATATAAATATTAAGTGCATATACATTTTATCATTATATTTCTCCCAAAATATAGAGAGAGATTTGATTGAAAAGGTTTAGTAGGCAATTGGATGATTACTTCATTTGAAATTGAAGCAGCAGAAAGAGATAACAAAGGTGACCTCTCATAATATTGGGTACACGAGCTTTTAAGTCAGGAATCGGGTTATAAATTTGTGCTATGAGCTTTGAGTTTTAGCTACTTTTGCAGTTCGAGAAAGTTGTATTGCATTGTGATCATCATAATTTTTAAAATTATGCTTGTTCTAGTGATTATGGATTTAGTATCACTTACTGAATTAGTAAACTCATTCCTCTAAATTACTTACTAGAATAGTATGTATAAGGTAGAATTAATAGATGACAGCCGACAGGTGGATGTTTGTCAAGTGAATATGTGACAGTAAAGACATGTAGTAACTGAGTCAGCAAATAGCTGACACCGAATCCAAGTATGTGATCAGTATTGTATGAGTTCTGAAGACTTCAAAACTGGAGAGAAGAATTTGAAAGCGAGATTCCGATTGAAGAAGGCAACATTAAAGGAGCAGCTGTTACGAAGAATCCTAGCATTACAATCAACAGTTATGCAGCTTTCAGGAGGGGTCTTTATTTACTTTAAAGAGGAGCTTGATTTGGGGATCTTGTCTCTCCTAAATTAGCTATAAATAGAGAAATTTGTACTCACAGAAGGAGAGAAAATACTTGTACGAAATAAGGTTAATATTACTTCCTTATTGTGCTAACATCATTTTGCTAAGCACTTTGTTCTTGATATTGTTTTTGCTTTTGGAGAAGTTCAATTTGTTGAGATATATACTATTAACCATGAGTTTGGTTTGGATATATTATTTATTATGGAATAATTATTTATTCAGTTTTAATAAAGTTTAAATAGATCGTATATTAGTCTGCGTCATTTACTTATATAGTAGATAATTTAGTGTATAGAGTTTAGCTTATACACGAAAGATTAAATCATCATTTCTTATAAGTATGAAGATCATGTTCATAATCTAATGATGGAATTGGACAAACCATCAGGAATGATTGTAGCACAAGCGTAAATATAATTTATCTTGATTATGGGAATGGTTTAATTCCGACTTCTTGTGTTATTATATTTTGTGTGTATTGAACGGACCAAGTAGAGATAAGTATTATATACTGACTTAATAAAATAAATTTCATAGCCATTAAATGTACTTATACTCTTAATCTTGATATAATTATTATTAGTTATGTATATTATTTATTGTTTTGATTTATTAAAAGTCGAAATTCTTTTGTGGGTCAATATGCCTGATAAATTGGACAATGATGATATACATTGGTGAAGTAATAGTTAGTTGATGGAATCCATGTCTCGGTCTAGAGATTGATGATACACCTTTATGAAAGCTTATAAGTTTTTATGTGTAAACCTTGCAAGTAAATTTTGTATCCGTCACATGAAATAAGTTAAGCGAAAGTCTAAAGAAAATAATCAATGAATTAAATTGTCAGTAATTTAACTTATTTGATTAGTATCTGAATCTTAACATGGGGAGTTAAATAAGGTTTAATGGAAGAATTTTAAAATTGAACTGAGGAGTGCAGTTACGAATTTTTAGTGAAATAATTCATAATTTATTATGGTAGTATTAATTCAGATATTTTGAATTAAGTCCATAATAGGAAGGCTCGTTAATTAAATATTGCGATCCCTGTTGTGCCCGAATAATTATGAATTAAATAAAATCATATTTCTTGGTGGAAAAAGAAGACTAGGTTTAGGAAAAAGTTTTAAACCCTAAAACTTGTGGCTATATAAAGGGGTCTTATTCCATAAGGAGGCTATGGTTTTACTACACGTTTTTCCTAGGAAAGCTGCCCACACGAATTTCATTAATTTCAGGCATTGTTCGGATCACACATCAGAAGACTGTGGAATTGGAGGATGATCTCGTGAAAGATTTTTCCTCTTACTTGAAGGCTCTTTTCGCGATCGCGATCGCGGTCACGCTTCAAGAGATAAGTATCAATTTTATGTGTGATTAGAATCTGTGATTATGTGTTGTCTATATTACATGCAAGTGATCCTGGCTATTTGATTCCGCTGTATATATCTGTTTTCATCACAATTCAAGTCTCATGCTCGTATTTTCTTCAATTACTCTCAATTTTTTTACTTTTTCTCTTCATTACTTTATATTCGCGGATCAATTTAATTTGTGTATCTATAAATTACGTTATAAATTTAATTGTACTATTTTAAGGGTAAACATAGTAGTGTACATATATGGGGGCTAACTACGAGACTGAGAACTTAGCCTAAAGACTTATGATTAACTAGCTGGTGAACAAACCCAACATATTGTTCTACGGATGCTATAGTATTATGTATTCTTGTTGATGTGAGACAACTTTAAAATGAAAAAACATGATATGCCTCTATGTTTTTCTTTAGGCACAGTAGCTTCGGAGGCCTCTATACTTGTCCAGTTTTGTCATGTCGGTGTTCGTACTTACAAGTTTGCCAACCAAATCCCTCTACCCTTAAAAACTGAGCATTTTAAACCCTGCTCATTCTATGTGGCATTTTTTACTGAAGTGCGTGTACTATACTCATTTTAAGGAGCGTGAGTGTAACGACCCGGCCGGTTGTTTTGACTATTGCAATCCTGTCCCTCCCCATCCCGTTCCTCCATTTACTGCTCAAATTGTGAATTACAGTTGTTATTTGGCTTGCCGGGGTAATTGGTTTGGGTTTGGTGAGGTTTTGAAATGATTTGGAGCGCTTAGTTCCAAGGTTTAGAATTTAAGTTGAAAAGGTTGACCGGATGTTAACTTATGTGTAATGACCCCGGAGAAATTTTGCTAAGGAAATTAAGGTTTGGTGGTGCCGAGGTAGATTAATCAGTACAAAGATTATAGAAATTTCTCGCGGCGAACTTGTGAACCGCGACTCGGACTTTTTGGGTTGAACAATGCACCGATGTGTAAAGAAAAATTTTGTCAGAAAATGGTCATTTCTGCGACCACTATGCGGTCGCAGAATCACTCTGCGGACCGCATAATGGTCGCAAAGTGGATCAGGAGAGGGGCAAGATTGAGGAAAATCTGCGGTGCACTATGCGACCGCAGACCTGTTTTACGGTGCATTATGCGACCGCAGAACAAGTATGTGGGCCGCATAATAACCGCAGACCGGATCAGTAACGCCCAGCTTTGGAGGCCAAATTATGCGGCCGGTATGCAGACCGCATACCTGTTATGCGATCGCATAACTGCGTCGGAGCTTCCATTTTTTCTAATTTTTTACCCGACCCAACTTCGATTTATAGCTCTTGAAGCTCATTTTTGAGCCAAAAATCTGCTATTTTAGAGAGAGGTGAGAGCATTTTAGAGAGAGAAAGTGAATACTTAGTGATTTATCCATCAATTCTTGTTCAAGGTTTGAAAATTTCACAAGGATCTTGCTAGGGCTTCAAAGAGGTAAGAATTTCTTTCCCTAATTCTTCAATTTTGAATTTGGAGTAAAGATGGATGATTAATAGTATGATTCTTGGGTGTAGAGTATCATATATACATACCAATAAGGTTGTGAAAAGATTGTTAAGTTCAAATGGGTAAGGATTGGGTTGAAAATGGTAGAAATCTTCATAAACTTTAATTGAAGATTTGAGGGTCGAGTTGGTGTCGTATTTTGGTGAAATTTATATGGTTGGACTCGTGGTTGGATGGGCGTTCATATTCTGTAACTTTTATCGGGTTCCGATACGTGGGCCCTACGGGTGATTTTTGAGTTAATTTCGAATTTTATTAAAAAAATTAGTATTTCCTTATGGAATTAATTATAATAATTTGTATTGACTGATTCGAATTAATTGTGGCTAGATGCGAGGCTTTCGGAGATCAATTCTCACGGTAAGG
Organism: Nicotiana tabacum; assembly: GCF_000715075.1. Taxonomy (NCBI): domain Eukaryota; kingdom Viridiplantae; phylum Streptophyta; class Magnoliopsida; order Solanales; family Solanaceae; genus Nicotiana; species Nicotiana tabacum. The sequence continues at coordinate 14,234,577 of NC_134097.1, read as the reverse complement.
GCATAGCAGAATAAATAATTACACGGGTTGAGGTAAGTAACAATTATAAATCTGGTCCTGAGGGTATGAAACTCCGGATTTTGGTATCATGTGATTATTTTGAAGGTGGCGCACATGCTAGGTGACGGGCGTGTGAGCGTGCACCGAGGGGATTGTGACTTGGTCCGTCCCTAAAAACTGTAAAGTTGAATAATTTATTGTTAGCTTTATGATCTGTATGTGTTGAAAAAATTTGACTATAAATCATGTTTAGAAATCATGCTTAGGCTATGTTATAGTACTGTTGGGACCCGTAGAGGTCGCGTACTTGTTGAATTATTTGCTAATTGATGTCTTGTACTAAGTCATGATTTTTCTTGCGTATTATACCTCAGTCTTTCTGGATATTTGTTGATATACTATGTTATCTTTACTTGGGCTAATCTTTGTGATTTCTGAGAGCCCGAGAGACTTGATAATTGAGGACTGAGTAAGGCCGAGGGCCTGTCGGTGAGGTAAGGATATTATGACATATGAGTTGTCCGTACAGGATATAATAGCACGTGAGTTGTCTGTGCAGATTATGGCGCTTGGGCTGTAGGAGCCCCTCCGGAGTCTGTACACACCCCCAGTGAGAGCGGGTATCCATTGAGTATGAGTGCTGAGGGCTGAGAGCCGAGTGGTGGAGTTGTTATGATGAGCTGAATGACTGTTGCCTGAGAGGCTGTACTTGCTTGGCATTTGTTGTTGCACTTGGTTGCTATCTGTCATTGTTGTGAAATCTCTGAAAGAATTTATATCCGGATTACTTGAAATTGAACTGTATAAAATTGATTTGACTTAAACTGTCGGATTTGAAAGTATGTCTATTCTTTGCTGGAACTACTGAAAGTGAATTATGACTGTGTAGCTTGTCATTATCTTCAGTTCCTTAGTTATTATTGTTACTTGTTGAGTTGGTTGTACCCATACTACACCTGCACTTCGTATGCAGATTCAGGTATTTCTGAACATAGCGGGTGTTGATCATTTTGCGTAGTTGATTTTCAGGAGATTTTGAGGTAGCTGCCGTGTTCCGCAGACCTTGTCTCTCCTTCTTTATCTCCTTGTTTACTGTATTTGGTCTCAGACTATTATAGACCGTATTTTCCGGACTTGTACTCATATTAGATACTTATGTACTCAGTGACACCAGGTTTTGGGGAGTGTTCGTATTTGTATTTGGAAGATTTTGTATTGTATTTAAATATTATATTTTCAAACTTAAAAGAAAATATGGTTAAGTGACATTAACGGCTTGCCTAGTATCGAGATAGGCGCCATCACGACGGGTGAGATTTTGGGTCGTGACAGTGAGGCTTATTCAAAAGGCACCAACGGCCATTTTTTGGCTGTCATCTTCTTCCCGTTTGTTCATCCTCCATTGTTGAACAAAAGTGTGATTTTCTTCTTTGCTTTTTTCTCTCTCTCCAACATTTTCTATCCAATTCTTTTTTCTCTCTCTCTCTTCAATATTTTCTGTCCAATTCTTTCTCCCCTCCCCTATTTTCTTTGTTTGTTTCTTCCCTCAAATCTGAAGCTTTATCATGAATTTAGAATCCTCTGGCCAATAATTTAGTTCTCTTTTAAAATTCAATTATATACCTTTTTTGTAGAAGGGAAACCCATCAAACTATCAAAAATACCAACAAAGCAAAAAAAAAAAGTCAACAAAAAAATTCTCAAAAATCATCACACCTCAAAATTAACCCATAAAGGATTTTGAAGCACAAATTATACATCTTTCACCAATTAATACTTTAAAAGGATTAGAGCTTTTTGAGAAAATTTAAACCCCAATTTCAAAAATCAAACAAGGCAAGACTTTTCTCCTAAATCAGTTTATAAAAAAGAAGAAAAATAATGAATTATTCCCCCATTTTCGAGCTAGACAAAAAATGGACCACCGAACTTCTTCTCCGCCACCTAACACCTTCATACATAGAAATTGACCACCGAACTTCTTCTCCCACTTTTCGATCTGGAAAAAAGAAATACTCGATTTCTTTTCTTTATTCATTTTAATTTTATTTCGATAATATAAAAAAGGAGGAATTGGAAGGGGAGAGGAGGAAGAACATGAGAGAGAGAAGCGAGATGGGCAGGAGGAAGAACGTGAGGGGAGAGAGAGAAATCAATGAGGGAGAGGATTAATGTTTGAATTTTATTTTTATTTTTTATTTTTTTATTTTAATTATTTTTAATCTGCTATGTGACATAACATCTACACATTGTTATTTTTTGACGTGGCATCCAACGTGGAGGAGATTGTATTACATGCACTGCCAGCCTTCTGTCATAAGCATTTATTATACACGGTTTGAAGAAATGTAAGTGTTCAATTGGCAAATTGTTAAGTTTTGGGACAGCCATGATAAAGTGGCACAAGTATATGTGTCATTTAAGCCATTCTGCCTTTCTTTAAGTTAGTTGTGAGTTGCTTGATGATGACTAAGGGGTTGTTCGGTTCGGAACAAGAATATCTTAGGATTATAATTACGAGATAAATATATAATATTAAGATTTTGATATTAAATTTATATCAACTTTAACTAATATCAATATTCAAACAACAATAACGACAACAAACCCAGTATACTTTTACAAGTGGGATCTGAAGATGATAGTGTGTACACAGACCTTACCCCTATCTTGAAGGTCAAGAAATTATTTCCGATAGACCCTCAGCTCAAGTAAAGATGAAATACTAATAGTCAAACATAAATAAATATAATCCTTAATTTTATACTGGATTTCTTTTTTGGAACCTCAGGAAAACCAACCGCTGCAACCTCTGCCACAGCCTCTGCCCTTCGGGTGAGCACTCTGTGCGCAATGGGTAAACCCTCTACTGCATAATAGCCTGCAAACCACACAGAAAATGTAAACCGCACTAGGCAAGGCCTGTGCGACAGGCTCAACCTAGAAGGCATGGAGGGGGGATCGATCCCAGATCATCTGTATGGGTGACCGCCCTCCAAACCAACTGAGCCATCCCCGAAGGGACATTTTATATTGGAATTATAATCAAACAGCCCTTAAGAGAGTTAGGAATTGTTAAGCTGGTTCGCTTGGCGAGGTAAGCCCACAAAGTAAAAAGAAATAAGCTGTAAACTTTTCTATTTCATAATATATAGGACAGGAATCATTTGAAACAAATCACATCTCAAAGACCAAGACTGGGTAATAACGCCGTTCAAACAATATTTATCAACTACATATGGTTTACCCCCATAAAATTGAAGGCACGTGCAAATGTGCATTATACAGATAAAAGACTCTCAAATTCTCCAAATAGGACTAATTAATTAGTAGGACTTAATCGAACATAATCTGATTGCACATATGGTTGAAACCACTCATCATAGAAACTCTTCTTTCTTCTATTGTTGCACCCAATGTCTTTGCACAATTGATCATTGTACCAAATATGTAGAGCTGCAATGCAAGCTCTTTTATACTCTTTCCCTGCATATTTTTTCATGTAAATTTCCCACATTTGAATCTCTTTTTCCATCTCTTTTATGCTTGGCAACTTGAAAGTTTGATCAAGAAAATGTGCTAGCCATTGGCACCTCATCTCAGATGTGTGAAGATTTGTAATGCCTCCTGAGTATCCTATTATTGCTAGTTGTGGTATTCTTGGATGTATTATGTGCCTGCCCAAAATTTTGCAAAGAAAGAACATGGCAAATCATATCAGAAACATGAAGGGGAGCCTTTAAGTAACGGTAAAGTTATTTTCGTGTGACCTATAAGTCACGGGTTCAAGTCGTGAAAGCAGTCAGCTGTCTCATCACACCCCTTGGGTACGACCCTCCCCCGAACCTTGCATGAATGCGGAGTGCTTTGTGTCGGGCTGCTCCTTTTTTATATCATAAACATGTAACTTATTCTAGAGAAAATATCCAAATTTGCCCTTCTACTGTTAAAAATATTTTTAATATTAGCCTTCGTTATATTTTCGGGTCATTAATATTCTTGCCTTTAGCAAATTTCTCCTACTTTTCCTTGACCCTAACGGAGTTTCAGCACGGAACTCGGTTAAAATCTTAACATAGTGGATTCCTTGACTTTAAAGAACTATTGCGTATTTTCCTTGATCCTAATCGAGCTCCAAATATTAAGGATTTTTGAACCCCGCTAAAATCTCGATGCAGTGAATTTCACATGTTATGGGGAAATACGAGACGGTTTTCTATGATGAAGATATCAATGACCCGAAAATATAAATGAGATTATTTTTACAATATTTCTAGTAGTAGAGGTTAAATTTAGATCATTTCAACTTCTTTTTTCCTTGCGAGAATTGAGTGGGTGGTTTGATAGTAGTACATTTTTGTATCTTTTCTTGAGCGGAGGATCTATCGGAAACAATATTTTTATTTTTTCAATGTAGGGGTTAGGTCTGCATACATACTACCCTCCCAAACCCACTAGTAAGATTACACTAAAGTTGTTGTTGTTGATTTGATAGTATAATAAATTAGTAATAGTGTGTACCTGTAAAGAGGAACAATTGATTTGGGTGAGCCCATTATGTAGTTTTGAAAACTTTTTGAGGCAAACATATTCTTCAGCTTCTCTTGACCTTTATATCCAGTAGCAAATATAACAAGGTCTGCTTTTATAAGCTCATGAACTTCTCCATCAATAATCAATCCTTGTTTGTAGAAAGAGAAACACTGTGTTTGCTTAAGAATAATGCTTCCTTCTTCCACTTTTCCATAGAAATTCTCAGGTAATAAGAATGCTTTGCAAGAAGACATATCTTGAAGAAAGCTTTGTTTTGGTACCATATTGTACTTCTTCAATGGAAGATTCCATCTAAGGTAACTCTCCACAAATTTTGAAAAACTCCATCTCTGAAAAATTGTATTTTTCAATAAAAAGCAAGCATCAACAAATAAATTTATGTATTCAAAACGAAAAAAGGATCAAATTTGCCGATATACTAATCAAAATTGAGCAACTTTGTCATATGTGAAGCTTCTGTTGAGGTTTTTGTTATTTAAGATGAAATAGTCTTAAAATGAGGGTGAATGGGAAATAGAGGGAAAAATAAAATTTTTGAGTAAAATTTTAAGTTTTTCCTTTTTGACAATGAGACATTGTCTCATATTGGAAGAGGAAAAGATTTTTGGTGGGTATATATATAATTGCTCTTCTTGTAGCTCTTAAAGAGTTAAGAAGAAAGCAAGCCTCGCGCCGTCGTCGTCATTGCTCGCTCGGCTCGGCTTCGGATTTAATAGTAAATATTAATGTAAGATTATTCGCATTTGTAACTGATATGCTCCAATCAGTGTATTGACCACCAGCTGCAATAGCAGCCGCCTAATGCTCTTCCCACCATGGCCATATATGTGCAGCAGCTGTTGAAGAAAAAGACACCAAACTGAAAACGCTCAACTTTGGCTATACATTGCACTCCTTCCTCTCAGCATTTCCATACGATTTTCTGAGTTTCTACTCCTTTGTTCTGCATTGTTTTAACTTCAAACAAAGCAACTGTAAGTGTGATTTGCTACCGAACTTTGTGTTCGCTGAAACACTGGGGTTTGAAGTACTGCTACACCAGTGTGTGATTCGTTCTATCCTGGGAGGAAATAATCCATAACCTTGGGTACTAAGAGGGGATTAAATTCCTTAAGGAAACACTGTGAATTCAGTGGGCTCGAATTAATTACTGTTTCATTACGATAACTTATATTTCCCAGAATTATTATTTACAAATAAAGCAATATTGGCGGGACTAACAATCTTAAGGAATTTAATATTTATTTCTGTATTTGTGTTATTCTTATTATTCTGCAAACTAAAACCTTTGTGGTTTTGTGTACTCCCGTTTTGGAGAGTAAAGCCTTCGTGGCATTTTGTTGGAGATTAAAATCTACGTGATTTTTTTTCCAATTTGAAAACGTTTATTAAACGTTTGTTTGTGTCATTCTTTTACAGGAAAAAAATGACGACTGAAAGCGAAAACCAAGCTGTTCCGACAGTGACTGGCAACGCATCGACAAGCCGAACACCGGCAGAAAAACCCGAAAAAATTTTCGGAATTGATTTCAAGCGCTGGCAGCAGAAGATGTTCTTCTACTTAACTACGTTATGCCTACAGAAGTTCATCAAGGAAGATGTTCCTGATCTGCCAGATAAAACTCTAGAGAATGAATGCTTTGTCGTGATTGAAGCGTGGAAGCATTCTGATTTTTTATGCAAGAATTATATTCTTAGCGGACTGGATGATAATCTGTATAATGTATACAGTGGCGTGGAGACATCAAAAGAATTGTGGAATGCGCTTGAAAAGAAATATAAAACTGAAGATGCCGGGATGAAAAAATTCATTGCCGCAAAATTTTTGGACTACAAAATGGTAGATAGCAAGTCTGTTATTACCCAAGTTCAGGAATTGCAAGTGATTATTCATGATCTACTTGCTGAAGGTCTTGTCATCAATGAAGCATTCCAAGTAGCAGCAATGATTGAAAAGTTGCTCCGTTGTGGAAGGACTTCAAAAATTATTTGAAACACAAACGAAAGGAAATGTCCCTTGAAGATCTCATTGTTCGATTGAGAATCGAAGAGGACAATAAAGTTGTTTAAAGGAGAGGCCGTGGAAATTCAACAATAATGGGAGCAAATATTGTTGAAGATAACAAAAAGAGGAAGAAGGCTTCTGTTCCGAAATACAACCCAAGCAAGAAGCGGTTCAGTGAAAACTGCTACAACTGTGGAAAAATCGGACACAAATCTACGGAGTGTCGTGCTCCGAAGAAAGACAAGAAAAGGGGTCAAGCAAACATGGTAGTAAAGCATGATGATGTTGATAACTTATGTGCCATGCTTTCTGAATGTAACTTGGTGGGAAATCCTAAACAGTGGTGGTTTGATTCTGGAACCACTCGCCATGTTTGTGCAGTTAGAGAAGCTTTTGCTACTTATGCTCCTGTTGGACCCGGAGAGACAGTTTATATGGGAAATGCTTCAACAACAAAAGTTGAAGGATATGGGAAGATATTTCTGAAAATGACTTCTGGCAAGGTCATGACTTTGACCAATGTCCTTCATGTTCCCGAAATGAGAAAGAATTTAGTCTCTACTGGACTTCTTGTTAAGCACATTTTAAGTACTTTTTTGTGTCCAATAAGGTTGTCATAAGTAAGAATAAAATATTTGTAGGAAAATATTACCTCACCGAGGGCCTTTTCAATCTAAATGTAATGGTTGTGAAAAACAATAATAATATTTCAGCTTCTTCTTACTTACTTGAGTCAAATAATTTATGGCATGTACGTTTGGGTCATGTCAATTATAAACCCTTGCGAAAAATGATTAACTTGGAAGTACTGCCTAAGTTTGAATGCGAAAAATCTAAATGTCAAACATGTGTGGAATCTATGTATGTTAAACATCCTTATAAGTAAGTTGAAAGGAATTCAAATCCTTTAGACTTAATTCACACAGATATTTATGACATGAAGTCAATACCATCTCGCGGTGGAAAGAAGTATTTCATAACTTTTATTGACGATGGTACTCGATATTGCTATGTTTACTTACTGAATAGTAAAGATGAAGCAATAGACGCATTCAGACAATACAAAAATGAAGTTGAAACGCAACTTAACAAGAAAGTAAAAATGATAAGAAGTGATAGGTGTGGTGAATATGAATCTCCTTTTGAAGAAATATGTTTAGAATATGGAACTATTCATCAAACAACAGCCCCTTACACGCCCCAATCTAATGGGATTGCGGAAAGAAAGAATCGCATATTAAAGGAGATGATGAACGTGTTGTTGATAAGTTCTGGTTTGCCACAGAACTTGTGGGGGGAAGCCATTCTTACGGCTAATCGAATATTAAATCGAGTGCCTCATAGCAAACACAATCCATTCCATATGAAAAATGGAAAGGAAAGAAGCCCAACTTGAATTATTTTAAAGTATGGGGGTGTTTGGAAAAAAGTGTAAGTTCCTAAACCCAAAAGGGTAAAGATAGGACCGAAAACCGTTGATTATGTTTTCATAGGATATGCGACAAATAGTAAAGCATATCGATTTCTGGTTCATAAATCAGAAAATTCCGACATTCATAATAATACGGTTATAGAATCAGATAATGCTGAGTTCTTTGAAAATACTTATCTGTATAAAAAGGAATGTGAGTCGTTTGGTGAAGGATCTAAACAACCTCGGGAAGAAACAAAAGAAAGTACATGTAATCAGGAGGATCCAAGACGTAGTAAACGTCAAAGAACTTCTACTTCATTTGGACCAGATTTTGTGACTTTCTTATTGGAGAATGAGCCTCAAACATTTAAAGAAGCTATGACTTCTTCGGAATCATTGTTTTGGAAAGAGGCAGTCAATAGTGAAATAGAATCCATAATGAACAACCATACATGGGAATTGGTTGATCTTCCTCCTGGAAATAAACCTTTGGGTTCTAAATAAATTTTTAAGAGAAAAATCAAAGATGATGACACTATTGATAAATTCAAGGCAAGACTCGTAGTCAAAGGGTATAGACAATGAGAAGGTCTAGACTACTTTGATACATACTCTCCAGTTACAAGAATTACGTCCATACGGATGTTAGTAGTATTAGCTGCAGTGTATGGTCTTGAAATTTATCAAATGGATGTTAAGACGGCCTTCTTAAATGGAGAGTTGGAGGAAGAAATTTACATAGAACAACCTGAAGGGTTTGTGGTTCCAGGTAAAGAAAAGAAAGTATGTAGACTTGTTAAGTCTCTTTACGGACTAAAACAAGAACCCAAACAATGGCATACAAAATTTGACCAAACGATGTTGTCAAATGGTTTTAAGATAAATGAATGTGATAAATGTGTGTACATTAAAAATGTTCCAAATCACATAGTCATTATTTGCCTATATGTGGATGATATGCTGATAATGAGTAATGACATTGCCAACATAAATGCTACTAAGCGTATGCTCAATAGCAAGTTTGATATGAAAGACTTGGGAGTTGCTGATTTAATTCTGGGAATTAAGATCCATAAGACTCCTCAAGGTCTGGCATTGTCCCAATCTCATTATATTAAGATAATACTTGAAAAATTCAAGCACTTGGGCTTTAAAGTTGCAAAGACTCCAATTGACGTGAATCTTGCATTAGCAAAGAATAAAGGCCAAAGCATATCACAATTGAATTATGCTCGTGTGTTGGGATGCTTAATGTATATCATGAATTGTACATGACTAGATATAGCTTGTGCTATAAGTAAACTGAGTCGATATACGAGCAATCCAGGCAAATCTCATTGGATGGCAATGAAACGAGTTTTGGGATATTTAGAACATACCAAGAACTTTGACTTGCACTACAGTAAATTCCCTACAGTGATTGAGGGATACTGTGATGCAAATTGGATCACCGGTTCAACTGATTCCAAGTCCACGAGTGGATATGTATTCACTATTGGTGGAGGAGCGGTATCTTGGAAGTCGTTCAAACAAACATGTATTGCCCGCTCTACAATGGAGGTTGAATTCATAGCCTTAGATAAAGCCGGTGAAGAAGCTGAATGGCTCCGGAATTTCTTGGAAGACATTCCATTTTGGCCCAAACCGTTGGCACCAATATGCATACATTGTGATAGTCAAGCGGCAATTGGAAGGGCTGGAAGCGTTATGTATAACGGTAAATCTCGTCATATACGACGAACACATAAAACCGTTAGGCAATTACTCTCTAGAGGAATTATCACGATTGACTATGTAAATTCAAGTGATAATGTGTCGGATCCACTTACAAAAGGCCTAACTAGAGAGGTAGTTGAGAAATCATCAAGGGGAATGGGGCTATGGCCGAGAACAAGTTATTGTGGCGGTAACTCTACCTAGAAGACTGGAGATCCCAAGATCTAGGTTCAAGGAGATCAAACAAAGTCATTAATGACGGTTCAACATTGTCAAATAAAATTTTAGTCCGTTCTCGTGATGAGACAATGTTCAGTACCAAGGATAAAATATTAAGGCTTTTTAATGATTTCTAAATTTGATACGGGGTATATCAAATAGTGTATCTACAGGATGACACGTTTAGAAATCACCTATGTAAGTGTAAAGTGTTAGCCGCTTCAAGAAGAACTTTGTAAGGCTAGTTCTCTACGCACTTATGAAATCAGGCGGTGTTCATGGCTGAAACGAACACAACAATGAGAACCAAAGATGGTTAAGGGTTGATTGTGTGACTTATGGTTGTCTAGGTATACACCAAAGATCGACGGTTCAAAGATATCAAATCTACCGATTGACCGAGTATATCCGACATAAGTTCACTACGGAAAGTTCAAAGGGAAACCTACTTATCCAGATGCGATTAATCATTGCTTGCAAATCACACAGTTTTTCCATGCATACTTCCGTGATATAGCCATTCCCCATTCATGTGGGGGATTGTTAAGGTTTTTGTTATTTAAGATGAAATAGTCTTAAAATGAGGGTGAATGGGAAATGGAGGGAAAATAAAATTTTTGAGTAAAATTTTAAGTTTTCCCCTCTTGACAATGAGACATTGTCCCATATTGGAAGAGGAAAAGATTTTTGGTGGGTATATATATAATTGCTCTTCTTGTAGCTCTTAAAGAGTTAAGAAGAAAGCAAGCCTTGCGCCGTCGTCGTCGTCGCTCGCTCGGCTTGGCTTCGGCTTCGGCTTCGGCTTCAGATTCGGATTCGGATTTGGTCAAATGATTGATTGATTAATTTTTTGGACTAAATTTATTTGTTAATAGTAAATATTAACGTAAGATTATCCACATTTGTAACGAATATGTTCCAATCCGTGTATTGACCACCAGCTGCAATAGCAGCCGCCTAATGCTCTTCCCACTATGGCCATATATGTGCAGCAACTGTTGAAGAAAGACACCAAACTGAAAACGCTCAACTTTGGCTATACATTGCACTCCTTCCTCTCAGCATTTTCATACGATTTTCTGAGTTTTTACTCCTTTGTTCTGCATTGTTTTAACTTCAAACAAAGCAACTGTAAGTGTGATTTGCTACCGAACTTTGTGTTCGCTGAAACACTGGGGTTTGAAGTACCGCTACACCAGTGTGTGATTCGTTCTATCTTGGGAGAAAATAATCCATAACCTTGGGTACTAGGAGGGGATTAAATTCCTTAAGGAAACACTGTGAATTCAGTGGGCTCGAATTAATTACAGTTTCATTACGATAACTTATATTTTCCAGAATTATTATTTACAAATACAACAATATTGGCGGGACTAACAGCTTCTATCTAATATTACCCTAACCAATAGGAAAATCTTATTTTTACCCTCTAATGAAAGCTCTACATTGTCAAGTTGATCGAAACTAATTGCATTCAATCAATTTTATATATATATATATATATATATATATATATATATATATATATATATATATATATAAGAATATACATTTTGTCAGCTATTATTTTTTGAAACAACTAAAAAGATATGTTTCTCTAATTTTAAACTATAACTTAAAGTAGGTGTAAATTTGTACTTTTTTTCTCTCCCTCATATCGCATTTGAGCTACATTAATAGCAAGTTCAAATTTAAGACGATTGGTTAATGGTAAGGGTATAAATGAAAAAATAAAATGGAGGGCAAAATTGAGCAATTTTGAATAGTACACATGCAAATTTAGAACTTTTCCTATATATTTTTTATTTCTTAATGGAATGGATTTGAAGAAAATTTATACCAGAGGTGAAAGTAGGGTAGCCAAGGCACTGTATATGATGTTCTGACCAGGCTTGTGAACCAAGAGTTCTGAAAAGCGACTACCATATAGAAATCCAAGATTAATTCCCCACCAAAAGCATCCACTTGGAAGTGCCCATGCTATTGTCCTTTGAACCAATGTACAAGGATTTCCAGGACCTAATTTACAAATATAATCAAATTTTGGATCAGTTTAGATACTACCTGCGCGTTTGGACATAAGAATTGTAAAATTTCGGTAAAAAGTGAAAATGATATTTGAAAATTAGAGTTGTGTTTGGACATGAATACAATTTGAAGTTGTTTTTGAATTTTTGTGAATGATTTGAAGTGAAAATTTTGAAAAACTAATTTTTTGGAGTTTTTCAAATTTTTGAAAAATTTTGAAATTCTATTTTCAAGTGAAATTTGAAATTTTTATGACCAAACGATGATTCCGAAAGAAGTAAATTTTTTTGAAATAAAGTTAAAAAAAAAATTATGGCAAATCAGGACCTACATATATAGATAAATCATCAAGATATTAGGGAGAGTAGGGACAATATATTTGGTTGAAGTTGAACAAAAAATTATTTTAAATTGAAGCTGAAAACAAACATTTTGAAGTAATTTTCAAGTCTAAAACAAGACTTTGTTTTGACCTTTAGAAATAGTAAAGATGCATTTGTACTATATTTATCCATTTATTTAATTACTATTAAAAAGGGCCAAAAATACCCCTAACGTATTAAAAATAGCTCAAAAATGCCCTCCGTTAACCTTTTGGTCTAAAAATACCCTTAACGTTTTATTTTTGGCTCACATATACCCTTAACGTTTTATTTTTGGCTCACATATACCCTTGAAACTAACAAAACATGGATGGTAAATTTTTGGCTCACCTTCCATCAATATACCATATATTTTTTATATGTATTTTATACCACATATATAAATTATGTATATACATCATAATACATGTAAACAAACAAAATATACCATACATATTCTTTAAAGTTGTGTATTTTATACTTTATATATACCACTATTATATAATTTATCACATATCTATATATAATAAAAGGAGAGGTAAAAATACATTATTAAGATAAGTGGCATAACCACAAAAAGCCAAGTGACATTATTAAGACAAAACAAACTAGTACCTTTTTAACTAAAAAAACCTTTTTAAATTTTGAATTAATTGGTTACTCTATTTGAATTAATAATTAATAAATATAGATATCTTATAATTAGCTATATTAAAAAAATAAAAATATAAAAACAATAACTACTCATTCAAATTGGGGAGTAGTTTCAAGTTGGAGTTTTAAAAATATATTAAAAAAATAAATGAAAAAGTAAAATTAGCTATAATAAAAAACGAAAATATGTTGTATATATATAATTTATATATGTGGTATAAAAAACATATAAAAAATATATGGTATATTGATGGAAGGTGAGCCAAAAATTTACCATCCATATTTTGTTAGTTTCAAGGGTATCTGTGAGCCAAAAATAAAACGTTAAGAGTATATGTGAGCCAAAAATAAAATATTAAGGGTATATGTGAGCCAAAAATTAAACGTTAAGGGTATTTTTAGACCAAAAGGTTAACGGATGATATTTTTGAGCCATTTTCAATACGTTAGGGGTATTTTTGACCCTTATCAAGGGTTGTGACAGGATAAACAAGATCCCCTCGTCCTTAATCAAAAGTCTTGGTTTCGAGAGCCTTGGAAATAAAAAAAAAATCTTGATAGATGCAAATCCAGATTATCGCGACTCTAATTCAGGTATCAGACACCGAACGGAAAATAAAGGATTTGATCAAAAGCAGTTTCTTACCATTAGCAGCTGCACATTCAGCAGCAATATCTATAGCTGATTTTTGAGAGCCAATAACTGCAATTTTCTTCCCTTTAATCAACTCTCTAGCACTTTCATTGTCCATAGCTGAGTATTCCATAGAATGTATTACTGTCCCAGAAAAAACATCAGGCCCTTCACCTAAAGGGAACTCTGGGATATTTGGTAGACCACTATACCTCCCAACGCATAGAATTAAAAATTCAACTTCATAGTCCTGGAATTAAGAATATAATAAATTATGAGTTGAATTTTCATACGATAATAATATAAAGATTTTTTACAATGTCAAGTTAAGATGACATGCAGAATGATCTATAGGAAACCTAATTTGGTAACTTAAAAACAAAGTAATAAATTAATAATATGATATTACCGGTTAAAGTACACTAGTCAATCTGTTCCAATGTTATGATGCTCTTTCTATGTTGGTACCTTCGAAAACCATTATATTCTTTGTACAATGCCTTAAACTATTCACATTTTAACTTTGATCTGATATTTGCTTTCCCTAAAATCAGTTTATTTGGAACGAGGGATAAAGGATAATTAATCTTGAGATTAAATTTGAGATTAAGTTATCTCATGTTTGGTTGGAATAAAATCGTTGTATAACTAATCTCGGAGTTTAGTTATCCTGAAATTATAATGTTATTTTTCTCAATAGCAAGATGGGATAACAATCCCTGAATAATTAATGTTGGATAACTTGTTTCCAACCAAACGAATCCAATAACTTAATTCTCTTCCATCGTCACAAATATAATGTATAAAGTCAAATTAACAGTTTAAGCTACATGCTCATAAAGACATCCTTATAAAAAATGAAAAAGAGTGAGTAAAAGTGTAAAGATCTATACAATGGTAGGATATATATAAGGTAATTAATTAATTCCATAGATTACTACATCATCCGTTTTAGTTTATGTGAACCTTTTCGCTTTTTAAGAGTTAATTTGACTTATCTTTGAAGCTAAATTAGATTAAATTGACTCAATATTTGAAATTAAAATTTAAATATTTAAAAAACTATACGAAAATAGTATATAAGTTGCAATTCTTGTCAAAAAGCAAAAATATTTACATAAACTGAAACAAAGGAAGTACTGACTACCGGTGGAAGAAGGTTGAACGAATAATTTTTAAAAGAATTATTTTTACAGACTTAGTAACTAAATCAGAAATACGTTATCTATAAATTTTAAATTTCAGAACACATAAACGAGTAATTAACTAATCTTGGCGAATATAGATCTCTTTGGATCTCTAAAAAATGAATATGAATAGGAGCAACTTAAGTCAAACGGAGTTACAGGGTACGTATGAATCAAGTTATATTTATGGCACATGCGACATCTCTTAAGTATTTTTTTAAACTCTAATTTACAAATATTCCATTCAGTTTCAAATATCAATTGTTTTAATAAACTAAATTTATTTCAAAATATTGACCTTTAAATAAAAATCAAGAACTCATTTATTAATATATCTCCTAAATCTATCTTTTTTGTTCTGGTCCCAAATCTATCTTTACTATCCCAATTAGCAGAGTTTATTTTTTTCTTTTTCTTTTATTTGGCTTTTTACCCAGTGTCCGGTATCTGCATTGGGGCCCGATTAAAGTCCCACATTAGGGGAGGGTAAAACACTCCCTAGTAAAGGCGACTCCATCCCTAGGGTTCGAACCCGAGACCTCTAGTTAAGGATAAAGGAGTACTTACCACTCCGCCATAACCCTTGTTGGTAATTAGCGGATTTCATTAATATGAACCGAGTGTAGCCAATATTTTTTTTGGTTATTCCGTATTCAGTATCCGAATTGGATCCCGACTAATCCAAATTCGTTCTGCATTAGAATTTTCTTCATTCTCAGGGTTCGAACCCGAGACTTTTAATTTAAAATATGCAAAGATCATATACATCCCTACCACAAACTTTGGTGGTAATGCAGTAGATGTGATTATACAGCAACAAATTAATCAATCCTAAACAACTTAACATAAATGAAAGAAATTAAGAAAGAAGAAAAGTATTTTTGCTTTTATCTTTCAATTTAAATATACATACCTGAGTGGTGAAGTCCTCAGCATGTTGCACCAATATGTGCCATTTCCCCTTAGAGCCAAAGGGTTTCCCATTTCCACTCCAAAAATCCCAAGAATCCATTTCTTCATCAGAAACTCCAACATAATCTATTCCAATAACTTTTGTATTCAACTGAATATAAGGAAGCAACTCAAAATGTTGAGCATAAGCCTCAATATACTTCAAAACATCAGTGTTATGAGGATATCTCCCTCTAACTGAAGAAGGCCAAGGAAAATCAGTGAATTCAAATGTTCTCTTTGGACTTTGAAGTCTAGTTGATTCAATAGTTTGAGTCCAAACTCCTCCAATTTCTTTTGTAGCTTCAAAAACTACAGGAATAAAGCCTTTTTCTAGTGTGTATTTGCATGCAAGAAGTCCACTGATTCCAGCTCCAATAATAGCTACTCTCTTATTCTCCATATGATATGAAATAAGGATACAATTTCTGTTGAAGAAAATGAGAGTGTTAGGCAATATATAAAAGGGCAGCTCGATACACAAGATTTCATGCGTTCATATAGGGTCCGGGCAGTGGCGTATGCAGGATTTTAGGTAAGCAGTGTCAACATTTGAAAAAATGAACGAATGAATAAATTACTATAATAACAAGCGGTGTCATTTTTTATATTTATACCCATTATTTTATTTTGTATACTATATGTACATGCATATTTAATTAGAATTTCGACGAAACAGTATGATGTAACACCGTTTGCCGTAAGGTGTATCCGCCCCTGGTCCGGAGAAAAACCGTACCCCAAGAGATTTGATTTAGATAGTCTGCCCTAATACAAGCATTAACAAACTTGTAAAAGTTAGACAACTTTTTAGGCGCCGAATATTTAATTTAATTTTCTTGTACTCTTGATGCAATTAAGGAAAGGTGAAATAAATGAAATTTGTACTATTTTAAATTCATAGAGGTCCAGCTCTATCTCTAATAACGTTTGACAAGGATAGTTCATGAGTACAAGACAAAATTAGTTAGTCTACATCAAATCCGAGAAGAAGAATCCAATGAGCTATTACGTTAATAGGAGTAATATCATATCAAGCTGTTTTTTTATTAATTAATTATTACACCATCCAGTATACTTTTATTGATTTTTTAATTGTTTTCACATGAATTTACCTTTTGACATTAACTAATAATAAAAATGATCATATTAACCTTAATTTGTCATTGAAAATATGACAAATACTCTTAGGCTCTTTACTCCAAGTAACTTTGGAAAAAAAAGTTAATTCTTTTTTGATATTTGAAAAAATCAAATATTACTGAACACAAAAAAGATCAAAAAATTAATTAAAGTGGATCGGATTAAATATTGATTATCAGTATGTTGTATTAATGATCTGTTTACTTTTGTGGTATACATATATTTTTTGAGTCTGCGACTTGACATGTACATCGACAACACGCCATTGTTTATGTATGACCAATATGGACCAAAATTATTTCATTACTTTAAGTTAAACTTGAAATATAAAACAATGTTTGTTATGAAATTTATTTTATTATTTCAATTCCAACGCAAAATAGAAAATTTGAAATCGACAAACTAATTTTGAATAGTATTTTCAAGTGACATTCAAGTTTTTAGTCACAAAACTTCAAACTTCCTTACCAAAGTCAAATTAATGTTCAAATGTGTCAAACACAACAAATATTTTTTTATTCAACTTTAAATTTTTTTTTTTTTTTTTTTAACTTCATCAAAATATTGTCCAAACGCCTACAATTATAATTTCATGTACATAACTTACATTAAGTTATTTGCTGCTAGGTTAATCACTTAGGTGCAAACATAAAAGGAGAATAATTATGGAAAGTTAAAAGATCAACAAAAAAGACACTAATTAAAAACCGAAGGATGAGTAAGAAACTTAAAGGGCACATATGGAAATAAACGCAAATAATGATATTACTTCTGCCCCAATTTATGTGAAGCTGTTTGGATTTTGAGAATCAAATAATTCTTTTATCGTGATTCTTTCATGTGTCTTTAAATATATACTGTATTAATTATTTTGACTTATACTACTTTTTATGTAGTTTCTAAATATATAAATTTTATCTCAAAAAATCTAAAGACTCTATGTTCAAATTCACGGTTAAAATTAAGGGCCCGTTTGGCCATAAAAATCATTTTACTTTTTTTAGAATCAACATTTGAACATGAAAATTTTAAATTTTACCTGAAGTTGAATTTTGGATTTTTTTCGAAAATTTGAAATACCCCAAACGGTTTTTTGTTCTTCAAAATTTCACTTCAAATCACTCTGAAAATTTTAAAAATAACTCCAAATTGTATTCATATCCAAATATAACTCTAATTTTCAAGTACATACCATTTCACTTGATTTTTTTTTTATTACTTTTATTGAAATTTCACAATTCTTATGTCCAAACGCCACTAAAAAGTTTGAATTTCGATAAGCAAAACGTATCGCATAAATTGGAAAGAAAAACATAAGATTACCTGAACAAGAGGCTCTAATAATAAGCTGACGTCAAAACGAATGAGGTTATGAACACCCTCTCCCTCTACGGGGAAAAACAAAAGCAAATTAAAAGAGAAAGCGTTATATCAAATGTTCACTCAAATCCAATATGATAACTTACATTAAGACTTCAAGGCCTTTATATTAGTTAACAAAATTTTAATATTAGGAGTTATAAATCAATGTGGGACAAATAACCCCCACTAGAATACAAAATTGAAATATATGTTTAGATTAAAGTTAATAATCTTTTAAAAGTTGATGCTCATTAAATGTAATCTAAACTTACTTCCAAACTTGATTGGGGTAATTAATTAATTAAAGAATCCACTAATAATACATTAATTTGGGGGTAATTAATTAATTAAAGAATCCACTAATAATACATTAATTTGGGGGTAATTAATTAATTAAAGAATCCACTAATAATACATCAAGAGTTTTAGATAATATTCAATAACGAACAAAAATATTTACTCGTCACTCAAAAAGCAAATGAAATGAAACTTTTTACACTACCAATATGGTTGAACTAGCTCTTGAGAATAACTCTTCCCATGTTGCCAATACCTAATTACTACTTCATCCGGTCAACAATAAGTATTTTTTTTATTGTTTTTACATAGATTAAGAAATTTATTTTTTAACATTAATTAGCAATAAAATTAACCGTATTAATTAACTGTTACTATCTCTTCACATAAACACTCCTAACACATACTCCAACATTATTTACTCAAGGGCAATGTTGGAAAAAATAATCAGTCATTCTTGAAATCTGAAAAAATTAGATATTTTGGACCACAAAAAAATGACCAAAAAATTACTTATTGTGGACCGGAGAAAATAATAACAATCAATCAATAGTCATTTAATAGGATGTTTGTTGCAATTGATAAAAGTAGTTGATATGTGCCGGATGTTACAAAATACTTTCAAGTGTTGAATAATTAGTTACGTGATTAGATTAAAGTGTTGAGGTTGATAATAAGTCGTTAATGTGTCTAGTGAATAAAATATTGATCTTTTTAATTAAAATATATGAAATGCCTTACAGCTATTCAAAAAATACTATACATTTAAAAGTATATTATATAGATAAAAACTATGACAGAAATTAAGTGGGAAGGAGTAATGGTTTTTGTCTTGGCAAGCGCATTCGAAGATTACAAAAATATTAAAGATAAAATAGTAAAAATAAACAAAACAGAAATGCTTACAAAACTGAAAAGTTATATGCTGGTCTCCTCAACTTATAACTTTTGATTAGTTTTTACGTATAAGTTCTTTAATTTCTATCAAATGCATAAATACATAAATAAATGAAAACATATATAAACTACTTTGACCCGCTTGTATGTTTACTAAAAAAAACTTTCTAAAGTATTTCCATAGTGTAAGTCTAACCAAATGTTTCTTTACTCGTATGAAAAGTAAGATATAGTCAACGTGTTTTATTCGACAAATAATTAAAACCTTTTTCCTTCGTCCCTACTCCATTGTTTATATCAGTTGAACACTCTTCATAGCAAAACTACATATATTTTTTATATAGATCAAAAAATATTTTCTTATTAGTATATATATACTCATATATTTTTCTTGAACACCAATAACGAAATTTTTAACTTCGCGATTATTTGGTGCTATAATTTGAACCGCCTGATATTAATTGATAGACATAATATGTCCATGCTAAAAGATAACCTTGAAATGATTATGGAGAAAATAGCTTCATTTAAAACATAAAAATATTACTCCAGTAAAGCTAGCATATTAGTTGGGCTTACCGCAAATTCGTTCTCTCTGTCGGGGGCGGAGCCAGCATGCGAGACACGAGTTCGGCTGAACCCAATAAATTTGGTTTAAACTATGTATTTATCTTAAGAAATCTATTAAATATAAATAAATTATCAATTTGGAACATAACTTAAACAGACTAATATCACGAAATTATAAACTTCAAATCATTTTCACACCCGCATGTCTCTGTCAATGTCTCTTAATGCATTGGAAGTATCTGCCAGAATTATAACTTCCTTCCTCCATTAATAAAGTTCCACCAATCATTTTCATACCCGAAAATTTTCAGTGTGAACAGTAAATATCGATAAATATTACTACGATCCATATCCAAAAATATAAACCCATTTATGTCTTTCATATTCGAGACGTTATATTTCTATCAGAAGTATCCGAAATCTCTAATTAAAGGTGGTGAGATCATATCTTACCTATTAAAGGAGAAGAGTATAATCAATCATCTGAAAGGAAACTAGTGCCTGGGTGCCCGGTACATGTTTTGGACCCCCCGATTGATTTGAATTTTCATTTAAAGTCCATTAAAGGAGAAAATATTTCCACCAGAACATTTTTATTATTTTCGGGGCTCGAATCCAAAACTTTTAATTAATAATGAAAGAACCATGTATCCATCCCATCACAAATTTCGATGGTAACAAGTGAACTATGTCAAATGTAGACCACATGATGCCGGCCCTAGGGGTACTAGAAGTGAACAAAGGAAGGAAGACATTTTTTAATTTATGGGCATATTAAAGGTAGTAGTAGTTATTATTTTTTGTAAGAACTAGAAGTTGTCAATACCTTTAGCATTGTTCGATAAGTGTTAGCACTGTTTTAAAAGGCGTTTTTGAGGCGAGTCTCGGGGCGAGGCGTACCAAAAACGTCTCGGGACGATGGTGTGGGGCGAAAGTCTCAAAAGGCATACTCCCGGGCGTTCGAGGCGCATTTTTTTAGTGAGGACTAAGCCCCAGAGATTTTTTCAAATTAAAACAAAATTTGTTGAATTAGTCTTTCATATAATACCCAAATTCTCAAAAGTCAGTTTGGTAATTACTCAAAAGGTTTAAAAAGGAACTCAAGACCTTTTTTATTGATTTAAGCCCTAATTCATGGTTTTTTTAATTTTTTATCTTGTCCGCTAGTCTGCTAATATCTCCCAAAAGCAGTGAATATTTTTTTTTTTTACAAATACAAAGAGAATTAAATTCTTCTCCATAGCAACAAATTCAAAGTTCAAATTGCAGGTTAATCATCCCTTTTGTTCCTCCATATAGAAAACTTTATTCTTTTAGACTCAAATTATTTGTGCTTGTAAGTAGCGTATAATAGAACACACACACACACACACACACACACACACACACACACACACACACACACACACACACACACACACACACACATATATATATATATATATATATATATATATATATATATATATATAGTTTTCTTTAATTTTTATGCAATTTTACCTGTTTATAAATATTTACTGTCATTATATTATTTTATAAAATATTAAAAATTAAATACCTATGGGGCTTACGCCTCACTGAGACATATGTAAAACGCATCGCCTTACGCCCACGCCTTTTAAAACACTGCGTGTTAGCCGAAGATTACAAAATTAAAGAACAAATCCAATATCTCTAAGTGGTTAATTATATATTTTGTTAAATGAGCTTAACTAACTTCTATTTATTGTACTTTTACACTTTCTGTAGGTCACCTTAAAAATAATTAAAAGTACCAACATGGGTTGTGGTGGAATGGATAAGATCCCTCCACACTTAACCAAATGTTTCAGGTTTGAGCCATAGGTATGGAAAACACCTTATTAGGAAGTGCTTTCCTCTCAAATGGCCTTATGCGGGGCAAATTCAGATATAATCGAGCTCCAATACGGGTACTAGATACCGGGGAAAAAACAAAAAAAAATTAAAAGCAACTATTCTTAATCAGAAAAATTATGGAAATTATGCAAGAAACTTTATATAATAGGTTAAATTAATTATTATTAGTTGATATAAGATAAAATCCTTGTTAAATTATGATCAGTGTTTTAAAAGATGTTTTCGGGGCGAGGCGCACCAAAAATACCCCGAGGCGATGGTGTGGGGCGAAAGTCTTAAGAGGCGTACGCCCATTAATATATTCGTGGCGTATGCCCGGGCGTTGTAGTGAGTCGTAAGCCCCAGAGACTTTTTCAAATTAAAACAAAATTTGTTGAATAAGTCCTTCATATAATAACCAAATTCTCAAAAATTAGCTTGTAATTACTCAAAAGTTTCAAAAGGAACTGAAATGTATTAGATTTAAAAGTCAAGACCTTTTTTTATTTTATTGATTGAAGCCCTAATTTATGGTCTTTTCCAATTCTTTATCTTGTCCCCTATTCTGCTAATATCTCTCAAAAGCAATAAATATTCAATTATATTTTTTACAAATATAAAGAGAACTTCATTCTCATTCATAGCAGCAAGTTCAAATTTCAAATTGCAGGTTAACCATTCTTTTTGTTCCTCCATATACAAAACTTTATTCTTTTCGACTGAAGTTACTTGTAAGTAACGTATAATATATTGTTTTGACTAGTTTTTATGGGGATCACACACATACTCAAAAATCCACCTTGGTCAATTCTTCCAACTTAAAACTTCTAAAATGAGAATTTTCTTTTCAAATCAACTATGAACTCTGAAATTTCAATTCTGACCACGCGTACCAGTCATAATACCTAAAGTGAAGTTGCTCATTGCCTCAAACTATTGAACGATGCGCTAGAGCTCAAAACGACCGGTCGGGTCTTTACAAAATACCTATGGGGCTTACGCCCCGTGCCTCGGGGCTTACGCTTCGCTGAGGCATATGTAAAATGCCTCGCCTTACGCCGATGAAAGGATATCATTAATAAAAAAAATAAAAAAAGATCTAAATTAATAATGATACTCTTGTGGCAATAATTTGGAGATTCTTATTTTGGAACGGGCAAACTTCAAAAATAGCCATTTTTGGCTTTATAATTAAGAAATGGCTACAAATATAAAATCATTGAAAAATAGCTAATTTTAGAACTTAAAAATGCATATATACAATATATGTTTTGGTGGTTAAAAAAGAACCACATAACATTGAGATTATAGACATAATTTGTTGCAATAACGTTGAAGTGAGAATATTATCAAGAAATAGCTTCATTTAAACATGATTATTGGTAAAACTTAGCAATTATAAGTTGGGCTTACCGCAAATCTACTTCATGTTAGTGTTGCTCATCCAAATAATAAGAAGAAGAAGATTAACACCTTGATAATAACAAATGCTGATTCCCATGTCACGGGAAATATGGTTGGATAATAATTTTCACCTATCAATTTCAGACACAAGAAAATATTTCAGTGTAAACATGAGTAATGACGGATTCTATTTTTTTTTCCAAATATCTTCAGCATGATAAGACACTACTAGATACACGTATTTTTTCAAAAATTCAGAAATTCAACTTCAGGTAAAACTTAAAATTAAATAGTAAAAAAATAAATAAAAATTATGGCCTGGCCCGTACTATACTCTTCTTTTTTTCTTCCGTAAAAGCAATAATGTCTGAGAGTCCCGCTATAATACTCTTGCATAGTTTCTTCTAAGATACTTACAAAGACAAAATTGCAAGAAAAGTACTTTGTTTTGGGACTTAAAAGAGAATCCATGTGATTCTTTACTTATGTGCAGAGGACTTTTTTGGAATTGAATTGAAATCAGTACAACTTTTAAATTAAAATAAAACAAAGGGCAAGGACCACTACATATTCATGTACGTAAGGAAATAATGTTTGTCACATCATTCAAAGAGTAAACCTATTCCTTTTGAGATATTTTTTTAACTTCGCAACTGTTGGGTGGTGTAACTTGAACCACTTGATATTGATAGACAAAATATGTCCAAGTTAAAAAAATAACCTTGAAGTAATTATGGAGAAATCGGTTCATTTAAACATATACAAATATTACTTCAGTAAAGCTACCATATAGTTAGTTGGGCTTACCGCAATATCGTTCTCTCTATCAATGTATCTTAGTTAATGCATCGGAAGTATATATCTGCTGAATTATAACTTCCTCCCTCCATTTTGAAACCTCCACCTATCATTTTCATACACGAAAATTTTCAGTGTGAACAGTATATATATAATAATTTGACTAGTGGGGTATGAGGAGAATAATGCGTATGTAGATTTTATCCCTATTTTGTAAAGGTAGAGATGTTTCCAATAAATTCTCGACTCAAGAAAAGATAAACACAATAATATTTTAAAAACAAATACGATAGTGAAGAAGTCATGGAAATAAAAACAGTAACAACAACCAGAAGAATAAAAATAAATAACATGTAATAATAAAAATCTAAATATGAAAATACGAGAATAATACTAATATTATAGATATGGAGAAGAAATACAAGTATGAAAAAGGAGGAACAAAAAATGTTCAATCATATAGTCACTATCACTAACCTACTACTCTAACTATCGATAATTTACTGTAGTCCATATCGAAAGTATAAACCCATTTATGTCTTGCATATTAGAAACATTATTATATTTCTAACAGAAGACCATTGACTAGAGGAGCAAAATGCAAAATAGGTGGTTCCCTCTTACCTACCTTCCTTTTCAATCACATGAAAAGGAATTAAACAAGTGAACAATATTTTTTTTTTCCCACTGGGTATTCGGTACTGCGCCAAATTCAAGATTTAAATTTTATGGGTTCAACCTTTGAGATTTTTAGTATTAATGAGCCTATTGTATCTTTAAAGTTTTGGTAGATAAACCCACTATATGTTACAATTTTTATAAATTTTTACACTAAATTTATACTTCGTGTCAAAAGTACTGGATTCAGATGAACCCGGTACTATAACCCTACATACGCCTCTACCGGTACATGTTTTGGACCACCGAATGATCTGGATTCACGTTTAAGGCCCATTAAAAGGGGAAACATTGGCTACATGAATTTTTTTTATTTTTCGGGATACAAACCCGAGACCACTAGTTAAAGCTAGAGAAATCTTATTTATTCCACCACAAGTTTTTATGGTAACATGTAAGGGTGACAAACGAACGAGTCGGATCGGATATGAACGGGTCGAAAACGGGTAATACAAAAATAGATAAATTGTCCGACTCCATCCATATTTAATATGGATAAAAAACGGGTTAACGGGCGAATAATGAGGATATTCGTATTATCTATGACTTCTTGAATATGATCACTTTTGGAAGAATTCTTAGTCTTCTAAACTTGAATAACCTCAAATTGAAACTTTACAAATAAAAAAAATTAAACCCATTAGTTATTCATTTTCTAAGTAAATAATATGATTTTTATTCAAATTTGACCCGTTTTAAAAATGTTCATTACCCAACTCATTTTTCAATAAATAATATGAGTGAATAACTGTTTTCTTTTAACCATTTTGTCACACTAATAACAGGTGAAATATGTCAATGTAAACCACATGATGCCGGCCCTAGGTACTTCTCCTAAGAAGTGAACAGAAGAAGAAGACATTTTCTTAGTTTATCAGCATATTAAAGCTAGTACTTATTATTTTATAAGAACTAGGAGCTGTCAACACCCTTCGATACAAGAAGATCACAAAATTAAAGAACAAATCCAATATCTCTAGGTGGTTAATTATTATTTTGTTAAACGAGCTTAATAACTTCTATATATTGTACTTTTACACTATCTACGGGTCACCTTAAAAATAATTAAACGTAACTATTCATAATCAGCAAAATTAGTAACTGGAAAATAATGCAAGTAACCTTATAAAATAGGTTAAATTCATTGTTATCAGTTGAAAAAAGAAAAAAATCATTTTAAATTATGATACGATAACAGATCTAAATTAGTAGTGATAACCAACCTACATAATCTTTTCAATCATAAATTCAGTGGTAGAATATATTTTCTTGCATTTCTCGTATTTGTTTTGGTGGTTTAACAAGAACCACTTAACATAGAAATTTGTTGCAATAACGTTGAGTGAGAATATTATCAATAAATTGCTTCATTTAAACATAATTATTGGTAAATCTAGCATATAATAAGTTGGGCTTACCGCAAATTTACTTCATATTAGTGTTGCTCATCCAAATAAGAAGAAGAAGAAGAAGATTAGCACATTGATCATAACAAATGCTGATTCCCAGATCTCGCTTATAACGTCTCTTTCATACGGTTGAGTAATTTTCACCTATCAATTTCAGATACAAGAAAAATATTCCAGTGTGAACATGTGTAATAATGGATGATGTTTTTTTTTTTCAAATTTCTTTAACATGATAAGACACTACTACTAGAAACATGTGTTTTTCGTGTGATGTTTCCATTGAACAGAGTTTTCGATGTTCACATTTCTGACAAAAGTCTGTCGGAAAAACACATGTTTCCAGTCACATGCGAAGCTAGAATGTCGTGAACGTTTCGACTGAACCTAATAACTTTGATTCGAACTCTGTATTTTTTTAAAAAAAAGTATTTTAAATATACATAAATTCGTACTTTGGAACCTAATAACTTAAAACGATTAGAATTTTGGAGACAATTTTTTTCTTTCTAAGAAATTATCATTGATTAGAATGGAAAAACATTGAAAGAAAAAAGTTAAATGCAAAATAAAACTCCTCTTACCTACGTACTAAAGGAGAAGAATGAATCACACATCCAGGAAATCAGTGAACAATGTATAATGAGACTTAGCTTGTGGCAATATAATTTGTCTCAAAAAATGTGAAATTGCTAGCCGGCCTTAGGGTTCTTTGCTTAAAAAGTGATCAGAGGAAGACATTTTCTTAGTTTAAATCGGCTATATATATATATATATTAATTTAACTGAACTAGCTAGGGGTTCTCATCCTAATTAACATCGTTTGATACATGTTAGATGAAACAGGTACAAAAGAACAAATCAATATATTATATACTGACAGCGTAATTTATTTTTATATTATCACGTGACCTTGAAAATGATACGTGGATGCTAACCGAATAATAGTCCAATATACCAGGTTAAATTGTATTGACTGTAAAAATACATTTATACTGTCGGTAAGTATAACATATTGTTTTTTTGTTTTTAGCGTTGTATTTGGTTATGGTGATTAATAATATATATTTTCTTCACATAAAAAAATTATAACATAAATCCTTGTTAAATTATGATACAGTTTTCTTTATTTATTCCGAGGCCCGCCTTGAACATTTCCTGATCTGTTGCTCCAAAAAAACAAACATATTCCTGATTTTTGTAAATTTCAATTCTGGATTATTTTCTTTTCTCTCTTTGGTGTTTTTGTATAATCCGATGGATATAAGTATATATTTGGTAAACTTTTACCAATTAATAGATATACATCATGCGTTTATACGTTCATTAGTTTTTTCACCTAATCATGATTAACTTATATATATTCTTACCGCATTAAATTATCTGTTGGAAGTTGATATAATTTGATATAAATATTGAATGAATTTAAACCGTATATACTCATGGGCGGATTTATAGGAAGGGGTATGGGTTCACGTGAACCTATGCTCTCCTCTCTAAACTGCATATAGCACTGTAATATTTCTGATATTATACTTAATTAGATCCGGGTGAACCCATGCACAAGATGCCACTTTGGTCCGTTGCCGTGTGCCCCTTTGATAATCCAGATTAGGGATTCGAATCCTCTCTCTCCTATTTCCCTTTATACTTTTTGTCTTTTCTTTTTCTGTTTCTTGTCTTCCTTTTCCTTCTTTTCTTTTTTGGTCTCATTTTGTTGTTCTTCTCTTATTGTTTTATCTTTTCTTTATCTTATGTTTATTCTTTTCTCCCTTTTTCTTTTCTTTTTTGGTTCATTTTGAGTTTTAACTTTCCTAAAAAATTAAAATTCACATCTCCTCCTTACTTCTCTTTCTATCTCAATTTTTTTTACGAGTAACAATCATCCTCTAACTAATTTCTTTATCATTTCTCTCATTTATATTTTTCTTCAAATTTTTCTTTGATTTGTGAAGTGAGTTTTCTTCACATAACGATGCTATTATTAATCATTTTTAATGTATAAAATTTGTTAAGAATAATTGTAAACGGAATAATATTTCCTTGTGATAATAGTATTAACCATGGTTTGTTCGATAAGTTGTTGTCATAACAAAATTTTGATGGAGTCAAGTTAGACGGTAGTATAGTACACCCATACTTTTAAAATCTTAGATACGCCTCGGTATATACTATCCTATTTGTTTGGTTGCGTTAATTTGTTAATTAATCCTGCTCATAAATTACGTTATTGGATGTTGGAAATGACATCTGATTGAATGGCACGAGGAAAAATAACAAATAGCAAATTACTTTAATCGTCAACTTTGTCGCTAATCAAATTAAAAATTCACCTGGATTAATTCAATTGCATGTGCTTTGATTTTTCTTATTTTTCCCTTCTACTTTGCTGCTTCACTTTTTTTAATGTTCATGTTTCCTAATTAAGTTTACTGTTGAACTATTACTTACAATTTGGCCTTATTCATTTTTGTTGTTTTCTTACCTCAATCCTCTAACCTAGATTATTTTTGTTGTTTTCTTACTTTTTCCGGCTTATTTTTAATAAATTATTAGCATAGTTAATATGTTGCCTCTGTTTTTTCCTTCCTATACTATGGGCAGGATGGAGTGAATTGTAAGGATGGGTCAACACCTAAGGGTATGAAATGGTAAGAGAAAAAAATTGAGAAAACTACACAGCATAACACTTCCCAGAAATAATAATCAGCAAAATATATATTTTTTTGTATATTAATATATAATATACATATTTTATACATACTTTTTTGTATATTCTAACAACAACAAACCAGTGGTGAGCTAAAAGCCCAATAAGATCATATCTTCGCTCCCTTTCATACCCCTCAGAGCAATAATTATTGGAAATTTTACCTCATATAGCAAAGTAAGGTTAACACCTTATTTATTTTAAATAAATACTCTTTTAAAAAATTATATTCTATAGCTACCTTTTAATTTTTATAGCAAAATATCTATTTATGGTTATCTCCTACCCTTAAGCCGTTAAATACGCTATGTATTATTTTTCTCTCTCTTTTTTTCAAATTTTTCTCACATAATTACCGTATTTGATGTAAACTTCTCTCTCCATGTTCTCTCTCCCCAATTTCATACACACATAGCCATTCTCTTCCCCATTCTCAGAAACCACGATTCTTCACTTCCAATTTCTCTCACTCACATCGCCATTCTCTTCCCCATTCTCAGTCACCACGATTCTTCACTTCTTCATCTGCATTGTCTCTCTCAATTTTCTATATTTTTTTGCTCCAAATAGTTGTGGTAAGTATTTAAGTTGTTAGATTTTTGCTTATATTGTGTTTCTTCTGTTTATCTCTACTAATTTTTTTATAAATAATAACCATTGTTATGCTTTCAACAGAAAACTTGAGATTTCCTCTCCAATGGCTGATTCAACATCACAGAAGAGGGTTACTGTAACGACCCGGCCGGTCGTTTCGAGAGTTATAACTCCGTTTTCCCCATTTCTACTTCTTTTTGTGTTATTCAACTATATTATGTTATATCGGGTTAGTTGGTTCGGGTCCGGAAGGAACTCAGAATGAAATAAGACACTTAGTCTCATAATTGAAAATTTTAAGTTAGAAAAGTGGACCGAATATGGACTTAGGTGTAAACGACATCGGATTTGAATTTTGATGATTCCAATAGCTCCGTATGGTGATTTTGGGCTTAGGAGCGTGTCCATAATATTTTTTGGAAGTCCAGTAGAGGAATTAGGCTTGAAATGCCGAAAGTTTTATTTTTGAGAAGTTTGACCGGGGGGTTGACTTTTTGATATTGGGGTCGGAATTCGATTCTGAAAATTAGAATACCTCTGCTATATTATTTATGACTAGTGTGCAAAATTTAAGGTCAATCGGACGTGATTTGATAGGTTCCGGAGTCGTTTGTAAAAATTAAAAATTTCAAAGTTCATTAGGCTTGAATTGGGGTATAATTCATGGTTTTAGCGTTGTTTGAGGTGATTTGAGGGCTCCACTAAGTCCGTATGATATTTTAGGACTTGTTGGTATATTTGGTTGAGGTCCCGAGAGGCTCGGGTGAGTTTCGGATGGTTAACGGGTTGGTTTTTGGACTTGGAACTCTGCTTGAATTTTTCTGATGCACCATCTGGTTTCCTTTATCGCGTTTGCGAGTGGTGCCTCGCATTCGCGAAGAGGAACTGGGAGGCTGGTAATATTTGCTCTTCGCGTTCGCGAAGAGAGGTGTTACGCGTTCACGAAGAAGATAGGAAGCAGACGAAGACCCCAGGAAATTGGTCTACGCGTTCGCGTAGGGGGTGTCACGTTCGCGTAGTGAGGGGGAAATGAAGTATCGCGTTCGCGATGGGTTGAACGCGTTCGCGTAGAAGGCATTGAGGCAGAGATATTTTGTGCTTCGCGAACGCGAGGGTGATGTCGCGTTCGCGAAGGAGGAATTTGGACGGGAGTTATTTTGTGCTTCGCGAACGCGAGGCACTTACCGCGTTCGCGAAGAAGAAAAGTTTGGGCAGTGAGTTTAAGTTCTGAAAATGGGACTTCGTCCCATTTTCAGTTTTTGGCGATTTGGAGCTCGGAAGTGAGGCGATTTTGGGTGATTTTCAGAGGAAATATCGGGGTAAGTGTTCTTAGCTCAATATTGGTTAAATTACCCGAATCCATGATTGTTTTATCATTTAATTGGTGAATTGAATTGGAAAAATTTGAAAACCCTCTTGGTTTAAATTGAAGAATTGATGGTCGAGTTGGGGTCGGATTTTGGTAAAATTGGTATGATTAAACTCGTGATCGAATGGGCTTTCGGATTTTGTAACTTTTGTCGAGTTCCGAGACGTGGGCTCCACGGGCAATTTTTGAGCTAATTTTTGGATTTTTATGGAAAATCATTATTATCTTGTGGAATTAATTCCAATGAATTTTATTGACTGAAACGAATTATTTATGACCAGATTCGTGGCGTTTGGAGACCAATTCATGAGGAAAGGACATTGCAGAATAAGAATTTCGCGGTTTGAGGTAAGTAACTCTTCTAATCTTGGAGTTGAGGGTATGAACCCTGAATATATGTATTTTGTGAATTGTTGGGAGGTGACACATATTAGGGGTGGGCATAATACCGGCCGAACCGAAAAAATCGGCCGAACCGTGAATTTCGATTTTTCGGTTTCGGTTTAATCGGTTTTTCGGTCGGTGCACGATTTTTAAATTATTAATTTTTGGTTTTTCGGTGTGGTTTACGGTTTTGGTATTTCGGTTTTCGGTTTAACCGAATAACCGAAATTTTGGGTATTAGTTATTTAGTTATTACCCATTTTAGGCTGAAGCCCAATATCTATTTGAACTTTGAAGCCCAATTTAGTTTATTCAAATCCAAACTTATTGATAGTCTGTCTCTGTCTAATACCCAAAGTCCAAACCCATTGGTTACAACTCACTAAATCACTAATACACATTACACTTAGTCACTTCCCATTTTCCATTTTCCAAACCTAAATAAAGAATTAGATTTAGGGTTCTCAAACCTACATCAATTGAAAAGTTCGCCTCTTCAGTTCTTCCTTCTTGCTGTGCGACTGTTGCGACTGCTGCGACTCGTCGTCGCCGACTGCTGCGACTTCTTCTGAGTTCCTGCGAGTTCTGCGCCTTCTTCCTCAACTCAACTGTGACGCCTTCTTCCTCAGCTCGTCGCTCATCTTTCATTCTCAGGTTAGTGCAAGTTCTTCTGAGTTATGAATAAAGAAAATGTCTTAATCTTTTGTGTATGTTGATTTTCAATTAGTCTGACTGTTAGTCTTTTGTTTATGTTGATTTTTAATTATCTCACTGTTATTCTTTGTGTATGAAGAAAGAAAATGTCTCACTGTCTTATTCTTTCACTTCAATATATTTCAAAATCAGGTCTAACGTATGGACAGCTTTACTTTAGTATTAAGCACCACAATTTCTCTCAAAATTTCAAAAAGCAATCAAGTACACCAATAAAATAATAAGGTGCTTGGATGTTTCTGCCAAAGGAGGTTTATCAGTTTATGGCCAACCGAAAAAGCAAGGAATTTGCTTTACATACCACTACAATAAATAAGTATTATAAATAAACTCTAAAGTTAAAAGAGAAAGGTGCTTGGATTTAGATGTTTCTGCCAAATGAGGTTTCTAGGTAGATGGCCAACCTAAAAAGCAAAAGATTTGCTTTACATACCACTACAATAAATAAGTAATGTAAATAAACTCTAAAGTTAAAAGAGAAAGTTACAGATTAAACATGTTTTCACTTATGAACATAGAAAAATTAGTAGCTAACTAGCTATAGCAGAAGAATGAGATCTTGAAAGATCAATTGCATCCGAGCATAGTACAATTAACAAGAAAAACAGCATTGACAAATTGACAAGCCAACTATTAAGTCCAGGTCCAGTACTCCACAAAATAATTATAAAAAGGTATAAAAGGTCAAGAGCAATTCTAGTTCATGGTCAAAATAATGGCTTGAAAACATGTTAAATAAACTATAGCAGTAAACTATAGCAGTAAGTACGATTGAACAACCAAATAATGTTAATAATCTCATCACTACTAGTACAAAATCAGTTCAACATGAAAAGATGAATCAAAGAAAGTGCAAACTTTAATCTTATGTAAAATATTTTAAAGGCAGTTAACCAGAAATTTAATCCAGTGAACAACAGATTAGAATAGAAAAATACTTACCAAAATTTTAATATCAAAGAATTAATTTTTTTCGACATTTATTATATATGTCGCTAAATAAATGTCGTCGTAGTTATGATTTCTTGTAGTGTCTATTTGTTATAGACTTATAGGAGTTCTGACCTTAATTCTATTTTCATTCGATTTTCTATAGATGACAGAAGTTGAAAGTAGAGTAAGTGGGGTGGGTTCATCTGAAAGCGAAATCACATCTTCACCTACAAATTCAGTTGAAACTAGTCAAGACCCAAAAAAAAAAAAAATCGTACAATGTAGATCAACTGCTTGGGATCATTTTGAAAAGTTTAAAGATGATAATGGAGGTGATAGAGCAAAGTGTAGATATTGTGGTCGTGATTATAAGGCTGATTCACGATTGAATGGAACAACATCATTGAATACTCATTTAAAGAAGTGTCCAAAAATACCACGAAAAGTTGATAATACTCAAACACAATTGTGTTTAAAAAAGGATGGGCAAATTAATGGTGTGGTGCTTTGAAAATTTGAACAAGAACTAGTTAGGAGGGCTTTAGTTGAGATGGTAATTACAGAGGAATTACCTTTTAGTTTTGTTGAAAAGAAAGGCTTTAAGAAGTTTATGAGCATAGCCCAACCTCTATTTAATGTTCCTTCTCGTAGGACAATTACAAGGGATTATTTTCAAGTTTACAATGAAGAAAGGCTTACACTAATGAAAAATTTCAGAGAAGTAAAACCAAAAATTTGCCTTACCACAGACACATGGACTTCATTACAAAGAATTAACTATATGTGTTTGACGGGTCATTTTATTGATAGAGATTGGGTGTTGCATAAAAGAATACTAAATTTTTGCCCTATCTCTAGTCATAAGGGTGACGAAATGGCAAAAGTTATTGGTAATTGTTTGCTTGAATGAAAATTGGATAAGGTATTCACTGTTACTATTGATAATGCTTCTTCGAATGATGTCACGGTCAAAGAATTGTCTAAACAACTAGATATGTGGAAAACTAATTCGATGAGTGGTAAGCATCTTCATGTGAGATGCATGGCTCACATACTTAATCTAATTGTGCAAGATGGTTTGAAGGAAATTGATGTTTCTGTAAAACGTGTTAGACAAGCTGTGAGGTATGTGAGATCATCTCCGCAAAGGTCCTTAAAGTTTAGGGAATGTTGTGCACATCAAGAGGTAGAATGTAGCAAAATATTGTGTTTGGATGTTCCTACAAGGTGAAATTCCACCTACTTGATGTTGGAAACGGCGCAAAACTTTGAGAAGGCCTTTGACAAGCTTCATCTTTTTGATGATGGATTTTCTACTCATCTTTGTACGCATGTTTGTGAAGATGGGAATATTGCAGGTCCATTTGTATGTGATGATTGGGTGAATATGAGAAACGTGATAAAGTTTCTTGAAAGATTTCACGAGCTCACCAAAAAAATTTCAGGTTCACGTTATGTTACTTCTAATTGTCATTTTGAGGATATATGTGAGCTTGATAGTCATTTGAAAGCTTGTTTAGCTAGTGATGATACTAATTTGAGTAAGATGTCAGGGAAGATGAAAGAAAAGTTTAAAAAATATTGGGGTGAACCGGAAAAGATGAATAAAATGATATTCATTGCTTCTGTATTAAATCCTCATAATAAATTAGAGTATGTTGGTTTTGCACTTGAGGAAATGTTCGGGGAGGGACCAGGGAAGAAATTAACTGCCGAAGTGGATACTTATTTAAATTTTTTGTTTGGGGAGTATAAAAAAAAAATACTCCAAAGGATGTTATCTTCAATCATCTCCATCTAAATCTACTTCATCTTATGACACATTTGAGCCATCTAGTGGGAATGTGAGAACAAAATCTATGAGAACAAAGTAATTGTTGAAAAGGCAAAAGGAAGACTCTAGAAGTGTAGGTGCTAAATCTGAGTTGGAAAGATATATTGGTGAAGGACAAGAGCAGTTGTCTAATGATTCTAATGACTTTAAAATCTTAGATTGGTGTAAAATTAATGCGCCTCGATTTCCTATTCTATCCGAGCTAGCTCGTGATGTGTTAGCCATTCCAATTTCAAGTGTTGCATCGGAATGTGCATTTAGCACCGGTGGCCGCATTCTTGATTCATTTAGGAGTTCATTGACTCCTCGGTTGGTGCAAAGTCTTGTTTGTGTTCAAGATTGGTTTAGATGTGAGGGTACTCCTATTAATGTTGAAGAAGATTTGGAGTTTCTTGAGCAAATTGAACTTGGTAAGATTTTGCGTTATATGAGTGTTTTATTGAAAATTAGTTTACTTTGTAAGTTTAATTGACACACTTTATCAAATTATATTTAGATATGGCAACGAGCGGAAGAGAAACTTGCATTGTTGAAAGAGATAATAGCATTGTTGATGCATAGTTTGAACAAGTGGTAAGTTTAAAGATTTGCTTGTTTTATGATATTATTTTGTTATTTATAATTAAAAATATTTTATTAACTTGTGAAATTTTCTAATTTTTTTTTGTAGGTTCAACTATGCCTCGTGGTCCTAAAGCTAGATCGCCTATTTGGGAATATTTTGAACTAGTTAAAGTAAATGAAGAAGCCCGCAAAGAAAAGTGCCTTCATTGTGGCCGAGTTTATAATTGTCATCCAAAATATTATGGCACTTATGGCTTAGTGAAGCATATTAAGAAGTGTCTTATGCCTCATCCAGTGATTCGTATTTAAGGCTTTAAGTATCATTTTCTAGACTTACTTTGTGGCTTGTGACTAGTTTGCCACTGTTTTATTGTTTGGTGATGGTATTTCTAGACTTATTTTGGACTTTGGTAGCTGCTAGATTTGCCATTGTGTTAAACTGTTTTAGACTAGTTTGCCACTGCTGGACTGTGCGGTATTTTGCTACTTAGGTGTTCTGTTTGTACTGATGCCACTGAAGGCCTCCCTGCTCTGTGTGTGCTTGTTCTCTATAGTCTATTCTCGGTTTAATTTATAGTGTTGTTTCAAATTAGAGTGTTATTGTCAGCAAAACTTGTGTTAGACTACCGTCTGCCACTGTCTTTCTCTGTTGCTGGGCTGGACGAAGAACTAAATGACAATTTGCTGGGCTGTCTTTCTCAAAAGT
Source organism: Nicotiana tabacum (assembly GCF_000715075.1). Classification (NCBI taxonomy): domain Eukaryota; kingdom Viridiplantae; phylum Streptophyta; class Magnoliopsida; order Solanales; family Solanaceae; genus Nicotiana; species Nicotiana tabacum. Next base: position 14,198,633 of record NC_134097.1, on the reverse strand, counting down.
CAAAATGACAATTTGCTGTTGGGCTGGACGAAAAACAAATAAATTCCAGCTTTGTTTATTGATGTTCCTACCAACCGTAAATACTTGTTGTTCCTACAACCGTTTAAAACAGAAAAAATAAATCGGAAATAACCGAACCGAACTTTGAAAAAACTGCACCGAACCGTAAATACTTTGGTTTGATTTGGTTATTAATATTACAAAACCGAAAACCGATAAACCGAACCGTACTTTTATAATAACCGACCGAACCGACCGACGCCCACCCCTAACGCACATGCTAGGTGACGGGCGTGTGGGCGCGCACTTTAGAAATTGTGACATAATTATTTCTGTGGAATTTTATAGTTAAATAATCTTGGCATTTTCCATGCGGTTTTATGTGTTAAAGAAATTGAGTTGAAAAGCATATTAAAAATCATGTTGAGGCTATGTGCCAGTATTATTGGGATCCACAGAGGTCATATTGTTGTGAATTATTATTTTAAATTAAAAAATTAGTACTCAGTCATATTCATTTCATTGCACATCATAACTCAGTTTTATGACTCTATTTTGATGCATATAAATGTTTTGGGCTGAATGCCCTGTTTTACTGAGATGCCTGAGTGGCTTGAGAGGTTTATGACTGAGTGAGGCCGAGGGCCTGATTTATGTTGCATATTCATGGGATCGGGCTGCACGCCGCAACATATTGCATATTTATGGGCTCGGGCTGCACGCCGCAGCATGTTTGATATCGGCTGAGGGCCTGATATGTGAGGATTAGTGTAGCTCGGAGCTGCCCGCCTGCAACATATTTATGACTGAGTGAGGCCGAGGGCCTGATTTGTGAGGATGAGTGTGGATCGGGGCTTCCCGCCTGCATCATACTTTATTATTATCGCACGTGAGTTGTCCGTGCAGATTATAGCGCTTGGGCTGAAGGAACCCCTCCGGAGTCTGTACACACCCCTAGTGAGCGCAGGTACCTACTGAGTGCGAGTGCTGAGTGACTAGGAGGCATGAGTGATTGTGAGGTATGCCCGAGTAGCAAGAGTGATTGTGAGGTATGCCCGAGTGGCAAGAGTGATTGTGAGGTATGCCCGAATGGCACGAGTAACTGTGAGGTTTGCCCGAGGGGCTGTATATGAGTGATATTTTGCCCGAGGGGCTGTTTATGATTTCATCATTTTTACTCACATTTGCATTGAGCCTTTGTTCGAAAAACTGTTGGAAAAATGTCTTTAAAATGATTTTTACTGGAACTAGGTTTAAACGAGATGTTTGATTCAAATCCTGATTTTTAAGAGCATGTGGTATTTTACTGAGATTTCCTGATATGAACGTTATATGCTTTATTGCTCGTCACTACTGCTCAGTCTTTATTTATTGTTGTTACTTACTGAGTTGGCGTACTCACGTTACTCCCTGCACCTTGTGTGCAGATCCAGGTGTAGCTGGACACGGTCGCGGTTATTGAGTGTTCTGGTTGCAGATTTTCTTGGAGATAGCAAGGTAGCTGTTTGGTGATCGCAGCCCCTGCTCTTCTCCCTCTTATCTTCCACTAGTTGTATTTAGCTATTTTTCGGGCAGAGTTAGCCTTGATATTGTTAGACAGATTGTAGTATATGCTCATGACTAGTGACACCCCGATGTCGGGATTTTTTTTTCCGCACTTCTGTTTTTCTTTGATTTGAACTCTTTAAATGAAGGTTTTATGTTAAATAACTTTAGAATTATCTTTAAAATAAAAATATTGGTTTGTTTGGGAAATGAGTCGGCTTGCCTAGTTCTACGATAGGCGCCATCACGACATGGGTTAGTTTTGGGTCGTGACAAATTGGTATCAGAGCCTGGGTTACATAGGTCTCACGACATGAGCGGGTTTAGTAGAGTCTTGCGGATCGGTACGGAGACGTCTGTACTTATTTTCAAGAGGCTGCAAAACCTTTAGGAAACTTCACATTCTTGTATTCTATCGTGCGAAAATGATTCAGCTTGAGACATAACTCTTTGAATTCCTTCCACGGATCTCGTATGCGCACATGAGCGCTCGGTATCAGTTGTGCATTGCCGGATTGTGATTCTATGAACAAGGTTGAGATGTGTATTCTATGTTATAGTGGTGGGCCAGTCTGGAGGACTTGAGGCCATGGTTAGACCGCAGCTTAGGCTCGGTAGCTTCAGTTGTAACTTATACATTTGGACTCATATGTCCGATAATGTCCCTACGAGTTGAATTGTGGCTCGATGAGCAGTGGAATGGTTTTGTGGTGAGTATGAGGTAACTGCTGGAAGTGTTAAGACTATGTGAATGTGACGAGAAGTGTTTTCTTTGAATGTAAAGGAAGGCCATTGGGTGCTTGGATTTTCATTTTGATGCGACGTACTGTCTAGACTGTGAATGTTTTGAAGGATCTTTCACGTTGTTAAATTTTGGGGTAAATTAAATTCTCATGTCTGTCAATGAGTTTGAACTCAAGAAGAGTAAGTGGTTGTGTAGTAATGGTGATTGCGAATGGGTATTTTGATGTTGATGGCTCGGGAAAGATAATCTTTAAAGGGACTTAGAGTTGGTAACATTTTATTGGTTCATGTGCGACAGAAATACATTTCGATTTGATGCATCAGTTGGGTAGCAAAGTATGAGGGAAGACATGGCGGGAAGTGTTCGCGGTGGTTGAAGTACTAGCAGGTCAAGTAAGAGAAGTAGAGGTTGAGAAGTTTCTTAAAGGAGATGGTTTAACCGAAGTAAGAGTGGCAGATTAGCATATGAATTCACTAGTAGGGTAGTCGTGCGCCTTGAGAAAGTGTAGAATGGTTTGGAATCGTGTTAATATGTGAATCAGCCTGCATACTCTGCATACTCTAAATTGAATATGGCAGAAATGAGTGTGTTTGAAATGAATAGAGGTGTGAAGATCTGATTATTGTGTCAGGTGCAATATGACTTGAGTTCGGAAGGTATTGTTGACGTACAGTTGATGCCAATAGGGAAAGTGTAGACTTATATAAATGGTGGACGAGCATGAACTCAGGGGAATTTATGAATTTCGTGGTTGTTGCACTCAATGCAGTGTCATTGGGAGATGTCGGTAAGGGATTCCACCTGTGGGTTATCTCCTGTGTGCAGCTAGCGGTGACGTGATGTTGATGAAGCTTTTGTGAGGAATATTACTAGCTACCCAGTAGGAGGTCGCGTGTGTAATTTTGGCTGGAGATTCAGAATGTTCATGAAAGGCTTAATAAAAGACTTCGAGAAGTCTGGCAGGTTAACAGTGCGAGACCTTGGTAATTGAGAAGGAGAAATCCTTACGGGTTCTAATTTTATATAATTGCAGCTTAAGGCTAAGTGGGGGAGTCTGCTATCAACGAGTTGATTGCACGGTTATGGGTCGTATTAGTTTCGGTTTGGGGTATACCGGTAAAGCAATTATGACTTGCAGAGGTCGAGGTCGAGGGTGACTCGGGTAAAGGAATTTTGGGACACAAGTTGTAATACACTCTATGGTTATAGGAGGACCATAAAATAATTGAGTGGTTATTCACAGAGAATGTAGTGTACATGGAGCGGGAATTTGCTCGGTTGCGTAGGAGTGTGGGTTACTCTTTATTCCCTTGGGTGTTGGTGTGCTAATAGGGCACATGTCGTTTTGGTCCGTTTGGTCGGTTAATTCGAGAATGGTTACAATGGATTCAAGATTTATAAATATGGCTAGAAAACTAGAAATTGCATTGAACAGTGTTGAGACTCTTGGCATCTTATATCATTGTGAATTATGCATTTCAGTATCAAGAAGGTGAAGGAAATAATTTTAGATTCACCTAAAGTCTCTTCGGAGTAAGCATTTTTGGTTGTGGAACCTTTGGAATACATAAAAAGGGTATTTGGTGGCTTATAAGCCTTAGGGCAGTGTGATTCTATGCTAGAGTTCGCGGGGCAAGTTTTAGTTAAGGATAGTAGTGTTCTAATAAGGAAATAAATTAGCAATTTGAAGGCAATTTGGAAAGGACTTGGGGGAAATATGACAGTTTGGAAGTAGGTTGGGGTAGCACAGTAATGGGTATGATAGGTTATTTGTGTACTTATGACGTGGCTAGTATCTACAGGTGCTTCGTGGCAATGCTCCCGGATTTGGCAACCTGTGTGGCTTGGTGAAGTTAGAGAAATTCGGTTCAGATAGCTTGTTTATGTGCAAATGGATTTCAAAGTGTTCATGATGGGTTCTACCATGGTTTAAACCGGATAATTTCTACCGATGTACGGAGCGGGTTGTGTGTTATGATTTTCTCCTAGAAAGAAGCAAGAAAGAGGTTTCTGACTAATAAGGTATGTAATTGCTAGTGACTCAGAGTTGATAATGGAATTCTTATGCTTGTCACATGATGGCATAATAGATGTGGTGTGTTGTGCGGGAATAGGATTTACATGTACCAGGTCAAAGTTCAGTTTTGAAGGGAAGGACATAAATTCTTAGGCAGCATGAACGGTTTCCGATGACTAGGTAAATGATATTACTATCTGGTATAGCTTGATGAGAGTGTACATTTCAGAAAGGGCAGTGTGTTTTGATTTATGGGTACTTCGCTGGTATTGCGGCACTCTCCTGGTTGATCGACTGTTGATATTCAAATTTTTGTCAGGTGGCACGAAAGAAGTTTCAAAGTATTTCTCATGGGAGGATTGTATATGAGAGAGGTATTAGGCATTCAGACGGTGGAGGTGGAGTCAAATAGGGTGATTCATGTGTTCTATAGAATTGAAGATTAGGAGTTCTCATGAGGAGATTGTTTCATGGTGGTGAACTGTGAAATTGTGGCCGGAGCTAACCAGATGATAAAAGGTGTTATGATTCCGTCATTGTGGACTTTCGGAGGTTGTTTATCTATTGGTGGCTGACCATAGTTGATTTGGGGCCCATTGGTAGGCCCAATTAGGATGTGTATTCTACACCGAGCCGGATTGATTGGCTCCATACTGCTATTGTTGAAGGATGTGCCATTCGGTTGATGTGAAGCTTATTCGTGCTCTGAAATGATCGGTGAGTTACTCTTCTAGGCTACGAGGAGTTGGGATTCGTGGTTATATGCACATATGGTGCGGTTCTATTGTGGCCTTATAGCGGAATTTGAGCGAGAATAGTATTGGATATTTCTTAGTTGATGACGTATTGGTCGTGTTCTTTCGGGTTTTATATGGCATGGTGTCGTTTGATTCTCTGTGGTTATGGTAATCCACTATGGGTACTTGTTGTCAAATTGTGCATGGTTATTGATTTTTAGCAGGGTGACTTGGGGTGTTTCATATGGACCAGTATTTGGATAGGATCGCATATTGCAGTAGAGTTATGTGGAAATATGATCCCCTCGTATAAGATTCGTATGTTATGGTTCTGCGGTGTGTGATGGGTTCTTAGCATTGCGTCGGGGTGGTACTCGTCGAGCTTGCGAAATGGTTCTCCTGTTTGGGTCATTGTTATGATTGGGTACATTTGGAATGTTGCTATTTGGTGCACGGATTGCACGGGTTGTGGCTTTAGATTGTATTGATGTGTCATGTCATTAAAGTGGTGGTGTTGGATGAGACGAGGTCATTAGGCCTAGAATGGATGCTATCAGATTTGATTGTGGTATAATTGGGAGGAGGTGTAGATCTCCGGTTGGATGGTTTGAGCCAGGTGAGGCTAGGCTCTTAGGTACAGACTTGGTCCAGGATGCATTAGATAACATGAAATTGATTAAGGAGCGGCTTCGCACGGCGCAGTCCAGACAGAAGAGCTACACGGATAGGAAGGTCTGTGATGTGTCTTTTAGGTTGGGGAGAAGGTTTTGCTGAAGGTATCACCCATGAAGGGTGTTATGAGGTTTGGGAAGAGGGGCAAGTTGAGCCCCCGGTTCATTGGGCCTTTTGAGGTGCTTCAGAGGATAGGAGAGGTGGCTTATAAGCTTGCCTTGCCACCCAGCTTGTCAAGTGTGCATCCAGTATTTCATGTTTCCATGCTCCGGAAGTATATTGGAGATCCGTCCCATGTTTTGGATTTCATCACGGTTCAGTTGGAGGGTAATATGACTTATGATGTGGAGCCGGTGGCTATGTTGGATCGGCAGGTTCGAAGGTTGAGGTCAAAGAATATAGCTTCAGTAAAGGTGCAATGGAGAGGTCAGCCTGTGGAGGAGGCCACCTGGGAGACCGAGCGGGAGATGCGGGGCAGATATCCACGCCTATTCGAGACTCCAGGTATGTTTCTAGACCCGTTCGAGGACGAACGAATGTTTAAGTGGGGAAGGATGTAACGACCCAGCCGGTCGTTTCGAGAGTTATAACCCCGTTTTCCCCATTTCTACTTCTTTTTGTGTTATTCAACTATATTATGTTATATCGGATTAGTTGGTTCGGGTCCAGAAGGAACTCGGGGTGAAATGAGACACTTAGTCTCATAATTGAAAATTTTAAGTTAGAAAAGTGGACTGGATATGGACCTATGTGTAAACGACATCGGATTTGAATTTTGATGATTCCAATAGCTCCGTATGGTGATTTTGGGCTTAGAGCGTGTCCGGAATATTTTTTGGAAGTCCGTAGAGAAATTAGGCTTGAAATGCTGAACGTTTTATTTTTGAGAAGTTTGACCGGGGGTTGACTTTTTGATATTGGGGTCGGAATCAGATTCTGAAAATTGGACTACCTCTGTTATACCATTTATGACTTGTGTGTAAAATTTGAGGTCAATCGGACGTGATTTGATAGGTTCCGGAGTCGTTTGTAGAAATTAAAAATTTCAAAGTTCATTAGGCTTGAATTGGGGTGTAATTCATGATTTTAGCATTGTTTGAGGTGATTTGAGGGCTCGACTAAGTCCGTATGATGTTTTAGGACTTGTTGGTATATATGGTTGAGGTCCCAAGGGGCTCGGGTGAGTTTCGGATGGTTAACGAGTTGGATTTTGGACTTGGAACTCTGCTGGAATTTTTCTGATGCACTATCTGGTTTCCTTCATCGCGTTCGCAAGTGGAGCCTCGCGTTCGCGAAGAGGAACTGGGAGGCTGGTAATATTTGCTCTTTGCGTTCGCGAAGAGAGGTGTTATGCGTTCGAGAAGAAGAGAGGAAGCAGACGAAGACCCCAGGAAATTGGTCTACGTGTTGGCGTAGGGGGTGTCGCGTTCGCGTAGTGAGGGGGAAACGAAGCATCGCGTTCGTGATGGGTTGAACGCGTTCGCGTATAAGGAATTGAGGCAGAGGAATTTTGTGCTTCGAGAACGCTAGGGTGATGTCGCGTTCGCGAAGGAGGAATTTGGACGGGAGTTATTTTGTGCTTCGCGAACGCGAGGCACTTACCGCGTTCGCGAAGAAGAAAAGTCTGGGCAGTGAGTTTAAGTTCTCCCATATTCAATTTTTAGCGATTTGGAGCTCGGAAGTGAGGCGATTTTGGGTGATTTTCAGAGGAAACATCGGGGTAAGTGTTCTTAACTCAATATTGGTTAATTACCCGAATCCATGGTTGTTTTATCATTTAATTGGTGAATTGAATTTGAAAAATTTGAAAACCCTCTTGGTTTAAATTGAAGAATTGAGGGTCGAGTTGGGGTCGAATTTTGGTAAAATTGGTATGATTAAACTCATGGTCGAATGGGCTTTCGGATTTTGTAACTTTTGTCGGGTTCCGATACGTGGGCCCCACAGGCAATTTTTGAGCTAATTTTCAGATTTTTATGGAAAATCATTATTATCTTGTGGAATTAATTCCAATGAATTTTATTGACTGAAACGAATTATTTATGATCAGATTCGAGGCGTTTGGATACCAATTCATGAGGAAAGGACATTGCAGAATAAGAATTTCGTGGTTTGAGGTAAGTAACTTTTCTAATCTTGGAGTTGAGGGTATGAACCCTGAATATATGTATTTTGTGAATTGTTGGGAGGTGACGCACATGCTAGGTGACGGGCGTGTGGGCGCGCACTATTGAAATTGTGACATAATTATTTCTGTAAAATTTTGTAGTTAAATAATCTTGGCATTTTCCATGCAGTTTTATGTGTTAAAGAAATTGAGTTGAAAAGCATATTAAAAATCATGTTGAGGCTATGTGCCAGTATTATTGGGATCCACAGAGGTCATATTGTTGTGAATTATTATTTTAAATTGAAAAATTAGTACTCAGTCATATTCATTTCATTGCACATCATAACTCAGTTTTATGACTCTATTTTGAGAGGTTTATGACTGAGTGAGGCCGATGGCCTGATTTATGTTGCATATTCATGGGATCAGGCTGCACGCCGCAACATATTGCATATTTATGGGATCTGGCTGCACGCCGCAACATGTTTGATATCGGCTGAGGGACTGATATGTGAGGATGAGTGTGGATCGGAGCTGCCCGCCTGCAACATATTTATGACTGAGTGAGGCCGAGGGCCTGATTTGTGAGGATGAGTGTGGATCGGGGCTGCCCGCCTGCATCATACTTTATTATTATCGCACGTGAGTTGTCCGTGCAGATTATAGCGCTTGGGCTGAAAGAGCCCCTCCGGAGTCTGTACACACCCCTAGTGAGCGCAGGTACCTACTGAGTGCGAGTGCCGAGTGCCGAGTGCTGAGTGACTGGGAGGCATGAGTGATTGTGAGGTATGCCCGAGTGGCAAGAGTGATTGTGAGGTATGTCCGAGTGGCAAGAATGATTGTGAGGTATGCCCGAGTGGCACGGGTGACTGTGAGGTTTGCCCGAGTTGCTGTATATGAGTGATGTTTTGCCCGAGGGGCTGTTTATGATTTCATCTTTTTTGCTCACCTGCATTGAGCCTTTGTTTGAAAAACTGTTGGAAAAATGTCTTTAAAATGATTTTTACTGGAAATGGGTTTAAACGAGATGTTTGATTCAAATCTTGATTTTTAAGAGCATGTGGTATTTTATTGAGATTTCCTGATATGAACGTTATATGCTTTATTGCTCGTCATTACTGCTCAGTCTTTATTTATTGTTGTTACTTATTGAGTTGGTGTATTCACATTACTCCCTGCACCTTGTGTGCAGATCCAGGTGTAGCTGGACACGGTCGCGGTTATTGAGTGTTCTGGTTGAAGATTTTCTTGGAGATAGCAAGGTAGTTGTTTGGCGATCGCAGCCCCTGCTCTTCTCCCTCTTATCTTCCTCTAGTTGTATTTAGCTATTTTTCAGGTTGAGTTAGCCTTGATATTGTTAGACAGATTATAGTATATGCTCATGACCAGTGACACCCCGATGTCGGGCTTTTTTTTTTTCGCACTTCTGTTTTCTTTGATTTTAACTCTTTAAATGGAGGTTTTATGTTAAATAACTTTGAAATTATCTTTAAAATGAAAATATTGGTTTGTTTGGGAAATGAGTCGGCTTGTCTAGTTCTACGATAGGCGCCATCATGACAGGGGTTAGTTTTGGGTCGTGACAGTTACTAGAGGTGTCCCCACCAAAGTACTCAATTTCGATGGGCCCTCTTTCTCTTTGCAAATCACTCAAGCGGAATTGGAATTTGCAGGTTCAGCAACAAATACAGTTGCAGAGAGGAGAACAAAAATACGCAATGACACATTGAAAGAAGCCCAAGTTGAGAAATCTTTGAAAGAATCAACACTTACCGATGCGGAAAAGAGAAGAAAACCTATGGATAATGCTTCAGGTGTTAAGGGAAAGGAGGTCGATGCAAGAACTAGCTCAGATACACGGGACGAAAAGGTAATTGTTGATATATCTATATGTATTTGAGTCCTCATACATTGAGTATTACCTTCTCCAATGGGTTTCTCTTATTGTATTTATATGTGTGCAATAGTGGATACATCGCTTTCTCTTCTTATATGTTGATTTGATTTATATATATGTTGATGTATTCATAAGTTTTCAAAAGTGCCTTCACTGTATATGTACTTATTACAATGACTTTTGCATATTGTATGTAGATGTATTCATAAGTATTCAAAAGTGTCATCACTATTTTGTACTTATTACAATGACTTTTGCATGTTGTATATAGATGTATTTATATGTATTCAAAATTTCCATCACTGATTTGTGCTTATTCCAGTGTCTTTTGCATATTGTATTTAGATGTGTTTAGATGTATTCAAAAGTTCATTCACTGTATTTGTACTGATTACATTGACTTTTACATATTGCATGTAGATGTATTCATAAGTATTCAAAAGTGCCTTCACTGTTTTGTACTTATTACAATGACTTTTGCATGTCGTATGTGGATGTATTTATATGTATTCAAAATTTTCATTACTAATTTGTGCTTATTCCAGTGTCTTTTGCATATTGTATTTAGATGTGTTTAGATGTATTCGAAAGTTCATTCACTGATTTGTACTTATTACATGAATGAGTTATGTATTGCAAAAGATTTATGAAATCTTTGTAATTCTTGTTGTATACAGGAAATAAAACTATTTGTGAAACACCCGTCTATTTCATCACCGCATATCAGTTCATATACTAACACAAACATAGTCTCCGACCTCAAAGAAAAACTTACTCCAGAGCAGTACAAAATATTTGGTACTACTTGTTTTGGAAGTTTCCTTAATATGAAGCGCTGTGAGGTCCAACATCAATTGTTCAGGTGCTTCATGGTTCTATAGCTGGAAGGAAGTCATGATGATTTATTTTCAATATACGTCAATGGTACAACATTATCCTTTTTAATCAGGGAGTTTGCGCTTGTCACGGGTCTCAATTGTGTTGATGACCCTGAAGATTTTCAATTTAACACAAAGGTGCCTAACAGGATTGTTGATACATACTTTAGCGGTACAAAGAATGTCAAGAAGAAAGATTTGTTGAAATGCTTTGATGACAATAATTGGGGTCATGACAACGATGGGGATGCCATCAAGATATCTGTGTTGTATTTCATACACACTTTTATATTTTCCTCCGAGAAGAACATCACAACAATCCCAAGACTACATTTTAACTTGGTCGAGAGTGAGAGATATTCTGATTATCCATGGGGTAAGGATGCATTCCAATACCATATTAAATCTATTAGCAAGAAGATGGATTCTCAGAAGAAGTACTATAGTATAGCTGGGATGCCTCTCGCTATGCAAGTGTGGTTTTACGAGTGCTGTTCAAAGGTTGACCTAAAAATTGCATTGCGAGTTTATATCCGGCTACCCAGAATACTCAATTGGAAATCCACTGTCAACCAGCCAACTTATGCTTATCTGATGAACGACATGTTCAATGACCAGGGAAACATGGTAATTTACTATTCGTTAAGTGGCTGATATTTTTTTTAAGAATATATTTCTGTTAGTGAAATCATTTATTTAAATTTTCATTGAAATATAGTTCAATGCATCATACATCAATGTCCTTGTTTCAAAATTAGGTCAAATACTATACAATACATAATACAATATTAGAATTAAATATTAAATACAGTTGCATACAACCTACATCTTATTTCCATGTTTTCCAAATAAACTGGAATACATTAGAGTACAAAAAACAGTTTACAAATACATATTTAATTCAATGAGCATAATTTTGTAATCATACAACAAAGGTTGTTCACTTTGAGTGTATTTCTATTTTCAGATTGTTTACAATGACATTCAACCAAGCGATATAGAGCTTGCTGTTATTCAGATTCCTCCAGAAGGCGTTGATGTAGAGAACAATCCTACTCATTCAGACAACAATCAAGATGATTCAGATGACTTTAGTCCCGCACCGCCTCTTTAGCCTAAGAAGAAACATGATGCAAATTTTGGTCCATCTTCATCACCGCCTCACAAAAAGCGCAAATAGCAGATTATAGACCCCTCAAATGTAGAGAGTCCAATTCCACATGTGTCGTCAATACCTCAATCTAAGATTCCTCCTGCTGGCATATCTGAAATCAAAGAAACTGTATTGCATGTTAAGAAGCCAGCAGATTCTAAATCAGATGATTTGTCTTCTTTGAGTAAGGATCTAAATTCATTCAAGGATTATGTGAGTATAGTTAAAACATATTCAACTTTATAGTTTATGTATTAACTTTCATATAGTTTTCTAACACCTCTCTAATTATTTCTGTATTGATTAGGTGATGGGCGAGTTCACTTCTCTACGAACATTGATCAATGAAAATTTCAAAAAACTTTCTGACCAGGTTAAAGCTAATCAGAATACAGAAAGGGTATACCAGAGAAAGAAATATACGAGGAGACATGATGATGGTATTCAAATGCTATCTGATGCCAACTTGCAAGATAATCCCAAATGCCAAACACAGAGTGATATAGCTGTTGGCGAGAATTCAGAGGTTAACATTTTTAACCTCTTTAATATATATTTATATAACTATATTCAGAATATATATTGTAATTTAGTTTCTGCTATTATTCAGTTTAATCATCTATACAACAACATACACATTAAAGAATACAAGTATATACATGTGACTTCAGTTATACATATGTATCATGATTATTTAAATACATATTTTAAAACATCTTTGATTATTCTTCAGTTTACTCATGTATACTGTAACATACATATTACAAAATACACTTATATACATGTGAATTCAGTTTTACATTTGTTTTTAGGGTTTGCTAAATACATTTTCTATAACAGCCTTCACTATTCTTTTAATTGAACCATGTATACATCAACATACATGGTTCATAATACACTCATATACATATGTATACATTAACAGAATACACGTCTGAAAAACATGTGCTATATTAATATATTCTATTGGTTACATTATTAGGCCATGCAAAGGAAGCTGAACACCGACATTCATGCCGATCAACACCCACATGCTATTTCAACCGAAGACACGTTAAATGCATCTACAGAGGTTAATCCTATTTGTGTTGAAGTAAGAATGGAGGGGAAAACTACATCTGAGGTGCCGTGTACCATACCACCTATATCTGACGAGGGTGTATCCAGAGAAGTACATGTATTACAATTTGAGTTGGCGGATAAGTTTCTTCCAAGTCAAATTCCAGAAACTAGAATTGTGATACATCATGCAACAAAAAATGTTGATTCAACCCCTTTACCCTCTCATAGGAATCAACATCCAAGTCGATGGTATTCTTCGCCTTACGAGTCAAACTTCGACTCCGCTGGTTAGTAAATTATTAAACAAAAACTATGTATTAAAAAGTTATAATCTATTTCCCCATGATATCTATAATTAAATGTCTCTATTAATGACTTCAATGAATAATAGGTACCTCGGTAAAGTTGACTCCCATACTTGACAAAAAATACCCCTTTGAAGATGATTTAATATCGAGGCCACATCCTACATTAGTCATTCAAGAATACGAGAAATGGGTTCGTGATGGTCTTCTTGCTAAACATGATCAAAAGTAAGTTTTTTCCCCGATATGTATAATATGTATTTATCAATTAGAAAGTGGATATACTATTTTTTCCAATTCCTTGTAGAAATAATATGGAAGACCATTATAAGAAAAATAAGTCAACACTGCCTAAACCATTGGATTTTGGAGTTGATCAAGTCACTTCAAAAAATAGGTTTTACCTTCTCTCATTTGACCGTAAACTATGGAATGATAATGTAACGACCCGACCGGTTATTTTGAGTATTGCAATCCCGTTTCCCTATTTACTGCTCAAATTGGGCTTTACAGTTGTTGTGTGACTTGCCGGGGCAATTGGTTCGGGTCCGGTGATATTTTGGAATGAATTGGAACACGTAGTTCCAAAGTTTAAATCTTAAGTTAAAATAGTGACTGGATGTCGACTTATATGTAAACGACCTCAGAATTTAATTCTGATGACTCCAATAGCTCCATATGGTAATTTTGGACTTAGGAGCGTGTCCGAAAAATTATTTGGAGGTCCGTAGTGAAATTAGGCTTGAAATGCCGAAAGTTAAATTTTTGGAAAGTTTGACGGGGGGTTGACTTTTTGATATCGGGGTCGGAATCTGATTCTGAAAATTTGAATATCTCCGTTATGTCATTTATGACTTGTGTGCAAAATTTGAGGTCAATCGGACGTGAATTGATAGGTTCCGGAGTCGTTTGTAGAAATTAGAAATTTTAAAGTTCAGTAGGCTTGAATTGGGGTGTAATTCATGGTTTTTGCATTGTTTGAGGTGATTTGAGGGTTCGACTAAGTCCGTATGATATTTTAGGACTTGTTGGTATATTTGGTTGAAGTCCCGAGGGGCTCGGGTGAGCTTTGGGGGTAGTTTCGGACCATTTCTAGGCCATTCTTAGTTGCTGATTTTTGGCCACAGAGGTATGCATCGCGATCGCGGACAAACGGTCACGATCGCGAAGAGCAATTTTGCTGTTTGGGCACTGTGAATCGCGATCGCGGAAGCCTTTTCGCGATCGCGTAGAGGAAAAGCCTGCTGCACTGACCTAACTTTGGAAGCTTATATCTCGCAATCTATAAGGAATTTGGAGATGATCTAAAAATGAAAGCTGTAGCCCTTGATGTATAGTTTTCAGAAATATAAACCATTTGTCATTTGGAGTTGTGTACAAATATTTATAGTGGATATACTATAGTCTGTTTGGGAAGAGTTTGGAAATTCTCTGTTGCGCAGGACTGTTTTTGGAAGCTTATATTTCGGAATGTATAAGGAATTGGGAGACGATTAACAACTAAATTTATAGCCCTTGGTGGCTAGTTTTCAGAAAGCTAAACCAATTACAATTTGGAGTTTTGTACAAAACGTTATGACCATTATACTAAAGGCTGTCTGCAAGAGCTGTGCATTTGTTCTTCGTGATCGCGGAAGGCAAATTTTGGGCTGGAAATTTTTGTTCTTCGCGATCGCGAAGCAATTTCCGCGATCACGAAGAGCAAATGACTGGACAGAAGATATATTTTGAGGTTTCGACCATTTTAACATATTTGGAGATATGGAGCTCGAATTGAAGCGATTTTTGAGGCGATTTTCACCATATGGATTGGGGTAAGTGATTCTAACTCGGTTTTGGTTAAATTACATGAATCTATTTTTGTTTTTATCAATAAATTAGTGTTTTGGTTTGAAAATAGTAGAAAAATTTATAGATTTTAATTGAGGATTTGAAGGTCGAGTTGTGGTCGGATTTGAGTAATTTTGATATGGTTGGACTCGTGGTTGAATGGGGGTTCGGATTTGGTAAGTTTTATCGGATTTCGAGAGGTGGGCCCCACGAGTGATTTTTGGGGCGTAATTTCGGATTTTTGGAAAATATTAGTATTTTGATATGGAATTAATTCCTATAATTTTTGTGAGCTGAAACAAATTAATTATGACTAGATTCGAGCCGTTTTGAGGTTATACGCGTAGAATGGAATTTGTGGAGCATTGCTTAGCTTGCTCGATATTGGATTTGGCTTGTTCGAGGTAAGTAACTCTTCTAATCTTGGAGTTGAGGGTATGAACCCTGAATATATGTATTTCATAAATTGTTGGGAGGTGACGCACATGCTATGTGACGGGCGTGTGGGCGTGCACTATAGAATTTATTTATGTGGAATTTTGTAGTTAAATAATCTTGGCATTTTTTATATGATTTTATGAGTTAAAGAAATTAAGCTGAAAAGCATATTAAAAATCATGTTGAGGCTATGTGCCAGTATTATTGAGACCCACAAAGGTCATATTGTTGTGAAATATTTATTTTAAAATGAAAATTTATACTCAGTCATATTCATTTCATTGCATATCATATCTCAGTCTCTGTTATTATTTATTGATACATCATATCATCATTTTGGGCTATTCTCATGACATTGTGAGCCCATGAAAGAGAGACTAGAGAGATTGATGACTGAGGGAGGCCGGGGGCCTGATTGTGAGGATATTTTGGGATCGGGCTGCACGCACAGCAGGCCATGTTGGCTTTATATGTATTTTTATTATTGTACGTGAGTTGACCGTGCAGTACGTGAGTTGGCCGTGCGGATCCTTATATTGTTATTGCACGTGAGTTGGCCGTGCAACACGTGAGTTGGCCATGCAGATCCTTATATTATTATTGCACGTGAGTTGGCCGTGCAGCACGTGAGTTGGCCGTGCGGATCCAGATATTTATATTATGGCATGTGAGTTATCCGTGCAGCACGTGAGTTGTCCGTGCTTATAGCGCTTGGGCTGTAGGAGCCCCTCATGAGTCTATACACCCCCAGTGAGCACAGTTGACTATAAACAGGGATCGGGCTGCACGCCGCAGTAGGTATTGTATAGCACTGAGTGATTGAGTGTGCTGAGCACAGTGAGAGAGAATGCGACACAGTGAGATTGAGTACTCTGATAGTGTGAGTACATGAGTACAATCTCTGAGATACATTGCATTGACATGCACACATGACATATATGCATAGAGATGTGTTTTTCTCATGCTCTACGGTATCACATTATTCATGATTTTTCACACATTTTGACAGATGGGCATAGCGATTCAATTTGTTTAACACGGGTTATCCGAAAGGAAAATGAAACATATTGTTTATTATTGAAAAGATTTTTGGAGAAATTTATTGTTTTCAAACTATTCATATTATTGGCAACTTCAGCAAAAGATTTGAGTTTTCACTGATGGATTTGAAAGGGAGAACTATTATTTTTGAAATCATGATTTGGCTGAGCATTTTATCTCTGAGTTACTTCTGGTGTTATTTGCTTATTGTTGTTATGGATTGTTGTGGACTATTCATTTTGGACCTGACCTTGGTAGAAGCTTGTCACTACTTTCAACCTAAGGCTAGGTTTGTTACTTACTCAGTACATGGGGTCGGTTGTACTGATACTACACTTCTACACATTGCGTGCAGATGTTGACTGATGTTGTTGCTGTGCTCGATGGTTGCGGGATTTGAAGATGTACCTGCGTTCCTGTTGTAGCTGCCTCTTGTTCATGGTAGCCTTAAATTATAAAAGCTCTGTTTATGTACTATTCAAACAGACTATGTATTTATTTCATTTTCGCTTTCTTAGAAACTCATGATTTGTACTACCAGTTCTTAGGGAATGTATAAGGTTAAGATAATTGTTTACTTAAATTGCTTTAATAATTGTTATTGGAATTGGAAATTGAAAGTTGGCTTACCTAGCGGGTTGGGTTAGGTGCCATCACGACTAGTTGGATTTTGGGTCATGACAGACAATGTAAGATATAACCCTTCTAACTTTAGTTAATTCATTTGTTTCGATTTGGTTTGTCTAATTGTATATTTCACAATTTTGCTAGTGACATACAAATTCTGTATTCATTTGTCTTTACATTGTTGATGTGGTATGTAGACAGATGTATTCTATATTAACAGAAATACAGTTAAATATTGTATTCACTGTTCCTGGGACAGTTTTATTTGCTGCTGGTTTAATTCAATGAGTTCTGTGTATTCCTTGTATTTAACTGTATTCGGATTTATATTTGTTTCACTATTTTCTCTAGCAATTTGTTAAAAGCAGTATGTTCTTCATTAGTTTCTTAACTGTACGACTGATATAGAGCAGTATTTTACTTATCAGTATGTATTTAACTGCATGCAATATTAAATACTCAAATGTATTCAGCAATATGTATCTAACTGTACACACTATATTCAATTTTTTTCCAGCAGTACTGGCTTCTATATTCAATTTCTTCAACACACAATAAATGTATATATAAAGTTTCTTCAATGAAGTTTGTTTTTTTTAATTCCATTCAATGTACTGACGCTATGTATTCAATTTTATATATAGCATATTAATGTCATATTTTACTACCTGAGAAAGAAGGGCAAGTACAACCAAACCACCAACTTCAAGTATACAACTGTTGATTGTATATTCAAGAGAAGAATTGCTGAAATCTTCGACAGGTATGCTGATACAGATAGTAATGCAAGTGTAGCCAAAGAAGAGGATGTGGTATGTGAGTACATAAGGGGCTACAGATTGCTAGCTAATGTACCATGGCATACTGTTGACAATGTCTTGATACCATTCAATTTGAAGGACAAACTTCATTGGATATTGACAGTTGTCTCATTCAAGGAGAGATGTATCAATGTATATGACTCATACCGATCAGGAGGTCATGATATGGGTTCTAAGATAGATAAGCTTGCTAAGCTTGTACCTCTGTATCTATCGATGAGTGATTTTTACAGAGATAAGAAAGTCATAGATTGGTCTCATGACTCAGCATACAGTGACAAGGCACAAACTGATCCCTTTGATGTTGTTTTCATTTCAAATCTTCCGCAACAAAAATCTGGGAGCATGTATGTATTCAATCCTCTTGATTGTATCATTTATAAATCTAATAATATGAATTATTTTTAATTGTTTCAATCTATATTTTCAGGGATTGTGGGTTGCATGTAGCAGCATACTGTAACGACCCGACCGATCGTTTCGGGAGTTATAGCCCCGTTTTCCCCATTTCTATTTCTTTTATGCTCTTAAGCTATATTATGATATACTAGGTTAGTTGGTTCGGGCCCGGAGTGATTTCGGAGTGGATGAGACACTTAGTCTCTTATTTAAAACCTTAAGTTGGAAAAAGTCAACCGGATATTGACCTATGTGTAAACGATCTTAGATTTGAATTCTGATGGTTCCGTTAGCTCCGTTAGGTGATTTTGGACGTAGGAGTGCATCCGGAATATGATTTGGAGGCCCGTGGTAGAATTAGGTGTGAATTGGCAAAATTGGAAATTTGGCGATTTCGGTCGGCAGTGGAAAATTTGATATCGGGGTCGGAATGGAATTTTGGAAGTTGGAATAGGTTCGTAGTGTCATTTGTGACGTGTGTGCAAAATTTAAGGTCATTCAGACGTGGTTTGGTTGGTTTCGGCATCGGTTGCCGAATTTGAAAATTTAGGAGTTCTTAGGCTTGAATCCGAGGGTAAATTGATGATTTGATGTTGTTTTGAGTGATTCGAAGGTTCGACTAAGTTTGTATGTTGACATATGACTTGTTGGTATTTTTGGTTAAGGTCCCGAGGGCCTCGGGATGATTTTGGAAGGTTAACGGGAAGTTTGAAGTTGGAAAAATGCAGCTGGTGCTGCTGTTCTGGTGTGGCCGCACCTGCGGGTTGGGAACCGCAGGTGCGGTATTTAGTCAAAGGTGCGGGGTTTGGAAGCCTGGGGTTTTATCGCAGAAGCAGATGAGGGGTCGCACCTGCGAGACCGCAGGTGCGAAGAGGTGATCGCAGGTGCGGGTTTTAGGACCTTAAGTGACTTCCGCAGATGCGGGCTTTTGGGCACAGAAGCGAAGGCCACAGGTGCACTATTTGGACCGCAGATGCAGTTTTGCTAGGCAGAAAGGCATAAATTGAACCCTTCGCGAATTTTGGTCATTCTTCACAATTTCAACTCGGTTTTTGGAGCTTTTGGAGGGTTTTGAAGAGGGAATCAAGGGGGTTTCGTTGAGGTAAGTTACTTGAGCCCTAATACTTATATATATGGTGATTTTTCCATTGTTTAATCATGGTAATTAGTGAAAATGAGGGTTAGGGCTTGGAAATATTTGGAAAGTAATTTAAGGATTTGAAGGACCAAACGATGTCAGATTTTGATGAATTTGGTATGGTTAGACTCGTGAGTAAATGAGCTTTCTAGTTTTGTAAATTGTTTCGGATTTTGAGATGTGGGCCCGGGGGCCGGGTTTGAGCCAATTTCGGGTTTTGGTCTAATTTTGAAGCTTTTCTTGTGGAATTCATTCCATTAGCGTATATTGATGGTATTGTACTGATTGTGAATAGATTTTGAGTATTTGGAGGATGAGTCAAGAGGCAAGAGCATTGCAGGGTAGAGATTTGACCGGTTTTAGGTAAGTAACGATTGTAAATCTAGTCCTCAGGGTATGAAACCCCAGATTTTTGTATCATTCTACTATTTTTAGTGACGCACATGCTAGGTGACGGGCGTGTGAGCGTGCACTATTGGGGATTTGTGACTTGGTCCATCCCGTAGCAACTGTAAAGTTGCATACTTTGTTGAAACCATATGATACTTATATGTTTTAGAAAGAATTTCTGTAAATTGGGCTGAATGCCATATTTGGGCCTTGCGCCAATGCTGTTTGGACCCTTAGGGGTTGTTTCTTACCATCCTCTCATTGTTTTCGATTGAAAATCTATACTCAGTTATGTTTATACTTGTTTATCGCATAACTCAGTTTTATGACTCTATTTTGATGCATATAAATGTTTTGGGCCAAATGCCCTGTTTTACTGAAATGCCCGAGTGGCTTGAGAGGTTTATGACTGAGTGAGGCCGAGGGCCTGATTTGTGAGGATGAGTGTGGATCGGGGCTGCCTGCCTGCAACGTACTTTATTATTATGGCACGTGAGTTGTCCATGCAGCACGTGAGTTGTCCGTGCAGATTATAGCGCTTGGGCTGAAGGAGCCCCTCCGGAGTCTGTACACACCCCCAGTGAGCGCATATACCTACTGAGTGCCGAGTTCTAAGTGCCGAGTGCAGAGTGACTGGGAGGCATGAGTGATTGTGAGGTATGCCCGAGTGGCACGAGTGACTGTGAGGTTTACCCGGGGGTGTGTATATGAGTGATGTTTTGCCCGAGGGGCTGTTAATGATTTCATCATTTTTGCTCACCTTTGCATTTTTCCTCTGTTTGAAAGCTGTTGAAAAATATCTTTAAATGATTTTTACTGGAACTGGGTTTAAATGAGATATTTTGATTCAAATCCTGATTTTAAAAGCATGTGGTATTTTACTGAGATTTCTTGATATGAATGTTATATACTTTATTGCTCGTCACTACTACTCAGTCTTTATTTATTGTTGCTACTTACTGAGTTGGCGTACTCATGTTACTCATGCACCTTGTGTGCAGATCCAGGTGTAGCTGGACACGGTAGCGGTTGTTGATTATTTTGGTTGCAGATTTTCTCGGGGATAGCAAGGTAGCTGCTTGGCGGCCGCAACCCCTGCTCTTCTCCCTGTTATATTCCTCTAGTTGTATTTAGTTATTTTCTAGGCTGAGTTAGCCTTGATATTGTTAGACAGATTGTAGTAGATGCTCATGACTAGTGACACCCCGATGTCGGGATTTTCCTTCCGCACTTTTATTTTGATTTGAACTCCTTTGCGAAGGTTTTTATGTTAAATAGCACAGAAATTAACTTTGAAATGAAAATATCAGTTTGTTTTGGAAATGAGTCGGCTTGCCTAGTTCCACAATAGGCGCCTGAGTGGGAGGCATGAGTGAATGTGAGGTATGCCTGAGTGGCAAGAGTGATTGTGAGGTATGCTCGAGTGGCACGTGTGACTGTGAGGTTTACCCGAGGGGCTGTATATGAGTGATGTTTTGCCCGAGGGACTGTTTATGATTTCATCATTTTTTCTCACCTTTGAATTTTTCCTCTGTTTGAAAACTATTGAAAAATATCTTTAAATGATTTTTACTGGAACTGGGTTTAAACGAGATATTTTGATTCAAATCAAGATTTTAAAAGCATGTGGTATTTTACTGAGATTTCCTGATATGAATGTTATATGCTTTATTGCTCGTCACTATTGCTCAGTCTTTATTTATTATTGTTACTTACTGAGTTGGCATACTCACGTTACTCCGTGCACCTTATGTGCTGATCCAGGTGTAGCTGGACACGGTAGCGGTTGTTGATTATTTTGGTTGCAGATTTTCTCGGGGATAGCAAGGTAGCTGCTTGGAGGCCGAAGCCCCTGCTCTTCTTCCTATTATCTTCCTCTAGTTGTATTTAGCTATTTGCCAGGTTGAGTTAGCCTTGATATTTTTAGACAGATTGTAGTAGATGCTCATGACTAGTGACACCCCGAAGTCGGGCTTTTCCTTCCGCACTTTTGTTTTGATTTGAACTCCTTTGCTAAGATATTTATGTAAAATAACACTAAAATTATCTTTGAAATGAAAATATCGGTTTGTTTTGGAAATGAATCGGCTTGCCTAGTTCCACGATAAGCGCCATCACGACAGAGGTTTGTTTGGGTCGTGACACATACGCAGAGTATCTGAGCACTTTTGGTTTAGTTCCACAAACAACATTTGATGCCAATTTACTCCGTCAAAGATATGGTGCCCTCCTTTGGGACTATGTTCTGTGGAAGATAGACGATGATGCCATAAGCGAGAACAAAGCATCCTCAAAGATTGTCAGGCAAATCACGGATTCAGATATTTCTATGAAGACAGTTTTAGAATAGTTTTCGGTGAATATAATTTTGGAAGATAGTTTTATGTGAATAATGTTTTTTGAATATTGTTTTGGTAAGATGGTGTTCTGTTAAGAAAAACTTATGTTTTTACTTTGTTCACTGTATCCACAGTGTTTATTCAGCTGTTTATAATTTCAAATATTCATGTTGTTTCAATGTTTTGTGCAGCAATTAATATTTAGCAGTTTGTATTTATATGTATTCATCAGATATATATATATACAAAATATGCATTCATCAGTTTACTAAAAATAATCCTTTAGCAGATTGTATTCACACACACACACACACACACACACACACACATATATATATATATATATATATATATATATATATATATATATATATATATATATATATATATATATATATATTCAAGAGATTGTACTGTATGTGTACTGCATTTTATATTCACATGTATTCAAATATATTCAGGAGATTACTTATGTATTCAATATATAATTTGGACATTGTAATATATGTGCTCTGCATTTTATATTCACATATATTCAAATATATTTAGCAGATTGTGTGTGTATATATATATATATATATATATATATATATATATATATATATATATATATATATATATTCAGCAGATTGTATATGCATCATGTTTTGAGATAAATTGCAGAGATTGTACTGTATGTGTACTGCATTTTATATTCACATGTACTCAAATATATTCAGTAGATTAATATATTCGTGAGATTGTACTGTATGTGCTCTACAATTTGTATTCAGATGTATTTAAATATATTCAGCATTTTGTATTCATAAGTATTCAAATATATTCAGGTTGTATTGTATGTATAATGCATTTTGTATTGATATGTATTCAGCAGATTGTACTTATGCATTCAGATATAATGCACCTATGTGTATTCATATTTATTCAAAATATAAATGTAGTATGTATTAAGCAGTTTACTAAATTATATTCAGCAGTATGTATTCACGCAATAATCCAATACACCAACTAATCAATATGTATTATTTCAAAATGTCACCGGAATCTATGACACATCGTTATTGCAGTAATATAAGTCAGAATGTGAACTAAGTCCTATGCGGAGTATTTCTACAAGTATGCTTATTATGTCCTCCCTGCCCACATATGCTACACGAATGTTGATTTTTCTTCTGCAACAATTCACTGAACGGCTTATCGCGCTTCTTCTTTGGCCTTCCAGGAGGTCTTTTCCATTTGGGTGGTAAGACAACTTCCTCTGATATACGTGCTGGTATATTCCATTCATTTCGGTCAGGCGGTGGATACACGGGCACCTCGTATGTCATTACAACAGACTTTGGTTTGTAATAGTCCGAGCAATAATTTTCTAGAATTAGAACTTGCTCTTCAAGACAGCCCAAGCGTGTGGGCATGGTAATTCGTCAACTTGGAACCGCCCACAACTGCACTTTCTCTCTAAGAGGCAAACAATGTAATGCCTTCCTTCATCGTTCACCATATGCAAGTATTCAGTCGATGGTACAACTTATATTTAAACATATACCTATAAGTTTAGAACATTTAAAAAAAAGTCATATATATATATATATATCAAAGAATTGTTACACCCTATATTTTCGTACATAAAACTGCGTCGTGAGCAAACTAATGTAGGACCCAAAAAAAAAGAGATCATCTTTGAAAATATATAAAACAAGTTAATCATGTTACCTTGGAAGTTAAAAATATTGAAGATCATGAACAACAAGTACAAAAAGGGTTGGAAGGTTCAGAAGCTAAAGGAATTGAAGAAAATAACGTTTCGTCGAAAGCCGACAAGTTGGGAATGTTATAGCATGTACTTTTGGGGTGAGACCAGGGTTTTTAACATGATAAGTAGGTTATGTTATGAGCTATGTTATTTGTATGATAGTCGTATGTTATATTTTGAAGTCAAGCGAGTGGTGGAACAAAAGTCGATGAAAGTCATCACAAGTTACGTTCATAAGTTTTACTGAAACTTTGGGTCAAATGTAACTGCGATTTTCTTCCAATATACTTAGAGTTATGGGGTGTTCCACCCATAAAATTAAATATCTATGAATCTATTTTCCAACGCATTAAACCGTTTGTCAATACGATATCGGGGTAGAGAGATATGGGCTTTTATGCGAGACTGCACAGACTGTCACCTACTTGCTTAAACGAGAATCCAAAACTGGGCCAGTTCGGGTCATCCAAAATTGGGCCAGTTTGGGTCGTTCAAAGAGGCCTTTTTAAAGGCCTATCTCCTTCATATATTAGAATGATAATAGGGCAAAATAACCATACTTAATCTCTGCAAAAAGCCTCCCAAAAATTCCCCACAAACCCCAATTGAATTTCTCTCCCTTTCAAGTTCTAATTAGAGGTAAAGCCTAAAGTTTGAAGAACCAAGATAGGAGCTGAGTTATCCCACAAATAAGGTAAGTTTACTGCTATTTTTCATCCATTCTTTACAGTTGTATATGCATGGTAAGTTGTTCTATATTTGTAAGAACTCACGGGACGGTGATCTGAAGCCGTGAGTTCGAGTTATTCACTTGTAGCGGACTGTTTTGTGGATTGTTTTATGGACTGTTTGGTATTGCTGTTGGGCTACGTGATTTACTATTGTTTTGTGGAGTTTTAGAGGATGAAGGGTGTATAGAAACACCACATAAATGCGGGATGTTGGGCTGGTCATTTGTCGTAACATTTTCGGGTTGTTGACACTACTACAGTGGTCATTTTGTGTATGAAAAGATTGGGGTGTGTTGAGCTATTTTGTAGTATTGTGTGGTGTACATAAGGTTGAAAAATAATGTATATATGTTGTTGTTGTTCTTTTTGGTGTTGTTGGTGTTATCTTGAATTTGGAGGAAGTAAGGATTATAGTGGAAATATTGTCCGTTTTAATACAAAATAAGCATGTCGTTCGTTGTGCGATAGTTATACGTTTCGTAACTTAATGATAATATTATTATCGTTGTTGTAGATTAAGGTGAGAAGAGGCGAGTTCAACTTGGTGATTGGAAAGATTGTGATAAGGTATGTTAAGGCTAAGCCCTTCCTTCATTTTGGCATGATCTCGTAGCTACGTGTGTTAATAATGAGACATAAAGAGAAGTTCGTATTCATGAATTTATTCACATTATTATAGTCTCATAAGTTACAATATTATTCATTATCGAGACTCTATATTCAATTTAGTATTGTCTTCTTCCAGTCAAGAGAGCAGAGGGCCTATACATATACAGTATTACAATATTTTCACCACCATCGAACTATAATCGGTGGGCAGGCCCCTATTGAGAAAGCTCTGATCAGATGGTAAGTTATATATACCGAGCCTACTATGGCCGAGCGCCTGTGAGCGAGCCCAAGATGGCCGAGATACAGAGCCTAGTATGGCCGAGCAGTTACACGTACCGAGTCTTATAGGGCCGGACATTTATTTTACTTAATATATTGAAGGAGTTGAGTCAGTATCAGCAGGTAAGTATATCTCCAGATCATCTTTGACTCCCAGTTACTTCCAATTATTATATTATCAGTTCAGTTTTAGTTTTCAGTTATGTTATTGCCTTAGATACTCGGTACATTATTTCGTACTGACGTTCCTTTTTGGGGACGTTGCATTTCATGCATGAAGGTTCAGATAGACAGACGGGTAGACCTCCTTAGTAGATGTTTCCAGAGTTCAGCCTGATCGGTAAGCTCCACATCCTTCGGAGTTATTGGTTCTAGGTTTTCGTGTACATCTTCTACATGTATGTATATATATATTATGGGTAGGTCGGGGCCCTGTTCCGATCACAATATATCTATCAGTAGAGGCTTGTAGACATATCCTGTTGGTTAGTGCAGTATGTTGGGTTTGTAGGCCTGGTATGTATATTTTGGTGGTTTGTCAGCTGTAGTAGTTATGACGGCCTTGTCGGTCTAGCTTTATATTGATGTTTAGTTAGCGCTAGTTTCTATTCAGTTTTATATTTTGCTTCGCAAATTGTCTTGCAAGGTGACCCCATGGTCAAATTATGACATTATATGTTCAGAGTCCCTTAGTCGCAATTTGGTACGCCAGGTTAGGTGAGGCACCATGTGCTGGTCTCGCTCCCAGGTTCAGGGCATGACAAACTTGGTATCAGAGCAGTTCTGTCCTAGGGAGTCTACAAGCCGTGTCTAGTAGGATCTTGTTTATAGATGTGTTGTGCACCATATTATATAAGCAGGGAGCTACAGGGCATTTAGGAGTTGGTTACCCTTCTTTCAAATCTAAATCGTGCTGTAGAACTGAATTATAGGAAATTTGAGTTAAACTTACGTGTTGGTGTTTGCATACACACATGACGGTGACTAGGAAGACTACGACTAGCCAGAGGAAGATACAACAATAGGTGAGGGGACCAGCAGTGTACCCTCAGTAGATGGGTCCCAGTCTGAGGCCCAAGGCGAGACCCCTACTCAGCCATTACCGGCTCCTCCATCACCTGAGGAGATTCCTAGGGATACCGCACATCCATTTCCCCCTCCACTTCCACCAGATCAGGACTTGAGGAGTGCGGTGCATTTGTTGACACAATTGGTAGCTACCCAGCAACAAGCTAGGGCATCAGCTAGTGCAGGATCTTCTGAGGGGTCTGGGAGTTCAAGGGTCCGATAGTTTATTGCTTTGAGTCCCCTAGAGTTCACGTGGTCAGATCAGAGTAAGGACCCACAGGATTTCATAGATCAGCTTCACAGGATCTTTCAGGTTATGCATGCCACAGAGAAAGAGGCAGTTGAGCTAGCAGCTTTTCGACTCCGAGATATAGCCATCCTTTGGTACGAGGGATGGGAGAGGTCCAGGGCACGTGATGCACCTCCAGCAAGTTGGGAGAATTTTTCAGATGCTTTCCTTGCCCAGTACTTACCGCGGGAGATCCTACAGGCTCGGGTCGATCAGTTTCTAGCCCTTAAGCAGGGCAATATGAGTGTTCGAGAGTATAGTCTCTGTTTTGACTCATTAGCCAAATATGCACCATCCATAATTACTACTATGCGTGACAGGATCCACAGGTTTATAGCAGGGTTAGCCTCAGAGTTGACCGAGGCATGTGCCACCGCTGCATTGCATGATAATATAGATATCTCCCAGATTCAAACATTCGCTCAAAATATAGAAAGGGGTAGGTGTCGATAGCAGGGTACAGAGAGGACTGAGCAAGGGCAGCATAAGAGGATGAGATTTCCTAGGTTGAGGAGCAGTCTCAGGGTAGTTATAGGCCCCAGTACTTCGGATGTCCACCTAGGCCTCCGCCACCTCAGTTACAGGGTTACAGGTATGACCGCTATACTCAGTCAGGACCAGGTGAGAATGAATAATACTGTAACTTATGAGACTAGAATAATGTGAATAAATTCATGAATACGAACTTTTCTTTATGTCTCATTATTAACACACGTAGCTACGAGATCATGCCAAAATGAAGGAAGGGCTTAGCCTTAACATACCTTATCACAATCTTTCCAATCACCAAATTGAACTCGCCTCTTCTCACCTTAATCTACAACAACGATAATAATATTATCATTAAGTTACAAAACGTATAACTATTGCACAACGAACGACATGCTTATTTTGTATTAAAATGAATAGCATTTCCACTATAATCCTTACTTCCTCCAAATTCAAGATAACACCAACAACACCAAAAAGAATAATAACAATATATATACATTATTTTCCAACCTTATGTACACCACACAATACTACAAAATAACCCAACACACCCCAATCTTTTCATACACAAAACGACCACCGTAGTAGTGTCAACAACCCGAAAATGTTACGACAAATGACCAGCCCAACATCCCGCATTTATGCGGTGTTTCTCCATACCCTTCATCCTCAAAAACCCCACAAAAATAGTAAATTACGCAGCCCAATAGCAACACCAAACAGTCCACAAAACAATCCACAAAAGAGCGAACTCACGGCTTCTGATCACCGTCCCATGAGTTCTTACAAATATAGAACAACTTACCATGCATCTACAACTGTAAAGAATGAATGAAAGAGAGCAGTAAACTTACCTTATTTGTGGGATAACTCATCTCCTATCTTGATTCTTCAAACTCTAGGCTGAACTTGAAAGGGAGAGAAAATCAATTGGGATTTGTGGGGAATGTTTGGGAGGATTTTTGCAGAGATTAAGTATGGTTATTTTTCCCTATTATCATTCTAATATATAAAGGGGATAGGCCTTTAAAAAGGCCTCTTTGAACGACCCGAACTGGCCCAATTTTGGACGACCCGAACTGGCCCAGTTTTGGATTCTCGTTTAAGCAAGTAGGTGACAGTCTGCGCAGCCTCGCAAAAATGCTTATATCTCTCTACCCCGATATCGTATTGACAAACAGTTTAATGAGTTAGAAAATAGATTCATAGATCTTAAATTTTATGGGTGGAACACCCCATAACTCTAAGTATATTGGAAGAAAATCGTAGTTACATTTGACCCAAAGTTTCAGTAAAACTTATGAACGTAACTTGTGATGACTTTCATCGACTTTTGTTCCACCACTCGCTTGACTTCAAAATATAATACACGACTATCATACAAATAACATAACTCATAACATAACCTCCTTATCATGTTAAACACCCTGGTCTCACCCCAAAAGTACATGCTATAACATTCCCAACTTGTCGGCTTTCGACGAAACGTTATTTTCTTCAATTCCTTTAGCTTCTGAACCTTCCAACCCTCTTTGTACTTGTTGTTCATGATTTTCAATATTTGTAACTTCCAAGGTAACATGATTAACTTGTTTTATATATTTTCAAAAATGATCTCATTTTTTTTGGGTCCTACATTAGTTTGCTCACGACGTAGTTTTATGTACGAAAATATAGGGTGTAACATCATTCCCCCCTTGGGAACATTCATCCTCGAACGTTTACTTTTAGAGACTTTGGAATATTTTGCCAGAGTTTTCTCCATACACTAGACTATAACCAACCTGTATGCAGCCAGAAAACATACTATGCATGCCATACATGGCCAATGTCTATAAATAACAATACTTTGCCTCAAACAGTAGTAAATCATAAATACTGAAAGTTAGGAAATAAGAGCTTACCTGATGACCTACTAGCCTGAATAGAGTTGTGCTGTAGCATCCCATCTCGAGTCATATCTTCAGTTTGAAATAGGTAGGGGTATTTATACTTCATTTCTTCCTCCGCTTCCCATGTTATCTCTTCCACATTATTGTTTCTTCACAAAACCTTCACGGAGGCTACCTCTTTATTTCGTAGCTTGCGAATTTGTCGGTCTAGGATGGAAATTGGAATTTTCTTGTATGACAAGTCCTCCGTAATTTGTACATCATCTGTGGACACCACTCTAGTAGGATCGCCAATGCACTTCCGTAGCATAGATACGTGAAAATTCGCATGGACTGACTCCAATTCTGAGGGAAATTCTAACTCATAAGCTACTTGGCCCACTCTCCGAATAATCCTGTAAGGCCCAATATATCGTGGGCTAAGCTTGCCTTTCTTGCTAAACCTCATCACGCCCTTCATAGGGGATACCTTTAAGAATACCCAGTCATTAACCTGGAACTCTAAGTCTCATCGCCGCACGTCAGAAATTGACTTTTGGTGACTATGAGTTGTCAACAGTCGCTCCCGGATAAGCTTTACTTTCTCTACGGCCTGCTGAACTAGGTCTGGCCCATGTAACCTAGATTCTCCAACATCAAACCACCTTATAGGAGATCTGCACTTATGCCCATACAAAGCCTCGTACGGAGCCATCTGGATACTGGAGTGGTAACTGTTATTATATGCAAACTCAACAAGAGGTAGATGTTCATCCCAACTTCTTTTAAAATCCAACAAACATGCTCGTAACATATCCTCGAGCGTCTGAATTGTGCGCTCGGCTTGTCCATCAGTATGTGGATGAAAAGCTGTGCTGAGATTCATCTGAGTCCCTTGACCTCTCTGAAATAACCTCCAAAAATGTGCTATAAACTGGGCCCCACGGTCAGATATAATAGATACTGGTACTCCGTATAGTCGCACTATCTCCTTAATATATAACTTTGCATAATCTTCTGCTGTAAATGTAGATCTGACCGGTAGAAAATGAGCTGATTTAGTGAGCCTATCGACTATCACCCATATAGAATCGAACTTACGATGAGAACGAGGTAAACCCGTGACAAAGTCCATGTTTATCGCCTCCCATTTTCATGTCGGGATCTCTATAGTCTGCATTAGACCTCCGGTCTTTTGATGCTCTATTTTCACCTGCTGGCAACTAGGACACTGGGCAACAAACTCAGCAATGTTCTTCTTCATATCATTCCACCAGTACACATCCTTAATGTCATGATACATCTTCGTCGACCCAGGATGAATGGAGTACCACGAATAATGTGCCTCTGACATAATCCTGTCTCATAGCCCTTTTACATCTGGAACATACAAATGACCCATGTATCTGAGAACCCCATCTCCCTTGAGCTCTAACAATGGCTTCTTCTACTGCGGAACTCGCTCTCTCAACTCGACCAACTCTGGGTCCTCGTACTGCCTTTCCTTGACTTCAGCTATGAGGGATGATTTTGCAGTGTTTTGGAGTACAACTCCACCATCCTCAGAATCTACTAACTGAACCCCCAAACAAGCCAATTGATGAATCTCTCTAGTTAATTGTCTTTTCTTGGCCTTTACATGTGCTAAGCTACCCATAGATCGGCGACTTAAGGCGTCTGCTACAACATTAGCTTTCCCTGGATGGTAGAGAATATTAACATCGTAATCTTTCAATAACTCAAGGCATCACCTCTGTCGCAAATTCAACTATTTTTGCTTGAATATATATTGCTGACTTTTATGATCGGTAAATACATTAACATGAACACCATATAAATAATGTCGTCATATCTTAAGTGCATGGACAACTACAGCTAACTCGAGTTCGTGGGTTGGATAATTCTTCTTGTGCTTCCTTAACTGCCTTGAAGCATACGCAATTACCTTCCCATGTTGCATCGGGACATGTCCTAACCCGACACTTGAATCATCACAATACATGGCATAACCCTCTGGACCCTCTGGAAGTGTTAGAACTGGCACTGAGGTCAACCTGTTCTTAAGCTCTTGGAAACTCTGCTCGCAAGCCTCCGTCCACTGAAACTTAGTTTATTTCTGCGTCAACTTCGTCAATGGTGCCGAAAGGGAAGAAAAACCCTCTACGAACCTCCAGTAGTATCCTGCTAAACCTAGAAAGCTACGAACCTCTGTCGGAGTGGTAGGTCTAGGCCAAGATTTCACGGCCTCAATATTCTGAGTGTCTACCTTTATACCTTCATCGGATACAATATGCCCCAAGAATGCTATAGACTTCAACCAGAACTCACATTTAGAAAACTTAGCATACAACTTACAATCACGGAGGGTTTGGAGTACCGCTCACAAGTGGTCCACATGCTCATCCTTTGAACTTGAATAGACTAGAATATCATCAATAAATACTATCACGAACATATCTAAAAATGGCCGGAATAGGCTATTCATCAAGTCCATAAATATGGCAGGAGCATTCGTCAACCCGAAGGACATGACAAGGAACTCGAAGTGGCCATATCGGGTCCTGAAGGCTGTCTTCAAGATATCTTTCTCCTGAACTCTGACCTGGTGGTATCCCGATCTCAAATCTATCTTTAAAAAGAATCTAGCCCCCTGCAACTGATCAAACAAGTCATCGATCCTTGGAAGTGGATACTTATTCTTAATAGTTACCTTGTTCAGCTGCCTATAATCGATACACATCCTCAACGAGCCGTCTTTCTTCCGCACAAAGAGTACCGGTGCACCCCAAGGT
Organism: Nicotiana tabacum; assembly: GCF_000715075.1. Lineage (NCBI taxonomy): Eukaryota > Viridiplantae > Streptophyta > Magnoliopsida > Solanales > Solanaceae > Nicotiana > Nicotiana tabacum. The sequence goes on along the minus strand of NC_134097.1, from coordinate 14,166,602 downwards.
GAGGTACTAGGCCTGATGAAACCTTTCTCCAGCAAATCTTTTAACTGCTCCTTCAACTCCTTTAATTCGGCAAGTTCCATTCTATACAAAGGGATGGATATTGGTTGAGTTCCTGGAAGCAAATCCATGCTAAAATCAATCTCTCGTTCTAGAGGAATACCTGGAAGCTCATCTAGAAACACATCTGCATACTCTTTGATTACGGGAATAGACTGAAGTGTATGTATCTCAGCATCTGCATCTCTAACTCGAACAATATGATAAATGCACCCTTTTGCAATCATTTTCCTCGCCTTCAGATAGGAAATAAACCTACCTCTGGGTGTCGCTGTATTATCTACCCATTCAAGGACTGCCTCACCGAAAAAATTAAATCTGGCTGCCTTTGCTCGGCAATCAACTGTGGCATAGCAAGCTGCCAACCAGCCCATGATAGCATCAAAATCCATCATCTCTAGCTCAACTAGGTCGGCTGAGGTCTGACGACTACAAACTGTCACCGTACAACCTCGGTAAAACCGTCTAGCAATAATCGATTCTCCGACTGGTGTAGATACCGCAAAAGGATCACTTAGTATTTCAGGCACTATACCAAACTTCCCCGCGACAAATGGGGTAATATATGATAAAGTAGATCCTGGGTCTATCAAAGCATAAGCATAGTGAGAGCAAATGATCTATATACCTGTCACAACATCTGGTGAAGACTCCTGGTCCTGTCGACCCGCTAAAGCATAAATACGATTCTGATTAACACCTGAACTGGAACCTCTACCTCTGCCTCGACCTCTACCAGCCAAAGATTGAGACTCGCGCCCTGAAGGATGCACAGATATAGATGATCCTGTTGCTGAACTTGCTGGTTGTGCCATACCCCCAGAATCTCTATTTGGGCAATCTCACATCATATGCTCTGGACGCCCACACGTATAACAAGCATCAGAACCTGCTCGGCATTGGCCTAAGTGTCCTCTACCACATATGCCACACCGCGGCGGAAATGACCATGTCTACCTTGAACCTCGTTGTCGTTGCAAAACAGATGCCCGTGATTCAATTTAGTATTGTCTTCTTCCAGTCAAGAGAGTAGAGGGCCTATACATATACAGTATTACAGTATTTTCACCACCATCGAGCTATAATCGGTGAGCAGGTCCCTATTGGGCAACCTCTGATCAGATGGTAAGTTATATATACTGAGCTTACTGTGGCCGAGCGCTTATGAGCGAGCCCAAGATGGCCGAGATACAGAGCCTAGTATGGCCGAGCGCCTATGAGCGAGCCTACTACGACCGAGCAGTTACACGTACCGAGTCTTATAGGGCCGGACATTTATTTTACTTAATATATTGAAGGAGTTGAGTCAGTATCAGCAGGTAAATATATCTCCAGATCATCTTTGACTCCTAGTTACTTCCAATTATTATATTATTAGTTCAGTTTCAGTTTTCAGTTATGTTATTGCCTTAGATACTCGGTACATTATTTCGTACCGACGTCCCTTTTTTGGGGACGTTGCATTTCATGCATGAAGGTTCAGATAGACAGACAAGTTGACCTCCTCAGTAGGTGTTTTCAGAGTTCAACCTGATCGGTAAGCTCCACATCCTTCGGAGTTATCGGGTCTATGTTTTCGTGTACATCTTCTTCATGTATGTATATATATTATGGGTAGGTCGGGGCCCTGTTTCGATCATAATATATCTATCAGTAGAGGCTTGTAGACATATCATGTTAGTTAGTAGAGTATGTTGCGTTTGTAGGCCTGGTATGTATATTTTGGTGGTTTGTCAGCTGTAGTATTTATGACGGCCTTGTCGGTCTAGCTTTATATTGATGTTTAGTTAGCGCTGGTTTCCATTCAGTTTTATATTTTGCTTCACAAATTGTCTTGCAAGGTGGCCCCATGGTCAAATTATGACATTATATGTTGAGAGTCCCTTAGTCGCAATTTGGTACGCCAGGTTAGGTGAGGCACCGGGTGCTGGTCTCGCTCCCAGGTTCGGGGCGTGACAAGAATAGACGTATTAAATACAGTATAGATATATATAATTAAAAAATAATTTAAATATACAACAATAAACTTTTATTTATCTTTCAGAATTATCATCTATATTGAATTCAAACAAATATGTATGTTTAAAATATAATGAAATACAAACATATATGTAGATATAAAATACATAGACATACAGTGATATACAATGAAATATATTGAATACCGTGGAATACTGTCACACCTCCTTTTTGCGAGGGGGATATGGGAGTTTTTCCAATTTAAGTGATATTAATCGAATTGGGATTATTTAATTAATTCAGATTTGCCACTTGGAATAATTTATGGTGTCCCAAGTCACCGGTTTATTTTAAATCCCAAATCGAGGAAATTTGACTCTATTTAAAGTCTGCGAAATGAGAAGACCGGGTAAGGAATTCTGTTAACCTGGGAGAAGGTGTTAGGTATTCGCGGATTTCGTAGTTTTAGCACGGTCGCTTTAATCTTACATGGCTTAATTAAATTATTTAATTACGTATTTTAGAACCTATGTGTTTTTACCTTTTACCACTTTTAAATATAGCGTCTATAGATTTAATCTTTGGAACAGACTACATGTGTGTGAGTCTGCTTTGTTTAGGGCAATAAAATCATGTCACGCGAACGTGTACACAATTAATTGCGCTTTATTAATTTAAGATTGTTTGGCCGAAGTTGCGTGAACGCATACCTCGATTTAATTTTGGATATCGGGATCACATCATGCAGATATGCACGCGATCACGATAAAAATCCGCGCCTAAAGCATTTCTACGAGTGATTAATTAAGGCATTTTATTTACTAAGATTGTTTGACCATGGTCACGCGAACATGTACCTTGGTTTGTTTTTGACATCACAACTATGTCACGCGTGCGTATACATAATTGTAATAATTAGGTTGATTATAAATACCTTAAGTTATGCTTATGTCTTTAAACTAAATACTCTATGTCATATGGCTAAGTGTAAGGATAATTTCCTATTGATTGCTTAAGTCTCCTATTTCTTATATTAACCTATGTTAAAGTGATAAGATTTAAAACTCATTTGCATTTGAAAATCTTAAAGTGTAAAGACCTCAACTCATTTTATTAGCCAAAGACCTAGAGTACAATCTCATGGACCTAATTGATTTGGGCCTGAATTCGTACCATGATTACTGTTAGGTTGCTTGTAAAATCTATCTTTTTATGATTTTAAACCAATAGTATTGGAATTACTGTATTTTAATTATTTAATGACATAATAAAACTACTAACTAACGCAAGGCATGAGAGGATATAATATAAAACTAAACTAAATTATCTCACTAATATGGGCAATGATAACAAATCTGCCTACTACTCATCTAGCAAATTTTTCTAAAAATTGCTTTTCTTGTTTTTATTATTCGAACGTACCGATCTTATGACTTCATGAAACTTTAAACATATTTGATAATTTTTTCAGTACCCTTTAACATAAAGCTAACATAACTTAAATTGCCTAAAACAGTGTAAATGATTAGTTCTACATGTTTTCATACACAACTCTCAAACAAACAACTATATGCAATATTCAAATAGAACACAGATTTTTGATAACCAGTAGAATCATAATCATGATACAATAAGATTTAAACATTTACATTGTCTAAGAATGTATCTTGATAGCAGCAAAAATAAATAAGTAAGAAAATAAGTCTCTGAAAGCTTGAAGTAAAGCAGCAGCAACGAATGAAATCCACTAGAATAAGAAGACGACCATATTTTTAAAATAGGAAAGGAATGTATATTTTGATTCTGAAAGAACAAGGTTGATTTTCATAAGTTTTTCTTTTGAAAGAGAGCATAATCTTAAAGCAGTCTATAATGAGTCCATAATGTGTATTTAGATCTAGAATCAATCCCCCTCTAATGAAAAAGGAGGGGTGTATTTATAGAGTGAGGGAGTGAAAAGGGATGAGAATTAGGGTATAAAAGAATCTGCCAGAATTCCCTATAAATTAGGGAAATGGCATCTTTCTTAACAGAAATGGACAGCTGTCCAATTTATAGTACCTTCCTTATCTTAGAAAAGGGACAACTGTCCAATTTCTGGATATTTTGGATCTTATCCCTATTTTCCTACTCAGCATTGGGACAGTTGTCCCAATTCTAGAAGTTTATAGTATTTTTTGAATAATTTTCAGAATTAGGAATCCAAAACTGACCCTTAAGGGTCTTGGAATTACCTCAGAACTAGATCGGTTCTGGGCTCGAGTCAGGTGACTCTGGGTCTAAGGACTTTGGGCTCTTAAGCTTTTACAAAGCTATGGACCTGTCTATTCATTCAGACAGACCCAATTTATGAGCCTAGTAGAACGGCCCACTTCAGTGAGGCCCGGTTCTTAACCAAACAAACAATAGTAAAATAAATAAAAAAAATGGCGATTAATTTAACAAAATAAATAACTAATCAGTAATACTAAAATAAACTCAGAACTAATAAATATAAAAAGAAAAATAAATAATAAACAAAACAGAAAGCAAAAAATAAAAATAAATAAATAAAAAAAGTAACAACACAAAATAAAACGCGTAATAATATAAAAATTAAGGAAAACAGAATATATCTAAGCACTGATTATATATATATATATTTAGTTTGTTTAATTAAATAATTTAAACAGAATATCAGACAGTAATAAATAAATAAAATAAAGAAAGAAGAACAGTAATCGACAAGAAACACAAAATATAAAGATGAAAAAAAAGGAAATAACGTAAAATATACCAAAAAAAAGATCTAGCCGTTAAAAACCCTCATGCCAAGACTCCCGTCTGGGATCTGAGATCCTTGATGGGAGATCTTGGCAGGAGGATTATTAAACGGACTATGTTGGATTTAGGGTTTTGAAAAACAGATTTAGGGTTTCGGAGACCCTAAATCTAAGATCTATGATTTTTGGTGGTGTTTGTTTGGGGATTTGGTTGATAGGGTGAGGTTCAGGGAGATGAGGAGAGTGTATGGTATGAGTTTGAGGGGTTTTGGAGGTCCACCGCCGCCGTAGGTAATTTTCGGCAGCAGGATTAGGGTGTTTGGGATCTAAGATCCAAAATCTGTTGATTTTGGTGGGGTTTTGGGGGAATCAGTTATTATGGTGGGATTCTAGAGGGTGATGAGAGTGTATAGGGTAAGTTTGGGTGGCTTTGGAGGTCCACCGACGTCGTAGGGCAATTTCCGGCGGCATTGTGGGAGGGGCATATTGGCGCGGCTAAGGTTTGGTCAGAGAGAGGTGAGAGACGGGGGTCGTCTCTAGGGTTAGAGAGAGAGAGATGTGGGGGGGAGGGGGGGGAGGGGTTCACGTCCCAATTTTCCCTCCGCCTGGGTATCGTGATGGCACTTAGTCTTAGGGACTAGGTAAGCCTAACAATAATTAAAACAACATTGTTTAAATAGAATCTCTTAAGACTCCCAAAACCGGTAGTACAAGTCATAAGCTCTACAGAGTGTTTGCTAGAAAACTTCTAAATACAACTGTCTAGAAATAAGAATAAACAGTGCAAAACGAAAAGTTGAAGGTGACTCTGAAGCCTGCGAACGCAGCAGCAGGTTTACCTTAAGTCTCCACAGTAACAGTCCACACAGATAACTAACGAACAAGTACCTGGATCTGTACAACAAAAAAAAATGTGCAAAAGAGTAGCATGAGCACACAACAGCGGTGCCCAATAAGTATCAAGACTAATCTCGGTGAAGTAGCGACGAGGACTAGTCAAGACACCCACTGGTCTAATAAACTGAACAAGTATAAGTATAGGGATGACAGAACATGACATCTATCTAAGGACCCCGAGATATGGATAACGACATAGCAACTACAATAAGGAAGGAAAAACGGCAAGTAACAACGGAAAACCAGGATAAGACACAGAAGAATGAACGAAAACACAACCCACATCCAGAAATTCACAATACAATAAAGGCAAGTAGTAACTCAGCAGCTGCAATAGTTTTCACATCAGGTCTCAGCCAATAACCCCAATAAATTAGTCAAAATCCTTCAAGTGTAAACTTTCACCTGTAAGTTTCTTTTTTTTTAAAAAAAAATTGAGGTCTTTAGATTATAATCCTTTCCAATAAGAAATTATTTTTGAAATATACTTCCTTCAAATATAGTTCTTTCAAGATAAAACATTTCAAATATAAACTTTTCAAATAATTAGCCTTCAAACATAATTCTTTCAAGATAAATACTTTTCAAGTATAACCCTTTCAAATAAATATCTTCAAATATAGTTCATTCGAGATAAATACTTTTCAAATATAAAATTTTCAAATAATTAGCCTTCAAACATAGTTCTTTCAAGATAAATACTTTTCAAATATAAACTTTTCAAATCATATCCTTCGAGTATAAGTCACCCTGTGACACCTGAGCATGGAAGATTTACAGCCCCGAACACAGATATAACCACAGTGGGGAATCTACCGGAATATCATCCCGTAATCCCAAAATAAATATGCAGTGCTGGGGGAATCTCCCGGAATACATCCGTAGTTCCAATTTAAATATGTAGTACTGGGGGATCTCCCGAAATATGTCCGTAGTCCCAAAGTAAATATGCAAGACAGGGGGATCTCCCGAAATACGTCCGTAGTCCCATTTTAAATATGCAAGACAAGGGGATCTCCCGAAATACGTCTGTAGTCCCAATTTAAATATGCAGTGCTGGAGGATCTCCCGGAATACGTCTGTAATCCCAATTTAAATATGCAGCGCAAACAATAGAGATAACAACTATAACACGACAGAAACCTCGTAAATCACCACAACGAGTACAAAAGCAATAATGACATAAATGCAAAGTACGACGGGTAAATCAACTCAAGAATTTAAGTCACAAGAACGGTATAACTCATTCACAAGAAATAACTACAGTAAAGAATGTTAGGCACAAGGAGAACAACTTAACAAGGAAAAACAAACAAAAATGTAGCAACGATTCCACAATATTCAAGTCAACAATAAGAAGCCAACACGAGTCAAATAGTTCCAATAATGGCAAGTCAACTAAGATATAGGTTATCTAAACTCCTTTTGAGGTTGAGCAATTACGAGAAAAATTCAACAATTCAAATAAGGATAAGCAGCGAAAGATAATCACAACTCCAATTAAGACTAGACAATTATAGAGTGAGAAAATAATGATTTCAATTAAAGATAAGCAGTAATAAATTTTATATATATATATATATATATATATATATATATATAGAAGAGGTAAAAATCTTTGGTTAAGTCGATTAAGGGTCAAATAGACAGTAAGAGTGAATCCTAAAGTAATTATCTCTAGTCAAAGCATGTAGAGGTGAAATTAGCAAATAGGAATTCAAACGTTTCAAAAACAACATCATACACAGTGAATATAAGGACATAAGAACCCTAAAAGGCCAACTTTCCACAAATAGGTCCGAGCACGCACTCGTCACCTCGCGTACACAGACTACAATCAACATAGATAACTCAAATCCTAAGGGGTAGTTCCCCCACACAAGGTTAGGCAAGATACTTACCTCGAGTCAAGCTCAATAAATCCGTAAGAACGCCCCTTCCACGAATATCTGGCTCTGGATGGCCCAAATCTAACCAAAAAAAATTACATATCATAATTACAACCATAATAGACTCATCTAATTAACGAAATCAACATTTTAACGAAAATTCTGAAATTAACTCAACATCGCCCGTGGGGCCCACTTATCGAAATCGGGTAAAAATCACAAAATATGAACATCTATTCACTCACAAGTCCAACCATATAAGAATTACTCAAATCCGACCACAAATCCCCTTGCAAAACTCGAAATCTTCATAGAAGAAGTTCTTCCATTTTTTCCCAATTTCAACCCTAAAAATCCGAAACTAAATGAATAAAACAACTATAGATTAATGGAATACAACCAAAAATGAGTTAGGAATCATTACCCCAAAGTTTCCTCTGAAAATTCATCGAAAAATCGCCAAATTCCGAGCTCTCAAGTCCAAAAACGAAGAATGAAACCAACCCTCGAATTTCTCTTTTCTGCCCAGGCGTGACCGCACCTGCGCATAATTAGACACATCTGCGCGACCGCAGGTGCGCATGTCCAACCGCACCTGCGCTTCCTCTCGCTTCTACGCACCAAAAATCCGCTTCTGCGGAGCCACTGATGCGCACAATTTCTCCGCACCTGCGGAGACTGTCAAGTCCAGCTCTTCTCGTACATATCCTTGGCTATAAAGGAATCAGGTTAGTGTAGTTCTGGAATTTTTGGTAGCTGGGACTACCAGAAAACTGTGATTTCACTATTGTTGCTGCTGAACTCCTTATTACACCAAAGTAACAAATGAAGAAAACTAACTAAGCCTATCAGCTACAAGTTACAAGATTCCTATCTGTAAATTTTCCGAAGCTTGGTCTTGAGTCTTGGCTGGCTAATTATGCAGACTCTGATCTGAATCTTGATGCTTGTTAGCTGCAGGTGCTGGTTCAATCTTCTTCATCTTTTCGGATCAAGATGGGACATGCAAAACTTGGGACTTCAATCTCGTCTTGAGCAGCCCATATCTTCTCCGCTTATGTACTTCGGGTTTTTCTTTTTTCTTTTTTTCTTTATTCCGGATTGAGACCTCTTCTTTTGGTCGTCTCGAACCCAGTACTTTAAAGTATAACCTGCTCAGGAATCAAAATAAACAAACGAAATTTTCTGCTCTAGTTTTCACTAGAAAATTTTCGTGAGTTATTGTAACAAAATTCTATACTACTTTATTATCGAAAGCTATAAAAGACGGGAATGGTGTACCTGGAGTAAACATAGACTAGGGAGTGGAGACCCTATGTCTTAAAAGTAAAATCAACTAGGGATTGGAGACCCTATGTTGGAAAAAATCACTAGGTTATGCTGGTATCAACTAGGGAGTGGGATCCTATGTTGGCATTAACTAGGGAGTGGAGATCCTATGTCGAAAAGTCTTCAGGTTATGCTGGCGTCAACTAGGGAGTGGGACCCTATGTTGGAAAGTTATCAGGTTATGCTGGCGCCAACTAGGGAGTGGGAACCTATGTTGGAAAGTCATCAGGTTATGCTGGCATCAACTAGGGAGTGGGACCCTATATTGGAAAGTCATCAGGTTATGCTGGCATCAACTAGGGAGTGGGACCCTATATTGGAAAGTCATCAGGTTATGCTGGCATTAACTAGGGAGTGGGACCCTATGTTGGAAAGTCATCAGGTTATGCCGGCATTAACTAGGGAATGGGATCCCATGTTGGAAAATCATCAAGTTATGCCGGCATCAACTAGGGAGTGGGACCCTATGTTGAAAAGTCATCAGGTTATGCCGGCATCAACTAGAGAGTGTGATCTTATGTTGGAAAATCATCAGGTTATGCTGGCATCAACTAGGGAGTGGGACTCTATATTGGAAAGTCATCAGGTTATGCTGGCATCAACTAGGGAGTGGGACCCTATGTTGGAAAATCATCAACTAGGGATCAGAGACCGTAGTTTTGAATTATTTTCAACATTATTTCTTCTTTTCTTCCTTTATTTTTCAAAGGATGAGTGAATGCGGGAAAGAATTTTGGAGGAGACTTCCCTTTTGAAGCTGTTGTTGCAAAGCTGTTTCCAGCCTTTGCGCGATTTTCCCTTGGGTTGCCCCTGCTTTTGCAATGTTGCTTTCGGGTTGCGCCTATTTCTTGTTTTCTTCAACAAAGAACAATTTGTCAGTTTGAAATGGTGGTTGGTTTTGTGGCCTTGATTATTTGGTCACTCGATCTTGTCCCGTCTTTTGGATGAAGATTTTGATTGCTTGCTGGCTCGCTGGGGATTGGTTTCATTTCTAACCCTAGAGATCTTGTCTTTTCCAAAATCTTACCAGGACGGTTAATCACGCGGAACTTAACCTTCTTTAACTTTATTTTGTCTTTGTGGCACTTTGACTTTAATCCCTTTCCTTTCGGGAATTCTTGATTTCGAAGCATCAGCTATCATGGTCGGTCGAGGTCGACTCGATGCACCTGCCGAGGCTGGGCGCTTTTTGTATACTAACTTGTATCAAATGAGAACCTTATAGATCGGTCTTGCCATCCTTTCTTTGTCTCAATTTAGAATAGAATTAGACCGAAAGGGATTGAAAGGAAATAAACGACGGAATGGATAAAAGAATATAGACAAGAGGTATCCCTTTCGGAAAAGGGAAAAAAGTACTTATCTGGAGTGTATGCGGACTTCAATGAACATTACATGCCTCTTGGACTGGATGCCTGATCTGTGCGAACCGTCCAACTCTCAGAAATCCACCATAACTTATACTTCAAGATTGAGAAACCTTGCCCAGGACTGTCTCCATGTCAGCGACCAATTATCCTTTTTTTGATCAGTGGTGCCCTTTGCAGGTTTTCACCAGCTAACCTCTCTCATTTCTCTTCTCACAATCGCCTTGTAGTGCTCTTTGCGAGTTTTCACTAATGAGGCTCTCTCATTTTCAATTTATTTGCTTACCATCGCCTCACGGTGCCCGTGTGGGTTTTCACCGATAAGAATCTCTCATTTTATTTCTCTCATTTGGGTTGTATCAGATCTGAGTAACTGTATCCTCCAATTTTGGACATCTTTACCGATTGATCGGAAGTACTTGAACATGATTTGGGTAGAATTTGAATCACATTACAACCTTGGAACCTTTCAGGCGAAAGCGCCGCCAAACCACTATAAATTCTGCCCCAGTTTCATCTTTGGGGGACTTGAACCGTAATTTTAAACTGTTCGCATACCTCCCTCATCAGATGACTGTTTAGATTTGCGGCATTGTTGGTAGTGATGGTTTTTGGAATACCAAAACGATAGATAATGTTGGAATGTATGAAGTCCACCACTACTTTCTTGGTGATGGCTTTAAAAGTGATCGATTCGACCCATTTTGTGAAGTAATCAATGGCAACCAAGATGAACCTGTGCCCATTTGAGGCTTTCAGCTCGATCGGCCCAATGACATCCATACCCCAAGAAACAAACGGCCAAGGTGCTGACATAGGATGCAACTCTGAAGTCGGTGCATGAATCAGGTCACCGTGTATCTGACACTGATGACACTTCCTGACAAACTTGAAGCAATCCTTTTCCATGGTCATCCATTAATAACCTGCCCGTAGGATTTTCTTTGCCAGGACATATCCGTTCATGTGGGGCCCGCATACTCCTGAATGCACTTCATTCATGATCTTTTCAGCTTCTTTGGCATCCACACGCCTTAAAAGATTCAGATCTGGAGTTCTCTTATACAACACTTCTCCGCTTAAGAAGAAACTGCTGGCAAGCCTTCTAATGGTTCTCTTTTGGTCTCCATTGGCCTGCTCAGGGTATTCCTTTGTTTTCAAGAACCTTTTAATATCATGATACCATGGCTGGTCATTTGGTTCTACTTCAACCGTGTTGCAATAACCATGTCTTTCTCGGATTTGAATCTCCAACAAGTCAATATGGACGTTTCCCGGATACGGCAGCATTGCAGCTAAGGTAGCTAGTGCAGAACAAAGGTCTTCCAGGCTCAGGCGGAACCAACACCAGCAGATTTGACAAATATTCTTTGATTTTGTCAAAAGCTTCTTGACACTCATCCGTCCATTTAATCGTTGCGCCTTTCTTTAGCAGCTTAAAGATGGGCTCACACATGGTAGTAAGCTGAGTGATGAACCTACTGATGTAATTCAACCTTCCTAGAAAGCTCATGACCTCTTTCTTGGTTTACGGAGGTGGCAGATCTCGGATGGATTTTATCTTTGTTGGATCCAACTCAATACCCCTCCGACTGACTATAAACCCCAAAAGCTTCCTAGATGGAACTCCGAATGCGCATTTAGCCGGATTCAATTTCAAATCATACCTGCTCAGGCACTCAAAGAACTTTCTTAAATCCTTCACATGGTCTTCCTGTGTTCTGGACTTATTGATCATGTCATCCACATACACCTCAATTTCCTGGTGCATCATGTCGTGAAAAATGGCAGTCATAGCCCTCATGTAAGTTGCCCCGGCGTTCTTTAGACTGAATGGCATGACCCTGTAACAATAAGTCCCCCATGGTGTGGTGAAAGTTTTCTTTTCTGCATCTTCTTCATCCATTAGGACTTGGTGATACCCAGCATAACAATCCACAAAAGATTGTATCTCATGTTTGGCATAATTGTCGACAAGGATGTGGATGTTGGGTAATGGGAAGTTGTCCTTAGGGCTTTCTTTGTTCAAATCCCGATAATCAACATACTCGGATCATCCCATCTTTCTTTGGTATTGGGACTACATTGGCCAACCACGTGGTGTATCGGACTACTCGGATCACACCAACTTTTAATTGTTTGGCAACCTCTTCTTTAATCTTATCGCTGATGTCTGTTTTGAATTTTCTTTGCTTTTGTTGGATAGGTAGACAACCGGGATAAGTCAGCAACTTGTGTACCACTAGATTGATACTTAGTCCTGGCACATCGTCATAAGACCATACAAACACGTCTTTAAATTTAAACAAGAGTTGGATCAATGCATCTCTAGTTTTTTCCTCGGCGTGAATGCTTATCATGGTCTCCCTGACCTCTTCTGAATTTCTCAAATTAACTGGCTCGGTTTCATTTAGGTTTGGCTTAGGCTTATTCTCAAATTGTTTCAATTCTCGATTTATTTCCCTAAAAGCCTCATCTTCATCATATTTTGGTTCTTGATTCATTACTTCACAGTTAGACAACGTTTTAGGATCTGGGCATGAAGTCCACAAACATGTCATGTTATTTAAGTCCGCATTATTAGAACTGAAAAGAGAAAGATAAGAAAAATAGCAAAATCAGAAAGAATAACAGGAAAAGATTCATAGACGATGAAATATTGATTTCATTTCATTGAATTTGAAGATATGAGGGTTTACATCGAAATTTAAAAAGACAACAAAAACTAAAAACATTCGAGTTACACCCTGAAATAACTCGAAATGCAGAAAAGATGGCAAGACTGAACTACCGGGATTCCCGCCTAACTGGGATGGAGTAGCCTGCCAGTTTTGCAATTTAGCATTAGGACCCATGTATTGCACCTCAGTAGTGCTCGAGCCTTCACCCGGTTGGACCATGTGGACTTCATAGAGCATTTGTCTCATTGCTTCACAGATATCCTAAATTTCGTCAGCCGTGAAGGCCTCTTCTTCTTCTTCTATATATCTTGGCTTAACAAACGATTTGGCGAGGTGCGGGATTGGCTGAGGCAAAACCCACCCATCTTTCTTACGTTTATCGGCCCATTTTTCGTCGGCATTGGTGGGTTGGAAACCTATGCCAAAGAATTTCTTGTTGGCAGCCAAGGTGATGGGTTCTGTGATGCCCTGTAAGGATACCCTGAGCCCTTTTCCAGGCTTGTACCCATGTCTGATCATTTTGCTGGCGACCATGATTGATGCTCTTGATAAACAAGGTTGAGGGCATGGGATTCCTTCCTCGCACTGGTCGGCGAGCACAATTTCAAAGGCTTGATAGACGATGTGCTCACTTCCCTCTCTTTCCTCGAGGTACGGGACTGCCAGGTCCCTATAGATTGACTGTTCATCTTCTCCATGGACCACTATTTCTTGGTTCTCATGTTCAAACTTGACCATTTGATGGAGAGTAGAGGGCACGGCTCCTACTGCATGGATCCATGGTCTTCCTAACAGAAAGTTATAGGAAGTGTCCATGTCCAAAACTTGGAATGTTACATCAAAATCTACGGGGCCAATGGTTAGGATTAAGTCAATCTCCCCTATCGTGTCCCTCTTGACACCATCGAAAGCACACACGCAAATATTGTTTAGTTTGATCCTTTCAGTCCCAATTTCCATCCTCTACAATGTTGATAGAGAGCAAATATCGACTTCGAACCCGCTGTCCAACATGATCCTTTTCACATAATATCCCTCACACTTGACAGTCAAGTGAAGGGCCTTGTTATGGGCGGCTCCTTTGGGAGGCAAATCGTTTCGGCTGAAGGAGGTTCGGTTGACCTCAAAAAATCGCTCTGCCATTCTTTCTAACTGTTCAACCGTGGTCTCAATTGGAACATACGCCTCATTCAGCGTCTTTAGAAGCACCTTTTGGTGTTCGTTTGAGCTCATCAGTAGAGACAAGAGTGAAACCTGGGAAGGGGCTTTTCTCAGTTCATCAATTACAGCATACTCCGAGGTTTTCATCTTCCGGAAGAATTCCTCCGCTTCTTCAGTATCTACAGGCTTTTTGAGGGGGAAATGCTTCTTCTTGGTTTTGTTCAATTCTTCTGGGTTATGATACTTCCCAGATTGGTTTGTTTCATTCACTTCCCCCTAACTTCCTTCCCTTTATATCGGACAATTGTCTGATTGTAGTTCCAAAGGACGGCATTAGTGTCTTTTATGGGATTTTGTAGCATGTGGCTAATGATCAAAGGCTCATCTAGCCTAGGTGGAATGACTGGCCTCCGTGCTACGTAAGTCCCTTTCGGTACATACATTTTTGGCAGATTCGGCATGGTTTTCCTCTGCTCCAATCTCTTGGGAGGGCTTAACATGAGCTTCCCCTTTCTAGGGGCTCTTGGAACGTAGAGAATGGCCTTTTTGGCAGGTGCTGCCCCTGTCTTTGCTTCCCCGTCCTTTTCTTCATTTTGGGGAGTGGAATTCATCTTTTTCTCATCACGGACTTGTTTTGCCACCGTTTTGGGTTTCTTTTCGGAGTCAACAATGGAAATTATAGCTTTTAATGCTGGGTCGAATTCTTTGTCTTTGTAGATCATCTCGATGACCGGCCCGTTGTTGTAGGCTGGTAACGGGTTATTGGTCAAAGTAGGGACTTCCTCGTCCCTTAACACTACCCGCTTCTGTTCTATCAGATTCTCGACTACTCTCTTAAGGGTCTAAAAATCTTTAGTGTCATGCCCTTCCGCCCCTGAGTGATAAGAGCACCTAGTACCTGGCCTGTAGGATTGAGATTCCGGGTTCTATCTGTTCGGAGGTACCAGTTGTAATAGGCCCATTTGGACTAATTTTTGGAAGAGGTTGGAGTAAGATTCACCAATGGGGGTGAAGTCAGTTTTCCTGGGTGGTTCACGGGGATGGGTGTTATACTGGTAATTGTTTTGAGGTGGACGAGGATTATACGAAGCTTGGTGATGAGGGTTATTTCTTGGAGGTGGAGCTCTGTTTTGATTGTAATATTGTTGTGGCCGGGAAGGATGAAGGGCCATAGCATAAGCTGCATCCTGGTGGGGGTAATAATGTTGCGGGGCCCTGGAAGGTGGACCAGAATAATCCTGGGGTCGCTGAGAGTTTCTTAAGCTCGAAGCCATCATAGCTCCCTATTCCTTTTTCTTCCAGCTTGCTAAACCTCCCTAGCCGCTCTGAATGGCTTGGGAAGTGCTTCTTAGAGCTAATTGACAAAATATGCGGCTTGTTTTTAGGCCGTTCTCTACCATTTCTCCAATTTTGATGGCCTCTGCGAACGGTTTGCCTATGGCAGACATCTTGTTTTGGAAATAATCGGCCCTTTAGGCCTGTAAGAAGACACTAACCATCTCGGTCTCATCCATCAGGGTTTTTACCCTGGTCGCTTGTTCACATCATTTGATAGTGTATTCTCGGAAGCTTTCCAAGGCTTTCTTTTTGAGGTTGGTCAAAGAATTTCTGTCCGGGGCTATATCAACATTGTATTGGAATTGCCTTACAAAATCCGGAGCCAGTTCATCCCATATATGCCAATGGGAGATGTCTTGGTCCATATACCATTCAGAAGAAATTCCGGTGAGGCTCTCTCCAAAGTAGGCCATTAACAACTCCTCTTTTCGACCAGCGCCCCTCAGCCGGTTACAGTATCGCTTTAAGTGAGCAATCGGGTCTCAATGCTCGTCATATCTTTCAAGCTTTGGCATCTTAAAGCCCACAGGTAAATGCACGTGAGGGAACATGCACAGATCAGCATATGACACGCTCTTTTGGCCACTCAGACCTTGTATATTCTTGAGTCTTTACTCAATGCTTTTTATTTTTCGTGCTATCTCCTCTTGATCAGGATTCCTCACCGCTTTCTCATGTTCTACGGGAGACTCAAATTGTGGGTGCTGAGGATAGGAATTTAGGGTAACCCGAGCGGTGTCCAATTGGAATTGGGGAGCTTGGAAAGTAAAAGTTGATGGTTCAAAGGTTTGTCGCGGCAGTGTTGGTTGTGCCATGCTAGAGGCCGGTGGTGCATGAACACTGTAGATGATATTCCTGAAGATGGTGCCTGGGGGAAAACCTCAGAAGGCATACCGGCGAAATTGGTTGACATGGTGGGGTACTCAAACGGGATGAATGGGTTGGTCACTGGGATAGGGACATTGGTGGTTCCTCCCGTCCTGGGGAGTAATTCAGGGAATCCAGGGATAGTACTGGGTGGTTCCCTGCCGTTGGACTAGGCGTCCCATATTTCTATCATAGGGCATCACATCCTTCTATTTTCCTCAGCAATTGCTGACTCTGACTGTGGGATAGCCGATACCGGGCTATCCTCGGGCTCAATGATGGGTAGATGACTTTCTGAGGTCCTGGCGATACTTCCTTTAGATCTCGTGAAATAAGGGTGTGAAGCCAGATTACTACCACAAAACCAACCACCTAAAAATAGAACCTGTTCTTTTAGCGCGCACACAACAAACCGGTTAGTTTGAGACATTTAATACATAGGGAATCACATATTGGGGGATGCAATGCACCTAAACAGTTAAACGTTTTCCTAAATATTTTGCAACGGCTATGTGTTTCATCCCGGCTTTATTGTCTCTCTCTTTTGCTTTCTTAATTACTTTCTTTAGGGTTATGATCGAATCCTATGTGGATTGCCTATGTATCATGACACCACATGAATACGATCATTACGTAGTTCAGGGGATAGGTATGAAGTAACAAAGCACATTTTTTCTTCATTTCATTAACAAAGATATCTCTTTTTTTTGGTTTTTCATTACAGGGAATTAAAGTACTGACGACTAAAAAGAAAAACAATACAAACTCAAAATAAATGACAAAACAATTTTGAACAAAACTCTAGAAAGCAATAAAGTACAGACTCGAAGACTGAAAAGTCAAAAGTACATGAGAGCCTCTACCGGTCTTCTTGGAGCATGTGGGGTATTATCTGGTCTTTGTGCGGGCCTTCACGCAATATCTTCTTGAAGACGGTCTAAGTCATCCATTACCTGGTGGACGAAGGTCATCATAGAAGCGAAAAACATGGACCTAGTCATGTCTTCACACTCGTGACATTTCATCACGACATAGTTAGCTATCCCCTTAATCCTGCTTCTGATAACTCCTTTCTCTTGAAGCAGATGCCCAATTTGCTGTGCTCGGGCTTCCAACACTTGTGCGCTATTGTTTTGGTCATGTAGCTGTTGCACGCTTTCTTCTAGTTGGCAAATTAGTGCGTAGCAGTGCTCCTTTTCTGTCTTTAAATATTTGGTTTGCTGGACCATTTCATTCCCAAGGGCAAATAACTTCTCCTTTAGAATTGTTATTTCTTTGCCATATTTTTGTCTCAAATGGTGGGCCTATTCTTCTGCTCCTTTGGCTAGTTTTGTTTGAGCATTTAGCAAATCCCTTTCGGTTTTTATTAAGTCAGTTGCATAGTCGTGGACCTTCATTCTTAAGTTGTTGATGATATTTTCATCCTTCTCACTTCTTATAAGCGTTTCAGTGGCTATCCTTATGTCCCGGAGTTTGGCTCGGAGCGCCTCGTTCTCTCGGGTCAATTTTCTCTTTTCACCTTCGGTTACCTGTGCCTGTAAGTCATTGTCAAATGCGAGGTTCCTCAACTTTTCCTCTAAGGCATGGATGGTGGCTTGATATTTCTTTTCCTTTTCTCCCCAGACCAAACGCTCTCGGATTTTGTCATCAAAAGCCTGAATATGAGGCCTTTTGGCGGGCCTTTCTGGCTCGGGCTCCGGTTCCTCATCAATGCAATTCCTTTTTTCGAACGATGCGGCATAGCCCGGATCTACTTCATCTTTGGAAAGATTAGGTACTTGGGTGTCCTCTTTTAAATATGGCGTTTATAGATTTAATCTTTGAAACAAACTACATGTGTGTAAGTCTGCTTTGTTTGGGGCACTAAAATCATGTCACGCGAACGTGTACACAATTAGTTGTGCTTTATTAATTTAAGATTGTTTGGCCGAAGTTGCGCGAACTCATACCTCGATTTAATTTTAGATATCGGGATCACATCGCGCGGACATGTACGCGATCACGATAAAAATCCGCACCTAAAGCATTTCTACGAGTGTTTAATTAAGGCATTTTATTTATTAAGATTGTTTGACCATGGTCACACGAACATGTACCTTGATTTGTTTTTGATATCACAACTATGTCATGCGTACATGTACATAATTGTAATAATTAGGTTGATTATAAATACCTTAAGTTATGCTTATGTCTCTAAACTAAATACTCTATGTCATATGGCTAAGTGTAAAGGTTCGATACTAGGTGATATGTTTGTTTGTATTAGATAGGGGCAGCCTATGTATTATCTGTCAAGCAGGCCTAGATTTAAAGTTTGAGACCTGATAAGGACGGAGTCCAAATGAACTCTAGCCCAAGACATATATTTAGGCCTAGCTAATGAATTCAGTTCAAAAGAATTTGGGCCTGCTTGAGTCTAATTGACTCTGGCCCAATGCATATTTTAAGGCAGCTAGATGAATTCAGTCCAAACAATTTGGGCCTAGTGATCATGGAGTCCAAATGATCCTGGCCCAATACCATGTTATTAAGCAATCAATCAACTAAACACATTTAATTCAGAAGGATCTGGGCCTGATGATGAGTCCAAATGACTCTGGCCCAATGTTCATTTTTATGGACAACTAAATGAAATTAACTAAAGACATTTGGGCCTGGTGATATTGAGTCCATATGTCTCGGGCCCAACTCAATATTATTAAGCATTCAATCAATTAAACACATTTAATTCAAGAAGGTTGGGTCTAATAATGAGTCCGGTTGACTCTAGCCCAATATCCATTTGTGGACAAATTACTCAAAAATAATTTGGGCCTGATGATAATGAGTCCAAGTGACTCTGACCCAGTGCATATTTGTGTGAATGAATTAGAAATTTATAACAGTAATTATCAGATTTTAACCTATATTTGGTTTGTCTTTTAAAACAGAAAACTAAAAAGGGGTCTGGGGATACGAACCAAAAATTAAATTAGGATAATGTTCTATTGATTTCTTAAGTCTCCTATTTCTTATATTAACCTATGTTAAAGTGATAAGTTTTAAAACTCATTTGCATTTGAAAATCTTAAAGTGTAAAGATTTCAACTCATTTTATTAGCCAAAGACCCAGAGTACAATCTCATGGACCCAATTGATTTGGGCCTGAATTCGTACCCTGATTACTATTAGGTTGCTTGTAAAATCCATCTTTTTATGATTTTAAACCAATAGTATTGGAATTACTGTATTTTAATTGTTTAATGACATAATAAAACTACTAATTAACTCAAGGCATGAGACGATATAATATAAAACTAAACTAAATTATCTCACTAATATGGGCAATGATAACAAATCTACCTACTACTCATCTAACAAATCTTTCTAAAAAAATACTTTTCTTGTTTTTATTATTCGAACGTACCGATCTTATGACTTCATGAAGCTTTAAACATATTTGATAATTTTTTCAGAACCCTTTAACATAAAGCTAACATAACTTAAATTGCCTAAAATAGTATAAATGATTAGCTCTATATGTTTTCATACACAACTCTCAATCAAACAACTATATGCAATATTCAAACAGAACACCTATTTTTTATAACCAGCAGAATCATAGTCATGATACAATAAGATTTAAACATTTACATTGTCTAAGAATGTATCTTGATAGCAGCAAAAATAAATAAGTAAGAAAATAAGTCTCTGAAAGCTTGAAGTAAAGCAGCAGCAACGAATGAAATCCACTAGAATAAGAAGACGACCATATTTTTAAAATAGGAAAGGAATGTATATTTTGATTCTGAAAGAACAAGGTTGATTTTCATAAGTTTTTCTTTTGAAAGAGAGCTAAATCTCAAAGCAGTCTATAATGTGTATTCCGATCTAGAATCAATCCCCCTCTAATGAAAAAGGAGGAGTGTATTTATAGAGTGAGGGAGTGAAAAGGGATGAAAATTAGGGTATAAAAGAATCTGCCAGAATTCCCTATAAATTAGGGAAATGGCATCTTTCTTAACAGAAATGGACAGCTGTCCAATTTATAGTACCTTCCTTATCTTAGAAAAGGGACAACTGTCCAATTTCTGGATATTTTGGATCTTATCCCTATTTTTCTACTCAGCATTGGGACAGTTGTCCCAATTCTAGAAGTTTCTAGTATTTTCTGAATAATTTTTAGAATTAGGAATCCAAAACTAACCCTTAAGGGTCTTGGAATTACCTCAGAACTGGATCGGTTCTGGGCCTGAGTCAGGTGACTCTGAGAATAAGGACTTTGGGCTCTTAAGCTTTTACAAAACTATGGACCTGTCTATTCATTCAGACAGGCCCAATTTATGAGCTAAGTAGAACGGGCCACTTCAGTGAGGCCCAGTTCTTAACCAAACAAACAACAGTAAAAAAAAAAAAAAAAAATGGTGATTAATTTAAAAAAATAAATAACAAAGTAGTAATACTAAAATAAACTCAGAACTAATAAAGATAAAAATAAATAATAAACAAAACAGAAAGCAAAAAAGGAAAAAAAAGAAGCAACAACATAGAATAAAGAGCGTAATAATATAAAAATTAAGAAAAACAGAATATATCTAAGCACTGATTTTATATATATATATATATATATATATATATATATATATATATATATATATTATTGATAGAATATTAATTAAACGATTTAAACAGAATATCAGACAGTAATAAATAAATAAAATAAAGAAAGAAGAACAGTAATCGACAAGAAACACAAAATATAAAGATGAAAAAAAAGGAAATAACGTAAAATATACCAAAAATAAGATCTAGCTGCTAAAAACCCTCATGCCAAGACTCCCGTCTGGGATCTGAGATCCTTGATGGGAGACCTTGGCAGGAGGATTATTAAACGGACTAGGTTGGATTTAGGGTTTGAAAAACAGATCTAGGATTTCGGAGATCCTAGATCTAAGATCTATGGTTTTTGGTGGGGTTTCTGGGGATTTGGTTGGTAGGGTGAGGTTCAAGGAGGTGAGTAAAGTGTATGGTATGAGTTTGAGGGGTTTTGGAGGTCCACCGCCTCCGTAGGCGATTTCCGGCAACGGGATTATGGTTTTTGGGATCTAAGATCTAAAATACGTTGATTTTGGTGGGGGGGGGGGGAGTATGGGGAATAGGTTATTATGGTGGGATTTTAGAGGGTGAGGAGAGTGTATAGGATACGTTTGGGTGGTTTTGGAGGTCCACCGCCGCCGTAAGGCGATTTCCAGCGGTGGCGTAGGAGGGGCATATTGGGGCGGCTAGGGCTTGGTTAGAGAGAGGTGAGAGACGGGGGTCGTCTCTAGGGTTAGAGAGAGAGAGATGTGGGGGGGAGGGGGAGGGGGAGACGAAATGAGGGGGTAGGGGTCTATTTGGACATATATATACTTAGGGGGAGGGAGTTCCGGGCCGTTAGATCTATTGAAGATCAACGGCCAGGATTGCTTGGCCCCAAAACGGTGTCGTTTGGTTAGGCGGGAGACTAGACCGGTTTGGGGTATTGGGATTGGGCGATTTTGGGCTAGATTTTGGGGATTGGGCTGGTTTTTACACTGGCCCAGTCCGATTTTAGGCTAATTAAATTCCATTTTATTTAATTAACTTTTAAAATCTATTTAATTTAATCAAATCCTAAATTAAGTGGTAAATTATCTTAATTTATCAAATTAAACCAACTATCAATTTGTACTATTTACATAATCAGTTAATCTTCAATTATTAAAAGGAAAAATTACTAATTTTAACACTAAAACTAAAAATGTCAAAAATAAACCATTTTTGTGATTTTCTTCTAATATGATCAAATCATGTAATTAAGTACTAAATTCAATTAAAACCTAATAATGCTATATGATGAGGATTTCAATATTTTTGTTGTTTTCTATGATTTCAAAAATAAAAAATGCAACTAAATGCAAATAATTAAAAAAATCCTAAAAATATAAAAATAAATATGAATAATTTGTTTATTAATTTTGTAGGAATATTTTGGTAGGGTAAAAATTACATGCTCACAAATACAATCTACATTTAGGCTGGCAGAATATTAAAGATGATGTCATTTTAAGTGATGAATATAGTGATATACAGTAACATATAGACTATCTGCTTAGGAAATGCATCTGGTTAGAAACAAAACCATTGAATCAACCAATGAAATACAAATATATAAACAAGTAATGTATACATATAATGATCAGTTTTTTAAACATTTCATAAAACAGAAAGCATGCACAACTGCTATAATACAATGAGCATTCTGTATTTGAATAGTAAAAATTATATCAGAAATAAATACACCTTGTACTAGGGCTATATACATGATACAATGACTTTAAAAAAAAAACTTACAAACATACGTGTAGACATTGCCTCATTCAAAGTAAGTATCTCCTGGTATTTTTTTCCAAGTGTTGTGTACGTGTGTAAAGATTCTTTCCGATTGCTGCAATTCCAACGTCCAAACATCTTCCTAACTTCTTTGAGGAAGTCGTATATTAGCAATTCTCTTGCTGATACAAGTGCGGCATTGATTGACTCAGCAATATTTGACGTCATGGTCCATCCCCTATTAACAGGTGCATACAACCTAGCCCACTTTTCGTATCCAGTTAATTCCAAGTATTCTTTCACCCTAAGATCTACCTTCTCCACCTTCTCTATTAGACTATCAAATTCAGTATGTGTGTATGATTTTGCCATCGAGAAGTATATCTCGCTCAACTTTGAATGACTCTTTTTGAATTTCTTATATATGTTGTTCCATAGATGTCATATACAAGTAAAATGTGGTACCATTGGATACACTCTCGATACAAATTTGATAATGCTCTCATTTCTATCTGAAATGATGCACATGTTTTCCCTCTCACCATATGCTTCCTTGAATTGCTCAAAGAACCTTGACCAAGCAACATCGTTCTCTGAATCAATAACACCATATGCTAGTGGCAGTATATGACATGTAAATACAATTGCATACATATTGAAAATATGTATTTCAATCTTTAATAGGCAGTAAAATTAACAAATTTTATTATAATCCCCATACTCACCTGCGCCATCCAACGTGCTGGCCGAGACGAATGTCCCGGTGTATGCCGATTTTAGGTGGCTTCCATCCACAACCACAATGGGTCTACAATGATCGAACCCCTTTATAAAGGCATACAAAGATATATACACATACATGAACTCATTTTGTGGCGATTTTACCATTCTTATGTGTGAACCAGGATATGTCATATCCATTGTATATAAGTACCCTGGTAATTTATTGTATGAATCAGCCGGTTTACCTCTCAAAAAATTTATTGCCTTTTCTTTAGCCCGCCACGCCAACATATAACTAACATCTACACCAAAATCTGATTTCACATCATCAATTATATCCTTTGGGGTGTATTTCCTCTTATGATTAGTAAGCTTGGACCTAATCATACCATCGATAAGACTACTACTTGCTTGACGTTGCTCATACACCTTATCCTTCAACGGACATGTATGCTTATCATTGAACTCTCTCACTTTAAACATTTGTGATTTGTTAACGCTAGAAGCCTTAAATCTCCATTCACAATCCTCTGACATACATAATAATATATAACTGTAAATAATTTTTTCGCAATATATACGATCAGTATAAATGGTTAAAAAATACACTCATATACATGTGAATACATTGTTACATATATATATACATTATTATAAAATACACACATATACATGTGAGTACGATTGTAATTATATATATATATATATATATATATATATATATATATATATATATATATATATATATATATATATATATATATAAATATTTATAAATACATCTAAAAACAAACAGCGAAAGTCACTGTAATATCTATTTATCAGTAAAATACAGATGAATACATGTATTTGAAATACATAATTATTCATAAGTACAACAATGAAAGTCATGCAAACACATCCAAACATATTTAAATACATCTAAATACAATTTAAAAATTCTACCATGAATACAATATATAAAAAATTCAAAATACACACATATACATGTGAATACGATTGTAATTATATATATACATCTAAATACATCTAAGAACAACCAGTGAAAGTCAATGTAATAAATATTTATCAGTAAAATACAGATAAATCCATGTATTTGAAATACATAATTATTCATAAGTATAACAATGAAAGTCATGTAAATACATTCAAATATATCTAAATACATCTAAATATAGATAAAAATTCTACTATGAAAACAATATACAATTTCACATTCAAAATACACAATCATATATTTGAATATAACATGATGTTCAACAATTACGAACACTCAAACCCGATAGCATTAGACCTATCAACCCGGAATTGAAACCTTTTAGATATTGCATAATACTCCATCACCTGTTTCAATGCAGCCTTATCCTTATATACTTGTCTAACCATAACCTCTCTTTGATTAGTTTTTGAAATAATCAAATCTGTTTCCAGTTCGAACACCTCAATTGGTTCGCCTGAATTGACAGACTCAATAGCAAGTATATCATCTGTATCAAAATTACACCTTTGATTTGCTTCGTCAATTTGCACAAGGCCGCCTTGAATTAAACTACCTCCAGCTACAACTTCTTTGTCAATTATTGTTATGCACAAAGGATACATCCCGAATTCTCTGTTCACTTTTTTCAACTCTACATACACCTTGTAACCCATGTCGTTATGTATTTCCATTGGCGTGCAATTTCCATCTACTTTGTATTCAATTTTAATTAACTTTGAGCATAAATCTATGTCGAGTTGCTTCGAAATTTAAGCAACCAAATCATTCTACGACGTATACTCCTTTATCAGTATTCCCTCAATCGAATAATCAACATAGTTACTCTCACTGTCCCACTTTCCACTTTCCAGAATGATACAATAGCACAGTTAAACTTGCCATATGTAAAATCGAATTATACAGATTTCTGTATATAATTGTATGAATCTCGATTTTTATTGGTTGAAAACAGAACTTCCACGAACGATAGCAACAAAAAAAGGAAGGATTGAAAATCTTGAGATTGCTCTGTTTTGTTGTATTTTTCGGCTGGGAAAAATATTCTACAAATTCAGCGTAAAATACAGATTCTGGGTGATATGAATCTCGAATTTTATTGGTTGAAAACAGAACTTCAACGAACGATAGCAACAGAAAAAAGGAAGAATTGAAAATCTTAAGATTGCTCTGTTTTGTTGTATTTTTTGGCTGGGAAAAATATTCTACAGATTCGTCGTGAAATACAGATTCTGGGTGATATAATTGAGTTAGTTGAGTTATATTAGGAGTCTATTGTGTTAATCGATTCACTTACCGTTTTAAAACAATTGAATAGACCACGATTTACGCATTATACGTTACTGTATTCGCGAATACAACTCGCGAATATAGTCGAATACAATAATTGATTAACTGGACTTCCCTGTTTCACGCCGAGTTTTGCTACTGTATTCATGAATACAGTAGCTTAAATACATCGAATACACTCTATAACAACTGAAAACATAGCTATAGGAAGTAATTTAGTAAATGGTAGCTATAGCAAGCTAATAATCACTAAAACATAGTGGTTTCTGAAAATTTCTCAATGATAAACCCATCAAGCACGTCAAGCATTCACGCATGTGCACTGGGCCTCGTAGGGATTTTTACATAAATAGCCGATCATATTCATTATTCACTTTTTGTAGTCATATTGTCACGACCTGGAATTCCAACCAACGGGACCGTGATGGCGCCTAACATTTCACTTGCTAGGCAAGCCAACGTTAGAGAATCATTAAACCAATTCCTTATTTTCATTCAATAAATAACAATAATTAACTAAGATGAAATATTATAAGTGCGGAATATTATAAAACTGCATTAATTACTACCACCCAGATCTGGAGTCACAATTCACGAGCATTCTAGAATTTACTACAAGTAATAGTCTGAAAGAAATACAACTGTCTGAATGAAAAAAATAGTAGACCAGAAAAGATAGACAGGGACTTCAAGGTCTGTGAACACCGATAGATCTACCTTGAGTCTCCGGACAGCGGACCAATAATAAAATTTCGATCAACCCGAGCCGGTATCAAAATCTGCACAGAAAGTGCAGAGTGCAGTATCAGTACAACCGACCCCATGTACTGGTAAGTGTCGAGCCTAACCTCGACGAAGTAGTGACGAGGCTAAGGTAAGGCACCTATAAATCAAGCTGTATAATTTTAACAGTGTATATACAAATAATAGAAATGAAGAACTAAACAGAAAATGTCGGGAGGGGAATATACTGAGGGGAATACAAGATAAAGAACTACAGCAGAATGATCACCGGAGCAGTTAATATACCATGAATCAACAGGAATAGTGAATACAATAAGGAAAAATGCACGGCATCATCCTTCGTGCTTTTACTCTCAATCTCACCAATAAATCAATAGAAACGGCACGACATCACCCTTCGTGCATTAACTCTCATATCATGGCACGGCATCACCCTTCGTGCTTTTACACTCATAATATGGCACGTCATCACCCTTCGTGCATTATAACTCATAATATGGCACGACATCACCCTTCGTGCATTAACTCTCATATCATGGTATAACATCACCCTTCATGCATTAACACTCTCCCTTACCATAATGAATGCATAAATAACAACAAGGAGATAGAATAACAAGTACAAACCTTACTTCAACATTTGGTTCCACAATATAAATCTCAACTTTTAAATAAATACTCGATTACCAACCGAAAATCCGTAAACATGATAATAACGATCAATTTAACAATACTAGTATAAACATGTAGCAATTAGGCATAGGAAGAGACAATATAAGAAAATGGAAGAAACATGAAAAAACAGGTAAATTGACGGCGCATAAGTACTCGTCAGCTCACATATACGCCGCTCACATGAATTTCACTTAGCAAATAATCTAAGGTTCCTAATTCCCTCAAGTCAGGGTTAGACACAACACTTACCTCGCTCCGAAGGCCACTTAATTCTCAATCACAGCTTTTCCTTTGGAATTCACCTCAAAACTACTCGTATATATTCAAAAATGACTCAATAATATCAAATATTGCTAAAAAAATCAATTATATTGCATAAATTAAATTTCCCAAATTTTCCTCCAAAAAGTCGAAAAATTGACCCTGGGCTCGCTTGATCAAAACCCGAGGTTTAGACCAAAATCCATTTACCCATTCACCCCCGAGCCCGAATATATAATTGGTTTTGGAATCCGACTTCAAATTGAAGTCTAAATCCCCAAATTTTCGAAATTCCTAGTTTCTACCATGAAAACTCTAGATTTTAGGTTGATAATTTAAGAAATGTAATGGGTAATTGAAAGAAAATGGTTAAGAATCACTTACCAATATGTTGGCGAAGAAAATGACTCTTGAAAATCGTCTCTACCCGTTTGGTTCTTGAAAAATGTTGAAGAAATGGCTTAAACTCGTGTTTGATTCTGTTTTATGCACTTAGCGACAGTGTGCATCGCGTTCGCGAGGCCACTGTCGCGTTCGCGAAGGGTACTGGCTTCCAAACCTTCACATTCGCGAGACCCTTCTCGCGTTCGCGATGGTTACTCCCGCTGGCCTTCGCGTTCGCGAGACATTGCTCGCGTTCGCGATGAAGGAACGACCAACCCTCCCCCAGGTTTGCCTAACACTACGCGTTCGCGAGGAGCTGGTCGCGTTCTCGAAGGGTAACCCCCCCATCGCTTCGCGTTCGCGACTAAGCCTTCGCGTTTGCGAAGAAGAAAACTCCGGCTACCCAGTTTACTCTTCGCGTTCGCGAGAGTACCTTCGCGAACGCGAAGAAAGACCTGCCAGAATACCTGCTGCAGCAAAATACCAGATTTTCAAAGTCTAAAACATCTCTTGGCCTACCCAAAACTTACCCGAGCCCTCGGGGCTCCAAACCAAATATGCACACAAGTCTATAAATATCATACAAACTTGCTCGCGCGATCAAATCGCCAAAATAACACCTAGAACTACGAATTTAGTACCAAATCAAATGAAATTCTCAAGAACACTTTTAAAATTCATATCTTCTTAACTGGACGTCCGAATCACGTCAAATCAACTCCGTTTCTCACCAAATTTCACAGATATTAAATATCGTAATAAACCTATACCGAGCTCCGGAACCAAATACGGACCCGATACTCACAATGCCAAACATCAATCAATTCTTAGAAACAATTAATTTTCAGATTTTTAATTTTTCTCAAAAATGCATAACTCGAGCTAGGGACCTCCGAATTCGATTCCGGGCATACGCCCAGGTCCCATAATTCGATACGGACTCATCGGGACCGTCAAAATATGGATACGGGCCCGTTTATCAAAAATATTGACCGAAGTCAAATAAAATTAACTTTTTAAGGCATAAATTCTTATTTTCATCAATTTTTAACATAAAAGCTTTCCGGAAATCTGGTCGGACTGCCCACACAAATCGAGGAGGGTAAAAATGAGATTTTTAAGGTTTAAGAGCGCAGATTCGAGTTTTAAAACATAAGATGACCTTTTGGATCATCACACATATACATGGATTATACATTGATTATACACAATTATATATATATAATATATAAATTATATATATATTTTCACCGACTATTTTTTATTTAAGTGATTGAATGAACGACTGTTTGGGTTAATTCTTCTAAGATGAATGGTTGGAATATACAACTGCTAGACCAAAGATGAGCCCTCCCACTTCAAATACTTGGACATTCGGCTCTACACAAATAGAACTGTTAGATCTTAACAGTGGTCCCTACCAAATAAGAGTTCTAAACTTGAATAATGGATCCTCAAAGGCAAATGGACTTTTTTGACTTTTAGCCCGTGTTAAAATTGTACAGGCTAGTCAGTTTTTAGATTGCTAATTAAAAAATAGCCAGCGTTTGTAAAGTCATTAAACAATAGCCACTATTTTGCTGCAATACGAAAAGTTCCAACATAATATACTGGAGATTGGAGCACATGTATATGAACTTCCAGCATATTATGTTGGAACTCCACCACATTATGAAATTCCGGCATGTTATGCTGGAAGTTCACATGTAAAAAATTCTAACTCCAGCATATTATGCTGGAATATATTTTGGATTTTGAATAGTGTTTTTGTTCAGATTTATCTTTACATGAAAAGTGGCTAAATTTCAATTACTTTTGAAACCGTGGCTATTTTTCAATTACCACTTATAAATTTAGCTATTTTTTAATTTCACCCTTAGCCCGCGTCAGAAACTATTTGTATTCGATAGCCGAAAAGTGTATAAAATTTATATAATTTTTGTATACAACATACAAAATGTATATATATACAATATATATATATATATATATATATATATATATATATATATATATATATATATATATATAAAATATAGTTTTTCGACAATTATTTTGAGAGCGACTATACAATGTCATTTTCCCAAGTTTTACTGCTAGACCTAAGAAAACATGATACTAATATCTAACACATCACAATAGGCACATGAAAATCAGTTCAATCATCAACATTATTTGATGCATATCAATATCACATATCATAGCATGTGTCCTACCAATGTATACTAGAATATCATGCTCGTTTTATGGAAAATTATATATAAAGCATGCTTACATGTTTCAAAATGTCGTATCATAGTCATAAGAGAGTATAACATAGTGCTATAGAAGAAAAACATTTATAGTTAGTAGATTTTATCATCAAAACTATATACTAGATAGTTTGAAAGTATTTGTACAGTTTCAAATCATGCTTTTACAAAAGCAAGCAATTAAGAGGTTAAATTTTCACTTACCTCGGTCTAAGACAACCTTAACCTTTTAGAATAGTTATACGGCTTTCGGAATCCATCAAACGTCCTCAATTTATTCAAAAGAATACTAAATGGTGTTAAATAAAGTTTTGGAACTCAATAATCAAGATCATTCCTGAAAGTCAATCCCATGTTAACATAGTCAAAACTCTAAATAAAATTTAAATTTGGGTTACCCATTAACCTTTATGATCCTAAATCTATGTTTAGGTTTCCAATTGGAGTTCATTTAGTCCCTCAAATTCATGATTTTGTATTTCTAGGACTTAACTTACAATCGCTAAATGTTCATCTTCAACCTCAAACACAAATCTTAAATTTCACCAGAATCGTCTTAAATCTTATTCAAACTCTCTCAAATTTGACTCCTTAAAATATTCCCAACAAAAACAGAATAACACCTACTTGAAACAAAGTACTCCTTCTCAAACCTAATTTTTCAAGCTTGAAGCTCAAACGTCAACAATGGCTGTTAATGATGAAAAATGGCTATTCAGTTGTTCTTCCGACTTAGAATGATGAAAAAAATAGCGCGACAAAATGGGGGTTGAGCAAGGGGAATACGTTTTATAATTTTTATTTTGGTTTATTTTATTATTTATTGGTTTGGGCCAATCCGTAATTTTCAAAACTTTGGAGCTAATTTCTAGCATTACTTAATGGGAATTAGATTAATTATCACTAATTCTAAAATAGGTCTATATATTAGTAAAGAATTAAAATTTAGGGTCTAAATCCTCAATTCACATAAATCCTCAATCCTCAATTCACATAAAATTTCCGGGTTAGCTTGTATCATGGGTTACGATGGTATGTCCAAATCAACCCATTAGAAAAAATATTTCATCCAGTTACATGAGTTATGGTCCCTATGTAAAAGAGGGAGAGAGAAAATGGGCCTTTGAGGGAGAGGAAAAAGGAAGAGAAATGGGTCTACTGACCCACTCCATGTCAAAATTGTTTCTTTTAAGGGATTTGATTTAAATGAATTTTCATAAATCACTATAGTTTAGAGCCTACTAACTATAATTTTTCTAATTACTATCGGTAGCTACTATTTAATTGCTACTAACTTGTATCACTTGTATTCAAACACGCAACGAATATAACATGTGTCAAATGTATTCGTTCGCGCAACAAATACAATGTGTATCAACTGTATTTGTTCGCACAATTGTATTCATTCGTGCAATGAATACAATATGCATCAATTGTATAACCAAGGCGAATTACAACGGTGTATACAAAGGATACAACTTGTATCGACTGTCTACATGGGTGTATACAATGGATACAACATGTATCGAATGTATTTGTTCGTGCACCGAATAAAACTAAGCCGAAATACAGGAAAATAAAATATCCCTGTTGAGAGTCGAACTTAATACCTCCGCTAACTAAGCAGGCGCTCTAACCAATTGAGCTACGAGAGGTTATTGCTCTTTTATTTTAGTTCAAAACAATTAAACTCTTATTTCATGGATTTGCTATAAAATTAAAATATAGCTACGAATGATAAATTTGCTGAAAGTATAGCTACGAATGATAAATACAGTGATGTTTTATACTTCAATACTACATAAGAGGGGGGTGATTTGTATGGTGTCTGATTTTCGTGTTCACTGAATTATCGAAGGACCTGGTTCTTCTATGCGTTCCTTACACAATAGTTATGGAATAAAAAATGCAAAAAGTAAAGAACACAAGAATTTTTACGTGAAAAACACTCGGCTCAAAAGGTGAAAAAACCACGACCTACTACCCAGTAGGATTTTCTCCAAATACTTCACTACAACTCTGAGCCAACAGCAAAGTTTACAAACTCTTGCAAACCTAAGAATTACCTATAACCCTTGTAGCAACCAGCCACAAGCTGTTACGACTAGTTCAAGTTAACTCTAACTTGAACACTACAACTCGAGTTTATAACCTCTTGCAAACCTAAGGATTAACTCTAACCCTTGTAGCAACACGCCACAGGTTGTTGTGTCTACTTCAAGTTAACTCTAACTTGAATAATACAACTCATGTACCAAGTACAATTGCTTCTAATAAAGCTGAAAGGTACAACTCAAAATGCCTACTACACTTTGAACTAGAAATAAAGCAAGATACATGAAACTCTTTATGGAGCTGGTTCTTCAATCTGGTTCGTGTAGCTTCAGGATCGCACTCTTAAAACTCATAGGAATTGCTCATAAAATGCCTTGCTATTTTGCTCTCAATTCGTCCTTAACTTCAATATGTGTGCATCACCTATAAAAGAGAACAAAACTGATATTTATAGAGTTAGTAGAATAAGGATTAACTAGAAGTCTAATGCTTTACTCTTCCTTGATGGAAGAGTTATAGTTATCTTCAACTTATAACTATTTCCTTATCTTGGATAGGGTTCTCTTCAAATAAAGAGTCTTGCTCCTTATCAAATATGTACACTTTTCATTCAGGGATTATCAGAAATAACCACTTATACTTATCCCTTTCACGTTCATGCCTTTTTCTTGATTCTGCCCGTCACCTGTGTACACTGTCCATGGACCTGGTTCATGTATGTGTTTCTTTGTCAATCGTCAAAACCAAAACCGCTCAACAAATTCCCCCCTTTTTGATGATGACAAACTCAGTGCTTTTCATAAGCGTGGAACCTGTTTCAACTCAGCTCAACATCAACATAATGTTAGAACACTTTTTATTTAAAGTCACAAATCATCAAGGACCAGGTTTATTAGGTTATAAACATTACAGTCCAAAGCAAAATCACACCTTATCTTCCCCCTTTTGGTATCATCGAAAAGTTGCACAATGAAGGTAAGTAACCAGATTTTAATAGATATCACTCATGGCCACTAGGGTTTCTTCAAATGCAATCATGGATTTAATTTTCTCTTTTTAATCTAAGGATATTAGCCATCTAAAAAATATCAACAAACAATTAGAGCAAAGACAGTGAATTTCATTGATTGATAATATCCTACCACAAGGTATAAGGGAAAATAAAAATATAGAACCATGAGCAAAAAACAAAAAACATCCCACTTGGGTTACTAATTATAAACTAGGCTTAGAAAGGGTTTAAAACTGGGAAGGACTGGATTCTTGGTTCTTGGCTTGAAGCAGTTTCAACATATCTTGAAGAATACTATCATTATTCTACTTTTACTTTGTAAGCTCACACTTGAGAGAGTATTTCTCAGCCTATACTTCAATCAATCATTTCTTCAGCCTTTCAATCTCAGCATCCTTAGCTATTTTCTTCCACTATTTGAGCATCCTTGCTCCTTTTGGCAGACTTAGTTCTTTTAGACACAATTGAGCCTTCAACCTTAGCCTCTGTTTCTCGAGAATTATTTTGAGAAGTATTTCTATTTTTGGCACTAGGAGTGGGTACTTCCACATTCTCATATTCATCTTCAAAAACTAGGTTCATCTCCTCAATCTCGACTACTCCACTTGGCTTACCAACTCTTTTTTTTGAAGCGACTTTCTTGGCATTCTCATCTAAGGCCCTTTTTACATTGGCCTCACTCTACTTCTTCTGGCTCTTTGTAGTTCTTTCTCTTGTGGGAGGAGTTGCTACAGTGATAGAAGGAGCACTCATTCTCTTAGTGCCACCCATGCTACTAAATCAAAATTACTACCTTTTGGATGGCATAGAAAAAGATCAGTGGTGCCTTTAGGTATCTCAAGATCCTCTTGACAACCTTCAAGTGAGACTCTTTTAGATTTGCCTAAAATCTAGTACAAAGGCCTACGCTGAAAATAATGCCAGGCCTACTAGGAGTGAGATATAATAAAGAGCCAATCATTCCCCTATACAACTTCTGATAAACAGTTGAACCAGGTTCATCCAAATCCAATTTCGTGGATGTTGCAACAAGAGTATCAATTTCTTTGGATGTTCTTTCCTAGTTTTGTTACTAAGGAATAGGTTCATGGATAGGTTCTCTCGAGGTTTGAGGATCAGTTCCTCTCTAGTCAGTTCCCCCTGTCAGGTTTCCCTACGTGGAAAGACCAGTTCTTTCATGTGATGCAGCTTCAGGCTGGACTGTGGCTTCATTATTTGAGCCATTCTATAGCAACTAGTGCCTCTTCTGGAATTTTTATTATGTCTATTTCATTTCAGATAGTCTTTATAGTTTTTATATAATCTACTAGATGCTCATACACTTGTGACACCAGGTCTTGGCACACACACTAGTAGAATGTTTTGATTAAATTATTTTTTTTGTTTATTTTAATTTACCAGATCTTTTCATATTATTTAATTTTTGCAAGTAAGAAGAGTTTAATTATTCGGTTAATTTTTAAAAAAATTTGAATATGGGTTTAAATTACTAGTTGGTTTGCCTAGCTATAGTGTTTGGCGCCATTACGGCCTATAGGTGAAATTGGGTCGTGACAATATGGTATCAGAGCACCAGGTTCATGTAGGTCTCACAAGTTATGAGCAGATCTAATAGAATCTTGCGGATCGGTACGGAGACGTCTGTACTTATCTTCGAGAGGCTATAGGGTGTTAGGAAACTACCTTTCTTCATATTCCATCGTGCTATAGATGTAGTACTAAATATCCTTCTCTTATTCTCTCACAGATGGGGAGAGCGCGCTCTAATGATGTTCAAGACTAGGAAGAGCTATTCCCCCAGTTGCTAAAGGCCGAGGGAGGGCTCCAGCCCATGATAGGGGGCGAGGACATCCCAGGACTATTCCAGTTATGCCGCCAGTGGGTCCAGCAGAGAATCCCATTATTTAGGAACAGGGTGAGGTGCTCGTGGCAGAGCCAGCTCCGGTGGATTTCATATCTACACCAGGATTACAGGATATCATGGGCCGTATGCTGCGGTTCATGGACACTACGACGCAGGCCGATTTATTTCCGGTAGACCTAGCCACATCTCAAGCGGGCAGGGGAGCACATACCCCTACTGCGCAGGCTCATGGGCAGGCAGCTGCTGTGTATCAAACCCAGGGTGCACTACCCGTAGGTTGAGCCCAGACAGTGGCAGCAGCTACACTTGAGCCCAGGCCAGCTGCAGCTGCTGATCCGCAGAAACTATTGGACAGATGGACTAGACTACATCCTCTTGTCTTTGGGGGTGAGCGACATAAAGATCCCCAGGATTTCATTGATCGATGCAAGGATAGACTGTACAACATGAGGATATTGGAGTCTCATGGGGTTGACTTTGCTACTTTTTAACTAGAGGGCAGAGCCCGTAGATAGTGGAAGTCTTATCTTCTTGGTAGACCAGTAGATTCTCCCGTATATTCCTGGACAGGTATATTCCACCCCCCTAGAGGGAAGAGTTGCGGTTTCAGTTTGAGCAGCTCCAGCAGGGTCAAATGTCAGTGACCGATTATGAGGCGAGGTTCTCTGAGTTATCTCTCCATGCACTTATGATACTCTCTACTGAGGCGGAGAGAGTGCGGAGGTTTGTTGCAGGTTTACATATTGGCATTCAGGCCACTATAGCTCGAGAGGTTGAGATGTGTACTTCTTATGAGCTAGTCGTGGAGATAGCCTGGAGGATTGAGGGTGTGCGTAAGCGGAGCTTAGAGCAGGTTATGAGAGATAAGCGGTTTAGATACTCTGGAGAGTTCAGAGGTGCTCCGTCCGGGGGTAGAGGTCAGTTCGTGCGAGGGCAGTCCAGCAGGCCCCCATATCCAGCACCACTGCCTCCTCGGGGTCCTCCAGTGCGACCTTATTTCAGTGCTATACCAGAGAGTTATTATCGCCCACTAGCTATTCAGGGTTCTTCTAGTGGGTATTCAGGTCACCAGGGCCAGATTCTTAGTCAGCAGCCCATTATACTTAAGGGTTATTACGAGTGTGGGGATCCCAGTCACATACGGAGATTCTGCCCCAGACTTTGGGGTAGACCAGTGCAGCAGGGTTAGCAACCTATGATTACCGCACCAGTTGCTCCACCAGTAGTCCAACCACCAAGAGGTGGAGGATAGATGGGTAGGGGCCGTTCTAGAGGTGGAGGTCAGCCAGGCGGAGGCCATCCAGTTGGCGCTCCAGCTCGGTTCTATGCTTTTCTTTCCAGACCAGATGCAGAGGCCTCAGATGCCGTGATTAAAGGTATTATTTCTGTTTGCGGCAAAGATGCCTCCATAATATTTGATCCAGGATCTATATATTCGTATGTGTCCTCTCTCTTTGCTCAATTTTTTGGTATTTCTCGTGAGTCCTTGAGTACTCCCGTTTATGTGTCTACTCTTGTGGGCGATTCTGTTGTTGTGAATTGGATCTATCGGTCCTGTATTATTACATTTTGTGGTTATGAAACTAGAGCATATCTTCTATTACTTGAGATGACCGATTTTGAAATTATCCTGGGCATGGACCGGTTATCTCCGTAACATGGCATCCTAGATTTCCATGCCAAGACTGTTACCTTGGCTATTCCAGATTTTTTCTAGGTTGGAGTGGAAGGGTTCGTCTGTTAGTGCAACTAATCGGGTTATTTCTTTTATGAAGGATCAACACATGGTTGAGAAGGGTTGTTTAGCTTATCTAGCCTATGTTCGGGATACTACTGCAGAGACTCCGACTATTGATTCAGTGCCTGTAGTTCGGGAGTTCTCTGATGTATTTCCTTCAGATCTTCCAGGCATGCCACTAGACCGTGATATTGATTTTTGTATTGACTTGGCTCCAGATACCCAGCCTATATTTATCCCACTGTATCGCATGGCTCCGAAAGAATTGAAAGAATAACTTGATGAGTTACTAGCCAAAGGGTTCGTCAGATCGAGTGTATCGCCTTGGGGTGCACTAGTGTTATTTGTGAAGAAGGATGGTACTATGCGAATATGTTTTGATTATCGCCAATTGAACAGAGTCACTATGAAGAACAAGTACCTGTTGCTGCGTATTGATGATCTATTTGACCAGTTGCAGGGTGCTAGGGTATTCTCTAAGATCGACTTGAGGTCGGGGTACTATCGGTTGAAGATTTAGGATTCGGATGTTCCAAAGACTGCTTTCCGGTCTAGATATGGTCATTATGATTTTCTAGTAATGTCCTTCGGTTTAACTAACACCCTGACATCATTTATGGATTCTATAAATAGGGTATTCAGGCCATATATTGATTCGTTTGTCATTGTCTTCAATTATGATATCTTGATCTACTTGCGCAGTACGGAGGGGCACGAGCAACATATGAGAGTGGTGCTTCAGACGTTGCGGGAACAAAAACTATATGCTAAGTTCTCTAAATGTGAGTTTTGGCTAGAGTCTGTAGCATTTTTGGGGCATATTGTATCGGGTGAGGGCATTAAAGTTGATCCCAAAAAGATTGAGGCAGTTCAGAACTGGCATAGAACTACTTCGGCGACTGAGATCAGGAGTTTCCTAGATATAGTAGGTTATTATCATCAGTTCATGGGGAGCTTCTCATCTATTGCAACACCTTTGACCAAATTAACCCAGAAGGGTGCTCTGTTCTGATGGTCTGCTGATTGTGAGGTGAGCTTTCAGAAGCTCAAGACAACATTGACTACAACACCAATGTTAGTGTTGCCTTCTGGTTCGAGGATGTATACAATGTATTATGGCGCTTCACGCGTTGGCTTGGGTTATATATTAATGCAGGAAGGGCGAGTTATTGCATATGCTTCACGTCAGCTAAAACCCCACGAGAAGAATTATCTGGTACATGATTTAGAGTTAGCTGCGATTGTTCACGCTCTTAAGATTTGGAGGCATTATCTTTATGGGGTGTCTTGCGAAGTTTACACTGATCATCGCAGTTTGCAGCATTTTTTCAAGCAGAGGGACCTAAATTTGAGACAGCGCAGTTGGCTGGAGTTACTTAAAGATTATGATATTACTATCCTATATCATCCGGAAAAAGCAAATGTGGTTGTAGACGCCTTGAGTAGAAAGGCGGAAAGTATAGGTAGTTTGGCTTTCATTTCAGCAGAGGAGAGGCCATTAGCTTTGGATATTCAGTCCTTGGCCAACATACTTGTGCGGCTGGATATTTCAGAGCCCAGTCGAGTTCTTGCATGTGTTGTAGCTCAGTCTTCACTATTTGAACAGATCAAGTCTCGCCAGTATGATGATCTACACTTAATGGTTTTTCGAGAAACGGTACTACGGGGTAGTGCCAAGGAAGTTACTATTGGCACGGATGGTGTTCTGCGACTCTAGGATCATCTATGTGTTCCTAATGTGGATGGACTGATTAAAATGGTCCTAGAGGAAGAACACAGTTCTTGGTATTCTATTCATCCAGGTGCTACAAAGATGTATCGTGACCTGAGGCAGCATTATTGGTGGCGACGAATGAAAAAGGACATCGTTGAGCATGTAGCTAGGTGTCTAAATTGCCAGCAAGTTAAATAAGAGCACCATAGGCCAGGTGGCCTACTTCAGCAGATCACTATATCGGAGTGGAAATGGGAAAGCATTACTATGGACTTTGTAGTCGGGTTGCTGCGGACCTTGCGAAAATTTGATGCAGTTTGGGTGATTGTTGACAGGTTGACCAAGTTGGCACATTTCATTCCGGTTGTGAATACGTATACTTCAGAGAGGTTGGCCCAGATTTATATTCAGGAGATAGTTCGGTTGCACGGTGTGCCAATTTCTATCATATCAGATAGAGGCCTTCAGTTTACTTCACATTTCTGGAGAGCAGTACAGAGTGAATTGGGGACCCGTGCAGAGCTCAGCACAACCTTTCATCCGCAGACCGACGGGCAGTCAGAGCGGATAATTCAGATTTTGGAGGATATGCTCAAGGATGTGTGATTGACTTTGGACGTCAGTGGGATCGAGATGGCTCCATTTGAGGCTTTATATGGTTGGCGATGTCGTTCGCCCATCGGATGGTTTGAGCCCGGTGAGTCTAAGTTATATGGTACTGACTTGGTGAAGGATGCCTTGGAAAAGGTAAAATTGATTCGGGAGTGACTCCGTACAGCGCAGTCCAGACAGAAGAGTTACGCGGATTAGAAAGCGCGTGATTTATCATTTGTGATGGGTGAAAAATTTCTCTTGAAAGTTTCGCCGATGAAGGGAATCATGAGATTTGGGAAAAAAGGGGATATTGAGCCCAAGGTTTATAGGCCCATTTGAGGTGTTGAGACGTGTTGGGGAGGTTGCTTATGAGCTTGCATTGCCTCCCAATCTATCAGGAGTTCATCCGTTTTTCCATGTATCTATGCTCCGGAAGTATCATGCCGACCAATCACATGTGTTAGACTTCAGCACAATTCAGCTAGATAATAGCTTGGGTTATGAATAGGAGCCAGTTGCCATTATTG
Organism: Nicotiana tabacum; assembly: GCF_000715075.1. Taxonomy (NCBI): domain Eukaryota; kingdom Viridiplantae; phylum Streptophyta; class Magnoliopsida; order Solanales; family Solanaceae; genus Nicotiana; species Nicotiana tabacum. The sequence continues at coordinate 14,127,135 of NC_134097.1, read as the reverse complement.
ATAAACAGGTTCGCTAGTTGAGATCCAAGAGGATTTTTGCAGTGAAAGTCTAGTGGTTGGGCCAACCAGTCGAGGAAGCGACTTAGGAGGCCGAGGAAAATATGCGGAGCAGATATCCACACTTATTCGGCACTCCAAGTACAATTCTAAACCCGTTCGAGGACGAACGTTTATTTAAGAGGTGGAGAATATAATGACCCAACCGGTCATTTTAACTTTTAGAACCCCGTTCCCCTAAATAAAACTTCCTGAATGTGCTTTTAATAATTTATGACTTGCGGGGATGGTTGGTTCAGAATTTAAAAGTGATCGGGTTGAAATCAGAACAATTGGTTCCTTAGCATTCGACCCCGGAATTGGGATTTGACGGTTCCAATAGGTTCGTATGATAATTTCGGACTTGGACGTATGTTCCAACCGGATTTTGGATAATCTGGGAGCATTTTAGCGCTTAATAGTGAAAATAAATTATTTGAAGGTTTAAAGTTCTTTAAATTTGGTTTGGAATAGGTTTTGGAGCAATCGAGGACCGTTTGGAATTCTGAGTCTAGGAATAGCTCCGTATAGCGATTTAAGACTTGCACACAAAATTTGGTGTCATTCCGAGTAGTATAAGTATATTTCGGTGCATTCAGAGTAAGTTTGAAGAATTTGAAATTTCTAAGTTGAATCAATTTGGTTTGGGGTATGATTCTTAGATTTGATGTTGTTTTACACGTTCCGAGAGTTCAAGCGAGTCCGTTTTATGATTTCAAACCTGTTGGTATGTTCGGGGGGGAGGGGCCCCCGAGTGTTAATCGGATGAGGCTCGAACCAATTTTGGAATTTTGAAGAAGAGCTGAAGCCTTCTGCTTCTGGTATGTTCGCACCTGCGCTTGGACAACCGCAGGTGCGACCCTCGCATATGCGAGTTTTGTGCACAGAAGCGGAAAAGGGAAGGGGAAGACATCGCCGTAGATGCGGAATTTTGGCGCACCTGTGAATGTGCAGGTTCGAGGAAATACGTGCAGATACGGGAGGGGGCAGTCGAGTGAAACTCGCACCTGCGAGGATTTTCCGCAGGTGCGGTACACCTTCCGCAGGTGCGAAACCACTGTTTGGCAGAATGGTTAAAAAATCGGGACTCAGATATTTTGAGCCCATTGTTCCTCCATTTTCGGGCGATTTCAGAGCTTTTGAGAGGGGATTTCAACTAGAAATTGGAAGGTAAGTTAATTCTACACACCTCTAGTTAAATACATAGATTATGGGTAGATTATAACAGGTAAATCTTAGAAATCAAAGGTTTAGATGAAAAACCTAGATTTGTATAAAAATGAGATTTTAACCACGAAAATGGTTCTGAAATTTGATAGAAATTATATATTTGAGTTCTTGAGATTATGGGTAATATTTTAATCCGAAAATTTTCGGAATCCCAGCACGTGGGCCCGGGGTGAGTTTTAGGAATTTTACCATTTTGAATAGGTTAATTTATTTAATAGATAAATTTCGAATTATTGAACATGCATTAATTATTTGTGAGGGGGAAATTATCCCATAGGCGATTAAACTAATAATTGTTGCTAATTGTGGGGGCTACGTACGTACGAAGTGACGAGAGTCCGTACATAGCTACTATCTATGCTAAAGTTCGGGTAGATTAGGACTCAAAGCATGAATTATGTGTGTCAATTATATCCTTTGTTAATTAAATTATTTGAAATATATTGTGAATTGTTAGGGATAGATTAGTAACAAATGAAAATCTTATATACTTAATTTTCTGCTTAAATTAATTAATTATTAAAAAAATTGTTCATCTTCTCGAATTTGCCTATAATAAATATACTCTCCTTCCGGAGGTACATAAGAAAATGTCCTCCTTTCTTGTGGAGCGGGCCGAACACCTCGGCAGTATAGATGCATCTATGGATCGCGCCGCACGTCCATCGGTAGTGTACACGACACTCTGGATCGGGCCGTACGATCTCTGCAGAAATCGTGCCTAATAATAATAATAATTACACGATGCCTTGATATTTTAATTGCAGTTTGTGAATTTAATTAATATATTGGATGTTATTGCATTTGAAGGAATTTAATTATTTCTGCTAGTTAAATAAAATTATTGTTAACTCTGTGAATCATGTTTATTTAGATATTCTAGTTTTATTTCAATTATTATTATTGACCCTTAGTGAGTGTCAAAGTCGGCCATCTCGTCTCTACCTCTTCGAGATTAGGCTTGATACTTACTGGGTACACGTTGTTTACGTACTCATGCTGCACTTGCTGTACTTTTTGTGGAGGACCCGAGACAAGTGCTATCGTTGGACCTATCAGCGCACACCCGCGTTATCCAGAGGCTTAGTGGTGAGATGCGTTTTGAGCCGTTCTGTAGCAACTAGTGCCTCTTCTGGAATTTTTATTCTGTCTATTTCATTTCAGACAGTCTTTATAATTTTTGCACAATCTACTAAATGCTTATACACTTGTGACACCAGGTCTTGGCACACACACTAGTAGAATATTTTGATTAAATTATTTTTCTTGGTTATTTTAATTTACCAGGTCTTTTCATATTGTTTTAGTTCTTGCAAGTAAGAAGAGTTTAATTACTCAGTTAAGTTTTAAAAAGAATTGAATATGGGTTTAAATTACTAGTTGGCTTGCCTAGCTATAGTGTTGGGCGACATCACGGCCTATAGGTGAAATTGGGTCGTGACAAGAAAAATAGTTTATTGTATTTTCAATAACTCACAAAAATTTTCTAGTGCAAACTGGGGTAGAAATGTTTTGTTCATTTTATTTGTTTCTGATGGCTTGCAGGTTTTTCTACAAAGTACAGATTGGATGTGCAAAAATAAGATTCCAGCTCTCGTCAGAGAAAGTGGAACGTTTGATCTCAATACCAGATGAACCAGCTTTGACATATGCATGCAGAGACAAAGGATTTCAAGATCCATCTTCTCATCATCTGATTAAGAAACAGGCCTGTGAGAATATTTCCTAGTCTGTTGCATCGAGAACATCAAGTTTCAGTCTAAAGTCAATGGGGGAAGCAAGTCAAGAATCAAGACAAGACTCTAGATGGCATTTAGATAGGAATTTCGTAACTCTTAGATTTCAAGAGTATGTAATTTTCTTTTCATTTTGGTGTAATAGTAGGAACCGCGGATCGGAACCTCAACGGAACTTCGCTCGACTCTCTATCTAAGCGTACTCCGTCACTCTTTTTTCACTCGAACTACACGTGACCTGATTGCCTTATAACCGGGGATATGTAAGCTGCCTAAAACCAAGGCTCGGTCACATCTTTTTATTTTATCTTCTTTTTCTTTTTAAATAATAGTGAGGTCAAAAATATGTCACCTTGTTCATTTTCTTTGCCTGAAAACTCTTCATGTTTCCAAGCAAAGAGGGGCATGCTGTGAACAACTAATTTTTGACCACACTCGAATTTTATACTATTTTAGTGTAAATATTTCTTTTAGGTCCAATCTTGATATTTTTAACTTTTATCTTACTCTTAATAGGTTTTATAAAAAAACAAAATTAGAAAATAAAAATTTTAAAAATATATATGATTTCATTTAATTAGAATTGTAATAAGTAAGTTATGGCATTTTTATTAGTATCATTTAAAGTACATGTAAATAGTTAGTTTTCTTATATTTTTTCTTGGTATAAAAGTGGTTGATAAATATTCTTATTTTCATAATTTAATTTATCTTTTAAAATTTAAAAATAAACAAAAAAACAAAATGAAGTAAACATGCGTCTAAATTAAAAAGTTTGTTATCAAACTTTATCAAATCTCTGATCCTTACCCAAAAAGGAAAACACCCATAATCCCCACCTTTTCCTAACTCCTCACGTCACAACCCTCATGTCCCCAATTCCCTCACTCACACACAGAGACATGATCCCCTATCTCTATTCTCTCACAATTACATGATCTCCCCCCACTTCACAAAATACTAGTTTCTGAGCACTACATAATTGAGGACTCACGGACACAAAGTTGAGCATACAAAGCAGCTAATCAGGCATGTCACATGACTTAGAAGCAGGTTCAGCAGGACTTCATCACTTAGCAAAGTAGCACATAAGCAGCCACATATTGAAAGAGTTAAGGGAAAACAAGTTTACAGGATTGACAAAAGTCATCATACACAGGTGCATATTATCAAACAAGTTTAAGTAAGGCACTGACTTAGAGATTTGAAGCCTAAAGGTCCTAATTATGTCAAACATGGTATAGAAACACAAACTAAGATGGTCATTCTAAAGGTTTCAAATAGTCATTAAGGATATAAGACTAAGCAAAACAGAAACATGTTGTGAGAGAGTAGATCATAGTTGATAGGAAAGGTTTTAGCACAGATTAGAACACATTACATATGCAAGACTATCATTACAGAGATTCAGAATAGAGTGGAAAAGTAAACACATGTCAAATAGCAAATGTAGGCATTCAGGTATTGATACAGTAGACTAATTAACTAGAGAAAATCCAAGTTATGCCAGGGATTCATCCTAATATCATGAAACAAAACAGTTCAAACATGGTAGGGAAAACAAGTTGAGATAACTGTTCTAAAACCTCAAGTAATCACTAAAGGAGTATAGGATCAAGTGAGCATGCTGAGTGACACAATAGCAGGGAAACAAGTCATAGTTAACAGTGAAGGTCTTAACACATGTTATTACAGATGTGAGGCATTCATTGTAGGGACTCAAAGCAAAGAAGGAAAGCAAACTCATGTCAAACAATGATGTAGACATTCAAGTACCAATACATTAGGCTAAATGAACTTAAGAGAGTCTAAATTATTCAGGTGAAGCATATTCAAATAACATATCTAAAAAAACTGGAGATTTTAAGTAAAAGGCCAAATGCTAAAGAGGTTCAAATCAGAATACGAGTGCAATGCTAGTAAAGTCACACATAGAGATGGTCTAAGAGCACATTTAGGTCATGAAATTCAGAGGCATGAATATACAGGACATGAACACAGAAGAATGAACCCATAAAACCAAGAGACTTACCAGTTATTAGTTGAATAAACAAGCAACGAGAAAGAACAAATTCCACAGTGCTCTGGATGTCAACAGAGAGCAAGAACCCAGATTCTTAGTGCGTCAGAGTTCCCAAGGGCTTCAAATGAACCCCGGGCAGTGCTCACACCAAGAAAAGTTGAAAATCGAATCCTGATGGCCTTGGCTTTCAGCCGGCCTAGAGTCAGAGTATAGAACAGGAGAATAAGAGAATAATAGAGTAATAGCTTTGATTTTTAGTGAATCCGGGTGATTCCCCCCGTCTCCCAAAGGGGAAAGAGGTTTATATAGTAGTAGGAATCAAGCGAATAAACAAGGAAAACAATCAATCAAACATAAATAAGGAAAGAAAGTACCTGTTGGGACCAAACACACTCACGCAAGTATACGTGGTCGTCAAGTAATAGAGTAGTGAATAGAGTATCGTTCCCACGAGAACTTATGATTAACTTTTGACTAATTCAAACTCAAATAGCTTATCGATTCAAGCGATTCCTTATAAAATAGATAATTGTCTAATTTACCACCTAAAGACTATCAAGTAATGGAATACCAGAAATCAACACAACACTTAAATAGTTTTAAATAACAATCAATGGGAGATAATATTCCAGGGTCACGGGTTATTTAACAATCATGTTGCATTCTTAGCTTAAAATAACTAATTGATTTATCTGGATTGTTGGTTCACAGGGTTGATATTACTCATAAGAATCTGTCGAGCCCTTACTCGCCTATTCAAGCTAACTTAATACCTATATGTCTATGGAATTAAACTTAACAAGAACGCATTTACAATTCCTGTATTGCAACCGAGCAAGGCAATTAGGTATATGTCTATCCCAATTGCGAATCCTTTCCCCTATGCCCGGGTTTAAGAACTTGCTCTATTTAATTCTATATGCAATCTAGAGTTCCCACTTTCGAGTTCAACTCTAGATTCGTAGATAATATTTCACTGTTAGCTACTCAGCAAAATAATTAAAAACAGAATTAAATAAATAACCCAATATGATAAAATCAACTTCGTCAAATTAAACTTCAAACATCAACATTCATGTATACCCATGACCCTAGAACAATAGGGTTCTTAGCCACTCATATTCAGGCAATTATCAAAAATTCACAAGAGTGCATAAGAATCAAAAAAAGAAAGAGAGAATAGGAACTCAAGACGAATTCCGAGGTTTTAGAACTTTGTTGTAGCTTTTTCCCCTTCTCCAATATGTTAGATGACCTAAAGGAGGCGTTTTTGGCCTATATATTGCGTACAAAAGTCGTGGGCCAAAGCTCTCCTATTCCTAGTCCAAATCGGCTTCAGAGATTGATGCTAAGGTGGATGCGACGCATCCACCTCGTCCTCCATTTCTCAGCTTCACATGCGAGGGTGGATACGACGCATCCACCTCGTCCTCTATTTCTCAGCTTTGCATGCGAGGGTGGATGCGATGCATCCAACCCTAGTTCCTCCGCCTCAGCTTTGCCCAGGTGCGGATGCTATGGGCCGACTTCACTGCTAAGGGTGCACGAAATCTGATCTTTTTCTAGATTAGATGCGACGCATCCAATCTCTCTTCCTCTACCTAGAGCACCTTTTCTTCATATTTTTGTACTCTAAACACCCTAATTCACCACACATAACTCAATTAGTCATAAAACTAATAATTAAACAATGTGGGGCATTTTAAAGATCAAATAACATCAAGAAGCAGTTAAAACATGGGTAAAGTAATATCAACACATATCGAAATATGCCAAACATCAGTACCACATGCTATCAGTAATGGAATGGGTAAAAGGAAAAGTATAAAATTATGAACCCTAATTCGACAGAAATCAAGGAATCGACCAAAGGTTTTGGTGAATTGGATTCATATCGCCCGCCATGAATGTAAATAGATGGAATGTCGTCTAGAGTTTGAAGATTGAAGATGATTATTACATGATTCAGGCCTGGTACTTGCCAAAAATAGGCAAGTACTAAATGATACCGAAAATCATGTAAGTAACACGGAGATGGAGCATATATGGAAGATAAATTGTGGAGAGATTCCATATTAGAACTGGAGTTAGGAGATTTAGAAGAGGCGACTGCTAGGGTTTGAGAGGAGGAGAGAGAACAGATGGAGGGGAACGGGGTGGTGGTCTTTAGGGAAATAGGAATTAGGGTTAGAGGGCTGGTTAATTAAAAGGGGTTAGTTTATTAGGGGTCGTTGATCATTTAAGATCAACGGCCAAGATCGGATAAGGAACGGGCGGGTCAAGTGAACGGGTCTCTGGCTGGGTTAAATTAGAGGGTTATTTGATTGGGCTGTTGAGGTGAATGGGCTAAGTGTTTGGGCTACAATTGGTCCGAAAATTAGTCTAAAAACTGGGCCAACCTTTTAAACACACATAATTTATCAAAAGAATTTATAAAAATAATTAGTAAATGAATAAAATAAATTTATGTACTAAAATGATTTAAAATAATGATTTAGCATTATAAAAATATAAAAATGCTATTTTGATGCCAATAATATAAATAAGGAGCATTTGTATATGAATATAGGCTATTATTGCAAGATTGTGCAAATAACTTTAAAATGCTAATGTAATTATATAAAAAATAATGAAGTAAAAAATATTATGAGACATATATGAGGATACAAAATAGTAATTTTGGATGATTAAGTCATCACAAATAATTCAAAGGGATAATTACTAAATATTTATGTAATTTAAATGCAAGAAAATTAATTTTAAAGCTCTAAAAATTATGGAAAATTATAAAAAGTACTTGTATAGATTTGTAAGCTAAATAATGATGCAAAAATAATATTTTTTAAAGTATATATATTATTTGAAAAAATATGAGGGCAAAATTAGGTATCAACAATCATCATCATCATTAATGTCCTCATCTGAACATTCTTACCAGGCAGCAACCATTGCTTTGGATAGCCCTTTGTTGTATTTCTTCTTATCATGAATATGTTTATGTAACGATCCGGTCGATCATTTTGAGTATTACAGTCCCGTTCCCCTATTTACTGCTCAATTATGCTTTACAGTTGTTATATGACTTGCCGGTGAGGTTTAAAAATGAATTGAGACACTTAGTCTCCAAGATGAAAACTTAAGTTGAAAAGGTTGACCGAATATTGACTTATATATAAAAGACCCCGGAATAGAATTTCGATGATTCCAATAGCTCTGTATGGTGATTTTGGAATTAGGAGCGTGTCTAGAAAATTATTTGGAAGTCCGTAGTTAAATTAGGCTTGAAATGGCTAAAATAGAAATTTAAGTTTGGAAGTTTGACCGGGGAGTTGACTTTTTGATATCGGGGTCGGAATCTAGTTCTGAAAATTTTTATAGGTCTGTTATGTCATTTATGACTTGTGTGCAAAATTTGAGGTCAATCGGACTTGATTTGATAGGTTTCGGCATCGAATGTAGAAGTTGGAATTTTTTAGTTTCATTAAACTTAAATTGAAGTATGATTCATGTTTTTAGCGTTGTTTAATGTGATTTGAGGCTTTGACTAAGTTCGTATGGTGTTTTAGGACTTGTTGGTGTATTTGTTGAGGTCTCGGGAGCCTCGGGTGAGTTTCGGATGGTTTACAGATCAAATTTGGACTTAGAACAATTGAAACTTCCTACTTCCTACTGATGCAATCATACCTACGAAAATTGGCTCTCAGGTGCGAGCTCGCAGAAGCGCGACCACAGAAGCGACAAATTGGTCGCAAATGCGGCCTGGGCTAAGGGGGACTGGCACAGCAGAAGCGGACGCTTCTTCGCAGAAGCGGACTTCTTGTCCGCAGAAGCGAAGGCAGTCGAAGAAGCGGTTGATTCATCACAAATGCAGAACCGCAGATGCGGTTAAAAGTTCCGCAGAAGCGGAACCTCTGGACAGTGTACAAAAACAGTGGGTTCCGACATTTTTTTCATTTTGGACATTTTCAACACGGCTTTGGGTGATTTTTCAGAGAGAATTCACGAAAAATCTTGAGGTAAGTCAATTGTGATCATTGTTAGTCAATAATATTGGATTATCATAGAATAGTTCGACTAGATGACATGTTTTTGAGGTGAAATTAGAGGATTTGAGCCTAGGAATTTAAAGATAAAAATTTAAGATTTGGAGGTCGAGTTGATGTCGGATTTTGGTAAATTTCGTATGGTTGGGCTCGTGGTTAAATGGGCATTCATTTGTATTGAATGGGTAAATTTTGTAAGATATAATTTGTATTGATTGAATAGAATTATTTGATTAGATTCGAGGCGTTTGGAGGCCAATTCGCGAGGCAAAGACATAGCAGAATAAAGAATTACACGGTTTGAGGTAAGTAACAATCTAAATTTGGCTATGAGGGTATAAAACCCCGGATTTGGTGTTATGGGATCGGTTTTGAGGTGACACACATGCTAGGTGACGGGCATGACGGGCGTGCACTGTAGGAATTGTGACTTAGTCAAATTTCATGGAACTGTGTAGTTGAATAATCTCTTGTTATCTGTACATTCTCCATGTAATAGAGATGTTTAAATTATGTGTTAGCACTGTAGGGACCCACAGAGGTCGTGTACATGTTGAATTATTTGCTAAATTGCTGTTTTGTACTCAGTCACAGTTTACTAATTTATTTTATCTCAGTCTCTATTGTTCCTTGTTGATACATTATATCATTTCTGTTGGGGCTGATTTTCATGATTATTGAGAGCCCGAGAGACTGGAGAGATTTATGACTGAGTGAGACCGAGGGCCTGATTGTGAGATATTATACTATAGCACGTGAGTTATCCGTACAGATCCTGATATTACTATAGCACGTGAGTTGTCCATGCAACACGTGAGTTGTCTGTGCGGATCCAAATATTATACTATAGCACGTGGGTTGTTGTGCAACACGGGAGTTGTCCGTGCAGATCCAGATATTGATACTATAGCACGTGAGTTATACGTGAAACACGTGAGTTGTCCGTGCAGATTATAGCGCTTGGGCTGAAGGAGCCCCTTCAGAGTCTGTACACACCCCGGTGAGCGCAGGTACATACTGAGTGCGAGTGCCGAGTGTAGAGTGATTGTGAGGTTGGAGTGAATGGAAGGACGGAGTGACTGTTGCTCTGAGAGAATGCATTGATTTCATTATTGTTGTACTACAGTTGTCATATGTCACTGTTTTTGAAAATTTCTGAGAGATATTATCTTCTGTTTCAGTCGAATTTGATATGAAATTACTGTTTGGGCCTTAATCGTTGAACTTGCAAGCATGCCTACTTTCTAATGTTGGAAATTACTGTAATTGGACTTAGCTGTGAAGCTCGTCACTACTTTCAGTTCTTTATTTAGTATTGTTACTTGCTGAGTTGGTTGTACTTATACTATACCCTACATATCGTGTGTAGATCTAGGTGCTTCCAGATACGACGACTGTTAGATCTCAGAGTGTTATCAGTTGGAGACTGTCAAGGTAGTTGCTTGGCGTCCGCTGACCTTGACTCTCTTTCTTTCAGTTATTTTACTGCTCTATATTTTCAGACAATATTTTTATCAGTCAAACCTTGTTATCATTTAGATGCTCAGAGGTTTTGGGAGTGTATTTTATGTCCATAATTTGTGATATTTTCTATGGAATTCAGATATTATGCTTTAAAACTTAAAATAAATTGTGTTTTATTGAGGTTGTCGACTTTCCTAGTATTAAGATAGGCGTCATCACAACAGGTTAGGATTTTGGGTCGTGACAGTTCTTTCTTTATGTTTCTTCTTTTAGATCTGTCCTTAATCCACTCGACTTCCCACATAGGACAGTTCTTGATCATGTGGTTCTATTTACCCCATTTGAAGCATCCATTAGTCATCTGCAAGTGATCCTTTCTCCTCTCATTCCATATGCAATAGTAGTGATCATTGGATAGTGGTGGCCTAGTGGTGGATTGCTCTTTACAGTTTTCAGGTAGAGCACTCATCTTGATTTTTTCCTAAGATGTTAGCCTCTTCAAGGATAACTTGCTTCGATACCAAATAATGTTTTATACTTCAATACCACACAAGATGGGGAGGAGGGGGAGTGATTTTTGTGGTGCCTGATTTTGCGTCACTTATTGTCAGTCCAATCACTTCATCATCTTGTTCCTGCCTCTCAGAAAGAATGTTAGTTTCAAAAATAACATGCACACTTTGTTCTACACACGTAGTTCTTTTGTTATATATCTTATAAGCTTTACTATGTGAGGTATATCTCAAGAATACTCCATCATTACTTCTGGGATCAAACTTACCTAGGGAGTCCTTTTCATTATTGTGCACAAAGCTCTTACATCTAAATGCCCTAAGATGGGCTATATTTGATTTTCTCCCTTTAAGTAACTCATAGGGAGTCTTCTCAATAAGAGATCTAGTCATGCACCTATTTATGATGTAGCATGCAGTGTTTACAGCTTCTGCCCAGAAGCTATGTGGCAATTTACTAGCAAGTCGCATAAGACTAGCCATTTCCTCCAATGTCATATTCTTTCTTTCAACTACTCCATTTTGTTGTGGAGTCTTAGGAGCAGACAAATTATGATCTATACCATGCTCATCACAAAATTCAGCAAATTTAGCATTTTCAAATTCAGTACCATGATCAGACCTAATTGATGCAAGTTAATTACCTAGTTATTTCTGAGGTTTTCTAACAAATGAAGTGAACGTCTCAAATGCTTCATCTTTAGATTTTAAAAACAGTGTCCAAGTAAACCTAGAGTAATCATCAACAAGCACCATAACATATCTCTTACCACATCTGCTCAATGTTCTCATTGGTCCACAAAGATCCATATGGACCAGTTCCATCGTCCTAGTAGTAATTATCATTTTCTTGATTTTAAAAGAGGATCTTACTTGCTTCCCCCTTGCACAAGCCTCACAAACTTTATCTTCCTTGAACTTACTGTTAGGCAGCCCTATCACCAAGTCCTTGGAGACTAGTTTGTTGAGTTGGCTTAGACTGGCATGTCCAAGTCTCTTGTGCCAAAGGAGGGGATCATTATCCAACACACTTAAGCAAGTGAGTTCATTATCTGAAAGTGTGGACAGATCCTCAACAAATATGTTGTTCACTCTTTTTTCTTGCAAAACTATCTTGTCAGTGGTAAGATTAATCACAAAGCATTTTGTAGAGGTGAATGTTACCATGTTACCTCTATTACACAATTGTGATACACTTATTAGACTGTACTTCAGTCCATCTATCAAGTAGACATTCTCAATAGAGTGAGAATCAGTCTTACCTACCTTTCCAACCCCAATGATCTCACCTTTCTTTCCATTTCCAAAGGAGACATTACCTCCTTTAAGGTCTTCAAGTGAAAGGAATTGGTTCTTGCTTCCTGTCATGTGCTTTGAGCACCCACTATCCATGCACCATATTTGGCTGCTCCCCTTCACTTGGACCTGCAAAAAGAAATCAGGGGTTAGTCTTAGGAACCCAAACTAGTTTGGGTCCCTTTCTATAGGCAAAAGGATAAATCACATTCTTTTTTGCCCAACTTGGCAGCTTATTTTTCCCTAGAACAAATTTTTTTGTTCTTTTGACTTGCCTTCTCTTTTGCAGTGCATTCACTTTTATAGTGACCAGTGTTACCACAGTGTGTGGAAATCTTGTTACCAAGGAGTGTGAGGTACTTGCTTTTGGAATCCCACTTAGGTGCAGAGTTCCCAAAGCCAAGTCCTCTTCTATTGCTACTATGATGTTCTTGTAGCCATGAAAGTGCATCAGAGGACCTGTTCTATTCACAAGTTCTGTCTAGCTCATGTTTGACCTTGTTCAGATCCCCCTTTAGGACTCTTGCATGTTCATCCCTCTTATATAGCTCATCTTTTAATCTTCCTAAATCTTTTTCTGGTGTGAGTTGTGTGGCACTAGCTATTTCTTTAGCTCTTCCTAACTTCAATTTCAGATTATCAGATCTAAGTTCTAAGACAACTGTGTCAAGTGCATGAACCTGGTTCTTCAAAATAATATTTTCTTTTTCAATTTCACAAGCCTTAATTTCCAGGTTTTTGCACTTTGCTTTTAAAAAGTTATACTCTTTTGACAACTGTTCGTTTTTAGAACTTATATTGTTAGATTCATCAATTAAAGTTAGCAATAGTTCTGATAGTCTATCTTTAGAAAGGAATTTAATTTTATACTTTAGGTCCAGAAGACTTATCTCAGATTCTTTATCAGGTTCATCTTCAGATTCTTGAATTGCTATAAGAGATCGTTCAGTATCATCATCATCATCAATGTCCTCATCTGAATATACTTCCCAGATAGCAACCATTGCTTTTATTGCCCTTTGTTGTATTTTTTTCTTATCATGAGCATGTTCCTTTTTTCTGTTTCTTTTTTTAGATCTCTCCTTAATCCATTCGACTTTCCACATAGGATAGTTCTTGATCATGTGGTTCTTTTTACCATATTTGAAGCATCCACTAGTCATCTACAAGTAATAGTAGTGATCACTGGATAGTGGTGGCCTAGTGGTGGATTGCTCTTTACAGTTTTCAGGTAGTGCACTCATCTTGATCTATTCCTAAGGTGTTAGCCTCTTCAAGGATAACCTGCTCTGATACCAATTGATGTTTTATGCTTCAATACCACACTGCTCTGATATCAATTGATGTTTTATACTTCAATACCACACTACTCTAATACCAATCCTACTACCCACTAGAATTTTCTCCAAATACTTCACTATAACTCTGAGCCAACAACAAAGCTTACAAACTCTTACAAACCTAAGGATTACCTCTAACCTTTGTAGCAACTAGCCACAAGCTGTTACGACTACTTCAAGTTAACTCTAACTTGAACACTACAACTCGAGTTTACAACCTCTTGCAAACCTAAGGATTAACTCTAACCCTTGTAGCAACACGTCACAGGCTGTTGCGTCTAATTTAAGTTAACTCTAACTTGAATAATACAATTCATATACCAAGTACAATTTGCTTCTAAGAAAGCTGAAAGGTACAACTCAAAATGCCTACTACACTTTGAACCAGAAATAAAGAAAGATACATAAAACTCTTTATGGAGCTAATTCTTTCTATCTGGTTCGTGTAGCTTCAGGATCGCATTCTTAAAACTCACAGGAATTGCTCTCAAAATGCCTTGCTATTTTGCTCTCAATTCGTGCTTAACTTCAATATGTGTGCATCACCTATAAAAGAGAACAAAATTGATATTTACAGAGTTAGTGGAATAAGGATTAACTAGAAGTCTAATGCTTTACTCTTCCTTGGTGGAAGAGTTCTAGTTATCTTCAACTTCTAACTCTTTCCTTATTTTGGATAGAGTTCTCTTCAAGTAAGGAGTCCCTCTCTTTATCAAATATGCAACATTTTCGTTCAGGGATTATCGGAAATAACCACTTATACTTATCTCTTTCACGTGCATGCCTTTTGCTTGATTCTGCCCGTCACCTGTGTATACTGTCCATGGACCTAGTTCATGCATGTGTTCCTTTGTCAATCATCAAAACAAATTTCGCTCAGGTCAACATACAGTATAAATGATTGATGTGTCACGTAATTTTCTCTTTGATTTATGAGAAACTGTAGAGTTTATTGGCTATGAAATGTAACTTGCTTAGTTCAGCAAAATACTTAAAAGTTGGGCCAATATTATGCCAGCCTTATTTTCTAATCGTCATAGTATGTTAAAATTTCTATAAAAATTTTGGGTAAAACTAGTATGGGCTAGTCATTTTTCGGATTGGTAATTCAAAAATAGTCAGTGTTTGCAAAGTCGTTGAAAAATAGCCACTATTTTACTGCAACACGGACCGGTCCAGCATAATTTATTGGAGATTAGTGCAGTTGTGTATGAACTTCCAGCATATTATGCTGGACTGATATATTATGCTGGAACTCCAGTATATTATGCTGGAATATTTTTCGGATTTTGAACAGTGTTTTCGTTCAGATTTATCTTTACATGAAAAGTGGCTAAATTTCGTTACTTTTGAAACTGTGGTTATTTTTCAATTAACACTTGTAAATCGGACTATTTTTGAATTTACCTATGAGAGGGTTATAGAAAAGAATGCTATATTATGAACCTAATTACCATTATTAGAGTGGTTCTTATTTAACTACACATTCTATACATAATTACCAATTAAATACAAAGTCATATATTAGGCTCCAATTTTTCCTATTTTTTTCTTTATCTTCTTCCTCCCCTAAATTCAGACCTATCTTTACCCAAAGCTTAAACTCACTTGCTTCTTGTTCTTCAGGAACAGACTCATTCAAGTCTTTCCTGAAGTAAGTCAATTGTAAATGTTTATATCTCAATAAACAGTATCAGGAAATCCGAATTTTATTCGCCGTTCAAATTTCAACTATGGACCGTGCTGTCCTTGGACCTTCCTATTTTTCTAATTAGCTATGAGCTAAATTTTGTACCATTGGATACTTTTTGTATTTGTTCTAATATTTTTCTTTCCAGTAAAATATTGCGTGTTTTAATTAAAAAGCTTAAACTCCATAATTTAAGAGCTTAAACTCCATTTGACTCCATTAAAGATCTGATTGAAGTCATTTGATTAGTTAAGACCTTAATACAGCCATTAAAAAGTTTCGGAACTTTGAATTCAAAAATCAAATTTTACGAGTTATTTTTTTGAATTGTGTGTTGTTACAAATGATTGAGAATATCCGTTGGAGTTTATATCTTAATTTTAGTCAATTAGGTGATGATTTGAAATTGTATGTTAGCAATTTTAGATTGAAACTTGAAGAGTAAGTCATAAATAAATTGTATGCAAATTATATATCGGGTGTGCAAATGACATATAAAATACAAACAACTAACATATTTGTATGCAAGTTGTATGTATGTTGACTGAATTCTGTATAACACAAAATTATATACAAATGTATATAAGTTCTATGTAAGTGGTAGCTTTTAATAGGATACTGTACAACAAAAGTTGTATACAAGTTATATAAATTGTAGGTTTTGATAGAATTTATATATATTATATTTATAAAAAAGGCTCTAACTACTTTTTTATATATTATATTTATAAAAAAGTCAATACTTTCAGCCCAATTATGCAATTTGAAAAGAACGCCTCCAAATACTCCGCTAGTATGGATATAAACACAAGGCCAGAAAAAAAAGGTGATAAGCTAACATAAAAAACTATTTTAACTGTCAAAAAAATCACAAGAAACAAGAGTCGTTACTTCTTTATCCATGGCTTCCACAAAACCATTACATACACTTTCTTCTCCTCTCAAACAAACAATTCCTGCTTTTGTTCCATTAATTTCCTATAAACCCAATTCAGATTTTTCAACTTCTTTCACTTCTTCTTCTTCTTCTTCACAGGTAAATCAAGAATCCCAGCTGAGACAAGTTGCTGTTTTTGTAGCATTCAATCCTTCTGGGAATTTTGACCTCCCCCTTTATGATGAGCAAGAAAGTAAGCTCATTAATTACTTCATTTATATATCATAAGTTCATTCTTTTATTATATTCTTTGGTCTCGTTTATATAACATTTGTCGTTTATAGTCTATCTCTTGGTATTTTATCATGTTTTCATGTTCCAATTGAGCAATGCAATGTCCTTCAATTCGTATTATCCCAATTTTGTTCAGTTAATATTCCTTTAGCATTATTGACGTAACAGAATGTCGTTTATAGTCCATCTCTTATGAGTTGCTCAGTACGATGGATAAGCAAAAATAAGTACGATGGATAAGCAAAAATAGTCCATGGATAAAAATTTAGTACCGTTTTATTCCTTATTTGATTATGATTATTAATTCTGGGATAAGTTATTCCAGGTTTAAAATTAGCACAAGAATAACTTATATCTGCCAGAGGGTGGAATAGTAATCCTAGAATAAGTTATCCCAGGATAAAGCAGTAAAATTAACAATTCAAGGATTAATACAACATACCAAACAGTCAATAAGAAATAATATCAGGATAATTAATCTCATCATAACTTGTCTTCAAACAAAATGACCCCTTGGTATTTCGTCATGTTTTCATGTTCCAATTGAGCATTGTCCTTTTATTATTATTATTATTATTACAAAATGATAAGATAACTCATAGTAGAACCATTTTTTTCTGGTGGAAAATTTTACTTGAGAAATAATTTGGCGTTTTTAATTAACTTACAATTGTAATTTTGATTAACAGATACAGAAGTAGCACCTCCACCAATGCCACCAACAGAAGGTAGATACGAAGTTGTAATAGATAATGACATCATTCGACGACTTGATTTATCCCCATTTCAGATTGCAACTGGATTATCATCACCCTTATCTGGTATGTATTACACTAATTAATCTTAGGAATAATTTGACTATATTACCTTTATTTCTTTCTTTAAGCTAGTAATTAATCACTATACGTCTTCTTGGGACTGTGAAGGTAAAATTTTTAAAAAATTAAACTTTTTAAACTAGCAAGTTTCTTTTAACTAAAGTGAATAAAAAGAATCGGAGGAAATACATGTTAGAATAAAAAAGTAATTAATAACTTAATAATTTTTTAAATAGATTCGTTCTTTTCCATCTTATCCAATTTCCATAAACACATTAAAAAATCAGCTCAGTGCACAAGGTATCCCGCGTTCAGGAGGCAGAGTTCGGGGAAGGGCCGCACCTCAAGCAGAGGCGGAGTCATGATTTTAACTTTATGGATTCTGAATTTTAGACCGAGGACAACTTTATGGTTTCTGAATTTAGTATTCGTATATATTTAATGAATTTTTTAAACACAAATACACTATTTGAGCAAAAGCTAATGGGTTCAACCGAACTCATACCTGGGCTTCTAGCTCCGCCCTAGACCCTAAGAGGTGTGATATAAACAACCTACCATAATGCAAGTATTACTGGTTACTTCCACGGCTCAAACCCGTAACCTATATAGGTCATAAAACGCGTAATCTTGTTCGTATTTTGGATTAGCACAGTATTATGATGCTAATAATAATGTAAAATTGTAATAGCCAAGCCAAAAGAGTTTCTGGAAAGGACAATTGGTTTTACAATCAACTACGCAAAAGAAGATAAATATGATCCAAGGGAATTATCAGAATTTCCAGATATACGACTATGGTTCGTTCGACTAGATGCTACTTACCCATGGTTGCCAGTTTTATTGGATTGGAGAGCTGGAGAGCTTGCACGTTATGCAGCAATGTTGGTACCCCATCAGGTATTATAAACTTCTTGAATTAATCTAAATGTTGCCTTTCTCTGTTCAGATTTAACTTATAGATACTGATAGTGTAAAAAACTTTTACACAATTACAAATAGTGTATTTGAATCCTTGATGTGTAATTTATTTTATACAATCAGTTTATTTTAACATATTCTAGCATATATTTAATCCTTGATTAAACTAAACAATAGGCAGTTCCGTGTACTAAGTTTGTATTATGGGCGGGTTCTCAAAAAGAGTCAAATCATTAGAACTATTGTATGTTTTACCTTGTATTTAGGAATTTTTACACAAATAGCCGGCTGGATTTACTGTTTGCTTTTCATTAGCCGGTATACATAGATTATACACTGATTATACATAAATTATACATGAATTATACTCATATTATACATTCACCAGTTATATTTAGTTTAAGCAGTTGGATAGACGGCTATTTAGGTTAATTTTTCTTATGTTTTTGCAAGAGGTAGTTTTGAACCGTGACCTCCTGATCACATGGCACTAACTATTACCGTTGCTCCAAGAGCTTTGTTCAATTAAACTAAAGGCGACGTTTTCTTTAAATTCATGCTTTTTTATTGGCAGATTTATTTTTTAATTCAAGATTTTTTGTTGACAGATGAGTATGAAAATGGGGATAGTATTCAATCCAGAGGCATTGGAGTTGTTTGTGATGAATAAGGTGTTTGTTGTGTATTCTTGGTTGAAGCAAAATGAGATTCCAATGCCAAGACTGAAGACAAAAGATATGGCAAGAATGCTTGGTTTTGGAATTGGGGATGAACTTTTTGACTTGATTGATAAACACCATATTGATACTTCATAAAGTTGAAGAAAGAGGAAAATTAGGCTTCTCCAAAAATTAAATTTTTTGAATATGTGGAATATCAAAAGCTTATTTTTCTATTCGTAGCTAGTAGTTGTGGAGGTCTGAGTTTCATATTAAATTAGATATGGTTTTGATTACGTTATATTAAATCATATGATGTACATCTTTTACTTAGTTGAAATTATATCAAGGTGATATATATTTGAAAAAATAAAATTGTACAACTGTTTTCAAAATAATAGCCGAAAATATATATTTTTGTATATTTTGTTGTATATATATATATATTTATATATGTTATAGACAAAAATATACAAAATATTATACACTTTTATCGCTAATGAATGTAAATAGTTTTGATCGTGGACTAAAAGTGATATTTGCCCTTAATATTTCAAAGGCGAAAAGAAAACAAAATCAAGTCTTCTCCTGCAGGAAAAATTAAGAGTATTACTTTTCTTTTTCAGTTCTTAGTTGACATGTTGAGGGAAAAAAACGAGTTCCTTTTGAGAAAAGAAGTTAAAAGATAGACTATCTTGTTCTTTAATTGAAGTAATTCTATCCAATTTTCTGTAGTAGCATGTTTTTGTTTATTGAGATGAGATTTTTTACCCAGTATGACATCTCTAAATACCACTTTTCACACTTTAATCATTTTAACCCTTGTTAATTGCTTTTTTCCACTTGGGCCTCGAGAAAACATTTTACTTCAGTTACCTAGAGGGATTTGCAGTCATACCTTATATTTGTGCCACCTTTTAATCTGTACCCTATTTTTTAAAATTATTGATTTGATACCCGGTTGACAAAATATCCGTAGTAATATAACCATTATACCCCTGACAAAACATATAAAAGATGCATCACGCATAACTCACGTTACGGTTCTCCTCCATCACTCCGTCCCTCCTCAGATCTTCTCTCGCATCTTCCATAATCACGAAACCAAAAAGTTGAACCAGATTCAAATTCCAAATTCAAAATTACAAAATACATTGTAAGTATTGCAAATCATCTTCAGAATTCAAATTAGTTTTTGAAACTGATTGATCTTCATGAATTCATCATGCTTTTTAAGTTTTAATTCAATCAACCCATATATTTTAATCACACTTGTATGGAGTTATAGAATAAATTTATTTCTGGATACTGTTAAATGCAGGACACATAGGCATTCAACAGTTTTGTCATGAGGACAAACATGCTGAAGTTTTTGGTTTGTTTGCTAGAACATGATACTAAACAAGCTGAGTTTTTACATAATTCGCTAAACCTTCATACCAAAATGCTAAAATCTTTGTCTTGTAGTATAAAAAAAGCTGAAGTTTTTTAGTTCATTTGCTAATACTTCTGCACTAAAATATGCTGAATTTTTGTCCTGGATTCAATAGTTTTGTCATGAGCTTTTTTCGAAATTTCAGCAGAAGATGCTGAAATTGTTTAGTTCATTTGTAAAAACTTCAGGACAAACCTGCTGAAGTTTTTCTCCTGCACTATGTAATTTTCTAGTGAATTTAACTAGCTGAGTTTTTACATAATTTGCTAAACCTTCACACTAAAACGCTGAATTCTTTGACTTGCAGTATAAACAAGCTGAAGTTTTTTAATTCATTTGCTAATACTTTAGCATTCAATATGCTGAAATTTTATCCTGGATTCAATAGTTTTGTCATGAGCTTTTTTCGAAACTTCAGCAGACTATGCTGATGTTGTTTAGTTCATTTATAAAAACCTCAGGATAAACCTGCTGAAGTTTTTCTCCTGCACTATGTAATTTTTTAGTAAATTTAACTAGCTGAGTTTTTACATAATTTGCTAAACCTTCACACCAAAATGCTGAAGTCTTTGTCTTGCAATATAAACAATTTGAAATTTTTTTGTTCATTTACTAATACTCCAGCATTCAATATGCTGAAGTTTTGTCCTGGATTCAATAGTTTTGTCATGAGCTTTTTCAGAAACTTCAGCAGAAGATGCTGTAGTTGTTTAGTTCATTTATAAAAATTTCAGGACGAAACTGCTGAAGTTTCCCTCTGCACTATGTAATTTTCTCCTGCATGCTGAAGTTAAATTTCGTTCATGCTTAAGTTTTGTGCAGTATTAAACAGCTTTTTCATGAGCTTTTTTTCGAAAACTTCAGAATAAACAAGAAGGCTGAAGTTCAGCAAATATAAAACAAAAATTTCAGCTCCTAAATGCTGAAATTCAGCAAATACAAAATAAAATTTTAACTCCTAGAATGCTGAAAGTTCACCAATTACAAAACAAAAACTTCAACATAAACTCGAAGTTCAGCAAGCACAAAAATAAAAACTTCAGGACTATAATGCTGAAGTTCAACAGTTACAAAACAAAAACTTCAGCAAAAACTCGAAATTCAGCAAACACAAAACAAAACTTCAGCTCCTAGAAATGCTGAAGTTACAAATACAGAACACAAATTCAACTCCAAATAATGCTGAAGTTCATAAAATAATATAACAAAAACACAAAACAAAACTTCAGCTCCTAGAATTAAGTTATCATTGAAGTATTATAAACTTCACACTTTAATAGCATCATATATTTTACTCTCAAAATTGTTAAAAATATCAAAGTATCCAAAAATCACTGAAGAATTTATAGAATTTTCATCAAAAATACAAACACGCGTTCAAAAAACCTAAAAACACAATCGTAAAAGTAAAACCTAGAAAACTAATGCACTAATCAAAGTAAAACCTAGGAAACTATTTTATCATAAATAAAAAAAAAAGAGAAACGATTCAACTAAGATGACTATAAATAAATAAAAAACCAGAATTAAATCGTAAAAATAATACTAAAACAAAACCCAGAAAGTTAATGCAATGTACCTGTGATTAAACGTAATGTTATTGGGGAACAAACAGTTAAAAATCAAGAAGAATCGAAAACCGTTTGATTTCAGAGAGAAACAAATCAAAAAACGCGAAGAATGGGAGAAGAGAGACGGAGATAGTAGAATGGCGTATATTTGGAGAGAAAGTAGTCTTTTAATAAAGAAGGGCAAAATCGTCTTTTTAAAATATTTTTAACAAAAAAATAGGTACGGATACAAACAGAAAAACAAAGCGGGTACAGGTTAAAAATGGACGACCAAATAGGGCGCCTCATGCAATTTTTACGGTTACTTGTAAGTTACAAAAGGCCCAATTTTACGTTTGAGCCCAACCCAACAGCCCTAAATTTTCTTCTCTGTGTTTTATCT
Organism: Nicotiana tabacum; assembly: GCF_000715075.1. NCBI lineage: Eukaryota > Viridiplantae > Streptophyta > Magnoliopsida > Solanales > Solanaceae > Nicotiana > Nicotiana tabacum. Next base: position 14,104,808 of record NC_134097.1, on the reverse strand, counting down.
TTTTCCTTTTTATTTATTTTGTGATTTTCAAATATATTCACTAAATTTTTAATCTAACTCATCTGCTTGACCCAATTCTCCAAATGCAAAACTCTAAGTCTTGTTATAATTAGGAAATATAGATAAAATACATGATTAATTAATTTCATGAATGATTACTCAATTTTTACTTTATTGCACCAAAGTCATTAAGCTATTTTTTTTCGTAACGAAGAAATTGCTCAACTTTACTGAAGTGTTATAGAAAGTTAGTACAATAATTTGTTGGCAATAAATTAAACTCACTCAATTTTTCTTAAGTATCGCAAAGAATCGGGAAATAAACAAAACATGGTGTAGTGGGACATAAAATTATTTTTATAATATATAGACAAACTTGAGTAACTTTTTAGTTACAAAAAATATTTAATAGCTTTACGTAATACTTAGGCAAAGTTGAGTAGCATTTTTCTTTTAGAAGATAGGTTAATATCTATGATGCAATAAAATAAAAATTGAATGATCATTCGTGAAAGCAACCTCATAAACCATAGTAGGTAACTCAGGTTTCTCCAATTATGTATGTCAAATTATCATTGGAAATTTTAACGATGTCAGTTGTTTATTATCCAACTTTTCTAATTGTAGGTCTGCTGCTAACGAAAATGTTCAGCAGTTGATCAATATTTTTAGTCGTTAAGACGTTAAGTATGTTCGGCAGTTCATGAGCTAGAACTTATAGTCGTTATGTTTTACCAAAAAATCTAGAATATAATTTGAAAAGAAACAAATTCTAACTTTAGATGAAATTAATCTGAAAGAGTGCTCTCAGAAAGAGACTTAAATAAAAAGCAAAGAAAACAAAAGAGTTTCTTTGTACGTATCAAGTCTGAGATGATGAAATAAAAAATAAAATAATAATCTGTTAGTTAAATTGCATTGATATGTTAGAATCCAAGGATCCGAAGCTAACAACGAGATCGAGAGAGAGATAATTGTCGCACACAAAGAGAGAGAGAATGCAGTTTGGTAAAATGACCCGGTAAGGATCTCTGGAATCTTCTATTACATATATACATGATCCGACCTGTTCCTATTATAAAGAATAAAGAATCAGCCCAATATAGATAATTAAGTCCAACTACAACATAAGCCCAAAATACAAAATACATGAAAGTGAAACTCAAATATGCTAACACCCCCACCCCCCCCCCTCAAGTTGGAGGGTGGTTCGCCACACCCAACTTGCTCAAAATAGAACGATGATGTACACCAGAGAGAGGCTTGGTGAGCATGTCTGCAAGCTGCTGGGGACAAAGGATAAGGATATAAGGCCTTCATGGAGTTTCTCATGCACAAAATGACAGTCGAGCTCGATGTGCTTGGTGCGCTCATGAAAAGCATGATTCCGAGCTGTATAGATTGCAGACTGACTATCAAGATGGAGGGGAGCTCGAATAATGAAAGTCATAGATAACTCACTGAGCAGCCTGGTTAGCCAAGCCAATTCGGCAACAACCCGATGCATTGACCGGTATTCTACTTCAATAGAAGAAAGAGCTACAGTATGCTGTTTTTTCGACTTCCAAGTGAGAAGGGAACCTCCAAGTAAAACCAAATAACTACTAACAGATCTCCGAGAGGTGGGACAAGTGGCCCAATCGGAATCACAGTATGCTTGAAGAAAAAATTCAGAGGCATTGGACATAAGCAGCCCCTGACACAAAGTACCATTGACATACCTCAAAACATGATAAGCAGCAGTAAGATGAATAGAGGAAGGAGCATGCATGAATTGACTGTGAAATTGAACAGCGAAGGCAAGATAAGGTCTAGTATTAGTGAGGAAATTTAATTTTCCAACTAACTGTTTGTAGAGTGTCGGATCAGACAAGGGCTCCCCAGAAACATCTTTGAACTTCACAGCAACATCCAAGGGACTAGCTACTGGAGTGTAATCCAAGCAGTTTAACTCAGAGAGAAGATCCAAAGTAAATTTTCTTTGGCACACAATTGCTCCTTCAGGCTCAGACAATATTTCCAAGCCAAGAAAATAATGGAGGTGCCCCAAATCCTTAATTTTAAACTGGTTGTCCAAAAATTATTTGAGGGAAGACATCTCTTTGTCATCATTGCCACTTAGAAAAATATCATCAACATAAACAGCGACAACAGTAATGCAACCATCAATAGACTTTATGAAAAGAGAATAATCATTTTTAGAGACTGAATAATCCAAGGAAATGAGAGATTCACTCAACTTGGAATACCATTGTCTAGAGGCTTGCTTTAAACCGTACAAAGATTTCTTCAATTTGCATATCATATTAGTCCCAGAAACTACCATCCCTTGAGGAATCCTCATGTACACTTCTTCATCTAAGTTTCCATGCAAAAAATACATTATTTACATCTAGTTGAAACATATTCCAACCCTTCTTAACAACAACAACTATGATGGACCTAATGCTAGTCATTTTAACAACATGGAAAAATATTTCGGTATAGTCAACCCCTTCTTGTTGAGTGTCCCCTCTCACAACTAACCTTGCCTTAAACCTTTCTATACTTCCATCTGCCTTATGTTTAATTTTATATACCCATTTATTCTCAATGGGTTTCTTACCGAGTGAAAGGGGTACAATAACCTAAGTGGCATTTGACTCAAAAGCCTCAAACTCTTTTAACATTGCTTCTTGCCAAGCAGGATGTTGTGTTGCTTGCTGATAAATTGTAGGTTCATGAACATTATTTAAAGCCTTAAGTAAATCTTGATTAGTGGAACTTAAACTACTGAAGCAAACTGACTTGGGAAAAGAAGCAACATAAGTCAAAGTGAAAGGTGAAGAAGAGAAAACAGAACCACACACATAATCTCTTAGGTAAGAAGGAAGGTGATGAGGTCGGGAAGGATATCTAGGAGCATTTTCAGGTGTATGGACTGGAGAAACAGAAAGGGAAGGAGGTGCAGAAGAGGAGTGCACAGAGGAAGGAGTAGAAACAACCTGCAGAGGAGAATAAGCAAAGGAAGAAGGAGTGTTGTGGTGAGGAAAAGCAGCTGGAATATTCTGTTGAGGGGAAGGAATATGTTGATGAGATGAAGGAGTGTGATGGGGAGGGTAACCAAAATCTGAAGAATTAGAAGAACCCGAAAATAATGTTTTAGGTGAGGTAGATTCTGAGTAAGAAAATATATTTTCATGAAAAATAACATCTCTAGAAATAAGAATTTTCTTGTTTGAAAGTTGCAACAACTTGTATGCTTTCTTTCCAGGAGGATAGCCAAAAAAGATACAAGGTGTAGATCTGGGAGAAAACTTATCTCTAAGAGGTTTAGGGACTACAACATAACATAAGCAACCAAAACTTTTCAAATGACTGTAAGAAGGTTGAGTGCCATATAGGATTTCATATGGAGTTTTTTCAGATAACAAGGTACTTGGGAATCTATTTATTAAATAAGTAGATGTAAGTATGCAATCACCCCAAAAATAAAGTAAAAGTTTGGACTGGTATAGAAGGGCCCGGGCTGTTTCTAATAAATATTTGTACTTTCTTTCGACTATACCATTTTGTTGGGGTGTATATGGGCAAGATATCCGATGTAAAACTCCTTTGGACTGGAAAAATTGGGTAGCTTCAAGACTGGCACCAAGTTCAAGGGCATTATCTGTCCGAATGGTTTTAATCTTTACGTTGAATTGGGTTTCAACCATTGAGAAGAATGATTTTAGAGAAGAAAGAGCATTGCCCTTGCTACTTAAAAGATGAGTCCAAGTACCTCTACTACAGTCATCAACCAAAGTTAAAAATATTTGCAATTTTTATACGTTGCGGTGTTATATAGTCCCCACACATCGACATGAATAAGATAAAAAATATGTAAAACATGAGACTGACTATGAGGAAAAGGAATTCTTTGTTGTCTCACAAGTGGACATACATCACAAATGAAAGGTTGTCTATCATAAGATGAAATATTGATACAAGTGATTTTGTGTAGTTTAAAAAATGATAGATGTTCTAGTCTATTATGCCACAAAATATGAGACTTATTCATGGTGACAGTATTTACATGAACAAAAAATGGAATAGGAACAGCAGAAGAAGCAGCATATGGTTCTGTGGAGGTAGAGTTAAGTAGATAGAGCCCTTCAACCATCTTACCAAGTCTCAATGGCTTCTTCAGAGAAGGGCCCTGTAGGAAACATGCAGTAGAGGAGAAAGTTAACAGCAAAGATGTGTCAAGAATGAGTTTGTATACAGAAATGAGACTGTACTTAAATGTAGGCAGATAAAGGACCTTAGAAAGAGTGACAATCGAATTAATATGTACCGTACCAGTAGAAGTTACTTTCACTTTGTAACCATTACGTAGTGTGACAAGAATAGGAATATTGGTAAGTAAATTTTATTGGAGGTCATATGGTCAGTTGCTCCAGAGTCTATAATCCAAGAGTTAGTATTTAAATGAGTCTTTGGACATGAACAAGAACCACAACTTCTATGACAAAAACATGTAAGTATACCTGCAAAATTTACAGAGGCAGTAGGGAACTGATTTTGACCCTCATCGGCAACCTGGACATGTTAGAGAATGCTCATGAGTTGTTTGTACTGGTCTACAGTTATGGTAGAAGAAGTGAAATTCTTAGTGGGATTATCAGCTTTAACCTCAGAGTTTGAGTACACATTGGCAGCAACTCTAATATTTTTATTGCCAAATTTAAAGTTTTGTGGATAACCATGAAGTTTATAGCACGTTTCTAATACATGCCCACTCTTTTTGCAATACCGACAGAAAGGTTTCCTAGGGTCTGGAGCTCTTTTTGCATCAGAGTTTCCTCTTTGATACTGATTCGGAGTAGTGAAGTTGTATTTCTGATTCTGAACCCATTAAGAACTGCATTAGCTTCAAATTTTGGTCCCTCTTTATCATCTTATGCTTACCCCCACAATTGCATTCACAGACACAATAGGATTCTGTATTCAATGACTCTATTTCATCCCAAAGCCTTTTAACCTTGTTGAAGCATCCACTTACATCAGAATAACCTTGAGAAACTGAGCTCAGATCCTTCTGAACCTCATACATTCGAGCACCATTGGACTGTCCATAATATTGATTCAATTCATCCCAGAGTCCTTTGGCAGTTTTCGAGTATATGACACTTTGAGAAATGTCTGAGTCGAGAGAGTTGAGAATCCAGCTAATGACCATATTATTACACTGTTCCCATTGATTGAAGAGTGGTGAATCAATATCAGGACGAGTATAACTACCATTGATAAATCATATTTTCTTCTTTGCAGAAAGTGCAATTATAATTTCCCTTCTCCAAACACCAAAACAACTACCATTGCATTGCTTAGCAATTAACATAATGCCGGAATTATCAGAAGGATGCAAATAAAAAAAGTGAGAAGGAGGAAAAACTAGTTCATCATCAAAATGAAGATTGAGAGACGGATTCAGATTATTAGGATTTAGAGATGGATTTTGGTCAATTTGTTCATCACAATCGCTTTGATCACCCATCACGAACACGCAATAGAGAAGTTACCAGCTTGGAATCAAATTACCCACAGAGAAAGCAAAACTCCAGCCACGATTAACCACAAAGCACCTTCGTTGAGCTACACAATATCCAAAAAATCACTTATTGAACTGGAGGGGAAAAAATCAAAAAATGATAGAGAACAAAAATTAGGACAAATCACCGATGAAATTAGGGTAAATCGATCTCGAAACAGAGGAAATAAGAAGAAATCACCATGAAAATCAACCACGCGAGGAGAGGTTATGTGATTTCCATGGCTCTAATACCATGTTAGAATCCAAGGATTCGAAACTAACAACGAGATCGAGAGAGAAAGATAACTGTCGCACATAAAGAGAGAGAGAATGGAGTTTGGTAAAATAACCCGGTAGGGATCTCTGAAATCTTCTATTACATATATACATGATCCGACCTTGTTCCTATTATAAAGAATAAAGAATCAGCCCAATATAGATAATTAAGCCCAACTACAACATAAGCCCAAAATACAAAATACATGAAAGTGAAACCCAAATATGCTAACATGATAAGGCAAAAATATATTAGGGAAAAAGTCCAAGTTTACCCTATACTATATAAAATTGTCTAATTTTATCCTTTATCACAGTTTTGGTCCATTCATAATCATCTCGTATTTTTCCAGTTATTAATGGAGCTCCAATATCAAACGAATAAACTCCACGTGTCCAAAAGAAAAAGATAATTTTTTTTATCTCTTTGTTAAGGTTCAAGGGCCACAACAAGACTTTTTTCTAAGGGCAGTAATAGTTAATAGAAAGTCAAAGTCAATTTACCAATGAATAGCAGTTCTTAACTATTCGAAACTTTCAGGTTCACTTGTTTTATATTATGGTTATAGAGAATAACTCGGTCTTTGCTTTCGTTAGTCAGCGTAGGGATCTCATTTCTTTAGTTAGAATTATTCCTTTTGTATATATAATCAATAAAAAAGAAATGATTTGACTCCCAGCCCAGGGCGGATTCGAATCGAGTTTCCTTATGGGTGTGTATAGAGCCGGGTACATATTCACAACGGCATGCTGACCCGCGATTACAAGTGGCGAAGTTGTTCAATTTTGAATATAGTAGAAAAAAATTGATTCTTTTTTAGAAAAACTATACTGTCATTAAATATAAGTATAATTCAGAATCTTAGGCATACTCGTAATTAATTGATTGGTTCAAGTAACCATTTGCAAGACAAACGATCCTTTTGGAGCAGTTTCCATTCTTTCGACCTGTTGTACGTCCTTGACAACCAATTTTTGTCCCAAGTTGCTATTTCAGTGACACTTCACATCATATACCACAGCCCAACCAACAATTAATTAAAATCTCTGTCAATTACTTCAAACGAACACATTATTTGGGAACAAAATAGATCCTTTTCTTGACATTAAGCAAAATAGCCATGCAAAAATGTCTACAACTACAAGAGTGGGCAGAGGGGTCAAGCACCACGTACCCTGGTCGGTACTATATATGAATGGGCAATGGCAACCTATTTTGTGTAGTCAAGTGAAATCAACTTGTTCAATTGTGATTGCAAAATTTTGCTAGCTAGTCCAGCACAAGAACCACATCGTCATGTGACATTGCTTCAAAAAAAACGTGAGACTGTTTGTCCAAATTTAAACAAATAAGCATGGGAAGACGTGATTATAGATTTAAAAAAAAATATAGCTAAGAGAAAACAAAAAACTTTATGTTCGCAAGGTTGACTAAGTTGGTTGGGTGAGCGGTTTCCCACATGGGAGACTTGAGACCGATTACCCTTTCCATCAGTCTCCCCAGTAAGAGCTCGTCGCATAGGGCTTGTCTAGTACGGTTTACATCTTCTGTATGGTTTGCAAGTTATTACACAGTAAGCAGGTTACCTAATGCGTACCTGAAGGTAGCTGCAGGTTTCCCTCGAATCTCCATAAGAAAAAAATTTAATATGGTTCTAATCATAATCAATCAATATAATTCTTTCTAACTTTTGAGTTTATGACACTATTGTCATTTGCTATAGCCTAAAATGTTAATCTAAACAAAATATATCTTTTCCGATGACAAAATTGTGGAAGAAAAAAAAAGATAACTTGTTTAATAATTAAAGTATGCAGGATGAGCAAAAACTCCTTTCTTGTTCCAGGTTTGATTATAGAGATCTCCTTGTCTTGTTTGAAACAGATGGATTTCTGCTCTTTTTAGCTTATGGTAAAGAATTTGGGTCCATGTCTGGCTGCTGGTCTTATTAGATATTGTTCATTCTAGGGTTTAATTTTATCTGTAATTGAGCATACAGCCAACAAAATTCTTGTCAAAACTTTATCAAATTTCTTCTTATAACAATTTTTGGTAGAAAACTTCATTTTTCTTTTCGTTTTTTAGTTGTGTATTAAATTTTTGGCTATACCTGGATAGATACTAGGATAAATTCTTTAATATGTATGTTTTCGGTTGTACGTATGACATCCCATGAATCAATATGTATATTAGAGGCGGAGCCAGAATTTAAACTTTATGGAGTTCTAAATTTATATAATAGCTAGCAATATCAAATTTTAGTAACTGGATTTCGGATTTAATTTTTATACATATCTCTTAATACATAAATAGAGTTTGGACTAAAACTACTGGGTTCAGCCGAACCCCTACGTCGGCTTCTAGCTCCGCCCTACATGACACATCTTAATTAGTAACTAAAAATAAAAAAATAAATAAATATATATATATATATATATATATATATATATATAAATAAAAATAAAAATTTCGGCCCTATCCCTGCAGGAAATGTTTTCTGTTCATGTTCTTTCATTCATTATCTTCATCATCCATACCCTTATGCAATTAATAATTCCTCAACTTGCATTGCCCACACCATGCTTTGAGCTATTCACCTACCCCCCCCCCCCCCTCCCAAACCACCAACCACCACCCCAACATTATTATTTTTTATTTTTTCTGAGTTTATGATTTGTACTCTGACGGTGCAAATAACTTTTACATCCGAGGTAGTGGAGGCAATATCTGTATGTCAAATATGATATGATAACTTAAGAATAAAGGCAAAAACTCGTTATAAACGATTAAATTGTATTAAGAATATGTCAGTGTACATACCTTAATTTTTTTCCCCCTCTTTTACTAGTTTGTTGTCTCTTTCGAAAGGGGAAAAATGTTTGTGGTCCTACATATTTTATTGAAACATTAAATAGTTAGGAAAAGAAAAGCGCAAGAGCCTTTAAAAGCACCCAAGATTATGAAAATTAAAGGCATGCCATTAAGAACCCTGAGTATATTTTTGATCTTCTTACTTCTTTGCACTTGAGTTTGGTAGCATTTATTTTGTAATTATGAAATACAATAAAAGAAGTGATCTTCTCATTTATGTATGTTACACAGTGGAAGGTCGTTTTTATTTAGTCACGTTGTAACTAGTCTATCGAATGTCCCCAAAGGACAGTTATGTTGTAACTAGTACAAAAGAGATTTTAAGTCATTCTACCTTATTTGTTTCAGAATTTCTCCTTACCATCAATTGCTATGCAATAGATAGCCAGGTCAAAAAAACTTGCTAGCTGGCTCATATTCTTGTGTATTGTTGTTGTCTTAGAATCATGTCAAATTGCCAATAATATGAAATGAAGTTATGGGAGTAACATTCATCTTATATGAAGTTATTAAATTACTAGTTTACTATCGAGCAATCGTTTATTAAGGAATGTGGTGGTATGGACGGGACCTTATTATTCTTAATAAGAGATCGCCGGTTCAAACTTTGTGAATGGAGAAATTCTTGAAAAATGAGTGTTACCTTTTTAATAGACCCTACACTGCTCGAATCCGAAGTTGAATGAATTTCGAATACTGAATAATTAAACAAAAAAAGGAGTTCACAATTGACCACAAGTTAGGGTATATTTGGTAGTAACGAAATTCATTTTTTCTAAAAATATTTTTTGATTTTTGGTTAGAGAGTATAATGTTTTCCGAAAAATCCATTTATTAAAGATCAGACAGTAATATCGGCAAACTGGATAATATTTTTTATACTATCAGGCTAATATGATCGACATCATGTAACTTTCTAAACTTAACATAATTTTAGTAACCTAGAAAAAAGGTAAATAACCTCCTAAACCTGTCAAAATACACTATTTGTGTGTATATAAAAATTAAATCTAAAATATAATCCCAAAGTTTTTTGTGACACATGAATGACAGAGGTCCTTCTATGACTATGAGTCCCAATTTCCCACCCTAGGATGCCGTGATGACATACTATGACACTGATATAGTCCCCTGACCCAACTGTTCAAACTTTGTGGGCTATGCATCCCGAAGGATCTAGGAAACAAAGTCTCTAAAAATATCTCTCAAAATTGAGCTCAAGTGAGTGAGGTTGTATCAGCTGGCCTACCCTCCTCATAAATCTGTCACCACCGAAACGTTGCTCTTGACAGTTGAAATGTAGTAAAAGCAACTCCGCTCACCTCCACAATACCTATGGTGCGGAGAATACAACGGTATTTCTCCAGAAACTCTACGCATCCTCAGTATTTGTGCCACTGAAAGTAGGAGGACCATATTTCTTGAATCTCTCGAGTCTCCTCTGCTCCTCCTCACATGCCTCTGGCCTGACATCAGGCTGAACCGGAATAACGGACTGTGTTGGCATGACACCCGGGACCTGATCAATGTGAACCCGCTGCTCTGGGGTACAGGCCGCAGGAGTCTAAGCTCCTCCCCCAGCATGAGATGTAGTTGGTACCAGGGGGATCAATCGCGCCTGAGCTAAAGTGACGAACATGCTCAAAAACGATGCTAGGGTCTCCTGAAGTCCAGGGATAACAACAGGCGCCTCAGGTGCTTGTCCCCCAACTGGAGCTACTGGTGGCTCCTCAGTCGTTGTTCGGGCAGGTGCTCTGGCTGCAACATGTGCCCCCCCTCGACCTCTACCCCGGCCCCGGCCTCTTGCGGCTCTAGCAGGGGGCGCGTGTGTCTGATCATCTGATCCAGCAATGCGTTGTTGATACCCAATTTTGCCCTCACATTTTTTTAAACAGTATATATATTTTCAAAATGTCAATTTTGCATCATTATTTGATTTACAAGATTTATACAAGTACTTTCCATAATTTTCTACAATTTTTAGAGTTTTAAAATTAATTTTCTTGCATTTAAATTACTTAAATATTATCCCTTTGAATTATCTATGATGACTTAATCATCCAAATTTATTATTTTATATCCACGTGTGTGTTTAATAATATTTTACTTCATTTTATATAATTACATCTATATTTTAGTTATTTATGTAATTTTTGCAATAGTAGCCTATGTTCATGCATAATTATATTTTTATTACATTATTTGTGCAAAAATAGTATTTTATATTTTTATAATGCTCAATTATTATTTCCAATCATTTTACTTCATAATTAATATTTTTACTATTTATTAATTACTTTTATAAATTATTTATTTTATAAATTTTGTGTATTTAAACTATGGCCCAATTTTAAGCCAATTTCGGACCAAATTTGGCCCAAATCCTCAGCCCAACAACCCCAGCCCAAGCCAAACGACCCTTTACTAAAGCCCGATCAAAACCACTTCAAAACGACCCACCCGTTCAATTTTTTATCCTGGCCGTTGATCTCTCAAGATCAACGACCCTCGTTCATTCCCCCCTTTTAATTAACCCAACCTAAATCCTAATCCTTATTTACCACCAAATAACCGTCGTTGAAACCTCTCCATTCTACTCGTCTCTGAGAAACCCTAGCCGCCATACCCTTAATCCTCTCTTATTCCAACCTAAACATGGAATCAATCCATGATCTACTTACTTATTTTGTGATACTTTACTATTATGTGCGTGTCTATGGTGTTACTTAATTCTTGCTCTATTTTTTGCCAAGAACTACCTTTCAAGAGCAGGCCTGATTAACTCCGATTTTGTAAAGATATGGACGATCTTTCGTCTATATCCACTCTACAATGAATGATTCTTGCATTATTGGTTCGATTCAAGACCGTTGGACCTAACTAGGGTTTGAGATTTTTCTTTTTTCTTACTGATTTTGATTGCATGTGATATATTTTTTTCCTTTCTTGTGTTTGACTGATGATTTTCCATGTTCGTCCGCTCCATTGGAACACTATATAAACCCCTCCCCAATTTTCCCTCGAGACAGACCTAATTTTCACTGCTAGTACATTCGCTACACTCTTCTCCCACTCGTTCACTTCTTTTGAGATACTTGAATATTTTCTGGAATCGTTGAATCCTTGGTCGGCTGAAAGCCATGGCCATAATATTGTTAAAATAACCTCCTACAGTGCAAGCACTGCTCGGAGCCCTTCTCGAGGCTCTTGTGAACTTTGAAGCATCGGGGATCTGGGGTTCTCTTGGTACCAATATTCTAACTCCTCATTCTTTTATTCGTTTAACTTTGCTACTGGTTAGTTTCCTTAACTCTTGCAATGTTAACTATTTTCCTTTCTGTTTATCTATGAAGTATGTGTTCTATGTGTTGATGTTGTTTAAATTCTATAAGCATGACTCGGTTTCCCTGTTATTCATGGATCCCTGATATTGTACTGCTATGATATTATTTTATAATCCCCTGCAATTCCATATTCTTTATTAGTTGAATTCAGTAGGTTTCAGCACATGAAAGATGCTTTCATTATTGGAATGGATTCTAGCTTTATTAGGTGTTTCTAGACTAATGTGGTACTCTACTTTGTCTTGTATTTCTATATTTATATTCTAGACCTTGTTGAGTTCTTCTTGCCCAAAATGATAGATCTCTGAGATTGTATCAATTATCTAAAGCATGCTTCCATTTAAGTTCTGTTGCATGTTTGGTTTAGAATGGCTTCTAGAAAAAATTGCTATGTTAGTTCCTTTGCCGCCTAGGTAATTGGTACAAATGGTTATGCCTGCCTGTCTCATTCCCTTTTAAGTGCTTATAAATGAGGACACTGATGAGGTTTATGGTAAACCATGCCATAAGTTTGTTGTTATGCTGCTTATGGTCATCTTCATGTGAAATTTCATATCCCTCTAACTGTGATTGTTTCGAATAAGGCTCACCTGTTTAAAATCTTTTTATGACATTTTGGTTAATGTCTTGTACTAAACTTGATTTTTGAGAAATTAATTTATGTGTGTGTTTGTCCCGTCAACTCTACAGACTTGCCTCTTCAGCCTTCTTAATGTGTAACTATGCTTAGTATGCTATACCCTCCCTTTGTTGAATAATTGTTCAATATGGTGTTAGTTCTTCTATGTCAAACTTGTTATGCCAAAGTTGTCTACCCAGTTGGTATGCTCAAGCCCTCTTGTATAACCAATCTTGTTCCCTCAACTTCTAAGAATTATGACCACTGTTAATAGGCTTTAGGATTATCAATTGGTTATCATGTATGGTTTCCCCCTTTAAGCTTGGTATGAGTTTGTGTATAGCCCTGGGTGTGTAGCTGATACATTCTCACTCTGAAACATGCTGAGTCCTGGGTTCACTGTTCGTGTGAAAGGAGAAGTTTGCTGAAGGCCCATGTGTTACTGGGTTATATTCTTTTGGGCATATTCTGTGTATTGGGCTTGTAGCCTTTTAATATATAATATTCGCACTTGTATTCATTATTTTGGGGTCTGTAATAATTTATGAATAAAAATAGATGGGAAGATTAGTAAAAGAGGGGTAGGGTACTCTAATTCTCACATAAATGGGTAGAAAGCATGCCTATAGGATCTATGTGATTTATTCGCTCATTTTCTTCACATGTTTAACTTCATGAGTAGAAAGCCTGCCTATAGGAGTCACACGCACACACATCACTTAACTGGCCAACGCATACTATTTCAAGCATCTGTTGTACTAGTCTCCACTACTGTATTTTCTTAGATAACAGACTATAGGGCGTAGCAATGCAATATTCTACTTATCTAGGTGACATGCCTATAGGACTTCGAATGATTAATCTATCTGTTGCCTCAATTATCATTGTACTGCTCATGCCTATGGGTTTAATAATCAGCTGCCCATATCGTTTGTATTGCTCATCTAGATAGCATGACTATAGGGATAAAACTATATAAAATCAATGTCAATCGTTGACTATTAGATATCATGCTTCTAGGACACTGTCACCTGCCTAACGAACTTGTCTATAAAATCAACTGCCTTTTGCGAACAATCTAGAAATCAAGCTTATAGGTTTTTGTAATATGCAAATCCGTTGCCTGTATATTGCTAAAATCAGAATCACTTAGAAATCATGTCTATAGGACTTATAATAATTTAATCTGTACGTTAGCCTAAAATGCAGCATTGCCTGTTTGATATTGGAATCATATAGAGATCATGCCTATAGGACCAAAAGATTTTGAGTCTCAAGTTCGAAATGTTCTATTGCTTAATCTGAAAATCAGTGTGTGTGCTTCTCTGTTTATGTGTGGAGGCTAACATGAGCCACTCTTTGCTATTATGTGCAGTCCTCTTTATTTTTGAATGCCCGATTAGTTTTATCATTTTTTAGCAGTCTAAGTAAGTCTAGAACCACCCAAATAGAGGTCCAAAGCCTCATGAACCATAGGTATGAGACGGGTAGTACATGCATCGGACACGACTTGGAATTGAATTAGAACGCTTTACGTAAACAACTTCAACATAATAATCGGGTAGTAGGAGATGATAGTCTGTGCCCGCTGAATAATATGAGCAACTCCTAACTAAAAGGAGTTGCGAAGTAATATTTATGTTGCACGGGGTGATCCTTTAAGCTAAAAATTTTAGGACCCCCTTTTCCTTTATACGCTTAGTCATTCAACATAGACCAATGTGGTGGTATCCTTATAATCATTAAAGATTAGTACCAATTTCCTTTGTGTTATAATAAAATTCTTTGACTTTTTATATTTCTTTGTTTATTTGATCACCTAGCCTAATCCACATAGTTTTAAGTTCGGTCGGGACCCACAATTGTGGAGCTTGAAGAGTGCCTAATACCTTCTCTTTGAGGTAATTTGAGCTCTTATCCGATCTTTGGTGGCGTTGACTAGTCAAACAGAGTTATTTGCATAATAGGTACCCTAACGCACCTTAAAACCATTGGTGACTATTCACTTTTAATACCCTCCCTTAAAAGAGTTGTCACACGTCGAAACTCGATTTCGCGAGAAAAAAGGGCGCGGCATGCGTGTCCTCACCATCTGTGAGAGAATAGAAATGCCAAGACTCAGATTTCGAACAATTCGCACGATAAGGAATCAAAGAAGTGAAATTTTTCTAATAGTTCCATAGCCTCTCGAAGATAAGTACAGACGTCTCTGTACCGATACGCAAGACTCTACTAAACTTGCTTATGACTCGTAACACCTATGAACCTAGAGCTCTGATTCCAACTTCAAATGACACCAAATTTTGTAGACAAGTTCCAAAATAGCAAAATGAACCTATTCCAAGTCCCAAAACCAAATTCCGAACCCGATAGCCACAAAGTCAACCTACGGTCAAACTTAGGAAAACTTCTAACCATCAAATTGCCAACTTTTAGCAAAACAAGTCAAATCAACCTAGGGACCATACACCCAAGTTCAAAATTACGATACGAACCTATCTGAGCCATCAAAATACCGTTTCGGGGTCGTTTTCACAAAAGGCAAACCTTGGTCAACATTTTTAACTTAGGCTTCTAAACCAAGAACCAAAGGGTCCAAATCAACCTAAAACCTTCTCGGAACTAAACTAACCAACTCTACAAGTCATAAAATCACAAATACACATGTGTAATGCATCAAAAGGGGAAACATGGCTTCAATACATAAAACGACCGAACGGATCGTTACATTTTCTCATCAATTTGACCTAAAAGGGGTTTTAATAGTCATCATAACATTTTCAAGTCTATTAATCAAATCCAATAAAAAAAAATAGCGCGCGATAGCCACATACACAAACAACTTGCTTGGATGGTTGTTACATGGGTTTCATAATGTAGCGTATTGTATTGTATTATATTGTACTGTATTGGTTTGATAAATATAACGTTTGAATAAATTGTATCATTCGGGGTAGTTTCATGATGTCACACACTAGCAATATGAAGAATAAATTTATAATTAAGAAAAGGATACATGGTAGAATTATTATATATAAAAAGGTAGGATAAAAAATAAAATAGAATTATTTAATAATAAGGAAGAGCAAGATGAGAGAAAAAGACAAGGTAACGACGCGACCACACCAAATCGATCGTTCCATAAAATGACATTTTTCATCGTTACATAACGATAAATTTAACAATACGATACAATAAAATTTAAGTAACAATTAAAACAAACATTGTATTTAAAATAGCTAACATGATACCATAGAATATATTACAACCACCAAACAAGCTGTTAACGCTAATTTGGAAATCAAAATATGTTAAAACTAAAGATGAGAGTTGAGAGACATATCTGTACTGTTTTGTATTTTCTTCTTCAATTCAATAGGTGAAGCCCTGGCCAAGTTGCTGCCATTCAAATTGCGCGGAACAGACGCGAGATCAATAGAACAAACTCTATCTCTCTTTGATAGTTTTGGTTGTTGTGTGACAAAGTCGACACGAAATATTCAATATACACAAACGGTTAATCAAATTGTGGGTTCCATTTTGATTAACATGTTTGAACATCTCAAAGAAATTTTTAGCTTCTGAATGGACGATAAAAAATGACAGTCTGATGCATAAAGCATCACGTATTCACAGAGGGTTCGGGGAAGGGCCGCACCCTAAGGTGTATAATATAAACGGTCTACCATAATGCAAGCATTGATGGTTGTTTTCACGGCTCGAACTCGTAACCTAAAAATTACACAAATACAATTTTATCGTTGCTCCTAAGCTACGAACGGACAATACAGACATATAATGATAAATATCAATGTTGCTAGTAGGAACTACATGCAATGAAACTTTAAATGGCCAATGATTCAAAATATGTTTTGCTACGACGATTCTTTTAGGGAATTGCAATTGATCTATCATTAATTCATCGCTGAATTCATACATATATATATTTAGGATCAATTAAATACTCCCTCCATCTTATATTAACAGTCGTGTTTCTATCTGATCACTAAGATAAGTTTTGCCTGAAGTGATTCATTAATAACAACTCGATTTCAATTTTTTTTTCTTAAATAACAATTCATATATTGTTGCAACTTGAAGCTTTTCCAAAGTTATATTGTTCTTGTTGAATTCATAATTGCTTTTAACTCATTCTTCCATTCGAATCAAAATTATTAAGTGCTAATTAATTTATCATACTTACGGTATACAATTTTATTTAAAGTTTATTAATTTCTTCACAGTTTTCTTTGGGTAGAAAGCATTCCAATTAAGGTGGAAACCAGCTAACTTCCACGCTAGATTGCATAACTTTTGTTTCTTTTTGTCTAAACAGATTCCTAAAACATGTCTGAAATAACTAAATAAATAAGCAGGTATATTGAAAATTGTACAGTTTTTATTTTATTTTATAAATTCCGAAGAAATAGCATGAAATGTTTTTCTGTCGGCTGATAGATTGCTAGCCATATATGCTCAAATCATCTCAAAAATCATCTTTAGCTAAGTCCAGCTTGGCGCTTAATTTAAAATATAGAAATTAGCTATTGAACATTTGAACTGCAAAAGGTATGGAAAATGTTTTAGAAATTTCAAATAAGAGAGTTTGTAAATGCAGCAAGTTAATTTTTTTTTCTCTCAACAATTTCACAGAGTCGGACCCAAAATTTGTTCTAGAATTTAGGCAAGCAACCTCAAATGCTAGTAAATACGTTTTAAATTTAATTTTTCTATTTTTAATGATTTTGTTAATACACATAGCGAATCGAGCAAAAGTTTCTAAATTGTGACAAACTCGTGTATTAAAGTTTATTCACAACCTATTAATCTGTCGTCAAACTTTCTGTTAAATGTAAAAAGAAAAAGAAAAAAGAACGAGCACAAAGAGAAGAGAAAGGTGATTTATAATATGTACTATGACGCTTCCGAGTATAATAGCATCCACTTTAAACAATTAGCAAAAAATAATTTATAATAACTAATAAGATGACTAATACACAAGTAACACAACTATATATATTAAAAAAAAGAGAATTAAAGTGGAGAAGGACGTGTTAGTACATTACTAGACTTTAATACTTCATATATCTCAGTAAATGGCACTCAACGGAAGATCAATATCAAGGGTTATAATTAAGCTGCTAGTATTGTACAAAAAAAGATGTTACAAATTAAAGTGGTAGACTACGAAATGCGAGGTAACGACCAAAACAATACATATCTTTGGCTTTAGAATTAGAGTCATATATATTCTTTCACATGGAGCACTAATAGTACATTTACTTTAACAAAGTGGTGCACTTTAGTCATAACACTAAAAAAGCCCAAAAACATACATTATCTTTGGCTTTAGATTCAAAGTCATACATATTCTTCCACATGGAGCACTAATAGTCCATTTACTTTAACAAAGTGGTGCACTTTTAGTCATAACACTAAATATATTTTAATTTTTAACAGAAATCTAAGATCTGACAAAATATTTGTTCCCTTTATTTTCTTGTTTACCGAAAGAAATAAAGATGACAGATTTATCTAGATAGCAAATAGTAAATATATATAGAATTTATTTACTATACGTAAAATATACATTTTACTAAGAAATGTTAAGCACCGTTAATTTTTATTTGCAATGATTTTTATCTAGATAACCTCAAATGTTATCTAAATTTTTTATTATATACATAATATTTACTATACGTTGACATAAAATAAATATACGTAAAATCATTACTGAGAGTAAAATAAATTTTATTACTAAAATAAATATACGTAATATATATTTATTAGATTTTTTTATTTTATGGGAGTCAGCGTATAGTAAACACAATATTTATTTTTATTTTATGTATATATAATAAAAAATCTATATAACATTTGAGGTTATCTAGATAAAAATCATTACAAATAAAAGCTAACGGTGTTTAACATTTCTTAGTAAAATATATATTTTACATATAGTAAATAGATAAATAGTAAATAAATTCTATGTATATTTACTATTTGCTATCTAGATAAATCTGTCATCTTTATTTCTTTCGGTAAATAAGAAAATAAAGAGAATATATATTTTGTTAGATCTTAGATTTCTGTTAAAAAATAAAATGTGTTTAGTGTTATGACTAAAAGTGTACCACTTTGTTAAAGTAAATGGACTATTAGTGCTTCATGTAGAAGAATATGTATGACTTTGAGTCTAAAGTCAAAGATAATGTATGTTTTTGGGTTTTTTTCAGTGTTATGACTAAATGGACTATTAGTGCTTCATGTAGAAGAATATGTATGACTTTGAGTCTAAAGTCAAAGATAATGTATGTTTTTGGGTTTTTTTCAGTGTTATGACTAAAAGTACACCACTTTGTTAAAGTAAATATACTATTAATGCTCCATGTGAAAGAATATGTATGACTTTGATTCTAAAGCCAAATATAATGTATTGTTTTGGTCTTTTCCTCATGAAATGCTTTTAACTTGGAAACCTATAAATTAATTAAGATTTTTTTTTATATAAAATGATATTGAAAAGAATTACATTGTATATATTTACGCAATTTAATTGGCTATAGCAATATTTAAATTTTATTTTGCAAATTATTATTAACATTAAATTTATTATAAAGAGTTATTTATCGGCAATCTTTAATTATAGGTCAACCGACGACTTATAATAACATAACATACTCTATCACATTATATAATTTAATTCCTTAAAAAATTGGTTTCACGTCAACAAAGTTAATATAATTGCCGCCATGCAAAACGGCGACGGGCTGGCTACGTAGCCTCACGGAATTCCCTCATTCCTCCATTAATTCCGGCAAGTCCAAGAATTAGGTAAAAATAAGGTAAAATCACACTTTACCACAAAAGCTTTTATTCAAAGTTCAAATACAACACAACACCGACACACAAATAACGAGGCAGATACATGCAATGTACTTTTTCCATTCCAATTTTGTTATAAGTAAATTGCTTTATATTAATTGTTTTTTTCTAATTTCAAGACTAATTGAGGAAAATTCCCAGTGCCGTCTCCTGTAGTTGTTGGATCGTGTCTCAGTTCCAGTGTAGCTGATCATCCTTTCGGATTAGCTACTGATCATCACCTTGATAAGCTATTATCTCACTAACTAACTAATCAGACATGAGCTCCTCCTCAGATTAATTTCTTCTTTTGTTCCTTAGCATTTGGGTTATTAACAATTGTTTGTTGTTTCCCTTTTAAAGATAAGTTCTTATGCATTACTCACCCGTCTGCCATTAAAAACGCCATTAAAAATACCATCTTTTATCGACTTGAATGTGTTAAGCATATCAATAGCATTTAACCTGATAAAAAAATAAAAAAAAGGTAAATTAAAATAAGGTGAAGATTACGAAAGAGTCAAGAGACAAGATGGATGGTCGGATGTTTTTCTGTTACCAAAATCACCAACAGAGCTCATGAGGCGTCGGTGTCCACGTGGCTATATATCTTCCACGTCAAGATTGTGGGTCCCAGACATTGACAGCCACGTGGACTGGTTCGTCTACCGTGTCAACTACTAAACGACAAGAACGTCCGCGTCTGCAATTACTCCTCTTGTTCCACCCCGATTACGTGGCAATATATTAGACGTGTTCTTATTAATTGTTCCAACTGCCCAATTGCTTTCTCTTCTTGCCTTTTTTGTGTGTGTTTCTTTTATAGTTTTATGAACTAAATATATTTTTGAGAAATTTATATTTTTAGTCATTTTAAAAATAATAATCGATAAAAAAATATATTAAAAAAATATACATATTTATTTCATTTTCGGCTAACAAATGTAATAAGTTTCGGTGACCAAGCGGTTTTATGTTTTGCCCAATATTTTTCTTATAAGTATATTTTAAGTAGTTATATATAGTAGATAAACTAACGTAGTATATTTTTAAGTTTTAAACCGTCTGATATAAATACTCGTAATTAATTTAAGTGATATTTTTATCATGTAGATATTTTCCATCTTCAACGTTTAAAAATATTATCTTATTCTACTCTAATTTCTAAAGACTCTAAACTAACTAGTGTACATGCACGATCATATTGATTTTTTCAGATTAATAGCATCACTTAATAGTATATTTTTCCTTTAAAACAAAAAATATAATTATTGAAGCATTCATTAATTAGGAATTATGATAAAGGGTCGAAATTCAGGAAAGAAGTATCGGTGGTAATAGTATCTTGCAAATTCATTCAAAGGAAAGATTGTGATTGTGACTCTGATCGGATGTCTTTGGTGAGACGGTCTAGCCGATCGTGCCGTGATCAGACTCCACGCTAAAATCACGGTGGTATATCAGTACTAATGATTTTCTAACCAAAAATAATATTATTTTCGTACTTTAAAATTTTTCTGTTTTAGCTTAGACGTTTTGATATCATCGATTGTTACTTGTTGCTTCCACGGTTTCTCCCTTCTTATATTGACATTCTAATTCTAAAGAGGACATTTAGCTTCACATACTGGTACTATTCCACATGTACTAATATCCCTTTTGCCAGGGGCGTTGCATCTTCAATGGATGCAGGTGGTTCGTCAGCGGACAACTTTGACCCTCGTTAGCAGTTACTCTCTATTCAGCAGATTTTGGTGAGCCCTAATTTGTTCTGTGCCTTATGTCACTTGGCATTGTACTTGGTGTTTCGAGGTATAGCCGGGGCCTTGTCGCTGTCACTTACATATTACTCTTCCGTTGAACTTAGAGGCTCCGTAGACATAGTGTGGGTTGTATTGTGGTGTTAGAAGAGTCAAACTAGATATGTTGTATTTGTATCACATGTTCCATTTCAAAATATAAATGTGTAATATATTTGGGAATTATAAATGAAGCAACTATTGGTAATGGAATTTGCATTCTTCATGAAATCCTTTAAATGTTTAATTAATGAAATATATCTTCTCTTTATTCATGGGTGAGTTTGGATAGAAGACATTGTACATGCTTGCTTGATCGGGGTATCTCGATTGAGCGCCGGTCGCGCTCCCCAAGATCGGGGCATAAAAAACTTGGTATTAGAGTCTAAGGTTTTAAAGTATCCTAGGATGTCTTGAAGCCGTGTCTAGTAGAGTCCTTCGTATCGGTGTGTTATCGACCACATCTATAATTAGGAGGGTACTTGAACATTTAGGAATGTCACCCTTCTTTGGTACTCCAGATCATGCGATAGAGCTCAAGATAGGAAGCTAATTTTCTCATCATGTCTTATTTTCCCAGATGAGTAGTCCATGAGTTCGAGGCAGCGAGGAGGGATTGAAAGAACTAGTTGCTAGGGGAAGTGTCCTTGATCCTATGAATGTTACCGTGCTACCGGATCATGTGGTGGGAGCACCTAAAAAACGAAAGATTGTTGTGCTTAAGGCCTTGATTCCAAATGCTCTTATTGATGATGATCTATAAATATGCTTGAAAGTGAAAGAAATGTATAAAACGTGGCCATGGTTATTATAACTTGTGCATTTGATTTGAAGTCGTGTATAAATCGTAAATCACCATACTCTCCTTTATAAATATTTCCAATGTGATTTGAGTTCTTACATACTCATGAGTTGAAATTGTGTAGTGCCTTTTGGGAAGAAGTATTTAAAAAAGATAGAGTGTATTACTCGTTTATGATTCTTAACTTGTGTTGCGATTACAAGTCATTGTGCTCCATAATTTGGAAAGGAATCTATTGTAATAAAGCCTTCACTACCGATGAACTTAAAGTTATGATTTCCGAAATATTCTATATGTTGATGTTTGTGATGATGATAATGGAAAGTCAAAGAAATGAAAAGTGTGAAATAATGATGTTGTGAGTAGCTAAAAGTGCAAATGATGCTATATATATATGGTGTGGAAGGTTACGAGGTGAATGTATTCGTATTTCTGTTTCCTTTGTGTACAAAGAAAAAATATTTTTGGGAGTATCGTTAGTCACCGAGAAAGGGCAGGTTGAAATAACCTAACCCCGAAATTACACATACCGGTGTAGGAGTGCGTTGTGATTATTTTTCTTATTTGGGATGAGATTGATGTGACGAGAATATTCACCTTAATTGGGATAAGATGATTGCTAGCAAAGGATGATGTCAATCCACACGGCATTGTGGTGAGACGGCCTACCCGATCGGGTCGAGATCGGTCGTCATGCCGCACACATGGTGGTGATTGTGATTGTAACTACACCTCCACCCGCACGCATTGGGGTGAGGCGCCGGGGCCGCTTTGGATCGAGATTGTGATTGTGATTATACCTCTACCCGCATACATTGGGGTGAGGCGGAATAACCCAGGACCCGCGACGCGAACCAATCCGTTTCTTTTTCGAATTATTTTAAATTAATTTTCGGAAATATTTTAAACGGGAATCATTCGCCCTGTTCTAACAGTTATGGCTGTTTCTAAAAGGTTGCAAACTTTTCAGAAACAGTGGCAGAAAATGGCTAAAAATATGCCTTGATCCTAGAATCTTTCCTTACGAAATTTTCTGATCTCCTTCTTTTTCTTCTGCACGAAATTTTTCGGTGTATTTTACAACCATTAAGTGGTTCGAAGTTCATTAGAGTTTTTGGTACCAATATACTGATGAGTTAAGTCGTTCTATCCTGGGAGGATAATATTTCAAAATCTCGGGTAATTGAGGAAAATAATTTTCCGAATGACACACTGTGCATTCAGTGAACTCGATTTCATTTCAAAACATATTTTCAGATTCTGTTTCTGATTATTTAAATTTGTGCTATACTACTATTTTTCTGTTTCTGTTTTTTGTTTAAGAAAACTTGTTGTTTCATATATTTTATAGTATTACAGTTTGACTAACATTTACATTTACAGGGCCACTTGTGGGGGTCAAAGTCGAAATAGTAGCGAAAACTGAAAACGAGGGTTCTAGTAGACAAAAATTCTCACGAAGGATAGTAATTTAACCATAAGATAATTTCTAATGATCACTGAGGTAACTAAAAAATATAGGCATTTGTGAGTTCAATGCCCAAACGGTTGCATAAAAGATACATATCTTTTCTTGGTGTCTTGTCCAATTCCTTGATTAATTTTTTAGGATGTCGACTTGATATGTTCCTTTCATTGCAGAATTCACAAAATGATGAACTACATGATCTGATTAGTCAATGGGTACTGAACGGCCAAAGACGAATGCTTTTTTCTTACTGATTCGAGTTATCTAATTTTCTGTCTAAGTAGAGATGATCAATCAGTGGTTCTTCTTGGTCTTGGCACATCATTTACACGATTGAAAGATTGACTCGAAACAGTGTTGTCATTAATGAATATAATGTGACAGAAGGTAGCTACCTCTTTTATTTCTGGGGCAAGTCCTCTCTTTTTTTTTTTTTTTTTTTTTTGTAAATATTTTGTGATCCAAAATAATACTATAATAACAATTAGTAGATTAATTGCATTATTGCGGAAGAATTAAGTCATGTTGCAAGGCTCAAATTAAACTTTGTCTGATCTTAACTAGTGGTCGGAATTGGAGCTAGCAAAGAATTTAGCTACGGTTCGGCAGAATTAAATATCTTTGGCCAGTATCTTACATTGGCTTAGGAATTCTATTAACTATATAAAACATAATTTATTTCAAACTCAATAAGCTGTATTTTTTAGAATGTAGAATTCATAAACTCAAAATTCATGATCCGCAATCTGAGAGTGATTAGGAAGAAAGTCTGCTATAGTGAGATTCAAATTTTAAACTCGTGCGAGCTAAGAGAAAAAAAAAAAAAAATATATATATATATATATATATATATATATATATATATATATATATATATATTTGTGTGTGTCTCTCTCCTCTTATATGTTGTTGAAGTGTATGATTATCTAATCGATTAGAGGTGGACCTATGTATATAACCTTGAGGGATTTTCGGTTCAGTAAACTTTGACAGAGATCTTGTATACGTATATGTGCATACTTTGAAAATGGTTAATTTAAATCACTTGACACCCTCAACACTAAAAACTTTTAGGAGCTTGAGTAGAATACTGATGCCTTTGTCGCGTTAAAATCTTGAGTCCGCATCTGTATATCACTGCATGCGGAATTATAAAAAAGAAAGAAAAACGAATATGTGGATTAAAAAAAGTCTCATATGAAATATTAGAACCGAGGAAACATACTTGTACTATAAATGGGAAGTATAGTAAAGAAATGGAATAACTTAATGTGATAAGTGGATGGAGTTCTAATAATTTCTTGGATTTTTGGTAACCAAGCCAACAAGCAATAGACAACTTACCCTAGAAAATGTGGGTGATGATAGAAATATAGTAAAAAAAACAGCACTTTTTGCACTTTCTTCCATTTCCAAAGAGTCTTAACCTGACTTGCTAGTTAGGATATACTGTTTCTATGAGAGTTCCTCTCTTTCATTTTTCAAGAAAATGGGAGACTCTTTTTACATGAAGACAGTCTTGTCCCCTCGTAACAATGACTTCAAAAGCATATGTTAAGCTTTATCAAGACCCTCTTATTCATTCTTAGTGCCCACATTTCACTAAAGAAACAAAACACAATACAATTCAAAATCTCAATTTAATTTAATCCAATGTCCCAAAAGACATTTGTGGTCCCTAGACCAGTTGCTAGACCTTTTCTTTATATGTTTGTGTATATATATACACTAAACCAAGCATCCATTTTGTATCACTTACCATTCAGCTTTTTAGTTCATATCTTAAGACTTGTTGAAAGAAACAAAAAAGTA
Organism: Nicotiana tabacum; assembly: GCF_000715075.1. Taxonomy (NCBI): domain Eukaryota; kingdom Viridiplantae; phylum Streptophyta; class Magnoliopsida; order Solanales; family Solanaceae; genus Nicotiana; species Nicotiana tabacum. The sequence continues at coordinate 14,079,398 of NC_134097.1, read as the reverse complement.
ACTCACTTTCTGCAGCTTCTTGTATTCCTTACCTTTAAAGAATTCCAATTCTGTGATTATTTCTGTCAACCCTTTTGTTCATTCTCTCTTAGCAAAGTCTAAAATCTCTTTGGATTTTAAGCCTTTTCTTGAAAATGAAGCAAGTTCTTCTACTACTTCTTTTGCTATCATCCACTTTAGTCTATGAAGTACAAGGTAGACACTTAAAGAAGGGGAATCTCTCATCATCCAAGAATCCCATATTACAGGTGAGAATTACATTCATACTTTTTCAACTACTCACGGTTCACGGTTCAAGTCGTGGAATCAGCCACTGATACTTGCATTAAGATAGATTGCCTACATTACACCCTTTGGGTGTGGCTATCCTCGGATCCTGCGCGAATGCGGGATGCTTTGTGCATCAGACTGTCTTTTCTGACTTTTTCAATTTCTCATTATCTCAGTATATATTGTTTTTTTAAAAAATTCATTCATTTCCTTTCGAAGTCTGCTAAAAGCTTCATAATGATTCAGCAGGAAAATGTTTTAAAAGAAAGAAGTGAAGGAGGTACTGGAGAAGTCATTCTTTGCAAAGATGGTCATTGTTCATCATCAGGTACAATGAAGAGAAGACTTTCTAAAGTAACCACAAAAAATCACCATTGGTTACCAAGTATACATGAAGATTATTTTGGACCTAGAGGACATAGGCCTAGACACCATTAACTTAATTACTATTACTAGTCTAGTATTTTTACTTTCTATAACTAGCCACATTTCCCATTTCTAGGTTCTTGAAAATCTTAGAATAGTTTGGATTTTTTCCTCCCTTTTTGGCTTGAGAAGTGGGATTTCAAAAAAATCGAAATCCATGCCCATGTGTATTTTTCACAGAATAGACATTTTAACTGGTTTATGGATTATTTAGCTTATTAATTAATGGTTTGCAACTTTATATATTTGTCTCGTTTGGTTTGTTTATTCAAGTGGTTCTTGAACTGTTTGCAGGAAGAAATAGGAAACTTATGACAAAAACAACCTCTACTTCTAGTCCAACCACAACTTCAACAAAGGTCGGTTAATTTGCATGAAAAAAATAGAATCAATACAATAAAAAAGAAGAATATAAATAAAAAGTAGACTATGGTTTTCCTATTTCTTACATATATTACATTTATGTACAGAATATCAAGAATAATGAAGGCAATAAAGGTTATCACACAGTATTGAAAGGCCAATCAAGTAGTGAAAGGGTAATAGGTGGAAAAGAAGAAAATAGCTCCGTCAATTCGTCGCCGGAAACCGGTCACTGGAAAACATCTTCCGAGCACTACCCGGACGTATTAGACTTGGCCGGAATGGATTATTCTCCGGCAAAGAGAAAACCTCCAATTCACAACTAAGAGATGATCATATGAAGAAGTTGGAAAATATTTGTAGTAAATTAAATTAGAAAGAAACCTTAGAGAGGGATTTTGGGAGTGGAGACAGCATACAGAAATGCTTCCCTTCTTTTAGGATTAGGAAGATTTTGTACATAAAATATTATTATTACTTATATATTATTAGTTGATGATTGAGTCATAATCACTTCATGAATGGCTAAGTAGCTTTGTTACCTATAAAATAATAGTACTAGCAGCAAAGTACCAATAATAACGATTTATGGCAAATCTTGGGCTAACTTTTTCTCTCTCTATATATAGATATAGATGTTTGTGTATTGACAATATTATCTTGGAGGTTCAATACTTTGAAATAATCTTTTTCTATGTGTAGAATACACTTAATTAGAATGATTATATAATGTTATTACACTCGTAAATCAGGATCAAGAGTTATAACTGGAAACGGAGTACGTGAGAATGAAAGATAAACCGAGATTAATTTGACAAATATTAAGGAATAAGTCAAACTCGAAACTTCACATTTCCTTTAGAAAGATATCAAAAGGTTGACTAAATTCTACGTCCAAAAAAGTAGAAAAATAGTAGCAAAGGACAAAGAAGCATCCCTCCAAGGATTTGAAAACACATCTCTTCATCTTCTTCTTTTAAAAAAAACAAGAGACTGAAAAAATTGGTAAGTAAATGATGGCAGATATATCTAGTGGAATAGTTTAGCATTGAGATCCATCTATCATTAATTTAAGATTTCGAGCTCGAGTAATGAGAACACAAAACCTCGTTATACGAAGCGTTTCACTCTTCTTAGTAAGCTTCACTAATCTGGATCTGATTTAGTCCCTTATGACATTCTAATGCTGAATGTAATAACAATAACATATTCAGTGCAATTCCACAAGTGAGATATAAGAGAATAGTGTGTATGCAGATTTTACCCCTATATGTGCAGATCATAAAGATGCTATTTTCGGTAGACCCCGGCTCAACGCCAATGTTGAATGCCTATAAAGAAAAAAATGATGGCAAAAGGACTAGCATAAAGATAGATCACATTAAAAGCTAGAGGCATATAATATGAATGAAGTAGGTATATGGATCTTTGCATTATGTGATGATTCCTTTTGGGCCCAACAAATTGGTTTGGACTAAGTTCTAAATGTTTCTCCATTAAATGCAGTAACGTGAGTAGAGTGGTATGCCTGACATGTGGGCCATTATGTTTTTGTTAAGTCAAATAGTTTTTGGGCCCAAAAGATTGGAAGATATATTCGGAATTTTGGACCACAAAAATGCAAAATATTTATTTAATGTGATTGCGAATTTGTAGTTTGTACTGGCTAAAAAAGTTGAAATACCTTCCCATTGTGTATAGTTATAGTAGTTAGTTATATTTACATTGTCGGACTTCGGGTTGAAAATTTAAGAAGTCTAAAATACACCTTCATCAGTTTTGTAGTATAATCCATGTATAATGTATGTATTTCGACTAGAAGAAGTAAACAGTAAATCCGACTGGCTATTTAGGCAAAAATCTCCTTCCTCCACCATATACTACTTAATGTTGTATATAAGCAGTTCATTTTATTGATCCACATTGACAGGCCCAATCCAAATGACGAAGCCCAAACGAAGTCAGGAATTTTTATAAATCACTACAATTTAGAGCCTAATTATCATGTGTAATCATATTTTGCCTAATTATTATTTGTCGCTATTGTTCAATTACTACCAGCTTGTATCATTTGTATTCATTCGCTCTAAATGGCTGTATCAACGCATACAATATAGTGAAATACAATGATAAATACAACTATTGTATCGCTGTATATGACTCCACACACTGTATACACCGTAGGAATTTTGCTACAAAATACAAAGAGTAGCTATGAATCATAATTATTTCAAAGTATATTTTTATATGATAAATACAATATATAAGTTAGTTACACCACTTACTTTTTTCTTATTTAAATGTAATTTAGTTCTTTTACCCTGCAATATATACTACATATATTTTAAAACCCTTATCTGAATCTTCACCTTCATTATTTGTTGTGATAAAATGAAAAAGGAATTTAGTAACTGATGGATTGCCTGCATTTGTTTCCAATATCGCTGTATCACTGAAGATTAATATCATTGTAATATATGTCAAACAATGGTATTCAAAAATACTTTTTATTCGTATGTTTTACTCCAATTAGGATACTACTAAATATTCTATGTACATAAAAAGAAAATAAATATAAGATCTACCTACAAGGAAATAAATAATATATGAAAATCAATCTACATGAAATGACGATAACCTCAACATGTTTGGTCCGATCAGGGTTTTGTGCAATCTCAATAGCTGATTTATTATCACAATAAAAAACCATGCATTGGTTTTGCACAATTTACCCCTAAATCATTCAAAAATGTGCTAACAGCCACAGATAGGATGTTAATCCAATGTTCTCTTGCCTCAACCGCTAGAAGTTCTGCACCAGAGGCGATTTGGCGTTCAAATGATAGGAGTACACTATTAGGTGGATCAAAAATTTGGAATAAAATTACAGTATATTTCCTATTGCAATCTTCTATCCTCTATTATTTTTAAATCTATCTTTCATCCCTATCTTTTCTCCTCTCTAATTTTCAGATCTAATTTCTCCTAACTTTTCCTTTTAATTCTCTCAAACTTTCCTAATGCAAAAGGATGAAAGTCTAGAGTAAGATGAAGAATATGAGGTTAGTTGTTCGTTTGAAAGGATTTGAGGCAGAAAGCATTTGACCCATTAATGATTTAAGTAATTTTGATTGATAAATCTCGAGTCTCTTACTGTGAGCATTTGGTATCAAAATATAAGTCACAAAAATCCTAACTCCGCCATTGACGAAGATAAAGTTTTCAGATCTGGAAGTTTCCATTGTGAATTCGTGCTTCAATCTAGATGGGTATTGATTAATAATAGTATTATTGATCGGGTGAGAAAATTTAAGAGGTTGGGATCATCTAGACCTATCTTGAGCTAGTTCTTCTTCTTTTTTTTTTCTTTTTTTTTTTTCCTTTTGATAATATTGGTGTTAGAACTAAGGTATAGTGATGGATATAAGGTATTTTCCAGTGCATATGCTGTATAACTGGTGTTTATACACACTTATAAGATATTGTATAATTATGTATAAATAGGTACAAGTGCGTAGATTTGTGTCTAATGATGTATAATTATGTTTTTTTAAGTGTATAAAAGTGTATATACATTATTAGCGTATATACGGTCAAAACCGAGTTTGCCCTTCGTATGATTAATCGAGATTGGAACATGATGGTTCGAGGTTCATCATTGTAATATCGAGCAATGGTGCGAAGTTAGGTTGTCGAGCTCGAGCCCCAGAGACCGATCAAGATCGAGATCGGCCCCAAGATCGTGCTCTAGACCCAGAGACCGATCAAGATCGAGATCGATCAAGATCGAGATTGGCCAAGATCGAGCTCGAGACCCAGAGACCGATCAAGATCGAGATTGGCCAAAATCGAGGTCGAACAAATATAGACCAACCAAGATCAAGATCGAGCCAAGAAACAAAAAATTGTTATAGCCGCAATTAGGGGGAGAATCTCGGCGAAAATCAAGGAGAGATTAATTAATTAATCTATCATGGGATCCCTACTATGTATTTTTAATTATATCCAAAATAGAATTTTTTCACTATATTATGGGTTGTTATCATTTGTAGAAAGCATCAGATTCATTGAGATATATAGAACATAAAGCAAATACTATCTTTTTCTGGCTTTGATATATAGTCATATTGTTCTTCTATCAATCACTCTCCATTCAATTTCAAGGTGATAAAACCTGAAGGCTTAGGCTAACTAATTCATTCGGTTTGCATTCATTTCTTTTACAGCTAATTTCGATATTCATTTACTTATTTTTTTCAATTTGTACCAAGTTATACCACGTATCCTTATAACTACGTATAAATTCAATTGATATCCGTTTTTCGGGTAAACAGTTTGGCTCTAACCGTGGGGCTAAGGATAATAGTGATTATTTGATACAAATCTCTATAAAACACACAATTTTACACTTGCTCTTGGAAGTATCCTTGATTTCAGGCTAAAAATGACGAACTCTCAATTAATGGCACTACCTATCGACAACGAATCTGGCCATCAAGATGAGAATAACAACGTGACGCCCGGGGATGAAAGGCCACCCATTGACCCCATTGGGACTCGGGTCGTGGATCCAATTGATGTTAATTCGCATGTGTCCATTAAAGCGAACCAACGTTCCGACCCCGAAAATAACATTCATGGTGGAACTCGATCTACAGTTCGAAATACCCAAAATGTTGGAGAAGACGGGATCAACCTGCGTACGATTTTCAAAATGTTGCAAGCTCAACAGGTAGCGATTGCTCAGTTACAGAGCTAGACCCAGGCACTGAGCAGGCCTGAGCCCGGTCCATCCCAAGAAATCACCCACAGAACGTGGCCAGCTGTAGTAAGGTCAAATGAACAAGAATCGGGGACTAACCCCGAAATTATAAAGATGCTCTAGGAACTGACAAAATGGATAGAGTCAGGAGAAAAAAGGATTGAAGCAAACGACAAGAAAGTAGAAACTTATAACTCCAGGGTTGATCAGATCCCGGGGGCACCACCAATATTGAAGGGTTTGGATTCCAAAAAGTTCGTAGAAAAGCCTTTTTCCCCGAGCGCAGCTCCCAAACCGGTCCCCAAGAAATTCCGCATGACCGAGATTCCTAAATATAATGGATCGACTTACCCTAACGAACATGTCACCTCTTATATGTGTGCCATTAAAGGGAACAATCTAGGGGAAGACGAGATCGAATCCGTATTATTAAAGAAATTCGGGAAAACCCTGTCAAAGGGAGCAATGATATGGTATTATAATTTACCACCTAACTCCATCGATTCTTTTGCCATACTTGTAGATTCTTTTGTAAAAGCACACGCCGGAGCCATGAAGGTCGAGACTAGGAAGTCAGACCTTTTTAAGGTAAGGCAAAACGAGAACGATATGCTAAGAAAGTTTGTATCTCGTTTCCAAATGGAACGAATGGATCTACTACCGGTCACAGACGACTGGGCCGTTAAAGCTTTTACCCAAGGACTAAACGAACGAAGCTCAGTGAGTTCACAACAGTTGAAGCAGAACTTGGTTGAGTACCCGACTGTTACCCGGGCCGATGTACATAATCATATCAATCGAAGATTAGAGTCGAAGACAACAGTTGGGGGCTCCTTCTGGATCCGTTACCAAAAGGACATCGACCACGAATCGAGGTTGAACAAGGACCGATACCAGTCGAATAATAGGGATCATAGGGGCAGCGGACCACGGCATAACTCCGTACGAGGTGAAAGGAGAAGTGATCGAGGCTAAGGGTCTCGAAGGCTGATGAACAAGAATGGTTTCGACAAGCATACCAGACCTAAGGAAGCACCGCGATTGTCAGAGTATAACTTCAACATTGAAGCATCCGCCATAGTATCGGCTATCGGACGCATAAAAGTTACTAAATGGCCTCGACCTTTGCAGACCGATCCAACCTAGAGAAATCCCAATCAAATGTGAAAGTATCATGGCACCCATGGCCACAAAACGGAAGATTGCAGGCAGTTGAGAGAAGAAGTAGCCTGGTTATTCAATGAAGGTCACCTTCGAGAGTTTTAAGTGATCGGGCCAAGAATCACTTCAAAAACAGACAGTTCAATAGACAAAACGAGCAAGAAGAGCCACAAAACATTATTCACATGATTATAGGAGGGATCAATGTTCCCCAAGGGCTAGTGTTTAAACGCACTAAGGTGTCGACTGTAAGGGAGCAGCGATCTCGGGCTCAGTATTACATACCAAAAAGAACCTTGTCCTTCAATGATAAAGACGCAGAAGGAATCATGCAGCCCCATAACGATGCACTGGTAATATCTATACCCATGAATAAAACTCAAGTTAAGCGTGTGTTGATTGATCCAGGTAGTTCGGCCAACATCATTCGATCGAGAGTCGAAGAGTAACTCGGTCTACAGGACCAGGTCGTGCCCGCGGCCTTGGTACTAAACGGATTCAACATGGCATGTGAAACTACTAAGGGCGAGATAACTCTGCCAGTAAACATGGCTAGGACCATCCAAGAAATGAAGTTCCACGTGATCGAGGGTGACATGAGTTATAACGCCCTGTTCGGGAGATCATGGATCCACACCATGAGAGTAATACCCTCGACCCTACACCAGGTTCTAAAATTATCGACACCAGAATGAATCAAAACAATCTACGAGGAATAACCCACAGCAAAGAAAATATTTCTCATTGACGAAGTGACTCCGATATCGTCACTCTCATCGGCAAATGGGTCAAATTTTAAGGGAAAACATGAGACCAAATAGCAATCACAAATTCCGGCCTCGGCCCAATTAGAGAAGCAGGAGCTTGACGAAGATGATGATTATGGGGTCCCTCGATCCTTCATAGTCCCCAATGATTCCGACGCTACTAAATCAACGGTCGAAGAACTGGAGCAAATCACACTAATCGAACATCTGCCCGAACGAAAGGTATACCTGGGCACGGGGTTAAATCCCGAGCTCAGGAAAAAGCTTATTCAATTTCTTATAGCTAACATGGATTGTTTCGCTTGGTCCCATCTTGACATGACAGGGATCCCACCGGAAATCACCACCCATAGACTAAGCTTGGATCCAAAGTTCCACCCGGTAAAGCAAAAAAGAAGGCCCCAGTCCGAGGTCAAACATGCGTTCATCAAGGACGAGGTAACCAAACTTCTCAAAATAGGATCCGTTCGGGAAGTAAAGTACCCCGAATGGTTAGCAAACGTAGTGGTAGTCCCTAAGAAGGGAAACAAACTTAGAATGCGTGTAGATTATAAAGACCTGAATAAAGCATGCCCCAAGGATTCTTTTCCTTTGCCTAATATCGATCGTATGATCGATGCCATGGCCGGCCACGAGACTCTCAGTTTTCTCGATGCCTACTCCGGGTACAACCAGGTATGAACCCAGAGGATCAGGAAAAGACCTCGTTTATCACTAAGTATGGTACCTACTGTTATAACGTAATGCCATTTGGTCTAAAAATGCTGGTGCAACTTATCAACACCTAGTAAATCGAATATTCGAAGAACAAATAGGAAAATCAATGGAAGTTTATATTGATGACTTATTAGTTATGTCCCTGCGAGCAGAGGACCATTTAAAGCATTTGCAAGAGACTTTCGATATACTAAGGAAGTACAATATGAAGCCTAACCCCGAAAAGTGTGCATTCGGAGTTGGCTCGGCAAGATTCTTGGTTTCAAGGTGTCCAATCGGGGAATCGAGATCAACCCCGATAAAATCAGAGCTATCGAGGATATCACGGTAGTGAATAATGTAAAAAACCATGCAGAGGTTAACCGAGCGCATGGCTGCCCTGGGGCGATTCATCTCGAGATCCTACGATAAAGGCCACCAATTTTTCTCATTGCTAAAAAAGAAAAATAATTTCACATGGACCTCGGAATTCCAGCAGGCCTTGGAAGAGCTTAAACGGTACTTATCGAACCCGTTGCTGCTTCACACACCAAAGGCAGACGAATAACTTTACTTAAAGTTAGCAGTATCGAAAGTAGCGGTAAGTGGAGTCCTAGTACGGGAAGAACGAGGTACGCAGTTTCCCATTTATTATGTTAGTCGGACCTTAGGTGAGGCCAAAACTAGATATCCCCACCTAGAAAAACTGGCACCCGCTTTGATAAGCGCTTCTAGGAAACTAAACCCTTACTTTCAATCTCACCCCATATGTGTTGTAACAACTTACCCACTTCGTAATATTATACATAAACCCAAACTTTCGGGACGGTTAGCCAAATGGGCCATAGAAATCAGCGGGTATGATATATATCGACCCCGAACAACAATTAAGTCTCAAATTTTGGTAGACTTCATGGCTGACTTCACACCGGCCCTAGTACCCGAGGTCGAAAGAGAACTATTGATAAATTCGGGTATGTCCTCAGGAATCTGGACCCTTTTCATGGACGGTGCTTCGAAGACGAAAGGGTCCGGGATCGACATCGTACTAAAACCACCCAGAGGCAACATAGTTAGACAATCTATTAGAACTGGTAAATTGACAAACAATGAGGCCGAATATGAGGCCATGATTGCAGGTTTTGAACTGGCCAAAAGCTTAGGTGGAGAGGTGATCAAGGCCAAATGCGACTCCCTCCTCATAGTGAATCAGGTTAACGGAACCTACGAAGTTAGAGAAGACCGAATGCAAAGATACCTAGATAAGTAACAAGTAACTTTACATCGATTTAAAGAATGGACTTTGCAACACGTACCTCGAGATCAAAATACTAAGGCTGATGCCCTCGCGAACTTAGGGTCGTCGATCGAGGATGACGATCTCAACTCAGGGGCCGTCGTGCAACTCATGGGGTCAATAGTCGAAGAAGGTCACGCAGAGATAAACTCCACGAGCTTAACCTGGGATTGGAGAAATAAATATGTAGAGTATTTGAAAACCGGGAAACTTCCCTCAGATCCAAAAGAATCGAGGGCCCTGCGCACAAAGGCAGACCGATTCACCTTGACCGAGAATGGGACCTTGTTTAGGAGGACGTTAATGGTCCATTAGCGATATGCTTGGGACCGGGAGACACCGAGTACGTTCTAAGAGAAGTTCATGAAGGCACTTGTGAAAATCACTCCGGTGCTGACTCATTGGTTCAAAAGGTAATCAGAGCCGGTTATTACTGGATCGACATGGAAAAAGATGCGAATGACTTTGTCCGAAAATGTGACGAATGTCAAAAACACCCGCCAATGATTCACCAACCCGGAGAACTGCTCCATTCGGTCTTGTCACCATGGCCATTTATGAAATGGGGAATGGACATCGTCGGCCCCCTTCCATTGGCACCAGGTAAAACTCAGTTTATTTTGTTTATGACTGACTATTTTTCTAAATGGGTTGAAGCACAGGCTTTCGAGAAAGTTAGGGAGAAGGAAGTCATCGACTTCATTTGGGATCACATCATATGTCGATTCGGGATGCCATCCGAAATTGTGTGTGATAACGGGAAACAGTTGATCGACAGCAAAGTAACCAAATTTCTCGAAGATCATAAGATCAAAAGAGTCCTATTAACACCTTATCATCCTAGCGGGAACGGGAAAGCCGAATCAACCAACAAAACCATCGTCCAAAATCTTAAGAAGAGGTTAACCGATGCCAAAGGAAAGTGGAAGGTAATCCTACCTGAAGTTCTTTGGGCATATCACAAAACCTCGAAATCCAGTACCGGGGCTACCCTATTCTCATTAGTTTATGGTGCTGAAGCTCTAATACCGGTCGAAGTCGGAGAGCCGAGTATCCGGTTCAGATATGCAACAAAGAAATCAAATGATGAGGCCATGAATATGAGCCTGGAATTATTGAGGGATACTATAATCGAAGAACTAATCTTTAATATTTTAATGTAGGTGACTTAGTACTCAGAAAAGTCACCCTCAACACCCGTAATCCTAATGAAGGAAAACTGAGCCCGATTTGGGAAGGACCGTACCAAATTCTCGAAGTAACCGGAAAGGGATCTTACAAGCTCGAGACAATGAATGGGGAACAACTATCAAGAAATTGGAACATATCCCGCCTAAAACGGTACTACTGCTAAGGTATGCCTTTTCTTCATTCCTTTCCTATTTTCAGATTAACACACTCAGGTGGTTAACAAAAAACAACAACATACTTTTTAGCAAACAACATGAAGCCCTTAGGTGTGAAAGCACATGTTGCACTCGTTTTTCCTTAGACCGAGTTTTGTCCCAAATGGATTTTTTCGGCAAGGTTTTTAACGAGGCAACAAATCGTGCTAACTTAGAATCAAAACCGATTATGAATCGGCATCGGAGATCCATTTGACATTATCCGAGGTTCCTTTGCAATCAACCTCGAATACTGGGGGGTTACCTTCGGATATGCGTTATCTTCGAAGATCAACTACAGAAAGGAAACTACTTCATAAAAGGAGGATCTCGAGAAATAGGATTTATTGTAAGGGTCAAACGATCAAATTGAACCGTACCCATATAGATTGCTCGAACCTTGTTTTGATCGAGAATAAAGAGAAATATGTTCCTTGCAAACATCTTATGCTTTAAAATTAGCAGAATCATTTTTTCCTTCTTTGCAAAGAGCTTCATACATCAGAATATAAACAAGCCCAAGGGAAATACTTAACCGGAATACGAACGACCTCTCCCTCACTCAGGGACTGCCGTCTGACTCAAACAGCCCAAGACATCGGGCCTCGGGAGAAAAAGGCCTAATAGGCAATGCCCCGATCTCGAAAAGTCACGGCCACCCTACTCGGGAACTAGTATCTCGGGCAAGCCCAGATAAGACGGGAAAAATAGGCCCCATGGGTAACTCCCGAACTAAAAGGCTATGGCCAATTTAACACGGCTCGGAGACGTTCAAAATCCATAACATCGAACCCTGATAACGTCTAAACCCAGAAAGGAAATAAAGGCAAGGTTTGTTCGAACCCTCGAACGCAATTTTATGCTAAGGCATTTTCAACCTTTGTAAAAAACAGAAAAGCAAAGGAAAAACACAAGAACTAAAAGGGCAAGAAAAGCCTTATATTTATATTCAAAAGTTTTTACAAAAGGCCGAATCGGCCCCAGAAAAATAAATACAAAAGAAAAACAAGAAACCTAATATCCTAAGTGTCTTGGTCTTCATCGGAGGCTGCGTCCTCAGGATTTTCTCCATCTTCATATTCGCTCGAGCTCTCGGAGTCTTCCTCAGGGAAAGCCAGCCTTCGGGCTCTGGCTTCCTCCGCCTTGGCATTTTCAATTTGCCACAACATCGAAGCCCTGAGCATTGACCCCCTCGAGAGCTTCCCTCCGAGCCTGCCATTTAGCATGTTTGACCATGCTCTTGGCCTTGGCTTGGTTGACCTCAACATCGATCCTGAACTGGGCCACTTTAGCATCAACTCTTTTATTAGCCTCGGCCACCTCAGATCTGGCTATGACCACTTCAGATCTGGCTACGACCACTTCAGATCTGGCTACGACCACCTCGCATCTGTCCACTTCGAGTTCATCGGCCGAGATTGCCTTATCAAAAGTGGCCAAATCCAACCGATGCTAAAGATCCTTTATCTTCTCGATCTGCACCGAGGCGTTTTCTTTTGTAGCCCGAAGCTGGGTCTCAGCCAACTCCAATTGCCCTTGAACGACCTCCTTTTTCGAGGCGAGGATATCCATATTCCTTTTGAATTTTTTCGCCTCGCCCAGTAGCTCACCTACATGCGAATTGAGCCGTCCGATCAGTTCGAGCCTCTGTCGAACCTGCAGAATCAGATCGTTAGTCGTTATCTCCACTTCATTTTCAGTATCGTGAAGAATTCAAAATATCTCCTCAGCCATCTCCTCGTGCTCATCCCGAGCCGTTGCAAAATCCGCTCGAATCTTCTCACTAAGAAGTTTGTAGGAGTCACTCTTCTCAGTGAGGTTCCAAACTTCAGCCTCATGCTCCTCTCGGATTCGTAGGAAAGACTTGTGATGCGAAACCGAAGCCTATAAACATGGAAAAAGATGTTAGAATTATCTACAACTCTAAGTGTAAAAGAAACAACAGAGATACCATCAAAGTTACCCGATTCAGAGCATGTTGGGCCTCGTTCAAAAGGCAAGCGGGTCCTACCGCATTCATCGCGGTTTAATCCTCTTCGGTCACCAAGGATCGAAGGTGACTACCGATCCCCATAGGGGGAGAGAAAACTCGGGCATCCTCCGGGACAGAGAGTTATATTTTCCGCCTACGATAGGGATTAACACTCAGGGCCGGGAATCGGTCCACCAATTTTGAGCCCGATGAAGATCCGACAGCACCCGACCATGATGTTTTTTCGGTACCGGTAATCCACCGAACTCGGTAATATCCTCCGAAGCAGCGGACTCGAGCCCATAAAAAAAGCCATGGATATGAGTCGACTCCTGAATACCCTCGTATGGTTGACCTTCCAACATGTTGGCCTCACGGATCATAGCATCCAAACATTGAGAGGATCCAGTAATATCGATTATACCGAGCTCGTTCTTTGAAATATCTTCTGCTGCCCAAGAAGTCTTGCCCTCGGTCTCTCCTTCAACCATCTCAGCTCGAGATGGAATAGTCTCGGCTTTTCCTTGTTCAGGAATTATGGCCAGGGCTCCCTTATCTACCTCCGCCGATTCGGAGGATTGTTGTATCACAACATTAGCCCGTACACAGGCTAATTCCTCTTTTCCTTCTTCGGGCTTATCCCTTAATCGGCGGATCGAGTCTGAAGGCATGATACTGGAGCCCCTCTTAGGCTTGCGAGGTTTCTTCACCGTTTTTTTCTTTTCTGAGACCGGGGAACTCGGAGCATCTTTTCTCTTCTTCTCTTTAACATGCTTCGGGGCAGGGACCTCTTCATCACCAGATAGGGGCCTCATGGCAACGTCTTTCCCAAGTCCTACAAAGAAAAAGGGGGGGGGGGGGAAAAAGTGAAGAAGATCAAAATGACGAACAAATTAAGAAAGAGACTTACCATAACTACGGGCCTCCCATTGACCCTTTGATAGTTCCATCCAAGCGCGCGCGGTGTACGGTCTCTGCAGCACCAGACCTTCAGCCCATTGTTTAAGTTCCGGAATCGGTTTCGGCATCCGAGCCACAACTGTAACAAGAAAGAAAAAGTGGATCAAGAAAATGAAAGGCAGAGTCAAAAATTAAATGCTCGAAGGGGAACAGTACTCACAGTTCATATTCCATTTCTCAGGAAACGGCCTGTCATCGGTAGGGATCAGGTCCGAGGTTTTGACTCGAACAAATCGGCCCATCCAACCTCGATTAGGAGTCTCGTCTATACTTGAGAACGGCGCTTCGAGCAAGCTTAATTAACCCTCCTCGATAGAGTCGGGGACTACAAAGGTGCATAAGGTGATCGAGGGTGAAAATACACCCCTCGATTTTGCTCGAGAAGAATCGGAGAAGAATCACTATTCTCCAAAAAAAAGGGTGGATTTGGCTAAGGGTCATGTCGTATCTCTTGCAAAAGGCGACGATGACAGGTCTAATGGACCCAACGTGAAAGGATAAGTATAAACACTTAAGAACCCTTCCACGTGGGTAATAATGGATTTTTCAGGCGATGGGACTACCACATGCTTGTCGCCCCAGTTGCATTCCTGTTTTACTTTATCGAGAATTTTCTCCATGATTGTACACTGGTACCTCGAGATCGGCTCACATCGGCCCGGTACCGAAGAAGGTTTTTCAACCTTAAAATCGATGACAATTGAGCACCATACCAGAACGAATTCCTCGAGGCGAGGCTCCGCCGCATCCTCGCCGCGGACGAGTCGTGATGAAGAAGCAACCTCTTTTTTGCGGCACTGTTTTGGAGGTTTTCGCTATTGATGAACAAAGGAAATGAGAATTAGGGTTGTATGCGATGTAAAATGTATGAAGTAAAGGTTTTTTTTTTGAAGAAGATGCAAGAGTAGAGAAGAAGCTTTTGAGCGAAAAGTTTGGATGAGGATGAAAGTGTGAATATTTATAACCTGGTGATGACGGTTCAGAACCGGTAGTAACCGACCAATGACTGACAGGCATTTAATGCCTTGGTAGTTGGACCGACGGGACATTTGTTACATATGTCACAATCGGGCTCGTCGTTGACATCATCATCCACCAAGTCGGAGTTCGGAAATTCATATCGTTTCTCATCATGAAACGAGGGGACTATCTGTATACAGTCAAAACCGAGTTTTCCCTTCGTATGATTAATTGAGATTGGAACATGATGGTCCGAGGTTCATCATTGTAATATCGATCCATGGTGCGAAGTTAGGTTGTCGAGCTCGAGCCCCAGAGACCGATCAAGATTGAGATCGGACCCAAGATCATGCTCGAGACCCAGAGACCGATCAAGATCGAGATCGGCCAAGATCGAGATCGAGACCCAAAGACTGATCAAGATCAAGATCGGCCAAAATCGAGGTTGAACAAATAGAGGCCAATCATCAAGATCAAGATCGAGCCAAGAAACAAAAAAGCCGTTATAGCCGCAATTAGGGGAAGAATCTCGGCGAAAATCATGACGCAAATCAAGGAGAGATTAATTAATTAATCTATCATGGGATCTCCACTATGTATTTTTAATTATATCCAAAATAAAATTTTTCCACTATATTAAAGGTTGTTATCATTTGTAGAAAGCATCAGATTCATTGAGATATGTAGAACATAAAGCAAATACTAATTTTTCTGCCTTTGATATTTAGTCATATTGTTCTTCTATAAATCACTCTCCATTCAATTTGAAGGTGATAAAACCTGAAGGCTTAGGATAACTAATTCATTCGGTTTGTATTCATTTATTTTATAGTTAATTTCGATATTCAGTTGCTTATTTTTCCCAATTTGTACCAAGTTATACCATGTATCCTTAGAACTACATATAAATTCAATTGCTATCCATTTTTAGGGTAAACATAGTGTATAACAGGTCTTCATGAAAGTTTGACACTTTTTTTATATGGTAAATTTTGTGCTGAAATAAAGGTTTAATGATGGCTGAAAGGTATTTTTCTAGTGTAAAATATACATGTTGAAGTGAAAAAGAGTGAACAATATATATATATATATATATATATATATATATATATATATATATATATATATATATATATATGTAGAATTGTTGTCTTAAAAAGATACTCCCTCCGTTTCAATTTATGTGAACATATTTCCTTTTTAATCCGTACCAAAAAGAATGACCCCTTTCCATATTTGGAAACAATTTACCTTTATGCAATGATTTATAGCCACACAAAATATATGTGCCTCATTTTACACCACAAGTTCAAAAATCTTCTCTTTTTTCTTAAACTCCGTGCCCAGTCAAATTGGTTCACATAAATTGTAACAGAGGGAGTATAAGTAACTATCTGCAATAGTTTACATGATATTGAACATAAAGGTAGATGGGAGTAGCTAGTTTCTATTGGAAAGCTTAGCAACCGGTCTAAAATAAGGCAAAGAGGGGGGAAAAAGTAAGGATTATAAACCCACGTGATGACTTTGACTTTTTGTCACATAGTCACATTAATTTGGGAAGAGAAAATAAACAAATAGGACAAATAGAAAAAAAAAGAAAGGAAAAGAGATGTTAGAAGAGTGCTGTCAGGCGATGATGCGATATTATAAGGTTTCATTGGCTACACGGATGAAAACTTAATAGTGGCTACGCGGATGAAGAGCACTTATCTGGGCGGTACTTATGCGAGACTCCCTCCCTTTCGGTTTATGTGACATTATTTTCTTTTTCACGATTCAATTTTTTCTATTGGTCATAATAGTGTCCAACGTCATCGCTAGCCAAGTCAACAGGAAACTAGGCATATATTTATTCTTTTTAATAATTTTAAAATAGTTGATTTTTATTTATTAAGTAAATAAGAAGTACAAAATTATAGTAAAGTAAAACGTGAACCAATGAAAGAGCAAGATACGGTGAAATAAATACCCAAAACCATAAAGTGTCTACTAGCATATTTCCAAGACCCGATGTCACAAGTGTATGAGCAACTAGTAGAATATACAAAACACCTATGCTACTGTCTGAAATAAGATAGATAGAAAGTAAATACAAAAGAGAGACTGCGGGTGCTGCAGAACGGACTCAGAAAGCAGCTCACCGCTATGCCTCGGGATAACGGGGGTGCGCGCCTGAATGACTGCCAGATGCACCTGCCTCAGATCCTGCACGATTAGTGCAGAGGTATAGCGTGAGTACATAAACAACAGTACCCAATAAGTATCCAGTCTAACATCGAAAAAGTAGTGATGAGAGGTCGACATCGACACTTACTATGGGCCAACAAATAAAATACAAAAATTCTAAATAGGCATGGAATATGTGAATAATAATTATAACACAATAGCAAACAATGAATAAATAATTTTTTAACTGATAGTCAATTTAAAGATCTCCAACTAACACATGCTAACTCCAATAATTTCGGGCCAATAAATAAATTATAACCTCTAAAATCATAAATATAATATCAAGTGTAATTGGGCTCCAAGAATTTTCACGCACGATTTATGCCGAAGTCGTACGACCCGATCCAGAATAATGCGTATACTGTCGAGGGTCGAACAACACAAACCATAGATGCATCTATTATACTGCCGAGGCGTTTGACCCGCTCCACAAAAAGAGAGAATACTCTATGAACATCCGATTTAAGAGCTATCAAAAGACTAATACACAAGGAGACATACTTTCTATTAACGGTCAAGTAACCCGCCAAAGCTCTAAGTAAGTGAAATTCGGTCTTTACGAATCCTTTATCAAGTTTCAATATAATTTAGGCACTTAAATTAATAACTAGAGTGCAGACAATACAAGTATTTCATGATTTGGGTCCTAAAACTACCCGGACTTAAGAATGATTTGTAGCTACGCACGGACTTTCGTCACCTCATGCGTACATAGCCCCATAATTAGAAGCAAATATTAATTTAAAATACATATGGGATAAATTCCCTCTTACAAGGTTAGGCAAGAGACTTACCTCATCCCGAAGCTCACTTTCCGGCCCACAAATTCACTCTAAGGTCTCAGCTTGGTGCCGAACAATCCGAAGCTAGTCAAATATTTTATAAATCAATCAATATACACTCACAAGTTCATAATTTAACTATTAGAGTGATTACCCAACCCAAATTTAAAGATTCTAAAAATTTCACCCCCGAGTCCACATGCTCGGATTCCGAAATTTTTTAAAGATAAATGTTACTCATAACCTCACGAACCCAAATACACAATTTCTACTCAATTCCATAATCATTTTCGTGGTTTAATCCCATTTTTATCAAAACCTAGGTTTTTCAACAATCTCCTAAAATTTTCATAATTTCTATGATAAAATCTACCCATAATCTATGTATTAATCTTACGTTGGGTATGAATTACTTACCTTCAATAGCAAGGTCTCTCCAAAAAGCTCCAAAATCGGCCAAGGAAATAAAAAATGAGAGAAAATGGCCTAAGTCCCGTTTTTAAAACAAGTCTCTGCACAAGCATTCCTTCTTCGTGATCGCGGAATGACGCCAAATTTTGCATGTAAGTCTTAAATCACCATATGGAACTGTTCCCAGGCTCGAAATACCAAACAGACCTTGATAACACCAAAAACTACTCCAAACGAAACTTTTGAACTCCTTCAACGCGCCAACTTTCAATATTAAGCGTCGAAATGCTCCCGAGTCATCCGAAACCCGATTCGAATATACGCCCAAGTCCAAAATCATCATACGAACCTATTGGGACAGCCAAATCCCGGTTCCGAGGTCGTTTACTCAAAACATTGACTCAAGTCAAACTTAACCATTTAAAGCCAATATTAAGGAACTAAGTGTTTCGATTTCAACCCGAACCCTTCCAAAGCAGAACTAACCATCCCCGCAAGTCATAAAACAGTAAAAGTACATACAGAGAGTCTTAATTAGGAAAAATGGGATCTATAAAGTAAAACGACCAGTCGAATCGTTATATTTTTATTATAGTCTGTTATAAAAAGAATGATTCATTTTTATAGTTATATCTTTTTTGTTTATTTCATTTGCTCTATCAATGAGTTAATAGGAAATTCTTTATGAGAACTTATATACTAGGTTGACATGTTTTCCACTTCCATCATTTTTGTGAGAAGATTTATGCCATTGGATATACATTTCAACTAAAGAATCTCAAGATACTAAAATGGAATTTAAGAAACTTCTTCATACTTTCACGACTTCTGCAATGTACAAGTTGTTAGTCCCGCCAATATTACTGTATTTGTAAATAATAATTCTGCAAAATATAAGTTATCGTAATGAAACAGTAATTAATTCGAGCCCACTGAATTCACAGTATTTCCTTAAGGAATTTAATCCCCTCCTAGTACCCAAGGTTATGGATTATTTCCTCCCAGGATAGAACGAATAACACACTGGTGTAGCAGTACTTCAAACCCCAGTGTTTCAGCGAACACAAAGTTCGGTAGCAAATCACACTTACAATTGCTTTGTTTGAAGTTAAAACAATGCAGAACAAAGGAGTAGAAACTCAGAAAATCGTATGGAAATGCTGAGAGGAAGGAGTGCAATGTATAGCCAAAGTTGAGCGTTTTCAGTTTTGGTGGTGTTTTCGTTTTTCGTTCGTATCTTTCTTCAACAGCTGCTGCACATATATATAGCAGCCAGCTTTGAAGATGAACGACCCTCTATCCTCCATGGTGGAGCATGCACTAGCTTGTTTATGGAACAAGCACTTGGCCATGGTGGGAAGAGCATTAGGCGAATGTTATTACAGCTGGAGGTCAATACACAGATTGGAACATATCCGTTACAAACGCGGATAATCTTACGTTAATATTTACTATTAACAAATAAATTTGGTCCAAACAATTAATCAATCAATCGATCATTTGACCAAATCCAAATCCAAATCCAAATCCGAATCCGAATCCGAAGCCGAAGCCGTAGCCGAAGCGAGCGAGCGACGACGACGGCGCAAGGCTTGCTTTCTTCTTAACTCTTTAAGAGCTACAAAAAGAGAAATTATATATATACCCACCAAAATTTTTATTCTCTTCCAATATGGGACAATGTCTCATTGTCAAGAGGGGAAAACTTAAAATTTTACTCAAAAATTTCATTTTAGCAAATCACACTTACAGTTGCTTTGTTTGAAGTTAAAACAATGCAGAACAAAGGAGTAGAAACTCAAAAAATCGTATGGAAATTCTGAGAGGAAGGAGTGCAATGTGTAGCCAAAGTTGAGCGTTTTCAGTTTTGGTGGTGTTTTCATTTTTCGTTCGTGTCTTTCTTCAACAGCTGCGGCACATATATATAGCAGCCAGCTTTGAAGATGAAAGATCCTCCATCCTCCATGGTGGAGCATGCACTAGCTTGTTTGTGGAGCAAGCACTTGGCCCTGGTGGGAAGAGCATTAGGCGGCTGCTATTGCAACTGGTGGTCAATACACGAATTGGAACATATCCGTTACAAATGCGGATAATCTTACGCTAATATTTACTATTAACAAATAAATTTGGTCCAAAAAATTAATCAATCAATCGATCATTTGACCAAATCCAAATCCAAATCCAAATCCAAATCCGAATCCGAATCCAAATCCGAATCCGAATCCGAATCCGTAGCCAAAGCGAGCGACGACGACGACAACGACGACGACGACGACGCGAGGCTTGCTTTCTTCTTAACTCTTTAAGAGCTACAAGAAGAGCAATTATATATATACCCACCAAAAATCTTTTCCTCTTCCAATATGGGACAATGTCTCATTGTCAAGATGGAGAAACTTAAAATTTTACTCAAAAATTTCATTTTAGCAAATCACACTTACAGTTGCTTTGTTTGAAGTTAAAACAATGCAGAACAAAGGAGTAGAAACTCAGAAAATCGTATGGAAATGCTGAGAGGAAGGAGTGTAATGTATAGCCAAAGTTGAGCATTTTCAGTTTTGGTGGTGTTTTCGTTTTTCGTTCGTGTCTTTCTTCAACAGCTGCGGCACATATATATAGCAGCCAGCTTTGAAGATGAAAGACCCTCCATCCTCCATGGTAGAGCATGCACTAGCTTGTTTGTGGAGCAAGCACTTGGCCCTGGTGGGAAGAGCATTAGGCGGCTGCTATTGAAACTGGTGGTCAATACACGGATTGGAACATATCCGTTACAAATGCGGATAATCTTACGTTAATATTTACTATTAACAAATAAATTTGGTCCAAAAAATTAATCAATCAATCGATCATTTGACCAAATCCAAATCCAAATCCGAATCCGAATCCAAATCCGAATCCGAATCCGAATCCGTAGCCAAAGCGAGCGACGACGACGACGACGCGAGGCTTGCTTTCTTATTAACTCTTTAAGAGCTACAAGAAGAGCAATTATATATATACCCACCAAAAATCTTTTCCTCTTCTAATATGGGACAATGTCTCATTGTCAAGAGGGGGAAACTTAAAATTTTACTCAAAAATATCATTTTAGCAAATCACACTTACAGTTGCTTTGTTTGAAGTTAAAACAATGCAGAACAAATGAATAGAAACTCAGAAAATCGTATGGAAATGCTGAGAGGAAGGAGTGCAATGTATAGCCAAAGTTGAGCGTTTTCAGTTTTGGTGGTGTTTTCATTTTTCGTTCGTGTCTTTCTTCAACAGCTACTGCACATATATATAGCAGTCAACTTTGAAGATGAACGACCCTCCATCCTCCATGGTGGAGCATGCACTAGCTTGTTTGTGGAGCAAGCACTTGGCCCTGGTGGGAAGAGCATTAGGCGGCTGCTATTGCAGCTGGTGGTCAATACACGGATTGGAACATATCCGTTACAAATGCGGATAATCTTACGTTAATATTTACTATTAACAAATAAATTTGGTCCAAAAAATTAATCAATCAATCGATCATTTGACCAAATCCAAATCCAAATCCAAATCCAAATCCGAATCCGAATCCGAATCCAAATCCGTAGCCGAAGCGAGCGACGACGACGATGGCGCGAGGCTTGCTTTCTTCTTAACTCTTTAAGAGCTACAAGAAAAGCAATTATATATATACCCACCAAAAATCTTTTCCTCTTCCAATATGGGACAATGTCTCATTGTCAAGAGGGGGAAACTTAAAATTTTACTCAAAAATTTTATTTTAGCAAATCACACTTACAGTTGCTTTGTTTGAAGTTAAAACAATGCAGAACAAAGGAGTAGAAACTCAGAAAATCGTATGGAAATGCTGAGAGGAAGGAGTGCAATGTATAGCCAAAGTTGAGCGTTTTCAGTTTTGGTGGTGTTTTTGTTTTTCGTTCGTGTCTTTCTTCAACAGTTGCTGCACATATATATAGCAGTCAGCTTTGAAGATGAACGACCCTCCATCCTCCATGGTGGAGCATGCACTAGCTTGTTTGTGGAGCAAGCACTTGGCCATGGTGGGAAGAGCATTAGGCGGCTGCTATTGCAGCTGGTGGTCAATACACGGATTGAAACATATCCGTTACAAATGCGGTTAATCTTACGTTAAATATTTACTATTAACAAATAAATTATGTCCAAAAAATTAATCAATCAATCGATCATTTGACTAAATCCAAATCCAAATCCGAATCCGAATCCGAAGCCGAAGCCGTAGCCGAAGCGAGCGACGACGACGACGGCGCGAGGCTGGCTTTCTTCTTAACTCTTTAAGAGCTACAAGAACAGCAATTATATATATACCCACCAAAAATCTTTTCCTCTTCCAATATGGGACAATGTCTCATTGTCAAGAGGGGAAAACTTAAAATTTTACTCAAAAATTTCATTTTAGCAAATCACACTTACAGTTGCTTTGTTTGAAGTTAAAACAATGCAGAACAAATGAGTAGAAACTCAGAAAATCGTATGGAAATGCTGAGAGGAAGGAGTGCAATGTATAGCCAAAGTTGAGCGTTTTCAGTTTTGGTGGTGTTTTCGTTTTTCGTTCGTGTCTTTCTTCAACAACTGCTGCACATATATATAGCAGCCAGCTTTGAAGATGAACGACCCTCCATCCTCCATGGTGGAGCATGCACTAGCTTGTTTGTGGAGCAAGCACTTGGCCATGGTCGAAAGAGCATTAGGTGGCTGCTATTGCAGCTGGTGGTCAACACACGGATTGGAACATATCTGTTACAAATGCGGATAATCTTACATTAATATTTACTATTAACAAATAAATTTGGTCCAAAAAATTAGTCAATCAATCGATCATTTGACCAAATCCAAATCCAAATCCAAATCCAAATCCAAATCCGAATCCGAATCCGAATCCGAATCCGAATCCGAATCCAAATCCAAATACGCAGCCGAAGCGAGCAACGACGACGATGGCGCGAGACTTGCTTTCTTCTTAACTCTTTAAGAGCTACAAGAAGAGCAATTATATATATACCCACCAAAAATCTTTTCCTCTTCCAATATGGCACAATGTCTCATTGTCAAGAGGGGAAAACTTAAAATTTTACTCAAAATTTTTATTTTAGCAAATCACACTTACAGTTGCTTTGTTTGAAGTTAAAATAATGCAGAACAAAGGAGTAGAAACTCAAAAAATCGTATGGAAATGCTGAGAGGAAGGAGTGCAATGTATAGCCAAAGTTGAGCGTTTTCAGTTTTGGTGGTGTTTTCGTTTTTCGTTCGTGTCTTTCTTCAACAGCTGCTGCACATATATATAGCAGCCAGCTTTGAAGATGAACGACCCTCCATCCTCCATGGTGGAGCATGCACTAGCTTGTTTGTGGAGCAAGCACTTGGCCATGGTGGGAAGAGCATTAGGCGGCTGCTATTGCAGCTGGTGGTCAATACACGAATTGGAACATATCCGTTACAAATGCGGATAATCTTACATTAATATTTACTATTAACAAATAAATTTGGTCTAAAAAATTAATCAATCAATCGATCATTTGACCAAATGTAGCCAAAGCGAGCGACGACGACGACGGCGCGAGGCTTGCTTTCTTCTTAACTCTTTAAGAGCTACAAGAAGAGCAATTATATATATACCCACCAAAAATCTTTTCCTCTTCCAATATGGGACAATGTCTCATTGTCAAAAAGGGGTGTCACACCTCCTTTTTCCCGAATGGGGAGAGGGAGTTTTTTCAATTTAAGTGACATTAATCGAAATGGGATTATTTATTTATTTCAGAGTCGCCACTTGAGATAATTTATGGTGTCCCAAGTCACCGGTTTATTTTAAATCCCAAATCGAGGAAATGTGACTCTATTTATGGTCCGCGAATACAGAAAACCGGGTAAGGAATTCTGTTAACCCGAGAGAAGGTGTGAGGCGCTCCCGAGTTCCGTGGTTTTTACACGGTCGCTCAACTATTAATAATTGGTCTAATTATCTGATTTAAAATCTATTGTGCTTTTTAGCTTTCTGACCGCTTTTAATATTTATGAAATTTATTTGAAACAAGTCACGATGTCGTACACTTGTCGTTTTGACACATATCGCAAATCGCGCCACATGAAATGCACCCGCGATTTACAACATGCTTATTTTATTATTGTTTGAAGTTGTGATCGAGTCACGTGAAACGCACACTCGAATTGGGATTGCGTATCATAACTATGCCACAGAAACCGTACCCATAGTCACGACAATTTATTTAATCGCGCCTAAAGCAAACTACGATGTTCATCAATTGCTATTTCTTAGAGTCTGGGATTGTAAGGAATTTTTACTTTTGGTAGGCAAGAGCATTTAAAGTTCAAGTTAAAATTGCTGGCTCATACAGGCGAGTCCATAAAAGCCACAGACAGCATCTCTTCATTTGTTTCACAATTTAGCATTAGCTACAGTTTCCATCCAGAAAAGGATCAAATGCCTTTTTTACTAATTAAAGATGACTATTGCACATTTGTTGGAGTAATTTCTCAATCAACATCAGCTAACACAAGAGAAAACCTTTAAAAATGGAATATAAACATACACCATCTTAATTAATAACCAAAGTTTAACAACACGAAATCAGGCTACCAGAATCAAACTCATAAAATACTTGAGTTACCGGTTCATACTATAAGAAATCAAGCCAATTGGTGTCCAGATCAATTCTCCACATGTTTTCACCCAATTCTCATCTTCTAAAACCACATTACTCAATGGAAAAACAAACAGATTTTAAAATCATTTTTCTGACATAACAAGTGCAGTAAACTTGAATTGCAATTCAACTACGTTTCAATACAGTAACCAAACAAGAGGTAGCATGGTGAATATCAACCAATTTGGCAGATTTGAAACAACACAAAGTATGAACAAATTTGCATTATTCTCATTCAAATAAATCAAAGGTTTATATCATTCGGTTAAAAATGATACCTGGCCACAACAAACAAATGGGAGAAATGAATCTCTAACTTTGAAGGAGAAACAGTAACTAGAATTAGGAGCTCAGCTCTTAGCCAAACAAAGCAAAAGTAACAATTTTCAGTACAGAACCGCAACAAACAGCCATAAATTCGAGGTTCAATAGCCTTTTATAGATTCAGGGAAGAGTTCAAAAATTCAGCAATCAATTACTCCCCAAACCCTCTTCGAAATCCCAGTTTTCTTTTGGTTTTCGAGCTTTTGTGATTTTCAGATCTTCATTTGGATTTAAGTAAAATCAGAACAAAAGTGACGCAAACTTTGGTAAGGAAACATAACAGGAAGAGGGATGAACCTTCATATGAAGAATGAAGTCATTTCTGGGCATTACAGTGATGGCCATTTTGCAGTAATAACCCATTATAATATGCTAATTCAGAAATGAACAGCATAAACACGTCGATAAGAGAAGTCAAAATCTACGGCATGACTGTTGAAAATAAACTCATCCATTCAAAGTTCAAAAACATTCAAGACATCATCATATACGCCAAGATACAGAAATAAGAGAAATTAAGCAAATAACGCCAACATTCATGACACAGAATCTGCAGAACGGAAGAAGAATAGAGTTCAAAATGTGACCTCTTAAATGATAAGCAGAATTACAATGAAGAAAACGACGTCCAAACAAGAACTTCAGCAAAACCTTCTCGAGCAGCGGCGAACTCAACAACTTCTCAATCGAACTCCAGTTTTCAACTCAAAATCCAGATTGAAAAGAAGAGACGGAATATTTTTTTTTCGAAAATATTTAGACTATAATTGAAATAAAATGGAACAGAAGAACACTGAACATGTTTCTTTTTTCTTTTTTGTATTTTTCTTGTTCTGAAACTAAACCAGAAAATCAAAAAATGAAGATCATCCACTGAGAAGAAAAAGAATATTTTTTTTTACCCTAGCTTTCCTTTCCGATTTTTTTCTCTGAAATTTTGTTCCCAAAAGAAGACCTCCCTCAGAAATCTCTTAACCTCCCTATATATACCCAAAACAGAAATTTTCATACCTTTTTCTCCAAGTCATGCCCTAAGATTCCTTTTTTTCCATCCGAAAAATCCGATTCCTTTTCTTGTGAACCAAATCGGACAAATGGAGGTCTAGGATCTTGAATCCCTCAGATCCTACGACCACCATTCTTCCGAAATCGTTCTCAATACCAAGAGCGCGTGAAGCCTAAGGGAGAAAAGAATCTTTTCTGTCAGAGGTCGTTACAAGACGGGTGACGTGGAGGAGGGAGGGTGAAGGAATCACGTGCGTGAGTTGGAGGGGGGGTGAACTCGCTTGAGTTCAAGCGAGTTTGGCGGAGGAAGAGAAAGGGGGGGAGAAAAGGGGGGCGCCGCTTGGGTTCTGGAATTAGGTTTAGGGTTCTGGGGGAGGGAACGTATAATGGGCTTTTTATATGGGGCGTGAGAGTGGACTGCGTCCGTTGGATGGAGATGGATTGAAGGGTCGAGATCGATTCAGCAAAAATGACGTCGTTCGCATTAGTCGCTAGACTGGACCGGGTGAGGGGGTTGGGCTTGGCGGATTTGGGGGTGATTGTTTGGGCCAGAAATTATTTTGGCCGAAATTCGAGACCAATTTTTTCTTTTCTTTTCTTCTTCTTGATTTTAAATTCTTAAAAATTAATTAAAACCTAAATTAAGTCTTAAATCAATCTAATTTGTAGAAATAAACCTAGTTATCTATTTTACCATAATTAATTAATTTAGACTAATGAAGGAAGAATTATTAATTTGCAATTTAAAGCTAAGAATATAAAAATGACTCATATATATATTTTTTTGATTTTCGTTTAATAATGCAATTATATATATATATATATATATTTATTTATTTATTCTTTTTTGATTTTCATTTAATAATGCAATTAACTCATGCAAATAAATCCTAAATGCAAATAGACCTAAAATGTTATGCACGAAATACTTTAGACATTTTGGTATTTTTCTTATGATTTTAGAATGTTAAATATGCAACTAGATGCAAGCAACAATTAACCGAATTTCCTACAAATTCTATAAAACTAAAAACAATTAAGAAAAAATCTATTTGTGAATTTCTATAGGAATATTTTAGTCGGGCAAAAATCACGTGCACACAGCTGCCCCTCTTTGCTTGGAAACACGAAGAGTTTTCGGGCAAAGATACATTGAGCAAAATACGAGCGATTTTTCGCCCGTTTAGATATTCCATGGGAAGCATCTTAAAAAAAAATATTTGACCGAACCTTGCTTCTGAGGTTGCCTACATATCCTCGGCTATGGAGGAATCAGGTTAGTGTAGTTCTGAAAGTTTTGGTAGCTGGGACTACCGAGAAGCTGTGATTTCACTGTTGATGCTGCTGTTTACTGCTTGCTGAGCTCCTTATTACACCAAAGTCAAAATGAAAAAGACTAACTAAGCCTATTAGCTACGAGTTACAAGATTCCTATCTATGAGTCTTTTGAAGTTTGATCTTGAGTTTTGACTGGTTCTTCATGCAGACTCTGATCTAAACCTCGATGTTTGCTAGCTGCAGGTGGTAGTTCGTTCTTCTTCGGCTTTTCGGATCAAGATGGGACATGCAAAGCTTGCGACTTCAATCATGTCTTGAGCAGCCCATATCTTTTCATCTACTTCTGCATTTGGATTCACTTCTCTTTTATTCTTTTTATTCTGGATTGAGACTTCTTCCTTTGGTCATCTCGGACTGTCAGCTCGCATTCTTGAGGCGAGCTTCTGCTACTTCTAACTTGAATTGAATCCTTAAATGACTTCCCTCATTCTCCAGGTGGGCGCCTGCTGACTTAGAAACTTGAAATACATTCCCTCATTCTCCAGGTAGGCGCCTGCTGACTTAAAACTTGAAATTAATTCCCTCATTCTCCAGGTGGGCGCCTGTGTTGACTTAAAACTTGAAATGAATTCCCTCATTTTCCAAGTGGGCGCCTGATTACTTAAAACTGAAATGAATTCCCTCGTTCTCCAGGTGGGCGCCTGTTGTTGACTTAAAACTTGAAATAAATTCCCTCATTCTCCAGGTGGGTGTCTGATGTTGAATTAACACTTGAAATAAATTCCCTTATTCTCCAGGTGGGTACCTGCTAACATAAAAACTGCAATGAATTCCCTCGTTTTCCAGGTGGGTGCCTGATGACTTAAAAACTTGAAATAGATTCCCTCATTCTCCAGGTGGGCGCCTGTGCTGACTTAAAACAGAAATAAATTCCCTCATTCTCCAGGTGGGCGCCTGATGACTGACTTGAACTTAAAATAAATTCCCTGATTCTCCAGGTGGGTGCCTGATGTTGAATTAACACTTGAAATAAATTCCCTCATTCTCCAGGTGGGTTCCTGATGACTTAAAAACTTGAAATAAATTCCCTCATTCTCCAGGTGGGCGCCTGTGCTCATGACAACACTAACAAAACAGAGAAAAGTTTCTGCCCCAGTTTGTACCAGGAACATTCATTGATTGTTAGTTGCATCCCATTATCCAGGAGGGTCCTGAAAAATTAAAACTAGATCCTATTATCCAGGAGGATCCTGAAAACTTAAGACTGAACTCATCTGGAACAAACTTTCCTCATGGGGGATTCCTAGCAAAGCAAACAAGATTTCTTTCCCCTGCTTAAAACAAAGAAAATTTTGTCAGTTTGAAACTGTGGCGGTTAGTTCGTGGCATCCTTGCTGAAGGTATCTGCTTCTGCCACTATCCTGCTTCATTCTGATTAGCTTCTTCGGGATACGAAGAATTGTTTGACCTTTCAATCGGACCTCGAACACAAAACCTCTGAATGACTTAAATCACTTACACTTAACTCGTCGTATAACACTTTCATTCTGACAACAGTGGAACCTTTGCATTTCCTACAAATTCACGAATCACTTGACCACCTGAACTTCAGTTACCATCGCATTGCTCATTCTAAACTATGTCACTTGGAATGTGCCTGGCCAAATTTCGCTTGGTGCAAATAAAAAACCGGTAATGATCTTTGAAGTCCTTTCTTGCTTGCTTCACAAAAGACTAATTTGACAGAGACTTAGAAAAATAGACCCAAAAGAAAACGAAGCGAAGTGACTTCGAGAATTAGGAATAAAAAAGAACAACTGAGATGACTATTTGAAGAAAAATTGAAAAGAGACTTATCTGAATGAATCAGCTGGCTCTAATGATCATGACATGCATTTCGGATTGATCAGCCTAATCCATCCAACTAATCACATTTCTGTTCATGTCATGTCTTCGTACTTCAAAACCCGGGATTTCAACAATTCAACTTTTCCGTAAAGTCACCAACCTCTTTTGACTTGTAGTGCCCCGAAGGGTTTTCACCAACAAGCCTCTCTCATTTGTTCATCTCTCAACTCACCGCCGCCTTACGTTGCCCGTGAGGGTTTTCACCAATAAGACTCTCTCATTTTAAATTTTTCCTCAGCTCACCATCGCCTTATGGTGCCCGTGAGGGTTTTCACCAATAAGACTCTCTCATTTATTCACTTTTCCTCGTGCCCATGAACAAAGGTGCTACCCATGATGTAAATAACACCTCCATCTCACTTGACTCGACATCCTCAAAGTTGATCAGAAGGTCTTTCTTTGGACTGTAGTGTAGGTTTTGGACAGGGTTAGAAAGAAAGGGTGGCATGCAGGCTCAAAATAATTTAAAATGAAGGGGTTCAAAATTATAACTTTTGGAATCGGATCTTTTTACAAAACTAAAACTTCTGCCCCAGTTTCTTCGAATCTGGGAAATTTTGGATTTTTATTTTGATGGGACCGAACCGTGTAAGGCTGCCTACGTATCCTCAAAAGGCATCAGGTCGAACGTAGTTCAAACTAGTAAAAGTTGTTGTTGTTTTTTTTTTTGCTTCTATTTTTCTTTTTCTCCTTTCTTTTCTCTTTTTTTTCTTTTGCTTTTCTCTTTTCCTTCTCTTTTTCTTTTGCTTCTAACTTTTCCTTTTTTTTTCTTTTCTTTGATATTTCTCATTCTGTTTCTGACTCCAAAAGAGGGGTATGAAAGAAAATAAATAAGGCCCAAAAAGGGGTAACAAATGATAAAAGTGTTTGGGATAGCAGAATAAAATGCCTTCGTCATTCCAACTTTGAACATGCCTAGTACAAAATGCGATTGAAGATAAGTAAAGAAATCATACGTAATATCTCTTGACTACATCAGAATTAATGGCCATATCCACACATTTACCTTCTATGTCTATTAAATACAAAGCACCATTGGGCAACACCTTCGTCACAATGAAAGGCCCCTTCCAGTTTGGAGCGAACTTGCCTTTAGCTTCAGACTGACGTGGAAGGATGCGTTTCAGTACCAGCTGACCCACCTCAAATTTTCGGGGACACACCTTCTTGTTGTATGCTCTTACCATTCTTCTCTGATACAATTGACCATGGCATACTGCCGCCAATCTTTTTTCATCAATCAAACTCAATTGCTCTAGCCGGGTTTTGACCCTCACTCATCATCATCAATTTCAGCTTCAACAATGATCCGCAGGGATGGAATCTCAACTTCCACAGGTATAAATGCCTCGGTTCCATATACCAGCAAATAGGGAGTTGCGCCTATTGAAGTGCGAACAGTAGTGCGATAACCCAGTAAAGCAAAAGGTAACTTTTCATGCCATTGTCTGGAACCTTGCACCATCTTACGAAGTATCTTCTTTATGTTCTTGTTAGCAGCCTCAACAGCTCTGTTTGCCTTAGGACGATACGGAGTGGAGTTTCGATGCATAATCTTGAACTGTTGGCATACCTCTTTCATCAAATGACTGTTGAGGTTAGCAGCATTATCTGTGATGATTACCTTGGGAATTTCGAACCGGCAAATGATGTTTGAATGGACAAAATCTACCACTGCCTTCTTGGTCACAGACTTGAAAGTTACATCTTTGACCCACTTGGTAAAGTAATCAATGGCCACCAGAATAAACCTATGCCCATTTGAAGCTGTCGGCTCGATTGGTCCAATGACATCCATGCCCCAAACAATGAAGGGCCAAGGTGCAGACATTGTGTGCAACTCAGATGGCGGGGAATGAATCAAATCCACGTGCACCTGGCATTGATGACATTTGCGAACGAAGTTGATGCAATCTCATTCCATGGTGAGCCAATAATAACCCGCTCGAAGAATCTTCTTTGCCAAGACATACCCACTCATATGTGGCCCGCAAACCCCGGAATGCACTTCGGCCATGATAGTCGAGGCTTGTTTAGCATCTATACACCTTAGTAATCCTAGATCTGGAGTTCTCTTGTACAATATCCCCCCACTTAAGAAAAATCCGCTAGCCAGACGTCGAATGGTTCTCTTTTGATCGCCTGTGGCATGTACCGGATATACCCCCGATTTGATGTATTCCTTGACATCATGGAACCAAGGCTCACTATCAAGTTCCTCCTCAACCACATTGCAATAGGCATGCTGATCACGGATTTGGATATGCAGAGGATCGACATAAGTCTTATCCGGATGGTGTAATATCGACGCCAGAGTAGCCAAGGCATCGGCAATCTCATTATGAATCCTGAGAATATGCCTGAATTCTACCGACCTAAATCGTTGACAAAGATCATGCAGACATTGTCGATACGGTATGAGCTTCAAATCACGAGTCTCCCATTCTCCCTGAATCTAGTGAACCGACAAATATGAATCTCCCAAAACCAATATTTCTTGAACTCCCATATCTATAGCTAGCCTCAAACCCAGAATGCATGCCTCGTATTCAGCCATGTTGTTAGTGCAATAAAATCGAAGTTGGGCTGTTACGGGGTAATGATGCCTTATTTCAGAAATGAGTACAACCCCTATTCCGACACCCTTCATGTTAGCAGCTCCATCAAAGAAGAGTTTCCAACCTGGCTTTTCATCATGATCAGCCTCGTCAACATATATCACTTCTTCATCAGGAAAATAAGTCTTCAGTGGCTCATATACTTCATCCACCGGATTCTCGACCAAGTGATCGGCTAGGGCTTGGGCTTTCATCGCGGTCCGAGTCACATAGATGATGTCAAATTCTGTGAGTAAAATCTGCCACTTTGCCAACCTTCCAGTGGGCATAGGCTTCTGAAAGATATACCTTAGAGGATCCATACGAGAAATGAGGTAAGTAGTGTAGGATGATAGATAATGCTTCAACTTTTGCGCCACCCAAGTCAGGGCGCAACATGTCCTTTCAAGAAGAGTATACTTAACCTCATAAGGAGTGAACTTCTTGCTGAGATAATAAATGGCTCGCTCTTTCTTGCCTGTGATGTCGTGTTGACCCAACACACAACCGAAAGAATTATCCAATACCGTCAAATAGAGAATTAAAGGTCTCCCAGGTTCTGGCGGGATCAACACAGGTGGGTTTGACAGGTAACTCTTGATCTTATCAAATGCTTCCTGACACTCATCAGTCCACTTAACTGCAACATTCTTCTTTAGCAACTTAAAGATGGGCTCACAAGTTATCGTGAGTTGAGCAATAAACCTGCTGATGTAGTTTAACCTTCCGAGAAGGATCATTACCTCGGTTTTGTTCTTTGGCGGTGGTAATTCTTAGATGGCTTTGATCTTTGATGGGTCCAACTCAATACCGCGTCGACTGACTATGAATCCTAACAGTTTCCCAGACGGGACACCAAATGCATATTTTGCCAGATTGAGCTTGAGGTTGTACCTGCAGAGCCTTTGGAAAAACTTTCTCAAGTCTCCAACATGGTCGGACTGCTTCTTTGACTTTATGATCACATCATCTATATAAACCTCAATTTCCTTGTGTATCATGTCATGAAATATGGTAGTCATTTCCCTCATGTAAGTTGCCCCAGCATTCTTCAAACCAAATGGCATTACCCGGTAGCAGTATGTCCCCCATGGTGTGATGAATGCTGTCTTTTCTGCATCTTCCTCATCCATCAGGATCTGGTGATATCCTGCGTAGCAATCCACAAAAGACCCAATCTCATGCTTGGCACAATTGTCGATCAGAATATGGATGTTCGGCAATGGAAAGTTATCTTTTGGACTTGCCTTATTGAGATCACGATAATCAACACAGACCCTGGTCTTACCATCCTTCTTTGGTACTGGCACGACATTAGCTAACCAAGTGGGATATCGAGTGACCTGAATGACCTTTGCGTCAAGCTGCTTTGTGATTTCTTCTTTGATCTTCACACTCATGTCAGTCTTAAATTTCCTTAGCTTTTGCTTGACTGGAGGGAATGCCGGATCAGTTGGCAATTTATGAACTACCAAATCAGTGCTCAAACCTGGCATGTCGTCATACGACCATGCAAAAATATCTTTATATTCAAACAGTGCTTTGATTATTTCTTCCTTGATTTGTGGTTCCAGATGCACACTTATCTTGGTTTCCCTGAGATTATCTTGATCTCCTAAATTGATTGCTTCAGTTTCATTCAAATTAGGCTTGGCTTTTTCTTCAAAGTGATTTAGTTCTCTACCGATTTTCTGAAATACTGCTTCATCATCATATTATGTTTCATCATCACACTCTACTTCTTGGATTGTTATTTCAGAATTAGGTTGGCTTTTAAGATTTGGCTGAAAATTCCCCATGCATGTCATGTCATTGAAACCAGCATCAAAAGAACTGTACAGAAAAAAGAAACAAAACAAAAATGAAATGCTATCAGGAATAATGGAAAAACGGGAAGTTGTATTTCATTGAGAATAAAAGGATAGAAGGGTTTGTACATCAAAACAAGCAAAAAAAATAAAAAATCTGGATTACAACCCTGGAATAACCCAGATAACAGAAAGAAAAACAAAGCAAACTACCAAAACTCCTTCCGGGTAGGGAGAGGAGTAGCTTTCCAATTGCTAAGCTTCACATTTGGCCCAACGAGCTGCACATCGGCATTACTGGAACCTTCCCTGATTTCTACCATATTAACCTCATCAAACAGACTCTGGAACCTCTTGATCAGCTCTTCATTAAAGTTGACCACAGGTTTTGGGACCGCTGATATTGGGCGTTTTGCGACCCCTGGCTTGACAAAAGACTTGGAGATATGTGGAACAGGCTTAGGAAGTGACCATGCCTTTCTTTTTAAATTTTTAGCCTTTTCCATGTCCTTCCCTGTGAGTGTGAATCCCAAACCAAATGTGCCGAAACTTTCACGTGGACACACCGGATGTGCAATACCCTACAGAGACGAACCCAGGCCTTTGCTCGGCACAAAACCATTCTTCAACATTTCATTTGCTACCATGACGGACGCAGAGGGTAGCTTTGGACCTGGAATGCATTCTCCCTCAGGAATCTTCTCTACAGACACTGTCTCAAACGTTTGGTACACCCAAGGCCCTTTATCATCTTCAACTTCAATAAATGGAACAATTATGTCATTGTAAGCAGATAAGTTCTCATCACCTTGCACAACTATTTCCTGCCTGTCCCATTCGAACTTTACCATTTGATGCAGAGAAGATGGGATTGCCTTGGCAGCATGTATCCAGGGCCTGCCCAACAACAGGTTGTAAGAGACAGCCACATCTAGCACTTGGAACTCCATAGTGAACTCAACTGGCCCTATTGACAATACGAGCATTATATCACCGACCGAATCTTTCCCTCCTCCGTCAAAGCCTCGAACACATACATTGTTCATGTGGATCCTTTCAGTGCCGATCTTCAACTTTTGCAAAGTGGAAAGAGGGCAAATATTTGCACTAGAACCGTTATCAACCAGTACCCTTGAGACAGCAGAATCCTCACACTTAACTGTGAGATAAAGAGCTCGGTTGTGCTCTGTACCCTCTATAGGAAGTTCATCATCTGAGAAAGTGATCCTGTTTGCTTCGAAAATCTTGTTAGCAATCTTTTCCAAGTGGTTCACCGTGATCTTATCAGGAACATGGGCCTCATTCAAAATCTTCATCAGGGCTTTGCGGTGTTCATCTGAATGTATCAGCAAAGACAAAAGAGAGATCTGAGCTGGTGTTTTCCTCAACTTTTCTATAATGGAATAGTCTTGCATTTTCATCTTTTTCAGGAATTCCTCAGCCTCTTCTTCGGTGACCGGCTTTTTTACTGGGATGTGGCCGTCCTTGAATGGCTTGGTTTTCCTCAGTTCTTCTGGGGTAAAACATCTCCCAGAACGAGTCAGTCCTCCGGTTCCATTGACTTCTTCCTCTACTTCTTTCCCTTTGTATGTTACTATCACCTGTTTGTAATTCCACGGGACGGCCTTTGTGTCAACCATTGGTAACTGGGTCACTGGCTTAATAATAACGGGGGTAACACGAGCCCCTTCCACAATTATGATAGGCTTGCCCGGGACCCCTGGCACGACTACTTTTTGCTTTTCCTGGTTCGCTTCAACATCAACCGGAGGACCTTTCACAACCAATACAGATGGCTTCACGTTGAGCGTGCTTGGCTTCTCCGACACCCCTTTAACTATCAAGGACATTGCTTTTGCAGAATCTAGAGCTTTGGTTGGATTACTTTTGCTAGCCCGGATCATCATGACAGACTTGGAAGAGTTTTTGGGCTCCCCATCCTTATGAATTATCTCGATCATATGTGTCTCTGCATGGGCCGGCAAAGGATTTTGGTTGATGTTTGGCGCTTCCGGGCTCTGGACCACAATTTGATTTGTATCAATAAGCTCTTGGATCGCCCTCTTCAAATGCCAGCACTTCTCCGTGTCGTGCCCCGGGGCATCAGAACAATACACACATCTAAGGGAGTAATCAAGGTTCCTTGGAGGCGGATTTGGTATCTTTGGCTCAATCGGCCTCAAAACGTCCAACTGCCTCAACCTCTGAAACAAACTGGTGTAGGACTCTCCAAGAGGGGTGAAGGTTTCTTTTCGCTGCTGCCTCTCTTTTCTGTAATCTGGCCTTGGTTGAAAACTTGGACCAGTAGGGTTTTGGTATGGTTGTGGGGGCGTATAAGGATTTTGTGGAGTTGGAGCACGCCATTGCGGGTAGGGAGGGGGTTGAGCATATGACTGTGCATGGTGAACATGGTATTGGGGTAGCTCGACAGAATATCGAGGGTCTTGTGGTGGGAAATAATGCTGAGATGGATTATATGGAGCTTGGGTGTAGGTTTGAGGCCGGGGTTGAGTTTGGGTGTACTGGTGAGGCGGACCCCTTGGGCCACGCCACGATCCGGAGACAAACATAGCGACATCTTCTTTCTTCTTTTTGCCTAACAGGCTTCCAGCGCCACTTTGAATTGCTTGTGTGGTTGCTTTTATGGCAGAGTAGCTCATGATCTTGCTTGACTTGATTCCCTCTTCCACCATTCCTCCCATCTTTACCACATCGTTGAAGGACTTACCTATGGCTGAGATCAAATGGCCAAAGTAAGTGGGCTCTAGGGCTTGAAGAAAGTACTCGACCATCTCATCTTCTTCCATCGGAGGGTAGACTCGTGCAGCTTGTTCTCTCCATCTGAAACCATATTCCCTAAAGCTTTCATTGGGCCTCGTCTCTACCTTGGTCAAAGATAGGCGATCCGGGACAATGTCTAAATTGTACTGAAAGTGCCGAGCAAAGGCCTGAGCCAAGTCATCCCATGTGTACCACCTGCTAGTGTCTTGGCGGGTGTACCATTCTAAAGCTGCCCCACTCAGACTCTGACTGAAATACGCCATTAATAATTCATCTTTCCCACCGGCGCCTCTCATATTGCTGCAAAAGCCTCTCAAATGGGCCACGGGATCTCCATGTCCATCGTACGGGTCAAACTTGGGCATCTTGAACCCAGCGGGCAGTTGGACATCCGGAAATAAGCATAAATCCTTGTAAGCCACACTTACTTGGCTTCCTATCCCTTGCATGTTCTTCAAAGATTGCTCTAGACTCTTCACTTTCCTGAACATCTCGTCCTGCTCCACATTCTGGGATGGTTTCTCAGTTTCGACAGGAGGTTTAAAGTGAGGGGCATGGGAATAAGGATCCGTGACTTTGAAAGTTGGTTTCGGAACATAATATTGGGTATCTGGAGCTTGGAACGCGGGTTCACTAGAAGATCTGTGAAGGGTAGCTCGCGGAGGGGCTACGAAAACAGGAGCGGATGTCGGAGCAGGGTATGCGGTTGTTTTGGCTAGTGGAGCATGAAAAGTTTGGGACGAGGTGCCAGGGTAGTGGTGATAAGGGGTAAAGCCTGGTGCGTGCTGAGGGGAAAGGTCAATGGTAATGGGATCTTGGGCTTGTGACAGTAGTGGGATGAAAGCGGGATTTTCTGGGTAATTAGCGGGGAATGAAGGTGGAGGATGCCCCCTGACCCAGGCTTGATACATTTCTGCCATTTGATGCTTCAACTTGTAGACCTCCTCTTTCAATTCAGACTCCGATTCTACAATCTCCCTTGGCGGGTCGACAACACCCGTGTCCGATTCTTTGCTAGTCATGACTGCCTTGCACTTTGATCTGGTGTTATAAGGGTGACTTGCCAGGATGCCAACAAACTAACCACCTAAAACAGAACCTATCTCTTGCACACACAACAACTTGGTCAGTTTTAAAGCAATTTACAGATAGGTAGTCGCACATTGGGGATGCAATGCACCTGAGCAGTTAAACGTTTCTAAATGCTTTGCGACGGCTCGTATGTTTCATCCCGGCTTTTCCAAATTCTCCAATCCTGACTTTTCCATCTCTCCTTCTGCTGTGTTTCGCTCTTTTAATTCTTATTCTTTTTCTTTAGTTTGGCCTCTCTTTTCTTTCTTCCCTCATTTTCTCTCTTTTTCTCTCTCTTCTTTTTCTATTTTCTTTTAAAATTATGATCGAATCCTATGGGGATTGCCTATGTATCATGACGCCGCATGAATTAGATCATTATGTAATTCAGAGAAATAGATACGAAATAATTTATTTCATCAATAAAAGACATCTTTTTTGATTTTCTATTACAAGAACTAAAAGTAGCGATGGCTGCAAAAGGAAAAATCTACAGACTCAAAATAAAGTAATAGACAACCTTGACAACGATGAACAAGACTCGGAGAAAGTAAAATACAGATTATTAAAGGAAATCAAAAATACATAAGAGCCTCCACTGGTACTCCGGAGGCTTGCGGGACATCAGCCGGTCTCCGCACAGGCCTGCAGACAATATCTTCTTGAAGGCGGTCTAGGTCAACCATCACCTGGCGAACAAATATCATCACAAAAGCAAAAAACATAGACCTGGTCATGTCTTCACATTCATGGCATTTCATTACAACATAATCAGCTATCTCTTTAATCCTTATTCTGATGACACCCTTTTCTTGAAGTAAACGTCCAATCTGTTGGGCCCGAGCCTCCAACACCTGTGCATCTGTGTTGTTTTGGTCTTGTAACTGCTGCATGCTTTCTTGTAATTGATAAATCAATGCGTAGTAATGCTCTCTTTTTGCCTTGAAATCCTTTGTTTGCTTGACCATTTCATTCTCAAGGGCAACCATCCTTTTTTGTAAAATTGCTGCTTCTTTGTCATATTTCTGCTTCAACTGGTGGACTAATCTAGCTTGTTTTTCCGCACCTTTGGCCAACTTTGCTTGAGCATTTAACAAGTCTCTTTCGGCCTTTGTCAAGTCAGCCGCATAGTCATGCACCTTCATCCTTAGGTTGCCGATGAGTTTTTCATCTCTCTCGCTCCTCACAGGCATTTCAGCGACCATCCTCATGTCCCGGAGTTGGGCTCAGAGCGCCTCCTTTTCCCGAACCAACCTCTTCTTTTCTCCTTCATCCTCGGCAGCTTGCAAACTACTATCAAATTTGATTTTTCCGATTTGTTGTTCTAATTTGCTTATGGTGGCCCGGTATTCCTTTTCTTTGTCTAACCAAGCCCACTGCTCATGCGATGCGTCAACAAATTCTTGGATATGAGGTCTTTTAGTTGGTCGTTCAGATTCACCATTCGCCGTGACTCTCTTTCCATACCAGGCAACATAACTAGGTAAGACCTCCCCCTAGACAAATCACGTACTCGGGTGTTTGCCCCCAAATACTGGCATTCGCTCCAAATTTGGCGAACTGCTTCTTCGGGAAATTCGGCATCAGAGCGGATTTCGACCACATAAGTGCTAAGATCTTCATCTCTAGGAACTGTCTGGCATCTTCCAAGCTGTCTCAAAACCCGGTACGGAGCATAGGGTTGGATGCTTCGGAGACCCATTAGCAAGAAGTAGGGACCAGTGGCGGGCATATAAACAATCTCATCAACGGGAAGCCAACCTAATGTCCACTCTATCTGATCTGCGGTCATAGATCGAAGGCGGGTAATCCAATCTTTGACCCCTTTCGGCATTTCGAATCTTGTTACTCGTGTACCAAACTCTTCAATGCAGTTTTCCCCGTAGATCCATAGTTCATGTATCGAGGATGATGACAAAGGTGTTCGATCATCCACATTTGCAACAGCAGGTTGCATCCCTCGAAAAAACTGACTCCGGCCTTACAGAATGTGAGGGCTCGGAATATATCTGATACGATCATGGGTGCGAGAGTACTCTTGGTCTGAGTAGTCAGAATGTGGACAACCCCGGCTACCCGTAAATCAATATACCCATCTTCCCTTGGAAACACCAAAAGGCCTAAAAACGCCACCATGAAGGCAAAAGATCTATGGGTCTCCCATTTTGATCGGTTTCCTTTACTGCAGAGTCCATTTTCCGGGTCTTCCAATCCCCTTAAATGCCCGTATCGCTGATATAGAAAATGAAAAGTGGAAGTTCCCCCTGCTAGACTTCCAGTCTTGATTTGTCTGCTTATCTTTAGTAAGTCCAGAAACATGTAGGGAGTAACAGTCCTTGGAGATACCGGGTACTTGTGTCTCAATCCCTCCGTGCTCCTAGTATAACCCGCCATTTCTTCCAAAGTAGGCGTAAGCTCAAAATCTGAGAAGTGCAAAACATTATGAGCGGGGTCCCAGAATGCCACTAATGCCTCTATCAGGTCCCTTCTAGGTTAAATTTTCAATAGTCCAGTGAGCGTCCCCAGGTATTGGTTGACCATGTCTCGTCTTTGTTTTCCCAAATCCTCCCACCACATGTGGAATGCTAGTGGAATCTGATCCATAACCTTCACAGGTAAGTTCTGAACGGTGCTCATTCTGCACATTTTTAAATTAGGGTGACCAGATTAAAATTTATTACAAAACTGACCATGAAAAGATTATTTTTTGCAAAACACAACCGAAAACAAATCACGGCTACTTTTTGCAAATACGACCTTTCGACACTTCGGAGGAGAAGATTTTAGGGCTGTGTTTGCTAAGTGGCCAATTTTTCTTTTTTTTTTCCTTGTTTTTTTCTTCTTTTTTTTTTTAAAAAAAACATGAGTGGTTATTCTTTACAAAACAGCCTTCCAGCGTCCCGTCGAGACATTTTTGGCTATTTGGGCAAAAATGGCATCGCCGAACCTTATTTATGACAACATTTCCCTATTTTGATTATTTTTTGCAAAAGTGGGACTAGACCCGATGGGGGTTGCCTACGTATTCCACACCTGGTGGGAATCAAACCCGCGTAGTTCGGTGAGTTTTGACTCGTGAAAAATAGGACTTATTTTTTTCAAAGACTATCCTTTTATTTTCTCTTTTTTTTTAAAAAAAAATTCGGCAGAGTTTCAGGATATTTTGAACACTGGTATTTTCCGGATATTTCTCTATCCTACCTCACTTCTTGATTTTGCTTGATTTTCTTTCCTTATTCTAAAAGCCGGTCAACATACAAGCCGAAACCGATAAATGCACAAGTAGCATGTAAAAAATGCATCAGAATGGTCTTTTAAATTGGGGACACCTGTCCTAGACAGACCCAACCCCTGTGTTGAGTCTCCAAAGTCAAATGCACGTGATGCAAACAAACGTACCTACTAGGGATCCGGCATGAGGCTATGTTATTCTAGGCTTAAAACCCTGGGTGTATGGTTCTAGACCTGGCTTACCCGAGCGGACAACTCGAGCCGGGGGGGGGGGGGGCAACGTACCGGTAACCAAAAGGCCATCCGGCTTTGTAACTGATCCGATCCTCGTTCTAAATTAGGATATGACATTAACAGAAAAGAAGTCACGCCAGCGTGCACTTCCCAGAAGATTTAGAAGACTCAGAGAGAAGAAGGGTTTCGTGATAATTTAAATACAGTCCAAACAATATCAAAGCGGTAAAAAGAGGCATTTAACACATTAGGCTCAAACACGTAAAAATCAGATAATAAGAAAAAGCCAAGTATAACAGTCATCTAAGCTCGAATTCTGAACCCTGAACCAGAGATTCTGGGTTCGATCCCCAGCAGAGTCGCCAGAGCTGTGACACCTCCTTTTTCCCGAACGGAGAGAGGGAGTTTTTCCAATTTAAGTGACATTAATCGAAATGAGATTATTTATTTATTTCATAGTCGCCACTTGGGATAATTTATGGTGTCCCAAGTCACCGGTTTATTTTAAATTCCAAATCGAGGAAATTTGACTCTATTTATGGTCCGCGAACACAAAAAATCGGGTAAGGAATTCTGTTAACCCGGAAAAAGGTGTGAGGCGCTCCCGAGTTCCGTGGTTTTAACACGGTCACTCAACTATTAATAATTGGCCTAATTATCTGATTTAAAATCTATTGTGCTTTTTAGCTTTCTGACCGCTTTTAATATTTATGGAATTTATTTGAAACAAGTCACGATGTTGTACACTTGTCATTTTGACACATATCGCAAATCGCGCCACATGAAATGCACCCGCGACTTACAACATGCTTATTTTATTATTGTTTGAAGTTGTGGTCGAGTCACGTGAAACGCACACTCGAATTGGGGTTGCGTATCATAACTATGCCACGGGAACCGTACCCATAGTCATGACAATTTATTTAATCGCGCCTAAAGCAAACTACGATGTTCATCAATTGCTATTTCTTAGAGTCTGGGATTATAAGGAATTTTTACTTTTAGTAGGCAAGAGCATGTAAAGTTCAAGTTAAAATTGCTGGCTCATACAGGCGAGTCCATAAAAGCCACAGACAGCATCTCTTCATTTGTTTCACAATTTATCATTAGCTACAGTTTCCATCCAGAAAAGGATCAAATGCCTTTTTTACTAATTAAAGATGACTATTGCACATTTGTTGGAGTAATTTCTCAATCAACATCAGCTAACACAAGAGAAAACCTTTAAAAATGGAATATAAACATACACCATCTTAATTAATAACCAAAGTTTAACAACACGAAATCAGGCTACCGGAATCAAACTCATAAAACACTTGAGTTACCGGTTCATACTATAAGAAATCAAGCCAATTGGTGTCCAGATCAATTCTCCACATGTTTTCAACCAATTCTCATCTTCTAAAACCACATTACTCAATGGAAAAACAAACAGATTTTAAAATCATTTTTCTGACATAACAAGTGCAGTAAACTTGAATTGCAATTCAACTACGTTTCAATACAGTAACCAAACAAGAGGTAGCATGGTGAATATCAACCAATTTGGCAGATTTGAAACAACACAAAGTATGAACAGATTTGCATCATTCTCATTCAAATAAATCAAAGGTTTATATCATTCGGTTAAAAATGATACCTGGCCACAACAAAAAAAAGGGAGAAATGAATCTGTAACTTTGAAGGAGAAGCAGTAACTAGAATTAGGAGCTCAGCTCTTAGCCAAACAAAGCAAAAGGAACAATTTCCAGTACAGAACCGCAACAAACAACCAAAAATTCGAGGTTCAATAGCTTTTTATAGATTCAGGGAAGAGTTCAAAAATTTAGCAATCAATTACTCCCCAAACCCTCTTCGAAATCCCAGTTTTCTTTTGGTTTTCGAGCTTTTGTGATTTTCAGATCTTCATTTGGATTTAAGTAAAATCAGAACAAAAGTGACGCAAACTTTGGTAAGGAAACATAACAGGAAGAGGGATGAACCTTCATATGAAGAATGAAGTCATTTCTGGGCATTACAGTGATGGCCATTTTGCAGTAATAACCCATTATAATATGCTAGTTCAGAAATGAACAGCATAAACATGTCGATAAGAGAAATCAAAATCTACGGCATGACTGTTGAAAAT
Source organism: Nicotiana tabacum (assembly GCF_000715075.1). NCBI lineage: Eukaryota > Viridiplantae > Streptophyta > Magnoliopsida > Solanales > Solanaceae > Nicotiana > Nicotiana tabacum. Next base: position 14,035,915 of record NC_134097.1, on the reverse strand, counting down.
AAACTCATCCATTCAAAGTTCAAAAACATTCAAGACATCATATACGCCAAGATACAGAAATAAGAGAAATTAAGCAAATAACGCCAATATTCATGACACAGAATCTGCAGAAAGGAAGAAGAATAGAGTTCAAAATGTGACCTCTTAAATGATAAGCAGAATTACAATGAAGAAAACGACGTCCAAACAAGAACTTCAGCAAAACTTTCTCGAGCAGCGGCGAACTCAACAACTTCTCAATCGAACTCCAGTTTTCAACTCAAAATCCAGATTGAAAAGAAGAGACGGAATATTTTTTTTTTCGAAAATATTTTAGACAATAATTGAAATAAAATTGAACAGAAGAACACTAAACATGTTTCTCTTTTTTTTTGTATTTTTTGTATTTTTCTTGTTCTGAAACTAAACCAGAAAATCAAAAAATGGAGATCAACCACTGAGAAGAAAAAGAACGTTTTTTTACCCTAGCTTTCCTTTCCAATTTTTTTCTCTGAAATTTTGTTCCCAAAAGAAGACCTCCCTCAGAAATCTCTTAACTCCCTATATATACCCAAAACAGAAATTTTTATACCTTTTTCTCCAAGTCATGCCCTAAGATTCCTTTTTTTCCATCCGAAAAATCCGCAAAAATCCGATTCCCTTTCTTGTGAACCAAATCGGGCAAATGGAGGTCTAGGATCTTGAATCCCTCAGATCCTACGACCACCATTCATCCGAAATCGTTCTTAATACCAAGAGCGCGTGAAGCCTAAGGGAGAAAAGAATCTTTTCTGTCAGAGGTCGTTACAAGACGGGTGACGTGGAGGAGGGAGGGTGAAGGAATCACGTGCGTGAGTTGGAGGGGGGGTGAACTCGCTTGAGTTCAAGCAAGTTTGGCGGAGGAGGAGAAAGGGGGAGGGCCGCTTGGGTTCTGGAATTAGGTTTAGGGTTCTGGGGGAGGGAACGTATAATAAGCTTTTTATATGGGGCGTGAGAGTGGACTGCGTCCGTTGGATGGAGATGGATTGAAGGGTCAAGATCGATTCAGCAAAAACGACGTCGTTCGCATTAGTCGCTAGACTGGACCGGGTGAGGGGGTTGGGCTTGGCGGATTTGGGGGTGATTGTTTGGGCCAAAAATTATTTTGGCCCAAATTCGAGACCAAAACGAAATTTCTTTCTTTTCTTTTCTTTTTCTTGATTTTAAATCCTAATTAATTAAAACCTAAATTAAGTCTTAAATAAATCTAATTTGTAGAAATAAACCTATTTATCTATTTTACCATAATTAATTAATTTAGACTAATGAAGGAAGAATTATTAATTTGCAATTTAAAGCTAAGAATATAAAAATGACTCATATATATATTTTTTTGATTTTCTAATTTTAAAACTAAAAGCTAAATATGTAAAAATGACCAATATTTTTTGATTTTTTGTTTAATAATGCAATTAACTCATGCAATTAAATCCTAAATGCAACTAGACCAACTAAAATGTTATGCACGAAATACTTTAGATATTTTGGTATTTTTTTTATGATTTTAGAATATTAAATATCCAACTAGATGAAAGCAACAATTAACCAAATTTCCTACAAATTCTATAAAATTAAAAACAATTAAGAAAAAATCTATTTGTGAATTTCTATAGGAATATTTTAGTCGGGCAAATATCACGTGCTCACAGGGGGAAACTTCAAATTTTACTCAAAAATTTCATTTTAGCAAATCACACTTACAGTTGCTTTGTTTGAAGTTAAAACAATGCAGAACAAATGAGTAGAAACTCAGAAAATCGTATGGAAATGATAAGAGGAAGGAGTGCAATGTATAGCCAAAGTTGAGCGTTTTCAGTTTTGGTGATGTTTTCGTTTTTCGTTCGTGTCTTTCTTCAACAGCTGCTGCACATATATATAGCAGCCAGCTTTGAAGATGAACGACCCTCCATCCTCCATGGTGGAGCATGCATTAGCTTGTTTGTGGAGAAAGCACTTGGCCATGGTGGGAAGAGCATTAGGCGGCTGCTATTGCAGCTGGTGGTCAATACACGGATTGGAACTTATCCGTTACAAATGCGGATAATCCTACGTTAATATTTACTATTAACAAATAAATTTGGTCCAAAAAATTAATCAATCAATCGATCATTTGACCAAATCCAAATCCAAATCCAAATCCAAATCCGAATCCGAATCCGAATACGAATCCAAATCCGTAGCCGAAGCGAGCGACGACGACGACGACGCGAGGCTTGCTTTCTTCTTAACTCTTTAAGAGCTACAAGAAGAGCAATTATATATATACCCACCAAAAATCTTTTCCTCTTCCAATATGGGACAATGTCTCATTGTCAAGAGGGGAAAACTTAAAATTTTACTCAAAAATTTCATTTTCCCTCCATTTCCCATTCACCCTTATTTTAAGACTATTTCATCTTAAAAAATAAAACCTCAACACATATAACTAGTGTCAGTTGTATGACGCAATGTATAGCCAAAATTGAGCAATTTCAGTTTTGGTGGTGTTTTCGTTTTTCGTTCGTGTCTTTCTTCAACAGCTGCTGCACATATATATAGCAGCCAACTTTGAAGATGAACGACCCTCCATCCTTCATGGTGGAGCATGTACTAGCTTGTTTGTGGAACAAGCACTTGGCCATGGTGGGAAGAGCATTAGGCGGCTGCTATTGCAGCTGGCGGTCAATACACGGATTGGAACATATCCGTTACAAATGCGGATAATCTTACGTTAATATTTACTATTAACAAATAAATTTGGTCCAAAAAATTAATCAATCAATCGATCATTTGACCAAATCCGAATCCGAATCCGAATCCGTAGCCGAAGCGAGCGACAACGACGACGGCGCGAGGCTTGCTTTCTTCTTAAATCTTTAAGAGCTAAAAGAAGAGCAATTATATATATACCCACCAAAAATCTTTTCCTCTTCCAATATGGGACAATGTCTCATTGTCAAGAGGGGAAAACATAAAATTTTACTCAAAAATTTTATTTTAGCAAATCACACTTACAGTTGCTTTGTTTGAAGTTAAAACAATACAGAACAAAGGAGTAGAAACTTAGTAAATCGTATGGAAATGCTAAGAGGAAAGAGTGCAATGTATAGCCAAAGTTGAGCGTTTTCAGTTTTGGTGGTGTTTTCGTTTTTCGTTCGTGTCTTTCTTCAACAGCTGCTGCACATATATATAGCAGCCAGCTTTGAAGATGAACGACCCTCCATCCTCCATGGTGGAGCATGCACTAGCTTGTTTGTGGAGCAAGCACTTGGCCATGGTGGGAAGAGCATTAGGCGGCTGCTATTGTAGCTGGTGGTCAATTCTCGGATTGGAACATATCCGTTACAAATGCGGATAATCTTACGTTAATATTTACTATTAACAAATAAATTTGGTCCAAAAAATTAATCAATCAATCGATCATTTGACCAAATCCGAATCCGAATCCGTAGCAGAAGCGAGCGAGGACGACGACGGCGCGAGGCTTGCTTTCTTCTTAACTCTTTAAGAGCTAAAAGAAGAGCAATTATATATATATATACCCACCAAAAATCTTTTCCTCTTCCAATATGGGACAATGTCTCATTGTCATGAGGGAAAAACTTAAAATTTTACTCAAAAATTTTATTTTAGCAAATCACACTTACAGTTGCTTTGTTTGAAGTTAAAACAATACAGAACAAAGGAGTAGAAACTCAGAAAATCGTATGGAAATGCTGAGAGGAAAGAGTGCAATGTATAGCCAAAGTTGAGCGTTTTCAGTTTTGGTGGTGTTTTCATTTTTCGTTCGTGTCTTTCTTCAACAGCTGCTGCACATATATATAGCAGCCAGCTTTGAAGATGAACGACCCTCCATCCTCCATGGTGGAGCATGCACTAGCTTGTTTGTGGAGCAAGCACTTGGCCATGGTGGGAAGAGCATTAGGCGGCTGCTATTGCAGCTGGTGGTCAATACACGGATTGGAACATATCCGTTACAAATGCGGATAATCTTACGTTAATATTTACTATTAACAAATAAATTTGGTCCAAAAAATTAATCAATCAATCGATCATTTGACCAAATCCGAATCCGAATCCGTAGCAGAAGCGAGCGAGGACGACGACGGCGCGAGGCTTGCTTTCTTCTTAACTCTTTAAGAGCTAAAAGAAGAGCAATTATATATATATATACCCACCAAAAATCTTTTCCTCTTCCAATATGGGACAATGTCTCATTGTCATGAGGGAAAAACTTAAAATTTTACTCAAAAATTTTATTTTAGCAAATCACACTTACAGTTGCTTTGTTTGAAGTTAAAACAATACAGAACAAAGGAGTAGAAACTCAGAAAATCGTATGGAAATGCTGAGAGGAAAGAGTGCAATGTATAGCCAAAGTTGAGCGTTTTCAGTTTTGGTGGTGTTTTCATTTTTCGTTCGTGTCTTTCTTCAACAGCTGCTGCACATATATAGAGCAGCCAGCTTTGAAGATGAACGACCCTCCATCCTCCATGGTGGAGCATGCACTAGCTTGTTTGTGGAGCAAGCACTTGGCCATGGTGGGAAGAGCATTAGGCGGCTGCTATTGCAGCTGGTGGTCAATACACGGATTGGAACATATCCGTTACAAATGCGGATAATCTTACGTTAATATTTACTATTAACAAATAAATTTGGTCCAAAAAATTAATCAATCAATCGATCATTTGACCAAATCCGAATCCGAATCCGAATCCGAATCCGAATCTGAATCCGTAGCGGAAGCGAGCGACGATGACGACGGCGCGAGACTTGTTTTCTTCTTAACTCTTTAAGAGCTACAAGAAGAGCAATTATATATATACCCACCAAAAATCTTTTCCTCTTCCAATATGGGACAATGTCTCATTGTCAAGAGGGGGAAACTTAAAATTTTACTCAAAAATTTTATTTTAGCAAATCACACTTACAGTTGCTTTGTTTGAAGTTAAAACAATACAGAACAAAGGAGTAGAAACTCAGAAAATCGTATGGAAATGCTGAGAGGAAGGAGTGCAATGTATAGCCAAAGTTGAGCGTTTTCAGTTTTGGTGGTGTTTTCGTTTTTCGTTCGTGTCTTTCTTCAACAGCTGCTGCACATATATATAGCAGCCAGCTTTGAAGATGAACGACCCTCCATCCTCCATGGTGGAGCATGCACTAGCTTGTTTGTGGAGCAAGCACTTGGCCATGGTGGGAAGAGCATTAGGCGGCTGCTATTGCAGCTGGTGGTCAATACACGGATTGGAACATATCCGTTACAAATGCGGATAATCTTACATTAATATTTACTATTAACAAATAAATTTGGTCCAAAAAATTAATCAATTAATGGATCATTTGACCAAATCCGAATCCGAATCCGAATCCGTAGCCGAAGCGAGCGACGACGACGACGGCGCGAGGCTTGCTTTCTTCTTAACTCTTTAAGAGCTAAAAGAAGAGCAATTATATATATACCCACCAAAAATCTTTTCCTCTTCCAATATGGGACAATGTCTCATTGTCAAGAGGGGAAAAATTAAAATTTTACTCAAAAATTTTATTTTAGCAAATCACACTTACAGTTGCTTTGTTTGAAGTTAAAACAATACAGAACAAAGGAGTAGAAACTCAGAAAATCGTATGGAAATGCTGAGAGGAAGAAGTGCAATGTATAGCCAAAGTTGAGCGTTTTCAGTTTTGGTGGTGTTTTCGTTTTTCGTTCGTGTCTTTCTTCAACAGCTGCTGCACATATATATAGCAGCCAGCTTTGAAGATGAACGACCCTCCATCCTCCATGGTGGAGCATGCACTAGCTTGTTTGTGGAGCAAGCACTTGGCCATGGTGGGAAGAGCATTAGGCGGCTGCTATTGCAGCTGGTGGTCAATACACGGATTGGAACATATCCGTTACAAATGCGGATAATCTTACGTTAATATTTACTATAAACAAATAAATTTGGTCCAAAAAATTAATCAATCAATCGATCATTTGACCAAATCCGAATCCGAATCCGAATCCGATTCCAATTCCAAATCCGAATCCGAATCCGAATCCGAATCCGTAGCCGAAGCGAGCGACGACGACGACGGCGCGAGGCTTGCTTTCTTCTTAACTCTTTAAGAGCTACAAGAAGAGCAATTATATATATATACCCACAAAAATATTTTCCTCTTCCAATATAGGACAACGTCTCATTGTCAAGAGGGGAAAACTTAAAATATTACTCAAAAATTTTATTTTAGCAAATCACACTTATAGTTGCTTTGTTTGAAGTTAAAACAATACAGAACAAAGGAGTAGAAACTCAGAAAATCGTATGGAAATGGTGAGAGGAAGGAGTGCAATGTATAACCAAAGTTGAGCGTTTTCAGTTTTGGTAGTGTTTTCGTTTTTCGTTCGTGTCTTTCTTCAATAGCTGCTGCACATATATATAGCAGCCAGCTTTGAAGATGAACGACCCTCCATCCTCCATGGTGGAGCATTCACTAGCTTGTTTGTGGAGCAAGCACTTGGCCATGGTGGGAAGAGCATTAGGCGGCTGCTATTGCAGCTAGTGGTCAATACACGGATTGGAACATATCCGTTACAAATGCGGATAATCTTACGTTAATATTTACTATTAACAAATAAATTTGGTCCAAAAAATTATTCAATCAATCGATCATTTGACCAAATCCGAATCCGAATCCAAATCCAAATCCGTAGCCAAAGCGAGCGACGACGACGACGGCGCGAGGCTTGCTTTCTTCTTAACTCTTTAAAAGCTACAAGAAGAGCAATTATATATATACCCACCAAAAATCTTTTCCTCTTCCAATATGGGACAATGTCTCATTGTCAAGAGGGGGAAACTTAAAATTTTACTCAAAAATTTTATTTTAGCAAATCACACTTACAGTTGCTTTGTTTGAAGTTAAAACAATACAGAACAAAGGAGTAGAAACTCAGAAAATCGTATGGAAACGCTGAGAGGAAGGAGTGCAATGTATAGCCAAAGTTGAGCGTTTTCAGTTTTGGTGGTGTTTTTATTTTTCGTTGGTGTCTTTCTTCAACAGCTGCTGCACATATATATAGCAGCCAGCTTTGAAGGTGAACGACCTTCCATCCTTCATGGTGGAGCATGCACTAGCTTGTTTGTGGAGCAAACACTTGGCCATGGTGGGAAGAGCATTAGGCGGCTGCTATTGCAGCTGGTGGTCAATACACGGATTGGAACATATCCGTTATAAATGCGGATACTCTTACGTTAATATTTACTATTAACAAATAAATTTGGTTCAAAAAATTAATCAATCAATCGATCATTTGACCAAATCCGAATCCGAATCCGAATCCGATTCCGAATCCGAATCCGAATCCGAATCCGAATCCGTAGCCGAAGCGAGCGACGACGAAGACGGCGCGAGGCTTGCTCTCTTCTTAACTCTTTAAGAGCTACAAGAAGAGCAATTATATATATACCCACCAAAAATCTTTTCCTCTTCCAATATGGGACAATGTCTCATTGTCAAGAGGGGAAAACTTAAAATATTACTCAAAAATTTTATTTTAGCAAATCACACTTACAGTTGCTTTGTTTGAAGTTAAAACAATACAGAACAATGGAGTAGAAACTCAAAAAATCGTATGAAAATGCTTAGAGGAAGGAGTGCAATGTATAGCCAAAGTTGAGCGTTTTCAGTTTTGGTGGTGTTTTCGTTTTTCGTTCGTGTCTTTCTTCAACAGCTGCTGCACATATATATAGCAGCCAGCTTTGAAGATGAACGACCCTCCATCCTCCATGGTGGAGCATGCACTAGCTTGTTTGTGGAGCAAGCACTTGGCCATGGTGGGAAGAGCATTAGGCGGCTGCTATTGCAGCTGGTGGTCAATACACGGATTGGAACATATCCGTTACAAATGCGGATAATCTTACGTTAATATTTACTATTAACAAATAAATTTGGTCCAAAAAATTGATCAATCAATCGATCATTTGACCAAATCCGAATCCGAATCCGTAGCCGAAGCGAACGACGACGACGGCGCGAGGCTTGCTTTCTTCTTAACTCTTTAAGAGCTACAAGAAGAGCAATTATATATATACCCACCAAAAATCTTTTTCTCTTCCTATATGGGACAATGTCTCATTGTCAAGAGGGGGAAACTTAAAATTTTACTCAAAAATTTTATTTTAGCAAATCACACTTACAGTTGCTTTGTTTGAAGTTAAAACAATACAGAACAAAGGAGTAGAAACTCAGAAAATCGTATAGAAACGCTGAGAGGAAGGAGTGCAATGTATAGCCAAAGTTGTGCGTTTTCAGTTTTGGTGGTGTTTTTATTTTTCGTTCGTGTCTTTCTTCAACAGCTGCTGCACATATATATAGCAGCCAGCTTTGAAGATGAACGACCCTCCATCCTTCATGGTGGAGCATGCACTAGCTTGTTTGTGGAGCAAGCACTTGGCCATGGTGGGAAGAGCATTAGGCGGCTGCTATTGCAGCTGGTGGTCAATACACGGATTGGAACATATCCGTTACAAATGCGGATAATCTTACGTTAATATTTACTATTAACAAATAAATTTGGTCCAAAAAATTAATCAATCAATCGATCATTTGACCAAATCCGAATTCGAATCCGATTCCGAATCCGAATCTGAATCCGTAGCCGAAGCGAGCGACGACGACGACGGCGCGAGGCTTGCTTTCTTCTTAACTCTTTAAGAGCTACAAGAAGAGCAATTATATATATACCCACCAAAAATCTTTTCCTCTTCCAATATGGGACAATGTCTCATTGTCAAGAGGGAAAAACTTAAAATTTTACTCAAAAATTTTATTTTAGCAAATAACACTTACAGTTGCTTTGTTTGAAGTTAAAACAATACAGAACAAAGGAGTAGAAACTCAAAAAATCGTATGGAAATGCTGAGAGGAAGGAGTGCAATGTATAGCCAAAGTTGAGCGTTTTCAGTTTTGGTGGTGTTTTCGTTTTTCGTTCGTGTCTTTCTTCAACAGCTGCTGCACATATATATAGCAGCCAGCTTTGAAGATGAACGACCCTCCATCCTCCATGGTGGAGCATGCACTAGCTTGTTTGTGGAGCAAGCACTTGGCCATGGTGGGAAGAGCATTAGGCGGCTGCTATTGCAGCTGGTGGTCAATACACGGATTGGAACATATCCGTTACAAATGCGGATAATCTTACGTTAATATTTACTATTAACAAATAAATTTGGTCTAAAAAATTAATCAATCAATCGATCATTTGACCAAATCCGAATCCGAATCCGAATCCGTAGCCGAAGCGAGCGACGACGACGGCGCGGGGCTTGCTTTCTTCTTAACTCTTTAAGAGCTACAAGAAGAGCAATTATATATTTACCCACCAAAAATCTTTTTCTCTTCCTATATGGGACAATGTCTCATTGTCAAGAGGGGGAAACTTAAAATTTTACTCAAAAATTTTATTTTAGCAAATCACACTTACAGTTGCTTTGTTTGAAGTTAAAACAATACAGAACAAAGGAGTAGAAACTCAGAAAATCGTATGGAAACGCTGAGAGGAAGGAGTGCAATGTATAGCCAAAGTTGAGCGTTTTCAGTTTTGGTGGTGTTTTTATTTTTCGTTCGTGTCTTTCTTCAACAGCTGCTGCACATATATATAGCAGCCAGCTTTGAAGATGAACGACTCTCCATCCTCCATGGTGGAGCATGCACTAGCTTGTTTCTGGAGCAAGCACTTGGCCATGGTGGGAAGAGCATTAGGCGGCTGCTATTGCAGCTGGTGGTCAATACACGGATTGGAACATATCCGTTATAAATACGGATAATCTTACGTTAATATTTACTATTAACAAATAAATTTGGTCTAAAAAATTAATCAATCAATCGATCATTTGACCAAATCCAAATCCGAATCCGAATCCGAATCCGAATCCGAATCCGAATCCGAATCCGAATCCGAATTCGAATCCGTAGCCGAAGCGAGCGACGACGACGACGGCGCGAGGCTTGCTTTCTTCTTAACTCTTTAAGAGCTACAAGAAGAGCAATTATATATATACCCACCAAAAATCTTTTCCTCTTCCAATATGGGACAATGTCTCATTGTCAAGAGGGAAAAACTTAAAATTTTACTCAAAAATTTTATTTTAGCAAATCACACTTACAGTTGCTTTGTTTGAAGTTAAAACAATACAGAACAAAGGAGTAGAAACTCAAAAAATCGTATGGAAATGCTGAGAGGAAGGAGTGCAATGTATAGCCAAAGTTGAGCGTTTTCAGTTTTGGTGGTGTTTTCGTTTTTCGTTCGTGTCTTTCTTCAACAGCTGCTGCACATATATATAGCAGCCAGCTTTGAAGATGAACGACCCTCCATCCTCCATGGTGGAGCATGCACTAGCTTGTTTGTGGAGCAAGCACTTGGCCATGGTGGGAAGAGCATTAGGCTGCTGCTATTACAGCTGGTGGTCAATACACGGATTGGAACATATCCGTTACAAATGCGGATAATCTTACGTTAATATTTACTATTAACAAATAAATTTGGTCTAAATAATTAATCAATCAATCGATCATTTGACCAAATCCGAATCCGAATCCGTAGCCGAAGCGAGCGACGACGACGGCGCGAGGCTTGCTTTCTTCTTAACTCTTTAAGAGCTACAAGAAGAGCAATTATATATTTACCCACCAAAAATCTTTTTCTCTTCCTATATGGGACAATGTCTCATTGTCAAGAGGGGGAAACTTAAAATTTTACTCAAAAATTTTATTTTAGCAAATCACACTTACAGTTGCTTTGTTTGAAGTTAAAACAATACAGAACAAAGGAGTAGAAACTCAGAAAATCGTATGGAAACGCTGAGAGGAAGGAGTGCAATGTATAGCCAAAGTTGAGCGTTTTCAGTTTTGGTGGTGTTTTTATTTTTCGTTGGTGTCTTTCTTCAACAGCTGCTGCACATATATATAGCAGCCAGCTTTGAAGGTGAACGACCTTCCATCGTCCATGGTGGAGCATGCACTAGCTTGTTTGTGGAGCAAACACTTGGCCATGGTGGGAAGAGCATTAGGCGAATGCTATTGTAGCTGGTGGTCAATACACGGATTGAAACATATCCGTTATAAATGCGAATAATCTTACGTTAATATTTACTATTAACAAATAAATTTGGTCCAAAAAATTAATCAATCAATCATTTGACCAAATTCGAAGCCGAAGCCGTAGCCGAAGCGAGCGACGACGACGGCGCGAGACTTGCTTTCTTCTTAACTCTTTAAGAGCTACAAGAAGAGCAATTATATATATACCCACCAAAAATCTTTTCCTCTTCCAATATGGGACAATGTTTTATTGTCAAGAGGGAAAAACTTAAAATTTTACTCAAAAATTTCATTTTTCCTCCATTTCTCATTCACCCCCATTTTAAGACTATTTCATCTTAAATAACAAAAACCTCAACACAAGTACCTCTGCACCTATGATCAAAATTTCAGCTATACACCTTTTCTTTTCGGGTATCTATTAACCCTAAACTCTTTTGAGGTGCAATTATTGCCACTAAATATTGCACGGCAAAGTGTAGGCATTTTACTCTCTTCGAGAGAGTGCGAAGGAAAATAAAATTACTCACTAGTCTTTTTCTTAGTCTTTTGTCTTTTGCTTCTTTCTTTTACCCAAATGACAAAGCCACCATTAAAAGACGCTCCATTTACAATACCATTTCGTTAAAAAATATATATTTTTGACTATAGATGGGTACTTTTTCTCGGGTTTATTCTTATCTTTTAATCTTTGTATTAACAAAAAACATAATAATTTAAATCTGATTATTTGTACAAGTGTCATCTTTTTATTGGATATTACACTTAATTAGTTATGACATAAACTTAAACTAACATTTTTTCCTTTCTTTCGAAAATATACAGTCCTTTACCTAAAAATTCGACAACAACAACAACAACAACCCAGTATAATTCCACTAGTGAGATTTGGGTAGGATAGTGTGTACGCAAACCTTACCCCTACCATGAGATAGAGAGGCTGTTTCCAATAGACCATCGACATCCTTCCCTCCAAGAACTCCCCACCTTGCTCTTGGGGTGACTCGAACTCACAATCTCTTGGTTGGAAGTGAAAGTTGCTTACCATACGGGAATATCATCTTTTGAACGGAAATCGCAGTGAGAATTAAAATTTTGTTCTTCATTGTTGTCATGGTGTTTCTACTAGTCATGAAAAAGTAAAATAATAAATCAAAATAAGGAACATAATGAGGGAGGAGAAAAAGGAGTAATAAAATACACACACGGCAGACGAGTGTGTTTTATCTCCCCAAGAAAAATTTGGTTATGACATTTGAAGGAGATATTTATTCTATTTTTTTTAGAATAGTTTAATAGAAACCCATAAAAGAAAGGTGTGTCTCGGTCATGGGTATTTATGTCTTATATTTTAGAGAAAAGTGTAGATTTGGAGACGCCATGTGGAATAAATGGAAAATGAATTCGAAGGGAGATAAAGCAAAGGAAACATATATCACACACATTTTATGATTCTTTTATTTAATTGACGAACACATTACACACATATGCTGTATTTTATCAGATCAACAGCGGCAGATTCTTTTCTTAGCCTGCAGAGTGTTTGATCAGTCCATCATACTTTTTTCTTGAACGACACTTTCGTCACTTGTTATTTATCTTATAAGTGACTAAAAGTTGAAAACAAGAGTACAGACAATTTCAAAGACAAAAGAGACACTAAAACAACACAACAACAACTCAACCGGATTGGTAGAGCGGCTATTTATTTATTAAAAATACAGGACTATGTTACTCTGTTAATACGAGGTAACACGATGTATAAAGTCTGCCACTTGTCCGGTGCTCTGGAAGGTCGGAAGGAGAAGTAATACTGAAATCACATGCCCATAATAACATCACCAATAAGTGGCCCACAAGTCTTTCTAAAATTATAACATTCACTACAGAGCCAACCTTTAGAGCAATCGTCCCTAGTATTACAAGGTTTCCCACAAGTTGCATCATATTGTTCTTGAAATAGTTTCGTTGCAATTGGTAATACATCTTTAGGTAGATCTCTTAGGGCCATCACATGAATTTTCGTGGAGCAAGCTGTAAATCATAATCAAAATTCAAAATTGAATTTCGTAAAAATAATTAATAGTCCCTCCGCTGCATCTTATGTGATGCACTTTGACTATGAAATTTAAGATTTTTTTTTTTTAACATTTGTAATGTATAAAATAAATTATAAATATTTGTATGACTATAAAATTATCTCATTAAAAGTAAAACAAAAAATTTAAAGTTAAATTATTCGCATAAGTCGGGACGAAGGATGAAATGACTTACCAGCAATAACCACAAGGAGAGCGGTGAAAATGATAACGAGTTTATATGACAGACCCTTTTCAGCCATTGTAATACTGAAGTTAAACTTCAAGGTTGAGAGACTTACAGTACAATATAGACGCGTTTCCTTCCTTTTACGAAAGTCGTATTTATAAGCCTTTCTCGAGAGTTTTGGCTATTTTAGTCCATGTTAGCCAACTGATGAGTGTGATGACTTCTGAGTAGATATGAAATCAGTTTGCATTAATAGAATATTGTATGATCAAGTGTAATCGCACAAAATGAGATATCGGGAGAGTAATATGTATGCAAACTTTAGCTTATCCCTACTTGTGAAAGTAGAAAGATTGTTTCCGATAGATCCTCGGATCAATAAACTTCGTTTAATTAACTTAATTAGCGCAAATCTAAATTACTCGGACTATTGAATTTAGGGACGGCTACAAAAAACTACCAGCACGTTTAATTCGTGGATCATTGGAACCCTTATAGATAAGGATAAACAGTCGATTGAGGACCATGCCATAGAACTAGAAGTCAAAATTTATGGATGAACGTGCATTGGTACGGCGGATTAATTAGTGAAGTATTGTGTAGGGTGTCAAATTGGCGGGTTGAATTAATAGGCGGATCATTGACTTGTCAAAAGTAACTTGGGTTGAGATGAGTTGGGTTAAGTTGGACTAAAATTTGGGTCATAGCCCAACCCGCTCAACTCTTACCAAACTTTAACTAATGTGTATTGTTTTCTTATGAATTATTTAATAATCAAATAATATTTTTTTTCTTTTGTTATGGTCATATATAACTTATCAAATAAAAAAATAATTCTAAGATATTTTAGTAAAGTTACTCATGGTTCAATTTGAACTAAAAATTAACTCAACTTTAGATGACCCGAAATAGATTGGATGAGAGTTGAGTAAGTAAGCGGGTCAATGACCAATCCAATCGTGAGCTGATTGGACGAGTCAAATGGGTGTAAGCTAAAATTGCACTAGTACTATGCCACCAACCCCTATAGTTAAATACTAAAGTAATGTCATGAATATATGTATTACTATTTATTACTGAAAGCAATGTGCCACCAACCTAAGTACTAGTTTTCTCTTTCTTTTTTAGGGGAAGCATATTTACTAGTTCACTTACTGAACATTAATTGATCTGAAAAACGCTCTCCTTATATTTGCGTAATGTGAATTTTTTTTTACGGTAAATGTTGGACTAAACGGTCTAAAGATACTATATTGTTTGTTTTGGGCTTAACTCATATGATTTTTTTTCAAAAAGGTCTTACCTCATTAAGAGATTCCTACACCTTATACATAAACTCTCAATCTTTTTAATCTTTTTGAGCTGCGAATATGAAAATTTATTCGCACATAAAGTTGTTTCGAAATTATTCCACAACTCGAGTCAAATATAGTTTGTTTGATCACTCTTACATTATTACAAGAGCCAAACTTGTTTCAAGTGTTAACTACAAAGAAACTCTCATTTTCCAGATGTACAACGCGATCTGGTGAATGATTAGTGGAAATATTAGTTGATGGAGTTGGGGTTTTCGGAATATTTACTTGCTTAATTAAATTTCGATGCTACTTGAATTATATCTCAATGTTTTGAATTTTACTTTGATGTTATAGCTTATAAACTGTGTTTAATGCTTCAATTATTGAAGTTTGATTGGATAATTTAAAGTTTAGGGGTTTTGATTGATTGGAATTGATACCACGTTGTTGGAAAAAATAATAATCCCGTTCAGGAATAATATTCACGACAAATAATAATAATAACACAAGAGAGTAACAACGACATCAACTCTTTTAATGGGTAAAATACAATACCCGAGCGGAGTAATATAACCACTATAATATTACAACTTAGTAGTGTCAAGACACTACTACAATTTTGAAAGAAACAACACTCTTTATTTAAAACACTTCACTATAATATTATTCACATTCACTATTTATCTCACAGATTACAATCTGTGGATTACTCTCTCTAACTTCTATTGCTTCTCTCTTATTTTGGTGTGTTTGAAATGAAGAATGGAGGCCTCTATTTATAGTAAGAGATGCCATTCAACTACTATAAAGAATATGTCTTGTTGTTGATTTAGTCCTATAATTTTATAACAAAGTTAGGCACCTCCCATTTTTTTCAACAAAGTTATCAACAAAGTTAGGCACATCTCATTTTCTTCAACAAAGTTGTCAACAAAATTAGGCACTTCCTAATTTATTCAACAAAGTTCTCAATAAAGTTAGGCACCTCCCATTTTCTTCTTTGTTTTTCTTTAATATGAGCCCCACAAATCTCTCCCTTAATTTTGATTTTTCGTTTTCATTCCTAGACTTGATCTCAATCTCTGAAAATCCTCAAACTTAAGAGGTTTTGTAAAGATATTTGCAGCCAATCATGAGACTTCACATATTTGAGCTTGACTTCCTTCTTGGCAATGCACTCTCTGATGAAGTGATATCTTGTATCTATATGCTTGCTTCGATTATGATATACCGGATTCTTGGTGAGTGCCTATGCAGATTTGTTATCAATACAGATCTATGTAGCTTCAATTTGTGGCAAATTGAGCTCTTTCAATAATCTTCTTAGCCAAATAGCATGACAGGTACATGATATTGCTGCTATATATTCGGCTTCACAAGTCGAGAGAGTAACTATGGACTATTTCTTTGAACTCCAAGAAATAAGAGAATCACCCAAGAAAAATACAAAGCCAGTTGTGCCTTTTCTATTATCAATATCTCCCGCATAATCACTATCACAAAATTCCATAAGGTTGAAATCATTAGAAGAAGAATAAAATAACCCAAAGTCGATCGTACCTTTTAGGTAACGAAAAATTCTTCTAGTGACTTTTAAATGGGTGGAGGTAGGAGCTTCTATGAAGTGACTTACTACTCCAACTGCAAAGAGTATATCTGTCCTGGTACAAGTCAAGTACCTCAAACTTCCCACAAGACTTTTGAAAAATGTGGGATCCAAATTTTCTCCTTCATCAAACTTGGACAATTTTGTCCCACTCTCCATTAGCGTGTTCATGGGGTTGCAATCGAGCATGTTGAACTTCTTCAAGATCTCATTTGTATAGCTTTCTTGAGAGATGAAAATTTCATCCTCCATCTGCTTCACTTCTAGGCCCAAGTAGTATAACATGAGCCCTACATCTATCATCTCGAACTCACGAGACATATCTTTCTTAAAAGCTTCAAACAAACTTGGGTTATTACCCGTGAAAATAAGATCATCAACATAAAGACAAACAAGTAAGATATCTCCATTAGTATGAACTTTAAGGTAAATAGCATATTTATGGAGACAACGAGTAAACCCATTGTCTTGAAAATACTTGTCGATGCAACTGTTCCATGCTCGTGGGGCTTGCTTTAATCCATATAAAGCTTTCTTCAACCGCAACACTTTATCTTCGTGGTTTTTGACCACAAAGCCCAATGGTTGTTCAACATAGACTTCTTCTTCAAGATAGACATTCAAAAAAGCTGACTTGACATCTAGTTGATGGATCTTCCATTTCATTTGTGCCGCCAAAGAGATAAGCAAACGAATCATCTCCATGCGGGCAACATGTGCATAGACTTCTTCATAGTCAATGCCTTGCCTTTGCTTGTAGCCTTTAGCCACAAGTCGTGCCTTGTATCTCTCCACATCTCCATCAACATTCTTCTTTGCCTTGTATACCCATTTAACTCCAATTGCTTGATGACCCTTGGGAAGTGTTGTTAACTCCCAAGTGTTGTTCTTCTCTATTGACTCAATCTCCTCCTTTTGTCTTCAACAGCTTCATCAAAGTTCATTGGTTCACTATATGCAAAGAGACAATATAAAAAATCAAAATTGGTAACTTACTCTGTGTCCTCATAGAGTTCTTGAATACTCCTTGTCCTTTGCGGTTATTCATTTGAACTTTCTTGAGAAGAGGGAGATGCAATATTTGTTGGAGAAGGAGGTGGAGTTGTATCCTGCACAGGTTCCACGGTCTCTGGTTCTTCTTCATCACCAAAGTATGGAAGAAAATCATATGAAGTTTCTTCCTGAGCTTCCCAGTTCCATGTCAATTCTTCAATAAATTAAACATCGCGACTTACCACAATCTTGCCGCTACTTGGGTTGTATAGCTTGTAGCCTTTTGAATTCGTATCATAGCCAATAAACACATGCTTGACACTTCGATCGTCAAGCTTCGCTCTCCCTTGATGTGGCACATGAGCATAAGCTATGCTCCCAATGATTCTCAAGTGCTTGACACTTGGCTTTCTTCCACTCCATACTTCTTGAGGGGTTTGATCTCAAACATTCTTTGTTGGAGACCTGTTGTTCAAATAAACTGTACAAAATACAACTTCTGCCCAAAATTCCTTGGGCATATTTTTAGATTTTAACATACATCTAGCCATATTAAGAATCGTTCGATTCTTTCTCTCTACAACTCTATTTTGTTGGGGTGAATAAGGTACCGTTAGAGGGCGACGAATTCCATGAGATTTACAAAAGTCATTAAATTCTTTTGAATTGAATTTGCCTCCTCTATCGGACCTTAAAGCTTTTATTTCATAGCCACTTTCTTTTTCTACAAGTACTTTGAAATTTTTAAAAGTAACAAAAGCTTCAGATTTTTGGTTCAAGAAATAAACCCAAGTCTTTCTACTTAAGTCATCAATGAAAAGTAGAAAGTATTTACTTTTACCAAAGGAATGTGGATTGATTGGTCCACACACATCAATGTGAATAAGCTGAAGTGACTTGGTTGATCTTGACATGGCCTCCTTTGGAAAACTCCTCCTTGCATGTTTTCCAAGAAGACAAGCTTCACACAATTGATTGGAATGGCTTATTGATGGTATCCCATGCACCATGTTCTTTTCTCCCATTGATTTGAGCGCTTCAAAATTTAAGTGCCCAAATCGCATGTGCCAACACCATGATTCATCTTGCACATTAGCTTGCAAACACTTTGCATCAATTGTCTTAAGATTCAGAGAGAATAATCTATTCTTAGCCATATGCACTTTAGTAATTAGAATTCCACTTGAATCTCTAAGCCAAAGATGCATATTTTTCATGTGGATGTCATATTCCTTTTCATTAAGTTGGCCCAAACTCAAAATATTACTTTTAAATTTTGGGACATAATAAACATCTTGAATTAACTTGTGACTACCATCTTTACAGAAGATCAGAATCGTACATATCCCTTCAATTTGAATCTTTGAGGTATCTCCAAAGGACACATTACCTCTCACCATTTTATTGATCTCCACAAACTTCTCTTTGCATCCACACATATGATTTCTTGCTCCATTGTCCAAATACCACGAGCTGCAATCATCCTTGTCTTCTTCCTTGAGTGCCATCAACAACGTTGACTCAACTTCTTCTTTCTTGTCGTCAACAAGGTTAGCTTTTTCTTCAACATTGCTACGACATTCCCAACAATAATGGCCAAATTTATGACAATTATAACACTCAATTTTTGATTTGTCATACCTTTGTCCATTATTTTCTTGGTAGTAGCCACGTCCTCTTCCTCCTCTATGTCCACGACCACGACCTCTGAATGTCTGGTGGATTTTAACTTCATTGTTGAAGTTGTTAGCGTTGCTTCTTCCTCTTCCATGACTGCCACGACCTCGTCCCCGTCCATTCCCTCGATAGCTCTTTTCACCTCCATAATCTTTGAAGGATGCCTGAGTTTTAAGAAGTTGCTCCAATGGTACTTCTTGTCTCCTCTTGATCTTTTCTTCATGGGCCTGTAAAGAACCCTCCAATTACTCTACCATCATAGGGTCTAAATCTTTAGACTCCTTAATATCACACACCACAAAATCAAATTTAGGTGTTAAAGTGCGAATGATCTTTTCTACCACACGAACATCTTTTATGTCCTCCCCATATCTTCTTAATTGATTTACAACAACCTTCACTTTTGAACAATAATCTGAAATGTATTCGGATTCTTTCATTTTTAAGACTTCAAAATCAGCCCTTAGAGTTTGAAGTTTTACCTTCCTCACCTTGTCAACTCCTTGAAGAGAATTTTGTAAATCTCCCAAGCTTCCTTTGAGGTGGTAGCATCTGCCACCTTCTCGAACATGGCATCATCCAGATATTGATGGATGAGCGTGAGGGCTTGTTGATCCTTCTTCTTTGTCTTTGCCAAGAAATCTTTTTCATTTTAAGGCAGAGCTTCCTCATTATCGGGTTTTGCATACCCTCTATCTATGATTTCCCACACATCCTGAGAGCCAAGAATGACTTTCATACGTAGACACCATTTTTCATAATTATCTTTTGTGAGACAGGGGTACTGAAAAAATAGCGAATCATTATTTGCCATGGCTCTGATACCACGTTGTTGGAAAAAATAATAATCCCGCCCAAGAATAATATCCATGACAAATAATAATAACACCAGAGAATAACAACGACACCAATTCTTTTAATGGGTAAAATACAATACCCGAGCGGAGTAATATAACCACTATAATATTACAACTTAGTAGTGTCAAGAGACTACTACAATCTTAAAATAAATAACACTCTTTATTTTAAATAGTTCACTACAATATTACTCATATTCACTATTTATCTCACAGACTACAATCTGTGGATTACTTTCTCTAACTTCTATTGCTTCTCTCTTATTTTGGTGTGTTTGAAATGAAGAATGGAGGCCTCTATTTATAGTAAGAGATGCCATTCAACTACTACGAAGAAGGTGTCTTGTTGTTGATTTAGTCTTATAATTTTTCAACAAAGTTAGGCACCTCTCATTTTCTTTAATAAAGTTGTCAACAAAGTTAGGCACCTCCCATTTTCTTCAATAAAGTTATCAATAAAATTAGGCACCTCCTATTTTTTTCAACAAAGTTATCAACAAAGTTAGGCAACTCCCATTTTCTTCTTTGTTTTTCTTTAACATGAGCCCCACGAGTTTAGGGGTTTAATAGGTTGGAATTTGTGATTGGCTCCTCTTGTTTGTGCTCGTACTGTTTGGTTATATTTTTCTAGATTTAATTTCTGTGGGAAGCCGTCGAACAAATTTAAAAAATCCAAAATGATCTCCGTCCGAAACAGAAAAAAAAGAAGAAGCTAACATCGCCCCAATATTAGGAATTCAGCTGCCCGTTTTTAATTCTTTGGCCAAATACTAATACAGCCTCCTAAACTTGGCACCAATTTCTACTTAAATATCTCAACGGAGGCTTGTCCTATTAGCCTCTTGAACTCTAGCATAGTATAATGTTTTCTCTTTCCCAAGGAAGAGAAGGTTGAATGAGCACGTTAACTTAAAAAATACATACCTCGATGAAAGAGTTTCATGACATTTATGTTCTCTCTGTTTCAATTTAGATCACACATTTTGCTTATCAAAAATCAATTTGACTAAACTTTGAAACTAAATTAAATTAGTTCAATTTAATATTTTAAAATTAAAATTTAGATATTCAACAACTGAACGAAAAGTACTTTCTCACGTCAATATAATTAAAAATATATATTTTTAAATGTTGAAAAACTTCACAGAGTTTGATTCTCGAAAAACGAAATGTATCATCTAAATTGAAACAAAGCGAGTACTAGTTTTTACATTTTAATTGTAATAGGTACGATCTAGTTCATGGGTACTACTATGCTTTAATTAGGACAAAAACAAAAAATCATATCTAAAACATAAATTGTGTGTGAGGTGGATTGATTTGGGATAACTAAACTACACGTGATTTCTCCATTCTGCATGGAAAAGAAATCATTAGTCGCTAGCAAATATTATACAGTTAGAAAGAGGCATGCAAAACACACGTAAATTAGCCAGATTTTACTGTGTGATATGAACCATGAACCAAGATTAAGCTATTAGCTTCACAATGCAGCTTTTGCATTTTTCATCTCATGTACTGAATAATTTACAGCATGAGCTGACGAGAACGTACACAAGAACAAGACAACCAGTTATACACAGACGCACTTGTTTATGGAGAGAAATTGTAAGCAGACAAATTTTATTGGATTTTGAATCACAAATTGTTCGGACTATATTAAATTCAAGACCATAGTCCAAGTAAAAATTGTGGCTAATACAATTGAATTAGTCATTTAAATCCAAATATATTGGGCTAGTCCATTTAATTGGGCTACAAAAGATGAGTCTATTTTACTAGCCCAAGGTCCAAATGGTTAGTAGCCCGTCTTAAAGCCCAGGCTCATGCCACATGTCGAGTGATGTGGCAATCTAAGACAAACAAGCGAGCCAATAAAATCATGCCATGTGTCAAGAAAGAGTGGCATGCCAAGTCAAATTAAGAACTAATAGAGTTGTGCCAAGTGGCTAGATGCTATTGGTCAGTTCAAATGGACCAATCAAGTCGCACAACCACGCCATTCCCCACAACTATAAATAGAGGTTTTCATAAAGCTAGAAGACACCAGAAGTGATAACAAGAAGCAAGCAGAGAGCTCGTGGATCAAACACCGTATATTCTCTACAAGCTACAATTTCAAGCACTCAAGCACTCAAGCTACAAGTTCAAGATCAAGAACAAAGCCAAATCAAATGCCAAGGCATTCAATATCAAATTACATATTAGTGATCAAATCCAAATTCAAGCTCAAGAAGGAGATTCAAGGCCAAGCTTTACAAGCCCTTGAATCAAAATCAAAATCAAGCTCATCAAGATAGTTTATATTCTTTAAGAATCAGAGGAATATCATAGAGATTGTAGCACTTTCATTTATTAAAATCAAATACTATATTTGT
This sequence comes from Nicotiana tabacum, assembly GCF_000715075.1. Lineage (NCBI taxonomy): Eukaryota > Viridiplantae > Streptophyta > Magnoliopsida > Solanales > Solanaceae > Nicotiana > Nicotiana tabacum. The sequence continues at coordinate 14,013,765 of NC_134097.1, read as the reverse complement.
TACGTAATTTTTCAGTCTTGATTATTTATTTTACTCGACCCGAAAATTTATTGTTACAAATTTCTAGCACGCCTAGTGAGACAATCTCTACCTCTCATCTCTTCAATTATCAAATTTCAAGAACACAAAAATGGCTCCTAAGAAGATCAACTTCAAACTCACTACTGTTACGGATTTCAAGTTTCCCTCTGATGTTGAAAACTTGCTATGTGCTACTATGGAAAGCGTAGGACCTGTCACGAGGAACAAAGCAAACTTGCTGGAACGACAAGAATTTGAAATACTGTCTGCATCAGTTCCTATCTTTGATTTCCGATCCTCAAAGGGGGCAAGATCATTTCCAACTGAATTGGAAGAAGGAGCGAACATTGCTGAAATCGTTGAGAAGACATTGGCTCTACTTAGCCCATCTAGATCTAAGAACCTCATCACACATGATGATGATGATGATGTCTTGACATTAGATCTGCTCCAAGCACTCCACGTGAGTTGTTCCACTCAAAATATGGTGTAAGAGAAAATCCATGCTTTGCTCCACCATCCACGACGGTTATCCAAGCAATGGTGACTAATACTTCAACTGTTGAAGAACAACTCACAAATTTAACAAAGGCAATTGAAGGGTTAACGAATCATATGCAAGATCAAGATAATCAAATTGTCAAGCTGACAGATAGAGTTGAAAGCATGATGGAGGGAGATTTAAGTCATGCTCCTGAAAAGCTCCCTATGATACAAGATAAAGGAGACTCATCTGCAAGGCAGACAACGATTCCTAAAGAACTTCAGATTTCATCTGAAAGGGTTATTCCCATTGATCAATTGAAAGACTTCATCATGGAAACCATCAAAGATAAGTACGATGTTGCTACCAAGTTTTTCTCGTATATGCAAAGCCATACACTGCGAGAATTGATAGTTTGAAGATGCCTATAGATTATCAACCCCCCAAAAATCAACAATTTAATGAAAAAGGAAATCCAAAGCAACACATTGCATACTTCGTTGAAACTTATAATAATGTTGGAACCTATGGAGATTATCTTGTCAAGCAATTTGTCCGTTCCTTAAAAGGAAATGCTTTTGATTGGTACACTAATCTCGAGGCTGGTTTCATCGATAACTGGGAGAAACTTAAACATGAATTTCTCAATCGCTTCTATAGCAAAAGGCACACTGTAAGTATGGTTGAACTCACAAGCACGCGTCAATGAAAGAATGAACCAGTCGTTGATTTCATCAATCGATGGAGGAATGCAAGCCTCAACTATAAAGACAAACTTAGTGAAGCTTCTGGAATAGAAATGTGTATCCAAGGAATGCACTAGGGACTCCGCTATATCTTATAGGGTATCAAGCCTAAGTATTTTGAAGAATTGGCTACACATGCTTATGATATTGAGTTAAACATGTCTTCAAGTGGAAATCAAGGGCCACCTGTTTATGAACCTCATAAAGTGAAGGATAAACAAGAAATAAAGAAAGGAGGCAAGTTCGTACCGAAGTCTGAGAGCAAGGAATCAATGAATGTTAATGCCTCACCATTAAAGGTCACTACAAAAGTGAGTAAGAAGCAAAGTATGAAGACAATGTCCCTACAGGATAAAGCTCACCGAAAGTTAACTCTAAAGGAAATGCAAGCAAAAGAATATCCATTCTTAGACTCTGACGTTACAACAATTTTTGAAGAACTCATTTAGTTGAAACTCATTGACTTACCTGAAATGAAGCGGCCAGACGAAGCTGGAAGGACTAATGATCCAAATTATTGCAAGTACTATCGTTTGATTGGCCACCCTATTGAAAAGTGCTTTATCTTCAAGGAGAAAGTCATGGGCTTGGTCGCTGAAGGAAAAATCTTGCTCGAGGATGAGAAAGAAAGTTCTAATCAAGTCTCTGTCACTTTTGGTTCACTTGATCCCATTGTCCTTTTTTGTCGAAGTACATGAATGTGATGGCATCCAAACTGCATCATCACCAAACATGATTAAATTTGGTGACTTTGAACCTATCGATGTGAGCAAACCATTGCTTCTCCCTATAGTGAATAAAGTAATAGTGGATAAAAGATCTCAAGAGGAAAGTGAATCACGTGATGGTCAAATTGATGATGAAGGTTGGATTCTTGTGACTCGGCGGAGACGCTACAAGATAAATTCACAAAGGGAGTCAGGTAAGCAATTGACTAGAGGGAAAATGGTGAAAATACGCAAGAGGAAAATGATAGAGAAGAACTGGAAGAAAACAAAAATGGACAAGAATCACAATCAAAGGTTATGTCGTCCAGTAACATTGGATGAATTCCTACCAAGCTGGTTACACATGCAAGCTTCATGTGAAGATATCAAGGCCTTATGTTGTAAGGTAGATGAAGAAGAGGCAAAGAAGGAAGATCCGTCATTACTGCCACCTCCCTTGTATGAAAAACTCACTGAGCATATCTCTGAATAAGTGGGCATTTGTGATGCAAAAATTACATTTACTAATGATTATCGTTTTCTAGGTGAAACACCCCATAATCGTCCGCTATGGATGGATTTGTGCGTGGGCAGAGAATAAGTAGAATTTTAATTGATGATGGATCTGGCGTCAATATTCTCCCAATTCGTACTGTCAAAGAGCTTGTCATACTGATGGATGAACTATGTGAAAGTCGTTTGATGATTCAAGGGTTCAATCAAGGGGGGCAAATAGCTATAGGGGCTATCAAATTGGAAATAAATATGGGAGATTTGCATTCGAGTGCACGGATGCACGTGATAGATGCAAAGAACTCATATAATATCTTGTTAGGAAGGCCATGGATACACGAGAACAAAGTGGTTTCATCCACCTACTATTAATGCTTGAAGTACTGTGAAGATGGGGTCGAAAAGAAGATAGTTTCTGATGATAAGCACTTTACCGAGGTTGAATAAACTTGATATTTGTGTATGTCATCACATATCTTTCAATGATTGTGATCCTCAAGAGGATGAAGACACTAAAGATGCACCACTTGAGCTTGAAGAAGGGGTGAAGACAACGGTTGATGCACTAAAAGAAGTCAGTCTCGGAGCTGTTGAAGATCTAAAGCCCACATATGTAAGTGCCTCTCTAACTGGTGATGAAGAGAGCAAATATATTGAGCTGCTTAAGGAGTTCAAAGACGTATATGCTTGGAGCTACAAAGAAATGCCAGGTTTGACCCCAAGGTGGCTGTTCATCATCTTTCTGTCAAACGAGGTGTTCGTCAGCAAGCACAATGACGCTTCAGACCTGAACTGGTTTCCTTGATTGAAACTGAAGTTAACAAGCTTATTGAGGATGGTTTTGTTTATAAAGTTAAATATCCTACATGGATTTCAAGCATCGTCCCTGTAAGAAAGAAGAATGGCCAAATCCGAGTTTGTGTTGATTTTAGAGACCTAAATAATGCTTGTCCTAAGGATGAATTTCCTCATCCCATGTCGGAGCTCATGATTGATGCCACGACTGGATATGAGGCGATGTATTTAATGGATGGTTCGTCTGGATATAAAAAAATTCACATAGCACCGAAGGATGAAGAACTTACTGCCTTTCGAACCCCTAAAGGTATATACTGTTACAAGGTAATGCCTTTTGGTTTGAAAAATACTGGTGCTACATATCAACGTGCCATGCAAAACATTTTTGATAACTTGCTTCACAAAAACGTAGAGTATTATGTTGACGACTTGGTGGTAATGTCAAGGAAGAGAGATGATAATTTACAAGATTTGAGGGTGGTATTCAAACGGCTTCGAAGATACCAACTCAGAATGAATCCGTTGAAGTGCGCCTTTGGGGTTACTTCTGGAAAGTTCCTTGATTTTATGGTTCGACATCGAGGTATTGAAATTGATCAAGCTAAGGTGGATGCTATCTTGAAAAGGCCCGAGCCTAAGGATATTCATGAATTAAAAAGCTTACAAGGTAAATTGGCATATCTTAGAAGATTTATTTCGAATCTGGCTCAAAGATGCCAACCATTTAGTCGCCTCTTGAAGAAAAGGGTTCCTTTTGAATAGGACCATGCTTGCAGAAATGCTTTTGAAAGCATTAAGTATTATCTGATGAAACCTCCAGTACTGGCAGCCCCTTACCTGGGAATACATTAATATTATACATTTCAGCATAAGAAAGGTCAGTAGGAGCGCTTCTGGCTTGAGTAGGATGATGACGCCAAATGAGCTCAAGTATTCACCTATTGAGAAGTTATGTTTGGCACTTGTCTTCTCTATTCAGAAGCTGAAGCATTACTTCCAAGCTCACATTGTGCGACTCATCTCAAGAGCGAATCCTATCAAGTTTGCCATGTCTAAACTTGTCATAAGTGATCGATTAACGAGGTGGTACCTCCAATTTCAACAATTTGAAATTGTGTATGTTTCTCGAAAGGCGGTAAAAGGACAAACATTAGCAGACTTCCTAGTTGGCCATCCGATTCCAGATGATTGTGAGTTGTCTGATGAATTGCTTGATGAAGATGCAATGGTCATAGAAATTCAACCTCCTTGGAAGATGTATTTTGATGGCGCTGCACGTTGTGAAGGAGTTGGCGCTGGAATAGTGTTTATCACTTCTCAAGGAGAAGTTTTGCCATATTCTTTCACTCTAACACAATGATGCTCCAATAATGTTGCTGAATATCAAGCGCCTATACTTGGGCTTGAAATGGTTGTGGATATCAAACAATTGCAACTACAAATTTTTGGAGACTCCAAGTTAGTGATTAATCAGGTTTTGGGTAGTTATGAGATCAAGAAGCCGGGGTTGGTCCCATATCACAAGTATGCTAAGAGACTGGTAAGTTGTCTTGGAGAGGTAACTATTCCACATGTGCCGAGAAAGAAAAACAAGAGAGCTGATGCATTAGCAGCCTTAGCTTTTACATTATCTTTGCCTGATTAAATGCAAGTCGTTGTTTGCCAAAAATGGGTAGTTTCTCAACCAAATGACTACGAGGAAGAAGAGAGCAAAGTTGAGCATCTTGCTTCCGCTCTTGAGGTTAAAATTGAAGATTGGCGACAACCATTAATTGACTATCTTTGTTATGGGATATTGCCGAAGGAAGACTGAAATCCGAAGGATAGCCCCTCGTTTTCTTTATTACAAAGATACATTCTACAGAAGATCATTTGACGGAGTACTCTTACATTGTTTGGGGGTCGATGAATCCCTTCAAGCCTTACAAGAAGCACATTTTGGAGTATATGGAGCAGATCAATCTGGGCCAAAACTTCATTTTCACATAAAAAGAATGGGGTATTACTAGCCAACTATGGTGAAAGATTGTTTAGATTATGCTAGAAGGTGTAAATCTTGCCAATTCCATGCTAACTTCATACATCAACCACCTGAAGTATTGTACCCAACTGTTGCCTCTTGGCCATTTGATGCTTGGGGCTTAGATGTTATTGGCCCATTGCTAAAGTCTTCTGGTGGACATTTATATATTTTGGCCGCAACTGATTACTTCTCGAAGTGGGCTGAAGTTGTTTCTCTTCATCCGAGTCAATATTATTTATTGCTTTGGCATTCCTCGATATATATTAATGGATAATGGTAAGCCATTTGATAACAAGTTGATAAATAAAGTATGTGATCTTTTTGGCTTCAAGCAATGTAATTCCTCCATGTATTATGCTGCTGCCAATGGACTTGCTGAAGCATTTAACAAGACGCTCTGTATCTTATTGAAAAAAGATTGTCTCTAAGTCTAAGAGAGATTGGCATGAGAGAATGGAAGAATCTCTTTGGGCACATAGGACTACATATCACACACCAATGCAAGCGACTCCTTATTCACTTATTTATGGAGTTGAAGCAGTCCTTCCACTTGAGCGTCAAATCCCATCGTTGCGACTTGCCATTCAAGAAGGACTCGCTGATGAAGAAAATCTGTTACGCCTTGAAGAACTAGAAGCTCTTGATGAAAAGAGGCTAGAAGCTCAACAAAGCCTTTAATGCTAACAAGCTCGCCTGTCTCGATCTTTTAACAAAAGGGTGTGCCTTAGATATTTCCAAGTGAGTGACCAAGTTCTTGTGGTCAAAAGGCCTATCATTACCTCTCGTTGATCTGGGGGTGAATTCTCTACTAAGTGGGATGGACCATATATTGTACAAGAGGTATACTCTAGTGACACTTACAAGATAGTTGACTCAGAAGGTTTGCGGATTGGCCCCATCAATGGGAAATTCATGAAGAGATACTATCCTTGAAGAAAACAAATACGCTCCTCGACACACGAGCATAAACTACATGTTACTCCTAGTGCGCAAGAGTATAAACTGTGCACGACCCAAAATAAAAAGGGTCCGCTAGGTTGAAAACTTTGAAAGAGGTTGCCTAGGCAAAAATTAGAACATTTTAAAAAAAAGACTCACCCATTTCGAACTACGGTATGACTTGATCCTCTTCACCGAGGTACGTAGGCAACTTAGAGTTTTATTCTATGTTCAGTCATATGAGTTCAAAAATACATATCACCCAAGGAATTATTCAAATGAGGTATGATGGGATGTAATTCACTTGATTGACACTTGAAAATTAGGTGTACATGTATTTTTTTGTTGAACTCTGTGTCTTATCTTGATGGCTCAATGGGGGAAAGCCCTCTATGTCAAATTGAGGTTTTTGATGGAATGATTGTAGTTTTTTTAATAAGAGGCTAAATATTCAAGTTGAAGTCTCCAATTCAAAGTCAAATTGATTTTGCTAAGTCTGTTACATCATCAATTTGAAGTGTTCAAGCCCGCTAAGTCTTAAAGTTGTTATCTTGAAGTCCACCAAGTTTTCAAGTTAAATTCTTCAAATCTACTAAGTCAAGTTAAGGCCTTCGAATTTGCCAAATGTTGAAGTCTTCAATTTTGAAAAATTTTCAAGTTGAATCATCAAGTTAAAGCCTTTAAATCCACTAAGTCTTCAAGTCAAAGTCTTCAAATCCGTCAAGTCTTCAAGCAGAAGCCTTCAAGTCTGTAATATCTTCAAGTTGAAATCTGCAAGTTAAATTCTTCCGAGCACCATCTTCAATTGAATGCCAATCAGATTCCACCATAATAGTTTTGAACTCTTCAAATTGATATGGCCTTCGATTCTTTAGTTGGAAGCTTCAGCATATCTTCAAGTGTATGGTACAAGACTTTAATATAGTGTCCACCATTTTAAATATTTATATCTTGAATTCTTTGAAGGAAGGTTTTAATATATCTTCAAATCTTCAACTGGAAGTATTTAAAATATTAGCTTGTATGACTTGATTTATGTTGCAGAAAGAGGATTCTTCGACCGTGAGATTTTCTTTACTAAAGTGGTATTGGAATTGATTTCTTCTTCTACCTGCAAAAAAAAAAAAAGAGAAACATATCTATATAAAGGAGATCAGAAAATTAAAATTGAAGAGATATTCTTGATGGTCAGCTTTTTGAAAAAAGAATCATGCTTCATATAATCTCTGATTCGTGTATCTCAAAATGAGGACGGGTTTCCATTCCTTTGCGCCAAAATGTCAAATCTTTTGGCGGTAAAGTAAAATATACAAGTTAAACTATATAATGATCTTCGCTGGTCTTCGTCTTGGACAAAATATAGTCTTCAGCTTAGACGGTGTAATGGTCTTAGCTTCGGACAAAGTAAAGTATTTAGCTTATATGGTTGTCTTTGCCTTGGACAAAATTTAGTCTTTAGCTTAGACGGTGTAATGGTCTTAGTCTGAGACAAAATAAAGTCTTTACCTTAGATGGTTGTCTTTGCATTGGACAAAATAAAATCTTTGGATTAAACGGTGTAATGTTCTTCGCCTCCAACAAAAGTAAGATCTTTGGTCTAGACGGTGTAATGGTCTTTGCATCAAACAAAGTAAATCCTTCAGCTTAGATGGTATAAGGCTCTTCACTTCAGACAAAATAAAATCCTTGGATTAGACGGTGTAATGATCTTCGCCTCAGATAAAGTAAAGTCAAATCTTCCAATAAAATAAAGTTTTCAGTTCAGACGGTGTAATGATCTTCGCTTCAGACAAAATAAAGTCTTTAGCTTAGACGGTGTAATGGTCGTCTCTCCAGACAAAGTAAAATCTTTGGCTTAGACGGTGAAATGATCTTCACCTAAGACAAAGTAAAGTTAAATCATTAGACTAAGTAAAGTCTTCACCTAAGGTGTTGCAATAGCATTCACCCCTAGCAAAATAAAATCTTCGACTTAGACGGTGTAATGGCCTTCGCTTCGGACAAAGTAAAGACTTCGGAATAGACAGTATAATGATCTTTGCCTCAGATAAAATAAAATCTTGAAATGTTCGATGGTGCAAAGTTTTTGCAATCTCGGACAGAGTAAATCCTCCTTCCACTTTAAAATTGGTCTATTCATAAAATCAACTTAAAGATTGGACCAATAAAAATTTATTTTCTCCTTCGGGCCTGAAAGAAATAGGGAAGGCAAAAAAAAAAAAAATATCCGAGAAAATGGGAGGAAGTTATCTGTCCAGAAAATAAAGCATATGCATAAATATTTAGTGCAGCAAAAAATAAATCAGTTCTGTTATTCTGCACTTTGTCCCAAAATAGATAAGGTTGTAGATTTGTGAAGTTGTATTCAGACGACTAGTTGACGGCTGCCACACGAATACTTGGGACTTGGATTCATGTGAATAACTGGTTCAGTGATTCTTTTTCCTGCATAACAAGGCACAATGCTGGAAAAGTCCATCTTTCATTTCAGAGGCGGAGGATGCAAGACTATTATATACCATGCTCATGAAGTGCAAATCATGGTGAGAATATCAAAGGGGATATGATTTGAATGATTGAAAAGAAAATAAAAATAAAATAAAATGAGCCTCTGAAATAGTGAAGCTTACCATTAGACAAGCAAAGAAAAGTATTCTAATGCAACAAGATTAGAAATTACCAGCTAAGGATACAAATACCACTAAGATTCTATTTTTGGAATTTGATGTATTTCTCGGTAGCAATTACTGCAAGTGTGCCAAGTTTAATTTGAAGTTTGAGCAAGGAGAACCAGTAGATTCTTAATGGCAAAACAAAGAATGGTATCATCAAATAAGGAAAAGAAAAGAAAGAAAGATCAGAAATTACCTAGAGAAAGGGTTACGCTTATGAAGATTCTTGTTTTTGAAGTACGAGACTCAAGACACTATGGAGTATATTTATAGAGTATGCATGAAAAAGCTGTATGACTCCTAATTGAATTCTAATACCCTTCAGTTTCTTTACAAGTCCAAGTGTAAGGAGGAAGTTGCTCTGAGTGCACCACGTGTTAGAAGTGCTAATCCAGAAAAGATTTTAATTTCAAATTAATTTTGATAAGTATAGAACATCTTAAGAATACTGGATTCCGCCGAGAATTTTCGTCTTTTGGCAAGTTCAATAAGCGGTCACCAAGATCATTTCCTTACAATAAGGAGGTAAGTTCATATGAGATTTTAATTGGATTTTTACATCCTTAAAGAAAGGATACGAGACATTAACGTAATGGAGAAAAGAATACAACATACTAAAGTGGCTAATAAATGAATCATTGTCTTACATAGCCTAGTGATTACAACTCAAACATTAGTGGCCTCGCAACATTTTTGTGTGCTGCCAAATACTCAAATTAAGCAAAACGTCAAACTAAATAGACAAAGTGAAAGAGAAATTATCACATGTACATGTACTTCAAGCCTAGTTTTCGAACATTGATATTCAACAAGTTGAAGTAGGGACACTTGTAAGCAGACAAATTTTATTGGATTTTGAATCACAAATTGTTCGGACTATATTAAATTCAAGACAATAGTCCAAGTAAAAATTGTGGCTAATACAATTGGATTAGTCATTTAAATCCAAATATATTGGGTTAGTCCATTTAATTGGGCTACAAAAGATGAGCCTATTTTACTAGCCCAAGGTCCAAATGGTTAGTAGTCCATCTTAAAGCCCAGGCTCATACCACGTGTCAAGTGATATGGCGATCTAAGACAAACAAGCGAGCCAATAAAATCATGCCATGTATCAAGAAGAGTGGCATGCCAAGTCAAATTAATAACCAATAGAGTTGTGCCATGTGGCTAGATGATATTGGTCAGTTCAAACAGACCAATCAACGCACGGCCACACCATTCCCTACAACTATAAATAGAGGTCTTCATAAAGCTAGAAGACACTAGAAGTGATAACAAGAAGCAAGCAGAGAGCTCGTTGATCAAACACCGTAAATTTTTCTACAAGCTACAAGTTCAAGCACTCAAGCTACAAGTTGAAGATCAAGAACGAAGCCAAATCAAATACCAATGCGTTCAACATTAAATTACTTGTTCGTGATCAATCCAAATTCAAGCTCAAGGAGGAGATTCAAGACCAAGCTTTACAAGCCCTTGAATCAAAATAAAAATCAAAATCAAGTTCATCAAGATAATTTATATTCTTGAAGAATCAGAAGAATACCAAAGAGATTGTAACACTTTCATTTATTGACATCAAATACTATATTTGTTCCGCAATTTTCCAGTCTTGATTATTTATTTTTCTCGACCCGAAAATTTTTTGTTAGAGAAATAATCAAATAGGATTTACTTCAATAATTCCTTTAACTGCTCCAGTTAAATTTAAAGCATAAAAGTTCTAGATCCGCCTCTGAAACTAGTTATACATAGACACTTGTTTATGGAGAGAAATAATCAAACAAGATTTACTTTAATAATTCCTTTAATTGCTCTAGTTAAATTTAAAATATAAAAATTCTAGATCCGTCTCTGGAACCAGTTATATATAGACGCACTTGTTTATGGAGAGAAATAATCAAACATGATTTACTTTAATAATTTCTTTAACTGCTCCAGTTAAATTTATAGCATAAAAATTCTAGATCTGCCTCTGGAACCAGTTATACACAGACACACTTGTTTGTGGAGAGAAATAATCAAACATGATTTACTTTAATAATTCCTTTAACTGCTCCAGTTAAATTTAAAATATAAAAATTCTAGATCCGCCTCTAGAATTAGTTATACATAGACGCACTTGTTTATGGAGAGAAATAATCAAACAAGATTTACTTTAATTCTTTTAACTGCTCCAGTTAAATTTAAAGCTAGGGCAAGCTTCAAGAACATCAAACATACACTTTACTATTAGCCTTATCTTTAGTTAGCAAATAGAAACATGTAATCGATGACAACCCTAGGAAGTAAAGAGAAGATTCAACTCAAATAGCTCAAATCAAGACTTCATAAAATCTCATTGGGTTCCCATGAATAAAATGTTGAAATTTAAACACATACATAGATCCAACGCATCGGAAATTACATAAGGAACGTACCTTCAGCTATAGTTGTTCAAGTATAGTAGAGTCGCCTTGTAAGGACCTTGACAGAAAACCTAAGGAGTCTTCTAGCCTGTGCCTATTGTAGGATGCCAGACTGATGGAGTTACAGGCATATATATAGGTAAGCTAAGGACTCTTAGGAAAATACTTTAGCCCTAGTAACTTCTCCATAAATTATAATTGCCCTAGGAACTCCTAATAAAAAATATTTATTTCCATCAAAGAAACTACCATATATGCATAACTACAAAATATTATCCGATATATTATTTCCTTTGGGAGACAAGGTAAATAATTTATTACCTTATATGTGGGCCACACTAGAAGTCTCTAGAAGAGACGGTAAATTTCTAACATTCTCCCACTTGGCCCACATATTAAAATCAGATAATCCTTTATGAGAGATAAACATATAATATGGCTATAGAGTTTATCACTCAACTAAAAGTTATGCAACAATCACTTTAGCTAGAACATACCATCACATGAATCATGGCGGTCATGCTCTTAACAAACAATTCCTTCTATGTATTACAATGTACAATATGTTCCAACAAAGTGTCAAACAACTTTATGAATAAACTTAATATAAGTCATTAAGAGTCCATATTTATTGATCCAATAATCACAAAATAATACATGAAAAATCAAAGTGTGCACTGTCATGTATATCACAATAAACATAATGTCTAGACAAACTTTTAGAGAATAAATCAAGGCCAAATTGAGCTACTAAGACCCATATGGGTTACATGATCCTTAAAAATATTAGCCGGCAGACCTTTAGTCATAGGATCAACAATCATCAAACTAGTACTAACATGCTCAAAACTCACATCTTGCTTCTTGACATAGTCTGTAACCATCAAGTACTTTATGTCGATGTGCTTGCTTCAGATGCCACTTTTATTATTCTTAGAAAAGAACTGGCACGATCCAAAATCTCACCTGTCGTGATGGCGCCTATCTTAATACTAGGCAAGCCGACAACCTAAATATGCGACTAATTCTTTTAAGTTTGAAAACACAATAAGTAAATTTAAGAGTAAAATTCCACAAACCTTTGATACAAAATATCGTCTTTATAAAATACACTCCCAAAAATCGGTGTCACTGAGTACATGAGCATCTAAATGACAACACAGTCTGACTGATAAAAAAAATACTGTCTGAAAATATAGAACAACACAAATAATTAAAAGGGAAGAGAGTCAAGGTCTGCGGACGCCAAGCAGCTATCTCGATTGTCTCCAACAGATAAATCCCCAAATCTAGCAACCACTGTATCTGAAAGTACCTGAATCTGCACACGAGGTGCAGAGTATTGTGTAAGTACAATCAACTCAATAAGTATCGCAAATAAACAAGGCAAGGTAAGAGAAGCTTAATTTGTTGAATTCACTAGTTAAATCAGTACAACTATATCTTGCTCAACAATATTATGGCATATAGGGGGAAGAAGCAAGTAAATCTGATAATGATCAAGAAAATACAAGTTTCACACATTGCACGAACAACTCACGTGCTGCACGGATAACTCACGTGCAACACGGATAACTCACGTGTCAATAATATTAATATATGGATCCGCACAGACAACTCACGTGATAAAATATCATACAGTAGCAATAAAACAAGGGTACATGTATATAATGAATGAATAAGATTTCTCATGTCCCTGGTCTTGTATAAATGACATGCCAAAGTGTAGGCATGTGCAAAGTATGCTATCGTAACTAATCAGAAAATTTCATCAACGAAAAGCATTTATCAAGTTTGTTCCGGGATTTAAACCTCTGAGTCAACACATCATGGTTTAATTAGATCGCATAAATTGTTACCACATTTTAGATATCGAAGCTCGAAACTTATCAGTCATTTCTGGGCTTATAGGAGCCCGAGCACAATCCTAACATAAATACACAACCCCGATGTCCGCACTTGGGTCCATCCCCACACATGTGGGCACCCAAAAGCACGCAAATTTATAACAATTCAGGCAACTAGTGCCTCAACTGAGTTTAAATACGAAACTTACCTCAAGAACTCGAATGACTCCGCTAGCAAGCCCTTGCCTCGCGAATCGGCCTCCGAACGCCTCTAATCTAGTCACAATAATTTGATACAGTCAACATAAATTATAAGAATCAATTCCATATGAAAATACTAAATTTTCCCAATTAAATTTGAAAATTTACCCAAAACTTAATAGTGGGGACCATATTTCAGAACCCGATAAAAGTTATAAAATATGAATGCACATTCAACCACGAGTCCAACCATACCAAAATTAGTCAAATCCGATCACAACTCGACCTTCGAATCCTCAAATTATAGTTTATGAAGTTTCTACAATTTCTCCAAATTTCTATCTCAAAATACTAATTAAATGATAAAAATAATAATATATTCATGTATATTAACCAAATCTGAGTTAGAATCACTTACCCCAATGAATTTCTTGAAAAACCCATGAAACATCGCCACAAATCGAGCTATATAGGTCCAAAAAATGAAAAATGAGATGAAACCCTCATTTATATGGTACCAATCAGATCTCCTAATATGCTGATCGCACATTTGTTGTGTGGTCCACACATTTCAGGTTCCGAGGCCTCTATCCAAATTGTGCTGTCGCATTTTAGTAGTGACTGCTCTATCAAGATTTAGTAAATGGGCCATAACTATCGGTACAAATGTCTAAATGATGAATGGCTTACCTTTTTGAAAATTAGACTCAAAGGGCTACAACTTTCATTTTTGAATCATCTCCAAATTCCTTGTAGATTAAATGATTTAAGCTTCCGAAGACAGACCATCAAACCTGCAGATTCTCTTTTCTGTGGCCGCAAGAGGATTTCTGCGGTCTGCACATTTCCTTTGCGGTCCGCACATTTACTCTGCGGTCTACACATTTCCTCTGCGGTTCACACATGAGGCTTTGCCTCAGCACTCCAAAATGTGCCCCCGCACTCCAGCTGTTTCCAGAATATCATCAGAGTACCGAAATGTCCAAACTCGTTCCGAAACACATCCGAGCCATTCGGGACCCCATCCGAATATACCAAGAAGTCCCGTAACATAACAGGGACCTACTTGAGGACTCAAATCTCATCCAGCAACATAAATTCAATGAATCGCAACCCAATTCAAGCGCAATGAAAACTAAGAAATTCTAACTTCTATATTCGATGCCGAAATCTATCAAATCAAGTCCGATTGACCTGCAGTTTTGCACACAAGTCATAAATGACATAAGAGACCTATTCTAATTTCCAAAATCGAATTCCGACCCTGATATAAAATATTTACTTCCGGTCAAACTTCCGAACATTTAATTTTTTATTTTTGCCATTTCAAGCCTAATTTAACTACGAACTTCCAAATAATATTTCGGACACACTCCTAAGTCCAAAATTACCATACAAAGCTATTGGAATAATAAAAACTCTATTCGGGGGTCGTTTACACATAAGTCAATATCCGGTAAACCTTTTCAACTTAAGCTTCCAATCTTGAGACTAAGTGTCTTGATTCATTCCGAAACCTCTCCAGACACGAATCAACTATCCCGGAAAGTCATATAAAAACTATAAAGAACAAAATCAGCAGTAAATGGGGGAACGGGGATACAACTCTGTAATACTCAAAACGACTGGTCAGGTCGTTACATTCTCCCCCTCTTAAACAATTGTTCGTCCTCGAACTGGTTTAGAATCATACCTAGAGTCTCAAATAGGTGTGGATATTTGCTCCACATCTCCCGCCCAGTCTCCCAGGTAGCTTCTCTGAGTAGCTGGCCTCTCCACTGCACTTTCACTGAAGCTATGTTCTTTGATCTCAACTTCCGAACCTTCCGGTCCAAAATGGCCACCGGCTCCACACGATAAGTCAAATTACCATCCAACTGAACCGTACTGAAATCAAAAACATGAGACGGATCTCCCACATACTTCCGGAGCATGGATACATGAAACATTGGATGAACACCCTATAGACTAGGTGGCAATGCAAGTTCATAAGCCACATCTACAATCCTCTTAAGTATTTCAAAAGGCACAATATACTAAGGACTCAACTTGCCCTTCTTCCCGAACCTCATAACACCCTTCATAGGAGAAACACAGAGTAGTACCTTCTCTCCTACCATCTAAGCAACATCGCAAACCTTCCAGTCAGTATAACTCTTCTGTCTAGACTGCGCCGTGTGAAGTCATTCCTGAATCATTTTAACTTTTCCCATAGCATCCTGAACTAAATCAGTACCTAATAGCCTAGCCTCACCCGACTCAAACCAACCCACCAGAGACCGACACCGTCTCCCATATAAAGCCTCATACAGAGCCATCTGAATGCTCGATTGGTAGCTGTTATTGTAGGCAAACTCTGCAAGTGGCAGAAACTGATCCCAAAATCTATAAAACAAGTACGTAGCATATCTTCCAATATCTGAATAGTGCGCTCGGACTGTCCGTCTATCTGAGGGTGAAATGTTGTACTAAACTGAACATATGTGCCTAATTCTCACTGCACTGCTCTCCAAAACAATGATGTAAACGGCGTGCCCCGATCTGAAATAATAGACAATGGCACACCATGAAGGCGAACAATCTCGCGAATATAAATCTCAGCCAACCGCTCCGAAGAATAAGTAGTACCGACTAGTATAAAATGTGTGAACTTGGTCAACCGATCCATAATCACCCAAATAGCGTCAAACTTCCTCAAAGTCCATCGGAGTCCAACTACGAAGTGCATGGTGATACGCTCCCATTTCCACTCCGAAATCTCAAGCCTCTGAAGCAATCCTCCCAGTCTCTAATGCTCGTACTTCACCTGCTGACAATTTAAACACCAAGCTACAAACCCCACTATATCTTTCTTCTTCCTTCTCTACCAATAATGCTGCCTCAAGTCATGATACATCTTTGCGGCACCCAGATGAATGAAATATACTGCGAACTGTAGGCCTCCTCAAGAATCAATTCCCCCGGTCCTTCTACATTTGGCACGCAAATCTGACCCTGCATTCTCAACATCCCATCATCTCCAATAGTAACATCTTTGGCATCGCCGTGCTGAACTGTGTCTTTCAGGACAAGAAAATGGGGATCATCATATTGGCGCTCTCTGATGCGGTCATATAAGGAAGACCGAGAAACCACACAAGCTAGAACCCGGCTGGGCTCCGAAACATCTAACCTTACGAACTGATTGGCCAAGGCCTGAACATCAACTGCAAGAGGCCTCTCACCAACATGAATAAATGCAAGTCTACCCATACTCACCGCCTTTCTACTCAAGGCATCGGTCACCACATTGGCCTTATCGGGATGATATAGAATGGTAATATCATAGTCCTTTAGTAGCTCCAACCATCTTCGTTGTCTCAAATTTAAATCTTTTTGTTTGAACAAGTGCTGGAGACTCCAATTATCTGTAAATACCTCACAAGACACACCGTATAGATAGTGCCTCCAAATCTTTAATGCATGAACAATGGTTGCCAACTCTAAATCATGAATATTCTAGTTCTTTTCATGTGGCTTCAGCTGGCGTGACATATAAGCAATCACTCTACCTCCCTGCATTAAGACACACCCAATATCGATCCGAGAAGAATCACAATACACTATATAAGAGCTTGAAGCTGAAGGCAAAACTATAACTGGAGCTATGGTCAAGGAAGTCTTGAGATTCTGAAAGCTTTCCTCACACTCATCCGACCACCTGAATGGAGCACCCTTCTGGGTCTATTTGGTCAAGGGTGATGCAATAGACGAGAAACCCTCCATAAAGCGACGATAATACCCGGCCACACCGAGAAAACTCTGAATCGCAGTAGCTGAAGAACTCTAAATTGCCTCTATCTTCTTCGGGCCTACCAAAATCCCCTCACTAGACACCACGTGCCCCAAGAACGCCACCGAACTAAGACAAAACTCACACTTGGAGAACTTGGCATAAAGTTTCTCCTTCCTCAAACTCTGTAATACAATGCTCAAGTGTTGTGTATGCTCTTCCTGGCTACGTGAGTACACTAAGATATCATCAATAAATACTATGATGAATGAATCAAGATATGGTTGGAATTTACATTTCATCAAGTGCATGAATGCTCCTCGGGAATTGGTTGACAACTAGGGATTTTAGCATATTATTTTCTCTCTTTTGCTTAGGTTTTGGGTAAAAAAATGCTAAAGGTAGTCCCGAAAACTAACATAATGTGCTTGCTTGCAGGGTTTGGTCAATATGAGGCAAAGAAGCCAAAATAAGCTCATGAATGAGTCAAACTTGCACAAGCCAAAGGCTGAAACTGAATCGCGGACCGCGATGGAAAAGCGTGGCCACGTAGGGTTCACCGCTGAGGCGGATAATATTCCGTGGTCGGCGAGATAGAGGTTCAGAGAAGCTGTAATCTAGAGAAAACACCACCGCTGACGGCGCTACAAAAGCGCGGCCGTGAAACCAGTGGCGCGGCCGCGAGGGAAATTACGCTGACAGCGAGGATCGAGGTTCAGAGGCCTTGAAATCTTGGCTCAAACAAAGAATGCAGCCCGCATCCAAATTACGCAGTCGTGAAGTTACCAGACACGGACGCGGTAGAAATTTTGCCTGGAGCGTGATAAAAGGTTTAGAGACTTGGAAAGTGAAACCTAACTGAGGAACGCGGTCCACAAACATAATACGCGGCCGTGAATGTATTTACGCTATCCGCGAAACCTAGTCCAGTCCAAGCCCAGATTTGAAGAAATGCGATCCGCACTCGTTGTTGCGCGGACGCGAAAGTCCAAGCGTTGAGGCACCCATTTTTATGCTGTCAGCGAAACCTCCGTAGGGGTATTTTTGTCCAAAATATTCAGGTGTGTATAAATAGATCTTTTTCACATTTTTAGGTTAAGTTCTGTATTAGGGAGCTCGTGAACAGCCGTACTTTACCATTTTGAGTAATTTTAGACTAGTTTTAGCTTCTATCTCTAGATTGTGTTCTTGTCTTTGACTTTTATGGCTTTTATTAAATCTCCATCTTTGATTTCTATCATTATTATGAGTAGCTAGACCCATTAGCTAGGGTTGTGACCCAATCTTAGGGTGGGTATTTAATGGGTCTTGAATTTTAGGTCTTAATTGTTTATGGGTTAGTGATATTTAGCCTAATTCATGCTAAAATTATAGAATTAGTGGTTGCAAACACTGATTCATGCCTTTATGACTTAGATTCTTCTTAAGAAACACAGACTAAGTCTAGGAAAATTAGGCTAACAAGGAATTGGGGTGAACTCAAGAGATTGATAGCCCCGATTAAAGGGTTAAACCTAGAGATAGTAATACCCGACTTGAGCCAATTTCATTTGGATTGTATGAGCACCCATTTGGGCTTGAGAAAGCCAAATCGGGCAAAGTAACTCAAACTATCGAGAGGTATAGAGTGAGCACTTATGTGCGATGGTTATATCACGACCCCAATCGTAACAAGCATGTCCTAAATTCTTGACACCCATTAGATACTCACCTAGGCGGAAGTCTACCCTAGTGCCTTTTAACACTTGAAAATTTTCACGAAAAATATTGTACTTAGCTTACACTTGGCATACAATAGTATAAAAAATAGAATAGAATCAATCACAACAATATTTGGAAGTACAATTAGAAACAACACACACATCTAGATTAGTTAGATACCCGATTCCAAACCAAATTAACTCTCTGTGGAAATCGATCTCGACCTCATCGGGTAAAATTGCATCGACCACTACTCGCTACTATATAGTGGTATAGGTTTGGCCACGATCACTTTTTGGAACTTTAAGTCCAAAGAAGAGGCCGCCAGGCTAATGATAACATTCCAAACCCTCCCCCACCTCCTCCACGGGCAGCACACTGGGTGCTACCCAATGAAGGTTACGCAAGTGCAATTGTCCCGCCCCGGATTCGGGCGGGCAATTTTCAAATTACAAATGTCATGCTAACCCTATTGGAGAAAAGGGTCTTCTTCGCTGGAGCTCCTCATCACAACGCATACAAGCATCTAAAGGGTTTTGTAGACACCTGCCGGGGGAGCAAGCAGACGAATGTGTTGGAGGACGCTTTGAGATTGAGACTTTTCCCATTTTCACTTAGAGGGAAAGCTTTGGAATGGCTCGAGAGGCTACCTAACCACTCCATAAACACATGGGATGAGTTGGCAGAAAAATTTACAGCCAAGTTTTTCTCACCGGGTCATATGGCAACATTGAGGGATGGGATCTTAGCCTTTAAACAAGAACATAATGAACCCCTACATGAAATCTGGGAGCAATACCGGACAATGGTCAAGGAATGCCCAAATAATGATATGACTGAAGCAATGATTCAACAGACATTCTATAGTGGCATCAACATGACCAACCAGTGTGTAGTGAATCAGCTAGCTGGGGAAAATTTTATGAAGACGCCTTATGCCGATGCTTGTGACATACTTGATGAGATGTCTGGCATATCTTCAGCTTGGTAGAGTCGGGAAAATGTTCCTCAGGGTGACCCTAATGTCATCCATCTTCATAAGGAACTTCATGATCACGGACAAGACATAGCCTAGTTGACAACTACTATGAATCAGTTAGCAAAATCCCCAGCTTCAGCAAGTTCAAGGGACAAAGCAAGTAAATGCCATGGAAGGGGTAAATGTCATGGTCAACAGGAGGAAACAGCATGGTCAACAAGTGCAAAACAATCAAGATCAATATGAGCAAAGTGGTAGTGGTGACAATCAAGATGATTCTTATGATGATCAAAGTGAGGAAGTGTTATATACCAATAACTACCAAGGTCAACAGAGCAATACTCCAAATCAACAATGGAGACCGCAAGGGAACTATCAAAATTGGGGCAACCAAGGCCAAGGAACTTAGAACAATGACAACAACAATAATCAGAATTGGGGGAACAACAATAACAATTGGGGCTGAAATGGAAACCAAGGGGGTTGGAATAATAATAATCAAGGCAACCGGGGGTCGAGCATCCAAAGGCCCTTGATGTATCAACAACCAAACAATCCGCCTCCATCTTCATCTCAAGGGCAAAGTTCTTCAAACAATGAGATAGGGCGAATAGAGAATCTGTTCAAACAAATGCTGGAAAGGAATGCTGACTCCGATGCCCAAATAGCCTCCCGTACTACCTCTATTCGCAACTTGGAAGTACAACTGGGTCAAATTTCTCAAGCATTGAATACTCGCCCTAAGGGGGCACTACCAAGTGATACAGTAGTAAACCCAAAGGGTGGGAACCATACAGGCCATGCTATGGTGGTGACCACAAGAAGCGGTAGAGGTGGAGATGCAAGTATTTCTGATCCAAAGAAGCTTGTGACTGAAGATGTTGTGTTGAAAGAAGATGATGAGGTTCAAGCCAACGATGAGAATATGAATGATGAAGTGAGGATCGATAGCAATGATAACATGGAGGAGACTCAAAATGATGTGAACCCGTCTAGGGAACACGTGATAGACATACCGGAAATGGTAGTGCCTAAAGCCAAGGCCCCTTTGCCAAGGCCTGCTCCATCATATCCTCAAAGGCTTGCAAAGCAAAATAATGAAAATCAATTCAAGAAGTTTATTGAGATGATGAAAAGTTTTTCAATCAATGTGCCCTTAGTGTAAGTTCTCAAACAAATGCCGGGATATGCCAAGTTCATGAAGGACTTGGTAACTAAGAAGAGATATATGAATTGTGAGACCATCAAAATGACTCTTCAAGTGAGTGCCATTGTGCACTCGATGGCTCTAAAGCTTGAAGATCCCGGTGAATTTACAATTCTATGTACCATTGGTAGAGCCGATTTTGCAAAAGCCTTGTGTGATCTAGGAGCAATTATTAATTTGATGCCATATTCCGTGTTCAAGACACTAGGTATTGGGCAACCAAGAGCTACTTCCATGAGATTACAAATGGCGGATCGGACAATGAAAAGGCCGCTTGGTATTATTGATGATGTTCTAGTCCGGGTCGACAAGTTTATTTTGCCTGCTGGTTTTGTGATTCTCGACTGCGAAGTCGACTACGAGGTGCTTATAATATTGGGGAGACCTTTCCTAGCAATAGGGAAGGCATTGGTGGATGTGGAAGTAGGGGAGCTCACCTTCCGAGTGGGCGATGAAAACGTTGTATTCCACGTGTCCAAATCAATGAGGCAACCAAATAGCAATTAAGTTTGCTCTTTTGTGGATATTGTGATGGAGGTGATAGTTGATGACACGAGTGACATGATAAATGTGGAAGACCCTTCGGAATTTGTGTTGCTAAACCATGAGGATGATGAAAAGGAAGGCTTGGTTGAATTTGCAAATGCGTTGCAAGGAATGAGATCCTACTCATATGGGCCCCGTAAACTTTCATTGGATTTTGAAAACCGGAAGACTCCACCAACAAAGACCTCAATCGCGGAGCCACCAACATTGGAGTTGAAACCTTTGCCTTCACACCTCAGGTATGAATTCTTAGGCCCTTCTTCCACATTACTTATTATTCTTTCTGCTTGCCTAACTAACGTGCAAGTAGACTCTACTCTTGCAGTGTTTCAAAGAAGGAAAAAGGCAATTCGATGGACTTTGATTGACATTCGGAGTATAAGCCCCGCCTTATGCATGCACAAAATTATACTAGAGGAAGATGCCAAACCCTCGGTGGAACATCAAAGGAGGTTGAACGAGGCTATGCAAGAGGTCGTCAAGAAGAAAATTGTCAAGTGGCTTGATGCAGGGGTAGTGTACCCTATTTCGAATAGCTCATGGACTTCACCAGTACAATGTTCGACAAAGAAGGGGGTATGACTGTGGTCACAAATGAGAAAAATGAGTTGATCCCCACTCGTACTGTCACCGGATGGAGGGTATGCATGGACTACAGAAAGCTGAACAAAGTGACCCGCAAAGACCACTTTTCATTGCCTTTTCTTGATCAAATATTGGACAGACTTGCCGGGCGTGCCTACTATTGCTTTTTGAATGGGTACTCGGGATATAACCAGATTCTCATTGCACCAGAGGACCAAGAGAAAACCACCTTCACATGTCTGTATGGAACATTTGTATTCTCATGAATGCCTTTTGGTTTGTGTAATGCACCGGCTACCTTTCAGCGGTGTATGATGGCAATATTTACGAATATGGTGGAGGAAGTCCTCGAAGTGTTAATGGATGATTTTAGTGTTGTGGGGGACTCATTTGAAGAATGCTGGGATAATCTTGACAAAGTGTTGGCCCGATGTGAAGAGACCAACCTAGTGCTTAATTGGGAAAAATGCCACTTTATGATTGATGAGGGCATTGTCCTCGGCCATAAGATCTCAAAGGACGGTATTGAAGTGGACAAAGCAAATATTGAAGTTATTTCAAAACTCCCTCCTCCTACTTCCGTCAAGGGAGTTAGGAGCTTTCTTGGGCACGCGGGGTTCTACCGAAGGTTCATTAAGGATTTCTCAAAAGTGGTGAACCCCTTGTGCAAGCTGCTAGAAAAGGATGAAAAGTTTGTGTTCAATGAAGATTGCATGAAAGCTTTTGAGCTTCTCAAGTATAAATTTACAACCACTCCCATCATCACCGCACCCAATTGGAACTTACCATTTGAGCTCATGTGCGATGCTAGTGACATTGCGGTTGGAGCAGTTTTGGGGCAAAGGGTCAACAGGATATTTCATACAGTCTATTATGCAAGCAAAACAATGAATGACGCCCAAGTCAATTATACAGTGACCGAGAAAGACTTATTAGCCATTGTCTTCACCATGGAAAAGTCAGGCCATATCTCATGGGTGCCAAAGTGATTGTGCACACCGATCATGCGACACTCCGTACTTGATGACCAAGAAGGACTCGAAGGCTAGGTTGATGAGATGGGTTCTTCTGCTTTAAGAGTTTGACCTTGAAATCATTGATAGAAAAGGAAGTGATAATCAAGTGGCGGACCACTTATCCCGCTTAGAAGAGGAGGGAAGGCCCCACAATGGCCTCGAAATCAACGATTCATTCCCGGATGAACAACTCCTCTCCGTGTCTTTGAATGGTATGCCTTGGTTCGCCGATATGGCTAACTTTCTTATGACCGAAATTGTCCCGAGTGAGCTCTCTTCTAACCAAAGGAAGAAACTCAAATGGGACAACTTGGATTATTATTTGGACGAGCCCTATCTTTTCAAAATTTGCAATGATGGTGTGATCCGGAGATGTGTCCTAGAAGTGGAGCAAATGAATATTCTTGATGCTTGCCATTCCTCGCTCTACGGTGGTCATCATGGTGAGGCGAGAAATGCTTCAAAGGTTCTTAGCTGTGGATTTTATTGGCATACCCTTTATAAAGATGCACGTGATCTTGTTAAGAGGTGTGATGAATGCCAAAGAGCTGGTGGAATTTCCAAGAAGGATGAAATGCCTCTTACCACTATTCTTAAGATCGATATTTTTGACGTGTGGGGGATAGACTTCATGGGGCCATTTGTGAGTTCCTGTAGTAAAACTTATATTCTGGTTGCTGTTGATTATGTTTCTAAGTGGGTTGAAGCTGTAGCTTTGCCCAACAATGAGGCACGGGGTGTAGTGGTGTTCCTAAAGAAAAATATCTTCACACGGTTTGGCACCCCTCGGGCAATCATGAGTAATGGGGGTTCTCATTTCTGCAATAAGGCTTTCGACACTTTGCTTTTCAAGTGTGGTGTCAATCATAAGGTGTCAACCCCTTATCATCCCCAGGCTAGTGGATAAGTTGATGTCTCCAACAGGGAGATAAAGAGCATATTATAAAAAACTGTCAATGCAAACCGGACGGATTGGTCAAAGAAACTTGACGATGCTTTGTGGGCTTATAGAACTGCATACAAGACTCCAATTGGTATGTCTCCATACCATTTGGTTTTGGGAAAGCATGCCATCTTCCGGTTGAGTTAGAGCACAAGGCCATGTAGGCCCTCAAGAAGTTAAACCTTGAATGAGATGTAGCAGCCAACCTCCGGGTAGAGCAACTCAATGAACTTGATGAATTTCGTTTTCATGCTTATTCCAGCTCATCGTTGTATAAGGACAAGATGAAGTACTTACAAGACAAATATGCCCAGAACAAAGAATTCAAGGAAGGTGACTTGGTTCTTCTATTCAACTCCCGGTTACGACTGTTTCTGGAAAAGCTCAAGTCAAAATGGAGTGGCCCTTTTGAGGTGGGGCACGTGACTCCGTTTGGTGCTCTTGACTTGAAAAACAAAAATGGTGAAATATTTAGAGTTAATGGGCACCGAGTGAAGCATTACCTCGGCAAGTTTGATGACATCCATGTGGTAGCCTTGATCAATTTCCAATGATGTTGGTAACATGCGTCGTTTCGCGACGTTAAATCAGGCGCTTCTTGGGAGGCAACCCATGTGTTTTTCTTTCTTCTTTGATTTTCTTCTTAGATTAGGCTTTATTTTGAACTAACTGGTTGTGAGATTTGTGTAGGAATTGTTTATGCAATACAAGAATGTTGCTGGAAAAATTTGCCTAAGAATGGGGAATAACGCGGGCCGCGCGCGCTCAAAATTTTGCGGTCAGCGAGAGCTTTTCGCGGGGCGTATATTGTCAGCGGACGTGAATTTGAAAAGTCTAGAATATCAACTCTCTGAAGTTGTATTCACATCCGCGTTTGTAATTTCGCGGTTCGCTTTGAGATTATGCGGCCGCACCCGTTATTCCGCTCTCAGCGGACCTGTTTCTGAAAAGGTTCTTCAAAAGGTAAAAAGCACGGATGCGGTGGAATTATGCGGACCACGCTCAGGTGACCTATGGGGTTGGTATAAATAGGAAGTCCTTAGGTCTTTCACACTTTTTCGAACCCACACTCTTAGCGAAATAGGCCACTGTTCATCTTCCACTTCTTAAAATTTCAATTTCATCTCATTAGTGAAGAAGCTATTTCCTACTAAAAATCCACATCTGGTATGCTCAAATCTTTATATTAATTTCATCTTTTGATTTTCTTTTCTTCTATTTTTAATTTTTCTTTTAGTTAGGGTTATTACAACCCTAAATCTAAATAATGTACAATTGAGGGTTAATTCATGTGGGTAATTAATTTTCATGCCTAATGGGGGACGGGTTTGTTCATTTTACCACTTAATTGCCTAATTTTTATGCTAAGTAAAAAACCTAGATCATAAACTCTTCGTCAGTGCCCGTCTATTTTGAATTCCGCGGACCGCGGTCCAAACTTCAAGGTCCGCGTTCTTGATTATATGAATGCTAGATGGGTTAGCTATTTCGCGGCCGCGGAGATTTTTTTCGCGGTCCGCGACTTACATTACGCGGCCGCGCTTCTAATTTCGCAGACCGCGGAGCTGAGTTTCAGAGAGTTGCTAAATGGGGTCCGTGGTCGCGTTTGTTTTTATGCGGATAATGCTCCTTGTTTCACGGCGCGCTAACCTTTCTGTGGCCGCGCCCTTTTTTTTCGCTGTCAGCGGAATCCAATGTTCAGAGAGTTGGTAGTCTGATCCCAACTCTTTTGCGAACCGCTCTCATTTTTACGCGGACCGCGCTGACCCTCCTGCAGCCGCGATTCCTTTTCCGCTGACAGCGGACCACTGCTCTGTGCAACACTTCGATCATTTATATACTTTTATTTCATAATTGATTGAATAACATTACTAATGAGCTTTCACTGATTGTATATGCAGATAATGGTTAGATCTCAAAGTGGTCCGGAAACACAATCGGGGAGGGGAGATTCCTCCCAGGGCTGGGGGAGAGGAAAACAGACAGCACCCCTAGCTCCTAAAAGAATCATTGGGAATAAATAGACCCTCCGGAGACTCACTCTATGCACTTTGGAGACCAGTGAATATGTCCCCTCCCTGGAGATTTCAGAGGGGGAGGCTGCCCAAACCCAACCTGAGGTGCAATCTTAACCTTTCCGTCTCATCGATCAACCCACCTCCGCATCTGAGCCGGATGATAGCTCAGAAGGAGATAGTGAGACTTCAGCACCTCCTCCCTCACCTGCTGCAACTCCGGCCTCAACAGCTTCTCCTATTGATATTGATGATGAAAAAGAGGTTCCAGATTACGGGAGAGAAGGTGATACACATGGGGGGGGGGGGGTGAGTAGATCAAGGAAGCCGACAGTGTAGCAAGATCGGTTTGTGAGTGAGAAGGCCTACCACAAATTTCGGAAATGGTGGCAACAAAGGACGCTCACCCTTGAGCGTCATTTCATAGAAAGAGACATTCTCCCTCACAACCCGAATGTGAAGAGACAATTTGATGAAAGAGTGGGATGGAAATTCTTTACTAGCAAGTTTCCAGAAGCAAATGAGTACCTGGTCAAGGAATTTTACGCCAATGTTGCCCACATCAAAAAGAGCACGCATGTGACTAAGGTACGAAACAAGAAGATCCGGTTCGATGGCAAAACTTTGAATACATATGTCGCGTTTTTTGATGTAGACGCTGCTCTATACATACAAAAGTTGGCATTAGATGAAGAAGATCATCCATGGTTAGCAGAGGTGATAGCCATACCAGGAACAACACCGCCCTGGATTACACCGGGAGTCTCAATTGCCAGATACACCCTTAGATTTGTAGCAAAAGGGTGGTGCACCTTCATCTGCAGCCGCCTTGATCCGTGCCAGCATGACAGTGACATTCCAATTTCCCGAGCGATTCTTATACTGTCCATCATGGCAGGGTACCCAATAAATATGGGGAACCTCATGGCCCAAAACATATCCAAGGCAACCGAGAAGGAAGAATGGTCTTACCCTTACCCCAATTTCATCACTATGTACCTAGAGGACCAGCAGGTTGAGGGGAGACACTTTGACACGAAGGTGAAGCCAAGAAGGCCCTTTTCCTAGTACAGCCTTCAGGTTCAGAAAACCCCAAGTCCAAGGGCAAAGCCACCACCTCCACTGGCCAGTCTGAAGAGCCAGGGGTAGTGGCAACTGGGTCCGTGCCTTCCACAGCCGAAGGGTCATCTGCTGCTATGTCACATCCATCCTCCGGGCCATCCACTTCTATCCCACCATCAGTGCCTTCTTCATCAGCTTACCCTCAGACTGCACTGAGGGTAAATTATACTTTGGCCGGCATCAACAACTGGATGCAGGTAGCTACATCAAGGATATCTGCCTTATCCAGTGCAGTAGTAGTTCAGGTAGGCTCAGCACAGCTCCAGATGACTCCATCAGTGGAGGAGTCATTGCATAGTATTCTTGAAAACCAAAAGAAGATTTTGGAGTCTCTGGGTGCACATGGAAAGGTAATCAAGGAGCTGGGTAAATAGGTGAGGAAAGTGAAAAAGGGTCAAGAAGAGTTGAAGAAGGAAGTGGCGAAGCTCACTTGCGCCGGCAATATTCCTCTAGATCTCCTTATGGGAGAGACTTCTCCTGCAGCACAGATAGCTCAGCCAACACAGGTACCAGAGTAGGAGGCTGATAGAGAGCCGGTAAGGAGAGTGGTGATACCCCAGACGGAGGACTTAGAGATTGAGCTGGAGGACCCCGAGGGAGATGATGAGTCTGGCCAGCCACAGGACCCCACCAGTGACCCCATGCAGACAGAGGCCTCATAGGGAGTTCTCTTTACTTTCTATCCCTCCCCTATTCTATTTTTGCTTTTAGCATTGAGGACAATGCTAATTTTTATTTGGGGGAAGGCCCTATTTTGATGTGATGATTTTGATGGTTGGTCTGTAATAACTTTGATACTATTTTTCTTTATTCTCTACTTATTGTACTTTCATTTTCGTACTTTTCACTTTTGGTATGTATATAAAATTACCATTCCATGTATATATTCATCCCCATTTTGTGTATAGTCGTTTCAATCCCCTATTGTACATATTCAGTTTACTTTCCGTATTTTACTTTATAACTTCTTTTATAATTATCCTTAATAGCTTAGCTTCTTATTTCATTTAGTAGTTTCTTTTTGAATTTGTAGCTTCTTTTTACAATTTTTCGTGATCAATAAGCCTTTGGTATTCTTAATGCCAAGGTTCTTTCCAAACCGGGTGGCTCTTCCCAACGTTGGGTGGCGTGACAACCTTCTTAAGGGATTGAGTCTATTTTTCTTTATATTTTAATATATAGTAGTAATGAATAAAAGTGTCTCAAACAGGCTTCACTTGGTACCAACACATTTACCTTCGACCTCATGGTTAGAGACAAGTTGGTTGAAGAGATTAGCTCCAGTTGTGACCTTTAGACTCTTGAGTTGACTAAAACTATCATCAAGTGGTTTTTGTGAGCCATCTGTGATCTTCAACCTTAGCTAAGGTTGTTATGGGCCCTCGACTCTATTCTCTTTAACAATCCAGTAGCTTGAGAGGTGAGGTATTTCATTGCAAGTCCAAGTCCCGTGCCAACAAGTCTAGAACTTGCCCCGAATATTTTTCTAGGCGAAATTCTAAATGTAGCTCGACTTGAGAAGTGATTATAGGCTCTCCTTGATTCCATGTGAATTTGAAAACTTCCATAGCCTACCACTATGATGTCCTTAGTCAACCCCTTTAAGCCTAAGCCTTTTTCATTCAATAACCACATTACAAGCCTTCATCTGTTCTATAATGACCCTCTCTTGGTACCCAATCTTTCTTTAGCATTCATGATGAACAATAGTCAAAAACATAAGTTTGGGGGAGAGACGAGGAATTTCAAAGTGATGAATGATGCAAAGAATAAAAGGAATTGATGAAAAGGAAAGCAAAGAAAAGGATATAAAAAAAGAAGAAGACGTATGTCAAAAGAAAAGCAAAGGTTGAAAAGATTCAAGAGAACAATGTTGAAAGGCTTGGAATGATGAAAAAAGGAGAAAAATGATCGTCATAGAGAAGAACGAGTGACAAAGTCTCTCTAGTTCCCCCAAGGAAGAAGAAAATGACTCAAAGAGTCAAGAAAGCATGAGCCGAATTGAGAAAATGAAGTACTTAAGGAAAGATTAGTTCATTAGGTCCGACCTGGATCCAAAAAGCCTTCATTACATCCCGCTAAAGCCCTATAGGATTTAAAGTTGAGTAAGCTTACATTAGTGGTGATTCACATGAGGGGCAAGCCTATGGTACTTAAAGCCGGACTTGTGGCATTCTTTTGAGAGTGATGAGCGCACTTCTTTACAATCCCAGTTTTGATTGTCACATTCTATAAGTTGAGATGAGCTCATGGAGAGTAGAGGAGAAGGAGTCTCGGATCCACAACGACCTACGTGAGAGCGTGGTTCCTTGATGAATTGAGTCAACTCTTGATGCTCTTGTGTCACATTAGACCTATGAAACTTAAAAAGTCGTAGCATAATGTTATTGATAATGCATTTGTGTTGAGGGTAATTGTTAGTTCCAATTGATGTTTGATGAAGTCACCTTAGGACAACTGAGATTTTCCTTTCTTTTTGTTACAGAGGTGGGAATTACCTTGTTTGCTTGAGGACAAGCAAAAGCTTAAGTTTGGGGGAGTTGACAACTAGGGATTTTAGCCTATTATTTGCTCTCTTTTGCTTGGGTTTTGGGTAAAAAAATGTTAAAGGTAGTCCCGAAAACTAACATAATGTGCTTGCTTGCAGGGTTTGGTCAATATGAGGCAAAGAAGCCAAAATAAGTTCATGAAGAAGACAACACTTGCACAAGCCAAAGGCTGAAACTGAACTGCAGACGGCGATGGAAAAGCGCGGCCACATAGGGTTCACTGCTGAGGCAGATAATATTCCGCGGTCGGAGAGATAGAGGTTCAGGGAAGCTGCATTCTAGAGAAATCACCACCGCTAACCACACTACAAAAGTGCGGCCGCGAAACCAGTGGCGCGACCGTGAGGGAAATTACGCTGATAGCGAGGATCGAGGTTCAGAGGCCTTGAAATCTTGGCTCAAACAAAGAACGTGGCCCGCATCCAAATTACACGGCCGCAGAGTTACCAGATGCGGACGTGGTGGAAATTCTGCTGGGAGCGTGATAAAAGGTTCAGAGACTTTGCAAGTGAAACCTAACTGAGGAACGCAGTCCGCAAACATAATACGCTGCCGCGAATGTATTTACGCTGTCCGCAAAACCTGGTCCAGTCCAAGCCTAGATTTGAGGAAATGCAGTTTGCGCTCGTTGTTGTGCGGACGCAAAAGTCCAAGCGTTGAGGCGCCATTTTTTACGCTGTCAGCGAAACCTCCGTAGGGGTATTTTTGTCCAAAAAATTTAGTTGTGTATAAATAGATCTTTTTCACATTTTTAGGTTAAGTTCTGTATTAGGGAGCTTGTGAGCAGCCGTACTTTACCATTTTGAGTAATTTTAGAGTAGCTTTAGCTTCTATCTTTAGATTTTGTTCTTGTATTTGACTTTTATGGCTTATATTACATCTCCATCATTGATTTCTATCATTATTATGAGTATCGAGACCCATTAGCTAGGGTTGTGACCCAATCCTAGTGTGGGTATTTAATGGGTCTTGAATTTTAGGTCTTAATTGTTTATGGGTTAGTGATATTTAACCTAATTCATGCTAAAATTATAGAATTAGTGGTTGCAAACACTAATTCATGCCTTTATGACTTAGGCTCTTCTTGAGAAAGAGAGACTACATCGAAAATTAGGCTAACAAGGAATTGGGATGAACTCAAGAGATTGATAGCCCCGATTAAAGGGTTAAACCTAGAGATAGTAATACCCGACTTGAGCCAATTTCATTTGGATTGTATGAGCACCCATTTGGGCTTGAGAAAGCCAAATCGGGCAAAGTCACTCAAACTATCGAGAGGTATAGAGTAAGCACTTATGTGTGATGGTTACATCACGACCCCAATCGTAACAAGCTTGTCCTAAATTCTTGACACCCATTAGATACTCACCTAGGCGGAAGTCACTACCCTAGTGCCTTTTAACACTTGAAAACTTTCACCAAAAATATTGTACTTAGCTTACACTTGGCATACAATAGTATAAAAATTAGAATAGAATCAATCATAACAATATTTGGAAGTGCAATTAGAAACAACACACACATCTAGATTAGTTAGATATCCGACTCCAAACCAAATTAACTCCCTGTGGAAATCGATCCCGACCTCATCGGGTAAAACTGCATCGACCACTCCTCGCTACTATATAGTGGTGTAGGTTTGGCCACGATCATAGGTCAGCCCAAAAGACATCACGAGAAATTCATAATGACCATAGCGGGTCTTGAATGTCATCTTTAAAATATCCAAGCCCCGAATCTTCAACTGGTGATACCTAAACTTCAAATCAATCTTAGAGAACACCCTCGCTCCCTGAATGTGGTCAAATAAATCATCAATACGTGGCAAAGGAAGCTTGTTCTTAATTGTAACTTTGTTGAACTGCTTGTAGTCGATGCACATCTGCATAGTACTATCTTTCTTTTTCAAAAATTGAACTGGTGCACCATAAGGTGACACACTAGGCCTAATAAAACCCTTATCAAGAAGTTCTTGAAGTTTCTTTTTCAATTCCTTCAACTCAGTTGGTGCCATACGATACCGATGAATAGAAATGGGCTGAGTACCCGACACTAAGTCAATATCAAAATTAATATCTTTGTCGGGTGGCATACCCGACAGGTCTGGAGGAAATACATTCGGAAAGTCTCGCACTACCGGTACAAAATCAATAGTAGGAATGTCTGTATCAACATCTCTCACAAAGGCCAAATATAACAAACACCCCTTCCCAACCATACGATGGGCCTTCAAATAAGAAATTACCCTGCATGGAACATAATCTAGAGAACCTTTCCACTCGACCCTTGGCAACCCGGTATTGCCAACATCACGGTTTTAGCATGACAATCCAGAATTGCATGACATGGAGACAAACAATCCATACCCAATATTGCATCAAAATCCATCATACTAAGCAATAAGATATCAACTCTAGTCTCCAGTCCCCCAATAGTCACTACACATGACTGATATACACGGTCCACAATAATAGTATCGCTCACCGGCATAGATACATGAACATATGAAACTAAGGACTCAGGGGGTATATCAAGATAACAAGCAAAATAGGATTATACATACGAATATATGGAACTGGGGTCAAATAATATAGTAGCTTCCCTGTGGCACACTGATACAATACTTGTGTTCACTGCATCGGAAGCAACGACATTTGGCCTGGCAGGAATAACATAGAATCGGGCGTGACCGCCACCTGATTGGCAGGAATAACAGGAATAACATGGTGAGAACTCTGCACTAGTAGTGCACTAAATAAGGACTGGCCTGAGCGAGCACTGTAAGAACTGTGGCTATCTAATGCACCATGCTGGACTGAACGAGCTATCTGAGCAGGCCTATAAGGATGACCCCTATTGTGTTAGGGATATCCCCCAGAATGAACACCACTAGGATTACCCGTACCACACTCCTGAATACGGACCATCTCTAGCCGCCGAGCACTATCAACCACCTCATCGAATTTAGCACATGTTATATTTCCCAGAGACATAACAAAACAAAATTGCTAGTTGAGGCTATTAATGAACCTCTTGATCTTCTCCCTCTTAGTGGGAACCAACCAAACTGCATGACAGGACAATTCTGAAAACCGCATCTCATACTGAGTCACAGACAGGTCCTCCTGACGTAAATGCTCAAACTGCCTATGTAGTTCCTCTTTGCGGGCCTGTGGCACAAACATCTCCAGGAATAATGCGGAGAACTCTTGCCATGAAAGTGGTGTTGCACCAACTGGTCTGCTACTCTCATAAGTCTCCCACCATCTGAAGGCTGCTCCGGTTAGCTAAAAATTAGTAATAGAGACCCCACTGGTCTCCAAAATACCCATTGTATGAAGAATCCGCTGGCATCTATCCAAAAAATCTTGGGCATTCTCTGACTCAGTTCCACTGAATGATGGAGGACGGAGTCTCCCAAACCTCTCTAGTCTCTTCTACTCCTCGTCATTCATAATAGGACCCATCTGCGCTTGAGCAACTGCAACTGGCTGGACTGGTAGTGTCCCCAGCTTCTGAAGTCCTTGCACTACCTGCTCTGGAGTACGGGCGACAGGGGTATGAGTACCTCCCCTGGCCTGAGAAGTGGTTGGTGTGGCCTGAGCCGAAACTACCTGAGCAAGGCCAGTACAAATAGTCAATATCTAGGCTAAAGCCTCCTGAAGGCCTGGAATCACAATAGGCATAACTGGTGCCTAATCTGGTCCCGCCGGCTTAACTATATCTAGAACCTTCTCCTGAGCTGGAGCAACTGGTGGTTATGCAGGTGATGCTCTAACTGTTGTGCGAGCTACACCTCGACCTCTACCATGGCCCCGGCCTCTACCACGACCCCGACCTCTCGTTGCCCTAACTAGTGGCACTGGTGGCTGGCTGTTCGATCCGATAGTATGTGTCCTCATCATATGTAAGAATAGAATAAAAGAAATTTAGTGTCCGGAATCAACAAATTCGCACGACAGAATACAAGATAGTGAATTTTTCCTAAGGGTTCGGCAGCCTTTCGAAGATAAGTACAGACGTCTCCGTACCGATCCGCAAGACGCTACTAAAACCTGCTCATGACTACTGAGACCTATGTAACCTAGGCTCTGATACTAACTTGTCATGACCCAAAATATCACCTGTCAAGATGGATCCTATCTTAATACTAGGCAAGCCGACAACCTCAACATGCCACTAATTCTTTTTAGTTTGAAAACATGATAAATAAATTTAAGAGTAAAATCCCACAAACTTTTGATACAAAATACCATCGTTATACAATACACTTCCAAAATCCAGTGTCACTGAGTACATGGGAATCTAAATGATAAAACAGTGATAAAAAAATACTATCTGAAAATATAGAACAACACAAATAACTAAAAGGGAAGTGAGTCGAGGTTTGCGGACGCCAAGCAGCTACCTCGATAGTCTCTAACAGATAAATCCCAAAATCTAAAAATCGCCGTATCCGGAAGTACCTGGATCTGCACACGAGGTGCAGGGTGTAGTGTGAGTATTACCAACTCCATAAGTATCGCAACTAAATAGGGCAAGGTAAGAGAAGCTTAATTTGTTGAATTTACTAGTTAAATCAGTACAACTGTATCCTGCTCAAAAGTATTATGGCATGTAGGGGAAAGAAGCAAGTAAATCAGATAATGATCAAGAAAATACAAGTTTCACACATTGCAAGGACAATTCACGTGCTAACATTAAATCTGCACGAACAACTCACGTGCGACACACACAACTCAAGTACCAATAATATCAATATACGGATCTGCACAGACAACTCACGTACTGCACGGACAACTCACATGCCAAAATATAAATATATGGATCCGCACGGATAACTCACGTCGTGCACGAATAACTCACGTGCCAAAATATCATACAGTAGCAATAAAACAAGGGTACAAATATATAATGAATGAAGAAGATTCCTCATGTCCCTGGTCTGGTATAAATGACATGCTAAAGTGTAGGCAAGTGTAAAGTGTGCTATCTTAACTAATCTGGAAATTTCATCAATGAAAAGTATTTATCAAGTTTGTTCTGGGATTTAAACCTCTGAATAAACACATCATGGATTAATTAGATCACATAAATTGTTACCACATGTTAGATATTGAAGCTCGAAGCTTATCATTCATTCCTGGGCTTATAGGAGCCCAAGCACAGCCCAAACATAAATACACAACCCCAATGCCCGCACTTGGGTCCATCCCCACACATGTGCTCACCTAAAAGCACGTGGCTTTCACAACAATTCAGGCAACTAGTGCCTCAACAGAGTTTAAATATGATACTTACCTCAAGAAACTCGAATCACTCTGCTAGCCAAGACCTTGCCTCGCGAATTGGCCTTTGAACGCCTCGAATCTAGTCACAATAATTAGATACAGTCAACACAAATTATAGGAATCAATTCCATATGAAAATACTAAATTTTCCCAATTAAATCCGAAAATTCACCCAAAATTTCAAAAGTGGGGTCCATATTTTGGAACCCGATAAAAGTTACAAAATATGAATGCCCATTCAACCATGAGTCCAACCATATCAAAATTAGTCAAATCTGATCACAACTCGACCTTCAAATCCTCAAATTATAGTTTATGAAGTTTCTACAATTTTCCCAAATTTCTATCTTAAAATCCTAATTAAATGATTAAACAATGATATATTCATGTATATTAACCAAATCCGAGTTAGAATCACTTACCCCAATGAATTTCTTGAAAAACCCATGAATAAGCGCCACAAACCGAGCTCTCTAGGCCCAAAAATAAAAAATGAGATGAAACCTTCATTTATATGGTACCAATATGATCTCCCAATGTGCTGACCGCACATTTTTTGTGTGGTCCACACATTCCAGGTTCCGCAGCCGCAATCCAAATTGTGCGGTCGCACTTCAGCAGTGACTGCACTATTAGGATTCAGTCAATTAGCTATATCATTTTGTACAAATGTCCAAAATGATGAATGGTTTATATTTCTGAAAACTAGACTCAAAGGGCTACAACTTTTGTTTTTGGATCATCTCCAAATTCCTTGTAGATTAAAAGATATAAGCTTCTGAAGTAAGACCATCAAACATGCAGATTCTCTTTTCTACGGCCGCAAGAGGATTTCTGCGGTCCGCATATTTCTTCTGCGGTCCACAAATGAAGCTTTGCCTCAACACTCCAATATGTGCCTCCGCACTCCAAATGTTTCCAGAACATCATCAGAGTGCTGAAATGCCCAAACTCGTTCAAAATTCACCTCGAAACACACTTGAGCCACTCGGGACCCCATCCAAATAAACTAACAAGTCCCATAACATAACACGAAATTACTCGAGGCCTCAAATCTCGTTCAGCAACATAAATTTAATGAATCACAACCCAATTCAAGCCCAATGAAA
The DNA here is from genome assembly GCF_000715075.1 of Nicotiana tabacum. Taxonomy (NCBI): domain Eukaryota; kingdom Viridiplantae; phylum Streptophyta; class Magnoliopsida; order Solanales; family Solanaceae; genus Nicotiana; species Nicotiana tabacum. The sequence goes on along the minus strand of NC_134097.1, from coordinate 13,977,571 downwards.
ACTAAGGAATTTCAACTTTTACATTCGATGCCGAAACCTATCAAATCAAGTCTCATTGACCTGAAATTTTGCACACAAGTCATAAATAACATAACAGACCTATTTCAATTTTTAGAATCAGATTCCAATCCTGATATCAAAAAGTCAACTCCTGGTCAAACTTCCAAACTTTCAATTTTCTATTTTCTCCATTTTAAGCCTAATTTAACTACGGACTTCCAAATAAATTTTCGGACAAACTCCTAAGTCCAAAATCACCATACGGATCTATTGGAATCATCAAAACTCTATTCGGGGAGGGGGGGGGGTCATTTACACTTAAGTCAATATCTGATCAACCTTTTGAACTTAAGTTTTCATTCTTCGAGACTAAGCGTCTCAATGCATTCCGAAACCTCACCGGACTCGAACCAACTACTCCGGCAAGTCACATAATAATTGTAAAGCACGAAATAAGTCGTAAAGGGGGGGGGGAACATAGCTATAATACTCAAAATGATCGGTTGGGTCATTACAAGAACACTGCACCTGAATTGTCACAGAAGATTCTCAATGGCCTTGAAATGGAATCGACAATTCTAAGGGCGAAAATAAAGTTTTTCAACCATAACGCCAGTGATGTAGCTTCATAGCATACTATAAATTCAGCTTCCATAGTGAATGTTGCAAAAATTGTCTGCTTGACACTTCTCCAAGACACAGATCCTCTAGCAAGAAGTAAAACGTATCCTGAAGTAGATTTACCAGTGTCTTTGCAGCCACCCAAATCAGAGTCTGAATATCCAATCATCTCCAATGAGTCAGATTATTTGTATGTGAGCTAAAAATCGTTGGTTCCTTGCAAATATCTCAAAACTCTTTTACCAGCTTTCCAATGGTGAAGACTAGGGTTACTTTGATATCTGCGAAGCATTCCAACCTCAAAGGCAATATCAGGTCTAATGCAGACTTGTGCATACATAAGGCTCCCAACAAACGAAGCATAGGGAATGCCTTTCATTTGCTCCTTTTCCAATGCATTTTGTAGACATTGATTCAATGAGAATCTGTCACCTTTAATTATGGGAGTTGATGTAGGTGAATAATTTTTCATCCTGAATATTTCCAAAATTCTTTCAATGTAGGCCTTTTGAGACTGTCCAAGTAATCTTTGGGATCTGTCTCTGTGAATCTCTATGCCAATGATATAAGAGGCTTCACCCATATTCTTCATCTCAAAATTCTATATAAGGAACTGTTTTGTCTAGTGGAAGAATCCCAAATTACTACTTGCAAGTAAAATATCATCCACATATAGGACTAGAAAAATATATTTGCTCCCACTTATCTTAAGGTATATACACTGATCAATGATGTTCTCCGTAAATCCAAATGAAGAAACAACATTATAAAATTTAATATACCATTGGCGGGAAGCCTGCTTTAGCCCATAAATAGATTTTTTCAACTTGCAAACAAGGTGACTTTTGTCCTTATCACAAAATCCTTCAGGTTGACACATGTATACCTCCTCTTCAAGATCTCTATTCAGAAAAGTTATTTTCACATCCATTTGATGTAACTCTAAATCAAAGCGAGCTACTAATACCATGATTATTCTCAATGAATCTTTCTTTGATACTGGATAAAGGTTTCATTGTACTTAATGCCTTTCCTTTGAGTAAAATCTATGGCTACAAGTCTGGCTTTATATCGTTCGATATTACTAGAGGAGTATCTTTTAGTTTTAAAGACCCACTTGGAACTTTTTAGAGGCTCCCTTTGGTAATTCAACTAGATCACAGACTTTATTTTTAGCCATAGGTTCTAACTCTTCTTTCATGGGATCATACCAAAGTGTGGAGTTTTCTCCACTCATGGCTTGTAAAAATGAGCATGAATCATCTTTTAGTCCTATATCATAATCAGACTCTTGGAGATATACAACATAGTCACTAAAAATTGCTGGTTTTCGAACTCTTGAGGATTTTATTACTCCCACGGATTTGGACACTTCTTCAGTGGGTTCAGGTAAAACGGGTTGATATTCATGTGTCTCCTCAAGTGGTTGTGTCTCCTCAACTTGTTGTTGTTTAGATAATTCATGAGAATATTTTTGAGCAACATTCAAGTTCCTAATAAATAAAGGTACCACATGTGATTCCCTTATTTCTTCAAGTTGCACCTTTTGAGTCAAACCACTCCCACTTTCTTTATGTTCCTCAAGAAATTTAGCATTTCTAGCCTCAACATTTTTAGGAGAATGAGAAGAACAATAAAATCTAAATCCCTTAGAGTTAACCGCATAGCCTATAAAATAACTACTTATTGTTCTTTCATCCAACTTCTTTAGTTGTGGGTTATAAACCCTCACCTCACTTAGACATCTCCAAACGTGTACATGGTTTAAACTAGGTTTCTATCCTTTCCATAACTCAAAAGGTGTCTTGGGGATAACCTTGGATGGAACCCTATTTAACATATACATAACGATTTTTAAGACTTCACTCCATAAGGATGAAGGTAAATTTGATCTGCTAATCATGCTTCTTACCATGTCCATTAATGTCCGATTCCTTGTTTCTGCCACACTATTTTATTATGGTATTTCTGGCATGGTATATTAGGCAATTATACCTTTACTTTCAAGAAACTCAGCAAATAGACCCTTAACTTGTCCCTTATCTGTGTACCTATCATAATATTCTCCACCCCTATCAGATCTTATAATTTTAATTTGAGCACTAATTTTTTTCTCTACTTCTATTTTGTAAACTTTAAAAGCATCAAGTGCTTCTGATTTATTAAACAAAAAATAAAGATACATATATCTTGAATAGTCATCAATAAATGAGATAAAATATCTCTCACCATTCAAGCAAGGAGTAGGAAAAGGTCCACAGATATCTGTATGTATTATCTCAAACAATTGAGAACTTCTTTTGGTACATTTAGTTGATTTATTGGTCTGCTTACCCTTTATGCAGTCCACACAAGTTCCAAAGTTATAAAACTTAAGAGCATTTAGAACTCCATCATTAACTAACTTTTTGACTCTATCAATAGAGATGTGTCCCAATCTCTTGTGCCAAAGACTTGATGAGTTCTCATATAATACATCGCTTAGTGCCAATTTCTTTGTCATGCAAAGTTAAAATATTGCATTCAAATGTGAAGTCTAGCTCAAGTTTATCTAAATTTTCATTCAAATTTCCAAAACCAATAACTTTATTATCTTTCAAAAGTTTCACAGAAGGATAATGTAAATTCAAATCATATCCACTAATCGATAGTCTTGAAAAGGAAATTAAATTTCTAGAATATTCTGGAGCATAAAAAGTATTTTCTAAATCTAAGTGAAAACCATCCTTCAAAATGAGCCAATAAGTCCCCACGCCTTCCACATGTGAACGCGTCCTATTGCCAGAATAGATGTATTGTTCACTTCCTCTCGGCTTCCTTTGAGTTAGAAAGCCCTGCATGATATTGACAATGTAAATTGTAGCACCAGAATCAATCCACCATGTATTATGAGAAACTTCAGTAAAATTAGATTCATAACATACAAAGGTAAAGTTACCTTTCTTCTCAAGTCATTTCTTGTATTTCAGGCAATACTTGTTCCAGTGTCCCTTCTTCTTACAGAAACGACAAGCATCTTTGTCAAAGGTGCTTTTCTTCTTCATGGGAATACTTTTTTCCTTTCTTTGCATTTTTCTTACCATGAGTCACCAGATTAACGCTTTGAGGTGTCTCATCCTTCAACCTCTCTTGTTCTTGAACACACATGGTCAGGAGTTTATTGATTGACCATTTATCCTTATGCGTGTTGTAAGAAATCTTAAACGAACTATATTCTGCAGGAAGGGAGTTGAGAATGAAATGCACAAGAAATGGTTCCGACATATTAACCTCAAAGGACTTGAGTTTAGCAGCAATGTCTCTCATCTCCATGATGTGCTCGTGCACTATACGACTTCTGTCAAAAGTCATACTTGAGAGCCTTTTCATAAGGGTGCTGGCTAAAGCCTTGTCAGAGCTTATAAATTGTTCATCAATTGCCTTCATGTAAGCTTTGACCTTATCGCTATTAGGGATAGAACCCCTAATGCTTTGGCGTATGTGGGCTTTAATGAGCATTAAACTTAAGGGATCGTATCGCTCCCATCGCTCATAATTAGCCATAGCCGCTAGCATACTTGATTCCGTGGGAATAGGTGGTTCTTCCACACTGAGTGCCAGATCCAAATCCGAGTACCCTAAAGTGAGAAGGACTTTCTCCTTCCATTCAACATAATTGTCACCGGAAAGCATTGGAATTCGAGCATTCTCATTAAAAATAGCTGTCGGAAAAGCTGTAAAGACTGCAAAACAAGGATAAATACACATAAGTTATGAACTACAATCCATCAAAGGTGCATCGCATAAAATACCGATTCTAAGTAAATTCTAGACCCTCCTGTGGGCAGAGGTTGCAACCCATGAATAAAATTTAGTTTACTTCATTAGATTAGTAAACCAAAATACATAAAAATTAATCCATACCTGTGAACATAAGATAATTTTCAACTTAAAAACTTACTATCTCCTTCCAATTATTTAATCGGACTAAATAAATGTCATTATAATTTTAATCACTAAACATTATGTGATTAAACAACTTAATTTCTTTTATATCAAGTACTCAAAATGCCGTGGCTGCTCCTAAGTACATCACATAAAAGAAAACTCAAAAATGACATCTCAGAATAATTAACCTTAATTATCAACTCAAGCAAAATATTGATTTGACTTCAAAATAATTACACTTGATATAAGCATAACGCTATATTGCCCCAAATAAAAGTAATCTTATAATCAATCAAAATATTATAAGAACCACACAAAAATATCAAAATTATGATAAGATATTCGAAAAAGAACTTGTTTTATAATAATCTATCAGATGTGTTCTACGGAAGAAGCATATATAAAACAATTTACTAAGTAATTGGTGGCCAAGACTCAGAGAAATCAAAGTGTTTCTGTCCTTAGATTTCAAAAGCAAGGCAAACTGAACTCATGCTTAGTTATATTAGTGCAACTAGTAACTCATATAGAGATATAATCTAGATCAGAATTACTTAGGATCATTACTTCATATCTTCAGCAAACACTATGTATAGAAAAGGCACAGTGAGCATAGGATTCGACATTCACGTGCATCAGATTATGCAAAACGTTTTTGCTGGATTTTTTCTACATATTCTCAAAATCTTCTATTAGTATCAGATTATATCTTAATTCCCGTCAGCAATACTACTGAAGAAAGGTTAAAAAGGACAAGAATAGCATTCGGAAAAAAAATTCGTTTTCAACATATAGAAAAATAAATACTATATAATTATGTTTGGTCTTTAATTTCCAAAAATAGCAGGTAAGCATTACATCTAACCCCATTAAATTACCCTATTATTACCGGTTATGAAATCGAATCATACCAATTGGTAAAATGGAAATATAATGGGTTCTCAACCAGAATATAATACTGAACAACATAGCTAAAGGTCGGCTCTGATACCACATGTTGAAATTAAAAATTTAAACACATACACAGAGCCAACGCAACGGAAATTATACAAGGAACATACCTTCAACCATAGTTATTCAAGTATCATCGAGTCGCCTTGTAAGAACCTTGACAGAAAATATAGGGAGCCTTCTAGCATGTGCCTATCGTAGGATGCCAGACTGAAGGAGTCACTGGCGTATTTATAGGTAGGATAGGGACTGTTAGGCAAATATTTTAGCTCTAGAGACTTCTCCATAAATTATAATTGCCCTAGGGACTCCTAATAAAACTTGTTTCTTTCCATCAAAGAAATAACCATATATGCATAACTACAAAATATTATCTGATATATTATTTTCTTAGGGAGATAAGGTAAATAATTTATTACTTTATATGTTGGCCACACTAGAAGTCTCTAGAAAAGACTGTAAATTTCTAACATAAAAGACTTGATTCTATCAATAGAAAAGTACTTAACTAATATCAACTTTGTTTCCTGCAACATGAAAGGAAAGAACAGTCCGATTTTATTCTTTCTGAATTCTGAATAGAAAAAGCAGGTATTTTCTTAGAGAAATGAACAAAGTTCAACCGCGTAAAGGAAAAGACTTTACATCAACTAAGCTTCTGAGATTCCACATTCAAGATTCAAGAAAAATATCCCACAAGACTCTTGTCATCCATTTTGTCCAAAATGAGGACATTACAATATATGGTATTGGGCAGCCACCAAATACTCTTAATACGATGTGATATTGTCCGCTTTAGGCTTAGCTTGCACAATTTTTCCAGAAGGCCTCACTCCATTAAGAAATTCCTACACTTTTTATGTAGGCTCACAATCTTTTCAACTACCAATTTGTTCGCATATCCAACAATATCTCTCCCTCAAAATATGTTCCACGTGGCCCCTACCACGATCCATGGGTCTCTCCCTTGAACCAACTTCCACATGGCCCCAATTACCATGATCCACAGGTCAAATTTTCAGATTCACTGTGTGCCACCCATATAATTGTCAGAGTATTTATACCCACAACTGAAAGTGCAAGAGGGGGGGGGGGAGGGGGAGGGGGTGAATTGTAATTTTTCTTTTCTTTTACAAGGTAGTCGACTAACTTGCGTTCTAATCGACAGGACTTTCGATATGAGATGTAAACTAAATACATGAAAATAAACTGCAGAAAATAAATGACACATGATGTTTTATACTGGTTCAGATTCAGAATGAATCCTACGTCCAATCCCCTTAGGTTGCAAGGGTGTTCTCTATCAAGTATAAAGTTGCGTAGTACAGATGGGTTGGTATTGTTATACACCAATAACTTCGTCACTTTGTCTTTCCTCTCTTCTTGATACAATGCCTCACCAGTGATTTTTCTCTCTTTCTTCTCTTCCTCGTTACACAGCAAATCTATAGCAGACTACAATGCTTGTTTGAAGTAGAACAAAGAGATTAATATTGGTTCGATCAAAGTATATTCTTCCTTTGCACCTTTTGTAGTATATATAAGAGGGTTTGTCTCCATTCTTCACGGCGTGATAGTTCCATAGCTGAAAGGCAACCCAAGGAAGTTGATTCTCAGAATCAATCAAGATGATTTTCTTCCAAGAATAGAGTGGATTTTTTTCATTACTTCCTTGATTTCCTTTTCTTTGCAACCCGTTGAGATAGAATATTCTCTTGAGATCTTCTATAGTGATTGATTGATCTTCTATAGTGATTGATTGGTCTTCTATATCGATTGATTGATGCCTTCCATAAATAACTGAATCGAATATTTGTTTTCCATGAAGCTCTCAATCACAACATATTTACTCCTTGATTATTGCTTTTGGATCTTGACTCGCATGTTTGATTCCTTGATTCTTGCTTTCAAATCTTCTACTAGAATCTTTCCAATTCATGTGAATTCCTTCTTTGTGATTGGTTTTCTGCAATTAGAATTAAGCTATTGTCTATCATTAAAACATATATCTGACAATCTCTCCCTTTCTACTGATGACTAAAAACTTAATTCATTCTACTTCCCAAGTTCCCAGTTTATAGACTCCTCTTCCGTGGCTTTAGTAGGCTCCCCTCAACTTGTTATCAGGTACCTTGAGTCGACTCCCCCTTATTCAGATGCCCAGTAGTTGACTTTTGTTCAATTAGTCGACTGAACCTTACCCTGCAAGTTAGTGATATTCTATTCTCCCCCTTTGGCATCAATCAAAAGAGGGTTAAGAAAGTTTAAATACTAGCAGATTAGAATAGAAGATATTAAACTTAATTACAGTTATCCATAGAGTATCCAAAAGAAACATGCAAGCACAAAAATGATAATCCATAGATACTAAAAGAAATTGTCTAAACAACCAACACAAATCATCAACCAAGAAAATAGGTAAGGGTGTTACAGATAGCTTTTTTGGGGTGATTAAAGCTTGGTTCATTGTGGTTGAGATTCCATCGACACGATCACGAACTTCCTTGAAAGCTTTCACTACCTTTTCTGCGGTTTTCAGCACCATGACTCTTAGCTTGGACACGTCAGATCCTGTTTCCTTTGCAATTACATAGATATTGCCAACTGAGGTCCGGGTTACCAGAAGTAGCTCTTTGATGGTAGTCACCTTGTCATCAAGTGCAGCTATCTTTTCAAGCAACTCATGATTATTGATAGCAGTATGAGGAGTATCAACCTTTACCTTGGAACTGGGCGAATCACTTTGGCTTTAATTTTCTGCTTCATTATCCAAGTTCCATCCACAATAACATATCCCATGATAACGAATGCCATATTATTATAACACTTGGAAACAGATACATCGGGATAGTTTGAGAGGGGATATTGAAGGCCTCAAGGAGGTGAGTGATGACCATCACATAGGGTAGACTCAAAGGATATTCATCACATTCAATCATGAAATTTATTACCCAGGAGGACAGTTTCACTTTGTGCTTGGTGAGAAGATAGTAGACTAAAAAATTGTCCATTTGAGATAGTGTGGTATAGGAACCAGTTCTGCGAATAATGGTGGTAGCAAGAATGTGGCAAGAATACGGGTTTCAAAGTTAATATCACTGGATCCTAATTAATTTGGCAGGGGATCAGACAGGGAATCAGCAAGACATTGTTTGGCTTGTTCAAACGACACTTCAAAATCATCAGGTCAGGAGATTATAAACAGAGCAGAGTAACTAGAACTTTTATACTTAAACAAAGAATCAAAAGTAGAACAGTCTAGAATGATATGCTAACCTAGCACGAGTGACTCAATTTTATCAGAATTCTGGGGAAGATTTGCATAGAACATAGAGACTAGATCTTCATAGACTTTTGGAGGGGTTAGGGTAAAGGAAATTTCCCATCCTTGAAGCATGAAGAAATCTTTTATCATGTAGGCTAGGGCTTCCATCTGTTCCAAGTTGATGATTCTTCATGAGAATTTGAGTTTCCTTTGAAGGAGACAAACTTATATATGTTGGGAGAATCCCAATAATTCAATTCTGAGTCCAACTCATTATCCAAGTGTAACGGCCTAATTGGTTATTTTGAGCTCTAGCATGTCGTTCGGCTGTTGTAGACCTTGAGTAGATTTACTTCATATTTTATGACTTGTATGTGTGGTCAAAATTGAATTTCGGGAGGTTCGGGGTTGATTCGGATAGAAAATTCTCAATTTGGAAGCTTTAAGTTGGAAGAGTTGACCAAGGTTTGACTTTTGAGTAAACAACCTCAGAATCAGGATTTGAATGTTTCAATAGGTTTGTATGATGATTTAGGACTTGGGCATATGTTCGGGTTGAATATCGGGTGACCCGGAAGCATTTTGGTGTTTATTGTTGAAAGTTGGCAATCCAAAGGTTTTAGAATTTTCTAAGTTTTGTTTGAAGTAGACTTTGATGTTATCGATGTCCATTTGGGCTGAGCCTTGGAATAGGTTCATATTGTGATTTATGACTTGTACGTAAAGTTTGGTGTCATTCTGGAATGTTTAAGTGTAATTCAGACGCTCGTAAAGTTTGAAAGTAGTTTGGTGTGATTTGAGGCCTCGAGTAGGTTTATGTTATATTTTGAAATTTTGGTTGACTGCTCAACGCAAAAAATTGCTCTTCGCGAACGTGAAGGTATCCCACGAAGGCAAAGAGCAAAACTCGCCTGGGCAGTATTTTAAATGGGCAGACCGAGTATTTTAGTATTTTGAGCATATTTTGAATTCTAGAGTTCCGTTAGAGGTAATTTTAGCGGCGTTGTTTTGGTCCAAACAAGGGGGTAAATATCTAAGCTTTTTTTTTTGATGTTTTTCCATGATTATATTTGTTGGTTATCATTTTTATCCGTATTTAGATTGTAGAAATTGGGGTTTTGAGCCCCAAAGTTATGAGATGGTAAAAACTTGATTTGAGGTTCCACTCATCAACGAAATTGGATGCTTTTTGAAATGTATACTGTATAATTATGGGCAATATTTATTTTCGATAATTTTCGGAATGCGGACGCGTGAGCTCGGGGGTTGACTTTGTTAACTTTTCTTGAGGAGTTCGGAATTTATTTGTAATTATTAAATTACGAGTATTGGAGTATATTTTAATTGGTTTGCACGTTGTTTGATTAGTTTCAGATCTTTGGCACCGGTTTGAGGTGTTAGAAAGGCGTTGAAGCCGATTATCGGATTTCGAAGTAAGGTAAGTCTCCTATCTAACCTTGTGAAGTGGAAATTACCGCATAGGTGTTATATTTATTATATGCTACATGTTGTGGGAGCTACGCACGTATGAGGTGATGAGTGTCCGTGCATATGCTAGAAGTCCTGATTATGTCCGGGTAGACTTAAACTCATGCCGTGCTTTAATTGTATTATTTGTGTTATTCTTGCACGTACAATTGCTTTAGTTTGCATTATGACCTAAGACTAGACTCGTGTAAAGTAATGGACTCGTTATTTTAGATACTTGACAAGCTACTTGTTCAGTTGTAAAAATTGTACTTCCCTTACTGATTTCTTCTGCATTGTATGTATCCATTGAAAAGTTTTCTTGAATTTCATAACTCATACGTATATGCGTGATTGGGGTCAAAGACCCGTAAAAGCTTCATATTCTAATGGTATCGGGACATTCGCCTCGGCAACTTCATAAAATACTCTAATGGGATCGGGCCGTTCGCCTCAGCAAGATATTGTACCACATTCTAATGGGATCGGTTCGCCTCGGTAGTATCATGTAACACACTCTTTTGGGATCAGGCTGTTCGCATCGGTAGTATCATGTAACACATTCTTATGGGATCAGGTCATTCGCCTCGGCAGTATTAGGTAACACACTCTTACGGGATCAGGTCGTTTGCCTCGGCAATATCATGTAACACACTCATATTGGATCGGGCCACTTGCCTTTGCATGATATTGTAATACACTCTTATAAGATTAGGCTGTTCACCTTGGCAGTATTATGTAACACACTCTTATAGGGTTGGGTCGTTTAACACACTCTTATAGGATCGGGCTATTCCCCTTGACGTGATATTGTAATACACTCTTATGGGATAAGACCGTTCGCCTCGGCAGAATCGTGCGAAATTCATGATAAGGAATCCGCATACTCATGAATATTTTGATTGAGATGTGACCGTTGAGTGGGTATTGACCATTAAGTAGTCCATTTGAGAAAGTATCCAATAATTGAGGAATTGTGTTCATTGTTCAGCTGTAGACTGTATTATTTGCCTATATCTATACTCATTGTTTACTTACCATATTTCATACTTGTCTACTTTATTATATTTGATTTACTGGACCACTAGTAAGTGTTAATGTTGACCCCTCGTTACTATTTTTCTGGGGTTAGGCTAGATACTTATTGGGTACGCTTTGATTTACGTACTCATGCTACACTTCTGCACTTATTGTGCAGGTAAATATTTCTAGTGTTCTTTTGGGCGCAAAGGCGCAGCTATCGCGGGGACTTTACGGTGAGCTGCATCCCATGCTGTGATCCGCAGCATACAGAGTCTCCATCATAATTATTTATATTATCCTGTATATCTTGTATTTCAGACAGATGTTTGTATTTTTATTGAATTTCCTAGTAGATGCTCATGCATTTGTGACACCGGAATTTGGGGTGTTCAAGAATTTATTTATGGATTGTTTTACATTGACACTCTTTTACTTTATATTTTAATTAGAATGTACATATCTATTATTTTTAAATGCATCGATCTCTCTGTCTAATAATGTTTATGATTTTAAAAATAATAAAATGAATAATTAAGTTGGTAGTTCACCGTTGGCTTGCCTAACTGCAACGTTAGGTGCCATCACGGCCTATACTAGATTTTAGGTCGTGACAACTTGGTATCAGAGCTCTAGGTTCATTTGGGTCTCACGAGTCATGAGCAAGTCTAGTAGAGTCTTGCGGATCGATACGGAGACGTTTGTACTTATCTTCGAGAGACTACAAGGTTGTTAGGAGCACTTCCCTTCTTGATTCCTCATCGTGCAAGTTGGTTCCATTGAAGTTTATGCCTTCATTTCCTTCCTACTCATTCTTATACGATGTTGAGCGCTTGTTATTAATTGGGCATCAAGGAGTTGTATAGGTACTGCAGATGTGGTGCATGATGTTTCTCCTTGCGTATTCAAGTAGGCTATTATCATCACCTTGTGGAGGAGCGTTCTGCCATTTCAGCCCAGTGTTGGTGTTACCTACTATCGAGATTTGATATTTCCAAAATTAGTGGAATTTTTGTTAATATTGTGGTGTCGCCGTCCTTGATTGAATGCATTGAGGCTTATTGGCATGTTGGTCTTTGTTTGTTAGCCTTTGGGCACTTCATTGTGAGATGCAACCTAAGAGGAAGTTATCAAAGATGGTTGTGTATTGCGACTTCAGGATCGAATCGGCGCTTCCAGTGTTGGTGGTTCGAGGAAGATTATCTCTGAGGTGGTTTCAATGCTTAGGAATTTTTAATGTGACGAGAAGGGCTTGATTGGAATTTAGGAAAAAGTGAAGTGTTCGATCATTGTTTTGGATGCAATACGGTTTCGAGTTTCAAACATAGTGTTGGACCTTCTATGATGTTAATGAATGAAAGGATTATTACAGATGGCGGATAAGTGTGGACCTAAGGAGGTTAGTCAATTTCATCATGGATGCAACTATATCAATGACGTTGGTGGAGGTCGATACAAAGTTAAACAAGTGGGCTATTTCCTGTGAGCCGGTTAGCGGTTGCGCGATTTTGATGAGGTTCCTACGAAGAGTTCTACTTTCTTCCCAACATGGGATAGATGTACTGTGAGGTAAGCTTGGATCGCTTGAAGAAGATGGTACGATGGTTAGGAGGTCGAGTGTATGATTGTGGCGGATAATTAGGGATGTGTTATGATTAGACCAACAAGAACATATGAGAAATTTGGCTGAGCAATGGTGTGGGATCATGGTAACTGGGAAGAAGAGGTCGTTGTGGAGTCCGAATCTATGTGGTTGTAGTGTAAAGCTAAGTAGGGGAGCCCATCATCTATGAGCGAGTCACGTGGTTATGTGCCTGTGTAGTGTCTGGTTATCTGTGCATTGGTGGATTAGTTATGACCAAGAGGACAAGGAATTTTGGATAAAGAATTTGACGTGTATGTGTTACATTCCGCCTTATTAATTCAGGTGCAGGTGTTGGGGATGACTCAAAATTTATACTTCATGTGGATGTGATAGGCAAGGAAAAGAATTTATGTGGTTGCTTTCTTGAAAGTGTTAATGTTCTATCAGAGCACGAGAGATTGGTTACATATTCGGGACCAGATCAGATTGGGTGATTGTCAACAATGGTTCTAGTGGGTACAAGAATTAAAGTGGGGTGTTTAAAGATTTTTGGGTTCGTTATGTGGCTGAAGACTGGGTTTTGCAGCAGAGTGTGAAGAATACTTGGGAAATTTCTATGTTATCATCGGGTCTACGGTACCGTGTTAGAGTAAATTGGAAGGAGTAGAGTTAGTTAGTAATGGTTTGAATCAACGTGGTTGTGGAAATGATCGGTTCCTTCGGTTTGTTAAGCTATAAACGTGATTCACGGCTGTATGTGCGGGCTTGACAGCCATCATAATTTGATTGATTTTGAGGTATTTGATTTGGATGGTGTTGTTACGTGTAAATATATCCGGGAAGAGTTACAGCAACTTAGACTTCGACTTGAAGGTTGCATTTTCTGCGGTTATGGGAATTTAGTTGCGTGTTGCAATTGTTCTTCTAAGATGAGTGGAGTGAAATGGGTTCTAGCCGATGAAGTGTTTATTCTACTAGTGGTTCAGGGGTTATGATGAAATTCTTAAACTCGCATAGCATCATGATAGGTGCAGTGACCGGTAGGGAAATGGGAAGTTGAGGATGAAGGTTGCGGTTCGGTTTTGACAAGAAATCACAAAATTGGAGGAGCAGGGGAAGATTTCAGATGATCAGAGTATGCTGGTACTATTTTTGGGCAGCTTGAGTATGGTCTGTTTTGTGGAAGAAGTGTTGGGTATTGAAATACGAATGCTTGACTAGTACTATGGAAATGGCATGGTCAATGGCCATTAATGTTTAGATGTTTTCTACCTGGTACGAAAGGTTGTGGGAGTATATTCCATGGGAAGATCATACAGGTGCGACATGATAGTCATTCGATTGTTAGAGATTGAAATCAGATATGAGGATTTTGGTACTGTCGCCAATGGGAGAGGTGATGACTGAGAGGCGCTCGATTCCCTTGGTTGTGGACTGTGGGAGTTTTTTTCATATTTGACGGTTGCTCTTAAGTCATGGATTGGGTCATTATAGATCCTTGAAAGGTTATTAGCCCAGTATGGGATGATCGGAATCGGCTTGAGGTCCGCTTGTAGATCTAATGTGAATGTATGCCCTATATCAGGTCGAGTGTTGTGAGACGACATGATTATTTTCACGTGTGTTGTGGTCCTGTGTAGCTTGTCAATTATTGCACCTTAGTCGTGCTTGAGTTTTGTAGTGCATGGCGCTATCCTCTCCCCAGGGTCGTATTTAAGCACTTGGCGTGCTTATGGTCGATATTCGGGCATTTTATAGGTATGAGCATTATGGCTCGATTGGCATTTCCTTATTGATTATTATGTGCGGATCGGGTGGCATGCCGCCACAAGTATGTTGTTTGGATCGGGTTGCACGCTGCAACGGTAATATGTGTAGATCGGGTTGCATGCCACAACAGTGAGATGTTAAGTACGGTTCCCTATAATTATTTTTGGGTTCGTTACGTGGACTGAGTAGTTCTTTGCCAGAGTTTGTTCTTCCTTATGTGTCATGTCTGAGTTGTAGCTTGTTGGGTCATTGATTGTGTCATATGAGATTTAATCAGTGTTTGAGGTGGCTTATTACCTGAGCATCTTGTACTCGGTGAGATGTGGTTATTGGACCTGAAAATCAGTGCGATCAGATTTATGTAAGGTATATTAAATAGGATATGTCACTATTTATTTCAGAATGAGGCAAGGGATCTTGTCAAGCAGAGTGACTCGAGTAGGTGCACGGGGTGTTAAACAATGATTTTGGACAACTCTAGAACGGTTCTTAGCACATTTGAGGACGGACGTATGTTTAAGTGGGGGATAATGTAACAACTCGTCTGGTCGTTTTAATCTTGAGAATGTCGTTCTGTTATTTTAGACCTTGAGTATCTTCACTCATGTTTTATGACTTGTACGTGTGGTCGAAATTAAATTTCGGGAGGTTCGGGGTTGATTCGGATGGAAAATTCTCAATTCGGAAGCTTTAAGTTGGAAGAGTTGACCAAGGTTTGACTTTTGAGTAAACAACCTCGGAATCAGGATTTGAAGGTTTCAATAGGTTCGTATATTGTTTTGAAACTTGGGCGTATGTTTGGGTTGAGTATCGCGTGGTCCGGGTGCATTTCAATACTTATTGTGGAAAGTTAGGAATTCAAAGGTTTTAGAATATTCTAAGTTTGGTTTGAAGTGGACTTTGGTGTTATCGATGTCCGTTTGGGGTTCTGAGCCTTGGAATAGGTTTGTATCATGTTTAATGACTTGTACATAAAGTTTGGCGTCATTCAGGAATGTTTAAGTGTAATTCGGATGCGTTCGTCAAAGTTTGAGTGTTTGAAAGTTAGAAGGAGGATTTGATCGTCGATTCATGGTTTTGATGTTTTTTGGTGTTATTTGAGGCCTCGAGTAGGTTCTTTTTTTTTTTGGGACTAGTTTGTGTAATTGGACAGGGTTCCAGGGGCCTCGGGTGTGTTTTGGATATGCTTGGGTTGTATCACGCTCTTATTTCATGTTTCAATGTCGTTTCTTTGGACATAAAGGGTACCATATTGAGCAAAGGACATTTTATTTGTGATTGGAATGAAACATTAGATCCGTATCATAATTATGGAACCATAGCAACAAGAGTCGTCGAAGTCTGAGGTCGTATGAGAGAGTTATGCCCATTTCCGTGTCGGGAAAGATAGATGGTTTCTGGTGCAGACTTTGTTCTTCGCGAACGCAAGGGAGGTTAGGTCCCGCGAATGCGAAGAAGGAAATTTGGGTTGACCGGTCAGGGCGATAAATTGCTCTTCGCGAACGCGAAGGTGTCCCGCGAAGGACAAGAACAAAAATCGCCTCGGTAATGTTTTAAATGGGCAGATCGAGCATTTTAGTATTATGAGCATATCTTGAGTTTGAGAGCTCCGTTTGAGGTGATTTTAGCGGCGTTATTCTCGTCCGAATAAGGGGGTATATATATGAGATTTATTTTGATATTTTTTCATGATTATTTTCGTTGGTTATTATTTTTATACGTGTTTAGATTGTAGAAATTGGGATTTTGAGCCACAAAGTTAAGAGATGGTAAATCCTTGATTTGAGGGTCAATTGATGAACAAAATTGGATGATTTTCGGAAATATACTATATAATTTATGGGTAATAATTATTTTTGATAATTTTTGAAATCCAGACGCGTGGGCCCAGGGGTTGACTTTGTTGACTTTTGAAGTATTGGAGTATATTTTGATTAGTTTGCATGTTGTTTGATTAGTTTTGGGTCGTTTGGCATCGGTTTGAGGTGTTAGAAAGGTGTGGAAGCCGGTTATCGGATTTCGGAGCGAGGTAAGTCTCATGTCTAACCTTGTGAGGGGAAAATTACCGCATAGGTGTTATATTTGTTATGTGCTACATGTTATGGGAGCTACGGACGTATGAGGTGACGAGTGTCCGTGTGTATGGTAGAAGTCCTGATTATGTCCGGGTAGACTTAGACTCACGCCGTACTTTAATTGTATTATTTGCGTTATTCTTGCACATATAATTGCTTTAGTTTGCATTATGATCTGAGACTAGACTCGCGTAAAGTAATGGACTCGCTATTTTAGATACTTGACAAGCTACTTGTTCAGCCGTAGAAATTGTACTTCCCTTACTGATTTCTTCCGCATTGTGTGTATCCATCGGAGAGTTTTCTTGAATTTCATAACTCACACGTATATGTGTGAGTGGGTCAAAGACCCGTAAAAGCTTCATATTCTAATGGGATCGGGTCGTTCGCCTCGACAACTTCATGAAATACTCTTAAGGGATCGGGTTGTTCGCCTTGGCAACTTCATGAAAAACTCTTATGGGATCGGGTTGTTCGCCTCGGCAGTATCATGAAACACACTCTTATGGGATCGGGCCGTTTGCCTCAGCAGAATTTTTTAACACACTCTTATGGGATAAGGCCGTTCGCCTCGGCATTATCATGTATCAAATTCTTATGGGATCGGGTCGTTCACCTCGGCATTTCTATGAAACACTCTTATAGGATCGGGTAGCTCGCCTCGGCAGAATCGTGCGAAATTCATGATAAGGAGTCCGCATACTCATGCATATTTTGATTGAGATATGACCGTTGAGTGGGTATTGACCATTAAGTAGTCCATTTGAGGAAGTATCCAATAATTGAGGAATTGTGTTCATTGTTCAGATGTAGACTGTGGTATTTGCCTATATTTGTACTCATTGTTTACTTACCATATTTCATACTTGTCTACTTTATTATATTTTATTTACTGGACCACTAGTAAGTGTCAATATTGACCCCTCGTTACTACTTCTCCGGGGTTAGGCTAGATACTTACTGGGTACGCGTTGATTTACGTACTCATGCTACACATCTACACTTATTGTGCAGGTATATATTTCTGGTGGTCTTTTAGGCGCAAAGGCGCAGCTATCGCGGGGACTTTATAGTGAGCTGCATCCTATATTACGATCCACAGCATATGGAGTCTCCATCATAATTATTTATATTATCTTGTCTATCTTTTATTCTAGACAGATGTTGTATTTTTATTGAATTTCCTAGTAGATGCTTGCACTTGTGACACCGAGTTTTGGCGGTGTTCTAGAATTTGTTTATGGATTATTTTATATTGATACACTTTTACTTCATATTTTAATTCGAATGTACGTATCTACGATTTTTAAATGCATTGATATCTCTATCTAATAAGGTTTGTGATTTTAAAAAGAATAAAATAAATAATTAAGTTGATAGTTCATCGTTGGCTTGTGTAACAGCGACGTTGGGCGCTATCAGGACCTATACTAAATTTTGGGTCATGACACCTATTCTATCTTCACCTTCTTTGGAGTGAACGCTTCTACTCTTTCCATGGGTCACTTTCCTAGTGCCTTTTCTGTTCGAGCATTATCAGAAAGGTTTTTTTGAGACGAAGTAAAACCTTCAGAGTGGTTAGAGCCAATAGTGACTTGTTCTGACAGTTGAGAAGGGGGTTTCCCTTTGGATCGGGTGCTTTTGCGAGTGGAAACAGAGAAATTTTTTGAAGTTTTAGCCATTAGAGAGTTTGAGTGAAGGTTGCACAGAGAAGACTCAAAGAAGAGGCGGACTTATAGAGATGGAGGAAAGAGTGAAGAGACTGGACTGGATCAACGTGACTGATGGGGCAGAGAAAGGGAACAGACACGACTAATTGGTTCAGTTTCCATCTCAATAAACCAAAGGCGGAAAGAAGTGCTAAAAACGGAGGCGCTTAATTAATGAAGCATGCAGTGATAATGAAGTACACGAACAAAAGATTTTTTACCAAAATTATTAAAACACGCAATTTTTAAAAAGTACCAAAATTTCAATGCCTTATTTTGAAAAAGTAGTAATGCCAAGTATATCCCTAAGGGGTTGAAACTTGTCCTCTAGCAAAGGCTTAGTAAAAATATTAGCTAATTGATTTTCAGTGCTAACAAACGATAATTCAATGTTACTCTTAGAACATGGTCTCTAATGAAATGATGCTTGATATCTATATGCTTTGCTCTAGAATGATGCAATGAATTGTTTGAAAGACAAATGGCACTAACATTATCACAGAAAATTTTAACAGGCTTAAAAGAAAGATCACAGTCACTTAGCTTATGGGCCATCCAAAGTAGTTGGCCATAGAATTGTCCAATGGAAATGTATTCGACTTCAGTTGTAGATAATGCAACTGATCTATGTTTCTTACTAATCCGGGAAATAAGCAGTTTTTCGCGTAGTTGACAAGTTCCACTTGTGCTTTTCCAGTCGTCTTTATCTCCTACAAGATCTGCGTCTGAAAAACCTTCAAGCTTAAAATTATTAAGATGTGGATAACATAATTCATGATTTTCAATACAAATAAAATATCAGATAATTCGTTTCACGACTTTTAATTGTGACTCGTTGGGAGCTTCTTGGAACCTGGCACATCTGTACACACTAAACATTATGTTAGGATGACTAGCAATTAAATAAAGTATAGATCCAATCGTTCCACGATATTTTGATTCATCCAATGGTTTTCCTTCCCCATCTTTGTTAAGAGATGTAGCTGGACTCACGGGAGTCCCAAGTGCCTTGGCATTGCTCATTTCGAATTTCTGTATCAGCTCCTTCGTGTACTTTGTCTGACTTATAAAGATTCCTTCATTTAATTACTAAATTTGAAGTCTAAAGAAGAAAGTCAATTCTCCCATCGTGCTCATTTCAAACTCATTTTGCATGAGATGTGAGAATTCCTTGCATAGAACAGGGTTAGCACTTCCAAATATAATATTATCAACATAGATTTAAATAATGAGATTTTCCGAAGATGACTTTTGATGAAGAGGGTAATATCAATCTTACCTCTTGAGAATCCATGATTGAAAACAAATGAGCTTAGTCTTTCATACCAAGCTTTAAGTACTTTTGTTTAGCCCATAGAGGGCCTTAGTCAACTTAAATACATGATAAGGAAGTTGTGAGTTTTCAAAGCCAGGAGGTTGTTTAACATAAACCACCTCATCAATGAAGCCATTTAAAAATGCACTTTTAACATCCATTTGAAATAATTTAAAACCTTTCAAAGAAGCATATGCTAGTAAAATATGAATTTATTCTATTCGTGCTACCAGAGTAAATGTTTCATCATAGTCGACTCCTTCATGTTGAGAGTAGTCCTGAGCGACTAGCCTTGCTTTATTCCGGATAACTTTACCTTTTTCATTCAGTTTGTTTCTGAATACCCAATTGGTTTCTATGATTTCTGCATTTGTTGGTTTGGGCACCAATGTCCAATCTTGATTTTTGTCAAACTGGTCAAGTTCTTCTTGCATAGCCTGTACCCAACTAGAGTATTTCAAAACTTCATCAACTTTCTTTGGCTCTATTTGGGATATGAGTGCAATGTTAGCCTTTTTATTTAGAGATCCTCTTGTTTTCTTTCCATCAGTTGGATTTCCAATGATAAACTTCTACGGATATTCTAGTTCACTTCTCCATTCGTTTGGTACTACTTCAGTACGTTGAGTAGTTGACTCATTTTGAGTTGATCATGCTCACTGGTGTCTTTAGTAGTCGACTGTGGGATTTCAGTTGCACTCAAAGAAGATTCTTTTGAAATCATTTGTTCATTGATCTTTGGTTGATTATGACTCTCTTCATCACCTGCAACATCTTTTTTCTCTGCCATAGAGTTATTATCATCAAAAATAAAATGAGCTGATTCTTCTAACATAAAGTATGCTTATTATAGATTCTAAAGATCTACTATTATTTGAGTAACCGAGAAATATAACTTCATCAATTTTTGGGTCAAACTTACCAAGATTATCCTTACTATTATTGTGGACAAAAAATTTGCTTCCAAAGAAATGAAAGTATCCAATGTTGGGTTTCTTACCTTTCCATAGTTCATCTGGAGTCTCCTTTAAAATAGGCCAGATTAAGCACCTGTTGAGAATGTGACATGTTGTACTAACTGTTTCTGCCCAGAAGTAATTTGGTAGGGAATGTTCTAATATTATGGTTCTTGCCATATCTTGCAAAGTTCTGTTTTTGCGTTCAACCACTCCATTTTGCTATGGTGACCTTGGTGCTGAGAAATTACGAGGGTATCCTTGATCATTGAAGAATTCCTCAAATGCTCTGCTTTCAAATTCTCCTCCATGATCACTTTGAATAGTTGAGATAAGGTACCCCTTTTCTCTATCTATCTTTTTAGAGAAAATCTCAAAGTTCTATAGAGCTTCATCTTTGTGAGCCAGAAATATTACCTAGGTAAAACGTGTGTAGTCATCCACAATAACAAAAGCATACCCTTTTCCTCCTATACTAGCAGTTCTAGTTGGTCCAAACAAGTTCATATGCAGTAGTTGAAGTGGCTTGCTAGTGGAAACAATATCCCTGGGTTTGAAAGAGTTTATAGTTTGCTTACCAAGCTGACATACATCACATACATGGTTTCTAGAATAGTTTAGCTTAGGAAGACCAATGACCAAATCATATTTAGAGAGTTTTTCAATCAAATGCATGCGAGCATGACTAAGCTTTTTGTGCCAAAGCCAGGGATCATCAGTAATGGATGCAAGATACATATGAATTTCCAAATTATCAATGCAATAAAAAATATAGACATTTCCATACCTCTTTCCTGGAAGAATGATTTTACTTGATTCATCTTCAATAGCACAACCAATTTTCTTGAATTTCGCTTCATATCCGAAATCACACAGTTGATTGATACTTAGTAGATTGTAATTTAGTCCATCTACAAGATTATCTTCAGTGATATCACAGTTGTTATTAAAGAAAATAGTTCTGGTACCGACAATTTTGCCTTTTGAATCATCACTAAACTTAACGTTTCCTCTATTGATTTTGGTAACTTCCTTGAAGAGATTTTTGCCGCCCGTCATGTAACTGGAACATGCACTGTCGAGATACCATTTACCTTTTTGACTTTTCATGTGGTGTTCCTTCAAAGAATGCTTATTACCTTCTTTTAGGTACCCAAGCTTTCTTGGGTCCTTATTGGTTAGTTTTACCAGGATCAGTGCTTTGTTTTGGTTTCCAAATCCATCCGGAGACATTTGATTTACGAAATCTACAAAAGGAATATTTATGTCCAGCCCTATTACAGTAATGACATACAAGGATTGATCTAGACTTTGACATTCCACTAGTGTTAATACTTGTGGACTCTATTCTGGCATGCCCATTTTCCAGTTGACTTGTAAGTCACTTGGTTGGACTTGACAGAACTGTGACTGATGAACTTGCGCATGCCATTAAGTTGCGCTTGCAATTCCTGAACCTTATCTTGAAGTACATCTCTTTCGATCTCACATACTTCAAGTTTGAGTTCCTAGTCCTTCTTTTTCCAACTGAGTCTCTTTAATTCATTTAGCAATTTTGAGACTCTTTTAGGGTAAGATCAAGCAATTCATTACATCTATCACAGTGATAGGGTCTTACCTTACTTGTTCCACCTCGTGCCATGAAGTAATTTTTCAATGTCTTCTTTACAGTCATCGTCTGGTGTATCTTCATCAGTCCAGCAATTAAAGTATTTGTTCATATCATTTTCCAAAGTCATCATGAAACATAGATTTTCTA
Organism: Nicotiana tabacum; assembly: GCF_000715075.1. Lineage (NCBI taxonomy): Eukaryota > Viridiplantae > Streptophyta > Magnoliopsida > Solanales > Solanaceae > Nicotiana > Nicotiana tabacum. Next base: position 13,955,151 of record NC_134097.1, on the reverse strand, counting down.
TTTCTTCATGTTCTGAACTATCTTTATCACTCCAGCTTCCAAAAGATTTATTTTTATTGAACCCTCTGGAGACTTTCATTTTAAGATCTGGGCATTCAGCTTGAACATGGCCATACCTTCCATATTCAAAGCATTTTCCATCATTTTTGTATTGTTCATTGTATTGCCTGGTTCGTCTAGATGACATCCTTTCCTTCTTTGTGTTTCTGTATCTTCTCATAAATCAATTCATATTTCTTGACACCATCATCAGGATCATTTTTAGGACCTTCAGTTGTATTTTTGAAAGCAATTATTTTCTTCTTTTCCTCTTGGCGAGTTTTCTTGAGATGGGTTTTTTCTCAAATACTATAAGATCTCCTCGTAGTTCATCTTATGAAAGTTTGTCTAGATCATGAGATTCGAGTGCAATTATTTTGTCTAGATATTCTCGTAGTTCATATTATGAAAGTTTGTCTAGATCTTGAGATTCCAGTGCAACTACTTTGTCTGCCATATAGTAGGCAAACTTCTCAGGATTTTTCGAATTTGATCACCACTTGAATAGAGTTTACCAAACTCTTTTAGATCACCAATGATTTTGCTGAATCTTGAAAATATCTTCTCAATGGACTCTCCTTCTTTCATCTGGAAAAGTTCATAATCGTGAACCAACAGATTTATCTGGGTTTCTTTCACTTTGTTGGTACCTTCATAGGTAACTTCCAGTTTGTCCCATATTTCCTTGGCGGTATCACAACTTAAAATTTTCTCATGCTCTTCTCCACTAATGGCATTATAAAGCAAGTTTCGTGAAGTAGCATTAACTTGAACAACGGTCATTTGCTCGTCTGTGTATTCATCTATATCTTTAGGGTTGGCGAGTGGTTGAGCTGCTACTGGTAGTGGATAATTTTCCTTTTTGATAACGCGCCATACTTTGACATCATAGGACTTTGCATAAATTTTCATGCGCACTTTCTAGTGAGAAAAGTGTTGTCCATTGAAATATTGGCCTGACTTATGACGTTTCCTCTTGACAGATTTCTCCAATAGTTACTTGATTTGCCATGATCTTTTCTCACAAGTTGTTAAGCAAAAATGTGAGACCCACTCTGATACCAATTGAAAGTGCAAGAGGAGGGGGTGAATTGTAATTTTTCTTTTCTTTTACAAGGTAGTCGACTAATTTGCGTTCTAGTCGACTGAACTTTTGATATGAGATGCAAACTAAACACAGAAAAATAAACTACAGAAAATAAATGACACTGGATGTTTTATACTGGTTCGAATTCAAACTACGTCCAGTCCCTTTGGGTTGCAAGGGTGTTTTCTTTCAAGTATGAAGTTTCTTAGCACATATGGGTTGGTGTTGTTATACATCAACATTTTCGTCGCATTGTTCTTTCCTCTCTTCTTGATACAATGCCTCACCAGTAATATTTCTCTCTTTCTTCTCTTCCTAGTTACACAACAAATCTATAGTAGACTACAATGCTTGTTTGAAGTAGAACAAAGAGATTGATATTGGTTCGACCAAAGTATATTCTTCCTTTGCACCTTTTGCAGTATATATAAGAGGGTTTGTCTTCATTCTTCACGGCGTGAAAGCTTCATGGCTGAAAGGCAATCCAAGGGAGTTGATTCTCAGAATCAATCAAGATGATTTTCTTCCAAGAATAGAATGGACTTTCTTTTCATTGCTTCCTTGATTTCCTTTTCTTTGCAAGCCATTGAGATAGAATATTCTCTGTGTTATGCGTGATTGAATATTCTCTGTGATGCGTGATTGAATATTCTCTGTAGATCTTTTATACTAATTGATTGATCTTATGTATTGATTGATTGGTTTTCTATACCTATTGATTGATGCCTTCAGTAAATAACTGAATCGAATATCTGTTTTCCATGAAGCTCGCAATCAAAGCATTTTTACTCCTTGATTCTTGCTTCTGGATCTTTACTCACACGTTTGACTCATTGATTATCGCTTTCAGATCTTCCACTAGAATCTTTCCAATTGTTGTGAATTCCTTCTTTGGGATTGGTTTCCTACAATAAAAATTAAGTTATTGTCTATCATTAAAATATATATCTAACAACAACTAGCTTCTTCTATGCGTCTCTAAGCTCGTAAGGGTAAGGAAACTGAGCCTCGCACTATTACTCTACGAAATTCCACGTGGCCTACTACCACGATCCATGGGTCTCTCCCTCGGATCAAGTCTACGTGGTCTATTACCACGATCCAGGAATCAATTTTCGAGATTCATCGCGTGCCACACACATTATCAAAGTATTTATGGCAGGCGAAGCCCGCAACAAGTTTTTTTTGTCTGTCTCTAAGCTCATAACGGTAAGAAAAACGAGCCCCGCGCACTGTTAATCTGGCATCTCCATACTCGTCCCGCCAAACCTGAGCTCTGATACCAGTTGTTAGGCTAAAATAACTCGCAAATACTCTTAATATGGTGTGATATTGTCCGATTTGGGCTAAGCCTGCATGATTCTTTCAAAAGGCCTCACTCCATTAAGAGATTCCTACATCTTTTATATAGGCTCCTAATCTTTCCAGCTGCCAATGTGGGGTCTTGTTCGCACACCTAACAATATCTTTGCCTCGAACTAAGTTCCACATGACCCACTACCATGAGCCACGGGTTTCCCCCTCAAACCAATTTCTACGTGACCCCAATTTTCACGTTCCACGGGTCAATTTCCGAGTTTCACTATATGCCACCCACATTGTTATAGTATTTATGGTAAGCGAAGCCCACAACTAGCTTCTTCTATGTGTCTCTAAGCTCGTAAGGGTAAGAAAATCGAGCCTCACAATGTCACTCTACTAAGTTTCACGTGGCCCACTACCATTATCCATGGGTCCCCCTCCCCCCTCACCTCGAACCAAGTTCCACGTGGCCGCTTATCACGATTCACTGGTCAATTTTTGAAATTTATTGTGTGCCACCCATATTTTCAGAGTATTTATGGCAAGTGAAACCCGCAACTAGCTTCTTATGCATGTCTCTAAGCTCGTAAGGCTAAGAAAATTGAGCCTCGCATCATCACTCTGCTATCGCCATACTCGTCTCGCCGAACCTGGGCTTTGATACGAGTTGTTGGGCTAAAATAACCCGCAAATACTATTAATATAGTATGAATTATTGGTCATGGGCCATGCTCACACTCACTCCATTAAGAGATTCCTACACCTTATATGTAAACTCTTAATCTTTTCATTACCAATGTGTGACTTTGTTCGCACACCTAAAATATGGGTCTTTGACAAACAAAATAACTGTAGCGACTTGTATCTACCTCAACAACAAAGATTGACTTAAATATACCTAATCAAGACTTTAGAAAATCTATGAAAATTTAAAAGGAAAAAGTCAAATTCAGAAGCTTTTGTGGAAAACTGAATAAAGTACAGCGAAAACCCCAAAAGTTCATCACTGTAACGACCCGGCCGGTCGTTTTGAGAAATTACATCTGATTCGGCTGTTTAATTTCATGAGTAGATTCACATAGTGTATTATGACTTGCATGCATCATCGGCTCTGGTTTTTGAGTGGTTGGAAATGATTTTAAGGGGTGACTTTTATTTAAGAAGCTCGAAGTTGAAAGAATTGACCAATTTTGACTTTTTGAGTATTTGACCTCGGATCGGAAATTTGATGGTTTCGATAGGTTTGTATGGTGATTTTTTACTTGGGCATATGTCCGTATTTGCATTTGGATGTTTCTAGAAGGTTTCGGCACCATTTGGCGGAAGTTGGCAATTTAAAGGTTTAGAAGTTTTCTAAGTTTGACCATAGTTTGACTTTAAGGGTATCGGGTTCAGATTTTAGTTTCGAGACTTAGAATTGGTCTGTTTCATCATTTGGAACTTGCCTGTAAAATTTGATGTCGTTTGGAGTTGATTTGATGTGGTTCTGATGCGTGGTTGCAATTCTAGAAGCACTTGAAAATCATTGTGATTTTCATGCATTTTGTCATGCGATTCGTGATTCTAGAGGTTATTTTGATGTTTTGATCACGCGAGCGAGTTCGTGTTATATTTTTGGATTGGTGTGGGTGTTTGGTTTGGAGCCTCTGGGGCTCGGGTGAGTTTCGGATTAGTTTCGAATTGATTTTTGTTCAATTTTTGAGTGTTGGTGCCGGTTCCATCGCATTCGCGAAGTAGTGATCGCATTTGCAAAACTGGGTTGCTGGGGAGGGGTTTGCATTTGCAAAGATATACCTCGCATTTGCGAGTGTTGGCTGTTCACTTTTGCGAAGATGTCTGTCGCTTTTGCGATGACAGCTGTGTTCGCATTTGTGATGTGTTTGGTCGCAAATGCGACTTTAGCATAGATTCCCCTGGTTCTCTTTTGCGATGTAATGTTCGCTTTTGCGGGGTTCGTATTTGCGAACCCCATATCGCAAATGCGACATCTGCAACTTGCTTATAGTTGAGTACTCCGAGACTTAGCTTTATTTTATCATGATTTGAACCCTAGCCTCGATGAGAGGCAATTTTGTGGAGGGATTTTCATACCAAACTATTGGGTAAGTGACTCTAATCAATTTTTTATTATATTTCATGATTATACGTTATATTTAACATCAAATTCATGAGAATCTTAGGGGAAAATTTGGAGATTTTGTTAAAGTTCTGAAAAATAAAATTTTGAGATTTGAGAGTCAAATTGGATTCAGATTTGGAAACAAAATACATATATAGACCCGTGGGGCTATAGGTAGTCAAGACCTACTCTTGGATCCGGGTTTTTATGGGGAAGGCTCGATGTTGACTTTTGTTGACTTTTGAAAATTGTATAAAGATCATAGCTTTGTTAATTGAAATTGTGTTCTCTTGCATTGTTTGATGTATTTAAGTCGTCTTTGGCTAGATTGAGCCGAGCGGAGGAAACTTTGTAAATGAAAAGCTAATTTGAGTATTGATTTGGACAAATTTAGGTAAGTATCTTGCCTAACCTTGTGTGGGGAAACTACCCCTTAGGATTTGGGTTAATTGTGCTATTTGTGTTTTGTGAAAGTCTTTACGCGAGGTAACGAGTGGGTACATGGCCTATATGTGGTATTTGATTGGCTTCGAGTATCTAGACACTTTCCATGCCTTTAATTGAAGTGTCATAACATGTAATATCTTTCATCGTTAATCTACTCCTACATGCTCTACTTGACGTTGTTAGCACTTATTCGTCCTCTTACTTGTTATTTTACTCTTATATACTTAGTTGAAGTTGTTTCCTTCCTTATTGTCTTGTGACCTCTTGATTGTTGAGTTCCTTCCATGACCCCGTGCTTATCTGCTACGTGCCCTAACTATTGTACTTGCACACCTTAGTTGCCACATGTTTCACTTGCCCTGTTATTTTGTAATAATTATTGCACTCCTCTGATTATTACGTGATTCCTTTATTGTCATATACTCATACCCTATGATTGTAGAAATTCTTATACATTGAGTTATTGGCTTGTTGTTGTTAATCTAAATTGCTTGTGGATCGAGTTGCACGTCGCAACGGGTGGAATAAAGGAGGATTATGATTTTGATAAATGATAATACAGTGGGATCGTGTGATATGGTGAAATAACGGAGGGTTTAATATTTATACGGTGGGATCGGGTTGCGCGCCGCAACGAATTTTATATGTCATTCGATATTGATATGGCGAAATAAGGGAAGATTGTGTTTGAACGGTGCGGTCGGGTTACGTGCTGCATCGGATTGTGTGTGTGTTGTATTCATTGTTGTATTGTATTACTTTCAATATGTGTCATATGAGATTCTGAGGACTGATATTTTTAGATTTACTGATTTCGAGGATTGAATTATTTTCATTAGTTTACTGCTCTGCCTCCATTTTCTGTTTTTCTTTTCTATTATTATTATTATTATTATTATTTTGGTGAATTAATTTTTAAGATGAATTTACTACGCGAAGTTACTATCTCATACCCTGTTGAGTTGTTGATAACATAACAGTTTTAAATGAAGGAATTTGGGCATGCTTTCCTTATGTGACTCTTAAGTTAAACTTGCCGTTTCATTCGGTACTTTACTATTCTTAATAGTTGTCATATTTCACTTTAATTGATTTCTCAACTTAAACTCCTTAATCTGTCGGATGCTTGTACTTTACTTAAAAATCGTTATTATGTTTTAACTTAATAAATTCTATATAAAATTCGGTAGCTTATCCGATGCTATGTTATTTTCTTCACCCAAATGATTTCTAAAACAAACTAATTTTCTCATTGATTTCTCACTTGATTCAAAAACTGCAATTATACTTTATTGTATATAAATAGATCCCTCGAATATTTCTATTAGCGTTTGACACGATTACTATGTATATGGTAGCATGTGGATTTTACCGTGCGAAAGTAATTTAGAAAATGTGGGCACAAGGTGCCATGTGTGTAAGGTTTGGAAGTGTGACTTATGATCTGAGATTAAGAGAAGTGGTACCTGGGGTAATTCTTGTTGAAATTCATGCATTAAGAATGATTTGATTGATTGAGTTGTTATCGATTTCCCTTACTTGAATACATTCATATTTTATTTGTACCCCGACTATGTTATTGCTTAATTACTTGGTTGTTTCTTGTTGCCATTCGTGCTGCCATTATTTTCACCGTTGATTGTAATTTGAAATCCTTCTGCTATTAACCTTATATTGATGTTTTTTCCTTATTAGCTTTATGTTATATCTTGCACAAGTTTACATGTCTGGTAGGTGTATTGAACTGGCCTCGTCACTACTCTACCAAGGTTAGGTTTGATACTTACTGGGTACATGTAAGGCCCCGTAAAAGTTTGCAAAAGAAAAAATATAATGTTAATAATGTTTCGTGGTGCCGAATTGGTTTTACGTATTGTGTATTATAGAAATTCATCGCAGCGAGCTTGCTAGACGCGGTTCGGACTTTTTGAGTTGAACAATGTATCGAAAAGTAAAAAAAATATTTGGCAGTGTTATGCGTTTCTGCGTCCATTATGCGACCGCAGAATCACTCTGCGGACCGCATAATGACCGCAAAGTGAGACAGTAAATTGGGACAGTTTGGATGAAATTTTTGCGGTCAACTATACGACCGCATAACTGTTCTGCGGTTCATTATGTGACCGCAGAATAGGTATGCGGGCCGCATAGTGACCACGGATACAGACAAGTTTTTGACTGTTTTGGTCATCAATTATTCGACCGATATGCGGTCCGCATATCGATTATGCAATCGCAGACCTTGTTTCGGAGCTTCATTTTTGGGGTTTTTAAACCCGACCCTATTTCGTTAAATCACATTCCATGGACCATTTTGAGCATATTTTCTGATACTTTTAGAGTGACAGAGAGGGTCCTAGAGAGAGAAGTGATCTTCATAAAGTTGTTCTTCAATTCTCACTTAAATCTTGAAGATTATCAAGAGAGGCACCTAGGTCTTCTTCCTAAGAGGTAAGATTCTATCACCCAAACGCTTAATTTCAAAATGTAACTAGAATGGGCCATTAATAAGGTAATTCATGGGGATGGGAATGCTTACCTTGCGTTCATGTATCCTTGTAGTATATGGGAAGCTTGTGAGCTAATAATGGTAGAGAGTGGATTGGGAAATAATGGAATCTTCCACAAAAGAGCCTTAAAATATTGATGCACACCTAGTGTTTGATAGTATGCTCACATGAGCTAAAACCATGTTCATCTTCCTATATTTTGGTTCAATTTTGTTATATTGCTTAAATAGATTGAAGTTGCTAATATTTCGGAACATCTTAGAGTTTTAAGAAACTCAATTGATGTATGTTGGCTAAACTCCCTTCTCCTTAGAATCGAACCCCACGGTGTTCATGTAATTAGAGTAAGCTCTTGATCATTATAGAATTGGCAATTTTTAATGTGTTTGTGTTGAAGGGTGTAAGTTCAATATTTATTCTAAAGGCTTCATCACTTTATCTTGTTATTTGAGGATGTATTCAAAAATATGGAATATGTGTTAGAACTGTTAAGACGTCATGTCAAGATTGACATAAAAGGGTGTTATACCAAATTGGATGAAAAGCCTCTATGTGCCTAAGATTCCCAAATTGCTCATATGTGAATTTAGTGTCTTGAATGGGAAGCCTTATTGTTGTTAATAATGATAATGATATTGAATGTGGAAAAAGGGGTCTGGAACTATGAAATACGGCCAAGTGCCAAGAAAGACTTTGTAATCGTAATCACTAGTGCCAATGAATCAAAAGTATATGAAAGAAGTACGATGTGAGATGATTGACTGAAAAAGGTAATGTCTCAAATGCGATGGCCTAGCTGATCGGGCCGAGATCGGACTCTGTGTAAGAACACGGTAGTATTGTGGATGAAATTGTGAAAAGGGTTGATGTCACAAATGAGATGGCCTAACCGATCGGGCCGTGATCGGACGCCATGCCACACACATGGTGGTACTGTGCTGGAAATTATAATAAAATTATGGTAATGTCTCAAATGAGGTGGCCTAACCGATCGGGCTAAGATCGGACTCCGTGTAAGAATACAGAGGTATTGTGAATTATGGAACATCGGTACTAAAGATCACCCAACCTAATAATATGGAAACTGTCTTGAAAATGTATATGATCCTTGACTTTTGGTTTTACTATTATTTGAAGCCATTATTGAATTCTAGACTGTTCCTCTTGTATTATTATTCATTCTATTGAATTGGTGTTTAACTATACATACTAGTGCTATTTGACGGTACTAACATCCCTTTTGTCGAGGGCGCTGCATCTTTAAATGGATGTAGGTGGTTACATAGCAGATAGTGTGGATCACAGATAGTGTCGCATCCTCTTCTCAGCAGACTCAGGGATCCCCATTTCATTCCAGGGTCATGTATTGTACCTTTTGTTTATATTATGGTCACCTTTGAGGTATAGCCGGGGCCTTGTTGCCGGCACCATCTTTACTGTCTTTGGTATCTTTAAAGGCTCCATAGACACTATGTGGGTTGTATATGGGTGTTGGGAATATTAAACAAGTCATGTTGTGTTTGATCACTTGTTCCACTTGAACTTTAAGAAATGTGTATTTTGGGACTTAAAAGCACAATGCGCTATGAAATGATTTAGGATTGTATGAATGAGACTCCTACTGTATAATTAATGAAATCACGTCTTCTCTTGATCATGGGTTAATTGGGTAAGAAGTATCTAACAGGCTTGCTCGGTCGGGTTCACTCGGTTGTGCACCAGCCGCGCTTCCCGAGGATGGGGCATGACAAATTTGGTATCAGAGCATAAGTTTTAAAGTGTCCTAGGATGTCTCGGAGCTGTGTCTGGTAGAGTCCTTCTTATCGGTGTGTTGTCGACCACATCTATAAGTTGGAGGCTACTTGGACATTTAGGAACAATACCCTTCTTTGATATTCTGGATCGTGCGATGAAACTAATTGTGCAACTGTTCCTCCTCTAACTCGTGCATTCCTTTAACTCTCAGTATATGGCACCTAAGAAGAGAGCAAGAACTGGCCAAGGAGCCAACGCCGCCTTACGAGTAGCAGTTGACCCTTTATTTGATGAAGCGGGTGAACACCCAAGGGGTGAGGATAATCCCCCGACTACTACACTACCTGATTCCGTTACATCGGCCCAGGCCACACCAGTTCCTACACCTATTGAGGGTGTGACGATTCCTCCACCTGACATTCCGATTCCACCTCCATCCTCAGGTTTCGGCTCTGGTATTTCTGATGGGGATCTTAGGGGATCTTAGGGGATCTATTCAGATGCTGACTCAAATAGTGGCTTCTCAAGCCCAAAGGTCGGGTGTTGCACCCACATCTTCTAGCCAGCAAGGGGATTCTACTAGTTCTAGGGTGAACAGATTTCTGCAGTTGGATCCTCCCGTGTTCACGGGTGCTAATCCCGAGGAGGATCCATAGGACTTCATTGATGAGATGCATAAGACTCTCCGGGTTATGTGCGCTACTGATACGGAGGGAGTGGAGTTGGACACCTACCGCCTGAAAAGGGCTGGCATATTCGTGGTTTGAGCTATGGGAGAACTCTCGGGAGGAAGGGAGCCCTCCAGTGAGATGGAGTGAGTTTGCGGATACCTTTATGGACCATTTCTTACCTGCCGAGACTAGGGCAGCCCGTGCCACAGAGTTTGAGAATCTTAAGTAAGGGAGTAGATGTGTGTGGGAGTATCACATGGAGTTCGCGCGCCTGTCAAAATATGCCATTCTCATGTTGCCTACTATGGAGGATAGAGTGCACCGGTTTGTGCAGGGCCTTTTCCCCTTGGTTATCAATGAGGCCGCTACAACTGCCTTGAATTCAAACATGAACTATGGGAAAATGGTAGCATTTTCTCAAGCTACAGAGGACCGTAAGTTGAAGAACAGGAGGGAGCGAGAGGGTACCAGTAAGGCCCGGTCCGCGGGCAACTTTGGGGAGTCATTTGGTGGGGGAAGATCAGCTTTTAGGGGAGGGTCATCAGGGCCAACCTAGTCTCATGCTCAGTTTTCAGCCAGTGCACCGCCAGTGGGGCACATTCGGCATCAGGGGAGTCACTTCAGGCCCAATCAAGGCAGCAGGGGACCCCACCATCAGGTCCGATCAGGAGGGAGATTCCCGCAGCAGTGGAGGCCCACATACCCTAGGTGTGGGAGGATGCACTCGGGGATTTACTACATGGACTTACCTATATGTTGCGGGTGCAGATTGAGGGGTCATATTCAGAGAGAGTGTCGTTCATCCCGCCAGGGTGCGGGCAGGCTCACAGCACAATCAACCAGTTCTGCAGCTGCTACATCTTTAGCACCCCATCCAGCTCGAGGCACTCCAGAACCAGCAGGGCGTGGTGCAGCTAGGGGTGGTGCATAGAGTTCAAGAGGACCCAGCCATTTCTATGCTATGAGTGGCCGCCAGAGTGCAGAGGCTTCTCCAGATGTCGTCAAAGGTATATTGACTTTCCAAACTCATGATGTATATGCTCTTATTGATCGCGGCTCCACCTTGTCCTATGTTACCCCTTTTGTTGCTATGGAATTTGGGATAGAACCCGAACATCTTCCTGAGTCGTTCTCTATATCTACTCCGGTTGGCGAGTCTACTGTGGCCGCACAAGTTTATAGGGGTTGTGTTGTCACGGTGTGTGGTCGGGACACCGTGGCCAATCTCATTGAATTAGGGATGGTTGATTTTGATGTAATTATGGGAATGGATTGGCTTTATTCATGTTTTGCTAAGCTTCACTGCCAAACTAGAACATTGAGCTTTGAATTTCCTAATGAGCTGGTTATTGAGTGGAAGGGGGATAATGTGATGCCAAAAGGTAGGTGTATTTGTTATCTTAAGGCCACAAAGATGATCAACAAGAGGTGTATTTACAATTTGGTCCGAGTTACGGACACCACTGCTGAGGCGCCTACACTCGAGTCAGTTCCAGTTGTAAAAGAATTTTCGGAGGTCTTTCCTGATGAGCTCCCTGGGATTCCGCCAGACAGAGAGATTGATTTTGGGATTGATGTGATGCCAGGCACGCAGCCTATATCTATTCTGCCCTACATAATGGCACCAGCAGAATTAAAGGAACTAAAGGAACAGTTGAAGGATTTGTTAGAGAAGGGTTTCATCCGACCGAGTGTGTCACCATGGGGCGCACCGGTTCTCTTCGTGAGGAATAAAGATGGATCACTGAGGATATGCATTGAGTCATTGACTACCAGCAGCTCAACAAAGTCACAATCAAAAATAAATACCCACTACCAAAAATAGATGATTTGTTTGATCAGTTACAGGGTGTTAAATACTTTTCCAAAATTGATTTACGATCCGGGTATCACCAATTTAAGATCAGGGAGCAGGATATACCGAAAACAACTTTTAGAAACCGGTATGATCATTTTGAATTTCTAGTGATGTCTTTTGGGCTAACAAATGCCCCGGCAGCTTTCATGGATCTTATGAATCGGGTTTTCAAGCCTTTCCTCGACTCCTTTGTGATAGTGTTCATTGACGATATTCTTGTGTATTCACGAGGTCGGGAGGACCATGCCGATCATCTCAGGGCAGTGTTGCAGACTCTTCATCAGCACCAATTGTATGCGAAATTTTCAAAGTGTGAATTTTGGCTCGAATCTATCACATTCTCGGGTCATGTTATCTCTAGAGAAGGAATCAAGGTTGATCCTCAAAAGATTTCAGCAGTAAAGAATTAGCCTAAACCTACAAGCCCACCGAGATTCACAGTTTCTTGGTCTTAGCAGGGTATTACAGGAAGTTTGTGGAGGGGTTCTCTACTCTTACCTCTTCGTTGACTAAATTGACTCAGAAAGAAGTTAAGTTCCAATGGTCTGATTCTTATGAAAGGAGCTTCCAGGAGTTGAAATCGAGATTGACTACAGCGCCGGTGTTGACCTTGCCAGAGGGTACAAATGAATTCGTGGTATATTATGATGCTTCAAGAATTGGGCTTGGGTGTGTGTTAATGCAATACGGCAAGGTTATAGCATATGCTTTTAGGCAACTCAAGAATCATGAAAAGAATTATCCAACACATGACTTAGAACTAGCGGCGGTGGTTTTTGCATTGAAACTTTAGCGTCACTATTTGTATGGGGTCCATGTGGAGGTATTCACGGACCACAAGAGTCTTCAATATATTTTCAAACAAAAGGAGCTGAATCTGAGGCAGAGAAGATGGCTTGAGTTACTCAAGGATTACGACATTGATATTCTATATCTCCCGGGGAAAGCCAATGTTGCGGCGGATGCACTTAGCCGGAAATCTATGGGTAGTTTAGCACACTTGGAGGTATATCAAAGGCCATTAGCCAAGGAAGTCCATTGATTGTCTAGTTTGGGAGTTCGTCTTATGGACTCTAATGAAGGAGGGTAATTGTGCAAAATAGGGTTGAATCATCGCTTGTTGTGGAAGTCAAAGAGAAGCAATACAACAATCCATTTTTGGTGAAATTGAAGGAGGGGATTCAAAAATATAAGACTACGGCTTTTGTTCTTAGCATGGATGATGGTATACTAAGGTACCAAGGGCGACTATGTGTTCTGAATTTAGATAGTCTCCGGGAAAGAATCATGACCGAAGCTCACGCTTCTAGGTATTCCGTGCATCCAGGTTCTACGAAGATGTATCACGACCTCAAGGAAGTCTATTAGTGTAATGACATAAAAAGGAATATGGCAAACTTTGTGGCAAGGTGTCTGAACTGTCATCAAGTGAAGGCCGAACATTAACGGCCTGGTGGGTTGGCACAAAACATAGAAATTCTAATGTGGAAGTGGGAGATGATTAATATGGATTTTGTTGTAGGATTACCACGCACTCCGCGCAAGTTTGACTCAATTTGGGTGATCGTGGACCTGACTCATGAAATCAGCACACTTCTTGCCAGTTAAATCTACCGACACAACGGAACAATATGCTCAGTTGTATATCAAGGAAATAGTCAGGCTATATGGCACTCCAGTTTCTATCATTTCCGATCGAGGGGATCAGTGCACGGCCAATTTTTGGAGGAAATTTCAGCAAGGTTTGGGTACTCAGGTGAATCTTGGTACAACTTTCCATCCACAGACCGACGGGCAAGCAGAGCAGGCTATTCAAACACTCGAAGACATGTTGCGTGCTTGTGTTCTTGATTTCAAGGGTAGCTGGGATGATTATTTGCCACTCATAGAGTTTGCTTATAACAACAGCTTTCATGCAAGTATCCAGATGGCACCGTTTGAGGCATTATATGGTAGGAGATGTAGATCTCCTATTGGGTGGTTCGAGATTGGGGAAGTAGAGTTGATATTGCCAGACCTTGTACATCAGGCTATGGAAAAAGTTAAGATCATAAAGGAGCGGTTGAAAACTGCTCAGAGCCGTCAAAAATCCTATTCGGATGTTTGTTGCAAAGACTTAGAGTTCAAGGAAGATGATTGGGTATTCTTGAAGGTTTCCCCCAAGAAAGGTATTATGCGGTTTGGGAAAAGGGGGAAATTGAGTCTGAGGTATGTTAGGTCGTACAAAATCATTCAGAGGATCGGTGAGGTGGCGTACAAGCTTGAGCTACCACCTGAGATGTCATTAGTACACCCGATATTCCATGTGTCTATGTTGAAGAAAGTAGTTCGAGATCCGCCACTCATTGTTCCAATTAAGACCATTGAGGTTAATAAAGAATTGTCATGTGAAGAGATTCCAGTTGCCATTCTTGATAGGCAAGTCCAAAAGTTGAGAAATAAAGAAATTGCCTCCGTGAAAGTGTTATGGCGAAACTAGCAGGTTGAAGAGGCCACGTGGGAAGCCGAGGGAGAGATGAAGAAGAAGTATCCTCACTTGGTTGAGTAGTTGTGTAATCCTTTCTTTTACAAACCTGTCGCCTAAGAATTTTGTATCACTTGTTTAGTTAATGTAAAGATGCTCCTTTTGATTATATATTGTTTACATGAGGCCACGGTTGGTGTGGTTATGAGTTATGCTATGTCGTTGGGTTCTATACATGTTTGTAAGATGTATTTCTGGGGCTCTCTGACAGGTGGATAGGCCTAGTTACAAACGAAACTCTGGCGATTATTTTGAAAATTTAGGGAGTTGGTCAAATTTGGGGTTGCTAGTGTGTGGTATGAAAACTAAATTACATAAGATGCTAATAACAGATTTTTACCCTCATGCGAGGACAAATGATCCTAAGTGGGGGGAGAATGTAAGGCCCCGTAAAATTTTGCAAAAGAAAAAAAAATATAATGATAATAATGTTTCGTGGTGCCAAATTAGTTTTACGTGTTGTGTATTATAGAAATTCTTCGGAGCGAGCTTGCTAGCCGCAGTTCGAACTTTTTGGGTTGAACAATGCGTCGGAAAGTAAAGAAAAATATTTTGTAATGTTATGTGTTTCTGCAGTCCATTATGCGACCGCAGAATCACTCTGCGGACCACATAATGGCCGCAAAGTGAGGGAGTTAATTGGTCTAGTTTGGATGAAATTTTTGCGGCGACCGCATAACAGTTCTGCGGTTCATTATGCGACCGCAGAACAAGTATGCGGGCCGCATAGTGACCGCAGACACGAACAACTTTTTGGCTGTTTTGGTCACCAATTATGCGACCGATATGCGGTCCGCATATCGATTATGCGATCGCAGACCTTGTTCTGGAGCTTCATTTTTGGATTTTTAAACCCGGATCTATTGCGTTAAAACACACCACATGGACCATTTTGAGCATATTTTCTGATATTTTTAGAGTGAGAGAGAGGGTCCTAGAGGGAGAAGTGATCTTCATCAAATTATTCTTCAATTCTCACTTAAATCTTGAAGATTATCAAGAGAAGCACCTATGTCTTCTTCCTAAGAGGTAAGATTCTATCACCCAAACTCTTAATTTCAAAATGTAACTAGAATGGGCCATTAGTAAGGTAATTCATGGGGATGGGAGTGCTTACCTTGCATGCATGTATCTTTGTACTATCTGGGAAGATTGTGAGCTAATAATGGTAGAGAGTGGGTTGGGAAATGATAGAATCTTCCACAAAAGAGCCTTAAAACATTGGTGCACACTTAGTGTTTGATAGTATGCTCAAATGAGCTAAAACCATATTCATTTTCCTAATCTTTAGTTCAATTTTGTTATATTGCTTAAATAGATTGAAGTTGCTAATATTCCGGAACATCTTAGAGTTTTAAGAAAGCTCAATTGAAGTATGTTGGCTAAACTCCCTTCTCCTTAGAATCGAACATCACGGTGTTCAAGTAATTGGAGTAAGATCTTGATCATTATAGAATTGGCGATTTTTAATGTGTTTGCGTTGAAGGTTGTAAGTTCAATATTTTTTCTAAAGGTTTCATCATGTTATCTTGTTATTTGAGGATGTGTTCAAAAATATGGAATATGTGTTAGAACAGTTAAGACTTTATGTCAAGATTGAGATAAAAGGATGTTATGCCAAATTAGATAAAATACCTCTATGTGCCTAAGATTCCCAAATTGCTCATATGTGAATTTAGTGTCTTGAATGGGAAGCCTTATTGTTGTTGATAATGATAATGATATTAAATGTGAAAAAAGGGGTCTGGAACTATGAAATATGGCCAAGTGCCAAGAAAGACTTTGTAATCTTAATCACCAGTGCCAATGAATCCAAAGTATATGAAAAAAGTACAATGTGAGATGATTGACTGAAAAAGGTAATGCCTCAAATGAGATGGCCTAGCCGATCGGGCTGAGATCGGACTCCGTGTAAGAACACAGTGGTATTGTGGATGAAATTGTGAATAGGGTTGATGTCTCAAATGAGATGGCCTAGCTTATCGGGCCGCGATCGGTCGCCATGCCGCACACATGGTGGTACTGTGCCGGAAATTATAATGAAATTGTGGTAATGTCTCAGATGAGGCGCCCTAGATGATCGGGCCGAGATCGAACTCCGTGTAAAAATACGGAGGTATTGTGAATTTTGAAACATCGTTACTAAAGATCACCCAACCTAATAATATGGAAACTGTCTTGAAAATGTATATGATCGTTGACTTGTGGTTTTACTATTATTTGAAGCCCTTATTGAATTCTTGATTGTTCCTCTTGTATTATTATTCATTCTATTGAATTGGTGTTTAACTATACATACTAGTGCTATTCTACGGTACTAACGTCCCTTTTGCCAGGGGTGCTGCATCTTTAAATGGATCCAGGTGGTTACATAGCAGACAGTGCGGATCAGAGATAGTGTTGTATCCTCTTCTCAGCGGACTCGGTAAGCCCCATTTCATTCTGGGGTCATGTATTGTACCTTTTGTTTATATTATGGTCACTTTTGAAGTATAATCGGGGCCTTATTGCCAGTACCATCTTTACTCTCTTTTATATCTTTAGAGGCTCCGTAGACACTATGTGGGTTGTATATGGGTGTTGGGAATGTTAACCAAGTCATGTTGTATTTGATCACTTGTTCTACTTGAACTTTAAGAAATGTGTATTTTGGGACTTAAAAGCGCAATGACTAATGAAAGGATTTAGGATTGTATGAATGAGACTCCTACTATATAATTAATGAAATCACGTCTTCTCTTGATCATGGGTTAATTGGGTAGGAAGTATCTAACAGGCTTGCTCGGCCGGATCCACTCGGTTGAGCGCCGGTCGTGCTTCCCGAGGATGGGGCGTGACAGTACTACTGTGGTGTACTCATGCTACGCTTATGCACATTTTTTTGCAGATCTAGATACTTCAGATCGAGTTGGTTTTAAGACTTATGCGTGTGCGGGTGGAGACTTCAAGGTATACCTGCTGGACGTTCGCAGGCTCCGAAGTTACCTTCTGTCGTATTTTATTTCCTATTATTTCAGGACAGTGATATATTATTATTTCTAGTGACTCTTAGAAAAGCTTGTGACTTGTATTACCGATTTTGGGGTTATGTAACTGATTTTGGTTTGGCTATGTTGTTACGGATATTATTTAATTTATTGAAGTTAAGTTAGTTAAATTCCATCAATAATCAGCATGTGTTAGACTTACCTAGTCATAAAGATTAGGTATCATCACAACATCCTACGGTGTGAATTGAGGTCGTAACAATCACCCAGTGCAAAAACACCTTAAGATCACTGCATAATTAACCTGTCAAAAGGAAGAACCTCTTTTATTTGAAAAATTAACGCCCAGAAAGTGAATGGTTGATTGTGAACAGCTAGGAAGAAGCAATCTTCATTTTCTCTCTATAATCCATCTGGCTGCTGCATTATCTGACGCTAAGAAAGCAAAGTTCCAGTGTTTGTCTTTTGCTTCTCTTTTTGGAGGTTTTCCTGTTTATAATTGTTGTCTTGGAAATAACAAAGATCACAAATAGCATACTCCATTTTCAGCTAGTATGTAAGGTATGGAAGAACGGAATTAAAGTTTATTTTCTCTTCTCTATCCCTTTTGTCTCTTTGTTCTCCTCTCCCCATCCCATCGACCATGGATTCATTTTTTGCACTTCTTTAACTTTTGCAAAAACAAAATTGCCAAATGGAACATCTATTAGCAATAGAGAATTAGATAATGTATCCGTGTTCAATTCCCCTTTTCTCCCCCTTCATCTTATCGGTATAAAGCTAAGTCAAGAGTAAAACAATAGTAACCCCATCTTAAAGTAATTAAGAAGTAACCAGCTGAAACGTTCATGACCACAATGGCTTGAATAATTTTCAGTTTGGCTCTAATCGAACACTTATTGCAAATATTGCACTCACAGTTGGATTTCTTGCACTCTTTTTAGAAGTCTAAAATGAACAAAAAGGAGGGGTTATTATAGTCTCTACTTTTTGCCTTCATCTCCCCGTGGACATGTACAACCCAAAATAGGAAACTAGATATGTATGCAATGAAGAGGTGGCTCAAAGGTGAGGCTAGTAAACCCTTTGCTTTAGGCCACAAAAATTTTGGGAATAGATTTTCTAATACTATTTTGGCTTAGACAATATTAAAATTCGTATAAAAAGCACAAAATATGTCACGACTCCAAATTCCCTGCGTAGAATGTCGTGATGGCACATAGTCTCTAAGACTAAGTAAGTCTATCAATACAGAATAATAATAAATATCTGAAATAAATAAAATACAATTTAAACAATTTCAACTCCCAAAACCCAGTAGAAATAAGTCACAAGCTTCTAAGAATTTATTCTCTATGTCTCTATACATCAGAGTCTAAAGAAAATAAGGAAGATAACATAGTAAGATAGAAGGGGACTCCGGAGTCTGCGGACGTTGACAGATATACCTCGAAGTCTCCTAGTACAACTAGTTTACTGATGCGTGGTCTGATAAGATGTACCTGGATCTGCACAAAAAGATGTGCAGAAGCGTAGTATGAGTACATCACAGCGGTACCCAGTAAGTGCCAAGCCTAACCTCGGTAGAGTAGTGACGAGGTCAGGTCAGTCCTACTGGAGAATAAATAATGGCATGGCAAAATGTTTAAACAATATTATAAGATAAAATGACAATAAAAATGAATCAAGTAGTATGCCACATTTAATTACATCAAATAATGGCAAATAAATATCTCGTGGAAACAAAACAGAATTCTTTACAACTTTAAGAAAATCACAACAATAATCAAAGGCAACTGCGGCCATAAATCAATATCAACAAGGGCACTCCCGAGGTATCGCCTCGTAGTCCCAAATCATAAACAAATTCAAAATATCTCATTTCCTTATCTCACTGCGGGAGCCTTCATAATTTATTTTAAAGAAAATATTTTTTCCGAAATAGCATCCCGCGTTTTAGCCATCCTTATCACACCGCATAACTTCTAGTAGTTCCCCCTACTAGCCACGCGTATCAAGTCACCCTTATCTCACCGCATGCGTTTCAATACCCAGACCTTATACCACCGCATGCGTATCAATATCACAATATATCACAATTTGCACCTCAGGTGCTCAAATAATTTAACTTGCCAAATAAATTCAACAATAATATTTTTCCACAATAAAGAGCTCACGGCTCATGTCAAAATAATTCAACAATAATACTTTTCCACAATAAAGAGTTCATGGCTCATGTCAAAATAATTCAACAATAATATTTTTTCACAATAAAGAGCTCACGACTCATGTCAAAATAATTCAACAATAATATTTTTCAACAATAAAGAGCTCATTGCTCCATCACTATGAGTACGAAAATCTTACAAAAATATTCAGGAGTAAATAATTCAGGAAAATAATATTTCAAAATCTTTAATACGTTGCTTCAATATCAAGTTTAAAAATATCAAATACTTCATATTAATAATATTTAATTTAAAGAAAATCAACCTTCAAATATTGCACAGAATAAAAAAAACCAAGTTCCAACTAAATAGATAAAATAATTAACAGGAAAAGGTCAAGCAAATTTAAAATATAAACATTAAATCAATAATGAAGAATATAAAAAAATGAAATCATTTAATTAATGCGCAACAGTGATCTACACAATTTAACTCATCACAATAACTTGCCCTTCTTCCCGAACCTCATCACACCCTTCATAGGCGAAACCCGGAGCAATACCCGCTCACCAACCATGAATGCAACATCGGATTCGCATAACTCTTCTGTTTAGATTGGGCTGTACGAAGTCAATCCTGAATCAACTTAACCTTTTCCAAGACATCCTGAACGAAGTCTGTACCCAATAGCCTAGCTTTGCCCGGTTCGTTGGGGACCGGCATCGCCTACCATACAAGGCCTCATACGGAGTCATAAGAATGCTTGACTGGCAATTGTTGTTGTAAGCAAACTCCGCAAGTGGTAAGAATTGATCCCAAGCACCCCCAAAATCTATCAGACACACACGAAGAATATCTTCCAGTATCTGAATAATGTGTTCGGACTGTCCGTCTGACTGAGGGTGAAATATTGTATTCAACTCCACACGAGTACCCAACTCTCGATGTACAACCCTCTAAAATCGTGAGGTAAACTGTGTACCCCGGTCAGAGATGATAGATACCGGTACACCGTGAAATCTGACAATCTCGCGAATATATACCTGAGCCACATGCTCTGAAGAGTAAGTAGTAATCATAGGAATGAAATGAGCTGACTTGGTCAATCTATCCACAATCACCCAAATTTCATCAAACTTCCTCTGAGTCCGTGGGAGCCCAAAAACGAAATCCATAGTGATCCGCTCCCATTTCCATTCTAGAATTTCCAACTTCAGAAGCAATCCACCCGGTCGTTGATGCTCATATTTCACCTGCTGACAATTTAGGCACCGAGCTACATATTCCACTATGTTTTTCTTCATCTGCCTCCAGCAATAGTGATGTCTCAAGTCTTGATACACCTTTGCAGCACCCGGATGAATGGAGTACCGTGAACTGTGAGCCTCTTAGAAAATCAAATCACGCAAACCATCTACATTTGGCACACATAGCCTGCCATGCATCCGTAATACATCTTCATGTCCAATAGTGACTTCCTTAGCATCGCCGTGCTGAACTGTGTCCCTAAGGACAAGCAGATGGGGGTCATCATACTGATGTTCCCTGATACGGTCATAAAGAGAAGACTGAGGAACCACACAAGCCAAAACTCGGCTCGGCTCGAAAATATCTAGTCTAACAAACTTCTTGACCAAGGCTTGAACATCCAAGGCTAAAGGCCTATCTGCTACCGATAAATATGCTAAGTTGCCCAAACTCTCCGCCTTACGATTTAAGGCATCGGCCACTACATTGGCCTTCCCAGAATGATAAAGAATGGTGATATCATAATCCTTAAGCAACTCCAACCATCTCCGCTGCCGCAAATTAAGATCTTCTATTTAAACAGATGTTGTAGACTTCGGTGATCGGTGTAGACCTCGCAATGGACATCGTACAAATAATGCCGTCAAATCTTTAAGGCATGAACAATAACTGCTAACTCAAGGTTGTGTACAGGATAATTCTTCCCATGCACCTTTAACTATCTGGACGCGTAGGCAATCATCCTATCGTCTTGCATCAATACTGCACTGAGGTCAATACGTGACGCATCACAATACACAATATAAGACCCTGAACCTGTAGGTAATACTAATATTGGGGTTGTAGTCAAAGCTGTCTTGAGCTTTTGGAAGCTCTTTTCACATTCCTCAGTCTATATGAACGGAGCACCCTTCTAGGTCAATCTGTCCTTAATAGTTGTTCATAATCAATTACAAAATCATCAATTAACTTCATGTTAACAAAAATCTTGTTTCAAACCTTCACAATACTGATAACGAGATACGAGGCATGAAGACCTCATAATTATTTACCCGAATTAATGAGTCACATTTAACGTACCTGGGCGGGAACCTACCTCGTAGGTTAAAACTCAATAATTACAACACAAAATTGGCAAGTATGCACAGAGAATTTCATATAGAATTTTTAAATAAGCCTAACAGGCATGACTCCTATTAGTACTATAGTACAAATTAAAATTCACAAGAGAGAAATTAAATACAAGAATTTTCCTCACAAGGATCTCGTCCTTATATAACTTCCACCGCAGCTCATAACCCGGTTTAAATATATCAGTTTATATTAAAATGCGAGGATCGCATCCTCGGTTTTGAATTATAAGTAATATGCATATCGTGCCAATTGAAACTTTTCATTTGCTCCTTCTAAATAATTTCCGTTAAATAAAATCACAACATATAATGAACCCCACCCCGGTAGGGCATATAATTCAGAATTTGTAATTAATTATCCGTAAATTACATCAAAACTTACCTAAATTAGTAACAGAAAGCCACATTTAGCCTCACGGGTCTTATTAGTAACCAACATGGAATGATAGGAGTAGTTATCTCCATGGAATCTCCCAACAGGAGTAAATACATAAGTAGATTATAGAATTATGAAACTCACTCATAAGTGGAGCACAATAGGAAGACTTGTCGCGATACTCAGAACCGAATCAAGTTAAGGAAATTATTCCTTTATATTATATCAAGGTCATACCTGTAACGACACCAATTGATGTAGCGACCTCCGCCATATCATAAAACAAATATATCAATGGCTGGCTCTCCACCTCTAGGACGCCTTCTACCCGTCTGTCCTCCACCCCTAACTGGTCGTGTGTGTGGTGTAGTAACTGCAATGGGGCATGTAGCCTGAGTGCTTTGATGAAATAAGTCTCTCCCAAGTTTGGGACAATTTTCTCATGATGTGCCTAGTATCACCGTATTCATAACAACCCCTTTGCGGGTTAGGCTGCTCATATTGAATCTGTGCCAGATAACTGGAATAACCATTGTAGGAACTCATGTTGGTGGTGCATTAAAAGAACTTACTGGAGCACCCCGAGTAATCCGATGTGCGGACTGGGCTGGCCGACTGTCCGAGCCCCCTCTATAATGATTTATACTTGCAGAGTAGAATTCACTGAATCCCCCAGAACCTCGAGACGTCTTGGTCTCCTTAGTTTCCTTTTTTCCTCACTCCGAACACATTCTAATATCTTGGAAATTCGTACAACTAGCAGAAATGAAGTATCAGCTTGTAGCTCTCGAGTCGTACAAAATTTTACGATCATAATTGAGTCCTTTAATGAGTCTGTGGACTCGCCCTCTAGATGTAGGAAGCAAAGTAGTAGTATGACGGTCTAACTTATTTAACTTGATGGCATATTCTGACACCGTCAATGATGACCTGATGCAACCGTTCAAACCCTATACGCCAAGCATTACGGAGAGTCCGGAAAACAAACTCTTTTAAAAGCATTTCTGAGAACTGAGCCAAGTGGTAGGTGTTGCATTGGCTGGTCTGCCCTCTTCATAGGCTTGCCACGAACACTAGTGGAGAATTATCTCTCCCAAGGCAAATTTCTTCTTTTGTTATGCTGACTCAACACTGTTGAGCTGACCCATTTTTTAACATACTCTTCGATTCTTCTTTGGGGTAACCCTTAACACTACTAGAAATCCGGTAAAAACCGACCAAAAAAAACTGACCAACTTTGGTCGGTAATGGCCAATAACCGTCCAAAACGCGACCATTTACGTGTGGACGATATTTTAGCGGTCGGAAAGGCATATCGACCAAAGTTGGTCGGATTTATTTTGCAATAATTATTTTTTTGAATTTAATTGACCGACCAAAGTTGGTAAGAAATTACCGACCAACTTTGGTCGGTCAATTAAATTCAAAAAAATATTATTACAAAAAAAACCGACCAAAGTTGATCGGTGTTTTAATTATGTAATCAAAAGATTCACCATCTAGGAATCGAACTGGGGTCTGTACTATGGCATGATACTATTCTACCACTAGACCATTGGTGCATTATGTTTTAAGATTGTCTTTTATTTGATTTATACTCTTTAATTGTATTTTCGCACGAAAATAACCGACCAAAGTTGGTCGTTTTTTAAAATGACCGACCAAATTAACCAACTAATTTTGGTCGGTTTTTTTAATATTAATTTTTATTTATTTTAATTGAAAAACAGACCAAAGTTGGTCGGTTTCTTGAAAAATAAATTTTGCGGGACTCAAAAATAGTTTCCCGCATTTTTGGGCCAAAGAAAACCGATAAAGTTGGTCGGTTTCGTAAAAAAAGATTAAAAATTAAAATATTTTGAAAAACCGACCAACTTTGGTTGGTTTTTTGTCCGATTTTTTGTCCGGTTTTTTGACCGACCAACTTGGTCGGTTTTTGCCGAATTTCTAGTGGTGTACCCCTATTTATACACAACGACCACTAAAGTAGAGCTCCATACAGACAAATCTTGTCACGAATCACATAGTCCAGACTCTCGACAATAAGTGTACTTCCTCCGAAGCACCCTAAATTCTGCAACAGTGACGTCCACGCTGAGTAGACCTTCTACGAACTTAGAGTTGTTTCTATAACTCCTTTGGTATTGAAGTATAGGATTATTAAGGAGGCGGACATACCGCAAGTCCCAACCTTATCCTCTACAAAATCTCAGGCCTTAAACATGTGTAAATTTTAGGGAACCTTTCAATTCCACAGATATACATTTCAGGCCCAAAACTTATATAATACAAAACCCTGCAATCCACCCATTGATAGTGGACGGCGTGAAGTCATAGGTCACAACGTCCGATGCTCCACAATAATAACCTTCACAGCTCGTATAAATGAACCATACGCCAATATCCGTTGCACCCCGCCCATTTTTCACTAGGTGATATCTCAATACGCCCGCATCTTCAGTCGGAACCACACGTTAAGGAAATGTTTGAGCATCTCTGGCTCCCTCGTAGTCCATCTTCGGCATCACGAACTGTCGACGCACAACTGATACTGAGTGCGCAATGTCATACATGAGTGGATGACAAAGGAATATGAGATATATGTTTCAAGATAAATCAATGTCGCACGATAAGGAATCAAAGAAATGAATATTTTCCTAACAGTTCCATAGCCCCCTGAAGATAAGTACATACGTCTCCGTACCGATCCACAAGACTCTACTAAACCTGCTTGTGACTCATAACACGAACCTAGAGCTCTGATACCAACTTGTCACGACCCCAAATTCCTTGCGTAGGATGTCGTGATGGCACCTAGTCTCTAAGACTAAGTAAGCCTATCAATGCAGAATAATAATAAATATCTGAAATAAATAAACTACAATTCAAACAATTTCAACTCCCAAAACTCGGTAGAAATAAGTCACAAGCTTCTAAGAATTTATTCTCTATGTCTCTATACATCAGAGTCTAAAGCAAATAAGAAAGACAACATAGTAAGATAGAGGAGGACTCCGGAGTCTGCGGACGCTGGCAGATATACCTCGAAGTCTCCTCGTACAACTAGTTTACTGATGCGTGGTCTGATAAGATGTACCTAGATCTGCACAAAAAGATATGCAGAAGCGTAGTATGAGTACACTACAGCGGTACCTAGTAAGTGCCAAGCCTAACCTCGGTAGAGTAGTGACGAGGTCAGGTCAGGCCCTACTGGAGAATAAATAATGGCATGTTAAAATGTTTAAACAATATTATAAGATAAAATGACAATAGAAATGAATCAAGTAGTATGTCACATTTAATTACATCAAATAATGGCAAATAAATATCTCGTGGAAACAAAACAGAATTCTTTTCAACTTTAAGAAAATCACAACAATAATCAAAGGCAACTGCGGCCATAAATCAATATCAATAAGGGCACTCCCGAGGTACCGCCTCGTAGTCCTAAATCATAAACAAATTCAAAATATCTCATTTTCTTATCTCACCGCGGGAGCCTTCACAATTTATTTTAAAGAAAATATTTTTCCCGAAATAGCATCCCGCATTTTAGCCATTATCACACCGCATAACTTCTAGTAGTCACCCCTACTAGCCACACATATCAAGTCACCCTTATCTCACCGCATGCGTTTCAATACCCAGACCTTATACCACCACATGCGTATCAATATCACAATAAATCACAATTTGCACCTCATGTTCTCAAATAATTTAACTTGCCAAAATAATTCAATAACAATATTTTTCCACAATAAAGAGCTCACGGCTTATGTCAAAATAATTCAACAATAATATTTTTTCATAATAAAGAGCTCACGACTCATGTCAAAATAATTCAACAATAATATTTTTCCACAATAAAGAGCTCACCGCTCCATCACAATGATTACAAAAATTTTACAAAAATATTCAGGAGTAAATAATTCAGGAAAATAATATTTCAAAATCTTTAATACGTTGCTTCAATATCAAGTTTAAAAATGTCAAATACTTCATATTAATAATATTTAATTTAAAGAAAATAAACCTTCAAATAATGCACAGAATAAAAGAAACCAACTTCCAACTAAACAGATAAAACAATTAACAGAAAAAGATCAAACAAATTTAAAATATAAACATTAAATCAATAATGAAGAATATAACAAAATAAAATAATTTAATTAATGCGCAACCGTGATCTACACAACTTAAAACATAATCTTTCATATTTAGCCCGTGTACACACTCGTCACCTCGTGTACATGACTTTTCACACATTATAATTATCAATCCTGGGGGAATTTCCCACACATAAGGTTAGACAAGTCACTTACCTCGACTTGCTCCAATTTAACCAAGTATTATGCTTTTTCCTCGATTTTCCGATTATGATCAACTCTTATCTAGTCATAATTAATTCGATACAGTCAACAAAAATTATAGTAATCAATTTCATAAGAAAATATTATATTTTTCAATAAAATCAGAAATTAGCTCAAAATTTGCCCGTGGGGCCCACATCTCGGAATCCGGTGAAACTTACAAAATCTGACAACCCATTCAATTACGAGTCCACCCATATCAATTTTATCAAATTCCGATAATAACTCGACCTCCAAATCTTAAATTTTCGTTTTTGGAAGATTTTGCAAAAATCTTGATTTTTCTTCCATAAATTCACGGATTCATGATGTAAATGAGTATGGAATTATGAAATATAATCAATATAGAATAAGTAACACTTACCCCAATGTTTTTCCGTGAAAATCGCCCAAGAACCATGCTCCAAAAATCTAAAACGAAATGAAGGAAATGACCATTTTTGGTCCTTAAGTTTCTGCTCATCCGTCACTAAAAGTCCATTTTCCGTCACTAAAAGTCCACCAAAACTTGCTTGTACCAGCCTTTATTCAATCAATCATAACTTTATGTACAAATGTCCAAATGATAAATGGTTTAAATTTCTGAAAACTAGAATCAAACGACTACAACTTTCATGTTTTGAAACTTTTCCGATTCCTTATGAAATTAGAGATATAAGCTTTCAAATTTGGCTCAACGTAATTTCTGCAACAAAAATTTCTAGCAACCCTCTTTGTCCGAAATCCATTCCGTTTACCTTCCGAAATCCACCAGAGACCCTCGGGACCTTAACCAATTATTCCAATATGTTCCAAAATAAAATATAAACTTAGTCGAGGCTTCAAACCACATCAAACAATATCAAAACGACGAATCATACCTCAAATCAAAATCTATGAATTTTGAACTTTCAAATTCTATATTTTGTGCCAAAACACATCAAATCAATTCGGAATGACTTCAAATTTTGCACACAAGTCATAAATGACATAACGGACCTATTCCAATTTCCAGAATCGAATTCCGACCTCGATATCAAAAAGTCAACCCCCCAGTCAAACTTTTCAAAAATTTAACTTTTGGCATTTCAAGCCTAATTCCACTACGGACTTCCAAATAAAATTTCGATCATGCTCCTAAGTCTAAAATCACCATATGGAACTGTTGGAATCATCAAAATTCTATTCTGGGGTCGTTTGTATATAATTTGACATCCGGTCACTATTTGAACTTAAACTTTTAAGTTTTCATCAAAATTTCATATCTCAGACTAGGGACCTTGGAATTTGATTCCGGGCATACGCCTAAGTCTCAAATCACGATACGGACCTATCGGAACTGTCAAAATACTGATCCGAGTTTGTTTGCTCAAAATATTGACCAAAGTCAACTCAATTGAGTTTTAAAGCTCTAATTCACATTTTAATCTATTTTTCACCTGAAAACTTTCCGAAAAATTTTACGGACTGCGCACGCAAGTCAAGGAATGATAAATAGTGCTTTTCGAGATCTTAGAGCACAAAATTAATTATTAAATTTAAAGATGACATTTTGGGTCATCACAAAATCATTATTAAGTAAGATAGAAAGATTGTCCACCTTTTAACAACAAAAATATTTTAAAACTTTGAATTAAACTACTCAAATTTTCATATTAGTCAATAATGTTCTTTACAACAAGATCCAAGGTAATGTATTGCAAACATATGACTAAGATCTTATTAATAATTTGAATTAACCCTCTCCAAAATAAATTTAATATTATCAGATATTTGTTGTGAACTTAAAGACTTTATTTCTTGTAAAAATATTCTTTATGCTATAATTAAAAAAAATAAAGAAGGCATCTTATTCAAATTTGGCTTTAGGATATTAAATTTGTTTAGCCGCCAATGTGTGTCCGTAAAGCAAGTGCAATATTTATAATCTCAAGGGCAATAAATGTATTGGGAAACCACGACGAGATAGCACCAATAAGCAGAAAACGTAAAATCTTTTGTCACCACCACAAGTTCTTAATGAAAGATGCAGTAAAAGATTGCTATCAAAACAGATAAGAAACCAACTACAAAGTCTATTTTGTCTTCTCTATCCGATCGACCAAGGATTCATTTTCTGCACTTCTCTAACTTTTGCAAGAACAAAATTGCCAAATGGTACAGTTGTTAGCAATAGAGAATAGGAAAATTTTATACACCATTGATATTGCTCAAGACCCAATTCAAACTAGTAAACTGTTTGACTGCATATCAAGTAATGATTTTGTTCCGTAGAAGTGTAGAATATGATATGGTTGAGACTGTGAGGCTTTTCAAACTTTAAGTATTCATTGTATCTATGTTCCCCTGTTCTCCCCCTTCATCCTATTAGTATAAAGCTAAGAATAAATACTGTCCATATTACATTCATAGTCGGCTTTCCTGCTCTCTTTCAGATGTCTAAAATGAAAGAAACAATGTTATAAAGGAGGAGTTGGTAGTCTCTACTTTTTCCCTCATCTTCTAGGGGACACGTACAACCCAAAACAGGAAACCATGTATGTAAAGCAAGTGCAATATTTATAATCTCAAGGGTAATATATGTAAAGGAAACCACGAAGAGATAACACCAGTAAGCATAAAGCTTAAAAACAATCACCACCACAAGTTCTTAAGGAAATATCCATTAAAAGATTGTCATAAAAACATATAAGAAACCAACTACGAAGTTCTCAAAGCTGAAGAAAAATGAAACTGTCTAAATAGTAGTTGGCATTAACATCTTGTCACCAGATCATATCCCACAACAAAGGCATCACTCCATCTGTGTAAAAAATAAGGCAACCAAAATAGTTTATCAAGAAAATATTCTAAATAAGCATGTTCAACACGTACAATAATTAGAAGTAAAGAGAAGGCTGCAGCCAAATGGCTCTATAGTACCAGAACCTATTTGATTGGATTTAAACAACTGAATTTGAGCACAACTAAATTTGAGCACTCAGAGGCACTGCCATGCAAGTCAAGTGTACTTCTTACAGACCCAAGGGAACTAACATATATAGAGGGATTTAAGGAGTTAGTCAGGCTAAAACTTGTACTATTAAATTGTCTCATTCTTCTTTAGAATAGACGGTTCTATGTAGAAGTAACAGGAGCAAGTTATGTAGAGAGGATGAAAGAACTCAACTGCCAGCACAGTTGTAAGGGGAAAGTTAAGTTCCTTAATAGTACCTTCTGCCGTTTTGCTTGTCCAACATCATTTTGTTGAGGAGAAGTCCCAACATCTTCATTGGCAAGCTGCACAAACAACATGCTTAGAAACTCAACTGCAAGCTTAATGGAAGGAAGTAAACTTAAGTTTTGTAATAATACCCTCTGCCGTTTTGCATCTGATGGGCTTTGCGCACAATCATTTAGTTGACAAGATGTCCCAACATCTTCGTTAGCAGGCTGCACACACATAGATTAATCTTAGAATTAAAGCCGAGGGTGACAGGGAATGTAAAGTCTATGCATGTTGTGTAACTATAGAGCAAAAGATGGCGAAAAGTTACACTTACTTCATCAGCTGATTCATCAACACTTTTAGATCCAGAAGATACACCTTTCCCTGCATTCTCAGTGATATCTTTGGTTGCTCTAGGTGTAGCAGCTTCTTCTACATGGAGTTCAACACTGGGGAATTAGAAACTTTTCAGAATTTGTAAGAACATGATATATTTATGTTCTCAAAATTTGTAAGACCATATGTGTAATAGGCAAAGGTATACTCTATACATGCTAATTTCAAATTTAGGATACGCCCAAAAGCGGATTCAGAATTTGAAGGGTTTGAGTTTGGTGTGGGTTCAAAATTTGTTATATGTACTTATTTAGTGAACTTTGAAACACATATATAGGGTTTGAGTCAAAGTTACTGAGTTCAGATGAATCTGTAACTTATGTTCTATATCCACCTTTGGATACGCCTCAATCTCTTCTATCTTTCTCTACACACCCCATACAAAAGAAAAACAAAATATTTAGTACAAGTCTGTAAGATGTAGAATTTCTAATTAATTACCATCGGTGTCTTTTGGTTGTTCTTTGGCAAATACTGTCTCCTCAAAAGAGCCGTCTTGATCCTTTCTGGATTTGCCTTCATTTTCTACATCAGATCTTTGATTCTGTATCTTCTTCTTACGATCATGTTCTTTCCCTTTCAAACCGAACATATACTGTAAAATTATACAAAAAGCAAGTACAACGAATTATATATCCAAATTTAAGAATTCATTCCGGCAGAGAGTAAAATCTTCCCTCTATAGTACTAGTGGGTTCAAAGTTGGAAAAGAATTACTATGATGAACAAAGAAAAAAGAACCATAAAGCAGTAACATTTGCTAGGTCAAATCAATCATATATATATGAAAAACACAAGTGAATAAAAGGGGGAGAAAATGAATGACAAAATTAGATTTGCAAAGAAGCAAACTCACCAAAATCCAATCACTGTCTTTCATTGTAAGAAAAATCACGAGCAAAAATCAGTGTCTCCTCTTGGCTGGTCAGTTATTCAAAACAAATCAGTTCAAGCAGATATATATAGGAAGAAATAGTTGATGTTCATCATATCACAAGATCGATCATTAAGAGTTCATATTTAAACGCATAGGCTTTCATACCATATTAAGATATCAAGATCAGCACAGCTAACAATTAAGTAACATTTAGTAAAAAAATAAAAAGAACAGACTAATGTTAGTACATACGTGATGCATTTTTTTTGTTTTACCTATGGTATCCCCACTGAACCCACTAATTTAGATTTGTGCCGCGTGCCCATTTAAGGGGAAGCTTTCCCTACTAGGCATCAAAATGCATGTTCTTGAAGATATTCCTATAATCCTATTTATAGATACTTTGATAAACAAAACAGAATGTACCATCTAGTTACTAAATCAAAAACAAAGATTTGGAATTAATGAATGGTGGAAATCAAGACCTTAAAACACCAAAAGAATTTAGAAAGAAATCTAGAATACTCTAAATCAGATGCTTTATCAAAACCTGAACGATTTTCAGTGAAAACCCACAAAAATTCATCACTCAAATCACTAAAAAAACAATTAAGATCACTGGGTTCATCACTCAAATCACTAAAATACAATTAAGATCACTGGGTTCTTCTTTAGTTAGAAATGTAACGCCTATAGAGATAGAATGGTTGAATGTGAACTCACCTTTTTGCAATATTGGTTTGTTGAACATTGTCTATACTGGAAACTCTATTTATACAAACTGAGTGAAGGCTCCACTTTGACTCCCTGTAATCTATTTTGGATTCTGCACTATCTGACACTACTCTATTTTGAATCAATTAATTCAGTGAACTTTACTGTGTTGTATAAGTGAAATTACAAAACTATTTTTTTTTATACCTAACTGTTTATATATAAGTTTTAAAAAAAAAGTTCTGCGAGGTGAAAATGTTTGATTTCTTTTTTTAACAAATATAGAGAAGAAGAATTTGTAATTGCTGTGATTTCTATCAAGAAAATTGCATTCGAAATAAATATCAAACACGAATTTCGTAAGAAACATGTGTTATGTTGAAAGAAACAAATTGATAAGAATGTTGAGAATGAAATCTCAAAATCTCTTAAGAGCCCTTTAGAGTTGATTATTTTTTATACATAATAAACAAGACTATTTTTTTTACTTTAAAATAGATTTGAACAATTCGAAGTATATGAAAATATTTTTGATTTTCGGTAAAAAATTAAGATCACTAGATGATGAAAATTTGAAAAACTATTGCCTTAATTAATCTTGAATTTTTCTTAAAGCATAATAATCAATCCGATATTGATTGTTTAGATTTATTTTCTAAATTAAAAGTGTTAAGAAAAATAGTATAATTAGAAGATAACGGTTTAATAGATTGTAAAGCCCCGGGAAAAAAAATTGCTAAGTATTATGTTCTCGCTCAAGCTCTAAGTGGGACACAAAGATGTGAGAAAAGTTATGAAGGCATAAAATACATAAATCTTATGTTTAGAAGTTTGAATGGATGGTTATAAGAGGATATGAGTAAATTGGAATTCATTGGAGTTGTTTAAGGGATGAAAATGACCTTAGCCGCACATGGATTAAGTTTAAATGATCATATCTATCAATATATAATGAATTGAGATTTGAGCTATATATCAAAAGAAATATCTTGAAGTCTAGTTTCTAACACTTCAAACTGTTTATCATTTCGATGTTCCTATAAAGAGTTATAGGCGTTTTACTAAAAACTGTCATGTTAGAAAAATGGGCTGCGTTTTGGGCGCCTGGGGGGCGGCAGGCACGAATCAAAATGTCAAAGTCAGAAGTAAAATTTTGGGGAGTTTTGGGTGGCGCTGGGCTCAAACCGTGATGCCGAAGGCGTGAAATTAAAATAAAAGGGACGGGGAGAGAGAAAATAGCCTCATTCTTTAAAAATTAAACCTCCCCTCTCATCCTCAAGTCATCCAAGGGTTCTCATACTACCTAAGGTGAGTTTTCAATGCGATTAGCGTTAGAATACTACTTCCAAATATCAACTCTAACAATATTCCATCTCAAAATCACTAGATTCTCAACAAGAACTCAAGAACAAGATCTCTCCGCTAACTTAGGGTTTCGTGATTCAAGGTAAGTTTCGTAACCGCTTTCAACCACGATTGTTAAAGAGGCTTATGGTTGATATTTGCTCCTATAAACTACTACAAGAACTTAGATTAACGATGAACCCTTGAAGGATTGAAGAATCAAATCTAGGGTTTCTATATTTTGGAAATCTTGGAACTTCTAGTATTGATTTTTAAATTAACTATGTATAGATTTGTTTGGTGAGTTGAAACCATTGGATTGGAGCAAACGAAGGTATTCAAAAGCAAGGAATCAAGCTGAGTAGAGACAATGTTTTTACTAAAGTTGTCGTCTCACAAAGATCATGCTATAAGTATTTGTTGGACAGTATAGGATGTTAATGTGGGCTCTGAATGGAACGAGTGGACTCACATTATCCACGAGAATTATAGAAAAGATCTTAGATGATTATCATGGTTAATAACTCGAGAATAGCCTATTGTTCCATAAATCATGTCTCGTGCATTCATGACTTACATGCATTTCTTTAATGTATAGACTATGAAAATTTCTTTTACATTATTTTATGAAACTATTTTGATGAGAACTGTGGAGATATATCATTGTTTTAAATGTTGTGATACTAGAATCACTCAGAAGAATATTTTGGGAGTTTCCTTAGATCTCTAAGAAGGGTTCATAGCCTATAGCGGTTTATGTTACCCCAAAACTACTCGTGCCAGAGTAGGAGATTAATGTACCGTTGATTTGGGCACTATGATAGAAGTGCCATGGTAAGGCACAAGAACGCGAGCATGCTAGAACCTTGAACTGTGAGGCACCACAGGAATGGGGTCCAGGCGATCGGGCTGGGATCGTCTACCATACCGATCATATGGTAACATTTTCAGAATCAGAATCAGAATCAAAAAGAATGTCAGAATCATTCAGAGTCTCGTTCTATTTTTAGTGGGAGGATTGTTTTACTTACTGAGTACCGCTGTGGTGTACTGACGTTCTATTCATGGAAACCTACATTGACCTATGTCAATGTAGGCACAGATTTTGCAGGTAAGCAGGCTACGAGCTAGGATATTCTCCTCCCATTACTAGAAGATTTGCTGAACTCCATTTTAGTTCGCGGAGTTCGTTGATTCCAGAATTTTGTCTTATTATTTCAGTATTTCTTAGAGGCTTCATAGACAGAGTCAGAACAGAGTCATGGGTATCCACTTTCTATTACATTTGTTTTTCAATGTATTCAATATAATAGAATAAATTTCTTTTTTCAGAATATTATTTCATTTGAAGATTCAGAAAAGTATTTATTTTAAATCATATCAAATTGTGTTGAGATGCGCTGCATAACAGAAATAGAACAGAATAGAGAAGCCAAGATGATTTGCTCGGACAAGTTAAGGCATCGAGTATCGGTTACGACTTGTTGGTCGTGACATTGATACACTGAATCAAATAAAAATATCTGATCCTTATGCCGATAGTGCTTATAGAATAATGTTACTAACTCCTGCTACCGAATGCTAAAACGGAAATAAGTTTTTCAAAATTAAAATTGATAAAATCTTACCTAAGATCAACAATATTTCAAGAGAGGTTAAATGGATTAGCTATATTGTTAGTTGAAAAAGACTTATCAAGAGAAATTGGTGATAAGAAAATTATTACTCCCTCCGTTTTAATTTAGATGAGGTAGTTTGACTTGGCACGGAATTTAATAAAAAAGAAAAGGACTTTTAAAACTTTTGATTTTAAAAGGTTAAGGGGTAAAAGCTTTTATGGGGCCATGACATTTTGTGTGGTTATAAAAGCTTCTTATTAAGGGTAAAATGGGTAAAACGAAGAGTTTAAAATTAAATTATTTCCAAATTTAAAAATGTATCATTTATTTTGGAACAGACTAGAAAGGAAAGTACTTCATCAAATTTGAAACGGAGGGAGTAGTGTCACGACCCAAAATCCGATACCAGTCGTGATGGTACCTAACCCAACCCGTTAGGTAAGCCAATTAACTACAATCCAATTCAATTAGATTTATCGAGGAAAATAAATGATAAAATAACTGAATCTTTCTACTTTTTCCGAGGACTGGTAGTACAAATCATGAGTTCTAAGATTTAGAATTTACAAAACTCGCATGAAATAAAATACATCATCTGTTTGAAATAAACGTGAACAGATTAATAAATTTAAAGCTACCAAGAACAAGAGGCAGTTATGACCGGATCACGAAAACATCCTCAATGCCAGCTCCCGCCATACACCGCAACATCAGTATCCAAAATCTGCACACAAGGTGCAGAAGTATAGTATGAGTACAACCGATCACATGTACTCAGTAAGTATATTATTTAACCTCGTTAAAGTAGTTGCGAAGATTTTTAGTAAAAAGATACTCACTATTATAACATGTGCAGTAGACTAACAATAGAAATAATTATAGAACATAACAGATAATGGTACCATAAACAACTATGCGAGGCAGTAAATGATTACTAGGAGAAATCACAATAGTAAATTCATAATTTTTCTGGTGTGAGAAATATATATATATATATATATATATATATATATATATATATATATATATATATATATATATTCAAGATATCACATCGAATGGCACAGTAATACCTTCGTGCACTTATCTCATTCTCACCGAGCATACATATAACAGTACCAATTAGGTGAGAGAAATGCCAATAACAATAACAATAAAATGGGAGGCACACACAAAGCAATAACGAACAAGGCAGTACATGTGGACAATGGAAATAGACTGGGAAAAGGGGGCATAGATGCAGACATGAAAACTAGAGGGAAAACATGATATTTGCAAGTTAAACAGATAGAAAGCATGGACACAATAATAACAATTGGAATAAAGAACAAGTCAGAACAACATCGACAACCACATAGAAAACATAGGTGTAACAATAACAGTCAAGGTAAAGGCATGTATACATATACAAGGAAAAGATATCACAACATAATGCATGTCCCTCGTTCTCACTTGTACGGAAATACCCTTCGTGCCATGAACATATAGTAATATAAAACATGATGATATAATTGAAATGGCACGACATCACCCTTCGTGCTTTTACTCTCATCCTCATATGATAATGTGCATGATAGCATGATAATATAAATGAAATGACATGGCATCACCCTTCGTACTTTATACTCTTCCTCACATAATAATGAATATAAAATGGCACGGCATCATCCTTCGTACTTTACACTTTTCCTCACATGATTATGCAGATGAAATGGTACGGCATCACCCTTCGTGATTTACACTCTCTCTCACATGATAATGTATATGAAATAGCACGGCATCACCATTTGTGCTTTACACTCTTCCTTAACAAGCACATGCATATCATTAAAGAGCAAGGTAGGAAGCATAAATAATATCAAGGAGAGTATTTAAGCGAATGTTCCAATTGAACATCAATCACGGCTTTCAAGCCAATAACAATTTAATAAACCTCAAGTGCTTTATTAATCAAGTATTTCAACAAGTTTTAAAAATGATCTTCAACTCAAGTATAGAATTCAAAACCCTGAAGAATAATGGTCGTAGCGATGTATTTGTGATTAAGTATAATAACGACCAAATTTAGTACATCAATGATTTTTCAAAAAAGTCCGTCAGATTTTTAATCAAATTATAATAAGCCAAATGATGGTTTCTAGCATAATGTTCATCGAAATCTAGAAGTCAAAGAAGACATGAAACAAGAATGTCATATATGTATCACCCCCGCATATAGCAAACAATAGCAATTAGTAGAAAAAATTCCCTCAACAAAGTTAGAAAAAGCACTTACCTCAAACAAGCCGAATCCAATGTTGAGCAAGCTAAACAATACTCCAAAAATCTCATTCCGCGCATACTCTAATGCTTACAATTTAACAATGTATAAAAATTCTCATATCTGCTAGAAAAGTCAACCATAAGTCAACAGTGGGCCCATGCTTCGGAATCCAATGAAACTCACAAAATCCGACAACCCATTAAATTTTGAGTCCAACCATACTAATTTCACTCAAATCGGACTCAGAATCGACATTCAAATCTCGAAAATTCATTTTATGAAACTATAGACAATTTCACCATTTTCTCTTTCAAAATCGATAATCAAACGCCGAAAACGAAGATTAATTCATGAAATATAATCACAAGTGAGTCAAGAATGCTTACCCCGATCCACGTGGTGAATTTCCTCTCCCAAGTCGCCCAAATCGAGCTCCAAAATTCGAAAAAGTGAATAAAACGACCAAAACCTCAACTATAGCTTCTGCCCAGGCATGTTCGCATTTGCGAACGAAATTGTGCTTCTGCGGCGTCGCTTGTGCGACCAAAATCTCGCTCCCACGAAAGAACATTGGAAATCAGCCTATCACACCTGCAGATCTTTCCCCGCTTCTGCGCAAACGCATGTGCGACAAACCCCGCGCGCTTCTGCGAAATCCTCGATTCTACGATCGCATTTTGTGCTTTTGCGCTCCGAAAAATCCCACATCCAGTCATGTTTCGCTTCTGCGATGACACTGTTGCTTTTGTGGCTTCGCACCTGCACCCATGGCTCCGCATGTGCGACTAAACCAACACTGCCCAAACCAGCCTTCACCAAATATTTCCAAAATGATCTGAATCATGTCTGAAACTCTCTCGAGCCACTCGGGACCCCGTCCGAACATACCAACAAGTCCTATAACATAACACAGACCTACTCAAGGCCTAAAATCACACATCACAACATTGAAATGAAGAATCGCACCACAATTCAAACTTAGTAAATTTTCGATCTTTCGATTTCCAAAAATGCGTGTCGAACTATAACAATTCAACTCAGAATGAACTCAAATTTTGCTTACAAGTCATAAATGACATAACGAAGCTACTGAAATTTTCGGAACCACAATTCGAATCCGATATCATAAAAGTCAACTCTCGGTCAAACTTGCGAATATTTCAAACCTTCAAATTTTCAACTTTCGCCAATTAGCGCCGAAACCTCCTAGAAATATCCGAATGAAATTTCGGGCATACGCCCAAGTCCAAAAGCACCATCCGGACCTAACGGAACCTTCAAAACTCTGATCCGAAGTCAAATACACAAAAGTCCAGCTTGATCAACTATTCCAACTTAAGGCTTAAATCATGAAACTCATTCTTCCAAACAAATTCTGAAACATCTGAAAACTAAAACCAAAGATTCAAACAGTCACAATGCATTATACGAAACTACTCAACACTTTAAATAGCTGAACGGAGTGCAATTGTTCAAATTGACTAATCGGGTCGTTACAAGTAATAACTTTGCATCTAAAAAGGTCTAGAAAAATAGACTTTAAATTAAAAAAATAATAATATTTATAAAAAAAAAGGCTAAGACCCCTCATAAAGTTTTGTTTTAAGCCACAAAATTTGTCGGCCCCTCCTGAATATTGTAAAAGATGCTTTTGCTTTTTTCTACCATTGAGTAAAATGAATCTAATTAAGTCCCAATTTAAAAAGAAACAATTGAAGTTTCAATTAGTTAAACTGACTGAACATACCATATCTAACGCACTAGCTTACATGTGAATCTTATACTCTACACTTGTACGTAATTTAATTTTAATAGGTATAGGACTTGGGGAGAAGCTACAATTTTACTTATGGGTTCGGCAAAAGCTTTTGTATTTGTGTTAAAAATCCACTTGATATATATAAACTCAGTAAGCCGCCTTTTGTAGAATACAGAACCCACAAACTCAAAATTTTGGCCCTGCCTCAGTGCCGGCCCAAGGGTAAGGCTGCTAAAGCAATTACTTTGGGCCTCATAATTTTTGGGGCCCCAAATTTTTCTAATAGGTTATATATTAATTTATTTTTAGAAGAATATTTAGTGCTTTA
This sequence comes from Nicotiana tabacum, assembly GCF_000715075.1. NCBI lineage: Eukaryota > Viridiplantae > Streptophyta > Magnoliopsida > Solanales > Solanaceae > Nicotiana > Nicotiana tabacum. The sequence continues at coordinate 13,916,070 of NC_134097.1, read as the reverse complement.
AATGAGAAAGTACAAATTTTCATAGTAAAAAAGTAGGATTAAATTATTGACCATAAATTGAGAAAAAATATATTTTTGGGAATCACTCTCTAAACCATAAATTGGATTCAATTATTAATTCATAACTCAAAAAAGATTAAAACTTTAATACAATCCCACAACGTGTATATCTCAAGAGAAATTAAATGGATTCGATAAAATTATTAATAACTTTGCATATGAAAAATTAAAAATACAGAATTTAAATGAAATTATATATGAATTTTTTCTTTTATATTAAAAAAGGACCTCTCATTGAATTTTTGCTTTAGGCCTTTATATTTATTGAGCCGTCCCTGCCCAATTATGACCTAGTTTGATGACCACATTAAGGGCTTGGATAATTTCAGCATGGCATCCAAACGAAGAAAGAATACTTGCAAATTCATATTTGGCTTTCCTACTATATAATCTCAAGGCAATGTATGTAACAGCATATATCATGAAAAGTCGGCACCAATGAGAAGAAAGCTTAAAATCCTTTGTCATAAGTTTTTAAGATCGTCACAAAATAGACAAGAAAATAACTACGAAGTTTTGCAAAGCTGAAGAATGATGAAACTGTCTATTAGTAATTGGGAACATCTTGTCGCCAGCTGATACCCGAATACACAATGTACTACAACAAGATAGGCTCCCACAACAAAGGCATCACTCCATCTGTGTCAAAAACAACAACCAAAAACTTTTTCTCAAGAAGATATACTAATTAATTAACAAGCATGTTCAGCACCTACCATAATCAGAAATTAACACAAAGCTGCAGTCAAATGAATCTCTAACTATTCCATATATCCTCTGAAGTATCGGAACCTAGTTGATTGTTTAACATATTGTTGAATATATAGTACACTTGCATAGGAAAACTAAGGGAATATTGTTGATACATCATTCCTATGTCAAAGGCAGGGGCAATCCGCCTATTATACAACCTAAGTAGGTTAAAAATTTTTTTTTGTATATACAGTCAAACCCCTCTATAAAAGCCTCGTTTGTTCCGATATTTTTTGGTTGTTATAGTGAAATGTTGTTATAGAGGACATATTATAACATAATATAAAAATCAGTTCCGAAAAAAACTTGGCTTTTATAGCGAATGACTGTTATTTGGGGATGTTATAGAGAGGTTTGACTGTATAATCCCTTGACATAAGAGAAACTTCTAATGTAGTGGTAAAGGGTTCAAAAATTACTTATGTCGTAGTTCAAATCCCAAGTATGTCATTCTTATATTTTTGTGAATCTCCTTACCAGAATTCCTGGCTCCGTCACTAGTTAATGGATTTAACTAGGGAGTTAGTGAGGCTGAAACTTGTACTATTATTTTGTTTGAAGTTGAGACAGTTTGAAATTATGCCACTTTCTCATGTTACCTTGTTTTCTTCTTCCTTAAATTATAAGGTTCTATGTGGAAGCAACAGAAAGAGGTGTTATGTAGAGAGGATGAAAGAACTCAAACTGTCGGCATAATGGAAAGGAAGAAAGCTTAAATTGCAGTATAATAATACCCTTTGTCGTTTCGCATGTGATGTGCTTTCAGCAAAATCAGCTGTTCGTCGATGAGAGGTCCCAACATCTTCATTAGCAGGCTGCACAAACACATCGATGCTTATGATAAAAGCTGAGTCTATGCTAGTTGTGTAAGTACAGAGAAAAAGATGGTTGTCAAAATCCGAAACGAATAGAATTATCCATAAGATTGTAGTATTTAACATTAAAGGTGTAAAATACACTTACTTCACCAGCTGATTCATGAGCACTTCTAGGTTCTATAATTGATGGTCCTGAAGATACACCTAATATCCCTGCGTTGTCAACGACGTTATCCACAGTTGCACCTGCAGGTGTAGCAGCTTGAAGTTCACCACTGAGGAACATAATTCTCAAAAGTTGGCTAACTTCTGTTGGTACGCCACTTCCTGGCGGCACCTGCGCTTCAGTTTGATCAGCTGTGGCAACTATGGGTCTAAGAAAGTATCTGGTGTATCTAACTCGTAACACATTTGGTGGTTGTCCTCCTGATTAACAATTAAAGATCAGAGAATCATCTTTGAGAAATTTTTTAAAACCAAGTTCAGGCTCAACAAAATCTTGATGGTTTTATCCATTTTTATAGTTAGTAAATCCAACTTAGCCCTTAACCTATTTACAGGCTTACAGCCACTGGCACTTTCTTTACATTATATGTGCTGAAACCTTTACTGTAGTTTTGTATTATATTGGGCAGAGATGATTCATATAGCCGACACCGACTTGGGACTGTGACGTAGTTGCATCTGTTTCAATTTCACGTAGATATAATCTCACTAATTTATACATCATAAAATGAAAGGGCCAATTAATCAGTTTTATTATTTTGGTAAGGAAACAAGTATTTCCATTGGAAACTAGTAAGTAATAATTTCACAAAGGGACTATATTATTTCATTTCTATTTATGGTGCACATAAAACTACGTGTTCATCTTACCTTGCTCATTTGCCAGCTAGATAGCGTACAGAAATAATGTCAAATCTTATGAACTACCTACATAACGAACCTCCTATCATTTGTGTACCAACTTGACTTTGGTGCAGACGCATACCATTATCATTTACTAAACCAGAGTTGATCAGCCTGTGTATTGTTGAGAGCAGCACAGAATAAAGTTCTTCCTGTTGACGGACAGAACGTTGGATTTACAAAGTTTAATTGTCAGATATAGATTTGGTTTTAGTAGAGGAACAATGACGAGGCTACCTGGATGGACAGTGGACCCGAGTCGGTTATATAGACTGCAGGCCCAACATTAACTACGGCATTACTCTGAAAACAATAACAGACATGATCATGTTATTAACTACGGCAGTACTCTGAAAACGATAACAGACATGATCATGTTATTAAGAGAAAAAATAATCCAACTTAGTAGAGAGCAAAGTATAGTACCCCATTGTCACCCATTCGGACTCCCATCACTGTGCGGCCAAGTTCAAGAAAATATGCACCTAGATTGTTGAACATTTCTCCGATTGTTGTCTGTGCATTTGACTGAGTTCCCTGGCGCACACTCGGATCACCCACGTTCAGAATTTGGCCCAGATTCCTTTCCAATTCCTATGCCAACAGAAAAGCCAATCAGTCAAAAATGTTCGGCTGATCTCAGAATAGATTATTACAAGTCTCGCTTAGGGTTGTCGAGAAGGCAACCAGAAGTAAGAAAGAACAGTCATTCTTTTCTTTCACAAATGAAGCAAATGAAAATAGATGATGTCATGCAAGCCGAAGAATTTGATAGGTGTGCGTAGGCACGCCACACCACTGAAATGTTAACTTTTGCACTGCAATATTTAAAGGAATTGGAGAGCAGTTAATCAAACATAAGCAGGAGCAAGCACTTACAAGAAAGCGCTGTGCAGTTTGGCTAATAAGCATATCCCTAGTGGACGACAGCAGTCTTGCTAATTGTTCTACTTCTGGAATTCCTTGTGAAGGAGTGAAAGTATTGGATGCACTTCCAAGTACCTCATTCGTATTGTTTTCTGTTCCTGATTATAGAAAATTTCTTATCCACATACCTCTAAAGTGAAAGGAAAACATAAAAGAGGAAGAGAACTGACCGTTCATACTATATTCTCGTCTCATTATGTTGAGATATCGTGATAAAGTTTCTATAGAGTTAGAGATTTCCTGCAACAAACAGACTATTATACGGTACTTCTGTACAACCTAAATTACAAATTCCAAGAAGATACTACTATAATACTTTGAACTGCAGCGACAAACCCCTCAATATTACGTTTTTGCAGAGGATGTATACACACATAAAGCATATTGAAAAACAAGAACTATAAGGACGGTCAGTATGATAATATGCAAATGAAATCACCTGTTGAGTATCTGGAGAAATCCCATCCGTAGCAGCTGAGAGGTGGAGCAAGTACAAGTACAACAGACAGGAGTAAGTAACAGCTAGCTCAAATTAGGCATTAGAACATGGTGAGTTAACTGAATAAAAATGTAAAGATACGAAGTATAATTTTCTAAAGCTAGAATAGAGAGAACTGATCATGAGCCGAAGGTCAAATGCATTAAAAATATTTGAGAAGTACTAAATGGTTTTGAAATTTTCTGCTTCACTTGCAATACAAAAGAAATTAAACAAAGAACAACCAGTAAAGAATTTCTAATGGATATTTAGGAGGAGATTGTCTACACAACTTCTCAACCAACATCATATATTAAAGAAAGCTCAGTACCAAAGGATGACATGCTCTGGACAGTGCAAACCAGATGCAAAGTATCACCATGTTGAATATCTAATTAGTGTTAAGACTCCAATGGGGAAAGAAATAATAAGAGCAAAGAGACACAGGAACACTACTTTGAGAAACTATTGTGGTGGTAAGCAAAATTGCGAAAGAACTTTAAATTATACTATACTAAAGATGATCATACATAAAGTGAATAAAAAGAATACTGTATGAAGAAACGAGGTCATTATCCTGTAAGACTTTTCCACAATAGATTAGACGCTGTTGTTCCATTGGCATCCCAATCAAAAGAGATACTTGTTCTTTCAAGCTACATACTCTCCTCTGCGTGACATCACAAATGGAGATCAGCACATAACCAAGAACCATTTTAGTGATTAAAAACGTGAATGCATGCATAAACTATGTGGTTGTGCAAACGAATATAACATGGTTTAGTGTTAAACATGCACAATTAATGTATCGCACAAATTTCTATTACTTAATGAAATAGGTAACAGTTCAGAAGTTAATATCAACAAACAAGTACCTGATTGCTAATGCGCAAATTGTGGGTTTGAGAATTCATAGTTTTTACTTTTATCTCAATCATCGAATCAATGCCTTCAGACTCATGGTCCTTTGAAGCTTCACCAGTGCGAGTCATTTCCTTTCAACAGCTTAAGCACCTGAAGCAGGTAAAAGATTTTAGTGTTTCTTGATTGTTTATGCGTTCAACATGCAGATCAAGATAATGGGGACTACCAGTTGACTATGAGATCCATCCTCAACACCAATATGAGAGCAGAAATTACAATGAAAATGAAACAATTATAAGCAAGAAGTAAGGTGGTTTAGCCAAATTTTAACAAGTTCGCTCCCAGTTAATTGGCAACTGGTCTTAACCATACAGATGGAAAGTAACATTTATACGAGATCCAGTTCCATTAACTTTAAGTGCTTACCATTATATGGAAATCTATCATTACCTTAGAACTTGTTAAGAATTCTAATGTCAACTTAGAATGCGCACATCCTAATGAATCACAAAGTATAACTGCCAGAGAAAATAAGTAGAGACAAGGCGAAAAGGTTACCACTAATGAAACACGAACAAATAAAGGAACATGAATGGAGTAGATCTTACAGCTTATGCAGCAGCCCTAACTAAGCTTATGTGCAGGGTATGTATGGTTAAAGCACGCATATGGAAGTACAAACTCCAAAACAACTCGTTAGAGTAATGGAAACTGTTCAGAACTTGCAACCGCGGAATGCATGAAATTTGTATAGTTTGGTAGGTGAATGAATTTTCAGTAATGAATAGCGCTTTGTGGATTACTCATAGAAGAAGCTATTGCATTCTTTTTGCTACTCTGTTGGTGGAATCTAAATAAATCAATATCTAAAAGGAATTAATGAAGTTTCTTTACAAGAAACAAACTGAATACCTACCAATCTAAAGCCACTAAACGTATTTTAATTTTACTAAGTATGGCCTAGTTTGAGAATGCTACATTGTAACAGGGATTAATTACTAGGTCAGGCTCATTATTACATCACAAAGATCATGCCGAATTCATTATGATATATTTTGCATTTTAAATTGAGAAGGTTACAAGATCAGGACCACTAACAAAGTAACATTTTAAATACTCACAATAGTAAAATTGAAGGAAAGCTTCAAGATTACCAAACCTGCACAATAAGTTATCATTAGCCAGTTATAAAGAAGAGAAGCTTTTGACATGCAGGTTATAAACCTCATATTTCATGAGACGTATGGGCACACATTAAACAACGCAATAGATAAAGCTATATTCAAATCCAACAATCAAGAAAATAACCAATACTGAAAGCTATTCCATTCCTCGGCTTAGATCAAATGAAATTCATTTCCCAAATTAAAGGGTGCAACAGGTGGGTTAGGTGCATACAACTTCGTATTTAAGTGGAGACGGGCAGAGGGGTGGGCTCATATTTTTCGAACATTGAGACACTGTCCCTTACTAACAAAAAATCCTATTCAGATTTTAGCACATGCATGATGCGTTTTCATTCGTAAAATAATTTTCTTGAAGAACTCAACGAACTAAAATACCTAAAGCAAAAGTTGTCAGTACGGATTGAAAAAAATGGAAGAAACACCCAAATTTTATCATCCAAATAAGGACATTCCCATATATGCGGGTTTTCATACATAAACTGAATGTAGGGTCTAGAAATCCAACTACAAAATAATTTCAGATAGCAACAATCAAACTAAAAATCAGAAGCTTTATAGAAAACCTGAAATAAAACCCCACAAATTCATCACTCCATTCACTGAAACAAAAGGTAAAATTACTGGGTAATAATAACCTGAAGAAAAAGAGAAGAAGTGTAACGCCCAGAAGGAGAAAACAGTTGAATGTGAACAGCTATATATGAAGAAGGCTTACTCTTTTTGTAAGATTTCTTTGTGAGCATTGTCTTTATTCCACTAATTTGTAATCCATTTTGGATTATGTTTGACTCTCTGTAATCCATTTTGGATTCTGCCTACTCTCACACTTCTTCAACTTCCTGGCAATTGAGGTTATATTTTTCAGCTATAAATCAAAAATAAGCTAAAAGTTCCATATTTATTGATTTTTATACAGGCATTTTTAGTTTGATCAAGATTCTTACTATTATACTCATAAAATATTTCTTTTCTTAAAATAAACTCCCAACCGATCAATCTTTTCGTCACTTTCTCACCATCAAGAATAATCAGATTTTTTTTTTTTGGCATTGTCTAGAGGGAGCAAGTTTGCATATTCTCGTAAATGAATATTTGTTTTATATTAGACATAAATAATTCGATAATAGTTCTATTTTCTATATGAATATTTTGTGCACTATTTAATTATATTCTTACTAACAAATTTTAGTGAATTTATTAATTATCGTATGTTAGTTTATTATAAAACAATCAATCTAATAAAATTTAAAACTAAAAAAATAAATGAGACATAAAAACAATTTCATATGAAATAATGAATTTAAATGTTTGTTATAATCAGTTTCTAACTAGTGTAAATAGCTTTAAGGACATTTGAGTCAATTTAACAAAAAAAACGTTTATCAACATTTTTTTCGTCAAACACACCAGCTACTTATTATCAGTTCCATCACTCTTATTGAAACACAATACTACTTATTTTGTTAAATCAACTTCACTACTAAAAAGTATTTGAAAAAATGCAGAAGTACTCCTTAACTTATAGCCGAAGCCCAACTACACACTCTACACCTTCATTCCGATTCATAAACCAACAACTCAATTTAGAAGAACTCAATTATACTTCAAGTGATGATGATATTTACCGACGAAGTTGTAGGCTTTTGGGTTCTTGTGATGGTCTTATACTGATTAATCGAAACGAGCATATTTACTTGTGGAATCTGTCACGAACCAGACCGATGGGCCGCGACGGACACCCGGTGCCTTACCTAATCGAGTACTAACGTAACGTATCTTTCTTATCATACCATCATGGGTAAATGGCCAGAAGGGCCGTCATGATATAACCAGAATAAAACATAAAGGAATACTTGACATAGGACGACCAAACATGGAATACAAACTTATACATGTGACATACGAGTCTATAAGGCCGACATGATCATTTGTACACTCAAAACATAGGCCGACAAGGCCATACATCATCTATATATATGACATATATCTACAAGTCTCTAAGAGTACATAAACGTCATAAAAGTCGGGACAGAGCCCCGCCATACCAATCAATACATGTCCAAATCATACTGACCAAATAGGCAACTCCGGAGCAAGTGGAGTGCACCAATACCTTCCGTTGAGTTGATAGCTTACTAGGAGGACTCTCAACCTGTCTATCGGGACCTGCGAGCATGAAACGCAGCATCCCCAGGTAAAAGGGATGTCAGTACAAATAAAGTACCGGGTTTTGTAAGGCATGAAAGCAGTGTATAGAAGACATGAAAGAAACATGGAGTAAAGAACTTAACCTGTAAGTCTGAATATCTTTGTGAATCATGAAACATTTATAATGCCATGCATATGCGTATAAATGTCACATTATGCATAGGTGTATGGTACATAACATCATCAAGCCTCTGAGGGCATCCCATTATATCATCTCGGCCTCTGTGGGCGAAATCCTCAACATAGACCAGCTGATCCGGTGGTGGTGCGTATATAACGCCATAATATTTCCCCATACCCCATATACATATACTATACGCGTATATAATACCATCTGGTCATGAGTCAATATACATATACAAATGAATGCAATGCATAATGAAATAAGTCAATAAGATCTCTCGGAATGTCATGAGACCCATGAACAGACGATATGATAGTAGGACATATGGGGAATCAAGAACATAGGCAACCCTAGTACTTCTAGGAATAGAATCATTTGTGAAAGTTGCGTGCTTGCTCGTTTCGTTGCATCATATGGATCATGCCAAAAGGAAAAAAAGGGATATCCACAATATACCTTAACTCCATTGATTCCTTAATACCTTCCAAGCAATTCTTCAAACAACTCAACTCAATCCACCATAGCATAAATAGATTCAAAATCAGTGTTGAGTAAAGGTTAAGTCCGCAACTTAAACTAGTAGCTCGCTTATGTAAATTTTGACAGCATCTCCCCTATAACAAGAGCCTCCTCCAATACCATATACCAACAAGAATGACCAGATCAATTCATCAATACATAATTATCAATAACAAGACACCATATAATAACAACAAGTCACAACTACTTCACGACTAGCGGCAAGCTCCGATTGAAACTTATATACCCCATATCACCCCTTATAGACTTCTTAATTTAACTTAATAGTATCATTAACATGATAATGGAATCATTCATCAATGATTCCAGCCTTATACCATATATTTATAACAAAGAAAATAATCCACAACTTCAACTATCCTCAAATGCAACTTTATTCACTAGTTCATGTCTAGCCCATCCATTTAACTTAATCAACATCAAAATAACCTTAATCACATGAAATAACACCATATAATTAACTCATACAGTGGATTAAAGTCGAAATCCAGGTTATATTTAGCTTACAATATCCCAACACACCCCAATCACTTCATTCCCAAAACGACAACTATAGTAATGTCAAACACCCCGAAAATATTACAAAAAATGACTAATCCACCATTTCGCCATTATGTGGTGTTTCTCCACAATATTTATCCTCCAAAACTTTATTAAACAGTGGCAAAATAGACAGCTTAAAAATAACATGAAATAGCCCACAAAACAGTCCACTACAAGTCGAATAACTCAAACTCACGACTTCTTATTACCGTCCCGTGGGTTATAACTATTAGGAAACAAATTTACCAACCCTCATTCATATTTAAAATTTAAATACATAAAGTAGGCATTTTATTAACTATTAAATACCTTCCAAAACTCAAACTACAAAGAAAAAGAGAGGTGATATAGCGATACTTATGTCGTAGGTATCGTTCTAATGTTATCGCTTCTTGATTTCGTACTCGGGATGTTAATCTTCTTTGAAACCCTTGTAGAGATATTAAGGGTAAATTTATGGGTCTTATTTGGTCGTTGTATCTTGAAAAATGAAGAAAGAGACGACATAAGGGATATAAATATCCATTTTTTTGAAAAATCAAAAAGGTGCTACTTGGCACCCTAGCATTGGCCCTTCTTCCAATGCTTATATCTTTTTATCCGGATGTCGTATGAATAAACGATAAAAAGCTTTGGAAACTAAATTCAAAGACATTAAATTTGGTATATAATATGTCCCTAAAAGACCTCATATAATATACGAAAGGTATTGCTCAAAAAGCTTTAGTGACCCACCTACTTGTCACCTATGCAGTCTGCGCAGTCTCGCAAAACTACAAATATCTCTATGCTCTGATGTCCTATCAACAAACGGTTTAATATGTTAGAAACTAGACTTGTAGATCTCCAATCTGATATGTGGATCATCCTGTAATTCTAAGTATATTAGGAGAAAAGTGCTGCTACATTTGACCTAATATTCAACACATTATGAATGTAACTTGTGATGACCTTTGCCAACTTTTGTTCCAAAACTCTTTTGACTTCAAAATATAACACACGACTATCATACGACTAAAAAAAACTCATAAAATAACCTCCTTATCACGTTAATAACCCTAGTATTACCCCAAAAGTATATATTATAACATTCTCAACTTGTCGACATTTGACGAAGCTTATTTTCTTCAATTTGCTTAGCTCCTAAGCCTTTCAACCCTCTTGGTAGTTGTTATCCATGATCTTAAAAATTTGTAACCTCAAAGGTAACATGATTAACTAACTTTGTGTACTTTCAAAGACGGTCTCATTTCTGAGCTTACATCAATTGATTTATAATGTACTCTCACGTACGAAAATATGGGGTGTAACATCATTCCCCCCTTTGGAACATTCGTCCTCGAATGTTGACTGGTGCGCCTATCAGTCTCATAACCTATAGATTTTATGAATATTTTAATACTGTCCTTTCCATCTAGGCAACTATTCTGTGAATAAATTCAAAGGCCAGGGTATTGTCCCCTTTAGGCCTCTTTCTCATACCACGACTTGTGGTCGGAATCCTTTTAATCTCGTAACTGTTGCTACCTTCTATCATGTAGCATGTACGACACTGACCTTGTAAGTTCCTATGCGACTCTTCTCTCCTTTTTCCTCCATACTATATCATAACTCTTACTTCGGTTTATTGTTACCGAGGTTTGCTACCCAACTCAAGGTTACTCTCTCGCTTCTTATCATATATATATAAATCTAAGTCCTTTAATACTTCCTAATTACCGTTCATTTTAATAATGACGGCCTAATCTCATCCCATACTTTGGAACCTATACCACTCTATTGTCGATTCACCTTAATATTGATCTATAATCTACCACTGATAACTTGAAACCTCTTACGTAATACCTTGTTACTAGGGCTCACGTCTCATCGAGGAATATTTGAAGTGATTTGCCCAATCCACCTAGGGACAATACTATACTTCAATAACCATATTTCATAGCATCCCAACGTGATTCATCATATGGGTTCTAATCCAGTGCAATTCATGAAATCTTTTTTTCTCAAAATCATTACTTAATCAAAGGCCTAAACATCATCCTCTTATCTATCACAATTACACCCTTATTCTACTACCAGGGCAACATTTCATCTCTTCTAAATGCTCCTAGTCTTAGACTCCTGTGAGTCAATTCAAGCTATACTGGGCTTTCTATAACTTACGAAAACCGTCAGCTCTCTTATTTTGATGGGCTTAATCCTGAGGCCTTACCTATTCTTGCCACCTTCTCACTCATCTTTACTTATCCTTACTCCTATCTACCTAAACCCTTGTCGCTCTAAGATACTTTAGCTTGCGACCTACACATATCTATTCATACTACTTGCAACCTTCTTTTAACTTGCTAGCACCATAGATTTCTTTTCGTGCCTTCTCAGTTGCCTTTAAACATAAACAATTATTTTTTCTTGTCATTCTGCCACTTGTTGCATGAATACATGGCTTATCTCATTGCCCATGAATACTAGAATTTCTTGTAACTCATATGATCTCAAATATCAGCTTTTGATTGTTTTCTTCTTCCCGTTCATTAACCACTATATGTGCTGCTTTCTTATGGAGTGCATACAATATTGTAGTGAGACTGTTGTTACAAGACCATTTCTTCTTTATGTCATTATGCTTAAGTTGAAGCCTTCTTCTTTATTTCCTCAGCTAGTCTTTCTTTGTAGTACTTAAGGGAGACCCTTTGACTCTTATAAAGTTGTGAGCTTATTACGTCGTATACCCGAAAGAAGTTTTGATATTCTTACTCGCCAATAATTATCCTTAGTTACTTACCTTTGCGCCCTTGTGCTTGCAGGGTTTCTTCTGAACTGAAATTTTTGACTGTCTTCTCAGCGGTGCCGTCTTTTATTTTCGTAACACTTATATGATACCTTTAACAACCCAAACTCCTATCTGAATATTTCTCAAGGATCATGATGTCATCATATTTGCGAGACTGAATTCCCTATGTTGGGTTTCACTATGTTTATCTTGCACAATCTGCTGATTTGTCTGTATCCTCTTGTCTAGCCATAACTAGACTCTTCGTGGATAAACTACTAACTACTCGTTGGTCTATTCTCATATCTATATTCCGCTTAATCTCCCTTGGGATATGTCCTTTGTTTGAACATACCTCTCGCATTGGCTCCTTATGTATTAAGTGTTTATTCGCACTTATTTATCAATAACATCACGGGAGGAAACCCTTACTTCCTCTCCCCCTGTCGTTCTTGCATAATGTTCTGGAGTCGTAACATATCCGTGGGATCTGAATATATGCAATCTCAATCCTTTTGCCTCATCATCTTTGGCATCTTTTCACATCTTCACTGATATCTTACTCATCTTGCGGTAACCATTCTGTACCAAGGATAGCTGAATTTGTTTTTACGTACGAGGGTGACACCTAGTGTAACTGTCACACTTAGCCCCTTAAGCTTAACTCTGCTCACAGTGCTTTTTTTAGGGAAGCGTCTTCCTAAATGACCTTTAGAGGTTATTCTTCTATTGTCCATTCTATTATCGCCGGAACGCGATCTTTGAAATTCTCACGATGTCGACTATTATCAAATCCTTCTGTCCATAAATCATGTTCAGTTTATCTTATTCACTAGCCCATACTAATTTCTTATTACTCTGGGGGTCTAAATTTTCCTTCTGGTAATCACGTACAAGTCACCAACTCATTTCTCGAAATGGGGACATGACTTTATGGCTAATACTCTTTTATTGTATCAAGGCCTGTCACCTATTATTTTTTTCTTCACTTGACTATAGAATCTGTAATCCTGTCATATTTTGATTTACTGTTATCATCCATTTATCACATGTTACTCATAATGCTTCATTTAATCTCTTCCTATTCTCCCGTTAATATTTCTGTCTATCACTTTATTTTGAAAACTTCAACAAAATATTCTTTCGCTTTTAGCTCCCCTTGCTCCATACACTGGCTCTTCGGGTCACCTAACATTCTCTCTTGGCTAGGGACGGGTACTATACTAAGGTAAATATTTATCCCTTCTAGGATTCCAGTGCCTATCCTCTGAATTTTATGAACATGCTAGTATTCATATTTAACTTTACTATTCTAGAGTACACCATCTGGGTGTCTCATAAAGAGAACTATTATCGCGTTTCCAATATCCTTCGAAAATGTCAGCTAATGCTAATAATACATCCACCATTTTGGGTTATTCTAACCCTAGTTGGATCCTCATATCCCAGCCTTCTCTTAAACAATATATGTTAGCTCCCATAGGGCATAACTAGGATGGGTTGGCCAATTGTATATATCTCTGTTATTATTGAATGTAACTCAAAATGCTTATATTTCTCTGCCTGAATTGTAAATACCGAAATACCGATAATCTTCATTAACTAGGTACCTCGTACCCTTCTTCATCATGCTTTTTTTACTTGCCGAAACTTGTATCTACCTTCTGATTCTCTTATTTCTTTTTACCATATGGGTGGATAGATATTCTTGCCTTAGGACTCTTTATCAAGAAGTTTACACATCTTAGTATACAAATGATCTGCTGAAAACCTCACATTTACTCATCATAAGCATGGTGCAAAATCTAGTTCCTCTTACTCAACTCTTCCACAACCATATTCAACCTCTTACCAACTATCTTTCTGGATGTAGATGTCGTTGAATTATGAATAAAATAGAATTTAAGAGTTTGAATACTTACAACTGGGCTCTACCACACAATCTAAAGTAAGAAGAAAGAGTGACAGTCTAAAATGCCCTGTAGCCTCCTGCTTATAAGTGTGGTATACAACACACCCAAAACAAAACTCTACTAAACAAGTCTTGTAGACTCCCCAGGACAGAACTGCTCTGATACTACTTTTGTCACGACGTAAACTTATGGGCTACGACGGGCACCCGGTGCCTTACCTAACCGAGCATCAACGTAACATATTTTTCTTATCATACCATCATGGGTAAATGGGCTAGAAGGGTCATCATGATATAACCAGAACAAAACATAAGGGAATACTCGACATAGGATGACCCAACATGGAATACAAACTTATATATGTGACATACAGGTCTATAAGGCCGACATGATCATTTGTACACTCAAAATATAGGCCAACAAGGCCATACAATCATCTGTATACATGTCATATATCTACAAGTCTCTAAGAGTGCATAAATGTCATAAAGGTCGGGACAGGGCCCTGCCATACCAATCAATACATGTCTAAATCATATTGACCAAATAGGCTATTCCGGAGCAAGAGGAGTGCACCAATACCTTCCATTGAGCTGATAGCCTACTAAAAGGACTCTCAACCTGTCTATCGGGATCTGCGAGCATGAAACGCAGCATCCCCAAGTAAAAGGGACGTCAGTATAAATAAAGTACCGAGTATTGTAAGGCATAAAAGCAGTGTATAAAAGACATGAAAGAAACATGGAGTAAAGAACTTAACCTATAAGTCTTATCTTTGTGAATCATGAAACATTTATAATGCCATGCATATGTGTATAAAATGTCACATCATGCATAGATGTATGGTACATAACATCATCAAGCCTCTGAGGGCATCCCATCATATTATCTCGGCCTCTGTGGGCAAAATCATTAACGTAGACCGGCTGATCAGGTGGTGGTACGTATATAACGCCATAATATTTTTCCATACCCCATATACATATACAATATGCGTATATAACGCCATCTGGTCATGGGTCAATATACATGTATAAATTAATGCAATGCATAATGAAGTAAGTCAATAAGATCTTTCGGAATGTCATGAGACCCATGAACAAATGATATGATAGTAAGACATATGGGGAATTAAGAACATAGGCAACCCTAGTACTTCTCGGAATAGAATCATTTGTGAAAGTTGCGTGCTTGCTCGTTTCGTTGCATCATATGGATCATGCCAAAAGGAAAGAAGGGATAGCTATAACATACCTTAACTCAAATTAATTCCTTAATACCTTCCAAGCAATTCTTCAAACAACTCAACTCAATCTACCATAGCGTAAAGAGATTCAAAATCAGTATTGAATAAAAGCTAAGTCCGCAACTTAAACTAGTAGCTCGCTTATGTAAATTTGGGCAGTATATCCTCTGTAAAAAGAGCCTCCTCCATTATCATATACCAACAACAATGACCAGAGAAATTCAGCAATACATAATTATCAATAACAAGACACCATATAACAATAACAAGTTACAACTATTTCACGACGAGCGGCAAGCTCCGATTAAAACTTGTATACCCCATATCACCCCTTATAGACTTCTTAATTTAACTTAAAAATATTATTAACATGATAATAAAGTCATTAATCAATGATTCGATCCTTATACCATATATTTATAACAAAAAAAATAATCCACAACTCCAACTATCCTCAATTAGCAACTTTATTCACTAGTTCATGTCTAGCCCATCCATTTAACTTAATCAACATCAAAATAACCTTAAGCACATGCAAGAACACCATATAATTACCTCCTACAGTGGATTCAAGTCGAAATCTATGTTATATTTAGCTTACAACAGCATAACACACCCCAATCACTTTATTCCCAAAACAACGATTATAGTAGTGTCAAATACCCCAAAAATATTACAAAGAACGACTAATCCACTATTTTATCATTATGTGGTATTTTACCACAACATTTCTCCTTCAAAACTCCATTAAACAGTGGTAAAATAGACATCCCAAAAATAACACGAAACATCCCACAAAATAGTCCACTACAAGTCGAATAACTCGAACTCACGACTTTCGATCACCGTCCCGTGAGTTCTAACCATTAGGAAATGAATTTATCAAACTTCCTTGATATTTAAAATCTTAAATACAGAAAGTAGGAATTTTATTAACTATTAAATACCTTCCAAAACTTAAACTACAAAGAAAAAGAGAGGCGATATAGCGATACTTACGTCATAGGGATCGTTCTAATGTTATCGCTTCTTGATTTCGTACTCGGGATGTTAATCTTCTTTGGAACCCTTGTAGAGAGCTTAAGGGTAAATTTATGGGTCTTATTTGGTTGTGGTCTCTGGAAAAATAAAGAAAGAGCCAACATAAGGGATATAAATATCCATTTTTTTGAAAAGTCAAAAGGTGCTACTTGACACCCTAGCATTGGCCCTTCTTCCAATGCTTATTTCTTTTTATCCGGATGTCGTATGAATGAACGGTTAAAAGCGTTAGAATTTAAATTCCAACACCTTAAATTTGGTATATAATATGTCCCAAAAAGACCTCATATAACACACTAAAGGTATTGCTCAAAAAACTTTAGTGACCCACCTACTTGTCACATATGCAGTCTGCGCAGTCTTGCGAAACTGCAAATATCTCTCTGCTCCAATGTCGTATAGACAAACGATTTAATGCGTTAGAAACTAGACTCGTAGATATTTAATTTGATAATGCACTACTACATTTGACCTAATATTCAATACATTATGAATGTAACTTGTGATGACCTTTAACAACGTTTGTTCCAATACTCGCTTGACTTCAAAATTTAACACACGACTATCATACGACTAAAACAACTCATAACATAACCTCCTTATCACTTTAAGAACCCTAGTATCACCCCGAAAGTATATGTTATAACATTCTCAACTTGTCGACATTCGACGAAACTTATTTTCTTCAATTTGTTTAGCTCCTAAGCCTTTCAACCCTCTTGGTAGTTGTTATCCATGATCTTAAAGATTTGTAACCTCCAAGGTAACATGATTAACTTAATTTATGTACTTTCAAAGACGATCTCATTTCTGAGCTTACATTAATTGACTTATAATGTACTCTCATGAACAAAAATATGGGGTGTAACAGAATCCCGCCACCCAATTTTACACCAAAGTGCTTGAGCTTGACCGCTTGAACTACATGGCTATTCGATATGCGGGGGACTTTGTTTTGACTCCTCCAAAAATGTTTACAAGGCAGTGCTATTGATGCACCATGAGAAACCAGATTATGGTGGTGGGTTTGTTATAGTTGCTAGTCTTGAAGACAAAAGATGGAGGCTAGTCAAATTCCCTTACATTATCCGCTCAATCCGAGCTGGGGTTACACTACACGGACGACATCACTATAGTGTAAGGATAAAAAAGACCTACAACGAGAATACGTGGGATAGTTTAGTCCTCGCAACGGAATAATTTATTTTGATCCTTTCTCTGAAAAGTTCCACAAGTTTCCCGTCCCTGAGCCCAAGTCCGTTCAGGGTGAGAATGCTATAGTTGGTTTAGGAGTTTTAAATGAATGTCTATGTATGACTTGCTTAGAAGACGATAAAGGGGGTATTGAGATATTGGTCATGAAAGAATATGGAGTAAAGGAATCATGGACATCCTTATTTTTCATTAGGAATTTAGAAATAAATCCTCATTATGGATTTGCATCACCCTTCTTCATTACAGAGAATGGAGAATTAGTTTTAATGATATATGGTGATAACAGAAAAACTGTTATATACAATCCTAAGAATGATAATGTGCAAGACATTCTTGTTGACGGAGAGAAAATAAATGCCATGATTAGCTATGTGGAAAGCTTCATCTCGCCAAAGGTGTGCTACTGGAACGAGGAGCAGCACACAAAATTTGGACAGCTATTTAAAAGGCTTCCCTAACTTCTTCTTTTTTTTATTTTTTTTAATGACAAAGTTGAGGAATAGCTTAAATGGTCTTTGGTCTCTGATGGATTTAAATTATGTTCCATAGTCCTTTGTTCTAAGAATAAGTTTCTAATTTTATGACAATCTTTTACTGGATCTTTCATTAAGAACTTGTGGTGGTGATAAAGGATAAAAATTTTAAGCGTTCTGCTTGTTGGTGTTATCTCGTCGTGGTTTCCTGTTACATATTGCTCTTGAGATTATAAATGTTGCACTTGCTTAACATACATGGTTTCCCGTTTTAGGTTGTACAGGTCCCGTTTTTTGTTGTTGTTGTCGTTGTTGCCTTCTCACCATCAACATGAGACTTTTACTTGTTGATATTTTAGTTTCAATGCCAACTTGTTTCCTACCAAAAAAAATAAACTGATTAGCCCTTTCATTTTGTGATTTTATAGTAACATTATCCACCGTGAAATTGAAACGCACACAACAATGTATCAACATTTACCAAGTTTCTCTTCAAATCGTAGCAAAGAAGATTCTCAACACCCCCCTTATCATCTTCCAAGCAAGTCATACTTAGACAATCATTTAAAACTCCTAAACCAATTATAACATTCTCTCCTTGATCAGACTTAGGCTCAGGAACGGAAAACATGTGGAACTTTTCAGATAGGATCAAAATAAATTATTTCGTTGCGAGGACCAAAACTATCGCACATACTCTCGTCTTCATTGTTGTAGGGCTTTCTAACCCTTACCCTATAGTGAAGTCGTCCATGCAGTGTAATCCCATCACGGACTAACACTACTAAAAAAACAACTATTTACCTACGCAGCAGTACCGACGCACTTTTTTTCGTCGCTATTCCGAGGGACTTTCCGACAGAGTCCCTCGGTACTTTTGAACTTTTTAATTTTTATTTTTAAAAAACAAATAACCCACAGATAACTCTCGGTAAATAATGATACTTTGACCGGTCAAAATTTAATTGGTTGTATTAATGCACTCCGTCGGTAATTTACTGACGGACTCCCTCGGAACATTTTGTATTTATATTTTTGAATTATTTTTTTAGGTACCGACGGTGTGTCTCGGTGCTTTTAAACAAAATAAAAGAAAAAGAAAATATAGTTATCGACGTACTCAATCGCTATTGCATTTACATAATATTTTGAATTTTGTTCTTACAGTACCGATGGACTTCCGTCGGTAATTTAAATATATAATCTTATACATAATTATTTGTATTTTTTATTACACCATACCGAGGGAGGCCGTCGGTAAGTCCCTCAGTAAGTATTTGCTTAATTATCCTAATGGTTGATTAGCCTATTTATTGAAATTTATACTAAGTGGAGGTAATTTACTTAAAACTATATTAGTGGCAATTAGCTTAGTAATTTATAATTACACAAAGTAAAAGTGAATTTGCAGTATCCTTAACTACATTGATTAACCTATACACAGGGGCGGCCCAACCAATTTTGTGGCCTAAAGCCAAGCTTTATGAGGGGCCTTAACTTTTTTTTAAAAATTTATTTTATTTTATGTCTATTTTTCTAGCTTCTTTTTAGATGCAAAGTTATTAATAATTTTTTATAATCAATTTCTCTTAATAAGTCTTCTCAATTGACAATATAGCTAAACTATTTAACCTCTCTTGAGACAGTGTTGATCTTAAGGTAAAATTTTATCAAATTTAATTTTGAAAAATTTCTTTTCGCCAAATCAACGGTAACATGAGTTATTAACATTATTCTATAAGAAATATAAACATTTGGAAAAAAAATATTTTTTTATTTGATTGAGTATATCAATTAAATTGTTATCTTCTAATTGTACTATTTTTCTTAACACTTTTAATTCAGAAAATAAATCTAAACCATCAATATCAGATTGATCATTATCTTTAAGGAACATTCAAGATTAAGGCAATATTTTTTCGAATTTTCATCATATAGTGATCTCAGTATTTTACGCTAAGAGAAAACCAAAATTATTTGCTATGCTTCAAATTGTTCAAATCTATTTTGAAGTGAAAAATAGCTTTGTCTACTATGTATAAAAGTAATCAACTCTAAAGGACACTTCGAGAGATTTTGAGATTTCATTATCAATACTCTCATCTAAGTGTTTCTTCCTATTTATCACGCATTTCTTACGAAATTTCGGATTCGATATTCATTTTAAATTCAATTTCTTTGACAAAAATCATAGCTGTTGCAAATCTTTCTTCTCTATATTTGTTAAAGAAAGAAATCAATCTTTTTCTTACACGGAACTTTTTTTTAAAACTTATATTTAGCATATTAGGTGTAACAAAAAATAGGACCCCCTATAAATGTGGGGCCTAAAGCAATTGCTTTACCTGCTTTAGGGAAGGGTCGCCCCTGCCTATACATTAATAATTACACATTAAGAAGAAGTGTATTAGTCGTTTCCGTAAGAAATATTAGTGATGGTTTATCTTATAAATTGATAATTACTGTAAGTAAAAATATATTAATGGTGTCCTGAAGTAACGTTAATAATTGATTATCATCCACATTGATAATATACTAAGCAAAAGTTTATTAGTTGTATTTAGCTTGTAGATTGCTGATTACACGAAGTATTAGTGTATTAATAATATATATGTAAGTAATGTTGGTGATTGATTAGCCTATATACATGATAATAGAACTAAGTATTAGTGAACTAATGACATCCTTATATAAGTATTAGTGAACTATACATTGATAATTATACACTATGGAATATATTAAGGCTATTTGTGAGAAATATTTATTGTTTATCTTTAGTTTTATAATTAAATTAAATAGAGGTTTATTAGTGGTATCGTTAAGTAATGTTAATAATTGATTAGCCTATATATTGATAATTACACTAAGTAGAAGTGTAATAGTTATATGTAGATTATAGATTGATAATTACACTGTCACGACCCAAATCGATGGGCCGCGACGGGCACCCGGTACCTTACTCAAATGAGTACCAGCATAACATATCTTTCTTATTACTTCATCATATACACATGATATACAGGCCTAATAGGCCAACATGATAATTTATAAACTCAAAACATAGGCCGACAAGGCCGTACAATCTTTCACGTATACGATATTTGTCTACAAGTCTCTAAGAGTACATAATTATCATAAAGGTCGGAAAAAAGCTCCGCCATACTAAAACATACACATCTAAATCATACTGACCAAACAAGCAACTCCGGAGCAAATGGAGTGCACCAATATCTTCTGCTGAGCTGATCGCCTACTTGGAGGACTCTCGATCTGTCTATCGAGACCTGCGGGCATGAAACGCAGCGTCCCCAGGCAAAGGGACGTCAGTACAAATAATGTACCGAGTATGTAAGGAATAAAAATCAGTAAATAATACACATGAGAGAAACATGGAGTAAAAGACTCAACATGTATGTCTGAGTAGCTCTGTAAATCATTTCATATTTATAATGTCATGCATATGCATATAATGTCATACCATGCTTAGGTATATGAGTACATAACATCATCAAGCCTATGAGGGCATCCCATCATATTATTTCGGCCACTGTGGGCAAATAATCAACGTATACCATATATATATATATATATATATATATATATATATATATATATATATATATATATATATATATATATATATATATATATATATATATATATATATATATATATATATATATATATATATATATATATATATATATATATATATATATATATATATATATATATATATCTGGTCATGGATCAATGTGCATATATAAATGCATGAAATGCATATGAAATACGTTAATAAAATCTCTCGGTACGTCATAAGACCGTTATGCCTCTGATTAATATCATGAAATAAACTTTACCAACTTACGTATTTTTAAGACCCATGAACAGATGATAAAATAATATGACACATGGGGAAACAAGAACATAAGCATCTCTAGTATTTCTATAAATAGAGTCATTTATGGAATTTGTGCATCTGCTCGTTTCATTCGTGTCGTATAAATCATGCCAAATGAAATAAGGGATAGCCTTAACATACCTGAACCGATTCTCTTAGAATTTACAATTCACGCTTTACAAAATCAATCAACCAATATTATCACCTTTTGGTATACAGATTTGTTTTGCTCTATAAAGAGCTCACGATCAGCCACGGATTTGGTACGCTATCAATTGTTTTGCAATTCACGTATTTGGTTTATAAGACATATGAACTTACATTGCCAAAAATGTGAAGTAACGTGATAGTCTTACTAGTTATAGAAAGCTTTTGGTTGCAAGAATTCATGTTGAGAGCTTGTAGGAAGATTCTAACGTCGGGTAATGTCTTTGTATTCAAGACATGAGAAAATGAAATGTTTTTGTACATTACCTTTACAAGTCTTAGTTTCTAAATATTTATTGTAGAAGAATGAAGAGACTTTGAATTACTAAATTTTGATAGCAAAATCACGTTGCTAATTTTATAAATGAGTTGCTGAATATCTCTTTAAACTTTGAAGAGATTGAATAGTGAATTAGAGAGCCTCTTTTACTGTTTGGGTGTAGGCCCCATTTGAATAATGACTAATGTCACATAATTTACTAAATTTTGCCACCTTTCAAGTATAGTATATGAGTCATAATGCTAGATTAGTGGGCTGCCACGTTTTTGAGTTTAATCTTTATCCTAAACTTCAAATACTCCGCCACTAATTATCAATTAACTAGGTAATATCTCATTACCCAATAATTAACCAATTATCCACATAATTAAGAATTATTTTCACTTACTTAAAATACTACTCACTTTTCACATACCTTATACACCTTACTATCATGGCCATGTGGCACCTTGTATGGTACTAGTCCATAAATACCAGGTATTTTAACTCGGGTCGTATTTTATTCCAAAATGTCAAATTTCGATTTTCCTACCCTCTCACCTTTACGAATTTGCTCATCACTTGTTTGAAATGGCATAATACTTATAATCTCACAATAATCTCATTCCCGAACTTACGTCGATTACCTTACGACGAAACTTTAACATACGAAAATACGGAATGTAACATCTCATTTCCGAGCTTATTTCAATTTACTTACGGCGTACTTCCATGTACGAAAATATGGGGTGTAACATCATTCCCCCCTTTGGAACATTCGTGCTCGAATGTTGACTGATGCACTTATCATTCTCATAACCCATAGCTCTTGTGAATACTTTAATACTTTTCTTGCCATTTAGGCAACTATTCTTTGAATAAATTCAATGCCCAGGGCATTCCCCCATTTAAGCCTCTTTCTCACACCACGACTTGTAGTCGGAATCCTTCTAATCTCGTAACTGTTGCTACCTTCTATCATGTAGCCTGTACGACTCTAACTTTGTATGTGCGCCTATGCGATGCTTCTCTCCCTTTTTCTCAATCAGCAATGATAGAATAAAAATTGCACGACAGAGAAGAATATAAGTGAAACTGTTCCTAACTCCATAGCCTCTGGAAGATAAGTACAGACGTCTCCGTACCGATCCTCCAGCTCTTAGCCAATCTCTAGGCCTCAATTAGTGAGCATATACAAAATTATGTCAAGATGTCCCTTTGGGCGTCATTAGCTTTACTACATCTAAGTAGGCCATACTATACCATAATTCTTATTTCTCTTTATCGTTACTGAGGTCTGTTATAGAACTCCAGGTTACTTTCGTTACTTATCCCATATGCATAAAGCCAAGTCTTTTAACGCTTCTTCATTACTGTTCGTCTTAAAAATAATGGTCTAATCTCATCTCGTATATTTTATCCATCCATTATCGATTCACCTCAATGTTGATCTACAATCTTCCATTGATAACTTGAAACTTCTTACGTAATACATTGCCATTAGGGCTTATGCTGTATTGAGGAATATTTGAAGTAATTTTCCTGATCCACTTAGGGGCGATATTGTACTTCCATAACCTTATTTCATAGCATCCCAATGTGATTCACCTTACGTTGGTATTTTAATCCCGTATTATTCATGAAATCCTCTTCAAATCATTACATCATTACTCAATCGAAGGCCCAAATGTCATCCTTTATCTATCATACTTATACCCTTATTCTACTACCAGGGAAGCATTCCATTTTTTTCTAGATATTATTAGTCTTACACTCCTTTGAGTTCATTCAGGTTATACTGATCTTTCTATAACTTAGAGGAACTATCAGCTCCCTTGTTTTCACGGGCTTAATCCCGAGGATTTATCGATTTTTGTCACCTTCTCACTTGCCCTTTTCTTATCCTTACTCCTGTCTTTCTAAAACCTTGTCATTTTATCATACTTTAGCTTGCGACCGATTTCCTTATGCTTTTCTAGAACATCTCTTCTTTTAATCTCTAATTGGACCTTTCGGTACTTAAAAACCATAGGCAGAAAGATACGCTACTGACGATGCCGCTATTATTCCTATACTGAATCCCCGTGCTTCTAGCCTTTTATCCGAAGTATGGACTATTCACAACCTTCTGCATTTGAGTATTTCGTACATTGTTCACCTTTACCTTACTACCTTAAAATCTTGCATCGTATCTTCTATCTCTTTCATGACCTCCCTTCCACATAGGTATAATCTACCTACACAACCTGAAACTCTATTATAATACTTGTACCTCTGGTGCATACATAATCCGGTGGGAGCTTCATACTGACTTCTTATGAGGCTGGTACTCTTCAGTTAGCTTCATCGTAGAGATGTTATAAAATATGGCTACTGTACTATCTCTCTTATACCTCTGCTATTTAAGAGTGATCCTGAGGTCTATAATTCTCTTGGTCCATTCGTGTTTTACTTAGTTGATGTAACTCTTTAGTTTCCTCTTCTTTATGATTAGCCTTTATGTAGGCTTAAGCTATCTTCCGATCTACGACTCCTAGTATTAGTTATTACCATTTCATGGGATATCCATGATACGATCCTTTAGAAATTCAATCCTTCATCTATGACTTGGGCTCAATGCTTTCTTTTAACGTATACCAGAATCTTCTACGACTGTATATGCTATAGGTATAAAACTCCAAACTCTTAAGTGTGTCCATAACGTAACTAACTCCGGATTATTAATCGAATAATTCCTTTTGTTCCTTCTTAGCTTTATTTAAACGTAAGATTTTACTTTTCCTGGTCTTTTTCATCCTTTCGTGTGCATACTTAGCTTATCTTAGTTCCCACGAATGCCGGAGTTTTCGTGCAACTCATATGATCTTGAATATTATTTTTAATTTTACTTCCCGTTCATTAGCCATGGTAGGTGCCACTTTCCTTTGGAGTGCTTACAATGTTGTTGTGAGACTATTGTCACACTACCATTTTCTCTTTAGGTCCTTGTGCTTAGGTTGAAGCCTTCTCCCTTATTCCCTCAGCTAGTCTTTCATTGTAGTACTTAGGGAGGATCCTCTAACTCTTGTAAAGCTCCAAGCTTATTACACTAAATACTCGACAGAATTTTTTGATGTCCTTCCTCGCCTATAATTATCTGTAGTTACTTACCTTCACGGCCTTGTACTTGTAGGTTTGCTTCTGAACTTATATTTCGATTGTCATCTATAATGACTCGGCCGCTCGTTTCAAGAGTTATAGCCTCATTTTTCCCATTTCTACTTCTTTTTGTGTTATTCAACTATATTATGTTATGTTGGGTTAGTTGGTTCGGGACCGGAGTAGTTTCAGAGTGAATTGAGACACTTAGTCTCTTAAGTAGAAACTTAAGTTGAAAAAGTCAATCGGATATTGACCTATGTGTAAACGATCTCGGATTTGAATTCTGATGGTTCCGTTAGCTCCGTTAGGTGATTTTGGACTTAGGAGTGCGTCCGTAATGTGATTTGGAGGTCCGTGGTAGAATTAGGCTTGAATTGGCAAAATTGGAAATTTGGCGATTTCGGTCGGCAGTGAAAAATTTGATATCTGGGTTGGAATGGAATTCCGGAATTTTAACTAGGTTCATAGTGTCATTTGTGATGTGTTTGCAAAATTTGAGGTCATTTGGATGTGGTTTGGTTGGTTTCGGCATCGGTTGTCGAATTTGAAAATTTAAAAGTTCTTAGGCTTGAATCCGAGGATAATATGATGATTGGATGTTGTTTTGAGTGATTCGAAGGATCGAATAAGTTTGTATGTTGATATATGACCTGTTGGTATTTTTGGTTTACCTCCCGAGGGCCTCGGGGTGATTCCGGGTGGTTAACGGATTTGTCGAAGTTGGAATTTGCAGCTAGAGCTGTTGCTACTGCTATTTTCGCACCTGCGGAAGAAAACCTCATAGATGCGAGGCTGCTGATGCGCGTGGGGAGTGTGCAGGTGTAGGAAACACTAGGCTAAGGCTGGGAATGCAGGTGCGAAGAATTGGCCGCATCTGCGAGCCCGCAGGTGCGAGGCCTTGAGCGTAGATGCGGAGATGAGAATTTTGGGCTGGTTTCGCAGATGCGCACCAGGGACCACAAATGCAAGTCCGTAGGTGCGGAAGATGGGGGATTAAGTGAGTTGTGCAGGTGCGGCTCCTTGGACTGCAGGTGCGGTCACGCGGGTGCGAGAAAATGGTCGCAGGTGCGAAAAACCTGGGCAGAAACCATAAATAGAACCCTTCACGATTTTGGTGCATTCTTCACAATTTCTATTCGGTTTTTGGAGCTTTTGGGAGAGATTTGAAGAGGAAATCAAGGGGGTTTTATTGAGGTAAGTTACTTGAGTCCTAATGCTTGTATATATGGTGATTTTCCGTTGTTTAATCATGGTAATTAGTGAAAATGAGGGGTTAGGGCTTGGACTTTTTGGAAAGTAATTTAAGGATTTGAAAGACCAAACGATGTCGGATTTTGATGAATTTGGTATGGTTAGACTCGTGAGTGAATGAGCTTTCTAGTTTTGTAATTTTTTTTGGATTTTGAGATGTGGGGCCGGGGGCCGGGTTTGAGGTAATTTCGGGTTTTGGTCCAATTGTGAAGCTTTTCTTGTGGAATTCATTCCATTAGCGTATATTGATGGTATTATACTGATTGTGAATAGATTTGGAGCATTTGGAGGCCGAGTCTAGAGGCAAGAGCATTGCGGGGTAGAGATTTGACCGGTTTGAGATAAGTAACGATTGTAAATCTAGTCCTGAGGGTATAAAACCCCAAATTTTGTATCATTCTACTATTTTTGATGACGCACATGCTAGGTGACGGGCGTGTGGGCATGCACTATTGGGGATTTGTGACTTGGTCCGTCTCATATCAACTGTAAAGTTGCATACTTTGTTGAAACCATATGATACTTATATGTTTTAGAAAGAATTTCTGTAAATTGGGGTGAATGCCATGTTTGGGCCTTGCGTCAATGCTGTTTGGACCCTTAGGGGCTGTTTCTTACCATCCTCTCATTGTTTTCGATTGAAAATCTATACTTAGTCATGTTTATACTTGTTTACCGCATAACTCAGTTTTATGACTCTATTTTGATGCATATAAATGTTTTGGGTCGAATGCCCTGTTTTACTGAAATGCCCGAGTGGCTTGAGAGGTTTATGACTGAGTGTGAGGCCGAGGGCCTGATTTGTGAGGATGATTGTGGATCAGGGCTGCCCGCCTGCAACATACTTTATTATTATGGCACGTGAGTTGTCCGTATAGATTATAGCGCTTGGGATAAAGGAGCCTCTCCGGAGTCTGTACACACCTCCAGTGAGCGCAGGTACCTACTGAGTGCGAGTGCCGAGCACCGAGTGCTGAGTGACTAGGAGGCATGAGTGATTGTGAGGTATGCCCGAGTGGAAAGAGTGATTGTGAGGTATGCCCGAGTGGTAGGAGTGACTGTGAGGTTTGCCCGAGGGACTATTTATGAGTGATGTTTTGCCCGAGGGGCTGTTTATGATTTCATCATTTTTTGCTCACCTTTGCATTTTTCCTCTATCTGAAAACTGTTGAAAAATATCTTTAAATGATTTTACTGGAACTGGGTTAAACGAGATGTTTTGATTCAAATCCTGATTTTTAAAAGCATGTGGTATTTTACTGAGATTTCCCGATATGAATGTTATATGCTTTATTGCTCGTCACTACTGCTCAGTCTTTATTTATTGTTGTTACTTACTGAGTTGGCGTATTCACGTTACTCCCTGCACCTTGTGTGCAGATTCAGGTGTAGCTGGTCACAGTAGCGGTTATTGAGTGTTTTGGTTGCAGATTTTCTTGGAGATAGCAAGGTAGTTGTTTGGCGATCGCAGCCCCTGATCTTCTCCCTCTTATCTTCCTCTAGTTGTATTTAGCTATTTTCCAGGTTGAGTTAGCCTTGATATTGTAAGAAAAATTTTAGTAGATACTCATGACTAGTGACACCCCGATGTCGGGCTTTTCCTTCCGCACTTGTATTTTGATTGGAACTCCTTTATGAAGGTTTTTATGTTAAATAACCTTGAAATTATCTTTAAAATAAAAATATCGGTTTGTTTTGGAAATGAGAGCTTGCCTAGTTCCACGATAGGCGCCATTACGACAGGGGTTAGTTTTGGATCGTGACAGATTGGTATCAGAGCCTAGGTTACATAGGTCTCACGAGTCATGAGTGGGTTTAGTAGAGTCTTGCGGATTGGTACGGAGACGTCTGTACTTATCTTCAGGAGGCTGCAGAACCTTTAGGAAACTCCACATTCTTGAATTCTTGTCGTGCGAATATGTTGATTCTAGTAACTAAGCATCTGTTGTTTCATTCTATCACAAATGGCGAGGACTCGTACTACCGGTCAGGAGGGCCAGCCACCAGTACCACCAGCCAGGGCCACAAGAGGCCGAGGCCGCGATAGAGACCGTGGTGGGGGAAGAGGTGCAGCCCGTATAGCAGCTGGGGCAGTACCTGCAGATCCACCGGCTGTCCCAGATTAGGACCATGTTCTAATTGTTGATGCACCAGCTCAGGCACCACCTGTGCCTATTGTGATTCCAGGCCTTCAGGAGGCCCTAGCTCAGATTCTGACAGCGTGTACTGGCCTTGCTCAGGCGGTCTCTATTTTGACGGCCGCAACCACTTCTCAGGCCAGGGAAGGCACTCAGACTCCCGTCGCTCGCACACTCGAGCAGGTTATTCAGGGACTTCAGACACCGGAGGCACCACCAGCCCAGTCGGTTGTTGTTGCTCAGGATTATGTGCTTCCTGCTATGCCTGAGGATGATCAGCGTAGGTTGGAGAGGTTTGGGAGACTTCAGCCACCACCTTTCAGTGGCATAGAGAGAGAGGATGCTTAGGATCTTTTGGACAGGTGTCAGAGGATACTTCGTACTACTGGTATTCTGGAGACTTGTGGGGTCTCATTCACTACCTTTCAGTTTTTTGGGGCTGCACTCAGATGGTGGGAGACTTACGAGAGGCGTAGGCCTATTGATGCATCACCCCTTACTTGGCAGTAGTTCTCCGTGGTCGTTTTGGAGAAGTTCAAGCCTCGATCTCGCAGAGAGGAGCTGCACAGACAGTTTGAGCGGCTTCATCAGAGTGATATGTCTGTGACACAGTATGAGATGCAATTCTCTGAGTTTGCCCGTCATGCTATCTGGTTGGTTTCCACGGACAGAGAGAGGATCATGAGGTTTATTGATGGCCTCACTTATCAGCTACAGTTGCTCATGACTAGGGAGCGGGTTTCGGGTGCTACCTTTGATGAGGTTGTCGACATTGCTTGGCAGATTGAGATGGTTCACGGTCAGGCAAGGGTTGAGAGGGAGGCCAAGAGGCCTCGTGGTCAGGGTGGATTCAGTGGTGCTCCTTTTGGGTGTCAGTTCCAGCACGATAGAGGTCGTCATTTCAGGCAGGCTCAGTCAGCTCGACCATTTCATCAAGGTGCATTATCTGGCCATGGTTCTCACAGTTCTCATCACGGCCACTCATCACTTAGTGCCCTTCCAATTTAGAGTTTGTCCCGTGCTCCACCTGTTCAGGGCTCTTCCATGCCAAGTTCTTCTACCAGTCGTCCCGGTGCTAGGGATACCCTTCAGTTTTCACCGCCAGCACCAGGAAGTTGTTTTGAGTGTGGGGAGCTTGGGCATATGTGGAGGCAGTGCCCTCGTCGTCATGGAGGTCTATCTCAGCAGAGGAGTCAGCCTCTGACTACAGCACCAGTTACCTCACCACCCGCCCAGTCAGCTCGGGGTGGAGGTCGGTCAGCTAGGGGTCGCCATAGAGGGGGAGGCAGATCAGGGGCTGGTCAGGCCCGTTTTTATGCTCTCCTGCCAGACCAGACGCTATTGCTTCAGATGCTGTGATTACAGGTATTGTCTCAGTTTGTCACCGAGATACCTCAGTATTATTTAACCCTGGTTCCACGTATTCATATGTTTTCTAGTATTTCGCCAATTTCCTGGATATGCCCCGTGAGTCCTTAGTTTCATCTGTACATGTATCTACTCATATGGGCGATACTATTATTGTGGACCGCATATATCAGTCGTGTGTGGTGACTATTGGGGGTCTGGAGACCCGAGTGGATCTATTGTTGCTCAATATGGTTGACTTTGATGTGATATTGGGTATGGATTGGTTATCTCCATGTCATGCTGTTCTAGATTGTCACGCTAAGATGGTGACGTTGACTATGCCGGGAATTCCGAGGGTTGAGTAGAGCGGTTCTGTAGATTATGTAGCAAGTAGGGTGATTTCATATTTGAAGGCTCAGCCCATGGTTGAGAAGGGTTGCCTATCTTACTTGGCTTTTGTGAGGGATGTTAGTGTAGAGATTCTTGGCATTGATTCTGTTCCGGTGGTACGTGATTTTTCGGATGTGTTTCCTGCAGACCTGCCGGGCATGCCGCCCGACAGGGATATTGACTTTGGTATTGATTTGGTATCGGGCACTCAACCCATTTCTATTCCATTGTATCGTATGGCACCGGCGGAATTGAAGGAATCGAAAGAACAACTTCAGGAACTCCTTAATAAGGGGTTTATTCGGCCTAATGTGTCACCTTGGGGTGCACCGGTTCTATTTGTGAAAAAGAAGGATGGTTCCATGAGAATGTGTATTGATTACAGGCAGTTGAACAAGGTCACAGTCAAGAACAAGTATCCTTTGCCTCGTATTGATGATTTATTCGACCAGCTTCACGGAGCGAGGGTGTTCTCTAAGATTGATTTGAGGTCCGGTTATCATTAGCTGAAGATTCGGGATTCAGATATTCTTAAGACAGCTTTCAGGACCCGATATGGACATTATGAGTTCTTGGTGATGTCTTTTGGGCTGGCCAATGCCCCAGCAGCGTTCATGCATTTGATGAACAGTGTATTCCAGCCCTATTTGGACTCATTCATCATTGTATTCATTGATGACATCCTGGTATACTCTCGTAGCCAGGAGGAGCACGCTCAGCATTTGAGGATTGTATTACAGCGATTGAGGGAGGAGAAACTTTATGCAA
Organism: Nicotiana tabacum; assembly: GCF_000715075.1. Lineage (NCBI taxonomy): Eukaryota > Viridiplantae > Streptophyta > Magnoliopsida > Solanales > Solanaceae > Nicotiana > Nicotiana tabacum. The sequence continues at coordinate 13,884,596 of NC_134097.1, read as the reverse complement.
AGTTATCTATGTATGAGTTTTGGCTCAGTTCAGTAGCATTCTTGGGACATGTGGTGTCCAGCGAGGGTATTCAGGTGGATCCGAAGAAGATAAAGGCGGTGCAGAGTTGGCCTAGACCGTTCTCAGCCACGGAGATTAGGAGCTTTCTTGGTTTGGCGGGATACTACCGTCACTTTGTGGAGGGATTTTCATCTATTGCATCGCCCTCGACCAAATTGACCCAAAAGGGTGCTCCATTCATGTGGTCAGATGAGTGTGAGGAGAGCTTTCAGAAGCTCAAGACTGCTTTGACCATAACTCCAGTGTTAGTTCTACCATCAGCTTCAGGTTCTTACACCGTGTATTGTGATGCCTCGAGGATAGGCATTGGTTGTGTTTTGATGCAGGAGGGTAGGGTGATTGCCTATGCCTCGCGCCAGTTGAAGACCCATGAGAAGAACTATCATGTCCATGATCTTGAGTTAACAGCCATTGTTCACGCCTTGAAGATTTGGCATCATTATTTGTATAGGGTTCATTATGAGATCTATACAGATCACCGGAGTCTGCAGTATTTGTTAAAGCAGAAGGATCTTAATTTGCATCAGCGGAGATGGTTGGAGCTTCTTAAGGACTATGATATCACTATTTTGTACCATCCAAGGAAGGCCAATATAGTGGCTGATGCTTTGAGTCGTCGGGCAGAGAGTTTGGGTAGTTTAGCATATCTTCCAGCAGCAGAGAGACCTTTGGCATTAGATCTTCAGACCTTAGCAGGCCAGCTTCTCAGATTGGATATTTTGGAGCCTAGTCAGGTATTGGCTTGTGTGGTCTCCAGGTCTTCTCTTTATTACCGTATCAAGGAGCGTTAGTATGATGACCCCCACTTGCTCGTTCTTCAGGACAGGGTTCAGAAAGGTGATGCTAGGGATGTGACTATTGGTGATGACGGCGTGCTGAGAATGCAGGGTCGAATATGAGTGTGTGCCTAAAGTAGATGGGCTTCGAGAGTTGATTCTTGAGGAGGCCCACAGCTCGCGGTATTCCATCCATTCGGGTGCCGCGAAGATGTACCAGGATTTGAGGTAGCACTATTGGTCGAGGCAGATGAAGAAAGATATATTTGGGTTTGTGGCTCGGTGTCTCAACTGTCAGCAGGTTAAGTATGAGCATCAGAGAATGGGTGACTTGCTTTAGAGGTTAGAGATCCCAGAGTGGAAGTAGGAGTACATCACCATGGACTTTGTAGTTGGGCTCCCACGGACTTCGAGGAAGTTCGACGCTATTTGGGTTATTGTGGATCGGCTGACCAAGTCCGCACACTTCATTCCAGTTAGTACTACTTACTTTTCAGAGCGGTTGGCTGAGATTTACATCTGAGAGATCGTTCGCTTGCATGGTGTCCCTGTTTCCATCATTTCAGATAGGGGTACTCAGTTCACATCGCAGTTTTGGAGGGCCGTGCAGCGAGAGTTGGGTACTCAGGTTGAGTTGAGCACTGCTTTTCACCCTCAGACGGACGGGCAGTCCGAGCGCACTATTCAAATATTGGATGACATGTTGCGTGCTTGTGTCATTGACTTTGGGGGTTCATGGGACCAGTTTCTGCCACTCGCGGAGTTTGCATATAATAACAGTTATGCCGAGTATTCAGATGGCTCCGTACGAGGCTTTATATGGGAGGAGGTGTAGATCTCCGATTGGATGGTTTGAGCCGGGTGAGGCTAGGCTCTTAGGTACAAACTTGGTCCAGAACGCATTAGATAAGGTGAAATTGATTCAGGAGCGGCTTCGCACGGCGCAGTCTAGGCAGAAGAGCTACGCGGATAGGAAGGTCCGTGATGTGTCTTTTATGGTTGGGGAGAAGGTTTTGCTGAAGGTATCACCCATGAAGGGTGTTATGAGGTTTGGGAAGAGGGGCAAGTTGAGCCCCCGGTTCATTGGGCCTTTTGAGGTGCTTTAAAGAATAGGGGAGATGGCTTATAAGCTTGCCTTGCCACCTAGATTGTCGAGTGTGCATCCAGTGTTTCATGTTTCCATGCTCCGGAAGTATATTGGATATCCGTCCCATGTTTTAGATTTAAGCATGGTTCAGTTGGAGGGTGATATGACTTATTATGTGGAGCTGGTGGTTATTTTGGATCGGCAGGTTCGAAGGTTGAGGTCAAAGGATATAGCTTTAGTGAAGGTGCAATGGAAAGGTCAGCCTGTGGAGGAGTCCATCTGGGAGACCGAGCGGGAGATGCCGAGCAGATATCCACGCCTATTCGAGACTCCAGGTATGTTTCTAGACCCGTTTGAAGATGAACGGATGTTTAAGAGGGGGAGGATATAACGACCTGGCCGGTCGTTTCGAGAGTTATAGCCTCGTTTTCCCCATTTCTACTTTTTTGTTATTAAGATATATTATGTTATATCGGGTTAGTTGGTTCAGGACCAGAGTGGTTTCAGAGTGAATTGAGACACTTAGTCTCTTAAGTAGAAACATAAGTTGGAAAAGTCAACCGAATGTTGACCTATGTGTAAATGATCTCGGATTTTAATTCTGATGGTTCTGTTAGCTCCATTAGGTGATTTTGGACTTAGGAGTGCATCCGGAATGTGATTTGGAGGTCCGTGGTAGAATTAGGCTTGAATTGGCGAAATTGAAAATTTGGCGATTTCGGTCGGCAGTGAAAAATTTGATATCATGGTCGAAATGGAATTATGGAAGTTGGAGGAGGTTCGTAGTGTCATTTGTGATGTGTGTGCAAAATTTGAGGTCATTCGGACGTGGTTTGGTTGGTTTCAGCATCGGTTGTTGAATTTAAAAATTTAGAAGTTCTTAGGCTTGAATCCGAGGGTAATTTGATGATTGGATGTTGTTTTGAGTGATTCGAAGGTTCGACTAAGTTTGTATGTTGATATATGACTTGTTGGTATTTTTGGTTGACCTCCCGAGGGCTTCGGGGTGATTCCGGGTGGTTAATGGATTTGTCAAAGTTGGAATTTGCAGCTAGAGCTGCTGCTACTGCTATTTTCGCACCTGCGGAAGAAAGCCTCGCAGATGCGAGGCTGCTGGTGCGCGTGGGGAGTGCGCAGGTGCAGGAAACACTAGGCCAAGGCTGGGAATGCAGGTGCGAAGAATTGGCCGCATCTGCGAGCCCGCAGGTGGGAGGCCTTGAGCGTAGATGCGGAGATGAGAATTTTGGGCTGGTTTCGCAGATGCGCAATAGGGACCACAAGTGCGAGTCCGCAGGTGCGAGAAAGGTATCTCCAGGTGCAGAAGCTGGGGGATTAAGTGAGTGGCGCATGTGCGGCTCCTTGTACCGCAGGTGCGGTCACGCGGGTGCGAGAAAATGGCCGCAGGGGCGAAAAACCTGGGAAGAAATCATAAATAGAACCCTTCGCGATTTTGGTGCATTCTTCACCATTTCTATTCGGTATTTGGAGCTTTTGGGAGAGATGTGAAGAGGGAATCAAGGGGGTTTCGTTGAGGTAAGTTACTTGAGCCCTAATACTTGTATATATGGTGATTTTGCGTTGTTTAATCATGGTAATTAGTAAAAATGAGGGGTTAGGGCTTGGAATTTTTGGAAAGTAATTTAAGGATTTGAATGACCAAACGATATCGGATTTTGATGAATTTGGTATGGTTAGACTCGTGAGTGAATGATCTTTCTAGTTTTATAAATTTTGTCGGATTTCGAGACGTGGGCCTGGGGGCCGGGTTTGAGCCAATTTCGAATTTTGGTCTAATTTTGAAGCTTTTCTTTTGGAATTCATTCCATTAGCATATATTGATGGTATTGTACTAATAGTGAATAGATTTGGAGCATTTGGAGGCCGAGTCCAGAGGCAATAGCATTGCGAGGTAGAGATTTGACTGGTTTGAGGTAAGTAACGATTGTAAATCTAGTCCTGAGGGTATGAAACCCCGGATTTTGTATCATTCTACTATTTTTAGTGACGCACATGCTAGGTGACGGGCGTGTGGGCGTGCACTGTTGGGGATTTGTGTCTTGGTCCATCCCGTAGCAACTGTAAAGTTGCATACTTTGTTGAAACCATATGATACTTATATGTTTTAGAAATAATTTTTGTAAATTGGGTTGAATGCCATGTTTGGGCCTTGCGCCAATGCTATTTGGACCCTTAGGGGCTGTTTCTTACCATCCTCTCATTGTTTTCGATTGAAAATCTATACTCAGTTATGTTTATACTTGTTTATCGCATAACTCAGTTTTATGACTCTATTTTGATGCATATAAATGTTTTGGGTCGAATGCCTGTTTTACTGAAATGCCCGAGTGGCTTGAGAGGTTTATGACTGAGTGAGGCCAATGGCCTGATTTGTGAGGATGAGTGTGGATCGGGGCTGCCCGCCTGCAGCATACTTTATTATTATGGCACGTGAGTTGTCCGTGTAGATTATAGCGCTTGGGCTGAATGAGCCCCTCTGGAGTCTGTACGCACCCCCAATGAGCGCAGGTACCTACTGAGTGCGAGTGCCGAGTGCTGAGTGACTGGGAGGCATGAGTAATTGTGAGGTATGCCCGAGTGGCAAGAGTGATTGTGAGGTATGCACGAATGGCACGAATAACTGTGAGGTCTGCCTGAGGGGCTGTTTATGAGTGATGTTTTTCCCGAGGAGCTGTTTATGATTTCATCATTTTTTGCTCACCTTTGCATTTTTCCTCTGTCTGAAAACTGTTAAAAAATATCTTTAAATGATTTTTACTGGAACTGGGTTAAACGAGATGTTTTGATTCAAATCCTGATTTTTAAAAGCATGTGGTATTTTACTGAGATTTCCCGATATGAATGTTATATGCTTTATTGCTCGTCACTATTTCTCAGTCTTTATTTATTGTTATTACTTACTGAGTTGGCGTACTCACGTTACTCCCTGCACTTTGTGCGCAGATTCAGGTGTAGCTGGTCATGGTAGCGGTTATTGAGTGTTCTGGTTGCAGATTTTCTTGGAGATAGCAAGGTAGCTGTTTGGCGATCGCAGCCCCTGCTCTTCTCCCTCTTATCTTCCTCTAGTTGTATTTAGCTATTTTTCAGGCTGAGTTAGCCTTGATATTGTTAGACAGATTGTAGTAGATGCTCATGACTAGTGACACCCCGATGTCGGGCTTTTCCTTCTGCACTTTTATTTTGATTGGAACTCCTTTATGAAGGTTTTTATGTTAAATAACCTTGAAATTATCTTTAAAATTAAAATATCGGTTTGTTTTGGAAATGAGTCGGCTTGCCTAGTTCCACGATAGGCGCCATCATGACAGGGGTTAGTTTTGGGTCATGACATCTTCCCAGTGGCATTCTCTTTTATTTTCGTAATACTCATACAGTGCCTTTTTAACTTCCCCCCAACTCCTATATGAATGTATCTCAAGGATCACGATGCCATAACTGCGAGGCTGAATTCACTATACTAGGTTTTACTATGTTTATCTTACACGATCTGCTGACTCATCTGTAACCTCCTGTTTAGCCATAACTAGGCTCTTCTTGATCAATTACTAACTACTCGTTGGAATCTTCTTATGTGGTCCTTTCTATTATCGCCGGAACGTAATATGAAGTTCTCATGATACCGACCATCATCAAGTCACTCAGTCCCTAGTTCATGTTCATTTTATCTTTTTCACCATAGTCCATACTGATTTTATTACTCTGAGGTCTAACATTTTCTTCTGGTAATCACGTTAGCGTCGCGAACTTACTTCTCGAAATGAGGATATGACTTTAGGGCCTATACTCATTTGTTCTCTCAAGGCCTACCTCTCGTCTCTTCCTTCACTTGACTATAGACTCTGTAATACTGTCATTTTCATTTTTTTGATCTACCGCCATCGTCCATGTATCACATCTTACTCATAAAGTTTTATTAACTCTCTTCTTATTTTCCAGCTAATATTTATGTCTATCACTTTATTCTGAAAACTCAAACAAGACATTCTTTTGCTTTTAGCTCCCCTTGCTCCATCCAGTGGCTCTTGGGGTTGCTTAACGTTCCCGTTCTACTAGGGACGCAAGCCACACTAAGGTAATATTTATCCCTTCAAGGCTTCCAGTGCCTATATTTGTAATACTCATATCTAGCTGTACTATTTAAGAGCGTACCATCTGGGTGTCTCACATGGAGATCTATTAGCACATTTGCAATATCTTTCGGAAAAGTCAACTAACGCAAACAATTCATCCACCATTTTGGGTCACTCTAACCCCAGTCGGATCCCGATATCCGTCTGTCTCTTATACTACTTCTGTTAGCCCCCATAGGGCATAAATAAAATGGGTGTGACCAATTGTACATACCTCTGTTACTGTTGAAGGTAACTCACAATGCTTATATTTTTCGGCCGGAGTAGAAAATACCGATAATCTTCATTATCTGGGTACCTTGTACCCTTCTCATCTTGCTCTTTTTACTTGTTGAAGCTTGTATCTATCTTTTGAACCCCTCATTGCCTTTTACCATCGAGGTGGATAGATATTCTTGCCTTAAGGCTCCTTATCAAGAAGCTTACACGTAAGGTACACACATGTTCCGCTGAAGACCTCACATTTATCCATCATAGGAATGATGCAAACTCGAGTTTCTCTAACTCAACTCTTCCACAGCTATATCTCTACCAACTATCTTTCGGGATGTAGGTATCGTCGTATTATGAATAAGATAGAGTTTAGAAAATTGAGTTCTTGCGATGGAGCTCTACCACACGATCTAGAGTAAGAAGAAAGAGTGACCGTCTTAAATGCCCTATAGCCTCCTGCTTATTAGTGTGGTGCACGACACACCCATAAACAAGACTCTACTAGACACAGCTTGTAGACTCCCTAGGACAGAACTGCTCTGATATCACTTTTGTCACGACCCAAACCGATGGGCCGCGACGGGCACCCGGTACCTTACTCAACCGAGTACCAGCATAACGTATCTTTTTTATTACTTCATCATATACACGTGACATACGGGCCTAATAAGCCAACATGATCATTTATAAACTCAAAACATAGGCCGACAAGGCCGTACAATCTTTCACGTACACGACATTTGTCTACAAGCCTCTAAGAGTACATAATTATCATAAAGGTCGGGACAGAGCCCTGCCATACCAAAATATACATATATAAATCATACTGACCAAACAAGCAACTTCAGAGCAAATGGAGTGCACCAATATCTTCTGCTGAGCTGATCGCCTACTTGGAGGACTCTCGATCTGTCTATCGAGACCTGCGGGCATGAAACGCAGCGTCCCAAGATAAAAGGGACGTCAGTACAAATAATATACCGAGTATGTAAGGAATGAAAATCAGTAAATAATAGAAATGAGAGAAACATGGAGTAAAAGACTAAACATGTATGTCTGAATAGCTCTGTAAATCATTTTATATTTATAATGTCATGCATATGCATATAATATCATACCATGCTTAGGTACATGCGTTCATAACATCATCAAGCTTCTGAGGGCATCCCATCATATCATTTTGGCCACTATGGGCAAATCATCAACGTATACCAGCTGATCAGGTGGTGGTGCGTATATAATGCCATAACCTTTCCCATATCCCATATACATACATACATACATACATACATACATACATACATACATACATACATACATACATACATACATACATATATATATATATATATATATATATATATATATATATATATATATATATAACCTTTAAAATATCCCATATACATATATATACATATATATATGCGTATATAATGCCATCTGGTCATGGGTCAATGTGCATGTATAAATGCATGAAATGCATATGAAATACGTTAATAAGATTTTCTTGGAATGTCATAAAAATAATATGACTGTCGGATAAATTTTATCAAATACGTATTTTTCTGAGACCCATGAACAGATGATAAAATAATATGACACATGGGGAAACAAGAACATAAGCATCTCTAGTATTTCTATAAATAGAGTCATTTATGGAATTTGTGCATCTGCTCGTTTCATTCGTGTCGTATAAATCATGCCAAATGAAATAAGGGATAGCCTTAACATACCTGAACCGATTCTCTTAGAATTTACAATTCACGCTTTACAAAATCAATCAACCAATATTATCACCTTTTGGTATACAGATTTGTTTTGCTCTATAAAGAGCTCACGATCAGCCACGGATTTGGTACGCTATCAATTGTTTTGCAATTCACGTATTTGGTTTATAAGACATATGAACTTACATTGCCAAAAATGTGAAGTAACGTGATAGTCTTACTAGTTATAGAAAGCTTTTGGTTGCAAGAATTCATGTTGAGAGCTTGTAGGAAGATTCTAACGTCCGGTAATGTCTTTGTATTCAAGACATGAGAAAATGAAGTGTTTTTGTACATTACCTTTACAAGTCTTAGTTTCTAAATATTTATTGTAGAAGAATGAAGAGACTTTGAATTACTAAATTTTGATAGCAAAATCACGTTGCTAATTTTATGAATGAGTTGCTGAATATCTCTTTAAACTTTGTAGAGATTGAATAGTGAATTAGAGAGTCTCTTTTACTGTTTGGGTGTAGGCCCCATTTGAATAATGACTAATGTCACATAATTTACTAAATTTTGCCACCTTTCAAGTATAGTATATGAGTCATAATGCTAGATTAGTGGGCTGCCACGTTTTTGAGTTTAATCTTTATCCTAAACTTCAAATACTCCGCCACTAATTATCAATTAACTAGGTAATATCTCATTACCCAATAATTAACCAATTATCCACATAATTAAGAATTATTTTCACTTACTTAAAATATTACTCACTTTTCACATACCTTATACACCTTACTATCATGGCCATGTGGCACCTTGTATGGTACTAGTCCATAAATACCAGGTATTTTAACTCGGGTCCTATTTTATTCCAAAATGTCAAATTTTGATTTTCCTATCCTCTCACCTTTACGAATTTGCTCATCACTTGTTTGAAATGGCATAATACTTATAATCTCACAATAATCTCATTCCCGAACTTACGTCGATTACCTTACGACGAAACTTTAACATACGAAAATACGGAATGTAACATCTCATTTCCGAGCTTATCTCAATTTACTTACGGCGTACTTTCATGTACGAAAATATGGGGTGTAACATACACTAAATAAAAGTGTACTAAGAATATATCCTTAAGTAATGTCACACATTGGGTAGAAGTTTATTAATGGTATACGTGACAAATATTGGTGATTGTTTAATTATCTTAAATTGACAACTAAAGTAAGTAAAAATATATTAGCAATATCATTAATTAATATTAATAATTTTTTGGGCAATTCATTGATAATTACATTAAGTATAGAGGTGTAATAGTTACAATTAGCTTATAGATATTGATAATTACTGTCACGACCCGAAATTCCCACCTTCGAACCGTGATGTCACCTAACATTTAACTTGTTAGGCAAGCCAATGTTAGAATAATATGAACCATTTTTAAATAATTTTTAAATTTATTAATAACAAAGGAACAAATGCGGAAGTAAGGTCTAAAATATAGTGAATGATCCATAAAAACAACGGTGTCTAAATACCATCCCAGAATTTGGTGTCATAAGTGCGCGAGCTTCTAGAATAAATATAAATAAAGACCTGAATAAAATAAAATTTTCTGGAAATAAACACAAAGCTAAAGTAAAGTAGACGGGGACTTCAGAACTGCGGACGTCATGCAGTTATACCTCAAGTCTCCTCTGAGTAGCTGAAATCCGAGCAAGTCTGTGGTACTCTGCTGGGACCAACTCCAAAATCTGCACAAGAAGTGCAGAGTGTAGTATCCGTACAACCGACCCCATGTACTGGTAACTGTTGAGCCTAACCTCGACGAAGTAGTGACGAGGCTAAGGCGGGTCACTTACATTAACCTGTACGCAATATTAGTAACAACAACAAATAGTAAAAATAATCAGGTAACTCATTTATAATAATTAAAGCCAACTCAGGAGTCATAACCAATTATCATTTCCATCAATTTTCGTTGCAGCATGCAACCCGCTCTCTCAATATATTCACATTCAATTCTATTGCGGCGTGCAACCCCGCTCCTCCAATATATTCATTTTAATCAAATCTGTTGGCGGCGTACAACCCGATCCCCCAATATATATATATATATATATATATCCTCTAATATGGACTTTTAATAAGTCTGTTGCGGCGTGCAACCCGATCCTCCAATATGGACTTTTAATAAGTCTGTTGCGGTGTGCAACCCGATCCTCCAATATGGACTTTTAATAAGTCTGTTGCGGCGTGCAACCCGATCCTCCAATATATTCATTATAATCAATTCTGTTGCGGCGTGCAACCCACTCCTCCAATAATTATAATTTAATTATGAAACAAACAATGACAAATAATAAATTATTATGGAAATCAGGGAGAAAATAGGTAGTTTAATATTTAATATGCTAAATGTCAAATAACAATTAAAACACATAATTCAAATAGCATGTAACAATTAATGCAGGAATTCAAGAATTAATATTTGACAAAGAATAGGAGAGATAATAATTAATTCATGATTTAAAATAATTTATGATTTTTTAAGTAATTATGCAAACAATTAATTTGACGACGTATAGACACTCGTCACCTCGCCTATACGTCGTTCACATGCATTTCACATAACAAATAGTTTAAGGGTTCTATTCCCTCAAGTCAAGGTTAATCACGACACTTGCCTCGCTTCAAAATCAAATTTCAAGTTTCTAGTATACCCTTGCCTCGCGAATTAGTGTCCGAAATCCTCAAATATGGTCATAAACAATTCAATATATTCAATATAAATTGTAGGAATTAATTCCATATGAATTTACTAATTTTTCGGATTAAAATCCGAAATTCATTTTAAAATTCGATAGTGGAGCTCACGTATCAAATCTCAGAAAAACTTACGAAATCCGAACACCCATTCTGAGACGAGTCCAACCATATAAAAATTATCTAATTCCGATGTCAAATGGACCTGCAAATCTAAATTTTTTTTTTTTGGAAGATTTTATAAAAGTTTCAATTTCTTCCATCTAAATCCAAAATAAATGATGAATATAGACATGGATTTATTAAATATAATCACTTTTGATTATAGAAAACTTACCCAATTCAATGTCATGAAAAATCGCTTTGGAATCGCCAAAATTCGTGACTCAAAACTCAAAAATGAGTAAAAATAGCTAAAACCCGATTTTTATGTGTTCTGTCCAGCATCTCCGGTTCTACGGAAATTTGACCGCATCTCCGGTTCCGCTTCTGCAGAAAATTGACCGCAGGTGCGATTTTCGCTTCTACGAAAAATTGACCGCAGGAGCGATTTTCGCTTCTGCAGAAATTTGACCGCATCTGCGGTTCATGTTCTGCGGAAATTTGACCGCAGGTGCGATTACACCAGAAGGCTAAAATTTCAGATTTTTTCTTATGTCCAAATTTTGATTCGTTAACCAGCCGGAATCCACCCGAGCCTCCCCTCCCCCCTTCCCCCTCCCCCCCCCCCGACCTCAACCAATTATACCAACAAGTTCTAAAATATCATATGAACTTACTTCGGATCTCATATCACGTCAAACAACATTGAAATTTCAATTCACCCCTCGATTCGAACTTTGAGCTTTAAACTTTTTAACCTACAAATCTCGTGCCAAAACATATTAAATGAATCCGGAATGACTTCAAATTTGGAACACAAGTTAAAAATGACATAACAGAGCTATTCAAATTTCTAGAATCAGATTCCGGCTCCGATATCAAATAGTCAACCCCATGGTCAAACTTGAAAATCTTTAGCCTTTAAATTACTAGTTTTCGTTAAATTGTCATAACTTGAGCTAGGGACCTCCAAATTAAATTTTGGGCATATGCCCAAGTCCCAAATCACGATAAGAAGATACCGAAACTATCAAAATACTAATTCGGGTCTGTTTGCTCAAAATATTGACCAAAGTCAACACAATTGAGTTTTAAGGCTCTATTTTACATTTTAATTCATTTTTCACATAAAAACTTTCCGAAAAATTTTACGGACTGCGCACGCAAGTCGAGGAATAATAATTAGTTCTTTTTGAGGTATTAGAACATAGAATTACTTATTAAATTTAAAGATGACAATTTGGGTCATCACATTCTCCACCTCTAAAACAAACGTTCGTCCTCGAACGGAGTTAGAAAAAGTATTTGTGCTGGAGAAAAAGTATGGATATTTACTCAGCATGTTCGACTCGAACTCCCAGGTAGATGCCTCTACCGACTGACCTCTCCATTGCACTCGAACTGAAGGATAGCTCTTAGACCTCAACTGACGGACCTGCCGGGCTAGAATAGCCACCGGCTCCTCCTCGTAAGTCAAATCTTTGTCCAATTGGACTGAACTGAAATCTAACACATGGGACGGATCACCATGATATTTTCGGAGCATAGACACATGGAACACCGGATGAACCGTTGATAAACTAGGTGGTAATGCAAGCTTGTAGGCTACTTCGCCCACCCTTTCAAGAATTTCAAAGGGTCCAATATGCCCGGAGCTCAACTTGCCCTTCTTTCTGAGCCTCATTACACCTTTCATAGGTGAAACCCAGAGCAATATTCTTTCTCCAACCATGAATGCAATATCACAAACCTTACAGTCGTCATAACTCTTTTTCCTAGATTGAGCTGTGCGAAGTCGATCCTAAATAATCTTGACCTTATCCAAGGCATCCTGTACCAAATCGGTACCCAATAACCGAGCCTCTCCCGGTTCAAACCAACCAACTGGTGATCAATATCGCCTTCCGTATAATGCCTCATATGGAGCCATCTGAATGCTCAACGGGTAGCTATTATTATAAGCAAACTCCGCAAGTGGCAAGAAATCATCCCAAGAACCTCCAAAGTCTATAACACAAGCGCGAAGCATATCTTCCAATATCTGAATAGTGCGCTCTGACTGTCCGTCTGTCTGTGGATGAAATGTAGTACTCAACTCCACCTGTGTGCCTAACTCACGCTGTATAGCCCTTCAGAAATGTGAGGTAAACTGCGTACCTCGATCTAAAATAATAGACACGGGCACACCGTGTAGGCGGGCAATCTCACGAATGTAAATTTCAGCTAACCTCTCTGAAGAATAGGTAACTACCACTGGAATGAAATGTGATGATTTGGTCAACCTGTCTGCAATGACCCAAACTGCATCGAAATTTCTCTGAGTCCATGGGAGTCCAACAACAAAATCCATAGTGATACGCTCCCATTTCCACTCAGGAATTTCTAACTTCTGAAGCAAGCCACCAGGTCTCTGATGCTCGTATTTAATTTGCTGACAATTCAGACACCGAGCTACATATGCAACTATATCCTTTTCCATTCTTCTCCACCAATAATGTTGCCGCAAATCTTGATACATTTTGGCGGTACCTGGATGAATAGAATACTTGGAACTGTGTGCCTCTTCAAGAATTAATTCACGAAGCCCATCCATATTAGGCACACAAATACGACCCTGCATTCGCAGAACTCCATCTTCCCCCACATCAACCTGTTTGGCATCACCGTGCCGCATCGTGTCCTTAGGGACAAGTAAATGAGGATCATCATACTGCCTTTCTCTGATGCGCTCATATAAAGAAGACCGAGCGACTGTGCAAGCTAGAACCTGACTGGGTTCTGAAACATCTAGCCTCATGGACTGATTAGCCAAAGTCTGAACATCTGCAGCTAATGGCCTCTCACCAACCGAAATATACGCAAGACTGCCCATACTCACAGCCTTTCTACTCAAAGCATCGGCCACCACATTGGCCTTTCCGAGGTGATACAAAATGGTGATATCTACTATTTGAAGTCTCGAATAGCTTCATATGATGTATTATGACTTGTATGCAAAATTTGAGGTCAATCGGACTTGATTTGCTATATTTCGACATCGATTCTTGAAGAATACGTGGTATCCCATTAAGCAAACGATCTCCAAATTCAGTTTTAATTGAAGCATTAGATCCGTATTAAAATTTTGGAGTCACAGCAAAAAGAATCGTTAAATTCAGACATCGTATGAGAGAGTTATAACCATTTTCGTATCGTAAAAGATTTCCCATCGCTGCGAGCGCCCTGTGTAGCGTGGGGCACTAGCCTTGGCACTGGGAATTTTTTGGTACTGAAACCTGAGCCACAGGCTGCGTCCCACACTACATGTGATGCTCGAAAACAATAGAGGGTCTATAAAACGGGGTTCTTGCCATTTTTACTCATTTTTGAGTTTATGGGGCTCGGTTTAGGCGAATGTTGGGCGAATTTCATGGAAAAACATTGGGGTAAATATTCCTTATCCTATATTGATTATATTTCATGATTCCATACTCATTTATATCATGAATCCGTGAATTTATGAAAGAAAAATCAGATTTTTGTAAAATGCTCCAAAAATATAAAATGAAGATTTGAAGGTCAATCCGATATCGGAATTTGATAAAATTGGTATGGGTGGACTCATAATTGAATGAGTTGTTGAATTTTGTGAGTTTCGTCGGATTCCGAGAAGTGAGCCCCATGGGCGATTTTTGAATTAAATTTCGGATTTTGTTGGAAAATTAGTATTTTCATATGGAATTAATTCCTACGATTCGTGTTGAGTATATTGAATTGTTTGTGACTAGATTTGAAGCTTTCGGACACGAATTCATGAGGCAAAGGTTTATTTGGAATCTTGAAATTGGTTGCGAAATAAGGTAAGTGTCTTGCTTAACCTCGAGTGGGGGAATTTTCCCTTAGGCATTAAGTCTTATGTGCAAATTGTGTAATTAAAAACCATGTACGCGAGGTGACGAGTACGTACTTGGTTTATATGTGAAAATTTCATTGATTAAAAATCCTTAGACGCCCTTATGTATTAAATTGAAAATTATTGGCACTTATCAAATCCTCTATTTGTCATGCCTAGATCATTGTTTGTTGAAATTGTATTTACATGATAATTTGGTGTGATTGCCACTTTGATTTTTATGTAAAATATTATTTTGTTGAGTTGTTCACTTCCGGATAATTTGTTAAGATTTTCGCGCACATTATGGTCGAGCCATGGACTCCTTATTGTGGAAAATAAGGTATTGTTGATTTTTGTGGCAAGTTATGATATTTGAGCACTTGATGTGCAATTTGTGATAAGTTATAGTAATTGAGCAGTTGATGTGCAATATGTGATAAGTTGTAATAATTGAGCATTTGATGTGCAAATCTGTGATATGTTGTAATATCTGAGCACTTAAAGTGCAGTTTATGAGATGTGATTTTGGCACGTTATATTGTGGGAGTTATGTTCGGGTGTTTGCACGAGGTTTCTGTCGTGCTATTATTACTATTGATTTATGCACATGCGGCGTGACAAGGCGGGTTATATATATATATATATGTGTGTGTGTGTGTGTGGGGGGGGAGGGAGGAGGGTTTGCGCATGTGGCGAGACAAGGTGGAAATATTATTATGCACGTGTGGCGAGACAAGGCGGGAATTTAATTTACTATTGCACACGTGGCGAGACAAGGTGGGCTATGTCGGGGATTGAATTGTGATGACTTGTGATGGCCTGAGGGCATTGTTGTTATTGCATATTTACTTTTGGGACTACGAGACGGTATCTCGGGAGTGCCTTTATTGACATTCTCTATGGTTGCACTTGTCTTCGATTATTTTTGTATTTTCGTGATACGTAAATTGTTGTGTTCTTTTGTGACGTAATATTTGATTCTATTATGTGTTTGTATCCCTTGTTGTAATGTGTTGGCTTTGGCTCTGGTACGAAACTCAGCAGATTTGTGTTTATGGTCTTTACTGGTTTTCGAGAGTTGAGTGGTTTCGAATAAAAGAAATTACTATTATGTTTTAATTTAATAAATTTTACATCCAAATCAGCAACTATCAGGTGATTCATTTTAATTGAAATGTTATTTTCTTCAGCCAAATGATTTCTAAAATAAATTCATTTCTTTGTTGATTTTCTTAATTGATTTAAAAATTTTAAACTTACTTTATCGGAAATAAATTGATCGTGTGGATTTTATATGCATTGATAATGATATTTGGCACGTGAATTGTCAGTGCAGTTTTGATATGAAATGAGGGCACGAGGTGCCGGAAAAATATGATGATTTAATTATAGGCACGAAGTGCCATGGAAATATGAAAGTGAGATGAGACCCATGTGTATGAAAAAAATATGAAAATGGGCTGAGACCCGTAGTTGTATGATTATGAAATGAAGTGTCACATGGTGACTTTTTAATTGAAAGAATTATATTCAAAATATTTATTTGAAATACTTGATTTAATTGGGTGTACTTATATTCATAAATTGTTGAGCGTTATTAATGGTGTTTTTGTTGCCCTTATTATTATTTGTTTCCTATTATTTTGTATATCTTATTGCACAGGCTATTAGACTAGTGAGTGTCTTGACTGTACCTCGTCTCTACTCCACTGAGGTTAGTCTTGATACTTACTGGGCACCGCTGTGGTGTGCTCATTCTACACTTCTACATATATTTGTGCAGACCCAGGTATTGGAGATATCGGACTCGGACAGAATTAGAGTGGTATCGTAAGGATTCAAGGTAGAGCTGCTTGGTCGTCGCAGTCCCTTGGAGTCTTTTCATTTCATTGTACTGTTAATTTTTAATCAAACAGTATTTTATATTCGATCCTCGTGAATATTTTTTGTATTCAGTTAGAGTTCGTGACTCAGTACTACCAGTCTTGGGAGGTTGTATGTTCATATTTTTCCGCTATTAGTTTTGATTACTTATTTAATTTTTTTTAAAACAAATGGCTTCAAAATGTAATTGAAATCGGCTTACCTAGTCTTAGAGACTAGGTATCATCATAACGCCCAAGGCGGGATTTTGGATCGTGACAATTGGCCTTTCCGGGGTGATACAAAATGGTGATATCATAGTCTTTCAATAATTCTAACCATATTCTCTGCCTAAAATTAAGATCTTTTTGTTTGAACTAATACCGAAGGCTACGATGATCAGTAAATACCACATACGAGACACCGTAGAGGTAATGCCTCCAAATCTTCAGCGCATGAACAATGGCTGCCAGTTCCAAATCATGAACAGGATAATTCTTCTCGTGAACTTTCAACTGCCGCGACGCATGTGCAATCACCTTGCCATCTTGCATTAATACTGCACCAAGCTCAATGTGAAATGCGTCACAATATACCGTATACGATCCTGAACCTGTGGGTAATACCAACACTGGCACCGTAGTCAAAACGGTCTTGAGCTTCTAAAAGCTCAACTCACACTCGTCTGACCATCTGAATGGGACACCTTTCTGGGTCAGTCTGGTTAGTGGGCTTGCTATAGATGAAAACCCTTCCACGAACCGACGATAATAACCTGCTAAACCCAGGAAACCCCGGATCTCTGTAACTGAAGTAGGTCTAGGCCAATTCTGAACAACCTCAATCTTCTTAGGGTCCACCTTTATGCCTTCTGCCGATACAACATTCCCCAAAAAGGCAACTGAGTCGAACCAAAACTCAAATTTTGAAAATTTAGCATATAACTGATTATTCTTCAAAGTATGAAGCACACTCCAAAGATGTTGCTCATGCTCCTCTCGACTGTTGGAGTAAATCAAGATATCATCAATGAATACAACCATAAAAGAATCCAAATAGGGCTTGAACACCCGATTCATCAAATCCATAAATGTTGATGGGGCATTTGTAAACCCAAATGACATCACTAAGAATTCGTAATGCCCATACCGAGTCCGAAAAGCTGTCTTGGGGACATCAGATGCCCTAATCTTCAACTGATGGTAACCAGACCTCAAATCAATCTTCGAAAATACCTTGGCACTCTAAAGCTGATCAAATAGGTCATCAATTCTTGGTAGCGGATATTTGTTCTTAATAGTTGTTTATGATCAATTACCGAATTGCCAATTAACCTCATGTTAACAAAAAATCTCGTTGCAAACCTTCACAATACTGATAACGAGATGCGAGGCATGAAGACCTCATAATTATTTATCCGAATTAACGAGTAACATTTAATGCCACCTGGGCAAGCACCTACCTCGTAGGTTAAAACTCAATAATTTCAAACACGAATTTTGGCAAATATGCACAGAGAATTTCATACAAGAATTCCCAAATAAGTCTAACATGCATGACTCCCTATTAGTACTATAGTACAAATTTAATTTCACAAGGGAGAGCTTAAACACAAGAATTTTTATCACAAGGATCTCGTCCTTATATAACTTCCACCGCAGCTCGTAGCCCGATTTAAACATATCAATTTATTTTAAACCTCAGAAGGTGTACCACTGAAGTGAACTGGAAAGAGCTTAGTAAACTTATCCAGTCTCAATAAGGCCTCAAAAGACATGGCAGGCCTATCACCGGTCTGTGCCAATACAACTGGCTGAACTACCTCAACTGGCGGGGCTGTTGGAGCCTGATTCTGGGCAGCTATCTACTCCAGAGCGGGAGTAGTGGGAGTTTGTGCTCCTTCCCCAGCCTGTGAAATGGCTGGTGCCGTTGGAAATGTACCATTCTGGGCCACGCCCTCCATAAGACTCACCAAATAGACTACAACATCCTTAAGAACTAGAGTAGCTATGAATCCTTCCAGGACCTGAACTGGTCCAACTGGTACATTCTAAACTGGAACCTCCTCCTGAAGGTCCACCTGAGGTTCTACAACAGGTGCGGCTGCTCTAGCTTTGGACTAAGCTCTACCTCTACCTCGGCCTCTGGCGCGACTTCGGCCTCGGTCTTCACCCCTAGTCATAGCTGTCACTGGGGGCTCTGGCTCCTGTCTGGTCATATACGCAGTGCGTGTTCTCTCCATTTGTGAGAGTACAATAATAGAAGAGTTCAATCGTCAATGATAGAATAAAATCGTACAACAGAGTAGAATAGAAGTGAAATTGTTCCTAAACTCCATAGCCTTTGAGAGATAAGTACAGACGTCTCCGTACCGATCCTTCAGACTTTACTAAGGTTGCTCGTGACTCGTGAAACCTATGTAACCTAGTGCTCTGATACCAACTGTCATGACCCGAAATTCCCACCTTCGGACCGTGATGGCGCCTAACATTTCACTTGCTAGGCAAGCCAACGTTAGAATAATATTAACCATTTTTAAACAATTTTTAAATTTATTAATAACAAAGGAAGAAATGCGGAAGTAAGGTCTGAAATATAGTGAATGATCCATAAAAACAACGGTGTCTAAATACCATCCCAGAATTTGGTGTCACAAGTGCACGAGCTTCTAGAATAAATATAAATAAAGGCCTGAATAAAATAAAGCTGACTAGAAATAAATACACAGCTAAAGTAAAGTAGACGGGGACTTCAGAACTGAGGACGTCGTGCAGTTATACCTCAGGTCTCCTTTGAGTAGCTGAAATCCGAGCAAGTCTATGGTACGCCGTTGTGACCAACTCTGAAATCTGCACAAGAAGTGCAGAGTGTAGTATCATTATAACTGACCCCATATACAGGTAAGTGCTGAGCCTAACCTCGACGAAATAGTGAAGAGGCTAAGGCGGGTCACTTACATTAACCTGTATGTAATATTAGTAACAACAACAAATAGTAAAAATAATCAGGTAACTCATTTATATTTAAAGCCAACTCAACAGTCATAACTAATTATCATTTCCATCAATTTCGTTGCAGCGTGCAATCCACTCTCTCAAAATATTCACATTCAATTCTATTGCGGCGTGCAACCTGCTCCTCCAATATATTCATTTTAATCAAGTCTGTTACGGTGTGCAACCCGATCCTCTAATATGGACTTTTAATAAGTTTGTTGCGGCGTGCAACCCTATGGACTTTTAATAAGTCTGTTGCGGCGTGCAACCCTCCAATATGGACTTTTAATAAGTCTGTTATGGTGTGCAACCCGATCCTCCAATATGGACTTTTAATAAGTCTGTTGCGGCGTGCAACCCGATCCTCCAATATGACTTTTAATAAGTTTGTTGCGGCGTGCAACCCGATACTCCAATATGGACTTTTAATAAGTCTGTTGTGGCGTGCAACCCGATCCTCCAATATATCCATTTCAATCAATTCTGTTGCGGCGTGCAACCCGCTCCTCCAACATATTCATTTACCAATTCTTATAGAAGAAATTTCCCCAATAAATGTAATAATTAATATAAAATTATAAGACAATAAGCATACAATAATTATGATTTAATTATGAAACATACAATGACAAATAGCAAATTATTATGGAAATTAGGGAGAAAATAGGTAGTTTAATATTTAATATGCTAAATGTCAAATAACAATTAAGACACATAATTCAAATAGTATGTAACAATTAATGCAGGAATTCAAGAATTAATATTTGACAAAGAATAGGAGAAAAATAATTATTATAATAATTAAATCATGATTTAAAACGATTTATGATTTTTTAAGTAATTATGCAAACAATTAATTTGACGACGTATAGACACTTGTCACCTCGCATATACGTCGTTCACATGCATTTCACATAACAAATAGTTTAAGGGTTCTATTCCCTCAAGTCAAGGTTAACCACGACACTTACCTCGCTTCAAAATAAAATTTCAAGTTTCCAATATACCCTTGCCTCGCAAATTAGTGTCCAAAATCCTCAAATCTAGTCATAAACAATTCAATATATTCAATATAAATTGTAGGAATTAATTTCATATGAATTTACTAATTTTTCGGATTAAAATCCGAAATTCATTTTAAAAATCGACAGTGGGGCTCATGTCTCAAATCTCAAAAAATTTTATGAAATCCGAATACCTATTTCGAGACGAGTCCAACCATATAAAAATTATCCAATTCCGATGTCAAATGGACCTTCAAATCTAAATTTTTCATTTTTGGAAGATTTTATAAAATTCCAATTTCTTCCATCTAAATCCAAAATAAATGATGAATATAGACATGGATTTATGAAATATAATCACTTTTGGTTATAGAACACTTACCCAATTCAAAGTCGTAAAAATTGCTTTGGAATCGCCAAAATCCGAGACTCAAAACTCAAAAATGAGTAAAAATGGCTAAAACCCGATTTTATGTGTTATGTCCAGCATCTTCGCTTCTGCGGAAAATTAACTGCAGGTGTGGTTTCCGCTTCTGGGGAAATTTTTATCTCCTAATTTAGTTTCTAAATAAAGAAACATACGGAGCTTAGGGTTTCCTGCAATTCCAATGCGTCGTCTCTGGAGAGAAAAAATTAATGACTTAACAGTTATAAATGTGCATCTTCTTGCATATGTGACTACGAGTCGTAGATGTTTATTGCTTTTGTAACTACGTTTACTCCATTTCTCTCTTTTATCAGTACTAAGTCAGAGGTTGTTGGTTGTAAGGATAAATCATCTTATTTTAACAAGTTAATTTGCTATCTGTCTCATAGTAATCTTAGAATTTCTACTAAACATTCTTGTACTGTGTTGAAGTCCTCATACTTAAGTTCTTTTCTCCCACCATGACCGGTCTGGCACTGTGATGAATAGCTTCAGTTTATAGTTGATTTTCTCCTTATTCTTATTGTAAATTGACAACAAATATTATTCTATTTAGCTAACATGTCCTGCTATATCAAGATTTTATTTCTCTTTGGGGTTGGGTGGCAATGTTTGGAAGGAATAGTATACTATTGTTGAGCTTTATTTGTGAAATTAGCAATTGATAGGTTCAGAAATTTCAATGGTGCAATCTGGCTCCTAAATACTAAGAAGTATAAGAAAAGAAGAGAATCCTTCCCTTTTTTGGAGGTCGCTGCCTTGTTTCCAAGTTGGTCTTTACTCTTTGATCGTGTTTACCTGTTTCTAATTTCTAATTATTAGTCCCGCCAATATTGCTGTATTTGTAAATAATAATTCTGCAAAATATAAGTTAACGTAATGAAACAGTAATTAATTCGAGCCCACTGAATTCATAGTGTTTCCTTAAGGAATTTAATCCCCTCCTAGTACCCAAGGTAATGGATTATTTCCTCCCAGGATAAAACGAATCACACACTGGTGTAGCGGTACTTCAAACCCCAGTGTTTCAGCGAACACAAAGTTCGGTAGCAAATCACATTTATAGTTGCTTTGTTTGAAGTTAAAACAATGCAGAACAAAGGAGTAGAAACTCAAAAAATCGTATGGAAATGCTGAGAGAAAGGAGTACAATGTATAGCCAAATCTGTTGAGCGATTTTCAGTTTGTTGTTCTTGTGTGTTGTGTGTATCTTTCTTCAACAGCTGCTGCACATATATATAGCAGCCAGTGTTGAAGAAGACCAATCATCCACCCTCCATGGTGGAGCAAGCATTAGCTTGTTTGTGGAGCAAGCACATTCATGGTGGGAAGAGCATTAGGCGGCTGCCAAATGGTCAATACACGGATTGAAAAATATTCGTTACAAATACGGATAATCTTACGTTAATATTTACTATTAACAAATAAATTTGGTCCAAAAAATTAATCAATCAATCGATCATTTGACCAAATCCGAATCCGAAGCCGAAGCCGAAGCAGAAGCCGAAGCCCTAGCCGTAGCCGTAGCCGAAGCCGAGCCGAGTGAGCGACGACGACGACGACGCGAGGCTTGCTTTCTTTTTAACTCTTTAAGAGCTACAAGAAGAGCAATTATATATATACCCACCAAAAATCGTTTCCTCTTCCAATATGGGACAATGTCTCATTGTCAAGAGGGGGAAACTTAAAATTTTACTCAAAATTTTATTTTTCCTCCATTTTCCATTCACCCTCATTTTAAGACTATTTCATCTTAAAACAAAAACCTCAACAATCCCCCACATGAATGGGGAATGGCTATATCACGGAAGTATGCATGGAAAAACTGTGTGATTTACAAGCAAGGATTAATCGCATCTGGATAAGTAGGTTTCCCTTTGAACTTTCCGTAGTAAACTTATGTCGGATATACTCGGTCAATCGGTAGATTTGATATCTTTAAACCGTCGATCTTTGGTGTATACCTAGACAACCATAAGTCACACAATCAACCCTTAACCGTCTTTGGTTCTCATTGTTGTGTTCGTTTCAGCCATGAACACCGCGTGGTTTCATAAGTGCGTAGAGAACTGGCCTTACAAAGTTTTCCTTGAAGCGGCTAACACTTCACACTTACATAGGTGATTTCTAAACGTGTCATCCTGTAGATACACTATTTGATATACCCCGTATGAAATTTAGAAATCATTAAAAAGCCTTAATACTTTATCCTTGGTACTGAACATTGTCTCATCACGAGAACGGACTAAAATTTTATTTGACAATATTGAACCGTCATTAATGATTTTGTTTGATCTCCTTGAACCTAGATCTTGGGATCTCCAGTATTCTAGGTAGAGTTACCGCCACAATGACTTGTTCTCGGCCATAGCCCCATTCCCCTTGATGATTTCTCAACTACCTCTCTAGTTAGGCCTTTTGTAAGTGGATCCGACACATTATCACTTGACTTTACATAGTCAATCGTGATAATTCCTCTAGAGAGTAATTGCCTAACGGTTTTATGTCTTCGTCGTATATGACGAGATTTACCGTTATACATAACGCTCCCAGCCCTTCCAATTGCCGCTTGACTATCACAATGTATGCATATTGGTGCCAACGGTTTGGGCCAAAATGGAATGTCTTCCAAGAAATTCCTGAGCCATTCAGCTTCTTCACCGGCTTTATCTAAGGCTATGAATTCAGCCTCCATTGTAGAGCGGGCAATACATGTTTGTTTGGACGACTTCCAAGATACCGCTCCTCCACCAATAGTGAATACATATCCACTCGTGGACTTAGAATCAGTTGAACCGGTGATCCAATTTGCATCACAGTATCCCTCAATCACCGCAGGGAAATTACTGTAGTGCAATTCAAAGTTCTGGGTATGTTCTAAATATCCCAAAACTCATTTCATTGCCATCCAATGAGATTGGCCTGGATTGCTCGTATATCGACTCAGTTTACTTATAGCAAAAGCTATATCTAGTCGTGTACAATTCATGATATACATTAAGCTTCCCAACACACGAGCATAATCCAATTGTGATATGCTTTGGCCTTTGTTCTTTGCTAATGCAAGATTCACGTCAATTGGAGTCTTTGCAACTTTAAAGCCCAAGTACTTGAATTTTTCAAGTATTGTCTTAATATAATGAGATTGTGATAATGCCAGACCTTGAGGAGTCTTATGGATCTTAATTCCCAGAATTAAATCAGCAACTCTCAAGTCTTTCATATCAAACTTGCTATTGAGCATACGCTTAGTAGCATTTATGTTGGCAATGTCATTACTCATTATCAGCATATCATCCACATATAGGCAAACAATGACTATGTGATTTGAAACATTTTTAATGTACACACATTTATCACATTCATTTATCTTAAAACCATTTGACAACATTGTTTGGTCAAATTTCGCATGCCATTATTTGGGTACTTGTTTTAGTCCGTAAAGAGACTTAACAAGTCTACATACCTTCTTTTCTTTACCTGGAACCACTAACCCTTCAGGTTGTTCTATGTAAATTTCTTCCTCCAACTCTCCATTTAAGAAGGCCGTCTTAACATCCATTTGATGAATTTCAAGACCATACACTGCAGCTAATGCTACTAACATCCGTATGGACGTAATTCTTGTAACTGGAGAGTATGTATCAAAGTAGTCTAGACCTTCTCGTTGTCTATACCCTTTGACTACGAGCCTTGCCTTGAATTTATCAATAGTGCTATCATCTTTGATTTTTCTCTTAAAAATCCATTTAGAACCCAAAGGTTTATTTCCTGGAGGAAGATCAACCAATTTCCATGTATGGTTGCTCAATATGGATTCTATTTCACTATTGACTGCCTCTTTCCTCCGGATTTCCGAAGCCGAAGCCGAAGCCGTAGCCGAAGCCGAGCCGAGCGAGCGACGACGACGACGGCGCAAGACTTGCTTTCTTCTTAACTCTTTAAGAGCTACAAGAAGAGCAATTATATATATACCCACAAAAAATCTTTTCCTCTTCCAATATGGGACAATGTCTCATTGTCAAGAGGGAAAAATTTAAAATTTTACTCAAAATTTTATTTTCCCTCCATTTCCCATTCACCCTCATTTTAAGACTATTTCATCTTAAAACAAAAACCTCAACACTAATACCCTACTAGATTCATATTCAATGGCATATTTATTGGGAAGAGTAAGGATTCAATTACACTATCAAGGAACTCTGTTAGAGATAAGCTCTAAATATGGAGGAAGAAACTCTCCAGTGTGGTTGAACGTGGTTGGAGCCGTGTATAGCATACGGCCTTTCCTCCGAGCGCAATTTTCATCGCCTCGTGTGTGAACTACAAGGTATATACTTTTTGGTTAATAAGCTCTTCTTTTTGTTAAGAAACTCTAAGATTTGCAAATACTACTTTATAGGCTATCCTTTCCAGCTAAATGTAGATGAGGTCAATTAACCAATGATGCTATAACTGAGCACTTTTAATACCTTTGAATTATATGGCTCCAAACAGATTCGCTTATGTAATGCTAACACTCATCAGACTGAATCAGTTTCTTTGACCAAGTGATGCAATGTCAATATTTCAGACATGTCAATAGATGGAACTGTTTAAATCCATAAAAGTGCATTCCAATATATTATAGTAATCTTAAGTAATTACAACACTTCTAAAACAACAATTAGATAACTCACTGCCTCACTGGTAAGTATCTCGACAGAGAGAACTTGAAGAAATATGGACATACACAATTAGAAATTCTACATTTGATACGCTTCATCGACAACACGTGAATTTATTCCAAAAATTGACACAGAATTTCAATAAAAATTGCAAATGAACACTTTGTAAGGTGTCGTTTAGAAAATTACTGCTTTATTTATAGCTCTACCATCATTCATGTGCTTTTAAACAACAGTAGCCTTTGCAAACCAAAACCAGGAGCATGACAGTGGTTCTATCTTTCATGATCACAACTTCAAAGACATCAGCAAAAGCTTTGAAATTCTCTGAATCGCTCCGAAAGTTTGCACTCTTTGACAGTGGTTTGAACTTCATGATCACTCCGAAAGTTTACACTCTTTTGACCCTGAGTTTGCTTGGTCACCAAATTGATTTATAACATTCGGCTCCAAGTCATAGTAGAAATTTAGCATCACTAGGAATCAAATGGTTGGACAACTTCCACTTACAATTTGTTGACAACGCTGATCACTCTTTACGGGAAAAGTTAGATAACTTTAGTTTTTCTAGTGTTAATAGTTACGTTTTGTTAGAGCAATTTCAAATTTTTCAACTTGCCTTTTACAAAATCAACTCTCCCTATATCATAAGAATTAATTGAACTAGTTAGTTTTAATTAGTTGAAGATGTTCTCTACCATATTAAGAGTATCCCTATATCTAGTGAAAGCAATATGTTGCTCAAAACTTAGCCGAAGTTTCTCCCACTTGGTATGCAGTGGCGGACCCAGAATTTTGTGCAAGCGGGTTCAATCTTAGAACTATATAAATTTAGTTGTAGAATAGTAGTTGTCAAGTGGGTCCAAATAAAATATTTATACAAAATTTATATAGCTTTAATCCTAATTTATACATATACACAGTATTATTTTTTTGTAAAGCGGGTTCAGTTGAACCCGCTAATCACCTTTTGGGTCCGCCACTGTTGGTATGTATGGTAGTCGATGTTCCCTAGTTGACGTTTATGAAGTTAGGTGCTGAATTATTCAATTCTAACTCTTCGTGTATTTTTTTCACTTCTCTTTTGTGGATTACAAGGTATTGAAACATCCGCCACCATGCAAAATGAGGACCTTGAGGAGATGCGGCGAACGATTCAACAACTTTCTAGGAACTATGCGAATGAACGAGAAAAAAGAAAGCACGAAGAGAAGATTAGAGACGCACTTAGGAATGACATCGACTCCCTCAAGGCTCAAGTGAACCACTTAATCGGCCTCCCCGCTCTCCGCCAAAAAGCCACATTTATGAAGAGAATGAAAGTGATTGAAATAATATAAATGATGAAGAAGATAAGGGAGAATTCGAAGACGAGGAGTGGTTTTATGTTTGGTTGGATTGTTGTTTAATTGGATGTTATCTTTGAATGTTACATTTTGAAGTTTGGTTGGATAGTTTTGATGTTTGATGGGATAATTTGGATGTTTGGATAGTTTATAAAGTTTTGCTATTGTTAAGTTGAGTTTTATTGTGGTTGCATTTTTGTTTCTATTATAATGTTCTGGCTGGCAGGTCTATTGTAATATTCTGGCTGGAAGGTGGTGCAGCAAAAAATAGGCACTTCCGGGCAAAAATGTACTAGATTTACCGAGGGACTTTCTGACAGAGTCCGTCAGAACAATTATTCATTTTCAATCTAGAATTCTTAATTAGCGAGGGAGTCCGTCGGTAGACTTGAACCAAAATTTTAAATTTTGTTGAAAATGCCGACGGATATCCATCGAAATATGAATTTATTCATAGTTTTAATTTTTAAATTACTAAATTAAAATTCTAAAATTACCGATGGTATCCGTCAGTATAATTAAATTATTATTTACTTTACCGACGAATATCCGTCGGTATTGATATTATTAATATTATATTATTTTATAATATACCGACGGATATCCGTCGGTAAGTAAAATTATTTGACCAACTACTGTCAGAAATGTACCAATGGCTTTCCGATGGGGTCCATCGGTAATTATCGATGGATTCTGTTGGTTTATTTACCGAGGAAGGATTTACCTACCAATCACTTACCGACGAACTTCCGTCGGTACAACCTTGTTACTGAGGGATGTCCTTCGGTAATTCGCGTCGTTAAACAAGTGATTTTTAGTAGTGTAAGCGGTTATCGTAAAGGAATTTAACTTTCCTCCATATTTTGTCTTTAAGACACCATGGTGATCGCTCCTTGGCGTCGTTGATTCGAGAGCTGGAATTTTGGGCTTGAAATCTAGGAACACCATTGCCTAGAAACACACTTGAATCGTAAGAGCGATTTCACGCTGTGAGCATCTAATTTTTTTTTACCATATTTAGATATTTAAAATTTTTACCACTTTTAGTATGTAAATAATTTAAGTTTTATTTACATATTTAAACTTTGTTTTACCCTTTTATAGGTTTTATTTAAGGAAATTGAAAAAAAAGAGTCACATTTTTACTATAAGTTTTATCTTCATTTACAGAGAAAAAAAATTCCCCAAAAAAAGAGAGAAGAAGATATAGTTCTTCTTTAGTTTAGTGCAATTTTTAATGTTTTTAACAAATACGTTGTGTAGTAATTCTACTTTATCTCTTAAAAGAAAACCAAAAAATAAAATAAAATAAGAAGCCAATGGAAAAGTGACATTTAGCAAAGATTCCTTTTAACTAATTTTGTCTTTTTTTAAATATACATATGCACATTCTCATACTGAAGATTCACATTTTTTAAATTGATCTTTTAACAAGTGGACGTGAAGGATTTACAGACCCGTCCTTATTCTCACACGCGCATCACATGTCTTGGGTCGGTTTCCATTTCTTATCCAAAATTGCTGCTTGCTCTCCAAGAATACTCACATAATTGATGCTACATAAGAACCTCACTTGAACAGACTAAAGGAGGATACCTGAAAAACAGAGGACACATCCTTTGCAAAACAGATCTGGAAAAAAAAAAGCGAGAAAAGAGCACGAAAAAGCAGCAACTCTTTCTTCTTCGACCAAGCAAAATCGTTCTCCGTTAAAACCAACAGCCAATCAAGCTCTTAAACCCAGTCCTCCTGAGCTTAAAGCGAAAGCTCCGGTTAGAATTTCCAAGTTGAGATGGGAAAAGCTATCGGTCTCAAAGGGGTCAAAAATGAGAGTGTTGATCTGTCCATTCCTAGTTCGATTTCTTGTTGCCGATCGAGGTTTCCGGTTCGAGTGTTTGTCCTATAGCTCGCTCAAGATTCATTGTTTTGGATCTTCTTTTACTATAACCGTCGGAAAATTTCAGCAATAAAAGGTTCATTTCTTGCTTTGTCTTCTACATTTTATCTTTCTCTGTTTTAATGGTTTGATTCCGTCTTGATGATTTCTGTCCCGTTTCGATGTCTCCAGTTAAGCTTGTTTGTTTATGTTTGAGATAAGTAATTAATTGTTTGGTGATGTGAATCAAATTTTGAGATGCTTTTAACAATGACAGAGGTATTGTGCGGGCCGTGAGATTTTAGTTGATGCATTCATTAATTAATGAAGACTCCCATAAGGACTTCAATTGTTTGTTTAAACTCCTGCCACACTTACGTATTTTCCAATTCAATTTTAAACTTTTAACAGACCCTGTAATGTAGATTTATATCACACTTACTCGCAAATAATTCCATAATTGTGAGACCTTCCACAATAATCTCAAAGATTAGGAAAATAATTCAAATGCGCTAGTTGCTTTAGGTGCGATTAATAATAAATCATCATGACTATGAGTACGGTTCCCATGGCATAGTCATGATGCATAATCTTTAATTCGAGTGTACATTTCACGTGACTCGACCATAACTTCAAATAATAATAATAAAAGTTAAGACGTTGTAAATTGCGGGTGCATTTCACGTGGCGCGATTCGCAATGTGTACAAAAATAAATGAGTCCGCGACATCGCTGCTTGTTCAAATAAACTCCATAAATAATTAAAAGTGGTTAAAAAGCTAAAATGCACAATATGTTTTAAATATGTATTAATCAAATAATTAGGCCAATTATTAATAGTTGAGCGACCGTGCTAAAACCACGGAACTCGGGAGTGCCTCACACCTTCTCCCGATTTAACAGAATTCCTTACCCGATCTTCTGTGTTCGCAGACCATAAATAGAGTCAACTTCCTCGACTTGGGATTTAAAATAAATCGGTGACTTGGGACACCATAAATTATCCCAAGTGGCGACTTTGAATGAATAAATAATCACATTTCGAACAATGTCACTTTAATTGGAAAAACTCCCATATCCCCTTGGGAAAAAGGAGGTATGACAGCTCTGGCGACTCTGCTGGGGATCGAACTTAGAATCTCTGGTTCAGGGTCCAGAATTCGAGTTTAGAATGACTGTTAAACTTGGCTACTTGTGATTGTCTGATATTACTTGTTTGAGCCTAATGTGCTAATTGCCTCTCTTTACCGCTTTGATATTATTATGAACTGTATATAAACTGTTACGAAAACACTTCTTCTCTCTGAGTCTTCTAAATTTTCTGGGAAGCGTGCGCTTTGCTTGACTTCTTTTCTATTAGAGTCATATCCTAATTTTAGAATGAAGTTCAGACAAGTTGCGAACCCGGCGAAGCTTCTGTATTCTCGGTACACTGCCCCCCTCCCCCCCTCCCGGCTCGAGTTGTCCACTCAGGTAAGCCAGGTCTAGAACAATACACCCAGGATTCAAACTTAGAATGACATGGCTTTTGGATCAAGGTAGGACTTATCGAACTATGATGGTTTCATCTTTCCTTAAGCAGTCCATTTTCTCATTTCGGCTCATACTTTCTTGACTCTTTGAGTCATTTTCTTCTTTCTTAGGGGAACTAGAGGGACACACCGTCACTCTTTCTTACTCATGACAATCATTTTTCTCCTTTTCTCATCATTCCATGCCTTTCATCATTGCGTTCTTTGAATCCCTTCAACCTTCACTTTCTTTTTGACGTATTTCTTTTTGGCTTTTCTTCCTTTTCTTTGCCTTTCCTTTTCATCAATTCTTTTTCTTCTTTGAACCTTTTATCACTTTCAAATTCCTCGTCTCTCCCCCAAACTTATGCTTTTGCCAATTGTTCATCATGAATGTTAAGGAAAGATTGGGTGCCAAGAAAGGGTCATTATAAAATGGATAAAGGCTTGTAATATGGCTATTGAATGAAAAAGGCTTAGGCTCAAAGGGTTGACTAGGGATATCATATTGGTAGGCTACGAAAGCTTTCAAAGTTCAAATTGGACCAAGGAGAACCTACAATCATTTCTCAAGTCGAGCTACACTTAGAATTTCGCCTATACAAATATTCAGGGCAAGTTTTAGACTTATTGGCACGGGACTTGGATTTGCAATTCAGTACCTCACCTCCCAAGCTGCTGGATTGTTAAAGAGAATAGAGTCGAGGGCCCACAACAACCCTAGCTAAGATTAAAAATCACAAATGGCTCAAGGAAACCACTCGATAATTGTTTTAGTCAACTTAAGAGTCTAAAGGTCACAATTAGAGATAATATTTGCCAATCAACTTGTCTCTAACCATGAGGTAGTACCAAGTGAAGCCTGCTTGAGACACTTTTATTCATTACTACTACTATGTATACCAACAAAAAAAAAACGGACTCGATCCCTTAAGAAGGTTGTCATGCCATCCATCGTTGGGAAGATCCACCCGGTTCACACAACATCCACCTTTAGAAAGAACCGTGGCATTAAAAAAACCAAAGGCTTATTGTTCACACAAAATGTTAAAAGAAGCTAAAAACTTTAAAAGAAGCTACTAGAGGAAATAAGAAGCTAAGCTATTAAGGAAAAATAATAAAAGAAGTTATGAAGTAAACTACGGAAAGTAAACTGAATATATACAAAATGGAGTAAACGAATATATACATAATGGAAATAAATATATACATCGAATGGTAAAATTATATACATACCAAAAGTAAAAATAACGGTAAATAAAGATAAATAAAAATAGTATCATAGTTATTACATACCAAATATTATCACAAATCAAATCAAAATGGACCCCCCCCCCCCCCCAAATAAAAAAATAGCATTGTGCTCAATGCTAATATCAAAATAAGATTAGAAAAAGGTTAGAGAGTAAAAAGAACTCCCTATGTGGTCTCTGTCTGCATCGAGTCAGGAACATGAGTGAGGTCCTCAGACTACATAGGATCATCAGCTCTCTCGGTGTCCTCTAACTGGATCTCAACATCCTCTGACTGGGGGACCACGGGGTTACTGAGCATCTGGATCATCTACTCAGCCATATGTGTAGTGGCAGCCGGCTCCTCAGACTGGCCAGCTACTGCATCTGATGCCTGAGCATGGTTTCGCGGACCGCGTAATTTCATTGCGGTCGCGTAGGAGACTTCTGCGGCCGCATAATCTTGACGCGGACCGCACTTCTTGTTTTTGCTTAAAATGTAAGCTCTCTAAACCTCAGCAACCGCGGTCCGCTTAATTCCAATAGCGGCCGCGAAGGTACTTTCGCGGGCGCACCTATCTGATGCGGTCCGCGTTCATGTTTTAGCCCAAAAATCCATCTCTTTGAATCTTTCTTTCACGAAACTCGAAATAGTGCTCGCGACCGCGTTGTAGCTTTCGCGGCCGCACAATATTTGTGCGGTCCGCGTTTCACATCTATTGGCCCAATCTTGGTTTTTGTTCAAGTTTTGACTCCTTTATGAGTTAATTATGACTCCTTTGGCTCATTTTGAACAATCCCTGCAAACAAGCATATTACATTAGTTTCCGGGAATACCATCACACATTTTGGCCCTAAACACAAATAAAAGAGAGTAAATTATAGGTTAAAATTCCTACTTATCAGTTTTTTTCAAAATGTTGACCGAAGTCAAACATGGCCTCCTAAAGCCAAACTAAGGAACCAATTATTCCGATTTCAATCCGATCATTTTCAAATTATGAAACAACCATCCTCGCAAGTCATAAATTAATAAAAGCACATACAGGAAGTTTTATTTAGGGGAACGGGATTCTAAAAGTCAAAATGACCGATTGGGTCATTACACGATAGCTCACGAAATCAAATAGCAAGAAAATGACAATCCATAAGCCAAGGCACAATTTATGAGCATCAATTAACAATTAAGGCAGGTAGTAGGTAAAGCATGAATTCAACGAGTGATTACGATTAATAATTGGCATATAAGGTGATCTTGACAACAAAGATGGAATATGTGCTAACAATTTCAAGTAAAGCACGTACAAACAATTCTAACAACAAAAAATGTAGTCATGAAATGATAGTTGCAATTAATTACATGAAGGAAGCCTAACAGGCCAAACCGGTCAAATACCACATATAGGTCATGTACCCACTCGTCACCTCGCGTACACGACCTTCACATAACACGAATGATACAATCATCTCAAATCCTAAGGGGTGGTTTCCCTCACACAAAGTTAGACAAGACACTTACCTTAACAGAGTTAGGCCGATATATCAAAATGACCTTCTCTCGTGAAATGACTTCCGGACGGCTCAAATCTAGTCATATTAATTACATAAAATAATTAAAATTCATAGAAAATAATTCCAGATAATAATATGTCAATTTCCAATTTTATTCTAAAAGTTAATTCGAAAGTCAACCCCGAGGCCCGCATCTCGGAATCAGATCCATTTGGTGAAAATACTCTAAAAAATCACCCAAATCCGAGTAGGAAACACTTACCCAAATTCATTTGGTGAAAATACTCTCAAACATCGCCCAAATCCGAGTTCTCTAGCTCCAAAAATGTTGAAATGAGCTTATAAAAAAAGGTGCCCAATAAAAACACTAATCTGGTCGCTAAAAATCCATTTTCCGTCACTAAAGGTCCGCACTAGAACCTACTTGCACAAGCAATTTATTATTTCACTAAAGAGGCTCTAACTCCATCATAAAAATTCGAAATTCGACAATTCTTGTTCCTATGTATCACAAATAATAATACGAACCTAGTCGAACAATCAAAACTCAATTCAGAGCTCATTTGCTCAATGCGATACCAATTTAGCTCGTTAAATAATTAATTCATGTTTTGCGCTAAAACTCAATCGTGACTTGATGAAATTAGACCAAACATTTTAGATCATTCCTATAATTCATTATCAAACTCTCGAAAGTCTCGAAATCGAATTTCGATCTTTAGAACTAGAAATGGACCTTTGGATCATTACATGCTTATGCTCAAAACATCAAACTGTTCCAAAAACTCTTCCAAAACTCATCCAATCCCCATTGGACCCCAACCAAGTATACTAACAAGTCCCAATACATGACACGAACTTAGTCTATGTCTCAAATTACATTAAACAACACTAAAATATGAATCACACCCAAATTCAAGCTTAATAAAAACTAACGAATTCCAAATTCTACATTCAATGTCGAAATCTATCAAACTAATGCGATTGACCTCAAATTTTGCACACAAGTCATACATGACATAACAGACCTATCAAACTTTCTAGAACTAGATTACGACCCCGATATCAATAAAGTCAACTCCCGGTCAAACTTTCCAAAAACCTTCTATTTTTCAACTTTCGCCAAAGTGCTCCGAATTGTCCTACGGACTTCCAAATCCAAATTCGGGCATGCGCCTAAGTCCAAAATCACCATACGAAGCTACTGGAATCATCAAAATTTTATTCCGGAGTCTTTTTTCAAAAGTCAAATCTTCGGTCAAACTTTAGAAATTCAAACTTTATAAAATCAAACTTTTTATTATTTGTTTTTTAAAAACTAACGGAAAAAGTGCCTACGCACCTCAGAATAACTTTAAATTTTGTACATAAGTCATAAATATGGTTACGAAGCTGATCGAACTCTCGGAATCCAAATCGGGGCCCGATATCAACAAAAATCCAATTATAACCAAATTTAGGAATTCTTTAAACTTTTAAACTTCTAGTTTCCGTCAAATGACAATAATTCAAGCTAGGGGCTTCAAAATTTGATTTCAGGAATACGCCCAAGTCCCAAATCATGATACGGATCCGCCAAAATAGG
Source organism: Nicotiana tabacum (assembly GCF_000715075.1). Lineage (NCBI taxonomy): Eukaryota > Viridiplantae > Streptophyta > Magnoliopsida > Solanales > Solanaceae > Nicotiana > Nicotiana tabacum. The sequence goes on along the minus strand of NC_134097.1, from coordinate 13,849,833 downwards.
CAAAATACTGATCCGGATCCGTTTGCTCAAAACATTGACTAAAGCCAACTCAAATGAGTTTTAAAGGCACAATTTCACATTTTCTTTATTTTTTCACATAAAAATTTTCAGTTAAAGATACGGATTGCGTACGTAAATCGAGAAAAGTTGAATGGAGTTATTCGAGGTCTCAGAATGCATAAATAAAAGTTAAAATTTAAAATAACCTATCGGGTCACCACAATATGTCATGTTGAATACGTTTTACAACTGCCAATATTCTGTTGTGAATCAGTCAATTGCAACCCTTTTAGATTACTAGAAATAGAGTTTTCAAGATAATTAATTATCATACATGGTAATGGGAGACACTGGAATTTTGTATTCACAATTTCTTTGCATATGTATGGATTTAATCTAAATGGAAAATAGAAATTGAATAGTTTCATGATGAAACGTTGTTGGAGATGCTATGCCGAAGTATAGTCAAGTAAAAACAATAACTTTTGTTCTATAATCTGAATATATATATTTTGGAATGATCCTCATGGAATATATACTATTCTAAACTCATTTTATTCATTTCCTTTAATATTAAAATTAAAAGAGGAGAGATGAAAGGGAAAAAGAAAAACAAAACAAAAAAAGAACAAGAAAGTCAAAAACAAAAAAAGTGTGAAAAAAAAAACCAACACAAATTTTGACATCGAGAAGACAAATTTTATTGTACAATTTCTACAACTTTTTCCTTTGCTTTTATGTGTCTTCAAGGAAACGTGCTCACTGCCAGTCTTTCTGTGTAGATGGAGTAGTCGTCAGTTCCTCCCTCTTGGTTACTGAAATTTCTATATTATTTTCACTAAACAAAGTTCAAGATCTTAAAGATTATAATATGATAGGTACTAAAGAGGATGGTAAACATTGAGTAATTGCAAAAATAATGAGTAACATATATTTAGGAGTTGTAACAGGAACAATATTAAGTGTAATAATCATAACATATTTAATAGTAAAAAGTTCACTGAAAGGGAAAAAAAATTTGGACGAAAAATAACAAAGAATGAGAAATATAACCGCAGGAAGCGCGGATATACTCACTAGTTATTGCATAATGTGCGCAAAATGTATAGATGTCCTGTTACTTTGCCTGATGGAAGCAATGTTGTAGCCACCAACGAGGGTTCAACAAAATTTTTAGGAAATTTGGTTTTGAAAATATTCTTTATGTGACTGGCTTAATGTGCAATTTGATATCTCTGTCGCAATTGATGGATCACTCAGGTTGTTTTCCTATGCATTAAACTTTTATGTATTATACAGAGTGGGTTGCTCTAGTGGTGAGAACCCTCCACTTCCAACCAAGAGGTTGTGAGATCGAGTAACCCCAAGAGCAAGGTGGAGAGTTCTTGGAGGGATAGAGCCGAGGGTCTATCGGAAACAGCCTCTCTACCCCAGAGTAGGGGTAACATCTGCGTACACACTAACCTCCACAGACCTCACTAGTGAGATTATATTGGGTTGTTGTTGTTATTGTTGTATACAGAACATGATCACCTCGAGGATGTTGATTGGAGCATGTGAACAAAGAGATGGACTATACTATTTTTAAAACAAGACGAGGGTGTGTGCCTGAAGATAGGTGGTGTTGACTCGTTGGATCTTTGGTACAAGCATTTGGGACATCCTTCTCTGCGAGTGACCAAATTAATTTTTGTTGTAGATTTTCAGAAAAAAAATTAACGTTTTGAATAAGAGTTGTGATGTGTGTCATCGGGCAAAACAAAAGAGAGAAAATTTTCCTTTGAGTAATTTTAGAGTTTCTAGCATTTGTGAATTAATTCATTGTGATTTATATGGGGACCTTATCAAATGATTTCGTATTGTGATGCATCATATTTTTTACTATTGTAGACGATTATTCGCGCGCTGTGTAGATTTTCTTATCGATTGATAAGAAAGAAGTAGCCAAACTGTGAATAAGTTTTTTTGCTATGATAGAGAGAGACAATCCAATAAGCTGAGTTAAAATTTTCAGGAGAGACTATGGAACAAAGTTTACTTGTATAAAAAATTATGTTTTGAAGTGGGGTTATTTTCAAACTTCGTGTACAAGGGCACCAGATCATTGATGTTAGGTAGAAATTGGTTGGACGCCAATATTGAAATAGTCTCAGTTTCTTTAACTTTGTGAGCACTGTTGATATATCTACTCTTTTATATGTCGATTTTTGATTTGTCATCAAATTCAAAAAAGAAACTTTTGAAACTTATGGTTTAAAATAAAACATAAATATTTGCTTGATTGTAAATCAAATGGATAAAGTAGAAATATTAAAGATAGATTGTTTCTAATTATGAAGTGCCTCGATCTTTTTGAGATCAACTTTAATACCCTCGCCCGATACAATATGCCCCAAAAATGCTACAAGAGTCTAGCCAAAACTCACACTTGGAGAACTTAGCATATAACTTTTGTTCCCGCAAGGTCTGAAGCACCACTCTCAAATACTGCTCGTGTTCCTCCTTACTGCGCGAGTAGATCAAAATGTCATCAATGAAGACAATGAAAAATGAATCAATATATGGCCTGAACACCCTGTTCATCAAATCCATAAATGTCGTCGGGGCGTTAGTCAAACCGAAGGACATCACCAGAAACTCATAATGACCATATCTAGTCCGGAAAGCAGTATTCGGAACATCCGAATCCCGAATCTTCAACTGATGGTACCCCGACCTCAAATCGATCTTAGAGAATACCCTAGCACCCTGCAACTGGTCAAATAGATCATCAATATGCGACAACGGGTACTTGCTCTTAATGGTAACTTTTTTCAATTGGCAATAATCAATACACATCCGCATAGTTGCATCCTTCTTCTTCATAAATAATAACGGTATACCCCAAGGTGACACACTTGGTCTGACGAACCCTTTGGCTAATAACTCCTCAAGCTGCTCTTTTAACTCCTTCAACTCTTTCGGAGACATGCAATACGGTGGGATAGATATAGGCTGGGTATCTAGAGCCAATTTAATACATAAATCAATATCACGATCTTGTGGCATGCCTGGAAGGTCAGAAGGAAACACATCGGATAACTCTCGAACTATGAGCACTGAATTAATTGCCGGAGTCTCTGCAGTAGTATCCCGAACATAGGCCAAATAAGCCAAACAACCCTTCTCGACCACGTGTCGAGCCTTCAGAAAGGAAACTACCCGACTAGATGCACTGACAGACGAACCCCTCCATTCCAATCTTGGAAACTCTGGCATAGCCAAGATAACAGTGTTGGCATGGCAATCTAGGATGGCATGATATGGAGATAACCAATCCATACCTAGGATGATCTCAAAGTCGGTCATATCAAGCAGCAGAAGATTTACTCTAGTTTCGTAATCATAGAATGTAACAATGCAGGACTGCTAGATCCGATCCATAACAACAGAATCGCCCACAGGAGTGGGCACATAAACAAGAGTACTCAAGGGCTCACGAGAAATAAGAAACTCTGCTCGTCTCCGCTACACCCATAGTACGGGGAATACGATGGCACTCCTCCAGAAAATCTTGAGTATCATCTGTAGCCAATACGCTGAAACTAGGCGGGCGGTACTTTTTGTACCTCTCAAGTCTGAGCTGCTCTGCCTCAGAAGCTGATGCCCTAACCTCGGGCTGAGCTGGAGCTACCGGCTGTATGGGTACAATCTCTAGAACTTATCACGACTCAATTTCCCCTCTGTGTGACGTCGTGACGACACCTAGTCTCTACAACTAGGTAAGACTAACTTTTTTTTTGCAGACTAGTGAAATAAAAATAAAAATTTAACCAACTATTCAAAAATACACAACAAATCCCAAAACCCGGAGAGGGGATCCAGGTGGATCCGAAGAAGATTGAAGCAGTGCAGAGTTAGCCCAGACCGTCCTTAGTTACAAAGATCCGGAGTTTTTTTTAAATGAGCAAATAGAGATGATACAAAGGAATATGTAGACCCTGGATCAAATAATACTGAGGCATCTTTGCCGCAGACAGAAATAATACATGTGATCACGGCATCTGAGGCCTCTCCATATAGTCTAGTCGGAAAAGCAGAGAACTTAGCTGGTGCGCCACCTGGCTGGCCTCCATCTCTAGGATGGACCCTACCCACCTGCCCTCCACCTCTGGGCGGCCGGACGACTGGTGGGGCAACTGGTGTGGTAATCATGGGCTGCTGACCCTACTGCACTAGCCTACCCCGAAGCCTGGGGCAGAACCTCCACATATGACTGAAATTCCCGCACTCGAAACAACCCCTCGGTACGGTGGACTGCTGACCTGAAGTCTGGCCCTGATGACCTAAATACCCACTGGAAGAACTCTGAATAGCTGGTGGGCGGTAAGAACTCTCCGACATAGCACTGAAATAAGGTCTCACTGGAGCACCCCCGAGGTGGCAGTGGTGCTGGGTATGGGGCCCTACTGGACTGACCACTCACGAACTGACCTTTACCCCCAGACGGGGCACCTCTGAACTCTCCAGAATATCTAAACCGCTTATCTCTCATAACCTGATCTCGGCTATGCTGACGCACACCCCCAATCCCAGTGTGTAAACCCATAACAAACATTCGTACTCTCTCTGTATCAGTAGGTAATATCATAAGCGCATGGCGAGACAACTCAGAGAATTTTGCCTCATAGTCAGTCACTGACCTCTGACTATGCTGGAGCTACTCGAACTGAAACGACAACTCTTCCCTATGGGAGGGTGGAATATACCTATCCAGGAAGATACGGGTAAACTTATCCCAAGTCATGGGAGAAAAATCTGCTGGTCTGCCAAGAAAATGGGACTGCCACAATCTACGGGCCCTGCCCTCTAGCTAAAAGGTAGCAAAGTCTACCCCATGGGACTCCAATATCCTCATGTTTTGCAGTTTGTCCCTACACCGATCAACAAAGTCCTGGGGATCCTGATGTCGCTCACCCCCAAAGACAGGAGGATGTAGCATGGTCTATCTGTCTAATAGCTTATGCGGCTCGCCGACCGCAGCTGGTCTGGGCTAAGGTGTAGCTGCCGCCACTAGCTGGGCTCTGCCCACGGAGAGTGCACCCTGGGTCCGATATGCTGCAACTGCATGCCTATGAGCTTGCGCGGCAGCGGTCTGTGCTCCCCCTCCCGCCTAAGATGTGGTTGGGTCTATTGGAAATAAACTGGCCTGATTCATACTATCCATGAACCACAACATACGGCCCATGGCCTCCTGGAATCCCGGTGCGGACATGATATCCGCCGGAGCTGGCTCTGCTGCGGGCACCTTGTCCTGCTCCTCAATGATAGGATCCTCTGCTGGACCCACTGGTGGCATAGCTGGAGTAAACCTGGGACGTCCTTTTCCCCTGCCACGGGCCGGAGCCCTCCCTCGGCCTCTGCCTCGGCCTCTAACAATAGAGGGAGTAGCTCTTCCCTGGTCTGGAACCTCCGTCGAGCGCATTCTCACCATCTGTGACAAAATAGGAGAAAGATACTCAGTACTACACCAACTGCATGATAGGATATTAAGAAAGGTAGTTTCCTAACACCCTATAGCCTCTCAAAGCTAAGTACAAATGTCTCTGTACCAATCTGCAAGACTCTATTAGGCCTGCTCATAACTTGTGAGACCTACGTGAACCTAGTGCTCTGATACCATGTTGTCACAACCCAATTTCACCTATAGATCATGATGGCGCCCAACATCACCGCTAGGCAAGTCAACTAGTGAATTAAACATATATTTCCACTTTTAATAAATTTCGGAGTAATTAAAATCTCCTTACTTGGAAGATTTAAGAAGAATAACAAGTCTAAATAAATAAAAACCAAAGTAAAATTTCAAACCACAATTCTACTAGCGTGTGTGTGTGCCAAGACCTGGTATCACAAGTGTACGAGCATCTAGTATATTATACAAATTTGTAACCACTGTCTGAATATGAAATAGACAGAATACAAAATACAAAAGAGAGAGACACAAGGTGCTGCAGAATGGCTAAGGAAAAGCAGCTCACCACTAGGCCTCAGGATTATGGGTATGCGCACTGGTAGGACCGCCAGATGCACCTGTCTCAGATCCTGCACAAAAAGTACATCAAGCGTAGTATGAGTACGTACACAATATGTTCCAGTAAGTATCAAGTCTAATCTCAAAAAAGTAGTGACGAGAGATCGATTTCGACACTTACTATGGGTCAATGATATTAAGATAAAGATTTTTAAATAAACATGATGTAGGTAAATAAAAATAATTTCCTTAACAAGTAGAAATAAATAATTCTTTCGTAATTTAAAATTTTCTAATAAATCATTTATCTTCACAAGCTGCAATAAAAATATCAAAGCATCGTGTAATTGTTGTTATTAAGCACGATTTATGCCGAGGTCGTACGACCTGATCCATAGTGACGTGTACAATGCCGAGGGACATGCGGCATGATCCATAGATGTATCTATCTACTGTCGAGGCGTTCGGCCCTCTCCACGAAAAGAGAAGGATGTTTTATAATCATTTGACTTAAACATTATTAATGATTTATATCCAAGGTAATACAAATTTCTCTAACAAGTTCCAATATAATTTAGGTATTTTTAGTTTAACATGTACAATGCAAAATTCCAAATAGTTCATGAATTGGGTCCTAATACTACCCAGAAAATAGCATAATAGTAGCTACGCACGGACTCTCGTCACCTCGTACGTACGTAGCCCCCATAATTAGAATAAATATTTATTTAAAACACCTATGTGGTAATTTCCTTCTTAAAAGGTTAGACAAGAGACTTACCTCGTCTTAAAGTTCACTTCCCGATCACAATTCTATGTTAAAGCCTTAATTGGTGCTGAAAAATCCGAAACTAGCCAAATGTTATATAACTTAATCAATAAATACTCAAAATTTCATACTTTATCTATTAGAGTAATTACCCAACCCAAATTGGTAAAATTCCTAAAATTCACCCCGGGCCCACGTGCACGAATTCCAGAATTTTTCAAAGGTAATCGTTACCCATAATCTCAAGAACTCAAATATACAGTTTTATCTCATTCCATAACCATTTTCGTTGTTAAAATCTCATTTTTGTCAAAACCTAGATTTTTCATCTAAACCCTTGATTTTCACAATTTACATGTTATAATCTACCCATAATCTATGTATTAACTCACAATGGGTAGAATTAACTTACCTCCAAGTTGCTAGTTGAATACCTCTCTCAAGAAGCTCCAAAATCACCCAAGAATGGAAGAAATGGGCTCAAAAATGGCTGAGCCCCATTTTTAAGGCATTCTGCCCAGCTCTGCTGACCCCTTCTTCACAAACGCAACAGGTGCCTCACATTCGCGAAGCAAAATTTCCATAGACCACAAAATTCCCTACGCGAATGCGATAGGGCTCTCGCGTACGTGGAGGGTGAACTACACTGGTCCCCGCCCCTTCTACGCTAATGCGAGAGGGCATTCGCGAACGCGTAAGCCTAAGTTCCCAGGCTTCATGAACGCGTCGTCCTTCACGCGAACGTGAAGAGAGATTTCCCAGCTCCCGAATTACTTCATCGCGAACGCGAGAGACCTTCCGCGTTCGCGAAGAGGGAAACCAAAAGTCGAATTTCTAGTTTTTCCAACATTGCTCCGGGCGGTCCGAAACACACCCGAGCCACTCGAGACCCCGATCAAATACACCAACAAGTCTATAAACATAATACAGACCTACTCGAACTCTCGAAATGCGTAAATCAACAACGAAACCAAGAATCGCACCCCAAAGCCGAATTGAATCAAAATATGAACTTCAAGTTTCCAATTTGCTCTGAACGCGCCGAATAACACTTGGACTACTCTAAATGACACCAAATTCTGCGTGCAAGTCTTAAATCACCATACGGAATTATTCTAAGGCCCGAAATTCCGAACGCATCTCAATTACTCCAAAACATAACCCAAACCAAATGTAAATAACTTTTGTGCCAAGAAAATTTGATACCAGTAGCAAAAGTCCAAAATCACTGGGTCAAGCCCTTCACTCAAGGAAACCAAACCCAAGGTGGAGGGATACATATAGACATACATAAAACCTTTTTTGGTGAAGGTAACCCGCTTTATCATAGTGTAATGACCCGGCTGGTCGTTTCGAGAGTTATAGCCCTGTTTGCCCCATTTTTGCTTCTTTTGTGTTCTTCAGCTATATTGTGATATACCGGGTTAGTTGGTTCAGGTCCGAAATGGTTTCAGAGTAAATTGAGACACTTAGTCTCTTTATTAGAAGCTTAAGTTGGAAAAGTCAATCGGATATTAACTTATGTGTAAACGATCTCAGATGTAAATTTTGATGGTTCCGTTAGCTCTGTTAGGTGATTGTGGACTCAAGAGCTTGTTCGGAATGTGATTTGGAGGTCCGTAGGAGAATTAGGCTTGAATTGGCGAAAGATGGAAATTTAGCCATTTTGGTCGGCAGTGGAAATTTTGATATCAAGGTTGGAATGGATTTCTGGAAATTGGAGTAGGTTCGTGGTGTCATTTGTGACATGTGTGTAAAATTTGAGATCATTCGGACGTGGATTGATAGGTTTTGGCATCGTTTGCGAAATTTGGAAGTTTAGAAGTTCTTAGGCTTGAATCCGAGGCTAATTTGGTGTTTTGATGTTGTTTTGAGTGATTCGAAGGTTCAACTAAGTTCGTATGATGTTATGGGACGTGTTGGTATGTTTGGTCGAGGTCCCGAGGGCTTCAGGGTGATTCCGGGTGGTTAACGGAAGAATTGGAGTTGATGAAATGCAGTTGAAGCTGCTAGTTCTGGTGTTTCCGCACCTGCGGAGTGGGAACCGCATGTGCAAGGCCGCAGGAGCAAAGGAAGAGCCGCAAGTGCGGCTAAGGGAGACCTGGGCTCAGACCATAGGTTTGATGGAAATACCGCATCTGCGCTGGTTGCAGAAGCGGTTTGAGAGGCGCAGATGCGCAGATGGATCGTAGGTGCGGCTTGGGTCCCGCATATGCGATAACCGTAGATACGATCAAGTGATCGTAGGAGCGGATTCTGGCTTTTAATGAATTTTTGTAGAAGTGTAGCTTGGTGCGCAGATGCGGTTCCGCAGGTGCGATATTAGGACCACAGGTGCGGTTTTGTTGGGCAGAAAACACTAGCTCGAGGTTTTGTCTTTCATTTTCAATTTTGGACTTGAGGGATTCGGGAGACAGGCGATATTTCGAACGTTTTCAAGGAGCAACGTTGGGGTAAGTGATTCTAACCCATAATGGTATAAAATTCGTGAATCCATGGATTTATTCATCATCTAATTAGGGATTTGAACTAGAAATTTGGGGGATTTAGGGCTTGAGAATTGGAGAGTGGATTTTCGGATATTTGAATTACCAAATGAGGTCGGATTCTGATAAATTTGGTATGGTTAGACTCATGAGTGAATGGGCTTTCGGGTTTTGTAATTTTTGTTAGATTCCGAGATTTTTGGTATGGTTTGTCGGATTTTGATAAATTTACTATAATTTGGTATTTTTCATGTGGAATTGATTCCTTTAGCCTATATTGATTATATTGTATTACTTGTGACTAGATTCGGGACGTTCAGAGGCCGAATTGAGAGGCAAGGGCATTCCAGAGTAGGACTTTGCTTGGTTTGAGATAAGTAACATTTTCAAACTTGGTTCTGAGGGTTCGAAACCCAAAGTTATGTGTTATGTGATTGGTATTGAGGTGACGCACATTCCAAGTGATGGACGTGCGGGTGTGCACTATGAGAATTGTGACCTGGGTGATTCCATCGCACCGTTTAGTGACTCTATCCTTTTGATATCCATATTTTTATCATGTGATAAGATAGTTGAGCTATAAATCATGCTAGATATCATGTTTAGGCTTTGTACCGGTATTGTTTGGACCCTTAGCGGTCGTTTCTTGCTGTCATCTCACTAGTTCTGTTACTATTCCATACTCAGTCATAATCAAGCATTTTTATATCATATATCGGTCTCAGTTATTTATTGATTCATCATATCATTGTTCCGGGCTATTTTTATGAAATTGTGAGCCCGTGGTGAGACTGGAGAGGTTGATGACTGAGTGAGGCTGAGTGCCTCATTATGAGTGAAAGTTATGGGATCGGACTGCAGGCCGCAGTGGTTATATGGATGATTATGATAGCGCTTGGGCTGTAGGAGCCCCTCCGGAGTCTGTAACACACCCCTAGTGAGCGTAGATGATATTATTGTGGGATGGATTTCCCTCGACATGGATTTGTCCGAAGTACTTGATACTCGGAGATGGATTTCTCTATAGGGTTGGATTGCCCTTTTTCCTCGGTACTGGTGACTTGTAGTCAGTGTTGTATATGTTCCGGGAAGGATTTCCCTGGGCCAGATGGCCATATACAGTACCGAGTGGTTGAATACTTAAGAGCGGAGCACATGGTGCATTTCATACAGTTTGTGCATTGGCATGTAGAGATAGCTGAGTTGTATACCTTACGCTGTTTAGATTCGTATTTCATTTACTGTTTAAGTTATATATTTGAGTTGAGAGCATGCCTACGTTTCTGCACATTTATTTATGTTATACCTGTTGAGGTTGAGTTTGTCACTACCTTTCAGTCCAAAGTTTGGACTTGTTACTTACTGAGTTGGTGTACTCACGTACTCCCTGCACTTCATGTGCAGATCCAGGTGATACCAGTCGTAGCGACGGTTGCTGATTGAGGATGCTAGAATTTTTAGACTATCAAGGTAGCTGCACTACGTTCGCGGGCCTTGACTCTCCTTCTTTATCTTTGTCGTACTTTTAGTTTATATCTCTAGACACTGTAGTTGACTGTATTTCTAATCTAGACGCTCATGTACTTAGTGACACCCTGGTTTTGGGCTGGATTGTATCACTTTGGAATTTTCTGATGTTTTAAACAATTTTCTTTAATATTAAATGCTTCTGTTAACGTTTCCAAACTTATTGTTATTGGTGTTGGGTTGTTGAGTTGAGGCTGGCCTAGTTCCACGATACGCGCCATCACAACGGTTGATTTTGGGTTGTCATGAGTTGGTATCAGAGCCTAGGTTACATAGGTCTCACGAGTCATGATCAGGTTTAGTAAAGTCTTGAGGATTGATACGGAGACGTCTGTACTTATCTTCGAGAGGCTGTAAAACCCTTAGAAAACATCACATTCTTGAATTCTTGTCGTGCGAATATGCTGATTCTAGTAACTAAACATTTGTTGTTTCATTCTCTCACAAATGGTAAGGACTCGTACTACCGGGCAGGACGTACAACCACCAGTGCCACCAGCTAGGGCCGCGAGAGGCCGAGGTCGCGGTAGAGGCCGCGGTAGGGGCAGAGGTGCAGCCCGCAGAGTAGCTGGGGCAGTACCTGCAGATCCACCAGTTGCCCCAGATCAGGACCAGATTCCAGTTGTTTATGCTCCAGCTCAAGCACCACCTGTGCCTATTGTGATTCCAGGCCTTCAGGAGGCCTTAGCTCAGATTCTGACCGCGTGTACTAAACTTGCTCAGGCGGCCTCTGTTCCGGCCGCAACAACCACTTCTTAGTCCGAGGGAGGTACTCAGACTCCCGCTGCCCGCACTCCAGAGCAGGTTGTATAGGGATTCCAGACACCGGGGGCATCACCAGCCCAGCCGGTTGCAGCTGCTCAGGACTATGTGGTTCCCGCTATGCCTGAGGATGAGCAGCGTAGATTGGAGAGGTTTGGGAGACTCCATCCTCCATCTTTCAGTGGTGTAGAGGGAGATGATGCACAGGGTTTCTTGGACAGGTGTCAGAGGATACTCCGTACAACAGGTATTCTAGAAGCCAATGGGGTCTCATTCACTACTTTCTAGTTCTCTGGGGTTGCCTTCAGTTGGTGGGAGGCTTATGAGAGGCGTAGGCCGGTAGGTGCTGCACCCCCTTACTTGGAAGCAATTCTCCATTATCTTTCTGTAGAAGTTCGTGCCTCTGAGCAGCTTCGTCAGGGTTATATGTCTGTGACGCAGTATGAGATGCGATTCTCGGAGTTGCCCCGTCATGCTATCTGGTTGGTTCCCACAGACAGGGATAGGATCAGGAGGTTTATACATGGCCTCACTTATCAGCTGTGATTGCTTATGACCAGAGAGAGAGTGTTTGGTGCTATTTTTAATGAGTTTATCGACGTTGCTCGTCAGATTGGGGTGGTTCACAGTCAGGAACGGGGCGAGAGGGAGGCCAAAGGGCCTCGTGGACTGGGAGGATTTAGTTGTGCTCATTTTGGGGGTCAGTTACAGCACGGTAGAGGTTGTCCTTCCAGGCATGCTCAGACGGCTCGCCTAGTGCACCGAGGTGTATCATCCGGTCATAGGCCCCATGGTTATCAACAAGGACAGACATCATTTGGTATGTTACCAGCTCAAAGTTCGTCTCATGCACCATCACCTTAGGGTTCATTTGTGTCAGGACCTTCTAGAGGTTATTCCAGTGCTCGGGCTTTCCTTCAGTCCCAAGTGGCCGATAGAGGTTGCTTTGAGTGTGGGGATTTGGGTCATATCAAGAGGTTTTGTCCCCGTCTGACGGGAGGTTCATCTCAGCAAAGGAGTTAGCCTTCAACTTCAGCACCAGTTCCTTAACCACCCGCCCAGCCAGCTAGGGGTAGAGCTCAATCAGCTAGGGGTCGTCTGAGAGGGGGAGGGCGATCAGGGGGCGGCCAGGCCTATTTCTATGCCCTCCCAGCCACACTAGATGCCATTGCTTCAGATGCTGTGATTACATGTATTGTTTCAGTTTGCCACCGAGATGCCTCGGTATTATTTGACCTTGAGTCCACTTATTCATATGTTTTCTCGTATTTCGCTGATTTTCTGGATATGCCTCGTGAGTCTTTACTTTCATCTGTTCATGTATCTACTCCTGTGGGTGAAACTATTATTGTGGACTACGTATATCGGTCATGTGTGGTGACCATTGAGGGTCTAGAGACCAGAGTGGATCTTTTGTTGCTTAGTATGGTCGATTTTGATGTGATACTAGGTATGGATTGGTTGTCTCCATGTCATGATGTTCTAGATTGTCATGCTAAGACTGTGACGTTGGTGATGCCGAGGTTACCAAGGGTTGAGTGGAGAGGTTCTATATAGTATGTACCTAGTAGGGTGATTTCAATTTTGAAGGCTCAACATATTGTTGAGAAGGGTTGTCTATCCTATTTGGCTTTTGTGAGGGATATTAGTATAGAGACCCCTACCATTGGTTCTGTTCTGATGGTACTTGATTTTCCGGATGTGTTTCCTGCAGGGATATTGACTTTGGTATTGATTTGGTGCCGGGCACTCAGCCCATTTCTATTCCACTGTATCGTACGGCACTGACGGAGTTGAAATAAACACCTTATCAAAGAGTTCCTGAAGCTGTCCATTCAACTCCTTCAACTCATTGATAAGGGGTTTATTCGGCCTAGTGTATCACATTGGGGTGCACCAGTCCTATTTGTGAAGAAAAAGGATGGTTCCATGAGGATGTGCATTGATTATAGGCACTTAAACAAGGTCACAGTCAAGAACAAGTATTCTCTGCCTCGTATTGATGATCTATTTGACCAGCTTTAAGGAGCGATGGTGTTCTCCAAGATTGATTTGAGATCTGGGTATCACCAGCTTAAGATTCGGGATTCGGATATTCTTAAGACAACTTTCATGACCCGATATGGCCATTATGAGTTCCTTGTGATGTCTTTTGGGCTGACTAACGCCCCAAAAATGTTTATGCATTTGATGAACAGTGTATTCCATCCCTATTTGGACCCATTCATTATTGTATTCATTGATGACATCCTGGTGTACTCTCGTAGCCAGGAGGAGCATGCTCAGCATCTGAGGATTGTATTGCAGAGATTGAGGGAGGAGAAACTTTATGAAAAGTTCTCCAAGTGTGAGTTTTGGCTCGGTTCAGTAGAATTCTTGGGGCACGTGGTGTCCAGTGAGGGTATTTAGGTGGATCCAAAGAAGATAGAGGCGGTTTAGAGTTTTCCTAGACCGTCCTTAGCCACAAATATTAGGAGATTTCTTTGTTTGGCTGGCTATGACCGTCGCTTTGTGGATGGATTTTCATCTATCGTATCACCCTTGACCAAATTGACCCAAAAGGGTGCTCCATTCAGGTGGTCGGATGATTGTGAGGAGAGCTTTCAGAAGCTCAAGACTGCTTTGACCATAACTCCAGTGTTAGTGTTGCCATCAGCTTCAGGTTCTTACACCGTGTATTGTGATGCTTCGAGGATAGGTATTGGATGTGTTATGATGCAGGAGAGTAGGGTGATTGCCTATGCCTCGCGCTAGTTGAAGACTCATGAGAAGAACTATCTTGTCCATGATCTTAAGTTAGCAGCTATTGTGCATGCCTTAAAGATTTGGCGGCACTATCTGTACGGGGTTCTTTGTAAGATCTATACTGATCACCGGAGTTTACAGCACCTGTTCAAGAAGAAGGATCTTAATTTGCGCCAGCGGAGATGGTTGGAGCTTCTCAAGGACTATGATATCACTATTTTGTACCATCCGGGGAAGGACAATGTGGTGGCCTATGCTTTGAGTCGTCGTCAGGCGGAGAGTTTGGGGAGTTTAGCATATCTTCCAGCAACAGAGAGACCTTTTGCATTGGTTGTTCAGGCCTTAGCTGGCCAGCTTGTCAGATTGGATATTTCGGAGCCGAGTCGGGTATTGGCTTGTATGGTCTCCAGGTCTTCTCTTTATGATCGTATCAGGGAGCGTCAGTATGATGACCCCCACCTACTCGTTCTTTAGGACAGGGTTCAGCAAGGTGATGCTAGAGATGTGACTATTGGTGATGATAGCGTGTTGAGGATGCAGGGCCGGATATGTGTACCCAATGTGGATGGGCTTCGGGAGTTGATTCTTAGGGAGGCCCATAGCTCGCGGTATTCCATCCATCCAGGTGCCGCGAAGAAGTACCAGGATTTGAGACAACACTATTGGTGGAGGCGGATGAAGAAGGATATAGTTGTGTTTGTGGCTCGGTGTCTCAATTGTCAGCATGTTAAGTATGAACATCAGAGACATGGTGGTTTGCTTCAAAGGTTAGAGATCCTAGAGTAAAAGTGGGAGCGGATCACCATGGACTTCGTAGTTGGGCTCCCACGATCTTCGAGGAAGTTTGATGCTATTTGGGTTATTGTGGATCGGCTGACCAAGTCCGCGCACTTCATTCTAGTTGTACTACTTACTCTTCAGAGCGGTTGGCTAAGATTTACATCCGAGAGATTGTTCGCCTGCATGGTGTCCTAGTTTCCATCATTTCAGATAGGGGCACTCAGTTTACATCGCAATTTTGGAGGGCCGTGCAGCGGGAGTTGGGCACTTAGGTTGAGTTGAGCACAACCTTTCACCCTCAGACGGACGGACAGTCCGAGCGCACTATTCAGATATTGGAGGACATGCTACGCACTTGTGTCATCGATTTTGGGGGTTCATGGGACCAGTTTCTACCACTCGCGGAGTTTGCATATAACAATAGTTATCAGTCGAGCATTCAGATGGATCCGTACGAGGCTTTATACGGAAGGAGGTGTAGATCTCCAGCAAGATGGTTTGATCCGGGTAAGGCTAGGCTCTTGGGTACAGACTTAGTCCAGGATGTATTAGACAAGGTGAAATTGATTTAGGAGCGGCTTCGCACGGCGCAGTCTTAGCAGAAGAGTTATGCGGATAGGAAGGTCTGTGATGTGTCTTTCATGGTCAGAGAGAAGGTTTTACTGAAGGTATCACCCATGAAGGGTGTTATGAGGTTTGGGAAGAGGGGCAAGTTGAGCCCCCGGTTCATTGGGCCTTTTGAGGTGCTTCAGAAGATAGGGGAGGTGGCTTATAAGCTTGCCTTACCATCCATCTTGTCGAGTGTGCATCCAGTGTTTCACGTTTCTATGCTCCGAAAGTATATTGGCGATCCGTCCCATGTTTTGGATTACAGCACGGTTCAGTTGGATAGTTATATGACTTATGATGTGGAGCCGGTGACCATTTTGGAGCGGCAGGTACGGAAATTGAGGTCAAAGGATATAACTTCAGTGAAGGTGCAGAGGAGAGATCAGCCTGTGGAGGAAGCCACCTGGAAGACCGAGGTATGTTTCTAGACTCATTCGAGGACGAACATTTATTTAAGAGGGGGAGGATGTAATGACCCGGCCGGTCGTTTCGAGAGTTATAGCCCCACTTCCCCTATTTCTGCTTCTTTTTGTGTTCTTCAGCTATATTGTGATATACCGGGTTAGTTGGTTTGGGTCCGGAATGGTTTTAGAGTAAATTGAGACACTTAGTCTATTTATTAGAAGCTTAAGTTAGAAAAGTCAACAAGATATTGACATATGTGTAAACGATCTTGGATTTGAATTTTGATGGTTCCGTTAGCTCTGTTAGGTGATTGTGGACTTAGGAGCGTGTCCGGAATGTGATTTGGAGGTCCGTATAAGAATTAGGCATGAATTGGCGAAAGATGAAAATTTGGCAATTTTGGTCGATAGTGGAAATTTTGATATCAGGGTCGGAATGGATTTCTGGAAATTGGAGTAGGTTCGTGGTGTCATTTGTGACGTGTGTGTAAACCTTTAGGTCATTCGGACGTGGATAGATAGGTTTTGGCATCGTTTGCGGAATTTGGAAGTTTAGAAGTTCTTAGACTTGAATCCGAGGGTAATTTGGTGTTTTGATATTGTTTTGAGTGATTCGAAGGTTTAACTAAGTTCGTATGATGTTATGGGACGTGTTGGTATATTTGGTCGAGGTCCCCAGGGCCTCGGGGTAATTTCGGGTGGTTAACGGAAGAATTGGAGTTGATGAAATGCAGTTGAAGTTGCTGGTTCTGGTGTTTCTGCACCTGCGGAGTGGGAACCGCATGTGCGAGGCCGCAGGAGCGAAGGAAGAGCCACAAGTGCGGCTAAGGGAGACCTGGGCTCAGACCGTAGGTGCGATGGAAATCCAGCATCTGCGGTGGTCGTAGAAGCGGTTTGGGAGGCGCAGATATGCAGATGGATCGTAAGTGCGGCTTGGGTCCCGCAGATGCGATCAAGTGATCGCAGAAGCAGAGTCTGGCTTTTAATGAATTTCCGCATAAGTGGAGCCCGACGCGCAGGTGCGGTATAAGGACCGCAGGTGCGGTTTTGCTGGCAGAAAACACCAGCTCGAGGTTTTATCTTTCATTTTCAATTTTGGACTTGAGGGATTCGGGGGAGAGGTGATTTTTCGAAGGTTTTCAAGGAGTAACGTTGGGGTAAGTGATTCTAACCCATAATGGTATAAATTTCATGAATCCATGGCTTTATTCATCATCTCATTAGGGATTTGAACTAGAAATATGGGGGATTTAGGGCTTGAGAATTGGAGAGTGGATTTTTGGAGATTTGAATGACCAAACGAGGTCGGATTTTGATAAATTTGGTATGGTTAGACTCATGAGTGAATGGGGTTTCTGATTTTGTGATTTTTGTTGGATTCCGAGACGTGGGCTCAGGGGCCGGGTTTGAGTTGATTTTGGATTTTGGCTATAATTTGGTATTTTTTCTGTGGAATTGATTCCTTTATCTTATATTGATTGTATTTTATTACTTGTGGCTAGATTCAGGACGTTCAGAGGCCGAATTGAGAGGTAAGGGCATTCTGGAGTAGGACTTTGCTTGGTTTGAGGTAAGTAACATTTTGAAACTTGGTTCTGAGGGTTCGAAACCCCAAGTTATGTGTTTTGTGATTGGTATTGAGGTGACGCACATGCCAAATGACGGGCGTGCACCGTAAGAATTGTGACCTGGGTGATTCCATCGCACCGTTTAGTGACTCTATCCTTTTGATATCCATATTTTCATCATGTGATAAAATAGTTGAGCTATAAATCATACTAGATATCATGTTTAGGCTTTATGCCGGTATTGTTTGGACCCTTAGCGGTCATTTCTTGCTGTCATCTCACTAGTTTCAGTTACTATTCCATACTCAGGCATAATTATGCATTTTTATATCATATCTAGATCTCAGTTATTTATTGATTCATAATATCATTGTTCCAGGTTGTTTTCATGAAATTGTGAGCCCGTGGTGAGAATGGAGAGGTTGATGACTGAGTGAGGCCGAGTGCCTGGTTATGAGTGACAGTTATGGGATCGGGTTGCACGCCGCAGTGGTTATATTGATGATTATGATAGCGTTTGGGCTGTAGGAGCCTCTCCGGAGTCTGTAACACTCCCCCAGTGAGCACAGATGATATTATTGAGGGATGGATTTCCCTGGACATGGATTTGTCCGAAGTACTTGATACCTGGAGATGGATTTCTCTACAGGGTTGGATTGCCCTTTTTCCTCGGTACTGAGTGACTTCTAGTTAGTGTTGTATATGTTCTGGGATGGATTTCCCTTGCTCGAATAGCCATATATAGTACCGAATGGTTGAATACTTGAGAGTGGAGCACACGGTGCATTTCATACAGTCTATGCATTGGCATGTAAAGATAGCTGAGTTGTATACCTTACACTATTCAGATAAGTATTTCCTTTACTGTTTGAGCTGTATATTTGAGTTGAGAGCATGCCTACGTTTCTGCACATTTATTTCTGTTATACCTGTTGAGGTTGAGTTCGTCACTACCTTTCAGTCCAAAGTTTGGACTTATTACTTATTGAGTTGGTGTACTCACGTTACTCCCTGCACTTCGTGTGCAGATCCAGGCGATACCGGTCATAGCGACGGTTGCTGATTGAGGATTCTAGAGTTTTAGAGACTATCAAGGTAGTTGTACTGCATTCGCAGGCCTTGACTCTCCTTCTTTATCGTTGTCGTACTTTCAGTTTATTTCTCTAGACACTGTAGTAGACTGTATTTCTGATCTAGACGCTCATATACTTAGTGACATCTTGGTTTTGGGCTGGATTGTATCACTTTGGGATTTTCTTATGTTTCAAATAGTTTTCTTTAATGTTAAATGCTTCTGTTAATGTTTTCAAACTAATTGTTGTTGGTGTTGGGTTGTTGAGTTGAGGCTGGCCTAGTTCTACGATAGGCGTCATCACGACGGTTGATTTTGGGTCGTGACACTTAGCCTTTTTAAAGCCAACGAAAGAACCAAGTGTTCCAATTTCAACCTGAACCCTTCAAATTCCCGAACTAACTATCCCCGCAAGTCATAAAACAGTTAAAGCAGATACGGGGAGTCTTATTTTAGGAAACGGAATTCTAGAAGTGAAAACGACCGATTGGGTCGTTACAACTTAAAGGCAAAATTACATGGACGGTCATAATACTTCAACATGAGTTATAAAGTTGAGAAACTTAATTTAATGTTGATTTTAATTCAACATAATAATGAGATTGTAATGATAGTCTTTTAATTTTCTCATAATTAGTTTTAGTTATTACAAAATATTTGGATTGAATGTCTGGAGCATTGAAGTACTGCTACTTCACTTCTATTCACCCTCTAAATATAACAAATACTTAAAAATTATATAATGGAAGGTTTTTTCTTGAGGGACAAATTAATTTTCAAAATCAGAATTTAACAGATACTATTGTGAATATATCTTGAGGATAGGATCCTCCTACTTGATTTTCACCTAATAAGTATAAAACTTTTAAAATGGTATGAATAATATTATAATATATGTGAGATGAGTTGCACCAAAATTTAAGGGATGAAAATATAAGCTCCAACTTAATTGTTGAAGGTAAGAGGATTATATCATTTGAACAACTTAAATAGGATTGTCATACCAAATATTCAACGTGACAATTTTCTTACTTTTCTACATTTCAACAATATGTAGATTACATTTGAATATGAGCAATATCGGCTATGGTTGCAAATATTTCACGTCTAGAAGTTTTTTTCTTATCTTTAAGAAATTGTAGCCTTCTTACTTTTATAGATACATACATATCAAGAAGTTGTTGTCGAATGAAAGTAGTAACTTGTATAAGTTGTAAAGAAATTCGATCAACATAGGTCTTCTTTAGAGTGGCTAGTATATCGTAATCAATTTCATGCTGTAAAGCTGCAAAACAATAGTTATTTGTGATAAATATATTTAATAGTTATTGACATCAAAAAGTTTTATTGATATCATTGTTGTACCATTTGTCTGATACAAGGACCATTTGTCTGATATAAAATTATGACTCCTTTCAAGTGTAAATTTGACAAAAGAACATTAGTTGAATTGCATAAATTATATAAGTGTATAAGCATAACACGATAATTATGTGTCAAATCTAACATCCATTATGCACCATGTAGGCTATTATTTCAAGAAAGTTGAACTTTCACTTTATCTATTAAACTCGCATAATAACAAAAAAGGGGTTAAAATTGACCAAACAATAAGTGGCATATTACACTTTTTAAATGGGCTAACTAAGTCACTAATCAAAATAAATCATTAACTATTTTGTCCATGGATTCTTGTAAAGGAAAAAGACAAGAAAAATAATGTTTCTAAACTTCCAAGTGAAACATGCAACTGAAAAAGGAGCTAAAACAAAGAGAAATCATTTTAAAAATCAAGAAATAGTGAAGAAAGAAATAAAAGGAAGCGAAAACGTTAATTAGCTAATACATCATTCTTCTAATCTTCAAATGTTCATGTCATCTAGGCTAATAATTTAGCAAAAGACTTACTTCTGGAATGTGCAAACGTGAAGGGCACATTTGCCAAGGATATGCCACAAAGAATTTTTAAGGGAAAAGGAATTTTTGATATAGCAAGAGAAATAGAATAATGTGCCTTAGTGATCAGACAGTCTGTTATCACTTTTAGAGCAAAGAATGCAAACACACTATAAAATTGTAACTACCGTGGAAGAAGAAACAAATATGAAATGGAAAACGCTTGGAGTAATAATTTAGAAAATTTTCCATCTTTATCCACTTTAATGTAATAATAAAGAGTAATAATTTTGTGGAAAATCAGTTCAGTTTCTCAAGGATAAAATTTTAACTCTAATTTTAAAGGATATTATCGTAATTCAACTTTGAAGGTAGGAACTTCTTACTTTTAGTATATATATATATATATATATATATATATATGATAACTAGTTCACAACTCTTCACGTCATGAATTAGCTTTCGTGATCAAAGTCAGACGAGTTCGTGATCGAATGTATCAGAACTAGTCTTACTTCACCTCATTGCGATAATTGAGTCGGGCGGTTGAGCAGCATTAAGGGCGTTGCAGATTTGGGTGTAACGCTTAGCAAGAAATACCGTTTGTCTCATATTAAAGAGGAAAAGAAATTGTAGATGTGAGAATGCTGAAAATTATCAGTGTGAATACAAAGAAAATCCCATATCTACCCATTTGATATGAAATCTTTGACTTTGATATTCATTGGAGTTGGCCTACCATCTGCTAGCTTGGCCAGTGGTCCCAAGTCAGTCCAGCTGTCCACCAGAATGAAGAATCACCATCACTTATTCTCAGAGAATGAAAGTTGGATCTCCATCATCCTTCTCCAGATATGTGATTGGCCATATCTCCTTTTTTTTTACATAGGATGACTCCAATTACAATACTAGTTTTTCGACATGTGTGTTGCATGTGTATCCCATGTTAGTTAGTACAAATTTTTTAAAACCACACTTAAAATTAAAAAGTTCAAGCTCAATTAGCAAAATGTGAAATAAATAGTACTGCTATATGTGACAGCATAATTTGTTAAACTAAAATGTATATTTAGATGAAATTTTATATTATACAAAGGTCATATATATAGACAAATGATTATATTGTAAAGCAAAGTAATAATATGACAGTGAAAATTGATTGCCTAGAACTTTTCTCTTCCTTCCTCCTCCTATTCTAAATAACAACAACAACATACCCAGTATTATCCTACACCGTAGAATTTGGTGAGGGTAGTGTGTACGCAGACCTTACCCTGTCATGACCCAAACTCCCTCCTTATAACGTCGTGACGGCACATAGTCTCTATGACTAGGTAAGCCTAACAAATTGCGGAAAATAATAAAACGAAAATAAAACTTGGCAACTAACAGCAGTGGATAACTAAGTAACTAGTAACAATGTCGCTCGACATGTACAATAACCAATACCCTATAAATACACAGTCTTCCCAAAATTCGAAACATCGTAAGTCACAAGCTACAGAAGAAAACTAAAATCTTTATACACCAAAGTCTAATAAAAGAAATACGGAAGGTAAATAATATAGGAGAGACTAGAGGGGTCTGCGGACGCGGCAGATATATCTTAAAGTCGCCGTACAGCAGCAAACACTTTCAGCTAGTAGCGGGGCTGATATGAAGTACCTGAATCTGTACACAAAATATGTGCAGAAGAGTAGCATGAGTACACCACAACGGTACCCAGTAAGTTCCAAGCCTAACCTCGGTCGAGTAGTGATAAGGTCAGGTTAGGCCCACTGGTAAATAATAAATAAGGCAGGAGAATATACAGTATAATAAGAGACTAGAATTTAACAAAAGAAAACACAACAAGGCAACAGTACAACACACAGGGGTAAACAACAGGGGATCTCTCGAGATACCGTCTCGTAGTCCCAAAATAAATATACAGGGAGAACTCCCGAGGTACCGCCTCGTAGTCTCAAAAGAAAATATATAGGGAGAACTCCCGATGAACCGCCTCGTAGTCTCAAAAGTAAATGTGCAGGGAGACTCCCGAGGAACCACCTCGTAGTCTCAAAAGTAAATGTACAGGGAGAACTCCCGAGGAACCGCCTCATAGTCTCAAAACTAAACACACAGCTCAAACCGATAAATACAATAGTTAACAACAAGATTTCTACAGTTATACTGATAAAGAATAAGGAAAAACAGGAATCAACTAGGCATGCTTCACAGAGTTCAAATAAGCAGTTAAAGTACCTAGACATGCGATATTAGACTAAACAGGATAACTACACATATTGGAATAGCTCAATTAAGAATGAAAAATAGACTAATACTCATTTAAACGGTATAACTCAAATTAAAGAAAAAATAGGTTACTACTCAATAAAATAAATCGTGTTTTACAACAAATAGCCTGTGTACGTACTCGTCACCTCACGTACACGACGCTCATATATCACAACAGTACCAAATCCTAAGGGGATCTCCCCCACACAAGGTTAGGCAAGCAACTTACCTCGAACCAAGCTCAATCAATCAGTAAGAATGTCTTTTTCTCGATTATCCGACTCTGAATGGCCCAAATCTAACCAAAAGCAATTACATATAATAAATACAACTATAATAGACTAATCTAATTAATGAAATCAAGAGCCGAAATTCGTCCTAAAAAGTCTACCCGGGCCCACATCTCGAAATCGGGTAAAAGTTACAGAATACGAACACTCACTCGACCATGAGTTCACTCATACCAAAATTACCAAAATTCGATACAAATTCGCCACTCAATTCCTCAAATCAACTCACCAAATTCCTAATCTCCAACTCCCAATTTTCACCTTAAATACACATTAACTAGGTTGAAAAATAAATGAAGGAGGAAGATTATTGATCAAAAATAAGCACAAGGGACTTACCTCAAGAAATCCCTCGAAAATGCTCTCAAAAATCGCCCTAAACCGAGTTTGAAAAGTCCAAAATGACAAAAATCGCGAAGCCCTTCGGTTTTAAACACTGCCCAGGCTTCTTGCTTCTGCGGTCACATTAGCCGCTTCTGCGGCACCGCTTCTGCGGTCCGGCCTACGCATCTGCGGAGGCCACTAAGCCACCCAACCGCTTTTGCGGTCATAACCCCGCTTTTGCGGGCCAGCCTCAAACTCCCGCATCAGCTTCTATGACCCTCCATGCGCAAGTGCGAGTTCGCACCTGCGGAACACCCTCCGCATCTGCGCTCCACAACCCCCAGTCCAAACCTTCGCATCTGCGCAACCTGGCCCGCACCTACGAGCTTGCACCTGCGATCAAATCTCCGCAGGTGCGGTTACACTTGCAGAGTCCTGCTTCAGCCATGCACCAAGTCCCGTTTTCGATCCGTTAGCCATCCGTAATCCACCCAAGGCCCCCAGAACCTCAACCAAACATACCAACAAGTCCTAAAATATCATGCGAACTTAGTCAAGCCCTCAAATCACATCAAATAATGCTAAAAATACTAATCACCCTCCAATTCAAACTTAATGAACTTTGAAACTTCAAACTTCTATAACCGATGCCGAAACCTACCAAATCATATCTGATTGACCTCAAATTTTGCACATAAGACATATTCGACATTACGAACCTAATCCAACTTCTGGAATCATAATCCGACCCCGATATCAAAAAGTCCATTACCAGTCAAAATCTCCAAAAATTCGACTTTCACCAATTCAAGCCTAATTTAGCTACAGACCTCCAAATAACATTCCAGATACGCTCCTAAGTCCAAAATCACCCAACGGAGCTAACGGAACCGAGAAACTCCATTGCGGAGTCGTCTTCACACAATTCCAACTACGGTCAAAATTCTAAGACTTAAACTTCTATTTTAGGGACTAAGTGTCCCAATTAACTACGAAATCACAACAACCACCTCTCGGTAAGTCATATCAAAGTTCATGTCCTCGGTCAGCTGAAGCTGCAATGACAACTTCTTATTTGGCCTACCTCTACCTCTTCATAAGCCCTCCAATGTCAACTTCTCACACCTCCTCACCGGGGCGTCTGTGCTCCTCCTCCTCACATGGCCAAACTACCTAAGCCGCGCTTCCCGCATCTTGTCCTCAATAAGGGTCATACCCACCTTATCGCGAATAATCTCATTTCTGATCCTATCTAACCTGGTATGACTACATATCCATCTCAACATCCTCATTTCTTCTACCTTCATCTTCTGGACATGAACGATCTTGACTGGCCAACACTCAACCTCATATAATATCGTTGGTCTGACTACCACTCTGTAGAACTTACCCTTAAGTTTCGGTGACACATTCCTGTCATACAAAACACCGGAAGCGAGTCTCCATTTCACCTATCCCGCCCCAATACGATATATGACATCTTCATCAATCTCCCCATCTCCCTAAATAATAGACCCAAGGTACTTAAAACTCCCTCTCCTAAGGATGACCTGGGAGTCCAGCCTCACCTTCTCTTCCCCTCCCCCTCCCTTGAGTCTCGCCGTTAAACTTACACTCCAAGTATTCTGTCTTGGTCCTGCTCAACTTAAAACCTTTAGATTCCAGGATCTGCCTCCATACCTCTAAATGCGCATTTGTACTGTCTCACGTCTCGTCAATCAATACAATATCATATGCAAATAGCATGCACCACGACACCTCCCCTTGGATGTGGCACGTCAGTACGTCCATCACCAGAGAAAACAAAAAAAGGCTGAGTGTCGAGCGCTGATGCAACCCCATCATAACCGAAAAATGGTCCGAGTCCCCACCCACCATCCTCACCTCGGGTCGTTACTCCATCATACATGTCCTTAATCAACCTAACGTAGGCAACAGGTACACCTATAGCCTCCAAACATCTCCACAAAACCTCCCTCGGAACTTTATCGTACGCCTTTTCTAAGTCGATGAACACCATATGCAAGTCCTTCTTTCTCTCCCTATACTGCTCCATCAATCTTCTAACAAAGTGGATGACTTCTGTAGTCGAACGCCCCAGCATAAACCCAAACTGGTTCTCGAAAATAGACACCCTCCTCCTCACCCTTAGCTCTACCACTCTCTCCCAGACTTTCATAGTATGGATAAGCAGCTTGATACCTCGATAGTTATTGCAATTTTGGATATCACCCTTGTTCTTTTATACATGAACCATCATTATCCACCTCCATTCTTCGAGCATCTTTTTCGTTCTAAAAATGACATCAAATAACCTAGTGAGCCACTCCAAGCCTGCCTTGCCCGCACTCTTCTAAGACTTCACCGGGATTTTATCCGGACCGGTCACTTTGCCCCTGCTCATCTTACACATAGCCCCCTCAACTTCATCAACTCTAATCCGCCTACAATACCCAAAGTCATAACGACTCCCGGAGAGTTCCAAATCACACAGTACAATGCTCATGTCCCCTTCCTCATTCAAGAGTCTATGGAAGTAGGTCTGCCATCTCAGATGGATATGCCCCTAATCTAATAAAACTCTACTTTCTTCGTCCTTGATGCACTTCACTTGGTCCAATTCATGCGCCTTCCTTTCTCGTGCCTTGGCTAACCTGAACAACCTTTTATCCCCACCTCATCCCTCGAGTTCCTCATACAAATGACTAAAAGCTGTAGTTTTGGCCGCTGTAACTTCTAGCTTTGCCTCTTTCTTAGCCAACTTATAATGCTCCCTATTCACCCTCTTCTCTTCCTCGTCTACACTTTTCTCTATCTTTAGATACGCTGCTTTCTTGGTTTCCACTTTTTCTTGCACCTCTCTATTCTACCACCAGTCTCCCTTGTGACCACTAGAGTAACCCTTTGATACCCCTAATACCTCTCTCGTGGCTTCCCTAATACACTGCGCAGTCGTGGTCCACATAGAGCTTTCGTCCCCACTACTCCTCCAAGCCCCCATAGTCACCAGCTTGAACCTCAACTCGTACGCTTTAGCTTCTGTCAAGGCTCCCCACTTGATCCTATGTTGGCTATACATCACCTTTTTCCTCCTCTTCCTCGTGATCTCAAAGTCCGTGACCAGGAGCCTACGAAGGGTTGAGAGATTCTCACTCGGGATGACCTTGCAATCCGTGCAAAGACCTCTATCGAGCTTCCTGCAGAGTAAATAATCAATCTGGGTCTCGGCTACCGAATTTCGGAAGGTGACCAAGTACTCCCTCTTCTTCTGGAAACTTTGAGTTTGCTATCACCAAATCAAATGCTTTAGCAAAGTTCAGAAGAGACGTTCCTCCTCCGTTTCTATCTTCAAAATCAAAGCCACCATGCACATCATCATACCCCCAGACGTCGCTCCAATGTGACCGTTAAAATCTCCTCCTATGAAAAGCTTCTCGGTATGCGGGATACCACGCACCATCTCATCCAAATCCTCTTAGAAACGCCTCTTGACTTCCTCATCCAAGCCTGTTTGGGGTGCGTACGCACTGATTATGTTCAAAGTAAAGCCTCCAACAACTAGCTTAATAGTCATCAGCCTGTCATTCACCTTCCTAACCTCCACCACTAGTTCCCGGAGGTCCTTATCAACCAAGATACCTACCTCGTTCCTGCCCCACCCTCCCAGAATACCAAAGTTTGAAGCTGCCCACATCCTGCGCCTTATCTCCTACCCACCTAGTCTCTTGTACATAAGCGATATTAATTTTTCTTTTCTCGAGAATCTTCGCTAACTCTACAGATTTTTCAGTCAAAGTTCCTATGTTCCAAGACCCCACTCTCAGCCTACTAGCTCCCTTAGCCCTCTTACCCCCCGCACCCCTTCCCCCGCGCTGACACCCTCGAGGACAAGACCTTACCCTAACATCATTCACCAAAGCCAATATAATCTAGGAGTCACTATGCAAGCACTATCCCAAAAACAAGCGCCAAAAATAAAATGAATTACCGAAATATAATCTACTATTAAAGATTGCAAAACAGGTAAAGAAATAAAATAAAGGAACTAACGAGAACTATAATATACAACTAAAGGTTAGACAAACAGTTGAAGAAATAAAACAAAGGAACTATAATCTACAACTAAAAGATAGAAAATAGGTGAAAAAATATAATACAAGAGCTAAAGGGAGTTATAATCTACAACTAAAGGTCACAAAGAAAATGTACAATAAAGATTCAAAATAAAGATGTAAACAAGTGAATAACAATATAAACAAATAGGCAAAGCCATCACTAATGCAATTAATTTGACAATGTTAGAGCAAATACTAACTAAAGATTCAAGAACAAAATAGGCAGGCAAGGAGATACAATTACGCTAAAATATCAAACTATTAAAATATTAAGACAAGATAGGAACAATAGAACCTGACCCTTGACGTTAACGGAAATCTGGCCGGCGGTGGAAAATCCCCTATTGCTGAGAACTTCTCTCCTTCACCAAATAGAAGAAACTGTTGCTACAATTCAAGACTTGGGCTTGTTTAACTTTGATTGGATGTACACCCACCTTCAGGACCCCTTGTTCTTTAGTTTGGAACTGATCGCTCTACTATTGTTCTTGGGACGTCTTCGAATACCGAGTCTTTCAAGGAATCGATGGAGTTTCTATTTCAAGGATTTTGATTTATGGGGATTCGGAGAGGTTGGTGTTTCAGATTTAAGATGGATCAAGAATCTGCAGTAGTTGAACTTGAGAGAGAATGAGAAAAACTTGCAATTGGGTAAAAAGTTCAAATATGAGCTTTTCTTTCTACTTTTGACTGTCGCCGGAATTTTTCAGCAACGAATCGCCGGAATTTTTCAAACCAATATTTTCGATGGCGGCAAGTCGAAAACTAAAAGGGCCTTATAAGCAAAACCTTGAAATTTCTAACCAATTCAAAAAAACCTCCTTGAATTTGAATTATTAGATGAGATTAACCTACCTCCACAACTCAAAACTCAAAATTCAAAATCTGAATTACCAAGTAAGCAAAAAATCTATTCTAAACAAAAGAGTTTGTTTTTGTTTCCCTTCCAGTATCATTAAAACATTTACGAGCAAAGAAATTAAGTAAACAAGGTTCTACATCTTAGATAGGAGGGTAAATTAAGCAAGGCACTTGATATGGATATCAATAGTGGAGAGAATAAAAGCTAATCCATAAAAGCGATGTACTCTAATTTATTGATGTTGTGCTTTTTTTATTATTTTATCTCTTGAAATAATAGTAGAATATTTAATTTTTGATCACTAAATACAAGCACGTAAATAGACAAGAAGTGTTTGATAATACCATAAATGAAAAGAACCAACATGGATTTAAAAATTACAACTATTTGTCTTTGAAATATTCGAAATCACAATGAGAATGTTCTTAAGAAATTTAGAGCAGGCCAAAGAACAAAGGGGCAAAGAGGTTTAAAACCTCAATAACGTATTAAAGTTTAAGTAGCCCTTTATTTGAAATCTTATGCACGGTCTATAAATATCTATCTTCCCCCAAACAAATTTGCTATATAGAGCCAAAATGTAGTTCTTTTTATCATCTATGTTTTCAGGCGTTTCCCTACTCCAACTCCAACTCCAATCCCCGCAAAATACCTCCAGCGAAAGATAAGAAAAGTGCTCAATTTAGCATATTGTATGATGTTATATATCAAGTCAAAAGGAAAAAATATAAATAATGCAATAAAATCAAACAAACTTGCCAAAACAACGTAAAATTACATAGATCTGTTACACCTCGAACAAAATCCTACCTCTTGAATCCAACTCCATGGATCTAAAATCAGCAAACTTGTATGTGGAAAGTGGCAAGAATTAAAAAAAAAAGAAGAAGAGTAAGACACCAATAATCCTAATTCAGCGATCTTGTACTCCAGAGTTGTGCCATATAAGTTGGAGCACCATGGGAATCAAATTTGATTCTTTAATATTTTAGACCTTTGCATGACTCCTCGTTAAATTACATGGAGTAATTGATACATTGACACAATGTCTCTTTATTTGCTATAACGTTATGGGTGTTTAATTTGAACTTAATGTATAACCGGTAAAGTTTACTTTACATCTAGAAGAGTATAAAAATAACAAAGAAGTGCAAGAGTTTCAATTGCATTATTACATTAGCTTAGTTGAGAATACAAAAAGATTTCGCAAGTTACA
The DNA here is from genome assembly GCF_000715075.1 of Nicotiana tabacum. NCBI lineage: Eukaryota > Viridiplantae > Streptophyta > Magnoliopsida > Solanales > Solanaceae > Nicotiana > Nicotiana tabacum. The sequence continues at coordinate 13,820,118 of NC_134097.1, read as the reverse complement.
AGGGACATCTCATGCGTACATTGCATTTTATGTTTTCATTATTTATTCATATAATAAAGAGTAGTAGAAAATTATTGGAATACTAATTGATTGTAAGGGCAAAGTAAATTTGTAAATCAACTTTTGACTTAAAGTTAATTAACCTAATTAATTAATTGCTCCACATAAAGTTAGTTCAAATAAATCATTAAGTAAAGGGTAATTTGGTCATTCAGCTTTTGAAGGATATTTTAGTCTTTTAACTTTGACTTAGGATCTTCACACTTATAATATAGTATGATTTGGCAGTCAAAATTTTACTCAACAAGTAGTTGTTAGTTCTAAAATTCCACCACATTTTGGCGGCAAAAGCATTACAAAAATCTTGGATGGATCTAAATCCTACCTCTCCTTCAGAAGTTGGGTAGAATAAATCAGACCACTTCATCCAATGAAATTATGTTTGTCCTCCAATTTTTCCAGAAAAAATTAGCCATAATTTTCTTTATTTGTTTAATGAAAGTTTTAGGTGAAGATAGCACTGACAGCTAATGAAGAGGCGGTGCTTGCAACTAGTGGTAGCAAAATGGATAAGAGAAAACAGTTATCTACCCATATTATTTATTAAAAAATAGGTTTGATAATGAACTTTTTAAAAATGGGTCAATTATGGATAAGAACCATATCATCCATTTAGAAAATAGATGACTAATGGGTTTAATTTTTACATTTATAAAGCCTCAAATTCGGGATTCCTCAAGTTTGTGGGGCTAGAAATTCTCCCAAAAGCGAGCATGTTCAATAAACAATGGATAATATGGATATCGATATTATCCGACGGTTAACTCATTTTTTTATCCGTATTAAACGTGGGTGGGGTCAGATAATTTATCAGTTTTTGCATTTTCCATTTTTGACCGCCCATATCCAACTCGACCCACCCGTTTGTCACCCCTACTTGCAATATAAATTTGACAAGAGTAGCTTTACCACCATAATAAAGCATTTTCCCTTGCCAACCTTGTAATCTTGCAACTACCTTTGCCACATATTGTTAAAGTACACAACCTTTTTTCTTCCAACATATATAGGACACCCAAGGTATTGCATAGGGAATTCTGAAGCCGTGACACCAGTAATTCTGCCCACCTCTGCAATTGTATCATTGGAAGAATTTGGATGCATAAAGAAACCTGACTTTTGCTTATTTACCAATTGGCGTGTGCATTGTTCATATATTTTCAAATTAGCCATCATCATCATCAAATATTTTGGATCATCAGAGGAGAACAAGGCAGTATCATCCACATAGGATATATAAGTAATAATAGTCCCTTTCCTATCAAAAATATTAGGAATAAATCTAGCATTTACTAAATTGTCTATCAATCTTGAAAGAAGTTTAGCTCCTATGACAAATAATGAGGGTGATAAAGGGCCCACCCTGCTTGATTCCTCTGGTTGACTTAAAGAAACCATATCTACCCCTATTTATGTTCACCGAGTACCATACATTTGAGAGGGTCCTCCATACTTTGTCTATCCATACTTCATTGAATCTAAGTTGTCTAAGTACTTGGCATAGATAGTCCCATTCAACTCTGTCATAAGCCTTTGTCATATCAAGCTTCAATACTATATTTTCATGCTGCTTAGGTTTTCTAATGATATCTACCATCTCCTAAGTCAACATAATATTTTTTTGTGATTGATCTCCCTTTAATAAAGTATGTTTGGTTAGGAGATATCAACTTCTGCATCAATGGGGCTAGTCTCTAATTCAACGACTTTGAGATGATCTTGTAGGTGAAATTACTCAGACTTATTGGTTTGAGTTCACTAAACTGTTGTGGGCACCCCACCTTAAGTATGAGTACAAGGCATAAATGTGTGAATGCCTTTGGTAATTCAGTATCTGCAAAAAAAATCAAGTATCATTAGTAAAAGATCATTCTTGATGATCTCCTAACTAGAATGATAGAAATATCCAGACATTCCATCAGGTCCTGGCGCACTATGGTTGCTCATCGACATCACCACCTCCCTTATTTCCTCTATTGTAGGGATAGCATTCAGTGACAAATTCTCTTCACTCTCTATAATTGTAACGATCCGGCCGGTCGTTTTGAGTATTATAACTCTGTTTCCCCCATTTACTGCTCAATTTATGTTGTACATTTGTTATGTAACTTGTCGGGGATAATTGGTTCGGGTCCGATGAGGTTTTTGAATGATTTGGAACACCTGGTTCCAAGGTTTCGAAATTTAGTTAAAAAGGTTGACCAGATGTTGACGTATGTGTAGTGACCCGTAGAATTTTTGCTAAGAAAATTAAAGTTTTGTGGTATCGAGGTAGATCAATTAGTATAAAGGTTGGCTGGGATTTATATTTGCGAGATTATTCGTCTGCATAGTGTGCCGGTGTCCATCATTTCAGATCGGGGCACACAGTTTACATCACAGATTTGGAGAGCAGTGCAGCGAGAATTGGGCACACAGGTTCAGTTAAGTACAACATTTCACCCTCAGACGGACGGACAGTCCGAGCGCATTATTCGGATATTGGAGGATATATTACGCGCTTGTGTCATTGATTTTGGGGGTTCTTGGGATCAATTTCTGGCACTCGCGGAGTTTGTTTACAATAATAGCTATCAGTCAAGCATTCAGATAGCTCCGTATGAAGCGTTATATGGGAGACGGTGTCGATCTCCGGTGGGTTGGTTTGAGCCGAGTGAGGTTAGAATATTGGGTACTGACTTGGTTTAGGATGCTTTAGAGAAGGTCAAAGTAATTCAAGAACGGCTTCGCACGACACAATCTAGACAGAAGAGTTATGCCGACAGGAAGGTTCGTGATGTTGTTCACATGGTTGGGGAGAAGGTTCTGCTCAAGATTTCACCTATGAAGGGTGTGTTGAGGTTCGAGAGGAAGTACAAGTTGATCCCTCGGTATATTACACCTTTTGAGATACTTAAGAAAATTGGAGAGGTGGCTTATGAACTTGCTTTGCCACCTAGTCTATCAGGTGTTCATCCAGTGTTCCATGTATCCATGCTCAGAAAGTATGTCGGAGATCCGTCTCACATTCTGGATTTCAGTATAGTGCAGCTGGACGGTAATTTGACTTATGATGTAGAGCCGGTGGCTACTTTAGACCGGCAGGTTCAAAAGCTGAGGTCCAAGAACATAGCATCCGTGAAGGTGCAGTGGAGAGGCCAGCCATTCAGAGAAGCTACTTGGGAGATTGAGCAGGAGATGCGGAGTAAATACCCACACTTATTTGAGACTCTAGGTAATATTCTAAACCCGTTCGAGGACAAATGTTTGTTTAAGAGGGGGAGAATGTAACGACCCGGCCGGTTATTTTGAGTATTATAACTCTATTTCCCCATTTACTGCTCAATTTATGCTTTACATTTGTTATGTGACTTGTCAGGGATAATTGGTTCAGGTCCGGTGAGGTTTTTGAATAATTTGGAACACCTAGTTCCAAGGTTTCGAAATTTAATTGAAAAGGTTGACCAGATGTTGACGTATGTGTAGTGACCTGGAGAAGTTTTGCTAAGGAAATTAAGGTTTTGTGGTGTCGAGGTAGATCAATTAGTACAGGGTGTAGTATGAGTACAACCAACTCGCAAGCTCGCCGCGGCTCAGACGTTTTGGGTTGAACAATGTACAGGAAAGTAAAGGAAATTTTTTGGCGGAAAAACGTATTTTTGCGGTCCATTATGCGATCGCATAATCACTCTGCGGGCCGCATAATGGCTGCAGAAGTGAGGCAGAAGAGGGCCATTTTGGATGAAATTAGTGACCGCATACACAGACAGATGTTTGCCAGTGTGGGGCACTGATTATGTGACTGATATGCGGTCTGCATAACCATTATGCGACCGCAGAACCTGTTCCCGGGAAGGTTAACCAGATGTTGACGTATGTGTAGTGACCCGGAGAAGTTTTGCTAAGGAAATTAAGGTTTTGTGGTGTCGAGGTAGATCAATTATTATAGGGTGTAGTATGAGTACAACCAACTCGCAAGCTCGCCGCGGCTCGGACCTTTTGGGTTGAACAATGTACCGGAAAGTAATGGAAATCTTTTGGCGGAAAAACGCATTTATGCGGTCCATTATGCGACCGCATAATCACTCTGCGGGCCGCATAATGGTCGTAGAAGTGAGGCAGAAGAGGGCCAGTTTGGATAAAATTTGCGGTCGACTATGCGACCGCATATCTGTTCTGCGGTCGCATAGTGACCGCATACACAGACAAATATTTGCCAGTATTGGGCACCGATTATGCGACTGATATGCGGTCTGCATAACCATTATGCGGTCGCATATGCGACCGCAGAACCTGTTCCGGGGCTTCATTTTTCTATTTTTATAAACCCGATCCCATTCTTATAAAACACTATTGGTGGTCATTTTGAAGGGTTTCATCTGATATTTTAGAGAGAGATGAGAGCATTTTAGAGAGCGAAAGTGAAGACTTAGTCATTTATCCATCAATTCTTGTTCAAGGTTTGAAGATTTCACAAGGATCTTGCTAGGGCTTCAAAGAGGTAAGAATTTCTTTCCTCAATTATTCAATTTCGGGTTTTGAGTAAAGATGAGTGATTAATAGTATGATTCTTGGGTGTAAGAGTATTATGTATACATACCAATAAGGTTGTGGAAAGATTGTTAAGTTCAAATAGGTAAAGATTGGGTTGAAAATGGTAGAAATCTTCATAGACTTTAATTGAAAATTTGAGGTTCGAGTTGATGTCGGATTTTGATAAAATTTATATGGTTAGACTCGTGGTTGGATGCGGGTTCATATTCTGTAACTTTTATCGGGTTTCGAGACATGGTCCCCACGGACAATTTTTGAGTTAATTTCGGATTTTATTGGAGACATTATTATTTACTTATGGAATTAATTACAATAATTGGTATTGACTGAATCGAATTAATTGTGGCTAGATACGAGGCTTTCGGAGACCAATTCTCGTGGAAAGGGCATAGCGAAATAAAGAATTACACGGGTTGAGGTAAGTAACAGTTTTAAATCTGGTCCTGAGGGCATGAAACATCGAATTTTGTGTCACGTAATTATTTTGGAGGTGACGCACATGCTAAGTGACGGGCGTGCGGGCATGCACCGAGGGGATTGTGACTTGGTCCGTCCCGTGGAAACTGTATAGTTGAATAATTTATTGTTAGCTATATGCTCTCTATGTGTTGAAGAAATTTGACTATAAATCATGTTAGAAATCATGCTTAGGCTATGTTATAGTACTGTTAGGACCCGCAGAGGTCGCGTACTTGTTGAATTATTTGCTAATTGCTGTCTTCTACTCAGTCATGATTTTTCTTGCGTATTATACCTCAGTCTTTCTGGATATTTATTGATACACTATGTTATCTTTGTTTAGTTTGATCTTTGTGATTTCTAAGAGCCCGAGAAGACTAGAGAGGTTGAGGACTGAGTAAGGCCGAGGGCCTGTCGGTGAGGTAAGGATATTATGGCACGTGAGTTGTCTGTGCAGGATATTATAGCACGTGTGTTGTCCGTGTAGCACGTGAGTTGTCCATGCAAATTATGGCGCTTGGGCTGTAGGAGCCCCTCCGGAGTCTGTACACCCCCAGTAAGCGCGTGTACCCATTGAGTGTGAGTGTTGAGGGCTGAGAGGCGAGCGATTGAACTGTTGCCCTGAGAGGATGTATTTGCTTTTCATTTGTTGTTGCACTTAGTTGCTATATGTAATTGTTGTAAAATTTTCTAAAAGATTTTATATCCGGATTACATGAAATTGAATTGTATAAAAATTGATTTGATTTAAACTGCCAGATTTGAAAGCATGTTTATTCTTTACTAGAATTACTGAAAGTGAACTATAACTGTGAAGCTCGTCACTATCTTCAGTTCCTTAGTTATTATTGTTACTTGCTGAGTTGGTTGTACTCATACTACACTCTGTACTTCATGTGCAAATTCAGGTATTTTCGGACATAGAGGGTGTTGATTCTTTCGTACAGTTGATTTTTCGGAGATTCAGAGGTAGCAGCCGTGTTTCGCAGACCTTGCCTCTCCTTTCCTATCTCCTTATTTACATTATTTAGTCTCAGAATGTTATTGACCGTATTTTTCAGACTTGTATTCATATTAGATGCTCATGTACTCAGTGACAACAGGTTTTTGGGAGTGTTCGTATCAGTATTTGTGGGATTTTGTATTATTTTTAAATTATTGTATTTTCAAACTTAAAGAGAAATTATGGTTTATGGAGATTATCGGCTTGCCTAGTATTGAGATACGAGCCATCACGACAGGTTGGGATTTTGGGTCGTGACAATAATCTTTGATAGTAGGTTCACTGGTGATAGGTCTCTATTTTGTATTTCCTGAGAAAATTATTTTTGAAAAACTTCCACAGCTTCATTGGCTATATCTTCCTCTCCTTCAATCCAGTTGCCATCCCCCTTCCTTATTTTCTTAAGAGAAAGTCTCTTATTCCTTCCCTTAACAACTAAATGAAAAAAATTGATCATATTAAAGAAATAATAGATAATATGGATATTCATATTATCCGATGGTTAACCCATTTATTATCCGTATTAAATGTGGGTGAGGTCGAATAATTTATCCATTTTTACGTTACCCGTTTCTGACCTGCCCATATCCGACCCGACCCGCCCATTTGTCATCTCTACTTACAACACATTTTTAACAAGAGTAGCTTTACCACCATAAGAAAGCATTTTTCTTGTCAGCCTTGTAATCTTGAAGCTACATTTGACACCATATTGTTAAAGTACATAACCTTTTTCCTTCCAATATAAATAGGACACCCAAGGTATTTCATAGGGAATTCTGAAGCCGTGACACCAGTGATTCTTTCCACCTCTGCAATTGCAACATCGAGAGAATTTGAATGTGTAAAGAAACCTGACTTCTGTTTATTTACTAATTAGCGTGAGCATTGTTCATAGATTTTCAAATTAACCATCATCATCTTCAAAGATTCTAGATCATCGGAGGAGAACAAAACAGTATCATCCACATAGTATAAATGAGTAATAAAAGGCTCTTTCCTATCAACAACATAAGGAATAAATCCACCATTTACTAAACTAACTATCAATATTGAAAGAGGTTTAGCTCCTATGACAAATAATGAGGGTGATAAAGGGCCCACCTGCTTGATTCCTCTGGTTGACTTAAAGAAACCATATCTACCCCTATTTATATTCACTGAGTACCATACATTTGACAGGGTCCTCCATACTCTGTCTATCCATAGTTCATTGAATCTAAGTTGTCTAAGTACTTGGCATAGATAGTCCCATTCAACTCTGTCATAAGCCTTTGTCATGTTAAGCTTCAGTACTACATTTCCATGCTGCTTAGGCTTTCTGATGCTATATACTATCTCATAAGTCAACATAATATTTTTATTGATTGATCTCCCTTTTAATAAAGCCTGTTTGGTTAGGAAAGATCATTTTCTGCATCAATGGGGCCAGTCTCTGATTCAACAACTTTGAGATGATCTTACAGGTGAAGTTACTTAGACTTATTGGTCTGAGTTCACTAAACTGCTGTGGGCACTCCACCTTAAGTATGAGTACAAGGCATGTATGTGTGAATGCCTTTGGTAATTCAGTACCTGCAAAAAAATTAAGTATCATTAGTAAAATATCATTCTTGATGATCTCCAAACAAGAATGATAGAACTTTTCAGACATTCCATCAGGTCCTATTGCACTATGGCTGCTCATCGACATCACCACATCCCATATTTCCTCTATCGTAGGGATAACATTCTGTGCCAAATTATCTCCACTCCCTATAATAATTGGTAGTAGGTTCACTAGTAATAGGTCTCTATTATGTATTTCCTGAGAAACTTATTTCTGAAAAATTTCCACAGCTTCATTGGCTATGTCTTCCCCTCAATCAATTTAATTTCCATCCTCCTTCCTTATTTTCTTGAGAGAAATTCTCTTCTTCCTTCCCTTAACAATTGAATGAAAAAAATTGGAATAGACTTCACCCTCTACAAACCATCTGATCCCAGCTTTCTGTTTCCAATAATTCTCATCTTTCTTTACTACTCTAATCAGTTTTACATTAACCTGGTTAAGAGCAGTTCTATAGTATTCAGAGTTATCAGCAATGGATATAGCCTCTAGGTCTGCTACCCTATCTTCTAGCTCCTTTAATTTATCAAAAAGGTTACCAATAGAGTTTCTACACCACTCATATATCCTCTTTGACGTATTCTTTAGTTTCAAATAAAATCTCCACAATGGAGAGCCATTAATCTCCTCATTCCATACTTGTTCCACCACCTCCATGAAGTCAGGTTCATTAACCCAAAAGTCCAAGAATTTAAAATATTTAATAGGTTCCTTACTCTTGGAAATCACTTTGATGAATAGAGGGAAATGATATTCAAAACCAGTTCTAACTAAGTGTGAGACATTTGTAGTAGCAAACTGATTCATCCATTCTTGATTCACCAGCACTCTATCCAATCTCTTCCAAACTCTCCTATTTGACTCCATCCATTACACCAAATAAAATTGGAGCCAGTATACCTAGCATCCATCCAGTCACAATCTATGATACACTGTAAAAAGGCTATACGTTTAGCCATTCTATGTGAACTTTCTCCCATTTTTCTATAGGATAAAGAATGCAGTTAAAGTCTCCAGCCACAATCCAGGATATCTTATATGTATCAAAAATAAGCTTAAGACTATCCCATAGGAATTCTCTCTCACTTCCTTAACATTTATCATAAACAAATGACATCAAAAGGGAACTTCCATCCACTGTCACTTCACATGTAACTTGTTGCTCATCAGACTGCACCACCTGACATACCACTAGTTCATCCCAAAATACCCATATCTAACTATTAACATTGGATAATGTATTTTCATAACCCAACATTCTTTTGTATTTTTTCAGTTTATCAACCTTGTAGAAAAGTTTTGATATTGCAATAATTGGAAATTTCTAGCTTCTAATCATTTGTCTAAGTCTCTCAAGGGCACCCCATAGATTTTATGCTCCTACAATTCCAAAAAGGAGACTTAATCATGATAAACTTATTCAGAGAGTTTTTGACCTTGTGATAAGCTCACAGGGTGTTTGTTGGATTGCCTGCCACCCCTTCCTCTTTTTGAACCAGTACCTCTCTTTGGATTTGATCTGTCTCTAGGTGGCGGATGAGCCTTGCCAAGTATTTCATCCACTACCATGTCAAAGTTTTCATTTGGGTTAGTTTGAGGAGAAAAAGCTTAAATAAGTGACTCCATATTCTCATCACTATCTTCGCTATTGCCTTCACTCTTATCCTCATTGTCAACACTAGCATAGTCACCACTATCTTCTGAGCTTTCACCATCCTCAAAATCGGCCTCTTTTGCACTATCCTCTTCATCCTCAAACGATTCAGACAGTTCTCCTGGACTCTCCTTGTCAATCTCAAGTTTCTTCTGTGAGGTCTCCAAGTTGGTTCCACATATTAACTTGTTGAAAGCATTTTGCACTTGTCCAGGATCAATAACATGAGATGTGGTCGCTTCCTCCCTTTGTCTACTTAGCCTCTCCTTTACAAATGAGGTCTTCTTATTGTTATCATTTTGCTTTATACCTGTTCCAACATTGTTTTTCTCCATAAGAGTAGTAGGTGTTGTGTTTCTACCCTTCACGTATCTTGCTAATTCCGTAAGAGTCATTTCAGGTGATTCAGAAACTATTTTCTCTAATGTAGCTTGCTCTTCCCTAGTGTTCATTGACTTGTCTACCTCCTGATCTTCCTTCACCATCCTCAACTTTTCTATTTTATTGCCCACTATCTCTTGTCTAGAAATATTTGTATTTGCCTCTACTTCCTCATTTTGTATATTTGACACTTGTTGTTCTTGCCATTTGACTTGTTTCTTTCCTTGTTTATTCTCTTTTGTTTTTTCTGCTTATTTGGATTCTTTGTGGATATCTTCTCCTGATTTTCCATAATTTCCCTAACCCTGAATGTCTCATTCACCTCCTCTAGAATTTTATCAATTCCTTTACCCTTGCCTGGAACTTCTACTATACTTTTTTCTGAATGTGTGATGCTTGGTTCCTTGAAAACTACCCCATTACTCTTCCTGCTATTGTGTTTGTTAGTTTGTGTGACATGTGGTTTGCTAGTGGTTACTTATGGTTTTGCTTTTGTTGGATTATCTCTTGTTCTCCTTCTTCTGGTTACACTCTGAAAATCATCCCCCATCTCTGTGAGGAAAATCATCCCCCATCTCTGTGAGATTGGCACTTACCTGCTTTTCTTCCACTTGAGCTTTGTTCCTCTAATCCCTTATTTTATTTCTACACTGACTTTTCAAATGGCCCTGCATGAAGCAATATTGACAATAGCTAGGGGCACCCTAATATTCAATCTTCATCAATACCCCACATTCCTTGCCATCTAAAGTGTTGAATCCAATCCATAACTCATTTAACTTTGGTTTTAGCAAGTCAATTTCAAATTTGATCTTAGTCACATTTCCTCTAGACTAGGAATATGTGGCCATATCAGGAGCTACAACATTCCAAATTGCAATTACCATTCTAGAAACAACGTCCCACCTGAATAGATGCCATGGCAGCTGATGTGTTAAGATTCAAACTAGAACAATAGATGTTTCCACTTCTGGCCTAAAATCTAGGGTCTATTTCATGATTTTCATTGGGGCTATTCCAATATTCACAAATGATCGAGTTCCCACATGAGTAAAATCAACTTCATTATCAAAATCCAGATACACATGTTGATGATCAAAATGTGAAATTTTAACAGTTCCCCTAAGCTGAAATTGACTAACAAACTCTTTCCTTAAGTCTTCCATCGTTGGTTTTCCCCTATAAAGCTTCCCAATAATTGTAAATTTACAATCTTGAGCAAGATTCACAAAGTAATCCCTAACAATGAAAAAGACAGTTGTTTTTCCAAGATGCATACCATGTTTGATTGAAACTGGGGTTTTACCTGAATTCCCAATTGCCAACTTTGCCTGAACAGCAGCCGTAAGAGATGGTTTGGAAGTACCTGGATTATTTTGTCTATTCATAGTTGTGGTAGGTATTCTAATCCCAACACCATGTGGATTCATAGATATTTCACTCTGGCATTGATTTGATGCTGGCCTAGTCGGATTAGCACCCATCTGTTCATTCCTATTTGGAGCCTCTGATGCATTTGCCTTCTTATTGTGATTAATCTTATCAAAGTTTGATGATACCTTTGGGAAATTCTGAACTGAACTCTTACTATTGTGGTTAGTCTTTGCTTCTTGAGAATTTGGAACTTCATCTTCCATCTTCGATTGCCCAGAAGTCTCTTGTTCTGGTGTTTTAGAATCATCGTCGCTGTTATTGTTTTCCAGATGTACCTCTAACTGAGAACTAGTGGATTTCTCCACTTCCTTCATGAATTTGGGGTTTCCAGATTTGGTGATCAGAAGAAATTTAGGGGTGGTGGTAGGTGGGTTTAGGCTACGTGTCGATGTGGGAATTGGTTTTAGGTTAGTTGTCGCTTTTTCACTAGGTGCGGGCTTTGATAGATCTGGTGGGTCCTGAGGTGGTTTGTCATTGGGCTGGGTCATAGTGAGAGAAAATCTAGAGAAAAGGGAGAGAAAATCTTTTGTTTTTCTGATCTGCAATTCCCTCTATCATCAATTTCCAGTTAATGTGATACCAATTTCTCTGTTAACTTTTGCATTTTGATCTTTTCCTAGTGGATTTCAGAATAGTACTGTAACGCGAGCTAGGCATAGTACCTGTTTAAGCAATGTATACATTTCTATTATCGAGATGATTCTCTCCCTCTCTAGACTGCCTGCTTAGTTACTATTGCAAGGAATTGTCCTAACATGATCTGATTTTATTCGTGTATAATCAAGCCTCAAACTCCTGATTACTTAACCATTAGACCACTTGATGATGGTATTGGGGAAATTGTGCAACACTGCAAGGAATTGCGTCAACTTTGGCTTTCTGGACTCATTATAGATTGTATGTTTGAGTACATTGGGTCCATGCTAAGAAGTTAAAGATGCTTCCATAGCTTTTGCTGGGGATAATGGTCTAGGCCTCCACTACGTGCTCTCTGCTTTTTAAAGCCTCAGTAAGTTGGTTGGAGATCAAATATTGCTTCTTTCGCACTGAGGCTATGTTGGCCAATCCTACAAAGCTGGAGACTATGGTTCAGTAAGTTTTGGAGCATGTAAGCGGCTAGGTCATAAGTTACCAGAGCTTAATGTTGAAGTTATAGATGAGAGGGGTGATCTGTAAATGAGACCAGAAAGTTGTGCTATCAATAAACTTTACATATATAGGACAATGGCAGGACGGAGGTTCGACGCCCCTAACTTGAAAGTACAAGAGGGGGTGAATTGTAAAAATTCTTTAGTCGACTAACTTTGTTCTTAGTTGACTACCAAGGTTCTGCAGATAAATGTTAGTACAACAAATAAAAGTAACAGACAGTAATAAAAATAAATAGGAGAGACAAAGATTTTTATACTAGTTCGTGTACCGATGTGGAACCTACATCCAGTTCCCTTGGGTCACAAGGGTTCTTTTAGATCTTCAATCGAATAGTTACAAATGTTGTTTTCTTCACGTTTACCACAAATGAGTTACAAATGAATTCTTGACACAACCTTTCAATCAATTTCTTTTTTCTCTCTATCTTTTGAGACACTAGTAAGCTTAGGAATACAATATTTTGTAAGAAATAGAAAGATTGTAAACTTATATGAAAGCTGAGTAAAATCCCAAGTCCTTTCTTCTCTTCTTATATAGAGCTTGATGAGGTTATTGGTTCCTTTCTCTATGATTTTTGAAAATCGTTGATTATATGATTTTCCTTTTGAATTAATGTATTCTAAGAGTAGGACCCAAGGGTTGCCTCTTGAATCCAGCACACGAAGCAAGGCCAGATTCATCCTTAGTTAATATGTGGAATCTGCCTTGAACTTCTTTCCAATCATTGAAGTTGAGTCTTCCGTTGATTTTGCATAATTGGTTGATTCCCTTTCCTTCCTTGATAGTCTTCCATCTATTTTGCATAGTTGATTGATTCACTTTCCTTCCTTATTTCATGATGTACGCACTTGATAGAAGGATTTGAATATGATAGTTGTCATTGGACCTTCCTTTGTTTCTTTCCTACTCTGATGCACTTTCCTTCTTGTGATTTGAATAGTTAACATGAACACGTGGTAGATACATTAGTAGAGAGTGTTTAACTTTTATTTTGAGTCATCGTTGAAATTTAAAACATAACAATCTCCCTCTTTTTGATGATGACAATAAACAAAAGAGTTTCAAGGATTTTGTAACACTTTCCTTCACATTGTATCCTTTTATATGTTGTGCTCCGCCGTCTTCATGCTCCACATGTCTTGCGCCCCCTATCTTTATACTCCTTTTCTTCTCCCCCTTTGATATCAATAAAAAAGAACAAGAAAAGATACATAGAAAATGACAGATAATGACATAAAATAACAATCATGCAGTACTTATATATACAACCAAGTAGTCCTGGTTTAAACATCCCATACAACAATTCCTTCCAAGGAAATACTTCAGAGTGTCGATCATTTTGGTGCAGAAATTGTCATAAGAGGCATCAATCTCCTTGGTGACTTTAATTAAACGATCAGTGACATCTTGTATAGTCCTAATCCTTTGTCTTTTTGTGGTCTGAAGATTGATTCTTAATCTAGCCACATCTGCTTCGGTTTCCTTTGTCACTTCCCTGATTTTGTCTACCTGTTCCTGCATAATGGTTAGCAAATCCTTGATACCTACAATGTTTTGTTGCATTAGTAATAACTGATATGAGGATGAAGATTGGTTGACTTCAGACTTAATTCCTTCAGTACCCTGTTATGTTGGGGTTGTAGATTCTAGGGCTATGTCTTTCTTGACCCAAGTCCTTTCAACTAAGGTGTACCCCATCATAGCAAATGTTGTTTTGTCATAAGTGCTAGAGAAGATCTTAGGGGGGAAATGGAGATAAATCCACATTCATCACTTTCAAAATATGAGAGATTAGTAGGCCATAGGGCAAACTGTTAGCAGAGGAAGAGACATACCTAATACTCTCAAGTATGAATTAACGTATCCAGGTGAACCAATCAATAGCTTTTTCATTAATAAGACAATACAAAACAAACACATGTATGATAGACAAGGTGCTAAGGGACCCAATGAAAGGTGGGAGTGTGGTAGCAATAATGTGGATTAACACGCGATGCTAAAAAATTTAGGTTCCTGCGACCTATATCAAGGGATTTTTAGACAGAACACTTTTTGCATCCTCAAAAGATACTTCAAAATCATCAGGCCATGAATGTTGTACAAAGAAACTATACCCAACAAACTTAGTTGAAAAGATATTTTCAAACTGATAAGAATCAAGAATGATGCAAGTCCCAAGAACCATAAATTCCAAATCATCTTTGTCATTCACAAACAAGTTTGCATAAAACATATGCACATGCTTTTCATAAACGGTATCACCAACAATAGCAAATAGAGATAAGAGTTTTTGAGTTTAAAATACATAGACAACATCATAGTGAAAATTCTTCATAGATTTTAAACTTATAGTGCATCCATAAGCAATCGACTTCCCTTTGTAGGCAACCAATTTGGACTTCTCCTCAGGACCATAGAAGTTCATCTTATCCTTAGGGACTAAATCCACACTTTTGATTTTCCCTTTCTTCTGTGATGATTGTTTGAGATTCGACTCCATTAGTCATTTGCCGGCCCCTTTTTTGAGTAATGAGAGTTTCCTCTAGAGAATAACTGGATTCTTCTTCAAAACACTTGATGATCTGAGCCCTATGATGATTCAATGTCAATAGGTTCATCAGTGTGGGTAATTTTGTTTTAACCGGTGACTTCTTCGAGACATAGGAAAGATGGAGAGGGTTTGGATTTAGCCATGAGAAGAAAACAGGGTTTCTGAGTGTGTCTGTGCGAGTGAGATATGAACGAGGGGGTGTCTAATAAAGAGAGAGATGGGTGATGAAAAGTTGCCTCAACTAGAGAGAGACGTGTGAAAGACAACTGAAAAGTTGCCTTCTAGAGAAACATCGTCAATCACATAATTAATGCATGCAAAGAGTAAACAATCAATAAAAGATTTTTTAGGCGGAAATTTTAAAACATTGTAAAAGAATTTCGAAACAAATATGGAACTGATGAGAATTATAAGGAAATTAAAAATATACCTATTTTATCGCGAAAGGAACAAAATCTTTCTTCAAGCAGAGGTTTCGTAAAAATATCGACAAGCTAATTTTCAGTGTTAACAAATTCTAATACAATATCACCTTTTGCAACATGATCACGAATAAAATGATGCTTGATTTCAATGCACTTAGCTCTAGAATGATGCACATAACTTTTAGAAAGACAAATAACACTAGTATTGTCACACATAATTTGAACAAATTTGAAATAGAAATCATAATCTAAAAGTTGATGCATAATCCATAGAACTTGTGTGCAACAGTTGCATACAACCAGATATTCTACTTCAGTAGTAGACAATGCAACACAATTTTGTTTCTTGCCATGCCAGAAAATAAGTGACTTTTCCAGTAACTGAGAAGTTCCCTCGTACGTTTTTTGTCAATTGTCACCTGCAAAATCTGCATCTGAGAAACCTTTGAGATAAACAATATTTAAGCTTTCATACCATAGTCCATAGTCGACTGTCCTATCAGTTATTTAATAATTCATTTAACAACAGTTAAATGAGACTCTTTGGGAGTTGAATGATACCTTGTGACTTAACAACGTCGAACATAATATCTGGTCGACTTGCAGTAAGATAAAGTAAAGATCCAATCATACCAATACATTGTTTCATCAATGCTCTTACCATTTCTCTCTTCATCAAGGATGGTTGACAGACTCATGGGAGTCCCTATAGCTTTGGCATCGGACATACCAAACTTCTTTATAAGATTTTTTGTGTACTTTGTTTGGCTGATAAAGATCCCTTTTTGGGATTGCTTGATTTTCATCCCAAGGAAGAATGTTAATTCTCCCATCATATTCATCTCAAATTCTCTTTTCATGATATTTGAAACGTCTTTGCATAATTCTGAGTCAGTACTTCCAAAAATGATATCATCAACGTAAATTTGTACAATCAAATTACTTTTTCTGAATGTTTGATGAAAAGAGTGGTGTCAATATTACTTCGATTAAAGCCATGATTGACTAAGAAAGAGCTTAGCCTTTTATACCATGCTCTAGGAGCTTATTTAAGACCATATAGAGCTTTAGACAACTTGTAGACATGGTTCGGAAAAGACTCATTTACAAACCATGGGGGTTGCTTGACTTTCATACATCCTTAGATATGAATCCATTTAAGAACGCACTTTTTACATCCATCTGAAATAATCTAAAGCACTTATGGGCAACATAAGCTAGTAGAATAATAATTAATTCTAACTAGCAACTGGAGCAAATGTTTCTTCATAATCAATTCCTTTTTGTTGAGAGTATCCTTGAGCGACCAATCTGGCTTTATTTCTTACTACTTAGCCGGACTCATTTAGCTTATTCCTGTAGACCCATTTTGTTCCAACAATGGATGCGTTAGGAGGTTTAGGAATAAGCTTCCATACCTTATTCTTTTTTAATTGATCAAGTTTCTCTTGCAATGCACTTATCCAACAATCATCTCCAGGGGCCTCATCTACCTTTTTTAATTCAAACTGTGAAATGAGAGAAATATTTGAAGTCTTCTTTTGCGATCTTCTAGTTTTCATGCCTTCTTGAGAAACAACAATGATAAATTTATGGGGATATCTAGGTTTACTTTTCCATTTGTTTGGTACAACTGTAGGTGTTTCCTTTTCAACAGGACTTGATGGTTCATGTGTATGTGATTCCTGATTTTCCATGTGACTGTCAGTCGAATGATGTTGTTGATCAGCGACTCCTTTATGTGTGTCCTCAACTGCTTGAACATATTTTAGAACTATAGTAATTTCCTCATCATCAAGAAGTTTCTCATTCCTCGAAGATGGGTCAGTATCAATAAACACAACATGAACAGATCCTTCAATAGATAAGGTTTGTTTATTGTAAACTCTGTATGCACTACTTGACGGAGAGTATCCGAGAAAAATACATTCGTCACTTTTTGGATCAAACTTACCAAGGTTGTCCTTTTTGTTGTTGTGAATAAAGCATTTGCATCCAAATGGGTAAAAATAACTAATGTTGGGTCGTTTACCTTTCCATTGCTCATAGGGAGTCTTTTTGAGAATAGGTCTTATTAGATAGACAGCTGTTGATAATATGGCATGCAGTGCTTACTGCTTCTGCATAGAAGTGGTGTGGAAGTGAGTTTTCTGCAATCATAGTACTTGTCATATCTTGAAGAGTTCTATTTTTGCACTCCACTACTCCATTTTATTGTGGCTATATGGGGGATGAGAAGTTGTGGGAGATTCCCTGGTCATTGCAGAAATTTTATAATTCTTTGCTTTCAAATCTCCTCCATGATCACTTATTATGGAAGAGATATAATATCCTCTTTCTCGCTGAACCTTTTTGCATAAGACTACAAAATTCTTCAATGCTTCATCTTTATGACTCAAGAAAATAATCCAGGTGAATCGAGAAAATCATCCAATATAACAAAAGTATAATTTCTACCACCAATACTAGCAGTCCTGGTTGGGCTAAAGAGATCCATGTGCAACAATTGAAGAGGTTTTGTAGTAGAAACAATGTCTTTGATTTTGAGAGAAGATTTGGTTTGTTTACCTAATTGACATGCATCACAAATATGATCTTTTGAAAAATCTAATTTTTGGAAGACCAATGACGAGATCCTATTTAGAAAGTTTTTGAATAGTATGCATGCTAGCGTGACCAATGTTTCTATGCCATACCCAAGGATCACCAATTATAGAGACTAGATAGATTTTATTTGACATGATATCAATATTACAAAGGGTGTACACATTTCTATTTCTACTTTCAGATAGAATGATTTTACCTGATTCGTCTTCAATGATTCACCCATGCCTTTTAAACCGAACCGCATAATCATTGACACATAGCTGGTTAATGTTGAGCAGGTTGTATCCAAGTTCATCCACAGGGTAGACTTCGTCCACATCGTAAGATGAGTTGAGAGGGACTTTTCCAATACCAATTACATTCCCTTTTGATTTGTCTCCAAAGGTGACTGACCCACTATCAAGTTTAGTGACTGTTTTGAAAAGTTGTTTTTCACATGTCATGTGCTGGAACACGCGCTATCAAGATACTATTTTTCTCTTCGATTCTTCTTGCGATGTTCCTACAATAAAAAATTACTTATTTTTACGTACCCCTGATTAGTTAGTTTTCTGATTGTTTGCCAGATTTGATGCCTTAGGTCGCCAAACCCAGCTTCTATTGTTCCTAAACCTACAATGATTAGATATATGACCATACTTTCCACAATAAAAGCAAGAGGGACCATTAAAATTCTAAGGGATTTTTTCCCTTTCATCTCTAAACCTGCAGTGATTAGATCGGTGACCATTTTTACCACAGCGAATGCATGAGGAAGAATTGTTTGCCCCAAATGAGTTTTATGAGGAGTTGAATGGTTTAATTTGATAGAACTATGGCTGGTGGATATTCGTAATTCATTCAGCTGTAATTGAAGTTCATGAACTTCTTCCTGAAGCATGTCTCTTTTAATTTCACATACTTTTAGTTTTAGTTCCCAGCCTTTCTTTTTTCGTTGAATCTTTCGAAGTTCGTGTAGAACATTTTCAATATCTGCAAAGGCAATATCAATAAATTCTTGAAGTTCATTGCATTTAGGACACATTGGTGAACGCACATCACTTGTTCCTTCGTCTGTCATGAGACCTAACTCATTTACTTCCTCGTGGTCGGATTCTTCTTCATCTCTAATCGCCATGAAACACATGTTGGCTATCTCCTCATGATCAGATCCTTCTTCATCGTTCCATGCTCCAAGCGGTTTCTTCTTTTGATAATTTTTGTTGAGTTTCTTTTTAGTTCAGGGCATTCTGCTTGAATATGACCATGTTTTCCACATTCATAGCATCTTCCATCATTCTTGTCGTTTTCATTCACTATTGTTTTTCATTCCTGAAGTTTGTTTTGCCTCTTATGCTATTTCGGTTTCTTCTCAATATGCTTGATACTACTTTGGAGAGCATAGCTATATTTTTCTCTTATTCTCCTTCTTCTCCTTCTCCTTCTCCTTCTTCTTCTTCTTCTTCTTCTCCTCCTCCTCCTCCTCCTATTATTATTATTATTATTATTATTATTATTATTATTATTATTATTATTATTATTATTATTATTATTATTATTATTATTCTGCTATGTACTATTTTTGTTCCTTTATAGGTAACTTCTAGCTTGTCCCATATTTGCTTCACAATCTCATAGCTTGAGATCTTTTCATATTCCTCACCACTTATTGCATTATACATGAGGTTCTTGACTTCGGCAATTACTTGCACCACATCAGCCTGTTCGTCAGTATAATCATCTAAGTCTAGTGGATCAAAAGATACCTGGCCTTTAGTAGTTTTGTCCTTTTTTCCTCGTGGCATAGGAAGATCTCCCTTTTTGATGACACGCCAGACTTGGATGTCATATAACTTTGCATATGGTTCCATGCGCACTTTCCAATGTGATAAATACTGTCAATTGAAGTAGGTGGCCTGACTTGTGAAGTTCCTTCTTGAAATACTGCTCCAACAACAGTGTTTGTTCACATGATTTTTTACTCACTTTGCTTTTAAGCAAATATTTTTCTTTGAGTGTGAGACTTGCTCTAATATCAATTGAAAGTACAAGGAGGGGGGAGGGGTGAATTGTAAAAATTCTTTAGTCGACTAACTTTGTTCTTAGTTGACTACCAAGGTTCTGCACACAATTCATAAAAGTAACGGAGAGTAATAAAAATAAATAGGAGAGACATAGATTTTTGTACTAGTTCGTGTACTGATGTAGCATCTACATCCAGTTCCCTTGGGTCACCAGGGTTCTCTTAGATCTTCAATCGAATAGTTACAAATGAGAGTGTGATTTTCTTCACGTTTACCACAAACGAGTTACAAATAAATTCTTGACACAATCTTTCAATCGTTTTCTTTTTTCTCTCTATCTTTTGCGACACTAGTAAGCTTAGGAATACAGTGTTTTTGTAAGAAGTAGAAAGAATGAAAGCTTGTATGAAAGTTGCGTAAAATCCCAGTCCTTTCTTCTCTTCTTATATAGAGCTTAATGAGGCTGTTGGTTCCTTTCTATGAGATTTTGGAAAATCATTGATTATATAATTTTCCTTTCGAGGCAATGTATTCTAAGAGTAGGACCCAAGGGTTGCCTCTTGAATCCAGCGCACGAAGCAGGGCCAGATTCATCCTTAGTTAATATGTTGGATTTGCCTTGAACTTATTTCCAATCACTGAAGTTGAGTCTTCCGTTGATTTTGCACAATTGATTGATTCCCTCCTCCTTCCTTGATAGTCTTCTGTCTATTTTGCATAGTTGATTGATTCACTTTATTTCCTTGTTTTCCTGATGTACGCACTTGATATAAGGATTTGAATGTGATAGTTTCCGTTGGACCTTCCTTTGTTTCTTCCCTACTCTGATGCACTTTCCTTCTTGTGATTTGAATAGTTAACCTGCACGCGTGATAGATACATTAGTAGAGTGTGTTTAAATTTTGTTTTTAGTCATCATTGGAATTCGAAACCTAACATAACTTTGTTTGGATAATTAATGAAGATGCAACATCAGGAATTGCTCTGTGGCTTCTGTTTAGGAAGAGTGCAGGTTATTAGTTCTATGTTAATCTTTCTCATGCATTTATTTGCCCGGGCCTTGTGTATTTGCACTGCTAGTTGTGGTGGGAACATTGGGAGCTAAAAGTTATGGAGAGGATCGAAGCTCATATCCCATTAATTTTACCATTTGTTGAGCGACTTCACAGCAATTAGTTTAGTATTATCAAAGGCGAAAAGTACAAAAAGACTCTCAGGTCCATTGGGGCTTTAAGCACAAGGCGCAAATAAAGCGTGAGCTTTAATGAAGATCTGGTGAATGGAGAAAAAATATACAGATATGCAAGTGTAGTCCAAAACTAATAATTATAAGCATGAGTAACAAATATATGGACAAAGAAATTGAAAAAAAGTATAGTAAAGGAAAATATAAATCGTTTTGGTGTCGATCTTCATGATTATGCTCATTGGCAAGGAAAAGCATGCTTTAGAGCCGTGATCACGACACTGAAGTGCCCGCTAAGCGACGCGAAGCGCTCAACATGATTTGTGCTCACTTCAGGGCTTAAGAGCGCTTTAACCGCGCCTTTGACAATACTGAATTAGTTACAAATAAAGAGTTTGAACTCTTCATGTTGTGCTGTTGAACAATGTTACTATTATATTTTTGGGCGGGAGGGGACATGTACACCCGTGTATGTGCTATTTTCCATGACTCTTTTCATTGTTATATATTTGTTGCTTTAATGTTGCGACTTTGTTAGACCGAGTCGAGAGTCTATCGAAAACAGTCTCTCGACCTGCACAAGGTAGGGGTAAGGCTTCGTACACACTACCTTCAGGGGCATATGTAATATTAAGATAACGAGTTCAACTGAATCCATAACATTTAATGCGGAGCATAAATTATGGGTAAGAATCTACTAAAATTGCAGCAAACAGTAGATATAAACCCATAGCTTTAAAAATATAACGGGTTCAATATTAAAAATTTCAAAAGTTGAACCCATAGCATTTAAGTCGTGGATTCGCCTCTGACTACCCTCCCCAAATCCCACTCGTGGGATTACACTGGGTTTGTTGTTGTTGTCAATTGCATGTCATGACCTTTCAACATGATGCAAATGGAATTCCATTTGTTGAACTTTTAGTATCTGCTATTTGCCTATTTATAGGCTCTTCTCTTTACAATTGATTAAATTGCTTCGAAACTACAAACTTATCGCACTGTGGAGTTCATTAAATGATATTAATTAGTCTCCTATTGTAATCTTGTGTTCCCCGACATCAGATTTCTCACACCCTTTTTGTCGGGCTTAAAATCTTATGCTATTCATAGTTCATTACACATCTTCGGCTAACATGCCTAAATTATCATCAGTCGCTTTCTTTAGCCTTTGAGGCGACGATATTTGTTTGCAGAAAGTACTATGAATCTCTAGGAGAATGGAAAATACATTATAGTTAGTCTGCTCTTTTTATTAGCGTTGGATTGTGTTCACAACTTAGTGGCAGTCAGCGAGGTAGGTATAAAGACAGGAGAATTTGAATTTTCTGCATTACAGTTGAAGTTGCACCACCATCTACTCTTTCTTCACTGTTATGTAAAGTGAATTCACATCTTCAAATGCGTCTATGGGCTGATTCTTGGTGCGTGTGAATTCCACCAGCCTGCATCACAATTAAAACTCTATGCTGGACTGATGGTGAAAGATAAATAAAAACTTGAAAAAGCTGAGATATAAGATAACATTCATATAGTACAGAGGTTGCCCACTTCTTGCTATCCTCCAAATCTACTTCCTAAAGCATTATTCCATCATTGCACTCCCATGTATGTTTCTGGACTTGAGGAGTAACATATGATATGCAAACAATTCAAGCCATGCCGAAGAAGAAAAGAGATAACAATTTGAAAGAACAAATGTAACTAGCAGGGAGAATGCTGGATTTATCTTTAGCCTCTAAAGCTGGATGTATTCCTTACATGCATTCTGCAAAAGAAGATTCCACTGCTCAAACTCTGCCACATACAATAAAAATGAGGAGATAATAAATTCGTCTATACTCACATATTTTCCAAGGGTAAAAGTGCTCAAGACTTGATCAGTTATAAACAAGGACCTGAATATCCCCCATCATATCTTCAACATCTTGCTTAATCTTCAGAGCAGATGATTCAAGTTGACGGCTCCTCACCAGTTCGATACTTTTTAAGGAACAAATATCCCCGAAACTAGGCGGAATCTCCTTAAGCTTACGACAGTACCGCAGTCGTAATTTCTCAAGCGCAGGAAAGGATTCCTCTCTAACCTCCCACTTAGCAAGATTCACTCGCTGCAATGTCAAACATTTGAGATTCTGGAAGGTGTCTTCCTCCCCCATGTTCCATTCTTCCCCCTCGATGATTGCGTTTTTAAGGTACAGCTGTTCAAGGTTGGACAGTCTTCCTATTGTTGATAGTAAATCGGATGTCAGAGGAAACTCACACAAACACAACATTTTCACACTCGAAGGGAAGTGAAAATCCCAAAGCCGATTTGTCGCTACAGAGAGCGCACTATCATTTGAATTTGAACTTTTAAAAGTTACTTTGAGAGATTCTAGTTCATTTAGGAAGTCCAATTTCGGGAACCAATATCGCCCTGTTGAACAATCCCATGATTCCTTGAGTTCAAATCGAAGCTCTTGAAGATTGGGAAACCTTTTGAAAATATCCTCTATGTCTTTTGTATAGGAAACTTCGAGTCCCCGTAGTAATCTCAAGCTCACTAACTTTGAGTCCTCTGCTACCAGTATTGGTTCATTTGTATCCAAATCAAAGAAAGAACAATCATCTATGCCCAGCACTCGCAACTTTACAAGACTCCAAATTGTTGGTAATATTACCAAGGGGGGGTCCATTTTTATTCACCCATAGAGTTTCCAGATTCCAGAGATTTGAAAAAGACGAAGGCAGAGATTTAACTTCTGTCCGAATGTATAAGTACCTCAAATGAACCAATGTGCATATTTTATTCAGCAAAGAATCATTCGCCGTGATAAAAAAGCTATCCAGTTGCAACACTCTAAGTGGCCTGAAGTGTCTTAGGTGGCATATATCATGAAGAAGACTATTGTCATGATATATGTGGTCAGTTATCCTCAAAGAATAGAGATGTTTACAAGAATGCCTTTTATTTTTTGAATGGAAGAGGGAAAAATTGTTATGCCCAAAGTGCCACTGACCATATTCAATGTTCATTTGACATGGCATCGGATCTGAAGAAGATGATGATGGAGCACTTGAACTTATCTCGTCAAACAACTTTTCCTCTCTTGCTTTTATCAAACAAAAGTCGTGCACGAGATCATGAATTTGGCAAGTCGGGTGTTTACCTATCTCATTGAAAGAAATTACCAAGCTACTGGAAATTAAATTATCCAAATAAACATCCATCACTTCTTCCACACTGTTCATCTCTGTGTGTTCCGCAAATCCTTCGGCACTCCAGAGTCTTTTCAAAAGTTCGACTGGAATTGCTCTGTCCTTCCGATAACTTGCAAAGTAAAGTAAGCACGACTTTAAGGGATCAGGTAAATGGTCATAACTTAATTCTATAACCTTCATCACGTCTTCTTCTTTCTGGAAAATGAAGGAATTCAAATTATTTCGAACTTCAAGCCACACACTCCTTTTCTTTTCCTTCCTTGCAATGACTCCAGCAATCAAATCAACCACCAAAGGAAGCCGTTTACAGTTTTGGACTATCTCTTCTCCAACATCCACTAGTTCATCAGGGCAACTTTCTTTTCCAAAGACCTTTTTCTCTAATAACTCCCAACTTTCTTCTAGTCTTAGCAATCGAAGGTCAAGAGGATCACTGTGGCGTTGTGCATGCATAGCCACTTTCTTTTCTCGAGTCGTCAAAATAACTCGACTTCCTTTCTCAACTTCAGGAAAAGGTCTTGTCAACTCATCCCATGCTGCAGTGTCCCACAAATCATCTAAGACTATAAGGTACCTCTTTCCAAATAGATATTTTCGTAGCTCATCAGCAACATCAATATTCTCACTGAATTTCAAAGCTGAGCCAGTAACTTGACTAAATAGTTTTTTCAGCAACTCCATCTCGTCATACTTTTGATCGATTGTACACCATGCACGGATGTCAAAATGCCCAAAAACTGACTTATCATTATACACTTTGTACGCCAAAGTAGTTTTACCGGAACCCGGCATACCAGTGATCGAAATGACATCTAGCGTTTTTGGTCCACTGGTGAGCTTCCTAATTATCAAGTATGTCTCCTCTTTAAAACCTACGATTATTTTTCCAGCTATTGATGACTTGCGCTCAAATGGCTTGTTGGGAGAGTTTACAACAATGACGCCCATGTTCTTGCGAATCTTCTCAAATAAATTTGAGACATCTTCTTTGATAAGATTGATCTTTTTTATGGCAACGGGAAGTGAGAAAATAAGATGTAAGAGACCATTATCTCTTACAATAATTGAATCAATGACATCTTTTGTCACGTATGCCACATCTAAAATACCTGCCCAGAGATCTTTATACAATTCTTGTTGAACATTCCCGAAGAAAGATCTTATGAATTCTAGATTTTCTTTCACCAGCCTGATTTCTTCCTTTATCAAAGCAACTAAATAAGCATTGGAATTGAGCAAGTCATTTATGTGTCTAAGTAGAAGATGCATGAACAGGGGTCCGTCACTCATGGGAAAGCAGAGTTGAGATGAGTCTGGAGCTTTCAAGTAAACATCTTTGAGTTCTCTCTTCAGGAGTTCAATATTTTCAAGCAAGCCTAGAGTTGCACTGTTTGTTACATTGGTACTCTCTCCATTCTTTGATTTCTCTTCTAAGTCGCGAGCAATAACTGATACGTCCCTGGTAAGTGCTCCAACACGTGCTAGGAATTCAAACAACTTGCTAGTATGAATAAAGTCCTTAGGCACATCAGTGAGAATGATTAATAGGAACTCTATCATGATATGAATGTTTCGAGCCCCTGGAGTGCTAGCGGTAATAACATTTATCATGTGCTCTTGTAGATGAATTAAATATTCTCTAAGAATGTCCGGAGAGGTTTCTAGGAGCTGCTTAATAAAGTGTCCAACTTCTGCTGATGTTGAAGCGTTCAAATTTGTAAAACATATGTGCATAACCTCCAACTGAGTTGGAATAATCTCAAATAATAGATGTTCTAGCTTGAAGAGTCGAGAGTGCCCACCAATTTGATTAGGCCATAGGAAGCGTCCTACTCTCTCAGCCATTAGTTGAAACTGAGGTAAGACATATTCAACAATCTCATGCCCAACGCAACCATTCACTATCAACTCGTGGAAATCTCTTATATTGCCACATACATTCTGAAGAATCTCATATTCTGTCATGAATGGAGAAAGTTGTTCAGCATGATACTTGGAAAGATGATGGAGATTCAAAAGGAGGAAGTCCAGCTCCAATACCATCTTTTCAGTTAGATCCACGTCAACAGCTTTTTGAATTTCTCCATTCTTTAAGCTCTCTATGAAATCCAGAACATTGAGAGTGTCCTTGCGAAGGGTATAAAATGACACCTGCCAAAAGACCAAACATTATATCAAATTTTCACAAAGAAAGACAGTTAATTCTCTATATATTATGTTCTTAGAGTTTGAGCAACTAGTTATGTATCCAAAATAAGCATGTCAAGAAAACGGTTTACTACATTATGCACTAAAAGGGGGGATGGACGATTTAGTGAAGATTTATTCTAACCATTCCGAGGAAGAGATGAATAGAAATAACTGTCAAACATAATAAACACAACCTCTTGAAAATCATAACTAACCAGGATTGATAAGCTTTATAATGTTTAGTTGTTTTTTTCTTTATTCTTACAACAAGAAGTTTATAATTCTATCAATAAGTTCCTATTCTTTGTTATAAAATAGTGAATGCACATGTCTCTGGTAGCAAAAACTTGCTCATACTCGGTATTTATACCAAATCATACTAACTTATAATGGTTAAGCGATTTAATAACGAAAGAATATATATTAAGTGAAAGAACTTTATGTGCCGACACATGGCATGCATTTGTTGGTTTAGTATATAAAGTCACAATTAATCGGGAAGATATAAAATAGAACAAACAAGAAATAAAATTTATCCGATTCATGATATTAAGAGAAAAAGTAAGTATAGACGTCATGGATTTCAATTTCTTCAACCATACATTCATTTGCCTCAATATTTTTTAGCTTCGGGTTCATTTGCTGAAGTATGAAGTGAAGAAACGGAAGTAGAGGTGATTATGTGAAGGTGGGAATAATCACAACATACGTCACGGATTTCAATGTCTTCAACCATAAGTTCCTTTGCTGAAGTGGGAGGAGCAAGTTTCTGCAAATAAACACCAATAGCATCAAGGTACAACCCAGAACGCCCGTGAAATCCCACAATAGCTACACCTTCTTTCATCACAAGTGAAAATGGGGTTCCACAGCCTCACACCCAAATGGTCCATAATTCTTTGCATTAGTTATAAAACATAGAGATTTTATAACCGAATGGTCGTAAAAACGTCCAAATGTCCCCTTGATGCCTGTTAAATATTCCAATGGAGTCGCCTCAATAACAACCTGAGATTATTGCAAATTACATATCGGTTAAATAAGTAGCAGAGTCGGAAACTTTGACAAGAATTCAGAAAAGTGCAAGCATGTCATATTAGGATTCAAAATCCCTGACCTAAAGCAAATTTGGACACTTAGTTGAATCCTCCCAATGCAAAGGAAGCAGCAAACTTAAATATGAAGCAACAAGTTCATTCATATCTTTGACTTGAAAGATGCTTATATAACTATAGATTTTACACTGTGTATACTAAAATTGCAAAACGTTACTACACTATCATATTAAGTTAATCTATAACATGATTTTTCATATGAAGAGTTTGATAAGGTAACTTGAAGGTTGTAAGATAAACGAATAACCTGTTATAACTGGTTTAATTGTCTTAATAATTAAATTTTTTTTACATAATTTAAGCTCGTTGCTATGACATGACACAAAATAAACTTGAGAAGAACGTGACAATTACGAGAAATAAATATGTTGACCACAATATTTTTGGACTTACCTTATCTCTTCGACCACCATCCCCACCAAACTTTGGTGAGTCGATGGTAGTACCTTGTTCAATAATGGTTTTGAACATGATGGAGTCTATAACATCTCCATGAGTAATCAATATTTCTTTAATAGGACTTTTCAGCATGTAATTCCATTCTGATCCACCAGTGCCTCCCCATGGCTCCAACAATATTGAGTCCGCTTGATCGTAACTCAGTTGATTTCCCTTCACGTATATAACAAATCAATGGCTCCATTATCTTCCGTGAAAAAAAATAGAATGAATATAGATACAGTCATGTAATAGAAGAGAAGGCAAGGTACCATTGTTGGCGATTTACTTTGATTTTCTTTTTCAATCCCTTTCTCTTAATATTTCTTATGATCATTCTATTTAAAGTTATTCATTCTATATAGAGAAAATGCATAAGTACCTCCATGACCTATAGTCGGATTTCCAACTACACACTTTATCTTTACGGGGGGTTCTATTACCCCTGAACTATTTTGAAATAGAATTATTTGCACCCTAAAGGCTTATGTGGCAGAGCGTGTGTATTTCATTCTCCATGAGAGAGTGAGAGGCAAAATTATAATTTTAATTTCTAGAAAAAATTTACTTTCTTAATATTTTAAAATTAAATATATAATTTCTCACGTTTCCTTTTTTATGTTCTTTTCCTTAAGACTTCTTTTTTTACTTCTTTTCTTTTCTCCTACAGTTTCGTCTTCACTTTTTGACATCATTCGTCGGCGACGTTGTCCGGCTTTTCTTCTTTCATTTATCATGCTAATATGCTTCTTCTTTCTCTTCCTTTCACACACAATAACACTCTCAAAAAGATTTATTCATATGCAAAACAAAATATACTCAGATCTGAAAAAATATCTATCATCGGAAAATCTTTTCTACGCCGGAAAAAATGGTGTCAATGAAATTTTAACCGAAAGAATTTTTTTTCTAACCCAACAGCACATATATACTCAAGATCATTCACCATCACTCACCTTTTAATTTTGATTACGCCGCCCACAACCACCATCCAAAACCCTCAACCACAATAGCCATTAAAGACCTTAAGCCAAGCATAACCAAAAAAAAAAAAATGTCACTGATTGAAGACATTAGGGTGAATCCTTGTTGTTCAGCTTGGTTAGGTGACATAAATCAAATAGAGAAAGGAGAAAGGAAAAAAGAAGAGAAAATGAGGAAGAGAATAAGAAATAAATAAAAACTTTAATGAAATACCACGTGTCAAGCGAGTGTGGTTCACCTCCTAAAACAATATTGTGGTATTTTAAGGATGAATTTATTCTACTTCAAAATAGTTCAGAGGATAATAGGACCCCCGCAAAGATAAAGTGTGTAGTTGGAAATCTGACTATAGGTGAGGGAGTACTTATGCATTTTCCCTTCTATATAAGGTGTTAGAAGAGTAACATAAGTCATTAGTTTTTTTTTCAATCCCTTTCTCTTAATATTTCTTATGATCATTCTATTTGAAGTTATTCATTCTATATAAGGTGTTAGAAGAGTAACATAAGTCATTAGTTTTAAGAAAGGGATTCGTGCTTGTGTGTAAGTATGAGGTGAAGTAAAGTAAGTAGAGGTGATTAAGCAAAGGAGGAAATAATCACTTAAACCTAGCATTTAATCACATCGTGTCTCTCCGTTTTCATCTTTATATTTCTTTGTTGCCCACTGAGTACTAAGATTCAAAGGTTAGAGGATCAATTTAGGGAGAGGAAAAGAGGCATAACCTCAAAAATTAACATATTGGAATCACAAAGAAAGATCATAAAGGATCATTGACACATGGGCATCTAATCATATGACAGGTTGTTTAAAATTATTACATAATGTGCGAAAAATATATAGATGTCCTGTGCTTCGCCTGATGAAAGCAATGTTGTAGCCACCAACGAGGGTTCAACAACGCTTGTAGGAAATTTGGTTTTGAAAAATATTCTTTGTGTGTCCGGCTTAACGTGCAATTGATATCTATCGCGATTGATGGATCACTCAGATTTTTTTCCTATGCATTAAAATTTTATGTGTTATACATGACATCACCTCAAGGATGTTGACTGGAGTGTGTGAACGAAGAGATGGATTCTACTTTTTTTAGAACAAGTCGAGGGTGTGTGCGCTGAAGATAAGTGGCGTTGACTTGTTGAATCTTTGGTACAAGCATTTGGGACATCCTTCTCTATAAGTGACCTAATCAATTTTTGTTGTAGATTTAAAAAAAAATGACGTTTTGTATAAGAGTTGTGATGTGTGTCATCGGACAAAACAAAGGAGAGAAAAAAATTTCTTTGAGTAATTTTAGAGTTTCTAGCATTTGTGAATTAATTCATTGTAATTTATGGGTACTTTATCGAATGACTTAGTCTTGAGGTGCATCGTATTTTTTATTATTGAAGATGATTATTCGCGTGCTAGTAGAGTTTTTTATTGATTGATAAGAAAGAAGTAGCCAAACTGTGAAGAGAGCAGAATGGAAGAGTGAAAAGAAAACATCATCACATATTGAATGTAGCACGGGCCTTGCATTTTCAAGGTAATTTACCTATAGAGTTTTAGGGGAATGTATTTGACGGCATGTCATTTGATTAATCGAACATCGTTCTTAACTTTGGACGGAAAAATCCCTTATGAGCACAATGTACGGTCAATCCGTTTGTATGATTATGTTACTAATATGATCCGTGTGTTTATGCACATAATTTAGGGAAGACGGGTGACAACTTTTCGAGTAGAAGTGGTAGGTGTATTTTTTTTATATTTGTTAGGACTAGGATTTACTATTTGTATATATATTCTTGTTACTCAATAGATGAAGGCAAGGCTTTTCTCTTCCTTTTTGACTCGGTCTATATTTTGGCAACCATTAAGTAAATTGTATATATCTTATATGTCGATTGTATAAACGGCATACAATATATACAACTAACATAATTTTATATAAGTTGTATGTATATATAATTTTTTTACCACATTTTGTTCAATAAAAGGTTATATTCAAATTGTATATAATTGTAGCTTTTGACTGAAATTACTGTTGAGGGTCCCATTATCATAAATTCAAAGGCTTCCTCTTTCGAGAATTCTTAGTATTACTTATATTAGGGAGAAAATTTGAAAAACGATTTATGAGCGAGTGAGAGAAAAAACACTTTGGTTTTCTTCTGGCAGAAACCTATTTGTAACTTTGAACAGATACTACTATTAAGGGTTGTGTGCCTTCCCTTTTATATATGATTGTACAAATTGTATGACATACCGATAATTTGATTGCTTTCCCTTTCTCTCTTTCTCCTTCAATTTCTTTTCCTCTTTCCATTGTTGTAACTGTTCCTTCCCTTCCTTTCATGTTCTCAAAATCTGATGTATAAAATATACATAAAACCTAATCAGGAGAAAGAATACAAAGAAACTGGAGAAAGTCATTGCAGAAAACACGATTGCAGATATAAAAATTCAGTTAAATAAACTTTGTTTAGCTAAGACCATGGTTGACTAACCTTTTTAATTGATGTTGAAGATGAAAATTCTGAGATATATACTGAGTCAACACAGATTATGTAATGGTTGCTCCTCTCTGTTTTTGTGTATGTATGAATTCTCCCCTTTTCAACAAACCAACAACTTAGAGATTAGAAGTTGAAAATTCGAAATAGGATAAGGGCACCATATCATTGATGTTAGGTAGAAATTGGTTGGACGCCAATTTTGAAATATATAGTGTTTAGCTTTAGCAAGGAGGGAGTTTTTGGAGAGAGTAAGACGAGGGTGTATCCAAAAAGCCTCTCTATCCAAACTATCCTCTCCAGACCCCACTAGTGAATTATACTGGGTTGTTGTTATTGTTGTTATTGTTGTATAGTCTTTAGAGGAAAACAATGTCCCAAATAGTCAACTATCTTTGTACTTTAACTCAAACTAATCCTATTTTTTTTTATATGGAGCACAAATAATCCACATTCTTTAATAAAGTGGTACACTTTTAGTCTCCATGTTTCACTACTAGAAATCCGCTAAACACCGACCAAAAAAGCCGACCAAAGTTGGTCGGTTATGGCAAATTACTGACTAAAACGCGACCATTTATGTGTGGACGGTATTTTGACGGTCGGAAAGGCATACCGATCAAAGTTGGTCGGAAATTACCGACCAACGTTGGTCGGTCAATTAAATTCAAAAAAAAAAAATATTGCAAAAAAAAACCGACCAAAGTTGGTCGGTTTTTTAATTATGTAATCAAAAGATTCACCATCTGGGAATCGAACCGGGGTCTGTACTGTGGCAGGATAGGTGCATTTTATTTTAAGACTGTCTTTTATTTGATTTATACTCTTTAATTGTATTTTTGCACAAAAATAACCGACCAAAGTTGGTCGGTTTTTTAAAATGACCGGCCGAATTAACCGACCAATTTTGGTCGGTTTTTTTAATATTAATTTTTATTTATTTTAATTGAAATACCGACCAAAATTGGTCGGTTTCTTGAAAAATAAATTTTGCGGGACTCAAAAATAGTTTCCCGCATTTTTGCGCCAAAGAAAACCAACCAAAGTTGGTCGGTTTCGTAAAAAAAAATTTAATAAAAAAAATATTTTGAAAAATCGACCAACTTTGGTCGGTTTTTTGGCCGGTTGTTTGACCGACCAAAGTTGATCGGTCGACCTTAGTCGGTTTTTGCCGAATTTCTAGTAGTGTTTGATATGAAAAAATAAAATTCCATAGGAAAATATTTTCCTAGAAAATGAGTTGTTATCATTTATTTTTCCTTGTTTGTTTGGTTGGTTTGTTTAGAGAATAAAATATTTTTTAGAAATTGTTTTTTGCTACTTTTCTTACCCCCTCCCCCTTCTCCCAATTCCCCATGTTTCTCGTGCTCCCCTTCCCCCTCCCGTCCCCTTCTCCCAACCCCAATTACCCAACGTTTTCAAAACTATATTTTCTTCAAGAATTTAATTATTCTTTTAAAAATTTACAAAAACCTAAAGGGAATAATGTGTTGCTTTACCTTTTCTCGCAAAAACAATGTTGAAATTTGTGTCACGCAACTAAAAAGAAAATACTCTTTTTTTGGTTGAAAAAGAAAGTACTCTTTCTACAACATGAAAAAAAGTACTTATTTTGTTAAAATGAAAGAAAATACTTTATCTATATCATAAAAAGAAAATACTTTTTGCTACATTATTTTGTTGAAATGAAAGAAAAATACTTTTTCTAAATCATAAAAAAAAAAAACGAATTAACCCAAATAGCCGCCTACCCAACTACTTAAACTAAAAATATCCGGTAGATGTATAATATATGTATAATTTAAGTATTATATGTGTATAATTATGTATAATAAATGTATAATCTATGTATATGGCCAGAAAATGTAAATAGTGAAGAAAAGATTGAAGAAAAGGGTGTGGAAGGTTGAAGAAATATTTTGGAAAATGTTTTCTTCTCTTGACAGGGAAAATATTTTTCTCCAATTGGAGGAAAATGAGTTCATGAGGAAAATATTTTCCAAAATATTTAAGCCAACCAAACATGAGAAAATTGAAAAATATTTTCCGGAAAATATTTTTTTTTCATATCAAACATGTAACTAAAAGTGTATCACTTTATTAAAAAATGTGGACTATTAGTGTTCCATGTGAAAGAAATATGTCACGACCCAAAATTTCCACCTTCGGTATCGTGATGACGCATAATATTTCACTTGCTAGGCAAGCCAACGTTAGAATAATTTAAACTATTTTTTTAAAAAAAATTTAGATTTCTTAATAACAAAGAAACAAGTGCGGAAATAAAGTCTAAAATAAAGTGAATAATCCATAATAATAGCGATGTCTAAAATACTATCCCAAAACTGGAGTCACAAGTGCACGAGTTTCTAGAATAATATAAACAAGGGTCTGAATAAAATAAAGTTGTATGAAAGAAAGCACACAGCTAAAATAAAGTAGAAGGGGACTTCAGAACTGCGAACGTCGTGCAGCTATACCTCAAGTCTCCACTTGTAGCTGAATCCGAGCAAAATCTACAATACACCGCTAGGACCAACTCAGGAATCTGCACAAGAAGTGCAGAGTATAGTATGAGTACAACCGACTACATGTACTCTGTAAGTACTTAGCCTAACCTCGACGAAGTAGTGACGAGGCTAAGGAAGGTCACTTACATTAACATGTACGCAATAATAGTAATAACAACAATAATAGAAATAAAACAAGTAACTCATTTTAATAGTTGAAGCCAACTCGGCAGTCATAACCAACTATTATTTCAATCCATTTCCATTGCGGCGTGCAACCCACTCCAACAATATAATTCTTCAATAAATTTCTGTTGCAGCGTGTAACTCGCTCCAACAATATAAACTTAAAATATAATCCGTTGCGGCGTGCAACCCGATCTCCTAATATATTCCTTTTCATCTTCGTTGTGGCGTACAACCCGCTCCAACAATATAATTTAACAACTCTTAAATATAATAAAAATACTCTAATAAATACCACGTTCAGTAAGAAATTATTAGGCAACAATGAACACAATATTTATAAATTATTTAGGAACAAGTAATGACAAGTAGCAATTAATTGAGGAAATCAGGAAGAAAATAGGCAATTTAATTTCTAATATACTAAATGTCAAGTAGCAATTAAGTCACATAAGTCAAATAAATATGTAACAATTATAGCATGGATTCAAGGCATAATATTGAGTAAGGAATATGTGAGAAATAATTAATATAATAACTAATTTATGTCTCAAAATAATTTATGATTTTAAATAATTATGCTAACAATTAATTTGACGACATATAGGCACTCGTCACCTCGCCTATACGTCGTTCACATGAATTTCATATAACAAATCATTCAAGGGTTCTATTCCCTCAAGTCAAGGTTGACCATGATACTTACCTCGATTTACAACCAACTCCAGATTTCAATACACCCTTTCCTCGCGAATTAGTGTCCGAAAATTTTAAATCTAGTCACAAACAATTCAATATACTCAACACGAATCGTAGGAATTAATTCCATATGAATTTTACTAATATTTCGGATTAAAATCCAAAATTCATTTTAAAATTTGACTGTGGGACCCACGTCTCGAATCCCAAAAAACACACAAAATCCGAACAACCGTTCCGATACGAGTTCAACCATATAAAAATTATCGAATTCCAATATCGGATTGACCTTCAAATCTCAGTTTTACTTTTTTGGAAGATTTTATAAAAATCTGATTTTTCTTCCATAAATTTACGGATTCATGATGTAAATGAGTATGAAATCATGAAATATAATTAATATAGGATAATGAACACTTACCTCAATGTTTTTCCATGAAAATCGCCCAAAAATCTTCTTACCCGAGCTCAAAATCGTGAGAAGTGAAAAATGGGATGAAATTCCATTTCCAGAACTTAAGTTCTGTTGCCCAGTCATTTACCCTATGCGATCGCGAAGCAAAAAAAATTTCTAGTATTTTTTACTCTATGCGATCGCGGCCATTCTCCCGCCATCGCGAAGAACAAATTTTTCCAACAACCTTCTCCAACTCTTCCGGACAACCTCTAGTATAATGGTCATAACTATTTGTACAAAACTCCAAATAACAAATGGCTATCTTTCTAAAAACTAGACACCAATATCTACAACTTTCACGTTTTGGCCATCTCCTAATTCCTTTTACATTTCGAGATATAAGCTGTCAAAGTCAGCCATGTGCAACACAAATTTCTTCATCGCGATTTCCAAACATCTTCCCGGACAGCCTGTAGTGTACTAATCATAACTTTTTGTACACAACCCCAAATGCCAAATCGTTTACTTTTATGAAAACTAGACAAAAAAGGATACAACTTTCATTTTTGGATCATCTCCAATTCCTTATAGATTGCGAGATATAAGCTTCTAAATTTGGGTCAGTGCAGCAGAAGTTTCCTCTACGCGATCATAAAAGGTAATCCGCGATCGCGAAGCACTGGTCAATTTCTCCCATTTTACTCATCGCGATCGCGAACAATTACCCACGATCGCATAGAACACTGCTATAGCCAAAAACCAGCAGATAAAAATAGCCTAGAAATGGTCTGAAACCACCTGAAACTCACCCGAGCCCCTCGGAACCCCGTCCGAATATTCCAACAAGTCCTGAAACATAATACGGATTTACTGGGGGTTTCAAATCACGTCAAACAACATCGAAATTAAAAATCACACCTCGATTCGGACTTTTGAGTTTTAAACTTTTCAATTTATAAAACTTGTGCTGAAACATGTTAAATGAATCCGGAATAACTTCAAATTTGGCACACAAGTCATAAATAACATAATGGATCTACTCCAATTTTCGGAATCTCAATCCGAGTCTGATATCAATAAAGTCAACTCCACGATCAAACTTTGAAAATCTTTAGTCTTTATATTTCTAGTTTCCGTTAAATAGCGATAATTTGAGCTAGGGACCTTTGAATTCGATTTCGGACATACGCTCAAGTCTCAAATCACGATACGGACCTATTGGAACTGTCAAAATACTGATCCGGGTCAGTTTTCTCAAAACATTGACCGAAGTCAACTCAGTTGAGTTTTACATCTTTATTTCACATTTTAATCAATTTTTCATATAAAACTTTTTCCGAAAAATTATTCGGACTGCGCACGCAAGTCGAGGAATGATGAATAGTGCTTTTCGTGGTCATAGAACACATAAATGAATGTTTAAATTAAAGATGACATTTTGGGTCATCACATTCTTCACCTCTAAAATAAACGCTTGTCCTCGAACGAAATTAGAAAAGTACCTCAGTTGGTGAAAATGTGTGGATATTTACTCAGCATGTCCGACTCAGACTCCCATGTAGATGCTTCTACCGACTGACCTCTCCATTGCACTCGAACTGATGGATAACTCTTAGACCTCAACTGTTGGACCTGCCCGGGCTAGAATAGCTATCGACTCCTCCTCATAAGTCAAATCCTTGTTCAATTGGGCTGAGCTGAAATCTAACACATGGGACGGATCACCATGATATTTCGGAGCATAGACACATGGAACACCGGATGAACTGCTGATAAACTAGGTGGTAATGCAAGCATGTAGGCTACTTCACCCTCCCTTTAAAGAATTTCAAAGGGTCCTATATACCTAGGGCTCAACTTGCCCTTCTTTCCGAACCTCATTACACCTTTCGTAGGTGAAACCCGGAACAATACTCTTTCTCTAACCATGAATGCAATATCACGAACGTTATGATCGGCATAACTCTTTTGCCTAGACTGAGTTGTGCGAAGTCGATCCTGAATAATCTTGACCTTATCCAAGGCATCCTGCACCAAATCGGTACCCAATAATCGAGCCTCTCCCGGTTCAAACCAGCCAACTAGCGAACGACACCGTCTACCGTATAATGCTTCATATGGAGCCATCTGAATGCTCGACTGATAGTTGTTATTATAGGAAAACTTCGCAAGTGGCAAGAACTGATCTCAAGAAACTCCAAAATCTATAACACAAGCGCGAAGCATATCTTCCAATATCTGAATAGTGTGCTCTGACTGTCCGTCTGTCTGTAGATAAAATGTTGTACTCAACTCAACCCATGTGCGTAAATCACGTTGTACAGCCATCTAGAAGTGCGAGGTGAACTGTATACCTCGATCAGAAATGATAGACACGGGCACGCCGTGAAGGCAGACAATCTCGCGGATGTAAATCTCAGCTAACCGCTCTGAAGAATAGGTAATTGCCACTGGAATGAAATGTGCTAACTTGGTTAACCTGTCTATAATGATCCATACTGCGTCAAACTTTCTCTGAGTTCATGGGAATCCAACAACAAAATCCATAGTGATACGCTCCCACTTCCACTCAGGAATTTCTAATTCTGAAGCAAACCACCAAGTCTCTGATGCTCGTACTTAACTTGCTGACAATTCAGACACCAAGCTACATATGCAACTATATCCTTTTTCATTCTCCTCCACCAATAATGTTGCCATAAATATTGATACATTTTGGCAGCACCCGGATGAATAGAATACCGAAAACTGTGAGCCTCTTCAAGAATTAATTCATGAAACCCATCCACATTAGGAACACAAATACGACCTTGCATCCGCAAAACTTCATCATCTCCCACATCAACCTGCTTGGAACCACCATGATGCACCGTGTCCTTAAGGACAAGCAAATGAGGATAATCATATTGTCGCTCTCTGATGCGCTCACAAACTGATTGGCCAAAGTCTGAACATCTGTAGGCTGCAGCTAACAGCCTCTCACCAAGTGGAATATATGCAAGGATGCCCATACTCTCAGCCTTTCTACTCAAAGCATCGGCTACCACATTAGCCTTTTCAAGGCGATACAAAATGGTGATATCATAGTCTTTCAACAGCTCCAACCATCTTCTCTGCCTCAAATTAAGATCTTTTTATCTGAATAGATACCGTAGACTATGATGATTTGTGAATACTTCAT
This sequence comes from Nicotiana tabacum, assembly GCF_000715075.1. Classification (NCBI taxonomy): domain Eukaryota; kingdom Viridiplantae; phylum Streptophyta; class Magnoliopsida; order Solanales; family Solanaceae; genus Nicotiana; species Nicotiana tabacum. The sequence continues at coordinate 13,781,659 of NC_134097.1, read as the reverse complement.
ATGACATGCCGTAGAGGTAGTGTCTCCAAATCTTCAGCGCATGATAAATGGCTGCCAATTCTAAGTCATGAATAGGATAATTCTTCTCATGGACTTTCGACTGCCACGATGCATAAGCAATCACTCTGTCATCTTGCATTAATACTGCACCAAGTTCAATACGACATGCATCACAATACACCGTGTAAGACCTCGAACCTGTAAGTAATACCAATACTGGGTTGTAGTCAAAGTTGTCTTGAGCTTTTGAAAGCTCTCCTCACACTCTTCGGTCCACCTGAACGGAGCACCCTTCTGGGTCAATCTAGTCTTAGTAGTTGTTCATAATCAATTATAGAATCGTCAATTAACTTCATGTTAATAAAAATCTCGTTTTAAACCTTCATAATACTGATAACGAGATGCGAGGCATGAAGACCTCATAATTATTTACCCGAATTAACGAGTCACATTTAACGCCACCTAGGTGGGCACCTACCTCGTAGGTTAAAACTCAATAATTACAACACGAATTTGGCAAGTATGCATAGAGAATTTTATACAAGAATTTTCAAATAATGCGAACAGGCATGACTCCCTATTAGTACTATAGTACAAATTTAATATCACAAGGGAGAACTTAAACACAAGAATTTTCCTCACAAGGATCTCGTCCTTATATAACTTCCACCGCAGCTCGTAGACCGGTTTAAGCATATCAATTTATATTAAAATGCGAGGATCTCGCCCTCAGTTCTAAATTACACGTTATATGCACATCGTGCCAATTGAAACTTTCCATTTTCTCCTTTTAAATAATTTCCGTTAAACAAAATCACAACACATAATAAATCCCACACCGGTAGGGTATATAATTCATAATTTGTAATTAATTATCCAAAAATTACATCAAAACTTACCGAAATGAGTAACAGAAAGCCACCTTTAACCTCGCAGCTCTTATTAGTGACCATCATGGAATTATAGGCGTAGTTATCTCCATAGAATCTCCCAATATGAGTAAACACATAAGTAGATTATAGAATTACGAAGCTCACTCATAAGTGGAGCACAATAGGAGGACTCGTCTCGATACTCTAAACCGAATCAAATTAAGAAAATTATTCCTTTATATTAAATCGAGGTCGTACCTGTAACGATACCATCTGATGTAACGACCTCAGCCATACCATAAAAAACAATATATCAATGGCTGGGCCTCCACCTCTAGGACGCCATCTACCCGCCCATCCTTCACCCCTAACTGGTCGTGTGGGTGGTGTAATAACTGCAATGGGGCACGTAGCCTGAGTGCTTTGATGAAATATGTCTCTCTCAAGTCTGGGACAATTTTCTCATGATGTGCCTAGTATCACCGCATTCATAACAACCCCTTTGCGGGTTTGGCTTCTCATACTGAGTCTGTGTCAGTTAACTGGAATAACCATTGTACGAAACTCATATCGGTGGTGCATTAAAAGAACTTACTGGAACACCCCGAGTAATCCGATGTGCGGACTGGGCTGGCCGACTGCTTGAGCCCCCGCCATAATAATTTATACTTGCAGAGTAAAATCCACTGAATCCTCCAGAACCTCGAAACCTCTTGGTCTCCTTAGTTTCCTTTTTCCCCACCACAAATACGTTCTAATATCTTGGTAATTTCTATCACTAGCAGAAATGAAGTATCAACCTGTAGATCCTAAGTCGTACAAAATTTTACGATCATAATTGAGTCCTTTAATGAGTCTGTGGACTCACTTCTGGCTGTAGGAAGTAAAGTAGGAGTATGACGGGCTAACTTATTGAACCTAATGGCATATTCTGACACCGTCATAGTGACCTGACGCAACAGTTCAAACCTTATGCGCCACGCATTACGGAGAGTCCAGAAAACAAACTCTTTCAAAACCATTTCTCAGAACTGAGCCAAGTGGGCGGTATTGCATTGGATGGTCTGCCCTCTTCATAGGCTTGCCATGAACACCGGTAAAGAGTTATCTCCCCCAAGGCCAATTTCTTCTTTTGTTATGCTGACTCAACACTGTTGAGCTATCCCATTTCTTAACATACTCTTCGATTCTTCTTTGGGGTAACCCTTACCCTATTTATAACATTCGTCCTTTAAGAATTGTCATTCTGCACTGCTTTGTTCCTGCTGCAAACAAAGAAAAATTGTGAGTTTTAAAAGTGGTGGTCGGTTCGTGGCCTTGATGTCTTTGGCAACTTGGCTTTGTACCCATCTTCTTTTAATGATGATTTCAACCTGTCACTAGATATTTCCTGAATACCACTTCCATTTCTGCCTTTGACTTTTCAAACTTTTACATGATGGTTGGTCGCTTAGGACTTAACCTTTTCAACTTTAGTTTGCCTTTGTGGCATTTCACTTTCGACTTATTTCCTCAACACTTTCAATTTCAAAGAATTGGAGAAACTTTGGCTTTTCAACCTTTGCCAAAGCGGTTAGCCACTTGGAACTTAACCTTTTTCAACTTCATTTTGCCCTTGTAGGCACTTTTAATTTGATTTTCTCCTTACAAGAGTTTTTGATTTCGAAGCATCGGCCGCCATGGCCAGTCGAAGTCGACTTGACCCCTCTGCCGAGTCTGGGTGCCTTTTTTGCATATTAGCTTGAATCAAACGAGAGTCCTGTAAATCAGTCTTGTTATTCCTTCTTTGCCTTAGTTTCAAAGCAGAGTTAGACCAAAAGGGATTCAAGGAAAAACAAACAGTAGAATGGAGAATGAATTTAGACAAGAGGTATCCCTTTCGGGGAAAGGAAAGAAGGACTTATCTGGAGTACATGCAGATTTCAATAAACATGACATACTTTTTAGACTGGATGCATGATCTGTGTAAACTGTCCGACTCTCAGAAGTTCATCAAAACTTTTGTCTCAAAATCGAGAAACCTTGCCCAGGATTATTTCGATGCCAATGGTTGTGAGGATTCTCTTTTCGATCAGTGGCGCCCTTTGTGGGTTTTCACCAGTTGACCTCTCTCTTCTCACCATCGCCTTATAGTGCTCTTTGCGAGTTTTCACTAACAAGACTTTCTCATTTTAATTTCTCTGATTACCATCGCCTTACGGTACCCGTGAGGGCTTTCACCAATAAGACCCTCTCATTTTATTTCTCATTTGATCGCATCGGATCCAAGTAACTATATCCTCCAATTTGAACCTCTTTGTCGATTGATCGGAAGGACTTGAAAAGGATTTTGGGTAAAAAGGATTTGGATTGAATTACAACTTTGGAACCTCTAAGGCGAAACCATCACCGAACCATTGTAACATCTGCCCCAGTTTTTTTTTTTTTTTTGGGAATGTGAATTTTTGTTTTGGTGTGACTGAACCCTAGAGAGAGGCTGCCTATGTATCCTTTCGGAATCAAGTCGAAAGTAGTTCAAGCAATATGAACTTGTTTGATTTTTTGTTTTGTTTTTCTTCTGTTTTGTTTTCATTTCTCTTTTTTTTTTTCTTCTTTTTTTTCTTTTTCTTCTTTTTCTTCTTTTTCTTCTTTTTTATTGAACTTGTTTGATTTTTTGTTTTGTTTTTCTTCTGTTTTGTTTTCATTTCTCTTTTTTTTCTTTTTTTTTCTTTCTTTTTCTTCTTTTTTATTTGTTTTTTTCTTTTTTTAATAACTCCGTCAGGTTCCAAAGAGGGTAATCAAAGAAAGGTAACCGACTCAAAGGGTTGACAAAAGGGTTAATGGTGTTTGGGTAGCGAGAATAAAAGCCTTCGTCATCCCAATCAGAGAACATTAATGCTACATAGAGGGTCGAACATAATACCTTTTGACTGCATCCGCGTTGACAGTTGTTTCAGGGACATTTCCTTCGATGTTTCCTAGGTACAACGCTCTCTTTTGGCAGCACTCTCGTTATAATGTATGGACCTTTCCAATTTTGAGCCAATTTTCTTTTAGCTTCTTCATGAGGTGGGAGGATACGTCTTAGGACGAGTTGTCCTATTCCAGATTTCCTGGCCGCACTTTCTTGTTATAGACACGAGCCATTATTTGTTGGTACAATTGCCCCTGGAAAACTGCGGCCATTTGTTTTTCATTAATCATAGTCAATTGTTCCAACCGGGTCTTGACTGATTCATTATCCTCGATCTCGGCTTCAACAATGATCCTAAGAGAGGGAATCTCAACTTCGTTCCCATTTTCTATTTATTTTCTTACAAGCCTTGTCTTCAAAACATTCTACTTCTTGATTAATTATTTAGAGGTCTGACAACGTCTTAGGATCTGGGCATGAAGTCCGCAAGCATGTCATGTGTTTAAAATCTGCATTAACAGAGCTGAAAAAAGAATAAGAAAGGTGACAAGATTAAGAAAAGAGACATTCCTTGACAATAAAATATTAATTTTATTTGATTTTTTAAAAAAATTTTAAAGATAGAAGGGTTTACATCAGAAAGTAAGACAATAGAAGTAAAACGTCCGGATTACACCCTGAAATAATCTGGACGCAGAAAGGATAGCAAGACTGGCTACCGAGACTCCCGTTTGAAGGGGGACTTTCAGGATTGGCAACCGTTTTTAGATTTTCTTCTGTCTCGGCAATGGCTGCAATGGCCTTCAGTGCCGGATCAAATTTCTCATTTTCACAGATCATTCAGACTATTGGCCCATTAGTGTGAGTAGGGAGAGGATTGTTCATCATATTAGGGGCCTATTCATCCCTAAGCATTATTGTCTTGACCTCGGTGAGGTCTTCCACTGCTCTCTTAAAAGTCCAACAGTCTTCTGTATCATATCTCACTATTCCAGAGTGGTATTCACATCTAATATTAGCCGGTGCGAAGGGAACTCGGGGCTTGGCCGGTTCGGGGCCACTACTGCAGCAGGCCTAGCTTGACTAGCTTTTGGAACAAGCTCGAGTATGATTCACCAATAGGGGTGAACTGATTCTTTCTGAAAGGCTCTCTTGGGCAAGGATTGTATTGGGGATCATTTGGTTGGGGGATTATATGGAGCTTGGTAAGAACGAGCATTTCTGGGAAGTGGATCTCCATTTTGTGTATAATGCAGTGGCCGTGTGTAAAGTTGCGCGTTCATCACCGCATAGGGAGGCGGTGCAACGACCTGTAATGTAGCCTTAAAGGCAGCATAACTCAAGATTCGACCCGTTTTTTAAACAATTTTCGATCATCTCCCCAATTTTGATAGCCTCGCCGAACGAATTACCCATAGCGGACATCGTGTTCTGGAAGTAGTCCGCCTCTTGGGCCTATTGGAAGACCGTAACCATTTCTGCTCCATCCATTTGAGTTTTTACCATGGTGGATTGTTCGCGCCATTTGACAGCATATTAACGGAAACTTTCCGTCGTTTTCTTTGTCAAACTGGATATAGAGTTCTCTTTTTGGATTTTCACTTTTGCTTTCTTTTTTTTTTCTTTGTTATTTTTGTCACACTTTTTTTTTTCTCTTCTTTTTTTTTCACTCAATTTATTTGATGGCAATGATCGAATCCGATGGGGATTACCTACGTATCATGACCCCAAATGAATCAGACCTTGCGTAGTTCGGGAGATCAGAAATAAAATAGATAAACTAACTTCCTTTTTCTTCATATACTAATCCGACAAAATCTCCTAGCAAAGAAAATATTTTAAAATATTTTTCCTTATTTTTTTGTTTTTTTTTAATTGGTGAAAGAAAATATTTTTGAATTTTGATTTGTTTTGTTTTGTAAATTTCAAAAGAAACAAAATATTTTTTTGGATTTTGATTTTGTTTTTTTTTTGAATTTTGGGAGAAAGACATTTTTTTTAAGAAAAGGAAGAAAATATTTTTGGACTTTTGGTCGAAAAAAAAAACTTCTAAAGAAGGAATTAAAGGAAAATATCTTTTTGGATTTTTGAAAATTGGGGGCCGGAACCGATAGGGTTTGCCTACGTATCTCACATCCGGTGAGAATCAGACACGCGTAGTTCGGTCGGTGTTGACCTAATAGAAAAACATGATTTTTTTTTTTGGTTTTGTTTCAAAATATTTGGCTTATTTTTTAAATGACTCTTTTTTTTTTCAATATTTCCGCAGAGTTTCATGATTTTTCAAATACCTGGATTTTTCATAACCGGGTAAGTTTCTCTCTCCTCACTCTTGGTTTTTCTTGATTTTTTTTCTATTCTAGAAGATGGTCAACATGCAAGCCGAAACAAATAAGTGCACAAGTAACACGTTAAATGCATTAGGATGGTCTTTTGAATTGGGTACACCTGTCCTAGACAGACTCAACCCTTGTGTTGAGTCCCCAAAGTCAAATGCACGTGATGCAAACAAACATACCTACTAGGGATTCGACATGAGGTTTGTTCTTCTAGGTTTAAATCATGGTGGAGAAGATATCTAGACTGGCTTACTCGAGCGGACAACTCGAGCCGGGGTGGGTCAGCGTACCGGTAGCATTGCTTTCCGGCTTAGCTGGTGGTACTCCCCGCCTAAAATATGTGTGACTAAAATCCTTCACCGAGTGACAAGCACCTCGGTTATCTCAAAGAAAGCAGGTTATGTCAAGCAAATGCCCAATTTTTATTTTCAAGAAGACTTAGATGGGGTGCGGGAGAAGACAATTTATATGTATAGTTCAACAATATCTAAGCGGTAAAAAGCGAACAAGTAGCACATTAGGCACAAATAAATCGCAATATATACAAAATTAATAAATCCAAATAAAAAGTCAACATGTGCAAGCCCGAATTCTATTATCCCCAGCAGAGTCGCCAAAGCTGTCACACCCCTTGTTTTACCCAGCAAAAGATATGTATGTTTATGTGGATTGTGAATTAAAGAGTTTTTCCAATTAAGGTGACATTTTTGAAATAGGGATTATTTTGTTATTCAGAGTCGCCACTTGAAATTGATTTTTAGTGTTCCAAGTCACCTTTTATTTGAATCCCTAGTCAAAGGAAGGTTTGACTCTTTTATTATTGGTTTGCGAAAACAAAGTCCGGATAAGGAATTCTGTTGACCGGGGAGAAGGTGTAAGGCATTCCCCGAGTCCCGTGGTTCTAGCACAGTCGCTTTATTGACTTAAACTTAGCTTGAATATCTGAATTATTACATGTTTAAAACCTTGTATGCGTTACCGCTTCTATACCGCTTTTAATATTTATAGAATTTATTTAAATAAGTCACGATGCCGCGCACCTATTATTTTTTTTACACATTGCGAATCGCGTCACGTGAAGTGCACCCACGATTTACAACATGTTTATTTTTATTATTATTATTTGAAGTTATGATCGGGTCACATGGAATGCATACCCGAATTGGGGTTATATATCATGACTATACCACGTGAACCGTACCCATAGTCACGATGATTTATTTAATCTCACATTACTAGTAATAAAGTAGATAACGACCTTGTTTGCATATTTAACAACGATTATAGCTACAATTATTTAATCATTTCAGTAATGAAACAATTCATCAATTTCTCTAAAGCAATACATAAAAGGTCTGCAGCGTTTTATTTAATCACTTTGTTTAATAACCAAAATTTGTGATTCAAGTAATTGCTAATTAACAAACCCAACTATTTCCTTACTAGGACAAATCCCCTTTTAGTATATTACCCATTTAAAACAACTGAAAATCAAAACTTTTTATTCTAATTAAACTCAAAACTTAAATGTTGTCCAAATTCATTCACAATGAGGCATCATGAATTCATCAAGAATGCATTAACAGAACCCAAACAAAACACATGGAAAAGATTCATGAACAAACAAAAGTTTTAGGAAAGGTAAGAATGAACCTTTATACTCAGCAAATAACCTTCTTCAATAGATCAAAACGCAAAGCTTCCAACGTAATCAAAATATATGAATCCCAGAGATTACAACTCGGATAAAGAACTCGAACAAGACCCACGGCAGGAGCACTCGAACAACGACCTCCACGATTTTGATAAAAGAAAGGAAATTGGGTTCCGTTCGGGTGATTTTCGGACTGTTTCATGGAGGCTTCAAGCAAGTTTCATGGCTGCGTACGGAGATCCATTTTGGAGCTCGGTTCATGGTTGTTTATTTTGGAAAAGTTTGGGGCAGGTTTCATGGCAGTTTTCGGCGTTTTTTGGGCTGGATTTTGCTGCTTTTTGGACTGATTTCATGGCTTCTAAATAGCTGATTTTGCAGCAGCTATGGTGTTTTATTGAGATGGTTTATGGACTGGTTTTGAGAGCTGGTTTGGAGGTATTTTTGGGGTTACTTTCAGCTGATTTTTCATGCTGATTTGGCGTGATTTTGGGGAAAGTTCAGGATGGTTTTAAGGACTGATTCATGAAGGGGTTTAGAGGGGGTTACGCTGTGGCATTTTGGGTTGTTCGGAAATGTTTTGGGGGTGGTTTGAGGGCAGTTTTTGAAGCTGTTTAAAGCTGGCTTTTGGGGGGGGGGGGGATTTTTAGGATGGTTTAATGCTGATTTTTTTGGGCGAAGACTATGAGCTTTGTATAGCTATCAAAATGGCTGAAGGTGCTGGAGTTGTGGCTGATTTTGGGTATGGGGTTTGTGAGTCGGGAATAATAGTCTGATTATTGCAGGAAATCCCCAACTCTAGAGAGAGTTTATCACGATATCTCAGCATAATGAGACGAGAATATAGTATGAACGGTCAGTTCTCTTCCTCTTTTATGTTTTCCTTTCACTTTAGAGGTATGTGGATCAGTGGGTCATAGTTAATCTGTTCTTCATTTTCTATAATCAGGAACAGAAACAATACGAATGAGGTATTCGGAAGTGCATCCAATACTTTCACTCCTTCACAAGGAATTCCAGAAATAGAACAATTAACAAGACTGCTGTCGTCCACTAGGGATACGCTTATTAGCCAAACTGCACAGCGCTTTCTCGTAAGTGCTTGCTCCTGCTTATGTTTTATTAACTGCTCTCCAATTCCTTCAAATGTTCTAAGATCAGCCGAACATTTTTGACTGGTGGGAGTTTCTGTGTTGGCATAGGAATTGGAAAGGGATCTGCGCCAAAATCTGAACGTGAGTTATCCGAGGGTGCGCCAGGGAACCCAGTCAAATGCACAGACAACAATTGGAACAATGTTCAACAATCTAGGTGCATATATTTTTGAACTTGGCCGTGCAGTGATGGGAGTCCGAATGGGTGACAATGGGGTATTATACTTTGCTCTCTACTAAATGGATTAGTTTTTCTCTTAATAACATGATCATGTCTGTTATCATTTTCAGAGTACTGCCGTAGTTAATGCTGGCCCTGCAGTCTATATAACCGACTCGGGTCCACTGTCCATCCAGGTAGCCTCGTCATTGTTCCTCTACTAAAACCAAATCTATATCTGACAATTAAACTTTGTAAATCCAACGTTCTGTCCGTCAACAGGAAGAACTTTATTCTGTGCTGCTCTTAACAATACACAGGCTGATCAACTCTGGTTTAGTAAATGATAATGATACGAGGCTGCACCAGAGGCAGGTTGGTACACAAATGATAGGAGGTTTGTTACGTAGGTAGTTCATAAGATTTGACATTATTTCTGTACGCTATCTAGCAGGCAAATGAGCAAGGTAAGATGAACGCGTAGTTTTATGTGCACCATAAATAGAAATGAAATAATATAGTTCACTTGTGAAATTATTACTTACTAGTTTCTCCATTTAGACTCATCTCTTGGTCAATGCTTATTATACAAAATAAAAATATCAGTTTCAATATCAAGTTTTTTTTTTCTTCTTTTTAAATCAAGGAAAAAAAGTGTCAGTGGCTGTAAAGAAGTTAAGAGCTAAGTTGGATTGACTAACAACTAGAAGAGGTATTCAAAATAGAAATCTTGAAGATGCATTGGCGTTTTACTGCTATAAAAAGGGATAAAAGCATCTAGATCTCGTCGAGTCCCTGAATTTGGTTTAAAATATTTCTCAAAGATGATTCTATGATCTTTATTCTTAATTAGGAAGACAAGCATCCAATATGCTACGAGTCAGATACACCAGATACTTTCTTAGACCCATAGTTGCCACAGCTGATCAAAGTGAAGTTCAGGTGCCACCAGGAAGTAGCGTACCAACGGAAGTTAGCCAATTTTTGAGAAGTATGTTCCTCAGTGGTGAAGTTCAAGCTGCTACACCTGCAGGTGCAACTGTGAATAACGTCGTTGACAACGCAGGGATATTAGGTGTATCTTCTGGACCATCAATTATAGAACCAAGAAGTGCTCATGAATCAGCTGGTGAAGTAAGTGTATTTTGCACCTTGAATGTTAAATAGTACAATCTTATGCTCTACACTTACGCAACTAGCATAGACTCAGCTTTCAGTCTATGCATCGACGTGTTTGTGCAGCCTGCTAATGAAGATGTTGGGACCTCTCATCGACAAACAGCTGATTTTGCTGAAAGCCCATCACATGCAAAACGACAAAGGGTATTACTATACAATTTAAGTTTTCCTGTCCATTATGCAGGCAGTTTGAGTTCTTTCATCCTCTCTACGTAAGACCTCTTCCTGTTGCTTCCACATAGAACCTTATAATTTAAGGAAGAAGAAAACAAGGTAACATAAGAAAGTGGCATAATTTCAAACTGTCTCAACTTCAAACAAAATAATAGTACAAGTTTCAGTATGACTAACTCCTCCTTAAATCCATTGACCATTGGCGGAGGCAGGAATTTCGGTAAGGGGATTCACAAAAATACAAAAATGGCATACTTGGTATTTGAACTATGACATATGTAATCTTTGAACTCCCTTTACCACTAATTTAGAAGTTTCTCTTATGTCAAGGGATTATATAAAAAAAAAAATATTTTTACCTTTGTATAATAGGAGGATTCGCCCTTGCCTTTGACATAGGAGTGCTGTAGCTTTTAACTTGAATATTCCCTTAGTTTTCCTATGGACATGTATATTTAAGTGGATGTGTATTCTTATAAATAAAAGTTTTACCAGTGATTCACAGCAACTATTCATATATTGTTAAATATTCAAGAAGATGTTAAACCTTTCAATTAGATTCCGATACATCAGAGGATATATGGAATATTTGGATTCATTTGTGTTAACTTCTTATTGATTTGGAGAAAACGTATGACAAAAGGTTCCTAGAGAGGTTCCATGGAGTTGTCCGGAGGCAAAAGGTGTGTCGGTTGCTTACATTAGGGTGGTTAAGGACATGTATGATGGAGCTAAGATTCGGGTTAGGACAGTGGGAGGCGACTCAGAGCATTTTCCGGTTGTTATGGGGTTACACCAAGGGTCTGCACTAAGCCCATTCCTATTTACCCTGGTGATGGATGCACTGACACACCATATTTAAGGGGGTGGCATGGTGTATATTATTTGCTGAAGACATAGTTCTGATTGATGAGATGCGAGGCGACATCAACGAGAAGCTGGAGGTTTGGAGACAGACCCTTGAGTCTAAGGGTTTCAAGTTGAGCAGGACTAAGATGGAATACCTAGAGTGCAAGTTCACCGTCGAGCCGATAGAAGCAGGAGTGGACTTGAGGCTTGAATCACAGGTCATCCCCAAAAGGAGCAGTTTCAAGTATCTTGGGTCGGTTATACAGGGGGATGGAGAGATCGACGAGGATGTCATATACCGTATGGAGGTTAGCGTCTGGAGTCATGTGTGACAAGAAAGTGTCATCGATATTCAAAGGTAAGTTTTATAGAGCGGTAGTTAGACCCGCTATGTTGTATGGGGCTGAGTGTTGGCCAGTTAAGAACTCACATATCCAAAAGATGAAAGTAGCAGAAATGAGGATGTTGAGGTGGATGTGCGGGCACACTAAGATGGATAAGATTAGGAATGAAGATATTCGGGAGAAGGTGGGTGTGGCCCCTATGGATGACAAGTTGCGGGAAGCAACGCTCAGATGGTTCGGGCACGTTCAAAGGAGAAACCCAAATGCCCCGGTAAGGAGGTGTGAGCGGATGGCTTTGGTAGATACGAGGAGAGGTAGAGGGCGGCCTAAGAAGTATTGGGGAGAGGTGATCAGACAGGACATGTCGTGACTTCAGATTATCGAGGACATGGCTCAAGACAGGAAGTTGTGGAAGTCGAGCATTAAGGTTATAGGTTAGGAGGTAGTTGTGCATATTTCTATGGCACACCAGAGTGAGGCTAGTCTGTTAGAATTTAGTCTTAGACTGCTAGTGGTTAAGGTTGAGTTCACATTACTCTTTCGTTCCTCTTAGTGCCATACTTTATCTACTGGTTATTGTTTTGCTTTTTATCTATTTTCTGGTTCTTGCGATGCTGTTATTTTTTTTTTTGTTTTATTGACGGTACTGATATATTGTATTTTTCATCTTCTTGAGCCAAGGGTCTATCGGAAACAACCTCTCTACCCCTCGGGGTTGGGGTAACGTCTGCGTACATACTACCATCCCCAGATCCCACTAGTGAAATTTCACTGGGTCGTTATTGTTGTTGTTGTTGTTGTGTTAACTTGTGATTATGGTAGGTGCTGAACATACTTATTAATTTAGTTTTTGGTTGCTGTTTTTTGACACAGATGGAGTGATGCCTTTGTTGTGGGAGCCTATTTTGTTGTAGTACATCATGTGTTTGGGGTATGATCAGCTGGCGACAAGATATTGCCAATTACTAATAGATAGTTAAATCATTCTTCAGCTCTGTGGAACTTTGTAGTTATTTTCTTGTCTGTTTTGTGACGATTTTTTACTGGATCGATCTTCCCTTAAAAACTTATGACAAAGGATTTTAAGCTTTCTGCTCATTGGTGTTGTCTTTTCATGATTTACGCTTTTACATATGTTGCCTTCAGATTATATAGTAGGAAATATATATATTAAAATTAAAATTAAAATACGTACAAGGATAGAGTGTAAGAATATTCACAGTTTCATGATATATTCCGTCAGTTTAGCTTGTTGAAACCTCAATTGTTTCCTTTTAAATAGTGATTTATTTGGTTTCATTGCACTCAATGGTAGAAAAAGGCAAAAGCTTCTTTTACAATATTACAGTAGGTAACACTAGGGTGAGACCTATCCTCTAAAATCTATTTGTCTTTCTTTATACCAAGGAAAGAAAAAGGTTACTTCCGGATCAGGAATAATAAATAAAATTGAAACAAGATTTAATTTTATACCAAAACGACTTCTGGCATCACTAGAATCTATGATCTAAGGTTTGCGGAGGTAAGAAAAGGTGTCCATAACTTGCTTCATCTGGTTATATTATATTATATTACTTAAACTTTCCTGCAATTACATTTTATGTGAATAAATTGTACAAAAAACATTTATACGATCACGTCTCTAAAAAAGTAAGTAATTATTTTGGTTATAAACTGCTACCATGCATTCATTTGTTTCTTTTTCTGGCCATCCTCATTATACTAATCTGCATACCGGATTCATAAACAAACGAGAAGCACAATCTAATATTGTTTTCCTTTTATGCATGGTAAATGCATAAAAGGAAAGATAATCAAACTTATAGTGTATTGAATTAATTATATGGTGTAGATATATAAGTGCTATCTATTGGTAGCAATTTGGGTTCAACTTGGTTTCACTGAAAAGCTGTAGTGAAGTCAGTAAGTTGGGAATTGGAAGAACGCAAGAGCTTAATAAACACACAAGAAAACAATTATTTTTGTTACATTTCACATTACAAAGTCTAAATACTTCATACTACCAATACCGAAAAAACTAGTCTGATATTTTCTTTTTTATGCTTGGAACAAAGGAATATGAAACAGAACTAAAATTCATCAATTATGAAATTAAAAAAAGATTAGATAAAGTTTTTAACTATATCTGATCAAACTTTTTGTGGCGCTTTCTACTCCAATAGTACTCCTTAGGCGAGATCAAGCTCTCCACATAATTAATGGTGTAACACATAGATACTTTCTCTCCACGAAGATGAAGGTTTTGCGTATCATCATTCTTCGGATTGTATACAACAAATTTTTCTTCAAGATCATTTATCTCCAAAACTACTACTCCAGAAAAAGGGCATTACAATTCCATAAAAAGGATTTATTTCTAAATTCCATATGAAAAATAATAATGTCCATGATTCCTTTACTCCATATTCCTTCATGACCAATATCTCAACACTCCCCTTATCATCTTTCAAGCAAGCCATACTTAGACATTCATTTAAAACTCCTAAACCAACTAAAGCATTCTCTTCTTGATCAGGCTTAGGCTCTGGGACGGGAAACATGTGGAATTTTTCAGAGATAGGATCAAAATAAATTATTTCTTTACAAGGACCAAAACTATCCCACATAACCCTTACTCTGTAGTGAAGTTGCAAGACATAGTGATCGCTCCTTGCCGTCGTTGAATCGAGAGCTGGAATTTTGGGCTTGAAATCCAAGAATGCCATTGCCTAGAAACACACTTGAAGCGTAACAGGGATTTCACGGGTAAATTTGAGAGAATATCCATAGTGATTTCGCTGGATAGATATACCACTAGCTTTTTTCGTTTTTGAAATGAACGTTTGTTTCTTTGGCTTTCCATCAAGGAAAGGCTGTGTCAATTTTACCCTACTAAACCATAACTTCTCAGTTCTATGGAAGACGTTAGTAACTGCTATATCACTATAACCAATATTTGGAAAAAAAAAGTAATTGACGGAGAAGATAGTTTATTATAAATCTCTAAAAAGATCTCAACAATTCTCCACTTCTTCACACATTCTCTATAATTCTTCATACAATTTTTCACACTTAAAATAAGCTAGCAATACCCCTATTTATAATAGTATGAAACCTATTTTAGCTAGAATTAGAAAAACTTATTCCTATATTAATTTGACTACAAATCCTAATAAACATGAATTAAATAAGCAAATGGGAGCGTACTACTCTTTGTTTCTTTTAGAATTAACTTATATGTTTGACAACATAAACAGAATAAATTACACTATCATCAGGATTTAGGATTTGGAGGTTGAAGGTAATACCATACTACTTCGGGCATCGGTTTCATTTATTTTTTCAGCTTTGATTAAGGTTATTTTTTCGATAAATAAAATCAAACGAAATAATTTAATAAATTTGACAACTTGGAACAAAGCAGTAAACATCAATAGTACTACTAATATCAACAAAAATATATAATTTATTTACTATTGTGTTCGATGAGTTTTCATATTCTAAAACTATCGTCTGACTTAACGATGAACTACTAGGAAAAGATGGACAACTAGAACTAAAATTTGCTATAAATGCATATTTTGATACTCAAAGAAAAAACTTAATAAATACGTTAAACTTTAAAATAGAAGCAAGAATTTATAAAATTTAAAAAGTAAGTAGAAACTATAAGGAAAAATTTACTTATAAGAATTTATCTATACTATATTAAAAGCACGAAGGCCCTTAGCGAAATGTCATTCGCCTTTTTTACCTTTAAAAATAGATTTCGCACTAGACAAAAATATAATTTAACTTGTTCTCTAATTTTTAGGAGTTCTAAATTAACTAAACTTTTAAATATAATTAAATCTTTTCCTTATCTGAATATGTAGAAAGTCCCGAAGTAAAATCGATTAGAACTTTACTTTATATAAACTATTTCCTTATTTTGACAAGTTAACATAATTATAACCTTCCATGTTAATTTTCCAATATTTATTTTCAGAATAGACAAATAAAGAAAAGAAAATGAAAAAGAAAAGAAGAACAGAAACAAACAGGTTTGCCTGTTTTAACTCCTTCGGGATTGCACTTTTTTACTTATTCAATTTTTTTGTTTTCTTCTCGCTTATTATTGTTATTTCTTTTTGTCGTTGATTTTACAAAACTTAATTTAAGTGAAAAGTTAAAGGAAAAAAAAACAAAATTAAGAGTTTTACATATACATATACTTTCGGAATTCACTTACTTTATTTTCTTTTTACGTAAGCATTGACAGTTAAAATAATTGCAACAAAAAATAAAAACTACGTAATAAAATATGTTTATAAAATTAACTAAATAATGGAGTACAACAGAAAGGACAACTTAGTCAAACGATAACTTTTTACTATTATGATAAATAGATTAAAAGTATTGTTATAAAAAAATTAAATAAAGGTGATAAATATAATATCGTAAATCACAAGGGAGATTAGTGTTACAAAGTCAAATATGAGAGAATATCTCTAAAATTATCTCTTTTTATTGATTATTTAAATTATATAGAAAGTCTTAATATTTAAGAATTTAAAATCAATAAAAAGTTTAATTACTTAAAACAGTATTATTTTTTTATTTGAATAATTATTTCATAACTACAATTGCTTCCATGTTATCCATGTAAAGTAAATATAAAAGCTATAATTTGAATCAACAAGAAAACTTTCCTCTACTATTGAAAATTAATTGTTAAGTCTTTGATTAACTAATAAGCGAAAAATCCATATCAAATCCTTTTCAAAATTCATCATATAAATAATTTATTTTTAAGCTTACAAAACTCTATATAAATTTATTTTCATAAGAGAAGCATTACCGTGAAAGAATTCAAAAATAGAGTTAAATTGATTATAATATAACTTTAAGAGTAAAATTGGTAAGAGATACAATTTTGAAGCAATAAGAATGAAATACTAGAAGATAGAATGTATATACAATTTTGAAGCAATAAGAATGAAATACTAGAAGATAGAATGTATCTTAGTGAGGTATCATTAACTATTTTTCTTTTTCTTTGCATTCATATCAACAAATGACAATTCCCTACATCATTTTTAGACTCATTTTCACTTAGCAATATTTTTCTAGGAGCTACATTGCCAATCGTTTCATTCTCATATCTTAAGAGACAAAAGTTTACTTTTAAAATTTTCGTAAGAAATTCCTACATAAGTTCTCAAAAATCATAATAAAGCATTGATGACTTTATCTAACTAGCTAAGTAGGATCATTATTCGTTTTTAGGAATTGAACTTATATTTTTTGTAATTTCTATTTTATAACTCAAACACATTGTTTATATAATTTTTAAAAATTATGTTCTCATTAATATAAAATACATGCGCAAAGCGCATACCCTAAAACTAGTAAGTAAAAAAGAGGCAGCAGCTACAAAGAAAGAAAAGAATAAACAAGGAAAATTGAAGAAAAACCAAATCAGAAAAGAAAAGAAGAAAAACGAGAACGCTTAAAACATATGAAATATCAACTCTTCATACCTTTTGATTTCATACATCCTCGTGCAACACCATTATCACTATTCTCTTTACTTGAAAAATGAAATCATATATTTAGAAATGCTTGTAGAGAGTGGAGTTGGCGTCTTCCTCAACTACAACAACAACAACAATCCAGAAAAATCCCAGAAGTAAGGGGTATGAGGAAGGTAGTGTGTACGCAGACCTTACCCCTACCCATAGAGTAGAGAGGTTGTTTTTGATAGACCACCGGCTCAAGAAAACGAAAAAAGACGAAAGAGACAATTTATCAGTACCATCAACAGAAACTATAGAAATAATAAAGCATTACCAAAAACCAAAAAACAGTTGAAACGCAATACAATAACCAGTAAAGAAAAATGGAAGAATAGTGAGAACACAACATAAACCACTAAAAAAATACATTCTTCAAAAGGTTTCTCTCTCTATCTCTAACGGTAACCCATCTCTCTCAAATTACATCGACTGAACCTCACGCGCAGCCTCATGGAGAGGACGCCCGACCTTGCAACTCCGGTATGGGTTCTTTTGCCAAAACTTCCTTTTCATTTACACACTTGGCACTATGTAAAACAAATTTTGGGGCCGATTGGAACACCCCTGGCAATGGATGTTGTTACTAAGGGAAGGACCATACCTAGTATGGCGAAAGTGCGAGTGGAAATTGATCTGACTAAACCAAGGATGAATCATGTCTATGTTGGTCAAAGAAATGCTACTAATCCCCTACAAGGTCATAAGCAGAAGGTTGAATATGAAGGGGTGCCTAAGTATTATACTCATTGTAGACTTCTTGGGCATTCAATTAATCAATGTAGAAGATTAGAAAAGGAAAATAATGAAACAAGGGGTCAAATGGCTGAAGCACAAGAGAAGCCGAAGGATGGTAAAGAAAAGGAGCAGAACATTCCAAAAGAGAAAGAAGTTGTTGATACTCAACAGGTTCAAAGGGGCAGAGCAATACAAAATAATAAAGGAATCAATAATATTCAGAAAAGAGGAAGAAGTGCACCGCCAAAGCAAGCATACAAGCCAACTGGTGCCATATTTGGTATTGATAAACCACATCTTAATATGGATATCACACATACGGAACAAAATATAGAATCCAATTCAAAGCAGGGGACAACTACAGTGGAGAATCATGACAAATCAAAGCTCGCATCTAGCAACAATACACAACCAACAGTTCATAACCAAGATGCGCAAAAGAACTTGATAGCTAGAGGAAGAGTGAACATCCCAATAGAAAATCCGAAAGCTTTTCAAGTATTTCTATTCCAAGATCCAAAAAAAAGACATGAGGATGAAGAACTATGGAAGACAAAGCTGCATAAGAACTCAAGTTCAAAGAGAAATACTCAGGTAGCAAAGGAACAAATTATCTATGGTAACAAGTTTGAAGCTTTAAGAAATGAGGAGGAACATCAGAGGAATATGAATGATGGAGAAGGGTCAATCAAAGAACCTGAAAAACAAAATACCACTTCAAGTGAGAAAGAACCTCCTGATGAATGGGCAGATAATACCACCACTGAAGATGAGGAATCGACAGAGGATTCAACTGAAGAAGATACTACTGATGAAGAAATTGAGTTATTGACACATGTTGTTTGTAAAAACAAAATCAAACACAAAAGCTAAGGGAGTCTAGAAGTCTACTGACAAAGCTGTAAGAAAGATGGGTTGTCACCAAGAAAAGCAACAAAGAAGAAGGAAAATGAAAAGAACAGAAAATCTCCTGTTACTAGGAATCAAAAGAAAACTTTACAAACAAACCCTTATATTTCTATCAATGATTAAGCTTCTTAATTGGAATATTAGGGGAATGAAATCCCAGGCAGCTAGTGAAAAGTTAGTGTACTTGATCAAATACCATAAAGTATCTTTTGTGGCTATACAGGAACCTTTTATGCATGATACTACAATTGATTTCTACAAAAATATGATGGGTATGCATGGTAATTTTGTAAATATTAGTAATAAGATTTGGGTCTTCTGGAGGTATGATTTGAACTGCAATGTCTTTGCAAATCATGAACAATTGGTTACATGCAAAATTACTCGTAGTAATCCTGGTAAGGATATATTTATCTCGGTTGTATATGAAAAATCCAAAGCAGTGGGAAGGGAATATTTATGGGAATATATGAGAGTTTTTGACTCAACCATATCTAATCCCTGGGTTGTTATAGGAGATTTTAACAATATTCTGAGCATCGATGAAAAGCTGGGTGGCACCCCTCACAAATTATCCAAAAGTCTTCCTTTTATTGAATGTTTGCAGGATTGTAATTTAGTGGATATGGGCTATACTGGGCAAGCTTTCACATGGTGTAATGAAATAAAAGAGAGAGATATTCTTTGGAAAATATTAGATAGGTTGGTTGCAAATGATGAATGGGATGCATGCTTTTCCAAAACTACTATTCAACACCTAACTAGAATCAATTCTGATCACTGCCCATTATTGATAACGGCAGAGAATGATGTAGATAACTACATCAAGTACTTCAAGTTTTTGAATTTCTGGGTGGATCAACATAACTTTATTGATATTGTTCGTCAAATTTAGAAAACAGAGATGTCTGGCAATATTTTTTGGGTGGTTCAACAGAAACTGAAAAAAACAAGTAAAGCTTTAAGCGATTGGTCTAAAAACAAAGTTGGTGATATTTTTGTCAAGACATAAAATCTTGAAAATAATATTAACTAATGTGAGGAGGCTTACCGAATTTCTTTACACCATGATAACAGAATGAATCTCAACAAAGCTAAAGCTGAACTGATGGTTCATCATAAATTGATTGAAGCTTTTTGGAGACAAAAGGCTAATCTCAAATGGCAACTAGAGGGTGATTAAAACACTAAGTATTTCCATATTGTTGTCAGAGGCAAAAGGAAGTTACTAAACATTAATAGAATTAATTTGGATGGTCGGTGGTTAGAGCGGAGAGATGAAATTGCTTCTGCTACTATTAATTTCTATCAAGACCTATTTACAGGTGACAATATGATTATTGATTTGAGTATTATGAGTTGCATCCCTAGATTGATTAGTGAAGAAGATAATATTATGCTTCTAGCGGAGCCAACTGATGAAGAGGTTAGAAATGTCATTTTGTATATCAATTCCAATAGTGTTGCTGGCCCTGATGGTTTTAACAGTTTATTCTTCCAGCGAACTTGGAGTATTATTGGAGAGGATATGGTAAAACTAGTTAGAGCAGTGTTTAATGGGGATCAAATGCCTAGATTTTTACCAATACTTGTCTGGTTCTCATACCTAAAATAAACTCTCCTCAAGCATTTTCGGATTTCAGACCTATTAGTCTCAGTAATGTCACTCAGAAGATGATCTCAAAGGTGATGAATGATAGATTGTCCAAGTTGCTTGCTAAGATTATCTCACACAATCAAAGTGGCTTCATAAAAGGAAGAGCTATTGGGAAAAATATTTTGCTGGCTCAAGAAATTATTCACGAAATAATAAAACCTACTAAGGGAGGCAATGTCGTAGTCAAACTGGATATGAACAAAGCTTATGACAGGCTATCTTGGTATTTTTTGGACTCTGTCATGAGAAAAATGGGCTTCGATGAGAAATTGATCTATATCATTTGGAATCTCCTATCTAATAACTGGTATTCTATTATCTTTAATGGCAGAAGACATGGATTCTTCAAATCCCAGAGAGGAGTCAAACAGGGAGACCCTATATCACCTTCTTTATTCATAATTACTGATAAAGTTCTTTCTAGAATGTTAAATAATCTCTATGATAATCCAAGGTTCATTGGCTTCAGTATGTAGTCAAATGGACCAAGGATCAATCATCTATCTTATGCTGACGCTGTTATTATTTTTTGCTCAGGGAAAACATCGACATTACAATAGATTCAAGAGACTCTGATGAGATATTAGAAGAATTCTGGTTAACTCATAAATAAGGGAAAAAGTTGTTTCTTAATGGACAAGGATATCTCACAGAGAAGAAAGAACATAGTAGCAAGGGTACTGGAGTTCTAGGAGAAGGAATTCCCAATCACTTACTTGGGATGTCCATTGTTCTACTATAGGAAAAAAGTTCAATTCTTCATAGAGATGGCTACTAAAATTATTTAACGAGTGGTATCTTGGCATAGTAACTTGTTATCTTCAGGTAGAAAGAAAGTGCTTATTAGTCATGTTTTAACTGTAATGCCTCTGCACCTTCTATCAATATGCCAACATCAAGACAATTCTAACTTAAATTGAGAAGGTATTCGCTAATTTCTTTTGGGGAAGCAGAGAAGGAAAACAGAAGCATCACTGGACATCTTGGAAGAAACTTTGTATGCCTACTAATGAGGGTGGTATTGGGATTAGAAGACTCCAGGATATCTCAGATACTTTTGCGGCAAAATTATGGTGGGTGTTTAGGACCAAGGAGTCATTATGGACAGATTTTACGAGAGCTAAATATTCTCAAAGAATTCATTTAGTGACTAGGAAATGGAGCTACACACACTCTCATACTTGGAGAAGGCTGATGAAAATCAAGAATAAAGTTGATCATCTAATCCTCTAGAAAGTAAATAAGGGTAATTCCAATTTTTGGTGGGACAACTGGAATGGCTTTGGAGCTCTAGCTCAGTTTGGAGAAACATCAAGATCTATCAGAATTCATGTTTCTACATATATTGAAAATGGATAGTGGAATATTTCAAAGCTCAGTCAACAATTCCCTTTACATATTATTCAACAAATCAGGGGAGTTAACATTGGTTCTTCCACTCTAAAGGATCAGCCAATATGGACTATTTCAATAGATGGAAGATTCAATTGTAACTCAGCATGGAACAGTCTAAGAGAAAAGAACAGTACTTCTTTGATAAACAACATGATGTGGCACAAGAAGAGCCCCTTTAAAGTATCCTTTTTCTTATGGAGATTACTCAAGCATAAAATATCTGTAGATGCCAATATAGGTAGATTTGGAGTTCAACTTCCCTCGAAGTGTTCTTGCTGTATCAATTCAAGTCAGGAGGATGAAGAGCATTTGTTTATTCACGGCAGAATAGCACAAGATGTTTGGAAGTTCTTTAATCAGATGTTAGGAATTAGGAGGGAGCGTGTAACATCAGACATATGGTCATCACATGGTGGCTGGAAAAATATTAAAATCTTCTTCATAAAATGATCCTTTCAGGTATTATTATTTGGAAAATTTGGAAAGCAAGGTGTACTAGTAGATATAAAGAGGGGAGAATGTCTTCAAACAGAATCATCTTGAGCATCTCTCAACAGATCAACATAATCGCTCATAAGCAATTCCCTAGAATTCTCCCCTTTATGAGATAGAATCATTTCTTTGAACTTGTTGAGAAGGCTGGATCTGTGTTCAGCTCCATTGGTATAAAATGGAATCCTCCATCTAATGGTTGGATGAAGTTGAACTCAGATGGTTGCTCTAAAAGTAATCCAGGTCCCAGTGGTGGTGGTGGCATTGTCAGGAATGGAAAAGGGGAGATGATTATTGCTTATGTAATGTCCTTGGGTATAGTGACTAACAACACTACAGAAACTCTCGCATTAAAAGCTGGAATTGAATGGTGCATTGATCAAAACGTAAAGAAACTTGAAATAGAAAGTTATTCTCTAATGTCGGTCCAGTGGTTAACAAACACATCTACCATACCCTAGAGTTTACAAAATGTGGTGCAAGACATAAGAAGCAAGATATAGCTATTTGAGGATACAAAGGTGGAGCATTGCTACAGGGAAGGCAATAAAATGGCGGACAATTTATCTAACTATGGTCTGAATTGTAGCGCCATAACCTGGTATACAACCTTTCAACACCTCCCAAGGGAGGCCAAGGGGGAGGTTAATATGGATAAGCTCAAATTTCCTTCATTCAGGATGAAACAAAAGAAGAACGACTTTACATTAGATCGATATCTGCTTAGACAATACAATTTTGATGTACCTTGATTTACCTTTCTGTAGTATAGGGAAGATTTATCACTCCCTACCCTCTTTTGTTAACATATCTGAAAGTCTACATATGTACTGGTTGTTGCATTCAACCTCTGTAGAACAGAGTGCTTAGGATGCCAACGCCTCTGTCTTTTGTAGTCCTTGTTGGAATGAAATAAAATAGGTCTGTTGTTTAAAAAAAAAAACATAAACCACTAGAAATCTAAGACAAACGCTATCAGTCTTCCTCGCCTCCCTGAAATAGAAAATAAATAAAATTTAAAGCAATCAATCTAAAATTTGTTCTTACAGAAAACCAAATACTACTCTATTACAATTTAAGTAGCTATCTAGTTTTTGTAGTTAATCTGATTATTCAAATTGAGTAGCAAATATGATTAAAAAAAAAAAATTAGGCTACTTGAATTAACTTTGTCAAAATATGGGAAATATAGACGTTTATTGAATTTGAATAAGAGTACTACCAAATGATTAAATTTTTTCCATAAAAAATAAATATATTAAAAAATTACTGTAGTTTAATTTTATAAATTTAATCACCAAAATGAACTTAGAAGAGTAAATTTTTAAGAGAGAAGTCTAATGCTGAGGAAGTTGGAAATGAATATACATCAAACAAAATTTCTCCATAAAACCAGTATTTGTTTCAAATATCAGAGAATAAATTATAGATTTTACCATTACACTATTGTGAAGTCGTCCATGCAGTGTAACCCCAACATGGACTGAGCAGATATTATAACAAACTCACCACCATAATCTGGGCTCTCGTGGTGCATAAATAGCACTTCCTTCCCCATGATAAATATCACCTTAAAACATTACAACCTAATTTGTCAACACATGCTCCAAATTACACGTGTATATTTTATTTATAAAGTCTTGTTCCATTTTTTTGTTATTCTTTTACTTGTTTTAATTTTGTTTGTCTATTCTTACTTTTTCTTTCCTTTTCCTTTTCTCTTTCTTCTCCAAATAGCACATTTGGCTACCATCTTTGTTTTCTTCCTTTCTCGGGGATCTCAATACAACAACCCTTTTCAAGTCTTTTTTGAGGATTCCAACCTCAAATTTTAATTCTAAAAGATTTAGATCCCTTTTATGATTAATACTAATTAAGCTAATTTCTATTATGCAATATTTGAAACCAACTCCAAAGTTATAAACAAAATGGGAAAATTACACGACACATCAAACATTTACACTGTGTTTACTATTCGTAGCTATAATTTCTGCAAATTTACTCTTCATAGCTATATTTGAATCTTGTAGCAAACCCATGAAATAAGAGATTAATTATTTTGAACTGAAACAATAGAGCAACAAGCTCTCGTAGCTCAGTAGCGCATGTTTAGTTAGTGAAGGTCTTGAGTTTGACTCTCAACAAGAGCATTTTATTTTTCTGTATTTCTGTATATCGCCTTAGTTGTATTCGTTGCACGAACTAATACAGTCAATACAAGTTGTATCCATTGTATACACCCTTGTATTTCGCATTGGTTACAGTTGATACATGTTGTATTCGTTGTATGAATGCATATAATTGCGTGAATAAATACAGTTGATACAAGTTGTATTCGTTATGCGAACGAATATGGTTGACACAAGTTGTATTCGTTGCATGTTTGAATACAAGTGATACAAGTTAGTAACAATTGAATCGTAGCTACGAATGGTAATTAGACAAATTATAGTTACTAGGTTCTAAATTATAGTGGTTTATGAAAATTACTCTAAAAAATATGATTTTGTCCAATGAATAATTAATTTGACAATAATAGAAACTATCTAGCTCCTCACTGCTCCCTTTTATTCCACAATTGCTGCAATAACTCTTCCTCTCCCAGCTTGTTTTATGTTGTAAAAATTGCTCAAATTCAGTGGTTGTGCTCGCATTTCTTCCTTGTCCATTCCCCCACAACTCCTTCTATTCGTCCTCTTCATCCTGCTCGGATATCTTCATTTTTATTTCAAAATGCTCCATTAAAATTGTCCATATTTGGAGGCTGGTTTTTTTAGTACATTTGGCATTAATCGCAATAGATATATTCATCTATATTGTGGGATTACACTAGGTATGTTGTTGTTGTATATATTCATCTCTCTTTTCATCTGATAAGTAATAAAATATGTTGCTGCTTTGCACTTTGGAGTGATCTGATATTATAATTTTTTTTGTTAATAAAAAACCACCATTAGGCCTGTTCAAAACCAAACGTAACCGTTAAACGAACCGAAAAATGACTTATTGGCTTTGGTATCGGGTTATCGGGGTAACAGATGGTGAACAGATTAAAATTTTATAATTAACGGCTTAACGGTTTGGGGGCGAATTACTCGATTCCCTTATCGGATAAACCGTTAACCCGTTAAGAAGTTTTATATTTATACTTTACCCCTATATATATAAAGTAAATTTTGAAACCCTAAGGCCTAAAATCTAAATCCCTAACTTATCAAATCTCAATAGTAATTGTGCTGTATTTTTGGCCTAGAAGATGGAGTGGATTCTGAATTCACTTCAAATTCAACTAAGCCCCTTCTGGAACTGTGCATTAGGCAAGATCATTCAGGAGGTTAAACTTATTAATCAAGAAGGCAAGAAGATAATCTATATGAGGGCCATGAGCTTCCCAATTCAATCAAGTAGAATCATGTTAACAATTTGATTACATGAGTTTGGCTTTGCAAGCTAAAGATGATATTCCCTCATAGTTAGTTTAAGTGGAAAGAGAGATAGCAGAAACATATCAAGGACTTCCTCTTCCATTTATTTTTTGATAGCTGGACTTACTAGCTAAAAGGGAGAAGACACAACAACGATAGATGATAGTTGTAGACAACTTGAGTTCAAATGTTGGTACTTTTTCAAACTAGCTTTCTGACATATTAGACTTCAGTTACCAGCACTTACCGGATTGGTTGAAATAATGCTTAGTTTCTTATGGTTGAGCTAGTTGTAATTGCCAAAAAGAAATCAAAGGGTGGGGTAAAAAGAAACGGTCGCTTGTCTTTATAATCTAGCACATGATTTCTATGGAAAAATGACAAATTTTCTAGTTCTCTACTTCTCTTTTATTGTCTATTTGGTTAGCCGATAAACCGTCCGCTAATCGTTAATCCGATAATAATCCGCCTGATATCTTATTGAATGGCTAGCAGATTACTATATTTATAAACCGATAACCGATAAGTCGAACCGTTAAATATAAATAACCGCCTTATCCGCCCGATAAGCACCCCTAACCACCATTGTGGGGGGGTTAAGCCGACCCTACCGGTATATTATCAAAAAGGTCAACATATGGAGGAGCACATAAACCACTACCTCCATGACAAAATGAAGAATGAGTGAAGTCATTCTTATTAAGAGTGTGATCAACAATGACATGAAAATGAAATGAAGAGAACCCGTCTTTTACATTTGATCCCTGCAAGAGGAAAAGTAAACTAATTACTTCCTCTGTTTCATATTATGTGTCATTATTATCTTGTGCACGCCCCTTAAGAAAAATTAGTTAGGATGGGATTTTGACTACTTTACCTTTATTTATGTCTTAATATTTAATCTTTGTTCATTGAATATTTTCTCAATTTATGTGTCATCTCCATCAATGACATTATTCATATTTTTACTAAATGTGAATGCAATTGATTTGCTTTATAGAATATATGAAGAGATACCTTTGATAAAATTAACAAATCAGTAAAATGAACTCTTCCAATAGATATTGCATGAAATGGAATTCATCTTTCCTTCAAAATATTTTCAAACGAGTGATTTGAAAATTTTCCAACTAAAATTATTCTGGAGCCAAAAAATTCAACTTGAAAGTTACTTTAGTCCCACTTGAAAAAGACTTTACAAGGAATTTCGGTATTTACAGTATTGATTGCATTAGTGTAAACATGATTAAAGTGTTTAAGATAACAAGGTTGATTTCTTGATTTTTGATTTAAATTATCCATAATTAAGGTGTTTGTAGTTTTCTAGGATAATTATTACTAAGGATAAAAAAGAAAAAATATAATCAATTTTGTGGAACTTCTAAAATGACAAATAATTTGAGACAACTATTTTTAATAACCACTGTTAATATGAGACAGATGAAATATAAGAACTTTTGACATACACAAAAATTAGGTGGTGGATGAGTGTTAATGGATTTTTGTATGCCTAACTCTAAAATTAGGCATCTGACAGGTATCCATTTGTGGAATTTCTTGAACTGAAGAAAATATGTTTGCTATAGGTTGATCCTCCATTGAACCCCCATGTTTTGCAAGAGCATCTGCAACTGTATTCCCTTCACGATAGTAGTGTTGTACATCAATATGCAAATTTTGAATTATAGATTGCATTTCCAAGATATCCTCTTGAATGTTTGAAACTCCCTTTCAACATGTTGATAATCAGATACGAATCCATTTCAAGGATGGCATTCCTAATCTTGTGAAACATACACCAAGAAATCCCAAAAAAGGTAGCTTTAGTTTCATCTACATTATATTGTTAGTGCAGAATTGGATAGGTTTGGTAAAAGCCATAACCAATTCGCTATTTCTGTTCCTAACAATGCCACCAATACCTGCAGTACCAAGCAGGCTATTGCTACTACCATCAGTGTTCAATTTTAGCCTTCCACTTGGCGGAAATATCCATCTCACCACTGAAATTTGTATGTTGTACTTAAAGTTATCAATTTTGAAGCATATGTGAAGCCAAGAGCCACTCTGGTCCAGACCTTTAAACTGAATTTTGATTAGCAGAACTATAAGAGTTTGAATTCGGAAACACACGTTATTAAGAGGTGACCTTGTACCTACATTCTTTGTTGCACACCTTTGTTTCCATAATTCTCAACATATTATAGAGGGTAGACATTACATCACAAATGAGTGTACTTCATTTTTGGGCTTCACTAACCACCAATTCATCAAAGTTTGTCTCAGTCCTACCTTGATGGACATACCAAGTGGTAAAAATTGTATGGGGTGCCTTATTTGGTCGCCCCTTTTTAACTTATACCCGTTTTATTTTTTCGTTTGCATCCGTACCCATTTTTTTGTTAAAAGCTTTTTAAAAAGACGATTTTGTCGTTCTATAATAAAAGACTATTGACAAACTGCACGACAAAAACTTAAGCATGTTTAGGCTGAAGTTTTAGTAAATAAACTAAAAAACTTCAGCTTGTTTAGACTGAAATTTCGGATAAAACTCATGACAAAATTGTAGACTGTGTTACAAAAACTTCAGCATGTTTTGGTATGAAGTTTTAGCAAATGAACTAAATAACTTAAGCATGCATTAGCAAAAACTCTTTAGAAAATTACATACTGCAGGACAAAAACTTAAGCATGTTTAGTCTGAAGTTTTAGCAAATAAACTAAAAAATTTCAGCTTGTTTAGTCTAAAGTTTTAGCAAATGAACTAAATGACTTCAGCATGTTTTGTCTGAAGTTTTAGTAAATAAACTAAATAACTTCAGGATGCATTAGCAAAAACTCATTAGAAAATTACATACTACAAGACAAAAACGTAAGCATGTTTAGTCTGAAATTTTAGCAAATGAACTAAAAAACTTAAGCATGTTTAGTCTGAAGTTTTAGCAAATGAACTAAATAACTTAAGCATGTTTAGTCTGAAGTTTTAGCAAATGAACTAAATAACTTAAGTATGTTTAGTCTGAAGTTTTAGCAAATGAACTAAATAACTTAAGCATGTTTAGTCTGATGTTTTAGCAAATGAACTAAATAACTTCAGCATGCATTAGCAAAAACTCATTAGAAAATTACATACTGCAAGACAAAAACCTAAGCATGTTTAGTCTAAAGTTTTAACAAATGAATTAAAAAGCTTAAGCATGTTTAGTATGAAGTTTTTGGAAATGAACTAAATAACTTCAGCATGTTTGAACTGAAGTTTTAGCAAATGAACTAAATAACTTCAGCATGTTTAGACGGAAGTTTCGGATAAAACTCACGGCAAAACTGTAGACTGCATGATAAATAACTTCAGCATGCATTAGCATGAAGTTTTAGCTTCAATATGAAACAACTTCATGCTATATTAGCATTAAGTTTTAGCAGCCAATAAATGATAATAAATCGATATACATGAAGAATAATTTTAGAATCTGAATCATTTATATGTTGACACAATAGCATGTGTTGTGAGTAGTTGTTGATTCAGATACTCGTTGACATTCTGCCATGTAATCAAGTATGTCCCAAAAATTTCTTCAACATACGAGATCCAAAAAAAAAAAAAAAAAAACCCATAAGAAATACTATATAAATAAGTAAAATTTGACAAAGTAGAAAAAAAGAGAGTAAAACAATGGCTGAAGCGAATGCGTGCATATTTTGATAGTCCTGTAACTTTATACGTTATGCTGATGAATAAGGCAAATTTGTCAGGGGTGTAATTGTTATATTATTACGAATTTTTTGTCAGCTAGCTAACAAATCAATAATTTTTAAAAATAGGGTACAGATTAAAAGGTGGAACAAATATAGGGTTCGGCTACAAATTCCCCTACCAAGTGGCTACCAAAAAAACTGCCAGACAACTTTGGCCTTCGAGCTAGAGGAAAAGATGTGTTCAATGGTGTCTTCTAGAGGAGCTCTACAACAATAGCACATGCTAGGGCCGTTAAATACAAACCTCCTAATGACTTCATCAGTAGGGATTCTGTATTTCAATAACTGCAACAAAAAAAAACTTATAAGTTACTCTTGCATTCCAAATTTTTCTGCTGGTAAAAGTAGTTCTCCTGGCACTCTTCAAAACCTTATGAGTGGCTGACATTCAGATTTATTGTACCAAGAAATTGACCATTCTTCCCCCTACAGAACAATGAACCCAAATTCCTTCCCCTACCCACTAAGGCGGCTCTGACCAGCCATATTGCCACTGACGAACAGTAGGGGATGCGCCTAGCTACCCCAAACAAGAACAGTGAGAAAACAATTCAACACAATTCAATTTTGTTGCGGCTGTTGAAGGAAAATTCAATGGGCCATGCAGAAAGAATGTACGATTAGAACACAAGCCTTATGAACTAATTGACGGGAAAGCGAGAGTAGTCTTCTCGAAAGAGAGATGAATTACTGGCTAAAAAGTGCAAGTGGACAATTGTTGGAAAATTCTCTCGATACCGTCCCCAAATTGACAAAATAAGGGATGATTTCAAAAGAACTTATCCCCTGAAAGGATCGATCAAAATTAGGGCCTATGACTGGAGGCATGTGTTCATCGATTTCACGGAAGAAGAGGATTTCAAAAGGTTCTATGGTAGACGTCCAATACAGATTTGTGGCACCACCATGAGAATTCAACGATGGACCAGGAACTTCAAAGTGGATATGCAGTCAACCTTGGCTCCGGTTTGGGTGACGCTCCCCGAATTACCATGACATTACCATGACTAGGCAGTAATGGAAAGAATTCTGGAGCCCATTGGTCCCCTAATAGCTCTAGACAAGGCTTCGATGGCAAGAACAAGGCCAACTCCGGCGAAAGCTCGAGTGGAGATTGACTTATCAAAACCAAATTTGAAGGAAGTAGAAGTGGAGCTTGTGGATGGTAATGGTGAACTAGACATATTCAATCAACTAATCGAGTATGAGTATATCTCAGAGTTTTTCTTCCACTGTCAAATTCAGGGTCATTCAGACGCGATTTGTAGGATACAACAGCCAAAGGGCGAAGAACCAGGGACAACTGATAAACAGAAAACCAAACAAACTGAGAATATTATGGACGAGGATGAGGGTGGATGGACTGAAGTAAAGAACTCAAAGAACAACAGGAAAAAGGCTAAAGAAAATTCCAGGAATGGGGAGCTAAATAACAGGAGCACTAAGAAAACCAATCCATCAGGTTCAGTGGCCA
This sequence comes from Nicotiana tabacum, assembly GCF_000715075.1. Taxonomy (NCBI): domain Eukaryota; kingdom Viridiplantae; phylum Streptophyta; class Magnoliopsida; order Solanales; family Solanaceae; genus Nicotiana; species Nicotiana tabacum. The sequence goes on along the minus strand of NC_134097.1, from coordinate 13,750,643 downwards.
AGGTCAATATGGTAGATGAACAGCTAATGGAAAAGAGCCTTACTGAAATCAGTGTTCACTCAAAAATAATGGATGTAGAGAAAAACCTTAGAGAAAATCAGAAAACCGACTGAGGCACAACAGAGTGACGAGCAACAAAGAGGAAAAAAGGCGAGAAAAGGAAAAAAGAATAAGAGCAAGACTGGAGTGACTATGAAAGGGAAAAAGACAAAGAAAAAGGCTACACTAGTAGCGGATCAACTTGAAGATCAAGCCCTTAGTGCAGACCAAAGGCTGATAAATGTCAAGGAGGATCAAGTGAAGAAAATCGCTACAAGGAAGAAGAAGAAGAAGAAGAGGTTCCAATCCAAGATCCCTCCTCAAAAGAACTTACCAGAGTTTGATATTAGTCCAAAATTAAATGGTGGCGACTAATTTCCAACCCTAAACTTAAGAACAGTGGGAGTGAAAGGGGAGAAAGGTAAGGTTGGACTAAATACGGATTTGGAAATTGAAGTGCGTCAACTTACCCCAGGAAAATCCCCAACCCAAATATCAGGGGACCCTCTTTCACACATAAAAGTGCGGCAAGGCACATACAATACAGATCATGAGAAGGTCCCGGAAACACAAGACGCTAAAATGGTTAACCTAACCGAAGAGGAAGGGGAAATCGGATCGGATGATGAGAATATATGAAGACCTCAACGAATGAAGAGGCAGTAGGAACTGGAGTAAGAGAAAAAAATTACAATTCAATAACCTCTCCCCCGGGGGTTATCATAGCCAAAGGGATGGAATGAAAGGACCATTACCTAAAGCTACAAGCTAGAGCAAAAGGTACATCACCCTTAATGTTTCAAATGATTAACACAATTTCATGGAACATTAGGGGCATGGAGTCCCAACAATCTTTTGGAAGACTTACACCTTTACAAATACAATACAAAATACCTTTTATTGTGTTACAAGATCCAATAGTAAGGTCTACAAAAATTGAACACTACAAACTATAATTGGGTTTACAATACTGTTACGTCAATTGCAACAATAAAATCTGGTTGTTCTAGTCATTAGATGTATCAATGAATATATTAGAAGATTCAGATCAGCAAATGACATGTCAAATAACTCTTACAACATTTGATACACCAGCTTATGTGACAGTAGTGTATGCGAAATGTACCACACGTGAGAGACGATAATTGTGGGATGAATTAAGAGCTTGGGAATCCAACATACATGGGCCATGAGCTGTTGTAGGTGGCTTTAACGTAATTCTCACCGCTGATGTGGATTGCAGGAAGCAGGTTTTTATGGTGCTAAATACACTTGGTGTGACAATAGGGGACCAACCAAAACAATATGGAAAAGACTGGACAGACTTCTTAAAAACTCAAGTTGGGTAGATACATGTCACGACCCAAACTAACCTCTGTCGTGATGGCGCCTATCGTGGAACTAGGCAAGCCGACTCATTTTCAAAACAAACCGATATTTTCATTTCAAAGAAAATTTCAAGGTTATTTAACATAAAACCTCTATTTAAAGAGTTCAAATGAAAGAAAAACAGAAGTGCGAAAAAGAAAAACCCAACATCGGGGTGCCACTAGTCATGAGCACCTACTACAATCTGTCTAACAATATCAAGGCTAACTCAGCCTAGAAAATATCTAAAAACAACTAGAGGAATATAAGAGGGAGAAGAGCAGGGGCTGCGATCGCCAAACAGCTACCTTAATATCTCCAAGAAAACCTGCAACTAGAAAACTCAATAACCGCTACCGTGTCTAGCTACACCTGAATTTGCACACAAGGTGCAGGGAGTATCGTGAGTACGCCAACTCAGTAAGTAACAACAATAAATAAAGACTGAGCAGTAGTGACGAGCAATAAAGCATATAAGGTTCATATCATGAAATCTCAGTAAAGTACAACATGCTTTAAAAATTAGTATTTGAATCGAATCATCTCGTTTAAACTCGGTTCCAGTAAGAATCATTTAAAGATAATTTTTCCAACAGTTTTTCAAACAAAGGCTCAATGCAAAGGTGAGCAAAAATGATAAAATCATAAACAGCCCCTCGGGCAAAACATCACTCATATACAGCCCCTCGGAAAAACCTCACAGTCACTCGTGCCACTCGGGCATAACTCACAATCACTCTTGCCACTCGGGCATACCTCACAATCACTCATGCCTCCCAGCCACTCAGCACTTGGTACTCGGCACTCGTACTCAGTAGGTACATGCACTCACTGGGGGGTGTACACACTCCGGAGGGGCTCCTTCTGCCCAAGAGCTATAATCTGCACGGACAACTCACGTGCTATAATAATAAAGTATGCTGCAGGCGGGCAGCCCCGATCCACACTCATCCTCACAAATCAGGCCCTCGGCCTCACTCAGTCATAAATATGTTGCAGGCGGGTAGCCCCGATCCACACTCATCCTCACAAATCAGGCCCTCGGCCTCTCTCAGTCATAAACCTCTCAAGCCACTCGGGCTTTTCAGTAAAACAGGGCATTCGGCCCAAAACAACATTTATATGCATCAAAATAGAGTCAAAAATTGAGTTATGCGGTAAACAAGTATAAACATGACTGAGTATATATTTTCAATCGAAAATAGTGAGAGGATGGTAAGAAACAACCCCTAAGGGTTCAAATAGCATTGGCGCAAGGCCTAAACATGGCATTCAGCCCAATTTACAGAAATTCTTTCTAAAACATATAAGTATCAAATGGTTTCAACAAAGTATGCAACTTTACAGTTGCTACGGGACAAACCAAGTCACAATTCCCCAACAGAGCACGCCCACACGCCTGTCACCTAGCATGTGCGTCACTTCAAAATAGTAGAATGATACGAAATCTGGGGTTTCATACCCTCAGGACTAAATTTACAATCATTACTTACCTCAAACCGCAAAATTCTTATTCTGCAATGTCCTTTCCTCGTGAATTGGTCTCCAAACGCCTCGAAGCTGGTCATAAATAATTCGTTTCATTCAATAAAATTCATTGGAATTAATTCCACAAGATAATAATGATTTTCCATAAAAATCTAAAAATTAGCTCAAACATTGCCCGTGGGGCCCACGTCTCAGAACTCGACAAAAGTTATAAAATCCAGAAACCCATTCAACTACGAGTCTAACCATACCAATTTTACAAAAATCCGACCCCAACTCGACCCTCAAATCTTCTATTTAAACCAAGAGGGTTTTCAAATTTTCCCAACTCAATTCACCAATTAAATGATAAAAACAACCATGGATTCGGGTAATTTAACCAATATTGAGTTAAGAACACTTACCCCGTTGTTTCCTCTGAAAATCACCCAAAATCGCCTCACTTCCGAGCTCCAAATCGCCAAAAACTAAAAATGGGGCGAAGTCCCATTTTCAGAACTAAAACTCACTGCCCAGACGTTTCTTCTTCGCGAACGCGGTCAGTGCCTCTCGTTCGCAAAGCACAAAATAGCTCCCGTCCAAATTCCTCCGCGAACGCGACATCACCCTCGCGTTCGCGAAGCACAAAATGCCTCTACTCCAATGCCTTCTACGCGAACGCGTTCAACCCATCGCGAACGCGATGCTTAGTTCCCTCTCACTACGCGAATGCGACAACCTCTACGCGAACAAGTAGACCAATTGCCTGGGGGCTTCGGCTGCTTCCTCTCTTCTTTGCGAACGCGTAACACAACTCGCGTTTGCGATGCACCCCGGTTCCACCCTTCGCGAACGCGTGCTTCTTTTCGCGAACGCGAAGAGCAAATATTGCCAGCCTTTCAGTTCCTCTTCGCGAAAGCGAGGCTCCACTCGCGAACGCGATGAAGGAAACCAGATGGTGTATCAGAAAAATTCCAGCAGAGTTCCAAGTCCAAAATCCAACCCGTTAACCATCCGAAACTCACTTGATCCACTCGGGACCTCAACCAAATATACCAACAAGTCCTAAAACATCATACGGATTTAGTCGAACCCTCAAATCACCTCAAACAACACTAAAACCATGAATTACACCCAATTCAAGCCTAATGAACTTTGAAATTTCTAATTTCTACAAACAACTCCGGAACCTATCAAATCACGTCCGATTGACCTCAAATTTTGCACACAAGTCATAAATGACATAACAAAGGTATTCTAATTTTTAGAATCGAATTTCGACCCCGATATCAAAAAGTCAACCCCCAGTCAAACGTCTCAAAAATTAAACTTTCGGCATTTCAAGCCTAATTCCTCTACGGACTTCCAAATAATATTTCGGACACGCTCCTAAACCCAAAATCACCATACGGAGCTATTGGAATCAACAAATTTCAAATCCGAGATCGTTTACACATAGGTCAACATCTGGTCCCGAACCAACTAACCCGATATAACATAATGCAGCTGAATAACACAAAAGAAGTAGAAATTGGGAAAATGGGGCTATAACTCTCGAAACTACCGGCCGGGTCGTTATATCCTCCCCCTCGTAAACATCCGTTCATCCTTGAATGGGTCTAGAAACATACCTGGAGTCTCGAATAGGAGTAGATATTTGCTCCGCATCTCCCGCTCGGTCTCCCAGGTGGCCTCCTCCACAGGCTGACCTCTCCATTGCACCTTCACTGAAGCTATATCCTTTGACCTCAACCTTCGAACCTGCAGATCCAAAATAGCCATCGGCTCCACATCATAAGTCATATCACCCTCCAACTGAACCGTGCTGAAATACAAAACATGGGACGGATCTCCAATATACTTCCGGAGCATGGAAACATGAAATACTGGATGCACATTCGACAAGCTTAGTGGCAAGGCAAGCTTATAAGCCACCTCTCCTATCCTCTGAAGCACCTCAAAAGGCCCAATGAATCGTGGGCTCAACTTGTCTCTCTTCCCAAACCTCATAACACCCTTCATGGGTGATACCTTCAGCAAAACCTTCTCCCCAACCATAAAAGACACATCACGGACCTTCCTATCCACGTAGCTCTTCTTCCTAGACTGCGTCGTGCGAAGCCGCTCCTGAATCAATTTCGCCTTATCTAATGCGTCCTGGACCAAGTCTGTACCTAAGATACTAGCCTCACCTGGCTCAAACCATCCAACTGGAGATCTACACCTCCTCCCATATAAAGCCTCGTACGGAGCCATCTGAATACTCGACTGATAACTGTTGTTATATGCAAACTCCGCGAGTGGCGGAAACTGGTCCCATGAAACCCCAAAGTCAATGACACAAGCACGCAACATGTCCTCCAATATCTGAATAGTGCGCTCGGATTGCCCATCCGTCTGAGGGTGAAAAGTTGTGCTCAACTCAACCTAAGTACCCAACTCTCGCTGCACGGCCCTCCAAAACTGCGATGTGAACTGAGTACTTACCCCTATCTGAAATGATAGAAACTGGGACACCATGCAGGCGAACGATCTCTCGGATGTAAATCTCAGCCAACCGCTCTGAAGAGTAAGTAGTAACAACTGGAATGAAGTACGCGGACTTGGTCAGCCGATCCACAATAACCCAAATAGCATCGAACTTCCTCGAAGTCCGTGGGAGCCTAACTACAAAGTCCATAGTGATCCTCTCTCACTTACACTCTGGGATCTCTAATCTCTGAAGCAAGCCACCCGGTCTCTAATACTCGTACTTAACCTGCTGACAGTTTAGACACCGAGCCACAAACCCAACTATATCCTTCTTCATCCGCCTCCACCAATAGTGTTGCCTCAAATCCTGGTACATCTTTGCGGCACCCAGATGGATGGAATACCGCGAGTTGTGGGCCTCCCCAAGAATCAACTCTCGAAGCCTATTTACATTAGGCACACATATCCGGCCCTGCATTCTCAGCATGCCGTCATCACCAATAGTCACATCCCTAGCATCACCTCTCCGAACCCTGTCCTGAAGAATGAGCAAGTGAGGGTCATCATACTGACGCTCCCTGATACGGTCATAAAGAGAAGACCTGGAGACCACACAAGCCAATACCCGACTAGGCTCTGAAATATCCAATCTGACAAGCTGGCCCGCTAAGGCCTGAACATCCAATGCCAAAGGTTTCTCTGCTGCTAGAAGATATGCTAAACTCCCCAAACTCTCTGCCCGGAGACTCAAAGCATGGGCCACCACATTGGCCTTCCCCGGATGGTACAAAATCGTGATATCATAGTCCTTAAGAAGCTCCAACCATCTCCGCTGATGCCAATTAAGATCCTTCTACTTTAACAGATACTGCAGACTCCGGTGATCGGTATAGATCTCACAATGAACCCCATACAAATAATGACACCAAATCTTTAAGGCGTGAACAATGGCTGCTAACTCAAGATCATGGACAGGATAGTTCTTCTCATGGGTCTTCAACTGGCGCGAGGCATAGGCGATCACCCTACCCTCCTGCATCAAAACACAACCAATGCCTATCCTCGAGGCATCACAATACACGGTGTAAGAACCTAAAGCTGATGGAAGAACTAACACTGGAGTTGTGGTCAAAGCAGTCTTGAGCTTCTGAAAGCTCTCCTCACACTCATCCGACCACCTGAATGGAGCACCCTTTTGGGTCAATTTGGTCAAGGGCGATACAATAGATGAAAATCCCTCCACAAAGCGACGGTAGTAACCCACCAAACCAAGAAAGCTCCTAATCTCCGTGGCTGAGGACAGTCTAGGCCAACTCTGCACCGCCTCTATCTTCTTCGGATCCACCTGAATACCCTCGCTGGACACCACGTGCCCCAGGAATGCTACTGAACTGAGCCAAATCTCACATTTAGAGAACTTTGCATAGAGCTTCTCCTCCCTCAATCTCTGCAATACAATCCTCAGATGCTGAGCGTGCTCCTCCTGGCTACGAGAATACACCAGGATGTCATCAATGAATATAACAACGAATGAGTCCAAATAGGGCTGGAATACACTGTTCATCAAATGTATGAATCCGGGGTTTCATACCCTCAGGACTAGATTTACAATCGTTACTTACCTCAAACCGCAAAATTCTTATTCTGCAATGTCCTTTCCTCGTTAATTGGTCTCCAAACGCCTCGAATCTGGTCATAAATAATTCGTTTCAGTCAATAAAATTCATTGGAATTAATTCCACAAGATAATAATGATTTTCCATAAAAATCCGAAAATTAGCTCAAAACTCACATCTCGGAACTCGACAAAAGTTACAAAATCCGGAAACTCATTCAACCATGAGTCTAACCATACCAATTTTACAAAAATCTGACCTCAACTCGACCCTCAAATCTTCGATTTAAACCAAGAGGGTTTTCAAATTTTCCTAACTCAATTCACCAATTAAATGATAAAAACAACCATGGATTCGGGTAATTTAACCAATATTGAGTTAAGAACACTTACCCCGTTGTTTCCTCTGAAAATCACCCAAAATCGCCTCACTTCCGAGCTCCAAATCGCCAAAAACTGAAAATGGGACAAAGTCCCATTTTCAGAACTTAAACTCACTGCTCAGACTTTTCTTCTTCGCGAACGCGGTCAGTGCCTCACGTTCGCGAAGCACAAAATAACTCCCGTCCAAATTCTTCTTTCACGAACGCGACATCACCCTCGTGTTCACGAAGCACAAAATGCCTCTACTTCAATGCTTTCTACACGAACGCGTTCAACCCATCGCGAACGCGATGCTTCGTTCCCTCTCACTATGCGAATGCGACAACCCCTACGTGAACGCGTAGACGAATTGCCTGGGGGCTTCAGCTGCTTTCTCTCTTCTTTGCGAACGCGTAACACATCTCGCATTCGCGATGCACCCTCGGTCCACTCTTCGCGAACGCGAAGAGCAAATATTGTCAGCCTCTCAGTTCCTCTTCGCGAACGCGAGGCTCCACTCGCGAACGCGATGAAGGAAACCAGATGGTGTATCAGAAAAATTCCAGCAGAGTTCCAAGTCCAAAATCCAACCCGTTAACCATCTGAAACGCACCGGAGTCCCTTGGGACCTCAACCAAATATACCAACAAGTCCTAAAACATCATACGGATTTAGTCGAACCCTCAAATCACCTCAAACAATACTAAATCCATGAATTACACCCCAATTCAAGCCTAATGAACTTTAAAATTTCTAATTTCTACAAACAACTCCGGAACCTATCAAATCACGTTCGATTGACCTCAAATTTTGCACACAAATCATAAATGACATAACAGAGGTATTTCAATTTTCAGAGTCGGATTCCGACCCCGATATCAAAAAGTCAACCCCCCGGTCAAACTTCTCAAAAATTAAACTTTCGGCATTTCAAGCCTAATTCCTCTACGGACTTCCAAATAATATTTCGGACACGCTCCTAAACCCAAAATCACCATACGGAGCTATTGGAATCATCAAATTTCAAATCTGAGATCGTTTACACATAGGTCAATATCCGGTTGACTTTTCCAACTTAAGTTCTACTTAAGAGACTAAGTGTCTCAATTCACTCTAAAACCACTCCGGTCCCGAACCAACTAACCCGATATAATATAATGCAGCTAAATAACACAAAAGAAGTAGTAATGGGTAAAACGGCGCTATAACTCTCGAAACGACTGGCCGGGTCATTACAATACACTAAATAAAATATTTATCACACACCTAGCAAGAGTTTGTTCAAACCATGCACCTATACTAATCAACATAAAGACATCAGATACTACTGGACCAAGATACTTCAAATTCCTAGATTTTTGGGCAGAGCATGAAGATTTCACCAAACTAGTCCAAGAAGTATGGCAGGAACATATAAGAGGTAACCCTATGTGGATCCTTCATCAGAAATTAAGGAAGGTTTGCCATAGATTGAGTTGATGGTCTAGGGAAGAGTTTGGAGATATATATGAGGAGCCTAAGAAACTAGAAATCGAAATTGAGAATCTAGAGGAAGAACTGACATTGAATAACACAACTGAGAGAAGTTCAGACCTATATAAGTTGAAAGCAAACTACTATTAATATTTAAAAATTCAGGATGCAGCCCTGAGACAAAAAGCAAAAGCAAATTGGTTGAAGGATGGAGATAAGAATATTGCATACTTTCATGGTGTAATAAAAGGAAGAAGGAAACGACTCAACATTCAAAGGATTCAGGATGATAATGGAGAATGGAGAATAGGTGAACAAGATATTGCCACAACAGCAAATGAATATTTTCAAGGAATATTTAACCACAATGAAGCATCGGGTAATATATCTGCGTTGGATTGTTTAACACCAAAAGTCACAAAGGAAGACAATGAAATGTTGACAGCAATTCCTACACTGGAGAAAGTCAAAAATTGTGTCTTGTCCATTAGTACAGAAAGTGCCCCACTCCTGGATGGATTTAATGCCCTTTTCTATAAAACAATGCTGGAAAGTTATTGCGGAAGATGTATATAATGCAGTGGTTTCCTTCTTTCAAGGGATCTCTATCCCGAGATTCTTTACTCACACTTGCCTAGTAATGAATCCAAAGGTGGAGTTCCTCCAGAAACTATCAGAACTTAGGTCAATTAGCATGTGTAATATTTCGAGTAAGATATTTGTAAAGATGTTAAATGCTCGACTGACACGGATCTTACCAAAAATAGTCTCCAATAATCAGTCAGGATCCATTAGAGGGAGATTAATTTCTGAAAATATACTACTAGCACAAGAGATCATCAGGGATATATCTTGACCAAAGAAAGGAGAGAATATAGTACTAAAACTTGACATGGCAAAGGCTTACGACATGATCGACTAGTCTTACTTGTGTAGTCTAATGAAGAAATTGGGCTTCTCAGACAAATGGGTGGAGCTAATATATACAAATATTACGAGCAACTGGTACTCTTTGATAGTTAATGGTCAAAGATTTGGTCTCCTGAAATCACATAATGGACTGAGGCATGGTGACCCTATCTCACCTTCACTGTTTGTATTGAGCGCAGAGCTTCTTTTAGTGATGTTGAATAACCTTCAAAATCGGAAGAGGTACTCAGGTTTCCATATGGCAAGACATGGGCCACAGGTGAAGCACTTAGCCTTTGCAGATGATATAATTGTATTTACTAGTGGGCACAGAAGAACCTTGGAGCTGGTTATGAATGTTTTAACCGTGTACGAGAACACTTCTGGACAAAAAATAAACAAAAGTAAAAGTTGTTTCATGCTGAAGACCGATGCCTCCTTAAATGCTATAACCAGAGTGAAGAGTATCACGGGAATGCAACATAAGGAATTCCCCACAAAGTACTTGGGCTTCCCATTAATTACAGGTAGACAAAAAATCATATATTATTCTGAAATAATTGAAAAGGTGACAAGTCGAGTGAAGGGGTGGCAAACTACGCTACTATCTACAGGAGGGAAGTCAATTCTTATTAGGCATGTCTTACAAGCTATGCCTATGCATCTCTTAGCAACAGTAAATCCACCAAAAGGGGTTTTCATGCAAATGGAGAGAATTCTAGCAAACTTCTTTTGGAGAGGTTCTGATGGAAATGATCGACACCGTTGGATATCATGGAAATCTTTGTGTTATCCCTATAAAGAGATAGGCGTCCAATTCAAAAGTTTGAAAGATATAAGTGACTCATTCACAACCAAAGCATGGAGCTTTGTGTGCAGTTGGGAAGAATGTGGAACAGATCGTTGAATGGTTACCTAGATGAGGGAACATCTTTTTCTTGTATGATAATTGGTCAAAATAAGTTCATTTGTACAAATTCTTGCCTTCAGGAATGAAACCTAAAGATGTCTAATTAAAAGATGTTTCAGAAGGAGGCAACTGGAAGTATGATGCAATAATTGAAAACATACCAAACTCAGTCAAGAATATAGTGGACCAACACAAAATCAAACTTTACCCAGACCTCCCAAATAGAGTGATTTGGACAGTCAGCTCAACTGGGAGCTTCTCACTCTCCTCTGCATGGGAAAGTCTCGGACAAAGATAAACTCAAGGAATAGTGAACAATAGAATATGGAACAAGCATGTGCCTTTTAAAATTACCTTCATGACCTGGAGCGCATTAAACGATAAAGTTCCAACAGATGAGAAAGTAGCAAGATTTGATTACAACATCGAAGCTAGATGTTACTGTTGTCAGCCTCCATTAAATGGAATAGAGACAATGGACCACCTATTCTATTCAGGGAATTTGGCTCAAGTAATTTGGACAAGGTTTGCAGGCCTTTTTGGTATAAAAGTAACGGATGGGCATCTGGGTCTACTAGTAGCCAAATGATGGAATCAAAGAACCTTAAATATAGTGGCAACTTTCATGATTAAGGTCCTACCATCCTTGATAATCTGGGAATTATGGAGAGCGAGGTGTGCGTGCAGATATGGAAATGAAATTTCCTCGGCTCGTAGATCAGAGAGTTTAATATCTTACACTTTACATAAACTGATCAAACAAAAATTTTGAAGGTTAAAGATGCAATCCTCTTGGGGCTAGCTGCAAAAAGTGATTGATCAACCTATTAACAGCAGGGCATACAGATTGATTAGATGGCAAAAAACCCCGGCATTGGCTATTGATCGAGGCCAAACCTACACCACTATAGAGTAGCGAGGATGGTCGATGCAGTTTTACCCAACGAGGTCGGAATCGATTTCCACAGGGAGTTAATTTGGTTTGGAGTTGGGTATCTAACTAGTCTAGATGTGCGTGTTATTCCTAATTGCACTTCAAAATATTGTTGCGATTGATTCTATTCTAATTTTATACTATTGTATGGTGAGTGTAAGCTATGTACAATATTTTTTGTGAAAGTTTTCAAGTGTTAAAAGGCACTAGGGAAATGACTTCCGCCTAGGTGAGTACCTAATGGGTATCAAGAATCTAGGACAAGCTTGTTATGATTGGGGCCGTGATATAACCATCACACATACGTGCTCACTCTATACTTCTCGGTAGTTTGAGTGCTCACTCTTTATGCCTAAGTCATAAAGGCATGAATCAGTATTTGCAACCACTAATTCTACAATTTTAGCATTACTTAGGCTAAATATCACTAACCCATACACAATTAAGCCCTAAAATTCAAGACCCATTAAATACCCACACTAGGGTTGGGTTATAACCCTAGCTATAGGGTTTAGCTATTCATAATAACAGTAGAAATCAAAGATAAAGATGAAATATAAGCCATAATATTAAAGTACAAGATGAAAATCTAAAGTTTGAAGGTAAATCTACTCTAAAATTGCCCAAAAAGGGAAAAACTATCTGTTCACATGCTCTGCTAAACAAAAACCTTTCCTTAAATTAATAAAAGGATCTATTTATACTAGGCTAAAATTTTCGGACAAAAATGCCCCTGCGGAGGATTCGCGGACGTGTAATTCTAACCATGTCCGCGCTTGAGCTTTCGCGGCCGCGTAAAATGAGCGTGGTCCGTATTTCTTTAATACTGGGCTTGGATTGCGCTTAGTTTCACGGACCGCGTAATTTCAACCGCGTCCGCGTGTGCTTCCATCACGGCCGCTTAATTTGGACGTGGACTGCGTTCTTCATTTGAGCCCAAACTATAGAGTCTCTAAACCTCGAACCATGCTCTCAGCGAACATCCCCTCGCGGCCGTGCCAAAGATTTCACGGTTGCACCTTTTTAACGCGGTCAGCGATGATTTTAGTACTCAAAGCAGCTTCTCTGAATCTACTTTCGCGGACCGTGTAATAGTGGCCGCCTTAGCAGTGGTCCTTGCGCGGCCGCGCTTTTCTGCCGCTCTCAGCGCTCCAGTCTCAGCCTTGGATCCGTGCAAGTTTGACTCCTTCATGAGTTGGTTATGGCTTCTTTGCCTCATTTTGACCAAACCCTGCAAGCAAGCACATTAAGTTAGTTTTTGGGAATATCTTTACGCATTTTTGACTCAAAACCTAAGCAAAAGAGAGCAAATAATAGGCTAAAACCCCTATTTATCAACTCCCCCAAACTTAAGCTTTTGCTTGTCCTCAAGTAAACAATGTAATTCCCACCTCCACAATAAAAAAGAAAGGAAATTTCAGCTTTCCTAAGGTGAATTCATCAAGCATCAATTGGGACTAACAATTACCCTCAACACAAATGCATTATCAACAACATCATGCTATGACTTCTTGAGTTCCATAGTTCTAATGTGACACAAAAGCATCAAGAGTTGACTCAATTCATCGAGGAAGTTCGCTCTCTCACATAGGTCATTGTGGATCCCAGACTCCCCTCCTGTACTCTCCATGAGCTAATATCACCTTATAGAATGTGACACTCAAAACAGGGATTGTAAATAAGTGCGCTCATCACTCTCAAAAGAATGTCACAAGTCCGGCACTAAGTACCATAAGCTTGCTCCTCATGTAAATCATCACTAATGAAAGCTCACTCAACTTGAAATCCTATAGGGCTTTAGTGGGATGTAATGAAGGCTTTTTGGGTCAAGGTAGGACATAATGAACTATGATGGTTTCATCCTTCCTTAAGCACTCCATTTTCTCATTTCAGTTCATACTTTCTTGACTCTTTGAGTCATTTTCTTCTTCCTCAGGGCAACTAGAGAGACACGTTGTCACTCTTTCTTGTTCATGACAATCATTTTTCTCCTTTTATCATCATTTCATGCCTTTCAATATTATTTTCTTTGAATCCCTTCAAACTTTTTTTTTTTTTTTGACATATTTCTTTTTAACTCTTCATCCTTTTCTTTGCCTTTCCTTTTAATTAATTCTTTTTGTTCTTTGTACCTTTCATCACTTTGAAATTTTTCATCTCTCCCCCAAACTTATGTTTTTGCTAATTGCTCATCATGAATGCTAAGGAAAGATTGAGTGCCAAGAGAGGGTCATTATAAAATGGATAAAGGCTTGTAATGTGGCTACTGAATGAAAAAGTTTAGGATCAAAGGGGTTGACTAGGGATATCATATTGGTAGGCTACAGAAGCTTTCACAATTCAAATGGTACCAAGGAGAGCCTACAATTACTTCTCAAGTCGAGCTACACTTAGAATTTCGCCTAAACAAATATTCAGGGCAAGTTCTACACTTATTGGCACGGGACTTGGACTTGCAATTCAATACCTCACCTCTCTATCAAGCTAATGGATTGTTAAAGAGAACAGAGTCGAGGGCCCACAACAACCCCAGCTAAGATTGAAGATCACATATGGCTCACAGAAACCACTTGATGATAGTTTTAGTCAACTCAAGAGTCTAAAGGTCACAACTAGAGCTAATCTCGTCAACAAACTTGTCTTTAACCATGAGGTCGAAGGTAAATGTGTTAGTGCCAAGTGAAGCCTACTTGAGACACTTTTTTTCATTACTACTATATATCAAAACAGAAAGAAAAACAGACCCAATCCCTTAAGAAGGTTGTCATGCCATCCATCATTGGGAAGAGCCACCCGGTTCACACAACATCCACCTTTGGAAAGAACCATGGCATTAAGAAAATCAAAGGCTTATTAATCACGCAGAAATATAAAAAGAGGCTACAAACTCAAAAAGAAGCTACTAAAGGAAATAAGAAGCTAAGCTATTAAAGAAAATTATAAAAGAAGTTATAAAGTAAAATACAGAAAGTAAAATGAATATGTACAATAGGGGAGTGAAACGAATATACACAAAATGGGGCTGAATATATACATGGAATGGTAAAGTTATATACATACCAAAAGTGAAAAATAACGAATATGAAAATAATGATAAGTAAAAATAAAGAAAAATAGTATCATAATTATTACATGCCAGTCATCAAAGTCATCAAATCAAAATAAGACCCCCCCCCCCCAAACAGAAGTTAGCATTGTCCTCAATGCTAAAAGTAAAAATAAGATCAGGGGAGGGATAGAGAGTAAAGACAACTCCCTATGTGGTCTCTGTCTGCATGGGATCGGGTACTCTGATAGGGTCCTCAGACTGTGTAGGCTCATCAGATCCATCAGGATCCTCTAACTGAATCTTCAGGTCCTCTGACTGGGGTACCACAAATCCTCTCACCGGCTCTCTATCAGCCTCCTGCTCTGATGCCTGTGTTGTCTGTGATGCAGGAGCAATCTCCTCCATAAGCAGGTCCAGTGGAATATCTCTGGTAGAATTGAACTTCTCTACCTCCTTGATCACCTTCCCATGAGTATCTAATGTCTCCAGGATTTTCTTTTGGTTGTCCAGGAGCTTCTTCTGGTTGTCCAGAAGCTCCTTCAATGAATCCTCCACTGATGGAGGTACCTGAAGTTGTGCTGGGGCTGTCTGTGCTGCGACTGCACTAGATAAGACAGACAGCTTTGATGTAGCTACCTGCAACCAGTTGTTGACGCTGGATAACGTCTAAGAGACCCGCAGTGAAGTCTGAAGATATGCGGAAAATGAGGGCACAGATAATGGGGCTGTGACAGATGGCCCGAATGAGGGAGGTGGCATAGAAGCCGAAGAACCCTCCGTTGTGGAAGGCTCGGAACCAGTGGCCACTACCCTTAGCTCTTCAGACTGTCCAGTGGAGGTAGTGGCTTTGCTTTTGGACTTCGGGTTGTCTTTTCCCTGAAGGTTGTACCAAGAGAAGGGCATTTTCGGCTTCACCTTCGTGTCAAAGTGTCTCCCCTCAACCCCCTGGTCCTCTAGGTACATAGTGATGAAATTGGGGTAAGGGTAGGAACTTTCCTCCTTCTCGGTTTCCTTAGATATGTTATGGGCCATGTGGTTCCCCATATTTATTGGGTACCCCTCCATGATGGACGCTATGAGGATCGCCCGGGAGAGTGGAATGTCACTGTCATGCTGGCACGGATCAAGGCGGCTGCAGATGAAGGTGCACCACCCTTTGGCTTCAAAGCTAAGGGTGTTTCTTGCAATTGAGACTCCCGATGTAAGCCAAGTCGGTGTTGTCCCAGGGATGGCTATCACCTCTGCAAGCCATGGACAGGATGTACCTTAGTCACATAGGTGCCCTTTTTTATATGGGCGACATTGGTGTAGAATTCCTTGACTAGGTACTCATTTTCTTCTGGCAACTTGGTAGTGAAGAATTTCCACCCCTCTTTCATCAAATTGTCTCTTCACGTTCGAGTTGTGAGGGAGAAGGTATCTTTCTATGAAATGTCGCTCAAGGGTGAGCGACCTTTGTGGCCACCATTCCCGAAATTTGTGGTAGGCCTTCTCACTCACGAACCGATCTTGCCACACTATCGGCTTCCTTGATCTAATCAAACCTCCAACCCGGGTATCACCACCTCTCCCATCATCCGAGACACCCTCTTCATCATCAATATTAATTGGAGTCGTTGTTGAGGTCGAAGTTGCAGCCGGTTGGGCAGGTGGTATGGAAGTCTCACTACCTCCTCCTGAGCCATCAGACGACCAAGACAAGGAGGAAGATTCATTGACGAGGCGGTGGGGCTGTGATTAAGCCTCTTGTTGGGGTTGTGCAGCTTCTCCTTCAGAAATCTCCTGGGAGGGGACATATTCACTAGTCTCAGAAGAGTCGGGAGTGTGTCTTCGGAGGGTTTTCTTCTTGCCAATGACCCTTTTAGGTGCTAAGGGTGCAGTTTGTTTCCCTCTGCCCCGGCTTCGGGAGGATTCTCCCCTCCCTTGTGATTTCTCAGGACCGCCACGAGATCGCACCGTAATCTGCATACACAATCAGTAAAAGCTCATTAGTATTGTGGTTCAATGAATCAGCAAAGGAAAGCAGATGAAATGATCACATTGTTTCTCAAAGCAGGGGTCCGCTGACAGCGTAAAAAGGAGCGCGGTCGCGGAAGGGTCAGCGCGGTCCGCATAAAAAGGAGCATGGTCCACGAAAGAGTTGGGACCAGACTACCAACTCTCTGAACATTGGTTTTCGCTGACCGCAAAATAATGGGCGCAGCCGCGAAATAACAGACGCGGACTATGTAAAAATAAACGCGGTCGCGGAATCGATTTGTTAATTCTCTGAAGCTCATGAACGCGGTCCGCAAAATTATGGACGCAGACGGGTAAAGTCAACCTCTGGCCGCGGAAAAATCATCACGTCTGCGAACATATAAGCTAAATCAGTTCACACAAAAGCATGAACGCGGACCGCATAATTTGGACCGCGGTCCGCAAAATTCAAATCATACTGGCACTTATGAATTATTGAAGATCTAGGGTTTCACTTAGTGCAAAGATTTAGGCAATTAACAAGCATAGTGAACAACCCTATCCCTCATTAGGCATTAAACATTACCCACATGCAATTTTAGCATCAGTAAGCATCATTTTAAAATCATGACATGTGTTAAACCCTAAAAAAGAAAAAGTAAAACTAGCAGAAAAGAAAATCAAAAGATGAAATTAATGTAAAGATTTAAGCATACCATATGTGGATTTGTAGTAGGAAATTGCTTCTTGATTAATGAGATATGAAATTGAACATGTAAGAAGGGGAAGATGAACAGTGATCTATTTCGGTGAGAGTGTGGGGTTCGAAAAGTGTAAAAGTCCTAAGGACTTCCTATTTATATCAACCCCAAAGGTTCCACCGACTTACCTCAGCGCGGTCCGCGCTTTTTACCTTTCGAAGAGCCTTTTCAGAAACAGGTCCGCTGAGAGCGAATTATCGGCCGCGGCCATGTAAGATCAACGCGGACCGCAAAATTACGAACACGGACGCGAATACAACTTCAGAGAGTTGATATCCTGGACTTTTCAAGTCCGCGTCCGCTGACTATTTGCGCCCCCCGCGAAAAGCTCTCGCTGACCGCGAAATTTTGAGAGCGTAATTCCCCACACTTAGGCAATTTTTTCTAACAACAGTCTTGTACTGCACAAACAATTCCTACACAAAGCTCACAACCAGTTAGTTCAAAATAAAGCCTGATCTAAGAAGAAAATCAAAAAGAAGGAAAGAAAAACACATGGGTTGCCTCCCAAGAAGCGCCTGATTTAACGTCGCAGCACGACGCATGTTACCAACATCATTGGAAATTGATCATGGCCACCACATGGCTGTCATCAAACTTGCCGAGGTAATGCTTCACTCGGTGCCCATTAACTCTGAAGATTTCACCATTTTTATTTTTCAAGTCAAGAGCACTAAACGGAGTCACGTGCACCACCTCAAAAGGGCCACTCCATTTTGACTTGAGCTTTCTCGAAAACAGTCGTAACCGAGAGTTGAATAGAAGAACCAAGTCACCTCTCCTTGAATTCTTTGTTCCGGGCATATTTGTCATGTAAGTACTTCATCTTATCCTTATACAAGGACGAGCTGGAATAGGCATGAAACCGGAATTCATCAAGTTCATTGAGTTGCTCTACCCGGAGATTGGCTGCTACATCCCATTCAAGGTTTAACTTCTTGAGCGCCCACATGGCCTTGTGCTCTAACTCAACCGGAAGATGGCATGCTTTCCCAAATATCAATCGGTACGGAGACATACCAATTGGAGTCTTGTATGCATTTCTATAAGCCCACAAAGTATCGTCAAGTTTCCTTGACCAATCCGTCTGGTTTCCATTGACCGTTTTTGATAATATGCTCTTTATCTCCCTGTTGGAGACCTCAATTTGTCCACTAGCCTGGGGATGATAAGAAGTTGACATCTTATGATTGACACCATACTTGGAAAGTAAAGTGTCGAAGGCCTTGTTGCAGAAATGAGAACCCCCATCACTGATGATCGCCCTAGGAGTGCCAAACCTTGTGAAGATATTTTTCTTTAAGAACGCCACTACACTTCGTGTCTCATTGTTGGGCAAAGTTACAGCTTTAACCCACTTGAAAACATAATCAACAACAACCAGAATGTAAATGTTACCACACGAACTCACAAAAGGCCCCATGAAGTCTATGCCCCACACGTCAAAAATATCGATCTCAAGAATAGTGGTGAGAGGCATTTCATCCTTCTTGGAAATTCCACCACCTCTTTGGCATTCATCACACCTCTTAACAATCTCACTTGCATCTTTATACAGGGTAGGCCAATAAAATCCACAGTTAAGAACCTTTGACGCAGTTCTCGCCCCACCATGATGACCACCGTAGGGTAGGGCTGGCAAGTGGGCCGGTCCCAGGCCTAAACGGGCCAAGTGGGCCGGTCTGAATGGTCCTGGGCCGGTCCCAAATTAAACGGGCCAAACGGGCCCGAGCCTAAACGGACTTTTTGGAAGGACCGGTAGGGACCGGGACTGTCCCGGCCCGCGGGCTAAACGGGCTAAGTGGGCCCACCATTTAAAAAAAAAAAAAAGATATTAGAGACAAAAGGATGTTAAAAAAATATCTAAGACAATGCATGATATGTTTTTAGGAATGATGCAAATTATTACTGCTCATAAATGGTACATCAAATGTACTATTCTCATTGATAATAGTTTCTCAATTACAAACATTGCCATGATTGATAGTGGAGCAGATGTTAGCTGCATTCAAGAAGGTTTAGTACCTACGAAATATTTTCAAAAAACTACTCATATGGTTAGATCTGCATCCGGACATGCTTTAGATATAAAGTATAAACTTCCTAATACGGGTATTTGTCAGAATAAAGTCTGTATTCCTCACTTCTTTTTCTTGGTAAAAAACCAGTTATACCCTCCAATTATACTTGGAACACCGTTTATTAACGCCGTTTATCCTTTTACTAGCATAGACTCGAAAGGTTTTACTGCTACTTATAAGGATAAAGAGATAAGTTATACTTTTGTTACAGATCCAGTAACTAGAGATATTAATGCTTTAATTGATATGAAGCAAAAACATGTTGATTCTTTACAATTAGAAATGTTTAGTATGAATATATTTGATACTCTGAATTCTACTAAAGTACAGGAAAAAATCAAATTGATTTCCGAGCAGATTGCTATTGATATTTGTGCTGAGCATCCTAGTGCTTTTTGGAATCGAAAAAAGCATATTGTTACTCTTCCATATGAAGATAATTTCACTGAGGATGATATTCCTACTAAATATCGACCTTGTCAGATGAATGCAGAATTGGTGGAATTTTGCAAAAAAGAGATTGATAGTCTGCTATCAAAGGGTTTGATAAAACCCTCAAAATCTCCTTGGTCTTGTACAGCTTTTTATGTTAATAACGCAGCTGAAAAGGAACGTGGTGTTCCTAGATTAGTCATTAATTATAAGCCCTTGAATAAATATTTGAAATGGGTTAGGTATCCTATTCCTAATAAAAGAGATTTATTGTCTAGATTATATGACGCCAATATATTTTCAAAATTTGATTTAAAATCTGGTTATTGGCAGATTCAAATATTTAAAGAGCATACTTATAGAACTGCTTTTAATGTTCCATTTGGGCAATATGAATGGAATGTTATGCCTTTTGGTTTAAAAAATGCCCCTTCAGAATTCCAAAAAATTATGAATGATATTTTCAATCCTTATCTAGACTTCGTCATTGTATATATCGATGACATTTTGGTATTTTCCAAAACACTTGAAATGCATATTAAGCTTTTAGATATTTTCAAAAGAATTGTTATACAAAATAGTTTGGTAATCTCAAAACAAAAAATGAGCTTATTTCAAACTAACATTAGATTCCTAGGACATTATATTTGTCAGGGGAAGATTACTCCTATTCAACGATCGATTGATTTTGCCTCAAAATTTCCCGATGTTATTACTGATAGAACTCAGTTACAAAGATTTTTGGGAAGTTTAAATTATATTTCACCTTTTTATAAAGATCTGTCACGTGATTTAGCCCCCTTATATGATAGGTTAAAAAAGAATTATAAAAGCCCTTGGACTGATAGTCACACTACTTTGGTAAAAAATATTAAACAACGTGTTAAATCTTTACCTTGCTTAACCCTTGCTAATCCTACATGGCAAAATATTATAGAGACTGATGCGTCTAATATTGGTTATGGAGGGATATTAAAACAGATAAATCCCAATGATAAACATGAATATCTGATTAGATTTTATTCTGGTAAATGGTCTGAAGCCCAGAAAAAATACGCTACTGTGGCACATGAAATGTTAACCATAGTAAAATGTGTTTTAAAATTTCAGGACGACTTATACAATCAAAAGTTTTTGATAAAAACTGACGCACAATCTGTTAAATATATGTTTAATAAAGATTTTAAACATGATGCCTCAAAAATGATATTTGCAAGATGGCAAGCTCAATTAGCCCCTTTTGATTTTGAAATACAATATAAAAAGGGAATTGATAATTCTCTGCCAGATTTCTTATCTCGTGAATATTTACAGGATGGAACCCCCTGGGGTAGGGGAAGAGGTAGAGGTTGGGGAAGATCATCCCCACAGTCCAAAGGAAGGTCATCACCTTCGGGATCGTCATACGGATCCTCATCAAACTCCCCAGTTATACAAATGGGAAGAAGGAGATTAGTCAATGAGAGGATATCTCTCGGAGAAGAATCATCGATTGGACCATCCGTCCATCTGGAAGATATTCCAGAAGATAGTCCGTTATACGCACATTTGCAGGCATATTTGACTGCTCAAAAACAGAAAGATACTTCTGTTAAGCAAAGTAATACTTTTGCTTCCATTACTAAAGATGACAATGATGATATCAAGTCATACGAGAAAGTGCCAAAAAGAGAAATGATATTTCTCTTAGAAAATTCTGACATTCAGAGAAAAGAAGAACCATGGAAGATATTCCAAAGGTATTTGATAAATGGGTTATATTATCCGGGTGAGTCATACAAAACCCGTTCCTACTATGAAATGATACTGACCAATACTGGAAGTGCAGATTTTCAGCACTTTTCTGGGTATAGCACAGACGAGAATGTTTATAACTTCTCGAAGATTATAATTAAACAGATTATATCTGTTGAAGACTGGGGTATATCCACAATGAAGGAAAGGCAGATAAGCCTTAACAAAAATAAAATGAATTTTACTTATTGGGATTATATCCAAGCTTTTGATAAAGTATTATACTACAATAATGATAGACACAAACATACTTGGTTTATAAAAGTATGTGCAAAGATATTTGCAACAACTGTTCCTAATTGGTTTCTAAACTGGTGGTCATACCACGGTCCAACAATAAAGATTTTACCAGATCCATTTCTCATGTTATACAAAGAATGGATAAAAATTTCTCCTTTTATTAACGATTTATACCACGCAGATCATATCTGCTACCCAGAAAAAATTAACCAAATATATTTCTTTCTGGAATTTTCTATCCCTTGGATACACAAATGGAATCCAGAAGTCGGATTCACTGAAGAACAAGTCCCCTGCTTATATAGGACTTTTTACAATAATTTTTGGGACAAGTTAATGAAGAAGGATCCCAAAACAAAGACCTTATATGGTCAAGAGCTCTTGGATTCAATCGAGATGAAGATCCAAGAATATTCCAGTAAACCTCAGAAAGAGGTAATTGATGACAGTTCAGTGAGGCATATTGCCAGAAGGATCTCCTTTCAAGAAGGAGATAAAACAGATATGATTAACAGTTACTTGGAAGAGGTTAAAAGAAATTTACTGTCTTCCATTAATCAATATGAAAAGTCAGATACGTCAATGCAAAGTGAAACAAGCAACGATGATATTGCTGAAGATTCTCAGCCCATTGAAGCAGAAAGGATATTATCTGAAGAAGACTTACATGATACAGAAGAATTCATCCGCAAATTGAAAAAAGCGGAAAAGAAACCAGCACAGTGAAACAGCTGGACCCCACTCAAACAGTGAAGCCGCCGGACCTACAGCATAGTGAAGCCGCCGGACCCACTCGAACAGTAGATACACTGTTCATCAACAGTAAATACACTGTTTCTACAGTAGAAACACTGTTACAGGGACCCACGGGGACCCACTTTTACTGTTCATAGATTCCTTTTCTTTTTCTATTTATAGAAGTCATTCGTTCATTCTTAAGAGGCAGACGTCAAGACTCCCTCTCTCTAGAACTCTCTCTCTCTCTCTCTCTAAGTGTAAGTAAAGAGTTAGTTTGAAGTTTTTAGATTGTAATAGAAGAACAAATAAATAAAAGTTTTCAGTTCTTCATCTTCAGGGCCTTGCTTCTTGGCCACAAGGTACATACTTCTGTCTTTCTTAGTTTAGATTTTCTTCTAGTCTCTCCTCTCTGGCCGTGACGATGTCCGGCTAAGAGACTTCATATCTATGTTGAGTATCTAACTTCTCTCCTATATACACTATGAAAGCGACGGCATCTATTAAAATATAAATGAGTTTTATATATAGAGTTTTGACTTGGTGTCAAGATGGTTGGTACAGTCTGATATGACACTACTCTTATTGGCTTTGCCTTAGTGGCTCCGTCTAGCCAGCCGTGAACCTCAGCCCGATAAAGGAGTTAAAAGGGCATCTTCTTTCACGGTTAGAACTGCTAGACACATGGGCTCAATAAAAGTATGTATTATATTATGACAGACCCCTTGCTTGAGTAAAGGTTTTTAACCTTCCATACAGTCATTAAACTATATATAAAATTCAAGTATATTTCAATTCTTATCCTTACTGATTGTGCGGATTACCGCCAGTCTTTAAATATAAGGGTACTGAATTAGCTAGATTAAGAATTCTCAAATATGTTAAAATAGAAATCTTTAACTGGTGGAAACCTTCCAGGCATATAAAAGCCAGATGTGAGGTGTGAAACAAGTCCAGTTCCCGGTCAAACGGTGATTTCTGTTTTAATTTAATTGAGAAGGCATGGCGGATTACCGCCCGCCACTTGATCCTGTTTAATGGTATCAGAGCCTAGGTACTTTCATGGTATATATAAGATAGATATGAAATATTCGACATAGATATGTTTCTGAAATATGGATTTAGGAGAAACTAGTATGAAAAATACTAGATTGGAAGAGGTAGATATACCTCAAAACCTTGATTTGTTAAACAAATGGACTATTCCTAAAGTCCCTATTAGAACAATCTATGATTATGGATGGTTTGATAAACTCTCTTCTAAACAACTTATTAAAACAACTGAGCAATGAAAGTTAGCCACATCGGCAAACCAAGGCATACCATTCAAAGACACGGAGAGGAGTTGTTCATCCGGGAACGAATCATTAATATCGAGGCCATCGTGGGGCCTCCCCTCCTCTTCTAAGCAGGACAAGTAGTTCGCCACTTGATTATTACTTTCTTTTCTATCAATGATTTCAAGGTCAAACTCTTGAAGCAGAAGAACCCATCTTATCAACCTAGCCTTCGAGTCCTTTTTGGTCATCAAGTAACGGAGTGCCGCGTGATCGGTGTGCACAATCACTTTGGAACCCATGAGATATGGCCTGAACTTTTCCATGGCGAAGACAATGGCTAATAACTCTTTCTCGGTCACCGTATAATTGACTTGGGCGTCATTCATCGTTTTGCTTGCATAATAGACCGGATAAAATATCTTGTTGACCCTTTGCCCCAAAACCGCTCCTACCGCAACGTCACTAGCATCGCACATGAGCTCAAATGGTAAGCTCTAATTGGGTGCGGTAATGATGGGAGTGGTTGTCAATTTATACTTGAGAAGCTCAAAAGCTTTCATGCAATCTTCATTGAACACAAACTTTGCATCCTTTTCTTGCAGCTTGCACAAGAGGTTCACCATTTTTGAGAAATCCTTGATGAACCTTCGGTAGAACCCCACGTGCCCAAGAAAGCTCCTAACTCCCTTGACAGAAGTAGTAGGAGGGAGATTTGAAATAACTTCAATCTTTGCTTTGTCCACTTCAATACCATTCTTTGAGATCTTATGGCCGAGGACAATGCCCTCCTCGACCATAAAGTGACATTTTTTCCAATTAAGCACTAGGTTGGTCTCTTCACATCGGGCCAACACTTTGTCAAGATTATCCAAGCATTCTTCAAATGAGTCCCCCACAACACTAAAATTATTCATGAACACTTCGAGGAAGTCCTCCACCATATCCGTAAATATTGCCACCATACACCGCTGAAAGGTAGCCGGTGCATTACACAAACCAAACGGCATTCATGAGAATGAAAATGTGCCATACAGATATGTGAAGGTGATTTTCTCTTGGTCTTCCGGTGCAATGAGAATCTGGTTGTACCCTGAGTACCCATCCAAAAAGCAATAGTAGGCACGCTCGGCAAGTTTGTCCAATATTTTATCAAGAAAGGGCAATGGAAAATGGTCTTTGCGGGTCACTTTGTTCAGCTTTCTGTAGTCCATACATATCCTCCATCCGGTGACAGTATTAGTGGGGATCAACTCATTTTTCTCATTTGTGACCACAGTCATACACCCCCTTCTTCGGCACACATTGTACCGGTGAAGTCCATGAACTATCCGAAATAGGGTACACAACCCCTGCATCAAGCCACTTGATAATTTCCTTCTTGATGACCTCTTGCATAGCCTCGTTCAACCTCCTTTGATGTTCCACGGAGGGTTTGGCATCATCCTCTAGTATAATTTTGTGCATGCAAAAGGCGGGGCTTATACCCCGAATGTCAGTCAAAGTCTATCCAATTGCCTTTTTCCTTCTTTGAAGCACCGCAAGGGTGGAGTCTACCGACACGTTAGTTAGGCAAGCAGAAAGAATAACAGGTAATGTGGAAGAAGGGCCTAAGAATTCATACCTGAGATATGAAGGCAAAGGCTTCAACTCCAATGTTGGTGGCTCCTCGATTGAGGGCTTTGTTGGTGGAGTCTTCCGATTTTTTAAGTCCAAGGAAAATTTACGGGGCCCATATGAGTAGGATCCCATTCCTTGCAACGCATTTGCATATTCAACCAAGCCTTCCTTTTCATCATCCTCATGGTTTAACAACACAGCTTCCAAAGGGTCTTCCACATTGATCATGGCACTCGTGTCATCAACTATCACCTCCGTCACAAGATCCACAAAAGAGCAAACTTCATTGCTATTTGGTTGCCTCATTGATTTGCACACGTGGAATATAACTTTTTCATCGCCCACTCGGAAGGTGAGATCCCATGCTTCCACATCAACCAATGCCTTCCTTGTTGCTAGGAAAGGTCTCCCCAATATTATAGGCACCTCATAGTCGACTTCGCAGTCGAGAATCACAAAATCCGCAGGCAAAATAAACTTGTCGACCCGAACTAGAACATCATCAATAATACCAAGCAGCCTTTTCATTGTCCGATCTGCCATTTGTAATCTCATGGAAGTATCTCTTGGTTGCCCAATGCCTAGTGTCTTGAACACGGAATATGGCATCAAATTAATACTTGCTCCCAAATCACACAAGGCTTTTGCAAAATCGGCGCTACCAATGGTGCATGGAATTGTAAAGGCACCGGGATCTTCAAGCTTTGGAGCCATCGAGTGCACAATATCACTCACTTGATGAGTCATTTTGATGGTCTCACAATTCATAGATCTCTTCTTAGTTACCAAGTCCTTCATGAACTTGGCATATCCCGGCATTTGTTCGAGAGCTTCCACCAAGGGCACATTGATTGACAAACTTTTCATCATCTCAATAAACTTCTTGAATTGGTTTTCATTATTTTACTTTGCAAGCCTTTGAGGATACGGTGGAGGAGGCCTTGGCAAAGGGGCCTTGGCTTTAGGCACTACCATTTCCAGTATGTCTATCACGTATTCCCTAGACGGGTTCACATCATTTTGAGTCTCCTCCATGTTGTCATCAATATCGATCCTCACTTCATTATTCACATTCTCATCATTGGCTTGCATGTCATCATCTTCTTGTAACACAACATCATCACTCACAATCTTCTTTGGATTAGAGGTACTTGCATCTCCACCTCTACCGCTTCTTGTGGTCACCGCCATAGCATGGCCTGTATTGTTTCCACCCTTCGGGTTTACTACCATATCACTTGGTAGTGCCCCCTTAGGGCGAGTATTCAATGCTTGAGAAATTTTACCCATTTGTACTTCCAAGTTGCGAATATAGGTAGTATGGGAGGCTATTTGGGCATCAAAGTTAGCATTCCTTTCCATCATTTGTTTGAACATACTCTCTATCCGCCCCATCTCATTGTTTGAAGAACTTTGCCTTTGAGATGAATATGGAGGCGAATTGTTGGGTAGTTGATACATCGGGGGCCTTTGAAAACCCGATCCCCGGTTGCTTTGATTATTATTAATCCAACCCCCTTGGTTTCCATTGCCGCCCCAATTCTGATTGTTGTTCTCCCAATTCTGATTGTTGTTCCCCCAATTGTTCGAGTTGTTGTTGTTGCCATTGTTCCAATTCCCTTGGCCTTGGTTGCCCCAATTTTGATTGTTCCCTTGCAATATCCATTGTTGATTTGGAGCATTGCTCTGTTGACTGTGGTAGTTATTGGCATATAACACTTCCTCACTTTGATCATCATAAGAATCGTCTTGATTGTAACCACTACCACTTTGCTCATATTGATCTTGATTGTTTTGCACTTGTTGACCACGCTGTCTCCTCTTGTTGACCATGACATTTACCCCTTCCATGGCATTTACTTGCTTTGTCCCTTAAACTTGCTGAAGCTGGGCCTTTGCTAACTGATTCATAGTAGTTGTCAATTCGGCTATGGCTTGTCCGTGATCATGAAGTTCCTTGTGAAGATGGATGATATTAGGGTCACCCTGAAGAACATTTTCCCGACTCTGCCAAGCTAAGGATGTGTCAGCCATCTCATCAAGTATGTTTCAAGCATCGGCATAAGGCATTTTCATAAAAATTTCCCCAGCTAGCTGATTCACCACACACTGGTTGGTCGTGTTGATGCCCCTATAGATTGTCTGCTGAATCATTGCTTCAGTCATATCATTGTTTGGGCATTCCTTGACCATTGTCTGGTATCGCTCCCAGATTTCATGTAGGGGTTCATCAGGATCTTGTTTAAAGGTTAAGATCTCATCCCTCAATGCTGCCATATGACCCGGTGAGAAAAACTTAGCTATAAAAATTTCTGCCTACTCATCCCACATGTGTATGGAGTGGTTGGGTAGCCTCTCGAGCCAGTCCAAAGCTTTCCCTCTAAGTGAAAATGGGAAAAGTCTCAATCTCAGAGCGTCCTCCGACAGGTTCGTCTGCTTGCTCCCCCAGCATATGTCTACAAAACCCTTTAGATGCTTGTATGCGTTCTGATGAGGAGCTCCAGTGAAGAAGCCTCTTTGCTCCAATAGGGTCAGCATGACATTTGTAATTTGAAAATTGCCCGCCCAAATCCGGGGCGGGACAATTGCACTTGCGTAACCTTCATTGGGTAGCACCCGGTGTGTTGCCCGTGGAGGAGGTGGGGGAGGGTTTGGAATGTTGTCATTATCCTGTCGGCCTCTTCTTTGGACTTGAGGTTCTAGATTAACCTCATCCTCACCATTGTCATCTACCTCCTCCCCCGGAAGAACATGTCCGAGAGCATCATTATGAGCCATTTGGTATCTAAAGCGATTGAGACACAACAGTTAGAAAAACAGAAGGAAAGAAAAACAAGACACACAAATAGTTAAATAGATAGCCAACACCGGCTAACTCTCCGGCAACGGTGCCAAAAAGTGATCGAGGCCAAACCTGCACCACTATAGAGTAGCGAGGATGGTCGATGCAGTTTTACCCAACAAGGTCGGGATCGATTTTCACAGGGAGTTAATTTGGTTTGGAGTTTGGTATCTAACTAGTCTAGATGTGTGTGTGTTGTTCCTAATTTCACTTCCAAACATTGTTGCGATTGATTCTATTCTAATTTTATACTATTGTATGCTGAGTGTAAGCTAAGTACAATATTTTTTGTGAAAGTTTTCAAGTGTTAAAAGGAACTAGGGAAATGACTTCTGCCTAGGTGAGTACCTAATGGGTATCAAGAATCTAGGACAAGCTTGTTATGATTGGGGTCGTGATATAACCATCACACATACGTGCTCACTCTATACTTCTCGGTAGTTTGAGTGACTTTACCCGATTTAGCTTTCTCAAGCCCAAATGGATATACATACAATACAAGTGAATTTGGCTCAAGTCGGGTATTATTATCTCTAGGTTTACCCCTTTAATTGGGGCTATCAATCTTTTGAGTTCACCCCAATTCCTTGTAAGCCTAATTTTTCTAGACTTAGTCCCTCTTTCTCAAGAAGAGCCTAAGTCATAAAGGCATGAATCAGTATTTGCAACCACTAATTCTACAATATTAGCATTACTTAGGCTAAATATCACTAACCCATAAACAATTAAGCCCTAAAATTCAAGACCCATTAAATACCCACACTAGGGTTGGGTCACAACCCTAGCTATAGGGTCTAGCTACTCATAATAACAGTAGAAATCAAAGATAAAGATGAAATATAAGCCATAATATTAAAGTACAAGATGAAAATCTAAAGTTTGAAGGTAAATCTACTCTAAAATTACCCAAAAAGGGAAAAACCAGTCGTTCACGTGCTCTGCAAACAAAAACATTTCCTAAAATTGATAAAAGGATCTATTTATACTAGGCTAAAATTTTCGGACAAAAATGCCCCTGCGGAGGATTCGCGGACGCGTAATTCTAACCACGTCCGCGCTTGAGCTTTCGCAGCCACGTAATAATGAGCGTGGTCCGCGTTTCTTCAATACAAGGCTTGGATTGGGCTTAGTTTCGCGGACCGCGTCCGCGTGTGCTTCCATCGCGGCCGCTTAATTTGGACGCGGACCGCGTTCTTCATTTGAGCCCAAACTGTAGAGTCTTTGAACCTCGAACCACGCTCTCAGCGAAAATTCCCTCGCAGCCGCGCCTTTGCAACGCGGTCAGCGGTGATTTTAGTACTCAAAGCAGCTTCTCTGAATCTACTTTCGCGGACCGCGTAATAGTGGCCGCCTTAGCGGTGGTCCTTACGCGATCGCGCTTTTCTGCCGTCTCGGCCTTGGATTCGTGCAGGTTTGACTCCTTCATGAGTTAATTATGGCTTCTTTGCCTCATTTTGACCAAACCCTGCAAGCAAGCAGATTAAGTTAGTTTTCTGAAATACCTTTACGCGTTTTTTTTACCCAAAACCTAAGCAAAATAAACCAAATAATAGGCTAAAACTCCTAGTTATTAGCTATCAAACTTAATAGTGATGGTAGTTGCATTAATGGTAATTATGGGATTGGAGGAGTCATTAGAGATAACAATGGATAATTCATACTAGCTTACTCTATATACATTAGACCAGAGGCACTAGAAACTTGGCAGAAAGTAAGGTTATGCTCTATGGATTGCATCAATACTGGTAAAAGGGGCTACACACCATTGTAGCAGAGGCGAACTCCAAACTGATAACCACATGCATGAATGAGGGGGCAGCAACACCATGTAGAATTATACAAATTGTAGAAGAGATCAAGAGAATTGTCATTGAAAGCAATATAACAGTACAAAATTGCTAAAGGGGAGCTAATAGAGTTGCGGACAAATTGTCTACAATGAGTGACACACATTGAGAACAACTTATTTTCACCAGGTATGAGGATCTACCAAAGCAGGTTAGTGGACTTATGCATCTGGACAAGTGGGAACTTGCTTCATTCAGGATTAGACAACTTATGCAACTAAATAAGTGGGAACTTGCTTCATTCAGGATTAGACAACTGAAGGCAGCTGGAATTAATTATGAACCTCTGTAATCAAGATTCAGCAGCAAGCAGGCTACCTTACCATTTTAGTTTCATATTTACACAACCTAGAAATAGTCATGGTAATAGAATAATAGAGTTTAAGCTTATAAACTCTCATGATCTGCTAGAGGGCAAGGTATTAAGTCCCCCATGTATTCTTTTCTGGGAAAGAAATAAGATAGAAGTTGCAAATTAATAAAAAAAATGTCATAACAAATAGTAGCATTAGAGTGTTGGCAATGAAGGCCAAATCCCGATTCTCCGATCCTGATGTCGATTCAAAAGATAATATTCTCATATCAAAAGCCTTCAAGATGCATGTTCTTGAATAAAGTGGTGGTTGGATTTGGTCAAGCGACTTTTGATTGTGAAATATCCAAAAACAAATTTGCACTTATTAGTCAGATTTACATTTCTTTTTTGCCTCTCAAGAGTGAGCACTCTCTATGCCAACTCACCATTGTATTGGTGGAAAAAAGATGTCACACGTGGAACCTTACTGAGCTGACAAAGCATAATATGTGAAACAATGGTGAAGTGACAACTGGCATATTCCGTTAGTGAAATTAAGAGTACAAGGAAGATGCGGACTAAACACCCACGGAATAGTAAAAAACACATGAACAAGCCTAAACAGTTGTTGAAGAAGAGGCACCAGCGGAATGAATCAAGGCCAAAAAAGAGGGAAGATTCATGAACCAACAATAAATAAGGAAAGGGAATCAGAATCGTTATAAGGCATTTATAGCTACGAATACGTCAATTATGGTTATCAACCATAACGAGAAATCAATACCATTAATGCTCATAATGAATTCGTCATAAATAGGGAAAAACTTTATGATTAGATACTCCTATATAAGGATAGAGAATCCCACTTGTAAGGACAAGTTCCAAACACTACTGAAATATACTTACAATTTCTCGCTTTACCAAAGCCTTCAACTTAATTTGAGGGATAGATTATTATTTCATTCTTTATTTCTTTTTGCTAATTCACATTGTTATTTTTATTTCTCTTTTCAAACGAATTGTTGAGGAAGTAAGGTATTATTTGGTTATCAGTAGCCCGATTTTTTCTAAATATAGGCTTTGACTAAAAATTCTATTTTTTTGGTTAAACAAATTGGTTCTGTTACCGGAAATCTAATAATCTTTTTACTTTCCAAATTATTCTTTCTCACAACCAAATTATGTCAACTGGCAACGACAATAACCAACTGAACCCTCAAGAGGGAACATCACCACATCACTCTCCATCAGAATTCCCTCGCCAGTCCCGAGAAGGATCACCTGAGAGATCCACATCATACGCTAATGATCAATAAGGGGATGAACAAACTGTAGAAAAAAATATTCTAAAGCAATTGATTGCGGAACACGTAAATAATGCTCTTCAAGCCTTTGTTAGGGGGTTGCCAAACACGCCGCAAACTCCTCCATCAGCCAATACGACGACTTTAGAAAACCCACGCTCGGGACTCGATAACTCGAGTAGTGGAGGAGTTCCTAATAAATCTTGTGATGGGGCGGTCAGGTACGCCTAATAACTTAGATTTACAAAGTTTGGTACTAACTTTGCAGAAACAGTTGAAAGAGCAAAACGATCGCATAGAGCAAATACCTGGCGTACCTCCCGTAATAAAAGGTGTGGATATTGATAAGTATTCGCAGCAACCTTTGAAGCCAAGTGCGGCTCCTCTGCCAATTCCTAAAAAGTTGAAATGCCTGATATTCCAAAATATGATGGAACAACTGACCCTCGAAACCACGTAACTGCGTTTACAACTGGCGTAAAGGGCAACGATTTAACCAAGCAGGAAATTGAATCAGTTTTGGTTAAAATATTTGGAGAAACACTCACGAAAGAGGCATTAATATGGTATTCTCTTTTACCTGAAAACTATGTTGATTTTTTTTGCCAAGCTTGCAGATTCATTCATAAAAGTACATTCGGGAGCTCAAAATGTTGAAAAAAAGGATCGAAGACATCTTTAAGGTAAAATAACACTACTAAAAATTAAGCTTATGGCAACCCTTTCAAAATCGTAGCTATAGATAATGTAAATGTCCCTGTATGGCTAATGGGACGTTTGGGACGCGTTCTGAGATCCAGCATTACAATAGGTCAACTGGGAATGGTTACTTGTAACGGTTTCAAAACCGTCTCCATAAAGGGCTATTGTAACGGTTTTGAAACTGCTACCATTGATCAATCTATGGGGACGATTTTACTTCTGAAGTGACCATTATAAACCGTTGTGTTATAGTTATATTAACGATTTATTAAGTCTATTGCGACGGTTTTCATGATATATTGCAACGGTTTTGTTATATATTGGAACAATTATCTGTATTCTATTGCAACGGATATTACAGCATATTGCAACGGTTATTAGAGGGCTGCTATTGTTGTTTGCTACGTCTATTAGAACGGTTATATTGTCTATTGCAACAATTTACTATTGTAACTTCTAATATTTATGGAAGCAAAATGACGAATATTTTCCTATGCAATGAAATTTTATACGCCATAACTTATATAAACCACGAAATAAGATTAAAATATCCAACTCGCATTATCCATATACAAAAATAAAATATGAATACATTGTTTGATCAATAATTCAAAAGTCAAAATAGATCGATGAGTTTTCTAGCCTGTTTGGCCAAGCTTCTAAAAGTGTTTTTCTCAAAAATACTTTCGGTGAGAAGTAGTTTGTGTTTGTCTAATTAATTTGAAAAGCACTTTTGGGCAGTAATTAGTGTTTGGCCAAACTTTTGAAAACTGTTTCTAAGTGTATTTGTCTCAAAAATGCTTCTCAAAAAAGTGCTTTTGGAAAGAAGCTACGTTTTTCTGCTTCTCCTCAAAAGCACTTTTTTTCCTTCCAAAAGCTTGGCCAAACACCTCAATATTTGGCCAAAAGTGTTTTTGGCTAAAAAAAAAAAATTACTTTTGGCCCAAAATTAAGCTTGGCCAAACAGGCTATTAACACAACTAGAAATTCAGCAAAACAGACCACGGTCGACCATTTAGTCGATTAAAAAATCAACCAAAGTTGGTCGGTTTTTCAAAATATTTTTATTTTTTTTTACGAAACCGACCAACTTTGGTCAGTTTTCTTTGGTGCAAAAATGCGGAAAACTATTTTTGAGTCCTGCAAAATTTATTTTTCAAGAAACCGACCAACTTTGATCGATTTTTCATTTAAAATAAATTAAAATTAATATTAAAAAACCGACAGAAATCGATCAGTTAATTCGACCGGTCATTTTAAAAAACCGACCGAATTCGATCGGTAATTTTATTTTTTAATAAAACCGACTAACTTTAGTCTGTTATTTTCGTGCGAAAATAAAATTAAAGAGTATAAATGAAATAAAAGACTATCTTAAAACAAAATGCACCAATGATCTAGTGGTAGAATAGTATCCTGGCATAGTACAGACCCTGGTTCGATTCCCAGATGGTGTATTTTTTAATTACATAATTAAAATACCAACCAACTTTGGTCGAGTTTTTTGGCAATTATTTTTTTGAATTTAAATGACAAACCAAAATTGCTCGGTAATTTTCGACTAACTTTGGTCGGTATGCCCTTCTGACCACCCGTTAATGGTCACGTTTTGGACATTTATTGGCCACTACCGACCAACATTGGTCGATTTTTTTGGACGATTTTTTCCGAATTTTTAGTAGTGTAATTTGCATACAAAAAGTTCTAAACTAAAATATCCTTGAACATGATGATAGAAAATCTAAAAACGATCAACAATACTCGAGTAAGGTCTTCATCGCTGCTTTCATCTGCAATCGATGCACCTACAAAATTAATTCAAAAATAATTAAACGAAGAAGTTTTAAGATAATTGAATCTCAACTTTGAAAATTCAATTAGAAATAATTCTAACTTTTTCTGATTCTCAGTGTTAGTTTGGGACATTTTCTCCAAACAGAAAGAAACATCAAACAACTTCGAAAAGGAAAATGAAGATGTGGTAATAACTTTCTGCCAACAGAAAGAAACATCAAACAACAACTGGACGAGTTTTCTCAGCTAAACTTCGAAAAGGAAAATGAAGATGCGGTAATAACTTTCTGCTACCAGAAAGAAACATCAAACAATAACTCAATGTTGTAAAAAGCGGGCGCTTCCTCATTTAAAGCGAGAAGCGAAGCGAGACGACCCAACCATCGTTTCTGCTATCTGAAGCGTGGCAAGTATTCAAAAGCGGTCGCTTCCCACTAAAAAGCGAGAAGCAGCGATGCGAAGCGACTAAAGCAAGCGCTTCTATGTTTTAAAGGGCTGCCAACCTTTTTAATTTAAAAAGTTGTTCTTTTATTAAAATATATCGACCAGCAGCAACAGAGAAAGAAAGAAAGAGGCGACTAGGGCTCCAAGTTTTCTACACTTTTCAACTTCAAGATCATCAAGTTTAGTCCAAGTATGTGATTTCTTCTTCCTCCTTTTTCTTTCACTGTTTCAGCGTCCAAATAGCAGCGAAATGCTGGCGAATTTTTTTTCCCTTCAGTTCTTCTTCATTTTCTTGCATTGTTTCAGTGATAAAAATGCTGAAATGCTGCCCATTTTTTGGTTTCAGTTATACTACCATTTTTCGTAGTTGATGAAGAAGAAGAAGTTTAAGAAGATGACGAGCAATATAATAATGATAGTGGAATACAAGAATTTGACAATTTGACAATCTTGTACAAGAATACGATGCTCATTTTGCTTTAATTGATGCTACTCTTTAATTTTTTACATTGAAGTATTGAACATTTGCTTACAGTTACATGTGTTGTCTATGCAGTATTTATTTTAATATTTTTTTTAAAATTCCGCTTCACTTCAAAAAAGCTAACGCTTCGCTTCTCGCTTTAAGCGAAAATGGGCTTGTCTCTTTTCCTCGCTTCACGCTCTTCACAACACTGCAACAACTAGACGAGTTTTATCAGCTAAACTTTGAAAAGGAAAATGAAGATGTGGTAATAATTTTCTATAAATACAAGGCTACATGAAGCACCTAAGAAGCATTAAGCCCTGACAAAAATACTCTGGATCAACTCATAATGTATTCAATGCAGATTTAGAAGATTAGATTACTGTTAAAAACAACTGATATTCTTTACACTAGACGATAATCTACTTTCCATCTAAGACGAGTAGGAAATTCACATACAATAGAAAGAGACACTTAAGCATATTAAATTAGATAATATAGCTATACTGGATCAGTAGTTCACAAATTAGAAACAACAACAAACTAGCATTTGGTCCAAACTAGTGGTTTTCTTACTTCAATCATGAGTATGGAGCAACTGCAATAATATCTCCACAATAGTACTCGGTGACTAGAAATTTGACACTTCTGATGAAGCCAAGACATCTTCGATTTTTGCATTCTACAACTTAATCGTTTCTGCTTATAGCTTAATTGTCTTTTGATGTTGTACACCTTGTCCAAGTATGATTGTATTTTGTTTAGTAGTTTTAGGAAATTTCAGATTGCAAGGCCTTTGGCTAGTCTTTAAAAATAGCAGCAGCGGCGAGCAGAGTGTACAAGCAGTAGCAACAAAGTGAAAAAGCGAAAAAAAAATCAGCAGCAGTGAAGCAGAGAAAGAAGGGAAACACAACAGCAATGGCCAAAAAGGAGGAGAAAACATCTCCAGAAATAAGAAGAAGAACTTTAAGAAGTTCAAGCAGAAGAAGAACTTTAAGAAGAAGTTCAAGCAGAAGAAGAACTTTAAGAAGAAGTTCAAGAAAATGAAGAAGAAAAAGTAAAAAGTCACATAACTGGAGTTTCTCAGAGTTCCAATACCTAAAGAGTTCCTTAAACTGAGAAGCTGGAACATCTTCAGGGATATGTTGCATTCGAGTTTCATCATTTTCATAGGCGTCAAAGTGATCTTTTTTCAATCTACTCTTGGGCTTTCTCCTGGCAGCTTGAACTGATTCCAATGTCCATTTTTTTCCAGCTTCAGGAATATCATATTTATCCTACAATTGGTATCAAATCTGTTAGTACAGAAAATATGAAAGATTTTCAACCAAAAAATGAAAAGTTAAGAAGTTCAGACCTTGGTATATTCCCATATATCCTCTTGTGTCCATCTTCCTCCAATCCAAAATATCAAGAGGACACAAGAGTCGCATTCCTTCCCAATGTGCCGAGGAAGCTTCCAAACTCTATCACAACTGCTTCACTAGGACCGACGGGTTCAAAACTCTATCACGACAGGCTGAAGTTCCTCTACTTCAGTTGTTGCAAAGGATAGGGTCTTGTCACATGGCAAGCGAAACATTAGTAGTATATAGAGCAGTAAAAGTGAATGTATCTATCAGGTAAAAGCACGCGTAACACCTTTTTCTATCACAAAGTGGAACAACCGAGATGTAAAAATATAACTTAGACCTAAAACACCTTTTTCCTCCATTGGGATTCCATATATTTTGACCAATCCTTAGCAGATGACACTGGAAGAGACATCACATCTATCTCAATTTGTCTGGATAATATGGCCTTAGTATCCAATGATCTTTTATCTTCCTAGAAATGCACAGTGAAAGGGCTATTACAAGAATGATTAAGCTACCCATTTTTTTCAAAATTCACTGAATCACCAAAGGCTTGTCTAAATATGCAAACCATTTTCCTCCTAAGAATAGTAACGTATGAACCCTCTTATATAGTAATCAAACTCTTCATGTGTTTAACCAATATTAGAAAATAATGACTAAGTTCCAAAGAATCAACCTCTATGCAGTGATCTCACGTTCAAATGCTAACAACTATAGTATTTTTTAAGGAAGAAGAAGATAGGCTTCCCAAATTATTAATAGGGGTAAGGCGATTCTTTGGGCTTAAACATTGAAAGATGATCAAAATATAACAATAAATAATATAACAAAAAATTAAACAACTGCAAAGCATATGACCATTACCCTATCTAGATTTCACAAATTCAGCTTGCTTCACAATTGCTGGTTTACACTCCAAAGAATCGATATGCTCAATTAGTCAATCTATGCACTTTTTGTCCTTTTTCACTTTTGACAGAATTTTCATTCTCTTTGTTAGTATCCTTTTCTTATCAGGTTCTTATATCAATCAATTGTATCACAAGATATAGATACAATTAGAAACCAATTGATAACTAAATGCAAACATTTTTAGAACAAGGGAAGTGACTGGTTCTTCAGGATTAAACCACTGAATTACCAAAACAAACTCAACTTAAACAACATATATAAGAAGTCAATTCCTACTCCATCTATAACTCAACATAGATTCTGAAAAAGATCAGAACACTTACCAATACACATATTTTCATAAAAAAAAGAAGCGAGTCAATCATTAGGATCGAGAGTAAAACCCCCAACAGGAAGATTTATGAGATTAGAAGAGATGTCTCAATCTGAAAGTGCCAAAGCTTAAACAAAAGAAAAAAATATAATAAGAAAGAGCAAAAATCTATATCTTCCTTTAACAATGGTTTTAATTTCCCGAATCATATCTTTATGAACTAGTTGTTATATGAAAAAAACTTATCAAAATACGATAAAAAATCCATACTAAATCCCCAACTAAACCCGAATCAACTTACTTTATGAACTAGTTGTTTTAACAATGGTTTAATTTCCCGAATCATTATCTTTTAAAAGATTTAAACAAGAAATTGATCTATTCTCAACAGCCCTTTCATCTATCAAAATCCACCAACTAAACCCCCAATTTTACAAATTAGAAACCACAAAATTTATCATATAATACAAACAAAGGACAGAGTAAATTAACGGTATATCAAAAATATTACCAGAAAAAGAAAATAAAAGAAGCAGCGAAACAATTTTCCGGTGAAACAATAGCGAATATCGAACAACCACAGAAAATATCGAACATGGGAAAAATACCGACAACCTACATCTGAGATTCCTTATATTAGCCGAAATGGTTGTACTTCGTCGGAATGGATCTTTCTTCACCGTAGCAGGCCGAACATTTCGTCGGCTATTTTTTCTAGGTTTAAGACCGATGAGACGAGAGAGAGACGAAGTGCGTTTTCTAACTTTACAAAAACAATTAAAGAGTTAGTATTAAAATCTGGTGGGGTCATCTATTATTTTTTTTCATTTTTTTAATAAATATGTAGGAGGGAAAGTAGGGAGGGAAAAATAAATTATCCCAATATATATATATATTTTATTTTACCAAACCGTTCCCATAAAAAACCCTATTGTATCGCTTTTATAAACCGTCTTCATAGCTTTATTTATGGTGACGGTTACTGTCCTATTGGAATGGTTTTGTTTCAGAAGTGTCCCAAAAGCCTTTTGACTCTATTGGGATAATAAAAATTGTTCCAATACATAATCTATTGTAACAGTTCTCTAACCGTTACAAAATAACTGTTCCAATAGAACCATTTTTAGTAAGGAAAGGAGATACATAGTTACTCAGGGAATTTGTGGATAGATTTCAACGAGAGAGGATGATGCTACCGCGAGTACCTGATAATTGGGCAGTTATGGCGTTCGCGAGCAATTTAAACGAAAAAAGTCCAGAAGCTACGAGAAGACTTAAGGAAAGTTTGCGAGAGTTTTCTGCTACAACATGGAATGATATGTACAACAGGTACAGCACGAAGCTACGGATAGAAGAAGATACGGTTACACAGTCAAGGGTCGATGAAAGAGCAAGTTCGAGATGTTCAGAATCTGAAAAAAGGTCCAGGAAAAATAGGTATGAACCTTACATGGGACCTGCAGGACGGGCTTCACGGTCTAAACAGGAAAATATACGATCTTACTCCAGATCAAGGCACAACGATGCGAGTTCATCATCCAGGTTCAGAAAAGGACGGGATGCGCGAGGCAGTGATTCCAACACAGATGCGAGGATTGGAGATTACAGTTTCAGTGTTAGTACTTCCGAGTTGGTAGCTGATTTAAGAAGTATAGGAGATAAGGTGCGGTGGCCTAAAGAAATGAGATCAAACCCGAGCAAAAGAAATCCAGATTTCTGGTGTGAATTTCACAACGATCATGGCCATAAAACAACATATTGTAGGTTATTACAAGGTGAAGTTGAGCATTTGTTGAAGCAGGGCTATTTAACTGACTTGTTCAGTGAGAACGGTAGGCAATCGTATATGAAGAATAGACAAGAGGCTCCAAAACCTCCGTCTCCAAAGAGAACAGTCAATGTGATAAGTGAGGGATATGAGGTCAATGGTGTGACATATACAACTGCAAAAAAACGTTAAAAGTCACGGTCACTCATGGAAAGCGAGTTCGCGATGTTTTGGATGAAGACAGTATAATATTTGATAATGCAGATGCTGATGGCTTGTTAATTCCTCACAATGATGCGCTGGTAATATCTTTACTTGTACATGATATTAATGTAAAACGAGTTTTGATTGATCCAGGTAGCTCCGTAAATATCATTCTTCTAAGGGTGGTGAATGAAATGCAAGCTAGCGACAAGGTGGTACCAAAAGCACGATCTTTGTATGGATTTGATAATTCAAGTATTATCACAAAAGGAGAAATAATGCTTACCACATTTGCAGAAGGAGTTATTAAGGATACGAAACTCCAGGTGATAGATGCTGATATGGCTTATAATATGATTATTGGGAGGCCATGGATTCATGATATGGACGTTGTACCATCTACATTACATCAAGTTATTAAGTTTCCTTCACAATGGGGGATTCGACAAATTCGTGGAGATCAGCAGGCCTCTAAAAGTATCAATTCGGTGGCGGATTCAAGCACAACGAATGATGTTGCAGATAAGAAATAGCAACTATAGAATTCAGTTAAGGATATAATAATACAAACCTCAGCTGAAAGCATTTCAGGATAGACGGATGTAGATTCAAGACCTGATATTATTCAAGAACCATAAGAGAATGAAAACATCAAAACAACGACTGAAGAACTCGAAGCTATCATGCTATTCAAGCACCGGCCAGACAGAAAAGTTTACATCGGAGCAAAACTGAACCCAAAAATGAAAGGTAAATTAGTTAAATTTTTAGAAGCTAACACAGATTGCTTTGCTTGGTCGCATTCAGATATGACAGGTATACCACCGGAGGTGATGACTAATAAACTGAATGAGGATCCATCGTACCCACCAGTCAAGCAAAAGAAAAGGAAGCAAGGGTCCTTCAAAAATCAAGTGATTGAGGATGAGGTGCAAAAGCTTTTAAAAATTGGATCTATACGAGAAGTAAAGTACCCAAACTGGTTAGCTAATACTATGGTAGTTCTAAAAAAGAATGGAAAATAGCGGGTTTGCGTAGATTATACTAATCTAAATAAAGCTTGCCCTAAAGATTCGTTTTCTTTACCGCATGTAGATCAATTAATTAATTCTACCGCAGGTCATGAGGTGTTAAGTTTTTTAGATGCATATTCACGTTATAATCAAATAAAGACGGATCCCCTAGATGAAGAAAAAACTTCATTTATTATAGATAGGGGGATTTATTATTACAAAATTATTCCCTTTAGTTTAAAAAATACTGGGGCCACGTACCAAAGATTGATGACTAAAATATTTCAAGAACACCTGTGAAAGACCATGGAAGTCTATATTGATGATATGTTAGTCAAGTCAACACAAGCAGGGGATCATTTTCAACACCTTTCAAGCACTTTCGAAATTATCCGCAAATACAATATGAAGCTAAATCCAGAAAAGTGTGCTTTTGGCGTGGCTTCAAGTAACTTTTTAGGTTTTCTTGTCTCTAACAGGGGCATTGAAGTGAATCCTGCACAGATCAAAACCATTGAGGAGATACCAGGCATACTCACAAGCAAAAAAAGAGGTGTAGAGGTTAACAGGGAGGATAACAACATTGGGAAGATTTATTTCAAAATCTTCATAGAAAAGTTTTAAATTCTTTTCAAAATTGAAAAAGCAGAACCAATTTGAGTGGACTGGCGAATGCCAACAAGCCCTCAAAATCTAAAATCATATTTGTCAAATCTGCCCCTACTGGCCAAACAGAAAGATGGAGAAAGGCTACTTATTTATCTCACCGTATCAGAAATGGCGATAAGCGCAGTATTGG
The DNA here is from genome assembly GCF_000715075.1 of Nicotiana tabacum. NCBI lineage: Eukaryota > Viridiplantae > Streptophyta > Magnoliopsida > Solanales > Solanaceae > Nicotiana > Nicotiana tabacum. The sequence continues at coordinate 13,709,084 of NC_134097.1, read as the reverse complement.
TGCGAGAAGATATAGGTAAACAATTTTCAATTTATTATGTTAGCAAATCTTTGCTGGATGCTGAAACACGATATCCTCATTTAGAAAAACTTGCTTTAGCATTAATTATGGCATCTAGAAAGTTGAGACCTTATTTTTAATGTCATCCTCTCTCTGTAATAACTGTTTTTCCTCTAAGGAACATATTGCATAAATAAGAACTATCCGGTAGGTTAGCTAAATGGGCAATAGAACTCAGTGAATATGATATCATATATCAGCCTAGAACTACAATAAAATCGCAGGTTTTAGCAGATTTTGTGGCGGATTTCAGCACAAATATAGTTCCTGAAGCAGAAAAGGAACTACAGGTATTTACGGATCTAATCTGGGGCCTTGGATTTTATTTACCGATGGCTCCTCGAATGTTAAAGGAGCGGGTTTAGGTATTGTACTAATCCCACATTCAGGTGAAATCATAAGACAAGCAATAAAATGCTATCCCATTACTAACAATGAAGCGGAGTACGAAGCTGTGATTGCAGGTTCGGAACTAGCATGAGAACTCGGTATAGAACAGATTATAATCAAAAGTGATTCCCAACTAGTGGTTAACCAGATACAAGGGACTTACATAGCAAGAGAGGCACGAATGCAACAATATCTGTTGCGGAGATAATAAATACAGAAAATGCTATAGTAATACATTTGTTTCATTCGACGCTCGACCAAGATAAAAATAAGGTAAACTTTAACAATTTGACTTGGGATTGGAGAAACGAATTTGTTAACTTTTTGCAGTACAGAATTTTACCTGAAGACAAGAAAAAGTCTCAGTTACTTTGCCGAAAAGTTGCCCGGTATTATTTGAGTCGTGGAAATCTATACCGAAAGATCTTCGGAGGACCTTTAGCACGATGTCTCAGACCTTCTCAAACAGAATATGTGATGAGAGAAGTACACGAGGGGCATTGTGGCAATCACCCTGGAGGAATATCATTGGTGAAAACTCTAATAAGAGTAGGATATTATTGGCCAAAAATGGAAGAAGATGCGAAAAATTTTGCACCCAAATGTGATAAGTGCCAATGATATGGCAACAATATGCATCGCCCAGCGGAGTTGTTACATCCAGTTATTTCGTTGTGGCCTTTCATGAAGTGGGTCATGGATATCGTAGGTCCCTTATCTCAAGCTAAAGGAAAGGTACGGTTTCTATTAGTTTTGACAGATTATTTTTTAAAATGGGTAGAAGCAGGAACTTTTAAACAGGTACGAGAAAAAGAAGTCACGGACTTTATTTGGCAAAACATTATCTGTCGATTCGGAGTTCCAAAAAAAATCATATGCGATAATGGCCCACGGCTCATAGGCACAAAAATCAGAGAATTTTTTCAGAGTTGGCAGATTAAACGGATAACGTCCGCACCTTACCACCTAATAAGTAGGGATTTTGACTACTTATTTATAATCTTTTACTTTAGTTTAAGCTCAAATATGCTTAAAGGTATTCCCGAAAACTGATAAAATGTGCTTACTTGCAGGAGCATTGGAAAAAGAGCCAAAATGATAAAATTTAACTCAAGAAGGAGTATTTTTGGATAAGGACTAAAACCAAGCAAAAAGAGCAAAGTGCAGACCGCACAATATTGAGTGTGGCTGCAGACTATGAAGGACCTCTAACAGAATTCTTTTGCCAATTGCGGGCCGCACAATTATTGTGCGGCCGCAGAAGATGAGGTTTAGAGAGATGGAGTTCTGAGTCCATGAAGAAGTGCGGACCGCACTATTATTATGCGATCGCAGAATTCAAGAGTGTGGCTGCACTCAAAAATGTGCGGTCCGCAGAAGTCCCTTCTGTCAAGCTCAAATTCAAGAGTGCGGCCGCACTCAGAAATGTGCGGTCCGCAGAATCTGAAGAAGTGCGATCGTAACCCAGAATTGTGCGGCCGCAGAAGTCCATCCTGTCAAGCCCATCTTCAAAGTGCGGACCACACACAGTTCTTTTTGTCAAATTTAGGTTAAGTTTGAACTCCAGAAAGTAGATAGCCATTTTTCCTTTACTGCTTTGGGAAACTTTGTATTAGTTTATCATTTTAACATTGAATTTTCATCCCTTTATCATCTATTATGAGTTTAATCTTATTTTCTTCCTTAGTATCTTTATTTTTGCCTATGAGTAGCTAAATCTCTAGCTAGGGTTGTGACTCTACCCTAGTGTGGGTACCTAATGGGTGTTTGATTTAGGGTTTGTTTAAGGTTGGGTGTATGATATTTAGCCTAGTTTTTGCTTAAATTTAGGAATTAATGGTTGCAAACATTGATTCATGCCTAATAGACTTAGTCTCTACTTGAGAAAGAGGACTAAGTCTAGAAAAACTTGGCTAATAAGAAATTGGGGTGAACTCAAGAAATTGATAGCCCCAATTAAAGGGTTGAATCTAGAGATAGTAAGACCCGACTTGAGCATATATCAATGATTTTGTGAATTACCCATTTGGACTTGAGAAAGCCAAATTGGGCAAAACCACTCTAACTACTGAGAGGTATCGAGTGGATAATCGCGTGTTGATTTCTATATTACATCCCGATCAACAAAACATTCCCTAAAGCCCATAACCCGTTAGGTAACCACCTAGGTGGAAGTCACAGCCCTAGATCTTTTATAAACTTGAAAAACAACAATACCAAAAATATCATTCTTTAACTATACATTTACAAATAATAGCATAAATTTTAGAAGTAGAAAGAAACAACCAAGTATGTGGAAGTGCATTTTAGGCACGTCATACACCTAGTCTAAGTATATACCTAATCCAATATAAGCTCTTTGAGGAATCGACCTCGACTCAAAGTTGGGTAATTATAATTGCATCGGCCGCTTCACAATCCCAATCAGTGGTGTGAATTTGGGCGACATTAGTTTTTTGGTGCCGTTGCCGGGGATCTAAAAATGAATGTAGCTATATATTTGGTTTTATGTGTGACTTGTCTTCTTTTCCTTCCGAGTTACTAACCTTTTTGTTAATCGATTGTAGGTATAAAAATGGCTCTCAACAATGATCCTCTCGGAAACTTGCCTTTGAGGGAGAAAGTGGATGATGACCAAGGTGATGAGGTTCTTATTGAACCTCAAGCAAATAGGCGAGGCCGACCACCTCATGACAATATTCCCGTCTCTCCCCCACCTCAACCAAGAGCGGCTCCACACCGGGTGTTGCCAAACAAAGGATATGCAAGTGCCATAGTCCCGCCCCGCATTAGGGCGGGCAACTTCCAAATCACCAATGTTATGCTCACATTGCTAGAGCAACGGGGATTCTTTACCGGGGCTCCGAGTCAAAATGCATACAAATACTTGAAGGGGTTTGTGGACACTTGTTGGGGGAGTAAACAGACCAACGTCTCCGAGGATGCTCTAAGGTTAAGGCTATTTCCCTTCTCTCTACGGGGGAAAGCCTTGGATTGGTTAGAAAGATTGCCAAACCATTCTATCCATACATGGGATGAACTGGCAAAAAAATTCATTGCCAAGTTCTTTTGTCCCGGGCATATGGCTACTCTTCGAGACGAGATTCTAGCATTCAAGCAAGAACCCAATAATCCTTTGCACGATATTTGGGAGAGGTACCGTATTATGGTTAAAGAGTGCCTGAATAATGACATGACTGAGGTTATGATTCAACAAACCTTCTACAGGGGGATCAATTCTACCAATCAATGCATGGTCAACCAACTTGCCAGTGGAAATTTCATGACAACACCATATGCCAAAACTTGTGATATTTTAGATGAATTGACGGATACTTCATCGGCATGGCGAAGTAGAGCTAATGTTCCTCAAGGTGATCCAAATGTGATTCACCTACACAAAGAATTGCATGATCATGGGCAAGCAAATGCCGAGTTGACCACAATAATAAATCAATTAGCCAAAGCTCAACTTCAACAAGTTCAAGGTCTTAAGCAAGTAAATGCAATGGAAGGTGTCAACATGATGGTGAACAAGCGAAGGCAAAAGGGTCAACAAGTGCAAAACAGTGTGGAACAATTTGTGCAAGATGATAGTGGGTTTGACTAAGACGAATCATACAATGAGCAAGAGGAAAAAGTGCAATATGTGAACTACTACCAAGGGCAAAGAAACAACTTTCAAAGGCCCCTAATGTATCAACAACCAAGCAACCCGCCTCCTTATCCGTCTCATGGTTCTAGCTCTTCCAATAATGATATGGGACATATTGAAAATATGTTCAAACAAATGATGGAGAAAAATGCTAACTCCGATGCTCAACTAGCCTCTCACAACACTTTAATCCGCAATTTGGAGGTTCAATTAGGGCAAATCTCGTAAGCTTTAAACACTCGTCCTAAGGGGGCACTACCTAGTGACACGGTGGTGAACCCGAAGGGTGGGAAAAACACGGGACATGCCATGGACGTAATCACAAGGAGTGGAAAAGGTGGGGAGGCAACAACCTCAAACCAAAGAAGAATTGTGGATGATAATGTAGTGATTCAAGAAGATAAAATTTCAAGCAATGTGGTTCAAGCTAATGAAGAAGTGAGAATTGATATTGGTGAAAATGTGGGGGAGACTCAAGAAGAAGTGAACCCGTTTAGGGAACACGTGATTGACATACCAAAATCGGTAGTGCCAAATACCAAGGCACCAATGCCAATGCCTCATCCTCCATACCCTCAAAGTCTAGCCAAGCAAAATAGCGAGAACCAATTCAAGAAGTTTATTGACATGATGAAGAGCTTATCCATTAATGTGCCATTGGTTGAGGCGTTAGAACAAATGCCCGGCTATGCAAAATTCATGAAGGATTTGGTGACAAAAAAAAGATCAATGAATTATGAGACTATCAACATGACACATCAAGTGAGTGCTATTGTGCACTCAATGTCTCCGAAATTGGAAGATCCCGGCGCTTTCACAATCCCTTGCACTATTGGGTGCGCCGACTTTGCCAAAGCTCTATGTGATCTAGGGGTGAACATCAACTTGATGCCATATTCGGTGTTCAAAACTTCAGGAATTGGGAAACCAAGACCCACATCTATGAGGTTACAAATGACAGATCATACTATGAAGAGACCATTGGGTATTATTGATTATGTATTGGTTCGTGTTGATGTGTTGGTTCGTGTTGATAAGTTCATCCTCCCGGCGGACTTTGTGATTCTTGATTGTGAAGTGGACTATGAGGTGTCTATTATCTTGGGTAGACCTTTCCTTGCTAAGGTGGGTTTCCATGTATGCAAATCTATGAGGCAACCGAATAGCAATGAAGTTTGTTCGTTTGTGGACTTAGTGACCGAGGTGATTGTTGATGATGCTAGTGCCATGATGAATGTTGATGATACTTTGGAGGCCGTATTGCTTAATCATGATGATGATGAGAAGGAAGGCTATGTGGAATGTGTAAATGCATTGCAAGGAATGGGGTCGTACACTTATGAACCTAAAAAATTTTCCTTAGATCTTGAGAACCGGAAGACTCCTCCAACAGAGCCCTCAATCGAAGAGCCTCCCACTTTGGAGTTAAAGCCATTTCCTCCACATCTCTGGTATGAATTCCTTGGGCCATGTTCTACTTTACCGATTATTCTTTCCTTTTGTTTGACTAACGTGCAGGTAGACTCTACTTTGGCGGTGCTACAAAAGAGAAAGAAAGCTATAGGATGGACATTGGCGGACATTCGGGGTATAAGTCCCGCCTTTTGCATGCAAAAGATTATTTTGGAGGAGGATGCCAAATCCTCCGTTAAATATCAAAGAAGATTAAATGAAGCAATGCAAGAGGTGGTGAAGAAGAAGATCATAAAATGGTTGGATGTCGGGGTTGTTTACCCCATTTCCGATAGCTCGTGGACCTCTCCGGTGCAATGTGTCCCAAAGAAAGGGGTAATGACGGTGGTCACAAATGACAAGAACAAGTTGATTACCATAAGAACGGTGACCGGGTGGAGAGTGTGTATAGACTATCGGAAGCTCAACAAATTCACACAAAAAGATCATTTCCCACTCTTATTCCTTGATCAAATGCTTGATAGGTTGGCCGGTCGAGCTTTCTATTTTTTCCTTGATGGATATTCCGGCTACAATCAAATTCTTATTGCTCCGGATAACCAAGAGAAGACTATTTTCACTTGTCCCTATAGTACTTTCGCATTCTCGCAAATGTCATTTGGGTTATGCAATGCACCGACGACTTTTCAATGGTGTATGATGGCCATCTTCACCGATATGGTGGAGGATTTTCTTGAGGTCTTCATGGATGATTTTTCGTGGTCAGAAATTCTTTTGATGATTGCTTGAACAACTTGGATAAGGTCTTGGCAAGATGTGAGGAGATAAACTTAGTTTTGAATTGGGATAAATGTCACTTTATGGTCGAGGAAGGCGTTGTCCTCGGCCACAAAATTTCAAAGCATGGTATTGAGGTCGACAAGGCCAAAATAAAGGTGATCTCTAAACTCCCACCAGTACATCCATGAAGGGAGTGAGGAGCTTTTTGGATCATGCATGGTTCTATCGCCGATTCATCAAGGATTTTTCTAAAGTGGTGAACCCCTTGTGTAAACTGTTGCAGAAAGATGCCAAGTTCCATTTCAACGAGGACTGTATGAAGGCATTCGAATTGCTCAAGTTCGAATTGACTATTATTCCTATTATCACCACACCAGATTGGAGCTTGCTTTTCGAGCTCATGTATGATGCAAGTGATGTGAAGGTTGGAGCAGTTTTGGGGCTACGTATCAACAAAATCTTCCATATGGTCTACTATGCTAGCAAGACCATGAATGATGCCCAAGTCAACTACACAGTGACCGAAAAAGAGCTACTTGCTATTGTCTTTGCTATGGAGAAGTTTCGCCCGTACTTGATGGGTACAAAGGTGATTGTCCACACCGATCATGTGGCACTTCGGTACTTAATGAGAAAAAATGATTCAAAGGAAAGGTTAATGCGGTGGTTGCTTCTATTGCAAGAGTTTGATCTAGATATTCAAGATCGCAAGGGTAGTGAAAACCAAGTGGCGGACCACTTGTCTCGTTTGGTGGAGGAGGGGAGGCCACATGACAGCCTTGAGATAAATGATTCCTTCCCCGACGAGCAACATCTAGCCATTTTAATGACCGGGATGCCGTGGTTCGCCGACTTAGCAAATTATCTTATGAGTGGTATTGTACGAAATGAGTTCTCTTCAAACCAAAGGAAGAAGCTCAAACGGGATTGCCTTGACTATTATTGGGATGAGCCATATCTCTTCCGGATTTATACCGATGGTGTGATTTGGCGATGTGTACCAGAGGAAGAACAAGTGGAAATTCTTGAGGCTTGCCACTCTTCACCATATGGTGGTCACCATGGTGGAGCTAGAACGACAGCAAAAGTGTTGAGGTGTGGATTATTTTGGCCTACTCTTTACAAGGACGCTAGAGATCTCGTCAAGCTTTGTGATGAATGTCAAAGGGCCGGTGGGATTTCTAAGAAAAATGTGATGCCCCTCACCACCATCATGGAGATTCACATTTTTGATGTGTGGGGCATTGATTTCATGGGTACGTTCGTGAGCTCTTATGGGAACACTTACATTTTGGTAGCTATGGATTATGTGTCAAAGTGGGTTGAAGCCATGGCTTTACCCAACAATGAAGCTCGAAGTGTGGTGGCATTTTTGAAAAAGAACATCTTCACAAGATTCAGTACTCCAAGGGCCATTATTAGTGATGGGGGATCGCACTTTTGCAACAAAGATTTTGATACCTTACTCACCAAGTATGGTGTCACTCACAAAGTGTGGACCCCCTATCATCCTCAAGCAAGCGGGCAAGTGGAAGTCTCCAACCGGGAGATCAAGAGTATTTTGTCAAAGACAGTGAATGCCAACAAGACAGATTGGTCAAAGAAACTTGATGATGCTCTTTGGGCTTATAGGGCGGCTTACAAAACACCGATTGGTATGTCTCTATATCGGTTAGTGTTCAGGAAAGATTGTCACATTCCGGAGGAACTTGAACACAAGGTTATGTGGGCATTGAAGAAGCTTAATCTTGAATGGGATGTCGTCGCCAACTTAAGGGTGGCACAATTGAATGAGCTTGATGAATTCTGGTACCATTCTTATACAAGTTCATCCTTATATAAGAACAAGATAAAGTACCTCCATGACAAGTACATCCGGAACAAGGAGTTCAAAGAAGGTGATCTTGTGTTATTGTTCAATTCTCGGTTACGAATGTTCCCGAAAAAGTTGAAGTCTAAGTGGAGTGGTCCGTTTAAGGTTGTGAATGTGACACCCTTTGGTGCATTAGACTTGAAGAACAAAAATGATGAAGTGTTTAGAGTCAAGTGATTGGTAAGATGCATCGTGTCGCGACGTTAAATCAAACGCTTCTTGGGGGGCAACCCATGTTTCTTTTTATTTTTTTATTTTCTTCTTTTTTAGATAGGTTTTGTATTGAGCTAACTGGTTTTGAATTGAATTGTAGGAATGAGTGTGCATTGCAGGTACTGTGTTCGAATAAATTGGCCAAGTGTTGAAAAAATACGGACCGCACATTTATTGTGCAGACCGCACAATTTTGTTTGCCACAACAGAGAAGAATTTGCGGTCGCACAATTTTTTGTGCGGCCTCACAACTGGAGACCCAAAAATCCAACTCTCTGAGGTTTTGAATTGCAGAGAAAAGGCCATTCTGTGGCCGCACACAAAATTGTACGGACCGCAAAATTTCTGCGGCTGCACTCACTTTTGAGCGGACTGCAGAACTTCAGCAAGGTTAAGGTAAAGAGTCTGCGGTCGCACTCACTTTTGTGTGGACCACAGAACTTCAGCAATGTTCAGGTAAAGAGTGTGGACCGCACTCAAAATTGTGCGTCCGCACTCAACTTCAATTTTGACCGACTTTGGTCAACCTATAAATATGACCTCATTGCACTATTCACAACTTTACACACTCTGAATTTTTGAGACCTAAGCAAGCACATTGCACACAAAGTACCTCACACTCCACATTCATTTCATCAGTGTAGATTCTTACCTTCATCCTTCATCACTAGTATGTTCAATTCATGTTTAGATTTTTCAATTTTTTAGTTTTTGTTCATAATTAGTATAGTTATTTTTAGGCCTAAAATGTCAAATATTCTTCATTTGTGCTTGAAATTGTGTGGGTAATTACATGTGTGCTCATTGGGAACTTGGTAGATCATTCATCATGTTTAATTTGCAAATATCATGTTTAAATTGTCAAGAAATTGCAAAACCTAAGTCAGTGCTGTTTTATTTTTGAATTGTGCGGCCGCACATAAAATTGTACGGTCCGCAGATCTTGAGTTAGGGCAAAATGTGATGCATGAAAAGTGCGGACCACACTCAAAATTCTGCGGTCCGCAGAAAAATTGTGCGGTCCATGGAAAAATGTGTGCGACCGCAATTTGGGACTTCAGAGAACCCGTAGTCTGAACCTGGTTTTGTGCGGTCACACTTAAAATTGTGCGGTCGCAATTAGCATGTGCGACCTCACTTTGAAATTGTGCAGTCCGCACAAGGCAGTTTGTGGCCGCACTCAATATTGTGTTGTCCGCATTGTCTCTTTTGTACACTGATTTCCTGTAACTGTTAACATGCTTCTGAACTTTAATTGACTTATGTGCTTCGTATTGCAGTCAATGGTTCGATCTTGAGGTAGAGGTTATACATATAAAGTGAGGGGTGAACTCTCCCGAGGCCAAGGAAAGGGCACTCAACCTCTGAGAGTGTAATCAAAAGCAATAGTCAAAAAGCCGACCACTGGGAGAGGTAGCGCCACAGAGCCCTCAGAATCAAGCTCGTATGTCCCATCTAGGGAAGCCTCCGAGGGTCACTCAGTGGAGGTATCGCCTGAGACCCAGTCCCAACCACCACAATTCACTGGGAGATACCAACTGCGCAACAAACCCTCCACCACAGCAAGTTCTTATGAGGGTTCCGATGCCGGTAGATAGGGTTTAGAGCCCTCCTCTACACACACTCCCTCTGCACCAGTTGTAGTAGATGATGATGATGTTCCTGATGATGGTAGGGGAGATGACACTAGAGTGGGCTACTTAAAGAGGTCGAAGAAGAAGGAAGTATGGGAAGATAGGTTCGTGAGTTTGACTGCCTTCACAAAGTTTAGAGAGTGGTGGCCCCAGAGATCGCTCATACTTGAGCGACAATTCTTGCTGAATGATTTGGATAAATATAATCCAAATATCCTTAAGCAGTTCAGGGAGCACAAGGGGTGGATGTGGTTCACCCAGAGTGTTATGGATGCCAAAGAGCACTTGGTACGGGAGTTTTATGACAATGAGGAAAACATCAAGAAGGGTACCAAAATGACCAAAGTGAGAAATTTGAAAGTGCGATTCGACCCACGCACTCTGAACATTTACCTGGGATTCGAGGAGGTAGAGGAATCCAGTACTTGGAGAAGCTTGATATGGGTGGTTAGCAGAGATTTTGGCTCTTCCAGGACCACCACCACCATGGATCACAATAGGGGTTCCTATTGCACGGGCCACCCTCAATTTTCAAGCAAAAGGGTGGCAAACGTTTTTGTGCAGCCGTATTTACCCAAACCGGAATGAGAACAATCTTCTAATCCCCCGAGCAGTTTTGGTGGCATCTATTATGGCCGGATACCCAATCAATATGGGTGCCATCATGTCGGCCAACATGTCAGTGGTTGTTCGAAAAGGTGAAAGCTCCTACCCATATCCCAACACCCTCACAGAATATTTCACAGATGAAAAGGTGGAGCCGAGGAGTTTTGATACAAAAGTGTTGGCCAAGAAGCCCTTCTTATGGTACTCCTTGCAAGGTCCGAAAAACCCAAAGTTCAAGGGTAAGGCAACTACCACCGTTGGTCAGTCTGATGAGCCATCAGTGGTGGTTACAGAGTTAGCTGCTGAGCCTTCTACAGCTCCTATGCCTTCTACATTAGCCAGTCCTTCCACCGAGATAGCTGACATGCCACCACCTTCATCTTTTAGACCATCAGCTTCAGTACCAGTGCCTGCCTCATCCACATATTCACTCACTGCATTGCGAGTCTCCCAGACATTGGTAAGTCTCAACAACTGGATGCAGACAGCTACTTCAAAGCTGTCTGACATATCCAGTGCTACTGCAGCACAGTCTTATGCCCTAATAGCATCACATGTACCTCTATTAGTGGAGGAAACATTGAAGAAGATCCTGGAAAATCAGAAGACCATTATGGATACACTGGTGGCACATGGGGGAGCTATTGAGGAGTTGGGCAAACAGGTGAAAAAGATGAGGAAATACCAGGCCTCGAAGAAATCTGTAGAGAAATTGAGATAGGAGGTGACAAAGATTGTAGCAGCTGGTGATTTACCATTTGACCTACTGATGGAGACAGCTCCATCAGTACCAGCAGACCCAGCACCAGTGGCACCAGCTGGCCAGTCTGACAAGCCAGACCTTGCTGCCCATACTGCCGAGGAGGTGCTTCAGATGTTCACCAACCCCGTTGTTCCCCGAGTAGAGGATGATGAGATCCAGTTGGAAGAGCCCGAGGGTGGTGATGCTTCCATGCACCATGAGACCACATAGGGAGTTTTCTTTACTCTCTACCCTCCCTTATTTTGATTTTGCTAAGCATTGGGGACAATGCTTATTTTTATTCAGGGGGTAGTCTATTTTGGTTGGTTTGATTTGATGACATTGGCTTGTAATAACTTTAATACTATTTTTCTTTTATCTTTATTTTCTTTTTCATTATGTATATATTCCTCCCTCTCTTTTGATGTATATATTTTATTCCCCTCGGTTTGTATATTCATTTGTCTTACTTTTAATAGCTTATTTCATAGCTTCTTTATTTTGTTTTCTTAGTAGTCTAGCTTTTTATTTATGTTAATAGCTTCTTTTTTATTCAGTAGCTTCTTTTTATGTTTAAGTGAGCAATAAGCTTTTGGATTTCTTAATGCCACGATTCTTTCCAAAGGTGGGTTTTGTGTGAACCGGGTGGCTCTTTCCAACGATAGATGGCGTGACAACTTTCTTAAGGGATTGAGTCTGTTTTTGATATTTAGGTAGAAACATTAGTGTTAATGAATAAAAAAGGGTCAATCATGCTTCACTTGGAACCAACACACTTAACTACATGTTTATGGTTAAAAACAAGCTTGTAGAAAGAAATGGCTCTAGTTAGTGATCTTGTGACTCTTGTGTTGACTTAGGCAATCATCGGGTGGTTTAGTTGAACCATTAGCGATCTTCAATCTTGAATACGATTGTTGTGGGCCCTAAACTCTATCCTCTTTAACAATCCGGTTGTGTGAGAGGTGAGATATTTTATTACTAGACCAAGTACCCGTACGAATGGTCTATAACTTGCCCCGAATGTGTTTCTAGGTAAAATTCTAAGTTTGCTTGGCTTGAGAAGTGATTGTAGGCTCTCCTTGACCAGTTTTGAAACCTTCCATGGCCTACCAATGATGTTATCCTTAGTCAACCCTTTTGAGCCTAAAGCCTTTTTCATTCGACAACCATGTTACAAACCTTTACCCGTTTTATAGTGACCCTCTCTAGGCATCCTAGCTTTCCTTAGCACTCATGAGAAACAAATGGCGAAAATATAAGTTTGGGAAAGAGATGAAGAGTTTGAAAGTAGTATCAAGGAACAAGAAGAGAAAATAAATGAAGAAAAGGAAAGGCAAAGAAAAAGAAAGAAAGAACAAAAGAAAAACACAAAAAGAAAGCGACGAAAGGATTCAAAAGAAAGCAAAAGTGCAAAGCATGGAGAAAACAAAGAAGGTGAATATGAATATCATGACCAAGAAAGAGTGATGTCAAGTCTCTCTAGTTTTCCTAAGGAAAAAGAAAATGACTCAAAAAGTCGGCAGAGTATGAGCCAAAAAGAGAAAATGGAGTGCTAAAGGAAAGATGAACTCGTTGCATTCCAACATTTCCCTCCTTAGTCCAAAAGCCTTCATTACATGCCGAAAAAGCCCTACGTGATTTCAAGCCGAGTAAGCTTACATTAGTAGTGATCTACATGAGGGACAAGTATATGGTACTTAGAGCCGCACTTGTGATATTCTTTTGAGAGTGATGAGCGAACCTTTCATGAATCATTGAATTGAGTGCTATATTTTTGAGTGAGATGAGCTTACGGAGAGTATAGGAGAAGGAGTTTGGGATCCACAATGACCTATATGAAAGTGCGAACTTCCTTGATGAGTAAAGTCAACTCTTGATGCTCAAGTGTCACATTAGAGCTATTTGTGCTTTAACATTCAAAATATGGCCTTGTTGATAATTAATGAGTGTGTGGGTAATTGTTTGTACCAATTGATGATTGATGCAACTTAGGCCAGCTGAAATAGCTCTTTTTTTATGGAGTTGGGAATTACCTTATTTTCTTGAGGACAAGCAAAAGCTTAAATTTGGGGGAGTTGATAAGTAGGGATTTTGACTACTTATTTGCACTCTTTTACTTTAGTTTTAGCTCAAAAATGCTTAAAGGTATTCCCGAAAACTGATAAAATGTGCTTACTTACAGGAGTATTGGAAAAAGAGCTAAAATGATGAAATTCAACTCAAGAAGGAGTATTTTTGGACAAGGACTAAAACCAAGTAAAAAGAGTAAAGTGCGGACCGCACAATATTGAGTGCGGCCGCAGACTATGAAGGACCTCTGACGGAATTCCTTTGCAAAGTGCGGACCGCACAATTATTGTGCAGCCGCAGAAGATGAGGTTCAGAGAGAAGGAGTTCTGGGTCCATGAAGAAGTGCGGACTGCACTATTATCGTGCGACCGCAGAATTCAAGAGTGCGGTTGCAATCAGAAATATGCGATCTGCAGAAGTCCCTCCTGTCAAGCTCAAATTCAAGATTGCGGTCGCACTCAGAAATATGCGGTCCGCAGAATCTGAAGAAGTGCGGCCGCAACCCAGAATTGTGCGGCCGCAGAAGCCCATCCTGTCAAGCCCATCTTCAAAGTGCAGACCGCACACAGAATTGTGCAGCCGCAGAACCTCTACAGGGGCAATTTTGTCCGATAATTTTAGCTATTTATAAATAGTTCTTTTTGTCAAATTTAGGTTAAGTTTGAACTCCAGAAAGTAGATAGCCGTTTTTTCCTTTACTGCTTTGGGAAACTTTGTATTAGTTTATCATTTTAACATTGGATTTTCATCCCTTTATCATCTATTATGAGTTTAATCTTATTTCCTTCCTTAGTTTCTTCATTTTTGCCTATGAGTAGCTAAATCTCTAGCTAGGGTTGTGACTCAACCCTAGTGTGGGTACCTAATGGGTATTTGATTTAGGGCTTGTTTAATATTGGGTGTATGATATTTAGCCTAGTTCTTGCTTGAATCTAGGAATTAATGGTTGCAAACATTGATTCATGCCTAATTGACTTAGTCTCTACTCGAAAAAGAGAGACTAAGTCTAGGAAAACTTGGCTAACAAGAAATTAGGGTGAACTCAAGAAATTGATAGCCCCAATTAAAGGGTTGAATCTAGAGATAGTAAGACCCGACTTGAGCATATATCAACGGTTTTGTGAATTACCCATTTGGACATGAGAAAGTCAAATTGGGCAAAACCACTCTAACTACCGAGAGGTATCGAGTGGGTAATCGCGTGTTGATTGCTATATTACATCCCGACCAACGAAACATGACCAAAAGCCCATAACCCGTTAGGTAACTACCTAGGTGGAAGTCATATCCATAGATCTTTTATAAACTTGAAAAACAACAACACCAAAAATATCGTTCTATAGATTTACATTTACAAACAATAGCATAAATTTTAGAAGTAGAAAGAAACAACCAAGTATATGAAAATGCATTTTAGGCACGTCATACACCTAGTCTAAGTATATACCTAATCTAATATAAGCTCTTTGAGGAATCGACCCCGACTCAAAGTAGGGTAATTATAATTGCATCAATCGCTTCACAATCCCAATCAGTGGTGTGAATTTAGGCGACATCACCACCCTGCAGCCAATGGGAAAGCTGAGTCAACAAATAAAGTTATTATTAATAATTTAAAAAAGAGATTAGAAGAGTCAAAAGGCAAATGGCCCGAAGTATTACCAGGAGTTTTATGGGCTTATCGAACGACAACCAAAACCAGCACAAGAGAGACTCCGTTTTCACTTGTCTATGGTGATGAAGTCTTAATCCCAGTTGAGATAGGTGAACCAAGTACAAGGTATAAACAAGCAACCGAGGAGTCAAATGAGGAAGAGATGCGAATGAATTTGGATTTACTAGAGGAAATGAGAGAAGCGATGCTAATAAGGATAGCGGCTCAGAAACAAATGATTGAGCGATACTATAACAGGAAAGCTAATATGAGATACTTCAAGATTGGGGACTTCGTTCTCAAAAAAGTATTTCAATCAAGGAAAATTGAGTCCAAAAAATGGGAAGGCCCCTATAGGGTTCGAGGCATCGCTGGAAAGGGAGCATATGAGTTGGAAACCATGGATGGCAAGATACTACCATCAAATTGGAATGTTGTTCATCTGAAGAAGTATTACTTTTAGATGAAGAAAGTAACCATGGACAGGTATCAATCAGTTAGAAATTTATTTTATTCTTTTGAATTATACTAACAATTTTAGTTGATAGGCAAAAAGCTAGCCCGTACCAAATGATGATATTAGACCCGTAAGACACGCGGAATACTAAATAAATTTTCGGTCTAGGTTACAACCTTTCTGATGGAAAAAGGGATTATGCAGTTATCATCTAAATATATATCTTCGAGTTCCATATGTATTTTCCTTTTCAAGAAATAGACCACAAGCAACGAGTAATCCAGTGTTCGAGATTTCATACTTCAAAGCTCCAACACTTGGGGAACTATACATATAGAAGCCCGAATCAAAAACTTTGAAGAAAACTTGGGAAGGCATAAACTTGCGAAAAGGACATGAGTTACGAGTTTTAGGTTAAGGCCAAAAATTAGTCAGGGGATAATAGACCCGATTTTGAATTTTAAAAATCTGTTACAAAGAAAGCAGTTATGAAAGTGTTGTATGCATAAATGATGTACAAGTGTTATATGCATAAATGAAAAATGATGTACGAAATTTGAAAGTTCAAAGCATAAAACTTCCTCAAATTATTTCTTTTTCATGTTTACTTCGTCTTTCATAAATTTACACCAATATGGAAATGAGACGTCATCTTCATTAGTGTCGTTAACATATAAGGGCCCTCTTTTATAAAAATTCGTGTTTATTAAAGTCACGGATTGTTTAAGCATTTTTAAGTGCAAAGAAAAGACTCAAATATCAAAGAGCAAAATAAACGGTAAAAATAACCGAAATATATATTAAATCTTGGGAAAACAAGGGCATTAGTTTATCATTAAAACCCCAAAAGAAGATAGGGGTAACCAAAAAACATCCTTCCCAAATACTTTCTACCAAAAAGTTGCGAACAAAACAACCAAATAAAAATAGGAAAAACTAAGGAGCATCATCTATGGGGGTATCATCCACGGGAACATCATCAAAGGGAGAAGAGGGATTAATTTGAGAAGAGGAGGCTTGAGCATCAGCCTCATCAGGAACGAGTCCATTTCCATCACCTCTGAGATCTTCGACTTCAGGCGAGGAAAAGCTTTGACGTTGCTGAGTTTTCTCAATTGCTTCTTTAGACTTGGCAATTTCAGCATTAAGGTCAAAACCCTCCTGATTGGCCTCAACTAGAGTCTCGAGATGAGTGTTCAGAAAAGCCCAACTCACATCTTATGTTAGCTTATCCTCGAGAATCTCATAATCCTTCTCCCACTGGTTAATCTCGGATCTCAGCTCTTCTTTCTTTGCTTCAGAGGCATCATAAGCTGTCTTCAAAGGAGCAAGTGAACTTTCCAAGAACTGAATCTTATCAGTAGAGGCGCGAAGATCTTCCTGAGTTTGAGTAAGTGTTTGAACCAGCTCTCCCGCATAAACCTCCTTTTGATTAAGAAGTTCTTTCAAACTCCTTATTTCTTCAGTTGCCTTAGAAAGACGTTCAGCAAAGGAGGATTTAAGGATATCCTTATCCTTACCAACTTGACTAGAAGAAGCTTTCTCAATCGCTAATTTAGCGGCAATCATTCTCATTTGTTGCTCCAAAGCATTCTTCTCCTCTGCCAAAACTTCTTTTTCCAATTGAAGACCTTCAAATTGTCCTTTCCAATTATCAGCCTCGGTGCGGTAGTCTATAACTTGTTGGTTCGCATGAACAACTCTTTTCATAAATTCTGAACCAATCAAGTTGATCTACAAAAAAATAGGAGTTATGAGTAAACAAAAAGAAGAGAAAGGAAATATAATTGAACTCGTACCTTCAAGGAAGAATGAACAATATCATTTATCAAGGTCAACGAGCTATGAGTATCCAACTTCGACTTCTCTGCTGGACCTAGCAGAGGTTTCAACCACACATCGGCTTGACCAGATTTTCTCAACAAGTTCCCATCTTCAGGAACCTCAACAACAACTCTCTTCATTGCCCTCTTGCTACTGGAAGGTTCAACTTTTACATGAGAAAGATTAGTCACGGGGATGGCAGACGAAGTAGAAGCAACCACGGGGGTAGCATCAGAAGTTGCATCAGGTAAGGACATGCGTGGGTTAACGGGGACTGAGATTGGAAGGGAGGCAAGAGGAAATTCCTCATAAATAGGACCAAAAGCTTCATCACCTTCGAAGCCACGAGCAAACAATTTTTCAACAGAATCTTGGGGAGGATCATTAACTTCTTCATCAGAAATCATAAAAGGAGCGCTCACTGGCTCATCCATGAGACTGAAAGGAATTGAACTTGGTAAAAGGTCGTGAGAAGGAGTATTTTCATCATCGGAAATCACGTGTCTCCTGACACGTGGCCTTCTCACCAAAGATACGTCTTCAGTGTCTTCTTCACCATCAGAGCCACGAGCTCCATCAACCTTCCTTTTTGAAGAAGAAGAACTCAAAATTCTTTCCTGAGCAAGAGTCACGGAAAGCCTTGTGGATGGAACAGACGCAAGACTAATATCGCGAATGGGAAATCCTAATAAAGAAAAAGGGCAAAATAAGAAACTCTTGAACTAATAAGGGAGATGAGAGGAAAGATAATAAGCGGGAAAAGTACTGTGTGTCTTCACTTTCCAGCCAAATCTCTGTGAAAGGTATTTCCAAGATCTTTTCTCCATAGGGGAAACAATTAGCAGTTTATCTACCCAAGCACGGAAGTTAGAAATTTCCTCAAAAACTTTCATGGTTGCTGAAAAAGTAGGCACGTGATCACATGAGGTTCTTTAAAAAAAAGAGAAAAAGAAAAGACAGAGGAAAAAACTTACGTGCAAAATTCTATTTTTCTGAAAAAGGCATGTTCTCTTCACCCATTAAAGCACTAGTGGGAATAACAACAAAACGGGCATACCAGCCACGATCCATGTCATCTTCAGGGCTAACCAATACTCTCTTACTTCTAGCCACAAGAGAAAAAACTCCTTCACGAAATAGTTTAAGAGAGTAAAGATGAAGCAAGTGTCAGAAAGTAAAAGGTATAGAAGCTAGATCTGATAAGTAATGAAGGCATGCAACAACCCTCCAAACAATGGGGTCAATTTGTCCAAGACACACGTTGAAATAATGGCAGAATTTAATGATTACTGGGTTCGATAGGTGGTTTGAACCCTAAAGTAAAGGGGTTAGTGTAAACAAAGGAATAACCAGCTTGGTATGAAGTAATTCTCTGATTGGAACCGGGAACTAAGATTGAGAAATCTGGTTTTCAATTACATTCAGTAAAGGGGTTAGTGTAAACAAAGGAATAACCAGCTTGGTATGAAGTAATTCTCTGGTTGGAACCGGGAACTAAGATTGGGAAATCTGGTTTTCAATTACATTCTCTTCGAACCAGGGAAATAAGACCAGTAGTAATTAAGGTTGGATAAAGGTCGGCATGATTAAGGGAAGCTATAGATGAAACTTGATTTCTCATGGATTCACGATCAGTTGAAAAAAAAAATTCCTGAGGAACAATCTCTGCAACTGTTGGTTCGCGAGCTGGTTCACTCGAGTCTCTATTCCTAGAAGAAGATATAGGGGTTAAAGGAGCCCTAAGTTTATAAGAGGAAGGTTTAGCAACATTGCCATGAGAAGAGGAACCAGATTAGACAACTAGCCTAAACTACAGAGTCTACCACCTCTTCTACTTATAGTAGGGACAATAGAAAGAGCGAGTTCATCAACGATCACAACCTTGCGGGGGTCTAGTGTAGAAGAAGACATGATTATATGGAGAATTAACAAAGAGTGGATGCGGAAACAAGAAGGAAGAGTAATATAGAGAATACTGTAGAAGAAATATTTCGAGAAATCAAAGAAGAATGAAGTATTTATAAGAAGACACAATCATCATTAAAAGTAGGTCATTATGAAGCTTCATAATGAAATTGTCACTTCGTGACTGACACAGCCGCAGTAAAATCCTAAAAAGTGCTGAAAAATTGCAGAACCAATCGTTAAAAGCCGTGTGGTACATGCATTAAATAGACGTGACATACGTCGCGTTGATTCTGAAGAAAACGCAATGATACTTGAAAAGCGGCTACAAACAATTCCCGCCATAAATACTTACTACTTCCCGAATATTCAATTGAATAATATTCAGAAAGTGGGGGGACTATCTGTATTGGTGGAAAAACGATGTCACACGTGGAACCTTACTAAGCTGACAAAGCATAATACGTGGAACAATGGTAAAGTGACAACTGGCATATTCCATTAATGAAATTAAGAGTGCAAGGAAGATGAAGACTAAACAGCCACGAGATAGTAAAGTACAGATGACCGAGCCTAAACAGCTGTTGAAGAAGAGGCGCGAGCGGAATGAATCAAGGCTAAAAAGGAGGAAAGATTCATGAACCAGCAGTAAATAAGAAAAAGGAATCGGAATCGTTATAAGGCATACAAATACGTCAGTTATGGTTATCAACCATAACGAGCAATCAATACCATTAATGCTCATAATGAATTCGTCATAAATAGGGAAAAAACGTTATGATTAGATACTCCTATATAAGGATAGAGAATCCCACTTGTAAGGACAAGTTCCAAGCACTACTCAAATATATATACAATTTCTCGCCTTACCAAAGTCTTCTACTTAATTTGAGAGATAGATTATCATTTCATTCCTTACTTCTTTTTACTAATTCACATTGTTATTTTTATTTCTCTCTTTTCAAACGGATTGTTGAGCAAGTAAGGTATTATTTGGTTATCAGTAGCCCAATTTTTTCTAAATATAGACTTTGACTAAAAATCCTATTTTTTGGTTAAACAACCATCCTAGGTTACCGTATTTATTCTGTTTCAAAAGATTTTAAAGGGAAGATAAGACCCTTGCAAAGGTTAAAACTGTGTAACTGAAAATTCAACCATAATTTAGAGGAATATTTATGTCCTTTCCCTATAGTCAAAATTGTGTATGGAAGTATGTACAGTCCTTGGCCACGCTGACTAATACTTCAAATTTTGCACAAGTAAGATCATCTAATATATATATGTATTGTGTGTATATAGTATGTATTCTAATATAGTATTCGTTTCGGTATTGTTTTTCTAAATATTCAATTTTTAAAATTTTTAAACCAAATACCAAAATTGAAATACGAAATTTTTTGTTTTTGTTCTATAATTTGGAACATACCAAATTATGCACACCCCTAAACTGGCCTAGGGCAGTGGTTACACATATTCTTTTACTTGTAAATTTAAAAGATTTTTATTAAATAGAGAGATGTGCAAAAAAATACAACTCACCACACTACATTGTACCTACGTAGCCATGTTTCAAGTTTACAATTGCATAACTCAATATTTTTTGTACAGTAATTTTACCCCTAATATATAATATTATACAACATATATACTTGTTTTAATATTGTATAATATATTATACAAAAATTAAGTTTCGTCCTCCTACGAAATTTAACTCATGAAAAACATCATCAAATAGCTAAAAATTTTACCAAAAGCTTTAAATTTTAACCACAACTTCTAAATGATATCCCAAGCCAACTCCAATCTCAATTTATCAACAATTTCAATAAATCACGATATATGTTTTCAAGCCTTCAAAAATCCAAACAATGAAATTTTAATTTTTCACCTTATTCATCCAACAATGTTTAAATCTATAATGATAAACATGACTATCACTATCAAATAGATTTCTAATACAAATCTTAATACACTGTTAATAGGTGGAAAAAAACTTTAAATTATATACTTCATCCGTCCCAATTTATGTTTTAAATTTCGAGAATCAAACGATTCTTTCTTTGATTACGATTTGTAATATGACTTTTAAAAAAATTTGAATGGGTAATTATTCTATCTTATAGTACTTTTTGTAGAGTATCTTAATATTAAATTTTATTTCAAAAAATTTAAAAATTTCATGACTGCATTAATGGATAAAATTAATTTATTTGATTGTCGAAATTTATAAATCGTTATATAAATTGGGACGGAAAGGGTATAAAATAAGCTAAAATTGATTGGGGAAAGGGTACACCTGTACTTTTCTTATAAAAAATAAAGTGGTTTAAACTAAATTATTTTCAAATTTAAAAAATGGATCATTTATTTTTTGAACGGATAAAAAAGAAATAAATTTTCGCATAAACCGCAAGAAAATATCCTTTGCGTATTTCTATTTAGTGATGACAGTTGATGCTTCAACATACAGTCAAAAGAAAGGAAAAAAAAAAGTGAAGCTGCAAAACATTGCCTCAATTGCCACGAAGTTGAAGAAGTGTAAGAGTAGGCACAATCCAAAATGGATTATAAAGAGTCAAAATCCAAAATGGATTACAGAATAAATGTCCAGCAAAGACAAAATGAGTAAGCCTTCTTCATATATAGCTGTTCACATTCAACAATTCTCTCCTTCTGGGCGGGCGTTACGTTTCTTCTCTTTTTCTTCAGGTTATTGTTACCCAGTGATTTTACTGTGTTTTTTCAGTGAATTGAGTGATCAATTTTTTGGGGGTTTTCAGGTTTTCGATAAAGCTTCTTATAATTTTTAGTTTGATTGTTTCTATCTGAATCGTTTTTTTTCCTTCTTGAAGTCTTGATTTCTAACCCCTACATTCAGTTTATGTATAAAAAAATCCCCCATATATGGGAATGTCCTTATTTGGATGATAAGATTGGTGTTTCTCTTAATTAACTTTTTCAATCTGGACTCTGATAAAAGAGCTTTTCCTTTAAGCATTTTAGTTTGTTGTGTGCTTCAAGAAAAAGTTTTTGCGAATCAAAAGGCATCATGCATGTACTAAAATCAGATATGAACGCAGAGAGGATATGAATTGAGCAATTTTTCGTGATAGCATTTGGTCTTTCTCATAGAGAATTTCATTAGCTAATTAAGTGGTGCTTTGTGTTGAAAGCTTTCTTGGTCTCTTCGGTTTCAATAATCGTCAAGGTTCATTTTCTTCCGCATAAGAAATGATTTTCTTTTAGTAACAGAGATATCCCGAGGGCCAGTGGTGCAAGATTCTAAAAATATGGGCCCCGCCTCTACCCTTCTCCACTTGAATACCAGGCTGTTGTGTATACCAACGTTCGAACCATGATGTGTACCCTTTGGGAAATGAATTTCATTTTATCTAAGCTGTAGAATGAAACAAGTAACTTTCATGAATTGGTTGTTTACTTGATTGTTGGATTTGAATTTAGCTTTATCTATTGCATTGTTTGTGTACTTATACGGCTCATGAGATCTGAGATTTATAACCTGCATGTCAAAAGCTTCTCTTCTTTATAACTTGCTAATGATAACTTATTGTGCAGGTTTGGTATTCTTGAAGCTTTCCTTCAATTTTACTATTGTGAGTATTTAAAATGTTACTTTGTTAGTGGTCCTGATCTTTGTAACCTTCTCAATTTAAAATGCAAAATATATCAGAATGACTTCTACATGATCTTTGTGACATAATGAGCCTTACTTTTTCTTCCCATATATATGCGCATCGACCTATTACTAGTTATTGCTCCACATCCGGCACTAAATTTACCTCTTTCTAATCTAAATATATACTGTCATGCAAAACTTTTGTTTTTAGATGAATATGTGTCTTTTTATCCCTGTTACAATGTAGCATTCTTAAACTAGGTCATACCTATTAAAGTTGAAACTTTAATTAGATTGGTAGGTATTCAGTTTGTTTCTTGTAAAGAAACTAATTTCATGCATTCTGCAGTTGCAAGTTCTGAACAGTTTCCATTAATCTAACTAGTTGTTTTGGAGTTTGTACTTCCATATCTGTGCTTTAACCATACATACCCTGCGCATAAGTTTAGATGTACTTCTGCTATCTGTCTCGAAAAAGTATTTACTTTCTCTTCGGTTCTTGTTTCTTGAGTTCCATTTTCATTGTAAATTTCTGCTCTCATATTGTTGTTGAGGATGGATCTCATAGTCAACTGGTAGTCCCCATTATCTTGATCTGCATGTTGAACGCTTAAACAATCGAGAAAGACTAAATCTTATAACTTGACCTGCTTCAGGTGCTTAAGCTGTTAAAAGGAAATGACTCACACTGGTGAAGCTTCTGAGGGCCATAAATCTGAAGGCATTGATACGATGATTGAGATAAAAGTAAAAACTATGAACTCTCAAACCCACAATTTGCGCATTAGCAATCAGGTACTTGTTTGTTGATATTAACTTATGAACTGTTACCTATTTCATTAAGTAAAAGAAAATTGTGCGATACATTAATTATGCATGTTTAACACTAAACCATACGATTTTTGCTTGCACAACCACATAGTTTATGCATGCATTCTCACTTTTTTAATGACTATGGTTATGTGCTGATCTCCATTTGTGATGTCGTGCAGAGGAGAGTATGGAACATGAAAGAACACGTATCTCTTTTGATTGGGATGCCGGTGGAACAACAGCGTCTAATCTATTGTGGAAAAGTCTTACAGGATGATGACCTCCTTTCTTCATACAGTATCCTTTTTTATTCACTTTATATATGATCATCTTTAGTACGGTACAATTTAAAGTTCTTTTGCAATTTTGCTGAACCTAAAATGCATTACTACTGCAGTAGTTTCTCAAAGTAGTATTACTTGGAGAAAAATGGTTTTCTTTAAACATCAAGTGGCTGGCAGTTTCCTTAAGATTTGATGCATTTACGTGTAGGAGATTTAGGCTGTGTCTCTTTGCTCTTATTATTTCTTTCCCCATCGGAGACTTAACGCTAATTAGATATTCAAAATGGTGATACTTTGCATCTGGTTTGCGCTGTCCAGAGCATGTCGTCATCCTTTGGTAATGAGCTTTCTTTAATATATGATGTTGGTTCAGAAGTTGTGTAGACAATCTCCTCCTAAATATCCATTACAAATTGTTTACTGATTGTTCTTTAGGTAATTTTTTTTTTGTGTCGCAAGTGAAGTAGAAAATTTCAAAACCATTTAATACTTCTCAAATATTTGGTTGCAAGCTATGAATAGTTTTTTGTCATTTCTAAGTTCTAAGATGGACGTGCCACCACCTACTCCTTCTGCTTACTGATCAGGTGATTTTGGTACTTTATCTTAACCATGTTGTTGGATCGTCAATTTATGGTTCACTTGAATCGTGATTGTAAGTCATGTTATTTGTTAATGCATTTGACCTTCGGCTCATGATCAGTTCTCTCTATTCTAGCTGAAGAACATTATACTTCGTATCTTTACATTATACTTACTCCTGCCTGTTCTATTTGCTCTACCTCAGGTGCTACTGATGGGATTTCTCCAGATACTCTACAGGTAAGTTCATTCGCCTATTATCATACTGATCATCCTTATAGTGCTTATATGTCAATGCATTATTTGTGTGTACATCCTCTGCGAAACGCGTGTTCTTCCCTTTGTCACTTTGAAGTAATATTGAGGGGGTTGTCGCTGCCGTTTCTTGGGATTTGTAATTTAGGTTGTAGACAAGTACTGTATAACAGTCTGGTTGTTGCAGGAAATCCCTAACTCTATAGAAACTTTGTCACGATATCTCAACATAATGAGACAAGAATATAGTATAAATGGTCAGTACTTCTCTTCCTCTTTTATGTTTTCCTTTCACTTTAGAGGTTTGCGGCTAAGTCATTTTCTATAATCAGGAACAGAAAACAATACGAATGAGGTACGCGGAAGTGCATTCAACCCTTTCACTCCTTCACAAGGAATTCCAGAAGTAGAACAATTAGCAAGACTGCTGTCGTCCACTAGGGATATGCTTATAAGCCAAACTGAACAGCGCTTTCTTGTAAGTGCGTGCTCCTGCTTATACAACACAGTAAAGTTCACTGAATTAATTGATTCAAAATAGAGTAGTGTCAGATAGTGCAGAATCCAAAATAGATTACAGGGAGTCAAAGTGGAGCCTTCACTCAGTTTGTATAAATAGAGTTTCCAGTATAGACAATGTTCAACAAACCAATATTGCAAAAAGTTGAGTTCACATTCAAACCATTCTATCTCTATAGCCGTTACATTTCTAACTAAAGAAGAACAACATTCTTCTATGTTTTTTATTTCAGGTTAAAAACCCAGTGATCTTAACTGTTGTTTTAGTGATTTGAGCGATGAATCTAACTTTGTAGTTATTTTGTTGTCTGTTTTATGACGATATTTTACTGGATCAACATTCCCTTAAGAACTTATGACAAAGGATTTTAAGCTTTCTGCTCATTGGTTTTGTCTTTTCCTGATATATGTTGTTACATACATTACCTTAGAGATTATATAATAGGAAAGCCAAAGGTGAATGTGTTATAATACATATATTTGCAAGTATTATTTCTTCCTTTGCCATACTGAAATTATCCAAGCCATTAATGTGGTCATCAAACTAGCTAGGTCATAATTCAGAGGCAGAGCCAGAATTGTGAGTTCATGGTTCTGGAAACTTTAGATAAACTCCAATTGCTTCCTTTTAACTAGTGATTTATTTAGTGGTAGAAAAAAGCAAAAGCTTCTTTTACAGTATTACAGTAGTAACACTAGGGTGAGGCCTATCCTGTAAAATGTATTTTTATGTCTTTATACCATGAAAGAAAAAGGTCCCTTCCGTATCAAGAATAATAAATAAAATTAAAAATAAAATTTTATATCAAAATGACTTATGGCCTCACCGGAAGAATCAGATCCTCATTTCAATCAAATTTATTCTACGGTGTCCGGAGGTACCATGCATTCATTTCTTTCTTTTCCTGCCCATTCTCATTATCCTAATCTGCATATCGAATTCATAAACAATCGAGAAGCACAATCTAATAATTTTCCTGCTTTAGATGCTTAAGCTGTTAAAAAGGAAATGACTCACACCGGAGAAGCAAATAAATAGGTGGTATAGGTGTTGCAGCCAAACGCACACGCAAGTATACACTGTCTTAATAAAGTGACTAAAAATCGGATGTCGAACCCACGAGGACTTGTGATTAACTATTAACTAAATTAGACTATCCTAATTATCTAAACAAGAATTAAACCTAAAAATATTTGATTCTAAACTAATTAAATAAAAAAATATAAATAATGAACTTTGAACAGAGAAAGAGCAGATTTTTATGATATCAATGTAATGAAAACGATCTAGGGTTATGGGTTATCTAACAATCCTATTGTATTCTTCAATTGAATTGACCGACTAATTTATCTAGCTTATTGGTTGACAGGGTTAATGCTCATAAGAATCTGTCGAGTTCTTACTCGCCTATTCAAGCTAACCTAACGCCTATATGTCTATGGAGTTAGAATCAACAAGAACGCATTTATAATTGCTGTAAATCAACCAAGCAAGGCAATTAGGTATATGTCTATCCTAACCATGAATCCGTTCCCCGATACCCGAGTTCAAGAACTTGCTCTACTCAATCCTATATGCAATCTAGAATTCCCACTTTCGAGTTCAATTCTAGATTCGTAGATAGTATTCAATTGGTGATCAAGCAATAAAATAATTAAGCGCAAGATTGAATAAATAAACCAATATGATAAATCAAGAAGGCAAAATCAATATCCGAATAACAATAGTCATGAAAGAACCACAACCCTAGAACGTGAAGTTTAGCTCCATATAGACATGGTAGCCAAACAACAAATCATACAAAGAAACATAAAAATTACTAAGTTTGGTGGGAGAAAGATGGAACTTGATGAATTTCGGCCTCCACAGCTTTGTCGTGGCTTTTTCCCCCTTCTCAATATGTTAGATGCCCTAAAAGAGGTATTTTTGGCTTATATATTGCGTACAAAAGTCGTGGGCCAAAGTTCTCCTATTCCTAATCCGACTCAGCTTCAGGGATTGATGCTAGGGTGGATGCGTCGCATCCACCTCGTCCTCCACTTCTCAGCTTCGCATGCTAGGGTGGATGCTTCGCATCCACCTCGTCCTCCACTTCTCAGCTTTGCCCAGGTGCGGATGCTAAGGCGGATGCTATGGGCCGACTTCACTGCTAAGGGTGCACGAAATCTGATTTTTTCTAGATTGGATGCGACGCATCCAACCCCTCTTCCTCTAGCTAGAGCACCTTTTCATCATATATTTGCACTCCAAACACCCTAAATCATCACACATAACTCAACTAGTCATAAAACCAATAATTAAACTATGTTGGGCATTTTAAAGATCAAATAGCATCAAAAAGCGGTTAAAATATGGGTAAAGAAACATCAACACATATTGAAATATGCCCAACATCACCACCCCACACTTAAACCTTTGTTCGTCCTCGAACAAACCATCACTATAGTAGACGAAACAAAATTAAGTTCTTATCATTCAAAGCACACTACACCTATGACCATGGTTATTTGCAACAATTAGGCTCTAGAATATGCATCACATACACTTCCCTTTTCTTATGTCATTCTTAAAAAAAATATTCGAACAAAAACAACATGCTCACAACAATCCTAACCTCAAAAACCGACTCAATGTCACAATGCACTCATGGCTTGAACACCCAACATCATAGAGAAGTCTAATAATATTACCTATCCCTCGTGAAACCATGTGCCCTCACAACAAGAACAAGAGAGCGAGTTCAATCCACACATTCGAATCTCATGATCAAATATATTTTAATGACTCACATATATCAAAGAAAATCGCTCACTCTCACAAAGAAGTCACATGCATGCAATTGGTATCATAGGCTTGCCCTTAATGTAAATCTCTACTAATGTAAGCTCGCTCGATCTAAAATCAATTAGGACTTTTTCATGGTTGTAATGTGGGCAAAGGGACGGGTAGGATATATTTAAGGAATAGTGACTCACCCTCTTAAGCACTTTAATACATCACAAAATTACTTTAAGCGTATTTTCTTCAACACCACTTCAATTTCACAAACAATATCACCCCAAAAAAGTCCCTTTTTCTTTAAGCACTACTTTAGTTCATACCCACTAGCAAGAACAAGACAACAATTTATTCATTTCTATTTTTATTTATTTTATTTTATTTTTTATTTTCCAGATTTTACTCTCTTTACCCAACTATTTTTTTTCTTTTTTTTAATTTTTGCTAGTGGTGTAGTATTTTACAAAACAAGTGCACCTTTCTTCCTTTCATTGGTTCCACTCAAAAGTTACCCAACACTTAGTCCCTTCTTACTTTTTTTAGCGCTTATCTAACAATTAAAGTACTTTTAAGAGGTAAAAAGATCAAAACAATGTCAATTAAGAATAAAAAGGGTATAGGCATGTAATGTGGGTACCAAATAAAAGTCAATAGGCTCAAAATGGTTAACTAGAGATAAATTTTATTTATGATAAGCAATAAGCTCAAAAAGATCAAAGAAAGCCTAAAATCATTTTTCAAACCGAGCATCACCTCGAATTTTACTTCAACTCACATACCGGGCAAGTTCTAGACACAAGTACAATACATGGACTACACAAAAACCTCACCACACATGGCACATGACTCACTAAGGACGATCACATTCCGACTCTCAAACAATGTAAGTATTCACGGAGCAACGAGATATTAAGCATTAAGCACAAGGTGAACATAAGTCATGTATATAAACGAAACATAGGCGCCACAAAATATGCTATCCAATTTATAAAGGCATCAAGATTAATATCAAAATATAGGGGAGATACTACACATGCCAAAGAATAAATATGCTACTATAAAACAAGTCAAGAGCGCTTAGGTTCATCATTCTTCCTCCTTTTATTTCCTAAATTCCTAATCTACTCGGAAAGAAAAAAACTACCCGGTTCAAACTACATCCCATGGAAAAGAATTGAGGCACAAAGAAAAATCACAGGGGATTATTACTACCTAAAGAAAGCTAAAAGACATATTTTTAAATTTTTGTTTAGACTTTAATCCCTCAAGAAAACTGTCTAGGAGATCTCGTCGGGAAAAGTCCAATTTTTCTACCTTTTTCGTTTTTTTTTTCCACAAAAGCTACTACACTTAAGAATGAGTACTACAACTAAGCTAAAATAGCACAGAAACTCATCCAAACGATCTCCTCACCCCACACTTAAAATTTTGCAGTGTCCACAATGCACACTATAAATAATAAGAGGGTAAACGAGACTCCCTGGTAGGCCAAAGCCCGAAGCAATAGCGGCTCACGAGATACTCAGACTTCCCCCAGGCATCGTCCTTTGTGTGGGCACCCCACACCATCTAGTTCGCTTTTGCACTCTTCTAATGGCTTTGCTTCATATGCTCATAATCCTACAAAATAAAAATAAATACTACAAAAAAATAAAAATAAAATAAAATAAAAAGTAAACAAAAATAAAAGAAAGCAGTAAAGCTGGATTGCCTCCCAACAAGCGCCTAATTTAATGTACCGTGAATCGCTTTTTGCCTCCACCTCGAACTTATAAATTGAGCCCCTAACATGGCATCCAGTCTGCGGCTATGCTCCAGTGGTGGGGCTACAACGATAACCAGACCAAGTAATAAATTTTTCACTCTACACTTCTCGGCCTTTAGATGAGGAATGTAATTTTTGCTTTTTGGCACAACAAATTCAAAAATATAGGCACTTTCATCCTCACCCTTTGACCTCCTCATTGGCTCAGATGGCTCTATTACTATCTTACTATCTAAACACAATGTGAAAAAATGATTGGAATGAGGTCTAATGCGCCTCAACTCATGAATTGTACTACTATTTACATCCCTATATATACACACACTCAAGTCTCCCAAAGTAATGTTATCTATTCCCTCATATGACTCTAGAGCATTCTTCTCAACATTGGCATGCTCAAGAAAAATATGGTCTAATGATTGGTATTCTCGTTTTAGCTCCTCAATTTGGTCTAGAAGATTTTTTTCAGCTTCACACAACTCATCATTAAATTGTTGGCCATTACACGCATCAACCTTTTCATTCAAATTTGCATCCAAGTTATGCACAGCCAAGCCAAAATTATCAATTTTATGTGCAAGATCATCTCTCTCCTTAGACCAATCATTCACCAACGTTGTCAGAAGACAACGTCGTTCCGCATATTCCCTTAATCGAGAATATTCGTCCCAATACCAACCCTTACTCCCATATTCAAATTCAGCTTTCCAAGAGTTCAGGTCATGACAAGCCCAAAATGACGGGCCATATAAGTCTTCTGTCAACCAAGAGTCTTCATCAATAACCTTACCTCCATATATTTCATCCGCAGATGTCATGGTGAAAGAACTAGAAACACACTAAGAGAAAAATCAAATAGTTATAAAAATAAAATATTTACAAAAAGAGAAGGAAAAAAAATACTTGTAAAGATAAAAGTAAAAGCCTAATGTAGAAAAATAGTTAATTTCTAAGTCCCCGGCAACGGCGCCAAAAACTTATTGCAGCCAAACGCACACGCAAGTATACGCTGTCGTCAAGTAATAAAGTGACTAAAAGTCGGATGTCGAACCCACGAGGACTTGTGATTAACTATTAACTAAATTAGACTATCCTAATTATCTAAACAAGAATTAAACCTAAAAATATTTGATTCTAAACTAATTAAATAAAAAAATATAAATAATTAACTTTGAACAGAGAAAGAGCAGATTTTTATGATATCAATGTAATGAAAACGATTTAGGGTTATGTGCTATCTAACAATCCTATTGTATTCTTCAATTGAATTGACCGACTAATTTATCTAGCTTATTGGTTGACAGGGTTAATATTACTCATAAGAATCTGTCGAGTTCTTACTCGCCTATTCAAGCTAACCTAACGCATATATGTCTATGGAGTTAGAATCAACAAGAACGCATTTATAATTGCTGTAAATCAACCAAGCAAGGCAATTAGGTATATGTCTATCCTAACCACGAATCTGTTCCCCGATGTCCGAGTTCAAGAACTTGCTCTACTCAATCCTATATGCAATCTAGAATTTCCACTTTCGAGTTCAATTCTAGATTTGTAGATAGTATTCAATTGGTGATCAAGCAATAAAATAATTAAGCGCAAGATTGAATAAATAAACCAATATAATAAATCAAGAAGGCAAAATCAATATCCGAATAATAATAGTCATGAAAGAACCACAACCCTAGAACGTGAAGTTTAGCTCCATATAGACATGGTAGCCAAACAACAAATCATACAAAGAAATATAAAAATTACTAAGTATGGTGGGAGAATGATGGAACTTGATGAATTCCGGCCTCCACAGCTTTGTCGTGGCTTTTCCCCCCCTTCCCAATATGTTAGATGCCCTAAAAGAGGCTTTTTGGCTT
The DNA here is from genome assembly GCF_000715075.1 of Nicotiana tabacum. NCBI lineage: Eukaryota > Viridiplantae > Streptophyta > Magnoliopsida > Solanales > Solanaceae > Nicotiana > Nicotiana tabacum. The sequence goes on along the minus strand of NC_134097.1, from coordinate 13,677,297 downwards.
ATATACTGCGTACAAAAATCGTGGGCCAAAGTTCTCCTATTCCTAATCCGACTCAGCTTCAGGGATTGATGCTGGGGTGGATGCGTCGCATCCACCTCGTCCTCCACTTCTCAGCTTCGCATGCTAGGATGGATGCTTCGCATCCACCCTTTGTTCCTCCATCTCAGCTTTGCCCCGGTGCACATGCTAAGGCGGATGCTATGGGTCGACTTCACTGCTAAGGTGCACGAAATCTGATTTTTTTCTAAATTGGATGCGACGCATCCAACCCCTCTTCCTCTAGCTAGAGCACCTTTTCTTCATATTTTTGCACTCCAAACACCCTAAATCATCACACACAACTCAACTAGTCATAAAACCAATAATTAAACTATGTTGGGCATTTTAAAGATCAAATAATATCAAAAAGCGGTTAAAATATGGGTAAAGTAACATCAACACATATCGAAATATGCCCAACATCAATAGGAAAAGAAATAAAGTTCATTCTTTTCCTTTTATGCATGGCAAATGCAAATTGAATTAATAAATGTTCAAATATACAAATATAATTAACTAAACTAAAGATGGAGCAAATGTGTACAAATTATAAAAAAAATTACCCCATTTAGCCGGTTGGGACCTCTTGTCAACTAAATGATTGTGTGGAAACCCCATCAGATGCAAAACGGCAAAGGGTATTATTACAAAACTTAAGTTTTCTTCCTTTCCGTTATGCTTTTTTTTTTTTTTTTAAATCCCCTAACATGTATATTGAAAATACAAGGAGAGGGGCATAAACCAAAACCTCCGCAAGACTTAGTACAGAAGTAGCAAAAATTGTCATGAACATTAAGTAGAAACCTTGATACTGTGTTGATGTCGAAACTTAAAGATGGTGTGCACTGGGGCACTTGTATGACGTAACAATAACTTTGTGCCCAAGGCACTACGCAGCATGGAGGTTGTATAGCTTAAGACGATAACACCATCATACCTCCATGTGTGAGAGCATCATCCTAAGGTGGATCAAAGTACCACCCTGAGTGTTTAGTAGTTTTAATTCTGAAAGAGGGGATTTGCATTCTATCCATCCTTATTGTTCCTCTAGCTTCACTAGGGAGGTCAGCTTCATCGAAGTACATGCATTCATCATCCAAAGTTGTTGCATATTTGGCCGAGGAATCTGCCACATGATTTCCTTCCCTATAACAATGTTGTACTTTGATTCCATGTTGTGTGACTTTCTCCTGGATTTTACCAATATTCCTTTGTAGTCTCCGGGGAATATTAGTTGTGCCAAGAATCATGTTAACTACTAGCATTGAATCAAGTTCTAGGATCAACCCCGCAAAACCTTGTTGGCAATATCCCTTTCCGTTATGCTTGCAGTTGAGTTCTAAGCATGTTGTTTGTGCAGCTTGCCAATGAAGATGTTGGGACTTCTCCTCAACAAAATGATGTTGCACAAGCAAAAAGGCAAAAGGTACTATTAAAGAACTTAACTTTTTTCCCCTTCGACTCCGCTGGCAGTTGAGTTCTTTCATCCTGATCTACATAACTTGCTCACGTATTAGAACTATATGCTTGAAAGTAAAAGATCACATACCATCCTTACTAATCGGGCACAGTAATGATTGGATTGAGAAAAGTCTGGTAATTAATATGATAAATGACATAATAAGAGATGTAATGATATGAGTGTGAGCAATTTAGCTGCAACCTTCTCTTTACTTCTGATTATTGTAGGTGCTGAACATGCTTATTTAGTATGTTTTCCAGATAAAATATTTTGGTTGCTTTTTTCTTTTTTTGACACAGATGGAGTAATGCCTTGGTTGTGGGAGCTTACTTTGTTGTCATACATGTGGTGGGATATCAGCTTGTGACAAGATGTTACTACCAACTACTATTTAGACAGTTTCATCTTTCTTCAGCTTTGAGACCTTTGTAGTTGGTTTATTATCTGTTTTTATGACAATCTTTTACTGGATATTTCCTTAAGAACTTGTGGTGGTGAAAAATGATGTTAAGTTTTCTGCTTATGGGTGTTATCTCTTCATGATTTCCTTTTACATATATTGACCTTGAGATTATAAATATTGCGCTTGCTTTGCATACATACATGGTTTCCTGTTTTGGGTTGTACGTGTCCCTTTGGACTATAACAACCACAGTTTTGGTTTCATTTTAGACTTTTAAAAAGAGAACAGGAAAGCCAACTGTGAATATAGTATTTGCAACAAGTGTTTGAGTAGAGCCATATTGAAAATTAGTCATGCCATTATGGTCATAACGTTTTGGCTGGTTACTTATTACTTCAAGATGAATCCCGCGAAATTTATTTTTCCAGAAACCGACCAACTTTGGTCGGTTTTTCAATTAAAATAAATAAAAATTAATATTAAAAAAACGACCAAAATTGGTCGGTTAATTCGGCCGGTCATTTTAAAAAACCGACCAACTTTTGTTGGTAATTTTATTTTTTAATAAAACCGACTAACTTTGGTCGGTTATTTTCGTGCGAAAATATAATTAAAGAGTATAAATCAAATAAAAGACAGTCCTAAAACAAAATGCACCAATGGTCTAGTGGTAGAATAGTATCCTGCCACAGTACAGACCCCGGTTTGATTCCCAGATGGTGAATCTTTTGATTACATAATTAAAAATCCGACCAACTTTGGTCGGTTGTTTTTGCAATATTTTTTTTTTGAATTTAATTGACCGACCAACGTCGGTCGGTAATTTCCGATCAACTTTGGTCGGTATGCCTTTTCGACCGTCAAAATACTGTCCACACATAAATGGTCGCGTTTTGGTCGGTAATTGGTCATAACCGACCAACTTTGGTCGGTTTTTTTGGTGGGTGTTTAGCTGATTTCAAGTAGTGATTTTTCATACAGAATTTAAAAATAAATCCTTCATATGGAATTGTAGTTTTGATGATATGTGATCTTGAAGAAAACTTTATTGTATACAATCTTAAGCATGATAATATGCAAAAGATTCTTGTTCTCGGAAAGAAAGTATTTATATATGGCACCATTAGCTATGTGGAAAGCTTGATCTCGCCAAAGGAGTACTACTGGAGTAGAAAGCGTCACAGAAAGTTCGGAAAGCTAGATATATTTAAAAAGCTTCCCTAAACTTATTTTGTAATTGCATAATTGGTGAATGGCATAAATATTTTTTGGTGTAATGTATTCAGTTTTGTTTCATAATCCTTTGTTCTAAGTAGGGGTGTACATAAGCCTGGTTGGTTCATATTTTTCAATTATCAAACCAAACCAATGGTGTCGGGTTTTTAAATTTATAAACCAAACCAAACCAATAAAGTCGGGTTTTTCAATCTCGGTTTTTCTCGGGTTTTTCGGATTTTTTCAGGTTTTCGGATTTTTTTCCGGTAAAGTCTTCACAGCATAAAATATGTAAGTTGTGCTCCAAATATTTCTTAAGTCCTAGTAAAATACATATATAATGTGTTTTCCAAGAAACTAACACAATAATATGAGATAAGTCATAGCATTATACTAAAATATTCAATAACAAAAATAAAATAATAAAATTACATAAAACAAAGATTGCTAATTAATAAGCCATAATAAAAATTAACATAATCTAAAAATACTATAGTCATGCTAAAATAAGTATAGCTAATAAGTACTAATATTAATTACATAATTAAGCACTAAGGAAAAAGATAAAGTAAGTTATGCATTTTCATTATAAACCAATGTAAAACTAAAATAATTATCCAACACTATTGTCATTCCTAGTATTGAATTGAATTTCTTTTGTTAGCATTAGTATTGATTTGAACTTTATTTGAGTTACTACATTTATGGGCTATAAAATTTATTTACCATTCAAGAATGTTAAGTCTAAACTTGAAATAATACGTTAAAAGATAAAATTGCGAAAAAGTTTAAGAAATATTTATAAATTACATTACAATAAATATTTATATGTATAAAATATTTTTTAAAATTATATAAATGTACTATCGGATTGGTTTGGTTTGAGTTTGACTTTTTTTAGTTAAAACCAAACCAAACCAATTATGATCGGGTTTTAATTCCAATACCAAACCACATCGGGTTATTATTTTTTCGGTTTGACTCGAATTATCAGTTTGGTGCGGTTTATCGATTTTATTTGTACACCTCTAGTTTTAAGCATAAGAAAAAAAAATACCAAAATAGTTTTTTTTTTGGTATTGCATGAATTATGTAGACTTTTTAATGTGAAATATCAAAAAAAAAAAAAAAAAAAACTTGACTTCTCCATTTCCTAACTTACTAACTTCACTAACTTCTCCATTTCCTTTACTCCATATTCTTTCATGACCAATATCTCAATACCCCCTTTATCGTCTTCTAAGCAAGTCATACATAGACAGTCATTTAAAACTCCTAAACCAACTATATCATTCTCACCTTGATCAGTGTTGGCCCAAGTGAAGTTTTGTTTTGAAGATTGACAAAGAAAGCTCAGGCATGAACCAGGTCCATTCCCTGTGTACACAGACACATGCAGATTCAAGCATGAGGAATGCACGCGAAAGAGATAAGCTAAACTTGTTATATCTGATATCTCCTTATCGAAAATGTTGCATAATTGATAAGGAGAAGGACTCCTTACTCTTCCAAGATAAGGGAACACTATCCAAGATAAGAGAGGAGTTAGAAGTTGAGAATAACTAGAACTCTTCCACCAAGGAAGAGTAGCATTAGAACTCTAGTTGTTTCTTATTCTACTAATTCTATATATTGCAGGATGTTCTCATTCTACAGGCACGCACAAAAGCAGAAGTTAAACGTGAGTTGAGAGCAAAATAGCAAGGCATTTTGCAAGCAATTCTTGTGTGATTCAAGTGTGCGAACCTGAAGCTACATGAACTAGATAGAAGAACCAGTTCCAAGTCTTTTATTCTAGTTCAATTGTAGGTGGTTTTCAAATTGTACCTTTCAGCTTTATCTAGAAGCAATTGTAATAGGTACTCTGAGTATTCAAGTTAGAGTTAACTTGAAGTTGTCGCAACAGTTAGAGGTTGGTTGTCACAACGGGATTAGAGGTAATCCTTAGATTTACAAAGAGTTTTTGTAAATACTCTTTTAGCTCAGTGATTTAGTGAAGTATTGGGGATAATCCTACTGAGTAGTAGGTCGTGTTTTTTTTTCACCTTTTGAGCCGTGTATTTTTCACGTAAAAATACTTGTGTTCTTTACTTTTCGCATTTACTATTTCAGCAATAGTAGGTTAAGGAACACTTAGAATAACCAGGTCCTTTTATAATCAGTGCACGCGAAAATTGGATACCACACAAATTACCTCTCCCCTATTGTATGGCATTGACATATAAAATATCAATTGGTATCATAGCAGGTTATCTTTGAAGAGGCTAACACCTTAGGAGAAGATCAAGATGAGTGCACCACCTGGAAACTGGGAAGGGCAATCCACTGCTAGGCCACCACTTTTCAACGGCCAGTATTACTCTTGGTGGAAAAAAAGGATGAGAGATCACATCATAGGAGAGGACTATGAGCTATGGGATATTGTCACCGATGGTCCACTGGCTACTTTGAAGAAAAATGCTGAAGGAGAAGATGTGTCAAAGATAAGAGCTGATTGCACTGCTGAGGACTTAAAGAAATGGGAGAAAAATGCTAAAGCCAAGAAATGGCTTGTTTGTGGACTTGGTCCGGATGAGTATAGCAGAATCCAAAGCTGTACCACTGCCAAGGAAATCTGGGACACTCTGCAAAGGAACACCTTAGGTGAAAAGGTCCAGAAGAACTCTAATGTATTCTCAATATGAGAACTTTACTATCAAGGGAGAAAAAATCATTCAAGAGATGTACACAAGGTTCACTACATTGACAAATAAACTAAAGTCTCTTGGAAGGATTATTTCTAAAGAAGATAGAGTCGAGAAAATATTGACAAGGGTTATGCCTGTTACTTGGAAGAGCAAAATTACTGCCATTCAGGAATCAAAGAACATTGCCACCCTCCCACTGGATGAATTAATTGAAAATCTCACTGCTTATGAACTTAGGAGACAAACCATGAAATGGATGTACCTAAGAAGGAAAAGAGACTGGAACTCAGAATCACTGAAGGTTCTGATCTAGAAGATGATGAAATGGCTATGATTATCAAGAATTTCAAGAAGTACTTGAGGAGAGGAAAGGGTCCTTCAAGAAGTAGAAGCTATAGTAAATCAAAAGTTCCTGAGAAGCAAACCAATGATGGATGCTACAAGTGTGGAAAGACTGATCACCACATCAAATATTGTCCCCAATGGGAAATTGAATAGAAGAAGGAAAGAGCTGAACGAAGGAACAGGAAGAAGGAACAGGTTTTACTCAAGAAAAGCAAAGGATCAACCAAGGCTATGGTCGATGCTTGGGGAGAAAGCTCAGATGAAAGCTCAGATGATGATGATGGGGATGTACAAGCATTTATGGCCATTGGAGAATCTGATGAGGAAACAGAGGTACGTGTAATTCATCTTAAAGACAAGATTAAATTGTTGTCTAAAGAAAGGTTATCTGAGTTACTTCTAGAACTAATTGATGAATCTGAGGATGTAAACAATGAAAAGGAACAGTTGTCTAAAGAATGTGTGATTCTGAAAGCTAAGTGCAAAAACTTGGAACTTAGGGTTAGTGAAACTGTAAGTGAAAATATTATTTTGAAGAACCAGGTTCATGAACTTGACTCAACCGTCCTAGAGCTTAGATCTGAAAATCTAATACTGAAATTAGGAACAGATAAAAAGATAGTTGATAACACACAACTCACTCTAGAAGAAAATATAGGAAAAATAAATGATGAATTGTATAAAAGGGATGAGCAGGTAAGAATCCTAAAGGAGGATTTAAGCAAGGTCAAGCATGAGCTAGACAAAACTTATAAATGTAATAGGTCCTCCGATGCACTTTCATGGCTACAGGAACATCATAGTAGCAACAGAAGAGGACTTGGCTTTAGGAACCTGGCACCTAAATGGGATCCTAAAATCAAGTACCTCACACTTCCTGAGAACAAGATTTGCACACACTATGGTAAAACAGGTCACTATAAAAGTGAATGCACTGCAAAAGAAAAGGCAAGTCAAAAGAACAAAGAATTTGTTCAAGGGAAAAATAGGCTACCAATTTGGGCTAAAAAGAATGTAATTCATCCTTTTGCCTATAGAAAGGGACCCAAACTAGTTTGGGTTCCTAAGACTAGCCCCTGATTTCTTTTTGCAGGTCCAAGTGAAGGAGAGCAGTCAAATATGGTACATAGATAGTGGCTGCTCAAAGCACATGACAGGAAACAAGAACCAATTCCTTATACTTGAGGACCTTAAAGAAGGTAATGTCTCTTTTGGAATGGGAAGAAATGTGAGATCATTGGGGTTGGAAAGGTAGGTAAGAATGATTCTCATTCTATTGAGAACGTCTACTTGATTGATGGACTAAAGTACAGTCTAATAAGTGTATCACAATTGTGTGATAGAGGTAACATGGTAGCATTCACATCTACCAAATGCTTTGTGATTAATCTTACCACTGACAAGATAGTTTTGCAGGGAAAAAGAGTGAACAACATATATGTTGTAGATCTGTCCACACTTTCAGAAAATGAACTCACTTGCTTAAGTGTGTTGGATAATGATCCCCTCCTTTGGCCCAAGAGACTTGGACATGCCAGTCTAAGTCAACTCAACAAACTAGTCTCCAAGGACTTGGTGATAGGGCTGCCTAACATTAAGCTCGAGGAAGATAAGCTTTGTGAGGCTTGTGCGATGGGGAAGCAGGTAAGATCCTTTTTTAAAAGCAAGAAAGTGGTAAGCACCACCAGGACGATAGAACTGGTCCATATGGATCTTTGTGGACCAATGAGAGCATTAAGCAGAGGTGGTAAGAGATATGTGATGGTGCTTGTTGATGATTACTCTAGGTTTACTTGGACATTATTTTTAACATCTAAAGATGAAGCATTTGACATGTTCACTTTGTTTGTTAGAAAAACTCAGAAACAACTAGGTAATCAACTCGCATCAATTAGGTCTGATCATGGTACTGAATTTGAGAATGCTAAATTTGCTGAATTTTGTGATGAACATGGCATAGATCATAACTTTTCTGCTCCTAGGACTCCACAACAAAATGGAGTAGTTGAAAGAAAGAATAGGACATTTGAATATATGGCTAGGACTATGCTTCTTTCTAGTAAGCCGCCTCACAATTTCTGGGCAGAAGCTGTGAACACTGCATGTTACATCATAAATAGGCGCATGACTAGACCTCTTGTAGAGAAGACTCCCTATGAGTTACTTAAAGGGAGAAAGCCAAACATATCCCATCTTAGGACATTTGGATACAAGTGCTTTGTGCACAATAATGGTAAAGACTCTCAGGGTAAGTTTGATCCCAGACTTCACATAGTAAAGCTTACAAGATTTATAACAAACGAACTTTGTGTGTAGAAGAAAGTGTACATGTAGTTTTTGATGAAACTAAAATTCTTTCTGAGAGACAGGAACATGAAGATGAAGCAATTGGGCTGGTTAGAAACTTAAATGAAACCACAACCCAGACTGAAGCTGCACCAAATGAAGGAACAAGTGATAGAATAAGTCCTTCTACCTAGGGCAACCTGACAGGGGGAACTGAACAAAGAATAACTGATCCTCAAACCTTGAGGGAACCTGTCCATGAACTTGTTCCTCAGCAACAAAACACTGAAGGAATATCTAAGGGAAACCAGCTGGTTGTGAAATCTTATAAGTACCAAAGTTCTCATCCCATTGAGAACATAATTATTGATCCAACCTCTGGAATCAAAACCATATCTTCTTTGAAGAATATTTGTGCTTTTGATGCTTTTCTATCTCTTATTGAACCTAAAAATGTTGCTGAGGCTTTGTAGGATGCAGAGTGGGTGAATGAAATGCAAGATAAACTCAACCAATTTGAGAGAAGTCAAGTTTGGCATCTGGTACCAGGTCTCAAGGACATATCAGTAACTGGCACTAAATGGGTCTTCAGAAGCAAACTTGATGAAGATGGAATAGTTACAAAGAACAAGGCAAGATTGGTGGTTCAAGGATATAGTCAAAAGGAGGGCATAGACTATGATGAGACTTTTGCTCCAGTTGTAAGATTGGAAGCAATTAGACTCCTTATAGCATTTCCTTGCTTACATGGAATTCACTCTCTATCAGATGGATGTCAAGAGTGCCTTCCTCAATGGCTATCTAAAGGAAGAAGTGTTTGTCAAGCAACCTCCGGGATTTGAAAGCAAGGAATGTCCTGATCAGGTGTACAAGCTTGACAAGGCACTTTATGGGCTCAAGCAGGTTCCAAGAGCATGGTATGAAAGATTATCAAAATATTTTGCTTGAGCATGGCTACAAGAGAGGTAAATTTGACAATACTTTATTCTTGAAATAAAAAGGTAAAGATTTCTTGGTAGTTCAGATATACATTGATGATATAATCTTTGGAGCAACTACTGATAAGTTAAGTAAAGAATTTGCTAAACTAATGTGAAGTGAATTTGAAATGAGTATGATGGGTGAGCTTAATTTATTTTTAGGCTTACAAATTAAATAGAACTCAAATGGAACTATGATCCATCAATAAAAGTATGTGAAAGAGTTGCTTAAAAGGTTTAAAATGGAAGATTCCAAAGAAATTGACATTCCTATAGCAAGAGCCACAAAATTGGATATAGATGAACCTGGTTCAACTGCTGATTAGAAGTTGTATAAGGGAATGATTGTCTCTTTATTGTATCTCACTGCTAGCAGACCTAACATTATTTTCAGTGTAGGCCTTTGTGCTAGATTTCAGGCAAATCCAAAGGAGTCTCACTTGACTGCTATCAAGAGGATCTTGAGATACCTAAATGGCACCACTGATCTGTGTCTATGGTATCCGAAAGGTAGTAATTTCAATCTAGTGGGATATGTTGATGTTGATTATGCAGGTTTTCTTGTAGATAGAAGGAGCACCTCAGATATGGCACACTTTCTTGGCTCATGTCTTGTGTCTTGGGCTAATAAAAAGCAAAATTATGTGGCCTTATCTACTGCTGAAGCTGAGTATGTTGCTGCTGCTTCATGCTGTGCTCAATTACTATGGATCAAACAACAATTAATGGACTTTGGGATTGATGTAGGTTGTATCCCCATCTTTTGTGATAATACTAGTGCAATTACTATGACCAAGAACCCGGTTCATCACAAAAGGACTAAATCACTTTTTGAGGGATAACTATGAAAATGGTTTAATTTATGTGGAGTTAATAGCTGACATCTTTACAAGAGCTCTAAGTAGATATCACTTTGAAAGGAACAGGTTAGAATTAGGGATGATTAAGATCACTTAAAAGGACCAGTTCAAATTCATAATGAAAACAAAAAATTGGTTAGAAAATCTGTAAATTTTGTACATAATTAGATTAGATTTTGCTCAGTCTCATACTTTCATCAGTATACTCTTATGCCATGTGCTAAAATGACTCATCAATGTCTAATGATATTATCTCTATTTTCTTTTAAAATTCAGACTTAAACAAGAGATTTATCAATAAAGAACCTGGTTCATCAAGATTACTTGGTACGTATTCTCCACTCTGCATAATTTGGAATAATTATATTTGGATTTTGATCAAAAGGAGAGTCTAATTCAATCCTAAACCCCTCAATATTATCAGTTACGAAATGGACCGGTTTCATTCAAATAGAGTCCAAACCACATTAAGTGCCTAGATTCTAAGGACACTCTTCAACGTCTTTTCAAACTGAATTTAAGTTTGATTAGACTTCTGTAAAGGCTTTCGTTACCAAATCAAAGACCTCCACTTTAAATTGATTAGGCCTCAGTTTCTTCCTCACTTCTCAATTCTCAAGCCGTCAAGAATTTCTCTCTTCTCTCATCTTCTAAAACACACATAAACCCATTTTTCCCAAAATTCCCATGCACAGAAATGGCTAACACCTCTGAGAATCCTTCATCACCACCCAAGAAAATCACATCCACACCATCTATCAACCTTTCGCCAACCTCTAAGAAAAGTAGGGTAAAAATGATAGCTCGCAAGGTTGTTGCTGGTGGAGAGCAAATCAAGAAAATAAATGAAAGATTAAAAGCGGGTAGGGAAGAAGAACCCCAGAAATCTAATGAATCATTCAAGTCTGCTACTGAGGGGGAAGAAACGGTTTCCTCTGAAACAGAGCAGGCAACTTCTGGCCTGAAAGTTACTCCTCAAATTATTTCTGAGATTACTACAAATCTGGAGATTAGGTTTGTTCTGGTAGGAACTGTAGCAAGTGTTGAAACTACTGAGTCTGGAAAGGTTGGTGGTAAAAATGAAAAGAGAAAAGAAAAGGAGAGTGAGCAGGCTCGAAGTGTTGTGACGGGTACGGCAAAAGGAGAGGTTGATTCTTCACCCACTCTTGTTGGTTTAACTAACGAATCAGGTGCTATGGTAGGTTGGAGTGAGGAGTCTGTTAGAAAAGAAAAGAGTATGAGAGAAACAGGGGGAATTGGATCTGGAGAACCTACTGAAGGGTTGGTTTGATTACGGAAAGATGCTCAAGAACATGTTCCATCTGACCAGGAAACCCTTGCAGACCTACTGAAAAGGGTGACTGACAGTTACAATCCCAGAAAGAAAAGGAGTTCAGAAGTCAAAGTTCCTGGTACTGCTAGGGCAAACAAGAAGAGAAAGGCTACCTCTTCTATCCCTGTAGAGATTCTCCTATAAGAGGAAGAGATACAAGGAGTCAGAAGAAGCAGAGTGAGGCTGAACTAAAAAAGGCCTTAGCAAAAAGTAAGAGAAAAGTTGTTGCTTAAGTAAAAAAAGAAGGTGGTTGAGCCTGTTGAGGCTGTTGAAATTGATGAGATGGACCTGGTCCTTTGAGATGAAGAGGAGACAGAGGAAATGGAGGTTGTGACTCCAAAGGCAAATAAAGCCAAGACTTCCACAAAGAAGTCTATTTCAAATGCTAAGTCTGTGGAGACATCTACTTTGGCAAAAAAAAAAAAAACCAGGTCAGCATTGAAACCAAGAAAAGTGAAAATAGTGGATGAAGAGGAATGGAGTGAAGAAGAAGAAGAAGAAGAAGAAGAAGAAGAAGAAGAAGAAGAAGAAGAAGAAGAAGAATCGGATGCTGAGAAGGATAAGATGGTTAAGTTTGGGAAGAGAACCATCTTGAAAGGCAGACTCCTCAGGGACTTGGAGGAGGAAGGTATGTTACTGCTGATGGAGAAGTTACAATTGCAAGGATAGAAGGACATGGTTCTTCAGATGGATGGAAAGCTGGCCAGGACTGAAATTGTGGAGTTCATGGCAAATTGTGAGATCAAAATTGGTAGGGTCACTAGTGTGGTAAAGGGGGTGAAAGTGAGTTGTGATGATAAAGAATTGGGAGAGATCTTAGGTGTACCTGCTGAAGGGTATAATGATTATAGGAAGCTTAAATGGCCAAGTCTAGAGAATCTCCCTACTGCCCTTGCCATTACTTGGAAGTTTGGTGACAATGAAGAGGAGCTTGAGCCTAAGGCTATTTACAAAACTGAGATGAAGCCACCCCACAAAGTGTTGTTCGAATTTGTTAACAAATGTGTGCTGCCAAGGCAGGAAAGGAGGCACATGGCCACATTCATGGACCTGGTCCTTATGGAATATTTGGACAGTGGAAGGAAAATCAATTGGCCTGGATTTATCATCCAGCTTCTTGACAGGGTTCTAAATGGCACCAAGACTCACGCCATACCCTGTGGCTTTATTCTCACGGCTGTACTTGAACACTTCATGGTACCCATAAAGAAATGGGAAGTTGGTACAAGCAAGGATCATTTTGGGTCAAACACTCTAAATTCTTGTGACTATGAAGTCTAAACCCCTCCCAATGAACCTGGTTCATCCAAAAAGATACCAGTGAATAGTAAAGTGCGAGCTTTGTTGCAAGAAAGTGGGGCTAAGGATGCTGAGATTGATAGGCCGAAGAAGAGGTTAGCAGAGGTGGAGACTGAGAGAGATACTCTTAGAGATGATCTGTCAAAAGAAAAGGAGAAGAATGATGGCATTCTTCAGGATATGTTGAAACTGCTCCAAATCAAAAACCAAGAACCTACTCCTTCCCAGCCTTAAGCTTCCTAGCCTAGTGTAGATCAACTAGTGACCCAGTTCGGGATTTTTTTTTTGCTTCTTTTGATCATGATCCATTATTTTTATTTCTTCTTATGCTTTGTGGTAGGATCTTATCAATCAGTCAAATTCACTGCTTTTGCTCTAACTGTTTGTTGATATTTCTTAGATGGCTAATAGCCTTAGATTGATCGATGATATTTGACTCCATGATTACATGTGAAGTAGCCCCAGTGGCCATGAGTAATTTCTATTTAAAATCTGGTTATCTAGCATTATTATGCACCTTTTCAATGATGCCAAAAAGGGAAAAAAGGTTGTGCTTCACTTTGGACAGTGATGTTTATAACCTAATAAACCTGGTCCTTGATGATAAGTGACTTTAAAAAGGTAAAATGTTCTAACATTATGTTGATTTTGAGCTGAGTTGAAATAGGGCCTAAGCTTATAAAAAGCACAGAGTTTGTCATCATCAAAAAGGGAGAATTTGTTGGCCCAAGTGATGTTTGGTTTTGAAGATTGACAAAGGAAGCTCAGGCATGAACCAGGTCCATCCTCTATGTACACAGACACGGTCATATTCGAGCATGAGGAATGCACGTGAAAGATATAAGCTTAACTTGTTATATCTGATATCTCCTTATCGAAAAAGTTGCATAATTGATAAGGAGAAGGACTCCTTACTCAAAGAGAACACTATCCAAGATAAGGGAGGAGTTAGAAGTTGAGGATAACTAGAACTCTTCCACTAAGGAAGAGTAGCATTAGAACTCTAGTTGTTTCTTATTCTACTAACTCTATATATTGCAGGATGTTCTCATTCTACAGACACGCACAAAAGCAGAAGTTAAACGTGAGTTGAGAGTAAAATAGCAAGGCATTTTGCAAGCAATTCTTATGTGATTCAAGTGTGCGAACCTGAAGCTACATGAACCAGATAGAAGAACCAATTCCAAGTGTCTATCTTTTATTCTACTTCAATTGTAGTAGGTGGTTTTCAAATTATACCTTTCAGCTTTATTTAGAAACAATTGTAATAGGTACTCTGAGTATTCAAGTTAGAGTTAACTTGAAGTTGTCGCAACAGTTAGAGGCTGGTTGCCACAACGGGATTAGAGGTAATCCTTAGGTTTACAAAGAGTTTTTATAAATATTGTTTTGGCTCAGTGATTTAGTGAAGTATTGGAAAAAATCCTACTGAGTAGTAGATCGTGGTTTTTTCACATTTTGAGCCGGGTGTTTTTCACGTAAAAATACTTGTATTCTTTACTTTTCGCATTTATTATTTTAGCAACAGTAGGTTAAGGAACACTTAGAAGAACCATGTCCTTCTATAATCAGTGCACGCGAAAATTTGAGACCACACAAATCACCCCTCCCCTCTTGTGTGGTATTGACACATAAAATATCAATCAGACTTAGGCTCAGGGAAGGGAAACTTGTGGAACTTTTCAGAGATAGGATCAAAATAAATTATTCCGTTGCGAGCTCCAAAACTATCCCACGTATTCTTGTTGTAGGTCCTTTTTATCCTTACACTATAGTGAAGTCGTCCATGCAGTGTAACCCAAGATCGGACTGAGCGGATAATGTTCAACCCAAAATTGCTGCCAATAGATCACGCTTATATAATACGACCCTAAATCTCAGCCTTATCCTTAAACTAACATACAATCTTCTTTGCTACGATTTGAAGAGAAACTTGGTATGTGTTGATACATTGTTGTGTGCGTTTCAATTTCACGGTGGATAATGTTACTATAACATCACAAAATGAAAGGGCTAATCAGTTTATCATTTTTGGTAGGAAACAAGTTGGCATTGAAACTAAAATATCAACAAGTAAAAGTCTCACAAAAGGAGTATGTTATTTAGTTTCACACCATGCATGTGACCATGCATGTGTATAAGTGCAGTGTTGTTCTGTTTTCTAATGATTGCATTAGCTTGCTCATCATGTTGATGGTTAGAAGTCGACAACAACAACAAAAAAGGGACCATACAACCTAAAACGAGAAACCATGCAAGTATGTAAAGAAAGTGCAACATTTATAATCTCAAGGGCAATATATGTAACAGGAAACCACGACGAGATAACACGAACAAGCAAAATGCTTAAAATCCTTTATCACCGCCACAAGTTCTTAATGAAAGATCCAATAAAAGATTTTTGGGGTCCAGTCCCATGATGAAACAAAGAAAAAACAAGGAGATTGTGGGGTGGATCCCCATAATGAAGAAAGAAGAAAAAGATTGTGGGGTCCATCCCGAAGAAGAAAAATCGTCAAGATGTCAAAATTAGTAGTTGGTACCGAAACGCATTTTTTGACTAAAATTGATTTTTGTTACGACACTTCTTTCTATAAATAGAAGCCTTCAACTTCTAATTTGAAACAGCAATCTCAGAGGAAAAATATATCTGAGAGTTAAAAAGAAAGAGTGAGGTTTAACATACAGGGTATAAGAAAATATTCTGTGAGAAAAATAGAGAGTGAGCGATATTGTAGTGAGGTGAGAATATCAAAAGAGGGTTATTTCTTTTGAGTGTTGTAGTGGTCTTTAAAGTATTTTACTCGGATCTACAAAGTGTAAAATTCCTTACTATAGTGATATCAGTTGCTCGTCTCGGGACCGTGGTTTTTTCTTATTCAAAAGGGTTTTCCACGTAAAATATTTTGGTGTCGTTGTCACTATTTTATTCTTGTTAATTACTGTATCTCGGTGTTACTTTATTAAATCGCTTTTATTACTATGAATATTATTTTTGTAGGGGATTTATTCCCAACAACTGATATCAGAGCAAAGGTTCTGCTCGTTCACAGAAATATTATTCACTGTCGGTAGTACTATACTCGGTGAAAAATAAAAATATCCAAAGAAAAGTACGAGGTAGAAAAATTTAACGGAGATAGAGGTTTCTCAACATGGCAAAGAAGGACGAGGGATCTGCTCATCCAACAGGGATTACACAAGGTACTAGATGATGATACCAAAAAGCCTGATACCATGAAAGCTCAGAATTAGGCTGACTTGGATGAAAGGGCTGCTAGTGCAATCAAGCTGCATTTATCAGATGATGTGGTAAATAACATCATTGATGAAGATACTGTATGTGGCATTTGGACAAGGTTGGAAAGCCTATACTTGTTCAAAACGCTGACAAATAAATTGTACCTGAAGAAGCAGTTATACGCCCTACACATGGGTGAAGGTACAATTTTTTTGTCACATTTAAATGTGTTTAATGGACTAATCACATAGCTCGTCAATTTCGAAGTGAAAATCGAGGAAGAAAAAGTCATCTTGCTGTTGAACTCATTTCCATCTTCGTACAATAATTTGGCAACAACCATCCTGCACGGTAAGACTACCATTGAGTTGAAAGATGTCACATCGGCTCTTCTACTCAATGAGATGATGAGAAAGAAGCCTGAAAATCAAGGACATGCTCTCATCGCAGAAGTAGAAGCAGGAGTTATCAAAGAAGTTCAAGCAACTATGGTAGATCAACCATAATTATCCGTAGCTCGTGGGAAGTCTAAGAACTGATCCAAATCAAGAGCTAAAAATTGCTACAATTGTGATCAGCCAGGTCACTTCAAAAGAGATTGCCCAAATCCAAGGAAGGGCAAAGGTGAAACTAGTTGCCAGAAGAATGACGACAACACAGCCTCCATGGTGCAAAATAATGATAATGTTGTCCTCTGTATAAACGAGGAAGGGGAATGCATGCACTTATCAGGTCCAGAGTCGGAATAGATGGTTGATACAACAGCATCTTACCATGCCACACCGGTAAGAGATCTTTTTTGCAGATATGTAGCAGGTGATTTCGGCCTTGTGAGAATGGGTAACACAAGTTTCTCAAAGATTGCGGGGATTGGTGACATTTGTATCAAGACAAATGTCGGATGCACATTGGTTCTAAAGGACGTGCGATATGTACCTGATTTGCGGATGAACTTGATCTCAGGACTTGCTTTAGACCGAGATGGATACGAGAACTATTTTGCAAATCAAAAGCGGAGACTCACCAAGGGATCATTGGTGATTTCAAAGGGAGTTGCTTGTGGCACGTTGTACAGGACAAATACAAAAATATGCCAAGGTGAATTGAATGCGGCACAAGATGAGATTTCTGCAGATTTGTGGCACAAAAGGATGGGTCATATGAGCGAGAAGGGATTGTAGATTCTTGCAAGGAAATCACTTATTTCTTATGCCAAAGGTACAATGGCAAAAACCTTGTGACTACTGTTTATTTGGTAAGCAGCATAGAGTCTTATTTTAGACATCGACTGAAGGAAAATTGAATATACTTAATTTGGTATATTCTGATATTTGTGGTCCAATGAAAATTGAATCGATGGGCGGTAACAAATATTTTATTACTTTAATTGATGATGCTTCACGAAAATTATGGGTTTATATTTTGAAAACCAAAGGTCATGTGTTTCAAGTTTTCCAGAAGTTTCATGCTATGGTGGAAAGGGAGACAGGCCAAAAGTTAAAGTGTCTCCGAAGTGACAATAGAGGTGAGTACACTTCAAGGGAATTTGTAGAGTACTGTTCAATCCATGGGATCAGACATGAAAAGACAGTTCCTGGAACCCCACAGCACAATGGCGTAGCCGAAAGGATGAACCGCACCATAATGGATAAGGTGAGAAGCATGCTCAGAATGGCTAAACTGCCTAAGTCATTCTGGGGTGAAGCAGTTCAGACTTCCCGTTACCTGATCAATAGGAGTCCATCAGTTTCGTTGGTGTTTGACATCCCAGAGAGGGTTTGGACCAACAAGAAGGTGTCCTACTCGCATCTGAAGGTGTTCGGTTGCAGAGCTTTTGTGCATGCACCAAAGGAGAAGAGAACAAAGCTAGATGATAAATTTGTTCCATGTATATTCATCTGATACGGAGATGAAGAGTCCGGATACAGATTGTGGGATCCTGTAAAGAAGAAGGTCATCAGAAGCAGAGATGTAGTCTTCCGAGAAAGTGAAGTTGGAACTGCTGATGATATGCCAGAGAAGGCCAAGAATGGTATAATTCCTAACCTTGTTACTATTCCTTCTACTTCTAACAATCCCACAAGTGCAGAAAGTACGACCGACGAGGTTGCCGAGCAGGAGGAGCAACCTGGTGAGGTTATTGAGCAGGGGGAGCAACTTGATGATGATGTCGAGCAAGTGGATCACCCCACTCAGGGAGAAGAACAACCTCAATCTCTGAGGAGATCAGAAAATCCAAGGGTAGAATCACGCAGGTACCCTTCCACAAAGTATGTCCTCATCAGTGATGAGGGGGAGCCAGAAAGTCTTAAGGAGGTGATGTCCCATCCAAAAAAGAACTAGTGGATGAAAGCCAAGCAAGAAGAGATGGAATCTCTGCAGAAAAATGGCACGTACAAGCTGGTTGAACTTCCAAAGGGTAAAAGACTACTCAAATGTAAGTGGGTCTTTAAACTCAAGAAAGATAAAAATGGCAAGCTGGTTAGATACAAAGCCCGATTGGTGGTTAAAGGCTTCGAACAGAAGAAAGGTATTGATTTTGATGAAATTTTCTCACCTGTTGTCAAAATGACTTCTATTCGAATAATTTTGAGCTTAGTAGCTAGCCTAGATCTTGAAGTGGAGCAGTTGGATGTGAAAACTGCATTTCTTCATGGAGATTTGGAAGTAGAGATTTATATGGAGCAGTCAGAAGGATTTGAAGTAGCTGGAAAGAAACACATAGTGTGCAAATTGAATAAGAGTCTTAATGAATTGAAGTAGACACCAAGGCAGTGGTACATGAAGTTTGACTCATTCATAAAAAGTCAAACATACATAAAGACCTATTCTGATCCATGTGTATACTTCAAAAGATTTTCTAAAAATAACTTTATTATATTATTGTTGTATATGGATGACATGTTAATTGTAGGAAAAGACAAGGGGCTAATCGCAAAGTTGAAGGGAGATTTGTCCAAGTCATTTGATATGAAAGACTTGGACCCAGCACAACAAATTATGGGTATGAAGATAGTTCGAGAGCGAACAAGCAGAAAGTTGTGGCTGTCTCAGGAGAAGTACATTGAACATGTACTGGAACGCTTCAACATGAAGAATGCTAAGCCAGTCAGCACACCTCTTACTAGTCATCTAAAGTTGAGCAAGAAGATGTGTCCTACAATAGTGGAGGAGAAAGGGAACATGAATAGAGCTCCATATTCTTCAGCAGTAAGAAGTTTGATGTATGCAATGGTATGCACCAGACCTGATATTGGTCATGCAGTTGGTGTTGTCAGCAGATTTCTTGAAAATCTAGGAAAAGAATATTGGGAAGCAGTCAAGTAGATATTGAGGTACCTGAGAGGTACCACATGAGATTGCTTGTGTTTTGGAGGATCTGATCCAATCTTCAAGGGATACACAGATGCTGATATGGCAGGTGATCTTCATAATCATAAATCTACTGCAGGATACGTGTTCACATTTTTAGGGGGAGCTATATCATGGCAGTCGAAGTTGCAGAAGTGTGTCGCGCTCTCTACAACTGAAGTTGAGTATATTGCCGCTACTGAAGTTGGCAAGGAGATGGTTTGGCTGAAACGGCTCCTTCGAGCGCTTGGATTGCATCAAAACGAGTATGTCGTCTATTGTGACAGTCAAAGTGCAATAGACCTGAGCAAAAACATCATGTATCACGCAAGGACAAAGCATATCGACGTGAGATATCATTGGATTCGAGAAAGAATAGAGGATAGATCTATACAGGTCAAGAAGATCCATACAAGTGAGAATTCTTCGAATATGCTGACTAAGGTGGTACCAAGAGACAAGTTCGAGCTATGCAAAGAACTTGTCGGCATGCACTCAAGCTAGAAGTCCGGTGTTACCTCCTTCGGGTGAATGAGTCCGGAGGGAGATATTTGTGGGGTCCAGTCCCATGATGAAACAAAGAAAAAAAGGAGATTGTGGGGTGGATCCCCATAATGAAGAAAGAAGAAAAAGATTGCAGGGTCCATCCCCATAATGAAGAAGAAAAATCGTCAAGATGCCAAAATTAGTAGTTGGCACCGAAACGTGTTTTTTGACCAAAATTGGTTTTGGTTACTACACTTCTTCCTATAAATAGAAGCCTTCAACTTCTCATTTGAAACACCAATCTCAGAGGAAAAATATATCTGAGAGTTAAAAAGAAAGAGTGAGGTTTCACATACAGGGTATAAGAAAATAGTCTGTGAGAAAAATAGAGAGTGGGCGATATTGTAGTGAGGTGGGAATATCAAAATAGGGTTATTTCTTTTGAGTGTTGTAGTGGTCTTTGGAGTATTTTATTCGGACCTACAAAGTGTAAAATTCCTTACTATAGTGATATCAGTTGCTCGTCTCGGGGCCGTGATTTTTTCCTTATTCAAAAGGGTTTTTCCACGTAAAAAATCTTGGTGTCGTTGTCACTATTTTATTCTTGTTAATTACCGTATCTCGGTGCTACTTTATTATTTCGCTTTTATTACCGTGAATATTATTTCTGTAAGGTATTTATTCCAACAAGATTGTCATAAAATTAGAAACTTATTCTTAGAACAAAGGACTATGGAACATATTTTAAATCGATCAGAGACCAAAGACCATTTAAGCTATTCCTCAACTTTGTCATTAAAAAAACGAAAAAGAAGAAGTTAGGGAAGCCTTTTAAATAGCTGTCCAAATTTTGTGTGCTGCTCCTCGTTCCAGTAGCACACCTTTGGCGAGATGAAGCTTTCCACATAGCTAATCATGGCATTTATTTTCTCTCCGTCAACAAGAATGTCTTGCACATTATCATTCTTAGGATTGTATATCATTAAAACTAATTCTCCATTCTCTGTAATGAAGAAGGGTGATGCAAATCCATAATGAGGATTTATTTCTAAATTCCTAATGAAAAATAAGGATGTCCATGATTCCTTTACTCCATATTCTTTCATGACCAATATCTCAATACCCCCTTTATCGTCTTCTAAGCAAGTCATACATAGACATTCATTTAAAACTCCTAAACCAACTATATCATTCTCACCTTGATCAGACTTAGGCTCAGGGACGGAAAACTTGTGGAACTTTTCAGAAATAGGATCAAAATAAATTATTCCGTTGCGAGGACTAAAACTATCCCTCGTATTCTCGTTGTAGGTCTTTTTTATCCATACACTATCACTACTAGAAATTCGGCAAAAACCGACCAAGGTCGACTGACCAACTTTGGTCGGTCAAAAAACCGACCAAAAAACCGACCTATTTTTTAATTTTTTTTTACGAAACCGACCAACTTTGGTCGGTTTTCTTTGGCGCAAAAATGCGAAAAACTATTTTTGAGTCCCGCAAAATATATGTTTCAAGAAACCGACCAACTTTGGTCGGTTTTTCAATTAAAATAAATAAATATTAATATTAAAAAAAACCGACCAAAATTGGTCGGTTAATTCGGCGGGTCATTTAAAAAAACCGACCAATTTTGGTCGGTAATTTTACTTTTTAATAAAACCGACCAACTTTGGTCGGTTATTTTCGTGCGAAAATATAATTAAAGAGTATAAATCAAATAAAAGACAGTCTTAAAATAAAATGTACCAATGGTCTAGTGGTAGAATAGTATCCTGCCACAGTATAGACCCCGGTTCGATTCCCAGATGGTGAATCTTTTTATTACATAATTAAAATACCGACCAACTTTGGTCGGAAAAAACCGACCAACTTTGGTCGGTTTGTTTTGCAATATTTTTTTTTTGAATTTAATTGACCGACCAAAGTTGGTCGGTAATTTCCGATGGTCGGTATTCCTTTCCGATCACAAAAATACCGTCCACAGGTAAATGGTCGCGTTTTGGTCGGTTTTTGGCCATTACCGACCAACATTGGTCGGTTTTTACCAGATTTCTAGTAGTGTATATTGAAGTCGTCTGTGCAGTGTAACCCGAGCTCAGACTGAGCGGATAATATAAGGGAATGTAACAGCCCAACTCACTAGTGATATTCGCCTAGGGCGTGATAGGATGTGTCTTGTCTTTCTTTCTTATTTCTCCGTACGTGTGTGGCGATTAGGGTCAAATAACTGAATCTGTCATTACTTATCCTATTCATGTATGGATCGGACCAATTACTCTATAATAGAATTTGGCTAGAGATTCAAACTTCAAAGACGTCAAATTTCGCCAATGGACATGCAACCATCTCCAAGTAAAGAAATGCTACATAAGTAGTATACAAGACTAATGAAAGGTTCATTGTGCCATATGAGGTGCTTCCCGGTAAGATGCATAATAGAGTCCATTTCGAAAATTTATACTATTCCACAATTACAGCGATAAAGGAGTGTTATCAAAAAAAAGGTACTTACCTCCATGAAAAACAAAATTGAGATCTTTATGGATATAATGGATAAATATGAGCAGAATGAGCAACAGAATAGGGGCTCTAAAGTCCTCATACACCTAGAAGATTATAGGGAACAACAAAATATTCTTAATAAAGTTTCTAAAGTTGAAACTACTAAGTTTAATATTTCTGATAGTTCAAAGGATCCTTAAATGTTTTAGTAAAATACTTACCACATTATGAGCTATAGGATATTTCATAAAGAAGTCTATGGAATATGCAACTTTTAGACTAAAGAAGATGGCGAATACATGAAATGCAGAGAAACACAACTAATTTGGGAATAATTTCACTATAGTGTTTATGAATAACTTCCTTCTTGACAGTTTGTGACGTGAACTTGCCTGCTAGATCATTTAAGAAATTGATTTGTATGATGGGTATACTTACATATAATACCAACTTTCTCAGCTGGATACGCAAGCAACATCTTAAGTTTAGAGTCTTGTTGAAAGGTTGGTTAATGGTTTAAATAAGGTAGTAACTGCATATATGAAGACTTAAACCTATTCTGTAGCAGTTGCACTTACCAGAAAGATTGAAAATATGGACATGATAGGTGTGCAATAATTCACATAAGTAGATCGAGATTAGAATATCTTTTAGTATGGATTTTAATATGAGTCGAAGATTTAAAAATCAAGAACGTTTTGAGATATTAAGCGATCTTTTTCGGGTTTCCACTTTTGTGAAAAATATATAGTAGTTAGACATGTGTTTAAAACATTTAAGATTCAAGTTAAGAGAAAGAAACCCTAGATAACCAAGTTATACTTAATATGGTTGACTCTAACGTACAGATAGATATGGATTAATTATCTTCTTACTATGCTACCCTCGATTATTATGGAACGACCAATAGGTTTGGTGAACTTTAAAAGCTAGTTTTGTCCAAAAAGGGGATTATAGGTTTTAGAGATGAGCAAATTATATATTTTGAAGACTTAACGGTTATAGAAAAAAGGTTGTTTGGGTCTCATAGATACGGTAAGGGGCACAAGAGAAGAAACACTTAGTTTGAAAAAAAATGTATCATAATGAGAGATTCTTTAATGTATTCCTAAGGATTTACGAGGACTACCTCCAATATGAGAAATAAACTTCGGCATTGAGTTGACACCTGACACACAAATTATATCATATGGCACCAATAGAGTTGAGAGAGCTAATTGAATAATTGAGAGACCTACTTGATACAGGTTTTATCATACCGAGTGTTGCACCATGGGGTACACCAATATTGTTTGAAAAAAAAGGATAATTCTTTAAGAATGTGCGCCAACTATAGATAATTAAATAAGATAACAAAACACAACAAATATCCCTTGTCTTGTATAGATAACTTGTTTGATTTGTTACAAGGAGCCATTGATCTTTAGTCTGGTTATCATCAGCTTAGAATAAGAAAGGAAGATATTTTGATGTTTGCCTCTAGTACTCGGTACAAACATTATGAGTTACCTGTGATGACCTTTAGATTGGCCAATGCTTGTTGCGACAAAACACACTGACGCAAGTATACGTGGTCGTCAAATAATAGAGTAGTGAGTAGAGTAGCATTCCCACAGAGACTTATGATTAACCTTTGACTGATTCAAACTCAAACAACTTATCGATTCAAGAGATTTCTCACAAAATGTGTAAGTGACTAATTTACTATCTAAGAAACTATCAAGCAATGAAATAACTAGCAATCAACCACAACACTTAAGAAATTTCAAATAAACATCAGTATGAGAGGATATTCTGGGGTCATAGGCTAGCTAATAATCTTGTTGCGTTTTTGGATTAGAATGACTAATTGATTTATCTGGATTGTTGATTGACAGGGTTGATATTACTCATAAGGATCAGTCGAATTCTTACTCACTTATTCAAGCTAACTTAATGCATATATGTCTATGGAATTAAGACTAATACGAATGCATTTACACTTCCTGTATTTCAACCAAGCAAGGCCATTAGGTATATTTCTATCCTAATTGTGAATCTGTTCCCCGATGCCCAGGTTCAAGAACTCACTCTATGTAATTCTATATACAATCTAGAATTTTTACTTTCGAGTTCAACTCTAGATTCATATATAGTATTTTATTGTTAGCTACTTAGCAAAATAATTAGGAATAGAATTAAAAAAATAATCCAATATGATAAAATCAAACTCGTCAATTTAAACTTCAAACATCAACATTCATGTAGCACCCATGACCCCAGAACAATAGGGTTCTTAGCCACTCATGTTCATACAATCATCAAAAATAATGTTTTCAAACATAAAATCAATGAACACTAGAAAATGAATGGAATAGCTGACCAAATATGTGCTCCCGAGTATTTCATACTTTTGTTTCTCCCTCAAAATCACATATTCCCCCACAAAATAGGTTTAGGTTGACTTTTAAATGAGTTGGGGGCGTCTTGGGGTCGAAATAACCAAGTCCTGGGCGAAATAGGACAATTTCACGTCTTGAGCGCCCAGGGCAGCGTGGGGTGCTGGCCCTAGCGCTAAACTTCTTTAGCATTCTATTTTGTGCGCCATAGGTAGCGCCCCACGCTTCTTGTGGCGCTCAACTGGGCAGTTTTTCCTTTTTCCCCATTTTCACTCTAATTCGTGCACTTTCGTCCCAAATCACATTCGAATGATTTATACACATAGAAATACCAAAATTAGCACAAATCATTATATTATACATCCGAAATATACGAGACATGAGCATAATGCAAGGCAATATACATCAAAATATACATACATTAAGTCGAATATCAATGCTCCAACTGCATTGATGTATATAATGAATATGGTGTTCAAAGTTGTTATTGGAAGAAAAAAACCATAATTTTACTTACTATATTCTGGTATATTCTCGTACCCAGGAAGACCAAGAGAATTACTTGAAAAATATATCAAAGACATTGCAGGAAAATCAACTTTTTACCAAGTTCTTCTATTAGCTAGACTCGATGGTATTCATAGGACACATGGTGTCTAAGAATAACAAAAATTTAGATGCTAAGAAGATATAAACAGTTCATAAATGGCCGAGACCCATTTCTCCTACAGAGATTGCTTTTGGCTTCACATGCTACTATAGGCATTTGTGTAGGATTTCTCTAGAATAGCACCACCACTCATCAAGTTAACATAGAAAATCACTAAATTTCAGTGGATGGAGAAATGTACAATGAGATTACAGAAGCCCAAAGCATGTTTGACAATCACACAAATGTTAGCCTTATTCCAATAGGCTCTAGAGAATTCACAATGTTATGTGATACTTCGAGGGTAGGATTAGTATATTTTCTCATGCAAAATGATCGTGCGATAGTCTATGTTTCAAGAAAATTGAAGAAGCTCAAGTCGTATTATGCCACTCATGATTTGGAGATGGTCATAGTGGTATTTCCTTTTAAGATTTAGAGACATATATACGAAGAAACCTGTGAGATTTATACCTAGCATAAGAGCTTGAAGTATATTTAAAACCAACAGAAATGTAAGTATTTAGCAATGTTGATGGTGGGAACTACTAAAGATATAATTGTACTGTTTTGTATAAATATTATAGCTTATGCAAAATAAAAAAACTATGGGTGATTTGGCACATATAACTCTAGTAAAGATACTTCTAGACAAAGATATGTATAGACTAGAGGGTATACGTATTAGATTCAATGTGAAAAACAAAATTCAAGAACATTATTGGGTATTGGTCAAGCCTGATGTAGAGTGCATAAAGGCTAGCCAATACGAGTATGAGCGATTGTTTAAGTACCGAGATTAGTTTCTAGCTAGTAAAAGCAAGGATATGACTGTTAATAGTGATAGTATCCTCCGACTAAGTAATTAATTATGTGTAGCAAACATATATGGGTTGGGACAGGCTATTCGTGATGGAGCTCAAAACTCTAGATACACTTGTTTCCCTTTAACCTGCCTAGAAGATCCCTCACCTTGCTTGAATTTTTTTTTGGGGGGGGGGGGGAGCAGCAGTGGAGGACTTTCCCACCCCTTTTTCTTTTGCGGCACTGTCACAATCCATAGCAACCTACACACGACAAATACAAATATGAGAATGAATCAAGAAATTCGTCCAAGGTCATTGTGAGAAGCCAAGATGACCCCACACTTAAAACCGAAGGCTATGTATAATCTACTCACAAGAATGGTTCAAGGTGTACCAATGTTACATCACAAGGCGATAGGTACTCAAGACTTCCCTCCCCGTGCCACACAATTCAAGTAGTCAGACATGGCCATAACATAACCGTAGTGCAATCAAGCAATACTAGAGTCCAATTTACTACACTAGTCTAGAACACGAACTACTTCTTACAAGAGGTTACTACAAGATACATTGCTCCTAAATGCCCCATACTTCGCCCAACCTCATATACAACTACACGCTGCTACTCAGAATTCACCGATGTTTAATTCACTCTTTTAGGCATATTAGTAAACACTTTGCGGGCATCAATTTTGCTTCTCTTATTTCAATAATGGTGGAGCAAGATGGTCCTCCCAAAATTAAATGAAGTAGAGGGAATTGTAGTTTACTACTTCAAATACAACTTCACAACTAATATTTGCAACCAAATTCGTCCATACTAGGACCACCATAACAACATGACTTGTCAAAGAAACCTAGGGAATTGTGGATTTTTTTAAAATGGAGGTCATGACAACACACAAAATTCGCAACATACACGAGAAGAAGGAGATGAGGAACATACCTTTTAGTCTTGAGTTGAAAGTGAGCAACAGAATTTTGAGAACTTGAGAGCTTGAGAGAGTAAGAGAGAAGGCAGTGGGGGTGGGGGTGAGAGAGGAGTTTAGGTTAGAGTTAATTTAATTTGGTTGGGGTTTTGGGTAATTGGGTGAGGGTGATTATGTGTGTGTATATAGGTAATTGGGTCGGGTTATCTGAACAAAAATTACAAACAAACAAAATAAAAATAAAAATAAATATTTTTTACCTTACCTGACCCCCCAGCCCAGCGCCCTACGTTGGGCTCGGCGCTGGGGTTGTGAAGATACTGGATTCTGCGCCCCAGGCAGCGTGGAACGCTGGCCTGGGCACTGGTTCGCCGAATTCCCCCCTCCCCCCACCCCCCTCTATTTTTTTAAATTCCCCTTACCCAAGCACTCAATACATACATTATACATACCCCACACCATTCTCGCCTATGATTTCTATAACTACAAAGAAAACAAAAAAAACTAGTCTACTCTAACTAAAAGAAAATAAAAATCTAATCTATGAAAGCATTAAAAATTGTGTTGCCTCCCAACAAGCGCCTGATTTAACGGCGCGGTATGACTCAACACGTTTTTCAAGCATCGGCCAAGTCCATCGAGGTCTTGTGACGTGCAATGTCACCACCCCAATAATGTTTTATTCTCTGCCCATTTACCAAGAAGGTACCACTTGAGCTCGTATCACGCAATTTCACCGCTCCATGGGGCCTCACACACCACCACGAAAGGGCCTGCCCATCGAGACTTAATCGTTCCAGTGAAAAGCTTCAACCTCAAATTAAATAAGAGGCCTTCTTGATCTGGCTCAAACTTGTGATATTAGATGTGCTTGTCATGTCACCTCTTGGTCTTTTCCTTTTACAATTTGGCATTTTCGTATGCGTGCAATCGAAACTGATCAAGCTCGTTGAGTTGTAACAACCTCTTCTCGCCGACTAAGTCCATATCAATATTTAGCTTTTTAATTACCAATAGGCTTTGTGTTCAAGCTCAACGGGCAAGTGCTACGCCTTCCCATAAACCAACGTATACGAAGAAGTACCTGTGGGGGTCTTGTATGCAGTTCGATATGTCCATAATGCGTCGTCCAGCTTTCTGGCCCAGTCCTTCTTATTTTCACTTACCGTTTTCTCCAGAATTTGCTTCACCTCTCTGTTTGACACTTCCACTTGACCACTCGTTTGGGGGTGATAGGTGGTGGCAACCTTGTGCTTAACTCCATACTTTGCTAGAATATTATTCAATAATTTGTTACAGAAGTGAGTTCCTCCGTCACTTATCAGCACCCTTGGAGTCCCAAAGCGTGTGAAGATGTGCTTATTTACAAAGTTTACCACTACCTTTGCGTCATTAGTAGGAAGAGCAATGGCTTCCACCCACTTAGACACATAGTCGACCGCTACCAAGATGTACTTGTGACCATTAGAGTATGGGAACGGTTCCATGAAATCAATACTGGAATTAAGACAAACACAAATGCCTAAATGTCTATGGAATTAAGACTAACACGAATGCATTTACACTTCCTGTATTTTACCCAAGCAAGTCAATTAGGTATATTTCTATCCTAATTGCGAATCCATCCCCCGCTGCCTAGGTTCAAGAACTTGCTCTATGTAATTCTATATGCAATCTAGAATTCTCACTTTCGAGTTCAACTTTAGATTCGTAGATAGTATTTCAATGTTGGTTACTCAGCAAAATAATTAGGAACATAATTAAATAAACAACCCAATATGATAAAATCAAACTCATCAATTTAAACTTCTAACATCAACATTCATGTAGCACCCATGACCCCAGAACAATAGGGTTCTTAGCCAATCATGTTCATACAATCATCAAAAATAATGTTTTCAAATATGAAATCAATGAACACTAGAAGAAGAATGGAAGAATCGATCAAATCTATGCTCCCGGGTGTTTCATACTTTTGTTTCTCCCTCAAAGTCACGTCCTCCCCCTCAAAATAGGTTTAGGTTGGCTTTTATATGAGTTGGGGGCGTCTTGGGGTCGAAATAATTGAGTCCTGGGCCAAATAGGATAATTTCACGTCTTGAGCGCCCAGGGCAGCATGGGGCGCTGGCCTAGGTGCTCAACTTCTTCAGCATTCTGTTTTGTGCACCACAGGTAGCGCACCGTGCTGCTTGTGGCGCTCAACTGGGCATTTTTGCCTTTTTTCCCATTTTCACTCTAATTCGCGCACTTTCGTCCCAAATTGCATCTGAATAATTCCTACGCATAGAAATACAACAAATTAGCACAAATTATTATATTATACATCCGAAATCTATGAGACATGAGCATAATGCGAGGCAATATCATCAAAATATGCATACATTAAGTTGAATATCAATGCTCCAACTGCATTGATTTTTATAATGAATATAGTGTTCAAAGTTGTTTTTGGAAGAAAAAAAATAATAGTTTTTACTTAATATATTCTGGTATATTCTCGTACCCAGGAAGACCAAGAGAATTACTTGAAAAATATATCAAAGACATTGCAGGAAAATCGACTTTTTACCAAGTTCTTCAATTAGATAGACTCGATGGTATTTGTAGGACACATGGTATCTAAGAATAAAAAAAATAGATTCTAAGAAGATATAAACAGTTCATAAATGATCGAGACCCATTTCTCCTACAGAGATTGCTTTTGGCTTGACAGGCTACTATAGGTATTTGTGTAGGATTTCTCTAGAATAGCACCACCACTCACCAAGTTAACATAGAAAATCACTAAATTTCAGTGGATGGAAAAATGTACAACGAGATTACAGAAGCCCAATTCATGTTTGACAATCACATAAATGTTAGCCTTATTCCAATAGGCTCTAGAGAATTCACGATGTTATGTGATACTTCGAGGGTAGGATTAGTATATTTTCTCATGCAAAATGATCGTGCGATAGTCTATGTTTCAAGGAAATTGAAGAAGCTCAAGTCATATTGTGCCACTCATGATTTCGAGATGGTCATAGTGGTATTTTCTTTTATGATTTAGAGACATATATACGAAGAAACCTATGAGATTTATACTTAGAACAAGAGCTTGAAGTACATTTAAAACCAACAGAGATATAAGTATTTAGCAATGTTGATGGTGGGAACTACTAAAGATATAATTGTACTGTTTTGTATAAATATTATAGCTTATGCAAAAAAATAATTATGGGTAATTTGGCGCATATAGCTCCTGTAAAGATACTTCTGGACAAAGATATGTATAGACTAGAGGGTATACGTATTAGATTCAATGTGAAAAACAAAATTCAAGAACATTATTGGGTATTGGTCAAGCCTGATGTAGAGTGCATAAAGGCTAGCCAATACGAGTATGAGCGATTGTTTAAGTACCGAGATTAGTTTCTAGCTAGTAAAAGCAAGGATATGACTGTTAATAGTGATAGTATCCTCCGACTAAGTAATTAATTATGTGTAGCAAACATATATGGGTTGAGACAGGCTATTCGTGATGGAACTCAAAACTCTGGAAAAAAAATTTATTAACTTCGTTTCTAACTATTTGACATGTCAGCATGTTAAGGCAAGCACTTGTGACTCACAGGCCCGCTATAACTCAAGATTTTGAAGTGGAAATACAATAGAATTACAATACATTATATGAAAAAATTACTCAAACCATTATAGGTATGATTATATGTCGGAAAGTTGTAAATTGGCTTAAAAAATAGGCACGTTTCTTGCTAGTCAAACCTCTTATAGTGAGGTAAAATATGCACAGACATACATGAACAGAAAATTATTTGACTCAATAGAGCTCTATTGTCCATCATCTCTAATAGAGGATCACATTCACTCCACTATTTGAAAACCTTTTCAAGAAATGTTGGGTACACAAGTAGATCTTAGTACTAATTTTATCGCACGCAAATGCAAAGTCTGAATGTGCTATACAGATCTTGGAGGATATGTTGAGAGATTGTATTCTTGAGTTTGGAGGTAGTTGGGACGCTTATCTACCTTTAGTTGAATTTTCTTACAACAATAGCTTCCAGTCCAATATTCAAATGGCACGGTACGAAGTATTGTATGGAATAAAATGTCATTCTCCTATAAGATGGGTTGAAGCTGATGAGACTAACTTATTGGGACCCGACATAGTACAAAAAGCTATTGACAAGGTCCAAGGCAGAGATTGCTCATAGCTCAAAGGCGACAAAAGTCTTATGCAGATAAGAGAAAAAGAGATTTAGTGTTTACAATTGGGGACAAAGTGTTCCTACAAGTGTCGCTTATGAAGGACGTGATGTAATTTGGAAGAAGAAGTAAGTTGACCCCGAGGTTTGTATGTCTGTATGAGATACTTGACCGAGTGGGAGCTGTGGCATATCGGTTGGCACTTCCTCATGAGTGTTTTTTTATCCATCCAGTGTTTCATGTCTCCATGCAAAGAAAATGTATATCAGACTCATCTCAAGTGCTTGAAGTACCAACTATACCACTTGATGAGAAGTTGTCTTACGAGGAAGAGCCGATGGCTATTGTTGATAGGGAAGTAAAAAAGCTACAGTAAAAAAATATTATGTTTGTTAAAGTCTTATGGAGAAATCATACCGTTGAAGAAACTACCTCAGAAGTAGAAAACGATATGCAAGTAAATTATCCCCATTTATTTTTGTCTACAGGTACGTATTTGAGTTAAATTAGGGGACCGAATTTCATAAGGTGTGAAGGATATAATGACCCATATTTAAGTTAGGGTATGTTGGTCTTTTAACATAACAAAAAAAAAATACAAGAAAAAACAAAAACCAAATAAATAAAAAAGAAGAATGGGGAAAATCTAATCAATTAATAGAAGGGGCAAAACTCCATTGAACGAAAAGAAAAAAAAAAAGAGATTTGGGGGAAGGGAAAGCAAAGCTAGGTTACTGCAACAGAAACGATAGAAAAGGAAACAAAAAAACAAAAAAAACGAAGAAGAAGGAGGAGGAGGAAGAGGAGGAGGTTAGAACCAAACTTTGAAAAATAGGTAATATAATATTCTTATCTTTTGTTTTACTAATATAAGAGTATATAAATTTAATAATTTGAGGTATATAGTGAGATTGACTAATATAATGAGAAACAAGAAAAGATTAGTAATGCTTCACTTTAACTCATAGCACTTTGTGGAAGAATCATGGGTGCTTGTTGAACACTTTGTAATGAAGATTTAATTTTTAAAAACAAATCAAATTCTTAATGTCTTTGTATGTAGTAGTATGAATTAAGTATGGGAACAAGCATAGAAACAAAGGCAATTTGTTGAAGGCATTCTTTTTAATTCAAAGGATAAAGTTTCTTACTTCATTTGCTTAAAATTATCTTCTGGGTGTATATAATTTTGTTAGGTATGAAAGAAAGTATTGTTGATAGTGATTGTCACGACCCAAACCCTAACCCGTCGTGATGGCGCCTATCTCAATACTAGGCAAGCCGACAATCTCAGAAAACATAATGATTAATTTCAGCGGAAGAAAATCTCACAATTACAAATATAAATACTCCCAAAACCCAGTGTCACTGAGTACATGAGCATCTAATATAAATACAAGTCTAGAAAATATGGTTTATAATAATTTGAGACCAAATACAATAAACAAGGAGATATGGAAGGAGAGGCAAGGTCTGCGAAACACGGCAGCTACCTCTGAATCTCCGAAAAACCAACTGTGCGAAAGAATCAACATCCGCTATGTCCGGGAACACATGGATCTTCACATAAAATGCAGGGTGTAGTATGAGTACAACCAACTCAGGAAAGAACAATAATAAATAAGGAACTGAAGATAGTGACACGCTACACAATTATAGTTCATTTTTAGTGATTCTAGCAAAGAATAGACATGCTTTCAAATCCGGCAGTTTAAGTCAAATCAATTTTTATACAGTTCAAGTTCATGTAATCCAGATATAAAAATCTTTCAGAGATTTCACAACAATAACAGATAGTAACTAAGTGGAACAACAAATGAAAAACAAGTACAACCTCTCAGGGCAACAGTCACTTAATTTATCACAACAGTTCAATCACTCGGCTCTCAGCCCTCAATACTCACACTCAATAGGTACCTGCGCTCACTGGGGGTGTACAGACTCTGGAGGGGCTCCTACAGCCCAAGCGCTATAATCTGCACGAACAACTCACGTGTTGCACGGATAACTCACGTGCTATAGTATCAATATCTAGATCCGCACAGACAACTCACGTGTTGCACGGACAACTCACGTGCTATAATATAATATCTAAATCCGCACGGATAACTCATGTGCTATAGTATAATATCCGGATCCGTACGGATAACTCACGTGCTATAGTATAATATCTCACAATCAGGCCCTCGGCCTCACTCAGTCATAATTCTCTCCAGTTTCTCGGGCTCTCAATAGTCATGATAATCAGCCCAAAAAACAATAATATGATGCATCAATAATGAACAACATAGACTGAGATAAAATAAACAAGTAAACTGTGATTGAGTACAAAATAACAATTTAGCAGATAATTCAACATGTACACGACCTCTATGATCTTTACAGCACCAACACATAGCCTAAGCATGATTCACTGTCAAATTTCTATAGCACATAAAGGGCACATAGCTAACAACAAGCTTATTCAACTTTCCAGTTTCACGGAATGGACCAAGTCCCAATTCCCTCAAGACTAGATTTAAAACTGTTACTTACATCAAATCGTGAAATTCTTTTTCAGCTAAGCCTTTGCCTCGTGAATTGGCCTCCAAACGCCTCGAATCTAGCCACAAATAATTCATTTCAGTCAATAAAATTTATTGAAATTAATTCCATAAGAAAATGCAAATTTTCCATAAAAATCCGAAATTTAACTCAAAAATCGCCCAGGGGCCCCACGTATTAGAATCTGATGAAACCCACTAAATCCGACAACACATTCAATTACTAGTCCATCCATACTAATTTTATCAAATTCCGATAACAACTTGACCTCCAAATCTAAAATTTTCGTTCTTGAAAAGTTTTGCAAAAATCTCGATTTCTTTCCGAAATAAATGATGAATATAACCATAGATTTATGAAATATAATCACTTTTGGATATAGGACACTTACCCAAGTTGAAGTCTTGAAGATATCCGCAAAATCGCCCAAGAACCGTGCTCCAAAAATTCAAAAGGAAATGAAGGAAATGACCATTTTTAGTCCTTAAATTTCTACCCAAAAGACACTATTCTGGTCGCTAAAAGTCCAATTCCGTCGCTAAAAGTGTCAAATCTGGTCGCTAAAGGTGCGCACTAGAACTGTTTACAACAACAGTTTTGTTTTCACTAAACATGCTCTAACTCCATCATACGAACTCGAAATTCGACGATTCTTGTTCCTATGAGTCACAAAACATAATACAAACCTACCCATTTAATCGAAACTCAATTCGGAGCTCATTTGCTTAATCTGATACCAATTTCGCTTGTTAAACAATTAACTCATGTTTCGCGCTAAAAATCCAATCGCGACTTGATGAAATCAGACCAAACTCTCCAGATCACTCCTATAATTCATTATCAAAATCCTGGAAGTCTCGAAATCAAATTTCGATCTCTAGAACTAAAAATGGACATTTGGATCATTACATGCTTATGCGGAAAACATCAAACTCTTCCCCGATAGCCTGTAGTGTATCAACCATAACTTCTTTTACTCAACTACAACTGCCAAAAAGTTTACATTTCTGCACACTAGATACAAAGGGCTACAACTTTTATGTTTTTCTGATCGCCTAAATTCTTATAGATTGCGAGATATATGCTCCCAAAATCAGCCCTGTGCAGCAAAAATTTCTGGCGATGCACACTGTTGTAGCCAAAATCTGCAGTACTAGCTTCAAACAGTCGATCATAACTTTCTGTACAAATATCTAGATGATAAATGGTTTAACTTTATAGAAACTAGAATCAAAGAGCTACAATTTTCATGTTTTGATAATTTTGAGATTTCTTATATATTTTGAGATATAAGCTTCCAAAGTCAGCTCTACGATTGCACCAGTTGCTATCCAAAAACAGCTTCTGCAGCAGAAAAATTCCAGCAACTTCTTTTGTCCGAAATCTACTTGAGGCCCTCGGGACCTTAACCAAATATATCAACATGTCCCAAAATACAATACAAACTTAGTTGAGGCTTCAAACCATGCCAAACAACGCCGAAATTAAGAATCGCGCATCGAATCGAATTATGAGTTTTCAAATCTTCCAACTTCTATATTTTGCGCCGAAATATATCAAATCAATTTCAATTGACCTCAAATTTTGTACACAAGTCATAAATGACATAATGGATCTATGAAAAATTTCAGAACTGAATTCCGACTCCGATACCAAAAAGTCAACTCCCCGGTCAAATTTCCCAAAAATTCAACTTTCGTCATTTCAAGCCTAATTCCTCTACCGACCTTCAAATAATTTTTTCGGACATGCTCCTAAGTCCAAAATCATCATACGGAGCTATTAGAATCATCAAAATTCTATTCCGAGGTCGTTTACATATAAGTCAAACTCTAATTAATCCTTCTCAGTTAAGCTTCCAACATGAAATTCGTTCTTCCAAAAAAATCTCGAAACACCTGAAAATCAACACCAACAAATTCACACACGTCATAATACATCATATGAAACTATTCAAGATTTCAAATAGTTGAAAGGAGCATAAATGCTCAAAATGACCGGTCAGGTCGTTACAGTGATCCTATATGATTTAGATATATACACATAGTTGGCATAATTTGCGTAAAAGAAAATTGAACAAATAAATATACGAGTAAGTTGAAATTGATAGATTATAGACTAGTTGAATTGCGCATAGCATGGGTAAATATAATTCAGCGAATTAATGGTAGAACATAAAACTCTGAGGATTTGGAATCTAATTTTAGCTATGAATTAGCTTAAACAAAGAAATTAACACGAGATCGATATTGATGTGATTATACATTGATTGAAGAAAGTCGTACAGATCGCTCGAGGCGACGAGTTTGGTATTTCGACACGAGTACTGTGAGTAGTAATCTTACCGCAACTTGTGCTTTCATAACCTGCATGGTTTATACATAATTTGAAAAATAATATTTGTTACCGAATGTTTCAAGTTGCATGTAGGACAAGTCCTTTACTCGATATGCTACCGAAATTGGTTATTTGAGGTGATTACTGTTGTTTTAAATATTCTCGTTGTTACCAGATATTTTTACCGTTACCTGAAATTACTGTTATCGAATGAAATTACATGATTTATAAGAATTGAAATGCCCTGTACTATTTAAAATATTTCTATACGAGTATTAATTCATTACAAAGACAACTATAAATGAGATGAGACTTTGTAGGATGAGTGTCATAAGTATTCTTTTATTGATATAGACTTGTGACTCGTATTAGACTTTCCTATCGTATATTTGGAGATGAAGTTAGTATTATTGTGTTGAAAATACTTCGTGAATAAGGATTATAACTTGTTTGGTAGATATTGGTAAGTTGTGTTGTTGATTTCTAACACAAGTTTTTTTTGGATAGTCCTAAAATAGGGGAAACTCTGTCCGATTTTTCGTAAATTACCGATGAGGCTTACTTGGGAGCACTTACTCCTAAGCGCTGGTCATGATCCTAAATTGATTCG
Organism: Nicotiana tabacum; assembly: GCF_000715075.1. NCBI lineage: Eukaryota > Viridiplantae > Streptophyta > Magnoliopsida > Solanales > Solanaceae > Nicotiana > Nicotiana tabacum. The sequence goes on along the minus strand of NC_134097.1, from coordinate 13,640,346 downwards.
TGACGGGGAATTTGACTATCCTCCATCTTTTGTCTTCAAGACTAGCAACTATAACAAACCCACCACCATAATCTGGTTTCTCATGGTGCATCAATAGCACTGCCTTGTAAACATTTTTGGAGGAGTCAAAGCAAAGTCCCCCGCATATCGAATAGCCATTGTAGTTCAAGCGGTCAAGCTCAAGCACTTTGGTGTAAAATTGGGTGGCAGGATTCCACAAGTAATATGCTCGTTTCGATTAATCAGTATAAAACCATCACAAGAACCCAAAAGCCTATAACTTCGTCGGTAAATATCATCATCACTTGAAGTATAATTGAGTTCTTCTAAAGTGAGTTGTTGGTTTATGAATCGGAAGGAAGGTGTGGAGTTCCATTCTGAATCTGGATACACTGCAGCAATTGCTCCTTCTTGTCGACGGCTTGAGATCCAAGAATTCCATGGCTTAGAAACACACTTGAATCGCAACAGGTATTACACGGGTAAATTTGAGAGAACAATTGTAGTGATTTCGTTAGATAGATCTAAATCTGCCATTCGTCTATTTTGGTGTTTGAAGTGAACTCTTTTTTCGTTGGTGGAAAGGGTGCGTTAATATTAAATCCCTAACTAGGGTTTTCTGTTGTATGGAAGAGGAGTAAAATATATGGAGAGAAAATGATAGAGATTCTTCTTGGGGGATATGATATACTGTTCCTGGTAATTGACTATTCTTTACTTACTATAAATAATTTCTTTTATTAACCCCAGTCTGCCAGGTTTATTATAGACTGGATTGTTGCCATTCTTAGTTTATTTGAGATAATTTATTATTTTGTTTGCCTTAGCCTAGTTGGTATGGAGGACACTATAGTACTAGGTGGAGAGTATTTTGGTAAAGGGATGAAAACATCAAATTGCTGGATTTGGCGTCTAAGGACAAGGGTGACAGTACAATTATCATTCAAAGGCAATCTACATATAAACAGTTGTTTGAAAGCGTCACTGAAAGTGGTCAGTTAAAATATTCGCCGAGCAACGTGTCGATTAGTGCCGCGCACGCAAGGAGAAAAATAGTTCCTTCACTCATAAAGACAGATAATTATGTCCGCTTGTAATTTCTTGATAGTGCTAACTTGAAATGGCGCTAGAGAGATTTTCACAAAAATACAATTGTACCTGCGTAGCCATGTTTTAATTTTACAGCTGCATAACTCATTATTTTTTTGTACAGTATTTTTACACCCAATGTATAATATTTTACATCATATATACTTGTTTTAATATAGTATAATACATTAATATTGTATAATATTAATACAAAAATTAAGTTTTGTCTCCTACGAAATTCAACTTATGAAAAACATCATCAAGTAGATAAATTTTTTACCGAAAGCTTTAAATTTTAACCACAACTTCTAATGACATCCCAAGCCAACTCCAATATCAATTTATCAACAATTTCAATAAATCACGATATCTTTTTATGAGTTTTCTAGACTTTAAAAATCCAAACAATGAAATTTTTAATTTTTTACTTTATTCGCCCAAAAATGTTTAAATATATAATGATAAACGTGATGTCACGACCCGAAATCCCCATCTTCAGGACCGTGATGGCGCCTAACATTTCACTTGCTAGGCAAGCCAACGTTAGAATAATTTTAATCACTTTTAAATAAATTAAATTAAACAAAGTTCATTACTGAAATAAAGTGTGGAAGACCATAACAAACGAACCATCCAAATACATCCTCGAATCTGGTATCACAAGTGCACGAGCGACTAGAAGGGGACTTCAGAACTGCGAACGTTGTGCAGTTATACCTCAAGTCTCCCCTGGGTAGCTGAATCCGAGCAAGTCTATGGTACGCCGCTAGGAATTACTCCAAAATCTACATAAGAATTGCAGAGTGTAGTATGAGTACAACCGACCCCATGTACTCTGTAAGTGTCGAGCCTAACCTCGACGAAGTAGTGACAAGGCTATGACAAGGCACGTACTTAAACAACTTGTACAAGTATATACAAATACGAAGCAACAATAATACAATAAATAACAATTTATAAATTTTGGGAGGGAACATGCGAAGGGGAATAACATAAAATTTCAACAGGAAAAATGTCACGTGGCAGCCAATTTACTCTTCAACAATAAGATAAGTACTGATAATATAAAAATGGCACGACACCACCTTTCGTGCTTTTACTCTCATTCCTCCCATGAAATAATTAAATAATTAATATAAATGGCACGACATCACTCTTCGTGCTTTAACTCTCTTTTGAATGGCATGGCATCACCCTTCGTGCTTTAACTTTATGAATATATAAGTTAAATGGCACGGCATCACCTTTCATGCTTTAATTCTCTTCCTCTTTTCATATATCCATAAATAAAAATGTGAAAATGGCACGGTATCACCTTTCATAATTTTACACTCTTTCTCACCATGACAATGATAGTATAAATAATAAAAATGGCACGGCAACACCTTTCGTGCTTTTACACTCTTTCTCACCAAACTTATCAATAATTAAATCAATAATAATTTCATGAATAACGATCAAATAATCAATAATAAATTTAAACAGAAATGTCTGAATTAAACAAGCAATTATTAAAGATCAAATAAAGTCCTCCAGCATGCTTTGACTCAACCACAATGCATAAGTACTCCTCACCTCACATATACATTGTACCCGCACATTAAATCACGTAGCAAATAGACAAACAAATCCAACTCCCTCAAGTCAAGGTTAACCACGACACTTACCTCGATTTGCAACCAACTCAAGATTCCAATACACCTTTGCCTCGCGAATTAGTGTCCGAAAGCTTCAAATCTAGTCACAAATAATTCAATATTCTCAACACGATTCATAAAAATTAATTCCATATGAAATTACTAATTTTCTGAATAAAATCCAAAATTCATCTCAAATATTAACAGTGGGGCCCACATCTTGAATCTCGAAAAAACTCACGAAATCCGAACACACGTTCCGAGACGAGTCTAACCATCTAAAAATTAACAAATTCCGATGTAAAATGGAGCTTCAAATCCTAAATTTTCGTTTTTGAAAAGGTTTTTTACAAAAATTCCAATTTCTTCCATCTAAATCCGAAATAAATGATGAATATAGATATAGATTTATGACATATAATCACTTTCGGTTATAGAATACTTACCCAAGTCAAAGTCGTGAAAATCCCCTCTGAAATCACTCAAAACCGAGACTAAAAATTCAAAAATGAGTAAAAATAGCTAACTTCCGATTTTATGGGTTTTGTCCAGGCTTTTTCGCATCTGTGGGCTCGCATTTGCGAGACAAAATCGCACATTTGTGGAACAAGGCAGCAAAGAAGAGGACCGCATCTGTGGACCTTCACGTCGCAGAAGCGTGAAGGAAGCCGCAGAAGCAAGACCTCCGCATTTGCGGTCTCTCAGCCGTAGAAGCGGTCAGGAGGTGACCAATGCCCACGTCACAGAAGCAACAAAAATTCCGCAGAAGCGGCCTCGCACCTGTGGCCAAAATTGCGCTGGTGCGACGCACCAGAACCAGACCTGTGTTCTTGAATAAAAATTGTCTAAAACTCGTCCGAAACTCACCCAAGCACCTCGTACTTCGTCTGAGTACACCAAAACGTCCTGTAACATAATGCGGACTTACTCGGGGTCTAAAATCATATCAAATAATATCGAAATTACAATTCATACCTCGATTCGGACCTATGAATTCCAAACTTTTTAATTTACAAAACTTGTGCCGAAGCATGTTAAATAAATCCGGAATAACTTCAAATTTGGCACACAAGCCATAAATGATATAACAGAGCTATTCCAATTTTCGAAATCAGATTCCGACACCGATATCAATAAAGTCAAATTTATGGTCAAACTTTGGAAACCTTTAGCCTTTAGATTTCTAGTTTTGGTTAAATGGCGATAACTTGAGCTAGGGACCTCCGAATTAAATTCCGGGCATACGCCCAAGTTTCAAATCAAAATACGGACCTAAGGAACTGTCAAAACTCTGATCCGGGTCCGTTTGCTCAAAATGTTGACCGAAGTCAACTCAGTTGAGTTTTAAAGCTCTATTTCACATTTTAATCAATTTTTCATATAAAAATTTTTCGAAAAATTATATGGACTGCACACGCAAGTCGAAGAATGATGAATAGTGCTTTTTGAGGTCTTAAAACACATAAATAAATGTTTAAATTAAATATGATATTTTGGGTCATCACATATGAATATCACTATCAAATCGATTTCTAATACAAGTCTTAATACACTGCTAATAGGTGAAAAGAAACATTAAATTATATACTTCATCCATTCCAATTTATGTGGTAGTGTTTGAATTTCGAGAGTTAAATAATTTTTTCTTTGATTACGATTTGTAATATTACTTTTAAAAAAATTTGAATGGGTAATTATTCTATGTACTTTTGGTATAGTATCTGAATATGTAAATTTTTGTAACCTGATTGGTCGTTTTGGGAATTAGTATCTCATTCGGTGGCTTAAAACCTTGAGCAACTTCATATAATATATGATGACTTGCGTGTGTGGTCGAGTTTGATTTTCGGATGATTTGGGATAAATTTTGAAGAACAATTCGTGTTTAGAAGCTTAAGTGCAAAGAGTTGACCGGAGTTTGACTTTTGTGTAAACGACTCTGGAATAGAGTTTTGATGGTTCCAATAACTTCGTATGATGATTTTGGGCTTAAGCGTGCGTCCGGATTTAGATTTGGATGTCCGTAGAATAATTTGAATCATTTTGGCAAAAATTAGAAAGTTTAAGTTTTGGAAGGTGGAGAGGTTTGACTGATGATTGACTTTGTTGATATCGGGTTCGGATTTCAATTTCGGAAATTGGAACAAGTCCATTATGTCATTTATGACTTGTGTGCAAATTTTAAAATTATTTCGGATTGATTTGATATGTTTCGGCATAAATTATAGAAGTTGGAAGATTTAAAAATTTATAAGTTCGATTCGAGGTACGATTCGTAATTTCGGCATTATCTGATATGATTTGAGTCCTCGAGTAGGTCCGTGTTGTGTTACGAGATTTTTTGGTATGTTCGAATGAGGTCCTGAGTGGCTTGGGTGAGTTTCGGATATGTTTAGGTTGTGTTGCGCTTGTTTTTGATGTTTTAGTGTCGTTTCTTCAAGCATAAATGGTACCATATTTAGCAAATGAGCTCCAAATTCGGTTATTGAAGTATTAGATCTGTATTGTAACTACGGAGAGATAACAAAAAAGAATTGTTGAATTCGGACATCATATGAGAGAGTTATGCCCAATTCCTTGTCCGGTAAGATTGTTGGTTTCTGGTGTAGCATCCAGAACTCGCAATTGCAACATTTTATCGCAATTACGACTTCTGCACTGTTCCAGTTCGCAATTGCGATATTTTTCAGCCATGTTCTAGTTCGCAATTGCAAAGGATTCTTCGCTTTTGCGAGGGTTATTGCGAACTCTGGATCTCAAATGTAATTCGGATTTTTGCTTTATTTTTTGATATTTTGAACCCTAGGTCCAAGAGTGGGCGATTTTGAGAGAGAAATTTTATCTATAATCGTTGGGTAAGTTCCCTTGTTCAATTTCTATGTATACTTCATGATTATATTTGAGTTTTAACATCAAAATAGTGAGAATCAAAGTAAAAAAATGGGAAAATTGTAAAATCATTCAAAAAATAAAAAATGAAGATTTGAAGGGAGATTCAATACCAGAAATTAATAAGTTTATTATGGTTGGACTCATATTGGTGTTCGAATTTCGTGAATTTTTATCGGGTTCCGAGGTGCGAGCTCGTAGTTGACTTTTGGGTTGACTTTTTAGTGTAAAATTAAAAGTTGACGTTTTATTATCCGGAGTTGTTTCCTAAGAATTTTAATTATTTTTTAAAATTATTTTGGCTAGATTTGAGCCGTCCGGAGGCCGTTTCACGCGAGAATACCATTTTAGAGTATTGGCCTAACTTCGTAAAGGTAAGTATCTTGCCTAACTTTGTGTGAAAAAAATTACTCTTTAGGTTTGAGATAATTGCATTATTTGCGTTATGTGAAAGCCGTATACGCGAGGTGAAGAGTGGGTACACGGCCTATATGTGGTAATTGAGCGGTTTCGAGTATCTATATACTTCCCATGCCTTTACTTGATATTTTGCATTCTTATGCTTTAGTTGAATATGTTGCCTTCCTTATTGCATTGTGACCTTTTAATTGTTGAGTTCCTTCTATGACTTTGTGCTTATCTGCTACCTCTCCTAATTATGGTGATTGCACATCTTACTTATCACGTGCCTTACATGTCCTGTCATTTTTGTAAGTTTGTTGTATTCCTTTGATTTTTACGTGGTTCTTTTATTGTTGTGTACTCATACCCTTGATTGTAGAAATTCTTGTAAATTGAGTTTTTGAATTGTTGTTGTTGATTTAAATTATTGTATGGGGGATCGGGTTACACGCCGCAACAGGTGAAATAAGGGAGAATTGATATGGTGATATAAGAGAGAATATTTATATTGTGATATTGATATTGTACGGGGGATCGGGTTGCACACCGCAACAGGTGAAATAAGGGTGGATTGATATGGTGGAATAAGAGTGAATTATGAAATTTACTGTGATTACATCGTGGGATCGGGTTGCGCGTCGCAATATATTATTATTATTATTGATATTTATATGGTGGAATAAGGGTGGATAGTGTTGTACGGTGGGATCGGGTTGCACGCCGCAACAATTTATGTGTTTTGTATTCCTTGTTGTATTGTGTTGGTTTCAGTTCTTTCGTACGAGACTCTGAGGATTGGTATTTCTGGTTTTTACTGGTTTTTGAGGATTGCGTTATTTTTCATTGATTTTCTGCCTCGCCGTCATTTCCTATTTTCTTTTTCTATTAATATTATTTTGGTGAATTGATTTTAAAGATGAATTTACTATACTGAGTTATTTTCTCATATCATGCTGAGTTGTTAGTAACATAACAGATTTAAATAAAAGAATTAATAACATATTTGCCTTATGTGGCTCTTAAGTTAGCACGCCTCGTTTAATTCGGTACTTTACTATTTTTAATAGTCATCATATTTCACCTTAATCGATTTCTCAAATTAATCTGCTTACCCTATCTGATGTTTCTACCTAGGGGTGTTCATGGTTCGGTTTGGGTCGGTTTTTCCATAAAAAGAAACCAAACCAAGTAAGTCAGTTTTTCAAACATTGGAACCAAACCAAACCAATTAAGTCGATTTTTTATCGATTCGGTTTTTGTCGGTTTTTCGGTTTTTTTTGGTTATTTGTCGGTTTTTTCTTAAATATGAGACATACACTACCAAACGCATATTTCGGCGAGTACATTTTCAACGTAACACTATCAAATCAATTGCTCTTAGAGAAATCTATCATTTACCAAGATATATTGATGATAATTGACTAAAATAGTGATGAATAACTTAAGTACTCAATTAAAAATCGATTATTTTTAACATGAAATAAATTATTGTACTTAATAAAAGAAAACTATCAATCAAACTAGAAGACAAAGAATTAGATTATTATAATAGCAAAGAACTAGACTAAAAATACAAATGACTAATATGTACCATAAAATTTTAGAAACTTTATATAAAAATATACATATATATAGGTGTAATAATAAATTTAAATAGTTACTTTTATAGTCGGTTTGGTTCGATTTTTTTTTATTAAAACCAAAACCAAACCAAATTTGATTGGTTTTTAAAATTTAAAACCAAAACCAAACCAAACCAAAAAAAATCGGTTTTTTTGGTCGGTTTGGTTTGGTTTTCGGGTTTTTATGAACACCCCTATTTCTACCTTACTTAAAAAGGAATTGTTATTATATTTTAATTTAATAAATTCTACATTCAATTAGTAGCTTTCTCGATACTCTATTTTAACTGAAAATATTATCTCCTTCACCCAAATGATTTTAAAAATAAACTCATTTTTCTTAATTGATTTCATACTTTATACTAGGTTGTTATTATGCTTTACTGTATGCGATTAAATCTCCTGATTATTTAAAAGTAGTATTTGATGTGGGTACAAGATACATGGTAGCACGTGAAATTTGCCATGCGAAAGTGATTTGAAAAATATGGGCACGAGGTACCATGTGTGTAAGCTTTGGAAGTTGTGACTTAAAATATGAGATTACAATATGTGATATTCGGGGTAATTCTTATTGAAATTCGTGCATTTGAAAAGATTTGAGTGACTGAGTTGTCATCGGTTTCCCTTACCTGAACACATTCACATTTCATCTGTACCACGACTATGTTGTTGTTTAATTACTTGGATGTTCTTGTTGCCATTCGTGCTCCCCTTATCTTCATTGTTGGTGGTGATTTGAAATCGTTATGTTTTTGGCCTTATATTGATATTCCTTCCTTGTCCGTTTAATGTCATATCCTGCACAGATTTTCATGTCCGGTATGTGTCTTGACCTGGCCTCGTTACTTTTTTACCGAGATTAGGCTTGATACTTACTAGGTATCGTTGTGGTGTGCTCATGCTATACTTCTGCATATTGTTTTGCAGATCCATATACTTATGATCGAACTGGTTGAAGACTTATGTCTGCACTGCTGGAGACTTCAAGGTTTACCTGTTCGACGTTCATAGACCCCGAAGTCACCTTCTGTTATATTTTATTTCCATTATATCTTATTATTCCGGACAATGATTTACTCCTTATTTATAGTTACTCTTAGAAAGTCTTATGACTTGTACTACCGATTTTGGGATTTTGTAACTAAGGTTGGTTGACTATGTTATTACGGAATTTATTTAATTTATTGCAGTTAAGTTAGTTAAATTTTGTTAGTGATTAGTATGTGTTAGGCTTACCTAGTTTTAGATACTATGTGCCATCACGACTTCCTCAGAGGGATTTTTGGGTGGCGATAAGTTGGTATCAGAGATCTAGGTTCATAGGTGCTACGAGTCATAAACAGGTTTAGTAGATTCTTGCGGATCGGTACGGATACGTCTGTACTTATTTTTGAGAGGCTACGGAAACTATTAGGAAATTCCACTTCTTTCATTCCTTATCGTGCGTCATTGATACATATTGAACGAATATCTCATATTTCTTCGCATCCTCTCATGTATGATATTGCGCACTCGGTATCAGCTATGCGCCGACGGTTCATAATGATGCAGATGGGCTACGAGGGAGCCAGGGATGCTCAAACATTGTCTCAACGTGTCTTCCAAACTGAGGATGCGGAGATATTGAGAGATCATAATGTTGTTCATGTGGGGGTGCAACAGGTTCTGGCATTTGGTTGATAAGTAAAAACTTGGGAAGATTTAATTAGTTGCCTAATCGGCGCGGTCATGGTAGGGTCACGAGGTGAATTTAGATTTGAGGATAATGTGCGGTATTAGAGATTGTGTGGTTCTTATGGGATTTCTACTCAGCAAAAGGTACATACTAACATTCAAGGAACTAGAGGAAGCTGGTTTGATTGTCACGAGGATGAACATGCACTTAATAGATGGCTTGAGATGTCTTATGATTGGTGTTGTACGAGCTATGAAGGTTAGCATTATGGATCATTAGATGTTGTGTCTTATGGCTTTGCGCCAAGTGGGGGAGTCCACTTTCGACGATCAGATTGCGGGGTCATGTGTTAAATCAGTTTTGGCCTCAGATACATATATGCGGTATTGAAAAGTTTCCCAAAATTTGTATGTGCTTAAGATCTGAGATTTGCATGGGAAAATGCTGGAACTTGCTGTATTTCTACGTCATTAATAATTATACATTTCAGTATCAGAGAGGTCAGAGGAACAACTTCAGATTCACAGAAGGTCAATTCGGCGTAGGCATCTCGATTGCGGTATTATGGGGTGCTTCGGAGGAAATACAGTAGTTGTGAGCTTCTTGGCTACGTGGTTCATGCTAGGATTTTTGTATTGAACTTTGTCTTTGAGATCATAGTGTATCGACAAGGAGAAGTGTTACCCCAAGGCAAGGTCGAGGAGCATCCGAGAACTCTCGGTGGTGTCAGCCACGGCTTGAGTCGGTTGTCTGCTACGGACACAATAAATATGTTGTACATTATGGTTTCCTCCTGGATGGATATCAGAAGTTAATAAGATGCTGGCATTATTGGATATCGTATGTGAAGATCATGTATTTTAGGAAAGCACCATGTGATTTGGGTTGCGAATGCTTGGCTAGTGGTACAGTGATTTTCGGGTTCTGGGGGGCTTCTGAAGCTCAGGTTTTATTACGCGATATGGAGTATCTATGTATTTTCATAAGGTGATGGAGTGTGAGTGATGTATTAGCCATTTGAGAAACGTAGTTGAGATCGAGTATGGAGATTCTAGTGTTCATGGGGTTTCAGAGCTGGATGTCCTCGTAGACAAGCTATATCTTAATTGTGGATTGTGAAGAAATGTTGAGGATGGGTTAACTAACGACATATATTAGGTATAAATTGCTATGGACTTTTGGAAGGATATTTACCTATTTAGGAATAATCAAAATTGGTTTGGGGGCCATTTGAAAGCCCAGAGAGAATGTGTATTCTATACCGGATAAGGTTTGGGTACTCTTGTGGAGTTGATAACATGATTATGTTACTGGACCGATCAATTGTGCCCCGGTCTATGTTATGTGCTCCTCTCTTATGCTGAGATGGGCTATGAGGTTGTATGATTATTTTCACGCATGTTGTAATTCTGTTCAGGCCTTGTGGCGATACGGGCAAGATGACCCTCGTAATGTTGATTTGCTCATTGCACCTTAGTTGTGCTTGGTTTCCTCTATGTTGTATTATATCTATTTATTTTTTCCACAGTTATATTTGTGCACTCTATCGTGTTTGATATCAGCATTCATGTGATTAGTGAAATCGAGCACTTTGGCTCGATGGGTATTCCTAGGTGGAATGATATATTTGGGAGCGGGCTGCACGCCATAGTGGATGTTATGTAGAATACCCTTCCTTGTGTTTATTTGGTATTTTGTTTTCCCCTTTGGGATGAGTCAATGAAATTGTACTTTTATTGTTGTATCTGTTGTATTTGCTAGATAGTCCTCGTGTCTTGCTTTCCTTCTATTTTGCTGCCTATCTAAGTTATTGATGGTTGGGTGTACGGACAGTGTTAGAAGAGAATCCATGTGGTTCCATGATGATTTGTTAGTTGGGCAGCTTGTATTAGCGGAGATGAGGAGTGTTTGGAGGAATGACGCTATCTACGCTCAGAATTAGGCAATGGCCCTTAACGGATAAGAAATCTTCTTGGCTTGTTGATTTCATAGGTGGTTATGAGTTTCTGCATATTTCTTTTATCATGGACAGCGTTGTAGAGGTCCGGAATAAGGTTTTATTCAATATGGAGTGTATTACCGGTATACAGATTGTTATTGGGCTGCTATAGCAGTCAGAAAATATTTTCGTGGGCATCGGAGTTGTGTGGAACATCATGTTATTATACCCTGGGTTAGGGTTTTGTCTCGATTCAGCTCGTATCGGCTTATATAGTGTGTGAATCTGAAGTTCGAGTGTTGTAAAGAATTTCGGACGTTGGAAATTTGGTTCCAAGGTTTATGGGCTAAGGTCAAAATAATGATCTCCAGTTATGTCGTGTGGTCAGGCTTACATGGGTTAGAATGACGTGGTATCACCCTCGGGTATGTTCATGGTAAGGTTAAATAGTGATTCGGCGGCTTTGGAATGACTCCTGGCACGTTCGAGGACAAACATATATTTAAGTGGGGGAGAATGTAACGACCTGACCGGTCATTTTGGAAATTAGCATCTCGTTCGGTGGCTTAAGACTTCGAGCAGCTTCGTATAATGTATCATGGCTTGCGTGTGTGGTCGAGTTTGGTTTTCGGATAATTTGGGATCAATTTTGAAGAACAATTCTTGTTTTAAAAGCTTAAGTGAAAAGAGTTGACCAGAATTTATCTTTTGTGTAAACGACTCCGGAATGGAGTTTTGATGGTTCCAACAATATCGTATGGTGAGTTTGGACTTAGGCGTGCGTCTGAATTTAGATTTGGAGGTCCGTAGAATAATTTGAAGCATTTTGGTAAAATTTGGAAAGTTTAAGTTTTGGAAGGTGGAGAGGTTTGACCAAGTGTTGACTTTGTTGATATCGGTTTTGGATTTCGATTTCGGAAATTAAAATAGGTCCATTATGTTATTTATGACTTGTGTGCAAAATTTGAAGTTATTTTAGATTAATTTAATATGTTTCAGCATAAATTATAGAAGTTGGAAGATTTGAAAATTTATAAGTTCTATTCGAGGTGTGATTCGTAATTCTGTCATTATTTGATGAGATTTGAGGCCTCGAGTAGGTCCGTGTTGTGTTACGGGACTTGTTGATATGTTCGGACGAGGTCTCGAGTGGCTTGAGTGAGTTTTGGATAGGTTTAGGTTGTGTTGCGCTTATTTTTTATGTTCAATGTCGTTTCTTCAAGCATAAATGGTACCACATTAAGAAAATGAGCTCCAAATTCAGTTATTATTAAAGCATTAGATCCGTATTGTAATTATGGAACCATATAAAAAAGAATCATCAAATTCGGACATCGTATGAGAGAGTTATGCCCATTTTCGTGTCCGAACAAATTGCTGGTTTCTGGTGTAGTATCCAGGGCTCGCAATTGCGAACATTTCATCACAACTGCGACTTCTGAAATGTTCGAATTCACAATTGCGAGCATTTTATTGCAATTGCGATAATTTCCAGCCATGTTCTTGTTCGCAATTGCGAACCTTGGATCGCAAATGCAACATCTGCAGCTTGTTTTCAGCTGTGTAATTCGGATTTTTGCTTCATTTTTTAATATTTTGAACCCTAGGTCTGAGAGGGGGCGATTTTGAGAGAGGAATTTCATCTACAATTGTTAGGTAAGTGCCTTTGTTCAATTTCTATGTATACTTCATGATTATATTTGAGTTTTAACATCAAAATAGTAAGAATCAAAGTGAAATATTGTAAAATCTATCAAAAAATAAAAAATAAAGATTTGAAGGGGGATTCGATATCGGAAATTGATAACTTCAGTATGGTTCGACTTGTATTAGAATGGGTATTCGGATTTCGTGAATTTTTGTCGGTTTTCGAGGTGCAAGTCCGGGTTGACTTTTGGGTTGACTTTTTAGAGTAATATTAAAAGACGATATTTTATTATCCGAAATTATTTCCTATGGGTTTTAATTATTTTATGAAATTATTTTGACTATATTTGAGCCGTCCGGAGGCCGTTTCACGTGAGAATGCCATTTTAGAGTATCGACCTAACTTCGTAAAGTAAGTATCTTGCCTAAATTTGTGGGAACTTTATGTGGGGGAAACTACCCCTTAGGTTTGAGATAATTGTGTTATTTGCATTATGTAAAATCCGTGTACGCGAGGTGACGAGTGGGTACACGGCCTATATTTGGTAATTGACCGGTTTCAAGTATCTATATACTTCCCATGCCATTACTTGTTATTTTGCATTCTTATGCTTTAGTTGAAGCTGTTGCCTTCCTTATTGTATTTTGACCTTTTAATTGTTGAGTTACTTCTATGTCTCTGTGCTTATCTGCCACCTGTCCGAATTATGGTGATTGCACATCTTAGTTATCACGTGCCTTACATGTCCTATCATTTTTGTAAGTTTGTTGTATTCCTTTGATTTTTACATGGTTCTTTTATTACTGTGTACTCATACCCTTGATTGTAGAAATTCCTGTAAATTGAGTTATTGAATTGTTGTTATTGATTTAAATTATTGTACGGGGGATCGGGTGGCACGCCGCAACAGGTGAAATAAGGGAGAATTGTTATAGTGAAATAAGGAAGGATATTTATATTGTGATATTGATGTTGTACGAGGGATCGGGTTGCACGCCGCAACATGTGAAATAAGGGTGGATTAATATGGTGGAATAAGGGTGAATTATGAAATTGACTCTGATTATAAGGTGGGATCGGGTTTCGCACCGTAACATATATTTACTTATTATTATTGATATTTACATGGTAGAATAAGGGTGGATAGTGTTGTACAGTGAGATCGGGTTGCATGCCGCAACAGTTTATGTGTTTTGTATTCCTTGTTGTATTGTGTTGTCTTCGCTTCTTTCGTACGAGACTCTGAGGATTGGTATTCTGATTTTTAATGGTTTTTGAGGATTGAGTTGTTTTTCAATGATTTTTTGCCTCGCCGTCATTTCATGTTTTCTTTTCCTATTACTATTATTTTAGTGAATGAATTTTAAAGATGAATTTACTACGCTGAGTCATTTTCTCATATCCTGCTGATTTGTTAGTAACATAATGGTTTTAAATAAAAGAATTAATAACATGTTTGCCTTATGTAACTCTTAAGTTAGCACTCGTCGTTTCATTCGGTACTTTACTATTTTTAATAGTCGTCACATTTCACCTTAATCGATTTTTCAAGTTAATCTCCTTACCCTATCTGATGTTTCTACCTTACTTAAAAAGGAATTGTTATTATGTTTTAATTTAATAAATTCTACATTCAATTAGTAGCTTACCCGATATTTAAAAGTAGTGTATGATACGTGTACAAAATATATGGTAACACGTGAATTTTGCCGTGCGAAAGTGATTTGAAAAATATGGGCACGGGGTGCCATGTGTGTAAGGTTTGGAAGTTGTGACTTAAAATTTGAGATTACAAGATGTGATATTCGGGGCAATTCGTATTGAAATTCGTGCATTTGGAATGATTTGATTGACTGAGTTGTCAACAGATTTTCTTACCTGAACACATTCACACTTCATCTGTACCTCAACTATGTTGTTGTTTAATTACTTGGATGTTATTGTTGCCATTCGCGCTCCCCTTATTTTCATTGTTCATGGTTATTTGAAATCTTTCTGTTTTTGGCCTTATATTGATATTCCTTCATTGTCAGTTTCATGTCATATCCTGCACATGTTTTTATGTCCGGTAGGTGTCTTGACCTGGCCTCGTCACTACTCTAGCGAGGTTAGGCTTGATACTTACTGGGTACCGTTGTGGTGTACTCATGCTACGTTTCTGCATATTTTTGTGCAGATCAATGTACTTATGATCGAATTGGTTGAAGACTTATGTCTGCGCTGCTGGAAACTTTAAGGTATACCTGTTCGACGTTCGCAGGCCTCGAAGACACCTTCTGTTGTATTTTATATTTTTATTTCCATTGTCTCCTATTATTTCGGATAATGATGTACTCCTTATTTATAGTTACTCTTAGAAAGGCTTGTGACTTGTACTACCGGTTTTGAGATTTTGTAACTGAGGTTGGTTGACTATGTTGTTACGGAAATTATTTAATTTATTGTTGTTAAGTTAGTTAAATTCCATTAGTGAGCAGTATGTGTTAGGCTTACCTAATTTTAGATACTAGGTGCAATCACGACTTTCTCGGAGGGATTTTTGGGTTGTGATAATTTTATTTCAAAACATTTAAAATATTTATGTCAAATTTTATTTCAAAAAAAGTAAAAAACCTATGTCTGCATTTACGGTTAAAATTAATTTATTTGATTGTCGAAATTTATAAATCGCCACATAAATTGGGATGGAAAGGGTACAAAATAAGCTAAAATTGATTGGGGAAAGGGTACCCCACCTGTACTTCCTCGTAACTGTTTCTTATAAAGGAAAATTGTGGTTTGCGTATTTCTATTAGTAATGACAGTTGATGCTTCAACATATAGTCAAAAGAAAGAAAAAAAAGAGAAGCGCAAAACATTGCCTCAATTGCCGCGAAGCTGAAGAAGTGTAAGAGTAGGCAGAATACAAAATGGATTACAGAGAGTCAAACATAATCCAAAATAGATTACAGAGTAAAAGCCTTCTGAAAAAGGTGATCTGGCTTTTAGCTTAATTTTGGTATATAATCGCTTGACTTATAAGTACTTTTAATTTTACGAAACGGCTAGAGTCTAATTGCCAGAAAGTAGAAGAAGTGTGAGAGTAGGCAGAATACAAAATGGATTACAGAGAGTCAAACATAAACCAAAATGGATTACAGATTAGTGGAATAAGACAATATAATGCTCACAAAAAGAGTAAGCCTTCTTCATATATAGCTATTCACATTCAACTGTTTTCTCCTTCTGGGCGTTACATAAGTTTCTTCTCTTTTTCTTCAGGTTATTATTGCCCAGTGATTTTACCTTTTTTTTCAGTGAATTGGGTGATGAATTTTTGTGGGGGGTTTTCAGGTTTTTGATAAAGCTTCTTAATTTTTAGTTTGATTGTTTCTATCTGAAATTTTTTGTTGGAGTTTCTTAAGTCTTGATTTCTAAACCCTACATTCAGTTTATGTATCAAAACCCGCATATATGGAAATGTCCTTTTTTTGATGATAAAATTTGGGTGTTTCTCTCAATTTTTTTCAATCCGGATTGTGTTAACACTTAAAAGAACTGCTTTAGGCATTTTAGTTTGTTGAGTGATTCAAGAAAAAATATTCACGAATGAAAGCGCATCATGCATGTGCTAAAAGATGAATAGTACTTCTACCCGGAACTATGAGCTGGATCTCCCTAGGCGAAAAGGTTATATCTGGGTTAAGCTACGTAAAACATCTTGAGCGAAGAGTACTTCTACCTGGAAACTATGAGCCGGATCCCCCTTGGCGAAAAGGTTCTACCTGGATTAAGCTATGTAAAACATTCTGAGCGAAGAGTACTTCTACCCGAAACTATGAGTTGGATCCCCCTTGGCGAAAAGGTTCTACCTGGATTAAGCTATGTAAAACATTCTGAGCGAAGAGTACTTCTACCTGGAAACTATGAGCTGGATCCCCCTAGGCAAAAAGGTTCTACCTGGGTTAAGCTACGTAAAACATCCTGAGCGAAGAGTACTTCTACCCGGAACTATGAGTTGGATCCCCCTAGGCGAAAAGGTTCTACCTGGGTTAAGCTATGTAAAACATCCTGAGCGAAGAGTACTTCTACCCGGAACTATGAGCTGGATCCCCCTTGGCGAAAAGGTTATACCTGGATTAAGCTACGAAAAACAGCCTGAGCGAACAGTACTTCTACCCGGAACTATGAGCTGGATCCCCCTAGGCGAAAAAGGTTCTACCTGGGTTAAGCTACGAAAAATGAGAGGTATGAATAGTAGTGATGGATGCTAAAAATAAAGGAAAATTGTAGATTTTCTCTCAATTCGTCTGCATCTTCAATCGGAACCACATATTGAGGCAATGTTTGAGCATCTCTGGCTTCCTCATAGTCCATTTGTGGCATCACGAATCGTCGCACAACTGATACCGAGTGCGCAATGTCATACACGAGTGGATACAAAGGAATATGAGATATATGTTTCAAGCTAAATCAATGTCACACGATAAGGAATGAAAGAAGTAGAATTATTCCTAAACTTTGTAGCCTTTGGAAGATAAGTACAGACGTCTCCGTACCGATCCTTTAGACTCTACTAAGCTTGCTCGTGAGTCATCAGACCTATGTAACCTAGTGCTCTGATACCAAACAAGGGTTTGAACCTAGTGCTCTGCACGAACTTCTAGAATAATACAAACAAGGATTTGAATAAAATAAAATTGTCTGAAAGAAAGCACACAGCTAAAATAAAGAAGAATGGGACTTCAGAACTATGAACGTCGTGCAGCTATACCTCAAGTCTCCACTGGTAGCTGAATTCGAGCACAATCTACACTACGCCGCTAGGAGCAACTCCAGAATCTGCACAAGAAGTGCAGAGTGTAGTATGTGTACAACCGACCCCATGTACTCTATAAGTGTTGAGCCTAACCTCGACGGAATGTGACGAGGCTAAGGCAGGTCACTTACATTAACATGTACATAATAATAGTAACAACAACAATAATAGAAATAAAACAAGTAACTCATTTCAACAGTTGAAGCCAACTCGGCAATCATAACCAACTATTGTTTCAATTTATTTCCATTGCGGCGTGCAACCCGCTCCAACAATATAATTCTTCGATAAATTTTCATTGTGGCGTGCAATCCCCTCCAACAATATAAACTTAAAATATAATTTATTGCGGTGTGCAACCCAATCCCCTAATATTCTTTTTCATTTCCGTTACGGCATGCAACCCGCTTCAATAATATAATTTAACAACTCTTAAATATAATAAAAAATACTCCAATAAATACCATATTCAGTAAGAAATTATTTGGCAACAATGAACAAAATATTTATAAATTATTTAGGAACAAGTAATGACAAGTAGCAATTAATTGTGTAAATCAGGGAGAAAATAGGCAATTTAATTTCTAATATACTAAATGTCAAGTAGTAATTTAAGTGATATAAGTCAAATAAACATGTAACAATTATAGAATGGATTCAAGGCATAATATTGAGCAAGGAATATGCGAGAAACAGTTAATATAATAATTAATTTATGTCTTAAAATAATTTATGATTCAAATAATTATGCAAACAATTAATTTGACGACGTATAGATACTCGTCACCTCGCCTATACGTCGTTCACATGAATTTCATTAAAATAAATCATTCAAGGGATCTATTCCCTTAAGTCAAGGTTAACCACGACACTTACGTCGATTTTCAACCAACTCAAGATTCCAATACACGCTTGCCTCACGAATTAGTGTCCGAAAGTTTTAAATCTAGTCACAAACAATTCAATATACTCAACACGAATCGTAGGAATTAATTTCATATGAATTTTACTAATTTTTCGGATTAAAATCCGAAATTCATTTTAAAAATTAACTGTAGGATCCATGTCTTGAATCCCGGGAAAACATACAAAATCTAAACACTCATTCCGATACGAGTTCAACCATACAAAAATTATCGAATTCCTACATCGGATTGACCTTCAAATCTCAATTTTATATTTTTGGAAGATTTTATAAAAATTTAATTTTTCTTTCATTAATTCACAGATTCATGATGTAAATGAGTACGGAATCATGAAATATAATCCATATAGGATAAGGAATACTTACCCCAATGTTTTCCCGTGACAATCGCCCAAAACTCGTATTACCCGATCTCAAAATCGTGAGAAGTAAAAAATGGGATGAAATTCCATTTTCAGAACTTAAGTTCTGTTGCCCAGTTATTTACCCTATGCGATCGCAGCCAAACTCCCGCAATCGCGAAGCACAAAAATTTTCCAGCCTTTTTTACTCTATGCGATCGCAGTCATTCTCCCGCGATCGCGAAGAACAAATTTTTCCAATAGCCTTCTCCAACTCTTCCGGACAGCCTCTAGTATAATGGTCAAAACTCATGTTTTAGTCATCTCCTATTTCCTTATATATTGCGAGATATAAGCTGTCAAAGTCAACCCTGTACAACACAAATTTCTTCTTTGTGATTTTCAAATATCTTCCTGGACAGCCTGAAGTGTACAAACCATAACATTTTGTACATAACTCCAAATGCCAAATGGTTTGTTTTTATGAAAATTAGACACAAAGGGCTACAACATTCATTTTTGGATCATCTCCAAATTCTTATAGATTGCGAGATATAAGCTTTCAAAGTCGGGTAAGTGTAGCAGAAGTTTCCTCTACGCGATTGTGGGGAACTAGTAAATTTCTCCCATTTTACTAATCGCGATCGAAGACAATTACCCACTATCGCATAGCACCCTGCTGTAGCCAAAAACCAGCAGCTAAAAATGGCCTATAAATGGTCCGAAATAACCCTGAAACTCACTCGAGCCCCTCGGGATCCCGCCCGAATATTCCAACAAGTCCCGAAACATAATATAGACTTACTCGGGGTTTCAAATCACGTAAAACAATATCAAAATTACAATTCACACCTCGATTCAGACTTATGAGTTTCAAACTTTTCAATTACAAAACCTGTGCTGAAACATGTTAAATGAATCCGGAATGACTTCAAATTTGGCACACAAGTCGTAAATGACATAACAGAGCTATTTCAATTTTCGGAATCTCAATCCGAGTCAGATATCAATAAAGTCAACTCTGCGGTCAAACTTTGGAAATCTTTAGCCTTTATATTTCTAGTTTATGTTAAATAGTGATAATTTGAGGTGGGGACCTCCGAATTCTATTTCGGGCATATGCCCAAGTCTCAAATCACGATACGGACCTATTGAAACTGTCAAAATACTGATTCGGGTCCGTTTTCTCAAAATGCTGATCGAAGTCAACTCAGTTAAATTTTGCAGCTTTATTTCACATTTTAATCAATTTTTTATATAAAAAATTTTCCGAAAAATTATTCGGACTACGCACGCAAGTCGAGGAATGATGAATAGTAGTTTTTGAGGTCATAGAACACATAAATGAATGTTTAAATTAAAGATGGCATTTTGGATCATCACAAAATAGGACTAGTTTGAGTTAAAGTCCAAAGATACTGGACTATTTTGGGCCTTTTCTCGTCTTTAGTTGCTTTATGTTTATTAGAAGTGAGCACTGTTGATATATTTACTCTTTTATATGGCGGTGTTTGATTTGTCACCAAATTCAAAAAAGAAGGTAAGGCTTTGGAAATTTGCAGTCTAAAATAAATCATAAATATATGTGTGGCTTTAAATCAATTTATTAAGGATAAAGTTGAAATATTAAATATGGATTGTTTCTAAATAAGAAAAGATGATATTCTTTTTTGGACTGATTAAAAAAGAAAGAGTGTCACATAAAATGCAACGGAGAGAGTAATAAACTGGTTGTAAATTTTAGCGGAACTATTGATAGTTAGAAGTACAATTTTTAGAGTTTACGCTATTTTGGTCTTTTTCTTGTGGCTAGTGTTGCATTTTGGGATGTAATTTCTACTATTTTGTCCTATTTGTTTTTGTGTGGTGCAGTCTTTGGTACTCCAATTTTTGGAATTTGACACGGCTTTCCTAGAGTTTCTGCTGAAATCTTCTTTTATCAAAGTTCCCGCTAAATCGAACAAATAGATTTTTTAAAGATATTTTGACAGTGACCAAACATGCTCAATTTTAGAAAACCTAAAGCTTACGTGACAGAGTGTGTATTTCACTCTCCTTGGGACAGTGACAAGCAAGAAAAAATGATTTTCAATTTTTTTTTATTTTTTATTTTACCTTTTTACCATTTTTAGTGAGATGTATAATTTCTTAATTTTTTTTCCTTTTCCTTTACATCTTTCTTTTTCTTTGTCTTTTTCTTTTACTTCTTTTTTCGTTTCTTCTCTAATTCAGGCGGATATTCACTCAACGATGATTTTGTCTAACCACTCTTCCTCCATTTATTATGTTTTTCTTCTTCCTCTTTCTATCCTTTTCACACACAAATTAAAATCTCAAAAAGATCTATTCATAAGCAAACCAAAATACACTCAAATTTGGGGGAGGTGGAAGGGGTGGAAATTCGTCATCAGAAAACCTTCCCATGCCCGAAAAAATGAAGGTATTGAAATTTTAACTAGAAAAAGTTTTCTTCTAACCTAGCAGACACACTTTTTTTCATACTATATATCATCACTCACCTCTTAATTATAAGATCCATCATATTTATGCCACCCAAAATCACCAATTATAGCCACCATCCAAAAATCTTCTACCGTAATAGCCATTAAAGAAGCATAGCAACAGAAATAGAAAAATATGAGTGAATCTTTCTTATTTGGGTTTACTGGAGTAATGAAGAAGAGAAAAGAGAAAGGAAAAGAAAAAAAGTATTTTTTTAGTGAAATTTTATGTGTCAAGCGAGTGTGGTCACTGCCCAACGAAAATTTGGTTATGGTACTTTAAGGGTGGATTTATTCTATTTTAAAATAGTTTAGGGGGTAATAATAATCCCGTAAAGGTAGAGTATGTAATTAAAAATCCGACTATAGGTCGGGGCGTACTTATGTATTTTCCCCTATCATGCACTAATAGAACCAGGGAGTACCATGGCTATCTACATTGTCCATTTGATAAATCCTTAATTATGCTCGGGGGAGTTAACTAAGAAAGAATTGTTATTTTTTATTTATTTATTATATAGAAAAGGAAAGATGGTCGACCAAGGATATATATGTCATTTCAGAAAAACTTCTACATTGTTTGTAATTCTTAAATGCAAAGTGTCATTGATACATGTGGACCCCACATTCCCATAACTACAACACTCCTTTAAATGTTCTGTTGATTAGACTACTTTTGCAGAGAGTACTCTATGCAAATACTCATTTGGAACATTCCTTTTCTTATTTGGTAAAATTATTAATTTTGGTTTAGTCAAATAGAAGTTTCCATAGAGTAAGTAAACTTAATTTTTAAATAATAGAGCAACAAAAAGAAATATCGGTAAATATTTACAAGATTTTCGTATTTACTCATACTGTTTTAAAGAAATTTAAAAAGTAAAATTAAAAAGTTTTAATCTATTCATACTATTTGAAGGCGATTTCAAACTAGAAAATTTTATTTTCAAAAGTAATTTTAAAAAGTAAAGTTTATTAAATCTCAAAAGTTAATTTAAGTGATAAGATTTGTTCATATTGTATTAGGGAGTTATCTCTTATATGCTTAATTGATGTGAAAATTTAATCTTCAGGGTTTGAACTCATTCTTCCGTGATAAGTTTTTAACTATCAATAAATTATCCTAAACATTATTTGTTATAATTTTTATATTGTTTCATTAGAAAATTAACATATGATAAAACTATAGAAAAATAAAAACATTTCTCTTATTTCCTAAATTTAGAAAAAAATTAAAATCCCTCTAATAATTTATATAGAATTGTGTAACAACCCGACCGGTCGTTTTGAGATTAATAACCCTGACTCCCCTGTCTACTGCTTCCCATGTATCTTTTTGTGCTTATGTGACTTGTGGGGAGGTTTTATTCGTAGTTTCAGAGTGTTTTGGGACACTTAGTCCCTAAAACGGAAGCTTAAGTTCTAGGATTTTGACCGTGGTGGGAGCTGTGTGAAGATGACTCCGGAATGGAGTTCCGTCGATTCCGTTAGCTCCGTTGGGTGATTTTAGACTTAGGAGCGTGTCCAGATTGTGTTTTGGAGGTATGTGACTAAATTAGGCTTGAAATGGCGAAAGTTAAATTTTTGAGAAGTTTGACTGGCAATGAACTTTTTGATATCAGGGTCGGATTCCAATTCCGGAAGTTGAAGTAGGTCCGTAATATCAATTATGACTTGTGTGCAAAATTTGAGTTCAATCGGATGTGGTTTGATAGGTTTCGGCATTAGTTGTAGAAATTTGAAGTTTCAAAGTTCATTAAGTTGAATTGGAGGGTGATTCGTGTTTTAGTGTTGTTTGATGTGATTTGAACGCTCAACTAAATTCGTATGATATTTTAGGACTTGTTGGTATGTTTGGTTGAGGTCCCGGAGGCCTCGGGTGTGTTTCAAATGCTTAACAGATCGAAATTGGACTTGTGTAACAACTGGAGATTTATTTTCAACTTCTGGTGTCATCGCACTTGCGGTGGGGTTGGCCGCAGGTGCGGACACGCATGTGCGAACCGAGAAGCACATAACCGGAGTTGGGAGGTTTGGTCAAGGGTCGCAGGTGCGAGGAAAATGTCGCATCTGCGATATCCGCAAATGTGCTAGAGGAACCGCAGGCGCGGAGGAAGACCGCAGAAGCTGACCATTGTCTGCAAGTGCGCACACGCAGGCGCGGCCACCTGATCGCAGAAGCGGTCCCAGATACCTTAAGTAATTTCCGCGGCGTCACAGGTGCGAATGGAAGCCCGCAGATGCGAAATCGCTGGGTAGAAAAGGGCCAAGTTCGAGAGTTTTATCCCATTTTCAATTTTGGGACTTTGAGAGCTTGGATTAAGGCGATAATTCAAGGATTTTCAAAGAGAATTTTGGGGTAATGATTCTTAACTCGTTTATGGTTATATTCCACTAATCTATAGTTGATTTCATCATCTAATTAAGGAATTTGGTTGAGAAATTTGGGAAAAATTAAGTTTTTAAGAAATTCCACTAATCTAAGTTTTTGAGTTTTGATTGGGATTTTGATATCGGATTTGGATAATTTTTGTACGAGTGAACTCGTGAGTGAATGAGTATTCATATTTTGTATCTTTTACCCGATTCCGAGTCGTGGGGTTGGGGAGGTTTTTTAAGGCGATTTTTGAATTTCTTGTTAAAATCTTGATTTCATTAATTAAATTAGTCTATTATAGTTGTATTTATAATATGTAATTGAATTTGGCTACATTTGGGCCATTCTGAGTCGGATAATCGAGAAAAAGACATTCTTACGGATTGATTGAGCTTGGTTCGAGGTAAGTGGCTTGCCTAATCTTGTGTGGAGGAAATCTCCTTAGGATTTGGTACTGTTGTGATAGTGAGCATCGTGTACGCGAGGTGACGAGTGTGTACACGGGATTTTATTGAAAAACCCAATTTTTACTGAGTAGTAACCTGTTTCCATTCTTAATTGAGTTATACCAACATGTGTAGTTATCATGTCTAGTATAATAGCGCATGTCTACGTGGTTTAACTGCTTATTTTAACTTTGTGCAGCATGCCTAGTTGATTTTCCTACTCTTTCCTTGTTCTTTATCAGTCTTAACTGTAGGATTCTTGCTGTTAACTGCTGTATTTATCGGTTTGAGCTGTGTGTTTACTTTTGAGACTACGAGGTGGTACCTCGGGAGTTCTCCCAGTACATTTACTTTTGAGACTACGAGGCGGTTTCTCGAGAGTTCTCCTTGTATATTTACTTTTGAGACTAGGAGGCGATTCCTCGGGAGTTCTCTCTGTATATGCTTTGAGACTACGAGGTGGTACCTTGGGAGATCTCTTTGCTTATTTACTTTGGGACTACGAGACGGTATCTCGGAAGATCCCATGTTGTTTACCCCTATGTGTTGTACTGCTATTTTTGTTGTGTTTCCTTTTGTTAAATTCTAGTCTCTTAATATATTGTTATATTCCCCTCTCTTATTTATTACATACCAGTGGGCCTGACCTGACCTCGTCACTACCCGACTGAGGTTAGGCTTGACACTTATTGGGTACCGTTATGGTGTACTCATGCTACTTTTCTGCACATATTTTGTGTGCAGATCCAGGTGCTCATTATCAGCCACATCATCAATGAGTAGTGACAGTTGGAGATTTCAAGATATATCTTCCGCGTTCGCAGACCTCGGAGTCCCCCTCTATTCTCCTCTGTGTCAATTACCTTCTGTACTTCTAGTATCTTTTATAGAGATACTAGTTTCCTTCTGTAGCTTGTGACTTATGATATTCCGGATTTTGGGAATACTGTGTATTTCTAGAGTGTTGGTTATTGTACATGCCGAGCGACATTGTTACCAGCTATTTGGTTATCTTTTGCAGTTAGTTGTTAAATTTTACTTTCATTTTTATTATTTCCGCAATTAGATAGGCTTATCTAGTCGTAGAGATTACCACTCTTATCCGTCAATATTTCAAGCTCATTCTGCAAATTTTCTAAATAGTTTAGCCACAAATACTGAGATAGAGAGAGAGGGAGAGGGAGAGAGAAAGAGAAACGGGATCCGATATGTAACATACACAAAATCTGATGGTCACCATTGTACCTCTAGTTTGGAAAAAAGAAATCCCATGTCTTGATAGTAACTTCTAGCACTTGTCCACTTTTGTCATCGCGAATGACACCTTTGTACAATCTTCCGTGCATAGTCTTTGCAATATCCCAGTCAAAGTTTTCAATCATATCTTTCAAATCGTCAAAATCTGTATGGTTTCGCATCAACCAAGGGTGTTGGAGTCATTTTCCAAAGAGAAATCCTGAAGGAATATATAATCAATCAGAGTTGAGAATTTGCAAATGAAGATCTCCTCAAACTATATAGTCATCTCCTTATAATTTTGGAACTCATATACGCTAGAAGAAGAAAATGGAGGACATAATGATCTAACCAATTGCCTCGAGTCTTAAAAATTCGAGTAAGAAATGCAAGTATATGTTTGTTTAATTTTCTTCCCCGGGAGTGATTTGAGTTAAATTTACAAATGGGTCTATAATCGTTAAGGTAATGTGACAAGAATAATTAAAATCTCATTATTATAACCAAATAATAGACAAAACCCAAGAAAATTACATATCAAAAGAGCCAAAAATCAAGAGAGAGAGAGAGAGAGAAGCATACTCATCGGTGGCCATCTTCTCCTTTATTTGCTCGCAAATCCTCATAAACGATTTAACAAGACCCCGCTCACCGCATAGTCCCACCGTGCCAATTCCTTCCTCATCTTTTCCAGGCTTTTCGAGCGTTCCATTGATTTGCACTTGCATGCAGCGAGAGGAAAATCAAGAAAAAAACAAGAGTGAGATAGGTATTTGAAACATTTCGAAACTCTCCCGAAATCTTTTTAAAAAAAGAAAGAAAATAAGTTAATGTTTTCAAAAAGTCATGTTTCCCTTGTTCCGTCAAAACAGGACGAGCTACGCGGGTCTGATTCTCACCGCATGTGAGATATGTAGGCAAACCTCATCGGTTCCGGCCCACAATGTTTAAAAACAAATCCAAAAATATTCTAATCTACTTCCTTCTTTAAAAAGTCTTTCTTTTAGACCCCAATTTTTTTAAAATACAAAAATATTTTCTTTTAATTTCTTTCAAAATCCAAAAATGTTTTCCTTCTTCTTTCGAAAATTCAAAAGAAAATTCAAGATTAAAAAATATTTTCTCTTTTCTTTCGAAGTATTTATTTCATAAATTCAAAATAAAAGTCCAAAAATCCAAAAATATTTCCTTTCTTCTTTAGAAGTTTTTCTTTTGAAATTCCCAAAAATATTAAAAATAGAAGTTCAAAAAAAAATATTTTCTTCCTTTATAGAAGTCTTTCATTAAAAAAAATAAAACCAAAATTCAAAAATATATATTTTTTCTCTCCTGGAAGTTTTTCTCCCAAAAATTCAAAAAAAAAAAAAAACCAAAAAATTATTGTTTCTTTCTTAAGTAGAAGTCCTTCTTTCGGAAAAAAAAGAAAATAAATTAAAATTTAAAAATATTTTCTTTCTTCTCTATGAGTCTTTCTTTCGGAAATAAAAAAAATTCAAAATCCAAAAAAAAGAAAGTTTATTTCATTTATTTCTATTCTTCCCGAACTACGCAAGATCTGATTCATGTGGGTTCATGTTCCCACATGATACGTAGGCAACCCACATCGGGTTTGATAGAATGGTTTGAAAAGGAAAAAAAAGAGCGACAAAAACAAAGGAGAGAAAAGAAAAAAAAGAAAAAAAGAGAGAGAGTGTTCATTCTAACATGCTTGTTGTTTTGAAATAAAACCTGGTTAAAGGTAGTCGGTTTATTGGTTTGCAATGGCGAGTCACAAAAGCAAGCCAAGATCCCTCGCAAATAAAACATCTTCTCAACCAATGGAATGAGCACCGCTATTGTTGATCCAACCAAGGTTATGAAAAGGCAAGTAGACAAGTTGGCGGAAAAAAAAATCAAAAGGGGAGGCAAATGTTGGTTGATTTTACCAGGTTTGAGCATAGGACATGCCTTGCTCGGGATGATTTGATGATAGGGAGACATGAGAATTTTTTCCAAGTGTTTTGGTTTTGAATGTCGTAGTAATGCTGATGTGCAAGTTTGTGGCTAAGCTGTCGCTTAGTAACTGGAAAGTCACTCCTCTTTTAGCCATGGTAGCTTATTTTATCGCATATTCTTATTCTTTTTGTGTTATCGGGCCCTAATATCCTTTATTCAATAATAATAAAAAATAGCCCATCATTTTGTGTCCATTTTGTGCATAGTTCTTTTCACGCTAGTTCTAGTGACATGACATGCATGCGTAATTTTTGGCCAGATCTTAGAAATTTGATTTAGTATTGAATTGGATAAGTGAGAAAGAGACACTTTTGAAGATGAATAGAGACATGAAACATTTGGAAAATAAGCATGAGCTAAGTTTACATGGAACAAAAGCAGTCATGCTCATAATAGTTAAGGAACTCTACCTTTTGAATCATTGAGAAGATCGGGCTTAAGGATGATCAGACGGGTTGAAGCTTGTTTAGCACTAAGAGATAGAAAGTATTTTTTTTAAAAAGAAGATGTATTCCATACAAATTGAAATGGATCTGTTTAGTGGCAAAATGCAACTTCTACATTAAGACAAAATCCAAGAAAAGTCATCCAAATTGACAAGGGTCATTCACTGCAAGGAAAGTACTGCTCATACAACTTTACACTGAAAAAGACCCAGAAAGCAACATGTTCATCAATGCTATGATTGCGAAAGGATACTATGTTTGGCATTCTCGAGGTTGGGAGACCCTTTTTCTGCTATCCAAACACTTTATACCCTTCGTTACCCTTTTTGAGCCTGTATTATTTTCTTTGACCGCCCTCTTTTGGATTCAATTTTAGAGTTAAAAGTCCAAAAAAAATAAAAATATGAAGAAAAGAAAAAAAAAGGTTCATGCCCTAAGAGTACAAACTGGGAAAACTCTTAGAGTAATAAAAAATAAAAAATAAAGAATAGTCAAAGATCATGCCCCGAGAAAATAAAAGTTAGGGCAACTTATTTTAAAAACAAAAGAAAAAAAAGAAAGAAAGAAAAAATGAGAAAAAAAGGAAAAAAAAGATAGAGATAAAAGAAGAAGAAGTTAAGTTAGAGGTTTGAACTTCGTTAGACTTGATTCTTTTTTTTTTAAAAAAAAGGATACGTAGGCAGCTTTACACGGTTCAGTCCAACCAAATAAGAATTCAAAAAAAAAATTCAAAAATCTCCAGTATCATAAACTGGGACAATAATTTTATTCCACTTTTGAAAGAGTCGATTCCAAGAGTTGTAAGTCTACAACCCCTCATTTTGAGTGTTTTTTGAGCCTTATGTCGTCCTTTCTTTCCAATCCTATCCAAAAACCTTCCGAATAAAGATAAGATATGCCTTCAAGAATGCCAAAAGAAGCATGCAATGAGCAACGGTTGTCACGTAACATAGAACACTGTCAGTTACTCACACTAGAAAGCAAAAGAAAAAGAAAAATAAAAAAGAAAAAAATGAGAGAGTCTTACTAGTGAAAACCCTCACGGGCACTGTAAGACGATGGTAAGTAGAGATAAATAAATGAGAGAGACTTGTTGATGAAAATTTCCCAGGGCACCATTAGTCGATAGTGAGTCGTGAAGCTGATGCAAAGGATTGGCACAAACAAGCCTGACTTCAAAGTCATAAGAATGGTAAAAGGGAAGATTTGGTCAGTTTGATAGATCAGACCGTTAAGTCCAAAATGCATGTCATGATCATTAAGGCTAGTTACCACAAAAAAAACTCTTCCTTCTGTCCTTCCGACAGGGGCATTTTTTGTTAATACTTGTTTCTTTGCATCATTGTATCCTTCACTCTGAGTTAGTCCTTGTCAAAACAAGCAAGAAAAGATTTCAAAATCTGCTACCAGCTTTTCAGTTGCACAAAGTAAATTTGGCCAGCACACTCAGTTTTTACGGTCAACATGCATTCATGAGGATTCATGCAAAGGCTTTCCCCCAAAAAGACTTTTGTTGGCCTATTCGGGTAAAGCAAGCAAAGATAACCTCAAGGTTAATCAGGGATTCTCTGTAGTACCGAACAATGATTATGAAGTGTACACATCGTGCAAAAGTCTCTTACCATTTGTGATTCTCTCTGACAGACAAATTGCTCCAAAAGCAAGGCCATCCAAGATATCAGAAAAGGTTATCCAAGAAAAAAATCTCTTTTTTAAGATAAGGCTGACTGAGCCACAAATACAAATGGTACTGGGTGTGAAACAATCAGGGTTGATGCAGAGCAAAAAGTCTCTTGAAACTGATTCAAGTTGATTGAGTAAAAGCCAAGCTGCCCAAGACTCAAGGCTGCAAACTAACCACCACTTTTAAAACTGACAAAATTTTCTTTGTTTGAAACAAGAACAAAGCAATGCACGGAAGTTGGTTCAAAAGCAACAAAAAAAAAGAGAAGAAAAGAAAGAAAAATAAAAAAAGAAGAGAAGATCCGACAAAGGGATATTCTCAAATCTTTCTCTTTATCTGTCTTCCTAGTGTGCATAAAATGTTGCCATTGCTCTTCACATTTTTCCTCCTAGGATAAAAAGTCCTAGTCTAATGGATTTTCTCCCAATAAAAATCTTAGTCTGATGAATTTTTCTCCTAAGATAGAAAATCTAGTATGATGAATTTTCTCCTATGATAGAAATCTTAGTCTGATGAAGCTTTCTCCTAAGATAAGAAAACCTATTCTGAAGAATTTCTACTAGGATAAAAATCTTAATCTTATGAATCTTTCTCCTAAGATAACAAAAAAGAATTACATTTAAAAACTATCTTAGTCTGATGAATCTTTCTCCTAATATAAATAAAACTTAGTCTGATGAATGTTACTCCAAGGATAAATGTCCTAGTCTGATGAATTTTCTCCTGAGATAAGAAAACCTAGTATGATGAATTTTCTCCTAGGATAAAAATCTTAGTCTGATGAATCTTTCTCTTAAGATTAAAACCTAGTCTGATGAATTTTCTCTTAGGATAATAATTTTTTTAAAAAAGGGAAGTCTGGATTTTTTTTTTTTTTAAAAAGGTCAATTTTTAGTTTTCTTAAGTTATCAATCTTTAGTTTTCTTGAAATCAGGGGTCCCGCCTGGAGAATAGAGTCAGTTTTTAGCATAGTCAAGCTTAGTTTATAGTTTTTCGCAAGCTCAATCTCAAATTTAGGAGACGCACTTCCTAGTTTGGGTTTTTCAGATTTTTATTTCTTTAAGAGACGCACTTCCTAATTTTAGGTTAAAGGTTTCACCCCTAGGAGACGCACTTCCTAGTCTGGGTCTTTCAGGATATACTTTTATGAGACGCACTTCCTAAATTGAGATTTCACCCTTACGAGACGCACTTCCTAGTTTGGTTCATTTAAGTTTCATCCTTATGAGACGTACTTCCTAATTTGATTCATTCAAGTTTTACCCCTAGGAGGTGCACTTCCTAGTTTGGGTTATTCAAGCTTCATCCCTATGATACGCACATCCTAGTCGAGTCTTTAATTTTACTCTCATCATTGCATCCTTCATTAGCAGCGCAGGCGATTTATAGTTCTGCTAACAACTCACAAATCTTCCTAGTGCAAACTGGGGCAGAAAAGTTTCTTTTGTTTTGTCTGTTTTGTTGTAGTAGCAGGTAACCACTTGGAGAACGAGGAAAGACATTTTAGAATTCATTTCAGAGTCATTTTAAGTTTCAAGTCAGTAGCAAGCGCCCACCTGGAGAACGAGGGAATACATTTCAGAATTCATTTCAGAGTCACTTTAAGTTTCAAGTCAGTAGCAAGCGCCCACCTGAAAAATGAGGGAATTCATTTCAAGTTCAAGTCAGAGACAGCAGGATCCCTCCTGAAGAATAAGGGCAACCTCCAGTCCTATTGTCAATTCAAGTTAGAAGTAGCAGAAGCTCACCTCAAGAATACGAGTCGACAGGGTTCGAGATGACCAAAAGAAGAAGTCTCAATCCAGAAAAAAAAAAAGAAAAAAAAAGAAAAAAGAGAAGTGAATCCAAAATGCAGAAGCAGATGAAAGATGTGAACTGCTAAAGACATGGCTGAAGTCACGAGCACTTGATCCGAAGAAGCCGAAGAAGATGAACTAGCACATGCAACTAGCAAGCATCAAGATTCAAATCAAAAGTCTGCATGAAGAATCATTCAAGACTCAAGATCAAGTTTCAGAAGACTTATAGATAGGAATCTTGTAACTCATAGCTGATAGGCTTGTTTAATTCCTTTAGATTTTGATTTTGATGTAATAACAGGACCACGGACCGGAGCCTCGACAAAACCTCACTCGACTCTCTAACTCATCATGCCATAATCCTCCTTGGACTACACGCGACCTAATTCCCTTATAACCCGGGATATGTAGGTTGTCCAAAACCAGGACTCGGTTGCACCCTTCCCTTTTGTTTATTTTCCGGTTTTTTTTTAAAATAATTTGGTCAAAAATTAGTCACATGGCTCACCTTGTTCTTGCCTGAAAACTCTTCATGTTTCCAAGCAAAGAGGGGCATGCTGTGAGCACCTAATTTTTTACCATATTTAGATATTTAGAATTTTTACCACTTTTAGTATGTAAATAATTTTAAGTTTAATTTACATATTTAAACTTTGTTTTACCCTTTTATATGTTTTATTTAAGGAAATTGGAAAAAAAAAAAGAGTCACATTTTTAGTATAAGTTTTATCTTCATTTACAAAGAAAAAAAGAAATTCCCAAAAAAAAAGAGAAGAAGATATAGTTCTTCTTTAGTTTAGTGCAATTTTTAATGTTTTTAACAAATACGTTGTGTAGTAATTCTACTTTATCTCTTAAAAGAAAACCAAAAAATAAAATAAAATAAGAAGCCAATGGAAAAGTGACATTTAGCAAAGATTTCTTTTAATTAATTGTCTTTTTCCAAATATACACATGCACATTCTCATACTGAAGATTCACATTTTTTGAATTGATCTTTTAACAAGTGGACGTGAAGGATTTATAGATTCGTCCTTATTCTCACACGCGCATCACATGTCTTGGGTCGGTTCCCATTTCCTATCCAAAATGGCTGCTTGCTCTCCAAGAATACTCATATAATTGATGCTACATAAGAACCTCACTTGAACAGACTAAAGGAGGACACCTGAAAAACAGAGGATACATCCTTTGCAAAACATATCTGGAAAAAAAAAAGCAAGAAAAGAGCACGAAAAAGTAGCAACTCTTTCTTCTTCAACCAAGCAAAATTGTTCTCCGTTAAAACCAGCAGCCAATCAAGCTCTTAAACCCAGTCCTCCTGAACTTAAAGCGAAAGCTCCGGTTAGAATCGCCAAGTTGAGATGGGAAAAGCTATCGGTCTCAAAGGGGTCAAAAATGAGTGTGTTGATCTGTCCATTCCTAGTTCGATTTCTTGTTGCCGATCGAGGTTTCCGGTTCGAGTGTTTGTCCTATAGCTCGCTCAAGATTCATTGTTTTGGAGCTTCTTTTACTATAACCGTCGGAATATTTCAGCAATAAAAGGTTCATTTCTTGCTTTGTCTTTTACATTTTATCTTTCTCTATTTTAATGGTTTGATTCCGTCTTGATGATTTATGTCCCATTTCGATGTCTCCAGTTAAGCTTGTTTGTTTATGTTTGAGATAAGTAATTAATTGTTTGGTGATGTGAATCAAATTTTGAGATGCTTTTAACAATGACCGAGGTATTGTGCAGGCCGTGAGATTTCAGTTGATGCATTCGTTAATTAATGAAGACTCCCATAAGGACTTCAATTGTTTGTTTAAACTCCTGCCACACTTACGTATTTCCCAATTCAATTTTAAACTTTTAATAGACCCTGTAATTTAGATTTATATAACACTTAATCGCAAATAATTCCATAATTGTGAGACCTTCTGTTAGGATCGAAAATCTGGATAGTGCAGAAAATAGCCAAACAACGGTATAATGGTAATAACAAAGACAATGAAAGTTGATAACAGTGATTAAAAAAGCGCTCGCTTCCTCGCTTTAAGCGAGAAGCAATGCGAAGCGACTCAGTGCCCTCTTCACATGGGTGAAGTGACTCAGGTATAAAAAAGCGACCGCTTCCTACTAGAAAGCGAGAAGCGACCAAGCGATGCGATGCGAAGCAAGCGACCGCTTTTTTGTTTTTAAACAGACCCAGGCTATTTAATTAAAAACGAAGTTGTTCTGTCTTTTATTGTTCAACTTCAAGTTCAAGTCTTCAACAGCAACAGGTATGTTCTGATTTTCCTCCTTCTTTTTCTTCTTCTTCTTCTTCTTCTTCTTCCTCTTCTTCTTTTTCTTTCACTGTTTCAACGTCCAAATAGCAGCGAAATGCTGGCGAATATTTTTTTTTTACCTTCGATTCTTTCTCAGAATTGATGCCAATCCTTGGGTTCTTTCTCTGCCCAGTTTTTAACAGAGAAAAACTGCCCTTCCTCTAATTTTTATATCCTTTACATTGAAGCATTGAACATTTGCTTACAATTACATGTGTTGTCTATGCAGTATTTATTTTAATTTTTTTTTTAAATTCTGCTTTACTTCAAAAAAGCGAGCGCTTCGCTTCTCGCTTCTCGCTTTAAGCGAAATGGGGGTTGTCATTTTTTCTCGCTTCACTCTCTTCACAACACTGGTTGATAACAACAATTAAAGTAGATAAAGAAGACACAAATCTAACGTGGTTCGGTCAAAGTGACCTACGACCACAAGTGGAGAGGAGCAATTTACTATAACAATAAGAGTACAAAAGAGAGTACAAAATTAGAGTAAATACTCTAATTAATCCTAAATACCCTAAGGGAATAACCTCACAAGATCACTCCAAAGAAAGGGTTCACACAAGTCCTTCCCAACACTAACTCTCATACAAAACACTCTTAATAAAGGAAGAAAGGAAGAAACAAGAAATGAAGACTCAAATCTTGTTGGTATGTTTCCAAATGAGTAGAGAGTCCTCATTATATAGGAAGAGAAGAAAGAAATGCTTGGTCAACAATTGCCCACATCCTCTCAAAATACAAGGCCATTTATTTGGCCAACAAGGTCTGAAATAAAAGGCTCCAAATGTGCCAACAAGGCTCGCAAATAAAAAGCCTAAAAATAAGGCCACCTTTTACAAATCTCCACCTTGGCCTAATTTTGGCTGATATAGTAAATTTGCTTCACCTTCTCCGCAAAAGCCCCAATGGGCATATGTCAAAATTTAATGCCATCAAAATCAGACAAGTTGTCTGATACCGAAACTGCAGTAGGGCCTATAACAGTGGAGCCCAATAAAGTATACAACGAACCAGATCTGTGTGCTTTCATGATCACTAGAGCATCTTGAAAAACTTTTAAAACTTCACCTTTACTAGTGAATTTGCACCCAAGGGATTTTAAAGTGCCCAAAGATATGAGATTTTTCTTCAACTCAGGAACATATCTAACATCGGTGAGAGTTCTCACCACATCATCGTGCATTCTGAATCGAATTGTACCTTTGTCAATAACGTTACAAGTAACATTGTTACCCAGTTGGACAACTCCACCTGCAACTGAATCATATGTAGAAAATAAGTCACTGCTAGGACACATATGATATGAACAACCAGAATCTAAAATCCACTCATTGTCTAATCTGAAACTAGTTTCAGTTGCTAAAAATATAGTTCCCTCAATCTCATCAGTTGCTACACTAGCTTCGGCGGTGTCAGTATTTTTGTGCTCATTTTTTCTTTCTTTATGCTTTTCTTTATTTTTCAGTTTATAGCATTCAGAGATATTGTGACCTTTCTTATGACAATAGCGACACTGTAAATTATTGTATTTGGATATGGAGTCGGATTTGCCCCTAACAAACAAGCCAACTTCCGCTTGAGTTCCACTAGCTTCCCCAATAATATCACTATCTATCTGTTCTTTTGATTTTAAGATAGATTTAATATCCTTATAAGAGATATTATCCTTTGCATAAAGCATAGTATCTCTTATATGCTTAAAAGATGGGGGTAGAGAACAAAGCAGTAACACGGCTTGATCCTCATCTTTAATTTCAGCATCTATATTACTCATATCCATAAGAATGGAATCAAAGGTGTCAAGATGAGAGAGAATAGAGGTACATTCACCCATACGAATTGTATAAAGCTTCTGCTTCAGGTAAAGTCTATTTTCCACCGTCCTCTTCATATATAAGGTTTTCAATTTTTTTCACATGCCTTTAGCTGTGGTTTCTACAAAACTTCACGTAAAACCTCATTTGAGAGATTTAAAATGATACCCTCTTTTGCCTTTTTGTCTATGATGGCAAACTCCTCGTCCGTCATTTTAACCGGCTTCTTCTCCTTTCCTTGCAACGCCAAGTCTAAGCCATCCTGAATTAGGATAGCTTCCATCTTTAATTGCCACATTACGACATTTGCACTTCGGTCAAATTTCTCAACATAGGTCTTTGTTAGAGTCATTTTGGCTATTGAAACTAACCTGGTTAGATCCGGCTCTGATACCAATTTGTTAGGATTGGGAACCCGGGTAGTGCAAAATATAGCCAGACAACGGTATAATGGTAATAACAAAGACAATGGAAGTTGATAACAACGACAATTGAAGTAGATAAAGAAGACACAAATCTAACGTGGTTCGGTCAAAGTGACCTACGTCCACAAGCGGAGAGGGGCAATTTACTCTAATAATAAGAGTACAAAAGAGAGTACAAAATTAGAGTAAATACTCTAATTAATCCCAAATACCCTAAGGGAATAACCTCACAAGATCACTCCAAAGAAAGGGTTCACACAAGTGCTTCCCAACACTAACTGTCATACAAAACACTCTTAATAAAGGAAGAACGGAAGAAACAAGAAATGAAAACTCAAGTCTTGTTGGTGTGTTTCCAAATGAGTAGAGAGTCCTCATTATATAGGAAGAGAAGAAAGAAATGCTTGGCCAACAATTGGCCACATCCTCTCAAAATACAAGGCCATTTATTTGGCCAACAAGGCCTTAAATAAAAGGCTACAAATGTGCCAACAAGGCTCACAAATAAAAAGCCTAAAAATAAGGCCACCTTTTACACCTTCCACAATAATCTCAGAGATTAGGAAAATAATTCAAATGCGCTAGTTATTTTAAGCGCGATTAATAATAAATCATCGTGACTATGGGTACGGTTCCCGTGGCATAGTCATGATGCGTAATCCCCAATTCGAGTGTGCATTTCACGTGACTCGACTATAACTTCAAATAATAATAATAAAAGTTAACACGTTGTAAATCGCGGGTGCGTTTCACGTGGCGCGATTCGCAATGTGTACAAAAATAAATGAGTGCGCGACATCGCGCCGTTCAAATAAACTCCATAAATAATTAAAAGCGGTTAAAAAGCTAAAATGCACAATAAGTTTTAAATATGTATTAATCAGATAATTAGGCCAATTATTAATAGTTGAGCAACCGTGCTAAAACCACGGAACTCGGGAGTGCCTCACACCTTCTCCCGGATTAACAGAATTCCTTACCCGGTCTTCTATGTTCGCAGACCATAAATAGAGTCAACTTCCTCGACTTGGAATTTAAAATAAACCGGTGATTTGGGACACCATAAATTATCCCAAGTGGCGAATCTGAATAAACAAATAATCACATTTCGAACAATATCACTTTAATTGAAAAAACTCCCCTATCCTCTAGAGAAAAAGGAGGTGTGACACACGGGTAAATTTGAGTGAATATCGATAGTGATTCCGTTGGGTAGATATGCCATTAGCTTTTTTGGTGTTTTAACTGAACGCTTGTTTCTTTGGATTTTCATCGAGGAAGGGTTGCCTTAAGATTAGCCGACAAAACTCTAGGTTTTAAAGTAATATGCGGAGAAAAAACCCTATAGGGTTAACTTATATAGGAATAGAATTCTTTTTTTACTTTTTCTCTCTAATAAGTACTCTCTAATATTTATATACGTTTTGATCCATGTAATGCAGATGGAGGGTGTGAAATTTGCTTTCTTAGTTACTGTAATTGTTACTATAACAACACAAATTGAAAGGGCTAATCACTTTAATATTTTGATAGCTAGGAAACAAGTTGGCATTGGAGCTAAAATATCAACAAGTAAAGATCTCACAATATAAGTATGTTATTTACTTTCATACCATGCACGTCTGTAAGTTCAGTGTTCTGTTGTCTAATGATTGCACTAGCTTGCTCACAAACTAACAGTCATGTCTTCAACAGAAAAAGATCCTTCAATATGATTAAGAAGCCTGGAGAGTAAAGAAATTGTCTACCTAAGGATCTGTAGAGATCTAGCTTCTGCCTCTTGTGAAGGTAGAGAGGTTGTTTCTGATAGACCCTCGACTCAAAAAATAATAACATAACAACAACAAGAAATAACAAAGACACAACGTGTAATAACAAAAATCCAGAAATAAAAAATACAAGAATAGTACTAATACTAGTGGCCAATACTAATAGACACAACATATATACGTACTGAAATGCTATAAGTATTAAAATACTAGAACGTCCTCAGAAGCTTCACCAACGTGAGACATCTCCGTTCAACAGCCTAATTACCTAAAAGCAGGACAGGTTATAGGACTTAGTGTTCCCAGGCTTTTCATGTATTGTGTATGCAGATTAGGATAACGGGGAAAAGGGCATGAAAAAAGAAGAAAATGAAATTAAAGCTACCACATAACTATGAGATCCATTCTCAACAGCAGTTTGCAATAAAAACGAAACGCAAAGAAGCACCAATTGACAAGAAAGTAAATGTTTTGTTGAAAGAAATAATCAGTCTTTTTATAATAAAGATATAGACGATGTATCATACCATAATCAAACATGATTTACTTTAATAATTCCTTTAACTGCTCCAGTTAAATTTAAAGGAAAGCTTCAAGAACATCAACCATACACTTAATGATATAGCTTTATCTTTTGTTAGCAAATAGAAACACGTAATCGATAACAACCTTAGGAAGCAAAGAGAAGATTTGACATGCACAATTATAAAACTCACACCTGAAAACATATACACATACCAAGCAAGCAATAGATACATTATAACCAAACCCATACATGGATCTTTTGATAAATAAACTAAATGTAGAGACTTGTATGTAACTCAAAAACAAAGATCGACTTAAATAGCTAAAATCAAGACTTATAAAAATCTGCGAAAAATCAGAAACAATCAAGAAAACTCAATTTCGGAAGCTTTTGCGGAAAAAACTGAATGAAGTACAGCGAAAACCCCCAGAAGTCAAAGTTGCTCGGACTCTTTACCTTCGGTGTTGCACCCGTGTCGACACGACGTGGGTGTGGGTATGGGATAGGTTAACAAATTTTGGGTTTTTGACCAAAATCGATGGAGAATTAATTCGGGACAGATACAATGATTTTTTAAATGAAAACAAAAGTTATGCTGAAATTGAAGAAAATGGAATACCTTAGTATATAGAAATTTATATGTCAGTCATTTTCCTTTTATCTCCATTTCCTATTCTCCTCTTGATCAATATTTTTTCCTTCTCCGAATAGCTTGTAAGTTTTCCACATAATGTTTTATAATTTAGATATATTTTTTATTTTAGATACTTGAATTATTTTTAGCCAAATCCCCGCACCTGCATCTATACCCCGAATCTTAAAATTTAGATCATGAAGGATCCTATCTCTAGATTGACACCTATATTGGACACTCGCAATCGAGTCCGAGCAAATTAGCCAGAAGTTCATCAGGCTGCTTCATTCTCTCACACTATAAAAGCAAAGTTCCAGTGTTTGTCTTTTACTTCTCTTTTTGGAGGTTTTCTAGTTCTAATTGTTGGCTTGAAAATATCAAAGGTCACAAATAGCATACTCCATTCAATGCAGAATGCCACTTCAACTGCATGTCTTCCCTTGAGCATTTTAAATACTATTTTCAGCTTGTAAGTAAGGCATGGATGAATGAGTTGAAGTCTATTTTCTCCTCTCCCTATCCCTTCTCTGTCTTTGTTCTCCTCTCCCTATCCCGTCGACCGTGGTTTCATTTTATGCTCTTCTCTAACTTCTGCAAGAACAGAATTGTCAAATGGAACACCATTGATATTGCTCAAGACGCGGTTCATACTAGTAAAGTGTTTTGACGGAATATCAAGTAATGATTTTGTCCCTAGAAGTGTGATATGATACTATATGGTTGAGATTGAAGTGAGGCTTTTCAAACTTTAATCTGTCACTGTATCAATGTTCACTTCCCCTATTCTTCCCCTTCATCCTATCATTATAAAGCTAAGTCGAGAGTAAAACGATAGTTGTTGAAATTGTCAAAAGTCCCACATCGGTGGATGACAATTTTGAATGGGAATTTCACCCTATAAAAGGAGGCCTAATGTTTAGGATTTAGACACACCTCTCATTTGCCTTTTTTATCTTCTTAAGGCATTTGTATCTTCTCTCTTTAGTATTATTTCACTTGTAATTTTGGAGTGGAATAAAATATTGATTGTGTCCGAGGAAGTAGGCAAAATTGGCCGAACCTCGTAAATTCTGGTGTTCTTTTATTGTTATCTTATTGTCTTGTTTATTATTTAGTGGTTGTCATAATTTTTGGTATAGTAGGTGTGACTCATTCACACTATATACATTTGACTTCCGCAATAATTGGTATCAGAGCCAAGGTACTGTCTAAGTATACTCAGTGGTTGCAGCATAGTCTGATCTTCCACATCAGAAAAGATCTATCTTGGTAACTGAGTCAAAGTTTTGTTTGAGTATGCTCTGTGGTTGCAGCTTAGTCTGATCTTCCATACCAGAAAGGAAATAATCTTGATTTGTGTCGTCAGCTACTAAATAATATTTGTGTCAAAATAGAAAACAATAAACAAGAAGAATCTACATCAAGTGTCAATAATATGTCATCATTGGCATCTTCGCTTATGACAAGAATTGTGTCAAATGCAAAATTTGTGGTAGAAATTTTTGACGGGTCAGGATATTTTGGGATGTGGCAAGGCGAGGTTCTAGATGTTCTTTTTCAACAAGGGCTAGATCTTGCCATTGAAGAAAAGAAGCTAGATGTTATTGGAGAAGAAGATTGAAAAATTATCAATCGTGTTACTTGCGGTACCATTCGATCCTACCTTGCTAGAGAGCAGAAATATCCATACACAAAGAAAACTTCTGCAAGTAAATTATGGAAAGCACTGGAGGATAAATTTTTGAAGAAAAACAGTCAAAATAAATTGTACATGAAGAAGAGACTGTTTCGCTTCACCTATGTTACTGGTACCACAATGAATGAACATATCACCAGTTTCAATAAGTTGGTCACAGATTTGCAAAATATGAATGCAACTTTTGATGATGGTGACTTGGCCTTGATGTTGTTGGGGTCACTTCCTAATGAGTACGAGCACCTTGAAACTACTCTACTCCATGGAAATGACGAAATTTCTCTCAGAGAAGTCTGTTCGGCTTTGTACAGCTATGAACAAAGAAAGGGAGAAAAACAGAAGGGCGGAGAAGGAGAAGCACTAATTGTGAGGGGTCGTCCTCAAAATCCAACGAGGACTAAGAAGGGAAGATCCAAGTCGAGATCTAGACCCAGCAAAGATGAATGTGTCTTTTGTCGAGAAAAGGGGCACTGGAAGAAAGACTGTCCGAAGTTGAAGAATAAGGCCAGACATAACAATGGAAAGGCCATTATGGATTCAAATGTAGCTGATTGTGATGATTCAGACTTCTCATTAGTTACAACAGAGTTATCAACATCATCAGACATATGGTTGATGGACTCGGCTTGTAGCTATCATATGTGTTCCAACAAGGACTGGTTCGTGAATTTTCAAGAAGGAGAATATGGAGTCATCCACACAGCGGATAACAGCCCTCTTACCTCATATGGAATTGGTTCAATAATATTAAGAAGCCATGATGGAATGATCAGAACATTAACAGATGTTCGATATGTACCGGGTTTGAAGAAGAATCTCATCTCTGTAGGAGCCCTAGAATCAAAAGGATTCAAAATCATTGCAGAAAATGGAGTTATGAGAATATGCTCTGGTGCACTAGTGGTAATGAAGGCCAATCGGAAGAACAATAACATGTACCGCTATCGTGGTAGTACAGTTATTGGGACAACGACAGTGACATCTATTGATGACAAAGAGGCAGAAGCAACCAGGCTATGGCACATGCGCTTGGGACATGCTGGAGGGAAATCCTTGAAAGCTCTATCTGATCAAGGATTGTTAAAAGGCGTAAAGACTTGCAACTTGGAGTTTTGCGAGCATTGTGTCAAAGGAAAACAGACAAGGGTTAAATTTGGTACAGCGATCCATAATACTAAAGGCATTTTGGATTATGTACACTCTGATGTTTGGGGTCCTTCCAAAACACCTTCATTGGGTGGGAAGCACTATTTTGTAACCTTTGTTGATGATTTTTCCCGAAGAGTATGGGTGTATACAATGAAGAGCAAAGATGAAGTGTTGGAAATTTTTCTCAAATGGAAGACGATGGTGGAGAATCAAACAGGCAGGAGGATCAAGTGTATTCGCACAGACAATGGAGGTCAATACAAAAATGATCATTTCAATAAGGTCTGTGAAAATGATGGCATCGTCCGACACTTCACTGTCAGACATACACCATAACAGAATGGAGTGGCAGAACGTATGAACCGGACTTTACAGGAGAAGGTACGGTGTATGTTGTCCAATGCTGGCTTGGGCAAAGAATTTTGGGCTGAGGCAATTACATATGCATGCCACCTCATTAATCGTCTACCATCTGCTGCTATTGATGGCAAGACACCATTTGAAAAATGGTATGGAAAACCTGCTGTAGATTATGACTCTTTGCACGTGTTTGGCTCAATTGCATACTATCATGTGAAAGAGTCAAAATTGGATCCGAGAGCAAAGAAGGCTATATTTATGGGGATTACTTCTGGAGTCAAAGGATACCGCTTATGGTGTCCAGAGACAAGGAATATTATATTCAGCAGAGATGTTACCTTTGATGAATCTGCCATAACAGATAAGGTGACAGTTGAAGATGTCAAACAAACTGGTGGTGCATCAAAGCAGGTGGAGTTTGAGGGAAAATTTATTTTTCCTACGCAAGAAGCAGAGGAGGAAACAAATGAAGATTACTCTCTGGAAGAAGAGCCAGTAGAGAGGGAGATTCCAACTCAGGAACCTCGACAACAACTTGAATCAATAGCAACCAACAGGCCAAAAAGGACAATAACGAAACCTGTTCGTCTCATAGAGACGGTTACTTACGCAACCTCAATTGTAGCTGATGGTATTCCTACCACTTATAAAGACGCAATCCAAAGTTCAGAAGAAGATTATTGGAGGAATGCATGAATGAAGAAATGCAGTCCCTTCATCAGAATCATACATGGAAATTGGCCAATCTCCCGAAGGGAAAGAAAATAATTGGGTGCAAATGGGTATTTGCAAAGAAAGAAGGATTTCCTAACCAAGAAGATGTTCGCTACAAAGCAAGATTGGTGGCCAAAGGATATGCTCAGAAGGAGGGAATTGATTACAATGAAGTATTTTCTCCAGTTGTAAAATATTCCTCCATTAGAATTATGTTGGCTTTGGTAGCACAGTTGGATTTGGAACTAGTTCAGATGGATGTAAAAACTGCGTTTTTACATGGAAACTTGGAGGAGGAAATCTACATGAATCGGCCAGAAGGATTCAAAGTTGCTGGAAAAGAAAATATGGTATGCAAACTTGAAATATCGTTGTACGGATTGAAACAATCTTCTAGATAATGGTACAAGCGATTTGACAAGTTTATGTTGCGGCAAGGGTACAAGAGAAGCAAATACGATCATTGTGTGTATTTGCGCAAACTTAATGATGGTTCCTTTGTATATCTTCTCCTATATGTTGATGATATGTTGATAACTTCCAAGAATTCGGAAGAAATTGATAAGTTGAAGATTCAACTGA
Source organism: Nicotiana tabacum (assembly GCF_000715075.1). Taxonomy (NCBI): domain Eukaryota; kingdom Viridiplantae; phylum Streptophyta; class Magnoliopsida; order Solanales; family Solanaceae; genus Nicotiana; species Nicotiana tabacum. The sequence continues at coordinate 13,596,912 of NC_134097.1, read as the reverse complement.
AGGAGGAGTTCGAGATGAAGGATCTGGGTGAGGCAAAGAAAATTCTTGGCATGGAGATAATAAGAGATAGACGTTCAAAGAAACTCTGTTTATCTCAGAAAGAATATTTGAAGAGAGTACTACAGCGTTTTGGCATAGATAAGAAGACTAAGCCAATTAGTACGCCACTTGCTCCCCATTTTAAGCTAAGTACTACTATGTCGCCAAAGGATAAAACTGAACAGGAGTATATGTCAAGGGTACCATACGCAAATGTTGTTGGTAGCTTGATGTATGCAATGGTTTGTACGAGACCTGACATTTCACAAGCCGTTGGAGTTATTAGCAGATATATGCATAATCCAGGAAAGGAGCATTGGCAAGCTGTGAAATGGATTCTACGGTATATTCATAGTACTGTAGATGTTGGGTTAGTTTTTGAGCAGGAAGGCAATCGGTCTGTAGTTGGATATTGTGACTCAGATTTTGCGGGTGATCTGGACAAACGAAGATCAACTACTGGTTATGTGTTTACTTTTGCAAAGGCACCAGTTAGTTGGAAGTCTACTTTGCAGTCAACAGTTGCTTTGTCTACAACAGAGGCAGAATACATGGCTATTACAGAGGCTGTGAAGGAGGCAATTTGGCTTCAGGGGTTGCTAAAGGAGCTTGGTATTGAACAAAAAAATATTACAATTTTTTGTGATAGTCAAAGTGCTATTCAATTAGCGAAGAACCAAGTTTATCATGCAAGGACGAAGTACATTGATGTTCGGTATTATTTCGTACGAGAAATCATAGAAGAAGGTGGAGTCACGGTGAAGAAAATTCATACTACGGAGAACCCTGCTGATATGCTGACAAAAGTGGTGACTGCGGTCAAGTTTCAACATTGTTTGGATTTGATTAACATTGTTGAACACTAAAAATTGAAGATGAAGACACAACCAAAATTTGTTATTGAGAGAAAATTGAAGATGTGGAATTTTGCCAAGGTGGAGATTTGTTGAAATTGTCAAAAGTCCCACATCGGTGGATGACAATTTTGAATGGGAATTTCACCCTATAAAAGGAGGCCTAATGTTTAGGATTTAGACACACCTCTCATTTGCCTTTTTTATCTTCTTAAGGCATTTGTATCTTCTCTCTTTAGTATTATTTCACTTGTAATTTTGGAGTGGAATAAAATATTGTTTGTGTCCGAGGAAGTAGGCAAAATTGGCCGAACCTCGTAAATTCTGGTGTTCTTTTATTGTTATCTTATTGTCTTGTTTATTATTTAGTGGTTGTCATAATTTTTGGTATAATAGTTGTGACTCATTCACACTATATACATTTGGCTTCCGCAACAATAGTAACCTCATCTTGAAGTAATAAGTAACCAGCCAAAATGTTATGACCATAATGGCATGACTAATTTTCAGTATGGCTCTACTCAAACACTTGTTGCAAATACTACATTCACAGTTGGCTTTCCTGATCTCTTTTTAAAAGTCTAAAATGAAACCAAAACTGTGGTTGTTATAGTCCAAGGAGACACGTACAACCCAAAACAGGAAACCATCACTACTAAAAATGTGCTAAAAACCGATCAACTATTTCCGACCAACGTTGGTCGATCAAAAAATGCGACCAAAAACCGTCCAGGTTGGACGCAAACTGGGAAAAAAAATATTTATATTTTTTAAAAACTAAATACCGACCAACGTTGGTCGGTAAATTGACCCAGCTGGTCAGACAAGAAAATTTTGGATTACCGACCAACGTTGGTCGGTAATCTGGATCTAATTTTTTAAATTTTAATAATTATTTTATTATTTAAAATATTTTATAATATTTAAGAATTTATATTTAAAATTACCGACCAACGTTGGTCGGTTAAAGAATTTAAATTTTTTTTAAAAAAAAAACCGACCAAAGTTGTTCGGTTTTTGGTCAAACGGTCAGCACTTAATGTACCGACCAAAATTACCGACCAACTTTGGTCGGTAATTCTAAAATCAGAGAAGTGAAAAACGGGGGAAACCCCCATTTCTCTGAAATTTTTCCCTCTTCTTCACTCTAAACCTTCATTCCCCTCTCTCCTTCTCCCAGCCCTCCCCCTCACCGTCCAGCCCTCCCCCTCGCCGTCCAGCCCTCACCCTCGCCGTCGCCGCGCCGTCGCCATCGCCACTGCCGCCCCTCGATCTCCTTCTCCATCTCCTAAAAATTATAGGTTTGAATTACAACCCATTTATTTATTATTTCCAGGTTTTGTTAATTAGTTATGAATTAGTTTCAATTGATTAGTGTTTCAATTATTTGAACATTGCATTTTATTGAGGATTAGGGTTTAGGTCTTATTTTAATTAGTTTTGTTAATTAGTTTTATTAACTAATTGGTTTTGTTAATTAGTCAATTATTTATGAATTAGTTTAGTTTAGGGTATGGGTTGAATTTCTTTAGTTTAGTTAGTTTATGTTTAAACTCGTAGGATATGAATTGAAATTTTAGTTTTTAGGATTTGTTCTTGTGAATTGAACTTTTAGGATATGAATTGAACTTTTAAGATATGAATTGGACCTTTTGGATATGAATTGAACTTTTAGGATATAAATTGGTGTAATTAGAAAAAATAATTATCTTGAATTAACTAAAAAAGATATAATTAATTTATAATTGTAGAATAAATTAATTTGTTGTTGTGAATCGAACTTTTAGGGTATGGGTTAAATTTTTTTAGTTTAGTTAGTTTATGTTTAAACTCGTAGGATATGAATTAAAATTTTAGTTTTTAGGATTTGTTCTTGTGAATTGAACTTTTAGAATATGAATTAAACTTTTAAGATATGAATTGGACCTTTTGGATATGAATTGAACTTTTAGGATATAAATTGGTGTAATTAGGAAAAAATAATTATCTTGAATTAACTAAAAAAGATATAATTAATTTATAATTATAGAATAAATTAATTTGTTCTTGTTTTATTTGTATAGATGGAACATCGTACTTGGATGTACAATAGAAATTATCCTAATCGGCGGGGATTGCGGGAGGATTTTGTAGAAGGGGTTGATGACTTTATTAGACATGCAATGTCACTTCCACCATACCAAAGTGAAGGAGTAATTAGGTGCCCTTGTGTCAGGTGCGATTGTATGAAGTTTAAAAAATCGGAGGAAGTTAAGCTTCATCTTTATAGGAAGGGATTTATAGAGAATTACTTTGTGTGGTTTGCCTGAAAGAATCTGGAAACCCATCATAGAGATTAGTTTATTTTTCAAAGACTTGTGTTCTACCACATTAAGGGAAGAAAATCTACTTCGGATGGACCAGAACATCCGTGTAATTTCTAGTAAGATGGAAAAAATATTCCCATATGGTTTCTTTGATGTGATGGAACACCTTCCAATACACCTTATACACGAGGCACGACTTGGAGGGCCTGTTCAATGCAGATGGATGTATCCTTTTAAGAGGTAATATTATAAGTTTGATGTAATATTCTATTTTATTTGAATTTTCTTGGCTAACATGAGATTATGTAGGACAATTGGCAAATGCAAACAATTTGTTAAGCAGAGGAATAAGATTGAAGGATCTATATGTGAAACCTATCTTGCAAAGGAAACTGCACATTTTTGTTCTTATTATTTTGAGAGTAACGTGCCATGTTCTAGGAATAGGCCCAATAGGCATGTGGTCGAATGTGTGAATGATCCATTATATCCACCAATGTCCATATTCAATCAACCAGGCCGATGTTCTAAGGATGTTAGAAAGAGAAGTTTGAGTGATATGGAGTACAAGTCAGCTACACTTCATGTGTTGCTAAATTGTCCCGAAGTTGTACCATTTCTCAAGTAAGTATTGATTTATTAGTTATCAAAATGTAAAATTTACTGTAACTACATATTGATGCAACTACTAAAAATATTTGATATGTGACAGTCACTTCGTGGGTCAATTTGGCTATGATGCTGTATATACGAGATTTGATATGTGGTTCAAACAGTTTGTAAGTGTGTGTGTATATATATATATATATATATATATATATATATATATATATATATATATATATATATATATATATATGTATATATATATATATATATATATATATATATATATACATATGTAGTGAATGTATAAAAATTGATTCATAAGTTGTGCTAACTTATGACTTTTTTTAACTCTATGTAGGTAAATAATCCAAATAATGGTGTAAATCAATTTTTGAAAGATATATCTTGGGGACCTGGGCTTCAGGTCACAACAATGTCTAAGTACGTAGTGAATGGTTATAAGTTTCATACAGAGGATTGCTCTAAAAATAAAAATAGCAACAACAGCGGGGTATGGGTTCAAGGTGGTGATGGCAACCAAGTTGGAGATATTGATTATTATGGTGTGGTCAAAGAAATATTACAACTAGAATATACAGGTTGGCCATATAAGAAATTGATACTCTTTAGATGCAAGTGGTTTGACCCAAATCCAACAAGAGGTACAAGAGTACACAACCAATACAACATAATTGAGGTTAATCATACGAGGAAGTATGATCGCTATGATCCTTTCATAATTGCATATAACGTTAGGCAAGTGTATTATGCTCCTTATCCATTGCGGCGGAATAAGTCCGATTGGTGGGTTGTAATAAAAACTAAGCCTGTAGGTAGGGTGGAAGTCGAGAATGTGTTAGATGTTGCATATCAAAACGATATCTCCAATATTCACTAAATAGTGGACGATCAGTTAGAAAATGATTTGGAACATCCTGAACGCATATTGGAAGAAGTTGATATAAATGAAGTAACAATTATAGAAAATGAGGACGAAAAATCAACTGATGAAGCTCAAACAAGTGAGGACGAAGAATTCTCGGACGAGGAACAATACGTCGATGAGGATTAAAAAGTTGTTTTTTTAAAGCACTCTCGTTTTATAGCTAGTTTCTTATATGTTTCAATCTAAATGTATATTATATTATGCAGATGGCAGGCAAGGGTCAAGGTAACAATGACCCTACTAGTTCTCGGGGTCGAGAAAAGGGTAGGAAGGGAAAGAGGAGGGTAGAAAATAATACTCCCTCTTGTCCACCCTTTTAGGCCTGGCTGGTTACTTGAGAATTTGTGGAATGATTTGCAAAGGCAATGGCTTACCGCAGAGTTATTAGAGAGGAGCAAAAAAGGAAAGAAAGCTCGCGCATCCGAGAAGGGAGGCTCCTTGCACACTGGAGGTGCGATCAGCCTAGGGACAATAAAAAGAAGATTGGTACGTAATTGCTTAAATTATTTTACTTTTCTAAGTATATCTATTCTTTTTATTAACTAAATTAATTTGTTTTCAGGAAAAGAAGTATGGGCGTCCAATGAGTCATGATGAGCTATTCAAGGAGACACATGTTGTGAAGAAGAAGAAAGAGGGGGATCAAGATAGGTGGGTCGAGGACCGGGCCTCGACTGCATATGTAAGCTTTCAATTTTATTTAAGTATTATAATTTACTTTTATAAAAAACTTGAAATACTGATTTAATTTAAAATAATATAGGGTCGCTACCAAAGTAACGTGGAGGAATTCATCCGTAGTCATCCAGCTGGTGACTAGGTTGAGCCAACCCAACCTTCGGACGAGGATGCTGAAAGAATATGGTTAGAGTCTGTTGGCGGTCCAAAATGGGGGAAGGTATACGGGCTTCCTACTAAAAATTCCATCGCTATAAGTGTGAAATGCGAGGAATAGGGACTTCCTCGCAAGGCGAGCAACTTAATAGGGAGAGCCTCTCCGCTATGCGGGAGACAGTGACAAAGCTCACATCAGAGCTAGAAGTGGCCAAGGAAAGAGAAAGGCTTAGAGATGCTCAATTCCTTGGCATGCAAGCTCAGATCAGAACTCTCCTATCTAGTGGAGCTTTTCCGTTGCCCCGATCTCGTGAGTCATCTCCAGAGGGTCGACCTACACGTGAACGTTCCTCCCGCCCTGCTCATGATCGTTCCTCCCGTCCTCCCCGTGATCGTGCTTCCCGTCCTCCACAAGACCGTTCTCTATATCGTCTTGTAGATGAAAGTTCATCAGACGGTGATGATGATGTTGTACAAAACACCCCTTGACTTTTATATACTTTGAACTAGACAAATAGAACCAGTTTTGAACTAGTTGTAATTAGTTTTAACTTGGTTTTGGATTTTTATGTTCAATTGAATTTTAATTTGTTAGTTTTAAAGTATTTATTGAATGTTTTGGTTGTTGTTGTTGTTGTTGTTGTTGTTGTTGTGTTGTTGTTGTTGTTGTTGTTGTTGTTATTATTGTTATTCTTGTTGTTGTCGTTGTTGTTGTTGTTGTTGTTGTTGTTGTGTTGTTATGTTGTTGTATTGGTATGCTGGCAGGTGGTTTAGCTGCCAAAACAGGCATTTTATGCAAAAATTAAACCTAGAAAAACCGACCAAAGTTGGTCGGTTTTTAATAAAAAAAATAAATTATTCCAAAATACCGACCAAAGTTGGTCGGTTAATGAACATTGAATTCCCAGAATTCAACACTACCGTCCAACTTTGGTCGGTATTTTGCTTGCATTGTTGAGATTACCGACCATAGTTGGTCGGTAATGTTTAATTTTAATTATTTTTAAAAAATATATATTTTCAATTACCGACCAAAGTTGGTCGGTTTTTTTTAATTTTAATAATTAATAAAAAAAATATAATTTAGTTAAACCGACCAACTTTGGTCGGTAAAATTAAATTAATAAAATATGTTTCCGACCAAAGTTGGTCGGTAAGTAATTAAACTTGTTTGATGGTCGTTTTAATATACCGACCAAAGTTGGTCGGTAATTTCCGACCAACTTTGGTCGGTAAGCCATTCCGACCATCAAAACACCGTCCACACCGTAATGGTCGCGTTTTGGTCGGTAATTTGTCATAACCGACCAACGTTGGTCGGTATTTTTGGTCGATTTTTAGCGAATTTCTAGTAGTGCATGTATGTATGCAAAGCAAGCGCAATATTTATAATCTCAAGGTCAATATATGTAAAAGGAAATCATGAAGAGATAACACCCATAAGCAGAAAACTTAACATCATTTTTCACCACCACAAGTTCTTAAGGAAATATCCAGAAAAAGATTGTCAGAAAAACAGATAATAAACCAACTACAAAGTTCTCAAAGCTGAAGAAAGATGAAACTGTCTAAATAGTAGTAACATCTTGTCACAAGCTGATATCCCACCACATGTATGACAACAAAGTAAGCTCCCACAACCAAGGCATTACTCCATCTGTGTCGAAAAAAGAAAAAAGCAACCAAAATATTTTATCTGGAAAACATACTAAATAAGCATGTTCAGCACCTACAATAATCAGAAGTAAAGAGAAGGTTGCAGCTAAATTGCTCACACTCATATCATTACATCTCTTATTATGTCATTTATCATATTAATTACCAGACTTTTCTCAATCCAATCATTACTGTGCCCGATTAGTAAGGCTGGTATGTGATCTTTTACTTTCAAGCATATAGTTCTAATACGTGAGCAAGTTATGTAGATCAGGATGAAAGAACTCAACTGCCAGCGGAGTCGAAGGGGAAAAAAGTTAAGTTCTTTAATAGTACCTTTTGCCTTTTTGCTTGTGCAACATCATTTTGTTGAGGAGAAGTCCCAACATCTTCATTGGCAAGCTGCACAAACAACATGCTTAGAACTCAACTGCAAGCATAACGGAAAGGGATATTGCCAACAAGGTTTTGCGGGGTTGATCCTAGAACTTAATTCAATGCTAGTAGTTAACATGATTCTTGGCACAACTAATAGTCCCTGGAGACTACAAAGGGATATTGGTAAAATCCAGGAGAAAGTCACACAACATGGAATCAAAGTACAACATTGTTATAGGGAAGGAAATCATGTGGCAGATTCCTTGGCCAAATATGCAACAACTTTGGATGATGAATGCATGTACTTCGATGAAGCTGACCTCCCTAGTGATAGCTAGAGGAACAATAAGGATGGATAGAATGCAAATCCCCTCTTTCAGAATTAAAACTACTAAACACTCAGGGTGGTACTTTGATCCACCTTAGGATGATGCTCTCACACATGGAGGTATGATGGTGTTATCGTCTTAAGCTATACAACCTCCATGCTGCGTAGTGCCTTGGGCACAAAGTTATTGTTACGTCATACAAGTGCCCCAGTGCACACCATCTTTAAGTTTCGACATCAACACAGTATCAAGGTTGCTACTTCTGTACTAAGTCTTGCGGAGGTTTTGGTTTATGCCCCCTCCTTATATTTTCAATATACATGTTAGGGGATTTTAAAAAAAAAAAGCATAACGGAAAGGAAGAAAACTTAAGTTTTGTAATAATACCCTTTGCCGTTTTGCATCTGATGGGGTTTCCACACAATCATTTAGTTGACAAGATGTCCCAACATGACGGAAAGTTACACTTACTTCATCAGCTGATTCATCAACACTTTTAGTTCCAGAAGATACACCTTTTCCTGCATTCTCAGTGACGTTATCTTTAGTTGCTCCAGGTGTAGTAGCTTCTTCTACATGGAGTTCAAGACCGGGGAATTACAAACTTCTCAAAATTTGTAAGAGCATGATATATTTATGTTAAGTCCCCACCCATTATTACATATGGGTAATATGCAAAGGAATATACATGTCAAATTTAGGATATGCCCAAAAGCGGATTCAGAATTTGAACATTATGGGTCCTGAGTTTGGAATTTTACCAAAATCCATTCCATTTACCGAGTCGTTGCTGGAATCCATTCTTTGCTGGAAACTCTATTTATACAAACTGAATGAAGGCTCCACTTTGACTCCCTGTAATCTATTTTGGATTCTGCACGATCTGACACTACTCTTTTTTGTATCAATTAATTCAGTGAACTTTACTGTGTTGTATAAATGCAATTACAAAACTATTTTTTATACCATTAAAGTCGTTGAACTTTACTCGGTGTAACAGTAAAGTCACAAATTTATGTTTTGTATCATTAAAACAATTATACTTATAAGTGTCAATTTCTTAAAAAGTATTCATTGAAAAGCCAATTTTTAACCACCAGAAAGTGACACGTCAGTTAATTTTAAAAGATTCGGCTTGTCATAATCATATTTTTAAACTATAAACAATTTAAAAGAATATTAAAAATAAGAAAGTTTGGAACTCGAAAATTTTTATTCAATTTTCAATTTCAACCGGCTAAATGGGGTAATTTTTTTTATAATTTGGACACATTTGCTCCATCTTTAGTTTAGTTAATTATATTTGTATATTTGAACATTTATTAATTCAATTTGCATTTGCCATGCATAAAAGGAAAAGAATGAACTTTATTTCTTTTCCTATACCACCTATTTATTTGCTTCTCCGGTGTGAGTCATTTCCTTTTTAACAGCTTAAGCATCTAAAGCAGGAAAATTATTAGATTGTGCTTCTCGATTGTTTATGAATTCGATATGCAGATTAGGATAATGAGAATGGGCAGGAAAAGAAACAAATGAATGCATGGTACCAGTTAACCAAAATAATTACTTACTTTTTATGTGACATGAACGTGTACAAAATTCTTATACATTCTATTCACTTAAAATGTAAGTAATTCTAAGTAACATATTATCACATGCTAAATTACAGTATTACGCCCTAATTTCTCTCATTCGGGACAGATGGAAGCAAGTTATGAATTTGTTCAAGTTGGTCTATCAATTCCTCCTTTCTTTCCCTACCTCTGGACACCGTAGAATAAATTTGATTGAAATGAAGATCTGATTCTTCCGGTGACGCCATAAGTCATTTTGATATAAAAATTTTATTTTGTTTCAATTTTATTTATTATTCTTGATACGGAAGGGACATTTTTCTTTCCTGGTATAAAGACATATAAATACATTTTACATGATAGGTCTCACCCTAGTGTTACTACTGTAATACTGTAAAAGAAGCTTTTGCTTTTTTCTACCTGTATACGGTCAAAATCGAGTTTGTTCTTTGTATAACTAATCGAGATTGGAACATGATGGTCCGAGGTTCATTATTGTAATATCGAGCCATGATGCGAAGTTAGGTTGTCGAACTCGAGTCCCAGAGACCGATCAAGATCGAGATCGGCCAAGACCGAGCTCGAGCCCCAGAGACCGATCAAGATCGAGATCGGCCAAAATCGAGGTCGAACAAATAGAGACCAATCAAGATCGAGATCGAGCCAAGAAACAAAAAAGTCGTTATAGCCGCAATTAGGGGGAGAATCTCGGCGGAAATCACGGCACAAATCAAGGAGAGACTAATTAATTAATGTATCATGGGATCCCCACTATGTATTTTTAATTATATCCAAAATAGGATTTCCCCACTATATTAAGGGCTGTTATCATTTGTAGAAGGGGGCGGATTCATTGAGATTTATAGAACATAAAGCAAATAATATCCGGGGCTCGCTTTGATAATTAGTCATATTATTCTTCTATCAATCACTCTCCATTCAATTTGAAGGTGATAAAACTTGAAGGCTTAGGCTAACTAATTCATTCGGTTTGCATTCATTTCTTTTATAGCTAATTTCGATATTCATATACTTGTTTTCCCCAATTTGTATCAAGTTATACCACAGATCCTTAGAACTACGTTAAAATTCAATTGCTATCTGTTTTTCGGGTAAACACTACCACTAAATAAATCACTAGTTAAAAGGAAGCAATTGAAGTTTATCTAAAGTTTCCAGAACCCACTTACTCAAAATTCTGGCCCTGCCTCTGAATTATGACCTAGCTAGTTTGATGACCACATTAATGGCTTGGATAATTTCAGCATGGCATCCAAAGGAAGAAATAATACTTGCAAATATATGTATTATAACACATTCACCTTTGGCTTTCCTATTATATAATCTCTAAGGCAATGTATGTAACAACATATATCAGGAAAAGACAACACCAATGAGCAGAAAGCTTAAAATCCTTTGTCATAAGTTCATAAGTGAATGTTGATCCAGTAAAATATCGTCATAAAACAGACAACAAAATAACTACAAAGTTCCGCAAAGCTGAAGAATAATGAAACTGTCTATTAGCAATATCTTGTCGCCAGCTGATCATACCCCAAACACATGATGTACTACAACAAAATAGGCTCCCACAACAAAGGCATCACTCCATCTGTGTCAAAAACAGCAACCAAAAACTTTTTCTCAAGAAGATATACTAATTAATTAATAAGCATGTTCAGCACCTACCATAATCAGAAATTAACACAAAGCTGCAGTCAAATGAATCTAACTATTCCATATCCACTGAAGTATCAGAACTTAATTAATTGGTTTAACATATTGTTGAATATGTAGTAATATATGAATAGTTGTTGTGAATCACTGTAAGACTTTTATCTATAAGAATACACATCCACTTAAATATACATGTCCATAGGAAAACTAAAGGGAATATTCAAGTTAAAAGCTACAGCACTCTTATGTCAAAGGCAAGGGCGAATCCGCCTATTATACAGCGTAAAAATAATTTTTTTGTATATATAATCTCAAATATGTCATTCTTGTATTTTTGTGAATCCCCTTGCCAGAATTCCTAGCTCTATCGATGGTCAATGGATTTAAGGAGGAGTTATAGCCCGTTTGGCCAAGCTGCAAAAATCAGCTTATTTTGAGAAGTGTTTTTTCTGAAAAGTACTTTTTGTGAGAAACAGTTTGTGTTTAGCTAATTAATTTGAAAAACACTTCTGAGCAACAATTAGTGTTTGGCCAAGCTTTAAAAAACTGTTTCATAAATGTATTTCTCTCAAAAGTGTTTTTCAAAAAAATGCTTTTGGAGATAAGCTATTTTTTCTGTTTCTCCAAAACTGTTTTTGCTTCTCCTCAAAAGTATTTTTTTTCCTTTCAAAAGCTTGACCAAACACCTTAATTTTAGATAAAAACACTTTTGACCAAGAAAAAATGTTTTTTCCTCAAAAGAAACTTGGTCAATCAGGCTATTAGTCAAGATGAAACTTGTACTACCAATTTGATTGAAGTTGAGACAGTTTGAAATTATGCCACTCTCTCATGTTACTTTGTTTTCTTCTTCCTTAAATTATAAGGTTCTACGTGGAAGCAACAAGAAGAGGTGTTATGTAGAGAGGATGAAAGAACTCAAACTGCCAGCATAATATGGAAAGGAAGAAAGCTTAAATTGTGGTATAATAATACCCTTTGTCGTTTTGCATGTGATGAGCTTTCAGCAAAATCAACTGTTCGTCGATGAGAGGTCCCAACACCTTCATTAGCAGGCTGCACAAACACATCGCCGCTTAGAATAAAAGTTGAGTCTATGCTAGTTGCGTAAGTATAGAGAAAAATATGGTTATTATCAAGAGCACTTCTAGGTTCCATAACTGGTGTAGTATTTAACATTAAAGGTGCAAAATACACTTACTTCAGCAGCTGATTCATGAGCACTTCTAGGTTCTATAATTGATGGTCCAGAAGATAGACCTAATATCCCTGAGTTGTCAACGACGTTATCTACAGTTGCAACTGCAGGTGTAGCAGCTTGAAGTTCACCACTGAGGAACATACTTCTCAAAAGTTGGCTAACTTCCGTTGGTACGCCACTTCCTGGTGGCAGTACTTGAGCTTCAGTTTGATCAGCTGTGGCAACTATGGGTCTAAGAAAGTATCTGGTGTATCTGACTCGTAGCATATTGGGTGCTTGTCTTCCTAATTAAGAATAAAGATCAGAGAATCATCTTTGAGAAGTATTTTAAACCAAATTCAGGGACTCGACAACATCTAGATGCTTTTATCCCTTTTTATAGCAGTAAAACGCCGATGCATCTTCAAGGTTTTCTATTTTGGATACTAGAATACCTCTTCTAGTTGTTAGTAAATCCAACTTAGCTCTTAACCTCTTTACAGACACTGACACTTTTTTCCCTTGATTTAAAAAGAAGAAAAAAAACATACTTGCTATTGAAACTGATATTTTTATTTTGTGTAATAAGCATTGACCAAGAGATGAGTTTAAATGGAGAAACATGGTCAGTGAGGATTCATATAGCTGACCCCGACTTGGGATTGTGACGTAGTTGTATGTGCTGAAATTTTGTTGCATGTGTTTCAATTTCACGTAGATATTTGTAGATAATCTCATTAATATATCATAAAATGAAAGGGCCAATCAGTTTTATTATTTTGGTAAGGAAACAAGTATTTCCATTGGAAACTAATAAGTAATAATTTCACAAAGGAACTATATTATTTCATTTCTATTTATGGTGCACATAAAACTACTTGTTCATCTTACCATGCTCATTTGCCAGCTAGATAGCGTACAGAAATAATGTCAAATCTTATGAACTATCTACATAACGAACCTCCTATCATTTGTGTACCAACTTGCCTCTGGTGCAGCCTCGTATTATTATTATTTACTAAACCAGAGTTGATCAGCCTGTGTATTGTTGAGAGCAGCACAGAATAAAGTTCTTCCTGTTGACGTACAGAACATTGGATTTACAAAGTTTAATTGTCAGATATAGATTTGGTTGAAGTAGAGGAACAGTGACGAGGCTACCTGGATGGACAGTGGACCCGAGTCGGTTATATAGACTGCAGGCCCAGCATTAACTACGGCATTACTCTGAAAACAGTAACAGACATGGTCATGTTATTAAGAGAAAAACTAATCCATTTAGTAGAGAGCAAAGTATAATACCCCATTGTCACCCATTCGGACTCCCATCACTGTGCGGCCAAGTTCCAGAAAATATGCACCTAGATTGTTGAACATTGTTCCGATTGTTGTCTGTGCATTTAACTGGGTTCCCTGGCGCACCCTCGGATCACCCACGTTCAGATTTTGGCGCAGATCCCTTTCCAATTCCTATGCCAACAGAAAATCCAACCAGTCAAAAATGTTCTGCTTATCTTACAAGAAAACATAAGTAGGAGCACGCACTTACAAGAAAGCGCTGTTCAGTTTGGCTTATAAGCATATCCCTAGTGGACGACAGCAGTCTTGCTAATTGTTCTACTTCTGGAATTCCTTGTGAAGGAGTGAAAGGATTGAATGCACTTCCGCGTACCTCATTCGTATTGTTTTCTGTTCCTGATTATAGAAAATGACTTAGCCGCAAACCTCTAAAGTGAAAGGAAAACATAAAAGAGGAAGAGAAGTACTGACCATTTATACTATATTCTTGTCTCATTATGTTGAGATATCGTGACAAAGTTTCTATAGAGTTAGGGATTTCCTGCAACAACCAGACTGTTATACAGTACTTGTCTACAACCTAAATTACAAATCCCAAGAAACGGCAGCGACAACCCCCTCAATATTACTTCAAAGTGACAAAGGGAAGAACACGCGTTTCGCAGAGGATGTATACACAAATAATGCATTGACATATAAGAACTATAAGGATGATCAGTATGATTAATAGGCGAATGAACTTACCTGTTGAGTATCTGGAGAAATCCCATCAGTAGCACCTGAGGTAGAGCAAATAGAACAGGCAGGAGTAAGTATAATGTAAAGATACGAAGTATAATGTTCTTCAGCTAGAATAGAGAGAACTGATCATGAGCCGAAGGTCAAATGCATTAACAAATAACATGACTTACAATCACGATTCAAGTGAACCATAAATTGACGATCCAACAACATGGTTAAGATAAAGTACCAAAATCACCTGATCAGTAAGCAGAAGGAGTAGGTGGTGGCACGTCCATCTTAGAACTTAGAAATGACAAAAAACTATTCATAGCTTGCAACCAAATATTTGAGAAGTATTAAATGGTTTTGAAATTTTCTACTTTCACTTGCGACACAAAAAAAAAATTACGTAAAGAACAATCAGTAAACAATTTGTAATGGATATTTAGGAGGAGATTGTCTACACAACTTCTGAACCAACATCATATATTAAAGAAAGCTCATTACCAAAGGATGACGACATGCTCTGGACAGTGCAAACCAGATGCAAAGTATCACCATTTTGAATATCTAATTAGCATTAAGTCTCCGATGGGGAAAGAAATAATAAGAGCAAAGAGACACAGCCTAAATCTCCTACACATAAATGCATCAAATCTTAAGGAAACTGCCAGCCACTTGATGTTTAAAGAAAACCATTTTTCTCCAAGTAATACTACTTTGAGAAACTACTGCAGTAGTAATGCATTTTAGGTTCAGCAAAATTGCAAAAGAACTTTAAATTGTACTGTACTAAAGATGATCATATATAAAGTGAATAAAAAAGGATACTGTATGAAGAAAGGAGGTCATCATCCTGTAAGAATTTTCCACAATAGATTATACGCTGTTGTTCCACCGGCATCCCAATCAAAAGAGATACGTGTTCTTTCAAGTTCCATACTCTCCTCTGCACGACATCACAAATGGAGATAAGCACATAACCATAGTCATTAAAAAGTGAGAATGCATGCATAAACTATGTGGTTGTGCAAGCAAAAAATCGTATGGTTTAGAGTTAAACATGCATAATTAATGTATCGCACAATTTTCTTTTACTTAATGAAATAGGTAACAGTTCATAAGTTAATATCAACAAACAAGTACCTGATTGCTAATGCGCAAATTGTGGGTTTGAGAGTTCATAGTTTTTACTTTTATCTCAATCATCGTATGAATGCCTTCAAATTTATGGCCCTCAGAAGCTTCACCAGTGTGAGTCATTTCCTTTTAACAGCTTAAGCACCTGAAGCAGGTCAAGTTATAAGATTTAGTCTTTCTCGATTGTTTAAGCGTTCAACATGCAGATCAAGATAATGGGGACTACCAGTTGACTATGAGATCCATCCTCAACAACAATATGAGAGCAGAAATTTACAATGAAAATGGAACTCAAGAAACAAGAACCGAAGAGAAAGTAAATACTTTTTCGAGACAGATAGCAGAAGTACATCTAAACTTATGCGCAGGGTATGTATGGTTAAAGCACAGATATGGAAGTACAAACTCCAAAACAACTAGTTAGATTAATGGAAACTGTTCAGAACTTGCAACTGCAGAATGCATGAAATTAGTTTCTTTACAAGAAACAAACTGAATACCTACCAATCTAATTAAAGTTTCAACTTTAATAGGTATGACCTAGTTTAAGAATGCTACATTGTAACAGGGATAAAAAGACACATATTCATCTAAAAACAAAAGTTTTGCATGACAGTATATATTTAGATTAGAAAGAGGTAAATTTAGTGCCGGATGTGGAGCAATAACTAGTAATAGGTCGATGCGCATATATATGGGAAGAAAAAGTAAGGCTCATTATGTCACAAAGATCATGTAGAAGTCATTCTGATATATTTTGCATTTTAAATTGAGAAGGTTACAAAGATCAGGACCACTAACAAAGTAACATTTTAAATACTCACAATAGTAAAATTGAAGGAAAGCTTCAAGAATACCAAACCTGCACAATAAGTTATCATTAGCAAGTTATAAAGAAGAGAAGCTTTTGAAATGCAGGTTATAAATCTCAGATCTCATGAGCCGTATAAGTACACAAACAATGCAATAGATAAAGCTAAATTCAAATCCAACAATCAAGTAAACAACCAATTCATGAAAGTTACTTGTTTCATTCTACAGCTTAGATAAAATGAAATTCATTTCCCAAAGGGTACACATCACGAACGTTGATATAAACAACAACCTGCTATTCAAGTGGAGAAGGGTAGAGGCGGGGCCCATAGTTTTTAAATCTTGCACCACTGGCCCTCGGGATATCTCTATTACTAAAAGAAAATCATTTCTTAAGCGAAAGAAAATGAACCTTAACGATTATTGAAACCGAAGAGACCAAGAAAGGTTTCAGCACAAAGCACCACTTAATTAGCTAATGAAATTCTCTATGAGAAAGACCAAATGCTATCACGAAAAATTGCTCAATTCATATCCTCTCTGCGTTCATATCTGATTTTAGTACATGCATGATGCCTTTTGATTCGCAAAAACTTTTTCTTGAAGCACACAACAAACTAAAATGCTTAAGGGAAAAGCTCTTTTATCAGAGTTCAGATTGAAAAAATTAATTAAGAAAAACACCAATCTTATCATCCAAATAAGGACATTCCCATATATGGGGGATTTATTTATACATAAACTGAATGTAGAGGTTAGAAATCAAGACTTCAAGAAGGAAAAAAAACGATTCAGATAGAAACAATCAAACTAAAACTATAAGAAGCTTTATCAAAAACCTGAAAATCCTCAAAAAATTCATCACTCAATTAACTGAAAAAACACAGTAAAATCACTGGGTAAGAATAACCTGAAGAAGAAGAGAAGAAACGTAATGCCCAGAAGGAGAGAATTGTTGAATGTGAACAGCTATATATGAAGAAGGCTTACTCTTTTTGTCTTTGCTGGACATTTATTCTGTAATCCATTTTGGATTTTGACTCTTTATAATCCATTTTGGATTGTGCCTACTCTTACACTTCTTCAACTCTGTGGTAATTGAGGCAATGTTTTGCAGATTCACTTTTTTTTCTTTCTTTTGACTATATGTTGAAGCATCAAACTGTCATCACTAAATAGAAATACGCAAACCACATTTTCTTTAATAAGAAACAGTTACGAGGAAGTACAGGTGGGGTACCAATTTATGGGGTGTTGAAATTGTAAGTCCCGCATCGGTGGATGAATGGGAATTTCACTCTATAAAAGGAGGCCTAATATTTAGGATTTATGTACACCTCTCATTTGCCTTTTATCTTCTTAAGGCATTTGTATCTTCTCTCTTTAGTATTATTTCACTTGTAATTTTAGAGTGGAATAAAATATTGATTGTGTCCGAGGAAGTAGGCAAAATTGGCCGAACCTTGTAAATTCTGGTGTTCTTTTATTGTTGTCTTATTGTCTTGTTTATTATTTAGTGGTTGTCATAATTTTTGGTATAGTAGTTGTGACTCATTCACACTATATACATTTGGCTTCCGCAACAATTGGTATCAGAGCCAAGGTACTGTCTAAGTATGCTCTGTGGTTGCAGCATAGTCTGATCTTCCACATCAGAAAAGATCTATCTTGGTAACTGAGTCAAGGTTCTGTCTGAGTATGCTCTGTGGTTGCAGCTTAGTCTGATCTTCCACACCAGAAAGAAAATAATCTTGATTTGTGTCGTCAGCTACTAAATAATATTTGTGTCAAAATGGGAGACATTAAACAAGAAGAATCTACATCAAGTGTCAATAATACGTCATCGTTGGCATCTTCGCTTATGACAAGAATTGTGTCAAATGCAAAATTTGCGGTAGAAATTTTTGACGGGTCAGGACATTTTGGGATGTGGCAGGGCGAGGTTCTAGATGTTCTTTTTCAACAAGGGCTAGATCTTGCCATTGAAGAAAAGAAACCAGATGTTATTGGAGAAGAAAATTGAAAAATTATCAATCGTGTTACTTGCGGTACCATTCGATCCTACCTTGCTAGAGAGCAGAAATATCCATACACAAAGGAAACTTCTGCAAGTAAATTATGAAAAGCACTGGAGGATAAATTTTTGAAGAAAAACAGTCAAAATAAATTGTACATGAAGAAGAGACTGTTTCGCTTCACCTATATTCCCGGTACCACAATGAATGAACATATCACCAGTTTCAATAAGTTGGTCACAGATTTGCAAAATATGGATGCAACTTTTGATGATGGTAACTTGGCCTTGATGTTGTTGGGGTCACTTCCTAATGAGTACGAGCACCTTGAAACTACTCTACTCCATGGAAATGACGAAATTTCTCTTAGAGAAGTTTGTTCGGCTTTGTACAGCTATGAACAAAGAAAGGGAGAAAAACAGAAGGGCGGAGAAGGAGAAACACTAATTGTGAGGGGTCGTCCTCAAAATCAAACGAGGGCTAAGAAGGAAAGATCCAAGTCGAGATCTAGACCCAGCAAAGATGAATGTGCCTTTTGTCGAGAAAAGGGGCACTGGAAGAAAGACTGTCCGAAGTTGAAGAATAAGGCCAGACATAATAATGGAAAGGCCATTATGGATTCAAATGTAGCTGATTGTGATGATTCAGACTTCTCATTAGTTACAACAGAGTTATCAACAGCATCAGACATATGGTTGATGGACTCGACTTGTAGCTATCATATGTGTCCCAACAAGGACTGGTTCGTGAATTTTCAAGAAGGAGAATATAGAGTCATCCACACAGCGGATAACAGCCCTCTTACCTCATATGACATTGGTTCAATAAGATTAAGGAGCCATGATGGAATGATCGGAACATTAACAGCTGTTCGATATGTACCGGGTTTGAAGAAGAATCTCATCTCTGTGGGAGCTCTAGAATCAAAAGGGTTCAAAATCATTGCAGAAAATGGAGTGATGAGAATATGCTCCGGTGCACTAGTGGTAATGAAGGCCAATCGGAAGAACAATAACATGTACTGCTATCGTGGTAGCACAGTTATTGGGACAACAACAGTGACATCCAGTGATGACAAAGAGGCAGAAGCAACCAGGCTATGGCACATATGCTTGGGACATGCTGGAGGGAAATCCTTGAAAGCTCTATCTAATCAAGGATTGTTAAAAGGCGTAAAGACTTGCAACTTGGAGTTTTGCGAGCATTGTGTCAAAGGGAAACAGACAAGGGTTAAATTTGGTACAGCGATCCATAATACTAAAGACATTTTGGATTATGTACACTCTGATGTTTGGGGTGCTTCCAAAACACCTTCATTGGGTGGGAAGCACTATTTTGTAACCTTTGTTGATGATTTTTCCCGAAGAGTGTGGGTGTATACAATGAAGAGGAAAGATGAAGTGTTGGGAATTTTTCTCAAATGGAAAACGATGATGGAGAATCAAACATGCAGGAGGATCAAGTATATTCGCACAGACAATGGAGGTGAATACAAAAATGATCATTTCAATAAGGTCTGTGAAAATGATGGCATCGTCCGACACTTCACTGTCAGACATATACCACAACAGAATGGAGTGACAGAACGTATGAACCGGACTTTACTGGAGAAGGTACGGTGTATGTTGTCCAATGCTGGCTTGGGCAAAGAATTTTGGGCTGAGGCAATTACATATGCATGCCACCTCATTAATCGTCTACCATCTGCTGCTATTGATGGCAAGACACCATTTGAAAAATGGTATGGAAAACCTGTTGTAGATTATGACTCTTTGCACGTGTTTGGCTCAATTGCATACTATCATGTGAAAGAGTCAAAATTGGATCCGAGAGCAAAGAAGGCTATATTTATGGGGATTACTTCTGGAGTCAAAGGATACCGCTTATGGTGTTCAGAGACAAGGAATATTATATTCAGCAGAGATATTACCTTTGATGAATCTGCCATAACAGATAAGGTGACAGTTGAAGATGTCAAACAAACTGGTGGTGCATCAAAGCAGGTGGAGTTTGAGGGAAAATTTATTTTTCCTACACAAGAAGTAGAGGAGGAAACTCATGAAAATTACCCTCTGGAAGAAGAGCCAGTAGAAAGGGAGATTCCAACTCAGGAACCTCGACAACAACTTGAATCAATAGCAACCAGCAGGCCAAAAAGGACAATAACGAAACCTGTTCGTCTCATAGAGACGGTTGCTTGTGCAACCTCAATTGTAGCTGATGGTGTTCCTACCACTTATAAAGACGCAATCCAAAGTTCAGAAGAAGATAAGTGGAGGATTGCCATGAATGAAGAAATGCAGTCCCTTCATCAAAATCATACATGAAAATTGGCCAATCTCCCGAAGGGAAAGAAAGCAATTGGGTGCAAATGGGTATTTGCAAAGAAAGAAGGATTTCCTAACCAAAAAGATGTTCGCTACAAAGCAAGATTAGTGGCCAAAAGATATGCTCAAAAGGAGGGAATTGATTACAATGAAGTATTTTCTCCAGTTGTAAAATATTCCTCCATTAGAATTATGTTGGCTTTGGTAGCACAATTGGATTTGGAACTAGTTCAGATGGATGTAAAAACTGTATTTTTACATGGAAACTTAGAGGAGGAAATCTACATGACTCAGTCAGAAGGATTCAAAGTTGCTGGAAAAGAAAATATGGTATGCAAACTTGAAAAATCATTGTACGGATTGAAACAATCTTCTAGACAATGGTACAAGCGATTTGACAAGTTTATGTTGCGGCAAGGGTACAAGAGAAGCAAATACGATCATTGTGTGTATTTGCGCAAACTTAATGATGGTTCCTTTGTATATCTTCTCCTATATGTTGATGATATGTTGATAACTTCCAAGAATTCGGAAGAAATTGATAAGTTGAAGATTCAACTGAAGGAGGAGTTCGAGATGAAGGATCTGGGTGAGGCAAAGAAAATTCTTGGCATGGAGATAATAAGAGATAGACGTTCAAAGAAACTCTGTTTATCTCAGAAAGAATATTTGAAGAGAGTACTACATCGTTTTGGCATATAAGCCAACTAGTACGCCACTTGCTCCCCATTTTAAGCTAAATACTACTATGTCGCCAAAGGATGAAACTGAACAGGAGTATATGTCAAGGGTACCATACGCAAATGCTGTTGGTAGCTTGATGTATGCAATGATTTGCACGATACCTGACATTTCACAAGCCGTTGGAGTTATTAGCAGATATATGCATAATCCAGGAAAGGAGCATTGGCAAGCTGTGAAGTGGATTCTACGGTATATTCATAGTACTGTAGATGTTGGGTTGGTTTTTGAGAAGGAAGGCAATCGGTCTGTAGTTGGATATTGTGACTCAGATTTTGCGGGTGATCTGGACAAACGAAGGTCAACTACTGGTTATGTGTTTACTTTTGCAAAGGCACCAGTTAGTTGGAAGTCTACTTTAGTCAACAGTTGCTTTGTCTACAACAGAGGCAGAGTACATGGCTATTACAGAGGTTGTGAAGGAGGCAATTTGGCTTCAAGGGTTGCTAAAGGAGCTTGGTATTGAACACAAAAATATTATAATTTTTTGTGATAGTCAAAGTGCTATTCAATTAGCGAAGAACCAAGTTTATCATGCAAGGACGAAGCACATTGATGTTCGGTATCATTTCGTACGAGAAATCATAGAAGAAGGTGGAGTCACGGTGAAGAAAATTCATACTACGGAGAACCCTGCTGATATGCTGACAAAGGTGGTGACTGCGGTCAAGTTTCAACATTGTTTGGATTTGATCAACATTGTTGAACCCTAAAGATTGAAGATGAAGACACAACCAAAATTTGTTATTGAGAGAAAATTGAAGATGTGAAATTTTGCCAAGGTGGAGATTTGTTGAAATTGTCAGAAGTCCCACATTGGTGGATGACAATTTTGAATGGGAATTTCACTCTATAAAAGGAGGCCTAATATTTAGGATTTATGTACACCTCTCATTTGCCTTTTATCTTCTTAAGGCATTTGTATCTTCTCTCTTTAGTATTATTTCACTTGTAATTTTGAAGTGGAATAAAATATTGATTGTGTCCGAGGAAGTAGGCAAAATTGGCCGAACCTCATAAATTCTGGTGTTCTTTTATTGTTGTCTTATTGTCTTGTTTATTATTTAGTGGTTGTCATAATTTTTGGTATAGTAGTTGTGACTCATTCACACTATATACATTTGGCTTCCGCAACATGGGGTACCCTTTTCGTCCCAATTTATGTGGCTATTTATAAATTTCGACAGTCAAATAAATTAATTTTAACCGTAAATGCAGTCATAAATTTTTTAAATTTTTTGAAATAAAATTTACATATTCAGATACTCTACAAAAAGTATTACTCCCTCCGTTTCAATTTATGTGAACATATTTACTTTTTAGTCCGTGCAAAAAAGAATGACCTCTTTTCTTATTTGGAAACAATTTACCTTTATGCAACGATTTATAGCCACACAAAATATATGTGCCTCATTTTACACCACAAGTTCAAAAATCTTCTCTCTTTTCTTAAACTCCGTGCCCAGTCAAATAGGTTCACATAAATTGAAGCGGATGGAGTATAAGATAGAATAATTACCGATTCAAAATTTTTTAAAAGTCATATTACAAATCGTAATTAAATAAAAAATCGTTTGACTCTCGAAATTCAAACACTGTCACATAAATTGGGACGGATGAAGTATATAATTTAAATTTTTTTTTACCTATTAACAGTGTATTAAGATTTGTATTAGAAATCGATTTGATTGTGATATTCATGTTTATCATTATAGATTTAAACATTATTGGGTGAAGAAGGTGAAAAATTAAAATTTCATTGTTTGGATTTTTAAAGGCTTGAAAACTCATAAACAGATATCGTGATTTATTGAAATTGTTGATAAACTGAGATTGGAGTTGGCTTGGGATATCATTTAGAAGTTGTGGTTAAAATTTAAAGCTTTCGGTAAAATTTTTAGCTATTTGATGATGTTTTTCATGAGTTAAATTTCGTACGAGGACGAAACTTAATTTTTGTATGATATATTATACAATATTAAAACAAGTATATATGTTGTATAATATTATATATTAGGTGTAAAAATACTGTACAAAAAAATAATGAGTTATGCAACTGTAAACTTGAAACATGGCTACGTAGGTACAATGTAGTGTGGTGAGGTGTATTTTTGTTAAAATCTCTCTATTTAATACACATCTTTTAAATTTACGAGTAAAAGAATATGTGTAACAACGGCCCTAGGCCAGTTTAGGAGTGTGCATAATTTGGTATGTTCCAAATTATAAAAGAAAAACAAAAATTTCGTATTTCAATTTTGGTATTTGGTTTAAATTTTTTTAAAATTAAATATTTAGAAAAACAATACCGAAACGAATACTACATTAGAATGCATACTATATACACACAATACATATATATTAGATGATCTTACTTTGTGCAAAATTTGAAGTATTAGTCAGCGTGGCCAAGGACCGTACATACTTCCTAACACAATTTTGACTATAGGGAATGGACATAAATATTCCTCTAAATTATGGTTGAATTTTCAGTTACACAGTATTAATCTTTGCAAGGGTCCTATTTCCCCTTTAAAATCTTTTGAAACAGACTAAATACAGTACCCTAGGATGGTGAGTTGGCATAGAGAGTGCTCACTCTTGAGAGGCAAAAAAGAAATGTAAATCATATGTGCAAAACTGCAAATGCCATTTGTTTTTTGGATATTTCACAATCAAAAATCGATTGATCAAATCCAACCACCAATTTATTCAAGAACATGAATTTTGAAGGCTTTTGATATGAGAATATTATCTTTTGAATCGACATCAGGATCGGAGAATCGGGATTTGGCCTTCATTGCCACCACTCTGATGCTACTATTTGTTATGACATTTTTTTTTTAATTTGCAACTTCTATCTTATTTCCTTCCCAGAAAAGAGTACATGTGTCACGACCCAAAATACTAACCTGTCGTGATGGCGCCTATCTCAATACTAGGCAAACCGACAACGTCAATAAACCACCATATCTTTGAAGTTTTAAACCATACTATTTAAATTCAGCGAAAGAAAACTCACAAATACATATATAAATACTTCCAAAACCCGGTGTCACTGACTACATGAGTATCTAATATGAATACAAAGTCTGACTGATAAAACACTGTCTGAAAGTATAGAACAGTATAATAACTGAAAAAAAGAGAGTCAAGGTCGTGGACTCCAGGCAGCTAGCTTGATAGTCTCCAACTAATAGCACTCTGAGATCTAACAGTCGCCGTGTCCGAAAGCACCTGGATCTGCACACGAGGTGCGAAGTATAGTATGAGTACAACCAACTCAATAAGTAACAAGACTAACCTCTGGGCTGGAAGTAGTGACGAGCTCCGCAGGTACAGTCCAGTATAAATAATGATACAGAAATGTAGGCATGCTTTCAAGTTTAACAGTTAAACTCAGTACAAGTGAAATAGATCAATACTGTATAATATGAGGAATATGTCATCTCAGTGGAAAGATCTCATGTAATACTGGTAACAAATCATTCGGTCACTCGGTACTGTTTATGGCCAATCCAGTCCAGAGATATCCATCCCGTATATATATACACATCGACTGACAGTCAGTTACTCAGTATCGTATAAGGCCAATCTAGCCCTAGGGTAATTTATTCCCCAAATGTAAATGATACAGACAAGATCCATGTCCAGGGAAAAAGTCATCACAATATAAATAAGGCAAGTCCATGCCCTGGGAAGTCCATCCCGAATATATAATCATCTACGCTCACTGGGGGTGTGTACAGACTTCGGAGGGGCTCCTTCAGTCCAAGCGTAATATAAAGCCGATATATCCTACTGTAGGCGGGCAGTCCCGATCCGTATAATAAATAAGCCTATAAGGCCCGCTGAAGGCGGGCAACCCCGATCCATATAATAATAAAGTCTATAAGGCCTGTTGCAGGCGGGCAGTCCCGATCCATATAATAATAAAGTCTATAAGGCCTGCTGCAGGTGGGCAGTCCCGATCTATATAATAATAAAGCCTATAAGGCCTGTTGCGGTGTGAAGCCCCGATCCAGAACAATAAAGCCTATAAGGCCTGTTGCGGCATGCAACCCGATCACATAATAATAATAATATATATAAAGCCAATATGGCCTGCTGCGGCGCGCAGTTCGATCCCATTAATATCCTCACAATGGATGAATATGACAGAGTGTAAAATGTACATTTTAAAAATAATTAATTTAACAGCAACACGATCCCACGGGTCCCAAAATATCGGCACGTAGCCTAAACATAATCTTTAATAAGAGTCTCATCTCAATTTCTCTAACTCGTGGAGTATACACGGATAATAACATGGTTCTTTAATTTTTTTCAACTCTAAAAAATTTATTTAAGTCACAATTTCTGTGGTGCACGCTCATACGCTCGTCACCTAGCATGTGCGTCACCTCCAACAATTGATATAACACAACATTTCGGGATTCATACCTTCCGAACCAAGGTTAGAAATGTTACTTACCTCAAATCGTATAATTCTTTATTCTGCTATGCCTTTGCCTCGTGAATCAGCCTCTGAACACCTCAAATCTAGCCACAGTTAATTCAATTTAGTCAATACTAATTATAGGAATTAATTCTATATGAAAATACTAATTTTCCAACAAAATTTGAAATTTAACTCAAAAATCACGTCTCGAAATCCGACGAAACTTACAAAAATCGACAACCCATTCAATTACGAGTCCAACCATACCAATTTTATCAAATTCTAATAATAACTCGACCTCCAAATCTAAAAATTTCGTTCCTAAAAAGTTTTGCAAAAAACTTGATTTCTTCCATTTAAATCCGAAATAAATGATGAATATAACCATGGATTTATGAAATATAATCACTTTTGGATATAGGACACTTACCCAAGTCGAAGTAGTGAAGAAATCCTCAAAATCACCCAAGAACCGTGCTCTAAAAATCCAAAAGAAATGAAGGAAGTGACCATTTTTGGTCCTTAAGTTTCTGCCCATTCGTCACTAAAAGTCTATTTTCTGTCACTAAAAGTCCATTTTTCATCACTAAAAGTCCACACCAGAACTTGTTTGCACCAACAGTTATTGTTTTGACTAAAAAGGTTCTAACTCTATCATACGATCTCAGAATTCAAAAAAATGCGGACCACACAATAATTGTGCGGCCGCAGAAATAGATATGCGACCGCACTCAGGAAATATGCGGTCCGCAGAAAAGCCCAGTGCGGACGCACCCAAAATTGTGCGGACCACAGAACATGAGAGATGCGGCTGCAATCCAGAATTGTGCGGCCGCAGAGTCAACTATTGTCAAGATCTGAAGAGAAGTGCGGACCGCACATATAATTGTGCGGCCACAGAACCTCCGAAAGGGCAATTTTGTCCGAAAATTTCAGCTTTGTATTAATAGACTACTTTCATGAAATTAGGTCGTGTTTTGAATATTGAAAGTCCCGTAGTCATTTTTTCTTACCTCTTTAGGCAACTTTACCTTACTTTGGTGATTTAACATTGGATTTTTATCTTTTAGTCTTGCTATATGAGTTTTATCATCTTTTCTTCTTTATTTTCTTCTATACCCATTATGAGTATCTATATTTTTAACTAAGGTTGTGACCCAACCCTTGTGTGTAAACCTAATGGGTGTTTGATGTATGACTTGTTTATAGTTGGGAGTTTATTATTTAGCCTTGTTTTTGCTTTTAATTGTAGAATTAATGGTTGCAAATATTAGTTCATGCCTATTTGACTTGGTCTCTTCTTCAGAAAGAGAGATTTAGTCTAGGAAAACATGGCTAACAAAAAATTGGGATAAAATCAAGATATTGATAGTCCCAATTAAAGGGTTAAATCTAGAGATAGTAAAACCCGACTTGAGCATTTTATAAACTGTTTTGTTCAATACCCATTTGGACTTGAGAAAACCAAATTGGGCAAAATCACTCTCTTACCGGGAGGAATTGAGTGGGTACTTGAGTATTGATAGCTATAAAACACCCCGACTAACGAAACAAGCTTTAAAGTTTACAACCCGTTAGGCAAATACCTAGGTGAAGGTCATAGCCCTAGGTCTTTTACATTATTTGAAAACAACAACAAAAACAATTTCTTAGTTTTTATTATTTATCTTGCAA
The DNA here is from genome assembly GCF_000715075.1 of Nicotiana tabacum. NCBI lineage: Eukaryota > Viridiplantae > Streptophyta > Magnoliopsida > Solanales > Solanaceae > Nicotiana > Nicotiana tabacum. Next base: position 13,569,354 of record NC_134097.1, on the reverse strand, counting down.
TCTTAGTTTAAATTAGATAAAGGATCAACCAAATCTTGTGGAAGTGTAATTTAAGATAGTTCAAACTTATTCACCATAATATATACTTCTAAATCACATTTATATAGCTCCCTGTGGAATTCGACCCCGACTCTTTGTTGGGTATTACTATTGCATCGACCGTTTCATAACCTCAAATAGAGGTGTGACTTGGACGAGATCAATTTTTGGTGCCGTTGCCGGGGAGCATAAAAACGGATTTAGCTATATATTTGGTTTTGTGTGTGAATTGTCTAATTTTCCTTCCGTATTACTAATCTTTTCGGTGAAATAATTATAGGTGAAACAATGACTCTCAACAACAATGATCCTTTTGGAAACCTGCCTATGGGGCATGTGGACGTGGAAGATGACCAAGTTGAAGAGGTTCCTCTTGAACCTCAAGCAAATAGACGTGGCCGACCGCCTCAAGACAACCTTCCAGTTCCACCCCCTCCACGAAGAGCTGCTCCACACCGGGTGTTGCCGAATGAAGGGTATGCAAGTGCAATAGTCCCGCCTCGCATTAGGGAGGGCAACTTTCAAATCACAAATGTTGTGCTCACATTGCTAGAGCAACGAGGATTCTTCACCGGGGCTCCGAATCAAAATGCGTACAAACACTTGAAGGGATTTGTGGACACTTGCTGGGGGAGTAAACAAACAAACGTCTCCGAGGATGCTTTAAGGTCGAGGCTATTTCCTTTCTCTCTACGGGGTAAAGCCTTGGATTGTTTAGAAAGGTTGCCAAACCATTCCATCCATACATGGGATGAATTGGCGGAGAAATTTATTTTCAAGTTCTTTTCTCCCGGGCATATGGCTACTCTTAGAGACGAGATTCTAGCATTCAAACAAGAAACCAATGAGCCTTTGCATGAGATATGGTAGAGGTACCGAACTATGGTGAAAGAGTGCCCAAACAATGGCATGACGGAGGCTATGATTCAACAAACATTCTATAGGGGGATCAATACTACCAATCAATGTCTGGTCAACCAACTTGCCGGTGGAAATTTCATGACAACGCCATATTGCGAAGTTTGTGAGATCTTAGATGAAATGGAGGATACTTCATCGGCATGGCAAAGTAGAGAAAATGTTCCTCAAGGTGATCCAAACGTGATTCACTTACATAAAGAATTGCATGATCATGGGCAAGCAATTGCCGAGTTGACCACCACAATGAATCAATTAGCCAAGGCTCAACTTCAACAAGTGCAAGGTCCTAAGCAAGTCAATGCAATAAAGGGGGTTAATATGATGGTAAACATGAGAAGGCAAAAGGGTCCTCAAGTGCAAAACCGTGCGAAACATTATATGCAAGAAAATAGTGGTTTGATCAAGATGAATCTTACAATTAAGAAGATGAGGAAGTACACTATATGAACAACTTCCAAGGGCAAAGAAACAACTCTCAAGGCCCGAATCAACAACAATGGAGACCTCATGGTAATCAAAGGAATTGGAATTCTAGCAACCAAGGTAATTGGAATGGCGGTAACAACTAAGGGAATTGGAACAATCAAAACAATCAAGGAAATTAAAATGGTCAAAATAACCAAGGCAATTGGAGTGGCAATAGTCAAGGATATTGGGGAGGCAACAACTAAGGGGGATGGAACAATAACCAAGGAAATCGGGGGTTGGGATTTCAAAGGCCCCCGATGTATCAATAATGGAGCAACCCACCTCCTTATCCTTCCCATCGTCCAAGCTCTTCCAACAATGAGATGGAATGAATTGATAACATGTTCAAACAAATGATGGAGAAGAATCTCTGATGCCCAACTAGCCTCTTATAACACTTCAATTCGCAATTTGAAAGTTCAATTGGGGCCAATCTCGCAAGCTTTAAACACTCGTCCTAAGGGGGCACTACCAAATTATACGGCGGTGAACCAAAGGGTGGGAACAACATGGGACATGTTACGACTATTACTTCAAGGAGTGGAAAAGGTAGGGATGCACCCACCTCAAGTCAAAGAAAAATTATGGATGATGAGCAAGTTGTACAAGAAGATGAGATCCTGAACAATGTGGTGCAAGTAAATGATGAAGTAAGAATTGATATTGATAACAATGTGGAGGAGACTCAATAGGAAGTGAACCTGTGTAGGGAGCACATTGAACTTTAGTGCAAAAGACTAAGGCACCAATGCCAAGGCCTCCTCCTCCGTATCCTCAAAGGCTTGCCAAGAAAAATGGCGAGAATCAATTCAAAAAGTTCATTGACATGATGAAGAGTCTATCTATTAATGTTCCATTGGTTGAGGCTTTGGAGAAAATGCCCGATTATGCAAAGTTCATGAAGGACTTGGTGACAAAGAAGCGGTCGATGAATTGCGAAACTATAAAGATGACTCATCAAGTGAGTGCAATTGTGCATTCAATGGCTCCTAAATTGGAAGATCCCGACGCTTTCACAATCCATTGTACCATTGGAAGTGCCGACTTTGCAAAAGATCTTTGTGATCTTGGGGCAAGTATCAATTTGATGCCCTATTCAGTTTTTAAGACTTTGGGGATTGGGCAACCAAGACCTACATCTATGAGATTACAAATGGCGGATCATACCATGAAGAGACCGTTGGGTATAATTGATGATGTGTTGGTTCGTGTTGATAAATTCATTCTCCCGGCATATTTTGTGATTCTTTATTGTGAAGTGGACTATGAGGTGCCGATTATTCTGGGTAGACCTTTCCTTGCTACGGGGAAGGCTCTTGTTAATATGGAAGCTGGAGAACTCACTTTTCGGGTGGGTGATGAAAAGGTGGTTTTCCATGTGTACAAATCCATGAGAAAACCGAATAGCAATGAAGTGTGTTCGTTTGTGGGCTTGGTGACCGATGTTATTATCGATGATACTAGTGCCACGATGAATGTTGATGATACATTGGAGGCTGTTTTGCTTAACCTTGATGACGGCAAGATGGATGGCTTTGTGGAATGTGTGAACTCATTGCAAGGAATGGGGTCGTACACTTATGAACCCCGCAAATTGTCCTTGTATATTAAAAATCAGAAGACTCCTCCAACAAAGCCCTCAATCTAGGAGCCTCCCATTTTGGAGTTAAATCCAATGCCTCCACATCTCAGGTATGAATTCCTTGGCCCTTGTTCTACTTTACCAGTTATTCTTTCCTCTTGTTTGACTAACGTGCAGGTAGACTCTACATTGGCGGTGCTACAAAACAGGAAAAAAGTTATTGGATGGACATTGGTGGACATTCGGGGAACAGGCCCCGCATTTTTCATGCACAAGATTAATTTGGAGAAGGATGCCAAACCCTCCATTGAACATCAAATGAGGCTAAATGAAGCAATGCAAGAGGTGGTCAAAAATGAGATAATAAAGTGGTTGGATGCCAGTTGTCTATCCCATTTCTGACAGTTCATGGACTTTGCTGGTGTAATGTGTTCCAAAGAAGGGGGCATAACTGTGGTCACCAATGATAAAAATGAGTTGATTCCAACAAGAACGGTGATCGGGTGGAGAATGTGCATGGACTATCGGAAGCTAAAAAAAGTCACAAGGAAAAACCATTTTTCACTTCCCTTTCTTGACCAAATGCTTAATCGATTGGCCAACCAGGCATTCTATTGCTTTCTAGATCGGTATTCAGGCTACAATCAAATCCTTATTTCTCCAGAAGAACAAGTGGTAGTGTCCAAACGTGAAATCAAGAGTATATTGTCCACGTCATTGAATGCTAACCAGACAGATTGGTCAAAGAAGTTGGATGATGCACTATGGGCTTATCGGACTACTTACAAAACTCCTATCGGGATGTCTCCATATCGGTTGGTGTTTGGAAAAGCTTGCCACCTTCCAGTGAAAATTGAGCACAATGCCATGTGGGCTTTGAAGAAGCTAAATCTTGATTGGTATGCAGCTTCCACATTGAGGGTTGCACATTTGAATTAGCTAGATGAATTCCGGTACCATCCATATACAAGTTTGTCCTTATACAAGGAGAAGATGAAGTACCTCTATGACAAGTATATTCGGCATAAGGAGTTTAAAGAAGGTGATTTTGTGTTATTGTTCAATTTTCGATTACGGATGTTTCCGGTAAAGTTGAAGTCTAAATGGAGTGGCCCGTTTGAGGTTGTGAGTGTGACACCCTTTGATACATTGGACTTGAAAAATAAAAATGATGAGATGTTTAGAGTCAATGGTCACCGGATAAAGCATTATCTAGGAAAAGTTAGTGATGGCCACGTCGTGGCAGTGATTCATTTCAAGTGATGATGGTAATATGCGTCGTACTGCGACGTTAAATCAGGCGCTTCTTAGGAGGTAACCCATGTTTCTTTTTCTTCTTCTTCTTTAGATAGGTCTTGTTTTGTGCTAACTGGTTTTGAAATATGTTGCAGGAATAAGTGTGCTTTGCAGGAATTGTTCTCAGAAAAAAAGAGGTTAAGTGTGCTCAGAAAAAATAAAGGCTAAGTGTGCTCAGAAAAATAAAGTGCGGACCGCACAATTTTGAATGCCACAGCAGAAAGGGATCTGCGGCCGCAAAAATCTTGTGCGGACCGCACAACTGGAGATCAGAAATTGCAAACTCTCTGAAGTTGTGCATGCAAGAGAAATGGCCAAAATGCGGCCGCATAAGGAAATGTGCGGTCCGCACGAAAATCTGCGGCCGCACTAAAAATGTGTGGATTGCAGATCATCAATAGGGTAATTTGTAACAGGTAAAGGAGCACGGACCGCACACAAAATTGTGCGGCCACACGCAACTCTTGAGTCCTTTCCCTAACCGGCCAACTATAAATAGTTCTTCCTCACCACTATAAAGTAATATCTAAAAAGGCAACTGCAGGGCGAGTAGAGCTACTCCCCAAGCAGAGGATGATGAGATCCAGTTGGAGGAGCCTGAGGGAGGTGGTGCTGCTATGGACACTGAGACCACATAGAGAGCCCTCTCTACTCTTTCCCTTCCTTGTTTTTATTTTGTTAAGCATTGAGGACAATGCTTATTTTTATTCAGGGGGTGGAGTCTATTTTGATTTGACATTTGACATTGGCATGTAATAACTGATAACATTCTCTTTTTATTTTTACTTTCATTATGTACATATTCTTCTCTCTCTATTGATGTATATATTATCTCTCCCTTTCTCAGTTTGTATATTCATTTATGCTTTCAGCAGTTTACTTCATAGCTTCTTTATTTTATTTTCTCAGTAGTCAATGTTTAGTCTAATAGCTTCTTATTTACTTTAATAGCTTCTTTTTAATTTAGTAATTTCTTTTCATGTTTTAGTGATCAATAAGCCTTTGATTTTCTTAATGTCACGGTTCTTTCCAAAGGTTATTTTTGTGTGAATCAGGTGACTCTTCCCAACGATGGATGGCGTGACAACCTTCTTAAGGGATTGGGTTCGTTTTTGATCTTTAGGTAAGAACAATAGTAATAATGAATAAGAGGACCTAATTGAGTCGAACTAGAAGAGCCGAGCATGCTTCACTTGGTACCAACACACTTTACTACAAGCTTATGATTAAAAATAAGTTCTTGGAATGAAATAGCTCTAGTTAGTGACCTTTTGACTTTTATGTTGACTTAAGCAATCATCGAGTGGTGTAGTTGAACCATTAGTGATTTTCAATCTCGAATATGGTTGTTGTGGGCCCTCAACTCTATCCTCTTGAATAATCCAGTTGTGTGAGAGGTGAGATATTTTATTGCAAGTCCAAGTACCCGTACGAATGGTCTAGAACTTGCCCCGAATATGTTTCTAGGAGAAATTCTAAGTTTTGCTTGGATTGAGAAGTGATTGTAGGCTCTCCTTGACCCGTTTTGAAATTTTCCATGATCCACCAATGTTGTTATCCCTAGTCAATCCTTTTGAGCCTAAAACCTTTCTCATTTGATAACCATGTTATAAGCCTTTACCCGTTAGTGATCCCTTCTTGGCAACTGAACTTTCCTTAACACTCTTGGGAAATAATTGGCTAAAACATAAATTTGGGGGAGAGACGAGAAATTTGAAAGTGGTATCAAGGTCCAAAAAGATAAAGGAAATGAAGAAAAGGAAAGGCAAAGAAAAAGAAATAAAGAAATAAAATACAAAAAAAGAAAGTGAATAAGTTGAATAGTTGAAGGGATTCAATGAAAAGCAAAAATGCAAAGCATGGAGAAAACAAAGAAGGAGAAAACGAATAACATGACCAAGAAAGAATGATGTTAAGTCTCTCTAGTTCCCCTAAGGAAAAAGAAATTGACTCAAAGAGTTGGCAAAGCTTGAGCCAAAAAGAGAAAATGGAGTGCTTAAGGAAATATGAACCCGTTCTATTCCAACATTTTCTACCTTAGTCCAAAAGCCTTCATTACATTCTGAAAAATCCGTACGTGATTCAAGCCGAGTGAACTTACATTAGTGGTGATTTACATGAGGGGCAAGCATATGGTACTTAAAGCCGTACTTGTGACATTCTTTTGAGAGAGATGAGCGAACTTTTCACAAATCCTTGAAGTGAGTGCTACATTCTTAAGTGAGATATTCTAACGGAGAGTAGATGAGGAGGAGTTTGGGATCTAAAATGACCTACATAAAAAAGCGAACTTCCTTGATGAGTAAAGTCAACTCTTGATGCTCTAGTGTCACATTAGAATTATTTGTGCCTAAAACTTCAAATCATTGCCTTGTTGATAATTCATAAGTGTTGTGGGTAGTTATTGGTCCCAATTGATGTGTGTTTGGTTCACCTTAGATTAGCTGGAATAGCTCTTATCTTGTAGAGGTGGAAATTACCTTATTTGCTTGAGGACAAGCAAAAGCTTAAGTTTGGGGGAGTTGATAAGTGGGAATTTTGACTACTTATTAGCGCCTTTTAGCTTTCGTTTTAGTCCAATAGTGTCTAATTGTATTCCCGAAAATTGATGAAATATGCTTACTTGCAAAAATATTAGAAAATGTGCCACTACGATGAAATCCAACTCAAGGAGGAGTGATCTGAAAAAGGACAAAAATCAGGCACAAGGGCTCAAGTGCAGACCGTAGTTTTTTATCTGCGGCCGCAGAATGTGAACGAAAATCAACGGAGCCCCAGTGCAAAGTGCGGACCACACAATTATTGTGCGGCTGCAGAAGCTACGTAAGAGCCAAAGTTCAGAGAGTTTCATTTCAAGCTCAAGAAGAAATGCGGACCGCACAATAATTGCGCGATCGCAGAAATAGCTATGCGACCGCACTTAGGATATGTGCGGTCCGCAGAAGAGCCTAGTGCAGCCGCACCCAGAATTGTGCGAACCGCAGAACATGTGATATGCGGCCGCCATCCAGAATTGTGCGGCTGCAGAGTCAACTCCTGTCAAGATCTGAAGAGAAGTGCGGACCGCACATATAATTGTGCGGCCGCAGAACTTCCGAAAGGGCAATTTTGTCCGAAAATTCCAGCTTTGTATAAATAGAATACTTTCACGAAATTAGGTCAAGTTTTGAATATTGAAAGTCCTGTAGCCGTTTTTCCTTACCTCTTTAGGCAACTTTAGCTTACTTTGGTGATTTAACATTGGATTTTTATCTTTTAGTCTTGCAATATGAGTTTTATCATCCTTTCTTCTTTATTTTCTTCTATACCCATTATGAGTAGCTAGATTTTTAACTAGGGTTGTGACCCAACCCTAGTGTGTAAACTTAATGGGTGTTTGATTTATGGCTTGTTTATGGTTGGGAGTTTATTATTTAGCCTTGTTCTTGCTTTTAATTATAGAATTAATGGTTTCAAATATTTGTTCATGCCTATTTGACTTCGTCTCTTCTTAAGAAAGAGAGATTTAGTCTAGGAAAACTTGGCTAACAAGAAATTGGGATAAAATCAAGAGATTGATAGTCCCAATTAAATGGTTGAACCTAGAGATAGTAAAATCCGACTTGAGCATTTTATGAACTATTTTGTTCAACACTCATTTGGGCTTGAGAAAGCCAAATTGGGCAAATTCACTCTCTTATCGGGAGGTATTGAGTGGGTACTTCAGTGTTGATAGCTATAATACACCCCGGCCAACGAAACAAGCTTTAAAGTTTACCACTTGTTAGGCAAACACCTAGGTGAAGGTCATAGCCCTAGGTCTTTTACATTATTTGAAAAAACAACAAAAACAATTTCTTAGTTTTAATTATTTATCTTGCAATCTTAGTTTAAAATAGATCCAGAATCAACCAAATCTCGTGGAAGTGTAATTTAAGATAGTTCAAGCTCATTCACCATAATATATACTTCTAAATCTCATTCATATAGCTCCCTGTGAAATTCAACCCCGACTCTTTGTTGGGTATTACTATTGCATCAGCCGTTTCATAACCTCAAATAGAGGTGTGACTTGGACGATATCAGTCACCAAACCCAAGAATATTGCCACCGAAACATCTATAAAAATCTCACCACATCATAATTATCAAAAGAACTGAGCATACCATTACCATACTGATCCAACTTGTTACCCATTTGTCCTATTTTTTCTGAGTTTCTTCTGAATTACTCTCAAGTTGACATTTCTCCTTGTGAGAACACTACTATCCTTACCCACAGCTCACTACAAAACATCCTAATATAAAACCATACCACCCTAAGGCCCATAAGCCACTGTATTCTTCTTAATAACCACAAAAGTACCACAACCGAGACCTCCACATTGAAAAGACCTTATGTGGATCCCTTTTACCTTTCTTGCACTAGAATGTAGAATCCACAGTCATACAAAATTACCGCAAGTCCCGGCACCATCCAGTGTAAATAACCGATTCTGGCAATATACAAATTTTGATTTTTTTTTTCAATTGATACATATGCATTTTGAATCCATTAGAACCTTTTCGAAAGTCACCAACTATGCTCAAATCTAAATTGTACCGCCCAAACTGGCTGAAAGACACAAGATCCATTAGCACAACAGCCCCCAAAGAAGTAACCCTGCCTTAACACCACCAATCAAATTCCTACTTCGTGCGCACTACATCCTTTAAAATAACAATTTAATCATTTCATGATATTTTATATTTTCATAAAGTGTAATATAACCCGCATTCAAGAAATTTTCTTACTCGAGTCATCCCTGATATCAACCTCTGCAAGTCATAAATAATCAACAAGTATGCCTCGGACCAAAACCAATACCACACATAATTGTCCCATCAAATCGTAGATAGCAAACTCCCCCACTTGGCTCAAACCATATAACAAAACATCTGATAACTCACCATACCTATACTCTACTATTGTCATAATCCCGCAGTCAATTCCACGAAAATTCTTCACAAGCTCAGGTAACACAAACCATAAAATACCTCAAATCATCTACTAAGCTCGCCTTCATCCCCGTGATGGTCAAGTCAACTTTCTCAACTAATCCAAACTCAAATCTCAACACATATACCCCGTTGGGAGAATAGAAACCCTCTACTCAACAATATAAGGAACACACATACGTAAATTACTCCACAGGAGATAATCAACATGCTTAGCCTCAAATTGGCATCTTGTTATACCCTTTCGCAACCACAATTACTACGGAATCACTCAATATTTCTGAGTTTGAACTCATCAACACGACATGAGATTTAATTTGTCAAATAATTTAACAACGTGAAAGATCCCTCGACACATTCATACTCGAGACTATACATCAAATCAAGATCCAAATCAGCTTAACACATCCCATAATCACATCATACTTATCATACAGCCATTTAACCGCTCTTCGAGCCACGAATTCTTCTCGTAAGGACATTATCGGACATATGAGTCCAAATGTACAAGTTCTCACAACCGAAACTGCCGAGTCTAATCTGCGGTTTAAACCTGGCCTCAAGTCCTCTAGACTTGTCCAGCACCAAAAAATAGAATACATATCTCGAACCTCGTTCATGGAATCACAAGCCAATGATGCACAGCTGATACTGAGCGCTCACATACGCACACAAATGCGTGGAAGAAATTCAAAGAGTTATGTTTCAAGCTGAATCAATTCCGCATGATAGAATACAAGAAAGTAAAATTTTTCTAAGGGTTCGGCAGCCTCTCGAAGATAAGTATAGACATCTCCGTACTGATCCGCAATACTCTACTAAACATGCTCATGACTCGTGAGACATATGTAAGCCTGGGCTCTGATACCAACATGTCATGACCCAAAATTCTAACCTATTATGATGGCGCCTATCTCAATATTAGGCAAGCCGACAACTTTAATAAACTACCATATCTTTGAAGTTTTAAACCATACTATTTAAATTCAGTGGAAGAAAAATCATAAATACAGATATAAATACTCCCTAAACCCGGTGTCACTGAGTACATGAACATCTAATATGAATACAAAGTCTGACTAACAAAACACTGTCTGAAAATATAGAACAATACAATAACTGAAAGAAAGAGAGTCAAGGTCAGCGGAATCCAGACAACTATCTTGATAGTGTACAACTGATAGCACTCTGAGATCTAACAGTCGCCGTGTCCGAAAGTACCTGGATCTGCACATGAGGTGCAGAGTGTAGTATGAGTACAACTAACTCAATAAGTAAAAAGACTAACCTATGGGCTAAAAGTAGTGACGAGCTCCGTAGGTACAGTCTAATATAAATAATGGTACAAAAATATAGGCATGCTTTCAAGTTCAACAGTTAAAATCAGTACAAGTGAACTAGATCAATACTGCATAATATGAGGAATATGTCATCTCAGTGGAAAGACCTCATGTAATACTGGTAACAAATCACTCGGTCACTCGGTACTGTTTATGGCCAATCCAGCCTAAGGAGATTCCATCTCGTATATATATACACATCGACTGACAGTCAGTCACTCAGTACCATATAAGGTCAATCCAGCCATGGGGTAATTTATTCCCCAAATATAAATGATACAGACAAGATCCATGTCCAGGAAACAAATCATCACAATATAAATAAGGCAATTCTATGTCCTGGAAAGTCCATCCCGAATATATAATCATCTACGCTCACTGGGGGTGTGTACAGACTCTAAAGGGGCTCCTTCAGCCCAAGCATAATATAAAACCGATATGGCCTACTGCAGGCGGGCTGTCCCGATCCGTATAATAAATTAGCCTATAAGGCCTGTTGTAGGCGGGCAACCTCGATCCATATAATAATAAAGCCTATAAGGCCTGCTGCAAGCGGAAAACCCCCATCCATATAATAATAAAGCCTGCTGCGGCATGCAACCCCGATCCAGAATAATAAAACTTATAAGGCCTGTTGCGACGTGTAACCCGATCCCATAATAATAATAACATAGATAAAGCCAATATGGCCTGCTGCATCGCACAGTTCGATCCCATAAATATCCTCACAATGGATGAATATGACAGAATGTGAAATGTACATTTTTAAACAATTAACTCAACAACAACACGACCCCATGGGTCCCAAAATATCAGTACGTAGCCTAAACATGATCTTTAATAAGAGTCTCATCTCAATTTCTCTAACACGTGGAGGATACACGGATAATAACATGGTTCTTTAATTTTTTTCAACTCCACAGAATTTATTTAATTTACAATTTCTATGGTGCATGCCCACACGCTCGTCACCTAGCATGTACGTCACCTCCAACAATTGATATAACACAATATTTAGGGATTCATACCTTCCGAACCAAGGTTAGAAATGTTACTTACCTCAAACCGTGTAATTCTTTATTCCACTATATCTTTTCCTCGTGAATCGGACTCCGAACGCCTCAAATCTAGCCACAGTTAATTCAATTCAGTCAATACTAATTATAGGAATTAATTCCATATGAAAATACTAATTTTCCAATAAAATCCGAAATTGAACTCAAAAATTGCCAGTGGGTCCCATGTCTCAGAATCCAACAAAACTTACAAAATCCGACAACCCATTCAATTATGAGTCCAACCATATTAATTTTATCAAATTCTGATAACAACTCGACCTCCAAATCTAAAATTTTCGTTCTTGAAACGTTTTGCAAAAATCTTGATTTCTTCTATTTAAATCCAAATTAAATGATGAATATAACCATGGATTTATGAAATATAATCACTTTTGGATATAGGACACTTACCCAAGTCGAAGTCGTGATGAAATCCTCAAAATCGCCCAAACCCAAGTCGAAGTCGTGAAGAAATCCTCAAAATCGCCCAAGAACCGTGCTCCAAAAATTCAAAATGAAATGACCATTTTTGGTCCTTAAGTTTCTTCCCATCCGTCACTAAAAGTTCATTTTCCGTCACTAAAAGTTTATTTTTCGTTACTAAATGTCCATTTTCCGTTATTAAAAGTCCACACCAGAACTTGCTTGCACTAGCAGTTATTGTGTTTCACTAAAAAGGCTCTAACTCCATCATATGATCTTGGAATTCAACGATGCTTGTTACTATAAGTCACAAATAATAACACGAGCCTACTCGTTCAATCGAAACTCAATTCGAAGCTCATTTGCTCAATGCGATATCAATTTCGCTCGTTAAACAATTAACTCATGTTTCGCGCTAAAAACCCAATCGCGACTTGATGAAATTAAACCAAACTTTCCATATCATTCCTATAATTCATTATCAAAATCTCAAAAGTCTTAAAATCGAATTTCGATCTCTAGAACTAAAAATGAACCTTTGGATCATTACATGCTTATGCTCAAAACACCAAACTCTTCCAAAAACTCTTCCAAAACTCATCCGAGCCCATGGGACCCCAACCAAGTATACTAGCAAGTCCCATAATATGGCACAAACTTAGTCGATACCTCAAATTATATTGAACAACACTAAAATACGAATCACACTCCTATTCAAGCCTATTCAAAACTAACAATTTCCAACTTTTACTTTCAATGCCGAAACCTATCAAATCAAGTCCGATTGACCTCAAATTTTACACACAAGTCATAAATGACATAACGAATCTATTCAAATTTTTAGAATCAGATTTTGACCCCGATATAAAAAAATCAACTCACCGGTCAAACTTCCAACTTAAATTTCTATTTCACTCATTTCAAGCCTAATTTAACTACAGACTTCCAAATAATTTTTCGGACACGCTCCTAAGTCCAAAATCACCATACAGAGCTGTTGGAATTATCAAAACTCTCTTCCGGGATCATTTACACATAAGTCAATCACACGATCAACCTTTTCAACTTAAGTTTTCATCTTCGAGACGGAGTGTCTCAATTCATTTCGAAACCTCACCGGACCCGAACCAGTTACCCCAACAAGTCACATAATAACTGTAAAGTACAAATTGAGCAGTCAATGGGGGAATGGGGCTGTAATACTCAAAATAATCGGCCGGGTCGTTACAATATGGAGGGGGACTTAAAACCTTGTCCTCTAGCAGATCATGAGAGTTTATAAGCTTAAACTATATTATTCTATTACCATGACTATTTCTAGGTTGCATAAATATGAAACTAAAACAGTAAGGCAGCCTGTCTGCTGCTGAATCTTGATTACGGAGGTTCATAATTAATTTCAGCTGCCTTCATTTGTCTAATCCCGAATGAAGCAAGTTCCCACTTGTCCAGATGCATAAGTCCACTAACCTGCTTTGGTAGATCCTCATACGTGGTGAAAATAAGTTGTTCTCGATGTGTGTGACTCATTGTAGCCAATTTATCCGCAACTCTATTAGCTTCCATGTAGCAATGTTGCAATGTTATATTCCTTTAAATTATAATTCTCTTGATCTCTTCTACAATTTGTATAATTCTCTATGGTGTTGCTTCCCCCTCATTCACGCATGAGGTTATCAGTTTGGAGTCTGCCTCTGCTACAATGGTGTGTAGCCCCTTTTTCCAGAATTGTTGCAGTCCATAGAGCATAACCTTACTTTCTGCCAAGTTGCTAGTGCATGGTCCAATGTATATAGAGTAAGATAGTATGAATTTTCCATTGTTATCTCTAATTACTCCTCTAATTCCACAATTACAATCAATGCAACTACCATCACTGTTAAGTTTGATAGCCAATTTCGGAGGTTTTTGCCATCTAATCAATCTGTATGCACTACTGATAATGGGTTGATCAATCACGTTTTGTTGCTGGACCCAAGAGAATGGTAGATTTATCCTTCCAAATATTTGTTTGATCAGTTCATGGAGAGTGTAAGATATTAAACTCTCTGATCTATGGGCCGATGGAATTTTATTTTCATATTTGCACGCACATCTCGCTCTGCATAATTCCCAGATTATCAAGGCTGGTAAGACCTTAATCATGAAAGTTGCCACTATATTTAAGGTTCTATGATTCTATCATTTTGCTACTAGTAGACCCAGATGCACATCCGTTACTTTTATACCAAAAAGGCTTGCAAACCTTGTCCAAATTCCCTGAAAATAATAGGTGATCCACTGTCTCTATTCCATTCGACGGATGTTGACAACAGTAACATCTAGCTTCGATGTTGTAACCAAATCTTGCTAGCTTCTCATCTGTTGGAACTCTATCGTTTAAGGCGCTCCAGGTCATGAAGGCCATTTTAAAAGGCACATGCTTGTTCCATATTCTATTGTTCACTATTCCTTGAGTTTTTCTTTGTCCGAGACTTTCCCATGCAGAGGAGACTGAGAATCTCCCAGTTGAGCTGGTTGTCCATATCACTCTATCTGGTAGGTCTGGGTAAAGTCTAATTTTGTGTTGGTCCACTATATTCTTGACTGAATTTGGTATGTCTTCAATTATTGCATCATACTTCTAGTTGCCTCCTTCTAAGACATCTTTTAATTGGACATATTTAGGTTTCATTCCTGATTGCAAGAATTTATACAAAGGACCTTATTTTGACTAATTATCATACCCAAAAGAGATGTTCCCTCCTCTAGGTAACCATTCAATATTCTGTTCCACATTCTTCCCAACAACACACAAAGCCTTCCAAATGTGTGATTTTCGTGATTTTGCAGTATTTAGCTATCATAAAATCGTTTCACAGAGAGTCCCTAATTCTTAGATTCCACCATGCCTTGGTTGTGAATGAGTCATTTATATCTTTCAAACTTCTAAATTGGACGCCTCCTTCTTTATAGGGATAACACAGAGATTTCCATGATATCCAATGGTGTCAATCATTTCCATCGGAACCTCTCCAAAATAAGTTTGCTAGAATTCTCTCTATTTGCATGAAGACCCCTTTTGGTGGATTTACTATAGCTAAGAGATGCATAGGCATAGATTGTAAGACATTCCTAATAAGAATTGAGTTCCCTCTTGTAGATAGTAGCGTAGTTTGCCACCCCTTCACTCGACTTGTCACCTTATCAATTATTCAGAATAATATGTGATTTTTTGTCTACCTGTAATTAATGGGAAACCCAAGTACTTTGTAGGGAATTCCTTATGTCGCATTCCCGTGATACTCTTTACTCTGGTTATAGCATTTAAGGAGGCATCGGTCTTCAGCATGAAGCAAATTTTTCTTTTTTTTATTTTTTGTCCAGAAGTGTTCTCGTACACGATTAAAACATTCATAACCAGCTCCAAGGTTCTTTTGTGCTCACTAGTAAATATAATTATATCATCTGCAAAGGATAAGTGCTTCATCTGTGGCCCATGTCTTACTATATGGAAACCTGAGTACCTTCTCCGATTTGAAAGAAACTCTGCACTCAATACAAACAATGAAGGTGAGACATGGTCACCTTGCATCAGTTCATTATGTGATTTAAGGAAACTAAATCTTTGACCATTAACTATCAAAGAGTACCAGTTGCTCGAAATATGTTTATACATTAGTTCCACTCATTTGTCTGAGAAACCCAATTTATTCATTAGACTACACAGGTAAGACCAGTCGACCATGTCGTAAGCCTTTGCCATGTCAAGTTTGAGTACTATATTCCCTCCTTCCTTTGGTCTGGATATATCCCTGACTATCTCTTGTGCTAGTAGTATATTTTCATAAATTAATCTCCCTTTAATGAATCATGATTGATTATTGGAGACTATTTTTGGTAAGATCCGGGTCAGTCGAGCATTTAACATCTTTAAAAATATCTTACTCGAAATATTACACAGGCTAATTAGACTAAGTTCTGATAGTTTCTGGGAGAACTCCACCTTTGGAATCATTACTAAGCAAGTGTGAGTAAAGAATCTCGGGATAAAGGCCCTTTGAAAGAAGGAAACAACTATATTATATACATCTTCCGCAATAACTTTCCAGCATTTTTGATAGAAAAGGGCATTTAATCCATCCGGGCCTAGGGCACTTTTCGTACTAATGGACAAGACACAATTTTCGACTTTCTCCAGTGTAGGAATTGCTGTCAGCATTTCATTGTCTTCCTTTGTCACTTTTGGTGTTAAACAATCCAACGCAGACATATCACCTGATGCTTCATTGTGGTTAAATATTCCTTGAAAATGTTCTATTGTTGCTGTGGCAATATCTTGTTCACGTATTTTCCATTCTCCATTATCATCCTGAATCCTTTGAATGTTGAGTCGTTTCCTTCTTACTTTTATTACACCATGAAAATATGCAGTATTCTTATTTTCATCCTTCAACCAATTTGCTATCTCTTTTTGTCTCAGGACTGCATCCTGAATTTAAATATTGATAGTAGTTTGATTTCAGGTTATATAGGTCTAAACTTCTCTCGGCTGTGTTATTCAATGTCAGTTCTTTCTCCAGATTCTTAATTTATTTTTTTAGTTTCTTATTCTCCTCATATATATCTCTAAACGCTTCTCTGGACCAACAACTCAATCTATGGAAAACCTTCCTTAATTTCCGATGAAGGATCCACATAGGGTTACCTCTTATATGTTCCTGCCACACTTCTTGGACTAGTTTGATGGAATCATCATGCTCTGACCAAAAATCTAGGAATTTGAAGTATCTTGGTCCAGTAGTATCTGATGTCTTCATGTTGATTAGTAGAGGTGCATGGTCTGAACAAACTCTTGCTAGATATGTGACAAATATTTTATTTAATGTATCTGCCCACCTTGAGTTTATAAGAAGTCTGTCCAGTCTTTTTCATATTGTTTTGGTTGGTCCCCTGTTGTCACACCAAGTGTATTTAGGACCATAAAAACCTGCTTCCTGCAATCCACATCAGCGGTGAGAATTACGTTAAAGCCACCTACAACAGCTCATGGCCCATGTATGTTGGATTCCCAAGCTCTTAATTCATCCCACAATTATCGTCTCTCACGTGTGGTACATTTCGCATACACTACTGTCACATAAGCTGGTGTATCAAATGTTGTAAGAGTTATTTGACATGTCATTTGCTGATCTGAATCTTCTAATATATTCATTGATACATCTAATGACTAGAACAACCAGATTTTATTGTTGCAATTGACGTAACAGTATTGTAAACCCAATTATAGTTTGTAGTGTTCAATTTTTGTAGACCTTACTATTGGATCTTGTAACACAATAAAAGGTATTTTGTATTGTATTTGTAAAGGTGTAAGTCTTCCAAAAGATTGTTGGGACTCCATGCCCCTAATGTTCCATGAAATTGTGTTAATCATTTGAAACATTAAGGGTGATGTACCTTTTGCCCCGACTTGTAGCTTTAGGTGATGGTCCTTTCATTCCACCCCTTTGGATATGATACCTCTTGGGGGAGAGGTTATTGAATTGTGAAATATTTTCTTTTAGTCCAGTTCTTGCTGCCTCTTCATTCTGAAAATTCAGCATTCGTTGAGGTCTTCATGTATTCTCATCATCTGATCTGATTTCCCCTTCCTCTTTGGTTAGGTTAACCATTTCAGTGTCTTGTGTTTTCGGGACCTTCTCATGATCTGTATTGTATGTGCCTTTCCGCACTTTCATGAGTGAAAGAGGCCCCCCTAAGATTTGGGTTGGGAATTTTACTGGGGTAAGTTGCTGCACTTCAATTGCCTAAGCCGTATTTAGTCCAGCCTCTCCTTTCTCCCCTTTCACTCCCATATGTTCTTAAGTTTAGGGTTAGAAATTAGTCGCCACCATTTAATTTTGGACTAATTT
This sequence comes from Nicotiana tabacum, assembly GCF_000715075.1. NCBI lineage: Eukaryota > Viridiplantae > Streptophyta > Magnoliopsida > Solanales > Solanaceae > Nicotiana > Nicotiana tabacum. The sequence continues at coordinate 13,551,357 of NC_134097.1, read as the reverse complement.
CAAACTCCGGTAAGTCTTTTTGAGGAGGGATCTTGGATTGGAACCTCTTCTTCTTCTTCTTCTTTTTCTTCTTCTTCTTCTTCTTCTTCTTCTTCTTCTTCTTCTTCTTCTTCTTCCTTGTAGCGATTTTCTTCACATGATCCTCCTTGACATTGATCAGCCTTTGGTCTACACTAAGGGCCTGATCTTCAAGTTGATCCGGTACTAGTGTAGACTTTTCCTTTGCCTTTTCCCTTTCATAGTCACTCCAGTCTTGCTCTTATTCGTTTTTTCTTTTCTCGCTTTTTTCCTCTTTGTTGCTCGTCACTCTGTTGGCCTCAGTCATTTTTTGATTTTCTCTAAGGTTCTTTTCTACATCCATTATTTCTGAGTGAAAATTTATTTCAGTAAGGCTCTTTTCCATTAGCTGTTCATTTACCATATTGACCTTGGCCACTGAACCTTATGGATTGGTCTTCTGAGTGCTCCCGTTATTTAGGTCCCCATTCTTGGAATTTTCTTTAGCCTGTTTCCTATTGTTCTTTGAGTTCTTTACTTCAGTCCATCACCCTCATCCTCATCCATAATATTCTTAGTTTGTTTGGTTTTCTATTTATCAGTTGTCCCTGATTCTTTGCCCTTTGGCTATTACATCCTACAAATCGCGTCAGAATGACCCTGAATTCGATAGTGGAAGCAGAACTCTGAGATATTCTCATACTCGATTTTTTGATTGAATATGTCTAGTTCATCATTACAATCCACAAATACCACTTCTGCTTCCTTCAGATTTGATTTTGATAAGTCAATCTCCACTCGAGTTTTTGCCGTAATTGGCCTTGTTCTTGCCACCGTAGCCTTGTCTAGAGGTATTAGGGGACCAACGGGTTCCAGAATTCTTTCCATTGCTTCCCAGTCGTGGTAATTCCATGGTAATTTGGGGAGCGTCACCCAAACCAGAGCCAAGGTTGAATTCTCATGGTGGTGCCACAAATCTGTATTGGACATTTACCATAGAACCATTTGAAATTCTCTTATTCCGTGAAATCGATGAACATATGCCTCTAGTCATAAGCCCCAATTTTTATCGATCCTTTCAGGGGAAAATTTCTTTTGAAATCATCCCTTATTTTGTCAATTTGGGGACAGTTTCGGGAGAATTTTCCAAAAATTGTGCACTTGTTTTCGAGAAGACTACTCTCGTTTTCCCGTCAATTAGTTCATAAGGCTTGTGTTCTAATCATACATTCTTTCCGCCTGGCCCATTGATTTTTCCTTCAACAGCCGCAATAAAATTGAATTGTGTTGAATTGTTGTTTTCAATGTTCTTATTTGGGGTAGCAAGGTTCATCCTCTGCTGTTTGTCGATGGCCATATGGCCGGTCAGAACCACCTTAGTGGGTAGGGGGAAGGAATTTGGGTTCATTGTTCTGTAGGGGAAAGAATGGTCAATTGATTGGTACAATAAATCTGAATATCAGTCACCTCATAAGGTTTTGAAGAGTGCCAGGAGAAACTACTTTTACCGACAGAAAAATTTGGAATGCAAGAGTATGTTATAAGATTTTGTTTTATGTTACAGTTATTGAAATGCAGAATCCCTACTGATGAAGTTGTTTACCCTCAAAATCGGATGACAATTGAATTTATACGCGATTTTAAGGAAAAGTGATACAAATTAAGAAAACAGATTGATATTGAAATTGACGATAAAAGAATAAATGCAAACCACATGAATTGAATAGCCTTGGCTTTCGAGTTTGATCACTCTCGAACCAAAAAATGCTTCAACTGATATATGAACAGAATAAAAAGATGATAAGAATTAGAAATGACAGTATATTGCTTTGTGTTGCATATTTTAATGTCTGTTACAAATGATCAGACTCCATATATATAGTAGGGGAGTCCTACTCTTGATACAATTCTATACAAGGTAAAAAATCTCATGATTTGCTAATTAATCGGCCTCTCCTTGATACGTGTTGGGATTTTTGCCGTGATCTCCAACCTATCGCAGATATTTTGGCCTTATGTTATTTGACTCAGCAAATTTCCCTCGATCTTTTTCGGCCTCGATCTTGTTCGGTCCCAAGGTCACGAGCTCAACGATGTAACTTCGCACCTCGGTTCGATATAACTCGAGATCGAGCTGTAACCTGTTATATTTCAGTCTCGATTGGTCACACAAGAGGCAAACTTGGATTCGACCGTATACAAATAGTCCCCTTATTTTTCGGAGAGAAGATGACGAGAAATGATATGAACTTCCGAATCCTGCTACAATGGATCATTACGTAAGCGACAAATGGTTACTGAAATGTCCCGTCGGTCCAGTTACTAAGGCATTAAATGCCTGTCAGTTGTTGGTCGGCCATTACGGGTTCTGAACCGTCATTAGCAGACTATAAATATCCCAACTTTCATTCATCCATCATTTACGTTCAAAGCTCCTCCTATTCTTGTTCTTCAAAAATCTCTTCACTCTTCAACTTTTGTACCCAGATTTCTTGAACCTTTTGCAAACCACTAAGCGTACCTTCCTAATTTCCTCTTCTTCATCTCTGCTCTAAAATGACAAAAATTTCTAAGGTCGTCCCACAAAAGGAGGCCGCCTCTTCATCACGACCCACCGACGATGGGGCTGTGGTGGAACCGCACCCTGAAGAGTTCGTTCCTCCAGGGTGCCCGATCATTGCTGATTTCAAGGTAAAAAAACACTTCCTTGGTACCGGGTCGATGCGAGTCGGTCTCGAGATATATATGTACGATCATCGATGATTACCTCTCCAAGGTCAAAGAGGATTGCAACTGGGCCGGTAAGCATGTGGTGGTGCCTTCGCCTGAGGAATCAATTACTTACCCCTTCATGTTGGGTCCCTTAGACCCCGTCATTATCGCCTTCTGCAAGAGGTACGAGGTGACCCTTGGTCAAATTCACCCCTCCTTCTATAGGATAGTGATTCTTCTTCGTAAACAAAATCAAGGGGTGTCCCTTCACCCTTGGTCATCTTATACGCCTGTACATTCCCCGACTGTATCAACGGGGGTTAATCAAACTTGCTCATCAGGCCAGTAGGGCCCGTTCTCGAGTATAGATGAGGCTCTGGACCAAGGCTGGATGGGCCGATTAGTTCAAATAAGGACTTTCGACTTGATCCCTGCCGAGGACATGCCATTTCCCGAGAAATGGAACATGAAGCGTAAGAGCAACTTCGCCTTAAAGATTTTATTGATTGCTTCTCCCCTTCCCTCCCTTCTTATCGATGTTTTTGTGGTGCAGCTGTGGCTCATATGCCGAATTTCATTCCTCAACTCAAGGAGTGGGTCGAGGACCTTGTGTAACAAAGACCATATTCTGAGCGTGCATAGATTGAACTGTCGAAGGGTAGGTTGGAGGCCCGTAACCATGGTAAGTTTTCTTTTCTGATTCAATAATGCTTGACTTTCTCCTTGCGCTATCGAACTCTTATCGGTCCTGTTTTCTTTTGTAGGTCTCCCCAAGGATGTTTCCATAAGGTCTCCATTCGGTGATGAGGATGTGCCTCTCGAATCCCTTGCTCCGAGGCAGGGTGATGAGAAGAAAAGAAAAAGGGGCCCGAGATCTCCGAACTCGGAGAAGCAAAAATCAAAGAAGAGGCAGGTGCACAAACCTAAGAAAAGTACCAGCGTCATCTCATCGGACTCAATCATACGACTGAGGGATGAGTTTTAAGAAGAAGGAGAAGACAATTCTGAGCTAGTGGCTCGGGTGCGAACTGCTTTGCCTCGAGCCAGGGAAGTTGTTGAGAAGGCATTGGCTGAGATCTCCGAACTGGAGCGGGGTGCGGCTACTTTGCCCCAAGCCAAGGGAGTCGAGAGGGAGACTGGGGATGACACTCCTCGAGCAGAAGAAGGTGCTCCGGGTCTCATCAGTTCTTTGATGCAATGATCCGTGAGGCCGGCACGCTAGAAGGTTGTTCTTACAAGGGGCCTTAAGGGGCGACAAATATCCACAACTTCTTGGATGGGTTAGAGTCCACTGCCTCAAAGGATGTCACTGGGCTTGGTGACTTGCTGGTGCCAAAGAAGGTACCATCATCGGGGGCCAATGGGTCTTCTTCGAGCCCAAAGTTGGTGGATCGGTTCCTGGCCGTGAGCGTCAACCCTGACCGAAGGCGGTCAATAGCTTTCTCTGTCTCGGAGGATGCCCAGGTTTTCTCTGCCCCCGTGGGGATTGCTATCTACCTTCGGTGCTTGGTGACCAAAGAGGACCGGTCTATGATAGACGCGGTGGAAGAACACTACCTATTCAATGAAGCTCAACAGGCTTTAAATCGGGTAACATCAAGTGTCCCTTTATTATGTATTTTAAGTTAAATAATCCTAATGCCTTTCTTTACTCTTGATGGATTCGGTACTACACCATGAGGCTTTCCTCCGATACTGGGAGGAGTGAACCCAATACGAGGCCGAGGTTCGGGAGCTTACTGAGAAGAGGGACACTTATAAGCTTCCGAGTGAGAGACTTCAGGCTGAGTTAGAAGTAGCTCGGAAGGAGAATATCGAGTGGGCCGAATAGGTAAATCGAGTACTTGAAGTTAGTGATGATGAACTGGACTCAGTGGCAAATGATCTGATCTTTCAGGTTCGACAAAGGCTTGAACAAATCGGGCAACTCCAGGCGTAGGTAGACACGATACAAGCTGAGGCCGAGGAGCTCAAGAAAAATATGGATCTCATAACCTCGGAAAAGAAAGTTGTCCAAGCGCAACTGGCGTCTGCCGAGGCCCATCTTTGGGATGCAAAAGCGAAAACCTTGGTGTAAGACAAAAAGATCGAGGAGCTCTAATCTGAGCTAAACTCGTTTGTTTCTGGTCAAGAGAGTCTGGCCAAGGAATTTGAGGCGGTCAAATCAGAGGCGGCTGTTGCCGATACCAAGGTTGATGCTAGAGTGGCCCAATTCAAGGTTGATGTCGAGGCAATTCAGGCACAGGCCAAAATCATGGTGGAGCATGCAAGGTGGCAAGCTCGAAGGGAAGCCCGCGAGGGAGTCCATGCTCATAACTTTGATATACAGGCAGAAATTGAGAACAACAAAGTAGAAGAAGCCAGGGCCTGGAAGATGGCTTTTCTCGAGGATTATTCTTAGAGCTTAACCGAATCTGAAGGCGGGGAAGATCCCGAGGATGAAGACGCTACCCCTGATGAGGACCAGACTATTTAGGCCTTTAGATGTTTTTATCTTTTGCTTTTTGCATCTGTTTGAGGTCGTTTTGGCTATTGTAAATCTCTGTATCGGGCCATTTTAGCCTGTTAAGAATATATATATATATATATATATATATATATATATATATATATATATATATATAAAGACTTTCTTTCCCTTTTGGATTTCAAATTTTCCCTTTGTTTTATTACTTGTATTCACAAAGGCTGGAATGCCTTAGCATAAAATAACTTAGATTATGTTCGAAAGTTCAAATAAACCTTGCCTTTACATTGCTCTATTTTAGGGCCTTTTGGGGGTTCAGTGTTACCGGAAACCTTTTCACAAAGTAGATAGCCGAGATTATAGTTTGCCTAGGGTAACCTTTAGAACTAGTTATGAAAAAGTTTCTTTTTCGAAGGCCTAGTTTTTGTTACAGGTTTCGGACGTCTCCGAGCCGTGTTGATATAGCCGTAGCCTTTTAGTTCAGGAGATGACTATTGGAATTGCTTTCACGAGCTAACCTGGCTTTCCCAAGATAACAGTCCCCGAATGGGGTGGTCGTGGCCTTTAAAAGCCGGGGGCTTCCCTAATAGGTCTTATGCCCCCAAGGCCCAGTGACTCGGGCCGTTCGAGTTTTTTTCGGACGGCAGTCCCCGAGTGAGGGAGTGATCATTCGTACTCCGTTCATAAGAGGCCCTTGAGCTCGTTACCTTTAGGAGATCGGAAGTACGGAATTCTTTAAGGGATGTAAAGAGGAAATTTTTAAAACATAAGATGATTGCAAGGAAAGTACTTCTCTTTATTCTTGTGCAAAACAGTTATACATGTGTACATGTTTTATGCCAGGACTCGAGCAATCTATGTGGGCACGGTTCGTTTGACCGTTTGTCCCTTACAATAAATCCTACCTGTCGAGATCCTTCCTTTACGAAGTAATTTCCTCACTAAAGTTGATATCCGAGGTAATACATATCTGAGGGTAATACCCCCCAGTATTCAAGGTTAATTGTAGAGGAACCTCGGATACTGTTAATGGGATCTTAGAACCCGATTCATAATCGGTCTTTAATTCTAAATTAGCACGATCCATTGTTGTCTTGTTAAAAAACTTTCCAAAAAACCCATTTGGGACAAAACCGGTCTAAGGAAAAAAGAGTGCAACGCGTGCTTTCAAACCTAAAATTTCGTGCTGCTTCTTGTCGATCACCTGCAAGTGTTAGTCCAAAATAAAAGGAAAATAATGGGGTTGTACCTTAGCAGTAATATCATTTATGTGTGTTACATTCCAATTTCTCGGTAGTTGTTTTCCGTTGATCATTCCGAGCTTATATAATCCTTTCCCAGTGACCTCGAGAATCTGGTACGGTCCTTCCCAGTTCGGACCCAACTTCCCATCATTCGGATTCTAGGTGTTTAGCGTGACCTTCCTTAGTACTAAGTCACCGACATTGAAGTATCGAAGGTTGGCTCTTTGATTGTAATACCTCTCGATCCATTATTTTTTGGCAGCCAATCGAACAAGGGCGGCTTCACGCCTTTCATCCAATAGCTCCAAGCTCTTATTCATGGCCTCGTCATTTGACTCTTTTGTTACATATTGGAATCTGATACTTGGCTCCCTGACTTCGATTGGTATTAGGGCTTCAACGCCATAAACCAATAAGAATGGAGTAGCCCCGGTACTGGACTTCGTAGTCGTGTGGTATGCCCAAAGTACTTCGGGCAGGATCTCCTTCCATTTCCCTTTGGCGTCGGTTAACCTTTTCTTAAGGTTTTGGATTATGGTATTGTTGGTCGTTTCGGCTTGCCTGTTCCCGCTAGGGTGATAAGGTGTCGATAAGATTCTTTTGATCTTATGATCTTCGAGAAACTTAGTCACTTTGATGCCGATAAACTGTTTCCCGTTGTCACACACAATTTTGGATGGCAGCCCGAACCGACATATGATGTGGTACCAAATAAAGTCGATGACTTCCTTCACCCTAATTTTATCGTTTGCCTGCGCTTCAACCCACTTAGAAAAATAGTCAGTCATAAATAAGATAAATTGAGCCTTACCTGGCACCCATGGAAGAGGGCCGACGATGTCCATTCCCCACTTCATGAATGTCCGCAAAGACAAGAACGAGTGCAGCAGTTCCCCGGGTTGGTGAATCATCAGAGCATATCTTTAGAATTTATCACATTTTCAGACGAACTCCTTCACATCTTTTTCCATGTTGATCCAGTAATAGCCGGTTCTGATCACCTTTTGAACCAATTATTCGGCGCCTGAATGATTTTCGCAAGTGCCCTCGTGAACTTCCCTCACAACGTACTCGGTATTTCCTGGTCCCAAATATATTGCTAGTGGGCCATCGAACAATCTTCTGAACAAGGTTCCTTCCTCGGACAAGCTGAATCGGGTTGCCTTTGTGCGCAGGGCCCTCGATTCTTCTGGATGTGAGGGAAGTTTCCCGGTCTTCAAATACTCTACGTATTTATTTCTCCAGTCCCAGGTTAAGCTTGTGGAGTTTGTCTCGGCGTGGCCTTCTTCTACTACTAACCTCATAAGTTGTACCACTTCCCCTGAGTTGAGTTCGTCGTCCTCGACCGACGACCCTAAGTTTGCAAGGGCATCGGCCTCACTATTTTGATCTCGAGGTACGTGATGCAAAGTTCATTCTTTAAACTGATGTAACGTTACCTGTAACTTATCTAGGTACCTTTGCATTCATTCTTCTCTAACTTTGAACATTCTGTTAACTTGATTCACCACAAGGAGGGAGTCACACTTAGCTTCGATCACCTCCGCCCCCATGTTTTTTGCTAGTTCGAGACCTGCAATCATGGCCTCATATACATCCTCGTTGTTAGTCAATTTCACAGTTCTAATGGATTTGTCTAACTATGTTGCCTATGGGTGGCTTTAGTACGATGTTGTCACGACCCAAAATCTCACCTATCGTGATGGCGCCTAACTCAATACTAGGCAAGCCAAAAATCCCAATGAACTACCATATCTTTTAAATTTGAAAATGTAATAATTAAATTCAGTGAAAGAAATCTCACAAATACAAATATAAATACTTCCAAAACCCGGTGTCACTGAGTACATGAGCATCTAAATAAATACAAAGTCTTACTGGTAAAAATTACTGTCTGAAATATAAAATAGTACAATAACTAAACAGGAAGGGAATTAAGTCTGCGGTCTTCAAGCAACTACCTTGATAGTCTCCAACGGAAAGAAATCCGAATTTTAATAGTCGTCGTATTCGAGAGCACCTGGATCTGCACACGAGGTGCAGAGTGTAGTATGAGTACAACTAATTCAATAAGTAACAAGACTAACCTCTGCGCTGAAAGCAATGACGAGCTCCACAGATATAATCCAATATCAATAATGGTACAAAACATAGACATGCTTTCAAATTTATCAGCTAAACTCAGTACAAGTGAAATAGATCAATACTGCATGATATGAAGAATATGACATCTCAGTAAAAGACCTCATGTAAATACCGGTCACAAATTATCCGATAACTCGGTACTGTTTATGGCCAATCCAGCGCAGGGCTGTTCCACCCCGTATATAAATACAGATTGACTGAGAGTCAGTCACTCAGTACTGTATAAGGACAATCCATCCCTGGGGTAATTTATCCCCGAATATTAATGATACGAACAAGATCTATGTCCGGGTAAACTCATTATAATATAAATACTTCGGGCAAGATCCATGCCCAGGGAAGATCCATCCCTCAATATAAATGCTCCGGGCAAGATCCATGCCCAGGGAAGTTCCATCCCTCAATATAAATGCTTCGGGCAAGATCCATGCCTAGGGAAGTTCCATCCCTCAATATAAATGCTTCGGGCAAGATCCATGCCCAGGGAAGATCCATCCCTCAATATAAATGCTTCGGGCAAGATCCATGCCCAGGGATAGATCCACACCTCAATATAAATCAACCGCGCTCACTAGGGGTGTGTGCAGACTCCGGAGGGGCTCCTTCAGCCCAAGCGCTATAAATCAACCGTGCTCACTAGGGGTGTGTGCAGACTCTCGGAGGGGCTCCTTCAGCCCAAGCACTATATAAAGCCTATATGGCCTACTGCAGGTGGGCAATCCCGATCCGTATAATAATAAAGCCTATAAGGCCTGCTGCAGGTGGGCAGCCCCGATCCATATAATAGTAAATTATATAAAAACAATATGGCCTGCTGCGGCGTGCAACCCGATCCCATAATTATCCTCACAATCAGCCCCTCGGCCTCACTCAGTCATCAATCTCTCCAGTCTCTCTCTCATGGGCTCACAATATCATAAAAAATAGCCCGAAAATGATGATATGATATATCAATAAATAACAACAGAGACTGATATATGATATGTAATGACATGAATATGACTGAGTATGAATTTTCAATTTAAAACAATTAATTCAACAACAACACGATCCCATGAGTCCCAAAATATTGGCACGTAGCCTAAACATGATCTTTAATAAGAGTCTCAACTCAATTTCCTAACACGAGGAGAATATACGGATAATAACATGATTCATTAATTTTACAACTGCACAAGATTTATTTAAGACACAATTTCTGTGGTGCACGTCTACATGTTCGTCATCTATCATGTGTGTCACCTCCAAACAATTTATATCATACCAAATTTCGGAGATTCATACCCTTAGAACCAAGTTTATAAGTGTTACTTAACTCAAACCGTGTAATTCTTTACTTCGGTATGCCTTTGCCTCGTGAATTGGCCTCCAAACGCCTCGAATCTAGCCATAAATAATTCGATTCAGTAAATAAAATTTATTGAAATTAATTCCATAAGAAAATGCTAATTTTTCATAAAAATCTGAAATTACACTCCAAATATTGCCCGTGGGGGACACGTCTCGGAATCCGGCAAAACTCACAAAATCCGACAACCCATTCAATTACGAGTTCAACCATACTAATTTCACTCAAATCCGACTCCGAATCCGTGTTCAAATCCCAAAAATTTATTTTATGGAATTTCTACAATTTTTCCCAAATTTTCAACTCAAAATACTGATTACATGATGAAAACTATGATATATTCATGTATGTTAACCAAATATGAGTTAGAATCACTTACCCCGATGAATTTCTTGAAAAACCCACGAAATATCATCTTAAACCGGGCTCCCAAGGTCCAAAATTGAAATAATAACCTAAGCCTCGGTTATATAGCATATTCTCTGAACTCACCATGTGTGTTCCGCAAAATTCCAAGTGCGGTCGCACATCCCAGCTCCTGCGGTCGCACAAAAATGGTGTGACCACACTTTGGTGACTACACTGCCACAACTTAGTATTTTGGCCATAAATTTCTCTACAGATGTCCAAATGATAACTTCTTTACCTTTCTGCAAACTAGACATGAAGGGCTACAGCTTTTGTTTTTGAATCATCTCAGAATTCCTTGTAGATCAAAAGATATAAGCTTCCGAAATCGGACCAGCAAATCTGCAGAACTCCCTAGAGTGCGGCCGTAGACAAAATTGTGCGGTCTGCACTAGGTGGAGTGCAGCCGCACACAAAATTGTGCGGTCCGCATTTATCCTCTGTGGTCCGCACTTTTCCTTTGAAGTGCCGAAATGCCCGGACTCGCTCAAAACTCACTCTGAAACTCATCCGGAACCTCCCGGACACAAACCATATATGAATTTCAATCATAAAACACGCTACAAACTTGCTCGCGAACTCAAAACACTGAAACAAGGTCGTCCTCAGCCGATATTGACCATGGCCAAACTCCCAAAATTTTTAACTTTACAAATCAATAAACCAATGATCCAAAAATATACCTAAGCCCCTCGGGACCTCAATCAAAGATACTATCAAGTCCTAAAACACCATATAAACTTAGTCGATCCCTCAAATCACATCAAACAATGCTAAAACTACGAATCATACCCCAATTCAAGCCTAACAAACTTTGAAATTTTAAGTTTCTACAAACGACGTCGGAACCTATCAAATCACGTCGGATTAACCTCAAATTTTGTACACAAGTCATAAATAACATAACGGAGGTATTTAAATTTTCAGAATCAGATTCCGACCCCGATATCAAAAAGTCAACTTCCCTGTCAACTATTTCAACTTAAGCTTCTAACATGAAATTCATTCTTCCAAGCTAACTTTAAATAGTTGAAAGGAGCAAAAATGCTCAAAACGACCAGTCGGGTCGTTACAGATACTAAGTTCGGACCCCTTTGCGAGGAGAATGTAATATCTCCTATTAAATAATAAGTAGTTAAAGAATTTGCAAAAAAATAAAAAATAAATAAATAGCAATCAAATACTATAATATACAAAAAAAAAAAAAAGAAATAATAATAAAATAAAGAGTGAATGCAAGTAGTGGGCCTTAGCCCATCTGATCAAGTACGAAGGCAAGAAAATGGATTTTAAAAACAAAAAAAATACCTTAGGCCACAAAGCATCAAAAACAGTAAAACAAAAGAAAACAAAGCACCAAAGTGCCGAGAAAACCTGGGACATGAATTTGATTTAAGGGGGGAGTCTAAAACTTATCTGTTACTTAAGAAATCAAATTAGGGGTTTGGAAAGAGGGGCTTTAACAGTAAGTCGTGACTGGGAAAGAAAAAAAAAAGAGAAGAAGAAGAAAGCTTTGGACAGAGGCTTTAAGAAGAACTAGGCGTTGGAATTGAAAGTAGCAATTCTCCTTCGGCTCAAGAGGTTAACCTTCTTCTTATCGCCCGTTGAATTATTTTACTGCATCTATGCGATTTCTCAAAGTACAAAAGAATTCAATATCAGTTTGTTTTTAAAAAAATAATAATTATATGGACAGTAAGGCTATAAAGGTTTGGTTTAAGCACTGATAAGTCTAATTTTAGGGGAATAAATTATACTAAATAGTTTGAAGTTGATAGATTATGGACTAGTTCTATGAGTAAATATAATTCGGCGAATTAAGAGTCAAATATGAAACCTCAAAGGTTGGGTAATCGAGACATGGTTACCGTTACCGAAATAAAATTTTAAGATTTGATAAGAAATGATATGCCCTTCATTATTTTGAAAATGCTTTTGTACGGGTATTTATTGTTTACAAGAAAGAGTATTAATAGGAGGAGACTTTGAAGGATCCCGTAGCTAACGGCGGGTTTGATAGATCTGGTGCACCTTGTATTTATGGATTACCGAGTACAGTTATAGCCCTTGCTAGTGGGAAGGTAGAACTATCATACAGTTGCAGTTTTTCCTCGAGTAGGGACCTACAGTTATATTTGACTCCTTTTATGAAGGGGTCCACACAGTGATATAGATTAGATGATCCTTTCTTGGAAATCTCCCAAACATAAAGATTTGCTATGAGAAAGTGTTTACTAAGTTTATTACCGAATTTTTTAAAATTGATTTCTGTTAGAGGAAACACATGAAAAGACTGATTATATTTACTGTTTTAGAAAGGGCATTCTTATGGTATTTTCTGTTTGATATACTAACATGTTTTCTGTCTTGTCCCCATTAAAAACGGTTGTGGTTAAATGTTATTACTCACTAAGCTAGCGACTCATTCCCCGCTAATTTTATTTTACAGAGACATCAATTGACGCAGGCGAGGATTTCATTAATTAGAACGCATAGGTTGATAGTTCTTGGTGAGTCTCACACTTGTTCGCGTGGGTGGAGATTTTATTTATTGTTATGGTCTTTTCTTTGAACTTTTAGAATCGCTCCATAGTCATTCTTTTTGTGTTATGAGTATTCTTTTGTTATTATAGACTTATGTTGAGTATCGCTCTTTATTATCAAAGTTGGAGATAAAGTAGCATTTGTAACTGTTAGTGGATGGACTATTAATAGTAGATTTTGGTTTAGGTTAATTGATAAAGCTATTGTTGTTTGGATTGATATTAGGATGTTTGGTTGTTGATTTGAGACAGGGAAATTTTTGGGATAGTCCAAAAATAAGGGAAACTCTGTCCGATTTTCTGTAAAATATGATGAGGCTTACTTGGGGGCACTTGCTCCTAAGTACCGGTCATGGTCCTAAATTAAGTTGTGACAAAATTGGTATTAGAGCCCTAGGTTATTCTTTTGACTAATGGAGCACATGCCGGTAGTAGAATCTCAATTATGGTTATGTAGCCGGTCATTCCCATAATCGTGATTCTGCGAGGGCGTGATAGGATGTGTCTTGTCTTTCTTTTTTATTCCTCCGTACGTTTGTGATGATTATGATCAAATAACTAAATATTTCATTACTTATCCTATTCATGTATGGCTCGGACCAATTAACCTATAATAGAATTTGGCTAGAGGTTCAAACTTCAAAGACGTCATATTTCGCCAATAGACATGCAGCCATCTCCAAGCAAAGAAATGCTACATAAGTAGTATACAAGACCAGTGAAAGGTTCATTGTGCCATATGAGGTGCTTTCCAGTAAGATGCGTAATAGAGTCCATTTCAAAAATTTATACTAGTCCACCACTACAGCGATAAAGGAGTGCTATCACAAAAAGGTACTTACCTCCATGAAAAAAAAAATAATTGAGATCTTTATGGATATAATAGATGAATATGAGAAGAATGAGCAACAAAATAGGGGCTCTAAAGTCCTCATGCACTTTGAAGATTATGGGGAACAACAAAATATTCTTAATAAAGTTCCTTAAGGTGAAACTACTAAGTTTACTATTTCTGATAGTTCAAAGGATCCTTAAAGGTTTTAGTAAAATACTTACCACGTTATGAGCTATAGGATATTTTATGAAGAGGTCTATGGAACATGCAACTTTTAGACTAGAGAACATGGCGAATACATGAAATGCTACGGTACTATTAGAGATGCCAACAAGAGCAACACAACTAATTTAGAAATAATTTCACTAAAGTGTTTATGAATCACTTCCTTCTTGATAGTTTGTGACGAGAACTTGCCTACTAGATCATTTAAGAAATTAATTTATACGTTGGGTATACTTACATATAACACCGAACTTTCTCAGCTGGATATGCAAGTAACATCTTAAGTTTAGAGGCTTGTTGAAAGGTTGGTTAATTGTTTAAACAAGATAGTAACTGCATATATGAAGACTTAAACCTATTTTGTAGCAGTTTCACTTACCATAAAGATTGAAAATATGGACATGATAGGCGTGCAAGAACTCACATAAGAAGATCGAGATTAGAATATCTTTTAGTATGAATTTTAATATGGGTTGAAGATTTAAAAATCAAGAATATTTTGAGATATTAAGCGATCCTTTTTGGGTTGCCACATCTGTGAAAAATTTATAGTTGTTAGACATGTGTTTAAAACTTTTAAGATTCAAGTTAAGAGAAATAAACCCTAGCTAACCAAGTTGTACTTGATATGGTTGACTCTAACGTACATATGGATATGGATTAATTATCTTCTTACCATGCTACCCCCGATTACTATGGAAAGACTATTAGGTTTGGTGAACTTAAAAGCTAGTTTTGTCCAAAAGGGGATTATAGGTTTTAGAGACGAGCAAATTATATATTTTGAAGACTTAACGGTTATAGGTGAAACATTGTTTGGATCTCATAGATACGGTAAGGGGCACAAAAGGAGAAACACTTAGTTTGAAAAAAAAGTATCATAATGAGAGATTCTCTAATGTATTCCTAAGGATTTACTAGGACTACCTCCAATATGAGAAATAGACTTCGGTATTAAACTGACACCTGACACGTAAACTATACCATATGGCACCAACAAAGTTGAGAGAACTAATTGAATAATTGAGAGACCTACTGGATACATATTTTATCATACCGAGTGTTGCACCATGGGGTACACATTGTTTGTTTGGAAAAAAAAGGGACGAGTCTTTAGGAATGTGGGCCAACTACAGAAAATTAAATAAGATAACAATACACAACAAATATCCCTTGTCTTGTATAGATATCTTGTTTGATTAGTTACAAGGAGCCATTGATCTTTAGTTTGGTTATTATCAGCTTAGAATAATAAAGGAAGATATTTCGATATTGCCTCTAGTACTCGGTACAAACATTATGAGTTACATGTGATGTCATTCAGATCGGCCAATTCCCCAATTACCTTGATGTATATAATGAATATGATGTTCAAAGTTATTTTTGGAAAACAAAAATCATAGTTTTTACTTACTATACTCTAGTATATTCTCGTACCCGGGAAGAGCACGAGAATTACTTGAAAAATATGTCAAAGACACTACAGAAAAATCAACTGTTCTTCAATTAGCTGGTCTTGATGGTATTCATAGGACACATGGTATCTAAGAATGAAAAAATAGTAGATTCTAAGAAGATAGAAACAGTTCATAAATGGTCGAGACCCATTTCTTTGACAAGCTACTATAGGCATTTGTATAGGATTTCTCTAGAATAGCACCACCACTCACCAAGTTAACATAGAAAATCGCTAAATTTCAATGGATGGAGAAATGTACAATGAGAAAGCATGCTTGACAATTACACTAATGTTAGCCTTATTCCAATAGGTTCTAGAGGATTCACGATGTTATGTGATACTTCGAGGATATGATTAGGATATTTTCTCATGCAAAATAGTCGCGTGATAGTCTATGCTCTAAGGAAATTGAAGAAGTTCAAGTCGTATTATGTCATTCATGATTTGGAGATGGTCATAGTGGTATTTTCTTTTAAGATTTAGAGACACTATTTATATGAAGAAACCTATGGGATTTATACATAGCACAAGAGCCTGAAGTACATTTAGAATCAATAGAGATATAAATATTTAGCAATGCTGATGGAGGGAACTACTGAAGATATAATTGTGCCGTTTTGAATCGTTCGGGAAAGATAAATATTATAGCTTGTACAAAAAATAAAAACTATGGGTGATTTGGCGCATATAGCTCCTGTAGAGATACTTCAAAACGAAGATATGCATAAAATAGAGGGTACACGTATTAGATTCAATGTAGAAAAAAAATTTAAAGACATTATTGGCTATTGGTCAAGCCTGATGTAGAGTGTATAAAGGCTAGTCAATACGAGGATGAGCGATTATTTAATTACCGAGATTAGTTTCTAGCTGGTAAAAATAAGGATATGACTGTTAATAGTGAGGGTATTCTCCGACTAGGTAACTAATTACGTGTAGCAAACATATATGGGTTGAGACAAGCTATTCGTGATGGAGCTCACAACTCTAGATACACTGTATATCTCCAGTCTCTAAGATGAACCATGACTATAAAAGAAAAAAAATGATTTGTTGGAAAAGAAAGAAGGAAATTATTTTTTTGTTAACTTTGTTTCTAACTGTTTGACATATCAGTATGTTAAGGAAAGCACTTGCGATTCAGAGGCCCACTAAAATAACTCAAGACTCTGAAGTGGAAATACAATAGAACAATACATTATATGAATAAATTATTTAAACCATTAGAGGTATGATTATATGGGGGAAAGTTGTAAATTGGCTTACAAAGTAGGCACATTTCTTGTTAGTTAAAACCTCTTATAGTGAGGTAACATATGCGCAGATATACATGAACAGAAAATTATCTGACTCAATAGAGCTCTATGGTCCATCATCTCTAATAGAGGATCACATTCACTTCACGATTTGAAAACCTTTTCAAGAAATGTTGGGTACCCGAGTAGATCTTAGTACTAGATTTTGGCGCACTCAAACGGCGAGCATTCTAAACGTACTATACATATCTTGGAGGATATGTTGAGAGCTTGAATTCTTGAGTTTGGATGTAGTTGGGACACTTATATACCTTTAGCTGAATTTGCTTACAATAATAGCTTCCAATCCAGTATTCAAATGGCACCGTACAAAGCTCTGTATGGTAGAAGATATCGTTGTCCTATCGGATGGTTTGAAACTTGTGAGACTAACTTATTGGGACCCGACTTAGTACAAGAAGCTATTGACAAGGTCCAATTAATCAGGCAGAGATTGCTCACAGCTCAAAGCAGACAAAAGTCTTATGCAGATAAGAGAAGAAGAGATTTAGTGTTCACAATTGGGGACAAAGTGTTCCTACACGTCTCCCCTATGAAAGGTGTGATGCAGTTTGGGAAAAGAGGCAAGTTGAGCCCCAGGTTTATAGGACCGTATGAGATACTAGACCGAGTGGGAGTTGTGGCTTATTGTTTGGCACTTCCTCCTGAGTTGTCTTTTATTCATCCAGTATTTAGCGTCTCTATGCTTAGAAAATGTATATTAGACTCCTCTCATGTTCTTGAAGCACCGACTATACCGCTTGATGAGAAGTTGTCTTACGAGGAGGAGCCAATGGCTATTGTTGATAGGCAAGTAAGAAATCTACGTTCAAAAGAAATTATGTTCGTAAAAGTTCTATAGAGAAATCATACAATTGAAGAAGCTACATGGGAAGTGGAAGAGGCTATGCGGGTCAAGTATCCTCACTTATTTCAGTCCACATGTATGCACTCGATTTAAATTCAGGGACCGCATTTCAAAAAGTGAGGAGAATTTAATATCTCCTATTAAATAATAAGTAGTTAAGTAATTTGCAAAAAAATAATAATAAGTACATAAATAGCAATCAAATACTATAAGACACAAAAAAAGAAATAATAATAAAATAAAGAGTGAATGCAATTAGTGGGCCTTAGCCCATCTAGTCAAGTACGAAGGCAAGAAAATGGATTTTAGAAACAAAAAAATACCTTAGGCCACAAAGCATCAAAAACAGTAAAACAAAAGAAGACAAAGCGCTAAAGTGCCGAGAAAACCTGGGACGGGAATTTGATTTAACGGGGGAGTCTAAAACCTTATTTGTTACTTAAGAAATCAAATTAGGGGTTTGGAAAGAGGGGCTTTAACAGTAAGTCGTGACTGGGAAAGAGAAAAAAAGAGAAGAAGAAGAAATCTTTGGACAGAGGCTTTAAGAAGAACTAGGAGTTAGAATTGAAAGTAGCAATTCTCCTTCGGCGCAAGAGGTTAACCTTCTTCTAATCGCTCGTTGAATTATTTTACTGCATCTATGCGATTTCTCAAAGTACAAAAGAATTCAATATCAGTTTGTTTTTTTTAAAAAAAAAAATTCTATGGACAGTAAGGCTATAAAGGTTTGGTTTAAGCACTGATAGGTCTAATTTCAGGGGAATAAATTATACTAAATAGTTTGAAGTTGATAGATTATGAACTAGTTCTATGAGTAAATATAATTAGGCGAATTAAGAGTCAAATATGAAACCTCAAGGGTTGGGTATTCTAAATTAGCTATGAATTAGCCAAAACATGAAAACTAAATGTATTATGTAATTATAGATTGATTGGAGGAAGTTGTACGAATTGCTCGAGGTGAAGCATTTGGTATTTCGGCACGAGTAATGTGAGTAGTAATCTTATCACAATTTGTGTTTTCATAACTTTCATGGTTTATATATAATTTTGAAAATAAATGTGTTACCGATGCTTTAAAATTTACGTGTGGGACAAGTCCTTTACTTGATATGGTACCGAACAGTTTACTTTAGATGTTTACCGGTTAACCAAAATATCTTCATCGTTACTAGATATGTTTTACCGTTACTTGAGATGTAACCGTTATTTAAAATATTCTCACTGTTACTAGACATATTTTTTACGGTTACTCGAGACATGATTACCGTTACCGAAATAAAATTTCAAGATTTGATAAGAAATGATATGCCTTTCATTATTTTAAAAATGCTTTTGTATGAGTATTTACTGTTTACAAGAAAGAGTATTAATTGGAGGAGACATTAAAGAATCCCGTAGCTAACGACAGGTTCGTTAGACCTGCTGCACCTTGTATTTATCGATTACCGAGTGTCGCGCCCCTCTTTCTTGTGAAATCGGGTTTTGACACGTGACAACTCTTTTAAAGGAAGGTGTTAAAAGAGAGAGTTGCCACCTAACGGGTTTGAGGTACGTTAGGGCACCTATTTGTAAATAACTCTGGTTTAACCAGTTTGTGTCACTAAAGATCGGGTAAGGACTCAAATTACCTCGAAGAGAAGGTATTAGGCACTCTTCGAGGTCCACAACTATGGGTTCCGACCGAACTTGAATTATATGAATTAGTTAAATAGTCAGAGAGAAAAACAAGAAGTTTGAAAAAAAAATCATTATTAGAAAGTCCTTGAGTAAACACAGATAATTGGTTTAAAGTCAAGATGGGGGGTCCTAAGTTTTTTAGCCTAAAGGAGCACCCCGTGCAACATAAATAATACTTCGTGACTCCCTCGAGATGAGGTGTTACTCGTATTATTCAGCGGGCATAAACTATCATCTCCTGCTATCCGTTTACTATCTTTAAGTTTTTACCTAAAGCGCACTAGTTGATTCTAAACCGTGCCCTATGCGTGCACTACCCATCCCATGCCTATGGCCCAGGAGGCGTTTGGACCTCTATTTTAGATGGTTTCTAAACTTAGCTTAAGCTACTCAGAAATGATAAAACTAGGCGACATACAAAACAAATTGGACTTCATGTAAAAGCAATTAAGGGCTCAAGTTAGCCTCCACACTTAGACAACAAATGCACGCGAATAAATTTTCACATTAAACGTTAGACTATTTCAGGATTGTGGCAAATTAAAGCCATTAGGCCCTATATACATGGTTTCTATATAAACTGGATTTTGAACGTGAAGACAGTTTTGTATGCAAAGATGCTACCTTTATAGACGTGATTTCTGAACAACTATACATTTTAGGGAATCTAGTTTTGCGAGTTGATTATTGAAATTATAGATTACAAGTGGTTAAACCTATAGACATGATTTCTAGGTGATTTGCACAGTAGTTGGCAGTGATAACTATTGAAAATACTTAGAATTACCCAGTTTGATCCTATAGGCATGCTTTCTAATAGCGGCAGAGTTAAGCAATGAAACAGTGTTGAAAGTTCAACTTTAGCACTTAAAGCAAGATTTCTACGATTAGCGATTGAAACTGATTTTAGCTCTTATAGGCATGTTTCCTAAATGAGCGATTATACCAGCAACACATTAACCAATTAAACCCTATAGGCATGATTTCTAAAATGCAGATTTGGTAGAACATAAATTAACAGAACCCTATGGTCGTAGCACCTAATGAATATGCTATAATGCACATTGAGACATGTGCATTATAGACATGACATATAGCATGTAGAAACAAAATATGTTAAACGAATTAAATACCTATAGGCAGGTTATCTAACACACATAATAGCAGAACATGTTCGAGCAAAGTAAACACCTATAGGCAGGATTTCTGCCCATTTCATGTAAATATTAAAATAAACCCCTTTTTCCAATTTTACTAACACCCCAATTGTTATTATAACATTATTAGAAGCCCAATGAGTGAAATAAATTACAGAATTACAGAATAGTTATAGTGGGCCTAAGGCAGGCCCAATGTATACCTAACCCAGCCAAGCCTTCAATTACATATCCAACCGGCTTCACCACAGCCCAGAAGTCATAGCCAATCAAACCCAGAAAAACTATCTTCATTTACACAAAATAGCCAAAACCCAGTACCTAGAGCTGATCAACAACCATTTACACAAACCAACTGGTTTGTCCAGTAGGTGAGAAGAGGGGGCAAAGTTGAGCAATTAGGAAAAAATGTGGCAAAGAACCTTGGACCCTAGTGTTTCAGAGTTCCCAAGGGCTTCAAGAACCCAGGGCAGTGCTCACACTAGGGAGGTTGATAGAGGAGACTTAGAGGGAGGACTTTGGCTTTCAGCCAGCCCCAGAATTAAATAAGAAACAACCAGTGAAAATAGTAGTAGGGTAATAGGTTTGTAAAACATTTTCAAACTTGTAAGATAGTCACATAATGAACTCCAAAAGCAAATAAACACACTGGGCAGGGTGTCACATGATAAGGAACAAGGAGCCTGGGATTACAAGTTAACAGGTAAGGGCATTAGACTAGTAAAATCAAGTAATGCAACCAGTGTTGAACTTAAAGAATCAGATTATACCAAACTCAGGATCACACAGTATAATACAAACAGGATTAGATATCATAGAGGGTATCAGTTTAAAGGATAACAGGTTGTTAGAGGTGTAGAATTGGACATGGAAAGAACACATAGAGTGGCAACCATAGTCATAGGAGCATACTACACTTAGAGTAAAGATCTTAAACACGCTAAGGCATGCTAACAACATCGATTAATCACTAGAAGTTCAAAATTAGGTAGAGAACATGAATTAAACCATATAATCAAGGCAGAACATTCGAATTATCAACAACACCAAAATAAACATGCTTCATTCTGTCTAAATTAACTAAGTTATGTGCAAAGACATTATTAGGCTAGCAATTATAGGCAGAATCACACATAAAGAGAGTCAAGGGAATACATTAAGCCATGCAGTTTCAAAGAACATGCTAACATAAGAGAATAAATATTGCGAGGGTTCAAAAACTAACCAGCAATTGTTCAATAAACAAGAAAAGAATAGCAGTAAGGACCCAAAGTCTCAAATGTGTCAAGTTCCCAAGGGTTTCAAGAACCCAGGGCAATGCTCACACCCAAGAGATGGTCAAAAAAGTAGAAATCCGGTGGGCTTGGCTTTCAGCCGGCCAAGAGTCAAATAGAACAGAATAGTAAATAAATATAGAGTAGAAACCTCAATTGTTAGTGAGAGTTTTTTTAGTGAATTTTCGTCTGTCCAAAAAAAAGTAAAGGGAATGGGTTTATATAGAGGTAAAAATCAGCATATAAGTAAGGAAATACAAACAATCAGACCATAAAAGGAAAGAAGAACACATAAATCAATTTAAAATTAAATTAGGAGAATAAGCCGGTAAACCCTAGTCCTAGTTTTTTAGGAAAAATAAATATCAACGGAATATACACAGAAACGGTAGCATAGGACGAATATAGACACAAATAATACTCTAAATCAGAGAATCGAACCAATTTTGGTTTGATTTGAAGAGATCTGTAAACCCTAGTTTTTTTTAGGAAAAATAAGAATCAACAAAAAATATCCGTACTCACAATAGAACAAAGGATGAACATAGACATAATAGCAGAAATATCAGTGATTTGAACCTATTTTGGTTCAATCTTGTGGAGATCTGCTTGCCATGTTTAGATAAGCAGTATAGGAGAGTAACCAATACCCGGAGGAGGTCATATATGGCAAGTAGTAGCCATAGAATCCCATATTAGACGGGATTATGAGAGGATTTAGGGGGCGGCGGCTGGGGTTCTTAGGAGGGAGAAGGGGGGTGAGGGATATTAGGGCGGCGAACGTGGGGGGGGGGGGGATGGGATTAGGGTTGGGGTTTGGGTTAGTTTAAAGGGGAGGGTTTGATATGGGCCGTTGATCTCAAAGATCAACGGCCATGATTAAAGGTTAGTTGGGTCGGGTTATTAGAAACGGGTTGCGGCCGGATTAGGGGTTGGGATAATTTGGTTTGGGTTGGGGGTTGTTTGGTCTAGTGTATTAGGCTTTGAGCCTTTGTTTGGTCCGAAAATAAGTTCAAGAGTGGGCTAGTTTTTTAAATACCCAATATTTTAGCAAACAAAATAATTTATCAAAGTAATTAATAAATAACAAAAATATTACTTGTGCACTAAAATGATTAAAAATAATAACATACATTATAAAAATATAAAAAGTTATGTTTTGCATAAATAATGTAATTATACATGAATATGGGCTATTATTGTAAAAATATGCAATTAGCCTAAAAATGCAAATGTAATTATAAAAAATGCAGTAAAATATTTAAAAACATACATGTTGGTGTAAATGATAAGTTTGGATGATTAAATCATCATAAAAATAATTTGAAGGATAATTATTGGATATTTATATAATAAAATGAAGAAAGAGATTGATTTAAAGCCTTTAAAAATTATGGAAAATTATGAAAAAAGGCTTGTATAGGTTTATAAACTAAATGATAATGCAAATATACTATTTTGAAAGTGTATATATATACTTTAAAAATATGAGGGAAAATTGGGTATCAATAGCTGCCCCTCTTTACCCGAGAATGATGAAAGAGTTATCGGATAAAGAAATGATGACCGATTTTGACCGAATGGGGTGATTTGAAAAATGGAGGCCGAACTCCGATTTCTGAGTTGCCTACATAACCCTGGTTTTACGGGAATCAGGTCGTGTGTAGTTCTGGATCCAACGGTGAACTGAGCTGATGGAGTTGTTGTAGGAATGGACAAGTTCTTCTAAATAGGACGACATCGGAGTTGTGAATGAATGTACCTTGGAACGGTTATGGGTATTTGAATGGTCATCAAGTGAAAATGGGCAACGGATGGTGGTTGGGTGTATTTAAGGTAGTTACAGGGTGTGAATATTGAACGGAAACTGGAGCGAACATTGGGAGAACGGTTACCTCCTGGATTACCTTCAAAACTTAAATACAATGCATGCAGGTGTATATAGCGATAATTTAAACATGATGCAGATTCCCTTTGGACCATGAAAGTTGTCTTTGGACGATGGGGATAATGTCCTTAGACCATGATGTCCTGGGCTATGAATTGCATGATAAGGGATTCGCAGGCCATGAAATGATGTTCTCGGGCCATGAAAATGGTGCCTCTGAACTATGACACCTTTGAATAATGATGTGAAATATTGAGAGATCCTCAGGCCATGGCATGGTGTCTTTTGGCTATGAGGATGATGCCTTCGGACTATGATGTCTTTGGACAGAATGGCGATGTTTCAGCCCATGAGATGCAAAGACATGATGTTTGGTCATATAAGAAGCGAAACAAGACAGAGCTTAGTCTTGTGTAAGATCGGGGGTAGGGCTGTGCATAATTTAGTAAATACCGAATTACCATACCGAAACCAAAACTTTTGGTATTCGATAATTTGGTATTCGGTATGGTATTTTGTTTAAGTTTTAAAAAATATTGGTATTAGGTATGGTATTTGGTATTTTAAAATAAAATACCGAAATACCGATACCGTACCAAAATATATATATTATATTATACAATACGCATATTATTAATTATAAAATAAATATAAAAATCTAAAATTTTAACTTTTCTTTATTCTCTAAGTTCATCAATTAATTCTAAGTAAGTAACAAAATAATTCTAATGATCAAATTTATTCTTTTATGTACAGTTTTCTCTCTCTGGGTTGATATTTGCTAGTTTGGAACAAAACTTTTGTCAACAAATATTTTTTGTTTTGTACTTTTGAGTACTTTAATTTAGAATATTACAGGCTATGACTCTATGCACTAGTTAGTATACAAACCGAATAAACCGAAGTTACCAAACCAAATAAACCCAACTCGAAAGGAGAAAAACCGAACCATACCAAATTTAATTAGGTACGGTATTGGTATTGTATTTTAAGAAACTGAATACTGAATATACCAAACCGAAATATCTAAATACCATACCGTATCGACCGGAGAACACTCCTAATCGGGGGCAGAGCTTAGCCCCGAGAAAAATAGAAAATAATGCTAGATTTTAAGTAGCATAGCATTTGGTGTTATGCAAGGAAAGACAGAGCTTAGCCTTATACAATTAGGGAGGCAAGGCTTAGCCTCATGCGAAATAGGAGACAATGCTTAGTCTCATTCAAGGAGGAAGCAGGGCTTAGCCTTATGCAGATGGGAGACAATGCTTAGTCTCATGCAAGAGGAGGCAGGGCTTAGCCTTATGCAACTGGGAGACAACGCTTAGTCTCGTGTAGGGGAAGGCAATGCTTAGCCTTATGCAATTGAGGAGGCATGGATTAGCCTCATGCAAGCGGGAGACAATGCTTAGTCTCATGCAGGAGAAAGAAATGCTTAGCCTTATTGTCACGACCCAAAATCTCACCTGTCGTGATGGCGCCTATCTCAATACTAGGCAAGCCAAAAATCTCAATAATCCATCATATCATTTAAATTTGAAAACAAATAATTAAATTCAGCATAGGAAATCTCACAATTTCAAATATAACACTCCCAAAAACCGGTTTCACTGAGTACATGAGCATCTAATATGAGTACAATGATTGACTGATAAAAACAACTGTCTGAAAATATAGAACAATACAATAACTGAAGGAAAGAGAGACAAGGTCATCGGACACCAAGCAACTACCTTGATAGTCTCCAACTGATAGTTCTCTGAAATCTAATAATCTCCGTGTCCGAAAGTACCTGGATCTGCACACGAGGTGCATAGTGTAGTATGAGTACAACTAACTCAATAAGTAACAAGACTAACCTCTGGGCTAAAAGAAATTATGAGCTCCGCAGGTACAATCCAGTAAAAATAATGGTACAGAAATATAGGCATGCTTTCAAGCTCAACTGTAAACTCAGTACAAGTGAAATAGATCAATACTACATTATATGAGGCATAGGACATCTCAGTAGAAAGAAATCAAGTAAATACTAGTCACAAATTATCCGGTCACTTGGTACTGTTTATGGCCAATCCAGCCCAGGGATGTTCCAACCCGTATATATATGCACATCGACTTACAATCAGTCACCCAGTACCGTATAAGGCCAATCCAGCCCTGGGATAATTTATCCCTAAATATAAATGATACTGACAAGATCCATGTCCACATAACTCATTACAATACAAATAAGTAAGGCAAGTCCATGCCCTGGGAAAATCCATCCCAAATATATATATATATATATATATATATATATATATATATATATATATATATATATATATATATATATAGCAGTAAGTAAGGCAAGTCCATGTCCTGGGAAGTCCATCCCGAATATCGATGATCATCTACGCTCACTGGGGGTGTGTATATACTTCGGAGGGGCTCCTTCAGCCCAAGCGTAATACAATGCCAATAAGGCATGCTGCAGGTGGGCAGTCCCGATCCATAAAATAGTAAAGCCTATAAGGCCTGCTACAGGCGAGCAACCCCGATCCATAAAATAGTATAGCCAATAAGGCCTGCTGTAAGCGGGCGGCCCCGATCCAGAACAATAATAATGTATAAAGCCATTCTGGCCTGCTGCAGGCGGGCAGCCCCGATCCATTTAATAATAACATATATAAAGCCGAATGGCCTGCTGAGTTGCGCATCTCAATCACATAAATACTCTCACAATGGACAATTATTACTGAGTGTGAAATGTATATTTTAGAATAATTAATTCAACAGCATCACGACCCCATGGGTCCTAAAATATCGGCAAATAGCCTAAACATGATCTTTATTACTAGCCTTAGCTAAATTCCTTTAACACGTGCCACATGTTAAGATAATAACATAGTTCTTTAATTTTACTACTTCACAGGATTTATTCAAGACACACTTTCTGTAGTTCACGTCTACATGTTCGTTACCTATCGTGTGTGTCACCTCCAAACATTTAATATCATACCAAATTCGGGGATTCATACCCTCAGAACCAAGTTTAGAAGTGTTACTTACCTCAAACTGTGTAATTCTTTACACTGCTATGCCTTTGCCTCGTGAATTGGCCTCCAAATGCCTCGAATCTATCCACAATTCAATCAATAAAATTTATTGGAATTAATTCCATAAGAAAATACTAATTTCCCATAAAAATTCAAAATTTAGCTCAAAATTTGACGTCTCGGAACCCGACAAAATTTATAAAATCTGGAAGCTCATTTAACCACGAGTCTAACCATACTAAGTTTACCAAAATCTGACCCCAACTCGACCCTCAAATCTTCAATTTAAACCAAGAGGGTTTTCAAACTTTTCCAACTTAATTCACCAATTAAATGATAAAAATAACCATGGATTCGGGTAATTTAACCAATATTGAGTTAAGAACACTTACCCTGTTGTTTTCCATGACAAACTCCCGAAGATCGCCTCTCCCGAGCTCCAATCCGTCAAAAACAGTCCCATTTTCAGAACTTAAACTCACTGCCTAGGCTTTTCTTCTTCGCGAACGCGGTCAGTGCCTCGCGTTCGCGAAGCACAAAATAGTTCCCGTCCAAATTCCTCCTTTGCGAACGCGACATCACCCTCGCGTTCGCGAAGCACAAAATGCCTCTGCCTCAATGCCTTCTACGCGAATGCGTTCCACCATCGCGAACGCGATGCTTCGTTCTCCCTCACTATGCGAACGCGACACCCTCTATGCAAACGCGTAGACCAATTGCCTGGGGTCCTCAGCTGCTTCCTCTCTTCTTCGTGAACGTGTAACACCTCTCGCGTTCGCAATGCACACCCGGTTCACCCTTCGTGAACGCGTTCTTCTCTTCGTGAACGCACAGAGAAAATATTTCCAGCTTCTCAATACCTCTTCGTGAACGTGAGGCTCCACTCACGAACGCGATGAAGGAAACCAAATGGTGCATTAGAAAAAGTCCAAAATCCAACCCGTTAACCATCCGAAACTCACCCGAGCCCCTCGGGACCTCAACTAAATATACCCAACAAGTCCTAAAATATCATACGAACTTAGTCGAACCCTCAAATCACCTAAAACAATGCTAAAACCATGAATTACACCCCAATTCAAGCCTAATGAACTTTGAAATTTCTAATTTCTACAAACGTCTCCGGAACCTATCAAATCACGTCTGATTGATCTCAAATTTTGCACACAAGTCATAAATCACATAACAGAGTTATTCCAATTTTCAAAATCAGATTCCGACCTCGATATCAAAAAGTCAACCTCCCGATCAAACTTCCCAAAATTCAATTTTCGGCATTTCAAGCCTAATTCCACTACGGACCTCCGAATAATTTTACGGACACGCTCCTAAGTCCAAAATCACCATATGGAGCTATTGGAATCATCAAAATTTAATTCCGAGGTCGTTTACACATAAGTCAATATCCGGTCAACTATTTCAACTTATGCTTCCAACATAAAAATTCATTCTTCCAAGCTAACTCTGAAATACCTTAAAACCAAAACCGACAATTCACACAAGTCATAATACCTCATAGGAAGTTATTCAAGACTTTAAATAGTTGGAAGGAGCGTAAATGCTCAAAACGATCAGTCGGGTCATTACACTTATGCAATTGAGGAGGCACGGCTTAGCCTCATGCAAAGGTAGAGACAATGCTTAGTCTCATGTAGGGGAAGGCAATACTTAGCCTTATGCAATTGAGGAGGCAGGGCTTAGCCTCATGCAAAATAGAGACAATGCTTAGTCTCATGCAGGGGAAAGAAATGCTTAGCCTTATATAATTGAGGAGGCAAGGCTTAGCCTCATGTAAAATAGAGACAATGCTTAGTCTCATGCAGGGAAAGGCAGTGCTTAGCCTTATGCAATTAAGGAGGTAGGGCTTAGCCTCATGCAAAATATAGACAATGCTTAGTTTTATAGAGGGGAAGGCAGTGCTTAGCCTTATGCAATTAAGGATCAAACTGAATACCCTCTGCTGATAGATGGAGACAATGCTTAGTGTCATGCAATGAATAGATAATAAGTAGTAGCGGGGTATTTCTTAGCTGGAAATATGTTTGCGCTTGGCAGCTTTGTCGTTATGAAGATAGTAATTCTGAGGTGTGCCCGTATTTGCGAATATTCCTTGTTCCTGCATCTAAAGGAAAATCGTGAGTTCTACGGGGAAGGTTCGTTCGTGCCTTTGCCTACTTGCTTTGCCTTGCTCTGCATCGAAATCCTGCTCGAGTTACCACGGGTAGCATCTGGCTGTTTCATAAAAATAAAGTTTTCAAAAATGTGCGTGCATATGATGAATGTAGTTATTTATAATACATTAGTATGCAATATCGGATAAATTAGATGAACCAATGACTGTGACACTTTAGAAACATTGCAACTTTCTTAGAATTTTGAGGGTCCTCCTCAAAATTCTGCCCCAGTATACTTAGGCGATTCTCTGACCGTTTTGCATATGATAACATTAGCTGGACTTGCTCAGGAATTTTGAGGGTCTTTCCTAAAAATTTTGCCCCAGTTTCTGGTTGTGGGAAAAATGAAAATTTTATTGAATTGTGACCGAACCCATAGGGCTGCCTACGTATCACCTCTTAAACGGGAATCAGGTTGAGGGTAGTTCAATTACATCAGATGCGAAACATTCTAAACATAATATCTTTTGACTGCGTCTGAATTGATAGGCTTTGGCCAAACCTCTCTGTCCATTTCTGCGAGTATGAGTGCTCATCTTGTTAGTACTCTGTGAACCATGTAGGGCCCTTACCAATTGGGCGAACATTTCCTTTTGGCTTCATCTTGATGCAGGAATATCCTCTTCAGTACCAGCTGCCCCGGTGCAAACTGTCTAGGTTTGACCCTTTTATTGAAAGCTCTGGACATCCTATTCTGATAGAGTTGACCATGACACACTGCATTCATTCTTTTCCTGTCAATGAGAGTTAATTGTTCATAGCAGCTTCTTATCCATTCTGCATCCCGTCAACCTCGGCAGGAATGACAGCTTCGGTACCGTAGACCAGCAAATAGGGAGTTGCCCTGGTTGATGTGCGGACTGTGGTACGGTACCCCAATAAGGCAAATGGTAACTTTGCGTGCCATTGCTTGTGGTTGTCTACCATATTCCTCAGTATTTTCTTGATATTCTTGTTTGCGGCCTCCATGGCTCCATTCATTTGAGCCCTGTATGCTGTGGAATTCTTGTGCTTGATTTTGAAGGTCTCGCACATAGCTTTCATTAGGTCACTATTGAGATTGGCGGCCTTGTCGGTGATGATGGACTCTGGAACCCTGAATCGGCAAAAAATACGATCTCTAATAAAATCTGCGATGACTTTATTGGTTATAGCTTTGTAGGATGCAATTTCGACCTATTTTGTGAAGTAGTCTATGGCCACTAAAATGAACCTGTGCCCGTTTGAAGTGGCGGGATTGATTGGTCCAATGACGTTCATTCCCCAAGCGGCAAAAGTCCAAGGTGCACTTATTGCATTGAGTTTATTTGGCGGCACCCATATCATATCTACGTGTATTTGGAACTGATGACATTTCTGGACATACCTGATGTAGTCTGTTTCCATAGTCATCCAAAAATAACATGTCCTCAGTATCTTCTTGGCTAAAACAAAACCATTCATATGTGGTTCGCAAGTTCCATAGTGTATCTCTTCGAGCAGTTTGGAAGCTTCTTTGGCATTAACACACCGTAATAACCATAGGTCTGGAGTCCTTCTGTACAGAATTCCTCAACTTTGGAAGAAATGGTTAGACAATCTTCAGAGCGTGCATTTTTTAGTATGATTTGCATGCTCCGGGTACTCTCGTTTTTCCAAGTACTCCTTGATATCATGGAGCCATGGATTCCCGTCTCCTTCTTCTTCAACATGAGCGTAGTAAGCTGGCTGATTATGAATCCTTACCGAAATAGGGTCGATGAAATTCTTGTCCGGATGTTTTATCATGGAGGACAAAGTGGCCAATGCGTCTTCGAACTCATTCTGGATTCTCGGGACATGTCTAAACTCTATCTTCGTGAACCTATTTATCATCTCTTGCACATGATATAGATATGGTAATATCTTGGTATTCTTTGTAGCCTATTCTCCCTGCACCTAATGTACCAGAAGATCAGAATCACCAATTACCAGTAATTCCTGGATATTCATGTCAACTGCCAAATGGAACCCCAATATGCAAGCCTTATATTCTGCCATATTATTGGTGCATGAAAATCTGAGTATTGCGGATACCGGATAATGTTGACCTGTTTCTGATACCAAAATGGCTCCAGTAGCCACTCTTTTGAAGTTTGTGGCTCCATAGAAAAACATTCACCATCCGTCGTAGGCTTCGGAGATATCTTCTCCTACGAATGATACTTCTTCATCAGGAAAATACATTTTTAGTGGTTTGTATTCTCCTCCTACAGGATTTTTCGCAAGATGATCCGCTAATGCTTGTCCCTTAACCGCCTTCTGAGTCACATGGACGATGTCGAATTCACTCAACAATATCTGCCATTTTTGCCAGCCCTTTAGGCATGGGTTTCTGGAAGATGTACTTCAGAGGATCCATCCTTGATATGAGATATGTGGTATAGGCACAGAAGTAGTGCTTCAGTTTCTGGGTTATCCAGGTCAAAACACAACATGTGCGTTCCAACAAAGAATACCGTGTCTCGTAGGGTGTGAACTTCTTACTCAGATAGTATATGGCCTGTTCTTTCCTTCCCGTCTCATCGTGTTGTCCCAAGACACAACCGAAAGCCCCATCTAATACGGAGAGATAGAGTAGAAGTGGTCTACCAGGTTCTGGCGGGACCAGGACTGGTGGTATGGATAAATATTCTTTGATTCTGTCAAAAGCTTTTTGGCATTCTTTAGTCCAACTGGTTGTGGCATCCTTCTTTAACATTTCGAAAATCGGCTCATAGATCATAATTGATTGTGCTATGAAGCGACTGATGTAATTAAGACATCCCAAGAAGCTCATCACGTGTTTCTTGTTCTTTGTAGGAGGAAAATCCTGGATAGCCTTGACCTTTGATGGGTCTAGCTCAATTCCTCGGCGGCTGACGATGAATCCCAACAACTTTCCTGCGGGGACCCCAAAGTTCTTCCTTTGATGGGTCTAGCTCAATTCCAGCTTAGAGTTCATCCCGTGCTTCACCATGTCAGGGCTTCTCTATGCCAGGTTCTTCTACCAGTTATTCCAGTACTAGGGGTTCCCTTCAGTTTCCGCCACAAGCACCAGGGAGTTGTTTTGAGTGTGGGGAGTTTGGGCATTTGTGGAGGCAGTGTCCTCGTCGTCATGGGGGTCTATCTCAACAGAGGAGTCATCCTTCGACTTCAACACCAATTACTTCACCACCCGCCCAGTTAGCTCGGGGTAGAGGTCAATCAGCTAGGGGTCGCCCTAGAGAGGGAGGCAGATCAGGGGGTGGCCAGGCCCGTTTCTATGCTTTCCCTGCCAGACCAGATGCTATTGCTTCAGATGCTGTGATTACAGGTATTGTCTTAGTTTGTCACAGAGTTGCTCAGTATTATTCGACCATGGTTCCACGTATTCATATGTTTCCTTGTATTTCGCCCATTTTCTAGATATGCCTTGTGAGTCGTTAGTTTCATCTGTTCATGTATCTACTCCTGTAGGCGATACTATTGTTGTGAACCGCGTATATCGGTCATGTGTGGTGACTATTGGGGGTCTGGAGACCCAAGCGGACCTTTTACTACTCAGTATGGTTGACTATGATATGATATTGGGTATGGATTAGTTATCTCCATGTCATGCTGTTCTAGATTGTTACACTAAGACGGTGACGTTGGCTATGTCGGGAATTCCGAGGGTTGAGTGGAATGGTTCTGTAGATTATGTACCAAGTATGGTGATTTCATATTTGAAGGCTCAGCGCATGGTTGAGAAGGGTTGCCTATCTTATTTTGCTTTTGTGAGGGATGTTAGTGCAGAGACTCCTGTCATTGATTCTGTTCTGGTGGTACATGATTTTCCGGATATGTTTCTTGCAGACTTGCCGGGCATGCCGCATGACAGGGATATTGACTTCGATATTAATTTGGTGCTGGGCACTTAGCCCATTTCTATTCCACCGTATCGTATGGCACCGGCGGAGTTAAAGGAATTGAAAGAACAGCTTCAGGAACTCCTTGATAAGGGCTTTATTCGGTCTAGTGTGTCCCCTTGGGGTGCACCGGTTCTATTTATGAAGAAGAATGATGGTTCCATGAGGATGTGCATTGATTACAAGCAGTTGAACAAGATCACAGTCAAGAACAAGTATCCTTTGCCTCGTATTGATGATTTATTTGACCAGCTTCAGGGAGCGAAGTGTTCTCCAAGATTGATTTGAGGTGCGGTTATCACCAGCTGAAGATTCGGGATTCGGATATTCTTAAGACCACTTTCAGGACCCGATATAGCCATTATGAGTTCTTAGTGATGTCTTTTGGGCTGACCAATGCCCCAACAACGTTCATGCATTTGATGAACATAGTATTCCGACCCTATTTGGACTCATTCATTATTGTATTCATTGATGACATCCAGGTGTACTCTTGTAGCCAGGAGGAGCACGCTCAGCATTTGAGGATTGTATTACAGAGATTGATGGAGGAGAAGCTTTATGCAAAGTTCTCCAAGTGTGAGTTTTGGCTCAGTTCAGTAGCATTCTTGGGACACGTGGTGTCCAGTGAGGGTATTCAGGTGGATCCGAAGAACATAGAGGCGGTGCAGAGTTGCCCTAGACCGTCCTCAACCACGGAGATTAGGAGCTTCCTTGGTTTGGTGGGTTATTACCATCGCTTTGTGGAGGTATTTCCATCTATTGCATCGCCCTTGACCAAATAGACCCAAAAGGGTGCTCTATTCAGGTGGTTGGATGAATGTGAGGAGAGCTTTCAGAAGCTCAAGACTGCTTTGACCACAACTCCAATGTTAGTTCTGCCATCACCTTCAGGTTCCTACACCGTGTATTGTGATGCCTCGAGGATAGACATTGGTTGTGTTTTAATGCAGGAGGGTAGGGTGATTTCCTATGCCTCGTGCCAGTTGAAGACCCATGAGAAGAACTATCATGTCCATGATCTTAAGTTGGCAGCCATTGTTCACGCCTTGAAGATTTGGCGTCATTATTTGTATGGGGTTCATTGTGAGGTCTATACTGATCACCGGATTTTGCACATCTGTTCAAGCAGAAGGATCTTAATTTGAGTCAACGGAGATGGTTGGAGATTTTTAAAGACTATGATATCACTATTTTATACCATCTGGGGAAGGCCAATGTGGTGGCCGATGCTTTGAGTCACCGAGCGGAGAGTTTGTGGAGTTTAGCATATCTTCCAGCAGCAGAGAGACCTTTGGCATTGGATGTTTAGGCCTTAGTGGGCCATCTTGTGAGATAGGACATTTCGGAGCCTAGTCGGGTATTGGCTTGCGTGGTCTCCAGGTCTTCTCTTTATGACCGTATCAGGGAGCGTCAGTATGATGACCCCCCACTTACTCGTTCTTCAGGATAGGGTTTAAAGAGGTGATGCTAGGGATATAACTATTGGTGATGATGGCGTGTTGAGGATGTAGGGCTGGATATGTGTGCCTAATGTAGATGGGCTTCGAGAGTTGATTCTTGAGGTGGACCACAACTCGCGGTACTCCATCCATCCGGGTGACGCGAAGATGTACCAGGATTTGAGACAGCACTATTGGTGGAGGCGGATGAAGAAGGATATAGTTGGGTTTGTAGCTCGGTAACTCATTTGTCAGTAGGTTAAGTATGATCATTAGAGACCGGGTGGCTTACTTCATAGATTAGACGTTCCAGAGTAGAAGTGGGATCGGATCACCATGGACTTTGTAGTTGGGCTCCCATGGACTTCAAGGAAGTTCGATGCTATTTGGGTGATTATGGATCGGCTGACCAAGTCCGCTCATTTCATTCCAGTTGGTACTACTTACACTTTAGAGCAGTTGGCTGAGATTTACATCCGAGAGGTTGTTCGCCTGCATGGTGTCCCAGTTTCCATCATTTCAGATAGGGGCACTCGGTTTACATCACAGTTCTGGAGGGTAGTTCAGCGAGAGTTGGGTACTCAGGTTGACTTGAGCATAACTTTTCACCCTCAGATGGACGGGCAGTCCGAGCGCACTATCCATATATTAGAGGACATGTTGCGCGCTTGTTTCATTGATTTTGGGGGTTCATGGGACCAGTTTCTTCCACTCGTGGAGTTTGCATATAACAACACTTATCAGTCAAGTATTCAAATGGCTCCGTATGAGGCTTTATATGGGAGGAGGTGTAGATCTTCGGTTGGATAGTTTGAGCCGGGTGAGGCTAGACTCTTGGGTACAGACTTGGTCCAGGATGCATTCGATAAGGTAAAATTGATTCAGGAGCGACTTCGCATGGCGCAATCTAGGCAGAAGAGTAATGCAGATAGGAAGGTCCGTGATGTATCTTTCATGGTTGGGGCGAAGGTTTTACTGAAGGTATCACCCATGAAGGGTGTTATCAGGTTTGGGAAGAGGGGCAAGTTGAGCCCCCGGTTCATTGGGCCTTTTGAGGTGCTTCAGAGGATAGGGGAGGTGGCTTATAAGCTTGCTTTGCCACCTAGCTTGTCGAGTGTGCACCTAGTGTTTTATGTTTCCGTGATCCGGAAGTATATTGGAGATCCGTCCCATGTTTTGGATTTCAGCACGGTTCAGTTGGAGGGTGATATGACTTATGATGTGGAGCCGGTGGCTATTTTGGATCGGCAAGTTCGAAGGTTGAGGTCAAAGGATATAGCTTCAGTAAAGGTGCAGTGGAGAGGTCAGCCTGCGGAGGAGGCCACCTGGGAGACCGAGCGGGAGATACAGAGCAGATATCTACGCATATTCGAGACTCTGGGTATGTTTCTAGACCCGTTGGAGGACGAACGGTTGTTTAAGAGGGGGAGGATGTAATGACCAGGCCGGTCGTTTCGGAACTTATTGCCCCATTTCCTCCATTTCTGTTTCCTTTATCCTCTTAAGCTATATTATGATATACCAGGTTGGTTAGTTCGGGTGAGTGGTTTCAGAGTGGAATGAGACACTTAGTCTCTTATTTATAACCTTAAGTTGGAAAAGTCAACCGGATGTTGACCTATGTGTAAACGATCTCGGAAAATAATTATGAAGGTTCCATTAGCTCCAGAATGTGATTTGGAGGTTCGTGGTATAATTAGGCTTGAATTGGCGAAATTGGAAATTTGGCGATTTTTTGGTCGGCAGTGGAAAATTTGATATCGGGGTCGGAATGGAATTCCAGAAGTTGGAGTAGGTTCGTAGTGTCATTTGTGACGTGTGTGCAAAATGTGAGGTCATTCGGACGTGGTCTAGTTTGTTTCGGCATCGGATGTCGAATTTGGAAGTTTAGAAGTTCTTAGGCTTGAATCTTAGGGTAATTTGGTGATTTGATGTTGTTTTAAGTGATTCAAAGGTTCGACTGAGTTTGTATGTTGATATATGACTTGTTGGTTTTTTTGGTTGAGGTACGGAGGGCCTCGGGATGATTTCGGGTGATTAACGAAACAAGTTTGGATATTGGAGGATTACTAAGTTGGAACCCAACTGTCATAATCGCACCAGCGGATGTCTCATCGCAGGTGCGAGCCCGCAGAAGCCAGCGGGATGTCGCAGATGCGAGGTTGGAGGAGTTGGGTAGAAGGTGCAGGTGTGATGAAGTTCCCGCATCTGTGAGGCTGTAGAAGCGCACAAGAGGTCGCAGGTGCAGACAACATCGAGGTAGGCTGGGTCCGCAGGTGTGTAGGATAGGTCGCATTTGCGAGTCCGCATATGCGGATAGGTGACGTAGAAGTGAAATTGAGGAAGTCAGGCAGTGGCTGCAGGTGCGAGGTATTATCCGCACCTGCGTGGACGCATGTATGGTCATTTCCCGTTGTTTAATCATGTAATTAGTGAAAATGAGGGGTTAGGGCTTGGGATTTTGGAGAGTTTAATTAAAGTATCTGAGGGACCAAACATTGTCGGATTTTGATAAATTTTGTATGTATGGACTCATGAGTGGATGAGCTTCCTAGTTTTGTAAATTTTGTCTGATTTTTAAGACTTGGGCCCGGGGCCCGGGTTGAGCCAATTTCGGGTTTTGGGCTAATTTGATAGTTTTTCTTGTGGAATTCATTCCATTAGCGTATATTGATGGTATTGTACTGATTGGTAATAGATTCAGAGCATTTGGAGGTTGAGCCGAGAGGCAAGAGCATTGCGGGGTAGAGATTTGACCGGTTTGAGGTAAGTAACGATTGTATATCTAGTCCTGAGGGTATGAAACCCCGGATTTCGTATCATTTTTACTATTTTAATGTGACGCACATGCTAGGTGACGGGCGTGTGGGCGTGCACTGTTGGGGATTGTGACTTGGTCCATCCCATAGCAACTGTGAAGTTGCATATTTTGTTGAAACTATATGATACTTATATGTTTTAGAAAGAGTTTCTGTAAATTGGGCTGAATGCCATGTTTTGGGCCTTGTGCCAGTGCTGTTTGGACCCTTAGGGGCCTTTTCTTACTACACTCTCACTGTTTTCGATTGAAAATCTATACTCGGTCATGGTTATACTTGTTTACTGCATAACTCAGTTTTATGACTCTATTTTGATACATATAAATATTATTTTGGGCTGAATGCCCTATTTTTTCTGAAATGCCCGAGTGGCTTGAGAGGTTTATGACTGAGTGAGGCCGAGGGCCTAATTTGTGAGGATATTTATAGGGATCGGGCTGCACGCCGCATCATGTTTGATATAGGCCGAGGGCCTGAGTGATTTATGCCACAATTTGGCTTGATATAGCGCTTTGACTGAAGGAGCCCCTCCGGAGTCTGTACACACCTCCAGTGAGCGCAGGTACCTACTGAGTGCGAGTGCCGAGTGACTGGGAGGCATGAGTGATTGTGAGGTATGCCCGAGTGGCATGAGTGACTGTGAGGTATGCTCGAGAGTCATGAGTGACTGTAAGGTTTGCCCGAGGGGCTGTATGTGAGTGATATTTTGCCCGAGGGGTTGTTTATGATTTCATCATTTGTTTCTCACCTTTGCATTTAGCCTCTTTTGAAAACCTTTGAAAAATATCTTTAAATGATTTTACTGGAACTGGGTTTATACGAGATGTTTTGATTCAAATCCTGATTTTAAAAGCACGTGGTATTTTATTGAGATTTCATGATATGAACTTTTTTATGCTTTATTGCTCGTCACTACTGCTCAGTCTTTATTTATTGTTGTTACTTATTGTGTTGGCATAGTCACGTTACTCCATGCACCTTGTGTGCAGATCTAGGTGTAGATGGACACGGTAGCGGTTGTTGATTATTCCGGTTGCAGATTTTCTCAGGGATAGCAAGGTAGATCCTTGGCGATCGCAGCCCGTACTCTTCTCCCTCTTATCTTCCTTTAGTTTTCTTTAGCTAATTTCCAGATTATGTTAGTATTGATATTGTCGGACAAATGGTAGTAGATGCTCATGACTAGTGACACCCCGATGTCGGGCTATTTCTTTTCCGCACTTTTGTTTTGATTTGAACTCCTTTACGAAAGTTTTTATGTTAAATAACATTGAAATTATCTTTGAAATGAAAATATCGGTTTGTTTTGGAAATGAGTCGGCTTGCCTAGTTCCACGATAGGCGCCATCACGACAGGGGTTAGTTTGGGTCGTGACTGGAGGGGGGGGGGGAATGGTATTAGGGTTGGAGTTTGGGTTAGTTTAAAGGGAAGGGTTTGATATGTGTCGTTGATCTCAGAGATCAATGGCCACGATTAAAGGATAGTTGGGTCGGGTTATTAGAAACGGGTCGCGGCCGGATTAGGGGTTGGGTTAATTTGGTTTGGGCTGGGGGTTGTTTGGGCTAGTGTATTAGGCTTTGGGCCTTTGTTTGGTCCGAAAATAAGTTCAAGAGTGGGCTAGTTTTGTAAATATCCAATATTTTAGCAAAATAATAATAATAATAATAATAATAATTTATAAAAGTAATTAATAAATAACACAAATATTACTTGTGCACTAAAATGATTAAAAATAATAACTTACATTATAAAAATATAAAAAGTTAATTTTTTCATAAATAATGTAATTATACATGAATATGGGCTATTATTGCAAAAATGTACAATTAGCCTAAAAATGCAAATGTAATTATAAAAAATGCAGTAAAATATTTAAAAACATACATGTTTGTGTAAATGAAAAGTTTAGATGATTAAATCATCATAAAAATAATTTGAGGGATAATTATTGGATATTTATACAATAAAATGCAGAAAGAAATTGATTTAAAGACTTTAAAAATTATGGAACATTATGAAAAAGGCTTGTATAGGTTTATAAACTAAATGATAATGCAAATATACTATTTTGAAAGTATATATATGTCACGACCAGAAATTTCCTCCTTCGAACCGTGATGGCGCCTCACATTTCACTTGCTAAGCAAGCCAACGTTAGAATAATATTAACTAATTTTTAAATAATTTTTAAATTTTTAATAATCAAGGAAACAAAAGAGGAAGCAAAGTTTGAAGTATAGTGAAATAATCCAAAAAAACAACTGTGTCTAATTACCATCCTAGAATTGGTGTCACAAGTGCACAAGCTTTTAGAATAATACAAATAAAGGTCTGAATAAAATAAAGCAGTCTGGAAATAAACACACAGCTAAAGTAAAATAGACGGGGACTTCAGAACTGCGGACGCCATGCAGTTATACCTCAAGTCTCCTCCGAATAGCTGAAATCCGAGCAAGTCTATGGCACGCCGCTGGGACCAACTCTGAAATCTGCACAAAAAGTGCAGAGTGTAGTATCAGTACAGCCAACCCCATGTACTGGTAAGTGCTGAGCTTAACCTTGATGAAGTAGTGATGAGGCTAAGGCGGTTCACTTACATTAACTTTTACGCAATATTAATAACAACAACAAATAATAGAAATAAATCAAGTAACTTATTTATAATAATTGAAGCCAACTCAGCAGTCATAATCCATTTTTATTTCACCCAATTCTGTTGCAGCGTGCAACCCGCTATCACAATATATTCACATTCAAGTCTGTTACAGCGTGCAACCCGCTATTCACAAACAATTTGATATACTCAATACGAATCATAGAAATTAATTCCATATAAATTTACTAATATTTCGGATAAAAATCCGAAATTCATTAAAATATTTGACAGTGGGACCCACATCTCAAATATCGGTAAAACTTACGAAATCCAATACCCGTTCTGATACGAGTCCAACCATATAAAATTTATCAATTTTCGATGTCAAACGGACCATCAAATCTTAAATTTTCGTTTTTGAAAGATTTTATAAAAATCTGATTTTTCTTCCATAAATTCACGGATTCATGATATAAATGAGTATGAAATCATGAAATATAATCAATATAGGATAAGGAACACCTACCCTAATGTTTTTCCGTGAAAACCGCCCAAGACTCGCCTTACCCGAGCTCAAAATTGGAAAAGTGTTGAAAATGGGTCGAAACCCCATTTTCATAACTTAAGTTTTGTTTCTGGGATTTTTACTCATCGCGATCGCGGAAATTCGTTCGCGATCGCGTAGAAAAACTTTTGCCTAGGTTCATTTTAATCTTCGCGATCGCGAAGCACATTTTGGCTTCCCTGACTTTTAACTCTACGCGATCGCGTAAATGCTCATGCGATCGCGGAGTACATTTTTCGAGAAATACGCGATCACGTACTTACTTGTGCGATCGCGTAAATGCTCATACGATCGCGGAGTACATTTTTCCAGCCGTACGCGATCGCACGTGCGATCGCGTAGCACAATTGAAGTGCCTAGCTTCTGCCTTCCTTCCTTCTACGCGATCACAGCTGGTCCCTTGCGTTCGCAGTGCACTAGGAGTTTACCTTCCGCGATCGCGTGCCTATCTTCGCGAACGCGAAGGGTAAAACTCACTACTTACAATTTCCTCTTCGCGATCGGAGGAATGGCTTCGCGATCGCGAAGCACAATGCACCAAATGACAGCAGAAGCTCAAAAACCAGATTTTCTAAGTTCAAAATCATCCCGTAGCCTATCCGAAACTCACCCGAGCCCTCGGGGCTCCAAACCAAACATGCACACAAGTCCTAAAACATCATACGAACTTGCTCGCGTGATCAAATCGC
This sequence comes from Nicotiana tabacum, assembly GCF_000715075.1. Classification (NCBI taxonomy): domain Eukaryota; kingdom Viridiplantae; phylum Streptophyta; class Magnoliopsida; order Solanales; family Solanaceae; genus Nicotiana; species Nicotiana tabacum. The sequence goes on along the minus strand of NC_134097.1, from coordinate 13,510,601 downwards.
CAAAATAACACCTAGAACTATGAATCGGACACCAAATCAAAGGAAATTTTCAAGAAAACTTTAAAACTTATATTATTACAACCGAACGTCCGAATCACGTCAAATCAACTCCGATTCTCACCAAATTCGGCACACAAGTCATAAATATTAAAGTGGACCTATACCGGGCTCCGACACCAAAATACAGACCCGAGGACAATAAATCCAACACCAGTAATTTCTTAAAAATTATTAAGCTTTCAAGCTTTTACTTTTTTTTATCAAAATTTCATATCTCGGGCTAGGGACCTCTGAATTCGATTTCGGGCATACGCCCAAGTCCCAAATCATGATACGGGCCTACCGGAATTGTCAAAACACTAATTCGGGTCTGTTTTCTTAAAATGTTGACCAAAGTCAACTCAGTTGAGTTTTAAAGATATATTTCATATTTTAATCCATTTTTCACATAAAAACTTTCCGAAAAATTATACGGACTGTGCACGTAAGTCGAGGAATGATAAGTGGTGCTTTTCGAGGTCATAGAATACAGAATTACTTATTAAATTCAAAGATGACATTTTGGATCATCACATTCTCCACCTCTAAAACAAACGTTCGTCCTTGAACGGAATTAGAAAAAAGTACCTGAGCTGGTGAATAAGTGTGGATATTTACTCTGCATGTCTGACTTGGACTCCTAGGTAGATGCCTTTACCGGCTGACCTCTCCATTGCACCCGAACTGAAGGATAACTCTTAGGCCTCAACTGTCGGACCTGCCGGGCTAGAATAGCCACCGGCTCCTCCTAGTAAGTTAAATCTTTGTCCAATTGGGCTGAGCTGAAATCTAACACATGGGACGGATCACCATGATATTTTCGGAGCACAGACACATGAAACACCGGATGAACCGCTGATAAACTAGGTGGTAATGCAAGCCTGTAGGCTACTTCACCCACCCTTTCAAGAATTTCAAAGGGTCCGATATACCTGGGCTCTACTTGCCCTTCTTTCCGAACCTCATTACACTTTTCATAGGTGAAACCCGGAGCAATATTCTTTATCCAACCATGAATGCAATATCATAAACTTTTCAATCGGCATAACTCTTTTGCCTAGACTGAGTTGTGCGAAGTCGATCCTAAATAATTTTGACCTTATCCAAGGCATCTTGTACCAAATCGGTACCCAACAACCGAGCCTCTCTCGGTTCAAACTAACCAACTGGCGATCGGCATCGCCTTCCGTATAATGTCTCATATGGAGCCATCTGAATGCTCGACTGGTAGCTATTATTATAAGCAAACTCTGCAAGTGGAAAGAAATGATCCCAAGAACCTCCAAAGTATATAACACAAGCGTGGAGCATATCTTCCAATATCTGAATAGTGCGCTCTGACTGTCCGTCTGTCTGTGGATGAAATGTTGTACTCAACTCCATCCACGTGCCTAACTCATGTTGTACAACCCACCAAAAATGTGAGGTAAACTGCGTACCTCGATCTGAAATAATAGACACTGGCACACCGTGAAGGCGGACAATCTCACGAATGTAAATTTCAGCTAACTTATCTGAAGAATAGATAACTGCTACTGGAATGAAATGTGCTGACTTGGTCAACCTGTCCACAATGACCCAAACTACGTCAAATTTCCTCTGAGTTTATGGGAGCCCAACAACAAAATCCATAGTGATATGCTCCCACTTCCACTCTGGAATTTCTAACTTCTGAAGCAAACCACCAGGTCTCTGATGCTCGTACTTAACTTGCTGACAATTCTGACACCGAGCTACATATGCAACTATATCCTTTTTCATTCTCCTCCACCAATAATATTTCCGCAAATCTTGATACATTTTGGCGTACCTGGATGAATAGAATACCTGGAACTGTGTGCTTCTTCAAGAATTAATTCACGAATCCCATCCACATTAAGCACACAAATACGACTCTACATTCGCAGAACCCCATCTTCCCCCACAGCAACCTGTTTGGAATCATCGTGTCGCACCGTGTCCTTAAGGACCAGTAAATGAGGATCATCATACTGCCTCTCTCTGATGCGCTCATATAAAGAAGATCAAGCGACTGGGCAAGCTAGAACCCGACTGGGTTCTGAAATATCTAACCTCACGAACTGATTAGCGAAAGTATGAACATCTGCAGCTAATGGCCTCTCTCCAACCGGAATATACGCAAGACTGCCCATACTCATAGCCTTTCTACTCAAAGCATCGGCCACCACATTGGCCTTTCCGGGGTGATAAAAAATGGTGATATCATAGTCTTTCAACAACTCCAACCATCTTCTCTGCCTCAAATTAAGATCCTTTTGTTTGAACAGATACTAAAGGCTACGATGATCAGTAAATTCCTCACACGAGACACGGTAGAGGTAATGCCTCCAAATCTTCAGCGCATGAACAATGACTGCCAATTCTTAGTCATGAACAAGATAATTCTTCTTGTAAACTTTCAACTGCCGCGACGCATATGCAATTAACTTGCCATCTTGCATTAATACTGCACCAAGCCCAATGTGAGATGCGTCACAATATACCGTATACGATCCTGAACCTATGGGTACCAACACTGGCGTTGTAGTCAAAGCAACCTTGTTCTTCTGAAAGCTCAACTCACACTCGTCTGACCATCTGAATGGGACACAGTTCTAGGTCAATCTGGTCAATGGGCTTGCTATACATGAAAACCCTTCCACGAACCGGCAATAATATCCTACTAAACCCAGGAAACTCCGGATTTCTGTAACTGAAGTAGGTCTAGGCCAATTCTGAACAGCCTCAATCTTCTTAGGATCCACCTTTATGTCTTCTTCCGATACAACAAGCCCCAAAAAGGCAACTAAGTCTAACCAAAACTCACATTTTGAAAACTTGGCATATAACTGATTATTCTTCAAAGTGTGAAGCACACTTCGAAGATGCTACTCATGCTCCTCTCGACTGCTGGAGTAAATCAAGATATCATCAATGAATACAACCACAAAAGAATCCAAATAAAGCTTGAACACCCGATTCATCAAATCCATAAATACTGCTAGGGAATTTCTCAACCCAAATGACATCACTAGGAATTCGTAATGCCCATACCGAGTCCAAAAAGCTTTTTTAGGGACATCAAATGCCCTAATCTTCAACTGATGGTAACCAGACCTCAAATCGATCTTCGAGAATACATTGGAACCCTGAAGCTGATCAAATAAGTCATCAATTCTTGGCAGCAGATATTTGTTTTTGATAGTGGCCTTGTTCAAGTGTCGATAATCTATACACATCCGCATAGAGCCATCTTCCTTCTTTACAATTAATACTGGTGCACCCCAGGGCGAGACACTAGGTCTAATGAATCCCTGATCAAGCAAGTCTTGTAACTGCTCTTTCAATTCTTTCAACTCCGGCGATGCCATACGGTATGGTGGAATAGAAATGGCCTGAGTGCCCGGAGCCAAATCAATACAGAAGTCAATATCTCTGTCGGGTGGCATCCCCGGCAAATCTGCAGGAAATACCTCTGGAAATTCACGAACAGCTGGTACTGAGTCCATAGAAGGAAAATCCGCACTAGGATCGCGAATATAAGCCAAATAGGCTAGACACCCTTTCTCTACCATACGACGAGCTTTCATATAAGAAATAACCATGCTGGCAGCATGACCAGGAGTTCCTTTCCACTCTAACCGAGGTAACCCCAGCATAGCTAGGGTCACTGTCTTGGCATGACAATCCAATATAGCATGATAAGGGGACAGCCAATCTATACCCAAGATGACATCAAAATCTACCATATCAAGAAGTAGAAGATCCACACTAGTCTCAAGATTACAAATAGTAACCACAAACAAACGATAGACATGATCTACTACAATAGAGTCTCCTACCGGTGTAGATACTCACATAGAAGCACTCAGAGAATCACAAGGCACAACCAAATATGAAGCAAAATGGGAGGACACATAGGAATAAGTAGATCCTGGATCAAATAGAACTGAATCATCTCTATGGCAAACTGGAATAATACCTGTGATCACAGCATCAGATGACTCGGCCTCAGGCCTAGCTGGAAAAGCATTAAATCGGGGCTGGGCCGCACCACTCTAAACTGCGTCCCTAGGACGGGCACTAACTGGCTGGCCTCCACCTCTAACAGCCTGACCTCCACCTCTAATGGCCTGACCTCTACCTCCAGCTGCCTGACCCCTATATTTAGCTGGTTGAGCAGGCGGTGAAGCAACTGGTGCTGGTATGATGGCACAAGAATCTTGTCGAGATCTGTTACTCGCCAATCTAGGGCAATACCTCCTGATGTGACCAATGTTCCTACACTCATAACACCCATCCTGATGCCGTGGCTGTTGAAGTTGAAGCTGACCCAAATGGGCCGTATAACCATTGTAGTAACTTTGGAGTGGTGATGTACTGATAGGAGCTGAATGCGCACTAAATGCTGGCTGCCCAAAGTAAGGCATAATAGGATAGTGACTCCCTGAAGCACTGGGAGATACATGAAGTGCTGAATGAAACAGTCTAGGCGGATGACCCCTGCCAAAATTACCTCTGCCTCCATACGAGGCACCACTGAAACCACCGAACTGATGAGGCCTCTTATCAGACCTCTGCCCTCTCTCCTGTGGAAGAAACATCTCTATCCTCCTTGCGATATTAGCAGCCGCCTGAAAAGAAATCTCACTTTCGGTCTCCTTGGCCATCTGAAGTCTGATAGGGTGAGTGAGTCCCTCAATAAACCTCCTCACTCTCTCTCCCTCCGTAGGTAGTAAAAGGAGAGTGTGACATGCCAAATCCACAAAACAGGACTCATACTGAGTAACAGTCATACTGCCCTGCTGTAGATGCTCAAATTGCTTGCGGAATTCTTCTCTTAGTATGATAGGGAGGAACCTTTCCAAAAATAGATGAGAGAACTGTTCCCATGTAAGTGTAGGCGATCCGACTGGTCGGGTCAATGTATAATCTCTCCACCACCTCTTAGCGGAACCCGTCATCTGAAATATAGCAAAATCAACCCCATTGGTCTCAACTATACCCATGTTCTGTAGCACCTCATGGCAGCGTTCAAGATAGTCCTGTGGGTCCTCCGAAGGTGTACCACTGAAGTGAACTGGAAAGATCTTGGTAAACTTATCCAGTCGCAATGCAACAACTAGCTGAACTACCCCAACTGGCGGGGATGCTGGAGTGACGATAAACCTTTCGGGACCTGAGCTGGTCCAATTGGTACATTCTGAATTGGAACCTCCTCCTGAAGATCCACCTAAGGTACTACAATAGGTGCGGTTGCTCGAGCTTTAGACTGAGCTCTACCTCTGCTTCTACCTCGAACACTGGCGCGACTTTGGCCTCGGCCCTTGCCCCTAGTCGTAGTTGTCACTGGGGGCTCTGGCTCCTGTCCAGTTGTAGACGCAGTGCGTATTATCGCCATTTGCGAGAGGACAAGAATAGAAGAGTTCAATCGTCAATGATAGAATAAAATCGCACGACATAGTAGAATAGAAGTGAAATTGTTCCTAAACTCCATAGTCTCTGAGAGATAAGTACAGACATCTCTATACCGATCCTTCAGACTCTACTAAGATTGCTCGTGACTCGTGAGACCTATGTAACCTAGTGCTCTGATACCAACTGTCACGACCTGAAATTCCCTCCTTCGGACCGTGATGGCGCCTAATATTTCACTTGTTAGGCAAGCCAACATTAGAATAATATTAACTAATTTTTAAACAATTTTTAAATTTTTAATAATCAAGGAAAAAAAAGCGGAAGCAATGTTTGAAATATAGTGAAATAATCCAAGAAAAACAACCATGTCTAATTACCATCCCAGAATTGGTGTCACAAGTGCACGAGCTTCTAGAATAATACAAATAAAGGTCTGAATAAAATAAAGCTATCTGGAAATAAACACACAGCTAAAGTAAAATAGACGGGGACTTCAGAACTGCGGATGCCATGCAGTTATACCTCAAGTCTCCTCCGAATAGCTGAAATTCGAATAAGTCTATGGCATGCCGCTGGGACCAACTCCGAAATTTACACAAGAAGTGCAGAGTGTAGTATCAGTACAACCGACCCCATGTACTGGTAAGTGCTGAGCCTAACCTCGACGAAGTAGTGACGAGGCTAAGGCGGGTCACTTACATTAACCTGTACGCAATATTAGTAACAACAACAAATAATAGAAATAAATCAGGTAACTCATTTAAAATAATTGAAGCCAACTCAGCAGTCATAACCAATTATCATTTTTATCAATTTCCGTTGTAGCGTGCAACCCGCTCTCACAATATATTCACATTCAATTCTGTTGTAGCGTACAAACCGCTCTCCCAATATATTCTTTTTAATCAAGTCTATCATATATTTATTTCAATCAAGTATATATATAGACTTTTAAATAAGTCTGTCATATATTTATTTCAATCATGTACATATATAGACTTTTAAATAAGTCTGTTGCAGCATGCAATCTGATCCCCCAATATTAACTTGTAAATAAGTCTATTACGGCGTGCAATCCGATCCCCCAATATAGATATATTTACTTTCATTTCCGTTGTGGCGTGCAATCTGTTTCCCCAATATATATAACATTAAACAGCTCATAATGTAAATAAAAATTACTCCAATAAATACCACTTCCAATGAGAAACTATTAAGCTTCAAGGCACACAACAATTATAATTTATTTATGAACAAACAATGGCAATAACAATTTATTTTGAAAATCAGGGAGAAAATAGATAGTTTAATATTTAATATGCTAAATGTCAAGTAGCAATTAGTGCACATAATTCAAATAAGCATGTAACAATTATTACAGGAATTTAAGAATTAATATTTGACAAAGAATAGGAGAGAAATAATTATTATAATAATTAATTTATTATTTTAAACAATTTATGATTTTTCAAGTAAGCAGGCAAACAATTAATTTGATGACGTATAGACACTCGTCACCTCGCCTTTACGTCGTTCACATGCATTTCACATAACAAATAATGTAAGGGTTCTATTCCCTCAAGTCAAGGTTAACCACGACACTTACCTCGCTTTACAAATTCCAATAAATTACACGACCACGACTTTTCCTTTTAAATTTATCTCCAAAAGCTTCAAATCTATTCACAAACAATTTGATATACTCAATACGAATCATAGGAATTAATTCCATATGAATTTACTAATTTTCCGGATAAAAATCCGAAATTAATTAAAATATTCGATAGTGGGACCCATATCTCAAATGCCGGTAAAACTTACGAAATCCGAACACGAGTTCCGATAAGAGTCCAACCATAAAACATTTATCAATTTCTGATGTCAAACGGACCATTAAATCTTAAATTTTTGTTTTTGGAAGATTTTATAAAAATCTGATTTTTCTTCCATAAATTCACGGATTCATGATATAAATGAGTATGAAATTATTAAATACAATCAATATAGGATAAGAAACACTTAACCCAATGTTTTCCCGTAAAAATTGCCCAAGACTCGCCTTACCCGAGCTCAAAAATGGAAAAGAGTTGAAATTGGGTCGAAACCCCATTTCCAGAACATAAGTTCTGTTTCTTGGATTTTTACTCATCGCGGAAATTCGTTCGCAATCGCGTAGAACAACTTTTGCCTAGGTTCATTTTAATCTTCACGATCGCGGGAATGGCTTAGCGATCGCGAAGCACATTTTGGCTGCCCAGACTTCTAACTCTACGCGATCACGTAAATGCTCATGCGATCGCGGAGTACATTTTTCCAGCCGTACGCGATCGCGTACTTAATTGTGCGATTGCGTAGCACAATTTACGTGCCTAGCTTCTGCCTTCCTTCCTTCTACGCAATCGCAGCTAGTCCCTTGCATTCGCAGTGCACTGGGAGTTTACCTTCTGCGATCGCAATGCCTATCTTCGTGAACGCGAAAGGTAAAACTCACTACTTATAATTTCCTCTTCCCGATCGCATGAATGGCTTCGCGATCGTGAAGCACAACCCACCAGATGATAGCAGAAGCTCAAAAACCAGATTATCTAAGTTCAAAATCATCCCGTAGCCTATCCGAAACTCACCCGAGCCCTTGAGGCTCCAAACCAAACATGCACACAAGTCCTAAAATATCATACGAACTTGCTCGCGGGATCAAATTGCCAGAATAACACCTAGAACTACGAACCGAACACCAAATCAAAGGAAATTTTCAAGAAAACTTTAAAACTTATATTTTTACAACCGGACGTCTGAATCACGTCAAATCAAGTCTGATTCTCACCAAATTCAGCACACAAGTCATAAATATTATAGTGGACCTATACCGGGCTTCGGAACCAAAATACTGACCGAGGCCAATAAATCCAACATGAATAATTTCTTAAAAATCATTAAGCTTTCAAGCTTTTAATTTTTCATTAAAATTTCATATCTCGGGCTAGGGACCTCAGAATTCGATTCCCGGCATACGCCCAAGTCCCAAATCACGATACGGACCTACCGAAATTGTACGAGTTTGTTAGACCTGATGCACTTTGTATTTACCGATTACCGAGTACAGTTATAGCCCTCGCTAGTGGGAAGGTAGAACTAGCATACAGTTACAGTTTTTCCTCGAGTAGGGACCTATAGTTATATTTGACTCCTTTTATGAAGGTGTCCACACAGTGATATAGATTACATGATTCTTTCTTGAAAATCTTTCAAACATAAATATTTGCTATGAGAAAGTGTTTATTGAGTTTATTACCGATTCTTTTAAAATTGATTTTTGTTACACGGAACACATGAAAAGATTGATTATATTTACCGTTTTAGAAAGGGTATTGTTATGATATTTTCTGCTTGATATACTAGCATGTTTTCTGAATTGTCCCCAATAAAAACGGTTGTGGTTAAGTGTTATTACTCACCAAGCTAGCGACTCATTCCCCGCTAATTTTGTTTTACAGAGACAGCAATTGACACGGGCGAGGATTTCATTAATTAGAGCGCACAGGTTGATTGTTCTTGGTGAGCCTCACACTTGTTCGTGTGGACGGAGATTTTATTTATTGTTATGGTCTTTTCTTTGAAATCTTAGAGTCACTCCATAGTCATTCTTTTAGTGTCATGAGTATTCTTTTGTTATTATAGACTTAATTTGAGTATCGCTCTTTATTATCAAAGTTGGAGATAAATTAGTATTTCTAACTGTTAGTGGGTGGACTATTAATGGTAGATATTGGTTTGGGTTGATTGATAAAGCTATTATTGTTTGGATTGATATTAGGATGTTTGGTTGTTGATTTTGAGACAGGAAAATTTTTGGTATAGTCCAAAAACAGGGGAAACTCTATCCAATTTTCTGTAAAATATCGATGAGGCTTACTTGGGGGCACTTGCTCCTAAGTACCGATCATGATCCTAAATTGGGTCGTGACACGATGCACCATCCGTAAAGAGGGTCCAGATTTTCGAATACATCACCGAGTTCACCAACTCTCTTTCGACCTCGGGTATAAGGGCCGGTGTGAAGTCAGCCACGAAATCTGCCAAAATTTGAGATTTAATGGTTGTTCGGGGTCGATATTCAATATCGTACCCGCTGATTTCTATGGCCCATTTGGCTAATCATTCCGATAGTTCGGGTTTATGCATTATATTTCGCAGTGGGTAAGTTGTCACAACACATATATGGTGACACTAAAAGTACGGTTTCAGTTTCCTAGAGGCGCTTACTAAAGCGAGCGCCAATTTTTCTAGGTGGTGATATCTAGTTTCGGCCTCACCCAAGGTCCGGCTAACATAATAAATCGGAAATTGCGTACCTTGTTCTTCCCGAACTAGGCCTCCACTTACCGCTATCTCTGATACTGCCAAATACAAGTATAGTTGTTTGTATGCCCTCGGTGTGTGAAGCAGTGGCAGGCTCAATAAATATTGCTTAAGTTCTTCCAAATTCGGTTGGCATTCCGGGGTCCATGTGAAGTTGTTTTTCTTCTTCAGCAATGAGAAAAATCGATGACTCTTATCGGAGGACCTCGAGATGAATCACCCCAGGGCGGCTATGCGCCCGGTTAGCCTTTGCACGGCCTTCACATTGTCCACTATTGTGATATCCTCGATAGCTTTGATCTTGTCCGGGTTGATCTCGATTCCTCGGTTGGATACCATGAATCCAAGAAATTTACCTGATCCGACTCCGAACGTGCATTTTTTCGGATTCAGCTTCATGTTGTACTTCTTCAATATACTGAAGGTTTCCTGCAAATGCTTTAAATGGTCCTCTGCTCGCAGGGACTTAACTAACATATCATCAATGTAAACTTCCATAGATTTCCATATTTGTTGTTCGAACATCCGGTTTACTAGGCGTTGGTAAGTGACACCATCATTTTTTAATCCAAATGGCATTCCATTATAGCAGTATGTGCCATACTTAGTGATGAAGGAAGTCTTTTCCTAATCATCCGGGTTCATTCGTATTTGGTTGTACTCGGAGTAGGCATCGAGAAAACTGAGGATCTCGTGGCCGGTCGTGGCATCAATCATGAGATCGATGTTAAGCAAAGGGAAAGCGTCCTTGGGGAATGCCTTATTTATCTCCTTGTAATCGACACACATTCTCAGTTTGTTCCCTTTTTAGGGACTACTATGTTTGCTAGCCATTCCGGGTATTTGACTTCCAGGATGGACCTTATTTTAAGGAATTTAGTTACCTCGTCCTTGATGAAGGCATGCTTGATCTCGGGCTGGGGTCTCCTCTTCTGCTTCACTGGATGGAATTTCCGGTCCAGGCTTAGTTTATGAGTGGTGATCTCTGGTGGGATCCCTGTCATATCGAGATGGGACCAAGCGAAATAATCCATGTTAGCTCTAATTCATGGCCTCGTCATTTGACTCATTTGTTTTTCCTGAGCTCGGGAGTTAACCCCGTGCCCAGGTATACCTTTCGATCGGGAAGATGTTCGATCAGTATGACCAGCTCTAACTCTTAGACTATTGATTTGGTAGCGTCGGAATCATCGGGGACTATGAAGGATCGAGGAACCCCATAATCACCGTCTTCATCAGTCCCCTGCTTGTCTAGTTGGGTCGAGGACGGCATCGATGATTGCTATTTGGCTTCCTGTTTTTGCTTTCGAATCTGACTCCTCTGTAGATGAGAGTGTTGATATTGGAATTACTTCATCGATGGAAAATATTTCCTTCGTGGCGGGCTGCTCCCCGTAGATCATTTTAATCCCCTCTAGTATTGGGAATTTTAACACCTGGGGAAGGGTCGAGGGAACAACCCTCATGTTGTGAATCCACGGCCTCCCAAACAGGGCGTTATATCTCATGTCCCCTTCGATCACATAAAACTTGGTCTCCTGGATGGTTCCGGATGCGTTCACCGATAACGTTATTTCTCCCTTAGTAGTTTCACAAGCCATGTTGAATCCTTTAGTACTCGGGCCGCGGGCACGATTTGGTCCTGTAGGCCGACTTGTTCTACGACCCTCGATCGAATGATGTTGGCCGAACTACCTGGATCAATTAACACATGTTTAACTCAAGTTTTATTCATGAGTATAGATATTACTAGTGCATCATTATGGGGCTGCATGATTCCTTCCGCATCCTCGTTGTTGAAAGATAGAGTTCCTTCTGGTTTGTAATCTCGAGTCCATTTTTCCTTCGTGATTGATACTTTGGTGTGCTTTAACATCGGACCTCGGGGAACATCGACCCCTCCAATGATCATATGAATGACATGTTGAGGTTCTTATTGCTTGTTTTGTTTATTGGAATCCCTGTTTTTGAAATGATTCTTGGCTCGGTCACTTAAAAACTCCCGAAGGTGCCCGTTGTTGAATAACAGGGCAACTTCTTCTCTCAATTGTCGACAATTTTCCATTCTGTGCCATGGATGCCATGATATTTGCACATTTGGTTAGGATCTCTTTGGGCTGGATCAGTTTGTAAAGGTCGAGGCCATTTGGTATCTTTGATGCGTCTGATAGCCGATACGATGGCTGCTGCATCAACATTAAAGTTGTATTCTGATAATCGTGGTGCTTCTTTAGATCTGGTAGGCATGTCAAAGTCATTCTTGCTCATGAGACCTTGATAGCTCTGACCTCGATCACTTCTCCTTTCACTTTATACAGGATTTCTCCATATCCACTGCTCCTACGATATCCATTGTATGGATGGTACCGATCACGGTTCAACCTCGGTTCTCGATCAATGTCCCTCTTGATTCTATCAACGGGTCTGATATGATAAACGGACCCAGAAAGAGCCCCGAGTTGGTCATCTTCGACCCTGATATTTGATTGATACCGATTATGCACATCGGCCCAAGTAACAGTTGGGTATTCCATCAAATACTGCTTCAACTTCTGCGAAGCCACTAAGCTTTGAACATTGAGTCATTGGGTGAAGCTTGAATGGCCCAATCATCGGCGACCGGCGGCAGGTCCATTCGTTCCATTTGGAATCGAGACACGAATTCTCTGAGCATTTCGTTGTCCTTCTGCCTTACCTTGAAAAGGTCTGACTTCCTAGTTTCAACCTTGATGTCTCGACCCAAAATCTCACCCGTCGTGATGGCGCCTATATCGATACTAGGAAAACCGTTAATGTCACTAAACCACAATTTCTTTTAAGTGTGAAAATATAATATTTAAATACAATACAAAGTCTCCCAAATACAAATACGAACACTCCCCAAAACCTGGTGTCACTGAGTACATAATAGTCTGAGATGAAATATAGTAAACAAGGAGATAGAGAAGGAGAGACAAGGTCTGCAGAACACGACAGCTACCTCAAAATCTCTTGAAAATCAACTGCACGAAATGATCAACACCCGCTTTGTTCAGGAACACCTGGATCTGCACACGAAGTGCAGGGTGTAGTATGAGTACAACCAACCCAGCAAGTAACAATAATAACTAAGGAGCTGAAGATAATGACGAGCTACACAGTCATAGTTCACTTTCAGTAGTTCCAGCAAAGAGTAGACATGCTTTCAAATCCGGCAGTTTAAGTCAAATCAATTTTATACAGTTCAATTTCAAGTAATCCGGATATAAATTCTTTTAGAGATTTCACAACAATGACAGATACCAACCAAGTGCAACAACAAATGTAATGCAAGTACAACCTCTCATGGAACAGTCACTCAGCTCATCACAACAGCTCAACCACTCGGCTCTCAGCCCTCAACACTCACACTCAATGGGTACCCGTGCTCACTAGGGGTGTGTACAGACTCTAGAGGGGCTCCTACAGCCCAAGCTCTATAATCTGCACGGACAACTCACGTGCGGCACGGATAACTCACGTGCGGCACGGACAACTCACGTGCTATAATATCCTGCATGGACAACTCACGTGCCATAATATCCTTACCTCACTAATAGGCCCTCGGCCTTACTCAGTCCTTCACCTCTCTAGTCTCTTGGGTTCTCAGAAATCACAAAGATCAGCCCAAACAAAGATAACATAGTGCATCAACAAATATCAAGAAAAACTGAGGTATGATATGCTAGTAAAATCATGGCTGAGAACAAGATAGTAATTAGCAAATAATTCAACAAGTACATGACCTCTGTGTGTCCCAACAGTACTATCACATAGCCTAAACATGATTTTTAACATGATTTACAGTCAAATTACTTCACCACAAAGAGAGCTTATAGCTAACAACAGGTTATTCAACTTTACAGTTTCACGGGACGGACCAAGTCACAATCCCTTCGGTGCACGCCCACACACTCGTCACCTAGCATGTGCGTCACCTCCAAAATAATCACATGACACAAAATCCGGGGTTTCATACCCTTAAGACCTGATTTATAACTGTTACTTACCTCAAACCATGTAATTCTTTATTCCGTTATGCCCTTTCCATGAGAATTAGTCTCTGAATGTCTCGTAGCTAGCCATAATTAATTCGATTCAGTCAATACCAATTATTGTAATTAATTCCATAAGGAGATACTACTTTTCCAATAAAATTCGAAATTAACTCAAAAATCTCCCGTGGAGCTCACGTATCGGAACCCGACAAAAGTTATAGAATATGAATTCTCATCCAACCACGAGTCCAACCATACAAATTTCACCAAAATCCGACACCAACTCGACCCTCAAATCTTCAATTAAAGTCTATGAAGATTTCTAATATTTTCAACCCAATCCTTACCCATTTAAACTTAACAATCTTTCCACAACCTTATTATTATGTATACATAATACTCTATACCCAAGAATCATACTATTAATCACCCATCTTTACTTCAAACCTGAAATTGAAGAATTAGAGAAAGAAATTCTTACCTCTTTGAAGACCTAGCAAGATCCTTGTGAAATCTTCTCTAATGACCCAAAATGTCATCTTTAAATTTAACAAGTAATTCTGTGTTCTAAGAACATGAAAATCACTACTTATCATTTCTCGACTTGCGTGCACAGTCCGTATAATTATCCGAAAAGTTTTTTTTATATGAAATGGATTAAAAATGTGAATTAGAGCTTTAAAAACTCAAGTGAGTTGACTTTAGTCAACATTTTGAGCAAATGGACCCGGATTAGTGTTTTGACAATGCTGGTTGGTCCGTATCGTAATTTGGGACTTGGGCGCATGCCCGGAATCGAATTCCAAGGTCCCTAGCTCGAGATAAAGAATTTTGATGAAACATTAAGAGCTTGAAAGATTAATGATTTTTAAGAAATTACTGATGATGGATTTATTGACCTCGGGTCTGTATTTTGGTTTCGGAGCCCGGTGTAGGTCCACTATAATATCTATGACTTGTCTGCCGAATTTGGTGAGAATCGGAGTTAATTTGACGTGATTAGGACGTCCGGTTGCAAAAATATAAGTTTTAAAGTTTTCTTGGAAATTTCCTTTGATTTGGTGTCCGATTCGTAGTTCTTGGTGTTATTTTGGCGATTTGATCACGCGAACAAGTTCGTATGATATTTTAGGACTTGGGTGCATGTTTGGTTTGGAGCCCCGAGGGCTCGGGTTGGTTTCGGGTGGTTAACGGATCATTTTCGGACTTAGGAGATCTGGTTTTCTGCAGACTTCAGGCTTCTAGTGTGTTCTTCTTCGCTTTCGCGAAGGTACTCTCGTGAACGCGAAGAGAAAATTGGGGATGGCACGTTTTGTGCTTCGTGTTCGCGATAAAGTAACCGCGTTCGCGAAGGCTTGAGGTTCAAAGCTTCGCATTCGCGACCCAAGCCTCGCGTTTGCGAAGGGAAAGAGGCTGGCCAAGATTATTGCCTTCGCGTTCGCGAAGGGCATCTCGCGTTCACGAAGGCCAAGCTAGGCAAGCTTCGCGTTCGCGAAGTAGCCCTCACGTTCTCAAAATGTAAAATGGGACAGCACAAATTTGTGCTTCACGAAAGCGAGGCACAGATTGTGTTCGTGAAGGGTAAAAGTCCCGGAAACAGAACATAAGTTCTGGAAAATGGGATTCGTCCCATTTTCAACCCTTTTCCATTTTTGAGCTCGGGTAAGGCGATATTTTGGTGATTTTCACGGGAAAACATTGGGGTAAGTGTTCCTTATCCTATATTGATTATATTTCATGATTTCATACTCATTTATATCATGAATCCGTGAATTTATGGAAGCAAAATCAGATTTTTATAAAATCTTCCAAAAACGAAAATTGAAAATTTGAAGGTCCATTTGACATCGGAATTGGATAATTTTTGTATGGTTGGACTCGTCTCGGAATGGGTGTTCGGATTTCGTAAGTATTTCTGGGATTTGAGACGTAGGACCCACTGCCAAATATTTTAATGAATTTCAAATTTTTATCTGGAAACTTTATAAATTCATATGGAATTAATTCCTATGATTAGTATTGAATATATCGAATTGTTTGTGAATAGATTTGAAACTTTCGGAGTCAAATTTAAAAGGAAAAGTTGTGGTTGAATAATTGATTGGAATTTTCAAAGCGAGATAAGTGTCGTGGTTAACCTTGACTTGAGGGAATAGAACCCTTAAATTATTTGTTATGTGAATTGCATGTGAACGACGTATAGGCGAGGTGAAGAGTGTCTATACGTCGTCAAATTAATTGTTTGCCTGCTTACTTGAAAAATCATAAATTATTTTAAATCATGAGTTAATTATTATAATATTTGTTTCTCTCCTATTCTTTGTCAAATATTAATTCTTGAATTCCTGCATTAATTGTTACATGCTATTTGAATTATGTGCCTTAATTGTTATTTGACATTTAGCATATTAAATATTAAACTCCCTATTTTCCCCCTGATTTCCATAATAATTTTCTATTTGTCATTGTTTGTTTCATAATTATTGTATGCTTGTTGTCTTATAATTTTATATTAATTGTTGCATTTATTGGGAAAAGTTTCTTCTATAAGAATTGGTAAAAAGTCAATATTGGGGGATCGGATTGCACGCCGCAATAGACTTATTAAAAAGTCAATATTGGGAGATCAGATTGCACGCCGCAATAGACTCATTAAAAAGACAATATTGGGGGATCGGATTGCACGCCGCAATAGACTTTTATAAAAGTCAATATTGGGGTATCGGATTGCACGCCGCAATAGATTTATTAAAAAGTCCATATTGGAGGATCGAGTTGCACGCCGCAATAGACTTATATAAAAGTCAATATTGGGGGATCGGATTGCATGCCGCAACAAACTTATTTAAAAGTCTATATATATACTTGATTGAAATAAATTTAAGACAGAACTGAATGTGAATATATTGTGAGAGCGGGTTGCACGCTGCAATAGAAGTAAATGTGAATATATTGTGAGAGCGGGTTGCACGCTGCAACAGAATTGATGGAAATGATAATTGGTTATAACTGCTGAGTTGGCTTCAATTATTATAAATGAGTTACCTAATTTATTTCTATTATTGTTGTTGTTACTAATATTGCGTACAGGTAATGTAAGTGACCCGCCTTAGCCTCGTCACTACTTCGTCGAGGTTAGGCTCAACACTTATCAGTACATGGGGTGGGTTGTACCGATACTACACTCTGCACTTCTTGTGCAGATTTCGGAGTTGGTCCCAGTGGCGTGCCATAGCAAGAGGAGTTCAGCTACTCGGAGGAGACTTGAGGTATAACTGCACAACGTCCGCAGTTCTGAAGTCCCAGTCTACTTTACTTTAGCTGTGTGTTTGTTTCCAGACAGCTTTATTTTATTCAGACCTTTATTTGTATTTATTCTAGAAGCTCGTGCACTTGTGACACCAAATTCTGGGATGGTATTTAGACATCGTTATTTTTATGGATTAATCACTATATTTCAGTCCTTACTTCTGCATTTATTTCTTCGTTATTAATACATTTAAAAATTATTTAAAAATTGGTTAATATCATTCTAACGTTGGCTTGCCTAGCAAGTGAAATGTTAGGCACCATCACGGTCTGAAGGTGGGAATTTCGGGTTGTGATAGTTGGTATCAGAGCACTAGGTTACATAGGTCTCACGAGTCACGAGCAAGCTTAGTAGAGTCTGAAGGATCGGTACGGAGACGTCTGTACTTATCTCTCAGAGGCTATGAAGTTTAGGAACAATATCACTTCTTTCTTATTCTGTCGTGCGATTTTATTCTATCATCGATGATTGAATCATTCTACTCTTATTCTCTCGCAGATGGTGAGAACACGTAATACCTCTACCGATGGACAGGGACCAGAACCCCCGGTAGCAACTATGGCCAGGGGTAGAGGTCGAGGTCGAGGTCGTGCCAGAGGCCGAGGCAGAGGCCAAGGTAGAGCTCAGTCCAGCTGCATCTGCTGTAGAACCTTAGGTGGAAAATCAAGAGGAGGTTCCAGTTCAGAATGTACCATTTGGACCAGTTCAGGTCCCGGAAGGATTCATAGCCACTCCAGTACTTCAGGACGCTCTAGTCCGTCTCGTAAGTCTTATAGAGGGCGTGGCCCAGAATGGTACATTTCCAGTGGCACCAACCGTCTCACAGGTTGGGGGAGGAGCACAAACTCCCACTACTCCCGCTCCGGAGCAGATGGCTCCCCAGAATCAGGCTCCAGCAGCCCCGGCAGTTGGGGTAGTTCAGCCAGTTGTTACGGCACAGATCGGTGATAGGCCCGCCATGTCTTTTGAGGTCTTATTAAGACTGGATAAGTTTACCAAGCTCTTTCCAATTCACTTCAATGGTACACATTCTGAGGACCCACATGATTATCTTGAACGATGCCACGAGGTGTTACGGAACATGGGTATAGTTGAGACCAATGGGGTTGATTTTGTTGTATTTCAGATGACGGGTTCCGCCAAGAGGTGGTGGAGAGATTATACATTAACCTGACCCGTCGGATCGCCTGCACTTACCTAGGAGCAGTTCTCTCAGCTATTTCTGGAGAAGTTCCTCCCTATCACACTGAGAGAGGAATTTTGCAAGCAATTTGAGCGTCTACAGCAGGGCAGTATGACTGTTACTCAGTATGAGTCCTGTTTTGTGGATTTGGCTCATCATGCTCTCCTTTTACTACCTACAGAGGGAGAGAGAATGAGGAGGTTTATTGAGGAACTCACTCACCCTATTAGACTTCAGATAGCTAAGGAGACCGGAAGTGAGATTTCTTTTTAGGCGGCTGCTAATGTCGCAAGGAGGATCGAGATGGTTCTTGCACAGGAGAGAGGGCAGAGGTCCGATAAGAGGCCTCGTCAGTTCGGTGGTTTCAGTGGTGCCTCATCTGGAGGAAATGGTAATTTTGGTAGGGGTCATCCTCCCAGACCATTTCATTCAGCACTTCATGCATCCCCCGGTGCTTCAGGGAGTCACGATCCTATTATGCCTTACTCTGGGCAGCCAGTATTCAGTGCACATTCAGCTCCTTTCAATGCACCAGCACTCCAGAGTTACTAAAGCGGTTATCCAGCCCATTTGGGTCAGCTTCAGCTTCAGCAGCCACGGCATCAGGATGGGTGTTATGAGTATGGGAACATTGGTCACATCAGGAGGTATTGCCCTAGATTGGCAAGTAACAGATCTCGGCAAGATTCTCATGCCATCATACCGGCACCGATTACTTCACCGCCTACTCAGCTAGCTAGAGGTAGGGTTCAGGAATGTAGAGGTAGAGGTCAGGCCATTAGAGGTGGAGGTAAGACCGTTAGAGGTGGAGGCCAGCCAGTCAGAGGACGTCCCAGGGACGCAGTTCAGAGTGGTGGGGCCCAGCCCTGATTTTATGCTTTTCCAGCTAGGCCTGAGGCCGAGTCATCTGATGTTGTGATCACAGGTATTATTCCAGTTTGCCATAGAGATACTTCAGTTCTATTTGATCCAGGATCTACTTATTCCTATGTGTCCTCCTATTTTGCTTCATATTTGGTTGTGCCTTATGATTCTCTGAGTGCTTTTGTGTGTGTATCTACACCAGTGGGAGACTCTGTTGTAGTCAATCATGTCTATCGTTCGTGTGTGGTTACTATTGGTAATCTTGAGACTAGTGTGGATCTTCTACTTCTTGATATGGTAGATTTTGATGTCATCTTGGGTATGGATTGGCTGTCCTCTTATCATGCTATATTGGATTGTCATGCCAAGACAATGACCCTAGCTATGCCGGGGTTACCTCGGTTAGAGTGGAAATGAACTCCTGGCCATTCTGCCAGCAGGGTTATTTCTTATATGAAAGCTCGGCGTATGGTAGAGAAAGGGTGTCTAGCCTATTTGGCTTATATTCGTGAACGCAGTGCGGATGTCCCTTCTATGGACTCAGTACCAGTTGTTCGTGAATTTCTAGAAGTATTTCCTGCAGATCTGCTGGGGATGCCACCCGATAGAGATATTGACTTCTGTATTGATTTGGCTCCGGGCACTCAGTCCATTTCTATTCCACCATACCGTATGGCCCCGCCAGAGTTGAAAGAATTGAAAGAGCAATTACAAGACTTGCTTGATCAAGGATTCATTATACCCAGTGTCTCGCCCTGGGGTGCACCAGTATTATTTGTAAAGAAGAAAGATGGCTCTATGCGGATGTGTATAGACTATCGGCAGTTGAATAAGGCGACTATCAAAAACAAATATCTGCTGCCAAGAATTGATGACTTATTTGATCAGCTTCAGGGTGACAAGGTATTTTCCAATATCGATTTGAGGTTTGGTTACCATCAGTTGAATATTAGGGCATGTGATGTCCCTAAAACAGCTTTTCGAACTCGGTATGGGCATTACAAATTCCTAGTGATGTCATTTGGGTTGACAAATGCCCCAGCAGCATTTATGGATTTGATGAATCGGGTGATCAAGCCTTATTTGGATTTTTTTATGGTTGTATTCATTGATGATATCTTGATTTACTCCAACAGTCGAGAGGAACATGAGCAGCATCTTCGAAGTGTGCTTCACACCTTGGAGAATAATCAATTATATGCCAAGTTTTCAAAATGTGAGTTTTGGTTAGACTTAGTTGCCTTTCTGGGGCATGTTGTATCGGTAGAAGGCATAAAGGTGGATCCTAAGACGATTGAGTTGTTCAGAATTGGCCTAGACCTACTTCAGTTACAGAGATCCGGAGTTTCCTAGGTTTAGCAGGTTATTATCGTCAGTTCGTGGAAGGGTTTTCATCTATAGCAAGCCCATTGACCAGATTGACCCAGAAAGGTGTCCCATTCTGATGGTCAGACGAGTGTGAGTTGAGCTTTCAGAAGCTCAAGACAGATTTGACTACGGCGCCAGTGTTGGTATTACCCACAGGTTCAGGATCATATACGGTATATTGTGACGCATCTCACATTGGGCTTGGTGCAGTATTAATGCAAGATGGCAAGGTAATTGCATATGCGTCGCGACAGTTGAAAGTTCACGAGAAGAATTATCCTGTTCATGACTTAGAATTGGCAGCCATTGTTCATGCGCTGAAGATTTGGAGGCATTACCTCTACGGTGTCTCATGTGAGGTATTTACTGATCATCGTAGCCTTCAGTATCTGTTCAAATAAAAGGATCTTAATTTGAGGCAGAGAATATGGTTGGAGTTGTTAAAAGACTGTGATATTACCATTTTGTATCACCCCGGAAAAGCTAATGTGGTGGCCGATGCTTTGAGTAGAAAGGCTGTGAGTATGGGCAGTTTTGCGTATATTCCGGTTGGTGAGAGGCCATTAGCTGCAGATGTTCATACTTTGGCTAATCAGTTCGTGAGGTTAGATGTTTCAGAACCCAATCGGCTTCTAGCTTGCACAGCCGCTCGGTCTTATTTATATGAGCGCATCAGGGAGAGCCAGTATGATGATCCTCACTTACTTGTCCTTAAGGACACTGTGTGGCATGGTGATGCCAAACAGGTTGATGTGGGGGAAGATGGGGTTCTGCGAATGCAGGGTCGTATTTGTGTGCCTAATGTGGATGGACTTCGTGAATTAATTCTTGAAGAAGCACACAGTTCCAGGTATTCTATTCATCCAGGTACCGCCAAAATGTATCAAGATTTGCCGCAACATTATTGGTAGAGGAGAATGAAAAAGGATATAGTTGCCTATGTAGCTCGGTGTCTGAATTGTCAGCAAGTTAAGTACGAGCATCAAAGACCTGGTGGTTTGCTTCAGGAGTTAGAAATTCCTTAGTGGAAGTGGGAGCGTGTCACTATGGATTTTGTTGTTGGGCTCCCACGGACTCAGAGAAACTTTGACGTAGTTTGGGTCATTGTGGATAGGCTGACCAAGTCAGCAAATTTCATTCCAGTGACAGTTACCTATTCTTCAGAGAGGTTAGCTGAAATTTACATTCGTGAGATTGTCCGCCTTCATGGTGTGCCCGTGTCTATTATTTCAGATCGAGGTACGCAGTTTACCTCACATTTCTGGAGGGCTGTACAGCGTGAGTTAGGCACGCGGGTGGAGTTGAGTACAATATTTCATCCACAGAGAGACGGACAGTCAGAGCGCACTATTCAAATGTTTGAAGATATGCTCCACGCTTGTGTTAGACTTTGGAGGTTCTTGGGATCATTTCTTGCCACTTGCGGAATTTGCTTATAATAATAGCTACCAGTCGAGCATTCAGATGGCTCCATATGAGGCATTATACGGAAGGCGATGCCGATCGCCAGTTGGTTGGTTTGAACCGGGAGAGGCTCGGTTGTTGGGTACCGATTTGGTACAAGATGCCTTGGATAAGGTCAAGATTATTCAGGATCGACTTTGCACAGCTCAGTCTAGGTAAAAGAGTTATGCCGACCGTAAAGTTCGTGATATTGCATTCATGGTTGGAGAAAGAATTTAGCACCGGGTTTCACCTATGAAAGGTGTAATGAGGTTCGGAAAGAGGGGCAAGTTGAGCCCTAGGTATATCGGACCCTTTGAAATTCTCGAAAGGGTGGGTAAAGTAGCCTACAGGCTTGCATTACCACCTAGTTTATCAGCGGTTCATCCGGTGTTCCATGTGTCTATGCTCCGGAGATATCATGGTGATCCGTCCCATGTGTTAGATTTCAGCTTAGTCCAATTGGACAAAGATTTGATTTACGAGGAGGAGCCGGTGGCTATTCTAGCCCGGCAGGTCTGATAGTTGAGGTCTAAGAGTTATCCTTCAGTTCGGGTGTAATGGAGAGGTCAGCCGGTAGAGGAATCTACCTGGGAGTCCGAGTCGGACATGGAGAGTAAATATCCACACTTATTCACCAACTCAGGTACTTTTTCTAACTCTGTTCGAGGACGAACATTTGTTATAGAGGTGGAGAATGTGATGATCCAAAATGTCATCTTTAAATTTAACAAGTAATTCTGTGTTCTAAGACCTCGAAAAGCACCATTTATCATTTTTCGACTTGCGTGCACAGTCCGTACAATTTTTCGAAAATTGTTTTTATATGAAAAATGGATTAAAAATGTGAATTAGAGCTTTAAAAACTTAACTAAGTTGACTTTAGTCAATATTTTGAGCAAACGGACACGGATCAATGTTTTGACAATTCCGGTAGGTCCATATCATGATTTGGGACTTGGGCGCATGCCCGGAATCGAATTCCGAGGTCCCTAGCTTGAGATATGGAATTTTGATGAAACATTAAGAGCTTGAAAGCTTAATGATTTTTAAGAAATTACTGATGTTGGATTTATTGACCTCGGGTCCGTATTTTGGTTCCGGAGCCCGTGTAGGTCCACTATAATATCTATGACTTATCTGTAAAATTTGGTGAGAATCGGAGTTGATTTGATGTGATTCGGACGTCCGGTTGTAAAAATATAAGTTTTAAAGTTTTCTTAGAAATTTCCTTTGATTTGGTGTCCGATTCGTAGTTCTTGGTGTTATTTTGGCGATTTGATCACGCAAGCAAGTTCGTATGATGTTTTAGGACTTGGGTGCATATTTGGTTTGGAGCCCCGATGGCTCGGGTTGGTTTCGGGTGGTTAACTGATCATTTTCGGACTTAGGAAATCTGGTTTTTTGCAGACTTCAGGCTTCTGGCTAGGATTTTTTCCTTCGCGTTCGTGAAGGCCAAGCTAGGCAAGCTTCGTGTTCGCGAAGAGCCCTCGCATTCGCGAAGTAGCCCCCACGTTTGCGAAGTGTAAAATGGGACAACACAAATTTGTGCTTCGCGAACGCGAGGCACTGATCACGTTCGCGAAGGGTAAAAGTCCCAGAAACAGAACTTGAGTTCTGGAAAATGAGATTCGTCCCATTTTCAACTCTTTTCCATTTTTGAGCTCGGGTAAGGCGATATTTTGGCGATTTTCACCGAAAAATATTGGGGTAAGTGTTCCTTATCCTATATTGATTATATTTCATGATTTCATACTCATTTATATCATGAATCCGTGAATTTATGGAAGAAAAATCAGATTTTTATAAAATCTTCCAAAAACGAAAATTTAAGATTTGAAGGTCCATTTGACATCGGAATTAAATAATTTTTATATGGTTGGATTCGTCTTGGAATGGGTGTTCGGATTTCGTAAGTTTTCCTGAGATTTGAGATGTGGGTCCCACTGCCGAATATTTCAATGAATTTCGGATTTTTATCCGGAAAATTTATAAATTCATATGGAATTAATTCCTATGATTAGTTTGAATATATCGAATTGTTTGTGAATAGATTTGAAGCTTTTGGAGATAAATTTAAAAGAAAAAGTTGTTGTTGAATAATTGATTGAAATTTGCAAAGCGAGGTAACCTTGACTTGAGGGAATAGAACTCTTAAATTATTTATTATGTGAATTGCATGTGAATGACGTTTAGGCGAGGTGACGAGTGTCTATACGTCGTCAAATTAATTGTTTGCCTGCTTACTTGAAAAATCATAAATTGTTTTAAATCATAAGTTAATTATTATAATATTTGTTTCTCTCTTATTCTTTGTCAAATATTAATTCTTGAATTCATGCATTAATTGTTACATGCTATTTGAATTATGTGCCTTAATTGTTATTTGACATTTAGTATATTAAATATTAAACTGCCTATTTTCTCCCTGATTTTCATAATAATTTGCTATTTGTCATTTTTTATTTCATAATTAAATCATAATTATTGTATGCATGTTGTCTTATAATTATATATTAATTATTGCATTTATTGGAAAACATTTCTTCTATAAGAATTGGTAAAAAGTTAATATTGGGGGATCGGATTGTACGCCACAAAAAACTTATTATAAAGTCATTATTGGGGGATCGGATTGCACACCGTAATAGACTCATTAAAAAGTCAATATTGGGGGATTGGATTGCGCACGCCGCAACAAACTTATATAAAAGTCAATATTGGGGGGATCAGATTGCACGCCACAACAGACTTATTTAAAAGTCAATATATATACTTGATTGAAATAAATATAAGACAGAACTGAATGTGAATATATTGTGAGAGCGGGTTGCGCGCTGCAACAGAAATGAATGTGAATATATAGTGAGAGCGGGTTGCACGCTGCAACAGAATTGATGGAAATGATAATTAGTTATGACTGCTGAGTTGGCTTCAAGTATTATAAATGCGTTACCTAATTTATTTCTATTATTGTTATTGTTACTAATATTGCGTACAGGTAATGTAAGTAACCCGCCTTAGCCTCGTCACTACTTCGTCGAGGTTAGGCTCAGCACTTACCAGTACATGGGGTCGGTTGTACAGATACTACACTCTGCACTTCTTGTGCAGATTTCGGAGTTGGTCCCAGCGGCATGCCATAGACTTGCTCGGATTTCAGCTACTCGGAGTAGACTTGAGGTATAACTGCACAGCGTCCGCAGTTGTGAAGTCTCCGTCTACTTTACTTTAGCTGTGTTTTTGTTTCCAGACAGCTTTATTTTATTTAGACCTTTATTTGTATTTATTCTAGAAGCTCGTGCACTTGTCACACCAAATTCTGGGATGGTATTTAGACATCGTCGTTTTTATGGATTAATCACTATATTCCAGACCTTACTTTCGCATTTATTTCTTTGTTATTAATAAATTTAAAGATTGTTTAAAAATTGGTTAATATCATTCTAACGTTGGCTTGCCTAGCAAGTGAAATGTTAGGCGCCATCACGGTCCGAAGGTGAGAATTTCGGGTCGTGACATTTTCAAACCTTGAACAAGAATTGATGGATAAATGACTAAGTCTTCACTCTCTCTCTCTAAAATTCTCTTGCCTCTCTCTAAAGTATCAGATTTTGGCTAAAAATGAGCTTCAAGGGCTATAAATCGAAGTTGGGTCGGGTCAAAAATTAGAAAGAATGGAAGCTCCGACACAGAGCATAACCGCCGCATAATTTTGCCTCCAAAGCTGGGCGTTACTAACCTGGTCTGCGGTCATTATGCGGCCCACATACTTGTTCTTCGATCGCATAATGCACCGTAAATTAGGTCTGCGGTCGCATAGTGCACCGTAGATTTTCCTCGAATCTTGCCCCTCACCTGATCCACTTTGCGACCATTATGCGGTCCGCAAAGTGATTCTGCGACCGCATAGTGGTCGCAGAAATGACCTTTTTCCGACAAAATTTTTCTTTACACATCGGTGCATTGTTCAACCCAAAAAGTCCGAGCCGAGGCTAGCAAGCTCGCCGTGAGAAATTTCTATAATCTTTGTACAAATTGATCTATCTCGGCACCACCAAACCTTAATTTTCTTAGCAAAATTTCTCCAGGGTCGTTACACATAAGTTAATATCCAGTCAACCTTTTCAACTTAAATTCTAAACTTTGGAACTAAGCGCTCTAAATCATTTCAAAACCTCACCGAACCCAAACCAATTACCCCGGCAAGCCAAATAACAAATATAATTCACAATTTGAGCAGTAAATGGGGGAACGAGATTGCAATAGTCAAAACGACCGGCCGGGTCGTTACACTTGATGGCCCCAGTGTATGCAAATACAAAAGAATCTGCAAGCATAGCAAATGAGTCAATAGAATTAGGTGGTAAATTGTGGTACCATATAATAGCTCCCTTCGACAGGGTTTCTCTGAAATTCTTTAGCAAGATAGATTCAATCTCGTCATCCTCTAGATCGTTCCCTTTGATAGCACATGTGTAAGAGGTGACATGCTCGTTCGGGTCGGTCTTTCTATTGTATTTAGGAATCTAGGGCATGCGGAACTTCTTGGGAATAGGTTTGGGAGTCGCGCTTGGGGGGAAAGGTTTTTGCACGAACTTTTTGGAATCCAAACTCTTCAATATTGGCGGTGCCCCGGGGATTTGATCGACCCTGGAGTTGTAAGTTTCCACCTTGTCATTTTCCTCGATCTTCTGTTCCCTCGACTCAATTCGTTTTGTCAGTTCTTCGAGAATCTTCATGATTGCAGGATCGGACCCCGATTCTTTCTCGCTCTATTTCCTTGAAGCTGATTCAACTATGTGGACAACTTCCTGGGATGGTTCGGGCTCGATCCTGCTCGGTGGGTGATTCTAGTTTTGGACAACATTTTGAAGATTACCCGCAGGCTGATCCCACCCTCTTCACCGCCATGTGTGCTTTCGATGGATGATCGAACATCCCTACGGATGCTTCCCTCGGGATCGATGGCCAAATTTGCGTTGATGGCTATATGCGAGCCGACGTCGATTGGATTTACATCCGGAACTCCATCGGGGCCAACCGGAGGTACGTTGTTTCCTGGTGCTATGTTATCATTTTCACCGTGATGACCGAAATCATTATCCACATGTAGTGGTGCTGACTGAGAGTTTGACATTTTGGTCCTGGAATCAAAGATACACCAAAGAACAAGTGTAAAATAGTGTGTGTTATGAAAGTTTGTACCAGATAATCACTATTATCATTAGCCCCATGGTGGACGCCAAACTGTTTACCCTCAAAATCGGATAACAATTGAATTTATATGAGGTTTTATGGATACATGATACAAATTAAGAAAACAGATTTATATTGAAATTGACGATAAAAGAATAAATGCAAACCACACGAATTGAACAGCCTTGGCATTCGAGTTCGATCACCCTCGAACCAAGAAATACTTCAACTAATGTATGAATAGAATAACAAGATGATAAGAATTAGAAATGACAGTATATTGTTTTTTGCTGCGTATTGCAATGCTGTTACAAATGATCAAATACCCTTTAAATAGTAGGGGAGTCCTACTCTTGATACAATTCTATATAAGGTAAAAATATCTCATGATTTGCTAATTAACCGGCCTCTCCTTGATATGTGCCAGGATTTCCGCCGTGATCTCCAACCGATCGCGGATATTTCGGCCTTCTGTTATTTGACTCGGCAAATTTACCTCAATCTTGTTAGGTCTCGATCTTGTTCGGTCCCAAGTTCACGAGCACAACAATGTAACTTCGCACCTCGGTTAGATATAACTCGAGATCGAGCTCTAACTTGTCATGTTTCAGTCTCGATTGGTCACACAAGAGGCAAACCCGGTTTCGACCGTATACAGAAGTCATTAGGAGGTTTGGGTTTAACGGTCCTAGCATGTGCTATTGTTGTAAAGCTCCTCTAGAAGATACTATTGAACACATCTTTCCTTCTAGCTCGAAGGCCAAAGTTGTGTGGCAGGTTTTTGGGTAGCCACTTGGTATGTCCATCAAGGTAGGACTGAGACAAACTTTGATGAATTGGTGGTTAGTGAAGCCCAAAAATGAAGTACGCTCATTTGTGATGCAATGTCTACCCTCTATAATTTGTTGAGAATTATGGAAGTGTGCATCAAAGAATACAGGTACAAGGTCACCTCTTAGTAACGTGTGTTTTTGAATTCAAACTCTTACAGTTCTGCTAATCAAAATTCAGTTTAAAGGTCTGGACCGGAGTGGCACTTGGCTTCACATATGCTCCAAAATTGATAACTTTAAGTACAACATACAAATTTCAGTGGTGAGATGGATATTTCCGCCAAGTGGAAGGCTAAAATTGAACACTGATGGTAGTAGCAATAGCCTGCTTGGTACTGCAGGTATTGGTGGCATTGTTAGGAACAGAAATAGCGAATTGGTTATGGCTTTTACCAAACCTATCCAATTCTGCACTAACAATATAATGTAGATGAAACTAAAGCTACCTTTTTTGGGATTTCTTGGTGTATGTTTCACAAGATTAGGAATGCCATCCTTGAAATGGATTCGTATCTGATTATCAACATGTTGAAAGGGAGTTTCAAACATTCAAGAGGATATCTTGGAAATGCAATCTATAATTCAAAATTTGCATATTGATGTACAACACTACTATCGTGAAGGGAATACAGTTGCGGATGCTCTTGCAAAACATGGGGGTTCAATGGAGGATCAACCTATAGCTAACATATTTTCTTCAGTTCAAGAAATTCCACAAAAGGCGAGGGGAGCTTACCTAATGGATACCTGTCAGATGCCTAATTTTAGAGTTAGGCATACAAAAATCCATTAACACTCATCCACCACCTAATTTTTGTGTATGTCAAAAGTTCTTATACTTCATCCGTGTCATATTAACAGTAGTGGTTACTAAAAATAGTTGTCTCAAATTATTTGTCACTAGATAATTTGTCCGTGCTTCGCGCAACCTTTTTAAATTTACGAAATATATCATTTAGTTTTAACAGTGGAGATCGAAGACATAAAGTCTTTAGCAGAATGATAAAGGCATCTTCCTTGAACCCATTGAACATCCATTTGAAACGTCAACTAAAATTTTGACTTTGAGAATTAACTAAGTCACTATTATATCATATTAGAAAGTACACACTGAAGAATCAAGTGTAGCGTAAATGATATCTTAGGGCTTTAGACGGTCTGCTAAATGGTTTGATCTTTCAACATCTTTGTCATAAAAGTGACAATTGGAGGGGTAATGCATTTAAAATGAATATAGGAGTAGCAAAATTCACCTTTTGCCATATGAGTTTAATGTTTAGTGTAAATGGAAATCATGAAAATTGTATATTCTTTCGGGGAATGTTAACTGAAGAATAATATACAGTCTCTCATCAAAAAAGAATGATACATATTTGCTTAGATTATGAGATGATTATAACTTTTCTCGCAACACCTTCCTCACTTTAGAACTAACGTGATAACTTAGAGTTTGTTTCAATGGTAATATATGCATTTTCATTCAACGAAAGTTACAAGACTTCGTTGTTTCTTATCAGACATTTTGTAAACTGTTTATGGTCTCCGTAATTGTTACTGCATGAATGTTTCCCAATTCACCAGTGTCTCACGGTTTGTTATTGCTTTAGAAGGATATTTTTTGATTGTTCAGTTGTAGCCTGCATGAAAATAATACTTATCTCGTTACTAAGTTGCAGTAATATCGCCCATGTAAGGTTACAATATAATTATGCTCTATGTTACGAAATATCAAACAAAAAATCAGGAGATTTTATATTTAATACTGAGCGCAGAACATTCAACTCCAAGATTAATAAGACATGGAGAAAGTAAGAGGAAGAGTTCTTGATCAACAAATCTAATTTAGGGAAAAACTTGTCAAAATATTAAAGGTTTACCTATTGTACTTGATTACATTATTTATCAAGTACTGTACAATATTGAACAAAAATAAAAGAGCAAGGAATCATGAAGCTATGAGGTATCAAACTCGAGTTTTTTCCCCCTTGAAATCCTTTAAACTTTTGAGTTCAACTCTCATTACATGGAAACAATATAAGTCTGAACTCCAACTCATTAGACCGGGCATCAATCAAATGATCCCTTGAACTTATACATAAAATGGAGATAGTAATAACTTTTCTCACTCGCTACGAATAGAGCAAAGATCTATACAAACGACAGAGGTGTAAAAGTATGTCCGAGGAAACTAACATAAAACTTATGTGATCTATAATTATAAAGAACTTTTAAGGTTTCACAACCAACTAGTTTCCCCTTGATGTTCCTTCAATGCTTTGTTGTTGTGGAACAGGTTCAGGTACAGGTTCCACTGAAGTTTGAGAATTGTTTTATTCTATTCCCCCTGTCATATTGCCGGGGATAGATGAACCTATTCAATCACCTGTTCCATCCTCCAAAGATGCTTCAGTCTGGGCTGTGGTTTCATTTAAGTGTTTAACTAGCTCAATTGCTTCATCATCATGTTCCTGTCTCTCAGATAGAATGTTAGTTTCATCAAAAATCACATGTACACTTTCTTCAACACACGTAGTTTTTTTGTTATAAACTTTATAAGATTTACTATGTGAAGAATATCCCAAGAATACTCTCTCATTACTTCTGGGATCAAACTTGTCTAGGGAGTCTTTACCATTGTTATGCACAATGCACTTGCATCCAAATGCCCTAAGATGGGATATATTTATTTCTCTCTTATTCTTTGTCAAATATTAATTCTTGAATTCATGCATTAATTGTTACATGCTATTTGAATTATGTGCCTTAATTATTATTTGACATTTAGTATATTAAATATTAAACTGCCTATTTTCTCCCTGATTTTCATAATAATTTGCTATTTGTCATTTTTTATTTCATAATTAAATCATAATTATTGTATGCATGTTGTCTTATAATTATATATTAATTATTGCATTTATTGGGAAACATTTCTTCTATAAGAATTGGTAAAAAGTTAATATTGGGGGATCGGATTGTACGCCACAAAAAACTTATTATAAAGTCATTATTGGGGGATCGGATTGCACACCGTAATAG
This sequence comes from Nicotiana tabacum, assembly GCF_000715075.1. NCBI lineage: Eukaryota > Viridiplantae > Streptophyta > Magnoliopsida > Solanales > Solanaceae > Nicotiana > Nicotiana tabacum. The sequence goes on along the minus strand of NC_134097.1, from coordinate 13,479,530 downwards.
ACTCATTAAAAAGTCAATATTGGGGGATTGGATTGCGCACGCCGCAACAAACTTATATAAAAGTCAATATTGGGGGGATCAGATTGCACGCCACAACAGACTTATTTAAAAGTCAATATATATACTTGATTGAAATAAATATAAGACAGAACTGAATGTGAATATATTGTGAGAGCGGGTTGCGCGCTGCAACAGAAATGAATGTGAATATATAGTGAGAGCGGGTTGCACGCTGCAACAGAATTGATGGAAATGATAATTAGTTATGACTGCTGAGTTGGCTTCAAGTATTATAAATGCGTTACCTAATTTATTTCTATTATTGTTATTGTTACTAATATTGCGTACAGGTAATGTAAGTAACCCGCCTTAGCCTCGTCACTACTTCGTCGAGGTTAGGCTCAGCACTTACCAGTACATGGGGTCGGTTGTACAGATACTACACTCTGCACTTCTTGTGCAGATTTCGGAGTTGGTCCCAGCGGCATGCCATAGACTTGCTCGGATTTCAGCTACTCGGAGGAGACTTGAGGTATAACTGCACAGCGTCCGCAGTTCTGAAGTCTCCGTCTACTTTACTTTAGCTGTGTTTTTATTTTCAGACAGCTTTATTTTATTTAGACCATTATTTGTATTTATTCTAGAAGCTCGTGCACTTGTCACACCAAATTCTGGGATAGTATTTAGACATCGTCGTTTTTATGGATTAATCACTATATTCCAGACCTTACTTTCGCATTTATTTCTTTGTTATTAATAAATTTAAAGATTGTTTAAAAATTGGTTAATATCATTCTAACGTTGGCTTGCCTAGCAAGTGAAATGTTAGGCGCCATCACGGTCCGAAGGTGAGAATTTCGGGTCGTGACATTTTCAAACCTTGAACAAGAATTGATGGATAAATGACTAAGTCTTCACTCTCTCTCTCTAAAATTCTCTTGCCTCTCTCTAAAGTATCAGATTTTGGCTAAAAATGAGCTTCAAGGGCTATAAATCGAAGTTGGGTCGGGTCAAAAATTAGAAAGAATGGAAGCTCCGACACAGAGCATAACCGCCGCATAATTTTGCCTCCAAAGCTGGGTGTTACTAACCTGATCTGCGGTCATTATGCGTCCCACATACTTTTTTTTCGATCGCATAATGCACCGTAAATTAGGTCTGCGGTCGCATAGTGCACCGTAGATTTTCCTCGAATCTTGCCCCTCACCTGATCCACTTTGCGACCATTATGCGGTCCGCAAAATGATTCTGCGACCGCATAGTGGTCGCATAAATGACCTTTTTCCGACAAAATTTTTCTTTACACATCGGTGCATTGTTCAACCCAAAAAGTCCGAGCCGAGGCTAGCAAGCTCGCCTTGAGAAATTTCTATAATCTTTGTACAAATTGATCTACCTCGGCACCACCAAACCTTAATTTCCTTAGCAAAATTTCTCCGGGGTCGTTACACATAAGTTAATATCCAGTCAACCTTTTCAACTTAAATTCTAAACTTTGGAACTAAGCGCTCTAAATCATTTCAAAACCTCACCGAACCCAAACCAATTACCCCGGCAAGCCAAATAACAAATATAATTCACAATTTGAGCAGTAAATGGGGGAACGAGATTGCAATAGTCAAAACGACCGGCCGGGTCGTTACACTTGATGGCCCCAGTGTATGCAAATACAAAAGAATCTGCAAGCATAGCAAATGAGTCAATAGAATTAGGTGGTAAATTGTGGTACCATATAATAGCTCCCTTCGACAGGGTTTCTCTGAAATTCTTTAGCAAGATAGATTCAATCTCGTCATCCTCTAGATCGTTCCCTTTGATAGCACATGTGTAAGAGGTGACATGCTCGTTCGGGTCGGTCTTTCTATTGTATTTAGGAATCTAGGGCATGCGGAACTTCTTGGGAATAGGTTTGGGAGTCGCGCTTGGGGGGAAAGGTTTTTGCACGAACTTTTTAGAATCCAAACTCTTCAATATTGGCGGTGCCCCGGGGATTTGATCGACCCTGGAGTTGTAAGTTTCCACCTTGTCATTTTCCTCGATCTTCTGTTCCCCCGACTCAATTCGTTTTGTCAGTTCTTCGAGAATCTTCATGATTGCAGGATCGGACCCGGATTCTTTCTCGCTCTATTTCCTTGAAGCTGATTCGACTCTGTGGACAACTTCCTGGGATGGTTCGGGCTCGATCCTGCTCGGTGGGTGATTCTAGTTTTGGATAACATTTTGAAGATTACCCGCAGGCTGATCCCACCCTCTTCACCGCGATGTGTGCTTTCGATGGATGATCGAACATTCCTACGGATGCTTCCCTCGGGATCGACGGCCAAATTTGCGTTGATGGCTACATGCGAGCCGACGTCGATTGGATTTACATCCGGAACTCCATCGGGGCCAACCGGAGGTACGTTGTTTCCTGGTGCTATGTTATCATTTTCACCGTGATGACCGAAATCATTATCCACATGTAGTGGTGCTGACTGAGAGTTTGACATTTTGGTCCTGGAATCAAAGATACACCAAAGAACAAGTGTAAAATAGTGTGTGTTATGAAAGTTTGTACCAGATAATCACTATTATCATTAGCCCCATGGTAGACGCCAAACTGTTTACCCTCAAAATCGGATAACAATTGAATTTATATGAGGTTTTATGGATACATGATACAAATTAAGAAAACAGATTTATATTGAAATTGACGATAAAAGAATAAATGCAAACCACACGAATTGAACAGCCTTGGCATTCGAGTTCGATCACCCTCGAACCAAGAAATACTTCAACTAATGTATGAATAGAATAACAAGATGATAAGAATTAGAAATGACAGTATATTGTTTTTTGCTGCGTATTGCAATGCTGTTACAAATGATCAAATACCCTTTAAATAGTAGGGGAGTCCTACTCTTGATACAATTCTATATAAGGTAAAAAAATCTCATGATTTGCTAATTAACCGGCCTCTCCTTGATATGTGCCGGGATTTCCGCCGTGATCTCCAACCGATCGCGGATATTTCGGCCTTCTGTTATTTGACTCGGCAAATTTCCCTCAATCTTGTTAGGTCTCGATCTTGTTCGGTCCCAAGTTCACGAGCACAACAATGTAACTTCGCACCTCGGTTGGATATAACTCGAGATCGAGCTCTAACTTGTCATGTTTCAGTCTCGATTGGTCACACAAGAGGCAAACCCGGTTTCGACCGTATACAGAAGTCATTAGGAGGTTTGGGTTTAACGGTCCTAGCATGTGCTATTGTTGTAAAGCTCCTCTAGAAGATACTATTGAACACATCTTTCCTTCTAGCTCGAAGGCCAAAGTTGTGTGGCAGGTTTTTGGGTAGCCACTTGGTATGTCCATCAAGGTAGGACTGAGACAAACTTTGATGAATTGGTGGTTAGTGAAGCCCAAAAATGAAGTACGCTCATTTGTGGTGCAATGTCTACCCTCTATAATTTGTTGAGAATTATGGAAGTGTGCATCAAAGAATGCAGGTACAAGGTCACCTCTTAGTAACGTGTGTTTTTGAATTCAAACTCTTACAGTTCTGCTAATCAAAATTCAGTTTAAAGGTCTGGACCGGAGTGGCACTTGGCTTCACATATGCTCCAAAATTGATAACTTTAAGTACAACATACAAATTTCAGTGGTGAGATGGATATTTCCGCCAAGTGGAAGGCTAAAATTGAACACTGATGGTAGTAGCAATAGCCTGCTTGGTACTGCAGGTATTGGTGGCATTGTTAGGAACAGAAATAGCGAATTGGTTATGGCTTTTACCAAACCTATCCAATTCTGCACTAACAATATAATGTAGATGAAACTAAAGCTACCTTTTTTGGGATTTCTTGGTGTATGTTTCACAAGATTAGGAATGCCATCCTTGAAATGGATTCGTATCTGATTATCAACATGTTGAAAGGGAGTTTCAAACATTCAAGAGGATATCTTGGAAATGCAATCTATAATTCAAAATTTGCATATTGATGTACAACACTACTATCGTGAAGGGAATACAGTTGCGGATGCTCTTGCAAAACATGGGGGTTCAATGGAGGATCAACCTATAGCTAACATATTTTCTTCAGTTCAAGAAATTCCACAAAAGGCGAGGGGAGCTTACCTAATGGATACCTGTCAGATGCCTAATTTTAGAGTTAGGCATACAAAAATCCATTAACACTCATCCACCACCTAATTTTTGTGTATGTCAAAAGTTCTTATACTTCATCCGTGTCATATTAACAGTAGTGGTTACTAAAAATAGTTGTCTCAAATTATTTGTCACTAGATAATTTGTCCGTGCTTCGCGCAACCTTTTTAAATTTACGAAATATATCATTTAGTTTTAACAGTGGAGATCGAAGACATAAAGTCTTTAGCAGAATGATAAAGGCATCTTCCTTGAACCCATTGAACATCCATTTGAAACGTCAACTAAAATTTTGACTTTGAGAATTAACTAAGTCACTATTATATCATATTAGAAAGTACACACTGAAGAATCAAGTGTAGCGTAAATGATATCTTAGGGCTTTAGACGGTCTGCTAAATGGTTTGATCTTTCAACATCTTTGTCATAAAAGTGACAATTGGAGGGGTAATGCATTTAAAATGAATATAGGAGTAGCAAAATTCACCTTTTGCCATATGAGTTTAATGTTTAGTGTAAATGGAAATCATGAAAATTGTATATTCTTTCGGGGAATGTTAACTGAAGAATAATATACAGTCTCTCATCAAAAAAGAATGATACATATTTGCTTAGATTATGAGATGATTATAACTTTTCTCGCAACACCTTCCTCACTTTAGAACTAACGTGATAACTTAGAGTTTGTTTCAATGGTAATATATGCATTTTCATTCAACGAAAGTTACAAGACTTCGTTGTTTCTTATCAGACATTTTGTAAACTGTTTATGGTCTCCGTAATTGTTACTGCATGAATGTTTCCCAATTCACCAGTGTCTCACGGTTTGTTATTGCTTTAGAAGGATATTTTTTGATTGTTCAGTTGTAGCCTGCATGAAAATAATACTTATCTCGTTACTAAGTTGCAGTAATATCGCCCATGTAAGGTTACAATATAATTATGCTCTATGTTACGAAATATCAAACAAAAAATCAGGAGATTTTATATTTAATACTGAGCGCAGAACATTCAACTCCAAGATTAATAAGACATGGAGAAAGTAAGAGGAAGAGTTCTTGATCAACAAATCTAATTTAGGGAAAAACTTGTCAAAATATTAAAGGTTTACCTATTGTACTTGATTACATTAATTATCAGGTACTGTACAATATTGAACAAAAATAAAAGAGCAAGGAATCATGAAGCTATGAGGTATCAAACTCGAGTTTTTTCCCCCTTGAAATCCTTTAAACTTTTGAGTTCAACTCTCATTACATGGAAACAATATAAGTCTGAACTCTAACTCATTAGACCGGGCATCAATCAAATGATCCCTTGAACTTATACATAAAATGGAGATAGTAATAACTTTTCTCACTCGCTACGAATAGAGCAAAGATCTATACAAACGACAGAGGTGTAAAAGTATGTCCGAGGAAACTAACATAAAACTTATGTGATCTATAATTATAAAGAACTTTTAAGGTTTCACAACCAACTAGTTTCCCCTTGATGTTCCTTCAATGCTTTGTTGTTGTGGAACAGGTTCAGGTACAGGTTCCACTGAAGTTTGAGAATTGTTTTATTCTATTCCCCCTGTCATATTGCCGGGGATAGATGAACCTATTCAATCACCTGTTCCTTCCTCCAAAGATGCTTCAGTCTGGGCTGTGGTTTCATTTAAGTGTTTAACTAGCTCAATTGCTTCATCATCATGTTCCTGTCTCTCAGAAAGAATGTTAGTTTCATCAAAAATCACATGTACACTTTCTTCAACACACGTAGTTTTTTTGTTATAAACTTTATAAGATTTACTATGTGAAGAATATCCCAAGAATACTCTCTCATTACTTCTGGGATCAAACTTGCCTAGGAAGTCTTTACCATTGTTATGCACAATGCACTTGCATCCAAATGCCCTAAGATGGGATATATTTATTTCTCTCTTATTCTTTGTCAAATATTAATTCTTGAATTCATGCATTAATTGTTACATGCTATTTGAATTATGTGCCTTAATTATTATTTGACATTTAGTATATTAAATATTAAACTGCCTATTTTCTCCCTGATTTTCATAATAATTTGCTATTTGTCATTTTTTATTTCATAATTAAATCATAATTATTGTATGCATGTTGTCTTATAATTATATATTAATTATTGCATTTATTGGGAAACATTTCTTCTATAAGAATTGGTAAAAAGTTAATATTGGGGGATCGGATTGTACGCCACAAAAAACTTATTATAAAGTCATTATTGGGGGATCGGATTGCACACCGTAATAGACTCATTAAAAAGTCAATATTGGGGGATTGGATTGCGCACGCCGCAACAAACTTATATAAAAGTCAATATTGGGGGGATCAGATTGCACGCCACAACAGACTTATTTAAAAGTCAATATATATACTTGATTGAAATAAATATAAGACAGAACTGAATGTGAATATATTGTGAGAGCGGGTTGCGCGCTGCAACAGAAATGAATGTGAATATATAGTGAGAGCGGGTTGCACGCTGCAACAGAATTGATGGAAATGATAATTAGTTATGACTGCTGAGTTGGCTTCAAGTATTATAAATGCGTTACCTAATTTATTTCTATTATTGTTATTGTTACTAATATTGCGTACAGGTAATGTAAGTAACCCGCCTTAGCCTCGTCACTACTTCGTCGAGGTTAGGCTCAGCACTTACCAGTACATGGGGTCGGTTGTACAGATACTACACTCTGCACTTCTTGTGCAGATTTCGGAGTTGGTCCCAGCGGCATGCCATAGACTTGCTCGGATTTCAGCTACTCGGAGGAGACTTGAGGTATAACTGCACAGCGTCCGCAGTTCTGAAGTCTCCGTCTACTTTACTTTAGCTGTGTTTTTATTTTCAGACAGCTTTATTTTATTTAGACCTTTATTTGTATTTATTCTAGAAGCTCATGCACTTGTCACACCAAATTCTGGGATAGTATTTAGACATCGTCGTTTTTATGGATTAATCACTATATTCCAGACCTTACTTTCGCATTTATTTCTTTGTTATTAATAAATTTAAAGATTGTTTAAAAATTGGTTAATATCATTCTAACGTTGGCTTGCCTAGCAAGTGAAATGTTAGGCGCCATCACGGTCCGAAGGTGAGAATTTCGGGTCGTGACATTTTCAAACCTTGAACAAGAATTGATGGATAAATGACTAAGTCTTCACTCTCTCTCTCTAAAATTCTCTTGCCTCTCTCTAAAGTATCAGATTTTGGCTAAAAATGAGCTTCAAGGGCTATAAATCGAAGTTGGGTCGGGTCAAAAATTAGAAAGAATGGAAGCTCCGACACAGAGCATAACCGCCGCATAATTTTGCCTCCAAAGCTGGGTGTTACTAACCTGATCTGCGGTCATTATGCGTCCCACATACTTTTTCTTCGATCGCATAATGCACCGTAAATTAGGTCTGCGGTCGCATAGTGCACCGTAGATTTTTCTCGAATCTTGCCCCTCACCTGATCCACTTTGCGACCATTATGCGGTCCGCAAAGTGATTCTGCGACCGCATAGTGGTCGCATAAATGACCTTTTTCCGACAAAATTTTTCTTTACACATCGGTGCATTGTTCAACCCAAAAAGTCCGAGCCGAGGCTAGCAAGCTCGCCTTGAGAAATTTCTATAATCTTTGTACAAATTGATCTACCTCGGCACCACCAAACCTTAATTTCCTTAGCAAAATTTCTCCGGGGTCGTTATCAATAAGTTAATATCCAGTCAACCTTTTCAACTTAAATTTTAAACTTTGGAACTAAGCGCTCTAAATCATTTCAAAACCTCACCGAACCCAAACCAATTAGCCCGGCAAGCCAAATAACAAATATAATTCACAATTTGAGCAGTAAATGGGGGAACGAGATTGCAATAGTCAAAACGACCGGCCGGGTCGTTACACTTGATGGCCCCAGTGTATGCAAATACAAAAGAATCTGCAAGCATAGCAAATGAGTCAATAGAATTAGGTGGTAAATTGTGGTACCATATAATAGCTCCCTTCGACAGGGTTTCTCTGAAATTCTTTAGCAAGATAGATTCAATCTCGTCATCCTCTAGATCGTTCCCTTTGATAGCACATGTGTAAGAGGTGACATGCTCGTTCGGGTCGGTCTTTCTATTGTATTTAGGAATCTAGGGCATGCGGAACTTCTTGGGAATAGGTTTGGGAGTCGCGCTTGGGGGGAAAGGTTTTTGCACGAACTTTTTAGAATCCAAACTCTTCAATATTGGCGGTGCCCCGGGGATTTGATCGACCCTGGAGTTGTAAGTTTCCACCTTGTCATTTTCCTCGATCTTCTGTTCCCCCGACTCAATTCGTTTTGTCAGTTCTTTGAGAATCTTCATGATTGCAGGATCGGACCCGGATTCTTTCTCGCTCTATTTCCTTGAAGCTGATTCGACTCTGTGGACAACTTCCTGGGATGGTTCGGGCTCGATCCTGCTCGGTGGGTGATTCTAGTTTTGGATAACATTTTGAAGATTACCCGCAGGCTGATCCCACCCTCTTCACCGCGATGTGTGCTTTCGATGGATGATCGAACATCCCTACGGATGCTTCCCTCGGGATCGACGGCCAAATTTGCGTTGATGGCTACATGCGAGCCGACATCGATTGGATTTACATCCGGAACTCCATCGGGGCCAACCGGAGGTACGTTGTTTCCTGGTGCTATGTTATCATTTTCACCGTGATGACCGAAATCATTATCCACATGTAGTGGTGCTGACTGAGAGTTTGACATTTTGGTCCTGGAATCAAAGATACACCAAAGAACAAGTGTAAAATAGTGTGTGTTATGAAAGTTTGTACCAGATAATCACTATTATCATTAGCCCCATGGTAGACGCCAAACTGTTTACCCTCAAAATCGGATAACAATTGAATTTATATGAGGTTTTATGGATATATGATACAAATTAAGAAAACAGATTTATATTGAAATTGACGATAAAAGAATAAATGCAAACCACACGAATTGAACAGCCTTGGCATTCGAGTTCGATCACCCTCGAACCAAGAAATACTTCAACTAATGTATGAATAGAATAACAAGATGATAAGAATTAGAAATGACAGTATATTGTTTTTTGCTGCGTATTGCAATGCTGTTACAAATGATCAAATACCCTTTAAATAGTAGGGGAGTCCTACTCTTGATACAATTCTATATAAGGTAAAAAAATCTCATGATTTGCTAATTAACCGGCCTCTCCTTGATATGTGCCGGGATTTCCGCCGTGATCTCCAACCGATCGCGGATATTTCGGCCTTCTGTTATTTGACTCGGCAAATTTCCCTCAATCTTGTTAGGTCTCGATCTTGTTCGGTCCCAAGTTCACGAGCACAACAATGTAACTTCGCACCTCGGTTGGATATAACTCGAGATCGAGCTCTAACTTGTCATGTTTCAGTCTCGATTGGTCACACAAGAGGCAAACCCGGTTTCGACCGTATACAGAAGTCATTAGGAGGTTTGGGTTTAACGGTCCTAGCATGTGCTATTGTTGTAAAGCTCCTCTAGAAGATACTATTGAACACATCTTTCCTTCTAGCTCGAAGGCCAAAGTTGTGTGGCAGGTTTTTGGGTAGCCACTTGGTATGTCCATCAAGGTAGGACTGAGACAAACTTTGATGAATTGGTGGTTAGTGAAGCCCAAAAATGAAGTACGCTCATTTGTGATGCAATGTCTACCCTCTATAATTTGTTGAGAATTATGGAAGTGTGCATCAAAGAATGCAGGTACAAGGTCACCTCTTAGTAACGTGTGTTTTTGAATTCAAACTCTTACAGTTCTGCTAATCAAAATTCAGTTTAAAGGTCTGGACCGGAGTGGCACTTGGCTTCACATATGCTCCAAAATTGATAACTTTAAGTACAACATACAAATTTCAGTGGTGAGATGGATATTTCCGCCAAGTGGAAGGCTAAAATTGAACACTGATGGTAGTAGCAATAGCCTGCTTGGTACTGCAGGTATTGGTGGCATTGTTAGGAACAGAAATAGCGAATTGGTTATGGCTTTTACCAAACCTATCCAATTCTGCACTAACAATATAATGTAGATGAAACTAAAGCTACCTTTTTTGGGATTTCTTGGTGTATGTTTCACAAGATTAGGAATGCCATCCTTGAAATGGATTCGTATCTGATTATCAACATGTTGAAAGGGAGTTTCAAACATTCAAGAGGATATCTTGGAAATGCAATCTATAATTCAAAATTTGCATATTGATGTACAACACTACTATCGTGAAGGGAATACAGTTGCGGATGCTCTTGCAAAACATGGGGGTTCAATGGAGGATCAACCTATAGCTAACATATTTTCTTCAGTTCAAGAAATTCCACAAAAGGCGAGGGGAGCTTACCTAATGGATACCTGTCAGATGCCTAATTTTAGAGTTAGGCATACAAAAATCCATTAACACTCATCCACCACCTAATTTTTGTGTATGTCAAAAGTTCTTATACTTCATCCGTGTCATATTAACAGTAGTGGTTACTAAAAATAGTTGTCTCAAATTATTTGTCACTAGATAATTTGTCCGTGCTTCGCGCAACCTTTTTAAATTTACGAAATATATCATTTAGTTTTAACAGTGGAGATCGAAGACATAAAGTCTTTAGCAGAATGATAAAGGCATCTTCCTTGAACCCATTGAACATCCATTTGAAACGTCAACTAAAATTTTGACTTTGAGAATTAACTAAGTCACTATTATATCATATTAGAAAGTACACACTGAAGAATCAAGTGTAGCGTAAATGATATCTTAGGGCTTTAGACGGTCTGCTAAATGGTTTGATCTTTCAACATCTTTGTCATAAAAGTGACAATTGGAGGGGTAATGCATTTAAAATGAATATAGGAGTAGCAAAATTCACCTTTTGCCATATGAGTTTAATGTTTAGTGTAAATGGAAATCATGAAAATTGTATATTCTTTCGGGGAATGTTAACTGAAGAATAATATACAGTCTCTCATCAAAAAAGAATGATACATATTTGCTTAGATTATGAGATGATTATAACTTTTCTCGCAACACCTTCCTCACTTTAGAACTAACGTGATAACTTAGAGTTTGTTTCAATGGTAATATATGCATTTTCATTCAACGAAAGTTACAAGACTTCGTTGTTTCTTATCAGACATTTTGTAAACTGTTTATGGTCTCCGTAATTGTTACTGCATGAATGTTTCCCAATTCACCAGTGTCTCACGGTTTGTTATTGCTTTAGAAGGATATTTTTTGATTGTTCAGTTGTAGCCTGCATGAAAATAATACTTATCTCGTTACTAAGTTGCAGTAATATCGCCCATGTAAGGTTACAATATAATTATGCTCTATGTTACGAAATATCAAACAAAAAATCAGGAGATTTTATATTTAATACTGAGCGCAGAACATTCAACTCCAAGATTAATAAGACATGGAGAAAGTAAGAGGAAGAGTTCTTGATCAACAAATCTAATTTAGGGAAAAACTTGTCAAAATATTAAAGGTTTACCTATTGTACTTGATTACATTAATTATCAAGTACTGTACAATATTGAACAAAAATAAAAGAGCAAGGAATCATGAAGCTATGAGGTATCAAACTCGAGTTTTTTCCCCCTTGAAATCCTTTAAACTTTTGAGTTCAACTCTCATTACATGGAAACAATATAAGTCTGAACTCCAACTCATTAGACCGGGCATCAATCAAATGATCCCTTGAACTTATACATAAAATGGAGATAGTAATAACTTTTCTCACTCGCTACGAATAGAGCAAAGATCTATACAAACGACAGAGGTGTAAAAGTATGTCCGAGGAAACTAACATAAAACCTATGTGATCTATAATTAGAAAGAACTTTTAAGGTTTCACAACCAACTAGTTTTCCCTTGATGTTCCTTCAATGCTTTGTTGTTGTGGAACAGGTTCAGGTACAGGTTCCACTGAAGTTTGAGAATTGTTTTATTCTATTCCCCCTGTCATATTGCTGGGGATAGATGAACCTATTCAATCACCTGTTCCTTCCTCCAAAGATGCTTCAGTCTGGGCTGTGGTTTCATTTAAGTGTTTAACTAGCTCAATTGCTTCATCATCATGTTCCTGTCTCTCAGAAAGAATGTTAGTTTCATCAAAAATCACATGTACACTTTCTTCAACACACGTAGTTTTTTCGTTATAAACTTTATAAGATTTACTATGTGAAGAATATCCCAAGAATACTCTCTCATCACTTCTGGGATCAAACTTGCCTAGGGAGTCTTTACCATTGTTATGCACAATGCACTTGCATCCAAATGCCCTAAGATGGGATATATTTGGTTTTCTCCCTTTAAGTAACTCATAGGGAGTTTTCTCAACAAGAAGTCTAGTCATGCACCTATTTATGATGTAGCATGCAGTATTTACAGCTTCTGCCTAGAAGCTATGGGGTAGTTTACTATAAAGAAGCATAGTCCTAGCCATATCTTCAAGTGTCCTATTCTTTATTTCAACTACTCCATTTTGTTGTGGAGTCCTAGGAGCAGAAAAACTATGATCTATGCCATGCTCATCATAAAATTCAGCAAATTTAGCATTTTGAAATTCAGTGCCATGATCAGACCTAATTAATACAAGTTGATTACCTAGTTGTTTCTGAGTTTTTCTAACAAAAGAAGTGAACATGTCAAATACTTCATCTTTAGATGTTAAAAATAATGTCCAAGTAAACCTAGAGTAATCATCAACAAGCACTATCATGTATCGCTTACCACCTCTACTCAATGTTCTCATTGGACCACAGAGATCCATACGAACCAGTTCCATCGTTCTGGTGGTACTTACCACTTTCTTGCATTTAAAAGAGTATTTTACCTGCTTTCCCCTTGCACAAGCCTCACAAGCTTTTTCTTCCTTGAACTTAATGTTAGGCAGTCCTATCACCAAGTCTTTGGAGACTAATTTGTTGAGTTGACTTAGACTTGCATGTCCAAGCCTCTTATGCCAAAGGAGGGGATCACTATCCAGCACACTTAAGCAAGTTAGTTCATTCTCTGAGAGTGTGGATAGATCTATAATATATATATTATTCACTCTTTTACCCTGCAAAACAATCTTGTCAGTGATAAGATTTATCACAAAATATTTAGTAGAGGTGAATGCTACCAAGTTACCTCTATCACACAATTGTGACACACTGATTAGGCTATACTTCAAGCCGTCTATCAAGTAGACATTCTCAATGGAATGAGAGTCATCCTTACCTACCTTACCAACCCCAATGATTTCACCTTTCTTTCAATTTTTAAAGGAGACATTTCCTCCTTTGAGGTCCTCAAGTGAAAGGAACTGGTCCTTGCTTCCTATCACATGCTTTGAGTAGCCACTGTCCATGTACCATATTTGGCTACTCCCCTTCACTTGAACCTAGAAAAAAAATCAGGGGTTAGTCTTAGGAACCCAAACTAGTTTGGGTCCCTTTCTATAAGCAAAAGGATGAATTAAATTCTTTTTAGCCCAACTTGGTAACTAATTCTTCCCTTGAACAAAATTTTTGTTCTTTTGACTGGCCCTTTCTTTTGCATTACATTCACTTTTATAGTGACCAGTCTTACCACAGTGAGTACAAATCTTGTTCTCAGGAAGAGTGAGGTACTTGCTTTTAGGATACCACTTAGGTAGCTGATTTCCAAAGCCAAGTCCTCTTCTATTGCTACTGTAATGTTCCTGTAGCCATGACAAAGCATCGGAGGACCTATTCCATTTACTAGTTCTGTCTAGTTCATGCTTGACCTTGCCTAAATCCTCCTTTAGCACTCTTACTTGCTCATCCTTCCTATACAACTCATCTTTCAGTTTGCCTACATTTTCTTCTAAAGTGAGTTGTGTGCAATCAGCTGTCTTCTTACTGGTTCCTAGTTTCAGTTTTAGTTTTTCAGATTTTAACTCAAGAATATTTGCTTCAAATGTATGAACCTGGTTTTTCAGAGCAGTATTTTCACTCACGGTCTCACTAACTCTGAGCTCCAGGTTCTTACACTTTACTTTTAAAATCATACAATCCTTAGACAGTTGTTCTTTTTCTTTATTTATTACCTCAAATTCATCAATGAAATCTAGTAATAATTCAGAGAGTTTTTCTTTAGACAAAAACTTAATCTTGTCTTTGAGATGAATTATACTTACCTTAGATTCCTCATATGATTCTCCAATTTCCATATGTGCTTGTGCGTCTCCATCTTCATCATCTGATTCCTCATCTGAACTTTCTCCCCAAGCAGCAACCATAGCCTTTGTTGATCCTTTGTTCTTCTTGGGATGAACTTGTTCCTTCTTCCTGTTCCTTCGTTCAGATCTTTCCTTCTTCCATTCAATTTTCCATTGAGGAAATTTTTCGATGTGGTGATCAGTCTTCCTACACTTGTAGGAGCCCTCATTGGTCTGTTTTTTAGGAACCCTTGCTTTGTTGTAATTTTCATCTCTTGAAGAACCTTTTCCTCTCATAAGGTATTTCTTGAAGTCCTTGGTGATCATAGCCATTTCATCTTCCTCCAGATCAGCACGTTCAGTGATTCTGAGTGCCAGGCTCCTTTCCTTCTTGGGTACATCCATATTCATGGTTTGCCTTCTAAGTTCATAAGCAGTGAGATTTCTAATTAGCTCATCCAACCTAAGAGTGGCAATATTTTTTGATTCATGAATAGCAGTGATTTTTCTCTCCCATGAGATTGGCAGAACCCTTGTCAAAATCTTCTCAACTTTGTCTTCTTCAAGAATAACCCTTCCAAGACACTTAAGTTCATTTGTTAGTGTAGTGAACCTTGTATACATATCTTGGATGGTTTCTCTTTCCTTCATAGTAAAATTCTCATATTGAGAATATAGTAATGTTCCTCTGGACCTCTTTACCTGAGGTGTTCCTTCATGATCCACTTGCAAAGTGTTCCAAATTTCCTTAGCAGTAGTACAACTTTGAATTCTGTTGTACTCGTCTGGACAGAGTCCACAAATAAGCCATTTCTTGGCTTTAGCATTCTTCACCCATTTTCTCAAGTCGTTAGCAGTACAATCAGCTCTTGTTTTTGGCACCCCTTCTCCTTCAGCATTTATCTTCATGGTAGCCAATGAACCATCTGTGACAATGTCCCAAAGCTCATAGTCTTCTCCTATGATGTGGTTTCTCATTCTATTTTTCTACTAAGAGTAATACTGGCCGTTGAAGAGTGGTGGCCTAGCAGTGGATTGCCCTTCCCAGTTTTCAGGTGGTGCACTCATTTTGATCTTCATCTAAGGTGTTAGCCTCTTCAAGGATAACTCGCTCTGATACCAATTGATGTTTTATACGTCAATACCACACAAGAGGGGGGTGATTTGTGTGGTGTCTAATTTTTTGCGTGCACAGATTATAGAAGGACCTGGTTCTTCTATGTGTTCCAACTACTACTGTTTCTTCATCCAACTTTTCTATAATTAATCACTCTTTGGATTATTGCCTTAAGAAGAAAAGCGGAATAGGGTGATAATTCTTAATTGGTTGTACTTTCTATCTTTTCAACGATCATGCAAAGTAACATGATTATCTCAATTTTCCTTTTTTCAGTCGTTATCTCTTAGAAATCACGGTCTTAAGAAAACATTGTGATAGCCAAATGGAAAGGAGGAAGAAGATATAAAAGTTTCACCTAAATCCATATGCTTGGAATCATACCTTGCCAAAACCTAATAACAATTTCAAGACGAACACTGTGAAGTCCAAATAGAATGAAAAATGACGAAGAGTAAAAAATTTCATCGGAGTCCCCCTGTTTAGACTCGTAGTCTCTCAAAACCTAATATAAAAAGTGAAAAAGAAGAAATCTAATACATAGATACATGAGATAAAGCACCAATCAAGTACTAAAAATTTGTACCAAGTTTGAATAGCATAATAATGGCTATATCCAATTCTAACATGCATAAAACACACATTCCAACACAGTTATGCAACTTAAACTGTAATACACAGAATAAAGAACCCAAAAAGAAAACGTTATGACACCAAACAGGCAGACCAGAGAAAATACGAAAAACGCAAAATCATACCAAAGATGGAAGCTAGAGTATTGTTTAACATCAAAATATAAACTCATCATTAGTATAACTAAAGAGCAGGAAATTCTGTATAGAGATATTAGCAATATCCATTCACAAATTTGTATTGATTGGCTGGTGTAAATAATTTACTACTCACAAAGAAATGCAGGAAGCAGCAAAATATATATACCAATCAATAAGATAACAAAAGATTGTATCAATTAAACCTTACGGGACTCTCATGGGCTGGCCCCTTGATCATGTTGGAAAGTGATTTAATAGTGAAACTTCTAAATCCATATCAATGAATGCAGCAATGTCAATAAAAAATAAATCTTTTGAAATGCGGGCAAAAAAATAAATCTTTTTAAAAGTCAAGCAGTAGACTTGAACAACAAAGGAACACGTTAAAAGCTAATCAAAATAATGGGCAATCAAAACGGATAAATATAAAAGTAATTAAGTTATGAAGTAGTGAGTTTAAATGAAGAGAGGAACATGGCTATAGTGCTACTTATTTAAATTGGAAAACTACTTAGAAGAGACATATCAAATTAGCTTTTTTTTAAATCAATATATGTAAAAAAATAGAACGAAGTAAAAAAAATTAAGAATAAAGTTTAAATAGATCCTGGAAAGACTTTAAAAGATGAAAAATAAATAGAGATTGTATGTCATTGGAGTAGCACATTATTATCTCTGTTTGGGTCTAAAATTTGTATATACAAATGGCATATCAACTGTAGGAAAGAATTTATCAAATTTACTACCGTTACAGCAAAGTTTCAAGCTTCTCAATTATTATTATAAAAATTAGGCTGCGCAAAAAAGGTAAAACACCCCAAAAGGCTTATTTCTTATGGGTGTCCTATATAA
This sequence comes from Nicotiana tabacum, assembly GCF_000715075.1. Taxonomy (NCBI): domain Eukaryota; kingdom Viridiplantae; phylum Streptophyta; class Magnoliopsida; order Solanales; family Solanaceae; genus Nicotiana; species Nicotiana tabacum. The sequence continues at coordinate 13,462,434 of NC_134097.1, read as the reverse complement.
AACATGACCCTTATATAATCTAACCAAAAAGTATCAACCAATAACTCAAGAAAAAGTAAAAAAATACAGAAACATCAACTTTTATAAAATTACCCAAAGGACAAACCTCAATGGAAGAAGTAGGGGTAGAGCCACCATCAGTAACACCATGTTGCTTTAAACTTTGGCGCAAATCAACACGATTGGTCATTTATAACAAAATCAAATAAAATAAGATCAGCAAAAGAATATGTATTTGTCTACTTTCAATCTAAAAATTCATATTGATCGAATATAATTAAGTGCTAACAGATTATGTAAAGAAACATATTAGATATTCCCTAAGTTGATATAAACATCGGGTTGTGAATGATAAAATATGTATCATTAAGATATCTACTATTAGTCACAAGTTTATGTTAGTGTGTAGGCAATACAAATTCGGTCAGTAGACTCAATAATTAAATAAAAGTAAATGCTGATACAAAAATTAACTTAGAAGGAAAAGAGGAGAAGGGAGACATAACCAAGTAATGATAATAATGGTTGATCTTTTACTTTGAAAAATAATTTCTCTTCTCTTTTGTGATTGAAGCACCAACTTCAAAGTGAAGCCAAGTGACGAAAAGCTTGATTTTTTTGTGACTAACATATACTGAAATCACAATCAAAAATTATTTTCCCAATTAAAAGAAAATCAAGAGAGCAAAAAATGAAGAACATCAAATTCTAAGCAAAAATTTTAGACCTGTAAAATCTGAAATATACACTTTCAGTTTTTGATTTTTTTTTAAAAAAGGAAAAAGATTTACCAGCCCTTTTTGTCGCTTAAGTTACCAACTTGAATGGCAACTATTAGATTTCAATTCAGATCACCACATGCGATACAATATTTTCATTGGTTTGATGGATTTCCGATGGTTGATCTTTTCCCATGGAAGAGAAAGAGAGTAGAATCACAAAAGGGGTATTTTAGAAACTGTTGGGAACGAATATAAGTGGAAACGTTTGGGATTCCCAAATAATTTAACCGCTGACTTTTAGAAAGATAAATGGGAAAAAATAGTAGGAAGTACTAAAAATTTGAGAGAAAAGAGAAAGGCAATTCCCGTGCATTGAGACATGCCACGTAACCGGAAAAATTTGAGAGAAAAGAAAAAGGTAATTCCCGTGCATTGAGACATGTCACGTAACCGGCCCTAGACCTCTCAATTATATATATAAATTATTTGTCATTTTAGAAGTTCCACAAAATTGATTATATTTTTTCTTTTTTGTCCTTATTAATAATTATCCTAGAAAACTACAAACACCTTAATTATGGATAATTTTAATCAAAAACCAAGAAGTCAACCTTGTTATCTTAAACACTTTAATCATGTTTACACTAATGCAATCAATACTGTAAATACCGAAATTCCTTGTAAAGTTTTTTCAAGTGGGACTAAAGTAACTTTCAAGTTGAATTTTTTGGCTCCAGAATAATTTGTTGGAAAATTTTCAAATCACTCGTTTGAAAATATTTTGAAGGAAATATGAATTTCATTTCATGCAATATAAATTGGAAGAGTTCATTTTACCGATTTGTTAATTTTAATCTATGTATCTCTACATATATTCTATAAAGGGAATCAATTGCATTCACATTTAGTAAAATTATGGATAATGTCATTGACGGAGATGGCACATAAATTGAGAAAATATTTAATGAATAAAGAATAAATATTAAGACATAAATAAAGATAAAGTAATCAAAATGCCATCCTAGCTAATTTTTATTAAGAAGCGTGCACAAGATAATCATGACACATATTATAAAACGGATGGAGTAATTAGTTTACTTTTCCTCATGCAGGGATCAAATGTAAAAGAGGGGTTCTCTTCATTTAATTTTCACGTCATTGTTGATCGCACTCTTAATAAGAACGACTTCACTCATTCTTCATTTTGTCATGGAGGCAGTGGTTTATGTCCTCTCCATATGTTGACCTTTTTGATAATATACCGGTAGGGTCGGCCTAACCCGCACTACAATGGTGGTTAGGGGTGCTTAAATCTGCTAGCCATTTAATAAGACATCAGTCAGATTATTATTCGATTAGCGATTAGCGGGCGGTTATCGGGTGGTTTATCGGCTAAATCAAATAGACAATAAAAGAGAAGTAGAGAACTAGAAAATTTGTCATTTTTCCCACAGAAATCATGTGCTAGATTATAAAGACAAGCGACAATTTCTTTTTATCCCACCCTTTAATTTCTTTGTGGCAATTACAACTAGCTCAACCATAAGAAGCTAAGCATTATTTCAACCAATCTGGTAAGTACTAGTAACTGAAGTCTAATTTGTCAGAAAGCTAGTTTGAAAAAGTATCAACATTTGAACTCAAGTTGTCTACAACTATCATCTATCGTTGTTGTGTTTTCTCCCTTTTAGCTAGTAAGTCCAGCTATCAAAAAATAAATAAAAGAGAAAGTCCTTGATATGTTTCTGCTATGTCTCTTTTCATTTAAACCAATTATGAGGGAATATCATATTTAGCTTGCAAAGCCAAACTCATGTAATCAACTTGTTAACATGGTTCTACTTGATTGAATTGGGAAGCTCATGGCCCTCATCTGGATTATCTTCCTGCTTTCTTGATTAATAAGTTTAACCTCCTGAATGATCTTGCCTAATGCACAGTTATAGAATGGGTTGAGTTGAATTTGAAGTGAATTCAGAATCCACTCCATCTTCTAGGCCGAAAATACAGCACAATTGCTATTGAGATTTGACAAGTTAGGGATTTAGATTTTAGGCCTTAGTGTTTCAAAAATTACTTTATATATAAAGGGGTAAAGTATAAATATAAAAATTCTTAACAGGTTAACGGTTTATCCGATAAGGGAATCGAGTAATTCGTCGCTAAACTGTAAGCCGTTAATTATAAAATTTTAATATGTTCACCATCAGTTACCCCGATAACCCGATACCAATAAGCTAATAAGCTATTTTCTCAGTTCGGTTAACGGTTACGGTTCGGTTTTGAACAGCCTTAATGGTGGTTTTTGATTAACAAAAAAATTATAATATCAGATCACTCCCAAGTGCAAAGCAGCAACATATTTTATTACTTATCGGATGAAAAGATAGATGAATGTATACAACAATATACCTAGTGTAATCCCACAATATAGATGAATATATCTGTCACGACCCAAAATCCAACTAGTCGTGATGGCACTTAACCCAACCCGCTAGGTAAGCCAATTTTCAACTATCCAATTCCAATAACAATTATTAAAGAAATTTAAGTAAATAATTATCTTAACCTTATACATTCCCCAAGAACTGGTAGTACAAATCATGAGCTTCAAAGAATAAAGTATACAAAGCGGAAATGAAATAATACATAGTCTGTTTGAATAATACATAAGCAGAGATTTTATAAATCTAAGGCTACCCTGAACAAAAGGCAGCTACAACAGGAACGCAGGTACATCTTCAAGTCCCGCAACCATCGAGCACAGCAACAACAGCAGCCAACAACTGCACGCAATGTACAGAAGTGTAGTATCAATACAACCGACCCCATGTACTGAGTAAATAACAAACATAGCTGTAGGTTGAAAGTAGTGACGAGCTTCCACCAAGTCGGGTCAAAACTTATAGTCCACAACAATCTATAACAACATAAAGCAAATAATACCAGAAGTAACTCAGGGATAAAATACTCAGCCAAATAATGATTTCAAAAAAAATTATAGTTCTTCCTTTCAAATACCTCAGTGAAAACCCAAATCGTTTGCCGAAGTTTTCAATAATATAAATAGTTTGAAAATAATAAATTTATCCAAAAATATTCTCAATAATAAATAATATAGTTCATTTTTCTTCCGGATAACTCGTGTAAAACAAATGCATCACTATGCCCATTTGTCAAAAATAAATATGTGAGAAATCATGAATGATGTGATGCAGTACAGCACGAGGAAATACATCTCTATGTATGTATGTATGTATGTATGTCATGTGTGCATGCCAATGCAATGCAACTCATTGATAAAATCATAAACAGCCCCTCGGGCAGAACATCACTCATATACAGCCCCTCGGACAAGACCTCACAGTCACTCGTGCCACTCGGGCATACCTCACAATCACTTTTGTCACTCGGGCATACCTCACAATCACTCTTGCCACTCGGGCATACCTCACAATCACTCATGCCTCCCAGTCACTCAGCACTCAGTACTCGCACTTAATAGGTACCTGCGCTCACTGGGGGTGTGTACAGACTCCGGAGGGGCTCCTTCAGCCCAAGCGCTATAATCTGCACGGACAACTCACATGCTATAATAATAAAGTATGATACAGGCGAGCAGCCCCGATCCACACTCATCCTCACAATCAGGCTCTCAGCCTCACTCAGTCATAAATATGCTGCAAGCGGGCAGCCCCGATCCACACTCATCCTCACAAATCAGGCCCTCAGCCAATATCAAACATGCTGCGGCGTGCAGCCCGATCTCATAAATATGCAACATACTGCGGCGTGCAGCCCGATCCCATAAATATATAACATACTGCGGCGTGCAACCCGATCCCATAAATATGCAACATAAATCAGGCCCTCGGCCTCAATCAGTCATAAACCTCTCAAGCCACTCGGGTATTTCAGTAAAATAGGGCATTCGGTCCATATTTATATGTATCAAAATAGAGTCATAAAACTGAGTTATGATATGCAATGAAATGAATATGACTGAGTATAAATTTTTCAATTTAACACAACAATTCACAATAATATAACCTTTGTGGGTCCCAATAATACTGGCACATAGCCTCAACATGATTTTTAATATGCTTTTCAGCTCAATTTCTTTAACATAAAATTCCACATAAATAATTATGTCACAATTTTTATAGTGCACGTCCACACGCCCGTCACCTAGCATGTGCGTCACCTCCCAACAATTCACAAAATGCATATATTTAGGGTTCATACCCTCAACTCCAAGATTAGAAGTGTTACTTACCTCGAACATGCCGAATTCAATTTCGAGCAAGCTAAACAATGCTCCAGAAATCCCATTATGCGTGTATCAACTCCCGAATGACTCGAATCTACCACAATTAATTTGATTCAGCCCACAAAATTTTATAAGAATTAATTCCATTATCAAAATACTAATATTTTCACAAAATCCAAAATTACGCCCCAAAAATTACTTGTGGGCCCACGTCTCGGAATCCGATAAAACTCACAAAATCCGAATCCCCATTCAACCACGAGTCCAACCCAGCTTAAACTAAAAGAGTTTTCAAACTTTTCCTACTTAATTCACCAATTAATTGATAAAAACAACCATGGATTCGGGTAATTTAACCAATATTGAGTTAAGAACACTTACCCCGTTGTTTCCTCTGAAAATCTCCCAAAACTTGCCTCAATCCAAGCTCCAAATCGTTAAAAATAGAAAATGGTACGAAGTCCCATTTTCTGAACTTAAACTTTATGTCCAGACCCCTCTTCTTCGCGAACGCGACAGGTCCCTCGCGTTCGCGAAGAAAAAATGTGCTTCCCAATATTTGCTCTTCGCAAATGCGAGACACTGCTCGCGAACGCGATGCTTAACAGAGCCCTTCTTCGCGAACGAGAGCTCCCCTTCGCGAATGCGAAGGCAAAAACCCAAGCCCAGTATGTTTTCCTCGCGAACGCGATACCCTATACGCGAATGCGATGCACAACCCAGCCTCTCTTCGCGAATGCGAGACCTCCTCGCGAACGCGAAGAGTAAATCCTGCCTGCCACAAATTCCTCTTCGTGAACGCGAGGGCCCACTCGCGAACGAGAAAGAGAAAATCCGAAAAATGTAGCAACAGATATCAGCAATCTCACCAAGGCCAAAAATAATCCATTAACCATCTAAAACTCACCCGAGCCCCTCGGGACCTCAACAAAATATACCAACAAGTCCTAAAACATAATACGGACTTAGTTGAATCCTCAAATCACCTCAAACAACGCTAAAACTATGAATTGCATCCCAACTCAAGCCTAATGAACTTTGAAATTTCTAGTTTCTACAAACGACTCCAGAACCTATCATTTCACGTCCGATTGACCTCAAATTTTGCACACAAGTCATAAACGACATAACAGAGCTATTTCGATTTCTAGAATCAGATTCGGACCTCGATATCAAAAAAGTCAACTCCCCAGTCAAACTTTCTAAAAATTCAACTTTCGGCATTTCAAGCCTAATCCTACTACGGACCTCCAAATAATTTTCCGGACACGCTCCTAAGTCCAAAATCACCATATGGAGCTATTGGAATCATCAAAATTAAATTCCGAGGTCGTTTATACATAAGTCGATATCCGGTCACTATTTTAACTTAGGCTTTAAACCTTGGAACTAAGTGTTCCAAATCATTCCAAAACCTCACCGGACCCGAACCAATAACCCCGACAATTCACACAACAACTGTAAAGTACAATTTGAGCAGTAAAGGGGGACGTGAGGTTGTAATACTCAAAATGACCAGCCGGGTCGTTACATTCTCCCCCACTTAAACATACATTCGTCCTCGAGCATGCCAAGAGTTGTTTCCAAGCCATCAAATCACTATTCCATCTTACCACACACGTACCCAGGGGTGAACCCACGTCACCCTATCCCACATAGGCTTGAATACACAATGCAACTGAAAATCATTAATTTAACCTTTGCCCATAAACCTTGAGTTTAATTTCCAACCTTTAAAATTTCTTTCAAGACACGAATCTTATATTTACACACTGTATAAGTCTGAATAAGCTGCATCAAGCTATAACTATAACCACGGATATAATCACCCAGCATATTACACAACTCGTATGCTCGTAGCACCATTCTTGATCGCAGTGACTACTCCAAAACCAACCGCATACTAGTATTAAACCCATATCGAACCAAATCTCATCCCAAAACCTTCGTACACTATTGATAATAAAAGAAACACGTAGAATCTCGTAACCCTTTATCAGACCAACAAGTCATGGAGGTCTCTTACCCCAACTGGAACCATAATCACTTTCTGAGCCGACTTTCAATATTATACTCCTGAATATACCGAAATTAAACCTGATAGTACCCATTCCAGGTCCAATGACCTTATATTACTACACATAACTGCTCCAGAGACATACGGCACCAATATAACTCGGAGCCACAACTCGTGCCATCCGTGCACTAATACGCAACAATTCAAATATACCCAGTCATGGAAAATGACTCAAATGAGAGAACTTCCCCGCCAGATTAACAAGTACTTCCATAACGAAATGCTGAAAATTCATCATACACCGTAGAAGCATCACCCGATTCTAACACGAGGTTCATATTATATACTCCGAGCCACCCTACTCCAATTTAATAATGACGGAGAGGCAAATGACAAAAATACCACAAAAAACCTGAAAGGACATAACCATTACGCTATCGATCATGTAATACCCAATTACTCATCACACTCAAATTCCGCTATAAAGCTCAAATAGAACCGCACTATCTGTGCACATAACCAATGAATCACAACTCCTCGTAGCATAAAGGAATAACTCACAGATCATTTGAGAACATGAATAAGTTCGACATCAACCAAATGACACATCCCTCAATAATAGCAGTATGGAGCCAACCATTCCGGCTCGGTGTAGAATACACATCTTAATTGGGCCTACTTATGGACCCCCAAATCAACTCGGGTTACCCACAAATAGATAAAAATTCTTCCAAAAATCCATAATGACTGAATCATAACACATTCTATCATATGGCTAGCTCCGACCACAACTTCACAGTCCACAACCATGAAACAATCCGCTCCTGAGAACTCCCAATCTCCAAATCCATAGAACACGTGAATCACTATATTTGATTCCATCTCCACCGCCTGAATGCCTAATAACTCTCTCATACACGAGAAATACTTTAAAAGTTCTTCTGTGCCAATTGATAAAATTTGAATATCAGCAGTCTATCAACCATGTGAGTACCACAATACTAATTTAACACCAAGTAGTAATAGTATTTATCTAGTTATTTGAAACCGCCCATGTTATCCAACATTTGTTACCTTCTTTTAAAGACTGTACTGCCACCCATTTTAGTTAGAAACCTTTCTCTTTCTTCTTTCTAGGAGGAAATCACAATACACAACACGTTCTCCACACCGGTAGAAACCATCTAGAATATTTTGGAATCCATTTGCACATAATCAAGCCCTTAAAACTAAATTCCTCTAACTCGACCAAGCCACGCAGGTCGCCAAGTCCACGTGTATTGCCACAAAGCACCTGTAGAAAACCCCCACATCATAAACACTCAAAGAATCGATCATATCCATTACCATACTGATCCAACCTACTACCAAGCTGTCCTATTTCTCCAAGTCCCTTCCGAATTTGTCTTCAGATTGATACTTCTTCTTGCTAAAATATCATGATCTTTAACCACAACTTACCCCACAAACATTAGCATAGAACCACAATGTCCTATGGCCCATAAGCAACTGTATTCTTCTTAAGCACCTTCAAAAATACTAAAACTATAACACTCACTCTGAGAATACCTTACGTGAATTTGAAATTGTTCTTCTTACCTTCCTTACACAAAAATGTAGAATCCATACACAAGTCCGAAAACATTCTCACTTGCTATATATAATTCTCAACCCACTGAAATTTTCTTTTTTGGGAGTCACCCACTTTGCTCAAATCTAATTGCACCGCCCAAATGGGCCAAAAGACACGTGCCCCATTAGAACCACAACACTCAAATAAGTAACTCTACTTTAACACCACATATCAAATTTATACTCCATGCGCACTATATCATTCACCAATAACAACTCACTCATCCCGCGAATTTAATTTACTCATACGTGAAATATAATCCTTAACCAGAAATTTTCTTATTCGAGTCATCCTCGATCTCAACTTCTGCAAGTCATAGCTAACCCACAAGTATGCCTCAGACCAAAATTAAAATTTAACACTAACCATGAGATCAAATTGTCAATAGCAGACTCCCCCACTTGGCTCAAATCCATAGATTAAAACATTCCATAACTCACAATACCAATACTCTCTTACTGCCATAATGCCACAGTCAGTCCAACGAAACTTCTTCCCAAGTTCATACAACGCCAACCATAAAAATACCTCAATCATCTGCTAAGCTCGTATTCATTCTCTTAACACACAAGTCAACTTTCTCAACCAGATAATCAAGAAAAGGAACTATCCACTGCCTGTAGCAGCACAACCTGCTGTTGATCAGAAAGATATAGACGAATATACAAACGAGTAGATGGCAGTTGTTCAAGTCAATGCTAAGGCCAGAAATCTACTCTATAATGCTATAAGTGGAGAAGAATATGAAAGAATATCCAGTTGTGATACAATCAAAGAAATGTGGGATAAATCAGAAGTCACTTATGAAGGAACCAACAAAGTGAAAGAAACGCATATCAATATGTTGGTTCATGATTACGAACTCTTCCAGATGAAAGAAGGAGAATCCATTGAAGAAATATTTGCAAGGTTTAGCAAAATCATAATTTATCTAAAAGCTTTTGGTAAACCATATACAAGTGGTGATCAAGTTCGGAAAATTTAGAGAAGTCTCCCTATGCGTGGCAGACAAAAGTAGTTGCACTTGAATCACAAGATCTAAACAAATTATCGTATGATGAACTTCGAGGGGATCTCATAGCATTTGAAAAGACTCATCTCAAGAAAACAACCTAGGAAGAAAACAATCGCATTCAAGGCTACAACTGACAGGACAAAAAATGACATTGACGATGATCCTGAAGCCCTCGAGGAAGAAATTGCCATCGTATCAAGGAACATGGACAGTCTAATGAGAAGATACGGAAACACAAAAAGAGGAAGAATATCATCAAGGCGAACTAGGCAATACAATGAGCAGGACAAGAATGATGGAAAATGTTATGAATGTGGAAGATACGGACATGTACAAGCTAAATGCCCAGATCTAAAAAGAAAAGTTGCTAGAGGATTTAACAAGAATAAATCATTTGGAAGTTGGAGTGATGAAGACGTTTCAGAACTAGAAGAAATAGCAAATTTGTGCTTCATGACAATTCTGGAAAATGACATAAACAAACTTTTAGGCTGCTGGACAGATGAAGTTGTTTCAGATGACGAATGCAAGGATGAAAATAAAAACTGTTTTATGGTACGAGGTAAAACAAGCGAGGTAAGATTCTATAACTGTGAAAGATACAATGAATTGCAGGATATTCTTGACCTCACTTTAAAAGAGTCTCAAAAGTTGATGAATGAACTAAAGAGACTCAACATGGAAAAGAAAGACTGGAAACTCAAGCTTGAAGTATGTGAAATTGAAAAAGAAGTACTTCAAGAAGAATTTCAGGAATTGCAAATAAAACTCAATGGCATGCGCAAATCCACCAGTCATAGTTCTGTTAAGTCCAACTAGGCGACTTACAAGTTAACAGAAAAGGGGCCAACCAGAACAGAGTACACAAGCACTAGTGGAAGATCCAAAAATGGATCACCTTCTGTATGTCACTTTTGTAATAAAAGTGGGCATAAATATTTCTTTTGTCGTTTTCGAAAATCAAATATTCCAGGATAGATTTGGAAACCCAAAGACAATCATAATCTTAGTAATACTAACCAACAAGGACCCAAGCAAGCTTGGGTACCTAAGAGAAAGTAATTGTTACATTTTGCAGGAACACCATAGAAAGAGCCGCAAAGAAAAATGGTACCTAGATAGTGCGTGTTCCAGCCATATGGCAGGTGATAAAAACCTGTTCAAAGAGGTCACTAAAATAAATGGTGGAAGTGTTAAATTTGGAGATGACTCAAAGGGGAAGATAGTTGGCACTGGCACAGTCCCATTCAATAACAACTGCAATATCATTGGAGTCTATCTCGTAGATGGACTCAACTATAATCTGCTAAGTATAAGCCAACTGTGTGGTTCCGAATATGAGGTAAAATTCAGGAAAATAGGTTGTGCTATTGAAGATGATTCAGGTAAAATAATCATTCCAGGAAAAAGGTATGGAAATGTCTACATTCTTGATGGCTTAAAAAATATATGGTCATATTTGCTTAACATCCATGTCTGATGATCCATGGTTATGGCATAAGAAACTTGGTCATTCAAGCATGTATCTTATAGATAAACTATCCAAGTATGATTTAGTTATTGGTCTTCCCAAACTCAATTTTTCTAGAAGTCATGTGTGTGATGCATGTCAGATTGGTAAATAGACTAGGAACTCTTTCAAAATCAAAGACATTGTGTCCATATCTAAGCCTTTACAACTGCTTCATATGGATTTATTTGGACCTACTAGAACTTCTAGCATAGGAGGAAAACGATATGCATTTGTTATTCTTGATGACTACTCATTTTTTACATGGGTGATTTTTCTATCTCACAAAGATGAAGCTTTGAAAAACTTTGAGATCTTTTGTATAAGAGTTGAACGAGAAAAGGGATATCTTATTACAACCATTCAAAGTGATCATGGAGGAGAATTTGAGAGCAGAGCATTTGAAGAATTCTACAATGATCAAGGATACACTCACAATTTCTCAGCCCCAAGATCACCTCAATAGAATGGGGTAGTGGAACGGAAAAATAGAACTCTACAAGATATGGCTAGAACCGTGTTACTAGAATACTCATTGCCAAACCACTTTCTGGGCAGAAGCAGTAAGTACAGCCTGCCATATTCTCAACAGATATCTCATAAGGCCAATCTTGAACAAAACTCCATACGAACTGTGGAAAGGTAAACGACCCAACATAAGCTACTTTCATACTTTTGGAAGCAAGTGTTTTATCCATAATAATGGTAAGGAAAATCTTGGTAAATTTGATCCAAGAAGTGATGAAGGTATTTTTCTAGGTTATTCTATAAACAGTAGATCATTTAGAGTTTATAATAACAAACATTTTATCTGTAGAAGAATCAGTACATGTAGTATTTAATGAAAATAACGTTCGGCAGAGAAAGGAATCATTACAGGTGATGAAGATCAAAATCAAGAAACAACTCAGTCAAGTAATCTCCATGAGTCAACTAACAGGGTAGAAAATGTCACAGAGTCGACTGATGAAATTAGAAACAGTCAACCAGAAGCACAGATAAAGTTGACTACTCCTACAAGCATAACATGACCAAATGAATAGAGGAGTGAACCGGAATATCCTCAGAATTCCATCTCGTATATATATATATATACATCGACTAACAATCAGTCTCTCAGCACAATATAAGGCCAATCCATCCCTGAGAAACTTATTCCCAAATGTAAATGATACGGACAAGATCCATGTCCAGGTAAATTCATCATAATATAAATAAGTAAGGCAAGTCCTTGCCCTGGGAAATCCATCCCGAATATATATAATCATTTACGCTCACTGGGGGTGTGTACTGACTCCGGATGGGCTCCTTCAATCCAAGCGCTATATAAAGCCGATATGGCCTACTGCGGCATGCAATCCGATCCCATAATAATAATAAAGCCTATAAGGCCTGCTACAGGCGGGCAGCCCTGATCCGTATAGTAATAAATCCTATAGGGCCTGCTGCGGCGTGCAGCCCGATCATATAATAATAATATATATAAAGCTGATATGGCCTGCTGTAGGCGAGCAGCCCCGATTCAATAAATATCCTCACAATGGATGAGCATGACTGGGTATGAAATGTACAATTAAAATAAAATTAATTCAACAGCAACACGACCCTATGGGTCCCAAAATATTGGCACATAACCTAAACATGATCTTTATTACGAGCCTTAGCTCAATTCCTCTAACACGTGTGGCATGTTCAGATAATAACATGATTTTTTAACTTTGCAACTTCATAGGATTTATTCAAGCCAATTTATATGGTGCACGTCTACACGCTCGTCAACTATCGTATGCGTCACCTCCAAATAATTTATATAACACCAATTCGGGGATTCATACCCTCAGAACCAATTTTAGAAGTGTTACTTACCTCAACCCGTGTAATTGCTCACTCTGTTATGCCCTTGCCTCGAGAATTGGTCTCTAAAAGCCTCGTATCTAGTCACAAATAACTCGATTCAGTCAAAAAGAATTATTGAAATTAATTCCATAAGAAAATATAATTTTTCAACAAAATTCGAAATTTAGCTCAAAATTTGCTTGTGGGGCCCACGCCTCGGAATCCGACAAAATTTATAAAATCCGGATGAAAACCAGAGGAGCTCACAAAAAGAAGGCAAACTTAGCCTTGATCTCCAAGATTGAACCAAAGAAGATAGACGAGGCCCTCAAAGATTCAAGTTGGGTTCAGGCCATGCAGGAAGAAATGGATCAATTTGATAAGAACCAAGTATGGAAATTGATGCATAAACCTGCAGACGCTACTGTAATTTGAACTAAATGGGTCTTCAAAAATAAGCTCAACGGGGATGGAAAAGTCATAAGGAACAAAGCCAGATTAGTAGCTCAAGGATATTCTCAACAAGAGGGAGTCGACTATGACGAAACATTTGCACCAGTAGCTCGACTAGAGTCAATACAAATTCTTCTTGCATATGCATCCTTCAAGAAATTCAGACTTTTCCAGGTGGATGTTAATAGTGCCTTCTTAAATGGTTTCATTGAGGAGGAAGTATATGTAAAACAACCTCATGGATTTGAAAACTCAAAGTTTCCTTATCATGTGTATAAGTTAACCAAGGCACTGTATGGACTTAAATAAGCTCCAAGAGCATGGTACGAAAGACTCAATTCATTTCTACTTGATCACTGGTTTATAAGAGGTAAAGTAGACACTACTCTATTCATCAAAAGATCTTTAGAAGGTAATCTTATTATTCAAGTTTATGTTGATGATATTATCTTCGATAGTGCTAACCCCTTGTTGTACAAGGAATTTGTAACGCTTATGCAAAGCGAGTTTGAAATGAGTATGATGGGAGAGCTCACTTTTTTCCTTGGACTTCAAATCTAACAATCTGAAGAAGGAACCTTCATATGCCAGACAAAATATACCAAGGAGCTAATTTAGAATTTTGGCATGAGCAATGCTAAAGCTATTGGCACACATATGAGCCCGACAATAAATCTTGATAAATATGAAAAGGGAAATCCCATTGATGAAACAAAATATCGTGGAATGATTTGTTCTTTACTTTACCTAACTGCTAGTCGACCAGATATAATGTTCAGTGTTTGCAAATGTGCCAGATTTCAATCAGCTCCTAAGGAGTCTCATTTGACTATAGTAAAGAGAATTATTCGTTATCTCATTGGAACTACTTCTCATGGACTATGGTATCCACGCTCTAACAATTTTAAATTAGAAGGTTTTTCAGATGCTGATCTTGCAGGTGACAAGGAAGACAGGAAAAGCACCAGTGGCACGTGTCAATTACTAGGAAAATCCTTGATTTCTTAGAATAGTAAAAAACAAGGTTCAGTTGCATTATCCACTACAGAGGCTGAATACATTGCCATCGGACAATGTTGTGCACAGTTACTATGGATGTCTCATCAATTGGGTGATTATGAATTATTTTTTAAACCTATTCAATTTTTTTGTCATAACTATAGTGCTATATGTCTTTCAAAGAATCCTTGCATCACTTTAGAGCTAAGCATATAGACATCAAGCATTATTTTATTAGAGATCATATTATTATAGGTGATATAGAACTGTCATTTGTTAGTACCACTGATCAATTAGCTAATATTTTCAATAAGCCTCTACTAGAAGATAGATTCTGTATTTTAAGTGATTTACTTGGCACTATTTCTCTTAATTTCCTAAATTAGGACCTATTTGTCTTTTTAATTTCTTATTTGACTAATGTTCAAATTTTGATTGTGTGTACTCATTTATGTGTCGCCTCCGTTTTTCACTCTCTTTTCACATCAATCGCTGCTTCCAATAAAGGAAAACCAATCATCATGACTCTTCACTGACTTTTTCCTTTCATATACTCAACCGTGAATATTTCCTTCTTAAACTCTGAACCCCGTTCTCTGACTTCGTCGCCTTCATCTTTCAGAGACCCTCTTCAGAAACCCTTTCTCTCAAAGTAGGTTCTCCCATGGATAAACACTCTAAAACCCCTTCTGCCTTCCCCAGAAAAAGTACTCGGTCTAGAGGCAAATCCTCATCTCAGCCCCCAGAACCCGTACACATAGGATCTGACCACTCCGAAGGTTTTGTCTCTTCGCAGGCAGAACTCTCAAAATACTCTCACTTAGGAGAAAAAGCTCTAGGAAAAAGGCCCATGTAAGATCCTCTTGAAACCCTTACTCCTAAAAAATCCAGAGTAGACCTTTCAATCTCCTTAGAATCAGACCTCAATTTTTGAGATTCCCCAAACATGGATTTCTTTCTTGCCCTAAAAGACAAGCCCATTGCTCATGGCAAAATTGTTGATCTTGATGTCATGGAAACCCTCAACTGTAAGATAAAGGATCTTTTTGCCTTTCAAGGTTGGTCAAAATTCCTCTCTTTACTCCCTCCTAAAGTCTCTGAACCTTTAGTGAAAATGTTTTATGAAAATATTCGCTCTAGTAAGCCTGATAGGTTAGAATCTTTAGTTCTGGGTAAGCGCATTGTTATTGATTGTGCTACGTTTAACTCAATTTTCTCGTGTAAATGCTCTGGTTTTCTAATGCTTTTCAAAAACACTTGGCCTGATGATTTTGAAATTTCTTTTGATCAAGCAAAACGCTATATTGCTGAGTGCCTTTCTGATTCTCTCCCAAACCAGTTAGGTCCTAGTGCTGTTTAACTTTGAAACTCGTGTCCTAGCCCACATTATTGCAACTACTCTTCTTCCTCGAACTAGATCATTCTCTACCTTATCTCAAAGAGACACCTTTCTTGTTTATTGTCTTGTGACCAAACTCAAGATTAACTTATCCTCCTGGGTCATAAATTTTATGATAGAGAGTGCTGATGATCCCACCAGTCTACCTTATGGTATGGCCATCTCTTATATCCTAGTTGACCACAATATCTCCATCTCAGAATACCCTCTTGTCTCTGTGTCAAAATCCTACAATTCTCGGGATTTTGCTAGTATGGGGTATATGCGTGTAAAAGGCACTTGGGTAAAGAAACAGGACGATGAAGTCAAAAGTGTTAAACCTGACTCCAAAGTCAAATCCTATGTCTCTCTTCACAGTGTAAGTGATCTTGCTATCATTGAAATTTGACTGTCATTGACAACAAGCTGACCAACATCCAAGAACTCCTTACTGCCACTCAGTCCATTGTTGGTGACATTCACATAATTTCGAAGGAAACAGGGTCGGACGTCTCCAAGATAAGGGTCAGAATTCAGAGACTTGGAGAAAATGCAGTCAAAGCCTTCAAGGAAGTTCATGACAGGATTGATGGGGTCACCGTTGAAGTAAATGCCAGCTTTGATCGTCTAAAGGAGGCCATCTACAACACTCTTACCTATTTCCTGCATCACTAGTGGTAGAAATCTCAAACATTTTTTTGTGTTTTACTGTTTTAGACTGGTTAACCAGTCAGCTGGATGTTTTTTTATTTCTTTTATGACTCTGCATGCTTATCATGCCATCCTTAGTTATATTGCATGTGTAATGGTTATATGCTATATTATCTGCTTTTGTGGTATTCCCTCTTTGTTGATGTCAAAAAGGGGGAGAAAAAGATATAAATTTTGCAGGTACAAGAGTCGACTAATTGAGGGGGAGTCAACTGTAACCATTGAGGGGGAGTAAAATTATAGGGAAGTTAACTGGTGTTTATACATATTATTTTATCATCATCAAAAAGGGGGGGATTGTTAGATTTTAGTTTTAATGATGAAACATAATATAATTGTGTTTGATGTAAGGACTCAAGGAAATCAATCAGAATCAAAGTGAAAAGGAAAGTATTAATCAAAGATTGCTTGAAGCAATCAAGGAATCAACGAAGCAATAAAGATTTGGAAATAGATAATCAATCAAAGCTGAAGGAAGATATCAATCATAGGATGATTGAAGCTATCAAGGAGAGAAATCAAAGCTGAAGGAAGATATCAATCAGAAGATGATTGAAGCTATCAATAATAAAAAGGAAAGAAGTACTAAAGGTTCGGAAAAGGCATAGCCAACACTTAAAATCCTGCGGATATCAAGGCTTAAAGATGGAAAGCTACCAAAGTTTGAAATCAGACGTCCCTAGCTTGAGATATCGGACTATGTCGGAATTTGAAAGTTGAAAGCTTAATGAAATTGAAGTGTTTGACTAAAGTTTGAATTTTTGGATAACGGGTCCGTATTTTGGTTCAAGAACACGGTATAGGTCCAATACCATATTTATGACTTGCCTGTGAAATTTGATGATAAACGGAGTTGATTTAATGTGAATCGTACGTCCGGTTGTGAAAATAGGAATTTCAAAGTTTTCTTGAAAATTTTATTCGATTTGTTGTTCAATTCATATTTCTAGGAGTTATTTTGACAATTTAATAGCGCGAGGAAGTTCGTATGATATTTTTAGACTTGTGTACATCTTTGGTTTGGAGCCCCGAGGACTCCGGTGAGTTTCAGATAGGTTGCGGAGTGCAATTTGGACTTAGAACATAGCTGGTGTTGTAATATCTGGTGCAGGCTACTGATCTCGCAATTGCGAGATCAGGCATCCCAATTTTGACCCCTTCAGGTTCCGCATTTGCGAGCTATTTCTTGCATTTGCGAAGAATGGATGGCCTCATAGTTTTCGCATTTGCGAACAAGCTCTTCGTTTTTGCGAACTGGGAATGGGGAGGTAGTGATCGCATTTGCGAAATGATCAGGCTCGCATCTGCGAGATTTTCTTCGCAATTGTGAAGGTAGCAGGAATGGGAGCCCTTAGCATTTGTGATAGGTTCTTCGCATTTGCGGGGCTCGCATTTGCGGGGCTCGCATTTGCGAACCCAGGTCGCAAATGCGATACTTGCAACTGATCAAAATAATTTTTGGACGGGATTTTGGTTCATTTCTCAACTTTTCAAATCCTAGAACCCTAGAGGCGATTCTTCCAAGATCAATTCTTCCCCAAAACTTTGGTAAGTGATCCTAACCCACTTTGTTTCAATTTCCCATCACATTTCATAAATTTCCAACCCTAAATCTAGGATTTCCATGGTAGAAATTGGGGGTTTAGGAAGAATTAGGGATTTTTGAAAAATTGGGATTTAGACCTCAAATTGAGGTCGAATTTCAAAACTAATTGCATAAGCGGGCTCGGGGGTGAATGAGTGAATGGGTTTTGGTCCGAACCTTGAGTTTTGACTAAGCGGGCCCGATGTCGATTTTTGACTTTTTGGGGGAAAGTTTGGAAAATCAAAATTTATGCTTTGTAATTGATTCCTTTAGCAATATTATTATGTTTATTATGGCTAGCTACGAGTGGTTTAGAGGTGGATACTAGAGGAAACGCGGTAATTGAGCATAGAGCGGCTTGTGGAGTGTGGTAAGTGTTGTGTCTAACTTTGACTTGAGGGATTAGGAACCCTCGACCTATTTGCTATATGAAATTCATGTGAGCGGCGTATTTGCAAGGTGATGAGTAATTATACGCCGCCAAGTTATCTATTCTTATATTGTTTCTTTCCCTGCCTTAACTGTTACATGCTTTACTTGTATTTCGATGCCTAATTGCTACTTGTTAGACATTGTGTCTCCTTGTTTAAGGTATTAGTTATCACGTAGCTTCATTGTCTCCTATTATTTGCTTAAGCTGTTTCATTGGTGCTTTTATGATATATTCTGGATTGGTCTCACTGAGTAATATTACTGGAGTGAAGTTCATAGTGTACAAGCTTTCCATTTGCTTTGGTTTGAAGTTAAGTATCGTGAAGGGTTTTGTGTTGAATTGTGAAATTTTTGTATTTACTGAGTAATTGATACTTATATGGTGGGATCGGGTTGCGCGCCACAACAAGTGAAAGAAGGGTGATATATTGAGGAGGAAAAAGGGTGAATTGGTATTGTACGGTGGGATCGGGTTGCACGCCGCAACAGGTGTAATAAGGGTGGGTTGTGGTAAAATAAGGTTGAATTGTGATTGTGATTATTGTTATATGGAGGGATCGGGCTACACACTGCAACAAATTTATTTATATTCTGATGTTTATGTTACTAAGAGGAAATAAGGGAGGAATATGATATGTACGGTGGGATCGGGTTGCGCGCCACCATAATCTATATGTTTATATTTTTACTTGACTGTGTTAGTTATACGGTAGTCTTAATTTGTATTAAGGATTGGTAATAGCCAAACACGGATGAAATACTTTGAGTACTATATTTAATTCTTGCAAGTTACTGCTTTACTTTATTCTGTCTTCCTTTTTGCTTTTATTATATACCGTATGCACATTACATTATTAGTGTCCCGCCGTAGCCTTGTCACTTCTTCGTCGAGGTTAGGCTCGGCACTTACCAGTACATGGGGTCGGTTGTACTGATACTACACTCTACACTTCCTGTGCAGATTTTGGAGCAGGTTCGGGCTGATCAAGAGGTTGGTTGTAGGCTTCACTGCTAGGAGACCCAAGGTAGTCCTGTTGGCGTTCGCAGGTCCCGGCGTCCCCTCCTATACCCCCATACTTTACTGTTACCCTTATTTCGCAAACAATTGTATTTTTCTTTCGGGCAAATACTTATAGTAAAATCTTAGTATATTCGTGAATTGTGACTCAAGATTCTGGGTAGTAATAGTATATATTCTAAGTTGTATTTTTATATTTACATATTCATTTCGACTTATTATAGTTTGTTTATTGATAATCACCTAAATGTAAGTGAATTGGCTAATAAACCTCTAACGTTGGCTTGCCTAGCAAGTGTAATGTCAGGCGCCATTACGGTCCTCACGGTGGAGATTTCGGGTCATGACATGTTAGTATTAGAGCACTAGGTTACCTAGGTCTCACAATTCACGAACGAGCTTAGTAGAGTCTAGGGGATTAGTACGGAGACGTATGTACTTATCTCCTAGAGGCTATAAGGTTTAGGAACAAATTTCACTTCTATTCTTCTCTGTCGTGCGATTTTATTTTCTCAATACTGATTGAACTCTTCTACTCTTATTCTCTCGTAGATGGCGAGAACACGTACCACTTCTTTAGCTGAGCAGCAGCTAGAGCTTCCAGTGGAAGCTCTTACGAGGGGCAGAGGTCGAGGCCAAGGCCGTGCTAGAGGCAAGGGCAGGGCTCAGCCCAGAGCCCGAGCAGTAGCCCCAGCTGTGGATCCTCAGGTAGAGTTCGACGAGGAGGTTCCAGCCCATACTGTTCCTGCAGGGCCAGTACAAGTTCCGGGGGGGGGGGTTCATTGCCACCCCAGTGCTTCAGGACACTTTGGTCCGTTTGGTGGGCCTTATGGAGAGTGTGGCCCAGACTGGCACATTTCCCATGGCACCAACCGTCTTTCAGGCTGGAGAAGGAGCCCAGACTCCTGCTACTCACACTCCGGAGTAGATGGCTTTCCCGTATTAGACTCTAGCCGCTCATCCAGTCGGAGTAGTTCACCCGATTATTGCGGCACAGACTGGTGATGGGTCAATGATGTCTTCTGAGGCTTTGTGGAGATTGGACATGTTTACCAAGCTCTTTCCAGTTCACTTCAGTGGTGCACCTTCAGAGGATCCCCAGGAGTATCTTGACAGTTATCATGAGGTGCTACGGAACATTGGTATAGTGGAGACCAATTGGGTCGATTTTGCTGCATTTCAAATGTCAGGTTCCGCCAAGAAATGGTGGAGAAATTATTTGTTGACCAGACCAGATGGATCGCCTGCTCTTACTTGGGACCAGTTCTCTCAGCTCTTCCTAGAGAAGTTTCTGCCTATCACATTGATAGAGGAGCATCGCCGTCAGTTCGAGCTTCTCCAGCAGGGCAGTATGATTGTTACTCGGTATGAGACCCGTTTTGTGGATTTGGCCCATCATGCTCTTCTTTTGCTTCCCACCGAGGGAGAGAGAGAGTGAGGAGGTTTATCGACGGACTTGTTCAGCCTATCATGTTGCAGATGGCTAAGGACACTGAGAGTGAGATTTCTTTTCAGGCGGCTGCCAGAGACCTCATCATTCCGGTGAGTTCAGTAGTGCCTCACCTAGAGGCAGGGGTACTTTTGGTAGGGGCCATCCTCCCAGGCCGTTTCATTCAGCACTTCAGGCATCCCACAGTGCTTCAGAGAGTCGTGGTCCTAATGTGCCTCATTCTGGGCAACAAGCCTATAGTGCAATATCAGCTCCTATCAGTGCACCTCCTATTTAGAGTTACTACTGTAGTCCTTCAGCCCGTCTGGGCCTGTCTTAATTTCCACCGCCATAGTACAAGGATGGATGTTTCGAGTGTGGTGGTTATGGGCATATCAGGAGAACCTGTCCGAGATTATTGGGTGTCCTACCACAGCATCAGGGTTCTCGCGCCATGGTTCCAGCAACATTCGCTGCACCACCTACTCAGCCAGCTAGAGGGAGGGGTCAGGCAGCCAGAGGTAGAGGCCAAACTGTTAGAGGTGGAGGCCAGGCCGCTAGAGGTGGAGGTCAGCCAGTTAGTGGTCATCCCAGGGATGTAGTTCAGGGTGGTGGGCCCCAACCTCGGTGTTATGCTTTTCCAGCTAGGCCTGAGGCTGAGTCATCTGACGCTGTTATCACAGGTACTGTTTCAGTTAGCATTAGAGATGCTTCAGTTCTATTTGATCCGGGTTCTACTTACTCCTATGTGACATCCTATTTCGCTTCATATTTGGTTATGCCTCGTGATTCTTTGAGTGCTCCTGTATATGTGTCATCACGGGTGGGAGATGCTATTGTTGTATATCATGTTTATCGTTCGTGTGTAGTCACCATTAGGAGTCTTGAGACTCGTGTAGATCTTCTACTTCTCGATATGGTCGATTTTGATGTCATTTTGGGTATTGATTGGCTATCACTATATCATGCTATATTAGATTGTCACATCAAGACGATGACTTTAGCCTTGTCGGGGTTGCCTCGATTAGAGTGGAGAGGGACTCATGGCCATTCTACCAGCATGGTTATCTCTTATGTGAAGGCTCGGCATATGGTTGAGAAGGAGTGTCTAGGTTATTTGGCTTATGTCCGCGATTCTAGGGCGGAGGTTCCTTCCATGGATTCAGTACCCGTTGTGCGTGAGTTTCCAGAGGTGTTTCTTGCAGACCTTCCGGGGATGCCACCCAATAGGGATATTGGTTTCTGTATTGATTTGGCTCCCGGCACTCGGCCCATTTCCTTTCTGCCATACCATATGGCCTCACTAGAGTTGAAAGAATTGAAGGAACAATTGTAATATTTGCTTGATAAAGGCTTTATTAGACCTAGTGTCTCGCCCTGTGGTGCACATGTGTTGTTTGTGAAGAAGAAAGATGCATCAATGAGGATGTGTATAGATTATCGGCAGTTTAACAAAGTCACCATCAAGAACAAGTATTCATTACCGAGGATTGATGATTTATTTGATCAGCTACAGGGTGCCACAGTGTTTTAGAAGGTTGATTTTAGATCTGACTACTATCAGTTGAGGATTAGGTCACCCGATGTCCCTAAGACAACTTTTTGGACTCGTTATGGGCATTATGAGTTTCTGATGTTGTCCTTTGGGTTGATAAAATGCCCCAGCAGCATTCATGGATTTGATGAACCGAATGTTTAGGCCTTATTTGGACTCCTTTCTAATCGTGTTTATTGATGATATCTTGATCTACTCCCGCAATCGAGAGGAGCATGAGAAGCATCTCAGGATTGTACTTCAGACTCTGAGAGCTAGCTAGTTGTATGCCCAATTTTTGAAATGCGAGTTTTGTTTGGATTCAGTCGCTTTCTTGGGCCATGTTGTATCAGCGGAGGGTATTCACGTAGATCCTAAGAAGATTGAGGCAGTCTAGAACTGACCTAGACCCACTTCAGCTACGGAGATCAGGAGTTTCTTGGGTTTGGCGGGCTATTACCGTCGATTTGTGGAGGGGTTCTCCTCTATAGCAGCCCCGTTGACCAAGTTGACCCAGAAGGGTGCCCCATCCAGATGGTCAGACGAGTGTGAGGCGAGCTTTCAGAAGCTCAAGACAACTTTGACTACATCGTCAGTGTTGGTGTTGCCTTCATGTTTAGGATCCTACACGATATATTGTGATGCTTCCCGTGTTGGGCTCGGTGCACTATTGATGCAGAAGGGCAGGGTGATTGCATATGCCTCTCGGCAGTTGAGGGTTTATGAGAAGAATTACCTTGTCCATGATTTAGAGTTGGCAGCCATTGTTCATGCACTGAAGATTTGGAGGCACTATCATTATGGTGTGTCGCATGAGGTTTTCACGGATCATCGCAGCCTTCAGTATTTGTTCAAGCAAAAAGATCTCACTTTGAGGAAGAGGCGGTGGTTGGAGCTATTGCAAGACTATGATATCACCATCTTGTACCATCCCGGGAAGGCCAATGTGGTGGCCGACGTATTGAGTATGAAGGCAGCGAGTATGGTCAGCCTTGCATTTATTCCAGTCGGTGAGAGACCACTTGCATTAGATGTTTAGGCTTTGGCCAATCAGTTCGTGAGGCTGGATATTTCTAAGCCCAATCGTGTTCTAGCTTGTACTGTCGCTCGGTCTTCATTGTTTGAGTGCATCAGGGAGTGGCATTATGATGACCCTCATTTGCTTGTCCTTAGGGACACGGTGCGGCACGGTGATTCCAAGCAGGTTACTGTTGGAGATGACGGAGTTTTGAGGATGCAGGGCCGTGTTTGTGTGCCTAATGTGGATGAACTTCGTGAATTGATTTTAGAGGAGGCCCACAGTTCCCGGTATTGTATTCACCCGGGCGCCGCCAAGATGTATCAGGACTTGCAGCAGCATTATTGATGGAGGAGGATGAAGTAGGATATAATTGCTTATGTAGCTCGGTGTCTAAATTGTCAACATGTAAAGTATTAGCATCAGAGAACTGGTGGTTTGATTCAGAAGATAGAGATTCCTGAGTGGAAGTGAGAGCATATCACTATGGATTTCGTTGTTGGACTTCCACAGACTCAGAGGAAGTTCGATGCAGTTTGGGTCATTGTGGACAGGCTGACTAAGTCAGCGCATTTCATTCCTGTGGCAATTACCTATTTTTTTAGAGTGGTTGGCAGAGATTTATATCTGCGAGATCGTCCGTCTCCACGGTGTGTCCTGTTCTATCATTTATGATCGAGGTACACAGTTTACCTCGCACTTTTGGATTGCAGTACAGCGTGAGTTGGGCACGCGGGTTGAGTTGAGCACAATGTTTCATCCTCAGACGGACGGGCACTTCGAGCGCACTATTCAGATTTTGGACGATATACTCTGTGCATGTGTTATAGACTTTGGAGGATTGTGGGATCAGTTATTGCCCCTTGTATAGTTTGCCTACAACAACAGCTACCAGTCGAGCATTCAGATGGCTCCCTATGAGGCATTATATGGTAGGCGGTGTCGGTCTCCAGTTGGGTGGTTCGAGCTGGAGGAGGCTCGATTGTTGGGTACAGATCTAGTACAAGATGCCTTGGATAAGGTCAAGACTATTCAGGATTGACTTCGAACATCCCAATCCAGGTAGAAGAGTTATGCCGACTGTAGAGTTCATGATGTTGCATTCATGGTTGGGGAGAGAGTGTTGCTTCGGATATCACCATGAAGGGTGTAATGAGGTTCGGAAAGAAGGGCAAGTTGAGCCCTAGGTATATCGGACATTTGAGGTGCTTCAGAGGATTGGAGAGGTGGCTTACAAGCTTATCTTGCCTCCTAGTCTGTCGAGTGTTCATCCAGTATTTCATGTTTTTATGCTCCAGAAGTATCACGGCGATCCGTCCCATATGTTAGACTTCAGCTCTGTCCAGTTGGACAAGGAATTGACTTGCGAGGAAGAGCCAGTGGCTATTCTACCCAGGCAGGTTCCCCAGTTGAGATCAAAGAGTTATCCTTCAGTTTGAGTGTAGTGGAGCGGTCAGCCCGTCGAGGCAGCTACTTGGGAGTCCGAGTCGGACATGCGTAGTAGATATCCCCACCTATTCACCAGTTAAGGTATTTTTCTATGTCTGTTCGTGGACGAACGCTTGTTTTAGAGGTGGAGAATATTATGACCCGATAAGTCATCTTATGATTTAAACCTAATTTTGTGATCTGAAACCTGTAAAATTTATGTTTCAACCTTTCTCGATTTACGTGTGCAGTCCAGGCATCTTTCTGAAAAACTTTTATGTTAAAAACTGAAAAAGAAGAAGAAATTATGCCTAAAAACTTCATTTGAGTTGACTTCGGTCAACATATTTGGTAAAAAGACCCGAATTCATGTTGTGACGGTCCTGGTGGGTCCGTATCGAGATTTGGGACTTGGGCATATGCCCGAAATCAAAATCAAAAGTCCCTAGCCCGAGATATCCGACTATGTCGGAATTTGAAAGTTGAAAGCTTAATGAAATTGAAATGTTTGACCAAAGTTTGAATTTTTGGATAACGGGTCCATATTTTAGTTATGGAACCCGGTATAGGTCCAATACCATATTTATGACTTTTCTGTGAAATTTGATGAAAAACGGAGTTGATTTGACGTGAATCCGACTTCCGGTTGTGAAAATAGGAATTTCAAAGTTTTCTTGAAATTTTTATTCGATTTGGTGTTCAATTCGTAGTTCTAGGTGTAATTTTGGCGATTTGATCGCGCGAGTAAGTTCGTATGATGTTTTTAGACTTGTGTGCATGTTTGGTTTGGAGCCCCGAGGGCTCGGGTGAGTTTCAGATAGGCTACAGAGTGAAATTTGGATTTAGAACATAACTGATGTTGCAATATCTGGTGCATGCCTTTGATCTCGCATTTGCGAGATCAGCCATCGCAATTGCGACCCATGCAGATTCCGCATTTGCGAGCTATTTCTTGCATTTGCGAAGAATGGCTGGCCTCATACTTTTCGTATTTGCGAACAAGATCTTCGCATTCGCAAACTGCAAATGGGGGAGGCAGTGATCGCATTTTCGATCAAATGGTCGCATTTGTGAAATGATCAGGCTGGTATTTGCGAGATTTTCTTCGCAATTGCGAAGGTTGCAGGAATGAGAGACCTTCACATTTGTGGGGCTCACATTTGCGAACCCCAAGTCGCAAATGCAACACTTGCAACTGATCAAAATGATTTTTGGACGGGATTTTGGTTCATTTCTCAATTTTTCAAATCCTAGAACCCTAGAGGCGATTCTTCCAAGACCAATTCTTCCTCAAAACTTTGGTAAGTGATTCTAACCTACTTTCTTTCAATTTCCCATCACATTTCATGAATTTCCAACCCAAAATCTAGGATTTCCATGGTAGAAATTGGGGGTTTAGGTAGAATTAGGGATTTTTGGGAAATTGGGATTTAGACCACAAATTGAGGTCGGATTTCAAAACTAATTGCATAAACGGGATCGGGGGTGAATGGGTTTTGGTTCGAACCTTGAGTTTTGACCAAGCGAGCCCAGGGTCGATTTTTGACTTTTTGGGGGAAAGTTTGGGAAATTAAATTTTATGCATTGTAATTGATTCATTTAGCAATAATTGATGTAATTGAGTTAATTATTGCTAGATATGAGTGGTTTGGAGGTGGATACCAGAGGAAAAGCAGTAATTGAATATTGAGTAGCCTGTGGAGCGAGGTAAGTATTGTGTCTAACTTTGACTTGAGGGATTAGGAACCCTCGACCTATTTTCTATATGAAATTTATGTAAACGGTGTATATGTGAGGTGACGAGTACTTAAGCGATGCCAAGTTATCTGTTTCCTATTGCTTTCCCATTCTTCTTATATTGTTTCTTTCCCTGCCTTAACTGTTACACGGTTTACTTGTATTTCCATACCTAATTGCTACTTGTTAGACATTATTTCTCCTTGTTGAAGGTATTAGTTATCTGTAGCTTCATTGTCACCTATTATTTGCTTAAGCTGTTTCATTGGTTCTTTTATGATATATTCTGGATTAGTCTCGTTGAGTAGTATTACTGGTGTGAAGTTCATAGTGTACAAGCTTTCCATTTGCTTTGGTTTGAAGTTAAGTATTGTGAAGGGTTTTGTGTTGAATTGTGAAATTTCTGTACTTACTGAGTAATTGATATAGTGGGATCGAGTTGCGCGCCGCAACATGTGAAATAAGGGTGATTTATTGAGGAGGAATAAGGGTGAATTGATATTGTATGGTGGGATCGGGTTGCATGCCGCAACAGGTGCAATAAGGGTGGATTGTAGTGAAATAAGGGTAAACTGTGATTGTGATTATTGTGATATGGTAGGATCGGGTTGCACGCCGCAACACTTTTATTTATATTCTGGTGTTTATGCTATTAAAAGAAAATAAGGGAGGAATATGATATGCACGGTGGGATCGGGTTGCGCGCCGCAACAATCTATATGTTTATACTTTTCCTTGACTGTGTTAGTTGTACGGTAGTCTTAATTTGCTCTTAAAGATTGGTAATAGCTAAACACTAATGAAATACTTTGAGTACTGTATTTATTTCTTCCAAGTTACTGCTTTACTTTATTCTGTCTTCCTTTTTGCTTTTATTATATACCGTATGTAGATTACATTATGACCCCAGTACATGGGGTCGGTTGTACTGATACTGCGCTCTAGACTTCCTGTGCAGATTTTGGAGCAGGTTCGGGCTGATCGAGAGGTTGGTTGTAGGCTTCACTGCTAGGAGACCCAAGGTAGTCCTATTGGTATTTGCAGGCCCTGGCATCCCCTCCTATACCCCCATACTTTACTGTTTCCCTTATTTCGCAAATAATTGTATTTTTCTTTCGGGCAAATACTTGTAGTAAAATCTTAGTATGTTCGTGAATTGTGACTCCAGATTCTAGGTAGTAATAGTATATATTCAAAGTTGTATTTTTATATTTCCGCGTTCATTTCGACTTATTATAGTTTGTTTACTGATAATCACCTAAATGTAAGAGAATTGACTAATAAATCTCTAACGTTGGCTTGCCTAGCAAGTGTAATGTTAGGCGTTATCACGGTCCCGACATTGGGGATTCCTGGTCATGACAGGTGCAAAGTTACCTGTAGCTTGTCCAAGTATCTCTGCATTTGATCTTCTCGGACTTCGAACGTTCTGTTCACTTGATTTACCCCAAGTAGAGAATCACATTTGGCTTCGATGACCTCTGCTCCCAAACTTTTAGCCAGCTCGAGACCTGCAATCATGGCCTCATATTCGACCTTATTGTTAGTTAACTCAGAAGTTCTGATAGATTGTCTAATTATGTCACCCGTGGGTGGATTCAAAACGATGCCTAACCCGGACCCTTTCGCATTCACAGCGCCGTTTGTGAAGAGGGTCCACACCATCGATGACGTACCTGATTTTAATAATAATTCCCTTTCGACCTCGGGCACGAGGGCTGGCATGAAGTCGGCCACGAAATCTGCCAAGATTTGAGATTTGATGGTCGTTTGGGTTGATGGCAAGTCGACCCGAAAGTTCGGGTTTGTTCTAGATATTGCGAAGGGGATAGGTAGTTACAACACAAATCGGGTGACATTGAAAATATGGTTTTAATTTCCTAGAGGCTCTTATTAAAGTAAGCGCTAATTTTTCTAAGTGTGGGTACCGGATCTCGGCGCGCTAATTTTTCTAAGTGTGGGTACCAGATCTCGGCCTCACCTAAGGTTCAACTAACATAGTAAATAGGGAAGTGCGTACCTTGCTCTTATCGAACTAGGACACCACTTACCGCTATTTTCGAGGCTGCTAAGCATAAGTAGAGTTGCTCGTCCGCTTTCGGGGTGTGAAGCAGTGGTGGGCTCGACATGTATCGTTTTAATTCTTCCAAGGCATGCTGACATTCTGGGGTCCATGCAAAATTGTTCTTCTTCCTAAGCAACGAGAAGAATCGGTGACTCTGGTCTGAGGACCTCGAAATGAATCGCCTCAGGGCGGTTATCTGGTTAGCCTTTGCATGACCTTTAAATTATCTATGACCTTGATATCCTCGATAGTTTTTATTTTATCGGGGTTAATATCGATTCCCCGATTGTACACCATGAAGCCGAGAAACTTGCTCGAGCCAACCCCGAATGCGCATGCTCGATCAGTATGATTTGTTCCAGCTCTTCGACCGTTGATTTTGTGGTATTAGAATTATCTGGGATTATGAAGGATCGGGGGATCCTATAGTCATCATCCTCGTAAATTTCCCGTTCCTCCGGTTGGGCCGAGTCTGGAGACTGTGGTTGTTATTTGACTTCCAGCTCTCCCTTTGAATTCAATCCCTTTACTGATGAAAGTGCAGATACTAGTGTCACCTCATCTATCGTAAACATCTCCTTGGCGGCGGGTTGTTCCCCGTACACTATTTTGACTCCCTCCAACATTGGGAACTTTAGAACTTGGTGAAAGGTTGAAGGCACTGCCCTCATGTTATGGATCCAAGGCCTTCCGAGCAGGATATTGTAGCTCATGTCGCCCTCGATTACATGGAACTTTGTTTCTTGGAGGGTCCCGACCATATTCACTAGCAAGATAATCTCACCTTTGGTGGTTTTGCTCGCCATATTGAAGTCGTTAAGTACTCGAGCTGCGGGCATAATTTGATCTTGTAGGCCGAGCTGTTCTACGACCCTCAATCGAATAATGTTGGCCGAGCTACCTAGATCAATCAAAACACATTTAACTTGAATTTTATTCATAAGGACAGATATTACCAATGTGTTGTTATGAGGTCATTTGATCCCTTCCGCATCCTCGTGGTTGAAAGAGAAAGTCTCTTCTGGTAAGTAATCACGTGCTCGTTTTGCTCTTGTGATTGTCACTTTGGTGCGTTTAAACACTGGTCTTTGTGGAATATCAACCCCTCCTACGATCATGTGAATCACATGATGTGGCTCTTCTTGCTCGTTCTACCTATTTGAATCTCTGTTTTTAAAGTGATTCTTGGCTCGATCACTTAAGAATTCCCGAAGGTCACTGCTCGTTGAACAATCGGGCTACCTCCTCCCTTAGCTGTCTGTAATCTTCTATTTTATGGCCATGGGTACCATGATACTTGTATATTTGGTTGGGATTTCTCTGGGCCGAATCGGTTTGCAGAGGTTGAGGCCATCTAGTATCTTTGATACGTCCAATGGCCAACACTATGGCGGAAGCATCTACGTTGAAGTTATATTCTGACAATCGAGGTGCTTTATTAGATCCGACATTATTATCGAAACCATTCTTTCTCACGAGCCCTCGGGAGCTCTGTCCTCGATCATTCCTTCTATCATTCCGAACGGGGTTTCGTACAGGGCCATTATCTCTTCAATATCCACCGTATGGCTGATATCGAACTCTGTTTGACTGTGGTTCCCGGTCGAAGTCCCTTTTAACTCTTTCCACGGGCATGTTAGGATAAACTGAACCCGTTGGAGCCCCCAATTGATCATCATCTACCATGATCTTCGACTGATACCGATAATGCACATCGGCCCAAGTGACAGCTGGATACTCGATCAAATTCTGTTTTAGCTATTGTGAAGCTATGAAACTTCGAGCATTGAGGCCTTGATTAAAGGCTTGAACGGCCGAATCGTCGGTGACATGTGGCAAATCCATCTGTTCCATTTGGAACTAAGACAGAAATTCCCTGAGCATCTCGTTGTCTTTTTGCCTTACATTGAAAAGGTCCGATTTTCTTGTGGCTACCTTGATAGCTCCGGCGTGTGCCTTTACAAAAGAATCTGCAAGCATAGCGAACGAATCAATAGAATTAGGTGTTCAATTACGGTACCATATCATAGCTCACTTCGATAGTTTCCCCGAACTTCTTCAGCAACACGGACTCAATCTCGTCATCTTCGATAGTATGAGGTAACATGCTCGTTTGGATCTGTTTTCCCGTTATATTTTGGGATCTTGGACATACGGAAATTCTTGGAGATTGGCTTCATAGCCGCACTCGAGGGAAAAGGTTTTTAGACAAACTTTTTGGAATTAAATCCTTTTAACACCAGTGGTGCCCCGGGGATTTGGTCGACCCTGAAATTATAAGTTTCCACTTTCTTATCGTTTTCCTCGATCCTTGTTTCTCTTGTTTCGACTCGTTTTGTTAGATCCTCAAGCATCTTTATGATAGCAGGATTGGTCTTCGGTTCTCCTCCATTCGATTTCTTTGATACTGATTCGGCTCTATGAACAATTTCTTGCGATGGCTCGATCTCGATCCTGCTTGGTGCACGATTTTGATTCTGAAGTTGTGCTATTGTAGCTTGTTGAGTCTGCAACATTTCGAATATCATTCGAAGGCTAATCACGCCTTCTCCATCGCCCTGTGCGTTCTGATCAGCTGTTCGAGCATCTATGCGAACGCTATTTTCAAGATCAACGCCCAAATTCCCATTAATAGCAATATGGGAGCTGGCGTCGATTGGATCCACGGTAGGAGCTCCGCCGGGGTTTACTGGAGGTACTCCGTTTCCTGGGGCGGCTATGTTGTCATTCTCCCCATAGAGATCGATGCCATCCTTTGTGTGTGGCTGCTACTTGAGAGTTTGACATGTTGATCCTGGAATCAAAGACACTTCAAAGAACAAGCGTAAAATTATGTGTGTTATGAAAAATTGTACCAAACAATCACTATTATCCTTAGCTCCACGGTGGGCGCCAAACTGTTTAACCTTAAAATCGGACAACAATTAAACTTATAAGTATTTTTAATGATATGTGATTTCACTTGGCATAAACTAATAAATGTCAGAATTAATGCTAGGGATTAATTATAAATAAAGCTAACCAATATGATGAACAACCACGGTCCTCGAGCTAGACCGCCCTCGAACCAGCTAAGTATGCTATTAAAAAGTATGGACTTTACCAACAGAGCTTGTAAGAGAAAATATGATATATTGCCTTGTTGTGCGTGAATGTATGTTGGTTACAAAATGATTAAGACCCTCTTTATATAGCAGATGAACCCTATTTATGGTATATTTTTAATTATAGAAGTAAATCCAATAAAAGGTTAATATCCGGTCCTAACTCGATATGCGTCGAGATTCCTTCCACGATCCTCGCCCGATCACGGATATCTCGGCTTTCCATTATTCGGCGTAGCAGACCTCCTTTGATCTTGCTCAATCTCTTTCTCGCTTCGGTCTCGAATTGACCTCGATCCTGATCGTCAGTGATCCACGAGCTTACCAATCCATCTCCATACCATATTACGATATAACTGGGGCCGGGCCTTGATCTTCCGTCCCGATTTCGGTTAGTCGTATGAAATTAGGCAAGCCCGATTCTGACAGTATACATATTGTCAATAACTCAGAAAATATATACCAACTCACACTCAATTATCTATTCATTTTTTATTTCTTATTTAAATTTGTGTGTCAAACAGTATTTAAATAAATAAGTAAGCGCCCAATATAACAAAGTGGTGATTGGTGCATTGGTCGAATGTTAGGGGGTAAGAAAGTCTTGGGCTCTAGCGTCACAAATTTGAGTCTAACTTCAAGCAAAACTATTTTTTTTTCGTTTGTTTTCATTTCTTTTCGTTCATATTTCGTTAATTAATATTTTAATAAAGCTATTTTTTGAGAATCAATCAAAATTTGCAAAAACTTATTTTTTCTAATTTGCTTATGTTAAAAAAGATAATAAAATTACTTAACTTTAAACTCTAAAATGATGTTCATATTTTATTACCAAATAAGCTTAATCACTGGATCATGCTATATTACCAAAAGATTGCTTCATCTGCAATTTTGTATACATAGCAAAACGTTGATAAAAGCTTCACAAGGTCACTTTATGCCTAATGCATAAAATATATGGCGTGCTTTCTTGAATAAACTGTATTTTGATTAACAGATGAAGCCAAAGCTTAAGTGGCGTTATCCTAAATGAAATAAATATGACTTTGGTAGGATATTTTCATAACTTACCATCCAGGAATTTACTCCAATCGTTTTTGGACAAAACAAAAAAGATGAACCAACATTCTATCACTAGGGCCACAAGACACCTAAACAAGTGGGGGGAAATACCTCACTTTTTGATACTATATTAAAAAAGGAGACAAAGGTAGTTCAAGTGCTCTTTTGGGAAAAATGAATTAAACGGAGCACTCTTTTACATCCCACAACTTTTAAATAAACATTCATAAATGCCGGTGAAAATAAAACTTTCATGAATGACGCAGAGAAAAAAAAGTCGTGATTGATGCTTTAAAGTACTCTTTTTTAATTCGCAACGTTTTTGTGCATTTTGGGCTTTTGGATGGATCCAAATCCTGAAACTATTCGGAGTGTTTATTTTCTTGATAAATGAAATTATAACTTTGTTAAACAAAAAGTTGAGAGAAGTCATGTTTAAAGGCATGCATCCAACGATTAAAAAGGTGCAAAATATTTTTGTTTTGGTAAACAAAGTAGAAAAAAGATAAATTAACACATAATATAAGAGAAAACTTTAGTTCATTTTCTAATTACAAAATCATTTTATTAGAATAATCTTAGTAGTCCATTTATTGACTAACACAACTTTAACCTTGTTGATGAGCATCTTATTACCTATCTTATATATAATCCCCTAACACATTTTCCCTTTCTCCCCCCCTATGTATAATTTAAAAGAGACTCATTTTATGTTTTAGTAAATATTAAGTATTTCGTCTACCCTTATGTATAATTTTAAATCAAATAATTTTATTACACTTAACATCGACCTTCTTGCTAGTATTTTTATGATAAGTAAATGGCGTTGAACTTGAGCCGCGGTTAGGTTCAATTACTTACAAAAATATGGATGAAAATTTGTCCAGTCACCTTAAAAGGGAGAATTGACTTGGCCAAACCAAACCAAAGTGACACGGCATTTTCCCCAATGAATGAAGAGAATAGGAGTAATTTCTTAGAGTCGTCTGTTTACATCGTTCTTTCGTTCACGCCAAGACAGAAAATTAGGGTTCCCAAATACCCCTCTCTCTCTCTCTCTCTCTCATATTTTCAATTTCCCCTGCATTCCCCCATAACCTCAATTTACGGATTTTTCCATTTCATTCTTTACTTCCTGAAAATAATCTAATATTCGATTTCCTCGATAACCACAGTATCAATTATATTAGAATGAACTTAAGAAAAAATACATTAAAATGATATTACTGTAAAATGTTAAAGACAATAAAGTACGTATGTATGACTTTAGCTAGTGATCTCAAAATAAGAAGAAAAATGCGTATAAGGGTAGTAGCCTACAACTATAATGATAAATAAGAACCGCACCTTTACCTTTAAAAGATGCTGGAGACGGACGTGACCACCGGAAGTAACTGTAGCCAATGACTGAGCGAAAAAAACTAGCTAGTGATCTCAAAACATGAAGAAAAATGCGTATAAGAGTAGTAGCCTACAACTATAATGATAAATAAGAACAACACCTATACCTTTAAAAGAAGCCGGAGACGAACGTGACTGCCGGAAAAAAACACTTTCTACCTTTTTCTATACGATGAGGAATATTTTTTAGAGGAATACAGAGCCTATAACTACAATGCACTAGAGAGATTGCACGGGATTGTGTCAGAGAAACTCCGCTTTTCACATATTTTTACTCGCGCGCAATATACTCGCCAATATAATTTCAAATATTACTCATATTTAGTGTATTATAAACTTAATTTTTCTTATACGTGGAGAGGAAATATTTGACATTTTAGTTTACTAAAATGTGTATTTTTTTACTATACATATTAGGGGGTAGAAGGGAGATGGGAAGGGGATTATTACGGTAAGGGCTACTTATGGTATGGTATGGTTTTGAAAACATCCGTACGATAATTGTAGTTTTTATAATTTATAAATACAATATCATTACCGTACCAAATTAATTCGTGATGTAAACTTAGGTTCCACCAAACTGTATAGAGAACCTAGTTCTCAATTAGTTTTCATAGCACACACACACATAGCAGTAAGTAAAAGACACAACAAAGTTTTACGTGAAAAATTTCGAACTCACGGGATTAAAAATCATGACCTACCCTCGTAGGATTTCAACTTTACTAACTGAGCAACTTTCAGATTACAACCTATTATAATCTAAGAATTAACCTTTTTATCCCTCACCTACTTGTAACAACTCTATTACAAGTCTCTTTGTAATAACTCTATTAAAAAGCACGCACTTTGACTAACTCTAGCCAAAACACAAATACAAGATTTATGATTTTACAAAAAATCTCCTACAGAAATTCTTCTAAGTAAGCTGAGTAGGAGTTACAAATAGATGACATAACAATGACACAACAATACTAAGGACTTATGATAGACTTGATACTGGGATTTGGTCCTTGGTTCTGTTGTTGCTTTGTTCTTCAGTGACTTGTTGTTCACGACACACTTGAGAGAGAATTGATGATTTAGGGTTGTGCAAGTGTGTCAATTTCCCTTGTCTCATCTTGGTAATATACAAGTGAGGTCATTAGGATGATATATGCAATTATTTGGTACAAGGCATGCTCAAAGAAGTGACTGCGACACTGTTGCGTGTGCAGAAAATAGTACAACGATTTTACAACTGTAGAGAGTTGACTTGTACTGTCATTAGAGGAACCGATGGACATCTGTTCACTCTCTTGTTTCTTTGACTCAAGTTGTTGGGATTTGTGCCTTGAGACTTGTTATTCTTGAGCACTTTTAGGATGTGTAATAGGTTTCCAATTTGGTTCTTATTAAGAAGTTTGTTAGATCATCAAAATACACAAAGGCACGTAACTTAACAGTTTCCCTCTTTTTGATGATGACAAACTTATAATTGAGGTTCCCCCTGAGAACCAGAATTTTCTGCAAAAAGACTTTATTCCCCCTGAGAACCTGAGGACCTGTTCCCCTTTCTAAATTTTCTTCCCCCTTTTGGCATCATAAACAGATTAGACACAAGTAAATACAAAAAGAAGTCTAGCAAAGTTAACTCGGGCCATATGTGTGCATACAACATGGATAAAAACAGAGCGCGAGAGTATAACATGCATAGTAAAAGATGAGATGCTCATTAATTTTAGGAGAAGAAAGCAAAGATAGTAGTAGCATTGTTACAAAAACATCCACATAAAAAAACTTAAAGTACCAGTTATAGAAACAACAAAAACAGGACTAAGGTAGGACAAACGTCATTCAACTAGACACTGGGAAGGGAACTATTTAAGGGACACTATAAAGGTAAGTCAAGGATGAGGAGGCAATGGTTTTGAGAAGAATGTCCATTCGAGCATTTGCAGACACTTGTTCGTTAATCAGCCACTCTTTCAGCTCCTCAACCTGTTTCCTGAGATCTACATTTTCTTTGGTCAGGCGAACAACCTCTGTGCCTTGTGCACTGCTGGAACTAGGTGCCTTCTTGGCCTGTCTAAGTTGCTCATAAAGAATGGAATTCCTTTCCTTCAATCTCTTTATCTCCTCATTGGAAGCATTCTTAGCATCAATCAACTGCGAGATAGTGGAATTGTTGACAACACCCCCTTTCTTGTCAATACACTCATATTCCTCCAAGGTTGTGTTTGAGAAAGTTTGCCTGGTAGTTCCCACTATTGCTCTTCCCAAAGGAACTTTGAAGAAGTTAAACACTTTAGTGAGAAAGAAACCATAAGGCAAGCCATGATTTCCATCCTTGAATTCAGCCACTTTCTTCATATGCTCAATCGTACGACTGGGCAGATTGATGGTGGTGTAGGCATCCGGTGCTTCCATGAGGAACATGTCTGCTTTTGAAGTAATAGAACACCTTTATACGCATGGAAGCAAGACCTTATTCACCATCTCAAACAGAAGTTGATACACTGAAAGGAGGGCCTTCTTGTGCACCCATTCCCCCTGTTGCACAACATCATCCTTCTGAATGGCACTTCTGAAATTAGGAGAACAGGTCCCCTCAATGGATGAGAGCTCTTCAGTAGGCACTCCCAAAACACTCCCTAGAATAGCCTCGTCCATCACAAAATCTATGTCATTGACCTTTAAGAAAATGTTATCATCTTCTACTGTAAACATATCTGTGTAGAAGCTACACACCTCTTCCTCATACACCTTGGGGCTCTCATTGGTGAACAAGTGTGTCCACTTTTGAAACTCTTAAATGTCAAACAGCTATCTCATCCCTGATATGTTAAGAATGTCAAGTGCAAAAGTTTTGCCCCATAGCACCTTCTACTTCCTAAGGTTTTCTCTGCCTCTATCTTTTGACACATCCACTTTGGCTTTCTTGGAGGAACCTGGTTCCTCGTTGTCACTAGCCTTCCGCTACACAAACTTCCTCACATTTTTCTCCTTCTTTTCAAACTTCTCAAAAGATTTTTCACCAAACTTATCTCCCTCGACACTTTTCACCTCTACAGCTTTCACTGACCCTCTCCTGGGCTTTGGAATCACAGGTTTCTTGGAGGATATATGAATTAAGGAAGCAGGTTACTCATTCACCTCTTCATCATCAATATGAACAACATGTGTTGGGGGTACATCCTCCTCATTTACTAGCTTTCCCCCTTCCACCAACCCCCTTCTTCTCTTTTCCTTTTTGTTTTTCTTCAGAACAGTCTCATAAGCTTCTTTCCTTTGTAGCCTGGTGGTTGATCTTTGAGAATCGGATAGAGATCTCATCTCAAGAATGAAAAAGTTCAATGGCTCAGCATCGAAGTGAGGAGAAGGAGCAGGATCAGTACTTACCTGAGGCTATTTTTAGGAGCAAGGGGTTTCATCCCAAGTAGGAACAGAGTGCTCTTCTTGGGCAGAGGGATCAGGTCCCTCTGTTATTTCCCCAGTAGTATTGACTGGTGCCAAATTTTCAAAGGGCACCAGTTCCCCACCTTCAAATATGTGACTTTCACCTTCCCCCCTAAGACCCAATGGTCTCATCATCATACTCATATCCTCCAACCAATCCTCCTTATGTAGAAATCAATAACATGTTCTCAATGGTTTGTCTATCATTCACCCCCAAAATAGTATCAAAAGATGTATGAGGAATATTACCTAGTCGGAGTGGCTATATTCAGATCAAAGCTTGGAGCGGGCACTGCTGATACATCAACACTGTCGACCATATCTTGTTGAGTTTTAGAGATTTCCCCAACCTTCTGACAGGATACCTCTTGTCCCTCATTTCCGTCCACTATTTTGTCATCAGCCATTTTTTCCGGTGAGGCAAAAAGGAGAGGTTGGAGCAACGAATATCTTGGGGTTCTGAGTCTTACGACTATGGTGAGAACTAGAACTAATTTGGGTTGGAGAAGAGCTAGTAGGTGGTTGTTGGTCCATTGTGGGGTTTTGACTGGGTGACAGTTGAGACTCAAACTTACACTCATGTGCTTCGTGAGACGAAAACACAGTAGGAATGACACTGGTAGTGCTGGAAAGCTCTGGATTCTGTACCATAATGGATTTTTGAAGTAGAGACATGAGAAAGAGAAGGTTTGCTTTTGAAAGAGAAGAGAATTTTGTGTCTCTGATGTGGATAGTTGGGAAAGAGACACATTTTGGGGTAATTTAGAAGGGGGAGGGTCCGATTACAAATAGGTGTAACATATTGGGTAGACGAGTCGGTTTACAAACGGGTGTGACATTTGGGTTTTAAGAAGATGAGAGAGAGAGAGAGAAACTGAAACATTTAATGACTTGGCACTTTTATAGCCATTTAAAGTGTGCATGAGTGTAAGAAGAGCTACTAACCTGAGTCAAGGGAACCAGGTACCCTGACCGAGTTTTGTAAATGAGAGCTTCATCCTTTTACTCAGATACAAGGTTATTGGTTGCTTGTTAACTCTGTAATTTTCATGTGTGTTTACCTGTAACGGTATATAGATGAGTTAGAATTTGCCAAAAGATACCTTTTAGCATTTTTACTTGTTCATTATTTCATAGCCAATCATTGAGGGACCTGGTACTCAGTTTGATTTCATCAGCCCTAATGCCAGTCGATTCTTTTCAAAGTATTCTCTACTCAATGCTTTGGTGAAGATATCTGCTACTTGGTCCTCTATTTTGCAGAACTTCATTCAGATAAGGCCCTTTTCAACAGTATCCCTGAGAAAATGATGTTGCACATCAATGTTCTTTATTTTCTTATGCTGAACCAAGTTCTTTGCCATGTTGAGAGCACTTGTCTTATCACACAGTAGTGGCACACAATTCGAAAGTACACCAAAGTCCTCCAGTTGTTACTTGATCTAGAGCAGTTAAGCACAACAAGAGGCAACTTCCACATATTCAACTTCTGCAGTTGAAAGAGCCATAGAGTTTTGTTTCTATATACCCCATGAGATTAAGCATAACCCTAGAAAGTGAGCCATACCACATGTGCTCTTTCTATCCACTAGATAACCAGCATAATCAGCATCAACATACCCAATTAGGTTGAAATTATCTCCTAATTGATAGTAGAGAACCAGGTCCTGCATTCATTTGAGATACCTTAGAATCATCTTGGAAACTTTCAGATGAGATTCCTTTGGACTTGATTGAAATCTAGCACATAATCCCACACTGAATACAATATCAGGTCTGCTAGCTATGAGATACAAGTGAACCAATGATGACTCTATGCATGGTTTCGTTCACATGAGAACCAGGTTCATCCATGTCCAGACGGGTGGCAGTGGCAATAGGAGTATCAATGGTCTTTGAACTTTGTATCTCAAATCTCTTCAGGAGATCTTTAATGTACTTTTGCTGACTTATCATTGTTCCCTTAGAGGTTTGCTTAACTTGCAACCCAAAGAAAATATTCAATTCCCCTATCATGCTCATTTCAAACTCGCTTCCCATAAGTTGTGTAAATTTCTCACACAAGGAATCATTTGTTGCACCAAAGATGATGCCGTCAATATAAACTTGCACAATGAGCAAGTTCCTTCCCCGTTTCTTCAAAAATAGGATGTTGTCGATTTTTCCTCTTGTAAAGCTATTTTAAAGAAGAAATTTAGACAACTTTTCATACCATGAATGAGGGGCCTGATTCAGCCCATATAATACCTTATCAAGTTTGAACACATGTTCAAGATGCTCATGATACTCAAAACCAGGTGGTTGTTTGACAAAAACTTTTTCTTTCAAATATCCATTCAGAAATGCACTTTTGATATACATTTGGAATAGTTTGAATTCCATATGAGAAGAAAAGGCAATGAGGATTCTGATGGCTTCCTTTCGTGCAACTAGGGCAAAAGTGTCATCATAGTCGATCCCTTCTTCTTGATTGTAGCCTTGAACTACTAACCTAACCTTGTTCCTTGTTGTATTCCCAAACTCATCAAGTTTATTTCTGAACATCAACCTGGTTCCTATAACCGTTCTGTCTGAGGGTCGAGGAACCAGGTACCATACACGGTTCCTCTCAAATTGATGGAGTTCATCTTAGATAGCAGTAAACCAATCATCATCTTTCAATGCCTCCTTGATGTTTAATGCTCAATTTGAGAAAGGAAAGTTGAGAAGGCAAACGAGCTTCTTGTCTTTGATCTAGTTTGAATTCCTGAATCAAAAGGAGTGATCACATTTTGGAGAGGATGTGAACTTTTGTGCTTCCAGTTAGACACCTGAATCTTATTGTGTGAAGATACAGGTTCCTCATAATGGGATCCGTTGTTGGCATCTATGGATGGGTGAGTACCACTTCTCTGCTCAGCATCAAGGGTTCCTTGCACGGCATCAACAACTCTATCCTCTGCTTCAGTTATTGTGATGGAGGAACCAGGTTCTTCTGTATCAGCTGAAAGTTCTGTTGTATTTTCTTCGTTGGATTCCTTGACTTGGCTCATCAATTCAGCCTTTCCATTTTCCATATCAATGATTTCTCCAAGAACCTTTGACTGCTCTACGTCTTGATCAATCTTATCATATGAATATTTCCTCCATTGAGTCCTTTTGTTGTAGACCTTGTATGCTTTGCTTTGTGAGCAATATCCAAGAAAGATTTCTTCATCACTTTTGGCATCAAATTTTTCCAGCGCTTCCTTACCATTATTGAGAACGAAGCATTTGCATCCAAACGTTCTTAGGTGAGTTAGCTTGGGCTTCCTCCCGTTCAGCAATTCATATGGAGTTTTATTTAGGAGGGACCTGATCATGCACCTGTTCACCAAGTAGCAAGCAGTGTTGACTGCCTCTGCCTAAAAACCTTTTACTACACCACTGTCAATTAGCATAGTTCTGGCCATGTCTTTAAGAGTCCTATTTTTTCTCTCCACAACACCATTTTGTTGGGGTGTTCTGGGAGCTGAAAAATTGTGACTTATACCATTTTCAGTACAGAATTCATCAAATTTTGCATTGTCGAACTCTGTGCCATGTTCAGACCTTATAGTCACAACATTATGGCTTATCTTCACTTGAATCTGCTTCACAAATGCAACAAAGACTGGAAAGGTTTCATCCTTGGTTTTGAGAAACAAGGTCCATGTAAATCTGGAGTAGTCGTCAACTATGACAAAAATATACTTCTTTCCTCCTCTACTTGGAACCCTCATAGGTCAACATAGATTGATATGGAGGAGATCAAGTGGCCTTGTGGTGCTTACTTCATTTTTGGGCTTGAAAGAGGACCTGACTTGCTTTTCTCTTATACATGCATCACACACCTTGTGATCTTTGAACCTTGACTTGGGCAGCCCACGGACCAGGACCTTCTTGACCAACTTGTTCAGCAGTGAAAAGCTTGCATGTACCAATCTTCTGTGCCACAGCTCATCATCATCATCAACAACACTGAGACATGTAAGATCCCCATTATGCAAAGACTCAAAATCAGCAACATATATATATTTTTGAATCTTTTTGCCAACAGAACCACTTCACCAGTTACGAGATTTGTGACTGTGCAAGTATTAGATAAGAATTCTACTTTATTTTCTTTGTCGCAAATTTAAAAAGGCACTCAGTAGGCTATATTTCAAGCAGTTTACATAGTACACATTCTCAATTGAATGAGTGAGCGTCTTCCCAACTCTTCCTACTCCCAGAATGTATTCCTTTTTGCCATTGCCAAATGAAACACTCCCTCCTTGCAGGTAGAGGTGTTCATAAAAACCCGAAAAACCGAACCAAACTAAAAATCAAACCAAACCAATCAAAAAAACCGATACTTTTTGGTTTGGTTTGGTTTGGTTTTAGTTTTGAAATTTAAAAACCGAAAAAAACCGAACCAAACCGACTATAGAAGTAGCTATTTCAAATTTATTATTACACCTATATATATATATATATATATATATATATATATATATATATATATATATATGTATGTATGTATGTATGTATGTATATTTTTGTACAAAGTTTCTAAAATTTTATGGTAAATGTTAATCGTTTGCACTTTTAGTACAGTTCTTTGTCTTTACATTCTAGTTTGATTGGTAGTTTTCTTTTCTTATGTGTAAGAATCAATTTCATGTTAAAAATAATCTATTTTTAATTGAGTCCTTAAATTATTCGTCACTATTTGATTCAATTATCGTCAATATATCTTGGTAAATGATAGATTTCTCAAAGGCAATTGATTTGATAGTGTTACGTTGAAAATGTAGTCTCCGGAATATGTATTTGATAGTGTATGTCTTATATTTAAGAAACAAACGACAATATAACCGAAAAACCAAAAAAACTGACAAAACCCGACATAAACTGAATCAAGAAAAAACCGACTTAGTTGATTTGGTTTGGTTCTAATGTTTGAACAACCGACTTACTTGGTTTGGTTTCTTTTTAGGGAAAAACCGATCCAAACCGAACCATGAACACCACTACTTGCAGTGCTTTGAGTGAAAGAAAATCATCAATGCTTCCAGTCATATGCTTAGAGTAGCCACTATCCATATACCATCTTTGGTTGCTTCCTTTCACTGCTCCCTGCACAAGAAGATCAAGGATTAGACTTAGGAACCCAAACAAGTTTGGGTCCTTTGTAGTGAGGAAAAAGGCGAATTAAAATTCTTTTCTTCCAAGCAGGCATTACACGTTCTTTAATGGAGGAACTAGATTCTTTAGCAGTAGTTACCTTTTCAACAAAGACTTTCTTTTTCTATTGAAACTGAATTCTACCCTTACAGGTTTCTTTAAAGTGCGCAGTGTTACCACAGTAAGTGCAAAGCTAGTTATCAGGGATAGTAACATACTTGCTATGTGGATTGTAGGGAGTCTTTTCCTTTTGGAACCCGGCTCCCTGCCTGTTCCCCCTCCCCTCTGCCCTTGCTTGTATACATGGCAGTGATTGTATCAGAAGACCAGGTCCACTTTAGAGATTTTTCTAGGTTATTTTTAACTCTGCCTAGATCTTCCAGAAGTTGTCTGTTTCTTTCAAGTTCAGCACACAGACTAGATTTCACCAATTTGAGTTCATTTTCAAGCTTAATGTGTGCCTCACTTGCAACTTCCTTTCCCTTTTGGATGTTCCTAGGACTGTTTCCCTTTTTTAATTCCTTAATTGTTTCTCTTAGATCCATAACTACTACCAACAAGTCATCTCTCTCATGCTCTACATTTTCAATTCTTTCAGTTAGAACATCTTTTTCTTTCTTTAGAACCTCAGTGGTCTCTCTTATATTAACTACTATGACTACCATATCATCTCTCTCATGTTCTACCTGTCCTAGTTCCACAGTTAACACATTCTTATCATTTATAAGATTATGATAAGCATCAATTAAAATATTGGCCAAGGATATAAGCTTCTTTTGAGAGAGAGACCTCAAATTTCTTTGAACGTCAAGGAAGTTTGCCTCATCATCATCC
The DNA here is from genome assembly GCF_000715075.1 of Nicotiana tabacum. NCBI lineage: Eukaryota > Viridiplantae > Streptophyta > Magnoliopsida > Solanales > Solanaceae > Nicotiana > Nicotiana tabacum. The sequence goes on along the minus strand of NC_134097.1, from coordinate 13,418,639 downwards.
TCATCTTCTTCATCATCATCAGATTTTGCCATCAGGGAAAAGATAGAGTCATATTCAGCTGCTTCACTTTCAACTGCCATCATGGAGGCGTCACCTTGTTCATCATCTTCCCCAGATTAACGGGAATAATCTCCCCATGCAGCAAGAGCTTGTTTCATAATATTGTCAGCGACATCTTTTCTCTTGAATCTCTTATCAGGAACCGGGTTCCTCTTAGCTACTTTTTCTGTGTTGTGCTTGTACTGGTCTTGCTTGAGGAGAGGACAGTCTTTGATGAAATGTCCTGGCTTCCCAAATTTATGACACAAGTCATAACCTCTTGGTTTGCTGGAGCTGACCCTTTTTGGAATGCCTCCATTCCTGCGAACGATTTTCTAAAATCACTTTGTCAGGTAGGCCATGTCACCATCCTCACCACTTCAATCATTGTTGTCTGCCTTGAGGACCAGGTTCTTCTCCTTTTTGGGCTCTCTTCTTTCATGGTCCTTCTTCTTCTTCTTCTTCATTTCATAAGTCTTCAGATTACCAATGAGTTCATCAATGGTCAGCTTTTGAAGATCTTTTGCCTCTGTGATCATATTAACTTTGCTTTCCCAAGAACCAGGTAGTACACTAAGTATCGTCTTGACAAGTTTGTTTCTTGGAATGATTTTTCCTAGATAGTGGAGCTCATTGATGATGGAGGTAAATTGAGTATGCAAGTCATGAATGGACTCATCATCCTTCATCCTGAATAGCTCATACTCTATAGTGAGCATGTCGATATTTGACTACTTAACTTGAGTTGTCCCTTCATGTGTTGTTTGGAGAGCCTCCCAGATCTTCTTGGCGGATTGGCATGCAGAGATTCTGTTATACTCGTCTGGACCAATACCATAGACAAGGATCTTTTTTGCTCAGAAGTTTTTCTCTATAGCTTTGCGGTCAGCATCATCGTAATCCTTCCTTGTTTTTAGGACTGTCACTGTTGGTTCCCTAATGGTCTTCATAAGAACGAAGGGGCCATCGCAGATAACATCCCAGAGCTCAGAATCCTCAGCCATGATAAAATCATGCATCATTGTCTTCCACCATCCGTAATACAGTACATTGAATTTTGGTGGTCTATAGGTTGATTGACATTTTTCAGATTTTGGTGGAGCAGCCATGTAGATTCTTTCTAGGTGTTAGCCTTATAGAAAGAACCTGCTCTGAAACCAATTGATGTAAACTTAGGGTCCACCAAACTGTATAAAGAACCTGATTCTCTATCAGTTTCCATATAACGCACACACACAGCAGTAAGTTAAAGACACAATAAAGTTTTACGTAAAAAACTCCCAGCTCACAAGATTAAAAACCACGACCTACCCTCGTAGGATTTCAACTTCACTAACTGAGCAACTTTCAGATTACAACCTATTGTAATCTAAGAATTAACCTCTTAATCCCTCACCTACTTGTAAAAACTCTATTACAAGCCTCTTTGTAATAACTCTATTACAAAGCACACACTTTGACTAACTCTAGCCAAAATACAAACACAAGGTTTATGATTTTACAAAAGATTTCCTACAGAAATGCTTCTAAATTGCTGAGTAGGAGTTACAAATAGATGACACTAACAAAGACACAAAAATACTAAGGACATATGATAGACTTGATACTGGGATCTGGTCCTTGGTTCTGTTATTGCTTTGTTCTTCACTGACTTGAAGTTCGCGGCACACTTGAGAGAGAATTGATGATTTAGGGTTGTTCAAGTATGTCCATTTCCCTTGCCTCACGTTGGTAATATACAAGTGAAGTCATTAGGTTGATGTATGCAATTATCCGGTTCAAGGCATGCTCAAAGAAGTGACTGCTGCGCTGTTGCGTGTGCAGAAAATAGTGTAGTGACTTTACAGCTGTAGAGAGTTAACTTGCATTGTCATCAGAGGAACTGATGGACATCTGTTCCCTCTCTCGTTTCTTTGACTCAAGTTGTTGGGACTTGTGCCAGACTTGAGACTTGTTGTTCTTGAGCATTTTCAGGGTGTGTAACATGTTCCCAATCCAATTCTTATTATGAAGTTTGTTAGATCATCAAAATACACAAATGCATGTAACTTAACAATTCGGCATGGTTTGTGTATTTTAAAATTCGATTTCGGTATCATAAGAGATTGTGATCATTAGGAATTGAACCGACGACCTCACAAAAGTTTTGGACCCTCTTGACCACTAAGTTAGGGGATTCAAACTATAACATACAGAGGCACAAAATGACTTTGGCCTTATATGTACAACATAATTTTCCGATAGAGGGATTCGCATAAACCCCTTCCTCCCCTAAATCTGCCCCTGTATGCAGTAAGGTAAGCTGGTAACTGCAGTTGTTCGACTTAGAATAAAGGCAATTGACCGAAAAAATACATCATTATATGATGACACACTTCCACAATCGTAACAAATATATCCGTAGATAAAGGCCTTAAAGAACAAAAAACATCTCATAACTATTTAAGTTGTGAAACATGATAATTATAAGTACCACTGACAAACTCTGGTGCATAGATGGAATACTATAAACATTTCTTAGTTCTAATCAAATATATAATTGTATATTACGAGTCTTTAATATTCTCTAATCAATTATTTTTAGGATTTTAGGCCAATTATTAGTTTATATCTAGATCAATTAAATTATTATATTTATATAATATATATGAATTATATGTAATTAGGTATTCTGGTATGGTAATGGTATTCGGTAATTTTTTTTTATTTTTTTTTTTTAACAAATATCGAACATGTACCGAGAACCCAAAAAATTTAAAATACATACCGAATACCGCCCGTACTGAGTACCAAAATATTTATACGAAATTTCTAAAATCTTCAATTTAGGTACGGTAATTAGTATTTACCAAAGTATAATGATTTTGTAACTAGGAAATGAACAAAATAGATTCTCTTATGTGTGAATTTATTTTTCTTAGCTTCTGTTTTTTTAACAAATCTATCATTGGATGCAGGCCTTAAACATAACTTCTTTCAACTTTTTGTTTAACAAAGTTATACTTTCATTTACAAGTATGGAACGCTATGCCTTGTACTTTAATTCATTGCTTTATCTCCTATCTTAAAAACAAGAAATCTTGAAGGAAAATGTTAGTAGTTGTTTTTTCCATCTTTTGAAAATATATTTGGTATTGGGAATTGCTAGAAATGCCTATGCACTTTGAAGATAATTTTATTCCTCCTTTTTATTTGTGTTTAAGCACGTTTTTTTTAAAAAAAAAACACAATTTGTATTCCTAAATCACATTTACTTTATGTCTCTTTTCTTATAGGTGGTGGTGCACTACGCTGGAGAAGGATCGGAATTTTTTTAGTTCAAAGCCACCTTTAGGTGGGGGTGAGGCTTGATCCTTAATTGTAAATTAATACCCAAAAAGGAAATACATTGCAAGAGCTATAAAGAAACGAACTTCTTCAAAAAGTTTTAAGACAATAGACAGACCCATTGTTGTACAAATTTCTACCCAAGACAGAGTCTTAGGGGTCGATAATTGGTTTTAAAGTGGGATTATAATCCCACGATTATAATCATATGATTGTTATCCCACCTCTAATTTGGACAGTTAGGTACGAAATAACAACTAAAAAAATAAAAATAACTCTGCTATAATATTTATAAGCGAAAAAAATAAAAATAACACTGCTATAATATTTATAAGCAAATATATAGATGACTTGAGTCGTGCTTGTTTACCCGTAAAACGGTAGAGTTAAATTTCTTTGTAGACAAGTGAGTTAATTTGATTCAAAAAATAATAAAATATTAGAGAAAATATAAAATACTTCGCCTTAGAATATATATGGAATGACAAAGCTGATGAGTCCGGATCAAAAGCAAGGGAATAAAATTATATTAAAATATTGTATAGAATGTAGTGTAAGTTAGCCGGAAAATTCCTCCATTTACAATGATAACAGAGCTCTCTATTTATAACTATGTTTAGGATCATGCCCTTCTTTAATGTCACTTATGAGAGCCATTGATGAAGATGTAACCTTAGACATAAATGTCAATTAACGGGTCATCATCCTTAATGCTGCAAAATATTTTATAATAAATTTACCGCACGCAAAATATTTAATACTCCTTTTATAATCGTTATTCCTTCCGGTGAAAAGCGGAATAGCTATGTTCGATGGCCATCTCCATCTTGTGTTCCACGTGTCCTTCCTTTAAGCGACCACGTGTCATGTTGTATTTTTCCCTATACATATAGTCTCCCTGTTTTCCAGTGACATAACGTAGTGTTACCGGGAAGTTGGTAGAAACACTCTTTTGACTGGAATTACTATAATTCCTTTTGAAGGCCATAGACGGTTGACTAGACGTCTGTCTCTCCGCATTTAATGCCCCGAACACACATCATACCACGATTCAGCACAGCTTTTTGCCGATTATCGAGGTAATCATGTCCATGAATTTAGCCGCCAAAATTTTAGTTATACGCATCACCCTCCTCTTATGTACTTCATAATTTCTCAAACTTCTAACTTGCATCTTTATTTCCCAACTTTTTCTGATCTTCTTCGAACCAGTAATTTTCCTTCCTTCTATTCCAATGCCTTCCTTTTCAAAATGTGCTAGTTCTTCAAAGGGCAAGAACAAAATCGAGGATTCCGTTCCTCCAACAGTGGGTTCCATCGTCCCAAGAAGGCTTAGTACTTTAAAGAATTTTGAAGAGAAATTTTCTACTGCTAACCCTCGTACATGGGATGTTAGTAGATACCTTTCTTCCATTCGCCCTTCCAATATTCCTGTTGTGAAGGAGGACTGCCGTTGCCCTAAGTTATATATTATTGCTCCTGATTTATCGGAGAGAGTAACCCTCCCCAAGGGAGGTTTTACATATTTCTTTGCGTATCCCTTTACTTTGGGTGCGTTTTCTTTGAGCGGAGAGCTTGATTCCGTAATTGCGGAGTTTTATCTTTTCTACCAGGTGTGCTTGGCACAGGTAAGTCCTTCAGTGTGGAGGACGATCGCTGCCTTCGGTATTTGTGCCAGGAAACTGGAGATGAGCTAACCCTAGCTCATATAATGAATCTCTATTCTCCTAAAATCTTCCGCGGGGGAATGATAAACCTTTGCAAGCGTGGCCACCATGCTTTACTGTCTAGCATGGACGACGACAACGACCGTGGGTGGATGGAATGGTTCGTTGCAGTTGCTACCGGTGACATTATTCCATCAACGACTTCTTCCTTTTCGGGTGCTTGGAATCGCTCTCGTAAGTTCCCTTTAATAAACTTTTTCCAACTAAATATTCTTTCATGCTCGTATTGATCCTTCAACCTTCGTTTGTGACAGTGACCTGATGGATCCCATCGGTGATAGAAGGTTTAGACCGGTGGGTTCAAAAGATCTTGGACATCACAACGCCCAAAACTCATTTGTGGAAAGAGATGTCCCTTAAATATGGGTGGAAGGCCAAAAATCATGATAACTTTAAATTACCTTGTTTCCATGTTTTGTACATGAAAAAATTGGTTGAACCCTTCTGACTTGTTCATGAAATTAGGTCTACCTGCGGGCTTAGTTGATGTCCCCGAGGAGGATGTTTTGGTTGACCCTACTGATGCGGCGAGGCTGCTTCAGGAGGAACTTACTCGAACAGGCATCTCCGGGCCTGCTTCGGGTACAAACATTTCTTCACGGAGTCCCCGTCCAGAGAACAAGCAACCAAAGAGAATATTTTCCTCTGCGGCCAAGGAAAAGAATAAGAGGGCAAAGGTTTATGCCCCCGAGTTATCTCCGGTGGCGATGGTGACTAGTCCTCCTTTCGGGCCGGTTATAGACACTATGATGATCGATGATGATGAAGAAGCTAGTGATGAGGGAGCTTCTTTACATAGAAGTATACGAACCTCATCATCTCAACGGGATGCTCGACTTGTTGAGACAATTGTACCAACTGACGATGACGTCTCAGCACTTTTGGGACAATCTGATTTAATTGAATATGCTAACTCCCGCTTTCGGGTCCCAATTTCTATGACCGGTACCGCAGGGCTGAGTACCGGGTCCATGCTGTCTTTGGTTGGCGAGCATCAAATAACAAGAACTGTATTTGATGCAGCTACATCTCACTCTTCAACGCCATCAACTGCATCTGAGTCAAAACCTGATTCTGAAAATTTAAATAGTTTCATTGTGTCATTTATGATTTGTGTACAAAATTTAAAATCATTTCGGATTGATTTGATGTGTTTTTTTTTCCTAAGGGCTAATATATAAATAAAATCCCAAAAATGGGTCCAATGCTTACAAAATGTCCAAACCAAAAACAAAAATATAAGTTGCATGAAGCTACTAGCTATTAAAAAGGATAGAAAAGCTAAAATTTAATGAGCGAACTATTACAACATGATAAGTTAAATGCTTCCTTATCCTATTAGTGTATGTGAATCCAATTGTCATTGGCAAATACCAAGCAGCACCTATCAAGCTCTCACCAGGCGCTAGGGTATATTGTCCATAGTCTAAAATAAATTTCAAATATCTCCACCGCAGAGTTGAAGTCCGCATCATCGTCCAAGTGTCGCTACTATATGATCTCCATATGCAGTGGATTGATTTTGTTCAAGTATTAATCATGTGCTCACTCATCAAGATTAATGAGTAGAGGATGAGCCTGGCTTTAGGCAGGCTTTGCAAGGCAAAAGCCAAGCTTGAGCTGGCTTTAGACAGGCTTTACAAGCCAAAGGCAAGGCATGCGCTGGCTTTAGGCAGGCTTTGCCAGGCAAAAGCCAGGCATGAGCTGGCTTTAGGCATGCTTTGTATGCCAAAGGCCAGGCGTGAGCTAGCTTTAGGCAGGCTTTACAAGGCAAAGGCCAGGTGTGAGATGGCTTTAGCCAGGCTTTACAAGGCAAAAGCCAGGCATGAGCTGGCTTTAGCCAGGCTTTACAAGGCAAAATCCAGGCATGAGCTGGCTTTAGGCTGGCTTTACAAGGCAAAAGCCAGGAATGATCTGGCTTTAAGAAGACTTTGCAAGGCAAAGGCCAGCCTGTGCCTTTTTGTGATCTTGTAAGCTCAAATCCTTCCCTACTAGAACCTTTAGTGTAGACATCATTCAAAACATTGCTAAACCATCCTCAGATTGAGCTTGAAAGCATTCTCATACCACTGAGAAATGATTCAACAATCTCCAAAAATACCATATGATGGGTTCAGCATCTTCCTTAGCATTTGGACACATCAGTTTGTTCAGAGTCCAATCTTGTGAAGCCATCAGTCTGGGGTTCTTCTCTTTGCTATCCTAATCCTAAGGTTAGGTGATTGAGATTTGTCTAGATTGATCAACCTCCTCCCTGCACTAGGCAGTTTAGAGAATGAATGAAACTCAGATGTACCTGCAAAAGAGAACACAATGTTAGCTATAAAATCCGCCACTGAGTTGCCTTCTCTGAACACATGTTGAAAGATCACATTGAAGTTGTCCTTTATCTCTATATTTTTCTTCACATCCTGTGCAATTACCCAAGGAGGATCCCATTCCCCTTCTATCGCCTTCTTCATCACCAATGAATCAGTCTCCAGTATGAGAGGGTAAAAATCATGCTCCACACAATATTCTAACCCTTGAAGAATAGCCTTAGCTTCAGCCACCACATTAGTTGTAACTCCCAGGTCTACTGCCCTAGCATACACCACATCACCTTCATCATCCCTCACACAAAAGCCTAGGGAGCTAGGTCCAGGATTGCCCTTTGAAGCTCCATTAGTATTACATTTATTCCAACCATGATAAGGAAGCTGCCATGTTACTCTTGTAGTGATCAATATAGGTTTATATCCTTCAAAGTATTGAATCATGTCTGGCCATAACAATGGAGTATTAGGGATCCAAGAATACCTCACCCTTCCCAGTTGATGTAATGTCCTATTTATCTCATGAATCACCTTATTTGTGGACATTGAACCACCATGTTTACCTGCATTACTTCTCTTCCACAACTCCTAAGTGATGATAGCTGGTACTGCTTGAAATAGTGGCTTTAATTTCGGACAACACTGAGCATACCACCAATGCCTTATAATCTGCTTCAATTGAATCAATTGCACAGAAATTCCAGCAGCCCCCATGAACAAGTTCCATACCTTAGAGGCAGTAGGACTTATGACAAATATATGCTCAATGGATTCCTCTTGGGGCTGCTGACAACACCAACACCTAGACATCATCATTTGCCCTTGCCTCCTCCACATGTCATCGATGGCTATTTTCTGCCTCCACAATCTCCAGAAGAAGAAGGATATCTTGAATGGCAAACCTTTAATCCACATTAACTTGAATTCCTGATTAGGATCTGCCATATGCCTTAGTATTTGCCAAGCACTGCTAACACTGAACTTGTTTGAAGGAGTTGGCATCCAGTATGGCTTATCCCAATATCCCTCACTGCCTTCATGGTGCACATTTAGCCTTATTTGTTCTGCAATTTCCTCATTGAAAGTTTGATCTAGTAGCTGATCATCCCATGTTTTCCCTTGCCACAGTTCTGCCACCTCCTGAAGACCTTCATTGATTGGAAAATCTTCAGGCAATACATGATAAAGTGCACCCAATCCAGTCCAATTTTTATGCCAAATATTAGTTGTTCCACTCTTCAATTCCCATACGATCTCATGTTCTACTTCTTCCCTAGCATTCAGCATTTGTCTCCAAACATGAGACCCTCCCCTAAAATGCACCACAGTTGGTGGCTCCTTCTTACAATACTTATTCCACATGAAATTAGACCATAAAGATTTTGTTGTCCTAAACCTCCACCGTAGTTTAGCAAACAGTGCCCTTGAAACATCATTTAAGGACCTAAAACCTATCCCTCCTTCCTCTTTAGGAAGGCAAAGATTTTTCCATGAAGCCCAGTGTCTGCTTCTCCCTTCTTCCTTTGTGCTCCAAAATAACCTAGCAAAAGTCTTATGTAGATGCCCTAGGATGTTGTTTGGTGGATCAAGGACTGATAACATGTGAACTGGCATACTTTGCAACACACTAGAGATGAGTGTTGCCTTTCCTCCAAATGACAACAGTTTTCCTTTCCATGAATGCAATTTAGCCTTCACCTTCTTGATAAGCTCCTCATAATAGTCCTTCCTCCTTCTAGTGTAAAAAATAGGACACCCTAGATATGTGAAGGGGAATTTACCTCTTGCAAATCCTGTAATAGCTCCAACTGCCTGAAACAATGCATTAGCAACCTTTGAATACATGTAGTATGAACTCTTATCTTTGTTGATCATCTGGCCTGATATCTTCTCATAGTTCCCCAACACTGCCATAATCTTGCTCAAAGAGGGAGGATGAGCAGATGCAAAGATTATCGTATCATCAGCATACGCCAAGTGGTTTAAAGAATCAGACCACTTAGGCATTCCAAATCCCACAAATAACTTGTCTTCAAAAAGCTTATTCAAAGACCTGGAAAGTACCTCAGCTGACAGAATGAACAATGTTGGAGATAGGGGATCCCCTTGTTTCACACCCCTTGTCGACTTAAAGAACCCTGAGGACTGCCCATTCACCAATACTGAATACCAGTTATTTGACATCAAGTTCCACACCATGTTGATGAAGTGTTCATAAAATCCCATCTTCCTTAGCATATGCAATAAGTACTTCCATGAGACCCTATCATAGGCCTTAGCCATATCAAGCTTGATCACCACATTAGCTGACTTTCCCCTTAACCTTATGTCAGTGACAATTTCTTGAGTCAATAAGATGTTCTCAAATATACTCCTACCCTTTACAAATCTGAATTGATTAGGAGCTATTAGAGATGGAAAAAAAAATCTCCAATCTGTCATGTAACACCCTAGACAAAACCTTGTTAATGAACTTGCTCAAACAAATAGGTCTTAAGTCAGAGAAGGTATCGACTCTAGGTTTCTTGGGCAGCAACACTAGATTGGTGTGAGTGATGGATTTAGGCAATGCAGCTCCTCCATAGAAGTGTAGCACCATGTTGTGTATATCAGAACCAATAACATCCCAGCATGTTTGATAAAACAAGCCAGTGAATCCATCAGGGGCACTAGCACTCTCCCCACTAAGCTCAAAAACTGTTGCCCTTACTTCTTCAATTGTTGGCAATCTGCTAAGTTCCAAATTCTGATCCATAGTGACCATTGAAGGTACATTATTGAGCAAGGGAAATTCAGAAGCATCACCTTCATTTATGAACTGTTTTTGATAGAAGTCCACTGCCACTGTAGCCAATTGCTCCTGGTCTTCAATCCATACCCCACTGCCACTTTTGATCCTCTTCAGTTGTAATTTCTTTCTTTTGCCATTGACATGGTTGTGAAAGAAACTTGTATTCCTATCTCCTTCAGCAAACCAATTCATCCCAGCTTTTTGCTTCCAATACTGCTCCTTAATATTCAAGTATTTCTTCAATTCAGATTGAGCCTTTTGAAGCACAATCCTATTCTCGGTTGTAGGCTCTTCTTCAAACAATATCTCCTTCACCCTAACAATGTCCTCCAAAATAGCCAATTGCTTGAAGATATCACCAAATGTTTCCCTATTCCATTTTGATAGTGCTACCTTCACCCTCTTGATATTCTGCTTGAACATTAGAAACGGATCCCCTATGAAATCAGCTTCCCAATTCTGCCTCACCACATCCATAAATGTAGCATGATTTGTCCAAAAGTTCAAGAATCTGAAAGGCTTGACAAACTTGGTTGTCTGCACCCCACATATCATTAGCAATGGAGCATGATCTGATCCAGTTCTGATTAGATGCTCAACTTCAATAGTTGGCAACATGTTCTGAAATGGAAAATTCACAAAAATGCTATCCAATCTCTTGAATATACACTCAGCATTGGATCTCCCATTCCACCATGTGAATGGACTTCCTTTGTTGCCTTGCTCAAACAAACCACAAGAGTTTACACAAAAAACAAAATCCTCATATTCAGGAGGGTGTACTGGAAGTCCCCCTATTTTCTCATCTTCATGCAATAACACATTGAAATCCCCTCCTACCAACCATGGTAATTCCATATCACTTGCTAAATAATACAAGTGATCCCACAAATCCAACCTCTCCATTGCTGAACATTTTGCATAAACAAATGTCATCATCATGTGCTGCCATAGGTCATGGTGAAACACTCTCACAGTCACCTGCTGCTCAGTATCCCCCACTAATTCACATTCTACCACTGCATCGAAGAACAACCATATTTGCCCATTAATATTTGTATAAGCAGTCTCCATATTCAACCTCCTTTTATATCTCTCAATGAGTCCCTTCTTTTGAAAAGGCTCCATCAATGCAACTATACAAAAATTATGCTCCCTATTCATATTGATCACCCTAGGAAAGGCCTGTTGTGTATTCACAGACCTTATGTTCCATATTAATGTTTTGATCATCATCTAGATAGAGAAGCTGCCCTCGTGGGCATTATTCTTGAAGGTTGTGGTGGATCTTTACTCTGATTCTTCTTAGTTTTTACCTCCTTTGGCACTAGTTGTGGGCGATAAATCCCCTTCCCTAGCCACTTGTTTAAAGTTTTCGGCAGTTGATTCATCATCTCCTTCATCCTCCATTGGATTTTGTCTCAATAAGTCTTCATCAATTGGTGTCACATTGTGTGTAACTAAATCATGTAACTGTTGTAGAGGAGTCTTAGTTAGAACATTAAGATATAGTTGCATGGTTTGATCAATGCCATATTCCATAGGCACTTCCTCTATTTCCACGGATGCTCTTGGAACAATTGCCCGCTCATCAACCTGTTCATACTCCTTGAATTGTAGCTCATGGACATACGCCGGAACACCATCTACATAGGCCAAAGTCTCTCCAGTGGCTCTAAGGTTGGGGTTTACTGTAGCTTCCTCATCAGGTGAACCTGGTTTTAGGCCTGGCGTCGCCAGCCTATCGCCAGGTGAGCCTGGCTTTAGGCCTGGCGTCGCCAGCCTATCGCCAGGTGAGCTTGGATTGTTGTCCTTCTTTATCTTGTCTTCTATTGTCTTTGTTTTGCCCAGCAGATCATTCTTAACCTCAACTGCATTGCTCCATAAGACCTTTGTAGAGTTTACCTCATCAAGATCCTTCATCCGCCCAGAATTTTGAGATGGAATCGCATGACAAGATTGGTTCGTGGTCACATTGAGTTGTTTTAGCTCCTCTTTGCTTGTCCCAAACCTTCTATGATCCCAGTCGATTTTGGACTGAACCCCAGAAGGAGTAGGACCATCTTTAGAACTGAAGACTGGTTTTCCCCCCATGAAAACCAGTTGGTTGTTCTCGTTTATATCACTTTGTTCCTCCTCTAATACTGCAAATTTATTCCTTGTTTGAACCTTGTTTGTCTGATCTTCTTCGACCTCCATCAGTGCAAAGTTATTGTGCACCTGCTGTACACCAGCATTTGCTGGCATGATTGCATTGCCATTTTGCCCTTATACCTGGGTTTTGTTATTTTTATTGGTTCCCCGATTATCCCGAACTTACTTCCACTGTGCACCTACGTTCCCGACTACTTTTCCACTCCCGAGAATCATTAAAGGGGTAATGTGATTTTTGGTTTTTCCTTGTTCATCGGCAGCAGAATTCAAGTTTTTCAACTCAGCAAGATCATTCCTTTTCTTGCTGCTTCGATTCTCAATCAGCTCGGGGTGCAAATGCCAACATTCAATTTCATCATGTCCTTGTAGTTTACACTCCTTACAATATTTTGGTAAGCATGTCATACTAAATTCTTACCCATTCTGTTCGAACACCACCAGAAGCTTCATCATCAATATCCAATCGCACCTTTTTAGGTAGTTCGGACAACAAATCAACAAGAACTTTTACTCTTGCGCAAGTCCGCCTAGTTTTCTTTGTAGTTGCCACCTCAAGACACACTAGCCTTCCCACAACTGTAGCCAAAGAAAATAGAGTTTCCTTTACAAAAAAGGTAGGAAGCAGTCCAGGAAAAAAAATTCACGCCATCGCCATTGGAGTTTCTTCACCCGCCTTCAATTTTGCATCGTAGATAAGAGTACGCAATTGGTATTCGTACCCATCTTTGGCTTTGATGTAGTACGTACTCTTCGATGTGAAATCGAAGAAATCTTGCCATAGAGTTAATCTAATTAACATATGATGATCTCTAAGGAATCCGATATTGGACTCACCTTTGATACCACATTGAGTTGGAATTATTCGGCGAATTCGTGAATTTTCGGAGAACCATATGAAAGCTTGCCAACGACAACATATTGGAGGCCTTCAATCACGTTCATTTTATCTACTTCTGCCTCTGTGAATTTAACCACTGGTTGGCCATTCAAATACACTGCTCGTCGCAGTGGAATGGGTTGAATTGAAGCTGCAGCAGTAGCCATCGCTAGAGGATTTAAAGAATTTGGTTTCAAAATCTTCGATAATCTAGAGGAGCTGGGTTGGAGATAGTTCTTGTATGTTGTTGTGCAACGTTGGGGGAGGGCAGACCCGCCGGAAAAGCTGGTTGGTCGCCGGCCAATATGGCCATTGAAGCCTAAAGCTTTAGCTTCGTCCGCGATGGACAGTGACGAAGTCACTGTTCACGGTACTGTTTGACACTGTTCACTACTACAGTGACGGCAGAAATTTGAGAGAAAAAACCCTAATCTGCTACTTGCTGTCCACTAGAGAAATAGCATTTATGGTATGATTTGATGTATTTCGGCACAAGATATTGAATTTAAAAGTTCAAAGTTCATAGATTGGTGTGATTCGTCATTTCGATATTGTTAGGTGTGATTTGAGGCCTCGAGTAGGTCTGTGTTACGTTATGGGACTTGTCGGTATATTGGAACGGGGTCCCGAGTGGCTCGGGTGAGTTTCGGACGAGGTTCGGAGCATTTTGGAAGTTTTGGCTAAGGCTGGTGTTGGCTGCGGGTTCTGGTGTGATGGCACATGTCACAACCCAAACTCACCTATAGGTTGTGATGGCGTCTAAACATCCTAGCTAGGCAAGCCAACTAATGATTTAAACATATATTATTCCAGCAAGAATTTTTCGAGTAATTAAACTCTTTTTACTTGCAATATTTAAGAAAATACAAAGGTTTTGAATAAATAAAAATGAAGAAAAATACTTAAATCCACAACTCTATTAATGTGTGTGCCAAGACCTGGTGTCATAAGTGCATGAGCCTCAAATAGGAAATTAGATAAATGCAACATCTGTCTGGGATACAAATTAGACAGAAGTATGTAAATAACACTGATGGAGACTTTGTATACTGCAGATTCATAATATGGAAATGCAGCTCACCATAAATCCCAGCAATAGCTGCGCCTATGCACCAAAGATATCACTAAACATATATGTACCTACACAAAAATGTGCAGCAAGCATAACATGAGTATGTAAACAACGTGTACCCAGTAAGTATCAAGCCTAATCTCAAAGAAGTAGTGACGAGAGGTCGACTTTGACACTCACTATGGCTTAATAAATTTTTAAAGTAAAGAATATTTAATAAGCATGATTTATATGAATAACACTAGGTAAGACAACACACCTATATAGGTGATAACCTTACTGGGGGTGATCCCACGCCACCCTATCCTATATAGGTTTGATAACACAACATGACTGAAATTTCTTAATCCAACCTAGGCCATAAGCCTTAGAATCCAATTTCCACATCCGAAATTTTCTATAAGATCAGAATCTCGCTTCTATATACTGTATAAGTCTGAACAAGCTGTATCCATCCATAGCCATAACTTAAGATGAAATCACATGATATACCACATAACTCAAACACTCATAGCAATAATTGCTAATCATTGTAGCTGCTCAAAACAACCCAATACCGGTAATAAACCTCTTATCAAACAAAGCCTCATTCTAACACCTTCATATACTGCCAACGATGAAAGAAACACGTAGAAACTCATAACCATTCGCTAGATCAACAAGTTGTGGAACTCCCTCACCTTCGATAGGAACTATTGCAAATTTCTAAGTCAATCAGCATCAATATCCTTCCAAATATACCGCAATCATATCCGATATCACACATTCTAGTACGAAGACCTAATCCCATATAACATAATCACTCTAGTAACATGACACATCAATACAGCTTAAAGCCATCACCCGTGTACCAAATAGCAATATTCCAAATGTACTCAATCCTGAAAAATGAATCAAACGAGAGGACTGTCCCGCCAGCTTAACAAGTACCGTCACAACACCACAAAACCAAAACACACGAATCTCAATACAACTCCGCTACAATGCGTGACCCCATGCAAATGCTGGTCCATATTATATACCTCGAGCCACCTTGCTCAAAATCAATAATCATGCGAAATTCGATATCAAGTACCCAAAGTGCATTACCATGACCACGGAGAGCAAATAATACAATACCATAATCCGGAAAGAACATAGCCAACTTGCAATAAATCATGCAATACCCAAATACTCATCTCGCTCAAATTCCGCCATAAGGCTCCCAATAGAACCGCATCATGTGTGCATAACCAATTAATCACAACTCCTCGTAGCATAATAGAGTAACTCATAGATCATTTCAGAACACGAATAATCTCAACATCAACCGAATGGCACATTCCTCAACAATGGCAATATGGAGCCAACAAATCCGACTCGGTGTAGAATACACATCATAATTAGGCCTACCAATGGACCCCCAAATCAGCTCTAGTTACCCACAAATAGATAAATAACCCTCCAAAAATCCACAATAACTGAAATCATAATACATACTATCATCTGGCTAGCTTCGACCACTACTTCAGAGTCCACAACCATGAAATAATATGCTCATGAAAACTCCCAGTATTTAAATTTCTAGAACACACGAATCACTATTTCTGATCCAATCTCCACCGTCTGAATGCCTATCACATCCTTAATGCACGATCATCCCACTCAAAATATTTCAATAATTCTTCCGTGCTATATAGCAATAATTTGAATATCAGCAGTCTATCAACTAGGTGAATGCCACAATGCCAATGAAGTATCTATAAATCAAAACACTACCCCCATTCTGAAATGTACACCCTCATCAAGCAATACCAAATAGTAATATCATTTACCTAGTCTTCTGAAACCATCTGTGCTGCCTAAGGATCCGTGACGTCAGCTTCAAAACTGAATCGTGACCTTACATATGAAAATCTTAATCCTACCCAACATACCGCATATACTATGCCATCATACAAAAAATATGAGAACTTCGCAATCCGCTCCGAGTCATAAGCAACTGCATACTTAATTAGCCAAGAACTTTCCATTTGATCCCATCCAGGAGAAAATCATTATACATCACATGCTTCTCACATCGGTAGGAAATATACATCTCTAACCGTGGTAGAAACCATCAAGAACTTTCTGAATCCCATTTGCACAAAACCAGCCCGTCAGGACTGAATCCCTCTAACTCAACCAAGCTACGCAGGTCCCCAAAAAACAACCAAGAGCATTACCACGAAACACTTGTAGAAACTCACTACATCTTAAAAACCAAAAGAGCCAATCACACCCGTTACCGTGCTGATCCAACCGTTACCAAGATGTCCTCATTCTCTGAGTTCCTTCCGAGTTGCCTTCGAATTGATACCTTTCCTTTATAGAACACTACTAACCTTGACCAAAACTTGCCCCACAAACTTTAGCATAGGATCACACCGCCCTAAGGCTTATAAGCCGCTGAACTCACTCTTTATGTATCCCAAAATTACCACAACCAAAATACTAACTCTGAAGAGACTTCCTGCGAATCTAAAGACATTACCTTCACCTTCCTGATACTGATATGTAGAATCCATAATGAAATAGAAATGCCACAAGTTTTGACACCCTCCCATATAAATCTCAATTTCTAGCCAATTACACTTCCTGAAGATTCCCAGTTGTTACATATAAATCTTGAATCCATTAGAACCATTCTCGAGAGTCATAAATAAACTTATCAACTTACATATTTTTTTTATACTCATGAACAGATGATAGAATAATAAGACACATGGGGAATCAAGAATATAGACACCTCTAGTATTTCTATGAATAGAGTCATTTATGAATATTGCGTATTTTTCTCGTTTCATTTGTATCATTTGGATCATGTCAAAAGGAAAGAAGAGATAGCCTTAACATACTTGAGCCGATTCTCTTGACAATCCCTCTAACTCACGTCAATTGCGACAAAACACGTAACTGTGGATCGAAGTAGGTGAAAATCCGTATGATATTCTTAAGAAAGATTGTACCGTACTCCCTTAGAATCGCAAATATCACGATGCTATAGTGTTATGAAATTTCATATGAATTTACGTTGAGAATTTGATTTCCGGGAGTTAAATTCTGTTCCATGTTGTGAATTAAAGTCCATTCCATTTGTGAATGCCTCCGTTACTAGTATACATATCTCTAATGTAGTAAATAATGATGTAGGAAGATTGTCTTAAGACTTTTGGTTGTGGGCCCCACTTTAGGGGATGACTAAGCCACATAATCCTTTAATTATGACACCTATTCTTATGCACTTAAGAGTCATATTATAAGACTTTATGGGCTGCCACGTTGGGGCCCTTTAGTCTTTATCCAAAATTCATCCTTTTTCCTTAATCAACTCATTAATCCAATAATTAACCAATTATCCACATAATTAAGAATTATCTAAAATTACTTATAATACTACTCACTTTTAATACACTTTATACTTCTTACTATCATGGTCATGTGGTACCTTGTATGGCACTTGTCCATAAATAGGGGGAGTATTGTAGTTTGGACCGTATTTTATCTTATATTGTTAAACTTCGACGAAATTCATTTTTTTTAATTTGCTTACCCTATTACCTTCACGAATTTACTCATCACTTGTTTGAAAAAGCGTAATACTTATAATCCCAAAATAATCTCATTCCCGAACTTACGTCGATTAACTTACGACGAAACTTTAACGTACGAAAATACGGGATGTAATATCTCATTTTCGAGCTTCCATCAATTTATTTATGGCGTACTTTCACGTACGAAAACATGGGGTGTAACACTCTAAATTTGTTTCCATGCCTAATTGCTACCTGTTAATCAATGTCTTCTCTTGTTTATGATATTAGATCTTTTCATAGTTTCCTAATTTCCTGCTAGTTGCTCAAGTTGGTTTATTTGCACTTCCTAGTTGTAAATTTCTGGATTGGTCTCACTGTGTAGTATTACTTATGTAGGTCCTCATGTTGTGCCAGGTTTCCTATTTGGTTCAGTTTGGTATTTATGGATTGTAAAGGCTTTCCGTGATTTGAATTGTAAATTTTATTGTGCACCTTGAGTACTTGGTATTGATATGGTGGGATCGGGTTGCCCGCTGCAACATGTGTAATAAGGGTGGATTGATGTAGTGGAATAAAGGTGAATCTATATTGAACGGTGGGATCGGATGGCATGCCGCAATAGGTGTAATAAGGGTGGATTATTTTGGTGGAATAAGGGTGAATTATGATATCGACATTGTGATATGGTGGGATCGCGTTGCGCACCGCAATATACATATATATACTCATTGTTTTAAATGTTGTTACGAGGAAATAATGGAGGATTATGTGATGTATGGTGGTATCGGGTTGTGCGACGCAACAACCTATATGTTTATATTTCCCAGAGCTGTGTTAGTGTCATAGTACTTTCTTTTGAACTTAAGGATTGGTAATTCTGAACGTCGCTGGCTTATTTCCTGAAGTTGTAGCCATTATTTTCAAATTACTGCTTTATTTCGCTCTGTATACCACTTTTTCTGTCTTTATTATATATATTGCATACATGTTGTAGTGTGAGTGACCCACCTTAGTCTTGTCACTACTTCATCGAGGTTAAGCTCGGCACTTACAGAGCACATGGGGTCGATTGTACTCATACTACATTCTGCACTTCTTGTGCAGATTTTGGCATTGGTCCTAGTTGATCGAGAGGCATAGCAGCTCGGACTGGTTCATTGGAGACTCAAGGTAGATCGCAGACCTTGAAGTCCACATCTATCTTCCTCTGTTTGTTTACTGTTCTTTCATTCAAACAGTTGTATTTCTTTCAGACTTTACTTGTAGTAAATCCTAGAAGTTCGTGAATTGTGACTCCAAATCCGGGTTGTAGTAAATATTATAACATTTATATTATTCCACACTCGTTTCATTACGTTTCAGGTTATTTGACTTTATGTATTGAATTGAATAAAAATTGGATTAATGATTCTCTAGCGTTGGCTTGCCTAGCAAGTGAAATGTTAGGTCAATCTTCCAGAGGCTATGAAGCTTAGGAACCATTTCACTTCTATTATTCTCTGTCGTGCAATTTTATTCTATCATTACTGATTGAACTCTTCTATTCTTTTCCTTCCACAAATGGCGAGAACACATGCTACGTCTTCAGCTGGATAGCAGCCGGAGCCCAATGGTAGCTCCTACGAGGGGCAGAGGTCGAGGCCGAAGCCACGCCAGAGGCCGAGGCAGGGGTAGAGCTCAGCCCAGAGCTCGAGCAGCAGCACCAGCAGTGGAGCCCCAGGTAGAGTTTGAGGAAGAGGTTCCAGCCCAGACTGTGCCTGCTGGACCAGCTCAGGTTTTAGAGGGGTTCATCGCTACCCCAGTGCTTCAGGATGCTTTGGTCCATTTGGTGGGCCTTATAGAGAGTGTGGCCCAGGCCGGTACTTTTCATATGGCACCAGACGTCTCTTAGGCTACAGAGGTAGAGGCCAGACTATTAGAGGTAGAGGTCAAGCCGTTAGAGGTGGAGGCCAGCCAACTAGAGGCGGTCCCAGGGACGTGGTTCAGAGTGGTGGGGCTCACCCCTGATGTTATTTTTTTCCGGCCAGGCCTGAAGCTGAGTCATCTGACGCTGTTATCACAGGTATTGTTTCAGTTTGCAGTAGATATGCTTCAGTTCTATTTGACCTGGGATCTACTTATTCCTACGTGTCATCCTATTTTGCTTTATATTTGGTTGTAGCTCGTGATGCTTTGAGTACTCCTGTTTATGTGTCCACACATGTGGGAGATGCTATTGTTGTAGATAGTGTTTATTATTCATGTGTGGTCACTATTGGGAGTCTTGAGACTAGCGTAGATCTTCTATTTCTCGATATGGTCGATTTTGATGTCATTTTGGGTATGGATTGGTTGTCACCTTATCATGTTATATTGGATTGTCATGCCAAGACGGTGACCTTAGCCTTATCATGGTTTTCTCGATTAGAGTGGGGAGAGACTTCTGGCCATTCTACTAGCAGGGTTATCTCTTATGTGAAGGCTCGGCATATGGTCGAGAATGGGTATCTAGCTTATTTGGCTTATGTACGCGATTCTAGTGCGAAGGTTCCTTCCATGGATTCAATACCAGTTGGTCGTGAGTTTCCAAAGGTATGTCCTGCAGACCTGCCGGGGATGCCACCTGATAGGGATATTTACAGATTTGATGAATAGAGTGTTTAAGCCTTATTTGGACTCCTTTGTGATTGTGTTTATTGATGATATCTTGATCTACTCCCGCAGTCGAGAGGAGCACGAGCAGCATCTTCGGATTTTACTTCAGACCCTAAGGGACAGCCAGTTATATTCTAAATTTTCAAAGTGCGAATTTTGGCTGGATTCAGTCACTTTCTTGGGGCACGTTGTATCAGCAGAGGGCATTCAGGTAGATCCTAAGAAGATTGAGGCAATTCAGAACTGGCCTAGACCCACTTCAGCCACGGAGATCAGGCGTTTCTTGGGTTTGGCGGGCTATTATCATCGATTTATGGAGGGGTTTTCATCTATAGCAGCCCCGTTGACCAGGTTGACCCAGAAGGGTGCCCCTTTCAGATGGTCAGATGAGTGTGAGGCGAGCTTTCAGAAGCTAAAGACTGCTTTGACTACAGCACCGATGTTGTTGTTGCCTACAGGTTCAAGATCTTATACGGTATATTGTAATGCATCCCTTATTGGGCTAGGTACGGTATTAATGCAGGATGGTAGGGTGATTGTATATGCGTCACGGCAATTGAAGGTTCATGAGAAGAATTATCATGTCCATGACTTAGAGTTGGCAGCCATTGTTCATGTGCTAAAGATTTGGAGGCACTATCTTTACGGTGTGTCGTGTGAGGTATTTACGGATCATCTGAGCCTTCAGTAATTGTTCAAGCAAAAGGATCTCAATTTGAGGCAGAGGAGATGGTTGGAGCTATTGAAAGATTATGATATCACCATCTTGTATCATCCTGGGAAGGCCAATGTGGTGGCCGACGCCTTGAGTAGAAAGGCAGCGAGTATGGGCAGCCTTGCATTCACTCTAGTCGATGAGAGACCTCTTACATCAGATGTTCAGACTTTGGCCAATCAGTTTGTGAGGTTGGATATTTTAGAGCCCGGTTGTGTTCTAGCTTGTACAGTTGCTCGGTCTTCCTTATTCGAGTACATCAGAGATCGGCAGTATAACGACCATCATTCGTTGGTCCTTAGGGACACAGTGTGACATGGTGGTGCCAATCAGGTTACTATTGGAGATGACAAAGTTTTGATGATGTAGGATCGTGTTTGTGTGCCTAATGTGGATGGACTTCGTGAGTTGATTCCTGAAGAGGCCCACAGTTCCTTGTATTCTATTCATCCGGGCATCGCCAAGATGTATCAGGACTTGCGGAAGCATTATTGGCGGAGGAGGATGAAGAAGGATATAGTTGCTTATGTAGCTCGGTATCTAAATTGTCAGAAAGTAAAGTATGAGCATCAGAGACCTAGTGGGTTGCTTCAGAAGATAGAGATTCCTGAGTGGAAATGCGAGCATACACTATGGATTTCATTGTTGGACTCACATGGACTCAGAGGAAGTTCGATGCAGTTTGGGTTATTATGGGCGGGTTGACCAAGTTAGCTCATTTCATTCCTGTGGGAGTTACCTATTCTTCAGAGCGGTTAGTTAAGATCTACATTCACGAGATCATCCGCCTTCATGGTGTGCCCATGTCTATCATTTATGATCGAGGTACGCAGTTCACCTCGCACTTTTGAAGGGAAATACAGTGTGAGTTGGGCACGCGGGTTGGGTTGAGCATAGCATTTCATCCCCAGATGAACAGACAGTCTGAGCGCACTATTCAGATATTGGAGGATATGCTCCGCACATGTGTTATAGACTTCGGAGGATCGTGGGATCAGTTCTTGCCCCTTGCAGAGTTCGCCTACAACAACAACTACAAGTCGAGCATTCAGATGGCTCCCTATGAGGCACTATACGGTAGGCGGTGCCGGTCTCCAATTGGGTGGTTCGATCCGGGGGAGGCTCGGTTGTTGGGTACAGATTTGGTTCAGGATGCCTTGGATAAGGTTAGGACTATTCAGGATCGACTTCGCACAGCTCAGTCTAGGCAGAGGAGTTATGCCAATCGTAGAGTTTGTGATATTACATTCATGGTCGGAGAGAGAGTGTTGCTCCGGGTATCACCCATGAAGGGTGTGATGAGGTTCGGAAAGAAGGGCAAAATGAGCCCTAGGTACATCAGACCCTTCGAGATTCTGCAGAGAGTGGGCGTACAGGCTCGCATTTCCACCTAGTTTAGCAGATGTTCATCCGGTATTCCATGTGTCCATGCTCCGGAAGTATCATGATGATCCGTCCCATGTGTTAGATTTCAGCTCTGTCCAGTTGGACAAGGATTTGACATACGAGGAGGAATCGGTGGCTATTCTAGCTCAACAGGTTCGACATCTGAGGTCTAAGAGTTATCTTTCAGTTCGAGTGCAGTGGAGAGGTCAGCCCGTCGAGACAGCTACTTGGGAGTCTGAGTCAGACATGCGGAGTAGATATCCATACCTTTTCACCAGCCCAGGACTTTTCTCTGTCCGTTCGAGGATGAACGGTTATTTTAAAGGTGGAGAATGTGATGACTCGATAGGTCATCTTAGGTTTCAGAACCTAATTCTGTGTTTCGAGTTCTCAAATACCTCATTTTAACCTTTCTCGATTTGCGTACACAGTTCGGGTGTTCTTCCGGAAGGCTTATATGTTAAAAAACTGATAAAAATAAGCATTTTCCCTTTAAAACTCATTTGAGTTTATTTCAGTCAATATTTTGAGAAAATGGACCTGAATCCATATTTTGACGGTCCCGGTGGGTCCGTATCGTACTTTGGGACTTGAGCATATGCCCCAAATCGAATTCAGAAATCCCTACCTCAAGTTATTAACTTTTGTTGAAAATTGAAAGTTTTATTATTTTTAAGAATCGACTGATGTTTGGTCTTGTTGATACCGGGTCCGTATTTTGGTTCCAGAGCCCGGTATAGGTCCATTATTATATTTATGACTTGTCTGTCAAATTTGGTGAGAAACGGAGTTGGCTTGGCATGATTCAGACATTAAGTTGTGAAAATAGAAGTTTT
This sequence comes from Nicotiana tabacum, assembly GCF_000715075.1. NCBI lineage: Eukaryota > Viridiplantae > Streptophyta > Magnoliopsida > Solanales > Solanaceae > Nicotiana > Nicotiana tabacum. Next base: position 13,395,212 of record NC_134097.1, on the reverse strand, counting down.
AATGTTTTCTTAAAAATTTCATTTGATTTGGTGTCTGATTCGTAGTTCTAGGCATTATTTTGGTATTTTGTTTGCGCGAGCGAGTTCGTATGAGATTTTTGGACTTGTGTGCATAATTGGTTTAGAGCACCGAGCGCTCGGGTGAGTTTCGCATAGGCTACGAGTATTTTGAAACTTAGAAAATATGGTTTTTTATTCTTCAGCTGTTATCTGGTGTCATCTTCTTCGCGTTCACGAAGTTACTCTCATGAACTCGAAGAGTAAACAGGGGCAGGATATTTTTTTTTAATCGCGAACGCGGTAGCTGGGTCACGAACGCGAAGCAACGGGGGGCTTACCCTTCACAAACACGACCATCTTCTCACGAACGCGGAGCTTTAGGTACCTAGGGGAGGGGTCAGTTATTCTTCTACGCGAACGTGAGCATTGGCTCACGAACGCGAAGGCCAGGGGGAGCAAGGTTCGCGAACGCGAAGGAGGACTCGCAAACACAAAAGCCACTCGGGCTACTGCTCATCGCGAATGCGGCAGGCCCTTCGCGAAGGCGAAGAAGGCCTGACGCCTGTGACTTAAAACATAACAGTAGCGAGATTTTCCCAAAATTTCATAACCCTTCCATTAGAACACGTCCTAGGAGCGATTTTGAAGAGAAACTCAACATCAATTCATAGGTTTGTACTTTTTAACTCATTTTCTTCCATTTTTAACATCACCCATTAATTCCTAGCCCTAATCTTTGTTCTTTCATGGTAGAAAACTAGGGATTTAGGAAGAATTGGGGGGTTTTACTAATTGGGATTTAGACCTCAATTTGGGGTCGAATTACAAACTAGTTACATAATAGGGCTCGAGGGTGAATGGGTAAATGGATTTTGGTCTGAACCTCGGGTTTTGACCAAGCGGGCCCGAGGTCGATTTTTGACCTTTTGTGGAAAAGTTTGGGAAATTGGAATTTATGCATTTTAATTGATTCCTTTAGCAATATTTGATATTATTGAGTCAATTGTGGTTAGATACGAGTTGGTTGGAGGCGGATTCTAGAGGAAAAGTTGTGATTGAGTATTGAGTGGCCTTTGGAGCGAAGTAAGTGTTATGTATAATCTTGACTTGAGGGAATTAAGAACCCTCGGATTATGTGTTATTTGAATTTCATGTGAGCGGTGTATATGCGAGGTGACGAGTGCTTATGCGCCGCCAAATTTTCTATTTCCCTCTTTTTCCCCCTTTTCTTTAATTATCTCCTTCCCTGCCTTAATTGTTATATGCTCTAAATGTGTTTCCATTTTTTTTTAGCCAGACAGTAGTCTGGGTTGTGTTGTATTACCAAAAAAGAGCATTAAGGGGGGCTAAAACCTGACCTCCTAAGTATACAACTATGGTGAATCCATCACCTACAAATCAGAATTAGTTCAAACTGCCTCCTACTGATCACTATTTGTACAAACTTCAACTAACAAAAAAATTGGACTTTTCATACTTTGTCCTTATACTAGGCATTTCTCACTTATCTAATAAGAAGAGACCTTTAGAATTTGTAGGCAATTCCTAGTAAGTTTGACAGATTATACTCTGTTGAGTATTGGCAACAAGTTTAGCCAACGACTCTGCTACTTGATTTCCCTCTCGAAAGTTGTGTTACACAGTCACAGTGGCAAGTTGTAAGATGTCAATGGTCATGTCGATCACCATCTTGATTTTTAGGTTGTTAGTGTCTCTATTTGAAAGCATATTAGCGATGACCATTGAATTAATTTCGAGAGTGAAATTAGTGTATCTTAGTCGATTGCACCATTTTCCTCCAAACTCTACAGCCTTCGCCTCTGTCATATTGTTGCTATCACAAGTGATGGGTAATGATAAGGCCATCATTAAATCGCCATTGATGTCCCTAACAATACCTCTGATGCCAGCTTTGCCATTCTTTTTACTGTAGCTACCATCAATATTGACCTTGAGGGTACCCCTGGTAAAAGGTTTCCATAACACTTGCTTCCATGATTGTAATGGTCTGAGTCTTTCCATTCTGCCGCATAAAACTGGCCATTGAAGTTGTAAATCGACTCCAGGCATTATCTTAGAAATGACAGCCTTAATAGTCCATATAGTTTGATACTTCATATGATTGAGTTGAAATCTCTTCTGGTTGCCATATCTACATGAGTTCCTTTGTTTCCAGATTTTCCAGCAAATCACAGTTGGGGCAATTTGTAACATCAATTTGTGCACTCTGTTATTGGTCTTTTCACCCCACCATCGCTTGAAGATCCCTATGACTGGATTGGGCTGATGTTTGATTCCTAGGGGTTACCAATTTCATTCCAAATAAAATTAGCTATTTCGCTGTCCGTGAACACATGCTGCATAGTTTCAACCTACGCATTAGAAAAACAAGAGCATATAGAAGTAATGTTAGTACCAAATCTTCCAAGCATATCATCAAAAGGTAATTTTCTTTTAAAAAATCTCCAAGTAAGAAAGAAAATTTGAAAGGGGATAGAATTTTGCTAAACATTACTCATAAAATTATTCGTCTGCCTTTTCATTCTAATGGATTGCCAGGCAGTTTTGTTGGAGAAATGACCATCCTCAAAGATATTCCACACAGAAAAATCATCCATGTGGCAATTGCCAATATCCAAGCTGGTGATAATATTGATGATATTGATGGGAAGAAGTTGCTCCAGCTTATTGATGTCCCAGGTTTCATTATAGATAAAATTATTTACTTGGACTTTAGCCGACTTCATAGTTTTTTGAACCAGACTAGCTAAAGGACCATTACCAGTCCAATTGTCCCACCAAAAGCTAGAGTTTCCAGCTTGAATCTTCCAGTAGATATGCGGATCAGCTTTGTCCTTGATTTTCATAAGATTCTTCCACATGTGAGAGTCAGAGGAGATTGATAGTTTCTTTACTGGGTGAGCTCTTTTGTAGTATTTAGACCTGAGAAAAGTGGCCCATAAGGATGGTTGAGTTCTAATTCTCCACTACCTTTTGATACTAGTAGTTTTAATAACATCTTCCATTCTCATAATTCCAATACCACCCTCATCTTTAGGTAGACACATATTATGCCATGAACTCCAGTGGTAGTTATTTTTTCCCTCATTTGCACCCCAGAAAAATTTCGCAAAATGCTTTTCCATGAGTCTGATAGTGCATTTTGGTGGAATCATAGCAGAGAGTATGTATGTAGGCATTGACTGAATAACATGTTTGATAATGATGGCTCTTCCTCCAATGGATATCATCCTACCTTTACAGCCATTGAGCTTTTTCTCAATCTTAGAAAGCATGCCATCAAAAAGAGTAGTTGTTTTTCTACCATAATATATTAGGCATCAAAGATAATTGAAAGGGAATTTATTTTCCATGAAACCAGAGGTTTGTCTCATTCTGTTAATCCTTGTAGGGGAAGTTTTTGGCGTAGTAATGAAAAAGCTTTTAATATTGTTGACTTTTTTGCCCATAAGCTTTCTCATATCTCCTGATTTGTTTCTTGATAAGTTTGATAGAGGCATTGTTTTCTCCAGAGAAGATAACTATATCATCAGCATAAGTGAGATGATTAATGATAGGACCTCTGTGATCCATGGTAAAAGGAGTGAAGTTTGCCTGAGCAGTAAGACTATTCAAGGATCTTGTTAGCACCTCAGCTCCGATGATGAAAAGTGATGGTGATAAAAGATCACTCTGCTTAAGACCTTGTGATGAGGTGAAGAAACCTTTCTGGTGCCATTAATAATGACTGAGTACAAAACCTCATCCACCATACCTCAAATAAGATCAATCTATTCTTCTAAAAAAATAAATTTCCTCATAACAGACATCAAAAAATTCCATGACATTCTGTCATAGGCTTTAGCCATGTCTAGCTTGATGATCATATTTCCTCCTCTCTTATTTTTGTTGATATTCTGGGCAATTTCTTGTGCGGGCAGGATATTTTCAGTAATCATCCTTCCTTTGACAAATCCACTTTGGTTTTCTGAGATAAGTTTTTCAAGCAGAGGATTAAGCCTTCTCGCGAGAATCTTTGATATGATCTTGCTAGTAAAGTTGCTCAAGCTAATAGGTCTAAGCTCAGAGAAGTTAGTTGGGGCATCCACTTTTGGAATAAGGACCAGACATGTATGAGAAAAAAACTTAGCCATTCTTTTCCCATTAAAACAATCCTGGATGAATTCATGAATATCTTTCTTGATAATCTCCCAATATTTTTGAAAGAAAGTGCCATTGTAACTATCTGGTCCTGCGGCACTAAAAGAACTCATGTTGAAAATAACTTCTTTAATTTTCTCTATGTCAGGAATGGCAGTGAGGTGAGCATTGTCATCAGTAGTGATGCATTTGGGGATAAAATTGAGGATGTCATAGTCATTTAATTGATGCTTAATATTAAACAACTTCTGTAAATAATGAATCGTTGCTTTGGATATGTTGTCATCCCCTTCAACCCATCTATTTTTGTGATCTTTAATTCTATGTAGTTGAAGCCTCCTTCTCCTGTCTTTGATGGTACTATGGAAATAGTTGGTATTGGATTCTCCTTCTTCAAACCATTTTATTCTAGACTTATGTCGCAAGAGAGCATCTTGCATAATCATCCATTTGATATACTTAGCCTGGCCCTTGTTTAGTTTAGCTCGAGATGTATCAGTGTTGTTAGCCAAGTTCAGTTCCTCTAAATCATGTACTTTTGCTCCCCACATATGAACTTGCTCATAAATGTTACCTATATACTCTTTAGACCATTGAGAGAGTCTTCTACTAAGAAGTTTTAGGTTTTGTTGAAGTCTCCACATAGAGTTTCCATTTATTCGAGTCTTCCATACTTCCTCCATTAGTTGCATAAAAGAAGGTTGCTCTGCCCAAAAATCCAAGAACCTGAAATACTTAATCCTATTCTGGCTGGTTTTATAACAACTAATAAGAAGATGCATGTGGTCAGAACCTATTCTTGGTAGGTGTCTAACCATATTATTTTGAAAAAGTTGGCATTATTGGTCGTTAACAAATATTCTATCCAACCTTTTTCAGATTCTTCTTTGGGTTCCCAGTTGTTACACCAAGTGAACTTAGGCCCAACAAACCCCAAGTCCATAACTTCACAATTATTCATACAACTACTAAAATCCAAGCTTTTGTACATTTTGTGAGGTCTGCCTCCTCTTTTTTCATCTGGATCCAGGATAACATTGAAGTCTCCTCTGATGCACCATGGTCCATCAATTTGCGCATGAATAGTTTCCAAGCTACACCATAAGTCCTTCCTTTTCTTCTGCAATACATTTAGCATATACAAAAGTTAAGAAAATATTATTATTAGTAGCGCCATTTTGCATTTTGATAGTAATCTGTTGATCATCATTCTCAAACACACTAGTCTGGTTATTTCTTGACCACGTAAGACAAATTTTCCAATTGGTATTGGAGATGCAGTGCTGAAATCCTAAGAACTTCATGTATCTCGCAATTTTGTTCATACTAACAAACGGTTCCATGATGGCAATGAACTCAACTTTATTGATGGTACTAAATTTTTTTAGCCTTGGCAAGGCTTTTTTGGTGTTAACTCCTCTTATATTCCAGAAGATGGCACTTATCATGGAACAATGAGGGGGTTATTTTGATTTTCCTCCTAGAGGAACATAGGTTTTGTCTTTGTTCTTTTTTTCTTTCTTCTTTTTTCTTCTCCCACCATAAATAACTGGAGAGAATCCATCATCTTCACCCTCATTTCCTTGTTCAGTTTGCATTTGATCTTCAGGAATCACTACGGTGACTTTATTTAGGGAAGTGACTTCTATCTGTTGTTGAGGCACCTGTGAGCTTTGACCTCTTTTCATGTGATTTTCCTCTTTTTCAGCATTCAGATCAACTACCAAGTCAATTCCTCGCATAGCCTTGATTTCTGATGGGATACTCGTAGATTCATTAACATAATCCTCTAAGTTAGGACTTTTCTGGTTTCTTTTTTCCTGAATGTTGGTCGACTCATGAACTACCTTGTCTTATTTGTAGGATCGGGTTGCACACCGCAACAGGTGTAATAAGGGTGGATTGTTTTGGTGAACAAGGGTGAATTTTGATACCGATATTGTGATATGGTAGGATCGGGTTACGCACCGCAACACACATATATATACTCATTGTTGTTAATGTTGTTACGAGAACTGTAATTGTGATTATTGTGATATGGTAGGATCGGGTTGCACGCCGCAACAACCTGTATGCTTATGCTTTTCCTTGATTGTGTTAGCTGAACGATAGTCTTAATTGCACTTAAAGATTGGTAATAGTTGAACGCTGATGGCTTATTTCCTGAAGTTGTAGCCATTATTTTCAAATTACTGCTTTATTTCGCTCTATATACCCATTTTGTCTTTATTATATGTATTGAGTACAGGTTGTAGTGTGAGTGACCCGCCTTAGCCTCGTCACTATTTCATCGAGGTTAGGCTCGGCACTTACAGAGTACATGGGGTCGGTTGTACTCATAATATACTCTACACTACTTGTGCAGATTTTGACATTGGTCCTAGCTGATCGAGAGGCGTAGCAGCTCGGACTGGTTCATTGGAGACTCAAGGTAGATCTCTTGGCGTTCGCAGACCTTGAAGTCCCCATCTATCTTCCCTTGTTTTTTTACTGTTCTTTCGTTCAAACAGTTATAATTCTTTCAGACTTTACTTGCAGTAAATTCTAGAAGTTCGTAAATTGTGACTCCAGATCTGGGTTGTAGTAAACATTATAGCATTTATATTATTCTGCATTCGTTTCATTACATTTCAGGTTATTTGACTTTATGTACTGAATTGAATAAAATTTGGATTAATGATTCTCTAACGTTGCCTTGCCTAGCAAGTGAAATTTTAGGCGCCATCACGTTCCCGACGGGGGGAATTTTGGGTCGTGACATACACCTGTTGAAATAAATAGTGAAATTACCTCTAATGATGAACTGAGAAGGAGCAAAAGGCCTAGGAAAGAATACTTTTCTTATGTAAATGATTTTCAAACTTTTCTTGTCGATAATGAACCATCAAAGTATTTTGAACTTATATCTTCTCTAGATGCTAAATATTGGAAAGAGGCAATAAAAGTTAAAATCGATTCTATTTTAAAAAATAATACATGGATTTTAACTCATTTACCTCATGGTGCAAAGCCTATTGGTTGTAAATGGATTTTCAAAAAAGTATTTAATCCTGATGGATCTTTAGATAAATATAAAGCTCGGTTAGTAGTAAAAGAATTTTCTCAAAAATAAAATATAGATTATTTTTGATACATTTGCACCAGTGACTAGAATTTCTTCTATTCGAGTTTCAATTGCCTTAGCTTCAATCCGTAAGCTTTTTATCCACCAAATGGATGTCAAAACTGCTTTTCTAAATGGTAATTTAGAAGAAGAAATTTATATGGTTCAACCTGAAGGCTGTATCATTCCTGGACAAGAAAATAAAGTTTGTAAATTAATAAAATCTCTTTACGGCTTTAAACAAGCTCCTAAGCAGTGGTTTGAGAAATTTGAACAAATCTTACTGAGCGACAGTTTTTCTGCAGTGGAGGTGGATAAATGTGCTTATACTAAAGTGGTAGACAATGATTATGTGATAATATGTCTATATGTTGATGACATGCTTATATTTTGTACAAGTTTAAATATTGTGCAAAGTACTAAATTATTTTTGTCTGCTAATTTTGATATGAAAGATCTGGGTGAAGTAAATACAATATTGGGAGTTAAAGTTATAAGGAGTGAAGATGGAATAATATTGTCACAAGAACATTATGATGAGAGACTTCTTAAGAAGTTTGAATATTTTAATGTCACATCTGTGAGTACTCCTTTTGATGCTAACTCTCAGTTGAAAAAGAATAACGGTGACCCAGTTGCTCTGTCTAAATATGCGCAGATTATTGGGAGTCTGATGCATTTAATGAATTAAGGCCTGATATAGCCTATATTGTGCGTACACTGAGTAGATATACTCATAGTACCAACAGAGAGCATTGGTCTGCATTAGATAGATTAATGAAATATTTGAGAGGAACCATGAATTATGGTATCCTATATAGTTGGTTTCCTTCTATTTTAGAAGGGCAAAGTGATGCAAATTGGATCTCTGATTCAGATGAGACAAAATTCACTAGTGGTTATGTATTCACCCTTGGTGGTGGTACAATATTGTGGAAATCAGCTAAACAGAAGATCATTGTTAGATCGACTATAGAATCAGAGTTTGTAGCTCAAGAGTTAACTGGTTCTGAGGCTGAGTGGCTAAGAAACTTCTTAGCTAATATCCCTTTAATAAAGGACGTATGCCTCTTGTGTATATACACTGTGATTGCCAAGCGGAAATAGCTATAGCAAAGAATAAATCTTATAATTGTAAAAGTAAACACATTTAATTGAGACATGATGTCATAAAACAGCAGTTGAGAGATGGAATAATTTTCTTTGACTATGTGAAGTCAGAGATAAATTTGGCCGATCCTCTGACTAAACGTGTGGGAAGAAAATTAATTCTTCAAAACTAAAAAGAAATGGGGTTAAGTTGACATGTTGTCAATAGAGATGGTAACTCAACCTATGTGATTGGAGATCCCATGAAATAGGTTTATATGGGTAATAACAAGTCGATATTGGCACTGAAGCACTAAAAGAGAGTGTTTGACTGCTACTAATTGAGAGGCTGAGTTATAACTCTTAATGTAATTCATAGTTCTTATGGATGGTGTATTTAAAAGAAATATACACTTGGAGAATTCACCTATATGTGAGTGGAGTGGGCCGCTCCTATGAGATTTTGGCCAAGTCTTTAGAGCTCTCATGAATAACCAGGCACGCTCATGGCCTATTGGGCGCAAAACCGCGTTGAACAGCAAAATTAACGGGGGTCAAAATGCGATTGATAAAATCTTTGATTTACAATAAGAATTATTGGTTCATAGAAATATTATATTTCACCAATAATTCTATGAGTTAAATTTTATTGGTCTAAATTTGGTTCATAGTCTAGAAGACACCAAACTTATTTTATTTGGACCATACAAATCCAGCAAATTTTATTATTCTATCTTTTTTATTATTTTGAAAATATGTGGAGATTGTGACAGCATTTTCAAAATAAATGAGTCCAAGTGTCATGCCTTGAACAAAGTATCACTATGCATGGAAAGTAACGTTGGAGTGGCAATTTGTAAAAGGAATTAAGGACAAGTGTATGGGCACTTGTCTATATTTAAAGCTATTTATAAGCCTATAAATCGGCACGCATTCCCTAATGATGATGCAACATAAATGCTTCTTATTTCTACTTCTTCTCTCCCTTACGCCTCTGTTCTTTCTTTCCTTTATATTTTTTCCAATTTAGTTGGTCTTATTCCTTTTTCTTATTTGCTGGATTTGAAAATTTAATTTTGTTGATTTTTGTATCCTCTAAATAAATAGAGTTGGGCATGTTTAATCTTGGGAGAATATTTTACATTACTGAAATAGTTTTTTATGACAGTGCCCAGCACAACTCAAGCCAATTCGTGTATCTACTTACAAATAATATTATTACAGTATTATTATCGTTATTTTTCGGGCAATTCATTCCACGTATACTGTGGAATTATACAAAAAGTAAGATCAACAATAGAACAATAATTCTATTTCTCCTAGTATAGATTATGGACCAATAAAAGGAAAGAATTTTTTTCCCAATCATGGTTCTGTTTTGCCTATATCAAACTAAGAGCATTTACTCAAACAAAATTTGGAACAATGCAATATTCTACTAAGCAGAGATGGATATAGAATTTTTAGGAAATGGATGCACTACTTAAAAAAAAGAGGAAAAAATTCAAACATCTCTATAACAGATTTATTGATTCCTTTTTTTTTTTGTTATAACGAAATGTTATTATAGAAAACATATATTTTAACATAGCATAAAAATTGGATAGTTGTTATATAGCGATAATGCTATAGAGAGGTCTGACCGTATTAAATGCAAATTGTTCCACATTCCTTTTGGTAAATAACTCAACATAGTGCACCATTCCGTCTTTTTGGAGCATGGATGACAACATTTAATATTGTACTAATTTTAAAAAATATATACATAAAATATCTAATTTTGCGAAAAGATCATGGGTTCATATACCGCATAATCTCCCTATAAGTTCGCCCATGCTACTGTAAACATTTGCTCAACCAATAGATGTACTAAATTTTACCCATTGCAACAAATTGTTGTATTTAGACGAGACAGTTTCATACATATCAATAGATGTTATGCTCCAATCCAAATTGAGAGATAAAAAGAAGAATAAAATGATTTCAAATCCATGTGGGGACAAATAAACAAGCATCTGCTGATCCTGTTACTAGTCTTCGAAAGTTATAAACTACCTATGATCTAATTTCAGAACTAATAAAAGGGGGAACCCAAAATATAATTGCAGACCTTAGCTTGTATAAATCTCAGCATAAAATAGTAACATTTGCTAGGTCAAATCAATCATATATATATAAAATAAAAAAATAAAAAAGTGAATAATAAGGGAAAGAAATTGAATGACAAAACTAGATTTGGAAAGAATCAAACTCACCAAAATCCAATCACTGTCTTTCATTGTAAGAGAAATCACGAGCAAAAATCAGTGTCTCCTCTTGGCTGGTCAGCTATTAACTTGCCAACTAGAATTAATTGAAGAAGCAAATCAGTTCAGGCTCATAAATTATATCACGAAGATCATATAGAGTTCATTTTAAAAAGAATAGGATATCATACCATATTAAGATATCAAGATCAGCAAGACTAACAATTAAGTAACATTTTGTAAAAATAAAAAGAACAGACGGATGTTAGTACATACATATATTTTTTTATATTTTTGTTTACCCATCTGAAATAACTGACCCGATTAATTTAGATTCGTGTCTAGTAGGCTTGTTTAAGGAAACGTGTTTGACTCTCTTTAATCCATTTTGGATTATGCTTCCTCTGATGTTACTTCAACTTCCTGAAAATTGAACCAATCAGAAGCAACGGTACAAGTTTTTTTTTTCCATTTTGCGAGCTTTTCTTCTTTTTAACTGTATTGAAATATCAACTGTTACTAATAGCAAACAATATTTAATGGGGTTATTTGCGCAAATAGCCATTATTATGTGCTCTACAATATTTAAAAACTTTGCAAAACTAGCCACTCTTAAAGTATTGGCACCAAACCACCACATATCTTTTTTCAGTCAAAGTTTAGTTGCAGCGATAATCTGAAGTTCAGCTACATTAATAATACAAAATTCAAACTAATGATTTGACATTGAGTTGCAGCAGTTCAAACTTCAGATCAATGGTCATATATTTGTTGATTCATCTCTTGAAAATTTAATCTTCTACTTTCATTTTGGTGTTTAAGTTTGTAAATTCTAAATTAACTAAGTATTTTTTGTAATAGATCTATTCTTTAGGAAATTTAATCAGTTAGTAGGAGTAACTCTTATACAAACTCAAAAGTTAATTCAAATTGCCTCAGATTAAGTAGCCAGTTATATTGTGATATAGTATTTAGTTTTCTTTAGGCACAAATTCATTTGTATTTAGCTTACTTTATATATTTTTTAATTTTCTATTTAAGGGCGGCGGAAGACGCCCATTCCCCTCTCTACAAACTTGTTTAGATAGTGAAATCAACAAATATACTCACAAGACACTCTTCAAACTTGAAAGATAATCAAACATAGTGTTTTGAATTAATTATATGGTGTAGATATACAAGTCCGATCTGTTGGTAGCAATTTGGATTCAGCTTGGTTTCACTGAAAAGCTACAGTGAAGTCAGTAAGTTAAAAATTGGAGAACGCAAGAGCTTTTTAAACACACAAGAAAACAGATATTTTTGTTACATTTTACATTAAAGTCTACACAATTCATGATACCAATACCAAAAAAAAAACTAGTCTGATATTTTTTTTTATGCTTAGAACAAAGAAAAATGAAACAGAACTTAAATTCATCAATTATGCAATTAAAAAATAAGTTTAGGGAAGCTTTTTAAATATATCTAGCTTTCCGAACTTTCTGTGATGCTTTCTACTCCAGTAGTACTCCTTTGGCGAGATCAAGCTTTCCACATAGCTAATGGTGCGAGTGCGACATATAGATACTTTCTTTCCGCCAACATGAATATGTTTTGCATATTATCATTCTTCGGATTGTATATAACAAATTTCCTTTCAAGATCATATATCTCCAAAACTAGTTCTCTATCTCCTGTCACGAAAAAGGGCGTTACAATTCCATAATAAGGATGTATTTCTAGATTCCTTATGAAAAATAAGGTTTATATACGGTCAAAATAGATTTCGACCTTCGTACGATTGATCGAGGTCGAAACATAATGGATCGAAAAAAGACTGCGTAATATCGAGATGGGTTCCGAAGATGGTACGAACGAGATTCAGATTTCAGGTATAGGTCAAACACCGAGTCGAAGTCATTATCGAGCTCGGATCCGAATCGAACTATGATGAGATGATTTCGAGCTTAAGGGGCAGAGGCCAACCGATACCGAGCCCGAATCATCACCTGATCCCGAGTCTACATCGAACTCAAGAAACAATACCGACCAACGCCGAGGCCGATCGTGCTCGAGCTCACAGACAAGAGTCGTTGCAAACACACTAAGGGAGAGAATTTCGGCGGAAATTAGGAAAAAACTGATTTATCATGGTTTCTCCACTATGTATTTTTAATTATATCTAAAGTAAGATCCTCCACTATAAAGAGGATGGCTATATTTCTGTAGAAGGCAGTTTTTTCTTTGCTTACATTGTAACTAAAGCATCATGCACTCCTATATTAAAGAGTTATTCCTTTAAGCTTCATACATTGATTCATCTTGCTTAGTCCTAAAAATCATCTTCTTTCCAACCTTGTTTATTTGGTATCCATATTTAAGATTTCTATTTATCTTTACGATTTGTATTAAGTTATACCACATATCCTTAGAACTACGTATAAATTTAACTCTATCCGTTTTTCGGGTAAACAGTTTGGCGCCCACCGTAGGGCTAAGGATAATAGTGGTTATTTGATACAAACCTGCAATACACACCGTTTTACGCTTGTCTTTCGAGAGTATCTTTGGCTTCGGATTAGCAAGGACAAACCCCCGATTAATGGCATTACCTATCGAAAACTAAGCCGGCCTACAATATGAAACCAGCAACTTGATGCCCAGGGCCGGAAGTCCGCTTGTCGATGTTGAAGCTCGAGTCGAAGTACCACTAGACGTTAATTTGCATATGGCCCTTGAGGCAAACCAACGTTCTGAAACTGAACACAGCATTCATGGTGGTGCTCGATCTGCAGCCCGAGACACCCATAACATTGAGGAAAACGACGTCAACTTGTGTGTGATTTTTAAAATGTTGCAAGCCCAACAAGTAGTGATAGCTCAGTTGCTGAGCCAAACCCAGCTACCGAGCAGGCCGAAGCCCAGTCCACCTCGAGAAATTTTCTACAGAACGGAGCCAGCCATAGTGAGGTCAAATGAGAAAGAATCGGGGACTACTCCCGAAATTGCTAAAATACTCGAGGAGCTCACAAAGTGAGTCGAAGCCAACGATAAAAAAGTAAAAATATATAACTCCAGGGTCGATCAGATCCCAGGGGATCCACCAATGATAAAAGGGTTGGATTCCAAAAATTCGTGCAAAAGACTTTTCCCTCGAGCGCAGCCCCAAAACCAATCCCCAAAAAATTCCAAATTCCCGAAATTCCCAAATATAACGGAACGACCGACCCCAAAGAACACATCACCTCTTAAACGTGTGCCATCAAAGGGAGATGATTTAGAGGACAATGAAATTGAATCTGTCAAAGAGAGCAATGATTTGGTATCACAACCTACCAACGAATTCCATCAACTCATTTGCCATGTTAGCAGTTTCTTTCGTAAAGGCACATGTCGGGGCCATAAAGGTCGCAAGGAGGAAATCTGACATTTTCAAGGTAAGACAAAAGGATAACGAGATGCTAAGGGAGTTCGTATCTCGTTTTCAAATGGAACGAATGGATCTGCCACCAGTCACATACGATTGGGTTGTTCAGGCTTTCACTCAAGGTTTGAACAAACGAAGTTCGACGGTATCACGATGGTTGAAGCACAACTTGATCGAGTACCCAGCTATAACTTGGGCCGACATGCACAATCGGTACCAATTAAAAATTAGAGTCGAAGATGATCAGTTGGGGGCTTAACCCGCTGCTCGAAGGGATATCAATCGAGAACAAGGTCCGATCAGGGACCGTTACCAACCGTATAGTGGAAAACACATAATAAATGTAGTGAGACGTAACACCGGACAAAGCAACAGATGAAGTGATCGAAGACAAGGGTCTCGGGGGCTGACAGACAGAAGTGGGTTTGACAGGCTTACTGGATCTAAGGAAGTACCTCGACTATCGGAGCATAGCTTAAGCATTGATGCATCCGCCATCGTGTCGACTATCAGACGCATCAAAGACACTAAATGGCCTCGACCCATGAAGACCTATACTGACTAAAGGAATCCCAATCAAATGTGTGAATATCATGGCACCCATGGCCATGAAACGGAAGATTGCAGACAACTAAGAGATGAGGTAACCCAGTTATTCAATCAAGGGCACCTTCGAGAATTTTTAAGTGATAGGGCAAAGAACCATTTCAAAAACAGGAATTTCGGTGAGCAAAACGAACAAGAAGAAGAACAGCACATCATCCACATGATCATCGGCGGTGTCGATACCCCTCAAGGGTCGGTGCTTAAACGCACTAAGACATCGATTATGAGAGAAAAGCAATCTCGAACTCAGGATTACGCACCCATAGGAACTTTGTCCTTCAATGATGATGATGCAGAAGGAGTCATACAACCTCATAACGATGCACTGGTAAAATCCGTACTTATGAATAAAACTAAAGTTAAACGTGTGTTAGTTGATCCAGGTAGCTCGTCCAACATCATTAGATCGAATGTTGTAGAACAACTCGGTCTACAGGACCAGGTCGTACCCACGAACCTGGTTCTAAACGGATTCAATATGGCATGTGAAACTACCAAAGGCAAGATAATTCTACCACTAAACGTGGTCGGGACCATCCAGGAAACAAAGTTCCACGTAATTGAAGGTGACATGAGGTACAACGTCCTTTTGGAAGGCCATGGATCCACAACATGAGAGTTGTACCTTCGACCCTACACCACATTCTTAAATTCTCAACATCGAGGGGGGTCAAAATAGTGTACGGAGAACAACCGGACGCAAGAGAAATATTTGTCGTCAAGGAAGCTAATCCAATATCCTCGCCTTCGCCAATAAAGGGATTGATCTCAAAAGGGGAACAAGATGCCAAATAGGAATAACAGATATCAGCTTTAACCCAACCAGAAAATCAGAAGATCGATGAAGATGATGATCAAAGGATCCCTCGATCCTTCGTGCTTCCTGATGATTCCGACGCTACCCAATCAACGATTGAAGAGTTGGAGCAAGTCATACTAATCGAGAATTTGCCTGAACGAAAGGTATACCTAGGAACGAGATTAACCCCTGAACTCAAGAATATGCTTATTCAATTTCTTATCGATAACATGGATTGTTTTGCTTGGTCCCATTTAGATATAACAGGGATCCCACCGGATATAACGATGCATCGGCTAAGCCTGGACCCTAGGTTCCAACCATAAAGCAAAACGGAAATCCCCAATCCGAGGTAAAACATGCATTCATAAAGGACGAGGTAACTAAACTTCTCATAATAGGGTCCATTTGGGAGGTGAAATATCCCGAATGGTTAGCCAATGTAGTTGTAGTCCCTAAAAAAGGAAACAAACTTAGAATGTGCGTAGATTACAAGGATTTAAACAGGGCATGTCCCAAAGATTCTTTTCCACTACCTAACATCGATCGCATGATCGATGCCACGGCTGGCCACGAGATCCTTACTTTTCTCGATGCCTAATCCGAGTATAATCAAATCCAAATGAACCCGGAAGACTAGGAAAACATTTCATTTCTCACCAAGTATGGAACATATTGTTATAATGTGATGCCCATTAGGCTAAAAAATGCAGGAGCTACTTACAAACGCCTAGTAAACAAAATGTTTGAGGAACAAATAGGTAAATCAATGGAAGTTTATATTGATGACATGCTAGTTAAGTCCATGCGCGCAGAGGACCATTTGACCCATTTGCATGAAACATTCAAGATTTTAAGATACAACATGAAGCTCAACCCCGAGAAATGTGCTTTCGGGGTCGGTTCGGGCAAGTTCCTCGGCTTCATGGTGTCAAATCAGGGGATCAAGATTAACCCAAATAAAATCAAGGCCATTGAAGACATCGCCATCGTGGACAACGTAAAAGTCGTACAGAGGCTAACAGGATGGATTGAAGCCTTGGGCCAATTCATTTCAAGGTCGTTAGATCGAAGTCACAAATTTTTCTCTCTACATGAAATGGTGCAGGTCACTTTGCACCATTTCAAAAATTGGACTTTACAACATGTTCCACGAGAGCAAAATAGTGAGGCCGATGCACTTGCAAATTTGGGATCATCGGTCGAGGAAGGCGAGATAAGCTCGGGGACTCTCGTTCAGCTCTCGAGATTCGTGATCGAAGAAGGTTATGCCGAGATAAATTCTACAAGCTTAACCTGGGATTGGAGGAATAAGTATATTGAATACTTAAAGAATGTAAAGCTCCCATCGGACCCTAAATATTCGAGGGCCCTACGAACCAAAGTCGCTTGATTCACATTAACTGCAGACGGGACGTTATACCGAAGGACATTCGATGGACCATTGGCAGTATGCTTAGGTCCAGGAGACACCGACTACGTCCTATGTGAGGTATACGAGGCCACTTGTGAAAATCACTCTAGTGTCGATTCATTAGTCCAAAAAATAATCAGGGCAGGGTATTATTGGATCGATATGGACAAAGATGCAAAGGAGTTTGTTCGAAAATGTGACAAATGTCAAAGGTTTGCACCAATGATCCATAAGCCCGAAGAGCAACTTCACTCAGTCTTATCCCCATGGCCATTCATAAAATGGGGAATGGATATCATCGGCCCTCTTCCATCGACCCTAGGTAAAGCTAAATTCATTTTATTTATGACTGACTATTTCTCTAAATCGATTGAAGCACAGGCGTTCCTGAAAGAAAGAGAGAAAGTGGTTATAGACTTTATCTGGGATCATATCGTATGTCGATTCGGGATACCCGCAAAATAGTATGTGACAATGGGAAACAATTTGTCGGCAGCAAAGTGATGAAATTCTTCAAAGACCATAAAATAAAAAGGATACTATCAACACCATATCACCCTAGTGGGAACGGACATGCCGAATCAACGAACAAAACTATCATTCAAAACCTAAAGAAGAGGTTGAACGACGCTAAGGGAAAATGGAGAGAAATCTTACCCGAAGTTCTTTGGGCATATCGAACAACATCAAAATCTAGTATGTGGGCAACCCCGTTCTCCTTAGTATATGGCTCCGAAGCCTTGATTCCAGTCGAAGTCGGGGAGCCCAGTGCCAAGTTTCTATATACAACAGAAGAGTCAAATAATGAGGCAATGAACACTAGCCTCGAATTATCGGATGAAAAACGAGAAGCTGCTCACGTCCAATTGGCTGCCCAAAAGTAGCGAATCAAAAGATACTATAATCGAAGAACCAAGCTTCACCATTTTAAACTCGGAGACTTAGTGCTAAGGAAAGTCACCCTCAGTACTCGAAATCCAAACGAAGGAAAACTAGGACCGAACTGGGAAGGACCGTATCAGGTTCTCGAAAACGTCGGAAAAGGATCATACAAGCTCGGTATTATAAACGGCAAACAACTATCTAGCAATTGGAATGTGTCGCACCTAAAATGATACTACTGTTAAGGTACGACCCTCCTATATTCATTTATATTTCGAAACTAACCCTTGCAGAAGCCCGATCAGGAACAAGGATGGATCCTTCAATACGAAGTCCTAGGTCTGAAAGCACGTGTTGCACTCTTTTTCCCTTAGACCGGTTTTATCCCAAATGGGTTTTTCGGAAAGGCTTTTAATGAGGCAACCATTGATCGTGCTAAACTTAGAAATAATTCGACAGTATCCGAGGCCTCTTTACAATCGACCTCGAATACTGGGGGGCATTAGCGCTCAAATATATCAAGTTCTGATGCAAGAAAGTTACTTCGTAACAACAGGGTTCCAATAGAAAAAATTGTAAGAGCCAAATGGTCAAAACGAACTATGCTCATGTAGTTGGCCCGAGCCCTGGCGCAAAACATGAACACATGTATAATGACTTGCAAATAAAGTGAACACATGTATAATGACTTGCAAAGAAAGTTTTCTTCTTTACCAATATCTCATATCCAAGAAATATTCCTCTATTTCGAGATTTATTATGAAAACAGGATTGAGATAAATCTCCGAGTTCGAGCAAGCACTCACTCGCCCCTTACGCCTACGAGCTATATTACTTCGAGTTCGAATCATTTACTCGACTACTAAGCCTACAGGCTACTTTTATTTCTCATTTGAGAAAGCACTCACTCGACCATTACGCTTATGGGCTACATTACTTCGAGTTCGAATCATTCACTCGACTACTAAGCCTACATGCTACTTTTATTTCGAGTTCGAGCAAGCACTCACACTACCACTACGCCTACGGGCTATATTACTTCGAGTTCGAATCATTCACTAGACTACTAAGCCTACGGGCTACTTTTATTTCGAGTTCGAGCAAGCACTCACTCGACTATTACGCTTACGGGATATATTACTACGAGTTCGAATCATTCACTAGACTACTAAGCCTACAGGATACTTTTAATTCGAGTTTGAGCAAGAACTCACTCGACTATTATGCCTACGGGCTATATTACTTCAAGTTCGAATCATTCACTCGACTACTAAGCCTACGGGCTACTTTTATTTCGAGTTCAAGCAAGGACTTAATCGACTAATAAGCCTACGGGGTGTATTACTTCAAGTTCAAACAATCACTCAACTCGACTACTAAGCCTATGGGCTACCTTATTTTAAGTTTGAGTAAACACTCACTCGATTATAAAGGCTATGAAGTCCAAATTCGATCAAATTGCCTAAATCCTTATGAAAACATTCATAAGGCATGAATAAAATCTTCACAAGGCAGGAAACAAAATAGAAGCATGTCGGTAAAAGAAAAAGATATTTATATGTATATACAAGATTGTTTACATGATTGATTGCAACATAGAAACTAAGGGCTAAGTTTCTTGGTTATCTCCGGGAGCGGTCTCTTCTCCACCGGGCTCCCCCCCATTCTCGGACTCGCTCTTACTCCCATCATCGTCATCATTATCATTATCTTCATCATCGGAAGTCAAGGCTTTTTTATCTCTTCAGCGAGATCGAAACCTCGAACATGGATCTCCTCGAGGGTGTCCCTCCGAGATCGGCACTTAAAACGTTTAGCGACCCAATGTGCTCGTGTATCGGCGGTCTTGGCTGCCTCTCTTGCTTAGACCTGGGCAGCTTCAGCATTGGCCCGATAGACGGCCATGAGTGCATTCGCATCGGCCTTTGCCTTTTCGGCGTTAGATTCGGCCTTGGTAAGTTCTGAAGCCAACCGAGCCTTGAGCTCCTCAATTAGTCTTGCTTGAACCGAGCCTTTCTCCTTCATACTTTGAAGTTTGTTTTCGGTTGATGATAATTGGGCTCAAGCAGCTTCTTTCTCTGCAGCAAAGCAGTCCATACCTTCTTTCCACTTCAAAGACTCCGCTTTTATCACATCGACCTCCTCACGGAGTTTTCCGATCATCTCAATTTTCTGCTGCAGCTGTGAGACCGAAAAATTAGCCATCGTTCTGGTATCGAGCCCATAGGTTTTTAAAAGTATCATTACTTACTCGGACAAATTGGTCTGATCTTGGTGAGCCTTGGCTAACTCAGCTTGGTCGTCTTTTATTTCCTCTCCCCTTTGCCCTAAGAGAAGTTTAAGGGAGTTCCTCTCCTCCGTAACCCGTTGAAGGTCGGTCTCGTATCGATGCAGCTCGGTTCGAGACCGAGAACATGTTTCTCGATGACCTGCCGCGGCCTACAAAGAAAGAAGAAACGAAGTTATAAAAGAAAGGCAAACATAAAGGTAATGCCAACAAAATAATTTAAGGCTTACCTGATTCAAAGCCTGCTGCACTCCGTGAAAACGATCCGATACATCACTAGTACCGGCAACGTCCTCGACACTAGTAAAAAGGTCATGAAAAGCATCATCTCCATCATGAGGCATGTCTAGTTCGAGGGGTCCCAAAGCTTGGGCTTCCCGAATCGCCCCTGCGGAAAAAGTAGGGAAGGTTGGCGAGTCTTCGATTGCTACTGCCCCAAGTGAATCACTTGGAGAATTCTCTTCGATTCGAAGAGATTCAGAGAGAGCTCCTTCTTACATATCCCCCATCCGTTGGCTTCAGTGGAAAGCATCTTCGATTTCCAAGAACTCGGGGACTCTGTCTGAATTTTCTCCGATATATCCTCAGTTCGAGTCGGAGCCTTATAAACCACCATCGATCCAGCTGCCTGTGGAACGTCGGTGGTCTTATTCGTTCGGGCCGCCACCGCGGACCCAACATTTTCTTCTTCTTCTTCGTCTTCATCCCTTAGATGCAAAACTGATTCTACTGTCAAAGGAATGGTATTCTTGTTCGGCTTACGAGCCGTCCTCTTTTTCGGTTTTGGATCTTCGAGAATGGAGGCCCCTTTCCTCTTATTATCTTTCACCGACTTTGGAACAGAGGCCGAAGCCCCTTCCTTGACGGACGAGGGCCTCAAAACCGCATCTTTGCCCACACCTACATACGGAAAATTTTATTAAAATATATGGAAAGCATCTTGTTAGAACAACTAAAAAATATTTGTTGATTCCTCTCTTGAAAATTTAATCTTCTACTTTCATTTTGGTGTTTAAGTTTGTAAATTCTAAATTAACTAAGTATTTTTTGTAATAGATCTATTCTTTAGGAAATTTAATCAGTTGGTAGGAGTAACTCTTATACAAACTCAAAAGTTAATTCAAATTGCCTCAAATTAAGTAGCCAGTTATATTGTGATATAGTATTTAGTTTTCTTTAGTACTCTCATTTGTATTTAGCTTACTTTATATATTTTTTAATTTTCTATTTAAGGGCGGCGGAAGACGCCCATTCCCCTCTCTACAAACTTGTTTAGATAGTGAAATCAACAAATATACTCACAAGACACTCTTCAAACTTGAAAGATAATCAAACATAGTGTTTTGAATTAATTATATGGTGTAGATATACAAGTCCGATCTGTTGGTAGCAATTTGGATTCAGCTTGGTTTCACTGACAAGCTACAGTGAAGTCAGTAAGTTAAAAATTGGAGAAGAGCTTTTTAAACACACAAGAAAACAAATATTTTTGTTACATTTTACATTAAAGTGTCTACACAATTCATGCTACCAATACCAAAAAAAAAAACTAGTCTGATATTTTTTTTTTATGCTTAGAACAAAGAAAAATGAAACAGAACATAAATTCATCAATTAAGCAATTAAAAAAAGATTAGATAAATTTTTTAACTATATCTAGCTGTCCAAACTTTTTGTGGCGCTTTCTACTCCAGTAGTACTCCTTTGGCGAGATTAAGCTTTCCACATAGCTAATGGTGCGAGTGCGACATATAGATACTTTCTTTCCGCCAACATGAATATGTTTTGCATATTATCATTCTTCGGATTGTATATAACAAATTTTCTTTCAAGATCATATATCTCCAAAACTTGTTCTCTATCTCCAGTCACGAAAAAGGGCGTTACAATTCCATAATAAGGATGTATTTCTAGATTCCTTATGAAAAATAAGGTTGTCCATGATTCCTTTACCTCATATTCCTTCATGACAAATATCTCAACACTCCCCTTATATGCTCTTTCAAGCAAGCTATACATAGAAATTCATTTAAAACTCCTAAACCAACTATAGCATTCTCTCCTTGATCAGTTTTAGGCTCAGGGACGGGTAACATGTGCAACTTTTCATTTCAGAGATAGGATCAAAATAAATTATTTCCTTACAAGGACAAAAACTATCTCACATAAACCTTACTCTGTAGTGAAGTCGTCCATCGGTCCATGCAGTGTAATCCCATTATGGACTAAGCGGAAGTCGCAAGAAAATTTGACTCTCCTCCATCTTTTGTCTTTCATTAGACTGGCAACTATAACAAATTCACCACCATCATCTCGGGTCTGATGCTGCATAATTAGCACTGCCTTGTAAACTTTCTTGGATGAGTCAAAACAAAGCCCCCCATTTATAAAATAGCCCTCCGAATACAAGCGGTCAAGCTCAAGCACTTTGGTGCAAAATCGGGTGGCAGGATTCCACAAGTAGATATGCTTGTTTATATTAACCAGTATAAGACCATGACAAGAATCCAAAAGCATACAAGTTCCTGTTATAATCTCATCATCCCTTATCACGTAAGAAAACTTGCGGTCTCTCAAAATGAGTTGTTGGTTTATGAATCGGAAGGCCGTTGACTCTGAATAACCTTTTTTTGCGCTTTGAATAGTGTTTAGACATCATGGCTATCGCTCCTTATTGTCGTTGATTCGAGTGCTGGAATTTTGGGCTTGAAATCCAAGAATTCCATGGCTTAGAAACACACTTGAATCGTAACAGGATTTCACCGGTAAATTTGAGAGAATATTCATAATGATTTCGTTGGGTACATGATTTGCCATTCGTCTGTTTTCGTGTGGTGTTTGAAGTTGTCACGACCCAAAATCCCATCACAGGCGTCGTGATAGCACCTAGTCTTTAAGACTAGGTAAGCCGATTTCAATTATATTTTGAAACTATTTTTTTTTAAAACTAACAGTGAAAATAATTACAATATACAGCCTCCCGAAACTGGTAGTACTGAGTCACGAACTCTAACTAAATACATGGAATGATCACGAGGACCGAATATACAATACTGTTTGATTACACATTAACAGTACAATGAAATAAAAAAGACTCCAAGGGACTGCGACGACTAAGCAGCTCTACTTTGAATCCTTACGATCCCGCTTTAACTCTGCTCAAGTCCAATGTCTCCAATACCTGGCTCTACACAAAAATGTGCAGAAGTGTAGTATGAGTACACCACGATCGGTACCCAGTAAGTATCAAGACTAACCGCAGTGGAGTAGAGACGATTACAGTCAAGACACTCACTAGTCTAATAATCTGTGCAATATAATATACAAAATAATAGGAAACAAATAACAATAAGGGCAATATAAAACAACCAGTGATGTGCACACTAAGATAATAAAATCACCATTAATATCGCTCAACAATTGATAAATACATTTACACCCAGTTAAATTAAGTTCTTCAATTAAATATCTTTCACACATAATTCTTACGAATAAAACTCTTTTTCAAATATAATTTCTTCAAATAAATATCTTTCGAATATAAAATTCTTTCAATAAATATCTTCAAATATAATTTCCTTAAATAAATATCTTTCAAATACAAGTATTTCATATAATTCTTTTTGAATAAAAATCCTTCCAAATAAATATTTTGAATATAATTCTTTCAATTAAAAGTCACCATGTGACACCTCATTTTAAAACAATAAAAATACGGGTCTCAATCCATTTTTATATTTTTCATAAACACGGGTCCCACCCCATTTTTAATGTTTCCACGGCACCTCGTGCCCATAATTAAATCATCATATTTTCCCGCACCTCGTGCCCTCATTTCATATCACAACTGCACGGATAACTCACGTGCCAAATATCATTATCATTTCATCACAGCACCTCATGCTCACATTTCATATCTCAACTACATGGACAATTCACGTGCCAAATATCCTCATTATTTACTCACAGCACCTCGTGCCCACATTTCATTTTATAATCCGTCTGGCCATAGCCACAGGCTCTCAATTTCAACATAAATCATATTGTTATCAATTTACCAACAACATCACAAATTGCACAAGGTATAAAAATAAACACAAGAAAATCACAACATCACATGAAAATCATCAACACCACAACCCCACATCATCACATATCGTCCCTGACAATAGCCACCCTTATCTCTCCTATTGCCACCCTTATCGCTCCGCCCAGACAATATCAATAGCCACTCTTATCGCTCCTATTGCCACCCTTATCGCTCCGCCCAGATAATATTCCAACAACACAATAACAGTGAAATGCCAACCTTATACCCACATAATAACAACGGTGAAATGCCACCCTTATCTCCTCAAAATAATAATTCACACAACACAATAATTTACACGGCAAGTTATCATGGCAATATAACAAAATCAATTCATATTACAGTTTGCTCAATGACCACAACAAATTCCAAGGATAAAACAAAATCAATTAATTTCACAACAAATAGCCAAAAGCTCCACACAATGTGTACAACACCCAAAACAACCAATAGAGATAGAAACTACTCAACATAAAGCAAAGTCTTCATTAAATTTAAATTTTTAATAATTATATAAACACCTCTTCTTAAGCTCATTTAATTAATTATTTGCAGAGGAAAAATCCATAATGAAATTCAATTCCAATAATTATCAAACCAACAAATTCACGGAATTACATAAATAATCAAGTAACAATCACATCAAATTGTCATATAACAACAGATTCAACAACAACAAGGATTTAGGCACGATAAATAGATGATTAAATATATACCAACAATTACCCAATTTACCACACAATATGCTCAAGACTTAAACTCAATTAAAATTTACACATATAATCCGATTAAGTACTCGTCACCTCGCGTACACGGCTTTTCACATTTAACAAATGGCACATAAGACTCGATGCCTAAGGGGTAATTTTTTCACTCGAGATTAAGCAAGACACTTACCGCTTTGAAATTTTGCCGATATTCCAAAATCGCCTTCTTGCTTGAATTGACCTCCGCACCGCTCAAATCTATCCAAATTAATTGTATCACTTCATTAAAATTCATCGAAAATAATTTCGGATAATAATACGTCGACTTAAATTTTATTCCAAAAAGTCAATAAAAGTCAACACGGGACCCGCCTCACGGAACCCGACATAATTTTTATAAAATCCGAACACCCATTTCGATACGAGTTCAACCATATAAATTTTATCGAATTCCAATAACAAATCGACCTCCAAATCATAAATTTAAACCAAGAGGGTTTTCTAAATTTTTCAATACAATTCATTAATTTAGTGATAAAAATAACAATAGATTCATGTAATTTAACCAAAATCAAGTTAGAAATTCTTACCCCTATGTTTTCCTTGAAAAACTCTCAAACAATCGCCTCACCCGAGCTTCCTTGGTCCAAAAATAGAAGAATGACACGAATTTGGACTTTATTCTGCTGCCTAGGGGTTTGTTCTTCGCGTTCGCGATGAACAAATTCTTCAAAAGTCATTTTCAAACTCTTCTTAGACAGCCTCTAATATAATGGTCATAACTTTTTATACAAAACTCTAAATGATGAATGGTTTGACTTTATGAAAACTAGACTCCAAGAGCTATAACTTGTATTTTTTGCTCATTTCCTAATTTCTTATATATTATGAGATATAAGCTTCAAAAGTCAGCCATGTGCAACAGAGATTTTCAAACTCTTCTCGGACAGCCTATAGTATATCCACCATAACATTTTGTACGCATCTCCAAATGACAAATAGTTTATCTTTGTGAAACCTAGATATAAAGGGCTATAACTTTTATTTTTGGATTATCTCCAAATTCCTTATAAATTGCAAGATATGAGCCTCTAAAGTCAGACGACGAACAATAAATTTTCCTTCTTCGCGAACGCGAAGAACAAAGTCCCAACAGCAAAATCCTTCTTCGCGAACGCGAGAGGCTCCTCGCGAACGCGAAGAACAACACCAGAACCAACAACAAGCAGCATCAAAACACCTAAACTTGGTCTGGAACCACCCCAAATCAAATCCGAGGCCCCCGGGACCCCGTCCAATCGTACCAACCAGTCCCAATACATAACACGAACCTGCTCGAGTCCTCTAATCACATCAAACAACATCAAATCCATGAATCATACCCCAATTCAAGCCTAATGAACTTTGAAATTTTAAATTATATATATTGTGCCGAAACATATCAAATCAATCTGGAATGACTTTAAATTTTGCACACAAGTCATAATTGACATAACGAAACTATTCTAATTTTCAGAACCGGATTCCAGCCCCGATATCAAAAAGTCAACCCCCCGGTCAAACTTCCCAAAAATTCATCTTTCGCCATTTCAAGCCAAATTCCTCTACAGACCTCCAAATAATTTTTTGGACATGCTCCTAATTCCATAATCGCCATACAGAGCTATTGACATCATCAAAATTCCATTCCGGAGTCGTCTTCACACATTTCCGACTACGGAAAAATCCTAAGACTTAAGCTTCCGTTTTGGGGAACAAGTGTCCCAAATCACTCAGAATCATCTGGTAACTGAATTCAACTACGCACGTAAATCAATACAATAATAAGAAGTTGTTCAGGGCCTTATGCAGCCAGACAAGGCTTAAATTCTTAAAACGACAAGTCGGGTCATTACATTTTCCACCTCTTAAACAAACGTTCGTCCTCGAACGTGCTAATAATTATTCTGAGGTTACCGAATTGATGATTTTTACTTTTACACATATACTCACGGTTGGTCCCACGCTACTGCATTGGAGGTAAGTCCGGCAACTCCATCTCATTTGGGATTATTTCTTTTATCCATACTTGTGAACCTCAAGACCAATTTCTTACACTCCAAACATTTTCAGAAAGTTTGATTTTTAATCAGTGCACGGTATTAGTATCAACTGGCTGTAGCAACTCGTGCCTACGCACACATCAACTTTCTTGATAGTGTTGAAGTACTTCAAAATTTTTCTGGGGTGTTTCATTCTTCCCCGCTTAGGATCATTCTCCCTCAAACACATAACATAATTTGTCTCTTCTTTTGCACGTCTCAATCCCCCAAATTTTTACTAACTCCCAAATTTTTCAGAAATTTTGCCAAAGTCTCCCCTGTGATTGGGCCTAACCACCTGCCAGAGTAACACTAAAATAACTCCTACAACACATCCGCAACCCAACAAAATACCACAGGGTATATATCAATAACATTAATCTCAGCATTGCATTATCATAATGATATCAGGATATGAAGCACATCATATGTATGCTCATCACGATATCTCTGGTCTTAAAAGTTGTTCATAATTAATTCCAGCATCATAAATTAATCTCATATTAACCATCACCTCGTTTCAAATTTTCACAACACTGACAACATAATGTGAGGCATGAAGACCTCATGATTACTTACTCGGATTAATGAGTCACATTTAACGTCACCTGGGCACTCACCTCATAGGCTAAAACTCAATATTTACAGCACGAAAATGGCTGAATATGAATAGAAAATATACAAGAATTAGCAAATAAGCCTAACAGGCACGACTCCCTATTAATATTATTACACAAATTAAATTTCACAAGGGAGATTTTTAAACTCATAAACATTTCACCACAAGGACCTCGTCCTTATATAACTTCCATCGCGGCTTGCAGCCCGGTTTAAATATTTCACACCTTATAAAAATACGAGGATCTCATCCTCAACTCCGTATCACAAGTATTTTGCACATTGTGCCAACTGAAATTTCAATTTCCTTTCTTTCTTCTTTTCAATAAATTTCATAAATAGTTTTCACAACACATAATGAACCCTCATACCGGTAGGGCATATAATTCATAAAAATTAGAATTAATTATTCTGAAATAAATTAAACCCACAGTAATGAATAATAAAAATTACTTTTGGACTTATATCCCTCACTGTGTACAAAAATAAAATGACAGACACGAGTTCACATCTTTAATCTCCCAACCGGGATAAACATATAAGTGGGTCACAAATTTACGAAGCTCACCCATAAATGGAGCATAATAGGAGGACTCACCTCAATATTCAGAACCAAATCAAGTTAAGGGAAATTATCCTTTATAATAAAAATCAGGATCGTACCTGTAATGACACCATCTGGTGTATTGTCCCCGGCCAAATCATAGTGATTATATCAATGGGTCGGGCCTCCACCTCTTAGGCGCCCACTACCCGCCTGTCCTTCACCTCTAGCTGACTGTGCACGTGGAGTATCAACTGGAATAAAGCTTGTGGCTGGAGTGTTCAGATGAAATCCACCCCTCCCAAGTCTGGGACAATCTCTCATGATATGCCTAGTATCACCACACTCATAACAACCCCTCTGAGGTCGCGACTGCTCGTACTGAGTCTGTACCGGATAACTGGAATAACCACTGTAAGAATCTCGTGTCGGTGGTGCACTATAAATTGGAGCATCCCGAGTAATATGATGTGCGGACTGAGCTGACCGGCTGCTCGAGCCTCCGCTATAATGGGTTCTAGCTGAAGAGTAAAATCCACTTAATCCTCCAGATCTTCGAGACCTTTTGGCCTCCTTAGACTTCCTTTCCTCGCCTAAAACACCCTCAATCTTCCTTGCAATCTCCACTACTTGTTGAAATGGAGCATTAGTTTGCAACTCTCTAGCCATGCATATTTTAATATCATAATCGAGCCCCTAATGAATCTGCGGACCCGTTCTCTGATTGTAGGAACTAAGATAGGTGCATAACGAGCTAACTCACTGAACCTGATAGTATATTCTGATACTTTCATAGTGCCCTGACGCAACCGTTCAAACTCCGTGCGCCACGCATCTCGGAGAGTATGGGGAACAAACACTTTCAAGAATATTTTTGAAAATTGAGTTCAAGTTAGTGGTGTTGCATCGGCTGGTCTACCTTCTTCATAGATTTTCCACCACCGATACGCTGTGCCTGACAGTTGAAATGTAGTAAAGGCAACTCCGCTCACTTCCACAATACCTATGGTACGGAGAATACGATGACAATTTTCCAGAAATCCTTGGGCATCCTCTGTAGTTGTGCCATTGAAAGTTGGTAGATCATATTTCTTAAACCTTTCAAGTCTCTTTTGTTCTTCTTCTGATGCCTCGGGCCTGACCTCAGGACGAACTGGAATAACAGGTTGTACCGGTACTACACCCGAAACCTGACCAACGTGAACTTGCTGCTCTGGAGTTGTGGTAGGAGTCTGAGCTACTCCCCCAATCTGCAAAATATTTGGTGCAACAGAGACCAATCCCGCCTGAGTTAATGTATCAAACATACTCAGGAACTGTGCTAAGGTCTCCTGAAGTCCGGGGGTAACAACAGGTGCTTCTGGTACCTGTCCCCCAACTGGAGCTACTAGTGGCTCCTCAACTGTTGTTTTGACAGGTGCTCTAGTCACAACACGTGCCCTTTCTCGACATCTACCCCAGCCGCTACCTCGACCCCGACCTCTTGCAGCCCTAGCAGTATGTGTGGATGCCTGCTCAGCTAACCCAGTAGCATGTGTCCTCACCATCTGTGAGAGAATGGAGATACAACGGTTCAAATTCCAAATTAAACAAATTCCGCACGACAGGAATGAAAGAAATGGAAATTTCCTAACAGTTCTGTAGCCTCTCGAAGATAAGTACAGACATCTCCGTACCGATCCGCAGGACTCTACTAGACTCGTTCGTGACTCGTAGAACCTATGAACCTAGAGCTCTGATACCAACTCGTCACGATCCAAAATCCCACCACAGGCATCGTGATGGCACCTAATCTCTAAGACTAGGTAAGCCGATTTCAATTATATTTTGAAGCTATTTTTTTTAAACTAACAGCGGAAATAATTGCAATATACAACCTCCCAAGACTGGTAGTATTGAGTCACGAACTCTAACTGAATACATGAAATGATAACGAGGACCGAATATACAATACCGTTTGATTACACATTAACAGTACAATGAAATAAAAAGACTCCAAGGGACTGCGACGACTAAGCAGTTCTACCTTGAATCCTTACGATCCCGCTTTAACTTTGCTCAAGTCCAATGTCTCCAATACCTGGCTCTGCAAAAAAATATGCAGAAGTGTAGTATGAGTACACCACGGTCGGTACCTAGTAAGTATCAAGACTAACCTCAGTGGAGTAGAGACGAGGTACATTCAAGACACTCACTAGTCTAATAACCTCTGCAATATAATATACAAAATAATAGAAAACAAATAACAATAAGGGCAACATAAAACAACCAGTGATGTGCACAGTAAGACAATAAAATCACCATTAATATCGCTCAACAATTGATAAATATATTTACACCCAGTTAAATCAAGTTCTTCAATTAAATATATTTTACACATAATTCTTACGAATAAAACTCTTTTTCAAATATAATTTTCTCAAATAAACATCTTTCGAATATAAAATTCTTTCAATAAATATCTTCAAATATAATTTCCTTAAATAAATATCTTTCAAATACAATTCTTTCATATAATTCTTTTTGAATAAAAATCCTTCCAAATAAATGTTCTGAATATAATTCTTTCAATTAAAAGTCACCATGTGACACCTCATTCCAAAATCATAAAAATACGGGTCTCAGCCCATTTTCATATTTTTCATAAACATGGGTCTCATCACATTTTTCATGTTTCCACGGCACCTCGTGCTCATAATTAAATCATCATATTTTCGCGGCACTTCGTACCCTCATTTCATATCACAACTGCACAGACAACTCACATGCCAAATATCATTATCATTTCATCACAACACCTCTTGCCCACATTTCATATCTCAACTGCACGGATAATTTACGTGCCAAATATTCTCATTATTTACTCACGGCACCTCGTGCCCACATTTTATTTTATAATCCGTCTGGCCATAGCCACAGGCTCTCAATTTTAACATAAATCAGATTGTTATCAATTTACCAACAACAAGACAAATTGCATAAGGTATAAAAATAAACACAAAAAAATCACAACATCACATGAAAAGCATCACCACAACCCCACATCATCACATATCGTCCCTGACAATAGCCACGCTTATCGCTCCTATTTCCACCCTTATCGCTCCGCCCAGACAATATCAATAGCCACCCTTATCGCTCCTATTGCCACCCTTATCTCTCCGCCCAAACAATATTCCAACAACACAACAACAGTAAAATGTCACCCTTATACCCACATAATATCAATGGTGAAATGCCACCCTTATCTCCTCAAAATAATAATTCACACAACACAACAATTTACACGGCAAGTTATCACGGCAACATAACAAAATCAATTCATATTACAGTTTGCTCAATGGCCACAACAAATTCCAAGGATATAACAAAATCAATTAATTTCACAAAAAATAGCCAAAAGCTCCACACAATGTGTACAACACCCAAAAACAACCAATAGAGATAGAAACTACTCAACATAAAGCAAAGTCTTCATTAAATTCAAATTTTTAATAATTATATAAACACCTCTTGTTAAGCTCCTTTAATTAATTATTTGCAGAGGAAAGATCCATAATGAAATTCAATTTCAATAATTATCAAACCAAAAAATTCATGAAATTACATAAATAATCAAGTAACACTCACATCAAATTGTCATATAACAACATATTCAACAACACCAAGAATTTAGGCACGACAAATAGATGATTAAATATATACCAACAATTACCCAATTTACCACACAATATGCTCAAGACTTTAACTCAATAAAATTTTACACATATAAACCGAGTACGTACTCGTCATCTCGCGTACACGGCTTTTCACATTTCACAAATGGTACAAAAGACTCGATGCCTAAGGGGTAATTCCCCCACTCGATATTAAGTAAGACACTTACCTCTTTGAAGTTATGCCGATATTCCAAAATCGTCTTCTTGCTTGAATTGACCTCCGAACCGCTCAAATCTATCCAAATTAATTGTATAACTTCATTAAAACTCATCGGAAACAATTTCGGATAATACGTCGACTTAAAATTTTATTCCAAAAAGTCAATGCGGAACTCGCCTCTCGAAACCCGACATAATTTTCATAAAATCCGAACACCTATTCCGATACGAGTTTAACCATACCAATTTTATCAAATTCCAATAACAAATCGATCTCCAAATCTTATTTAAACCAAGAGGATTTTCTAAATTTTTCAACTGAATTTACTAATTTTATGATAAAAACAACAATAGATTCATGTAATTTAACCAAAATCAAGTTAGGAATTCTTACCCTAACGTTTTCCTTGAAAAACTCTCGAACAATCACCTCACCCAAGCTTCCTTGGTCCAAAAATGGAAGAATGACATGAATTTGGACTTTATTCTACTGCCCAGAGGTTTGTTCTTCGCGTTCGCGACACCCCCTCGCGTGAGCGATGAACAAATTCTTCAAAAGTCATTTTCAAACTCTTCTCAGACAGCCTCTAGTATAATGGTCATAACATTTTGTACAAAACTCCAAATGATGAATGGTTTGACTTTCTGAAAACTAGACTCCAAGATCTATAACTTTTATTTGTTGCTTATCTCCCAATTCCTTATATATTATGAGATATAAGATTCCAAATTCAGCCCTATGCAATAGAGATTTCCAAATTCTTCCCGGATAGCCTATAGTATATCCACCATAAAAAGTTTGTACACAACTCTAACTGACAAAGTCTATATTTTTCTGAAACCTAGACACAAAGGGCTATAACTTTCATTTTTGGATTATCTCCAAATTCCCTATAGATTGTGAGATATGAATCTCTAAAATCATACGACGAACAACAAAATTTCCTTCTTCGCGAACGCGAGAACCTCTTCGCGAACGGGAAGAACAAAGTCCCAACAGCAAAATTCTTCTTCGCGAACGCAAGAGGCTCCTCGCAAACGCAAAGAACAACGCCAGAACCAGCAACCTGCAGCATCAAAATACCCAAACTTGGTCTAGAACCACCCCGAATCAAACCCGAGGCCCCCGGGACCCCGTCCAATTGTACCAACCAGTCCCAATACATAACACGAACATGCTCGAGGCCTCAAATTACATCAAACAACATTAAAGCCATGAATCATCACCCAATTCAAGCCTAATGAACTTTGAAATTTTAAATTCTATATCGTGTGCCAAAACACATCAAATCAATCTGGAATGACTTTAAATTTTGCACACAAGTCATAATTGACATAACAAAGCTATTCCAATTTCCAGAATTGGATTCCGGCCCCGATATCAAAAAGTCAACCCCCAGTCAAACTTTCCAAAAATTCATCTTTCGCCATTTCAAGCCAAATTCCTCTACAGACCTCCAAATAATTTTCTGGATACGCTCCTAAGTCCATAATCACCATACGGAGCTATTGAGATCATCAAAATTCCATTCCGGAATTGTCTTCATACAGTTCCGACTACGGTAAAAATCCTAAGACTTAAGCTTCCGTTTTGGGAACAAGTGTCACAAATCACTCAGAATCATCCGGTAACTGAATTCAACCACGCACGCAAGTCAATACACATAATAAGAAGCTGCTCAGGGCCTTATGCCGCCAGACATAGCTTAAATTCTTAAAACGACAAGTCGGGTCGTTACAGAAGTGAACGTTTGATTCGTTGGGTTTTCATTGTGGAAGGGAAGGCTGCCCCTACGAAACCCTAAGTTCTCAGTTTTGTGGAATAAAACACCCTATAAGTTCAACTTAAATAGGAGAAATTCTTTTTTACTTTTTCTCTCTAATATATAAAGTGATGTTAATATCTCAGAAAGAAAAAGCACTCCTAAATGTAATATCTTTTTGACGTTTTGATCCACAAGTAATTTAACTGCCACTTGTGTGAATTTTGTAAATTTATTTTGTCGATATTTGTATATTCTCCTTAGAATATAGGATAGCTCATCTCTTTTGAGAAGAAAATAAAAAAGAGTTGAAGGTTGAATTTTCTCATTAGAGAAAGGAGTAAACGGACAATAAATTGAAGAATCCATTAACGTACGTGGGGATTATTTCGATATACTCTAAAGTACGTAATTCATGAGTTATAATGATCTTTATTTTATTTATTAAAGGTCGTTGATCGAAATCTTAATCTTGATCATCTAGTTTCTTTACTGAAGTTGTGACCAGAAAAATAATTTTAGACTTTTACGAATGAATTAAAGAATAAATATAATTATTAATATGATGAGAATGTGAATTTGAAGAGACAATTTGGCACATACTTATTTTTGTTTTTCCTATCTGTGCTTTTCTCCAAGAGAGCAAATTGTCAAGATCTCTCTCGTTATGTTTATGTCTAATGTATTTGTTTACACACTCAAAAGGAGAGAAGCAGATCAGCCAATGTCAAGTGAAGGAAGAGGAGAGAATTAATTGTAAGTCTTATTATGAGTGGGGAGGAAGCAGAAAAGGATCCAGTGTCACGACCCGAAATTCCCACCAACGGGACTGTGATGGCGCCTAACATTTCACTTGCTAGGCAAGCCAATGTTAGAGAATCATTAAACCAATTCATTATTCTCATTCAGTAATTAACAATAATTAACTAAGATGAAATATAATAAGTGCGAAATATCATAAGACCGCATTAGTTACTGCCACCCGGATCTGGAGTCATAATTCACGAGCATTCTAGAATTTACTATAAGTAATAGTCTGAAAGAAATGCAACTGTCCGAATGAAAGAAAACAGTAGGGCATAAAAGATAGAGGGGGACTTCAAGGTATGTGAACGCCGACAGATCTACCTTGAGTCTCCGAACAGCGGACCAATAAAATAATCTCGATCAACCTGAGCCGGTATCAAAATCTGCACAGAAAGTGCAGAGTGCAGTATCAGTACAACTGACCCCATGTACAGGTAAGTGTCGAGCCTAACCTCGATAAAGTAATGATGCGGCTACGGCAAGGCACCTACAAATCAACCTGTAAAATTTAACTGTGTATATACAAATAATATAAATGAAGAACTAAACAGGAAACGTCGGGAGGGGAACATACTGAAGGGAATCCAAGATAAAGAACTACAATAGAATGATCACCGTAGCAGTCAATATACCATGAATCGACAGGAATAGTGAATACAATAAAGAAAAAATGCACGGCATCACCATTCGTGCTTTTACTCTCAATCTCACCATAAAATCAATAGAAACGGCACGGCATCACTCTTCGTGCATTAACTCTCATATCATGGCACGACATTACCCTTCGTGCTTTTACACTCACAATATGGCACGACATCACCCTTCTTGCGTTTACACTAACAATATGGTACGGCATCACCCTTCGTGCATTAACACTCACAATATGGTACAACATCACCCTTCGTACATTAACACTCTCCTTTACCATAATCCAATGCATAATTAACAACATGGAGATAGAATAACAAGTACAAATCTTACTTCAACATTTGGTTCCATAACATCAATCTCAACTTTGAAATAAAAACTCAATTATCACCAGAAAATCTGTAAACATGATAAGAACGATAAATTGAACAACACTAGTATAACACATAGCAATTAAGCATAGGAATGAGACAATATAAGAAAAACAGGTAAATTAGCGGCGCATAAGTACTCGTCACCTCACATATACGCCGCTCATATGAATTTCACTTAGCAAGTAATCTAAGGTTCCTAATTTCCTCAAGTCAGGGTTAGACACAACACTTACCTCGCTCCGAAGGCCACTTAATTGTCAATCACAGCTTTTCCTTTAGAATTCACCTCCAAACCACTCGTATCTATTCAAAAATGACTCAATAATATCAAATATTTCTAAAGGAATCAATTATATTGTATAAGTTAAATTTCCCAAACTTTCCTCCAAAAAGTTAAAAAATCAACCCCTGGCCCGCTTGGTCAAAACCCGAGGTTCTGACCAAAATCAATTTACCCATTCATCCCCGAGCCTGAATATATAATTAGTTTTTGAATCCGACCTCAAATTGAGGTCTAAATCCTCAAATTCCTGAAATCCCTAGTTTCTACCCTAACCCCTAATTCTACCATGAAAACTCGAGATTTTAGGTTGATAATTCATAAAATGTAATGGGTAATTGAAAGAAAATGGTTTAGAATCACTTACCTATGATTTGGGATAGAATTGGTCTTTGAAAAATCGCCCCTTGAGGTTTAGGTTTTGAAAATTTAAAGAATGAATGAAAATTCCCGTCTAAGTCCCTTTTACTTAGCTGCAGATATCGCAATTGCGACGTGAGCTTCGCAAATGCGAAGCTCGCAAATGCGAAGGAACAATCGCAATTGCGATTCCCTTCACAATCCTGCTGCCTTCGCAAATGCGAGGAAAGTGTCGCATTTGTGACCACTGAACCTCGCAAATGCGAGAACTGCTGGCCCAGGCTTCTGATCGCAATTGCGGACCCTGTTATGTTCACATTTGCGATGCCAGATCTCGCAATTGCGAGATCAGAGTCCTGCAACAGGTTCAGTTATACCATCAAAATTTTCTAAGTTCAAACCATCCCGTGCCCTATCCGAAACTCACCCGAGCCCTCGGGGCTCCAAATCGAACATGCCCACAAGTCAAAAAATATCATACGGACTTGCTCGCTCGATCCAATCGCCAAAATAACACCTAGAACTACGAATTTAGCTCCAAATCAAATGAAATTCTCAAGAACACTTTAAAATTCATATCTTCTCAACTGGACATCTGAATCACGTCAAATCAATTCCGTTTCTCACCAAATTTCACAGACAAGTCTTAAATATCATAATGAACCTGTACCGGGCTCCGAAACTAGAATATAGACCCAACACTAACAATGCCAAACATCAATCAATTTTTAAAAATAATTAATTTTCAAACTTTTAATTTACATCAAAAATTTATAACTTGAGCTAGGGACCTCCGAATTCGATTTCGAAAACTGACGGCGACGCTCCTCTCTCAATGTGATAGGCAGAAACTTCTCTATGAAGAGCTCAGAGAATTGGTCCCAAGTAAGAGCAGGCGACCCAGCTGGTCTGGTCAACAAGTAATCTCTCCACTATTTCTTGGCGAAACCAGTCATCTAAAATGCAGCAAAATCGACCCAATTGGTCTCCACTATACCCATATTTTGTAGAACCTCGTGACAGCTGTCAAGATACTCCTGGGGATCCTCTGAAGGTGCACCACTGAAGTGAACATGAAAGAGCTTGGTAAACCTGTCCAATCTCCATAAAGCCTGAGAAGACATAGCTGGCCCATCTCCGACCTGTGCCGCAATAACCGGCTGAACTAATCCGACTGGCTGAGCTGCTGGAGCCTGATACTGGGGAGCTATCTGCTCCGGAGCGGGAGTGGTGGGAGTCTTGGCTCCTCCTCCAGCCTGAGAGACTGCTGGTGCCATGGGAAATGCGTCAGTTTGGGTCACACTCTCCATACGGCCCACACTCTCCATAAGGTCCACCAAACGGACCAAAGCATCCTGAAGTACTGGGGTGGCAATGAACCCCTCCGGAACCTGAGCTGGTCCGATAGGAACAGTCTGGGCTGGAACCTCATCGTCAAGCTCTATCTGAGTCTCCATTGCTGGGGCTGCTGCTCGGGCCCTAGGCTGAGCCCTGCCCCTGCCTTGGCCTCTGGCACGGCCTCGGCCTCGACCTCTGCCCCATGTAGGAGCTGTAACTTGAGGCTCTGGCTGCTGCTCAGCTGAGGAAGCAGTACATGTTCTCGCCATCTGCGAGAGAGTAGCGTAGAAGAGTTCAATCAGTATTGAGAAAGCAAAATCGCAGGACAGAGAAGAATGGAAGTGAAACTTGTTCCTAAACTTCATAGCATCTGGAAGATAAGCACAGACGTCTCCGTACCGATTCTCCAGACTCTACTAAGCTTGCTCATGAATCGTGAGACCTAGGCAACTTAGTGCTCTGATACCAACTGTCACGACCCGGAATTCCCACCAACGGGACCGTGATGGCGCCTAACATTTCACATGCTAGGCAAGCCAACATTAGAGAATCATTAAACTAATTCCTTATTCTCATTCAGTAATTAACAATAATTAACTAAGATGAAATATAATAAGTGCGGAATATCATAAGACTATATTAATTACTGCCACCCGGATCCAAAGTCACAATTCACGAGCATTCTAGAATTTACTACAAGTAATAGTCTGAAAGAAATGCAACTGTCTGAATGAAAGAAAATAGTAGGGCATAGAAGATAGACGGGGACTTCAAGGTCTGTGAACGCCGACAGATCTATCTTGAGTCTCCGGACAGCGGACCAATAACAAAATCTCGATCAACCTGAGCCAGTATCAAAATCTGCACAGAAAGTGTAGAGTGCATCATCAGTACAACCGACCCCATGTACTGGTAAGTGTCGAGCCTAACCTCGACGAAGTAGTGACGCGGCTAAGGCAAGGCACCTACAAATCAACCTGTACAATTTAACAGTGTATATACAAATAACAGAAATGAAGAACTAAACAGGAAATGTCGGGAGGGGAACATACTGAGGGGAATACAAGATAAAGAACTACAACAGAATGATCACCAGAGCAGTCAATACACCATGAATCAACAGGAATAGTGAATACAGTAAAGGAAAAATGCACGACATCATCCTTCGTGCTTTTACTCTCAATCTCACCATAAAATCAATAGAAACGGTACGGCATCACCCTTCATGCATTAACTCTCATATCATGGCACGACATCACCCTTCGTGCTTTTGCACTCACAATATGGCACGACATCACCCTTCATGCTTTTACACTCACAATATGGCACGACATCACCCTTCGTGAATTAATACTCACAATATGGCACGTCATCACCCTTCGTGTATTAACACTCTCCCTTACCATAATGCAATGCATAAATAACAACAGGGAGATAGAATAACAAGTACAAACCTTACTTCAATATTTGGTTCCATAACATCAATCTCAACTTTGAAATAAAAACTCAATTATCACCAGAAAATCCGTAAGCATGATAAGAACGATAAATTGAACAACACTAGTATAACACATAGCAATTAGGCATAAGAATGAGACAATATAAGAAAAATAGGTAAATTGGCGACGCATAAGTACTCGTCACCTCACATATACGCCGCTCACATGAATTTCACTTAGCAAGTAATCTAAGGTTCCTAATTTCCTTAAGTTAGGGTTAGACACAATACTTACCTCGCTCTGAAGGCCACTTAATTCTCAATCATAACATTTCCTTTGGAATTCACCTCCAAACCACTCGTATCTATTCAAAAATGACTCAATAATATCAAATATTGCTAAAGGAATCAATTATATTGCATAAGTTAAATTTTCAAAATTTTCCTCCAAAAAGTCAAAAAACGACCTCGGGCCCGCTTGGACAAAACCCGAGGTTCACACCAAAATCCATTTACCCATTCATCCCTGAGCCCGACTATATAATTAGTTTTGGAATTCGACCTCAAATTGAGGTCTAAATCCTCAAATTCCCGAAATCCCTAGTTTCTACCCTAACCCCTAATTCTACCATGAAAACTCAAGATTTTAGGTTGATAATTCATAAAACGTAATGGGTAATTGAAAAAAAATGGTTTAGAATCACTTACCTATGATTTGGGGAAGCATTGGTCTTTGAAAAATCGCCCCTTGAGGTTTAGGTTTTGAAAATTTAAAGAATGAATGAAAAATTCCGTCTAAGTCCCTTTTACTTAGCTGCAGATGTCGCAATTGCGACCCGAGCTTCGCAAATGCGAAGGAAAAATCACAATTGTGATGCCCTTGACAATCCTGCTGCGTTCGCAAATGCGAGGAAAGTGTCGCATTTGCGACCACTGAACCTCGCAAATGCGAGTAGATGTTCGCATTTGCGAACCTGCCCTTCCCAGACTCCCTTCGCAATTGCAAAGGTAACCTCGCAAATGCGAGAATTACTAGCCCAGGCTTCTGATCGCAATTGCGATGAAAGCCTCGCAATTGCGGACCCTGTTATGTTCGCATTTGCGATGCCTGATCTCGCAATTGCGAGATCAGAGGCCTGCAACAGGTTCTGTTATACCAGCAAAATTTTCTAAGTTCAAAACATCCTGTGGCCTATCCGAAACTCACCCGAGCCCTCGAGGCTCCAAACGGAATATGCCCATAACTCTAAACACATCATACTGACTTGCTCACGTGATCAAATCGCCAAAATAACGCCTAGAACTACGAATTTAACACCAAATCAAATGAGATTCTCAAGAACACTTTAAAATTCATATCTTCTCACCTGGATGTCTGAATCACGTCAAATCAACTCTGTTTCTAACCAAATTTCACAGATAAGTCTTAAATATCATAATGAACCTGTATCGGGCTCCGGAACTAGAATACAAACCTGACACTAACAATGCCAAACATCAATCAATTCTTAAAATAATTAATTTTCAAACTTTTAATTTTCATTAAAAATTCATAACTTGAGTTAGGGACCTCTGAATTCGATTTCGGGCATACGCCCAGGTCCCATAATTCGATACGGACCCACTGGGACCGTTAAAATATGGATCCGGTCCCGTTTATAAAAAATATTGACCGAAGTCAACTATAATCAACTTTTAAAGCATAAATTCTTATTTCCATCAATTTTCAACATAAAAGCTTTCCAGAAACCTGCCTGGACTGTGCACACAAATCGAGGAGGGTAAAATGAGATTTTAAAGGCTTAAGAGCGCATATTCGAATTCTAAAACATAAGATGACCTTTTGGGTCATCACATCCAGTCCTTGAGGTGTCTAAGAACTCTCCCTAATTTTCTTGGTTTGCTCTTTTCCTTTATTTGGAATGGAAGCCTTGGGGTAACGAAAAAGTTGTCTTCATGTAATTATAGGTCAAGGATTCGAACCGTAGAAGAAGGAACTAATACTTGCATTAGGGTAGGCTGTCTACGTCACACCTCTTGGGGTGCGACCCTTTTTCGAATCCTATGTGAATGCGAGACGTTTTGTGCACCGAACTGCGGCTCGTTTTATTTATTTTAAAAAATTAATGAATTTAAAAGGGTAAAAAGATAAAGATGCAGTTCGACAAGAGGATTTTTATTTCTAAACTCTTAATGAAAAACTCCTTGATACCATATTCCTTCATGTCCAATATTATTTTAGGATCATTATCATATTCCAAACAAGTCATATTCTAAACATATAGTAGTATGCTCTTGTTGTAACCATCTTCAAGACCTCTTTTAGCAATCCTAATTTTCAACCATAACAAGTAGTAGAGCTCAGCAACAAGAGCCAGTAAAAGACACCCAAATAGCACATCTTAATTTTACATGATCTATCTAACGAATCAGAATTTAGACTAATACAAGAATGGCCTATGTGAAGGGAGCCTTGGAACAACGATAAAATTGTCTCCATGTGACCTATATGTTGCAGGTTCGAGCCGTGGAATTAGCCATTGATGCTTATATCAGGGTAGGCTGCCTACATTACACCTCTTGGGATGACTTTCCCGAACACTACGAGAATGCGGGATGCTTAGCTTTGGGCACTGACCTGTCCTTTTTTCACAAGAATGATCTATGTATTCAGTATAGAATGAAACCAACCATATCTCATATAAAAGAAGGGAAAGCAATGAACCTAACTATTTGGTAAAGTTTTATTTTACCCATAAAATGGTACAGTTGAATTTATACGTGATTTCTAGATAAATGAATTAATTTGATCCTAAAATAATAAAATAATTGAAGAATTATGCAATACTTAGCATTAGGATATAGACGAAACAACAGAAACAACATTTACGGGAACATGGTTTCTTGGCACAACAACAAGAAATCAAAAAGTAAGAAGATAAAATTGTATTGAGCTTTATATAGAATGTAGCGTAAGTTTGCTAGAAAATTCGTATCATTTACAATGACAACTGAGCTCACTATTTAAAGCTACGAAAGAGGTCCAGGATCATGCCCTTCTTTAATGTCAATTATGAGGGACGTTGATAAAGATGTAACGGTGAACATAAATGCCAAATTCCCTGTAA
The DNA here is from genome assembly GCF_000715075.1 of Nicotiana tabacum. Lineage (NCBI taxonomy): Eukaryota > Viridiplantae > Streptophyta > Magnoliopsida > Solanales > Solanaceae > Nicotiana > Nicotiana tabacum. Next base: position 13,353,162 of record NC_134097.1, on the reverse strand, counting down.
TGGGTAATTACTCTTAATTTCCTGGAATATTCTCTATTAAATGCTACCGAGCGAAGAGCATTTATCATATCTTTATGAGCATTATTCTTTCCGGTGACAGACGAAACAGTTGCCTTTGATCTTTGGCCATCTCCCCCGTCTTGAATTCTACGTGTTCATAGCATATTTTACCCTATAGATGTTTGTAAGGCAAACACACGCTATCCATAATCTCTAGGCCAATATATACAACAGTAAAACCATGAAGAGATAGCAACACAAATTAAGCAAAAAAACTTAAAATTCGTTGTCATCACCATGCATTCTTAAGAAAGATCCAGTAATTCGAAGATTGCCAAAAACCAGACAAGTAATAAAGTAACTACAAAAGTTATCAAATTTATCTAATAGTTGGCAAAAAACTGTTCTTTTTCATTTCACGCATTAAAAGAAGTTTACATAATTCAAGCTATAGCTACCACTATTCCTGAGTAACTCAAAGTGCAGCAAAATTCTGGTGCTTCCTTTATTATGCTTAAAAGAAAGGAGGATGAAATCAAACTCAAAATCTCAAATCCATCAGACCAAAAACCATATATGCTAACAAAGCCTAAAAGGATTAGGAAAGCCTTATCGGCTTTCCAAACTTGTTGTGCTCCTTCTCACTCCAGCTTTGTTCCACATATGTTATAAATAAGTATGTCTTTCCGTGGACAAGAATTTCTCGAATATTGTCATTCTTAGGATTGTATATAACAACTTGCTGACATTTGTGGTTGCGTACTATCAAAGCTAATTCTCCATTCTCTGTCACTGTTAAGGGCAGAACAAATCCAAAAAAGAGAAAATTCCTTATGAAAAATAAGGGTGTCCACGATTCCTTTACTCCATATTCCTTCATAACTAATATCTCAAAACCCTTAAGAATATTCACAAGTCATACAAAGACATTCATTTAAAACGCCCAAACCAGTTATAACAATCTCTTCTTCATCAGACTTAGACTCAGATTGGAAAAGTATCGAACTTTTCAAAGATGGGATCAAAATAAATTAAATTGTAGACTTCTTGGCTGTTTCTCCTATCAAAATAAGATTTTCTGACCCTCATCCTAAAGTGAAGTCGTCCATGCAATGTAATCCCATCATACCCATCTAAACTCAGTGAGGGAATATCATAAGAGAATTCGACTCGCCTCCATTTTTTCCATTTAAGACTAGCAATTGCTGCTGGATTGCATATTCGTGTTCAAAACATGCAGCGGAAGACAATAACAATCCTAGGCAGAACTTATCATGTTTAAAATTATTTACATGTCAAATATCGGATCTAAGACGTACCTGGTGAAGAGAGCCTTGTTTCAGAGTTTTCTTCGATAATGCGAAGACTCTATGCGTATTCATACCGAGACCGATCTTTACTATCAACTCTTTGATCAATGAAAACTGCGAACAAATTGAACAAAAAATATTGTGTTGAAATTTTCTCAAAAATCTCAACTCAAAGGTAGAAGAACAAAAAACAATTTACTCGCAATAATATTTTCTCTTGACTTTTTGGGGCACACATACACCTTATAGGTTTTCATATATTCTTCAAGTTCACAAATATATCTCTATATATAAGTGAGTGGAAAAGGAAGAATTAAAATGGTGTTTCAATTCCTTTCCAAGTCAAAGTTGAACTTTAAAAAAATAATTCCAAGGATGAATTAAAATGGTGTTTTAATTCCTTTCTAAGTCAAAGTTGAACTTTAGAAAACTAATTCCAAGGAAGAATTAAAATACAAGTTGAACTTTAGAAAAATAATTCCAAGGACGAATTAAAATAGTATTTTAATTCCTTTCCAAGTCAAGGTTGAACTTTAGAAAAGTAATTCCAAGGAAGAATTAAAATGGTGTTTTGTGGACTTTGAATTAGTCACCTTATTAATATTTAATATATATTTCATATATAAATAAATATTAATTATAAGTACCAAATATATATATCACACATATATATATATTTCAATCAAGAGAAATAATTTAATTTTCTATTCCAAATAGAAAACTTTAATTTGTTCACAATATTAATTATATTCTCTGTGCTAGCAAAGAATATAACAATATTTCATTTGGACTAATAACTAAATTTATTTGACTAAATTAAATTCTTTAATTTAATTATCAAATAATAAAGTAATTCATCCTTTAGCAAAGATCTATCTATAACGTTCTAATTCCCCCTACGGTAACCCCAGTAGCCCCCAGTAGCTACACTCCGGCTGGCGTCTAGCAACACTCCTCAACGACCGGATAGCATGAAAAATACAATTTACTCTCAAGAACCCGTAGAAGAATAATGCATTAATTCCTTCTGTCCTTATAGCTCTGGGTCAGCCTAGGAAATGGTTCAACTGTCAAATCCTAATAGGCGACCAACTATGTGTTCATGTCAAAAATAATCGACCATTGAATGACCTAAGAAAATCTTTTCTACTTTCATTCAATCGCCCTGGCCAAGGTCTTAATTTGGTCGGTTATAATTCATGAAAACATGGAGCTTAAACTCATTACCAAGAGTTGACAGATTCCATCTTGATCAATCACTGATTCTACAAGTGTTTAATCATACCCAATATCCTTTCAACTATCGCCCTAGGGCCATAGGTGTAGTATCAAAGCACAATAAATAACTTGTCAATTACTATAATGATATCAGGTCAAAGGAAACTCTTACATCACATTCTTCAAGAGAATATCCTATTGACAGTTTATGGTAATTCTAACCATTAGGAATTATCCAATGAATCGGTACAATGATCATATCTCTATATGTATCTCTCTGCACAATAGCACCGTTAGCTCTCAACGATAACAAAGTTTGGCCACTTTTTGGGCAACTGGTGAACACACGCCTCCTCTATCGAGCCTAAAGCTTGCAGATGGCAATGGTGTTTAACTTTGTAGTGTGCTTGCCTAGTTTGAACCTCCAATTTAACAATAAAAATACATGAAAATATTATAAAATAATAAAAGAAAAAATAACAAATAACTCTTACCCATTCCCTTTAGGAACTATGATGATCCTGCCATAACGATGATAATGCACAACATCTGGATCATCATCCTCGACATGTCTATCAGATGCATGCATAGACGGTGTAGAGGGGAGCTTAGAGATGCGGTCTCGCAGACGAAGTACTGAAATGGAAGGAGTAGATGATGAAGATGGATGCGATCCATGTGACTGCGACATACATGGATGTGATCCATGTGGCTGTGATATAGATGGTTGCGACCCATGTGGTTGTGATATGGATGGTTGCGATTCACGGGGCTACGATACAGATGGCTATGAGCCACGGTGTTGCGATGCAGATGGGTGCAGTCCAAGTGGATGTGAGGCAGTTGGACTTTATGAGAGACGCGTAGTCCTATAGCCCTGTGATGAAAGACTCGGTGTCTGCATGAAAGTATAAGACTAGTTTTGTTGTGGCAGCTCAGTATAGCCCTCTGGTGGAGGAAAAGACATATGCATCTGTGAAGAGGCTGGAAATGAGGGAGTAGTATTATCCCAGATTCTACCCTCCTCCTTGGCTTCCTATCCTTTTTCTCTACCCCGAGAGCTAGTAGGGTCATTGTTACCTTGACCCTTGCCTGCCATCTGCATAATATGATATATATTTAGAATGACAAAATAAGAAACTAGTTATAACACGAGAGTGCTTTAAAAATCCAACTTGTTAATCCTCGTCGACGTATTGTTCCTCGTCCAAGAATTCTTCGTCCTCACTTGTTTCAATTTCATCCGCTGATTCTTTGTCCTCATTTTCTATAGTTTTCACATCATTTATATCAACTTCTTCTAATATGTGTTCAGGATGATCCAAATCATTTTCTAACTGATCGTCCACTATTGGTGATAACTTGAGATATCGTTTTGATATGCAACAACTAACATATTCTCGACTACCACCCTACCCACAGGTTTAGTTTTCATTACCACCCACAAATTGGACTTACTCTTCTGCAGTGGATAAGGAGCATAATACAATTGCCTAACGTTATGTGCAATTATGAAATGATCATAGCGATCATACCTAATATTTCTTTGACCACACCATAATAATCAATATCTCCAACTTGGTTGTCATCACCACCTTTAACCCACATCCCGTTGTTATTGTTATTTTTAATTCTTAGAGCAATCCTCCATATGAAACTTATAATCATTCACTACGTACTTAGACATTGTTGTGACTTGAAACCCAGGCCCCCAAGATATATCATTCAAAATTTTGATTTACATCATTATTTGGATAATTTACCTACATATAGTGTTAAAAAAACTCATAAGTTATCTTAACCGTATATATATATATATATATATATATATATATATATATATATATATATATATTAGTGTTTGGGCAGGATTCGCCCCTCCGGAGTCTGATATACCAGCAGTGAGACTCCGGAGGGGTGGATCCTGCCCAAGCACTAATATAAAGCCAATATGGTCTGCTGCGGTGTGCAGCCCGATCCTATAATAACTATTGCGGCGTGCAACCCGATGCCATAAATATCACTGCTGCGGCATGAATCCCGATCCCATAAATATCACTATTGCGGCGTGCAGCCCGATCTTATCAATATCACTGTTGTGGCGTGCAACCCGATCCTATAAATATCACACACAACACGGCTCTCAGGCCCACCTCGGCCATCAATCTCTCAAGTCGCAAAGACTTACAATCTCGTACCACTCAGCCCAAACAATGATAACATGTGATGTAACAATGAGTGATGAACAGAGACTGAGATATCATATGCAAATGAAGAATCATAACTGAGTATATAATTACAGTTAGAGCAGATAACTCAAAACAACAGAAATAGTTTCATTAGGTCTCAACTGAATAAACGCATAGTCTAAACATGATTTCTAATACGATTCACAACTCATATAATCAAACAAGTAGGGAGAACATGGATGTAACAAGATATAACAACAAAACAAATTTGGTCATAGTTTAATAGTCTACTAGAATCATGATTTTCCCAGTGTACGCCCACACGTTTGTCACCTAGCATGTGCGTCACCTCAATACATCTCTTATAACATAGTTCCCAAAGTTAAATACCCTCAAATCAAAGTTTAGATATGTTACTTGCCTCGAACAAGACAAATCCAATACTGGGCAAGCCAAACAATACATTAGAAAAGCCATCTCACGCATACCAACCTCCGAACATCTCGAAACTAGCCAAAAGTAACCCAAGAACATCAAATAATGCCAAAGGAAACAAACTCAATCGATAAAGGTTGAATCTTTAATCAAAAGTCCAAAGTCAACAAAAAAGTCAAACTCGGGCCAGCACCTCAGAACCTGACAAAACTCAAAAAATCTGATAACTCATTTAATTACGAGTCAAACCATAGTAGTTTCACTCAAATACGACTCCAAATCGATGTTCAAAACTCAAAAATTCACTTTATGAAATTTTACACCAAAACCTCCCAATTTCCTCTTTGAAATCATCAATCAAATGCCAAAACCAAAGATGGAATCACGGAATAAAATTAATACCGAGTAGAAAACACTTACCACATTCCATGTGGTGAAAATCGCCTTAAATATTGACTCAATCCGAGCTCCATAGCTTCAAATATGATCAAATACCTGAAACCTTCGAAATAGAGTATTATAATTCACTGAACATACATACCCATCGCGATCGCGGGATATCCTTCACGATCGCGAAGAATAAACTCTACTGCTAAAAAAAAATTGCCTTACGCAATCGTGATAAATACCATGCGAACGTGAAGCCCAAACAGACCAAAGCTCCACGAACGCGACATGACATACGCGAACGCGATTAAGGATCCATCAGTTGCATGCTCTCCTTCGCGATTCTATGCGAATGCGTTCATACACTGCGACCGCGATATCCAATCCTTACAGGGATATGCGAACGCGACTCATAGTCCGCGAACGCGATAAATAAATCACCCAGCTCCCATAATACCCTACGCAATCGTGGTCTCCTATACGCGATCGCGATGAAGAACAGAAATACCAGAAATCAGTCGAACATAATCGTGCCAAAATGAACCGAAACTCACCCGAGTCCTTCGGTACCCCGTCCAAACAGGCCAACAAGTCCCAAAATATAAAACGGACTTACTCGAGGCCTCAAATCACACATAACATCATTGAAGCGACGAATCGCACCTCAAATCGAACTTAATGAACTTTTGAACTTTTAACTTTCAAATCTTGTGCCGAACCATATCAAATCAACTCGGAATGAACTCAAATTTTGTACACAAGTCCCAAATGATATAATGAAGCTATTTTAATTCCCGGAACCACAATCTTAACCTGATATCATCAAAGTCAACCCCCGGTCAAACTTATGAACATTCCAAACCTTCAAATTTTCAACTTTGACCAAATAGTGTCGAAACCTTCTAGAAATATCCAAATAAAAATCTAGGCATACGCCAAAGTACAATATCACCATCCGGACCTAACGGAACCATCAAAACTCCGATCTGAGGCCAAATACTCAAAAGTCACATTTCGTCATCTCTTCCAACTTAAAGCTTCAAACATGAAATTCATTCTTCCAGACTAATTTTAAATCACTCGAAAACCGAAACCAACGATACACACAAGTCATAATACATCATACGGGACTACTCATGCCCTCAAACCACCGAGCGATGTGCAAATGCTCAAAACAACCGGCTGGGTCGTTACATTCTCCCCCACTTAAACATATGTTCTTCCTCGAACGTGCCAAGAGTCGTTCCAAAGCCATCAAATCGCCATGTAACCTTACCATGCACATATCCGGGGGTGATTCCATGTCACCCCAATCCATGTAAGCCTGAAAATATAACATAACTGAAGATCATTACTTCAACCTTAGTCCGTTAACCTTAGAACCCAATTTCTAACATCAGGAATTCCTTACAAGACCCTAAACTTGCATCTACAAACTGTATAAGTCTGAACAAGCTATATCAAGCCATAACCATAATCCAAGATGTAATCACATGGTATACCACATAACGAGCATATTCATAGCAACAAGTTCTGATTAACGTAACTGCTTAAAACCAAATCTAGTACCAGTAAGAAGTCTCATATCAATAAAAGTTCGTTCAAACCTTCGTACACTGCCGATGATAGAGAAACACACAAAAAGTCATAACCACTCATCAGATCAACAAGTCATGGAGCTCTCCCGCCCAACCAGAACCATAGCTCAAATTCTAAGCTGACTTCTGATATTATTCTTCCAAACATACCATAGTCAAATTCGATAACAATCACTTCAGGCCCAAAGACTTCATCTCATCAAATACAAGCTACTCTTCTTACATACCACACCAATACTACCTAGATCCACAAATCATGCAATCTGTGTACCAATAGGCAACAACTCAAATGTACTCAAACATGGAAAGTGATTCAAATGAGAGAACCGAGTTACATCTCGCATTTTCTGTACATTAAAGTTTCGTCTTTAGGTAATTGACATAAACTCGGGGATGAGATTATCTTGAGGTTAGAATATTTATGCTATTTATAACAAGCAATAAGTAAACGCCATGAAGGAAAGGGTACACGAACTAAAGAAAAAGAGTTTCTTTGAAGGCTGTCGATTTGGGATAAAATACGGTACGAGATATAATACCCGATACTTATGGACTAGTATCATATAAGGTACCATATGACCGTGATAGTATGATGTATAAAGTATAATAAAAATGAGTAGAATTTTAAGTAATTTGAGACAATTCTTAATTATGGGGGTAATTGGTTAATTATCGGGTAATGGAATATTACCCAACTAATTAAGTGGATTATAGGATAAGATTAGAAATCCCCACCCCCACCCCCGCGTGTCAGCAAGCCCCTAACCAAAAAAATGACTCTTGGTCATTTGTGGTTAGGTGGCAACTTAATACCTTAAGATCAAGACACAGTTCATTATATTAATTTCAACTTAATACACTTCATTCTAGGATTTTACAACATTTTCATTCTCACGACTATAATCAGAGGTTGAGAACATCGGCCATTTTTATAAGTTTTTAACTTATCATTTTCAAACACTGGAATCAGATTCTAAATGTTACATTACGCAGCATGATTCTTCAACCAATCCAACAAAAATTATTAGAACTTTAGCAACGTAAAATTTTGTGATTCTAAGGGAGTACGGCGCAACCTTTTCCAAGAATATCATACGGATTTTTCCCTACTCCAGGTATGTTAAGGCTAAGCTCTTCCTTCATTTTACATGATCACATAATTATACGAGTTTGATAACGAGGCATAAAGAATAATTCATATCTCGAAATTTACGTATATTTTCCTAGTCTTGTAAGTTACAGTATTCTCCTTATCGGGACTTCATATCCAATTGAGTATTTCCTTTTTTCCAGTCATGAGAGCAGAGAATCTATATATACAGTATTAAAGTATTTTTATTACAATCGAGCTATAACCGATGGGCAGGCCCCTATTGGGCAACATCTGATCAGATGGTAAGTTATATACCGAGCCTACCGTGGCCGAGCGCCTATGAGCGAGCCCAGTTGGCCGAGATACAGAGCCTAGTATGGCCTAGCACCTATGAGCGATCCTGCTACGACAGAGTAGTTATATATATACCGAGCCTTATAAGGCCGGACAGTTATTTTACTTACTATATTGAGAGAGTTGAGTCAGTATCAGCAGGTAAGCATATCTTCAGATTATCAGTTCAGTTTCAGCTTTCAGTATGTTGCCTTACATATTCGGTACATTATTTCGTACTGATGTCTCTTTCTGGGGGCGCTGCATTTCATGCGTGCAGGTTCAGACAGACAGACGGGTAGACCTCCTCAGCAGGTGTTGCCCTAGTTCAGCTTTATCGGTAAGCTCCCCGTCCTTCGGAGTTGTCGGGTCTAGAAGTTTTGTGTATATATATAAATAGGTTATGGATAGGTCGGGGCCCTATTCTGATCATGGTATATCTATCAGTAGAGGCTTGTAGACATATCCTATCAGTTAGTGCAGTATGTTGGGCTTGTAGGCCTTGTATGTATATTTTATTGCTTGTGAGTTTTAGTAATTATGACGGCCTTGCCGGCCCAGCTTTATGTTGACATTTAGTCAGCTTTAGTCTCTATTCAATTTTATATTTTGCATCGCACATTATCTTGTAATTTGGCCCATGGACAATGTATGATATTACATGTTCAGAGTCTCTAAGTCGCAAGTGGTACGCAAGGATAAGTGAGGCACTGGGTGCCGGTCTCGCCCCCAGGCTCGGGGAGTGACAAAAGCGGTATTAGACCAGTTCCGTCCTAGGGAGTCTATAAGCCGTGTCTAGTAGGGTCTTGTTTATAGATGTGTGGTGCTCCACATTATATAAGCAGGGGACTACAGGGCATCTAGGAGTTGGTTACCCATCTTTCAAATCTAAATCGTGTTGTAGCACTGAGTTATAAGAAATTTGAGTTAAACTTACGTGTTGGCATTTGCATGCACAGATGACGGTAACTAGGAAGACTACGGCTAGCCAGAGGAGAGAAACATCAGTAGGTGAGGGGACTAGCAGGGTACCCCCAGTAGATGGGGCCCAATCGGAGGACCAGGGAGAGACCCCTACTCAGCCATTACCGGCTACTCCGCCAACTGAAGAGATTCCTAGGGAGACCGCACATCCAGTTCCCCATCCGCTTCCATCAGATCAGGACTTAAGGAGTGCGGTGCATTTATTGGCACAGTTGGTAGCTACCCAACAACAGGTTAGGGCATCCGCTAGTGCAGGACCTTCTGAGGGATCTGGGAGTTCAAGGGTCCGAGAGTTTATTGCTTTGAGTCCCCTAGAGTTCACGGGGACAGATCAGAGGGAGGACCCACATGATTTCATAGATCAGCTTTACAGGATCTTTTGGGTTATGCATGCCACATAGAAAGAGGCAGTTGAGCTAGCAGCTTTTCGACTCCGAGATATAGCCATCCTTTGGTACGAGGGATGGGAAAGGTCTAGGGGACGTGAGGCACCTCCTGCTATTTGGGAGAATTTTTTAGATGCCTTCCTTGACCAATACTTACCGCGAGAGATTCGACAGGCTCGAGTCGATCAATTTTCTAGCCCTCAAGCAGGGCAATATGAGTGTTCGAGCGTATAGTCTCTGTTTTGACTCATTGGCCAGATATGCACCATCCATAGTTGCTACTATGCGGGATAGAATTCGGAGGTTTATAGCAGGGTTGGCCCCAGAGTTGACTGAGGCATGTGCCACTGTTGCATTACAAGATAGTATGGATATCTCCCGGATTCAGGCATTTGCCCAGAATATAGAAAGGGGTAGGCATCGGCAGCAGGGTATGAAGAGGACTGACTCAGGGCAACGTAAGAGGATGAGATTTGCCAGGTCTCAGGAGCAGTCTCAGGGTAGTTACAGGCCCCAGTACTTCGAACAGCCACCTAGACCTCCGCCACCTCAGCTATAGGGTTACAGGTATGACTACTATACTCAGTTAGGACCAGGTGAAAGCTCTCAGGCATCAAGTTTGCAGCGACAGCGAGGTTCGGGGCGGACATGGCCATTTCCACCGCAGTGTGCCATCTGCTGTAGAGGACACTTAGGCCAATGTTGAGCCGGTTCTGATGCTTGTTATACATGTGGACGTCCGGGGCATATAATGCGAGATTGCCCAAATAGAGATTCTGGGGGTATGGCACAACTAGCGAATTCAGCAACAGGATCATCTATGTTCGTGCATCCTTCAGGTCGTGAGTCTCAATCTTCAGCTGGTAGAGGTTGAGGTTTCAGTTCAGGTGGTAACCAGAATCATAGCTATGCGTTAGTGGGTTGATAGGACCAGGAGTCCTCACTAGACGTTGTGACACGTATGTTGACCACTTGCTCTCACGATGCTTATACCTTGATAGACCCAGGATCTACTTTATTGTGTATTACCCCATTTGTCGCGGGGAAGTTTGGTATATTGCCTGAAATACTAAGTAATCCTTTTATGGTATCTACACCGGTCAGAGAATCGATTCTTGCTTGACGGGTTTACCGAGGTTGTACGGTATCAGTTTGTGGTTGTCAGAAATCAGCCGACCTAGTTGAGCTAGAGATGTTGGATTTTGATGTTATCATGGGCATGGACTAGTTGGCATCTTGCTATGCCACAGTTGATTGTCGAGCAAAGATAGCTAGATTTCATTTTTCGGGTGAGCCAGTCCTTGAGTGGGTAGGTAATACAGCGACACCTAGAGGTAGGTTTATTTCCTATTTAAAGGCGAGGAAAATGATCGCAAAAGGGCACATTTATCATATTGTGCGAGTTAGAGATATATATACTGAGATACCTACACTTCAGTCTATTACAGTAGTAAAAGAGTACACGGATGTATTTCCAGATGAACTTCTAGGTATTCCCTCAGAGCGAGAGATTGATTTTGGCATCGATTTGCTTCCGGGAACTCAACCAATATCCATCCCTCCGTATAGAATGGCACCTGCCGAATTGAAGGAGTTGAAGGAACAGTTAAAAGATTTACTAGAGAAAGGTTTCATCAGGCCCAATACCTCACCTTAGGGTGCATCGGTACTATTTGTACAGAAGAAAGACGGGTCACTGAGGATGTGTATCGATTATAGGCAACTGAACAAGGTAACTACTATTAAGAATAGGTATCCACTTCCGAGGATAGACGACTTGTTTGATCAGTTGTAGGGAGCTAGATGCTTTTCAAAGATAGATTTGAGTTCGGGGTACCACCAGGTCAGAGTTTGGGAGAAAGATATTCCCAAGACAGCGTTCAAGACCTGATACGGCCACTTCGAGTTCCTTGTCATATCCTTCAGGTTGACGAATGCACCTGCCATATTTATGGACTTGATGAATAGCATATTCCATCCATATTTAGATCTGTTCGTGATAGTCTTTATTGATGATATTCTAGTCTATTCACATTCAGAGGATGAGCATACGAACCACCTACGAGTGGTACTCCAAACCCTCTGTGATAATAAATTGTATGCTAAGTTTTCTAAATGTGAGTTCTAGTTGAAGTCCGTAGCATTCTTGGGGAACATTGTATCCGATTGAGGTATAAAGGTAGACACTCAGAAGATTGAGGCTGTGAAATCCTGGCATAGACCTACCACTCCGACAAAGATTCGTAGCTTTCTAGGCTTAGCAGGATACTACCGGAGGTTCGTAGAGGGTTTTTCTTCTCTTTCAGCACCATTAACGAAGTTGACGCAGAAAGCAACTAAATTTCAGTGGACAGAGTCCTGTGAGCAGAGTTTTTAAGAGCTTAAGAACAGGTTGACCTCAGTGCCAGTTTTAGCACTTCCAGAGGGTCCAAATGGTTATGCAATGTATTGTGATGCCTCAGGTGTCGGGTTAGGGTGTATCCTGATGCAATATGGGAAGGTAATTGCGTATTCTTCAAGGCAGTTAAGGAATCACGAGAGGAATTATCCGACCCATGACCTCGAGTTAGCTGCGGTCATCCATGCGCTTAAGATATGGTAGCATTATTTATATGGTGTTCATGTAATCCTTTAATAACTCAAGTCATCGCCTCTGTCGCAAATTCAACTCTCTTTTAATAAGATATGGCGACATTATTTATATGGTGTTCATGTTGATATATTTACAGATCATATGAGCCTGCAATATATCTTTAAGCAAAGAGAGTCGAATTTGCGACAGAGGCGATGGCTTGAGTTATTAAAGGATTACGATGTTAACATTTTCTACCATCCAGGGAAAGCTAATGTGGTAGCAGATGCCTTAAGTCGTCGATCCATGGGTAGCTTAGCACATGTAGAGGCCGAGAAAAGACAATTAACTAGGGAAATTCATCAATTGGCTTGTTTGGGGGTTCGGTTAGTAGACTTTGGCAATGGTGGAGTTGTACACCAAAATACTGCAAAATCATCCCTCATAACTGAAGTAAAGGAGAGGCAGTACGAGGATCCAGAGTTGGTCAAGTTGAGAGAGCGAGTTCCGCAGCAGAAGAAGCCGTTGTTAGAGCTTATGATGGGGTTCTTAGATACAAGGGTCTTTTGTGTGTTCCAGATATAGCAGGGCTACGAGATAGGATTATGTCAAAGGCACATCATTCGTGGTACTCCATTCATCCTGGGTCGACGAATATGTATCATGACATTAAGGATGTGTACTGGTGGAACGATATGAAGAAAAATATTGTTGAATATGTCGCTCAGTGTCCTAGTTGCCAGCAGGTGAAGATAGAGCACCAGAAGCCCGGAGGGCTAATGCAGACCATAGAGATCCCGACATGGAAATGGGAGGCGATAAACGTGGACTTTATCACGGGTTTACCTCGTTCTCATCGTAAGCTCAATTCCATATGGGTGATAGTCGATAGGCTCACGAAATCAGCTCATTTCCTACCGGTCAGATCTACATATACAGTAGAAGATTATGAAAAATTATATATTAAGGAGATAGTGCGACTACATGGAGTACCAGTATCTATTATATCTGACCGTGGGGCCCAGTTTACAGCACATTTTTGGAGGTCATTTCAGAGAGGTCTAGGAACTCAGGTGAATCTCAGCACAGCTTTTCATCCACAAACTGATGGACAAGCCGAGCAAACAATTCAGACGCTCGAGGATATGTTACGAGCATATGTGTTGGATTTTAAAAGAAGTTGGGATGAACATCTACCTCTTATCGAGTTTGCATATAATAACAGTTACCATTTCAGTATCCAGATGGCTCTGTACGAGGCTTTGTATGGGTGTAAGTTCAGATCTTCTAAATGGTGGTTTGATATTGGACAATCTGGATTACATGGGTCGAACCTGGTTCAACAAGCCATAGAAAAAGTAAAGCTTATCCGGGGGCGACTGTTGACAGCTCAGAGTCGATAGAAGTCATATTCTGACGTGCGGCGATGAGACTTAGAGTTCGGGCTTAATGATTGGGTATTCTTAAATGTGTCACCTATGAAAGGTGTGATGAGGTTTGGCAAGAAAGGCAAGCTTAGCCCACGGTATATTGGGCCTTATAGGATCATTCGTAGAGTGGGACAAGTAGCTTATGAGTTAGAATTGCCCACAGAATTGGAGTCTGCCCATCCAGTTTTTCACGTATCCATGCTACGGAAGTGCATTGGCGATCCACCCGAGTGGTTCCCACAGATGATGTACAGATTACGGAGGACTTGTCATACGGGGAAATTCCGGTTGCCATCCTTGACCGACAAATCCGCAAGCTACGGAATAAGGAAATAGCCTCGGTAAAAGTTTTATGGAGAAGCAAGAATGTGGAAGAGATGATGTATGAAGCGGAGGAAGAAATGAAGTCTAAATACCCCCACGTATTTCAAACTGAAGATATGGCTCGAGGTGGGATACCTCAGCACAGCTCTATTCAAACCGGTAGGTCATCAGGTAAGCTCTTATTTTTTACTTTCAGAATTTATAATAGACAGCTATGTGAGGCCAAGTGTGGCATGTATAGCATGTTTTCTGGCTGCGTGCAGGGTGGTTTTATTCTAGTGTACGGAGGAGACTCTGGAAAAAAATTTCCAAAGTATCTAAGACTAGACATTCGAGGACGGAGGTTTCTAAGGGGGAAAGGATGTTACATCTCGCGTTTTCCGTACGTTAAAGTTTCGTCTTCAGTTAATTGACATAAACTCGGGGATAAAATTATCTTGAGGTTAGCATATTTATGCTATTTATAACAAGAAATAAGTAAGTGCCATGAAGGAAAGGGTACATGAATTAAAGAAAATGAGTTTCGTTGAAGGTTATCGATTTCGGATAAAATACAGTCCGAGCTATAATACTCAATACTTATAGACTAGTACCATACAAGGTACCATATGACCGTGATAGTATAATGTATAAAGTATATTAAAAATGAGTAGAATTTTAAGTAATTTTAGACAATTCTTAATTATGCGGGTAATTAGTTAATTACCGGATAACGGAATATTACCCAACTAATTAAGTGAATTATAGGATAAGATTAGAAATCCCCACCCCCACGTGTTAGCAAGCTCCTAACCAAACAAATGACTCTTGGTCATTTTTGGTTAGGTGGCAACCTAATACCTTAAGATCAAGACACATTTCATTATATTAATTTCAACTTAATACACTTCATTCTAGGATTTTACAACATTTTCATTCTCAAGACTATAATCAGAGGTTGAGAACGTCGGCCATTCTTATAAGTTTTTAACTTTTCATTTTCAAGCACTGGAATCAGATTCTAAATGTTACATTAAGAAGCATGATTCTTCAACCAATCCAACAAAAATTATTAGAACTTTAGCAATGTAAAATTTTGCGATTCTAAGGGAGTACGGCGCAACCTTTTCCAAGACCATCATACGGATTTTTTCCTACTCTAGGTATGGTAAGGCTAAGCTCTTCCTTCATTTTGCATGATCTCGTAATTACACGAGTTTGATAACGAGGCATAAAGAAAAATTCATATCCCGAAATTTACGTATATTTTCCTAGTCTTATAAGTTATAGTATTCTCCTTATTGGGACTTCATATCCAATTGAGTATTTTCTTTTTTTTTCCAGTCATGAGAGCAGAGAATCTATATATACAGTATTACAGTATTTTTATTACCATCAAGCTATAATCGATGGGCAGGCCCCTATTGGGCAACATCTGATCAGATGGTAAGTTATATACCGAGCCTACTGTCGCCGAGCGCCTATGAGCGAGCCCAGCTAGCCGAGATATAGAGCCTAGTATGGCCGAGCGCCTATGAGCGAGCCTACTACGACAGAGCAGTTATATATATACCAAGCCTTATAAGGCCGGACAACTGTTTTACTTAATATATTGAGATAGTTGAGTTAGTATCAGCAGGTAAGCATATCTTCAGATTATTAGTTCAGTTTCAGCTTTCAGTATATTTTCTTACATACTCGGTACATTATTTCATACTGACGTTCCTTTCTGGGGGCGTTGCATTTTATGCGTGCAAGTTCAGACAGACAGACGGGTAGACCTCCTCAGTAGGTGGTACCCGAGTTCAGCTTTATCGGTACGCTCCCCGTCCTTCGGAGTTGCCGGGTCTAGAAGTTTTGTGTTTATATAGGTTATGGATAGGTCGGGGCCCTATTCCGATCACAGTATATCTATCAGTAGAGGCTTGTAGACATATCCTGTCAGTTAGTGCATTATGTTGGGCTTGTAGGCCCTGTACGTATATTTTATTGGCTTGTTAGTTGTAGTAATTATGACGGCCTTGTCGGCCCAGCTTTATGTTGACATTTAGTCAGCGTTAGTCTCTATTCAGTTTTACATTTTGCATCGCACATTATCTTGTAATTTGGCCCATGGCCAAAGTATCACATTACATGTTCAGAATCTCTTAGTCGTAAGTGGTACGCAAGGATAGGTAAGGCACTGGGTCCCGGTCTCGCCCCCAGGCTCGGGGAGTGACAAACCGCCCCGCAAGCTCAACAAGTACCACCACAAACACAATGCTATGAACCTATCACATAGTAGAACCAAGACACATGAATCAAACATAAGGGATCATATCCCAACATAACTCCACTTCCATGCGCGACCCTATCCAAACACCAGTCCATATGAAATACCTCAAGCCACAATGCTTAAAAAATCAACAACCACACGCAATTCGACATCAAGTACACGAAGTGTATGACTATAACCATAGAGGAACGGATAGCACCATATACCACAAACAAGAAAGACCATAACCAAGGCTCAATTAACCATTCAACACCCTAATAACCAACTCGCTCGAATTCCGCTACAAGACCCAAACAGAACTACACCATATGTGCATATAACCAACAAATCACAACCCCTTGTAGCATAAAAGAGTAACACATAGCATAAATTAGAACACGAACAAAACATCTGATAACTCACAATACCCATACTCTATTACTAACATAATCCCCCAGTGAGATTCAATAAAATCCTTCACAAGCTCCTGCAACACAACCCATAAAATATTTCAAATCACCTACTAAGGCTGCATTCATCCTCGTGACAGTCAGGTCAACTTTCTCAACGGACACAAACTCAATTCGCAACACATATATCCCACTGGTAGAGAGAAACTCTCCACACATCATCATAGGGTCACACATCCATAGACCACCCCGCAGGAGATAACCCACCTGCTTAGCCTCAAATTAGCATTTCACTACGCCCTACCATGGACACAACCATCATGCAATCACTTAACCTTCCTGACTCTAAACTCGTCAACAAGACATAAGAATCTACTTCACCCCATAGCTGGACGACATGAAAGATCCCTCAACATGATCATAACTCAAGACTATGCAACACTGCAAGACAGAAATCAAGCATCCAATAATCCTTTTCAGATCCCAAGCAACCCATTCTCGTCACATCAAGCCATCTGAACACATCCCGTAGTCACAACACAATCATCATATAGCCATCCAACAACTCACTGAGCCATCATCCCGCTCCTAGGGACTCAACCAGACATATGAGTCCAAAGCACATACGCAACTAAAACCACCAAGCCCAAGATGCAGTCAAAACCCAGCCTCGAGTCCTTCAGACTGGCCCAACTCCAAAACGTAGCAACACATCTCACATCTCATCCATGGAACCCACAAGACGTCGATGCACACTTGATACCGAGCGCTCACATACGCATATGATTAAGTGGGAGGAATTCACAGAGATACGCTTCAAGCTGAATCAATGCCGCACGATGAGGAATGAAAGATAGGAAGTTTATCCTAAATGCCATGTAGCCGCTCGAAGATAGTTATGGACGTCATCATACCGATCCGCAAGACTATATGAGACACTTGCTCATGACTCGTAGAACCTATGAACCTAGAGCTCTGATACCAACTTGTCATGACCCGAAATTCACTAGTCGTGATGGCACCAAACCCAACTTGCTAGGTAATCCAAATAACAATAAACCATAATATAATGATAATGATGAGAGTCAAAAATGAAATAACTGAATTTTTATACAACTCCCCAAGGACTGGTAGTACAAATTATTAGCTTATAAGATTTAGAGTTTACAAAGCTAGTATGAAATAAATACATCATCTGTTCGAAATATACATAAATAGATTTATAAATTTAAAGCTACCAAGAATAAGAGGCAGTTGTAGCTAGAACACAAGAACCGCCATACACAGTAATATCAGCTCCAAAATCTGCACTCAAGGTGCAGAAGTGTACGTAGTATGAGTACACCTACCTATGTACTCAATAAGTAACAAACCTAACCTTAGATTGAAAGCAGTAACGAGCTTGGACAACGGTCAGAGTCCAACACCAATAGCCAAGAACAACTCGTAAAAATATAATAAAAGCAACACAAGTATTAACTCAAAGATGTGATGCTCAGCTCGTTCACAGTTACGAAAAATAGACATACTTTTTAGGTATAACAATAAAATCCAAATCTTTCACCGAAATCACTAAAATATGAATAAATTAGAAAACTGTGATTTTTCCTAAAAACTTTCAATAACAGATAAGATATTTCATTCTCAAACAGCATGAGGAAAGTACATCTCTATGCCTACATGTTAATGTGCATGTGAAGTCATGAATGTCACAATACCATTTAGCATGAGGAAATGCATCTCACTGCTTACATGCCAAGTATGCATGTCAAATGTAATGCACCACAGTGATAAACTTATGTACTCACACTCTCAGAGTACCCAATCTCACTGTCTTACCCTCAATTACTCGGTACGGTCAATCACTCGGCACTCAATCACTCGAAACTCGGTACCTGCGCTCACTGTTGGTATGTCAGACTCTGGAGGGACGGATCCTGCCCAAGCGCTAATAAAGCCAATATGGCATGTTACGGCGTGTAGTCCGATCCCATAATAACTTTTGCTGCGTGCAGCCTGATCCCCATAAATATCATTATTGCGGCGTGCAGCCTGATCCATAAATATCACTGTTGCGGCTTACATCCCTATCCCATAAATATCACTCATAATACGGCTCTCAGGACCACCAGTAATCAATCTCTCAAGTCTCAAAAGCTCACAATCTCGTACCACTCAGCCAAAACAATGATAACATGTGATGTAACAATGAGTGATGAACAGAGATTGAGATATGATATGAAAATGAAGAATCATGACCAAGTATATAATTACAGTTAGAGTAGATAACTCAAAACAACAGAAATAACTTCATTAGGTCTCAACCAAATAAACACATAGTCTAAACATGATTTCTAATACGATTCACAGCTCATATAATCAAACAAGTAGGGAGAACATGGATGTAACAAAATATAACAACAAAACAAGTCCAGTCATAGTCTAATAGTCAACTAAAATCATGATTTCCTTGGTGCACGCCCATATGCTCGTTACCTAGTATGTGTGTCACCTCAATACATCTCTTATAATATAGTTCCCAACGTTAAATACCCTCAAATCCAAGCGTAGAGATGTTACTTATCTCGAACAAGCCAAATCCAATACCGAGCAAGCCAAATAATACTCTAGAAATGCCATCCCGCGTGTACCGACTTCTGAACGGCTCAAAACTAGCCAAAAGTAACTCAAGAACATCAAATAATGCCAAAGAAAACAAAATCAATCAATAAAGGTTGAATATTTAATCAAAAGCCCAAAGTCAATCAAAAAGTCAAACCCGGACCTGCAAATCGGAACCCATCAAAACTCATAAAATCCGATAACCCATTCAATTACAAGTCCAACTATACTAGTTTCATTCAAATTCGATTCCAAATCCATGTTCAAAACTCAAAAATTCACTTTATGAAAGTTTAGACC
The DNA here is from genome assembly GCF_000715075.1 of Nicotiana tabacum. Taxonomy (NCBI): domain Eukaryota; kingdom Viridiplantae; phylum Streptophyta; class Magnoliopsida; order Solanales; family Solanaceae; genus Nicotiana; species Nicotiana tabacum. The sequence goes on along the minus strand of NC_134097.1, from coordinate 13,333,338 downwards.
AAAATCCCCCAATTTCCATTTTGAAATCATCAATCAAATGCCAAAAACAAAGATGGAATCACGGAATAAAATTAATACCGAGTAGAAAACACTTATCCCATTCCATGTGATGAAAATTGCCTCAAAACGCACCTCAATCTGAGCTCCATAGCTCAAAATATGATAAACATGCTTGAAACCTTCGAAATAAAGTACTTATAATTCACTGAACAGGCATACCTATCGCGATCGCGAAGAATAAACTCTAGCGACAAAAAATGCCTTACGCAATCGCGATAAACACCATACGAATGCAAAGCCCAAATAGACCAAAGCTCCGCGAACACGACATGACATACGCGAACGCGATTAAGGATCCATCAGTTGCATGCTCTCCTTCGCGATTCTATGCGAACACATTCATACACTGCGACAGCGAAAACCAATCCTCACAGGGATATGCAAAAGCGACTCTTAGTCCGCGAACATGATGAGTAAATCACCCAGCTCCCATAATACTTTATGCAATCACGGCATCCTACACGCGAGCACGATGAAGAACTGAAACACCAGAAATTAGCCGAACACAGCAATGCCAAAATGAACCGAAACTAATATGAAACTCACCCGAGCCCTTCGGCGCCCCGTCCAAACATGCCAACAAGTTCCAAAACATAACACGGACCTACTCGAGGCCTCAAATCACACATAACATCATCGAAACGATGAATTGCACCTCGAATCAAACTTAAAGAACTTTTGAGCTTTCAACTTCCAAATCTCGTGCCGAACCATATCAAATCAACTCGGAAGGAACTCAAATATTGCACACAAGTACCAAATTACATAACGAAGCTATTCCAGTTTCCTGAACCACAATTTGAACCCTATATCATTAAAGTCAACTCCCGGTCAAACTTATGAATATTCCAGACCTTCAAATTTTCAACTTTCGCCATATAGTGCCGAAGTCTTCTAGAAATATCCAAATGCAAATCTGGGCATACCCCCAAGTCCAAAATCACCATCCGGACCTAACGGAACCATCAAAATTCTAATCCAAAGTCAAATACTTAAAAGTCAAACTTGGTCAACTCTTCCAACTTAAAGCTTTAAACATGAAATTTATTCTTTCAAACTAATTCTGATTTACCCGAAAACAGAAACCGACGATACACACATTTTATAATACATTATATGGAGCTACACATACCCTCAAACCACCGAACGAAGTACAAATGCTCAAAATGACCGGTCGGGGTCATTACATTTAATTTGTGATACATATATACATGTCAAAGAAGTTTTGTATTGTTTTATATTTCATTCGTTCATAACTAATAATGCATGACATAGATTATTCGATATAGGTCAGGATGTTTTATGTTTAATATTCATCGATGCATCTAAGTTAATTTTAATTTCTAAGTTATAAGTCCATGAATCAATTTAATTATTATTCAAATAGATATATTTGATGATCATCAATTACAACAACAACAACATACCCAGTATTATCCCACACCGTGGGGTCTGGGGAGGGTAGTGTGTATGCAGACCTTACCCCTACCTAGTGAGGATAGAGAGATTGTTCCAATAGACCCTCGGCTCAGAAAATCATAAGCATCACATCAATGAAAATATAGACAAGAAGGGACAGTACCAAAAAGCCATATAAAAGCAGAATAAAAACAATAAGACAGTAAGGTGATCAACAATGAAAGGAAATAACGGTTAGGCCTAAAAACCTACTACCAACAGAAAGCGAGACTGTGTGCCAATACTACTGTTATGAACACTCTAGACTACCCACTCTACTACCCTAATCATCGACCTCCACACCTTCCACAAGGGTCATGTCCTCGGTCATCTGAAGTTGTGCCATGGCTTGCCCAATCACCTCTCCCCACCTATTATTTGGCCTACCTCTACCTCTCTATAGGCCCTCCATTGTCAACCTCTCACACCTCATCACCGGGGCGACTGTGCTCCTCCTCCTCACATGACCAAACCACCTAAGCCGCGCTTCATGCATCTTGTCCTCAATAGGGGCCATACATACCTTTTCGCGAATAACCACATTTCTAATCCTATCTAACCTGGTGTGCCCGCACATACATCTCAACATCCTCATCTCTGCTACCTTCATCTTCTGGACATGGGAGATCTTGACTGGACAATACTCAGCCCCATACAACATCGTTGGTCTGACCACCACTCTATAGAACTTAACCTTAAGTTTCAGTAGCACGTTCTTATCACACAAAACACCTTAAGCGAGTCTCCATTTCATCCATCCCACCACAATACGATATGTGACATCTTCATCAATATCCCCATCCCCCTGAATAATATACCCAAGGTACTTAAAACTACCTCTCCTAGGGATGACATGCGAGTCCAGCCTCACCTCCCCTTCCCCTCCTTAAGTCTCGTCTCTGAACTTACACTCCAAGTATTCTGTCTTGGTCCTGCTCAACTTGAAACCTTTAGATTTCAGGGTCTGTCTCCATACCTCTAATTGCACGTTGACACTGTCTCGCGTATCATCAATAAATACAATATCACCTGCAAATAGCATGCACCATGGCACCTTCCCTTGAATGTGGCGTGTCAGTACGTCCATCGTCAGAGCAAACAAAAAAGGGCTGAGTGCCGGCCCCTGATGCAACCCCATCATAATCGGGAAATGGTATGAGTCCCCACCCACCTTCTTCACTCGGGTCTTTACTCCATCATATATGTCCTTAATCAACCTAACGTAGGCAACAGGTACACCTCTAGCCTCCAAACATCTCCATAAAACCTCCCTCAGAACTTTATCGTACGCCTTTTCTAAGTCGATGAACACCATATGCAAGTCCTTCTTTCTCTCCCTATACTGCTCCATCAATCTCCTAACAATGTGGATGGCTTCAGTAGTCGAACACCCCGGCATAAACCCAAATTGGTTTTCAGAAATAGACACACACCTCATCACCCTTAGCTCTACCACTCTCTCCCAGACTTTCATAGCATGGCTAAGAAGCTTGATACCCCGATAGTTATTGCAATTTTGGATATCACCCTTGTTCTTGTATACAGGAACCATTGTGCTCTACCTCCACTCTTCAGGCATCTTCTTCGTTCTAAAAATGGCATTAAATAACCTAGTGAGCCACTCCAAGCCTTCCTTGCCCGCACTCTTCCAAAACTCTACTAGGATTTCATTCGTCCCAGTCGTTTTGCCCCTGCTCATCTTATCCATAGCACCCTCAACTTCATCAACTCTAATCCGCCTACAATACCCAAAGTCACAACGACTCCCAGAGAGTTCCAAATCACCCAGTACAATGCTCATATCCCTCTCCTCGTTAAAGAGATTATGGAAGTAGGTGTTCCATCTCCGACGGATAATCCCCTCATCCAACAAAACTCTACCTTCTTCGTCTTTGATGCACTTCACTTAGTCCAAGTCACGTGCCTTCCTTTCTCGTGCCTTGTCTAACTTGAACAACCTCTTATCCCCACCTCGGCCCTCGAGTTCCTCATACAAATGACTAAAAGCTGCAGTCTTGGCCGTTGTAACTGCTAGCTTTGCCTCTTTCTTAGCCAACTTATAATGCTCGCTATTCGCCCACTTCTCCTCCTCGTCTATATTTTCCACTAGCTTCAGATATGCTCACCTCACCATTTCACCACAAGTCTCCCTTGTGACCACCAGAGTGACCCTTTGAGACCCCTAATACCTCTCTCGCGGCTTCCCTAATGCACTACGCAGTCGTGGTCCACATAGTGTTTGCGTCCCCACTACTCCTCCAAGCACTCATAGTCACCAACTTGACCCCCAACTCCTGCGCTTTAGCTTCCGTCAAGGCTCCCTACATAATCCTATGTTAGCTATACATCGCCCTCTTCCTCGTGATCTCAAGGTCCATGACCAGGAGCCTATGAAGGGTCGAGAGGTTCTCACTAAGGATGACCTTGCAATCCATGCAAAGACCTCTATCGAACTTCCTGGAGAGTAAATAATCAATCTGAATCTCGACCATCGAGCTCCGAAAGGTAACCAAGTGCTCCCTCTTCTTCGAGAAACTCGAGTTTGTTATCACCAAATCAAATGCTCTAGGAAATTCCATCAGAGACGTACCTCCTCCGTTTCTATCTCCAAAACCAAAGCCACCATGCACATCATAATAACCCCCAGACGTCGCTCCAATGTGGCCGATGATCAATTATATATATAATAATTAGATTATTGCTTCTTCACAAGCATATCCCCCCAAAAAAATCGACCATGTATCCCTAGCGCTTCGCGTACTTAGACGCGGCTATATATATAGACACACACTTCGATGAGCTACTTTAACCATATATAGCTTATTGTAGTATATGTTAGTGCATTCATTGTTTGTATTACAAAATAAAGTGATACATGGATTACATTTATATTATTTATAGTAAATTTTAATGTGATCATGTTTGACCTATAAACCGACCGACATTGGTCGGTAAGCTTTCAGAAATTACAGTTTGCTCGGTAAAATGTCCTCTTGTAATACCCGACCGACTTTGGTCGGTAACTTGAACTATAAATTTTATAAAATAATTTAAATAATAATATAATTATTAAAATTTAAAAACGTGGGGCTAGCTAACCGACCGATGTTGGTCGGTAATCAAAAAGTGCTTTGACTAAGCAAGTCTGACCATTACGGTCAAATTTTTTACCAATTTACCTACCGATTTCGGTCGGTAATATTTTTCGGGGTAATTTCGCCAATTATTACCGACCATCTTTTGTCGGTATGTCATTTAAAAAAATTTAAAATATTTTTTTGATAGTTTTCGTCTGCACTAGACGGAAAAATGATCGCTTGTTTGGACCGACCAAAGTCAGTCGGTAGGCGCCGAACGAAATTTACTGGATTTCTAGTAGTGTATTCCATTTTCCATGTTGAATGAACTCCTTATGCCTATAAGATGTATATAACTGCATCAAATCTTTAAGGAAACAGAACAACCGAAAGGTTTAATTTATTAGGAAAACATAGTAAATAAGTTCTCTAATCCTTTGTGATAATGCTGCAAATGTATTGATTGGTGTATCAATATCTCAACTACAGTTACGTTGCACTAACAAGTTCAAAGTGCATTAATAGAAAATCTATTCATGTCACAAATGAAGGTATTATTATAACAAGACTCCTTGGTAAATTATCTACACCTTTACATGTATATCAAGGAATACATTATAGATGTATATGACAAGATATTATATGTTCTGTATATCAAAAAGAAAACTCTGCGTATGCTGCAGTCCTCCTTGATAGATCTTTCTGTGTATGACTTTTATCAAAGTTATTGCTATCCAAGCATATAAATTAAAGTAATATACTGTGGCATCATAGGGTTCCCAGACCACAAACTGTGTCTAACCAAGTCAAGCAGGAATGTAAAACATCGAGTATATGATATTGTAAATAGGATATATAGATTTAAAGATAGAGCATGAATAGAATACTTACACAAATTAGGAAGCTAGTGTATAGTTTTTTTTTTTGCAGTTTTGTGAATAGGAGACAGGGATGTCATAATAATTTTTCTTTGCCAAAAAAAAAAATAAATACAACAACAATAAAACCAGTATGATCTCACAAGTGTGGGGTTTTGGGAGGGTACTGTGTATGAAGCCTTACCCCTACTTTGTGAAGGTAGAAAGACTATTTCGGATAGGCCATCGGCTCAGGAAAAGCATATATAGTCCCAGCATTACTGAAAAGAAATACAATAGAGGAGAAACCATGGAAAATATTGGCCCAAGTGAAGGTTAGTTTTGAAGATTGACAAAGAAAGCTCAGGCATGAACCAGGTCCATCCCATGTGTGCATAGACACGGGCAGATTCGAGCATGTGAGAGGCACGTGAAGGAGATAAGCTTAACTTGGTAAAATTGATATTTCCTGATCGAAAAGGTTGCATAATTGATAAGGAGAAGGACTCTTTAATCAAAGAGAACACTATCCAAGATAAGGGAGGCGTTAGAAATTGATATCAACTAGAACTCTTCCACCAAGGAAGAGTAGCATTAGAATTCTAGTTATTTCATCATCTACTAACTCTATATATTGCAGAATATTCTCACTCTACAGGTAACGCACAAAAATAGAAGTTAAACGTGAATTGAGAGCAAAATAGCAAAGCATTTTGCAAGAAATTCGTGTGTGATTCAAGTGTGCAAACCTGAAGCTACATGAACCAAATAGAAGAACTAGCTCCAAGTGTCTGTCTTTTATTCTAGTTCAATTGTAGTAGGTATTTTTATATTGTACCTTTCAACTTTATCTAGAGGCAATTGTAATAGGTATTCAGAGTATTCAAGTTAGAGTTAACTTGAAGTTGTCGCAGCAGTTAGAGGTTGTGTGCCACAACGGGATTAGAGTTAATCCTAGGTTTACAAAAGTATTTTGTAAATGCAGTTTTTGGCTCAATGATTTAGTGAAGAGTTTTAGAAAAATCCTACTGGGAAGTAGGTTGTGGTTTTTTCACCTTTTGACCCGGGTGTTTTCCACGTAAAAATTCTTGTGTTCTTTAATTTCTGCATTTATTATTCCGCAACAGTAGTATAAGAAATACATAGAAGAACCAGGTCCTTCTATAATCTGTGCACGCAAAAAATTAGACACCACACAAATCAATCTCCCCCCCTCTTGTGTGGTATTGAAGTTAAAACATCAATTGGTATCAGATCGGGTTATCCTTGAAGAGGCTAACACCCTAGAAGAAAATGTAGGTAAACTAAAAGATGAGTTATATAAGAAGGATGAGCAGGTTAGAATTTTGAGAGAGGATCTAGGCAAAGTCAAGAATGAGCTAGACAGAACTTGTAAATGGAACAGGTCCTCCGATGCACTTTCATGGCTACAGGAACATCATAGTAGCAATAGAAGAGGACTTGGCTTTGGGAATCTGCCACTCAAATGGAATCCCAAAAGCAAGTACCTTAAACTTCCTGAGAACAATATTTGTACTCACTATGGTAAAACATGTCACTATAAAAGTGAATGCAATGCAAAAGATAAGGCAAGCTAAAAGAACAAAGAATTTATTCAAGGGAAGAATAGGCTACCAAATTGGGCTAAAAAGAATCTGATTCATCCTTTTGCCTATAGAAAGGGACCCAAACTAGTTTGGGTTCCTAAGACTAACCCCTGATTTCCTTTTGCAGGTCCAATTGAAGGGGAATAGCTAAATATGGTACATGGATAGTGGCTGCTCAAAGCACATGACAGGAAGCAAGAACCAGTTCCTTTCACTTGAGGACCTCAAAGGAGGTAATGTCTCCTTTGGAAATGGGAATAAAGGTGAGATCATTGAAGTTGGAAAGGTAGATAAGACTGATTCTCACTCTATTGAAAATGTCTACTTGATAGATGGCTTAAAATACAGTCTAATCAGTGTATCACAACTATGTGATAGAGGTAACTTGGTAGCATTCACCTCTACCAAATATTTTGTGATTAATCTTACCACTGACAAGATTGTTTTGCAAGAAAAAAGAGTGAATAATAGATATATAGATCTGTCCACACTTTCAGAAACTGAACTCACTTGCTTAAGTGTGTTAGACAATGATCCCCTCCTTTTGCACAAGAGACTTGGACATGCAAGTCTGAGTCAACTAAATAAATTAGTTTCCAAGGACCTGGTGATAGGGTTGCCTAACATCAAGTTCAAGGAAGACAAAGTTTGTGAGACTTGTGCAAGGGGGAAGCAGGTAAGATCCTCTTTTTAATGCAAAAAAGTGGTAAGAACCACCAAGACAATGGAACTGGTCCTTATGGATCTCTGTGGTCCAATGAGAATATTAAGCAGAGGTGGTAAAAGATATGTGATGGTGCTTGTTGATGATTACTCTAGGTTTACTTGGACATTATTTTTAACATCTAAAGATGAAGCATTTGACATGTTCACTTCTTTTGTTAGAAAAACTCAGAAACAACTAGGTAATCAAGTTGCATCAATTAGGTTTGATCATGAACTGAATTTTAAAATGCTAAATTTGCTGAATTTTGTGATGAGCATGGCATAGATCATAATTTTTCTGTTCCTAGGACTCCACAACAAAATGGAGTAGTTGAAAGAAATAATAGGACATTTGAAGATATGGCTAAGACTATGCTTCTTTCTAATAAACCACCCCATAGCTTTTGGGCAGAAGCTGTAAATACCGCATGCTATATCATAAATAGGTGCATGGCTAGACCTCTTGTTGAGAAGACTCCCTATGAGTTACTTAAAGGGAGAAAACTAAATATATCTCATCTTAGGGCATTTGGATGCAAGTGTTTTGTGCACAACAATGGTAAAGACTCCCTAGGCAAGTTTGATCCCAAAAGTGATGAGGGAGTATTCTTAGGATATTCTTCACATAGCAAAGCTTATAAAGTCTAACAAAAGAACTATGTGTGTTCAAGAAAGTGTTCATGTGGTTTTTGATGAAGCTAACATTCTTTTTGAGAGACAGGAACATGATGATGAAGCAATTGGGCTGGTAAGAAACTTAAATGAAAGCACAACATAGACTGAAGTTGCACTGGAAGAAAAAACAGGTGATGGAACAGGTTCTACCACCCAGAGCAACATGACAGGGGGAACAGAACAAAAAGGAAATGATCCCCAAACATCAAGGGAACCTATCCATGAACCTGTTCCACAGCAACAAAGCATATAAAGGAACATCAAAGGGAAACCAGTTGGTTGTAAAATCTTACAAGTATCAAAGTTCTCATCCCATTGAAAACATAATCACTAATCCAACCTATGGAATCAAAACCAGATCTTCATTAAAAAAATCTTTGTGCTTTTGATGCCTTCTTATCTCTTATTGAACCTAAAAATATTGCTGAGGCTTTGCAGGATGCAGATTAGGTAAATGCAATGCAAGATGAACTCAACCAATTTGAAAGGAGTCAAGTTTGGCATCTTGTACCAAGACCCAAGGACAGATCAGTAATTGGCACAAAATGAGTCTTCAGAAACAAACTTGATGAATATAGAACAGTTACAAGGAACAAGGCAAGATTGGTGGTTAAAGGATATAGCCAAGAGGAGGGTATAGACTATGATGAAACCTTTGCTCCAGTCGTAAGGTTGGAAGCAATAAGACTCCTCGTAGCCTTTGCTGCTTACATGGAATTCACCCTTCACCAGATGGATGTCAAGAGTGCCTTCCTTAATGGCTGTCTAAAGGAAGAAGTGTTTGTCAAGCAACCTCCAGGGTTTGAAAGCAAGGAAAGTCCTGATCATGCGTATAAACTTGACAAAGAACTTTATGGACTCAAGCAGGCTCAAAGAACATGGTATGAAAGATTATCAAAGTTTTTGCTTGAGTATGACTACAAGAGAGGTAAAATTGACAATACTTTGTTCTTGAAAGAAAAAGGTAAAGATCTCTTGGTAGTTTAGATATATGTTGATGATATAATCTTTGGAGCAACTACTGATAAGTTAAGTAAAGAATTTGCTAAACTAATGGGGAGTGAATTTTAAATGAGCGTGATGGGTGAGTTTAATTTCTTTTTAGGCTTACAAATTAAACAAAATTCAAATGGAACTATTATTCATCAGCAGAAGTATGAAAAGAGTTACTTAAAAGGTTTAAAATGGAAGATTCCAAAGAAATTTACACTCTTATTGCAACAGCTACAAAGTTGGATATAGATGAACATGGTTCATCTGTTGATAAGAAGCTGTATAGGGGAATGATTGGCTCATTGTTGTATCTCGCTGCTAGTAGACCTGACATTGTTTTCAGTGTAGGCCTTTGTACAAGATTTCAGGCAAATCCAAAGGAGTCTCACTTGACTGTTGTCAAGAGAATTTTGATATATCTAAAAGGCACCACTGATCTCTATTTATGGTATCCAAAAGGTAGTAATTTCAATCTAGTGGGAAATGTTGATGTTGATTATGCGGGTTTTCTAGTGGATAGAAAGAGAACCTCAGGTATGGCATACTTTCTTGGCTCATGTCTTGTGTCTTGGGCCACCAAAAAGTAAAATTCAGCGGCCTTATCTACTGCTGAAGCTGAGTATGTTGTTTCTGCTTCATGTTGTGCTCAATTGTTATGGATCAAACAGCAATAAAAGGACTTTGGAATTGATGTTGGTTGTATTCCTATTTTTTGTGATAACACTAGTGCTATTAGTATGACCAAGAACCCGGTTCATCATAAGAGAACTAAGCACATAGATGTTAGGCGTTACTTTTTGAGGGATAACTATGAAAAAGGGTTGATCACTGTGGAATTTTATACTACTGACAAGCAAATAGCTAACATCTTCACAAAGCCCTAAGTAGAGATCACTTTGAAAGGAACATGTTAGAATTAGGGATGATTAAGATCACCTAAAAGGACCAGTTCAGAATTCATAACGAAAAAAATTAAAAAAAATTAATAAATTATTTTTGGTTAGAAAATCTAAAAATGTTTATATAATTAGATTAATTTTTGTTTAATGGATATTTTCTCTATTTTGTCAAATTTAGACTTACACAAGAGAATTATCAGTGAAGAACCTGGTTCATCAAGATCATTCGGTATGTTTTTTACACTCTGCATAATTTGAAATAAGAATATTTGGATCATGAGCAGAGTCCTACTTAATTCCAAACTCTTTTGGACTTATCTGTTACAAGTAAACCTGTTCCAAACTCTTTTGGACTTATCTGTTACAAGTGAACCAGTTCCGTTCAAAAGACTCCTAACCAAATTGAATTACCTAGATTCTAGGGATAGACTCCAATGTCTGTTCAAACCTGATATTCAGTTTGATTAGACTTCTAAAGGTCTGAAAAGCTACCGTTACCCATTAATTACCTCTCTTTATATTGTTCAACATTATTGCTTTCTTCACTCCATTACTTTTTCAAGCCGTCAAACTCTTTTCATCTTCTTTAATCTTCTAAATACAATCTACTTCTCTTTTCTTCTAGAACCAAGTACAAAAATGGCCAACACTCCTGAAAACCCTTCATCCCCACCCAAGGAAATTACACCCACACCATTTATCACATCTTCAGCCACGCCTCTATCTAAGAAAGGAAGAACTAAGATTCTTGCTCGCAAAACTGTGGCAGGGAGCGCATTATCCAAGAAATTAGATAAACAATTGAATGATAGCCAGGTTCAGGAACCTCAAAAATCCGAAGACTCATTTAAATCTGCTACTGAGGGGGAAGAAACGGTTTCTTCTGAAATTGAACAGGAACAAATTTGGAGAATAGGTTTGTACTAGTAGGGTCTATGGTAGGCGTTGAAAGTACTGAATCTGGAGAAGTTGGTGGTAAAAATAAAAAGGGAAAAAAAAGACAGCAAGGGAGTTAGGAGTGTTGTAAGGGAAAGGGTAAAAGAGTGGTTGATCCTTCACCCACTCCTGTAAGTTTAACCAAAGACACAGGTGCAATGGTTGTTTGGGAAGAGAAATCTGGTGGAGTAGACGAGAGTCTACAGAAAACAGGGGAAAGTGGGTCTGGCAAAGCTATTGAAGGGCTTGTTCAACTTGGGAAAAATAGAGATGAACATGGTTCATCTGTAGAGGAAACCCTCACAGACCTACTGAAGAAAGTGGGGCTAAGGATGCTGAGATTGAGAGGCTAAAGAAGAGGTTGGCAGAGATGGAGACTAAGAAAGATGCTCTCAGAACTGAGCTGGCAAGAGAAAAGGATAAGAATGATGGCATTCTTCAGGATATGGTGAAACTCCTCCAAGCCAAAAACCAAACACCTAGTCCTTCCCAGCCTTAAGCCTCCTAGCCTAGTGTAGATCATCCAGTGACCAAGGTCGGGACTTTTTTTGTTTCTTTTCCTCATGTTTTCAGTGTTTTTATTTCTTCTTATGCTTTGTGGTAGAATCTTATTAATTATCAATGAAATTCATTGTCTTTTGCTCTAACAGTTTGTTTCTATTTCTTTGATGGTTAAAATTCTTAGCTTGATCTATGATGATTAATCCATGATATCATTTGAAGTAGCCCCAGTGGCCATGAGTAAGTTTTAAAATCTGGTTATCTCATATTTTTTATGCAACTTTTCGATGATGCCAAAAGGGGGAAAAAGGTTGTGCTTTACACTTTCAACAGTGATGTTTATAACCTAATGAACCTGGTCCTTGATGATAAGTGATAAAAAGAAAAATGTTCTAGTATTGTGTTGATGTTGGGCTAAGTTAAAACTTATGAAGAGCACAGAGTTTGTCATCATCAAAAAGGAGAAATTTATTGGCCCAAGTAAAGGTTAGTTTTGAAGATTGACAAAGAAAGCTCAAGCATGAACCAGGTCCATCCCTTGTGTGCATAGACACGGGCAAATTCGAGCATGTGGGAGGCACGTGAAGGAGATAAGCTTAACTTGGTAAAATTGATATCTCCTGATCGAAAAGGTTGCATAATTGATAAGGAGAAGGATTCCTTAATCAAAGAGAACACTATCCAAGATAAGGGAGGAGTTAGAAGTTAAGATCAACTAGAACTCTTCCACCAAAAAAGAATAGCATTAAAACTCTAGTTATTTCTTCATCTACTAACTCTATATATTGTAGAATGTTCTCACTCTACAGGTAACGCACAAAAGCAGAAGTTAAATGTGAATTGAGAGCAAAATAGCAAGGCATTTTGCAAGAAATTCATGTATGATTCAAGTATGCAAACCTGAAGCTACATGAACCAGATAGAAGAACCAGCTGCAAGTGTCTGTTTTTTATTCTAGTTCAATTGTAGTAGGTGTTTTCATATTGTACCTTTCAGCTTTATCTAGAGGCAATTGTAAGAGGTACTCAGAGTATTCAAGTTAGAGTTAACTTGAAGTTGTCGCAGCAGTTGAAAGTTGTGTGCCACAACGGGATTAGAGTTAATTCTAGGTTTACAAAAGTATTTTGTAAATGCAGTTTTTGGCTTAGTGATTTAGTGAAGAGTTTTATAAAAAACCTACTGGGAAGTAGGTCGTGATTTTTTCACCTTTTGAGCCGGGTGTTTTTCACGTAAAAATTCTTGTGTTCTTTAATTTCTGCATTTATTATTCCGCAACAGTAGTATAAGGAACACATAGAAGAACCGGGTCCTTCTATAATCTATGCACGCGAAAAATTGGATACCACATAAATCAACCCCCTCTTTTATGGTATTAAAATTAAAACATCAGAAAAGAAACAGTAATATGAAGGAGTACCAACAACAACAAGATAATAAAAAAGCTGAAGCAAAGAAACAACCAGTAATAATAAATATCTAAGTACAAGAAAATAAGAGAATACTATTCATACTATAGGGAAGAAAAGGATAAATGCACGAGTACCTATTTACTAGATACGATACTTGCTTCAAGAGTTGGAATCCGTGCTGTTGATTGTGGTATTGCTCAACTATCCAGAATTTAAATCCTATGGGTTCAATTTTAAGATTTTTAACATTGAACCTATTATATTTTTAAAGTTATGGGTTCATATCTACTATTATTGAAATTTTAATGAATTTTTACATACAAATTTTTACTCCCCGTCGAAAGTTATGGGTTCAGTTGAACCTGTAGCCACGAAGCTACATCCGCCTCTGTATCCAGGCACAGGCACGAGTGAAGTCGTCCATGCAATCGTCCATGCAATGTAATCCAAGCATCAGAATGCATAGAGCAGACATCATAAGGTAATTTGACTCGCCTACATTCCTTGGTTTTAAGACTAGCAATTGCAACAGAATCGTATATAAACATCACAACCTTGTAATCATTCTTGGAGGAGTCAAAACAAAGTCCCCAGGCAGCAGTGGTTGTAATAAAACTGCCATATTTCCTTAATGTCAAGTCGTCAATGTCAAGCACTTTGGTACAAGATTGAGTTAGCAGGATTCCACAAGAAAAGGTGTCGATTGAAATTTAAAAGTATAAGACCATGACAAGAACCCCAAAGCATACAATTATCTATAGAAGGCACAGAAATCCCACCACCCTTTTCCTTTAAAGGACAATTTAGCTCTTCCAAAGTGAGTTGTTCGTTTATGAAGCGGAACAAGGGTCTATAATTCTCCTCAAAAGACCATCTTGTCAACACTGAATAGTGTGTATATTAACTCAGGCGGGATTGATCTCTGTTGCACCAAATATTTTGCAGATTGGGGGAGTAGCTCATACTCCTACCACAACTCCAGAGCAGCAGGTTCACATTGGTCAGGTTCCGGGTGTAATACCGGTACAACCTGTTATTTCGGTTTGGCCTGAGGTCAGGTCAGAGGCATCAGAAGAAAAACAAAAGAGACTTGAGAGGTTTAAGAGGTATAGTCCACCTACTTTCAGTGGCAAAGATACAGAGGATGCCCAAGGATTTCTAGAAAATTATCACCGTATGCTCTGCACCATGGGTATTGTGGAAGTGAGTGGAGTTGCCTTTACTACATTTCAACTATCAGGCGCAGCATATCAGTGGTGGCAAATCTATGAAGAAGGTAGACCAGCCGATGCAACACCACCAACTTGGGCCCAATTTTCGAAAATGTTCTTGAAAGAATTTGTTCCCTAGACTCTCCGAGATGCGTGGTGCACAGAGTTTGAACGGTTGCATCAGGGCACTATGACAGTGTCAGAATATGCTATCCGGTTCAGTGAGTTATCCCGTCATGCACATATCTTGGTTCCTACAGTCAGAGAGCGGGTCCGCAGATTCTTTGAAGGGCTCGATTATGATATTAAAATATGCATGGCTCGAGAGTTGCAAACTGACACTCCATTTCAAGAAGTAGTGGAGATTGCGAGGAAAATTGAGGGTGTTCTAGGCGAGGAAAGGGAGTCTAAGGAGGCCAAAAGGTCTCGAAGCTCTGGAGGGTTCAGTGGATTTTACTCTTCAGCTAGGACCCATTATAGCGGAGGCTCGAGCAGTCGGCCAGCTCAGTCTGCACATCAGATTACTCGGAGTGCTCCAGTAAGTTCTTATAATGTACCACCGGCACGAGATTCCTATAATGATTATTTCAGTTATCCAGCACAGACTCAGTACGAGCAGTCGTGACCTCAGAGGAGCTGTTATGAGTGTGGTGACATTAGGCACATTATGAGAGATTGTCCCAGACTTGGGAGGGGTGGATTTTATCAGAACACTCAGACTATGGGCCCCAGTGTAGCTACTACTTCACGTGCACAACCAGTTAGGGGTGGAGGACATACGGGTAGAGGGTGCCTAAGAGGTGTTGGCCCGACCCGTTGATATAATCTC
This sequence comes from Nicotiana tabacum, assembly GCF_000715075.1. Classification (NCBI taxonomy): domain Eukaryota; kingdom Viridiplantae; phylum Streptophyta; class Magnoliopsida; order Solanales; family Solanaceae; genus Nicotiana; species Nicotiana tabacum. The sequence goes on along the minus strand of NC_134097.1, from coordinate 13,318,121 downwards.
TATGATTTGGTTGAGGCCAATACACCAGATGGTGTCGTTACAGGTACGATCCCGATTTGTTATAAAAGAATATTTTCCCTTAATTCGATTGGGATCTGAATATTGAGGTGAGACCTCCTATTATGCTTTGCTTATGGGTGAGCTTCGTAATTTTGTGACCCACTTATATGTTTATCCCTGTTGGGAGATTTGAAGATGTGAACCCGTGTCTGTCATTTTTATTCTTGGTCACCATTGAGGGCTATAACTCCAAAAGTAATTTTTATTATTCATTGCAGTAGGTTTGATGTGTTTAGGAATAATTGATTCCAATTTTATGAATTATATTCCCTATCGGTATGAGGGTTCATTATGTGTTGTGAAAATTATTTATGGAAATTATTAAAAAGAAGAAAGAAAGGAAATTGAAAATTTCAGTTGCCACAATGTGCAAATTACTTGTGATTCGGAGTTGAGGACGAGATCCTCTCATTTTTGTATGATGTGAAATATTTATGAGTTTAAATTCTCCCTTTGTGAAGTTTAATTTGTACTATAGTACTAATAGAGAGTTATGCCTGATAGGCTTATGTGATAATTCCTTTATGTATTTCTGTGCCATAATTGTGTTGTAATTATTGAGTTTTAGCCTACGAGGTGAGTGCCCAGGTGGCATTAAATGTGATTCGTTAAGTCGGGTAAATAGTTATGAGGTCTTCATGCCTCACATTCTGTTGTCATTATTGTGAAGATTCGAAACGAGGTGTTGGTTAATATGAGATTAATGGATGATGCTGGAATTAATTATGAACAACTTTTAAGACCAGAGATGTGGTGATGGGCATACGTATGATATGCTTCATGTTCTGATATCATTATGATGATGCAGTGTTTGTAATGCTGAGATTAGTGTTATTGTTATATACATTGTGGTGCTTTGTGGGGTTGTGGATGTGTTGGTAGGAGTTGTTTTGGTGTTACTCTGGCAGGTGGATGGGCCCGGACTCTACCAAAATTTCTGATAAGTTGATGTGTGTGTAGGCATGAGTTGCTATAGCCAGTTGAGACTAATACTGTGCGTTGATGTGAAAAATCGTACTTTTTGAAAATGTTTGGAGTGTAAGAAATTTGGTCTTAAATTTTACAAATATGGATAAAAGAAATAATCTAAATTGAGATGGGGTTGTCAGGTTTATCTCAAACGCGGCAACGTGGGATCAACCGTGAGTATATGTATAAAAGTAAAATCATCAATTTGGTAACCTCAGAATAATTCTTAGCACGTTCGAGGACGAACGTTTGTTTAAGAGGTGGAGAATGTAATGACCCGGCTTTTTGTTTTTAAGAATTAACTCCCCGTTTAGTGACTTATGGTCTCGAGCAGCTTCGCAATATGTATTATGACCCGCGGGTGTGGTCGAGTTTGAATTACTGAATATTCGGAATTAAATTAAAAGAACAATCCTTATTTAGAAGCTTAAATGGAAAGAATTGACCGGAGAATTGACTTTTGAGCAAACAATTCCGAAATGGAATTTTGATGATGTCAATAGCTCTGTATGGTAATTATGGACTTAGGAGCGTGTACGAAAAATTATTTGGAGGTATGTAATGGAATTAGGCTTCAAATGGTGGAAGAGAAATTTTTGGAAAATTTGACCGGAGGGTTGACCTTTTGATATCGGGGCTGGAATCCGATTCTAAAAATTTGAATAGCTTGTTTATATCAATTATGACTTGTGTGCAAAATTTGAAGTCATTCCGGATTGATTGGATGTGGTTCAGCACAAGATATGGAATTTGAAAGTTCAAAGTTCATAGATTTTGATTTGAGGTGTGATTCATCGTTTTGATATTGTTTGACGTGATTTGAGAACTCGACTAAGTTCGTATGATGTTTTAGGACCTGTTGGTATATTTGGTTGAGGTCCCGGGGGCCTCGGGTAAGTTTCGGATGGTTAACAGGTTGGATTTTGGACTTGGAACTCTGCTGGAATTTTTCTGATGCACCATCTAATTTCCTTCATCGCGTTCGCGAGTGGAGCCTCGCGTTCAGGAAGAAGAACTGAGAGATTGGAAATATTTGTTCTTCCCATTCGCGAAGATAAGGACGCGTTCGCGAAGAGTGGACAGGGTGTGCATCGCGAACGCGAGAGGTGAGTTCGTGTTCGCGATGAGAGAGGTCAGTAAAGGTCCACGATCATGAGAGGTTGATCGCGTTCGCGTAGAAGGATTTTGGGACAGAAGCAATTGTGCTTCGCGAACGCGAGGTAGATGTCGCGTTCGCGAAGGAGGAATTTGGGAAGAACGAAAATTATGCTTCGCGAACGCGAGGCAGTGGCCGCGTTCGCGAAAAGAAAAGCCTGGGCAGTGAGTTTAAGTTCTGAAAATGGGACTTCGTACCATTTTCCATTTTGATGGATTGGAGCTCGGGAAGAGGCGATTTCCTAGAGTGTTTCAAGGAAAACAACGTGGTAAGTGTTCTTAACTCAATATGGGTTAAATCACCCAAATCCATGGTTGTTTTTAACATTTAATTGGTGAATTGAGTTGGAAAATTATGAAAAACCCTCTTGGTTTAATTTGGAGATTTAAGGGTCGAGTTGATGTCGGATTTGAGTAAAATTGGTATGGTTGAACTCGTATCGGAATGGATGTTCGGATTTATAAAATTTATGTCGGGTTCTGAAAGCCGGGTCCCGCATTAACTTTTATCGACTTTTCATGAAATTTAAGTCGACGTTTTAAAATCCAAAATTATTTTCGATGAATTTTAATGAAGTTATACAACTGATTTGAATAGATTTGGGCAGTCTGGAGGTCAATTCAAGCAAGAAGGCGATTTTGGAATATCGGCATAACTTCAAAAAGGTAAGTGTCTTGACTAACCTCGAGTGAGGGAATTATCCCTTAGGCATCGAGTCTTATGTGCCATTTGTGAAATGTGAAAAGTCGTGTACGCGAGGTGACGAGTACGTACTTGGGCTTATATGTGCAAAATTTATTGAGTTAAAGTCTTAGGCATATTGTGTAGTAAATTGGATAATTGTGGGCATATATTTAATCATCTAATTGCCATGCCTCGAAGCACATTTATTGAACTTGTTTTTATACGACAATTCGATGTAATTATAACTTGTATATTTATGTGAATTCCGTGAGTTCGAAGGTTTGATATTTCTTGGAATTTAATTTCATTATGGATTTTACCTATGCAAATAATTAATTAAGTAAGCTTAAAAATAAGTGTTAAATAGTTATCTAAATTTGGATTAATGAAGGCGTTGCCCCATGCTTATTATTTTCTATCTTTGTTGATTAATTTTGAGATTTTATACACATTGTGAGGAACCTTGGGCTATTTGTTGTGAAATTAATTGATTTTGTTATATCTTTGGAATTGGTTGTGGCCATTGGGAAATTCGTCATATGAATTGATTTTATATGTTACCGTGATAATATTCCGTGTAAATTGTTGTGTTATTTGAGTTATTATTTTGAGGACATAAGGGTGGCATTTCATTGTTGATATTTTGTGGGTATAAGGGTGGCATTTCACTGTTGTTATGTGTGTTGGAATATTGTCTGGGCGGAGCGATAAGGGTGGCTATAAGAAATATAAGGGTGGCAATAAGAGCGATAAGGGTGGCTATTGATATTGTCAGGGCGGAGGGATAAGGGAGGCTATTATAGGAGTGATAAGGGTGGCTATAGGAGAGATAAGGGTGGCTATTGTCAGGGATGATATATGATGATGTGGAGTGGTTGCATTGGTAATTTTATGCGATGTTGTGATTTTCCTTGTGTTTATTTTTATACTATGTGTAATTTATCTTGTTGTTGGTAAATTGATAATAGTCTGATTTATGTTGAAATTGGGAGCCTGTGGCTATTGCCAGGCAGATTATGAAAAGAAATATGGGCACGAGGTGCCGTGAGTAAATAATGATGATATTGGCATGTGAATTGTCTGTGCGATTGAGATATGAAATGTGGGCACGAAGTGCCGGGGAAAATATGATGGTTTTTATTATTGGCACGTGAACTGTCCGTGCATATATGATATGAAAAATGGGCACGAGGTGCCGAGGAAATATGATGATTTAATTATGGGCACGAAGTGCCGTGAAAATATGAAAAGGGTTGAGACCCGTATTTTTATGATTATGAAATGAGGTGTCACATGGTGACTTTTAATTGAAAGAATTATATTCAAACTATTTATTTGATATTATTTTTATTCAAAAAGTAGTATTTGAAGGAATTGTATGTGAAAGATATCTATTGAGGAAATTATATTTGAAAAAGATTTATTGAAAGAATTATATTTGAAGGATATTTATTTGAGAAAATTATATTTAAAGGAGAGTTATTTGGAAGAATTATATGTGAAAGATATTTATTGAAAGATATTTATTGTATTCTTGTTGCCATACCGGGCATATCATTGGTTGATTTGTGTTGCCCTTATTATTATTTATTTCCTATTATTTTGTATACTATATTGCACAGGTAATTAGACTAGTGGGTATCTTGACTGTACCTCGTCTCTACTCCACTGAGGTTAGTCTTGATACTTAATGGGTACCGACTGTGGTGTACTCATACTACACTTCTGTACATTTTTGTGCAGAGCCATGTATTGGAGCTATTGGACTCGGACAGAGTTAAAGTGTGATCACAAGGATTCAAGGTAGAGCTGCTTGGTCGTCGCAGGCCCTTGAAGTCTTTTCATTTTATTGTACTGTTAATTATTAATCAAACAGTATTGAGTATTCGATCCTTGAGATCATTCCATGTATTCAGTCAGAGTTCGTGACTCGGTACTACCAATCTTGGAAGGTCGATATATTCATATTTGTTCCGCTGTTGGTTTTGACATTAGTATTAAATTATATGTTTAAAAAAATGGCTTGAATTGTAATTGTAATTGGCTTACCTAGTCTTAGAGACTAAGTGCCATCAAGACGCATGTGGTGGGATTTTGGGTCGTGATAAGTTGGTATCAGAGCTCTATGTACTCAATAAGTAACAAACCTAACCTTAGGTTGAAAGCAGTGACGAGCTTGGACAACGGTCAGAGTCCAACACCAATAGCCAAGAACAACTCGTAACAATATAATAAAAGCAGCACAAGTAATAACTCAAAGATGTGATGCGATGCTCGTTCACAATTACAGAAAATAGACATACTTTTCAGGTATAACGGAAAAATCTAAATCTTTCACCGAAATCACTAAAATATGAGTAAATTAGAAAATTGTGATTTTTCCCAAAAACTTTCAATAACAGATAAGATATTTCATTCTCAGATAGCATGAGGAAAGTACATCTCTATGCCTACATATCAATGTGCATGTGAAGTCATGAATGTTACAATACCATTTAGCATGAAGAAATGCATCTCTCTGCCTACATGCCAAGTATGCATGTCAAATGTAATGCACCACAGTGATAAACTCATGTACTCACACTCTTAGAGTACTCAATCTCATTGTCTCACCCTCAATCACTGTATACGCTCAATCACTCGGCACTCGACACTAAATCACTCGGAACTCGGTACCTACGCTCACTCCTGGTATATCAGACTCCAGAGGGGCGGATCCTGCCCAAGCGCTAATAAAGCCAATATGGTATGTTGCGGCGTGCAATCCGATCCCATAATAACTGTTGTTGCGTGTAGCCCGATCCCATAAATTTCACTGCTGCGGCGCGCAGCCCGATCCATACTCTCTGCCTACATGCCAAGTATGCATGTCAAATGTAATGCACCACAGTGATAAACTCATGTACTCACACTCTTAGAGTACTCAATCTCACTGTCTCACCCTCAATCACTGTATACGCTCAATCACTCGGCACTCGACACTAAATCACTTGGAACTCGGTACCTACGCTCACTACTGGTATATCAGACTCCAGAGGGGCGGATCCTGCCCAAGCACTAATAAAGCCAGTATGGCATGTTGCGGCGTGCAATCCGATCCCATAATAACTGTTGTTGCGTGTAGCCCGATCCCATAAATTTCACTGCTGCGGCGCGCAGCCCAATCCATAAATATCACTATTGCGGCTTGCATCCCTATCCCATAAATATCACTCACAATACAGCTCTCGGGCCCACCTCAGTCATCCATCTCTCAAGTCTCAAAAGCTCACAATCCCGTACCACTCAGCCCAAACAACGATAACATGTGATGTAGCAATGAGTGATGAACAGAGATTGAGATATGATATGCAAATGAAGAATCATGACTGAGTATATAATTACAGTTATAACAGATAACTCAAAACAACAGAAATAGCTTCATTAGGTCTCAACCAAATAAGTGCATAGTCTGAACATGCTTTTTAACATGATTCACAGCTCATATAATCAAACAAGTATGGAGAACATGGATGTAACAAAATATAACAGCAAAACAAGTCTGGCCATAGTCTAATAGTCAACTAGAATCATAATTTCCTCGGTGCACGCCCACATGCTCGTCACCTAGCATATGTGTCACCTCAATACATCTATTATAATATAGTTTCCAACGTTAAATACCCTCAAATCCAAGCTTAGATATGTTACTTACCTCGAACAAGCCAAATCCAATCTCAAGCAAGCCAAATAATACTCTAGAAAATTCATCCCGCGCGTACCGACTTCTGAGCGGCTCAAAACTAGCCAAAAGCAACTCAAGAAAATCAAATAATGTCAAAGAAAATAAACCCAATCGATAAAGGGTGAATATTTAATCAAAATACCAAAGTCAATAAAAAAGTCAAACCCGGACTCGCACCTCGGAACCCAACAAAACTCACAAAATCCAATAACTCATTCAATTACTAGTCCAACTATACTAGTTCCACTCAAATCCGACTCTAAATTGATGTTCAAAACTCAAAAATTCACTTTATGAAGGTTTAGACCAAAGCCCCTAATTTCTCTTTTGAAATCATCAATCAAATGCCAAAAACAAAGATGGAATCACGGAATGAAATCAATACCGAGTAGAAAACACTTATCCCATTCCATGTGGTGAAAATTGTCTTAAATATCACCTCAATCCAAGCTCCATGGCTCAAAATATGATAAAATGCTCGAAACATTCGAAATAGAGTACTTATAATCCACTGAACAGACATACCCATCGTGATCGCGAAGAATAAACTCTAGCGCCAAAACAAAATGCCTTATGCAATCGCGATAAAGACCATGCGAACGTGACCCCCAAACAGACCAAAGCTCTGTGAACACGACATGACATACGTGAACGCGATGAATAAATCACCCTACTCTCATAATACCTTACGCGATCGTGGCCTCCTACACGCAAGCGCAATGAAGAACTGAAACACCTGAAATTAGCCAAACACAGCAGTGCCAAAATGAGCCGAAACCCATCTGAAACTCACCTGAGACCTTCGGGGCCCCGTCCAAACACGCCAACAAGTTGCAATACATAACACGGACTTAATCGAGGCCTCAAATCACACATAACATCGGCGAAACAATGAATCACACCTCGAATCAAACTTAATGAACTTTTGAACTTTCAATTTCCAAATCTAGTGCCGAACCATATCAAATCAACTCAGAATGAAATCAAATTTTGCACACAAGTACCAAATGACATAACGAAACTATTCCAATTTCCAAAAATATAATTTGAACCCGATATCATTAAAGTACAACTCCCGGTCAAACTTATGAACATTCCAAACCTTCAAATTTCCAAATTTTGCCAAATAGTACTGAAACCTTCTAGAAATATCCAACTGCAAATCTGGGCATACGCCCAAGTCCAAAATCACCATCCATACCTAACGGAACCATCAAAATTATGATCCAAAGTCAAATACTTAAAATTCAAACTTGGTCAACTCTTCCAACTTAAAACTTCAAACATAAACTTTATGCTTCCAAACTAATTCTGAATCAGCCGAAAACAGAAACCGACGATACACACAAGTCATAATACATTATACGGAGCTAATCATGCCCTCAAACCACCGAGCGAAGTATAAATACTCAAAACGACCGGTCGGGTCATTACATTTAATTTATGATACATATATACATGTCAAAGAAGTTTTGTATTATTCTATATTTCATTCGTTCATAACTAATAATGCATGATATAGATTATTCGATATAAGTCGAGACGTTTTGTTTTTAATATTCATCGATTCATCTAAGTTAATTTTAATTTCTAAGTTATAAGTCGATGAATCAGTTTAATCATTATTCAAATAGCTATATTTGATGATGATCAATTACAACAACAATAATAACATACCCAGTATTATCCCACACTGTGGGGTCTGGGGAGGGTAGTGTGTACGCAGACATTACCCCTACCTTGTGAAGATAGAGAGGTTGTTTCCAATAGACCCTCGGCTCAGGAAAGCATAAGCACCACATTAATGAAAATATAGACAAGAAGGGACAGTACCAAAAAGCCATATAAAAGCAGAATAAAAACAACAAGACAGTAAGGTGATCAACAATGAAAGAAAACAACGGTTAGGCATAAAATTTTACTACCAACAGAAAGCGAGACTGCGTGTCAATACTACTGTTATGAACACTCTAGACTACCTACTCAACTACCCTAATCCTCGACATCCATACCTTCCTATCAAGGATCATGTCCTCGGTCAGCTGAAGTTGTGCCATGTCTTGCCTAATCACTTAATCACCTCTCCCCACCTCTTCTTTGGCCTACCTCTACCTCTCCATAGGCCCTCCAATGTCAACCTCTCATACCTCCTCACCGGGGCATTTGTGCACCTCCTCCTCACATGACCAAACCACATAAGTCGCACTTCCCGCATCTTGTCCTCAATAGGGGACACACCCACCTTGTCGTGAATAACCTCATTTCTTATCCTATCTAACCTAGTTTGCCCGCACATTTATCTCAACATACTCATCTCTGCTAACTTCATCTTCTGGACATGACCGATGTTGACTGGCCAATACTCAGCCCCATACAACATCGTTGGTCTGACCACCACTATGTAGAACTTACCCTTAAGTTTCGGTGGCACCTTCTTATCACACAAAATACCTTAAGCGAGTCTCTATTTCATCCATCCCGCCACAATACGATGTGTCACATCTTTATCAATCTCCCCATCCCCATGAATAATAGACCCAAGTTACTTAAACCTCCCTCGCCTAGGGATGACCTGTGAGTCCAGCTTCACCTCCCCTTCCCCTCCTTGAGTCTCGCCACTGAACTTACACTCCAAGTATTCTGTCTTGGTCCTACTCAACTTGAAACTTTTAGATTCCATGGTCTACCTCCATTCCTCTAATTGCGCCTTCAAACCAGCTCACATCTCGCAAATCAATACAATATCATCTGCAAATAACATGCACCACGGCACCTCCCCTTGGATGTGGCGCGTTAGTATGTCCATCACCAGAGCAAACAAAAAATGGCTGAGTGCAAACCCCTAATGCAACCCCATCATAACCGAAAAATAGTCCGAGTCCCCACCCGCCATCCTCACTCGGGTATTTACTCCATTATACATGTCCTTAATCAACCTGACGTAGGCAACAGGTACACCTCTAGCCTCCAAACATCTCCACAAAACCTCCCTCGGAACTTTATCGTACACCTTTTCTATGTCGATGAACACCATATGCAAGTCCTTCTTTCTCTCCCTATACTGCTCCATCAATCTCCTAACCAGGTGGATGGTTTCTGTAGTCGAACGCCCCAGCATAAACCCAAACTGGTTCTCAGAAATAGACACACACCTCCTCACCCTAACCGAAAAATGGTCCGAGTCCCCACCCACCATCCTCACTCGGGTCTTTACTCTATTATATATGTCCTTAATCAACCTGACGTAGGCAACATGTACACCTCTAGCCTCCAAACATCTCTATAAAACCTCCCTCGGAACTTTATCGTAAATCTTTTCTAAGTCGATGAATACCATATGCAAGTCCTTCTTTCTCTCCCTATACTGCTCCATCAATTACCTAACCAGGTGGATGGCTTCTGTAGTCGAACGCCCCGGCATAAATCCAAACTGGTTCACAGAAATAGATACACACCTCCTCACCTTTAGCTCTACCACTCTCTCCCAGACTTTCATAGTATGGCTAAGCAGCTTAATACCCCGATAATTATTGCAATTTTGGATATCACCCTTGTTATTGTATACAGGAACCATCGTGCTCCACCTCCACTCTTCAAGCATCTTCTTCGTTCTAAAAATGGCATTAAATAACCTAGTGAGTTACTCCAAGCCTGCCTTGCTCGCGCTCTTCCAAAACTCCACCGGGATTTCATCTGGCCCGGTCGTTTTGCCCCTGCTCATCTTACGCATAGCCCCCTCAACTTCATCAACTCTAATCTGCCAACAATACCCAAAGTCACAACGACTCCCAAAGAGTTCCAAATTACCCAGTACAATACTCTTGTCCCCCTCCTCGTTCAAGAGACTATGGAAGTAGATCTTCCATCTCTGAGGGATAATCTCCTCATCCAACAAACTCTAACTTTTTCGTCCTTGATGCACTTCACCTGGTCCAAGTCACGCGCCTTCCTTTCTCGTGCCTTGGCTAACCTGAACAACCTCTTATCCCCACCTCAGCCCTCGAGTTCCTCATACAAACGACTAAAAGTTGCAGTCTTGGCCGCCGTAACTGCTAGCTTTGCCTCTTTCTTAGCCAACTTATAATGCTCCATATTCGCCCTCTTCTCCTCCTCGTCTACACTTTCTACTAGCTTCAGATACACTGCTTTCTTGATTTTTACTTTTCCTTGAACCTCTCTATTCCACCACCAGAGTGACCCTTTGAGACGCCTAATACTTCTCTCGCGGCTTCCCTAATGCACTGTGCAGTCGTGGTCCACATAGTGCTTGCGTCTCCACTACTCCTCCAAGCCCCCAATAGTCACCAACTTGACCTCCAACTCCTGCACTTTAGCTTCCGTCAAGGCTCCCCACTCTATCCTATGTTGGCTATACATCACCCTCTTCCTCGTGATCTCAAGGTCCATGACCAGGATCCTATGAAGGGTCGAGAGGTTCTCACTCAGGATGACCTTGCAATCCATGCAAAGACCTCTATCGGACTTCCTGGAGAGTAAATAATCAATCTGAGTCTCGGCCACCGAGCTCCGGAAGGTGACCAAGTGCTCCCTTTTCTTCGGGAAACTCGAGCTTGTTATCACAAAATCAAATGCTCTAGCAAATTCCAGCAGAGACATTCCTCATCCGTTTCTATCTCCAAAACCAAAGCCACCATGCACATCATCATACCCTCAGACGTCGCTCTAATGTGGACGATGATCAATTATATATACTAATTAGATTATTGCTTCTTCACAAGCCTATCCCCCTAAAAAATCGATAATCTAGCCCTAGGGCTTCGCATACTTAGATGTGGCTATATATATAGACACACACACACTTCGTTGTACTACTTTAACTATATATAGCTTATTATAGTATCTGTTAGTGCATTCATTGTTTGTATTACAAAATGAAGTGGCACATGGATTACATGTATATTATTTATAGTAAATTTTAATGTGGTCATATTTCACCTATAAATGGACCGACATTGGTCGGTTAGTTTTCAGAAATTACAGTTACCGACCAAAGTTTGTCGGTAAAAGGTCCTCTTGTAATAACCGACCGACTTTGGTCGGTAACTTGAACTATAAATTTTATAAAATATTTTAAATAATAATTTAATTATTAAAATTTAAAAATGTGGGACCAGTTAACCGACTGATGTTGGTCGGTAAACAAAAAGTGCTTTGACTAAGCAAGTCTGACCATTGCGGTCAAATGTTTGACCAATTTACCTACCGATTTCGGTCGGTAATGTTTTTCGGGGTAATTGCGCCAATTATTACCGACCATCTTTTGTCGGTTTGTCATTTAAAAAAAATTAAAATATTTTTTGGGTAGTTTCCGTCTGCGCTAGACGGAAAAATGGTCGCTTTTTTGGACCGACCAAAGTCAGTCAGTAGCCGCCGAACGAAATTTACTGGATTTCTAGTAGTGTATTCCATTTTCCATGTTGAATGAACTCCTTATACCTATACGATTCATATAACTGCATCAAATCTTTAAGGAAACAGAACAACCGAAAGGTTTAATTTATTAGGAAAACATAGTAAATAAGAAGTTCTCTAATCCTTTGTGATAATGCTGCAAATGTATTAATTGGTGTATCAATATATCAACTACAGTTACGTTGCACTAACAAGTTCAAAGTGCATTAATAGAAAATCTATTCATGTCACAAATGAAGGTATTATTATAACAAGACTCCTTGGTAAATTATCTACACCTTTACATGTATATCAAGGAATACATTATAGATGTATATGACAAGATATTATATGTTCTGTATATCAAAAAGAAAACTCTGCGTATGCTGCAGTCCTCCTTGATAGATCTTTCTGTGTATGACTTTTATCAAAGTTATTGCTATCCAAGCATATAAATTAAAGTAATATACTGTGGCATCATAGGGTTCCCAGACCACAAACTGTGTCTATTCAAGTCAAGCAGGAATGTAAAACATCGAGTACATGATATTGTAAATAGGAGACAGAGATTTAAAGATAGAGCATGAATAGAATACTTACACAAATTAGGAAGCTAGTTTATAGTTTTTTTTTGCAGTTTTGTGAATAGGAGACAGGAATGTCATAATATTTTTTTCTTCGCCAAAAAAAAAAAAAAACAGTAACAATAAATCCAGTATGATGGGGAGGGTATACTGTGTATGAAGTCCTACCCCTACTTTATGAAGGTAGAAAGACTGTTTCGGATAGATTATCGGCTCAGAAAAAGCATAATCCCAGCATTACTGAAGCAATACTAACAACAACAAGATAAAAAGAAAGCTGAAGCAAAGAAACAACTTGCAGTAATAAAGATGTAAGTATAAGAAAGTAAGAAAATAATATCGATACTATGTATAAGAAAGTAAGAGAATAATATCAATGCTATCGGGAAGAAAAGGATAAATGCACAACTACCTATATAGTACTAGATACGATACTTGCTTCAAGAGTTGGAATCCGTACTGTTGATTGTGGTATTGCTCAGCTATTCAGGCACAGATACCTAGCTAGTAGTATCCTTCGGACGAACTCAAGCTTTCCACATATGTAATAACAGATGTAAATAAGTATGTCTTTCCGTGGACAACAATGTCTCGCACATTATCATCCTTAGGATTGTATATAACAATTCTCTGACTATCTCGTTCGCGTATTATCAAAGCTAATTTTCCATTCTCTGTCACGATAAAAGGCGCTGCAAGTCCAAAAAGAAGACCTATTCCTAAATCCTTTATGAAAAATAAGGGTGTCCACGATTCCTTTACTCCATATTCCTTCATGATCAGTATCTCAAAACCCTTATAAGATTTCAGACAAGTCATACAAAGACATTCATCTAAAACGCCTAAACCAACTATAACATTATCTAAACCAACTCCTCGATAATTAGACTTTAGGGACTGGAAACATATGGAACTTTTCAGTAATAGGATCAAAACAAATTACTTTGGGGTCGTTGTTCTTATCGAGCCTTACCGTCTTAGAGTGAAGTCGTCCATGCAATGTAATCCAAGCATCAGAATGCATAGAGCAGACATCATAAGGTAATTTGACTCGCCTCCATTCCTTGGTTTTAAGACTAGCAATTGCAACCGAGTCGTATATAAACATCACAACCTTGTAATCATTCTTGGAAGAGTCAAAACAAAGTCCCCAGGACGCAGCGGTTGTAATAAAACTGCCATATTTTCTTAATGTCAAGTCGTCAATGTCAAGCACTTTGGTACAAGATTGAGTAGCAGGATTCCACAAGAAAAGGTGTCGCTTGAAATTTAAAAGTATAAGACCATGACAAGAACCCCGAAACATACAATTATCTATAGAAGGCACAGAAATCTCACCACCCTTTTCCTTTAAAGGACAATTTAGCTCTTCCAAAGTGAGTTGTTCGTTTATGAAGCGGAACAAGGGTCTATAATTCTCCTCAAAAGACCATCTTGTCAACACTGAATAGTGTGTATACGTCACGGTTATAGCTCTTTCTCGTCGATGATTCGAGAGCTCAAATGTTGGACTTGAAATCAAAGAACGCCATGACTCAGAAACACACTTGAATCGCAAGAGCGATTTTACTGGTAAATTCGAGAGAATGATGATAGTAATTTCGTTGGGTATATCTGCCATCAGTTTTTTTAAGTAGATGTTTTTTTTTCTGGGATTTGGAAGAGTACCCTGCGTTTATATTGCCCTATTTATAAACTTGTGGGTTCAAATTATAATAGGAGGATTAAATAATAGTAGAATTATTTAGTAAATATAATTTTATTACTAGATATTTATTTTATTGGACTAAAGTATAATATAAATTATATGTTTGGTTTACATTAAATATTTTGGGCTAAATTTTTATTTGCAATTTTAACCTTGAATTTTTTAGGCGAAGAGGCTTGAACAAGAACATCTTTATAATTTTAGTGTTTTATCCCGTAATTAGTAATTCTGGTAAATTCCAAAATATAATCATTGTGATTTCGTCGGGTATATCTGCCATTAGCTTTTTGGCGTTTGAAGTAAACGCTTGTTTTTTGTTTTGGGTTTTCAGCGCGGAAGAGTAACTCTAAGGTCAACACGAATGAGTAAATTTTGTTAAGTACTATTTTTCTCTAACAAGTAAAGGAAAAACCCTTCCTAATATTCATATACTCTATATAATAGCTTAGTTGGTTCCGATAATTTTTGACTTTTACGATAAATGGTTAATATACACCTACAATAATATTTGACGTTCAAATATTACCTATAGACAAAAATTATCTAAAAATCAAGTTTTCATTTTTAGTATTACATATAAAAGATAAGAAAATTATTCAAATTCAAAATCTCAAAAGATATGCATATTTTAATAATTAAATATTAAAAAGCTAATACATTATTAATAGATTCACAACTAAATATACACATATTTAATAAACCCTAATGCACACATTTTAAAGCTACTTAATTAAATTTAAATTCTTTCAAGATTGATGGTAGAACTCTATAATGATATCTTCTTTTATAGATGCTAGTTTTTTAATAGTGATATAACACTTAAAGTGACGAAGATTTATGTCCAAACTTTTAGCAAAGGATATTTGATAGCTTTCCCTTGAAAGAAATCTAAGAACTTAACAGTTGAATCTTCTATCTCAGTAAAAGTTGCAGTAGGTTGAGATTCTCATCAACACTTTCATATTTGGTCAAAATCTCTAAACTTATTGTTGTAATCTTAGAGATACTACATGACCATTATAGACAAGTATTTTACAAAGAGCATACTAATACAAAAATGGATGTTGTTGCTAAAAGTAAAAAAGCTATCACAAAGAGGTAAAATATAACATAAAAAATTAATTTCAATAAAAACTTGACTGTTATAATAAAGTATTATTATAGAAAGATGTTATTATAGAAAGATGTTGCTATAGAGAGGTTGACTATAACCATATTCGTACGGGACTATTGTGGAGATATTGTGGCTGAGGAGAAAATGGCCCAAATTTAAGGTATGGGCCCATTGGACCTCAGTCCTAGAATTGCTCTATGTGCTTCGACCTCTGAAAAATTAAGGATTTTTCAGCAATTTGCAGGAAGTAAAGAATAATGGTTTCAAAGTAATTTTTTGTCATTTTATTTTTGGGAAACTTACAAAAATCATATATATGACTTTTTAATTATCATGTAAATTTAAAGTAGGACTTTTTATTCTTGTGCATAACTTAAAAACTTCTCAAACATTACTATTATTGAATCATATTAACCAAAATGTGGAGAGGGGTGGGGGCGTGAGGGGAGCCTTTACTAATTAATGACGTAAAAGAGAGAATCTTCACTGGACTTAATATCTTTCTGTTTGATTCTTTTTTATGAAGGTTTGGATCCTAAAGATCATTGGACAAAATTAGGCCACGCCGAAAATCCAATGATATGCTCTTTTCCACCATTCAAATATGTGTCAGCCTCGAATTCAAGCAACCAAAAGAGATTCCTCGTTCGTAATTTTAATAAGTTAAATCTATTTTACTAAATTTAGTTTAATTTTAAATGTGTTTTTTTTTTCATTCAAGCGTAAGTTTTAAATTATTACTTTAGTATTTTCAAATACTAGTATTTATAAAATATAGTAAGCTAAGTTACTATTTTTTACTTCATGCGTGTCACTTAAAAGGTATCGCGTAATATTTTTGTATGCACTCTCTAGATTCCTTAGCTAAACGTAGGGGTGTCAATGGTTCGGTTCGGCCGGTTATTTTATAAAATTTATATCATACCAATTTTTTGAGTATTCTATTATATATAATCAAAATTAGACTTTTCAAAACCGTCATAATCATGTCGATTTCTGTTCGGTATCGGTACGGTTCGGTTAATTTTCGATATTTTTTTAAATATCATGTAAAATTCAACGGTAGAAGTAGAATGCAATAATATACGTTCTTTTATAAAATTTAGTAAAATTCTCTAGTCATTTTTACTGTTTAAAGGGTGATGAATTAATAAAAATGAAAGATGGCTAGAGTATAGATCCATCAACTATTGTACATCAACGTAAAAGAAACCAAGCAAAGATAAAGAAAATATAAATCACATGAGTGAAAAAATATTAATCAAGCTGGGACACAAGAATAAAGTCTATAGAAGATTAAATATTCAAAAAGATAAATCTAAATTATATGAAAGAAAACATATTCAATACATTGTAGTTTGCTACTCATTATCGCTAGAATACTTAGTATCTTGCTAATAAAGATATTTGAAATAACTTAGTTTAAGTAGATGTAGCATAATAGATTTTAGGAATTAGTATTTTGAGTTTAATTACTTGTTGGTTTGTAATAGTTTTTATAATTTCAATGCCCAAAGAAAATTTTAATGCACTATTAATTTTAAACTTACTAGATAATATATTTTTCACATGTAAAATTTATTCAGTACGGTTCGGTATTTTTTCGGTTTATTTTTATAAAATAATAAATCTACCCTAATTATCGGTGCGGTTATAGATTTATATAAAAATCTACGATTTCTTAACAAAAAACCTAAAAATCGGTTCGGTGTGGTACAATTCGGTCGATTTAGTCGGTTTTCGGATATCCATTTACACCCCTAACTAAACGGAGATTGCTTATTTTGGCTTTTGATCCCCTAAATGGCATTAGGTCAAGTTCAGCTTTTTTGGCTCCTCAACCTGCTTATTCTTGTTTTAAAAAAAATATTCAAATAAGATGCTTATAATGATTATAAAGAGAAAAAAAGTTATAATAATAATAAATAAATAAAAACATCCAAATACTTCAACTTGTTAGATAACTTCAAACAAGTTGCACTGATCTGAGTATTTACCCTAAAATTGGATAACAATTAAATTTGTACGTGGTTTTAAGGATACGTGGATTGATTCAACACAAGTAATCAAGAAAGTTAGATGAATGAATCAAAGATAAAATAAATAATCAAACCAGTTATGACGTTAAGTCCAAGTTCGGATTTTAGCTTAACAATAGTTCCACCCTCGACAGAAGAAGAAAAAAAAAAAAGGAATTAATTCAGCTTGTCAACATTTTGTTGCTAGTGACCCTGCCCATTCTTCATATCCAGTGGCTACCAATTATCTTTCTTTGTTGGTATATATGATGAACACAAGACAATTAGTTAATCTACTTCGCTTCAAATATTAGTTTTCTAAAGGTTTATATACCCCTAAAAAATATTTACTTTAAATTATTCTTTATATAATTTGCTAAAATGAATAAGTAAAAAAGAAAAGTCATTTTAGTATAAGGAACTAGTAAAAAGAAATGAAGGGAAACAGTTGTAATTTTTCACTTACTCTCTAGACTCTAGCATAATTCATACGTAAATTAAAGTAAAAATTCTTACCAACAGAATATCAAGTAATTTTATTTAATGGACGCCTCTTATTGAAAGTGACCCAATATTGCAACTTGTACGTCACAATCAATAATTATACTGTGTCATGGACCATCGAACATGAAAGAGATTTTCTAAGGACAAGATATGAAACAAAATATTAAACTTTGATTCACTATCTTTTTCTTTTTGGTTCCAAAAAGCATCAAAAAGGGAGAAATCCAATGTCATTACATTACATCATCGGAGGGAAAATAAAACATCATGTCTCTTCTATTTCACCCAAGTGAAATGCTCTAAAGTGTCAATATTCAAGAGTCGCATATATGCAGGGTCCGAAGAAGGGACGCACCCTTAATGATATAGACAATCTATCGTAATGCAAGCGTTAGTAATTATTTCCACGACTCAAATCCAAGACTTACATGTCACACAGAGACAACTTTACCGATTACCGTTACTCCAAGACTCCCAAAATGTCAATGGAAATGTCAATGGCCCAATAATACTCCATTGAAAATGGAGGTAATCATATGTTACATCATATCTATTGCTTTCACACTACCCATTGGAAGGATTTAATGGCAAGTTTGGATTTCTCTAGTCTCTTAATCCATCATCACTCCTTATTTGGATGGGCAAACTATTTCTCTATATCCTTCGAATTCCATTTTTTCAAAACAACAATAAATACGTGTAACATTTTATGGAATAGTATAGAAATTCATTATTTGTTAGTCTATCAATTTAATTTATTTGATGTAGTTTAATTTGTTATGGAGTTTAAGAAGAAAGAAAATTTATATTTTAAGTTTTAAACATATTATGAGATATTTGTGATATAAAAGTATATAATTAAGGGAAAAAATAAAAGGAAGATAAAAAGATGTCATTCTTTTTTAAACGACTAATTAAAGAATAAGGACTAATTAAAGAATAATGACACATGAGATAGAAAGTCTCACATTGGAGATAAAGTGCTTCCTAGCAAAGACGACTTTACACTCAGGGATCGAATAAATTGGTACTTATCACTCTATCACACCTTGTTGGTGACCTTATTACAATTTCCCTTCTTAGTTGGAGCAAAATTAAGGTTAATGTCATACTCAGGGGTTGTTGCATAAATTTTAGGAAAAATTAAAGTTTAAGAGTAGATTTCTTAACACGTTCTAATGCACTTCTTGAGTTTTCAATTGTGAAAATAGTTAACTATCATGTGATAAACAATTTTCTTGGTATCGTTTAGGTTAAGACTATTAACTATTGCGTGACTGGCACGGGATGTTGATAGGAAGAGGGACAAAATAAACAAATAATGTCATTTTCGGAAAAACACTATCTGCTCTTAATGTTTATGCTAAATTAAATAATTAAATTAGATACTGTAATAACCTAAAATTAATTATATCCTATTAATAATGGGATTGGAGAATTAATTATTATTTATAACTATTGGGTCAAATACTAAACTAGTGAAAGGAATTCTTTTTATTATTATATATAAGATAGTGTACTAATTAATTTATTAGTGGACCAAAAATTAATGACATATATGATGGGTGGTAAATTAGTTAACTTGGTTGGGTGGTCAATAATTAAAAAACAAATAGTGGGCATAACTCACCTCACGTTCCAGAAGTTCCAAGGTCTTGTTTATTATAAAGAGTCCAACAAAGAAAAAATCTTTATTATATTAAAAGGATGGTAGTATGTATTGTGGTTAAGCCAAGTAGCAAGCTACAATGAAATCACTTGGTAATTTTAGGATAACATTAATAATTAGAAATTATAAATGAAAATATAATTAATGAAAGCAGTTTAATGAATCTTATACATAATCTAAATAGATCTTAGACAAATCTAATCTATATATATATATTTGTATCTATATATTGATCAACTCATAGATTTTCTTCTATATTAGCTAGACTATATATTGACTCACTCATAGATTTTCTTCTATATTAGCTAGAAATATGGAGGTAAAAAATTAATTAAAAAACTATAATAGAAAAAAATAAAAAATATAGAAAGCTAAAATGAAACCACTTGGCAATTTTAGGACGACATTAATAATTAGAAAATATTAATGGAAACATAATTAATGGAAGTAGTTTAATAAATTTTATACATAATCTAAACAGATCTTAGACAAATATAATCTATATATCTATATTTATATGTATATTGGTATCTATATCTATATATTGATCCACTCATAGATTTTTTTCTATATTAGCTAGAAATATGGAGGTAAAAAATTAATTAAAAATTATAATAGAAAAAATAAAAAATATAGAAATACGTAAATTGAGATAGCCTATGACTATTTATACTTTGGAGTAAGTTAAAATATAAATAAAACTAAATTTTACTTAAGATATTTAGATTTATTGAGTTTAAAAATTAAATAAATTCAAGCAGCAAAATAAGATCTTACATAAAGTATAAAAATTATTTATAAGGTAAGAAAAAAAATAATCAGTAAAAATTATTTTAATAACAGGAATAATAAAGTCATATTAATATTGATAAATCGGGCAAATGAATATTTTATACGTAAATATTACTACAACATTTAGATATAATGTGTTCAAACAATTAAGAAAATATTTTTGTATGATTAATATTTGAATTGAGTGCAGTTAGTTTAAGTTTGAAAGAATAACATAATTTTTTGAAAATGCGATCCAATTTAGAAAATAGAATGATAAAAATTATTTGAATTTGAGATGAGGAAGTTATTTAATTTTTATCTATATTATATTATAATGAGTGTGGTAGAAATAGTTATTAAATTCAAACAAGCTAATAAAAATTCACATGACAATGTAATAATATTAGGTATTGAATAATATAATATCAAAAATAAAGAATAAATAGAGAAAAAATAAAAATTCAGATTTGTTTTATCATAGACAAAAAGGGTAAAACTTATTTAAATTTGAGATGAGAAATATTTTTATATTGTGAAAAGAAAAGTCATAATATGGATAAATCCACGTAACTCAAGTCTAATAGATAATATCAAAAAATAAAAATATTGAATAATAAAAATAAATTAGAGATAATGTGAGGATATTTATAAATCATAAGTTTAGAAAATAAAATAGAGTAAATTTACAATACTTAAAAATATTATCAAAATTTTCTATATCTATATTATATTAAAAGTTGGTAGTTTGCAATGTGGTTAAGCCAAGTGGCAAGCTAAAATGAAGCCACTTGGCAATTTTAAGACAACAATGATAATTTGGAATTATAAATGGAAACATAATTAATTAAAATATCTATCTATATTATATTAAAGGTTGGGTAGTTTGCAGTGTGGTTAAGCCAAATGGCAAGTTAAAATAAAGCCACTTGGCAATTTTAAGACAACAATGATAATTTAAAATTATAAATGGAAACATAATTAATTAAAGTAGTAGTTGATAAGAATTATTTTTTTAATTATGATAGAAAATATATTTGACGTCTGTTGACTAATCAGAACTATATTATATTATTTATTATAGATTTTAATTCAAAAACTAAATAACATAGAGTAGCTTATTTAGTACAAGATTTGTATTTAACCTTATTTATGTACAATATACATTATTGTAGGTATATTTAATTAAAGTTTTGTGTATAATTAAGTTATGGTAGGTATCCTTTTTTAGAGAGAATCAATTAAATTTTTATTTTGTATCTTACACATTCCTTTTAAGTTCAAATAATGATTCTATATTTGGAAAATAAATAATAAAAAGCAGTACAAGCTTTGTTGTATCTAGCCTTATTTGTGTCCGATATTGTGATAACTCAAAAGGTCATCTTTAAATTTAATAATTAATTATGTATTTTAAGACCTCGAAAAGTACTATTTATCATTCCTCGACTTGCGTGTGTAGTCCGTATAATTTTTCGGAAAGTTTTTATGTGAAAATGGATTAAAATGTGAAATAGAGCCTTAAAACTCAATTGAGTTGACTTTGGTCAATATTTTGAGCAAACAAACCTGGATCAGTATTTTGACAGTTCCGGTAGGTCCGTAACATGATTTGGGACTTGGGCGTATGCCCGCAATTTAATTTGGAGGTTCCTAACTCAAGTTATGACCATTTAACGGAAACTAGTAATTTAAAGGCTAAAGATTTTCAAAAGTTTGACCACGGATTTGATCTTTTAAAATCGGGGTCGGAATCCGATTCCGAAAATTTGAATAACTCTATTATGTCATTTATGACTTGTGTGCCAAATTTGAAGTCATTCCGGATTCATTTAACATATTTCGGTACAAGTTTTGTAAATTGAAAAGTTTGAAACTCAAAAGTTCGAATTGAGATGTGAATTGTAATTTCGATGTTATTTTATGTGATTTGAGACCCCGAGTAAGTCCGTGTTATGCTTTAGGACTTGTTGGTATATTTGGTTGAGGTCCCGGGGGCCTCGGGTGAGTTTCGGAGGGTTAACGAATCGAATTTGGACTTAGAACGAAATCTGAAAGTTTCTGCCATCTGATGTAACGGCGGAGTTTTCATCGCAGGTGCGAGCTCGCAGAAGCGAGCCTTCCATCGCAGATGCGGGATTGGGCTAGCCTGGGATCATCGCAGGTGTGGCCATTTTTGCGCAAAAGCGCGGCCGCAAATTCGGCCCTAAGCATCGCAGAAGCGAAGGCTGGGCAAGTGAGGTTCGCAGAAGCGAAACTCCTTCCACAAAAGCGGATGCGAAGGTGCGAGCCCAGGCACCGCAGGTGCTAAAATGCCTAGGCAGTGTATAAATCGAAGAGTCTGAGATTTTTCTCATTTTTATACATTTTAAGTCTCGGATTTTGGCGATTCCAAAGGGGTTTTTCACGATTTTGAATTGGGTGAGTATTCTATAACCAAAAGTATTTATATTTCATAAATTCATGTCTATATTCATCACTTATTTCGGATTTAGATGCAAGAAATTGAAATTTTATTAAAACTTTCCAAAAACGAAAAATTTAGATTTGAAAGTCCATTTGACATCGAAATTTAGTAATTTTTGTATGGTTGGACGCATCTCGAAATGGGTGTTCGCATTTCGTAAGTTTTTTCGAGATTCGAGACATGGGCCCCACTTTTGATTTTTGAGATGAATTTTGAATTTTAATTGAGAAAATTAGTAAATTCATTTGGAATTAATTCCTACGATTTGTATTGAGTATAGTGAATTGTTTATGACTAGATTTGAAGATTTCGGACACGAATTCGCGAGGCAAAGGTTTATTGGATTCTTAAATTTGGTTGCAAGTGAGGTAAGTGTTGTGGTTAACCTTGACTTGAGGGAGTAGGACTTATTTGTCTATTTGCTACATGATTTAATGTGCGGTTACAACGTATATGTGAGGTGACGAGTACTTATGCGTTGTGGTTGAGTCAAAGCATGCGGGTAAAATTTATTTATTGTGAATAATTATCTATTTAATTAAGATATTTCTGGTTAAGTTTATTATTGATTATTTGATCATTAGTCGTGAAATTATTATTCATTTAATTATTGCTGAATATTTTGGAAGGTGAAGTCGGTATTCTGGTATTGAATTGATTGATAAGTGTATATCCCCATATTTAAATACTCTTCCGAATTTATATTATTATTTTCATGGTAAGGAAGAGTGTAAAAGCACGAAGGGTGATGCCGTGTCATTTTAATTATTCATAATATCATTGTCATAGTAAGGAAGAGTGTAAAAGCACGAAGGGTGTTGCCGTGCCATTTGTGAGTATAAAAGCACGAAGAGTGTTGACGTGCTATTTGTGAGTGTAAAAGCACGAAGGGTATTGCCGTGCCATTTGTGAGTGTAAAAGCACGAAGGGTGATGCCATGCCATTTTCATAGAGTGTAAAAGTACGAAAGGTGATGCCGTGCCAAAAGAAATTTAGCGAACCTTATTGATTTTATATATATATATATATATATATATATATTATTTTTATTTTTTTTAAATTTAGTAAATCCTTATTAGATATGATCTGTAAATGTGTAAAATTGTAAATATAGTAATCATATATTGTGTATCTATATTTGTTAGAGATGTGATATTATATGATATATTATAGGAATATGATATTTTTAGAATATTCTTAGGAGAGATTTTAGGGAGTATGAGCTTAAACTCATGTGTATATACTCTTCTTTCCGGGAATGAGAAAGCAAGGCAGATCCATCTATGTATAGAAAAGATGTCGAATTGAGTTTGTAATTCGTATTTACTATGACTTAATTCTTATTTGCTTATCTTCAAACCTTTTTGTGTAATTTTTTTGCTTTTGCAAATAAAAGAAGTCGTTATTTATTTGGTATACCAGGAGTACAATTATTCATAATATTTATTTATTTTTACTACTTTTTTTATTATTTAAATAGTAGTACTTCAACAGTTACAAAATTATTGTACATCTACAAAAAGAAAGGTCAAACTACTTTTAAATAAAAATTATTTTGCGTTGTTCTGTCATAGCTTTACCTAATTTTCTTCTACTTTTTACCCTTTTTTAACCTTCTCAACCGATTGAATTTTACATAATGAATGAATTTCTAGCTATAAAATAAGAGTGTGAAAACAAATTAAATTTAAGAGTTAGACTAAGTATTGCATAATGCAACAACGAACTAACATGGTTTAAAAGGTTGAAAGAATAAGACTTATTTTAGTTTTTGATAAGAAATTATTTTTGATTTGTGATAAGCAACAACATACAATGGATAATATTACATAACTCGAATCTCAATAAGTAAAGTCAAAAATAAAAATATTGAATAATAAATTTTTTGAGCAACATAGTAAAGTATTAGACATATAATGAAATTTCTCATATAGAAATTTTTTAATAATTAAAATAAAATAGAAGAAAAAATATTTTTTTAATTGACATAATACAAAATAAAAAATTATTAAAACATTAGATAAAAGAATATATAAGGAAAACCAATATATCATAGTATAACAAATATACAAAACGGGGGATAGAGAAAATGCTAGGATATTCATATTTAAAAATAAAATAAAATAATGAAATACAAAATTATTATTTATATATTTAAATGTTTAAAAAAAATATTAGCAATATAATAAAATTTTAAAAATTAAAGAAATAGGAGAAAGAAAAATATATATCGATGATATATAAAATGGTAATGGACAAGGATACTAAGCCATTAATAGAAACTTTTATATCAATGTAATAATATGAAATATCCAAAAAGGTAATAAATTAAAATAAGAAATACAATAGTCAATTAATGACTATGTAATTAGTTTTCTTTAATTTCATTATTTTGTTTTTGAGTATACTGCATTAAGATACAAAATTCTCGATTTTGTTAAAATAATATGATTTAATATGCTAAACAAAGTCAGACTATCGTTGGACATAATTAATATTTTTTAAATATTATCCGCGCATCGCACGGGTTCTAATACTAATAGGAGTTAAAGGGAATTTGGGTAGGGAATTTGACGGCGGCAGAGAAGCAAGCTATTTGAGTTATTTTCATTGCTGTGTCTACTTGTTGAAGAAAGAACGCTTCAGGTACTACTCTCTCCGTCTCATATTAATAGTTATCGTTACTAAAATTAGTTATCTCAAATTATTTGTTACTTTAGAAATTCAAGACAAAATTAATTTTTTTTTCTTTTTTACCTTTAGTAATAATTGTTCTTGAAGATAGAAATAACACATAAATAGAATAAATATTCAATAAAGAGAGATTATAGCTTAAGATATAAATAAGGGTAGAATAGTCTAACCCCTTTCCTAATTAATATTTCTTAAGGGGCGTGCAAACACTACTAGAAAACTGCCTAAACCCGTCCAGAAATACCGACCGAAATCAGTCAAAAAACTGAAAAAATGACCAATTTTTGACCGACTTTAATTCGTCGAAATTAGGCTGGTCGGTAATAAATAGTGACCGAAGTTTGTCACAATTTTCGACCGATTTCGGTCGGTCAATAAAATTTCACAAGCGTCCAATTGGTACGTTTTGGTTTAAGAATTAAAAAATGCATTGTGCCAGGATACTATTCTACCACTAGACCATTAGTACATTTTGGTTTAAGACTATCTTTTATTTTATTTGTACTCTTTAATTGTATTTTCGCGCGAAAATAACCAACCGATTTCGGTCGATTTTATTAAAAATATAAATTTACCCACTGAAATCGGTAGGTTTTTTAAAATGACCGACTGATATAACCAAATGATTTCTGTCGATTTTTTGAATATTAATTTTAATTTATTTTATATGAAAAATTGACCAAAGTTGGTCGGTTTCTTAAAATAATAAATTTTGCGGGACGCCAAAATAATTTTCCGCATTTTTGCATAAAAACAAATCGACCGTAGTTGGTCGGTTTCGTAAAAATAAAATATTTTAAAATACCGACCGACTTCAGTCGGTTTTTTGATCGACCGAAGTCGATCGGTTTGCCGCGGTCGGTTTTGACCGAATTTCTAGTAGTGAAAAGAGAAACACGACACATAATAATATGAGGCGGAGGGAATAGTTATTTTGCTATGCCTTTTTCATATCAATAGCAAGGATGACATCGTAAGATGTGGGAATCAATAATTATACTATAATTAATAGACATAATAACTAAGACAATAATGAGGGAAATTTTTTTGTGGAGGAAAAGTTATATAAATGTACCTCCATCAACTTATGTGTACATGATTATAAATTGCAGAAGGGTTATTATTTAATCTCCTTACAATGGTATGCTAATAATTGGGACAACGGTTGTGGTCTTTCTTTCAAAATTTCCGAAGAAAACGGAAGCAGTCATTTTGCTTAATTTCTTGGCAGTAACTTGATGATACCACTCATAGTTCCACGTCGCTATTCAATTGAGATAATAACTGCTGTTAGGAAAATATAAGAGTGCTGCTATTTGGCCAAACTCACCGTGGCCCAGCAATGGCCACACTGGTGAAATACCAGTAAAGCCCTTCATTTCAGATTTGGCTTAATAGCCATTTTTCCCTCCAAAATTAGTTTATAACTATTGATTATCCCAAAGCATTGATCCCATAAATCATCATTCTTTCATGCATGGGAAGATCAAAAGCCTTCGTATATGTATACCTATACTATTACGTTTTTTTTTTTAAAATACAATTTATACGGATGGGAAGATCAAAAGTCTAGTATGTATACATAATATTATTTTTTTCATTTATACGGTATACCTTGTTATACCATATACTTATGTTAAGAGAGCTTTTATTAACCACATAATTCACCACCCTTCCCCTAACCTAAACATGAATGCTAACCTAGAAACTAGTTTGGAGCCATTAAACCCGAATAACAGCCTAGAAACTAGGTCGGAGCAACTAAGGAATGCATTACACATATCATTGGGGTTGAATTCGGACGACAGTTTGATGAATGAAGATGAGTCGGTCAACATTGATTCGGACCGCAACTTCAATGATGGAGAAGATGATATTGACGATGACGATGACGATGATGATGATGATGATGATGATGATGATGATGATGATGATGATGATGATGATGATGATGACGACGACGACGACGACCACCATTATTTAGAGGAAGAGGGAGAAGGCTGAGAGGACAGGGAAATGTCTAATGAGTTCAATGAAGAAGATCTAGTAATTGGTCCAATTACTGGGATGCGGTTCAGTAATAAGGATGTTATGTTTGATTTTTACAAAGAACATGCAAGATTATCAGGGTTTTGCATTGTCAAAAGAATATCAAACAAAAAAGGTGGTGATATTGTTAGGCATGTGCAATATGGTTGTGATAGGTCTAGAAAACCAAGGAATAAGCATGTTACCAAGAGGAGGAACTGTCGTGCTAGAATAAATGAAATTTTGAAGGAGAATGGTTCATGGCGTGTTTCAAAGGTGGTTAAAAAATATAATCATCAATTGAAACCAGCACTATCGCGATTGATGGCTGGACATCGCTTAGTAAGTCTCTTAAGAGAACTCTTGTAGCCAAAGATATTGCTGGCTTAAGACCCTCAAAAAATATAAGAGTCGCTGAAGTACTTGCTGGTAGCCCCGAAAATCTGGGTTGTACACCAAAGGACTGTAGAAAGTATATTTTGAAGAGTAGAAAGCTTCAGTTGCAAGAAGGGGACGCACAATCATTACTCAAGTTCTTCAGTGACATGCGGCAAAAAGATAGGGAATTTTACTACTATGTAGATGTGGATAGTTTTGGTCTACGTCGTAATATTGTATGGGTTCATTCACACTCTAAGGTTGCATATGAGGAGTTCCATGATGTAATATGCCTTGATACCACATACCTTGTGAATCGATACAATATGCCATTTGCTTCATTTGTTGGTGTCAATCAGCATAGGCAGTCCATACTTTTGGGATGTGCTCTTATGTCTAGTGAGGATATAACAAGTTGCAAAATGATGCTCTCTACATGGCTTAGGGCTTTAAACAATGTTTGTCCATTAGCTATCATGACTGACCAATGTGATACTATTAAGGCTGCCATCAATGCATTGATTCCAAATACGGTATATAGATATTGTATATGGCACATATTCGCAAAGTTGCCTACGAAGTTAAGCGGAGTTCTTGATGGTAAGATTGCAAAGGTAGAATTTAAGGCTTTAGTCCTTGATAGCATTAACATTGCTGAGTTTGAGAGAAGATGGACTGATTATATTGCAAAATATAACTTAGATGGAAGGGATTGATTTTATAAGCTTTATTTGGAGAAGGAAAAATGGGTTCCTGTATACCTAAATTATCACTTTTGGGCTGGGATGTTGTCCACACAAAGAAGTGAAGGAATGCATGCTTTCTTTGATGGATTTATCACCCGCCAAAGCATTTTGAAGCTATTTGTTCAGCAATATGAGTTAGCCATAAGAGCTAAGTTCGAGAAAGAATTGGAAGCTGAATATAGGTCGAGGTGCTTTGAACCAAAATGTTTGTCTGAATTCACATAGGAGGAAAAACTTCAAGCATGTTATACTCGTGAAGTGTTTGAATTTTTTCAAGTACAGTTAAGGAAACTGTTCCATTGTGAAATCAGCACCCCTGAAGATCATCAAGCAAACCCTGGAGTGGAGAAATACATTATAACAGATTCTTCACTCATGAGTTTTAACACTAGAGATCCATTTGTATTCACGGTTGAATATACATCTATTGACGAATATCTAAGTTGCAGCTGCAAGTGATTTGAAACAAAAGGTATTATATGTTGCCATATTTAAGGTGTTGTCTCATAAGAGGATTAAAAACGTTAATGAGAGGTATATATTGAAAAGGTGGAGAAAAGATGTTGTTCGTCCGTACTTGAAATGTTTCTTTCTAGGAGGTTACCCACATATGACTTATGAATACATGATGTACAGGGAACTATTAAAGCATTTTGAACGGGTTTGTGATATTGCATTGGACACTGAAGTGATGAGGCAATACATTAAGTATGATTTGAACAGATTGGAGCATGACCTTTTGAATTGGGATGATGATATGATAGTTCCAAATTGGAATTTGGAAGATACACATGATGGTGTGGGTGAGGGTGAGGGTGAAGGAAGAAATATAAGAGATCCTAGATACGTAGCTTCTCGTGGACGTCCAAGATTGAATAGATATAGAGGGCGAATTGATTCATACTTTAGAAGTTCACAAACGGGTGTTGAAAATGGAGTTAGAGGTAACATGAGGGGTAGAGGTGGTGGTAGAGGTGGTGGTAGAAGTGGTGGTAGAGGTGATGGTAGAGGCCATGCTAGAGGAGGTTGTAGAGGTGGTGGTAGAAGTAACAAATTTGATTAATTATTTTATTTTTTTTTGATAAATACATTGCTTATTAGTTTTATTTACTCTAATTACAGCAAGATGATGCAACAGTACCACCACAGAGTAGCTTGCCTGATATAAACGATGAAGCAAACTGGAAAGTAGAAGACTTGACCTTTTAGTTTGAGATGATTTAAGTTTGAAACTTATTTAATTTGATTTGAGATAGATTTTTATTTAATTTATTGACTTTGTTTTGTAATAAGTTTAAACGTGTGGTATTATAATTATCATTGTTAAATACTTCATTTTATTGTTACTTGCTTTTAATTTAGAGGACTTTTTTTTTTAAAATGCCCTTCAATTCCTGGGCTGGGATATATTCAACTTCCGACAAAAACCATATTTGGAGGGGGGCTTGGCCTAACCTCCAATTATAATACATTGCATACTATAAACTTAAAATAGACCTTAGATTACAAAAAAGTTTTCCTTGTCATACCTTAGCCTAATGCTAGGTAGCTGCATTATATTGATACACCTATTGCATTAATTGGAGAGTAGTCTACCTCAATGCATCAATTGATACACCTATTGCATTAACTGCGACCCTTCTTCTTCCTAGTAGAAGAGGACGCATTAACTGCGACCCTTCTTCTTCCCAGTTGAATAACTACTGCTATTCTTCTTCCCAACCGTTCCTCTTTACTCACAAAACCAACCCATTTAACTTTTCTATGTAGCATTTACTCTTACACTACATTAATAACATACCAACCCATTTAACTTCCCTATGATGCATTTACTCTTCCAATACATGATCACTAATCATTCCATTTCGATTTTTTTGAATGTTAATTAAAAAACAAATATTATAGTAAAGAAGACCAATATGAAGATTGAAATTTCATAACATAATACTTCAACAGAATAAAGCACAACAACCAGAACTAAAGCAACGTACATGAAAATAAAAAATAATAAAAGGATAAATCACACAAATACATCCTAGAAACTAATCAATTTCAACCGTATGAAGTTCCTTCTCCCTTCACTTAAACATTGAAGACAACACGCAGTGGTGAAACATCAACCAACGTAAATTTGACGACGAAACCTCGCTTGATATAATTCTCCAAAATAAAAAGTTTTCAGCCTACCTTGAACCTTCTTTGATCACCAACGCTCATATTTACATACCACTCTTTGCCACGATAGTGAAGCAACGCGTGTTCTACTGTTGGAGGAAGATGCTTGTAGATTTTTCTTGGAATATACTTAAAAAAACATTACTATTAAGTTTCGAAAAATATGAAACTGAATCAAGATATACAATACTGGTGCATATATATTTTCTAGAGTTAAAGGTATAAGAAACAAAAGTATTTTATGTAAAAGAAAAATTCATTTAGGATTAACTCAAGAAGTTGTTGTAACATTCAAAGAAATAAAGTTTAAAGGACATAATAATTTATCAGATCGTTGTAGTTGATGTATGAATCAGTCATAACCACTTCAAATGTTGGAGGATTCTCTTCTTCATTATCACTGCTAGTAGAAGAGTAATATAGGGCATCACTGCTAGTAGAAGAGTAAGATAGGGCTCGTTTGGTAGAGGGAGAGGCGTCCATAGTTTAGGGTTTGAGTATGTGAGTGTGTTTTAGGTCTTTAGGTTTGAGTATGTGAACATATATATTTTCCGCAACCATATACCCTTCTTATTCCCAATCATTGTGTATGCATTGTAGAAGTATATTTAATTGCTTGCTGGACTTTCAAGTTATTGGTACTAGTTGCATTGAATTTTATTAGTTGCATTATAACCGTTCCTCTTTGAATACAAAACCTACCCATTTAACTTTCCTATGTAAAATCAGTGCCCATATCTGTTCCTCCTCTCTTTCTTAGTACTCTCTCCCGATTCTATCTTTCTATTTCACCAAAAAAACAATTGACTAATATAAGTCCGTTTCTAAGTCTGTTTATGTAATTGACTAATATAAGTTCGTTTATGTAATAGCAGTTTATATTAAGGTCATACGTATCGGCCTATAGCAACCATATAAGTCCATTGACTAATAAGGTTATAGTCATATAACCTATGCTAATTAGATCGTTGCGCTTCATAGTAATATTGACCGTTTATATATTAGCCGTTTATATTAAGGTCATACATATCGGCCTATAGCAACCATATAAGTCCATTGACTAATAAGGTTGTAGTCACATATCCTATGCTAATTATATCGTTGTGATTCATAGTAATATTGATCGTTTATATAATAGCCATTTATATTAAGGTCATACGTATCGGCCTATAGCAACCATATAAGTCCATTGACTAATAAGGTTGTAGTCATATAACCTATGCTAATTAGATCGTTGCGCTTCATAGTAATATTGACCGTTTATATAATAGTCGTTTATATTAAGGTCATACGTATCGGCCTATAGCAACCATATAAGTCCATTGACTAATAAGGTTGTAGTCATATAACCTATGCTAATTAGATCGTTGCGCTTCATAGTAATATTGACCGTTTATATAATAGCCGTTTATATTAAGGTCATACGTATCGGCCTATAGCAACCATATAAGTCCATTGACTAATAAGGTTGTAGTCATATAACCTATGCTAATTAGATCGTTGCGCTTCATAGTAATATTGACCGTTTATGTAATAGCCGTTTATATTAAGGTCATACGTATCGGCCTATAGCAACCATATAAGTCCATTGACTAATAAGGTTGTAGTCATATAACCTATGCTAATTATATCGTTGCGCTTCATAGTAATATTGATCGTTTATATAATAGCCGTTTATATTAAGGTCATACGTATCGGTCTATAGCAACCATATAAATCCATTGACTAATAAGGTTGTAGTCATATAACCTATGCTAATTAGATCGCTGCGCTTCATAGTAATATTGACCGTTTATATAATAGCCGTTTATATTAAGGTCACACGTATCGGCCTATAGCAACCATATAAGTCCATTGACTAATAAGGTTGTATTCATATAACCTATGTTAATTAGATCCTTGCGCTTCATAGTAATATTGACCGTTTATATTAAGGTCATACGTATCGGCCTATAGCAACCATATAAGCCCATTGACTAATAAGGTTGTAGTCATATAACCTATGCTAATTAGATCGTTACGCTTCATAGTAATATTGACCGTTCATATAATAGCCGTTTATATAATTTCATTCATTAAGGCTATACATATCGTCCTATTTATATAATAGTCAATATATAATTCTATATATTTTTATTGATTAATCTTAATTATAATAAAAGGGAAAACATGATTAAATTTTAGGACTAAAATGTATTCTAGCTTCTTTATTAGGAGGGAAAACAAGATGACATTTTTGGACTAAAATGTCAAATACATTTTTCGTAGGGAAACAAAGGGAAAAGTAAAAATATGATTGGAGGGAAATTGAAAGTTTCGACTCTTTATATATCTTTTAAACACAAGAACAACATTTCCAATTCTCCGAACAAAATCGATACTCTTAACATGAATGCTAACGGATGGATTGAAGAGGAATTCTATCCATGGTTTCGGATGAACGTGCACAGATCGTACATTAAGCGTGATTATCTGGTAATATTATTTTCTTAAATTTTCATGATTTGATAACTGTTGATTATCCCCAACTAGCAATGAACCATGAACCCTATCTTTACATTATGTTCTTGTAGTTTCTTCCAAAGAGTATTTGTGTCTATATTCCTCCTATTTCGGTTAAAATAATACTTCGATGTAATGGGAAGGAGTGGGTTGTGACTCTCACAAGTGGTGTTCGGAGAAGACTCGTTAATGGGTGGAAATAATTTATTGTCGACAATAATCTGAAGAAAGGGAGTGTTCTTCTCTTTGAACTAGTTGAGGCTACATCAGGAGCTATGATCTTCTCTATTGAAGTGCTAAGATAACCTAATGCTTAGCTTGATATGTGCTTCTCTTTAGTTATATGTACTTACTTCAAATGGATCAAAGTAAACATGTTTATGGATTAATATGATTGTTTCTCATAATATTGTTTGTGTTTATTCCATTTATTATTATTATATTTATCTATTTTAAGAAGACTACTGGTTTAAAAAATAGCCAATTAAAATTGGAAATCATTTAATATATATTTAGTGCAGAAGTCCCACTCTACTTTTCTATCATTTTACAACCAAGAACAAGACTATGAAGATTATTTTTTTCTTAAAAAAAGTTTAAAAATCGACATTAATTTGCTCATAGAGAAGTGAAAAAATCAATACGAAAAATCAAAAATTGTATTTACCAATACAAAATTTTGGAGACCAGTCCGTTATTAAGAATTCAACCACAAAAACCTAAACCTAAACCTAAACCTAAACAAGGATCAAATAATCTTTACATGGATTACTCAAGTCTTCTAAGGTTAAGACTATGAAATAAAACCTATGAAGTGTACTACCACTATATGGTAGAAGTTTGAAAAAAAAATCCAAAATCTGTATAGGCGGATGGATAAAGACAAGCTTTTTTAATTAATTGTAATCATGGAGGAGAGTAATGGTTGCATGGAGGAGTGTAATAGTGCATAGAGGAGTGAAATTGACTACTGAAAGTGTAATAGTTACATGGAGGAGTGGAAGGGGCTACTGGAAAGTGTAATGGATGCATGGAGAAGTGAAAGTGGCTGATGGGATGTGTAATATCCGCATGGAGGAGCAGATATGGCTACTGGGAAGTGTAATGGTTGCATAGGGTCTCTAGAAAGAGACTTTAAGTCCTACTGGAAAGTGGAATAGATATTATAACTCTCCCTATATATTTTTCGAAAAATGTGCTAACCCTACATAAAACAATAAAACTGAAACTACTACTACATCTAAGCATAATGATGAATAGGACTCCGACCAAGAAAGTTGTTGAACAACCACTCCATGGTTCACCCGTTAGTCATAATATTTTGTACCAAGATCATAAGGTGACTTTACTAAGCTGAAGCGTGAGGTTAATGAATTGCTTAAGAGGGTGGTTCGTGACTCAAGCATTGATTACCTAAAAAGTGTGATGTTGGAGGAGCATCCTCTAACTTCACTCTATACTATGCTTGACGATATGCCCACGCCATCCCTCCAGAATGGATCTAAGAGCAATTCTATCATTGTTATCACTAGTGATACCGAATCCACCTCCAAGACCACCAAGTCTCTTTCTTTGACCCAGAATATTGAGCAGTCCATGCATTATGAAGTTTTATCTCAAGTTGTCTTTTTGCTTATGGTGGTGTTTTTTAGTCTATGAAGTTGTCTACCCCTTATGGTGATGTTTGTATTGATCTTATTTTGTTTTGGTGATGTTATGAAGGTTCATATTAATGAAACTATTATTATTATTATATCTTTGAATCTTTTTTGTTTTATGATCGTTTGATTCAAGTTAACAAAACAGTCATATTGTCTTCAATATTGCAATTGTTCGTTTGATACCTAATGCAATGAAAGTACTAAGAGTAACATTTGTAAAGATTAATTAAGTCCCTTAAAGGTGGCTAATTTTTTGCCAAATTAATATAGCACATTGAACTTGAAGATAGTTGAATCTTTTAAAGGAAAAAAAGATTTTTACACCAATCTTGGACGGTAGGAATTAGGGATTGTTTGAATCAACCTTGGACAGTAGGTTTTTACACCAACCAGGGATCGTTTAATCTTTTTTGTTTTTACACCAACCTTGGATAGTAGGAAAATATATTGTCAAGAAACTTATATAAATAGACAAAATATATGAAGCAAACTTCCCAAGTTCTTGTCCAAAGAAGTAGATTTTTAGAGATGAAACAAACAGTGTCCAAAACCTGACATTACTACAATTTTTCAAAATCAAACAAATGTGAAAAGTTCATCTAACATTTTAGACAGTGTCCAAAATCTGATGAATATCATGAAATAATATAGTAAGGATTAAAACAGATGCAAAATGAATCTAACGCTTATAACTACTTAACATCTTAGAACTAAACTTTTCTATTAAGATCCAATAATATAGACAAAACATTCAGTTCATAAGGGGAAAAATACTATTATTAATAATCAAACTGAACAATTTTCTGATATCTTCATCCCTACAAATATTCCAGCTAACAATACAGATGATATAACACTTGCTCCATTGTCACCTTCAACCCCTACACCACTTTCATCTACAAACGAACTTGAAGATGGTTCTTCACTGTCAATATTTTCTTCTTGAAATTCATTGAATGCTGCTATGGCTTCATCATAAGATTTGTAAGACTTGAAGATACTTCCTTTGAAACCTATAACTATAGGAGCACACTCACACCAAGAGTTGTATAATCCAAACCTTTTACCATGAAATACCACATACACCTTCGATGCTGATATATTATCAGCTTGAGATCCATTTCTAAACTCATTGAACTCTGCAATGGCTTCATCATACGATTTGAAGGCCTTGAAGATGCTACCCTTGACACTAGTAACCATAGGAGCACATTGATGCCAAGAGTTGTGTAATCCGGGCCTCTTACCACGAAATACAACATAGACTTTTGAAGCTTTGTTCCTCTTCCCGTCCCCCATTTCTTAATCTAACCCTAAGAAAGATAAGAGATGAAGAAGGAGAAAACAAAGATAGAAAAATGGGGATCGGAAAGCTTCTTAGGTGAAGCACTATATATTAAGTGTTTAGGGTAAAAAAGTGACCAATGCAAGATAAATACCAGTAGTTTAATTAATTTTTATACGTATTTCCTCTAGTATATTATGTGTATATTTTAGTGTATTCGTTTAATTGGTATAGTATATGTATATTTTAGTGTAATTCTTTTAATTAGTATAGTATATGTATATGTACTTTATGGAAAATAATGTAGCATGCATCTTGGGAAGGTAAGACAATTAAACTAGTGAGAGAGAATTGTTTGAATAAAATTAAATTTAAAAAATTCTGCTAAAGGGTATATATGGAAAACGAATATGCACAAATATCTATTATACCCTCAAAAGCCGTGCGAAGTTACCATAATACCCCTATTTTGGATATTTGGGCCGTTCTTAGTGTGGCCAAATATATTTTTCGAAAATATAGTAGTTGATTACTATTGGATTTGTTGTAGCAATAAAAGCGATTAATTTTGAGTCAAAGTTATTAGTTAGTTATCCCCGATGATTATCATTCTCGTGGAGATGAATACCAATATGTTGAATGCACATATTTAATAGCGAATTGGATTGTGGTATTAAGAAAGTTTAGCTCTAAGTTTGAAAGTTAGAAAAATTGAGATTTGACCTCGAGTAGTATAATTGATATTGTTAATTACTCCTTCGGGCCCACAATAAGTGATTTTTTGACCTTTTTTTGTGGTCCAAAATATCTGATTTTTTTAGATTTCAAGAATGAATTAATTATTGTTTTCCTACATTACCCTTGGAGTAAATAGTATTGGAGCATGTGTTAGGAGTGTTTATGTGAAGAGATAGTAAAGGTTAATATGATCAATTTTATTACTAATTAATGTTAAAGGGTGAATTTTTTAATCCGTATAAAAACAGCCAAAAAATCACTTATTGTGGACTGGAGGGAGTAATATTTTGGATAGATTGAGGTCATTGGAGGTCATTTGGTTGGTATTCTAGATGTTGCAAGGTTGGGGAACTTCGTGTTAGCGAAGTAAGTGAGACTTTAAGCTTTGATACTTGCTTTTCAAAACATGTCTTGAGAAATATATTTTTATCTGTCCGGTCCATGTGTTGGGAGAAGCGTGTGCTTGGAAGATCGGTGATCTTCGACTAGCTGCGAATATATTATTTTATGAAAAATATTAAAAAATTATTTTATAAGTTGTTTGATGGTGTGATAGGGTTATGAGCCATGATATTGAGTTTGATAGTTTGATACGGTTGTAAGCCATGATTTTGGATTTGATGGTTTGATACGGTTGTGCGCCATGAGTCATTGTGTATGCCTTTGTACATCACCAGAGCATTGTGTATGCTTCTTGATATATTTGGAGCATTGTGTATACTTCAGTGAGCATTGTGTATGCTCTATTACATATTTGAGGCATTGTGGTGCCGTTGTGGACTCGTAGAGGTGTTGGTTAATTTCTTTCACTACAGTTGACAAGTTCTTAGCGTGTACTGTGTTAAGATATGTGTACTCTTGTTGGTTAACTCTTATTAACTCTGTTGATACATACATATTGAGTTATTGTGTAATTATAGTATTTATTATATCGTTCTTGTTGTGGTGTGTTTGTATTTTCTAACACTTGTTCCAAAGGTATTCAAAGTGGCGGGTCGAGGATCTTACTGGGTTATATTTATGTATAACTCACTCCTTATATGCATCTCTGTGCAAATACTAGCGGGAGATAGAGCTAATCGATGATGAGTTCATTCGAGTGGATCCTATCGCTGAGGTGAGCCACCGCATTATTCGTGAAGGCTTCCGTTTCAGCTTTGTCTAGTCGTGTTAACAATTTCTGTCACGACCCGAAATTTCTACTTTCGGGACCATGATAGCGCCTAACATTTCACTTGCTAGGCAAGACAACGTTAGAATAATCTTAACCATTTTTTTAAACAAATCAAATTAAACGAAAGTCAATTACTGAAAAAGTGCGGAAGACCATAACAACCAAATCATCCAAATACATCCCTGAATCTAGTGTCACAAGTGCACGAGCTACTAGAATAATATAAATAAAGGTCTAAATAAAATTTAAGCTATTTGAAAGTTAATACACAGCTAAGATAAAGTAGAAGGGGACTTCAGAACTGCGAACGCTGTGCAGTTATACCTCAAGTCTCCTATGGGTAGCTGAATCCGAGCAAGTCTATGGTACGTCGCTGGGACGAACTCCAAAATCTGCACAAGAAATGCAGAGTGTAGTATGAGTACAACCGACCCCATGTACTCCGTAAGTGTCGAGCCTAACCTCGACGAAGTGGTGACGAGGCTATGACAAGACACATACGTAAACAACCTGTGCAAGTATATACATATACGAAGCAATATTGAACACAGTAATTAATAAATTTTACAAATTTGGGAGGGAACATGTGAAGGAAAATAGTATAAAACTTTCAGTCAGGGAAGTGTCACGTAGCAGCCAAATAATGCACCAACAACAAAATAGGTAGCTGAAATATAAAAATGGTACGGCACCACCCTTCGTGCTTTTACTCTCATTTTTCCCATGAAATGATAAATAAATAATATGAATGGTACGGCATCACCCTTCGTGCTTTAACTCTCTTTCTTTCCACAATATGATGAATAAATAATTTAAATGGTATGGCATCACCCATCATTCTTTTGCAATTGTCCTTACCATAAAAATAATAATATAAATAATATAAATGGCACGGCATCACCCTTCGTGCTTTTACACTCTTCCTTACCATGAAAATGATAATATAAATTCGGAAGAGTATTTAAATGCGGGGGTTTATACTTATCAATCAATTTAATACCAGTACCGACCTCACCTTCCAGAATATTCAATAATAATTAAATAAGCAATAATTTCATGAAAAATGATCAAATAAATAATAATAAACTTAAGTAGGAATATCTTAATTAAATAGGCAATTATTCACAATAAACAAATTCCACCCTCATGCTTTGACTCAACCACAATGCATAACTACTCGTCACCTCACATATGCATTGTACCCGCACATTAAATCACGTAGCAAATAGACAAACAAGTCTTACTCCTTCAAGTCAAGGTTAACC
The DNA here is from genome assembly GCF_000715075.1 of Nicotiana tabacum. Lineage (NCBI taxonomy): Eukaryota > Viridiplantae > Streptophyta > Magnoliopsida > Solanales > Solanaceae > Nicotiana > Nicotiana tabacum. Next base: position 13,278,635 of record NC_134097.1, on the reverse strand, counting down.
ACGATACGTACCTCACTTTGCAACCAACTCAAGATTCCAATAAATCTTTACCTCGCGAATTGGTGTCTGAATGCCTCGAATCTAGTCACAAATAATTCAATATACTCAACACGAATTATAGAAACCAATTCTATATGAAAATACTAAATTTTCCAATTAAAATTTGAAATTCAATTCAAAAATTAACAGTGGGACCCACGTATCGAAAGTCGACAAAAGTTACAAATGTGAACGCCCATTCAACCACAAGCCCAACCATATAAATTTTACCAAATTCCGACATCAACTCGACCTTTAAATCTCCAAATCTTATTTTCAAATCCCTAAGCCCAAATCCTCGAATTTTACCTCAAAACATGTAATCTAGTCGTAATATTCAATGATAATTCAATATTATTGACTAATAAAGATCACAAGTGACTTACCTCAAGTTTTTCCGTGAATTCTCGCTCAAATATCGCCCCAACCCGTACTTGAAAGGTATAAAAATGAGAAAAATCTCGGACTCCTTCGATTTTATTTTGTCCGGGGATTTTCGCTTCTGCGGTGCATTTGGCCGCATCTGCGGTCTCGCAGATGCGAGGATGGCTGTTGCTTCTACGTGCTGGCTCGCTTCTGCGGACACGCTTCTACGGAGGAGTTGTCCGCTTCTGCGATCACTGGCTGCCCTTCCTCCGCTTCGTATCTGCGATGGATTAGGCTCTTCTGTGAGCTCGCACCTGCGGTCAAAAATCTGCATGTGCGATTGCACCAAAAGGCCAAAATTTTAGGTTTTTCCTTAAGTCCAAATTTTAACCCGTTAACCATACGGAATCCACCTGAGGCCCTCGGGACCTCTACCAAATATACCAAAAAGTCCTAAAACATCATAAGGACCTACTCGGGGTCTCAAATCACGTCGAACAATGTCAAAACTACAATTCGCACCTTGATTCGAACTTAATGAATTTATGAAAATTTCAATTCTTAAACTCTCGATGAAACACGTCAAAACAGTCCGGAATGACCTAAGTTTTTGTATGTAAGTCCCAAACGATATAACGGAGCTATTCCAACTTTCGAAATCGTAATTTGAGCCTGATATCTATAAAACTCAATTTTATGGTCAAACTTTGAAATCTTTAAGCTTTCAAACATTCAATTTTCAATAAATGGTGATAACTTGAGCTAGGGATCTCCAAACTATATTACGGGCATACGCCCAAGTCCTAAATTATGATACGAACCTATTGGGACCGTCAAAACACCGATCCGGGTCCATTTGCTCAAAATATTGACCGAAGTCAACTTAATTAAGTTTTAAATCACTATTTCACATTTTAATCAATTTTTCACATAAAAGTTTTTCGAAAAAATATACGGACTGCGCACGCAAGTCGAAGAATGCTAAATGGTGTTATTCGAGGTTTCGGAGCACAGAATTGAATTTTAAATTTAAAAATGACCTATCGAGTCATCACATTCTCTACCTCTAAAATAAAAGTTCGCCCTCGAACGAAATTAGAAAAAGTACTTGGGCTGGTGAAAAGGTATGGATATCTACTCCGCATGTCCGAATCGGACTCCCAGGTAGATGCTTCAACCGACTGATATCTCTATTGTACTTGAACTGATGGATAACTTTTAGACCTCAACTGTCGGACCTGACGGTCTAGAATAGCTACCGGCTCCTCCTTATAAGTCAAATCCATGTCCAATTGGACTGAGCTGAAATATAACACATGGGACGGATCATCGTGATATTTTCGAAACGTAGACACATGGAACACAAAATGAACTGCTGATAAACTAGGTGGTAGTGCAAGCATGTAGGCTACTTCACCCACCCTTTCAAGAATTTCAAAGGGTCCGATATACCTAAGGCTTAACTTGCCCTTCTTTCCGAACCTCATTACACCCTTCATAGGTGAAACCCGGAGCAATACTCTTTCTCCAACCATGAATGCAACATCACGAACTTTACGGTCGGCACAACTAGGGGTGGGCGTTCGGTATTTCGGTACGGTATTTGAAAATTTCGATTCGGTATATTGGTATTCGGTATATCAATTGTGAATACCAAATACCTTACCAAATTAGTTTGGTACAGTTCGGTATCTTTTTGTTTGGTTCGGTACGGTTCGGTATTGTACCATATCTTTGTTAACTAAGCAGTGCCTGCTAAGCTAATTCATTAAAAATTCCTAATTACTTGATAATGAGTATAACAACAACAAAATGTGAGCAGTACCTTCACTTCTTCTAATAATTTCTAATAGAAATCACTACATGAGCATAACAATAGAATGTGAGTAGTTTCTTAATTTATTTACTTCTAATAATTTATACTAGAAATCACATCAATAGAAAATTTCTAATAAAGTGATAAATGAGCATAACAGCAACAGATGTGAGAAGTTCCTTTACTTTTCTAATAATTTCTAATGTTAGGTTGGGGAGTTGGGCTTAGTCTCAGTGGGTTACTGGCTAAGGGTAATAACTAACAAGTTAGAAATCTTGGGCTGAAAATTGATATCTTGAGCTAGCAGTGAAGGAAGGTGTACTTAAATAATTCGGTATTTTGGTATACCGAAATCTCCAAACCTCAATACCGAGGAATGTACCAAAATACTGAAAAACTAAAAATCTTATACCGAAGTAGGACCAAAATACCGAATAAACTGATACCGAAATACCGAATTAATTTGGTCTGGTTCGGAATTCGATTTTTCGGATTTTATGCCCACCCCTAGGTACAATGTGTTTGCCTAGATTGAGTTGTGGTTGATCCTGAATAATCTTGACCTTATCCAAGGCATCCTTTACCAAATCGGTACCCAACAATCGAGCCTCTCCCGGTTCAAACCAGCCAACTGGCGAACGACATCGCCTCCCGTATATTGCTTTATATGGATCCATATAAATGCTCGACTGATAGTTGTTATTATAGGCAAACTCTACTGGCGGCAATAATCGATCCCAATAACCTCTGAAATCCATAACACAAGCGCGAAGCATATCCTCAAATATTTGAATAGTGCGCTCGGATTGTCCATCCATTTGAGGATGAAATATTATAATCAACTCAACCCACGTGCCTAACTCACATTGTACAGCCCTACAAAAGTGCGAGGTGAACTGCGTACCTCGATCAGAAATGATAGACACAGGCACACCGTGAAAGCGGACAATCTCGCGGATGTAAATGTCCACTAACCGCTTTGAAGAGTAGGTAACTGCTACTGGAATGAAATGTGCTGACTTGGTCAACCTGTCCACAATGACCCATACTGCGTCGAACTTTCTCTAAGTCTATGGGAACCCAACAACAAAATCCATAGTGACACGCTCCCACTTCCACTCAGGAATTTCTAATTTCTGAAGCAAACCACCAGGTCTCTGATGCTCATACTTGACTTGCTGACAATTTAGACACTAAACTACATATGTAATTATATCCTTTTTCATTATCCTCCACCAATAATGTTTCCGCAAATCTTGATACATTTTGGCGACACCCGGATGAATAAAATATCGGGAACTGTGGGCCTCCTCAAGAATTAATTCACGAAGCCCATCCACATAAGGCACACAAATACGATCGTGCATCCGCATAACTCTATCTTCCCCCACAGAAACCTACTTGGCACCACCATGACGCATTGTGTCCTTAAGGACAAGCAAATGAGGATCATCATATTGTCACTCTCTGATGCACTCATACAAGAAAGACCGAGCGATTGTGCAAACTAGAACCAGACTGGACTCTGAAACATCTAACCTCACAAACATATTGGTCAAAGTCTGAACATCTGCAGCTAACGGCCTCTCATCAACTGGAATATACTCAAGGCTGCCCATACTCACAGCCTTTCTACTCAAAGCATCAGCCACCACATTGGCCTTTCCGGGGTGATACAAAAATGGGATATCCTAGTCTTTCAACAACTCCAACCATCTTCTCTGCCTCAAATTGAGATCATTTTGTTTGAACATATACTGTAGGCTACGATGATCAGTGAATATCTCACACGAGACATCGTAAAGGTAATGCCTCCAAATCTTTAGCTCATGAATAATGGCTGCCAATTCTAAGTCATGAACATGGTAATTCTTCTCATGAAATGTCAACTGCCGCAACGCATATGCAATCACTCTACCATCTTGCATTAATACTGTACTAAGCCCAATGCAAGATGCATCACAATATATCGTATAATATCCTGAACCTGTGGGCACTACCAACACCGGTGTCGTAGTCAAAGCAGTCTTGAGCTTCTGAAAGCTCAACTTACACTCGTCTGACCATCTGAATGGGGCACCCTTTTAGGTCAATTTGGTCAATGAGGATGCTATGGATGAAAACCCCTCCACAAACTGGCGATAATAACCAGTCAAACCCAGGTAACTCCGGATCTCTGTAGCTGAAGTAGGTCTAGGCGTATTCTGAACACCCTCAATCTTCTTAGAATCCACTTTTATGCCTTCTGCCGATACAACATGCCCCAAAAGGCAACTGAGTTTAACCAAAATTCGCATTTTTGAAAATTTGGCATATAACTGATTATTCTTCAAAGTCTGAAGCACAATCCGAAGATGATGTTCATGCTCCTTTCGACTGCTGGAGTAAATCAAGATATCATCAATGAATACAACCACAAAAAAATCCAAATAGGGCTAGGATACCCGGTTCATCAAATCCATAAATATTGTTGGGGCATTTGTCAGCCCAAATGATATCACTAGGAATTCGTAATGCCCATACCGAGTCCAAAAGGATGCCTTAGGGACATCAGATTCCCTAGTCTTCAACTGATGGTATGATCTTTGAAAATACCTTGGCACCCTGAAGCTGGACGAATAAGTCATCAATTCTTGGAAACGGATACTTGTTCTTGATAGTAGCTTTGTTCAACTACTGATAATCTATACACATCCGCATTGAACCATCTTTCTTCTTTAAAAATAATACTAGTGCACCCCAGGGCGATACGCTAGGTTTAATGAATCCCTGGTTAAGTAAGCCTTGTAATTGTTCCTTCAATTCATTTAGCTCCGGCGGGGCCATACGATATGGTGGAATATAAATGGGCTGGGTGCCCGGAGCCAAATCAATACAGAAATCAATATCTCTGTCAGGTGGCATCCCCGGCAAATCTGCAGGAAATACATCTGGAAACTCACGGACAGCTGGGACTGAATACATAGAAGGAACATCCGTACTAGGGGCATGTTGAGCCTTCACATACCCAATTAAGCCAAATAAGCTAGACAGCCCTTCTTGACCATACATAAGGCCTTCACATAAGAGATAACCCTACTGGTAGAATGGCCAGGAATCCTTTTCCACTCTAATTGAGGCAACCCTGGCATGGCTAAGGTCACCGTTTTGCCGTGACAATCCAATATATCATGAAAGGGTGACAACCAATCCATACCCAAGATGACATCAAAATATACCATGTCGAGAAGTAGAAGATCCACACTAGTCTCAAGGCTCCCAATAGTAACCACACACGAACGATAGACATGATCTACCACAACATATTCTCCCATCGGTGTGGACACATACACAGAAGCATTTAGAGAATCACGAGACACAACTAGATATGAAGCAAAATAGGAGGACACATAGGAATAAGTAGATCCCGAATCAAATAAAACTGAAGTATCTCTATGGTAAAATAGAACAATACATGTGATCATGGCATCAGACGAATCGGCCTCAGGCCTAGATGGAAAAGCATAAAATTGGGGTTGGGCCCCACTACTCAGAGCTACATCTTTGGGACGGCCTCTGACTGGCTGGCCTCCACCTCTAACGACCTGACCTCCACCTCTAGTTGTATGAACCCTGCCCCTAGCTGGCTGGGCGGGTGGCGGAACAACTGGTGCTGGAATCATAGCATGAGAACCCTATTGCTGCATTCTGCCCTGAGACCTGGGGCAAAATCTAGCAACGTGCCTAAGGTCCCCACAAGTATAACAAGCCCTCAGCTGTTGTGACTGTTGACCCTGGACTGGCCATGTCGACCTATATAACCACTCTGATGACTTTGGATCGGAGGTACACTAATAAGAGCTGGTAGTACACTGTAAGCTAACTGGTCAGGATGAGACACAATAGGACCACGGCTCCCTAAAGTACCATGAGATACCTGGAGTGCTCACTAAAACGACCTTGGAGGATGGACCCTACCAAAATTACCCCTGCCTCCAGACGAGGAACTACTGAGCCCACCAAACTGTCGAGGTCTCTTATCAGACACATATCCCCTTTCCTGAGCAAGAACCATCTCTATCCATCTTGCAACATTTGCAGCCGCCTGCAAGGCAATATCAATTCTGGTTTCCTTGGCCATATGAAGCCTGATAGGGTAAGTGAGTCCCTCAATGAATCTCCTCACCCTCTCCCTCACAGTAAGGAGCAAGATAGTAGCATGGCATGCTAGATCAGCAAAACGAGTCTCGTATTGAGTAACAATCATATTGCCCTGCTGGAGACGCTCAAACTGCCTATGATAAACCTCTCTCACTATGACAGGGAGGTACTTTTCTAGAAATAGCTGAGAGAACTGATCCTAGGTAAGTGCACGCAAACTAGCTGGCTTGGTCAACATATAATTTCTCCACCACCTCTTGGCGGAACACGTCATCCGAAACATAGCAAAATCCACCCTATTGGTCTCGACTATACCCATGTTTCGCAGCACCTCATGGAAGTGGTCAAGATAATCTTGTGGGTCCTCAAAAAGTGCACCACTGAAGTGAACTAGAAAGAGCTTAGTAAACTTGTCCAACCTCAATAAAGCCTCGAAAGACATGGCGGGCCTATCACCGGCATATGCCATAACCACCAGCTGAACTACCCTAACTCGCGAGGCTGATGGATCCTGATACTGGGGAGTCATGTGCTTCGGAGCGGGAGTAGTGGCAGTCTGCACTCTTCCCCCAGCCTGTGAGACAGTTGGTGCCACTGGAAATGTACCATTCTGGGGCCCACCCTCCATAAGGCTCACCAAACGTACTAGAGCGTCCTGAAGCACTAGAGTAGCTATGAATCCTTTCGGGACCTGAACTGATTCAACAGGTACAGTCTGAGCTGGAACCTCCGCTTCCAAATCCACCTGAGGCTCTACAACAGGTGTTGCTGCTCGAGCTCTAGACTGAGCTCTACCTCAGCCTCTACCTCGGCCTCTGGCGCGACCTCGGCCTCGGCCTCTACCCCTGGTCATAGTCACCACCGAGGGCTCTGGCTCATGTCTGGCAGTAGATATAGTGTGTGTTCTTGCCATCTGTGAGAGAACAAGAATAGAATGATTCAATCATCGATGACAGAATAAAATCGTACGACAGAATAAGAAAGAAGTGATATTGTTCCTAAACTTCATAGGCTCTGAAAGATAAGTACAGACGTCTCTGTACCGATCCTTCAGACTCTAATAAGCTTGCTCGTGACTCGTGAGACCTAAGTAACCTAGTGCTCTAATACCAACTTGTCACGACCCAAAATTTCAACCTTCAGGGATGTGATGACGCCTAACATTTCACTTGCTAAGCAAGCCAATGTTAGAATAATCTTAACCATTTATTTTATAAAAAAAGAAAGAACAAATTAAACGGAAGTCAATTACTAAAATAAAGTGCGGAAGACCATAATAACCAAATCATCCAAATACCCCGAATCTGGTGTCACAAGTACACGAGCTACTAGAATAATACAAATAAAGGTCTAAATAAAATTTAAGTTGTTTGAAAGATAATACACAGTTAAGATAAAGTAGAAGGGGACTTCAGAACTGTGAACGTTGTGCAATTATACCTCAAGTCTCCTCTAGGTAGCTGAATCCGAGCAAGTCTATGGTACACCATTGGGACCAACTCCAAAATCTGCAGAAGAAGTGCAAAGTATAGTATGAGTACAACTGACCCCATGTACTCCGTAAGTGTCGATAAGTGTCGAGTCTAACCTCGACGAAGTAGTGACGAAGCTATGACAAGACACATACGTAAACAACATGTGCAAGTATATACATATACGAAGCAATATTGAACATAGTAATTAACAAATTTTATAATTTTGGGAGGGAACATGTGAAGGGAAATGGTATAAATATTTCAGTCAGGGAAGTGTCACGTAGCCGCCAAATAATGCACCAACAACAAAATAGGTAGCTGAAATATAAAAATGGCACGGCGCCACCCTTCGTGCTTTTACTCTCATTCTTCCCATGAAATGATAAATAAATAATATGAATGACACAGCATCACCCTTCATGTTTTAACTCTCTTTCTTGCCACAGTATGATGAATCAATAATTTAAATGGCACGATATCACCATTCATCCTTTGACTCTCTTCCTCTCTTTATAAATCAATAAATATTATAATATGAAAATGACACGGCAACACCCTTCGTGCTTTAATACTCTTCCTCACCATGAAAATAATAATATAAATAGTATAAATGGTACGGCATTACCCTTCGTGCTTTTACACTCTTCCTTACCATGAAAATAATAATATAAATAGTATAAATGGCTCGGTATCACCCTTCGTGCTTTTACACTCTTCCTTACCATGAAAATGATAATATAAATTCGGAATAGTATTTAAATGCGGGGATCTATACTTATTAATCAATTCAATACCAGAATACCGACCTCACCTTCCAAAATATTTAACAATAATTAAATTAGCAATAATTTCATGAAAAATGATCAAATAAATAATAATAAACTTAAGCCGGAATATCTTAATTAAATAGGCAATAATTCACAATGAACAAATTCCACCCGCATACTTTGACTCAACCACAACGCATAAGTACTCATCACCTCACATATATGTTGTACCCGCACATTAAATTACGCAGCAAATAGACAAACAAGTCTTACTCCCTCAAGTCAAGGTTAACCACGACACTTACCTCGCTTTGCAACCAACTCAAGATTCCAATAAACCTTTGCATCGCGAATTGGTGTCTGAATGCCTCGAATCTAGACACCAACAATTCAATATACTCAACACGAATTATAGAAACCAATTCTATATGAAAATACTAAATTTTTCAATTAAAATCTGAAATTCAATTCAAAAATCAACAGTGGGGCCCACGTCTCGAAACTCAACAAAAGTTACAAATGTGAACGCCCATTCAACCACGAGTCCAACCATATAAATTTTACCAAATTCTGACATCAACTCGACCTTCAAATCCCCAAATCTTATTTTCAAATCCCTAGGCCCAAATCCTCGAATTTCACCTCAAAAATACGTAATCTAGTCGGAATACTCAATGATAATTCAATATTATTGACTAATAAAGATCACAAGTGACTTACCTCAAATTTTCCCATGAATTCTCGCTCAAAAATTGCCCCAACCAATACTTGAAAGGTCCAAAAATGAGAAAAATCCCGGGCTCCTTTGATTTTATTCTGTCCAGGGATTTTCGCTTCTGTGGTGCATTTGGCCGCATCTGCGGTCTCGCAGATGCGAGGATGGCTGTCGCTTCAGCGCGCTGGCTCGCTTTTGCGGACACGCTTCTACAGAGGAGTTGTCTGCTTCTGCGATCACTGGCTGCCTTTCCTCCGCTCCGCATTTGCGATAGATTAGGCGCTTCTGCGAGCTTGCATATGCGGTCAAAAATCCGCAGGTGCGATTGCACCAGAAGGCCAAAATTTTAGATTTTTCCATAAGTCCAAATTTTAACCCGTTAAACATACGGAATCCACCTGAGGCCCTCGGGACCTCTACCAAATATACCAACAAGTCCTAAAATATCATATGGACCTACTCGGGATCTCAAATCACGTCGAACAACGTCAAAACTTCAATTCGCACCTTGATTCGAACTTAATAAATTTATGAAAATGTCAATTCTAAAACTCGCGCTGAAACACGTCAAAACAGTCCGGAATGACCTAAATTTTTGCATGTAAGTCCCAAATGACATAACGGAGCTATTCCAACTTTCATAATCGAAATCCGAGCCCGATATCAATAAAAATCAATTTGTGGTCAAATTTTGAAATCTTTAAGCTTTCAAACATTCAATTTTCAATAAATGGTGATAACTTGAGCTAGGGATCTCCAAATTAAATTCTAGGCATACGCCCAAGTCCCAAATTATGATACGGACCTACCTAGACCGTCAAAACACTAATTCAGATCTGTTTGCTCAAAATGTTGACTGAAGTCAACTTAAGTGAGTTTTAAATCACTATTTCACATTTTTATTAATTTTTCATATAAAAGCTTTTCGGAAAAATATACGGATTGCGCACACAAGTCAAGGAATGCTAAATGGTGCTATTCGAGGTCTCGGAGCATATAATTGAATGTTAAATTTAAAGATGACCTATCGGGACATCACATTCTCCACCTCTAACACAAAAGTTCGCCCTCGAACGGAATTAGAAAAAGTACCTGGGCTGGTGAAAAGGTATGGATATCTACTCCGCATGTCTGAGTTGAACTCCCAGGTAGATGCTTCAACCGGCTGACTTCTCCATTATACTTGAACTGATGGATAACTCTTAGACCAGAATTGTCGGACCTGCCGGTCTAGAATAGCTATTGGCTCCTCCTTATAAGTCAAATCCTTGTCCAATTGGACTGAACTGAAATCTAACACATGGGACGGATCATCATGATATTTTCGGAACATAGACACATGGAAAACCAGATGAACTGCTGATAAACTAGGTGGTAATGCAAGCTTGTAGGCTACTTCACCCACCCTTTCAAGAATTTCAAAGAATCTGATATACCTAAGGCTTAACTTGCCCTTCTTTCCGAACCTCATTACACCTTTCATAGGTGAAACCCGGAGCAATACTCTTTCTCCAACCATGAATGCAACATCACGAACTTTAAAGTCGGCACAACGCTTTTGTCTAGATTGAGTTGTGGTCGATCCTGAATAATCTTGACCTTATCCAAGGCATCCTGTACCAAATCGGTACCCAACAATCGAGCCTTTCACGGTTCAAACCAGCCAACTGGCGAACGCCATCGCCTCCTGTATAATGCTTCATATGGATCCACCTGAATGCTCGACTAATAGCTTTTATTATAGGCAAACTTTGCTAGCGACAAGAATCGATCCCAAGAACCTCTGAAATTCATAACACAAGTGCGAAGCATATCCTCCAATAAGTATGCTCGGATTGTCCGTTCGTCTGAGGATGAAATGTTGTAATCAACTCAACCCACGTGCCTAACTCACGTTGTACAGCCCTCCAAAGTACGAGGTGAACTGCGTACCTCGATCAGAAATGATAGACACGGGCACACCATGAAGGCGGACAATCTCGCGGATGTAAATGTCCGCTAACCACTCTGAAGAATAGGTAACTGATACTGAAATGAAATGTGCTGACTTGGTCAACTTGTCCACAATGACCCATACTGCGTCGAACTTTCTCTGAGTCCATGGGAACCCAACAACAAAATCCATAGTGACACGCTCCCACTTCCACTCAGGAATTTCTAATTTCTGAAGCAAACCACCAGGTCTCTGATGCTCGTACTTGACTTGCTGACAATTTAGACACTGAGCTACATATGTAACTATATCCTTCTTCATTCTCCTTAACCAATAATGTTTCCGCAAATCTTGATACATTTTGGCGGCACCCGGATGAATAGAATACCTGGAACTGTGGGCCTCCTCAAGAATTAATTCACGAAGCCCATCCACATTAGGCACACAAATACGACCCTGCATCCGCATAACTTTATCTTCCCCCATAGAAACTTGCTTAGCACCACCGTGTCGCACTGTGTCCTTAAGGACAAGCAAATGAGGATCATCATATTGTCGCTCTCTGATGCGCTCATACAAGGAAGACCGAGCGATTGTGCAAGCTAGAACCCGACTGGACTCTGAAACATAATACTGAACATCTACAGCTAACGGACTCTTACCAATCGGAATATACGCAAGGCTGCCCATACTCACAGCCTTTCTACTCAAAGCATCAGCCACCACATTGTCCTTTCCGAGGTGATACAAAATAGGTATATTATAGTCTTTCAACAGCTCCAACCATTTTCTCTGCCTCAAATTGAGATCTTTTTGTTTGAAGAGATACCGTAGGCTACGATGATCAGTGAATACCTCACACGAGACACCGTAAAGGTAATGCCTCCAAATCTTCAGCGCATGAACAATGGCTGCCAATTCTAAGTCATGAACATGGTAATTCTTCTCATGAACTTTCAACTGTCACGACGCATATGCAATCACTCTACCATCTTGCATTAATATTGCACTAAGCCCAATGTGAGATGCATCATAATATACCATATAAGATTCTGAACCTGTGGGCACTACCAACACTGGCGTCGTAGTCAAAGCAATCTTGAGCTTCTGAAAGCTCAACTTACACTCGTGTGACCATATGAATGGGGCACCCTTATAGGTCAATTTGGTCAATAGGGATGTTATGGATGAAAACCCCTCCACAAACAGGCGATAATAACCAGCCAAACCCAGGAAACTCCGGATCTCTATAGCTGAAGTAAGTCAAGGCGTATTCTGGACTCCCTCAATCTTCTTAGAATCTACTTTTATGCCTTCTGCTGATACAACATGCCCCAAAAGGCAACTGAGTCTAACCAAAATTCGCATTCTGAAAATTTGGCATATAACTGATTATTCTTCAAAGTCTAAAGAACAATCCGAAGATGCTGCTCATGCTCCTCTCGACTGCTGGAGTAAATCAAGATATCATCAATGAATACAACCACAAAAGAATCCAAATAGGGCTTGAATACCCGATTCATCAAATCCATAAATATTGTTGGTGCATTTGTCAGCCCAAATGACATCACTAGGAATTCGTAATGCCCATACCGAGTCCGAAAAGTTGCCTTAGGGACATCGGATGCCCTAATCTTCAACTGATGGTAACCAGACCTCAAATCGATCTTTGAAAATACCTTGGCACCCTAAAGCTAATCGAATAAGTCATCAATTCTTGGCAACGGATACTTGTTCTTGATAGTAGCTTTGTTCAACTACTGATAATCTATACACATCCGCATTGAACCATCTTTCTTCTTTACAAATAACACTGGTGCACCCCAGGGCGATACGCTAGGTCTAATGAATCCCTAGTTAAGTAAGTCTTGTAATTGTTCCTTCAATTCATTTAGCTCCGGCGGGGCCATACGATATAGTGGAATATAAATGGGCTGGGTACCCGGAGCCAAATCAATACAGAAGTCAATATCTTTGTCGGGTGGCATCCCCGGCAAATCTGTAGGAAATACATTTGGAAACTCACGGACAACTGGGACTGAATCCATAGAAGGAACATCCGCACTTCATTCGCGAATATGAGCCAAATAAGCTAGATAGCCCTTCTCGACCATACAGCGAGCCTTCACATAAGAGATAACCCTACTGGTAGAATGGCCAGGAATCTTTTTCCACTCTAATTGAGGCAACCCTGGAATGGATAAGGTCACCGTTTTGGCGTGACAATCCAATATAGCATGATAAGGTGACAGCCAATCCATACCCAAGATGACATCAAAATCTACCATATCAAGAAGTAGAAGATCCACGCTAGTCTCAAGTCTCCCAATAGTAACCACACACGAATGATAGACAGGATCTACCACAATATAATCTCCCATCAGTGTCGACACACACACAGAAGCACTCAGAGAATCACGAGGCACAACTAGATATGAAGTAAAATAGGAGGACACATAGGAATAAGTAGATCTCAGATTAAATAGAACTGAAGCATCTCTATGGAAAAATGGAACAATACATGTGATCATGGCATTAGATGACTCGGCCTCAGGCCTAGCTGAAAAAGCATAAAATCGGGGCTGGGCCCCACTATTCGGAGCTACATCTCTGGGACGGCCTCTGACTGGCTAGCCTCCACCTCTAACGACCTGACCTCCACTTCTAGTTGTATGACCCCTGCCCCTAGCTGGTTGGACGGGTGGCGGAACAGCTGGTGCTGGAATCATAGCACGAGAACCATATTACTGCATTCTGCCCTGAGACCTGGGGCAAAATCTAGCAACATGCCTAAGGTCCCCATAAGTATAACAAGCCCTCAGCTGTTATGACTGCTGACCCTGGGACTGGCCATGTCGACCTATATAACCACTCTGATGACTTTGGATCGGAGGTGCACTAATAAGAGCTGGTGGTGCACTGTAAGCTAACTGGTCAGGATGAGACACAATAGGACCACGGCTCCCTGAAGTACCATGAGATGCCTGGAGTGCTGACTGTAACGACCTGGGAGGTTGGCCCCTACCAACATTACCCCTGCCTCCAGATGAGGTACCACTGAACCCACCGAACTGTCGAGGTCTCTTATCAGACACATGTCCCCTTTCCTGAGCAAGAACCATCTCTATCCATCTTGCAACATTTGCAGCCGCCTGAAAGGAAATATCACTTCCGGTCTCCTTGGCCATATGAAGCCTGATAAGGTAAGTAAGTCCCTCAATGAATCTCTTCACCCTCTCTCTCTCAGTAGGGAGAAAGATAGTAGCATGGCTATACTAGATCAGCAAAACGGGTCTCGTAATGAGTAACAATCATATTGCCCTGTTGGAGATACTCAAACTGCCTACGGTAATCCTCTCTCAGTGTGACAGGGAGGTACTTCTCTAGAAATAGCTGAGAGAACTGATCCCAGGTAAGTGCAGGCAACCCAGCTGGTCTGGTCAACATATAATCTCTCCACCACCTCTTGGCGGAACCCGTCATCCGAAACGCAGCAAAATCCACCCCATTGGTCTCGACTATACCCATGTTCCGCAGTACCTTATGGAAGCGGTCAAGATAATCTTGTGGGTCCTCAGAAGGTGCACCACTTAAGTGAACTGGAAAGAGCTTAGTAAACTTGTCCAACCTCAATAAAGCCTTAGAAGACATGGCGTGCCTATCACTGGCCTGTGCAGCAACCACCGGTTGAATTACCCTAACTCGCGGGGCTGCTGGATCCTGATACTGGGGAGCCATGTGCTCCGGAGCGGGAGTAGTGGGAGTCTGCACTCCTCCCCCAGCCTGTGAGACAGCTGGTGCCACTAGAAATGTACCATTCTGGGCCACACCCTCCATAAGGCTCACCAAACGTACTAGAGCGTCCTGAAGCACTAGAGTAGCTATGAATCCTTCCGGGACCTAAACTGATTCAACAGGTACAGTTTGAGCTGGAACCTCCGCTTCCAAATCCACCTGAGGCTCTACAATAGGTGTTGTTGCTCGAGCTCTAGACTGAGCTCTACCTTTGCCTCTACCTCGGCCTCTGGCGCGACCTCGGCCTCGGCCTCTACCCCTGGTCATAGTCGCCACCGGGGGCTCTGGCTCATGTCCGGCGGTAGATGTAGTGTGTGTTCTTGCCATCTGCGAGAGAACAAGAATAGAATGATTCAATCATCGATGACAGAATAAAATCGCACGATAGAATAAGAAAGAAGTGATATTATTCCTATACTTCATAGCCTCTGGAAGATAAGTACAAACGTCTCTGTACCGATCCTTCAGACTCTACCAAGCTTTCTCGTGACTCGTGAGACCTAAGTAATCTAGTGATCTGATACCAACTTGTCACGACTCAAAATTGCCTCCTTCGGGAACGTGATGGCGCCTAACATTTCATTTGCTAGGCAAGCTAACGTTAGAATAATCTTAACCATTTATTTTTATTTTTTTTAAAAAGATCAAATTAAACGGAAGTCAATTACTGAAATAATGTGTGGAAGACCATAACAACTGAATCATCCAAATACCCTGAATCTGGTGTCACAAGTGCACGAGCTACTATAATTATATAAATAAAGGTCTGAATAAAATTCAAGCTGTTTGAAAGATAATATACATCTAAGATAAAGTAGAAAGGGACTTCAGAACTGCAGACGTTGTGCAGTTATACCTCAAGTCTCCTCTGGGTAGCTGAATTCGAGCAAGTCTATGGTACGCCACTGGAACCAACTCCAAAATCTGCACAAGAAGTGCAAAGTGTAGTATGAGTACAACCGACCCCATGTACTCTGTAAGGGTCGAGCCTAACATCAACAAAGTAGTGACGAGGCTATGACAAGACACATACGTAAACAACCTGTGCAAGTATATACATACACGAAGCAATATTGAACATAGTAATTAACAAATTTTATAAATTTGGGAGGGAACATGTGAAGGGAAATGGTATAAAAATTTCTGTCAGGGAAGCGTCACGTAGCAGTCAAATAATGCCCCAACAACAAAATAGGTAGCTGAAATATAAAAATGGCACGGCACCACCCTTCGTGCTTTTACTCTCATTCTTCCCATGAAATGATAAATAAATAATATAAATGGCACGGCACCACCCTTCGTGCTTTAACTCTCTTTCTTGCCACAATATGATGAATAAATAATTTAAATGGCACAGCATCACCCTTCGTGCTTTGACTCTCTTCCTCACTTTATAAATTAATAAATAATAATATGAAAATGGCACGGCAACACCCTTCGTGCTTTTACACTCTTCCTCACCATGACAATAACAATATAAATAGTATAAATGGCACGGCATCACCCTTCGTGCTTTTACACTCTTCCTTACCATGAAAATAATAATATAAATAGTGTAAATGGTACGGCATCACCCTTCGTGCTTTTACACTCTTCCTTACCATGAAAATGATAATATAAATTGGGAAGAGTATTTAAATACGGAGATCTATACTTATCAATCAATTCAATACCAGAATATCGATCTCACCTTCCAAAATATTTAACAATAATTAAATTAGCAATAATTTCATGAAAATTGATCAAATAAATAATAATAATAATAATAATAATAATAATAATAATAATAATAATAATAATAATAATAATAATAATAATAATAATAATAATAATAATAATAAACTTAAGCAGGAATATCTTAATTAAATAGGCAAGTATTCAAAATGAACAAATTCTTCCCGCATACTTTGACTCAACCACAACCCATAAGTACTCGTCACCTCATATATACATTGTACCCGCACATTAAATCACGTAGCAAATAGACAAACAAGTCTTACTCCCTCAAGTCAAGGTTAACCACGACACTTACTTCGCTTTGCAACCAACTCAAGATTCCAATAAACCTTTGCCTCGCGAATTGGTGTCTGAATGCCTCGAATCTAGTCACAAACAATTCAATATACTCAACACGAATTATAGAAACCAATTCTATATGAAAATACTAAATTTTTCAATTAAAATCCGAAATTCAATTCAAAAATCAACATTGGGGCCCACGTCTCGAAACTCGACAAAAGTTACAAATGTGAACGTCCATTCAACCACAAGTCCAACCATATAAATTTTACTAGATTCCGACTTCAACTCGACCTTCAAATCCTCAAATCTTATTTTCAAATCTCTGGGCCCAAATCCTCGAATTTCACCTCAAAAACACGTAATTTAGTCGGAATACTCAATGATAATTCAATATTATTGACTAATAAAGATCACAAGTGACTTATCTCAAGTTTTTCCGTGAATTCTCGCTCAAAAATCGCGCCAACCCGTACTTGAAAGGTCCAAAAAATGAGAAAATCTTAGACTCCTTCGATTTTATTCTGTCCAGGGATTTTTGCTTATTCTGTACATTTGGCCGCATCTGCGGTCTCGCAGATGCGAGGATGGTTGTCGCTTCTGCGCGCTGGCTCGCTTCTGCGACCACGTTTCTGCGAAGGAGTTGTCCGCTTCTGCGATCACTGGCTTCCCTTCCTCCGCTCTGCATCTGCGATGGATTAGGCGCTTCTGCGAGCTCGCACCTGCGGTCAAAAATTCCCAGGTGCGATTGCACTAGAAGGCCAAAATTTCAGATTTTTTCTTAGTCCACAATTTAACCCCTTAACCATCCGGAATCCACCCGAAACCCTCGGGACCTCTACCAAATATACCAACAAGTCCTAAAATATCATACGGACCTACTCGGGGTCCCAAATCACGTCGAAAAATATCAAAACTACAATTCGCACCTCGATTCGAACTTAATGAATTTATGAAAATTTCAATTCTAAAACTCGCGCTGAAACACGTCAAAACAGTCGGAATGACCTAAATTTTTGCATGTAAGTCCAAACGATATAACGGCGCTATTCCAACTTTCGGAATCGTAATCCGAGCCCTATATCAATAAAAGTCAATTTGTGGTCAAACTTTGAAATCTTTAAGCTTTCAAACTTCTAATTTTCAATAAATGGCGATAACTCGAGTTAGGGACCTCCAAATTAAATTTCGAACATACGCCCAAGTCCCAAATTACGATACGGACCTATCGGGACCGTCACAACACTGATCTGGGTCGTTTGCTCAAAATATTGACCGAAGTCAACTTAAGTGAGTTTTAAAGCACTATTTCACATTTTTATCAATTTTTCACATAAAAGCTTTCCGAAAAAATATACGGACTGTGCACGCAAGTCGAGGAATGCTAAATGGTGCTATTCGAGGTCTCGGAGCACAAAATTGAATGTTAAATTTAAAGATGACATATCGGGTCATCACACTGCTCTTTGGGATTTGCATACCCGCTAGTTAAACTCATGTTACTCTGTTAGATGCTCCATGATCTTAGTGTGAGATTTGGGCTATAGTTTTATTATTTGAGTGATCATTGGTCTTTCTATCAATTGACTAAGGTATTGGTTGATAATTATGTCGTCTTTAATTATTAATAATATTTTTAAACCTGAACTTATTTTTCTCTCAATGTTTGTGTAAATGGTTAAATGGCATGTGGTGTTAGTTGGGTATCAATCACGTGTAGGGGTTAGTTTGGGACGTGACATATACTTTATTAATTAAAGTGAGCATATACATATCACTTAACGACTGATAAAGGTATGCAAGATACATATTTTTGCAAATCCAAATATAATGAATTATTAGGTGATCTGGTAGTGTAAAAAAAAGATAATATTTATAGGTTAAACTTCATTGCTAATACGAAAAAGGATCCAACTACTCATCAAACACCTAATGGTTTTGAAAGGGAAAAAAACACGAGTATAGCTTGGATTATCTATCAATTATTCGTTCGACTTTTGGGTCCCAAACTTTTTCCAAACCAATTTAGTAGTTCAACTTAATGTACTACAGTTTCCTTTGCACAATACATAGACGAGTCACAAAAAAGAAATGTGTTATCATTGTATGCATATTTATCTAGAAAAAATGTATGCATACTTAAGCTTATATGCTTTTCTTTTGTAATTTTCTTAGAGACTGCTTTCTGACTACTTCTTCTCCATTTATCTTCATTTTTAACTAATGCTTCTAATTTTAGAATTATTGCTTTCTGACTAGATCTAGGTTTTTTTTTAATAAGTATACTAATTTGACTCTTTTGCTAACTTGTAGTACTTTACATCTTTCAAAAGGGATAAACCTCCATTATTTCCTAAAAGTTTGATTTGACTTTGGGTTACCAATTTTTAACTTCATGATTTTGGGGGGGGGGGGGGGGATGTGTACCTGTTCTATATTTTTTTGAGAATTTGCAGTGCCCTTTCTATTATTGGTATAGAGCCCTATACTTTCGAGTTGTAAGTCAAAAAAATACAATCAAATAATCTTCCAATCGTCTCATTGCTACAATAATTGAGAGATGGCGAAGGGGCTTATAGGCATTTAGATGATATTCACTTGACATTGAAAAAATACTTTTGAGACAATATTTTCTACTTACTTATTAAACATTAAAAATAAATAAGAAAATTCCACTTATTTTCTACGAAATTAGAAGAGAAGAGTCTGATTACTATAGAAATTTCCCTTTGACTACAAAAACCTACTGCCTAACTTTTCTTCTCCTTATTTTTTTTTTGTTCTGGTTTTAAATAAATTAATAACGTGTTTTACGTGTGGAAAAAATGTTGGTCGCAATTATTTGTATAGGTTCAGAATTTCTTAAAATCTATTTTGTTGTGCAATTGAATTTACCACGTTTTTTCTCAGCAGAATACCACGTATCTCATTCCTTTCCCTCCCACTTGTAAATTCTTCTTTTCCACTCTGTTTTTTTGCTATTATATAATTTTATTTTGAAGGATGATTTTTTACTTTATTTAATATCTAACTAAATTCTTTTTTGTCTTGTGGAGATAAACAAATTGCTGCATGCAAACTATGACATATTGATCATTGTTTTGGAAGTTCTCTCTCATCATTTAATAAAAACAAAAACACGTATACCGGTGTTAACAAAAGTCTAGTTTTTTAATTGGAAAATAAGGTACTAATTAAATGTCCCGAAGTTTCTGGTAAGTTGGTATGAACCGACAAAAAATAAAAAATATCTAGACCTAAAAATCTCCACAAAAAAAGCACATAAAGAAAAATTCTTTTGTTTCACCGCTATAGCCACGCTTTTCCTCTTGAGAAAAATCTGGAATGGTATGTATTGCTATTATAAAAAGTATTTGTATATTATTTTTTAAACAAATAAATTTATAATAAGTATATTGTAATTAATAGGTTATTTGATAAAAATAGCAACTAATTATCTAATGTACATTAAATTATCTTATTATGCAGATCTAATTATAGATACTTCAATAATTTTGGCTTAAACTTATGTGTACACAGAAACTCAATAAATCATTATAAATAATTAATTTTAAACTTATTAAATTAGATAGAATAGGATAGAATTCTGAATTTAAAATCTCAAATTCTAAATTCTGTGTATGCTTATAACATAAATAAAAAACTTCATAATTAAGTAACTATTAATAAGAGACCTTTTTGACTATTATAACCTTAATTAAACTCTTTACTTTTAGGTTTTCTATGGTATGTAGTCAATATTTTACTTTCAAGAACATTTAATACTAAGGTAAAATAAGAAAAAAAGTAATTAATCATATCTTAATTTTCTAAGATGATAATTATTTTGGATCAAATATATTTAGTTAGCACAATAATTAATATGGATATAAAGGACTATAACTTAAATCCAAAATTATCTATTTTATATTGTACTATGCCAAAAAAAAAAGGTCTTAAGTTAGTAAATTGCAACTTATTATTTGAAGAAATCCATAATCACATATTCCCAAGAATCTTCTCTTTCAGTCACAAATTCCACACTATATTCACTTCCTCTACTTTGCTTCCTTTCAACTTCCGACAACTTGCTCAACATAAATAAAGTGATAATAAAACAAACCATTTCTTCTTCGTCGTCTAAATATTCTATCTTTTTATACTCTTCTTTTCTTGTTTCCTTTTTCCCCAATTAAATTGTGTTAAAACCAACTAACATGTGCATTCAAGACTCAGAACAAGTGAATGAGGGTATGGAGAATTTGAACATTTCAAAGACTGATAACAATTTCAAGAACCAATCTTTGCTTACTGAAGCTGAATTACAACATACCCAGATTGAGAATTATGAAAAAATTACAACTTCTAGCCATTCTGTGATGAGAAACTCATTCCCAGTAAGGATTTACTTTTTATTTTTATTTTTAATTGTAATATTTGCTTATACCTATTACTTTTTCCAGTTTTTTAGGTAGTATTAATTTTGTTCTTATTGGTATTAGTAGTTTTTAGTGTCATAAATGTTGGTTTAATTTGAAGTTTGGTTGATACTGTTTAAAGATTTGATTTTTATGGTGTAATATTTGCTTATATTTTTTTCCCAGTTTTTTTAGGTAGTATTAATTATATTCTTTTTTGGGTTATTGGGGAAGGCTTTGTTGATTTGCATATGGATGTTGATTTGTAGTAGTAGTTTTTATTGTCATAAATGCTGGTTAATTTGGACTTTTGTTGATACTGTTTAAAGATTCGATTTTTATGGTGTACTTATTATGCCTTAGGACAGTACTATAAAGCTATGGTTATTGGTATGTTTTCGTTTAATATCAGGCTGAAATTTTATGCTCAAGTACTGTTTGATCCATAATTTAAACTTGTTTTTTTTAATCTTTGAGTTTTTACTATTAAACCCGTTGCACTTTCGAAATTATATGGCCAAAATTTTGTATTTGTTGATATTTTAGTAATTAAATACTGGGTTCAGTTGAACTGTCGTAAACTAGGCTCCATCCACCTTTGTGTGTATGTGTGTGTTTCTACCACTGTCTTCTGTTAGATGGTGGGTTTTTAAATACTTGGTGTTTTTATGTTTTCCCCTTTTTTGTGGATTTGGAAATTGCCTGATGATAATTTTCAATCATTGTCTTCTGAAAAATCAATTTCAAGATGTGTTTCGTATGGTCCGTCCTGGAGTCTTTTCGTTTGTTGGCATATACAACAACAACAACAACAAACCCAGTTTGATCCCATAAATGGGCGTTTGTTGACATATGTAGCAAATGAATTATAGTTTGCATTAGCATTGATTTTTTGGTTCGAA
The DNA here is from genome assembly GCF_000715075.1 of Nicotiana tabacum. NCBI lineage: Eukaryota > Viridiplantae > Streptophyta > Magnoliopsida > Solanales > Solanaceae > Nicotiana > Nicotiana tabacum. The sequence continues at coordinate 13,256,250 of NC_134097.1, read as the reverse complement.
CAAATTCACGTAGTTTATTTCATAATCATGCTGTACAATCTCGGTGCATAGCTTCCTAAACAGAGAACTTGCACTGAAGCTCACTTCTGTTTTCATATCATCTAAGCTAATTGTTGTTTGCACTTCACTTTAATTAATTTCTTTCCTTTTCTGCAGCTGGAAAGTATTTCGGAAGACACAACTATTGCAGATAGGAAACAGATACTCTTTAATAACTTCCTCCCGACCCTTAGGTCTGGAGATTGGTCTGATATTGGAGGTCGTCTTGACATGGAAGACACTCACATCTGTATTGTGGATCTAGCTAAGAATTTTGGCCATAATATACTTGGTGAGGAAGCTATTTCCTTCTATGGAGTAAGTTCTTTAACCTCATTGGAAATCACACATGTCATTCTTGACTATACTCAATTAACTTGTAGACCGAATTTAACTCTCAGTGAAGTTTAGCATAGCTCTTTCTCTGTGAACATCGGAAGTATGCTGACATGTGTAGGACCATCTATTTTATAGGGCAAGCCTAGACGATTTCTGTAGATCTTGAAAATTTGCCAAATTGCCAGCACTTTTACTGCTTCCTCCAACCAAAGGGAGAGAGTCTTCTGTGCAAGACTAAAAAATGAAATAGATGTGCAGTAGCAAAGCTGGATATTTCCGAATTTAAAATGTTTCCATGTGAATTTGATGTCATCTCCGGTCTTTCTGGAATCATGTGATACAGGCTAAAGAAAGAATAGTAAAATAGAATAACACTAGAGATTGGACACAAACTAGAGAAGGTCTCTGATCGTCAGAGTTGTGAGATGGCGCACATCTCTTCACCATATAGGTGCTTCCTTCATGCTATTGCAAAACAGAAGAAAAGCCATAGCTGCTTATCAAAGTAAAGTATGAAAAGCTTAGGTGACAACTTATGTTTAGAGCTCTTCAAACTAGTTGCATATCAGACAATGACATTACAAGGAACCACAAAAGAACTGAAGAGACTACCTCTCTCCAAAGTTGAAGCATAATAATACCCTTAAAAAAAAATTGGAGTATAATCTGACCAAATGCACCATGGTATTATTAATGTGTTGTCCTTCATTTATTAGGAGTCTTGTAAATGTACCTATTGAACAGCAGTAGGTAGAGCAGCACTAATTCAACTACTTCCATCTGAAATGCGTATCTTATTTCTACTTAGGACCATGCGTAATTGTTTTCTCTGTATTGTTAGATAAATTTTTTTGTTTTATGTATATTTACTATACGTTGACTCCCCTTGATTTTTTGGTGTATTTAATTTCTTATATTTTGACACCCCTTAGTGAAAATCCTGGCTTCGCCACTGGGGAACAGATTTTAGACTTGGTAGAGAACTTTAGTATTATTATTATAATTTATATATATTTATCTTTTTTTACTTGCACTTTTATTTGATTTTGCTAATGATGATGATATGAGTTGAGCTTAATGAAAGGAATGAGGATTCATATCGCCGACCCCAACTTGTTTGGGATTTAGGCGTAGTTGTTATTGTTGTTGTACGAGAAGGGAGGGGGAGCATAGAGGGGGGGGGATTAGAGCGAGTGAGGGAAAGAGGTTATAAGCCATGTTATCTACCATACTTGGGAGTTTCTTCTATTTGATATTCTTATATCTTAGATGTCTAATGCAAACGGTTCTTATGACAGGTCTTTGATGGACATGGTGGGAAGGGAGCATCACAATTTGTTCGTGACTACTTACCAAGGATCATTGTTGAGGATGCTGATTTTCCATTGGAACTTGAGAAAGTGGTCACAAGATCTTTCGTAGAGACAGATGCTGCCTTTGCCAAGTCATGCTCTCTTGATTCAGCCTTGTCCTCAGGCACTACTGCACTCACTGCAATGATATTTGGAAGGTAATTTATTCCCATGCATAATCCTTTTTATCTTGTTTTTGATTTGTTCCATTCACTATCTTTTCTTTTTTTATGTTGTTGAATTTATGTTTCAATTGTAAAACGACAGAGAGTCTGGAGTATGGTTGAGCTTTTTGTTATTCACTTATTCCTATCTAAGTAGCGGGTACTTGGTGAGAATATTATTTCTTCAGCAAGGTGTACCATTAACTTTTTCGAAATATCAAATTGCGAGTTACACTTGTGAGCTGACATTTGAGATGCATCGTTTTTTTAGCTTTATAATATCATTTGTCCCCTTGCACATTAATCTAATTACGCTACATTCAGAATTCTATGTTCTAAGATTAGTATATTATCGATTCTCTATACTGATGTGTTTTCTCATGAACAGATCACTACTTGTGGCAAATGCTGGTGACTGTCGAGCAGTTGTATCTCGACATGGACTTGCTATAGAAATGTCAAAGGACCACAGACCTTGTTGTATTAGTGAAAGAACTCGTATCGAGTCCGTGGGAGGATTTGTTGATGATGGCTACTTGAATGGACAGCTAGGCGTGAGCCGGGCATTAGGTAACTGGCACATTAAAGGACTGAAGGAGGTTGAAAAGGGCGGGCCATTGAGCGCTGAACCTGAACTGAAATTGCTGACGTTGACAAAGGAAGACGAGTTCCTGATTATCGGTAGTGATGGAATTTGGGATGTTTTCCGAAGCCAAAATGCTGTGGATTTTGCTCGTCGGAGATTGCAAGAGCATAACAATGTGAAGTTATGCTGCAAGGAAATAGTAGACGAGGCCAAAAAGCGCGGTGCCATAGACAACTTAACAGTAGTCATGGTATGTTTTCACGCGGAGCCTCCACCTCCAGTTGTTTTTCAAAGATCAAAAATAAGGAAAAGTATTTCCGCTGAAGGGCTTGAGAATCTAAGATCTTTACTTGAAGGCTAGAGCTGCAGTTTACTATATCAATTTTTTGGCTGCCTGCTGCATATCCACTTAAACAACAGCGATAATGACGATTAATTGGTTACTTCTGGACAACTTTGTAAATACATCAGAGGTAAACTTATTTTCTTCCTTGTAATTCTCCCATTTAGTCCAAGTGCAAGATGAAATAAAGCTTGAGGGAAACAAGCAAATTATGGAGACAAATTTTTGTACATAAATTAATCTATTCTTCAATTGTATGGTTCCCCGACCAAAGGGAACTCAACTGAATCTCACCTTCTGGTGAGACAAAATTGATTGTTGGTTATGTTCCAACCTTTTTGGTGTCATAGCAAAGTTTGTGTAATGCTGCATCTCTTGGTTGTGAATGTGTTAAGAGTTCTAAATCTTTATGCATGCGCCTCCATAAGAGTGTACTTTAGGCTCGCTTTGCTTTTTCAAGCTACCCTTTGTTTCAAACAATTGCACTGACGAGCAGAGGCGGACTCAGGATTTTAACGTGATGGATTTTAACGTGATGGGGGCACCAGTATTCTGCTCAACCAGTACCCCTAAAAGTTTTTAGTATTCAAGAAGTGATTTGAATTAACCATTTTCAAGGTATACACATACATATACAAGATTGTTGCCGAAGTTTACGGGTTTTGGTGACCCCTCAAGGTTACTCATAGGTCTGCCTCACGAGCAAGAAAACGGGTATGCTAAGGCATCTTTGGCTTAATATCAATTAGGATTTTGAATCTCAATTTTGAGGACTTGGATTAATATGACATTATTGTATATTGCATATTGGAATTGGTAATTTTAGTTGCCATATAATCTTTACTCTACGAAATCCATAAATGTGTAACCCTGAAAAGCTCCAACTTGTCTAAATCCATCCATTCCTACGACTCTGGTGACCAATTGAATGTTAACCATGATAGGAAGAAACAAAGAAAAATGTGAAAACTTTAAAGGAAATGAAATAAAAAAAATAAGGAGAAAGATTGCTTGGTTTAACCACGAAAAATTGTTCTTATTGTACAATCTCATTTCCTAGCTTGAAGTCTGAATATCATCAAACAAAAAAAATTAGAATAATCAAACTGAGTCCTCTTGAGAAAACTAGTGGTAATTAATTTATAACATTTTCGTGTAGTAAACAAGTTATCTAGCAGTGAATTTTCATATAATCTTCGATCTTTAGCTTACATAGTTAACCAAATATGAGACTCTCATCCTGTAAAACTGGGATCAAATGTTACAAAATTCACGTAAAATAAAAAAGGAACTTCTGCCAAAGCTAAAATGAGTTCAACCTTTAGGCTACATAGAATCCAAAGAACGTGCTAAAAGAGGATAAAGTAAGAACTTGAACAAGTGCCCAGTAATTCAATGCACCTGAGCTTACAGAAATCTCATACTCAATGCCAGTCATGCGAGAACCTACCCTTTGACGGAAAGGAAACCACCACAAATACTCGAATGTTAGAGCAAGGGATTATCCCAACAAATAGATGAGCTCAAAGGGAGAGTTACGCAGGAACTATTCATGATCCTGGTATGCCAAATTTGTACTAGACTATTACATATGATGATTCAAGAACCTCAGTAATCTACAACATCTTTCAAGAGGCTGTCGGCTACATGACATACAAAACCACCTCAACTATGTGATATCTACATCATCTGCAGGTGAAGATCTGCATCCTGCTGCGCAAGCTCCACCATCATAGCCTCATCAAAGAATTTGTTGATGCTAACGTCTTCACTCATTCCCTAAAAGAAAAGGGATAGATCCATCATTTAAGACAATACTCTTGGTCAATAGAGCTAAATAGCTACTTTTTGTAAGGGCCTGTCAGTCCAGCTTAGATTACCACATTCCCCTTATTTTTGTGTTTTTAAAAAAAACGAAAAAGATGAGAGTTGAAGCCTTAAATGGGAAACAAGGGATATGAGGAAGGGGGCTTGCGCCAAGATCATAATAGAAGAGGGAACAAGAGACACCTGGAAGGGGGCAAGCACCACTTCAAATCAAGTGTTGTTCAAGAAACCTGAAGAGTAAATAATCTCAAATTAACCCTGCTAGAATGTATACCTTTCTACGCCTTGTCTTCACCATGAACTCACGAGCCAGATGCTGAATTGGGGCAGGCTCTAGTGGTCGTAAAACGATGCTCTTGTCAAGAGGATCTCCAGGAACAATAGCCCAATGATCAAACACTGAAAGACAAAACGCCTGCCCTTGGGTGTGATACCTCAAGTCGGTTTCGAAACCAAAGGACTCGATAACAGGTAAAAATGCCTGGAGAAGGAAGAAGTGTGCATATGAGAAAACCTGATGTTATAACATGAAAAGATTATATAAAAAATCCAGGGTGCTATCTATATTTCGAAATCAAACCTTGACGATGTAGGCAGGTGTCCCAGGTTGAGGAACATCAGCAGTAACATGTCCACGCCTGCGAGACAACACGGTGTATATAGCAGAGAGACAATCCATGGGTGTTTGGATCTGAATCAAGACACCAGAAAGTTAGCCCCAGTTTCACATAAGAAAACATCTTAAAATCTATCTTTTTGTTCAAATGTCATCCCTATTTCTGTAAATAATTGAACCTAACTAAGACTTAACAATGTACTTATCTCATCATTTGTACATAGTAAAAACACCAGCAAGAACATTACTAATATCCTGTCGTGACAGTTTCACTGTTAATTTTTTGCATAATATAAATGGGTATAGCTTAGCAGCTCTAATAGGTAAAATAATGTGTTTTATACAGCTTATAGGTCCAGTTCTAAACCCCTTTTTCCTTTCTTTTCTTATATGGTGATCTGAAGAACATAATAAACAATTTATCATAAATGCATTCACCAAAGTGTGCTCCAAACGATACCCAAAAAAAAAGGACTAACTTCAGACACACGGGTTATACCTCCACATAATACACAGGTTCCATAAGCCTGGGTGTCGCCATAAGGAAAGAAGAGTAGGCTACACGTCGTGCAGTTGGAATAATCTGACCTGTTCCACGATTAATTGGCTCAGGTGCAATCTTTGCATCAACTATTTTGAATTTAACATTTCTAATGGGCTCATCACATAGGGGTCCTTCCCGAGCTCCCCATTGAAACCTGTTAAAATTTTGTTAGTCCAATATCTCAGGAAGGAAAGAAAGCATAAAACTAAGCAATTCAAGTTACCCCTGAACAATAGAATCTTTAACGGCATTCAACAAGCTCTTGTCCACTTCACTGGAGAGTGTATCATCCAATAAGATGTTAGGTCCCTGCAAATACATTTGAAGTGTCAAAACAGAAAACTTATGTTCAACTAAACAATAGAAGCAATCCATTAGCAAATGTTCAAAATAACCAAGTGGTAAAGCATCTAAGCCGATGCAACCCTGACCTGCTTATCAGGTCCAAATGCCCAAATAGATCGTGCAGCAAGCAGATCCCAGTCATATTTGGTTTGAAAAAAGTCACCAAGTTTCTTTCTAGGCCAATCTATGCTTACAACACTGTTCTCGATGTCCTCAGCAAGTCCTCTCTCTAATGGTTCCGCAATCTACAAGCAATATAAGTGAGCAAGGAGGGAAACAATTTTCTCAGCTTGCACAGATCTAAAAATTAACGAACTGTCTCACCATGGTAATTTTATTTTTCTTATTAGGTGTTTCAGCAAAACATTTCATTGAAGACGACTCCACTACAGTTTCGCAGAATGAAACAACTGGATCAGCCACCTGAATATTGCACACACAACGAAAATGCACCTCGAGATCAGTCAAGTTTAACAAATGAATCCTTAATGTCAATAAAGTTTGCATTTGTCCTGAAACAAGCAGAGAACTGACAAAGGTGAATGTATGAAGAGAGAGTTATAAAGCACCTTCACTTCCACCTCGGAGTAAAGCTCCCTAAGGTCCTTCATTATGGAATCTAGGTACAATTCACCAGTACCCAATATTGTGTGTTCACCAGACTCTTCAACCTTTGTGATTGCAAGAGGATAACTCTTGCTGATTTTCCTAAGCCCCTCCACCATTTTGGGCAACTCGCTAGGATTCAAAGGCTCAGTTGCTGTTTTCACCACGGGAAGAGTATTGAACTGAAGGGGCCGGAATATGTACACATCCTCGTCAAATTCCGCGTTACAAAGAGTAGCAGTTTTCATGATTGAAGCATCCACTCCTTCAATCAGCACCCAAGCACCTGGAGGAGCCTTACTTATGGGTATCCTGTATCGAGCTTGATATACCCACAGCTTTGTGACTTCTTTTACAGTCATATCCTCCTCATCATCAGGTGAATAGCCCTCTCCCAAAACGCGTACTGTCTGCCCTGTCATTATTTCCCCGCTGTAAACCCTACCAAAAGCATCAAAAACACTACAATCTGATTTGGGATACAGCTTGGTCACATTAACCATCAAAGGGCCAGCGGAGTCACAATCTTCCATTGCTTTGTAAATTGCTGAATCCTTTGGACCCGTGTATATGTGCTCCACTTTCCTAGCTGCAGCAGCTTTAGCAGAAGGAATGTGATGAACCAACATGTCAGTAAACCCAGTGGCAGAGCCAAAAACAGCACTGCAAGCCAGCCTCAGCAGAGGCCTTACATTTAGACGATAAGCTGCATTGCTAAGCGTCACACCAAGTTCTGCCAGGGTTGCTTCAACACTCTTCTTGTGCTCTCCAATCACTTGGCTATAGATTTTGTAAAGAGGTTCAAGAACGAACTGCACAAAAGATCTTTCGACCCCACTTGCAGGCGGTTTCTTCTTGAAACTTCTTGTGTCAGAATCAAAGTAGAAGTCCCCCCAAAGCCGCGAAGCAAACTTGTTGGCATCAAATGCAACTCCATGAAGCTTAACATACAGTTTGGCAAATGACTGCAGTGTGAACGACCATCCTGCTGTTGCACTTGCAAAGCAGACATTCCCTAACGCAGGATCGAAAACTTGTGCATTTCCAGCTATGGACGAGGCAGCTGTAACTTGATTGTTGACAGCTTCAATTATGTGTTTTAATTTGAAGTAGGCGTCCTTTGGAGGCAATTTAAGCTCAGTTATCAATCTGTCAACCTAAAAGGACAATAAAAATTATTAGAGGAAAATCAACTGTATCTCAACATTACAAGACACTTAATATTTTCACTAGTTTTATGTAATAGACAAGATACCTTGTTAATCACAAGAACAATAGGAATACGTTCTTGAATCGCATGCCGAATGGCCCTTTCTGTATTTACCTGTCACCCATGACACAAGCAACAATTGTAAATGGTCTAGCTATCCAGTGCGCATATACAAGATAAAGTCCACATAGAACTCAATGATAGGAATACAGCTTTTAAAAAATAAATCGAAAGAAGAAACGGGACAACTGCCCCACCCAGCTCGTCTACCTGATTAACCGAATCCAACTAAACCCCACCCATCCCCCGTATGATCCCCAAACCTTTGATGATACATCTGCTTAAACTGCAAAGCTTCCCAGAAAACACACACAGGTTTAGCAGCTTACATCAAGACAGAGTGATAATCACCCGTCCTGTATGTCTGCAAGTGGATTAATAGTAGAAATAAGAAGGAACTTACCATCACTCCTTCAACAGCATCAACAATCAAAACTGCACCATCAGAAAGTCTCAAAGCAGCTGTCATCTCATCCGAGAAGTTGACATGACCAGGAGCATCCATAATGTTGCAGAGGTAAGACTTTGAATTGCTGTCTTCCAGGACGAGTGACATAGGGACAGACTTAATTGATATCCTCCTTTCTTGCTCATCTATTCTTGTGTCTGTATACCTCATATGCTTCTCACTATTCTGATCAAAAGTAGATATATGGTGGGTTTGCTCCACCAGCATATCCATAAACAAAGTCTTCCCATGATGTACGTGTCCCACTAAAGCAACATTTCTAACCAATGCTGGGTTCGACATCAGACCTAAGAGAAATTGAGTCGAAACATAGGTGGACGAATCCTTTACCCCAAGTTCAAACTTGAGATTCTTCACCGGTTTAATTATCGGCATTTCAAGAGGCTGTTCATCTTCATCCATCACCAATGTCTCGACCTCTTCACCGTAAACCTCTTCGGCTGTTGGGTAGTATTTCTTGTCTTCAGCAAGGACAACTTGGTTATCCATGTCAACATCCTCTTGAGTGGCCAGCCATCCATTCGATGCACCAGGTTGCTCGCCATCAGATGCAGCCCTCTCATCATCACTTCTCTCAGGGAGATCCTCATCTTCCTCTTCCCTATCACTTTCCTGATCAGACTCAATTTCAGGACCAATATAGTTCCCAAATTCATCATATAAACTTTCATCCATGGCTCTTTACTACCTGATTAAACAAAATAATCACCCATCTTATTAATTATTCAACTAAATCAAACAAAAACCAACGGCAGAAAAAACACAATTTCACCAAAACAAGCCATGTAATGGAGCATTTATGCACAGGTCAACTTATCAGAACAAAGTTCCCAAAACGTCTTATCAAACTATTTTATTGTTAATTTTGTTATTCTAAGACAAATTTAAGTTATATGCAATGACAATGTAGAGATTGTTAACACTGTTAGTGACTTTTAACCCGTGATAATAGAACCAATTTACCATTTTTACTAGGTTACCAATTAATCTTGTATATTTTACACTATATGTGATAATAGGTTAGTTACTATTTTTACTAGGTTATGAATTAATGAATATCATACATATTTACCTATAATTACCTTTTTTTTATAAGGAAATGGATGATTAAAAAAAAAATAAAAAAAATATACATGAAAGGGAAGAAACTAAGACTCGATCCCTGGACCTTCCCACTCTTGATTACCTTAAAATGACCTAATTGTGTAAATACTTTTTACACCCTTAATGCATACAATTATAGTGCAAACGAACAAAGTATAAGACACATACAAAGCTTAAACTATTTCTTAAAAGTTTAAAACTACAAATAGTGAATATTGTTGGCAGCTAAAACATAGGGTTTTAAAGCGATAAAATGCAGAGAATGGGACCGACAGAAGAATAGAAACCACAATCAATTTTTCTGTTTGCTTCTTCTTGTTCTAAGCTTTTATCAACCATCACGCTAACAATAAGGAGAAAAATAGTTTCCGAAATTTTGATCCTTTTAACTCATAAAATAACAAGCTTAAGAAGCTATTTTTACCAGATATTGCTAGATTTGAACATCAAATAGGGAATACTGTTAGCAGCTAAAACATAGGGTTTAAAAGCGATGAAATGCGGCGAACGGGAGGGATGAGTAATGAGTAACACACAAGTTGTAGGAAGAAGAAGAAGAAGAAGAAGAAGAAAAGTGTACCTTTAACTCGAAGAACTCTGCCGGAGACAAACGGCGGACGACGGCAGCAAAGCAGCGGTGGTTCAAGCAGTTTTCAAGCAGCTGCAAAGTGAACGCTTGTAATGTTGGAATTCAGTGCTATAAAATGGGCCTTAACTGGATTTGGAACCGCCTTGGACCCAAAAGCCCAAAATGAATCGGGTGTGACCCTGAATATTAATTACACTAGGTATCGTTTGGTTATGGAGATTAGGATTATAAATAATTTAAAAAATGACATTGTATAGCCGCTGTAAAAATAATAGTAAAAAAAATATATAAAATTTATATATTTTTTTGTGTATATATACGTTCTATATGTTATATACAAAAATTATACAAATTTTATATATTTTTTCGGCCACCAAATGTAAATAGTTTCTGGGGCGGGGTAAAAGTGATAATACCCCATTATTATTTGGGGATAAAATTTGGGATTGTATTTATTTTATGTTTGTTAATGAATATTAACTAATCTTTTTATACCAAATTGATAGTGTTAACTATCCTACATTGAATATGAGATAACAATCCAGAATTATAATCTTAACAATTAAGATTGTTAATCACATGGATATCCCACATTGCAACCAAACTGACCCCATGACTATGAGTTATGATGAAAAATGTAGTCTTATATTTAAGTTGAGCGATTGTAGTAGAAATAATATAGGAATTTTTACCTTCCTATCACTATTTGAAACCTTATTACCCTCCCTACTCAAGTTTCAATTTAATTACATGATCATATATAATTTACCAATTATATACAAATAAGTTTTAAATGAATATCCCTTTATATTAGGAATTGAATAAGGAATATAAGTTATTTCCTTATCTCTTTATACTTGCTCACACTCTCTCTCCGTCTCTCTACTCTCCTTTTCTGTTTTTTTTCCCGATTTTTCTTCATTTGATGTTCTTTATTTTTTATGTTTTCTTGTCGTATAGAGTTTTAATGGAGTTCATCAATGGATTTCAATCGTTTTAACTTAGCAATTTTCTTTCATGTTGCACAGTTGGTGTTCAAATTGAAATTGTCAACCAATAAATTTTAAAGGTGTTTGACTCTCCACCATTGACATCCATTAAAAAGCTTTGAAGCTTTTAAATCGAATTTGGGTTTTCAAACACCATTATTTATTTGAATTGGGTATTGTTGCAAATAATTGGAAATATTGTTTGAAAAAAACAATTTATATCTCAATTTTGAGGGTATTTTGGTGATGATTAGACTTGATTTTAGTTGAATTACATATTGAAACCCGTCGAAGAAGAAGAAGAAGAAGAAGAAGAAGAAGAAGAAGAAGAAGAAGAAGAAGAAGAAGAAGAACACACGACATACAAAATACTTACAAAATTGTATTATAGTTGTATGTAAATTGTATTTAAGTTGTATTCTATTGTAGTTATATATTTTTTTTATTGGAATATTGTATGAAAGTTGAAAAATAGTTGTATAATGTATGAATCGTTGTATAAAATTTGTATTTAAGTTATCAATACTATCTTGAATAGTTGTAAAGTTGTTGATATGTATCAAAATTGTATTAAGAGGGCAAGTTTTGATTGGAATTTTAGAGAGGAAGAAACACACACCACAGACAAAATATATACAAATCAGATAAAAAAATATATACAAAAGACATATTATATAAAAATTATATTTAAGTTGTATGATGTTGTAGTTGTATTTAACTGGATAAAAATAATGTATGAAAGTTATAGATAAGTTATAAATAAGTTGTAAATAAGTTGTATAATATATAATTAGTTGTATAAAATTTATTTTTACTATGTATATATCAGATACAAAATATACAAAAGACAAATTGCATAAAATTTATATAAAAATTGTATTTAAGTTGTATGATATGGTAGTTATATTTAACTGGGTAGAAATAATACATGAAAGTTGTAGATAAGTTGTAAATAAATTGTATAATATATAATTAGTTGTATGAAATTTATTTTTACTATGTATGTTGTTGTAGATATTCAAATTTGTATTAAATTTGTACGAAATTTGTTTTTAATTTATATGTTGATGTACCATATATTGTTCTTAGAGATAAAGATTTTATGTGTTTAGTTTGAATATAAATATGTAATGAAGTTTAGATTCAGTAGAAGTTTTCCTAAAAATAAGCCTCGACCGACATTGCTAAGAATGCTTAAAGGATGTTCTTTTGTCGTAAGCTAATACCTACTTGCTTACTTTCCAAAATTGATATCTTTGTATACTATATTCTATTGAGAAATAAGATTTCTCCACTATATGCTTGAGAATGATAAGATGCACATTATGTGCGTCAATCTGCACATTTGGTAGTTGTTCAATCATGTTTTAATGTACTAATTAGTTTGAATTGCTCCTCTTATCAGTAATTTTCCGGCGTAGATTGATTAGGATATGATTTACATTGTCCACCTACCTTATTGTGTTTTTGTTCGTTAACTCTGGGATTGCTGAATCACATACAAAAAAATAGTGTACCATTTCCTATTTTAGTTGGTTGCATATCTTGTTGTCGTCAAAATAGTGTACCACTTCCAAATCTCAAGACTTAGATCGTCGACTGTATTTCTTTAATAACTGAACAGTGTCCTAAGGTGGAAGAAATTACTGCAATCACTTGATTTATTTTGTTGAAAATGTTGACTATTGAAATATTTTTGGTCCCAATAATATTAAACAACAAGTTTGGAAGCATTACAAACCATATTATTGTCACTGTGGGCGTTACCTAGGCCTCGCGCGGCATTTTTGTGGATTTTCCATTTAACTATTATTTCCTTTTTAATGGAAATGGTTGTCCAGTAGTAGGAGGTAACTTGAACTTTAAGTCCTTGATTTGTGATATTTTTGGTGGAAAATTCAAAGCATGTATTGTTATGATTATTAAAATTTCTATTATTCAAGATATTCCATATTACATATGAAAATAAATCAGACCCAACCAAGAAAATTATTGAGGAAGGGGATTTGAGCATATTTATAGTAATCTAACCAGTGCAAGGTGTTGTCTGAAAGGGTTGAGTGCCAGCCAATTGAATCCCAAAAATTGTACATTCACAGAAGATGTGCGCAATTATTTCATTGCCACCTTTACAAACTAGAGCAAATTGGATCTAAATTGATACCTATTTTATATAGGTAGTAACTCTATCAGATAGACATCCGAGGCCATGGATCCATTCCCTTGACTCGTACGGACGAGAATTTGACTCCACGAGAAATTGAACAAAGGGTCGTTGAATTAGCCTATTTATTGCGTGTACCAATTGGAGTATTTTGAGAAATTGAGATATCAGTATCACAAAATAATATTCTGAATTTCTTCATTCGAAGTGAATTCTTAACTTTTTCTGGATTCTTTCTAGATTCAAAGACTAACCACAAAATTACAAAGAAAATAGATTCATTAGTCTGATACTTTGTATAAAACTCATGTGTGTAAGAAATATTTGATTGCATAGAGTGTACGAATGAGTTGATTAACAATTCACAGATGAAAAAATGGCAAAAAAAAGCATTCACTCCTCTTTTCTATCTTGCATCTATAATATTTTTGCCCTGTTGGATTTCTTTCTCAGTGGGTTCCAATGCACGAGATCTTGTAGCACTTACCAATGAGATCCTATCGATTAGTATTACACAGAATAAATCAATTACAAATACTAATACAATTAGATCCGCTCTTCATAGACAAACTTGGGATTTGCAATCTCAGGTAAGATCGATTCAGGATCATGGGATCCTTTTCTATCATATAGGAAGGACTGTAACACAAAATGTACTTCTAAGTAATTGCCCCATAGATCCTATATCTATCTATATGAAGAAGAAGTCATGTAACGAAGGGGATTATTTGAATCCAGTTAAAATCTCTTTGTGCTAGTGTCATGGTTTCAATTAATTGATAGCAATGACAGTGTGGAGGTCAAAAGATCTCTTGCCTAAGTTTCACGCCCCATGTATCTAATGTCCTTGATTAAGTACATATTCATGTGTGGAATGTTGAAAACCTTATTAGATAGTTATTGAATATATTATCGGTGTTATTGTTTTCTACGCTACTATGTTCTCTCATTCCTTCTCCTTTCCCCATATTTTTTGTAAATGGTTGAAGGTCCATATTGTATTGTCAACGCTTCAGTTGGCATGTCTAGGTATGTTGGAAGGGGTAGGGGGTTGTTGAGTCCTACATCAGTGATGGGATAAGGAGACTTAGTCTCCTTGTATAGACTTAAACAATATTAATTATCACGGTATTAGAGCCAAACTCATTCCAATTCTTGGTTAACCAATGTTGGACCCTCATATAATATTATCCATGCTCCGGTTCCTATGTGGACTCCTACCTCATGAGCTAGGTTTTGAGATTGAGTTAGGTCTAACGTTCATTTCCTTAGTAGTCTATATGCGACTCACTTATGATTGTAATTAGGTTACCTTTATTTGTCCTTATTATTGATTATTATTTACTTATAATAGTAATATTTAGGTATTCAATAATCCTTTTATGTGACGTTACTTAGGAAGCTGATATTGAAGTGAGGTTGGATTCACAAGTCATCCATAAGAATGTAGTTTCAAGTACCTTGGGTCAGTAGTTCAAGGCAATAGAGAAACCGACGATGATGTCACATATTGTATTGGAGCAGGTTGGATAAAATGAAGGCTAGCATTCGATATCTTCTAGAATAAGAACGTGCCACCAAGACTAAGAGGTAAGTTCTACACAATATATGGTTAGATTAACTATGTTGTATGTGACTGAGTGTTGGCCATTCAAGAACTCTCATGACCAAAAGATGAAAGTAAAAGAAATGAGGATGTTGGGAAGGATGTGTGGGTATACCAGGAGAGACATAAGTTAGGAATGAATATATTCGGGACAAGGTAAGTGTGACATCCATAGTGGACAAGATGCGATAAGTGAGGTTGATGGTAGACTATACTCTCGTATTTTAGTCGTTTATTCCACTCTAATTTACTGCACTTTACTTGTTTTAAGTTTTAATTGGTAATGTTTTGCACTTATTGCATATTTTATGCCTTGTAGGAATGATTCCGAGTTATGTAGATATTGTGGAGCTAAATCAAATAATTGGAGCTTTGGAGTCTGAGTAAAAGCCCAAGGGATTAAGCCGGGATCGTGTTCGGGGGTCGAGGATCACTTATTGACGTCAAAAATCAAGGAAGAAACAACACTCTAAGGAAATGCACTAATGCGACACACCATGCATAGCATTATGCGACGCATTAACGCAAATGTGCGTCAGAAATTTGAGAAGTTCAGAGACTTATAATTTTTGGGTCTGATAGAAAAATACACTAATGCTAGGCATAGTGCGTGGCATAGTGTGTAGCATTAGTAGTAAATTCTGTCAGACAAGCTATGTTCAGAGAGTTTAGGACCTAGAAAATTGCACTAATGCAACGCACTGGGCGTAGCATAGTGTGACGCATGAAAAGCATTAAGTTTGCAAGTTTTTCTATTTCGGCTAGGAAAGGTTGATTTCGTTTGGGCTCAACCCTACTTGGTATAAATACATGCAAAAATTTTATGAAATTTTGACACATATTCAACCTAATGAGGCTAAGGATGAGTGGGAAGAACACAAGCACAGGGATTTCATCATTCCTTCCTCACTCAAGACCCTAGTTTGGATCGAATTTATGTTTTCCTATACTTTAATTTTATTTGTGATGAATTTCTCTGTATCTATGGTGTAAGTTCCTTCAGGGTTTGATGGATTTGGTGTATTGATGATTGTTTGTAGATTATAACTCTAGTTTTATGTATTGAAGTATTTTTTGGATGATTTAATTGTTGCATCTATATTCACTAGTTCATGTAATCGAGAGAGGCATAACTTATGATATCTTTGCATTATATTATTAGTTGAGTTCATTAATTATTCTTAGTAATCGAAAGAGGCTAGTTGAACTATTGATTAAACCTAGTTATGAGGATAATCGAGAGAGGTTCTCCTAAAGACCATTCCACTACGCATTCTTGCATATCTTCACGTGCTTAATTGGTTCATCTTGTGAGTTTAAAACTTAATTGAGAGCGAAATTTTTGCTGAACGTTTGAACTAATAATTGAGTGAATTCGAGAGACTCACTTGAACATTAGAAGTGAATTATCTAGAGTTAGATCCCAAACACTTATCTTGTACATATCCTATCAAAACCCTATATTCTCCCACTGATAACTTTCTTTGCTTATTTTTTGTTTCGATTGTCATTAGTCATTAGCTTTAGACTCTTAGTTAATTTTAGTTAGAAATCATATAAATCTCAATTGTTGATCATCTTGGATAGTAATCAAGCTAGAAACTACGATAATACTATTTAAATCCAATCTCTGTGGATACGATATTATATTATACTATATTTAATTAGCGAATATAATTTAAGTGTGTGTCTCAAGCTTGTCAAATTTTGGTGTCATTGTCTGGGATTGGCAATCAATAGTGTTTGAAATAGTTTGTAGTGCTAATTCAGGATTTTTTCTTTTTATTTTATTTTTTCCTTTTTATGTTTGGTGTTCGTTGACTGTGCGCAAGTTATAGGTGTAGGTTGGTGCATGACTCAAGCTTCTGCGAAAGAAGTGCTATCATACGAGCCTGAGAAAGAAAAACAACTATGACAGTTGAGGAAGGAAATAAATCTCACCGAGACGTTAGAAAGGATGGGCAATCCTCAACCAAAGAATTTATGGCTGAAAACGTAGAGGATAATGTAGATTTGGCTGTGAGAGAAGCATCCCAACGACGAGAACAAGCTGCACGGGATGCTGAAAAAGCAGCTATTAAAGTTGCACAGATTATCTACGAAGAAGAGAAGGGTCATAGAATTGCTCAAAATTAACCCTTGGGTGCAGACCAGTTCGAAAATATAACTCCCATGCCTAGGAGACCACTTGGAGATTATGCTAGACTAATCTATAATCAAGGATTATCAAGTGTGAGACCACCTCCAATTACAACAAACAATTTCGAGTTAAAGCAGGGGTTGCTTCAAACCCTTTAGATTGTTGTGTCTTCAGAGGGAATCCAAACGAAGATCTAAACACACATTTAATTGACTTCGAGGAGATTATGGACATATTTTAATACAATGGTGTGTCACAATATGCGGTGTATTTAAGGGCATTCCCCTTTTCTCTTAAAGATGATGCAAAGCAGTGGCTTCGAATCTTGCCCACAGGTTCGATTACAACATGGGAGGAGATGACCAAAAAATTCCTTGATAAATATTTCCCCTCGGCTAAAAAAGGCATGTTTAGAAGAGAAATCCATAACTTCTGCCAGAAATATACTGAAGCATGTGAGAGGTCTAAGGAGATTGTTCGAAAGTATCAACATAGAGGAATTGAACTTTGAATGCAACTCGAGGACTTTTGGGATGGATTGACACCGGCCTCACGTAAAACATTGAGCAATGCAGCTGGAGGCTCGTTGAAAAAGAAGACTCCAGATGAGATAGTTACAATTCTTGATGAGTTATCTGAAGATGCAAATCAATGGCCCTCTGAGAGTGTGGAAGGATGAAGATCAACTGGTGTTCACCATGTTGATGCTAACACATTTGTGCAGGTATAGCTTGATGCTATGTCCAAAGAGATAAGTAAGTTGACCTTAGCCTCGATACAAAGTGAGCCTCACGTAGCTTGTGATATATATGGAAGATGATACTCTACTCATGAGTGTCAAGCCTCAACTGAGGAAGTAAATTTTGTGGGAAACTATAATTTCAATGCAATGGGTCAGAGGCACTCCGATTTTTCATGGAGTTCACCTGGAGGTACTGCGAATGCTTGGCAGCAAAATAACTCTAGACCTCAGGGACAAGGAGCTCCAGCATACCAAAATCAGCAGAGGCAACAATTTTAGCCTCAACAACACATTCAACCTGGTCTAGAGGATCTAATGAAGGCTTTTATTATCAAAACAGATGATAGGCTGGACGCTCATGGAGCAACTATCAAAGAATTGGGCACTGGTTTGCAAAACCTGGAGAGACAAGTGGAACATATTGCAATAATATTATCTGAGAGGGTTCCAGGTATTCTCCCCGTTGAAACTTGAAAGGATCCCAAAGAAACAGTGAATGTTGTAACTCTAAGAAGTGGGCAAGTGTTGAAAGATCTCACCCCGATCCAAAAAGAGGTGATACTTGAAAAAGAAAGTGGGGAAAAACTAGAGAATTATGTTGATAAAAATAAGAAAGGCCCGATGAAAACTGAGAAGAAGAAGAAGAACACATGAAGAAAAAAAAAAGAAGAAAAATCAAGAAGGGAGGAACCTGAGAAGAGCGAGCATATGCTTGCTTTACCTTTTCCCCAAAAGCTATATAGAGAAAAGCTGGATAAGCAATTTGAGAGATTTCTGGATGTGCTGAAATATGTTCATGTAAACTTACCATTTATAGAAGTGCTCTCACAAATGCCTGCTTATGCCAAATTTGTGAAGGAGATCCTTACAAAGAAGGGGAATATAGAAGAGACCTCGGTGGTCAAGCTCACAAAGTATTGCAGCGCGATATTGCAAAACAAACTCCCACAAAAGTGTGGAGATTCAGGGAGTTTTACTATACCTTGCTCATTATGGACTATAAATTTTGATAAGTCTTTATGTGATTCTGGTGCATCAATTAACTTAATGCCTCTACTTATTTATAGAAAACTGGAGAAGGAGATTGGAGAGATAAGGTCGGTGCCAATATCTTTGGAGCTGTTAGACCAAACGACCTTAATACCCGAGGGGATAGTGGAAGATGCATTAGTTCGGGTGGATAAGTTCGTATTTCCTGTAGATTTTATAGTGGTAAATATGGAGGAGAACAAGGAGGTCCCCCTCATAATAGGAAGACCTTTAATAGCAATGGGTAGAGCTATACTAGATATACACGAGAGAAAACTCATGCTTAGAGTGCGTAAGGAGACGATGACTTTTGATATGAATGTAGTAAAGAGGGTACAAAAGAAAAAAACAGTTGCCAGTGTTGTGTGAAAAGTGAAGGGCTCAAAGGAAAAGGTTGTAGTGAGCAAGAAAGATACGTGTGAGGTGTACCACAAAAAGGCCAAGAAGAAGCTGTCTACATGGATGTGCGCATTAGTCCGAAGGCGAGGAATGGAGCCCGACTTCGACTCAGACCCCGACTAGATGTTCAAGGAAGTTTCATTTACCTTATACTTTTTAATTGTATGTCATGGGGACATGCCACAACTTAAAGTGTGGGGTGGGGGATAATTGTATATTATATGTATATGTATTAGTTTTGTTAGTTGTAGTAGTTGGAAAATTGAAAAAAAACATAAAATTTTGAATTTTTTTTATTTTTCCCGACGATGGATATCATTCGGCGGTTTTTTTGAGGGAGTAAAGTCGAAAGAAAAAGATATTTTTTTTCTTTTATTAGGAAGTGTATTAATTTCTCCTTGGTTATTCTTTGGGCCGCGATTCTTTTTTAAGGGTTTTATTTGAACCAGGTGTAGTTAGTTTTTATTTTTTAGAATAGTAGGAAACCTTGTGTCATGATTTGAATGGAAGGCTATATTTCTTGACTCTATTATGCCTTGAGAAAAGTAAGTGCTTTAATTTTGACGTTTAGGCTTAGTTTTTTACTCTTATGTAAGTACCTTAAATTATATGATCTTAACTTTGCTTAACTGCTTTGACTAGAGTGTCTTGATAATCCAATACTCAGTGAGTTATGTGCCATGTGGGTGTGAGGTTTTGTGTTATTCTATGCATTGCATTTGATGTCTAGAACTTGACCCGTGTATTTGCAAAGCAAAATAGTAGTTTTATTCAGTCTTGGAAGTGATATAGGCATTTTATATTCTTTTACCCACCTAATTGTTATGTATCTTAGTTAACCCCGTTGAGCCTGTAATCTTATTTCTTTGGCAACCATATTACAAGCCCTACCCATTTGTTTGAATTGACCATCTATTTGAACCTTTTATCTCTCGTGAGCACTTGAATTTGATATGAACTTTGCAAAAGTTGAAGTGTGGGGCGGTTGGTTTGGCTTTTGAGTGGAACTACTGAAATAAGGGAAAATGTGCACTGTTTTAAAAAAATTAAGAGCCATTTGAATTGAAAAAGAAAAAAAAAGTGTATGATTGGGAAAAATATTCCTTGATAGTGGTAACTCTTGATGTATCTGTGCTTAAAGACGTAGGGAGTTAATATATATTGATGTGAATATGGAGTTATGGTTTGACATAAGTGTGAGATTTTGAATGGTTAATTGTATGTATCAAAGTGCTTAGGGAGGTGTGGTCACTCTTATATCTAAATGTATCCTACTCGTCCCGTAACCTACATTACAACCAGTTAAAGTCCTACTTGATCCTTGTCTGAATGAGCTCAATTAGTAGAGTATTACACTACGGGCAAACTTATGGTACGTCTCTTGTGGCACATTAATGTTATTTCTGAGAGTGAGCGAATTTTTTCTATCTTGAGTTCCTAATTATTCTTAAATTTGATTGTGTGTGGAACTACTCCCCATTGTTGTGTGGGGGCATTTGATTCACGAAGAAAAGGTAATGCAGTTTACCTCTATGTTAGAGTAAGTGAGTAGGTTATAAATAATGCGTGGTGCTTGTGAGTCAATTCTTGAGGTGAGGATGTTACGATATTGTGCTTAATTTATTTTAAATATTCTTAGTATGATGAGTTAGGAGAGTTGTTTAAAAAGGTCGTATCTATATGAAGTGTAGTCTGATTGCTCGAGGACGAGTAATGGTTTAAGTGTGGGGTGTCGAAGATAGGCTATAATCTCGAATTTAGTCGCTTATTGCACTCTAATTTACTACACTTTACTTGTTTTAAGTTTTAATTAGTATTATTTTGCACTTATTGCATATTTTATGCCTTGTAAGAATGATTCCGAATTATATAGATGTTGTGGAGCTAAATTAAATAATTGGAGCTTTGAAGTCTGAGTAAAAGCCAAGGATTAAGCCAGGATCGTGTTCGGGAGTCGAGGATCATTTCTGGATGTCAAAAATCAAGGAAGAAGCAACACTCTAAGGAAATGCACTAATGTGATGCACCATGCGTAGCACTGTGCGACGCATCAGTGCAAATGTGCGTCGGAAATTTGAGAAGTTCAGAGACTTGTAATTTTTGGGTATGACAGAAAAATACACTAATGCTAGGCATAGTGCATGGCATAGTGCGTAGCATCAGTACAAAATTCTGTCAGACAAGCTAAGTTGAGAGAGTTTACGACCGATAAAATTGCACAGATGCGACGAACTGGGCGTAGCATAGTGCGACGCATGAAAAACATTAAGTTTGCAAGTTTTCCTATTTCATCTAGGAAATGGTGATTTCGTTTGGGCCCGACCCTGCTTGGTATAAATACATGGAAAAACATTATTTTCTGGACTTTTGACACATATTCGACCTAAGGAGGCTAAGGAGGAGTGGGAAGAACACAAGCACAATGATTTCATCATTTCTTCCTCGCTCAGGACCCGAGTTTGGATCGAATTTATGTTTTCCTATATTTGTGATTAATTTCTCCATATCTATGGTGTAAGTTCCTTTAGGTTTTGATGGATTTGGTGTATTGGTGATTGTTTGTGGATTATAACTCTAGTTTTATGTATTGAAGCATTTTTGAATGATTTAATTGTTGCATCTATATTCACTAGTTCATGTAATCGAGAGAGGCATAACTTGTGATATCTTTGCATTATATTGTTGGTTGAGTTCATTAATTCTTCTTAGTAATTGAAAGAGGCTAGTTGAATTGTTGATTAAACCTAGTTAGGAGGATAGTCGAGAGAGGATCTCCTAAAGACCAATCCATTACGCATTCTTACACATCTTTAGGTGCTTAAATTGGTTCATCTTGTGTGGTTAAAACTTAATTGAGAAATGAGTTTTTGCTGAACGTTTGAACTAATAATTGAGTGAATTCGAGAGACTCACTTGAATATTAAAAGTGAATTATCTAGAGTTATATCACAAACATTTATCTTGCACCTATCCTATCAAAACCCTATATTCTCCCACTGATAACTTTCTTTGCTTATTCATTGTTTCAATTATCACTAGTCAATAGCTTTAGGCTCTTAGTTAATTTAAGCTAGAAATCATATAAGTCTCAATTGTTGATCATATTGGATAGTAATCAAGCTTGAAACTACGAGAATACTATTTAAATCCAATTCTTGTGGATACGAGATTATACTATACTATATTTGATTAGCGAGCATAATTTAAGTGTGTGTTTCGAGCTCGTCAGAGGTTGATATAGTTCGAGCATGCGAAGATGAGATGTTCAGATATCCCAGTTGAGGAGGTGTGAGAGATTGATGGGAGTGGGTCTGAGGAGAGGAATAGGTAGGCCAAACAAATATTGGAAAGTGGTAATTAGGCAGGACATGGCGCATCTTCAAATTTCCGAGGACATGGCCTTTGATAGGAGTTGAGGGCGAGGATTAGATAGAAGGCTAGAAGTAGTTGAGCGTCTTTCCTTTCATTCCAGTAGTACTAGCGTTATTATAGTATTTTCATATTCTTAGAATTCTAACTACCTAATGTTGCTTGTGTTTTGATTGTTCTACTATCTTGCTGTTGTTATGCTTCCCTAACTTGTACACAACTATATATATTCTCTATAATGTTGTGATTTTACATGCTTGCTTGGAGCTGAGGGTCTATCGGAAATAACATTTCTACCTGCATAAGGTAAGGGTAAGGCTGCATATTCACTAGTATCTCCAGACCCCGCTTGTTAGATTATACTGAATTTGTTGTTGTCGTTATTGTTGTTGTGATGACAAAGAGGATTAGGGCTCTAGCTAAAGCAATCATCCTATCAATCTCACAAGGAGCAAATACACGAGTAACACTAGCTCCAAGTTGCTCATGCGGTTTTGATTGGATCATATTATGTAAACGCTATGTATTGGTGACTAGTTGTTCCACTAGGCACATGTAACAATTTAAGTTAATAAGGTTTGATACCTACTATTAGAACTTTTTATAACATCAACCCTATATAACAATCATTCATTATAAAAGTCAAGTTTGTTTCGGAATCGAACTCTTATGTTATACTATGTCCTCTATAAAACACTTCAATATAGTATTCAATTTTTTATAAACAAACGCGGTTGTTATAAAGATATTTGACTGTATAACAACTAGGCTTTAGTCTCAAAGGAGAGAAATGATTGGTGGTCTTATTTCAATATAATGGTTAATTTACAAAAAAAATTCAACAATACAATAATTTGATGAATTTGAACTCAAACTAGTCAACTTATTACTTGTCCTAGCATAGCATTTCTAAATTTTGGAAGCTATACAAAACAAGTCAAATAAGACAAGACTTTATAATAGGTAACATACCACAAGAATTCTTGTACGAAAAAACATACCACAAGAATTAATTACAACCATCACATTCAATATTAGGTCTTAACCACAAATCAATTTGAAAGCAACAAGTCATCACCTTGTCATACAAACAAAACATTGTTCCCTCTAGAAAAAACCACATCACAGAACATAACAAAGAGGAAAAAATAATTAATAAAAATGGATTCTTGATTTTCAAGAACTTGAATGGGAGAGTGACTTTCCATCTTCTCTCTTTCTCTCTCTCTATCTGTTATATCTATATCTATTTCTATTTCTCTCTCTCTTGAGGAAGAAGAGAAGGGGTGGTTGAGTCTAATGGGTTCAAGCAGTAGCCGTTTGGGGTCACACCCAAGTCGCCCAAATCGCACCAAATACACATTTTCATCCATTTTCATATGTGGGGCTTCATCCTCTCGCTCAGCCATTGAGGTATGCAATTTCAAGATTTGTTTTTTATTGCTGAAAATAGAAGAAAAAAAGGTAACCCCTTTTGATTATTTTATTAAATGCAATTTCAAGATTTGATTTTTATTGCTTTTTGCTATTTATGAAGCAACATTTTTGTATGTGATTGTTATGAATATCTTGATAGACCCCAGGATTTTGATTTTGATTTTAGTTGCCCTTTAATGATTGATTTCATATTATGAGATTTAATTGATTTATAGGGCTTGTTTTGTTGCATTTCTATTCAGTTCCTTAAAAGTACATCATAGTCAGATGATACAGTCAAAAAAAAAACATCATAGTCAGATGTTTTGGTCCCTTTGAGAACATCCCATAAAATTGGATGACATGTGCAAAAGGAAAAATGGTCTAAAGAAATTGATACTATGTTTTGGATAATAAAATATTATTATGAGAATTGGCATCCGAGGGTGTGGGTTAGCGGTCAATGAAGTGGGTGGAACCCTTGGAGACCATGTTCAAATTTCAGCTTCTAGTATGTGGCCTCATGCTCTTTTATCCATTGAATCAACAACAGCAACAAACCCAGTGAAATCCCACACGTGACGTGGGGTATGGGGAGGGTAATGTGTACGCAGACCTTATCCCTACCTTATGAAGGTAAAGAGGTTGTTTCCGATAGACCCTTTTATCCATTGATAGATGAATTTATTTCAAATTTCAGCTTCTAGCATTTGGCCTCATGCTCTTTTGTCCATTGAAAGATGAATGTATTTATCAGGCAATGAACTGATATCTGGGGTTCTTGTATTTCTCATTTTGTTTAAAGCTACATGACCGTTTGGGCCATGTGCTTAGATATCTTAAACGAGAAGTTTGACGTAGAGTTAGGTACTTTAGGTGTTTAAATTCAATTCATATTTTATATTTGTTAATCTGTAGATGGAAGATGATCCAGCTGAATTGCTGGTGGATTCTGCAGAACACGCTGACAAAGGAAAGCTCCAAAACTCTGAGAAGGACCCGTCAGCTGATTTTATTCCCTCCCGAGCTGAACGTGGAGCTTCATCTGCGAGCAATTTGGTAAATAGTGAAAAATCTGCATCTGGAGATGCTAATGTTCAGGGAGGTAACCGAAGAGAAAACTCAACCAAAGACATGGAATTAGTCACTCGATATCGACCTGGAAGTACAGGTTGTGAAACTGCTAGTACGTCTCGAGACGACAGACCATTTCCCTATCCACTTTCTTTAAACAAAAGGGCAGAAAATGATGTTGTTAATAGTGTTGATACTACAGCGAATGGAGATGTCTCTCAAATATTTGCTGGGTCCTCTCGTTCTAGCAGTCCATTGTATCACGGAAACGGAGAGTCTTCATCAAGTGAAGATTTTGTTGTAAATCATACAAATGAAATCCTTATCTTCAATAATTCCGATTCTGGTTCTGTATCTGTTCTTTCGGATTCTTCACTTACGCCACATTTGGCGGGAGATGATTTGCGTCAGGATACACCATCATCGGGTCTCGAGTTTCTGGTGTCAGAAAGGGAAGAGAGTTTAAGAGATGGAAGTGCACTTCACGTTGATATGGCGAATGTCTCTCCCAATGTTTTCTCTAATAGTCCTGCTGAAATAACTAGTCGCGAAGCAAGACGGAATAGTAGAAGACTTTTTTGGGATTCTTTTTCAAGGAGAAGTCCTAGGAGGCGTGCTGATCCTCGGAATTTTCGTTTTCCAAATGATTATTCAGACGATGTAGTATCTCATGACAGGTTACTGCTGGACTTCAGCGATAATTCCCTTCATGAGGGGGCTGGAGGTAATTTTCCATCAAATGGAAGTCGGACTAGTGGGAGTAATGAACGGCGACGACATTCCAGATCTGAGGTGACGTGATGTACTTTATTTTTTGCTGCAGTGGAAGGTCTGATTGCTGCTCCACTGAGTTATGGCTATTATCTCTTTGCAGATGTGGGAAAGACTTCCTGGTGGTCTTATTGCTAGTGATCATCGAAGTGCAACTTGTCCAACTGGGATTCACGCAGATGGCCCATGTTCATGTGAGACAATTTTGATGAGTCGAGAAACTGGCAGTCGCGCAAGTATATCACGAATAGTTATGCTTGCTGAGGCATTGTTTGAGGTAATTTTTCATATTGCAACTTTTTAGTCTCTTTATGGCCTCTCCAGTATTGTTTAATATGTGGAGCAGTTTTCCCTATTAAATGCTCAGCAGTCCATTGTTTCCCTCATTATCAATAAAAGTTCATTTTACTTTCTAAGGAAAAGGCTGTTTCGGTTAAGATTGTCACCTACTTAGTAGGAATATACTTTCTACTACGGTTTAGGGTCATCACGTATTAGGACTGGTGCAAACAATTAGTACTACTGTTCTTTTCAGTTCGCCACGTTATACACTTCCATTTCATGTAATGCAATTTGACTAGGAGGGTGTTTGGATGGGCTTAAAAGCTGGTCAAACTAGCTTTTAAGCCCTTTTTAGCTTGTTTTTGTGTTTGGCAAGTTAAAATGCTTAAAAGTACTTTGCTTTTAAGTCAAAACAAGCTAAAGCCATAAGTTGGGGGGTGCCCGACTTATTGCCTTTTGGATTAAAAACCGTCCATGTTTGGCCAAGTAATTTACTTTCCTATCCCTTATCTTTTATATAATTCCAAAATTAACCTTCCTTCCTCGTTCGTCGTCTTTCCTGTGTCATTTGTCCATCTCGTCTCTGTCTTCCTTCTATGCTATCTTTCTGTTTCTTCTTTTATGTGGCTTATTCTTTCTTTCTTCTCTAGGATAATTTTTAAATTTGGTTATAGCATAACCAGGTAGGTATACGGAGTAATTATTAATGAGATTTGTCGGCATCGCTTCAGGGATCCTTTCTTACTATCCCCCAATAACATTATGCTCAAGAAAATTAGTGTGAAGAAACCTACTGTAATTTCTACTGATTTGTGCCCTAGCATAGAGTTGGAATATATCTTTATTTTAATATGAGCTAAATGTCGCATGGAATATATTTTGATGCAGTATGCTTTTTTCATCAAAGAAACTCAAGTATTTAGTACTCTAATTCTTCATTGCAGTGGCTTCTATTGCATTTCGCTGGTTTCTATTCATTTAAAATGGAAGGAATATAAAGTTTAATCCTAGAAAACTGATTTGATAAAGAAATGTAAGCAAAACAAATTTAAAATTTATCTAATCCATTTATATTGAAAATGGATTGAGACATAAATTAATTTATATTTGAATTAATTTAGAATTAAAAGTCTTTGTGGTAATCAGCTCATTTATGGAGTTAACAATTTTAAGGATATTTCAGTTGTTTTATCCAAAAATATATTGATAAACACTTTTTACCAAACACTTCAACAATTTTTTTTCAGCTTCTGCACTTCTATCCAAACACGTAACTGCTTATTTGTAAAACCAACTCCAGCACTTAAAAAATGCTTTTAAGCACTTGGTTCATTAAAAGCTACTTAAATTCAGCCAATCCAAACGGGCTCTACGTATGAAGCTTAATAAGGAATTTTGACTCGTTGATTGAATTGGTAGAAGAGAACAAAAGACTAATGATCGAAAAGCTATGTGATGCGAAAACAACACGTCTTTGTATAAATTTAATTGTTTAAATGAATTTGAGTTGTGGGAAGAAATAAGAATTATATCTAATAATATAAGTATAAAACAATACTATGTGTAGGTTGAATTAAATTGGCACGTCTCACAATGGAAAGTGGGTCTTATAAATAGGGAGGGAGAGAGTTTTTATGTTGGAAGGACCAAAAGAAGTACATGTAGAAATGGGTCATTGGTAGTGAATCTTTGTAAATGAAGATGAATCCAGCTTAAAGAACTAAGACAATATTGATTATTTAAAAGGTTCTCATTTTTTTTTGTTTGATTTAAAAGGTTCTCATGAATGGTAAAATCTTATGAAAGACCATAATAATAACAACAAACCCAGTGGATTCCCACAAGTTGGGGCTGGGTAAGGTGTGATGTACGCAGCCTTACCCTACCCTGGGAGGGCAGAGAGGTTGTTTCCAATAGACCTCAGCTAAAGAAAAGATGAAAGAAGCAGTGGCAACACGTAGTAATAACACAAGATATATAGAAAACCGAAGCCAAGATAATAATTATGAATGACCACAATGAATGATAAAATCTTTTGGTAAATGCTAGTATCGTAAGAAGCCCAACAATCAGCTATTTCTAACTATGTTGCTCGGACTTCAAATATGCTGCTGCACCAGTGTTGTTCCTTCAAATATGCACTACTTTTGGAGGAACCGATACAAACCCGACAACATTCTTGAAGAGTCCGAGCAACATATTTGAACGGAGATGAGGGGAATGAGGTTGGGAGAGAGGAAGCTGTTGTAATGTTAGATAAATATCTACATAGGTCTGCTTAATCTGTTGCTATACGTAATACCCAATGCTTGGTATGTAGACCTGTTAAATACCCTTAATTTGCATGGTTTAGAGATACATTATATTACATTTAAGTTTTCTCTTTCTTCGACAGATCCATCATGTTCTAGCAGTGGTTTTCCATTCATTAGTGGAAGTCATCAACTATTTGACACTAATGGCAAATTGCAGGTCCTGGATGAAATACATCGGCAACCGATGTCATTGTCCTTATCTGTATTATCACTTCCAGCTCCAGAGTCAGTTGTGGACTCATTCCCAGTGAAGAGTTACTCAAAATCAGACGAAGTAGATACTGGCAACAATGTTCCACAGTAAGTTTCTCTGTCTCTATGGAGTTGAAGGAGTAGAATTATATGAAAACGAGTTAAAACCAGTTACAATGTGCAATAAGGCGTTATGACTTGCAAACAATTTTTTTTTTGTTGACAAATGATGCGATGTAGTTATGTGGTAGTAATTTTATATGTCAAACTAGTCATGGCTTTTTGATGGTTCAAGTTTTGTAATTTATGATCATGCTATACAATTTGTAGGTGTCACATATGCTTAGCCGAGTATGAGGACGGAGATAAAATACGAGTTCTACCTTGTCACCATGAGTTTCATGTATCATGTGTGGATAAATGGCTCAAAGAGATACACGGGTAACATGAAACTGCACCTTACTCTTGATTTACGTTTCTTTACATTAGTTCTGTTCTCTCACCGTTTTCCACTTGTCTCCACCAAGAGACCAATAGGGTGGCGGCGGAGAGAATGGTACTAAAGGAGGAGACCTTTTATCCTTTACTAACATGGTGTTTTTCCATATGTTGGCTCTTCACAGTGTATGCCCACTTTGCAGAGGAGATGTCCGAAATGGTTTTGTTGAAGGTTCAGTTTCTAACTCAGCAGTACCTTCTCTTTGAGGTATCTCTAGTGTAATAGAGAGGGAAAGGGAGGGGAAGAGGGAAAAGGAACGCAAGCTAAAAACCTGACTCCATAATCTGTTATTTGGTAAATATAGTGAAGGAAAGATTGTTGTATCACCTATCGGAGCACGTTGAACGTAGAAGGATCGGATGATGGGTAGCTTCAGTTCCCCAAGTTTTCTTCGTTCGCCTTATTCTCAATAGAAGGTGAGAGAATAAGGGCCTCTTCCTTTTCCTCTTTCTGACTTTGCCCCATGCAATTTTGTGGAGAGCATGTACAGATGTATATGGCAGCTTTCGCTCTGCGACACACCCTTGTTAAGAAGGCACATTTTAAAGTTTATGGAACAGATAATATTACAACGCACATGCCACTGTACTTGGTTGAGGCTTAGGAAATAGGTGAATATATGTATTCTTATTAATGTATACAGATGTCTGTAATAGGGGAAGCTCCATATCTCTATATGATATTATAGTAGAGACTTTCATAGCCAAGATCTGGCTTGTCTTGCCTGCAATTGGAATCCTTGCTTGTTTTGTTTGATCATTTTGAGATGAGAAGTCATATATTGATGCAGAAGTCTGTAAAGTAATGTCAGCAGACAATTTTCTACATTCTCCCTCCATCAAACTCCTCAACCCCCCAGGCGGACCATGCTATACCGAGAGGGGACCCGTAAAGTTTGGCAAAAATTTTATGTGTCTTTAGAAAATATTGATACATTAGTAGTGGACACCCCGGCCTGCAAATCCTGGGACTGCCTTGAAAATAATGTTCCAAAAAAAGGGAAAAAGAAGATGAGATTAGGTATGAGAATTGAGACATCTAAGTTTTACAATGAATTCGGTTTTTGATTCCTTATTTTGTTTGAAGTATAATGTAGATAAAATACCGCAACAAAGGATGTGACCTACCAATGAAATGGGGTGAAAATAATCTGAGATTAGTGTACAAATCCTAGAAATGGCAAAAAATAGAGGAAAAGATAGGTGGTTTCTTTGTCTGCCTAAGCCTTGTGCAGAGTGTACCTGTGGCTATAATGCGAGGGTGTGCAAGCTAGTCTTACAACAACTATTATAAAATATGTAACTCCAAGTAACAAATTAGTACATATTTAGGACACGATTGAAAAGTTGTAGTTACACTTTTTTTTTAAAGATTTCTCAAATAGTATTAATCATATTCCTAAATTTCTATTACCACTTGGATGCTTTTGCTCCGGTTATTCTACTCTCTTGTTCGTATTACCGCTTCTTTGACTTTTTCATTACTGCATTTCTCTCTCTATTCTGTTGTGATTGATTATGCATGCTTGCGAGGGTATATCGGAAATAGCCTCTCTGCCTACAAAAACAGGGATAAGATAAGACTACGTACACACTACCCTATTCAGACTCCACTTGAGGGATTATACTGGGTATATTGTTGTTATTGTTCTCAAATAGTATGAAGCAGTATAGACCAAAAGGAGTACAAAGATGTTAATAACTTATGTTTTGGCACCATTCAATATGGTTGTCAATCACATTTACTATAAATGTCAACATGTCCGGTATAAATAAACAGGAAAAAACCATCCAAAGATGATTTACATTAATAGTGTATCTCTGGTAGAGCACAAAATAGCAATTGGGGCAAATAAAGACAATCTTCAATCCTAACAGAAAGCCATAGATTTGGCTAAAGCTATAATAAGTAGAGTCCACAAAAAAAGCTGATTAGTTCTCAGCTTTCTTTTACTGTCCAAATGACTTTTACTCTTAAACATCAAAGAAAGGATTATATTTGAAGCCCTTATCAATGCTACTATTAACATAAACTTGACCACTTTTCAAAGGAGTGAGGACTTTGGCTTGTTTAGAAGGTAATGTATGATGATCTTGTTGAGGTGCAAATAGATTTGGGTGGCAATTTTCATCATCATCACTTTCATCAAATGTTGTCCATCTTTTTGAGTTGTTCTTCTCCTTAGTAATAATACCACCACCTCCTCTTAAGTTTCCCATTTCTCCAACATGGTTCTTGAATTCCTTCCTTACCACATCCAAAACAACGTCTCCATATCGATCACACCACGTTCTGAAATCGTCAAAGAAAAATTAGTGTGAAGTAATGTCTGATTTCGCGTACACAAAGCAGTACAAAAGTGTGCTTACTTAGGGAAGAACTTTTTAAGGTCAGCCTTGTCAACTGGAAGCCTGGTTGAAATTGCTTCAATCTGATCATCTCTGTTGTGTGATACCAATTAGTAAAAATCCAACTCTATTCAACAAGTCTAAAAAAACTAGAAAGAGTAACATAAAGAAACAGATATTTGCTTACGTTAACGCAACACTTGAATTTTTGGCACCAAGTTCTGTTTGAATTCTTGAAAGCTCTTTCTTGATACTGTCTCCTAAAACCTGAAAATGTGCAACAAAAACATTAGATCACATTGAAGTAAGTATTTTCTTCAATAAATGAATGTTGTATGAATGAGACCTTATCGACAAAGAAATCCGAGGGTGAACCATTTGGATGCAGCTTTCTTTTAATCTGCTTAGTATCTGGACCTTCTCCAACAGGTTCTGCAACAAGCTGACCTAAGTAAGTTCCACCATCCGATTTTTCATCAAGCGACAATGGAGCTGTTTCATCTTCACAGTCATTTTTCTTCCACTTCTTGAATCCATCAAATCCCCATTGTTTCTTCCCTGATTTCGTCTTTCCTTCAGATTCAGGCTCAGCACGTTGATGATCATCGCTCTGCCCTTCATTTTGTTCTCTCAAAAACAGACCTTTAAAAGGTTTCTTTCTTGATTTGTCACCTCCACTTTGCTTCTTTACCTTCATTGGTTCATTAGGTAAGCTCTCTACCATAAGAATAGACTTAGTTTCACTATCTTTTTCCTTCAAATGAGTATTCCAAAAGGGATTTTCTGTTGAAACTCCTAATTCATTTCTTTCATATTTAGAATCTTGCCTACAATTTTCACTAAGTATGCCTCTTTCTTCTTTGATCTTTCCGTTTTTATTCGACGATGCAAAGCCAAAAACTGAAGCAGCCCCTCCTTTGATTTGCTTGATAGCCGAGTTTTGCTTTTGCTTCGAACTCGAATTCTCTTTGCCAAGATAGGATTTTTCATCCTTTAAATCTATAACAGACCATTCCTCATCTGTGCCTTCTTTCTTTGATCCAACAACTACATGTTTTGCCTCAATCTCAGCTCCTTGAACTGCTAGCCTTTGCAATAATGGCCTCTTTGATGCATGATACTCTTCCTCTGATATACATTTTGCATACAGTAGCTCCTTCAAGAAGAAACACCATTAAAAAAAATAAAAAATTCAAGCTTTACAAGAAAAAACCAAAAATTTATAAAAATAAAAACAACCAAAAGAAAAAGAAAAATCCCAAGTCTCAAAAGCTGAAATTTCAGCTTAATTTGGAAAATGTAATTGACAACAAGCTCTTCAAAAAAACTAAAGCTTTACAGGAAAAACAAAGAATTATAATAAACAACCAAAAGAAAAAGAAAAACCCCAACTACCAAAAAGCTGAAATTTCAGTTCACTTATTAAACTGTAGTTGAAATTACAAATAAATATAGCTATCTATGGATCATCTCAAATCATGATAAAAAAAAAATCAACAATCACTTCAAGGAAACAAAGTGCAAGAATTGAGGCTAAATAAGAAGAAAAATCTCAACTTTACAAGGAAAAATTTAAGCTTTACAAGAAAAACCAAAAATTTATGTAAAAGAAACTCACAACCAAAATAAAAAGAAAAATCCCAACTCCCAAAAGCTCAAAATTTGAGTTTAATTTGGAAAATGTACTTGCCTAATTCCTTCAAAAAGAACAACTATAAAGAAATTTAAGCTTTACATGAAAAGCCAAAAAATTATAAAAATAACAACCCAAAAAAGAAAAAAAAGAAGAAGTAAAAGCACCCCAACTCCCCAAAGCGGCAATTTCAGTTCAATTTTGAAAATCTACTTGAAATTGCAAATAAATTGAGTTATCTATTTTTTCCCCATCAAATGACACAAATTTAAAAAATTGAGACAAAGTTAAAAGGGAAAAATTACCTGCAAGAAGATCAACTTATCCCTTAAAATGGAAGAATGTTCATGATCAGCAGGAGATGCGATAAGGGTATCGAGCAGATGTGATCTGAAAGCAGAAACTTCGGATTCAGCCAAGATTCCTTCTTTACAAAGACCCATCAAATTAAGAATTTGATGAAAAGATTCTTGTTGCCATTTAAGGTTGTCGGATTGCTGCTTCGACAACCTCTGCTCAGCAGCTGCAATCGCGGGTAATCGCCTTTTCTTGAATGGAAATGGGAGAATGGTTTTACAAAGAGAAGTAATTGAATCATGGAGTGAGCTGTAGTATGTTGGTGTGTATGAATAAACCATTCTTGAATTTGTCTTCTTTTTTTGTATGAGAATTTGATTTGAGAATTTAAAGCTATGAATTGATCCTATTTGTATTTTGAAATGCGAAAATTTTCTTGTATGTTTGATGGTGAAAGGTTTTGTTGTAATGAGGTAGAGGTTTCAAACGGTCAGTGGAAAAACTAGCCGTTGGAATTTTAAAACGTTGAGCTAGTATGAAAACGATATCGTGTCATTTTCTAAAGTTTCAACTGTTTCTGACTTTATTGGATGCGTTTGGGCCATGGCAAACTATAGGCCCAAAAAGAAAATTACTAGGTGGCCCAGATATGTTTTGGAAAATTAATAGCCCATGTTTTTGCCCATTGACACAAAATGGCCCTTCGGCCCAAACATATTACATCTAATAGCCCGAAATATCTATTTTGTATAGTGACAGTCTATGTTGTATAATTTTTGTATAGTGACAGTCTATTTTGTATTTTTTTTTGCATAGTGACAGTCTATTTAGCATATATTTTGTATAGTGACAGTCTATTTTGTATATATTTTATATAGTGACAGTATATTTTTTATATTTTTTTGTATAGTGATAGTCTATTTAGTATATATTTTGTATAGTGACAGTCTATTTAGTATATTTTTTGTATAGTGACAGTCTACTGTATATAAATTGTATAGCTAGTGACAGTCTATTTTGTATAATTTTTGTATAGTGACAGTTTATTTTGTATATATTTTATAATATACCAATATTCAAATCTATTTTCACTGAAAGAAATACATAAATATCCATAATATATACTAATGGTGGGCCTGAAATTATTTTTATGAAAAAGTTGGTCCAAAAAAGAGATTGATAAAATATTCATGTTTGATATGTACGAGATGCAACAGAGGATAGGGAGAGTAATTGATACTTGGGGGCCAAATGGGAGCCAACCCTCTGAAACAGATTACAAAGAGGAAATAACAATGATCAGAAAAGAAGCAATGAGCTTCTATAGAGGTAAAAATCGCTCTCCAAAACTCCTAAATATTGGTATTTATAGATCGAGTAGGATTTCAAAGTCCAAACGATCAAAGAGCC
Organism: Nicotiana tabacum; assembly: GCF_000715075.1. Classification (NCBI taxonomy): domain Eukaryota; kingdom Viridiplantae; phylum Streptophyta; class Magnoliopsida; order Solanales; family Solanaceae; genus Nicotiana; species Nicotiana tabacum. The sequence continues at coordinate 13,221,382 of NC_134097.1, read as the reverse complement.
GTTTTAAAATGCAGCAGAGAAATTGACCGTTTGTATAGGCATATCTTTAGAAAAAGATTAGAGAGGGGGCTGGGGTTTCACGTGATCTGCTTAAGAAAATATCATAATTATTTGGCTTATTGTGTTGACCAAATCTCGTTGCAGACGAGAGAAAAGAAAAAGTCATGGGTTTTAAAGGGAAAATCGAGAGAGACAAAAGACTTACTCAAAATTGGAGGGGCCAAGCTTCTGCCATGGTAAAAAACAAGCTAAATTTTAGCATAGAAGAGGAAAGGGTTGATAAGGGGGTGGTAGGAAGAGAAGGAGATTAAAAATATGATTTTTATCTCTAGGGTGAGATATTTGGGATTGCAGGTTTGGTCTTTGATCGTTTGGGCTTGGAATTGGGCTGATAGCTTAGTCATAATTGATATTAAATGGACTAGCTACTTAATTGGCTAGCCGTTATAATTGATTTTGGGCTATAAAATGCATATTGCAATTTGTGGCTAGCGGCTGATATTAGTTTCTAGCGGATGGCCATAAATGAAGTTTTTTTAAAAGTTTTGTCAGGAGATTAAGTGAGCGTTTGGACTCAAAAATTGTAAAATTCCAAAAAAAAAGTGAAAATTTTTTCAAGTGAAAATGATATTTGAAAATTAGAGTTGTGTTTGGACATGAATATTATTTTGGGTTGTTTTTGAAGTTTTACGAGTGATTTGAGTGAAAATTTTGAAAAATAGCTTTTTGGAGTTTTTTAAATTTTCGAAATATTCCAAAATTCATTTTCAAGTGAAAATTGAAAATTTTATGGCCAAACACTAATTTCGAAAAAAGTAAAAAAATTTCGAAAAAAGTGATTTTTTTTTTATATGTCCAAACGGGCTCTAAGATATTAACAATATTTTCACTATACCAACCATGTAAAGAGAAGTGAGAATGCATATAGTCGATCCCAACTTGTTTGAGACTGAAGCATAATTATTGTTGTACCATGTTATATATGAACCTTCGATCTCGACACCTATATGTTAAATTGTTAACACATTAAGATGTGGAAGATCGACCATTGATGAGACCATAATATGCCTTTTCCTAGGCCAACCCTAATCTGTAATCAAGAATATGTATTTGTATTATAATTAAGAATATATATTTATAATATAAAAAGAACATTAACCATTTTAATTAAGACCCTGAGTATAGGCATTATTGATAGCTCAGTTTATAGCTCGGCGCCATCTGAAATGATACGCAAAATTAATAATAAAGCAACTACTCGAAAAATAAGCTTATCGTTAACCACCATTAAAAGTGATCGAAAGAAGAGTTTAAAACATGTTGTAAAATGAGCAATCGTTTCAACTCCTGCATAGGTGCACGCTATGCTCCAATTTTTCTAGTTTTTTACTTTCATAACAAACCCAGTATACTCCCTTAAGTGAGGTCTAGCGAGAGTAGTATGTACGCAGACCTCGAAGGTAGAGAGGCCGTTTATTATAGACCTTGACTCAAGAAAAGATGAAAAGAAAGTAGTAGCAACAAGCAGTAACAACAAGATAATAAGAAAATGAAGCGAATGGAACAACATATAATAATAGAATACAAGACTAACACCACTACTATTGGTATTGGAAAAACACACTCTCAACTACCTACTAGCCTCCTACCTTAGTTTTCTATCCATAAGCAAACAAAATTGGTTGTCTAAACTTCTTCGGATACAAGCAGCAAGATTCTGCATCTTCCCAGCGCTGCAACAACAACAACAAAAAAAAACTCAATTTGATCTCATAAATGGGGTCTCGGGGGTAGTGTGTACACGGACCTTACCCCTACCTCATAGAGATAGAAAGACTGTTTCCGATAGACTCTCGGCTCAAGGATCAGTGAAGATAAAGCAACCAAGTAGCAAAGAATATTAGCAACAATGTAACATGGTAACGGGCGTGAATGTCCCAACATGCATAATAAAGAACCATACATAGAAAATTACAAAAATAGTCCTAGTACTACTAGTCGGCCTAGGAGGAACATACTACTATATGTCAATGTACAACACTAATCCTTGACCTCCGCATCTTCCCGGTACATAACTGCAGAAATCAGATGATGCTAGAGAAGGAGGAATGAAATGCTATAGTACCAAAATAACAGAAGACATTACTATACATAAGACAAGGATTCAAATTACATCATTTTTAAATCTAGTATAATATGTAAATGAAGCCCTAAGTATCTCTCACTTCTCTTTCTCTAGAGATCAACACCAACTTATTAAACACAAAAGGTTGGACTACTAATACAATCCTTATTTAAAACTTCATCTGTACAAACTCTGCACAATCCATCTATGTTGCTCGGACTTGCCAAAAATGTAGCCGGGTGCGTGTCGGATTCTCCAAAAGTAGTGTATTTTTGGAGAATCCGATACGGGTGCGGGCGTGAGGCAGTATTTTGGAGAGTCCGCGCAACATAGCAATCCATTTTTCAAGTGACAATCTCCACTCTGCAGCAAGGGCAGTAAGCATGATTCTCTAACCATGGAACCAAACAACATGAATGGAATTTGTGGTCACATTGCAAATGCATTAAGTTATCTCCAACCTTGAATTGGTCCAAGCAAATGGTGCATTCATACTTTTCTGAATCCTTCCATTGCTTTACTACCCTGCTAAACGTCTTTATTCCATTTTGCTTCAATCTAAGCATCTCTGAATTCTTCTGCAAAGTATTTGATTCTACTTGCCCATTTTCAACATCATTAACTCTTTCTTCTTTACTTGTCCTGTTTTCAGTAACCACAATGAAGTATAAACTCACCGACGTCACATTAACATAAAATATTTTAACTCCGCACCGAATATGAGGATGTAATAATGAGATGCATGCCTTAAGAAAAACAATCACATGGTTGTTGCTATAGGAAAAACTTATTCACACCCGGTGTTTGTACTGAATCAACTAATATATGACATATACTTTTCACACAGTACAATTTATCAAATTATCAAAATAACCATGATAAAGAAATGTAGTTCGGGGTAAAACAACGGGTGTGAGTAGGTATTTTCCATTATTGCTATCCGATATGCGATGGAATCCTTTATCAATGAAATATTATAAATGCTTGAGTACAACATTTTTAGAAGCAGAATTATTTGGGCATAAGGTAAGTTACAGTTTATGGTATTTTTATTGAAGCTGATGGCCATGTGAGGCCAAAGAGATATTGTTTATTGTTTATGCCATGTGTGGCATATAGTATGTTTCTAGCTATTTGACAGGTATGGGGTAATTATGTTTACCGAGAAGACTCTATCGAAATTTCTATAAAATACATAAGAGCTAGTTTCTCCTCTAAGACGCCTTTACATTCGAGGACGAATGTTCCTAAAGGGGGGAAGTATGTTACACCCCGTACTATGTTAGAATGTGTCTTAAGTAAATCAATATGAGCCGAAGAGTTTAAGGACCTTTACAAAGATAATTTCATTTTATAACAAAGCTAAAAGGAGTGAAACTTAGGTCTATAATGTTCCTATAATTAGCACGACATGCAGGTTTTACTTCAATTTTTAGCCAAAATTATCCTTTATGTTTAAAGATAGGTCAAAATAGTCCTCCATTTATAATTCTGAGCATCCTTTACCCTTTCAGTAAGAAACATTTGAGCGGATTTGGTCCAATTCTTCGAAGAAAACTAACAGACAAGGCAAAGAAACAACAGCTCACATATGAAAGCCACATGAGAGGCAAAAAGAACGCCCAACTCTGTACTTCACCCCATCCCATACAACTGATGAAATCCAACCAGCAAATACATAACAGTGAACTGATGATAAATCTTCTCCGCCGCCCCACCACCCCGGGTTCCTAGACGCTCCAGAGGTAAGTAGTAAAATAAAATTTATGAGCTCATGACTAGGAGAAACAAATTATCAGAATGCAGAGTGCAGATTTTGTACTTGGGAGGATGATCAAACAGAATCTTTATATATATTTCTTAAGCACAACATATTAAGTCAGTTAACAAAAGAGAAGTCCCTTTTAAGGGCAGTAGCCAGATGTGGAAAAAAGATGAAACCTCCACCAAATCCTCATTTTTCACATTATCCCACCTTCCGTCATTGGATAACTTCCCAAGGCAAGCTCAAAACAAGATGCTTCTTCAAATCCCACAAGTTACAATTCCCTCGCATCAAGAGGCCAACTTTCCCTCAGAAAACGCATTTTAGGACTTTATATAAAGAAGATCAAACCAGTGATTTCCAACGGAGAATGACAACCGCACATAAGATTTGAATACCCTTGCCGTGTTACCAGAAAGTTGACGAGTAAGAGTGAAGTAAATCTAACATCATATAAGTATACACAATCTCTATTCATTACAGAGGTAAAATAGCCCGATCAAACTGACAAGCTGAGTTATGTATAGATGCCTGTAATTGAAATTAACTATATCTATGAAAAGTTAGAATGGATGAAACTCGTTATCCCCCTCTCATGGGCAAATCACTTGTGGTTTGTCCATTAGTTTTAGCTTCTCTTTAGTTCATTTCATTACTCGAACTAAATCCACTCATGTTTTGGAAAGTTAAAGGTTAAAAGATGCCCAAGGTTGTATATGGAGGACACCTTTTTACCTACCCAAAACATAAGGGATATATAATTTTAGCTAAAAGCTCAGTTTTACTTTATCTTGAAGAAGTGAGAAGGTTCTTTCTTTATATTAGAGTATGGAGAAATCTCTAGACTACAAGCAAAATATGCTCTCCTAATTAGACTTTGGAGTCTTGTAAGTTAACATTGAGTACAGATCGTTCCCCTTTTAGTGGACCATATATGACGCGCATTCAGATTAGTCTAGCCAGTTGGTTTCAGATACCAAATGGTTAATCATAAAGAAAAAATATACAGTAGTATGGAAAAATCTCTAGAAGACAAGCAAAATAAGCTCTCCTAATTAGATTTTGGAGTCTTAAGAGTTACAGCAGAGGTGGAACTATGCTATACCAAGAGGGGTCACGGCACCCGTAAAGTTCGGCAAAAATTCCATATATGCATGTATATATTTTTAGAAAATAGTGATATATTAGCAGTGACACCCTATATACAAAGCATATTTTGGTTGAATCCAAAAGTGCACCCGCCACGATCAAATCCTGGGTCCCCCTATGAGTTACAGAACGAAACACACAAAAAGAAAAGATTTTTTTTTTAAACAAAAAAGAACAGATACACTTCCTCATCTTAATACAGTAACTTGATTAGCATAGCAATTAACCAAGAATTCTTAAACTTTTACCTAAATTTACGTAGTAAACTAAAGGTAAGCAAAAGAACAAAAATTATTTACAGACAAGCTGAAATTACCTTCTTAGCTTGTGATCCAATCTTTGCTTGGCTTCTCTAGCTTTTTCACCTAGCTCCTCATCCTTGTATCCATGGCTTCCTATACTAATTCTTTGCTCTTTCTGTTCATTCAAATGCAAAAATAAGAAATATATAAATTTATTCTTTTAACTAAATTCACATGAAAAAATTTCACAAGATCTGAGTACACATACCTGGGAAGAAGCAGAATGGGAAAGTGAATCGAATGATCGGAACTGAAAACCCCTTTTTGCAATACACAGAATTCCAACAAACAAACCTGACATTTAATAAGGTTGTGATCTTAACGAATTTTTGGAGAAATTGAGAAAAAAATATGTCTATTTACAATTTGATATGAACATGGCCTTTTGAATTTCTGGCCAAGCGTTGTCCATTGAGAAGATATTAGGAATCTAATAGGATAAATTTCCAGAAAAGGAGGAACCTTTAGGAATAAAGAAAGTGTTAATCTAATATAGGATAATATTTTTAACAATTTATGTTGGAGTAATGACGGTTTGCGTGCATAGCTTAGCTTAACGTGCCTAAAAAAGTAATTATTTGAGACTTGGACGTAAACTGTTGGTTTATTGACCTACCAATTCTAACTTTAGATAATGGCAAACTAATGAGCACAAATGCTTACCTGGAGAACTTATTTTGTGTGAGAAACTCTCACGTCTCACTACCCATAGAACGGAGAATACAACCAAACCAATCAACATACCTCCGGAAACACCGGACATTAACCCCATGGATGAAAACGTTAACCCAACACATTCTTATAAGGAAATGCTATTCTAAGTTGCTCCGACACGATAATTTAGGTACCGCACTCGTATCGACACGATACTAGTATGAGTGTGGGTATGAGATCCGTACCGCATCTGGTCAGATAATTTTGTGTACTTTGACCACGACAAATGAAAAAATTTGAGACGAGATACAATTTGATTCCCGAAATCATAACCAAACCTAGGATGCATTTGAAGAAAATAGCATACCTTATCTAGAAAATCAATTATTTACTTATCAACAACTTGAGAATAAAAAAGAAATCCACACTTTACAAGCTATCTGTAAGTATTCCACAAATTTTTCATAATTTAGAGATATTTCTATATTTCTATTTTTTGAATTATTTTTAGCCAGATCCCCGCATCCGTATCCGTACTAGGATCTGTATTCCCGAATCTTAGAATTTACATCTCGAAAGATCCGATCTCTAGATCCACAGCCGTGTCGGATACCCGCATCCGTGTCCGAACAATTTAGATACTATTAGACAAGAAAGATACAACTCAAACTGAATACTACACAAATGAGCTTGGCACAACAGAAAAAGATGAAAAGGGCAAGGAAAATCTAGGCCCAATCATCCTCTCCCAAGATGATAAAACCCGCTTATATGAACCATGACGTTTCTCGGTTATAATCAAAATCTTTGGTAGAAGAATGCCACATCATCTACTTCGATCCAAACTAATTGATCTATGGAACCCTTCGAACAAGTTAATCTTAATTGACTTATGATGGGATTTCTTTATAGTTAAATTTGGAAAGGAGGAGAATCTGATAAAGGCATTACACCAAGGACCATGGTTCATGTCAGAATACTTTCTCTCAGTCAGAAGATGGGAACCAAAATTTGTCCCACAAGAGGCAACACTGTCGTTCACTACTATATGGGTGCGGTTGCCACAATTACCAATAGAATTTTACGACAAAGAGATACTTGAGAAGGTTGGGAGGAAGCTAGGGAAACTACTCAAATTTGATACGTGCACATCATCTACATTAAGGGGAAGACACGTGCGGATTTGTATACAAGCACCACTAGAAACACCAGTAGAAACATCCATCACTATTGGGGATCACAAATAAGCGGTGATATACGAAGGGAAAAGTATCATATACACAGGTTGTGGAAGGATAGGACACCCTAAAATCGTGTACTCACAGACAAAAGTGCACTCCTCCAAGCCAAGACCAACCTGAATGCTCCTCTTCAAGAGTCAATGCCGATGAGGGAGAAGAATGGAAAACAATTATCTTCCCCAGAAGAAGGAAACAGGGACATCCTCCACCACAAGGCCAGATTACAATGCCACCGACAAAAAATGAAAAAGATTCCACCTCAATTAGGGGTATCCAAGTCAAAAATGTTCGATGCAAGCTCCGGTAAGTTTCTTGAAACTAAGACATTTCGATACAACTCTAAGACTAATCCCATACAGGTCAATTCTGAATTCCCTACCAACACAAATCACGGTCCAAGGAAGAATACCCCTCTCTCAAAGAGCCAAACCACCCGGGAACAGCCCATGCGGGAACAATCCAACACAAGCACAAAGAGGAAAGCAGCCCCAGCAGGTAAAGACCCAACTCTCAGCAAAGAAAATGGACATACAAATTCAAAAGGTCTAGTTCAAACGGCCCCCCAAAGAAAACAGAGCAACAGGCCCAAAGGGAACAAGTGGGGCCTGTCAAGTCAATAAAGCACGACCCACCCAGACCCAGTTACCCCTTCTGTCACAAGGGTCCATACCCACTTGGAGAACCCTATTACCAATAATGCCCCCTACAGAGCTACATCACCCCTACCAAACAATCCTGCAAAAACCCCTCCATGGACACTCAAGTGCCGTATCAGAGAAACCACCAAAGCTCAGATGATTTGACACTTTCTGTCAATTCAATCGGTACACATTTAATTTAATATCTCAGGTATTATACACAGTTTGCAAAACCCAAAATATGGGTGATGATTTAACTCCAATATCAGTGATGACTCTTGATTACCCCCAAACCCCCTAATTAATACTAGTCCAAAAAAGGAAAAATCAAAGAAACCCTAAAATGGACCAACCTACCAAACCCTCGATCATTTTGACTTCCACCCCGCCGCCACTATACCACACACCGACATCTTGGTTGGAAGTGGCACTCCAAGGTAATGGCCCGTTCTACAATTTTCAGCTGGAAAATCAGCCAATCACCCTTATCATCCAAAACCCGGTTCATCTAGCAAGGATAACAATGGAGGCTCTAAACACGGGTTTGGCGATATTTAGAACCCAACTCTAGCAATCGATGATTCTACAAAGCAGCTTCAACCCACCACAGCAACCCAACGATGCTCCATCAGTGCACAACCTCATGCAACAAATCTTCAACTCGATCCCCTTCTTCCAAGACCCAACAACACCAGACCCAGCGGCGATGCCACAGTTCTCAGTGATAGAACAATGGCCCCAGCAGGAACCTTCATCTTCAGCATCGGAGAAACAACAATCACCACCACTAGGGAATATTTCGAGGGAGATAACAAAAGCACTAGAGATACTGAAAGGACAGGAAACCAACAAAGAGGTGGCAAACCAGAGCTCCTATTGTCCACTGAGGACAGATTCCCTATGGCTGGAGATAGTGAGGGTAGTGAAATTCAGTGTGGACTACAGCAAGACCCTAATATTGCTCTGCCCCAAAACACTTGCCAGATGTGGATTGAGCCTGGGTTCTCATCAGAGCCATGAAGTGCTGAAACCATTGCTGACATTAACTTCAGTGATGCGATCACAAATACCAGCAGCAAGGAGGAAGGAAATGATGCCTACCCAGGGGAAGGAAAAGGCACCGGTAGTGGCTTCCCAAACAAACCACAACCCCCTAATAAACTTTATCATATGGAATGTTAGAGGGGCAAACAATGTGGAGTTCGGGAGACACTGCTCAGAGATGATCAAAATCCACAAGCCGACCATGTTAGTACTGCTAGAGACAAAGATGGTAGACCACAAGAAGCTAACAGATGAACTGTAATATGATATGCATATCCAGTTCCCAGCAGTGGGTCACTCTAGAGGCATCGTCATCATGTGAAAAGAAAATGTCCCCAGGTGGATAAGATATTAGTCACACCCCAAGGTTTCCATGCAATGGTCAAGGTAATACTATCTAACCCCCATTGGTTATTCTCTGCTATTTATGCAAGTAGTAATATAAAGGATAGGAAAACCCTTTGGGAAAATCTGATAGATATTTCAAATAGCATAAATGGTAGTTGGTTTGTGAGTGGGGATTTAAATGAAGTTTTAAAAGCAAGAGACAAGTTTGGCGGAAACTGCATTAACACAAGAAGAAGCAATTTATGCTGGAACTGCATTAACCAGTGTAGATTAGTTGACCTAGGCTACAAAGGTAGTAAATACACATGGACAAACAAGAGATATATGAACACGACAAACATAATCCTAGAAAGAAATGATAGGTGTTTTGCTAATAATCACTGAATTTCCTGAAGCCCCTATAACCCACTTACCTAGGACCTTTTCTGATTACTATCCCCTTCTAGTTAAGTTAAAAGATGGCCCCCAAAATGTTAACACAAGGCCTTTCAGATTTGAGTCAATATGGTGCAGTCACCCTGCTTTCCCTAGCCTCATTCAGGACTCCTTCCCACTAAACTCCACCTTACTTCCCTCAACTCAAAGGTTCAGAACTAATATCACTAATTGGAACAAACACACCTTTGGTAACATATTCCACAAGAAAAAGAGACTGTTGGCTAGGATTGCTGGTATCCAAAAATCTCTAAAGTACCAGTTTAGTCAATTCCTCCTAAATTTATAAAACACCTTAATCGAGGAATTAGACTCAATCCTAAAAAATGAAGAGGATTTCTAGAGGTTGAAATCTAGAATTAACTGGCTCTCTGATGGTGATGCCAATACCAGATTTTCCACACTTCTACTCTAAATAGAAGGAGGAGAAATAGAATTATTTTGCTCAAAGATGAGGCCGGTAACTAGCAACATGAGCCCCATGAAATCAAAGAATCCATTACCAGATTCTTTAGTGCTATCTATATCTCTTCACACACCCATTCTCCCATCCTTACCTCTAGTACAAACTTACATTGTCATACACTATCCACAGTTCAAAAGTCCAATCTGGCACTACCTCTCAGAGACATTAAGATCAAAAGAGCAATCTTCTCCTTCAAGCCCTTTAAAGCTCCAAGGCCTGATGGATTGCACCTCTTCTTTTACCAAATATACTGGACATTGTGGGAAATGATGTTATACAATTTTGCATGGATTGCTTCTCATCCAAAATAATGCACCCTAAAATGAATGAGACCCTCTTATGCCTCAAACCAAAATGCCCACAGGCCTCCATGCTAAAAAATTTCTGGCCCATAGGTCTCTGCAACACTGTCTACAAAAATGTGACCAAAATCCTAGTGAATAAAATCAAGCTCTACCTGATCCATATAATTGGTCCCAGTCAGGCCAACTTCCCGTCCAACAGGAGAGCTTCTCACAATGTTATTATCCTGTAGACATTACATTTTTTCTCTTTTTTTAAGTTAATTATCCGGTGCCCTTACTGCATTTTTTTCATGAACTGAGAGATAATATTTTATGATTTTTTCAGGGTTTTGATAAAACTTCTTATGTTTTAGTTTTATTGGTTTCTATCTGAATCTTTTTGGAGTTCCTGAAGCCTTGATTTCCGGCGCTAAAAAACTTTGTTAATTTTTAAGTTAGAAACAAGGCCCTACATTCAATCTATCTTGACTTGTAAATGATGCTTAATAATACTCCCTCCGTTTTAATTTAGATGAGGTAGTTTGACTCGGTACAGAGTTTAAGAAAAAAAAAAGACTTTTGAAACTTGTGGTCTTAAAAGCTTGACTTGTAAATGATGCTTAATAATACTCCCTCCGTTTTAATTTAGATGAGGTAGTTTGACTCGGCACAGAGTTTAAGAAAAAAAGACTTTTGAAACTTGTGGTCTTAAAAGCTTAAGGGGTAAAAGCTTTGTGGGGTCATGACATTTGTGTGGCTATAAAATTTTTTCATTAAGGGTAAAATAAGTAAAATGAAGAGTTTAAAGTTGAATTATTTCCAAATTTAGAAATGTGTCATTTGTTTTGGGACAGACTAAAAAGGAAAGTACCTCATCTAATTTGAAATAAAGTGAGTATTTCTTTTCACAGTCTGAACTTCAGAATCGTCAAAGTTCTGGAGAAATAATAGATGATGCATTTAGGGTTGTGTTTGGAAAGGAACAATCTGGTCGGGTTAGATGCTATGGTAGATCGGTGACGACGAGCTCTCTGAAAAAAGATAAAGAAATCAACAAACTTAAACAAAAGCATGCCAATGAAATGACTTCTCTAAAGGAAGAAATGAAGGAAATGATGAGAGAAGAAATGCGACATTGTTTAAGTCAATTGGTGCAAAATAACCCTGGATTAGATGTTCATGATATACAAATGTGTGCTGGATCTAATCTTCCTTCACCTGTTGATGCGAGTAGTGCACAAGCTATGAGAGGCCAAAATCTACTCCATTCTTCTGGCTCAACTTATGCTCTGAGTCTGGAGAAGGTATTTATATTTTAGCACTCCCAAAAAACTACCTCATCTTAAGTTACAAGACCATGCCTTTTGTAACGATCCGACCGGTCGTTTTGAGAGTTGTAGCCTAGTTCCCCCATTTACTTCTTATTTTGTACTTTATAACTGCTATGTGACTTACCGGGGTAGTTGGTTCGGGTTCGGTGAGATTTCAGAATAAATTAAGATACTTAATCTCAAGGATGAAAACTTAAGTTGAAAAGATTGACCGGATGTGGACTTATGTGTAGACGACTCCGGAATGGAATTTTGATGGTTCCATTAGCTCTGTTGGACGATTTTGGACTTAGGAACGTGTCTGAATTTTGATTTGGAGGTCTATAGTTGAATTAGACTTGAAATGGCAAAAGTTAGAAATTTAGAAGTTTTACGGAGAGTGGATTTTTGGTTACAGGGATCAGATTGGAGTTCGGGGAGTTGGTGTAGGTCCGTTGTATCATTTGTGACTTGTGTGCAAAATTTGGGGTCAATCAAACGTGATTTGATAGGTTTCGGCATCGTTTGTAGAAATTTGATTTTCTTAGTTTCATTAGGCTTGAATTGGGGTGCGATTCGTGTTTTTGATATTATTTGATGTGATTTGAAGGCTCGACTAAGTTCGTATCATATTTTAGGACTTGATGGTATGTTTGGTTGAGGTCCCGGGGGCCTCTGGTGGAGTTCAGATAGTTTTTGAATCAAAATTTGAGTTTGAAAGACTACTGTAGTTGAAGCCTTCTGGTGCAATCGCACATGCGGCTCATTGGTCGCAAGTGCTAGCTGTGTTGCACAGATGCAATTATGGAGGGGAGTGTGCAATGGTCACAGGTGTGAGGGAATTACCGCACCTGCGTGGCCGCAAATACGGCGATTAGAGCGCAAAAGCTAAAATGGAAGTGGGGGCTGGGTCCGCAGAAGCGACTTTATGGCTCGCAGAAGCGAGTCCGCATGATTGGAATCATGGACCGTAGGAGGAGAGAAAACCACAGAAGCGGGAAAAGGGTCACTAATGCGACACCGTTGAAGTGGGTAAGTGGCCGCAGGTGCGAGAAGGCATGTGTTGTGTATTAAAAACGAGGGTCCTCTATTTTTCACCATTTCAAACATTTCAAGCTCGGGATTGGGCGATTTTTGAGAGGAATTTTGAGGAGTTTCTTGAGGTAAGTCACTTGTGCTCATTTTTGTTTGCTAATCTTATTTCCCCATTGATGTTTTCACCTAAGATTGTGTGGTTTTAAGGTGTAATTTGGGGGTTTGAGGCTAGGGATTTAGAGTATTGAATTTGGAGATTTGGGTTGCGACTTAGTGTCGGGTTATGGAAAATTTGGTATGGTTGGACTCGTGGTTGAATGTGCTTTTAGATTTTATAACTTTTATCGGATTTTGAGATGTGGGCCCAGGGGACATATTTTGAGCCGATTTTTGACTTTTGATTAATAACTTAGTATTTCCTTATAGAATTGATTCCTTTAGCATGTGTTGATTGTATCAAACTGTTTGTGACTAGATTTGAGGTATTTGGAGGCCGACTCATGAGGCAAGAGCGTGTTGGAGTAGGGATTTGAACGATTCGAGGTAAGTAACAGCTCTAAATTTGGTTCTGAGGGTATGAAACCCGTTAATATGTGTCATATGATTGTTTTGGAGGTGACACACATGCTAGGTGGCGGGCGTGTGAGCGTACACCATAGGAATTATGACTTAGTCAATTCCATGAAACTGAGTAGTTGGAAAATCTGTTGTTATCCGTATATTCTTCATGTGTTATAGAAAACGAACTGCAAATCATGTTTATACTATGTGTTGGCACTGTAAGGACCCACAGAGGTCGTGTACATGTTGAATTATCTACTAAATTATTGTTTATACCCAATCATATTTTTTCTTGCATATTACATCTTAGTCTATATTGTTCATTATTGATACATCATATCATTGCTGCTTGGGCTGATTATCATGACTACTGAGAGCCCGAGAGACTGGAGAGGTTGATGACTGAGTGTGCATATCCAGGTGCTTCTGGTCACGGTGAGTGTTGATTCCTTTGCACAACTTGATCGTTGGAGATTTCAAGGTAGCTGCCCGGCGTTCGCAGACCTTGTCTCTCCTTCCCTATCTTTCCACTTTATGTACTTAGTTTTAGTCTTTTATAGACAGTATTTCCAGACTTGTGTTGTATAGACGCTCATGTACTCCGTGAAACCCCGATGTTGGGAATTTCTATATTGAGTTTTGGAATTCTATCTAGTTTTTTAGAGTTTGATGGTTTAAACCTGTGTTATTCTTATTTTTCATTTAAAAGCGTTAATATGTGTGAGTTGTCGGCTTGCCTAGTACTATGATAGGCGTCATCACGACAGGTCAAGTTTTGGGTCGTTTCAAGTTGGTATCAGAGCCTAGGTTACATAGGTCTCACGAGTCGTGAGCAGGTTTAGTAGAGTTTTGCAAATCGGTACGGAGACTTCTGTACTTATCTTTGAGAGGCTGCCGAACCTATAAGAAAATTCACATTCTTTTATTCTTGTTGTGCGGATTTGTTGATTCTGGTCACTAAATTTTTGTTGTTCTATTCTCTCACATATGTTGAGGACGCGTGCTACCGGACAGGACATCCAGCCACCAGTACCACCAACTAGGGCCACGAGAGGCCGAGGTCACAGTAGGGGCCATGGTAGGGGTAGAGGTGCAACTCGTACAACAGCTAGAGCAGAGCCTGCAGATCCACCAGTCGCTCTGTCTCAGGAACAAGTTCCAGATGTAGTTGAGCCGGTGGGGCCAGCTCAGGCACCAGCTATGCCCATTGTGATTCCAGACCTTCAGGAGGCTTTGGCCCAAATATTGACTGTTTGTACTGGCCTTGCTCATGTGATTTCAGCTCAGGTCGTACCAGCCACTTCTCAGGTCGGGGGAGGTACTCATACCCCCGTCGCCCGTATTCTAGAGCAGATAGTGTAGGGACTTCAGATACCGGGGGTACTACCAGCCCAACCTGTTGCAGGTGCTTAACCCAGGTGGGTCCCGTTATTATTGATGATGATTAGAGGAGACTTAAGAGGTTTGGGAGGCTCCAACCTCCATCATTCAGTAGGGCTGAGTCTGAGGATGCCCAGGACTTTTTGGACAGGTGCCAGCGGATTTTTCGCACAACATGTGGGAGGCCTATGAGAGGCGCATGCCAGTCGGTGCATTACCACTTACATGGCATGATTTCTCCATTTTCTTTTTGGAGAAGTTCATGCCACAGTCTCGCAGGGAGGAGCTGCGCATATAGTTTGAGCAGCTTCATCAGGATGGCATGTCTGTGACCCAGTACGAGATGAGGTTTTCGGAGTTGGCTTGTCACGCAGTTTGGTTGGTTCCCAATGATAGGGAGAGGATTATGAGATTCATTGATGGCCTCACATATCAGTTGCGGTTGCTTATGATTCGGGAGAGGGTATCTAGTGCTACCTTCGAGGAGGTGGTAGATATTGCTCGACAGATAGAGATGGTCCGTAGTCAGGAACATGAGGAGAGGGAGGCCAAGAGGCCTCGAGGTTCGGTTGGTCCTAGTGGTGTTCATTCTAGGGGACAGTCTTACCATAACAGGGGTCATCTGTATAGGCCCGCTCAAATGTCTTGTCCAGTTCACCGTGGTGCATTATCCATCCATAGTTCATGCAGTGCTCGTCAGAGTCAGTCATCTCTCAGTGCCCTTCCAGCTCAGAGTTCGTCATGTGCTCCTTCAGTTCAGGGTTCATCTACACTGGGTGCTACTAGCGGGTATTCCAGTTCTCGGGGTCCACCTCAGTACTTGCTGCCATTTTCAGAGAGGGTTTGTTTTGAGTGTGGAGATTTGAGTCACATAAAGAGATATTGCCCTCACCTTTTGGGAGGTCTAGCTCAGTAGAGGATTTAGACTATGACTTGAGCACCAGTTACTTCACAACCCGCCCAGTTAGCTCGGGGTGGGGCTCAGTCAGCTAGGGGTCGCCCAAGAGGGGGAGGCCGATCAGTTGGTGGTCAGGCTTGATTCTATGTTATTCCTGCTAGACCGAATGTTATTGCTTCAGATGCAGTGATCACATGTATCATCTCAGTATGCCATAGGTATGCCTATGTATTATTTGACCCTGGTTCCACTTATTTGCATGTATCATAGTATTTTGCTCATTATCTGGATATTCCCCTATTTGTCGTTTCTACTCCTTCGGGGTAGGGGTAAGGTCTGCGTACACATTATCCTCCCCAGACCCTATTAGTGAGATTTTACTAGGTTGTTGTTGTATTTGGATATGCCCCGTGAGTCTTTAGTTTCATCTGTTCATATATCTACGCCAATGGGCGATACTATTATTGTGGACCGTGTATATGTAGTGATTATTGGGGGATTGGAGACTAGAGTTGATCTCTTATTGCCTAGTATGGTTGATTTTGACGTGATCTTGGGTATGGATTGATTGTTTCCATTTTATGCTATTCTTGATTGTTACGCTAAGACTGTGACGTTGGTGATGCCAGGGTTGCCAAGGATTGAGTGGAGAGGTTCTGTAGACTATGTTCCTAGCAGAGTGATTCCATATTTGAAGGCCCAGCGGATGGTTGGGAAGGGTTGTTTGCCTTATTTGGCCTTCGTGAGGGATGTTGGTGCTGATACTCCTACTATTGATTCTGTTCCGGTGGTACGAGATTTTTCGGATGTGTTTCCCACAGACCTGTCGGCATACCGCCCGATAGGGATTTTGACTTTGGTATTGACTTGGTGCCTGGTACTCAGCCCATTTCTATTCTACCGTATCGTATGGCATCAGCTGAGTTGAAGGAATTGAAGGAGCAGCTTCAGGAACTTCTTGATAAGGAGTTTATTAGGCCTAGTATGTCGCCTTGGGGTGTACCAGTCCTGTTTGTGAAGAAGAAGAAGAAGAAGGATGGTACTATACGGATGTGCATCGATTATAGGTAGTTGAACAAAGTTACAATCAAGAAAAAGTATCCTTTGCCGCGCATTGATGATCTATTTGACCAGCTTCAGGGAGCGAGGGTGTCTCTAAGATTGACTTGAGGTCTGGGTATCACCAATTGGCGATTTAGGACTCGGATATTCTAAAGACATCATTCAGGATTCGTTATGGTCATTATGAGTTCCTTGTGATATCTTTTGGGCTGACCAATGCCCCAACAACATTCATGCATCTGATGAACAGTATATTTCAGCCTTATCTCGACTCGTTTGTCATAGTGCTCATTGGTGATATCCTGGTGTACTCTCGTAGCCAGGAGGAGCATGCCCAACATTTGAGAGTTATGTTGCAGCGGTTGAGGGAGGAGAAGCTTTATGCCAAGTTATCCAAGTGTAAGTTTTGGCTTAGTTCGGTGGCGTTATTGGGGCATGTGGTGTCTAGTGAGAGGATTCAAGTGGATCCAAAGAAGATTCAAAGCTTTCTCGGCTTGGCCGGTTATTATGGTCGCTTCATGGAGGGCTTCTCGTCTATTACATTGCCCTTGACCAAATTGACCCAAAAGGGTGCTACTTTATGTGGTCGGATGAGTGTGAGGAGAGCTTTTAGAAGCTCAAGACTGCCTTGACCACAACTCCAGTTCTAGTTTTGCTTTCAACTTCAGGCTCTTATACAATGTATTGTGATACTTCTCGGATTGTTATTGGGTGTGTCTTGATGCATGAGGGTAGATTGATTGCTTATGCTTCGCGTCAATTGAAGCCCCATGAGAAGAACTACCATGTTCCTCACTTGGAGTTGGCTTCCATCATTCATGCATTGAAGATTTGGAGGAACTATCTCTATGGTGTGTCTTGTGAGGTATTTACAAATCATCGGAGTCTCCAGCACTTATTCAAACAGAAGGATCTAAACTTGAGGCAACGGAGATGGTTGAAGCTATTAAAGGACTATGACATCACCATTCTGTATCATCCTGGGAAGGCCAATGTGGTGGCCGATGCCTTGAGTAAAAAGGCGATGAGTACGGGTAGCCTTGCAATCATTCCTGTTGGTGAAAGACCTCTTGCAGTATATGTTCAGGCATTGGCCAACCAAATCATGAGATTAGATATTTCGGAGCCAGTCGGGTTCTAGCTTATGTGGTTTCTTGATCTTCCTTATATGATCGCATCAGAGAGCGCCAGTATGATGATCCTCATTTGCTTGTCCTTAAGGACATGGTTCAGTACAGTGATGTAAAGGATGTTACTATCGGAGATGATGTAGTGTTGAGGATGCGGGGTTGGATTTGTATGCCTAATATAGATGGGTTACATGAGTTGATTCTTGTGGAGGCCCACAGTTCGCGGTATTCCATTCATCCAGGTGTCGCAAATATGTACCAGGACCTGAGGCAGTATTATTGGTGGAGGAAAAGAAGAAAGATATAATGGGGCTTGTAGCTCGGTGCCTTAACTATCATCAGGTAAAGTATTAGCATCAGAGACCGGCTGGATTGCTTCAGAGGCTAGAGATTCTAGAGTGGAAAGGGGAGCGGATCACTGTAGATTTTGTAGTTGGGCTCCCACAAAATTCGAGGAAGTTCAATGCTATTTGGGTGATTGAGGATCGACTGACCAAGTCCGCGCACTTCATTCCAGTAGGGACTACTTATTTTTTAGAGCGGTTGGCTGAGATTTACATCCGTGAGATTGTTCACCTTCATGGTGTGCCAGTGTCCATCATTTTAGATCGGGGGACGCAGTTTACATCGCAGTTTTGGAGAGCCGTGCAGCGAGAGTTGGGCTCCCAGGTTAAGTTGAGTACAATATTTCACCCTCAGATGGACGGACAGTCCGAGCGCACTATTCAGATATTGGAGGACATGCTACGTGCTTGTGTCATTGATTTTAGGGTTTCTTGGGATCAGTTTCTGCTGCTCGCGGAGTTTGCCTACAACAACAACTACCAATCGAGCATTCAGATGACTCTGTATGAGGCTCTATATGGGAGACAATGTCAATCTCCGGTGGGTTGGTTCGCGCCGGGGGAGGCTAGGCTATTGGGTACTGACTTGGTTCAGGATGCTTTGGAAAAGGATAAATTGATTCAGGATCGGCTTCGCACGGCTCAGTTCAGACAGAAGAGTTACACCAATAGGAAGGTTCGTGATGTTGCTTTCATGGTTGCGGAGAAGGTACTGATCAAGGTTTCACCCATGAAGTGTGTCATGAGGTTCGAGAAGAAGGGAAAGTTGAGCCCTCGGTATATTGGGCCGTTTGAGGTACTTCAGAGGATTGGAGAGGTGGCTTACAAGCTTGCCTTGCCACCTAGTTTGTCGAGTGTGCATCCAGTGTTTCATATTTCTATGATCCGAAAGTATGTCGGCGATTCGTCTCATGTTTTGGGTTTCATCACGGTTCAATTGGATGGTGATTTGGCTTATGATGTGGAGCCGGTGGCCATTTTGGATCGGCAGATTCGAAAGTTGAGGTCAAAGTACATAGCTTTAGTGAAGGTGCAGTGGAGAGGTCAACCAGTTAAGGAGGCTACTTGGGAGACCGAGCGGGAGATGCAGAGTAGTTATCCACGCCTATTTGAGACTCCAGGTATATTTCTAAACCCGTTCGAGGATGAATGTTTGTTTAAGAGGGGGAAGATGTAACGACTCGGTCGATCATTTTGAGAGTAGTAGCCCCATTCTCCCATTTACTACTCATTTTGTACTTTATAATTGTTATGTGACTTACCGAGGTAATTGGTTTGGGTCCGGTAAGATTTCGGAATGAATTGAGACACTTAGTCTCAAGGATAAAAACTTAAGTTGAAAATATTGACCGGATGTGGACTTATGTGTAGAGGACTCCAGAATGGAGTTTTGATGGTTCCGTTAGCTCTGTTGGGTGATTTTGGACTTAGGAGTGTGTCCTGATTTTGATTTGGAGGTCTATAGTTGAATTAGGCTTCAAATGGCGAAAGTTGGAAATTTGAAAGTTTGACCGAGAGTGGACTTTGTGGTTACAGGGCTCGGATTGGAGTTCCGGGAGTTGGATTAGGTTCGTGGTATCATTTGTGACTTGTGTGCAAAATTTGGGATCAATCGGACGTGATTTGATAGGTTTCAGCGTCGTTTGTAGAAATTTGATTTCCTTAGTTCCATTAGGCTTGAATTGGGGTGTGATTCGTGTTTTTGATATTGTTTGATGTGATTTGAAGGCTCGACTAAGTTCGTATCGTATTTTAGGACTTGATGGTATATTTGGTTGAGGTCTTGGGGGCCTCGAGTGGAGTTCAGATAGTTTTCGGATCAAAATTTGAGTTTGAAAGACTGTTGTAGCTGAAGCCTTCTGGTGCAATCGCACCTGTGGAACATTGGTCGTAGGTGCGAGCTGTGTTGCGCAGATTCAATTTTGGAGGGGAGTGTGCAGTGGTCGCAGGTGTGAGAGAGTTACCGCACCTACGTGGCCGCAGATGCGGTGATTGGAGCGTAGAAGCGGAAATGGAAGTGGGAGCTGGATCCGCAGAAGCGACTTTGTGGCTCGCAGAAGCGAGTCCGCAGGAGCGGAGGAAACCGTAGAAGCGGGAAAAGGGTCGCTTCTGCGACACCGCAAAAACGGGTAAGTGGCCGCAGGTGCGAGAAGGCTTGGGCAGTGTATTAAAAATGAGGGTTCCGTGTTTTTCACCATTTCAAACATTTCAAGCTCGGGATTGGGAGATTTTTGAGAGGAGTTTTGAGGGATTTCTTGAGGTAAGTCACTTGTGCTCATTTTTATTTGATATTCTTGTTTCCCTATTAATTTTTCCACCTAGATTGTGTGGTTTTAAGGTGTAATTTGGGGGTTTGAGGCTAGGGATTTGGAGAGTTGAATTTGGGGATTTGGGTGACGACTTAGTGTCGGATTTTGAAAAATTTGGTATGGTTAGACTCGTGGTTGAATGGGCTTTCGGGTTTTGTGACTTTTATTGAATTTTGAGACGTGGGTCCGAGGGCCGACTTTTGAGTCAAATTTTGACTTTTGATTAATAACTTAGTATTTCCTTATAGAATTGATTCTTTTAGCCTGTATTGATTGTATCGAACTATTTGTGACTAGATTCGAGGCATTTGGAGGTCGACTCACGAGGCAAGAGCGTGTTGGAGTAGGGATTTGCACGGTTTGAGGTAAGTAACAGTTCTAAATTTGGTTATAAGGGTATGAAATCCCATAATATGTGTGATGTGATTGGTTTTGGAAGTGACGCACATGCTAGGTGATGGGCGTGTACCGTAGGAATTATGACTTAGTCAATTCCATGAAACCGAATAGTTGGAAAATCTGTTATTATCCGTATATTCTTCATGGGTTATAGAAAACGAACTGCAAATCATGTTAGAAATCATGTTTAGGCTATGTGTTGGCACTGTAAGGACCTACAAAGGTCGTTCACATGTTGAATTATCTGCTAAATTATTATTTTGTACTCAGTCACAGTTTTACTTGCATATTATATCTCAGTCTCTACTGTTTATTATTGATACATTATATCATTATTGTTTGAACTGATTATCATGATTACTGAAAGCCCGAGAGACTGGAGAGGTTGATGACTGAGTGAGGCCGAGAGTTTGATTTTGTGAAGATATTATGGGATCGGGCTGCACGCCGCAACATGTTTTATTGATTTGTGCCATGATTGGCTTATTATAGCGCTTGGGCTGAAGGAGCCCCTCCGGAGTCTACACACCCACAATGAGCGTAGTTGATTATATTGAAGGATGGATCTTCCCTGGGCATGGATCTTGCCCGAATCATTTTTATTTAGGGATGGATTTTTCCTGGGCTGGATTTCCCTTATACAGTACTGAGTGACTGACTGTCAGTCGATACATATATATTTGTGATGGATCTTTCATAGGCTGGATTGGCCATATATAGTATTGAGTAATTGAGTATTCCAAAAGTGTGAGTGCACAAAGCTTCTAGTGTGGTGCATTACATACATTATGTACATTGGCATGTATACATAAAGAAGTTGTATTCCTCATATCATTCAGAATCGATCTATCTTATTTGCACTGAGTTTAACTATTGAACTTGAAAGCATGCCTATCTTTCTATGTTGAAATTTCTGTAATTGAATTATATCCGTGAAGCTCGTCACTACTTTCAGTCCATTATTTAGTCTTGTTACTTACCGAGTTGGTTGTACTCACGCTATACCCTGCACTTCGTGTGCAGATCCAGGTGCTTCTGGTCACGGTGGGTGTTGATTCCTTTGCGCAGCTTGATCATTGGAGATTATCATTGGAGATTCCAAGGTAGCTGCCCGGTGTTTGCAGACCTTGTCTCTCCTTCCCAACCTTTCCGCTTTATGTACTTAGTTTTAGTCTTTTATAGACAGTATTTCTAGACTTATGTTGTATAGACACGACACCCCAATGTTAGGAATTACTGTATTGAGTTTTGGCCTTCTATCTAGTTTTTGAGAGTTTGTTGATTTAAACTTGCGTTATTCTTATTTTTCTTTTAAAAGTGTTAGTATGTGTGAGGTATTGGCTTGCCTAGTACTATGATAGGCGCCATCACGACAGGTCGAGTTTTGGGTCGTGACACTTTTCTAAACTATTTGCATTTGATGGTTCTATTATGTGATAATTGGAGTTATCAATGAATGGAAGGAAAATAAGTTTATTTTGCCATATTAATTGTATTTTCATGTTATGTTTAAGAGGTTACATGGGATGTCTCTATGATGCAACATAAAGTGAAAACTTATAGTTTTCTCTCTTTGATGCTTGGGATTGGGTTCTGCTAGTATATTTCTTTTGTGGGAAAGCACTATTCTTTGAATATCTATTTTTTTTATTTAGTAGAGTTGTCTGAATGCTAGAGTTAAGTTGTTGCTGACATGAAATCGCATAAGTTGCTATCCGCCAGCATTATGGGAGACTTTGGTTCACTTTTTAAACAAACAAGTTAGCAATTTATTAGAGATTATGATGATGCTGCTACAGTATCTAATTTTCTGGATTCGTTGCCACATATATTAGGATCAAATTCATCTTGGCTAGCTACTACACTTTAACATTTGATCCTTATCTACAATAAGAACTGCAAGTTAATTTGCACATGCAAGTTGAGATAAGTGAACATGATTTTTAGGCGAAATATATGTTAATTTACATTTTTGCTTCTCTTTCGCTTGTACCTCTGTTTTGTGTTTGACTTAGTTATGCTATAGTAGTGAAATAAATCTCATTAATTCTTAGTAAGACAAATATTGCAATGACTGTTACATACTATATATACGTTTCTTTCTAATTTTTAATTTTATTTTGAATGTGCAGGAAAATGCTGGTGATGTAGGCCACAAGTCAATTTGATCTATTAAAGTGAATGGTTAAGACTTTTTGAAAAATTGTGATGTTTATTATTATTATTGATACTATATCTATATGAATATATTTGATTTTGTAGAGTTCATTGCTAGTGAACTTCTTGAAGCAGTACTTTATTAGTATGGCCAGTATACAAATTATGTTTCTTTGTTGAACTTTATTTCAAGTATATACATTTGAATTATTTTATTCTGTTACTTATCATCTAATTTAATGCTTGAGATAATAATGAATATACTTGAAATAAATGTGAATACAGAATATAATATAAACAAATAAAATTTTTAAACCACAAAATTATGGATTAAAAATTACTTCATAGCGCAGACAAATATACCACGCCTAGAAAATGTGGCCATAGGGACCGACAATTTGACGCTATGCTCTATAACTTTTGCTTTAGAAGCCACGCTTTAAAAGCGTTGTCTATAAGGAACCAAAGACCACACTTCAAATATGTAGCTTTACGTCATAAATGCGTGGCTTTTTTACCGCATCGGCCACACTTTTGAAGCGTGGCTTCTATGGCGACACGTAAAAGGTGTGGCCATAGGTCAAAGGTTATGGTACTTTAGGCTATCCCAAAAGCGTTGCCTAAAGCCGTAAAGTGTTGCCTTTGATCAAATGCTACACTTATGGCATATTAGGCCACTCTTTTCAAGGGTGGCTAGAGGCCTAAAATGTTGTAGTAAAAATTTTCTCACTTATTTTATTTATATGGAAAAACACCTAAACATGTTTCTCAAATATAATACTTAGAACCTTTTCCACCAAACGCATATAAAAAAAAATAGCTAAGCAATATTCCCAAATATAAATGGGACAATAGTTTATCTTATCATCTTCACCGTAGGGAAATTCTTTTTAGTTAGATCACATAATTAGTGCTAATTTAATTGTTACTATTCCATCTGTTACGTAACAATACCCTTTAAATGTTTTGGCATACCAAGTGCTAATACCAACAATCCACCAAACAAGAATTATTGTTCAGAGTTGTAGTGTCACGAGAGTTTACATCAGATTATTAATTGATTCAAGAATCAAAAGCTAAACATAGATTGATCCAAAAACTCTCTCTTCTCTCTCCTGTATGCGCACATTAGTGGTGAGATCTAACATACGCCATCGCTGGAATGCCTAGAAGGGGGAATCGGAGGATAGTGACCAAGGAGACAATAACAGAATTGACGGAACGACTTACTGTGGAAGGGAATCTAGGGTTGGGATCTGGAAAAGTGCGATCAATTACGGAAATTTTGAGCAAAACACCGGGACTGAAGAAGCCTATTGGAGAAATCAACACGCCAACAAATCGTTCGGTACTACGGGAAAAGAATGTAAATGTAACGCCGGAAGTGCTGCAACAGATGGCAAGAACTATACCTAGTCGAAGGGGAAAAACCTGCAAACTACTGTTCGATTGGAGAATTCAACTTCTCCAAATACTGGAATGCAGCAAGGCAGTTCAAATGTTATAATCCAAGGAAGTGAAGCGATCGAGGCAAAAAATAACGAAAAAGAGCCTATTATTGCAGAACAATAGATAGAGAAGGCAAACAATGGGAAGGAGAATAAGAATTGGGCAAACTTGTTTGAAGGAAATAGAATGGCTGCTAAAGGTATGAATCTCACTTTCATTACTCCTTAAATTCGCATTGGTGTCAAAATTGTGCAATTGAAAAAGGAAGAGGTGGATAGGGAGACAGAGAAATGGCGTAATGTTGTGATAATGTATGTAATTGGGGAAACGCCTACAATTGGGGCTGTCGAACGATTCATTGCATTATAGTGGAACTTCATAGCCAAACCTAAAATTTACCTGCACAATAAAGGCTACTTCATTGTCAAATTCACATGTTAGGAAGACCAGAATGAGGTCCTGTTCTCAGGGCCATACACAATCAATAACAAACCTATAATAACCAAAGCTTGGACTCCGAATTTCAATTTTGATAAGGAGGTATTAAAAATCATACCCCTATGGATTAAACTTCCAAATTTACCTCTCATTGTTGGAGTATGAACTCATTAAGTAGAATAGGGAGTGGACTAGGGAACCCTCTATATGTTGATGATTGTATAACAAAGGTCGGAAGGGTCTCATATGTAAGGATGCTCATTGAGATGGATGTCACTCAACCATTGCCAACAAATGTGACCGTAGAAGATCCCGATGGAGAGATATTTGAACATGAGATAACATACAACCGGAGACCATTGTACTTCCCTACATGCTTGCAAGTAGGGCATTGCTGCCAACAAAAAGACAATGTGAGACAAATCCAAATCACAAGGAATTAGGAAAAACAACCAAAAACTATGAAGAAACCTACAAAGCAGGTATGGGTGAAAGCAGGACAAAGCAAAACTATTACACAAGTGGAATCCAAAACTGACAGGGAAGTACCAGGCAATAAGGGGAAAATCAAAGAAGGCGAGGAAGGCTGGACAAAAGTGCGTGTCAGATCAACTGGCAAGACATTTAAAGCAGGCCAACTAGAGAGTACACATTAGCTGGTTGGCATAAATGGTTTCAATTCACTCAGTGAAGAAGCAAATCACCAGAGAATGGAACCACAGCATGCACAGTATGAAGATGGGGGAGGAAGTAGCATAAGGGTGGAGGACATGGCTCAATTTCCTTTTCTACCAAGATGAAGATAGTTACTTGGAGTGTTTGAGGGGTGAATAAGTTGTATAAACAAAAGGAGACAAAGGAGTTTATTAGAGAGAATAACATTAGTATTATAGCAATAATAGAGCATAGAGCTCAAGAGAGTAAAGTTGCAAGTATAGTTAATAAAATTACATCTGGATGGAGCTGGATCACTAATGTTTCTCGTATATAAAGAGGGAGAATATGGCTGCTATAGAACCCCAACCTTGTAGTGATAACTGAACTGGATGTGCATCCTCAATTCCATATATGTTCAAGTGAAAGGGATAGTTGTGAACATTGAATATCACTTCATTGCAGTTTATAGCTTACATAGTATAAAGGACAAGCTGGTCTTGGGGCAACAACTGAAGCAAATGGAGTCATTGCAGCAAGGACCCAGGTTAATAATAGGGAACTTCAATGCCGTATTGAATGTAGAAGACAGAGTACATGGTACAGAGGTACAGGATGCAGAAACAAGAGATTTCAGAAAGTTTATGGTAGAAGCTGGGATGACAGAACTACAAACAATAGGAAGATCATACACATGGAGCAATACTCACACATATAGTAAGATTGATAGAGCCATAGTCAACTCAAACTAGATAACTACAATGCAACCTTTATCAGTGCAAGTTATGGACCCTATCTTCTTAGACCATTTTCCACTCTGCATTGAATTGGGCAGACCAGGAAACAAATGCAGGAAAGCATTTAGATTCATGAACTATATAGCAGAAGACCCAAATTTCACCAAAGTAGTAGAGGGCAGCTGGAGGCAAACTAATAATGCACACTATATGAAGGAAATCTGGGAGAAGCTGAAGCATGTTAAGAATGCCATCAAAGAACTGAATGTCAAAGAGTTTAATGGGGTCACAAAAAGAATCAAAGACATCAGAGGCAAGCTTAAGAATGTACAGGAAGACATGAGAACTCCAAACCACCCACATGAGTTATTTGAAGCAGAAAAGGAGTTGAGGATACAACTTGAGAAATGGGATTTGATAGAAGAAAGTATATATAAACAGAAATCCAGGGTGCAATGGCTAAAGCTAGGAGACTCCAATTCAGCATACTTCTTTGCAAGCATAAAGAATATGAGAGCACAAAACCATATCAAAACTTTAATGTCTACTGAAGAAAGTATGCTGCAAACAGATAAGGGCATAGAGGAGGAAATACTCAAATTCTACAAGCAATTGCTAGGAAATGCAAATACAACAATGCCAACAATCCAGCCTAATATAATGAGAACATGTCCTATACTTAATATAAGGCAGCAACAAGCACTCATTAGACCTTTTGACAAAAGAGAAGTATATCAGGTACTATAGGGGATAGATGAAGCTAAAGCACCATGGGTGGGTGGTTCCAATTCATGCTTCTTCAAAAAAGCTTGGACAATAGTTGGGGAGGAGGTGACCAATATAATGCTTAAATTCTTTGAAACTCAAGACATGTACATGCCAATAAACTGTATTGCTGTTACACTAGTGCCAAAAGTAAATAACCCATCTTATGTGAAGGAATTCATACCAATTTTCTGCTATACTACAATATACAAAATCATATAAAAAATGCTAACCAACAGACTACAAGGGGTCATGGATGACTTGATTTATAAAGGACAAGCTGCATTTGTACCTGGAAGGGTGATCAATGATAATATTATACTTAGCCATAAGCTAATAAAGTAGTATGGAAAAAAAAAGGAATATCACTTAGATGCATGATCAAGATAGACATGCAAAAAGTGTATGACTCACTAGAATGGATATTCCTGGAGCAGGTGCTTATTGGGTTGAATTTCTCTGAGACATTTGTGAAATGGATTATAACCTGTGTTCAAACAATATCCTACTCTATTGTAGTTAATGGTAAGGTAAGTACTCCATTTGCTGCAAAGAGAGGAGTGAGGTAAGAGGACCCCCTATCTCCATATCTTTTTGTAATAGCAAATGGAATACCTTACCAGGCCGTTGAAGACTCTAAAGAACAATCCTGATTTCAACTATCACCCTAGGTGTGCAAAGCTAAACCTAGTGCAATTGGGATTTGCAGATGACCTACTCTTATTCTGCTGGGGAGATGTGATATCTGCAAAGCTATTGTATGCTTGTTTTGACAATTTTTCTAAGGCATCTGGGTTAGTAGCTAACCAGGGGAAAAGTTATGTTTACTTTGGAGGAGTTGCTCCTAACATACAACAGGAAATTTTGCAAACTTTGGGCTTCCAAGCTAGCACATTACCTTTTAGATACTTAGGTGTATCTCTGAGCTCTAAGAGGCTATCAATTGGGTAATGTCAACCACTATTAGACAAGATGACAGGAAGGATCACTATCTAGACAACAAAATTGTTGTCTTATGCAGACATGCTGCAACTGATTAAGAGTGTACTTACAACTATACAAAATTTCTGGTTTCAAATATTCATATTGCCTAAAAAGATCATTAAGGTGATTGAAGCAACTTGCAGAAGCTACCTCTGTACGGGAGCTACAAAATGTTCCAAAAAAGCTCTTATTACCTAGGAAAAGTAATGCTTGCCTAAGGTTGCTGGTGGATTGAACATAACAAATATTGGCTTATGGAACAAAGCAGCTATCCTAAAACACTACTGGAGTTTGGGGCAAAAAAAAGATAGATTGTGGATTAAATGGGTCCACACATATTATATAAAGGGGAATATGATGAATGAAGTTAAACCAAAGCAGGCATCCTGGGTTGTGCAAAAGATTTTCAATGCAGGGAAATATATTGAGGAGGCTGGGCTAACAGTAGAGGAGATTATGAGCAGGGACATGTTCTCCATAAGGAAAATGTATAACAACATGCGAGGTGATTACCCCAGAGTTCATTGGAGGAGACTGATATGTAATAATCAAAGCAGTCCAAGGTGGTCCTTCATCTTATATATGACTGTACAAAATAGGCTATATACCAGAGATAAGCTCATCAAATAGGGGATGCAGAGTAGCCCGATATGCATTTTATGTGAGCAAGAGCAGGAAACCACACAACATTTATTCTTTGAATGCAATATAGCAGCTAGAATCTGGCAAAAACTACTCACATGGCAGGGTGTTAGTAGAGTTGTAATGGGATGGTCTGAGGAGGTAACATGTGCAATAAATAATGCACGAGGGAAATATGGAAAAGCTTAAATATATAGAATGACTTTAGCCGTGAGCATTTACTATATCTGGCAGGAAAGGAATCTAAAATTGTTCCGAATAAACGTAGAGCAGAGGATGTGATTGTAAAGATGATTAAACAAGATATACACTGCAGAGGAAGCAAAGTACCAAGACTAGCAAAACAAATGGCCAGCCTAAACTTCTATCCAAGAAGCAATAAGGAGAAGGTCTAACCAGGTGCAACAAGATACAGGATACTAAGTACTCCCTCCGTTTTAATTTATGTGAATCTGTTTGACTGGGCACGGAGTTTAAGAAAAAATGAAGACTTTTGAAATTTGTGGTCCTAAACAAATCAAAAAGGGACACATAGTATTTGCATGATTATAAAAGCTTCTCATTAAGGGTAGAATTAAAAGTTTAAGCTAAATTATTTTTAAAATTAGAAAGGGGTCATTCTTTTTGGAACGAATCAAAAAGAAAATAGGTTCACATAAACTGGAAGGGAGGGAATAACTATGATTTCTGAATGTTAGAATTAGTAGAAGAGGCACGCTAAAGTTGGGGCTGCATGTTCAACTTTAGGATGATGACATACCTGTACAGTTTCTTCAGATAAATAGAAAGCTTATTTACCAAAAAAAAAAAAAATAGTTCCTACCTCTGTTTTAAAAGGCATTTCTAGGGCGAGCCCCGAGGCGAGGCGTACCAAAAAAGCCCCGGGGCGATGGTGTGGGGCGAAAGTCTCAAGAGGTGTACGCCCCGTAATTTGGGGCGTACGCCCGGGCGTTCGGGGCGTACGCCCGGGCGTTCGAGGTGCGTTTTTTAGTAAGGAGTAAGCCCCATAGACTTTTTCAAATTAAAATAAAATTTGTTGAATTATTCCTTCATATAATACCCAAATTCTCAAAAGTAAGTTTAGTAATTACTTAAAAGGTTTAAAAAGAAACTCAAAAATATTAAATTTAAAAGTAAAGACCTTTTTTATTGATTTAAGCCCTAATTCATGGTTTTTTCAAATTTTTATCTTGTCCGCTAGTCTGCTAATATCTCCCAAAAGCAACGAATATTTAATTTTTTTTACAAATACAAAGAGAACTACCTTTTTCTTCATAGCAGCAAATTCAAAGTTCAAATTGCAAGTTAATCATCCTTTTTGTTCCTCCATATAGAAAACTTTATTCTTTTAGATTTAAATTACTTGTGCTTATAAGTAACGTATAATAGATTATTTTGATTAGTTTTTTTGTGGGGATAGAGCACACATATATATAGTTTTTTTTAATTTTTATACAATTTTACATGTTTATAAATATTAATTGTCATTATATTATTTTATAAAATATTAAAAATTAAATACCTATGGGGCTTACGCCCCGCTGAGGCATATGTAAAATGCCCCGCCTTACGCCCACGCCTTTTAAAACACTGGACTTCCTACTCGTACAAGTAAAGTCGCTACCGGTCTATTGTCAAATTAGATTTATTTTTTTGAATTGTGTTTAAGTTTCAGTTTTTGAAGGGAGTCTTAGAGCAACAGTAAAGTTGTCTCTGCGTACCTATAGGTTACGGATTCGAATAGTGAAATCAGATACTGATACTTGCGTCGGGGTAGAATGTCTACATCACACCCTCTTGGGATGTGACCCTTTCCGTATGCTAGACCTATATGTCATGGGTTCGAGCAGTAGAATCAGTCATTGATACTTGCATCGGAATAGACTGCCTATGTCACACACCCTTAAAATACGGGTCTTTCCCAAACCCTACGTGGATGCGAAATACCTCGTGCACTGCTGCCCATTTATAAGTTTCAATTTGATTTGAGTTGGTGAATGTCACTTTGATTCATAATTCAAATAAATCAAGAAGTGTACTATATATATCATAGAAATAGTGGAGTTTCCCTGTTCATGTTTCATGCCAACTTACTAAAGAGTCATTATTATATAGGACCAGAAAATACAGTGAAAACTAGTTGAATTATTGCACTGTTTTTTCATGGTGGGATTTAGAATGGGTCAGATAGTGATCTTCGGTTCGATTTAAATCACTTGTTTCAACTGCTACTCGACAGCCATATGATAATTCATACGGAAATTTTCACAAAATTCAACAAATGTGTATTTTGTACTTTTTTATCTTCTTGTA
This sequence comes from Nicotiana tabacum, assembly GCF_000715075.1. Classification (NCBI taxonomy): domain Eukaryota; kingdom Viridiplantae; phylum Streptophyta; class Magnoliopsida; order Solanales; family Solanaceae; genus Nicotiana; species Nicotiana tabacum. The sequence continues at coordinate 13,190,364 of NC_134097.1, read as the reverse complement.
ATCTATGTTTAATTCTGAAGTTTTTAAGACAAAACACTTCTTGAATTTGTTTTTAGCGAGAAAAATTAGTGTCTTTTTTAACATAAATTTTCAATATCGTGCAGATATACTACAGAGCTCATTTATTTTAACATAAATTTGCATGTTAACGAGATAATAGATATTTAATAAAATAGTTGAGATACGTAAAAATTGAGCAAACATCATCACTTTCCCTTAGCCCACATCTGATTTTATAACCCTAAAATCCTAATTAATTCTATATAGAAGACCCTAGACCTCTAGACCTAGACTCTAAGCCTTCCGCTGTTTCTCATCCAGGGGCGGCCCAAGGGTCAAGCCACTAAAGCAAAGGCTTTAGGCCCCCAAATTTTGAAGGCCCCAAATTTGTCTTTTGTTTTTCTACTCGTATTTGTATTGAGACCCCGACTAATCTAGATCATACCGTGTAAGACCTAGTAAAAGAGAGAACACGTTTTAACAAGATTTTTTTAACTACAGGACTCGAACCCAATATATTTAATTAAGGTAAGTTGGATTAAATACATTTCACAATAATCTTTAGATGCAGAGTCTAAATATATTGGGTATGTTAAAATAAAAAATAAAATATTTTATAAAAATTCAAAAAATACAGAAAGAGAATCACTCCCCCTAAACCCTTGTAGCGAATATAAAACTTTTCATTATTTAAATTTTACGAGTGACGTCATTAGTGAGGTATCGATATGAATTTGGTTCTATTATCTAAGATCAACAATATCTTAGGAGTGACTAAATTATTTATAAAAGAAACTATTAACAACTGATGTCAGGCCAAAATTCTATACTTTTAGCACATTACTCGCCCTATATTTTGTTGGTTTAAGTGAGTTATTGCACGACAATTGCGCTAAATTGTGTTGTTCTATGTGTAGGAATATCAGAATGAATCATCGATGTTATGATAATTTTTTTTTCCTTCTGAAAGGCCCCAAATTAAAAATTGGCTTTAGGCCACCAATCTTCTTGGACCGCCCCTGGGTCCATCTGAACTTCCTTCGTCGGGAAATTATACCGTCTATATAAGATATACAAAATATTTATGTATGTATACATATGGGATGTTGAATCTTCTTGGCTTTTCCACATATTTAAATTGTTTATTTTATTTTTTAAATCCCGTGGTAAAAAAATTCTGGCTATGTCACTGCCACCAACTATTACATTCCAGTGAAAGATAGAGGGAAGGCTGACTATAGAGTTTGTGTTGGTGGTTGCTTGTGAATTTATGAACTAAAGTGATGTGTGGCAAAGCCTTTGGCAACTTCCTTGATTTTTTTTCTCTCTATATATTTTTGGCAAATGAACTAGTTTTCTTTTATTTGAAGAAATTACTTAGTAGGGGATTGGTAATCATGGTTGAGAATTTTTAACCATAAGTCACAATTTTCTGAACATATATACATGATTTCTTGAAAAAACAAATAGTCAATAGGCTTAATTACAAGAAACCTATTATCTATTTTGTACATTTCTTGATCACCTATACAAGGTGAAAAAGACAGATGCAATTTCCTTTCAATTTCTCATTTCTCATAATTATGGACTAGTACTAGTCAAAATTGCCATTCTACAACATGGACAATGTGCATTAGATTCTAGCCATGGAACCAAACACTTGGAATGGAACCTGTGGGCACATTGCAATTGCAATAGGTTATCACAAACTTTAAATTGGTCCAAGCAAATAGCACATTCATCTTGTTCTGAAGATTTCCAAATCATTTTTGCCCAATTGAACTTCTTTGATCCACTCTTCTTTAGTCCAGAAAACACTTCTTGTTGCAAATTATCCACACCCAAACTTGGCCTATTCTCCACTATTCCCTGCCTTTGGTTTTGTTGTCCATTATTGAGACTCCTGAATTCAATTGCACAAAATGAAAAAGGCAATCAGTGATATTATGATAAAAGAGTCAAACATATGGTTGGAATTGCAAGTTAGAACTCATCTAGTTTTTCGTTATTTAAGTTATATACGATGATAATGTAAAGATTTTTTAAACTATCAATGTAGTTTAACCTGTAATAACAAATTAGTTACCATTTTTATTAGGTTATCAGTTAATGTTTGTCATATATATATATATATATATATACACACGTATAATTTTCTCTTAAATAATCTGATTGTTAAATATTTTTTTACACTATCAGTACATAAAAGTTAAAGTTACATAAGACTATATCAAGAAAGGAGAAGTGAGCTTTTTACCTCTTATTTTGTGATTTCCATCTTGCACTAAGCCTATCATCCAACCTTTGCCTGGCTTCTCTAGCAGCTTCACCTAGTTTCTCATCTTGGTATATATATGCTTGGCTTGTTGTACCCCTTTGCTGTTAATTCAATTCAATTATGCAAGAGAACACACACGAATTATTCTCATGTCATTACAATAGCTATAATAATAATAATTACACTTTAATCTCTAGTAAGTTCAAATTGGCTACATGAATCCTACTTGTCCGGATCGCTCCACTTAAACTCATCTCACTCTTATATAAGATTGCTTACATCACCCCACCCCTCCTCGAATGCGAGCTTTCTTCCTATCCTATATGAACGCGAGATGTTTCGTGCTAAACTTTCTTTTTTTCACTCTTATATTAATATCATGTCATTACATCTAGAAAAAAATTTGCCTATGCAAAATTAATACACAAAACAAACGTGGAGGGAGTATTAGTATATACCTTAGAAGAGCTTGAGTTGAGAGGGTATTCATGGCTACTAGTGTAGAGACAAAAAGAAGACCTTCTTGTGGATGAAAATCCAAAGGTATGAGATGAATCTAACCATCCACTACTTTGATGAAATCTCCTTCTTCTAGCACATTCAACCCCAGGAAGCATGCCTGCCATTTTTATACACAAAACTCAAGAGGAAAGAGAGAAGGAAACAATAGTGTAAAACCAAAAACTATATTCAATTTTTCAAGAAAAAATGAAGGAGAAAGAGGCAATCATTTATCTCCATGTAGATAGTGTATAAATTAACTAGAGTTAGTTTCCTTCCTTAGTAACTCAAAAACTTGTGTCAATGTTATTGTTTTTGTTGTTTTATAATGATAGAAAAGACAACTCCTCAATGCAGAAGTTTCTTTGAAAGGGAAACTTTTAATTTATTTATTTGAATCTTGAGAAAAAAGGGGCCAAAATTGAAAGTTTTGGACTAAAGTTCTTTGGCATACACAAGAGGGTCCCTACCATTAATTTCATTCATTTTTTGATAAGCTCTCATTTTCAGCTTTACTTTCCTATTTTCATCTGTCTTTCACTTAAATAGAAGGTGAGCCTCGAAACAAGGTAAAGTTGTTTTTGTGTGACCTTTAAGTCATGGGTTCGAGATGTGAAATCAGTCACTGATCTTGTATAAGGATGGACTGTCTACATCACAGCTTTTGGGTTCGATCCTTTCTCTGATCACCCTGCGTGAATGCGAGATGCTTTGTGCACTAGGCTGTAATTTTTCACTTAAATAGAAGGAGGTGTTAGGAAGGACATGACCTTTTCTTTTTCTCTCTTTTTAAATTTTTTTTCCCTTGCACTCAGTCGCAGAGCCAGAAAATTCAATAAGGATGTTTAAATGTTTAACACCCTTTGCCAGTGGGCTATGCAAGGGAGTTCAAAGTCTATTTTTAATCAATAACAAGTAATATTTTACCTTATACATAGTATAATTTTTAGGCGAAAGGTGATCAGTTAACTACCCTTGGGCCAACATAGCTTCGCCCCTGCTTGCACTCTACTTGTTCTTATAAATTTTACAAACAATCCAGATTATAATAAAGAAAGGGTAAAAGAAAAAACCAGATAAGAGTAACAATTCTATCATCAAACTCTCTGTTGGAAATTGGGTCACGATAAATTAAACACTCACAAAAGACCTAAGCATTTATAGGGGATTTTTCTAACATATATATATATATATATATATATATATATATATATATATATATATATATATATATATATATATATATATATAGTCTTTTCTAGTATATGTATCATAATTTAATTTTAGATTTTTAGATAATTCGTACATTAATTTCTCAATACATGAGTTAAGTAACTTAAAGTACTCCAGATGAAACTGGTTATATATACACTATACTAGGATGTAATTATATTTTATTTATAGATGATCTAATCTGATAATCATTTCAGGTGCATTTAAGTGTGTTGTAAGTTATTTTCAGGAAAATTATTCTCCATTACTTCTCTAATATGGATGCAAGTTATTTTCCTTATGAATTACAATTATTTTAATTTTAAGTTCACCTAGAATAATACTTTTGATTTTCTACTTCATTTTTTGTGTTTCCGTTCTTGTAGCTTAACAAACTTACTACACAAGAAGGGGCTACTTCACTAGTGTACAAAGCGAGCCACGTGACTAACCTAACGGCCAAACATTATCATCGACAAACTATACACATGATTAATAGACATGTGTTGTGTCTTTGAGCAATTAAAATATGAAAAAGGATAATACAACAAAAGAAAATTTCATCAAAAAGTTTTTCAAATTAGGCCCCTAACTTTAATTAGTTTCTCATTATACTCATTTTAGAGTGTTAGATTAATTCGAATTCACGCCGTGTAAGATTCATTAAAAAGGAAATATTTCCTATCAAAAAAGATTCATTCTGAAAGCTCGAACACAAAATTTCTGATTACGCATGAAGGATCATATCCATCGCATCATATTCCGTGATCGTTAGTTAGGGCCCTTACAATTAAAGTAATTTTGAATTATAACATTGAGTTGTCTTCGTGTGTCCTATGTGTCACGATTCGAGTCGTAGAAACGATCACTAATGCTTGTATTAGGGTAAACTGTTACATCACACCTCTTAAGGTAGAGTGCAACGCTTTTCCAAACTCTGCGTGAATGCGAAATGCTTTGTTCACCGTGCTACCTTTTTTGGTTTAACGTCAAGAAATAGCACATAACGAAAGGTACTCTACTATTATATTCTTTTAGTTAGCTTCCTGTGCGAAGGAGTTTGCTTATAAAACTTGGACAATCTTTTCATAGTAAACCACTAACTTGTATGACCAAATTTTCGTATGAAAAAATTGGTCAATGGTCATTTATTTACTTATAGTCTAGGCCGGTCTTCACTGTTATAATCGGTATATGATCAAAGTTGAGATTACGTACTCAAAGATACCATATTTAAATAAAAGAGCTGCCCTGTCAAAATCTAATAAAATATAAAGGCTGACTATTACAAAAATATAAAATAGAGAAAAGGATGTGATATGATCTTTTAGAAAGATTTAAAGGAAAATGAAACATTTTCTCTTTAACAAAACAAACAAATTAACAAAGGGGTTTGGTAATTTAGGTGATGCTTTGCAGAAACATTAGGTTATTTTATTCTTTTCGTATATGATTATTAGGAAGGTGAGATTGGTTCAACGATTAATTAGAGAGGACAAGTTGGCAAATTTCCTAATTTAGTTTGTAATATCTCGTTTCTCATGCTTAAATGGTATTTTTGAATCTTATCTCTCCTTTTTTTTTTTTCTATTATTACATTGGAGATTTATTTAAAAGAAAAAAATCAACAGTGAGGAGGAAAACTTAGTTAAGGATTGTGCAGAATATTCAATTTACACCTTCTTTGAAGTCGATTTATATTTCTATTAAGATAAATTGGGAAAAAAGAAAGAGGATAATGTGATGTAGAAAAGAAATTCAACGGAAATAATAATTAAAATACGGTTTGAGCAGTTCTTTTTTTCCTCCTGATTTTCTTTCTTCTTAAGCTTATAGTTTATTATTCTGACAGACTTTGCTCTATAGTTAATGGCTGAAAAAATAAAAAACTTACAAATTATTTAGAGATATTGTTCCCTAGTTAAATAAAGAGAATCTGATCTTATGGTTACTTCGTTTCTCTTTTTAATATATATTATATATTAATTTTTTTTATATATATATATATATATATATATATATATATATATATATATATATATATATATATATATATATATATATATATATATATATATATATATATATATATATATATATATATATATATTGATTCTAAAGGACCTCAATGATTGTAGTTTATGCAATTGTGAGCTGTATATTCTTCCAAATGTGATGTGGGTGTTCAAAATCATAATGCAATTGACATAGATTTGTACATTCAGGACAATGAAAAGGCTAAAAGATATGATCAGCTTTCTTTGTACTATTATGAACCTAACTGTTGGAATAAGATATTAATTAAATGGAAAATCCGCTCTTTTTCTTTCTTTTTTTTCCATTTCATAATTTTCTTGGCAAAGAATGAAAAGAAATGGAGTAGAATTGGTATCAGATAATTATCATCAAGTTCACCTTAGAGTTCAACGAGTTCAACTTAACTCAATATTTTTTACATAAAATATATATATATATATATATATATATATATATATATATATATATATATATATATATATATATATATATATATATATATATAAAAGTGAAATATACATAGATTTCTATTACATTTTGAAACTATAATTTCAAAAGTGTAATTGATTCAATAGTATGAATATAAAGGTGGAACTATACTTGTTTACAGGACGGACTGGTCCGGGCTGGACACGAAAAAAACAGCCTGTCCGATTAGTGGTCCGTGCTGGAGTGGGCTGACTAACTAGGCTGCTAACGAGTTGGGAATTTCCGGGTTAATTAGGGCTCGTCCGGGTTTGGGCTTAGCGGATCCGGACCGGGCCATTTTTTTTAAGTATAGTACATTTTTTCTTATTCAATATTATTGATACTTAAGTGTTTGCAAACTTTTAATTAAGGAAATAAGTATTTTAAGGCTTAGAATTAAACTTTTTAAAGTTTTAAATTTGAAATTTGAAATTTAAAATTTTATAATTGAAAGTAAGCGGCTACAAAAATTTATTTAATAAGAGCAATATGTAAGGATCAAACTCCGACGACTTTCGTTTTATATTTTCATTGAATAATAAATAATACTTCAAATTAATTTACAAGTTCTAATTTTTTTTTGAACTTGCAAATTAAAAGTTTACAACAATTATAAAAAATAAGAAAGAATACAACACATGCTTTGCATCATTTTTGTAAGTTCATCCATGTCAACATGATGTTCTTGGTTTCCGGCATTGCTTGAATCGGGAACCAAAAACCATTATATCTTCAATTTCTTGGTCCTCTGTTTCATCTACCTCTTCACGCCCTTGATTTCGTTGTTTTGATCGTATCCAATCTCTGAAGCACACTAGAACTTCCAAAGCGTTGCTACCCAATGAATGACGGGTATCTCCTAGCTGTTGGTTTGCTTTGCTAAATATGCTCTCTGATGCGCCTGTTGAAATCGGCACATTTAGCACGTCTCGAGCCATGGCCGAAAGAATAGGAAATTGATTTGAGTTGCTCCTCCACCAATTCAGCGGTAGAAATTTCTTTGTGCGGGTCTCTAGTGACTTTTGCAAGTAGAATTGGAGTTCATCAATATTCCTGCTACTGATTTGTTGATGCTCTCGTAGTGTAGGCCAAATCAAATAATCTTCAACACCATCATTATCCTCCAAAACACCGGATGCAGATGTTGAAACTGAACTTGAAGGAATATATGCATCTACAGCAGCAGAAGTATCAACAATATTAGCATAATAATTATATAAAATTTGTAAATGTTTGTGTAGATCAGAAATACGACTTTCAACATCATGGGTTTCAGTTGGTCCAATATCCATATAAATATATAAAGCAGTGATTAATTGGCGACAAATGATCATTTTTATAGAAGAGTTTAAAATAGCACCAATTAGGTTAATAGGGGAAATTTGATAGAAATATTTCTTAAATTTATCTAGCATAGATTCAGCAACATAACTATATCCTTCTTTCTTCTTGAAATTATGGAGTAAAAGATAAATTTCAGCAATATGAACTAAACTATTTGCAATAGTAGGATAATAAGCTCCAGAAAACTCAAGTGTAGCAACATAAATTTTTGTAAAATTTTTGCAACATCTTCAATGACATCCCAAGTTCTAGATGTTGACAAACAATTAGGATCGGTACAATGAGAATTAGCAACTTTAATTATAATTCCACCTAGTAACTATTTCTTCAGGCATGAGTCTTGGTTTTAGTCCATATTGTACACATTTATCCTTGAATGCATCTAATCTAGCACTTCAATTATTTTCTGGAATTACACCAACAACTCTTCTAACTAAAGTGATCTCATTTCTAAATAATTCAAGGCCACTCTTAACAATTAAATTATAAATATGACATGCACACCTCACATGAAATATTTTAGGAAGTGGTGGGTGTAGATATAATTTTAATAGTGTAATAGCATAATAGTTGTTAGAAACAGTATCAAATGACATACACAAAATTTTTTATGAAAGATTGTAAAATATAGCAATTTCATGAATAGTATTACTTATAAATGCACCAGTATGACTTTGATCTTTATCATATTTAAAAGCAATAATACATTTTTGCATACAGAAATTATCATCTATCCAATGGCATGTAACAGTCAAATAATCATTTCTACTAATAACACGACCAATATCAGAAGTAAGAGAAACTATACAAGAAAGACTAGCGAACAAATAACGGATATATGTCTGATATTGTCCAATAAGCCTAAAGAAATCAGCTCTACAAGTACTTTTAGGAATACCTTTACACAAAGGGTTATAAATTCTTTGAATATAAGTAGCAAGATATGGTGAAGTAACAAAACTAAAAGGTAAACAACCTAAAACTATCATTTTAGCTAATTTTTCCCGACCTTTCACTATATTATATTTATCCATTAAATCGCCAGTACCCGGGTTAAGTTTTTGTTGCCTACCTTCTTCATCAGCACCCTATGCAATAGGGTGGTTATCTACCATGTGCCTACGAAGTTGACACGTTCCCCTTTGCTTACCTCCGGTCTCATATTTATAAACTTCCTTACAAATTTGACATCTTACATAATTTTTATCTTCTTCTAGTCTTTCAAAAAAATTGCAACACTTACTTCTTAATCTTCAATTTTTCTTAATAGGGAGGGGAGACCTACCTGTATTACCACGATCTACACCCCTAGTATTTTGACTAGCAGTATCAGGTGTAGGTAGTGGTGTTTCAAGATTATCAGGTGATTGAATATCATCTAGATCATTAACCACCGTAATCTTCTTGAAGTTGCTCATAATCTACATTCAAATTTGGGAATGCATAAGTACCCCTTGACCTATAGCCGAATTTTTAGGTGAACTTTCAGAAATATGTGTAAAGCTACTAGAAAAACCAGTACCACCTCTTGATCTTTTAGGATTTTTACTCTTATTACTACCACCCATACTAGTACACGTTTTTTTGGTTGCTCTAAATATATCCATTATGTAAGTTAAATTAAAAGGTTAAATTAATAATTCTAAATAATAAAATAAAAATATACACCAAAAGAAGAGAAAGAGATGGAACGAGTGTACTGGGATTCCGGATGCCGCACTAAATTTGATATCACACTTCGATTGATATTTGATGATATTGATACCACACTTCACTTGAATACTTGATATTTAATAATTATATTTTTGTAGTGACTAGAGTAAATATTTGATGAAACTTGAAATAATAAGTAATTGAGAACTCGAGAGCAATAAGCAATATTATCAAGAGAGAATTGAGAGGGAATTAGAGTAGTAAGAGAGCAAATTGTGAGGAAAAATGAAGAAGAAGGGGGACTATTTATAGATTTTAAAAGGTTAAATTGTAATTTATTAATTATTAGGGGTGGGGGTTATTTTCTTAAGAGGGTGCCGAAATGGCCAAAATTTGCAAAAAATGACCGTTGCCCAATGGTCATTTTGAATTTGATCGTTTGTAACGGTCAAAAAAAATTTAAAAAAATAAAATTTGTCTAACGGTAACCAGGTTGGAGCGAGTTGTAGCCCGGTAAAAACGGTAACCAAATTGGACCAAAATTTGTCTAACGGTAACTGAGCTAACTGGGTTCCGGGGCAACTATTACCAAAAAAGGCTAGCCCCCGTCCGGCTCCACCTCAACCCTCCCCAACTCGTCCCACCTCCTAACGGACCGGGCTGACCTGGGTCGAACCGGACTACCAGTGGCCCGTCCCATCCCATCATGTTTATAAGGTTTAGGTGGAACCCATTAAATTTGAATGATATTTAGCATATTGTCCAATAACTACCACACTAAAAATAGTACTGCCGCAAATTAATGCGCTTGCATAAAGTGTATGTCGCATTTTCAGTTCTTACGTGTAACTTTTATGATTTCAGACAAATTAACAAAATCTTTGCTTTTCTTTTTTTAATCTTCTTATTTTTACTTTTCTTTGTCCAGGAAAGTAGTGATATGGAACATAAAGACCTAGATGTAAAGCTCATCCACAAATAAGTTAGGACAATAAGAGAAGAAGAATAATCAATAAGTAGAACATTAGTTCATCTTCATTATTTGCCAATAACGGATGTCGAAAATTTATAGCGCACACTAACTTACCAGCATCCGGTATTGTTCATACACCATTTATCACGTACCATCAGGATCAGACTCACATGCTGTCAAGCGGGTTCATCACATACCATCAGGATCGGACTCACATGCTGTCAAGCGGGTTCAGTTGAACCTGCTTCAACCAAGTGTGTAGTCTGTTAAGGTGGTGAAGAGGGTTCAAAATGTATGGAAGACGTCGTGTTCGCGTCCCATTTGTGGCGCTTGTACATTTTATTTGTGATCTCTAGTGGGCCGGAGTTATGTGCGTACATGACAAATTGTCCCTTCTGAATTTACTATTCTTACCTTTGCCTTTTTTCTATTTCACTTTATTTTTATTTTGAAATCAATAAAAATTATTCTACAATTTTACCTACTTCAAAAATTAATCTATCTACAAAGTGAATTTTGATTGTTTCGGTCTTAAATTTTGATAAAACATGAAAGTATATTTGTTTAAATTATTTTTTTTAAAAAAAGTGATCAAACTCTACGTATCTTACCCGACATTACTTATATGAATAGCCACCATCATCTTTTACTGAACCCATTTGTATAAAATTTTGGGTCCGTCACTGCATACCATACTTGAATGATATGTATTCTTACTTTATTTTTTAACTGCTACACTTGAATTACTTAGCTTGGCATAAATATCTGGGGTAAGTATTTACCATGGTTGGTAGAACAGACTTTCAGATCATAACTTTTTCCTTTTTGGCTGAAATTTCTCTTGTCCATTAAATCAACATGAAATTATAAGCTTTGCATAAGGTGAGAACTGAGAAGAATTAGCTGTTTCCTTCTTTCCCTGCAGGCAAGTTAAAAGCGCATAAAATAAAATTTTCCAGCCTAGAATCCCACATCGAAAGCTAACAAAAGCCAGAAAGGAGAGAACTGATATAAAAGCTGAAGGCCGTGCAGGAGTTTAAGCATACCTTTCTCGGCCTTTTGGCTAAGATCAAGTGTAGTATCTGTTCTTATCAGTTTAATATCTGATATGTGAGTCATTGACTCACACGATATTAACTCAATTTTTTTTAGGGGGAAGGTCCATTAAGGTAGCTTGCTACCTGGACCTTTGTGTGTCACTTTGATGTTGCACTACAGCCAAAGCCTGGCGCACCCCACCAAATCTAATCCAAATTTTGAACGGCCCTTGCTCATGATCTGCATTTCTAATTAGAATTTTTCCATGCATTGTCGATTATCCACTTTTCGAAAGGTGAATTTAGAATTTTTAATAATATGTTAGCTAAATAATTTAACATTCAAGTGTACCATTTAGCTTCTTTAGTGCATATATACATAAAATAGTTTGACGAAGCAACTAGTGTCCAATATATTGGGCTATAAATCCGCTGCGAATCCATAGTCAAAGTGAAGTTACAAAACTTGCTTCATTTCCATGGTGAAGAAGGAAAATTATTGGGGTACCAATATTTCCAAAAATTGTACAAGCTTTACAGTAGATTGAAACTCAGGTTTCTAATGGAAATCTGCATCCTAAAATGAACAAATGTTTTGGTCTCCAGATCCTTTGCAACTGACAAGGACATGGCGACCTTAATATGGGTGGAGTGGTAAGGGGGCATGGGGCGCATGTATCAACGGGTTCAACTTAACCCATCATTTTTGACATGAAATATAGATATAAAACACAAAGGGTTTAATTATAAAAACTTTTTTAAGATTAAATTGAATATATCAGTTTAAATTCTGAATTCGTCTCGTGAGGAGCACAATGGAAGAGGTCAAGAGGGAGAAACCAGTAGTACATTGGAAAGGCTTGAGCTGTTATTTTTTTCTTGTTGTTCTGTTTTAGTTAATGAATATGAAAAATATTATAGATGTAATTTGGTCAGTTTTCATTGTTTATATTGAAAATAAAATACTGGAAAAGTTACTTTAACGTTTTATTATAAATTAATTATGCCTTCATATGAGTTGCGTCACGTTTGGTCTTAGAGTAAAAGCTTCCTACACTATACATTTTTTGTTAGTTAAAAGTTAATTACAAACAATTATTTTTTATAACTATCTTGTAACTGACACAACATACCCAGTATTATCCCACATTGTGGGGTTTGAAGAAGATAGTGTATACGCAGACCTTACCCCTACCTTGTGAGGATAGATATGTTGTTTCCAATAGACCCTCGGCTCAAGAACGTATAAGCACTACATTAATGAAAATATAGACAAGAAGAGACAGTACCAAAAAGCCATACAAAAGCAGAATAAAAACAACAAGATAGTAAGGTGATCAATAATGAAAGAAAATAACGGTTAGTTATAAAAACCTACTACCAACAGAAAGCAAGACTGCGTGTCAATACTACTGTTATGAACACTCTAGACTACCTACTCTATTACCCTAATCCTCGACCTCCATACCTTCCTATCCAGGGTCATGTCCTCGGTCAGCTGAAGTTGCGTCATGTCTTGCCTAATCACCTCTCTCCGCCTTTTCTTAGGCCTACATCTACCTCTTCGTAGTCCCTCCAATGTCAACCTCTCACACCTCATTACCGGAGCGTCCGTGCTCCTCCTCCTCACATGACCAAACCACCTAAACCGTGCTTCTCGCATCTTGTCCTCAATAGGGGTCACACCCACCTTGTCGCTAATAACCTCATTTATGATCCTATCTAACCTGGTGTACCCGCACATCCATCTCAATATCCTCACCTCTACTACCTTCATCTTCTGGACATGAGCGACCTTGACTGGCCAACACTCAGCCCCATACAACATCGTTGGTCTGACCACCACTCTGTAAAACTTACCCTTAAGTTTCGGTGGCACATTCTTGTCACACAAAACGCCGGAAGCGAGTCTCCATTTCATCCATCCTGCTCCAATACGATGTGTGACATCTTCATCAATCTCCCCATCCCCCTGAATAATAGACCCAAGGTACTTAAAATTTTCTCTCCTAGGGAAGACCTTCGAGTCCAACCTCACCTCCCCTTCCCCTTCTTGAGTCTCACCACTCAACTTACACTCCAAGTACTCTATCTTGGTCCTGCTCAACTTGAAACCTTTAGATTCCAAGGTCTGCCTCCATACCTTTAATTATGCGTTCACCCGTCTCTCGTCTCGTTAATCAAAGCAATATCATCTGCAAATAGCATGCACCACGACACCTCCCCATAGATGTAGCGCGTCAGCACGTCCATCACCAGAGCAAACAAAAAAGGACTAAGTGCTGACCCCTGATGCAACCCCATCATAACCGGAAAATGATCCGAGTCCCCACCACCGTCCTCACTTAGGTCTTTACTCCATCATACATGTCCCTAATCAAACTAACATATGCCACATGAACAGCTCTAACCTCCAAATAACTCCACAAAACCTCGCAATTAAAACTCATCAATTCGGCTAATTCAGATTCATGCCGCGTATGACACATTATAAAAAAGTACTCCGTACCAAGAGTTTCTCCGTTTCAAAGCTAAAATCTGAGACCTCAAATAAAAGATGAAGAATTCTCGCTCATCCCACACACCCCTCAGTGATACAAATAATTTTGCGTATATAATAGCAAAAGTTCATAGCATAAAGAAGAAGATGAGTAACTTATTATGACCGCCGCTTAAACTGCAATATAGGAGGAAATGCAATTTATAGGATGATCATAACTTTAGGAAATTAACCTTTAACAAAGCAAAGTCTGAGATTATTTTTTGCTTTCTTATTTAGCCTTTTTTTCCAAGAGAAGAATCCTATGGAAACATAAATAACTATATGCAAGTTAATGCATTAACAAAATAGGTCAATGAGAAAAGAGAAACCAATAAAAAAAGTAGTGCTCAAGAAAATAGTGGTGGTAGATATGCACACCCATTCTTGAAACATTATCTTTCCAAGAACTCGACAAATTAAGTAGAAAAAATTGAAAAGACAGACGTCTATGAAACTTCTAATAAAAGCCCAATATTTCCAAAGACCCTATTTCTTAAAAACTCATTAGCTAGTCAATCAGCTTGGTTATATTACAAGAAAGCATTTCTCAAAAACTCACAAACTAGTCAATTTACTTGATTACTACTTTTCTTCGATTCTTCTCAGACCCTACTTATGAGATTACGCTGAGCTTTTTATTGTTGTTGTTGTTGTACAAGAAAGACTTTTATAATATAGAAATCTTGGGCACCCCTAAAGGGGAAAATATATATACACTCTAGTAATCAAAATTGCCATTGTGAATTGATCCTAGCAAATGACACATTCATTTTTCATATGAACCTTTAAAAACAGTTTTCCTAAGCTGCAACTTCTTTGATCCAAACATTTGTGTGTCAGCAAATCATGCCCCTCCATTGTCCTAGCCTTTTCAATCCCTTCACACCCCTGAATTCAATTACACAAGAAAGAAAAACACAATCAGCATCATTAGGATAAAGGGTCAAAGACAAGCATGGGGGAGTAGTGGGGGTAGGTGGGGGGAGGGGGCGCAAGTTAGCAAGTAGTATGAGGTTCTGCTAAAGTGCGCCATCAAGAAATTGAGAACAAGATTTTGACCTCTTATCTTGTGATTTCCATTGGGCACTGAGCCTCTCATCTAGCCTTTGCTTGGCTTCTCTAGCAACTTCTCCTAGTTTCTCATCTTGGTATTCTTGGTTTGTTGCACTTCTTTCCTATTCAGTCAAATAACACAAGAATTTGTATTATCATGCCATTACAAACACAAGATCTTTATTTGAGAAGGTACATAGAGGCGAATTCAAGATTTAGATGTGGTGGATTCAAACGAGTGTGATCTTATTATAAGTATACAATTTTTAGCTTATGTACATATAGTTCAAACAGAAAGAAATGGATTCAACTACAAGATTCATCGTAGATTCGACTTTGTATATACATCCGATTCAATTAGACAAAGGAGGCACAAAATGGGAGAAGGAATTTGACCTATATATATAACAAAATACAATTTTTCTTCTTCGGCGAAAAGTGTTCAACTTATCACCCTTCAACCACAATAGCTATGACTAGGGGATAGGAAAGGAATTAGTACCTTAGAAAAGCTTGAGCTAAGAATATGTTCATGGCTGCTTGTGTAGAGACAAAGAAAAGATTTCCTTGTAGATGAAAAACCAGATGATGAATCTAACAACCCATTGTTTTTATGAAACTTTCTTCTTCTAGCACATTCAACACCAGCAAGCATACCTGCCATTTTTTACTCAAAACTCAAAAAAGGAAATAAGAAAGAAGAAAAATTAATAGGCTTAACTATTTTCTATGATGTGTTGTTTTCTTTCTCTTTCATTTGGCAAGTGTAATAAAGTTGATTAAATAGAACAATGAAAGGAAGGTGGTAGGAAGGATGTGGGAAACTTCATAGGACTTTAAGTTCAATTTCTTTATTGCTTCTTCTTTTAAAATATTGGTTTAATCATAGAGCTAGTATGCAATTTATTTTAAAACAATACCTTTTTCCATAATTAGTCTTCTTGTTTGATTTTTAAATAATTTTTTTTTTGCATGTCTAATCTTAATGAATATGGAATAAAGTTCCAATATAACCGAGGAGTGTCCATTTTACATAGGTTTAGCAAAATAAATAAAGGAAAATTACCCGCTATGTCCATTTATAAGTAGCTCGTTACAAAAATTGGTCAATTCATAAAATATTATTAATATTAGCCAAATATTACTAATATTAGCCAATTAGATATTTGTAGCAAAAAAATATTAAATTTTTTCTTTCTTTTGAGTGGGTGTTATTAGAATAAATTGGGTACATCTTAAGGAGCTTGAATCTCAGTTTTGGGATGATTTGGTGAAGTTTTGAGGTGGTTTGAATTGAAAATTCGAAGTAAAAACTGAATATGAAAAATAATAATATGTGTATCACATTGTGTATCATTTGTATATCACATATGTATCGTATTTGTATCAATTATGTATCACATGTATATCCATGTATACTTGTGTGTAAGATCCATGCGTGATACATGTTTGATACATGTGTTGCAAATAAATTTTTTTAACTCGATTTAATTACGAATTTTGATATAAAACCAGTCCAAATCACCTCCAATCTTCCTCAAATTTTGTATATTGACTTATCTATATGTTTTCAATGAATTTCAACTATACCAATTGAAAAAAAAAAAATCCTTTTTTGCTTAGATTTTTTTAATATTGTATTTTTTTTTTTGTATTTTATCACCTTATTTTCTACCTCATCTATGAAGTTTCATTTCCGTCTTGCACCTAATGTTGCCAATCACGCTTAAAAATATGGAAGGCGATTTTTGCATGTGATTCTTTGAGAGAAAGAACCTTATTTATTTGGTTTTCCAATTTTTATATGTGCTTTGCTAGTTTTGGTAAGTCTATGATTAATGGCTAGAGTTTGATAAGTTGAGACTTATTTGAGACATTTGTGTAAGTTTCCCATAAATAAATAAAAGAAAAGAGGTGTGGAATGAGTTCTTGGAAAGAGAACAAGGGGGAGAATTTGGGCCAGATCTACTACAGTAAGAATTTGGGCTTCTTAAATGGTGAGAGAGAAATTGGGCCAAGCTATTGTTGGGCCAAATTATAGGGTCAACTGCTGTTCAAAAGCACAAGGGACCACGTGAATAGTCCAATATTATCCAACTAAGGATCTCTCTCTATATATATATATATGCACACTTTGCATAACAAGACAAATTACATTTGGGCTACACATGAAGAGATGAACGCTCGCCTCTGCAGATATGCGGGTATAAACTAGGGATCATTATCAAATAATCGGCTGGATACAATTATAATTTTTCTAGTCGGTATATATATATATATATATGGTAAAATTGATTTATATTAAATGATTAAATAATGGCGTGACACATGGAACCGGAAACATGCAGAAAGATAATCGAGTAAGAACCAAGACCGGGGATAACAACTGCGCTTGATATCGAATAGAACCCGAAGGGAGCATAATCAACGGGAGCGGGTCGAATATTTGTCACCAGATGTCATTTAATGTAGAATATTCCCTAATATTAAATAGGTAGCCGTTGTAGAGAATTTTAGCATTCATGGTCTGCCGTTACATATTCATCAATGGCCCCCTTTATTGTCATTTAAGATGGGCCTGGCCGTAGGATCTTATTCCTTATGTATAACAATAAATAGTAGTTTCAACAGCCATTGTAAGGGGAAGAAATCTTTGGCAAAATTTGTGCTACATTCTATTCTCGAGCTAAATAATACAACATTACTTTTTCTTGCATATTGTTCTTATTTCTGTCCTCACAGACGTTGCTCTCGGGGTCAAGCCTGTCATTTCCTTTGATTTTAGCGCTAAGTCTTATCTTTAATCTTATTTATTTATCATTTTCGGAGAAAATCAGCCCGCTTATCTGTAAACCACAAAACAAATTCAACTGTATTATTTTACAAATAAGCAAATACCTCACCAACTATATTTAGTTCATTTATTAACGATCTCTTGGTAAAAGAGCTATATAACAAAAAAAAAAAAACATTTGTAATATGGCATTAATCGATCTTTAGGTAGAATCCTTTTGAACTAGTGATATTCTATGCAAGAAGAAATTCTCTAAATCTATTTTTACATCAAATCAATAAATATAAGACATGTATTTTATACACATTAAATGATATATATTTTCACTTTAATTTTTAATTGTTAAGATTGAATATTTAATTTAATTTAAATACCGAGTGTAGATAAATATTTATCATTTATAATTTAGTATTCAAAATTTATTAACTTTATTAATTTAAATTCGTACCATATAAAATACATTAAAATAAAAGAAACTCTACCATAAGTTTTTATATCTATACGGCTTGAAATCGAGATTAACAGCTTGTTTGGATGGTTGTTACCCATTGTATCGTATTGTATTGTTATGCTAAAACAATATTTGTTTTGATTGTCTATTTAAAATTGATTGTATCGTATTGTTAAATCCATTATTTTGGAACAACCAAAAGCCCCATTTTATGAAACAACCGATTTGGTGTGGTGCGATCGTTTCCTATTTTCTTTTCTAATTATGTCCTTACTTATTACTCCATAATTCTATTTTATCTTTTAATTTTTATTTTATTTTAACTCCAAATCTCCAATATATTGACCTACTTTGTCTTCTTCCATCTTTTCTAGAGTTGGTTTGCCCCGTTCTTTTTATTATCCAAGTCTCCGTTCGATTCTTTGTCTCTTTTCATAGTTTTAATTTTTTTTTTGGTCTTTCTAATATTAGTTAACTTTTTTTTTCTAGGTTTTTGCTCTTGTTTCCAAACTACGTAATTAAGGATAAATTAGTAGAAAGAGGTTTTCTTAAATTATTTTTATGTGTAATTCTTGATAAATTTTATTTAAAACAATTACGGGTATTTTAGTGAACTTATTAGTTACAGTATTGTACGATACAGTCAAACCAACAACAAAAATATTATTTAACAATATCAAACGATATAATCTATTCAAACGTTGTATTCATAAAACGATACAATATAATACAGTACAATACAATAAAATACATTATAAAATTATGGGTAATAATGATTCAAACGGCTTGCCAAGCTTTTAAGTATTTATACATGATTAGTCTAAACTGTTGTATTTCTGATATAAGAATAGTGAAAAAAAAATCCCCATAGAAATAAATCAAGCTGAAAGCCCTACACATACTCCGCACCCTTTTCCTCACAACACAAATCACAAGCTCTACACTATCCCAATGGAGGACAACGAATTCACCACATCACCACTCTCTCTCAAACAAAAACTCAAAAACTCCCTCTGCTTCTCCTGCTGTTTCCCCCACCACCCCCGTAACACCACTACCTCCACCACCAAACTCCACTCCCTCAATTACCGCCCTCCTCCGACGAAAACCCGTCGCTGATTTGGATCAAGAACGACTTCCCTGATATCAAAGACAAGTGCCGTACGATCTTCAATTTCATCGGTAACGGTAACGGAAACCGACATAAACGGCACTCTTCCGCTGAGTTCCGTTACGACCCGTTAAGTTACGCGTTGAATTTTGAAGATGGGTATGAGGATGATGAAGCCCCTTTTAGGAATTTCTCTTCTAGACTCCCTCCTCCGCCGTCTTCTCCGCCGTTGCCGTCGGTGAAGGCTTTGTCTCTCACGGCGGCGAGCGTGTGAGTACTGGTGGTGGTTACTGGTGAGAGTTTGGTTTTTTTTGGGGAGTATTTTAACTCTATATTTTCTTTTCTTTTTTTATATTTCTGGAAATATATTATAATAGGGGATGAAATTACAGTTTCTGAGCTTTGGTAATTTGTACATAGATAAATCTTTGGTAAAAATGTGGACAGATATTTACACTAAGTCAATAAATATACGTTTTATTTTGTACATACTTACAAAGTTAAATATCTTTTTGGTACTTTAGTGATTTTAGTGTACTAAAATAAAAGTTGAGTGAGTGACTGTCCAGAAATTTTACCCTATAGAATTAGCTTCTTATTATTGATATTAGTAGTAATACTTATTGCTGCAATGAAATTTTGAATGATATTTCTATGAATTAACTGAGCAGAACAATTTATGGATTACTGCAGTGGAATTTAGCTGAGTAATAGTTTGCAGTTATTTTACATGCCTTTTAAAAAATATTAATTAGGAAAGAGATTAAACGATTTTACCTTTATTTATATTTTAAGATAAAATATCTCTTCATTAAATATTTATTTTATTTATGTATTATGTCTATTTTCAAAAATAATTATTATTAAGAGTGCAAAAAAATAATAATTAATTTTATCTTGAATTTTTAAAATAACAGACGGATGGAGTAATATTTACTAGTAACTATTTTCGCAACTGAAATATTTTTCCATGGTTGTTGGTTGTTACATTTGGTAAAAAACAATTATTTGGGAATTTCAAGATTTTTTTGGTGCAGCCAAAATGATAACAGACATGATAGAATCGTAAAGTAACAAACTATGACTGTATTTATGATTTCTATGAAAGATTCTTTTATTCCATCCTTGGTCTCATAGCTAAAAAGGTTTATAGATTTCAAAAACATGGAAACCTGATAATTCCTCCGTTGACTTTTACTTGATATGTATACTAAAAATAGATTTTTATTTTTACTTATCACTTTACGCATATCAAAAGAATGACAAAAAAAAAATATATGTTATACTCACAGTATTTATTACTCATTTCAAATCATTTTCTAAAATTCAACAAAATATGCATCAATTAATATGACTACATGATAAATTATGCACTTCATTTATTATTTCTTAAGGGACGTGAAAAGTCAAAACGTGTCAAGTAAAAGTGAACGGAAGGAGTACTACTTTTATATTCCTCGGCCCCAACAACAAAAAATTAAGTATCATCTCGTAAATAAGATCTACCGAGAATAATGTGTATGTAAACTTTATTCATATTTGATACAAATAGAAAAATTATTTTCGTTAGATCTTTGGCTCGTAAAAAACATAAACTCACCAGTTATGAACACAGTAGTGAAGTGGTGGTATTATTGAATAGTAGTTGGTTTTTTTCAGATAATTTCTTAAAGCAGATAAATTTGCACCTCTCAATATTGGAGAGGTGGTAATAGTTTGAAAAATCTTTAAAAAGTGAAATTTAAAAAAAAAAATGAAACTTACAAACAACCAAGTTCCAGGTAAACTTTTGAGGCTATTGAGACTTTTACTCGAATTCTCTAAAAATAAAAATAACATTACATTCATATCAGATTTTTAAAAATACATCAATCTTCTTCGAGTCGATTTTTTTGGGTTTTTTTTTTTGGGGGGGGGGGGGGTGATGAGGCATTTTTGGAATTTTGGGTGGGTGGGGTGGGGTGGTGAGGCATTTTTGGAATGTCCAATCAAATATTGGTTGAGGCCTTAGCTTTGGTACTCTTATCATATTGCATTGGTGATTTTGTTTAAAGGGCTAATGTCCTACTTCAAGTTGGTCTCTAGTCAACATCAAATCGTTTTTATGCTTTCGTGTTGAATTTTACTATCCTTAACTATTAAAGTAAAGAACAAACAAGCAAAAGTTTGCCAAAGTATTGAGTATTATTATGATGTAGATTTGAGTATAGGTGAGATTTTCTGTCACTTCCACTATGGTCTTTTCCTGCCCCGGTATAATTAATATCAGAGTCGGAGTCAGGATTTAAAGTTTGTGAATTCATGATTCTAGTTCTTTTAAGTTATTGAGCTCTAACTTAATAATTTAAAATATTCAATAATTTTTTTAAGAAAAATATGAAGTTTGGACCAAAGCTACTGATTCGGCAGAACCCGTAGCCGAAAGGTTGGCTCCGCCCGGTTAATATGGCATAAGATTGGCATAATGCTTTGGCAAAAATATATTCCTTTGTAATATCTCAATACTCAATTTGGAAGGTGTAAAATATCTATGGGTTTAAAAAGAAGGCAGAAGACAATAGAGATGTAAAAAGAAATGTAATACATCAATGGTGTATTTTCATATTTGAATAAGATTATCATAGGAAGATTTGATGTACCTATTTCCAAAAAAAAAATAAAAATGATGATCCTACAACTCACACTTGTTTGCTCGAGTCTTTGGTAAAAGCATTAGATATTCAAAGTAATTTAAACTTGATAGAGTTTGACTTTTAAAATTCTCGATATTTTGGTTGAAATTTTATACTTAATACTAAATTTGGTTGAACCACGTAGGTATGGGTGGCAAAATGGTTAAAAGAACACAGTTAACCACCCATATTATCCACTAAAAAATGGGTTGGATAATGAACTTTTTAAAAATGGGTCAAATATGAATAAGAATCATATTATCCATTTAGAAAATGAATAACCAATGGATAACTAATGAGTTTAACTTTTACATTTATAAAGCCTCAAATTGGGGGTTCCTCAAGTTTGAGAGACTAGGAATTCTCCCAAAAGAGTTCATATTCAAGAAGTCATGTATAATATGATTATCTATATTATCCGTTGATTAACCCATTTTTTATCCGTATTAAATATGGGTCTGGTCGGATAATTTATCCGTTTTTAACCCGAACCATATCCAACCCGATCCGCCCGTTTGCCACTCCTACACGCAGGTAATAAGCTACATCGAACACTTGGAGTTGGAGATACTAGTTTGGCTATGGTTGGATAAGAAAAAGGAAAAAAAAAATGATGGAAAGAAAAATTAAAGAGTAGATGACAAAAAGATGTTCACAAGAATAGCTTTAGTGATCGATTAAAACATATATCAAGTCGGATATGATAATTTAGAAACATATAAATTTTCACTCGAAATCCTTTAAAATCTGATAGGGAACGTTTTTGTTTTTAATAAATCTTACGCGACGCAAATTTAAATCAGTCAAAACTTCATTACGAATATCAAACACGAGATGCAAATAAAAACTTTATATCTTGATAGAATTAAATGACAATAAAAATAAGAAAGGAACAAAGGAAATGATAAAGAATTGTTTAACAAATACAACGCACTTGATAGTGAAAAATCAGTATGACTAGCATGACTTCATCCTTAAAAGTATGTAGGCAAGCCAGGACAATTTTGGTGCAGACATTTATGCAATCGAGCAAGACATCATACATACAACTATAAACTACTCCTATCTTTCAACATTTTCTAATGTTATTAATAAAGGTTATTTTATTTCACTAAAGCAAAACCTAAAAATATACTTCTGAAAATTCAAACTAAAACATAGTAGTATTATTTTCTTCGTCAGTTTTGAGTTTATCGAGAATGCTAGTGTTTTTTTTCTAGAAAGAGTGCAAATTGAAGGGACAAGAGCTCGTGGCATTTGCTTTTGCCAAGAATATATAGAATCAAATAATTCAATAATTGCTATTTTGATTTTCCACCTTCAGTTTATGTATCGGATAGTTAGAATTCGCGCTTTATTAAACACCTGGCAGCAAGCACTATTTCTCTTTAACGGATTTTACGCGATACAACTCCGAATTAATCAAAATTTTGAGTATAAAGCGAAAAACAAAAAAGTTATATATTTACACTCAAAATTGAATAACAATTGAATTTGTACGTTGTTTTAAGGATACGTGATCTAACTTGATACAAAACGAAAAATCAGATTAATGTTGAAATAAGCAATGAAAAAATAAATGCAAACCACACAACTTGAACAATCTTAGCCTTGAAGGTTAGTCACGCTCGAGTCAAAAATGCTTTTATCGATACCGGAACAGAATGACAAGATAATGAGAACTAAAAATAATAATATATTGCTTTGTAATGCGTGTTACAGTGTTCTTAATGAATTATCAGACCCCCTTTATATAGTAGATGAGTCCTATTCTAGGTACATTTCTATATAAGGTAAAAATCTCTTGATTTGCTAATTACCGATTCCATGCTGATACGTGCCGAGATTCTCGTCGTAATTTCCATCCGGTCGCGGATATTTCGGTCTTCTGTTAGTTATCCTCGAGCTCGTTCGAGGCTAAGATCGACACCGGACTCAATTTTCCTCGAAGGCAGGTTTTCCGACCTCGGGTTCTAGCTCGGTGAGACTCGGGGTCGATCTTCAGTCCATGGTCTCCATGTTCCAAACCTAATCTACCAAGTTGAAGTCGAGCTCGACTTTGACCGTATACAGATAGTCCCCTCGTTTTTTGGAGAATAATCGACGAGAAACGATATGAGCCTCCGATATCTCTCCTCGGTATTTCTCGTCAGAAACGACAAATTGAACGAAACATCTCGTCAGTCACATCTTCATGGCATTAAATGCTCGTCAGCCGCTGGTCTGCCACTTACGGCTTTGAACCGTCGTTTGGAAACTATAAATATCCCCTTCTTCATTCATTCAAACTTTTTACATCCAAATATTCTCTACTCTTATTTCTTAGAAATTTCAACACTTTTCCAGTATTAAATCTTTGGCTATTCTGAAATCTTTTCACAAGAACTTCAGATTTATTTTTATTCCCAACCATCAAACTTAATCTTTAAATTTCCTCTCTTTCCTTCACCTATCAAAGAAATGGTGAATACTTCAAAGTTCGTTCCCCAAAAAGAAATTCCCTCTACTTCGCAACCGGCTGTAGAGGAAAACGTTTCATCTGCTGCTACTGAGGAACCGACACCGGAACCTCTTCTGAAGATATTCGTTCCTACGGGGTGCCCAACCGGTGCCGATTTCAAGGTCGAGAAAACTTCCTCGGTACCGGGTCGGTGTGAACCGGTCTCGAGATATATATGCTCGGTCACCGACAACTTCCTCTCCAAGGTCAAGGAAGACTATAATTGGGTTGATAAGCACGTGGTGGTTCCTTTGCCCGAGGAAGCAATTACTACCCATGTGGAGAGATTTTTAAGTGTTTACACTTATCCCTTCACGTTGGGCCCCTTGGATCCAGTCATCATCGCCTTCTGTAAGAGGTACGAGGTGACCCTCGATCAAATTCATCCCTCTTTCTGGAGGATAGTAATTCTTCTCCCCTTCTTCGTAAACAAAATCGAAGGGTGTCCTTTCACCATCGATCATCTCATGCGTCTGTACAGTCCCCGACTCTATCGAGCGGGACTAATAAAACTTGCCTGTCAGGCTAGTAAGGCTCCATTATCGAGCATCGACGAGGATTGGGACCGAGGCTAGTTAGGCCGATTTGTTCGAGTGAAGACCTCAGATTTAATCCCGGCCGAGGATATGCCATTTCCCGAGAAATGGAATATGAAACGTAAGTATAACCTTGCCTTCAAGATTTCATTTATCGCTTTTTCTTTTTCTTCCCTTCTCACCGATTTTTCGTGGTAGCGTAACTGTCGCTCGGATGCCGGATGCAGTTCCTCGACTCAAGGAGTGGGTCGATGACATCGTGTCCCAGAAACCATATTCTGAGCGTGCATGGCACAAACTTTTAAAGTGTCGGTGGGAGGCCCGTTCTCACGATTCCGCTCTCGACTCAACAACATTTATGTTTCCTCCGTGTTGCCGAGCCCTTACTTCTTTTCCTTTTCTTTGCAGGCCTTCCCAAGGACGTTGTAATGAGGCCCCCATCTGGCGATGAAGATATCCTCCCCGAACCATCTTCTTCGAGGCAGGATAAATAGAAGAAAAGAAAACGACCTTCGAGTTCTCCGAGCTCCGAGAAGAAGAAATTGAGAAGGAGGCTCGTGCGCAAATCCAACAAAAGTACCAGCGCCTGAGAGCTCCCATCGGACTCACTCTATCAACTGAGGGATGAGTCCGAAGAAGAAAAAGAAGAAGCTTCTGAACTAGTGGCCCGCGTGTGGCCGCATTTCGAGGGACGAGAGGGCCCCGAATCGGAGAGAGGCGACATCGAATTACCCCAAACCGGGGGGGGCGGTGGAGAGGCAGTGGATGTGGCCTCGGAACTAAAGAGAAGCGAGGTCATTTTGCCTCAAGTTAGGGAGGCTGATAAGGAGGCCGCGGCTGGTTTTTCTCGGGCAGAGTACAATGCCCCGAAGGACGCACTTAGAGTGATAGATGTCTTTGAGTTGCCTTCGTTTATCGACTCTATGATCAACGAGCCGCAAACACTGAAAGGTAACCTCGGTGAACGGACCCAAGGGGTAGCAGACTTTAACAACTTCTTTGATGGCTTAGATTCTACCGCCTCAGAAGATGTCACCGGGTTGAGCGACTTACCGGTACCAAAGAAGAGACCGTCTTCGGGAGCCAGCGGGCCTTCTACAAGTCCAAGACTAGTAAACCAGTTCCCAGCTCCGAGTGCATATCCTGACCGGAAGCGGTCGATTATTTTCGGTGCCTGGTGACCGAAGAGGATAAAGCTAAGATGGACGAGGTGGAAGCGCCCTGCCTTTTCAACGAAGCACAACATGCGTTAAATCGGTAATTTTGAATGCCTCTTTATTACGTACTTAGGTTAATTTGCAAACAATCGTAACTCTTTTCTTTGTCCCGCAGGCCTCGGTTCTTCATCACGAGACTTTTATCCGATATCGAGAAGAGTTAAACCATCATGAGGCCGAAACTCGAGAGCTCACTGAGAAGATGGATGCTTATAAGCATCTCAGTGAGAAACTCCAGGCCGAGCAAGAAGTGGTTTGGAAAAAACCTTGGTACGGGCCAAAAAGGTCGAGGAGCTCCAGTCTCAGCTGAGCTCGGTGGTCTCCGGTCAAGAAAATCTGGTCAAGGAGCTTGAGGCGGCCAAGTCAGAGATCGCCGTGGTCAAGGCCGAGGCCGATGAGAAGGTGGCCCAGCACAAGCCGATACCGAGGCGGCTCAACCCCAAGTGAGAAATATGGTGGAGCATACGAACTGGCAATCTCGAAGGGAGGCCCTCGAGGGAGTTCACGCCTGGAGTTTTGACTTGTTGGATGAAATCGAGAATGCCAAGGTATTCGAAGCCAAGACCAGGAAGTTGGCTTATCCAGAGGAGGAATATTCCGAGGGTCTGAAGATTCGGGTGAGTCCGAAGGTGGCGGAGACCCCGAAGGTGATGATGCGGCTCCCGGCAAAGATTAGGCGGCTTCTATTTGACTTTGTTTTTTTTTTTTCATCTTTGCATTTTGTATTATTTGTCAAGGCTTGTTGTGCCTTTGTAATATATATATATATATATATATATATATATATATATATATATATATATAAGTTTTTCGATAATTCTTTGGGTTTTTACTTTCTCTTTATATTTTACAAAGATTGAAATGCCTTAGTATTAAATAGTTAGGTCATGTTCTGGGTTTTGAATAAGCCTTGCCTTTGATTATTCTTAAGACGATGCAGGAATTTTCGGTATGACCGGAAAATTTTTCCCAAAGTACTTATAATTCCTTAGATTATAATTTTGCCAAAGGTACCTTTTGTTACGAGCTTCGGACGTCTCCGAGCCTTTTTTAATATAATCGTAGTCTTTTCAAATTCGGGCAATGCAAAATAAGCTTTGCGCCCTCGGGTTTCGTTATCCCGACACGGCCGTAACCTTTTAATTCGGGCAGTGACAAATAAGCTTTGTGCCCTCGGGTTTTGTTATCCCGGAATGACCGTAGCCTTTTAGTTCGAAAAATGCCAAATAAGCTTATGCCCCCGATGTCTGATAGCTCGGACCGTCCGAGTTTGTTTTCGGGCAGCTGTCCCCGAGTGAGAGTTATTGTTCGAACTTGAATTAAGGTGGCCCTTGGGCTCGATACCGTCAGGGGGTCATATGTAGGAAATTCTTCGAGAAATGCAAGAAATATTTTAAAGGACAAGATGTTTATGCGCAAGGAAAAGACTTCTTTTTGTTTTTGTGCATAATAGTTACACATGTATACGTGCTTTATGCCACGGTCCGAGCAGTCTATATGGGCACAGTTCATTTGACCATTTGTCCCTTACAATGAATTCTATTGATCTAGACCATTCAATCTTGAAGTCTCTTTCCATGCTAAAGTCGATATCCGAGGGTAATGCCCCCCGGTGTTCGGGGCTGATCAAAGAGAGGCCTTGAATGCTGTTGTGATCATCATCATTGGCTCGTAGCCGGTCTTTAACTCTAAGTTAGCATGATTTACTGGTTTCCTCATTAAAACCTTGCCGTAAAACCCATTTGAGACAAAATCGATTCAAGGGAAAAAGAGTGCAACGCGTGCTTTCAGACCTAAAATCTCGTATCATCCCTTGTTGGTTACTTGCAAGCGTTAGTTTAAAATGTAAATAAAAGAAAGAACGGGGTCGTACCTTAGTAGTAATATCGCTTTAAGTGATTTATATTCTAGTTGTTCGGTAGTTGCTCGCAGTTCATTGTTCTGAGTTTGTAGGATCCTTTTCCGGTGATCTCGATAATTTGGTACGGTCCTTTCCAGTTTAGCCCCAATTTTCCTTCGTTCGAGTTTCGAGTGCTCAGTGTGACCTTCCTTAGTACCAAGTCCCCGGTATTGAAGTGTCAAAGGTTGGCCCTTTGATTGTAATACCTTTCGTTCCACTATTTTTGGGCTGCCAGTCGGACAAGGGCGGCTTCGCGCCTTTCATCTAATAGTTCCAGGCTTGTACTCATAGCCTCGTCATTTGATTCCTTCGTTGGGTATCAGAATCTGATACTTAGTTCTACGACTTCGACCAGAATCAGAGCTTCGGTGCCATAAACTTATGAAAATGGGGTAGCCCCGGTACTGGAGTTCGAGGCCGTACGATATGCCCATAGGACTTCGGGTAGTTTTTCCTTCCATCTCCCTTTGGCATCGGTTAACCTCTTTTTAAGGTTTTGGAGTAGGTATTTTGGGTTACTTTTCTCAGAACCAAGTCTCCTACTTTGAAATAACTAAAGTTGGCTCTTCGATTATAATATCGCTCCATTCTCTACTTTTGAGCCAACATTCTTACATGCGCCAAGTCCTTGCGTTCCTCGAGCAGTTCCAAGTTGATTAACATCGCTTTGTTATTCGATTTTTCATTTGCCTAAAAATATCTCAAAGTGGGTTCACTTACTTCCACCGGGATTAGGGCTTCAACAACGTACACAAGGGGAAAATGAGTTTCTCATGTACTCAATTTGGCTGTTGTTCGGTAGGCCCATAGAACTTCGGGCCATTTGCCTTTTGCCGCTTCCAAAATTTTCTTGAGGTATTGGATAATCACTTTGTTTGTTGACTCCTCTTGACCTTTTGCGCTCGGATGATAAGGGGAAGATGCGATCCTCTTTATATTCAAATCTTCGAGGAACTTTGTAACTTTTGCATCGATAAACTGTGGCACATTATCACATGTTATTTCTTTTGGTATTCTGAATTCGCATATTATATTTTCCCATAGGAAATCAACCACTTTGCGTTCTACGATCTTCTGATAAGGACTCTCCTCCACCCATTTAGAAAAGTAGTGAGTCAAAATTAAAAGAAACCTTACCTTTCCGGGAGCAGGTGACAGCGGTCCGACTATGTCCATCCCCAATTACATGAATGGCCATAGGGGCAAAACCGGATGTAAGGGTTCTATCGGTTGGTGTACTAGCAGTGTGTAGCGTTGGCACTTATCACATTTTCGTACGAAGTCTTTGGCGTCTTGTTCCATGCGAGGCCAATAATATCCTGCCTGTACTAACTTCAACACCAAGGAATATGTGCTTGAGTGATTGCCGCATATCCCTTCATGGATTTCTCTCATGACATAATTAGCTTCTTACGCTCCTAAGCACCAAGCCAGCAAGCCTTGGAAGGATTTTCAATACAATTGGCCTCTTTTGAAGCTATAACATGCAACTTTGGAGCGTAAAGCACGTGATGCTTTGGGGTCTTCGATCAACTTCTCGTGCCCGAGATAGTTGATTATTTCATTTCTCCACTCCTAGACCAGACTAGTCGAATTCACCTCATAATAACCATTTGTATCTAGGACTGAGTTCATCAGTTGCACTACCGTCTCGGATTCCGATCCCTTCATTTCTGTCGATGATCCTAACTTTGCTAATGCATCCGCTTCTGTGTTATCCTCTATTGGGATATAAGTAATTGACCACTCCCGGAATCGTGCCAAACGAGCCTAGACCTTTACCACGTATTGTTGAATACATTCTTCTTTGGTGTCAAAGATCCCGTATACCTGATTTACCACTAGCTGCGAGTCACATTTGATTTCTATAACCTCGGAATCAAGTCCCTGGGCACATTCGAGCCTTGCAATCAAAGCTTCAAACTCTGCTTCATTGTTAGTTAAAGGGATCGTTCTGATGGCTTGCCTTAAGATTTCCCCTGAAGGCATGATTAAGACTATTCTGAGTCCAGACCCTTTTACGTTAGAAGCTCTATTCGTAAATAAGGTCCAAACCCCCGATGTCAATTCCGACACCGTTAATGCCTTCTTGTTTGCAAGAGGCAGTAGTCCCGGACTGAAATCGACCACGAAGTCAGCCAAGACTTGCGACTTAATTGCAATTCTTGGTTTATATTCTATGTCGAACCCACTCATTCGACGACTCATTTGGCCAAAATTCCCGAGAGCTCGGGTTTTTGGAGGATGTTCCGCAAAGGAAAAGTAGTCACCATAGCTATCGGGTGGCATTGAAAGTAGGGCCTCAGCTTCCGAGCGTTGACTACGAGAGCTAAGACTAACTTTTCCAAATGTGGGTAACGAGTTTCTGCTCCCGCTAAAATTTTGCTAACATAATAAATGGGAAATTGCGTACCTTCGTTCTCCCGGACTAAAACCGCACTTACCACAACTTCTGAAACCACGAGGTAGATTAGCAATGTTTCACCTTTTTTTGGTTTTGAGAGCAATGGAGGACTCGATACATACTTCTTCAGATCCCTTAGAGCCTATTGGTACTCTGGTGTCCATTCGAAATTATTTTTCTTTTTGAGCAGTGTGAAGAAGCGATGACATTTTTCCGACGAAAGGGAAATGAACCTGCTCAAAGCTGCTAATCTTCCTGTGAGTCTTTGGACTTCCTTTACGTTCGACAATTGATCAGGGATGCCCTCTATGGCCTTGATTTTATCGGGGTTTACCTCAATTCCCCTTTATGAGACCAGAAATCCTATAAACTTACCAGAACTGACCCCGAACGCGCACTTCTCGGGATTAAGTTTCATGTTATGCTTCCTCAGGATGTCGAATGTTTCTTACAAATGCTTAAGATTGTCATATGCATTCAAAGACTTAATGAGCATATCATCTATATAAACTTCCATAGTCTTTCCTATTTACTTTTCAAACATCTTATTTACGAGCCTTTGATAAGTGGCTCTAGCGTTTTTCAACTCGAAGGGCATTACATTGTAACAATATATACCGAAATTCGTTATAAACAAATTTTTTTCCTAATCTTCCGGGTTCATCTTGATTTGGTTGTACCCGGAATAAGCATCGAGGAAACTCATCAACTCGTGCCCAATTATGGCATCAATCATTTGATCGATATTTGGCAGTGGGAACGAGTCTTTCGGGCATGCCTTATTAAGGTCTTTATAGTCTACACATATACGAAATTTATTGTTCTTCTTAGAAACTACTACTACATTGACTAGCCAGTTCGGATATCTTACCTCTCGGACCGAACCAATTTTAAGCAAGCAGGTTACCTCTTCTTTGACAAATTTATTCTTGGCCTCGGTAATAGGGTATTTCTTTTGTCTTACCGGAGGTACGTTAAGATCCAAACTCAACTTATGCATGGCTATTTCTGTCGGGATACCTGTCATATCCTCGTGCAACCATGCAAAACAATCAACATTAAATTTAAGGAATTCAATAAAACCAGACCTGAGCTCCGGGTGCAGTCATGTCCTCAAATGGAATTTTCTTTCTAGAAATTCTTCGAACAATGCAACTTGCTCCAGTTCCTCCACCATGGACTTCGTTGCGTCCGTCTCCTCTGAAACTTGGAAATATCTTGGCAACTGATATTTTTCTGTTGACTCTACCTCCGGGCTAACTCCTAGTAGTACGGGAGTAGGTGTCGTTTTCTGTAATTTCTATGTTGTGCATTCCTTCCCTTTGCTACTGGAAACGGAGATTGCATTCATCTCCCTTGCTTCCGGTTGATCACCTCTTATCTTCTAGATTCCTACGGGCATTGGAAACTTGAGCAATTGGTGATATGTTGAAGGTACAACTTTCATCTCGTGTAACCATGGCCTTCCTAGGATGATGTTGTATCCCATGTCACCATCTACTACTTCGAAGAGAGTTGTTTTCATTACTCTTTCAGCATTCATGAGTAGTAAAATCTCTCCTCGGGTCGTCACACTTGCAAGGTTGAATCTAGCGAGGAGCATTTTTTGCCGGAATAATGCTTTCGGCGAGTTTAGATTGCTCTAATACTCTCCATTGTATGATATTAGCCGAACTTCTTGGATCCACTAGAACACGTTTAATCTTAAAATCTAACATATTTAAAGAAATTACCAGTGCGTCGTTGTGTGGTAACAACAAGTCGTCTGGGTTCTCCTCCGTGAAAGTGATATCGTCTTCCCGGAGTTTTTTACTATAAGTTATTGATACTTTCGTCTTCGGCGCTTCCGAAAAGGTGACCCCGTTAATCTCATTCCCCCAAAGATCATATTGATCGTTTGGCGTGGGGGTTCTTCTCCTGATTTCGAAGGTTCCGCATTATCTCTGTTACGACCATAATTGTTCTTAGCTCAGTCACTCAAAAATTCTCTGAGGTGACCATTTTTCAACAGTGTAGCCACTTCTTCCTAGAGGTGTCGGCAGTCCCCTGTCCGGTGATTGTTCGTCCCATGGTACTCGCACCATAAGTTGGGATATCTCTAACTGGAATCGGATCTCATAGGTCTCGGGAATCGTGCCTCTTTAATTTTTCTTATGGCTGACACTAATTCCATTGTACTAATGTTGAAGTTATATTCCGATAACTTGGGGTAAGAAGGATCCCGAGTCCCCGACGTCTCTTTATCCTGGAGTGATATATTGTTCCGACCACGATCGATCCCTCTGTCAATGATGAACTTGTTTGTTGCCCGGAAGTTTCTGTCACGGCCTTCGGTCCACTCGTAGGGCGCAAATTGACCCCTTGAAGTTCATTTGTTCGCGTCGTAGTCGTCCTTTGATTTTTCTATGCTCTTATCCCGTCCTTTGGCCGATGATGTGGAATCGACCTGGTCATCTTCGATCCTTATCTTTGACTCATACCAGTTGTGGACATCTGCCCAAGTTGTTGCTTGAAATTCAAGCAAACTCTCCTTCAGCTTCCGGTACGCATCTAAACTTCTCGGATTCAATCCTTTTGTAAATGTTTCAGCTGCACATTCGTCTGGGACAAACGGGAGCAACATTCTTTCTTTTTGGAATCGGGTAACAAACTCTCGTAATAATTCAGATTCTCCTTGTGCGATCCTAAATATGTCAGCCTTCCGGGCTTGTACTTTTCTAACCCCGACATGAGCTTTGATGAAAGAATCTGCGAGTATCTCAAAGGAATCTATGGAATGCTCGGGTAATAATGAATACCACGTTAGATCTCCCCTCATGAAAGTTTCACCAAATTTATTTAGCAACACAGATTTAATTTAGTGAGGAGGTAAATCATTTCCTTTTACCATTGTTGTGTAGGTGGTAATATGCTCTCGTGGGTCTGAAGCCCCGTCATACTTTGGCACTTCATGTATTTTCAACCGCTTTGGGATTAGTTATGGTACCACACTCGGCTTATACGAAAATTGAGTATACTTCTTCGAGTCCGTGCCTTTCAATATTGGTGGCGCACCCGGGATTTGGTCTATGCTGGCATTTACTTCCCTTATAAATCTTAAAAGTTCATTTTTGAATGGGTCGTCTTCATTGTTGAGACCAGATCTACTCCCCCCGGCCCATCGGAGCCAACTTCGCCCCTGGGAGTGTTGTTGTCGACTCTCTGCGTTGTTTGGTTTGCGGGAACACCGGGAGAAATTGGATCTCGTCTGTTTGTATTATTTGAAGCCCCCCGATAGTGCCTGTTTCAGTTTCGTCATAGCGTGAGATACCCTAGAATGATTGCATGTTGCTCTTGCAGGACCCTCACCGCATCCACGACATGCTCCTCATCTGCATCATCGGGAGTTGTATCCCGAACCTGTTGAGGATACTACCGGTCATGCACTGGCGTGGTGTCATTCTCCTTATTGCGGGTGTCGCTGATTGAATTCTCTAAATGAGGTTGATCCTCTTGAATTTCAGGGTCCTGCGTATTGTTAACAGTGTTATCTGCCATTTTTATGATTTTTGTAAAGACAAAATAATCAAATCGCGTTAGTAAAAAGGGCAAGGATCAATTTAATTGCACGGTTGTCTAGGACCCACGGTGGGCATCAAACTGTTTACCCGTAAAATGGTACAGTTAAATTTGTACGTGATTTCTAGATAAGTAAACTAATTTGATCTTGAAATAATATAATAATTGAAGAAATATTTAATACTAAGCCTCGAAATGTAGATGAAACAACAGAGATGACAGTTCCGGGAACGAGGTTTCCGGGCACAACAATGATAAGATCAAAAAGAAAGAAAATAAGATTGTATTAAGCTTTTGTATAGAATATAGTGTAAGTTTAGCCAGCAAATTTGTATCCTTATCAATGATAACTGAACTTACTATTTATAGCTATGTCTAGGGAATTGAGTCCTAGGATCGTGTCCTCCTTTAATGTCAATTATGAGGGTTATTGATGAAGACATAACGGTGAACATAAATGCCAAATTCTCTGTAGCGAACCGTCGCTTTTATTGCTGCAGAATATTACCTATTAAATGCTACCGGGCGCAGAACATTTAACACACCTTTATTGAACGTTATCTTTTCTGGTGACAAGCGGAATGGCTGCGTTCGGTCTTCGGCCATCCCTGTCTTGGGTTTCATGTGTCCTCCCTTTAGACGGCCACGTGTCCTATCATATTTCACCCCATATAGGGGCAAATGCGGGAATAGAGCTGGAGAAGAGGCTGATTCAAGAGTTAAATTATGAGTTTAACCTTTAAGTATCTTAATATTGAAATTCATTATATGTTTAGAGTTATGAATTTATATTTGTTATAATATTAGTAGATTTTTACATATAATTTATATTTTGCGTAAAAAATATTGGATTCATATGAATTCAATACCTATAAGGTGTATCCGGCCCTTGCCCGAACGTAGTTTTATTCGAAGTATCTGATTGAAGTAAATCTAATTCTACTCCTGGATGAATATGTTTACAAACTTGTAACTTCCGTATTTCTATTTAATTATGATCAAATTTCTTTTTGTATATCTAATTTTTTAAAATGTGAAACAAGTTCTGTTATATGCAAGATAATTGACTTTGGAACTGCAGCTTATCTAAGAGTAGGGATCTTTGGCATCTAAGGTAATTATCCCTTTAGATTGTGTCAAGGAAAAGTTCATATTTAGGAAAAGCTGCATTGACATGAGTTAAATGTGTGTAATATATCGGGATGCATCTTTTAGCCAACTTTTAATCTGGTAATTTAATTTGAAAGCATGTCCCAAAATATCAAATACAATCATACATATCTATAACAGTATCCATTTGAACATCAATTCACTAAAAAAATTAAGTTTTTCTCGGAACCGATTTTTATCTTATGTTATGATATATGTCCGCTATAACAACACTTTACTATAACAACTAAAAAATATCGGAACAAACGAGGTTGTTATAGAGAAGTTTGACTGTAGATAAAACAAGATATCAACTTGAATTATTTTTATACTTTAGTTTCCATTTAATTATAACTCATACAAATATTTTTAGAATATGCATATCGTTGCATTTGTTTTCTTTAAGTTTTAAAAACTAAAATGAGATTCAGAAAAATTGTTAATTTGTTGACATGATGAATATTGAATTAAGTACTAAAACAAATACGAAGAAGAACGACTTGAGTGGAATCAAAGTTTCAAACATGATTTATCACTTTTAGGAACTTGCACTTTAACTTGATTATTTATTTTTCAACTCAAACACATGCTTTGAGTATTAAGTATGTTATTTTTTAAAAGATTTATTTCATCAATATAGGGTACAGGCACAACATGTGTATCATATGACTAGTTAGATAGAAAACTTTAAATATATAATTTTACTCAATATATAATACAGTTATGAAGGATAAAGAATGAATATATTGTCAACTACAATTTTAATTCAAAATTTAAATCTCTTTTCCATTTTTGTAAAAAGTTCTCATTTAAGAAGGGTGATAGTGGAATTTGAACACACATATATTGTGTGGGATGCTACTGCTTTGATGGATGTTCCGCCCTATACACTCTCAAATTAGTAACGGCTGTTGTATTGTTGTTCCCAAAGTATAAAAAAAGTTAAATGTAATTAAGTTTTGAAAGGAGAGGGATAAATCTGTCGATTTTCCCTTCTCTAATATACTTGAAGCAAAATAAAAAGTCTCAATATAATAAAAATGGAAAAATATATAAGTACCCTCCCTCTCCGACCTATGACAGAAGTTCTGATTAAACACATTTCTTTTTGGGGTCCTATTATCTACTTATACTATTTTGAGAATATAATTAGTTGCACCTTAAAGGCTTTAGTTGTAGAGTGTGTGTATATCACTCTCTTTGAGAGAGTGAGAAGAAAAAAAGAAAATATTACTTTCTTACTTTTATTAAAATTAAAAATATACTTTTCATTGTTCTGATTATTGATACTGCCTTTTCCGTTTATTTTTCGATTCTTAGGTCGTTGTAACTGTCTTCCTGACGTATGTTATTGTTACTGTTCCATTGCCTCTTTTTCATCTGCTTGTGCCGAGTGTCTTTCGGAAGCAGCCTCTCTACCCTCCAGAGTATGGATAAGATCTGCGTACACATTACCCTTCCCAGACCCCACATGTGAGATTATACTGGGTTGTTTTTATTATTGATATTGTTGTTGTTGTTGTTGTTGTTGTTGTTGTTGTTGTTGTTGTTATCTTTTTCTTCTTCTCATCTACTTCACTATTCCCGTCAATAACATACAACACTTGCCGACAACTTTTATGGCCTTCTTCTTTAATTTTTTCGGTTAGTCTTCTTCCTCTCTGAGCCTCTCGAACACACAAATTACACTTTCATAAAAAAATTATACATATGTAAAGCAAAACTACTCAACTCTGGAAATATCCATCATCGAAATTTTTTTTCTGTCGAGAAAAATGGTGTTTTTTAAATTTTGAACTAAAAGAATCTTTGTTCTTACCTATCAGATACACATGTATTCACATCATTCACCATCACTTACTTCTTAATTATAAGAACTACCATTTCAATGCCCCCACAATCACCGGTGATAGAAACCATCCAAAAAACTTTCACCATAATAGCCATTTAAAGACCTCATGCCTAGTTTAGCATCAAAAGAAAAAAAAAAAGATTGGGGGCAAAAAATTAAAACATGGAGTGAAACTTTGTTGTAGCTAGTTTGGTGGTGATGGAAGTGTGAAAAAGAGAAAAGACAAAGAAAAAAAAATAAAAAGAGTTTTTTAATGAAATATACACTTGTGTAGAGCGTATAGTTCACCTTCCACCAGAAATCTGGTTGTAGTGGAGGGTGAATTTATTTTATTTTAAAATTTTTCGGGAGGTAATAGGACCCCAAAAAAAAAAGTGTATAGTTAGAATTTCGGTTATAGGTCAGGAGTTACTTATGCCTTTTCCCTAAAAAAAAAATTGTAAAGAAGTTAACACATCCTAGCATAATCTTTTGCTCATTGTTGTACCACCACTAGACAAATTCTAAAAAACGAATTAAAATTACATTTAATTTCTTACTCCACAAGCAATGTGTTTGCTCAACTTTAATCAACTCGAATAATTAAGCAAGCTAAAGTTAAGTTTTAAGTATAGTTGTGAGATCGCACCAAATTTCGTATTAGGAAAATCTCATTAATTATTTTAAAATAATTAACATATGGGAGACTGATATGGTTAAGGCTAAACTTGTACTCAACCTCTCAAACAAGAAAAAGACGTGTAACTGCTGAAACTGAAAATTTAAGACTAACTTTGCAAGCACATATCATCATATTTTGTGGAGATTTGTACGTGCATTTCTTGTGCCAATTCAAATTTATTCAATACTCATAAAATTTCAGTGAAAGATGCATTTCTTCTACTCTTTTTTTTTTTCTAATCAAAACTGTAAAAACCTTAATCTGACAAAACCTCTGAACAAGTACTGACTTTTTTTTCTTTCGCACTGTTAGTAATCTTTTTTTATTTTTTGATGAGTCTGTGAATAGAAGAAGGAAAAGGGGTGGACTTAGCTTTTCTACACAAATAGTTCATAATGAAATTGGAACGATATTGCACCATAAATTTTTTGTTTTTTTCATTTGGTGTTCCGTGCCTGCTACCAATCCAGTTTTGCGCCGGGAAAAAGGTGACTTCATTTTTCAGGCTCTAACGTGAGATGGTACTTACGTGAGGTATATTCAGGATTCGAAGTTTATAGATTTCTACATCGATCTCAAGTTAATATTATAATAATAATTAAATTCATAATAAATACTTATAGATATTTAGTGAATCTTTTAGGGTTCGTTTGATACAAGGTATAAGTGATAATTAATCATAGGATTAAATTTAGATGAGTTTATCCCACGTTTAATTGAGATAAAATTACGGTATAATTAATCTCGGGATTAGTTATCCCAGGATTCTAGTATTTTTTTTATCCCCATGAAAAAGTAGAATAACTAATCCCGAAATAACTAATCTCCCACTAACTTCGTTTCCCTTAGTATACATTAGGGGTGTACATGGATCGGGTTGGTTCGGTTTTTATCAAAACCAAACCAAATCAACTATATCGGTTTGGATTGGTTCGATTTTATCGGGTTTTCGAGATTTTTTGTTACATGAATATTATTTCAACCTTATTTTGTTAAATTTTGATAAGTAAATATATATTTAGTAAAAATTTAAAAAATTGACAAACATATGATCTATTAAAATATTCTTATGTGAGAATTTTCTTTGTAATACATGATAGTTTTTTAATCATCTGACAATAATTTTTCGTTGATGTACACTTTCAAGGTTAACCAAATTTAATAATTAAATATAAAAACCAAAATGATACATAAATAATAATGATATGTTCTATTTAATTTTAAATTATTGAATACCACGTCAATAATTTAGAGGATTTTTTAGGGCTAGTTTAATACAAGGGATAATGGATAATTAATCATGAGATTAAATTTAGATGAGTTTATCCCACGTTTGGTTGAGATAAAATCACGGTATAATTAATCTCGAGATTAGTTATCCCGGGATTATAGTGTTATTTTTATCCCTACGGGAGGGTGAGATAACAATCCCAGGATAACTTGTTTCTTAACCAAACGAACCCTTAGTACACATACATGATTTGGGTAAAAGATAACGGATTCACGTGATCCCGTAACCAATACACTAGATCCGACCTAGATACTTACTATCTCACTACGACCGTTGATGGTATGCTGCGCAACCAATTAATCCATGGTTAATATAGTTTGCTTGTGTTTATATTAAGCGTACCTTGTCCTCACAATCTATTATCTACTTTTTTCTCCTTTCAAAACTATGCAATGGAGGTCCACAAATGAGTTAGGCTTCAAATTAAACCAACCGAATACACAGTAAACTAACAAAAACAAAAATTTAGTGTAAAAATTCCTCAGAGATATAATATAAGTATAACTTAAACCCTTTTATTTGTACTTTCAAATGAAACTAATCTTGAATTCTGGGTAGAAATCTCGTCATTATTGTGTTTAAATATTATCCTAGGCCATGTGCCCATAATCAGCTCAGCGTCTTGTTAATTATGTGTCAATTGATTAAAATTATGTACGTATTTATTTAAAATCTTTTGACTTAGAAAGTGAATCTTACCATTTTGACATTAATAAATGATTGATTAACTCAATCATCGGATTGTCAGTATATTATATTGATAATGCAAAAAGGAATATCCTAACTTTATGTCCTCTTCTTTATTGCAATTTTTTGCTACAAATGTTCCTTTGTACCTACGTTGCCCCGTTTGGACATAAAATAATTTTTTTTTTCCGAAATTTTTTTACTTTTTTTTAAATTAGTGTTTGGCCATAAAATTTTTAATTTTCACTTGAAGAAGAATTTTGGAATTTTTCGAAAATTTAAAAAATTCCAAAAAGTTATTTTTCAAAATTTTCAATTAAATCAATCACAAAACTTAAAAAGAACCCAAAATAACATTCATGTCCAAACACAACTCTAATTTTCAAATATCATTTTCACTTAATTTTTTTTTTTTTGAAATTTTACAATTCTTATGTCCAAACGTCCACTTAAGTAGGACGAATTTTGTAGAGAGTAATAAAGATACAGTATTAAATTGGAAATATGACCGAAAAAGGCCACTCACAATTGTATACCGCATAGTATGACGCACACAATTTGAGAAATTATAGATAAAACTCAAACTTAAGGGAAAAGGAGAAAAATTTATAGTTGTAACTTGTAAGTACAATTTCTAATTCACCTAGCTAAGAAAACCATTTTTTTTTCATTCATTTTAACCGACTTCGAGTATATTTCCTCATGATTTTCCTTAAAGAAATGTAATTAGTAACAAATTTAGAAAAATAAAATAGCTTATACAATTAAGATGGAAGTTACATAAAATATTCATCTCTAAACAAAAGCTAAATCTGAAAAGGGCCAAAAAAATAAATTAGCTATACATCATCATCTTTTTTCTCAAGATGTTGTTTAAGTAAGTCACACCCCAAGAGCCAGTAACATTAGGGGTACATCTACCTTGGCCTTCGTCGAAAATTTTATGTAAATATGTATATATAAATAATAAGAAAAATAAAAATAGCGGGTATAAATATAAATAATGACATTATTTGTCTTTATAGTGATTTTTTTAAATATTATCCACATTGTTTACAAAAAATTCTGGATACTCTACTGAAATCATAATAACCCGAAAAAATTGAAATCATAATAACCAGTAAAAGTGAAAAAGAAACTAACCTTGAAAAATGGCTAGATCCCTTTCCCAACCATTTAATTTGAAATAAAGAAATACTAACAGAATACTATCAGAGGCGGAGCTAGAATTCGAACCTTATGGGTTCGAGATTATAATTCTTTTAAGTTATTGGGTTCTAAATTAATATTTTGTACATATTCATTGAATTTCTTAATACAAATACAGTATTTGAACAAAAGTTATTGGGTTCGGCCGAACCCGCAAATAACATTGTGGCTCGGCCCCTGAATACCATGACCGCCATACTGGAAAAAAGAAGAAAAAGAAGAACAATATTCACAAAAAATGCAAAAGGGTATAAAACTCAAGTAACTTTTGTTTTTTTCTTACTTAAAAAAAGGAGTAGAAACTAAGAGCGTTTTATGCATCAGAAACAAAAAAAGGTGTTAAATCATTTTCATCCAAAAAAGAAACAAATTTATGCCGCTAAAAGGAAATGAGTTCTATTATTTTCTTAAAATAGAAAAATAAAAAAAGGTTAGAGAGAAGACTTCTTACATTACTAACTTTTTACTTCACAAAGAAGGAAAAAGAAAGTAATGTCAATTAGGAAATGACGAAAAACAAAAAGGAAAGGAAGATTCAATTATTCTTGTCTTCTTCTTAATTCCATTCTCAAACGTAAGATATTTCGTAAGGTGAAGAGAGAAACGTTAACTATCAAGATTTTTTTTTATTCACAAAGTTTGAATTCAAATTATTTGATTAAAAGTAAATGAATTAAAATTTGAAATCAAAGAATTTTTTGATCAAAACACTTGATGGTATCATTTATAAAGCTCATTCAAAGAGAAGATGATGCTACCTTT
This sequence comes from Nicotiana tabacum, assembly GCF_000715075.1. NCBI lineage: Eukaryota > Viridiplantae > Streptophyta > Magnoliopsida > Solanales > Solanaceae > Nicotiana > Nicotiana tabacum. Next base: position 13,148,512 of record NC_134097.1, on the reverse strand, counting down.
GTTGGTTTTATTTTATAGAATGATGTTTGATTTTGGATGTTAAGTTAAAAAAATAATTGAAATATAAGTTAAATATATATTTATTATTTTCAATATATCAAAATTTTCTTAATTTATTTTATCTTCGACATGCCATGTCATTTTCATTACAACAATAGCATCAAAAGTATAATGAGAAATTCTGAATCACAAAGTTTCAAAATTTATTACTCCAATTTTTAATAATTCAAACAATATTTTATATTAGATTCCTAATTTTAATTTAGACCATTAAAAATTGCGATGAGATAAAATAAAATTCTTTAATTTTTAATATATAACGTGAATTCAAATTAATTGAATCATACCAGAAATAAGAAGACAAAAAAGAAAACAAAGAAAAAAATTTAGATCCTCCCTTTAGCTCCATTACCACATTTGACTGAAATTAGCAAATTGCACAATTCTGCATGAACTCTTCCACGTGCCCTTTCCCCCTTCACTTTCTCTTTCTCTCACTACACTCACTACATTTTGATTTCTATTATTGTAATAAAACAGAAAATTATATTCTGCAACTTTTTTTTTCTTCAAGAAATCAAAAACGAGGCACCCTTCTTGTTTCATCTCTACAATTTGATAGTGACCTACGCAGCTTTTTTTCCTCCTTTTTTTTGCTTCACCTCTTCCCCTACAGCGCACATTTTTCTGCAAAATCTCTCAGAAAAAAGAGCACAAAAAGAAGAAAAAAAATTGCCCATTAAAAAAAATCGTATCTTTTTTGCATATCAGCTGCTAAAAATATAGAGATTAGCAAGAAAGTGTTGTTCTTGTTCTTGTTTTTTGAGGTAATTTTCAGTTCTTGACTCTTGGTTACTGAATACATATATTTGCTAAAAAAACCCTTTTGATTTACCTATATTGTGTTAAGCCCCATTAGGGTTTATTTGAGGTTCAAAGTGGCTGTTAGTGGTATTGGTCTATTCGGTTTTCTTGGTTTGTATAGTAGCTCAATGTAAAAAAGGATAAACCCTAGAATTAAAACAGCAATTGTAGGTTTTTGGGTTGAATCAAGATTTGGGCTTTGAGGAAAAAAAATGAATTTTGATTTGCCTATATTTGCGTAAACCCATTAGGGTTAATAGGGTCTTTTTTTGGTTTGTATTGTAGCTCAATGTAGAGAAGGATAAAGCCTAGAACCAGAACAGCAATTTTAGGTTTTTGGGTTGAAGCAAGATTTGGGTTATTGGTAAAAAGATTGAATTTTTATTTGTAAAGATAGAAATATATGTAAGTATTGGATTATGGCTTTTGATCAGAATTCAATTCCCAAAGATTTGCGCCCGTTGAACATTGTTAGGACAGTGCCAGAAGACTCTGGTATTGCTCCTGTGACCACATCTGGTAGACCCGTTGAGGGGTTTTATGGTAACCTGACCCGGGATGTTGGAGGTAGTCCTGGAACTATGCCTGGGGTTTATTACCCTACCACTGTAGCGGATGCTGGGTTTGTAGGTTTAGGGTTTACAAATGCCGCTCCAGGAGCGGCCGGTTGGGTCCCGCAGGTTGTGTCTTCTCAGCCTCCTGGTGTTGTTACTATTGGCGTTATGAATTCGGGAAGTGGGTCGTCGAAGAATCTGCATTTCGGGGCACGGGTTGGTAGTAATGCGTCTGATCGTGCTAGTGATGATGGTGGTGATGATTCGGTGTTGGGGAGGAAAGTTAAGTTTTTGTGTAGTTTTGGGGGGAGGATAATGCCGAGGCCGAGTGATGGCGCGTTGAGATATGTGGGTGGACAGACTAGGATTATTAGTGTTAGGAGGGAGGTGAGTTTTGCTGAACTGGTTCGCAAAATGGTAGATACTTATGGGCAGGATGTGGTAATTAAGTACCAGTTGCCTGATGAGGATCTTGACGCGCTAGTGTCTGTTTCTTGTCCGGAAGATCTTGAAAATATGATGGATGAGTACGAAAAGTTGGTTGAAAGAGCGTCAGATGGGTCAGCTAAATTGAGGGTGTTCCTGTTTTCGGCTTCAGAGCCAGAGTCGTCCGGTGTGATGCAATTAAGAGATCTGCAAGATCTGCAAGATAGTGGACAGAGGTATGTCGAGGCAGTGAATGGGATTGGTGATGGGTTTAGTGGTATTGGTATTACTAGGAAAGGGAGTACCGCTAGTGCTGGTTCCACCCAGAATTCAGAATTTAGCGGCTCTGAAGCTGTTGATAGCTTAGCCAATGGTCAAGGGGAGCTTAGAGGCATACCTGCTTTTGACGCACTATCACCTTGTGGGACTTCCGCTACCTCTCAAGAACCTGCTTACCGATTGGTGTATACAGATGCAAATCCTGCAACTCATGCCGATGCTTCTGTCACTCCAATGACCATTCCATTAGTCGTTCCCGGGCCAGTGCCAAGCTTATCTGCTCAGCTGGAGAATGCGTTAGAGAAATCTGTGCCTGTCGCTGCTGCACAGCAGCGACAGATGGGTTATGATATGCAGCAAACAGGAGTGACTTATCCAGGAACTACACCATATGTCCCGGCTTATGTGGATCCTCAAAGGGAGAACCTAAACCGTGCAGATTATGTTCAAATACCTTCCCAGATGGGATTTCCGAGGCAGCTTTTGGGAACTGTTGGGCCAGTAATCAATCAGCAGCATATAATTGCTGGTGCTCCGACTCAGCAGTTTGTCCCTGCTCTTCACATGACAATGACTCCTTCCGCTCATGTCAGTATGAATCCTAATATGGTTCCCTCACCGATTCAGCCCCAACATGTTAGGTTTGAAAATTATCCTGCAGAAGGCACATTGGGGCCGAGAGTTGTGCAGTTCCCTGTTGACCAAGGATATAGTGCTTATCAGCATCAGGTCCCTCCTGCAGCTTACGGATGGCACCAGATTCCGCAGTCTCAACAGGCACCGCTTTCTGAAGGCCAGGTGCCTCCACCACTGGTTACTGGTTCTGAGGCGTTATCTCGGTTTGATGACTGTCTAATGTGTCAAAAATCGCTGCCTCATGCACACTCAGATACAGTAGCAGTGGAACAAAGAGAGAGTCCTGCAAGCACAACGTCTGATTTTAATTCAGTGTATCATAGCCTTAGATTGGATGAAAGGGGTCGGCCTATTCACCGAGCTGTTACAACCGGAACGTTAGGTGAGGGGGCTGTTGAACAACAAGGAGCTTCTGTTGGGCAAAGAATTGGGGGTCAAGGTGAGGTAGTTGGAGTCTCACAAAATGTTGATAAACAGTATGAATATGATAGGAACCTCCAAAAGCCTGAGTTTGTGCCAGAGCACCCAAAGGTGTCAGTTCCCCAAGGTATGATAGGGTTAACGGGTACGATGCAATCACCTTATGGAGTTTTTGTTGGTGCTGTTCCTCAACCATACCATGTTAATGCCACTGAGCAGCTTATGGTTTCACCACAGTATCAGATTAAACAAGAAGTTGCTGCGAACAAACCCGTCAATAATGATTTCCTTAAAGTTGGAGTTGTGCCTGGTCAAATAGTGGATAACTTAAGTGGCGAATCTCCCAAAAACTATGGTGGAAACACTCCTGCCATGCTTCCAAAAGAAGATGACGTAGAGTCCTTAATGGCTTACAACCACTTGAGACAAATTGAAGGAAGAATGGAAAATCTCCTGATAAACCCCGCTGAAGTGTTAGCACCTAATGAGCAGAGTAAGTCAACTGTTGATAACTTTAGAAGGGAAGACATGTTGAATAACAGAGTTCAACAGTTTGGTGGGAGGGAAGGATACCCAGGTTTGGTTACAAGTAACGTGAATCCAAATGAAATACCAGCTTCTTCAAATGACGCTCCTTTCATGCATAACATTCGGGCTGCAGAAGGATATGAAGTCTCTTCCCATATAACTGCCAATGCAACAGAAAGAACTCCAGCTATTGGTGAATGGAAAGATGGGGCCCAGCATTTCCAGCAAATGTTGAGTCCTACAACTGCAGAAATGGCCATACTCGATGGTACCCCACCATTTGTACAGGAAAGCTCAAATTCTTTATATAGCAACCAGGATCCTTGGAGTTTGCAACATGATGCCCATTTCCCTCCTCCTAAACCTAGTAAACTTCAGCTAAAAAAGGAAGCTGCAGGCACCAAGGATTACTCTGGCGAGAAACGTTTTGGCAATAACAGTGAGTTGCCAACTGTTACTAATGGGGGATTACAAACACAAATTCGGTTGGAAGATGGAGCTTGCCTGCCTTCAGGTAATACAGATTTCAGTTCAGATCAATCACGGTCCAAGAAAGGTGAGAAGTCTCAATTTCTGGATTTTAGGTCGTCTTATGTTTTTGCAGTCCTAACTTTTTCTTTTCCTCTTTGCTGTCGAAGGCTCAGCAGAGGAAATGATCAAGCGAGAACTTCAGGCTGTTGCCGAGGGTGTCGCCGCTTCTGTTCTTCAGTCATCAACTCCATCTAATGCTGACCTTTCCATACATGGAAGGAGTGAGTCCCCATCTTCTACTCAATGGAATGCTGAATTTGAAAGCGCTGATGCCGGAAAGGACAACAAAGATAAATTTGAGGTCTTAAATTCTCTCACACAATTACACGTGCTGCTATACAAGTTGTTCATAATCAGTTTCTTGTATCTTATCTTTGCCGTATTGCTAATCCACTAGCAATCTCTATTCAGGAAACTAAGGCTCAATTTCCAGAGAGAGCAAATTTTGGATTTCCTGTTTCAGATGGCATTGGACGCTTGCAGGTTCGACATCTCTTGTCCAGTGCAATTTCCATAATTTGTTAGCCTTAACTGAAAAAAATGAAATGACCTTTTACTGTCTCTGCCACTTTGCAATGTTTTTAGTTTTCACCCCATTCTGTTTTTCTTAATAAGTGCATTCATGTGAATAGATTATAAAGAATAGTGACCTCGAGGAGATGCGAGAATTGGGTTCTGGTACATTTGGCACTGTTTATCATGGAAAGTGGAGGGGTACTGATGTTGCAATTAAAAGGATTAACGACAGGTGTTTTGCTGGGAAAGCTTCAGAACAAGAGCGCATGGTTGGTATCTTTTCTCTTTCCTTCTGTTTACCACTTGTCTATTTCTTTGTCTTTTTTCTTTCTCCCAGCACCTGATAATTTAACCAATTTATTGAAGATCTTTGCATCATTTGTTGATGTACATTTTTTTTTGCTGTGCTTATCTTTTTATTAGAGGGATGATTTCTGGAATGAGGCCATCAAACTCGCAGATTTGCACCATCCGAACGTTGTTGCATTCTATGGTGTTGTGCTAGATGGTCCAGGTGGCTCAGTGGCAACTGTTACAGAATATATGGTTAACGGGTCCTTGAGAAATGCTTTACAGAAGAATGAGAGGTAATCTTTCATTTGTAATCCGTTTGACTTCCATGGATTAAACGGAGTATTTGTTTATTGGTGATTCTTACTTCCACTGAATTTTGGGTTAAAATTTGATAGGTTTGACCTCTACTATGGTTTCAGTGATTAAAAAACATGGTGGTACAAATTCCTGTCTTTGCATTTTTAGACAATTGTCGGTTAAAGGCCAAATGATTTTAAGCAGGATTTTTCCAGCAAACCATGTGGTAATAGAGTGGTTTTCTTGTACTTAGTTTGTGGATGAGTAGGTCACTTTCATGATATTCTCCTGATCATTTGCAAGATCAGAAAGCCGTCTGTTTTGATTTTGATCATCTTCAGCTTGAGCACTTGGAGTCCTCTTCTACATTAAATTTTTATACTATTAGTGGTGTCAACATGAAAATGGGATGAGTAAATGCATGGCATACTGTTTTCAGGAATCTGGATAAGCGGAAACGCCTCGTTATCACAATGGATGTTGCATTTGGAATGGAGTATTTGCATGGGAAGAATATAGTGCACTTTGACTTGAAAAGTGACAATCTGTTGGTTAATCTCCGTGATCCCCACCGTCCAATATGCAAGGTCAGTCATAGCCAAGAGATGCTTTTATTTGTCAGTTGATAAAAAAACTTTGTGCAGAAATGTTAGTGATTTGGTAGCCAATTATCTCAACAAGGGGAAGGGGTGCTAATCCTTGTCTAGCAAATTCTATTACATGTTGACATCACATAGAGACTAATTCAACTTTTATGCAGTTAGATCCACAGGTAGAAAATCGCTGAAGGTTAATTGTTTAGACTTATTTAGGTAAAACATCAGCTGATAATATCTGCAGTTGGTTATATTTTTTATGGTAGGCAGAACTGTTACGTAAAAATTAGAGTTCTTTTTTTTTTTTGGTTGAAATTCTGGTGTACCCATTAGTTCTTTTTACATGGATGAGATAAGATGCGTCAAAATCATATCTTTGTATACCACTTGTAAGGGGGTAATAACTTTGCATACCACTTGTCGGCAAAGTGATATATTAATTATTAAAAAATGTTATGCGTGAATATTTTTGGTGACTGGAAAATGAAAATTGGAAATTTGGTGTAGCAAGTTATAAATCTAAATGAAAAACTTAGAATTTCACCGCTGCATCTAAATCGGAAGTTTTATATGGTTTTCAAATTTGATTGATATACTTTTTGTTTAATATATGATAGTAGTTTTTGTTTGTCTTACTTTTTTCTTGCATTATGTATATTTCTCGCCTTCTCTTTACTAAAAGCCATTGTTTAATGTGCTTTGCTTTTAAATCTCTTGGAAAGCCTTGTGCTTTTCTATCTTGTCGAAAATAAGAAGGAAAAAAAAGAAGGAAAAGCAACGCCTTGGTGCTTTGCGTTGTTTGTCTACGCTTTTTGCCCTTGACAACATTGATCCATGGCTCACGTCACTTGCATGTATCGCCACTAGCATCTACGGCATTGGTCATATAATCATCATGTTATTATTATCATCATGGGCATCATTGTTGTCATCGTTAGTGTTATTTTATCGTGATTGTTTTGTCATCCTTTTTTGCCTTACTAATGCTGATAAATGGACCATGCTTCATTTATAATTTCTTTAGCCTTGTTGTCTTTATACCTTTCACTTTTCTTGTGACAAAGAATAGCAGTATCCACTGTATTATTCAAAAAGGGAATTGCAGTAAGTAGTATACACACTAAAAATTGAGATTTCTCTTACTAAGTTGCTTGGACTCGGATGCGGGTGTCCGATACGAGTGCGGATCTAGAGGTCGGATCCTTCATCATCTAAACTTTAAGATTCGGGGCACGGGTCTGGATACGGGCGCCGAGATTCTGCTAAAAATAATTCAAATATCTAAAAATAGAGTTATAAAAATATGTCTATATTATGTGACACTATGTGGAAAACTTACAATGTACTCACTACTCCAAAAAGGAGAATATTGATCAAGAGGAGAATACGGGAAGGAAATAAAAGGAAGAGGACTGGCATATAAAATTTTATATACAAGGTATTCCATTTTCTTCAATTCACCCTAGCTTTTGTTTTGATTTCAGAAATCATTGTATTTGACCCAAATTTTTCCGTCGATTTTGGTTTAAAGTGCCCAAAATCGGTTGACCAGATCCGGTATGGATCCCACACCCATGTCGTGTCGACATGGGTGCGGTACCGAAAATAAAGAGTCCGAGCAACTTAGATCTCTTATCTTGTGCTTAACCATTTAAACACAAAAGCAGTCCATTGCCAATCACAAAAGCTCCCTGTCATATAATCGTTTATTGACTGGAAATTTATCCTTCTCGTTTTAGGTTGGTGATTTGGGGCTATCCAAAGTAAAGTGTCAAACACTAATCTCAGGCGGTGTACGTGGAACTCTCCCCTGGATGGCACCAGAACTCCTCAATGGGAGTAGTAGTCTTGTCTCTGAGAAGGTATTAAGAAGTAATAATTTTTCAGAAGGTATAGAGAACTTTCAACTCATTCTTTGCTACTTGTGTTTGTAGGTTGATGTATTCTCCTTTGGAATTGTGATGTGGGAACTTCTTACTGGAGAAGAACCTTACGCCGAATTGCACTATGGAGCTATCATTGGTAACGTCTCGCTGCTTTCGCATTATCTTTCATTCTCTGCTAAAAATGACTATCAACTTCCAGATACTCTTTTTCAACTTCAACTGCAAATATTGTTTGCCAAGGCATCAAACCGGTGTAACTATTGACGACTGAATCCAATGCAGGTGGTATCGTGAGTAATACATTGCGGCCGCCTGTGCCGGATTCCTGTGATGCGGATTGGAGGATACTCATGGAGAGATGCTGGTCAGCTGAACCGTCGGAGAGGCCTAGCTTTACCGAGATTGCCAATGATTTGAGAGTGATGCAATCTAAGCTTCCTCCCAAAGGACAAAACCAACAATCACCTCCTTCAGCAAATACCAACCAAGCTAAAAGTTGATTTTCTACTTTTGTCTGTTATAGTTTTTTTCTACCTTAATTGACATGTGGAAGCTGAAGTTGGTATATAGATTTAGCTTATAAATGTAACAAAAAATATAGTGGTATCTTGTTTTTGTTTTCTGGTACTTAGATTTACATCCCATTCCATTTAATTATTGGCTTCCTTTAGCATTCTAATGCAATCAAACGTGGCTGTGTCACAGATACTGACCAAATTGACCTATATAAGCATAAGAAACTCGTTATTTTCTTTTTTCGTTCCATTTCTTTTAATATAGGCATTCTGATGAACTAGGTTGGGATTGGCGGATTCGAGTTTTAAACTTTATGAGTTCAACTTTTAAGATTCTTATCATTAAACTCGTTATATTTTTTAAGTTATGGATTCATGTTTACTATAATTACAATTTCAGTAAAGTTTACACAGATTTATATTTCACGCCAAAAATTATGGGTCCAGTTGAACCAGTATCTACAATGATACATCCACCCTACAATGGTACATTTGCCTGTGGGATAGAGGCATAGTTGATTGATTGATATATAAACATTGTGATGCACATATTGTTTTGTGAATTGACATATGATTCCTCTTCTTTTTACTCTCTTGGTTCGTTGTTTCTTTCTTTTTTTTCTTGAATTAGCTTGGGGATGAAGTTTCCACTTTTGCAAAGATGCAGAGAATCTGAGTCCAACACTGGACTTAAACATGCAACTAAATATGATGAATAGGGTTGAATTTTTGTGTTGGCTATAAATCTATAATCAGAGCTCTCTATAACATCTCTATATAACATCCTATCACTATAAAAGTCAAATATTTTTCGGAACTGGTTTTTATGTTATGTTGTAATATATGTACTCTATAACAACACTTCACTATAGCAGACGAAAAATATCGGAACAAACGAGACCGTTATAAAGAAGTTTGATTGTATTAGGATTTTTGAAATTGGGATTTTCTTGTGGTTACTTGAAAAATTATGAAATTGTGAAGTCTATCATAGCTGAATCTTCCTGTATTTAGTAAAGCCAATTTAATGCAAATGTCAACTGTTTGAAAGTTTGGCTACAACTGAAAAGAATGGAAAAATTGGGGGGGGGGGGGGGGTGAATTACACGGTTTAGTTTGTAAAACTTAACTGGAAAACAACCAAACAAGAACAGAGAAAGCTTATCTTTCTCGAGTTTGTATGCGCTTTTCATTAATCATAGTCTAAAATTGTGTCACTTAAATTGGATTAACTACTTTTTGCAACCAAAAGAAATCAATAGAATTGTATTCGCCATATGGTTCTTGGAACATGTACTTTCTTTTTGGGACTGACTTTGCTTACAGTGAAGGAAAGGAGTTGCTTTCTTCTTAACCGAACGAAAAATGATTTGAGAATAAAAAAGAAATTTAGAATCAATGTGCTCGTCCCAGAAAAGGCCCCGAGTTGCTTTCTTCCTAACCGAACAAAAAATGATTTGAGAATAAAAAAAAAATTTAAAATCAATGTGCTCATCCAGGAAAAAATAGCTAACAACGGTCAAAAAGAAAAGAAGAGTTGAAGACGACTTAACTGCAAGAGACTACCCCCGTCTAGTGGCTAGGAACATCGTCATACACTAATATGATCTCAAATATTACAATTTCATTGAGTTGGCTTGCAAAAGTGGTTGTGGATGGGTCCTTTACACCTACTACAATCTCATAAGATTTCATATACAGGGGTGCAAAATTATAGTTCATTATGTAGACCATCAACTAATTTTGTCTAACATTATGGATTTTAAGTGCAAGAAAATATTATAGGTGGTTAATTAATGTAATTAATTATGTGTGCTATCCAAAAAGAAGAAAAAAAGCATATCCAATAATGAATCCAGGTAATTAACTATGTTCATATTCTTATTTACTTTTAAGACTTTCCTACCCTACGGCCCCAGTACCTAACGGATCTCTTATCTTTTTGGGAGTTGGGACTTGGGAGTAGTACTTATTTAACTTATTTTTTAATGATCTTTATTTTGAATCAATAATGAAACCATCTAATTAATTATGTTGCTATTTAATTGTTCCACTTTTTGGCTAGATTAGAGGTCAGAGATGGTAGCATTGATATCAACAACAACAAACTAGTATAATTTCATAAGGATTAGGGTTTGAGGAGGGTTGTGAGTACGCAATTTTACTGCTATCTTGTACAAATAAAGAAGCGATTTCAGATACACCTTCGGCTCCAAGCAAGCATACAAAATCATAATAGTATAGAGAAAAAATGTAATAGTGTAAAAGTAAGGGAAGCGGTAACAACAAGATGGTACACTACTAGAAAACTGTCTAAAATCGTCCAGAAATACCGACCGAAATCGGTCGGAAAATTAAAAAAAAATGACCGATTTCCGGCCGACTTTAATCTGTCAAAATTAAGTTGGTCGGTAAAAAATAGTGACCGAAGTCAGTCGTAATTTTCGACCAATTTCGGTCGGTAAATTAATTTTCACAAACGACCCAAAAAGAAAATTCTGCCGAAAAAACTGACCGAAGTAGGTCGGTATTTTTAGTTATGCAATTAAAAAATGCACTGTCTAGAACTCGAACCAGGGTCTGTACTATGACAGGATACTATTTTACCACTAGACTATCAGTACATTTTAGTTTATGACTTTCTTTTAATTTATTTGTACTCTTTAATTGTATTTTATGACCAAAAAAAATCCATTTATGAAATTTGAGCTACTAGAGTGCAGCTATTCTTTCTCTTTCTATATTCACACATCTCTTTCTATATTCACACATCTCTTTCTCTCTAAATCACCGGACATCCGACGGACCAGGTAAGACCCTCGGCCCCCACCCCACCCCACCCCTTGTCTTCTTTTCCTCTCTTTCTCTCTCTTGCTTTCTCCTTCTTCCCGTTACTTCCCTTTCCCCCTCCCTTTCTTTTTTGTTTTCTTGTCCTCCTTTTTGCTTTTCAGATCTGCCCCCCCCCCCCTCATTTTTATTTCCCTTTCCCTTTTCTTCTTCTCCCTTCTTTCTCTCCCCTATACCTGGTCTCTTCCACCTCGTCCCCCTACTTTCTGGCGCACTGACCTAGCCTAGCGGTGGCGGCGGCGAAGACTATTTTCCAACGAACCTCGGGCGAAGCGGGCGAAAACTTTCAAAACATAGCTGTTGTGGACAATACCTTTCTCAGTACTCGTTGTGACTTCAGGTTCTATTGTTCTTGCTTAAAATTTGCTATTTGTTAATATTGGACTCGTGTGAGTTGGTACCTCCCGTTTTTTAATTTTTCTTTGTTGTGTTAGTTAAATTGTTGTCAACTTAGTTCGTATTAGTGTGCCTGTAGTTGCAACTTGTCTTCTTCTAGTTTGATCTGTAATATTGTGCGTGATAGTGATTCCCCTTACTCTGCCGTAGTTATAGTGGTTGTGGTCTGGGATGGTCGAGTGAGGTCATGTCCCTCGAGGGGAACGAGGGTGGGGCAGGAGGTAGGGCAGGGGTTAGGGGGTGGGGTGGGAGGCAAGGGAGGTAAAGGGAACAAGGGTGTCTGTAGGTTGAAAATTGGGTCATGGAACGTAGGTACATTGACGGGTAAGTCTATAGAGTTGGCGAAGATCCTCCAGAAGAGGAGGGTCAATATAGTGTGTGTCCAAGAGACTAGGTGGGTAGGGTCGAGGGCGAAGGACGCGGACGAGTATAAACTTTGGTACTCGGGAGTCCAGAAAGGTAAGAATGGAATGGGCATCTTAGTGGATAGGGAACTCAGAGAGTTTATGGTCGAGGTTAGACGAGTAAATGATAGATTGATGATTATTAAGTTGGTGGTTGGAGAGTGCACCCTAAATGTCGTTAGCGCTTATGCGCCGCATGTGGGCCTAGATGAGGAGGTTAAACGATGTTTCTGGGAGGGGTTAGATGAGATTGTGTGTCAGGTTTCGCCTACTGAGAAGCTATTCATAGGAGAGGATTTCAATGGGCATATTGGGTCGACTGCAGGTGGTTATGGCGAGGTGCATGGAGGCTTCGATTTTGGGGAGAGGAACGGAGGAGGTACATCGTTGTTGGACTTCGCTAAGGTTTTTGGGTTGGTGATTGTGAACTCTAGCTTTCCAAAGAGGGAGAGGCATTTGGTTACTTTTCAAAATGCGGTGGCGAAGACTCAGATTGACTATCTTCTCCTCAGGAGAGGTGATAGAGGAATGTGCAAAGATTGCAAGGTGATTCCGGGTGATATACTCGCGACGCAACATAGGCTCTTGGTGATGGACGTTGGTATTATGTTAAAGAGAAGGAAAAGGTCTACTCGATGAAGTCCGAGAATCAGGTGGGGAGCCTTAACTAAGGATAAAGCCCAAGAGTTGGAAGGGCGGTTGTAGGCTATAGGAGCTTGGAGGAGCAGCGGTGACGCGAGCACTACGTGGTCAGCGACAACAGACTGTATTAGGGAGGTTGCGAGAGAGGTGTTAGGAGTCTCGACGGCGTCTCTGGTGGGCACAAAGGAGACTGGTGGTGGAATAAACTGGTTCAAGGTAAAGTGGAAGCTAAGAAGGTGGCGTACCTGAAGTTAGTGGGGAGCATAGATGAGGAGGAGAGGCAAGCATGCATGGAGAGGTATAAGACAGCTAAGAAGGAGGCTAAGCTGGCGGTCACAGAGGATAAGACTGCTGCATATGGTCGTATGTACGAGGAACTAGGGAAAAAAGGCGGGGAGAAGAAGTTATTCCGGCTGGCCAAGTTGAGAGAGAGGAAGGCTCGGGATTTGGACCAAGTGAGATGCATCAAGGGCGAAGATGGTAAAGTATTAATGGAAGATGTCCAGATTAAGAGGAGATGGCAGACTTACTTTCATAAAAATTTGAATGAAGAAGGAGATCAGGATATTGTGCTAGGCGAATTGGAGCATTCCGAGAGTCACCGTGACTTTGGGTACTGCAGGCGTATCGATTTTGATGAGGTCGTGGGATCTATGCGAAAGATGAGTATGGGCAGAGCGACCGGGCCAGACGAGATTCCGATGGAATTTTGGAAGTGTGTGGGGAGAGCATGTTTGGAGTGGTTGATTAGGTTGTTTAATATTATTTTTAAGGCGAAGAGGATGCCGGATGAGTGGAGGTGGAGTACGGTGGTCCCATTGTATAAGAACAAAGATGATATCCAGAGTTGTAACAATTATAGGGGTATCAAATTACTGAGTCATACCATAAAAGTGTGGAAGAGGGTGGTTGAAGTGAGGGTAAGGATGACAGTGTCTGTATCCGACAATCAGTTCGGGTTCATGCCGGATCGTTCGACTACAGAAGCTATACACCTTGTTAGGAGGTTGGTGGAACTGTACAGAGAGAGGAAGAAGGATCTGCACATGGTCTTTATTGACCTAGAGAAAACGTATGACAAGATTCCTAGAGAAGTTCTCTGGAGATGCCTGGAGGCAAAAGGTGTGTCGGTTCCCTACATTATGGCGATTAAGGACATGTATGATGGGGCTAAGACTCGGGTTAGGATATTAGAAGGCGACTCTGAGCAATTTTCGATTGTAATGGGGTTACACCAAGGTTCTGCGCTCAGTCCGTTCTTATTCGCCCTCGTGATCGACGCGTTAACACACCATATTCAAGGGGAGGTGCCATGGTGCATGCTATTTGCCAATGACATAGTTCTGATTGATGACTCGCGAGCCGGTGTTAACGAGAGACTAGAGGTTTGGAGACAGGCTCTTGAGTCGAAGGGTTTCAAGTTGAGCAGGACGAAGACGGAATACCTGGAGTGTAAATTCAGCGCTGAGCCAGGGGAAGTGGGCGTGGATGTGAGGCTTGAATCACAGGTCATCCCGAGTAGAGGCAGCTTCAAGTACCTTGGTTCAGTTATCCAGGGGGGAGGGGAGATCGACGAGGATATCACACACCGTATTGGGGTAGGATGAATGAAGTGGAGGTTAGCATCTGGAGTCATGTGTGACAAGAGTGTGCCACCAATACTCAAAGGTAAGTTCTATAAAGCGGTGGTTAGACCAGCCATGTTGTATGGGGCTGAGTGTTGGCCCGTTAATAACTCACATATCCAGAAGATGAAAGTAGCAGAAATAAGGATGTTGAGGTGGATGTGCGGGCACACTATGATAGATAAGATTAGGAATGATATTATTTGGGAGAAGGTCCACGTGGCTCCCATTGATGACAAGATGCGGGAAGCGAGGCTTAGATGGTTCAGACATGTTCAAAGGAGAAGCCCAGATGCTCCGGTACGGAGGTGTGAGCGGCTGGTTGTGGAGGGCACGAGAAGAGTTAGAGGGCGGCCTAAGAAGTACTGGGGAGAGGTGATCAGACAGGATATGGCGAGGCTCCAGATTTCCGAGGACATGACACTTGATAGGAAGATGTGGAGGTCGAGTATTAGAGTTGTAGGTTAGGATGTAGTTGAGTCTTGACTTACTTCGTACCATTGTGGGACTGGCCACGTAGGGTTTTTGTCTAGGGTAGCTAGTGACAATATTGTATTTTACTACTTCGCTTTTCAGTGCATGTCCTATTTACTAGCTATCGTTTTTGCTTTGCATCTTTCTTCTCCATTTCATGGTGTTCCTATTTTTTCTATGATTGTTGTGGTGATACTAATGTTGTCTCCTCTTGTCGTTTTGTCTTTTTGTTTTCTTGAGCCGAGGGTCTTTCGGAAACAGCCTCTCTACTCCTTTGAGGTAGGGGTAAGGTCTGCATACACACTACCTTCCCTAGACCCCATTAGTGGGATTCTACTGGGTTGTTGTTGTTGTTGTTGTTAATTGTATTTTCGCGCGAAAATAACCGACCGATTTCGGTCGATTTTATTAAAAATATAAAATTACCGACCGAAGTCGGTCGGTTTTTTAAAATGACTGACTGAAATAACCGAACGATTTCGGTCATTTTTTTTAATATTAATTTTAATTTATTTTATATGAAAAACCAACTGATTTCGGCCGATTTCTTAAAAAATAAATTTCGCAGGATGCTAAAATAGTTTCTCGCATTTTTGCGCCAAAAAAAGCTGACCGAAGTCGGTCGGTTTCGTAAAAAAAAAAAAAATTAAAATATTTAAAAAAAAATTAGCCGAATTTCTAGTAGTGGTAGGAGAAACCACGCATGCAACATTAGGGAGCAATAGAGTTCTAAGAATTAGAAAATACTAGAATAATGCTACTACTACTATTGGAATGAAAGGAAAGACTGTTCGCTTACTAATCTTCTAACCTAATTATGTTCTTCACACCCACCTATTCAGGGTCACGTTCATAAGCCGAAGATTGTATGATTGATATCAATTATCAAAAATCAATACATTGATATCAATTATCAAAAATCAATACTTAGTGTTGAAAGCTTATGTTCCTAAAACATAATGCATTGAGTAAGAGAAAAGAATGTATGTTCTTGATATAAATAATTGTTTGGTATCCAAAAGAAATAGTCATATCACCAAAATGATGATATGATATAAATCCTTCCACGCGTTGTGAACGCGAACTAACACTGCTGTCTTTCCCTTTTCTTCTTTTATTTACTTTGAAGACTTCTCTACAGTCTACCCTACAGCCCCTGACTAATTTATATATTTCTTGAATGGTCTTAGTTGTGATTATTATATTAGACTTGCTAATATAATATTTAGATTACCGTTGTGTTTCTTATTAAGTCCCTTTTTAGTTTTGAACATTTTTATTTTTAATTTGTTACAGAGAGTTTAAGGATTAATGTCTTTTCACGCTTACCAATTTCGTAGCAGGTTTTAAATGCTATAATTCACTCTAATTTAGTTGGATGGTGAGAAAGATAATTCACTAACTATTTGGTTGAAATGAGTTAAAGTCACTAGACTACTACTATTTTGAACTGTAAATCTCATACATCAAAGGCAAATTTTGAATTTGAAATTTATGATTTCTACAATGATCTCGAGTTATATAAACAATATTTAATGGGTTCATAGTCAAATGTTTATAAATATTAAGTGAATTTTTCAATATAAATTCATGATTTGGATAAAAGCTACCATTGACGGGAATTCAAAAATTTAAGGCTAGATACGCCCCTATCAGAAATTAAGTTGTCCTCTTAAAGGTTTATCCTAATGTCTCTTAGATGACTTAAAACTCTTTGAATTATTAGCAAGTTTTCCTTAACTATATTACACAATTGAGATTGAAGAGTATGTTTCAAAAGCCCAATTTTAATTTCGTTTGCATTTTCGAGCCTTAAAAAGTTTTCAAGGTACTTTGCTTTCAATTATTATTGAATTAACAGTAAAGAATAAGTACTATAGAAGGTCATAAGAGAACTTCAGCTTTCGTTTAGAATGCAAATACAATTTAAAACAGTGTCAATAGTTCGAAATTCGAATCTAATGACATCACAAAAATTGTCTAGCAGCGGTTAATTTAGGTAACCCTATAATCAAACAATCAACACTGTAATCTCAAATAAATTGTAATTGACTTTACTAATATTCCATACTGGCCCAATATTCAGAATAATCATCATAAATGGGTTTTTTTTTTGCACATTATTCTTGTGGTAGGCTCTGTCCTGATAAAAAATATAGGGAGAATACTTTTCCTATTCTTTTGCGGAGCTACCCTTGTCCATGTGAATTAGTTGAGACTCCTTTGTCGGAAATTTACACTACGAGGACGTAGATATGCTTTGTTTTCATATATATATATATATATATATATATATATATATATATATATATATATATATATTATTTATTTTTATTTTTATTTCTTATCATTTTTATGTGTTTACATGTTTATATTTTGGCTTTCCTTAATATAAATCTTAGTCCCGGCACTGCTGCTACTATTGCAACTTTCTTCGTATATTATTTGGTAGAAATGATACCAGGTTGTTATTCTAGAGGGCTACTATTTAGAAATTAGTTATTGTGTCCTGATTTTTTGTTTTTAGTTCAATTTTTCAAAAAACAAAGTTCTGAAATTAAGATTTTTAGTTCAAATTTTTAGAATAAAATAAATATTAGCTAATCCCTAAATATGAGCCCTAAAAAATGACGATTTGTGTACTTCCCTCTATTATTTGAGACAACCTATGCTCTAAGAAAAAAAAATACTTTCCCTTAATCTCTAGAAATATAACAAACATTTATCATAAAAGAAAATATCAAGTACAACCCCTTGAGTATCCTCACAAAATAACAATAATTTTAAACTCCAGAATTGACCAGAAAAATCATATAACTGCTGAAAATAATCAACCTTTACTAGTCAAAAGAAAAATCGTCAATTACCCCATTTCTGTGTCTTTTCTTTGTTCTTTCTGTGCCGTCTCCCCACACAAAAAACACACGCACCCATATTACATATACACCAATATACAATATATATACCCACCATCTTTCTCCTTCTTCCACCATTAATCTTTCTTCCTCTCCCCTACCTAATACCCCACTGCCCCAAAAACTCAAAAACACACACCAAGATCAATTGTTTTGCTGAATTTTCAAGAAAATTAAACATATACATACACCAATATACATATATATACCCACCCTTTTCCTTCATCTTCCACCACTAATCTTTCTTCCTCTCCCCCCACCCCCACTCCACCCCTCAAACCTAAAACCCCACCACCCCAAAACCCCAAAAAACACTCACCAAGATCAAATTTTTGCTGAATTTTCAAGAAAATTAAACATATATACACACCAATATACACATATATACTTACCAATAACCCCCCCCCCCCCCAAACCCAACCAAAACTCAAAAACACTGACACCAAGCTCAACTTATTGCTGAAATTTTCAAGAAAATTAAACAGGAGATGATGAACAACAATTATTCACCCATCAGAGAAAATGCCCAAGAAGGAACAGAAAACTATTTTTACCAAGAAGAACCTTCACTTTTTTGTGGTTGTTTCAGATTCCCCTGTTTTCAATCAAAAGAAGGTGAAGCAAATTCACTATTACAACAAGGTGAAGACAGAGACTCATGGATGGTGACAAAGATGAAGGAATTAAAGGAATATTCAGAACTTGTAGCTGGACCAAAATGGAAGAATTTTGTTAGGAAAATGGGGAAATATTGTAATTCCAAAAAATCTAAGGGGCAGCAATTTCAGTATGATTCTGATAGTTATGCTCTTAACTTTGATGAAGGAGATGAAGCTGTAGAAAATGATGATGGGCTTTTTCGTAATTTCTCTTCTCGGTTTGCTGCTCCTGCTCCCTTTTCTGCTTCTGTTGTTACTAATAATAATACACAGAGAAATGCTGGATTATGATAATTATTATTGGAAGAAAAAAGAAAAAATTAAGATGTGTGTGATTTATGATTTATGTGTAATTAGAGGGGAGAAAAAGGTGTATGAGATTGGTTTTATATATAATTACATTTATTTGTTATATATAGTGGTAAAATTCTTTTGTTCATTTAGATAACATTCTTTGATATTTATTACTATTTTGGATGCCTCAATTCTAAAATTAACTTGGCATAAATGGTGTATGAGATTGGTTATATATATATATATATATATATATATATATATATATATATATATATTTCTTTTATTTGTTATATAGAGGTAAAATTAAATTTTTTTCATTGTTAGAGTTTAATTTATGTTGTTATTAGATTAACATTCTTTGATATTTATTTATTATTTTGGATGCCTCAATTCTAAAATTAACATGAGCCTCTTGCCCTTAATTAGAGGTATTGAATTATCTTAGTAAGAAAATTGGTGAAAAGAAATATCATAGTTACTTATTAGTTTTGAGATGATGTGATATTAACCCATATTTTATCTCATGTTTAGTTAAGGAATAAATGTATTTTGGCTAGGATTAAAAATCAGAAAAGAAAACTTTTTCCTATTGTAAGCAAGATGTTATCATGTGATAATCCTATAATTCTTGTAGAATTACCTGTTGCCAACTTCTACTTCAGTCTTATTCCTCTTGGTAATTTTTCTTTTAATCATAGTCTTGTTGTATAATACCTTTGTTAGGAAGTGTTTTATTTTCAATATAAAATTTTTTGATACAAATTTAAATTTATTTAAGTCCCAATGAAAAAAAAAGAGAAAGAAGTTAAGTTCATAATCCCTTTAGCAAAGGAAAGGAATCTAGAATAAAAACCTTTCATGTTAAAGTAAACGATTGAATTGCTTATTGTAAAAGTAAAGTAAAAGAAAATTACACTTCTTTCTTTGGTGACTATATCCAAAGGTAAAATACAATAAAAACTATTCTTATATTAATAATGATAGGATAAGATAAAGTTTGACCAATAAATAAAAAGGGAAAATAAAATAAAATAAAATAATAATACAATTTTAAAAAAAACCGGCCAAAGACGGCTTAGAATAAAAATAGCCGCCGCTTTTATAGACAAGCTGTCTCCAGCCCACGTTGTGAAGAAACTTCTATTCCTTGAAATATTTTGAAAATTGACCAAAAAATGGCGTTTTGGAGATTTTTGGAAGATTCATTGGTCCTAAAATAAGTCAAATGAATAATTGTGTAAATCAAGGGGTCGTTTGGTTTGAAGACATGTTAGGCTAAGATTAGTTATTTAAATCGGTTATAAAGGAATTAATTATTCTGATATTATTTTTTATTATTCGATTAGTATGTGTATTAATCATGTGATTGTTACTTTTACTGCATGGATAATTTATCCTGGATTACTATTCCATCCCCTGACATGTATAATATATCCCCATAATATATTTAATTATGTGATAATATATCCCAGGAATAATAATCAAACAAGAGATAAAGTGATACTAAATTTTTATTTCGGATTTATTTTTGTTTATCCATCATACCAAACGACCCCATATAGTTTAGTGATAGCAATTACAATATATTATATAATTGGTATGTGTTTGATTTTTATTGTTTCTTTTCCTCTCTTTTTCCCCTATCTTTCACGTTATGGAAAATTGAAAAAACAATTAAAATAATGCCTGAATATTGTTTCCAAAGTGATACAACATGGTTAAAATATTGTTAGATCTTCTTATGTTAGAATAGTTTGAACGCTAGTGTGCATAGGAAAGGCCAAGCAACTTTCCTTTTGCTTTGTTTTTTAGGAATTTTAGTAAAGCGCTACAGTTTAAAGCGTAATTATTATACGTAATTATAAATTGCTTAAGGTCAAATACATAGACAACCCCTCTAACTTGATATTAATTTTTATTTTGACACTCTATCTCAATTATGTTTCATTTTGGCACTTCAAATTCTCAAATTCATAAGTTTCAAATTCAGGCGACGCCTCGACTATAGTACAAGAACTACGACAATGAACAATGGTTACTCCCGAAAAGAGCCGTAACTATCAAATGTACATCCAAATATCAACTGTATATGATGAAGAATCCTTCAATAATAGATGATTTCATCTCCAAAGGCTAGTGACTTGGGGAGTGGGATTAGGACAGACGACTTTGGGAATTAGAGAAAATAAGGGATTTTTATATTGGGTAACCAACCTGGGGTAAATAATTTACAAAATCGAGTATTTGGGTTAAACCCAGTTGATAAGGATTAAAAAACAGGTGTCTAAATCTAATTGGATGGTTGTTACACATTAGAAGCAAGTATAAATATGCGCTGTATTTTTACATTGGATAAAAGTTTTTGTGTTAAAATGACATATAAGAAATAGGGTTGGAGTGCCAAAATAGAATAGAGCTGAGATGAAGTGCCAAAATAAAAATTGATGCCAAGTTAGAGGGGTCGTCTATGTACTTGGCCGTTGCTTAATTACTATTCATAATTATTGTTCAATTGTTACTAGCATGTATCACTTGTATTCATACGCGCAATAAATACAATCTGTATCAACTGTATTTGTTCGCGCAACGAATACAACCTATATCAACCGTATTCGTTCGCACAACGAATACAACCAATACAAAATATATGAATGTATTGTAACGACCCGACTTGTCGTTTTGACCATTTATATCCCGTTCAACAATTTGAAGTCTTGAGGAGTTTCGTAATATGTATTATGATTTGTGTGAATTGTCGGCTTTGGTTTTTAGATGATTCGAAATTAAACTGAAAGAACAATCCTTGTTTAGAAGCTTAAATAAAAAGATTTGACCGAAGTTTGACTTTCTGGAAACTAGACATCAAGGGCTATAACTTTCATTTGTTGATCATCTCCCAATTCCTTATAAATTGCGAGATATAAGCTTCCAAAGTCAGCCCTGTGCAGCAGAGATTTCCAAACTCTTCCCAGACATCCTGTAGTGTATCTACCATAACTCTTTGTATATAACTCCAAATGACAAATGGTTTAACTTTCTGCAAACTAGACACCAAGGGTTACGACTTTTATTTTTAGATCATCTTAGATTCCTTATAGATTGTGAGATATAAGCTTCCAAAGTCAGATGACGGATAACAGAAATTCCTTCTTCGCGAACGCGAAGAACAAAGTCCTAGCAGCAAAATCCTTCTTCGCGAACGTGAGAGGCTCCTCGCGAACGCAAAGAACAACACCAAACATCAGAAAACCGGGAACCAAAGTAGCCCAAAATGATCCGATAACACCCAAAATATACCTGAAACACACCCGAGGCCTCCGGGACCCCAACCAAATATACCAACAAGTCGTAAAACATCATACGAATTTAGCCGAGGCCTCAAATCACATCAAACAATGCTAAAAATACGAATTGCACCCCAATTCAAGCCTAATAAAACTAAGAAATTTTAACTTCTACATTCGATGCCGAAATCTACACTATAATATTTATGACTTGTCTGCCAAAATTGATGAGAAACGGAGTTGATTTGACGTGATTCGGACGTCCGGTTGTGAAAATATGCGTTTTAAAGTTTTTTTGAAATGTCATTCGATTTGGTGTTCAATTCATAGTTCTAGGTGTTATTTTGGCGATTTGATCACACGAGCAAGTTCGTATGATATTTTTGGACTGGTGTGCATTTATGGTTTGGAACCCCGAGGGCTCGGGTGTAATTCGGATCAGGATCGGCGCATTTTGGAACCATAAAACTACTGAACCTGCTGCTACTGGTTTCCTTCTATGAGATCGCGTGACTGTGTCCGCGATCGCGAAGGCTTAGTGGTCACGGATAAAATTTGTACTATGCGATCGCATAGTGAGGTCCGCGATCGCACATTTGCAGCAACTAAGTCACCGCGAACGCGAGAGCCAAGCCGCGTTCGCGAAGAAGGAATGAGGCATAAGCTGAAGCACAAGGTAGTCCGCGATCGCGGGAGGCTGAGAACTTGTGCTTCGTGTTCGCGAGAGCACTGTCGCGTTCGCGTATAGTTAAAATGGATAGGCAGAAATTGTTCTACACGATCGCGAACGAATTCCCGCGATCGCGATGAGTAAAAATCTTGGCAAACAGAACTTATGTTCTGGAAATGAGATTTCAT
Organism: Nicotiana tabacum; assembly: GCF_000715075.1. Taxonomy (NCBI): domain Eukaryota; kingdom Viridiplantae; phylum Streptophyta; class Magnoliopsida; order Solanales; family Solanaceae; genus Nicotiana; species Nicotiana tabacum. The sequence goes on along the minus strand of NC_134097.1, from coordinate 13,125,769 downwards.
CCCATTTTCCATTATTTTCTATTTTTGAGCTCGGGTTAGGCGATTCTAGGGCAATTTTTACGGGAAAATATTGGGGTAAGTGTTCCTTATCCTATATTGATTGTATTTCATGATTCCATACTCATTTATATCATGAATCCGTAAAATTTTGGGAGATAAATTAAATTTTTATAAAATCTTTTAAATACGAAAATTGAAGATTTGAAGGTCCATTTGACATCAGAATTTGATAATTTTTGTATGGTTGGACTCATCTCGGAATGGGTGTTCGGATTTCATAAGTTTTTCCGATATTTGAGATGCGGGACCCACTATCAAGTTTTAAAGTAAATTTCGGATTTTATCCGAAAAATTAGTAAATTCAAATGGAATTAATTCTTATGATTCGTATTGAGTATATCGAATTGTTTGTGAATAAATTTGACGCTTTTGGAGATAAATGCAAAAGGAAAAGTTGTGGTCGAATAATTGATTGAAATTGCAAAGCGAGGTAAGTGTCGTGGTTAACCTTGACTTGAGGGAATAGAACCCTTAAATTATTTGTTATGTGAAATGCATGTGAACGACGTATAGGTCAGGTGACGAGTGTCTATATGTCGTCAAATTAATTGTTTGCGTAATTATTTGAAAATCCTAAATTTGTTTTGATATACGAATTAATTGTTATGATAATTGTTTCTCTCATATTCTTTGTCAAATATTAATTCTTGAATTCCTGCAATAATTGCTACATGCTGATTTGATTTATGTGCATTAATTGATACTTGACATTTAGCATATTAAATAGTAACTGCCTATTTTCTCCCTGATTTTCATAATAAATTACTATTTGTCATTGTTTGTTTCATAATTAAATTATAATTATTATACGCTTGTTGTCTTAAAATATATATATTAATTATTGCATTTATTAGGGCAATTTCTTCTAACAGAATTGATTGAAATGAATATATTGGGGGACCGGGTTATACGCCGCAATAAGCTTGTATTAAAAGTCCATATTGGGGGATCGGGTTGCACGCCACAACAGACTTATTTAAAAGTCTATATATATACTTGATTAAAATAAATATATTGGAGGGTTGAAAATAAATATATTGTGGGACCGGGTTGCACATTGCAACTGAAATTAGTAGAAATAATAATTGGTTATGACTGCTGAGTTGGCTTCAACTATTAGAAATGAGTTACATGATTTAATTCTATTATTGTGGTTATTACTATTATTGCGTACATGTTAATGTAAGTGACCTGCCTTAGCCTCGTCACTACTTCGTCGAGGTTAGGCTCGACACTTACAAGTACATGGGGTCGGTTGTACTGATACTATACTCTGCACTTCTTGTACAGATTTCGGAGTTGGTCCCAGCGGCGTACTATAGACTGGCTTGGATTTTAGCTACCCATAGGAGACTTGAGGTATAACTGCACGGCGTCCGCAATTCTGAAGTCCACATCTACTTTACTTTAGTTGTGTGTTTGTTTTCAGACAACTTTATTTTATTCAGACCTTTATTTGTATTATTCTAGAAGCTCGTGCACTTGTGACACCAATTCTAGGATGGTATTTAGACACCGTTATTTTATGGATTATTCACTACATTTCAGACTTTACTTTCGCATTTAATTCTTTGTTATCAATAAATTTAAAAATTATTTTAAAATGGATAATATTATTCTAACGTTGGCTTGCCTAGCAAGTAAAATATTAGATGTCATCACGGTCCCGAAGACGGGAATTTCGGGTCGTGACACTATTCAAGTATGACCAATGTATCAAAATGTTATGATTTGAAATCATGTTTCAATTGCATGTTTATTATGCCTAATTTTGAAAGAAACTCAATGTGCTTAAGGCCCGTATTGTTCATATACATACTAAAAGTCTTGATTTCAAATGCTAACTCAAATAATACTAATTCAAATAAGAAAACATTTAATAGTCAAATTTTAAATTAATTTAAAAAGCCTAAATATTAGAAAAATAATTTAAATGATTATTTTGTCTAGTGTGAAACCTAATTTTAAAGGGTAAAAAAGGTGAACGATATTTCGATAAAGACCTTCGTGCTTTTAATATAATATAGATTCATGTTTTTCATTGACTTCTTACCTACAATAAATATTTTAACTTCTTCAACACGTAAATTACCATTCGTATTTATATTTGAATTTTATAGCAAATCCACATATAGTATTGAAATAAGAGTTTAATTATTTTAAACTGAAACAAAAGAGCAACAAATTCTCATAGCTCAGTTGGTTAAAGTACCCAACGGGAAATATGTTATTTCGCCTTGGTGTGTTCGTGCGCGAACGAATGCAGTTGACAGTTGTGCGTCTGAATACAAATGATACAAGCTATAACAATTAAACAATAGTTGTGGGTGATATTTAGGTAAATTATAATTATGTATGACAATTAGTGCCTTCAATTAAGGGATTTAGTTATAACATTTTTCTTTTTTCTCTCCTCTCTCCCCTCTTCTCTCTAGATCGAACTTATATTTACGGAATTCTGTTTGCTAATTGTTTTGGTCTTTTTTTTTAATACTTAAAAAACTGTATTACAATCGACATATTCAAAATTTTCCCTACAACGACTACATGCCCATCTAGTGCAGTGGCTTGGAAGCAAGCTACCTTGACCATCTTCCGAAGTTATAAATAATTTACCGATCAAAGGCTGTAACGGCGGACTGCTCTACATTCAGCCACACCACAGTGACCCCGAAGCGATCTTCTTCTAGTTACGGGACGAAATCCGACAGCCAATTGCTGGCTCTAAATAACCAGCCCAGCACAAGACTTTTTCTTAACTCCTCTTTTACTCATAGCGGAATAGTAGGTTTTATTACCTACAAACAGATCAATCAAGAGATAGTGGTTCTAAGCAAGGACGGACGACTGCGGATTGGCCGGGGAGAGTCGTCTCAAATGTTGATACCATTTTATAAATAAGCCAATAAAAAAAAGACAAGTAGAAGCCAGTAAAAGTGAAAGAGGAGTAAGCAGGATACGTTCTGTTCTGTTTTCTGTAACAAACTCATAAGCTAATGTGAAATGACTTTTTATCGGGACCACTAACACTCGAACCGGGGAACGAAAAAATCCCATCTAGACAATGTATAAATTACAACAGAATGAAAGAGCTGTAAAGTTCTATATTTTACTATCCTTTTGAGAAGGATTCCTTCGCGAATGTTCTCCAAATCAGTTGCAGGCAGATATAATACCCTCAGATCTGTCAACTCGTCCATTCCTGGCGGCGGACGATGTAACCTTGTATTATCACAATCAAGCAATTGCAAATTGCGAAGATTACCAATAGGTGGTAACTCTGTCAAGTAGCAGCAGTTCTGTAGTACTAGAGCGCGTAGTTGAGATAAACTATCGATTGAAAAAGGCAGTGCTCGAATAGAAGTGCTACTCAGATTCAGAACTCTTATGGGAATTCTCCGAAGGGGAACATTATCTTGCAAAAGTAAAGTTGTTGTCTCTGGGCATTCCAACTTGTTACTAACGAAAGATATTCTCTTGACAGAAGCTGACATTTTAATATTTGATATATCAGTCAACCTAATTCCAGCTTGAATAAGAGAATTGTGCTCATCCCCAAAGGATTTAGCTATCCATAAAGCAACGTCGCGAACTTAAATATACAACTTAAATATAATTTTTATACAAATTTTATACATTATATCATTTGTATATTTTGTATTTGATTTATACATAATAATTATATATTATATAACTTATTTACAACTTATCTACAATTTGCATACATTATTTTACACAGTTAAATACAACTACAATATCATACAACTTAAATACAATTTTTATATAAATTTTATACAATATGTGTTTTGTATATTTTGTACCTCATTTATACAGAGTAAAAATAAATTTCATACAATTAATTATATATTATACAACTTATTTACAACTTATCTACAACTTCCATATATTATTTCTACTCAGTTATATATAACTACAATATCATACAATTTAAATACAAATTTTATACAATATGTCTTTGTATATATTTTGTATCTGATTTGTATATATTTTGTATATGATTTGTATATATTTTGTATGTGGTGTGTGCTTCTTCCTCTCTAAAATTCCAATCAAAACTTACTCTCTTAATACAATTTTGATACATATCAATAACTTTATATAAAAAGATTGTATTGATAACTTAAATACAAATTTTATACAACGATTCATACATTATACTACTATTGTTCAACTTTCATACAACATTCAAATAAAAAATATATATATATAACTACAAAAAAAATATATAATTTACATACAATTATCATGTCTTCTTCTTCTCCGAGTTTCAATCTGAAATTCAGCAAAAATCAGGTCTAATCTTCACCAAATACCCTCAAAATTGAGATATAAACTCCAAACAATATTCTCAATTATTTGCAACAATACTCAATCCAAACAAATAATGGTTTTTGGAAACCCAAATTCGAATTCTAAACTTCAAAACTTTTTAATGGTTGTCAATGGTGGAGAGTCAAACATCTTCAAAACACCATTTGAGCACTCTTTATTCTTTGTCCAATTTCTGACTTCTTACCAACTCGCGAACAATTGTGAGGTTAAATAAAGAATGAATTTATATATCTGTGCACAAAAATTGCTGGCTAGAGGACAAAATATAAACTTTTTTTTTCTTTCAATAATGAAGAACATGAGATCAAAACTTACATTGTTCAAATAGTGCCTTGCATCAGAGCCAATGAGATTGACACATTCCAAAACAAGGAATAAGCCAACATCAGTAATTATGAGAGTTTTCAGAACATGCACTAATGTCACGACGAACAAGCAACTACTATTTTCGTGGGATTTAGAGCGAGAATTCAGAAAAATTGAGAGAGATTATAAAAGATTTTTGAAGAAAAGTAAAAAATATGTGTTAATGGAGGGAGATAATGTAGAAATGTGGTGGGTATGGAGAGAGAAACGTGGGAGAGTGGGATATGTACGTTAGAGAGATTATAGGAGTTAATTGATTTTCATTAAATTTTTAAAATGTACATAATTTGTAAATTATATATGTCTATGTAATTAAATTGAAACTTGAGTAGGGAGGGTAATAAAGTTTCAAATAGTGTATAGGAATATAAAAATCCCAAAAGCATCCAACTTCGGGCCCGTAGTTTAGTTCAAATCAAAATTTATGGGCTGGCCCAAAAAGATTAAAATGCGGAGAGGTCAATTATTATGAGATTTTACTGTAAAAATAGCACAGGCTAGTCAGTTTTTGGACTGGTAATTAAAAAATAGTCAATGTTTGTAAAGTCATTAAAAAATAGTCATTATTTTGTTGAAATACGGAAAGTTCCAGCATAATATACTGGAGTATAGAGCTCCTGCATATAAACTTCTAGCATATTATGTTGGAACTCCAACACACGAAAAGTTCCAGCATAATATGCTGAATTATGGAGTTCATGCGTATAAATTTTCAGGTTATTATGTTGGAACTCCAGCATATTATGAAATTCTAACACATTATGTTGGAATCTCATATGTAAAACATTCGAACTCCAGCACATTATGCTTGATTTTTCTAGATTTTTAAGGGTGTTTTGTTCAAATTTTATCTTTACATGAAAATATGGCAAAATTTTAATTACTTTTTAAACTATGGCTATTTTTCAATTACCAGTTGTAAATTTGACTATTTTTTATTCCCCAACCATTTTACTCCCCACAGTAGCCCAACAAAGCCAACAACAAAAATAACCTTGTTCTTTACGTTTTACAAATTTTATCTGGTATAATCATGGTATAATCTGTATATGATTAGTATACGTACATCATATAGTGATTATACATTTGTTATAAACTGAGCGTACATCGGCGAGAGCTACAAATAGTTACAACTAGGCGGGTGAAAATATTTTTAGCCGTCTGGCTAAAAATGTTAAGATCCCTTAATATGGTATTGATAGGACAATTTCTGTTTCTTTCGATATATCAACTCAAAGTTTATGTGAGAAGCCATAAATTTTGTTTAAAGGTGTGTTTGATCCAAGAAATCGTATTTTCCATCATTTAAGCGTAATTGATTTTATATTATTGTACTTGCTAATTATAGAATGTGGGATATGGGCGTTTGACAAATTTTGGCCCTACTAGGTGGAAATTAAAGTCATGGTCTACAGTGATCATGTCGCCATCGTGTATTTATTTAAGAAAAGAATGCTAAACCGAGACTAATTCGTTTGGTTCATCTTTTGCAAGAAGTTGATATGGAGATCCGAGACTGAAAGGGGACCAAAAATCAAGTGACTGATTACTTGTCGCGATTAGAACCTCGCGCATGTGGTTGAAGAGGGGGTAAATTAGGGAGAGCTTCCCGGGTGAGCAGTTGTTAGCTATCACAGTTAAAGCAGCTACACGGTATGCAAATTATGTGAACTTTACTGTACGTAAGAGAATAGCTATTTTCCGCTCATAGCTACACTTTTCAAAAAATCATCATTCGTAGCTATATTTAAATATTATAACAAATCCACATATAATACTAAAACAAAAGATCAATTGTTTTGAACTGAAACAAGATAGAAGCAAGCTCTCATAGCCCAGTTGCTTAGAACACTAGCTTATGAAGCACATATCTTGAGTTCGACTCTCAACAAGAATATTTTATTTTCTGTATTTTTGTATTATGCTTTGATTGTATTCGTTGCACGAGTGAATACAGTCGATACATAGTATATCCTTTGTATACATGTCACGATCCAAAATTCAACTAGCCGTGATGGTACCTAACCTCACCCGCTAGGTAAGCCAAATAACAATAATCCGATTCAATTAATATTTAACTGACTCTAATACACTCCCCAAGAACTGATAGTACAAATCATGAGCTTCTAAGATTCAAAATTTACAAAGCTGGTGTGAAATAAAAATATGTCATCTATTTGAATTATACATGAACAAATTAAAATTCTAAAGCTACCATGAACAAGAGACAACAATAACTAGGATACATGTACATCTTCAGATCCATCTCTCACCGTACACAGCTACATCAACATCTGAAATCTGTACGCAAGGTGCAGAAGTGTAGTATGAATACAACCGACCCCATGCACTCAATAAGTAATAAGATTAACCTTTGGGCTGAAAGTAGTGACGAGCTCAACAGGTATAGTCCAATATAAAATAACAGTACAGAAATGTAGGCATGCTTTTAAGTTGAACAGTTAAACTCAGTACACGCAAAATAGCTCAATTCTAAATGATATGAGGAATATGCCATCTCTATATCTATATGCCAATGTACATATTGTATGTGATGCACTTCAGTGGAAACCTCATATACTCAAATCATAAGATACTCAATCACTCAGTACTGTATATGGTCAATCCATCCCAGGGAAGATTCATCCCATATATATATACACATCGACTGATAGTCTGTCACTCACTACTGTATAAGGCCAATCCAGCCCAAGGAAAGATCCATCCCCAAATATAAATGATTCGGACAAGATCAATGTTCAGGGAAGATTCACCCCTCAATATAAATGATTCGGGCAAGATCCATGTCTTGGGAAGATCCACCCCTCAATATAAATGCTTCGGGCAAGATCCATGCCCAGGAAAGATCCACCCCTCATTATAAATGCTTCGGGCAAGATCCATGTCCAGGGAAGATCCATCCCTCAATATAAATGATTCGGACATGATCCATGTCCAGAGAAGATCCATCCCTTAATATAAATCATATATGCTCACTGTGGGGGGTGCAGACTCCGGAGGGGCTCCTTCAGTCCAAGCGTGATATAAAGCCGATATGGCCTACTGCAGGCGGGCAACCCCGATCCATATAATAATAAAGCCGATATGGCCTGCTGCAGGCGGGTAACCTCGATCTATATAATAATAATATATATAAAGCCAATATGGCCTGCTGCAGGCGGGCAGCCTCGATCCCATAAATATCATCACAATGGATGAATATGACTAAGTATGAAATATACATTTTAAAAATAATTAAATTCAACAGCAATACGACCCTATGGATCCCTAAAATATCGACATGTAGCCTAAACACGATCTTTAATACGAGTCTCAGCTCAATTTCTATAGCAAGTGGAGGATATACGGATAATAACATGATTCTTTAATTTTACAACTCCACAGAATTTATTCAAGTCACAATTTCTATGGTGCATGCCCACACGCCTGTCACCTAGTATATGCGTCACCTCCAAACAATTTATATTATATAAAATTCGGCGATTCATACCCTCAGAACTCCAAATGACAAATGGTTTAACTTTCTGCAAACTAGACACCAAGGCTACAACTTTTATTTTTGGATCATCTCTAGATTCCTTATAGATTGTGAGATATAAGCATTCTGGAAACTAGACATCAAGGGCTATAACTTTCATTTGTTGATCATCTCGTATTGCCGAATTCTAAGGGGCTCTGAGGAGTTCTGAGGGTATGAATTGCCAAATTTTTTGTTATATAAATTATTTGGAGGTGACGCACATGCTAGGTGACGGCGTGTTGCGTGCACCATAGAAATTGTGACTTGAATAAATTCTGTGGAGTTTTAAAATTAAAGAATCATGTTATTATCCGCATATCCTCCACGTGCTAGAGAAATTAAGCTGAGACTTGTATTAAAGATCGTATTTATGCTACGTGTCGATATTTTTGGGACCCATAAGGTCGTATTGCTGTTGAATTTAATTGTTTTTAAAATGTACATTTCATACTCAGTTATGTTCATCCATTGTTACGATATTTATGCGATCGGGGTTGCCCGCCTGCAGCAAGACATATTGGTTTTATATATATTATTATTATATGGATCGGGGCTGCCCGCCTGCAGCAGGCCATATCGGATTTATATCACGCTTGGGATAAAGGAGCCCTTTCGGAGTCTGCCCCCTCCCCCACAGTGAGCGTAGATGATTTATATTGAGGGATGGATTTTTCCAAGACATGAATCTTGTCCGAATCATTTATATTGAGGGATGGATCTTCCCTGGGCATGGATCTTGTCCAAAGCATTTATATTGAGGGATAGATCTTCCCTGGGCACGGATCTTGTCCGAAGAATTTATATTGAGGGATGGATCTTCCCCAGGCATGGATCTTGCCCGAATAATTTATATTGAGGGATGGATCTTCCCTGGATATGGATCTTGTCTGAATCATTTATATTTGGAGATGGATCTTCTCCTGGGCTGGATTGGCCTTAAACAGTACTGAGTGACAGACTATCAGTCGATGTGTGTGTGTGTGTGTGTGTATATATATATATATGTGGGATAAATCTTTCTTGGGCTGGATTGGCCATATACAGTACTGAGTGATTGAGTATTTTGTGATTTGAGTATATCAGGTTTCCACTGAAGTGCATCACATACAGTATGTACATTTGCATATAGATATAGAGATGTCATATTTCTCATATCATCTAGAATTGGGCTATTTTGCTTGTACTGAGTTTAACTGTTCAACTTGAAAGCATGCCTACATTTCTGTACTGTTATTTTATATTGGATTATAACTTTTGAACTCGCCACTACTTTCAGCCCAAAGGTTAGTCTTGTTACTTATTGAGTACATGGGGCCGGCTGTACTCATACTACACTTCTGCACCTTGCGTGTAGATTTCAGATGCTTATTTAGCTGCGTACGGTGAGAGCTGGATCTAAAGATGTACTTTCTTCCCGGTTATTGCTATCTCTTGTTCATGGTAGCTTTAAAATTTTAATCTGTTAATGTATATTTCAAACATATGACATATTTTTATTTCACACCAGCTTTGTAAATTCTAAATCTTAGAAGCTCGTGATTTATACTACCAGTCATTGGGGAGTGTATTAGAGACAGTTAAATATTAATTGAATCAGATTGTTGTTATTTGGCTTATCTAGCGGGTGAGGTTAGGTTCCATCATGGCTAGTTAGAGTTTGGGCCGTGACAAAGTGGTATCACAGCTCTAGATTTATAGGTTCTATAATTCATGAGCAAGTGTGTAGTAGAGTCTTACGGATCGGTATGATGACGTCCATACTTATCTTCGAGAGGCTACAGGGCATTTAGGATAATTTTCCATCTTTCTTTCCTTATCGTACAGAATTGATTCAGCTTGAAACATAACTCTTTGAATTCCTTCAACGCATTCGTGTGCGCATGTGAGCGCTCGGTATCAGCTGTGCATCGTCAGCTTGTGATTACATGAACGGGGTTCGAAATATGCATTCTGTGTTTTGGTGATGGGCCAGTCTTGAGGACTTGAGGCCAGGGTTAGACCGCAATTTAAGCTCGGTAGTTTCGGTTGTGAGAACTTATACGTTTGGACTTATGCGTCTGGTAGTGTCCCTATGAGTAAAATTTTTGCCTCGATTAGCGGTTGAATTGACTATGTGATGATTTTGATGTGACTGCGGGATGTGTTCAGACAGCTTGAATATGATGGAAAAAAGGCTATTGGGTGCTTGTTGTCTGTCTTGATTTGACGTATAGTCTCGAGTATGAATGTGTTCAAGGATCCTCCACGTTGTTAAATTGTTGGACAAATTAAATTCTCATGTCTTGCTAATGAGTCTAGACTCAAGAAGATTAAGTGATAGCATAGCGATTGTGTCTGCGAAAGGGTATATCAAGATGTTAATTTTAGGCTAAGCTTGTGGGTTATCTCATGCGGAGTAATCTACGGAGGTGTGCTCATTATAATATTGAGTGGAGAGTTTGTTTTCTACCAGCGAGGTGTACATGTTGAGATTTGAATTTGAATCTGGTTGAGAAAGTTGACTTGACTGTCAAGAGAAATAAATGCGAGCTTAGCGGATGATTGAGGTATTTTATGGTTGGTGTTGCATGAGCTTGTGAAGAATTTAGTTGAATCTCACTGTAGTATCATGGCAGTAATACGGTATGGGTATTGTCAGTTATTGAATGTCATGATCTATGGCTTTGAGCCAAGTGGGGGAGCATGCTGTTAACGATTTAATTTTATGGTTATATGTTAAATTTTAGTTTTGGTTTGAGACATACTTGTGGATAAGTTATGACTGCAGAGGTTGAGATCGGGGATGACTCTAGTAAGGAAATTCCTGAATCCGGGTTACATTACACTTTATAAAAATATGAAAATCATGGAATGATTAAGTTGTTATTTGAAGGATGTAGTGCGCACGGAGTATAAATTTGATTGGTGGTGTTAAAGCATGTTTACTTCTTTGAGTGTTGTTGTGCTAATGGGAACGTGTCTTTCGGCCAGTTTGGGTGGTACAATTTAGATTTGGGCAGAGTGGATGACTCTCGAGAGGGTTCTAATGGATTCAAAATGTATATGTGGCAATTGAAATTTTTTTGAATTTTGTATATCACTAGAATTGGTTATTTACATTTGATGGTGTTGAGACTTGCGGTAATTATGTATGACTATGGATTATATGTTCCAGTATAAGAAAGGAAAAAAGGAATAATTTTAAATTCACATAAGATATTTTCATAATGGGTGTTTCAGTTGTGATATTATGGGGTTTAATTATGATGTGATGAGACTTTACAGATGTTTTGATGGAAATATTCTTGGGTTTAGTGACCTGCGTGGCTTGGTCGAGTTAGAGGAATTCAGTTATGATAGCTTTGTTATGTGCAAATTGATTGCAAAGTGTTCTTGATTGTTTCTACCATGAATTGAGCCGGATATTTTCTACTGGTGTAGGGAACATGTTGTGTGTTGTGATTTACTCCTGGAAAGAAGCAAGAGAAATATTTCTAACTAACCGGGTATGTAATTTGCTAGTGACTCAGAGTTTATAATGAGATTCTCGTGCTTTTCACATTATAGATGTAGTGTGTTGTGCGAGATTTAGATTTACATGTACAAGGTGGCAGTTCATTCTTGAAAGGAAGATCACGAATTTTGGACAGAATGGTCAATTTTAGATATCTAGATGAATGTTATAACTGCTCAGTAATCCCTGAGAAGGGTGCGCATTTCATAAGGCACATTGTATTTTGACTTACGGATGTTCATTGGTATTGCGCTACTCACCTGGTTGATAGACTACTGGTATTCAAATTTTTGCTATGTGGCACAGAAGAATTATAGAAGTATTCCTCACGAGGTGATCCTGCGTGAAAGATGTGTTAGTCATTCGAGTGCTGAAGTTGGGATCGGTTATGGTGATTTATGTATTCTATGAATGTGGAGACTGGGAGTTCTCAAAAGCATATTGTTTCAGGGTTGCGGCCTGTTTGAGGCGAGTATTTTATTTAAGTTCAGTGGAGGCACTAGTTGCGTAAATTATTTGTGATAGTTGCGCGCTACAAGTGCGTATATATGTGAGGTTTTGAGCCCATGTGTGGGTATCGGGGCAAGTATTCCTACTCGGAATAATGCTTAGGCTATGATATGCCTAGAGTTGACTGTTAAGTATAAAGTTGTAATGTTTCTCATATTCGTACCTTTGTTGAGAACTATCTGGGCTATAGTTGAGGTTACAAATAGGCTAATTCCCTGAATAAACTGGATAGTTACTATTTCTGCGTTAACTTACCGATTTGAGTTATGATAGCATACTTTGCACATGCTTACTCTATGACGTGTTATTTATACCAATCCAGGAGCATGTAAATCATATGCATGTGTACTTATTTGATTGCTCTTGTATGATATGCTTGGACTGGAGGCATGTGACCATGCCAGGCGGATTATGTTATTGGCACGTGAGTTGTCCGTGCGGATCTATATACTGATACTATAGCACGTGAGTTATCCGTGCGGGTGATGTTAATGTGATCTCTAGAAGAGCTGATTACTGTGATTAGATTTGTGTGTCTTGGTTTTACTATATATGATGAGCTTATAGCATTTCAGTTATGGTGATGCTTGTTGAACTTGCAATACGGTTATCTTCTTTGAGACATTTTTCCATTTTGGGTACACGGATTGCGCAGTTGTGGCTTGAGTTATATTGGTGTGGGATAGTTGTATTTAATAATATAAGGTCATTGGACCTAGAATAGGTACTATCAGGTTTGATTACGTTATATTTGGGAGGATAATATTGAAAGCCGGCTTAGAAAGTGATTATGGTTCTGGTTGGGGCGAGAGAGCTTCATGACTTGTTGATCTGAAAAGGGGTCATGAGATTCTGTGTATTTCTTTCATTATCATCAGTGTACGAAGGTTTTGGACAAAGTTTTGTTTGATATGGGGTTTAATACAAGTACCAGATTGGTTTCAAGTAGTTACCCTGATCAGAAATGGTGCTGCGAGTATGCGAGTTGTGTAGTATGTTATGTGATTATATCTGGAGTTATGGTTATGGCTTGATACAGCTTGTTCAAACTTATACCGTATGTAGATGTGAGATTCGGGTCTTGAAAAGAATTTCGGGTGTTAGAAATTGGGGTCCGAGATTTATGGGCTAAAGTTAAATTAATAATTTTAAATTATGTTATGCTGTCATGCCTATATGGAATAGGATAACGTGGGATCACTCCAGGTATATGCGTGGTAAGGTGGAATAGTGATTTGAAGGTTTAGGAATAACTCTTGGCACGTTCGAGAACGAACATATATTTAAGTGGGGGAGAATGTAACGTCCCGACTTGTCGTTTTGAGCATTTATATCCCGTTCAAAAATTTGAAGTCTTGAGCAGCTTCGTAATGTGTATTATGATTTGTGTGAATTGTCGGCTTTGGTTTTCGGATGATTCCGGATTAAATTGAAAGAACAATCCTTGTTTAGAAGCTTAAATGAAAAGAGTTGGCTGAAGTTTGACTTTTAAGCAAACGACTCCGGAATCGAGTTTTGATGATTCCAATAGCTCCGTATGGTGATTTTGGACTTAGGAGCGTGTCCGGAAAATTATTTGGAGGCTCGTAGCTAAATTTAGCTTGAAATGGCTAAAATAGAAATTTAAGTTTGGAAGTTTGACCGGGAAGTTGACTTTTTGATATCGGGATCGAAATCCGATTCTGAAAATTGCGATCTTCGAAAATACCTTGGCACCATGAAGCTGATCAAATAAGTCATCAATTCTTGGCAGCGGATATTTGTTTTTGATAGTGGCCTTGTTCAACTATCGATAATTTATACACATCCGCATAAAGCCATATTTCTTCTTTACAAATAGTACTGGTGCACCCCAGGGTGAGACACTAGGTCTAATGAATCCCTGATCAAGCAAGTCTTGTAACTGCTCCTTCAATTCTTTCAACTCTAGCGGGGCCATACAATATGGTGGGATAGAAATGGGCTGAGTGCCCGGAGCCAAATCAATACAGAAGTCAATATCTTTGTCGGGTGGCATTCCCGGCAAATCTGCAGGAAATATTTCTGAAAATTCACGAACCACTGGTACTGAGTCCATAGAAGGCACATCCGCGCTGGAATCGCGAATATAAGCCAAATAGGCTAGACACCCTTTCTCGACCATACGCCGAGCTTTCATATAAGAAATAACCATGCTGGCAGAATGGCCAGAAGTTCCTTTCCACTCTAACCGAGGTAACCCCGGCATGGCTAGGGTCACTGTCTTGGCATGAAAATCCAATATAGCATGATAAGGTGACAACCAATCCATACCCAAGATGACATCAAAATCTACCATATCAAGAAGTAGAAGATACATACTAGTCTCAACACTATCAATAGTAACCACACACGAATGATAGATATGATCTACTACAACAGAGTCTCCCACCAGTGTAGATACACGCACAGAAGCACTTAGAGAATCACAAGGAACAACCAAATATGAAGCAAAATAGGAGGACGCATAGGAATAAGTAGATCCTGGATCAAATAGAACTAAAGCATCTCTATGGAAAACTGGAATAATACCTGTGATCACAGCATCAGATGACTCGGCCTCTGGCCTAGCTGGAAAAGCATAAAATCGCGGCTGAGCCCCACCACTCTGAACTGCATCCTTGGGACGGCCTCTAGCTGGCTGGCCTCCACCTCTAATGGTCTTACCTCCACCGCTAATGGCCTGACCTCCACCTCTAGCTGTCTGACCCCTACCTCTAACTGGTTAAGCTGGAGATGAAGCAACCGGTGTCGGTATGATGGCACGAGAATCCTACCGAGATCTGTTACTCGCCAACCTAAGGCAATACCTCCTGATGTGACCAATGTTCCCACACTTATAACACCCATCCTGATGTCGTGGCTGCTGGAGCTGAAGATGACCTGAATGGGCCGGATAACCGTTGTAATGACTCTAGAATGGTGTTGCACTGATATAAGCTGAATGTGCACTAAGTGTTGTCTTCCTAGAGTAAGGAATAATATGACCGTGACTCCCTAAAGCACCGGGAGATGTATAAAGTGCTGAATGAAACGGTCTGGGAGGATGACCCCTACCAAAATTACCCCTGCCTCCAGGCGAGGCACCACTAAAACCACCGAACTGATGAGGCCTTTTATCATACCTCTGCCCTCTCTCCTGTGCAAGAACTATCTCGATCCTCCTCGCGACATTAGCAGCTTCTTGAAAAGAAATCTCGCTTCCGGTCTCCTTGGCCATATGAAGCCCAATAGGGTGAGTGAGTCCCTCAATAAACCTCCTCACCATCTCTCCCTCAGTAGGTAGTAAAAGGAGAGCATGACGGGCCAAATCCACAAAACGAGACTCATACTGAGTAACAGTCAAACTGCCCTACTGTAGACACTCAAATTGCATGCGGTAATCCTCTCTCAGTGTGATAGGAAGGAACTTCTCCAGAAATAGCTGAGAGAACTGCTCCGAGGTAAGTGCAGGTGATCCGACTAGTCTGGCCAATGTATAATCTCTCCACCACCTCTTGGCGGAACCCGTCATATGAAATACAGCAAAATCAACCCCTTTGGTCTTAACTATACCCATGTTCCGCAGCACCTCATGGCAATGGTCAAGATAATCATGTGGATCCTCAGAAGGTGTACGACTGAAGTGAACTGGAAAGAGCTTAGTGAACTTATCCAGTCTCAATAAGGCCTCAAAATACATGGCGGGCCTATCACGGGTCTGTGCCGCAACAACTGGCTGAACTACTCCAACTGGTAGGGCAGTTGGAGCCTGATTCTGGGGAGCCGTCTGTTCCGGAGCAGGAGTAGTGGGAGTTTGTGCTCCTCCCCCAGCCTGTGATATGGTTGGTGCCACTAGAAATGTACCATTCTGGGCCACGCCCTCCATAAGACTCACCAAACGGACTAAAGTGTCCTGAAGCACTGGAGTAGCTATGAATCCTTCCGGGACCTGAACTGGTCCAACTAGTACATTCTGAACTAGAACCTCCTCCTGAAGGTCCACCTGAGGTTCTACAACAGGATCTGCTGCTCGAGCTCTAGACGGAGCTCTACCTTTGCCTCATCCTCTAGCATGACCTTGGCCTCAACCTCTATCCATGGCCATAGTTTCCACCGGAGGCTCTGATCCCTATCCATTGGTAGACGTATTACGTGTTCTCACCATCTGTGAGAGAATAAGAGTAGAATGGTTCCTAAACATCATAGCCTCTGAGAGATAAGTACATATGTCTCCATACCGATCCTTCAGACTCTATTAAGCTTGCTCGTGACTCATGAGACCTATGTAACCTAGCGCTCTGATACCAACTGTCACGACCCGAAATTTCCACCTTTGGGACAGTGATGGCGCCTAACATTTCACTTGCTAGGCAAGCCAACGTTAGAATAATATTATCTATTTTAAAATAATTTTTAAATTTATTGATAACAAAGAATTAAATGCGGAAGTAAAGTCGGAAATGTAGTGAATAATCCATAAAATAACGTTTTCTAAATACCATCCCAGAATTGGTATCATAAGTGCACGAGCTTCTAGAATAATACAAATAAAGGTCTTAATAAAATAAAGCTGTCTGAAAACAAACACACAGCTAAAGTAAAGTAGACGTGGACTTCAGATTTGTGGACGCCGTGCAGTTATACCTCAAGTCTCCTATGGGTAGCTGAAATTCGAGCCAGTCTATAGTACGCTGCTGAGTCCAACTCTGAAATATGCACAAGGAGTGCAGAGTGTAGTATCAGTACAACCGACCCCATGTACTGGTAAGTGCCGAGCCTAACCTCGACGAAGTAGTGACGAGGCTAAGGCAGGTCACTTACATTAACCTGTACGCAATAATAGTAATAACCACAATAATAGAATTAAATCACGTAACTCATTTCTAATAGTTGAAGCCAACTCAGCAGTCATAACCAACTATTATTTTAACCAATTTCCGTTGCAACGTGCAACCCGCTCCCACAATATATTTATTTTCAACCCTCCAATATATTTATTTTAATCAAGTATATATATAGACTTTTAAATAAGTATATTGCGACGTGCAACCCGATCCCTCAATATGGACTTTTAATACAAGTGCGGCTTGTAACCCGGTCCCCCAATATATTCATTTCAATCAATTCTGTTAGAAGAAATTACCTCAATAAATGCAACAATTAATATAAAGTTTTTAAGACACCAAGCATACAATAATTATGATTTAATTATGAAACAAACAATGACAAATAATAATTTATTATAGAAATCAGAGAGAAAATAGGCAGTTTACTATTTAATATGTTAAATGTCAAGTAGCAATTAATGCACATAAATCAAATCAGCATGTAGCAATTATTGCAGGAATTCAAGAATTAATATTTGACAAAGAATATGAGAAAAATAATTATCATAACAATTAATTCGTGTATTAAAACAAATTTAGGATTTTTAAATAATTATGCAAACAATTAATTTGACAACATATAGACACTCGTCACCTTGCCTATATGTCGTTCACATGCATTTTACATAACAAATAATTTAAGGGTTCTATTCCCTCAAATCAAGGTTAACCACAACACTTACCTCGCTTTGCAATTTCTATCAATTATTCGACCACATCTTTTTCTTTTGAATGTCTCCAAAAGTATAAAATCTATTCACAAACAATTCGATATACTCAATACGAATCATAGGAATTAATTCCATATGAATTTACTAATTTGTCGGATAAAATCTGAAATTCACTTTAAAAATTGACAATGGGGCCCACGTCTCAAATCTCGAAAACACTTACGAAATCCGAACACCCATTCCGAGACGAGTCCAACCATAAAAAAATTATCAAATTTCGATGTCAAATGTACCTTCAAATCTTAAAATTTTGTTTTTGGAAGATTTTATAAAAATCTAATTTTTCTCCCAAAATTTCATGGATTCATGATATAAATGAGTATGGAATCATGAAATATAATCAATATAGGATAAGGAACACTTACCCCAATGTTTTCCCGTGAAAATCGCCCAAGAATCGCCTAACCCGAGCTCAAAAATGAAAAATGGTGGAAACTCAGACGAAATCCCATTTCTAGAACTTAAGTTTTGTTTGCCCAGATTTTTACTCATCGCGGGAATTCGTTCGGGATCGTGTAGAACATTTTCTGCCTATTAATTTTAACTCTACGAGAATGCGTACAACTTCTTAGCCTTCCGCGATCGCAGACTACCTTGTGCGATCGCGTAGCACAAATTTTGTGCTTCAACTTCTGCCTCATTCCTTCTTCGCGAACGCGGCTTGGCCCTCGCATTCGCGGTGACTTAGTTGCTGCAACTGTGCAATCACGGACCTCACTATGCGATCACATAGTACAAATTTCATACGTGACCATTAAGCCATCACGATCGCGGACACAGTCACGCGATTGCATAGAAGGAAACCATTAGCAGCATATTCAGCAGTTTCATGGTTCCAAAATGCGCCGATCCTGATCCGAATTACACCCGAGCCCTCGGGGTTCCAAACCATATATGCACACCAGTCCAAAAACTTCAAACGAACTTGCTCGTGTGATCAAATCGCCAAAATAACACCTAGAACTACGAATTGAACACCAAATCGAATAAAATTTTCAAGAAAACTTTAAAACTTATATTTTCACAACCGGACATCTGAATCACGTCAAATCAACTCCGTTTCTCACCAATTTTGGCAGACAAGTCACAAAAATTATAATGGACCTATACCTGGCTCCAGAACCAAAATACAGACTCGATGTCAATAAATCCAACATCAAAAATTCTTTAAAAATCATTAAGCTTTCAAACTTTTAATTTTTCATCAAAATTCAATCTCTCGGGCTAGGGACCTCGGAATTTGATTTCGGACATACGCCCAAGTCCCAAATCATGATACGGATCTATCAGAATTTTCAAAACACTGATCGGAGTTTGTTTGCTCAAAATATTGACCAAAGTCAACTCAGTTGAGTTTTAAAGCTCTATTTCACATTTTAATCCATTTTTCACACAAAAACTTTTCGGAAAATTATACGGACTGCGCATGCAAGTTGAGGAATGATAAATAGTGCTTTTCAAAGTCTTAGAAAACATAATTACTTATTAAATTTAAAGATTACATTTTGGGTCATCACAAATACACTCCCGAAGGAGAACATGATATGATAGGGGAAATTGGGGCACATTTGGAGTATACATCTTTCAACACAAGTTTATTTGAAATCACCGAATCTACTAGGAATAACTCAGAATATGACTTTACGGGTAAAAAATACGTGCAAAACCTTTACACAACGAAAATAATACATATATTAGCTTTGGTATTATTAATTTCTTATTTAGTAGTAGTATTTTTTAACCTATGTATAACTAATTCGGGGTCGTTTGGTATGATATATAATCAAACATAATCATAAGATAATTTAATTTTATTGATTTATTGTCACGCCCCGACCTTAGGGAGCACGACCGGCTCTCAACCGAGATATTTTAGACAACCAAGCCTACTTGATACCTTCTACCTGACCTTATCCATGAATAAAGTGAAGATGTATTCCATTTAAATAGACAAGGAGAAGATCACACGAACGACAACAATTTCAATACCAGTAGTTACCTCATTTACAATTTCCAAAAATATATTACACATTCATAGTTAGAAGTGGGAACATGGGATACATGTACAACATTTCTAGTTTTAACTTTCCAAAATCACAATACAACTCACAATATGTCTACGGAGTCTCTAATGGATACAAATGAGTAGCATGATGGTGCCGACAACAAGGCCCCAGCTATACCTCAAAACACTGTACATAAGAAACAAAAGATACAAGACCCTGATATGAAGTGGGGCTCACCAAGTCAGCAGAGAAGAGGGTGTACCGCTATCATGATTGATGTCGCCTGTTGTAGAACCACCTGCATCCATTAAAGATGCAATGCCCCCGGCAAAAGGGATGCTAGTACATATGGAATAGTACTAGTATATAAGACTAAACACCTTCTTAAAGAATCAAGAAACAATACAAATAAAAAGAAACATAGAATCAATGAGGACCTCAAACAATGATAAAACATCAAGTTAAGAGAAAGATAATATTTCAGTGAATATCAATATTGTTAAATTGGGAGATCTTTAGTACCGATATACCATAGTGTTTTTAGCACGGAGTCCAATCTCGGCCCGATCGGCTAAGTCATCTCACCCTGATACATCCGATTACATCACCACCATGTGCGCTACATGGCGTCCGATCTGAGCCCGATCGGCTAAGCCGTCTCACCACAATGTCATGTGGATCGACATCACTTTCCTCTAGCAATCACCTCATCCCAAATAAGGGAATAATCTTAACACACCAATATCATCCCATTTAAGGGGAATAATCTCAACACATCAATACAGAGATTTACCCCTCAATTACTCCTACATTGGCACGTGTAGTTTTGGGGTTAGGTTATTTCAACCTACCCTTCCCCGGTGACTAAACGATGCTCCCAAAACAGTTATTATATAAAGAATTTAAAATTCATTTCATAGTCTTTCATACATTCCTTTAATTTTATTGGCTCTATTGGCCATAAGTGTAATTTCATTCTTGGCACGATGGTCATATTTTATATCTCATACTCACTTTTTTCACTTTCAAGCATCATCATAGATTATCAACAATAAGAGCATTTGAAATCAAGACTTTTAGTATGTATATGAATAATACGGGCCTTAAGCATATTGAGTTTCTTTCAAAATTAGGCATAATAAACCTACAATTGAAACATGATTTCAAATCATAACATTTTGATACATTGGTCATACTTGAATACATTTCCGGGGGAGAACATTATATGATAGGGGCAATTGGGACATATTTGGAGTATACATCTTTCAACACAGAGCTTATTTGAAATCACTGAATCACTGAATCTACTAGGAATATGAGATTCCAACATAATGTGCTGGAATTTCATAATATACTGGAGTTCCAACATAATAAGCTGGAAATTTATACACAGGAACTCCATAATCCAGCATATTATGCTGGAACTTTTCATGTGTTGGAGTTCCAACATAATATGCTAGAAGTTTATATGCAGGAGCTACATACTCCAGTATATTATCTACCATGTAAGTCTAACAATAATTAAAACAACAACATTATTTAAATAGAATCTCTTACGATTTCCAAAATCGGTAGTACAAGTCATAAGCTCTACAGAGTGTTTGCTAGAAAGCCTCTAAATACAACTATCCAGAAACATGAATGAACAGTGCAAAACAAAAATTTGAAGGTGACTCCGAAGCCTTCGAACTCAGCAGCAGGTTTACCTTGAGTCTCCAAAGCAATAGTCCACACAGCTAGCTAACGAACAAGTACCTGGATCTGTACAAAAATGTGTACAAGAGTAGCATGAGCACACCACAGTGGTGCCCAGTAAATATCAAGACGAACCTCGGCGGTATAGTGACGAGGAACAGTCAAGACACCCACTGATCTAATAAACTGAATAGATATAAGTACATGAATAACAGAAGTAAAATGTCTACATAAGGACTATGCAATATGGCTCACAATACAGTAATGACATTAACACAAGAAACAACAAGTATCAATGGAATATCACGAAAATGACGCAGACAAAGTGAATGGAACACAACCTAAATTCGGAATCATGAATACAGCAAGGACAAGTAATAACTCAGTAACTACAACCGCTTTAACATCAGGTTTTAGCCAACAACTCCACGAGGCACCGAACCTCTGACAAATTCGCAACTCACGGGTCTCAATACCTGAACCCTAACACTTGCATCCTATGCCCTCATAACACCTCATAACCTGTCACGACCCCAAATTCCCTCCGTAGGATGTCATGATGGCACCTAGTCTCTAAATCTAGGTAAGCCTAATAATGCGGAATAATAATAAATATCTGAAATAAATAAACTACAATTCAAATAATTTCAACTCCCAAAACCCGGTAGAAATAAATCACAAGCTTCTAAGAATTTATTCTCAATGTATCTATATATCAAGATCTAAATAAAATATAAGGAAGTAACATAACATGATAGAAGGAGACTCTGGAGTCTGCAGACGCTGGCAGATATACCTCGAAGTCTCCGTGTGCAGGTAACTCACTGGCATCTAGGCTGGTAATATATACCTGGATTTGCACAAAAAATATGCAGAAGTGTAGTATGAGTACACCACAACGGTATCCAGTAAGTGTCAAGCCTAACCTCGGTAGAGTAATGGCGAGGTCAGGTGAGGCCCTACTGGAATATAATAATGGCATGGTAAAATGTTTAACAATATAGTGAAATAAAATGACATTGGAAATGAATCAAGTAGTAAGTCACCATTTAATTACGCAAAATAATGGCAAATTATATCTCGTGGAAACAAAACAGAATTTCCTTTCAACATTAAGAAAATCACAACAAATAATCAAGGCAACTGCGGCCATAAATCAATATCAACAAGGGCACTCCCGAGGTACCGCCTCGTAGTCTCAAATCATAAATAAATTTACAATATCACATTTTCTTATCTCACAGCGGGAGCCTTCACAATTTATTTTAAAGAAAATAGTTTTTCCGAAATAGCATCCCGCGTTTTAGCCATCCTTACCGCATGACTTCTAGTAGTTTCCCCTACTAGCCACGCGTATCAAGCCACCCTTATCTCACCGCATGCGTTTCAATACCCAGATCTTATACCACCGCATGCATATCAATATCACAATATATCACAATTTTTACCTCAAATGCTCAAATAATTTATCTTTTCAAAATAATTCAACAACAATATTTTTTCACAATAAAGAGCTCACGGCTCATGCCAAAATAAATCATCAATAATATTTTTCCACAATAAAGAGCTCACGGCTCTATCACAATGAGTACAAAAAGCATACAAAAAAATTCAAGAATAAATAATTCAGAAAAATAATATTTAAAAATCTTTAATACGTTGCATTCAATATCAAATTTAAAAATGTCAAATACTTCATATTAATAATATTTAATTTAAAGAAAATCACCCTTCAAATAATGCACGGTGTAAAAGAAATCAAGTTTCAACTAAATAGGTATAACAAATAGCAGGAAAAGGTCAAACAATTTAAAGTATATATCTCAGACCAATGATGAAGAATATAACAAGATAAAATAATTTAATAAATGCGCAACAGTGATCTACACAATTTAAAAATATAATCATTCACATTTAGTCCGTGTACACACTCGTCACCTCATGTACATGACTTTCAACACATTTCAATAATCACGTCAATATCAATTTTATATTTTTTCCTCAAATTTTCGACTCTGATCGACTCGTATCTAGTCATAATTAATTCGATATGATCAACAAAAATTATAGAAATCAATTTCATAAGAAAATATTATATTTTTCAATGAAATCCGAAATTAGCTCAAAAATTGTCCGTGGGGCCCACATCTCGGAATCCGGTAAAACTTACAAAATTCGATTACACATTCAATTACGAGTCCAACCATACTAGTTTCACTCAAATCCGACTCCGGATCGACACCGAAATCTCAAAAATTTGTTTCTATGAGATTTATAAAATTTCACAAATTTCAATCTCAAAATACTAATTAAATGGTGAAAACAATGATATATTCATGTATATTGACCAAATCCAAGTTAGAATCACTTACCCAAATATTTTTCCTTGAAAATATAACAAAATCACCTCTTCTCAAGCTCCAATTCGTCAAAAAGGCAAATGGGACAAAGTCCCCTGTTTTTATAACTTACAGATTTGTCAGGGAGCTCGATTTTGTGAGGGAGCTCGATTTGTCAAGGAGCTCGATTTTGTCAGGAAGCTCGATTTTGTCAGGGAGCTCGATTTGTCAGGGAGCTCGATTTTGTCAGGAAGCTCGATTTATCAGGGAGCTCGATTTTGTCAGGGAGCTCGATTTGTCAGGGAGTCCGATTTTGACATGGAGCTCGATTTTGTCAGGGAGCTAGATTTTGTCAAGGAGCTCGATTTTGTCAGGGAATCCAATTTTGACAAGGACTCCGATTTTGACAGGGAGCTCGATTTTGTCAGGGAGCTCGATTTTTTCAGGGAGTCCGATTTTGACAGGGAGTCCGATTTTGACATGGAGCTCGATTTTTTCAGGGAGCTCGATTTTGTCAGGGAGTCCGATTTTGACAGAGAGTCCGATTTTGACAGGCAATCCGATTTTGGCAGGTAGCCCGATTTTTATAGGATTTCCAGCAGAAAAATTGTAGCAGTTTTTGCAGCAGCTAAGTCCCATTTTTTATCCGTTAACCATCCGAAACTCAACCGAGACCCTCGAGACCTCGACCCAATACACCAACAAGTCCTAAAACATCATACGAACTTATTTAAAACCTCAAATCACATCAAACAATGCTAAAATCACGAATCATGCTCCAATTCAAGTTTAATGAAACTTAGAATTTCCAACTTCTACATTTGATGTCGAAACCTATCAAATCAAGTCCGATTGACCTCAAATTTTGCACCCAAATCATAAATAATATAACGGAGTTGTGAAAATTTTTAGAACTGAATTCTGACCCCGATATCAAAAAGTCAACTACCCGGTCAAACTTCCAAACTTTAAATTCTTATTTTAGCCATTTCAAACCTAATTTCACTACGGACTTCCAAATAAAATTCTGATCACGCTCCTAAGTCCAAAATTACCATACGAAATTGTTGGAATCATCAAAACTCTATTCCGGGATCGTTTGCACATAATTCGACATCCATTCATTATTTAAACTTAAACTTTTAATTATTTTTATCAAAATTTCGTATCTCGGGCTAGGGACATCGGAATTTGATTCCGGGCATACACCCAAATTCCAATTCACGATACGGACCTACCGGAACTATCAAAATACTGATCCGAGTCCGTTAGCTCAAAATATTGACTAAAGTCAACTCAGTTGAGTTTTAAAGATCTAATTCATATTTTAAT
Organism: Nicotiana tabacum; assembly: GCF_000715075.1. Taxonomy (NCBI): domain Eukaryota; kingdom Viridiplantae; phylum Streptophyta; class Magnoliopsida; order Solanales; family Solanaceae; genus Nicotiana; species Nicotiana tabacum. Next base: position 13,100,457 of record NC_134097.1, on the reverse strand, counting down.
TCATTTTTCATATAAAAACTTTCCATAAAACTTTACGAACTGCGCACGCAAGGCGAGGAATGATAAATAGTGCTTTTTGAGGTCTTAGAACATAGAATGAATTATTAAATTTAAAGATGACATTTTGGGTCATCACATAACCGCACTGACGACTCACGTGCCAATAGAGCCATTCTCACATAGAAGGCAAGTAAACAAGGGTGAGCATCTATGCTCAAAACTTACCCAAAAACTTCCTCCGAAAATCTCTCCAAATTTCGCCTTCTACCGAGTTCTCAATCAAATTTGTGAAGTGAACTACGAACCCTCGAATCTGCCCCTTTTCAGCCCAGTTATTCCGCATCTGCAGACCTTGGGTCGCAGGTGCGGAAATGACTTAAGAGGGCTGGGTCCGCTTCTGCGAAAAAAGGGCCGCACCTGCGAGTGCGCGCCTGCGGACTATTGTCCGCTTCTGCGATCTCCTTCGTGCATGCGTGTCCTTTAGCGCATCAGCGGGTATCGCAGATGCGGCATTTCCCTTCGCACCTGCGACCCCTGACCACACATCCCAAATCCACTTCTGCTCTCGCCTCACAGCACGTGCGATCACGCACCTGTGGTCTCTCCACCGCAGGTGCGAAAATGACAGATGCCTAAAGACTTCAGCAACAACACAAATCCAACTGTTTGATCCGTTAAGCACTCGAAACTCACCCGAGCCCCCCGGGACCTCAACCAAATATACCAACCAATCCTAAAACACCATACGAACTTACTCGAGCCCTCAAATCACATCAACTAACGCTAAAATCACGAATCACCTTCCAATTCAAACTTAAAGAACTTGAAACTTCAAATTCCTACAACCGATGCCGAAACCTATCAAACCACGTCCGAATGACCTCAAAATTTGTACACAGGTCACAAATGACACTATGAACCTACAACCACTTTCGAAAATCCATTCCGAGCTCGATATTAAAATTTCCACTATCGGTCGAAATCGCCGAAAATCTAACTTTCGTCAATTCAAGCCTAAATCTACTACATACCTCCAAAACACATTCCGGATGTGCTCCTAAGCTCTAAATCACTCAACGGAGCTAACGGAGTCGAAGAAATTCCATTCCGGATCCGTCTTCACACAGTTCTGATTACGGTCCAAATTCTAAGATTTAAGCTCTCATTTAGGGACTAAGTGTCCCAATTCACTTCGAATCACTCGATAATTGAATTTAATCATGCACGCAAGTCAAGGCACATAATACGAAGCTGCTCAAGGCCTTATGTCGCGGGATGGGACTTAAATTCTCAAAATGACTGGCCGGGTCATTACAATTATGCTGGAACTTTCTGTGTTTCAGCAAAATAATGGCTATTTTTAATGACTTTACAAACATTGACTATTTTTAATTACCAGTCCAAAAACTGACTAGCATGTACTATTTTTACAGTAAAATCTCATAATAATTGACCTATCCGCATTTTAATCTTTTGGGCCAGCCCATAAATTTTGATTTGAACTAAACTACGGGCCCGAAGTTAAATGCTTTTTATCACCATTTTCAGTTGTTACCCAGCCCATTCTAATTGGACGAGAAGGGATATAAATGTTAGGGTGGGGAGTGGGAGACACAATGGGAAATATGTATATTTTTAAGAATTTTCATAAAGTACAACAGTTTAAAACTAATTACCATACATAATTATAATTTACCTAAATATCACCGACAACTATTGTTTAATTGTTATATCTTGTATTACTTGTATTCAGACGCGCAACTGTCAACTGCATTCATTCGCGCACGAACACACCAAGGCGAAATAACATATTTCCCATTGGGTACTCTAAATAACTGAGCTATGAGAGTTTGTTGCTCTTTTGTTTCAGTTCAAAACAATTAAACTCTTGTTTCAGTACTACATGTGGATTTGCTATAAAATTCAAATATAAATACGAATGGTAATTTACGTGCTGAAGAAGTTAAAATATTTATTGTAGGTAAAAAGTCAATGAAAAACATGAATTTATATTATATTAAAAGCATGAACGCCCTTAGCGAAATATCGTTCGCCTTTTTTACCCTTTAAAAATAGGTTTCACACTAGACAAAATAGTCATTTAAATTATTTTCCTAATATTTATGCTTTTCAAATTAATTTAAAATTTGACTATTAAATCTATCTTTATTTGAGTTACAGCTCGTTTGGATGGTTGTTACCCATCGTTTTATAATGTATTGTATTGTATTGTATTGTATCATTTTATAAATACATCGTTTGGATAAATTGTATTGTTTGTTGTTGTTAAATAACATTTTGATGTTTGGTTTGACTGTATCGTATTGTACTGTAACTGGTAAATTTATTAAAATACCCTCAATTGTTTAAATATTAAATTTATCAAGCATTACGCATAAAATAATTTAAGAAACCCCTTTCTACTAATTTAACACCAAATATGACTTTTAAATAGATTAAGCAATTAAACACATGCAAATTCTAACAAAATTAGTATTTTACGTTGGAGATGGAAGCGGCAGAAATTCTAGAAAAAGAAGGGATGAAGACAAAGTAGGTTATAGGTGGGAGATTTGGAGTTAAAATTATAAAAAAAGTAAAGGGTAAAATAGAATTATGGAGTAATAAGTTAGAGCATAATTAGAAAGAAAAATAGAAAACAATCTCACCCCACCAAATCGGCTGTTTAAAAAAATGTGACTTTTCATTATTCCGCAACAATGGATTTAACAATACAATACAATCAATTTTAATGAAGCAATCAAAATAAATATTGTTTTGGGACAACAATACAATACGATACAATGGGTAACAGCCATCCAAACAAGTTGTTAGGTAAAAACTCCTAATACTAAGTAGGATCTACATCGATATCTATCTATCTATATTATATTAAAAGGACAAAAGCCCTTAGCGAAATGTCGTTCGCCTTTTTTACCCTTTAAAATTAGGTTTCACACTAGACAAAATAGTCATTTAAATTATTTTCCTAATATTTAGGCTTTTCAAATTAATTTAAAGTTTGACTATTAAATTTTTCCTTATTTGAGTTAGAAAAAAACTCCTAATACTAAGTGGAAATTATATATAAGATTCTTTTCTTACTTAAATTATTTTTTTTATTAAAGAATTAGTAGTTGAGTTTTTCGATATCTTCTAAAACAATAGTAATTAAATGACTTTAGAAGTCTTTTTTTTTCGCTATTACTTTAGAAGTTGCTATCTAAGTTTTGAGTTTTTTTTTCTAATGAGAAACAAAACGCGTGGGCCTGTCAAAGAAATAAATATATATATATATATATATATATATATATATATATATATATATATATATATATATATATATAACTATCTAGAATAATTATGTATTTTTATTTGTGGGTCATATCAATAAAAATCAGCTAGAGCGTTATTATTTTCTTGCTTAATTAAAAAGGTACAGCCAAAATAACGGAGTCGTAATTATTTTCAAAAATTCACAATATTTTTGAAATTACTTAAACAACATAATAGGTAGCATTTCAAAAATATTGTGAATTTTTGAAAATAATTACGACTCCGTTATTTTGACTGTACCTTTTTAATTAAGCAATAAAATAATAACTCTCTAGCCGATTTTTATTGATATGACCCACAAATAAAAATACATAATTATTCTAGATAGTTATTTGCATCTAAAAAATAACAAATAATACACAATTGGTACTTTATTATTTTAGCTTCGGTGCAAAGTTTTGAGGATTTTCTTAACATAAACTCCATATTTTTGGCTCATAGATTAACATGGTCTTTTTAGAATCCATTAACGGTAATTATTTCATTCCAATCTTAGACTCTTACTTCCATAAAAAAAATATTCTGATGCATAGTTATGTACTTGAACAAAGAAAGAAAGCTCACATCATAGTGAAGAAATAATAGAATTATCAAAATGTAGCGGTTAAAGAATACCTTTTGCAATAGTAATTTAGTCTTTTCTAATATGTTGAAAACAATTGATATGATATTTCTTATTGATCCTAGATATAGAACAATTGTCTTTTTGTCTTGAGAGTTTCTTCCTTCGTTGACGTTAGCTAAGTCGGATCAATATTTTTTAGAAACTTGAACTTTTGTTAATTTTTATTTTATGCCTCAAACACAAATTCTAATATAATATTTATGTAATTTTCTAAAATTTTATATTTGTTGAGATGGGGTACACGCGTAACGCGCGTATCCTAAACAGGGGTGGATCCATGATATAAAATGTGATTCACGTGAACCCGTGGTCCTCGGGTCAAAGTATATATATGATGTACATAATTTGGCAAAATTACATATACATATTTAATGGAACCCATGGTCAAAAGAGGTGAAGTGGTACACTGGTTTTGGCCCCTTATTTTTCCTTTTTATACTTTAAATCACTAAAGCAATCAATTCTCATGCAACTTCCCACCTGAAGTTTACTTGATTTTCCCATCCCGAAATAGTGCACCCGTCTTCTCAGAATCCTATATCTGCTTCTGATCCTAAAATTAGTATCTCGTAAAATTCAACACCATGAACGGAAGTATAATATAGAGAAAATGTCAAGAGAAGTGTGTAATAATCATAAATTTTGATCTAATCTAACTATAGGAAAGTTTAATTGAGAGAAAGATGTCGAGAAAAGTGTGTAACATTCATAAATTTGTATGTAAATTAACTATATAAAACAAGCTTGTATAAACTTCGGAAAGAATTAGTATAATCTTATACCACTTGATATTGCCTTAATAAATTAGACTCTGATACGTGAATTCATCCAAATGACAATAAAGTCAATATTTTTAGTAATTATTTATCTCGCAAAGTTCACGTATAAACCGTAAAACTATTTTTGAGTGTACGACGATATGAAAAATATATAGTATCATCGGATGGTTAAGTACACCCTAAAGAGTTTATGAAAATTTTGAGTGATTCTATATATTATAGTTATGGTTTAAAATTTGAGGGAGTCAGGGTTTAGAATTTTGTCATCTTTTACGTTATTAAATTTTAAATTAATAATTGTATTATATTTAAATACTACTACTTACTAACATTGTAAATGATACTATTGGGCTACTGGCATTAGAGTGATAATAATTTGTACAATACTGTTTTTGTAACGTCTTTTCAACTAACAGGGGAAATCGTTCATACCGTCAAAGTAGTACCAAACCATCCCATTAAACAGACCATCATATTAGTTACAATAATTATATATGTCGTGCTCATCATTTACCACCCACTAAAATGTATATACTACAGTTAAATGGTACAAACTTATAAGGTCAATACCAACCCACCAACTAATACTTACTTTAGTGAAGAATATCATATTAAAAGACCCCAGAAAAAATTAAAGCAAAACCTTTACACAAGGAAAAGCTTTAGCAGCAATTGCATAAACAAATCCATATTAAAATTATGTTCGTGGAGTAATATTTTACATACTTAGTCATCTAATAAAATGTATAATAAAAATTAATATATTTATAATTGAAGGTGTTTGAAATTGTTTGATTCCACCCAACGACTCAGTAATCTCATTCTTTCTGAAACAGAATAATATTAACACCTCAAATGCTTTTAGTTTCTCACATAAACTAGACCAACCAATCGAATACTAGATTTTTTTTTCCCTTCCTAGCTCAGTGGAGTTTGGATAATCTAATTATATTCTACAACTTCTATTCACAAAAATGAGCAACACTAGCATTCAGAATTACATAGCTTCCAATAAGTGGTAGAAACAAAATTATATAAACTAGCACCTGTTGTACTAAAAAGGCTTTGACATAAAAACCTCATAAATAAGTGCTATTACTCTCACAAGTATCTATACTCTTTCTAAAGCATATTTTAGTCAACCAAGTCAGTTGGGAACTTCAGTGGTCAATTTACTTCAATTCATCTGCCAAAAACTCGGCATTCAGCTCCCAATTCATGTTTTGTTTGCTAATCAGCTTTACACTGGCTTTCTGCTACAACATAGAAAACTTCATATTCCCATACTTCATCAGCCTCTCACTGCTTGATTTCACCTGCACTACTTTATTTGAATATCGCGGTTAGCATAAAAAAGAAATCCTAAAACATGATTAATGAAAAGGGATGGTAATCGCCCTACCTCTTGCGTTTGCTTTTCTGTGAAGTCGATGTCGATGGATTGCTATGCCAGTTCCTTTTCCTTTGGTTAATAAACCAATTGTTTATCTGCTTTAGCTGCAGACCTGTTTCTTGCACTAATCGCGCTTTATCTTCCTCCTAACATAAATTTTATTCACATAAAGTGAGATATATAGTAAAGAGAATCTTGAATGTATCGTATATAGGAACTTTATTTTGGTACTTACAGTTGGATAAGGCCACTTAGAATGTGATTGCCACCAAGCTTTCAATACAGATGTAGTGTCACCAGGCAGCTTTCCTGCTCTTCTTTTTCGTAAAATTTCTTCTCTAATGTCAACAATCTTCTCCTTGTAACCCTTTAATGAAAACAAAATCAAGAAACTCATTAGCTAGAGGAAAAAGAAAACATAAAGCATAAGTTGAATTGTATGGCCGGCCGCTTCATCTAAAAGTTTAAGTTATTAGAGAGGATACGCTTTTATTTACTTAATTATGTTCTCATCACGACCACTCGCATCTTTTTAACAATGAGTGACAGTGAGACGTGAACCAAGGACCTCTTATATTTTGAAACATACAGAATGGTGTGACCACCGGTGGTGGAAATAGGATTTCAGCTAAGGGGTTCAAAAAACGAAAATAGTTAAAAAATTAAAAGCGAATGGGGTAAATGAGAATTGAACCGACAACCTCACAAATATTTTGAACCCCCTTGACCACTGAACTATGCTTTTGAATTGTGTCAAGGAGACTCAAAATATAATATATAGAGGTACAAAACAGATTTTGCCTTATATGTACAGTGTAATTTCCCCGTGAAGGGGGTTCGGTCCGCCCTTGGTGACCACCTTATCTATAAGTTTAACCTGTTAAGAATACTCTTTTTTACTAAATTATGATTTCAAAATTATCAGACCAGCCAAAAGTTATGTTACTTTACCTGTTTGAGTTCGTGTTTGAGTTCTTGCCTAACACGCTCCATTAAGGACCTTTCACTTTCAGTAGGTACAAGAGGACCAAAGCCCATGCTATCTGATCCATCAAAACCTCCCTCCAAAAAGTTAGTGTCACTATCTGCCTGGTCATCATCATCATCAGACATGGTTGCTCCTGTACCTTCCCCTGGTGCTACTCCTGTTGGTTGACAGATCATCCGTAACTAAATGTCAGCAGTGCAATTTTGGCCAAATGCATATATAACGGCAGAAAAGCTGGAGTAGAGATTCTTTTCTTCTCTTTTCAGCAAAGAGTATAATTCACTTATTTAGTGATCAAACACTACATAAAAACCATCACTAAGAATATCATGTGAATTAGAGGAATGAGGCTAGCACTCTATCCAGAATATCATGTGAATTAGAGGAATGAGGCTAGCACTCTATCCATTATAACAGATGCACAACTCTTATAATGAGTCAATCATGAGAACCGCATACGGTGGTTGTGGTCTATGTTGTGCGGAGTCGGATCCCCAAAAATGCACTCATTTTGGAGGATCCGACACACACCCGACAATATTTTCTGAGAGTCCAAGCGACATAGGTTATGGTGTAACTGCAAGCGCATGGTATCTTGGCATGGCAATGACAGTAATATTAATATAAAGGTATGAGGATGAAAATACCAAAGGAAAGGAAAAAGTGAGACAGGATAAATTGACATGATGTTAACTTTTACTCGAAAGTTTAAAGTATAGGCAGCACAGAAAAAAAATCAAAAAAGAAAACTAAGAAAAAGACAGTAGAAAACTATCACCTGTTAAACTTTGCAGAGATTGTTCTAGCTCCCAACAAGCCATGACTGCTTCCATTGCATGGACACGAACATGTTGTTGCAGTTGTTCTTTAAATGAAGAGAGCAACAGAACGTAATGTGTCTACATCAGAAGAAACAAAGATAAATCAGACGAGGTAAATATTACATGAAATATGAGATAATATGCCATATCTCTTAATGTGTGTAAAAACTGATTAAATTTCTGATTATAAAATCTGCTCTTAAGACTAATAAAAGGAGAACGCAGAAATGTAAACACGAACATGTTTTAAACTGATATCAGCACCTGTGGTTCATAGTTTTAAACTGATATCAGCACCTGTGATTCATAATTTCCATAAAATTGACAACATTGAACTAAAGAATGAAAACTAGAGGGGACTAAACATTCCCCCATGCTTAAGGATTCCATAATTATGGATAAATATATACTACTTCAAATTGGAAACAAAAAGTAGCATTGAACTGTAGATTTAGTACATCATATACAAACTTGTTTTGTTTCCTTTTCAACTTCTTATACTTATAAGACAGTTAAATAGCAAGAGCATCTTTCAAAAATCATAATCATATACAAAATTGTTTTTCTTTCCTTTTTCCTTAATCAATCATAAGTTGGCTTTTTTATATTATTGAGCAGCAGCACATGAATTCTTTAAAAATTTACCTAGGTAAATATTCAGTCCGTTGACAGAAACTATACTTAGTTAAATCAGCTAGTTCACCATTATTACTGAGAGATCAACAGATAGCAATAAGGCAGAAACCTTTGCACATGAAGCCCTAGGGGTGAAAATCATGTTAAAGAGATTCTCCAAAACACTCCCCCTAACATTAGGGGTCATCAATTATTAGCCTGCTGCCTATAGGATAAAAAGATTCCTTTTTGATGTGACATCTAGATATTTCTATTAAGATCTTACTAATAGTTAGAACTCTCAGAAATATCCTCTTAGAGATATGCTCAAGATAGAAGCACAGCTGAAATCCTCACAAAAATAGACGGACAGAATCCATTGATGCAGAGAACTTGAACAAGGAACCAGCATTCAAGGAATCATATTTCTTAAAAGGTTTACAAACAGGGGCGTAAGCACCTGCTTGAAGCGGTGTCACATGACACAGCTTCATCGAAATATTTTCGCATTCTGTATGTATAAATAATAAATAAAATAAAATTATTGGGTAAAAATATAAAAAATGACAGTGTATCATTACAGTAATTTATTCATTTAATTACTTATTCAAATATTGACACCACTTAGAAAATTCCTGCGTACACCACTGTTACAAGTTCACGCAACGATCTCAAAAACCAGAATGCTCGTCACAAAGAACAGCAAAACTAGTGTAACAATCAAGAGAGCAGCTCACAACCATATTTTCACCTAGACCGAATTAACTCTACTCATTGTACAGGTTTATATGGAGTTGAAATGACTATTGTTTCCATGATAAAAGGAAAAAAGGACTAAACTTAGTGCATCGTGACATCAAGATCACTCTGCCACTTGTAATAGTCACGAATTTATAATTTAATGATAAAACCACCGATATACCAACAGCATAAATCTCAAGCTAAAGCTTCTCCCTATGGCCATAATTCAGACAGGAAGTAACACAATCAACAGATTAATTCATTTGAAATGTTCAAGTTTGGTAAGTTCAAAAGCAATCTTCAGATAGAAACACATATCAGTGAACACTGGCAATCATCAGAACAATAAGAGAAGCCAAAGATTAAGCCTTTTATTCAACTCTTGTACTCACCTACTTCAGCTATTCTATGATTGGAATAGCTTCTTTTTTTTTCTTATCAAAAATAGTTATTCTAATCACAGAATAGGCAAATACAAATAGAGCCCAAAAAGAAAAAATTTAAACCACAACAATTTCAATTGCATTTCCTCAAGATCCACCTCACCATAATGACATCAAGGACAATCTATTCATTATCCATTCTACATAAACATTGGTCGATGGCTTCCAAGTTCTATGGCGTAAGCTACAAATCACCAAATACAGCCAAAAATATGCGCCGGCTGAGCTCAGCTTTCAAGCATATAAATGCCAAGGTGAAAATTTTCAAATTAACACTTCCTCCGTCCTAATAAGAAATTTAAAGCTCAAGAGTACAAAGGTTAACATATCCAAATTTCTCTTGTAAATACATATATTAACTCCTTAAGCATTTTTTTAGGAAAAGAAAAAAAAACTTGAACATTTACAAACTACATAAAAATACTACTCTACTAGAAACTATAGGATTTCAGTTACATACATTGACAGTGTACTACTCTATTTTCCGGGTTCCTATATCAGGCTTGCTATGAATACTTAGCTATTGTTTTAACACCGATCGTGCATAGAACTTAAACTTTCAACTACAATATGAAAAACATAAATCATAGCCAAATAAATCTATGTAATCTTCCAAATAATATTGCCAAATAGTTTGTAAAATTTCTACTTAAAATTGAAACTCAACACAAAATTAACAAAATATCTATGTTTTATAACTCTTTAGAAAATTAAACGTGAAAATTCAAACACATAGATATGAGCATATGGATGAATTCGTTTAAGAAGGTTTAAAATATATGAAGAAATGAAAAAAAAAAAAAAAGTTACCATAAATTGATCGAGGTCTTTATCATCTAGAAGCGGTTGACCTTGACCGAGAACAGAGTACTTAGCCACCACGTTCTGCGACTGAGCTAACTGCGCGTCAATCCGCGGCAGTTGATCCACCGGCGTCGCGATTCTCAGGCAAGACACGTGTGCCGACAGTAACTGATCGTATAACGGATGATTCAATATATCCGCTTTACACTTCTCTCTCTCCCACGAGTTCTCACCCTCCTCATTATTATTATTACTGTTGCTATTATTATTTGTGTTCACATCGTTATGCTCTTCTCCTCCTCCTCCGCCGCCGCCAGCGGATGCAGCGGCGGTAGGAGAAAGCCACTGGTTGTTAGAGTTGGAGGAGTCGGAGTTTGAAGTTTGGAGGTGGAGAAAGTTGTTTCCGTTGCCTCCGGCGGCGGAGACGGCAGCGGCGGAGCTATGTTGACGGAGGAGAGAAGTGTTGAGCCAAGTAGGAGGGGATTTTCGAGGAGATTGATGATCTTCAGGTAACATGGAACGTAAAACGGCAGCGTTTTGTTGTTGTTGATGAAGAGTAGCCATTTCTTGAGAAAAATGGTCCTGAAACGCCATGGCTAATATGGCTAATACTATAGAGGAGTAGTAGCGTATAGTGTTTGTTTAAAGTTCTGTGTTCATTTTTCAACTGGTACAGAGAAAGAAAGAAGAGAGAAGAAAGAGGGAAGTATGAAAAGTAGGAGAGGAAAAAAACAACAGCGTTTATAAACAATGGGAGTGTACATATATAATCCACATATTTAAATTTTAAATATAATACTACTCACTCCGGTTCAATAAGTAATTTTTTAACTTTTTTTTTTTATGATTCAAAATAAGTAATTTTTTTAGATTTTAAAAATAAATAAATTATTTTTTTTCTACACTATCCTTAGAGTAAATAGTGTTATAATAGAGTATTTATGTGAAGAGATTATAAAAGTTAATATGATCAATTTTATTATTAATTAATATTAAAAGGTAAATTTTTTAATATATGTGAAAATAACTAAAAAAATTAATTATTCTGGATCGAACGGAGTACTATATTATTATCACGATATTCACTAGATAAAGATATTTTTGAGAGTCGTAATCAATTTCTCCTACTAAAAGATATTATGACCTTTTAAAATGAGATAAAGGAAGATGAACATATACATGAAAATTCATACTAGCGGTTCCCACTTACTTGATATTTAGTTAAAATTTGAAAAAAGAGTTTAATACAATGGCTTATAATTTTAGATATACTTTAACTTAGTTCTAACAAATACTCGTCAATCTAGAAAGTCGCGTAAAAGTGTTAGTTATTGTATCCCCTATGATATTATTTGAAAAGAATTCGGAAAATTAAATTAGATTGGCTAGTAGATACATCCTTTGAAACATGTACATGAATAAATGAATATAAAGAATATGATTATTTATGAAAAGGTGATTTATTATGCTTACTCTCTATAAAGGGCGATTTGCACAAATAAGATTATTTAGCGTCATCATTTGAATTTTTATCATGTTAAGAAAAATTTTGAAAAAAATAATCCTACGACATAGTTACTTTAACACAATTCAAAAGTTCACATGTATTTATTATTTATATTTATATTTTGAAGTGAAAAATCTTGATTCTGCCACTTAAACTTATGTACCGTTTGACACCGTATGAAATATATCAACTACCCCATTTGTTGGAAGTATATTTTTGAATTAATAAATCATTATACTAAAACTATCATATTCTCAATAATAAGGCCCCAATATGGAATCATCGGTATTTTAATTGTCAATATGTATATCTTTTTCCTTTTTCTTCTTGTACAATTTGAGACTGTCATATATGCATTATAAACGAAGATTGCACCTATTCATATGTCAAACTTATTCCAGAGCTATCTTGTCCCTGCTCCATCGTTATCTTAATTGGTCCCCATTTACTTTTGCATTTGGAGTTGTAAATTTCTTCTCTCCTATTTGTAGGCTTGTGTTAACGTCCTATATTTATAATAATATCTATATATAACAATCATTCACTATAAAAATTAAGTTTTTTCAAAATAAATTTTTATATTATGTTATAATATATGTCATTTATGACAGCACATCACTATAACAGTCAAATAATATCAGAACAAACAAGATTATTATAAAGAAGTTTGACCGTCTACAAAATTAATTATATCTAATTATGGAGCTTTGTTTTTTTATTATTGTAAAGCATGAGGTATTTACGCTAGTTACATTTGTGCAAACAAATAATAACAGGAAATTACATTCTAACATGTTATATGAAACAAACAGAATTCTGTACTCCCTTTGTTGCACTTCTTATGACACAGTTAATGGTTTGATAAATTAAGCTACACATTAAATACTTATACTGTATTTATCATTCGTAGCTATACTTTAAGCAAATTTATCATTCGTAGTTATATTTGAATTTTATAACAAATCCATAAAATAAGAGATTAATTATTTTGAACTGAAACAAGAGTACAACAAACTCTCGTAGCTTAGTTGGTTAGAGGAATACAGTTGACACATGTTGTATTCGTTGCGTGTTTGAATACAAGTAATACAAGTTACTAGCAATTGAACAGTAATTATGAATGGTAATTAGGCAAATTATAATTACTAGGCTTTAAAAGAAAGTGGTTTATGAAAATTTCTCTTAATAGTTAGGTAGTCAAATAAAAAAATTCTTTGACTAGGTTAATTATAAATATTTTGAATTCCTAATTGTTGTGACTTATAAAATTATTTACATAATCCTAAATATGTAATTTTTTATTTTAAAAAAAATAAAATTCTATATCATAATAGTTAGTCAGCTTGACCTTCTATTATTAATCATATCACATAATAGAACGAGGGAGTAATTACTATATTGCATAATGACTAGGCCTGGTAATTGTATATAGCGCCAAGGACGGACTTACTTTGGGATGGGGGAACCCGTTAGGTTCGGCAAAAAGAATGTATTTATACTTCATATATATATCTAAATATACAGTAAGGACCCGTTCAAATTTTACACTACCGCCAAAAATCACAAAATTTGGACAAAAGCGATAATTTGTAGGAGTGCTTAAGTATATACACTCTCTTCATGACCTAGGTTCCAATCCCGGCTCTTACAACTTATATTTTTTTTAATTTTATTATTAAAGTGGTGTTCACGTAATATTAAAATTATGTGTTCGCCTCTGAAAGTCACCATCAGGAATTATAGTATGATGAATAGTATCCTTGTGATGACCCGATAGGTCTTCTTTAAATTTAATAAATTATTTTCTTGTCCTAAGACCTCAAATAGCACTATTCATTATTTCTCGACTTGCGTGCGCAATCCGTATAATTTTTCAAAAAGTTTTTATATGAAAAATTGATTAAAATATGAAATAGAGCTTAAAACTCAATTGGGTTAACTTTGATCAATATTTTGAGCAAGCAGATCCGGATCAGTATTTTGACAGTTCCAATAGGTCCGTATCGTGATTTGGGACTTGGTCATATGCCCGGAATTGAATTCGGAGGTCCCTAGCTCAAATTATCGCCATTTAACGAAAAACTAAAAATATAAAGGCTAAAGATTTCCAAAGTTTGACCGTGGAGTTGACTTTATTGATGTTGGACTCGGATTGAGATTTCGAAAATTGAAATAGCTCTGCTATGTCATTTATAACTTGTGTGCCAAATTTGAAGTCATTTCGGATTCATTCAACATGTTTCGACACGAGTTTTGTAAATTGAAAAGTTTGAAACTCGTAAGTCTGAATCGAGGTGTGAATTGTAATTGGCTACATCATTGTCTATGCGATAGCAGGTAATTGTCCGCGATCGCGATGAGTAAAATGGGAGAAATTGACTAGTGCTTCGCGATCGCGGATGACCTTTCGCGATCGCGTAGAGGAAACTTCTGCTTCACTGACCCGACTTTGGAAGCTTATATCTCGCAATCTATAAGGAATTTGGAGATGATCCAAAAATGAAAGTTGTAGCCCTTTGTATCTAGTTTTGGTATTTGAAGTTGTGTACAAAAAATTATGGTTGGTACACTACAAACTATCCTGAAAAATATTTGGAAATCGCGAAGAAGAAATTTGTGTTGCACAAGGCTAACTTTGACAGCTTATATCTCGAAATATATAAGAAATTAGGAGATTACCAAAAGATGAAAGTTGTATATCTTGGTGTTGCATTTTCAGAAAGATAAACTATTTGTTATTTGGAGTTTTTTATAACAAGTTATGACTATTTTACTAGAAGTTGTCCCTAAGAATTGGAGAAGGTTGATGGAAAAATTATTCTTTGCGATTGCGAGAGAATAGCCGCAATTGCATATAGTAAAAAAATGCTGGAAAATTTTTGTTCTTAGCGATCGCCAGAGTTTGGCCGCGATCGCATAGGGTAAATGACTGGGCAACAGAACTTAAGTTCTGGAAATGGGATTTCGCCCCATTTTTCATTATTCACGATTTTGAGCTCGGGTAAGGCGATGTTTGGGTGATTTTCACGAAAAAATATTGGGGTAAGTATTCCTTATCAATATTGATTGTATTTCATGATTCCATATGCATTTACGTCATGAATTTATGAATTTATGGAAGAAAAATCAGATTTTTTATAAAATCTTCCAAAAATATAAAATAAAGATTTGAAGGTCAATCCGATATCGGAATTCGATAATTTTTATATGGTTGAACTCATATCGGAACGGGTGTTCAGATTTTGTGAGTTTTTCCAGGATTAGAGATGTGGGCCCCACTATCAATTTTTAAAATGAATTTCGAATTTTAATCCGGAAAATTAGCAAATTCATATAGAATCAATTCCTACGATTTGTATTGAGTATATTGAATTGTTTATGACTAGATTTGAGGCTTTTAGAAACTAAATCGCGAGGCAAGGGTTTATTAGAATCTTGAATTTGGTTACGAAGCGAGGTAAGTGTCGTGGTTAACCTTGACTTGAGGGAATAGAACCTTTGAATGATTTGTTATATGAAATTCATGTGAACGACGTATAGGCGAGGTGACGAGTGTCTATATGTCATCAAATTAATTGTTTGCATAATTATTTGAAATCATAAATTTTTTTAAGACATGAATTAATTATTATATTAATTGTTTCTCTCATATTCCTTGTTCATTATTATGCCTTGAATCCATGCTATAGTTGTTACATATTTATTTGACTTATGTGACTTAATTGCTACTTGATATTTAGCATATTAAAAATTAAATTGCCTATTTTCTCCCTGATTTCCACAATTAATTGCTATTTGTCATTACTTGTTCCTAAATAATTTATAAATATTGTGTGCATTGTTGCCTAATAATTTCTTACCAAATGTGGTATTTATTGGAGTATTTTTATTTTATTTAAGAGTTGTTAAATTATATGGCAGGAGCGGGTTGCACGCCGCAAACGGAAATGAAAAGCAATATATTGGGGGATCGGGTTGCACGCCAAAACAGATTATATTTTAAGCTTATATTGTTGGAGCGGGTTGCACGCCGCAGCGGAAATTAATTGAAATAATAGTTGGTTATGACTGCCGAGTTGGCTTCAACTATTGAAATGAGTTACTTATTTTATTTCTATTATTGTTATTGTTACTATTATTGCGTACACGTTAATGTAAGTGACCTGCCTTAGCCTCGTCACAACTTCGTCGAGGTTAGACTAAGCACTTACAAAGTACATGAGGTCGGTTGTACTCATACTACACTCTGCACTTCTTCTGTAGATTTCGGAGTTGGTCCCAGCGGCGTACTGTAGATTGTGCTTGTATTCAGCTACAAGTGGAGACTTGAAGTAAAGTTGCACGGCGTTCGCAGTTCTGAAGTCCCCTTCTACTTTATTTTAGCTGTGTGCTTTCTTTAAGACAACTTTATTTTATTTAGACCCTTGTTTGTATTATTCTAGAAGTTCGTACACTTGTGACACCAATTCTAGGATGGTATTCAGACATCACTAGTATTATGGATTATTCACTTTATTTCATACTTTATTTCTGCATTTGTTTCTTTGTTATTAATTAATTTTTAAAAAAACTTATTCTAGGATGGGGAGTTCTTAGAGGGAGAGAGTCGAGGGTCTATCGGAAACAGCCTCTCTACCCCAGGGTAGGGGTAAGGTCTGCATACACACTACCCTCCCCGGACCCCACTAGTGAGATTATACTGGATTGTTGTTGTTGTTGTTGTTGTTACAAACCAACAAGTAATTAAACTCAAAATACTAATTCCCAAACTTATTATTCTACTCCTTTTAAAACTAAATTATTTTCAGCATATTCACTAGAAATACACAAACTATTCTAGTGATTATAAGTAGCAAACTACAATGTATTGAATATGTTTTTTTTCATGTGTTGAGATTTATCTTTTTGTATATTTAATCTTTAGACTTTATTTTTGAATCCCAACTTGGTTAATATCTTTTCACTCAAGTGATTTATATTTTCTTTGTATTTTGTTAGTTTCTTTTATACTGCTGTAGAATAGTTGATGGATCTATACTCTAGTCATCTTTCATTTTTTCTTAATTCATCATCCTTTAAACAGTAAAATTATTTAGAGAGTTTTGCGAAGTCCTATAAAAGTACATATGTTATTGCATTCTACTTCTGCTAATGACTTTTACGTGACAAAGAAATACCGAAAATTAACCAAATCGTACATATATCGAAGAGAAACCGACATGATTGGAAAATACCGAAAATTAACCAAATCGTACAGATACCGAAGAGAAACCGACATGATTGAGAAATGAACCACATAGTCCAGAATCTCGTCAACCACTGTACTTCCTCCGAAGCAACCCAAAATCTGCAACCGTGACATCCACGCTAAGTAGACCTTCTGTAAATTTAAAGTTGTTTCTCTAACTCCTTTGGTACTGAAGCATAGGATTATTAAAGAGGCGGACATACCGCAAGTCCTAACCTTATCCTCTACAAAATCTCTGGCCTTAAACATGTATAAATTTTGGGGAACCTTTTAGTACCTTTCAGTACCACATATATATATATATATTTCAGGCCAAAACCGATATAACACATGACCCCGCAATCCATCCATTGATAGTGGACTCCCCCACTCGGCGCGAAGTCATAGGTCACAACGTCCGATGATCCACAATATTAATCTTCACAACTCATATAAATCAACCAGATGCCAAGGTCCGTTGCACCCCCACATCATTCACTGGATGATTCACTCGGTGATCTCTCAATACGTCTGCATCTTCCATCGGAACCACACGTTGAGGCAATGTTTGAGCATCTCTGGCTCCCTCGTAGTCCATTTGTGGCATCACGAACTGTCGACGCAAAACTGATACCGAGTGTGCAATGTCATATATGAGTGGATACAAAGGAATATGGTATATATGTTTCAAGTTAAATCAATGCCGCACGATAAGGAATGGAATAAGTAAAATTATTCCTAAACTCTGTAGCCTCTGGAAGATAAGTGCAGACGTCTCTGTACCGATCCTTCAGACTTTACTAAGCTTGCTTGTGACTCGTGAGACCTAAGTAACCTAGTGCTCTGATACTAACTGGTCACGACCCGAAATTCCCACCTTCGGGACCGTAATGACGCCTAACATTTCACTTTCTAGGCAAGCCAACGTTAGAATAAATGCTCTTGGGGTAACTCGAACTCACAATCTCTTTGTTGGAAGTAGAGGGTGCTTACCACTAGAGCAACTCATTTTTGTCTACTTATTGGTTTGTAACTATTTTCATAATTCCAAAGCCCAAGGAAAAAATTAATATTTTATTATTTTTAAACTTAATATATAAATATAATTTTCATATATAAATTTATTCGATACGATTCAGTATTTTTTCGATTTATTTTCATAAAATAAAAAATCTACCCTAATTATTGATACAGTTATAAATTTATATAAAAATTTATAATTTTATTAAAAAAAAAAACCTGAAATCAGTTAAATACGATACGATACAATCAATTTTATCGATTTTTAAATATACATTAACGCCCCAAGATTGTGGTTTCCAAACACACCGCCGTAACGACATTATTATGGAATGAGAAAATAGGATAAAAGGTAGTAGTATTACTAATACTAGTACCAGCTAGGAGTAGAAAAAAAGCGCGCGCGTAAAACAGCAGAAAATGAAAAGTAAGTGTAAAGGGGAAGATGGGGTTTGGGGGTGGGGGGGTGTAGGAACAGGCGTAGGAGTAGGGAATAGACTTTTGCTGTTGCCAGAAACAGAGATAAAAGAGAGAGTCAGTGGTCTTAAAATTCCGTACTGTTTCCCACGCGTCACGCCCTCCTCTTAAATTTGTTGGGACCAATGTCGGGAGCACGCGCCGTAATGCACATAACCAAGTCCGAAACAGCCGGCAAAAGATCCGTTTTGGCCCACCCTACTATCGCAACAACGAAACTTTTGATTTTTAGCTGCCATTTGAATAAATTAGTTGAAACTTCGAAAAATAGTTTTTGAACAATTCAAAGGGTGTCAAAAATAGTTTTTAGAAGTTAAAATTATATTTGAACATATATTTTACATTAAAAAAAAATTAAAATTTTGTGAATGAAAAAAATATTAGAACGAATTTTTTTTGTCTCCAATTATGTGGTAGTATTTGAACTTAACACAAAATTTAAGAAAAAAAAAGAAAACTTTTAAACTTGTTGACTATAATAAAGTTTGTGTACACACTGTTCTCTTTAAATTTTAATTGTGAGATTTTACTAGATATATTGTTGTTGTTTATAAAAATATATGATGAGCAATAGTAATAATAATGTTATAAAATAAAGACTTTAAAGTAAATAAATCGAAAACAAGTATAGAAAGAGGTTGATATATTATTCAACTTCAAACTAATGTACATGATGAACTGAAAACTTCTCTATTTATAGAAGAAAGGAAACAGTTGCGAGGCTTTTCAGGAAGCAGCTGCGAGACTTTTCTTGAGCTGCTTGTAAGCTGTTTGCTTGAACTGCTTGCAACCTGTCTGTTTAATATGAAGCTGCTGCAAATCATTTTATTGATTTGCTTGCAACCTGCCTGCATCAACTGCTTGTAGATAAATTTCAATAGAGTACCAAACGAATAATCTTTTTCAGGAAGATTATCTATAGCGGAGTAATAAATGGACATCCAGATTATAATTATTTTCATAACACCCCCTTGGATGTTCTTTAAAAGATATTGTGCCTCGTTAAAACCTTACTAAGAAAAACCCAGTGAAAAAAATCCTAGTGAAGGAAAAAGAGTACACATATTTAGTAATACGTAATTCTAGCTGCCTCATTAAAAACCTTATAAGAAAAACGCCATGGGAAAACCTTAGTAAGAAAAAAAGAGTGCAGCGCGCATTTCACTCCCCCTGATGAAAACCTTGTTCCAAATATTTGAGTCTCTGCATTCCAATCTTGTATACCATCTTCTCAAAAGTTGAAGTTGGCAAAGATTTAGTGAACAAATCTGTTGAATTGTCATTTGAATGGATTTGTTGCACATTGATGTCACCATTTTTCTGAAGATCATGTGTATAGATTAATTTTGGTCAAATGTGCTTCGTTCTATCTCCTTTTATAAATTCTTCCTTTAATCGGGCTATGCATGTAGCATTGTCTTCATATAAAATTGTGGATCTTTATCACATTTCAAACCACATTTTTCTTGAATAAAATGAATCACTGATCTCAACCATACGCATTCCCTACTTGCTTCATGAATATCTATTATCTCAACATGATTTGAAGAAGTGGCAATAATAGATTGCTTTGTGGAGTGTCGTGATATGACATTACCTCCACATATAAATACGTACCCGATTTGAGATCGAGTTTTATGGGGATCAGATAAATAACCTGCATCTGCATAACCAATACGATTTGCATCGCCTTTGTTCGCATTAGCAAGATACATAAGTGCACCAACTGTACTGAGATAGAGTCCAGGACCAAGGAGTTCCTCATCCTCTTTTGGAGGTCGGAACAGATCCTTATTCACTTCAAGTGATCGAACACCCATTTGGTATACTTAATGGGTGCGCTTTGTCCATGTAAAAGAGTTTTAAGATATTTTCTGTATAGACAGAATGATGCATAAAGATCTCGTCTGCTAAATATTCAATTTGCAGACCAAGACAAAGTTTTTCCCTTTGGAGCTCTTCTGGAGTTCCTATGAGATTTATGTCATTAACATAAACGGCAAGTATAACAAACTCTGATGTTGTTTTCTTTGTAAAAACGCACGGACAAATGCCATCATTTATATAACCTTCTTTTAGCAAATATGCACTGAGGCGATTATATCACATGTGTCCAATTGATTTAAACCGTACAAATATCTTTGTAATCTAATTGAGTACATTTCACGATACATTGAACTATATGCTTCAGGCATTTTAAATTCTTCAGGGATCTTTATATAAATTTAATCAAATGAGTCATATAGGTTATGACTTGCATCTAAATGGCATGACATATTCAAGTGTCTGGATTACATGTCTGATCCTCACAATATTGTGCACTATATTGTATCAAATATATCGTCGACGATCATTTTGTATCGGTTCGCAAGTGACATAACTTGTTGAGATCTCATCACTTTTTTTATTTTCAGGCACCTGAACTTCTTCTGGAGTTTCATGAAATATTATGTCGTGGGCTCTTCTAGAGCTCATTCCTCCTCATTATGATCATTTTGATCATTTGCTCCTATCCTTTTCAAGGATTGTTACCTTTGAAACCGGTCGGTTTACTACGCTTCATGCATGCAGTAAACTTTATCCTTCGGGAACTTTAATCTTAATAGGAGCATTTGCAGCTGAAATATGATATTTTATTTTGGATCAGCAAATGCTTCTGGCATTTGACTTGAATTATATTCTAAGTGAGGATCATATTAATGATAATTTGATTTATATAGCATATTTTTCAGTTGTTTATTCCATCCCCCAAATGTTAGAAAAACTAACTCATATCCCCAGTCTTCTTTGGGAAACCTATCTTTGTGCATTGTGGTAGAGAGATTAATCCTATACCATACATCAAAAGTTATTAGATAGTAAAAATATTTGGTTTCTTATCCTAAACCAATTGTGAGAGGAAGACTTATCATATTTTGCTGGTCTGATGCATACAAGTGTTGTTGTATGCAATTTAGAAAATCTTAGACCAACACATGAGGCTTTGTTCTCATAAGCAATAGTTTAGCCATTAATATGAGGTATTCAATGCTAAACTAGCTTGGATATAAACCAGCATCATCAAGATGAACTATCTTGATTTCATAATCTGAAAATTATGCTCTTAATTGAGAAAGGCAATTTCAAATGCCAAACTGCAGGTTGACAATAAACACACATGTAACCATCTCATATATGCATCTATAAGTGGTTCACATGATAGGTGAATGAGCTCATATTCACCTTTTATATATTCCAGAATTCAAGGGTTTTAGTCCCAACTTTAGCTGGTATAATCAATTTATTATGAGAACAAGTAACACAAGAGAATTCTTGAAGAATCTTCTAGTTCTTCAGTATATGCTTATCTGAATTCTCAAATAGCTCATTTAAAAATGGCAAAAAAAAACTTCAAGTTTATCATGGCATGTGCTATCTCTAAGTAAACTTCTGATTTACTATGGCACAAACTTTTGCATCAGTAAACTTTTTATTTACTGTGGCTACTTTTGTATTAGTAAATTTCTGGTTTACAGTAGCTACTTTTGCCTCAGTAAAACTTTTGATTACTGTGACTGCTTTTGCATTAGTAAACTTCTGATTTACTGTAATAAATGATATAGTACAAATTGAAGAATAAGACGGGTCACTTCTCATATACATATTATTTTACCCTCTATGATTGTGGAGACATGAAAATTTTCAATCTTTCAGTCATTTGTAGTCTCAATATGATAGCCATTTGTATTAGTAAACTTCGGGTTTGCTACAACATATGTTTTGATCATAATCATATAACATGAATAACATATTTGTATATAAGCTCTTCGAGAGCCTTCATTTATTATCCACAATCTAATATTATTTGGACACTATTGGTGTCACGTGTCTTTTAAACAAACAGTTAGTTCTTCAGGAGTTTTTGATACATTTTGTACTATCAAATATTTCTCAGACACTTCTGGTATCATGAGAGAAAATCATAATCAAATAAACAATATAAAGACAATTCTAACTTTATAAATATCAGAAATCAAGAATTTCAATATTTTGTTTACTACCAACTTTGTGACAAATATCTCCTTCAGGGAGAAACGCCATTAATATCTGAATATTTTATATCAAAGCGGCAACCACATAGTCATTACATCCTCCAAGGAAATATACATGAGTTGTTATTTTCTTCGGGGTAGTTAATAATAACTAACCATAATATATCAATGTGATTGTAGTAGAAATTTTGCCTTAGAATAATACTTAATAAAATTATCCAAGATGTTTTACGTACAACAGGTACGTATGACAATGATCTTTATGCTACAAAAATAATATGTATATCCTCTATTATTCTACCTCTTCAGGAGGTGAGTTGTAATATATTTTCATCAAGAGCGCGTTCATATTTACAGCTTTATTAATATTATCACATTCACTTCATGGGAATGGATTAATATTTATAAAAAATTCTCATCCTTCAAGAAATCGAACATAATTATTTGAACGCGCATTAATCACATCAAATTGTGATGCTTCAATCTCTTTTAAAATATTTACTACTTTAGGAGCAAATCGAGGCATGCATGTAATATAGAGAATATTTCTCTAGCTTATCTTTAATTGTAACCATAGAAAACCTAAATTATCACTTCTAGTGGTCATATGTATATACCACTTCTGGTGGTTAACAAAATTTAGTTACAATGAGATATACGAAACATAACCACTTCTGGTGGTTGTATATTTCTTGCAAATTCTGATAGAGTTTAAGTGCAACTAACAATTTTATCCACTTTGTAATCCTTTATTAAGATAATTATGATAAAAGCAAATACCAAAATAGGTACTGTATACGTAACATATAACCAAGTAAGCGATGGTAAAGATATTAAAATATAAGCAAAAGGCTCAAATTAAATTATACAAATTTGGCCACTCTAGACGTAAGTGATATCTAAATCACTGCTATTAAGAAGAAAAACTCACTAGCTCAAGGATATAATCTGGCTTATAATGCTCGGAATGAACAAGATCTAACCACGGACATAAGAGTATCGCCTTACATCGAAGATGAACATTGAAATAGAAATTAAATTCGAAGTAAGTGTTCAAAATGGCAGAGTCTCGTGCTGATAACGTGTTATAAAATAAAGACTGTAAAGTAAATAAACCGAAAACAAGTATAGAGAGAGGTTGATATATTATTCAATTTCAAACTGATGTACATAATGAACTGAAAACTTCTCTATTTATAGAAGAAAGGAAGCAGCTGCGAGACTTTTCAGGAAGCAGCTACGAGGCTTTTCTTGAGCTGCGTGTAAACTGTCTGCTTGAGCTGCTTGCAACCTGTTTGTTTAATATGAAACTGTTGCAAATCATTTCATGGAGTTGCTTGCAACCTGCCTGCATCAACTACTTGTAGATAAACTTCAATAGAGTACCAAACAGATAATTTTCTTCAAGAAGATTATCTATAGCGGAGTAATAAATGGACATTCACATTATAATTATTTTCATAACATCTTACTCATTTAAACTAGTTTTAAAAAAAAGAGTAATCAGACGCGGCAGCAATGGGAGCAGGAGGAGCTGCTTTTTGGCTATTCATAAAAAGGGGAATTGTGGGGCTGACCTATTAACATGTGTCCAATTATACGAGATTGGTCCCCTACCTACTTCTTTTATTTAATTTAATATATTATATTATGTATTGCTGTAGTTGCCGTCAC
Source organism: Nicotiana tabacum (assembly GCF_000715075.1). Taxonomy (NCBI): domain Eukaryota; kingdom Viridiplantae; phylum Streptophyta; class Magnoliopsida; order Solanales; family Solanaceae; genus Nicotiana; species Nicotiana tabacum. The sequence continues at coordinate 13,075,976 of NC_134097.1, read as the reverse complement.
TGCAATGGCAATCGCTCATCAATCAACGCCTTGATCTTGTACCTGTCAATCTACTACTCCTAATTACTCTTTTTGTTTTCTCTCTTTTTTAAATTCGAAGATATTTGTTCGTTAGTCCACCATACCTTGTATTACGTCTGTCTTTATATTAATTAAAGACGGCAAAAATAGAAATTGACTAATTGAAGATGTGGTATTAGTTATATTCGTATATATTTCTATATTTGCATGGCTTATAGGTCATAAGTTCGAGCCGTTGAAACAATTACTTATACTTATATTAGGGTCGGTTGTCTATATCGTGCCCCTTGTGTTACGACCGTTTCTTGGACCCTGCATGAATACGGAATGCTTTGTGCACCAAGACTGTCATTTAATAAAATTCGTTAATTAACAAAAAAGAAATGGAATATCACTTGTTTATTTTATATTATCTATCTTGTTTTCTATTAGTCATTAATTATACCTCGACTAGACTCCATACTGTGAGAATATACTAGATATGTTGTTGTTGTATTAGTTGTACCCGAGGGCATTATGCCCCCACAAAGCCACAATGGCAGACGATATTTTTTGGGATTGGGTTTGAACAGAGGTGGATCCATGATATAAATTTTATGGGTTCAACGTTTAAGGTTCTTAGCATTGAACCCATTAAATTTTTAATACTATGAGTTCAATCTACTATTTATTGTAATTTTAGTGAATTTTTACACATTAATTTATACTCCGCGTCGAAAGTTATGAGTTCAATTAAACCTGTCATCGGAATGCTACATCCGCGCCTGGATTTGAATGAATTCAATAATTTATTAAAGTTGTGCGTAGATATATATATATATATATATATATATATATTAAATTTCTAAAAATATTTACATAGTAGTCGTTTTGTAGGATGTATTAAGGGAAAATATATATATATATATATATATATATATATATATATATATATATATATATATTAATTTTGGTATTATTAATTTCTTATTTAGTAGTAGTATTTTTTAACCTATGTATAACTAATTCGGGGTCATTTGGTATGATGGATAATCAAACATAATCTCAAGATAATTCAATTTTATTGATTTATTGTCACGCCCCGACCTTAGGGAGCGCGACCGGCGCTCAACCGAGATATCCCAATCAAGCAAGCCTACTTGATACCTTCTATCCGACCTTACTCATGAATAAAATAAAGATGTATTCTATTAAATAGACAAGGAGAAGATCACACAAACGACACCAATTTCAATACCAGTAGTTACTTCATTTACAATTTCCAAAAATATACACATTCATAGTTAGAAGTGGGTTTAACTTTCCAAAATCACAATACAACTCACAATATGTCTACGGAGTCTCTAATAGATACAAAGGAGTAATATGATGGTGCAAGCAACAAGGCCCCAACTATACCTCAAAACACTGTACACAGGGAACAAAAGATACAAGGCCCCGATTTGAAGTGGGGCTCACCAATTCAGCAGAGAAGAGGGTGTACCGCTATCATGATCAATGCCGCCTGATGTGGAACCATCTGCATCCATTAAAGATGCAGTACCCCCAGCAAAAGGGACGTTAGTACATATAGAATAATACTAGTATGTAAGACTAAACACCCTCTTAAAGAATCGAGAAACATTACAAGGAAAAAGAAATATAGAATCAATGAGGACCTCAAACAATGATAAAACATCAAGTTAAGAGAAGGATAATATTTCAGTGAATATCAATATTGTTATACAGGGAGATCTTTAGTACCAATATACCACTGTTATTTTAGCACAGAGTCTGATCTCGGTCCAATTGGCTAAGCCATCTCATCCCAAGACATCCGATCACAATACTACCATGTGCGCGATATGGCATCCGTTCTCAGCCCGATTGGCTAAGCCGTCTCACCACAATGCCGTATGGATCGACATCACTTTCCGCTAGCAATCACCTCATCCCAAATAAGGGAAATAATCTCAATACACCAATCTCATACCATTTAAGGAGAATAATCTCCACACATCAATACGAGGATTTACCCCTCAATAACTCCTACACCGACATGTATAGTTTCGGGGTTAGGTTATTTCAACCTACCCTTCCTCGGTGGCTAAATGATGCTCCCAAAACAATTATTATATAAACAAATTAAAACTCATTTCATAGTCTTTCATACATTTCTTTCATTTCATTGGCTCTATTGTCCACAAGTGTAATTTTATTCTTGGCACGATGACTATATTTTATATCTCATACTCACTTCTTTCACTTTCAAGTATCATCATAGATTATCAACAATAACAACATTTGAAATCAAGACTTTTAGTATGTATATGAACAATCGGGGCCTAAAGCACATTGAGTTTCTTTCAAAATTAGGCATAATAAACTTGCAATTGAAACATGATTTCAAATCATAACATTTTGATACATTGGTCATACTTTAATACATTCCCGAAAGAGAACGTAATATGATAGGGGCAATTGGGACACATTTTGGAGTATACATCTTACAACACAAAGTTTATTTGAAATCGCTGAATATACTAGGAATGACTCGAAACATGAGAAATAAGGACTTGGGCCAATCACAATGAACTTACGAGAATATCATAGAATTTGATTTTAGGAGAGAAGTTTAGCCAACATACATGTCTTGGGCTTTCGTTAAATTTACTACAACTTTCCGAAACTCCTAGCGACATTAATATAATTAGAGACATGACAAAAGGTTTTATGGGTTCTGCTCATTTAAGCATTTCATCAAGCACTAGGCGTGCAATTTGGTTACAATGGTTCTTTTATGGGATTTCCTTCACCCCACCACCAATCCAACACCAAGAGTTTACTCATATTAGTTCAATAACCTCCCCACCACCTTTATTGATACATGCATGCACAATAAGAACTCCCATTCCCAAGAATCACACTCCCCACTACCCATCTTCTGCCCCAAATTCGAAAAGGAAAGCTTGGGCTAGAACCTTACCTCTTTCGTAGACAATTTTATAACTTTTCCTTGTGAATTCTCCGAGGCTTGTTCAAGGAATTGAAGTGTGGAGATGTTAGTGCCCTTATTTATCTCTCTAGCTCCCTTCCCCTCTCACAAAAATATCAGATCTTTGCCTTCTAAACGAGCCCTAATGGCTTTTAATCAAAATGGGGTCGGTTTTAAAAAAATAGAAAATGGACCATCTGAACCCAATTCTGCGGTCGATTATGCGGTCCGTATAACGAACCGCAAAATCACCCTCAAAAACTTGGCTGCTCGGGTCAGGTCTATAATTTGTAGACCAGTTATGCGGTCGCATAACGCACCGCAAAAGTCCCTCTCCGAAATTTTTCATGATGAATTTATGACGGATGTGCGGCCCGCGAAATGATTATGTGATTGCATAATGAACCGCAAAATAATCTAAAAAATTAGCATTATTTCTGTAGCACTTTGCGGCGGATCTGCGGTTCGCGGAGTAGTTATACGGCCGCATAATGGACAACAGAAATGACATGCTCTGCAAAAATTATTCTTCCAACTTCCCAACGTATTGAACTACCCAAAAAGTCCGTACCGCGGCGCGCAAGCTCGCCGCAAAGATTGTCTACTACTTTCTAACGCATTAGCCTACTTCGGTACCACAAACCTCGAGTTCTAGGTAAAATTTTATGGGGTCTTACATCCTCTCCTGCTTAGGATCATTCATCCTAGAATGGGGAGTAGAGTCTGTGTAGGAACACCCAATATAATCCACATGTTCCTTCACATATCTCAAGCCCCCAAATTTTGGCCAACTCCCAAAATTTTCAGAAATTTCGGCAGAGTTTCCCCTGTAATTGGGCCCATCCACTTGTTAAAGAATCCTAGAAATCAATCCTAACAACATAACCATAACACAACGATGTATCACAACATGAAAACAACATCTACCATAACTCCATAAGCATTACATTACCAAGAGGAGCATCATTAACATAAGCTATACAAGTTAAACACAATTTATAGAAAGTAAGCTCTTTAACATTTTCATAGAACACAACTACATAGTTATTCAAACAAATGGAGATACTTCTTCTTCATCTCTTCCTCGGCCTCCCAGGTGGCCTCTTCAACCTGTTGATTCTGCCATAGCACTTTCACGAAGGCAATCTCCTTATTCCTCAGCTTTCAGACTTGCCTATCAAGAATGGCAATTGGAATCTCCTCATAAGTAAATTCTTCGTTGATCTCAATAGTTTCTACTGGAACAATAAGCGACGGGTCCCCAACCACCTTCTTCAACAAGGATACATGAAACACCAGGTGCACTAAAGACATCTCTAGAGATAGCTCAAGCATGTAAGCCACCTGAACAACCTTACGAATGATTTTGTACAGTCCGAGATACCTCAGACTCAATTTCCCTTTCTTCCCAAATCGCTTTATACCCTTCATGGGGGAAACCTTCAAGAATACCCAATTATCCTCTTTGAACTCCAAATCCATGTGACGCACATTCGAATGGGACTTCTGGCGACTCTAGGCAGTTTTTAACCATTCCTTAATGATTTTAACCTTCTACACAGCCTGGTGTACGAGGTTTGGGCCTAACAACTCTGCTTCCCCAACTTCGAACCACCCAATGCGAGATCTACATCTCCTACCGTTTAAAGCCTCGAATGGTGCCATTTAAATGTTAGCATGATAACTGTTGTTGTAGGTAAATTCTATGAGCAACAAATGATCATCCTAGCTACCCTTAAAGTCAAGAACACAAGCGCACAACATATCCTCAAGTGTCTGAATAGTCCATTCTACTTGTCCGTCTGTTTGTGGATGGAAGGTTGTACTAAGATTCACCTGAGTACCCAAACTTGCTGAAATTTCTTCCAAAAATTTGTTGTGAACCATGCCCCCCGATCAGAGATGATAGAATTTTGAGTGTCATGCAACCTGACTATTTCTTTAATATATAATTGAGCATATTGTTCTGCTGTGTCGATAGCCTTAATAGGTAAGAAGTATGCTGATTTCGTAAGTCGGTCCACAATCACCCAAATCGAGTCGAACTTGCGAGGCGTGCGAGGTAAACCTACCACAAAGTACATATTGATCATCTCCCACTTCCACATTGGAATTTCTATGTTCTGTGCCAACCCACCGGGCCTTTGGTGCTTGGCCTTCACTTGTTAACAATTTGGATATTTTGCCACAAAGTCTGATACATTCCTCATCATATCATTCCACCAGTAGACTTCCTTAAGATCATGGTACATCTTTGTAGAGCCTGGGTGCACGGAATACTTGGAATTGTGAGCCTCGATCATGATTCTTTCTCGGAGACCATCTACGTTTGGAACACATAATCGCCCCTGGTACCTCAGTGTACCATCATTCATGGTAAGAGAGAAATCCATGGTCTTATGTTTATGAACCCCCTCCTTCAACTGCACCAACAATGGATTGTCGTATTGATTTTCCTTGACTCCTACTACAAGTGATGATTCAGCCCTATTTTGCACCACCAACCCTCTTTCACTAGAGTCCGCAAGACGAACTCCCAAGCTAGCCAACCGGTGAACTTCCTTGGATAACGGCCTTTGAGATACATCCAAGTGAGCCAAACTACCTATGGATTTCCGGCTAAGAGCATCTGCCATAACATTAGCCTTCCCCGGATGATATAGGATATCGACGTCATAGTCCTTGAGTAACTCAAGCCATCTTCTTTGCCTCAGATTCAATTCCTTATGCTTGAAGGTATATTAAAGGCTCTTATGGTCCGTGAATATATCTACATGGACCCCATACAAGTAATGATGCCAAATCTTCAGTGCAAATACCACCGTCGCAAGTTCCAAGTCATGTGTTGTATAATTCTTCTCATGATTCTTGAGTTGCCTAGAAGCATAAGTGATCACCTTGCCATGTTGCATCAATACACACCTAAGGCTGATAAATGAAATATCACAATATACTACGAACCCATCTGTACCCTCCGGTAGGGTCAACACCGGTGTCATAGTCAGTCTTTTCTTCAACTCTTGGAAGCTCTTTTCGCAAGCGTCTGATCATTGAAACTTAATCGCCTTCTGCGTTAATTTAGTCAATTGAGAGGCAAGAGTAGAGTACATCTCCACAAATCTTCTGTAATACCCAGTTAAGCCCAAGAAACTATGAATCTATGTTGGAGTTATAGGTCTACGCCAATTTTTTACAGCTGCGATCTTCTGAGAATCAACCTTAATTCCTTCACTAGAGATGACATGATCCAAGAATGCGACATATTCTAGCCAAAATTCACACTTCGAAAACTTCGCATACAACTTGTGTTGATACAAAGTTTGCATAACTTCCCCGAGATGATCGGTATGGTTCTCCTGATTTCGTGAATGTACAAGAATATCGTCAATGAATACTATCACGAAAGAGCCGAGGAAAGGCTTGAAGACTCGATTCATAAGATCCGTGAAAGCTGCCGGGGAATTCATTAGCCCAAAAGACATCACCAAAAAATTCAAAATGCCCATATCGGGTTCTAAAAGCTAATTTCGGAATATCCTGCTCCCTGATCTTCAGTTGGTGATACCCCGATCTTAGGTCAATCTTGGATAAATACCTGGCACTCTACAATTAATCGAACAAGTCATCTATCCTTGGCAGTGGGTACTTATTTTTTATTATGACTTTGTTGAGCTGCCGATAGTCAATACACATTCTTAGCGACCCATCTTTCTTCCCTACAAAGAGAACTGGTGCGCCCAAGGCAAAACACTCGGTCAGATGAAACCCTTCTCTAACAAATCCCTCAACTACTCTTTTAGTTCCTTCAATTTCGTCGGCGCCATTCTGTAGGGTGGAATGGATATAGGCTGCGTGCCCGGTATCACATCGATCCAAAAATCAATCTCCCTGTCTAGCAGGATCCCACTGAGCTCATCAGGAAAAACTTCCAAAAATTCATTCACAACTCGCACAGACTCAAGTGTAGGTGCCTTAGCATCGGTGTCTGGATCCCGGATCAAATGGTAAATACACCCCTTGTTGATCATCTTCGCGACCTTAAGGTAAAAAATAAACCTACCCTTCGGCACTACATCATCCCCATTCCATGCAATGACTAGCTCATTTGGAAATTCAAACCTAACTATTCTAGTTCGACAATCAAGCTTGGAAAAACATGAATAAAGCTAGTCCATCCCCATTAACATATCAAAATCAACCATCCCCAATTCAATGAGATCGGACATGGTGTCTCGACCACGCACCGTGACAACACAATCCCTATAACCCGCGCGGCCACGATAGGCTCACAAACTAGAGTAGATACGGAGAACGGCTTATGAAGTTGTTCCTGTTCTATCCCGAATTCCAGAGCAACATAAGGAGTGACATAAGACAAAATGGAACCAGGGTCTATGGGAGCATAAACATCATGATATTGGACAGTCAATATACATGTGACAACATCTAAAGAAGACTCTGAACTTTGGCAACCCTCATAGCATAGAAACGACTTGGTCCTCACGAGCTTTGTGCATCACCCCTAGCTGCACCATACCCTGCGGGTGTTAGAGTGTTTCGAGCTAGAGAAGGTACTGCGAACGTGGTAGCTACAGAACTGGCTGGTTGTGTTGTACCCCTGCCCACACCCTAGCGGGACAAATGACAATCCCTCTAGATATGACCTCTAATACCGCACCCGTATCATATGGTTTGGTCCATGTAGTAGGACCCAAAATGCATCTTCCCACACCTAGGGCATGGGGGCCTCTGCTGCTGCTGGAATTTCCTACCAGACTAACCCTGCTGGTAGGATCCCCTGCTGCCTTGACTAGGCCTGAAGCGGCTCCACTGCTAGACATGGCTCCGAGATATCCTATGACACTTTAAAACCTTAGGCTCTGATACCAAGCTTGTCACGCCCCGACCTTGGGGAGAGCGACCGGCGCTCAACTGAGATATCCCAATCAAGAAAGCCTACTTGTTGCCTTCTACCCGACCTTACCCATGAATAAAGTGAAGATGTATTCCATTAAATGGACAAGGAGAAGATCACATTAACGACACCAATTTCAGTACCAGTAGTGACTTCATTTACAATTTCCAAAAATATATTACACATTCATAGTTAGAAGTGGGAACATGGGATACATGTACAACATTTCTAGTTTAACTTTCCAAAATCACAATACAACTCACAATATGTCTACGGAGTCTCTAATAGATACAAAGGAGTAACATGATGGTGCAAGCAACAAGGCCCCAACTATACCTCAAAACACTGTACACAGGGAACAAAAGATATAAGTCCCCGATTTGAAGTGGGGCTCACCAATTCAGCAGAGAAGAGGGTGTACCGCTATCACCGATCGATGATACCTGCTGTGGAACCACCTGCATCCATTAAAGATACAATGCCCCCGGTAAAAGGGATGTTAGTACATATAGAATAGTACTAGTATGTAAGACTAAACCCCTCTTAAAGAATCGAGAAACAGTACAAGAAAAAAGAAACATAGAATCAATGAGGACCTCAAACAATAATAAAGCATCAAGTTAAGAGAAGGATAATATTTCATTGAATATCAATATTGTTATACGGGGAGATCTTTGGTACCGATATACCACCGTTATTTTAGCACGGAGTCTGATCTCGGTCTGATAGGCTAAGCCATCTTATCCCAAGACATCCGATCACAACACCACCATGTGCGCGACAGGGCATCCGATCTCAGCCCGATCGGCTAAGCCGTATCACCACAATGCCATGTGGATCGACATCACTTTCTGCTAGCAATCACCTCATCCCAAATAAGGGGAATAATCTCAACACACCAATCTCATCCCATTTAAGGGTAATAATCTCCACACATCAATACGGGGATTTACCCCTCAATAACTCCTACACCGACATGTGTAGTTTCGGGGTTAGGTTATTTTAACCTACCCTTCCTCGGTGACTAAACGATGCTCCCAAAACAGTTATTATATAAACAAATTAAAACTCATTTCATAGTCTTTCATACATTCCTTTCATTTCATTTCCTCTATTAGCCACATGTGTAATTTCATTCTTGGCACGATGGCCATATTTTATATCTCATACTCACTTCTTTCACTTTGAAGCATCATCATAGATTATCAATAATAAGATCATTTGAAATCAAGACTTTTAGTATGTATATGAACAATCGGGGCCTTAAGCACATTGAGTTTTGTTGGCCCAAGTGAAGGTTAGTTTTGAAGATTGACAAAGGAAGCTCAGGCATGAACCAGGTCCATCCCTTGTGTGCATAGACACGGGCATATTCGAGCATGTGAGATGCACGTGAAGGAGATACGCTTAACTTAGTATAATTGATATCTCCTGATCGAAAAGGTTGCACAATTGATAAGGAGAAGGACTCCTTAATCAAAGATAACACTATCCAAGATAAGGAATGAGTTAGAAGTTGAAATCAATTAGAACTCTTCCACCAAGGAAGAGTAGCATTAGAACTCTAGTTATTTTCTACTCTACTAACTCTATAAATCGCAGGATGTTCTTATTCTACATGTGATGCACAAAAGTAGAAGTTAAACGTGAATTGAGAGCAAAATAGCAAGGCATTTTGCAAGCAGTTCGTGTGTGATTCAAGTGTGCGAACCTTAAGCTACATGAACAAGATAGAAGAACCAGTTCCAAGTGTCTATTTTTTATTCTAGTTCAATTGTAGTAGGTGTTTTCATATTGTACCTTTCAGCTTTATCTAGAAGTATTTGTAATAGGTACTCAGAGTATTCAAGTTAGAGTTAACTTGAAGTTGTCGCAACAGTTAGAGGTTGTATGCCACAACGTGATTAGAGTTAATTCTAGGTTTACAAAAGTGTTTTGTAAATACAGTTTTTGGCTCAGTGATTTAGTGAAGAGTTTGGGAAATCCTACTAGTAGTAGGTCGTGGTTTTTTTCACCTTTTGAGCCAGGTGTTTTCCACGTAAAAATTATTGTGTTCTTTAATTTCTGAATTTATTATTCCGCAACAGTAGTATATGGAACACAAAAAAGAACCAGGTCCTAAAAATAATCCGTGCACGCGAAAAATTGGGCACCATACAAATCACCCCCCTCTTGTGTGGTATTGAAGTTAAAACATCAATTGGTATCAGAGCGGGTTATCCTTGAACATGCTAACACCTTAGGAGAAGATCAAGATGAGTGCACCACCTGAAAACTGGGAAGGGCAATCCACTGCTAGGCTACCACTCTTCAACGACCAATATTACTCTTGGTGGAAAAACAGGATGAGAGATCACATCATAGGAGAAGACTATGAGCTATGGGACATTGTCACAGATGGTCCACTGGCTACCATGAAGATAAATGCCGAAGGAGAAGAGGTGCCAAAAACAAGAGTTAACTGCATTGCTGACGACTTGAGGAAATGGGAGAAGAATGCTAAAGCCAAAAAATGGCTTGTTTATGGACTTGGTCCAGATGAGTACAGTAGAATCCAAAGTTGTATCACTGCTAAGGAAATTTGGGACACTTTGCAAGTGGCCCATGACGGAACACCTCAAGTGAAGAGGTCTAGAGGAACACTACTATATACTCAATATGAGAATTTTACCATGAAGGGAGGGGAAAACATCCAAGAGATGTATACAAGGTTCACCACACTGACAAATGAACTTAAGTCTCTTAGAAGGATTATTTATGAAGAATACAGAGTTGAGAAGATTTTGACAAGGGTTCTGCCAGTTACTTGGGAGAGCAAAATCACTGCCATTCATGAATCAAAGAACATTGCCACTCTTAGGTTGGATGAGCTAATTGGAAATCTCACTGCTTATGAACTTAGAAGGCAAACCAAGAAGATGGATGTACCCAATAAGGAAAGGAGCCTGGCACTCAAAATCACTGAAGGTTCTGATTTAGAGGAAGATGAAATGGCTATGATCACAAAGGACTTCAGGAAGTACCTAATGAGAGTAAAGGGTTCTTCAATAAGTGGAGGCTACAGCAAACCAAGGGTTACTGAAAAACAGACCAATGAGGGCTGCTACAAGGATGGGAAAACTGATCACCACATCAAAAACTGCCCTCAATGGAAAATTGAATGGAAGAAGGAAAAAGCTGAATGAAGAAACAGGTTCATCCCAAGAAGAACAAAGGATCGACAAAAGCTATGGTTGCTGCTTGGGGAGAAAGCTCAGATGAGAACTCAGATGATGAAGATGGAGATGAACAAGCACTTATGGCAATTGGAGAATCTAATGAGGAATCTGAAGTAAGTATAATCCATCTAAAATACAAGATTAAGTTTTTGTCTAAAGAAAGGCTATCTGAGTTACTTCTAGATTTCATTGATGAATCTGAGGATATAAACAATGAAAAGGAACAGTTGTCTAAGGAATGTGTGATTTTGAAAGCAAAGTGTAAGAACCTAGAACTTAGGGTTAGTGAGACTATAAGTGAAAATACTGCATTAAAGAACCAGGTTCATGCATATGAATCAAATGTCCTAGAACTTAGATCTGAAAATCTAAAACTGAAATTAGGAAAAAGTAAGAAGACAGTTGATTGCACACAACTCACTCTAGAAGAAAATGTAGGTAAACTAAAAGATGAGTTGTATAAGAAGGATGAGCATGTTAGAATTTTGAAGGAGGATCTAGGCAAAGTCAAGCATGAACTAGACAGAACTTGTAAATGGAACAGGTCATCCGATGCACTTTCATGTCAACAGGAACATCATAGTATCAATAGAAGAGGACTTGGCTTTGGAAATCTGCCACCTAAATGGAATCCCAAAAGCAAGTACCTTACACTTCCTAAGAACAAGATTTGTACTCTCTGTGGTAAAACAGGTCACTATAAAAGTGAATGCAATGCAAAAGAAAAGGCAAGCCAAAAGAACAAAGAATTTGTTCAAGGGAAGAATAAGCTACCAAGTTGGGCTAAAAAGAATCTGATTCATCCTTTTGCCTATAGAAAGGGACCCAAACTAGTTTGGGTTCCTAAGACTAACCCCTGATTTCCTTTTGCAGGTCCAAGTGAAGGGGAGCAGCCAAATATGGTACATGGATAGTGGTTGCTCAAAGCACATGACAGGAAGCAAGAACCAGTTCCTTTCACTTGAGGACCTCAAAGGAGGTAATGTCTCCTTTGGAAATGGGAAGAAAGGTGAGATCATTGGGGTTGGAAAGGTAGGTAAGACTGATTCTCACTCTATTGAGAATGTCTACTTGATAAATGGCTTAAAATACAGTCTAATCAGTATATCACAACTGTGTGATAGAGGTAACTTGGTAGAATTCACCTCTATCAAATGTTTTATGATTAATCTTACCACTGACAAGATTGTTTTGCAGGGAAAAAGAGTGAACAATATATATATTGTAGATATGTCCACACTTTCATAAAATGAACTCACTTGCTTAAGTGTGTTGGACAATGATCCCCTCCTTTGGCACAAGAGACTTGGACATGCAAGTCTGAGTCAACTCAACAAATTAGTTTCCAAGGACCTGGTGATAGGGTTGCCTAACATCAAGTTCAAGGAAGACAAAGTTTGTGAGGCTTATGCAAGGGAAAAGCAGATAAGATCCTCTTTTAAATGCAACAAAGTGGTAAGCACCACCAGGACCATGGAACTGGTCCACATGGATCTCTGTGGTCCAATGAGAACATTAAGTAGAGGTGGTAAAAGATATGTGATGGTGCTTGTTAATGATTACTCTAGGTTTACTTGGACATTATTTTTAATATCTAAAGATGAAGCTTTTGACATGTTCACTTCTTTTGTTAGAAAAATTGAGAAACAACTAGGTAATCAACTTGCATCAATTAGGTCTGATCATGGCACTGAATTTGAAAATGCTAAATTTGTTGAATTTTGTGATGAGCATAGTATAGATCATAATTTTTCTGCTCCTAGGACTCCACAACAAAATGGAGTAGTTGAAAGAAAGAATAGAACACTTGAAGATATGGCTAGGACTATGCTTCTTTCTAGTAAACTGCCCCATAGCTTCTGGGCAGAAGCTGTAAATTCTGCATGCTACATCATAAATAGGTGCATGACTAGTCCTCTTGTAGAGAAGACTCCCTATGAGTTACTTAAAGGGAGAAAACCAAACATATCCCATCTTAGGGCATTTGGATGCAAGTGCTTTATGCACAATAATGGTAAAGACTCCATAGGTAAGTTTGATCCCAGAAGTGATGAGGGAGTATTCTTGGAATATTCTTCACATAGTAAAGCTTATAAGGTTTATAACAAAAGAACTATGTGTGTTGAAAAAAGTGTTCATGTGGTTTTTGATGAAACTAACATTCTTTATGAGAGACAGGAACATGATGATGAAGCAATTGGGCTGGTGAGAAACTTAAATGAAACCACAGCCCAGACTAAAGTTGCACTGGAAGAAGGAACAGGTGATGGAACAGGTCCTTCTACCCAGGGCAACCTGACAGGGGGAATAGAATAAAGAGAAAATGATCCTCAAACCTCAATGGAACCTGTCCATGAACCCGTTCCACAACAACAAAGCATTGAAGGAACGTCAAGGGGAAACTAGTTGGTTGTAAAATCTTACAAGTATCAAAGTTCTCATCCCATTGAGAACATAATCACTGATCCAACCTCTAGAATTAAAACAAGATCTTCATTAAAAAATCTTTGTACTTTTGATGCCTTCTTATCTCTTATTGAACCTAAAAATGTTGCTCAGGCTTTGCAGGATGCAGACTGGGTAAATGCAATGCAAGATGAACTCAACCAATTTGAAAGGAGTCAAGTTTGGCATCTGGTACCAAGACCCAAGGACAGATCAGTAATTGGCACAAAATGGGTCTTCAGAAACAAACTTGATGAAGATGGAACAGTTACAAGGAACAAGGCAAGATTGGTGGTTCAAGGATATAGTCAAGAGGAGGGCATACACTATGATGAAACCTTTGCTTCAGTTGCAAGGTCGGAAGCAATAAGACTCCTTATAGCCTTTGCTGCTTACATGGAATTCACCCTTCACCAGATGGATGTCAAGAGTGCCTTCCTCAATGGCTATCTAAAGGAAGAAGTGTTTGTCAAGCAACCTCCGGGGTTTGAAAGCAAGGAAAGTCATGATCATGTGTACAAACTTGACAAAGCACTTTATGGACTCAAGCAGGCTCCAAGGGCATGGTATGAAAGATTATCAAAGTTTTTGCTTGAGCATGACTACAAGAGAGGTAAAATTGACAATACTTTGTTCTTGAAAGAAAAAGGTAAAGATCTCTTTGTAGTTTAGATATATGTTAATGATATAATCTTTGGAGCAACTACTGAAAAGTTAAGTAAAGAATTTGCTAAACTAATGGGGAGTGAATTTGAAATGAGCATGATGGGCGAGCTTAATTTCTTTTTAGGTTTACAAATTAAATAAAATTTAAATGGAACTATGATCCATCAGCAGAAGTATGTAAAAGAGTTGCTTAAAAGGTTTAAAATGGAAGATTATAAAGAAATTAACACTCATATTGCAACAGCTACAAAGTTGGATATAGATGAACCTGGTTCATCTGTTGATTAGAATTTGTATAGGGGAATGATTGGCTCATTGTTGTATCTCACTGCTAGTAGACCTAGCATTGTTTTCAGTGTAGGCCTTTGTGCAAGATTTCAGGCAAATCCAAAGGAGTCTCACTTGACTGTTGTCAAGAGAATTTTGAGATATCTAAAAGGCACCACTAATCTCTGTCTATGGTATCCAAAAGGTAGTAATTTCAATCTAGTGGGATGTGCTGATGCTGATTATGCAGGTTTTCTAATGGATAGAAAGAGCACCTCAGGTATGGCACACTTTATTGGTTCATGTCTTGTGTCTTGGGCTACCAAAAAGTAAAATTCAGTGGCCTTATCTACTGCTAAAGCTGAGTATGTTGTTGTTGCTTCATGTTGTGCTCAATTGTTATGGATCAAACATCAATTAATAGACTTTGGAATTGATGTTGGTTGTATCCTCATTTTTTTTATAACACTAGTGCTATTAGTATGACCAAGAACCTGGTTCATCATAAGAGAACTAAGCACATAGATGTTAGGCATCACTTTTTGAGGGATAACTATGAAAAAGGGTTGATCACTGTGGAATTTTATGCTACTGACAAGAAAATAGCTGACATCTTCACAAAAGCCCTGAGTAGAGATCACTTTGAAAGGAACATGTTAGAATTAAGGATAAATAAGAACACCTAAAAGGACCAGTTCAGAATTCACAACGAAAAAAAATTAAAAAAAAACAATTGAAAAAAAATTATTTTTGGTTAGAAAATCTGAAAATGTGTATATAATTAGATTAATTTTTTCTCAGAATCATACTTTCAATAGTATACTCTTGTGCCATGTGTTAAAATGACTCATTAATCTCTAATGATATTTTCTCTATTTTGGCAAATTTAGACTTACACAAGAGAATTATCAATGAAGAACCTGGTTCATCAAAGATAACACGGTATGTTTTTTACACTCTACATAATTTGAAATAATAATATTTGGATCATGAGCAGAGTCCTACCTAATTCCAAACTCCTTTTGGACTTATCTGTTACAAGTGAACCAATTCCATTCAAAAGAATCCCAACCGAATTGACGTACCTAGATTCTAGGGATATATTCCAAAGTCTTTTCAAAACTAAAATTGAGTTTGATTAGACGTCCACACCCACTATCATCCTTTCCACCACCCCAACCTCTAAGAAAATAGTAAAGATGCTTGCTCGCAAGGTTGTTGCAGGGAGAGAACAAATCAAGAAATTAGATAAACAATTAAAGGATAGCCAGGTCCAGGAACCTCAAAAATCTGAAGACTAATTTAAATCTGCTACTGAGGGGGAAGAAACGGTTTCTTCTGAAACTGAACAGGTACTTCTGGCCCTAAAATTACTCCTGAGACAATTTCTGAAGTTGATACAAATTTGGAGAATAGGTTTGTGCTGGTAGGGTCTATAGCAGGTGTTGAAACTACTGAGTCTGCAGAAGTTGGTGGTAAAAATAAAAAGGTAAAAGAAAAGGAGAGCAAGGGAGTTAGGAGTGTTGTGAGGAAAAAGGGTAAAAGAGTGGCTGAACCTTCACCCACTCCTGTAAGTTTAACCAAAGACACAAGTGCAATGGTTGTTTGGGAAGAGAAATCTGGAGGAGTAGACGAGAGTGTACAGAAAACAGGGGTAAGTGGGTCTGGCAAAGCTGCTGAAGGGCTTGTTCAACTTGGAAAAAATAGAGATGAACCTGGTTCATCTGTAGAGGAAACCCTCGCAGACCTACTGAAGAAAGTGGGGCTAAGTATGATGAGATTGAGAGGATGAAGAAGAGGTTGGCAGAGATGGAGACTGAGAGAGATGCTCTCAGAACTGAGCTGGCAAGAGAAAAGGAGAAGAATGATGGCAATCTTCAGGATATGCTGAAACTCCTCCAAGCCAAAAACCAAACACCTAGTCCTTCTCGACCTTAAGCCTCCTAGCCTAGTGTAGATCAACCAGTGACCCAGTTCAGGATTTTTTTGTTTCTTTTGTTCATGTTTCTAGTATTTTTATTTCTTCTTATGCTTTGTGGTAGAAGCTTATCAATCATCAATGAAATTCACTGTCTTTTGCTCTAACCGTTTGTTTATATTTCTTTGATGGTTAAAATTGTTAGCTTGATCTATGATGATTAACCCATGATTGCATTTGAAGTAGCCCCAGTGGCCATGAGTAAGTTTTAAAATTTGGTTATCTTACTTATTTATGCAACTTTTCGATGATGCCAAAATGGGGAAAAAGGTTATGCTTTACACTTTGAACAGTGATGTTTATAACCTAATGAACCTGGTCCTTGATGTTAAGTGATAAAATAGAAAAATATTTCTAACATTCTGTTGATGTTGAGCTAAGTTGAAATAGGGCCTAAGCTTATGAAGAGCACAGAGTTTGTCATCATCAAAAAGGGAGAATTTGTTGGCCCAAGTGAAGGTTAGTTTTGAAGATTAACAAAGGAAGCTCAGGCATGAACCAGGTCCATCTCTTGTGTGCATAGATCTCTAGTTATTTTCTACTCTACTAACTCTATAAATCGCAGGATATTCTCATTCTACATGTGACGCACAAAAGCAGAAGTTAAACGTGAATTGAGAGCAAAATAGCAAGGCATTTTGCAAGCAGTTCGTGGGTGATTCAAGTGTGCGAACCTGAAGCTACATGAACCAGATAGAAAAACCAGTTCCAAGTGTCTGTTTTTTATTCTAGTTCAATTGTAGTAGGTGTTTTCATATTGTACCTTTCAGCTTTATCTAGAGGCATTTGTAATAGGTACTCAGAGTATTCAAGTTAGAGTTAACTTGAAGTTGTCGCAACAGTTAGAGGCTGTGTGCCACAACGGGAATAAAGTTAATCCTAGGTTTACAAAAGTGTTTTGTAAATGCAGTTTTTGGCTCAGTGATTTAGTGAAGAGTTTAGGAAAATCCTACTGGGAAATAGGTCGTGATTTTTTCACCTTTTGAGTCAGGTGTTTTCCACGTAAAAATCCTTGTGTTCTTTAATTTCTGTATTTATTATTCCGCAATAGTAGTATAAGGAACACATAGAAGAACCAGGTTATTCTATAATCTGTGCACGCAAAAAATTGAATACCACACAAATCAACCCCCTCTTGTGTGGTATTGAAGTTAAAACATCAAGCTTGTTCTCAAAATTAGGCATAATAAACTTGCAGTTGAAACATGATTTCAAATCATAACATTTTGATACATTAGTCATACTTGAATACATTCCCGAAGGAGAACGTAATATGATAGAGGCAATTGGGACACATTTTGGAGTATACATCTTACAACACAAAGTTTATTTGAAATCGCTGAATTTACTAGGAATGACTCGGAACATGAGAAATAAGGACTTGGGCCAATCACACTGAGCTTACGAGAATATCATGAAATTTGATTCTAGGAGAGAAGTTTAGCCAACATACTTGTCTTGGGCTTTCGTTAAATTTACTACAACGTTCCGAAGCTCCTAACGACATTAATCTAATTAGAGACATGACAAAATTAAATCATAATTAGGGATATTTTTTATGGGTTCAACTCATTTAAGCATTTCATCAAGCACCAGGCGTGCAATTTGGTGACAAGGTTCTTTTATGGGATTACCTTCACCCCACCACCATTCCAACACCAAGAGTTTACTCATATTAGTTCAATAACCTCCCCACCACCTTTATTGATATATGCATGCACAAGAATAACTCCCATTCCCAAGAATCACACTCCCCATTACCCATCTTCTGCCCCAAATTCGAAATAGAACCTTACTTCTTTAGTAGACAATTTTGCAAGTTTTCCTTGTGAATTCTTCTTAGGCTTATGCAAGGAATTGAAGTGTGGAGATATTAGTGACATTCTTTCTCTCCCTTGCTCCCTTCCCATCTCACTAAAATATCAGATCTTTGCCTTCTAAACGAGTCCTGATGGCTTTTAATCAAAATGGGGTCGGTTATAAGAAAATAGAAAATGAACCCTCCGAACTCAATTCTGCGATCGCAGAGTGAACCGCAGAACAGGTATGCGATCCGCATAAGGGAGCGCAAAATCACCCTCCCAAACTAGGCTGTTCGGGTCAGGTCTGCGGTAGGTTTACGGTCCGCAGACCAGTTATACGGTCTCATAACGCACCACAAAATTCCCTCTGCGGAATTTTTCATGCTGAATCTGCGACGGATGTGCGACCCGCAAAATGATTATGCGGTCGCATAATGAACCACAAAATGACCTCAAAAATTGGCATTGTTTCTGTTGCACTTTGCGGCAGATCTGCGGTCCGCAAAATTATTATGTGGACGCATAATGGGCTGCAAAAATTATACTACCTTCTAACGCATTAGCCTACTTGGGCACCGGAAACCTTGAGTTCTAGGTAAAATTTTACGGAGTCTTACATTTAATTTGGGATAACTTATCTTGAATTACTATTCTACTATCTGACAAGTATAGGTTATGCCAAGATAAAGTAATAAAATTGACGAACTCTGGATTATTACAATATACTAAACAATGAATTAGAAATAATATCTCGATAATTAATCACAACATAACTAATCTCAACATAACTTGTCTTCAAATCAAATAATCCCTACATGTATTAGTTATACACCCTATTTGATTTTATCATATGTATAACTAATACATAGCAAACCATGACATTAGTAATACCATAGTTTTTAATACATAGATAAGCATGTAGACACCCATATGCAATTCATATTATTTTTAATACACCAAATCAAATCGTGGAAAGGAAATAATCAAAGCATAACGGATCCCAGCATAATTAATCTTAACATTACTAATATACCATATTCAATACTATTCTTATATAACTTATCAAATGATTCCTAAAGGTATAATATTTTTAGTGCAAATTCATCAAATTTAAATTATATATTAGTTCGGCATGCCATTGTTGAGCTTAGAATTACTCGACATTTAGGCCTTCTTTGTGTCCATGATTTGGTTGATTTGATAGGATTTAACCTGATTATGGTCTAATATGTTGCCTTCAGTGCAGGTGGTGCAGAGAGGATAAATAAACAGATAGTGTACGAAGTGGGAGAAAAACAAGTTGAGAGAGAAAGAAAGGCTCATGTGCGGTCGCGCACGAACAACCCCAACCACGCACTTGAGCGCGTACATACCACATACGGCATGTACAAGATGCACGGCAATATGCGCGCCTATACACCCAGATGCATGGCCGTGCACATACGTCTTCGAGAATTTTTTGCCAGGCCTATTTTTGTAATGTGAGAGAAATTCTTTTGACCTATGTGAAGCCAAAGCTCGTCCCAAATGAGGCATCTTGGATTTTGGGAGTAACTTTTGGAGAGAAGAAGGTAAGAAAATAACATAGACTTTTAATACTTCATCTGAATCATTAAATACAAAAGTTTGTTTGAATTCGTGGGTTGTAATATTTTTTTGTTCTCTTAATACTCTTGTGATGAACAACTTCTTCACTATGGAGTAATCTTTCTTAGGGTTATTGACAGATACTGTGACTTGTCTATTATTTTGGGTTTGATTTCTGTTAGTTATTTGAATTTTTTAAACGAGTTTCTAATTGAATTGCAAAGTTAATTGTGATTTTACTTTAATCGAAAGAGAAGTGTTGCTGCAATTCGCATTGTGTTATCTTGTTTGGGTTGATTTCATGACTCTTAAAGGTAATCGAAAGAGTTTGTAGAGATATCGATTGGCCTAATTTAGAGGAATAGTCGATAGGCGTTCTCCATAAGATCATTCATTCAACGTATTCTTGCATATGTTCATAAAACATATCATTAGGTTGTTTAGCAAACTCTAATTCATTCGGAAGAAGAATTTGAATTCTTAAGATAGCCTAATCATCTATTGAAATCGGAAGAGTCAATAAAACTTAAGAGTGAACTGAACACAGAGTTATACCCCGAATAATGGTTGAACACGTATCTTGTCAAGCCCTTATTTCTCTCATTGTTATTCTATCGTTACTACTTAGCTACCCAATTTTTATTATTCACTCGTAATTGATAATGTTAGTTTTTTACCCGTAGTTCGTTGATGATACCAAATCAAAGGTTATTTTCATGAATAGTGTTAAGCTAAAGATTTATTTAAATATTATTTAAATCATTCTCTGTGGAGACGATTAAAATACTATACTATCTTTGACTAGAGAGTCTAAGTTTTATACACCAGTTTTGCGCTCGTCAAACACAAAATTTAAAGGACCTCATTAATTGAACACCAATGTTGAATTTAAATGTAACCTATGTATTTCCACACATAAGTTACATAATATAGCATGAATTATCTTCATGTTTCCTCTTTTGTATTGTATGTGATATATTTTTATTTTTTCGATTTTGTATTTTTTTTGGTCATTTAAAAAGAGCTATGTTTCTTATTTATTTCTTGAGCCAAGAGTCTTTCAAAAATAGTATCTTTACTCATCCGGAGTAGGGCTAAGATCTACGTACACTCTACCTTTTCCAGATTCCACTTATGAGATTTTACTGGGTTGTTGATGTTGTTTTATGTTTCTGTTTACCCTTTTTATATGCGTGATTACAAATTGACACTACAAACGTAAAAGCAACAATTAAATGAGTTTATACCATATAGAGGTGCTTTGTTAAAATAAAGAAGTCTTATAGCATGCTTTGCCAAGTTTCTAAAATTAACTTATTTTGATAAGTGTTTTTTCTCAAAAGCGCTTTTCTCAAAAGTATTTTTGGTGAGAAACAGTTTGTATTTGATTAATTAATTTGAAAAGCGCGTCCGAGCAACAATTAGTGTTTGACCAAGATGTAAAAAAGTATTTCTAAGCGAATTTTTTTCTCATAAATGCTTTTTAAAAAAGTGTTTCTCAAAAGAAGCTACTTTTTTCTGCTTCTCCAAAACTGTTTCTACTTCTACTCAAAAGCATTTATTTTCCTTTTAAAAACTTGGCCAAACATTTCATCTTTGAAAAAAAATAAACAAAAAGTGCTTTCGAAAAATTTGGCCAAACATGCTATTAGTAGAAAAATCGATTTTACAATAGCAACAATTTGTGTTAAGGCAAAACAAAATATCACTTTGAACACATAACAATTTGCAATTCTATTTCAAACGGAGAAATAGAAAACTCTTTTTTTGCCTATGAAAAAGGTGATTGCAAAATTTTAATTTGACAAGACCGAAAGTCATATAGCCCTTATTAACTATAAGGATTAAAAAAAGTAAAAATATTGGGGTCACATTGTCTCCGAAAAAGTCAAAATATCATTTTGTTGTCCATGGTCTATTATGGTAGGAGTATTTAAGAGACAAATGTGGCCTGTTACATTTACTCGATTCCGATATTTATTATAAATCAATAGGTATATTAACTACCTATATTTGCTCGAAATGTGGAAGTATTAACGAATGCATACATTAAGGTAGGCTATCGATATTATTTCCTTTGAGGTGCGTTCCTTTCTCCGCGTACCTTAAGTGAACAGCGAACCTCGTTATTTGAGGCAATTTCGTTAAGGGAATTCTACGTATGAAGAAATATGCACATTAATAATCCAAAGAGAATTAATACATACTATATATACATAAAAAATAATTTTAAATTTGTATATAGTATAATTTTTTGGGGATGGTTCTAAGGGCAAGTAGATTCCTTTGATCTGAAAATAACAATACACGTATTTATGGTGCAAAAATAGAAGATGATGAACAAAGATATTTAGTGAGCTTTAGAAAGATAAACACAATGAATTCTTAATCCTAGCCAAAAGTGTCTTCTATTACAAACTATCTTTTTTTTATATAGCCAAGGATCACTACTTTATCTACAGCAGCATGATGGAATAAATATTACTAGTGGAGGACCCATGATGGTGTGTCTCCTCCTTAATTCCCGCAGAGATTCTCTCCTTTGGTGCGGTTGTAACAGCTTTTTGTATGTGAACTCGATACCGACTCGAGCTCGGTATCGGATCGGAACCTCGGCCTTGGTTTCGAGCTAGGTGATCACTTTTGGGCATCGATATTCGGGACATGTATCGGTCGATGTTACCTCGGTCGATTCGAACACCCGAGCTCGACGCCCCCATCTCGGAATTCGTTCGGGGTCTTCATGAAAATACCCCTTGATTGAAATGCCATCCTCGATCGATCTTCATGACCGAGGATCGGTTTTAACTGTATACACATCCACTTCACGTAAAATTCACCTAAGGCATCTTTAAAAATAGACTTTCGAATGAGCAAAGCAAAAAAGAAAGGGTATGAACCAAACACAAGCGAATGGCTCAACACTAAGACACAACATTAAACTATGGTTAAATTAGATATAAAAAAAAGTATGAAATGTTTATAGTTTCTCTCTCACATACCATGTTTATCTACCACTACTATGTGGCAATTATTGGTATTGATTGGGACCACACAAGAATTCTCCTTTACTTGTTTATACTATTCACTAGTGTTAATGTACCTTGTGCATTAATTCGTAGGGGTTTGGAATTGACACTAGTTGGACCGTGGGATTGTGTCTTCATAAAAACAAAAAACACTTGTAGGTGAAGAGAGTTTCTTTTTTTTAGTGGGCCTTACGCAGTTTATGAAAATTCAAAAATAGTCAGATTTATGAGTGTTAATTGAAAAATAGATATAATTTCAAAAGTAATCGAAATTTATCCACTTTTTATGTAAAGATAAATCTGAGCGAAAATACTATTCAAAATCCGGAAAATATTCTAATATAATATACTGTAGTTCGATTTTTTTACATGTGAACTTCCAGCATAATATGCTAGAAGTTCATATACAGGTACTCCAATCTCCAATATATTATGCTGGAACTTTTCGTGTGCTGGAGTTCCAGCATAATATGCTGGAAGTTCATACACAGGTGCACAAATCTCCAGTATATTATGTTGGAACTTTCCGTGTTGTAGCAAAATAGTGGTTATTTTTCAATAACTTTACAAATGATGGCTATTTTTCAATTACCAGTCCGAAAACTGACTAGCACGTGTTATTTTTATCATATTTATGTCTCAAAAAATTAAATTAAGAAACTGAAATTTAGAACATATAAATTAATTTCTAAATAGTAGTCCTTTACTGTGGTTATTTGGTATCATTTCTATAATGAAAAATTTCTAATACGGAATGCTTCTCTCTTTAGTGGGACTTATACGACTTCTTAGTCGAGAGACTCCAATGAGAATACCAAACATCCGGTAAAAAAACCAAAAAAAAAAAATAATACCTTGCATAAGTTCCTCGTTAATTGGTCAACTTTGCAATCAATGAACAAATTCAGATAGCGAAATTCAAGAATATATTTTACTGATCGGACAATATTTAGTTGAAATTAAAAAAAGTATTTATAACACTCCCAAATATTGTATTTCAACTTTAACTTCAAAACTTTTGTTTGTAATATTAATTTCAATCAAATACAATAGTTCCCTTTTCCTTTTTACGATAGTTCCAAAATGTATCACCACTACTCTTCTTTTCATTGTTCTTTTTATTTTCCCTCTTTGCGTTTTTTTCTTTTCTTTTTTTTTCCATTTTTAGTTCTCAAACAGAACATTGAAAAGAAGTCCTCATCTGAAATATCACAAGTTGTACATGTTGCCATCTTCTATAACGGGGGCCACAAAAACATTCAAATATTTAATAAATTTTGGTGACCTAAGTAAGACAAGATCAATATTCACTGACACGTTTGTTATTGTACGAAAACCTAAAGTTTCAGGGATGATTATATTATTTTGAAAGCTCCAACTCTTTAACTAATAAGTACTACAAAAATGGAACTTTCTTATTTTATTTTATGGATTTTGTGATCTCAAAAATAACGACGAAACTCAAAATAGGAGAGTAGAAAGATTTACCTTTGACTTAAATTTATATCTCAATTATTTAATTTATTAAAATAATTGAAAAACAAGTCATGTCCATATATGTTCTTATATTTACTTTATTACTTATGTCTTGCCTTAGAACCAGAAATAAAGATGATTGGTTGCTATCCATTTTGTTCCCTTTTCCTCAATACCCAAATGTTTTTTTTTTTTTTTTTAAGTTTCAATCTCATATTTTGAAAATGACAGAGTTTTAGGTTTTTTCTTCTTGACTATTTTTATTTAATTTGGCTTTTTCAACCCACAATATATGACATGTGAGCTATATTGGTAATTGCACAAGCAAAAAGGTTACCTTCAGGCTGTTGGTATTTATCAAGTTAATGTAAATGTCTAGTACATATAAGTTTTTGTCTATTTAATATGCACATTCGTTAATTAATCCTAAAAGTTAAATATATTTAGTTGAAGAGCACAAAGGATCAAAATTGAAATAATACGATTATTTTCCTTTTTAGATTCTGATAATCATTGTGTTTGGATCAGCTTACGCACACATCGGCTAATTTTTCGGGACACCTACCACCTCCTACCAGTAACAGGTACCGGATAACTCTGTTCATCAAGACTTGAATATATAAAATTTAAATTTGAGATCTCATGGTTTCTCACATATTCTATTGATCATTAGGCCATAACGTTAGGTTATTTTCTTTAATTTAGATATATTGAATTGGAGAGTTTTGGATGTATTGAAAATGTCATGTACTAATCCTCATTGTCTCCTACATGATTATTGATTACATCTCCTAACAACCACCATTATTAGCTTGTCATTTCAATCTTTTAGAGATTTTGGCCCATATTAATTGATTTTAATGTATTTAAAACTCGATAATCAAAATTTAACATGTGTTAAGTTTAAACCCCTTTTCAGATGAATTATCACTCTTTCATTTTGCCGTAATCTGAAATATTACTCTTTCTGTCTTTTATTTTAAAGAACGAAAAATGGTCAAAATTGTCCCCGAACTATCGAAAATAGCTTAAATATATTCTCCGTTTATTTTTGATACCAAATTTGTCCTCGCCGTCTAAAAATTGGACCATTATTGCCCTAAAAACTAACGGCTGCCACATCAGCTTTTGGACATACTTAAATATTATGGAAAAAAGGATTAAACTAGCCCTCAAACTATCGAAAATAGCTCAATTATATCCTTCGTTTGTGTTTGGTACCAAATATGTCCTTGCCCTAAAACCTAACGGTTGTCACATTACCTTTTGGACCTATTTAAATATTATAATCATGTTGACATGCCAGTACAACACGACAAAAAAAAAAATTCTCCACCGCAAGAACCCATTTTCTGCGAGGGGTTGCTGCATTTCCTGTGAAGGCATAGTGAATCACTTCAGATAGCCTGCTAGCTAGGCCAGTGAGGAGGAGAAGGATTAGGTAGTGTCTAAACGTGTATATTTTTATGAGGTTTTGGGTCTAGGTCTTATTTGCGGTCGGTCTTCTTTTCTTTTCTGTTGATGAAGGCCGGAAGTGGAAGGGTATAGTATTTTAGAGGATAGTCTCATTTTAATGGTTTTCGAGTTTTTTATGAGAGTTATTTTTAAAAGGATATATCTCTACAACTAATTTATGACCTTTTTGAGCTATGAGCTTGAATAGCTAGCCATGGGAGTACTGCAATATGCAACTTTTGTTGTTTTCCACCATTTTTGTGATAAGATTTCTGATTTTAAGTGATAAATGTTGATATTTTATTTCTTGTATAGTATATTAGATTTTTTTTTACAGATTTGTGAATTTTAAGAATAGCCCAACTAAATTTCCCATAATAAGATTGGTGTAACTTTAATTATTTGGAAGGGGCAACACTTAGATGAGTCAATGAATGAAAATGGAAAAAGAAATTTAAAATCCGTCTGGAGATACACTTTTGTTGTTCACATGAGCTCATGTGACGACCGTTAGTTTTTATGGCAGTAATGGTCTATTTTTAGATGCCAAGGACACATTTGGTACCAAACACAAACGGAGGATATAATTGAGCTATTTCGATAGTTCGAGGGCAATTTTAACCCTTTTTTCGTAATATTTAAGTATGTCTAAAAAGCTGATGTGACAGCCGTTAGTTTTTAAGGCAATAATGGTCCAATTTTTAGACGGCGAGGACAAATTTGCTACCAAAAACAAACGGAGGGTAAATTTAAGTTATTTTTGATAGTTTGAGGATAATTTTGACCCTTTTCCGTTTAAAGAATTAGCTTTTTATTGCCTTAAATTTTTGAATTAAATACTCAAATTATTTAACGTGGTATCAAAGATCATGTATATCTCGACACAAGTAGTTTTAAAACCAATTACAAGTCGAGTTATCACTTACGTTTATGTCTGATCGTGCCATGGCTAAGTAGTTTTAACAGAATGCATGATTTTAATTTTTAAGTATATTATATTTAAAAAACGTGGATCAAATTAAATGGAGAGGAGGACGTGTCAGTGATAATTAGGGATTTAAAGAGGTGATTAATTGGGATTTGTGGGTTAAAGGTGATCCAAGAAAATGTTTTAATAATAATAATCAAGCATTATCATCTTGTTTATTAGTACTAATTAACAATGCATTATCATCTTGTTTATTAGTACTAATTAACAATGCATTATCATCTTGTTTATTATTAGTATTAATAACAATGCATTATCCACTCATAAATTAAATACGATGTGGTTGGAATCAGTTAACAACATTGTCTCCTGTCTTATGTTTATCTTGACAAAAAATCTCAGGATCCCCTGTGATTAATCATAGTTTCAGACAAAAGATATTTAGCAGAATAAAAATATAAAAATACGAAAAGTATAAAAATTGTTCATTCAATTCAGCTACATGACGAAAGGTAGATATTCTTTGTATTAACAAATTTATTAGTTTCAACCAAGCCCATTTGTGATTATTATTATCAATTAATTAATATTATAATTAAATTATGTGAGGAGATCTTTTTTCTGTTTTCTTTTTCCTTTTGAGATAACGTCTAGAGATGGATGAGTTCAATTTTTATGGTTTTTAGTATTTAATTCATTATATTTTTAAAATTATGGGTTCATATCTATAATTTTACAATTTTAACAAATTTTTACATATAAATTTTTACTCTACGTCGAAAGTATTGAGTTCAATTAAACCCGTAAATAAAATACTACGTCCGCCTCATCGTTGATGATAAAGGTAAATGCAGTATAGAGATTAATTAGTACTTAATTAATTAGGATTAGGACCTACAAGCCATTAACTAATCAAACATATTAAATGAGAAAAAGGTTTGGTGGCCTGTCTTGTTTGTTCTTTTGATGGTTAACGTTTCTAATTGTGATAAGTTGAAGCACAATTAGCACTTAATTATTCTAACATGAGATGATCTTGCAAATTAATAAGCATTACCTACTGCTAGTTGTTTAATTATCAATTGATACTCCCTATCATAAATAAAGAAAGTATGATTTTTAAAAAGATAAAAAGCTTCTTATTCTTCATTCTTCCTAATTCTCGTGGCAAATTTCTCTTCAAAGCTTATAGTTATATACCGAGGTAGAAGCGGATCCAGAATTTGAAATTTATGAGTTCCTACAACGATTTCGAGTTATATATATAATAATAACTGAGTCCCCAATTAGATTTTTATAGATATTTAATGAATTTCTTAATACAAATACAAGATTTGAGCAAAAGCTACTAGGTTCACGGGAACCCACAACCCTAAAACTGGATCCACCCCTGTACTGAGGTAAGCAGTGACGTACGCAAGATACTTCATAAGTTGAGCCATAATTTGAAGAAATAGACTAATGAACAAATTACTATAATGATAACCGATTTTTATATTTATTCTCAATATTTTTTATTTTCTTATGCATATCTATAGCAATAAATTTTGAAAAAGCGGTATTCCGTGACACCGCATGCAACAAGGTGCATATGCCCCTGGTGGTAAGAACCTGATTTGTAAGGATTATAGTGAATGATAAATACCTATTCATCTTTAATTAGTGGTTTTTAATTCGATCTTTGAGTATAGAATTGCCTTTGTTAGGAAGCACTTTACCCCTAATATAAAGTTTTCAAATACGAATTCAGATTTATTTGAGCCCCAATACAAGTAATGAATACCAAATGAAAAATCTTTTTTTCTTATAAAAGAAAAGGAACCAGTATTATATCAAAAGCTCAATACACGAAATAAGTGTCAATTGGCATCCCAAAGCTTCGCAATGGAAGCCTAAAAAACGACACAAAATTGGCTAAGAGTCAGTGGTCCCCTTCTGATATATTGAAAAACATTCACTATTATCACCAACATAAAAAATTTGCAAACAAGAAACTAAATTTGATAATCTACATACACATTAAAATACACTCTTCCCTGTGTGTCTGCGACCGATTTAGAATTTAAATGACATATATTCTGAATTGAAAGAACGAGTTTTAAAATGTATATGTAACTTGGACGACACACACACACACGCATATATATATATATATATATATATATATATATATATATATATATATATTCGATCAAATCAATTTGGATCTAAAAAAGACAGGTTCTGAGCATTGATCACCAAGTTGAAACCATGTTCAATTCTTGGTTGTGGAATTGTGGTCCTTCTCTTATTGCTTGTACAAATGGGGCTTTGCATTTTGGGGACCTCTTTTTCTTTCAATGACTTTGTTTTAGCAAAGTGTCAGTGGTCCCTTTTTGTTGTACTTGTGAAATCTTATCCCTTTATCATCATCATGAAACATCTTTTTAGCTCAATGGACCACCCCTTCTATTCCAACCTAATCAAGCATGATTTTGTGTAATAGGAAATTTCCTTATCAAATTATGAAATGACATCAACTACTTTCTTGCATGAATCATTGTTGTTCACAATATTAGCTACATTCATTCTCTCCAAATTAGCCAATTATGCAAAATGAATTTTTTTGGGGTTCAAGTTTCGAAATCAACCACTAATGCTTGTATTAGAATAAACTGTTTATATCACATTCTTTGGGAGGCAGTCTTTTCACGGATCCTGCGTGAATGCGGGATGCTTTGTGTAGCGGGCTGCCTTTTTAAATCGATCTTCTTTATTTAGTAGGCGTTTGGACTAAAAATTATAATTTTTTTTTAAAAAAATAGTATTTGAAGTTAAGTTGAAAAATGGGAGTATTTGAAATTTAAAATTATGTTTGGACATGCATTTCACTAGAAAAAATATTGCAGTTTTGTGAGATAAGAAAAAAGTTTTTCTAAAAATTTTGAAAAACTCATTTTCGATTTTTTTTCAAAAACTTACAAAATTTCGTGACAAACACATCTTTGGAAAAAAAAAAATTCGAAAAAGAAAAAATTTATTATGGACAAATGGGTCCTTAATCATTCACTATTCAAAACTCACTTATTCGACTAATTTAAATTTATGTATGTTAAGCCTACTAAGAGAAGTAAAACACTTCCTACTAAGAAATTTTCCATTTGCAAGACTCGAACTAATTGTTGTAAAAGTTATTACCCATATTTAAAATCCAATCTTTTTCTCAAGTCCAATTGGGACTTAGAATGGAAGTTTTTTCCAAAAAAATTTCACTTTTTTTCGAAATCAATGTTTGTTCATAAAATTTTCAATTTTCACTTAAAGATGTATTTTGGAAATTTTTGAAATTTTGAAAAACTCCAAAAAGTTATTTTTCAAATTTTACGATTCTTATATCCAAACGCATACTTAAGATATGTGAAAAAGCTTGAACCATAATTTTTAGTGGTGTATGGAAGAAAAATGGAATATGAACATTGTATTGTCCATTGGTCAATCACGTGGGAGAAAAGCATTTGCTTTTAATAAAAGCTCGCATGAATCTTAGCAGCAGTGAAGTTGACTTAGTCAACTTGAAATTCATATGCTTTGACATTGTCTTACCTCAATAACCTTTTTAGTAGTGTAGGGTAGGGAGATTGCTTTGCTCTTCTCCTCTTGTCTTCATTTTCTTCTTTGGAGTTTAAGATCTAAGAAATAAGTATTAATTAGTTAGTAATTTAGTACAAATAATAAGAAATCTATTATAATAAGTTAAACTCCACTAATCACGCAAAACAACTTTACACTGTCAATTTTTGTATATAACCAAAATCTTCTTCTTTTACATGTCTTATCGGTGTTTTAAAAGGCATTTTCGGGGTGAGTCCTGGGTTGAGGCGCACCAAAAACGCTACGAGGCGATGATGTGGAGCGAAAGTCTCAAGAGGCGTACGCCCAACAATTCAGGGCGTACGTTTGAGGCTTATTTTTTTAGTGAGGCGTAAGCCCAGAGACTTTTTCAAATTAAAACAAAATTTGTTGAATAAGTCATTCATATAATATCCAAATTCTCAAAATTCAGCTTGGTAATTACTCAAAAGTTTTAAAAAGGAACTGAAATGTATTTAGCTTAAAAGTCAAGACCCTTTTTTTTTATTGATTGAAGTCCTAATTCATGGTCTTTCCCAATTCTTACCTTGTCCGCTAGTCTTCTAATATCTCCCAACATCAACAAATATTCAATTTAATTTTTACAAATACAAAGAGAACTCTATTCTCCTTCATAACAACAAGTTCAAAGTTCAAATTGTAGGTTAGTCATCCTTTTTGTTTCTCAATGTAGAAAACTTTATTCTTTTCGACTCAAGTTACTTGTACTTCTAAGTAGCGTATAATAGATTGTTTTGACTAGATTTTTGTGGGGATGGAGCGCGCGGCGCGCGCGCGCACACACACACACACACACACACACACACACACACACACACACACACACACACACACACACACATATATATATATATATATATATATATATATATATATATATATTTCACATATTTATAGTTTTCTTCAATTTTTATGCAATTTTACCCGTTTATAAATATTTACTGTAATTATATTATTTTATAAAATATTAAAAATTAAATATCTATGAGACTTACGCCTTGTGCCTCGGGGATTACGCCTCGCTGAGATATATGTAAAATATCTCGCCTTGTGCCCACGACTTTTAAAACAATGGTCTTACCCACTCCAAATCTCTCTCTCAATTATTTATTGGCAATTCATGAAAGTACAACTTGTAACTGACTTTGGTATATTTTGTCAAGGGCTTCAGTAACGTGGGGCTTAGGTCAGATGAGTAGAAGAATCCCATGGGCTGGTCCATTACTATAGGTCCAAATGACCGATGGACATTCCTCGGTCAGATTCAATATTTACTTTTTCTAGCCGGTATATATACATTATATATTGATTATACATAATTAAACATGAATTAAACATATATTATATATCCGCTGACTATTTTTAGTTTAAGAGATTAAGTGGGTGACTATTTGGGTTAATTGTCACCCCCCCAACATTCACTAGAGATGTATCAAGAAATGACGATATTTTGATACAAGATATAGACTACCTTATTCTTTATTCTGGTCTATTTTTGAAAAATAAAGGTGACTTAAAGTTGGTGGAGGAACCTGTTGACATAATGCAAGGTGATAAGCTTGCTTCTTCACAAGCTAATCGCCCCCCAAAAAATCAACAGTACAGTGCTAATGGATGCATGCCACGGACTTCAAACACTACATACGTGTATAGAAGAAAATTTAAGGTTGAATTCATCGACGATCCCTCAAACTTGCATAGATTTTTTTATTTAAACAGCTGAACTAAAGCTACGATGAATTGGACACATTAAATCTATTTGAAATATAAATATATACTTAAAGAAATAGATTCACTGCCTTTACATTACGGATCAGCCTCTCCAACCATCTCTATTTGCAAAATCCTCCACTAAATACTTTAGCTTTATTAAGCTCATTGGCCTTTTTCTATATTGATTCCAACATTATCCCTAATCATACAGACTTATCAACTTAAAATCTGTGCATTATGTGAATCCTCTTCTCTCAAATGTAACATACAGAAAAGAGAATCCTATACAAGTCATGGTAATATATAACAAAGTGTATGGAAATAAAATGAGGAATGTGAAGAGATGTCGA
Organism: Nicotiana tabacum; assembly: GCF_000715075.1. Lineage (NCBI taxonomy): Eukaryota > Viridiplantae > Streptophyta > Magnoliopsida > Solanales > Solanaceae > Nicotiana > Nicotiana tabacum. The sequence goes on along the minus strand of NC_134097.1, from coordinate 13,043,522 downwards.
CATATCAAGGTAGGCTAGGCGAAAGTGTAGGTTTTGCCACTTTGAGTTCTCCACAGTCACTGATGTAAACAGTCTGTTGTGGTTTATTCCAGATTGCGCGAGCAGTTTTTGCTCTTCCATCTCCAAGAAGCTCGGCAAAACCATTATACTGTCGAATATTTTCGGATGGTTTATAAGTGGGAATGGCAGCTATACTTGTCACAATATCCATACCTGTAGTATGGAGCAAGAAAAAGAAAAAAGAGAGCTTTTGATATGAATAGATGGATACTGTTTAAGCATGTAAGTTTCATGTTAGTAACTATGCAGAAAATGGTATTAGTATACAAAAGTAGTGGCATGTCACTTTAAGTAATGCAGTATCTTCTCGCTATATATATATATATATATATATATATATATATATATATATATATATATATATATATATATTGCAGACCTAAATAGGGAAGGGACCAATTCAATAATTTTGAACACGGGCTATTGAAGGGTGTTCAAAGTCAAGTTTTTTAATCAATAACAAGTACAATATTTTACCCTATACATAGTATAATTTTTTGACTAAGGGCATTCAGTTGACCACCCTTGGCCACACATAGCTTCGCCCCTCCTCCAGGAGGATAGGGTCTTTTTGTACCATCCCAAAAGGTCCTTTCTTTAGTTTTATTTTTTCATATGGAATCCCATCCCCAGGGGCCAATAATAGTCTTTCTCTTTTCCCACTTGGTGACTCGAACTCCCAACCTCATAATTGGAGGTGAAGGGTCCTTCCACTAGGCCGACCCTCTCGTCTTGTTTCGCTCGTTGAGTGATGAATGTAAACCTTGAAGAAAATATGTTGGATGAGTAGCTTTTCACTGTTCACAGATGTGAGTTTAGCCCACTTCACAGCATGTTTAAACCGGAAACTTTTATATTGAGTCTTGCTTTATTGCTTTTACATTGAGTCTTTCTTTACTGTGAATTTGCATAATCTGTTGTCCTATTTTTTTTTCCTCTACAAGAGACAGTTGATTAAATGATAGAGAGCAAGACTTGAATCTTATCGAGAACTGGCAATATTAAGTCTCAAATAATGCCACAGCAATATCTCACTGCATAGAGGAGATGCTGCTTGGATATGGATTTCCAGAAAAGTTCACAAAGTTAATAATGGTGTGTGTTACAACTACAAAGTTCTCACTGAAAGTGAATAGAGGAAATCATGGGTATTTTGAAGGAAGAAGGGGGTTGAGGGGACCCCATTTCTCCCCTATTTCGTGATGATAATGGAGTACTTGTCTAGGATCCTAGATAAAATGAGTGCATTGCCTGACTTCAGATTCTATCCAATGTGCAAAAAGCAAAAATTGACTCATCTTATATTTGCGGATGACTTAATGATTTTTTGTAAAGGGAATGAGGCTTCAATCCAAAGAGTGATGGAGGCTTTGAAACATTTCTCAAAAACTACTGGGCTTGAGGCAAACATAGATAAGTCTAACTTGTTTATTGCAGGGGTTGATGCAGCCACTAAGGAACGATTGCAGAATATTACAGGCTTCTCAATTGGGAAGTTCCCAATTAGATACCCGGGGCTTCCATTGACATCAAGGAAGTGGAATAAACTTGAATGCTACCAACTGAGCATGAAGATCACAACCAAAATCAGGGCCAACGCAACTAGACATTTGTCATATGCAGGCAGACTGCAGATCATAAATTCAGTGTTATTCTCACTACACAATTTTTGGGGGTCAGTTTTCATTCTACCTCAAAGTGTATTATCAGAAGTTGATAGGAAGTGTAGGGAATTTCTATGGGGCAGTACAACAGAAAAGAAGAAGATATCACTAGTAGCCTGGGATAAAGTCTGTCGTCCAAAGAAACAGGGTGGACTAAACATTAAAGGGTGCAAGTTATGGAATATAGCAATGGTTGGTAAACTGATATGGTTGATAATGGAGAAGAAGGATATCTTATGGGTGAAATGGGTGAATGGGATTTATATGAATGACAAGCATGATTTCTGGATGCATATTCCATCCAATGATAGTAGTTGGTATTGGAGGAAATTGCATAAGATTAAACTTAGAATGGGAAGATGGTATAATGAAGGGAGATACTGCCTAACCTCTAATAACACTACTCAGCTTCTAGAGGTTACTTGGAGTTACTGGGAGATGCAACAAAGATGGAAGCTGCTGAGTTGATATGGAGTAGGATCGTACTACCGAAGCATAGGGTCATTCTACGGTTGGCTGCACAAGATAGATTGCTCACAAAAGAGAGGATGCAGAGGATTGGTCTTGTATGTGATAATACTAGTTGTGGCTTATGTGAGGAGGACAAGCTGGAGAGCTCAACACACTTGTTTTATGAGTGTAACCGGGCAGAAGTGGCATGGGATACACTGCAACAGTGGATTGGGATTAAACTACAACACAAGGAAATAACGGAAGCATTGATCAGGATAAAGCACAAACACTGGAGCAGGTTCAAGAAAGGAATCATGGTTGCAATTTATGGAGCAATGATATATCAAATATGGATAGCTAGGAACTATAGGATCTTTAGAGGGCAAAGTGCACATAGCAGTTTTGTGTTACAACAAATACAGGCAGTAATTAGGGAGAGATTAGACATGTATAGAGGATCAAAAAGAGGTCAGAAGAGTGCTTTTCTTATACAGAGTTTGTGTAACTAGAGATATTTGAGACTCATTAGTACCTGCAACTTTCCTGGAAGGGGCAAGACTATGAGTGCTCTTTAGGTGTATTGAATTGATTTTGTTGGTATTGTAATATTTCACAAGTGTTACCAAAAAAATATCTCACTGCACAACAACAGAGCAAAGCAAATTAACAGGTAGCTGAATTGACTAAGATAGTGGGTGAACAAGTCAATTAGCATCTAATGCAGCATTTCACCAGCAATCAAAGAAACTCGTTATGCGCACATCCCGTCCCATTTTTCCATTTAAGAAGACTTTCTTACAAGAATGTAAGGCTCAGAGGCGCCTCTGCTACTGGTTTGAGCAGCAGACAGGATGATTAAAAGGAGAGGAGATAGAAGTCAGAATCAATTGTAAACACAGAGGATAAAGCTTGAGAAACCCTAAGGTTTTGATCGAGCTAGCATGTCATCTGGCGGGCACCTGTTCATATATAATAACAAAGCCTTCTTTCGATTGAGCCATTAAAAGTGAGGTCTTTAATCACTCAACCAAAAATACAAGAACCAAATTGAAGTCTCAGGGATGAAATGTACAGTTTTGCTTTAAAAAAAAAGAAATAGCTTACTTAGTAAAGAAAATGGCTCTGAATTTATACCATTAAAACCAATAATAAGGTAATAAAAGACTTAAACAAATGGCACAATAGCAAAGTAACAGACTGATTCTAGAACTACACATCCATATGATGTATCTATGGACTAATCAGTCAATCAACTATGCCTCGATTCCAAATTACTTGGGATCGACATGGACTAATCAGTCAATCAACTATGCCTCAATTCCAAATTACTTGGGATCGACTAGTCAATAATCTGTCCATCCTGCTTCACTAGGTCCATTATCTCAATAAAATATTCACCCGTATTTCTCTAATCAAAACATATTTGACAGACTTTCTTAAGCAAACATTTGAGTTTGTCACAACATACACTATATCAAGGCACCATTTTACACTAAAAATGCATATGCCAACTAAAATAAAGAAGTTTTCCAACGTTAGCTCAATTGGTAAAGCTTAGAACTATAGTGGGATTAACTAAAGTGTTCAACTTCTATACACCGACAAGGTAAAAGAAACATTACACTATCAAATCACCTAAGAGATAAATACACTAGCTGTTCATAAATTTTGAGATTATTATTAACTGGAATATAAGGCATGTTACCTGTTTAAATAGACAAATAAGTAAAAAATCTTTGTATTGTCAATGTATATAAGGTAAGTTAACTCAACTGAAAGAGGTTATAAATTTATAGATTATGAGGACTGACCTTCAAGAACAGTTCCAAAAACAATATTCTTGCTATCAAGCTGAGGAGCAGGACCAGGTCCAGTAGTAATCAAGAACTCCACATTATGATACTTAGGATTCAACTTCAAATCATCATCATCATCATTCTCAGACAAAGGCAATGAAACTATTCCACCCCTATTATGTTCCAAAACAAAAGCTTTAGATTCAACTGTCTCTGTATTCCTAATTAATTCCAACGGTGGTTTCACTTCTCCTTTATCTCTCCTACCCTGTCTTCCCGCCATAAAAAACTGACCCGGGAAAATTTTCTGGACCAAAGTGCCCTTATAGGTTGAGCCAGAGGTACCCGTACACATAGATTTGAAATTTGAAACAGTTATAGGAACTAAGTTTCCGTATAGGCCAAGAACAAGGCGACCAATTGGCTCAGAATCAGAGCAATTTGACAAGTCATCGCCGAGAGTTCTGTTTGTGAAGTAATTAGGGCAAATGCTGAAGTCTAAATAGACACGTTCGGTTATGGTGGTGTCTGGTTGGGGGGGTGGGGTGGCGGAGGAAGTTGAAATGGTGGTGGCGGGGAATGAGAGGGTGGTGGAGAGGAAGAGAAGTGAACGGCGGTTGAGGAGCGGTTTGAAGGTGGGGGGACGGTGGAGATGAGGAGGAGGAGAAGGGAGGAGGGTGGCGGAGCAGCCCATAATGACGACGGTGCATGGTGGTGGGGGAAAACTAGTGATAGAGATTGAGAAGATAGAATTATTTGTTACGTGGAGAGCGCAGGCCACACAAAAGTAGGGTGGGGCCTAATTTTTAATTTTATTTTCTTTTTGATCCGTTATCTCCCCTTTAAGATTTGTTTTTTACATAAATTTCTTAAAAAATGTATAATTACCATTATTTAGACGGAATTAAGACTTTAAACTTTAAAAACTTGTTTGGTACAAGGGATAAAAAGATAATTAATTTTAAGATTAAACTTGAGAAGAGTTTATGCCGATTAATTGGGATAAAATCCTTGTATAACTAATCTCGGGATTAGTTATCTTGAGATTGTAGTGTTATTTTTATCCGTATGAGAAGGTGAGATAATAATTCCGAAATAACTAATTCTGAGATAATTAATCCTGAAAACTTGTTTCCCAACCAAATGACTCCCAAGAGTTCGAATTCATAAATTTTAATCACAATTTATTTTATTTACTAGATTCGAAATATATATATTTTTTATTTAAAAGTATCTTTCTTACATATTATTATATACAAATAAAGAAGAGATACATTTCTTGCTCAAGCTTGCCAAATCAGCTAATTGGAGTCGAAAATTTCCAAATCCCGGCCAAATTAATTTTTTGTATAAAATTTAAAAACGATGAATTTACTCAATTTTTACTATAGTAATCAACTACAAATACATGCTACTTTGACTATTACATTTGAAGGGACGCGATAAACCTAAACACATTAGATAACGCGTAAATCGTAAAACGAGAACTTACTTGTTCTTCGTGAAGCGGAAGCGAAAATCTGAAGTGAACCGCTTCTGGAATCACTGGTCGGTGGTGGTTGTCACGATGTTACGGAGCAACCCCCTATTCCACAGTCTAAACCCTAATATGATTTTAGGAGAAGACTAGATGCAGGAAAATACTGCGTATTCAATATCTTTAGTTGTACACTTTATGTGTACTTATATAGGGAATATAGGGTTAACTAGTAATCATGTTGGGCCTTAAAGCACCCCTTATGGGTGGACCCAAAATTTTCTATATCTCCCACTCACACATAATGGGGGTGCTCATCTAGTCTGAGAAACATATTCTCATCTCACCTCCTCAATCATTCAAACAGGGAAGTAGACCGTGCGACCAACATACTGTGAGAGCTAAGTGTTATACATCTGTTAGGAGTATATAGCCTCTCGTCGAGTACAAACCTGCATGTAGATCATAAAGTATGCAGTACCCTAGATTATATGAATCACATTCGATATAATCTCAAAATCTCATATATCATTATTTCTTGTATTCACAATCATAACTCATACGTTATAACTGGTGCACCAGTGAACACAAATAAATGAGATTGCATTAATGATCTTTCTCTTCTCACGATCCCCTTAACATTAGTTTGACTGCTTTTCTATATATGCTCCGCTAGATCGAATCTGTGTACATGGTCTTTTGGAAATACACTAAGATAGCTAACATCACACTAAGTCTCAAGTATCTAATTGGAGTTTCCGAGGGAACAAAATCTTGAGCCAACATAAAAGCTCTGGGTCTCACACAACAATAAGTTGAGAATGGACTTATGTTAACCCAATTGGTCGATATTAGCTCACATGGTATGAAACACGTGCTACAACATTTTCTCCTTTTTCTCAAGGATCACATGTCTTTATCTCATAAAGAATGTTGTACAGATGATATTTAGACACCATAAGTATCTAAATTTGAAATCCTTGATCTACAAAATCATATTTAACTCACATCTGGCTCACAAAGTAGACTAGGTGAATCTTTTTCACCCTAATGTCCTTATGTCATTGTTTAAACGACATTCTGATTTTAAGCGAATAACTCTCAAATTATCCTTATGATAATTTTGCTTTAAACCATGTCTCATCTCCTCACATTACTAAGATAAGGAGGCGATTTCTTGTGTGAGAAGGCCAACCTCTTGTCTACTCAACATACTTATAAAAAAAAAAATGAACAAAGAATGTACATAACATTCAACAATAAAAATATGTATGTATGTAAATCAATTTTATTAATAATTAAAGAACATCAATTTTGTGAACCCGGAAAATGAATAACAAAATGAAGAATATCAAAGTCTACGCAAGCCTTGAGACCTAGTGTGTCTCACAAATGCATCTCTAAACAAAGGCTTGGTCAATTGATCTACTAACATATCTTTTGTAGACAAATACTTCACATTCACTACCTTGCATCTAACCATGTCTCTAGCATAGTTATACTTGATATCTATGTGTTTGGTTTTACAATGAAATTTAGGGTACTTAATAGAGGATATTGCAGCTTCAATGTCACAATAGACTAACACTGGCTCAATATTTGCTGCGATATCCAGCAAGTGTTCCAAGAACTTTTTCAACCAAACAACTTCTTGTGCTGCTGATGTGAGATCCATATATTCGGCTTCCATCATAGATAGTGATACATATGATTGTTTCTTACTACTCCATGATATGGCGCCATCACTGAGTAAGAAAATATGTCCTGAGGTAGACTTCCTCTCATCTAGATCTCCTCCACGATCAGCATCATTTTATCCTCTTTACTGCTTGCTAATGTGCTAAACCTGGGTCGGCTTGATATATACTTGCCAAGCGAACTGCTTGACAGATATTAGGTCTAGTGCACACCATAGCATACATTAGACTTCCGATTGTGCTCCTATAAGGAACTCGACTCATTCTTTCTGTCTTTTCAAGAGTGTAATGACCCAGCCGGTCATTTGAGTATTACAATCCCGTTACTCCATTTACTGCTCAATTTGTACTTTACAGTTGTTATATGACTTACCGGAGTAATTGGTTCGGGTCCGGTGAGGTTTTGAAATGAATTGAGACACTTAGTCTCATAATTGAAAATGTAAGTTGAAAAGGTTGACCAGATGTTGACTTATATGTAAATGAACCCGAAATAGAGTTTTAATAATTCTAATAGCTCTGTATGGTGATTGTGGACTTAGGGGCGTGCCCGAAAAATTATTTGAAAGTCCGTAGTGGAATTAGGCTTGAAATGACGAAAGTTGATTTTTTGGGAAGTTTGACCGGAGAGTTGACTTTTTGATATCGGGGTCGGAATTCGATTCTGGAAATTTGAATAGATCCGTTATGTCATTTATGACTTGTGTGCAAAATTTGAGGTATATCGGACATGATTTGATAGGTTCCAGCGTCGTTTGTAGAAATTGGAAGTTTTAAAGTTCATTAGGCTTGAATCTATATGTGATTCGTGTTTTTAGCGTTGTGTGATGTAATTTGAGGGTTCGACTAAGTTCGTATGATGTTTTAGGACTTGTTAATATATTTTGTTGAGATTTCGGGGGTCTCGGGCGAGTTTCGGGTGATTAACGGATCGAATTCGGACTTAAAAGAAATCTGGAAATTTTCTGTCTTCTGGTGTGATCGCACCGCGAGAGTCTAGGCCACATGTGAGATTCCACGAGTGCGGAAGGTGGAGCGCAGGTGCGGAGTTTGGAGAAAGGAGCAAAGGTTGCAGGTACGAGATTGGGTCCGCACCTACGAGGTCGCAGATGCGGCATTGGGGACGCAAAAGCGAAGGGACCGAAGGTGCGATAGTGAGTTCCGCACATGCGATTGCGCAGATGTGGTCCAAGGCTCGCAGAAGTGGAGGCAATTGGAGTAAGTAGATTTCGCAGAAGCAGAGATTTAGATGCAAAAGCGGACTCGCAGAAGCGAGAAATTGAGCCGCATGTGCGAAAGCACTGGGTAGTGTACAAAACAGAGGAGTTCCGACATTTTTGTCATTTTTGACATTTTGAGCTCGGGTTTTGGCGATTTGTGAGAGGGATTTCGAAGGAGAACTTGAGGTAAGTCACTTGTGATCATTGTTAGTCAATAATATTGGATTATCATTGAGTATTTCGACTAAATTACATGTTTTTGAGGTGAAATTAGAAGATTTAGGCCTAGGGATTTCAAAATAAGATTTGAAGATTTGAGGGTCGAGTTGATGTCGGAATTTGGTAAAATTGGTATGGTTAGACTTGTGGTTGAATGGGCTTTCGAATTTTTTAAATTTTGTCGGGTCTTGAGACGTGGTCCCCACGGGCGATTGTTGGGTTAAATTTCAGATTTTGATGGGAAATTTATATTTTCATATGGAATTAATTCCTATAATTTTTTTTGACTGAATCGAATTATTTATGACTAGATTCGAGGCTTTTGGAGGCCGATACGTGAGGCAAAGGCATTGCAGAGTAAAGAATTACACAGCTTGAGGTAAGTAACACTTCTAAACTTAGTTCTAAGGGTATGAATCCCTTAATTTGGTGTTATATAAATTGTTTGGATATGACGCACACGATAGTTGACGAGCGTGTGGACGTGCACCATAGAAATTGTGACTTGAATAAATTCTGTGAAGTTGTAAAATTAAAGAATCATGTTATTATCTGAATATTTTTCACGTGTTAAGAAAATTGAGCTGAGACTCGTATTAAAGATCATGATTGGGTTACATACCGATATTTTGGGACCCACAAGGTCGTGTTGCTGTTGAATTTAATTATTTTAAAAATTTATATTTCATACTCAGTCATGTTCATCCATTATAAGGATATTTATGGGATCGGGGTTGCCCGCCTGCAGCAGGCCATATTGGCTTTATATATATATTATTACTATATGGAACGAGGCTGCCCGCCTGCAGCAGAACTTATAGGCTTTGTTATTATACGGATCGGGACTACCCACATGTAGTAGGCCATATCTGCTTTATATCATGCTTGGGCTGAAAGAGCCCCCCGGAGTCTGGACACACCCCTAATGAGCGTAGATGATTATATATTCGGGATGGAGTTCCCTGGGCATGGAATTGCCTTACTTATTTATATCGTGATGAATTTTTCTAGACATGGATCTTGTCCGTATCATTTATATTTAGGGATAAATTACCCCAGGGCTGTATTGGCTTTATACGGTACTGAGTGACTGACTGTCAGCCGATGTGTATATATATACTGAATGAAATATCCCTGGGCTGGATTGGCCATAAATAGTACTGAGTGACCGAATGATTAGTGACTAGTAGTACATGAGGTCTTTCCACTGAGATATCATATTCATCATATCATACAATATTGATCTATTTTGCTTAAACTGAGTTTAATTGTTTAACTTGAAAGTATGCCTACATTTATATACCATTATTTATATATTGGGTTGTACCTGCGGAGCTCGTCACTACTTTCAGCCCAGAGGTTAGTCTTGTTACTTATTGAGTTGGTTGTACTCATACTACACTCTGCACCTCGTGTGCAGATCCAGGTGCTTTCGGACATGGCGACTGTTAGATCTCAAAGTGCTATCAGTTGAAGACTATCAAGGTAGCTTCCTGGCGTCCACTGACCTTGACTCTCTTTCCTTCAGTTATTGTACTGTTCTATACTTTTAGACAGTATTTTATCAGTCAGACTTTGTATTCATATTAGATGCTCATGTACTCAGTAACACCGGGTTTTGGGAGTGTTTATATCTGTATTTGTGAGATTTCTTCCGCTGAATTCAAACATTATGTTTTTCAAACTTAAAAGATATGGTGGCTTATTGAGATTGTCGGCTTGCCTAGTATTGAGATAGGCTCCATCACGACATGTGAGATTTTAGGTCGTGACAAGGAGCCTTAGGACACATCTGACTTCCCAAGGTATGACCTTTACTGATAGGAGTTTCAACTGGGCTACTATTTTTCATATTGAATCGTTCAAGAATTTTTCTAATGTAATTCTCTTGTGAGAGATACAATAGTTTCTTTGGACGATCTCTTGAAATCTTAACTCCAAGAATATATGCAGCTTCACCCATATCTTTCATCTCAAATTGGGATGATAACCATGACTTTGTCTCGGTTATAAACTCCCTATCATTTCCAGCTATAAGTATGTCATCTACATACAATATTAAAATCACAAGCTTGCTCCTTGATCTTTTGGTATAAACACAATGGTCTTCATCCATCATGGTAAAATAATTGGATACAAGAACATTCTGAAAGTGTATGTACTACTGCCTTGAAGATTGTTTGAGGCTATAAATAGACTTCAAAAGTCTACAAACTTTTTGTTCGTGGCCATTTTCAATAAAACACTCTGGTTGTTCCATATAAATTTCTTTATCTAATTCTCCATTGAGAAAGGCAGTATTTACTTACATCTGATGTAATTCAAGATACAAGTATGCAACAATAGCTAGAACTAGGCGAACAAAGGTAAATCGTACAACAAGGGAGAAAGTCTCTTCATAGTCTATTCCTGTAACGACCCGACAGTCGTTTTGAGCTCTAGCATATCGTTCGGTAGTTTGAGGCCATGAGCAGCTTCACTTCAGGTATTATGACTTGTATGCGTGGCCGAAATTGAATTTAGGAAGTTCAGAGACGATTTGGAAAGAAAATTCTCATTTCGGAAGCTTTAAGTTGGAAGAATTGAACAAGGTTTGGATTTTCAAGTAAACGACCTCGGAATTGGGATTTGAAGGTTCCAACAGGTTCGTATGATAATTTTAGACTTAGGCGTATGTCCGGATCGGGGTTTGGATGACCCCGGGTGCATTTTGGCGCCTATTGTGGAAGTTGGCATTTTGAAAGAATTTCATAAATTTGGGTTGAAGTGTATTTCAATGTTATCAATGTCTGCTTGGGATTCCGAGACTGGGAATAGCTACGTATGGTAATTTTGGTATTGGGAGCGCATCCGGAAGTGGTTTCGTAGGTCCGTAGGTCATTTTGGAGTCATTTGGCAAAAGTTAGAAATTTGAAGGTTTTTGAGAAGTTTGACCGGAAGTGGAATTTTGGTATCGGGGTCGGATTCCGATTCCGGAACCTGGAATAGGTCCGTAATGTCGAATGTGACTTGTGTGCAAAATTTGAGGTCAATCGGACGTGATCTGATAGGTTTCGGCATCGAATATAGAAGTTGGAAGTTCTAAAGTTCATTAAGTGAATTGGGTAGCGATTCGTTATTTCGATGTTGTATGATGTGATTTGAAGGATCTTCTGAGTTCGTAATGTGTTTTGGGACGTGTTTATATAATTGGTTGAGGTCCCGAGGTTCTCAGGTGGAATCCGGATGGTAAACGGATCGAGTTGGGACCTGGAATAAGGGCTGAGGGCTAGTGTCATCTGGTGTAACCGTACCTACGAGATTTTGGCCGCAGATGCAGAGGGCACATAAGCGACATAGGAGCCGCAGAAGCGGAGCAGGGCACCTAGGTGAAGGACCGCAGGTGCAGAGTTTTGGCCGCATCTGTGCAAGCGCAGAAGCAAAGGGTTGAGCGCAGAAGCGGAAGAAGGCGCAGAAGCGGAAGGGGTCTCGCACCTGCGAAGCCGCAGGTGCGGCTACTGTTCCGCAAATATGGAAATGGCGCTAGGAAGAATGGTTTTAAGAGCGAGATTTGGCTCTTCTTCTCTCATTTCTCACTTGGTTGGGGTGATAGTGGAGAGCTCCTAAGGGAGATTTTCATCAAGCAACACGGGCTAAGTGATTCTCACTTATTATAAGTTAAATACATGGATTCTATGAGGATTTAAGCATGAAAATTAGTAGAAATTGTGGGGTTTTGGTAGAAAACCTAGAATTTGGTATTTTTGATTTTAACCACGAATTTGGGTATGGAATGAGAAATAAATTATATATTTGAGTTCGTGGTGTCTTGAGTAAAGTTCATCTTCAAAAATTTTCGGAATCCGGGCGTGTGGGCCCGAGAGTGATTTTATCTATTTTTTAAGCAGAGTTTGGAATTGTTATAAATTGGATTATAATAAGTATTAGAGTGTATATTTATGGATTTGCACGTTTATTGACTAGTTTTGGAGTGTTGGGCATCAGTTTGAGTTATTGGAAGGGCTTGGGAGCCGGTGATGGAACTTTAGAGCGAGGTAACTCTCTTTTCTAACCTTCTAAGAAGGAATTTACCCCATATGTGAACTTAATTAATATGTGTTGTTATTTGTGGGGGCTACGTATGCACGAAGTGACGAGAGTCCATACGTAGCTATTATTCTTGTTTACGTCCGAGTAGTTTTAGGTTTACACCATGCTTTGTGGACACCGTTATTTGATTATATTTGTTAATTGTATCAAATGGAACTAAGTCGAGGATTTTAAGGATTTAAAAGCTTCAAGTTGAATCGTATTTATTTTGAAAAGAATCAAGAAAGGGTTATGATTTATTGATAATTTATATTTGAACGCGTCGCAAGTATATTCCGCGAGTGGGGTAATTCTTTCTACTATTCTTATGGGAGCGGGCTGTTTGCCTCGGTAGGTTAATAGATGCATCTATGGTTCGTGCCATTCGACCCTCGGCAGTGCACAATTTACATTTATGTTGGATCGGGCCGAACGTCCTCGGTAGAATTTTGTGCATGATAATAGAACTGGAAGTCCCTTTTATAATTGGTATAAATTCATTATTTGAAAGATTATTTGTTTTAAATGAAGGAAGTGATTTGGGTTCTTAAATATGGTGATGAATTGTTCAGTTATTTCTTGTTCTGAGTTTTATTGTTCATATATCATACTTAATTAGAATTTCATATTATCATATTGTTGGCCCTTAGTAAGTGTCGGAGTCGACCCCTCATCACTACTTATTCGAGGTTAGGCATGATATTTACTGGGTACGCGTTAATTTACATACTCATGCTACACATGCTGCACATTTTTGTGCAAATGCATATATGTCTAGTGGCCTTGTAGGCACATAGGCGCGGTTATTGCGGGGAATTAGGTGAGCTGCATCTTATGCTACGATCCGCAGCCAGCAGAGTCTCCGTCAGAGTATCTGTATTTTTCTTTCCTGTCCAAATTTGTACTCTGGACGAATGTTGTATTTAATTTATTCTCCTAGTTGATGCTCATGCACTTGTGAGACCGGAGCTTGGGGTGATTACAGGTTGTTCAGTGTTGAAATTGTTAAGAACATTATTTTTATTCTGTAAAGTCTATCTTTCATTATTTATTCAAAGGAAATTATGATTTCAAAAAAAAATAATTGATTAATGAGAGCTAATTAACTATTTAGTGTTGGCTTGCTTGATAACGGTGTCCGGCATCATCATGACCCTTAGTAGATTTTGGGTTGTGACAACATGGTATCAGATCACTAGGTTCACTTATGTCTCACGAGTCATGAGCGAGTCTAGTAGAGTCTTGCGGATCGGTACGAAGACGTTTGTACTTATCTTTGAGAGGCTACAAGACTGTTAGAATCACTTCCCTTCTTGATTCCTCATCGTGCGATTTGATTCCTTTGAGGCGTATGCCTTCATTTCCTTCCTATTCAATCTTATGCGACATGAAGCGCTTGTTATAAATTTGGAATCAAAGAATTTTAATGGCACTACAGATGTGGTGCAGGATGTTCTCCCTGCGTATTTGCTTTAGGCTATTGTCATCGCCTTATGGAACGTCGTTCTGTCGTTTCAACTCAGTATCAGTATTACATAAGGTTTTGAGACTTGGCATTGATTGTTATGACGACTCGCACGTTGCTATCTCACTGTGTTGGTGTAATTATAGGATGCTTGTCTATGCGTCGAAGAAGTGAATGACTTGGAAGAAGGTTTACTCAGTGCATGATTCAGAGATTCGGTATATTATTTCTGGTGGAGGAAAGGCAATCAGACTATAAATGTTCAGGTTTGGGTTGATGGAGTAACGAGACTTGGTATTTTCGAGCGTGGTGGAATTTTCATCTGTGATGTGGTGTCGTCATCCCTCTTGAACACGTTAAGGTTCGATGGTGTCATGGTCTTCATCAATTTGCCTTCGGGGCAGAGTAGTGTGAGATTGTGCCGGAGAAGCGGTTGTCAGAAACAATGGAGTGCAGTAATTCCAGAATTTAAATGGGTATTTCTAATGTTGACGGCTCGAGGAAGATGATCTTCCGAGGGGTTTAATATTGGTAGCGATCTATTGGTTCAAGTGATACAGAGATAGATATTGAGTTAAGGCAACAACTGGGCAGCGAAGGATGAGGAAGGACATGTAAGGGGTGTCTTGCGGTGGTTAAATTTCTAGAAGGCCAAGTGTGAGAAACAGAAGTCGGGTAGTTGCTTAAAGGAGAGGGTTTGACCAAAGTGGGAGAGTGGCAGAGTAGCATATGGGTTCTGTGGTAGGATGACTATACGCCTTGGGAAAAGTTTAAAGTGATTCGGGATTTCATGGTGGATAGTGACTAGGTCTATGGACTTAATTTGGAATATTGGCTATTATACGGGGGAGAGTGGATACGACGGGAAGAAGTTGCTTGATAGGAAGAATACATCATGACTTTGGATGGGAATGTACTGTTGCACCTTTTAGTTGATGTCCATGAGGAGTGAACAGACTTGTACAGCTGGTGAATGAGCACATGCTCAGGATGGGTTACTGATTATGTAGTAAGTGTACCCAGTGCAATGACGTTGGAAGATGTCGGCATATAATTTCCACATGTGGGTTATCTCCTGTGAGCAGGTCAGCGGTCGCGTGGCTGACGAAGCTTCTATGAAGAATTCTACTAGCTATCCAGTGTGAGGTTGAATATGAAAACGTTGCTAGTGATTCAGAGTGTTTATAAAATGGTTAACAGGAAGATTTTGAGGCAAATTGGCGGGTTGATTGTGCAAGATCATGTCAATGTGGGATAAGGAGCCTTGGTGGATTCTAGAATTATGCAATGGTAGCTTCAAGCTAAGTGGGAGAGCCCTCACCGCGTACGATGGAATTGCATGGTTGTCTACTCGTGATATTTCTGGTTATCGACATATTGGTGGGTTATTACGACTAAGGAAAGAGAACATCAGCGGTAATTTGAGCAAAGGATTGAGGAATGTGTGCTATAATTGGCCTTATTGACTCATGTTCAGGCTTTAGGAAGATTTAGGATTTATGCTTCGTATAGAGGTGATTTACAAGGACAGTGATTCAGCCGGGTGCTTCTTTGAGAGGGCATTCATGTGCTAGTGAAGCCTTGGAGTTTGATTATATTCGGGACCAAGTCAGAGTGGGTGACTCTCAACAACGGTCCTAGTGGAGTCAAAAGTTAAAGTGCGGTACCTAAGGATTTTGAGTCAGTAGTATGGTTGAGTATCGAGCTTTTGCAGTGGATTATGAAAAGGGGCTTGGAGTGTTCTGTGTTATCTTTGGTCTGCGGTGTAACATGAGAGGAATGGGAGCAAATGACTTCGGATTCATAGAGAAATTATCAGAATGGGTGTACCAGTTGAATACGCAAATATGCGCACAAGGAGGGTATGAGATGGTTCGTGGGTTTTGGAGATAATGTGGTCTCATGAAATGGGGTCACTTAGGATGAGTGAAGATTGAGTTTGTTGTGTATTGTATGAAGCTATCATTATTTCTAAGGCAAGTCTAAGGTAAATTAGAAGAAGTCGGATCGGTTAGCAATGGTTGAATTGGCATGATGGCGGCAATGATCAGTTCCTTCAGCGTGTTAAACCATGCATGTGATTTGTGGCGGTACGTGCGAGGATTGCTGTGTTCATTCAGCATAGCATTCCTTATGGAGAAGTATTCGGGCGTGGGAAGTTAATTTCGTCGCTAGTTATTTCATGTAATACCTTATTGTGCCATGTGGGTCATAAGTCGGCTTGATTAATTGTACAATGTGTTGAGGTCCCGCGTAGAGGTGGTATTCTGTGAGCAGGATGGCTCTTGAGATGCAGATCATATATCGCACCTTAGTTGTGCTTGAGTTTTATAGCGTATGATGCTACCCTTCTCCTCAGGATTTGTATTATGCACTTGGCATGCTTATGGTTGATATTCGGGCATTTCATAAGTATAAGCGTTACAGCTCGATGTGTGTTTTCTTGAGATTATCATGTGTGGACCGGGTGGTATGCCACCACGGGCATATGGTGGGATCGGGTGGCACGCCGCCACAGATATGTTGTTTGTATCGGGTTGCATGCCATAACGGTATCATGTGTGGATCGAGTTGCACGCCACAACAGTGTGATGTTAAGCACAGTTCCCTATATCTATTCCTGTGTGTTTTGTCCTGCATTTTCTGAGAAAAATTCATGACACCTTTTCGGTTGTTTAATTAGTTATTTGGGTTGAGAAGTTCGTTACAGAGTTCGTTCTCCTTATGTACCACATTCGAGTTTGTGGATTGTTGGCACGTGATGGCATCATATGAGACCTTTGGTGGTGTTTGTGGTGGCTTATTGCCGGAACGACTTATACTGGGTGAGATGATATTTTTGGACTTGGGATCAGTGCGATTAGATTTAGATGAAGTATATTAAAGAGCAATTATCGTTGCATGGTTCAGAATGAGGTCATGGTTCTTGTCAGGAGAATAGACTCAATGATTTGTTGACTCGGCAGTTGGTTATAAGTTTCTACACATCTTTTCCGTCGTGGCAGTATTGCAAGAGCTGGAATGGGACTTATATGTGTCATGAGGTGTGTTGTGAGCGTAGGATTCGTGGAATTTTGGCTATTGTTATCAGAGGATGTTATTATGGTCATGTGAATTATGCGGTGCATGGTGTGGATTCAGCAAAGGTATGCAGGCATGTATTGGTGCATCATGTGGTGATTGATACGGTGTTCAGATGATGGGAGCAGGCCTGGCAGAAAATTCCGGATGTTGGAATTTGGGTCTAAGGCTAATTTGACTGAACAAAAGAGGAATCTTCAGATTTGCTTGAGCAAATATACTCAACTGAGTGATGGTAGCATGGGTAGGTGCACGAGGTTTTAAACAGTGATTTCAGACAACTCCAACACAGTTCTTAGCACGTTCGAGGACGAACACATGTTTAAGTGGGAGAGAATGTAATGACCCTACCGGTCGTTTTGAGCTCTAGTGCATCGTTCGGCAGTTTGAGGCCATGAGAAGCTTTATTATGACTTGTACACGTGGTCGGAATTGAATTTTGAAAGTTTAGAGACGATTTGGAAAGAAAATTCTCATTTCGGAAGCTTTAAGTTGAAAGAATTGACCAAGGTTGGATTTTCGAGTAAATGACCTAGAAATCGGAATTTGAAGGTTCTAACAAGTTCGTATGATGATTTTAGACTTGGGCGTATGTCTGGATCGTGCTTTAGATGACCCGGGTACGTTTCAACGCCTATTGTGGAAGTTGGCATTTTGAAAGAATTTCATAAATTTGGGTTGAGGTTAATTTCAATGTTATCGATGTCCGTTTGGGATTCCAAGACTGGGAATAGCTCCGTATGGCGATTCTGGTATTGGGAGCGCATACGAAAGTGGATTCGGAGGTCCATAGATCATTTTGGGGTCATTTGGTGAACGTTAGAAATTTGAAGGTTTTTTAGAAGTTTGACCAGAAGTGGACTTTTGGTATCGAGGTCAGATTTTGATTTCGGAAGTTGGAATAGGTCCGTAATGTTGAATGTGACTTGCGTGCAAAATTTTAGGTCAATCAGACGTGATCTGATAGGTTTCGGCATCGAATATAGAAGTTGGAAGTTCTAAAGTTCATTAAGTGAATTGGGTTGCGATTCGTTATTTCGATGTTGTATGATGTGATTTGAAGGCACGACTAAGTTCGTAATGTGTTTTGGGACGTGTTGGTATAATTGGTTGCGGTACCGAGGGACTCGAGTGGAATTCGAATGGTAAACAGATCGAGTTGGGACTTGGAAGAAGGGCTGAGGGCTGGTGTCATCGGGTGTAACCACACCTGCGAGATTCTGGCCGCATGTACGGAGGGCGCAGAAGCGAAATAGGAGCAGGGCGCCCAGGTGAAGGACCACAGGTGCGGAGTTTTGGCCACATCTGCGTAAGCACAAAAGCGAAGGGTTGAGCGTAGAAGCAGAAGAAGGCGCAGAAGCGGAAGGGGTCTCGCACCTGCGAAGCCACAAATGCGGCTACTGTTGGCGCTGGGCAAAATGGTTTTAAGAGCGAGATTTGGCTCTTCTTCTCTCATTTCTCACTTGGTTGGGGCGATATTGGAGAGCTCTAAAGGGAGATTTTCATCAAGCAACACGAGGTAAGTGATTCCCACTTATTATAAGTTAAATACATGGATTCTATGAGGATTTAAGCATGGAAATTAGAAGAAATTGTGGGGGTTTGGTAGAAAACCTAGAATTTCGTATTTTGGATTTTGACGACGAATTTGGGAATGGAATGGAAAATAAATTATATATTTGATTTCGTGGTGTCATGGGTAAAGTTTATCTTCGAAAATTTTCGGAATCCGGGCACGTGGGCCCGAGGGTGATTTTCTCGACTTTTCAAGAGGAGTTAGGAATTGTTATAAATTGGATTATAATAAGTATTAGAGTATATATTTATGGATTTGCACGTTTATTGACTAGTTTTGGAGCGTTGGGCATCGGTTTGAGTTATTGGAAGGGCTTGGGAGTCGGTGATGAAACTTCGGAGCGAGGTAAGTCTCTTTTCTAACCTTGTAAGAGGGAATTTACCCCATAGGTGAACTTAATTAATATGTATTGTTATTTGTGGGGGCTACGTAAGCACGAAGTGACGAGAATCCGTACGTAGCTACTATTCATATTTACGTCCGTGTAGTTTTAGGTTTACACCATGCTTTGTGGACACTGTTATTTGATTATATTTGTTAATTATATCAAATGGAACTAAGTTGAGGATTCTAAGGATTTAAAATCTTCAAGTTGAGTTGTCTTTATTTTGAAAAGAATCAAGAAAGGGTTATGGTTTATTGATAATTTATATTTGACCGCGTCGCAAGTATATTCCGCGAGCAGGGTAATTCTTTCTACTACTCTCATGGGAGCGGGCCGTTCGCCTCAGCAGGTTAATAGATGCATCTATAGTTCGACCCTCGACAGTGCACAATTTACATTTATGTTGGATCGGGCTGAACGTCCTCGGTGGAATTTTATGTGTGATAATAGAACTGGAAGTCCCTTTTATAATTGGTATAAATTCATTATTTGAAAGATTATTTGTTTTAAATGAAGTAAGTGATTTGGGTTCTTAAATATGGTGATGAATTGCTCAGTTATTTCTTATTATGAGTTTTATTGTTCATATATCATACTTAATTAGAATTTCATATTATCATATTGTTGGCCCTTAGTAAGTGTCGGAGTCGACCCTTCGTCACTACTTCTTCGAGGTTAGGCGGGATACATATTGGGTACGCGTTGATTTACGTACTCATGCTACACTTGCTGCGCATTTTTTGTGCAGGTGCATATATGTCTAGTGACCTTGTGGGTGCAGAGGCACGGTTATTGCGGGGACTTAAGTGAGCTGCATCTTATGCTACGATCCGCAACCAACAGAGTCTCCATCAGAGTATTTGTATTTTTCTTTCCTGTCCAAATTTGTACTCTAGACGGATGCTGTATTTAATTTATTTTCCTAATTGATGCTCATGCACTTGTGAAACCGGGTTTTAGGGTGATTACAGGTTGTTCGGTGTTTAAATTGTTAAGAACATTATTTTTATTCTGTAAAGTCTATCTTTCATTATTTATTCAAAGGAAATTATGATTTCAAAAAATAATTGATTAATGAGAGTTAAATTAACTATTTAGTGTTGGCTTGCCTGACAGCGGTGTTCAGCGCCATCACGACCCTTAGTAGATTTTGGGTCGTGACAATTCCTTTGTGTTGTATATACCTTTTTGCCACCAGTCGAGCCTTATATCTCTCAACTATGCCATCAGCCTTGAGCTTAATTTTGAGAACCCATTTGCTCCCAATTTCTCTGTGTCCTTTAGGGAGGTCAACTAGTTCCAAAACTTTGTTGACTCTCATAGACTCCAATTCATCTTCCATTGCTTTTGTCCATTTATCGTTAGAAGGGCATGAGAGAGCTTCTTTTATATTTTTAGGCTTGTTTTCTTCTTGTAGGAGCATCATAAATAGTTCGCCGCCTTCGACATCAAATCGTCGGCGGTGAATCTTTTTACGAGAACCACGTCTTATTTGTGATTCATCATTGTTCTCATTTGGATCAATGTTGCTCCCACTCGGATCAAGAACATTTATCCTGATCTCACTTGGAACAAGATCTGTGACCATCTCGCTCCCACTTGGATCAAGATCCATTTGGTCACTTCCACTAAATGTAGAAGGATTACTTTCATTTGCATCTGATGAAGAAGGAGGTCTTTGATGAGAAACTAATGCATCATCTGCTAAAATTATCCCACTTGAATGAAGTGATCCTTGTACTTCTTGATCCATTATCTCAAATAAGATTAGGTCTTGACCTACCTCTCCCTTCTTAGGGAACTCATCCTCAAAGAATGTGACATCTCATGATTTAAACTCAGTTACATTCCCACTGTCTTGCTGACCTATAAACACCTAACCCTTTGAGGTTTCAGAGTATCTTATAAAGATACTTTCCTTTCCCCTCGGGCCTAATTTTCCATATTTGTGAAAGGAATCATGTATATAGGCAGCACAACTCCAAGGTCTTAATACACTCAGGTCACGTTGTCTTCCAGTCCATAGCTCATATGAAGTAGTAGTAACTGATTTTGTAGGCACTCGGTTAAGTACAAAGGTTAAGCAACGCATCACCCCGGTAACTAACTGGGAGGTTAGCTTGTACCATCATTGACCTAACCATTTCTAGGAGAGTTCTATTTCTTCTCTCCGCAGCACCATTTTGTTGTAGAGTATTTGGGATAGTCAACTGATGAACTTGTCACGACCCAAAACCACATGACCGGCACCCGGCACACTACCCGACCCGAGCGAACCAAGCCATGTGATGCACCTAAATCATATGCATGAAAACCAATTTAACTACGGAAGCTCCTTAAAATTATATACATTTTCGAGTTAAATGATAAAATATTTTTCAATTCAAAATCACACATGACGCCTTTCATGATAATAAAAATGAGACTGAGTAAAATAAATATACTTTCATGTATATCGTGTACAACCCCGTTACTACAACCTTTCACAACTATCTATGGAGCCTCTATACCAAAGAATAGAACTAACGGTTGGAGTAATTCCAACAAAATAAAATAAGGAAGAACATGATAGCTACCACGAAATAAAAGTGGTGCTTCATAATACCTCGGAAAGAGAGTCATCCTAGTCTGACCGCATGCCACGTATCATACATCATCCTGAAACATGTAAAGTAAGCAGGGTCCTGGAGGGCCCCCCTAAGGGCTGAGTACACCACAACAGTATTTAATAAGTGTCATAGACTCTCTCTAACTTAAGTTCTTGGGACAAACTTTATAAAAATAATGCACCAATATTTAATATAAAATGATAAGAAATTTTATCAATTCATGACCCTTTTTATTTAAATAACAACCAAGTGAAATATAACCCACAATATAAACTTTTAAAACATTAACATCAATCCAAGATTTTGGATAAAAATCATACTTAATAATTTCATTTGCTTTAAGTCATCGAAATCACTTTCGGCTTCTTAGGCCTAAACATAAGAAAATCAGACTTACCTTTCTCTTGGAGTACTATACCATTACCGACATAAGAAGGTCAACTAGGTTATGTACCTAGCGGCAAGTATCATATACCCTACTTGCTCATGTCGTCTCATCGTAGTGCCGTATGAATCGACTCAGCCATGCTAATAATAGCACAAAATAGTACTCTCTCTAGGGAGAGTACTCTGTCGTAGTATATACCACAAAGTGGCCATTTACGCCTATACCGGCACGTGTAGTTTCATGACAACGACAATATATCCGAAGCCAATCTCGGTGAACACAAGTAACTCCCAAAATATTTGATACTTCAAAAATAGATTCATAGCATAGTAGCCCAAATGAACTATTTTTATCAAATCATATCATTTATAGAAAATCTAAATCATTTGAACAAAATTTAAATAAATAACCTTTTATATGCTAAAGCCTTTAGCAATTTAACATCAATCTTTAAAAGATACCACAAGTGTTATTCTGTTCGTTAATTTCCAAAAGAAATACTTTCCACGAAAACTTATCTTTGGTACTCAAATATGTATACTCTTGTAAATTCGTAAGTTTTGATAAAAACTTATAACATTTACCTTGATTGTCATTTTGCCAACAAGATTTAAAATAACATTTTTTAAAACAGTATGACCCTACATATGCAACATAATATTTTAATACATGGAAACATCCGTACTTGTTTGTCCCCACAAGCACGAAAGCACATTTGCAAACAACTTAAGTATTAACTCGAAACATGCTTTTAGAGAAAGTCCCTCAAGAAGAGTAAGTTTTAATCAACTTACCTCGCTTTCGCTTTATTAACATTCGCAAGCTTTCAATCCTCCTCCATTATTCCAATGTTGATTAAAATGCTCAACATCACCAACAAGTCGATATCTAATATTAGATATCCTAATTACATTAGAATATGACATAAGATATTGATCAACATCCATATATGGCTCATTAGTTGGCTACAAACCTCCAACAACTCAAATCGCCAAATAGTTTTACATGCTAGACCATTCAATTTAATTCTTATGTTTTAATACCCATACGAAGTCATTAATGATACTACATCAATTGTCCATTGCCACCAAGTTACTATTCATCGTCTTCCATCATCAACAGTTGCAAAATATACAATTTGGGTGATTATTTAGTTGATCACTTCTATCTTTTACTAACAAATAATTCCACAGGTTCATTATATTCATAAATTTCACTTCTAGCATTGGAATTACCTCTAACAGATCAATCTTGAAAAATCACAACTTGGTGATTTTTGTGTTCTTGAGGCTTTGATGATGAAATCTAGTATTTGAATGTAAGAATGATGTTAGAACTCATGTATATTGAGTAAGAATCAATCCAAAATATTATTAACAACTTACCTTAGTTGATTGGACTTGATTTGAGCTCAAAATCGTCTCCTCACCATCAAGAACCCTAACCCTCAATACACAAAATACTCTCTTCCCCTGATTTTGTATTTACAAGCCCATAATTCTGGGTTTCGAATGCGGACCTGGATGTTTCACATCCCCACTTCACTCCTCTTTGAAGCTCGGATGCGGACCTGGATGCTACGGCAACACTTCACTGCCAGCCTTTCTTTCAAACGCGGCCTCGGATGCTTCGCATCCGCAGACTCCTTCGCCAGCCTTTGATAATTTGGTCATAACTTCTTGTAAGAATGTCCAAATGACAAATGGTTTGAAGAGTTAGAAACTAGAGTCGAAGATATTTTATTTGATAGGTTGTATATCACATAAATCCCTATATATATGTAGATAATTTCGTCCAAAGTTTGATTTTGTGCGTACTCATTTGGAACTTTAGTCTATCATGTAATTTCCAACTTGACTTGGACTTAGGGTTATCCTTAGACCCCACATCACTTATAATGTGTCTCGTACACTTATTATCATATCCAATTGATATCCATCATATTAATAGTCCTCGTCTGTACACAAAATAATATAATTAGCGCACATCAACTTTCTTAATAGCGCTTAAGTATTTCAAAATTTTCCAGGATACTACATTCTCCCCCACTTAACAACATTCGTCCTCAAATATTTTACAAGTCACTTCTAAGAATAGAGTTACCATACTTTTACCTCCAACCATTATGCGTAGGAACTTATGACTACATGGGTCTTATACTGTCTTTCCAAAATCTCAACTTACTTATGGCCCTCAAAATTTGGCTATCTTTACAAATTCTTTAAAATTTCGGCAGAGTTTCCCCTATAACTAGGACTATCCAAAAACTTTAACCTGTCCAGACCAAGCCCCCACATGGGCACCAATAACAATATCGCTCAACAACCAACAATACACAGTATAATGTACCATCTTGACCTCACTCGGTCGTACATATACCATAAGTGTATTAAATGCAAAACTTTAAAACTTTTAACTTGTAACATATATGAGTACCATTCAATATCAATAATTGCTACTATACATAGCTCCCATCATTATTATACATGATTGCATTTTCTTTAGTCATGCATACGTCAAGTTGTACCTGAAAAGTATCTTCAAATTAATCAAAACTCTCTCTGTGATTGGATTTCCTTAATAAACAATAACTTATTTTCATACCCCCTTAATTTCTTAGCTTGCTCAAGGCAATATCTCATAGTTTATGAGATCGAAGTTATATTGCCCACTTGGTATCTGCAAATCTTGTTCATTACGACTCGTAGACTTGGATTATTTTTTTTTCCCAAACAGCACTTTCAAATAAATCTGTTGCCTTTTACGATTCTTGTTTCCATACATGATGTTTTCCACTTAGGACTCTTGATGTCCTATAATTGTTAAAATTATTCTGGAATGCTCTTCTGTTCCTTTCAAAGTCTAACAAGATATTTGTCCTAAATTCATCCATCATAGCAATTAATAACCCCACTTTCACTCGTGATTTTTGGAGTTCCCGAAGATCCCAACATGATAACTATTATTTCTTACAACTTTGCTCTATGGAAAAAAAATATAATCATCCATGTTTTATTCATTTTTACGATACTACTTTGCCATCCATTCTCGAATATCAGGGTTCATTTCTTAACTTTAACCAACTCCTTAACTCTATTGAGTTTCTTGTGATGGTTTTCTAACAAAAAAAATGAGATTTTATCTACTTATGGGTGCAATATAGGTATACTACCACATCTCGTAAACTTCCAACACTCGCGTATCATTGCTATCACGATGACACATACACCTTTTAAGATTAGTGCCCTTTCTTAAACCCGTGCTTTTTACTGGCATACTTCATTTTTGGTGTACAAGAGTCATTTCTCATTCAAGAATGCACATTATATTATCCTTTTCTATTTGATTCCGTGCTAAGTGTGTACACATTAAAATACCCTCTTATTCCACTTAATCCTATGTACAATTCAAAGTACTTCCTTGTTCTCCGCCAATACTTGAATTTAATTCAAATCGCACTTGTCACCAAGTTGTAGGAATACATTCGAGTTGCCCATTAAATCCTTGACTATCAGACATAACTTTCAACATCCCTGATGCAGAACATCGTAACTATTACTCGTAATGAGTTTGTAATTGCCGTACACGCACTTCATGAAAATTGTACCCTTCTGATCATAAAGGTTACTGATAATACCTCATTCGTCTTGTTTTTAGTAACTATAACCTTTCCTTTACCCATAATTTTAAACCATCACTTTAAAGGTGACATCTGCTTACTCAGACGCTTCCTCACTTAGGAGTAAATGAAATTTGAAACTCTTACCTACCACTCAAAGAGTTAACTGAAATTTCGAATAAATTTTCTCGGACCATTTACATGCTCACCTGCTTTTACGGGCTATTTATCCCCCAATTAGAAATATCTATTTTACATCTTCAATCTTTCATCGTACATTTTCTTTTGTTTCATCCTTATAGCGATATGCTCATTATTCTGACAATATGATATATTGGTTATACTCGTAGGAGCTTTCTTTGTTCATTTTCGTATCCAAGTATCACGTCGCTACTAGCTGCAACATATATTGCTAAGGGTGATTATTTTTCGCCCTTACGATATCTTTATAGTTAGCACTTCACTCTTTCATGTTCACTCTACCGTTGAAATCTCTTCTAATATTTTACCCTTCAATCCATGCTCTAATACAGTTCTAGCAAGTACGACTACCTTGCGCCTCTCATATCATGCTTGAATATGCTAAAAAAGTGTGACTCCCTTAGGCTAAATCCACATATCATTATATAACTTTTCACAACATGTACCATCTTTACAATACTACATGTAAGAATTATACATCCTATCTTTATGCCACCATCATGTTCTCAAGCAACACACACACACACACACACACACACACACACACACACACACACACACACACACACATATATATATATATATATATATATATATATATATATATATATATATATATATATATATATATATATATACGTAGCATATATCTCTGAAATTATATTTCTTGCTCTTAAGTCCTTTCATGAAACTTTATTTTGATGGTATCCCACCGAGTAGGCTAATACTTATGATAAAGATGGCATGCGTGTAGGGTCTTATTACCGCATGTCTTCATCACAATGTGAACTCTTTTGGTCATAGCTAATACCACATATTTACGTCAACACGTTTCATACGATAAATATATGCTTGCATATTTTCCCATTCTTCATGGTATTGTTGACCTCGTCTATACACATTCATGTAGGGATTTATGACACATTATCATGTAGTCTTAGAATTCTTGTAACTTCTCAATCTCCAAATCCGTACCATAACCGTTTTCAATCATTGTTTTGAGCCTTACATCGTACACCTTATATGTATAACTTTCCAACAAATTTAACTTAGCCCATGAGCCATTTCTGTATTTATTCTTCTTGAATCATAAGGACCCGTTTACTCACAAGTTAACTGTTTTTTCAATATCAGGCACATATAGAGTTGCTTTGAGATCATTATTGGAAATTCTCAATTTTTTCATCATTTCAACATAATAAAATAAGACATACCAGGACTAGAAAAACTCAAGATTATCATTCCACGTCATTTTTTTTTCTTCTCTAACAACCTATATTGTTTCTTATAACCTCCAAGATTATACCTTTTGTGCATCTCATGCCTTAATATTTTCACGCTTACCTATTTAAGTTCACATACTTTACCCTCGCATACCTTGGTATGCATAATTAGAGATTGACTTTTATTTGTATCATATTCATCATCTGGAGGAACTCAAGGTTGTCATGCCCATCTTTTACATATGGCATGCTTCATCTATCCTCAACTCATACTTACACATGGTACTTTATTTCTTATGTGCCACTTCTATTACCTATGATACCATCATGACGATAACCTATCATGCTTAGGGGAAACCCGATGTCAAGTACAATTAAGGGCCATCTCTCTCATCTTATAACATTCCCTTTGCGGATGATCAAGAAATCCCCTTTCTCTTTTCTTGGGAAGCTGTATTTGGTCATTATTAACACTGTCTTAACTATGCCATACTTCTTACGAGTCATACTTATGTTTACCACAAACTTGGCTGACTCACATTCACTTATCAATTAGATCCATATCACCTCTCTATATCTTATCATGATAATTTAAGACAATATCTTCATTTACAATATTCTCTTTTTTTTGTACCTTTGCTTAACTCATTAATGGTGATTACCATAGTAAACAGTCGCTCCAACAACTTGAATAATCTTGAATTGAAATCTAGGGTCTAACATAAGTTCCCTTATTCGCGTCCTTTAGTAAAATTCTTTATAAGTCATGACACTATCCTGACAATACTAGCCGACATCATCACCTTATTTTCTTCCATGATTTCTTAGTATTCGACTGATAATTTTTATTCATCGAAGTCATACGCATTCACTGTATCACTCCCAATCTATTATCAACTTATCCTTCTATTTTGAACAAATCTGATACTTTTTGGATATTAGTGTAACGATCCGACCGGTCGTTTCGAGAGTTATAGCCCCGTTTTTCCTATTTCTACTTCTTTTGCTTTATTCAGCTATATTATGTTATATCGGGTTAGTTGGTTCGGGACCGGAGTGGTTTCAGAGTGAATTGAGATACTTAGTCTCTTAAGTAGAAACTTAAGTTGGAAAAGTCAACTGGATATTGACCTATGTATAAACGATCTCGGATTTAAATTTTGATGGTTCTGTTAGCTCTGTTAGGTGATTTTGGACTTAGGAGTGCGTCCAGAAAGTGATTTGGAGGTCCGTGGTAGAATTAGGCTTGAATTGGCGAAATTGGAAATTTGGCGATTTCGGTCGGCAGTGGAAAATTTGATATCGGGTTCGGAATGGAATTCCGGAAGTTGGAGTAGGTTTTTAGTGTCATTTGTGATGTGTGTCCAAAATTTGAGGTCATTCGGACGTGGTTTGGTTAGTTTCGGCATCAGTTGCCGAATTTGGAAATTTAGAAGTTCTTAGGCTTGAATCCGAGGGTAATTTGATCTTGTTTTGAGTGATTCGAAGGTTCGACTAAGTTTGTATGTTGATATATGACTTGTGGGCCTCGGGGTGATTCCGGGTGGTTAATGGATTTGTCGAAGTTGGAATTTGCAGCTGGAGCTGCTGCTACTGTTATTTTTGCACCTGCGGAAGAAAGCCTCGCAGGTGCAAGGCTGCTGGTGCGCGTGGGTAGTACGCATGTGCGAGCAATGCCGGGCTAGGCAGATTGCACAAGTGGGAGTTGGAAGTCACATCTGCGAGCCCGCAAGTGCAAAATCTGGGGCGCAGATGCGGAAAGGGCGATGTTGGGCAGGCTTCGCAGAAGCGGAGGAAACGCGCAGATGCGCCTTCGCAGGTGCGATGATGTTCCCGCAGATGCGGAGCCTGGGCGCGTAAGTGAGTTGCGCAGGTGCGGCTCCTTAGACCGCAGGTGCAGTCGCGCGGGTGCGAGAAAATGGCCGCAGGTGCGAAAAACCTGGGCAGAAACAATAAATAGCACCCTTTGTTATTTTGGTGCATTTTTCACCATTTCTATTCGGTTTTTGGAGCTTTTGGGAAAGATTTGAAGAGGGAATCAAGGGGGTTTCGCTGAGGTAAGTTACTTGAGCCCTAATACTTGTATATATGGTGATTTTTCCTTAGTTTAATCATGGTAATTAGTGAAAATGAGGGGTTAGGGCTTGGATTTTTTGGAGAGTAGTTTAAGGATTTGAAGGACCAAACGATATCGGATTTTGATGAATTTGGTATGGTTAGACTCGTAAGTGAATAAGCTTTCTAATTTTGTAAATTTTTTGGATTTCGAGACATGGGCCCGGGGGCCGAGTTTGAGCCAATTTCGGGTTTTGATATAATTTTGTAGCTTTTCTTGTGGAATTCATTCCATTAGCGCGTATTGATGGTATTGTACTACCTGTGAATAGATTCGGAGCATTTAAAGGCCACGTCCAGAGGCAAGAGCATTGCGGGGTAGAGATTTGATCGGTTTGAGGTAAGTAACGATTATAAATCTAGTCCTGAGGGTATGAAACCCCGGATTTTGTATCATTCTACTATTTTTTAGTGACGCACATGCTAGGTGACGGGCGTGTGGGTGTGCACTATTGGGAATTTGTGACTTGGTCCGTCCCGTAGCAACTGTAAAGTTGCATACTTTGTTGAAACCATATGATACTTATCTATTTTAGAAAGAATTTCTGTAAATTGGGCTGAATGCCATTTTTGGGCCTTGCGCCAATGCTGTTTGGACCCTTAGGGGATGTTTCTTACCATCCTCATTGTTTTCGATTGAAAATCTATACTCAGTCATGTTTATACTTGTTTACCGCATAACTCAGTTTTACGACTCTATTTTGATGCATATAAATATTTTGGGCTGAATGCCCTGTTTTACTGAAATGCCCGAGTGGCTTGAGAGATTTATGATTGAGTGAGGCCGAGGGCCTGATTTGTGAGGATGAGTGTGGATCGGGGCTGCCCGCCTGTAGCATACTTTATTATTATAGTACGTGAGTTGTCCGTGCATCACGTGAGTTATCCGTGCACATTATAGTGCTTGGGCTGAAGGAGCCCCTCCGGAGTCTGTACACAACCCGAGTGAGCGTAAGTACCTACTAAGTGTTAGTGCCGAGTGCTGAGTGCTGAGTGACTGGGAGGCATGAGTGATTATGAGGTATGCCCGAGTGGCAAGAGTGATTGTGAGGTATTCCCGAGTGGGCCGGTCTAGGCCCGGGACCGCGGGCCAAACGGGCTAAACGGGCCAGGACCGTTTGGCCCGATTTTAGTGGCCCTGGGCCGGTCCTATGATTTGGGCCCGTCAGGCCCGGGACAGTTTAGCCCATCAGAGCCCGGGACCGGCCCGGTCCCTTAACGGGCCAAACGGTCCCAAATAGCCGTTGGGCTGTCAAAAATAGCCGTTGGCTATTTATAAAATAGCCATTTAACACCCCCAACTTTGTTTTAATACCAAACTTTTTATAATTATACTTTTTCCCTATTTTCAACTATAAATACCCCATCATTCTTTTATTTTTTCTTACAAAATCATCAATCTATCACAATCTCTCTCTAATTTACTTCTACTATTGCTTACTTTATTGTTATAATTTGCGAAATAATTGTGAAGTTGGTGAATTGAAGTCTTCAACGATAATCAATTTCCAACAAGTTGTTCTATATATATATATATACTATATATACATCTTATATACTATATATATTCGATATTAAATATTGAATATTAAAATTTAGGTCACAATTCTATAATAAAATTTACAAAGCATTGTCTTAGATATTTTTTTTAACATCCTTTTGTCTCTAATATCTATTTAATTTTTTTTTTAAAATATGTTGGGCCCACTTAGCCTGTTGGGCCCACTTAGCCCGTTTAGCCCGCGGGCCGGGACCGTTTAGCCCGGGACCAAACGGTCCCGGTCCCGGGCCGGTCCCTACAAAAAGCCCGTTTAGGCCAGGGACCGTTTGGCCCGTTTAATTTGGGACCGGGACCGAGACCGTTTGGACCAGCCCACTTAGCCCGTTTAGGCCCGGGACCGGCCCACTTGCCAGCCCTAGGCACGAGTGACTGTGAGGTTTGCCCGAGGGACTGTATATGAGTGATGTTTTTCCTGGGGGCTATTTATGATTTCATCATTTTTGCTCACCTTTGCATTGAGCCTTTGTTTGAAAAACTATTGGAAATTTATCTTTAAATGATTTTTACTGAAACCGGATTTAAACGAGATGATTTGATTCAAACACCGATTTTTAAAGCATGTTGTACTTTACTGAGATTTCATGATATGAACGTTATATGCTTTATTGCTCGTCACTACTGCTCAGTCTTTATTTATTGTTGTTACTTACTAAGTTGGCGTACTCACGTTACTCCATGCACCTTGTGTGCAGATTCAGGTGTAGCTGGACATGGTAGCGGTTATTGAGTGTTCTGGTTGCAGATTTTCTTGGAGATAGCAAAGTAGCTGTTTGGCGATCGCATCCCCTGCTCTTCTCCCTCTTATCTTCCTCTAGTTGTATTTAGCTATTTTTCAGGCTGAGTTAGCCTTGATATTGTTAGACAGATTGTAGTAGATGCTCATGACTAGTGACACCCCGATGTCGGGCTTTTCTTTTCCGTCGGGCTTTTCTTTTCCGCACTTCTATTTTCTTTGATTTGAACTCCTTAAATGAAGGTTTTATGTTAAATAGTATTGAAATTATATTTGAAATGAAAATATCGGTTTGTTTTGAAATGAGTCGGCTTGCCTAGTTCCACGATAGGCGCCATCACAACAGATTAGGTTTTTGGGTCGTGACAAATTTATATGAGAGCCTAGGTTACATAGGTCTCACGAGTCATGAGCGGGTTTAGTAGAGTCTTGCGGATCAGTACGAAGACGTCTGTACTTATCTTCAGGAGGCTGCAAAACCTTTAGGAAACTCCACATTCTTGAATTTTTGTCGTGCGAATCTGTTGATTCTAGTAACTAAACATCTGTTGTTTCATTCTCTCACAGATGGTTAGGACTCATACTACCGGTCAGGAAGGCCAGCCACCAGTACCACCAGCCAGGGCCGCGAGAGGCCGAGGCCACGGTAGAGGCCATGGTAGGGGCAAAGGTGCAGCCCGTACAACAGATGGGGAAGTACCTGCATTTCCACCGGTTGTCCTAGATCAGGACCAGGTTCCAGTTGTTGATGCACCAGCTCAGGCACCACCTGTGCCTATTGTGATTCCAGGCCTTCAGGAGGCCCTAGCTCAGATTCTGACAGCGTGTACTGGCCTTGCTCAGGCGGTCTCTATTTCTATGGCCGCAGCCACTTCTTAGGACAGGGGAGGCACTCAGACTCCTGTCGCTCGCACACCCGAGCAGGTTATTTAGGGACTTCAGATACCAGAGGCACCACTAGCCTAGCCGGTTGTAGTTGCTCAGGATTATATGGTTCCTGCTATGCCTGAGGATGATCAGCGTAGGTTGGAGAGGTTTGGGAGACTTCAGCCACCACCTTTCAGTGACAGAGAGAGAGGATGCTCAGGACCTTTTGGACAGGTGTCAGAGGATACTCCGTACTACTGGTATTTTGGAGACTTGTAGGGTCTCATTCACTACCTTTTTTCTGGGGCTGCACTCATATGGTGGGAGACTTACGAGAGGCGTAGGCCTGTTGGCGCAACACCCCTTACTTGGCAGCAGTTCTTCGTGGTCTTTTTCGAGAAGTTCGTGCCTCGATCCCGCATAGAGGAGCTGCGCAAACAGTTTGAGCGGCTTCGCCAGGGTGATATGTCTGTGACACAGTATGAGATGCGGTTCTCCGAGTTGGCCCGTCATGCTATCTGGTTGGTTCCCACGGATAGAGAGAGGATCATGAGGTTTATTGATGACCTCACTTATCAGCTACAGTTGCTCATGACCAGGGAGCGGGTTTCGGGTGCTACCTTTGATGAGGTTGCTGACATTGCTCGACAGTTTGAGATAGTTCACGATTAGGAGAGGGTTGAGAGGGAGGCCAAGAGGCCTCGTGGTCAGGGTGGATTCAGTGGTGCTCCTTTTGGAGGTCAGTTCTAGCACGGTAGAGGTCGTCATTTCAGGCAGGCTCAGTCAGCTCGGCCATTTCATCGGGGTGCATCATCTGGCCATGCTTCTCATAGTTCTCATCAAGGCCACTCATCAGTTAGTGCCCTTCTAGTTCAGAGTTCGTCCCGTGCTCCACCTGTTCGGGGCTCTTCCATGCTAGGTTCTTCTACCAGTCATCCCGGTGTTAGGGGTTCCCTTCAGTTTCCGCCGCCAGCACCAGGGAGTTATTTTGAGTGTGGGGAGCTTGGGCATATATGGAGGCAGTGTCCTCATCGTCATGGAGGTCTGTCTCAGCAGAGGAGTCAACCTCCGACTACAGAACCAGTTACCTCACCACCCGCCCCGTCAGCTCGGGGTGGAGGTTAGTCAGCTAAGGGTCGCCCTAGAGGGGGAGGCAGATCAGGGGGTGGTCAGGCCCGTTTCTATGCTCTCCCTGCTAGACCAGATACTATTGCTTTAGATGCTGTGATTACAGGTATTGTCTCAGTTTGTCACAAAGATGCCTCAGTATTATTTAACCCTGGATCCACATATTCATATGTTTTCTCGTATTTCGCCCATTTTCTAGATATGCCCCGTGAGTTCTTAGTTTCATCTGTATATGTATCTATTCCTGTGGGCGATACTATTATTGTGGACCGCGTATATCAGTCATGTGTGGTGACTATTGGAGGTCTGGAGATCCGAGTAGATCTATTGTTGCTCAGTATGGTTGACTTTGATGTGATATTGGGTATGGATTGGTTATCTCCATGTCATACTGTTCTAGATTGTCACACTAAGACAGTGACGTTGGCTATGCCGAGAATTCCGAGGGTTGAGTGGAGCGGTTCTGTAGATTATGTACCAAGTAGGGTGATTTCATATTTGAAGGCTGAGCGTATGGTTGAGAAGGGTTGCCTATCTTATTTGGCTTTTATGAGGGATGTTAGTGCAGAGACTCCTGTCATTGATTCTATTCCGGTGGTACGTGATTTTCTAGATGTGTTTTATGCAGACCTGCCGTGCATGCCGCCTGACAGGGATATTGACTTTGGTATTGATTTGGTGCCGGGCACTCAGCCCATTTCTGTTCCACCGTATCGTAGGGCACTGACAGAGTTGAAGGAACTGAAAGAACAGCTTCAGGAACTCCTTGATAAGGGGTTTATTCGGCCTAGTGTGTCACCTTGGGGTGCACCGGTTCTATTTGTGAAAAAGAAGGATGGTTCCATGAGACTATGTATTGATTACAAGCAGTTGAACAAGGTCACAGTCAAGAACAAGTATCCTTTGCCTCGTATTGATGATTTACTCGACCAGTTTCATGAAGCGAGGGTGTTCTCTAAGATTGATTTGAGGTCCAGTTATCACCAGTTGAAGATTCGGGATTCAGATATTTTTAAAACAGCTTTCAGGACCCGATATGGCCATTATGAGTTCTTGGTGATGTCTTTTGGGCTGACTAATGTCCCAACAGCGTTCATGCATTTGATGAACAGTGTATTTCAGCCCTATTTGGACTCATTCGTTGTTGTATTCATTGATGACATCCTGGTGTACTCTTTTAGCCAGGAGGAGCACGCTCAGCATTTGAGGATTGTATTACAGAGATTGAGGGAGAAGAAACTTCATGCAATGTTCTCCAAATGTGAGTTTTGGCTCAGTTCAGTAGCATTTTTGGGGCATGTGGTGTCTAGTGAGGGTATTCAGGTGGATCCGAAGAAGATAGAGGCGGTGTAGAGTTGGCCCAGACCGTCCTCAGCCACAGAGATTAGGAGCTTTCTTGGTTTGGCGGGTTATTACCGATGCTTTATGGAGGAATTTTCATCTATTGCATCGCCCTTGACCAAATTGACCCAAAAGGGTGCTCCATTCAGGTGGTCGGATGAGTGTGAGGAGAGCTTTCAGAAGCTTAAGACTACTTTGACCACAACTCCAGTGTTAGTTCTACCATCAGCTTCAGGTTCTTACACCGTGTATTGTGATGCCTCGAGGATAGGCATTGGTTGTGTTTTAATGCAGGAGGGTAGGGTGATTGCCTATGCCTCATGCCAGTTGAAGACCCATGAGAAGAACTATCCCGTCCATGATCTTGAGTTAGCAGCCATTGTTCACACCTTAAAGATTTGGCGTCATTATTTGTATGGGGTTCATTGTGAGATCTATACTGATCACCAGAGTCTGCAGTATCTGTTAAAGCAGAAGGATCTTAATTTGCATCAGCGAAGATGGTTGGAGCTTCTTAAGGACTATGATATCACTATTTTGTACCATCCGGGGAAGGCCAATGTGGTGGCCGATGCTTTGAGTCGCCGGGCAGAGAGTTTAGGGAGTTTAGCATATCTTCCAGTAGCATAGAGACCGTTGGCATTAGATGTTCAGGCCTTAGCTGGCCAGCTTATCAAATTGGATATTTTGGAGCCTAGTCGGGTATTGGCTTGTGTGGTCTCCAGGTCTTCTCTTTATGACTGTATCAGGGAGCGTCAGTATGATGATCCCCACTTGCTTGTTCTTCAGGACAGGGTTCAGAGAGGTGATTCTAGGGATGTGACTATTTGTGATGACGGTGTGCTGAGAATGCATGGCCGGATATGCGTGCCTAATGTATATGGGCTTCGAGAGTTGATTCTTGAGGAGGCCCACAACTCGCGGTATTCCATCCATCTGGGTGCCGTAAAGATGTACCAATATTTGAGGCAGCACTATTGGTGGAGGCGGATGAAGAAGGATATAGTTGGGTTTATGGCTCGGTGTCTCAACTGTCAGCAGGTTAAGTATGAGCATCAGAGACCGAGTGGCTTGCTTCAGAGATTGGAGATCCCAGGGTGGAAGTGGGAGCAGATCACCATGGACTTTGTAGTTTGGCTCCCACGAACTTCGAGGAAGTTTGATGCTATTTGGGTTATTGTGGATCGGCTGACCAAGTCCGCGCACTTCATTCCAGTTGGTACTACTTACTCTTTAGAGCAGTGGGCTGAGATTTACATCCGAGAGATCGTTCGCCTGCATGGTGTCCTAGTTTCCATCATTTCAGATAGGGGTACTCAGTTCACATCGCAGTTTTGGAGGGCTGTGCAATGAGAGTTGGGTACTCAGGTTGAGTTGAGCACAACTTTTCACCCTCAGACGGACGGGCAGTCCGAGCGCACTATTCAGATATTGGAGGACATGTTGTGTGCTTGTGTCATTGACTTTGGGGGTTCATGGGACCAGTTTTTGCCACTCGCGGAGTTTGCATATAACAACAGTTATTAGTCGATTATTCAGATGGCTCCGTACGAGGCTTTGTATGGGAGGAGGTGTAGATCTCCGGTTGGATGGTTTGAGCCGGGTGAGGCTAGGCTCTTAGGTACAGACTTGGTCCAGGACGCATTAGATAAGGTAAAATTGATTTAGGAGCGGCTTCGCACGGCACAGTCTAGGCAGAAGAGCTACGCGGATAGTAAGGTCCGTGATGTGTCTTTTATGGTTGGGGAGAAGGTTTTGCTGAAGGTATCACCCATGAAGGGTGTTATGAGGTTTGGGAAGAGGGGCAAGTTGAGCCCCCGGTTCATTGGGCCTTTTGAGGTGCTTCAGAGAATAGGGGAGGTGGCTTATAAGCTTACCTTGCCACCCAGCTTGTCGAGTGTGCATCCAGTGTTTCATGTTTCCATGCTCCGAAAGTATATTGGAGACCGTCCCATGTTTTGGATTTCAGCATGGTTCAGTAGGAGGCTGATATGACTTATGATGTGGAGCCGATGGCTATTTTGGATCGGCAGGTTCGAAGGTTGAGGTCAAAGGATATAGCTTCAGTGAAGGTGCAATGGAGAGGTCAGCCTGTGGAGGAGGCCACCTGGGAGACCGAGCAGGAGATGCGGAGCAGATATCCACGCCTATTCGAGACTCCAGGTATGTTTCTAGACTCGTTCGAGGACGAACGAATGTTTAAGAGGGGGAGGATGTAATGACCCGGCCGGTCGTTTCGAGAGTTATAGCCCCGTTTTCCCCATTTCTACTTCTTTTGCGATATTCAGCTATATTATGTTATATCGGATTAGTTGGTTCGGGACCGGAGTGGTTTCAGAGTGAATTGAGACACTTAGTCTCTTAAGTAGAAACTTAAGTTGGAAAAGTCAACCGGATGTTGACCTATCTATAAACGATCTCGGATTTGAATTCTGATGGTTTCGTTAGCTCCGTTACGTGATTTTGGACTTAGGAGTGCGTCCGGAATGTGATTTGGAGGTCAGTGGTAGAATTAGGCTTGAATTGGCGAAATTGGGAATTTGGCGATTCCGGTCGGCAGTGAAAAATTTGATATCGGGGTTTGAATGGAATTCTGGAAGTTGGAGTAGGTTCGTAGTGTCATTTGTGATGTGTGTGCAAAATTTGAGGTCATTCTGATGTGGTTTGGTTGGTTTCGGCATCGGTTGCCAAATTCGGAAATTTAGAAGTTCTTAGGCTTGAATCCGAGGGTAATTTGATGTTGTTTTGAGTGATTCGAAGGTTCGACTAAGTTTGTATGTTGATATATGAATTGTTGGTATGTCCCGAGGGCCTCGGGGTGATTCCGGGTGGTGAACGGATTTGTCGAAGTTGGAATTTGCAGCTGGAGCTGCTGCTACTGCTATTTTCGCACCTACGGAAGAAAGCCTCGCAGGTGCGAGGCCGCTGGTGAACGTGGGTAGTGCGCATGTGCGAGCAATGCTGGGCTAGGCAGATTGCGCAGATGCGAATTGGAAGTCGCATCTACGAGCCCGCAAGTGCGAAACCTGGGGCGCAGATGCGGAGATGGCGATGCTGGTCAGGCTTCGCAGAAGCGGAGGAAACGCGCAGATGCGCCTTCGTAGGTGCGACGATGTTGCCGCATATGCGGAGCCTGGGCGCGTAAGTGAGTTGCACAGGTGCGGCTCCTTGAACCATAGGTGCGGTCGCGCGGGATCGAGAAAATGGCCGCAGGTGCGAAAAACCTGGGCAGAAACAATAAATAGAACCCTTCGCGATTTTGGTGCATTCTTCACCATTTCTATTCGGTTTTTGGAGCTTTTGGGAGAGATTTGAAGAGGGAATCAAGGGGGTTTCGTTGAGGTAAGTTACTTGAGCCCTAATACTTGTATATATGGTGATTTTGCCCGTGGTTTAATCATGGTAATTAGTAAAAATGAGGTGTTAGGGCTTGAAATTTTTGGAGAGTAATTTAAAGATTTGAAGGACCAAACGATGTCGGACTTTGATGAATTTGGTATGGTTTGACTCGTGAGTGAATGAGATTTCTAGTTTTGTAAATTTTGTCAAATTTCGAGCCATGGGCCCGGGGGCCGGGTTTGAGCCAATTTCGGGTTTTGGTCTAATTTTATAGCTTTTCTTGTGGAATTCATTCCATTAGCGCGTATTGATGGTATTGTAAGAGCATTAGGAAGCCGAGTCCAGAGGCAAGAGCATTGCGGGGTAGATATTTGATCGATTTGAGGTAAGTAACAATTGTAAATCTAGTCCTGAGGGTATGAAACCCCGGATTTTGTATCATTCTACTATTTTTAGTGACGCACATGCTAGGTGACGGGCGTGTGGGCGTGCACTATTGGGAATTTATGACTTGGTCCGTCCCATAGCAACTGTAAAGTTGCATACTTTGTTAAAACCATATGATACTTATGTGTTTTAGAAAGAATTTCTGTAAATTGGGCTGAATGCCATTTTTGGGCCTTGCGCTAATGCTGTTTGGACCCTTAGGGGCTGTTTCTTACCATCCTCATTATTTTCGATTGAAAATCTATACTCAGTCATGTTTATAGTTATTTACCGCATAACTCAGTTTTACGACTCTATTTTGATGCATATAAATGTTTTGGGCCGAATGCCCTGTTTTACTGAAATGCCCGAGTGGCTTGAGAGATTTATGACTGAGTGAGGCCGAGGGCCTTATTTGTGAGGATGAGTGTGGATCGGAGATGCCCGCCTGCAGCATACTTTATTATTATTATAGCACGTGAGTTGTCCGTGCAGATTATAGCGCTAGGGCTGAAGGAGCCCATCCGGAGTCTGTATACACCCCCAGTGAGCGCTGGTACCTACTGAGTGCGAGTGCTGAGTGCCGAGTGCTGAGTGACTAGGAAGCATGAGTGATTGTGAGGTATGCCCGAGTGGCAAGAGTGATTGTGAGGTATGCCCGAGTGGCACGAGTGACTGTGAGGTTTGCTCAAAGAGCTGTATATGAGTGATGTTTTGCCTGAGGTGCTGTTTATGATTTCATCATTTTTGCTCACCTTTGCATTGAGCCTTTGTTTGAAAAACTGTTGGAAAAATATATTTAAATGATTTTTACTGGAACCGGATTTAAACGAGATGATTTTATTCAAACACCGATTTTTAAAGCATGTTGTACTTTACTGAGATTTCATGATATGAACATTATATGCTTTATTGTTCGGCACTACTGCTCAGTCTTTATTTATTGTTGTTACTTACTGAGTTGGCGTACTCACGTTACTCCCTGCACCTTGTGTGCAGATTCAGGTGTAGCTGGACACGGTAGCGGTTATTAAGTATTCTGGTTGCAGATTTTTTTGAGATAGCAAGGTAGCTGTTTGGCGATCGCATCTCCTGCTCTCCTCCCTCTTATCTTCCTCTAGTTGTATTTAGCTATTTTCCAGGCTGAATTAGCCTTGATATTGTTAGACAGATTGTAGTAGATGCTCATGACTAGTGACACCCCGATGGTCGGGCTTTTCTTTTCCGCACTTCTATTTTCTTTGATTTGAACTCCTTAAATGAAGGTTTTATGTTAAATAGTATTGAAATTATCTTTGAAATGAAAATATCGGTTTGTTTGGAAATGAGTCAGCTTGCCTAGTTCCACGATAGGCGCCATCACGACAGATTATGTTTTGGGTCGTGACAATTAGCCCAAACATCTCGTATTATAACTTGAACATTGAGCTTCATTCTCGCCACTTCAATATCTTCCTCAATAGGAAATCAACACGATCGAGAATCCGTACTCTCATTTTAGGCACAAACGCACGATATAGAGTACGAAAAAAATGAAACTCCCTAGATGTCACTGTAGCCTCCCCGATAGATGTGTGGCCGGCAACACACCGATAAGATGGACTCTACTTGACACGACTCTATAGACTTCCTAGGACTCGACTTAGAACCTAGTGCTCTGATACCAAGTTTGTCATGACCCAAAACCATGTGACCGGCACCCGGCACACTACCTGACCCGAGCGAACTAAACCATGTGATGCACCCAAATCATATGCATGAAAACCTATTTAACTGCGGAAGCTCCTTGAAAATCATATATATTTTCAAGTTAAATGATAAAATATTTTCCAATTCAAAATCACACATGACGCCTTTCATGATAATAACAATGAGACCGAGTAAAATAAATATACTTTTATGTATGTCATGTACAACCCCGTTACTATAACCTTTCACAACTATCTATGTAGCCTCTATACCAAAGAATAGAACCAACGGCTGGAGTAATTCCAACAAAATAATATAAGGAAGAACATGATAGCTACCACTAAATAAAAGTGGTGCTTCATAATACCTCAGAAAGAGAGTCATCCTAGTCTGACCGCATGCCACGTATCATACATCATCCTGAAACATGTAAAGTAAGCAGGGCCCTGGAGGGGGGCCCCTAAGGGCTGAGTACACCACAGCGGTACTCAATAAGTGTCATAGACTCTCTCTAACTTAAGTTCTTGGGACAAACTTTATAAAAATAATGCACTAATATTTAATATAAAATGATAAGAAATTTTATCAATTCATGACCCTTGTTATTTAAATAACAATCATGTGAAATATAACCCACAGTATAAACTTTTAAAACATTTACATCAATCCAAGATTTTGGATAAAAATCATACATAATCATTCCATTTGCTTTAAGTCATCGAAATCACTTTCGGCTCCTTAGGCCTAAACATAAGAAAATCATCCTTATCTTTCACTTAGAGTACTATACCATCACCGATAATAAGAAGGTCAACTAGGTTATGTACCTAGAGGCAAGTAGCATATACCCTACTTGCTCAGGTCGTCTCATCATAGTGCCATACAAATCGACTCAGCCTTGCTAATAATAGCACAAAATAGTACTCTCTCGAGGGAGAACACTCTGTTGTAGTCTATACCACATAGTGGCCATCTATGCCTACATCGACACGTGTAGTTTCATGACAACGAACATGATATATCCGAAGCCAATCTCGGTGAACATAAGTAACCCCCAAAATATTTGATACTTCAAAAATAGATTCATAGCATAGTAGCCTCAAATGATCTATTTTTATCAAATCATAGCATTTATGGAAAATCTAAATCCTTTGAACAAAATTTAAATAAATAACCTTTTATATACTAAATCCTTTAGCAATTTAACATAAATCTTTAAAAGATACCACAAGTGCTATTTTGTTCGTCAATTTCCAAAAGAAATACTTTCCACAAAAACTTATATTTAGCACTCAAATATGTATACTCTTGTAAATACGTAAGTTTTGATAAAAGCTTATAACACTTACCTTGATTGTCATTTTGCCAACAAGATTTAAAATAAAATTTTATAAAATAGTATGACACTACATATGCAACATAACATTTTAATACATGGAGATATCCATACTTGTTTGTCCCCACAAGCACGAAAGCACATTTGCAAACAGCTTAAGTATTAACTCGAAACATGCTTTTAGAGAAAGTCCCTCAAGAAGAGTAAGTTTTAATCAACTTATCTCGCTTTCGCTTTATTAACATTCACAAGCTTTCAATCCTCCTCCATCATTCCAATGTTGATTAAAATGTTCAACATCACCAACAAATCGATATCTTCAATTAGATATCCTAATTTCATCACAATATGACCTAAGATCTTGATCAACATCCATATATGGCTCATAAGTTGGCTACAAGCCTCCAACAACTCAAATCGCCAAATAGTTTTACATGCTATACCATTCAACTTCATTCTTATGTTTTAATACCCATTCGAAGTCATTAATGATACTACATCAATTGTACATTGCCACCAAGTTACTATTCATCGTCTTCCATAATCACCACTTGTAAAATATAAAATTCGGGTGATTACTTAGTTGATCACTTCTATCTCTTTCTAACAAATAATTCCATAGGTTCATTGTATTCATAAATTTCACCGCCAAGATTACCATTCATATTCTCTCTTATTTTCTCAAAAGTACTATTCATGCCATGAACTAGAGTTTTATAATTGAATCTTTCAACCATTAAAACTTGTAACAAATACTTCAAATACTTCTAACTACTCATAATAAATGAGTTCGAATCATTGTAATTACCTCTAGCAGATCAATCTTGAAAAATCACAACTTTGGTGATTTTTGTGTTCTTGAGGATTTGATGATGAAATCTAGTA
Organism: Nicotiana tabacum; assembly: GCF_000715075.1. NCBI lineage: Eukaryota > Viridiplantae > Streptophyta > Magnoliopsida > Solanales > Solanaceae > Nicotiana > Nicotiana tabacum. The sequence continues at coordinate 13,000,901 of NC_134097.1, read as the reverse complement.
TTTAGATATAATAATGATGTTAGAACTCATGTATATTGAGTAAGAATTAACCCAAAATATCATTAACAACTTACCTTAGTTGATTGGACTTGATTTGAGCTCAAAATCGTCTCTTCACCATCAAGAACCCTAACCCCCAATACACAAAATACTCTCTTCCCCCGATTTTATATTTATATGCCCAGAATTTTGGGTTTCGGATGCGGCCCTCGATGCTTCGCATCCCCACTTCACTCCTATTTGATGCTTGGATGTGAACTTGGATGCTATGGCAACACTTCACTGCCAGCCTTTCTTTCGGACGCGGCCTCGGATGTTTCGCATCCGCATACTCCTCCGCCAGCCTTTGATAATTTGGTCATAACATCTTGTAGGAATGTCCAAATGACAAACGGTTTAAATCGTTAGAAGCTAGGCTCGAAGATCTTTCATTTGATAGGTTGTATATCACATAAATCCTTATATATATTCTCGTCCAAAGTTTGGTCTGTTGCGTACTCATTTGGAACTTTATTCTATCATGTAATTTCCAACTTGACTTGGACTTAGGGCTATCCTTAGACCCCACATCACTTATAATATGTCTCGTACACATAATATCATATCCAATTGATATCTATCATATTAATAGTCCTCGTCTGTACATAAAATAATATAATTAGCGCACATCAACTTTCTTAATAGCGCTTAAGTTCTTCGAAATTTTCTGGGGTGCTACAGAACTATTCCCTTTTCATCACATAGATTATTAAACTGGGTTGATAAGTATTCACGACCATGATCAGTTCGAAGAGCTTTTATCTTCTTGTCTAATTGATTTTCCCACTAAACTCATATAGCGTTTGAAGCAACTTATTGCTTCTGATTTGTGGGAAATTAAATAGACATAACTGAAACAGGTAAAATCATCAATAAATGTGAAGAAATAACTTGCTCCATGCCTATACCTAACATTCATAGGCCCACAAATATCTGAATGGACTAATTGAAAAGGATATTCAGCTCTAGTCGCCTGACCAAAAGGTTTTCTTGCAGATTTTCTAGCTAGACAATTTTCACAAATGGACAATTTCACATGTTCAATGTTGGAAAACAAACCTTGTTTTGCTAACCTTTGCATTCTTTGTTGGCCAATATTACCAAGTCTAGCATGCCATATATTTACATCACTATTATATTTATGTGAAGAAACAAACATAGAAAAACTAGCATTATTATTAAATGAATCATAATCCAAATCCATAATCGCACATGACAAAAACCAAATAAAGTTGGACCAAAAGTCAACTTGGCAGAATTGCCATGACAAAACAAGTCAAATCCTATCTTAAGCAAAACTGAAACTGAAATAACATTTTGGCGAATTGTTGGTGCAAAGAGAACATCATGTAGTATTAGGTCTCGACCACCACGTAGGACTAACTTGCATGTACCAAACCCTTCAACAACAACTTTATTGTTGTTGCCCACATATATCCACTTTGCTCTACGTGGAACTCGCCAAAATTTAACATAGGCACTGCGTTCCCAGGCTATGTGGTCTGTTGCTCCTGAGTCTATAATCCACAAAGGATTAGATTCAGTTAGAAAAAAAGAACTAGAAATACAAAGTTCACTAATTCGAGCATCGTGAAATACCTTTCTAGGAGGCTCAAAGCAATCTCTGGCATAGTGACCCTTTTTGTCACAATTATAACATTTCACTTTAGCAACTTTGACACGTTTGGGACGTTTGTTCTTGCCTTTTTTAGTATTTGCCCTTTTAGCAGGCTGAGCTTGCTGAGCTTGAGGTGGCCCTCTCTTCTTTCCCCGGTTCCTTTTCTTTGAATCACTCTTGGTTTTGGAGGTTGTTGCCACGTGCAACTCAGCTATTGGCTTTGCAGCCTCAAGTCATTCCTCCTCTAACTCAAGATGCCTCCGGACATCTTCCAGAGTTGTGATTCGCTCATTATGGGTCAAATGCATTTTCATATGATCCTAAAAACTAGGTAAAGAGTGTATGACAACTTGGATTTGTTGTTCATCAGTCAATACATGACATGTATCTTTCAACTCCCCGACCATATTTGTTATTTGCCTAAGATGTGTTTTTATTTGAATGTTCTAGGCTGTAACGACCTGGTCAGTCGTTTTGAGAGTTATAACCTCAAACCCCTATTGACTGCTTTTCCCATATCTATTTCTGCTATGGTGACTTGCCGGGATGATTGGTTTTGAGTTTCGGAGTGTTTTGGGACACTTAGTCCCTAAATGAGAGCTTAAGCCTTAGGATTTGGACTATAGTTGGAACAGTAAGGAGACGACTCTGAAATGGAATTCTGTAGGCTCCGTTAGCTCCGTTAGGTGATTTTGGGTTTAGGGGCATGTCCGGATTGCATTTTGGAGGTCCGTGGCTCATTTAGGCTTGAAATGGCGAAAGTCGAATTTTTGGAGTTTTGGGCCGGTAGTGGAATTTTTGATATCGGGGTCGTTTTCCAATTCCAGAAGTTGGAGTAGGTCCATAATGTTGATTATGATTTATGCGTAAAATTTGAGGTCAATCGGACGTGATTTGATAGGTTTCGGCATCGATTGTAGAATTTTGAAGTTTCAAGTTCTTTAAGTTTGAATTGGAGAGTGATTCGTGATTTTAGCATTGTTTGATGTGATTTGAGAGCTCGACTAAGTTTGTATGGTATTTTAGGATTGGTTGGTATGTTTGGTCGAGGTCCCAGGGGCCTCGGGTGAGTTTCGGACGCCCAACAGATCGATTTTTGGACTTAGGAGGTTGCTGAAGTTTTCTGGTGTCTGAGTTCTGGTTTCCCTATGCGCGATCGCGTGGGGTGATCCGCGATCGCGTAGGCTTAGCAGGGCAGAGGATGGAAATGTTCTTCGCATTCGCGGACATGGGCATGCGAATGCGTAGTGATGTGAGGTGGTGCTTCGCGAACGGAAAGACAGGGTCGAGATCGCGTAGGGTTAAGTGTACCAAAGCTGGACCACGCGATTTGCTCATCGCGAATGCGTGCGGATGTTCGCGGTCGCGTGAGTAGGGGAGCCATAGCATCTCGTTCACATGGTGTTTTACACGATCATGTAGAGTAATTTCTGGGCTAGCAAAGTTGTTCTTCGCGATCGCGAGGCTATTTCCGCGATCGCGATTAAGGAATCGCTGGGCAGTGTTAAAGTTTCCAAAAAAATGGGGGTTTTGCCATTTTACCAAAAACTTGAGATAGGGAGCTCAGATTTGGACGAGATTTTGAGAGATTTTCAGAGATATCGATTGGGTAACAATTCTTAACTCCTTTATGGTTATATCCCACTAATCTATCATTAATTTTCTCTTTAATTTCGGATTTTTGGGGTTGAAATTGGAAACAATTTGGAAGATCTTCTTCAACAAAGATTTCGAGTTTTGAAGGGAATTTGTGGTCGGATTCGAGTAAATATTATATGGTTAGACTCGTGAGCGATTGGGTGTTCGTATTTTATAACTTTTACCAGATTTCGAGACGTGGGCCCCACGGGCATTTTTGAGTTAATTTCGGATTTTTTGTTAAAATGTTGATTTCATTAATTAGATGAGTCTATTATTGTTGTATTTATGATATGTAATTGCTTTTGGCTAGATTTGGGCCATTCGGAGCCGGATATTCATGGGAAAGCATTGTGACCGATTGATCGAGCTTGGTTCGAGGTAAGTGGCTTGCCTAACTTTGTGTGGGGAAAATCCCCTTAAGATTTGGAACTATTGTGATACATGAGCGCCGTGTACGTAAGATGACGAGTACGTACACGGGCTAGTTGTGGTAAAACCCGACTTTCTTACTGAGCACAACATGTTTTCCTATTATTTTTGAGTCATACCATTTTAATGAGTACTAATCTATTTTCATTCTTAATTGAGTTATTCCAATATGTGTAGCTATCATGCTTAGTCTAATACAACATGTCTACGTGTCTTAATTGTTTATGTGAATTCTGTGCAGCATGCTTAGTGAATTTCCCGCTTCTTCCCTGACTGGTACTTAGTCTAAATTGTAAGAATTTCGTGATGTAGTTGTATTTCTATCACTCGCACTGCATATTTACTTTGGGACTATGGAACGGTATTCCGGAAGATCCCCTTGTACTGCATATTTACTTTGGGACTACGGAACGGTATTCTGGGAGATTCCCATGTACTGCATATTTACTTTGGGACTACGAAACGGTATTCCGGGAGATCCCTTGCACTGCATATTTACTTTGGGGGGACTACGGAATGGTATTCCGGGAGATCCCCCTGCACTGCATATTTACTTTGGGACTACAGAACGGTATTCCGGGAGATCCCCATGTACTACATATTTACTTTGGGACTACGGAACGGTATTCCGGGAGATCCCCCTGTCCTGCACATTTACGTTTGGGACTACGAGACGGTATCTCGTGAGATCCCCTGTTGTGTTTTCTGTGTATTGAGCTGTTACCTTCTATGATTTTTATTGTTGTTAAATTTCAGCCCTTATTTTATTGTGGTATTATACTTTATATTATTTTTATTATATATTTGCCAGTAGGGCCCTGACCTGACCTCGTCACTACTCAACCGAGGTTAGGCTTAGCACTTACTGGGTACCGATTGTGGTGTACTCATGCTACTCTTTGCACATGTTTTTCGTGTGCAGATCCATATGCACATTATCATCCGCACTATCAGTGAGTCGGGACAGCTTTGGAGACTTCAAGGTATATTTGTCTCGTCTGCAAACCTCGGAGTCCTCTTCTACTCTTCCTCATTTCCATCATCTTTTGTATTTTCCTTGTTAGATTCTGATGTATAGAGACACTAGATTTTTCCTTCTGTAGATTGTGATTCACGATGTTCCGGATTTTGGGATTATTGTGTATTTTGAACAGTTAGTTGTTTAATTCATGTTTTTATTTCATTATTACGCAAATGTTAGGCTTACCTAGTCATAGAGACTAAGTACCATCACGACGTCATACAGAGGAAAAATTGAGTCGTGTCAAGTTTGTATCAGAGATCTAGGTTCATAGGTATCGTGAGTCACAAACTGGTTTAATAGAGTCTCGCGGATCGGTACGGAGATGTCTGTACTTATCTTCGTGAGGCTATGGAACTGTTAGGAAAATTTCACTATTTTGATTCCTTATCGTGCGAAAATTGTTGACTTCAAAGATTCTAAACTTCTATATTCTATTCTCTCATAGATGGTGAGGACACGCACAAGCGGATCTGATGACCAGGCACCCGCACTACCTGCTAGAGTCGCTACAGGCCGGGGCCGGGGCCGGGGTAGAGGCTGAGGATGTCCACGTGGTGCAGCCAGAGCACCCGCTCAAGCTGCTACAGAGGAGCCCCCAGTAGCTCAATCTGGAGGGCAGACACCTGAGATACCTGTTCCTGTACCAGCCCTCCAGGAGATTCTAGCCTAGTTTCTGAGCATGTTCAGCACCTTAGCTCATATTGGATTGATTCCACTTGCTCCTGCCACATCTCAGGAGGAGCATAGACTCCCGTCGCCGGTACTCCAGAGCAGCGGGTTCAGGTCGACCAGGTTCTAGAGGTTGTACCAATGCAACCGGTAGCTCCATCTTAGCCCGAGTTTAGGGCAGCAACTTCTGAGGTGGAGTAGCTCAAACTTGAGAGGTAAAAGAAGTACCACCCACTACCTTCAGCGGATTGGCTATAGATGATGCTCAGGGTTTTCGGGAGGAGTGTTATTGTATTCTCAGTACTATGAGCATAGCGGAGATGAGCGGGATTTCTTTTACTATATTCCAGCTTAGAGGAGAAGCCTATCAGTGGTGGCATGCTTATGAGTTGAGTAGTCTAGCCGAGGCAGCTTCACTTACAAGGACTCAGTTCTCGGACATATTTTTAAGAGAGTATGTCCCTCAGAGCCTCAGGGATTCATGGCGCGCGGAGTTTGAGTAGCTGCGCCAGGGTGCTATGACTGTCTCAGAGTATGCAGTCCGCTTCAGTGATTTGGCCCGACATGCACCAGCCTTGGTTGCCACAGTTTGAGATAGGGTTCGACGATTTATTGAGGGACTCTACCCCAGTATCAGGATTAGTATGGCCAGGAAGTTGGAAATGGATATTTCTTATCAGCAGGTTGTGAGTATCGCCAGGAGATTGGAGGGCATGCTTGCCCAGGATAGAGAGGAGAGGGAGGCCAAGAGGTCTCGAGAGACTAGTTCTTATTCTGGTGCTCGTGTCCCAGCAGCTCACCATGGTAGGGGTTATATGAGCTGCCCCGTTCATTCAGCTCTTCCAGCCGCCAACGGTGTTCCAACTCCTTCTAGACCCCAGGAGCCTTATTATGCACCGCCAGTATCTAGTGTGCCTCCTGCACGGGGTGTTCCTAGCGGCCAGTCTAGCAGACCTGGCCCGAGCCAGTCACATCAGCCACACCCTCCCAAAGCTTGTTTTGAGTGTGGCGACACTCGCCACATGGTGAGGGATTTCCCCAGGATTAGGAGAGGTGCACCTCCACAGACTTTTTAGCCACAACGTGCTCCACCGGGGTCCTCAGGCTTTGATTACAGCACCAGCTGCCACCCTACCTGCTCAACCAGCTCGAGGTGGAGGTCGGGGAGGTCGAGGTCGCCCTAGAGAGGGAGGCCAGGCTAGATATTATGCACTTCCTGCTCGTACAAAGGTAGTTGCTTCTGATTCTGTCATTACAGGTATTGTTCCAGTCTATCATAGAGATGCGTCGGTATTATTTGACCCAGGCTATACATATTCTTATGTGTCCTCTTATTTTGCCCCGTATTTGGGCGTATCTCGGGATTCTTTAAGTTTCCCTATTTATGTATCTACTCCTGTGGGAGATTATCTTGTTGTGGACTGCGTGTATCGGTCGTGTTTGATTGCTCTTTGTGGTTTTGAGACCAGAGCCGATTTATTATTGCTCAGCATGGTGGACTTTGATATTATTTTGGGCATGGACTGGTTGTCGCCCAATTATGCTATTCTTGATTGTCACGCTAAAACTGTGACGCTGGCTATGCCAGGTTTACAGCGGTTATAGTGGAGAGGTACCTTAGAGTATACTCCCAACAGAGTTATTTCTTTTCTTAAAGCTCAACGAATGGTTGAAAAGGGGTGTGACGTGTATCTAGCTTATGTGAGAGATGTCGGTATTGATACCCCTACAGTTGAGTCAGTTCCAGTAGTGAGGGACTTTCCAGATGTGTTTCCATCTGATCTTCCGGGCATCCCGCCCGACAGAGATATTGATTTTGGCATTGATTTGTTGCCGGGCACTCAGCCCATCTCTATTCCTCTATATCGTATGGCTCCTCCTGAATTGAAGGAGTTGAAAGAGCAGTTACAAGAATTGCTTGATAAAGGCTTTATTCGGCCCAGTGTGTCACCTTGGGGTGCTCCTATCTTATTTGTGAAGAAGAAGGATGGTTCTATGCGGATGTGTATTGATTACCGCCAGTTGAACAAAGTCACAGTGAAGAACAGGTATCCATTGCCTCGTATTGATGACTTATTTGATCAGTTACAGGGTGCCAGAGTGTTTTCCAAGATTGACTTACATTCAGGTTATCATCAGTTGAAGATTCGGGAGCCGGATATCCCGAAGACTACTTTCAGGACCAGATATGGTCACTTTGAGTTTCTTGTTATGTCTTTTGGGCTGACCAATGCCCAACAGCTTTTATGCACTTGATGCACAATGTGTTCCGGCCCTATCTTGATTCATTCGTCATTGTGTTTATTGACGACATTCTGGTGTACTCCCAAACTCGGGAAGATCATGAGTAGCACCCGAGGACTGCACTTCAGACCTTGAGAGAAAAAACGTTATATGCAAAATTTTCAAAGTGTGAGTTTTGGCTAGACTCTGTGGCATTCTTGGGTCATATATTATCGAGTGAGGGGATCCAGATGGATCCGAAGAAGATTGAAGCAGTGCAGAGTTGGCCAAGGCCATCCTCAGCTACAGAGATCCAGAGTTTTCTTGGTTTGGCGGGGTATTACCGTCGCTTTGTAGAGGGATTCTCATCTATTACAGCACCTATGACCAGGCTGACCCAGAAGGGTGCTCCATTCAGGTGGATAGAGGAATGTGAGGAGAGCTTTCAGAAGCTCAAGACAGCTTTGACTACAGCCCCAGTATTGGTATTACCTATAGGTTTGGGGTCTTATACTGTATATTGTGATGCATCGCGGATTGGTCTCGGCGTGGTGTTGATGCAGGACGGTAGGGTGATTGCCTACGCGTCCAGACAACTGAAGGTGCACGAAAAGAACTATCATGTCCACGACCTTGAGTTAGCAGTTATTGTTCATGCATTGAAGATATGGCGACATTATTTGTACGGTGTTCCTTGTGATATTTACACTAATCATCGGAGTTTGCAGCATCTGGCAGAAATATCTTAACTTACGTCAGCAGAGGTGGTTGGAGCTGCTTAAGGATTATGATATCACTATTTTATACCACCCTGGGAAGGCCAATGTGGTGGCCGATGCTTTGAGTCGCCGGACACAGAGTTTGGGGAGTTTAGCATATCTACTAGTAGCAGAGAGGCCATTGGCGTTGGATGTTCAGGCCTTAGCCAGCCAGTTTGTGAGATTGGATATTTCTGAGACGAGTCGAGTATTGGCTTGTGTGGTCTCTCGGTCTTCTCTTTATGATTGTATCAGGGAGCGTCGGTATGATGACCCCTATTTGCTTGTCCTTAAGGACACGGTCCAGCACGGTGATGCTAAGGAGGTCACTATTGGAGATGATGGTGCATTGAGGATGCAGGGCAGGCTATGTGTTCCCAATATAGATGGTATGCGTGAGTTAATTCTTTAGGAAGCTCACAGCTTGTGGTACTCTATTCATCCGGGTTCCACGAATATGTATCGGGACCTGAGGAAGCATTATTGGTGGAGGAGAATGAAGAAAGACATAGTAGAGTATGTGGCTAGATGTCTAAATTGCCAGCAGGTGAAGTATAAGCATCAGCGACCGGGTGGGTTGCTTTAGAAGATAGAGATTCCGGAATGGAAATGGGAGCGGATCACTATGGACTTCGTTGTTGGTCTCCCACGGACTCAGCGGAAGTTTGATGCAGTTTGGGTGATTGTGGATAGGCTGACCAAGTCGGCTCATTTCATTCCTGTGATGACTACCTATTCTTCTGAGCAGCTAGCTCGAATCTACATCCGTGAGATCGTCAGTCTTCATGGCGTACCGGTATCTATTATCTCCGACCGGGGTACGTAGTTTACATCACGGTTCTGGAGAGTTGTACAACATGAGTTGGGTACTAGGGTTGGGTTGAGCACAACATTTCACCCTCAGACGGACGGACAGTCCAAGCACACTATTCAGATATTAGAGGATATGCTCCGTGCGTGCGTGATAGATTTTGGGGGTGCTTGGGACTAGTTCTTGCCACTTTCGGAGTTTTCTTACAACAACAGTTATCAGTCCAGCATTCAGATGGCACCATATGAGGCTTTGTACGGTAGGCGTTGTCGGTCCCCAGTGGGTTGGTTCGAACCCGGCGAGGCCAGATTATTAGATGCGGACTTGGTTCAGGATGCCTTGGAAAAGGTGAAGGTGATTCAGGATAGACTTCGCACAGCCCAGTCCATACAGAAGAGTTATGCGGACCGGAAGGTTCGCGATGTGGCATTCATGGTTGGAGAGCGATTCTTGCTCCGGGTTTCTCCTATGAAGGGCGTTATGAGGTTTGGAAAGAAGGGCAAGCAGAGCCCAAGGTTCATTGGTCCATTTGAGGTGTTGCGTCGAGTTGGGGAGGTTGCTTATGAGCTCGCCCTGCCTCCCAGTCTAGCAGGAGTTCATCCGGTATTCCATGTTTCTATGCTCCGGAAGTATCACGGCGATCCGTCCCATGTGTTGGATTTCAGCTCAGTTCAATTAGACAAGGATCTATCTTATGTTGAGGAGCCAGTGGCTATTTTAGACAGGCATGTCAGAAAGCTAAGATCAAAGAACATTGCTTCCGTGAAGGTTCATTGGAGGGGACAGCCGGTCGAGGAGGCGACTTGTGAGACCGAGCAGGATATGCGCAGCCATTATCCTCATCTTTTCACCACTTCAGGTATATTTCTATGCTCGTTCGAGGACGAACAATTATTTTAAGAGGGGGAGGATGTAACGACCCGGCCGGTCGTCTTGAGAGTTAGAGCCCCGAATCCCTATTAACTGCTTTCTCCATATCTATTTATGCTATTGTGACTTGCCGAGATGATTGGTTTTGATTTTCGGAGTGTTTTGGAACACTTAGTCCCTAAATGAGAGCTTAAGCCTTAGGATTTGGACCGTAGTCGGAACTATATGGAGAAAACTTTGGAATGGAATTCCGTCGGCTCTGTTAGCTCTGTTAGGTGATTTTGGGTTTTAGGGGCGTGTCCAGATTGTGGTTTGGAGGTCCATAGCTCATTTAGGCTTGAAATGGCGAAAGTCGAATTTTTGGAGTTTTGAACCGGTAGTGGAATTTTTGATATCGGGGTCGTTTTCCGATTCCGGAAGTTGTAGTAGGTCCGTAATGTTGATTATGACTTGTGCGCAAAATTTGAGTTCAATCGGACGTGATTTGATAGGTTTCGACATCGGTTGTAAAATTTTGAAGTTTCAAGTTCTTTAAGTTTGAATTGGAGAGTGATTCGTGATTTTAGCATTGTTTGATGTGATTTGAGAGCTCGACTAAGTTCGTATGGTGTTTTAGGATTGGTTGGTATGTTTGGTCGAGGTTTCGGACGCCCAACGGATTGATTTTTGGAATTAGGAGGTTGCTGAAGTTTTCTGGTGTCTGAGTTCTGGTTTCCTTATGCGCGATCGCGTGGGGTGATCCGCGATCGCGTAGCTTAGCTGGGCAGAGATGGAAATGTTCTTCACGTTCACGGACATGGGCATGCAAATGCGTAGTGATGTGAGGTGGTGCTTCGCGAACGTAGAGACATGGTCGCGATCGCGTAGGGTTAAGTGTACCAAAGCTGGACCACGCACTTTGCTCATCGCGAACGCGTGCGGATGTTCGCAATCGCATGAGTAGGGGAGCCAGAGTATCGCATTCGCGTGGCGTTTTACGCGACCGCGTAGAGTAATTTCTGGGGCAGCAAAGTTGTTCTTCGCGATCGCGAGGCTATTTCCGCGATCGCGATTAAGGAATCGCTGGGCAGTGTTAAAGTTTCCAAAAAATAGGGGTTTTGCCATTTTACCAAAAACTTAAGATAGGGAGCTCGGATTTGGACGAGATTTTGAGGGATTTTCAGAGATATCGACTGGGTAACGATTCTTAACTCATTTATGGTTATATCCCACTAATCTACCATTAATTTCCTCTTTAATTTCGGATTTTTTGGGTTGAAATTGGGAAAAGTTTGGAAGAACTTTTTCAACAAAGATTTCGAGTTTTGAAGGGGATTTGTGGTCGGATTTGAATAAATTTTATATGGTTAGACTCGTGAGCGATTGGGTGTTCGTATTTTATGACTTTTATCCGATTATGTAATGTGGGCCCCACGAGCGATTTTTGAGTTAATTTCAGAATTTTTGTTAAAATGTTGATTTCGTTAATTAGATGAGTCTATTATTGTTGTATTTATGATATGTAATTGCTTTTGGCTAGATTTGGGTCATTCGGAACCAGATATTCATGGGAAAAGCATTGTGACCGATTGATTGAGCTTGGTTCGAGGTAAGTGGCTTGTCTAACTTTGTGTGGGGGAAATTCCCTTAAGATTTGGAACTATTGTGATATGTAAGCGCCGTGTACGTGAGTATGTCTAGGTGTCTTAATTATTTATGTGAATTCTGTGCAGCATGCTTAGTGAATTTCCTGCTTCTTCCCTACTGGTACTTAGTCTAAATTATAAGAATTTCGTGATACAGTTGTATTTTTATCATTCGCGCTGCATATTTACTTTGGGACTACGGAACGGTATTCCGGGAGATCCCCCTGTACTGCATATTTACTTTGGGACTACAAAACTGTATTCTGGGAGATTCCCCTGTACTGCATATTTACTTTGGGACTACGGAACGGTATTCCGGGAGATCCTCTTGTACTGTATATTTACTTTGGGACTACAGAACGGTATTCCGAGAGATTCCCTTGTCCTACACATTTACGTTTGGGACTACGAGACGGTATCTCGGGAGATCCCCTATTGTGCTTTCTGTGTACTGAGCTGTTACCTTCTATGATTTTTATTATTGTTAAATTTCAGCCCTTATTTTATTGCGGTATTACACTCTATATTATTTTTATTATATATTTGCCAGTAGGGCCCTGACTTGACCTCGTCACTACTCGACCGAGGTTAGGCTTGGCACTTACTGGGTACCGATTGTGGTATACTCATGCTACTCTCTGCACATATTTTTCGTGTGCAGATCCAGGTGCACCTTATCAGCCGCACTATCAGTGAGCCGGGACAGTTTTGGAGACTTCAAGGTATATATGCCGTGTCTGCAGACCTCAGAGTCCCCTTCTACACTTCCTCATGTCCATTATCTTTTGTATTTACCTTCTTAGATTCTGATGTATAGAGACACTAGATTTTTCCTTCTGTAGTTTGTGATTCATGATGTTCCGGATTTTGGGATTACCGTGTATTTTGAACAGTTAGTTGTTTAATTCATGTTTTTATTTTATTATTCCGCAAATGTTAGGCTTACCTAGTCATAGAGACTAGGTGCCGTCACGACGTCATATGGAGGAGAAATTGGGTGGTGTCATATGCATTTCTTATATGAATCAAATTTGATCATTAAAGATCACAGCCTTGCAGTGGAACATGTACCAAACCTTTTCCTTAAAGAATTTCAAAGATCCATAGCTCTTTGGTGATTCTTAAACTCCTTTAGGATGTCATCATCCAAGGTGCTTAACAACGTAATGTGAGCAATGGAGTTCTTTTTCTTCCAACTGTCACAGGCTTCATGCTTACGCCTATGCTGAGCAGTGTTGCCTTCCTCAGGCTCATTCATGACATTGTTAATGGCCTCCAGAGCCTCTTGCTCCTCTAGCACATACTGGACTTTCAAGCTCCAGGTTTCATAGTTATCACCATTGAGTTTCAACCCTTTGTTGAGCTCAACAACAGTGTTTTTCGAAGCAGTAGTCATTCTTTAACAAAATAAAAAATATTATGAGGATCATGTAAAAATAAAAAATAACGCGAGGCACTATGTTCAACAAATATACATATTATGACACTAAGTATCAATTGATTAAGTTAATAAATACATATATTAATCATGGAGTCGAAAGTTCACTATGTTCCCAATCATCATCCAAAAATTAAAATATTATGAAAATTAACAAATTCAATTTTCTAGCTAAGCGTCTTAATCATTTTTAAGACAACATAATTATTTTTCATGATTTTATAATCCTATGTGGATCATAAGTTAACAAATAACTTATATTAGCATGCAAATAAAATTAATGTCAAACTAATTAACATTTATTACGTGCTATACAAATTCACATAAATTTTACGTTAGTGTTAAACTAATTAACATATTATACATGTTAAACAAATTAATAAGTATTGTTAATATTAAACTAATTAATATTGATTTCATGCTAAATAAATTAACATAAAGCTTGTGTTAAACTAATTAACCAAAGTAATGTTAAAACGATTAACATGTCAAGCGTGTTAAACAAATTAACAAATAAATAAAATGTTAAATAAATTAACATTTTAAAGCATGTTAAAAAAATTAACAAATAAATATAATGTTAAACAAATTAACACTTTAATCAATTGAGATAATAAAATAATTATAATTTTTATAAAATAATATAAATACTAAATTTATATTTTGAAAATTAAGTCCATAAGACCAATTTCCGAAATCTGAAATTTATTTTAAAAAAAAATAAAACCTATTGTAGATTTTGATTTAGGCCATTAGCCTAATTAACATTAAACAAGACATAAAGTGGGCCTTTTGTCCATAAAGATTAGTATTTTTACACGAATAGTCGGTCAGATTCACTATTTATTTTTTCTAGTTGGTATACATAAATTATATATTAATTATATATAATTATATACATATTATATATAGATTATGCATATATTATATATCAACCAGCTATTTTTAGTTTAAGCAGTTGGGTTGGAGGCTATTTAGGTTAATTCTTCAAAAAATAATTTAGCCCGTGCTTCTTTAGCCATCAGTCTTGCAATCTTAAATAGGCCTTCAGCCCAATTGTTTTATTTGTCCACTTTGAAAGATAAGGTGACAACAACGTGTGAAGCCATAATCCCAGAAAAACCATTTTTTAAGGGTTATAACAGAGAAACTAATTCTCCTTCTCCTTTTCTTAGACTTTTTAGCCGCCAACCATGTTTTCGAGATGACTTCTTTAGAAGTTTTATCCTTCCCTCTTTGTGTTTTTTTTTTTAAATTAATAATAGTTTCGAATTAGAGGAAGAGATAAACTCTAATTTCTCTTCATCTCTTTTATCCGCTACTACTGTTATAAGAAAAACCTTTGTTTCTTCTTATTTTCTTGGCAGTGTTTAGAAAAATTGGAGAAGCCATATTTCTTCTCCTTATTTTTATTGTTTGAATGGTCGTTTCGCTGTCGCTTCAAGAACAACCATCGTCCTTTTGACCGTGGCCGACGGTGGCCTTAGCGGCAGTCGACGACAATAGATCGGAAAACCAAACAAAATAACTTTTTTTTTGTTTGTTTTTCGGATCAATTTCAACTATTTTCTGATGAGTTTCAGAAACAAGAATTGATATTTTTAAAAAAAATGCCAGATTAAACAAAAAATTATAAGCACTGATTTTCTCAAAATCAGTATTCAAACCTTAATACACTGATTTAAAAACCTATTTAAAAATAGTGTAATAAAATTATTTTATTCATTCCAATTGCACACCAGAAAATAGAAAAACATATATGTTTCACAAAAAAGACGGAATTTATCTATTATTTTTTCGGACCAAAAAGTCAGCCTATGGCTCTGGTACCAATGAAGGAACGTGATAAATCTAAACCCATTAGATAGCGTGTAAATCGTAAAACGAGAATATACTTGTTCTTCGTGAAGCGGAAGCGAAAATCTGAAACGAACCACGGCTAGAATTACTGGTCGGTGGTAGTTGTCACGATGTTACGAAGCAAGCCCTATTCCACAGTTTTACCCTAGTCTGATTTTAGGAGAAGACTAGACGTAGGGAAATACTGCGTATTCAATATCTTAGTTGTACACTTTATGTGTACTTATATAGGGAATACCAGAGTTAACTAATAATCTTGTTGGGCTTTAAAATACCCCTTATAGATAGACCCAAACTTTTCCTACGACATTTGATAATTATGTCTAAGAATACTTAGAAAACATTAAAAAAAAATCACCTAATGCCTTCTTACATGAGATGAAGGTTATGATGGAATAAATAAGAGTTAATAAGTAATAAAAAGGCATTAATTTCAAATTTATAAACGATGCCAATTGCTCAATCTATTTGATCGAATTAATAGATACAAAATCCTCTCTATTCTTTGATTTTTATCAATCAGACGAAAAAAAAGAATAATAATTAAAATCTTACCTTAGATTAATCTTTTTTTATCCATCTCATTAAAAAAAATAGTTTTGTTGTCTGGTGTATTTATCTATTTTAAATCATTAAAATCGTTGATGATTCTATTACAAAAGATGAATCATGTCTATCAATAACATTAATAATTGATATAAAGTTCAGTATTAATTGTGTGTAAACATAGAAAATTTTACAACATGAAATATTCCTGATCAAGAGATGGAGAAATAGGGGGACAAGATTGAATCTTGTCTTGTTTTGCCTCGGAATAAGGAGATGGCATTATCTGTTCTTTTCTTTTCCTCCTTGCGCATTCTTATATTCTCCCGCAGACAAGCTGACTCCATTCCATGATCTTTTCTTGGAAAATGCGATGTTTTATTCTATCTGCATGTGATGACCCGATAGGTCATTTTATGTTTTAGAACCAAATTCTATATTTTGAAGTATTTAAAACCTCATTTTAGTCTTCCTCGATTTGCGTGCACAGTCCAGGTGTTCTTCTGGAAGGCCTATATGTTAAAAACTGATAAAAATAAGAATTTTTGCCGTAAAAATTAATTTGAGTTGACTTCGGTCAACGTTTTAAGTAAACAGATCCGGATCCGTATTTTGACGGTCCCGGTGGATCCGTATCGTAATTTGGGACTTAGGCATATGCCCGCAATCGAATTTGGAGGTCCCTAGCACGAGTTATTGATTTTTGTTGAAAATTGAAAGTTTAAAAAATATATGATATTTAAGAATTGACTAATGTTTGGATTTATTGATACCATATCCATATTTTATTTCAGAGCCCGGTACATATCCATTATTATATTTATGACTTGCCTATGAAATTTGGTGAGTAACGGAGTTAGTTTGACGTGATTCGGACGTTCGGTTGTGAAAATAGAAGTTTTAAAATTTTCTTGAAAATTTCATTTGATTTGGTGTTCAATTCAAAGTTCTAGGTGTTATTTTGGCGATTTGATCGCGCGAGCAAGTTCGTATGATGTTTTAGGACTTGTGTGCATGTTTGGTTTGGAGCCCCGATGGCTCGGGTGAGTTTCGTATAGGCTACAGAGTGTTTTAAACTTAGAAAACAAAACAGCTGCTGCAACTGATCTGCAGACTTAGTATTTGCGAGGCCTGGCTCACATTTGCGAAGAGACCATCGCATTTACGAGCAGTGGCCGGGGGAGGGGGCAGGGGGGAGACCTTCGCAATTGCGATGTTTTGAATGCATTTGCGATCTTGGAAGTCCGCATTTGCGAACACTGGTTCGCATTTGCGAAGGCAGCAGACATAGCCATTCTTTGCATTTGCGATCACTGGGTCGTATTGCGATCAAGCCTGAGTTTGCATTTGCGAACTATTCTTCGCATTTGCGAAGAATGCAGAGGTGTGATGTTTCTCGCGTTTGCGATGAAATCTTCGCATACTTAGACGAGATTTTTGGTTCATTTCTCAAATTTTCAAAACCTAAAACATTAGAGGCAATTTTTTCAAGACTTCTTCTTCCCCAAATCATTGGTAAGTGATTCAAACCCATTTTTCTTCAATCTTTCACTACATTTCATAAGTTTTCAACCTAAAATCTAAAGTTTTGATGGTGAAAATTATGAGTTTTTGAGTAGAAATTAGGGATTTGGTAAATTGGGGATTTAGACCTCAAATTGAGGTCGGATTCCAAAACAAATCATAAAATCGGGCTCGGGGATAAATGGGTAATCGGGTTTTGGTCCGAATTTCGGGTTTGAACCAAGCGGGCCCGGGTGTTGACTTTTGTTGACTTTTTCAATAATGGCCTAAATTGAATTCTTTACAATCGTGGATAATTCGTAAGGATTAATTTGAATCATTTGGTTGGTAGATTGCTAGATTCTATTGGTTCGGAGGCTTGTTTGAAAGGAAAAGCCGTGGTTGGGCTTTGAGTTTGATCTTCGGAGGGAGGTAAGTGTTGTGGTTAACCTTGACTTGAGGGAATAGGACTTGTTTGTCTATTTATTACATGTTTAAATATTAGGGAACAACGTATATGTGGGGTGACGAGTACTTATGCATTGTAGTCGGGTTAAAGCATGCAGGTGGGGCTTGGTATCTTGTAATTATAGCTTCCTTTGTTCATGTTATCCGTGTTTAGACTAGTATTGCTAAATTGATCATTCTTATCATGTTTACGGATCTCCTGGTGATAATTGAGTATTGATTTCAAAGTTGAGGTTGATATTGTGGAACCGAATGTTGAAGTAAGGCTTGTACCTGTTATTCTATCTCCCTGTTATTATTTGTCCATTGCATTATGGTAAGAAAGAGTGTTAATGCATGAAGGGTGATGCTGTGCCATATTGTGAGTGTTAATACACGAAGGGTGATGCCGTGCCATATTGTGAGTTTTAATGCACGAAGGGTGATATCGTGCCATGTTATGAGAGTTAATGCACGAAGGGTGATGTCGTGTAGTTTCTATTGATTTTATGGTGAGGTTGAGAGTAAAAGCACGAAGGGTGATGCCGTACATTTTTCCTTTACTGTGTTTACTTGTTCTTATTGGTTCGTAGTATATTGGCTGTTCAAGTTACCATTCTGTTGTAGTTCTCTATCTCGTATTCCCCTCAGCATGTTCTCCCCTCCCGATATTACCTGTCAAGTTTTTCCTTGCTGTTATTTGTACATATACTATTAAATTGCACAGGTTTGTTATGTAGGTGTCTTGTCATAGCCTCGTCACTACTTCATCGAGGTTAGGCTCGACACTTACCAGTACATGGGATCGGTTGTACTGATACTGTACTTTGCACTTTTTGTGCAGATTTTGGTAACGGCCCTAGCTGATCATGAGGCTTAGCAGCTTGAATTTGCTGTCAAGAGACCCAAGGTAGATCTGTTGGCGTCCGCCGACCTTGGAGTCTCTTCCTAGTGTTATAATTTACTGTTTCCTTATTTCAAAATAGTGTATTTTCCCTTTTCGGACTCTGTTTGTAGTAAATCATAGTAGCTCGTGAGTTGTGACTCCAGATCCGGGTGGTAGTAATTAATGAAGTTTTTATATTATTCCGCACTCATTGTATTTCATTTTAGTTTATTTGCTGTTATCTATTGAATTGAATAAGGATTGGTTTAATAATTCTCTAACGTTGGCTTGCCTAGCAAGTGGAATGTTAGGCGCCATCACGGTCCCGACAGTGGGTATTTCGGGCCGTGACAAGTTGGTATCAGAGCACTAGGTTGCCTAGGTCTCACAATTCACGAGCGAGCTTAGTAGAATTTGGGGGATCGGTGCGGAGACGTTTGTACTTCTCCTAGAGGCTATGAAGTTTAGGAACAAATTTCACTTCTATTCTTCTCTGTCGTGCGATTTTGTTTCCTCAATACTGATGGAACTCTTCTAATCTTATTCTCTCGCAGATGGCGAGAACACGTACCGCTTCTTCAGCTGAGCAGCAGCCAGAGCCTCCAGTAGAAGCTCTTACGAGGGGCAGAGGTCGAGGCCGAGGTCATGCCAGAGGCCGAGGCAGGGGCATGGCTCAGCCTAGAGCCCGAGCAGCAGCCCCAGCAGCGGAGCCTCAGGTAAAGTATGACGAGGAGGTTCCAACCTAGACTATTCCTGCCGGACCAGCTCAGGTTCCGGAGGGGTTCATTGCCACCCTAGTGCTTCAGGACGCTTTGGTCCGTTTGGTGGGCCTTATGGAGAGTGTGGCCCAGACTGGCGCATTTCCCATGGTACCAGCCATCTCTCAGGCTGGAGGAGGAGCCTAGACTCCTGCTACTCACACTCCGGAGCAGATGGCTCCCCAGTATCAGACTCCAGCAGCTCAGCCAGTCGGAGTAGTTCAGTCGGTTATTGCGGCACAGGCCGGTGATGGACCAGCTATGTCTTCTGAGGGCTTATTGATATTGGACAAGCTCACCAAGCTCTTCCCAGTTCACTTCGGTGGTGCACCTTCTGAGGACCCACATGATTATCTTGACCGCTGCCGTGAGGTTCTACGGAAGATGGGGATAGTTGAGACCAATGGGGTCGATTTTGCTGTGTCTCAGATGACGGGTTCCACCAAGAAATGGTGGAAGGATTTTGTATTGACCAGACCAGCGGGGTCTCCTGCTCTTACTTGGGACCAGTTCTCTCAGCTCTTCCTAGAGAAGTTTCTGCCTATCACATTGAGAGAGGAGCATCGCCGTCAGTTCGAGCGTCTCCAGCAGGGCAGTATGACTGTTACTCAGTATGAGACCCGTTTTGTGAATTTGTCCCGTCATACTCTTCTTCTGATTCCTACCGAGAGAGAGAGAGGGTAAGGAGGTTCGTTGACGGACTTGCTCAGCCTATCAGATTGCAGATGGCTAAGGAGACTTGGAGTGAGATTTATTTTCAGGAGGCTGCCAATGTCGCCAGGCGAGTCGAGACGGTTCTTGCTCAGGGAGGTCAGGGGTCTGACAAGAGACCACGTCATTCCGGGGGGTTCAGCGATGCCTCATCTGGAGGCCGGGGTACTTTTGGTAGAGGCCATCCTCCCAAGCCATTTGATTCAACACTCCAGGCATCCCACGGTGCCTCAGGTGGTCGTGGCCCTCATATGCCTTATTCTGACCAGCTAGCCTATAGTGCACCACCAGCTCCTATTAGTGCACCTCCGCTCCAGAATTTTCAGGGTAGTTACTCAGGTCGACAGGGTTAGTTTCAGGGTCAGCAGTCACAGCAGCCGAGGTCCTGTTATACTTGTGATGATCCGAGGCACATTGCTAGATTTTGCCCTCGGGCATCGGGCATCAGGCAGCTCACAGCATCAGGGTTCTCGTGCCATGGTCAGGCCGCTAGAGGTGGAGGCCAGCCAGCTAGGGGTCGTCCTAGAGATATAGTTCAGAGTGGTGGGGACCAGCCCCGATGTTATGCTTTTCTAGGTAGGCCTAAGGCTGAGTCATCTGACGCTGTTATTACAGGTACTGTTTCAGTTTGCAGTAGAGATGCTTCAGTTCTATTTGATCCGGGTTCTACTTACTCCTATATGTCATCCTATTTTGCTTCATATTTGGTTGTGCCTCGTGATTCTTTGAGTGCTCATGTGTATGTGTCCACACCTGTGGGAGATGCTATTGTTGTAGATCATATTTATCGTTCGTGCGTGATCACCATTGGGAGTCTTGAGACTCGTGTAGATCTTCTACTTCTCGATATGGTCGATTTTGATGTTATCTTAGGTATGGATTGGCTGCCACCTTATCACGCTATATTGGACTGTTATGCTAAGACGATGACCTTAGCCTTGCCGGGGTTGCCTCGATTATAGAGGAGGGGGACTCCTGGCCATTCTACCAGCAGGGTTATCTCTTATATAAAGGCTCGGCGTATGGTCGAGAAGGGGTGTCTAGCGTATTTGGCTTATGTCCGCGATTCCAGTGCGAAGGTTCCTTCCATGGATTCAGTGCCAGTTGTTCGTGAGTTTCCAGAGGTGTTTCCTGCAGACCTGCCGGGGATGCCACCCGATAGGGATATTGATTTTTGTATTGACTTGGCTCCGGGCACCCAGCCCATGTCCATTCTACCATACCGTATGGCCCCGTCAGAGTTGAAAGAATTGAAGGAACAGTTGTAAGATTTGCTTGGTAAGGGCTTCATTAGACCTAGTGTCTCGCCCTGGGGTGCACCTGTGTTGTTTGTGAAGAAGAAGGATGGATCGATGAGGATGTGCATAGATTATCAGCAGTTGAACAAAGTCACCATCAAGAACAAGTATCCATTGCCGAGGATTGATGACTTATTTGATCAGCTTCAGGGTGCCAAGGTGTTTTCGAAAATTGATTTGAGATCTGGCTACCATCAGTTGAGGATTAGGGCATCCGATGTCCCTAAGACAGCTTTTCAAACTCGGTACAGGCATTATGAGTTTCTGGTGATGTTCTTTGGGTTGACAAATGCCCTAGCAACATTCATGAATTTGATGAACCGAGTGTTCAATCCTTATTTGGACACCTTTGTGATCGTGTTTATAGATGATATCTTGATCTACTCCCACATTCGAGAGGAGCATGAGCATCATCTCAGGATTGTATTTCAGACTCTGAGAGCCAGCCGGTTGTATGCTAAATTTTCAAAGTGCGAGTTTTGATTGGATTCAGTCACTTTCTTGGGGCAAATTGTATTAGCAGAGGGCATTCAGGTAGATCCTAAGAAGATTGAGGCAGTTCAGAACTGGCCTAGACCCACTTCAGCTATGGAGATCAGGAGTTTCTTGGGTTTTGCGGGATATTACCGTCGATTTATGGAGGGGTTTTCATCTATAGCAGCCCCGTTGACCAGGTTAACTTAGAAGGGTGCCTCGTTCATATGGTCAGACGAGTTATGAGGTGAGCTTTCAGAAGCTCAAGACCGCTTTGACTACAATGCTGGTGTTGGTGTTGCCCACAAGTTCAGGATTGTAATGACCCGGCTGGTCGTTTTGATAGTTATAGCCCAGATCCCCTATTAACTACTTCTCCCATATCTATTTCTATTATTGTGACTTGCCGGGAGGCTTCGTTTTGGTTTTTGGAGTATTTTGGGACACTTAGTCCCTAAATGGAAGTTTAAGCCTTAGGATTTAGACCGTAGTCGGAACTATGTGAAGACGACTCCGGAATGGAGTTCCGTCGCTTCTGTTAGCTCCGTTAGGTGATTTTGGACTTAGGGGTGTGCCCGGATAGTATTTTGGAGGTCTGTATCTCATTTATGCTTGAAATGGCGAAAGTCGAAGTTTTGGAGATTTTGATCGGTAGTGGACATTTTGATATCGGGGTCGGATTCCAATTCCGGAAGTTGGAGTAGGTTTGTAGGGTTGAATATGACCTGTGTGAAAAATTTAGGGTCAATCGGACGTGGTTTGGTTGGTTTCGGCATCAATTGTCGGATTTGGAAGTTTCAAGTTCTTTAAGTTTGAATCGGAGGATGATTCGTGATTTTAGCAATGTTTGATGTGGTTTGAGGGCTCGACTATGTTCGTATGGTATTTTAGGATTTGTTGATATGTTTGGTTGAGGTCCGGGGGCCTCAGGTGAGAGCTCGGTGTGAGGCGATTTTTCGAGATTTCTTCAAGGAGATTGTTGGGGTAAGTGGTTCTAACTCGGATTGGACTATATTGCATGAGTCTATTGCTATTTTCATCATCTAATTAGGGATTTGAGTTGGAAATTTGGGGGGAAATGGTAGAAACTTCATAGGCTAAAATTTCAAGTTTTGGAAGGTGATTTGAGGTCAGATTCGAGTAATTCTTGTATGGTTAGACTCTTGAGTGAATGGGTGTTTGTATTTTGTGATTTTTATCCAATTCCGACACGTGGGCCCGGGAAGACGTTTTGGGGAGATTTTCTAATTTCTTGCTTTAGCTTTGATTTTATTAATTAGATTAATTTCTTATAGTTGTATTTATGGTATGAATTTGATTTTGGCTATATTTGGGCCATTCAATGTCGGATATTCGTGGAAAAGGCATTGTTACAGATATGTGAGCGCCGTGTACGTGAGGTGACGAGTACGTACACGGGCTATTTGTTGTAAAACACGATTTATTTTACTGAGTAGTAATCTGTTTTTCCTTTAATTTGAGTTATACCGTTAGATGAGTATTAATATGTTTTTTATTCTTAATTGAGCTATTCCAACATGTGTAGCTATCCTGTTTAGTCTAATATCGCATGTCTACGTGCTTTAATTGCTTATTTGAACTCCGTGAAGCATGCCTAGTTGATTTCCTATCTTTCCTTATCTTTATCAGTCTAACTGTAGAAATCTTGCTGTTAACTATGGTATTTATCGGTTTGAGCTGTGTGTTTACTTTTGAGACTACGAGGTGGTTCCTCGAGAGTTCTCCCTGCACATTTACTTTTGAGACTACGAGGCGGTTCCTCGAGAGTTCTTTTTGCACATTTACTTTTGAGACTACGAGGCGGTTCCTCGGGAGTTCTCCCTTCACATTTACTTTTGAGACTACGAGACGGTTCCTCGGGAGTTCTCCCTTCACATTTACTTTTGAGACTACGAGGCGGTTCCTCGGGAGTTCTCCCTGCATATTTACTTTTGAGACTACGAGGCGGTACCTTGGGAGTTCTCCCTGTATATTTACTTTTGGGACTACGAGACGGTATCTCGGGAGCGCCCCTGTTGCTATATCATTGTACGGTGTTGTTATTGCTTTGTAAATACTTGTTGTTGTCTTCTCTGTTTTACTTTATTTTTATTATAGCATCTATTTTATTATTATATCCCAGTAAGGCCCGGACCTGACCTCGTCACTACTCTACCGAGGTTACGCTTGGCACTTACTGGGTACCGATGTGGTGTACTCATGCTACTCTTCTGCACATGTTTTGTGTGCAGATCCACATACTTCATATCAGCCCTGCTACTCGCTGAGTGTGCTTGCTGCTGTACGGAGACTTAAAGGTATATCTGTCGCGTCCGCAAACCTCGGAGTCCCCCTCCATTTCCCTCTTATGTGATTTACCTTTCCTACTACTTTTATTAGACTTTGGTGTATAGAGATACTAGTTTTCCTCCTGTAGCTTGTGACTTATGATGTTACGGGTCTTGGGAATACTGTGTATTATTAGAGAGTTGGTTGTTGTAAATGCCAAGCGGCATTGTTATCAGTTATGTAGTTATCTGTTACAGTTAGTTGTTGAGTTTTGTTTCCATTTTTGTTATTTCTGCATCTTTGTCAGGCTTACCTAGTCGTAGAGACTAGGTGCCGTCACAACATCTTACCGAGGGAGAATTGGATTGTGACAAGTTGGTATCAGAGCTCTAGGTTCATAGGTGTCGTAAGTCACAAGCCGGTTTATTTGTGTCTCACGGATTGGTACGGAGACGTCTGTACTTATCTTCGGGAGGCTATGGAACTGTTAGGAAGAATTGTACTTCTTTGATTCCTTGTCGTGCGAAATTTGTTGATATCAAAAATTCTAAACTTCTATATTCTATTCTCTCACAGATGGTGAGGACACGTACAGGCAGATCTGATGACCAGGCACCCGCGCCCCCTGCTAGAGCCACCAGAGGCCGAGGCTGGGGTAGAGGACGACCACGCGGTGTAGCCAGAGCACCCGCGCGAGCTGCAATAGAGGAGCCCCCAGTAGCTCCAGTTGGAGGGCAGGCACCGGAGGTTTCTATTGCTGCACCAGCCCTCCAGGAGATTCTAGCCCAGTTTATGAGCATGTTTAGCAACTTAGGTCAGGTTGGATTGATTCCATTAGCTCCCGCCGCATCTCAGGCCAGGGGAGGGGCACAGACTCCCGCAGCGTGCACTCCTGAGCAGAGGGTCCAGGTTAATCAGGCCCTAGAGTTCATTCCTATGCTGCCGATAGCTCCGGTTCAACATGAGACTAGGAGAGCCGCTTCTGAGGCAGAGCAGCTCAAACTTGAGAGGTACAAGAAGTACCACCCACCTACCTTCAGCGGATTGGCTACAGATGATGCTCAGGGTTTTCTGGAGAAGTGTCATCGTATTCTCCGTACTATGGGCGTAGCAGAGACGAGTGGGGTTTCTTTTACCACCTTTTAGCTTAGAGGAGCAGCCTATCAGTGGTGGCATGCTTACGAGTTGAGTAGTCCGGATGAGGCAGCTTCACTTACATGGACTCAGTTCTCGGACATATTTTTGAGAGAGTACGTCCCTCAGAGCCTCAGGGACTCATGGCGCGCAGAGTTTGAGCAGCTGCGCCAGGGTGCTATGACTGTGTTAGAGTATGCAATCCGCTTAAGTGATTTGGCCTGACATACACCGGCCTTGGTTGCCACAGTTCGAGAGAGGGTTCGATGGTTTATTGAGGGACTCCACCTTAGTATCCGGATCAGTATGGCCAGGGAGTTGGAGATGGATATTTCTTATCAGGAGGTTGTGAGTATTGCCAGGAGATTGGAGGGCATGCTTGGCCGGGACAGAGAGGAGAGAGAGGCCAAGAGGTCTCGAGAGTCTGGCACGTACAGCGGTACTCGTGCCCCATCTGCAGTCCGACATGGTAGGGGTTATGTAAGTCGCCTCGTTCATTTAGCTCTTCCATCCGCCACTGGTGTTCCAGCCCCTTCTAGGCCCCAGGAGCTTTATTATGCACCGCCAGTATCTAGTGTGCCTCCTGCTCCGGGTGCTTTTAGCGGTCAGTCCAGCAGACCTGGCCCGAGTCAGTCACGGCAGCCACGCCCTCCGAGGGGTTGTTTTGAGTGTGGAAACACCCGCCATATGGTGAGGGATTGCCCCAGACTTAGGAGGGGTGCACCTCCGTAGACTTCTCAGCCACCACGTGCTCTACCGGGTCCTCAGGCTATGATTCCAGCACCAGCTACTGCCCCACCTGCTTAGCCGGCTCGAGGTGGAGGTCGGGGAGGTTGAACTCGTACAGAGGCAGTTGCTTCCGACTCTTTCATTACAGGTATTGTTCCAATCTGTTATAGAGATGCGTCGGTATTATTTGACCCAGGCTCTACGTATTCCTATGTGTCCTCTTATTTTGCCCCGTATTTGGGCGTATCTCGAGATTCCTTGAGTTCTCTTGTTATGTGTCTACTACTATGGGAGATTCTCTTGTTGTAGACCGCATGTATCGGTCGTGTTTGATTGCTCTTAGTGGGTTTGAGACCAGAGCCGATTTATTATTACTCAGCATGGTAGACTTTGATGTTATCTTGGGCATGGACTGGTTGTCGCCCCATTATGCTATTCTTGATTGTCACGCTAAAATCGTGACGCTGGCTATGCTAGGATTACCGTGATTAGAGTGGAGAGGTACCTTAGAGTATACTCCCAGCCGAGTTATTTCATTTCTTAAAGCTCAACGGATGGTTGAGAAGGGGTGTGACGCGTATCTAGGTTATGTGAGAGATGTCAGTATTAGTACCCCTACAGTTGAGTCAGTTCCAGTAGTGAGGGATTATCCAGATGTGTTTGCAGCTAATCTTCCGGGCATGCCGCCCGACAGAGATATTAATTTTGGTATTGATTTGTTGCCGAGCACTCAGCCCATCTCTATTCCTCCGTATCGTATGGCTCCTCCTGAGTTAAAGGAGTTGAAGGAACAATTACAAGAATTGCTTGATAAGGGCTTCATTCGGCCCAGTGTGTCACCTTGAGGTGCTCTTGTCTTATTTGTGAAGAAGAAAGATGGCTCTATGCGGATGTGTATTGATTATCGCAGTTAAACAAGGTCACTATGAAGAACGGGTATCCTTTGCCTCGTATTGATGACTTATTTGATCAGTTACAGGGTGCTAGAGTATTTTCCAAGATTGACTTACGTTCAGGCTATCATCAGTTGAAGATTCGGGAGCCAGATATCCCGAAGACTGCTTTCAAGACTCGGTATGGTCACTACAAGTTTCTTGTAATGTCTTTTGGGCTGACCAATGTCCCAACAGCTTTTATGCACTTGATGCACAGTATGTTCCGGCCTTATCTTGACTCCTTTGTCATTGTGTTTATTGACGAGATTCTGGTGTACTCCCGGACTCGGGAGGATCATGAGCAGCACCTGAGGACTGTGCTTCAGACCTTGAGAGAAAAGATATTATATGCAAAATTTTCAAAGTGTGAGTTTGGGCTAGACTCAGTGGCATTCTTGGGCCATGTAGTATCTAGTGATGGGATCCAGGTGGATCCGAAGAAGGTGGAAGCAGTGCAGAGTTGGCCTAGACCATCATCGGCTACGGAGATCCATAGTTTTCTTGGTTTGGCGGGGTGTTACCGTCGTTTTGTATAGGGATTCTCATCTATTGCAACACCTATGACCAGGCTGACCCAGAAGGGTGCTCCGTTCAGGTGGATAGAGGAGTGTGAGAAGAGCTTTCAGAAGCTCAAGACAGCTTGACTACAACCCCAGTATTGGTATTGCCTACAGGTTCGGTTCTTGTATTGTATATTGTGATGCATCGCGGATTGGTCTCGGTGCGGTGTTGATGCAGGACGGCAGGGTGATTGCCTACGTGCCCAGACAGCTGAAGGTGCATGAAAAGAACTATCCTATCCACGACCTTGAGTTAGTAGCTATTGTTCATGCCTTGAAGATTTGGCGGCACTACTTGTACGGTGTCCCTTGTGAAATTTACACCGATCACCGGAGTTTGCAGCATTTGTTCAAGCAGAAGGATCTTAATTTGCGTAAGAGGAGGTGGTTAGGGCTGCTTAAGGATTATGATATCACCATTTTGTACCATCCGGGGAAGGCCAATGTGGTGGCCGATGCTTTGAGTCGTCGGGCAGAGAGTTTGGGAGTTTAGCATATCTACCAGTAGCAGAGAGGCCATTGGCATTGGATGTCCAGGCCTTAGCCAGACAATTTGTGATATTGGATATTTCTGAGCCGAGTCGAGTATTCGCTTGTGTGGTCTCTCGGTCTTCTCTTTATGATCGTATCAGTCAGTATGATGACCCTCATCTGCTTGTCCTTAAGGACACGGTCCAACACGGTGATTCTAAGGAGGTCACTATTGGGGATGATATTGCATTGAGGATGCAGGGCAGACTATGCGTGCCTAATTAGATGGTTTGCGTGAGTTGATTCTTTAGGAGGCTCATAGCTCACAGTACTCCATTCATCCTGGTGCCGCGAAGATGTATTAGGACTTGAGGCAACATTATTGGTGGAGGAGGATGAAGAAGGACATAGTGGAGTATGTGACTCGGTGCCTAAATTGCCAGTAGGTGAAGTATGAGCATCAGCGGCCGGGTGGGTTGCTTTAGAAGTTAGAGATTCCGGAGTGGAAATGGGAGCGGATCACTATGGATTTCGTTGTTGGACTCCCACGGACTCAGCGGAGGTTTGATGAAATTTGGGTGATTGTGGATAGGCTGACCAATCAGCTCATTTCATTCCTGTGATGACTACTTATTCTTCCAAGCAGCTAGCTCGAATTTACATCCGCGAGATCATCAGGCTTCATGGCATACCGGTTTCTATCATCTCTGACCGGGGTACGCAGTTTACATCACGGGTCTGGAGGGCTGTACAACAGGAGTTAGGTACTCGGGTTGAATTGAGCACAACATTTCACCCTCAGACAGACGGACAGTCTAAGCGCACTATTCAGATATTGAAGGATATGCTCCGCGCATGTGTGATAGATTTTAGGGGTGCTTGGGATAAGTTCTTGCCACTTGCAGAGTTTGCCTATAACAACAATTATCAGTCGAGCATTCAGATGGCACCGTATGAGGCTCTGTATAGTAGGCGGTGTCGGTCTCCAGTGGGTTAGTTCGAGACGGGCGAGGCTAGATTATTGGGTACAGACTTGGTTCAGGATGCCCTGGATAAGGTGAAGGTGATTCAGGATCGACTTCGCACAGCCCAATCCAGAGAGAAGGTTCGCGATGTTGCATTCATGGTTGGAGAGCGAGTCTTCCTCCGGGTTTTTCCTATGAAGGGCGTTATGAGGTTCGGAAAGAAGGGCAAGCTGAGCCTGAGCTATATTTGTCCTTTTGAGGTGTTGCGGCGTGTTGGGGAGTTTGCTTATGAGATTGCCTTGCCTCCCAGCCTTGCAGGGGTTCATCCGGTATTCCACGTTTTTATGCTCCGGATGTATCACGGTGATCCGACTCATGTATTGGATTTCAGCTCAATCCAGTTGGACAAGGACCTATCTTATGTTGAGGAGCCAGTGGCAATTTTGGACAGGCAGGTCAGAAAGCTAAGGTCAAAGAACATTGCTTCAGTAAAGGTTCAATGGACGGGTCAGCCGGTCGAGGAGGCGACTTGGAAGACCGAGCATGGTATGCGCAGCCGTTATCCTCATCTTTTCACCACTTCAGGTATGTCTTTATGCTCGTTCGAGGAGGAACAATTGTTTTAAGAGGGGAAGGATGTAACGACCCGGCCGGTCATTTTGAGAGTTATAGCTCCGATCCCCTATTAAGTGTTTCTCCCATATCCATTTCTGCTATTGTGACTTGCCGGGAGGTTTCGTTTTGGTTTTTGGAGTATTTTGGGACACTTAGTCCCTAAATGGAGGTTTAAGCCTTAGGATTTGAACCGTAATCAGAACTATGTGAAGACGACTCCGGAATGGAGTTTCGTCGGTTCCGTTAGCTCTGTTAGGTGATTTTGGACTTAGGGGCGTGTCCGGAGAGTGTTTTGGAGGTCTGTAGCTCATTTAGGCTTGAAATGGCGAAAGTCAAAGTTTTGGAGATTTTGACCGGCAGTGAACTTTTTGATATCGGGGTCGAATTCCAATTCTGGAAGTTGAAGTAGGTCCATAGGGTTGAATATGACCTGTGTGTAAAATTTGGGGTCAATCGGGAGTGGTTTGGTTGGTTTCGGCATCAGTTGTCGGATTTGGAAGTTTCAAGTTCTTTAAGTTTGAATCGGAAGATGATTCGTGATTTTAGCAATTTTTGATGTGGTTTGAGGGCTTGACTATGTTCATATGGTATTTTAGGATTGGTTGGTATGTTTGGTTGAGGTCCCGGGGGCATCGAGTGAGTTTCAGGTGCTTAACGGATCAAAAGTTGGATTGGTGTTGTTGCTGAAGTCTTTAGGCATCTGGTGTTTTTGCACCTGCGGCAGGGAGACCGCAGGTGAGGGATCGCACGTGCGACGCACAAAGCTCAGAAGCGGCGATTGGAAGCGTGGCCAGGGATCGCAGGTGCGAGGGAATTTCCGCGTCTGCGATGCCCGCAGATGCGTTATAGGAATCGCAGGCGTGGTGAATGACTGCAGAAGCAGACAGTGCTCCGCAGAAGCGGACAGTGCTCCATAGGCGTGCACACGCAGGTGCAGCCCCCTTGCCGCAGATGCGGTCCCAGCCCCCTTTAGTGATTTTTGCACATGCGATGGATTTCCCGTAGGTACGGTACCGCAGGTGCGGTTGAAGGCTCGTAGAAGCGAGTTTACTGGGCAGAAAAGAGGAATTCGAGGGTTGATTACCCATTTTGATTTTGGGAGTTTGAGAGCTCGGTGTGAGGCAATTTTTTGAGATTTATTCAAGGAGATTGTTGGGGTAAGTGGTTCTAACTCGGATTGGACTATATTTCATGAGTCTATTGCTATTTTCATCATCTAATTAGGGATTTGAGTTGCAAATTTGGGAAAAAATGATAGAAACTTCATAGACTAAAATTTTGAGTTTTGGAAGGCGATTTGAGGTCGGTTTCTAGTAATTCTTGTATGGTTAGACTCGTGAGTGAATGGGTGTTCATATTTTGTGACTTTTACCCGATTTTGAGACGTGGGCCCGGGGAGACTTTTTGGAGCGATTTTCTAATTTCTTGCTTTAGCTTTGATTTCATTAATTAGATTAATTTCTTATAGTTGTATTTATGGTATGAATTTGATTTTGTCTAGATTTGGGCCATTCAGAGTCGGATATTCATGGAAAAGGCATTTTTATCGATTGATTGAGCTTGGTTCGAGGTAAGTGGCTTTCCTAACCTTGTGGGGGGGAAATCCCCTTAGGATTTGGTACTGTTGTGATATGTGAGCGCCGT
This sequence comes from Nicotiana tabacum, assembly GCF_000715075.1. Classification (NCBI taxonomy): domain Eukaryota; kingdom Viridiplantae; phylum Streptophyta; class Magnoliopsida; order Solanales; family Solanaceae; genus Nicotiana; species Nicotiana tabacum. Next base: position 12,969,931 of record NC_134097.1, on the reverse strand, counting down.
GTACGTGAGATGACGAGTACATATACGGGCTATTTGTTGTAAAACCTAATTTATTTTACTGAGTATTAATCTATTTTTTCTTTAATTTGAGTTATACCGTTAGATGAGTATTAGTGTTTTTTTCATTCTTAATTGAGCTATTCCAACATGTGTAGCCATCATGTTTAGTCTAATATCACATGTCTACGTGCTTTAATTGCTTATTTGAACTCCGTGAAGCATGCCTAGTTGATTTTATGTCTTTCCTTGTTCTTTATCAATATAACTACAGAAATCTTGCTGTTAACTATGGTATTTATCGATTTGAGCTATGTGTTTACTTTTGAGACTACGAGGCGGTTTCTCAGGAGTTCTCCCTACACATTTACTTTTGAGACTACGAGATGGTTCCTCGGGAGTTCTCCCTGCACATTTACTTTTGAGACTACGAGGCGGTTCCTAGGGAGTTCTCCCTGCATATTTACTTTTGAGACTACGAGGCGGTACCTCGGGAGTTCTCCCTGTATATTTACTTTTGGGACTACGAGACAGTATCTCAGGAGCGCCCCTGTTGCTACATCATTGTGCGGTGTTGTTATTGCTTTGTAAATACTTGTTGTTGTCTTCTCTGTTTTACTTCATTTTTATTATAGCATCTGTTTTATTATTATATCCCAGTAGGGCCCGGACCTGACCTCGTCACTACTCTACTGAGGTTAGGCTTGGCACTTACTAGGTACCGTTGTGGTGTACTCATGCTACTCTTCTGCACATGTTTTGTGTGCAGATTCAGGTGCTCGTTATCAGCCGCATTACCAGTGAGTCGAGGCAGCTTTGTACGGAGACTTCAAGGTATATCTGCCGCCTCCGCATACCTCGGAGTCCCACTCTATTTCCCTCTTATGTCATTTACCTTTCCTACTACTTTTATTAGACTCTGGTGTATAGAGATACTAGTTTTCCTCCTGTAGCTTGTGACTTATGATGTTCCGAGTCTTGGGAATACTGTGTATTATTAGAGTGTTGGTTATTGTAAATGCCAAGCGGCATTGTTATCAGTTATGTAGTTATCTGTTACAGTTAGTTATTGAATTTTGTTTCCATTTTTGTTATTTCCGCATCTTTGTCAGGCTTACCTAGTCGTAGAGACTAGGTGTCATCACGACATCTTACGGAGGGAGAATTGGGTCGTGACAAGGATCTTATATGATATATTGTGATGCGTCCCGTGTTGGGCTCGGTGCGGTATTGATGCAGGAGGGCAGGGTGATTGCATATGCATCTCGGTAGTTGAAGGTTCATGAGAAAAATTACCATGTCCATGACTTAGAGTTGGCAGCCATTGTTCAAGCGCTGAAGATTTGGAGGCACTATCTTTATGGTGTGTCGTGTGAGGTTTCCACGGATCATCGGAGCCTTCAGTATTTGTTCATGCAAAAGGATCTCAATTTGAGGCAAAGGAGGTGGTTGGAGCTATTAAAAGACTATGATATCACTATTTTGTACTACCCCGGGAAGGCCAACGTGGTGGCCGACGCCTTGAGTTGAAAGGCCGCGAGTATGGGCAGCCTTGCGTTCATTCTAGTCAGTGAGAGGCCGCTTGCATCAGATTTTCAGACTTTAGCCAACCAGTTTGTGAGGTTGGATATTTCATAGCCCAGCCGTGTTCTAGCTTGTACAGTCGCTCGGTCTTCTTTGTCTGTCCGCATAAGAGATCGGCAGTATGACGACCCTCATTTGTTGGTCCTTAGGGACACAGTGCGGCATGGTGGTGCCAAGAAGTTTACTGTTGGAAATGACAAAGTTTTAAGGATGCAGGGTCGTGTTTGTGTGCCTAATGTGGATGGACTTCGTGAGTTGATTCTTGAGGAGGCACACAGTTCCCGGTATTCTATTTATCCAAGTGCCACCAAGATGTATTAGGACTTGCGGCAACATTATTGGTGGAGGAGAATGAAGAAGGATATAGTTGTTTATGTAGCTCAGTGTCTAAATTATCAACAAGTAAAATATGAGCATCAGAGACCCGGTGGTTTGCTTCAGCAGATAGAGATTCCTAAGTGGAAGTGGGAGCGTATCACTATGGATTTCGTTGTTGGACTCCCACAGACTCAGAGGAAGTTCAATGCAGTTTGGGTCATCGTGGACTGGCTGACCAAGTCAGCGCATTTCATTCCTATGGCAGTAACCTATTCTTCAGAGCGGTTGGCAGAGATTTACATCCGCGAGATCATCCGTCTTCATGGTGTGCCCATGTCTATCATTTCTGATCAAGGTAAGCAGTTCATCTCGCACTTCTGGAGGGCAGTACAGCATGAGGTGGGCACGCGGTTTGAGTTGAGCACAACGTTTCATCCTCAGACGGATGGACAGTCCGAGCGCACTATTCAAATCTTGGAGGATATGCTCCGCGCGTGTTTTATAGACTTCGGAGGATCATGGGATCAGTTCTTTCCCCTTGCAGAGTTCGCCTACAACAACAGCTACCAGTCGAGCATTCAAATGACTCCCTATGAGGCATTATACGGTAGGTGGTACCGGTCCCTAGTTGGGTGGTTCGAGCAGGGGGAGGCTCGGTTGTTGGGTACAGATCTAGTACAGGATTCTTTGGATAAGGTCAAGATTATTTAGGATCGACTTCGTATAGCTCAGTCCAGGCAGAAGAGTTATGCCGACCGCAAGGTTCGTGATATTGCATTCATGGTCGGGGAGAGAGTGTTGCTCCGGGCATCACCCATGAAGGGTTTAATGAGGTTCGGAAAGAAGGGCAAGTTGAGCCCTAGGTATATCGGACTTTTTGAGATTCTCGAGAGAGTGGGAGAGGTGGCTTACAGGCTTGCGTTACCACCGGGGTTATCAGCAGTTCATCCGGTGTTCCACGTGTCCATGCTCTGGAAGTATCACGACGATCCGTCCCACGTGTTAGATTTCGGCTATGTCCAGTTGGATAAGGATTTGACTTACGAGGAGGAGCCAGTAGCTATTCTAGTCCGGTAGGTTCGATAGTTGAGGTCTAAGAGTTATCCTTCAGTTCAAGTGCAGTAGAGAGGTCAGCCCGTTGAGGCAGCTACTTGGGAGTCCGAGTCAGATATGCGGAGTAGATATCCACATCTTTTCACCAGTTTAAGTACTTTTCTATGTCCATTCGAGGACGAACGATTATTTTAGAGGTGGAAAATATGATGACCCGATAGGTCATCTTATGTTTTAGAACCAAATTCTGTGTTTCGAAGCCTTTAAAACCTCATTTTAACCTTCCTCGATTTGTATGCGCAGTCCGGGTGTTCTTCCGGAAGGCTTATATGTTAAAAATTGATAAAAATAAGAATTTTTGCCTTAAAAATTAATTTGAGTTGACTTCGGTCAACGTTTTGAGTAAACGGACCCGGATCTATATTTTGACAGTCCCGGTGGGTCCGTATTGTATGCCCGAAATCGAATTCGGAGGTCTCTAGCCTGAGTTATTGATTTTTGTTGAAAATTGGAAGTTTGAAAGATTTATGATATTTAAGAATTGACTGATGTTTGGATTTATTGATACCGGATCCGTATTTAGGTTTCGGAGCCCGGTACAGGTCCATTGTTATATTTATGACTTGCCTGTGAAATTTGGTGAGAAACGGAGTTAGTTTGACGTGATTCAGACGTTCGGTTGTGAAAATAGAGGTTTTAAAGTTTTCTTGAAAATTTCATTTGATTTGGTGTTCAATTCGTAATTCCAGGTATTATTTTGGCGATTTGATCGCGCAAGCAAGTTCGTATGATATTTTAGGACTTGTGGGCATGTTTGGTTTGGAGCCCCGAGGGCTCGGGTGAGTTTCAGATAGGCTACGAAGTGTTTTGAACTTAGAAAATATAACAGCTGCTGCAACTGATCTGCAGACTTCGCATTTGCGAGGTCTGGCTCGCAAATGCGAGCCTCGCATTTGCGAAGAGACCATCGCATTTGCGAGCAGTAGGCTAGGGGGGAGACCTTCGCAATTGCGAAGTTTTGATCGCATTTTCGATCCTGGAAGTCCGCATTTGCGAACACTGGTTTGCATTTGCGAAGGCAGCAGACATAGCCATTCTTCGCATTTGCGATCAAGCCTGAGTTCGTATTTGCGAACTATTCTTCGCATTTGCGAAGAATGCAGAGATGTGATGTTTCTCGCATTTGCGATGAAATCTTCGCATTTGCGAGCTTCGCAATTGCGAAGCCCAGGTCGCAAATACGACATCTGCAGCTGGACAGCTATGACTTAGACGGGATTTTTGGTGCATTTCTCAAATTTTCAAAACCTAAAACATTAGAGGCGATTTTTCCAAGACTTCTTCTTCCCCAAATCGTTGGTAAGTGATTCTAACCTATTTCCCTTCAATCTTTCACTACATTTCATAAGTTTTCAACCTAAAATCTAAAGTTTTCATGGTGGAAATTGGGAGTTTTTGGGTAGAAATTAGGGATTTGGTAAATTGGGGATTTAGACCTCAAATTGAGGTCGGATTCCAAAATAAATTACATAATCGGGCTCGGGGGTGAATGGGTAATCGGGTTTTGATCCGAATTTCGGGTTTGGACCAAGCGAGCGTGGGTGTTGACTTTTGTTGACTTTTTCAGTAATGGCCTAAATTGAATTCTTTACAATCGTGGGTAATTCGTAAGGTTTAATTTGAATCGTTTGGTTGGTAGATTGCTAGATTCTATTGGTTCGGAGGCTTTTTTGAAAGGAAAAGCCGTGGTTGAGCTTTGAGTTTGGTCTTCGGAGCGAGGTAAGTGTCTTGGTTTCTTGCAATTATAGCTTCCTCTGTTCATGTTATCCATATTTAGACTAGTATTGCTAAATTGATCATTCTTATCATGTTTACGGATCTCCTGGTGATAATTGAGTATTGATTCCAAAGTTGAGGTTGATATTGTGGAACCAAATGTTGAAGTAAGGCTTGTACCTGTTATTCTATCTCCCTGTTGTTATTTATTCATTGCATTATAGTAAGGGAGAGTGTTAATACACGAAGGGTGATGCTATGCCATATTGTGAGTGTTAATGCACGAAGGGTGATGTCGTGCCATATTGTGAGTTTTAATGCACGAAGGGTAATGTCGTGCCATGTTATGAGAGTTATTGCACGAAGGGTGATGCCGTGCAGTTTCTATTAATTTTATGGTGAGGTTGAGAGTAAAAGCATGAAGGGTGATGCCATGCATTTTTCCTTTATTGTGTTTACTTGTTCTTATTGGTTCATCGTATATTGGCTGTTCAAGTTACCATTTTGTTGTAGTTCTCTATCTCGTATTCCCCTCAGCATGTTCCCCCCTCCCGATATTATCTGTCAAGTTTTTCCTTGCTGTTATTTGTACATATACTATTAAATTGCACAGGTTTGTTATGTAGGTGTCTTGTTATAGCCTCGTCACTACTTCGTCGAGGTTAGGCTCGACACTTACCAGTACATGGGGTTGGTTGTACTGATACTGCACTCTGCACTTTTTGTACAGATTTTGATACCGGGCCTAGCAATCGTGAGGCTTAGCAGCTTGGATTTGCTGTCAGGAGACCCAAGGTAGATCTGTTGGCATCCGCAGACCCTGGAGTCAATTCCTAGTGTTATCATTTACTGTTTCCTTATTTCAAAATAATGTATTTTTCCTCTTCAGACTCTGTTTGTAGTAAATCATAGTAGCTCGTGAGTTGTGATTTTAGATCCGGGTGGTAGTAATTAATAAAGTTTTTATATTATTCCGCACTCGCTGTATTACATTTTAGTTTATTTACTGTTATCTACTGAATTGAATAAGAATTGGTTTAATAATTCTCTAATGTCGGCTTGCCTAGCAAGTGGAATGTTAGGCGTCATCACGGTCCCGACGGTGGAAATTTCGGGTCGTGACACTGCAATAGTTGTTGTGCCTGCATTTTAAATCATGTAATGCACAACTGCAATTGTGATGATATGGCCTTTGCATAACCTCTATATCACATACAGATATAGTTCCATCATAGGCACAATGGATCATCATTTGATCTATATGCACAGTATAACTGTTCGACGAACGGTGTTCAATTTACCACCCTTCACTGTATACGACTATGCTACTGCTTGAAATTCAATTGAAATTTAGGAACTTTGCTTAGATGTGCTTGACAAATACTAAAGCCAGAACATGATGACAATGATCGAGTGAAGAATTCACAGTTCTCAGTTATCACATTCCAAAAAACTTATACATGTAAATGGGATTTTATGGAGGGAAAAGTAGTTGTTATGTCTACCAAAGCCCGATTAGTACAACATATAGCCAGTGGCGAGGCCAGAAAATTCAATAAGGGTGTTCAATAAATTTTGAACACCCTTTGCCAGTGGGCTATGCAAAGGTGTTCAAAGTCTATTTTTAATCAATAACAAGTAATATTTTACCTTATACGTAGTATAATTTTTTGGCGAAGGGTGGTCAGTTGACCACCCTTGGGCCAACATAGCTTCGCCCCTGCTTGGTTGAAAGAAAGGTTGGCAGGAGGCTCTAGGCCAAAATATTTGCCTCCATAAGCAGACAATATTCCACTTGGGAAGTTTCATCACGTTGAAGGTCTTAAATTGGCAGGTCGTTGTATAAAGTATCTCACATTCATGTAGAGTTCAAAGAAGGGTCGTACATCAGGGGTGTGATGTAGACAACTTACTTTAATGCAAACATTAGTGACTGTTTTCAATGCTCGAACTCATGACCTATAGATCACATGGAGATAACTTTACCGTTGCTCTAAGGCTCTCTCAGTTTAAATTGACTGGGCTTGACATTATGGTCTGCAGCAAATCTTTTCCATTTTTTAGAGTGCACTACTCAAATGGTCACTAAACTATCCGAAATTACCTATTAAAGTTCTTTTGTTTGTAATAGTAAAGTCACTTAATCATGCATATAACATTCAGAAAGTCACTCAACTAGATTTCTCAAACTTTTGATTGCCAAATACCTATTTTACCCTCTAAATTATCAACTTTTGTCTTCTTTTTATTTATTTTTTAACTTTTTAATATTATGATCTTTTTCTCTTTTTAATTTATATTATAGACTTACCTATAGAATAAATTTTATTTATAAAATAAAAAGTATAAATAATATTTAAGCATATATAATATTGAAATAATAAAGAATTGAGCATAGTAAAAAAATAATTTAGAACAATTTGTTCGTAATAATAATTTTGATATTAACAACAAATATTCAAAAATTTATTTACACAATTGAGAATGAAAGAAAATAAAAGTTGTAAAACATATATTACATGAATTTAATATAAAAATAATTATTTAAAATAAATATATTTTTATAATATACATTATAAATTCTTGAAAATTATGCTCAATTATATTATTTTTCCAGTATTATATAAGCTAAAAACTATTTTTTTATTTTATAAATAAAATATATTTATTCTATAGATATATCCAAAATATAAATTAAAAAGAGAAAAATTATAATATTTAAAAAGTATAAAAATGAAGAAGAAGATAAAAGCTACTCTCTCCGTTCCAATTTATGTGAACCTGTTTGATTGGACACGGAGTTTAAGAAAAAATGAAGATTTTTGGAATTTGTGGTCCTAAGCAATTCAAAAAGGAGCCCAGAATATTTGTGTGGTTATAAAAGTTTCTCACTAAGGGTAAAATTGTAAGTTTAAGCAAAATTATTTCCAAATTTAGAAAGAGATCATTCTTTTTGGAATGGACCAAAAAGGAAATATGTCCACATAAACTGGAACGAAGATAGTAATAATTTAGAGGGTAAAATAAGTATTGACAATCAAAAGTTTGAGAAAGGTGGTTGAGTGACATTCTGAATTCTATAGGTATACTTAAATGAATTTTCTGTTACAAATAAAAGAAAAATGATTTAGTCCCATTTTTTAGTACTCCATTTAGTTTCAAAGCTTAAGTCATTTGATAATAACTGTCAGCTTACTGTTCCATTACCCTTATCTCTTCATTTGACTTGTATAACGCGTTGCTATAGTAAATACAACGCCTCTATTGTAAAAGGCAACTCGGTGCACTAAACTTTCGCTATGCACGGGGTTTGTGGAAGGACCGGACCACAAGAGTCTATCATACGCAGTCTTACATTACATTTTCTGCAAGAGGTTGTTTCCACGGCTCTAACCCGTGACCTTTCGATCACATGACAACAACTTTACCAGTTACACCAAGACTCCCCTCACAATGCCTCCACTGTAAAAAAAACAAATATTTTGATGAGCTAAATTAGTTTTCATTTGACTTATTCAATACCTTGCTACTTCACTTTGGTTGGGTTAATAGAGGAAATAATCTCCACAAAAATATCAACATTGTTTTATGTATAATATCTGGTTTGATTTTTCTTTTCCTCATAAATTCTAGCATAATTTATAATGTGGTTTGAAATAGAATGTGGGATAATAATGCCCGAATTAGTAATTAATGGAATAAAAAAAAACTAAATGACAAGAAATAGAAATATCTAATTGATGCTAGCTTTATGGTGTCTAAGATGTCAGAAGATGAAGGGAAAACTACATTGCTAAATTCTACAATTAAGAAGGTGAAATATTGAACTCTCTGATTTTTATCATTTCCACTCCCAAAATCTTCTAGCGAAGCAGACAACATATCTTTGCAAGGTATTCGATGAAATGCCTAAGAGAGATTTAGATGTCGATTCTTCATATAGTGTCACTACTGAAAAGAAACAATGAAATTTAAGCTCTTGAAGACTTGTTTATTCATGCATTCTTTACAGATAATGAGCGTGATGTGTAGTCTTTGGAAGATAAGCATATTTGGGTGGCTTTTCATGGATAATGAGAGTGAGACAGGTTCAGGATAGTACTCCACTAGTAGTGGCGGATGTAGCTTATTAGCTATGGTGCAACCCACTAAATAATAAATGGATGGAGTTAGGTCAATTAACGAAACATATATATATATATATATATATATATATATATATATATATATGCATGTGTGTGTGTGAAAAAACACTAATTTTTTAAACGATATTATATTCTGAACCCATAATTTTAAAAAGTATAATAAGTTCAGGGCTAAGAAAGTTAAAGGCTGAAACCATCAAATTAAAATGTTTTGATCTGCCTGATTGGTATCTCTCAAAGGTTATGTATGGGGTTGTTGCAGAGGAAGAGAACTTTGAAGATACTGCACTACCATTCGAGTATATTTAAACTCCTTAAGTCAGTGCGTTGTTGAAATGCTTGGAATAGGTTGGTATGGAGATCGCACAAATATGATCAATCAGGTTGATGAAAAATGCAATTAACAGCAGAATTAATGATGTGTTTGCAAGATCTGCTTGGAAAGAAGTCCTCTTATGGCAAGCTCATTCGGATTCAGCTCTTTTCAAGGTCATGACTTCCTGGGATTTATGGTTCGACTTGTTGAAATGTGAACAATATAAACTTCTATCCATTTGTTTACCTTAGTTCATGAACTAGAATATTAAGTTAGTACATGTATTAGAGTATGAACACATTGATGTATATTGAAAGGTACAATGTCTAGTAGTGTCATCCATGTACCTTGAAAGATGTGAGGTGTGGACTTAGTTATTATGTTTACATGTAGTGTAGGCTAGATACATGAAATATTTCTCCTATAAATAGCCATGTATTCCTAGCCATTTTGTGCAAGTCAAGTTGAATAGAAATCATCCTTTCCTCCACTTTCTTCTTTGTGAGTTTTGAGTGTTCTTTTGTGTTGTCTTGTTCTCCCAAAATTTCTAACACGACTTTGAGAGCGATGTGAAGAACTGGTCATGGGAAGAGATTGAGAAATCACTCTTCCTAATAAGTAATAACATAGAAAGACCAAAATTAATTGCAGAACAAAGAGCAAAAGTGTGGATTGATGCCCCCCAAGGCTTTGGTCATAGTGATAACAGCGCAACGCGTGATGTGTGGGTTTGACTCATGTCATGGTTTCGAACCCTCTCGGGGATTTCTAGGTTATCAAAAAAAAGGTGTGGTTTGATTGTTTTCTATTAGTGGAAACTTGAGATGTTATTGGGAACAAGAAAGCAATAAGGTTGACGATGAGAATGTATGACCATGTTATGTACCTTGTGAACTGTAGCATTGCTGCCCAATTGGAAGCCATCAATTATTGAATGTCCACTCCATATTCCACTCTTGAAGACAACAACAACAAACCCAGTGTAATACCACAAGTGGGGTATGGGGAGGGTAGTGAGTACGCAGTCTTACCCCTATCCTATGCAGGTAGAGAGGTTGTTCCCGATAGACCCTCGAATATTTCAGTCTTGAAGACAAGGGTGATATCAAGGGAAGGAATGCAATCAGTAGTTTCTATTATTCCAGTCTATTGCCCCTTCACTTTGAAAGATGAGTTCGGCAGTTGAAGAAACTGCATCTTTTTGGCAGAATACACAGATTGTTTGTGGTCAGTAGCTTGGGACAGGCACACGGATATGGTGTAAATGGATTTAACATTGGTGAAGTAGGTAAAATGCTTCCTTTACAAGTTATAGCATGGCTGAATAAAATAGCGCTCTTTATAATGAGAGTTCCTTTATTGGAATGGAAGAAAAGCCAGAAAAAGAGGAGTTAGAAGACTGTGAACCATTTGAAGTTGAAATATTCCATAGAAGTGGTTGTAGATGACTGCAATCAATGGAACTTGATGAATAACATGAAATGGAGATTTGAAAAGGCTTTCGTAGCTCTCTCTGGTGAGGTAAATAGTCCTGCTAGTTTAGAAGGGAAGCTTAGTGCCTTTTGTAGTAAAGCCAAGAAACAAAATCATATCAACATTGAAGATATCTTGATTGCTAACTGTGAACTTAACATCAAGATAGTTAAGCAATGGTGAACATTGACATTTCTAGAAATTAAGACATGCTTGGTTATAGAATTGACATAACAATTACTTCTCTGAGCATATACAGAATTATGGCAGCAAAGTTGAAGACATGGTTGGTGATATAACAGAGTCTAGTGTGTGATCATCTCGTTCATCAAAAGTTGCCATCTGATTTATCACGAATTCCATTTGATCGGGGAGGAGATAATTCATCATTTTCATACCCTTGAGACAAGGGTGCTTGGAACTGATGGGCATTGATACATCCAAATCTTGAAAGCTAAGATACAACAAGTGAAGATGCACCGGAATTGGAGTATTTGAGAAGTTGTAAGTTTAGTTAGTTGGTAGGAGCAGTTGGTTAACTCTTGGTTAGTTACATGCCATGTGAAGCAATTAACTCACTGGGACTCTCACACTGTTCTTCTATAAATCCTTTGTACAAACAATTACACTTTAGTCACTGAGTATACAATTTCCTTTGGATCATGATATAATCTCTTCCTCTTGAGCTGAATTCTTGGAATGTCATATTCCCTGAGCAGTTCTTTTCCTTGTCAAGCTATTGAGCTTCTGAAGTTTCTTCCCCATGTCTTCTTGTTCGATTATTTGTATCAGCTACTAGTAACCAGCAACGCCAATTCCAAGATTGCGTTTTGGAATATAGCATTTTTCTCTGTTGAAAGCAAGATTTGGTGCATAACATCTCAAATCGTGCATTGCATAGCTGTAATATGGTAGTGTGGGCTTCTATTTATCTCCAAGTTGTTTGATTTATGCTTCCTTGAAAGACAGTGAGGCATCTTATTTGTTGCTCCTATTGTCACTTTTGTAGTTCTCTTTGATCTCTTCCTTTAATTCCAAAGATTCTTGCTGAACTAAACGACATCAGTTTCTTTTTCAGGAAATCGTCAGTTCCTGAAATTTGATGCGTCAATAGATAGGATTACTCAGAAGGAGGAGGTCTCTTTGTTACTCTTCTGTTCCATTTAACCTAGGAATCCTATAGGAACAGGGGTTTGCATGGCTTTCTCCAGATCAACTTTTCTTTTAAGTATAAGTTTAAGTGACATCAATTCATTCTTTTGTTCGCAAGCTGCTGATGCTTTTTATGTGTATAACAGTATTCAGTGTTCAAGTGTCATGTCAACTATATAACTGATAACTTTATTGGATTAACTTTCCTATTTACAAACTGCAGCATACGTCTGGATACTGTCATGCTGCGATGCAGCTTATTGGGGTGGTTTGACACTCGGGCGAAGCTACACTCTAGTAAGGGTGGTCAATTAGTCGGAATATTATACTGCGTACATAGATAAAATATTAGGTTTTAGAGGTATATAACATATGCTGAACACCCTCTGTTCGGAACATTTTTTTGCTTCTTTTACGTTTGAGCAGCCTTGGGAAAATTCCTGGTTTCGCCACTATAATGACACTGTTATTTATTAAGATACTTTTTCATTGCGTTTGATTTGCTGATGTCTGTGCTCAAACAACATTAGAAGTATCTAAGCTGAATAATATTTTTCTCTTGTTTCGGAATGAAAGGGCTCTAAATCATTTTGACTTCCAGATGTCTGAGAAAGAAAGTCTTCCTTAGGTGAGGAGCGAGCTGTAACTATTTGGCTTTAGTCCTCTCTCATTACTTGTGCAGGAATTTTCACAATGAATCCTACATTGAGATATAAAAAGAAAATAGCTGTTTGATAAATTGATTTTGAAACAATTTATCCAGCCACATCTTCTGTACGCTGTAAGAGACTTCATTTAAGCATCTTTTAGTAAAGGGGTAAAAGTAGTCTATTATCCTCTGCATTCTGGTGCAGAACTCTTGGAATGGATTAATCCATCTAGGACTTGCCTTTTTAATGAACTAACACTCTCTTTGATTTCTTACAGAGTGTCACTGACAGCTGTTGCTCGGACTCTCCGAAAATGTCGTCGGGTGTGTGTCGGATCCTCCAAAAGTAGTGCATTTTTTAAGGATGCAACACGGATGCGGCAACATTTTGGAGAGTTCGTGCAACATAGACTGACAGATTTTTGCTGCTTAAAATCTTATACTCATGTTTATGATATTACTGCAAGGTACCGTATGGATTACAAAAAGCCCTGAAGGTAAGGATGAAATTCTTAGTAAATACTTGTTGCACAGTGTCTGATGTGCAGAGGAAAAGTGGTAAATCTCCCTTTGAGTCTATTAGAAGATTTTCTTGATTTATAGCTGTGGACGGAATTTTTTCTCAAGCCACAGGAGTACATAGGTCAAAGCATCCGTTATAGCTAAACACAGAGAGAAAACTAAACTTCCCTCTCTTAATGGACTACTTTAGCATGTATATTCTGAATCAAAAGGGAAAATAATAACTTATACAAGCTGTTCCGAGTATTTACTGATCTTTAAAGCTAAGAAAATACTGACTGCAACGTTATCTTGCCCCTGCTGCATAGCTTTTCTATGGTTCTGACAACAGGGTGGTCTCTTTATGTTTTTTCTCCACCTATTTTTCACTGTATGTTGTAAATAAACGAGGGATCACAATTTTTAATTTGAAGGCAAGGTGCTCTTTGTCCATCTTTTATTCAAAATTGTATTTCAGGAATTTGTTGTGTGTTATGTTTCTTGTTTTGTCTATTTGGTGAACTTTGCCTTAAGATAGAGTCTAACCTGCTTTAGTTTCAGGAAATCTTCTTAGTTGCAATAAAGAAGAGCCTTGACGTAAGTGGTAAAGTTGCTGCCATGTGATCAGGAGGTCACGGGTTCGAGCCGTGGAAACAGCCTTGTCAAAAATGCAGGGTAAGACTGCGTACCATAGACCCTTGTGGTCCAGCCCTTCCCTGGACCCCGCGCATAGAGGGAGTTTAGTTCATCGGGTGCCCCTTTTAGTTACGACATAGTATGCATTCATGAATGGAGCGGGAAAAGATAATTATGAACTACGGTATGGTACTATGAATTAACAATTAAGTGAGAAAGGTAACAATAGATGCCCATCTAATATAATTAGTAAGTATATATTAGGGATGAACCAGTGTACGAGAGGATGATAAGCATTTAAGTATGAAGAAAATTATATTGGAAATAAAACTTTCTTTTGACTCTTTTATAAACAAGACAATAACCTGCACTTACAGTCCACTTGACTGGAAAACATGGATCCTGCTGGCACGAGGACCGGACGAAATAAGAAGAGTATTTAGAGATGATTTATAAGAGAGTTGTGCTGATTATTAAAAGTCTTTATTGTGATTTGCATGTGGAGAAAAGCTTTTAATTGTTGTTCTAGGCCTTTCTGAAGATGGAGAAATTGATGAAATGATATTTTGGATAGATCTGGTAATGGTGAGAAAAGCTTACAAAGTATATGCATACACGTTTCTTTGTATTTTTGAAGCAAGGTAAGTACAGAAATAGAGATAAAATTAGGCCATTGGGACATTTTTTCCCTTGACATTATTGAATGACCTTGGTTTTATAGTCTCAAAGTTATAACATGGTGCATTATTTTACCATTTGTGTTGAACAAGGAGAAATTTTAGATCAAGTATACAATTCTTGAATTGTTTTGAATTGAACCCATAACTTTTGCTCATACCTTGTATTTTTGCCCAAAAAATCATTAAATATGTACAAATAATAAATTTTGAACCCATTAAATTAGATGAGATGTGGTAGAATTGTGAATCTGAACCCATAAAGTTTAAGTCCTGGATCCGGATCTGGGTATAGAGAAACTAGCGGGTGAAGATGCCGAGAATGTGCTCCCCAGACAATGTAGTTGGTTTGGTGGAGGAACAGAAGTGAGAGCTGTGAGGATGAGAAGTGGAAATAACAAACCATTGCGCTAATTTTGAGGACTTGGAGCCTAACAGGAGAGAAGAAAGAAAAGTTGGACTCATAGCTTTATCCTTTCATCAGTTTAGCAAATTATACCTATTAGCAAAAGGTAAAGATAGAGAATTATAAAGAAAAATAAAAGGAAAGTGAAGATCAAGAAGTTATGGTGAATTCAATTAGCAGACTTCAGAAGCAGTGTACAACTCTGTTAGTGAACAAAAACTAGTTCTGGTAACAAACTTGTACAGAGCAATCAACTTTGTGGATCCAAATGTTGCATTGTCATACTTCATTGCTTGGACTATGTAGCTTGAGAGTTCTATGGAATAGATTTTATTTTGTGAATGTCTGCTATCAATCTGAGGTTTGTTCTTTTGTAAAATGTTAAAGCCTGGAAAGAAAGTAGAAAAATGCATGGAGCTATTGTTCATATAAATCCTGAAGAGGAAAGACTCTTGCATTTTCCTTTCTTTTGGAAGTTTCCAGCAAGAACAGGATACTGAGTTATACATGAACTTACCTGAATGTACAGAAGATGAATAGAAGAAAAGCAGTATACTCAATCCATTGTAAAGCTGCACTTTTCAGAGAACTGCCAAAAGGATCTGAACTAGGAAATGCTTATGCTTCTGACTATATATTTGAAAATGTATCAATTACTTGCTAACGTCGGAGTTGTGTGCTGTACATGCTTGACTGATGAATTATTACAAGAAGAAGACGGAGAAGAGAATTTGGAAGCTGCTATTGACAAAGTCATATCTTTCTGTTTTAGCCTTTTGGGTGATATGTTCCTGCCGTGGACACAAGCGCTTGGTTGTTTCCCCTTCTGTTTGTGCAATGCACAACTGCAGTTTTTATGGTAAGGCCGTCTCTCAATATCCATGTCTGACATTGACAAGCTTCCGTCGAAGACACACTGAAGCATCATTTCAGCTGCTCCACTGGCCATTTTCTTCTCTCTCTTCTTCCTTGCTATAAAAGGTATCTAAAAGTATTTGGGTACAGGTAATGTGCTTCTGTGTGTATCAGAGGTTCAAGGAAGTTTGATTCTCTTGAAATTCTTTGTCTTTTTAAGGGTTTATATAGAGCTAACAAGCATTGAATTATGTGTCCAACTTTGGGAATTGGGTGGAATCAACGTTAAAAGAAGGTTGTTTTCTAGTACTTCTATAAAATTCAAGAATTTCTAGTAACCATATTCTTGTGCATGTAGTTATCTTATGATCAATGAAACATGCGTTTTTTCCTATGATTCTTTTGCCGTGGCTGCAGTCTTGGCATATGTTTGCACGTGCTGGTTTGTTTTATATATGTTCTTTGTGTGTGTGTGTGTGTGTTTGTAGAGGAACGACTGAAATACTTACATGCTTTTATTGTCTTTTGCTGGTGGTTAGCATTGCTCCTATAAGTCATGAGAATTTTGTGGGATTCCTCTTGTTATTGTACTCTAGTGATTCCCTCAAAATAAGTGTTTTCTCCTAGGAGTTCTCTTCCCTTGACTCGGGGACCAACTTCTTTCTCAGAGAGATAGAATCTTAGTATTTTAATAGTATATTTGATCTGGTAGCTTAGTTTTTCTGGGTTTGTACTTGGTACTTTGCATACATACTGGTGTCTTGACTTAAGTAACTTTTTTTGGAGAAGTTTTCTAATCTGCTTTTATTCTTGGATGTGTCAACTACAATAAGAAACAAGAAAGTAATCATACGCTAATAAATTACTGAATAATATATTTGAAGTTTGATACCAATCAGAAGGTCCAGGTTCTTTTGTCCTACTTTCATCTGGAATTGACCGTTTTATTAGAAACTTGTGCCAAATATGCAATAAAGTTTTATACATTGCCGCTGTTGACCTTTGAATTCCCTTCTACTCATATTGTGGAGATTCGATATAACTTCTGTTGTATAATATTCCTGAGAACTGTCCAAGTTTGAGTACACTAATCATAAGACCATATTAACTCATACATGGTGATTTACTTAGCTCAATTCTTTTTATAAGGATATTGATACAAAGTGGTATTATTATTGTAGTTTTATCGTCTCTTTTGTAGCTTTATCATCTCTTTTTCACTCTTCTTTTTTCTGTTGAACAATACAAGCCTTCTCTTGCCCTGCATTTTCATTAATAGTAGGTGGTTTCCGAGAAGTTTAATTACATTATTCATGACTTACTTACTAGTTCAATTGCATTTTTGATGACTAGCTTACTTCAAAATGATCCTGTAGAGTCAAGTGGAGTCATTTCTATGACAAAACTTCAATATGAATTTTTTTGGAAAATGCATCACTTGTCGGGCTAGTTGTACTGCACAATGGCGACGCCAGGAATTTCCCTAAGGGTGAACTAAGTGGAAAAAAATTTCGACAAAGGGTGTTCAATATATGTTATATACCTCTAAAACTTAATATTTTACCTATATACACAATGTAATTTTTCGAAGAAAGGTGATCAATTGACCACCCTTAACCTAATGTAGCTTAGCCCCTGGTACTACATTTAGCTTCTGATGCAAACCAAAAGTAGAAACAGTCCAGGGGTTGCCTCAGCTCAAAGACAATCAAACTGTTTAGGGAGATAACTCCAAGAGGACTACCTCAACGCGAAAAACAAAGAATAGAGAGAAGAAGAAGTAGAGTCGTATTTCGTTTCAATGATATAAAAATGGGTACGACCATGGCTTTTATACAGTGGATTACAAGATTGAACTGAGGTGTTAACTTTGGAGCTGACATAGCTGTATGTGCATCATCTTCATTCCCATGAATCGATTTGCTTAGCTCAAAAGTTGTTATTGTTAAAACTGATGGAAATTTACGCTGTAGGAGATCAAGATCAGAAGATGAATAAGTTAGCAGTGGATTGCATTAAAATTTATGTTTGTCATCTGAATTTTAACCTAATCAAAGCATGAGCATTAGAGCAAACCCAACATTACAAAGCCTGAGAAATTGTGTGCTCTCTCTTTTACTTTTTGTTGACCAATTCATAATTAAAATTTCCATTAGTTCGATTATATGTATTTTCTGCGCGACTCTGTAGGCTCATGCAACTGTGCTGGTTCTATTTGAAACTGCTTGATGCAGAACATGATTAATAAACCAGTCGTTCAATGAATTACGCGAGGCATGTTAAAACTTCTCAAGAACTATGCACTTAGCTTATGTACTTTGCGGGATTACACTGGGTTTGTTGTTGTTGTTGAGTGTGTTGGCTGACATGCATCTTTTTCTCTTAAATGGCCTGCAATCTGAGTATGCACGATCAGAATTATTTCTAGGTGAATATTGCTGCTATTACTATGCACCTCATCTCAGTTTGATATTCTTGATTGTTAAAATTTTCTTGCATCTGCTAAATATGGACGTGGCTCTCCCATCTTGACCGTTTTTGGGTATTAAATCTCTTAATTATAGAGAACAGTTGAAAAAATGTCATAAGCCATTTGGAATTTTTGCATCGCAGCGATGAACTAAATATTTCATTAAAGAACTTCTCTTGAAACTGTTAGGATCGGGAACCCGGGTAGTGCGGAATTTAGCCAAACAACGGTATAATGACAATAACAAAGACAATGGAAGTTGATAACAACGGAAATTAAATCAGATAAAGAAGACACCAATTTAATGTGGTTCGGTCAAAGTGACCTACGTCCACAAGCGGAGAGGAGCAATTTCACTATACGAATAAGAGTACAAAAGAGAGTACAAAATTAGAGTAAATACTCTAATTAATCCCAAATATCCTAAGAGAATAACCCCACAAGATCACTCCAAAGAAAGGGTTCACACAAGTGCTTCCCAACACTTAACTCTCATATAAAACGCTCTTAATAAAGGAGAAAAGAAAGAAACAAGAAATGAAGACTCAAGTCTTGTTGGTATGTCTAAAATGAACTAATATCTTCCCATAGGCAAAAAAGTCTTGGCCTCTTAGGTGTAAAAGAAGAGATACAACTTGTGCAAATGATGTCCACCACACAATGCAATATTTTTGGGTCCCAAAAAATATTGCCAACAAAGTCTACACTTTGCAAAGATGTTTATGCTTATGTGAGATTGACTCCATTAGCCAAAATATTGGTCATAATTACAGAAACTGTGAATTCTTTGTTAAAGAACTTCTCTTGAAACTGTTATTATGAATGATGAAGTACGTGAGTCGGCATGTTTTTAATTTTCTTTTTTTTTTCTATGATTACCTCACTCACACACAAATCTAAAATGGAAAATGGGATGAAGTTCCCTTTTTATTATAACTTAAAGTTGATGTCTAGGCGTGCCCCCGGTCGCTGCCCCCGATTGAAGGAAACCAAATACATGCATTAGAAAAATTCCAGCAGTTGTTTAAGTCCAAATTTCGATCCGTTAACCGTCCGAAACTCACCCGAGGCCCTCGAGACCTCAACCAAATACACCAATAAATCCTAAAACATCATACGAACTTAGTCGAAACCTCAAATCACATCAAACAACGCTAAAACCACGAATCATACCCCAATTCAGGCTTCATGAAACTTAAGAATTTTAAACTTCTACATTTTTTGCCGAAACCAAACAAATCAATTCTGGTTGACCTCAAATTTTGCACATAAGTCATAAATGACATAACAGAGCTATAAAAATTTTTAGAACTGGATTCAGACCCCGATATCAAAAAGCAACTCCCCGGTCAAACTTCCAAACTTGAATTCCTATTTTAGCCATTTCAAGCCTAATTTAACTATGGACTTCCAAATAAAATTTCTGACACGCTCCTAAGTCCAAAATCACCATACGAAGTTGTTGAAATCATCAAAATTCTATTCCGAAGTCGTTTATACATAAGTCAATATCCGATCAACCTTTTCAACTTAAGTTTTTAACCTTGAGACTAAGTGTCTTAGTTCATTCCGAAATCTCTCCAGACTCGAACTGACTACCCCGGCAAGTTAAAATACAGCTATAAAGTACAGAATGAGCAGTAAATAGGGGAGTGGGGCTACAACTCTCAAAACGACCGGCCGGGTCGTTACATCCTCCCTCTCTTTAATAAGAATTCGTCCTCCCAAGAGTTATTTTCAAGCCACCACATCACTATTTCATCTTACCATGCATATACCCATTGGTGATCCCATGCCACCCTATTCCATTTAGGCTTGGCAATACCATGTAATTGAAGATCATTACTTCAACCTTAGCCCATAAACCTTGGAATTCAATTTCCAACATTCGGGATTTCTATTCAAGATCCGAATCTCACATCTATATACTGTATAAGTCTAAACAAACTGTATCAAGCCATAGCCATAACTCCAGATATAATCGCATAAAATACTACACAACTCGCATACTCGCAGCACCATTCTCGATCACAGTAACTACTCAAAACCAACCCTGTACTGATATTAAACCCCATATCAAACAAAACCTCATTCTAAAACATTCGTACACTGCTGATAATGAAAGAAACAACTCATAACCCCTTGTCAGATCAACAAGTCATGAAGCTTTCTCGCCCAACCAGAATCATAATCACCTTCTAAGACGACTTTCAATATTATCCTCCCAATATACCATAATAAAATATGATAGTACCTATTCTAGGTCCAATGATCATATATTATTAAACACAACTATCCCACAGACATGTCATACCAATACAACTCAAGCCACAACTGCGCAACCTTGTACCCAAAATGGTAGATGTCTCAAAGAAGAGAACCGCATTGCAAGTTTAACAAGCACCACCACAACTGCAATGCTATAAGCTCATCATATATAGTAGAACCAATACACACGAATTTAATAACAGTAACCAGCTCTTCTAGATCTCACATTAACATCACTCGTATAGACAACTCATGTGTTGTAGTATCAATATCTGGACCCGCACGGACAACTCAAGTGCTATAATATCAATATCTGGATCTGCACGGACAACTCACATGCCAATAATATAATCCGCCTGGCATGGTCACAGGCCTCCAGTCCAAGCATATCATACAGGAGCAATCAAATAAGTACACATGTATATGATAAATGAATTAAGATTCTCATGCTCCTAGACTGGTATAAATAACACGCCATAAAGTAGGCAGGTGCAAAGTGTGCTATCAGCACTCAAATCGGCAAGTTAACGCAGAAATAGTAACTACCCAATTTATTCAGGGAATTAGCCTCTTTGTAACCTCAAGTGTAATCCAGATAGTTTTCAAAAAAGGTACGAATACGAGAAACATTATAACTTTACCCTTAACAGTCAACTCTAGGAATATCTTTGCCTAAGCATTCTTCCGAGTATGAATACTTGCCCCGATGCCCGCACATGGTTCAAACCTCCCATATGTACGCACTTGTGGCGCGCAACTATCAAAAATAATTAATGCAATTAGTGCTTCCACTGAGTTTAAATAAAATACTCACCTCAACAAGGTCTCAACCCTGAAACAATTTGCTTCTGAGAAATCTCAATCCCCCAAATTCATAGAACACATGAACCACCGTAACTGATCACAACTCCAACACTCGAATGACTATCACATCCTTCATGCAAGATCATCTCACTAGGAATACTTTCATAATTCTTTCGTGTCGCATAGCAATAATTGGAATATCATCAGTCTATCACCTAGGTGAGTATCGCAATACCGATGAACATCCGTAAGTCAAAATACAATGCGCCTTCTATAATACGCACCCTTCTCAGGGATTACCGAGCATTTATAACATTAATCTAAATATCTAAAACTGACCATTCTATCCAGAATTCGTGACCTTCCCTTCAAGAATAAACTGCCACCTTGTACATGTAAATCTTAATCCCGCACAACACACCACATCTATCATGCCATCATGTGACAAGCACGAGAATCTCATTATCAACTCTGAGTCACCAGCAAATTACATACTCGGTCAGTTAGAAACCTCCCTCTTGCTTCATTCCAAGAGAAAATCACAACACACAATACGTTCCCCACACCGGTAGAAAATATCCGGCTCAAACTATGGTTGAAACTATCAAGAACACTTTGAAATCCATTTGCACATAACAAGCTATCAAAACTGAATTCCTCTAACTCGACCAAGCCACGCAGGTCACCAACCCAAGAATATTGCCACCAAAATATTTGTACAATCTCACCACATCATAATTACCCAAAAGAATCGAGCATACTATTACCATACTGGTCTAGCCTACTACCTAGTTATCCTATTTACTTCGAGTTTCTTCTGAATTACCCTCAAGTTGATAATTTTCCTTATCAGAACACTACGATCCTTACCCACAACTCACTACAAGACATCCTAACATAAAACCATACCGCCCCAAGGCCCATAAGCCACTGTATTCTTCTTAAGCACCACAAAAGTACCACAACCGAGACTCCCACACTGAAAAGACCTTACGTGGACTTAAAATTATTTCTTTTTACCTTTCTTGCACTGAAATGTAGAATCCATAGTCATATAGAATTACCGCAAGTCCCGGCACCATCCAATGTAAATAACTGATTCTGGCAATATACAAATTTTGAAAAAAGTTTAATTGACACATACATTTTGAATCCATTAGAACCCTTTCGAAAGTCACCCATTATACTCAAATCTAAATTGCACTGCCCAAACGGGCCGAAAGACATAAGCCTCATTAGCACAACATCCCCCAAAGAAGTAACCCTGCCTTAACACCACCAATCAAATTCATACTTCGTGCGCACTACATCCTTCAAAATGACAATTTAATCATTTCATGATTTTTCATATTTTCATAAAGTGCAATATAACCCGCAATCAAGAATTTTTCTTACTCGAATCATCCTCGATCTCAACCTCTGCAAGCCATAACTAATCAACAAGTATGCCTCGGACCAAAACCAATACTGCACATAAGCGTGCAATCAAATCGTAGATAGCAAACTCCCCTACTTGGCTCAAAGCCATATAGCAAAATATCTGATAACTCACCATACCCATACTCTACTATTGACAAAATCCCGCAGTAAATTCCACGAAAATTATTCACAAGCTCAGGTAACACAAACCATAAAATACCTAAAATCATCTACTAAACTCGCCTTCATCCCCATGATGGACAAATCAACTTTATCAACTGATCCAAACTCAAATCTCAACACATATACCCCACTGGGAGAAAAGAAACCCTCCACTCAACATTATAAGGTACACATAGGGATACTGCCGAATGCATAAGTCCAAACGCACAAGTTCTCACAATCAAAAATATCGAGCTTAAGCTGCGGTCTATAGAGGTGTTCAAAACCGAACCGAAACCGAAAATCGAACCGCAAAAGTAGCTTAATGGCTTATTGGTATCGGGTTAACGGTTTAACGGACGGGGAACAGATTAAAATTTTTTTATTAACGGCTTATCGGTTTGGGGGCGGATTATTCAATTTTCTTAACGGATAATCCGTTAACCCGTTAAGAATATATATATTAAATATCAAAAATAATATGGTGGTATGTATATAGAAAGTATGGACTAGTACACTGCTCACTTCCATCCTAATGATTGAGCTTCTTTCAACTATCAATTCCCATTAACAAGTGTTGGTCGCCAAAATAAATGCCTTTTCTTTTCTATTTTTCCGGGTCACCGCTCTATTAAATATAGAGAAAAGGTGACACTCGAGCTAACTAGTCTATGTTTTCTCTTTTCCATTTTTTTTTCAGATCAAGATTCAAGGCATTTGTTGCTAGAAAATCACATCTAATAACATTGTCTAATGAATTTGTAGTAGAATTTTGAAGTCTTTTTAAGACAAATAGATGGTTATAACTTGCTGCCTTCTATTGTATCAGTATGTTTGTAGAATGTGCAGATTAGTGTATATCCAGACTTATAATTGTATCAGTATGTTGCCAAAATAGGCCTTTGTAATACAGATTCAAATAGGCCGATAGACCGCCCGATAATAGCTAAACCGATACCTTATCGGGTGGCTAGCGGATTAATACATTTAAAAGTTGATAACCGATAAGACGAACCATTAAGCGTAAATAACCGCCTGATCCGCCTGATAAGCAGCCCTAGCGGTCTAAACCTGGCCTCAAGTCCTCCAGACTGGCCCATCACCAAAACACATAATACTCACCTCGAACCTCATTCCTGGAATCACAAGCTGGCGATGCACAGACGATACCGAGCGCTCACATGCGCACACAAATGCGTGGAAGGAATTCAAAGAGTTATGTTTCAAGTTGAATCAATGTCACATGATAGAATACAAGAAAATGAAATTCCTAAGGGTTCGGCAGCCTCTCGAAGATAAGTACAGACGTCTCCGCACCGATTCGCAAGAGTCTACTAAACCTGCTCATGACTCATGAGACCTATGTAACCTAGGCTCTGATACCAACTTGTCACGACCCAAAATCTCAACTGTCGTGATGGCGTCTATATCAATACTAGGCAAGCCGACAACCTCAATGAACCACAATTTCTCTTAAGTTTGAAAATAAAATATTTCAATCCAGTGGAAAAATCTCACAAATACATATATAAATACACTCCCAAAATTCGGTATCACTGCGTACATGAGCATCTAATATGAATACAAAGTTTGACTGATAAAACACTGTATGAAAGTATAGAACAGTACAATAACCGAAGGAAAGAGAGACAAGGTCAGCGGACGCCGAGCAACTACCTTGATAGTCTCCAAGTGGTAGCACACTAAGGTCTAACAGTCGCCGTGTCCGAAAGCACTTGGATCTGCGCACGAGGTGCAGAGTGTAGTATGTGTACAATCAACTCAATAAGTAACAAGACTAACCTCTGGGCTGAAAGTAGTGACGAGCTCCACAGGTACAGTCCAGTACATAAATAATGGTACAGAAATATAGGCATGCTTTCAAGTTCAACAGTTAAACTCAGTACAACCAAAATAGATTAATACTGCATGATATGAGAAATGTGACATTTCAGTGGAAAGACCTCATGTACTACTAGTCACTAATCATTCGGTCACTCGGTACTATTTATGGAAAATCCAGCTATCACGACCTAAATTATCCCTCCGTAAGGTATCGTGATGACACCTAGTCTTTACGACTAGGTAAGCCTAATATTGCAAAAAATATAAAGAAAACACAATATTTTAAAGATAAACAACATATTATAAATAGCCAAGAGTAGTACCACTCGGCATATACAAAATAAATTTTCAAGACCCGGAATATCACTAAGTCACAAGCTGCTATAATCTATGTAGCTCTATACAAAAGTCTGAAGATAATAAAGAAAGTCTCTAGGCGAGAGAGTAGAAGGGGACTCCGAAGATCTGAGGACTCAAGCAGTAGTACCTTGAAGTCTCCTAAAATCAGCAGCACGTACTAACCCCGAGGCTGATAGCTCGCACCTGGATCTGCACACGAAAACATGTGCAGGGAAGGGCATGAGTACACCACAATGGTACCCAGTAAGTGCCAAGCCTAACCTCGGTCAAGTAGTGACGAGGTCAGGTCAAGGCCCTACCGGAGTAAATATAATAAATTAAATAGTAAAAAGATATAAGTAAAATTTATGGTAACACAGTTAAGGAGATTCTCGAAAATTTAACAGTTAAGGGAGCCCTCGGCTCAAACAAGGTAAACACAGTGGAAAATCTCCCGGAATACCATCCCGTAGTTCCGAATAAATATGCAGTACAAGGGGATCTCCCGAAATACGTCCGTAGTCCCAAAATAAATATGCAGTGCTGGGGGATCTCCCAGAATACGTCTCTATTCCCAAAGTAAATATGCAGTGCTAGGGGATCTCCCGGAATACGTCCGTAGTCCCAAAGTAAATATGCAGTGCTGGGGGATCTCCCGGAATACGTCCGTAGTCCCAAAACAAATATGCAAGACAGGGGAATCTCCTGGAATACATCCGTAGCCCCAATTTAAATATGCAACGCAAGATGAAATGGCATGTATGGCATCGAGTTATACAGTTTATACTGAACACAGATAAGGAAAATAGGTATTTAACTAAGCATGGCGCACAGAATGTCAAATAGGTATTTAAAACATGTAAGCATGCTTTTCTAGTCTAAACTACACAATTAAACATATTAGTACAATTTAATAAGAGAAGTAATTTATGATTTAAAAAGGATAGACATGATTTTTTTGCAATAATAGCCCGTGTACGTACTCGTCACCTCACGTATACGGCGCCCACATACCAAATTATATCAAGATATCCTAAGGGGGAAGTCCCCAACACAAGGTTAGGGAAGCCACTTATCTCGAACCGCTCAAATCTCCTCGATAACACATTCTTGCCATGAGTATCCGACTCCAAATGGCCCGAATCTATTCAAATAAATTGCATAATGTAAATATAACTACAAGTAACTAATTTAGCCAATTAATTTGAAGCTAAAGCGTGAAATTAGGAAAAACGCCCAACAAGTCACCCCAGGCCCACGTCTCGGAATCGGGTAAAAGTCGCAAAATACGAACACACATTCACTCACGAGTTTACTCGTACCAAAATTACTCAAATCCGATACCAAAATCTCGATCAAAACCCCAAAATTCGGCCTAAGAATATTTCTCAATTTTTCACCCCAAATCCGAAATTTAACGATGAATTCAAGTATAGATTAGTTGAATATAACCATAAAGGAGTTAGGAATCATTACCCAAATATTTCCTCCGAAAATCTCTCCAAATTTCGCCTTCTACCGAGCTCTCAATCAAATTTTTCTGTTATGAACTCAACCCTCGTTTTTGAACCTTAAATTCTGCCCAGGTGCGTACTTCTTCGCGAACGCGACATCACGATCGCGAACGCGATGAACAATCTTCCACTGCTCAAAATTCCTCTTTCACAAATGCGAGGGGACTCTCGCGAACGCGTACCTTCCACTGACGGACCCTTCGCGGACGCGGGAACCTCTTCGCGAACGCGTAGGCTTAATGCCCGAAGCTTCCTCTGCTTCGTTCCTCTACGCGAACGCGAGGATCATATCGCGAACGCGTAGTCTTAAGGTCCCACACCTTCGCAAACGCGGGAACAACATCGTGAACGCGAAGAACAACTTCGCTGCCTTTCCCAAATGCACTATGCGATCGCGAGGCTCCTCTCGCGAACGCGATGAAGGATGTTTTCTGCAATAAAACACCAGAAATCTGCTACTTCTCTAAGTCCAAAGATGACTCGTTGAGCATCCGAAACACACCCGAGGCCCCCGGGACCTCGACCAAACATACCAACCAATCCTAAAACACCATACGAACTTAGCCGAGCTCTCAAATCACATCAAACAATAACAAAATCATGAATTAAGCACGGATTCAAGCCTAAGAATTTAAAATTTTCCAAATTCTACAAATGACGCCGAACCACATCAAATCTAGTCCGAATGACCTCAAATTTTACACACAGGTCACAAATGACACTACGAACCTACAGCTACTCTCAGAATTCCATTCCAAGCTCTATATCAAAATTTCCACTATCGGCCGAAATCGCCGAAAAACTAACTTTCGCCAATTCAAGTGTCACGACCCAATTTCACCTATAGGTCATGATGGCGCCCAACACTACAGCTAGGCAAGCTAACAAATAAGTCAATCGTACATTGGTTAAACTTTTATTTCAAAAAAATAATGAAATACTAACTTCTACCAATGTGTGTGCCAAGACCCGGTGTCACAAGTGCATGAGCATCTAGTAGATTATACAAAACTCCAAATACTGTCTGAAATGAAATAGATAGAATATAAATATAAGAAGAGATATTTAAATAATAACTGAAATAAAACTAGGATATTTAAATCAGCATGATTTACAAAAAAATTACAATAATTTATTTAATCAGCGGAAATAATCAAATTCCTTCAAATGTAACAATTCTCAATATATTAATTAAATTCCTTCAATTCAAATAAATTTTAATTTATCAATTAAATCTCATTTAAAGGAGTAACAATTAATTCCTAAACAAGCAAGAATAATAATTCATTAAATTTCAAGGATTTTCCAAGTTATTAATTAGCTTCACAAGCTGAAATAAATTATTAAAGTATCGTGTAATTATTATTATTAAGCACGATTTCTGCCGAGGACGTATGGCCCAATCCAAAGTATCGTGTACACTGCCGAGGGACGTGCGACGCGATCCATATATGCATCTATCCTGTCGAGGCGTTCGGCCCGCTCCACAAGAAAGGAGGACATTTTCTTATGTGCCTATGGAAGGAGAGTATATTTATTATAAGGTAAATTCGGGAGGAGAACAATTTCTTTTAACAATTAATTGATTTAAACAAACAATCAAGCCTATGAGATTTTCATCCTTTAATATCTTTATCTAACAATTCACAATATATTCATATAGATATCAATTAATATAAATAAATCAAAGAATACAATTTACACAAGTAAGGCATGCTTTGAGTCCTAAACTACCCGGACTTTAGCATTAATAGTAGCTACGCACGGACTCTCGTCACCTCGTGCGTACGTAGCCCCTACAATTAGCAACAATTATTTAATTTTAATCACCTCTGAGGTAATTTTCCTCTCACAAGATTAGACAAGAGACTTACCTCGTCTTGCTCCAATTTAATCCACTATAAGGCCTTTTCCACGATTATCCAACTCCGTCTGGCTCGAATCTAGCCAAAATAATTCGATACAATCACTAAATATTATAGGAATCAATTCTATAAGAAAATACTATATTTTTAAGAAAAGATCCCGAAATTAATTAAAAATTCGCCCGCGGGGCTCACATCTCGGAATTCGGCGAAAGTTATGAAATCCGATAACCCATTCAATTACGAGTCCAACCATACCAGTTTCACTCAAACCCGACTCCGAATC
The DNA here is from genome assembly GCF_000715075.1 of Nicotiana tabacum. Lineage (NCBI taxonomy): Eukaryota > Viridiplantae > Streptophyta > Magnoliopsida > Solanales > Solanaceae > Nicotiana > Nicotiana tabacum. Next base: position 12,941,421 of record NC_134097.1, on the reverse strand, counting down.
GATACCGAAATCTCAAAATTTTGTTTCTATGAGATTTCTAAACTTTTCCAAATTTTAATCTTAAAACACTAATTAAATTGTGAAAACAATGATATACTTGTATATGTAGACCAAATCCGAGTTAGAATCACTTACCCCAATGTTTTTCCCTAGAAAATCTGCCAAAAGTCGTCTCTGCTCAAGCTCAAGTTCGTCAAAAATGGCAAATGGGACGAATGCCCTCTTTTTTTATAAAACTGCCCAGCAGCCTTCAGAACTGGTCCTCGAACTGGGCCTTGATCGCGGCTTCGATCACAGGCTCGAGCCTGGACCTCGGTCATGGCCTCGATCAGGGCATCGAGGTTGGGCCTTCGATCATAGCCTCAATCATGGCATCGAGCTTGAGCCTTGGATTGTGACCCTCGATCTTAGGTCTCGATCCTGGCCCTCGAGCCTTACCTTCGATCATGGCCCTCGAGCTGGACCTTCAATCATGGCCCTCGAGTTGGACCTTCGATCATGGCTTCGATACACTAGCTCGAGCCTGTACCTCGTCAACCCTGGGCTTGATACCTGGGCTCGATATCTGGGCTCGATATCTGGGCTCGATCACAACCTAGAATGTCCAACAGAAGAGGAAATATTGCAGCAGCTTTTTAACTCAAATTTTTGATCCGTTAACCATCCGAAACTCACCCGAGGCCCTCGGGACCTCAACCAAATATACCAACAAGTCCTAAAACATCATACAAACTTAGTCGAACCTCTAAATCACATCAAACAACGCTAAAATCATGAATCATACCCCAATTCAAGCTTAATGATACTAAGAGTTTTCAACTTCTACATTCAATGTCGGAACCTATCAAATCAACTCCGATTGACCTCAGATTTTACACACAAGTCATAAATTACATAATGGAGCTATGAAAATTTTCGGAACTGGATTCTGATTCCGGTATCAAAAAGTCAACTCATCGGTCAAACTTCCAAACTTAAATTCTTGTTTTCAGCCATTTCATGCCTAATTTAACTACGGACTTCCAAATAAAATTTCGAACACGCTCCTAAGTCCAAAATTACCATACGGAGCTGTTGGAATCATCAAAATTCTATTCCGGGGTTGTTTTTCTCAAAATGTTGACCGAAGTCACACTTAGCACTGTAAGGCCAACTTAAGGAACCAAATGTTCCGGTTTTACCCCAAACACTTCCAAATCCCGAACCAACCATCCCCGCAAGTCATAAATCATTACAAGCACCTATGGGCAGTTTTATTTTAGGGAACGGGATTCTAAAAGTTAAAATGACCGATTGGGTCATTACATTCTCCACCTCTTAAACAAACGTTCGTCCTCGAACGGGTTTAGAATTGTACCTGGAGTGCTGAATAAGTGTGGATATCTGCTCCGCATGTCTTCCTCGGCCTCCCAAGTTGCTTCCTCGACTAGTTGGCCCCTCCACTAGACTTTTACTACAGAAATTCTCTTGGACCTCAACTGGCGAACCTGTTTATCAACAATGGCAATTGGCTCCTCTTCATAACCCAAGCTATTATCTAGCTGAACTGTGCTGAAGTCTAACACATGTGACAGGTCGGCATGACATTTCCGGAGCATAGATACGTGAAAAATCGGATGAACTCCCGATAGGCTGGGAGACAATGCAAGCTCATAAGCAACCTCCCCAACTCGTTTCAACACCTCAAATGGGCCTATAAACCTTGGGCTCAACTTGCCCTTCTTCCCGAATCTCAAAATTCCCTTCATCGGCGAAACCTTCAAGAGAACGTTTTCACCTACCATAAATGATATATCACGTGCTTTCTGATCCGCGTAACTCTTTTGTCTGGACTGTGCTGTACGAAGTCGCTCCTGAATAAACTTTACCTTTTCCAAGGCATCCCTTACCAAATCAGTACCATATAACTTAGCCTCACCTGGCTCAAACCATCCGATAGGTGAACGACATCGCCGACCATATAAAGCCTCAAATGGAGCCATATCGATGCTGGATTGGTAACTGTTATTATAAGCAAACTCGGCCAAAGGCAGGAAACGATCCCAGTGACCTCCAAAGTCAATCACACATGCCCTGTGCATATCCTCCAAAATCTGAATTGTCCTCTCTCACTGTCCATCGGTTTGCGGATGAAAGGCTGTGCTGAGCTCTACACGGGTCCCCAACTCACTCTGTACTGCTCTCTAGAAATGTGAAGTAAACTGAGGACCTCTATCTGATATGATGGAAATTGGCACACCGTGCAACCGAACTATCTTCTGAATATAAATCTGGGCCAACCTCTCTGAAGTATACGTAGTCACAATAGGAATAAAATGTGCCGACTTAGTTAACCTGTCAACAATCACCCAAACTGCATCAAACTTCCTCAAGGTCCGCGGCAACCCAACTACAAAATCTATAGTAATTCGTTCCCATTTCCACTCTGGTATGGTCATCTGCTGAAGTAGGCCAACTGGCCTCTGGTGCTCATATTTAACTTGCTGGCAATTTAGACACCGAGTTACATACTCAACTATGTCCTTTTTCATTCATCGCCACCAATAATGCTGCCTCAAGTCACGATACATCTTCGTAGCACCTGGATGAATAGAATATCGAGAACTGTGTGCCTCCTCCAGGATCGTTTTCCTCAGTTCATCCACATTAGGAACACACAGACGATCATGGAGTCGTAGAACACCATCTGCACCAATAGTGACTTCCTTGGCACCACCTCATAGTACCGTTTCACGAAGAACCACCAGGTGTGGGTCATCATACTGTAGAGCCTTGATCTGCTCAAATAGTGAAGATTGGGCCACAACACATGCAAGAACTTGGCTGGGCTCTGAAATATCCAGCCTCACAAGTCTGTTAGCCAAGGACTGAATATCTGAGGCTAATGGCCTTTCCTCTGCTGAAATGAAAGCCAAACTACCCATACTCTCCACCTTTCTGCTCAAGGCATCTGCAACCACATTTTCTTTGCCCGGATGATACAAGATAGTAATATCATAATCTTTTAGTAACTCCAGCCATCTGCGCTGTCTCAAATTTAGGTCCCTCTGCTTGAACAAATGCTGCAAACTGCAATGATCAGTGTAAACTTCACAAGACACCCCATAAAGATAATGCCTCCAAATCTTAAGAGCGTGAACAATCGCAGCTAACTCCAAATCATGTACCGGATAATTCTTTTCGTAGGGCTTCAGCTGACATGAAGCATATGCAATAACTTGCCCTTCCTGAATCAATACACAACCCAAGCCAACGCGCGAAGCGTCACAATACACTGTATACATCCCCGAACCGGAAGGCAACACTAACACTGGTGCTGTAGTCAATGATGTCTTGAGCTTCTGAAAGCTCACCTCACAATCATCGGACCATCGGAATGGAGCACCCTTCTGGGTTAATTTGGTCAAAGGTGCTGCAATAGATGAAAAACCTTCCATGAACCGACGATAATAACCTGCCAAACCTAGAAAACTCCTGATCTCCGTCGCCGAAGTGGGACGATGCCAATTCTGAACTGCCTCAATCTTTTTGGGATCAACTTTAATACCTTCGCCCGATACAATATGTCCCAAAAATACTATAGACTCAAGCCAGAACTCACATTTAGAGAACTTAGCATATAACTTTTACTCTCGCAATGTCTGAAGCACTACTCTCATATGCTGCTCATGCTCCTCCTTACTACGTGAGTAGATCAAAATGTCATCAATGAAGACAATGACAAATGAATCAATATATGGCCTGAATACCCTGTTCATCAGATCCATAAACACTGCCGGGGCATTAGTTAAACCGAAAGACATTACTAGAAACTCATAATGACCATATCTAGTACGGAAAGCAGTTTTCGGAATATCCGAATCTCGAATCTTCAACTGATGATACCCCGACCTCAAATCGATCTTAGAGAACACCCTAGCACCCTGCAACTGATCAAATAAGTCATCAATACGCGGCAACGGGTACTTGTTTTTAATAATGACTTTGTTCAATTGGCGATAATCATTACGCATCCGCATTGTTCCATCCTTCTTTTTCACAAATAATACTGGTCCACCCCAAGGCGATACACTCGGTCTGACAAACCCTTTGGCTAGTAACTCTTCAAGCTGTTCTTTCAATTCTTTCGGAGCCATGCGATACGGTGGGATAGATATAGGCTGGGTATCTGAATCCAAGTCAATACAGAAATCAATATCACGATCAGGTGGCATACCTGGAAGAACTGACGGAAATACATCGGGGAACTCCCGAACTACAGGCATTGAATCAATAGCCGGAGTCTCTACAATAGTATCCCGAACATTGGCTAGATAAGCCAAACAACCCTTCTCAACCATGTGTTAAGCCTTTATAAAAGAAATAACTCGATTAAATGAACTAACAGGCGAACCCTTCCACTCCAGCTTAGGCAATGCTGGAATAGCCAAGGTAACAGTCTTGGCATGACAATCTATAATAATATGATATGGAGATAACCAGTCCATGCCCAGAATAATTTCAAAATCGGTCATCTCAAGTAATAGGAGATCTTCTCTAGTTTCATAACCACAGAATGTAATAATACAGGACCGGTAGATTCGGTTCAAAACAACAGAATCGCCCATAGGAGTGGACACATAAACTGGAGTACTCAAGGACTCACGAGAAATACCCAGGAATAGAGCAAATAGATATGACACATATGAATACGTAGATCCTGGATCAAATAATACTGAGGCATCTTTGCCACAAACAGAAATTATACCCGTACTCACGGCATTTGAGGCCTCTGTATCTGGTCTAGCCGGAAAAGCATAGAACCGAGCTGGAGCACCAACTGGCTGGCCTCCGCCTGGCTGACCTCCACCCCTAGGACGACCCCTACCCACCTGTCCTTCACCTCTGGGTGGTCGGACTACTGGTGGAGCAACTGGTCCGGTAAGCATAGGCTGCTGACCCTGCTGTACTGGTCTACCCCGAAGCCTGGGGAAAAACCTCTGCATGTGACTGGGATCCCCGCACTTGTAACAAATCTTCGGTGCGATGGGCTGCTGACTAAGTGTCTGGACCTAGGGACCTGAATACCCACTGGGAGGACCCTAAATAGCTGGTGGGCGGTAAGAACTCTCTGGGATAGCACTGAGATAAGGTCGCACTGGAGCACCTCAAGGAGGTGGTGGTGCTGGATATGGGGGTCTACTGGACTATCCCCTCACGAACTGACCTCTGCCCCCGGACGGAGCACCTCTGAACTCTCCAGAGTACCTGAACCGCTTATCTCTCATAATCTGCTCTCGGCTCTGCTGACGTACACCCTCAATCCTCCATGATATCTCCACAACTCGCTCATAAGAAGTACCCATCTCAACCTCTCGAGCCATAGTGGCCTGAATACCAGTATGTAAACCGGCTACAAACCTTCGCACTCTCTCCGCCTCAGTAGGGAGTATCATTAGTGCATGGCGAGATAATTCAGCAAACCTCGCCTCATAATCAGTCACTGACATCTGACCCTGCTGGAGCTGCTCAAACTGAAACCGCAGCTCTTCCCTCTGGGAGGGTGGAATATACTTGTCCAAGAAGATACGGGTGAACTTGTCCCAAGTCATGGGAGGAGAATTTGCTGGTCTGCCAAGAGCATAAGACTGTCACCATCTACGGGCTCTACCCTCTAGCTGAAAAGTAGCGAAATCAACCCCATGGGATTCCAATATCCTCATGTTGTACAGTCTATCCTTGGAACGATCAATGAAATCCTGTGGATCCTCATGTCGCTCACCCCCGAAGACATGAGGATGTAGTCTAGTCCATCTGTCCAATAGTTTCTGAGGATCGGCGGCTACAGCTAACCTGGGCTCAGGTGTAGCTGCTGCCACTGGCTGGACTCCACCCATGGGTAGTGCACCCTGGGTCTGATATACATCAGCTGCCTGTCCATGAGCCTGCGCGGTAGGGGTCTGTGCTCCCTCGCCCGCCTGAGATGTGGCTGGGTCTGCCGTAAATAAATCGGCCTGAGTCATATTGTCCATGAATCGCAGCATACGACCCATGACATCCTGAAATCTCGGTGCAGATGTGAAGTCCATCGGAGCTGGCTCTACCACAGGCACCTCACCCTGCTCCTCAATAATGGGATTCTCTGCTGGATCCACTGGCGGCATAACCGGAATAGTCCTGGGACGTCCTCGCCCTCTACCACGGGCTGGAGCCCTCCCTCGGCCTCTAGCAACTGGGGGAGTAGCTCTTCCCTGGTCTGGAATCTCATTAGAGCGTGTTCTCACCATCTGTGAGAGAATAAGAGAAGGATATTTAGTACTACATCAATTGCACGATGGAATATGAAGAAAGGTAGTTTCCTAACACCATATAGCCTCTCGAAGATAAGTACAGATGTCTCTGTGCCGATCCGCAAGACTCTATTAGGTCTGCTCATAACTTGTGAGACCTACGTGAACCAAGTGCTCTGATACAATGTTGTCACGACCCAATTTCACCTATAGGTCATAATGGCGCCCAACACTACAGCTAGGTAAGCCAACTAATAAGTCAATCGTACATTGGTTAAACTTTTATTTCAAGAAAATAATGAAATACTAACTTCTACCAATGTGTGTGCCAAGACCTGGTGTCATAAGTACATGAGCATCTAGTAGATTATACAAAACTCCAAATACTGTCTGAAATGAAATAGACAGAATATAAATATAAGAAGAGACACTGGTAGCTGCAGAACAGCTCAGAAAGGCAGCTCACCACTATGCCTCGGGATGACGTGGGTATGTGATGATAGGTCCTCCACTAGTACATGTCTCAGATCCCGCACAAAAAGTGCAGCAAGTTTAGTATGAGTACGTAAACAACGTGTACCCAGTAAGTATCAAGCCTAATTTCGAAGTGGTAGAGACGAGATGGCCGACTTTGACATCACTATGGGTCAATAATAATAACTGAAATAAAACTAAGATATTTAAATCAGCATGATTTACAAAAAAATTACAATAATTTATTTAATCAGCGGAAATAATCAAATTCCTTCAAATGTAACAATTCTCAATATATTAATTAAATTCCTTCAATTCAAATAAATTCCAATTTATCAATTAAATCTCATTTACAGGAGTAACAATTAATTCCTAAACAAGCAAGAATAATAATTTATTAAATTCCAAGGATTTTCCAAGTTATTAATTAGCTTCACAAGCTAAAATAAATTATTAAAATATCGTGTAATTATTATTATTAAGTACGATTTCTGCCGAGGACGTACGGCCCGATCCAGAGTGTCATGTACACTGCCGAGGGACGTGCGGCGTGATCCATAGATGCATCTATCCTGCCGAGGCGTTCGGCCCGCTCCACAAGAAAGGATGATATTTTCTTATGTGCCTCCGGAAGGAGAGTATATTTATTATAAGGTAAATTCGGGAGGAGAATAATTTCTTTTAACAATTAATTGATTTAAACAAACAATCAAGCCTATGAGATTTTCATCCTTTAATATCTTTATTTAACAATTCACAATATATTCATATAGATATCAATTAATATAAATAAATCAAAGAATACAATTTACACAAGTAAGGCATGCTTTGAGTCCTAAACTATCCGGACTTTAGCATTAATAGTAGCTACGCACGGCGTACGTAGCCCCCCACAATTAGCAATAATTATTTAATTTTAATCACCTATGAGGTAATTTCCCCCTCACAAGATTAGATAAGAGACTTACCTCGTCTTGCTCCAATTTAATCCACAATAAGGCCTTTTCCACGATTATCCAACTCCGTCTGGCTCGAATCTAGCCAAAATAATTCGATACAATCACTAAATATTATAGGAATCAATTCTATAAGAAAATACTATATTTTTAAGAAAAGATCCCGAAATTAATTAAAAATTCGCCCGCGGGGGCCACATCTCGGAATCCGGCAAAAGTTATGAAATCCGACAACACATTCAATTACGAGTCCAAACATACTAGTTTCACTCAAATCCGACTCCGAATCAATACCGAAATCTCAAAATTTTGTTTCTATGAGATTTCTAAACTTTTCCAAATTTTAATCTCAAAACACTAATTAAATTGTGAAAACAATGATATACTTGTATATGTAGACCAAATCCGAGTTAGAATCACTTACCCCAATATTTTTTCCTTGAAAATCTGCCAAAAGTCGTCTCTGCTCAAGCTCAAGTTCGTCAAAAATGGCAAATGGGACGAATGCCTTCTTTTTTTATAAAACTGCCTAGCAGCCTTCGGAACTGGTCCTCGAACTGGACCTCGATCGCGGCTTAGATCACAGGCTCGAGCCTGGACCTCGGTCATGGGCTCGATCAGGGCATCGAGGTTGGGCCTTCGATCATAGCCTCAATCATGGCATCGAGCTTGAGCCTTCGATTGTGACCCTCGATCTTGGGTCTCGATCCTGGCCCTCGAGCCTTGCCTTCGATCATGGCCCTCGAGCTGGACCTTCGATCATGACCCTCGAGTTGGACCTTCGATCATGGCTTCGATACACTAGCTCGAGCCTATACCTCGTCAACCCTGGGCTCGATAGCTGGGCTCGATATCTGGGCTCGATCACAGCCCAGAATGTCCAACAGAAGAGGAAAAATTGCAGCAGCTTTTTCACTCAAATTTTTGATCCGTTAACCATACGAAACTCACCCTAGGCCCTCGGGACATCAACCAAATATACCGACAAGTCCTAAAACATCATATGAACTTAGTCGAACCTCTAAATCACATCAAACAATGCTAAAACCATGAATCATATCCCAATTCAAGCTTAATGAAACTAAGAGTTTTCAACTTCTACATTCAATGTCGGAACCTATCAAATCAACTCCAATTGACCTCAAATTTTACACACAAGTCAAAAATTACATAACGGAGCTATGAAAATTTTCGGAACTGGATTCCGACTCCGGTATCAAAAGGTCAACTCATCGGTCAAACTTCCAAACTTAAATTCTTGTTTTTAGCCATTTCATGCCTAATTTAGCTACGGACTTCCAAATAAAATTCCGAACACGCTCCTAAGTCCAAAATCACCATACGAAGCTGTTGGAATCATCAAAATTCTATTCCGGGGTCGTTTTTCTCAAAATGTTGACCGAAGTCACACTTAGCACTTTAAGGCCAACTTAAGGAACCAAATGTTCCGGTTTCACCCCAAACATTTTCAAATCCCGAACCAACCATCCCCGCAAGTCATAAATTATTACAAGAACCTACGGGAAGTTTTATTTTAAGGAACGGGATTTGAAAAGTTAAAATGACCGATTGGGTCATTACATCAAGCCTAAATCTACTACAGACCTCCAAAATACATTCCGGACGCGCTCCTAACCCCAAAATCACTCAACGGAGCTAACGGAGTTGACGAAAATCCATTCCGGATCCGTCTTTACACAGTTCCAACTACGGTCCAAACTCTAAGGCTTAAACTCACAACTAGGGACTAAGTGTCCCAAAACTTCCCGAATTCCATAACCAAACACTCCGGCAAATCCCAAAAGCAGAAACAAATATGGGGAAAGCAGATATTAGGGGATCGGGGCTCAAATTCTCAAAATGACCAGCCGGGTCGTTACATCCTCCCCCTCTTAAAACAATCGTTCTTCCTCGAATGACTATAAAGACATACCTGAAACTGTGAAAAGATGAGGGTACTGGCTGCGCATATCCTACTTGGTCTCCCAAGTCGCCTCCTCGACCGGCTGACCCCCCCACTGGAACTTTACTTAAGTAATATTCTTCGACCTGAGCTTTCTGACCTTCTTGTCCAAAATGGCTACTGGCTCCTCAACATAAGATAGATCTTTGTCCAACTGGACTGAGCTAAAATCTAATACATGAGTCGAATCACCGTGATACTTCCGGAGCATAGACACGTGGAATACCGGGTGAACTCCTGCTAGGCTGGGAGGCAAGGCAAGCTCATAAGCAACCTCCCCAACTCGCCGAAATATCTCAAAAGGACCAATGAACCTCGGGCTCAGCTTTCCCTTCTTCCCAAACCTCATGACACCCTTCATAGGCAATACCCGAAGCAAGACCCGCTCACCATGCCAAATCACGAACCTTACGGTCTGCATAACTCTTCTGCCCGTATTGGGCTGTGCGAAGTCTCTCCTGAATCACCTTCACCTTATCCAAGGCATCCTGGACCAAATCTGTACCCAACAATCGGGCCTCGCCCGGCTCAAACCATCCCACTGGGGACCGGCACCGCCTACTGTACAAAGCCTCATATGGTGCCATCTGAATGTTGGACTGATAACTATTGTTGTAAGCAAACTCTGCAAGTGGCAAGTATTGGTCCCATGACCCTCCGAACTCCATCACACAGGCACAGAGCATATCCTCAAGAATCTGAATCATGCGCTCGGACTTCCCATTTGTCTGAGGGTGAAAGGCTGTGCTCAACTCTACCCTAGTACCCAACTCATGTTGTACGGCTCTCCAAAACCGAGATGTGAACTGTGTACCTCTGTCTGAAACGATGGATACTGGAATACCATGAAGGCGGACAATCTCTCTGATATAAATCTCAACCAATCTCTCTGAAGAGTATGTAGTCAACCCTGGAATGAAATGGGCTGACTTGGTCAGCCGATCCACGATCACCCAAATAGCATCGAACTTTCTCGAAGTCCGAGGAAGTCCAACCACAAAGTCCATAGTGATCCGCTCCCACTTCCACTCTAGGATCTCTAACCTCTGAAGTAATCCACCCGGTCTCTGATGCTCATATTTAACATGCTGACAGTTGAGACAGTTGGCCACAAACCCAACTATATCCTTTTTCATTCTTCTCCACCAATAGTGCTGCCTCAAGTCCTGGTACATCTTCGCGGTACCTGGATGAATGGAGTACCGCGAGCTATGGGCCTCCTCAAGAATCAACTCCCGAAACCCATCTACATTGGGCACATAGATCCGGCCCTGCATCCTCATCACACCATCATCACCAATAGTCACATCTCTGGCATCACCTCGCCGAACCCAGTCCTGAAGAACTAGAAGATGAGGATCATCATACTGGCGCTCCCTGATACGGTCATAAAGAGAAGACCGATCAACCACACAAGCTAATACCCAGCTAGGCTCTGAAATATCCAATCTCACGAAATGGATGGCTAAGGCCTGAACATCCAAGGCTATGGGCCTCTCAACTACCGGAAGATATGCCAAACTCCCCAAACTCTTTGCCCGGCGACTCAAGGCGTCGGCCACTACATTGGCCTTCCCCGAGTGGTACAATATAGTGATATCATAGTCTTTAAGTAGCTCCAACCACCTCCGCTGACGCAAATTAAGGTCCTTCTGCCTGGACAAGTACTGCAAACTCCGGTGGTCAGTGTAAATCTCACAGGGAACACCGTACAAATAATGACGCCAGATCTTCAGGGCGTGAACAACAGCTGCTAACTCGAGATCATGAACCGGATAATTCTTCTCATGCACCTTCAACTGTCTAGACGCATAGGCAATCACCCTACCGTCCTGCATCAATACCGCTCCAAGGCCAATCCTCGAGGCATCACAATAGACAGTGTAGGACCCCGAACCTATAGGCAATACTAATACTGGGGCTGTAGTCAAAGCTATCTTGAGCTTGTGAAAGCTCTGCTCACACTCCTCGGTCCACCTGAACGGAGCACCCTTCTGGGTCAGCCTGGTCATAGGTGCTGCAATGGATGAAAGTCCCTCCACAAAGCGACGGTAATACCCCGCCAAACCAAGGAAACTGCGGATCTCCGTAGCTGATGACGGTCTAGGCCAACTCTGCACTGCCTCCACCTTCTTCGGATCTACCTTGATCCCATCACAAGACATTATGTGGCCCAAGAATGCCACTGAATCAAGCTAGAATTCACACTTAGAAAATTTTGCATACAACCTCTTCTCCCTCAAAGTCTGAAGCACGGTCCTCAGGTGCTGCTCATGATCTTCCCGAGATCGGGAATATACCAGGATGTCTTCAATAAACACAATGACGAAGGAATCAAGATAAGGCCGGAATACATTGTGCATCAAATGCATGAAGGCTGTTGGGGCATTGGTCAGCCCAAATGACATGACAAGAAACTCATAGTGACCATATCTGGTCCTGAAAGTAGTCTTTGGGATATCCGGCTCCCGAATCTTCAACTGATGATAGCCAGAACGCAAGTCAATCTTGGAAAACACCCTGGCACCCTGTAACTAATCAAATAAATCATCAATGCGAGGCAAAGGATACTTATTCTTCACTGTAACCTTGTTCAACTGCCGATAATCAATACATATACGCATAGAACCATCCTTCTTCTTCACAAATAAGACCGGAGCACCCCAAGGTGATACACTGGACCTGATGAAGCCTTTATCAAGCAACTCCTGCAACTGCTCCTTCAACTCCTTCAACTCAGGAGGAGCCATACGGTAGGGAGGAATAGAAATGGGCTGAGTGCCTGGCAACAAATCAATGCCGAAATCAATATCTCTATCGGGCGACATACCCGGAAGATCAGCTGGAAACACATCTGGAAAGTCCCTCACTACTGGAACTGACTCGACTGTAGGGGTATTAATACTGGCATCTCTCACATAGGCCAAATACGCATCACCCATTCGCTGAGCCTTAAGAAATGAAATGACCCTGCGGGGAGTATACTCTAAGGTACCTCTCCACTCTAATCTCGGCAAACCTGGCATAGCCAGCGTCACGGTCTTAGCGTGACAATCAAGAATAGCATAATGGGGCGACAACCAGTCCATGCCCAAGATAACATCAAAATCTACCATACTGAGTAATAACAAATCGGCTCTGGTCTCAAAACCACTAAGAGCAATCAAACACGACCGATATACACGGTCCACAATGAGAGAATCTCCCATGAGAGTAGATACATAAATAGGGGAACTCAAAGAATCCCGAGATATCCCCAAGTGTGGCACAAAATAAGAAGACACATATGAGTACGTAGAGCCTGGGTCAAATAATACTGATGCATCCCTATGACATATAGGGACGATACCTGTGATGACTGAATCTGAAGCAACGGCCTCTGATCGGGCTGGAAGGGCATAGTACCTGGCCTGGACTCCCCCTCTAGGGCGACCACGACCTCCCTGACTTCCACCTCGAGCTAGCTGAGGAGGTGGGGTGGCAACTGGTGCTGGAAGAATGGCCGGAGGACCCGGTAGAGCACGTGGAGGATGATAAGTCTGTGGAGGTGCACCCATCCTGGCTCTGAGGTAATCTCTAACCAGGTGACGAGTGTCACCACACTCAAAACAACCTCTCGGAGGGCACGATGGCTGAGACTGACTCGGACCTGGCCTGCTGGACTGGCCGGTAATAGCACACCGAGTAGGAGGCATACTGGATACTGGCAGTGCATAATAGGGCTCCTGAGGTCTAGGAGAAGCTGGAACACTGCTGGCTGCTATAAGAGCTGAATAAACAGGGCGACTCATAAAACCCCTACCATAGCGTGCTGCTGGTGCACAAGCTCCTGAATAATGACCAGTCTCTCGAGACCTCTTGGCCTCTCTCTCCTCTCTGTCTAGGGCAAACATTCCCTCCACCCTCTTGGCAATGCTCACTGCCTGCTGATAAGTGATGTCCATCTCCAACTTCCTGGCCATACTGGTCCGAATACTGGGGTGGAGTCCCTCAATGAAGCGATGAACCCTCTCTCTGACTGTAGCAACCAGAGCTGGTGCATGGCGAGCTAACTCACTGAAACGGACTGCATACTCCAACACAGTCATAGCACCCTGACGCAACTGCTCAAACTCTGCGCGCCAAGTATCCCTGAGGCTTTGAGGAATATACTCACGCAAGAATATATCTGAAAACTGAGTCCAAGTGAGTGAGGCTGCCTCGTCCGGACTACTCAGCTCATAGGCATGCCACCACTGATATGTTGCTCCCCTCAGCTAGAAATCGGTGAAAGAAACCCCACTCGTCTCCACAATGCCCATAGTACAGAGAATACGATGACACTCCTCAAGAAAACCCAGAGCATCATCTGAAGCTAATCCGCTGAAAGTAGATGGGTGGTACTTCTTGTACCTCTCAAGTCTGAGCTGCTCTGCCTCAGAAGTAGCGACCCTGATCTCATGCTGAACCGGAGCCCCTGGGGGCATAGGAATATACTCTGGGGCCTGATCAACCTGGACCCTCTGCTTAGGAGTGCGGGCTGCGGGAGTCTGTGCCCCTCCCCCGGCCTGAAATGTAGCGGGAGCTATCGGAAATAGTCTAGCCTGAGCCAGAGTGCTGAACATGCTCAAGAACTGAGCTAGAGTCTCCTGGAGGGCTGGAGTAGCAATAGGGATCTCTGGTGCTGGCCCTCCAGCTGGAGCTGCTGGGGGCTCCTCTGACGCAGCTCTCGCAGGTGCTCGGGCTGCACCGCGTGGTCATCCTCTACACCGACCCCGGCCTCTGGAGGCTCTGATAGGGGGCTCGGGTGCCTGATCGTCGGTCCTTCCAGTACGGGTCCTCACCATCTGTGAGAAAGAATAGAATAGAATCTTAGAATTTCTTGTGTCAATAACTCGCACGACAAGAAAATCAAAGAAATATGATTGTTCTTAACAGTTACATAGCCTCCCGAAGATAAGTACGGACGTCTCCGCACCGATCCGCGAGACTCTAATAAACCGGCTTGTGACTCGCGACTCCTATGAACCTAGTGCTCTGATACCAACTTGTCACGACCCAAATTAACCCTCCGTAAGGTGTCGTGATGGCACCTAGTCTTTACGACTAGGTAAGCCTAATATTGCGAAAAATATAAAGAAAAACATAACATTTTAAAGATAAACAACATATTATAAATAGCCAAGAGTAGTACCACTCGGCATATACAAAATAATTTTTCAAGACCCGAAATATCACTAAGTCACAAGCTGCTATAATCTATGTAGCTCTATACAAAAGTCTGAAGATAATAAGGAAAGTCTCTAGGCGAGGGAGTAGAAGGGGACTTCGAAGATCTGCGGACGCAAGCAGTAGTACCTTGAAGTCTCCTAAAATCAGCAACACGTACTAATCCCGAGGCTGATAGCTCGCACCTGGATCTGCACACAAAAACATGTGCAGAGAAGGGCATGAGTACATCACAATGGTACGCAGTAAGTGCCAAGCCTAACCTTGGTCGAGTAGTGACGAGGTCAGGTCAAGGCCATACCGGAGTAAATATAATAAATTAAACAGTAAAAGATATAAGTAAAATTTATGGTGACTCAATTAAAGAGATTTTTGAAAATTTAACAGTTAAGGGAGCCCTCGGCTCAAAACAAGGTAAACACAGTGGGAAATCTCCCGGGATGCCGTCCCGTAGTTTCGAATAAATATGCAGTACAGGGGGGGATCTCCCGGAATATGTCCGTAGTCCCAAAATAAATATGCAGTACTGGGGGATCTCCCAGAATACGTCTCTATTCCCAAAGTAAATATGCAGTGCTAGGGGATCTCCCGGAATACGTCCGTAGTCCCAAAGTAAATATGCAGTGCTGGGGGATCTCCCGGAATACGTCCGTAGTCCCAAAACAAATATGCAAGACAGGGGAATCTCCTGGAATACATCCGTAGCCCCAATTTAAATATGCAACGCAAGATGAAATGGCATGTATGGCATCGAGTTATACAGTTTATACTGAACACAGATAAGGAAAATAGGTATTTAACTAAGCATGGCGCACAGAATGTCAAATAGGTATTTAAAACATGTAAGCATGCTTTTCTAGTCTAAACTACACAATTAAACATATTAGTACAATTTAATAAGAGAAGTAATTTATGATTTAAAAAGGATAGACAAGATTTTTTTGCAATAATAGCCCATGTACGTATTCGTCACCTCACGTACACGGCGCCCACACACCAAATAATATCAAGATATCCTAAGGGGGAAGTCTCCAACACAAGGTTAGGCAAGCCACTTACCTCGAACCGCTCAAATCACCTCGATAACACGTTCTTGCCACGAGTATCCGACTCCAAATGGCCTGAATCTATTCAAATAAATTGCATAATGTAAATATAACTACAAGTAACTAATTTAGCTAATTAATTCGAAGCTAAAGCGTGAAATTAGGAAAAACGCCCAAAAAGTCACCCCAGGCCCACGTCTCGAAATCGGGTAAAAGTCACAAAATACGAACACACATTCACCCACGAGTTTACACGTACCAAAATTGCTCAAGTCCGATACCAAAATCTCGATCAATACCCCAAAGTTCAGCCTAAGAATTTTTCTCAATTTGTTACCCCAAATCCGAAATTTAACGATGAATTCAAGCATAAATTAGTGGAATATAACCATAAAGGAGTTAGGAATCATTACCCAAAAACTTCCTCCGAAAATCTCTCCAAATTTAGCTTTCTATTGAGCTCTCAATCAAATTTTTGCGTTATGAACTCAACCCTCGTTTTTGAACTTTAAATTCTTCCCTGGTGCGTTCTTCTTCGCGAATGCGACATCACGATTGCGAACGCGATGAACAATCTTCCACTGCCCAAAATTCCTCTTTCGCAAACGCGAGGGGACTCTCGCGAATGCGTACCTTCCACTGACGGACCCTTCGCGGACGCGGGAACCTCTTCGCGAACGCGTAGGCTTAATGCCCAAAGCTTCCCCTGCCCCGTTCCTCTACGCGAATACGAGGACCATATCGCGAACGCGTAGGCTTAAGGTCCCACACCTCTGCGAACGCGGGAACAACATTGTGAACGCGAAGAACAACTTCGCTGCCTTTCCCAAATGCACTACGCGATCGCGAGGCACCTCTCGCGAACGCGATGAAGGATTTTTTCTGCAATAAAACACCAAAAATCTACTTCTTCTCTAAGTCCAAAGATGACTCGTTGATCATCCGAAACACACCCGAGGCCCCCGGGACCTCGACCAAATATACCAACCAATCCTAAAACACCATACGAACTTAGTCGAGCTCTCAAATCACATCAAACAACACCAAAATCTTAAATTAAGTACGGATTCAAGCCTAAGAATTTAAAATTTTCCAAATTCTACAAATGACACCAAACCACATCAAATCTAGTCCGAATGACCTCAAATTTTACACACAGGTCACAAATAACACTACGAACCTACAACCACTCTTGGAATTCATTCCAAGCTCGATATCAAAATTTTCACTATCGGCCGAAATCACCGAAAAACTAACTTTCGCCAATTCAAGCCTAAATATACTACAGACCTCCAAAACACATTCCGGACGTGCTCCTAACCCCTAAAATCACTCAACAGAGCTAACGGAGCTAACGGAGTCGACGGAATTCCATTCCAGTTCTGTCTTCACACAGTTCCGACTACGGTCCAAACTCTAAGGCTTAAACTCACAACTAGGGACTAAGTGTCCCAAAACTCCCCGAATTCCATAACCAAACACTCCGGCAAATCCCAAAAGCAGAAACAAATATGGGAAAAGTAGATATTAGGGGATCCGGGCTCAAATTCTCAAAAAGACCGGCCGGGTCGTTACAATGCCATTTCGGGAAAAATGATTTCTTTAAAAATTAAATTTGAAGGCTCCCACGGTGATATAAGAAAATGAGATATTGTGAATTTATTTATGATTTGGGACTACAAGGCCATGTCCAGGAAAAATTCATCCCCAAATGTAAATGATACGGACAAGATCCTTGTCAAGGGAAACATTCATCACAATATAAATAAGTAAGGCAAGTCCATGCCCTGGGAAGTCCATCCCGAATATATAATCATCTACGCTCACTAGGGGTGTGTACAGACTCCAGAGGGGCTCCTTCAGCCTAAGCGTGATATAAAGCCGATATGGCCTACTGCAGGCGGACAGTCCCGATCCGTATAATAATAAAGCCTATAAGGCCTGCTGCAGGCGGCAATCCCGTTTCATATAGTAATAATATATATAAAACCAAAAATGGCCTGCTGCAGGCGGGCAACTCCGATCCCATAAATATCCTCACCATGGATGAACATGACTCAGTATGAAATATACTTTTTAAAATAATTAAATTAAACAGCAACACAATCCTGTGGGTCCCAAAATATCGGCACGTAGCCTAATTATGATACGAGTCTCAGCTCAATTTTCCTAACACGTGAAAAATATTCGGATAATAACATGATTCATTAATTTTACAACTTCAAAGAATTTATTCAAGTCACAATTTCTATGGTACACATCCACATGCTCGTCAACTATCATGTGCGTCACCTCCAAACAATTTATATAACACCAAATTCGGGGATTCATACCCTCAGAATCAAGTTTAGGAGTATTACTTACCTCAAACCGTGTAATTTCTTACTCCGCTATGCCTTTGCCTCGCGAATCGGCCTCCAAACGCTTCGAATCTAGTCATAAATAATTTAATTCAGTCAATACAAATTATATGAATTAATTCTATATGAAAATACAAACTTTCCATCAAAAATTCGAAATTTCACCCCATATATCGCCCCTGAGCCCACGTCTCGGAATCCGACGAAACTCATAAAATCTGACAACTCATTCAATTACGAGTCAAACCATACCAGTTTCAATCAAATTCGACTCTGAATCGACATCGAAATCTCAAAAATTCGTTTTATGAAATTTCTACAATTTTCCTCAAATTTCCATCTCAAAACACTAATTAAATGATGAAACCAATGATATAGTTGTGTATATTGACCAAATCCGAGTTAGAATCAGTTGTGTATATTGACCAAATTCGAGTTAGAATCACTTACCCCGATGTTTTTCCTTGAAAATCTCTCAAAAATCGCCTCTCCCTAAGCTCCAATTTGTCAAAAATCAAAAATGGGACGAAGTCCCCTTTTTTTTATAACTTAAAGTTTCTGTCCAGGCGTGCCCCCGGTCGCTGCTCCCGGTTGCTGCCCTCGGACGCTGCCTCCGATTGGAGGAAACCAGATACATGTATCAGAAAAATTCCAGCAGCTGTTTTAAGTCCAAATTTCGATCCGTTAACCATCCGAAACTCACCCGAGGCCCCCGGGACCTCAACCAAATACACAAACAAGTCCTAAAATATCATACAAACTTAGTCGAAACCTCAAATCACATCAAACAACGCTAAAACCACGAATCATACCCAATTCAAGCTTAATAAAAGTTAAGAATTTCCAACTACATTCAATGCCGAAACAAAACAAATCAATTTCGATTGACCTTAAATTTTGCACACAAGTCATAAATGACATAACGAAGCTATGAAAATTTTCAGAATTAGATTCCGACCCCGATATCAAAAAGTCAACTCCCCGATCAAACTTCCAAACTTAAATTCTTATTTTAGTCATTTCAAGCCTAATTTAACTATGGACTTCCAAATAAAATTTCGGACACACTCCTAAGTCCAAAATCACCATACAGAGCTGTTGAAATTATCAAAATTTTATTCCGGGGTCATTTACATATAAGTCAATATCTGGTCAACCTTTTCAACTTAATTTTTCAACCTTGAGACTAAGTGTCTCAATTCATTCCGAAATCTCTCCAGACTCGAATTGACTAACTCGGCAAGTCACAATACAGTTATAAAGTGCAGAATGAGCAGTAAATGGGGGAGTGGGGCTACAACTCTTAGAACATTCGAGAAGAGAATGACAAAAGATGTTCTTATTTCATAATGAGCTTATAATGTATACATATATACAGTGCAAATTTAATCAACCGACCTAACCTACAACTGTCACCCAAATGTCATATGCACAATAGAATCAACTAACTTCTAACAACCTACTAACCTCTACAGTTAACTCCCTTAACCACAGTTAAGTCCTAACCACTAACTATTCCAACACTTCCCCTCAAGTCCAGCATTCTCCATTTTGTCAAAAAGAATGCAAGTGTTTCTGTCTTTCGTCTACAAATAGACACACACATGTACACATAAGTAAATATATAGAACAGACCAGTACATGCAAACATAAGCTAAGACTGCAGCCTGAATAAATTTGGACGGTTTCCTAAAGTATTTTGGTACGTGGAATCCAATGTTTCAAGATTTTGACTGCGTTTAAAGCTCCTCCATCCACGTTGGAGCTCCATTAGTTTCAAGCAAAAAATAAGAGATAATTTGCTAACGACAAGAGTATCATTCGTCCAAAAGCATATAGTGAAGGATAATTTCAAAATATTTCTTATATTGGAGGGGTAAAACATGGCACAACTTCATCTTACCGAGGATATAACCCTTGATAGGAGAGTGGGAAGGTCGATGATTAAGGTAGAAGGATAGTTGGTAGTGGAGCGTATTTCTTTTCCGTACTAGTAGTATTAATATTGCTCTTATATTTTTTTATGCTTAGTTTTCTTTTACTACCTTGTGTTTCTATTTCTCATTCTTATTCATATTCTTGTTTCTTTCGTTTCGGTTGATCTATCATCGTGCTGTTGTTTAATACTTGCTGTTATTGCTATTGCTTCTTTTTTTTCTTTCCTTGAGCCGAGGGTCTATCAGAAATAATCTCTCTACCCTTACAGGCAGATGCGGATCTAGGATTTTAATTCTATGGATTCAGCATTTAAAGTTATTAGCATTGAACCTATTATATTTTAAGGTTATGGGATCATATCTAATATTTATTGTAAATTTAGTAATTTTTATATATAATTTATGCTCCGCGCTGAAAGTACCAGGTTTAGTTGAACCCGATAACATATGCTACATCCGCCCTTGCTCACAAGGTAGGGGTAAGATCTACATACACTCTACCCTTTGTAGACCTTACTTGTGGGATTATACTGAATTTATCGTTATTGTATATTGGAGGGGTAAATTTGGATCTTTCCAAAAAAAAAAAAAATGTTGATTCCTTGAAATCGAGTTTCCATGACAATATTCAAAGGTGACATATGATGGCCATTTTACTATTTTTCTGGCGACTCCTCTTTAACAAGAACTTTAAGAGATTGAGACATAGAGTGATTAAACAGGGGAAAAGACAAAGATTAAAGAAAAACAGACAAAAATACAGCTTTTTCAACATTAGCAGCACAGATTTGGAAATTAAAATAAAGAACAAAATAGCCAGTCCACTTAGTTCACTCGACACACTTGTACTCCCTCCTCTTCATAATAGACCGTTTTACCTTTTATTTTGGTCCAAAATAAGTGTCAATTTACATAATCAAGAAAGAATTAATTTTATTTTTTCAAAAGTTGCCCTTATATACATATTTCAATGTGTCGAGGTAACAATTAGTTAAAGTTAATTTAGTGAATACATATTTTTTCTCTAGGAGTTCGTATTTCCTGTGTCAAAGGTAAAATGGTCACTTATTGTGGACCGGAGGGAGTAACTATGCCACTGTTGAAATGGCGACCCTTTATAGCCGCTCTCAAAATAATAGTCGAAAAAATATATATTTTTTGTATATATATATATATATATTTTATATATTATATATAAAAATATATAAATCTTATACATTGTTTCGACAACCGATAACACGGGCTAAAAGTAATAATACCCTGTAATAGTTTCACCTAAAACTATCAACCACCACAATAAAAGAATAATTCTTTCCTCTAAACAAACACACAAGTGGCTGGAACGTGAAGCGACTAAGGCAGTTGGTTTGGGGGCCTCATTTTCTACAAATAATAGGCTTATATATAATTATTATATTTTGAGAAAAATTTGAGTAATATTCTGAAGAAAAATACACTTATCTTATAAAACGAAAGCCAAATTTTTAGCTTTGTACAATGACCATTTAACTTAAAAAATAAAATAAATCATTACTCTTTTTTTACCCTTTTTCATTAGAAAATTCTGAAACATTATACTTTCTTTTTTGGTTTGTGCAAGAGTCATAATCTCTCATTTTACTCTCATTACCTTACATACTGTTTTTTTTTCGGGATCAACGTATATACTTTTTGTCTATAATTTATTTTTCATAGTTTCTTCAAGAGTTCAATTGTTCATTGTTTAAAACTTTTGGTAATTTCTATTACTCTCTACAAAAACAAAGTTTAAGATTACTATTGATATAATATATTGAGCATCACTTCTTTTGTTAGAAATGAAAATTTTAATTTCAACCAAGAATAAGTTGTACATTATTTTTTGCTTTTTATCACCTTTCAAGCTTGCGAAAAGTATTTTGAAGTAGCAAATAAATATTTCGAAATTAAATCTTCAAACTTCTTGAATCAAGGATTATCATTCTAACTTTCTAGTATTTGTTTATCTTATATTTTTTATTTTATTTTATAAGTATATTCTTTTCAAATATTTGTTAGAATTTAAGTATGTCAACTAAAAAATATGAATATGTTCATCAAAACTCAAAAAAATAAAAAAAAGAGGAGATGAAAATTTATAAAATCTGGAGGAGCTCTTGATAAATATTTGGCTATATTATCAATTGATATAGAAAAATTATTAATAACTTTGCATCTCAAAAAATTAGAAAAATAGGCTTAAAAATGTATATTAA
The DNA here is from genome assembly GCF_000715075.1 of Nicotiana tabacum. Lineage (NCBI taxonomy): Eukaryota > Viridiplantae > Streptophyta > Magnoliopsida > Solanales > Solanaceae > Nicotiana > Nicotiana tabacum. The sequence goes on along the minus strand of NC_134097.1, from coordinate 12,918,974 downwards.
AAAACTTTTGTTTAGGTTTAAGGCCTCTAATTAGATTTGACTTTTAGGCCACAAATGTTGTTAGAGCAAACACACACACACACACAAAGTACATAAGAGTACATATATAGAACAGATAGCATGTGTGGACATAAACCAAGACTGCAACCAAGACAAAAACTCATAGGAAAAAGCACCTGTTTCATTGATAGTAAGGGAACAACATGCACAAGAACATCGTTACAAAGAATTTCTTGAATTTTATAGAACCCTTTCCACCCTAGATTTTACCAAATTCCCTAAGCTGGATACATAAATCATTACCATCTCTATATAAAATCTTAAACAGATATACAGAATTTTATGGACAGTTACGCTTGCTTGAACACTCATGAGATACATACAGAATCACATTGTATCACTAAAGAAGCACATTTAGATACCTTTTATAGCAAGGAAGAGGAGAGAGGAGGTCACGGGTTCGAGCCGTGGAAACAACCACTTGCAGAAATACAGGGTAAGGCTACGTACAATAGACCCTTATGGTCCGGCCCTTCCCCGAACCCCGCGCATAGCGGAAGCTTAGTGCACCGGATTCCTTTTTTTAAGAGGAGAGAGGAGAAGATGGCGACTGTAGCAGCTGAAATAATGCTACAGTGCGATAGGAATATATCATTCCCTAAAATGCAAAACCAAAAATATATGATTTTGTCAATAGCAGCTTCCACATTCTCTTCTCCATTTCTTCTTCTTGCGATAATTCGTTTGTCAGGAATTCATCATACAATGCCCGCAGGTAGTCGATAGACTTGCTAATATAGTCAGAAGCAAAAATGATTTCCTACTTCAGACCTTTTGCCAGTTCTCTAAAAAGTAAAAGTGCAGCTATACAAAGGATTGAGTAAACTGCTTTTCTTCTATCCCATTTTTTGTACATTCTGGTAAGTTCATGTATACTTCAAGTATCCAGTTCTTAGGCGCTGTAAATTTTTTTCCTCTTTTTTCTCTTATCATTAACTACTCACTCCCTAAATCATTTTTCGTGATTTTTTGAAATGCTATCATTATTATGGATATATTAGAAAAATATATACTTCATTTATTTATTTATTTATTTTAAAGTGAATGCAAAGTCAAAAGTGGACAACGGAGGTATAGTTTTTAACAAATTACAAGAAAACAGACCTCAGATTCATATGCACAAGATAAAATATATCTCACAGATAACTTTTATTTTCCTTTATATGTAAATACTGAAATGCAGCACTTCGGTCCACAGATATCACATTGTACAAGTTTGTTACAAGAACTAGTTTTTGTTCAGTAACAGAGCTGTACACTGATTTTGAATTTTGCAAACAAAATTTACCAATCTTCACTTTCCTTTTCTTTTTCCTGTTTATTTTCTGTTCCTCCACAAAGCCACCTGCATTGTCTGAAGAGAACATTCTCTGCATCTTCATAGTTCATTAGTTTCTCTATACTTTAACCAATTTAAAATTTTCTTTACTTAACCTAAACAGGGTCCATATACGACACAAATGTTAAAACAATGCATCATTTTACACCCTTGAGATTATCAAACTAAACTCATTCAGTACAGTCAAGGGGAATAATGTCAGAATGGCCTACTTTTATGTCCGTTTCTGTACTTACCTTGTCCTTCGCAAAATACGAGGAAATATGTATGCATGTACTTTGTAAGCCTGTTCCAATCCTTCTGTCACTTTCACCAAATCTGTTCACTTTTCATTTCACCGATTTACAGAAAATGCTGTAGTTGCTAATATCGTCCCCTCAAGTTTTCTTGTTTATCTCTCCTTTATGTTCTTCTGATCCTTCTTTGTCTTTAAGAAAATGTAAGATATGTGTTTGAATGTGGTGATAATAAATTTTAAAAAAAAAGTAAAACTGCAGTAAAAATAAAGATATGCAGAACAAACTGGAGAAGTTCTTTAACAAAGTATTTACAGTTTCAGGAACAATTTCAATAAATCCAAATGGCTAAATAACGTTTAAAATATACAACAACGATAATAAACCCAGTGGGTAGTGTGTACGCAGAACTTACTACTATTTTGTGCAGACAGAGAAGCTGTTTCTGATAGACCTCCGGCTCAACATAGTCGCAGCAACAAAACAAAGGAAATAAAGTAATGAAAAAGACATGGAAAAAACAATAACAACAGCAAGATAGTTACAGAAAATTAATACCAGAAAACAGCCTAGATGGAAAAGCCGCGTCCCTATTTAGCAGATGTAACAAACTGAGAAAAGGAGCATAGTACTAGCATCAACATTCACCTTAAAAAAAATCTGATCGTGCATACCACATACTGTAGGAAATTTAAGAGAAAAAAATGCATCACCTAATTCATTGAACTGTTGAACAAGATCAATCTCTGCATCAAACAGCTTTACATAGAACCAGCACAGTGGAATGAGCCAATAGAGTCACGCCGAAAATACAGATAACCAGTAATCAAACTAGATGTAAATTTTAATTATTAATTAGTCAACAAATAATAAAAGAGGCAACATCCAGATTACAGGCTTTATAATGTTCAGATTGTTCGAACGATCTGATTAAATCGAATTTCAGATGTCAAATAAAACCCCTGCTACCTTATTCATTTTCCAGCCTGACAATTGCCAGCATAATGGACCAAATGCAATTTTTTAATTAAATTATTTGATATATATATATATATATATATATATATATATATATATATATATATATATATATATATATATATATATATATATTTATAATTATAATCTTTATTTCTTCTCTCTTTTCCTTTTCCATGCTAATACAAATTTGACTGTTTATACCTCGGTTGCTACTGTATCTCAAGAAGTTTCACATTAAATATTGTCACGGATATGACCCCCTTGATTCTAGAGCATCAGTTGGAGCAAATCATCAATTAATTGAGCTTGTACAAAACCCCACCACTTTTTTTAACTCAATTGGCAAAGGTTGAGGGACTTGTGTCTTAGATGACACGTTCGAGCCCTGCACCAAGCAATTAACTTTGATATTTAAGTGGAGAAGGATAGAGGGGCGGACCCATCATCCCGAGTTTTGAGGCTGCAGTTGGCCCAAAGGGACAACTCCTAACGGATTTCTCGGTCATCAAAAAAAACCATCACTTGAAGGGCAGGAGAAGATTTGTAATGTTCAACAGAAGAAAAGAAAAAAGATGACAAAACTACAATAAAATCACCACTTTGTATTAGTATCCTCATGAATAAATTGAATCTTAATAAATTATTACATATGAGCTGCTACATTCTTATGATTATTTTACTCAAACTTGGACACTTTTAAGGCAGATTATACAACAGAAAGTTACAATCTCATTCATCCAATGACATTGCAGCAATCTATTTAAAGATATGATAGAAGTATCATTTGGTTGCAGTAATAAGGAGTTACCATATATTACATTATTTTGATGTGAATCTCCACAAGATGGGTAGAAGGGAACTCCAAGGTAAATAAAGGCAATGTGTGACATTTTGTTGGGGCATATTTGGTACAAGTTGCTCAATAATAAAATAATTTGAAGATTAGGAGAAAAGAATCTGCACCTGCTGAGTCTCCTATAAATTGGTATCAGACTTCACTAGAATTATCAGTAATTTAAACATGCTGAGACATCCAATTATCAGCCTATGATTACTTTACTCTTTTCTTTTATCTCTTCTCATTTATGTACCAAAAAGTAGAGAATCTACCATAAAACATGAATCTCTATTAAAAAAAACAAGCATCTGTACAAAAAAACAAAGGTGCACAAAAAAGCTATCAAAGAGAAAAGGCTATTACTCAAATGTACCAGTACTAAGAACAAAAGCAGATTAGGAAACTTCTCACAAGAAAAACAATACTAAGTCAAGACACCTAAAAGTAAGAACAAACTAGGAACCAAGAATAACTAATCTGGCTGAATAAAATATACTGTTAGGGCTCGTTTGGCCATAAAAAAAATTCTTGTTTATTGATTTTTTTTTCACTTTTTTCGAAATCATTGTTTGGCCATGAAATTTTCGATGCTCATATGAAGATGAATTTCAGAATTTTTCGGAAATTTGAAAAACTCCAAAAAATTATTTTTCAAAATTTTCACTTCAGATCACTCACAAATATTTAAAAACAGCCCAAAATTATATATATATCCAAACACAACTCTAATTTTTAAATACCATTTTTCACTTCAAATTTTATTCACTTTTTTATGAATTTTTACAATTGTTATGTCCAAACGCCCGCTTAATATCTTAAGACTCTCTCTCCTCTCTTCTCCCCCCTTCTTTCTCTTTCTCTGGGTGTGTGAGCGAAAGAATTTGGTCCCAGAGTCAAGGGAAGAGAACTCCTTAGAGAAAACACTTATTTTGAGGGAATCACAAGACAACTACAATAACAAGAACAATCCCACAAATTTCTCTAGAATTATCTGTGCAACCCTAACTTTTCTACCTAGATTATTCCCTTTATATCATTGTAAGGCTAGTGAATCCATGATATATATAAACCCTTCCAAAAAACATGCAAAATGTTCAGTATAACCACGTTGACTTCGTATACAGTCAAAATAGATTTCGGTTTTCCTATGTTCGATCGAGATCGAGTGGCAAGAAACCGGAGAAGGATTTTGGGAATAAGCTCCGAAGACGGTACAAACGAGCCTCGAGTCCGAAGGCTGTTCGAGGAGTCGGCTCGATAATCTTATCGAGCCCGAGGCATTGCTTCGAGGTCGGAAGTGCATCACGCCCACCCCGAAGGTCGAACTCAAGCCAAGACCGAAGGGCCAACCCAGTGATGGGTTCGAGCTAGTATTGAGCTCACAGACAAGAGCCGTTACAACCGCATCAAGAGAGAAAATCTTGGCGGGAATCGAGGAAGAGACAAACCATCATGGGTTCTCCACTATATGCTTTATTTTATTATTTTTGTTATAAATAATGTAATGACCCTGTATTATAAAAGGGGGATCCTTGTAAAGATTGGACAGATTGAAAAACAACAGACTTTTTTTTATAGACAAAGATATCTCCTTGTGCCTGTTTTACTTCGTCCTATTCATTTTTTCTGTTTATCATTCTCATTCTCGTAGTCAAAATACTTGTATTGTTGTCTTTATATCAAAGGATATTACGTATCCTTAGAACCATGCATAAATTTAACATTATCCGATTTTTCGGGTAAACAATTTGGCGTCCATCATGGGGCTAAGGATAACAGTGATTGTTTGATATAAACCTACAGTACGCGCCAGCTTACAACTTCAAATCAGCAATGGCTTTACCTATCGACCATGAAATCGGCCTTCAAGATGAAACCAACAACTTGGCACCCGGGGCCGGAAGGCCCTTCGATAATGGCACTGAGGCTCGAATCAGCGTTCCAAACCGGAAAGAAGCATTCAGGGCGGTACTCGATCCGTAGCCCGAGACTCCCATAACACGGGAAAAATCGGGGTCAGCTTGCGTATGATCTTCGAGATGCTACAAGCTCAACAAGTAGCGATAACTCAGTTACAGAGCCAAACTCATATACAGAGCAGGCCAAATCCGCTTCAAGAAATCACTCCCAGAACGGAGCCCGCCATAGTAAAATCAAACGAGCAAGAATCGGGGACCACTCCCGAAATTACTAAATTGCTCGAGGAACTTACAAAACGAGTCGAAGCCAACGACAAGAGAGTGTAAACATACAATGCCAGGGTCGATCAAATCCCGGGGGCTCCACCAATGATAAAAGAGCTTGATTCGAAAAAATTCATACAAAAACCTTTTCCCTCGAGTGCGGCCCCAAAGCCAATCCCCAAGAAATTCTGTATGTCCAAAATTCCTAAATATAACGGTACGATCGATCCTAAGGAACATGTCACCTCTTACACATGTGCCATCAAAGGTAACGACTTGGAGGATGATGAGATCGAATCCGTGTTGTTGAAAAATTTCGGGGAGACTCTCTCGAAGGGAGTAATGATCTGGTATCACAATTTACCACCAAATTCCATCGATTCGTTTACCATGTTAGCAGATTCATTCGTAAAGGCACATGCTGGTGCCATAAAGGTTGCAACAAGGAAATCAGACCTCTTCAAAGTAAAGCAAAGGGATAATGAAATGCTGAGGGAATTCGTATCCCGATTTCAAATGGAACGCATGGAATTGCCACCAGTCACAGACGATTGGACCGTACAAGCTTTCACCCAAGGGTTGAACGAATTAAGTTCGGTAGCATCACGTCGGCTGAAACAAAATTTGATCGAGTATCCAGCAATAACTTGGGCAGATATACACAACCGATATCAATCGAAAATTAGGGTCAAGGATGATCAGTTGAGAGCTCCGTATGCACCCGTGCATCAGAGTAAGATAGCTACTAAAAGCAAAAGGGAGATCGACAGAGAACAAAGGTCGAACAGAGATCGATACCAACCGTACGCCGCAGATTGGATGAACAACGGTTCGGCACGCAATACAGTTCGGAACAATCGAAGGATTGATCGAGGGCAAAATTCTCGGGGACTTATGAACAAGAGCGGCTTTGATAAATATTCTGATCCTATAGAAGCACCTCAATTATCAAAGTATAACTTCAGTGTTGATGCATCCGCCATCGTGTCGGCTATCAGACGCATCAAAGACACTAAATGGCCTCGACCCATACAGACCGATCCTGCCCAAAGGAATCCCAATCAAATGTGCGAATATCATGGAACCCATGGCCACAGAACAGAAGATTGTAGGCAATTAAGAGAGGAAGTAGCCCGCTTATTTAACAAAGGGCACCTTCGGGAATTTCTGAGTGATAGGGCGAAGAATCATTTTAAAAATAGGGATTTCGGCAAGCAAAACGAGCAAGAGGAACCGCAGCACGTCATTCACATGATCATCGGTGATGTCGATACCCCTCAGGGATCGGTGCTTAAACGCACTAAAACATCGATTGTGAGGGAAAAGCGATCTCGGACACAAGATTACACACCCGTAGGGACTTTGTCCTTCGACGATGAAGATGCAGAAGAAGTCATCCAACCTCATAACGATGTACTGGTAATATCCGTACTGGTGAATAAAACTAAAATTAAGCGTGTGTTAATCGACCCAGGTAGCTCGGCCAACATCATCAGATTGAAGGTCGTGGAACAGCTCGGCCTGCAGGATCAAATCATACCCGCGACTCTGGTTCTAAACGGATTCAATATGGCATATGAAACCACCAAAGGCGAGATAATCCTACCAATAAACATGGCCGGAACCATCCAAGAAACAAAGTTTCACGTGATCGAAGGCGATATGAGGTACAACACCCTTTTTGGAAGGCCATGGATCTACAACATGAGAGTTGTGCCTTCGACCCTACACCAGGTCCTCAAATTTTCAACATCGAGAGGTGTTTCGAAGAACAAATAGGTAAATCAATGAAAGTTTATATTGATGACATGCTAGTTAAATCCCTGCGCGCAGAGGACCATTTGACCCATTTGTAGGAAACGTTCGAGATTTTGAGGAAATACAACATGAAGCTCAACCTAGAAAAATGTGCTTTTGGGGTCGGCTCGGGCAAGTTCCTCGGCTTCATGGTGTCAAATCGGGGAATCGAGATTAACCCCAAAAAAATCAAGGCCATCGAAGACATCGCCATCGTGGACAGCGTGAAAGCTGTACAAAAGCTAACTGGACGGATTGCAGCCTTAGGCCGATTCATTTCGAGATCATCAGATCGAAGTCACAAGTTTTTCTCTCTACTCAAAAAGAAGAACGATTTCGCTTGGACACCGAATTGCCAACAAGCATTAGAGGAACTACAATGATATCTATCGAGCCCCCCACTACTTCACACTCCAAAAACAGACAAAAAACTTTGCTTGTACTTGGCAGTATCGGAAGTCGCCGTAAGCAGTGTCCTAGTTCGAGAAGAGCAAAGTATGTAATCTCCCGTTTATTATATAAGTCGGACCTTAGGAGAAGCAGAAACCAGGTATCCACACCTAGAAAAATTGGCACTTTCACTGATAAGCGCCATTAGAAAGTTAAGACCGTACTTTTAATGTCACCCCATATGCGTATTAACCACCTACCCACTTCATAATATTTTGCACAAGCCCGAACTATCAGGCCGATTGGCCAAATGGGTCGTCGAACTTAGTGGGTACGATATCGTATATCAACCCCGTACGGCCATCAAGTCTCAAATTTTAGCAGACTTCATGGCCGATTTCATGCCAACCCTCGTACCCGAAGTTGAAAAAGAACTCCTGTTGAAATCGGGTACATCATCGGGGGTATGGACCCTTTTTACAGACGGAGCCTCGAACGTAAAAGGGTCCGGACTAGGCATAGTTTTGAAATCGCCCGTGGGTAACACTATTAGGCAATCTATTAAAACTACCAGGTTGACTAACAACGAGGCCGAGTATGAAGCCATGATTGCAGGTCTCGAGCTAGCTAGAAACTTGGGAGCATAAGTCATCGAAGCCAATTGCGACTCTTTGCTGGTGGTGAGTCAAGTAAACAAAACCTTCGAAGTCCGAAAAGGTAGAATGCAAAGGTATTTAGACAAACTGCTTGTCACTTTGCACCATTTCAAACAATGGACTATACGGCATGTTCCACGAGAACAGAATAATGAGGCCGATGCACTTGCAAATTTGGGATCGTCGGTTGAGGTAAATGACTTGAGAGCTCGGGGACTGTCGTTCAACTTTCGGGATCGGTAATCAAAGATGGTCACGTTGAGATAAATTCTACAAGCTTAACCTGGGATTGGATAAACAAGTATATTGAATACTTAAAGAATGGAAAACTCCCATCGGACCCTAAAGATTCCAGGGCCCTACGGACTAGAGCAACTCGATTCACATTGGCTTCAGACGGAAGGCTATATCGAAGGACATTCGATGGGCCATTGGCAGTATGCTTGAGTCCAGGAGATACCGATTACATCCTACGGGAAGTGCACGAGGGCACTTGTGGGAATCACTCTGGTGCCAATATATTAGTTCGAAAAATAATCAGAGCAGGGTATTATTGGATCAATATGGACAAAGATGCGAAGGAATTTGTTCAAAAATGTGACAAATGTCAAAGGTTTGCGCCAATGATCCATCAACCCGGAGAACAACTTCACTCAGTCCTATCCCCATGGCCGTTCATGAAATGGGGAATGGATATCGTCGGCCCTCTTCCATAGACCCCAGGTAAAGCCAAATTCATTTTATTTATGACTGACTATTTTTTAAATGGGTTGAAGTGCAGGCGTTCGAGAAAATAAGAGAGAAAGAAGTAGACTTTATTTGGGATCACATCATATGCCGATTTGGGATACCCGCCGAAATAGTATGCGACAATGGGAAACAATTCGTTGGCAGCAAAGTAACAAAATTCTTCGAAGATCACAAAATAAGAAGGATACTATCAACGCCATACCACCCTAGTGGGAACGTACAGGCCGAATCAACGAACAAAACTATCATTCAAAACCTAAAGAAGAGGTTGAACAACGCTAACGAAAAATGGAAGGAAATCCTGCCCGAAGTCCTTTGGGCATATCGGACGACATCGAAATCCAGTACGGGGGCGACCCCATTCTCCTTAGTATATGGGTCTGAAGTGTTGATACCAGTCGAAGTCGGTGAAACCAGTACCAGATTTTGATTCACGATGGAAGAATCAAATAACGAGGCTATGAGTACCAGCCTCGAATTATCGGATGAAAGACGAGAAGTTGCTCTCGTCCAATTGGCCGCCCAAAAGCAGCAAATCGAAAGATATTATAATCGAAGAACCAAGCTCCGCCATTTCAAGTCCGTGGACTTAGTGTTAAGAAAAGTCACCATCAATACCCGAAATCCGAATGAAGGAAAACTAGGACCAAGTTGGGAAGGACCATATCAAGTACTCGAGAATGTCGGAAAGGGATCGTACATACTCGGCATTATAAATGGCAAACAGTTATCAAGCAGCTGGAATGTATCACATCTAAAACGGTACTACTACTAAGGTACGACCTTTCTATACTCATTTACATTTTGAAACTGACCCCTGCAGAAGTCCGAACAAGAGCTAAGATGGATCTTTCGCTTGAAAGCATGCGCTGCACTCTTTTTCCCTTAGACCGGCTTTATCCCAAATGAGTTTTTCGGCAAGGTTTTTAATGAGGCAACCATTGATCGTGCTGCACTTACAACAATATCCGAGGCCTTTTTATAATCGACCTCGAATACTGGGGGACAGTAGGCCCTCAAATACATCGAGTTCAGATGCAAGAAAGTTATTTCGCAACAACAGGGTTCCCATAGAAAACATTATAAGAGCCAAATGGTCGAAACGAACCATGCTCATATAGATTGGCCCGAACCCAGGCGCAAAACGTGAACACATGTATAATGACTTGCAAAGAAAGTCCTCCCTCTTTACCAACGTCCAAGAAAATTCCTCTATTTTTTAGATTTATTGCACAATCAGAATCAAGACAAATTCGACAACTAATAAGCCTACGGGCTACTTTCATTTCGAGTTCGAGCAAGCACTCACTCGACCATAATGCCTATGGGCTACATTACTTCGAGTTCGAAACATTCACTCGAATAATAAGCGTATGGGCTACTTTCATTTCGAGTTCGAGCAAGCACTCACTCGACCATTATGCCTACGGGCTACATTACTTTGAGTTCGAAACATTCACTCGAATAATAAGCCTACGGGCTACTTTCATTTCGAGTTCGAGCAAGCACTCACTTGACCATTATTCCTACGGGCTACATTACTTCAAGTTCAAAACATTCACTCGACTAATAAGCCTACGGGCTACTTTCATTTCGAGTTCGAGCAAGCACTCACTCGACCATTATGCCTACGGGTTACATTACTTCGAGTTCGAAACATTCACTCGACTAATAAGCCTACGGGCTACTTTCATTTCGAGTTCAAGCAAGCACTCACTAGACCATTATGCCTATGGGCTATATTACTTCGAGTTCGAAACATTCACTCGACTAATAAGTCTACGGGCTACTTTCATTTCGAGTTCGAGCAAGCACTCACTCGACCATTATGCCTACGGGCTACATTACTTCGAGTTCGAAATATTCACTTGACTAATAAGCCTACGGGCTACTTCTATTTTCGAGTTCGAGCAAGCACTCACTCGACCATTACGCCTACGGGCTACATTACTTCGAGTTCGAAACATTCACTCGACTAATAAGCCTACGGGCTACTTCTATTTTCGAGTTCGAGCAAGCACTCACTTGACCATTATGCCTACAGGCTACATTACTTTGAGTTCGGAACATTCACTCGACTAATAAGCCTACGGGCTACTTTGATTTCGAGTTCGAGCAAGCACTCACTCGACCATTATGCCTATGGGCTACGTTACTTCGAATTCGAAATATTCACTCGACTAATAAGCCTACGGGCTACTTTGATTTCGAGTTCGAGCAAGCACTCGACCATTACGCCTACGGGGTACGTTACTTCGAGTTCGAAACATTCACTCGACTAATAAGCCTACGGGCTACTTTGATTTCGAGTTCGAGCAAGCACTCACTCGATCATTATGCCTACGGGCTACATTACTCTAAACTAGAAACATTCGCTCAACCATTACGCCTACGGGCTATATTACGTCGAGTTCGAATCATTCACTTGACGACTAATAAGCCTATAAGCTGCTTTCATTTTAAGTTTGAGCGAGCACTCACTCGACCATCATGCCTACGAGCTATATTTCTTCAAAGTTCGAATCATTGACTCAACTAGCAAGCCTAAGGGCTACATCACTTCAAGTCTGAAAAAACAATCGATCGATCATAGAGACTACGAGGTAAAAATTTGATTAAAGTCTTCACAAAAACAAGTCGACCAAGTTGTATATATACAGAATTGTCTACATGATATACAAAAAATTAATTAAGAACTAAGCTTCCCGGTCATCCTCAGGGGGGTTCGCTTCTCTGTCGGGATCTTCCCCCTCCTCGGATCCGCTCTTGCTACCGCCATCATCATCATCATCAGAAGCCAAGGCTTCAGCTTCAGCTTCGAGCTCTTTAGACTTTTTTATCTCTTCGATAAGATCGAAACCTCGAGCGTGTATCTCTTCGAGGGTCTCCCTCCGAGACCTACATTTAGCAAGTTCGGCAACCCAATAAGCTCGAGCGTCGGCAGTATCTGCCGCCTCTCGTGCCTCCATCTGAGTAGCCTCGGCATCGGCCCGATACACAGTAATGGACTTATCCGCCATGACTTTCGATGACTCAACCTCCGCCTTGGCCTCAGCAAGACGTGTTTCAAGCTCCTCGATCCTCTTAGCCTGAGCCGACCCCTTTTGCTTAACGCTTCGAAGCTGAACATCGGCCGATAGTAATTTGGTCAAAATGGTTTCCTTTTCCGGAGCCAGGCGGTCGATAGTCTCCTTCCACCGATTACATTCAGCTTTGATTTGATCAACTTCTTCCCGAAGTAACCCGATCTTTTCAACCTTTTGCTGCCGCTGAGACAACAAAGGGTTAACTTCCACAGTTGAGTCAGACCCATACTTTAACAGAACGAGGCTCACCTGCTTATCGAGTTCGGCCCCTTCCACTTGGAGGTCCTTTATAGCCTCGTCCGTTTGGCTGCAAAGAAGCCGCAAGGCGTCTCTCTCACCCGAGACCTTCTGAAGCCTGGCCTCACACTGACTAAGATCGACTCGAAACTTACTAATGGCCTGCACAGTAGGGAAAAAACACAAGTCAAGTATGGAAAAGAACAAATAAACCAAGTGTAGAAAAATCATTACCCGAGTAATGAAACACTGGGCCTCCTCTAGAAGAAGAGAAGAGTCACCAATATCGGAAGCATCATCGACTCCAGTGAAGCAATCCCGAAAAGGGTCCCCTACACTAGAGCCTCTGCCATATCGGGGGTCTTCAATTATCGAGCTTCCTTTATCGTCTCCTCGGAAAAGGTTGGAAGAGAAGGCGAATGACCCACTGTCATAGCACCGAGCAAATCACTCGGGGTGCTCCAATAAAGACTCGGATTTCAGGACCGACCCCGACCGGTACAGCCGCCATCGGCTCAGGATCTATAGCAACCTCGATAGCTTTCAAAGATCGGATCACCAAAGCCAAGGCGTTATCTTCTTCTTCTTCTTCTTCTTCTTCTTCTTCTTCTTCTTCTTCTTCTTCTTCTCTCAGTCGTTGGACCAAGTCAATCGGAAGGGCAATTTCCTTCCTCCTCACCCTCCGAGTTTTGGGCTTGGGGTCCTCTGACCGAGAGGCAGCTCTTCGCTTCTTATCTTTCCCCGGTTTTGGGACCAAGGACTTGGTTTCTTCTTCACCGCTCGAAGGCCTCAAAGCGGCATCCTTGGTTACACCTGCATGAAAGGAAATCAATAACAAATAGAACACAAAGAATACTTCGAAGGAAATAAGAAGCAAAACCTTACCATGGTTCTTGGCCTCCCATTTACCTTTAGCCAAATCACGCCAAGCGTGTTCGGCATAAGAGGAAGTCGAGGCTAACTTCCGAACCCAATCCTCGAGGTCAGGTACCACTTGTGGCATCCAAGGGGCAGTTGAATATCGGAGAAAGACATCAAAAAAAATCGAGAAAAGACACGAAAAACAAACAAGAAACACTTAAGGACGAAATTCCATTCCTCGGGGAACAACATCTTCTCTTCCGGAATAAGGTCATGGGTCCTCACCCGAATATAATGACCCATCCAACCCCAATCCTTGTCTTCGTCGATGCTCGACATCAAAGCCTTCGATGACCGGCGATGAAGTCTGATTAGCCCTCAAAAGATTTGAGGCCGATACAATCGTATAAGGTGATTCAGAGAAAAATCCAGCCCCCCGGCTTTGATAGAGAAGAAGCGAAGTAAGATCACTATACGCCATAGAGAGTGATGAATTTAACCGAGGGTGACCATATATCTTTCGCAAAAATCAATGATCACCGGATCAACAGGTCCCAACGTGAAGGGATAAGTGTAAACACTTAAAAACCCCTCCACATGAGTGATGACGTTCTCTTCGGGGGATGGAATCTGCAACACAACCTCGGGACCCCACTTGCAGTCTTTTCTGACGGCCTCGAGATGACCCTCCGTTATAGAGCTCACGTACATCGATACGTGCTCGCATCGACCCGGAACGGATGAAGGATTCTCAACCTTAAAATCGATCTTCAGAGTGCACGGGCCAGGAATATAGTCATGAACAGACGGCTCCACCGACGCCTTATCACCAGACGACCGTGAAGAAGAAGCTTTCTCCTTTTGAGGTACAGTTTTCAAAGTTTTAGCCATTGATATAAGAGGAATAAAGGAAAGGAAAGTGAAAAAATTGACGGCACCTAAAACTCTGGTGTAGATGGCTCTAAGGCAACGAAACAGAGGGAAAAGATAAAGAGAATTTGGAAGAGTGAAGGCGTAAAAATGGTAAAAGTTAGATGGAATGGTTATTTATATGCTTGCATCACGCCGATTCAATATCAGAAATGGCAGACCATCATCTGACAAGCATTAAATACCCTGAAAGACTAAATCGATGGGACAACTATCACATACGTCATAATCGGTCCCTGATAAAATGTCAGCTTGTTGTCTGATCGAACCATTGAAGATCATGTCGATTCTCACCATATCCTTTATGAGAATCGAGGGGACTATCTGTATACGGTCAAAATAGATTTCGATTTTTCTACGTTCGATCGAGATCGAGTAGCAAGAAACAGGAGTAGGATTTTGGGAATAAGCTCCGAAGGCGGTACAAACGAGCCTCGAGTCCGAAGGCTGCTCGAGGAGTCGGCTCGATAATCTTATCGAGCCCGAGGTATTGCTTCGAGGTCGGAAGTACATCACGCCCACCCCGAAGGTCGAACTCAAGCCAAGACCGAAGGGCCAACCCAGTGACGGGTTCGAGCCAGTATCGTGCTCACAGACAAGAGCCGTTACAACCACACAAAGAGAGAGAATCTTGGCGGGAATTGAGAAAGAGACAAACCATCATGGGTTTTCTACTATATGCTTTATTTTATTATTTTTGTTATAAATAATGTAATGACCCTCTATTATAAAAGGGGGATCCTTGTAAAGATTGGACAGATTGAAAAACAACAGACTTTTTCTTATAGACAAAGATATCTCCTTGTGCCTGTTTTACTTCGTCCTATTCATTTTTTCTGTTCATCATTCTCATTTTCGTAGTCAAAATACTTGTATTGTTGTCTTTATATCAAAGGATATTACGTATCCTTAGAACCATACATAAATTTAACATTATCCGATTTTTTGGGTAAACAGACTTCACGCACACACATAGTCAAAGAGAAAACAGAAGTGTCCTGCAGCACATTTAGACACACAAGCACATTGCTCCACTATCCAAACACATTTACATATATACCTTTTATAGCAAGGAAGAGGAGAGAGAAGACAATGGCGATTGTAGCAGCTGAAATGATGCTTCAGTGCGTCTTTGATGGAAGCTTGTCAATGTTAGACATGGATAAGGAGAGACGGCCTTACCATAAAAACTGCAGTTGTGCATTGCACAAACAGAAGGGAGAACAACCAAGCAGTTGTGTCCATACTATGAGTATATCATTACCCAAAAGGCAAAAACATAAAGATATGACTTTGTCAATAGCAGCTTCCAAATTCTCTTTTCCATCTTCTTCTTGCAATAATTCATCAGTCAGGAGTCACAGCATACAACTCCAGGTTTAGCAAGTAGTTGACATATTTTTAAATATAGTATGAAGCAAAAGACGAGGGGAAAGGGAGCTTTGACGTAACTGGTAAAGTTGCTGTCATGTGATCAGGAGGTCGCTGGTTCGAGCTGTGGAAACAGCCTCTTACCGTGAGGCAGGGTAAAACTGCGTATAATAGACCCTTCTTCGGCTCTTCCCGGGCCCGCGCATAGAGAGAGCTTAGTGCACCGGGCTGCTCTTTTAGTCAGATGCAAAAGCCATTTCCTAATTCAGAGCCTTTTGCAGTTCTCTGAAATGTGCAGCTCTCCAGAGGATTTGAGTATATATACTACTATTCATCTACTCCATTTTTTGTATATTCTGGTAAGTTCATGTATACTTCAGTATCCATTTCATAGGTGCTGTAAAGTTCCAAAAGAGAAAGAAAATGCAACAGTTACGTTTTCGCTCTTCATGATTTCTATGAGCAAATGCTCCATTCATTTGTTTATTTTTTTCCCCAGGATTTAACATATTTAAAAAGGACAGACGTCAGATTGATAGCAGACCAGTGTTATCTGTTATGAACCAGCCTCAGTCCAATGTGGATACCTGCAATGTTGTCACACAAGTAGAGTTTGGGCCAAGAAATAGGACCAGAAGACCTTCATAAAGATTGAGTTGGGATCCAGGCCCAATTAGCACCTATTTAAAAAAGGACCAGCGGGTAGAATGAAGGGATTATGCGAATTATGTTGAAGCCTCGGCTCAGTCCGTCTCTCATTCCTTTTTATCTAGTTTCTCATCCCCTTTCTTCTTAGCTTCAAATTGCAATTTCTCTTCTTATCTACTCTCTGTTTTCTTTAGTGTTATTTTCTACTGTTCTATTGATATTTGGTTATTGTAATTCAGTTTAGTGAGTTAATATAGTCGGTTGGTTTGGGTGTGATATCTAGTTTGTTACATTATCAAAGGCGAAAAGCGTCCGTTAGCGCTTTAAGCGCAAAGCGCAATTAAAGCATGAGCTTTAATGAAAAAAGGCACAACTGAAGAAAAAGTAAAAATATGTATATGTAGTCCAAGACTAATAATTATAAGCATGAATAACAAATATATGGACAAAGAAATTGAAAAAAATTACGATAAAGCAAAATATCAGTTGTTTAATGTCGCATTTACAGGATTATATTCATTGGCAAAGACAATTATGCCTTAGAGCCTTGATGCGACACTAAAGCGCCCACAAAGTGAGGCGAAGCGTTCAACGTGTTTTGAGCCTTGCTTCAGGGCTTAAGCGCACACCTTTGACAACACTGACATTGCATAACATAATAAAAAAGTAATCCATTTCACAGAGCACAAAATAAAATCATTCTGACAGAACTTGCAAACTACACAGTCCTTGTGATTGATGTTTGAACATATTTCCCTACATGCACATGCACCTGAAAGTATATCACAAGTTATAAATGACTGGATAGTAGCTAGTCGATCACCTAACAATGGAACTACAGTTTAGCTGTGCAGAAGAACCTTTTTTCTTTTATGTAAATACTGAGAATGCAGCATTTGAGTTCTCAAATTAATCACATTGTACAAGTTTGTTACTAGAACTAGTTTTTGTTCACTAACAAATCGTACGCTGATTCTGAGCTTTGCTAACTGAATTCACCATCACTTCTTGATCTTCATTTTCCTTTTCTTTTCCCTTTTTATTTTCCCTTTGTATTTGCTAATAGATATAACTTGCCAAGATTTCAACTTTTCTTTCTTCTATCCTGTTAGGCTCCCAGTCCCCAAATTAATCCATTGGTTTGTTATTTCCACTTCTTATCCTCATAGTCTCTCAAATTCTCTTCCTTCACCAAGCCAAATGGTTTGTTCATAATTCATTCTGTTGGGTTTTTAAGCTTAAATGTAGCTTAAAATTATTAGGTTTTTAAGCTTAAATGTAGCTTAAAAGAGGATGAATGGGAAATAGAGGGTGAATAGGAAATGGAGGGAAATTGAAAATATTTGAGTTTCCCTCCTTGACAAAGGTACATTGTCCCATATTGGAAGAGGAAAAGGTTTTGATGGGTATATATACAATTGCACTTCTTCTAGTTCTTAAAGAGTTAAGAAGAAGGCAAGCCTAGTGCTGTCGTCGTAGCTCGCTCGGCTTCGGATTTGGATTTGGATTTGGTCAAATAATTGATTGATTAATTTTTTGGACCAAATTTATTTGTTAATAGTAAATATTAACATACACCCGGTTTTTTATAAACGGAATATTAATATTAAATCCAATGGAATAGTATATGCCCTTCGCTTTTTGTAAAAGACATTTACAATATGGTCGAAACAGTTTGCAACTCTTCGGATTTGAAGAGTTGCACCTCTTAAGTTTTGAAGAGTTGCACCTCTTCAGTTTGAGCTCAACATTGGCTTATAAATACCAGTCCATTCTCTCAGATTTTCAATACGAATTTCTGACTTCTCCTCATTTCTTCTGCATTATTTTAACTACAAACAAAGCAACAGTAAGTGTGATTTACTACCGATCTTTGTGTTCGCTGAAACACTGGTGTTTGAAGTATCGCTACACCAGTGTTTAATTCGTTCTATCCTGGGAGAAAATAATTCACAAACTTGGGTACTAGGAGGGGATTAAATTCCTTAAGGAAACACTATGAATTCAGTGGGCTCGGATTAAATTCTGTTTCTTTTACATTTCTGTTTATATGTTATTTTATCTTCTCCAGAATTATTTTACAAATACAGTTCAATAACAAGCTTAAGGAATTTAATATTTTCTGTATTTGTGTTATACTCACTATTTCTGGAGACTAAAACCTGTGTGGTTTTCTACTCCAGTGGAGATTAAAATCTACGTGATTTTAACGTTTATTTGTGTCATTCTTTTACAGAAATGACGAATGACAACGGGAACCAGACTGTTCCTATGGTGACTGCCAATGCATCGACAAGCCAAACAACACCAGCATTGGCACCGACAGAAAAACTCGAAAAATGTTCTGGGATTGATTTCAAGCGCTGGCAGCAGAAGATGTTCTTCTACTTGACGACTTTAAGTCTGCAGAAGTTCATTAAGGAAGATGTTCCTGTTCTGCCCGACGAAACTCCAGAAAATGAACGCTTTCTCGTGACTGAGTCGTGGAAGCATTCTGATTTTCTATGCAAGAATTACATTCTTAGCGAACTAGAGGACGATCTGTATAACGTCTATAATAATACGGAGACGTCAAAATAACTGTGGATAGCACTTGAAAAGAAATACAAAACAGAAGATGCTGGGTTAAAAAAATTCGTTGCCGCTAAATTTTTGGACTATAAAATGGTAGATAGCAAGTGATTATTCACAATCTTCTTGCTGAAGGTCTTGTCATCAATGAATCGTTCCAAGTTGCAGCAATGATTGAGAAGTTGCCTCCTTTGTGGAAGGACTTCAAAAACTACTTGAAACACAAACGAAAGGAGATGTCCCTTGAAGATCTCATTGTTTGGTTGAGAATCAAAGAGGGCAACAAAGCTGCTGAAAAGAAAGGCCGTGGAAACTCAATAATAATGGGAGCAAACATTATTGAGGATAGAAAGAGAAAGAAGGCTTATTGACCGAAAAGCAACCCAAGCAAGAAGCGGTTCAACGAAAATTGCTACAACTGTGAAAAAGCTGGACACAGATCTGCAGATTGTCGTGCTCCAAAGAAAGACAAGAAGAAGGGTCAAGCAAACATGGTTGAAAAGCACGAAGATATCAATGACTTGTGTGCTATGCTTTCTGAATGGAACCTGGTAGGAAATCCTAAGGAGTGGAGGATTGATTCTGGAGTCACTCGCCATGTTTGTGCTGTTAGAGAAGCGTTTGCTACATATGCTCTTGTTAGACCCGAAGAGACGCTTTCTATGGGAAATTCTGCAATGGCCAAAATTGAAGGACCTAGGAAGATATTTATGAAAATGACTTCTGGTAAGGTGGTGACTTTGAACAACGTCCTTCATGTTCCCTAGATTAGAAAGAACTTAGTCTCTGCTGGACTTCTTGTTAAGAATGGGTTTAAGTGTGTTTTTATATCCGATAAGGTTGTAATAAGTAAGAATGAAATGTTTGTAGGAAAAGGTTACCTCAGTGAGGGCCTTTTCAAGCTGAATGTATTGGTTATTGAGAATAATAATAAAATTTCAGCTTCTTCTTACTTACGTGAGTCAAATGAATTATGGCATATACGTTTGGGTCATTTCAATTACAAAACCTTGCGGAAAATGATTAATTTGGAAGTATTGTCAAATTTGTGTGGAATCTAAGTATGTTGAACATCCTTATAAGTTAGTTGAAAGGAATTCAAATCCTTTAGACTTAATTCACACAGATATTTGCGACATGAAGTCAATACCATCTCGCGGTGGAAAGAAGTATTTCATAACTTTTATTGACGACAGTACTCGATATTGCTATGTTTACTTACGTAATAATAAATATTAAGCAATAGATGCATTCAGGCAATACAAAAATGAAGTTGAAATGTAACTTAACAAGAAAATTAAAATGATAAGAAGTGATAGGGGTGGCGAATATGAATCTCCTTTTGAAGAAATATGTTTAGAATATGGAATAATTCATCAAACAACGGCCCCTTACACTACCCAATCCAATAGGATTGCGGAAAGAAAGAATCGTTCATTAAAGAAGATGATGAACGCATTGTTGATAAGTTCTGGTTTGCCACAGAACTTGTGGGGGGGGAAGCTATTCTTACGGATAACCGGATACTAAATCGAGTACCCCATAGCAAAACACAATCCATTCCATATGAAAAATAGAAAGGAAGGAAGCCCAACTTGAATTATTTTAAAGTGTGGGGGTGTTTGGCAAAAGTGCAAGTTCCTAAACCCAAAAGAGTAAAAATAAGACCGAAAACCGTTGATTGTGTTTTCATAGGATATGTGACTAATAGTAAAGCATATCGATTTCTGGTTCATAAATCAGAAAATCCTGACATTCATAATAATACGGTTATAGAATCAGATAATGCTGAATTCTTTGAAAATATATATCCGTATAAATTGGAATGTGAGTCGATTGGTGAAGGATCTAAACGATCTCAGGAAGAAACAAAAGAAAGTATATTTAATCAGGAGGATCCAAGACGTAGTAAACGTCAAAGAACGTCTACTTCATTTGGACCAGATTTTGTGACTTTCTTATTGGAAAATAAGCCTCAAACATTTAAAGAAGCTATGTCTTCTTCGGAATCATTATTTTGGAAAGAGGCAGCTAATAGTGAAATAGAATCCATATTGAACAACCATACATGGGAATTGGTTGATCTTCCTCCTGGAAATAAACCTTTGGGTTCTAAATGGATTTTTAAGAGGAAAATGAAAGATGATGACACTATTGATAAATATAAGGCAAGACTTGTAGTCAAAGGGTATAGACAGCGAGAAGGTCTTGATTATTTTGATGCATACTCTTCAGTTACAAGAATTACGTCCATACGAATGTTAGTAGCATTAGCTACAGTTTATGGTCTTGAAATTCATCAAATGGACGTTAAGACGGCCTTCTTAAATGGAGATTTGGAGGAAGAAATCTACATGGAACAACCTGAAGGGTTTGCTGTTCCAGGTAAAGAAAAGAAGGTATGTAGACTTGTTAAGTCTCTTTACGGACTAAAACAAGCACCCAAACAATGGCATGCGAAATTTGACCAAACAATGTTGTCAAATGGTTTTAAGATAAATGAATGTGATAAATGTGTGTACATTAAAAATATTCCAAATCACATAGTCATTGTTTGCTTATATGTGGATGATATGTTGATAATGAGTAATGACATTGCCAACATAAATGCGACTAAGCGTATGCTAACTAGCAAGTTTGATATGCAGGACTTGGGAGTTGCTGATTTATTTCTGGGGATTAAGATCAATAAGACTCCTCAAGGTCTGGCATTGTCACAATCTCATCATATTAAGATAGTACTTGAAAAATTCAAGCACTTAGGGTTTAAAGTTACAAAGACTCCAATTGACGTGAATCTTGCATTAGCAAAGAACAAAGGCCAAAGCATATCACAATTGGATTATGCTCGTGTGTTGGGATGCTTAATGTATATCATGAATTGTACACGACCAGATATAGCTTGTGCTATAAGTAAATTGAGTCAATACACGAGCAATCCAGGTCAATCTAATCGGAAGGCAATGAAACGAGTTTTGGGATATTTAGAACATACCTAGGACTTTGCTTTGCACTACAGTAAATATTCTGCGGTGATTAAGGGATACTGTGAAGCAAATTGGATCACCGGTTCAACTGATTCTAAGTCCACAAGTGGATATGTATTCACTATTTGTGGAGGAGCGGTATCTTGGAAGTCGTCCTAGCAAACTTGTATTGCTCGCTCTACAATGGAAGCTGAGTTCATAGTCTTAGATAAAGCCGGTGAAGAAGCTGAATGGCTCCAAAATTTCTTAGAAGACATTCCATTTTGGCCCAAACCGTTAGCACCAATATGTATACATTGCGATAGTCAAGCGGCAATTGGAAGGGCTGGGAGTGTGATGTATAACGGTAAATCTCGTCATATACGACGAAGACATAAAATCGTTAGGCAATTACTCTCTAGAGGAATTATCACGATTGACTATGTAAAGTCAAGCGATAATGTGTCGGATCCACTTACAAAAGGCCTAACTAGAGAGGTAGCTGAGAAATCATCGAGGGGAATGGGACTATGGCCGAGAACACGCCATTGTGGCGGTAACTCTACCTAGAAGACTGGAGATCCCAAGATCTAGGTTCAAGGAGATCAAACAAAGTCATTAATGACGGTTCAACATTATCAACTAAAAGTTTGGTCCATTCTCGTGATGAAACAATGTTCAGTACCAAGGATAAAGCATTAAGGCTTTTTAATGATTTCTAAATTTGATACGGGGTATATCAAATAGTGTATCTACGGGATGACACGTTTAGGAATCACCTATATAAGTGTGAAGTGTTAGCCGTTTCAAGGGAAATTTCGTAAGGCCAATTCTCTACGCACTTATTAAACCAGGCGGTGTTTATGGCTGAAACGAACACAACAATGAGAGCCAAAGACAGTTAAGGGTTGGTTATGTGACTTATGGTTGTCTAGGTATTCACCAAAGTTTGACGGTTCAAAGATATCAAATCTGCCGATTGACCGAGTATATCCGACATAAGTTCACTACGGAAAGTTCAAAGAAAAACCTACTTATCCAGATGCAATTAATCTTTGCTTGCGAATCACATAGTTTTTCATGCATATTTCCGTTATATAGCCATTCCCCATTCATGTGGGGGATTATTGGATTTTTAAGCTTAAATGTAGCTTAAATTTATTGGGGTTTTAAGCTTAAATGTAGCTTAAAAGATGGTGAATGGGAAATGGAAGGAAATTGAAAATATTTGAGTTTCCCTCCTTGACAAAGGGACATTGTCCCATATTGGAAGAGGAAAATATTTTGATGGGTATATATACAATTGCACTTCTTCTAGCTCTTAAAGAGTTAAGAAGAAGGCAAGTCTCACGCCGTCGTCGTCGTCGCTCGCTCGGCTCGGCTTCGGATTGGGATTTGGATTTGGATTTGGATTTGGTCAAATGATCGATTGATTGTTTAATTTTTTGGACCAAATTTATTTGTTAATAGTAAATATTAACAAAAATATAATATTAATATTAAATCCAATGGAATAGTATATGCCCTTCGCTTTTTGTAAAAGACATTTACAATATGGCCGAAACAGTTTGCACCTCTTCAGATTTGAAGAACAGTTTGCACCTCTTCAGATTTGAAGAGTTGCACCTCTTAAGTTTTGAAGAGTTGCACCTCTTTAGTTTGAGCTCAACCTTGTCTATAAATACCAGTCCATTCTCTCAGATTTTCAATACGAATTTTTGACTTCTCCTCCTTTCTTCTGCATTGTTTTAACTACAAACAAAGCAACAGTAAGTGTGATTTGCTACCGATCTTTGTGTTCGCTGAAACACTGGTGTTTGAAGTATCGCTATACCAGTATGTAATTCGTTCTATCCTGGGAGAAAATAATTCACAACCTTGGGTACTAGGAGGGGATTAAATTCCTTAAGGAAACACTGTGATTTCAGTGGGCTCAGATTAAATTCTGTTTCTTTTACATTTTTGTTTATATGTTATTTTATCTTCTCCAGAATTATTTTATAAATACAGTTCAATAACAAATTCTCCTTCTTCTTTCGGTCATTCCCCGTAAATATTTCTCTGTACTTTAACCAATTTAAGAATTCTTTACTTAACATAAATTGTGTCCCTGTACGACACAAATGTTAAAACAATGCACCATTTTACATCATCAACAACAACAATAAACCCACTAACAATAATAAAACTATTGTAATCTACTAGTGGGGTCTGGAAAGATTAAAGTGTACAGACCATTTTACATCCTTTTAGATTATAAAACTAAGATCATTCCATTTTAAAGTCACGAGAATATTGTGAGAATGAGCCAACTTTTATGTCTATTTTAGTACATACCTTGCTTAGCAAATACAAGGAAATATGTATGAATATACTTTCTAATCCTTTTTAGCACCATCTATCACTTTCACCAGATCAGTCCAAATTTTCATTTCATCAGTTTCTCCATATTCAGAACCGGCTTGAGTTGCTAATTTGTCCTCTCAAATTTTTTTGTAATCTCTCCTTTATGTTCTTCTAATCCTTCTCTGCCTTCCAAAAAATGTAAGATTTGTGTGTGTCAGTGTGGTAATCATAGAAAAATGGAACAACAACAACAAAAATATACATAGTATTATCCCACACCGTGGAATCTGGAAGGATAGTGTGAACGCTGATGTTCTTCTGGACCTCTTTGCCTCTCAAAGAATGTAAGAAAGCATTTTCTGCAATACAAGGAAGGAAAATTGGTGGGGTTGGTTACTGTCTCTATGACCCCCAGTAAAATGAATTGCATATTAAGCATTATCAGCGATACATGGACAACATAGAATTTTGCTTAAAGCAGGAGCCCCCCGGGGGGGGGGGGGAGGGAGTTTACATGTAACGATCAACTCGAAGATCAAATAACAACTTGCAGCTTGAATCATTTAACTCCAACAGAGGTCATCAAGTCTTCATATTCAGGATCACTCTCTTATTTTTCTACAATTGCTGGATTACCACCAGGATGAGGACGCCGAGGGACAGAAGTGGGTGAGAAGGGGTCATATATTTGTTGTGCTCCAGAGGAGCTGGAAGCAGGCCTACTGTGTCGAAAGAATACATTGTTGGGAGCCTCAAAATTTTATGGTCGAAGCATGGCCGTAAGATTATTTTGCTGAAGAGGCATGGGGTTTCCTACTCTAGGAGGGAAAGAACCTACATGATTAGGAGCTGGCCTAAAGTTCAGAGGTTGCATTTGAGGGCCAGTAGGTGAAGCTATACCCTGATTTGAAAATGCCGGGTGCCTAAATTGAGGGAGAGGGCCAGCAGATCCTCGAGTAAAATCAGGTGACATGTGTGGTCCTGGCTGATTAATCTGATTGCTTAATAGATGTCTTGGGAATCCTTGATTAACAGGTGGGGGATTTGTGCTGTCTATTGCTGGTCGTAGATAAGGGCGCATCATCTGGTTTGGAGGTGAAAATTCCTGAGAACCAAATTGACCAGCTGGACTGGAAACAACTTGAGAGGCTGGATTCTGTGGATGGTGAGGCTGGAATGTAAAATCAATACTGGTCTGCAGTGGTTTTGGAGTTCCAGAGGAAGGAGGTCTCATAGAATTAATATTAAGAGAACTTCCAGGAGTTGGATTATGTGAGAGATTATGCATGACTGTTTGTCCACTAGATACAGGGTGGTTCAAGAAATGAGCAGGGGTAGATCCTGAAGATGGATGCATTGGAGGAGGCATACGTGTTTGAGATTGAAAAACAGAATTAGTTGCCCAGTTCCGGAGGTCATTTTTGCGAACCATTATGCGGGCCGCAGAAGCATTATGCGATCGCATATCCGACCGCAGAGTATGTTTGGTGCTTCATTTTTATGGTTTTATAAACCTGACCCCATTCTTATAAAACACTATTGGGGGTCATTTTGAAGGGTTTCATATGATATTTTAGAGGGATGTGAGAACATCTTAGAGAGAGAAAGTGAAGACCAAGCCATTTGTCCATCAATTCTTGTTCAATGTTTGAAGATTTCACAAGGATCTTGCTAGGGCTTCAAAGAGGTAAGAATTTATTCCCCCAATTCTTCAATTTCGATTTTTGGGGTAAAAAATGGGAGATTAAGAGTATGATTCTTGGGTGTAAGAGTATCATTTATATATACACGTACGAATTACGTTGTTGAAAGATTGTTGAGTTCAAATAGGTAAATATTGGGTTGAAAATAGTAGAAATTTTCATAAATTTTAATTGAAGATTTGAGGGTCGAGTTGATGTCGGAATTTGGTGAAATTTGTATGGTTGGACTCGTGGTTGGATGGGCGTTCATATTTTGTAACTTTTGTCGGATTCCGGGATGTGTGGCCCACGAGCGATTTTTGAGTTAAATTTCAGATTTTATTGGAGAAATTAGTATTTCTTTATGGAATTAATTACAATAATTGGTGTTGACTGAATCGAATTAATTGTGGCAAGATATGAGGCTTTCGAAGACCAATTCTCGTGGCAAGGGCATAGCGGAATAAAGAATTACACGGTTTGAGATAAGTAACCATTCTGAATTTGGTCCTGAGTATATGAAACCCCGGATTATGTGTTATGTGATTGGTTTTGAGGTTACGTACATGCTAGGTGATAGGCTTGTGGGCGTGCACCATAGGAATTGTGACTTGGTCAATTCCATAGAATTGTGTAGTTGAATAATCTGTTGATACCCGTACATTTTTCACGTATTAGGAAAATTGAACTATGAATCATGTTAAACCACGTGTTGACACTATTGTAAACCACATAGGTCGTGTACATGTTGAATTATCTATTAAATTACTATTTTATACTCAGTCATGATTTTACTTGCATATTACATCTCAGTCTCTCTTGTTCATTATTGATGCATCATATCATTATTGTTGGGCTGCTTATCATGATTTTTGAGAGCCTGAGAGACTGGAAATGTTGATGAGTGAGTGAGGCCGAGGGCCTAATTGTGAGGATATTTATGGGATCGGGCCGCATGCCGCAACATGTTTCATTGATTTATGCCATGATTGGCTTGTTATAGCGCTTGGACTGAAGGAGCCCCTCCAGAGTCTGTACACACCCCCAGTAAGCGCAGATACCTACTGAGTGCGAGTTCCGAGTGCTGAGTAATTGAGAGGAATGAGTGACTGTGAGGAATAAATGGCTGTGAGGAAAGAGTGACTGTGAGGTTGGAGTGAATGGGAGGACTGAGTGGCTATTACTATGAGATGATGCATTGATTTCATTATTGCTACATTTCAGCTGTCATATATGACTGTTTTGGAAAAATTTCTAAAAGACATTTTCTCCTATCTCAGTCGGAATTGATATGAAATTACTGTGGAATTTAAAATGTTGAACTTGAGAGCATGCCTACCCTTTATGTTGAAAATCACTGTATTTGGACTTAGCTGTAAAGCTCGTCACTACTTTCAGTTCTTTATTTATTATTGTTACTTGCTGAGTTGGTTGTACTCATATTACACCATGCACTTTATGTGCAGATCAAGGTGATCCCGAATACAGTGGGTGTTGATTCTTTCACACAGTTGATTTTTCGGAGATTTAGAGGTAGCTGTCATGTTTCGCAGACCTTGTCTCTCCTTCCCTATCATTTTGTTTATTGTATTTGGTCTCAGATTATTATAGATTATGTTTTCCAGACTTATAATTTATAGATGCTCATGAACTCAGTGACATCATATTTTGGGAGTGCTTGTATCGGAATTTACGAGATTTTTGGTATTGTATTTAAACATTATGTTTTCAAACTTAAAGGAAATCGTGGGTTATTGATGTTGTCGACTTGCCTAGTATTGAGATAGGAGTCATCACGATATGTTAGGAATTTTAGATCGTGACAGTACGATGCCATGGTACCTTCACCAGGATGTGATTGTCCAAAACCGAAGGATTATATAGAGCATCTTCATAGACAGAGGCTACTTCAATTTTTAAGTGGACTAAATGAGTCCTATGAGGCACCGAGGAGGCAGATCTTAATAAAAACTGTAGAACCTACCTTGAATCAAGCCTATGCAATGATAATCGAAGATGAAAGTCAGAGGTCCAGCTTTAATTCAGCAGGAAAGGTTAATCCAATGGCAATGCAAGTTGGACTAGGACAACCATACAAAGGAAAGAAACCTTACATGTACTGTGAACATTGCAACATGAAAGGTCACTTGAAAGAAAATTGTTACAAACTAGTTGGTTATCCATAAAACTTCAAAGGAAGGAAGAAATTTGTGGCCAACAATGTGATTAGTAACTCTGATTTAAACAAAAGGACTCTATCAGTGGATGATGAATCAAGCTTTAGGCACACAGGTGACAAACCTTTCTTCACTAAGGAGCAATATGATCAAATTCTCACTATGTTAAACAAAGAAAATACTGAGCCACATGTGAACATGGCAGGTATAACGTCTTTTATGGCGGACTTAGATTGTGAGGAATAGATAATCGATTGAGGGGCTTCGTATCATATTACTGCTAGTCTAGATACATTACAAAGTAAAACTAAGCTAAGATCGTGTAATAAAGAACAGGTTAACCTACCTAAAGGAAAGTCCACTATAACACATAAAGGAATAGCAGAATTCCTAGAAAATATGAGAGTACACAATGTACTTTATGTTCAAGACTTTAAGTTCAACCTGTTATCAGTTTCAAAACTGACAAAGAAGCTCTCTTGCTCTGTCAATTTTTTTTCTGATTTCTGTGTATTTCAGGACCTTTACAGTGGCAGGGTGAGGGGGATTGGTAGAGAA
Organism: Nicotiana tabacum; assembly: GCF_000715075.1. Classification (NCBI taxonomy): domain Eukaryota; kingdom Viridiplantae; phylum Streptophyta; class Magnoliopsida; order Solanales; family Solanaceae; genus Nicotiana; species Nicotiana tabacum. The sequence continues at coordinate 12,890,311 of NC_134097.1, read as the reverse complement.
AAGGGAGGACTATACATAGTCAAGAAAGATTCAAATAAGAAGATGCAACTGTCAGTGATAAATGTAGCTGTAACACAGCATAAAAAGGATAGCATATTATGGCATATGAGACTTGGGCATGCTTCAATAAGCACCATGAAAAATGTGAAATCTTTGCAAAATAGATTGAGTGATGTCAATGTAAATAGTGATTGTTCTATCTGGCCTCTTTCCAAACAAAGCAGATTATCTTTTCCTGATAGTCAATCTAGGAGTCAGTCTGTATTAGAGCTTCTTCACATGGATGTCTGGGGTCCCTAAAAAATTCCTACTCATGATAAGAAGCAGTTCTTTCTGACAATAGTTAATGATATGTCTAGATTCACTTGGATATATTTGTTGCAGTTTAAGAGTGATATGTTTGTTATACTGAAAGTATTTCTTGCTATGATAAGAACTCACTTTAATGCAATTATAAAGATCATTCGTACAGACAATGGAACTGAATTTTTTAATCACCCATGCACTGGTTTACTAGAATCATATGGCATTCTACATCAAAGTAGTTGTGTCTATACTCCATAACAAAATAGATTTGTGAAGCGCAAACATAGGCATATTCTTGATGTAGCAAGGCACTGAAGTTCCAAGGCACCATTCCAACCAAATTCCAGGGAGAATGCATAGATACAGTTGTGTATCTCATCAACAGGTTGCCAACTGATGTTTTAAGTGGAATGAGTCTTTTTTAGGTTCTATATGCCAGACCATATGTTCTTGCACATCTGAAGGTGTTTGGATATCTGTGTTATGCTGTGAATCTGCCCAAAGGAGACAAGTTTACCACTAGAGCCAAGGCTGTTGTATTCTTAGGTTATTCAGCTACTCAAAAGGGTTACATATTGTTAGATCTTGAGACTAAGCAATTGTTTGTTAGTTGAGATATGGTATTCAAGGAGCATATATTTCCTTTTCAACGGGCTGCCAAGTTCCCCTATTCCTCATCTATTGGTTACTCCTCCACAGCTCATGACAGGGGAGATTGCAAGATCATGAAGCAGTGGACTATGAATTATATGAGGAAGCATACTCAGTTGACAATCATGAAGGATCTGAGAGTATTAGCATTATCCCCGATGGATCTGTTAACCATATATATCCTGTTGAGGGTGAAGCTGATACTACTCACAATGAACCAGTAGATGATATTGTCAATAATAATTCTGAACCAGCTGAGGATACTCATGCAATGACTAAAGGTGAAGCTGAGGATACTCATGCAGTGACTGAAGGTGAAGCTGCTTCTACAATTACAGACACACCTGCAAATATTTTTGAAGGCATTACCGACACTGATCACACAACACAAACCTTGAGAAAGTCAGCAAGGACTGCTAAAACACCACTGTGGCTTCAAGATTTTGTGACCAGCAAGAAGGCAAATGGAGCAACACTACACACTTTAGCAGACTGCATCTGTTATGACCATGTGTCAGAAATATATAAGAGCTACTTGGCCAAACAATCAGCCCTCACATAACCTAAAAACTTCAAGGAAACATCTCATGATGAAAATTGGATTGATGCAATGAAAATTGAAATTAAAGCATTAGAAGACAATGATACATGAGAGAAAAATAGACCTACCAAAAGGCAAGAATGCAATTGGATCTAAATGAGTCTACAAGATAAAATACAAGTCAAATGGAGATGTAGAAAGATATAATGCTAGATTGGTCGCAAAGGGTATAACCAAAAGTAAAGATTGGATTACCATGAGACTTTTCACCTGTTGCAAAAATGGTGACAGTTAGAACACTGATTGCATTGGCAGCATCAAGAGGTTGGAACTTGTATCAAATAGATGTCTATAATATATTTTTGCAAGGAGATCTATATGAAGAGGTGTACATGGAGCTTCCTCAGGGATTCAGAAAGTAGGGGGAGTCAAAGGTTTGTAGATTGAAGAAATCATTGTATGAGATTAAACAAGTCTCAAGGCAATGGAATATAAAGCTTAGTGAGGCATTAATAGAATCAGACTACAAACAGAGCTTATATGACTATTCTATGTTTACTAAAAGTAGGGGAGATAGCTTTGTGACAGTCTTGATATATGTGGATGATTTGTTAATAACAGGGAATGATGAAAGTCTCATAAAGGAGACAAAAAATGTACTACATCATAAGTTCAAAGTGAAAGACCTTAGAGAATTGAGGTACTTTCTTGGAATAGAGATCATGAGATCAAGAAAGAGAATCGTGTTAAATCAAAGAAAGTATGCATTGCAATTAGTGTCAGATATGGGATTAGGAGGAACTAAGCCAGCAGCAACACCTGTTGATTTGAATCAGAGATTCACTTCACAAGAGTATGATCAACATACGGGTGCAAGAGGAGATGAGTCACTACCTGATGCATCGGCCTATCAAAGAATCATTGGGAGATTGCTTTACCTAACAATTACCAGACCAGATATTAGCTATGTTGTACAGACTCTAAGTCAATTTATTCAAGCACCCAAGAGATCTCACTGGGATGTAGCAGTTAGAGTGGTAAAGTGCATCAAGAAAGATCCAGGAATAGGAATACTTATGAGCAGTCTACAGTCAGATACTTTAACCTGCTACTGTGATGCTGATTGGGAAGCATGCCCTAACACAAGAAGATTAGTGACTGGGTTCTTAGTAAAATTTGGGGAGTTCCTAATATCCTGGAAATCGAAGAAACAACAGACAATTTCAAGAAGCTCTGCAGAAGCAAAATACAGGAGTTTAGCAACAGCTACAACATAAATAACTTGGTTGTTAGGACTGTTCTCAAAATTAAAGGTGTTCATCGAGAAACCTGTAGATTTATTCTGTGATAGCAAGGCTGCATTGCATATTGCAGCAAATCCTATATTTCACGAGAGGACAAAACATATAGAGGTCGATTACCACTTTGTGCGAGACAAGATCAAGGAAGGGAAGATAGTAGTATATCATATTGGGACCAAAAATCAACATGCTGATTTACTCTCAAAAGGTTCAGGGAAAGTGCAACATTGTTTCTTACTAAGCAAGCTGGAAGTGATTAATGTTTTACACCCTTCAGCTTGAGGGGAAGTGTTGGAATAGTTAGTGGTTAGGACTTAACTGTGGTTAAGGGAGTTAACTGTAGAGGTTAGTAGGTTGTTAGAAGTTAGTTGATTCTATTGTGCATATGACATTTGGGTGACAGTTGTAGGTTAGGTCGGTTGATTAAATTTGCACTGTATATATGTATACATTATAAGCTCATTATGAAATAAGAACATCTTTTGTCATTCTCTTCTCGAATGTTCTAAGAGAAATTCACAAACCACCCTTGAAAGAAATCCCGTACTCTCTGTAGCCTCATTATCGCCATTTTCGGACTAAGGGAATTAGCTTAGATGGAGGATAATAGGAACAAATTTTTAGTTGTTTGAACAAAAATAGAAAGAAAAATCTATATATACAATCAAACATCGAGTCCGGAAATTCGAAAAATATTCACTGCCTCAATATATATTTTCCTCATAATTTGAAGTTATATTAGTTAAATAGTTACCAAAAATAAAAATAAAAATAAAAATTGGAGTGAAGGACGAATAGGTTGGTAGGTACCTTTGAAATTGAAGGTCTGTTCGTCGGAAGGGGGGGAGATGATTTCTCATAGCCGACGCAGGAGGAAATGAAGATTACTAAGGGCTCGTTTGGTACGTGGGATAAGGGAATTAATCCCGGGATTAAATTTGAGATGTATTTGTATTATGTTTAGTTGGGATACAATTATGGTATAACTAATTCCGGAATTAGTTATTCCGAAATTATAGTATTTTTTAATCCCTATAGGAGGGTGGATAACTAATCACAAAATAACTAATTCCTAGATAATTAATAATGGGGTAACTTGTTTCTCAACCAAACGATCAAAAGCTTATACCTTGTATAAATTTTATGAGAGGTATGAATCACCAGAAAATGACAAAAATGGTACTTTATGTTTGAGTATAGGTTCACAGTAGTCCCCTTAAGTATGCTCTTAATTTTTTTTAGTCCATCACATTTGCCATAATTCAACACTTTTGGTCTCAAAGTCAAATATTTAAGGAACTTTGTCTCTTAGATTTGATTAGACCTATAAAAAAGGAGGAATTTAGCGGGAACTCACATCTAACAATATATTTTTGTAGTTTCTGCTATTTTTGATATATTTTTAGAGTATGATGCAACGTTTTGAGTTGTTATTTATTCTATTTTTGGTATATTTTTGTGTCTACTGCACTTTTTTATTGCATATTTTAGAATTTGATGGGGCTTCCCTAGTGGTTAAGGTTAAATCCTGTCTTTCATAGTTGATAAGAAATATCTATGATGTTTTTCGAAAAATTAGTTGTACTTTTGTTTAAAAATAAGTAGTAAAAAATGTTACATAGGTTAAGTAAAGCATTGTTTTAAATTGGTTAAAGTATAGAGAAACTAATAGACACGAATAACCAAAAGAAGAAGCAGAATGAACTATTGTTACCTAATTACCAATGAAACAGGCCTTTTTTTTCCCTATGATTCTTTTGTCTGCACTTATTGGTTCTTTTCTATTTATGTACTTACGTGTGTTTGTAGAGGAATTGTTGAGAAGCAAGAAGTGACTTAGCTGTGTATAGAAATATACAGGGATAGTTTAGTTTATTTAATTGTACTTATAGTCGGTTATTAGTCAGTGAGTTAGTTTAGTAAAATATTGTATATAAGCTAGCTCTCACTCATTTTACAGATGAATGGAACAGTTCATTTTCTTCAACACTCTGAAACATTTTCTGCTATCTTCTTCTTCTTCTTCTTCTTCTTCTTCTTCTTCTTCTTCTTCTTCTTCTTCTTCTTCTTCTTCTTCTTCTTCTTCTCCTCTCTAAATATAGGGTATCATTCCGCCATTAATGCAGGGATCTCAGCATGGTATCAGACCAGAGAGTTTCGTCTCCAAGCTCATGAATTGATCCTATTCTTCTCCTATAAATCTCTCTTCATCTTTGCATCAATTCTTCAAGCTCCAAAAATTTTCAACTGAAATTGAAATTGCTCAACAATAGCGACTGAGGATCTCAGTCACGAAGCCACAACTGTCACACCAGAAATTACCTCTCAGATGTCATCAGACGATGAATTTGAAGAAGGAATCACAATTCTACCCAATTATCCATTATACCTCGCTCCTGGTGATACTAGTGGAATCTCTTTAATTTCTTTTCAATTGACAGGTACGGATAACTATTCCTTGTGGTATCGATCAATGTGAATTTCTCTACTCGGTCGTAACAAACTAGGAATGGTAGATGGCAAGTGGAAGAGGGAACGATTTCGTGAGAAGTATTGGTACCAGTGGGATAGGTGCAATGCAATAGTACTGTCCTGGTTAATGAATTATGTTGCTCAGAACTTGATTAGTGGAATTGCATATACTATGAATGCTCAAACAGTCTGGGAGGAGTTACGTGAGAGATTTGATAAAGTTGATGGCTCTAGATCCTTCAATTTACATACTGACATTGCAACCCTAACTCAAGGTACTCTATCCATTTCTACTTATTACTCAAAATTAAAAGATCTGTGGAATGAATTTGAGGCATTAGTGCCACTACCTGGTTGTGACTGCCCTAAGTCTAAAGATTTTGTGGTGTTTCTCCAAAGACTGAAGCTGTATCAATTTTCCATGGGCTTAAATGCCAACTATCAAGCTAGAAGTCAGATTTTACTCATGTCCCCATTACCTACTGTGAATCAAGCATATGCTATGCTTATGAGTGATGAAAACCAAAAGGCTATTGTTGCTAACTCTGGTATTCTGGGTGTTTCCCCTCCTAATATAAACTCAGGAAGATATGATTCTACTGCTTTGTATAGCTCTAAAACTAGAGGAAATCAAAAGTTTAGGAAAAATTATAATCTCTACTATGAGGTATGTAAGATGAAAGGACATACAAAGGAAAATTATTACAAAATAGTAGGGTATCCATCAGACTTCAAATACAAGAAGAAATGGGGAGTTGGTGGCTCTAGTGCATACAATGCAATAACTGAAACTAGTTCAATCCATGTACATTCTCCAACTCAAAAAATGTCAGCTCAGGTGATTGGACAGTACATGGAGACTCAGCCTGCTCAAAGAGAGGTTCAAGCCACTCATCTAGGTGTTCAGAATCAGAACCCTCAACTTGGTGCATGTACATTTACCAAGGAGCAGTATGATCAAATTGTACAACTCTTGCACAAGGTTTCCCCTTCAACTGCTAGTGCCAATACAACAGGTAAAAGTAGTATTTTCTTGGTGTCTGATAGTAAGCCAGATTGGATCATTGATACAGGAGCCACAAACCATATGGTAACTGATATTAACTTGATCAATAAGTATTCAATTAGTGAACCTATTGTGCCTAAGAAAGTGTTTCTACCAAATAGAGACATTACTCATGTAGCTTATATTGGAACTAGTTCTATATCCGCTAATAACTGCCTCATGAATGTATTTCATATATAATTCAAGTATAACCTTCTATCAATGTCTAAGGCAACCAAGGATCTATGGTGTTCTGCCTACTTCTATCCTGATTTTTATGTGTTTCAGGATTTCTCCAATGGGAAGGTGAAGGCGATTGGTAAGGAGGATAATGGGTTGTACCTATTGCTCAAACATAATGCAAGAACCATTAAGGCATTTACACTAGCAGCTCAAGGAAGAGAAGCTGTAGATATAACTCTATGGCATTGAAGGCTTGGCCCTGTATCAACTAAAGTACTAAAGAAACTACTGCCACTCAGCTTGGAAAGCATAGTAGTTACACTAAATAAGTGCAGTGTTTGCCTTTGTGCTAAGCAAACTAGAGTGCCATTTCCTTCTACTAGCATTAAGAGTACTACTTATTTTTACTTGATATACCTTGATGTATGGGGACCTTATAAAACTGCTACATTTGATGGAAACAGATTTTTCTTGACTGTTATTGATGACTTCTCTAGAATGACATGGATTTTTCTTTTACGCCTCAAATCTGATATATGTGTTGTGCTACAACAGTTCCTTGTCTTTCTTCAAACTCAGTTTCAAAAGATAATGAAGATAGTCAGATCTTACAATGGCACATAGTTTGTTAATTCAATCTATGCAGGTCTATTCAGGACTCTTGGAATTGTGCATCAGAGAACTTGTGCCTACACCCCTCAACAAAATGGCGTAGCTGAGAGAAAGCATAGATATATTCTAGAGGTGACCAGAGCTATTAGGTTCCAAGTACATATACCAATCAAGTTTTGGAGGCAGTGTGTCCTTGCAGCTGTGTACCTCATTAACAAAATGCCTTCTCCCCTTATGGATGGAGTTTCTCCCTATGAGAGGTTGTATGCTAAGAAGCCTGATCTTGGCCACTTAAGAGTAATTGGCTTCTTATGTTATGCAAAACAGGTCCATGAGGCAGACAAGCTTTTATCCAGAGTTAACCCTACAGTACATATGGGATATTCTCCTACTCAAAAGGGCTATATCTTGTATGACCTTACTTCTCATTCTTTTATTGTTAGCAAGGATGTGGCATTCAGAGAGGAAGTGTTCCCATTTTCCAGCACCAAATCTGTTCCACCACCTTTATTTGTTGATTCCCATTCTAGTTCATATCACTCTGAACCTCCTGGGATTGCTCACACCCTCAATGATCCTGCAGCTATAGAGGTGGAGAATGAAGATCTCACACAGAGGGTCTGTCAGTCACCTGATGTGGGAAATCCTATTAGATCCAGATGTGTTGACACCACCACCAGTTCACAGAGCACCTCTGTATATTTAGTTACACAAGACACTAATCCTACACTGAGGAAGTCCACTAGAACTAAACAACCTCCCATTTGGATGAAAGACTTTGTTTCTCTCAACAATCACAAAGATGTTCCCTATGCTATCTCAAACTACTTGTCCTATGACACACTATCTCCTAAGTATCAGACTTATATTGAAGCCACTTCAACTATAGTTGAACCTTCTTCCTATGAGGAAGCTATTAAAGATCCAAAATGGGTAGAGGCAATGAAGGCTGAAATTACTGCTCTTGAAGACAATCACACATGATTTGTGGTAAGCTTGCATGAGGGTAAGAAACTTATAGGTTGTAAGTGGATCTATAAGATGAAATACAAAGCTTCAGGGGAGGTTGAAAGATTCAAGGCACGGTTGGTTGCCAAAAGCTATAGCTAAAAGGAAGGTATTGACTATAAAGAGACTTTCTCTCCTGTAGTCAAAATGGTGACTGTCAGGACTATTCTCTCTATTGCTGCTGCTGCTGCTGCACATTGGCACATCCATCAAATGGATATGTACAATGCTTTCCTGCAGGGGGATCTACATGATGAGATTTACATGACTCCGCCATAAGGATTTAAGAGTCAGGAGGAGTTAAGGCCAGCCTGCAGACTCTTGAAATCCTTGTATAGGCTAAAGCAAGCTCCAAGGCAGTGGAATGTTAAGATATCATCGACATTGTTACAGTTTGGTTTCAATCAGAGTCACTATGATCATTCCCTATTTGTCAAAGGAACTGGAAATGAGACTATTACTATCTTACTATATGTGGATGATATACTACTTACTGGTACAAATTTGCAGCTGATTGAAGATACCAAGAAAATACTACACCAAGCTTTCGAGATGAAAGACTTAGGAGACCTAAAATATTTTCTTGGCATTGAGTTTGCCAGGTCACAATAAGGTATTCTCATGCACCAAAAAAAATATGCATTAGAACTCATCTCTGATATGGGTTTGGGAGCTGCTAAGCCTGCAAACACCCCACTTGAACCAAATATGAAGCTCACTACAAGTGAATATAATGAGCATGTAGGGGCTGCCAAAACAACTGATGACTATATGTTGAATGATCCTAGAAGATATTAGAGACTTATGGGAAAGATCCTGTACTTAACAGTCACAAGACTTGCCATTTATTTTAGTGTGCATACACTAAGTCAGTTTCTACAAAACTCTAAGAAGTCACACATTGAAGAAGCTCAAAAGATAGTAAGATATGTGAAGAGTTAGCCTGGTCAAGGCATCCTATTGTCAAGTAATAAGAAGCATACAGTCACAACATATTGTGATGCTGACTAGGCAGCGTGTCCATTCACCAGGAAGTCTGTAACTGGATTCATGATTAAGTTGGGGGACTCACTAGTATCATGGAAATCAAAGAAATAAAGTACCATATCAAGAAGCGCTACTGAGTTAGAGTACAGAAGTATTGCATCTACTATAGCAGAATTCATATGGATTCTTGGCTTGATCAAAGACATTGGAGTTAAGGTAGAATTGCCTGTAAGCATTTTCACTGATAGTAAAGCAACAATTCAAATAGCGTCAAACCCAGTCTTCCATGAAAGGACTAAACATATCGAAATTGACTGTCATTTCATAAGGGAAAAGATTCAAAAGGGGTTAGTTAAGAGAGAGTACATTCCAACTAAAGATCAACTTGGGGGGGGGGGGGAGTGTTGAGAAGCAAGAAGTGTGGTTGGGGCGCCCTATTTGGTTGCTCCCATTTAACTTGTACCCACTGTTTAAACAATTTCAGGTTTCTTCTTCTTCTTCTTCTTCTTCTTCTTCTTCCTCTTCTTCCTCCTCTTCTTCCTCTTCCTCCTCCTCTTCCTCTTCTACTACTTAACATTCTTTTATTGACAATAGCTTGCTAAATAATACATAATTTGGAGTATCACATAGTAGTAAACAAAAACAGCTGAAAGTACGATCTCACAAGCAAGGAGAAAAAGTAATACAATTACAGTTGATAGATAATATATAAAAATGACCAGTCAAATATACACTACAACAATCTTTCACGTGCAATCCCAATAGCTGAGCTCGCAAAGAAAGTTACCATTGTTAATCAAAGGCGAAAAGCACAAAAAAACTCTAAGGTCCGTTGGGGCTTTAATAAATAAAGTGTGGGCTTTAACAGTGACGGGCCTAGAGCATTAAATATGGGTTCCCGGGAACCCAATAACTTTTGCATAGACCCTGCATTTATATTAAGAAATTTACTAAATACTGTAAATATCTAACTGTGAATCCAATTATTATTTCATATTAATTTTAGATTATGGTAGGAACCCATAAACGCCAAATCTGGACTTTAATTAAAAAAAAGGGCAAAAGGAGAAACATTACAAATATGTATGTGTAGTCTAAGACTAACAATTATAAGTAAAAATAACATATATAAGGAGAAAGAAATTTTAATTTTTTTTATAATAAAGTAAAATATCAATTGTTTAGTGTAGCTTCATCACGATTACACTCATTTGCAAGAAACAATATGCCTTAAAGCCTTGAAGACGATACTGAAGTGCCAGCTAAGCGAGGTGAAGCGCTCAACATATTTAGCGCCTCACTTCAGGGCTTAAGCACCTTTTTTTTTGTTTAATTTAAAGAAAATACTATATTTCACACATTAAAAAGTTACACAATTCATGTAATACCAATTGGGTACTTTCTTTCTTATGCATAGAATGAACTAGGAAGGAATATGAAACAGAGCTTAAATCCATCACTCCAAAAGCCATTTATGCTAATTGTCATCATTAAAAAAACGGGTAATTTCCAATGGCTGTCCAAACAATTTGTGCTGCTCCTCACTCCAGTAGTATTCCTCCGGCGAGATCAAGCTTTCGACATAGGTAATAATGGGGGAACATATAACCTCTCCCTCGACGACAATGTCTCTCATTTTATCATTCTTAAGATTGTATACAATACCTTTTTTTTCATGATCCTCTATTATCAAAACTAATTCTCCATTCTCTGTCAGGAAAAAGACGCTACAAATCCATAAAAAAGACTTCTTAATTCTATATTCCTTATGAAAAATAAGGAAGTCCATGATTCTTTTACTCCGTAATCCTTCATGACCAATATTGCAAGACCCCCCTTATCATCTTCCAAACAAGTCATACATAGACATTTATTTAAAACTCCTAAACCAATTATAGCAATCTCTTCTTGATCAGACTTGGGCTTAGTGTCACGTCCTTAGTAGTTAAGTAAGTACACGTGCGGCACTTGATAACTCGCTCACGATCTTGCACAACTTGCTCACGTTCTTGCTATGCCAAGTCAGCCTTACTACACTCAAGATCGCTAAGAGAATGGTAGAAAGAACATAAGAGAATTATTAAAGAAAGCTTTGTATTAGAGAGAACTTGAATTGTTTGCTTGATAAATTACAAATGAATGGCCCCCTTTATATACTAGTCTCCTAGGGGCTAGTATGTAAATATTAATTGTTACACAAGTCCTTAATATTTACAAGATAAGGGCTTTCTCTAGAATTCTCTACAAGCCTAGAAGATTCAAAGGACTTTCTTAGCAAATCCATATGTATCTAGGATCTTCCAAAGGAAATGTCCATACTTCTCTAGAATCTTCTCACAAATACTAGCTTTTCTCCTATGTAAGCTTCCATATGGTATTAATATATGCCAAATGGTGCCTATGTGGCATGGTGACATGGCGGGTCGTCACACTCTCCCCCACCTAATGTTGCGACGACCGCGGAGCAATGTTGCTGCATAAACTTTCGGATCTTATCTTTGAATTGCCATAAGTCTTCATATTGTTCCCACGTGGCCTCCTCAAGAGATTTCCCCTTCCAATGGGTGAGGAACATTGCGGTGGCTTTTTTCCCCTTGTTTTCGCCTGGCCTGGTAATCAATAATAGCCTCAATATCCTGGTCGTGCGAGGCGGTGATAGTAATAGGCGCTCGACTTGATTGGCCCCTACTTGGATCATCCTTGTCTTCATGATATGACTTAAGCATGCTGGCATGGAAGACATGGTAGATCTTAAGATATGATGGCATGTCAAGCTTGTATGAGATCTTGCCTACCTTGGCGACGATCTTAAATGGCCCCTCATACTTGTGAATCAAATTCTGATGCATGCCCCATAATGCCTTGAACTGTCTTGGGTTAAACTTCACCATGATCATGTTCTCAAATCTGTAGTCCGTGGGATGCCGCTTACGGTCCACAAACTTCTTCATTTTCTTAGCTGTCTTATCTAAGTAGGACTTAGCAGTGTCAAGCTGCTCCTCCCATCCTTTGGCCATATGATAAGCCCCCAAACTCTTTCTCTCGAACGCGACTGGTAATGAATGTGGAGTTTGTGGTTGTTGGCCTGTGGCTAGCTCAAATGGTGTCTGCCCCGTGGACTCACTCCGCTACAAGTTATAAGAGAATTGGGCGATGTCTAGGAGCCTTGCCCAATCTTTCTGATGCGCGCTTACATAATGCCTCAAGTAGCATTCTAGTAAGGCATTGACCCATTCTGTTTGTTCATCCGTCTGTGGGTGGAAACTAGTGGAAAAGTGCAGTTCCGTGCCAAGTATGTCGAATAACTCTCTCCAAAAGTTTCTAGTAAAGCGGGGGTCTCGATCACTGATAATATGCCTTGGTAAGCCCCAATACTTCACCGCGTTCTTAAAGAATAGTTTGGCGGATTCCTTGGCAGTGCAACCTGGTGAGGCGGGCATGAAGGTAGCATATTTGGAAAACCTATCCACCACCACCATAATAGTACCATAACCGTCGAATTTCGGTAGGCAAGTGATAAAGTCCATAGTCACGCTCTCCCATGGACGTTCTGCAACTGGTAGTGGCTCCAAAAGTCCTCCTGGTTTTTGTTGCTCAACCTTGTCCTGTTGACAGACAAGACAAGTCTGCACATAACACTCTATATCATCTCGCATGCGTGGCCAATAATAGACTGACTCAACAAAGGCCCTAGTGCGACATTGGCCTGGATGACCAGCCTACATTGTGTCATGATTCTCCCTTATGATCCGCCATCTAATGTCTCCAAACTTAGGCACGTACACCCACCGACCTGTGGTAAGTAGTAGGCCGTCTTCGACCCAAAAACGTCTTGTATTGCCCTGGTTGGCTAACTCGATAAGTTGTTTGGCTGCTGGATCATGTTGCATGCCTTCTTTTATAGCCTCGCGAATGTCCCATCTTGTTGAAGTGATTGCAGAAAGCTCGGCTTTTCGGCTCAAGGCATCGGCTACAACGTTACCTTTGCCCGGCTTATACTCCAGCACATAATCAAATTCGGCCAAGAAATCCTGCCACTGAGCCTGTTTTGGGGTAAGCTTCTTCTGCGTCTGAAAGTAGCTAGTAGCTACATTGTCGGTCTTGACCAAAAACCTCGACCGGAGAAAATAATGTCTCCATGTACGAAGGCAATGCACAATGGCGGTCATCTCCTTCTCTTGCACCGTGTAACGCCGCTCCGTCTCATTTAACTTGCGTCTCTCAAATGCTATGGGATGCTTATCCTGCATCAAGACACCTTCAATGGCAAAATCCGAGGCATCGGTATGTACCTCAAATGTCTTGGCAAAGTCAGGTAATGCCAAGACTGGCTCCTCTGTTACAGCTGCCTTGAGGTCTTCAAACGCCCTTTGACAATGCTCCGTCCAAACCCATGGCTTGTTCTTCTTTAGCAACTCGGTCAATAGTGCGGCCTTTGCTGAGTAGCCACTGATGAACCGACGATAGTAGTTAACAAGTCCAAGGAAGGATCTCAAATCAGTTACCTTTATAGGTGCCTCCCACTCCGTGATAGCACGTTCCTTAGCCTCGTCCATGTGTAGTCGCCATTGCTAATAACATGGCCTAAGAAGTGCACCTTTGATTGTGCAAACTCACATTTCTCCCTCTTGATGTATAACTCATTCTCCCGCAAGACTTGGAAAACTTTTCTTAAGTGCTCCATGTGCTCCTCCAAGGTGTTGCTGTAGATGACTATATCGTCTAGGTAGACTACCACGAACTGATCAAGGTAGGGATGAAAAATCTTGTTCATAAGGGTGCAAAATGTGGCCGGTGCATTGGTTAAGCCGAAGGTCATCACCAACCACTCAAAGGCTCCATATCTCGTCACACATACTGTCTTTGGCTCATCCCCTTCTGCAATGCGAACTTGGTAGTAGCCCTTGTGAAGATCCACCTTGGTAAAATACTTAGCTTGCCCAAGTCTATCGAACAAGTCAACAATGAGCGGGATCGGGCACTTATTCTTCAATGTGACCTTATTAAGTGCTCGGTAGTCTATGCACTAGCGTAGTGATCCATCCTTCTTCTTCTGGAACAATACTGGTGCACCGAAAGGTGCCTTTGATAGGCAAATATGACCAGCATCTAGCAGCTCTTTCAATTATTTCCCGAGCTCCTCTAGCTTGGGCGGTGCCATACGATATGGGGCAAATGCGGGTGGCTTAGCCCCTGGCTCCAACTCAATCTTGTGATCCACCTCTAGCCTAGGAGGCAAATGCTTAGGTAACTTCTCGGGCATGGCGTCTTTGTTTTTCTCAAGCAACTTCTCTATGCAAGGCGGCGATGTCTCTTGAAAACTCTTGTCTTCCTCCAGACTTGTAATGGTTGCCACGAACGTCGGCTCCCCCTTCTTGATCCCCTTGATAACCTGCATAGCTGAGAGTTGTGCTTGGATCTGTCCGTGTGGCATAGTCACTGTAGGTACCATGCAAGCTCCTTCTCGCTCCATAACCAAGAGATGTTGGAGGTAGGGGTCGATCAAAGTATGACAATGTCTAAAGAACTCTTGCCCCAATATGATGTCAAAGATATCCATAGCGGTTACAGTAAAGTTTGTCATACCTTTCCAAGTTCCCAATTTGACACCAACTCCATTAGCTACCCCACGAGCATTCTGTACCTCGGCATTCACAGTCTTGACGCGAGAGTTGGTTGGAGCAAGCTTCAATTCTAGTCTCTTTACGGCAGCCTCAGTCACGAAATTATGAGTTGCTCCAGTATCCACCATTGCACGAGTAGGCTTGTTGTTGATGATGAGATCCACGTACTGATTGCCATTCTCGGTAGGTTGTATAGCTTGCTTCGTGACGGCATCACATAATCCGATCATACCCAACTATGCTGTTCTCGAACTCTCTGCTTGCAGCTTCTCCTTCCGTTCATGGACCATGGCACTGAGGCTCTTTAGGTCGGGACAATTCCTGAAGCTGTACGGCCCTTCACATATGTAATATCCCTTCTTCTCGGCCTGCGCCTTCTTCTCGGCGTAGCCCTGACGGCCACTCAACCTTTTGGAATCTTG
The DNA here is from genome assembly GCF_000715075.1 of Nicotiana tabacum. Classification (NCBI taxonomy): domain Eukaryota; kingdom Viridiplantae; phylum Streptophyta; class Magnoliopsida; order Solanales; family Solanaceae; genus Nicotiana; species Nicotiana tabacum. Next base: position 12,875,159 of record NC_134097.1, on the reverse strand, counting down.
AGTCTTGTAGTATTGTTGTTGTATCTCCTTGCCTTTGCTACGGTCTCCCCCACCTTTGGTATTGTTAAACTTTGATTCTTTGACTTTCCCTTTGTCATGCTTGTCATGCCTAAAATCCATCAATGATTCGGCCTCCACTATGGCTTGGTCTATATTTGCGACTTGTCGGCGTTGTAACTCCTGCTTAGCCCAATTTTGCAACCCATCCATGAAGTGGAACAACAAGTCATCATTGGCCAGGTTGGGAATTTGAAGCATAAGGGTAGTGAACTCCTTGACATAGACACGTATGCTCCCTGTTTGCTTCAACTCCCTATGCTTGCGCCTTGCCTCGTACAAGACATTATTTGGAAAGAACTATCGCTTGAACTCGGCTTTGAATTGATCCCACGTGTTAATAGTACATAGACCTTTATCCATGTCGGCCATCTTCCTTCTCCACCATAGCATGGCAGTCTCTGAGAAGTACAACACTGCAGTATTGATCATGGCCTCGTCGTCCTTCACTTTGTCGTGCTTGAAGTAGTTCTCCAAGCGCTAAAGGAAGTTTTCCACTTCTTTTGCATCACGAACACCTTTGAACATCGGGGGTTTGGGAGCCTCGATCTTGGCCTCCCTCGTCACCACAACATTGTTGGCTGCTCGGTCACGCCAGCACTAACATGCTCTTCGAGTGACTCTATCTTTGCCTTCATAGCATCGATAGTACTCAAAGTCTCCATGAGTCTGCACTCTAAGGCAGTGATGATTTTCCTTAGCTCCATCTCGGTTTGTGTACGTCTCTCCAAGTCATTTCGGATACTCTCAATCTCTTCAAGAGTGTGCCCCTCAAGAACGCTAAGGGTGCCTTCCGCCTTCCCCAAGCGTTGGCCAAAGATCTCCACGGCGTCCATCCCCGCATTCATCTTCCTCACCCACTCTTTACCGAGCGAGATGTCCTCGGGCAGGACCTCCACTTCATCCTCGCTCGCCTCAGTGGCATATAGTTCTTGGGATGTATGCCCTTCGTTTGACACAACCTCGGGTGGCACCTCCTGCCTCTTGTTGGTGGCATTCCTCTTTTTGTTACGACCTCTCATGCCAGTAGCATCCTGGATGATGTTGGCTTGGGTGTTGGCAGTGTTAATTTCTCCATCGTTCGCTATTCCCTTAGTTGCAACCTTTGCTCTGATACTACGTTGTCACGTCCTTAGTAGTTAACTAAGTACACGTGTGGCACTTGACAACTCGCTCACGATCTTGCACAACTTGCTCACGTTCTTGCTATGCCAAGTCAGCCTTACTACACTCAAGATCGCTAAGAGAATGGTAGAAAGAACACAAGAGAATTATTAAAGGAAGCTTTGTATTAGAGAGAACTTGAATTGTTTGCTTGATGAATTACAAATGAATGACCCCCTTTATATACTAGTCTCCTAGGGGCTAGTGTGTAAATAATAATTGTTACACAAGTTTTTAATATTTACAAGATAAGGGCTTTCTCTAGAATTCTCTACAAGCCTAGAAGATTCCAAGTACTTTCCTAGCAAATCCATAAGCATCTAGGATCTTCCAAAGGAAATGTCCATACTTCTCTAGAATTTTCTCACAAATACTAGCTTTTTTCCTATGTAAGTTTCCACATGGTATTAATATATACCAAATGGTGCTTATGTGGCATGGTGATATGGCGGGTCGTCACATTAGGGACCGCAAACATATGGAACTTTTCAACGAGGACTTACACGATCCCACATACACTCGTGTTGTGGAAAGTTAAGTTCATTATTTTCATCAGAATAGGGTTTTTTTTACCCTTACACGATAATGAAGACATTCGTGCAACATAATTCCATCACTGACCGAAGGGATATGATCATAAGGGAATTCAACTTGCCTCCATTTTTTTTCTTCAAGACTAGCAACTATAACAAACTTACCACCATAATATGGGAACTCATAGTCCATAATAATCACAGCCTTGTAAACATTCTTCGAGGAGTCGAAACAAAGTCCCCCACGTGCGTAACAGGTGCCAACATCAATATTCAAGCCGTCAAGCTGAAGCACCTTGGTATAAAATCGAGTAGCAGGATTCCAAATGCAAATATGCTCATTTACATGAAGAAGTATAAGACCATGACAAGAACCCAAAAGCATGATATTTCGTATATAAATTTTAGCCCATTTCGTGGAAGGATAATTGAGTTGTTCCAAAGTGAGTTGTTGGTTTATGAATCGGAAGGAAAGTTTTACATCCCATGTCGTTGTTGAACGTGCATAATTATATGTGGTGACGATTGCTCCTTGTCGTCGTTGATTAGAGAGCTGGAATAATTTTGGACATGAAATCCAGAAGACCATGACTTAAAAACACACTTGAATCGTAAGAGGGATTTCAATGGTAAATTTGAGAGAATAATGATTGTGATTTCGTTCGGTACATCTCCCATTCGTCTATTTTGGTGTTTGAAGTGAACACCTGCTTTCTTTTGGGTCTTTCGTTGTGGAATGGCTTGCCCTACCTAGTGTTTTAAGTTCTATGGAAACAAAACCCTAGAGTTATAGGAGTAAAATTCTATTACTCTATAAAATATAGTATTAGAAAAGAGAACAAGAAATATAAAAGAGAAATAGCAGAGATTCTTATTGTCAAGAATTGTGATACAATCAACGTGACAAAATTGAAATAGGAGAAGAAAACCTTCTTCTCCAAGTAAAAAGGTGTTACCGCTACCATAAAATTACTTTTCTTTTAGAAACCTTTTTTGTGGTAATCCTCACCTCAAAAGGAATTTACATCCACATTATGATATTATTTAAAATATCTTTTATTTTTTGTCTAGTAAATATTCCTAATAGAGTATCCCAGTAAGGAAAAACACTACTCCTAATAATTTATAGATTTCGAATCACTTGGCCGGAAGTCCTTATAGTTCATAACATTCAAATGCAAAGTTATTTTGCATTTACTCGTACTTTGCATAAACTTTTACATTCTAAATTGACAAAACATCAAACTTGAGCTAATACATTTACATTGGAAAGACTTGAACTTTTCTCAGTACCAGCAAATATAATTACAAAGTCGACTTCCAACAACCAAAGGGCATAGAATTAGCTTGTTAAAAACTGTGGAAGACAGCAGAATTGCAAAGCTGAAATAGAGCTTCGAATTAAAAAGAAACCAAAACATTAACATAGTCAAGTCACGTTGTTGCTATGAAAACAAACCACACTACAGATATGTACAACAAACTGGCTGGAGTAAAACTACTACTATTACATAAAGCACATCTACCATCTTGTGCTCTTCACAAGCATTGTTCCCATGTGAATTTCAGCTGCAACAACGCGAAAGAATATTATAACATGATCAAATCTATCCCAAAATAAGACTGGGACACATTATTAACTTATGTACTACACCTCACAATTTGAATTCCAGAATGCTACACAACAAAGTAATCAGAATATTGTTCACAGAAGTATCAAATTACTAACTATTGGAACTGTCCGCAACCCTAAACCACCAAACATTTGAAATTCCAGCTACAATAACACTAATGAAGATTACAGTATCAAGAACCTTAAAAAATAACGGTTAAATATATGCTATTAATCATGAGAACTGTCTACATCATATCACCTCGCATTTGGGTTTCTAGACATAAGAAAGCAATCTAATGTTATGGCCAAGAAGCACCACTACTATCTCAAGGGAAAAGTTTTTTTCAAAAGTTAAGACATCTTCAACGTTGCATGCAGGACTATACATAGACAGTTACATTACAATCTCCTTACACATGACCACATAGCATTTCAAAAATATTAACATCAAAATTGCCAAACACTTATAAGAACTAAGCTATATCTTCAATTTCTGCAAAAACCAAATAGTTATTTGCAAACACTATCATTTGACAACCAAAGACATCCATAGTGTTAGTGATATTGTCAAATTTTAATTTGACTGATCTTCAGCATTACAGGTAACGCATATTTTTTTCTTTTCAACACCCTTGAGCTGCCAATTTCAATACCCAAAACAAAATGAAAAGAAGAAATACGGACCAGGGGTTAAAAAAGAAGAAGCAAGAACAAAGAATGATATCCACTTGATTTAGATAATAAAAAATTATGAGTTAAAAAATAAAAATTTAGATAATAAAAAATTATACGAGAAATAGTATAAGTTATAATTTTTCTTTTGTCAATATGATAAAAGTATATATTTTACAATGTTGGTCAAATTTTACACAGTTTGACTCTCGATAAACACTGCACAATATGTCATTTAAATTGAAACGGCGGGAATATAAGCTACAACAAAGTTTGGAAACAATGATAGTGCGTAATTCCTAGGTCATTCCTCAAAATTCTAAGTATCTTATTACAATGTTGAGTGATGATATCTATCACAGGTCAAAATTAGTCTTATGTGACTCGTGGGACGGACAAAACAAACGTGGGATAGGACAATTTTATATTAAAAGTACCATATTTGATTTCCTTGATCAGTAGTATCTAACTAGAACTAACTTCAGAAAATATTCTCCTAGAAATTCCCAAACACAACAAAAGACATCAAGCCTAGGTATTCCAATATACACACACATGCATGTATATAGAGACAAACAAAATTAAAGTAGAAAAAAGCGTGCATATTCAATAGATTATCTAAAACAAATACAAGATTGAACCAAAAATATTGAGTTAGACCAAATTCATAGCTAAAGAGCGGGCTCTGTCCCTAATTATGGTAAGTTCATGTAGTGCATTATTATACTGTTTGTTAGGTTTAAAATTTTAATAATGATCAATAATAAAAAAAGCCTTAACTAATTAATGACATCTCACTTTGCATGCAGATTCGCAACAACATCGATGAATAATAGGAAAGAAAATTCTATGAGAAAATTAGAGGAAGTCAACAGCTATGTTCTTCAAACTCTGCATCAAACGGAAAGAGAGTCAATCAATCAAAGAACAAGGAAGGAAAGTCAATCTATCAGACTTGCTAAAGATTCTAAAGCGTGCAAGAGAGGAAAGAGAGCCAATCAAGGATAGAGAGCAAATCAAAGGGCAATCTGCGGAAGCACTAATCAAGGATAATTGGAGGAACCAAATATTCAAATTGAGAATGAATCTGGCCATACCTCTCAAGCTAGATTCATGAGGCCTCCCTTGGGTCCTACTCTTAGAAGATTATTAAGAGGGGGGGATGATTTGTGTGGTGTCCAATTTTTGCGTGCACAGATTATAGAAGGACCTGGTTCTTCTATGTGTTCCTTATACTACTGTTGCGGAATAATAAATACAGAAATTAAAGAATACAAGGATTTTTACGTGGAAAATACCTGGCTCAAAAGGTGAAAAAATCACGACCTACTTCCCAGTAGGATTTTTCTAAACTCTTCACTAAATCATTGAGCCAAAAACTGCATTTACAAAATACTTTTAAAAACCTAGGATTAACTCTAATCCCGTTGTGGCAACCAGCCTCTAACTGCTGCAATAACTTTAAGTTAACTCTAACTTGAATACTCTGAGTACCTATTACAATTGCCTCTAGATAAAGTTGAAAGGTACAATATGAAAACACCTACTACAATTGAACTAAAAAATAAGACAGACACTTGGAACTGGTTCTTCTATCTGGTTCATGTAGCTTCAGGTTCGCACAATTGAATCACACACGAACTGCTTGCAAAATGCCTTGCTATTTTACTCTCAATTCATATTTAACTTCTGCTTTTGTGCGTCACCTGCAGAATGAGAACTTCCTGCGATTTATAGAGTCAGTAGAGTAGAAAATAACTAGAGTTCTAATACTACTCTTCCTTGGTGGAAGAGTTCTAGTTGATCTCAACCTCTAACTCCTCCCTTATCTTGGATAGTGTTCTCTTTGATTAAGGAGTCCTTCTCCTTATCAATTATGAAACCCTTTTTAATCAGGAGATATTAATTAGATGAGTCCTTATCCTTATCAATTATGCAACCCTTTTCGATCAGGAGATATTAATTAGACCAAGTTAATCTTATCTCCTTCACGTGCATCCCACATGTTCGAATTTGCCAATGTCTATGCACACAAGGGATGGACCTGGTTCATGCCTGAGCTTCCTTTGTCAATCTTCAAAACTAACCTTCACTTGGGCCAACTAATTCCCCCTTTTTGATGATGACAAACTCTATATTTTTCATAAGCTTAGGCCTTGTTTCAACTTAGCCCAACATCAACACAATGTTAGAACAATTTTCACTTATCATCAAATACCAGGTTCATTAGGTTATAAACATTACTGTTCAAAGTGTAAAGCACAACCTTTTTTCCCCTTTTGGTATCATCGGAAAGTTGCATAAAAAATGTGAGATAACCAGATTTTAAAACTTACTCATGGCCACATGGGCTACTTCAAATGCAATCATGGATTAATCATCTTAGATCAAGCTAAGAATTTTAACCATCAAATAAATATAAACAAACAGTTAGAGCAAAAACAGTGAATTTCATTGATGATTGATACGATTCTTTCACAAAGCATAAAAAGAAATAAAAATACTAAAAATATGAGCAAACAAAAAGCTTCCCAAACTGGGTCACTGAAAGGTCTACACTAGGCTAGGAGGCTTAAGACTGGGAAGAACTAAGTGCTTGGTTTTTGGCTTGGAGGAGTTTCAGCATATCCTGAAGAATACCATCATTCTTCTCCTTTTCTCGTGCCAGCTCAGTTCTGAGAGCATCTCTCTCAGTCTCCACCTCTGCCAACCTCTTCTTCAGCCTCTCAATCTCAGCATCCTTAGCCCCACTTTTTTGCACCAAGGCTCGCACCTTGCTATTCACTGGTACCTTCTTAGATGAACCAGGTTCTTTAGGAGTGACATGGACTTCATAGTCACAAGCAGGCAGCGTATTTTTCCCAAAATGATCCTTGCTTGTACCAACCTCCCTTTCTTCTTTGGATTATAATTTTCAGTCACTCTCTTCAGTAGGTCTACAAGAGTTTCCTGTCCAGATGAAACATGTTCATCTATATTTTTCCCAAGTTGAACCAGCCCTTTAGCGGCTTCGCCAGACCCACTTCCCCCTGTTTTCTTTATACTCTCCTCTACTCCAGCAGATTTTTCTCCCCAAACAACCATTTCACATGTGTCTTTGGTTAAACTCACAGGAGTGGATGAAGAATCAACTACTCTTTTACCTTTTCCCCTCACAACACTTCGAATACCCTTTCTCTCTTTTTATTTTTCTTTTTCATTTTTACCACCAATTCCTCCAGACTCTATAGTTTCAACACCTGCAATAGACCCTACCAGCACAAACCTATTCTCCAAATTTGTTCTCTCCCTGCAACAACCTTGCGAGCAAGTATCTTTACTCTTTTCTTAGAGGTTGGGGTGGTGGAAGGGATAATAGTGGGTGTAAAAGTCTAATCAAACTGAATTTCAGTTTTGAAAAGACTTTGGAGTGTATCCCTAGAATCTAGGTACTTCAATTTGGTTGGGACTCTTTTGAACAGAACCGGTTCCCTTGTAACGAATAAGTCTAAAAGGAATTTGGAATTAAGTAGGACTCTGCTCATGATCCAAATATTATTATTTCAAATTACGCAGAGTGTAGAAAACATACTGTGTTATCTTGATGAACCAGGTTCTTCACTGATAATTCTCTTGTGTAAGTCTAAATTTGCCAAAATAGAGAAAATATCATTAGAGATTAATGAGTCATTTTAACACATGGCACAAGAGTATACTATTGAAAGTATGAGTCTGAGCAAAAATTAATCTAATTATATACACATTTTTAGATTTTCTAACCAAAAACAATATTTTTTTTTTCAATTTTTTTTTCGTTGTGAATTCTGACTTGATCCTTTTAGGTAATCTTAATCATCCCTAATTCTAACATGTTCCTTTCAAAGTGATCTCTACCTAGGGATTTTAGGAAGATGTTAGCTATTTGCTTGTCAGTAGCACAAAATTTCACAGTGATCAACCATGTTTCATAGTTATCCCTCAAAAGGTGATGCCTAACATCTATGTGCTTAGTTCTCTTGTGATGAACCGGGTTCTTGGTCATACTAATTGCACTAGTGTTATCACAAAAAATAGGAATACAACCAACATCAATTTCAAAGTCCATTAATTGTTGTTTGATCCACAATAATTGAGCACAACATTAAGCAGCAACAACATACTCAGCTTCAATAGTAGATAAGGCCACTGAATTTTGCTTTTTGGTAGTCCAAGACACAAGACATGAGCCAAGAAAGTATGCCATACCTAAGGTGCTCTTTCTATCCACAAGAAAACCTGCATAATCAGCATCAGCATATCCCACAAGATTGAAATTACTACCTTTTGGATACCAAAGACAAAGATCAGTGGTGCCTTTTAGATATCTCAAAAATCTCTTGACAGCCGTCAAGTAAGACTCCTTCGGATTTGCCTGAAATCTTGCACAAAGGCCTACACTGAAAACAATGTCAGGTCTACTAACAGTAAGATACAACAATGAGCTAATCATTCCCCTATACAACTTCTGATCGACAGATAAACCAGGTTTATCTATATCCAACTTTGTAGCTGTTGCAATAGGAGTGTCAATTTCTTTGGAGTCTTCCATTTTAAACCTTTTAAGCAACTCTTTTACATACTTCTGCTAATGGATCATAGTTCCATTTGAACTTTGTTTAATTTGTAAGCCTAAAAAGAAATTAAGCTCACCCATCATGCTCATTTCAACTTAACTTCTCAATAGTTGCTCCAAAGATTATATCATCAACATATATCTGAACTACCAAAAGATCTTTACCTTCTTCTTTCAAGAATAAAGTATTGTCAATTTTACCTCTCTTATAGTCATGCTCAAGCTAAAACTTTGATAATCTTTCATACCATACTCTTGGTGCCTGCTTGAGCCCATAAAGTGCTTTGTCAAGTTTGTACACATGATCAGGACTCTCCTTGCTTTCAAACTCCGGAGGTTGCTTGACAAACACTTCTTCCTTTAGATAGCCATTGAGGAAGGCACTCTTGACATCCATCTGGTGGAGGGTGAATTCCATGTAAGTAGCAAAGGCTATAAGGAGTCTTATTGCTTCCAACCTTGCAACTGGAGCAAAGGTTTCATCATAGTCTATGCCCTCCTCTTGGCTATATCCTTGAACCACCAATTTTGCCTTGTTCCTTGTAATTGTTCCATCTTCATCAAGTTTGTTTTTGAAGACCCATTTTGTGCCAATTACTGATCTGTCCAAGGGTCTTGGTACCAGATGCCAAACTTGAGTCCTTTCAAATTGGTTGAGTTCATCTTGCATTGCATTTACCCAGTTTGCATCCTGCAAAGCCTCAGCAACATTTTTAGGTTCAATAAGATATAAGAAAGAATCAAAAGCACAAAGATTCTTTAATGACGATCTAATTTTGATTCCAGAGGTTGGATCAATAATTATGTTCTCAATGGGATGAGAACTTTGATACTTGTAAGGTTTCACAACCAACTGGTTTTCCCTTGATGTTCCTTCAGTGTTTTGTTGCTGTGGAACAAGTTCATGGACATGTTCCATTGAGGTTTGGGGATCATTTCCTCTTAGTTTTGTTCCCCTTGTCATGTTGCTCTGGGTGGAAGAACCTGTTCCATCACATGTTCCTTCTTCTAGTGCAGCTTCAGTCTAGGCTGTGGTTTCATTTAGGTTTCTTACCAATCCAATTGCTTCATCATCATGTTCCTGTCTCTCAGAAAGAATGTTAGTTTCATTAAAAATCACATGAACACTTTCTTCAACACACATAGTTCTTTTGTTATAGACTTTATAAGCTTTGCTATGTGAAGAATATCCCAAGAATACTCCCTCATCACTTCTGGGATCAAACTTGCCTAAGGAGTCTTTACCGTTGTTGTGCACAAAGCACTTGCATCCGAATGCCCTAAGATGGGATATATTTGGTTTTCTCCTTTTAAGTAACTCATAGGGAGTTTTCTCAACAAGAGGTCTAGTCATGCACCTATTTATGATGTAGCATGCAGTAGTTGTAGCTTCTGCCCAGAAGCTATGGGGCAGTTTACTAGAAAGAAGCATAGTCCTAACCATATCTTCAAGTGTCCTATTCTTTCTTTCAACTACTCCATTTTGCTGTGGAGTCCTAGGAGCAGAAAAATTATGATCTATGCCATGCTCATCACAAAATTCAGCAAATTTAGCATTTTCAAATTCAGTGCCATGATCGGACCTAATTGATGCAAGTTGATTACCTAGTTGTTTTTGAGTTTTTCTAACAAAAGAAGTGAACATGTCAAATGCTTCATCTTTAGATGTTAAAAATAATGTCCAAGTAAACCTAGAATAATCATCAACAAGCACCATCACGTATCTTTTACCACCTCTGCTTAATGTTCTCATTGGACCACAGAGATCCATATGGACCAGTTCCATCGTTCTGGTGGTACTTACCACTTTCTTGCATTTAAAGGAGGATCTTACCTGCTTTCCCCTCACACAAGCCTCACAAACTTTGGCTTCCTTGAATTTGATGTTAGGCTGTCCTATCACCAAGTCCTTGAAGACTAATTTGTTGAGTTCACTCAGACTTGCATGTCCAAGTCTCTTGTGCCAAAGGAGGGGATCATTATCTAACACACTTAAACAAGTGAGTTCATTTTCTGACAGTGTGGACAGATCTAAAAAATATATATATATATTGTTCACTCTTTTTCCCTGCAAAACAATCTTGTCAGTGGTAAGATTAATCATAAAGCATTTAGTTGAGGTGAATGCTACCAAGTTACCTCTATCACACGGTTGTGATACACTAATTAGACTGTAGTTCAGGCCGTCTATCAAATAGACATTCTCAATCGAGTGAGAGTTAGTCTTACCTACCTTACCAACCCCAATGATCTCACCTTTCTTCCCATTTCCAAAGGAGACTACCTCTTTTGAGGTCCTCAAGTGAAAGGAGCTGGTTCTTGCTTCCTGTCATGTGCTTTGAGCAGCCACTATCCATGTACCATATTTGGCTGCTCCCCTTCACTTGGACCTGCAAAAGGAAATCAGGGTTTAGTCTTAGGAACCCAAACTAGTTTGGGTCCCTTTCTATAGGCAAAAGGATAAATTAAATTCTTTTTAGCCCAACCTGATAGCCTATTTTTCCCTTGAACAAACTTTTTATTCTTTTGACTAGCTTTTTCTTTTGCAGTGCATTCACTTTTATAGTGACCAGTCTTACCACAGTGAGTACAAATCTTGTTCTCAGGAAGTATAAGGTACTTGCTTTTGGGATTCCATTTAGGTGGCAGATTCCCAAAGCCAAGTCCTCTTCTATTGCTACTATGATGTTCATGTAGCCATGAAAGTGCATCGGAGGACCTGTTCCATTTACAAGTTCTGTCTAGTTCACGCTTGACTTTGCCTAGATCCTTCTTCAAAATTCTTACCTGCTCATCCTTCTTATACCACTCATCTTTTAGTTTACCTACATTTTCTTCTAGAGTGAGTTGTGTGCAATCAATTGTCTTCTTACTTGTTCCTAATTTCAGTTTTAGGTTTTCAGATCTAAGTTCTAGGACATTTGATTCAAATACATAAACCTGGTTCTTTAGTGCAATATTTTCACTTACAGTCTCACTAACTCTAAGTTCCAGGTTCTTACACTTTGCTTTTAAAATCACACATTCCTTAGACAGCTGTTTCTTTTCATTATTTATATCCTCAGATTTATCAATGAAATCTAGAAGTAACTCAGATAGCCTTTCTTTAGACAAAAACTTAATCTTGTCTTTTAGATGGATTATACTTACTTTAGATTCCTCATCGGATTCTCCAATTTCCATAAGTGCTTGTTCATCTCCATCTTCATAATCTGAGTCCTCATATGAGCTTTCTCCCCAAGCAGCAACCATAGACTTTGTTGATCCTTTGTTCTTCTTGTGATGAACTTATTCCTTCTTTCTGTTTCTTCGTTCAGTTCTTTCCTTCTTTCATTCAATTTCCCATTGAGGGCAGTTTTTGATGTGGTGATCAGTCTTCCCATACTTGTAGCAGCCCTCATTGGTTTGTTTTTCAGGAACCCTTGGTTTGTTGTATCCTCCACTTCTTGAAGAACCTTTTCCTCTCATTAGGTACTTCTTGAAGTCCTTTGTGATCATAGCCATTTCATCTTCCTCTAGATCAGAACCTTCAGTAATTCTGAGTGTCAGGCTCCTTTCCTTCTTGAGTATATCCATCTTCATGGTTTTCCTTCTAAGTTCATAAGGAGTGAGATTTCCAATTAGCTCATCCAAATTAAGAGTGGCAATGTTCTTTGATTCCTGAATAGCAGTGATTTTGCTCTCCCATGAAACTGCAGAACCCTTGTCAAAATCTTCTCAACTTTGTCTTCTTCAAGAATAACCATTACAAGAGACTTAAGTTCATTTGTTAGTGTGGTGAACCTTGTATATATCTCTTGGATGGTTTCCCTTTACTTCATAGTGAAATTCTTATATTGAGAATATAGTAAAGTTCCTCTGGACCTCTCCACCTGAGGTGTTCCTTCATGAGCCACTTGCAAAGTGTCCCAAATTTTCTTAGCAGTAGTACAGCTTTGAATTCTGCTGTACTCGTCCGGACCAAGTCCACACACGAGCCATTTCTTGGCTTTAGCATTCTTCTCCCATTTCCTCAAGTCGTCAGCAGTACAGTCAACTCTTATTTTTGGCACCTCTTCTCCTTCGGAATTTATCTTCATGGTAGCCACTGGACCATCTGTGACAATATCCCATAGCTCATAGTCTTCTCCTATGATGTGGTCTCTCATCCTGTTTTTCCACCAAGAGTAATACTGGCCGTTGAAGAGTGGTGGCCTAGCAGTGGATTGCCCTTCCTAGTTTTCAGGTGATGCACTCATCTTGATCTTCTCCTAAGGTATTAGCCTCTTCAAGGATAATCCGCTCTGATACCAATAGATGTTTTAACTTCAATACCACACAAGGAGGGGGAGGGGGAGGGGGGTTGTGTGGTGTCTAATTTTTGCGTGCACAGATTATAGAAAGACTTGGTTCTTCTATGTGTTCCTTATACTACTGTTGCGGAATAATAAATGCAAAAATTAAAGAATACAAGGATTTTTACGTGAAAAACACCTGGCTCAAAAGGTGAAAAAACCACGACCTACTTCCCAGTAGAATTTTTCCAAACTCTCCACTAAATCATAGAGCCAAAAACTGCATTTACACAATACTTTTGTAAACCTAGGATTAACTCTAATCCCGTTGTGGCAACCAACCTCTAACTATTGCGACAACTTCAAGTTAACTCTAACTTGAATACTCTGAGTACCTATTACAATTGCCTCTAGATAAAGCTGAAAGGTACAATATGAAAACACCTACTACAATTGAACTAGAATACAAGACAGACACTTGGAACTGGTTCTTCTATCTAGTTCATGTAGCTTCAGGTTCGCACACTTGAATCACACACGAACTGCTTGCAAAATGCCTTGCTATTTTGCTCTCAATTCACGTTTAACTTTTGTTTTGTGCGTCACCTGTAGAATGAGAACTTCCTGCGATTTATAGAGTTAGTAGAGTAGAAAATAATTAGAGTTCTAATGCTACTCTTCCTTAGTGGAAGAGTTCTAGTTGATCTCAACCTCTAACTCCTCCCTTATCTTGGATAGTGTTCTCTTTGATTAAGCAGTCCTTCTCCTTATTAATTATGTAACCATTTTCGATCAGGAGATATTAATTAGACGAGTCCTTATCCTTATCAATTATGCAACCTTTTTCGATCAGGAGATATTAATTAGACCAAGTTAATCTTATCTCCTTCACGTGCATCCCACATGTTCGAATCTGCCCGTGTCTATGCACACAAGGGATGGACCTGGTTCATGCCTGAGCTTCCTTTGTCAATCTTCAAAACTAACCTTCCCTTGGGTCTCACTCTTAGAAATCTATGCCTCACAAGGAAAGACCTCTAATCATTACTGTTGTGCGATCCCAAAAAAGAGAAATCAAAAGACTCATCGAGAAATATAAAAGAAGAAGCAGAAGGGCAAAGAAGATTACGCAACTTCACATATGTTTCTACACCTTTTTAGTTCTTAATACAAATATTGTATTCTTGGGTCTACAAGTGTCGCAAAAGATAGGAAGAGTTAGAAAATAAAATAAGAGTTGTGTCAACACTAGAAAAAACCATCAATGTTGTAAAAACTTACTGAAAATCTAAGAGAACCCTTGTGATCCAAGAGAACTGGATGTAGGTAACACACCAGTACTGAACTAGTATAAAAATTGCTATGCCTCCTTTACTTTTCTGTCTGCGAAATTTAATTTTGTTGCGATTGATCTCACTATGAAGTTTAGTCGACTAATCCTCTCTTAGTCAACTAAATTTTAAAATCGGTTACAATTCACCCCCTCTTGTACTTTCACTGTCGAGAAGGAACCAAAAAGTTTGAAAATTTTGACTCACCCGAGTAAAATAGAAATAAACGTACAACCTCAGCAGCCTTGAATTATACGTTTGAACAAAAGAATCATACTCGGAAATTCAACTTTGTTCAATGACATACTTATAACTAAACTAAAGATCCTTTTTTCACCTAAAATATGCTACCGTACCATCCATTTAATTAGCACAAGAACAAGTATACCCCATATCCTCTAGACTAAATATAATAATCCCAGAGAAACACGCCCATCTCATATTATCTGAAGGTATCTATGCATGGACGAAAACAATAGTCGCCGTTAATAAGCACAACGATAGTTCGGTGCACAAAGTGTCCCATGTTCAGGCTGGATCATGAAAGGGCCGCACCCCTAGGGATATGATGTAGAAAACCTACTTTAAACATTTGTAATTGCTTTCACGGCTCGAACTCGTGATCTATAGGTCACACGAAAATAATTTTACCGTTGCTCAAAGGCTCTCTTCTAATAGTAGCCATTAATACTTTTTGAATTTGTTATTAGAAGCGTGCAGTAAACAGCTTTCCTTAATACATAGTTTCTAACCACACCCCTAGGGCGTGGACTTATTAATTGATGATTTGCAACTTTATATAAACCCTTAGAAACGTTTCAGCACAATTACATGACTTACGTATACACAAGAACATTTCAGCATTAGAGTGCCATATATTTAGATACATATATTCTAAAGTAAGGAAGAGGAGAGGACGAAGATAATGGCCATTGGAGTAGCTAAAATGTTGATGTTTCAGTGTGTCATGCATGGAATTTTGTCATTGTTTGACATGGATATTGAGAGGAAACCTTATCACAGATACTGCAGCTGTGCATTGCACAAGAAGAAGGAAGCATGCTCAAATAATACCTGTACTCGGAGTAGGAATTTGCCTTCTCCTCAAAGGAAAACGTGGAACACTGCTATGTCGTCCTTGTCAGTAACAGCGGCTTACCAATTGTCTTCTTGTGTTAGAAAATTTGGGAGAGCAAGACACAAAAGAACACTCAAAGCTCACAAAAAAGAAAGTGGTGGAAATGATGATTTTTATTCAACTTGACTTGTTATAAATGGCTAGGAATACATGGCTATTTATAAGAGAAATCTTTCATGTATCTAACCTACATTATATGTAAAAATAATAACTAAATTCATACCTCACATCTTTCAAGGTACATGGATGACACTACCTGATATTGTATCTTCCAAAGTACATCAATGTGTTCATACTCTAATACATGTACTAAATTAATCTTCTAGTTCATGAACTAATATAAACAAATGTAAACAAATGAAAAAGAAGTTTATTATTTTCACATTTCAACATCCTCTTAAACTTGTTTCATCACTCCAAGCGCCTTCCTTAGCTTTTGAAAAAGCTCAATCTTCAACGGCTTGGTGAAAATATCCGTAATTTGGTCTTGTGACTTCACGTGCTCAAACTCCATAACTTTATTTTCATGTTCTTCAATCTTGTCGCCCAAAGGTTGATCAATGTAAACCTCTTCCTCCAAAACACCATTCAAGAAAGCCGGCTTCACATCCATTTGATGAATTTTTCATTGATTTTGAGCCTTGGAACTTTTCTTCAACTTGTAGACCCATTTGACACCAATGATGCTTTTGCCTTTAGGAAGTGTGGCTAATTCCCAAGTATCATTCTTCTTGATTGTCTTGATTTTTTTATTCATGACATCTCTCCATTTGATATTTTGGACAGTATCTGCATAAGTTAAAGGCTCATTATCCACCAACAAACAAAAGTAAGTCAAATCATATAAATCTTTTCTTACTACTTCCGTATTTTCACACAACTCACGAAAACTTTTAGTTTTCTGAGGCACTTCACTTGAAGAACTTGAACTTGACTCATCTTCTTCTTCAACTTGTGTTGGAGGTGTTGAAGGTGGTATGATAGGCTGCTCCATAACTTCTTCATCATCATCTTCATCAAAGAAAGGACTAAAAGACTAATCTTGCTCTCTAGTTTTCCATTCCCAAGCATTATCTTCATCAAACTCAACATCTCTGCTTATGGTAACTTTGCCATTTCTTGGGTTATATAATTTATAACCTTTAGAACTTTGATCATAGCCAATGAAAGCATACCTCTCACTTTTATCATTAAGCTTAGACCTCTTCTCATCTGGCACATGTGGATAGGCAATACTCCTAAAAACTCGCAAATGAGCAACTTTTGGCTTGAAATCACTCCAAGCCTCTTGAGGTGTTTTGTCACGAATACTCTTAGTATGACACCGATTTGACAAATACACTGCACACGCAACTGCCTCAGCCCAAAACTCCTTGGCATATTTTTGTTCTTCAACATACTCTGTGCCATGTTGAGAATAGTCCGATTTTTTCTTTTCACGATGCCATTTTGTTATGGTGATCTTGGAATAGTAAAAAAAATAATGAATTCCACTATTTTGACAAAAAAAACCTTGAATTCATTTGAAGTGAATTTTCCGCCATTATCAGACCACAATGACTTAACTTGATAGCCACTTTGTTTCTCCACCATGCTCTTGAATTTTTTGAAAGTATCAAACACATCCGATTTCACCTTCTAAAAATACACTCAAGTTTTTCTAAAAAAATCATCAATGCAAAGTAAAAAATAATTACTTTTACCAAGTGAATATGGCTCGATTGGTCTGCACACATCCATGTGAATCAACTCCAATGGCCATCGGGCTCTAGTCAAACACTCTTTAGGAAAGCTTTTTCTTGCTTGCTTTCCAAAGAGACATCCTTCGCAAAGTTGGCTCGGATGATCAATAGTTGGCAATCCATTCACCATGCTTTCTTTCTTCATCAACCTTAGATTATCAAATTCACTTGACCAAATCTCATATGCCAAAGCCAAGATGAATCGTTAGTCTATGAAAGCAAATACCTTGGAACATCATATTGAAGGTTCAAAACAAATATTTTATTATTAGCCATAGGAACTTTGGCTAACAATCTCCCATTTTCATCTCTTAAGAACAATTTTTTATCTTTCAAATAAATATCATAATTTTTATCCAACAGTTTTCTCAAACATAAAATATTACTTTTCATCTCCGGAACATACAAAATATTATAAATTAATTGGTGACTACCATCTTTCAAGCGCATTAAAATCATACATTTTCCTTTGATTTTAATCCCCAAAGAGTTTCCAAAAGCGATGTTGCCACCATTCAATTCTTCAAGCTCCACAAATAAATTTTTCTTTCCATAAATATGGCTACTTGCACTGGAGTCAAGATACCATTGATTTCTCTCTATACTTTCTTCTCTTTTGCAAACGAGAACTAAAATAACTTCTCCATCTTCATTTTGCTCTCCACAAAATAATTTTTTTCTTCCACATTATTTTTGCATTCCCAAGAAAAATGACCAAATTCATGACAAGTATAACATTGAATATTAGACTTATCATATCTTTCTTGATTTTTGCCTCCATCCTCTACTTCTTTCACGACCTCTTCCTTGATTAGAGTCTTGGCTCTTATTTTCTTTATTTAGTGATTGAATACCACCTCTTCATTTTTTACCATGACCTTGTCCACGTCCACAACCTCTTTGTTGCGAGCCACGCCTTTCATCTTTCTCTTTGAAAGAAAGTTTTCCTTGCAACGCTCGTTCAACCGATTCTTCTTTCGGTTTCTTCAACTTTCTTCATGTGCTTGCAAAGAACCCGTGAGTTCTTCAATGGTCATGGTATCCAAATCTTTGGACTCTTCAATAGCCACAACAATATAATTAAATTTTGAACTAAGGGATCGTAGTATTTTTGCAATGACCCTATCATCACTCAAGACTTCACCATATCTCTTCATTTGATTAACAATAGCCAAAACTCTTGAAATGTAATCCAAAATGGATTCAGATTTCTTCATATGCAATGATTCAAACTCTCCTCTTAAGGTTTGGAGAGGAACTCTTTTCACTTTATCCAAACCTTTAAAGGAAGTTTGAAGAATCTCCCATGCTTGCTTTGAGGTGGTTGCATTTGCAACCTTCTCAAACATCTTGTCATCCAAACTTTGATGGATGAAAGTGAGCGTCTTTTGATCTTTCTTTTTAAAGGCAGCATTATCTTCCGCTCCATCACCTCCGACTTTCACCGGTTTCCAAACATCATAGGCACCAAGCAATGCCTTTATCTAGATACACCAATTTTCATAGTTCTTTTTTGTGAGCATAGGATCTTGAAATGAAGATCCATTACTATTTGTTATTTTCTCTCCAAGTTTGGTTGTCTCTCAAACACATCGGCTATAATACCACAATGTTAAAAACTTTGGGAGAGCAAGACAACACAAAAGAACACTCAAAACTCATAAAGAAGAAAGTGGAGGAAAGGATGATTTGTGTTCAACTTGACTTGCTACAAATGGTGAGGAATACATGGCTATTTGTATGAGAAATCTTTCAATTATCTAGCCTACATTATATATAAACATAATAACTAAATCAACACCTCACATCTTTTCAGGTACATAGATGACACTACTAGATATTGTATCTTCCAAAGTACATCAATGTGTCCATACTTTAATACATGTACTAAATTAATATTCTAGTTCATGAACTAATATAAACAAATGTAAACAAATGAAAAACAAGTTTATTATTTTCACATTTCAACATCTTGTAGTAATTCATCAGTGATCAGTAGTACTATAAAGGACTTGAGTGCGGGTCTAGCAAGTAGATCGTAGAACTTTTAAGTGTACTTTGGTTGAGGGAATGCACTGATGTCTCGTTAGATGGTCGTGGGACAATCATTTATCTCATGAGCTAGCTTTTGAGTTTGAGTTACGCTCAAGGTCGATTCTCTTTCCATTGAATCAGAGTCAAACTCATATGTGTTCTTTGTTTACCTAAAATTGGGCGCCCTCATGTTTTATTGCCTATGCTCCAGTCCAGCTCTAAATGTCCAAGAGGTATTAGTTTTCTCATATTGATTGAGAGCAGTATTGTTGTTTTCTTATATGGTAATGAACAATTCTCACCTCATGAGCTTGAACTTTTGGAGTTGAGTAGATCCCATGTCCATTTTCTTTACAAGAACTCTAGACAATTCAGAACGTGCAAATGCTCCAAGTAGGAAGAAATTTGGAGTCCTAGCTCCATAGGAACATTGTTTTCTTTGTCTCATTTGGTGTAAATTGTGGTAAATGTTTGTAACCTTTTGTATCCATTTCAACAGGTTATGGAACAATTCAAGGGGGAAAAAAGCAATTTGCAGTTTCACATATATATATATATATTTATACAGATATATGCTCCACACTTTCATGTAGCTTAATTCCTTTCCAGGCTTTCTTTAAAAAAAAAAAGGAACTTCCTTACTAACTCAAAGCATATATATGCATAATTCATTAATCATAGACAAATTTCTCCACATTTTTAACCTTTTGCTATTGGGTTCAAGATTTGATTAATTATTCCCTAAAATGCTTGAGTAAATCATCATGCTAAATTATGCATTAAGGTTAATTGTACTGAATATGAACCAAGGACCTATCAGTATCACATACCAATAATTTATATGTAGAAAAGGATTTAAGTTATCTACATGACTAACAATGCAAAAGATTATAACACTATCATATATTTTAACTTATTGTAACACGTAATGTGTCTTCTTTTACATTGTCAGTGTATGCAAATTAAGCTCAAAAAGCAATATTCCTCGCAAAGTTAAAACCACTGAAAGTACAATTTCACAAGCAAGGAGAATAACAATTTTCAGTAAATTACAGTGAGTAACCTAAACCAAAGAGGGAAACGAAAGTGCAATATACTTGGGAAGCTCTAATACTCCAATCTTCTAAGATCATTTAACCTATATTAAACAAAGGAAGAAGCCAATTAGCAGTCTCAAGAAAACAACTCCTTTTAAGATGCAACTGATGGGAAATTGCTTTCACCCTAATTAGCAACAAGTCATTTTCTCCTCACACCATAGATTTTCAGTCAAATATAAGTCACTCTGGATAAAAAAAATAAAAATAAAATAAAATTATAAAGTACTTTCACCCATCATATCTTGTACTTAAAATAGTACAGTAACAGGATATCTACATCACACACCTTGAGATGGTCATTTTCTGGATCCTGTATAAACACGGAATACCTTGTGCATACCTTTTGACTTGAAAAGAAAAATAGATAGAGAGGTACACTTTTGTTGATCAGTAGCAGCCCAGAATTGAAATTTGAAATAAAGTACCACATTACAAGTCTACTTCGTTCATTGGACACACGTATGTAATATAACTAAATAAAGCAGATACTTCTTCCCCCTAGAAACTCCCAACCACCCAGCATAAGACAATAAAAGAATGTAAAGTATTCTGTCTTTCAACTAGAAACACACACACACACACAGGTACATGTGTAGAACATAGCAACACGTGCAGACATATGCCAAAACAGCAGCCAGGACAAAAGAATCATAGGAAAAAACGGATATTTCATTGACAATAAGGTAACAACATGCACAAGAACATCGTTACTAAAACTTCTTGAATTCTATAGATGCAGAAAACAAGACTTGTTACCTTTGATTCTACACAATTTCCAAAGCTGGACATATAAATCAATGCTTCCCAAGTTTATATAAACCGTTAAACAGAGATACAGAATAATTGTCAAGGACAAAAACACTTGCTCGAACACTCTGATACATACAGAAACACATTGAAATACCTTTTACAGCAAGAAGAGGAGAGAGGAGAAAATGGCAACTGTAGCAGCTGAAATTATGCTTCAGTGTGTCTTTGATGGAAGCTTGTCAATGTTAGACATGGAAAAGGAGAGACGGCCTTACCATAAAAACTGCAGTTGTGCATTACACAAACAGAAGGGAGAACAAACTAGCTCTTGTGTCCACACTTGGAATATATCATTCCCAAAAGGCAAAAACAGAAAGATATGACTTTGTCAATAGCAGCTTCCAAATTCTCTTCTCCTTCTTCTTCTTGCAATAATTCATCAGTCAGGAGTGTACAGCATAGGAACCCGATCTTAGGAAGTAGTTGATAGATTTCCAAATACAGTAAGAAGCAAAAGTGATTTCCTACTTCAGACCATTAATTGGCAGTTTTTTAAAGTCCAGCTCTCCAAAGGATTGAGTATTCTGCTTTTTTGTTGGGATCAAGTGCGTACCCGTCATGCCAAAAGCAATAGCTAATATCAAGGGTGCAACTTTATTTCTTAACCAAACCCATCAATCAAGTCATGTCCGGTCATGACTCACAATTGGGCCTTGCCATAGGCAGGATGTTGGCATTACCCGACACTTTTCTTCCATCCGATTTTTTGTACATTCTGGTAAGTTCATGTATATATACTTCTGTATCCACTTCATAGATGCTGTAAATTTCTAATAGTAAAAGAAAATACAACAATTTTCGCTCTTCGGGATTTATTTGAGCAAATGCTTCATGTATTTGTCTACTTTCTATCTAACCTTAAAACATATTACGAAAGAATTCACCATAGCTTCTTCATTTTCCTTTAACCGTTTCCCTTTTATTTAGTCCTGTAGTGGAAGTCGAATATATAGAGAGTGATTAAATCGCAACTATTATATCTAAAGGTATCTAATAAATAGTAAATGAGACAATAATAAAATGAACACCAGAAATTAACGAGGTTCGGCAAAATTTAATTTTTTGCCTAGTCCTCGGACACAATCAACTCAAATTTATTTCACTCCAAAAATATAAGTGAAATACTACAAGAGAGAAAGAAGATTCAAATGCCTTAGGAGATAAGAAGGCAAGTGAGAGATGTTTACAAATAAACAAAACCCTTGCTATTTATAGAAGAGAAATGGCCTTAATAATGTCATGCATGACATCATATTAAGTGTGAACATGCAATGTAAATGTATGAAAAATGCATCTACCAATTTCTTCCTAAAAGGAGGCTTCAAATGTTCACACTAGTTCACATTAATCTTGTCAAAATTTAACAAATCTCCAGCTTGGCAAGATTCCACTTTTGTAATTTTCTCTTACTGATAAATTTTGATTGTGTCTTCAACTCCAATCTTCAAAGTTCAACAATGTTGATCAAGTTCAAACAATGTTGAAACTTGATCGCAGTCACTACTTTTGTTAGCATATCGGCAGGGTTGTCTGTAGTCCGAATTTTCTGCACCATGACTCTACCTTCTTCTATAATATCTCGTACAAAGTGATATCGAACATCAATGTGCTTCGTCCTTGCATGATAAACTTGGTTCTTTGCTAATTGGATAGCACTCTGACTATCACAAAATAGTGTGATATTTTCTTGACCAATACCAAGATCTCTAAGCAACCCTTAAAGCCAAATTGCCTCCTTTACAGCCTCCGTAATTGCCATGTACTCTGCCTCAGTAGTAGACAAAGCAACCGTTGACTGCAAAGTAGACTTCCAACTAAATGGTGCATTTACAATAGTGAAAATATAACCAGTAGTTGATTTACGCTTGTCCAAATCACCCGCATAATCCGAGTCACAATATCCAACCAGATACTGACTATCTTCCTGCTCAAAAATCAATCCAACATCTACAGTATTACAAATATACCATAGAATCCATTTCACAGCTTGCCAATGCTCCTTTCCTGGATCATGCATATACGTGCTTACAACTCCGATAGCATGTGAAATATCAGGTCTTGTGCAAACCATTGCATACATCAAGCTACCGACGGCATTTGCTTATGGCACTCTTGACATAAACTCTTGTTCAGCTTCATTCTTCGGCGACATAGCAGCACTAAGCTTAAAGTGAGGAGCAAGAGGAGTGCTAACCAACTTCGTGTTCTCATTTATGCCAAATCGATCTATTACTTTCTTCAAGTATTCTTTCTGAGATAGATAGAGTTTCTTTGAATGTCTATCTCTTTTTATCTCCATGCCAAGAATTTTCTTCGCCTCACCTAAATCCTTCATCTCAAACTCCTTTCTTAGTTGAATCTTCAACTTCTCAATTTCCTCTTGACTTTTGGAAGCTATCAACATATCATCAACGTATAGGAGAAAATATATGAAGTATCCATCTTCAAACTTGCGCAAATACACACAATGATCATATTTGCTTCTTTTGTATTTCTGCCGCAACATAAACTTATCAAATCGTTTGTACCATTGTCTAGAAGATTGTTTCAATCCGTACAATGATTTTTCAAGTTTGCATACCATATTTTCCTTTTCAGCAACTTTGAATCCTTCTGGCTGAGTCATATAGATTTCCTCTTCCAAGTCTCCATGTAAAAATGTAGTTTTTACATCTAACTGAACTAGTTCCAAATTCAACTGTGCTACCAAAGCCAACAAAACTCTAATGGAGGAGTGTTTAATGACTGGAGAAAATACCTCATTGTAATCAATTCCCTCTTTTTGAGCGTACCCTTTGGCCACCAATATTGCTTTGTAGCAAACATCTTCTTGGTTAGGAAATCCTTCTTTCTTTGCAAATACCCGTTTGCACCCAATTACTTTCTTGCCCTTCGGGAGATTGGCCAATTTCCATGTGCAATTCTGATGAAGGGACTGCATTTCTTTATTCATGACAATCCTCCACTTATCTTCTTCTGAACTTTGGGCTGCGTCTTTATAAGTGGTAGGAACACCATCAGCTACAATTGAGGTTGCACAAGCCACCGTCTCTATGAGACGAACAGGTTCCTTTATTGTTCTTCTTGGCTTGCTGGTTGCTATTGATTCAAGTTGTTGTTGGGGTTCCTGAGTTGGAATCTCCCCTTCCACTGACTCTTCTTCCTGGGGAAAATCTTCTATTGTTTCCTCATTTTCTCCCAGTGTTGGGAAAATTAATTTTTTCTCAAACTCCACCTGCTTTAAAGCACCATCAGTTTGTTTGACATCTTCAAATATCACCTTATCTATTATGGAAGATTCATCAAAGGTAACATCTCTGCTGAATATAACTTTTCTTGTCTCTGGACACCATAATCGGTATCCTTTGACTCCAGAAGTAATCCCCATAAATATAGCTTTCTTTGCCCTCGGATCCAATTTTGACTCTTTCACATGATAATATGCAATTGAGCCAAACACATGTAAAAAATTATAATCTTCAGCAGGTTTTCCATACCATTTTTCAAATGGTGTCTTGCCTCCAATAGCGGCAGATGGTAGACGATTAATGAGGTGGCATGCATATGTTATTACCTCAGCCCAAAATTCTTTGCCCAAGCCAGCATTGGACAACATACACCGAACCTTCTCCAGCAAAGTCCGGTTCATGCGTTCTGCCACTCCATTCTGTTGTGGTGTATTTCTGACAGTGAAATGTCTCAAAATGCCATCATCTTCACAAATCTTATTGTAAAGATCATTTTTTTATTCTCCACCGTTATCTGTGCGAAGACACTTTATCTTTCTGCCTGTTTGAATCTCTATCATCGCCTTCCATTTGAGAAAACTTTCCAGCACCTCATCTTTGGTTTTCATAGTATACACCCACACTCTCCAGGAAAAGTCATCAATAAAGGTTACAAAATAATGTTTCCCACCTAATGAAGGTGTTTTGGAAGCACCCCAAACATCAGAGTGAACATAATCCAAAATACTTTTAGTATTACGGATTGCTGTTCCAAATTTAACCCTTGTTTGTTTCCCCTTGACACAATGCTCACAAAACTCCAAATTGCAAGTCTTTACTCCTTTTAACAATCCTTGATCTGATAAAATCTTTAAGGATTTTCCTCCAGCATGTCCCAAGCGCATGTGTAATAGCTTGGTTGCTTCTGCCTCCTTGTCATCACTGGATGTCACTGTTGCTGTCCCAATAACTGTACTACCGCGATAGTGGTACATGTTATTATTTCGCCAGATTCCCTTCATTACCACTAGTGCACCAGAGCATATTCTCATTACCCCATTTTCTGTAACGACTTTGAGCCCCTTTGACTCTAGGGATCCTACAGAAATGAGATTTTTCTTCAATTCTGGTACGTATCGAACATCTGTTAATGTTCTGATCAATCCATCATGGTTCCTTAATCGGATTGAACCAATACCATATGCGGTAAGAGGATTGTTATTTGCTGTGTGAATAACTTCATATTCTCCTTCTTGAAAATCAACGAACCAGTCCTTGTTAGGACACATATGATAGCTACAAGCTGAATCCATCAGCCATATGTCAGATGGTTTGAATGGCTCAGTTGTAACTAGCGAGAAATCAGAGTCATCACAATCTGCTACATTTGAATCCATGACACTCTTTCCATTATTAGGTTTGGCCTTGTTTTTCAACTTTGGACAGTCTTTCTTCTAATGCCTATTTTCTCAGCAAAAGGCACATTCATCTTTGCTGGGTCTGGATCTTGACTTGGATCTTCCTTTCTTCGTTCTCATATGATTTTGAGAACGACCTCTCACGACCAGTGCTTCTCCTTCTCCACTCTTTTGTTTTTCTCTCTTTCTTTGTTCATAGCTGTACAAGGCAGAACAAACTTCTTTGAGAGACACTTCATCATTCCCATAAAGTAGAGTAGTTTCTAGGTGCTCGTACTCATCGGGAAGTGAACTTAATAACATTAAGGCCATATCTCCATCACTAAAAGTCACGTCCATATTCTGCAAATTTGTCGCCAACTTATTAAAGCTAGTGATATGATCATTCATTGTAGTACCAGGAACATATGTGAAGCGTAACAGTCTTTTTTTCATGTAAAGTATATTTTGACTGTTTTTCTTCAAGAATTTATCCTCCAACGCATTCCACAATTTACTTGCAGAAGTTTTTTTTGTGTATGGATACTTCTGTTCTCTTGCGAGGTAAGATCGAATGGTACCACAAGTAACACGGTAGATAATCTTCCAATCTCCTTCTCCGATATTGTCTGGTTTATTTTCTTCTATGGCAATATCTAGCCCTTGTTGAAAAAGGACATCAAGAACCTCAGCTTGCCACATCCCGAAATGTCCTGACCCGTCAAAAATTTCAACTGCAAATTTCGCATTTGACATAATTCTTGTCATAAGCGAAGATGCCAACGACGTATTACTGACACCCGATGTGGACTCTTCATTTTTATTATCTCCCATTTTGCTATAGATACTATTTATTTGCTAACAGTACAGAACACCAAAGTAATTCTTTTCTTATGTGAAAGTTCAGACTATGCTGCAACCACAGAACATACTAAGTAGAACCTTGGCTCTGATACCAATTGTTGCGGAAGCCGAATATATAGAGAGCGATTAAATCATAACTACTATATCTAAAGGTAGCTAATAAATAGTAAATGAGACAATAATAAAATGAACACCAGAAATTAACGAGGTTCGGCAAAATTTAATTTTTTGCCTAGTCCTCGGACACAATCAACTCAAATTTATTTCACTCCAAAAATACAAGTGAAATGCTACAAGAGAGAAAGAAGATTCAAATGCCTTAGGAGATAAGAAGGCAAGTGAGAGATGTTTACAAATGAATAAAACCTTTGCTATTTATAGAAGAGAAATGGCCTTAATAATGTCATGCATGACATCATATTAAGTGTGAACATGCAATGTAAATGCATGAAAAATGCATCTACCAATTTCTTCCTAAAAGGAGGCTTCAAATGTTCACACTAGTTCACATTAATCTTGTCAAAATTCAACAAATCTCCACCTTGGCAAGATTCTACTTTTGCAATTTTCGGATTTCGAGAGTGAAACAAAATTATTCTTTGGCCACAAATTAGTGCACTGGTTTGTTAATTCTGGGGAGAACATTCTCTGCATCTTCTCATAGCCCATTCTGCTTCTTCTTTTGGTCATTTTTGTCCATTAATACTTTCTCTATATTCTAACCAATTCATGCATTCTTTACTT
This sequence comes from Nicotiana tabacum, assembly GCF_000715075.1. Lineage (NCBI taxonomy): Eukaryota > Viridiplantae > Streptophyta > Magnoliopsida > Solanales > Solanaceae > Nicotiana > Nicotiana tabacum. Next base: position 12,847,866 of record NC_134097.1, on the reverse strand, counting down.
GAACCTACATTGGGTCATTGTACATCACAAATGTTTAAAAAATGCATGATTTTACACACTTGAGATTATAAACTAAGCTCATTCAGTTAAGCCAAGAGGAATTTTATGTCGATTTCTGCATTACCTTGCTTGACAAATACAAGGAAATATGTATGCACATAGTACTTTGCAAGCCTTTTTTGCACCATCTGTCACTTTCACCAGATCTGTCCAAAATGCCATTTTATTGGTTTCTACATCTTCAGTTGCAAATGCCTCAAGTTTCTTGTTTACCTCTACTTTATTTTCTTTTGATATATCTTCTTTTCCTTCGAGAAAAAAACGTAAGATTTGTGCTTGTTAGTGTGGTAATCTTTAGAGGAAAAAATGTAAAACAGTAGGAAAAATGAAGATGCAGAACATACTGAAACACGATGATTCATGTACTGTATAATTATTTAAGAACAGTTTTGTGTACGGTCAAAACCGATTAAGTCAGTCGTACGGACTGGTCGAGGTGATAATACTTCAATCAAAGGGTATCCGCGTGACAACGGGTCGAGGTCCGAAGTAAGGGCGTCGAGCTTCGAGCTCTAAGACCGATCAACGACAAGCTCGATATCATTATCAAGCTCATATTCAAATCGAACTACGAGGCAAAGCGGAGATTATCGAAGATGCATAGACCGACCAACACTCACCCCGAATATCGAGACTCCAAGTCAGAGTCGAGTTCGAACCAAGGCCGAGGGCTCGATCCAATACCGAGCTCGAACCGGTATCGGGCTCACAGACAAGAGCCGTTGCAACCGCACTATGGGAGAGAACCTTGGCAGAAATCGAGGAAAAGACAATTCACCATGGATTCTCCACTATATATTTTTTATAGATAAAGTAGGATCCCTCTACTATAAAGGGGGAATCCTGGTAAGCATAAGGCATAGATTGCAAAAAAGACAACATCAGAGAGATTAACACTTTAGGGTTCATTTACTTTTCCTTGTTCATCAACATTTCCTTTTTCTCTGCCTTATATTTCATTCAATTTGTCAAAGAATATATATATTTCTATTTCACTCTGCAATTCGTACCAAGTTATATCACTTATCTTTAGAACCATATACAAATTTAACTCTATCCAATTTTTTGGGTAAACAGTTTGGCGCCCACCGTGGGGCTAAGGATAACAGTGGTTATTTGATACGAATCTGCAAAAACACACCATTGTGTTTTGCACTTGTTTTCGAAAATATCTTGGATTTCGGATTAGAAACGACTAACTACCAGTCAAATGGCCACGCCGATCGACAACGAAGCCGGTCTTCAAGATGAGAACAATAACTTGACACCCAGTACAAAAAGACCACTTGTCAACGCCGTTGGATCCCGAATCGGAGCACTGATAGATATCAATTCGAATGTGGCCATTGAGCCGAACCTACATTCTGAACCCGAAAATAGCATTCATGGAGGCACTCGATCTGCAGCTCGAGATACCCATAACGTCGAGGAAAACGGCATCAGCTTGCGTATGATTTTCGAAATGTTGCAAGCTCAACAGGCAGCAATAGCTCAGTTGCAGAGCCAAACCTAGCTACAAAGCAGGCCGGAGCCCAATCCATCTCGAGAAATCACCCACAAAACGGAACACCTATGAACCTAGTGCTCTGATACCAACTGTCACGACCCCAAATTCCCTCCGTAGGAGGTCGTGATGGCACCTAGTCTCTAAGACTAGGTAAGCCTATCAATGCGGAATAATCATAAATATCTGAAATAAATAAACTACAATTCAAATAATTACAACTCCCAAAACCCGGTAGAAATAATTCACAAGCTTCTAAAAATTTATTGTCAATGTTTCTATGTATAAAGGTCTAAAGAAAAATACGGAAGCAACATAAAATGATAGAAGGGGACTCCGGAGTCTGCGGATGCTGGATATACCTCGAAGTCTCCGTGTGCAGATATATCACTGACGTCTAGACTGGTAAGATATACCTGGATCTGCACAAAAAAAATGCAGAAGCGTAGTATGACTATACCATAGCGGTACCTAGTAAGTGCCAAGCCTAACCTCAGTAGAGTAGTGACGAGGTCAGGTCAGATCCTACTGAAAAATAGATAATGACATGAAAAAATGTTTAAGAAATTTAATAAGATAAAATGACTATGGAAATAAATCAAATAGTATGTTACATTTAATGACACCAAATAATTGAAAATAATATCTCGTGGAATTAAAACAGAATTCCTTTCAACTTTATGAAAATCACAACAATTAATCGAAGGCAACTATGGCCATAAATCAATATCAACAAGGGCACTACCGAGGTACCGCCTCGTAGTCCTAAATCATAAATAAATTCACAATATCTCATTTTCTTATATCACCGCGGGAGCCTTCACAATTTATTTAAAGAAAATATTTTTTCCGAAATAGCATCTCGCGTTTTAGCCACCCTTATCACACCGCATGACTTCTAGTAGTCACCCCTACTAGCCACGCATATCAAGCCACCCTTATCTTACCGCATGTGTTTCAATACCCCAGACCTTATACCATCGCATGCATATCAATATCATAATATATCACAATTTGCACCTCAAGTTTCCAATATTTTAATTTTTCAAAAATAAATCAACAAGAATATTTTTCAATAATAAAGAACTCACGGCTCATGCCAAAATAATCCAACAATAATATTCTTCCACAATAAAGAGCCTACGGCTCCATCACAATGAGTACCAAAAATCTTACGAAAATATTCAGGAATATATAATTGAGGAAAATAATATTTCAAAATCTTTAATACATTGCTTCAATATCAAATTTAAAAATGTCAAATACTTCATATTAATAATATTTAAATTAAAGAAAATTAACCTTCAAATAATGCACAGTATAAAAGAAACCAAGTTTCAATTAAACAGGTAAAATAATTAGCAGGAAAAGGTCAAACAAATTTAAAGTATATATCTCAGATCAATGATGAAGAATATAATAAGATAAAATAATTTAATAAATGCGCAACAATGATCTACACAATTAAAAAATATAATCTTTCACATTTAGCCCGTGTACACACTCGTCACCTCGTGTACACGAATTTAAACACATTTTAATAATCACATTAATATCAATTCTAGGGAAAATTTTTCCCGCACAAGGTTAGACAAGTCACTTACCTCGATTTGCTCCAATTTAACCAAGTAATATGTTTTTTCCTTGATTTTTCGATTCTGGTCGACTCGTATCTAGTCATAAATAATTCGATACAGTTAACTCAAAAATGGCATGTGGGGCCCACGTCTCGGAATCCGACGAAAGTTACGAAATATGAACGCCCATTCAACCACGAGCCTAATCATACCAAAATGACTAAATTCCCATAACAGTTCGACCCTCAAATCCTCAAATCTATCCAATAGGGTTTTCGAATTCTTTTCAACTTAAATCACCAATTAATTGTTAAAAGCAGTGATAGATTCGGGTACTCTAACAAAGATTGAGTTAAGAACAATTACCCCAACGTTTTCTCTGAAAATCTCTCAAAAATCGCCATAATCCGAGCTCCAAATCGTTAAAAATGAAAAATTTCTGAACTTAAACATTCTGTCCAGTGGTTTCTTCTACGCGAACGCGACCCTTGTCTCGCGTTCGCGAAGCACAAAAATGTGCTGCCCAACTTTCCTCTTCGCGAACGCGACCAACGCTTCGCGAACGCGAAGCTTTGCTAACTCAGACCTTCACGAATGTGTAGAACAAAAGACTGGGGTTCCCAGCTGCCTCGCTCTCCTTCGCGAACACGACGCCACTCACGCGTTCGCGATGCACACACAAAGCATACCTTCGCGTTCGCGTTCGCGTCCTCCCCTTCGCGAACGCGAAGAACAAAACCTCACACTCAGAAAACACTCTTCTCGAACGCGTCCTAGTCCTCACGTCCATGATGCTTCCACTGACCACACCTTCGCGAACGCGAAGAACAATCTTCTGCAACAAAAATCAGAAAAATTTACTACTTCTCTAAGTCCAAAAATCACCCGTTGAGCATCCGAAACACACTCGAGGCCCCCGGGACCTCAACCAAACATACCAACAAGTCCTAAAACACCATACGAACTTAGTCGAATCTTCAAATCACATCCAACAACAATAAAAACATGAATCACACATAGATTCAAGCCTAATGAACTTGAAACTTTCAATTTCTACAAACAACACCGAAACCTATCAAATCAACTCCGATTGATCTCAAATTTTGTACGCAAGTCATTAAATGACATAACGGAGCTATAAAAATTTTCAGAATCAGATTTCGACTCCAATATCAAAAATTCAACCCCTCAGTCAAACTTCCCAAAAATTCAACTTTCGGCATTTCAAGCCTAATTCCACTACGGACTTCCAAATAAAATTTCGATCATGCTCCTAAGTCCAAAATCACCATACGGAGCTGTTGGAATCATCAAAATTCTATCCCGGGGTCGTTTGCACATAATTCGACATCTAGTCACTATTTGAACTTAAACTTTTAATTTTTCATCAAAATTCCATATCTTGTGCTAGGGACCTCGGAATTTGATTTCGGGCATACGCCCAAGTCTCAATTCACGATACGGACCTACCGGAACTTTCAAAACACTGATCCGAGTCCGTTTGCTCAAAACGTTGACCAAAGTCAACTTAGTTAAATTTTAAAGCTCTAATTCATATTTTAATCCATTTTTCACACAAAATCTTTCCAGAAAATTTTACGGACTGCGCACACAAGTCGAGGAATGATAAATAGTACTTTTTGAGGTCTTAGAACACTGAATTAATTATTAAATTTAAAGATAATATTTTGAGTCATCACATTCTCCACCTCTAAAATAAACGTTCGTCCTCGAACGAAGTTAGAAAAAATACCTGAGCTGGTGAATAAATGTGGATAACGGCTGCGTATATCAAGCTCGGTCTCCCAAGCCGCCTCCTCGACCGGATGACCCCTCCACTAAACCTTCACGGAAGCAATGTTCTTTGACCTCAGCTTTCGAACCTGCCTATCTAAAATAGCCACTGGTTCCTCAACATAAGATAGATCCTTCTCCAACTGAACCGAACTGAAGTCTAACACATGAGACGCATCACCGTGATATTTTCGAAGCATAGAAACATGGAATACCGGATGAACTGCAGAGAGACTAGGTGGTAGCGCAAGTCTGTAAGCCACCTCTCCAACTCTTTCAAGAATCTCAAAAGGCCCAACATACCTAGGGCTAAATTTGCCCTTCTTCTCGAACCTCATCACACCCTTCATAGGCGAAACCCGGAGCAATACCCGCTCACCAACCATGAATGCAACATCACGAACCTTCCGATCCGCATAACTCTTCTGTCTAGATTGGGCTGTATGAATTCGATCCTGAATCAACTTAACCTTTTCCAAGGTATCCTGAACCAAGTCTGTACCCAATAGTCTAGCCTCACCCGGTTCAAACCAACCCACTGGAGACCGGCACCGCCTACCATACAAAGCCTCATACGGAGCCATCTGAATGCTTGACTGATAATTGTTGTTGTAAGCAAACTCCGCAAGTGGTAAGAACGGATCCCAAGCACCCCCAAAATCTATCACACACGCACGAAGCATATCCTCCAGTATTTAAATAATGCGTTCGGTTTGCCCGTCTGTCTGAGGGTGAAATGTTGTACTCAACTCCACATGAGTACACAACTCTCGATGTACAGCCCTCCAAAACCGTGAGGTAAACTGTGTACCCCGGTCAGAGATGATAGATACCGGTACACCATGAAGTCTGACAATCTCGCGAATATATACCTGAGCCAGCTGCTCTGAAGAGTAAGTAGTAATCACAGGAATGAAATGAGCTGACTTGGTCAATCTATCCACAATCACCCAAACTGCATCGAACTTCCTCTGAGTTCGTAGGAGCCCAACAACGAAATCCATAGTGATCCGCTCCCATTTCCATTCTAGAATTTCTAACTTCTGAAGTAATCCACCCGGTCGCTGATGCTCATATTTCACCTGTTGACAATTTAGACACCGAGATACACACCCCACTATGTCTTTCTTCATCCGCCTCCACCAATAGTATTGTCTCAAGTCCTGATATATCTTTGCAGCACCCGAATGAATAGAGTACCGCGAACTGTGAGCCTCCTGGAGAATCAACTCACGCAAGCCATCTACATTGGGTACACATAGCCTGCCCTGCATCCGTAGTATATCATCATCTCCAATAGTGACTTCCTTGGCATCCCCGTGCTAAACTATATCCTTAAGGACAAGTAAATGAGGGTCATCATACTGACGCTCCCTGATACGATCATAAAGAGAAGACTGAGAAACCACACAAGCCAAAACTCGGCTCGGCTCGGAAATATCCAACATGACAAACTGGTTGGCCAAGGCCTGAACATCCAAGGCTAAAGGCCTCTCTGCTACCGATAAATATGCTAAGCTACCCAAACTCTTCACTTTAGGACTCAAGGCATCGGCCACCACATTGGTCTTCCCAGGATGATAGAGAATGGTGATATCATAATCCTTAAGCAACTCCAACCATCTCTGTTACCGCAAATTAAGATCCTTCTGTTTAAACAGATGATGTAATCTCCGATGATCGGTGTAGATCTCACAATGGACACCGTACAAATAATGCCGCCAAATTTTTAAGGCATGAACAATAGCTGCTAACTCCAGGTCACGTACAAGATAATTCTTCTCATGCACCTTTAACTGTCTGGACGTGTAGGCAATCACCCTACCGTCTTGCATCAACACTACGCCGAGACCAATATGCGATGCATCACAATACACAGTATAAGATCTTGTACCTGTAGGTAATACCAATACTTGGGCTGTAGTCAAAGCTGTCTTGAGCTTTTGGAAGCTCTCCTCACATTCCTCGCTCCACCTGAACGGAGCACCCTTCTGGGTCAATTTGGTCATAGATGCAGCAATAGAAGAGAAACCGTTTACAAATCGGCGGTAATACCCAGCCAAACCAAGGAAATTTCGGATTTCAGTAACTAAGGACGGTCTGGACCAACTTTGCACTGCTTCAATCTTCTTTGGATCTACCTTGATCCCCTCGCACGAAACTATATGACCCAAAAATCCCACTGAATCAAGCCAGAATTCACACTTTGAAAATTTTGCATATAACTTCTTTTCTCTCAAAATCTGGAGCATAGTCCTCAGGTGTTGTTCATGATCCTCCCAACTCCGGGAATACAACAGAATGTCGTCAATAAACACAATGACGAAAGAATCAAGATAGGGCTGAAATGCACTATTCATTAAGTGCATAAATGTTGCTGGGGCGTTGGTTAGCCCAAAAGATATCACAAGGAACTCGTAATGACCGTACCGAGTCTTGAAAGCAGTCTTCGGGATATCTAGCTCCCGAATCTTCAACTGATGATAGCCTGAACGCAAGTCAATTTTAGTGAATACCCTGGCACCCTAAAGCTGATCAAATAGGTCATCGATACGTGACAATGGATACCTGTTCTTCACTGTAACCTTATTCAACTGGCGGTAATCAATACACATCCGCATAGAACCATCATTCTTCTTTACAAATAAGACAGGAGCACCCCAAGGTGATATACTAGACCGAATGAAACCCTTATCAAGCAATTCCTGTAACTGTTCTTTTAATTCTTTCAACTCTACTGGGGCCATATGGTATGATGGAATAGAAATGGGCTGAGTACCCGGTAATAAATCAATACCAAAATCAATATCCCTGTCGGGTGGCATACCCGGAAGATCTGTTAGAAATACATCAGGAAACTCCCTTACTACAGGAACTGACTCTACAGTAGGAGTATCAATACTAACATCTCTCACATAGGCCAGATACACATCACACCCCTTCTTAACCATTCATTGAGCTTTAAGAAATGAAATAACCTTGCTAGGAACATGATCCGAGGTACCTCACCACTCTAGCCGCGGTAGACCTAGCATAGCCAATGTCACCGTCTTGGCGTAACAATCAAGAATAGCGTGATAGGGCGACAACCAGTCCATGCCCAAAATAATATCAAAATCCACCATACTGAGCAATAATAAATCAGCTCTGGTCTCAAAACCATTGATAATAATTAAACACAACCGATACACACGGTCCACAATAATAGATTCACCCACGAGTGTAGATACATAAATAGAAGAACTCAAGTAATCACGTGGTATGCCCAAATATGGGGCAAAATAAGATGACACATAAGAATAAGTGGAGCCTGGATCAAATAAGACTGACGCATCTCTATGACAGACCGGAATAATACCTGTGATAACAGAATCGGATGCAACAACATCTGTCCTAGTAGGAAGGGCATAATATCTGGCTTGGTCTCCCCCTCTAGGGCGACCTCTACCTGCCCGACCTCCACCTCTAGCTGGATATGCAGGTGGAGTGGCAACTGGTGCAGTAATCAAGGCCTGAGAAGCTTGAGGACCCTGTGGAATAGGTGGGGCCTGAGAAATCTGTGGAGGTGCACCCCTCCTAAGTATGGGGCAATCCCTCATGATATGACGAGTGTCACCACACTCAAAACAAGCCATCGGAGGACGTGGCTGCTGGGACTGGCTCGGGCCTGATCGACTAGACTGCCCGCTGAAAGCACCCCATACAGGAGGCACAGAAGACACTGGTGGTGCATAATATGGAACCTGAGGTCTGGGAGTAGTCGGAATACCACTGGAAGCTGGAAGTGCTGAATGAATAGGACGGCTCACATAACCTCTACCATGACGGGCTGCAACTGGGGCAAGAGAATTATTATATGTGCCAGAATCTCGGGGTCTCTTAGCTTCCCTCTCCCGAGTTCGCATACCTTCCAATCTCCTAGCAATTGACACCACCTGTTGGTATGTGATATCCCTCTCTAGCTCTCGTGACATACTGTATCTGATACTAGGGTGGAGACCCTCAATAAATCTGCGAACCCGCTCTCGAACAATAGCAACTAAGGCTGGTGGATGCCTAGCCAAATCACTGAATCAGACTGCATATTCTGACAAGGTCATAGAACCCTGGCGCAGCTTCTCAAACTCTGTGCGCTATGCATCTCTAAGACTCTAAGGAATATACTCCCTTAAGAACATATCTGAAAATTGAGTCCAAGTAAGTGAAGCTGCCTCAGCCGGACTATCCAACTCATATGCCCGCCACCACTGGTAGACTGCTCCTCTAAACTAGAATGTTGTGAAAGAAACCCCACTGGAATCCACAATACCCATAGTACGAAGGATACGGTGACATTCCTCCAGAAAACCCTGAGCATCCTCTGAAGCTAAACCACTGAAAGTGGGAGGGTGGTACTTCTTATACCTCTCGAGCCTGAGCTGCTCCCCCTCTGAAACTGTTGTCCTAATCGCAGGCCGAACTGGGACAACTGGCTGCACTGGTATAACTTATGGGGCATGGTCAACTTGGGCCCGTGGTTTTGAAGTACGGGCGGTGGGAGTCTGTGCTCCTCCCCCGGCCTGAGTTGTGGCAGGAACAAGTGGAATTAACCTTGCCTGAGCTAGAGTGCCAAACATGCTCAAAAACTGGGCAAGAGTCTCCTGAAGTGCAGGAGTAGTAACAGGCGTCTCAGGTGCCTGCTCTCCAACTGGAGCTACTGGTGGCTCTGGTGCAGCATCTCGTGCAGGTGCTCTGGCTGCACCACATGGTCTTTCTCGGCCTCTAGCCCGACCCCGACCTCTTGCGGCTCCAACAGGGGGCGCGGGTGTCAGATCATTAGATCTAGTTGTGCGTGTCCTCACCATCTGTGAGAGAATAGAAAGACAATTATTTAGAACTTTGAAATCAACAAAGGCGCACGATAAGGAATCAAAGAAGTGAATATTTTCTAACAGTTCCATAGCCTCTCGAAGAGAAGTACAAACGTCTCCGTAACGATCCGCAAGACTCTACTAAACCTGCTTGTGACTCATAACACCTATGAACCTAATGCTCTGATACCAACTTGTCACGACCCCAAATTCCCTCTATAGGAGGTCGTGATGGCACCTAGTCTCTAAGACTAGGTAAGCCTATCAATGCGGAATAATCATAAATATCTGAAATAAATAAACTACAATTCAAATAATTAGAACTCCCAAAACCCGGTAGAAATAAGTCACAAGCTTCTAAAATTTTATTCTCAATACTTCTATGTATCAAGGTCTAAAGAAAAATATGGAAGCAACATAAAATGATAGAAGGGGACTCCGGAGTCTGCGGACGCTGGCAGATATACCTCGAAGTCTCCGTGCGCAGGTAACTCAATGACGTCTAGGCTGGTAAAATGTACCTGGATCTGCACAAAAAGATGTACAGAAGCGTAGTATGAGTACACCACAGCGGTACCCAGTAAGTGCCAAGCCTAACCTCAGTAGAGTAGTGACGAGGTCAGGTCAGGCCCTACTGGAGAATAGATAATGATATGGAAAAATGTTTAAGCAATTTAATAAGATAAAATGACTGTGGAAATGAATCAAATAGTATGTTACATTTAATGACACCAAATAATTATAAATAATATCTCGTGGAATCAAAACAGAATTCTTTTCAACTTTATGAAAATCACAACAATTAATCGAAGGCAACTATGGTCATAAATCAATATCCACAAGGGCACTACTGAGGTACCGCCTCGTAGTCCCAAATCATAAATAAATTCACAATATCTCATTTCCTTTTATCACCGCGGGAGCCTTCACAATTTATTTAAAGAAAATATTTTTCCCGAAATAGCATCCTGCGTTTTAGCCATCCTTATCATACCGCATGACTTCTAGTAGTCACCCCTACTAGCCACGCGTATCAAGCCCACGCGTATCAAGCCACCCTTATCTTACCGTATGCGTTTTAATACCCAGACCTTATACCACTGCATGCATATCAATATCACAATATATCACAATTTATACCTCAAGTGCCCAATATTTCAATTTTCTAAAAATAAATCAACAACAATATTTTTCAATAATAAAGAGCTCACGGCTCATGCTAAAATAATCCAACAATAATATTCTTCAACAATAAAGAGCCTACGGCTCCATCACATTGAGTACCAAAAATCTTACGAAAATATTCAGGAATATATAATTTAGGAAAATAATATTTCAAAATCTTTAATACGTTTCTTCAATATCAAATTTAAAAATGTCAAATACTTCATATTAATAATATTTAATTTAAAGAAAATCAACCTTCAAATAATGCACAGTATGAAAGAAACCAAGTCTCAATTAAACAGGTAAAACAATTAGCAGGAAAATGCCAAATAAATTTAAAGTATATATCTCAGATCAATGATGAAGAATATAACAAGATAAAATAATTTAATAAATGCGCAACAATGATCTACACAATTTAAAAATATAATCTTTCATATTTAGCCCGTGTGCACACTCGTCACCTCGTGTACACGAATTTAAACACATTTCAATAATCATATTAATATCAATTCTAGGGAAAATTTCCCCACACAAGGTTAGACAAGTCACTTACCTCGATTTGCTCCAATTTAACCAAGTAATATGTTTTTCCTCGATTTTTCGATTCCAGTCGACTCGTATCTAGTCATAAATAATTTGATACAGTCAACAAAAATTATAAAATTAATTCTATAAGAAAATACTACATTTTTCAATAAAAATCCGAAATTAACTCAAAAATGGCATGTGGGGCCCACGTCTCGGAATCCGACGAAAGTTATGAAATATGAACACCCATTCAACCACGAGCCTAATCATACCAAAATGACTAAATTCCCATAACAGTTCGACCCTCAAATCCTCAAATCTATCCAAGAGGGTTTTCGAATTTGTTTCAACTTAAATCACCAATTAATTGTTAAAAACAATGATAGATTTGGGTAATCTAACAAAAATCTCTCAACTTAAACATTATGTCCGGTGGTTTCTTCTTCGCGAACGCGACCCTTGTCTCGCGTTCGCGAAGCACAAAAATGTGCTGCCCAACTTTCCTCTTCGCGAACGCGACCAATGCTTCGCAAACGCGAAGCTTTGCTAACTCAGACCTTCGCGAACGCATCCCTTATCTCGCAAATGCGTAGAACAAAAGACTGGGGTTCTCAGCTGCCTCGCTCTCCTTCGCGAACGCGACGCCACTCACGCGTTCGCGATGCACACACAGACCATACCTTCGCGTTCGCGTCCTCCCCTTCGCGAACGCGAAGAACAAAACCTCACACTCAGAAAACACTCTTCGTGAACGCGTCCCACTCCTCGCGTTCGTGATACTTCCACTGACCACACCTTCGCGAACACGAGATCTTCTTCGCGAACGCGAAGAACAATCTTCTGCAACAAAAACCATAAAAATCTGCTTCTTCTCCAAGTCCAAAAATGACCCGTTGAGCATCCAAAACACACTCGAGGCCCCCGGGACCTCAACCAAACATATCAACAAGTCCTAAAACACCATACAAACTTAGTTGTATCTTCAAATCACATCCAACAACACTAAAAATACGAATCACACATAGATTCAAGCCTAATAAACTTGAAACTTGTAATTTCTACAAACAACATCGGAACCTATCAAATCAAGTCCGATTGACCTCAAATTTTGTACGCAAGTCATAAATGACATAACGGAGCTATAAAAATTTTCAGAATAAGATTTCGACCCCGATATCAAAAAGTCAACCCCTCGGTCAAACTTTCCAAAAATTCAACTTTCGGCATTTCAAGTCTAATTCCACTACGGACTTCCAAATAAAATTACGATTACGCTCCTAAGTCCAAAATCACCTTACAGAGCTGTTGGAATCATTAAAATTCTATTCCGGGGTCATTTGCACATAATTCGATATCTGGTCACTATTTGAAAACTTTTAATTTTTCATCAAAATTCCATATCTCGGGCTAGGGACCTCGGAATTTGATTCCGGGCATACGCCCAAGTCCCAATTCACGATACACACCTACTGGAACTATCAAAATACTGATCCGAGTTCGTTTGCTCAAAACGTTGACCAAAGTCAACTCAATTGAGTTTTAAAGCTCTAATTCATATTTTAATCCATTTTTCATATAAAAAATTTTCACAAAATTTTACGGACTGCGCACGCAAGTCGAGGAATGATAAATAGTTCTTTTCAAGGTCTTAGAATACAGAATTAATTATTAAATTTAAAGATGACATTTTGAGTCATCCCAGCTCCCGAAATTGCTAAATTGCTCGAAGAACTCACAAAGCGAGTCGAAGCCAACGATAAAAAAGTAGAAACATATAACTCCAGGGTCGATCAGATCCTAGGAGCTCCACAAATGATAAAAGGGTTGGATTCAAAAACATTCGTGCAAAAGCCTTTCCCCCCAAGCGCGGCTCCTAAATTGATCCCAAAGAAGTTTCGCATTCCCGACATTCCTAAACATAATGGAACAACCGATCCCAACGAACATGTAACCTATTACACATGTGCTATCAAAGGGAAAGATCTAGAGAATGATGAGATCGAATCTGTATTATTGAAAAAATTAGTTATACCCTGACAAAGGGAGCAATGATATGGTATCATAATTTAACGTCTAACTCTATCGATTCTTTTGCTTTGCTTGCAGATTCTTTTGTAAAAGCACATGCTAGGGCCATAAAGGTCGAGACCAGGAAGTCGGACCTATTCAAGGTAAGACAAAAGGATAACGAGATGCTAAGAGAATTCGTATCTCGTTTCCAAATGTAACGAATGGATCTACCTCCAGTCGCAGACGATTGGGCTGTTCAAGCTTTCAGTCAAGGACTAAACGAACGAAGCTCGCCGGCTTCACGGCAGCTGAAGCATAACCTGATCGAGTACCCAGCTATTTCTTCGGCCGATACGCATAATCGGTATCAATCCAAAATAAGAAACGAAGACGATCAGTTGGGTTCTGGGCCCATTATTAAAAGGGTTGCCAACCAAGAACAGAGATCGATCAAAAATCGATACCGACCCTATAATGGAAATCCTACGAGCTCGGTGTGATAAACGGCTAAAATGATACTACTGCTAAGGTACGACCCCCCTCCCCGTTCAATTATATTTCAAAACTAACCAATGCAGGTGTTCGACCAAGGACGAGGATTAATGAACTCGATCAGGAACAAAGATGGATTATTCAACACGAAACCTTAGGTCTGAAAGCACGCGTTGCACTCTTTTTTTCCTTAGACCGGTTTTGTCCCAAATGGGTTTTTCGGCAAGGTAATTTTTAATGAGGAAACCATTGATGGTGCTAACTCGGAAAAATTCAACAGTATTCGAGGCCTCCTTACAATCAACCTCGAATACTGAGGGCATACCATCGTCATCAAACATATCAACGATAAGTATCAAGTACGATGCAAAGGAAGTTACTTCATTATTTCATGACAAACAATGTCTCGACAGGAAACATTGAAAGAGCCAAATGCTACTAAGCCTACGGGCTACATGACTTGCAAAGAAAGCTCTCTTCTTTACCGATATCTTATATCCAAGATTTATTATGCAAACAGGATCGAGTTCGAGCAAGCACTCACTCGACCATTATGCCTACGGGCTACATTACTTCGAGTTCGAATCATTCACTCGACTACTAAGCCTACGGGCTAATTTTATTTCGAGTTTGAGCTAGCATCGAGTTCGAGCAAGCACTCACTCAACCATTACGCCTACGGGCTACATTACTTCGAGTTCGAATCATTCACTCGACTACTAAGCCTATGGGCTACTTTTATTTCGAGTTCGAGCAACCACTCACTCGACCATTACGCCTACGGGCTACATTACTTCGAGTTCGAATGATTCACTCGACTACTAAGCCTACGGGCTACTTTTATTTCGAGTTCGAGCAAGCACTCACTCAGTCATTACGCCTACGGGCTACATTACTTCGAGTTCGAATCATTCACTCGACTACTAAGCCTACGGGCTACTTTTATTTCGAGTTCGAGCAAGCACTCACTCGACCATTACGCGTACGGGCCACATTACTTTGAGTTCGAATCATTCACTCAACTACTAAGCCTACGGGCTACTTTTATTTTGAGCTCGAGCAAGCACTCACTCAACCATTATGCCTACAGGCTACATTACTTCGAGTTCGAATCATTCACTCGACTACTAAGCCTATGGGCTAATTTTATTTCAAGTTAGATCAAGCACTCACTCAACCATTACACCCTTATCTCACCGCATGCGTTTCAACATTATAATTTTCCACAATAAAGAGCTCACAGCTCATGTCAAAATAATTCATCAATAATATTCTTCCACAATAAAGAGCTCACGGCTCCCTCACAATGAGTATAAAAATATTCAGGAGTAAATAATTTAGGAAAATAATATTTTAAAATCTTTACTACGTTGCTTCAATATCAAGTTTAGAAATGTCAAATACTTCATATTAATAATATTTAATTTAAAGAAAATCAACCTTCAAATAATGCACAGAACAAAAGAAATTAAGTTTTAACTAAACAGGTAAAATAATTAGTAAGAAAAGATCAAACAAATTTGAAGTATATATCTCACATCAATGATGAAGAATATAATAAGATAAAATAATTTAATAAATGCGTAACAGTGATCTACACAATTTAAAAATATAATCTTTCGCAATTTGACCCGTGTACACACTCGTCACCACGTGCACACGACTTTCAACACATTTCAATAATCACATCAATACCAATCCTAGGGGAAATTTCTCCCACACAAGGTTAAACAAGCCACTTACCTCGACTTGCTCCAATTTAACCAAGTATTATGCTTTTTCCTCGATTTTCCGACTCCGATCGACTCGTATCTAGTCATAATTAATTCGATACAGTCAACAAAAATTATAGTAATCAATTTCATAAGAAAATATTACATTTTCATTAAAATCCGAAATTAGCTCAAATTTGCCCGTGGGGCCCACATCTCAGAATCCGGCGAAACTTATAAAATCCGACAACCCATTCAATTACGAGTCCACCCATACCAATTTTACCAAAATCCGATAACAACTCGACCTCCAAATCTTAAATTTTCATTTTTGAAAGATTTTGCAAAAATCTTGATTTTTCTTCCATAAATTCACGGATTCATGATGTAAATGAGTATGAAATCATGAAATATAATCAATATAGGATAAGGAACACTTACCCCAATGTTTTCCCGTGAAAATCGCCCAAAAATCGCCCAAGAACCGTGCTCCAAAAATCCAAAACGAAATGAATGAAATGACTATTGTTGGTCCTTAAGTTTCTGCCAATCCGTCACTAAAAGTCCATTTTTCGTCACTAAAAGTCCACCAAAAATAGCTCTACTAGTCTTACTTCAATTGATCATAACTTTATGTACAAATGTCCAAATGATACATGGTTTACCTTTCTGGAAACTAGAATCCACCGACTACAACTTTCATATTTTACAATTATTCTGATTCCTTATGCATTGCGATATATAGGCTCCCAAAATCGCCTGCATGCATCAGAATTTCTGGCGATTCACACTACTGTAGCAAAAATCTGCAGTAGCAGCTTCAGTCAATCGATCATAACATTTTGTACAAATGTCCAAATAATGCATAGTTTAACTTTCTGGAAAATATAATCCAACGACTACAACTCTCATGTTTTGCACAGTTTTTGATTCCTTATACATTGCGAGATATAAGCTTCCAAACTTGGCTCCACGCACGGAATTTCTGCAACAGCACTTTATCCGAAATCCATTCCGTTTACCTTCCGAAATCTACCCGAGACCCTCGGGACCTTAACCAATTATTCCAACATGTACCAAAATACCATACAAACTTAGTCGAGCCTTCAAACTACATCAAACAACATCAAAACGACGAATCACACCTCAAATCAAAATCAATGAACTTTGAACTTTCAAATTCTATATCTTGTGTCGAAACATATCAAATCAATTCGGAATGACTTCAAATTTTGCACACAAGTCATAAATGATATAACTGAGCTATGAAAATTTTCAGAATCGGATTTTGACCCTTATATCAAAAAGTCAACCACTCGGTCAAACTTCCCAAAAATTCAACTTTCGGCATTTCAAGCCTAATTCTACTACGGACTTTCAAATAAAATTTCGATCACGCTCCTAAGTCCAAAATCACCATACGGAGCTGTTGGAATCATCAAAATTCTATTCTGGGGTCGTTTGCACATAATTTGACATCCGATCACTATTTAAACTTAAACTTTTAATTTTTCATCAAAATTCCATATCTCGGGCTAGGGACCTCGGAATTTGATTCTGGGCATACGCCTAAATCCCAAATCACGATACAGACCTACCAAAATTGTCAAAACACTGATTCGGGTCTGTTTGCTAAAAATGTTGATCAAAGTCAACTCAGTTGAGTTTTAAAGCTCTAATTCATATTTTAATTCATTTTTCACCTGAAAACTTTCCGAAAATTTTTTACGGACTGCACACTCAAGTCGAGTAATGGTAAATAGTGCTTAGATCACATAATTAATTATTAAATTTAAAGATGACATTTTGGGTTATCACATTCTCCACCTCTAAAATAAACGTTCGTCCTCAAACGGAGTTAGAAAAAGTACCTAAGCTGGTGAATAAGTGTGGATAACATATGCGCATATCATGCTCGGTCTCCCAAGTCGCCTCCTCGACCGGATGACCCCTCCACTGAACTTCCCGGAAGTAATGTTCTTTGACCTCAGCTTTCGAACATGCCTATCCAAAATAGCCATTGGTTCCTCAACATAAGATTGATTCTTGTCCAACTGAACCGAACTAAAGTCTAGCATATGAGACGGATCCCCGTGATATTTTCAAAGCACAGAAACATGGAATACCGGATGACCGGCAAAGAGACTAGGTGGTAGTGTAAGTTTGTAAGCCACCTCTCCAACTCTCTCAAGAATCTCAAAAGGCCCAATATACCTAGGGCTCAAATTGCCCTTCTTTCCGAACCTCATCACACCCTTCATAGGCGAAACCCGGAGCAATACCCGCTCACCAACCATGAATGTAACATCACGAGCCTTCCGATCCGCATAACTCTTCTGTCTAGATTGGGCTGTACGAAGTCGATTCTGAATCAACTTAACCTTTTTCCAAGGCATCCTGAACCAAGTCTGTACCCAAAAGTCTAGCCTCGCCAGGTTCGAACCAACCCACTGGAGACCGGCACCGCCTACCATATAAGGCCTCATACGGAGCCATCTGGATGCTTGACTGGTAACTGTTGTTGTAAAACTCCACAAGTGGTAAGAACTGATCCCAAGCACCCCCAAAATCTATCACACACGCACGAAGCATATCCTCTAGTATTTGAATAGTGCGTTCGGACTGCCCGTCCGTCTGAGGGTGAAATATTGTACTCAACTCCACACGAGTACCTAACCCTCTATGTAAAGCCCTCCAAAACCGTGAGGTAAACTGTGTACCCCGGTCAGAGATGATGGATATCGGTACACCGTGAAGTCTGACAATCTCGCGAATATATACCTGAGCCAGCTGCTCTGAAGAGTAAGTAGTAATCACAGGAATAAAATGAGCTGACTTAGTCAATCTATCTACAATCACCCAAACTGCATTGAACTTCCTTCGAGTCCGTAGGAGCCCAACAACGAAATCTGTAGTGATCTGCTCCCATTTCCATTCTGGAATTTCCAACTTCTAAAGCAATCCACCCGGTTGTTGATGCTCATATTTCACCTGCTGACAATATAGGCACCGAGCTACATATTTCATTATGTCTTTCTTCATTCGCCTCCACCAATAGTGTTGTCTCAAGTCTTGCTACATCTTCGCAGCACCCGAATGTATGGAGTATCGCAAACTGTGAGCCTCCCGGAGAATCAATTCACGAAAACCATTTATATTTGGCACACATAGCCTGCCCTACATCCGTAATACATCTTCATCTCCAATAGTGACTTCCTTGGTATTGCCGTGCTGAACTGTGTCCTTAAGGACAAGTAGATGGGGGTCATCATACTGACATTCCCTGATACGATCATAAGGAGACGGCTGAGAAACCACACAAGCCAAAACTCGACTCGGCTCGAAAATATCCAAACTGACAAACTGGTTGGCCAAGGCCTGAACATCCAAGGCCAAAGGCCTCTCTGCTACTGGTAAATATGCTAAGCTGCCTAAACTCTCTGCCTTACGACTCAAGGCATCGGCCACCACATTGGCCTTCCCGGGATGATAGAGAATGGTGATATCATAATCCTTAAGCAACTCCAACCACCTCTGCTGCCGCAAATTAAGATCATTATGTTTAAATAGATGTTATAGACTTCGGTGATCGGTGTAGACCTCACAATGGACACCGTACAAATAATGCCGCCAAATTTTTAAGGCATGAACAATAGTTGCTAACTCCACGTCATGTACATGATAATTCTTCTCATGCACTTTTAATTGTCTGGACGCGTAGGCAATCACCCTACCGTCTTACATCAACATCGCGCCGAGACCAATACGCGACGCGTCACAATACACAGTATAAGACCTTGAATATGTAAGTAATACCAACACTTGTGTCGGAGTCAAAGTGATCTTGAGCTTCTGAATGCTTAACTCACACTCGTCTGACCCTGTAAATGGGGCACCCTCTTGGATCAATTTGGTCTTAATAGTTGTTCATAAACAATTATTGAATCGTCATTTAACCTCATGTTAACAAAAATCTCGTTGCAAACCTTCACAATACTGATAACTAGATGTGAGGCATGAAGACTTCATAATTATTTATCCGAATTAACGAGTCACATTTAATGCCACCTAGGCGAACACCTACCTCGTAGGTTAAAATTTAATAATGATAACACGAATTTGACAACTATGCACAGAGAATTTCATATAAGAATTTTCAAATAAGCCTAACAGGCATGACTCCATATTAGTACTATAGTACAATTTTAATTTCACAAGGGAGAACTTAAACACAAGAATTTTTCTCACAAGGATCTCGTCCTTATATAACTTCCACCGCAGCTCGTTGCCCGGTTTAAATATATCAATTTATATAAAAATGTGAGGATCTCATCCTCAGTTCCGAATCACAAGTAATATGCACATCGTGCCAATTAAAAATTTCTATTTTCTCCTTTTAAATAATTTCGGTTACACCAAATTACAACACATAATGAACCCCACACCGGTAGGGCATATAATTCACAATTTGCAATTATATATTCAGAATTTGCATCAAAATTTACCGAAATGAGTAACACAAAGCCACATTTAGCCTCGCAGCTCTTATTAGTGACCAACACGAAATGATAGGCGTAGTTATCTCCATAAAATCTCCCAATAGGGGTAAACACATAAGTAGATTATAGAATTATGAAGCTCACTCATAAGTGGAGCACAATAGGAGGACTCGTCTCGATACTCAAAATCGAATCAAGTTAAGGGAATTATTCCTTTATATAATATCAAGGTCGTACCAACTGATGTAGCGACCTCCGCCATACCATAAAAGAAATATATCAATGGCTGGGTCTCCACCTCTAGGACGCCTTCTACCCGTCTTTTCTCCACCCCTAACTGGTCGTGTGGGTGGTGTAGTAACTACAATGGGGCACGTAGCCCGAGCGCTTTGATGAAATAAGTCTCTCCCAAGTTTGGGATAATTTTCTCATGATGTGCCTAGTATCACCATATTCATAACAACCTTTTTGCGGGTTAGGCTGCTCATATTGAGTCTGTGCCAGTTAACTGGAATAACCATTGTAAGAACTCATGTCGGTGGTACATTAAAAGAACTTACTGGAGCACCCCGAGTAATCCGATGTGCGGACTGGGCTGGCCGACTGCCCGAGCCCCCTCTATAATGATTTATACTTGCACAGTAGAATCCACTGAATCCCCCACAACCTTGAGATGTCTTGGTCTCCTTAGTTTCCTTTTTTTTCCCACCCCGAACACATTCTAATATCTTGGCAATTTGTACAACTAGCAGAAATGAAGTATCAGCTTGTAGCTCCCGAGTCGTACAAAATTGTACGATCATAATTGAGTCCTTTAATGAGTCTGTAGACTCGCCCTCTGGTTGTAGGAAGCAAAGTAGGAGTATGACAGGCTAACTTATTAAACTTGATGGCATATTCTGACATCGTCAATGGTGACATGACGCAACCGTTCAAACCCTATGCGCCACGCATTACGGAGAGTCCATAAAACAATCTCTTTCAAAAGTGTTTCTGAGAACTGAGCCAAGTGGGCGGTGTTGCATTGGCTGGTCTACCCTCTTCATAGGCTTACCACGAACACTGGTGGAGAATTATCTCTCCCAAGGCAAATTTCTTCTTTTGTTATGCTGACTCAACACTGTTGAGCTGACCCATTTCTTAACATACTCTTTGATTCTTCTTTGGGGTAACCCTTACCCCTATTTATACACAACGATCACAAAAGTAGAGCTCCATACAGACAAATCTTGGCACGAATCACATAGTCCAAAATCTCGTCAACAACTATACTTACTCCGAAGCACTCCAAAATCCGCAACAGTGACGTCCACACTGAGTATACCTTCTACAAATTTAGAGTTGTTTCTATAACTCCTTTGCTATTGAAGTATAGGATTATTAAGGAGGCGTACATACCGCAAGTCCTAACCTTATCCTCCGCAAAATCTCAAGTCTTAAACATGTGTAAATTTTAGGGAATCTTTCAGTACCACATATATACATTTCAGGCCAAAACTGATATAATACATGACCACGCAATCCACCCATTGGTAGTGGACTCCCCCCACTCGGCGCGAAGTCATAGGCCACAACATCTAATGATCCTCAATAATAACCTTCATAGCTTGTATAAATCAACCAGATGCCAACATCCGTTGCACCCCCACATGATTCATTAGGTGATCTCTCAATATGTCCGTATCTTCAGTCGGAACCACACGTTGAGGCAATATTTGAGCATCTGTGGCTCCCTCATAGTCCATATACGGCGACAAATAACTGATACTGAGTGCGCAATGTCATACACGAGTGGATACAAAGGAATATAAGATATATGTTTCAAGCTAAATCAATGTCGCACGATAAGGAGTCAAAGAAGTGAATATTTCCTAACAGTTCCATAGCCTCTCAAAGATAAGTACAGACATCTCCGTACCGATCCGCAAGACTCTACTAAACCTGCTTGTGACTCATAACACCTATGAACCTAGCGCTCTGATACCAACTTGTCACGACCCCAAATTCCCTCCGTAGGATGTCGTGATGGCACCTAGTCTTTAAGACTAGGTAAGCCTATCAATGCGGAATAATAATAAATATCTGAAATAAATAAACTACAATTCAAACAATTTCAACTCCCAAAACCCGGTAGAAATAAGTCACAAGCTTCTAAGAATTTATTCTCAATGTCTCTATATGTCAAGGTCAAGATAAAATATAAGGAAGCAACATAAAATGATAGAAGGGGACTCCGGAGTCTGCGGACGCTGGCAGATATACCTCGAAGTCTCCATGCGCAGGTAACTCAATGACGTCTAGGCTGGTAAAATATTCCTGGATTTGCACAAAAAGATGTGCAGAAGCGTAGTATGAGTACACCACAGCGGTACCCAGTAAGTGCCAAGCCTAACCTCGGTAGAGTAGTGACGAGGTCAGGTGAGGTCCTACTGGAATATAATAATGGCATGATAAAATGTTTATCAATGTAGTAAAATAAAATGACATTGGAAATGAATCAAATAGTATGTCACATTTAATGACATCAAATAATTACAAATAATATCTCGTGGAATCAAAACAGAATTTCCTTCAACTAAATGAATATCACAACAATTAATCGAAAGCAACTATGGCCATAAATCAATATCAACAAGGGCACTTCCGAGGTACCGCCTCGTAGTCCCAAATCATAAATACATTCACAATATCTCATTTCCTTATATCACCGCGGGAGCCTTCACAATTTATTTAAAGAAAATATTTTTCCCGAAATAGCATCCCGTATTTTAGTCACCCTTATCACACCGCATGACTTCTAATAATTCCCCTACTAGCCACGCGTATCAAGCCACCCTTATCTCACCGCATGCATTTCAACACCCATACCTTATACCACCGCATGCGTATCAATATCACAATATATCACAATTTGCACCTCAAGTGCTCAAATCATCAATAATAGTTTCAACACATTTCAATAATCACATCAATACCAATCCTAGGGGAAATTTCCCCCACACAAGGTTAGACAAGTCACTTACCTCGACTTGCTCCAATTTAACCAAGTATTATGTTTTTTCCTCGATTTTCCGACTCCGATCGACTCGTATCTAGTCATAATTAATTCGATACAGTCAACAAAAATTATAGTAATCAATTTCATAAGAAAATATTACATTTTCATTAAAATCCGAAATTAGCTCAAATTTGCCCGTGGGGCCCACATCTCAGAATTCGGCGAAACTTATAAAATCCGACAACCCATTCAATTACGAGTCCACCTATACCAATTTTACCAAAATCCGATAATAACTCGACCTCCAAATCTTAAATTTTCGTTTTTGGAAGATTTTACAAAAATTTTGATTTTTCTTCCATAAATTCACGGATTCATGATGTAAATGAGTATGGAATCATGAAATATAATCAATATAGGATAAGGAACACTTACCCCAATATTTTCCCGTAAAAATCGCCCAAAAATCGCCCAAGAACCGTGCTCCAAAAATCCAAAACGAAATGAATGAAATGACTATTGTTGGTCCTTAAGTTTCTGCCAATCCGTCACTAAAAGTCCATTTTTCGTCACTAAAAGTCCACCAAAAATAGCTCTACCAGTCTTACTTCAATTGATCATAACTTTATGTACAAATGTCCAAATGATACATGGTTTACCTTTCTGGAAACTAGAATCCACCGACTACAACTTTCATATATTGTAATTATTCTGATTCTTTATGCATTGCGATATATAGGCTCCCAAAATCGGCTGCATGCATTAGAATTTCTGGCGATTCACACTGCTGTAGCAAAAATCTGCAGTAGCAGCTTCAGTCAATCGATCATAACATTTTGTACAAATGTCCAAATAATGCATAGTTTAACTTTCTGGAACCTATAATCCAACGACTACAACTCTTATGTTTTGCACAGTTTCTGATTCCTTATGCATTGCGAGATAGAAGCTTCCAAACTTGGCCCCACGCACGGAATTTCTGCAACAGAAATTTCTGCAAACAGAAATTTCCAGCACTTTGTCCGAAATCCATTCCGTTTACCTTCCGAAATCCACCCGAGACCCTCGGGACCTTAACCAATTATTCCAACATGTCCCAAAATACCATACGAACTTAGTCGAGCCTTCAAACTACATCAAACAATATCAAAACGACGAATCACACCTCAAATCAAAATCAATGAACTTTGAACTTTCAAATTCTATATCTTGTGTCGAAACACATCAAATCAATTCGGAATGACTTCAAATTTTGCACACAAGTCATAAATGATATAACTGAGCTATAAAAATTTTCAGAATCGAATTTCGACCCCGATATCAAAAAGTCAACCCCTCGGTCAAACTTCCCAAAAATTCAACTTTCGGCATTTCAAGCCTAATTCTACTACGGACTTCCAAATAAAATTTCGATCACGCTCCTAAGTCCAAAATCACCATACGGAGCTGTTAGAATCATCAAAATTCTATTCTGGAGTCGTTTGCACATAATTTGATATCCGATCACTATTTAAACTTAAACTTTTAATTTTTCATCAAAATTTCATATCTCGGGCTAGGGACCTCGGAATTTAATTCCGGGCATACGCCTAAGTCCCAAATCACGATACAGACCTACCAAAAATTGTCAAAACACTGATTCGGGTCTGTTTGCTAAAAATGTTGAGCAAAGTCAACTCAGTTGAGTTTTAAAGCTCTAATTCACATTTTAATTCATTTTTCACCTGAAAACTTTCCGAAAAATTTTTACGGACTGCACACTCAAGTCGAGTGATGGTAAATAGTGCTTAGATCACATAATTAATCATTAAATTTAAAGATAACATTTTGGGTTATCACAATTAGGCTCGACACTTATGGAGTACATAGGGTCCGTTGTACTCATACTATACTGTGCACTTCTTGTGCAGATTTTGGAGTTGGTCCCCACAACGTACCATAGACTTGCTCGGATTCAGCTACCTAGAGTTAAGATTATTCTAACGTTGGATTGCCTAGCAAGTGAAATGTTAGGTGCCATCACGGTCTCGAAGGTGAGAATTTTGGGTCGTGACATATGATCTGCATTTTTATGTTATCCCTTTACCAAAACAACTTTCAACATTTTACCCTTCATGCCATGCTAAAGTATCCCGTTACAACAACAACAACAACAACAAATTCAGTGAAATTCTACAAGTGAGGTACGCGGAACTTACCTTTATCTTACGAAGATAGAGAGAATGTTTTCCGATAGACTAGAATGTGACCAGTTGATCACCTAAATATGAAACTACAATTTAGCTATGGGGGTGATTTTTTTTTTTTTTTTTTTTGGTTATGTAAATACTGAGAATGCAGCATTTGGATTC
Organism: Nicotiana tabacum; assembly: GCF_000715075.1. NCBI lineage: Eukaryota > Viridiplantae > Streptophyta > Magnoliopsida > Solanales > Solanaceae > Nicotiana > Nicotiana tabacum. The sequence continues at coordinate 12,822,321 of NC_134097.1, read as the reverse complement.
ACAAATTGATCGCACGGTACAAGTTTGTTACCAGCATTAGTTTTTATTCACTGGCACCTGATTCTGAACTTTGCTAACTGAATTCAACATAACTTCTTGATATTTACTTCCCGTTTATTTCCTTTTTATTTTTTAGATTTCCCTTTGTATTTGCTAGTAGGTATAACTTGTGAAAGGATAAAGCAGTGAGTCCACTTTACTTTCATCAGTCCTGTTAAGCTCAAGCAGTACTCCAAAATTATTTATTTCCACTTCTCATCCTCATATTCTCTCACATACTGAGGAGAACGTTTCCTGCATCTTCATAGTTCGTTCTGCTTCTTCTTTTGCTCATTAATCTTTTCCATTAGTTTCTCTAACGTTTAAACAATTTAAGAATTCATTACTCAACCTAAACAGGTTCCTCTTACGACAAAAAATGTGGAAAGAATACTCCATTTTACACCCTTGAGAATATAAAACTAAGCTCATCCAACAAAGTCAAAGGGAATAACGTCAGAATGGCCTACTTTTATGTCTATACTTACCTTGCTTTGCAAATACAAGGAAATATATATGCACACACTTTGTAAGCCTTTTTTACACCATCTGTAACTTTCATCATATCTTTCTAAATGACATTCATCGGTTTCTCCATCTTTATGCCATCCCCTCAAGCTTTCTTGTTTTTTTCTATGTTTTTTTTCTTCTGATCCTTCTTGTCTCTGAAAAAATGTAAGACTTGTGCTAGTGAGCGTGCTAATCTAGAAAAAAGGTAAAACAGTAACAAAAATAAAGATGTGCAAAGGAGTTGAAACTGTGGAACATGTATAACAATTAAGAATTCTCTACCTTCTGGTATACTGCTTCATATTCAAATATTCAGGTCAAGTGTCGTTTGTAAAGAGTAGCAAAGATTCTCTACCTTCTGGTATACTGCTTCAGCTTGTATGCGGGAATCACTTAAGAATCCTGTGTTTTTAATAAATTTCCCACTATTAATAAAATTCCACCTTATTATGAACAAAACCAAGATGCAAGTTACTACCAGAAAAAACGGAGATGGAAAAGCCACATCCATATTTAGTAGAAGCAAGAAAATTTTATCATTCGGGAACATCAATATGAGAAAAGGAGAATAGTATTAGCTGCAATATTCGCCTTAAAATACTTGTGATCGTGCATACCACAGATTGCAGGCGATTTAAGAGAAAACAATGCATGTTCTCTATATAATCTTCTAACACAGTTGTGGCCCCGAAAAGAGTTAAGCACAATATTCTTGAGAAGATTTAACATGCAATATCACTTAATTGATTGAACTACCCTTAGAACATGTTCAATAACCAAATTAACAGCTTTTCAAAGAACCAGCAAAGTAGGGCGAGCCAACACAATCACACAGAAAATACAGATAACCAGGAGCAAATTAACTAGATGGATATTTAATTATTAATTAGTGAACAAATAGTAAAAAAGGCAACACACATTTGGTCAGGCTTTGCAACGTTGAGCTTGTTCAAATGCTCTGATCAAATCAAATTGTGAAGTCAAATAACAATTATAATGCAAAGCCATGCCACCTCGTTCATTTACCAAACTTAAACTGGCGCTAATTAAGTGGACTAAATCCAATCGTCCCCAACCCTTCTCTTCCTCTGCTGTGTAAATTCTCCAATTAATTTGACTGTGTGGGACGATGGCAGTTTAATCAATATTCCACTGACCATGGAATGAAGCTAAATGGACAAAGAGCCTACTAGTGACAAAATTATCAAGAAGTTTCATGCTAAAATTCGTCATAGAACTGACCCCCCTTGATTCTAAAGCATGTGTTTTGAAAAGAATAATCAGTAATGCAAATGTTGGGAAGCTTTAGCATTGGAATACAAGCCATTCTATATTTAAAAAAAAGAAGTGAGTCTTAAATATAGTTTCTGTAACAATATTCAAAGGTAACAACAATGCCGTTTTACTATGTTATGGCTGCTTTGGTTTACACAAGAACTTTAAAATATTGAAACATGGAGCGATAAAAAGGGGAAAAGACAAAGAATAAAAAAAAAACAGGCATAATAAACAAACAACTTTTTCAACATTAGCAGCGCAGAATGGCAGTTTAATTTAAAACCAAATAACTAGTCTGCTTAGTTCACTGGACAGACTTGTAACTAAACTAAACATATAATTTTTCCACCTAAAAACTATCAACCACCAGCATAAGACAATAAGAGAATATAAGTACTCTTTCCTCTAACAAATACACACAAGTACACATATAGAACAGACCAGTATGTGCAGACATTAGCAAAGACTGTAGACTGGACAAAAAAGAATCATAAGAAGAAACGCCTGTGATCATTGATAATAAGGTAACAACATGCACAAGAACATCGTTACTAGAAATTCTTGAATTCTATAGAACCCTTTGTACCCTAGATTCTACCAATTACCAAAGTTGTGCACATAAATCAACGCGCCCTATATCTATATAAAACCTTAAACATACATACTTGAACACTTTGATATATACAGAAGCACACATTTACGTACCTTTTTATAGCAGGGAAGAGGAGAGAAGTGAAAATGGCCACTGTAGCAGCTGAAATGATGCTTCAGTGTGTCTTTGATGGAAGCTTGTCGATGTCAGACATGGATATCGAGAGACGGCCTTATCATAAAAACTGCAGCTGTGCTTTGCACAAACAGAAAGGGGAACACAACCAACCACTTGTGTACACAGTAGGAATATATTATTCCCCAAAAGGCAAAAACAGAAAGATATGACTTTGTCAATAGCAGCTTCCAAATTCTCTTCTCAATCCTTCTTCTTGCAACACCTCATCAGTCAGGAATGTACAGCATAGAACGCCTACTTTAACGAATAGTTGATAGATTTTCAATGCAGTTCTCTAAAATGTGCTGCTATACAAAGGATTGAGTATACTGCTTTTCTTCTATCCCATTTTTTGTACATTCTGGTAAGTTTATGTATATCCATTTCATAGGTGCTGGAAAGAAAATGGAAAATTTTCTTGCTCTTCAGGATTTATATGAGCAAACACTCCATATCTTTTTCTATTTTCTTTTCTAGGCTATAACATATTATCAAGACACAGACCTCAGATTAATAGTGCACATTGCACAAGCGATAAAAGCAATCACTTTCATGTTATCGCTTCACCAAAACAACTTTTAACATATTTCCCTTATGCCTATGTACCTGAAAGTATATCACAAGTTGATCACCTAAATGAAACTACAATTTAGATGTGAGGGGGGGCATTCTTTGACATTATGTAATTACTGAGAATGCAGCATTTGGGTTCAAAAACTGATCGCATTGTACGAGTTTGTCTGAAAGTTGTCTAATTAAATTTACCATAAGCTCTTGATCTTCACTTTCTTTTCTAGTTTTCCCTTTGCATTTGGTAATTGGTTTAAATCAGAATTAGACCACCAGTTCTTGAGAAGATTTAACATGCATCACTTAGGTGATTGAACTACCCTTAGAACATGTTCAATAACCAAATTAACAGCTTTTCAACTTTCGAAGAACCGGCAAAGTTGGGTGAGCCAACACAATCACACAAAAAATACAGATAACCAGGAGCAAACTAGATGGATATTTTAGTTATTAATTAGTCAACAAGTAGCAAAATTAAAGAGGCAACACACATTTGGTCCGGCTTTGCAATGTTGAGTTTGTTACTTTGTTCCAATGCTCACATCAAATCAAGTTGTGAAGTCATATAAGACCTATAATGCAAATCCATGCTACCTCATTCATTTACCTACCTTAAAAGTGGAATAAATTGAATCGTTCCTGACCCTTGTCTTCTTTTGCTGTGTAAATTCTCTCATTGGAATTGGAATTAAAGAGAACAAATTGTGAGCTAAAACAAACTTGACTGTGCGGGACAAGACCAGTTTAATCAATATTCCGCTGACCATGGAATGAAGCTAAATGGACAAAGAGCCTAAAAGTGACAAAATTACGAAGAAGTTTCATGCTAAAAGTTGTCATAGAAATGAACTCCTATTCTACAGCATCTGTTTTGGAATATCAATAATGCAAACGTTGGGCACTTTAGCATTGGAATATAAGTCACTAAAGATTACAGGTCATTATAAAAAAAGGAGTGATTCCTTAAAATATAGTTTCCATAACAATATTCAAAGCTGACCACAATGCCATTTTACTATGTTATGGCTGCTTTGGTTTACATAAGAACTTTAAAATATTGATTTATATAAAAAAGGGAAAAGACAAAGATATAGTAAGAAAAAACAGTCATAAAGGTACAACCTTTTCAACATTATCAGTGCGGAATGGGCAATTAAAATAAAAAACCAAATAACTAGTCTGCTTAGTTCACTGGACAGACTTGTAACTAAACTGAACATATAATTTATCCACCTAAAAACTATCAACCACCGGCATAAGACAATAAGAGAATATAAGTACTCTTTCCTCTAACAAATAAACACAAGTACATATATAGAATAGACCAGTATGTGCAGAAATAGAGTCCGGACCAAAACGTGATTCTTTTGGACTTAAAGAACCAAAATGTGTGGAAAAAAAAATATAGTGACATTTTTATATATAACGCCTTTTTAAAGGGCGTTATACCTTAACGGCCGTTTGTTTGAATCCACATGGCGCAAGAAAAACAGATAAATAACATTTAATTTACAGAAAGAGGAGTAGAGTGTTGATTGATGCAATGGTTAAAAGCTAGGTATGGAGTTTGTTTTAGCCTTGAGGTCCAGGATTTCATTCCTTCCAACAGCATTATTTTGTTTTCCTATTTCTTTTCTTTTCGTTATTTGGTTTAAGTATTTAGATATAAATACTTTAATATTTATAATTAATTTTCAATATAATTAAAATAATTTAATATTTATTAGAAAATTATGATTTTTGAATTCATTTAAAGTAAAAAAAAAAAAAAAAGAGAAACCTTTTATTATTTAAAGTAAAAAAAGTGAAGCCTTTTATTATTTTATTAAAAAATCTACCAACATTTTTAATAGTTGTTATTTTGTATTATACGTAAAACAAAATTATTTTTTTCTCCTTTTATTTTTCAAATTAGATTATGAGTTTTATTTTATAGTTAAAATTTTCATAAGAGAATAATATATATAGTTTAATCTATTGCTTGGAATTCTTTTATTTTTTAAGATTTTTCTTTTTAAATTTAGTTATTAAAATTTTAGTTATTAATCAAAATTCTAATTATATTTTTTATATTCTTCCTGAAATGTATTTTTTATTTCTCCCTGAAATGTACTTTTTATTTCTCCTTTTACTCCTTGGTTATTGTAATTGTATTATCCATTTAAAATTTTTAAATAAGAATATGGTTGTTCTTATAATCCAATAGGATTATTATTAGCTAAGTAATGGAATATAATTCTTATATTCTTATTAGGAAAACTAATTAAATGGCTGCTCATAGACTAAATTTTTTCTAATAAAACTTATCCTAAACTAAACTAAATATAACCATTTAATTTATGAGAAACCATTTAATTAATTTTTCTATACTAAATTTTCATAAACTAAACTGTATTATAACCATTTAGTTTATGAACAATCATTTAATTAATTGTCCTGATAAGAATATGAAAATCATAATCCTTTACTTAGATAATAATAATTCTTCGATTATAATTTTAAAGATTAAATAGTTATAATAATTTATATTTAATAATAAGAAAATTATAAGATTTAGAATTTCGATTAATAAAATTCATATAGTGTAAATATAACTAAAATTTTAATAACTAAATTAAAAAGAAAAATCTTAAAAAATAAAAGAATTCGAGGCAATAGATTAAAATATATATATTATTCTCTTTTGAAAATTTTAACTATAAAATAAAACTCATAATCTAATTTGAAAATAAAAAGAAAAAAAATAATTTTGTTTTACGTATAATACAAAATAACAACTATTAAAAATGTCAGTAGATTTTTTAACGAAATAATAATAGGCTTCTCTTCTTTTTTTACTTTAAATGAATTCAAAAATCATAATTTTCTAATAAATATTAAATTATTTTAATTACATTGAAAATTAATTATAAATATTAAAGTATTTATATCTAAATACTTAAACAAAATAATGAAAAGAAAAGAAAAATGAAAAAGAAATAGAAAAACAAAATAATGATGGTGAAAGGAATCGAACCCTAGCTCAAGGCCAAACTCACCTTCATACCTAGCCTTTAACCATTGTACAACCCAACACTCTACTCCTTTTTTAGTACATTAAATTCTATTTATCTGTTTTACCTGCGCCATGTGAATTCAAATATAGCGTATATACCTTATAGCGCCCTTTAAAAGAGTGTTATATATAAAAAGGTCATCATATTTGTTTTTCACACATTTTGGTTCTTCGAGTCCAAAAAAATCACATTTTGGTTCAGGACGTAAGCAAGGCCGTAGACGGACAAAAGCAGTCATAGGAAAATGCACCTATTTCATTGATAATAAGGTAACAACATGCACAAGAACATTGTTACTAGATCTTCTTGAATTCTAGAGAACCCTTTTCACCCTTGATTCTACCAAATTCCCTAAGCTGAGCTCTTAAATCAATGCTTCCTATCTGTATATAAACACTTAAACAGATATACAAAATTTTAAGGATAATTACACTTGCTTGAACACTTTGATACATACAGAAGCACATTTAGATACCTTTTATAGCGGGGATCGAAGAGGAGAGAGAGGACAATGGCGTCTGGAGCAGCTGAAATGATGCTTCAGTGCATCTTTGATGGAAGCTTGTCGATGTCAGACATGGATATCGAGAGACGACCTTATCATAAAAACTGTAGTTGTGCATTGCATAAACCGAAGGGAGAACAACCAGCCACTTGTGTCCACAGTAGGAATATGTCATTTCCCAATAGGCAAATACAAACATAAAGATATGACTTTGTCAATAGCAGCTTCCAAATTCTCTTTTCCATCTTCTTCTTGCAATAATTCATCAGTCAGGAGTGTGCAGCATATGGCGCCAGACTTTAGCAAGTAGTTGATATTTTCAAATATAGAAGGCAATCTCCTAGTTCAGATCCTTTTGGCAGTTCTCCAAGGGATTGAGTATACTGCTTTTCTTCTATCCCATTTTTGTACATTCTGGTAAGTTTATGTATATCCATTTCTTAGGTGCTGGAAATTTCCAAAAGAGAAAGAAAATGTACTTTCCGCCTCTTCAGGTTTTATACGAGCAAACGCTCCATACATTTTTCTACTTTCTTTCCAGGCTTTAACATATTAACAAAGAACAGATCTCAGGTTGATAGCGGACATTGCACAACCAATAAAAGTAATCAGTATCACAGGTACAAAACGACTTTTAACATATTTCCCTTAAACATATTTCCCTTCATGCCGATGCCAAGCACCAAATGTATATCACAAGTTCATAATTGATTGGATAGAAGCCAGTTTCACGTACCTAAATGAAACTATAGTTTAGCTTTGAGAATGCAGCATTTGGGTTCTCAAATTGATCACATTGTGCAAGTTTGTCTGAACTTTGTGTAACCGAATTCACCATAAGTTCTTGATCTTCACTTTCCTTTTCTTTTCCTATTTATTTTCTAGTTTTCCCTTAGCATTTGATAATCGGCATAATTGAAGATTAGTGCACTGCTTTGTTATTTCCACTTCTCATCTCACATTCTATTTCTCGACAAAGCCATCTGCATTGTCTGGGGAGAACATTCTCTGCATCTTCATAGTTCACTCTGCTTCTTTCTTTTTCTCATTCTTATCCATTAGTTTCTCTGTACTTTAAACAATTTAAGAATTATATACTTGACCTAAACTGTGTACTTGTACGTCAGAAATGTTAACACAATGCACCATTTTACACCCTTGAGATTAAACTAAGCTCATCCAATAAAGTCAAGGTAATATGTATGCACATACTTGGTAAGTCTTTCTTACACCATCTGTCACTTTCACCATACCCGTCCAAAATTTCATTTCATTGGTTTCTCCATCTGCAGAAAAGGCGTTAGTTGCTAATGTCAACCCCTCAATTCTTGCTCATCTTTACTTTATATTCTTCTGATCCTTCTTTGCCTTGGAGAAAAACATAAGATTTGTGTTTGATAGAGTTTTTGATCATATTGTCCAGGGTGGGTCTATTTTGGTCTCTTGAATATAACCGTTAGCATATTTAGTCCCTTAAATGTTAAAGTGGAACACCTTTAGTCACTCACACAATGTGTTAAAAAACTAACGGTGTTACACAATTCTGATTCATGAAACAAATTTTCTGCTCTGAAACAAAACGTTTCCTCTCCTTTTATTGGATAACGCAAATTATAATTCCTCATTTTTAGATTATGTCTTCTAAAATTTTGACCTTGAAAATATCCCTTTTGTACCAGTTTTCAATGAGAAAATGACATTGTATAGCCGCTGTAAAATAATAACCGAAAAAATATATAAAATTTATATATTGTTTTGTATATATATACATTTAAAAATTTCGGTTGATTTTTTCAAAAAGAAAAGTTAAAATTTGAAAAACAAAATAGAGCTGCCAGGATTACTTCTAGGCATATTATTGAAGCAAATAAATAACTAGGTTGTATTATCACTTTTAGCCCGTGCCAGAAACTATTTACATCTGGTAGCGGAAAAATTATATAAAATTTATATATATATATACACACATACGTATTTTATACATTTTTCGGCTATTATTTTTACAACGGCTATACAGTGCCATTTTCTCATTAAAAACTAGCACAGAAGGAGATATTTTCAAGGTCAAAAATTTTAGAAGACATTATCTAAAAATGAGGAATTAAAGTGATAATTTGCGTTATCCAATAAAAGGAGAGGAAACGTTTTGTTTCAGAGTAGAAGATTTGCTTCGTGAATCAGAGTTGGGTAACATCGTTAGTTTTTGAACACATTGTGTTAGTGAGACTAAAGGTGCTCCACTTTAGCATACTTAAGAGACTAAATATGCTCAGAGTTATATATGAGAGACCAAAATAGACCTACCATCAAAGATAAGAGATAATATTGGCCAAAAACACGTGTTTGTTAGTATGGTAATCTTTAGAAGAAGAAAAAAAGGAAAACTGTAGTAAAAATGTAAATATGTAAGAACAAACTGGAACATAGTGATTCATGTTGTATACTAATATTTTAATACCAATTTCAAGAGAAGTTCTTACAAAGAATTCAATTCACCGTTGGGATGCAAAAACTCCAATAGGTTCTAATAGGATTTCAACTATCTTGTAAAAATATGACAGTTACTAGCAGAAAAAGGCCGAGATAGAAAAGCCACGTCCATATTTAGCAGATGCACGAAAACTTTATCATTTAGGAATATCAAATTGAGGAAAGGTGCATACTACTAGCAGCGTATACATATTCTCCTTAACATAATTCTGATCGTGCATAAACAGATTGCAGTGATGTAAGAGAAAAGAATGCATGTTCTCTATATATTTCCAACACACTTCTGGCTCAAAAATAAGTTAAGCACAAGGTTTTTAAGAAGTTCCAACCTCTGCCTTCTTTGATGTGCAAATGGCATAATTACAAGAAGTTTAATATCACATTAAATTTGTCATAGGAATGACTCCCTTGAGTTGACAACATCATTTTGGAACGAGAAGTTTTGTAATGTTCAATTTGAAGATTATTAAAATAAAAAGAGCGAAAAAGAGATAAAGTAAAACTATTGACAAGTCAAGGAACTTCAGCAATAGAAAATATTTATTACATCCTCAAGGTAATCAATCAACTATGCCTCAATCGTTCCTGAGGTACTGTCAAGTTACTTTTGATTGTGTAAAGCCAAATACTGCCTATGCACAATGGGTGGAGACTGGAGAGACGTTCTTTCTTATACAAAATAAAACGAAAAGTAAAATACTTAAATTGCAACCGAAGGGATAACTAAACATTTTTGCAAGAGGTTATTTTCCGTCGTTCAAACCTTTTTGCATGGTTTGACCCTGGACCTTTATTGTTATGGAAATCATGATCTTTCTAAAGGACATTTAGCTTACAATGACTAAATTACCCTTACAGACTATATTCATCCCATCCTCAATATTTGTAAATACGAGCTAAATCCATGGACATAAAAGCAAAAAGAGGAAACTTTAGGGTACTATAAATAATCTCTTCGCGAAGAAAGAGATTTTTGGCGGACTCTAGACGGAAAGAATGAGGCAGCAGAGAGGCAGTTGGGAGTCTGTAATGGTGGTTGCCCCCTCTCTGTTCTTTTTGCCTATGATTTTCTTTTTCCATTTTCACAAAACAATAATGTAAAAATAAACCACCAAGATTTCGGAACCAAATAGTGGCAAAGATCTTTAGTTCACGGGTTCAAATCGTGAAGTGAAATCAGCTACTAATGCTTGCATACTCTGGGTTGCCCTTTCTGCTTTTTCTTCATTATCGGCCGGCGTTGAATCCTGAAAAGGGTTTCACAATGGTCGACATTATTATTATTATTATTATTATTATTAGAGGCAGTGATGATTAAGATTGTCTAGAGTTCGTCGGGGATTAAGGTTGTCCAGAGTTCGTCGGGGCAAATAGAGCGGCCCGTTTCTTGGCGGGGCGGCCCGTTTCTTGGCGGGGTGACCCGGAAGGCACTATTTTGATGGTGCAACTGAGGTTTGCAGCCATGGCGGTTACTTCGTCTCTTTTGCCCTTATCATACAGATCTGAGCCTCAAAATATTAAGTATTTTAGAAGGCTTTTCAAAAATAAGGCTACTATTTATGTTTAACTAGTAAATTTCTTATAAAAAATCTAAATAATTTTATTATTATCCAAAGGGCAAAGGTCCAAATATGTTCTTGTATTATACGAAATTGAGCACATTTGACTTTCGTTAATACTTTAGCTTAAATATACCCTTACCGTCACATATTTGGTCCATATATACCCTTTGAGTTACACAATTGGCCCATATATGTTATTTTCGAAACGGAATTCACCCAAACTAATTAGTTATTTCGTTAATTGTATTTAAGTGTATTACAAACAATATTTACTTTTTATTAGTATTTTTTTTTTCTTTATCTTTCTCTTTTCTTTCTTCCTTTTTCTTTTCTTCTCTTTTTTTTTCCTTTTTTTTCCCCTCCCTTATCCGTTTCATCTATTATCGATGTTTTCTCCATTTTCGTCACCAATTTCACTTGACAAAACTCATGAATTTCAATTACTAAGAATATTCTTCCGTAAGGTAATCAAGCTCCAATTTCACTGCCCTCTAAATAAACAAAATTAAATTGTTCCAAAAATTATGGTTTAAACTTTAAAATAAAAAAAATATCTCAACCTTTAACAATACTCAAAAGATCAGAATATTTAAATTATTTTTAGAAAAATAATTTAATGATTAAAAGCCCAGAGTTCAAGTTGTAGTGTTATAAATTTGCGTTGTTAGCATTTTTTCATCTTTTTTCAGCTTGATATTTTCTATTTTTTTTTATTAACTATGTAAATTAGGGATGTACATAGAATGGGTTGGTTCATTTTTTTATCAAAATCAAACCAAACCGATTATATCGGTTTGGATTGTTCAATTTTATTGAATTTTTTGGGGATTTTTTTTACAAAAATATTATTTCAATCTACTTTGTTAAATTTTTTAGAACTAAATATATGTTCAGTAAAAATTTAAAAAATTGACAAACATATGATTTATAAAAATATTCTTATGGAGAATTTTCTTAGTAATTGGAATTCATGAGTTTTGTCAAGTGAAATTGGTGACGAAAATGGAGAAAACATCAGTAATTGAGGAAATCAGATAAGAGAGAAAGATAAAGTAAAAACAAAAAGAGAAGAAAAGAAAAAAAAAGAAAGAAAAGAGAAAGGTAAAGAAAAAAAAAAGTATTAATAAAAAGAAAATAGTGTTTGTAATACACTTTAATACAATTAACGAAAGAGCTAATTAGTTTGAGTGGATTCCGTTTCGAAAAGGATATATATGGGCCAACTGTGTAACTCTAAGGGCATATATGGACCAATTATATAACGGTAAGGGCATATTTGAGCTAAAGTATTAACGAAGGACAAATGTGCTCAATTTCGTATAGTATATGGGCATATTTGGACCTTTTCCGTTATCCAAATATTAGAAATATAAATTAATTGTCCAATCTAAATATATTAGATTTTAAGCTTTAATTATTTTTATTATTGTCATAAGAGTATAACTTTATATTTTCTCTAAGTTTAATCATAGAGGTTTTATATTTTTCCAAATATAATTAATCCTTTTTTTAATAACATATTTAGGTGAAATTGTAACTTTTTCTTGTTTATTACCATTTTTTATAACTCCAAGATTTGCAAAAGTTATCAACGGAATCAATTAGGCATGTTTCCTTTTATTTTTTATTCATTTTGGTTCAAATTAGATGTGGTACTTTTCTTTTAGGTTATTTTTTAAAATAACTAATATATTTTTAAATTTAAAAATAATTAAACTTTAAATTTTTTTTTATCCTTGATGGAAGTATTTATAGCTATACAAATATATAGCCCCACAAAGTTTTTTTACCATCTTAAAATTTAAGATCACAAATTTTAATTTTTTTTTTATTTTTTCACAAATCAAATTGAAACTGAGTGAGTATTACCTTTCTTCCTCTTCTCCTATCGTTTTTTTCCCTTTCTTTCATTATTTTTTCCCTTCCACTTTTCCTCCTTATTTTCTTTTCTTTCTGTTTCTTTGTACAAAATGGCAATATTTGCTATTTCATGGGAAGTATAGTTCTTCTGAATTATGTCTTCACCTCCTCTATTTCTTCCGTTCTCTATTTCCCCATCAATATCATTTAATTATCCACACAAATTTCAATATATTTCTTCATAATTTTTTTATATAATTCCAAAATTAATTCTTTCTCTTGTTATATTAATTTTCTTACCATTTGAAATGTCCACCACCCCTTTTCTATAAATTATAAAAAATGAAGAGACTGATAGAAGGATGTAAATTTGTAAGTGAAAAATAGAGCAGAGAAAGAGGCAATAGATGTGAAAAGAAATTGTTTGACTGATTGACTACAATGCTGCAATTGCAGTCTTTTTATAACTAAAAAACATAGGAAACTTAAGCTAAAAATTAGGAACTACCTCACAACGTTTTCTCCTAAGAACTAGATAACAAAACCATGTTAAACTACTTCCTAAGGACTAGGACAAACCTAAAAAGTAGGAGTTTTATTTACTATCACTCTCCCTTAAATTGAAAGTTTCTAGAGGTGGCAGCAACAATGGCAGATATAAGGGAAACACGACCCATCTTATGCCTGCTCAATGAGAACATGTATTACAACCTCAAAGAACAGTACGAAAGAAAAGTAGTAATAATCTGCCCACAGGAGCTAAAAAATTGTTCTCTAAATATAAGGCCAACAACCAACCCAGAGATGGGGAAATATGGGATAGTGATGATTCCATCGATGATCCAACTGACGCCACAACAGAGGGAGGGGACACTAAACCCTCCAACGTAGCAAACAAGCAATAGAAAAATGCAGTTCATCATATGAAATTGTCGGGGAGCTCAATCCTCAGATTTTCGTAGGAACTTTCGTTCACTCATCAACTATCACAATCCAACACTAGTAGCATTGCTGGAAACTCACCTTCAGGATCACAACACTTTACGTGATGATTTTGGTTTCAACAGCATGGCACAGGCACCTGTAGTAGGCCAGTCAGGTGGCATCCCCTTACTATGGCATAGTGAACTTCTCAAGCTGGACCAGGTGGGCGTTACGCACCAAGAAATACATTCCATTGTCCAGGTATCTCCTAACCCTAATACTTGGTTATTCTCCATTATATATGCAAAAAATGATGTACATGGACGTAACGTTCTTTGGGAAAACATGCAAGTAATTAAGGATGCAATACAACTACCTTGGTTAGTGGGTGGTGATTTTAATGAAATAGTAAGAGCTTCTGAAAAGTTTGGTGGAAATTCTATTAATAATAAAAATGTGATAAATTCATACTTTGCCTAAACCATTGTCAATTAATTGACCTTTGGCTATAGAAGCAGTAAATACACTGGACAAATAAACACAGGTTTAATCAAAGAATACTAGAAAGATTAGATAGATGTATGGGTAATTATGAATGGCTTAATAAATTTCTGGATGCGTACATCCAACATCTACCCAGAATACATTCCGACCATTGCCCGTTACTAATTAACCTTCATAACAATTTTAAGAGAAACAAAATATTTAGATTTGAAATAATCTGGACTTCCCATCCCGCAATTCGCCTCCCTAATTCGTACAAATTGGACCCCTAATAAGCATATATTTAATGCCATTACGGACTTCACAGAAGATGTCCAGGAATGGAATAAATCTACGTTTGGAAACATCTTTAAGGAAAAAAGAGCAAGAATAAACGGTCTACAAAAATCTCTTAAATACCCTACAAGCACCTTCTTATATTATTTGGAAATTGACCTTATCAACAAATACAACGCAATACTTCGGCTCGAAGAGGACTTCTGGAAGTTAAAATCACGCATAAATTAGTTACAAGATGGAGATGCGAACACAAAATTCTTTCACTTATCAACCATCCAATGGAGACGACGTAATCACATCACTGCACTAACATACTCAGGAGGTAATTGGGTTTTTGATCAATCCAAAGTAAATGAAATGGTAGAGTCTTACTATCAAACGCTTTTTACAACAAATCGCACTCAATCCTCCAAATCCTACTCAGTAACCACTTACAACCTACTAAATACTAAGGATCATAAATTCATTAATAGATCACTAACTACAAAAGAAATTCAATTCGCTCTCAACTCATTTCAACCGTTCAAAGCACCAGGACCTGATGGTCTACATCCATATTTTTATCAAAAATATTAGACGTACACTGCCTCTTCACTGATCTCCTTTTGCCATGAAGTTTTCACTTCTAAATAAATTCCCCCAATAGTTAATAAAACTTATTCATGTCTCATTCCAAAATTTTTGCATCCCTCATCAATTACTCAATATCGACCGACTAGCCTTTGTAATACTCTTTATAAACTAATTGCAAAAATTATAGTAAATAGATTAAAGCCTCTATTACATAAGCTTATTAGTTCGGAGCAATCTATTTTTATCCAAAATCGTCATGCCTCAGATAATGCAATCATAGTACAGGAAATCCTCAACCATTTCAGACGTAAAAAAGGCAAAGAAGCAAACTTTCTCCTCAAGTTAGATCTAGAGAAAGCATCAAATGGAATGGGCTTTCATTAAGGAAACCCTACATTTTTTTAACTTCCCAAACCCTATGATCACTCTCATTATATCATGCATCACCACTTCATCCATCTCCATTCTATTAAACGGATACCCAACTGAATTTTTCACGCCCATAAAGGGACTGCGTCAAGGTGATCCACTTTCCTCATACATATTTATATTATGCATGGAACACTTATCATGCCAAATCCATACAGCAATTAACTATAAAAAATGGTTGCCTGTACAACTCTCACGTCGGGGACCAGCTATCTCTCACTTATTATTTGCGGATGATATAACCCTAATGTCACGACTCACCCCCCCCCCCCCACAGTATTCATACTATTATTGACATTCTCAACACTTTTACATACCACTCAGGACAAAAAATTAGTTATGAAAAATCAAAGATATTTTTCTCTAAAAATACGACTTTGTTTCCCCGAAAAATGGATAGAGTTAAATTTATACGTAGTTTTAAAGATACATGGTATAAATTGGCACAAATCAGAAAAGTATGTAAAAAAATATCGAATATTGACTGTAAAAAGTGAATGAAATACAAACCAAACTGAGTAGAAAATGATTTATGAACAAGCAAGATGAATCAATGTACAAGAAAACGAATTGGCTTTTTCTTAATTCCTGCCGAGATTCTCCCCCTTAGTGCGGCTATAACGGCTCTTGTCTCTTAGCTCGATCTTGATCGGAATTGGTATTGGTCAATCTCTAGATTTAGAGATCGATATTGACTCGAGCTCGATATTGACACAGGGCTCGGTATTGACTCGGTCTCGGTATTGGTCG
This sequence comes from Nicotiana tabacum, assembly GCF_000715075.1. NCBI lineage: Eukaryota > Viridiplantae > Streptophyta > Magnoliopsida > Solanales > Solanaceae > Nicotiana > Nicotiana tabacum. The sequence continues at coordinate 12,806,223 of NC_134097.1, read as the reverse complement.
GTCTTTGGCTCTTGAACTTGATAACACCACTTCACATCATAGTTCGATTTGGAGCCGAGCTCGATAGTGACTTCGAGCTCGGTATTTGATTGGTCCCTGAAACTTGAGCTCGGTATCCTGGCTTCAGATCTCATCTCGATATTATGAAGACGAGCTTGTCCATTCTGTTCCAATCTTGACTAATCATACGAAGGTCGAAACCGATTTTTGACCGTATTCAGATAGTCTCCTCGTTTCTCAGGAAGGATGTGACGAGAAACGACATGATTTTCTAACGGAATGGCTAGATATACACTGATATTTGTATCGAGCCCAACCGTGATAGATGTCATATCGGTTCAGTTACCAAGGCATTAAATGTGTGTTAGATGATGGTCGACCATTGCTGATATTAAACCGTCATTGCCAACTCTATAAATAGTTCTTCTCTTTACCATTTTTTACTTTTAGATCTCCAATCTCCAAATCTTCTAAGTTCCTTTTCGCATCTTCTGAGTTCTTCATTTGTAAATCTGTGATTTTCTCTGCAAAATCTATCTTTAGAATACCAAATCTTGTCATCTCCCTCTATTTTCAATTTTCCAATCCAAATGGCAAAAACGTCAAAAAATGTTCCTCTAAAAGAAAACGCTTCTTCATCACGGCCCGCCGGTGATAAAACATTGATGGAGCCATGACCTGAGGAATGTGTTCCCGAGGGGTGCGTAATCACTTCCGATTTTAAGACCGACAAAGCCTCGCCAGTCCCCGGTCGATGCGAGCCGGTATCGAGGTATATGTGCTCGATAACTAAGGGATACCTTAAATATGTAAGGAAAGATTGCCACTGGAAAAATAAAGAAGTGATAATCCCGGCTTCCGAAGAAGATATTACTACTTATGTGAAAGGGTTTTTAAGTGTTTACACTTACCCTTTCACGTTGGGCCCCTCGACTATGTTTTCATCGATTTTTGCCACCAATACCAAATAACCTTAGGCCAAATCCATCCTTCTTTTTGGCGAATCGTTATTCTGATTCGCTTCTTCGTGAACAAAGTCGAGGGGATGCATTTCACCCTCGACCACCTTATCAGGTTATACAGCCCCCACCTCTATTGAGGTGGTTTAATAAAGCTCCAACACTGGGCTACCAAAGTGTTGTTCTCGAGCATAGATAAGGACAAGGACCGAGGCTGGATGGGTCAGTTTGTTTGAGTGAAGACTTCTGACCTAATCCTGGTAGAGAAGATGCCATTTCCCGAGCAAAGGCACATGAAGCGTAAGTACAATCCCTCAGTTAGTTCCTATTAATTGTTTTGCTCCTTTTTTTTCTCATCGATATCCTTTTTCCATGATGTAGCGATTGCTTAGATGCCCGGTGCAATTCCTAACCTCAAGAATTGGGTTTGGGACCTAGCCTCGACCTCTACATACGCCGAGCGCTTATGGCGCGATCTATCAAAGGGCCGATGGGAGGCCAAAACTCATGATAAGATCCTTGTTTGCGTCTTTTGATGATTTCGTTTGAAGCATTTCTTACTTGATTTCCTTTTATACAGGCCTTAGCAAAGATGCTGTCATGAAACCCTTATCTAGTGAGGGGGAGACTTCAATTCCAGCACCAAAATCGGCGAAGGACAGAAAGAGGAAAACAATCCCAACCTCGGAGGATCCTGAACCTAAGAAGAGGACAGCTCGTAAGCCGAGGAAGAACATCATTCTCCTAACCGAAGATTCAGTTCGGCGTCTAAGGGATGAAGATGAAGGAGAAGAAGAAGACAATTCTGTGCTGGTAGCCCGAGTGAGAATGAGCACCGAGGCCCCAAAGGCCACTGAATCGGTGAAAGCTGCAGAGATTCCATCTCGAGATGAGGGAGTCTCAAAAAAAGAATCGGGCGATGTCCCCGAGCCGTCAAGGATCGAGGATGCCTCCCACCATAATAAGCCAACGGTAGGTACGACTGTGGGGGTTGATCCTGAGGCTCGCCGGGATGGAGAGATTGCCCCAAGTGATCCACTTAGGGTAATGGAAATTGGAGGCTCCCTGCCGCTACCCTCATTTTCCGAGAAAATGATTCAAGAGGCTCGGGCCTTGAAGACCCTCTCCATCGAAGGAGGCCATGTAAAGGAAGATCCCTTCCATGATTATTTTACTGGGGTCGAAAATGCTACTGGCCTGAGCGATTTGGAGGTCTCGAGGAAGGACCTGGGTGAGGCATCGAGCCTTTTCAACGAAGTACAACAATCTCTGAATCGGGTAAGCCTTTTCTCCTCTTGTTAGTATTACCCATGTGTTTGTTTTTCTCTTCCTGTCTAACTTCTTTTATTCTTTCTGCATAGGCCTCAGCGTTTAATCGGGAAGAATTTTCTCGGTCTCAAGCTGAGTTGAGTCGATATTAGGCCGACCTTCGAGGGCTCACGAAGGAGAGGAATGCCCTTAAACTTCTCTGTGGGAAAAGAGAAGAGGAGATCAAGGATCTCCGAGCCGAATTGGCCAAGACCAGACTAACCTGACCGAGCAGGTAATAAAAATATTTAAAACTCATGGGCTCGATTCGGGAACAATGGCTAACATTGCAATCTCACAGCTGCAGCACAAGATCGAGATGATCGGGCAGCTCCGTGAGGAGGTTGATTTGATAAAGGCGGAGACCTTGTGTTGGAAAGAAGGTATAGACCGCTTCGTTGCAAAAAAGAAGACTGATTTATCTAAATTGTCATCGGTCGAAAGTCAGCTACGAGGGCTGAAGGAAAAAAACTCAATTCAGGAGAAGAGGATAGAGGAGCTCGAGACTCGGTTGGCTTCCGAACTTGCAAAGACCAAATCTAAAACTGATAAGGCAAAGGCCGAGGCAGAGGTGATTGTGGTCGTCTACCGGGCTGATGCTGAAGTTGCTCAAGTACAAGCGAGAAAGGCAGCCGAGACCGCTCAAACTTGGGCATATTGGATTGCTGAACTTGCCAAATGTCAATCGCATAGGGAAACCCTCGAGGAGATCCATGCACGAGGTTTCGACCTTACTGAAGAGATAATAAAGGTTAAAGAACTTGAAGCCAATGCTGGAGCCTTAGCTTCCGATGATGACGATTATGATGATGAGAGTAAGAGTGGGTCGGAGAGTGGGGAGGAGCTCGGTAGAGAAGAGACTGCCCCCGGAGAAAATCAGGAACCTTAGGGTTTTTTCTCTTTTTGATCTTTTTGTGTAGGGTCCTGATCGGACCTTGTAAATACTCTTATGTATATAAAGACTTTTTCCTTTCCTAACTTGTCTTTTTTTCATTTTCTTCCTTGTGAAAATTTTGTTTTATTCATGTCTTATGAAAGTTTTCATAAGTTCGAGGCTTTAAGCAATTTGATCGAAGTCGGACCTTGTAGTTTTTATAACCGAGTGAGCATTTTCTCGAACTCGAAGTAATGTAGCCTGTAGACTTTATGGTCGAGCGAGTGGTTTCTCGAGCTCGAAGTAAGAGTATCCCTTAGGATTAATAGTCGAGTGAGTGTTTGCTCGAGCTCGAAGTAAGAGTAGCTCTTAGGCTTTATGGTCGAGCGAGTGTTTGCTCGAGCTCGAAGTAAGAGTATCCCATAGGCTTAATAGTCGAGTGAGTGTTTGCTCAAGCTCGAAGTAAGAGTAGCTCGTAGGATTTATGGTCGAGCGAGTGTTTGCTCGAGCTCGAAGTAAGAGTAGCCCTTAGGCTTAATAATCGAGAGAGTGTTTGTTCGAACTCGAAATAATATAGCCCGTAGGCTTTATGGTCGAGCGAGTGTTTGCTCGAGATCGAAGTAAGGATATCCCTTAGGTTTAATAATCGAATGAGTGTTAGCTCGAACTCGAATTAAGAGTAGCCCTTAGGCTTATAGTTGAGTAAGCATTTGCTTGAACTCGAAGTAATTTAGCCCTTAGGCTTTATGGTCGAGTGAGTGTTTGCTCGAGCTTGAAGTAAGAGTTGCCCTTAGGCTTAATAGTCGAGTGAGTGCTTGCTCAAACTCAAAGTAAGAATAGCCTTTAGGCTTAATAGTCGAGTGAGTGTTTGCTCGAACTCAAATTAAAAGTAACCCTTAGGCTTAATAGTCGAATGAGTGTTTGCTCGAGCTCGAAGTAAGAATAGCCCTTAGGCTTAGTGATCGAGTGAGGATTTGCTCAAACTCGAAATAAGGTAACCTTTGGGCTTTGTAGTCGAGTGAGAATGATTTCTCGAACTCGAAACAATGTAGCCCTTAGGCTTAATGGTCGAGTGAGTGTTTGCTCGAACTCGAAGTAATGTAGCCTTTAGGCTTTATGGTAGAGTGAGTGTTTCGCTCGAACTTGAATTAATGTAGCCCTTAGGCTTTATGAGTGAGTGTTTACTCGAACTCGAAATAAGGTAGCCCTTGGTCTTTGTAGATAGTCCTCGAGTGATAATGGTTGGTCGAACTCGAGTTGGGGTAGGCCTTAGGCTTTATAGTTGAGTGAGTGTTACTCGAACTCGAAGTAATATAGCCCTTAGGGTTCATAGTCGAATAAGAATGGTTTCTCGAACTCGAAATAAGAATGGCCCTTAGGATTAGAGGTCGAGTGAGGACTTGCTCGAACTCGAAATAAGATAGCCCTTGGGCTTCATAGTCGAGTGAGAATGATTTCTCGAACTCGAATTAATGTAGCCCTTAGGCATACGTGGAGTTTGATCTTGTTGATTTTTCGGTTGGCAGTCCCCTATTTATGGGGTAATTTTTCACTCCGGTCATGGTCGTCCCTTGAGCCTGTTTACATAAAAGATCATGAAATAGAAGAATCTTTCCGAGATATGAGATATCAGTAAAGAAGAAATTTCTCTTTATAAGTCATTATACACGTTCATGTTTTGTGCCAGGGCTTGAGCAAACTATACGGGCATGGTTTGTTTTGACCATTTGGTCCTTACAATTTTTCCTATCGAAATCATGTTGCCATGAAGTAACTTTCTTGCATCAAACTTAATATATTTGAGGGTAATACCCCCCCCCCCCCCCAAAAGTATTCGAGGTTGATTGAAAAGAGGCCTCATATACTGTTGAACCGTTCTAAGTTAGCACGATCAATGGTTACCTCATTAAAAACCTTACCGAAAAACCCGTTTGGGATAAAATCGGTCTAAGGGAAAAAGAGTGCAATGCGTGCTTTCAGACCTAAAGTCTCCGGGTTGAATAATCCATCACTGTTTCTAGTCGAGTACCTACAAGGGTTAATTTCAAAATATTAACGAACATGGGAGGGTCGTACCTTAGCAGTAATATTGTTTTAGGTACGAACCGTTCCAATTGCCCGGTAGTTGTTTGCCGTTTATCACGTCGAGCTTGTAGGACCCCTTTCCGACGATTTCGAGGACCTGATATGGTCTTTTCCAGTTCGGGCCTAGTTTTCCTTCATTCGTATTTCGGGTGTTGAGAGTGACTTTCCTTAGTACCAAGTCCCCGATTTTAAAATATCGAATATTGGTTCTTCGATTGTAGTATCTTTCGATTCGCTATTTTTGGGCGGCCAATCGGACGAGAGTGGCCTCTCGTCTTTCGTCCAATAATTTTAGGCTCGTGTTCATGGTCTCGTTATTTGACTCTGTTGTTGCGTATCGAAACCTGATGCTAGGTTCTCCGACCTCAACCGGGATAAGAGCTTCGGTGCCATAAACCAACAAGAATAGTGTTGCCCCGGTACTGGATTTAGATATTGTGCGGTATGCCCATAGGACTTCGGGCAGTATTTCTCTCTATTTTCCCTTAACGTCGGTTAATCTTTTCTTAAGATTTTGGATGATGATTTTATTGGTCGATTCGGCCTGTCCGTTTCCACTGGGATGATAAGGTGTTGATAGGATCCTTTTGATTTTCTGATCCTCGAGAAATTTAGTTACTTTGCTGCCGATATATTGTTTTCCATTATCACATACAATATCGGCTGGTACCCCGAATCAACATATGATGTGGTCCCAAATGAAGTCTATTACTTCTTTTTATCTGACTTTCTCGAAAGTCTGTGCTTCAACCCATTTAGAAAAATAATCAGTCATAAAAAGAATACACTGAGCTTTACCTGGGAGATAGGCCATGGAGATAGGACCGAATGGAGTAGCTCCCCGGATTGATGAATCATGGGCGCATGTCTTTGACATTTGTCGCATTTTCGAATGAACTCCCTTGCATCTTTGTTCATATTGGTCTAATAAAATCCTGCTCTGATTATTTTTTGGACCAACGAATCGACACCGGAATGATTCCCACAAGTGCCTTCGTGAATTTCACATTAGATATAATCGGTGTCTCCTGGTCCCAAACATATTGCCAGTGTACCATCGAACATCCTCCTAAATAGTGTTCCATCTTCGGACAAGGTGAACCGTGCTGCCTTTGTACGCAGAGCCCTCGAATCTTTTGGATCTGGCGGAAGCTTCCCGTTCTTGAAGTATTCTATGTATTTGTTTCTCCAATCCCAAGTTAAACTCGTGGAGTTTATCTCGGCGTGTCCTTCTTCGACCACCGATCTTATTAGTTGTACGACAGTCCCCGAGTTGAGTTCGTCATCTTCGACCGACGAACCTAAGTTTGCAAGAGCGTCGGCCTCGCTGTTCTGTTCTCGGGGTACATGTTGCAAAGTCCATTCCTTAAACTGATGTAGAGTTACTTGTAATTTATCCAAGTACCTCTACATTCGATTTTTTCGGACTTCAAAAGTCTCGTTGGCTTGATTTACCACAAGGAGGGAATCACATTTAGCCTCTATGACCTTGGCTCCCAAGCCTCTAGCTAGTTCGAGACCTGCAATCATGGCCTCATACTTGGTATCATTATTAGTCAATTTTGTAGTTATAATAGATTGTCTAATTACATTACCTGTGTGTGATTTTAGTACAATGCCCAATCCGGACCCCTTCGCGTTTGAGGCACCGTCCGTGAAAAGGGTCCAGATTCCCGAAGAGGTCCCCAATTTTATAAATAGTTCTCTTTCAATCTCGGACACAAGGGTTGGCGAAACATCAGCCACGAAGTCTGCCAAGATTTGAGACTAGATAGCGATTCGGGGTTGATATTCGATATCGTACCCACCGATTTCTATGGTCCATTTGGCCAATCGACCCGAAAGCTCGGGTTTGCACAAAATGTTTCGATTAGGATAAATTGTTACAACATGTATTGAGTGAGATTGGAAATATGGTTTTAATTTCCTATAGGCGCTTACTAAAGCAAGCACTAATATTTCTAAGTGTAGATATCTAGTTATGGCCTCACCTAAGGTCCGACTGACATAATAAATAGAGAATTGCGTACCTCGTTCTTCCCGAACCAGGACTCTACTTACCGTTATCTCTGAGACAGCTAAGTACAAGTAAAGTTGTTCGTCCACTTTCAGCGTATAAAGCAGAGGTGGGCTCGATAAATACCGCTTTAGTTCTTCCAAAGCGTGTTGGCATTCCGGAGTCCATGCAAAGTTGCTTTTTCTTCTTATGCAGTGAGAAAAATCGATGGCTCCTATCCGAGGATCTCGAAATGAATCATCCCAAGGCAGTTATTCTCCCCGTTAACCTTTGCACGACCTTCACATTATCTACTACTGTGATGTCCTCGATAGCTTTGATTTTATCGGGATTGATTTCGATTCCTTGGTTGGATACCATGAAACCAAGAAATTTGTCCGAGCCAACCCCGAATGCACATTTTTGGGTTTGAGCTTCATATTGTACTTCTTTAGTACATCGAAAGTTTCCTGCAAATGTTTTAAATGGTCCTCTGCTCACAGTGACTTAACTAACATGTCATCAATATAAACTTTCATTGATATTCCTATTTATTTTTCGAACATTCGATTTACTAGGCGTTGATAAGTTGCATCAGCATTTTTTAGACTGAATGGCATTACGTTATAACAATAGGTACCGTACTTGGTGACAAATGAGGTTTTTTCTTGATCCTTCGGGCTCATTTGTATCTGGTTGTACCCAGAGTAAGCATCGAGAAAATTGAGAATCTCGTGACCGGCCGTGGCGTCGATCACACGATCGATGCTGGGCAAAGGAAAGGAATTCTTAGGGCATGCTTTGTTCAAGTCTTTATAATCTATACACATTCTAAGTGTGTTTCCTTTCTTAGGGACCACTACCACATTTGCTAGACATTCGGGGTATTTAACTTCTCGAATGGATCCTATTTTAAGAAGTTTGGTTACCTCGTCCTTGATGAAGGCATGATTGACCTTGGATTGGGGTCTTCTTTTTTGCTTTATCGGACGAAATTTTATATCCAAGCTCAGTCTATGAGTGGCTATCTCCAGTGGGATCCCTGTTATGTCGAGATGGGACCAAGCGAAACAGTTCATGTTAAGGGTGGCAAGTGGGCCGGTCCCGGGCCTAAATGGGCCAAGTGGGCCGGTCCAAACGGTCCCGGTCCCGGGCCGGTCCCAAATTAAACGGGCCAAACGGTTCCGGGCTAAACGGTCCCGGCCCGCGGGCTAAATGGGCTAAGTGGGTCCAACGGATTTTAAAAAAAAAAATAGATATTAGAGACAAAAGGATGTTAAAAAAAGTATCTAAAGCAATGCTTTGTAAATTTTATTATAGAATTGTGACCTAAATTTTATTTAACATCCTAAATTTTAATATTCAATATTTAATATCGAATATAGCTTATATATATATATATATACACTATACTGTATATACATATTATATCGAATGTAATGTATATATAGTATATAAGATGTATATATAGCTTATCGAATATAACTTATATATATACTATACTATACTATATATACATCTTATATCGATATATATATATATATATATATATATATATATATATATATACTTTTTAGTAGTAACATGAAAGGACCAAAGTATGGTACTTCTTAGCTGGTATAAATATGGAATGATAGAAGATCAAGTTTTAGCTCAACTCAGATTACAGTTTCAACTAAAACTGAGTTGAGCTAAAACTTGATCTTCTATCATTCCATATTTATACTAGCTAAAAAGTACCATACTTTGGTCATTTCATGTTACTACTAAAAAGTATATATATACTAAGTGTATAGTATATAAGCTATATATATAAAAAGATATATTTTCGATAAGCTATATATACATCTTATATAGCTTATATAAGATGTATATATAGTATAGTATAGTATATATACTAAATGTATAATATATAAGCTATATATATATATATATATATCGAATATAGCTTATATATTATACACTTAGTAACAATAAAGTAAGCAATAGTAGCAATTATAGAAGGAAATTAGAGAGAGATTGTGATAGATTGATGATTTTGTAAGAAAAATAAAAGAATGAAGGGGTATTTTATAGTTGAAAATAGGGGAAAATATAATTATAAAACGTTTGGGGTTAAAACAAAGTTGTGGGGAGGGGGGTTAAATGACTATTTTATAAATAGCCAACGGCTATTTTTGACAGCCCAACGGCTATATTTAAAAAAAAAAAAATTTAAAAACTATAGCCGTTGGGACCGTTTGGCCCGCTAAGGGACCGGTCCGGTCCCGGTCCCTGGCGGGCTAAATGGTCTTGGGCCTGGCGGGTCCAAAGCATAGGACCGGCCCAGGCCCACTAAAACTGGGCCAAACGGTCCTGGCCCGTTTAGCCCGTTTGGCCCGTTGTCCCACGGTCCCGGGCCTGGACTGGCCCACTTGCCACCCTTAGTTCATGTTAGCTATATGAAATTGAATAAGTTTTTTCTTGAGCTCGAAGTCTAACCCCGTGCCCAGGTATACCTTTAGCTCGGGAAGATGTTCGACTAGCGTGATTTGCTCCAGTTCTTCAACCGTTGACTGGGAAGCATCGGTATCATCGGGGACCACAAAGGATCGAGGGATCCCATAATCATCGTCTTCGTTAGTCTTCTGATTCTCCAGTTGGGTCGAAGTTGACGTTTGTGATTGCTATTTGGTATCATGTTCACCCTTCGAATCTGATCCCTTTGTTGATGATAGTGTAGATATCAAAATTACCTCATCGATCGCAAACATTTCTGTTGCGTTTGGTTGCTCTCCATAGACCGTTTTGACTCCCTCTAATGTTGGGAATTTCAGAGCCTGGTGGAGGGTCGAGGGTACAACTCTCATATTATGGATCCACAGCCTCCCAAAAATAGCGTTATGCCTCATGTCGCCTTCTATTACGTGGAATTTCGTTTCTTGGATGGTCCCGGCCACGTTTATTGGCAGAACTATCTCACCCTTAGTAGTTTCACATGCCATATTGAACCTGTTTAGAACCAGGGTTGCAGGCACATTCTGCTCCTATAGACCGAGCTGCTCTACGACCTTCGATCTAATAATGTTTGCCAAACTACCTAGATCTATTAACACACGCTTAACTTGAGTTTTATTCATAAGTACAGATATTACCAGTGCATCCTTATGGGGTTGCATGATTCCTTATGAGTCTTCATCACTAAAGGACAAGGTTCCTTTAGGTGCATAATCTTGAGACCGAGATCGCTTCTCTCTTTCAATCGACATCTTAGCGCATTTAAGCACCGGCCCCTAGGGGATATCGATTCCACTGATGATCATGTGGATGATGTGTTGTGGTTCTTCTTGTTCGTTTTGTCTTCTGAAATCCCTATTTTTGAAATGATTTTTAGCCCGTTCACTTAAAAATTCTCGAAGGTGCCCTTTATTGAATAACCGGGTTACCTCCTCTCTCAGTTGCTTGTAATTTTCCGTTATGTGGCCATGAGGCACATTTTATTGGGATTCCTCTGGGCAGGATTAGTCTGCAGAGGCCGAGGCCATTTAGTATCTTTGATGCATCCGATATCCGACATGATGGCGGATGCATCGACGTTGAAGTTATATTCTGAAAACCGTGGTGCTTCCTTAGGTCCGATATACTTGTCGAACCCATTCTTATTCATCAGCCCTCGAGACCTTTAGCCTAGATCACTTCTTTTATCGCCTTGTATGGGGTTATGTCTTGGTTCGTTACCCCTATGATCTCTACTATAAAGCCGGTATTAGTCCCTGATCGACCTTTGTTCTCGGTTGATGTCCCTTTTAATAACGGACCCAGAACCCAACTGGTCGTCTTCAACTCTGATCTTCGATTGATACCGATTGTGTACATCGGCCCAGGTAATAGTTGGGTACTCTATCAGGTTATGCTTCAACTGCCGTGAAGCCACCAAGCTTCGTTCGTTTAGACCCTGAGTGAAAGCTTGAACAACTCCCAATCGTCTGTGACCGGCGGTAGATCCATTCATTCCATTTGGAAACGAGATACGGATTCTCTTAGCATCTCGTTATCCTTTTGTCTTACCTTGAAAAGGTCGGACTTCCTGGTCTCGACCTTTATGGCTCCAGCGTGCGCTTTTATGAAAGAATCTACAAGCATAGCAAAAGAATTTATAGAGTTAGATGGTAAATTATGATACCATATCATTGCTCCCTTTGACAGGGTTTCACCAAATGTTTTCAATAATACAGATTCGATCTCGTCATCCTCTAGATCGTTCCCTTAAATGGCACATGTGTAAGAGGTGATGTTCTCGTTGGGGTCGGTCGTTCCATTATATTTAGGAATTTCGGGCATACGAAACTTCTTGGGGATCGGTTTCGGAGCTGCGCTCGGGGAGAAAGGCTTTTGTATGAATTTTTTGGAATCCAAGCCTTTCAATATCGGTGGTGCCCCCGGGATCTGATCAACCCTGGAGTTATACGTTTCCACTTTTTTGTCATTTGCTTCAATCGTCCTTTATCCCGACTCTATTCGTTTTGTCAGTTCCTCGAGCATCTTAACAATTTCTGGATTAGTCTCCGATTCTTACTCATTTGACCTTACTACAGCTGGCCCCATTTTGTGGGTGACTTCTTGGGGTGGACTGGGCTCGAGCCTGGTCGGTGCCTGGGTTTGGCTCTGCAACTGGGCTATTGCTACTTGTTGAGCTTGCAACATTTCGAAAATCATACGCAAGCTGATTCCGTTTTCCTTATCGTTTTGGGTATTTCGAGCTACAGATCGAGTTTCACCTTGAATGCTATTTTCAGGGTCGGAACATTGGTTTGTCTCAATGGCCACATATGAATTAACGTCTATTGTCTCTTCTCCCCGAGCTCCAACAAGATCGACGAGTGGCCTTCCACCCCCGAGGGTTAAGTTGTTGTTCTCATCTTGAAGGTCAGCTTTGTTGTCGATAGGTAAGGCTATTAATTGAGAATTCATCATTTTCAACCTGAAATCATAGACACTTCCAAGAGCAAGCGTAAAATAGTGTGTTTCACAGAGATTCATAGTGGGGATATAAAAAAATACATAGTGGGGATCTCATGATAGATTAGTTAATTGGTTTTTTCTTAATTCCCGTCGAGATTCTCCCCCTTAGTGTGGCTATAACGGCTCTTGTCTCTTAGCTCGATCTTGATCGGACTTGGTATTGGTCGATATCCAGATTTAGAGATCGATATTGGCTCGAGCTCGATATTGACTCGGGGCCCGGTATTGACTCGGTCTCGGTATTGGTCGGTCTCTCACTCTTGAAATTGATAACACCACTTCACATCATAGTTCGATTTGGACCCGAAATCGGTGGTGACTTCAAGTTCAGTATTTGATCGGTTCCTGAAACTTGAGCTCGGTATCCTGGCTTTAGATCTCATCTCGATATTATGAAAATGACCTTCGGTCCATTATATTCCAATCTTGACTAATCATACGAAGGTTGAAACTGGTTTTGACCGTATACAGACTTCTACGGATAAGCAGCTTGTCCCCAACTATTTTAGTATGCGCGAAGGAGTCAAATTTGGAAAATATTTAGGCTATCCTTTATTCACTCAAACACCATTCCAAAGCGATTACCAATTTATTCTTGATAACTTTAAAACAAGGCTCGCGGGATGAAAAATCTATATGCTCAGTATGAAAGGAAGAGGTACTTTAATTAAGCATACCCTAAACGCACTCCCAAAGCATGTTATGCAAATAATAAAACTGCCACGCAACATCATTCACTCAATGGAAAAATACCAAAGGAATTTTCTGTGGGGCACAACTCAACACAAAAAGAAGCTTCACCTCATTAAATGGACCACCATCCAACAACCTAAGGAAAATGGAGGATTAGGGATCCATAATCTATCTATAAAAAACAAAGCTATGCTAGGCGCACTAGCGTGGAGGCTATTCACATCTCCAAATTCCCCATGGGCATCTATCCTCATTAATAAATACTCCTTACACACTAATCATCAACAATTTTCGAATATATGGAAAGCAGTGAACTTAGGATGGCAACATTACCAACGTGGAATAGTATGGCATGTTGCAAATGGCCAACACATTCGATTCTGGACGGAACCTTGGGCTTGGGCCAAATATCATACTGCGAAGCCAAATTGAAGGCACATTACCGCATAATGTTCATAACTCAACAATAACACGTTACTTAACACACCAAATGATTAACATCAATGCTCTACCCTTTGACTTACCACTAAATATAGAAAACAAGTTACGTAACATTTATGTACAACCCCTCCAAAATCCACAAACCTATGATAAAATTATCTGGGAGGCTAACTCCTAATGGAAAGTTTAATGTTAAATCCCTGTATCATAGTTTACAACCAAACCAAGAAGTTGTCAACTTTAAATGGTTATGGGCTTTAGCATTACCACCAAAAATTAAATATTTCTTATGGTTAATTGGATACAATCGCTTACCAACAACTGCATATCTATATAGACTTAACATTACTACATCACCAATATGTCCTATTTGCCAACAACACAACGAAACCATTGCTCATATATTATTTAACTGCACACACACCACATCCATATGGTATACTCTGGGAATCACGAATGATTTCCACACAGTGGTCAATAACGACGACTCTCCAATCCGTATCATTCACGCACTCATAAATTCTACTACACCAGTACCAACACACGTCCCAACCCAAATACTCATCCTTTTCACTCTCTGGCATATCTGGAACTGCCGCAACAGGAAAGGTTTCCAACATATTGTCACGACCCCAAATTCCCTCTGTAGGATGTCGTGATGACACCTAGTCTCTAAGACGAGGTAAGCCTATCAATGCGGAATAATAATTGAATATGAAATAAATAAATCTGCAATTCACATAATTACAACTCCCAAAACCCGATATAAATAAGTCGCTAGCTTCTAAAAATTTATCCTCAATGTCTTTATATATCGGAGTCTAAATAAAATATGAAAGCAATATAACAAGGATAGAAGGGGACTCCGGAGTCTACGGACGCTGGAAGATATACCTCGAAGTCTTCATACACGAGTAGCTTACTGATGTCTGGACTGGTAAAATGTACCTAGATCTGCACAAAAAGATATGCAGAAGCGTAGTATGAGTACACCACAACGGTCCCCACTAAGTGCCAAGCCTAACTTCGGTAGAGTAGTGACGAGGTCAGGTCAGGCCCTACTAAAAATAATAAAAGGTATGGTAAAATGTTTAACAATATAATAATAATAAAATATCAATAAAAATGAATCAAGTAGTATGTCACCATTTAATTACACAAAATAAGGACAAATGATACATCGTGGAAAGAAAACAAAAAATTTACACTTTAGAAAAATCACAACAATAATCAAAGGCAAATGCAGCCATAAAGAAATATCAACAAGGGCACTCCCGAGGTACCTCCTCGTAGTCCCAAATCATAAATAAATTAACAATATCTCATTTCCTTATATCACCGCGGGAGCCTTCACAATTTATTTTAAAGAAAATATTTTTTCCGAAATAGCATCCCGCGTTTTAGCCACCCTTATCACACTGCATGACTTTTAGTAGTTCCCCTACTAGCCATGCGTATCAAGCCACCCTTATCTCACCGCATGCATTTCAACACCCAGACCTTATACCACCGCATGCGTATCAATATCACAATATATCACAATCTGCACCTCAAGTGCTCAAATATTTCAATTTGTCAAAATAAACAATATCAACAATATTTTTCCACAACAGGAAGCTCACGACTCAATCACAATGAGTACAAAATCTCACAAAATATTCGGGAATAAATAACTCAGCAAAAATAATATTTAAAATTTTTTAATATGTTGCCTCAGTTCCAAATTTAAAATATCAAATATTTTATATTAATAATATTTAAATTAAAGAAATTCCATCTTCAAATAATGCACAAAATAAAAGAAACCAAGTTTTAGCTCAATAGGTAAAACACTTGGCAGGAACAAGTCAGGCAAATTTAAAGTACAAAAATATATTAATGATGATGAATATAACAGAATAAAATAATTTTATTAATATGCAATAGTACTCTTACACAATTTAAAAACATAATCTTGTACATTTAGCCCGTGTACACACTCGTCACCTCGTGTACACGACTATCAACACATTATAATTATCACATCAATACCAATCGCAGGGGAAAGTTTTCTCACACAAGGTTAGACAAGTCACTTACCTCGACTTGCTCCAATTTAATCCACTAGTAGGCCTTTTCCTCGATTATCCAACTCTGAAAAGCTCAAATCTAGCCAAAATAATTCGATATAGTCAACAAAAATTATAGGAATCAATTTCATAAGAAACTATTGCATTTTTCAATAAAATCCAAAATTAGCTCAAAAATCGTCTCGGAATCCGGCGAAACTCACAAAATCCTCCAATCCATTCAATTACGAGTCCAACCATACCAGTTTCACCCAAATCCGACTCTGAATCGATACTGAAATCTCAAAAATTCGTTTCTATGAGATTTCTAAAAATTTTCAAATTTCAATCTCAAAAAACTAATTAAATGGTGAAAACAATGATGGATTCGGGTAATCTAACCAAAATTGAGTTAAGAACACTCACCCCCGATGTTTTCACTGAAAAATCTCCAAAAAATCACCTCTCCCCAAGCTCCAATTTGTCAAAAATGAAAAATGGGACAAAGTCCCTTGCTTTATAACTTACAGTTCTGTCCAGGCTGCCCTCGATCCTGGGCCTCGATCTTGGGGCCTTCGATCCTGGGCCTCGATCTTCGGCTTTCGATTCGATCCTCGATCTTCGGCCTTCGATCCTGGGCCTCGATCTTCGGCCTTCGATCCTGGGCCTCGATCTTCGTCCTTCGATCCTCGGCTTCGATCCTAGGCCTCGGGCCTCGGCCTTCTATCCTCGGCCTCGATCCTTGGCCTCGACCCTGGGCCTCAATCTTCGGCCTTTGATCCTGGGCCTCGGTCCTCGACCTTCGATTTCTGCCCCCGAATTTCCAACAGAAAATATTGCAGTAGTTTTTAAAGTCCAACTTTTGATCCAATAACTATCCGAAACTCACCCGAGGCCCTCGGGACCTCAACAAAATACATCAACAAGTCCTAAAATATTATACAAACTTATTTGAAACCTCAAATCACATCAAACAACGCTAAAAATCACAAATCACACCCCAATTCAAGCTTAATGAAACTTAAGAATTTCCAAATTCTACATTCGATGTCGAAACCTATCAAATCAAGTCCGATTGACCTCAAATTTTGCACACAAGTCATAAATGACATAACAGAGCTATGAAAATTTTCAGAACTGGATTCCAACCCCGATATCAAAAATTCAACTCCCCGGTCAAACTTCGAAACTTAAATTTTCCATTTTAGCCATTTCAAGCATAATTTAACTACGGTATTCCAAATAAAAATTTGAACACGCCCCTAAGTTCAAAATTATCATACAGAGCTGTTGGAATCATCAAAATTAAATTCCGGGGTCATTTTTACATAAGTCGACATCCGATCACTATTTGAACTTAAGCTTTAAAACTTGAAACTAAGTGTTCCAATTCATTCCAAAACCTCACCGGACCTAAACCAATTACTTTGGCAAGTCATATATCAATTATAAAGTATAGAATGAGCAGTAAATAGGAAAACGGGGCTACAACTTTTAAAACGACTGGCCGGGTCGTTACATCCTCCCCCTCTTAAACAAACATTCGTCCTCGAACGAGTTTAGAATTATATCTGGAGTCTCAAATAGGTGTGCATATTTGCTCTGCATCTCCCGCTAAATCTCCCAAGTAGCTTCTCCTTCTGGCTAGCCTCTCCACTGCACCTTCACTGAAGCTATGTTCTTTGATCTTAGCTTTCTAACCTGTTTATCCAAAATGGCCACTGGTTCCTCGACATAAGATAGATCCTTGTCCAACTGGACTGAACTAAAATCTAACACATGAGATGGGTCGCCGTGATACTTCTGGAGCATGGAAACATGGAACACTGGATGAACTGCAGAGAGGCTAGGTGGTAGTGCAAGTCTGTAAGTCAGCTCCCCAACTTTTCCAAGAATCTCAAAAGGCCCAATATACCTAGGGCTCAACTTGCCCTTCTTCCCGAACCTCATAACACCCTTCATAGGCGAAACCCGGAGCAAGACCCGCTCACCAACCATGAATGCAACATCACAAACCTTCCGATCCACATAACTCTTTTGTCTTGATTAGGCTGTACGAAGCCAATCCTGAATCAATTTAACCTTTTCTAAAGCATCTTGAACCAAGTCTGTACCCAATAGTCCAGCTTCACCCAGTTCGAACTAACCCATTGGAGACCGGAACCGCCTACCATATAATGCCTCATACGGCGCCATCTGAATGCTCGACTGATAACTGTTGTTGTAAGCAAACTCTGCAAGTGGTAAGAATTGAAACCAAGCACCCCCAAAATCTATCACACACGCACAAAGAATATCCTCCAGTATCTGAGTAATGCGTTAGGGCTGCCCATCCGTCTGAGGGTAAAATGTTGTACTCAACTCTACCCGAGTACCAACTCACGCTGTACTGCCCTCCAGAATCGTGATGTAAACTGCGTACCCTGGTCAGAGATTATAGATACCAGTACGCCATGAAGTCTGACAATCTCGCGAATATATATTCGAGCCAACTGCTCGGAAGAGTAGGTAGTCATCACAGGAATGAAATGAGCTGACTTGGTCAGCCGATCAATCACCCAAACTGCATCAAACTTCCGCTGAGTCCGTGGAAGTCCAACAACGAAATCCATAGTGATTCGCTCCAATTTCCACTCCGGGATCTCTAACTTCTGAAGCAACCCACCTGGTCGCTGATGCTCATACTTCACATCCTGACAATTTAGGCACCGAGCTACATATTCCACTATGTCTTTCTTCATCCCCCTCCACCAATAGTGTTGTCTCAAGTCCTGATACATCTTCGCGGCACCTGGATGAATGAAGTACCGCGAACTGTGAGCCTCCCGGAGAATCAACTCACGCAAGCGATCTACATTGGGTACACATAGCCTGCCCTACATCCGTAATACACCGTCATCTCCAATAGTGACTTCCTTGGCATCGCCGTGCTGAACTGTATCCTTAAGGACAAGAAGATGGGGGTCATCATACTGACGCTCCCTGATACTATCATAAAGAGAAGACTGAGAAACCACACAATCCAAAACTCGGCTTGGCTCGGAAACATCCAATTTGAAAAACTGGTTGGCCAAGGCCTGAACATCCAAGGCTAAAGGCCTTTCTACTACCGATAAATATGCTAAGCTGCCCAAACTCTCCGCCTTACGACTCAAGGCATCGGCCACTACATTGGCCTTCCCGAGATGATAGATAATGGTGATATCATAATCCTTAAGCAACTCCAACCATCTCTGCTGCTGTAAATTTAGATCCTTCTATTTAAACAGATGTTGTAGACTCCGGTGATCGGTGTAGACCTCACAATGGACACCGTACAAATAATGCCGCCAAATATTCAAGACATGAACAATAGCTACTAACTCAAGGTCGTGGACATGATAGTTTTTCTCATGCACCTTCAGTTGTCTGGACGCGTAAGAAATCACCCTACCGTCCTACATCAACACTGTACCAAGACCAATCCACGACGCATCACAATATGCAGTGTAAGACCCCGAACCTGTAGGCTACCAATACTGGAGATGCAGTCAAAGTCATCGTGAGCTTGTGAAAGCTCTCCTCACATTCCTCTGTCCATCTTAACGGAGCACCCTTCTGGGTTAATTTAGTCATAGGTGCATCAATAGAAGAGAAACCCTTTACAAATCGGTGATAATACCTTGCCAAACCAAGGAAACTCCGGATCCCCGTAGATGAGGACGGTCTGGACCAACTCTATACTGCCTCAATCTTCTTCGGATCTACCTTGATCCCACTCGCACGAAACTAAATGACCCAAAAATTCCACTGAATCAAGCCAGAATTCACACTTTAAAAATTTTTCATATAACTTCTATTCTTTCAAAGTCTGAAGCACAGTCCTTAGGTGCTGCTCATGATCTTCCCAACTCCGGGAATACACCAGAATATCGTCAATAAACACAATGACAAAAGAATCAAGATAGGCTCAAATACACTATTTATTAAGTGCATAAATGTTGCTGGGGTGTTGGTTAGCACAAATGACATTACAAGGAACTCATAATGACCATACCGAGTCCTAAAAGCAGTCTTCTGGATATCTGGCTCCCAAATCTTCAACTGATGATAGCCTGAACGCAAGTCGATCTTAGAGAACACTCTAGCACCCTGAAGCTGATCAAATAGGTCATCAATATGTGGCAATGGATACCTGTTCTTCACTGTAACCTTGTTCAGCTAGCAGTAATCAATACACATCCGCATAGAACCATCCTTCTTCTTCACAAATAAGATAGGACCACCCCAAGGCGATACACTAGGCCGAATGAAACCCTTATCAAGCAACTCATGTAACTGTTCTTTTAATTCTTTCAATTCTGTTGGGGCCATACGATATGGTGGAATAGAAATGGGCTGAGTGCCCGGTAACAAATCAATGCCAAAGTCAATATCCCTATCGGGTGGCATACCCGAAAGATCCGCTGGTAATACATTAAGAAAATCCCTTACTACAGGAACTAACTCCACGGTAGGAGTATCAACACTAACATCTCTCACATAGGCCAGATACGCATCACACCCCTTCTCAACCATTCGTTGAGCTTTAAGAAATGAAACAACTCTGCTAGGGATATGATCCAAGGTACCTACCCACTCTAGTCGCGGTAGACCTGGCATAGCCAACGTTACCGTCTTGGCGTAACAATCAAGAATAGCATGATAGGGCGACAACCAGTCCATGCCCAAAATAATATCTAAAACCACCATACTGAGCTATAATAAATCAGCTCTGGTCTCAAAACCACTGATAACAATTAAACACGACCGATACATGCAGTCCACAATAATAGATTCACCCACGGGTGTAGATACATAAATAGAAGAACTCAAGGAATCACGGAATATGCCCAAATACGGGGCAAAATAATATGACACATAAGAATAAGTGGATCCTGGATCAAATAAGACCGATGCATCTCTATGACAGACTGGAATAATACCTCTGATAACAGAATCGGATGCAACGGCCTCTGTCCTAGAAGGAAGGGTATAATATCTGGCATGGCCTTCTCCTCTAGGGCGACCTCTACCTGTCCGACCTCCACATCTGGTTGTCTATGCAGGTGGAGTGGCAACTGGTGCAGTAATCATGGCCTGAGAAGCCTGAGGGCACTGTGGAATAGGTGGAGCTTGAGAAATCTGTGGAGGTACACCCCTCCTAAATCTGGGGCAATCCCTCACTATATGATGAGTGTCACCACACTCAAAACAAGCCCTCGGAGGACGTGGCTGCTAGGACTGGCTCGGGCCTGATCGACTAGACTGCCCGCTGAAAGCACCCCATACAGGAGGTACAGTAGACACTGGCGGTGCATAATATGGAACCTGAGGTCTGGGAGTAGCCGGAATACCACTGACGGTGCATAACAGGACGGCTCACATAGCCTCTACCATGACGAGCTGCAGCTGGGGCACGAGAATTATTATATGTGCCAGAATCTCGGGGTCTCTTAGCTTCCCTCTCCTCCCTCTCCCGGATCCGCATACCTTCCAATCTCCTAGCAATTGACACCACCTGTTGGTATGTGATGTCTATCTCTAGCTCTCGGGCCATACTGAATATGATACTAGGGTGGAGACCCTCGATAAATCTGTGAACCCATTCTAGAACAGTAGCAACTAAGGCTGGTGCATGCCTAGCCAAATTACTGAATTAGACCGCATACTCTGACATGGTCATAGAACCCTGGCGCAGCTGCTCAAACTCTGCATGCCATGCATCTCTAAGACTCTGAGGAACATACTCCCTTAAGAATATATCTCAAAACTGAATCCAAGTGAGTGAAGCTACCTCAGCCAGACTATCCAACTCATATGCCCGCCACCACTGGTAGGCTGCTCCTCTAATCTGGAATGCCGTGTAAGAAACCTCACTGGAATCCACAATACCCATAGTACGAAGGATAGGGTGACATTCCTACAGAAAACCCTAAGCATACTCTGAAGCTAAACAGCTGAATGTGGGAGGGTGGTACTTCTTGTACCTCTCGAGCCTGAGCTGCTCCCCCTCTGAAACTGCTGTCCTACCCTCGGGCCGAGCTGGAACAAATGGGTGCACAGGTATAACCTCTGGGGCATTGTCAACTTGGGCCCGTGGCTCTGGAGTATGGGCGGCGGGAGTTTGTGCTCCTCCCCTGACCTAAGATGTGGTAGGATCAAGTGGAATTAACCCTGCCTGAGCTAGAGTGCCAAACATGCTCAAAAACTGGGCAAAAGTCTCCTGAAGTGCAGGGGTAGTAACAGGCATCTCAGGTGCATGTTCTCCAACTGGAGCTACTGGTGGCTCTGCTGCAGCAGCTCGTGCAGGTGCTCTAGCTGCACCACGTGGTCTTCCTCGACCTCTGTCTCGGCCTCTGCCCCTTGTGGCTCCAACAGGGGGCACGTGTGTCTGATCATCGGATCCAGTTGTGCGTGTCCTCACCATCTGTGAGAGAATAGAAAGACAACGGTTTAGAACTTCGAAGTCAACAAATGCGCACGATAAGGAATCAAAGAAGTGAATATTTCCTAATAGTTCCATAGCCTCCCGAAGATAAGTACAGACGTCTCTGTACCGATCCGCAAGACGCTACTAAACCTGCTTGTGACTCATAACACCTATGAACCTACAGCTCTGATACCAACTTATCACGACCCCAAATTCCCTCTGTTGGATGTCGTGATGGCACCTAGTCTCTAAGACTAGGTAAGCCTATCAATGCAAAATAACAATTGGAATATGAAATAAATAAATATGCAATTCACATAATTACAACTCCCAAAATCCGGTAGAAATAAGTCACAAGTTTCTAAGAATTTATCCTCAATGTCTTTATATATAGAGTCTAAAGAAAATAAGGAAGCAACATAACAAGGATAGAAAGGGACTCCGATTTCTGCGGACGCTGGCAGATATACCTCGAAGTCTCCGTACACGGGTAGCTTACTGATGTCTGAACTAGTAGAATGTAGCTGGATCTGCACAAAAAGATGTGCAAAAGCGTAGTATGAGTACACCACAGCGGTACCCAGTAAGTGCCAAGCCTAACCTCGGTAGAGTAGTGACGAGGTCAGGTCAGGCCCTACTGGAAATAATAAAAGGCATGGCAAAATGTTTAACAATATAATAATAATAAAATGTCAATAAAAATGAATCAAGTAGTATGTCACCATTTAATTACACAAAATAAGGACAAATGATACCTCGTGGAAAGAAAACAAAAAATTTACACTTTAGAAAAATCACGACAATAATCAAAGGCAAACGCAGCCATAAAGAAATATCAACAAGGGCACTCCCGAGGTACCGCCTCGTAGTCCCAAATCATAAATAAATTCACAATATCTCATTTCATTATATCACCGCGGGAGCCTTCACAATTTATTTTAAAGAAAATATTTTTTTCGAAATAGCATCCCGCGTTTTAGCCACCCTTATCACACCGCATGACTTATAGTAGTTCCCCTACTAGCCACGCGTATCAAGCCACCCTTATCTCACCGCATGCATTTCAACACCCAGACCTTATACCACCACATGCGTATCAATATCACAATATATCACAATCTCACAAAATATTCGGGAATAAATAACTCAATAAAAATAATATTTAAATATTTTTAATACGCTACCTCAGTTCCAAATTTAAAATATCAAATACTTCATATTAATAATATTTAAATTAAAGAAATTCCACCTTCAAATAATGCACAGAATAAAAGAAACCAAGTTTCAGCTAAACAGGTAAAACACTTAGCAGGAACATGTGAGGCAAATTTAAAGTACAAAACTATATTAATGATGATGAATATAATAGAATAAAATAATTTTATTAATATGCAACAGTGCTCTTACACAATTTGAAAACATAATCTTTCACATTTAGCCCGTGTACACACTCTTCACCTTGTACATACAACTATCAACACATTACAATTATCACATCAATACCAATCCTAGGGAAAATTTCCCCCACACAAGGTTAGACAAGTCACTTACCTCGACTTGCTTCAATTTAATCCACTAGTAGGCCTTTTCCTCAATTATCCAACTCTGAATGGCTCGAATCTAGCCAAAATAATGCGATACAATCAACAAAAATTATAGGAATCAATTTCATAAGAAACTACTGCATTTTTCAATAAAATTCGAAATTAGCTAAAAAAAATCGCCCGTGGGGCCAATGTCTCGGAATCCGGCGAAACTCACAAAATCCGATAACTCATTCAATTACGAGTCCAACCATACTAGTTTCACTCAAATCCGACTTTGAATCGACACCGAAATCTCAAAATTTTGTTTCTAAGAGATTTCTAAACTTTTCCCAAATTTCATTTTCAAAACACTAATTAAATGGTGAAAACAATGATGGATTCAGGTAGTCTAACCAAAATTGAGTTAAGAATACTTATCCCGATATTTTCTCTAAAAAAATCTCCCAAAAATCGCCTTTCCCCAAGCTCCAATTTGTCAAAAATAAAAAAGGGACGAAGTCCCCTACTTTATAACTTACAGTTCTGTCGAGGCTGCCCTCGATCCTGGGCCTTGATCTTCGGCCTTCGATCCTGGGCCTCGATCTTCGGCCTTCGATCCTGGGCCTCGGGCCTCGACATTCGATCCTGGGCCTCGATCTTCGGCCTTCGATCCTCGGCCTCAGTCCCCGGCCTTCGATTTCTGCACTCGAATTTCTTGCATAAAATATTGCAGCTGCTTAAGTTTAACTTTTGATCCCATAACCATCCGAAACTCACCCGAGGCCCTCGGAACCTCAACAAAATACACCAACAAGTCCAAAAATATTATACAAACTTATTTGAAACCTCAAATCACATCAAACAACGCTAAAAATCACAAATCACACCCCAATTCAAGCTTAATGAAACTTAAGAATTTCCAACTTCTACATTTGATGTCGAAACCTATCAAATCAAGTTCGATTGACCTCAGATTTTGTCCACAAGTCATAAATGACATAACAGAGTTATGAAAGTTTTCAGAGCTGGATTCCGACCCCGATATCAAAAAGTCAACTCCCCGATCAAACTTCCAAACTTAAATTTCCTATTTTAGCCATTTCAAGCCTAATTTAACTACGGTCTTCCAAATAAAATTCCGAACACGCTTCTAAGTCCAAAATTACCATACGGAGCTGTTGGAATTATTAAAATTCTATTCCGGGGTCATTTTTACATAAGTCGACATCCGATCACTATTTGAACTTAAGCTTTAAAACATGGAGCTAAGCGTTCCAATTCATTCCAAAACCTCACCGGACCTAACCCAATTACTCTAGCAAGTCATATATCAGTTATAAAGTACAGAATGAGCAGTAAATAGGGATACAGGGCTACAACTTTTAAAACGACTGGCCGGGTCATTACACATATTAACGTACAACACTCGCTTCAACAATTATTATCTCCTGCCAATGAATATCACTATCTCATCCAACAACAAAATCTACGTACTCAAATAAAGAATCTCTACATCAAATGGGAACCACCTCCTGCCGGCACATTTAAATTGAATACAGACGGTTCCTCAAATGCAACATCACCTGGATATGGGATCGGGGGGTATTAAGGAACTCCACCGACAATTGGATACTAGGATTTACTGGAAGCAGACCCACATGAGACCCTACTAAAATGGAACTTTGCGCCTTACTCCAAGGCTTACACATTGCCTGGCAACATAAACTATTACCACTGGAAATCAATGTCGACTCCAATGAGGTAATTTTTATGTTAAAAAACAATAACATGCACCACTCATCACTACTGTCTGAATGCAGATTCTTGCTACGGAAGCTGGACAGCCCTCACATCATTCATATATACAGGGAGCAGAACAGCGTAGCTGATAGCTTAGCAAAACATGGAGCATATATGAACTTAGGAGCAACTATGCATCTACTACTGGAGCCGCCAACTTCTTTGGAACAAGAATTGAGTGCGGACCAACAAGGCACTGTCTACTCAAGGAAAACCTCTACTTTGGCCCAGAATGTCCCTCTTACGTTTTGTTTAGATGATCCATCTAATGAATGTATTAATGTAGAACATGATAGACCTCAGCAAGGCAACTTCCCTACATGCTCTTTTTGTAATCTAGGGAACAATCATGTCAACGCTCCTTGTAATGTAACATGTTTTTAATATAAAGTCATTTCGTCGATTGACCAAAAAAAACTTTCAAGCTTCAGTTTATCTTCAATTTTTTGAGTTCTTTCATGGTGCAAAGTACCAGTAATCTTCTCAAATTTTGGAAAGAAAGTAACTTAAGAGGTTTAGTAAAAATATCCGCCAACTGGTCTTCACTCCGGCAATATCTTAGCTCTATTGTTCCTTCATTGTTGAGATCTAGCAAGAAATAGTACTTCACGCCAATGTGCTTGCTTCTTCCATGTAGCATCAGATTCTTTGACAACTTGATGGCAGAGTTTTTGTCACAGAAAATTGTAGTTGCTTTTTCTTGTTTGAATTTCAGTTCTTCAAGAACTCTCCTTAACCAGACAGCTTGACAATCACAAGTTGTAGCAGCTATAAATTCAGCTTTGGTACTTGACAAAGTGACAATTGATTGCTTCTTAGAAAACCACGAAATAGCCCATGTACCTAACATAAAAACATAACCTGAAGTGCTCCTTCTGTCGTCTTGATCTCCTGCATAATCACTATCAGTAAAACTAATCAAACCAAATTTTTCACTCTCTTTGTAGAACAAAACAAAATCATTAGTTCCCTGTAAGTAGCGAAGGATTCTCTTAGCAGCTAGCAGGTGAATTTCAGTTGGGCTCTCCATGTATCTGCTTATGAGACTTACAACATACATGATGTCGGGCCTTGTAGCAGTAAGATACATCAAACTACCAACAATTTACTTGTAGAATGTGATATCCACCTTCTTTCCGCTTCCAGCTTTCCATAGCTTCAAGCCAAACTCAACTAGAGTGTTGGCGGGATTGCAATTTTGCATCTTGAACCTATCCAAAATTTCTCGCACATACTTCTTTTGGGAAACAAATATTCCATCATCAGATTGTACTACTTCTAATCCAAGAAAGTAATGCATCTTATCAAGATCGGACATTTCAAACTCATCCATCATAGACTTCTTGAAATCGGACATTTTAGTTCGTAAAGAACCTTTTTCAACTTATACACCTTATGCTCATTTCCAATTTTTATATAACCAGGAGGTTGCTCTACAAATACATGTTCTTCCAAATGCCTGTACAAAAATGCCGATTTGACATCTAATTGAAAAATAGACCAAGAATTCTATGCCGCTAATGCAATCACCAATATGATTGTATCATGTCTCGCAACCGGAGCAAATACTTCTCTATAATTAATTCCATATTCTTGTTTGTATCCTTTAGCCAATAATCGTGCCTTATACTTGTCAACTTCACCATCTTCTTTCAGCTTTGTCTTGAATACCCACTTCACACCAATAGTTTTGTGACCTTTTGGAAGATCTGATAGCTCACAGGTGTCATTTCTTTCAATAGCATCAATTTCGTCATCCATAGCTTTCCTCCATTTTTCCTCTTTGACAACATTTTCAAAAGTTGTAGGATCACTATCTGCAAATAATGTAAAAGTAGGAAAAATCATATTCATTTACATCAATTATTGTTACCTCATAATCCATCATCCACGCAGGCCTTTTGCGAGCACAACGAAGAGACTCATCTGGTGCATCAATTTCTTCCAAAGCTGAGGGTGAAATTTCAGCAGCTGGCAGCTGCTGGAGTAGAATTTTCAAAATTTTCGGGTATTGCTGCTGCTTCTTCGACTTCATTATCAATTAAGATTGGAATAGACTGCTGCGTATTCCAATCCTAAGAGTTTTCTTCATCAAAAATAACATCTCTGCTGGTGACAACCTTCTTTGTCAATAGATTGAACAACTTGTACACCTTGGATGCCTCGCTAACACCAAGAAAGACACACTTCTCGCATTTGTCATCAAGCTTGTTCCTCTTCTCGTCTGGGACATGTGCATAGCCAATGCAACCAAAAATTTTAAAATGATCTACAGCAGGTTTCCTTCCACTCCAAGCCTCCTTTGGAGTCATGTTTTGAATAACAAATGTTGGACTTATATTCAAAATATGAATACTCCAATTTACTACTTCTGGCCAGAATGTCTTTGGAACTTTTCCTCGAGCTAGCAAGCTTCGAACCATGTTGAGAATGGTTCTATTCTTCCTCTCCGATACACTATTTTGTTGCGGTGTATACGCCGTTGTGAGCTCTTTTCGAATGCCATGAGTCCCACAAAATTCTTCAAATGCCTTAGAGCAATATTCGCCTCCGCGATTTGTTCGGAAGATCTTAATGGTCTTTCATGTCTCATTCTCCACATGATATTTGAACCTTTTAAATACAATAAAAGCCTCTATTTTTTCATGCAGAAAATACACCCAAGTCTTCCTAGATTAATCGTCAATGAAAGTAATAAAATACCTTTTGCCTCCATTAGAGATTGGTCTTACTGGCACATATATGTCAGAGTGCACCAACTCCAAAACATGGTTTGCTCGCCATGATTTGCCTTTTGGAAATTGAGATCGATGTTGTTTGCTAACAACACATTCTTCACAAATTTGAGAAACAACAGTAATTTGAGGAAGACATGTGACCATGTTCTTCTGTTGAAGTGTCTTCAATCCTCCAAAACTCAAATGACCATAACGAAAATGCCACAACCATGAGGGATCCTTCACTTCCGTCATCAAACAAGATTTAATACTATCAATCTTTATAGGAAATAATCTGTTGGAACTCATATGAATTATTGCAATAGCTCCCTCACAGGGTCATAAATTTCACATTCACCCTTTTTAATAGTGATGACATAACCTTTCTCTTGCAACTGACCAACACTTAGTAAGTTGCTTTTCAAGTCAGGAACATATAACACATTAGATATTGTTTTCCCAAAATCATTCTTGGTTTTAATCTTGATGTCACCTTTTCCCGTTGCATCCACAGTAGAACAATCACCAAAACTAACTTTAGAACGGAAGCCTTCATTTAAGTAAGAAAAGCAAGACTTACTTATAGTCATGTGATTAATGCAGCCTGTGTCTAAATACCAAACGTCTCGCTCGGTTTCCTTCTCTACTTGAATTGCCATCAACAAGGTCTCCCCTTGTTCTCCGCATAATTGTGATATAGCCATTCTCCATTCATGTGGGGGATTGTTGAGGTTTTATTTTTAAGATGTAATATTCTTAAAATGAGGGTGAATGGGAAATGGAGGAAAAATAAAATTTTGAGTAAAATTTTAAGTTTCCCCCTCTTAACAATGAGACATTGTCCCATATTGGAAGTGGAAGATATTTTTGGTGGGTATATATATAATTGCTCTTCTTGTAGCTCTTAAAGAGTTAAGAAGAAAGTAAGCCTCGCGCCGTCGTCGTCGCTCGCTCGCTCGGCTCGGCTTCGGCTACGGCTTCGGCTTCGGCTTCGGCTACGGCTACGGCTACGGCTACGGCTACGGCTTCGGCTTCGGCTTCGGCTTCGGCTTCGGCTTCGGATTCGGATTCGGATTTGGATTTGGATTTGGTCAAATGATCGATTGATTGATTAATTTTTTGGACCAAATTTATTTGTTAATAGTAAATATTAACGTAAGATTATCCGTATTTGTAACGGATATTTTCCAATCCGTGTATTGATAATTTGGCAGCCGGATAATGGTCTTCCCACCATGAAGTGCTTGCTCCACAAACATGTAATGCTTGCTCCACCATGAAGGGTGGACGTTTGGTCTTGCACTCCTTCTTGGCTGCTATATATATGAGCAGCAAATGTTGAAGAAAGATACAAAACTCAACATACAATTTGCTCAACAAATTGGCTATACATTGCACTCCTTCCTCTCAGCATTTCCATACGATTTTCTGAGTTTCTACTCCTTCGTTCTGCATTGTTTTAACTTCAAACAAAGCAACTGTAAGTGTGATTTGCTACCGAACTTTGTGTTCGCCGAAACACTGGGGTTTGAAGTACCGCTACACCAGTGTGTTATTCGTTCTATCCTGGGAGGAAATAATCCATTACCTTGGGTACTAGGAGGGGATTAAATTCCTTAAGGAAACACTGTGAATTCAGTGGGCTCGAATTTATTATTATTGTTTCATTATGTTAACTTATATTTTGCAGAATTAATATTTACAAATACAGCAATATTGACCGGGAATAACAATCTTAAGGAATTTAATATTTATTTCTGTACTTGTGTTATTCTTATTATTCTGCAAACTAAAACCTTTGTGGTTTGTGTACTCCCGTTTTGGAGAGTTAAGCCTTCGTGGCGTTTTGTTGGATATTAAAATCTACGTGATTTTTACTCCAGTTTGAAAACGTGTATTAAACGTTTGTTTGTGTCATTCTTTTACAGAAAAGATGATGACTGAAAACGAAAACCAAGCTGTTCCGATGGCGACTGCCAACGCAATGACAAGCCGAACACCGGCGTTGGCACCGGCAGAAAAACCCGGAAACTTTTCCGGGATTGATTTCAAACGCTGGCAGCAGAAGATGTTCTTCTACTTAACTACGTTATGTCTACAGAAGTTCATCAAGGAAGATGTTCCTGATCTGCCGGATAAAACTCCAGATAATGAACGCTTTCTCGTGATTGAAGCGTGGAAGCATTCTGATTTTTTATGCAAGAATTATATTCTTAGCGGACTGGATGATAATCTGTATAATGTATACAGTAGCATGGAGACATCCAAAGAATTGTGGAATGCGCTTGAAAAGAAATATAAGACTGAAGATGCCGGGATGAAGAAATTCGTTGCCGCAAAATTTCTGGACTACAAAATGATAGATAGCAAGTCTGTTATTACTCAAGTCCAGGAATTGCAAGTGATTATTCATGATCTACTTGCTGAAGGTCTTGTAATCAACGAAGCATTCCAAGTAGCAGCAATGATTGAGAAGTTGCCTCCGTTGTGGAAGGACTTCAAAAATTATTTAAAACACAAACGAAAGGAAATGTCCCTTGAAGATCTCATTGTTCGGTTGAGAATTGAAGAGGACAATAAAGTTGCTGAAAGGAGAGGCCGTGGAAATTCAACAATAATGGGAGCAAATATTGTTGAAGCTAACAAAAAAGAGGAAGAAGGCTTCTGGTCCGAAATACAACCCAAGCAAGAAGCGGTTCAGTGGAAACTGCTACAACTGTGGGAAAACCGGACACAAATCTACGGAGTGTCGTGCTCCGAAGAAAGACAAGAAAAGGGGTCAAGCAAACATGGTAGTAAACCATGATGATGTTGATAACTTGTGTGCCATGCTCTCTGAATATAACTTGGTGGGAAATCCTAAACTGTGGTGGTTTGATTCAGGAGCCACTCGCCATGTTTGTACAGTTAGAGAGGCTTTTGCTACCTATGCTCTTGCTGAACCCGGAGAGACAGTTTATATGGGAAATGCTTCAACAGCAAAAGTTGAAGGATATGGGAAGGTATTTCTAAAAATGACTTCTGGCAAGGTCATGACTTTGAACAATGTCCTTCATGTTCCCGAAATGAGAAAGAATTTAGTCTCTACTGGACTTCTTGTTAAGCACGGTTTTAAGTGCGTTTTTGTATCCAACAAGGTTGTAATTAGTAAGAATGGAATATTTGTGGGAAAAGGTTACCTCACCGAGGGCCTTTTCAATCTAAATGTAATGGTTGTTGAAAATAATAATAATATTTCAGCTTCTTCTTACTTACTTGAGTCAAATAATTTATGGCATGTACGTTTGGGTCATGTCAATTATAAAACCTTGCGGAAAATGATTAACTTGGAAGTACTGCCCAAGTTTGAATGCGAAAAATTAAAATGTCAAATATGTGTGGAATGTAAGTATGTTAAACATCCTTATAAGTCAGTTGAAAGGAATTCAAATCCTTTAGAATTAATTCACACAGATATTTGTGACATGAAGTCAATACCATCTCGCGGTGGAAAGAAGTATTTCATAACTTTTATTGACGATGGTACTCGATATTGCTATGTTTACTTACTGAATAGTAAAGATGAAGCAATAGACGCATTCAGGCAATACAAAAATGAAGTTGAAACGCAACTTAACAAGAAAGTAAAAAATGATAAGAAGTGATAGGGGTGGTGAATATGAATCTCCTTTTGAAGAAATATGTTTAGAATATGGAATTATTCATCAAACAACAGCCCCTTACACGCCCCAATCTAATGGGATTGCGGAAAGAAAGAATCGCACATTAAAGGAGATGATGAATGCGTTGTTGATAAGTTCTGGTTTGCCACAGAACTTGTGGGGGAAGCCATTCTTACGGCTAATCGAATATTAAATCGAGTGCCCCATAGCAAAACACAATCCATTCCATATAAAAAAATGGAAAGGAAGGAAGTCCAACTTGAATTATTTTAAAGTGTGGGGGTGTTTGGCAAAAGTGCAAGTTCCTAAACCCAAAAGGGTAAAGATAGGACCGAAAACCGTTGATTGTGTTTTCATAGGATATGCGACAAATAGTAAAGCATATCGATTTCTGGTTCATAAATCAGAAAATCCCGACATTCATAATAATACGGTTATAGAATCAGATAATGCTGAGTTTTTTGAAAATATATATCCGTATAAAAAGGAATGTGAGTCGTTTGGTGAAGGATCTAAACTACCTCGGGAAGAAACAAAAGAAAGTACATGTAATCAGGAGAATCCAAGACGTAGTAAACGTCAAAGAACGTCTACTTTATTTGGACCAGATTTTGTGACTTTCTTATTGGAGAATGAGCCTCAAACATTTAAAGAAGCTATGACTTCTTCGGAATCATTGTTTTGGAAAGAGGCAGTCAATAGTGAAATACAATCCATATTGAACAACCATACATGGGAATTGGTTGATCTTCCTCCTGGAAATAAACCTTTGGGTTCTAAATGGATTTTTAAGAGAAAAATCAAAGATGATGGCACTATTGATAAATTCAAGGCAAGGCTCGTAGTCAAAGGGTATAGACAACGAGAAGGTCTAGACTACTGTGATACATACTCTCCAGTTACAAGAATTACGTCCATACGGATGTTAGTAGCATTAGCTGCAGTGTATGGTCTTGAAATTCATCAAATGGATGTTAAGACGGCCTTCTTAAATGGAGAGTTGGAGGAAGAAATTTACATGGAACAACCTGAAGGGTTTGTGGTTCCAGGTAAAGAAAAGAAGGTATGTAGACTTGTTAAGTCTCTTTACGGACTAAAACAAGCACCCAAACAATGGCATGCGAAATTTGACCAAACAATGTTGTCAAATGGTTTTAAGATAAATGAATGTGATAAATGCGTGTACATTAAAAATGTTCCAAATCACATAGTCATT
The DNA here is from genome assembly GCF_000715075.1 of Nicotiana tabacum. Lineage (NCBI taxonomy): Eukaryota > Viridiplantae > Streptophyta > Magnoliopsida > Solanales > Solanaceae > Nicotiana > Nicotiana tabacum. The sequence goes on along the minus strand of NC_134097.1, from coordinate 12,773,446 downwards.
ATTTGCCTATATGTGGATGATATGTTGATAATGAGTAATGACATTGCCAACATAAATGCTACTAAGCGTATGCTCAATAGCAAGTTTGATATGAAAGACTTGGGAGTTGCTGATTTAATTCTGGGAATTAAGATCAATAAGACTCCTCAAGGTCTGGCATTGTCACAATCTCATTATATTAAGACAGTACTTGAAAAATTCAAGCACTTGGGCTTTAAAGTTGCAAAGACTCCAATTGACGTGAATCTTGCATTAGCAAAGAACAAAGGCCAAAGCATATCACAATTGGATTATGCTCGTGTATTGGGATGCTTAATGTATATCATGAATTGTACACGACCATACATAGCTTGTGCTATAAGTAAACTGAGTCGATATACGAGCAATCCAGGCCAATCTCATTGGATGGCAATGAAACGAGTTTTGGGATATTTAGAACATACCCAGAACTTTGAATTGCACTACAGTAATTTCCCTGTGGTGATTGAGGGATACTGTGATGCAAATTGGATCACCGGTTCAACTGATTCTAAGTCCACGAGTGGATATGTATTCACTATTGGTGGAGGAGCGGTATCTTGGAAGTCGTCCAAACAAACATGTATTGCCCGCTCTACAATGGAGGCTGAATTCATAGCCTTAGATAAAGCCGGTGAAGAAGCTGAATGGCTCCGAAATTTCTTGGAAGACATTCCATTTTGGCCCAAACCGTTGGCACCAATATGCATACATTGTGATAGTCAAGCGGCAATTGGAAGGGCTGGGAGCGTCATGTATAACGGTAAATCTCGTCATATACGACGAAGACATAAAACCGTTAGGCAATTACTCTCTAGAGGAATTATCACAATTGACTATGTAAAGTCAAGTGATAATGTGTCGGATCCACTTACAAAAGGCCTAACTAGAGAGGTAGTTGAGAAATCATCAAGGGGAATGGGGCTATGGCCGAGAACAAGTCATTGTGGCGGTAACTCTACCTAGAAGACTGGAGATCCCAAGATCTAGGTTCAAAGAGATCAAACAAAGTCATTAATGACGGTTCAACATTGTCAAATAAAATTTTAGTCCATTCTCGTGATGAGACAATGATCAGTACCAAGGATAAAGCATTAAGGCTTTTTAATGATTTTTAAATTTGATACGGGGTATATCAAATAGTGTATCTACAGGATGACACGTTTAGGAATCACCTATTTAAGTGTGAAGTGTGAGCCGCTTCAAGGAGAACTTTGTAAGGCTAGTTCTCTACGCACTTATGAAACCAGGCGGTGTTCATGGCTGAAACGAACACAACAATGAGAACCAAAGACGGTTAAGGGTTGATTGTGTGACTTATGGTTGTCTAGGTATACACCAAAGATCGACGGTTCAAAGATATCAAATCTACCGATTGACCGAGTATATCCGACATAAGTTTACTACGGAAAGTTCAAAGGGAAACCTACTTATCCAGATGCAATTAATCCTTGCTTGTAAATCACACAGTTTTTCATGCATACTTCCGTGATATAGCCATTCCCCATTCATGTGGGGGAGTGTTGAGGTTTTATTTTTAAGATATAATATTCTTAAAATGAGGGTGAATGGGAAATAGAGGGAAAATGAAATTTTGAGTAAAATTTTAAGTTTTCCCCTCTTAACAATGAGACATTGTCCCATATTGGAAGTGGAAGACATTTTTGGTGGGTATATATATAATTGCTCTTCTTGTAGCTCTTAAAGAGTTAAGAAGAAAGCAAGCCTCGCGCCGTCGTCGTCGTTCGCTCGCTCGGCTCGGCTTCGGCTACGGCTACGGCTACGGCTACGGCTACGGCTTCGGCTTCGGCTTCGGCTTCGGCTTCGGATTCGGATTTGGATTTGGTCAAATGATCGATTGATTGATTAATTTTTTGGACCAAATTTATTTGTTAATAGTAAATATTAACGTAAGATTATCCGTATTTGTAACGGATATTTTCCAATCCGTGTATTGATAATTTGGCAGCCGGATAATGGTCTTCCCACCATGAAGTGCTTGCTCCACAAATATGTAATGCTTGCTCCACCATGAAGGGTGGACGTTTGGTCTTGCACTCCTTCTTGGCTGCTATATATATGAGCAGCAAATGTTGAAGAAAGATACAAAACTCAACATACAATTCGCTCAACAAATTGGCTATACATTGCACTCCTTCCTCTCAGAACTTCCATACTTTTTTCTGAGTATATACTCCTTCGTTCTGCATTGTTTTTTAACTTCAAACAAAGCAACTGTAAGTGTGATTTGCTACCGAACTTTGTGTTTGCCGAAACACTGGGGTTTGAAGTACCGCTACACCAGTGTATTATTCGTTCTATCCTGGGAGGAAATAATCCATTACCTTGGGTACTAGGAGGGGATTAAATTCTTTAAGGAAACACTGTGAATTCAGTGGGCTCGAATTTATTATTATTGTTTCATTACGTTAACTTATATTTTGCAGAATTAATATTTACAAATACAGCAATATTGACCGGGAATAACAGTATAACATTCAGATGCGTAATGAATAAATTTATGACATCTATAGCACTCTATCTTGAATTTGTCATGATCTTGACCTCTGCCTTTGCCTTGAGATTGGTCATTATTTGCTTTGAAATTCCTACTAGAATCTCTACCTCCACGATCTCCTCTTCCTCTGCCTCGACCTCTACCTCCACCCCTTCCTCTGGAATTAGAAGAAGATATAAAAGTAGAAACCTTCAAAGCCTGCTCATCGGAAGTTGAACTACGGTTCATCTTCTGCTCATGCACCAATAAGGAGCTCTGTAATTCGTCAAGCGATAGGACATCTATGTCTTTTGACTCCTCAATGGAGCAAACGACATAATCATACTTTGGTGTCAGAGAGCACAATATCTTTTCCACTATTATGGCATCGCCCATGTTATCACCATGGAATCGCATCTTGTTCCATATCTCCATAGTTCTAGCATAGTAGTTGGTGACGAATCCTCCGTCCTTCATCTGCAAGGTTTCGAAGTCCCTCCTCAAGGCTTGAAGTTGTGCTCGCTTCACTCTTGTAGAGCCTTGATACTTTTTCTTCATGGAATCCCATATATCCTTGGAAGTTTCTTTGCAATGAATGGTTTCCAAGATGGGACGCTCAATAGCCTGAAAGAGATAATTTTTTGCCTTTAAATCTTTCAGCTTTCTTGCTTCAAACTCAGTGTCTTTTGAGCATCCGTCAAAGTTTCGCCTACTGTTGGCGCTTTAATGCCCTCTTCAACAATTGGCCAATACTCTTTCGACCTTAAGAAATTCTCCATCAGCATACTCCAATTGTCATAGTGACCATCAAAACAGGGAATAGCTACTTGCACAAAATTGCTCTCTGACGTCATAGATGAAGAACAATTTTTTGTTTTTGGGTAAACTCTCTCTCTCTCTCGCATGGTTTTTCTTTTTTCTGGATCTCACCTTGCTCCTGATACCACTGATAGAAAAACTGATCAGAGAAGGATGTAAATTTCGAAGTGAAAAATAGAGTAGAGAAAGAGGCAATAGACGTGAAAAGAAATTGCTTGGCTGATTGACTACAATGCTGCAACTGTAGTCTTTTTATAACAAAAAAATATAGCAAACTTAAGCTAAAAATTAGGAACTACCCCACAACGTTTTCTCCTAAAAACTAGATAACAAAACCACGTTAAACTACTTCCTAAGGACTAGGACAAACTTAAAAAGTAGGAGTTTTATTTACTAACAGAGACTCTAGTACTTTTTTATTTTTTTCCGCTTAATTCCCTGAAGTTCTAGTAAAAGATAACTTCTAGTCTATTTAAAAGAAAATATACTAAAATAAATTTAGAAGACAACTATCTTAATTCAAGGAAGAACCTCCAATCCTGCATGTGTCTAAGAATATTAATAAGGATTAAAATAAACAATCTTTTCAACTAAATATGCATATCTTGATATGTCTAACAATCTTTTCAACTAAATATGCATATCTTGATATGTCTAACAATCTTTTAATATGCATATCTTGATATATCTACGAAATATTCCTATTAAACTTCTTCTGAAGGAAAAGGCGGAGTACCGACGTGTCAAGCTTTTCTCTTGCTTTTTTTTCTCTTGTAATGCCAGCTTCCAATTTAGTGGAGGCGTTTGCTGCAGATATTTGTACGTTACGTTGAAAATATTTCAAGACTTTTCAACGTAACAATTGCATACATCTGTCAAGGATATGGTTCGTTCTCAAAAATATTTAGCAAGAAAAACTCAAAAACCAGGCATGACAATAATCTGTCGTATAGATTATTGACAAAGCAAACTCAAAAAACACTCAAAATTCTTGTCAAAATCCAACTTTCCTTGCAAAATATAGTGGCTTGCTGAAGTCGATATGAAAGACTGATTTAATGAGTACAGAGGTATTCATGCAACAGAGAAAATAGGAAAAGAAATCAATTTAGTAAGACTGTAAGAGCAGAAATAAATAATTAAACATATTGTATAGAGCTTATGCCTTAGTGTGCTTACATCCGTCTCAAGGCTACTCTGGTAAGACCTTGACCATGATCGTTGTTCTCAGCAAGTTTATCTAAGTTGTCCTCTTTTCTGGGGAGATGATGTTAATGCTAAAGGAAGAAAGTAGAGATAAACTATATTAATAACTATATGTTGTTGAATAAAAATAAGGAAAAAGATTTTTCTAAATTGCAAATCATACTACATATTCAACTCCTCCTACGTTTTTTCCTAATATTTCGAAGTGAGTTCTTGCTCCCAAAATAATTACATCGACTCATTTTAAGTTAAAGTGCTAAATAAAACATCCATCTGGCAAGAATATAAAGAAATTATTAGAAGAAAATAGGTGCACAAGTGTTAACCTTAACTAATGAAGTTTGTCTCTGGTCAAGACAATGTTTAGCTTTTGGTATGTAGATCAGGAAAAGAAAAATGATTTAACATGTAATTAAGAAATTACGTAATTAACCTGATTCGGGGGAATAAATGTTCGTCTTTTTCAAGGCTTTACCATACGATCTTTAAAGCACCTAGAGCATCAAGAATGCTACTCCAGTACTTATCTCAGGACTACAAGCATTTGACAACTTGTTCAGTCACAAAGCTATTTAGTACGATTTTACTTTGTTAACCAAACACCCAAACAATTATTCTGGAGGGCAATGGAATCACAAAATTCCAAAAATAACACCAGAAAGTAGCAGGAAAACAGATTCATTGGTTCCTAATATTTCATTTAAAACAAAGTAACAAAGCAATTGATGACGGGTTATAAGTTCCAATTCCTCATCACCACCACGACCAGACTTTTTTGGGTCAGTAAGCCTACATATTTATTCACCTATCACTTTATAGATAAATAGGTAGATTGATAAAAGTGATGGAAATAACTTGTACATATGTCTGGAGAAAGGGAAAGTAAATGAACAAGAGATGTGTGATGTTTTATACGTCAATACACAAGAGGGCTGATTTGTGTGGTGTCCAATTTTCGCGTGCATTGATTATAGAAGGACATGATTCTTCTAAGTGTTCCTTATACTACTGTTGCAGAAATAGTAAATGCAGTAAATAAAGAACACAAGTATTTTACGTGGAAAACACCTGGCTCAAAAGGTAAAAAAAATCACGACCTACTACTCAGTAGGATTTTTCCCAATACTTCACTAAATCAATGAGCCAAAACAGCATTTACAAAACTCTTTGTGTTTCTAAGGATTAACTCTAAACCCGTTGTGGCAATCAGCCTCTAACTGTTGCGACAACTTCAAGTTAACTCTAACTTGAATACTCAGAGTACCTAATACAATTGCTTCTAGATAAAGCTGTAAGGTACAATTTGAAAATCACCTATTACAATGAAACTAGAATAAAAGACAGACACTTGAAACTGGTTCTTCTATCTCGTTCATGTAGCTTCAGGTTCGCACACTTGAATCACACAAGAATTGCTTGCAAAATGCCTTGCTATTTTGCTCTCAACTTACGTTTAACTTCAGCGTTTGTGCGTACTTGTAGAATGAGAACATCCTGCAATTTATAGAGTAAGTAGAATAAGAAATAACTAGAGTTCTAATGCTACTCTTCCTTGGTGGAAGAGTTCTAATTATCCTCAACTTCTAACTCCTCCCTTATATATCTTGGATAGAGTTCTCTTTGAGTAAGGAGTCATTCTCCTTATCAATTATGCAATATTTTCGATCAGGAGATATCAGATATAACAAGTTAAGCTTATCTCCTTCACGTACATCTCTTATGCTCGAATCTGCCCATGTATGTGTACACAGGGGATGGACCTGGTTCATGTCTGAGTTCCTTTGTCAATCTTTAAAACAAACTTCACTTGGGCCAACAAATTCCCCATTTTTGATGATGACAAACTCTGTGCTTTTCATAAGCCTAGGCCATGTTTCAACTCAGCTCAACATCAATACAATGTTAGAACATTTTACCCTTTTAAAGTCACTTATCATCAAGGACCATGTCCATTAGGTTATAAACATCGCAATCCAAAGTAAAAACACAACCTAATTCCTCATTTTGGCATCATCAAAAAATTGTATAATAATGTTAGATAACCATATTTTAATAGAAATTACTCACGGCCATTGGGGCTACTTCAAATGCAATCATGAAGTCAAATATCATCGATCAATCTAACAATATTAGCCATCTAAGAAATATCAACAAATAGTTAGAGCAAAAGCAGTGAATTTCATTGATTGATAAGATCCTACCACAAAGCATAAAAAGAAATAAAAATACTGGATCATGAGCAAAAGAAGCAAAAAAATCCCGAACTGGGTCAATGGTTGATCTATACTAGGCTAGGAGGCTTAGGGCTGGAAGGACCAGGTTCTTGGTGTTTGGCTTGGAGCAGTTTTAGCTTATCTTGAAGAATGCCATCATTCTTCTCCTTTTCTTTTGCCAGCTCATCACTGAGATCATCTCTCTCAGTCTCCACCTTTGCTAACCTCATCTTCAGCCTATCAATCTCAACATCATTAGCCCCACTTTCTTGCATAAAAGCTCGCACTTTGTTGTTCACTGGTACCTTTTTGGATGAACCAGGTTCTTTGGGAGTAGTTTGGACTTTATAGTCACAAGCAGTTAGAGTGTTTGCCCCAAAATGATCCTTACTTGTACCAACTTCCCATTTCTTGATGGGTACCTTGAAGTGTGCAAGTACATCCGTGAGAATAAAGCCATAGGGTATGGCGTGAGTTTTGGTGCCATTCTGAACCCTATTAAGAAGCTAGATGATGAATCTATGCCAATTGATTTGCCTCTCACTGTCCAAACATTCCATAAGGACTAGGTCCATGAATGTGGCAAAGTGCCTCCTTTTCTGCCTTGGCAGCACACATTTGTTAACAAATTCGAATAGCACTTTGTGGGATGGCTTCATCTCACTTTTGTAAATAGCCTTGGGCTCAAACTTCTCTTCATTGTCACCAAATTTCCTAGTAATGGCAAGGGCAGTAGGGAAATTCTCTAGACTTATCCATTTGAGCTTTTTATAATCATTATACCCTTCAGCAGGTACACCTAAGATCTCTCTAAGTTCTTTATCATCAAAAGTCACACCTCCTTTACCACACTGGTGAACCTACCATCTTTGATCTCACAGTTTGCCATGAACTCCACAATCTCAGGTCTGGCCAGCTTTCCATCCATCTGACAGACCATGTCCTTTCATCCTTATAATTGTAACTTCTCCAGCAGCATTAACATACCTTCCTCCTCCAAATCCCTAAGGAGTCTACCTTTCAAGATGGTTCTCTTCCCAAACTTAACCATCTTGTCCCATTCAACATCAGATTCTTCTTCTTCTTCTTGTTCTTCTTCTTCTTCTTCTTCTTCTCCACTCCATTATTATTTCTCCATAATTTTCACTTTTCTTGATTTCAATGCAGACTTGGTTCTTTTAGCCAAAATAGATAGTTCAACAGACTTTATTTTTTAAATAGACTTCTTTGTGGAAGTCTTGACTTTCTTAGACTTTGGAGCCACAACCTCCACTTCTTTTGTCTCATCTTCATCCCGAAAGACCAGGTCCATCTCATCAATTGTAACTGCCTCAACAAGCTCAACCACCTTCTTCTTTTCCTTAGCAGTATCTTTCTTCTTACTTTCTTCCAAGGACTTTTCCAATTCAGCCTCACTTTGCTTCTTCTGACTCCTTGTAGCTCTTCCTCTTGTAGGAGGAATCTCTACACGGATAGACGAAGCACCCTTTCTTTTCTTGTTTGCCCTAGCAGTACCAGGGACTTTGCCTCATAAACTTCTTTTCCTTTTAGGATTGTAGCTGTCAGATACTTTTCTCAGTACGTCTGTGAGTGTTTCCTGTTCAAATGGAACAGGTTCTTGAGCATCTTTACCTAATCGAACCGACCCTTCAGCAGCTTCTCCAGACCCACTTCCCCCTATTTCTCTCACATTTTCTTCTTCTCCAACAGATTTCTCACTTCAAACTACCATAGCACCAGATTCTTTAGTTAAACCAACAGGAGTGGGTGAAGAATCAACCATTCTTTTTCCCATACCCCTCACAGCACTTCGAGGACCCTCACTCTCTTTTTCTTTTCTCTTTTCATTTTTACCACCAACCTTTCCAAATTCAGTAGTTTCAATACCTGCCACAGTTCCTACCAGAACAAACCTAGTCTCCAGATTTGTGGGAACCTCAGAAATAATTTGAGGAGTAACATTAGGGCCAGAAGTTATCTGCTCTGTTTCAGAAGAAACTGTTTCTTCCCCCTCAGTAGCAGACTTGAATAATTCATCAGATTTCTGGGATCCTTCTTCTCGACTTACTTCCAATTTTTCATAAATTTTCTTGAGTTGTTCTTAACCCGCAACAACCTTACGAGCAAGCATCTTGACTCTGCTTTACTTAGATGTGGGCGTGGTTGAATGTGTGATAGATGGTGTGTGTGTGTGTGATTTCTTTGGGTGGTGATGAGGGATTCTCATAAGGGCTTGCTCATACCATGCTCTTAGAGCCTGGTTGAGCCCATAAAGTGCCTTGTCAAGCTTGTACACATGATCAGGACATTCCTTGTTTTCAAAGCCCGGAGGTTGCTTGACAAACACTTCTTCCTTTAGATAGCCATTGAGGAAGGCACTTTTGACATCCATCTGATGGAGAGTGAATTCCATATAAGTAGCAAAGGCTATAAAGAGTCTAATTGCCTCATGCAACTGGAGAAAAAGTCTCATCATAGTCCATGCCCTCCTCTTGACTATATCCTTGAACCACCAATCTTGCCTTGTTCTTTTTAACTGTTCCATCTTCATCAAGTTTGTTTCTGAAGACCCATTTTGTGCCAATTACTGATCTGTCCTTGGGTCTTTGTACCAGATGCCAAACTTGACTTCTCTCAAATTGGTTGAGCTCATCTTGCATTGCATTCACCCAGTATGCATCTTGCAAAGCTTCAGCAACATTTTTAGGTTCAATTAGAGATAGAAAAGCATCAAACACACAAAGATTCTTCAACAAAGATCTTATTTTGATTCCAGAGGTTGGATCAGTAATTATGTTCTCAATGGGATGAGAACTTTGATACTTGTAAGGTTTCACAACCAACTGGTTTCCCCTAGATGTTCCTTCAATGTTTTGTTGCTGAGGAACAAGTTCAAGGACATGTTCCCTCGAGGTTTGAGGATCAGTTCCTCTTTGTTCAGTTCCCCCTTTCAAGTTGCCCTGGGTGGAAGGAACTATTCCATTACCTGTTCCTACTTCTGGTGCATCTTCAGTCTGGGTTGTGGTTCCATTTGAGTTTCTTACCAGCCCAATTGCTTCATCATCATGTTCCTGTCTCTCAGAAAGAATGTTAGTTTCATCAAAAACCATATGTACACTTTCTTCTACACACATAGTTCTTTTGTTATAAATCCTATAAGCTTTAATATGTGAAGAATATCACAAGAATACTCCCTCATCACTTCAGGTATCAAACTTACCTAGGGAGTCTTTACCATTATTGTGCACAAAACATTTGCATCTAAATGCCCTAAGATGGGATATGTTTGGTTTTCTCCCTTTAAGTAACTCATAGGGAGTCTTCTCTACAAGAGGTCTAGTCATGCACCTATTTATGATGTAACATGCAGTGTTCACAGCTTCTGGCTAGAAACTATGTGGTAGTTTACTAGAAAGAAGCATAGTCCTAGCCAAATCTTCAAGTGTCCTATTCTTTCTTTCAACTACTCCATTTTGTTGTGGAGTCCTAGGAGCAGAAAAATTATGATCTATGCCATGCTCATCACAAAATTCAGCAAATTTAGCATTCTCAAATTCAGTACCATGATTATACCTAATTGATGCAAGTTGATTACCTAGTTGTTTTTGAGTTTTTCTAACAAAAGAACTGAACATGTCAAATGCTTCATCTTTAGATGTTAAAAACAATGTCCAAGTAAACCTAGAGTAATCATCAACAAGCACTATCACATATCTCTTACCACCTCTGCTTAATATTCTCATTGGTCCACAAAGATCCATATGGACCAGTTCCATCGTCCTGGTGGTGCTTACTTCTTGCTTTTAAAAGAGGATCTTACCTGCTTCCCCTTGCACAAGTTTCACAAACTTTATCTTCCTTAAACTTAATGTTAGGCAGTCCTATCAGTAAGTCCTTGGAGACTAGTTTATTGAGTTAACTTAGACTGGCATGTCCAAGTCTCTTGTGCCACAGGAGGGAATCATTATCCAACACACTTAAGCAAGTGAGTTCATTTTATGAAAGGGTGGACAGATCTACAACATATATATTGTTTACTCCTTTTCCTTGCAAAACAATCTTGTCAGTGGTAAGATTAATCACAAAGCATTTGGTAGAGGTGAGTGCTACCATGTTACCTCTATCACACAATTGTGATACACTTATTATACTATACTTTAGTCCATTCTCAATAGAGTGAGAATCAGTCTTATCTACCTTTCCAACCCAAATGATCTCACCTTTCTTTCTATTTCCAAAGGAGACAGTACCTCCTTTAAGGTCCTCAAGTGAAAGGAACTGGTTCTTGTTTCCTGTCATGTGCTTTGAGCAGCCACTATCCATGTACCATATTTGACGGTTCCCCTTTACTTAGACCTGCAAAAGGAAATCAGGGGTTAGTATTAGGAACCCAAACTAGTTTGGGTCCCTTTCTATAGGCAAAAGGATGAATCAAATTCTTTTTAGCCCAACTTGGTAGCCTATTCGTCCCTTGAATAAATTCTTTGTTCCTTTGACTTGCCTTTTCTTTTGCAGTGCATTCACTTTTATAGTGACATGTTTTACCACAGTGTGTGCAAATCTTGCTCTCAGGAAGTGTGAGGTACTTGCTTTTGGGATCCCATTTAGGTGCCAGATTCCCAAAGCCAAGTCCTTTTTTGTTGCTACTATGGTGTTCCTTTAACCATGAAAGTGCATCGGAGGACCTGTTCCATTTACAAGTTCTGTCTAGCTCATGCTTGACCTTGCTTAGATCCTCCTTTAGGATTCTTACCTGCTCATCCCTTTTATATAACTCATCTTTCATTTTCCCTACATTTTCTTCTAGAGTGAGTTGTGTGTGATCAGTTGTCTTTTTACCTGCTTCTAATTTCAATTTTAGATTTTCATATCTAAGTTCTAGAACAGTTGATTCAAGTGCTTGAACCTAGTTTTTCAATACAGTATTTTCACTTACAGTCTCACTAACCCTCAGTTCCATATTTTTGCACTTAGCCTTCAAAATCACAAATTCTTTAGACAACTATTCCTTTTCATTGTTTACATCCTCAAATTCATCAATTAGTTCTAGAAGTAACTCAGATAACCTTTCATTAGACAATAATTTAATCTTATCTTTGAGATAAATTATACTTACCTCAATTTCTTCATCAGATTCTCCAATAGCCATAAGTGTTTGTTCATCCCCCATCATCATCTGAACTTTCATCTGAACTTTCTCCCCAAGCAGCAACCATAGCCTTGGTTGATCCTTTGCTTTTCTTAGGTTGAACATGTTCATTCTTCCTGTTCCTTCGTTCAACTCTTTCCTTCTTCCATTCAATTTCCCATTGAGGACAGTTCTTGATGTGGTGATCAGTCTTTCCACACTTTTAGCATCCATCATTGGTTTGCTTCTCAGGAACTTTTGACTTACTATAGATTCCACTTCTTAAAGGACCCTTTCCTCTCCTCAGTTACTTCTTAAAGTCCTTGGTGATCATAGCCATTTCATCATCTTCTAGATCAGAAACTTCAGTGATTCTGAGTGCCAGACTCCTTTCCTTCTTAGGTACATCTATTTTCATGGTTTGTCTCCTAAGTTCATAGGCAGTAAGATTTTCAATTAATTCATCCAGTGGGAGAGTGACAAAGTTCTTTGATTCCTGGATGACCGTGATTTTGCTTTCCTAAGTAATAGGCAGAACCCTTGTCAATATCTTCTCGACTCTATCTTCTTCAGGAATAATCCTTCCAAGAGACTTTAGTTCATTTGTCAATGTAGTGAACCTTGTGTACATCTCTTAAATAGTTTCTCCTTACTTCATAGTAAAGTTCTCATATTGAGAATACAGTAGAGTTCCTCTGGATCTCTTCACCTGAGGTGTTCCTTCATGAGCCACTTGCAGAGTGTGCCAAATTTCCTTAGCAGTGGTACAACTTTGGATTCTACTGTACTTATCTGGACGAAGTCCACAAACAATCCATTTCTTGGCTTTAGTGTTCTTCTCCCATTTCATCAAGTCCTCAACAGTGCAATTAGCTCTTGTCTTTGGCACATCTACTCCTTCAGCATTTTTCTTCAGGGTAGCCGGTGGACCATCGGTAACAATGTCCCATAACTCATAGTCCTCTCCTATAAAGTGATCTCTCATCTTGTTTTTCCACCAAGAGTAATACTAGTCATTGAAGAGTGGTGGCCTAGCAGTGGATTGCCCTTCCTAGTTTTCAGGTGGTGCACTCATCTTGATCTTCTCCTAGGGTGTTATCCTCTTCAAGGATAACCCGCTCTGATACCAACTGATGTTTTATACGTCAATGTCACACAAGATGGGGGTGATTTGTGTGGTGTCCAATTTTCACGTGCACTAATTATAGAAGGACCTAGTTCTTCTAAGTGTTCCTTATACTACTGTTGTTGTCACGACCCAAAATCTAACCATGGTCGTGATGGCGCCTATCGTGTTACAAGGCAAGCCTATTTTCCAAAATATTACTACTAAATCGATTATAAAAATTTAATAAAACAATAACAACATTTGAATTTCTCATAAACTAAATCAACTCTAAATATAATATAGAAAATATGGAAACTAGCCCCAAACATCAGGATGTCACTAAATCATGAGCATCTAAAACTATGAACTAAGATCTATAAGCTAACTAACTCTCCAAAAGAAGAAATGAAAAGAGGAGTAACAAGGTCCTGCGGACGCTAACAACTACCTTGCATTCTCCAAAGATAGCCGGCCTGAACTCAATGATCGCCGCTTTCTAACTCACCTGGATCTGCACATAAAGTGTAGGGTATAGTGTGAGTACAACCGACTCAGTAGTAACAGAAATAACTAAGGAACTGAGCAGTAATGACGAGCTAAGCAGAATAATCCAATTATTATTTCCACAATTAAGTACAAAGAGGAGTAGACAGGTAATTTCATAAATCAGTAAGACTACAAAGAAAATTAACAGGTAAATGCAGCAACAACAAAAGTAAATGCAATGTCACGCCACAAACTTGAAGAGGCGTGGTTGGCACCCAGTACCATACTCGACCCGAGTGTACCACTCTGTAACTGTGAACTCTAGAGGGGTAACCCTCAACCTAGGCCGATGAGGCCATATTCTGAATCATCTAAAAATATCGTCTCTCTCATCTGAGGGGTAAACATACCCAAAAACTCATATATATTTATATATATATATATATATAAATGTGAACTCTAGAGGAATAACCCTCAACCTAGGCCGATGAGGCCATATTCTGAATCATCTGGAAATATCGTTTGTCTCATCTAAGGGGTAAACATACCCAAAAACTCATATAGTGTTATACAAACTATACAGGACTTGTCTACAAGCCTCTAGAGATAGTTGAACTGTATCATGGTCGGGACAGGGCCTCGACCTACCCATCAAACCTGTATATATATATAACGGACTCCAAGGTCTAGACCTGGTAGACCTGGTAATTCCGGAGAAGTGGATCTTACCAACCAAGCTGATATTTGGCTCTGTCTACTGGGAAGGTCTATCTAGCTGTCTATCAGGACCTGCAGGCATGAAATGCAACATCCCCAGCAAAGGGGCGTCAGTACAAATAATGTACTGAGTATGTAAGGCAACAAAATAACTGAAAGCTGAAACTGAACTGATGATATAATAACTGAATGTAACTGGAAGACAAAAATAATCTGAAGATATGCTTACCTGTTGATACCGACTCAACTCTCTCCATATAGTATGTAAAATAGTTGTCCGGCCCTATAAGGCTCGGTATGTGTAACTGCCCTGCCGTAGTAGGCTAGCTCATAGGCGATCAGCCATACTAGGCTCTGTATCTCGGCCATTCTGGGCTCGCTCATAGGCGCTCGGCCATAGTAGGCTCGGTATATAACTTACCATCTGATCAGAGGTTGCCCAATAGGGGCCTGCCCACCGATTATAGCTCGATGGTGGTGAAAATACTGTAATACTGTATATATATATATATATACACACACTCTCTGCTCTCTTGGCTGAAAGAAGACAATACTAAAATGAATATGAAGTACCGATAAGAGATAATACTATAACTTCTAAGACTAGGATAATGTGAATAAATTCAGAATTGTGAACTTCTCTTTATGCCTCATTATCAAACTCATGTAGTAACGGGATCATGACAAAATAAAAAAAAGGTTTAGCCTTAACATACCTTATCACAATCTTTCCAATCACCAACTTGAACTCGCCTCTTCTCACCTTAATCTACAACAACGATAATAATACTATCATTAAGTTACGAAAGGTACAACTAACGCACAACGAACGACAAGCTTATTTTGTATTAAAATGGACAACATCTCCCCTATAATCCTTACTTCCTCCAAATTCAAGATAACCCTAAAAACAATAATAACAACATATATACATTATTTTCCAACCTTATGCACACCACATAATACTACAAAATAGCCCAACACACCCCAATCTCTTCATACACAAAACGACCACTGTAGTAGTGTCAACAACCCGAAAATGTTACGACGAACGACCAGCCCAACATCCTGCATTTATGTGGTGTTTATCCACACCCTTTCTCTTCCAACACTCCACAAAATAGTAGTAAAACATGCAGCCCAACAGCACTACAAAACAGTCCGCTACAAGTGAATAACTCGAACTCACGGCTTCCGATCACCGTCCCGTGAGTTCTTACAAATATAGAACGACTTACTATGCATCTACAGCAGAAAAAAATAAATGAAAGAGATCAGTAAACTTACCTTATTTATTGGATAACTCGGCTCCTATCTTTGTTCTTCAAACTCTAGGCTTTACCTCCAATTAGAACTTGAAAGAGAGAGAAAATCAATTGGGGTTTGTGGGAAAGTTTTGGGAGGATTTTTGCAGAGATTAAGTCTAGTTATTTTGCCCTATTATCAGCCTAATATATGAAGGGGATACGAATTTAAAAAGGCCTCTTTGAACTACCCGAACTGGCCCATTTTTGGACGACCCGAACAGGCCCAGTTTTGGATTCTCGTTTAAGCAAGTAGGTGACAATCTGCGCAGTCTCGAAAAAATGCCCATAACTCTCTACTCCAATATCGTATTGAGAAACGGTTTAATGCGTTGAAAAATAGACTCATAGATCTTTAATTTTATGGGTGGAACACCCCATAACTCTATAATAAAAGCGAAAAGTAAAGAACAAAAGTATTTTACGTGGAAAACACCTGGCTCAAAAGATGAAAAAAACCACTACCTACTACTCACTAGGATTTTCCCCAATACTTCACTAAATCAATGAGCCAAAACAGCATTTACAAAACTCTTTGTGTTTCTAAGGATTAACTCTAAACCCGTTGTGGCAATCAGCCTTTAACTGTTGCGACAACTTCAAGTTAACTCTAACTTGAATACTCAGAGTACCTAATACAATTGCTTCTAGATAAAGCTGTAAGGTACAATTTGAAAATCGCCTATTACAATGAAACTAGAATAAAAGACAGACACTTGAAACTGGTTCTTCTATCTCGTTCATGTAGCTTCAGGTTCGCACACTTGAATCACACAAGAATTGCTTGCAAAATGCCTTGCTATTTTGCTCTCAACTTACGTTTAACTTCAGCGTTTGTGCGTACTTGTAGAATGAGAACATCCTGCAATTTATAGAGTTAGTAGAATAAGAAATAACTAGAGTTCTAATGCTACTCTTCCTTGGTGGAAGAATTCTAGTTATCCTCAACTTCTAACTCCTCTCTTATCTTGGATAGAGTTCTCTTTGATTAAGGAGTCCTTCTCCTTATCAATTATGCAACATTTTCGATCAGGAGATATCAGATATAACAAGTTAAGCTTATCTCCTTCACGTACATCTCTTATGCTCGAATCTGCATGTGTCTGTGTACACGGAGGATAGACATGGTTCATGCATGAGTTCCTTTGTCAATCTTCAAAACAAACTTCACTTGGGCAACAATGTGAAACTAGCTTTGATTTGTGATGGCATTTCTTAGGGCACGTGACAGAAGAATTGACGTCCAACTTAGTAGAGTAGTAATTAGTATCCTCCAATTGCTTCTTCTTTTTTGAATGCTGATAACTGTAATTTCTGTTGACGAAATGGTTCTATCTCTACAAATAGTACTTGCTAACTATGCTGGTGTCTGTAATTCAGGGCTTTTGCAATATTGTGCTACTATAATGGAATATAATTGTTAGTTCCGCCAATATTGTTGTATTTGTAAATAATAATTCTGTAAAATATAAGTTATCGCAATGAAACAGTAATTAATTCGAGCCCACTGAATTCACAGTGTTTCCTTAAGGAATTTAATCCCCTCCTAGTACCCAAGGTAATGGATTATTTTCTCCCAAGATAGAACGAATCACACACTGGTGTAGCGGTACTTCAAACCCTAGTGTTTCAGCGAACACAAAGTTTGGTAGAAAATCACACTTATAGTTGCTTTGTTTGAAGTTAAAACAATGCAGAACGAAGGAGTAGAAACTCAGAAAATCGTATGGAAATGCTGAGAGGAAGGAGTGCAATGTATAGCCAAATCTGTTGAGCGATTTCAGTTTTGTATCTTGTGTGTTGTGTGTTGTGTGTTGTGTGTTGTGTGTTGTGTGTGTCTTTCTTCAACAGCTGCTGCACATATATATAGCAGCCAGTGTTGAAGAAGAACAATCGTCCATCCTCCATGGTGGAGCAAGCATTAGCTTGTTTGTGGAGCAAGCACATTCATGGTGGGAAGAGCATTAGGCGGCTGCCTTGTGGTCAATACACAGATTGGAAAATATCCGTTACAAATACGGATAATCTTACGTTAATATTTACTATTAACAAATAAATTTGGTCCAAAAAATTAATCAATCAATCATTTGACCAAATCCAAATCCAAATCCGAAGCCGTAGCCGTAACCGAGCCGAGCGAGCGACGACGACGACGGCGCGAGGCTTGCTTTCTTCTTAAATCTTTAAGAGCTACAAGAAGAGAAATTATATATATACCCAGCAAAAATCTTTTCCTCTTCCAATATGGGACAATGTCTCATTGTCAAGAGGGGAAAACTTAAAATTTTACTCAAAATTTTCATTTTTTCTCCATTTCCCATTCACCCTCATTTTAAGACTATTTCATCTTAAAAACAAAAAACCTCAACAATCCCCCACATGAATGGGGAATGGCTATATCACGGAAGTATGCATGAAAAAACTTTGTGATTTACAAGCAAGGATTAATCGCATCTGGATAAGTAGGTTTCCCTTTGAACTTTCCGTAGTAAACTTATGTCAGATATACTCGGTCAATCGGTAGATTTGATATCTTTGAACCGTCGATCTTTGATGTATACCTAGACAACCATAAGTCACACAATCAACCCTTAACCGTCTTTGGTTCTCATTGTTATGTTCGTTTCAGCCATGAATACCGCCTGGTTTCATAAGTGCGTAGAGAACTAGCCTTACAAAGTTCTCCTTGAAGCGGCTAACACTTCACACTTACATAGGTAATTCCTAAACGTGTCATCCTGTAGATACACTTTTTGATATACCCCGTATCAAATTTAGAAATCATTAAAAAGTCTTAATACTTTATCCTTGGTACTGAACATTGTCTCATCACGGGAACGGACTAAAATTTTATTTGACAATGTTGAACCGTCATTAATGACTTTGTTTGATCTCCTTGAACCTAGATCTTGGGATCTCCAGTCTTCTAGGTAGAGTTACCGCCACAATGACTTGTTCTCGGCCAAAGCCCCATTCCCCTTGATGATTTCTCAACTACCTCTCTAGTTAGGCCTTTTGTAAGTGGATCCGACACATTATCACTTGACTTTACATAGTCAATCGTGATAATTCCTCTAGAGAGTAATTGCCTAACGGTTTTATGTCTTCGTCGTATATGACGAGATTTACCGTTATACATAATGCTCCCAGCCCTTCCAATTGCCGCTTGACTATCACAATGTATGCATATTGGTGCTAACGATTTGGGCCAAAATGGAATGTCTTCCAAGAAATTCCGGAGCCATTCAGCTTCTTCACCGGCTTTATCTAAGGCTATGAATTCAGCCTCCATTGTAGAGCGGGCAATACATGTTTGTTTGGACGACTTCCAAGATACCGCTCCTCCACCAATAGTGAATATATATCCACTCGTGGACTTAGAATCAGTTGAACCGGTGATCCAATTTGCATCACAGTATCCCTCATTCACCGCAGGGAATTTACTGTAGTGCAAGTCAAAGTTCTTGGTATGTTCTAAATATCCCAAAACTCGTTTCATTGCCATCCAATGAGATTGGCCTGGATTGCTCGTATATCGACTCAATTTACTTATAGCACAAGCTATATCTGGTCGTGTACAATTCATGATATACATTAAGTATCCCAACACACGAGCATAATCCAATTGTGATATGCTTTGGCCTTTATTCTTTGCTAATGCAAGATTCACGTCAATTGGAGTCTTTGCAATTTTAAAGCCCAAGTGCTCAAGTACTGTCTTAATATAATGAGATTGTGACAATACCAGACCTTGAGGAGTCTTATGGATCTTAATTCCCAGAATTAAATCAGCAACTCCCAAGTCTTTCATATCAAACTTGCTATTGAGCATACGCTTAGTAGCATTTATGTTGGCAATATCATTACTCATTATCAGCATATCATCCACATATAGGCAAACAATGACTATGTGATTTGGAACATTTTTAATGTACACACATTTATCACATTCATTTATCTTAAAACCATTTGACAACATTGTTTCGTCAAATTTCGCATGCCATTGTTTGGGTGCTTGTTTTAGTCCGTAAAGAGACTTAACAAGTCTACATACCTTCTTTTCTTTACCTGAAACCACAAACCCTTCAGGTTGTTCCATGTAAATTTCTTCCTCCAACTCTCCATTTAAGAAGACCGTCTTAATATCCATTTGATGAATTTCAAGACCATACACTGCAGCTAATGCTACTAACATCCGTATGGACGTAATTCTTGTAACTGGAGAGTATGTATCAAAGTAGTCTAGACCTTCTCGTTGTCTATACCCTTTGACTATGAGTCTTGCCTTGAATTTATCAATAGTGCCATCATCTTTGATTTTTCTCTTAAAAATCCATTTAGAACCCAAAGGTTTATTTCCAGGAGGAAGATCAACCAATTCCCATGTATGGTTGTTCAATATGGATTCTATTTCACTATTGACTGCCTCTTTCCAAAATAATAATTCCGAAGAAGTCATAACTTCTTTGAATGTTTGAGGCTCATTCTCCAATAAGAAAGTCACAAAATCTGGTCCAAATGAAGTAGAAGTTCTTTAACGTTTACTACGTCTTGGATCCTCCTGATTACATGTACTTTCTTTTGTTTTTTCTCGAGGTCGTTTAGATCCTTTACCAAACGACTCACATTCCTTTTTATACGGATATATATTTTCAAAGAACTCAGCATTATCTGATTCTATAACCGTATTATTATGAATGTCGGGATTTTCTGATTTATGAACCAGAAATCGATATGCTTTACTATTTGTCGCATATCCTATGAAAACACAATCAACGGTTTTCGGTCCTATCTTTACCCTTTTGGGTTTAGGAACTTGCACTTTTGCCAAACACCAAACACCCCCACACTTTAAAATAATTCAAGTTGGGCTTCCTTCCTTTCCATTTTTCATATGGAATGGATTGTGTTTTGCTCTGGGGCACTCGATTTAATATTCGACTAGCCGTAAGAATTGCTTCTCCCCCACAAGTTCTGTGGCAAACCAGAACTTATCAACAACGCATTCATCATCTCCTTTAATGTGCGATTCTTTCTTTCCGCAATCCCATTAGATTGGGGCGTGTAAGGGGCTGTTGTTTGATGAATAATTCCATATTCTAAACATATTTCTTCAAAAGGAGATTCATATTCACCACCCCTATCACTTCTTATCATTTTTACTTTCTTGTTAAGTTGCGTTTCAACTTCATTTTTGTATTGCCTGAATGCGTCTATTGCTTCATCTTTACTATTCAGTAAGTAAACATAGCAATATCGAGTACCATCGTCAATAAAAGTTATGAAATACTTCTTTTCACCGTGAGATGGCATTGACTTCATGTCACAAATATCTGTGTGAATTAAGTCTAAAGGATTTGAATTCCTTTCAACTGACTTATAAGGATGTTTAACATACTTAGATTCCACACATGTTTGACATTTTGAATTTTGGCATTCAAACTTAGGCAGTACTTCCAAGTTAATCATTTTCCGCAAGGTTTTATAATTGACATGACCCAAACGTACATGCCATAAATCATTTGACTCAAGTAAGTAAGAAGAAGCTGAAATATTATTATTGTTTTCCACAACCATTACATTAAGATTGAAAAGGACCTCGGTGAGATAACCTTTTCCTACAAATATTTCATTCTTACTTATGATAACCTTGTTGGACACAAAAATGCACTTAAAACCGTGCTTAACAAGAAGTCCAGTAGAGACTAAATTCTTTCTCATTTCGGGAACATGAAGGACATTGTTCAAAGTCATGACCTTGCCAGAAGTCATTTTCAGAAACATCTTCCCATATCCTTCAACTTTTGCTGTTGAAGCATTTCCCATATAGACTGTCTCTCCGGGTCCAGTAGGAGCATAAGTTGCAAAAGCTTCTCTAACTGCACAAACATGGCGAGTGGCTCCTGAATCAAACCACCACAGTTTAGGATTTCCCACCAAGTTACATTCAGAAAGCATGGCACACAAGTTATCAACATCATCATGCTTTACTACCATGTTTGCTTGACCCCTCTTCTTGTCTTTCTTCGGAGCACGACACTCCGTAGATTTGTATCCGTTTTTTCCACAGTTGTAGCAGTTTCCACTGAACCGCTTCTTGCTTGGGTTGTATTTCGGACCAGAAGCCTTCTTTCTCTTTTTGTTATCTTCAACAATATTTGCTCCCATTATTGTTGAATTTCCATGGCCTCTCCTTTCAGCAGCTTTATTGTCCTCTTCGATTCTCAACCGAACAATGAGATCTTCAAGGGACATTTCCTTTCGTTTGTGTTTCAAATAATTTTTGAAGTCCTTCCACAACGGAGGCAACTTCTCAATCATTGCTGCTACTTGGAATGCTTCATTGATGACAAGACCTTCAGCAAGTAGATCATGAATAATCACTTGCAATTCCTGGACTTGGGTAATAACAGACTTGCTATCTACCATTTTGTAGTCCAAAAATTTTGCGGCAACGAATTTCTTCATCCCGGCATCTTCAGTTTTATATTTCTTTTCAAGCGCATTCCACAATTCTTTTGACGTCTCCACGCCACTGTATACATTATACAGATTATCATCCAGTCCGCTAAGAATATAATTCTTGCATAAAAAATCAGAATGCTTTCACGCTTCAATCACGATAAAGCGTTCATTCTCTGGAGTTTTATCTGGCAGATCAGGAACATCTTCCTTGATGAACTTCTGTAGACATAACGTAGTTAAGTAGAAGAACATCTTCTGTTGCCAGCGCTTGAAATCAATCCTGAAAAATTTTCCGAGTTTTTCTGCCGGTGCCAACGCCGGTGTTCGGCTTCTCAATGCATTGGCAGTTACCATCGGAACAGCTTGGTTTTCGCTTTCAGTCGTCATATTTTCTGTAAAATAATGACACAAACAAACGTTTAATAAACGTTTTTAAACTGGAGTAAAAATCACATAGATTTTAATCTCCAACAAAACGCCACGAAGGCTTTACTCTCCAAAACGGGAGTACACAAAACCACAAAGGTTTTAGTTTGCAGAATAATAACAATAACACAAATACAGAAATAAATATTAAATTCCTTAAGATTGTTAGTCTCGCCAATATTGCTGTATTTGTAAATAATAATTCTGTAAAATATAAGTTATCGTAATGAAACAGTAATTAATTCGAGCCCACTAAATTCATAGTGTTTCCTTAAGGAATTTAATCCCCTCCTAGTACCCAAGGTAATGGATTATTTCCTCCCAGGATAGAACGAATCACACATTGGTGTAGCGGTACTTCAAACCCCAGTGTTTCAGCGAACACAAAGTTCGGTAGCAAATCACACTTACAGCTGCTTTGTTTGAAGTTAAAACAATGCAGAACAAAGGAGTAGAAACTCAGAAAATCGTATGGAAATGCTGAGAGGAAGGAGTGCAATGTATAGCCAAATCTGTTGAGCGATTTCAGTTTTGTGTCTTGTGTATTGTGTGTTGTGTGTGTCTTTCTTCAACAGCTGCTGCACATATATATAGCAGCCAGTGTTGTAGAAGAACAATCATCCACTCTCCATGGTGGAGCAAGCATTAGCTTGTTTGGGGAGCAAGCACATCGGATAATCTTACGTTAATATTTACCATTAACAAATAAATTTGGTCCAAAAAATTAATCCGAAGCCGAAGCCGAAGCCGAAGCCGAGCCGAGCGAGCGACGACGACGACGGCGCGAGACTTGCTTTCTTCTTAACTCTTTAAGAGCTACAAGAAGAGCAATTATATATATACCCACCAAAAATCTTTTCCTCTTCCAATATGGGACAATGTCTCATTGTCAAGAGGGGGAAACTTAAAATTTTACTCAAAAATTTTATTTTTCCTCCATTTCTCATTCACCCTCATTTTAAGACTATATCATTTTAAAAACAAAAAACCTCAACAAGAAGTGTGTAGACTATACCAGACACTACTGCCTTTTATAGTTGTCTGCATCAATAAGAAGAAGAATCATGTCAAACTTGATAATATTGCATTCTTGTGCCAAATACTTGACGTTTTAATTCAGATTTACCCATACGTACGGTTCTGATTACTGAAGTTTTAATGGAGTGATATATTAAAAAAATAAAAATAAAGAAATTTGACAAATATTTGTATAATTAAAGCTATTAAATATCAAAAGTTTAAAAGGCATGAAACAAAAAGCTGAAGTGTTTGACCAGCCACTCAGCCAGCATCAGCATGTTTGGACTAGCAGTATACATTTTTTTACTTTCCAAAAGAAAACACGAGCTTTATATAGTTTAAAATTTTATTAAATCAGCCATATAGATTCTTTTTGCAAAGATAACATTCCCCGCCATATTAAACGTGTTTTTTTGGCTCGTGTATAATTATCTTTTGGAGCAAAAAGAAAAACATTCCCCACGCAAACTATAAATTAATAATGGATTGAAGAGCATCTTAATTTCTTTAATTACTAACCAATGGTGGAAGCATGTTAGGGCTGGAGCGGAGCCACAAGCACATATCGGTTCAGCAGAACCTATAGTTTTGGTCCAGACTTTATATTTTTTTTGTTAATAAATTCATTTAATATATATAGATAATTTATTTATAATTTAGTAGACCGTTTTCTTTAAAATTCAGACCCATAAATTTAAGATCCTAACTCCGTATTACGCTACTAACTTCCACATAACCCGCTGGCCAAAAGATGCACAGTACCCATACGAAAAGAATTCTACAAATTCTGGAACTCACCAGACTAGAGTTTAAGGCACAACATTTGCAGCTGCTTATAATTGATAAACATCTATGATAGAAGTTCTTTTGGTTGCAGGGAAATTGTGCCCCACAGGAAAAATTATACTATTCTTTTTTACCATATATCTTATCTTGTACATACCATTGGTTTTATTATGTTACTTTGAGGTAGAAAAGAAAAATGATCTTCCACCTTTTCTTGCAATGGTTGTAGATTTAATTGGAACCTCACATAATGATCTTGATTGTTATAACTTCTTGGAAAGATAATATGAGATATATTTTGACTAGATTAGACTCCATAAAAATAATTGCAGGTGAATATTAATTTAGCAGCACAAGTAGGCATTAAATATGATATATAACACCAACTAAAACTTTAAACACAAGAATCTGTAAGAGAAGTAATGGTGGCAAAAATCTTGTTCTCGAGCTAGCTAGAAATGATTGCATTCATGATTATATGTAATTTAATATTTCCTCTGTCTCAAATTATTTATCATTTTAGAAGTTCAAGACAATTTTTTTTTATTCTTAATAATAATTATTCTTGAAGATGAAGATGACACATAAATAGAATAAATATTTAATAAAAAAAAATTATATCTTAAGATATGAATAAAGGTAAAATAGTCAAAAAAAAATCTTTTAATTAATGTTTCTTAAGGGCATTATAAAACACAAACACGATAAATAATTTGAAATGAAAAGAGTATTAAGAACAGAGTTATTGAAGCATACGAGATTGTATTCTTATTAACTATTGTCGCCTTGACCATTGACCTGTATGATCACAAATGTAGAACTTTCCTTTATTGTGATATTTCCAAATTTAGAAGTTCTAATAAACATAACAAAGTATATAATTAATAAGCTTGAAACTTTAATTATATGGCCAGCTGCCACCAATTACTGGTTACCCAACTGTAATCAAACTGAAGGAGGTGGGTAGGGACCAGGGGTATGTGGCATGCACCTTTGGCTGGCCACATAAGCCAAGAAAAAGGTCCATTTAAGCAAATAATTAATTAATATGTGTTTATGTTTCATCATGTGAGTCCAAGATTTGATATAAAATTTATAATAAGGGTTTAAACTATATATACTGAAACTCTTAAATATATAAAAGATTTTACATTATAAGTGTAGTTTAACATATGATAGTATGTTAGTTAATTATTTTTAGCAAATAATATATCTGTAATTATATAAGTGATTTAAGTATATAAACATCTTTTTACCATTCATTAAATTACATTGGATGAACTTTTTTAGGACCACTATTTAAATTTTGGTTCCGGTAAAAAAGGTCTTAAAAACTAACCTTTGGCTAAAAATTTTAAACACACTAGTCAGAGTTCTAGGAAGCGATTCCGGCAATCGTCAGAATTTTAAAGTACTAAGGATTCAGCCGCAATCTTAAAAATTCTTGTGATCATCAAGATTTTGTTATAAAACTTAACAATCGCCATAACTTGCTGAAATTCTAGTGAGCGTGAATTAAAATTGACACCTAAGCTATTTTCTCAAAAATTTTGTTATCGATGTCGAAAAATCAAAAGTGGGACAAAAGTATTCTATTTTTGTCGATATGTTCTTAGAAGAACCATCTTAAAGTTCAAGGTATAGCTAAGAAGGTGAGACAAGGCCCAAAATACACAACTACAACCTTTAATAGTGGTCAGCATCAATAAGAAAAGAACCATTTCAAACTTGACAATTATATTAATTAAATAAAGGAATAAAAGCTTAACTGTATAAACCAACCATCATATTTAGACCAGCTGTACACATTTATCCTTTGCATGCAATAAACTAGCATTACACACTTTAACATTGATGTGACGTGGTTCGAGATACGTTCTCACAACGTTGCAATTCTCTGTTAAAATAATAATAATAATAATAATAATAATAATAATAATAATAATAATAATAATAATAATAATAATAATAATAATAATAATAATAATAATAATAAAGAAAATTACTTTACTTAGTAACCAATGGTGGAACCATGTTAGGCTACTAACTTCCACTTAAAGACCCCAAACCATATGAAAAGAATTAATTTTACTAATTGGACAACTCACCAGTCTAGACTTTTCTTGAATTTTATATGCAAAGAAATATCTGTCTCCAGATAACTACACTTAATCATTACACTATATATACACATCTTAGAAACATGTACTAATAAACATATAGTAAGGGAACAAATTCAACCAAAAGAAGAGAACAAATTAAGGAGATAATTAATGGCCAATGGAGCAGCTGAGATGGTGTTTCAATGTATATTTGATGCAAGCTTATCAAATTTTGAGAGTATGGAAAGAAGACCATATCATAGAAATTGCAGCTGTGCACTGCACAATCTGAAAGGAACAGATTCAAGAACTTACTGTAACCACAAAAATATTGTTTCATTCCCAAAGAAGAAACTTCCAAATTTTAGTTCCATATCAATCTTCTCTACAAACAACAATAACCACGTCTCTATCCCAAATAAATTGGGATCGGCTAAAGATTGAGGGTACTTAAGGCAACAACTTTTGCAGTTGCTTATAGGTATAAAGATTTGACAGAAGATTTTTTGGTTATTACTTCTTAATTTCTCATTTGTTTGGACCTTCTGGCAGGGAAATTGTCCCCTACAGGAGCAATTATATAGTATATTCTTTTAATTGTCATATCTCTTCTTGTGCATACAATTGGTTTTATGTAATTTTTGGGTCTTCTGAAGGAAATTGCATTCTAAACTTTTATTATTCAATGCTAGCTGTTTTATTTTTCAGATTATATAGATAGAAAATCACCACTCCTTTCTGTTCTGACATGTAATTAAGCGAGAAAAGAAGTACTAGCAGAAATAGCTTAGCTCCTTTCATTTCAATTTATATGATGGTGTTTGACTCGACAAAAGACTTTAAAAAGAAAGACTTTTAAAACTTATTATATTAAATATAACCCTTTATGGAGAAGTGTTAAAAACAGAATTGGACAGAGGAAAAACATAAATTATATAGTCCTTTTTTTTTTTTTATAGTAGTAATAGTTTCTTCTTCTTTACATTTAACTGGTCATTAAAAGCATCAAAATTTTAATATCAAACTTGGCTTTGATTTTCCCACATGGTTGTAGAGTTAAATTTGAACGTTATACAGTAATCTAGATTGCTTATCCCCCAAGATAGAGATGCTGAGCATTCAATCAAAAATTTTAAAAATCTTATGGTGCACATAAACCCATGGTCTTTTCGTCAAACCGAATATTTTTATTTATATATTTCATAAAATTAATCTAATATTATATGTTGACTTCCATGCTCCAAAAAGACTGAACGGTGCACCTGATTAAATGTTGAGTTATTTATCCAAAAGAATATAAATTGACTCTCATTTATTACTTTTTTTCTCACTTTTCCAATGATGCACTCATATCTTAGAAATCCTAAATTCGGCTATGCTTAGGACTTTTATAAAACCTTTTTGAAGCCCTTAAATACTCAACAATGAGCAAATAATTATGTTGTACCTAAAGGTGAAAAAGATGGGTTGAATCAAATGTAGACGGATCAAATTAATAACTGGATCATGATTCAACCCATTCAAAATTGAATTGGGTCAAAAAGTTGGGTCCGTATTTGTCAAATGAAGGTTCATAACCCAACATCTCCAACATGACCAAACCTTCCCTCATCTTCTAATTTCCTTTTTGTAAAAGACAATTTGAAAGCTAAAATATTTTTCTTAAATTATTAACTTGTATTATTCCAAATTTACGTATTTCCTAATCCCCAAATTTGATGTTTTATGTTCAGATTTGGATAGCATTTTAACCTGTTGAATTACACTATTTGACTCGTTTCAACCCAATAGTTTAATGGGTCATTTCGGGTTTCACCGGTCACAAACATGTCATTACTCTAACCGTCTAAACTTGAACCAGTAGGACAAATTACAAAACATGGGCTGATTTTGCCACCTCTAAGAGGCAGTTTGGTATCTAAATTTCTCTATATCTCTTCTCATAACAGTAGTACCCAAGACAGTTACGACACCACTTTTCGAAGAACAATCGTTTGTGTCATTCTTTTACAGAAAAAAATGACGACTGAAAGCGAAAACCAAGCTGTTCCGATGGTGACTGCCAACGCATCGACAAGCCGAACACCGGCGTTGGCACCGGCAGAAAAACCCGAAAAATTTTTCGGGATTGATTTCAAGCGCTGGCAGCAGAAGATGTTCTTCTACTTAACTACGTTATGTCTACAGAAGTTCATCAAGGAAGATGTTCCTGATCTGCCAGATAAAACTCCAGAGAATGAACGCTTTATCGTGATTGAAGCGTGGAAGCATTCTGATTTTTTATGCAAGAATTATATTCTTAGCAGACTAGATGATAATCTGTATAATGTATACAGTGGCGTGGAGACGTCAAAAGAATTGTGGAATGCGCTTGAAAAGAAATATAAAACTGAAGATGCCGGGATGAAGAAATTTGTTGCCGCAAAATTTTTGGACTACAAAATGGTAGACAGCAAGTCTGTTATTACCCAAGTCCAGGAATTGCAAGTGATTATTCATGATCTACTTACTGAAGGTCTTGTCATCAATGAAGCATTCCAAGTAGCAGCAATGATTGAGAAGTTGCCTCCGTTGTGGAAGGACTTCAAAAATTATTTGAAACACAAACGAAAGAAAATATCCCTTGAAGATCTCATTGTTCGGTTGAGAATCGAAGAGGACAATAAAGCTGCTGGAAGGAGAGGCCGTGGAAATTCAACAATAATGGGAGCAAATATTGTTGAAGATAACAAAAAGAGGAAGAAGGCTTCTGGTCCGAAATACAACCCAAGCAAGAAGCGGTTCAGTGAAAACTGCTACAACTGTGGGAAAAACGGACACAAATCTACGGAGTGTCGTGCTCCGAAGAAAGACAAGAAAAGGGGTCAAGCAAATATGGTAGTAAAGCATGATAATGTTGATAACTTGTGTGCCATGCTTTCTGAATGTAACTTAGTAGGAAATCCTAAACTGTGGTGGTTTGATTCAGGAGCCACTCGCCATGTTTGTGCAGTTAGAGAAGCTTTTGCTACTTATGCTCCTGCTGGACCCGGAGAGACAGTTTATATGGGAAATGCTTCAACAGCAAAAGTTGAAGGATATGGGAAGATATTTCTGAAAATGACTTCTGGCAAGGTCATGACTTTGAACAATGTCCTTCATGTTCCCGAAATAAGAAAGAATTTAGTCTCTACTGGACTTCTTGTTAAGCACGGTTTTAAGTACATTTTTGTGTCCAACAAGGTTGTCATAAGTAAGAATGAAATATTTGTAGGAAAAAGTTACCTCACCGAGGGCCTTTTCAATCTAAATGTAATGGTTGTGGAAAACAATAATAATATTTCAGCTTCTTCTTACTTACTTGAGTCAAATGATTTATGGCATGTACGTTTGGGTCATGTCAATTATAAAACCTTGCGGAAAATGATTAACTTGGAAGTACTGCCTAAGTTTGAATGCGAAAAATCAAAATGTCAAACATGTGTGGAATCTAAGTATGTTAAACATCCTTATAAGTCAGTTGAAAGGAATTCAAATCCTTTAGACTTAATTCACACAGATATTTGTGACATGAAGTCAATACCATCTCGCGGTGGAAAGAAGTATTTCATAACTTTTATTGACGATGGTACTCGATATTGCTATGTTTACTTACTGAATAGTAAAGATGAAGTAATAGACGCATTCAGGCAATACAAAAATGAAGTTGAAACGCAACTTAACAAGAAAGTAAAAATGATAAGAAGTGATAGGGGTGGTGAATATGAATCTCCTTTTGAAGAAATATGTTTAGAATATGGAATTATTCATTAAACAACAGCCCCTTACACGCCCCAATCTAATGGGATTGCGAAAAGAAAGAATCACACCTTAAAGGAGATGATGAACGCGTTGTTAATAAGTTCTGGGTTGCCACAAAACATGTGGGGGAAAGACATTCTTACGGCTAATCGAATATTAAATCGAGTGCCCCATAGCAAAACACAATCCATTCCATATGAAAAATGGAAAGGAAGGAAGCCCAACTTGAATTATTTTAAAGTGTGGGGGTGTTTGGCAAAAGTACAAGTTCCTAAACCCAAAAGGGTAAAGATAGGACCGAAAACCGTTGATTGTGTTTTCATAGGATATGCGATAAATAGTAAAGCATATCGATTTCTGGTTCATAAATCAGAAAATCCCGACATTCATAATAATACGGTTATAGAATCAGATAATGCTGAGTTCTTTGAAAATATATATCTGTATAAAAAGGAATGTGAGTCGTTTGGTGAAGGATCTAAACGACCTCGGGAAGAAACAAAAGAAAGTACATGTAATCAGGAGGATCCAAGACGTAGTAAACGTCAAAGAACTTCTACTTCATTTGGACCAGATTTTGTGACTTTCTTATTGGAGAATGAGCCTCAAACGTTTAAAGAAGCTATGACTTCTTCCGAATCATTGTTTTGGAAAGAGGCAGTCAATAGTGAAATAAAATCCATATTGAACAACCATACATGGGAATTGGTTGATCTTCCTCCTGGAAATAAACCTTTAGGTTCTAAATAGATTTTTAAGAGAAAAATCAAAGATGATGGCACTATTGATAAATTCAAGCAAGACTCGTAGTCAAAGGATATAGACAACAAGAAGGTCTAGACTACTTTGATACATACTCTCCAGTTACAAGAATTACGTCCATACGGATGTTAGTAGCATTAGCTGCAGTGTATGGTCTTGAAATTCATCAAATGGATGTTAAGACGGCCTTCTTAAATGGAGAGTTGGAGGAAGAAATTTACATGGAACAACCTGAAGGGTTTGTGGTTCCAGGTAAAGAAAAGAAGGTATATATACTTGTTAAGTCTCTTTACGGACTAAAACAAGCACCCAAACAATGGCATGCGAAATTTGACCAAACAATGTTGTCAAATGGTTTTAAGATAAATGAATGTGATAAATGTTTGTACATTAAAAATGTTCCAAATCACATAGTCATTGTTTGTCTATATGTGGATGATATGCTGATAATGAGTAATGACATTGCCAACATAAATGCTACTAAGCGTATGCTCAATAGCAAGTTTGATATGAAAGACTTGGGAGTTACTGATTTAATTCTGGGAATTAAGATCCATAAGACTCCTCAAGGTCTGGCATTGTCACAATCTCATTATATTAAGACAGTACTTGAAAAATTCAAGCACTTGGGCTTTAAAATTGCAAAGACTCTAATTGACGTGAATCTTGCATTAGCAAAGAATAAAGGCCAAAGCATATCACAATTGGATTATGCTCGTGTGTTGGGATGCTTAATGTATATCATGAATTGTACACGACCAAATATAGCTTGTGCTATAAGTAAACTGAGTCGATATACGAGCAATCCAGGCCAATCTCATTGGATGGCAATGAAACGAGTTTTGGGATATTTAGAACATACCCAGAACTTTGACTTGCACTACAGTAAATTTCCTGCGGTGATTGAGGGATACTGTGATGCAAATTGGATCACCGGTTCAACTGATTCTAAGTCCACGAGTGGATATGTATTCACTATTGGTGGAGGAGCGGTATCTTGGAAGTCATCCAAACAAACATGTATTGCCCGCTCTACAATGGAGGCTGAATTCATAGCCTTAGATAAAGCCGGTGAAGAAGCTGAATGGCTCCGGAATTTCTTGGAAGACATTCCATTTTGGCCCAAACCGTTGGCACCAATATGCATACATTGTGATAGTCAAGCGGCAATTGGAAGGGCTGGGAGCGTTATGTATAACGGTAAATCTCGTCATATACGACGAAGACATAAAACCGTTAGGCAATTACTCTCTAGAGGAATTATCACGATTGACTATGTAAAGTCAAGTGATAATGTGTCGGATCCACTTACAAAAGGCCTAACTAGAGAGGTAGTTGAGAAATCATCAAGGGGAATGGGGCTATGGCCGAGAACAAGTCATTGTGGCGGTAACTCTACCTAGAAAACTGGAGATCCCAAGATCTAGGTTCAAGGAGATCAAACAAAGTCATTAATGACGGTTCAACATTGTCAAATAAAATTTTAGTTCGTTCTCATGATGAGACAATGTTCAGTACCAAGGATAAAGCATTAAGGCTTTTTAATGATTTCTAAATTTGATACGGGTATATCAAAAAGTGTATCTACAGGATGACACATTTAGGAATCACCTATGTAAGTGTGAAATATTAGCCGCTTCAAGGAGAACTTTGTAAGGCCAGTTCTCTACGCACTTATGAAACCAGGCGGTGTTCATGGCTGAAACGAACACAAAAATGAGAATCAAAGACGGTTAAGGGTTGATTGTACGACTTATGGTTGTCTAGGTATACACCAAAGATCGACGGTTCAAAGATATCAAATCTACCGATTGACCGAATATATCCGACATAAGTTTACTACGGAAAGTTCAAAGGGAAACCTACTTATCCAGATGCGATTAATCCTTGCTTGTAAATCACACTGTTTTTCCATGCATACTTCCATGATATAGCCATTCCCCATTCATGTGGGGGATTGTTGAGGTTTTTTGTTTTTAAGATGAAATATTCTTAAAATGAGGGTGAATGGAAAATAGAGGGAAAATGAAATTTTTGAGTAAACTTTTAAGTTTCCCCCTCTTGACAATGAGACATTGTCCCATATTGGAAGTGGAAAAGATTTTTGGTGGGTATATATATAATTGCTCTTCTTGTAGCTCTTAAAGAGTTAAGAAGAAAGCAAGCCTCGCGCCGTCGTTGTCGTCGCTCGCTTGGCTCGGCTTCGGCTACGGCTTCGGCTTCGGCTTCGGATTCGGATTTGGATTTGGTCAAATGATCGATTGATTGATTAATTTTTTGAACCAAATTTATTTGTTAATAGTAAATATTAACGTAAGATTATCCGCATTTGTAACGGATATTTTTCAATTCGTGTATTGACCACAAGGCAGCCGCCTAATGCTCTTCCCACCATGAATGTGCTTGCTCCACAAACAAGCTAATACTTGCTCCACCATGGAGGGTGGACGATTGTTCTTCTTCAACACTGGCTACTATATATATGTGCAGCAGCTGTTGAAGAAAGACACACACAACACACAATACACAAGACACAAGACACAAAACTGAAATCGCTCAACAAATTTGGCTATACATTTTACTCCTTCCTCTTAGCATTTTCATACGATTTTCTGAGTTTCTACTCCTTTGTTCTGCATTGTTTTAACTTCAAACAAAGCAACTGTAAGTGTGATTTGCTACCGAACTTTGTGTTCGCTGAAACACTGGGGTTTGAAGTACCGCTACACCTGTGTGTGATTCGTTCTATCCTGGGAGAAAATAATCTATTACCTTGGGTACTAGGAGGGAATTAAATTCCTTAAGGAAACACTGTGAATTCAGTGGGCTCGAATTAATTACTGTTTCATTACGATAACTTATATTTTGCATAATTATTATTTACAAATACAGCAATATTGGCGGGACTAACACTTCTAGTGTCTAGTAATTAGAACCGTACGTATTAGGGGTGTAAATGAATATTTAAAAACCGACTAAATCGAACGAATTGTATCGACCGAACTTTATCGTACCGACATTACATTTATATATTAAGTTTAAGAATAATAATGTATTAAAATTATCATTGGGCCTTGAAATTGTGAAAACGGTTACAAGCAAGCAAGTAATTAAACTCAAAATCTTAATTCTCAAACCTATAATGCTACTCCTATTGAAACTAAATTATTTCTAACATGTTCACTAGCAAGACACAAGGTATTCTAGCGATTAGTAACAAACTATAATGTGTTGAATATGTTTCATTTCATATGATTTAGATTTATATTTTTGAATATTTAATCTTCTATAGACTTTATTCTTGAGTTCTAGCTTGGTTAATATCTTTTCACTCGGTTAATATTTTTGTATAGTTTCTTTTACGCTGCTATAGAATAGTTGATGGATCTATACTCTCGTCATGTTTAATATTTTCTTAATTCATCACCATTTAAAGAGTAAAAATATCTAGAGAGTTTGCTAAGTCCTATAAAAGCACGTATGTTATTGCATTCTACTTCTACTAGTGACTTTTACATGACATTTAAAATAAATATCGAAAATTAACCGAACTGTACCGATACCGAAGAGAAACCGACATGATTGGGATGGTTTCGAAAAGTCTAATTTTTGTTATGCATACTAGAATAACCGAAAAATTAGTATGATACAAATTTTAGAAAATAACCGTCTGAACTGAACTATTGACACCCCTAGTACGTATAGTCTAGTATTATTTTGGTTTATCATCCGGTATCCGGTATCTGCATTGGGTTCCAACTAAATCCGAATTTGCGCTAGAAAGTTCCATATTGGGATAAAATACTCCCTAATAAAGATGACTCTATATTTAGGGCTCGAACTTAAGACCTCTAATTAAGGATGAATAAGTGCTTACCACTCTACGACAACCTTGGTTGGTGTATAATATAGTGTTAATGAAATGTGGAGTCGGATAATTGATGAAAATAGAAATCATTTGCTTAAGTGGACTTTTTTCGTGGCTTATGTGGCCAGCAGTGGGTTTGGGGTGCCACGCCACCCGGACGCTCGAAGAAAATTTTATGTATATATTGATATTTTACACAAGAATATCTATATAAGTAAAGAGTGGCACCCTCAATCACAAAGTAACTCTAAGTGTCATGGTTAAACTACCAATTTCCTCACGCAAGATGCAAGATAAAGACTCTCTCAATTCACAAGTCAATTTACTTACCCTTGTTCCCTCTTCCGGTCCTTTCTTTTTGTACATCCCCATTTTTATTGTTTATTAAATTATATGTTTGAGTCCTTTTTTCTTTCTTTCTACATTTTTAAATATTCGTGATTTTAATCATTTTTTCTCTTTTTATCCATATAATATTATCTTTTTCTTGGATTCTGTCACTACCCGAAATTCCCACATTCGGACCGTGGTGACGCATAACATTTCACTTGCTAGGCAAGCCAACGTTAGAATAATATTAGCCATTTTTAAACAGTTCTTAAATTTATTAATAACAAAGAAATATATGTGGAAGTAAGGTCTGGAATATAGTGAATAATTCATAAAAATAACTGTGTCTAAAGACCATCCCAGAATTGGTGTCACAAGTACACGAGCTTCTAGAATAATACAAATAAGGTCTGAATAAAATAAAGCTGTCTGAAAATAAATACACAGCTAAAGTAAAATAGACGGGGACTTCAGAACTGCGGACGCCATGCAGTTATACCTCAAGTCTTCTCTGGTAGCTGAAATCTACAGTACGCCGCTGGGACCAACTCCGAAATCTGCACAAAAAGTGCAGAGTGTAGTATCAGTATAACCGACCCCATGTACTGGTAAGTGCTGAGCCTAACCTCGAAGAAGTAGTGACGAGGCTAAGGCGGGTCACTTATATTAACCTGTACGCAATATGAGTAACAACAACAAATAATAGAAATAAATCAGGTAACTCATTTATAATAGTTGAAGCCAACTCGACAGTCATAACCAATTATTATTTCAACCAATTTCCGTTGCAGCGTGCAACCCATTCCCACAATATATACATTTTCAACCCTCCAATATATTATTTTAATCAAGTATATATATACTTTTAACAAGTCTGTTGCGGCGTGCAACTCGATCCTCCAATATGGACTTTTTAATAAGTCTGTTGCGGCGTGCAACCCGATCCCACAATATATTCATTTCAATCAATTCTGTTACGTATATGGACTTTTTAATAAGTCTGTTGCGGCGTGCAATCCGATCCCCCGATATATTCATTTTAATCAATTCTATTACGTATATGGACTTTTTAATAAGTCTGTTGCGGCGTGCAACCCGATCCCCCAATACATTCATTTCAATCGATTCTGTTACGGCGTGCAACCCGCTCCTCCAATATATTCATTTACCAATTCTTATAGAAGAAATTGCCCCAATAAATGCAACAATTAATATAAAATTTTAAGACAACAAGCGTAGAATAATTATGAATTAATTATGAAACAACCAATGATAAATAGCAATTTATTATGGATATTAGGGAGAAAATAGGCGGTTTAATGTTTAATATGCTAAATGTCAAGTAGCAATTAATACACATAATTCAAATAAGATGTAACAATTAATGCAGGAATTTAGTAATTAATATTTGACAAAGAATAGGAGAGAAATAATTATTATAACAATTAATTCATGATTTAAAATAATTTATGATTTTTCAAGTAAATATGCAAACAATTAATTTGACAACATATAGACACTCGTCACCTCGCCTATACGTCGTTCACATGCATTTCACATAATAAAAATTTTAGAGGTTCTATTCCCTCAAGTCAAGGTTAACCACGACACTTACCTCGCTTTGCAAATTCTAATAAATTATTCTACCACAGCTTTTCCTTTTAAATTTGTCTCCAAAAGCGTCAAATCTATTCACAAACAATTCGATATACTCAATTCGAATCATAGGAATTAATTCCATATGAATTTAATAATTTTTCGGATAAAATTCAAAATTCATTTAAATATTCGATAATGGGACTCACATCTCAAATCCCGGAAAAACTCGCGGAATTCGAACACTCGTTCTGCTATGAGTTCAACCATACAAAAATTATTCAATTTCGATATCAAATGGACCTTCAAATCTTAAATTAAAATCTTTGAAGATTTCTACCATTTTCAACCCAATCTTTACTCATTTGAACTCAAAAATCTTCCCACAAACCTTATTGGTATAAGCATATATAAATAATACTCTTACACCCAAGAATCATACTCCTAATCAACCACCTTCTCCCCAAATCCGAAATTGAAAAACTAGGGTATGAAACCTTACCTCTTAGATGAAGAACTTGAGAGATTTATTGTTGGATTTCAAGGTTTGAGCAAGATTTGATGAACAAAACACTTGAGCTTCTTCCTCTCTCTAGAACATTCTCACTTCTCTCTAAAATATCAGTTTTTAGCTCAAAAATGACTTAACCCCGCTCCCTACCCGGCCTTGGGGGTATTAAATGAGCTCCTACGTGCGCGGCCGCGCACCTGGGCAAGTGACCGTGCATCCGGCCGCGCACCTGAGGCAA
Source organism: Nicotiana tabacum (assembly GCF_000715075.1). Classification (NCBI taxonomy): domain Eukaryota; kingdom Viridiplantae; phylum Streptophyta; class Magnoliopsida; order Solanales; family Solanaceae; genus Nicotiana; species Nicotiana tabacum. The sequence continues at coordinate 12,736,066 of NC_134097.1, read as the reverse complement.
AAAGTCTCAAATTTGCGCGGCCGCGCATATGACATTGGTCTAGTAAAATGGCCATAACTCTCTGTATACATATCCAAATGATAAACGGTGTGAAGCGTTAGAAACTAGACTCGAAGAGCTTGTATTTTCTAGGTTGTCCATCACATAACTCCTTATATATATGTAGATATGCTCGTCCAAAGTTTGGTCTTGTGCGTACTCATTTGGAACTTTAGTCTATTATGAAATTTTCCAACTTGGCTTAGACTTATGACTTTCCTTAGAGCCCATATCACTTATAATATGCCTCGTATACTTATTATCATATCCAATAGGTGTCCATTATGTTAATAGTCCTCGAATGAGAAGTAGAGTCTATCCCCAAACACATAACATAACTTATCTCTTCTTTCGCACATTCAATTTTCTCGAATTACGCCAGAGTTTCCTTTGTAACTGGACCTATCCACCTACCAGAGAATCTCAGAAACCATCCTAACAACACATACATAATCCAATCAACGTAACATAACATGAAAACAATACTAACAGTGGCCTCATACGCAATATATTTCTAGAAAATGAATGCCATTAACATCAACTATTCAGGTGATACGTAACTTATAACAGGTAAGCTCCCAACATCTTCATAAAACACATAAATGAATGTTTAAATTAAAGATGACATTTTTAGTTCATCACATTCTCCACCTCTAAAACAAACGTTCGTCCTCGAATGAAGTTAGAAAAAGTACCCGAGCTGGTGAATAAGTGTGGATATTTACTCCGCATGTCTGACTCGGACTCCCAGGTAGATGCCTCTACCGGCTGACCTCTCCATTGCACTCGAACTGAAGGATAACTCTTAGACCTCAACTGCCGGACCTGCCGGGCTAGAATAGCTACCGGCTCCTCCTCATAAGTCAAATCCTTGTCCAATTGGACTGAGCTCAAATCTAACACATGGGACGGATCACCATTATATTTCCGGAGCATAGACACATGGAACACCGGATAAATCGCTAATAAACTAGGTAGTAATGCAAGCCTGTAGGCTACTTCACCCACCCTTTCAAGAATTTCAAAGGGTCCAATATACCTAGGGCTCAACTTGCTCTTCTTTCTGAACCTCATTACACCTTTCATAGGTGAAACCCGGAGCAATATTATTTCTCCAACCATGAATGCAATATCACAAAATTTACGGTCGGTATAACTCTTTTGCCTAGACTGAGTTGTGCGAAGTCGATCTTGAATAACTTTGACCTTATCCAAGGCATCCTATACCAAATCGGTACCCAACAACCGAGCCTCTCCCGGTTCAAACCAGCCAACTAGCCAACGACATCGCCTTCCGTATAATGCCTCATATGGAGCCATCTGAATGCTCGACTGGTAGCTATTATTATAAGCAAATTCTGCAAGTGGCAAGAACTGATCCCAAGAACCTCCAAAGTCTATAACACAAGCGCGAAGCATATTTTCCAGAATCTGAATGGTGCGCTCTGACTGTCCGTCTGTATGTGGATGAAATGACGTACTCAACTTAACCCGCATGCCTAACTCACGTTGTACAGCCCTCCAGAAGTGTGAGGTAAACTGCATACCTCGATCTTAAATAATAGACACCGGCACACCGTGAAGGAGGACAATCTCACGAATGTAAATTTCAGCTAACCTTTCTGAAGAATAAGTAACTGCCACTGGAATGAAATGTGCTGACTTGGTCAACCTGTCCACAATGACCCAAACTGCGTCAAATTTTCTCTGAGTCCGTGGGAGTCCAACAACAAAATCCATAGTGATACGCTCTCACTTCCACTCAGGAATTTCTAACTTCTGAAGCAAACCACCAGGTCTCTAATGCTCGTACTTAACTTGCTGACAATTCAGACACCGAGCTACATATGCAACTATATCCTTCTTCATTCTCCTCCACCAATAATGTTGCTGTAAATCTTGATACATTTTCCCGGTACCTGGATGAATAGAATACCTGGAACTGTGTGCCTCTTCAAGAATTAATTCACGAAGCCCGTCAACATTAGGCACACAAATACGACCCTGCATTCGCAGAACTATATCTTCCCCCACAACAACCTATTTGGCATCACCGTGCCGTACCGTGTCCTTAAGGACAAGTAAATGAGGATCAACATATTGCCTCTCTCTAATGCGCTCATATAAAGAAGATCGAGCGACTGTGAAAGCTAGAACCCGACTGGGTTCTGAAACATCTAACCTCATGAACTGATTAGCCAAAGTCTGAACATCTGCAGCTAATGGCCTCTCACCAACCGGGATATACGCAAGACTGCCCGTACTCATAGCTTTTCTACTCAAAGCATCGGCCACTACATTGGCCTTTCCGAGGTGATACAAAATGGTGATATCATAGTCTTTCAACAACTCCAACCATCTTCTCTGCCTCAAATTAAGATCTTTTTGTTTGAACAAATACTGAAGGCTATGATGATCAGTAAATACCTCACACGAGACACCGTAGAGGTAATGCCTCCAAATCTTTAGCGCGTGAACAATGACTGCCAATTCAAAATCATGAATAGGATAATTCTTCTCGTGAACTTTCAACTGCCGCGACGCATATGCAATCACCCTGCCATCTTGCATTAATACTGCACCAAGCCCAATATGAGATGCGTCACAATATACCGTATACGATCCTGAACCTGTGGGTAACACCAACACTGGCGCCATAGTCAAAGCAGTCTTGAGCTTCTGAAAGCTCAACTCACACTCGCCTGACCATCTGAATAGGACATACTTTTGGGCCAGTCTGGTCAATAGGCTTGCTATAGATGAAAACCCTTCCACGAACCGACGATAATAACCTGCTAAACCCAGGAAATTCCGAATCTCCGTAACTGAAATAGGTCTAGGCCAATTCTGAACAGCCTCAATCTTCTTAGGATCCACCTTTATGCCTTCTGCCGATACAACATGCCCCCAAAAGGCAACTGAGTCTAACCAAAACTCACATTTTGAAAACTTAGTATATAACTGATTATTCTTCAAGGTGTGAAGCATACTTCGAAGATGCTGCTCATGTTCCTCTCGACCGCTGGAGTAAATCAAGATATCATCAATGAATACAACCATAAAAGAATCCAAATAAGGCTTGAACACCCGATTCATCAAATCCATAAATGCTGCTGGGGCATTTGTCAACCCAAATGACATCACTAGGAATTCGTAATGCCCATACCGAGTTCGAAAAGCTGTTTTAGGGACATCAGATGCCCTAATCTTCAACTGATGGTAACCAAACCTCAAATTAATTTTCGAAAATACCTTGGCACCTTGAAGCTGATCAAATAAGTCATCAATTATTGGCAACGAATATTTGTTTTTTATAGTGGCCTTGTTCAACTGCTGATAGTTTATATGCATCCGCATAGAGCCATCTTTCTTCTTTACAAATAATACTGGTACACCCCAGGGAGAGACACTAGGTCTAATGAATCCTTGATCAAGCAAGTCTTGTAACTACTCTTTCAATTCTTTCAACTCCGGCGGGGCCATACGGTAGGGTGGAATAAAAATAGGCTGAGTGCACAGAGCCAAATCAATACAGAAGTCAATATCCATGTCGGGTGGCATCCCCGGAAAATCTGCAGGAAATACTTCTGGAAATTCCCGAACAACTGGTACTGAGTCCATAGAAAGAACATCCGCACTGGGATCGCGAATATAAGCCAAATAGGCTAGACACCCTTTCTCTACCATACGCCGAGCTTTCATATAAGAAATAACCCTGCTAGTAGAATGACCAGGAGTTCCTTTCCACTCTAACCGAGGTAACCCCGGCATGGCTAGGGTCACTGTCTTGGCATGACAATCCAATATAGCAAGATAAGGTGACAACCAATCCATACCCAATATGACATCAAAATCTACCATATCAAGAAGTAAAAGATCCACACTAGTCTCAAGACTACCAATAGAAACCACACACAAATGATAGAAAGGACCTACTACAACGGAGTCTCCCACAGGTGTAGATACACACACAAAAGCACTAAGAGAATCACAAGGCACAACCAAATATGAAGCAAAATAGGAGGACACATAGGAATAAGTAGATCCTGGATCAAATAGAACTAAAGCATCTCTATGGCAAATTGGAATAATACCTATGATCACAACATCAGATGACTCGGCCTCAGGTCTAGCTGGAAATGCATAAAATCGAGGCTGGGCCTTACCACTCAGAACTGCATCTCTGGGACGACCTCTAACTGGATGACCTCCACCTCTAACGGTCTGACCTATACCTCTAACGGCCTGACCTCCACCTCTAATGGCCTGACCTCCACCTCTAATGGCCTGACCTCTACCTCTAATGGCCTGACCTCCACATCTAGCTGCTTGACCCCTACCTCTAGCTGGTTGAGCAGTCGGTGTAGCAACCGGGGCCGGTATGATGGCACGAGAATCGTGCCGAGATCTGTTACTCACCAACCTAGGGCAATACCTCTTGATGTGACCAATGTTCCCATACACATAACACCCATCCTGGTGTCGTGGCTGCTGAAGCTGAAGCTGACCCAAATGGGCCGGATAACCGATATAGTAACTCTGGAGTAGGGGTGCACTAATAGAAGCTGAATGTGCACTGAATGCTGGCTGCCCATAGTAAGGCATAATAGGACCGTGACTCCCTGAAGCACCGTGAGATGCATGAAGTGCTGAATGAAATGGTCTGGAAGGATGACCCCTACCAAAATTACCCCTGCCTCCAGACGAGACACCACTGAAACCACCAAACTGACGAGGCCTCTTATTAGACCTATGCCCTCTCTCCTGTGCAAGAACCATCTCGATCCTCCTCGCGATATTAGCAGCCGCCTGAAAAGAAATCTCACTTCCGGTCTCATTGGCCATTTAAATCCTGATAGGGTGAGTGAGTCCCTCAATAAACCTCCTCACTCTCTCTCCCTCAGTAGGTAGTAAAAGGAGAGCATGACAGGCCAAATCCACAAAACGGGACGGGACTCATACTGAGTAACAATCATACTGCCCTACTGTAGACGCTCAAATTGCTTGCGGTACTCCTTTCTCAATGTGATAGGAAGGAACTTCTCCAGAAATAGCTGAGAGAACTGCTCCCAGGTAAGTGCAGGCGATCCAACTGGTCTGGTCAATGTATAATCTCTCCACCACCTCTTGGCGGAACCCGTCATCTGAAATACAGCAAAATCAACCCCATTGGTCTCAACTATAGCCATGTTCCGCAGCACCTCATGGCAGCGTTCAAGATAATCCTGTGGGTCCTCAGAAGGTGTACCACTGAAGTGAACTGGAAAGAGCTTAGTAAACTTATCCAGTCTCAATAAAGCCTCAAAAGACATGGCGGGCCTATCACCGATCTGTGCCGCAATAACTGGATGAACAACCCCGACTGGCGGGGCTGCTGGAGCCTGATTCTGGGGAGCTATCTGCTCCGGAGCGGGAGTAGTGGGAGTTTGTGCTCCTCCCCCAGCCTGTGAAATGGCTGGTACCATTGGAAATGTACCATTCTGGGCCACGCCCTCCATAAGACTCACCAAACGGACTAGAGCGTCCTGAAGTACTGGAGTAGCTATGAATCCTTTCGGGACCTGATCTGATCCGACTAGTACATCCTGAACTGGAACCTCCTCCTGAAAGTCCCCCTGAGGTCCTACAACAGGTGCAGCTGCTCGAGCTCTGGACTGAGCTCTACCTGGGCCTCTAGAACGACCTCGGCCTCGACCTCTACCCCTGATCATAGTTTCCACCGGGGGTTCTGGTCCCTGTCTATCGGTAGAGGTATTACATGTTCTCACCATCTGCGAGAGAATAAGAGTAGAATGGTTCAATCATCGATGATAGAATAAATTCAAACGACAGAATAAGAAAGAAGTGATATTTTTTCTAAACTTCATAGCCTCTAAGAGATAAGTAAAGACGTCTCTGTACCGATCCTTCAGACTCTACAAAGCTTGCTCGTGACTCGTGAGACCTATGTAACCTAGTGCTCTGATACCAACTATCATGACCCAAAATTCCCACCTTGAGACCGTGATGGCGCCTAACATTTCACTTGCTAGGCAAGCCAACGTTAGAATAATATTAGCCATTTTAAACAGTTCTTAAATTTATTAATAATAAAGAAATAAATACGGAAGTAAGGTCTGAAATATAGTGAATAATCCATAAAAATAACGGTGTCTAAATACCATCCCAGAATTGGTGTCACAAGTACACGAGCTTCTAGAATAATACAAATAAGGTCTGAATAAAATAAAGCTGTCTGAAAACAAACACACAGCTAAAGTAAAATAGACAGGGACTTCAGAACTGCGGACGCCATGCAGTTATACCTCAAGTCTTCTCTGAGTAGCTGAAATCCGAGCAAGTCTATGGTACGCCGTTGGGACCAACTCTGAAATCTGCACAAGAAGTGCAGAGTGTAGTATCGGTATAACCGACCCCATATACTGGTAAGTGCTGAGCCTAACCTCGACGAAGTAGTGACGAGGCTAAGGCGGGTCACTTATATTAACCTGTACGTAATATTAGTAACAACAACAAATAATAAAAATAAATCAGGTAACTCATTTATAATAATTGAAGACAATTCAGTAGTCATAACCAATTATTATTTCAACCAATTTTTGTTGTAGCGTGCAACCCATTCCCACAATATATACATTTTCAACCCTCCAATATATTATTTTAATCAAGTATATATATACTTTTAACAAATCTGTTGCCGCGTGCAACCCGACCTCCCAATATGGACTTTTTAATAAGTTTGTTGCGACGTACAACCCGATCCCCCAATATATTTATTTCAATCAATTCTGTTACGTATATGAACTTTTTAATAAGTCTGTTGCGGCGTGCAACCCGATCCCCCAATATATTCATTTCAATCAATTCTGTTACGTATATGGACTTTTTAATAAGTCTGTTACGGCATGCAACCCGATCCCCCAATACATTCATTTCAATCGATTTTGTTACGGCGTGCAACCCGCTCCTCCAATATATTCATTTACCAATTCTTATAGAAGAAATTGTCCCAATAAATACAACAATTAATATAAAATTTTAAGACAACAAGCATAGAATAATTATGATTTAATTATGAAACAACTAATGATAAATAGTAATTTATTATAAAAATTAGGGAGAAAATAGGTAGTTTAATATTTAATATGCTAAATGTCAAGTAGCAATTAATACACATAATTCAAATAAGATGTAACAATTAATGCAGAAATTCAGGAATTAATATTTGACAAAGAATAGGAGAGAAACAATTATTATAATAATTAATTCATGATTTAAAATAATTTATAATTTTTCAAGTAAATATGAAAATAATTAATTTGACAACGTATAGACACTCGTCACCTCGCCTATACGTCGTTCACATGCATTTCACATAACAAATAATTTAAGGGTTTTACTCCCTCAAGTCAAGATTAACCACGACACTTACCTCGCTTTGCAAATTCCAATAAATTATTCGACCACAACTTTTCCTTTTAAATTTGTCTCCAAAAGTGTCAAATCTATTCACAAACAATTCGATATACTCAATACGAATCATAGGAATTAATTCCATATGAATTTAATAATTTTTCGGATAAAATTTGAAATTTATTTAAATATTCGACAGTGGGACCCACGTCTCAAATCCCGAAAAAACTCGCGGAATCCGAATACCCATTCCGCTATGAGTTCATCCATACAAAAATTATTCAATCGATGCCAAATGGACCTTCAAATCTTAAATTAAAGTCTTTGAAGATTTCTACCATTTTCAACCCAATCTTTACCCATTTGAACTCAAAATATTTTCCACAAACCTTATTGGTATAAGCATATATCAACAATACTCTTACACATAAGAATCATACCCCTAATCAACCATTTTCTCCCCAAATCCGAAATTGAAAAACTAGGGTATGAAACCTTACCTCTTAAATGAAGAACTTGAGAGATTTATTGTTGGATTTCAAGGTTTGAGTAAGATTTGATGAACAAAACACTTGAGCTTCTTCCTCTCTCTAGAACACTCTCACTTCTCTCTAAAATATCAGTTTTTAGCTTTAAAAAATGACTTAACCCCGCTCCCTACCCGGCCTTGGGGGTATTAAATGAGCTCTTACGTATGCGGCCGCGCACCTGGGAAAGTGACCGCGTATCCGGCCGCACACCTGAGGCAGAAAGTCTCAAATTGCGCGGTCGCGCATATGACATAGGTCTAGTAAAATGGCCACAACTCTCTGTATACATATCCAAATGATGAACGGTTTGAAGCGTTAGAAACTAGACCCGAAGAGCTTTCATTTGATAGGCCGTCCATCACTATATCCTTATATATGTATATATGCTCTTTCAAAGTTTGGACTTGTGCGTACTCATTTGAAACTTTAGTCTATTATAAAATTTTCCAACTTGGCTTAGACTTAGGACTTTCCTTAGAGCCCATATCACTTATAATATGCCTCGTACACTTATTATCATATTCAATAGGTATCCATCATATTAATAGTCCTCGAATGAGAAGTAGAGTCTGTCCCCAAACACATAACATAACTTATCTCTTCTTTCGCACATTTCAATTTTTTCGAATTTTACTAACTCCCAAAATTTCCAAAAATTTCGCCAGAGTTTCCTTTATAACTGGGCCTATCCACCTGCCAGAGAATCCCAGAAACCATCCTAACAACACATACATAATCCAATCAATGTAACATAACATGAAAATAATACTAACAGTGGCCCCATATACAATATATTTCTAGAAAATGAACGCCATTAACATCAACTATTCAGGTGATACGTAACTCATAACAGGTAAGCTCCCAACATCTTCATAAAACACAGAAATGAATGATTAAATTAAAGATGACAATTTTGGATCATCACAGATTCATGTTATATAGAATGATGGCATCGATAGACATAATATTAATCTAGTTATGCGTAGGTTAAAAGAATTTGTTTTTATTTTATATTTTTAAGTCACATTAACAAATAGAATTTGAATCGAGAGAATTAGTTCGAATTGGACAAAACTTATTCAGTTTGGAGATAATGTATCTATTCTTGCATAAAAATCTTGTAAATCGAACTAAATTAATTTAGAATGAATTGAACTGAACCAAGCCGAATTAATTCGAATGGATCCAAATGACTCAATATACACTATAATTCAATCTTCTTCACTAATGGTAGGTTTAGATAGTGGCACCCGTAATAATCAAATCCTGAATCCGCCTCTCCAACCAGGGGTGTATTATATTCTCATACACCTCACCCACCTCCTTTAGTTCAACTAAAGCTAGGTAATTGGTGACAGCTGGCCATATAATGAAGGTCTCAAGCTTATTATATATTCTTTGTTAGAACATCTCTGTTTGGAAATATCATAAGATAGTAGAGGAGTGTTCTGGCATTGTACAGTTTAATGGTCAGGTTGACAATAGTCAATCATTTCTAGCTTTAGAAAATTTAAGTTTATGTGCCCCATTGCTTTTCTGGCAGATTCTTGTGTTTGGTATTAAACTATAACAATTTTTTTTATAGTTGGTCGTTATACATCAAATTTAATGCTACTTGTGCTGCTAATATAATCTTCCAGTAGAAAACAAAATTATATGGAGTCTATTCTAGTCATATATCTCTTTAAAAGATAAAAAAGTAATTCTTGTTGAAACTTTGAGTCTGTAAAAAGTCTTGAGTTTAATTTGATGTGGAAACTCAAAGGTAAACGGTAAACACGACGGCAATTTTAATTTACTAGATTCGTTTGACTTATGCTCTAGGCTGAAGCAGAATCATAATTTAAATTTTATAGGCTCGAGATTTTATGGCAGCGATCTTAAGTGTTAATAATGAGGTTTGAGATTTAATATTTGTTCATAATTTGTGAATTTCTTTAACACATGGAGTATATAAGATCTAGGTCAACGCTATTGGATTGGTTGGTACCCTGTCAAGAGTATAAATAATTAATCCAAAATGCAAGATCAAGATCAAGAAACTTGGAAATAGATATTGAAAAATGAAATTCTTTATTGTTTATTTTATATCTGTAGCATGTAGAATAATGTACGAGTTTGATTATTTCTCTTGACCTAAAGCATGTAAATTTATATTTATATTACTAACAATAGTTCCCCAGGTTATTGGGTTGAATCCTAAAAGGTGAATCTTACTTTGTTCTGATGTGTTGGATATTCTCTTCATATACAGTCAAGATTTCCTAGGAATATCCTTAAAAACAGAGTTTTATGTTAGTTATAATGGTAAATCACGTATTGTTTCTTAATTTAATTTTTTAAAATCATGCCAAAGAATGCACGTCTTAGTTAAAAAATGAAAGGATATCGCTAAGGGTGGCAAATGAACTGTTTGGGCAATGTTTGGGCTGGTTAAGATGAGTTGAACCAATAAATGGGTCAATACCCAACCCAACCGTCACTTAGGTCAAAATGAATTGAGTCAAGATGGGTTAAACAATGGATTATATCCCAACCCGTCCAATTTGACCTAAAATTTTACAATGTTATCAACTTTTACATTTGTCCAATGTAAATCAACAATACAATTTCAATCTTCTCATTATAAATTTTCAAAGCATAATTTAACTAGTATGTAATTAACTTATTCTCGTGAAATTGCAGCAGCAAAACAATGCATTGCAAATTTTTATAATAGTGCAAACATTTCAGAATTTGACATTGCATAACTAATGTTACGCGGCGTCTTCCTGAAGTTCCTTGGAAGGGCGACGTAAGGCTAAGCAACCGATGTCAGTGCGGTTGCTATGCGCCAACTGAGGTCCTCGCCATACGCTAGACTAGATTGTCAGTGCCGTACGGGAAAACCAATGTCGTGAGCAATTGAGCAGCGAAAAATGAGCAATTGATGATGAAAGCTGATGATTGCATTGATGATGATGAAATCTATTACAAAATGCAATGCGGTGTCGGGGGGGAGAGACACCAGTACAGAGAATTGTTTGAATGTTTGAACGCTTTGGTCCCCTTTAATAATGCTTAAAAAAAATAAACCAAAGTTACATGAGTTGATCTAAGAAAGCTGTAGAAGCACACTGAAAATGAATGAAGTAAAACTACTCTATAATTACAATGAAAAGGACTTAGTCTTCTATGAAAGCAAGTCCGATGGCAGCAACTTTGTCTTGAGCAGTAGGGTCTGCGCGCGCATTGCTGTGGGCGCGCGCGGCACTATTTGGATCTGCCAGCGGCTGGGCGCTGGTGCTTGGCATTGGGTCTGCGCGCGGGGCACTGTCTGGGTGTGCGGCGCTGATGGCAACATAATGATTTGTGCGCGCGGCATTGTCGGTGCGCGCGGCACTGATGGCATTGGCCAGCCGCTGGGCGCTGGCATTGATTATCGGTGGGGTGACAAAGGCACATGCTCGCTTGTCACTTGGCGCTGCCGAGACCACGGGGCCGACCGTGGCGCTAGGAGGCTTGTCGGGACGCCACGGGGCGCGTCCAAGGGGTTATGGTTCGATGATGGAAAGCAGCCCATGACATTCTCCCCCACCTGAGTTGGCGACGTCCTCGGAGCCTTACCTACAGGATGATGATGATTGGTCAGGCTCTTGATGGCTGGGAGGTCTGTTCCCCTCGGTGCTATGAGATATCTTTCTGAATGATCATCCATGCATTTCTGAAATGGCCTGAGGTGGCTGACATGGAAGACTGGATGGATTTTTCACCAGGCTGGTGTGTTCAGCTGGTATGTGGATTTCCCGATGTGCCTTTCAATAAAAAAAGGCCCGATGTAGCTTGGCAATAGGTGAGGATCTTGGGTCCTCTTTGCAAACAAGTTTCGCCTCGGGGTTCTTACCATCACTTTGTCCCGTGTTTGATGTTGGGCAAAGCGACGGTTTTGTTCGGCATGCCTCGTTGCCCTGTCTTGGGCATTGACAAGATAGCTCCGCACTATCTTCAAAGTTTGTTCCCATTCTGTAGAGAAACTGGCAGCTCGATGAGATGATGGTATGTTTGGTGCATTCACATTTTGTGGGAGTAGCGGTTGCTGTTCGGTAACAATTTCAAAAGCGCTTTTGTTTGTATGGGTGCACTTTTGTGAATTGAAACACAGCTGAGCAGCATCCAGAAGCTTCACCCAATGTGTTTGTGACCCGGTTGTAAATTGGCAGAGATATTCCTCCAGCATGTCATTGAACCGGTCTGTTTGATCATGTGTTTGCTGATGATGATGGCTTGAGTTGTAACCCAATTTGGATCCGAGGCAACTGAAGAGTTGGGTCCAAAACTTGCTAGTGAAGTGTGGGTCGCAGTCACTGATGATGTTGTTGGGCATACCCCAATGTTTGACAACATGGGAGAAGAAGATTCGAGCTGTTTCTTCTGCCGACATGTTCTGTGGGCCTGCGATGAAGGTAGCATACTTGGAAAACTGGTCTACTACCACCATGATGGTTGCATGATTTCCGACCTTGGGTAATCCTGTGATGAAATTCAGGGAAATGCTTTCCCAAGGTCTCTGTGGGACAGGTAGCGGCTCCAAGAGTCCCGCTTGTGCTGGGTGATCCGACTTGTCCTTTGGGAATGCTTGACAAGTCTTCACACAATGAGGGGCGCCATGAGCTGTTGGACCCCGATGATGTGATGCCTGTTTGATGATGTTGAGGGCAGCCGGAACTGTGGGTTCAGGTCTGTTGGTTCCCTCCTTAAACTGCATGGCCGTGATGTTTCCAGCGGCCATCTTCTTGGATATGCACGGTATGGTGTGGGGTTTGGCCCCGTTGTCTCCCATCATTAGGAGCATGTTGGCATATGGTACTGGGATGGTGTTGGTCTGCCTGAGGAATTCCAATCCCACTATCAGTTCGAAGTCATCGATGATAGCTATGCATAGGTCGAATATTCCCTTGTATGGGCCAAGTTGGATTGGCGCTTCTTTGGCTATTCCACTCACTTGCTGAGATGGAGAGTTGATAGCCTTGACACGACCCTTGCATTTTTGCACTGCTAGACCGAGGCGTTGCACCTGAGTTGAGGCCAGGTAGTTGTGGCTAGCACCCGTGTCTATCAATGCCCGAATAGGTCTGCCGTTTACTTTCATGTCAACGAACATTAAGGTCCTCTTTTGTGATATGGGAGGCCTCTCGTCCGCCTTTCCTTTCCCTTTCTTGTCGATTGGGAATGCCTTCTTCTTGGGGTTGCCAGTACTGGTTCCCGCCAAGGTATCATGAATGGAGCCGACAAATGCATTGAAGGCACCTACTGGATCGGTGCCGTCTGAGTCGTCGGCATCTGACTCGTCATCGTCAACAGTTTGTTGAGCATTGACTTGTGTATTGGGGCATTAATTGTTCCAATGTTCCCCGCCGCAATGACGGCATTCTGATGGGGGCTTTCTCCCCTGATGGTTGTTGATTGATGCAGTAGTGTTACTGCTTGAGGAAGGAGTCTTGGATTTGGATGTACCTCGATCTCCTCCGTTTCTGTTGGGCCCACCGTTGCTAGGTTGGCTCCCGTTGTATCCCCCTCGGACAGGCGGCTGGGGCCTATCCTTCTGAGTTTCCAACTGATAATCCCCAAGGCACTCAGCAGCTTGAATGGCCTTGGGTAGGGTATCTACCCGTTGTCTTTGCAGTTCCATACGAGCATGAGGTTTCAAACCTTCTATGAATGCGAACAGTTTGTCTTTGTCCCCCATATCCCGTATGTTTAGCATGAGTGCGGAAAATTCACGCACGTAGTCCCGCACCGACCTGGTGTGGCGGAGTTCACGCAACTTTCTTCGTGCATTATATTCCACATTTTCGGGGAAGAACTGCATGCGTATGGCGGCCTTCAGTTCTGCCCATGTCTGAAGAGTATCTTCACCGGCCCTGATGGCTTCGTATTTGACTCGCCACCAGAGTTTTGCATCACTCTAAAGATACATGGTAGCAGTTGCTACCTTTTTGGATTCTTCCAAATGTCCAACGGCATCGAAGTATTGTTCGATGTCGAAGATGAAGTTTTCCACTTAATTAGCATCCCGGGCTCCGTTGTATGGCTTGGGCTCCGGAATTTTCAGCTTTTGTGGAATGGGGGCAATGTTCATGGCACCCCTGATGTGGTTTTCGCCTCCTTTGAGCAGGATTTGAAGGGCAGCATTGACAACATTGAGCTGGCCTGTCAAGTTGTCTATGGTTTGCTGCATGATGGTCAGTCTGTCTGCCTCTAGTTCCCGATGGGCTAAATCCTCGGCACGCTCCTGTTGGAAGTCCTCGAATTGGCCATGAATTTTGGTTGCCTCGATGGCAGCCATTTGTCGGTCTTCCTCAGAGTCTTGACTGATGTTTGCCATGTCATTTTCGGCCTGCCGCATTCTGCGGTCCAGGTCGTCTAACCTTTGCACTAGGCTGATTTTTAGATCAGGCAACGTATCCACGATGGGCCGTAATGCGTCAACCGTCTCTTCTAGGGTCGTGATGCGATCCCCTTGATTCACCATGGTCAGAAATGGTGATGATGATGGCAATGAGTTCCCTCGTCCGATGTCGAGCCTAGGCTCTAATACCAACTGTTACGCGGCGCTTTTCTGAAGTTCCTTGGAAGAGCGACGTAAGGCTAAGCAACCGATGTCAGTGCGGTTGCTATGCACCAACTGAGGTCCTCGCCGTACGCTAGACTAGATTGTCAGTGCCGTACGTTACAATGAAAAGGACTTAGTCTTCTATGGAAGCAAGTCCGATGGCAACAACTTTGTCTTGAGCAGCAGGGTCTGCGCGCGCATTGTTGTGGGTGCGCGCGGCACTATTAGGATCTGCCAGCGGCTGGGCGCTGGTGCTTGGCATTGGGTCTGCGCGCGGGGCACTGTCTGGGTGTGCGGCCCTGATAGCAACATAATGATTTGTGCGCGCGGCATTGTCGGTGCGCGCGGCACTGATGGCATTGGCCAGCTGCTGGACGCTGGCATTGATTATCGGTGGGGCGACAGAGGCGCATGCTCGCTTGTCACTTGGCGCTGCCGAGACCACGGAGCCGACCGTGGCGCTAGGCGTTGGGAGGCTTGCCGGGACGCCACGGGGCGCGTCCAAGGGGTCATGGGTCGATGATGGAAAGCAGCCCATGACACTAATTATGTTGAGTTGTTGACGTTTTAGATTTTGTTAGTCATAAGTTTTACTAGTACTCACATATTTCTCTAATAAAATTAATTAATGTAAAACCGATATTTAGTGATTATCTAAATAATTTAATTTGACCTTATCAAAAAAAGAAATAATTTAATCAAAACCAATCAGAAAATTCTTTATATTTTGCTATTATTGTCTAGTCTAATAATTTTCCAAAAAAATGAAAAGAAATAGCTAATACTTCTAGGTCTATTTGTTTACATATTTTATTAGACTTAACATTATGCATTGTTTTCTGAAACAAAAAAAAACATGAAAACAATATTTTTCAGTTCTTTCTAGAATACAAATTCAGTAATTAAGATTGAGTTAGTCAAATAGTGAATGTATTATTATTAAAGAAATAGAGAAAAACTAACTGATATTCGGAAATGGAGCAAAGAGAATTTCATTTGTGAGTTCATCATCTTCTTCTTTGTCATTAAAGCCTGGGCACGGGTTAGCTTTGGGTTCCTTCACGGGTTGCACTTGGGCCAGATGATTTCACGGGTTAATATGGGCTATGCCCAAAGTAGGCCCATCAGAAAACTATAGCATGCCCAACCCATGAAATATTGAGCGGGTTAGCTGGACTTGGGCCATTTTTGCCAGCCCTAGATATTGCAGGTAAAATTTAGAGCAAAATTCATTTGTAGCCACTCGGCCAGAACTTATATCACCCGGTAGCCACAAAATGACCCCATACAAGTCATAGCCTAAAAACAATAATAAGGGCTATTTTTTTTTTTGCTGCTCCTATGGTCCCTCACCGCACATTACTGAAAATCAAAGCTGTAAAATTAAAGCTGAAATCTTCTGTAATTATTTTCAACTCATTGTAAGAGAACCGAGTTAGCATAATTCCCGGTAAGATTGGCTCTAAATCCAGAAAAACCTCAGCCTTGCTGGACTCATATCTCCTCTTTTTGATAAGGACAAAGCAGGTACTGATACTTAAAATTATCCCAAAGAAAGCTGCAAGAGTAGATCCTATTATCACTCCGAGAGGTCTTGATTTTTCTCTTCCAGAAACGATTGGAGGCTGATTCTGTGCCTTTGCGGAATTCTGTGCCTTTGAAGAATTCTGCACCTTAAGAAATACTCTCTTTTCCCCCTCAAGGCGTGATGTGAAATTGCAGAGAAAAACTCAGGTATTAACTTAAACCCTGCATAGCTAGTGAACTTAGTTTAATTCATAAATTTTTTTTTTAAAAAATATATACTAAATAGACTGTCACTATATAAAATATATACAAAATAGACTGTCACTATATAAAATATATACTAAATAGACTGTCACTATATAAAAAATATACAAAATAAACTGTCACTATACAAAAAATATACAAAATAGACTGACTATACAAAAAATATACTAAATAGACTGTCACTATACAAAATATATACAAAATAGACTGTCACTATATAAAACATATACCAAATAGACTGTCACTATACAAATAATATACAAAATAGACTGTCACTATATAAAAAATATACAAAATAGATATTTCAAACTATTAGATGTAATATATTTGGGTCGAAGGGCCATTTCGTGTAAGTAAAAAAATATATAGGCTATTAAAATTTAGAGGGGCTATAGAGAGTAATTTTCTCTAAAATTTAAGCTTCCATCCGGTAATCATGCAAATATGATCACA
Source organism: Nicotiana tabacum (assembly GCF_000715075.1). Taxonomy (NCBI): domain Eukaryota; kingdom Viridiplantae; phylum Streptophyta; class Magnoliopsida; order Solanales; family Solanaceae; genus Nicotiana; species Nicotiana tabacum. The sequence goes on along the minus strand of NC_134097.1, from coordinate 12,719,248 downwards.
CACAACCGTTAAAACTAAATTAATGTTGCAGAATTCATGTCCATCTACATCGCAATCAATAACTACACATTACACTCATTTTTTTCTTCCCAACATTGGTCAGACTTTTATTCAATCTTATACCATCAAACGGGCAAAACGATCTATAGAATTACACTAAATTGCCGTTCACCCAATCACTTAAATTATAAATAACCAACAAATGTATAGTATTATATGTATAACTTGTGTATAGTATATTTCCGGCTAAAAAACGTAAACAGTGAATTCGGTCTGTTATTTGTGTACCCGTATTAGAAGAATTGCCCTAAATAATTATGTATAATCTATGCATACCCTAAAGATCCCTAGGAATTATAATCCTCTATAAGTATTTTGTTTTTACATATTTTAATACTAGAAATATTTTGGAATTTTTAAACTACTCAAATCGTTATATTACAGTAAAAAAAAGTTTTTACAACAAGATCAAAAATAATATATTGCAAATACATAGCTAACATCTTATTAAGTTGAATTGATCATCACCAATATAAATAATAATATTACTATCAGATGTTTGTTATGAGCTTAAAGACTTTATATGTTGCAAAAATAAAATACTATAAACAAAAATTAAGAAAAAAACAAAGTGACGCTAAACTAGTAGCAAATATGCAAAAAAACTATTTTTTGCGTGTAGAGAACACTCAATTGAAATTGTATTAATCAACTAAAAAAGAAAATATATTAACAATGCAAACTCGAACAAAATTAGAATTGAAAAAATACAAAGGAGAACATGAATAATCAAATTTCTTCATCTCACCTTTTTATTTTTAGTAGCGGATGTTTAACCCCTTTTCCTGTTGAAACCAAAGTCTCCGCAAATGTACATGGGCCAATGGAGAAATAATTTGGAGTGCACTTGGAAATCAAGCTATTGAGAGAGCGAATTGTTCACAGTTCAACAGAAACATTCCTCATTGCTGTAAGAGGGATCCAACAATTGTGGACATACCTCCACAACACCTTATAAGAAGCAAACTGAAAATTGCTGCAAATTGACGGTTGCATGCTTTCTTTCCAATTAATCATAAGTTATTTGTTTGATGTTCCTTTACTTTCTCAAGACACTAATGGGTCAAAGATAAACTAGTTTTTTTAGCACAAATTTGCCAAAGTCTCTAGTGACAAATGATATATTATAATGTATTTTTGTTTTCATTGCGGACTTTGCAGTGACATGGAGTGTTACTTGCATCTGTTCACGTTTTTAGCTAAGAACTCATCCACCTCAGACCTGTTGTGTTTCATTGATCAAACTAACTTGCGCTCGTAGTTGTCAAAAAATATAACTCATTATGGAACATTCATAGAGGAACAAAATGTTACTAACAAGTGTTCAGGAACATCAAATTACTGAATTTGAATTTCATTAAAAAACAATATGACCAAGTTCTTAATACTCATGCAAGAGATACTTAGAAAATTGTGGACGATAAAATTGAAAAAAATATAAAACTGGACGATCTGCTAAAACTAATTATATTGCTAGTCGCGCGAATAGACGAAAAGTATATAAAATATACATATTTTTTTGTATATAATACTCATATATGCAAAAACAAAATTATAGACCATTACTTTTTTGAACGGCTAAAAATATATATTTCTCGATAAAATTCATAAAAGTTGCTTAAGTAAGAAAACATTATGGAAAGAGCACATATGATATATTTACTGGAAAGTTTCCATTCCATATATGTGTTTCCTTCAAGCTGGCTCATATTAAGTGGTGCTATATGGAGTATATATTATAACAACTACTTCATCAAGAATTGACAAGTTTTTAAGCTGGCTACCAACCTATAGTAACTTTCTCCTTTATATAGGCTTGGGATTATCGTGAGCAAGCTCACACGGGCAAAGTTATAACAACAACTACTAATACTATTATTACATGTTCCTATTTCTCAAGCGATTTGTAGTCAACTATATAAATCCTTACTATTCATGTCACTCCATTTAAGTTCTTCTGAGTCTCAAGTCTCAGTGTAAACACTAAATGAAATAAAATTCAAAAAAGATAAAAAGTTGTGGAAGTTTTCTATATTTTCTAAATGGCATATTCTATAAATTTCTAACATGTCTAAAAGACTCCTAGAAAATATTGAACCTACAGCAAATATATTAACATTAGTAGAACATAATCCCAACTAATTGGTATAGCCTATATGTAAAACAAATGCTCCGAGTGCTATATATACTTTCACAAAATAAAAGATTGCAAAGTTGTTGATTCCCTGAATTAAGGGTGGCAAGTGGGCCGGTCCAGGCCCGGGACCGCGGGCCAAACAGGCTAAACGGGCCAGGATCGTTTGGCCCGGTTTTAGCGGGCCTGGGCCGGTCTCGTGGGCCGGTCCTATGATTTGGACCAGTCAGGCCCGGACCGTTAAGCCCCCCAGGGCCCGGGACCGGCCCGGTCCCTAAGAAGGCCAAACGGTCCCAACGGCTATTTTAAAAATAATTTTTTTATTATTATTATTTTAAAAAAATATAGCCGTTGGGCTGTCAAAAATAGTCGTTGGCTATTTATAAAATAGCCATTTAACCCCCCAACATTTTTTAATAGCTGTTAAAAATTGCCATATTTTTTAATGCTATAATAAAATTACAAGGCATATCTCTTTACAATATTTTTGTCTTTAGACTTAGATATTATTTTTAACATCCTTTTGTCTTTAGACTAATATATATGTATATATACTATACTATATATACATCTTATATATAGTATATAAGCTGTATATATAACTTATCGAATATAACTTTTATATATATATATATATATATATATATACATTTTATATCGATATACTATATATACATTTTTATTTAAAAGACGGTCATTAACCTCCAGTAAAGAATAAGGCGGGGAATATTCAAATTCTTTTTCAAAAAGTTTTGCAAAACTAGAACTTGAACTATCAGCTAAATTAATAATTTTTTTACGAAGTTTTTCATTAGTAACTTTATATTATATATACATTTAATATATATACTATACTATATATACATCTTATATATAGTATATAAGATGTATATATAGCTTATCGAATATAGCTTATATATATATATACATCTTATATCGATATACTATATATACATCTTATATACTATATATAAGATGTATATATTATATATATTCGATATTAAATATTGAATATTAAAATTTAGGATGTTAAATAAAATTTAGGTCACAATTCTATAATAAAATTTACAAAGCATTGCCTTAGATATTTTTTTTAACATTCTTTTGTCTCTAATATCTATTTAATTTTTAAAAAAATATATATATGTTAGGCCCACTTAGCCCGTTTAGCCCGCGGGCCGGGAACGTTTAGGCCGGGACCAAACGGTCCCGGTCCCGGTCCCGGTCCCCGGCCGGTCCATACAAAACCCGTTTAGGCCCAGGCCTGTTTGGCCCGTTTAATTTTTAACAGGTCCGGGACCGGGCCCGGGACCATTTGGATCGGCCCACTTTGCCCGGGACCGGCCCACTTGCCAGCCCTACCCTGAATACAGCTATTAGATAATTAATTGAGGTGTTACAGAAATAAATTTCTGTTGTATTTAATAAAGTTCATCTTGTTTGTCATATTATGTTTCTAACTGTACACTTAGCATTATTTGACATGAATAAATTATAGCACCAAATAATTGACATCATAGTTCTAAAACCCATGTTTATGACATCATAGTTCTAAAACCCATGTTTATGAACTATATATTCACAAGCAATTCAAGGTCGTAGAGAAGCATTTCCCCCCCCCCCCCCCAAAAGCTGCATGCCTCCTTGATCACTTGCATATGTAATATCAAAAGAATAGGACTTTTAACACATTTGAGCGATTGGCCAAAATATTTACATTGTAATATATTTAAATAAGTTTTGAAAAAGTTATATTACGTGTAAATTCCTCTATAAGGGGTATTATCACTTTTAGCCCGCGCAAAAAAATATTTATATTCGATAATAAAAAAAAGTGTATAAAATTTATATAATTTTTGTATATAACATACATAATATATATATACAAAAAATATATAAATTTTATACATTTTGTCACGACCCAAACCGTAGGGCCGCGCCGGGCACCCGATGCCTAACTCAACCGAGTACCAACGTAACGTATCATTCTTATCATACTATCATGAGTAAATGAATCGAAAAGGCCGTCATGAGATAACTAGAATAAAACATAAGAGAATACTAGACATAGGACGACCCAACATGATATAGAAACTTATACATGTGGCATACGAGCCTATAAGGCCGACATAATTATTTGTATACTCAAGACATAAGCCGATAAGGCCATACAAGTATCCATATACATGTCATCTATCTACAAGCCTCTAAGAGTACATAAATATCATAAAGGTCGGGACAAAGCCTCATCATACCAATCAATACATATTCAAATCATACTAACCAAATAGGCAACTTCGGAGCAAGTGGAGTGCACAAACACCTTCTGCTGAGCTGATAGCCTACTAGGAGAACTCTCAACCTATCTATCGGGACCTTCTGTCATGAAATGCAGCGTCCCCAGGCAAAAGGGACGTAAGTACAAATAAAGTGCCGAGTATAAAAGGCATGAAAGAAACATGGAGTAAGGAACTCAACCTGTAAGTCTGAATAGCTCTGTGAATTATGAAAATATTTATAATGTCATGCATGTGCGTATAAATGCCATACCATGCATAAGTATATGCGTACATAACATCATCAAGCCTCTGAGGGCATCCCATCATATCATCTCAGCCACTGTGGGCGAAATCATCAACGTATACCAGCTAATCAAGTGGTGGTGAGTATATAACGCCATAACCTTTTTCATATCCCATATACATATAATATACGCGTATATAACGCCATGTGGTCATGGGTCAATGTACATGTATAAATGAATGCAATGCATAAGGAAGTAAATCTATAAGATCTCTCAGAATATCATAAGACCCATGAACAGACGATATGATAGTAGGAAATAGAACATAGGAAACCCTAGTACTTCTAGGAATAGAATTATTTGTGAAAGTTGCGTACTTGCTCATTTCTTGTATCATATGGATCATGCCAAAAAGGAAATAAGGGATAGCCTTAACATACCTTATCACAATCTTTCCAATCATCAAGTTGAACTCGCCTCTTCGTACCTTAATCTAAAACAACAATAATAATACTATTATTAAGTTACGAAAGGTACAACTATCGCACAACAAACAACAAGCTTATTTTGTATTAAAACGGGCATCATCTCCCCTATAATCCTTACTTCCTTCAAATTCAAGATAACACCAAACACAACAATATCAACATGTATACATTATTTTCCAATCTTATATACACCACAAAATACTACAAAATAGCCCAATACACCTCAATCTCTTCATACACAAAACGACCACTATAGTAGTGTCAAACAGTACGAAAATGTTACGACAAACGACCAGCCTACCACCCTGTATTTATGTGGTATTTCTCCACAACCTTACTCCTCCAAAACTCCACAAAATAGTATTAAAACATGCAGACCAACTACAACACAAAATAATCCACAAAACAGTCTGCTACAAGTGAATAACTCGAACTCATGGCTTCTGATCACCGTCCCGTGAGTTCTAACTATTAGGAAACGAATTTATCAACCTTCCTTGATATTTAAACACTTAAATATAGAAAGTACATGTTTTCTTAATTATGAAGTACCTTCCAAAACTCAAACTACAAAGAAAAAGAGAGGTGATATAGCGATACTTATGTCGTAGGGATCGTTTTAATGTTATCGCTTCTTGATTCCATGCCCGGGATGATAATCTTATTTGAAACTCTTGCAGAGAGCTTAAGAGTAAAGTTAGGGGTCTTATTTGGTTGTGTGTTCTGGAAAATTGAAGAAAGAAATGAGATAAGGATATAAATATCCATTTTGTTTGAAAAGTCAAAAGGTGCTACTTGGCACCCTCGCATTGGTCCTTCTTCCAACGTTTATAACTTTTTATCCGGGTGTCGTATGAATGAACGGTTAAGAGAGTTGGAAACTACATTCCAATAAATTCCATTTCGTATATAATATGTCCCTAAAAGACCTCATATATAATATGAAATTTATTTCTCAAAAAGCTCTGTTACAAGGTAAATCCTTAGTCGATTTTTTCGCAACTTTAATCCGATTTTTCCCAAATTTCATATTTTCTATCCAAACATCATATATAGCCATATTATGACTTTAAAATTATTTAAATCATGATTAAAAAATCTCATATTTATTATGTCACCTTGGGACGCACAGAGTGTAACAATCTTCTCCCCTTAGAAACATTCGTCCTCGAATGTTAAACTCCTAGAAATCTATAGAAATTTTTGCATAGTCTCCTCTGTAATGGTACTACTACCAATCTGTCACACAACAAACCCAATAATAGAAATCCACACAGGGCCACAATCATCAATAACACCAATGGCCTCACACGACCAATAACAATAACTAACATAAGAATCAAGTACCTTATACGTACCTAAAGGATGTGATGTCTCAGTCTGATCCTCCTCCAGAAGTGGAAACAAGTGAGGATACCTAGTATTCATTTATTCTTTAGCTTCCCAAGTCATCTACTCCACATTATTGTTAATCCAAAGTTCTTTAATCGAAGCTACATCCTTAGTTCTTAATCTCCGAACTTGTCTATATAGTATAGCAATGAGAGCTTCCTCATATGATAGCTGCTCTGTAACTTTAACATCGTCAACTGGAATGAATTTAGAGGGATCGCCAATACACCTAAGGAGCATAGACACATGAAATACTGGATGTACATACTCCAATTTGGAAGGCAAGTCTAACTCATATGCTACTTGGCCTACTCTGCGTATAATCTTATAAGGTCCAATGTACCGAGGGCTAAGCTTTCCTTTCTTACCGAATCTCATAACGCCTTTCATCGGTGATACCTTTAGGAATACCCAGTCATCTACCTGAAACTCCAAGTCTTGTCGTCGATTATCTGCATAAGACTTCTGATGACTCTGAGCTGCTAATAGCCTTTCCCGTATAAGCTTAATCTTCTCAACTGCATGTTGTACCAAATCTGGTCCTACTAACTTAGTTTCCCCAACCTCGAACCATCCAATAGGTGACCTATACTTCCGTCCGTAAAGAGCTTTGTATGGAGCCATCTGAATGCTGGAATGATAACTATTATTATATGCAAACTCAATAAATGGAAGATGATCATCCCAGATACCCCTGAAGTCCATCACACAAGCCTGTAGCATATCCTCTAGTGTCTGAATAGTACGTTCAGCCTGACCGTCTGTCTGGGGATGAAATGTTGTACTAAGACTTACTTGAGTCCCCAATCCTTTTTGGAAGGACCTCCAGAAATTAGCTGTAAACTGAGCACCTCTATCTGAGATAATAGATATAGGGACACCATGAAGTCGTACTATCTCCCTAATGTAAAGCCTTGCATAATCCTCTGCTGAGTAAGTAGTCCTGACAGACAGAAAATGGGCTGCTTTTGTAAGTCTATCGACAATAACCCATATAGCATCGAACTTACATTGGGTACGAGGTAAGCCTATGATGAAATTCATATTAATCATTTCCCATTTCCAAGTCGGAATCTTTATAGCCTGTAATAATCCACAGTGTTTCTGATGCTCAATCTTAACCTGCTGACAATTAGGGCACTGAGCAACAAACTCTGCTATATCCTTCTTCATTTCGTCCCACCAGTTTATTCCCCTAATATAATGATACATCTTCGTCGCTCCTGGATAAATAGAATAACGAGAATAGTGAGCTTCTCCCATAACCTGTTGGCGCAACCCTACCACATTAGAACACATAATCGACCTCGATATCTGAGGACTCCATCTCTTGTAATCTCAAATGGTGAATTCTCCTTTTGAGGGGATGTATATCTGTAATGAGCTAGCACAGGATCCTCATACTGGCGTTCCTTCACTTCAGTAACTAAATAGAATGTTGTCGTCTCCTAAATAGTAACTCCGGTATCACTTGAGTCCAGTAATCGAACTCCAAGAATAGCTAGTTGATGAATCTCATGGGCTATCCCACACTTCTCTGGCTGTAAATATGACATGCTACCCATAGAACTATGGCTGGGGGCGTCGGCTACTACATTCGCCTTCCCCAGATGGTATAAAATATCAACGTCATAGTCTTTCAGTAGCTCCAACTATCCCCTTTGGCGTAAATTCAATTCCTTTTGATTGAAGATATATTGAAGGCGCTTGTGATCCATATAGATATCAACATGAATGCCATACAAATAGTGCCTCCACATCTTTAGTCCATGAATCACCGTGGCTAACTCTAAATCGTGGGTCGGATAATTCTTCTCGTGCTTTCTTAGTTGTCTTTAAACATAAGCATTTACTTTTCATGGTCGTTCTGCCACTTGTACATGAATACATGGCTTATCTTATTGCCCACAAATACTGGAATTTTCTGTAACTCATATGATCTCAAATATCATCTTTTGATTTTTTTTCCCCGTTCATTAGCCACGATAGGTGCCACTTTCTTATGGAGTGCATACAATATTGTTGTGAGACTGTTGTTACAAGACTATTTCTTCCTTATGTCACTATGCTTAAGTTGAAGCCTTCTTCCTTATTCCCTCAGCTAGTCTTTCTTTGCAGTACTTAAGAGAGACCCTTTGACTTCTGTAAAGTTGCGAGCTTATTACATCGTATGCTCGAAAGAATTTTTGACGTTCTTACTCGCCTATAATTATCCTTAATTACTTACCTCCATGCCCTTGTGCTCGTAAGGTTGATTCTGAACTAAAAATTTTGACTGTCTTCTCAGTGGCAACATTTTTTTTTATTTTCGTAACACTTATACGGTACCTTTAACAACCCCAACTCCGATCTTAATATTTCTCAAGGATTACGATGTCATCGTATTTGCAAGACTGAATTCCATATGTTGGGTTTTACTATGTTTATCTTGCACAACCTACTGATTTGTCTGTATCCTCTTGTTTAGTCATGGCTAGGCTCTTCCTGAATCAACTACTAACTACACGTTAGTCCATTCTCATATCTATATTCTGCGTAATCTCTCTTGGGTTATATCCTTTGTCTTAACTTACCCCGCATACTGGCTCCTTATGTATCCAGTGTTCATTTGTACTTATTTATCAATGACATCTAGTGATGGAACACTTTCTTCCTCTCCCCATCGTCATGCTTACATAATGTTCTGGAGTCGTATCATATCCGTAGGATCTGAATAAATGCAATCTCATTCCTTTCGCCTTTCTACCATATTCTTCCTTTACTATTCCATAGTTACCTTAACCATATAACTCCGACTTAATACCAGATCATACTATCTTCCCCCCTTTAGGGGAGTACTAACATTTATTGCTATGAATATTTACCTATAAATGTTTCACCTCTTCATATTTGGCGTCTTTTCACATCTTCACGGACTCTTACTTGCCTTGCGGTAACCCTTCTGTACCAGGGATAATTTAATTTCTTATACACAAAGGTGACACCTAGTGTAACTGGCACACTTAGTCCCTTAAGCTTAACTCTGCTCACAGCGCTTGTTTTAGGAAAACGTCTTCCTGAATGACCTTTAAAAGTTATTCTTTTGTTGTCCATTCAATTATCGCCCGGAACGCGATCTCTGAAATTCTCATGATGTCAACTATTATCGAATCCTTCGGTCATGAATTCATGTTCAGTTTATCTTATTCACTAGCCCATACTAATTTCTATTACTACGGGGGTCTAACTTTTCCTTCTGATAATCACGTATGAGTCACCAACTCATTTCTCAAAATGGGGACATGACTTTATGGCTTATACTATTTTATTGTCTCAAGGCATGTAACTTCTTGTCTTTTCCTTCTCTTGACTATAGAATCTATAGTCCTGTCATATTTTGATTTACCGCTATCATCCATTTATCATATCTTACTCATAATGCTTCATTTACTTTCTTCTTATTCTCCTGCTAATATTTTTGTATATCACCTTATTATGAAAACTTCTTCAAAACATTCTTTCACTTTTATCCCCCCTTGATTCAACTCACTGGCTCTTCGAGTCACCTAACACTCTCTCTTTACTAGGGACGAGAGCCATACAAAGGTAAATATTTATCCCTTCTAGGATTCTAATGTCAATCTTCTAAAATTTCTGAACATTCTAGTATTCATATCTGATTGTACTATTCTAGAGTGCACCATCTGGATGTCTCACAAGGAGAACCATTACCACGTTTTCAATATCCCTCGAAAATGTGAGCTAATGATAACAATCCACCCACAATTTTGGGTTACTCTAACCCCAGCTGGATGCTGATATCACATCCTTCTCTTAAATTATATTCGTTAGCTCCCACAGGGCATAACTGAAATAGGTATTGTCAAGTGAATATATCTTTGTTATTGTTGAAAGTAACTCAGAATGCTTATATTTCTCTGCCTGAATTGTAAATACAGATCATCTTCACTAACTGGGTACCTCGTATCCTTCTTCACATAGATTCTTTTACTTGTTGAAACTTGTATCTACCTTTTGATTCTCTTGTTGCTTTTTACCATAAGGGTATATAGATATTCATGCCTTAGGGCTCCTTATCAAGATGCTCACACGTCGTAGTACACACATATCTACTGAAGGCCTTACATTTACTCATCATAAGCATGACGCAAAATCGAGTTCCTCTGACTCAACTCTTCCACAACCACATTCAATCTCTTACCAACTGTCTTTCTGGATGTAGATATCGTTGTATAATGAATAAAATAGAATTTGGGAATTTGAATTTTTTACAACTGAGCTCTACCACACGATCTAGAGTAAGAAGAAAGAGTGATAGTCCTAAATGCCCTGTAGCCTCCTACTTATAAGTATGGTGAACAACACACCCATAAATAAGACTCTACTAGACACAGCTTGTACACTCCCTAGGACAGAACTACTCTGATACCAGTTTTGTCACGACCCAAACCGTAGGGCCGCGATGAGCACCCGATGCCTAACTCAATCGAGTACCAACGTAACGTATCATTATTATCATACTATCATGGGTAAATGAACTAGAAAGGCCGTCATGAGATAACTAGAATACAACATAAGGGAATACTAGACATAAGACGACCCAACATGATATAGAAACTTATACATGTGACATACGAGCCTATAAGGCCGACATAATCATTTGTATACTCAAGACATAGGCCGATAAGGCCATACAAGTATCCATATACATGTCATCTGTCTACAAGCCTCTAAGAGTACATAAATGTCATAAAGGTCGGGACAAAGCCCCGTCATACCAATCAATACAAATTCAAATCATACTGACCAAATAGGCAACTCCGGAGCAAGTGAAGTGCACAAACACCTTCTGTTGAGTTGATAGCCTACTAGGAGAACTCTCAACCTCTCTATCGGGCCCTGCGGGCATGAAACGCAGCATCCCCAGGTAAAAGTGACGTCAATACAAATAAAGTACCGAGTATGAAAGGCATGAAAGAAATATGGAGTAAGGAACTTAACCTGAGAGTCTGAATAGCTCTGTGAATCATGAAAATATTTATAATGTCATGCATGTGTATATAAATGTTATACCATGCATAAGCATATGCGTATATAATATCATCAAGCCTCTGAGGGCATCCCATCATATCATCTCAGCCACTGTGGGCGAAATCATCAATGTATACCAGCTGATCAGGTGGTGGTGAGTATATAACGCCATAACCTTTTCCATATTCCATATACATATAATATACGCGTATATAACGCCATGTGGTCATGGGTCAATATACATGTATAAATGAATGCAATGCATAAGGAAGTAAATCTATAAGATCTCTCAAAATATCATAAGACCCATGAACAGACGATATGATAGGAGGACATATGGGAAATCAAGAACATAGGCAACCCTAGTACTTCTAGGAATAGAATTATTTGTGAAAGTTGCGTACTTGCTCATTTCTTGCATCATATGGATCATGCCAAAAAGGAAAGAATGGATAGCCTTAACATACCTTATCACAATCTTTCCAATCACCAAGTTGAACTCTCCTCTTCGTACCTTAATCTAAAACAACAATAATAATACTATCATTAAGTTACGAAAGGTACAACTATCGCACAACGAACGACAAGCTTATTTTGTATTAAAACGGGCAGCATCTCCCCTATAATTCTTACTTCCTTCAAATTAAAGATAACACCAAACACAACAATATCAACATGTATACATTATTTTTCAACCTTATATACACCATAAAATACTACAAAACAGCCCAACACACCCCAATCTCTTCATACACAAAACGACCACCATAGTAGTGTCAAACGGCCCGAAAATATTACGACAAACGACCAGCCCACTACCCTGCATTTATGTGGTGTTTCTTCACAACCGTACTCCTTCAAAACTCCACAAAACAGTAGTAAAATACGCAGCCCAAAAGCAACAGAAAATAATCCACAAAACAGTCCGCTACAAGTGAATAACCCGAACTCACGGCTTTCGTTCACCGTCCCGTGACTTCTAACTATTAGGAAACGAATTTATCAACCTTCCTTGATATTTAAACACTTAAATACAGAAAGTACACGTTTTATTAACTATGAAGTATCTTCCAAAACTCAAACTACAAAGAAAAAGAGAGACGATATAGCGATACTTACGTCGTATGGATCGTTTTAATGTTATCGCTTTTTGATTCCATGCTCGCGATGATAATATTGTTTGAAGCTCTTGCCCAGAGCTTAATAGTAAAGTTAGGGGTCTTATTTGATTGTGTGTTCTGAAAAATTGAAGAAAGAAACGAGATAAGGATATAAATATCCATTGTGTTTGAAAAGTCAAAAGGTGCTACTTGGCACCCTCGCATTGGTCCTTCTTCCAATGCTTTAACTTTTTATCCGGGTATAGTATGAACGAACAGTTAAGAGAGTTGGAAACTACATTCCAAGACCTTCATTTTGATATATAATATGTCCCAAAAAGACCTCATATATTAGACGAAATTTATTTCTCAAAAAGCTCTATTACAAGTCAAATCTTTAGTCGGTTTTTCCGCAACTTTAATCCGATTTTTCCCAAACTTCATATTTTCTGTCCAAACATCATATATAGACATATTATGACTTTAAAATTATTTAAATCATGATTAACAAGTCTCATATTCATTATGGCACCTTGAGACGCACAAGGTGTAACACATATATATCAGCTATTATTTTGAGAGTGGTTATAGAGTGTAATTTTTCCTTTAATGTTTATGGTATGAAAACTTGTAATATGTAGAGCTTTTATCATTTCTAGCCATCCGCCAAAAACTAATGACAATCGGTAGCCACAAATTACAATATACATTTTATTGCCCAAAACTAATTCTAGTGGCTAGCCACCGAAATTGACAAACCTAATTAAACTACCACGGAAACACAATGGGATATGGCTTCTAAGATGACTTTTAATTTATTCTATTCATTATTTTATTCTTTTTTGGCTTTTATGCTATTTAGATATTAATATTTTATACATACTTATTCCTATATGAGTATGAGGGAAGGATTCAATTTTAGTGAGATAAGTAATTAAAATGTGCTCATAATGTAAGTGAGTTCAATATGTGCCCATACTGTAAGTGAGATAAGTAATTAAAATTGTAAAAAGCAAAATACTCCAAAAATAGAAGTTACGTGTATTTTGAGGGAAGGATTCCATTTTAGTATTAGTTTTGGAGTATTTTGTTTTTAAAATTTTTAATTATTTATCTCATGCATAGTCTTCACTATACAAAATATATACAAAATAGACTGTCACTATACAAAAAATATACAAAATAAATATTTTGGGCTATTAGATGTAATATATTTGGGCCGGAGAGATATTTCGGATCAATTAGAAAAATATGGGTTATTAAAATTTTGAAGGGCTACAAAGGGCAGTTTTCTCTAATATGTACTACTGATATTTTTGGGCCCCAAAAATTGTTTTAGTTTGGACGAGCGTATTATTCATGATTCTAGCTGTTTGGGTGAGCGTATTATTGATGATTCTAGCTGTCTGGGCCAGCGTATTATTGATGATTCTAGCTGTTTGGGCCAGGTTTGTCAAAGTTGTGTCAGGAGATTTTGTAACTTACCTTCAGAAACCTAACAAAATGATTGCTTAGATATTTTAAGCTTGGACAAGGATGTTAGTGCTTGATTAGAGTATAATGTATAGTAGTTCATCCCGCACTTATGAGCCATACTCATAGGCTCTTTACTCTAAGGAAAACTTTGAAAAAAAAAGATAATTCTTTTTTAATATTTGAAAAAATAAAATATTATGGACCACAAGAAAAAGACTAAAAATCAATTAAATTAAACCAAAGGGAGTACAAATATATGACAAATGAGCTTTAAAAAGTTAGTGGTTAGATTCAGGTCCAAGTAAGAGTCATTTTAGGAGCATTTGCATCTATATTCAGTTTTTGGGTCACCTTTTAACTTATACCCGCTTTGCAAAAACAATTGCAAGCGTACTCACTTTTCGCGTAACTTCAGACATACGGGCCTTAAGTAGCAAAAATTTATGTCTGAAGTTTGAACTTCACAATGTTCTGCCTGAAGTGTAGCAAAACTTCAGATATTTTTGCCTGAAGTTTGGCCTGACTTGCAAAGACAATCACGCAAACTTCAGTTCATAGTGAAATAGCAAACTTCAGTTCAATAAAACTACAGCATATTTTGGCTGAAATTTTTGTTTTGTAATTGTTGAATTTCAGCATTCCAGGAGCTGAAATTTTTGTTTTGTAATTGCTGAACTTCAGCATTCTAGGAGCTAAGTTTGTTTGTAATTGTTGAATTTCAGCATTCTAGGAGCTAAAATTTTTGTTTATATTTGCTGAACTTCAGCATTTTTAGAGCTGAAGTTCTAAACAACAACGAATTTAATAGATCATAATTAGCATCTATTGATGCTGTTAATTTCAAAGATTAAAGAATGAAAAATATTTTCGACATGAAAACAAGTTACTACAGATAAATTAGAACCAAAAACTAATGTGCCTATAAAGCTAAAATATTTAAGAGGTTAAATTATTGTGAATAAGACCAAACTGAACATAATGGGACAAGCAGATATATATGAATCATCAGGCTAGAACGCATAACAATATCTCAAGTTTCAACATTCAGAAAACGAACGAGGAGAAGTAGGAGGAGAAAGAGGCCTGAAATTGTTTAAAAAGTGGGTACAAGTTAAAACTTTTTAAAAAATAGGTATAAGTTAAATGTGGGCGACCAAATAAGACGTCCCGGGCAATTTTTACGCCATTTTAACCGAATCAATTTGATCCAAAATAAATGTTACTTTAGGACACCAAAATAAGTTTTTTATAAAAAAAATTCTACACTTACTCTAATAAATAATTTGAAAGTTTGAGGATTTATAAAGTTTGAGAAAGGAAGAAGCATAATTTAATCAAAACCTTAAACAACTTTTATTTTGGACCCAATGCAGTATACAGTATATCTTAAATTCACGTCCACTCCGTTGAACTATAAATGACCTTGGAATTGAAAGAAAACAGAGTCCTTTATGTTTTTTCGTAATTATTGCATAGGGCTACAGCCCCAATGCTTTGGAGGACTTTTCAATGTGTCAGTTGCTTTCAGAAGCATCTTTTGGACCATGTGTTTACATTTTTTTTATTTGTTTGTTTGTTTATATAGTTAAAACTTATATAGTCAAATTCTTGTTTGTTCCGAATATTTTTAAATAATATAAAAAAATATTATTATAAAAAATATATATTATAATATATGCTATTTTTTGCCGTGCTTCTTTAGAACATATCTTAAAAACGATTTTTATTTCTATTTAAAAATATATATTTTTTTTTAAGAGTTTGGCCAAACACCTTAAATTTAAATAAAAATACTTCTGACAAAAAAAACAGGCAAACAGGCTATTAGAGGCCCTATGGACGGAAGAATTTCAAAATGCCTGATGATTGGATAAAATACTCCTTATATGAATATAGTATTTGACCGAATATGCGGCTCAATTATAAGTATAGTCGTATTTTCAACTACAAAGTTGTAGGAGTTTTATTACCTCTAAACTATTTTAAAGTAGAACTATTTGTAGAGTGTGTGTATTTCACTCTACACTCTTCCAGGGAGATTGAAAAGCAAGAAAAAACGATTTTCAGATTTATTTTTTTTTGTTTTTTACCATTTTTAGTGAGATAAAATTTCTTACTTTTTCCTTTTCCTTTATCTTTTTTTTTCTTTTACTTCTTTTTTCGTTTCTTCTCTAATTTCGATGGATATTCACTCGCCGACGACTTTGTCTAACCATTCTTCTTCCATATATTATGTTTTTCTTCTTCCTCTTTCTATCCTTTTTACACACAATTTAAACTCTCAAAAAGATCTATTCATAAGCAAAGCAAAATACACTCAGATTTGGAGGAAAAATTCATCATCGAAAAACCTTCTCACGCCAGAAAAAATGGAGGTATTGAAATTTTAACTGAAAAAGTCTTCTTCTAACGTAGCAGACACATTTATACTCATATTATATATCATCACTCACCTCTTAATTATAACAGTCATCATCTTTATGCCACCCACAATCACCAATTGTAGCCACCATCCGAAAATCTTCTACCATAATAGCCATTAAAGAAGTGTAGCAGCAAAAAAAAAAAATATGAGTGAATCTTTGTTATTTCGGTTTATTGGTGGTGATTGGAGTAATGAAGAAGAGAAAAGAGAAAGGAAAAGAATTATTTTTTTGTTTTTTAATTAAATATGATGTGTCAAGCGAGTGTGGTTCACTGCCCAAATAGAAATTCGGTTGTGGTATTTTAAGGGTAAATTTATTTGACTTTAAAATAGTTTAGGGGGTAATAAAAATTCCGTAAAGGTAGAGTGTGTAATTAAAAATTCGGCTATAAGTGAGGGGTACTTATGCATTTTTCCTATATAATACTAGTGGAACTAGAAGAAAAACATTAAAACAACTACAAAAAAACTTAATAGTAACAATATCACATCAATATTTAACATTTTAATCGTGAAATGACTTTGAATCATCGAAAGTTATATAGTATTCTTTTTGTTTTAGTTTATGTGATAATTTTTTTTTGCTTTCGTTCCAAAAAGAATGATATATTTTTGAATTCGTATACTGATCACGCTCAACTCTAGCCCTAAAAAGGATAAGCGGTCGCTGCAAATATAATCCGGTCTAAGAGTCCGGAGTCGAATCCCATAGAGAACTAAGATTTAGATACAACTGTTCACTATCACCAAGAAGACAAGTTTGAGCAATTCCTAAGTTATAAATATTAAGAGTCTTATGTCTAACTAATTAACTAACAAATTAAAAAAGTAAATTAAGAACCAAAGATACTAAGGGTTGGAGACAAGATTAAGGAGGTCTAGAATTATGATTTTTTCAATTTTCGAAATCCTTCCCGCTACGTCTCCTATAATTTCGCCTAATTGTTCTCTACAGATCGTGAGTACTTCAGGTGTCGTAATTCTCTCCCGAGCAAATACAATAATTTACTAGATATATTCTCCCGAACTACGCTAGTTGGCACAATCTTACCGCTCACTATGACCACGTCAAGGCTTTGTTATTCCTAAACCCACCTTTAAATCTTCCGTATTGATTCTTCATATACGTTTGGAGTGACGTTGTTCAAAAACTACCTAAATATGTACCCTTTCCCAAGTAATACATAATAAATAGGCACAGTCAATTGATGGTCACTCAATCAACAGAAATAAGCACGTAGTTGAACAAGTAAAGAAATTCAAAGGCTAAATTATATTCAAACTTAACAAGAATTCATCCTGCAAAAGGTCTCATCAAAACTCTAAATAATGAATTAGCTACTCATAGTAGTATGTGAAAATACAACACTAAAATTCATAACCAACAATGAAAAACAGGAAGAAGAAGAAGAAGAAAGAAAAAACTCGTGGTTGAATCTTCCTCCTTGCTCCTAGTGTATTCTTGCCTCCAAAGGCGTTGTCTAACCCTAAAGTAGTGTCTCCTCCTCCAAAGTTATATAAAAAGTATATTTAGAGTGTATTTATATGACCTAGGTAGGGTGGAGGTTCGTCCAATGTAATCCAAAAGTAGGATAGGAGAATTGGAAGGCGCGTTAACTTTCGTGCAGCGCGCGACCACAGACGAGCTCCCAGCTCTTTTAGTTTTGTTTCGCGAAGTGATTCACACCTTTTTCATACTTCACTGTTTTGCATCGCTGCTGTCTCATCTAGCGCGTCTTCCCTCGCGCGACGCACGGGCATAGACGAGCTCCCAATTTTGCTCCCTTACTTCTGTTTTTGGCGATAATTCTTCTTCTTTTACTTTACTTTCATCTGAACTCGTTCCTACATATAAAAATACGTAATGAGCATATTTCACTTTAAAAAACTATGTAACTTCCCGCACTTACACAAGAAATGATATGTAAACATACTCGGAAACATGCACTTTCCATCATTTATCATATATACACAAGAAATGATATGTAAACATACTCGGAAACATGCACTTTCCATCATTTATCATATACTGTGATGACCCAAAAGGTCATCATTAAATTTAATAATTAATTTTATATTTTAAGACCTTCGAAAAGCACCATTTATCATTCCTCGACTTGCGTGCGCAGTCCGTATAATTTTTCGGAAAGTATTTATGTGAAAAATGGATTAAAATATGAAATAGAGCTTTAAAACTCAACTGAGTTGACTTTGGTCAATATTTTGAGTAAACGGACTCGGATCAGTATTTTGACAGTTTCAGTAGGTCCGTATCGTAATTTGGGACTTGGGCGTATGTCCGGAATTTAATTTGGAGGTCCCTAGATTGAATTATCTCCAGTTGGCGAAAACTAGAAGCCTACAGACTTAAAGATTTTAAAGTTTGACCACAAATTGACTTTTATTGATATCAGGGTCGGATTCGAGTTTTAAAAATTGTTATAGGTCCGTTATATTATTTATGACTTGTCTGTCGAATTTGGTAAGAAACGGAGTAGATTTGACGTGATTCGGACGTTCGGTTGTAAAAATAGAAGTTTTAAAGTTTTCTTAAAAATTTTATTTGATTTGGTATCCGATTCATAGTTCTAGACATTATTTTAGTATTTTGATCGTGCGAGTAAGTTCATATGATATTTTTGAACTTGTGTGCATGTACGGTTTAGAGCCCCGAGGGCTCGGGTGAGTTTCGAATTGCCTACGGACCATTTGAACTTTGGAAAGAATCTGGTTTTTTGAGCTTCAGCTGTCATCTGGCTCATGGTGCATCGCGATCGCGAAGTCATTTCCGCGATCACGAAGAGGAATTTTTGAGCCGTGAGTTTTACCCTTCGCGTTCGCGAAAATAGGCACGCGATCGCGGAAGGTTAGCTCCCAGTACACCGCGAACGCGTAGAGTGGATCGCGTCTGCATCGAAGGAATGAAGGCAGAAGCTGGGCATGCCATTTGTGCTACGCGATCGCACAAGTGAGTACGCGATCGCGTAAGGCTGAGAAAATATTCTCTGCAATCGCACGAGCATTTACGCGATCGCGTAGAGTTAAAATGGACCAGGCAGAAATTATTCTACGCGACCGCAAACGAATTCCCGCGATCGCGATGAGTAAATATCTGGGCAAACAGAACTTAAGTTCTGGAAATGGGATTTCATCCCAATTTTTACCATTTTCGATTTTGAGCTCGGGTAAGAAGCTTTTTGGGCGATTTTTACGAGAAAACATTGGCGTAAGTATTCCTTATCCTATATTGATTATATTTCATAATTCCATACTCATTTACATCATGAATCCGTGAATTTATGAAAGAAAAATCAGATTTTTATAAAATCTCCAAAAATATAAAATGAAGATTTGAAAGCCAATCCGATGTCGGAATTCGATAATTTTTGTATGGTTGAACTCGTATCAGAACGGGTGTTCGTATTTCGTAAGTTTTCCCGAGATTCGAGACGTGGGCCCCACTGTCGACTTTTGAGATGAATTTTAAATTTTAATCCGAAAAATTAGTAAATTCATATGGAATTAATTCCTACGATTTGTATTGAGTATATTGAATTGTTTATGACTAGATTTGAGGATTTCAGACACTAATTCGCGAGGCAAAGGTTTATTGGATTTTTGAACTTGGTTACAAAGCGAGGTAAGTGTCTTGATTAACCTTGACTTGAGGGAATAGAACCCCTGAATTATTTGCTATGTGAATTTCATGTACAACGATGTATAGTCAAGGTGAAGAGTGCCTATATTTTGTCAATTTAATTATTTGCTTAATTATTTAATCATTTTAAATTATTTTTAGACACGAATTAATTGTTATAATAATTATTTCTCTCATATTCCTTGTCAAATATTAATTTTTGAATTCCTGTAATAATTGTCACATGCTTATTTAATTTATGTGTCATAATTGCTACTTGACATTTAGCATATTAAATATTATACTGCCTATTTTCTCCCTCATTTCCACAATTAATTGCTACTTGTCATTGTTGTTTCATAAATGAATTATAATTATTGTATGCCTTGATGCTTAATAGTTTCTCATTGAACGTGGTATTTATTGGAGTATTTTTATTACATTTAAGAGTTGTTAAAATATATGAGGGGATCGGGTTACACGCCGCAATGAAAATAAAAATAAATATATTGGGGGATCGAGTTGCACGCCGTAACAGAGTTATTTAAAGTTTATATTGGGGGATCGGGTTGCACGCCGCAATAAATTTATTTAAAGTTTATATTATTGGAGCGGGTTGCATGCCGCAACGGAAATTTATTGAGGAATTATATTGTTGGGGCGTGTTGCACTCCACAACAGAATTGAATGTGAATATATTGTGGGATCGGGTTGCACGCCGCAACGAAAACTCATTGAAATAATAATTAGTTATGACTGCCGAGTTGGCTTCAATTGTTGATAAGCGATACCTGTTTTATTTCTATTATTGTAGTTATTATTATTATTGCGTATAGGTTAATATAAGTGACATGCCTTAGCCTCGTCACTACTTCGTCGAGGTTAGGCTCGGCACTTACCAGTATATGGGGTCGCTTGTACTGATACTACACTCTGCACTCCTTGTGCAGATTTCGGAGTTGGTCCCAGCAGCGTACCATAGACTTGCTCGGATTTCAGCTACCTAGAGGAGACTTGAGCTATAACTGCACCGCGTTCGCAGTTCTGAAGTTCCCGTCTACTTTATTTTAGTTGTGTGTTTGCTTTCAGACAACTTTATTTTATTCAAACCCTTATTTGTATCATTCTAGAAGCTCTTGCACTTGTGACTCCAGTTCTGGGATAGTATTTAGATATCGTGATTATTATGGATTATTTTAGACATTATTTCCGCATTTGTTTCCTTGGTATTGATTAATTTAAAATTTTGTTAAAATGGCTAATTATATTCTAACGTTGGCTTGCCTAGCAAGTGAAATGTTAGGCGCCATCACGGTTCCGAAGGTGGAAAATTCCGGGTCGTGACAATTGGTATCAGAGCACTAGGTTACATAGGTCTCACGAGCCACGAGCAAACTTAGTAGAGTCTGAAGAATCGGTACAGAGACGTCTGTATTTATCTTTCTGAGGCTATGAAGTTTAGGAATAATATCACTTCTTTCTTATCCTGTCGTGCGATTTTATTCTATCTTTGATAATTGAACTATTCTATTCTTATTCTCTCGCAGATGGCGAGAACCCTAATACATCTACCGACGGACAGGAACCAGAGTCTCTGGTGGAAACTATGGCCAGGGGTAGAGGTCGAGGTCGAGGTCGTGCTAGAGGACGAGGCAGAGGTAGGGCTCATTCTAGAGCTTGAGAAGTCGCACCTGTTGTAGAACCTCAGGTGGATCTTCAGGAGGAGGTTCCACTTTAGACTATACCAGTTGGACCAGTTTAGGCCCCGGAAGGATTCATAGCTACTCTAGTACTTCAGGATGCTCTAGTCCGTTTGGTAAGTCTTATGGAGAGCGTGGCCCAGAATGGTACATTTTCAGTGGCACCAGCCGTCTCACAGGATAGGGGAAAAGCACAAACTCCCACTACTCCCGCTCCGGAGCAGATGGCTCCCCAAAATGAGGCTCCAACAGCCACGCCAGTTGGGGTAGTTTAGCCAGTTATTGCAGAACAGGCCGGTGATAGGCCCGCCATATCTTTTGAAGCCTTATTGAGACTGGATAAGTTTACTAAGCTCTTTCCAGTTCACTTCAGTGGTACACTTTCTGAGGACCTGCAGGATTATCTTGACCGCTTTCATGAGGTGCTGCGGAACATGGGTATAGTTGAGACCAATGGGGTCGATTTTGCTGTATTTCAGATGACGGGTTCCGCCAAGAGGTGGTGGAGAGATTATACATTGACCAGACCAACTGGATCGCCTGCATTGACCTAGGAGCATTTTTCACGGCTATTTCTAGAGAAGTTCCTCCCTAACACATTGAGAGAGGATTACCGCAGGCAATTTGAGCATCTACAGTAGGGCAGTATGACTGTTGCTCAGTATGAATCCCGTTTTGTGGATTTAGCCCGTCATGCTCTCCTTTTACTATCTACTGAGGGAGAGAAAGTGAGGAGGTTTATTGAGGGACTCACTCACCCTATCAGGCTTCAGATGGCCAAGGAGATCGGAAGTGAGATTTCCTTTCAGGCGGCTGCTAATATCGTGCGGAGGATCGAGATGGTTCTTGCACAGGATAGAGGGCAGAGGTCTGATAAGAGGTCTTGTCAGTTCAGTGGTTTTAGTGGTACCTCGTCTGGAGGCAGGGGTAATTTTTGTAGGGGTCATCCTCCCAGGCCGTTTCATTCAGCACTTCAGGCATCTCACGGTTCTTCAGGGAGTCTTGGTCCTATTATGCCTTACTCTGGGCAGCCAACATTTAGTGCACATTCAGCTCCTATCAGTGCACCACCACTCCAGAGTCACTATAACGGTTATCCGGCCCGTTCGGGTCAGCTTCAGCTTCAGCAGCCACATCATCAGGATGGGTGTTATGAGTGTGGGAACATTGGTCACATCAGGAGGTATTGCCCTAGGTTATCGAGTAACAAATCTCGGCAGGATTCTCGTGCCATCATACCGGCACTGGTTGCTTCACCGCCTGCTCAGCCAGCTAGAGGTAGGGGTCAGGCAGCTAGAGGTGGAGGTCAGGCCATTAGAGATAGAGGTTAGACCGTTTGAGGTGGAGGCCAGCCAGTTAGAGGCTGTCCCAGAGATGCAGTTCAGAGTGGTGGGGCCCAGCCTCGATTTTATGCTTTTCCAGCTATGCCTGAGGCCGAGTCATCCGATGCCGTGATCACAGGTATTATTCCAGTTTTCCATAGAGATGCTTCAGTTTTATTTGATCTAGGATCTACTTATTCCTACGTGTCCTCCTATTTTGCTTCATATTTGGTTGTTCCTCGTGATTCTCTAAATGCTTCTGTGTGTGTATCTACACCGGTGGGAGACTCTGTTGTAGTAAACCATGTCTATCATTCGTGTGTGGTTACTTTTGGTAGTCTTGAGACTAGTGTGGATCTTCTACTTCTTGATATGGTAGATTTTGATGCCATCTTGGGTATGGATTGGATGTCACCTTATCATGCTATATTGGATTGTCATGCCAAGACGGTGACCCTAGCCATGCCGGGGTTACCTCTGTTAGAGTGGAAAGGAACTCCTGGTCATTCTACCAGCAGGGTTATTTATTATATGAAGGCTCGGCGTATGGTCGAGAAAGGGTGTCTAGCCTATTTGGCTTTTATTCGTGATCCCAGTGCGGATGTTCCTTCTAGGGACTCAGTACCAGTTGTTCGTGAATTTTCAGAAGTATTTCTTTTAAATTTGCCGGGGATGCCACCCGACAGAGATATTGACTTCTGTATTGATTTAGCTTCGGGCACTCAGCCCATTTCTATCCCACCATACCGTATGGCCCCGCCGGAGTTGAAAGAATTAAAGGAGCAGTTACAAGACTTGCTTGATCAGGGATTCATTAGAGCCAGTGTCTCGCCCTGGGGTGCACCAGTGTTATTTGTAAAGAATAAAGATGGTTCAATGCGAATGTGTATAGATTATCGGTAGTTGGACAAGGTTACTATCAAGAACAAGTATCCACTACCAAGAATTGATGACTTATTCGATCAGCTTCAGGGTGCCAAGGTGTTTTCAAAGATCGACTTGAAGTCTGGTTACCATCAGTTGAAGATTAGGGCATCTGATATCCCTAAGATAGCTTTTCGGACTCGGTATGGGCATTATGAATTCCTAGTGATGTCATTTGGGTTGACAAATGCCCCAGCAGCATTTATAGATTTGATGAATCGGGTGTCAAGCCCTATTTGGATTCTTTTGTGGTTGTATTCATTGATTATATCTTGATTTACTCCAGCAGTCGAGGGGAGCATGAGCAGCATCTTCGGAGTGTGCTTCAAACTTTGAAAAATAATCACTTATACGCCAAATTTTCAAAATGTGAATTTTGGTTAGACTCAGTTGCCTTTTTGGGGCATGTTGTATCGGCAGAAGGTATAAAGGTGGACCCTAAGAAGATTGAGGCTATTCAGAATTGGCCTAGACCTACTTCAGTTACAGAGATTCGGAGTCTCCTGGGTTTGGCAGGTTATTATCGTCGGTTCGTGGAGGGATTTTCATCTATAGCAAGCCCATTGACCAGACTGACCCAGAAAGGTGTCCCATTCAGATGGTCAGACGAGTGTGAGTTGAGCTTTCAGAAGCTCAAGACTGCTTTGACTACGGCACCAGTGTTGGTATTACCCACAGGTTCAGGATCTTATACGGTGTATTGTGATGCATCTCATGTTGGGCTTGGTACAATATTGATGTAAGATGGCAGGGTGATTGCATATGCGTCGCGGTAGTTGAAAGTTCACGAGAAGAATTATCCTGTTCATGACTTAGAATTGACAGCCATTATTCACGCGCTGAAGATTTAGAGGCATTACCTCTATGGTGTCTCGTGTGAGGTATTTACTGATCATCGTAGCCTTCAGTATCTGTTCAAACAAAAAGATCTCAATTTGAGGTAGAGAAGATGGTTGGAGTTGTTGAAAGACTATGATATCACCATTTTATATCAACCCGGAAAGGCTAATGTGGTGGCCGATACTTTGAGTAGAAAGGTTGTGAGTATGGGTAGCCTTGCTTATATTTCAGTTGGTGAGAGGCCGTTAGCTGCAGATGTTCAGACTTTGGCTAATCAGTTTGTGAGGCTAGATATTTCAGAACCCAGTCGGGTTATAGCTTGCACAATCGCTCGGTCTTCTTTATATGTGCGCATCAGAGAGCGACAATATGATGATCCTCATTTGCTTGTCCTTAAGGACACGGTGCGGCACGGTGATCCCAAATAAGTTGCTGTGGTGGGAGATGGAGATCTGCGAATGCAGGGTCGTATTTGTGTGCCTAATGTGGATGGGCTTCGTGAATTAATTCTGGAAGAGGCCCACAGTTCCAGGTATTCTATTCATCCAGGTGCCGCCAAAATGTATCAAGATTTGCAACAACATTATTGGTGGAGGATAATGAAGAAGGATATAGTTGCATATGTTGCTCGGTGTCTGAATTGTCAGCAAGTTAAGTACGAGCATCAGAGACTTGGTTGTTTGCTTCAGAAGTTAGAAATTCCTGAGTGGAAGTGGGAGCGTATCACTATAGATTTTGTTGTTGGACTCCCATGGACCTAGAGAAAATTTGACGCAGTTTGGGTAATTGTGGACAAGTTGACCAAGTCAGCACATTTCATTCTGGTGGAAGTTACCTATTCTTCAGAGTGGTTAGCAGAAATTTACATTCGTGAGATTGTCCGCCTTCACGGTGTGCCCTGTCTATTATTTCAGATCGGGTACGCAGTTTACCTCACACTTCTGGAGGGCTGTACAGCATGAGTTAGGCACGCGGGTTGAGTTGAGTACAACATTTCATCCACAGACAAACGGACAGTCAGAGCGCACCATTTAGATATTGGAAGATATGCTTCGCACTTGTGTTATAGACTTTGGAGGTTCTTAGGATCAGTTATTGCCACTTGCGGAGTTTGCTTATAATAATAGCTACCAATCCAGCATTTAGATGGCTCCATATGAGGCATTATACGGAAGGCGATGCCGATCGCCAGTTGGTTGGTTTGAACCGGGAGAGGCTCGGTTGTTGGGTACCGATTTGGTACAGGATGCCTTGGATAAGGTCAAGGTTATTCAGGGTCGACTTCGCACAGCTCAGTCTAGGCAAAAGAGTTATGTCGAACGTAAAGTTCATGATATTGCATTCATGGTTGGAGAAAGAGTATTGCTCCGGGTTTCACCTATGAAAGGTGTAATGAGGTTCGGAAAGAAGGGCAAGTTGAGCCCTAGGTATATAGGACCCTTCGAAATTCTTGAAAGAGTGGGTAAAGTAGCCTACATGCTTGCACTACCACCTAGTTTATCAGCAGTTCATCAGGTGTTTCATGTGTCTATGCTCCTGAAATATCATGATGATCCGTCCCATGTACTAGATTTCAGCTCAGTCCAGTTGGACAAAGATTTGATTTATGAAGAGAAACCGGTAGCTATTCTAGCCCGGCAGGTCCGACAGTTGAGGTCTAAGAGTTATCTTTCAGTTTAGGTACAATGGAGAGGTCAGCCGGTAGAAGCATCTACCCGGGAGTTCGATTCGGACATACGGAGTAAATATCCACAGTTTTTCACCACCTCAGGTACTTTTTTTAAATTCCATTTGAGGACGAACGTTTGTTTTAGAGGTGGAGAATGTGATGACCCAAAAGGTCATCTTTAAATTTAATAATTAATTTTGTGTTCTAAGACATCGAAAAGTACTATTTTATTATTTCTCAACTTACGTGCACAATCCGTATAATTTTCTGAAAAGTTTTTATGTGGAAAATGGATTAAAATGTGAAATAGAGCTTTAAAACTCAACTGAGTTGACTTTGGTCAATATTTTGAGCAAAAGAATTTGGATCAGTATTTTGACAGTTTCGGTAGGTCCGTATCGTGATTTGAGATTTGGGCGTGTGCCTGAAATTTAATTTGGATGTCCCGAGATTAAATTATCGCTAGTTGGCGAAAACTAGAAGCCTAAAGGTTTAAAGATTTCAAAGTTTGACCACAATTGATTTTTATTGATATCGGGGTCGAATTCGGGTTCTGAAAATTTTTATAGGTCTATTATGTTATTTATGACTTGTCTGTCTAATTTGGTGAGAAACGGAGTTGATTTGACGTGATTCGGATATTCCGTTGTGAAAATAGAAGTTTTAAAGTTTTCTTAAAAATTTCATTTGATTTGGTGTTCGATTCGTAGTTCTAGACATTATTTTGGTATTTTGATCGTGCGAGCAAGTTTGTATAATATTTTTGGATTTGTGTGTATGTGCGGTTTAGAGCTCTGAGTGCTCGGGTGAGTTTCGGATATCCTACGGACCATTTAAACTTTGAAAAGAATCTGGTTTTTTGAGATTCAACTGTCATCTGGTGCCTGGTGCTTCGCGATCGCGAAGCCATTTTCGCGATCGCGAAGAGGAATTTTTGAGCCGTGAGTTTTACCCTTCGCGTTCGCTAAAATAGGCATGCGATCGCGGAAGGTTAGCTCCTAGTACACCGCGAACGCGTAGAGTGGATCACGTCCGCGTAGAAGGAATGAAGGCAGAAGCTGGGCACGCCATTTGTGCTACACGATCGCACAAGTGAGTACACGATCGCGTAAGGCTGAGAAAATGTTCTCTGCGATTGCATGAGCATTTACGCGATCACGTAGAGTTAAAATGGACCAGGCAAAAATTCTTCTACGCGATTGCGAACGAATTCCCGCGTTCGCGATGAGTAAAAATCTGGGCAAACAGAACTTAAGTTCTGGAAATGGGATTTCGTCCCATTTTCCACCATTTTCGATTTTGAGCTCGGGGAAGAAGCTTTTTGGGCGATATTTATGGGAAAATATTGGGGTAAGTGTTCCTTATCCTATATTGATTATATTTCATAATTCCATACTCATTTACATCATGAATCCGTGAATTTATGGAAGAAAAATCAGATATTTATAAAACCTTCCAAAAATATAAAATAAAGATTTGAAAGCCAATCCGATGTCAGAATTCAATAATTTTTATATGGTTGAACTCGTATCGGAACGGGTGTTCGGATTTCATAAGTTTTTATGAGATTTGAGATGTGGGCCCCACTGTCGATTTTGAGATGATTTCGGATTTTAATACGGAAAATTAATAAATTCATATGGAATTAATTTCTACGATTTGTATTGAGTATATTGAATTGTTTATGACTAGATTTGAGTATTTCGGACACGAATTCGCGAGGCAGAGGTTTATTGGATTCTTGAACTTGGTTGCAAAGCGAGGTGAGTGTCTTGGTTAACCTTGACTTGAGGGAATAAAACCCCTGAATTATTTGCTATGTGAAT
Organism: Nicotiana tabacum; assembly: GCF_000715075.1. Classification (NCBI taxonomy): domain Eukaryota; kingdom Viridiplantae; phylum Streptophyta; class Magnoliopsida; order Solanales; family Solanaceae; genus Nicotiana; species Nicotiana tabacum. The sequence goes on along the minus strand of NC_134097.1, from coordinate 12,690,700 downwards.
TTCATGTGCAACGATGTATAGGCAAGGTGACGAGTGCCTACACTTTGTCAATTTAATTGTTTGCTTAATTATTTAAACATCTTAAATTATTTTAAGACACGAATTAATTGTTATAATAATTTTTTCTCTCCTATTCCTTGTCAAATATTAATTCTTGAATTCCTGTAATAATTGTCACATGCTTATTTAATTTATGTGTCTTAATTGTTACTTGACATTTAGCATATTAAATATTATACTGCCTATTTTCTCCCTGATTTTCACAATTAATTGCTACTTTTCATTGTTGTTTCGTAAATGAATTATAATTATTGTATGCCTTGATGCTTAATAGTTTCTCATTGAACGTGGTATTTATTGGAGTATTTTTATTACATTTAAGAGTTATTTAAATATATATGGGGGGATCGGGTTGCACGCCGCAATGAAAATAAAAATAAATATATTGGGGGATCGGGTTGCACGCCGCAACAGAGTTATTTAAAGTTTATATTGGAGGATCGGATTGCACGCCGCAACAGATTTATTTAAATTTATATTGTTGGAGCGGGTTGCACGCCGCAACGAAAATTTATTGAGGAATTATATTGTTGGGGCGGGTTGCACCCCGCAACAGAATTGAATGTGAATATATTGTGGGATCGGGTTGCACGCCGCAACAAAAACTCATTAAAATAATAATTGGTTATGACTGCCGAGTTGGCTTCAATTGTTGAAAAGAGATACCTGTTTTATTTCTATTATTGTTTTTATTATTATTATTATTATTATTATTATTATTATTATTATTATTATTATTATTATTATTATTATTATTATTATTATTATTATTATTATTGCGTACAGGTTAATGTAAGTGACCTACCTTAGCCTCGTCACTACTTCATCGAGGTTAGGCTCGACACTTACCAGTACATTGGGTCGGTTGTACTGATACTATATTCTGCACTTCTTGTGCAGATTTCGGAGTTGGTCCCAGCAGTGTACCATAGACTTGCTCGTATTTCAGCTAACCAGAGGAGACTTGAGCTATAACTGCACATTGTCCGCAGTTCTGAAGTCTCCGTCTACTTTATTTTAGCTATGTGTTTGCTTTCAGACAGCTTTATTTTATTCAGACCCTTATTTGTATTATTCTAGAAGTTCGTGCACTTGTGACTCTAGTTCTAGGATGGTATTTAGATATCGCGATTATTATGGATTAATTCAGACATTATTTCTGCATTTTTTTCCTTGGTATTAATTAATTTAAAATTTTGTTAAAATAGCTAATTATATTATAACGTTGGCTTGTCTAGCAAGTGAAATGTTAGGCGTCATCATGGTTCCGAAGGTGGAAATTTCGGGTCGTGACATATACAATTAACTTAATACTTCTAATTTTATTCTTAGTGAAAATCTTCGGAAACTACACAAATATTATAACATGTTTAAAGACACAAGTTTCAAATATTTTATATACACAAGTATTATATCATGTCTAACTGATTTCAAAAATCGTCATTTATTTCTTATATTTTGTACCAATTCAAACTGTGTCATATAAATTAAAATGGAAACAATATATGAATTGTGTCTTAGTAATTGTGACGAAAGATGCATTGTTTTAGATAAAAATCCAGACAACGCAGTTGAACCTATGGTTCTTTTCAAATGGCAATTAGAAACGTTATTTAATAATGTATTACAATAGAAGTCGTAAACTATATATATATATATATATATATATATATATATATATATATATATATATATATATATATATATATATATATATATATATATTGTAATGATCCGACCGATCGTTTTGGGCTTTTGCGTATCGTCCGGCGGTTTGAGACCTTGAGTAGCTTCACATCAGATATTATGACTTGTACGCGTGGTCGAAATTGAATTTCGGGAAGTTCAGAGTTGATTTGGAAGGAAAATTCTAATTTCGGAAGCTTTAAGTTGGAAAAATTGACTAAGGTTTGACTTTTGAGTAAAAGACCTAGGAATCGAGATTTGAAGGTTCCAATAGGTACGTATGATGATTTCGGACTTGGGCGTATGTTCGGGTTGAGTTTCGGATCACCGAGGAGCATTTCGGCGCGTATTATGAAAAGTTGGCATTTTGAAAGTTTTAGAATTTCCTAAGTTTGATTTGCGGTGGATTTTGGTCTTATCGATGTCTGTTATGGATTCCTAGCCTTGGAATAGGTTCGTGTTGTGATTTATGACTTGTACGAAAAGTTTGGCGTCATTCCGGAATGTTTTGGAGTGATTCGGACGCGTTCGTCGAAATTTAAAAGTTTGAAAGTTTTAAAAAAGGTTTCGATCGTCGATTAGCAATTGTGATATTATTTGGTGTGATTTGAGACCCCGAGTAGGCCCGTGTTATGTTATAGAACTTGTTGGTAAATTCGGACGGGGGTCCCAGGGGACTCGGGTGTGTTTTGGATAAGTCGCGGATCACTTTGGAGCTTTGTTGTATTGCTGAAGGGCCTGAGTACTGGTGCAATCGCACCTGCGGGCCGCAGGTCGATGCCGCAAAAGCGGTCAGGCAAGCACAGGAGCGGATCCTGTTGGGCAGTGCTGGGACTGCAGATGCGGTCGTTTCACCGCAGAAGCGGGACCACACTTGCGGAGTGGGGCAGCACAGAAGCGGGGGCGCAGATGCCCATCAGGGCCGTAGAAGCGGCCAACGACCTGGCTTGGGTCCTCGCAGGTGCGAGATTGAAGCCGCAGAAGCGGCCGTCGCAGAAGCAACATTTTGGACCGCAGAAGTAGGATTTTCTGGGCAGTGTGATTTTTAAAAATAGGGGTTTGGCTCATTTTCACTTCATTTCGCCCATGTGAGCTGAGTTGGGAGCAATTTTGGAGTGCCATTTTCATCATCTATTATGGGGTAAGTGATTTCTTCACATTATGAGTTAAATACATGGTTTATATATGGATTTAAGCATGAAAATTTATAAAAATTGGGATTTTGGTAGAAAACCTAGAAATTGGTATTTTTAGATTTTGACCATGAAATTGGATATGGAATTGGGAATAAATCATATATTTGAGTTCGTATTGTTATGGGTAATGTTTATCTTCGAAATATTTTGAAATCCGGGCACGTGGGCCCGAGCGTTGACTTTATCGACGCTTCGAGCGGAGTTGAAAATTATTTAAATTGACTAATTATGGACATTAGAGTATATTTTGATTGGTTTGCATATTGTTTGACTAGTTTCGGATCGATGGGCATCTGTTTGAGGTGTTAGAGAGGCTTTGGAGCTGGCTATAGAACTTCGGGGCGAGGTAAGTCCCCTATCTAACTCTGTGAGGGAAAAACTACCCCTAGGTTATGTATTTGTTATGTGCTACTTGTTGCGGGGGCTACGTACGCACGAGGTGACGAGAGTCCGTGAGTAACTAGATTCATGTTATGTCCGGGTAGACTTAGGTTCCCGTAATGCTATAACTGTACTATTTGAGTTGTCCCTTGCCTATTAAATTCCTTTATTTTACGTAACAATTTGAGATTAGATTTGGGTAGAATGATAGACTTGCTATTGTAGACATTTGACGGGCATCATGATTAGCTGCAGAATAATTATACTCCTCTTATAAATTTTTTCCGCGCTATGTGTTTTTATAGAAATATTTTCCTTAAAATTTATAACTCACACGTTTATTTATGAATGGGGTCAATGACCCGTCAAAGCTTCTTATTCTAATGGGATCGGGCCGTCGCCTCGGCAGGATTTTGTACCACACTTTCATCGGAGCGGGTCGTTCGCCTCAGCAGTATAATAGATGCATCTATGATTCGTGCCGTTCGACCCTCAACAGTGCACACAATATGATGGGATCGGACCGTATGCCTCGGCATTTCTATAAAATACTCTTACGAAATCGTGCGTAATATTTGACAAGAAACCAGTGTATCTCCGAGTTTTCCTGGTTTGGATTATGACGACCTATCTGGTGAGGTCCATTATATATATATATATATATATATATATATATATATATATATATATATATATATATATATATTATACTTGTTTATTTCGTTTATTTACTCTGCCTCACATCTGTTTACTTCTTACTGTACATGATTTATTGGACCACTAGTAAGTGTCGATGTTAACCCCTCGTTACTACTTTTTCGGGGTTAGGCTAGATACTTATTGGGTACGCGTTGATTTACGTACTCATGCTACACTTGCTGCACTTATTGTGTAGGTACATATATGTCTGGTGGTCTTTTGGGCGCAAAGACGCAGCCATTGCAGGGACTTTTCCATGATCTACATCCCATGTTACGATCCGCAGCATGCAGAGTCTCCATCAGAGTTATTAATATTCTCCTGTCTAATTTATATTCGAGACAGATGCTGTATTTTATTATATTTCCTACTTGATGCTCATGCACTTGTGACACCGGATTTTGGGAGTTTCTTCTAGGTGATTGGTATGGTAGTGCACGTAATTATTATCATTTTACCCTGCAAATTCTATTTCATACTGACTATTTAATTAATGAAAATTATGATTTTCAAATACTAAAATAAGTAAATAAGTTGGTTGATCACCGTTGGCTTGCCTAACGGCGGTGTTAGGCGCTATCATGGCCTATAGTGAAATTTAGGTCGTGACATATATATTAAAGTTAAAGTTCAATGTTCTGAAAATTGGTATAGTATACTAGTCAATATTCACCGGTTGACAAACAAAATGCACTTATCTTGCCTTTTGCGATTTGGCCACTACCGGTTCAAGAAAAGGTGCGTCACCACTTCCCGCTAATAATACAAGTCTTCGCACTACATTATGGTCATTTTAATTTATTTTAATTTATAATAAATACGGTATAATAGTTTGCTATAAGATTTAAAATTTTCAATAATTTATGTCCGGAGTGGTATCATAGTATGACAATTAGCTTGTCAATGATTATGAACCACATATTTCCAAAAATTAAAAATAGAGTTTCCACACTTGAGTTTAAAATAAATATTTTAAATTTAACTGTTTTTCACTGTAAAATAACATCTCGCGATCATATTAATTTGAATTTCCTGGTGATCAAGAAATAAAATTGAGATCAAATTTATTAGTTATCAACATAATAAGTAACTCGAGCAAACCTTTACCTAGTGAAGGGTAAAAGACGAGAAGTAAGAGGAGAGATGAAAATTATTTCGCATTAGAAAAAAGTTGGGTAGGTAGAGAGATTGCATCTACGTTCATGGGTTCCTCCACTTATAATTATCCTTTGCATAATTAGGCCGGACACTTGGCATTTCACTATGTAATAGTCTTCCTCAAAAGGAAGAAACGACCACATAATCATTAAATTTTAAGAATCATAAATTTTATATAGCGATCTCAATTAATATATAATAATAATTATTAAATTTATAATTAAAATTTAGAAATATTTAATAAATATTCAAGATCGGAATAAAAACTATTGATTCACATAAATTTGTAACTTACTTGCAAGATTCGCTTCGCATTTAACCTTATATTACTTATTAAAGATGAAGTCAAAATGTAGCTAGATTCATGCACTCTTAGGATGGCCCGAATATCGGAGAGATTACTCTCAGGATGTAAAGGGATGAATACTCATCCCCGCCCCAAAACCGGAGGCCATTTCAGGACGCAAAGCCTCATATGGCATATCGAAGTACAAGTCCATGACAATAAATAGATGGACAAATCCTCAACATCATATGGAGGACAAATCATTGGCAACTTAAGGTGCAAAAGGACTTATAATTCCATGGCAGCTTAAGATTGAAAAATTATAGTTCCTTTTAAGGACAAACCCACGAAGAGGCCAACCTAAGGTGCAAAGGGACTTAAATGTCCACCTTAAGATTGAAAAGTTATACTTCCTTTTAAGGACAAACCCGTAAAGAAACCAACTTAAGGTGCAAAGGGACTAACATGTCCACTTTAAGATTGGAAAATTAGAAAGTTTCAACTCGAAGACTTGGTGGACTTGACGACATCGACTTAAACACTTGGCGGACTTTGTAGACTTCAACTTGAAGACCGACAAACTTGAAGATTCGGCGGACTTTGACGCTTCAACCTGAAGAGTTAAACTTCAACTTGAAAAATTAGTAGACTTGAAAACTTCAACTTGAAGATTTGGAGGGCTTAAACAATTCAACTTGAAGACCGGCGGATTTGAGTACTTCAACTTGAAGACTGCAGACTTGAAGACTTTGACTCGAAGATTTGGAGGGCTTAAATATTTCAACTTGAAGAGCGGTGAACTTGAATACTGTCGGACTTAAAGATTTAGCGAACATGAAGAGATATTGAATCCCTAAACTTCAATGCAAATATTTGGTAGCCTCCTAGAAAACTATAATCGTCCCATTGAATACACTGGTTTATCATGGAGGCTTGCGCCCCTCTAAGTCATATGAGATCCAAAGTTCAAAAGAAGAATGATATTGCAGGCTGATTTTCAAGTGCTGGTTGAATGAATTATTTCCATCATACTTCATTTGGATAACGATTGGGGCAATATGTATCTTTTGAACTTATGCGACTGAACTCAGAATGAAACTCTAAGCTGCCTACGTACCTCGGTGAAGAGGATCAAGTCATACCGTAGTTCAACCTAGCGAACTTTTTTCGAGGTTTTCAACCTAGTGGACTTTCTTTAGAGGTTTTCAACCTAGCAGACTTTTTTATTTATTTTTTATGTACTAACTTTTGCCTAGGCTGCCTCTTTCGAGGTTTTCAACCTAGCAGACTCTTTTTTTGTGTGGGTCGTACACAGTTTAGACTCATGCAAGCCAGGAATATAGAAACATGCAGTTTACGCTCATGCGTCAAGGAGCGTTGTAACTTCAAGGATAATACTTCTTCAAAAACTTGCCATTGATAGGGCCGATTCTCATGCCATCTGTATCAACCAGCTTTTAAGCCCTACTTGAATAAGCTTCTTGCACGACATATGACCCATCTCATTTTGCAGTGAACTTCTCTACAGGTTTATGGAAAGTAATAATGGGTCTTCTTATGGCAAGGACTTGATCTCCTACTTGAAAGGAACTTGAGCGAACTCTTTTATTGAAGGCGCGAGACAATCGAAGTTGATAACATTCAAGACTCTGTTGAGCTTCCAACCTATTCTCATCAAGGGCCTCGAACTCAGCTAATCGAAGTCGAGCATTTTCTTCAGCTATGATCCCTTCTTGAATAGCTAATCGTAATGAAGGTATTTGACGCTCGAGTGACAAAACGGCTTCGACTGCATAAACGAGTGCATAAGGGGTCGCTTGTGTCGGTGGACTCTTAGTTTCTATCACCTTATGTTTCAGTTTTATGTGAAAACTTTTTTTTTATTCCGTTTCAAAAAAAAAGTCACATTTTTTAATTCAGATACAATTAACTTAGTATTTCTAATTGTATTTTTAGTGAAAATATTTGATAATCACACAAATATTATAACATATTTATAGACACAAATTTCAAAAATTTGATAGCTACACAAATATATTATAATATCTAAGATTACTAATTTCAAAAGTCTTTATTTATTTCTTGAATTTTGTGTCTATTCAAATTGTGTCATATACATTAAAATGGAAAGGCAAAATACATAAGTTGGCACGTGAATTATGAACCAAATCCCTGTTACACACTTTCTGTGGGCAAAAATAATATTACACACTTAACCTTTTAAAAGTGTGTCTAATATACACCTCATTTGATCAGGGCTCAGCATGTTGATAGAAGCGCGTCTACCAATATAAATACTGTCTAATTATATATTTAATGCCACATGTCAGCAAATCCCTCATCTTCCCCACCCTTCCTCCGTCTCTCTCTTCCGCCAGCCAATCTCCCCCCCCCTCCTCCCCAATCCCTTCTCTTCTTTTTTTCCCTCAAAATCATTACCTCTGATTTCCTCTTAAATAAATATTTTGCGTTAATATCAGGCTTCCAATCTCTTTCCTTCTCTAGCCTCATTTTTTATATGTTTGATTTCATTCACATTTAATAAAATCTTGTCATCATCGCAAATTTTTCTATTAGTATAGTTTTTTTCTTGTGAGTAATTTTGGCTACATCTATCGCGTGCATCTGCTTTTTCCTTTAATTTTGCGGTTATCTATCTCAAATTTAGAATTTCTAGCTTTTGACGTTGAAGAGGAGGCTGAATGTTTTATTCTGAAAGTTGGTGGTGGTGCAACAGCCATGGGGATGACAAACAAAATTTTGGGAGAGGAGCTATAAATAAAAATAGCCAATTTATATCTTTGTTGATGTAGATAAGCTTCAGTAAATATGGTACCCGAGGAGTTATAGAGAGAAGGCCGTTCTTTTTCTATTTTCGATCTACCTTTGCCATTGTTGCGCTTTTTCATTTTTTAAGAATGGCCCTGTTGTGGTGGTGATACGATGGTGTGAGCCATGGCTTATTGGTTTTTGATACTTTTATTTCTTTCTGGGATTAAATCACTTGGGCTCCTAATTTTTGGGTTGAATTATGTGTTCTGATTTTTCGGGTGGTCCATGGAGAAGGAGATTGAGGTGGAAGAGATGGGGTTGAAGAAGATGAGGGTGTATGTGTAATTTTATATTTTTCTTTTTCTATTTATGTTAATGACACGTGCCACGATCTTATTGGTGCGTGACATTACCCACATTTAGATAAAGTGGTCAAGAAAAAAGCGATGTGTTTTAGATACACTTTTAAAAGGTTGAGTGAGTAATATTATTTTCGCTCACATAAAGCGTGTAACAGAGATTTAGTCCATAATTCGGGTGCCAACTTATGTAGTTTGCAGAATGGAAACAATATGTGAATTGTGTCTTAGTAATTGTGACGAAAGATGTATATGAATTTAGATAAAAATCCCGACAACACAGTTGAAGCTATGGTTCTTTCCAAATGGCAATTAGAAACGTTATTTAATAATGTATTACAATAGAAGTCGTAAACTAGATATATATATTCAAGTTAAAGTTCAATGTTCTGAAAATTGGTATAGTATACTAGTCAATACTCACCAGTTGACAAACAAAATGCACTTATCTTGCCTTTTGCCATTTGGTCACTACCTGTTCAAGAAAAAGGTGCGTCCCCACTAATAATACAAGTCTTCGCACTAAATTATGGTCATTTTCGTAAGAGTGTATCTCATGTTTAGCTTTGTTTGACTAATTAATAGAGAACTCCTTGTGCGTATTGCCTTCTTTATCATTGATGACGTAAAGAAACCAATGATTAAAGCATTGATCATATCTTAATTGTGATGTCTCTTTTACAGTACAAAAATTTACTTTCCCAACCACCCTTCATTCCAGGTGAAATTTAAAAAATATTCAAATTTATAAATGATAATTGAAAAATAACAACAATTTCAAAAATAATTTAAATTTAGGTATTTTACATGTAAAGATAAAATCTTAATAAAAATACTGTTAAAAATTCAGAAATATTTCAACATAATATGATGTAGTTCGAATTTTTGACATATGAACTTCGAGCATAATATGCTGGAATTTTATAATGTGTTGGAGTTCCATCATAATATGCTGGAAGTTTATATGTATGAGTTCCATAATCCCTGCATATTATGCTGGAACTTTCCGTGTCCTGAAATTCCATAATCCCGCATATTATGCTGAAACATTTCGTGTTTCAACAAAACAATAACTATTTTTCGATGAATTCACAAACACTAGCTACTTTTCGATTATCGGTCCGAAAAATGTCTATCATCTGTTGTTACGATCTTCATTCTCCATCACACCTACTACTTGCAAACCCATTTGAAATGGATTCTTTAATAAACGTTATGTTCGAGTTCGAGTCAGCTTTTATACTTTCGATTAATTTTACGAAATATTTATTATTTCCTTCTCTTTATTTTAATTAATTTTTTGGATTATTTTTATACATATTAAGAAATTCACCTTTTAGCATTAATTAATAATACAACTGACCATATTAATCTTAATTTTTCATTAAAAATATAACAAAAACTCCTAGGCTCTTTACTCCAAGGTAACTTTAAAAAACAGAAATTAATTCCTTCTTGATATCTGAATAAATCAAATATTGTGAACCACAAAAAAAAATTAAAAAATTAATTAAAATCGGCGGGAGGAAGTATTTTTTACTAGAGTAATTATCAAGCAATTTTATTCAAAAACTCACTTAATGTTTTATTTTTATCATAATTTTCGACCTACTTCATTAATTATTAGACTACACTCTTATATCCATTTTGAAAGGATCTTATAATTTTTGTTTTCATATTCAGCCAAACCTTTTCCATTTCTTCAACTTTTAGCTCCTAGCCTCTAACTTGTATCTTCATACCTTAAAATTTGTGATATTTTAATGTTTCGTTCTAGTAGTTTTTCACCCTTCTAGCTAGAACTTTACTGGTTCTTTGTTAAAAGAAAAATAAAATTTTACTGATAAATTTTTCTGAGTATAATTTTATATATTTCTTTGATTATTCTCTTCAAATATCTCCGTGATTTGAGGATTTAAGCAACATATTCTGCGAAAAATAAATTATGTGGACCTTTGTATTTGATCTCCAAGAAAAGATGTTGTGTTGTGAAACTTTTTAAACTATTTGATTGTCAAGAAATTTTTGGCCACATCTTAATCTTTTTGTGAATATTTCATGAGTTTATGGAATTTTTAAGATAGAACTTTACTGGTTTAGATTATCTCTCTTAATCAATTAAATAAAAAAAATACAATTGAAAAAACCAAAATATTCTTTATTGTATACTCCAGTTATTCTACTATATAAGAAGTGCCAAAGAAAACAGGTGAAGTAGGTACTTCTTCGTTGACATGCCTACTTTACCCAAACGAATATCACCCCTAACTTATCATATTATTACGGGAATGCCATCACACGATTTAGTGATAAAAAATTTGAGGCATTTTCAAGGCCACTGCATAAAGACTGTCATTATCAGATGGGCCCCACTAAAATTTATCATTTCACACCATCATTTGCAATTTGCAATTTGCAATTTACAATTTACACGTTTATCTGCCTATATTTAAGCTATCAATGATCATGTAGGCCCCACTAAATTTTATCTATCTCTCATCTCTTTTATTATAAAAATGACTATATATACTAATTTATTTTAAACTCAAGCGTGTAAATAACTATCGGTTAAAAGTTAAATAAGAGAAAGGAAATAAACTTTCATTTCATCGCGTCCATTTTTCCAAAGCCATTTCAGTTAACTTTATTTGTAGCTTAGGTTTGTTAAACTAATTGCTGGATGAAAAAAGAAGGTTAAGCAATATTTGAGTTGCTTCAAAAAAGGTTGTTAAATCAATAACTAATATAGTAAACCTAGATTGAATCTAAGGAATTTTTTTGAATAATTAATGCATATAACAAAAACTCCAGCTAAATAAATAAGAGGGATAAATATTATTTGTACAGAATTTAAAGTTTTAAAATTTGATCTTCTCCAACTTTTGAATAATTCTGTGTGATTAGTACTAAGAAAATCTTTCTTCTCTATGAATAATGTACATTACAGAAACTCCATGTGATGACCCAAAATATTATCTTTAAATTTAATAATTATTTCTGTGTTCTAATACCTCGAAAAGCACTATTCACCATTCCTCGACTTGCGTGTGCAGTCCGTATAAGTTTTCAAAAAGTTTTTGTATCAAGAATTGATTAAAATGTGAAATAGAGCCTTAAAACTCAATTGAGTCGACTTTGGTCAATATTTTGAACAAACAGACTCGGATTAGTATTTTGACAGTACCGGCAGGTTCGTATCGTGATTTGGGACTTGGGCGTATGCCCGAAATTTAATTTGGAGGTCCCTAACTTGAATTATCGCCAGTTGTCGAAAACTAGAAGCCTAAAGGCTTAAAGATTTCAAAGTTTAACCACAAATTGACTTTTATTGATATCGGGGTCGGATTCGAGTTCTGAAAATTTTTATAAGTCTGTTATGTCATTTATAACTTGTGTGCAAAATTTGAGGTCAATCGAACTTGATTTGATAGGTTTCGGCATCAAATGTAGAAGTTGAAAATTCTTAAGTTCCTTAAGCTTAAATTGTGGTATGATTTATGGTGTTAGCGTTGTTTGATATGATTTGAGGTTTCGACTAATTTTGTATGATATTTTAGGACTTGATGGTGTATTTGGTTGAGGTCTCGGGGGCCTCGAGTGAGTTTCAGATAGTTAACGGGTTGAATTTTGGACTTGGAACTTTGCTGGAATTTTTCTGATGCACTGTCTGGTTTCCTTCTTCGTGTTCGCGATAAGGGTCTCGCGTTCGCAAAGAGGAACCGGAGGCAGGCAAAATTTACTCTTCGCGTTCGCGAAGAAGGGACCGCATTCGCGAAGGGGTAAAGGGCAGTGTACATCGCGAACATATGGGAGCGTTCGCGTTCGCATAGAAGCGCGAGGCCTGGTCGAGCACCAAGCGATAAAGCTTCGCGTTCGCGTAGGGGAGACCACGTTCGCGAAGGCCAAGTTTGGCAAGGCATCGTATTCGCGAGACTGCCCTCGCGTTCACAAAGAAGAAATCTGGGGCAGCACAAAAATTTGATTCGCGAACGCGAGGGTGCTTATCGCGTTCGCGAAGAAGAAATTCTTGGACAACACAACTTAAGTTCTAGAAATGGGATTTCGTCCTATTTTTCATTTTTCAAGATTTTGAGCTCGGGTAAGGCGATTTTGGGGCGATTTTTACGGAAAAATATTGGTATAAATGTTCCTTATCCTATATTGATTATATTTCATGATTCCATACTCATTTACATCATGAATACGTGAATTTATGGAAGAAAAATCAGATTTTTATAAAATCTTCCAAAAATATAAAATGAAGATTTGAAAGCCAATCCAATGTCGGAATTCGATAATTTTTATATGGTTGAACTCGTATCGGAACAGGTGTTCGGATTTCGTAAGTTTTTTCAAGATTCGAGACGTGGGCTCCACTGCCAATATTTTAGATGAATTTTGGATTTTAATCCGAAAAATTAGTAAATTCATATTAGATTAATTCCTACGATTTGTATTGAGTATATTGAATTGTTTATGACTAAATTTGAGGATTTCGGACAAGAATTCGCGAGGCAAGGGTGTATTGGAAACTTGAATTTGGTTGCGAAGCGAGGTAAGTGTCGTGGTTAACCTTGACTTAAGGGAATAGAACCCTTGAATTATTTGCTATGTGAATTTCATGTGTAACGATGTATAGGCAAGGTGACGAGTACCTATACTTTATCAAATTAATTATTTGCTTAATGAATTTAACATCTTCAATTATTTTAAGACACGAATTAATTGTTATAATAATTGTTTCTCACATATTCCTTGTCAAATATTAATTCTTGAATTCCTGCAATAATTGTTACATGCTTACTTAATTTATGTGTCTTAATTGCTACTTGACATTTAGCATATTAAATATTAGACTGCATATTTTCTCCCTGATTTCCATAATTAATTGCTACTTGTCGTTGTTTGTTTCATAAATAAATTATAATTATTGTATGTCTTGATGCTTAATAGTTTCTCATTGAACGTGGTATTTATTGGAGTATTTTTATTACATTTAAGAGTTGTTAAAATATATGGTGGGATCGGGTTGCATGCCGCAACGGAAATGAAAATAAATATATTGGGGGATCGGGTTGCACACCGCAACAAAGTAATTTAAAGTTTATACTGGGAGATCGGGTTGTACGCCGCAACAGATTTATTTAAAGTTTATATTGTTGGAACGGGTTGCACGCCGCAATGGAAACAAGTTGAGGGAATGTGACTGCTGAATTGACTTCAATTATTGATATTATTTACCGGTCTTACTACTATTTCTGTTATTATTATTATTATTATTATTATTATTATTATTATTATTATTATTATTATTATTATTATTATTATTATTATTATTATTATTATTATTATTATTATTATAATTGTGTACAGGTTAATGTAAGCGACCTGCCTTAGCCTCGTCACTACTTCGTCGAGGTTAGGCTCGGCACTTACCAGTACATGGGATCGGATGTACTGATACTACACTCTACACTCCTTGTGCAGATTTCGGATTTGGTCCCAGTGGCGTACCATAGACTTGCTCGGATTTCAGCTACCTAGAGGAGGCTTGAAGTATAACTGCACAGCGTCCGCAGTTTTGAAGTCCCTGTCTACTTTATTTTAGCGTGTGTTTTCTTTCAGACAACTTTATTTTATTCAGACCCTTATTTGTATTATTCTAGAAGCTCGTGCACTTGTGACTCCAGTTCTAGGATGGTATTTAGATATCGCGTTTATTATGGATTATTCACTTTATTTCAGACTTTATTTCCGTATTTTTTTTAATTATTAATTAATTTAAAATTGTGTTAAAATGACTAATTATATTCTAACGTTGGCTTACCTAGCAAGTGAAATGTTAGGCGCCATCATGGTCCCGAAGGTGGGAATTTGGGTCGTGATAGTTGGTATCAGAGCACTAGGTTCTCACGAGTCACGAGCAAGCTTAGTAGAGTCTGAAGGATCGGTACGGAGACGTCTGTACTTATCTTCCAGAGGCTACAGAGTTTTGGAATAATTCCAATTCTTCCATTCCTTCCTTATCGTGCGGCATTGATTTAGCTTGAAACATACATCTCATATTCCTTTGTATCCACTCGTGTATGACATTGCGCACTCGGTATCAGTTGTGCGTCGACGGTTCGTAATGCCGCGGATGGACTACGAGGGAGCCAGATATGCTCAAACATTGCCTCAGTGTATGGTTTCGATTGAAGATGTGGACGTATTGAGAGATCACCCAGTAAATCATGTGGGGGGTACAATGGACCTTGGTATCTAGTTGATTTATACGAGTTGTGAAGGTTAATATTGTGGATCATCGGACGTGGTGAACTATGACTTCGCGCCGAGTGGGGGAGTCCACTATCAATGGATGTATTGCGGGGTCATGTGTTATATCAGTTTTGGCCTGAAATTATATATGTGGTACTAAAAGGTTCCCCAAACATTTTTCACATATTTAAGGCCTGAGATTTTGTAGAGGATAAGGTTAGGACTTGCGGTATATACGCCTCTTTAATAATCCTATACTTCAGTACCAAATGAGTTAGAGAAATAACTTTAAATTTACAGAAGGTCTACTCAGCGTGGACGCCATGGTTGTGGATTTTGGGGTGCTTCGGAGGAAGTACAGTGGTTGACGAGATTCTGTACTATGTGGTTCGTGCCAAGATTTGTCTGTATAGAGCTCTACTTTTGTGATCGTTGTGTATAAATAGGGGTAAGGGTTACCCCAAAGAAGAATCGAAGAGTATGTTAAGAAATGGGTCTGCTCAGCAGTGTTGAGTCAGCATAACAAAAGAAGAAATTGACCTTGGGAGAGATAATTCTCCACCGGTGTTTGTGGCAAGCCTATGAAGAGGGCAGACCAGCCAATGCAACACCGCCCACTTGGCTCAGTTCTCAAAAACGCTTTTGAAAGAGTTTGTTTCCCGGACTCTCCGTAATACGTGGCACATAGGGTTTGAACTGTTGCGTCAGGTCACCATGACAGTGTCAGAATATGCCATCAGGTTCAATAAGTTAGCCCGTCATATTCCTAATTTGCTTCCTATAGCCAGAGAGCGAGTCCACAGACTCATTAAAGGACTCAATTATGATCGTAAAATTTTGTACGACTCGGGAGCTACAGGTTGACACTTTATTTCTGCTAGTGGTAGAAATTGCCAAGATCTTAGAATGTGTTCGGGGTGAGGTAAAAAGGAAACTAAGGATACCAAGACATCTCGAGGTTCTAGAGGATTTAATGGATTCAACTATGTGAGTATAAATCATTATGGCGGGGGCTCGGGCAGTCGGCCAGCCCAGTCCGCACATTGGATTATTCGGGGTGCTCCAGTAAGTTCTTTTAATGCACCACTGACATAAGTTTTCTACTATGGTTATTCCAGTTATCTGGCACAGACTCAGTATGAGCAGCCAAACCCACAAAGGGGTTGTTATGAATGCAGTGATACTAGGCACATCATGAGAAAATTGTCCCAGACTTGGGAGAGACATATTTCATCAAAGCACTCAGGCTACGTGCCCCATTGCAGTTACTACACCACCCACACGACCAGTTAGGGGTGAAGGATGGGCGGGTAGAAGGCGTCCTAGAGGTGGAGGCCCAGCCATTGATATATTTATTTTATGGTATGGCGGAGGTCGCTACATCAAATGGTGTCGTTACAGGTACGACCTCGATTTAATATAAAGGAATAATTTTGTTAACTTGATTCGGTTTTGAGTATCGAGACGAGTTCTCCTATTGTGCTCCACTTATGAGTGAGCTTCGTAATTCTATAATCTATTTATGTGTTTACTCATGTTAGGAGATTTAATGGAGATAACTACACCTATCATTCCATGTTGTTCACTAATAAGAGCGACGAGGCTAAATGTGGCTTTCTGTTACTCATTTCGGTAAATTTTGATATAATTTTCGGATAATTAATTACAAATTGTGAATTATATGCCCTACCGATGTGAGGTTCATTATGTGTTGTGATTTTCTGTAACCGAAATTATTTAAAAGGAGAAAATGGAAATTTTCGATTGGCACGATGTGCATATTACTTGTGATTCAGAACTTAGGACAAGATCCTTGTATTTTCATATAAATTGATATGTTTAAACCGGGCTACGAGTTGCGGTGGAAGTTATATAAGGACGAGATCCTTGTGAGAAAAATTTTTGTGTTTAAGTTCTCCCTTGTGAAATTAAATTTGTACTATAGTACTAATAGGGAGTCATGCCTGTTAGGCTTATTTGAAAATTCTTATATGAAATTCTCTGTGCATATTTGCCAAATTCATCTTGTAATTATTGAGTTTTAACCTACTAGGTAGGTGCCCTCCCAGGTGGCGTTAAATGTGACTCGTTAATTCGGGTAAATAATTATGAGGTCTTTATGCCTCGCATCTCGTTATCAGTATTGTGAAGGTTTGAAATGAGATTTTTGTTAGCATGAAGTTAATTGATGATTCTGTAATTGATTATGAACAACTATTAAGACCAGATTGACCCAGAAGGGTGCCCCATTTAGATGGCCAGACGAGTGTGAGTTGAGCTTTCAGAAACTCAAGACCGCTTTGACTACAATGCCAGTGTTGGTATTACCCACATGTTCAGGATCTTATACGGTGTATTGTGATGCATCTCGCGTTGGGCTTGGTGCAGTATTGATACAAGATGGCAGGGTGATTGCATATGCGTCACGGCAGTTGAAGGTTCACGAGAAGAATTATCATGTTCATGACTTAGAATTGGCAGCCATTGTTCATGCGCTGAAGATTTGGAAGCATTACCTTTACGGTGTCTCATGTGAGGTATTTATTGATCATCATAGCCTTCAGTATTTATTCAGGCAAAAGATCTTAATTTGAGGAAGAGAAGATGGTTGGAGTTGTTGAAAGATTATGATATCACCATTTTGTATCACCCCGAAAAGGCTAATGTGGTGGCTGATACTTTAAGTAGAAAGGTTGTGAGTATGGGCAACCTTGCATATATTCTGGTTGGTGAGAGACCGTTAGTTGTAGATGTCTATACTTTGGCTAATCAGTTCGTGAGGTTAGATGTTTCAGAGCCCAATCGGGTTCTAGCTTGCACAGTCGCTCGGTCTTCTTTATATGAGCGTATCAGAGAGCGGCAGTATGTTGATCCTCATTTACTTGTCCTTAAGGACACGGTATGGCACGGTGGTGCCAAACAGGTTACTGTGGGGGAAGATGAAGTTTTGTGGATGCAGGGTCGTATTTGTGTTCCTAATGTGGATGGGCTTCGTGAATTAATTCTGCAAGAAGCCCACAGTTTCAGGTATTCTATTCATCCAGGTGACACCAAAATGTATCAAGATTTGCGGCAACATTATTGGTGAAGGAGAATTAAGAAGGATATAGTTATGTATGTAGCTCGGTGGATTAATTGTCAGCAAGTCAAGTACGAGCATCAGAGACCTAGTGGTTTGCTTCAGAAGTTAGAAATTCCTGAGTGGAAATGGGAGTGTATCACTATGGATTTTGTTGTTGGGCTCCCACGGTCTCAGAGAAAATTTGACGCAGTTTGGGACATTATGGACAGGTTAACCAAGTCACTACATTTCATTCCAGTGGCAGTTACCTATTCTTCAGAGCGGTTAGCTGAAATTTACATTCGTGAGATTGTCCACCTTCACGGTGTGCCCATGTCTATTATTTCAGATCGAGGTACGCAATTTACCTCACACTTCTGGAGGGCTATACAACGTGAGTTAGGTATGCGGGTTGAGTTGAGTACAACATTCCATCCATAGACAGATGGACAGTCAGAGCGCACTATTCAGATATTGGAAGATACGCTTCGCGCTTGTTTTATAGACTTTGGAGGTTCATGGGATTATTTCTTGCCACTTGCGGAGTTTGCTTATAATAATAGCTACCAGTCAAGCATTCAGATGGCTCCATATGAGACATTATACGAAAGGCGATGCCGATCGCCAGCTGGCTAGTTTGAATGGGGAGAGGCTCGGTTGTTGGGTACCGATTTGGTATAGGATGCCTTGGATAAGGTCAAGTTTATTCAGGATCGACTTCGCACAGCTCAGTCTAGGCAAAAGAGTTATGCTGACCGTAAAGTTCGTGATATTGCATTCATGGTTGGAGAAAGAATATTGCTCCGGGTTTCACCTATGAAAGGTGTAATGAGGTTCGGAAAGAAGGGCAAGTTGAGCCCTAGGTATATTGGACCCTTTGAAATTCTTGAAAGGGTGGGTGAAGTAGCCTACATGCTTGCACTACCACCTAGTTTATCAGCAGTTCATCCGGTGTTCCATGTGTCTATGCTTCGAAAATATCATGGTGATCCGTCCCATGTACTAGATTACAGCTCAGTCCAATTGGACAAAGATTTGACTTATGAAGAGAAACCGATAGCTATTCTAGCCCGGCAGGTCCGGCAATTGAGGTCTAAGAGTTATCCTTTAGTTCGGGAACAATGGAGAGGTCAGCCGGTGGAAGCATCTACCTGGGAGTCAGAGTCGGACATGCGGAGTAAATATTCACACCTTTTCAGCAACTCAGGTACTTTTTCTAATTTCGTTCGAGGACGAACGTTTGTTTTAGAGGTGGAGAATGTGATGACCCAAAAGGCCATCTTTAAATTTAATAATTATTTATGTGTTCTAAAATCTCAAAAAATACTATTTATCATTCCTCGAGTTGCATGCACAGTCCGTATAATTTTCCGAAAATTTTTTATATGAAAAATTGATTAAAATGTGAAATAGAGCCTAAAAACTCAACAGAGTTGACTTTGGTCAATATTTTGAGCAGACGAACTCGGATTAGTATTTTGACAGTTCTGACAGGTCCGTATCGTGATTTGGGACTTAGGAGTATTCCCGAAATTTAATTTGGAGGTCCCTAACTTGAATTATTACCAATTGGCGAAAACTAGAAGCCTAAATGCTTAAAGATTTTAAAGTTTGACCACAAATTGACTTTTATTGATATCGGGGTCAGATTTGAGTTCTGAAATTTTTTATAGGTCCGTTATGTCATTTATGTCTTGTGTGCAAAATTTGAGGTCAGTCGGACTTGATTTGATAGGTTTCGGCATCGAATGTAAAAGTTAAAAACTCTTAAGTTCCTTAAGCTTGAATTGTGGTATGATTTGTGGTTTTAGCGTTGTTTGATGTGATTTGATGTTTCGACTAAGTTCGTATGATGTTTTAAAATTTAGTGGTGTATTTGGTTGAGGTCTCGGGGGCCTCAGGTGAGTTTCAGATGGTTAACAGGTTGAATTTTGGACTTGGAACTTTGCTGGAATTTTTCTAATGCATTGTCTGGTTTCCTTCTTTGCGTTCGCGATAGGGGGCTCGCGTTTGCGAAGAGGAACTGAAGGCAGGCGAAATTTACTCTTCGCGTTCGCGAAGAAGGGACTGCGTTCACGAAGGGCTAAAGGGCAGTGTACATCGCGAACGCGTGGGAGCATTCGCGTTCGCGTAGAAGGGCGAGGCCTGGCCGGGTGCCAGACGATAAGGCTTCGTGTTTGCCTAGGGGAGACCGCGTTCGCGAAGGCCAAGTTTGGCAAGGCATCACGTTCGCGAGACTGCCCTCACTTTCGAGAAGAAGAAATCCGGGGCAACGCAAAAATGTGTTTCGTGAACGCGAGGGTGCTATCGCGTTCGCGAAGAAGAAATTCCTGGACAGCAGAACTTAAGTTCTGGAAATGGGATTTCGTCCCATTTTTTATTTTCTAAGATTTTGAGCTCGGGTAAGGCGATTTTGGGGTGAATTTCATTGAAAAATATTGGGGTAAGTGTTCCTTATCCTATATTGATTATATTTTATGATTCCATACTCATTTACATCATGAATCCGTGAAATTATGGAAGAAAAACCAGTTTTTTATAAAATCTTCCAAAAATGTATAATGAAGATTTGAAAGCCAATCCGATGTCGGAATTCGATTAGTTTTGTATGGTTGAACTCGTCTCAGAACGGGTGTTCGGATTTCGTAAGGTTTTCTGAGATTCGAGACGTGGGGCGCACTGATAATTTTTGGGATGAATTTCGAATTTTAATCTGAAAAATTTGTAAATTCATATAGGATTAACTCCTACGATTTGTATTGAATATATTGAATTGTTTATGACTAGATTTGAGGATTTCGGACACTAATTCGCGAGGCAAGGGTGTATTGGAAACTTGAATTTGGTTGCGAAGCGAGGTAATTATCGTGGTTAATCTTGACTTGAGGGAATAGAACCCTTGAATTATTTGCTATGTGAATTTCATGTGTAACAATGTATAGGCAAGGTGACGAGTGCCTATACTTTGTCAAATTAATTATTTGCTTAATTAGTTTACCATCTTCAATTGTTTTAAGACACGAATTAATTGTTATAATATTTGTTTCTCTCCTATTCCTTATCAAATATTAATTCTTGAATTCCTGCAATAATTGTTACATGCTTACTTGATTTATGTGTCTTAATTGCTACTTGACATTTAGCATATTAAATATTAGACTGCTTATTTTCTCCCTGATTTTCACAATTAATTGCTATTTGATATTGTTTGTTTCATAAATAAATTATAATTATTATATGTCTTGATGCTTAATAGTTTCTCATTGAACGTGGTATTTATTGGAGTATTTTTATTACATTTAAGAGTTGTTAAAATATATGGGGGGATCGGGTTGCACACCGCAACGGAAATAAAAATAAATATATTGGGGGATCGGGTTGCACGCCGCAACAAAGTAATTAAAAGTTTATACAGGGGGATCGGGTTACACGTCGCAACAGATTTATTTAAAGTTTATATTGTTGGAACGGGTTGCACGCCGCAATGGAAACAAGTTGAGGGATTGTGACTGCTGAATTGACTTCAATTATTGATATTATTTACCGGTCTTATTATTATTATTATTATTATTATTATTATTATTATTATTATTATTATTATTATTATTATTATTATTATTATTATTATTATTATTATTATTATTATTATTATTATTATTGTGTACAGGTTAATGTAAGCGACCTGCCTTAGCCTCGCCACTACTTCGTCGAGGTTAGGCTTGACACTTACCAGTACATGGGGTCGGTTGTACTGATACTACACTCTGCACTCCTTGTGCAGATTTCGGAGTTGGTCGCAACGGCGTACTATAGACTTGCTCGGATTTCAGCTACCCAGAGGAGACTTGAGGTATAACTGCACAGCGTCCGCAGTTCTGAAATCCCCGTCTACTTTATTTTAGCCGTGTATTTTCTTTCAGACAATTTTATTTTATTCAGACCCTTATTTGTACTATTCTAGAAGCTCGTGCACTTGTGACTCCAGTTCTGGGATGGTATTTAGATATCGCGTTTATTATGGATTATTCACTTTATTTCAGACTTTATTTTCGCATTTGTTTCTTTGTTATTAATTAATTTAAAATTATGTTAAAATGGCTAATTATATTCTAACGTTGGCTTGCCTAGCAAGTGAAATGTTAGGCGCCATCACGATCCCGAAAATGGAAATTTCGGGTCGTGACACTCCAAAACTCCAGTTAACGAAGAGAGATAAATGTTCTCTTCATACATTCTTTTGAAGTGAAAATAACGTTTAAAAAATTAATTTTCTTTACTTTGGGAATATTTTAGTATAATTAATTACTATGTCACATAATGATATTTGATTGAACGTAGAACTTAAGCCAGAAAGAACGACTTTTTGTATATACTAACAGTATCTTTAGTACTTGACCGTGATAAATATATCGAGATATTTCTATGGTTAATTAACATCATTAAGAGAAAACTGAATTTTTTTAAATTAAAGAGTTCCTACATATAAAAATTACTATTATTCTTTTCTTGGAAGAGTAAAAGTGAAAGACTATCAAATATAATAACACAAAGATAGTAGAATGATTCAATCAACTTTTCCATTATAAACACGATCAAAGAGTAGTAAAAACATATCTTTATTTTTGGGAAAGATTAAGAAAAAGAGTGTAATATAAAATAAAACAAATAAGATAAAAAAAAAATATTGAACCATGTTTTCCAATTTGATCAATGATTTACTTAGTTTCATCAAACAAATAAGATAGAAAATGTTGAACAGTGTTTTCCAATTGGATCTACAATTTACTTAGTTTTGGAAAATATTACCTGGTTAAATATTTATATCGGAAAAATCCCTTTGAACATTTTTTTGGCTATATCCCGGCCCTAGCTGTTCCTTTTATTACTTGGCTCATCCAAAAGGGAAACTGAAAATTCATGACACCTTACGTCAAATATAGTGCTAAATTTTGTCAAATGTGGCTTCATTATCTTTGTAAATTATCCTGAAAAGCGTTTGTTGCTAACAGTTGTTTCACGATCCATTTAATTACTTTACTTGATCCGTTAAAATTTGACATAGATCATTCATTTCTCAATCCCACTTAATATTCTTATAAAAAACATTAGAGAATTTTTCAAAAATTACTATTGTTTAGTGACTATTAACTTCTTAAAACTAGCATATAAATAATTACTTTCTATAGCTACTATTTAGTTATTACGTGACTGTATTCGCTGTATTTGGGCTACAGTATTCATGAATACAGTAGCGGAATTGGCCTAAAAAATAGGAGAGTCCAGATGTGTGACTGTATTCGCTGTAGTCGCGCTACTTTATTCGTGAATACAATAGCGAAATTCGCCTAAAGAAATAAGGGAGCTTAGCTGTTTAATGACGAAAAAAGGATCAATTAGTGTGTATCACTCCTAATTTAACTCAACAAAATTAATTCTACATAAATTTCGATGCTACTGTGTTGTATTTCAGGTATTCGCGCGACAATATTTATAAATACAGTGAGGTAATCCGCCTAAAAAATAGAGATTATAGATGTTTAATTTTGTATTCCATGTATTCGCGCGGTTGTATTTATAAATACAGTGAGGTAATCTGCATGTATATATTGTATTCAATTCACATTATTCAATTCGACTGTATTCAAATAATAAAAAATCACAAAACACAGTGATATTTGGTTGTATTAAAAAAATATAGACCTTCGAAATACATAAATATAAGAGAAAAATAATGTATTTAGACAAAAATATAATATTTTTATTGTATTTGTACATAATATAATGTATTTGTATCATTGTATGTGACTAAATGGCAAAGAAGAGAAGAAAGTTCGTCGGAGATGGCATTTTCCGGAACAAAAACTCGGCCCTCAAATCTTCTCCGGCGTAACCGTGGCCAGATCGATCTTTTTCCCTAAGAGGATGAGCCAATAGTGGATGATGACGCCGACGACGATTCTGACGACGACCACGATGATGACGCCGACGATTTTACTGATCTGAGGGAGAAGATAGAGGATTGAGAATCTTGCTGATAGAGAGAGAAAGAATATAATTGGCGTATTTTATGACTCAATGATAAATATTCAAGATCGGAACAAAAACTATTGATTCACATAAATTTGCAACTTACTTGCTAGATTCGCTCCACATTTAACCTTATCTTTCTTTTCGCTTATTTGAGCTACAATTTGTGTTTGACCAAATTTTTAAAAAGTGTTTTCAAGTGTATTTTTTAAAAGTGCTTTTTTTAAAAAAAGTACTTTTGAAAGAAGCTATTTTTTTAGCTTCTCAAAAATAGCTTCAGCTTCTACTCAAAAATCCTTTTTTCCTTCTAAAAGTTTGGCCAAATACCTTAACTTTGAAAAAAACAACTTTTGGCAACAACAAAAAATACAAAGAAATTCACCATTTAATATTAATTAGCAATAAAATTGACCATATTAACCTTTACTATCTCTTCACATAAACACTCCTAGCACATACTCCAATACTATTTACTCTAAGGGCAATGTAGAAAAAATAATTAATTCATTCTTGTAATCCGAAAAAATCAGATATTTTGGATCCCAAAAAATAAAAAATAATCACTTATTGTGGAATGGAGGGAGTACATAGTTATTTGTCCAGAGCGTATTACTTGTCAAAGCTCAACTTATATTACTTATTAATGATGAAGTCAAAATGTAGCAAGATTCATGCACCAAAGGATATACTAACTTGTTTGGATGGTGTTTGACAAAAAAAAAAATGTGACTCTTGGTTCAAATAATTAAATTTATATGATTATGGGTTAAACTTAGATAATAATAATTTTTCTAGATGTAACTTCCGAAAGAGTGATCAGCATCAAATAGATCTGGTAGAGAGGTGATAACAGTATGCAATAACTATTTCAAAAAGCATGAGTAATAATGTAACATTTAATAGCAATGGATAACAATAAATGTCACTTAAGTAAATAGGAGGAATGTTTACCCAATAAAGGACTAGCTAGATGGTTGTTCCTCTTGACAATGATGAGTGACAGACAAATCCTTGAATGTTCAAATTATTCTCGGATCTAATGAAAAGGTATGGAATAATATAGACAAGAATCTTGGTGAAAAGTATGGATCTAATTTCACATGCCTCATATCATTGTCTCTTTTTCTATTTATATTAGACATATTCCTAATAGTACAAGTGTAGTGAATATCTAATAGAATATTCTCTTAAATATCCTATTTTGAAAACTAGTCGTTACAGCTTCATCAATAGTGCTCGACTTCGACTATTTTCAACACCTCGACCACGGCTCTCGTCGACTCTTCGGCTATGAGTCTTGTTGCTTCCTGCTCCACCTCGATTAATGACGGCTCAAGGATTCTTTCTTTAGTGTTATATGCACCCTCCGCTTATTAAGGCCGACCTCAGGTGGGCTTGATGAGCGGATTCTATTCATTGCGGTCAAAATGATTGGACGAGCTGATCGGGTCGTGATAATTGAGGTGAGGCAACATGGCCCTTCGTGAGCCGCAAACTTTGGAGTTGTGTTGTCCATGAATCAAGGTGACGTCATGACGTCATGCATCATTATGACATATTTTCCCGATGCGTTGCTTCATTTCCCATGCGACTTTTGATTGAATCTGACGTTTCGGTTATGAGTGCCAGGTAATGATGAGCCAATTTCTTGGTTCTGAAGCCTGAATTCCTATAAATAGGGATGTGAGGGTATAATTTCAAAATTTACAGACCTCTTGCACCAAAACCCTGTGTCTTCTTCTTCCTCTTCCATTGTTGTGCATCTTTCTCCTCTGTTCTAGCGATCCTTATTGTCTTTAATTCTCCGTTTTTTGATACCTTCCTCTCTTTCATTAAATATATGTCTAACGTACCTTCTGGGCCCAGGGAGGGAAGTAACCCGGTCCCTCTAGCGATAGTTTTTCCTCCCCACGAGGAAGGGGTACCCGCTGCCATTGAGGACGGAGGCTTCCCTAAGGTGGAGGAAATTCGCATGTGGCCATTGAGGTGAACCAATGTTCCGATCTCGAAAAAAGCATTCATGGTGGAACTCGTTCTGCAGTTCGAAACACCCAAAATATTGGAGAAGACGATATCAGCTTGTGTATGATTTTTGAAATATTTCAAGCTCAACATGTAGCGATAGCTCAGTTGCAGAGCCAAACCCAGGCACCGAGCAGGCCCGAGCCCGGTCCACCCCGAGAATTCACCCACAAAACGGGGCCAGCTGTAGTAAGATCAAGTGAACAAGAATCGAGGACTAATCCCGAAATTATTAGGATGCTCGAGGAACTGACAAAACAAATTGAGTGAGGAGAAAATAGGATTGAAGCAAACAACAAAAAAGTAGAAACTTATAACTCCAAGGTTGATCAGATCCCGGGGGCACCACTAATATTGAAGGGCTTGGATTCCAAACAATTCGTACAAAAGCCCTCCCCCCCCCCGAGCGCAGCTCCCAAACCGATCCCCAAGAAGTTCTGCATGCCCGAAATTCCTAAATATAATAGGACGACCGACCCCAACGAACATGTCACCTTTTACACATGTGCCATTAAAAGGGAATGATCTAGAAGACGACGAGATCAAATCTGTATTATTAAAGAAGTTTGGGGAAACCCTGTCAAATGGAGAAATGATATGGTATCATAATTTACCGCCTAACTCTATCGATTCTTTTGCTATGCTTGCGGATTCTTTCATAAAAGCACATGCTAGAGCCATAAAGGTCGAGACCAGGAAGTCGGACCTTTTCAAGGTAAGGCAAAAAGATAACGAGATGCTAAGAGAGTTCGTATCTCGTTTCCTAATGGAATGAATGGATCTACCACCGATCACGGACGATTGGGCCGTTCAAGCTTTCACCCAAGGACTGAACGAAAGAAGCTCGATGGCTTCACAACAGTTGAAGCAGAACTTGATCGAGTACCCGGTTGTTACCTGGGTCGATGTACACAATCGATATCAAACGAAGATTAGAGTCGAAGACGACCAGTTGGGTTATGGGTCCATTATTAAAAGGGACATCGACCGAGAACCAAGGTTGAATAAGGACCGATACCGGTCGTATTATGGAGATCGTAGGGGTAGCGAACCGGGATGCAACTCCGTACGAGGCGAAAAGAGAAGTGATCGAGGCCAAGGGTCTCGAGGGCTGATGAATAAGAATGGGTTCGACAGGCATACCGGACCTAAGGAAGCACCGCGGTTATTAGATATAACTTCAACATTGATGCATCCGTCATCGTGTCGACTATCGGATGCATCAAAGATACTAAATGGCCTCGAGCATACTATGATTCTGGAGATTGAAAGAACCCTAAGGGAGGAGAGTCGTAGGGAAATTTTGGAGAGGTTGAAAAGCAAATATTTCGAGTACCATGGCAAGTATTGGGAGTTTCTCGGGCGGTTTGGTGAGGGCGGCAATTTGCAGGCTCTTCATGTGAATTGAAGGAAAATGATGACGAGATGGTGAGAGTCATCGAGAAGTGTAGTGTCCTTCAGGGTACGCTGAGGAATAGGGAGGAAGAGCTTAAGGTTAGCACAACCATAGAGGCCCAATGCGGCGACCTTCAAGCGCAAGTGGTTGAGCTGCACATGCAATTAGAGGAATGTCGATTCCAGATGGAAGTTATTAATGGCGAAGTCACCAAGAAAATGGAAGAGTAAGAGAAGGCAGAGGCGGCGTGGTTAGATGCTCTGAATAAGGTGGAGTCCCTTGAGGTGGTGATTCGGACTCTCTGTTCTGAGCGGGATAATGACTCAATGACGGCCATACTTAGGGAAGAACGACTTGATGAAATGATCGAGGAGTTGGAAAGAGAGGCCTATGTTCTCCATGATCGAGTGGTTGTCTTGGAGCCCGAGAAGGACTAATTACTGGCATAATCATCCTCTTCATGTACTTTGCACTATCCCAACGTTCCTCGGGACTTATATGAGGAGTGGATTCATGCCGAGGCCCAATTAGATATCATTGGAGATCTGCATGCGGTGGGGTCCATTTCTGATAAAGACTTTGAAGGCATTCGTGTGAAGGCCCGCGAAGCCCGACGTGCTTGTAGGTATGATCCTGCTACACCTGAGGCCGGCGACAGCGACGATGAAGGTGTGGATAGACTTGAGGAGGCTACATGGTACGATACCGCATACCCGGAGGGCGAAGGCGATAGTGGCGAGGGGGACCAAGGTAGCGAGGGCATTGGTGGCCAAGGCGGTGATGGAGCAGAGGATTGCGATGGTAGTGCTCAGTAGTCTTCTCTTCTTCTCTTTTTTGCAAACTTTTATTTATTTTTGGCGGCGTCTTCATGAGCCTTTATAAAAAGTAATTTACATATGAAATGCCAAATTTGTTCTATATATCTACTTCTTTTCCTGTGGTTTGTTTTCTGTACTTGTATGTTTTTTGCTTCTATTGCTTATGCGTCGGAACATGGTCGAGGTCGTCGACTTGTTTGGTTGTGATCTTTCTTTAGATTACAGCCGAGGGCCGATAAGTATTTATTCGAACAAGGTCGATCATAACTTTTTCTTTAATGTTGCAGCCGAGGATGGCTGTTAGTTCGGCGAGGAAGAATGCGGCCTGAACTTAGTTATGGTCGAGTGCCAGTAGGTGTTAGTTCGAACAAGGTCGAACATAACCTATATTTAATTATTGCCTAGGGCCGGCATGTGTTAGTTCGAACAAGTTCGAACATAACCTGTATTTAATCATGGTCGAGGGCTGGTAGGTGTTAGTTCGAACAAGATCGAACATAACCTGTATTTAATCATGGCCGAGGGTCAGTAGGTGTTAGTTCGAACGAGGTTGAACATAATCTGAATTTAATTATGGTCGAGGGCCGGTAGGTGTTAGTTCGAGCGAGGTCGAACATAACCTAAATTTAATTATGGCCGAGGGGCCGATAGGTGCTAGTTGGAACTAGGTCGAACATAGCCTGTATTTAATCATGGCCAAGGTACGGTAGGTGTTAATTCGAGCGAGGTCGAACATAACCTGAATTTAATTATGGCCGAGGGCCAGTAGTGTTAGTTCGAACATAACCTGTATTTAATCATGGCCGAGGGCCGGTAGGTGATAGTCCGAGTGAGGTCGAACATAACCAGAATTTAATTATGGCCGAGGGCCGGTAAGTGTTAGTTCGATTGAGGTTGAACATAACCTGAATTTAATTATGGCCGAGGACGGTAGGTGTTAGTTCGAACAAGGTCGAACATAACCTGAATTTAAGAGAAGTGTGCTGGTAAGTGTAAAGTTTATTGCCTTGACATTGTTGCATTTGTTACATACTTGGAGAAATTTACAGATTTTGGATGTTGGCTAGCATTTCAGTCCTAGTCCGGGTCTATCTAGACCCTTAATTGGTTGATCTGGAGAGTAGTGAGAGGTCGAGCAATGAAATAGTAACCAGGTCCTTGCCTTCGCGTACTTCGAATTAGAGTTCCTTTCGTCGCCTCGTTAAAAACCTCCTTGAGAAAACCCAACTGGGACAAAACTCAAGTGAGGGAAAAAAAAGTACGACTTGAGGGACGCTTTTTCTTTTAGAAGTTGAAGTATTTCAGGTGGCTGATATTCCAGTTGTTTGGTAGTAGCTTTCCTTCCATTGTTTCTAGTTGAAATAATCCTTTATCTTCTTTTGCTGTGATTTTGTACAGGTCGTCCCAATTTGTTTCCAACTTGCCTTTCCTGGGATCTTTGCTCACCTGAGTTTTAGCTTTTAGTACGTAGTCCCCGACTTTTAGTGGCTTGACCTTTGCTTTCTTGTTATAATAGCGTTCTACTTGCTATTTTTGGGCGATCATTCTTATATAGGCCATATCTATTCATTCGTCGAGTTCTTGCCTTCTTCCCTCATCATTGTTTGTGCCGCTCTCATGGGCGTACCTTATACTGAGCTCTCCGACCTCGACTGGTATTACCGCCTCGGTCTCGTAGACCAAAGAATAGGACGTTTCTCCTATGCTAGTGTTTGGAGTGGTTCGGTAGGCCCACAACACTTCTGGAATACTTTTGGCCACAGTCCCTTGGCGTCCTCAAGCTTCTTTTTCATGATGTTTAGTATTGATTTTTTGGAGGATTCCGCTTGGCCGTTGCCCACGGTATGGTACGGGGTTGAGATTATTCTTTTGATATGCCATTTCTCGAAAAATTCTGCGATTTTCTTTCACGTGAATTGGGGTCCGTTGTCGCAGCTGGTTTCTATGGGAAGGCCAAATAGGCATATGATATTTCTCCATATAATGGCTATTAATTCATGTTCCTATATTTGGGTGAAGGCTCATGCTTACACCCACTTAGAAAAATAGTCCGTTAAAACCAAAAGAAATCGTACATTACCTCATCCTGCCGAGAAGGAGCCTACGATGTCCATTCCCCATTTTATGAACTACCAAGGTGAGGTGACTGAGTACAGGTGTTTGCCCGCCTGGTGAATCATTGGGGCGTACCTCTGCAATCGTTCGCATCTTTTCACGAAATCTGCATCTTGTTTTTCATGGCGGGCCAGTAATATCCCGCCCGTATAAGGCATCAGACCAGTGCTCGATTCCCGAAATGCACCCCACAATGGCCTTCGTGGATTTCTTCAAAGATGCGCCGAGTTTGGTTTGGTCCCAGACACTTTGCTAAAGGGCAACCATAAGTTCTCTTGGACAAGTCGTTGTGGAAGATACTGTATCTGGCCGCTTGCATTCTCAATTTCTTGTCTTCTTTTTTATCGCCTGAGAGTGTGTCGTCCTGCAAGTATGCGATAATACGATTGTGCTAGTCCCAAGTTAAGTTAATGGTTCTTACCTCAACTTGGTCTAGCGATGAGTTGAGGAGATGGACCATATTTTGGTTTGCTGTTGTGATGCTTTTGGTGGTTGCGGCTAGTTTAGCGAGGCTATCTGCCTTGGCATTCTGTGCTCGTGGAATTTGGTCGAGCTGACATTCGTCAAACTCAGGTAGCAGCTTGCAGATTTCGGTCTGGTATTTTTGTAATCTTTGTTCCTTGATTTGGAAATCCCCTATGAATTGGTTGACTACGAGCTGGGAATCACAGCGTAGTTTTAACCTTTAGGCCCCATAGTTATGTGATAGTCCCAAACCTGTATTGACGACCGCGTACTCGGCCTTGTTGTTAGTCATGTCCGGGCACCTTATGGACTAGCGAATTATTTCGCTTGTTGGGACTTTAAGTACGAGTCCCAAGCCAGACCCTGACACGTTAGACGCATTGTTGGTATATAGGACCCAAAGGTCTTGTGTTTGGGGGGAAATTTGGATGGCTTCCCTTTCGTCTTCAGGCATTATTTTTGCGCTGAACTCGGCGACGAAGTCAGCGAGCACTTGTGACTTTATCGTCATTCGCAGCCGGTACGTAATATCGTGCTCGCTTAGCTCGATGTCCCATTTGGCCAGCCTTCCCAATAGCTCGGGTTTATGTAAAATGCTTCTTAGGGGGAAGTTGTGGCGACCGAGTTGGGATGACATTGGAAATACGGTATAAGCTTATGTGAAGCTACGACTAAGGATGTCACTACCCAAAACCACGTGACTGACACCCGGCACACTACCCGACCCGAGCAAACCAAACCATGTGATGCACCCAAATCATATGCATGAAAACCAATTTAACTACGGAAGCTCCTGGAAAATCATATACATTTTCAAGTTAAATAATAAAATATTTTTCAATTCAAAATCACACCTCACGTCTTTCATGATAATAACCATAAAACTAAGTAAAATAAATATACTTTCATGTTTGTCATGTGCAACCCCGTTATTACAATCTTTCACAACTATCTGTGGAGCCTCTATACCAAGAATAGAACCAACAGTTGGAGTAATTACAACAAAATAAAATAAGAAAGAACATGATAGCTACCACAAGATAAAAGTGGTGCTTCATAATACCTCGGAAAGAGAGTCATCATAGCCTGACCGCATGTCACGTATCATACATCATCCTGAAACATGTAAAGTAAACAGGACCCTGGAGGGGGCCCCTAAGGGCTGAGTACACCACAACAGTATTCAATAAGTGTCATAGACTCTCTCTAACTTAAGTTCTTGGGACAAACTTTATAAAACTAATGCACCAATATTTAATATAAAATGATAAGAAATTTTATCAATTCACGACCCTTGTTATTTTAAATAACAACCAAGTGAAATACAACCCACAATATAAACTGCTAAAGCATTTACATAAATCCAAGATTTTGGATAAAATCATACAAAATCATTCCGTTTGCTTTAAGTCATCGAAATCACTTCCTGTTCCTTAGGCCTAAATATAAGAAAATCATCATTACCTTTTACTAGGAGTACTATACTATCATCGACACAAGAAGGTCAACTAGGTTATGTACCTAGCGGCAAATATCATATACCCTACTTGCTCAGGTCGTCTCATCGTAGTGCCGTACAAATCGACCCAGCCATGCTAATAATAGCACAAAATAGTACTCTCTCGAGGGCTGTAGTCTATACCACAAAGTGGCTATCTACGCCTACACCGGCACGTGTAGTTTTATGACAACAAATACGATATATCCGAAGTCAATCTCGGTGAACACAAGTAACTCCCAAAACATTTGATACTTCAAAATAGATTCATAGTATAGTAGCCTCAAATGATCTATTTTTATCAAATCATAGCATTTATAGAAAATCTAAATCCTTTGAACAAATAATTAAATAAATAACCTTTTACATGCTAAAGCCTTTAGCAATTTAACATCAATCTTTAAAATATACCACAAGTGCTATTCTGTTCGTCAATTTACAAAAGAAATACTTTGCATGAAAACTTATCTTTAGCACTCAAATATGTATACTCTTGTCAATACGTAAATTTTGATAAAAACTTATAACATTTACCTTGAAAGTCACTTTGCCAACAAGATTTAAAATAAAATTTTATAAAACGGCATGACACTACATATGCAACATAATATTCTAGTACATGGAGACATCCGTACTTGTTTGTCCCCACAAGCACGAAAGAATATTTGCAAACAACTTAAGTATTAACTCGAAACATGCTTTTAGAGAAAGTCCCTCAAGAAGAGTAAGTTTTAATCAACTTACCTCGCTTTCACTTTATTAACATTCACAAGCTTTCAATCCTCCTCCATCATTTCAATGTTGATTAAAATGCTCAACATCCCCAACAAGTCGATATCTACAATTAGATATCCTAATTACATCAAACTATGACCTAAGATATTGATCAACATCCATATATGGCTCACAAGTTAGCTACAAGCCTCCAACTCAAATCGCCAAATAGTTTTACATGCTAGACCATTCAACTTCATTCTTATGTTTTAATACCCATTCGAAGTCATTAAGATTACTACATCAATTGTCCATTGCCACCAAGTTACTATTCATCGTCTTCCATAATCAACACTTGCAAAATATACAATTCGAGTGATTACGTAGTTGATCACTTCGATCTTTTGCTAACAAATAATTCCATAGGTTCATTGTATTCATAAATTTCAATCGCCAAAATTACCATTCATCTTCTCTCTTATTTTCTCAAAAGTACTATTTATGCCATGAACTAGAGTTTTATAATCCAATCTTTCAACCATTAAAATCTATAACAAATGGTTCAAATACTTCTAACTACTCATAATAAATGAGTTTGAATCATTGGAATTACCTCTAGTAGATTAATCTTGAAAAATTACAACTTTGATGATTTTTGTGTTCTTGAGGATTTGATGAAGAAATCTAGTATTTGGATGTAAGAATGATGTTAGAACTCATGTATATTGAGTAATAATCAGCCCAAAACATCATTAACAACTTACCTTGGTTGATTGGACTTGATTTGAGCTCAAAATCGCCCCTTCACTTCAAGAACCCTAACCCCCAAATACACAAAATACCATTTTCCCCCGATTTTATAATCCCAGAATTCTGGGTTTCGGATGCGGCCCTGGATGCTTCGCATCCCCACTTCATTCCTCTTTGAAGTTCGGATGCGGACCTGGACGCTATGGAAGCACTTTACTGCCAACCTCTCTTTCGGACGCAGCCTCGGATGCTTCGCATCCGCAGGCCCCTCCGCCAGCCTTTGGTAATTTGGTCATAACTTCTTGTAGGAATGTCTAAATGACAAACGGTTTGAAGTGTTAGAAACTAGACTCAAAGATATTTCATTTGAAAGGTTTTACATCACATAACCAATTATATATATGTATATATAATCGTCCAAAGTTTGATCTTGTGCGTACTCATTTGGAACTTTAGTCAATAATGTAATTTCCAACTTGACTTAGACTTAGGGCTCTCCTTAGAACCCACATCACTTATAACATACCTCGTACACTTATTATCATATCCAATTGATGTCCATCATATTAATAGTCCTCGTTTGCACACAAAGAAATATAATTAGCGCACATCAACTTTATTAATAACGCTTAAGTACTTCGAAATTTTCCGGGGTACTACATTCTCCCCCACTTAGAACATTCGTCCTCGAATGTTTTACAAGTGTCACGACCTAAAATCCGTTTAGTCGTGATGGCACCTAACCCAACCCGCTAGGTAAGCCAATTATCAACTATCCAATTCCATTAACAATTATTAAAAAAAATTTAAGTAAAGAAAAATCTTAATCTTATACAATCCCCAAGAACTGGTAGTACAAATCATGAGCTTCTAAGAATAGAGTATACAAAGCTGGTATGAAGTAAATACATCATCTATTTGAAAAGTACATAAACAGAATTTTATCAATCTAAGACTACCATGAACAAGAGGCAGCTACAACAGAAATGCAAGTACATCTTCAGATCTAGCTCCCAACGAACGCAGCAACATCAGCGGCCAATATCTCACGCAAGATGCAGAAGTGTAGTATGAGTACAACCGACCCCATGTACTCAATAAGTAACTAACCTAACCTTAGGCTGAAAGTAGTGACGAGATCGTACCAAGGTCAAAATCCAACTTCCATAACCAACAATAGTTCATAACAATATAAAATAAGTAATACTCGAAGTAACTCAGAGATAAAATGCTCAATAAAATCATGATTTCTAAAAATAGTTCTGTCTTTCAAGTACATCAGTGAAAACCCAAATCGTTTACCGAAGTTACCAAAAATATGAATAAGATTGAAAATAATAATTTTCCAAAAAATCCTTTCAATGGTAATTAAGATGTCTCATTTTCTTTTCAAATAAACAGTGTAAAACAAATGCATCACTATGCCCATATGTCATGTGTGCATGTCAATACAATAATGTATGTGATGCACCATGCTGACAGCCACATGTGCTCACACTCTCGAATACGCAACCACTCGGTACTGTATATGGCCCATACGGCCCAGGAAAGATCCATCCCAGAATATACACATCAACTGATCATCAATCACTCAGTACCGAGTAGAGCCAATCCAGCCCGTGGATAAGATCCATCTCCAGGTATATAATGCTTCGGACAAGATCCATGTCCGGGGAAGATCCATCCCTCAGTAATATCAACCGCGCTCACCGGGGATGGGCCAGTCTGGAGGACTTGAGGCCAGGATTAGACCGCAACTTATGCTTGGTAGCTTCAGTTGTAACTTGTACATTTGGACTCATATGTCTGGTATTTTCCCTACGTGTGGAGTTTGTGGCTCGATAAGCGGTGGAACGGTTTTGTGATGAGTATGATGTAACTGCGAGATGTGTTAAGACGATTTGAATGTGACGAGAAGTGTTTCCTTGGAATGTAAAGGAAAGGCCATTGGGTGCTTGATTTTCGTTTCGATGTGACGTACAGTCTCGAGTATGAATATTTTGAAGGATCTTTCACTTTGTTAAATTTGAGGACAAATTAAATTCTCATGTCTGGTTAATGAGTTTGGACTCAGATAGACTAAGTGATCGCATAGTAATTGTGACTGCGAAAAGGTATAACAAGATACCAATTTGAGGCTAAGCAGGTGGGTTATCCCCTGCGGAGTAATCTACATAGGTGTGTTCCTTATAATGTGAATGGAGAGTTTCTTT
This sequence comes from Nicotiana tabacum, assembly GCF_000715075.1. Taxonomy (NCBI): domain Eukaryota; kingdom Viridiplantae; phylum Streptophyta; class Magnoliopsida; order Solanales; family Solanaceae; genus Nicotiana; species Nicotiana tabacum. The sequence goes on along the minus strand of NC_134097.1, from coordinate 12,654,766 downwards.
TCTGCCAGCAGGGCGTATGTGTTGAGATTTGAATTTGAATCTAGTTGAGAAAGTTGACCTAAGTGTTAAGAGAATGAATGCGAGCTTAGCGGACGATTGAGGCATTTGTTTTTATGGTTGGCGTTGTATGAGCTTGAGAAGAACTTTTCGTTGAACTGACTACAGCATTATGGCAGTAATAAAGTATGCGTATTGTGAGTTATTGAGTATTTGAATCTATGGCTTTGGGCCAAGTGGGGGAGCCTGCTATTGACAATTCAATTCATGGTTTAAATTTTAGTTTTGGTCTGAGGCATACTTGTGGATTAGTTATGACTTGCAGAGGTTGAGATCGAAGTTGACCCAAGTACTGAAATTCCTATATATGGGTTATATTGCACTTTACGAGTATATAAAAATCATGGGATGAGTGAGTTGTTATATGTGAATAATGTAGTGTGCACGGAGTGTGAATTTAATCGGTGGTGTTAAGGCAGGGTTACCTCTTTGAGTGTTGTTGTGCTAATGGGGCACGTGACTTTCAGTCTGTTTGGGCAGTGCAATTTAGATTTAAGCAAAGTGGGTGACTCTCGAGAAGATGCTAATGGATTCAAAAAAAATGTATAAGTGGCAACTGAAAATTTTTCGGATTCGTATATCGCTAGAATCAGTTATTTATATTGAATGGTGTCGAGACTTGTGAAAATTTTGTATGACTATGGATTCTACATTCCAGTATAAGAAAGGAAAGAGGAACATTTTTAAATTTCACATATGATCCTTTAGAGTGGACGTCTCGGTTATGGTATTTATGGGGTGCTTAAGAAGAATACAACGGCTTATGTACCTTAGGGCAATGTGGTTTTATGTTAGGGCATCTTATAGTTAGTTGTGGTTAAAGATCGTGGTGTTTTAGCAAGGATAAGTATCAATCTGAAAACAAATTCGGAAGGGACTCAAAGAAATAGGACGACTTGGTAGTAGGTTAGATCAGTATGGTAAGAGATATGATCGGTTATTTGGGTGCTTATGATGTGGAGGTTTTCTACAGGTGCTTTGTGGAAATACTCTTGGGTTGGGCGACCTGCGTGGCTTGGTTGAGTTAGAGAGATTTAGTTCTGATGGCTTGATTATGTGCAAATAGATTCCAAAGTATTCTTGATGGTTTCTACCATGGTTTGAACCGGATATTTTCTACCGGTGTGGGGAACGTGTTGTGTATTTTGATTTCCTCCTGGAAGGAAGCAAGAGGAAGTATTCTAACTGATCGGGTATGTAATTTGCTGGCGACTTAGAGTGTTAACAAGGTTCTTGTGTTTTCATGTAATGGCCTAATAGAGGCGGCGCGTGGAGTGAGACTGAGATTTGCATGATTCTGTTTCAAAAGGGAGGTAATGAGTTTATGGAGAACAAACAATTTCTATTATTGTCCCTTGTGGTATTACCCGAGCAGAGTGTACATTCAAAAAAATAAAAGGGGAACACTGTGTTTTGGACCTATAGATGTTTTGTTGGTATTGCGGTATTTGCCTGATTGATAGACTGCCGATATTCAATTTTTTTTATGTGGCACGGAAGAATTATGGAAGTATTCCTCGTGGGATGAACGTGTATGGGAGATGTGTTAGACATTCGGGTGGTGGAGTTGGGATCAAATATGATGTTTCATGTGTTCTATGAATTTGGGAGACTGGGAGTTCTCAAGTGCAGATTGTTTCATGGTTGCGGACTGTGAAGTCGTGGCCGAAGCTAGCCAGCTGATAGTATGTATTATGATTCAGTCGTTGTGGATTTTCGGAGGGTTATTTATCTATTTGTGGGTGACTCGAGTTGATTTGGGGGTCCATTGGTCGGCCCAATTAGGATGTGTATTCTACACCGAGTCGAATTGGTTGGCTCCATACTGCTATTGTTGAGGGATGAGCCATTCGGTTGGTGTTGGGCTTATTCGTGTTCTAAAATGATCTGTGAGTTACTCTTCTATGCTACGAGGAGTTGTGATTCGTTGGCTATAAGCACGCATGGTACGGTTCTATTTGGGCTTTATAGCGAAATTTGAGCGAGATGAGTAATTGGGTATTGCATGGTTGATGGCGTATAGGTTATGTTATTTCGAGTTTTGTGTGGCATTGTGTCATCTGCTTCTCCATGGTTATGATAATGCACTTTGAGTACTTGATGTTGGATTGCACGTGGTTATTGATTTTGAGCATGGTGGCTGGGGTATTTCATATAGACCAGTGTTTGGATGGGGTCACACATTGCAGCAGAGTTATGTTAAGGTATGAACCCTGTGTTAGAATCGTGTGATGGTTCTACGGTGTGTGATGGATTTTTCAGCATTTTGTTGTGGCGGTACTTGTTAACCTTGCGGGACAGTTCTCTCGTTTGAGTCATTTTCCATGATTGAGTACATTTGAATTGTTGCGTAATTGTGCACGGATGACACGATTTGTGGATCTGAGTTATATTGGTGCGGCATGTCGGTGGGACAGTTGTGTTTAATAATATATGGTCATGGGACCTAGAATAGATACTATCAGGTTTGAAACGGTATATTTTGGGAGGCTGGCATTGAAAGTCGGCTTAGAAAGTGATTATGGTTCTGGTTGGGGTGAGAGAGAGCTCCATGACTTGTTGATCTGATAAAGGATTATGAGATTTCCACGCGTGTCTTTCATTTTACGCAGTGTACGAAGGTTTTGGAATGAGGTTTTGTTCGATATGGGTTTAATACTAGTACTTGGTTGGTTTGGAGTAGTTACTCTGATCAGTAATGGTGCTACGAGCATGCGAGTGTGTAATATGTTAGGTGACTATATCCGTGGTCAAGGTTATGGCTTGATGCAGCTTGTTCACACTCATACAGTGTGTAGATGTGAGATTCGTGTCTTGAAAAGAAATTCGGAATGTTGAAAAATTGAATTTCAAGGTTTTTGGGCTGAGGTTAAATTAATGATTTTCAGTTGTGTTGTGCTGTCAAGCCTATATAGAATAGGGTGACGTGGATCACCCCTGGGTACGTGCGTGGTAAGATGGAATAGTGACTTGATGGCTTAGGAACAACTCTTGGCACGTTCGAAGACGAATGTATGTTTAAGTGGGGGGAAATATAACGACCCGACCGATCGTTTTGAGTATTACATCCCCACTTATCCATTTACTGCTCAATTTATGCTTTGCAGTTGTTTTATGACTTACCAGATTAATTGGTTCGGGCCCGGAAGGATTTCAGAGTGAAATGAGACACTTAGTCTCATAATTAAAAACTTAAGTTGGAAAAGTTGACCGGATGTTGACTTATGTGTAAACGACATCGAATTTGAATTATGATGATTCCAATATCTCCGTATGGTGATTTTGGACTTAGGAGCATGTCTGAAAAATTATTTGCAGGTCCGTAGTGGAATTATGCTTGAAATGGCGAAAGTTGAATTTTTGGAAGTTTGACCGGGGAGTTGACTTTTTGATATCGGGGTCGGTATCAGATTCTGGAAATTGGAATAGCTTCGTTATGTCATTTATGGCTTATGTACAAATTTTGAAGTCATTCCGGATTAATTTGATGTGTTTCGGCACAAGAGATAGAATTTGAAAGTTCAAAGTTCATAGATTTTGATTTGAGGTGCGATTCGTCGATTTGATATTGTTAGGTGTGATTTGAGGCTTCGAGTACGTCCGTATTATATTATAGGACTTGTTGGTATGTTCGGATGGGGTCTCGAGGGGGCTCGGGTGAGTTTTGGAAGAGGTTTGGAGCATTTTGGAAGATTTGGTTAAGGCTGGAATTTTTCTGGTTCTGGTATGACCGCACCTGCGGAGTGTTGGGCGCATGTGCGGAGCCAAAAAAGCGGCAGTGCCATCGCATAAGCGTGTAGGGAGCTAGGCGTGAGGATCGCAGATGCGGGTGCTTGGACGCACCTGGGCAACTGCAGATGCAGTTCACGTGCGCAGGAGCGAGCATCGCAGATGCAACCATGGCCATCACAGAAGCGGCCTGGCTCGCATATGCGTGCCTTTTTCCGCAGAAGCGATGGTCGCAAGTGCGACCTCTTGTCCGCAGATGCGGAAGTCGCTGAGCAGAAGCTTTAAAATCGTGGGTTTTGGTTTCTATCTTCATTTTCGGATTTTGGAGCTCGGTTTGGGCAATTTTGGAGAGGAATTTTTCCACACAACTTGGGGTAAGTATTCTTGACTCCCTTGTGATTATATTCCATGAAATAATCTTCGTTTTCGGCGTTAGAATATTGATTTTTGGAGAGAAATCTGAGGAATTTTCTACAATTTCATAAAAATAAATTTTCGAGATTTGAACACTCATTAGGAGTCGGATTTGAGTGAAATTAGTATGGTTAAACTTGTAATTGGACAGGTTTTCGGATTTTGTAAGTTTCGTCGGATTCCGAGACGTGGGCCCAAGGGCTATTTTTGGAGTGTAATTTTGGATTTTGTGAGAAAAAATATTAGTATTTTGATATGGAATTAATTCCTATAAATTGTGTGGACTGAATCAAATTTATTGTAGCTAGATTAGAGCCGTTCAGGAGTTGGTACGCAAATAATGGGATTTTGGGAGCATTGTTTAGCTTGCTCGGCATTGAATTCGTCTTGTTCGAGGTAAGTAACTCTTCTAATCTTGGAGCTGGGGGTATGAACCCTGAATATACGTGTTATGTGTTTGGTGTTGAGGTGACGCACATGCTAGGTGACGGGCGTGTGGGCTTGCACCATGTGAGCTGTGACTCCGTCATTTCTGTGGTACTGTGTAGTTACCTGAACTTGTTTGAAATCATGAAATCTCTACGTACTAGAGTTATCAAAATTTGATTCATGCTATAAACTATGTTTAGGCTACATGCTTATCCTGTTGGGACCCACCGAGGTCATTTCTGTTGTTGAGTTATTTGCTTTCATTGCATTACATACTCAGTCATACGCATTCATATGCATATCATATCTCAGTCTCTTTTGTTATTTATTGATACATCATATCATAATTTTCGGGCTAGTTTCATTACATTGTGAGCCCGTGAGAGAGAGAATGAAGAGATTGATGACGGAGTGAGGGCGTGGGCCTGATTGATTCTGATATTGATACTATGGCGCATGAGTTGTCCGTGTGGTTTATAGTTCTTGGGCTGAAGGAGCCCCTCCGGAGTCTGCACTCATCACCAAAACATAGAATACTCATCTCGAACTTCGTTCATGGAATTATGAGTCAGCGATACACAGCTGATATCGAGCGCTCATGTGCGTATACGAATGCATGGAAGGAATTCAAAGAGTTATGTCTCAAGCTGAATTAATTCCGCACGAGAAGCAAAGAAATATGGGAAGTATATATCCTAAATTCCATGTACCCTCTCGAAGATAGGTATGGACGCCATCATACTGATCCGTAAGACTTTACTAGACACTTGCTCATGACTTGTAGAACCTATGAACCTAGAGCTCTGATACTACCTTGTCACGACCCAAAATCCATTTAGTCGTGATGTCACCTAACCCAACCCGCTAGTTAAGCCAATTATCAACTATCCAATTCCATTAACATTTATTAAAACAATTTAAGTAAAGAAAAATCTTAATCTTATACAATCCCCAAGAACTGGTAGTACAAATCATGAGCTTCTAAGAATAGAGTATACAAAGCTGGTATGAAGTAAATACATCATCTGTTTGAAAAGTACATAAACAGAATTTTTTCAATCTAAGGCTACCATGAACAAGAGGCAGCTACAATAGGAATGCAAGTACATCTTCAGATCCAGCTCCCAACGAACGCAGCAACATCAGCGGCCAATATCTGTACGCAAGGTGCAGAAGTGTAGTATGAGTACAACCGACCCCATGTACTCAATAAGTAACAAACCTAACCTTAGGTTGAAAGTAGTGACGAGATCGTACCAAGGTCAGAGTCCAACTTCCATAACCAACAATAGCTCATAACAATATAAAACAAGTAATACCCGAAGTAACTCGGAGAAAAAATGCTCAATAAAATCATGATTTCTAAAAATAGTTCTGCCTTTCAAGTACATCAGTGAAAACCCAAATCGTTTACCGAAGTTACCAAAAATATGAATAAGATTGAAAACAATAATTTTCTAAAAAATCCTTTCAATGGTAATTAAGATGTCTCGTTTTCTTTCCAGTTAACCAGTGTAAAACAAATGCATCACTATGCCCATATGTCATGTGTGCATGTCAATGCAATGATGTATGTGATGCACCATGCTGACAGCCACATGTGCTCACACTCTCAAATACGCAACCACTCGATACTGTATATGGCCCATACGGCCCAAGGAAGATCCATCCCGGAATATACACACCAACAAATCATCAGTCACACAATACCGAGTAGGGCCAATCCAGCCCGTGGAGAAGATCCATCTCCAGGTATATAATGCTATGGACAAGATCCATGTCCAGGGAAGATCCATCTCTCAATAATATCAACCGCGCTCACCGGGTGTGTGTGCAGACTCCGTAGGGGCTCCTTCATCCCAAGAACTATAAACCACACAGACAACTCATGCGCCATAGTATCAATATCAGAATCAATCAGGCCCACGGCCTCACTCAGTCATCAATCTCTCCAGTCTCTCTCTCACGGGCTCATAATGTCATGAAACTAGCCCGAAAATGATGATATGATGTATCAATAAATAACAACAGAGACTGAGATAAGATATGCATATGAATGCGTATGACTGAATATGTAATGCAATGAAAGAAGATAACTCAACATCATAAATGACCTCAGTGGGTCCCAACAACATAAACATGTAGCCTAAACATAGTTTCTAACATGAATCACATTTTGATAACTCTAGTACGTAGAGATTTCATGATTTCAGACAAGTTCACGTAACTACACAGTACCACATAAATGACGGAGTCACAGCTCACACGGTGCACGCCCACATGCCCGTCACCTAGCATCTGCGTCACCTCAACACCAAACACATAATACGTATATTCAGTGTTCATACCCTCAGCTCCAAGATTAGAAGAGTTACTTACCTCGAAGAAGACGAATCCAATGCCGAGCAAGCTAAACAATGCACCTGAAATCCCATTCCACCCGTATCGACTCCTGAACAGATTGAATCTAGCCACAATAAATTTGAAAGTGTTTTGCTAATGTAATAGATGGGAGATTACGTACTTTTATTTTCTCAAATTAGGTTGCGCTCACAGCTACCTCGGATATAACTAGATAAACAAGGAGACGCTCCCCCGTCTTTTGTTTTGACAGTAAGGGCGGCGACGAAAAGTATGCCTTTAGTTACCTCAGAGCCTGGATGCACTCTGAAGTCCATTGGAGGATGTTCTCTTTCTTAAGTACGCCAAAGAATTTATGGCACCTATCCGATGACCGCGAGATGAAACTTGATAAGGCGGCGATGCGGCCAGTCAACCTTTGGAACTGATTTTTGGTGGTTAAGTGTTTGGGTATCCCCTTAATGGATTTGATTTGGTCAGGGTTGACCTCGATCCCTCATTATGATACGAGGTAACATAGAAACTTTCGTGAGGCTACGCCGAACACACACTTCTCCGGGTTCAGTTTCATTCCATACCTTCTGAGTATGTCGAAAGTTTCTTTCCAATGATTGATGTGAGCTTCTCCCTTTTATGACTTGACCAACATGTCATCTATATATACTTCCATTGTCTTACAGAGCCGATCCTTGAACATCCTCGGCACCAAGCTTTGATAAGACGCCCCTGCGTTCTTTAGTCCGAAGGGCATGACCCTGTAGCAGTACGTTCCTTGGTGGGTGATGAACGTGGTTTTTTCCTGATCTTCCTCTTCCATGAGGATCTGATTATAGCCCGAGTGAGCATCCAAGAAACTTAGCAACTCATGTCCAGCCGTTGTGTCGATGAGTTGGTCAATGTGAGCAGCGGGAACGAGTCCTTTGGGCATGCTTTGTTCAAGTCTATGAAGTCCATGCACATCCACCATTTCCTATTCATTTATTTAACCATTACTATATTGGCGACCCACTTGGGGTACTTTGACTCCCTTATGGAACCGTTTTCCAATAGTTTTTCCACTTCCTCACTTAGTGCATCGTTGATTGCGGAATTGAATTTACGTCTGACCTACCTCACCGGGGAGTGGAAGGGGTCGACATTTAATTTGTGTGTGGTGATTTCCTTTGGGATGCCCGACATATCTGCATGGCTGGAAGCAAATAAATCCGCATTAACTTTTAAGAATTGACTTAATTTACCTAGCCCCTGAAGTTTGCAACCAATATAGGCCTTTTTGTTATGGTCGCAGGGATCTAATTGAATGGGGTGGTCGAGGTCTTCTATGGTTGATCATGCGGGTTCGACTATGTCGGGATCTTTGATGCTTTCCTCGATCTCGTCGTGCCCCGACCTCGACCCTACTGATTGCTATGCCTCCTTTTCTTTGTCCTTCTTTTATTAAATGGTCGTGTTGTCTAAAGCAATATGGTAGCATTCCCGGGACATACACTGCTCTTCTCGTATGCTGAATATTCCTCATGGAGTTGGGAATTTGACTACTTGGTATAAGATGGAGGGGACGACCTTCATGGGGTGTATCCACGGTTGCCCCACTATGGCGTTGTATGCGGTGTCTTGGTCCATGATGTGAAATGTTATTTCCAAAGTTATGCCGCCGGCCAAGATGAGGAGGGTAATTTCCCCGGATATCCGTTCAACTGCATTGTTAAAGCCAGTTAGTGTGATACATCGCGGTACTATATTATCCTCGAGTTTCATTTGGGTAAGCACTCGGGGATGGACAATACATGTGCCACTTCCGTCATCTATCATAATGCATTTAACATCAATATCTAAAATTTGCAGAGTAATAACAAGGGCGTCATTATGAGGAAAAGCCAAATTGTCGGCGTCCGACTTGTCCAAGATGATACTTTCTTCGAGTTTGTCATACCGTTCGCGAGTGATAGATCGCTTGAATTTGTGGGTAGTGGTGAACTCAACGCTTTTGATAGAGGCATCGTCGACGGTGATCATGTTGATGGTACGAGCTGGTGAGGGTGATTTGGGCGGTCCTTGATGTTCGCGTCCTCTAGCAAATTTGGTTATTCCCTTATTACTTATCATCTCTTTAAAGTGTCCTTGTCATAGCATATTCGTGACTTCCTGCCTTAGGGCGATGTAATCTTCCATATTGTGTCCTCGTTCTTGGTTGAACTCATAGAGGGCGTCGAATTTTGTGGTGTTAGGGTCCCATATCATCTTTGGCGGACACTACACTTCTGGCTCGAGCTTCTCTAGGGCGTAGACTATCTCTGTAAGTGATAAAAATAATTGTGAGCAGATAATAGGGGGCATACCTCTGCCATTCTGATAGGTTTTCGTCCTTGGTCTGGATGGACCTTCTTCGTAATGGGGGGAGGGGGCGGCGATCGTTCTGATATATGGTTGGTAGCATTTCCTATTAGGTTGCAGAATTGGATGATATCTTCTGGCATTATCTCTTCGATCCTTTCTTGATTCCGCTTGTACTGAGGTTAGTCGGTGGGTTGGTCCGTTGAGGTCATCCTCATCTGCACGGACTTCGGCACAATAATCATTGTGGATTTCATCCCAAGTGGTTGAGGAATACTTCATCAACCAACTCAACAGTTTCCTCGTTGCCCTTGAACCATCCCTGCTCAGCCTGTTCTGAAAAGCTGCGACTACCATCCCTTTAGACGCGTTTGGCAAAGTCATCCTTACTTGGCTAAAACGGGCGAGGAAGTCCTTTAGCACCTCTCCCAGAGATTGTTTAATAGCAAATATGTCATTCACTCTCGCCTCGGCCTTTTTGGCTCCAACGTGGGCCGTTACAAACTTGTCAGCCATTTCTTCAAAGGTCTCAATGGAGCGTGCTGGTAGCTGTGAATACCAAGTTAATACCCCTCTTGTGAGGGTTTCGTTGAACTTCTTCAGCAAGATGGAAGACACCTGTTCTTTGGCAAGGTCACATGATCTTAAGGGTCGGTTGTGCCATCATATATCCTGAGTTAGGGTGGCATTTTAAAGGTTTTTGGCATAGCATGTGGGGTTGCATCATCACTGTGTGGTTGTTCGATGAACCGGCCGGCATCCCTCTTCGGCAACAGCTTGGGGGCGCCCGGTGTTTTGTCGACCCTTTCCTCGTGCTCTTTCATTTGATCTCGGAGTGCCTTGTTCTCATTTTCCATTTCTTCCATCCTTTTCAGAATGGCTGCAAGGGCGTTGTCACCTGCACTATCAATGACATTGTGAGTAATACTTGTCGTTGCATTGCTTGTCCGCTTGTGGTATCGTGCCTGTCCTTGTGTTCTATGTAGTCGTATCCCGAACGGGCTTGTTGAGGACGCTGGTTAGCATGTCAGTTAGCCACGCTTCGAGGAACTTTTTTACAGGTGGGGGTGTCTCTTCCCCCACAGATATGGAGGCTTCCTTACCAAGAAATTTTGTGATATTGCTGTGAGGGGCGGTGACCCATCTCGCCTAGGGGAGGCACTAGGCGTCGCGCCTTCATCTACCGTTTCTCAACTTTCGTTGATGACATTCATGAGGTTGATTGGGAGGTCACTTATTATTCTCGTCCTTTCTTCTCGGTTTCCTGCTATGTTGGGATTTGTGCACACAAAGAAAGAAGAACTCGGATTTTCTTGCTTTTTTTTTACGTTAGTGACTCGTGACAATTGTAGATCTAGAAGAAACTAAAAACATTAACTAGAAAATTCCTACAGACTGCGCCAAATTGTTTGACAAAAAATGTGACTCTTGGTTCAAATAAATAAATTTATGTGATTATGGGTTAAACCTAGTTAATAATAATTTTTCTTGATGTGACTTCTGAAAGAGTGATCAGCGTCAAATAGATCTAGTAGAGAGGTGATAACAGTATGCAATAACTATTTCAAAAAGCATGAGCAATAATATAGCATTTAATAGCAATGAATAAAAATAAATGACATTTAAGTAAATAGGAGGAATGATTCACCCAATAAATGATGAACTAGATGGTTGTTTCATGTGACAAAGAAAAGTGACAAACAAATTCTTGAATTTTCAAATTATTCTCGGATATGATGAAAAAATATGGAATAATATCGACAAGAATTTTGGTGAAAATGTGGTGTTTGTATCTTAGTAAAAGGGAGAGAGAATCTTCTGCCAAAGTCTGTTCTTACAAATAAATATCACATGTCTTATATCATTATCTCTTTTTCTATTTATATTAGACATATTCCTAATAGTACAAGTGTAGTGAATATCTAATAGAATATTCTCTTAAATATCCTATTTTGAAAACTAGTCGTTACGGCTTCATCAACGGTGCTCGACTTCGACCATTATCAACACTTCGATCACGACTCTCGTCGACTCTTCGGCTATGAGTCTTACTGCTTCCTGCTCTACCTCGATTAACGACGGCTCGAGAATTCTTTCTTTAGTATTATCTTATCTTAAATATTCTAGGGCAGATTTTGACACTTATACATGGTTCATGTCGATTCATGTTATATTACATTGCATTATATTGTATTGTATTATTTAATAAATACAATATCTGAATAAATTGTATTGCTTGCTATTATTTTTATATGCAGTAGTTGAAATCATTAGGGGTATATTTAAACTTTTTCGAGAGGAAGAAAAGATAAAAATAGTACTACTATTAAATAAGGAGAAGCTCAACAGAGTGAGTCCGTAAAGCGGACACAATAATGAAGCGACGAACCTGACATTGAGAAACAACAGTCAAATTAGGAATATGGTCGAAAAAAGGGTAAAACTGTCAAATAAATATATAATTTTTTTTTATCTCCTCCCTTTTGATTCCCCTTTGACCTTATTGCTTATTTGTTGACTCGAACCCATGACACTAAAGTTGTAGGTCAAAGTGATAATTAGGGGTGTATATGAAACGAATTGGTTCAACTTTTATCTAAACCAAATCAAATCAAACCAATTATATCTGTTTGAATATGTTTGATTTTCTCTATTCCTTCGGGGTAGGGGTAAGGTCTGCGTACACACTACCCTCCTCAGATCCCATTAGTGAGATTTTACTGGATTGTTATTGTTATTGAATATGTTCGATTTTGTCGGATTTTTTGGAATTTTCGGGCTTTTTTTTACATGAATATTATTTCAATCTTATCTTGCGAAAATTTTGATAAATAAATATATGTTTACTAAAAATTAAAAAATTTGACAAACATATGATCTATTAAAACACTTTTATGCGAAAATATTCTTAGTACACGTGATGGTTTTTTTTAGTCGTCTAACAATAATTTTTTGTTGATGTACTGTCACGACCCAAAATCCCACCTCAGGCGTCGTGATAGCACCTAGTCTCTAAGACTAGGTAAGCCGATTACAATTACATTTCAAGCCTTTATTTTTTTTAATTAAATAGATAATCAAAACTAACATCGGAAACAAATATGAAAATCTCCCAAGACTGGTAGTACTGAGTCACGAACTCTAACTGAATATATGGAATGATCTCGAGGACCGAATATACAATATTGTTTGATTAAAAATTAACAGTACAATAAAATAAAAAAACTCCAAGGGACTGCGATGACCAAGCAGCTCTACCTTGAATCCTTACGATCTCGCTTTAACTCTGCTCAAGTCTGATATCTTCAATACCTGGCTCTGCACAAAAATGTGCAGAAGTGTAGTATGAGTACACCACGGTCGGTACCCAGTAAGTATCAAGACTAATCTCAGCGGAGTAGAGACGTGGTACAGTCAAGACACTCACTAGTCTAATAGCCTGTGCAATATAATATACAAAATAATAGAAAACAAATAATAATAAGGGCAACATAAAACAATCAGTGATATGCACAGTAAGACAATAGAATCACCATTAATATCGCTCAACAATTGATAAATACAATTACACCCAATTAAATCGAGTTCTTCAATTAAATATCTTTCACATATAATTCTTACGAATAAAAATTATTTTCAAATATAATTTCCTCAAATAAATATCTTTCAAATACAATTCTTTCATATAATTCTTTTTGAATAAAAATCCTTCCAAATAAATATTTTGAATATAATTCTTTCAATTAAAAAGTCACCAAGTGACATCTCATTTCATAATCATAGAAATACGAGTCTCAGCCCATTTTCATATTTTTCGTAAACACGGGTCTCAGCCCATTTTCATATTTTCACGTCACTTCATGCCCATAGTTAAATCATCATATTTTCCCAGAACCTTATGCCCACTTTTCATATCACAGTTGCATGGACAGTTCACGTGCCAATATTATTATCATTTAATCACAACACCTCGTGCCCACATTTCATATCACAACTACACAGACAATTCACGTGCCAATATCTTTATTATTTACTCACAACACCTCGTACCCACATTTCATTTTATAATCCGGCTAGCAATAGCCACAAGCTCTCAATTTCAACATAAATCACATTGTTATCAATTTTTCAACAACAAGACAAATTGCACAAGGTATAAAATAAACACAAGAAAATCACAACATCATATGAAAATCACCAACACCACAACTCCACATCATCACATATTGTCCCTCACAATAGCCACCCTTATCGCTCTTATTGCCACCCTTATCGCTCCTATAGCCACCCTTATCGCTCTTATTGCCACCCTTATCGTTCCTATAGCCACCCTTATCGCTCCACCCAGACAATATTCCAACAAATACAACAATAGTGAAATGCCATCCTTATACCCATATAATATCAACAGTGAAATGCCACCCTTATCTCCCCAAAATAATCACTCACACAACACAATAATTTACACGGAAAATTATCACGACAACATAACAAAATCAATTCATATCACAATTTGCCCAATGGCCACAACCAAAGTTTCAAAGATACAACCAAATCAATTTATTTTACAACAATAGTTGAAGGCTCCACACAATCTGTACGTCACCACACAAATAATCAACCGAGATAGAAATTATTTAACATAAAGCAAAGCCTTCATTAATCTAAATTTAGATAATTATATTAACACATCTTCTTAAGCTTGCTTAATTAATTATTTACCGAGGAAAAATCTATAATGAGATTAAATTCCAAGAAATATCAAACCAACAAACTCACGAAATTACATAAATATTCAAATAACAATCACATCAAATTGTCATATAAAAACAAATTCAACAAACAAGGATTTATGTATGGCAAATAGATGATTAAATAAATGCCAATAATTATTCAATTTACTACACAATATGCCTAAGACTTAAACCCAATATATTTTACACATATAAACCTGAGTACATACTCGTCACCTCGCGTACACGGCTTTTCACATTTCACAAACGGCACATAAGACTCGATGCCTAAGGGGTAATTCCCCCACTCGAGGTTAAGCAAGACACTTACCTTTTTGAAGTTATGCCGATATTCCAAAAATTGCCTTCTTGCTTGAATTGACCTCCGGACCGCTCAAATCTATCCAGATTAATTGTATAACTTCATTAAAATTCATCAAAAATAATTCCGGATAATAATACGTCGACTTAAAAATTTATTCTAAAAAGTCAACAAAAATCAACGCGGGGCCCGCCTCTCAAAACCCGACATAATATTTTACGAAATTCGAACACTCTTTCCGATACGAGTTCAACCATACCAATTTTATCAAATTCCAATAACACCTCGACCTCCAAATCTTAAATTTTCGTTTTTGGAAGATTTTGCAAAAATCTTAATTTCCTCAATTTCAATCCGAATTAAATGATGAATATAATCATGGATTCATGAAATATAAGCACTTTAGGATATAGAACACTTACACAAATCAAAGTTGTGAAGAATCCATCCAGAATCGCTGAAATCCGAACTCCAAAAATTCCAAAACGAAAATGGCAAAATGACCATTTTTGGTCCTTAACATTCTGCCCAGATTCGCACCTGCGGGTACTGTTCACGCATCTGCGAAAAAACAGCAAGTTGCCTAGAAATTCCAGCAGCTTTTCTTCAAGTCCGAATTGATCCGAAATCCATCCGAGGCCCTCGGAACCTCAACCAAATATACCAACACGTCCCAAAATACAATACGAACTTAGTCAATGCTTCAAACCATGTCAAACAACGCCGAAATTACAAATCGCGCATCGAATCGAATTATAAGTTTTTCAAATCTTCCAACTTCTATATTTTGCGTAGAAACGTAACAAATCAATCCGGAATGACTTCAAATTTTGCACACAAGTCATAATTGATGTAATGAAACTATTCCCATTTTCGGAATCGAAATCCGACCTCGTTATCAAAAATTCATCCTTCGGTAGGATTTTCCAAAATCTTCTATTTTTTCAACTTTCGCCAAAATGCGTCAAATTGTCCTACGGACTTCCAAATCTGAATCCGGACATACGTCGAAATCCGAAATCACCATACGAAACTAACATCATCAAAATTCTATTCCGAGGTCGTTTGCTCAAAAGTCAACTCTCCGGTCATCTCTTTCCATTTTAAGCTTCATAAAAATTATTCTTTTAATTAAATTACGAATCTTCCGAAAATCAAACTCGACCACACCCCCGCGGGTCATAATACATATTACGAAACTGCTCGAGACCTTAAGTCACTGATCGGGCGTAAATTCTTAAAACGACAAGTCGGGTCGTTACATGTACATTTTCAAGGTTAGACGAATTTAATAATTAAATATAAAATCAATATGATACCTAAAAAATGATATATTTTATTTAATTTTAAATAATTAAAATACCATTTTAAATTCAAAAAAGATGTAAGATTTACTAGATCTTGACATATGAATATGGAAGAACAACGAGTTTGACGCATTTCAATAACATTTGATAAGAACGTGGTTATACAACCTATTATTTGGAGTAAATAAACATAGTGCACTATATATTCTATAAAACATTCCATTCCATAAGGGAATCACAAATATTTTTAGACATTTTAAAAGAAAATCTATATAAAATATTAAAAATATATATAAAAATTATATATTTATATGTCGGTTTGGTTCAGATTTTTTTATTCAATACCAAATCAAATCAAACCAAACCTAATCAATTTTTTTTAATCGATTTGATTTGATTTCCGGTTCCGTTCGATTTTTTTGATTTGATTTTCCGGTTCCGTTCGATTTTTCGATTTGATTTGAACGCCCTTAATACTGACCATCTAAGCATAAGCAAAATCCTCTTGTCAAATAAATATATAATCAATCTCCCTATTTTCCGAGAACTAAAGTATCCCAAAATTCAGTTTTGGTAAAAAAGAAAAAAAAGGAAAAAAATTATTCCTATTCAAAACCCAATATATGAATGAACTAACAAAACTAATAAAGAGACCAGAAGAACCCTCCCAAAATCCAACCTGTGACTGACTGCGTCATTCACAAATCACAACCCTACACACAATACTTAAATTTTGGAAAGTGAGTTGCATTTTTCTATTCCGTGATCCCCTTTATCTCTTCCCCTTTTTCTCCTTTTTCTTCTTCGTTTAGGTATATACCCCATATATATAGCCTATAAACCATATAGCTATATAAAACTCTACATCTATTTTGAGAATTTGATGATTTGGGTCGGCTAAAAATACAATCTTTTTAATACTCTTTTGAAATCTTGGCACAAATTTGTGAGGTATTCCCTTGAATCCATCATAGCTTATTTTCTTGATTTTTTGTTTTTGTTTGGAGATTTTTCTGGTTTTTGGTTTTGTAATAATTGAATCTTGGATTGATTAAGATATGTGGTGATGTACTTTTTTGGTGGATTGATTACTGACTTTTGGAATTTTGTGTTTGTTTATAGTGCTTTAGGGAATTGTTTAAAGTTTTTTTATTATCATAGTGCTTTTGGCCAACTTTTGGTCCTATCTTTGTTTTGTCATGTATGGGGTGTGTGTTTAATGATAATGTGTATGTATTTATTCCAGATACACTGTATTCTTGAATATACCAAAGTATTGGGTTGATAAGATCTCATGATTTAAAGTGTCTTTTCATCTATCTCTCATATACACACATGCAGAGTATTGGTTTTTGGGTGTATATCTCTGAGCTCTTTTTAGTCAGTTAGGGGTTTTCTCTTGGTGTTTAGGACATTCTTAAAGGGGGTAAGGTATGTGCATCAATTTCCCTTTTATTGCTTCTTGCTGAATTTGATGAATTTTCTTTTAATGCTTCATATTATTTTGAATCTATCGGAAATAACAATCTCTTTCTTTTCAAGGCAGGGTAGGACTGCGTACATCCCACCTTACCCAGAATCCACTTGTGGGAAGACTCTAAACCTTACCCAGAATCCACTTGTGGGAAGACTCTAAAGAGACTGGGTTTGTTGTTGTTGTTGCTTCATATTATTTTGAGTGTCATCAGCTCTTAGAAATCAATTGGTTTAGGCAAAGGTTGAGCTAGGATTTTGAGTTTATGGTTACTTATACATATTATGTAAATTTTTTAACACTAATACAACTTTGGCCAAAACTAATAGGTTTTGCTGAACTTGTAAACAGAACTGTAGCTCCGCCCCTGGGTTCAGGATAGGCATTCCTCTAAAATCCATGCATAGAGGAATCAATATCTCTTAGGGCTCGTTTGGTATGAGGAATAAGGGATAATTAATCCTGGGATTAAATTTTAGATGAGTTTATTCCACGTTTGGTTGGTATGAAATCGAGGTATAACCAATTCGGGGATAACTTGTTCCCTAACCAAACGACCCCTTAAGGTGCTTCTTTGCAATAGAATGCATAGGCCTCTGTTGTGTATTTTGTTTAAAGGTGCTGGAGCTTCAGGTTTTTAAAGCATCAATGCAGATCTTTTCCTTCCCAGCCTAACTAAAACTTTAGATATGAACCAACTACCGTCTGATGATATCTGAAATTTATAACCAAGCGTGACATTTTGATTCCAGTATTTAGGTGCAGTGTGCAATTTTCTGTGTAAGTTCGGTTATATGATTGTACTTGTGAAAATATTCTTGGTCTATGTGGTGTAGCATGTTTATCTTTAATAGCTTTCTGCAGAGGACTCGGCTAGTATCTCCCCTCCATGGTTTTGGTATTCACTGATAAACATTCTACAGCTTGATGTTTGCCTATGCCAATGTTGATAGTTAACTTCTCCTAGCTAGTGACACTGATTTATTTGTTCGAGCTGTGCATTTCTCGTTCTGTTGGTCGTATGTACAGAGACAGAATACTGCTTCACTCTATGTTGACTTATCATGATTTAAGTATTTGCCAATGGTTCATATTGGTACACATTAGACTCATTTGGTGTGTTGTTAATTGATGATTTTGTACATCTGTTTTCCAGATGGAGACGCAGAACCTGGAACGTGGACATGTAATTGAGGTACGTTGTGACATGGCAGCTCAAGAAAAGGGGACTAAAATCTGTGGTTCAGCACCGTGTGGATTCTCAGATGTTAACACCATGTCTAAGGATGCACAGGAGAGATCGGCATCCATGAGGAAACTTTGCATCGCGGTTGTCCTCTGCATCATTTTTATGGCTGTCGAGGTTGTTGGTGGTATTAAAGCCAACAGTCTGGCAATATTGACAGACGCTGCTCATCTACTATCAGATGTTGCAGCTTTTGCAATATCCTTGTTTTCACTCTGGGCAGCAGGATGGGAAGCTAATCCACGCCAGTCCTATGGGTTTTTCAGAATCGAGATACTCGGGGCATTAGTTTCTATCCAAATGATATGGCTTCTAGCTGGGATCCTTGTTTATGAAGCCATTGCTCGACTTATTCATGATACAGGTGAAGTTCAAGGCTTCCTCATGTTTGTGGTGTCTGCATTTGGATTAGTAGTGAACCTCATCATGGCACTCTTGTTAGGTCATGATCATGGCCACGGCCACGGCCATGGCCACAGCCACGGTCATGACCATGAACACGGCCATAATCATGGCGAGCATGCTCATAGCAATACTGATCATGAGCACGGCCATGGTGAGCATACGCATATACATGGAATTAGCGTTAGCCGACACCATCACCATAATGAGGGACCTTCGAGCCGAGATCAACACCCCCATGCGCATGATGGAGATCACACCGTGCCTCTACTTAAGAATTCATGTGAGGGTGAAAGTGTATCAGAAGGTGAAAAGAAAAAGAAGCAGCAGAACATAAATGTTCAGGGAGCTTATCTTCATGTAATAGGAGATTCTATTCAGAGCATAGGGGTGATGATTGGGGGAGCTATTATATGGTATAAACCAGAGTGGAAAATCATCGATCTAATTTGCACTCTCATTTTCTCTGTAATTGTGCTCGGGACAACCATTAGGATGCTTCGGAGTATTCTTGAAGTATTAATGGAGAGTACGCCCAGAGAAATTGATGCAACAAGGCTCGAGAAGGGGCTCTGTGAGATGGAGGACGTTGTCGCAATCCATGAATTGCACATATGGGCAATTACAGTCGGCAAAGTGCTCCTGGCTTGCCATGTCAAGATTAAGTCCGACGCTGATGCTGACACGGTGCTGGATAAGGTGATTGATTATATTAAGAGGGAATATAACATTAGCCATGTAACCATTCAAATAGAAAGAGAGTAATGGCATGGAAAAGTTTATTTTGGCTGTTCTACTGGTCATTGGCTTCTTTATTCTTTCGAATAGTAGTTTAAAAGGAAAACTAGATCTGGTTAAGCGGTTCCAGTATCTGTTTCAGTTTGGTAAATCATGGTTTGCATTTTATGGTAATAGCAAGGCACAAAGCTCTTTTGAAATCTGATTGAATCATGTGAGGCAACTCTGGCAGGTGGCTTCGATACATAGTTACAGGTTCTTTCCTCAAGGCTAGGTTTTAATAAGTTTTATATCTGTAGTTCAGTTTCGTATATTCGTTTGCTTGTTAACTTGTAATTTGGCATGCCTGTCATTTTTCTTTGTCTAAGCTGAGGAACACCAAAGAGAGAAAGAATTAGGAAAGAGTTATGAGCTAGGTCTCATAGCTCCTAATTTTTTCACACTGCAAAAACTACAGAACTGGAGGATATTTTAGTGCAGGAGGCAACTACAGTATATAATGCATTAGGTGCATAAGTGCATGTATGCTTTAGACTTGGTAACGTGTATGTATAGTATAGATATCAGTATTTGATACAATCACTGGAACACATAAAAAACATTGTTGACTCAATATCTGGTATTTTGCTTGAGAATTCATAGAGCCGATCACGACTTGCTTGGAATTGAGGTGTTGTTTGGTTCTTAGTAACAGAATAACTCCACGGTTTTAAACATTTTCTGTGTCCACGTTTTATCCAGATCTCATGATTATACTTAGTTTAATCCATGTTGATGAAATATCTATCAGATGGTTGAGTAATGTAAACACACGATGGAGAATGAATAGAAATTATCCTCATAATCGATATTAATGGAAAATGAATTTGTGATATAATAACGATAGAACAAAAAGATTATGATATTAATGGAAAAGAGTATGCAACACCTAGCACCAGCAGTTGTGCTGTTAATAGTAACAAGTATTGTGTGAATTACCCATATATACCATATTTAGATGCTTTTTCTTCAACAGGGGAGATTTTACACTGCCTTGACTAAAAGGATGTGAAATCACTGCTTGAAAATCTTAGTCATATATATATATATATATATATACACACGCTTTATATTTCTTTTCTTATATTTAATATATAGAGTTCAAATCCAAAAGCAATAAGTTTTTGTAAATTCTGGCGTAAATTCGCCTTTGATAATTAACAAAGCTTTTGTAATTGCATATATAGGAAGAGTCAAGATCACAATTCACAAGCATATATAGTAAACTGAGATTCACATTTTACTGTTCTTCCAGATTGTTTTACCAATGAATAACCTTTCTATAAAGTAAGATCTGGTCAGCAAAATAGAAATCAATATGCACCTAGTAGAATACGAAAAAGCTTGAAGACACGTGTTCACCAAAAAGAAGTGTCAAAGGTAATTGTTTTTTCTAAATCTTTTTTGGGTTTCCACCTCGGTGTCCGGTATTCGTATTAGAGTCCGACTATTTTCGGATTCATGTCGCGTAGGGCCCATTCAGGGGGAAGCGTTTCCTACAAAGAATTTTTTCATACCCAGGGCTCGAACCCAAAATCTCTGATTAAGGGAAAACAGTCTCATTCGCTGCACCACATCCTTTGGCGATGGTGTTTTTTTAATCTTATAAGGAACGCTTATGAACTCCAAATATAATCTCTTCAAGAGAGACCATTACCTTTGAGTAATTAGACGAACCTCAGTAATTAATCAGACGAACCTCAGTAATTAATGCCATCTTATTTACCTTTGAGTTTCAACATGCCAAGTAAATACAAAATTAATGTTCCAAGTCCACAAATACGTTTGATTTTTTAAGCACAATATATATTTTGACTAGATTTGACTCCATATAGTTTTGTTTTCTACTGTCACAAACACAATTGCAGGGTAAGACTATTAGCAGTACAAGTAGCAATAAATACGATATCCACCAACTAAAACTTAAACACATACACACACACAAGAATCTGCCAGAAAAGCAATTGTGGCAATAAATGTTTTACTTTTCTCAAGCTAGAGATGATTGCAATCATTATTCTATGTAATTAATAAGGAATAATTATTGAAGCATTTTGATTAAGATCGTATTGACTATTGTCAGCTTGACCATTGAACTGTATGATGGCAATGTAGAACTTTCCTTTACTGTCTTATGATATTTTCAAATTTAGAAGTTCTAACAAATATACTTAGTAATTAGTGTATACAATAAGCTTGGAAAGTTCATTATATGGCCAATTGTCATCTCATACTGGTTTACTTGAGTAAATAACTCAATATTCAATCAAGTGCACCATTCAAGAGTATGTGTGCGTATTCGATAATATTAGACTAATTTTAAAAAATTTATATATAAAATACGTAATTTAACAAAGAAACCATGGGTTCACGTGCCATATCACCTAGCTTACAAATCCGCCTATAACTATAAGGAATGCCTCTAACTAATGTACCCCTGGCTGGCCACATAAGCCACGAAAAAAGTCTACTTAAGCAAATAATTTATATTTTGCATTCCTTATCCATATTTTGGATATACAGCTTACCATAGAACAGAAGGTTAACACTAAACTATACAACAATTGCTTTTTATAGTTGTCCGCATCAATTAAAAGAAGAATCATATCAAGCTTAATAATATTACATCTGGTCTCAAATATTTATCATTTTGACTAAATTTGCGTTAAAACACTTGACGTTTTTATTCAAATATACCCATATTCTTCCAATTACTGAAGTGTAAATGAAATGGAATGTTTAAGAAAAAGAAAAGGAATAGTTTAGATAAATGCTTTTATAATTAAATCTATTAAATGTTAAAAAGTTTAAAAAGGCAGATAACATAATGAAACAAAAGCTTAACTGCATGACTAGCCACTCAGCAGCACGTTTGGACATCTGGAGTAAAAGAAACAACATTCCCCACGCAAAATTATAAAATAATGTATTGGAAATAGAATCTAACTTTCCTTAGTAACCAATGTTAGGCTACTAACTTCCACTCAAAGACCCCAAAGTATGACCATATGGAAAAAATTATTAATTCTACTAATTCGACAACTCACCAGTCTAGACTTTTCTTAAATTTTTATATGCAAATAAATATCTGTCTTCAAATAACTACACAATCATTACATTACATTATATATACACGTCTTTAAAATATGTACGAACTCAAAAACAGAAACACACAAATTCAACCAAAAGAAGACAACAAATTAAAGGAGAGGATTAATGGCCAGTGGAGCGGCTGAGATGGTGTTTCAATGTATATTTGATGCAAGCTTATCCAATTTTGAGAATATGGAAAGAAGACCATACCATAGAAATTGCAGCTGTGCACTGTACAAACTGAAAGGAACAGGTTCAAGAACTTACTGTAACCACAACAATATTGTTTCATTCCCAAAGAAGAAATTTTCCAAATCACTGTTCATATCAATTTTCTCTACAAACAACAATAAATACGTCTCAGTTTCAAATATATTGGAGTCGATTAAAGAATAAGGTTACTTAAGGCAACAACTTTTGCAGCTACTTATACGTATAAAGTTTTGACAGAAGATTTGTTGGTTATTATTTCTCAATTTTCGGACCTTCTGGCAGGAAATTGTCCCCTATAGGAGCATTATTATAACTCTTTTGATTATCATATCTCTTCTTGTGCATATCCTTGGTTTTATGTAATTTTTGGATCTTGTGATGGAAATTACATTCTAAACTTTTATAATTCAATAAATGGAAAATCACCACTCCTTTCTGTTCTGACATGTAATTAAGCGAGAAAAGAAATACCAACAGAAATAGCTTACTGCTCCCCCTATTTCCATTCCTGTTATTTTACTTCGTTGAGTTGTAATCGTTAAATACTACCATTAATATAATCTGTATTTTGGAGTTGTTACACACTCAATCAAAAACTTAAAACAATCTGTGGAGTTTCCTAGGGCTTTTATAAAACCATTTTGTGGTTTGGCTATAATGGGAGTTTTTTTTTTGAAATTTTATTTTCAAATATCTGTTTGTTTATAAATTTTAATTATTTTTTGGCAGATTTTGAAAACAAAATTTTCAAATCTCAAAAACTACTCTAGAGTATTTTTTGAAGTTTTTTACTCACAAAACTTCAAATTCTTTTCAAGTATAATGCATGTCCAAATACATTTTCAATTTTCAAAAATTATTTTTCATCTTATCTTCAAAAATTTATTTTTTCAAGTTTCAATCAAATTTATGTTCAAACGCTATCTTACATACTCAACACTAAGGAGATAATTACATTGTACCTAAAAATGAAAAAAGACGGATTGAGTCAAATGTAAACGGGTCAAATTAATAAATGGAACATGATTCAACCCATTTAAAATTGAATTTAGTCAAAGAAATTAGGTAATGATGGGTCATAGCCCAACATCTCCAACATGACCAAACATTCCCTCACTTTCTATTTTTCTTTTCGTAAAAAAACAATTTGAAAGCTAAAATATTTTTCTTAAATTATTCCAAATTTACATATTTTCTAATCCCTAATATTTATTTTTTATGTTGGGATTTGGATAGCATTTTAACCTGTTGGATTACACGATTTGACTCGCTTCAACCCGATAAACATGTCATTACTCTAAGCGTCTCAACTTGAACAGTAATATGCAAGCCAATTTCGACACACCTCAATTATTCCATCTAGTACGTACTTACTATTTGACAATTACTTTACCCGCAATACTTAGACTGCAAATATCATCTAGTTGTGTCGTATACTCTTTACTTATGCAGCTCTTCCCATTTTCACATTCGTTTCTTGGTCGAAATGCAAATGCTGAGTTACTTATGTACTAGAGGGTGAAGTTACTAAGATTTCATCCAAAAGCAGTAAACAAAATCTATAAAGTAGTAATCAGTGAAATGTTTTGCTCCTGAACATAAAGAAAACATAAATCTTAGAGCAATTCTTTCTACAATCTACAGTAAAGTAAAAGCTAACAGAAGTACAAGCATATCTTTAATAGTGACATAAACCATGCAGAAAAAAAGAAGAAGGAATGAAACATAAATCATCATATTTTTTGCCAGTGCTGAACTTGTTGCAGGTGCTGAACCTAAAGTTGGGGACTCCAAACTGTCAAGACAACATAAGAAAATATCAGAACAACTTTTGAAAGCCAAAAAAAAAAGATAATAATTTGAGAGTAAGATAGTATCAGCTCACTCTATGCATGTTCCATGGTGAGTTACCTATTTTGACAACCACAGCCGCAAGTTGGGCAGTCTGAATGGAACGTAACGGGTGGAGATGGATGAGTCCTTAGCTACGAAACGTGAATACATACAAGTAACACTCCATGTCTCTACAAGGAAAACAACAATATAAATTAACATGATATACCATTTGCTACTAGAGAATTGGCAAATGCATGCTAAAAAAGTAGTTCATCTTTTACTCATGTGTCATGCCATTAGTGTCTTGAGAAGTAAAGGAACAGAGAAGAAAACAATATTCTTAACTGGAAAAAAAAGCATGCAATCACCGAAATAACAGTACTCCTAGCTTAATAGTCTCTATAACTTACTCAAAGATTTAGCAATCGTTCCATTTTGAGTCGGAAACTTGCTTGATTCCACCATTTTTGCATCCCTACAGATATATCCTGGTGCTTTGAGGGTAAATTTTTTAGGCTTCCTCACTTTTCTTTTACTTGGGAAAGCATGACCAACATCGAGCTCGAATGAGCTCGCAGCTTTCCAAGGATCTTGAACCCACGAGTTAATTACTCCACCTTTGCGGCAATTCATAACTCGCTGCTTATATTTAGGTGTTTTCGGAGACATGTATACAAATGTGGGGTCCCTCTTACAACAATAAGGGATGTTCCTTTGAACTGTGAACAATCCCCTCTCTCAGTAGCTTGACCTCCACGTGCACTCCAAATTACTTCTCTGTCGGATCATTTCCAACCTAGTTGCCATCTTGGTGCTTGAATAGGACAGTACTTCTGAAAGTTGTAGATTGAAACATTAACCTGCTTAATACATGAGAAAAAAACACTCTTTGTGTCAAACACAACTTTGTTAAAGGTCTAGATGGTAATTTAAATAGCTAGTGAAGTTGATATCACGAGAAAAAAAGAAATCTGAACTTCTATGTTTGCACAAATGCAAATTGACGGGAGGGGACCTTTGAGAAATTAAAAGAGTATCCTATCCTATTTCAGTAAAAACTAAAAAGGAAAAGACATCCATATGTTTGATCTTTGATGAATGAGGGGTCAAATTGGAATCTGAATGATGTTAGGCAATGCTATAGGTTGGTACAATCAATTGCATATTATATTAAAGGCCAACAACTCAGGGATGTTGCCATCCCCCAACATGCATGCTGGGTTATTAGGAAGCTAGAGAAGACATGGAGCTGCTACAAAATGCAATTCCTATTCTAAGAAAAGCATGATTAGTCAGGTGAACGTTCAGTTGATTCCTAGGTACACTACTATACCTTTTAGGAATGATGCTAGACCTAAAGGAAGAATTATATATCATGTGGTTGGGATTAAAAGAAAAATTGCTGACACAAGCTGATCATTTGATAGCTGAATGTGATACTCCAAGAGGATATATCAACAGGCTCAGATTTTTAGGATGATATATGCCGAATGTGTCTATGCAATATGGATGGAGAGGAACCGAAGGATTTTTGAAAAGAAGAGCACAAGTTAGGAAGCCATTGCAAGGGAGACTGCCTATATTTGTAATGTTAGAGCAGCCCCGAGAGTCCATAATTTGCTACGTACCCTTTGTTCTAGTAGATAGTTCAGTCATGGGTGTATAAAGAAAACCGATAAATCACATCAAATTGATAATCCGAGTCAAATCGGGAAAAAAACCCAATTGTGATTTGGTGAGGAAAAACAAATCCGACCATAATTGGTCTGGTTTGGTTTTAACTAAAAAAAGCCAAACCGAACCAAACCAATCCGACATTACGTTTATATAATTTAAAAAAATATTTTATACTTATAAATATTTATAGTAAGATAATTTATAAATATTTATCAACTTTATTCACAGTTTTATCTTTAAACGTATTATTTAAAGTTTGGACTTAACATTCTTGAATGTTCCAATAAATTTTATAGCTCATAAAGGTAGTAAGTCAAATAAAGTTCAAATCAATACTAATGCTAATAAAGGAAATTCAATTCAATACTAGAATTGACAATAGTGTTGGATATCTATTTTTTTTTCATTGGTTTATAATAAAAATGCATATCCTAGTTTATCTGTTTCTTTAGTGCTTAGTTGTGTAATTAATAGTACTTATTAGCTGTACTTATTTTAGCATGACCTATATAATATTTTTAGAGTATGTTAATATCTATTATGGCGTATTAATTAGTAATATTTTCTTTATGTGATTTTATTATCTTTGTTACTAAATATTTTAGTACAATGCTATGACTCATCTCATATTTTGTGTTATTTTGTTAGAAAATACATTATATAGTTGTATCCTACTAGGACTAAAGAAATATTTGGAGCACAAGTTACATATTTTATACTATGAAGACTTTACCGGGAAAAAATCCGAAAACCCAAAAAAAATCGAAAAAACGCGAGAAAAACCGAGATTGAAAACTCGACTTTATTGGTTTGGTTTGGTTTGGTTTATAGATTTAAAAACCCGACACCATTGGTTTGGTTTGGTAATTGAAAAATCCGAATCAACCCGATCTACGTACATTCCTAGTTCTAGTTATTTATTGATGTGTAGGCTTTTGATTCTCTGGTTTTTTTTTTTTTTTTTTTTTTGTTAGATAACTGATTGTTTAACTAGTCGAGCTTTGGGTTTGTAATGTTTTACAAGGTGATTAATACAAAGTTAGTTATCAGAAAATAATAATAATATAGGTTGGTAAAACTAGAGCGGAAAAAACTCAGTGTATACATCTGGAGTCCAAGCCATGATATCCCACTTGATGGTAATGTTTCCCTTGTGGTTGTGTGCATCTGCATACATAAAAATAAAATCTGAAAACTGAACATAGACAAAATCCAGATTAAGACAAACGTCAAGGAAATATTCAAGATTAGCTTCTGTAGTCTTCCATATCAATAAACAAACACTTCAGTCGTGGACAAGGCCAAACTCGTAAGAATTTTCAGGCCATCATAATTTTCACATACACCTATCACCAAGATACATGGGCGGATTTGTAGCCTAATACATGGGATAGATGAACTTATGGTCTCTCCGTTAAACTAGGTATTATTATATATATATATATATATATATATATTTTTTTCTAGAATTAATCTGATATAATCTGCTGGTACACCAGAAGTTCCACGGCGCACGGATCAACTCCCACGGCGCACCCGTATTATAGATATCCTAGATCTCCGGTAAGATAACATTTACTTTAAATATGTTTTGCAGTGGAAGATTAATAAACAACTAGAAAATATAAGCCACCTCTCTTTTTCAGTCTACTCAGACCAAATGGGATGATTACAGAGAGAATTAATGGGCACTCACCAGTAGACGTGAAGCACAGAAGAGACAGCAAGAAAGTTAACAACAGAATGCGAAATGTAGTGACTGATAGTGAGCGGAAGACTGCCATTTCTGCTGAGTAAAAAGAGCTGCAACCTAAAAAGAGCTTTTTTCTTAATTCCGGATTTTCAATATATATCTGCTTAATATATCAGAATAGTATCGCTTTCAACTTTGAAACAACATTACTATTTCATAATTCTCTAACATTGAAAATAATTAAGTCTTTAAATTAATTAATTAGTATAATCCAATTTAATTATCTAAATTTATAATATAAATAAAAAATTCAAGTTAATAAAACTTTTGCCTTAATTTTGTTTCGATAAGAAGAGTATTGGTGGTGGAAGAAATAACAAATAGAGCAAAATTGCTTATAATATAGTACTAAGAATTAAACTGGTAAAAAAGCAAACATGAAATAATAACTACTCGTATGAAAGAGTCGAAGATAAAATGTATTCTAAATAAATTGTCACTAATTATTTCTTTCTCTTTTCATTTTTTCCGACAAAAGACAACTCTCTAGATATTTTTTTATGTTTTAAGTTATTTGCTATAAAATATTAACTTAATATTAGTCATTTTTAAATTTTACATGGTCATATATCAATTTCTTTTTCTCTAGCCTATCGGATCAATCTCTTTATTTTCATATCTCTAAAAATTCCAAAAGATTCAATTTTTCAACTTAAGTTACATGCGCAAAGTGTGTGTCAATATTATTCTCATAGCTTCTCCTTTTCTCAATTAATGGATCCTTAATGATATTTAGCTGTTTGATGTTGTTGAATTTAATTGGTACTTATCTTTTGTAAAAATTATTTTGTTCTAAAATAATTCCTTAGCTCCCTATACAAATAGTACTACTACCTACTTACTCTAATGCTTTTATAAAAATATCTTTGTACTTTTTCAATATGAGAATATGATTTGATAAATTTCTATAACAAATTACTTAACAAAAAGATGGTGAATAAATTTCATATTTTTTTCTTACCTGCTAAGGTTGCTAATGTTCTTTTGATACAAAATACACACACACAAAAAAATGCATGTTTATATGTTGCAGTTTAAGTAATATCCATTTACCTAGCAGGACACAAATAGTTATTAAAAGTGAAGAATCGCATACATAAACCTTTTTTTTAGTCTAAAAAATTAAAAGTTGTTGGCATTAAATTCAAACCTTGTTGGTATTCCAAACAAAATAAAATCTATTATCTTGTTAGTATTTTGGTGTTGTACTTTTTTAAAAACCTTTGTACTTTTAATATAATATAAATAATAGTTTTACAAAATCATTAAATTCTAACCTTGTTGGTATTCCCAAAAACAAAAAGTACAACACCAACATAAAAACGTCATATCTTATATTTTTAAAACAAAAAAAAACGCGCTTTAAAGCAATACCAAATCATGTTAGAAAAACAATAACAACAGTACTCATTAAAATTACCAAATCAAAATTGAATAGACAATAGAACTAAAGTAAATATAAATCACGTAAGAAAAGTATCTTTCTTTAGCAAATATATAGGTGTAATCTACGAGCAGTAAGGAATAAAAAAAGATAAGCTTTTGATAACAAATACATCAAACAAATATTTAAGTTTATTGTATAAATTAATATAATAATCTGTAAAATGGTACTTACGTGGCGAGAGATCGGTTGAATTTTGTAAAGTACCTATGTCATGTAGACCATAAACTTTAGATATAGTATAAGAGATAATTCAAAATTTAAAATTATAAGAGGAAGAATATAACTATAAGTACCAAAAAATAAGAACAAATCATTTATTAATCTCAAAGTTACCGGCAACAACAACAACAAACTCAGTATAATCCACAAAGTAGAATTTGAGGTAGAGTGTACGCAGACCTTACCCCTATTTTGTGAAGGTAAAAAGGTTGTTTCCGATAGACCTCCGACTCAAGATAAAAATAAAAATAAAAATAAAATCTTTCAACTTTACAACATCAATAAAAAAACTCAAAGAAGGGAAGAAAAAAAAAAAGACCAATTAGATCATGCAAACATGCCTCCTACCTTAGACTGTCAATCCAAGACAAAAGAGGTTTTGAAATTTTGACGAGCAAATACAGTACCTTTTACCTCGAAGATGAATACTTCTACTTCTCTACCAAACCTTTAATCTCTCTCCGAAAATAATTTATTCACTATGAGGTTTTCTTTGGAATATATATACTTTATATAGTTATAAAGAGTCCTAAACCTAAAAGGACTTGAAAGTCTTGAGATTTTATATTCTTATAATAGCCTAAGAACTTAATTCGAAAGGTCTTCTAGATTTCGGATTAATTCCTTCCAGAATAGAACGGAATAATTATTATGTGATAGTGGCACTTCAAATCACAAAACTTCGACGAACTCAAATGGCGGAGCAAATTACACAAAATGTTTACGTTTTTGCTTTGAAACAATGCATAATGCAGAAGATAGAGGGGAGATATTTTCAGATTTCGGTGGTGGAAAATGAGGCTAAGCCTCTCTATTTATAGCCAACAAAGTTGAGTCCCAATAGGTGCAAAGGTGCCTGTTCGTTGATAAGGTGTCTATTCCGCAGAAATTATTTGAATTTATGTTGAATAGAATGTTTGGCCGCGAATTTGACCGTTGAAAAACTGTGATGACCCGATAGGTCATCTAGAGTTTTAAATCCTAATTTCGTGTTTCGAAACCTCAATTACCTCATTTTAGCCTTCATCGATTTGCGTGTGCTGTCCGAGTCTTTTTCCGGAAGGCTTTTATGTTAAAAATTGATAAAGTATATAATTTTGCCTTTAAAATCCAGTTGAGTTGACTTCGATCAACGTTTTGAGCAAACAGATCGGGATCTGTATTTTGACGATCCCGCTGGGTCCATATCGTGATTTGGGACCTGGCCATATGCTCGGAATCAAATTCTGGTAACTTGTAATTTGGCTTGACTGTCATTTTTCTTTGTCTAAGCTGAGGAACACCAGAAGGTGAGTCTTGGCGTAACTGATAAAGTGATTGTTATGTGATAAAAGGTTACGGGTTCAAGCTATGAAAATAGCCTTTTGTAGAAATGCATTGTAAGGTTGCATACAATAGACTCCTGTGATTCGGTCCTTTCCCGGATCTCGCGCATAGCAAAAACTTAATGCACCAAACTGACTTCAAGCTAAGAACACCAAAGAGGTGCTTCTCCCTATTTTTTTTTTTTTTGGGTTCTCCTAGCAGAGTGCAAGAATTAGGAAAGAGTTATAAGCTAGGTCTCATAGCTCCTAATTCTTTTACTCTGCTGTAACTACAGAACTAGAGAATATATTAGTGAAAGAGGCAACCATGGTTTAATGCATTAGGTGCATCATTAGACTTGGTGACATGTATAGTTGTCAGTTTTTGATAGACTCATGGAAGACATCAAAAACTTTGTTGACTTAGTATCTGGGTTAAAGGGTTAAAGGTAATTCAGTCTACACTTGTGTCTAGGAAGATAGAATTTCTATATTCTGTTTTTAACGAGTTTTTTGGTCCAATTAGAGATTTATATGTTAGTAGATATTTAATGAACTTCTAGTACTTTTTATTTATATTTGTATTTTTGTGTAATATTGGTTTTATGATGAGTTTAATTTGAACGACATGGTATATGGTGTGTGGAATTTGCAAAACAAAAAAGAAAGCTATTTCAATCCTATTTAGGCAGTACTTCCTCCGTTTCAGTTTAGATGACATGCTTTCCTTATTAATTCGTTCCAAAAAAAATGACACATTTCTATAATTAGAAACAATTCAACTTTAAACTTTTTATTATTACATATTTTACCCTTAATGAGAAGTTTTTATAATCACATAAATGTTATGGCCCCACAAAGCTTTTACCCCTTAAACTTTTAAAACCACAAGTTTCAAAAATCTCCCTATTTTCTCTTAAACTCCGTACCGAGTCAAACTAGCTCATCTAAATTGAAACGGAGGGAGTATAATTTTTCAATAAAAGGGGATTCAATTGGAAGGACCCCCCCCTCCTCCCCCCAATAGGTAGTTCTGCCACTGTCTCTACTAGTAGTATCTTTAAATTTTAGCTGTGTCTACATGATTTCGAAATAATGTACAGTTGCCTAATGGGTCAACATAGTTGGTCCCTAGTTTGGATAAAGATAGAGGGTTGCAAGTGACTGGTAGAGGATAAGAACACTCCTTAAATGTGATCACGAGCAGGATGGGTGTATCGGACGAGGAACATATGCATCTACATAATGATTTGTCTAGTTCTTCCAAAGTGATATTGGGGATTTCACCTGGTAGTTCCGTTCATCCATCAGAGGATGATAACACTTACAAAGGCTCCGACATTGAGGATGAGATTGGTGATGAAGTCACGGGGCCCATGGGTTTGGTTTCTCTAGGAGCTGATGATGATGATGAGCTCGGAGCTGCAGCGGGCGGGCGTGCTAAGGAGGAGGAATCCGACTAGCAGTGAGTTTTTTTCACCCTACTTTGCTTTACATTTTTACATGTATCGGGGATTATGCATATACTAAGTGTGGGGTGTGAGAATTACTTCTTGTGATGTATATTGTATAAATTATATAAATTTATTTATTTATATTAGTTTTTACTTAGTCTAGTTTAAGAAAGAAAAAGGAAAAAAGTATACAAAAAAATCGAAAAAATCAGAAAACGCTCAGACTTTTTCCGACGATGGATCTTTTGGACAATCTACTTGAGGGATTAAAGTTCGATTAAAAATACTGAAAAGATAGTTAGGTAGGATCCCTTGGTTTTTCTTTGGGCGCCGGTTCTTTTCCAAGGGTGTAGCTCGAACCGGGTACTTTATTTTTTTAGGAGTAGATTAGGAAAAAACTGAGTTGCTTTGAGGTACCTTTTGACGTGTTTGATGCTGGAACATTAGGCTATGGCATGCGCTCTGTCTTCCCGTATATTTGATTTGAATTGTGATGCCTGAGTAAAATAAATAGCCTACTCTGTGACGCCTTTTCTCGGTTGTTTGACTTGTATGCCACATAGTGCAATATTGCTCAAAATTTCTCAATTATATGTGCTTGCTTGACTTGAGAGTTGAACAGAACCATCTCGATTGAGTCATGTGCAATGGGTGTGTGAGAATTTGTGATTTTCTGTGCAATCCTGGGTAGTCTAGAACTTGCCATGTGTGTTAACCGAAGCAAAATCATTAAGTTGTGCTAGTCTACGAGATGACATATGCATTTCTTTCTTGATCATAGATGTGCTTGTCACTTAAAAATAATATTTTTCATTGCTAGCCCCTTTGAGCCTATAGACCTTTTCTTTGGCACCCACATTACAAGTCGTATCCCTATGTTGTTCTTAATTTGTGATTATTGAACCTTTATTTCCTTAGGCACTTAGTCGCTAAAAGAAGTAATGTGAGAGATTGGGGAGTAGCTTTCATGTGAAACCATGGAAGGGCCCTTAAGGTGCACTAAAAGTTATGAAAAAAGATCACTAGCCGATAAACATTAATGTATGGAGGGTGTGAATAAAAGAAAAAGGAAAGAGAAAGAGAAGAGAAAAAAAAATTGCAAGAAAAAAAAAATGATAGTTCAAATGATGTAGAGAAACACACACCTCATAATCTTACTAATTTGTGCTAGTGGGAGTATAGAAGTGCTTAATTAAAAAAAGAGACTATGTTGTATATGGATTGTGGCAAGTGAATTGGTTGAGAAAAATATGTGCTCGATTTATGAGTATAGTGTATTGAAATGCTTAGGAAGGTTAGTCACTATTCCTAAATGTATCATATCCGTCCCTTAGACTACATTATAACCGTAAAGTCCGAATTGATCATAGATTTAGCTAACTTAGATTATATTAGTAGAGATGTACACTACGGGCAAGCTTATGATACGACCACGAGATGCACATGAATTCTTTGTGAGAGAGGGTGAATTTTGTTCAATTGGGTGATGTCCTTAAATTATGTTCAAAGGCATACTTGAATGTGTGGACTATTCTATATTCACTCTTTTGTTCTTTGGTGAGGGCACATGATCTCATGAAAGATTGGGAATGTTGTAAACTTCTCTTGTTGGATGAGTGCGCGAGTTGAGGGTACTTAGTGGTAACGAGTCGGCTCTTGAGGGAGGATAGTTACAGAAAGGTTGTTTGAATTGATTGAATTGAAATGATTATACCTGGACATGTTTAAAACGGGAAGAATGTAAAATTTATATGTCCATGCTTGATTGCTGGTATCGATCATAGTCAAGGGTAGCGTCTATGATTAAAAATTAAAGTGCTCCTCTATAGTTAAGATGTGTACGTCGTTGGGGTGTAGTTGATAGTCCCATTGCTCTAGGACGAGTAAGAGTCTAAGTGTGGGGTGTTAATATTTAGCTTAAAGTATATATATTTATATGTATATCGCCTCATGTTTTACTTGTATTTCGTGGATTTTGGATGTAAAATGTATTGATTTATATTAATTCGTGGTATTTTTATATATAGGAATCAGCCGGAGGCAATAGGGGGCGAAAGATGTGAGATTAGAGCCAAAAAGGAGAAAAAGTTGAAAATGGCGATTTCCAGCGCCACAAGCAGCGTAATTTACAGAAGCTTCAATTTTCCAGCACCAGGGCTAGCGACCCACCCTACCCTGGGCGTTGGTGACGGGAAACATCTCCAACTTTGCCCGAAAAAGGTTATTTCAGTCCAAAACCTACCCAACACGTATAAAAGCAAGACTAAGCTTATTTTGAGAAGGAAGACGCCACTTTGAAGGAAAAAATACACACGAGAAACATCCGGAGCGAGGATATCTCAGTTTCTTCATCTTTTTTTAGTATTTTCAATTATTCAACACTTGTGAATTTATTTTGATATTATCATGAGTGGCTAAAACTCATAGTTCTGGGGTTGTAATTTAGCCATGAATATTGTTGTTTAAAGTTAACTTAACCTTGATTATAATTCACCAATATATGGTTGTTTCTTCAATTCTGTGATTAATTGCTTAATTGTCTGGCCAACAGTTAGTTTCTATTTACTATATATGCTATGCTTGGGAAAGCCATGTTTAGATTAGAGAAGAATTGAAGAGAGCATGATCTTAACTCTAGGGGGGAGGGGGAGATTTGTAGTTAGGATAAGAATATACCTAGTCACCGTGCTTAATTAAATATTGTAATCTTAATGCATTCTTAATAGATTTATTCCATAGGAATATAGGCGTTAATCTATTTTGAATAGGCGAGTAGAAATTCGGAAGAATACTACGAGAGCAATTGTTCGATTAATTAGCAACCATGAGTGAATTGTATGATAGTGAGAGTTAATTAGAGCACAATAGGATTAGTGAAACCATCACAACCCTAGAATATTTGTCTCTACTGAATACACAACAACCATTTTGCTGCTTGATAAATTAGTTACTTGTTAGAATTATTGCTTAGTATAATCACACTTTTGAACACTGATTGACTTGAATGAATAATAATCTTGGTGAAACTAGTGGGTAGTTAACACAAGTCGCTATGGGTTCAACACTCGATTTATCATTTTTTTACTTGTACGACCACGTATACTTGCGTATGTGTTTGTGTAATGACCCGACCGGTCGTTTTGAGCTCTAACGCGTCGTTCGGCGGTTTGAGGCCATGAACAGCTTCGCTTTAGGTATTATAACTTGTACGTGTGGTCGGAATTGAATTTCGGGGAGTTCGGAGTTAATTTGGAAAGACAATTCTCATTTTGGAAGCTTTAAGTTGGAAAAATTAACTAAGATGTGATTTTTGAGTAAATGACCTCGGAATCGGGATTTTATGGTTCCAACAAGTTTGTATGGTGATTTTGGACTTGGGCATATGTTTGGATCGAGTTCTACAAGACCCGGGAGCGTTTCAGTGCATATTGTGGAAAGTTGATACTTTGGAAGAATTTCATGAATTTGGGTTGAAGTACATTTCAATGTTATCAATGTCTGTTTGGGATTCCGAGTGTGGGAATAGCTTCGTATGGTGATTTTGTTCTTAGGAGCGCGTCCGGGTGTGGATTTGAAGGTCCGTAGGTCATTTTGGGGTCATTTGGCG
This sequence comes from Nicotiana tabacum, assembly GCF_000715075.1. NCBI lineage: Eukaryota > Viridiplantae > Streptophyta > Magnoliopsida > Solanales > Solanaceae > Nicotiana > Nicotiana tabacum. Next base: position 12,618,578 of record NC_134097.1, on the reverse strand, counting down.
AAAGTTGGAATTTGAAGGTTTTTGGGAAGTTTGACTGGGAGTGGACTTTTTGATATCGGGGTCGGATTCCTATTCCGGAAATTGGAGTAAGTCCACAATGTCGAATGTGACTTGTGAGCAAAATTTGAAGTCAATCGGACGTGATTTGATAGGTTTCGGCATCGAATGTGGAAGTTTGAAGTTCTAAAGTTCATTAAGCTCGAATTGGGGTGCGATTCATGATTTCGATGTTGTTTGATGTGATTTGAGGCCACGATCAGGCCTGTGTTATATTATGGGACTAGTTTGTGTGATTGGACGGGGTTCCGAGGGTCTCGGGTGTGTTTCGGGATGGTTTCGGACCATTTCTAGGCCATTTTTAGCTGCTGGGTTTTTACTACAGTAGTGTGTTATGCGATCGCAAGGAATTGGTCGTGATCGCGATGAGTAAAATGGGAGACATTGGCCAGTGTTTCGCGATCGCGGAAGACTTTTTGCTATAACGTAGAGGAAACATTTCTGCTGCACTGACCCGACTTTGGAAGCTTGTATCTCGCAATCTATAAGGAATTTGAAGATGATCCAAAGAATTAAAGTTGTAGCCCTTTGTGTCTAGTTTTTGAAAAATCAAACCATTTATCATTTGGAATTTTTATAAAAAGTTATGATTGGTATACTACAGCCTATCCGAGAAGAGTTTGAAAATCGCGAAGGAAAAATTTGTGTTACATAGGGCTAACTTTGGCAGCTTATATCTCGTAATCTATAAGGAACTGGAAGACCTGAGCACTTGTTCTTCGCGATCGCGAAGCATTTTCCGCGATCGCGAAGGGCAAATTTTGGGCTGAGAAAAGTCATAATTCGCGATAGCGAAGCATTTTCTGCGATCGTGAAGAGTAAATACCTGGGCAGAAGCTATATTTCGAGGTTTCGGCCATTTTTTAACATATTTGGAGCTATGGAACTATGGAGCTCGGATTGAAGCGGTTTTTGAGGTAATTTCCACCATATGGATTGGGAAAAGTGTTTTATATCCGAAAGTGATTATACTTCATGATTCTATGGTTATATTCATCATTTATTCTGGATTTAAATGGAAAAAATCAAGATTTTTGTAAAACTTTTCAACAACAAAAATTTAAGACTTGAAGGTCAAGTTGTTACCGGAATTTGATAAAATTAGTATGGTTGAATTGGTATCAAAATGAGTTATCGAATTTTATGAGTTTCGTCGGGTTCTGAGACGTGGGCCCCACTGCCAATTTTTCTAGCGGAGTTGGGAATTTTCATAAATTGTTAAATTTCAAGCATTAGAGTATATTTTTGATTAATTTGCACGTTGTTTGACTAGTTTCGGATTGAACGACACCAAGTTGGGGCTTTAGAACGAAATTGTGACCGGAAAGTGGGATTTAAGACGAGGTAAGTCTCTTTTCTAGCCTTGTAAGAGGGAATTAACCCCATAGGTGAATCAAATTATTATGTGCTTTTATTTATGGGGTCTACATACGTACGAGGTGACGAGAGTCCGCGCGTAGCTATTATTATGCTTATGTCCGGGTAGTCTAGGATCCAAATCATGTTATTCTCGCGATGTTTGCACCCTAATTGTTAATTTAATAGCTTAAGACATATTGTAACCTGAAAAAGGAACTATAAAAGGTTTAACTTTATTTTCTTGACCGTTAGTGAGAATGGTATTTACTTGAATAATTGCCCCTTAATAAATCTTGAATTGGTTGTTTTAAATGTATTTTTTTTGTGGAACGGATCAAACGCCTTGGTAGCAGATAGATACATATATGGTTTGCGTCGTTCGACCCTTGACAGTGCACAATAATATTTATGTTGGATCGGGTCGTACGACCTCGGCATGATTTGCGTATGATTGAATTGGTTGCTTTGGAATTTATAATAATTGATATTGCTTCATTGGCCTAAGATACAAAAATGTTAAATGATGTAAATGAATTTGGGAATTTCCTATTAACAAAAGAATTATTTACTTACTTCATATTATTGAGTTTACAGCCGTTCTATACAATCCATGCTTAATTATATTATCGGTATTTTATTGTTAGCTCATAGTAGTGTCGGAGTCGACCCCTCATCACTACTTCTTCGAGGTTAGACTGGATACTTACTGGGTACCCGTTGATTTACGTACTCATACTACACTTGCTGCACATTTTTGTGCATGTGCATTTATGTCTAGTGGCCTTATGGGCGCAGTGGCTCCGTTATTACGGGGATTTAGGTGAGCTGCATTTCATGTTACGAGTCTGCAGCACGCATAGAATCTCCATCTGAGTTATTTTACATTTTTCCTGTCTAATTTTGTATTTCAGACAGATGTATTTTATCATATTTCCTAGTTAATGCTCATGCACTTGTGACACCTGGTTTTGCGAATGCTTTTGGGTTGTTCTGTATAAAAATTGTAAAAATATTATCATTTACTCAGTAAATTTTATCCCTTACTACTTAATTGAAGGAAATTATGATTTCAAAAATACTAAAATGAGTAATGAAGTTAATAATTTATTTGTTGGCTTGCCTAACAGCGGTATTAGGCGCCATCACGACCTTTAATGGATTTTGGGTCGTGACAACATGGTATCAGAGCATTAGGTTCACTTGGGTCTAACGAGTCATGAGCAAGTCTGGTAGAGTCTTGCGGATCGGTACGGAGACGTCTGTACTTATCTTCGAGAGGCTACAGGGCTGTTAGGAGCACTTCCCTTCTTAATTCCTCATCGTGTGATTTGATTCCTTCACGGCTTATGCCTTTATTTCTTTCCTATTCAATCTTATGCGACGTGAAGCGCTTGTTATCAATTGGGGATCAAGGAATTATAACGGTACTATAGATGTGGTGCAGGATATTTCTCCCTGCATAATTGATTGGGCTATTGTCTTCCCCTTGCGGAAGGATGTTCTGTCGTTTCAACTCAGTATCAGTATTGCCCATGGTTTTGAAGTTGGGCACTGATATTTATGATGATTCATGCATTGCTATAGTGCAGTGTTGGTGTAATGGTAGGATGTTTGTTTATGGATCGCGGTAGGAATGACTTGATAGAAGGATTTCACAGTTCACGGCTTAGAGTTCTAACATTTAGTTCTGGTGGAGGAAAGGCAATCAGACTATGAATGCTCAGATTTGGGTTGATGGAGTAATGAGACTTGGTATTTTAGAGTATGGTGGGATTTTCATCTGTGATGTGGTGTCGTCATCTTTATTGAATGCATTAAGTTCGCCGGTGTTATGGTCTTCTTCAATTCGCCTTTGGGGCAGAGTATTATGAAATGGTGTCGGGGAAGCGGCTGTCAGAGATCGTGGTGTGCAGTGGTTCGGGATCGAATCGGTGTTCATAGTGTTGATAGTTCGAGAAGGATGATCTTCGAAGATGCTTTAAAGTTGGTAGCGATCTATTAGTTCAAGTGCTACAGAGACGGATTTTGATTTAAGGCAACAACTAGGCAGTGAGGGATGAGGAAGGACATATAGGAGGTGTCTTGTGGTGGTTAAATATCTAGAAGGCCAAGTGTGAGAAGCGGAAGTCGAGTAGTTGCTTAAAGGATAGGATTGACCAAAGTGGGAGAGTGACAGAGTAGCATATGGGTTCTGTGGTGGGATAGTTGAACGCCCTGAGGAAAGTTTAGAGAGATTTGGGATTCATGGTGGACAATGACTAGGTCTACAGACTTAATTTGGAATATTGGCTACTATACTGAGTAAGATTGGATACGACAGAAAGGAGTTGCTTGATATGAAGTGGGATGCAACGTGACTTCGGATTGGAATGTATGGTCGCACCTTTAGTTGATGTCAATGGGGAGTGGACGAATTTGTATAGCTGGTGAACTAGCACAGGCTCGGGATGGTTTACTGGTTTCGTAGTAATTATACTCAGTGCAACGTCGTTGGAAGATGTCAGCATGGAAATTTCCACAAGTGGGTTATCTCCTATGAGCAGGTTAGCGGTTACGTGGTGTTGACGAAGCTTCTACGAAGAATTATACTGGTTATCTGGTAAGAGGTCGAATATGTAAATATGGCAAGTGATTCAGAGCGTTCATGAAATGGTTAACGAGAAGATTTCGAGGAATTTGGGGGTCGATTGTGCGAGGTCATGTCAATGAAGAAGAAGGAATCTTGGTAGGTTCCGGGGTTATGAAATTGTAGCTTTAAGCTAAGTGGAAGAGCCCCACCATCTACGATTGGATTGCATAGTTATCTACTTGTGAGGTTTGTGGTTATCGGCATATTGGTGTGTTATTACGACTAAGGAAAAAAAACATCAGTGGTAATTTGAGCAAAGGATATGGGGAATGTGTGCTATAGTTAGCCTTATCGATTCATGTTCAGGCTTTGGGAAGACTCAGAGTTTATGCTTCGTGTAGAGGTGATGTACAAGGAAAGTGATTCAGCCGGGTGCTCCTTTGAGAGGGTGTTCATGTGCTAGCGGAGCCTTGGAGTTGATTATATTCGGGACCAAGTCGGAGTTGGTGATTCTCAACAACGGTCCTAGTGGATTCAAAATTTAGGTACGGTTTTTAAGGATTTCGAGACCAAAGTATGGTTAAGTATCGAGATTTTACATCGGATTATGAAAGGTGCTTGAAGTGTTCTATGTTATCTTCGGTCTGCGGTGTAGCATTGGAGGAATGGGAGAAAATAACTTCGGATTCATAGAAGAATTATCAGAATGGGTATACCTGTTGAAGATGCGAATGTGCGCACAAGGAGGGCATGAGATGGTTCGTGGGTTTTGAGACAATGTGGTCTCGCGAAATGGGGTCACTCATGATGAGTGCGCATTGAGTTTGTCATATTTTGAATGGAGCTATTGTTATTTCTAAGGAAAGTCCAGAGTAAATTAGAAGAAACTAGTTATGTTAGAAATGGTTGGATCAGTATGGTGGTGGCAATGATCAGTTCCTTCAGCGTGTTAAGTTATGCAGGTAAATTATGGCGGTATGCGCGAAGCTGGACGACCGCCGTAATTTACTTTATCGGGAGGTATTCGATTATAATGGCTTGTTATGTATAGATGGATCCTAGAAGAGTTATGGTGGTTTAGACCACTACTTGGGGTTTGTATTTTCCGCGGTTATGGAAATTCAGTCACGTATTGCAATTGTTCTCCTGAAATGAGTTAAGTGAAAGGTTTCTATATGATAAAGTGTGTATCATATTAGTGGTTCAGGAGTTATGATGAAATTCTTGTGCTCTCACGCATTGGTAGGATAGGTGTGGTGAGCGGCAGGAAATTTGAAAGTTGAGGATCAAGGTTGCAGTTTGGTGTTGACAAGAATGTCACAAGCTCGGATGAGTAGGAAAGGATTCAGATGTTTAAAGTAAGCTGGTGTTGTATTTAGCGTCACCTAAGATCGTTGTCTTGTGTAAGGGGCTTTGTGTACTGATTTGCGGCTTCTTGATTTGCTTTACATCATTAGTATGGCCGGTGGTATGGAGGTGCAGACTTGTTACCTGGTGCGGAAGGTCGTAGGAGTGTATCCCACAGGAAGATTGTATAAGTGTGACATGTAGTCACTTGATTGATTAAAGATTGAAACCAAGTATGGAGATTTTGTACTATCGCTAACGTGAGAGTCTAGGCCTGAAAGACGCTCTATTAAGTTGGTTGTGAATTGTGGAAGTTCATTCTGGATTCGACGACTGTTCTTGTGTGTCATTGGAAAAAGGTCATTATGGATCCTTGAGAGGGTATTTTCCCAAGCATGGTATGATCAGAATCGGTTTGAGGTCTGTTGATGGGTCCAAATGTGGATGTGTACTCTACACCAGCTTGGGTGTGTTCATTCAGCATGACATTCCTTATGGAGGAGTATTCGGGTGTTGGATGTTATTTTCGCCGTCAGCTACTTCATGAAATACTCTATTGTGTCGTGTGGGTTGTGAGACGGCTTGATTATTCGCACATGTGTGGTGGTCCTGTGTAGCTTGCGGTGTTATATAAGCAAGATGGCTCTCGAGATGCTAGTCATTTATTGCACCTTAGTCGTGCTTGAATTTTGTAGCGTATGGCGCTATCTGTCTCCCCAGGGATGGTATTGTGCACTTAGTGTGCTTATGGTTGATATTCGGGCATTTCATGAGTTTGAGCATTACGGCTCGAGGTGTGTTCTCTCTAGATTATTATGTGTGGATCGGGTGGCATGCCGCCACGGGTACGTTGGTTGGATCGGGTTGCACGCCACAACGGTATCATGTATGGATCGGGTTGCACGCCACAACAGTGTGATGTTGAGCACAATTCCCTGTATCTATTCTTGTGTGTTTTGTCCCGCATCTTTTGAGGAAGGTTCATAACACCCTTTCAGTTGTTTAATTAGTTACGCGGGTTGAGTAGTTATTTTCAGAGTTCGTTTTCCTTATGTATCACATTCGAGTTTATGGCTTGTTGGTACATGGTGGCATCATATGAGACTTTTGGTAGTGTTTGTGGTGGTTTATTGCCGGAACGACTTGTACTAGGTGAGACGAGATTATTGGACATGGGATCAGTGCGATCGGATTTATATGAAGTATATTAAAGAGCAATTATCATTGCGTGGTTCAGAATGAGGTAATCGTTCTGGTCAGGAGAAGAGACTAAATGATTTGTTGATTCGGTTGGTGGTTATGAATTTCTGCGTATCTCTTCCGCCGTGGCAGTACTGCAAGAGTTGGAACATGACTTACATGCGCCATGAGGTGTGTTGTGGGAATCTGATTTGTGCGATTTCGGCTATTGATGTCAGGGGATGCTATTATGGTCATGTGAATTATGCGGTGCATGGTGTGAATTTAGTAAAGGTATGCAATCAGGTATTGGTACATCGCGTAATGATTGATACACTGTTCGTATGTTGGAAAGAGGCCTGGTAGAGAATTTCGGATGTTGGAATTTGGCTTTGAGGCTTATTTGACTGAATAAAAGGGAGGATCTTCGGACTGACTTAAGCTAATGTACTCAACTGGGTTGTGGTAGCATGGGTAGGTGCACGAGGTGTTGACCAATGATTTCGGGAAATTCCGGAGTAGTTCTTAGTACGTTCGAGGACGAACGTATACTTGCGTATGCGTTTGTGTAACGACCCGACTGGTCGTTTTGAGCTCTAGCGCATCGTTCGACGGTTTGAGGCCATGAGCAGCTTCACTTCAGGTATTATGACTTGTACGAGTGGTCGGATCTGAATTTCGGGGAGTTCGTAGTTGATTTGGAAAGAAAATTCTCATTTCGGAAGCTTTAAGTTGGAAAAATTGACTAAGGTATGGTTTTTTGAGCAAACGACCTCAGAATCGGGATTTGAAGGTTCCAACAGGTTCATATGATGATTTTGGACTTGGGCGTACGTTTGGATCGATTTTTGGAAGACTTAAGAGTGTTTCAGCGCCTATTGTGGAAAGTTAATACTTTGGAAGAATTTCATGAATTTGGGTTGAAGGACATTTCAATGTTATCGATGTCCGTTTGGGATTCCGAGCCTGGAAATAGCTTCGTATGGTGATTTTGGTCTTAGGAGCGCATCCGGATGTGGATTTGGAGGCCCGTAGGTCATTTTGAGGTAATTTGGCAAAAGTTGGAATCAGAAGGTTTTTGAGAAGTTTGGCCGCGAGTAGACGTTTTGATATTGGGGTCGGATTCCGATTCTGGAAGTTGAAGTAGGTCTGCAATGTCGAATGTGACTTGTGAGCAAAATTTGAGGTCAATCAAACGTAATTTGATAGGTTTCGACATCGAATGTGGAAGTTCGAAGTTCTAAAGTTCATTAAGCTCGAATTGAGGTGCGATTCATGCTATCGATGTTATTTGATATGATTTGAGGCCTCGAGCAGGTCCGTGTTATGTTATGGGACTGGTTTGTGTGATTGGACGGGGTGTGTTTCGGACCATTTTTGGACCATTTTTACCTGCTGGTTTTTTACTATAGCAGTGTGCTATGCGATCGCAGGGAATTGGTCGTGATCGCGATGAGTAAAATGGGATAAATTGGCCAGTGATTCGCGATCGCAGAAGACATTTTGCGATCGCGTAGAGGAAAGTTTCTATTTCACTGACCCGACTTTGGAAGCTTGTATCATATTATCTATAAAATATTTGAAGATAATCCAAAAATAAAAGTTATAGCTCTTTGTGTCTAGTTTTTAGAAAATCAAAGCATATGGCATTTGGAGTTTTTTACAAAAGGTTATGATTGGTATACTACAGCATATCCAGGAAGAGTTTGAAAATCACGAAGAAGAAATTTGTATTGCATAGGGCTGATTTTGGCAGCTTATATCTCGTAATCTATAAGGAACTGGGAGATTAGCGAAACGTGAAAGATGTAGCCCTTGGTATCTAGTTTTCAAAAGGTTAAACCATTTATAATTTAAAATTTTGTACAAAAAGCAATGACCATTATACTAGAAGCTGTCTGGAAGACCAGGGCACTTGTTCTTCGCGATTGCGAAGTGCAAATTTTGGACTGAGAAAAGTTGTACTTCACGACCGCGAAGAGTAAATACTTGGGCAAAAGCTATATTTCGCGGTTTCGGCCATTTTTTAACATATCTGGAGCTATGTAGCTCAGATTGAAGCGATTTTTGAGGCGATTTCTACCATATGGATTGGGGTAAGTGTTCTATATCCGAAAGTGGTTATACTTCATGATTCTATGGTTATATTCTCCATTTATTTTGGATTTAAATGGAAGAAATCAAGATTTTTGCAAAACTTTTCAAGAACGAAAATTTAAGATTTGGAGGTCAAGTTGTTATCGAAATTTGATAAAATTGGTATGGTTGAACTCGTATCGGAATGGGTTGTCGGATTTTATGAGTTTCGTCGGGTTCCGAGACGTGGGCACCACTACCAACTTTTCGAGCAGAGTTGAGAATTTTTATAAATTGTTAAATTTCAAGCGTTGGAGTATATATTTGATTAATTTGCACGTTGTTTGACTAGTTTCGGATTGAACAGCACCAAGTTGGGGCTTTAGAGTGAAATTGTGACCGGAAAGTTGGCTTTAAGGCGAGGTAAGTCTCTTTTCTAACCTTGTAAGAGGGAATTAACCCCATAGGTGAATCAAATTATTATATGCTTCTATTTGTGGGGCTACGTACGCACGAGATGACGAGAGTCCGTGCGTAGCTGCTATTATGCTTATGTCTGGGTAGTCTAGGACCCAAATCATGTTATTCTTGCGATGTTTGCACCCTACTTGTTAATTTAATTGCACAAGACATATTGGAACTTGATAAAGGAACTGTAAAAGGTTTAACTTCATTTTCTTGACCGTTAGCGAGAATTGGTATTTCCTTGAATAGTTGCCCCTTAATAAATCTTGAATTAGTTGTTTTAAATGTATTTATTTTTGTGGAATGGACCGAATGCCTCGGTAACAGATAAATGCATCTATGGTTCCCGTCGTTCGACCCTAGGCAGTGCACAATTTAAATATTTATGTTGGATCGGGCCGTACGACCTCGGCATGATTTGCACATGATTGAATTGGTTGCTTTGGAATTTATAATAATTGATATTGCTTTATTTGTCTGAGATACAAAAATGTTAAATGATGAAAATGAATTTGAAAATTTCCTATTAACAAAAGAACTGTTTACTTACTTCATGTTATTGAGTTTACAGTCGTTCTATATAATTCATGCTTAATTATATTATCGGTATTTTATTGTTAGCCCATAGCAGTGTCGGAATCGATTCCTCGTCACTATTTCTTCGAGGTTAGACTGGATACTTATTGGGTACGCATTGATTTACGTACTCATACTACACTTGCTGCACATTTTTGTGCAGGTACATTTATGTCTAGTGGCCTTACGGCGCAGAGGCGCAGTTATTGTGGAGACTTAGGTGAGCTGCATTCTATGTTACGAGTCCGCAACACGCACAGAGTCTCCATCCGAGTTATTTTATATTTTTTCTGTCTAATTTTGTATTCTTGACAGATGTTGTATTTTATCATACTTCCTAGTTAATGCTTATGCACTTGTGACACCAGATTTTGGGGATGCTTTTGGGTTGTTCTATATTAAAGTTGTAAAAATATTATCATTTACTCGGTAAATTTATATCCCTTACTACTTAATTGAAGGAAATTATGATTTCAAAAATACTAAAATGAGTAATGAAGTTAATCATTTATTTGTTGGCTTGCATGACATCAGTGTTAGGCGTTATCACGATCTTTAATGGATTTTGAGTCGTGACAGTTTGGGAGCAACATATATATATATATATATATATATAAAATAAAAAGAGTCGCGTTGAAAGTGGTTTTATTATTTGTTGCAAATATATATATATATATAAATCCAAAAAGTTTTTCTTTATTTCCAAAAATGTATATATATATATTTATTTGTTGCAAAAATATTTGTCCTGCCAAAAAGTCTAGAAAAGTTTTTTTTAGACTCCCATTAATAAGAAAATATTGGCATGGGATGAAATAGTCAATAGGCGATAAAATAATCAAAGATATACATAAATTATCTCGAACATCAGAAAGTAATAGAGCAAACGCCAAATTATTTCCTTATATAGGATATGTCATGCTTAATTACGTTGAGAGTTCCATCTTCCTATGTTTCTCGAAAGTAACTTTTGGATTTAGTTTTACCCGGATTTAATATTCATTAGAGCTGTGAATATGGACGGGATCGGACTAGTCCAACCCAGTTCACGTGGACTTTAGCAATTGATGGATTGGGCCCACCATTTTGATGGGCCTTATAATGGTCAGTCCACCCCAGTCCTATGTGGACTTCGGGCCCCCACGAGCCGCCCCAACTTTTTTTAAAATATAATTTTATTTTCTTCTATAAGTTCTAACCTAAAAAAAGATAAATATTTAAAATTAAAAAAATCTTATTAGAAATTTTTTCAAAATTTAATAACTTTTTATACTGTTCCAATATATCACAATAAACACTAAAAAAGTAAAAGACAAGACTATATTTCATTTACTAAAAGTTAAAACTCAAAACAAAATATCCAAGAGAACGTCCATGCCGCTTATGGGATATCCAGCACATTATCTTCATCAAACACATTTGAATCCGCTCGTGAGAAGGTTGTCTTAACATCTTCACTTTCATCTACATCTACAATTTATATGCAATAGTAATTAGTTAAATTTTAAAAACTATTTAACGTTTTATGATGTTGATCTTTTAATATGATGCGCTTAATAAACTTTAAGCTTGAGATACTGTTCTTGTTATTTTTAGTGTCATATTCTTTTGATATTTAAATTTCTTAAATACATATTTTTATTAGGCCCACGGGCCGGTCCAGCCCAACCTCAATCAAGCCTCACAGGCCACAGGCTTATTCGGGCCGGGTTTAAAAGTCTTATTTTTAAATTGGCTTCAAAAATTCTAGTCCAACCTTGTTAAATCATGAGTTGGGCTGGGCTAGCCCAACAGACAAAGCCCATATTGACGGCTCTAATATTCATATTCTTTTCTATTTCTATTTCTATTATATAGAAAAGGGAAGATGGTCAACCAAGGGCAAAATTATCTTTTTGCTCAAAGGAAAAAGTGTCTTCCATCTATTCATTTTTGGCACACACGACATGGGTCTAGAAACATCTACACTTCCGACTTCCATCTCTTCTATTCCAACCGATCGGAGGAGTACTCCAGTTCTTCTTCAAACTTTCAATAATACTCTTAGCTCTTTTCATTTTTTTATCTATCTGATATATTTCAGGTATCATTGTCTCAATCTTTGCTCACATCTTCTTTGTTTACTCTTTGTCTTCTTTTCTTTCTTTTCTTCTATTTAACTGTTCCCAATTACATGTATAAAATTACCTTGAATTTTGTGTTTTCCAACCAGACGTTGGGGAATCACCATTATAAAGGTTATTTTCCGTCCAAGTTCATTGATGTTGCCTTCTTCTTGTTGATTTACCTCTATCTCCTCCTCCTCCTCCTCCTCTTCTTCTTCTTCTTCTTCTTAAGGTGTTAGACTTTTATTATTCTGCTTACTTAAAAAGAAAATGAATATTTAATTTTGCTCCTAATGCATATTGTTCTTCCTTTTCTTTACTTTTTTTCTTTTTGTATATGTTATATTTCCATGTATTGTTAATCGCCAGTTTATTTTCAGGTTCTTGATAATTGCCTCTTCACACACTCCTCATTTTCCATAGTTGAGGGAAAGAAAAGTAAGAACTCATGATAACCCAATTTTGATAAAGCACTAAAATTGATGAATGGGTTAGACATTGACATAAAGTGGATGAATTAAGTCAAATAGCTATTGAAAAAAAAATTGTGCATGTGAATTTCTATTAACAGATTTTATTCATTATTTCATGTCTTAGGAAGACTTAATATGGTTTAAGATGATTTGGGAACTCTTCTTAAAAGTTATGTTCGAGCAACATCTTTTTGTTTGAATTTAAATTGGTTTATCTGGCTTGAAATTTATGGAATAGGGAATGTATGTTTAAGGGCCTATAATGGATTGCTTTATATGTTGACTCATTGTTGTTGGTGGGATTTGAAAGTAAAGGAATGGAGGAGTAGGAAGTAGGACGATGGATATGAAATGATGAACAAATAAGGCATATGCTTGGTTTTGATTTTGTAAGTGTATTTAAAGGAAGTGGAAGAAATGGACATATTTGCTCGGTTTCAATAAGTCTAGGGAGGCAATAAATATTGTTCTACGTTTTGTCACTATTTTTTAATGTTGGAATTGTGCTTATGTGTTTGTGAACTTATATCTATTCTAAACCTTTATAGTTTTTTAGGGTCGCTGTGGATGCAATATTAGACACGAACAAAACGACTTCAGAATTCAAAATGTTGGGCCCTTGGTAGGCATGGGCAATACTCATGTCTTCAAGAAAGTTCCACTTCCTTCCTTCCATTGATTTTCTTCATTCCACACCCATTTCTTGGCAAAAATTCTTCCATGTCTCCTCCCAGCTCTCTCCACCAAAAAACAATGGAGGCTAAAAGCATAAAATTTTTTGAAGTCTGGTTCTCTACTGTTGTCGACGATGAATAGATGGTGGCCAAACATCAGCTGAAGCACGATACAGCCACCTTTATCTGACGTTTTCTATCCTTATCTCTCTCAAATTCTCCGCACATTTTTTTCGTTCACTGTTCTATTTTTCTCAGGCATCCTTTTTGATTCTGCTTCAAAATTTTACCCTTTTGTTTTCAGTTTATCTAATTGGCTTTAATTTTGCGGTATTTCTGAATTTTGGTAAGTTTTCTCTTCTTTCTTTAGTTGTTAAACTAGCTTCTCTCGTCTCTGTAGTGAAATTGAGTAGGTATGTTTTAGTTTTTTACATTTATGTTTGAGTGTGTATTTCATTTTCACATGTATATTTGGAAATACATATGTAAGTGCATGTTTGGGTTGCATAATTATATTTGATTTTGGGTGAATTAGATGGTATTCAAGGAGTGTATAGTTCTATGAATTAGATGTTCACATGTCTGTACAAATTTTCTCTACATACATATGCATGTTGCTACAGCGCAGGAAACACTAAGCGTCATCAAGACAAAAATAGTACTAGAGTATAGAAGAACTTTAATGCAACCAAAATGTTTGACGGTATGCCTGAATATCTAAGTTCCAGCCCGTCATCTATAAATCCTGAATTCGAACACAGAAATATGATGATTTTCTTTTATTTATTAACATTAGTATGCCAACTGTTGTTTTATATGAACCTTCAGTTTATTGTTGCATTCCTCTTCATAACTTTTCAGGCTACATTTTTGTCTCTGTTATACAACTATAGTTTGCCCTCCTTACTTTCTTCAATTAGATAATGCTGCGAGTTACTGAGGATTTTACTTGAATTTGGAATTTTTAAGTTAAAAATTAAGATCTTTATTTAACTTTTGTTGGTCTAACTTCCATGGCAATGCTTTGTTGATCTGACAAAGATAGTAATCACCTTTAATTTGCTCTCTATGTCCTTCTGAATACTCATATTCATGACTTTTCTTTTTACACTCTTTTTTTAGTTGGATATTGGACTTCACAAAACTCTATTTTAAAGTGAGTTCCTGTCAAATGGTTAATGTTTAGTTCACTTGGTTATCTTGATCTTATCGTAGTTTTATCCATCAAAACAGGCCAGTTTAAAAGTTCAATTGGATTAAGGAAAGAAGTAATTCTCAGAGGAAAGAAATCACTTTTCATGTTATGGTAAAAAATTGCTGGACTTGATCACCTGATTTATCTAATGCAGCAGGTAAGTCTCACCATTTGTTATCGATCATGTTTTAATGTTGCTCTTATCTGATTGCGTGAATAAAGTAAAAAGGATTCAAGTCAGATAATTCCAGGTATTATAAGTAAGTGACTCCCTCAAGTAACTCTTATGTGCTATAAACTTAAGGCTATGGATTTATCTTTGCAAATGTTATTAAGTTGTCTGGCATTTTATTTCGGTTACACCGAACATGTACTTTAATGACTAAGGTAATTTTTAATTGAGATGGGCATTTGGACAAAGCATATTTCCTCCAGCATTAATTTTGTGGAGCAAAAGCAAGGCTCTCTGAATAACTAAAGAAATCATGTCTTATTTTTTGGAATTACAATTTGTCAATTTAAGATTTCCTTTCTCTTTAGATGTCAACAACGTGGATTTAGTCTAGATTGAAGAGGAATGAATTTATTCTGTTAAGGACCTGTATTTTCACCTGAGTTATGAGATTTCCTTCCGTTAACCATTTAATTTATATGCCTCAAATTTATATCTTGGTCTCAGTTGAGGGAGGATGGCTTATTGTACTAGAAGGGCGTCAATTACAGTTTCGGGCTAGTTTTCATGATATTTGAGCCCGTGAGTGAGACTGGAGAGATTGATGGTTGAGTGAGGCCGAGAGCCTGATTATGAGTGACAGTTATGGGATCGGGCTGCACGTCGCAACGGTTGTACTGATGCTATGATAGTGCTTGGGCTGTAGGAACCCCTCCGGAGTGTGTAACACACCCCCAGCGAGCGCGATTGATATTATTGAGGGATGGATCTTTCCCTGGACATGGATCTTGTCCGAAGTACTTGATACTTGGAGATGGATCTTCTCCACAGGGCTGGATTGGCCTTTTCTCGGTACTGGGTGACCTATGGTCAGTGATGTATATATTCTAGGATGGATCTTCCCTGGGCCGTATGGGCCATATACAGTACCGATTGGTTGAGCAATTGAGAGTGTGAGCATTTGAGGCTGACAACATGGTGCATCATTTACAGCATGTGCATTGGCATGTAAAATATCAGAGTTATATTTTTCACCTTGTTCAATTCTGGTTATTTTACTGTTTTGAGCTATCTATTTAATTTGAAAGCATGCCTACGTTTCTGCACCGTTATTTCCATTGTTAGCTGTACTGGTTGAGTTCGTCACTACCTTTCAGTCCAAAGGTTGGACTTGTTACTTACTGAGTTGGACGTACTCACGTTACTCCTTGCACCTCGTGTGCAGATCCAGGCGCTTCTGGTCACGACGACTACTGATTGAGGCTTCAGAGTTCAGAAACTATCGAGGTAGCTGCACGACGTTCGCAGGCCTTGACTCTCCTTCTTTATCTCTATTTGTATTTCAGTTTTTATTCTCTAGACACTCTAGTGGACTATATTCTGGTTTAGACGCTCATGTATTCAGTGACACTCCGTTTTGGGATGGATTGTTTCGTATTTTGAATTATTTCTGTTTTCAAAAAGGCTTTTTCTTTAATATTAACTGCTTCCGTCTTTATTTTCAAAGTTTTACTGTGATGAGTTGTTAAGTAGAGGCTGGCCTAGTTTCACGATAGACGCCATCACGACGGTTGATTTTGGGTCGTGACAAAATCCTTGAGGTACTCTTGCTACCTCATGAGTTTTTTGTTTCACAACTATTCTCTAAAGTCCAAGAAAGATTATCAATCAATGTAGCCTTCATCGAATTGAAGACTTTTACCTAGGTAGTTCCTGCTTTAATTTATATAGTCTTAAGAATGTTTAATTTATTATATTTATTTGTCAATGTTGTGCTTTCGAGTAACTAGGCGTAAAATTGAAATTGTTGGGAATTTCAATATTGCTGGTTCTGTTAGCCTTAAACAATCCAAAAATAGTGAACCCCTTTCAGTTGGTAAAAGCAAAGTTATTTCTTTTCTACCTAACATTCGCTTTAATTAATTCATAACTGATGTCATTCAGAATTGATATATTGTTGTGTTTACTTGTAACCTGATAATTGTTGCAATGAATTGGAAGAATTTACATAAAATGAAGACAAATATGTCTCACTGATGTAGAAGTAGTTAGCAGGCTCTCTGTTTGAGTTCTCAAAATTGCAAGAAGCATTCTTATTTTTGGTTTGTTTTTTAAGAAAGGTTTGATCTTTTGCTTTCTTTAGCGTTTAAATGACTGTACCTATATATTTATATGTTTTTACCTGCTTTAGCACAATCCTACGTGTTAAATTATTCATATTGAAATCATTTTTAATGTTAATACAATCTGGGCGAGTTACACCCATCTGCTTTTGATTTTAATATTTTAAAAATAGACGATCTTCTGCTTGATTGTTCATTGGCTTTTTGCATTTGCATTTCTCCATTAGCAAGAGAACTAATGCAATGATTCCAATGAAGACCGGAAGGCTAATGATTATTGGAAGATGGAATTGCAGAAATAGCTAAAGAGACAGCTACATGGGTTGCAACTGCTGTATTTTTTGGTTGACTTATTCAAGTATTTTAATGCTTTGTATTGGCAATGTAAGATTTCATGATTCATGTCAGAGCCTCAATTGGAGAACCCAAATGGTATTTCTACTTTCTTGAGCTACTATTTGTTTTCTTAGATTTTGATGTTATAGCTAGGGCTGTATTTTGTCTTTGTCCCGGGCCCGGGCCTAACGGGCCGGGCCTCGCGGTCCCGGGCTTCGTGGTCCCGGGCTCTGGCGGTCCCGGGCCTGGCGGTCCCGGTCTTCGTGGGCCTAATGGGTGGAACCGGCCCGTGACGGGCCTAAGCCCACATGGTCCTGTGCTTAACGGGCCGGGCTCGTGGGCTTCGCGGGCCTAGCGGGTTTTTTTTTTTTTTTAAAGACAATTTCTTGTAGTATCATGGCTATATTAATATGTAGTATATATGTATATCTAATTATTAAAGTGCTTGACGAAAAAGAAAATAACAAAACAATAGTAAAACACTAAATTGTCATGCATAAATATCACTTCTTGATATTATATTGTATCTTATGTATATATATTCTCTTATATATTTTCTTTTAGTATATATATTGTATCTTATGTATATATTGTAGCTTATAAATATATTTTCTTGTAGTATATATATTGTATATTATGTATATATTGTAGCATAATATATTTTCTTGTAGTATATTATATTGTATCTTATGTATATATATTCTCTTATATATTTTCTTG
Source organism: Nicotiana tabacum (assembly GCF_000715075.1). Classification (NCBI taxonomy): domain Eukaryota; kingdom Viridiplantae; phylum Streptophyta; class Magnoliopsida; order Solanales; family Solanaceae; genus Nicotiana; species Nicotiana tabacum. The sequence goes on along the minus strand of NC_134097.1, from coordinate 12,601,152 downwards.
TAGTATATATATTGTATATTATGTATATATTGTAGCATAATATATTTTCTTGTAGTATATATATTGTATCTTATGTATATATATTCTCTTATATATTTTCTTGTAGTATATATATTGTATATTATGTATATATTGTAGCTTATAAATATATTTTCTTGTAGTATATATATTGTATATTATGTATATATTGTAGCATAATATATTTGCTTGTAGTATATTATATTGTATCTTATGTATATATATTCTCTTATATATTTGCTTGTAGTATATTATATTGTATCTTATGTATATATATTCTCTTATATATTTTCTTGTAGTATATATATTGTATCTTATGTATATATTGTAGCTTATAAATATATTTTCTTGTAGTATATATATTGTATATTATGTATATATTGTAGCATAATATATTTTCTTGTAGTATATTATATTGTATCTTATGTATATATATTCTCTTATATATTTTCTTGTAGTATATATATTGTATATTATGTATATATTGTAGCATAATATATTTTCTTGTAGTATATTATATTGTATCTTATGTATATATATTCTCTTATATATTTTCTTGTAGTATATATATTGTATCTTATGTATATATTGTATCTTATAAATATATTTTCTTGTAGTATATATATTGTATATTATGTATATATTGTAGCATATAAATAATTCTAAGTATAGACAAAGAAATATTGCGAAAAGAAGCTCATGGGTAGAAGCAATAAATTTTATTACCAAAAAATGACATATCTTTCTTAGTCATCCTTCCCCCAATGGAATGAGCACAACAAGGTACTAATACCACCATTAGAAGGAAAAAAACTAAGGAAGATGTGCCAAAATACAAGTTACATATTATTCTATGTATTATCTCTAACAAATCTCATAAATCCTTCAAGGTTCGGAGGAGGTTGCGTTGGTGGTGGTGGAAAAGAAGCTTGTTCATCACCACTTCCGGGCGAAGCCGAATCCTCCGTAAGTTCCGCTATCATTTCTTCATAAGCTTCATCTATCGCCGGTTGTGCTTCTGCAATTCCAAAGTTTCTTCTTTCCGAGCGGATCCAATCTCTAAACAATACTGATTTTTCCAAGCTATCCCTCATAGACGCTCTATGATCACCTATTTGCAGTCTTGCTTGACTGAAAGCGCTCTCTGATGCAACAGTTGAAGCTTGAATTGATAAAATATCCCGAGCCATCCTTGCAAGAACAGGAAAATGTTTTTCCCTTGCCTTCCACCATTCCAAAAGATCAAAAGAGCCGTCTGGATTCTCCTTTTCAAGTCCCTGAGACAAATAAACTTGAAGCTCATTTAGATGTGAAGTTTCATCATAATTTTCACCTTGAGACCCCTGAACTCCGTCCAAGATTTAAGAGCTTTTAAGCCCGCAACTCTTTTAGAGGATTGTGAGCTAGACGAAGTAGGGGTTGGAATAGTTGGCCTAGCATGCTCTAAGGCAAGTTGATAAGCATTATAAACTGTTTGAGCGTTAATCTTAATTGAAGCTTTTGCATCTGCAAGTGTCGCAATTTCCTCATTTGAAAGATCTAAAGCCTTATAAATATTTGAATACCAAAAATGAGGACCTCCCAATTTCATTGTAGGATTTAGCATTGCAGCAAGACCATAAATAGGAGGGATAGGAAAAAATATTTTTTAAACTTTTGTTTCATTTCATTTATAGCAAGTTCATAAATATCCCCACCCTCACTAAATTCAACAAACAAATCAGATAGTGCTGCAATATAAACTAAACAGTTTGAAATAGTAGGATAATATTGCCCAGAAAATGCATTTGTTGCAATTTGAAAATGTTCTAAAAAATCTAAAAGAATTTTAACATTAGTCCAATCTTGAGTGGTAAGCATTTCATCATCATCTTCACCACCTACCCGAGAATTAAACGTTGCATTAATTGGGTTTCTATATTCATATGCTACTACTAAACTTTCGTACATACAATTCCATCTAGTCGGGCAAGGTTTAGGAACCTTTCTTTCTCTAAGGCCATATTCATCACATTTTTTAAAATACTCTCTAAGTCTACTTCTACGGTTTGAATAAAAAGCCAATTAAGAGCCATTCTAACCTTTTCAATTTCTATGTTTAATATTCGCATACCATCACCGACAATTAAATGATAAATATGACAAATACATCTAACATGGAAAATATTAGTAAATGCAGGATTTAGTGTTGTTGTAAGCATGCCTATAGCACTGGTGTTACTAGAAGCATTATCCATTGAAATTGCCATTATTTTATCGCTAAAGCAAAAATATCTACAAATATCTGCAACAGTGTTAGCTATAAATTTACCTGTGTGACGCGAATTAATTATTCTATATGCAATTATGCGTTTTTGCATTATCCATTCTTCATCTATCCAATGACTTGTAACAGTTAGGTAATCACAATCATTACCACTTCTACCAATATCAGTAGTAATAGAAATCCGATTAGGTATATGAGTAAATAAATAACGCAAATATTGTTCATATTCATGTTTGAATTTATAAATATCACTCTTAACTGTTGCGCGAGGCCAACCTTTATAAGTAGGATTAAACACTCTTCTAATATAATGAACCCAATTAGGATTAGAAGCAAAAGTATAAGGTAAGCACATAACAGTAATCATCTTTGCTAATTCTTCACGATCTCTATTTGGATCGTAATATAAAATACCTCCAGTGACAGTGTTAATTCCTGGTTGAACTAGATTTGAACCTGTACTAGGGTTAATCGCAGAATCTACACTTGTCCCCTCTAGATGCGCTTTCATTTGAAAAAATCTAGCCTTATCTCTAGGGTGTGTTTTTATGTGCCTAGTCAAACTACCTGTGCCGCTACGGTCTCCTACATATTTATGCGACATTAATTTCCCACAAGTTTTACACTTAGCCTTATTTTTTTCTCTTACTTGAGTAAAAAAATTCCAAACTAATGATGTTTCTAAGCGTTTAGCAGGTTCTCTATTAAAAGTAGGAGTTTCTACAGGTGGGTCGACCGGTGCATCACTTGGGTTATTAAGAGGACTAGTAGGTGTATCATCTAAATCCGGTGCTTGAGTTTCATCATCATCCTCATTTTCCTCATTATTTTCTAAGATGGTTTCATTAGGATAAAGAGCATTCATAATTTCATCATCTAATCTATCACCTGGTGCAACATTATGATAAAATTCACTATCGGTAAATTGAAAACAAGGGTGATCACTATCAAGAATTACGGAAGGAGGAGGACGTCTAGGTTGGCGACTACTTTCAACTTGCTTATCTTTTCTAGGTCGGGGAGCCGGGGAAGGGTAGTTGGTTGGCCACTACTTTCACCGGTTTTATCTTTTCCTTTACCAAACATTTTTTTCAAAGTAAATGCCATATTAATTATAATTATGCAAACTAAACCACACAAAAATATATTATAAAAACGTAAGAGTTGAAACGAGTTTACCGGATTGCCGAACAACTTCTTGAAAATTGAAAATCGTTGAACACTTGAAAACTTCAATTCAACAACTTCACAATTTTTCACGAAATTTCAACAATAAATTAAGTAATTGTAGTAGAGAGATTGAGAGAGATTGAGAGATATTGAGAGATATTGATGAATTGGTGAATAAAAATGAAAGAATGAGGGGGTATTTATAGTTGAGAAATGGGGAAAAGTGTAATTATATAAAGTTTGGGGTTAAAATAAAGTTTGGGGGCCAAATGGCCATTTTTTTAACTTAAAAAACGGTCATATTTTCAGCCCAAACGGCTAGATTTTAAATATGGCCGTTTGATTTTTTTTTTTTTTTTTTTTTTTTTTTTAAAATAGCCGTTGGGCCCGCCAGGCCCGCCAGGACCGGCCCAGGCCCGCCTGCCGGTCCCGGGCCAAACGGTCCCGGGCTCGTGGGCTCAACCATGGAGACCAGCCCGTGACGGGCTCAGAGGCCCACCAAGACCGGCCCACCCAGGACCGGCCCACCAGGCCCACCAGGCCCGTTAGGACCGCGGGCCCGGTCCGGTCCGGTTCAGGCCCGGCCCACCGAGCAGCATTAGTTATAGCTAAAAAAGTTTTTTCTTTCTTTTAATAGCAGTTGAACGATATTCGTGGAATTCATATAGTACAATTTTGGGTAACTTACACCATCTGCTTCTGATTATGCTATTTGAAAGCTAGACGATCGTCAGCTTGATTGTTCAAAGAGAAGATGACTACCTCCTCTGCATGGGATACACTAAATATGTACAGTGTTTTCATCTGATGGTCAGTTCAATGCTTGAAGTTTCACTTTTTGGAATCATATTAAACATGCTTTAGCTTAACTTCAATAATGAAAAGATACTGGAAAAATGGCGAGCTGTTAGTAATAAATTTCATAGCTTGCTCAAATTATTTCAATGAAAAGTTTTACCTCCGAGTTGATTATAATGCGGCTATAAATCTATTCCCTGGCCAAAGATGTGTGTTGTTAATAATGAGTAGAGAATGTATGTCCAATTGCTGCAATTTCATCTGTGCTTTATATAATGTGATAGCACATTTGTCACAGTTTGCGGCCATAAGTGTCCAAGTTGGAGCACATGAGCTGCTACATTGACAATTAATGTTAAGGCTTTATGAAGCAGTGGAGTTCAACATTTGGAGCCTCAATCACACTTTCTTATTTCTCTTTTGTAGACTGAATGTAGCTCCATGTAAAAACAGTCACTCAGAATAGGAGAACTAAAAGGTGATTTAACGCCATAAATCAGATGGGAAAAAGGAGCAAGTGTTTATGAGAACTCCATACAACTAAATTTGACTTCATTAACCGCAGAAGTATAAACGTAAAAAAGATGTCACTAATGAAGGTTTATCTTGAAACACACTTATCAACTTTTCCTCAGCATCATTTACACAGTTTCAAAGAACACAGTAAACAAGAAGATGATGGTTCTATTAAAGCATGATATCGCCGGTACACTATATTGAAGTCATTAGAAAGAACTCTATTAGATGTATTTAATGATTAACAAGTTCACCAATGTAGAGAGGAGAGAAAACAACACAGATCAAAGCAACTTCTATAGAAAGAGAAATATATATGCCCCATACATACATTACAAATAGGGTAACCAGCAACGAAAAATTGTGAGAAAATATCTTGCCACTGTCTACTATCAGCATGGATTTATGTAGTGACCTTTAAGTGCTTTTCGAATTACTTTTTTTACCCATGTCCAACCTAGCTGTCATTTTGATGCTTGAATGTGATGATATTTTCTAGAAATTATAGGTTGAAACAACAACCTGCTTAGTATAGGGGATAAAAGCATTCTTTGTGCCAAAACAACTCTAATAAACTTCATTATAAGTTCTGGATGATAATTAAGCATTATTGCTATCATTAAAAAAGATCCCGACTTCCATGCATGCGCAAATTGATTTGGATAACACTATTGAGATAAGTATGTACTCCTATTCTATTTCAGTAAAAGTTAAAAAGAAAATGATTTTTGTGACTAAAAATAGCGTCCCCTCACTCTATACATATTTTAGGTTGAGCTATGTTATTTTGGCAACCACAACTGCATATCGGACTATAGTTTCTTTGTAAAAGAAGGAGAGTGAGAGACAACAAATGGATGTCTTCTAAGCTAGGAAATGTGAATATAAGTAGTAATGCTTCGTCTAAGGAAAAAAGAAGTACAAATAACATGATTATACCATTTGCCTCTATAACTGCCAAATTTGTGGCCCCCCAACTAACGTTTCTTTATATAATTTAATTAATTGTTATAATTAAAGAGTCTTTTTTGGCATTTTTGTTCAATATGTTACGCTAGATTAGCTTATATGAAACTATATGCATAAATAACTTTTTCTACGATATATTTTATGAATTAAAAATATTTGAAGAATATTTGACCAAATTGATGACTTTGACTGATCCCAAAAAATTTCTAGTGAAACAAGCGAAACTTATTATGCTCTCTTTCTAGTTTGACCATAGATTTTGTCAAAATATATTTGGGGTCTTTTGGCAAATACATGTTGGGCCATAGATTTTATCTATATTTTGACAAATTCCTAAAACCCAAATCCCAAAAGAGCTGGTTTTGACCCAAAATATCACTATTATATTTTTTTAAAAATTGTCCCAAACTTTTATATTTTATAAAAGAGACAACCATTTCTTATTTTGTAACAATGCTGCTTTGTCTCTTGGTCATCCGATAGTGTATTATATAGTTCATTATAAAAATGATAATTTTGTACCAAATTTATTTATGTCCATGATTATGATTTGCGATAATATAATGAATGTTATTGATAAATGTTCTATTGGGTATTTATGATAATTTTAAGAACTTGTGGGTATAAGTCATGTTTCATGTCTTTTCAAAAAAAAAAAGTGAAATATGTTTGAAAACTTATGTCCAAACACATTTTCATCTTCAAACCAAACTTCATCCAAATCAAATTTTTCAAAACAAAAAACAAATTTGGGAATCTATGGCCAAACGAAAACTTACGTTGTGCACGCCCCAAATTATTACCCATTTATCCATCTTAAAAATAGTTTCACAAAATAATACTCCACTAATATTAAATTAGTAATTACCCGGCCACCCATCTCAATATAGAAACCTTCACTTTCCTTCTATTCTTTTGGCTTTTCCACATATACACATACTAGACTTCACATATTTTATAATTTTTGTTGTTTGTCATTTTTTTTTTCATTATTGATCTCTTTTTCAGATCTCAATCAAGTTAGGTAAGCACTTGGTGTTTCAACTTCTGGTTATAAATTTCATATAATCTTTGCTCAATTAAGTAAATTTTCTACTAAAATATTCATTCTCTTAGAAAATGGAGATGGAAGTATCCATATCAACGTTGTGGCTTTCATCAATTAATTTATCATCTGAATTTATTTTGAAAGTTCAAAAATCTGAAGTTGTTGTTGATTAATCGATGGATGTTTGTCTATTTGTGCTTAAACTTGTGGTTGCGCACTGATTTGAGAAATTTAACTGAAGAGAGTTCAAGAGTCAAGACACCTTTGTTGGGTTTTGATAAAGCTTGAAATTCACTTTTTTTTTTTTTTTTTGGATAACTTGTTGATATTTGATCCAATTTTTGACTGAGGTTTGTTCGGATTGTTGTTTGGAAGTTGTGATTAAACTTTTAGCTCATTTAAAATCGATTTGTGAAATTTGTGCCAAAAATATTAATTTATTAAGTTCAAAACAAACCATGGTCTTGAGAATGATTTTTGCTTTTCATTTTATTAGGTGAAAATATAAACGTTGTGAACAATCTCGTCAAAGTTGAAAATGATGTAACAAGAGCAAGTTGGTTCTCCTGTCAATAAAGTGAGATTTTCATCAAACGACAATAAAGTATTCTGATTTCTCAATTTTCTTGTTAAACTGTCTACGGAAAAGTCTAGAAAAAAAAATTAGATATTTTTTTTTTTGCATCCAAGTTGTGGTTTCGTGATATCGGCGAAGTTGAAATGATAACTAATAGGAGATCATAATTCAAATTTCAGTAAGCAGTAAATATATAGAACTCAAGATGATTTTTCCTTATTTGCCTAAATCTCTAAAAAATCATTAATATATTGATACAACGAAACAAATAATCCCAAAAATAGTCGAAGCGTATGAGTTGCTCTTTATGCCACTAGTTTCGAAATATGTTTGAAGATACAATTAAAAATAAATAAATTAAAGGCGTCACAACACCAGTGAGAGATGACATATTAGCTTGTCTAAGGCCACTAAGGGCATTTAAATTTAAATGTCCTTAGTGGGTACACTGGTGTAATTTAAATGCCCTTATATGTTCCTCTTTTTTTTTTTTGTTAAAGAAAGAAAGAAATCTTGCTATATTTTAAAATATTTTAACTTTTAAATTTTTATTTTACCTTAATAGTATTTTCTAACCAGAAAAATATCATAACTTATTTAATATCACCGGTTTCAATTTTTTTTTTCATTCTTTCTTAACTTCGTACTCGTCACAATCACCATATATATAAAAAATAAAGTAGAAGGAGTACATTGTAACTTTATGACAATGATGATTAACATAAGGACAATTTTCATACATCTTAAATCGATCGTATTACATGAGCTTTAGATGTCATAATTAATCAAAGTTCAAATACCTAGATTGCCCCTCAAAGACACATTTTTCATTACCCAAACACCGTTTGGCTAGAATACTATTTACTTGTTATTTGGCTTTGAACTATTTATGAGAAAAGCAGGAATTTTTATATTAATACTAATATTGTGTCAAAATATTACATCCCATAGAAAGGCCACTAAGGACATTTAAATTACAAAATTTAGCCAACTTAGTGCAAGCACTGTATCTCCGAAATAAACTTAACCAATATCAGCAGCAATTCCTAAAAGTAAATCTTAATCCTACTCTTATGGTATCTTACACTCAACATAGTCTAGGTACATTTGTTTTTCCACTAAGTCAAAACCAACATTATAGTTTTGTATGGCAAATAACCCTATAATTGTGAGATTTTTTTCAGATTACTGAATAGTCATGCAAAAAGCATCTCCAAAAGTTTGTTCAAATAGAGATTCTGGTGGCAAGGCTAAACAAGCACCTTCACTAAATTGAATTCTAACATCCGGAAAATCTCTTACATCCTTTGAGATATGTCCCAAAAAAGCATAAGCGGTCGCTTACCATATCCACAAGCTCCAATTTTCCTTCTGTTAATCTCGTCACCTCTGCACTCAACACTTCATAAGCTCCTTTATGCAAATAGGTTGTTGGAGTTCTCAAGTCAAATGTAACAAAATTTGTAATCAATTTTCTGTCTATTGCAAGTTGTTTTTCTCCAATGCTAATCCCATCCAACTTAACATAGTACGAATCTTGATAAATTTCAAAGGGTGTTGGATTCCCCTCTATCGTTGCTCCATCACCTATAATAAGGTGACTATATGGATCATTAATAATAAGGCTGCCAATGCAAAAAGAAAATTGGGACGACCCTATTTGTCTCACTAGTGATGTCTCACCGGGTCCTAAACCAAGTATACCACAATACTCGTCGCCAAATCCACCTCCAGCATTATGCGTTCCACACCCAAAAGCTATCCTCGGAACCATCATTGTCCCGTTGTCAGATGTAGTGAATTGAAGAGTGTCTCGGCCAAGGGTTCCAGTGGACACACTCTGATCGGGGAACTTTGATTTGTATAAGCACTCGCCTTTGTCACCTCGTTTACCTCCATACACACCACACATATGAGAGTTGTACGGCTCTACAACATATGTTGATGAATTAGCGGGATAGAAGTGCGGAATTTCTTTTTGGTTGCTACATTTGACACAGGGGTAGCATTGTATCCAGAATTTGTTGCTACTCGTGTCAATTAGTACAAGCTGGTACATGGCGGGCTCACCAATCGAGATGTTCGCGACAAAACCACGAGTCCTATGCATAAGGCCACTCCGGATTGTTACAGCGAGAGTTCGAGGAAAGAAAATGGTAAGAAGTGTAAAAGTAACAAAGTAGACAAGAACAACAACGTAACTTGCCATTCTAGAATATAATTTTTAGGTGATTTTTACTGGGGAATTTGGGTTTGATTGCAATGAAAAGTTTGCTATAGATGTGTTAGTCCCGCCAATATTGCTGTATTTGTAAATAATAATTCTGCAAGATATAAGTTATCGTAATAAAACAGGTAATTAATTCGAGCCCACTGAATTCACAGTATTTCCTTAAGGAATTTAATCCCCTCCTAGTACCCAAGGTAATGGATTATTTCCTCCCAGGATAGAACGAATCACACACTGGTGTAGCGATACTTCAAACCCCAGTGTTTCAGCGAACACAAAGTTCGGTAGCAAATCACACTTACAGTTGCTTTGTTTGAAGTTAAAACAATGCAGAACGAAGGAGTAGAAACTCAGAAAATCGTATGGAAATGCTGAGAGGAAGGAGTGCAATGTATAGCCAAAGTTGAGCGTTTTTCAGTTTTGTTGGTGTTTTTCGTTTTTCGTTCGTGTCTTTCTTCAACAGCTGCTGCACATATATATAGCAGGAAGATGAACGACCCTCCATCCTCCATGGTGGAGCATGCACTAGCTTGTTTGTGGAGCAAGCACTTGGCCATGGTGGGAAGAGCATTAGGCGGTTGCTATTGCAGCTGGTGGTCAATACACGGATTGAAAAATATCCGTTACAAATGCGGATAATCTTACGTTAATATTTACTATTAATAAATAAATTTGGTCCAAAAAATTAATCAATCAATCGATTATTTGACCAAATCCGAATCCGAATCCGAAGCCGAAGCCGAAGCCGAAGCCGAAGCCGTAGCCGTAGCCGAAGCCGAGCCGAGCGAGCGACGACGACGACGACGACGACGCGAGGCTTGCTTTCTTATTAACTCTTTAAGAGCTACAAGAAAAGCAATTATATATATACCCACCAAAAATCTTTTCTTCTTCCAATATGGGACAATGTCTCATTGTCAAGAGGAAAAAATTTAAAATTTTACTCAAAAATTTTATTTTTCCTCCATTTCCCATTCACCCTCATTTTAAGACTATTTCATCTTAAATAACAAAAACCTCAACAATCCCCCACATGAATGAGGAATGGCTATATCACGGAAGTATGCATGGAAAAACTGTGTGATTTGCAAGCAAGGATTAATCGCATCTGGATAAGTAGGTTTCCCTTTGAACTTTTCGTAGTAAACTTATGTCGGATATATTCGGTCAATCGGTAGATTTGATATCTTTGAACCGTCGATCTTTGGTGTATACCTAGACAACCATAAGTCACACAATCAACCCTTAACCGTCTTTGGTTCTCATTGTTGTGTTCGTTTCAGCCATGAACACCGCCTGGTTTCATAAGTGCGTAGAGAACTGGCCTTACAAAGTTCTCCTTAAAGCGGCTAACACTTCACACTTACATAGGTGATTCCTAAACGTGTCATCCTGTAGATACACTATTTGATATACCCCGTATCAAATTTAGAAATTATTAAAAAGCCTTAATGCTTTATCCTTGGTACTGAACATTGTCTCATCACGAGAACGGACTAAAATTTTATTTGACAATGTTGAACCGTCATTAATGACTTTGTTTGATCTCCTTGAACCTAGATCTTGGGATCTCCAGTCTTCTAGGTAGAGTTACCGCCACAATGACTTGTTCTCGGCCATAGTCCTATTCCCCTTGATGATTTCTCAACTACCTCTCTAGTTAGGCCTTTTGTAAGTGGATCCGACATATTATCACTTGACTTTACATAGTCAATCGTGATAATTCCTCTAGAAAGTAATTGCCTAATGGTTTTATGTCTTCGTCGTATATGACGAGATTTACCGTTATACATAACGCTCCCAGCCCTTCTAATTGCCGCTTGACTATCACAATGTATGCATATTGGTGCCAACGGTTTGGGCCAAAATGGAATGTCTTCCAAGAAATTCCGGAGCCATTCAGCTTCTTCACCGGCTTTATCTAAGGCTATGAATTCAGCCTCCATTGTAGAGCGGGCAATACATGTTTGTTTGGACGACTTCCAAGATACCGCTCCTCCACCAATAGTGAATACATATCCACTGGTGGACTTAGAATCAGTTGAACCGATGATCCAATTTGCATCACAGTATCCCTCAATCACCGCAGGGAATTTACTGTAGTGCAAGTCAAAGTTCTGGGTTACGTCACTAGTGATCCAATTTGCATCACAGTATCCCTCAATCCTATTACAGGCTCTTATCCCGTTAACATAGAACATATGCTAGTACTCGTCCCCTTGAACCTCTTATAAAGGTTACGTCACTACGAAATCATGCTGGAAGAAGAAAGGAAAAGCCTTACATATCTTTAAGTCGATCCTTCGACGAAGAAGGTGGGAAAGTCTCCTCTTCAATATAATCTACACCAATGAAAATAACAATACTATCAACAATACAATATAACAACAACAAATAGAGCCAAAATTAAGCTTGGGAATAACTAGCTTACGATACATCAAGAGACAAGCTCGGTCCTTAACTAGCAACAAAATAGTAATCTACACTTCTTCTTATCTTGAAGTTACATATTAACACTAACACACACACACACACACATACACACACACACACACATACACATACACACACACACATACACACACACACACACACACACACACACACACACACACATATATATATATATATATATATATATATATATATATATATATATATATATATATATATATATATATATATATAATCTCCCAAAACTCCAGCCATAACAATATCATAAAAACACCTCAAAACAGTCCAACATGGTATCACAACTTCTATACGTCTTTTGATTGTCAACTTATTAACTTCTAGCTTCATACAACAGAGCTAGGGCTTAGATATGATCAACATCGTGTAGGAGAAGAAGAGCTTACATTTAAACAACAAGAAAAACTCCATGAACAACTCTCCTTAAACTTGAAAGAACTCACAACACATCAACAACATCATATAAGTGGTGGATTGATCTCCACCACTTCTACAACACTTTTGATGAAGAACTTAGGTGGTTTGGCCTTGAATTTGTGTATGTATCTTTAGGGTATGCTTTGAGAGAGTTTAGAGCTTCTTGGAGGTCTCATTTGGCCGAAAATGATATTTAGATATGAAAGTTTTCACTTTATATAACAAGGTAAGTTTCCACCGACTTTGTGGGTCCCAAGGAAGTTGCTTGTGCAGTCTCGTAAAAATGCGAATATCTCTCTATTTCGACGTCGTATGCACGGAAAGTTTAATGTATTGGAAAGTAGACTCATAGATATTCAATTTTATGGGTGTATCACCCCGTAACTCAAAGTATATTTAGATAAAAGCTCAGTGACATTAGACCCAAATTTAGGTCAAATTATAAATGTAACTTGCGACAACTTTTGTCGTGTTTTGTTTTACAACTTATTTGACTTAAAAGCCAAACATACAAATATTATAAGATTCAGTTACCTTAAAACTGACCTCCTTATTATATTAAGTACTCATAGTTTACCCTGAAAGTATGAGTTATAACATCTTTGATTTGTTTAACCTCCAACCCTCACGATACTTCCTTAATACTTGTTTTAATCTATCATTTTCTTTGTAAAGGTCCTTAAGCTCTCCAGTTTACTTTGATTCACTTGAGATGCATTGTAGCATACAAGTATGGGGTGTTACATCCTCCCCTCTTAGGAACATTCATCCTCAAATGTTGACTCTTAGAGACTTGCGAAAATTTCGCCAAGGTCTTCTTTGAACCACTTTACTAAAACCAACTTGCACGCAACCAGAAAATACCCTATACATGCCACACATGGCCAATATCTGTAAATGGAAACACTTGTCCTCACACGGCCATTTCTCATGAATAGAGCAAGATATAATTACAAGTTCATTTTAACATTCACCGTTTATGCTGGCAGGGTTGTAAATAATATCTAACAATGGAAAAAGGTCGGCATATTATACCACAATATTATTATCTTCCTCGTGATTGTTGTTTTCCTTATACTAGAGCCTTCATATAGGGACATTACCAACTTATGGATATTGCTTCTACCCGATACTCACGCTCCTCTGATTCAATCCTATTCAATACGTTCTAATACCGTTCAATATCTATAAATCCATCTCCCTCTTTTCCCGCTAACTCTGGATCCTTATTGCCTTACTTATTCAGTTTTCTATCTCGCACCTCCTTAAGAAAGGTTATCATCCTTATTATTAAACCTACAATGGTCATTATTTAGTAATCTTACTGTATTTACATAGCCTAGTTCTTACTATGACTTATATCCCACTTCGGGAGTTCAAAGATGTCCAAGTCGTGCTCGTGTTCATTACCTTATCTAGCCTTTCTGTCTTTTAATTCTACTTTGCAACAATTTACCTTAGGTATGACATGCTAGCTCTATTAACAATCAAGTTACTACATCATCTAACAATACTCAAGATATATATAGACCTAGTAGCATAATTACACATACTCCCATTCTAAAATAGGTAACATACCTAATTGCCTCTAAGATGGGGGCTCGAAATCCCACTGATATCCCAATGCATACATCTGATTCTGGGTCCCTTTTAAGCCTGATGCTCTCCTTCTGCCTCTGCCTAGCTGAAATGATGGTACTAAGCCCCTAGGCTGCCCTGAACGACTGCTACCCTCATAACTCAACATCGGACAGTTCTGTGCCATATGACCTGGGGGTGCCACATCTAAAACATGCATTCGTACCTCGTAAGCACAATCCCTCGTGTCTCCTTCTATTACTCACATCGAAGTGGTTTTATTTGTCCAATACTCTCTTCATATTGAACTCCTTGTGCCCTTGATCCATGACTTGTTCTCAACTGAGGACTTTGAGAATATTGGGTCTCCTCAGGCCTAGATAAATTGCCCCTGCCTGATCTCGTATGTCCAGAGACCTATTACTACTCGCTTCCCCTACATGCTCATCAACTGGCCTGTCTCTCTTACCTTGCTACCTTTCTCGAGCTTGTTCTAGCTGCTATCGTTGTTTATGCTCCTCTAGATTATGGGAAAAAGCCTGAATCCGAGATATGTCCATATTGTCATTCAGCGAGGCTGTGGTACAAGCTTCAACTAAATCTGGTGCCAGCCCTACCACAAACCAATGTATCATGGCTCGCATCGTATCAACCAAAGATGGGGCATACCTTGCCAACGAATCAAACCTGAGGCTGTACTAGAGAACACTCATATCACCCTGCTGTAGGGCTAAAACCTGATCAACCTTGGCTTCCCAGATATCTAATGGTAAGTAATGGTCCAGAAAGGCTCTGGAGAATTCTTCCCACTTTGCTGGTTACGCATTCTGCCCTCTGGATAATTCCCATGAATCATACCAATACACAACTATTTCTCGCAGCCTGAAAGCTGTTAACTCCACTGCCTCCATCTCGGAAGCATGCATAACTCGAAAGATCCTATAAAGCTGGTCAATAAAATCTTGGGGATCCTCATACTGATCTATCCTCGTGAACTCTAGAGGGATCAAAGCAATAAACTCACGGATCCTCAAACTTTCGAGCCCCTTAGATGGTCCTGCACTAGTTGGAACTCTAGTCTGTCGTTGTGTAGCTACTAACTGGGTCAAAAGATGCACAACACTCCAAAGATCCTGATCAGTAGGGACTGATAGCGGTAGTGGTACTCTATGAAGCTCCTCCGGTGCTAGTGGAGTAGGGAATACTCAGGAAGGTGACTCAACTCTAACCTTTGACGAATCTACATAAACCGGCGGCGGTCTACTAATGCCTCCCCCTCAACATCTTTACCTTTCTGACTAGCTATATCCATTTGTGTATCAGGCATCTCTGTATAACATATCGAATATGAGTTAGACATTGACTCCTTATGACTCAGCTCTATACCGCACGATCTAGATCAGAAAGATGGGTACCCAATCCTAAATGCCTTGTAGATTACTATTTATAAATGTGGTGCACAACACATCCACAAACTCGACTCTACTAGACACGGCTTTGTAGACTCCCTAGGACAAACCTGCTCTGATACCAAGTTGTCACACCCCAAACTAGGTGAGGTGTGGCTGGCACTCAGTGCCGTACTGGCCCAAGAGAACCACTCTGCAACTTTTGAATGCTGGACATAACCCAGGACATACATAGGCCAACATGGCCGCAACTCATAATATATCGTAGGAGGCCAAGCGTCATATCAACTAGCCATCATACTCAAAATATCAATACATGTTCGGGCCGAGGATGCCACTATGAGTATCAATACCAGACAACCCAGAAAGAAAACATAAATGAGGGCCGACAAGGTCACTAACATACTATACATACTGAACCTGTGTCTACAAAGCCTCTAAGAATATCTAACATCAAAATATCGTCGGAACAAGGCCCCGGCCTACTCGTAAGTCTATAAGAAAAATCTGATATCGTGACCTTTAGACTCGATTATACTCCGGAAGAGATAGAGTCTTATCGATTTCTCGCTGAATATCAATCTTGTCTACTTTGAGGGCTCGTCAAACTTATTACTTGCACCTACATGCTTGAAGTGTAGCACCCCAACAATGGGATGTTAACACAATGAGATGTACCAAGTATGTAAGACAGAAAGCAATACATAAAAATAAATTCTGAAAAACTAAAAAGCGTGAATGAATACAAAAATAGTCTGCTGAATGATAAGAATAAGAGTGAGCTTACCAAGTACTGTAGATCGACTTACTAAATCACTGTCACTAGGACCACTTGGTCCTTCAATATAATTGAACCACTCAAACTATCATAATATTCTGAACTATTTCTATCACCTGTTGCTCAGTGATCTCTTGTTGCATCATCGTTGTTACTTATTCTAAGGGCACAATGTGGCTCTTACGCGTAGCAAGGCAGACCGTTTGTAAGGTACACTACAACATTACTATCTGGTGGCACGTACGCGTAATAAGGTAAACCGTCCATAAGGCACACTACAACATTACTATATGGTGTCACATATGCGTAGCAAAGCAGATCGTCCGTACGACTCAAAATATTCGGGTCGGACTATGCGTACACATGGGACCGTCCATAGCCAACCTTTATCTTACCTATGCATTTCATAGACCATCTATAGGTTAACCTTCATTATCCCCCTATGCATTCATAGACCTTCCATAGGGATTCATTCATATTATAAATAATATTACACCAACATGCAACAGTCAATATCTTACACGCTCGGTACTTGTGTCTATAACGTATAACTTCTTCTAGTACTTTCGGTAACTCTTAGTTCGTATTCGGCAACTAGTAATCTCTACTCATTAGCTTGAAGGAAACTCATAACTACTCTCCGATTTACACATCCATCTTGGCGTACTAGTAAATGGCTTTCGAGATTCATATAGTCTTACCTTTACAAATTCATTTGGTACATCGTAGGGCTCGTATTTCATATTGTTTCAAGCGACTCATCGCATTCTTTAACTCTACCTCTACTTTCTTTAATGTATGGAATATCATTGCTATTTTTGCATGCGAACGATTATTCTAGTAAAATAGTACAATGTGTTTCATAACTTATGTGACCTTACGTTCTTCTACATATGATCTATTCTTCATTCGTTAGTTTGCTCAATCACAACCATTAAATTTACGGGGAGGTTTTCGTTAATCAACTTATCACATCTCTTAATTTACATCTCTCTCTCTCTCTCTCTCTCTCTCTCTTATTAGCATTAGGGATATTTCATAGCTACCTTCACTAACCAATGAAAGCTACTTCGTCCATTTCATAAGATCATAGGCTATATACGTAATTTCTACTAGTGAGCCATTTATAATTTACCATTAAATGAAGGCTATACTTTTCGTTGTAGACTCAACATAAGTTCCCTGAGGTCTCTACTTATTTTAAGGAATTGTCCGTGGATTACAACTATGAGTAACTCATTTTTTTTATCTATATTCACTTTTGAAGTATTAGAGGTTCTTATCCCATCAACATAGAACATATGCTAGGACTCATCCCCTTGAACCTCTTATAAAGGTTATGTCACTACGGAATCATGCTGGAAGATGAAAGGGAAAGCCTTAAATACATTTAAGTCGATCCTTCGATGAAGATAGTGGGAAAGTATCCTCTTCAATATAATCTACACAAATGAAAATAACACTACTATCAACAATAGTAACACATCAACTAACTACCACGCGACAAGCTTGTTCAATGGAAAATCAGACAACATCTCCCCCATTTGTTTCACCTCCCTCAAGGTCACAACATCAATAATAACATGCCACCCTTAATCCATTTATCCAGAACCTTAACAATATGAGAACTGCCCAACAATAAAATATAACAACAATAATAGGGCCAACGTTAAGCTTAGGAATAGCTAGCTTACGATACATCGAGCGACAAGCTCGGTCCTTAACTAGCAACAAAACACTAATCTACACTTCTTCTCTTCAAGTTACATATTAACAACACACACACACACACACACACACACACACACACACACACACACACACACACACACACACACACATATATATATATATATATATATATATATATATATATATATATATATATATATATATATATATATATAGAGATCTCCCAAAACTCCAACCACAACAACATATAAAAACACCTTAAAACAGTCCAACATGGTATCACAACTTCTATACGTCTTTTGACCGTCAACTCATAACTTCTAGCTTCAAACAACATAGCTAGGGCTTAGATATGATTACAATCGTGTAGGATAAGAAGAGATTACCTTTAAACATCAAGAAAAACTCAACGAACAACTCTCCTTAAACTTGAAAGAACTCGCAACACATCAATAACATCATATAAGTGATCTCTGCCACTTCTATAACACTTTTGATGAAGAACTTAGGTGGTTTGGCATTGGATTTGTGTATGTATCTTTAGGGTATGCTTAGAGAGAGTTTAGATCTGCTTGGAGATCTGATTTGGTCGAAAATGATATTTCGAGATGAAAGTTGTCACTTTATATAACAAGGTAAGCTTCCACCGACTTTGTGGGTCCCAAGGAAGCTGCAAACGCTGTCTCACAAAAACTCGAATATCTCTCTATTCCGACGTCGTATCCATGAGAGGTTTAATGTGTTGGAAAGTAGACTCATAGATCTTCATTTTTATGGGTGTATTACCCTGTAACTCAAAGTATATTTATAGAAAAGCTCATTGACATTTGTCCCAAATTTAGGTCAAATCATAAATGTAACTTGCGACAACTTTTGCCGTATTTTATTTTACAACTTGTTTGACTTAAAAACCAAACATACAAATATTATATGATTCAATTAACTTAAAACATGAAATCCTTAGGATATTAAGTGCTCATAGTTTACCCTGAAAGTACGGGTTATAACATCTTTAATTCGTTTAACCTCCAACCCTCACGATACTTCCTTAACACTTGTTTTAATCCATCATTTCTTTGTAAAGGTCCTTAATCTCTCCAGTTTACTTTGATTCACTTGAGATACATTGAAGCATAAAAGTATGGGGTGTTACACTCGCAAATGCGGAGGTTAGGAGGGTTAAACCTTCACGAACGCATGTAGCCTCTCGCGATCGTGTAAGCCATTGAGGCTTTACTCTTTGCGAACACGTTAGGTTTCACGCGAACACGATGAACACATGACGCCAGTGATTATAATAGTCCCAAAATGGAATTTTGGTCATTCTTTCAAATTTTTAAATCTTGAAAACGCCAGTGATTTCCCAAGAGCTCTTCTTCCCCAATTTGTCGGTAAGTGATTCTAACCTACATTCTTTCAATTACCCATTACATTTCATAAGATTTCTAGAAGTATCCTATTCAAGCACTAGAATGGCAACTGGGTTGGACATGGACCAAACACGAAATAATTTGAAGTGTACATGGAGGTCTAGCTATTGAGAAGGGGATTGTTCACGGTTCAAAGGGAAAAACCCACATTGCTGCAAGAGGAACCCAACGTTTGTGGACATGACTCCACAAACACCTCCCGAGCAACAAATTTGAAATTGTTGCAAAAGTGGAGTAATTGAATCATGGCTTCAAGATCCAGGGAACACTTTGAGTGCCTTCTAGATGAAAGTTGGTCATGCTAGACCAGCAAACGGAGAGTGAGGAAGCCAAAGAGTTTTAGTCTCAAGGCACCGAGATTTGCATATATGTGTAGAGAAGCAAAAAAAAGGTGGAACCAAGCAAGAAAGCATTGAGTAAGTTACAAACCGTAATTAAGCTAATTGGTTGAATTATTTATTTTCCTATTAATCTTGTTATTATTATTATTATTATTTCGTCTTTGTTCCTTTATGTTTCTCAAGACACTAATGGTATAATCATGTTATATTTTTGTTTCCTCGGTAACATGGAGAGTCACTTGTATCTAATTCCCTTTTCTCTACGCCACATCCGGAGGCAAGTCCACATATGCCAAATCCAGAAGCAAGTCCATATGTTACTGCCCTCAGTGACGTTGAGCTCGCACTAGTTCACACTCTGATAGGTGTTTTGGTGGCTATTATAGTGTGGCTTTTTATTCTTTTAGTGCACGTGATATTTTATATCTAGTTCAGTTGTATTTTGATATTGTATCATTATTATGCCTATTGTTTCTATAGGTTACGAGCAAATTTTTATTTCTCCATCGAAGTTTTTAATTGACTTGGTTTATCAAATTAAAAAAATTGTGGTGTAGACAACCTGGATATATATTGTCTACCAAATTGCGAAAGATCTTTGATTTTGGAATATGATTAGTTTTCTGGAATTGCATCATCTCAATGGAATAGAAAAAGGGATCACAACATGGTTCTTTAACTTGCTAATATTGCTGATTATTGGTTAAAAAATAGAATGCAGAGAGATAGATATTAATGGGAAGAGGAAATCGATAAGAATTAGGTTTAGTTTTTTTTCGATTGTTTCTTAAACTGCTATGGATTGCACATGTTTATGGATTGAACAATATTCAAGCCAAGAAATGGTTGGATTTGCTAGCGGATGGTCTTGAATTTGAGAATGAGAATGTAGAGATTGTTGTCTTTGATAGTAATACATACTCCTATTAAAGAAGGAAATTAATCACTTAAGAGTCATGTGAGATGAAAGTCTCATGCAGGTTTCTTCTTTCTTTTATAACTTAGGAGCCGTGTGAGATGAAAGTCTCATGCACGGTTTTGAATGAGAGAAAGAAGTGAGGAATCCTCTTTTCGACTCTGACTCTCCCACTCCAGTCCAATTTATGCTTTTCTTTTTGTTACTTCAAATGCAGTTGTTTCAGCTACAGCAACTCGGATTTTATATATTTCTTTCTCTAGATTTTCTGATGTTCTAACTTAATGTTAACTCTTTGTGTCTAAACTTGACTTCATTTGACCCGATTCATGCTCACCGATTTGACTCGATTTAGATGAACACATAATGTCATAGTTCTCACTTACTATTGTCGTCTCTTAAATTTCGTAATACGAGTATATTGTTACAGTTTTTTCCAACTATTACTACAATGCTATTAATTTTTATTATTCGTAACTTGTCCTTTCACAAAAGAATTGCCTGATGATTTTGTAAAATGGTGTGCAAGAGAAAAATGCATCCTTACTTTTAAGAGGAAATTTTATTTCACCCCCATAAATTAAGAAAATAATAACTAGATCCTCTGAGTTGAGAAGGGGGATGGGGGAGTAACAAAACATTGTCCATTGCATCAATGGTCAAGATGAGAAGAGGCGAATGTAACGTTGTGACATTAGGTTTATTTCATTCAATACTTTTTTCAGGGTTTGACTCGATTTATCGGTTCGACATGGTTTGTCGGTTTTCTTTATACAACTTTAGTCTGAACCCATAATTTTAAAACTACAGTGACGTCAATGCTAGGGCCTTAAAGGTTGAATTCAAAGAGTTTAAATCCTGGATCTGGACTTGAAAATGAGGACTCATTGCTAGAGTTTTCGAAACATAAATTTACCCTCGACTTTACGGATATGACACATGGGTAGAACTGAATCCAAAATATATTGATACCCATGCCTATTAGTGCCAGCTTGTAGACAAAAAACCAACCAATTGAAATATTAATAACGAAACCATGATTAGGTCGGTGCGAAAAGGCACTTCGTGGGTCATCGATATCATATTGCTAGTGAAATTTTGTTTAGGTTCAGAATGCACAAGCTTTGCTTGAATGGTTACAGCGAGAGAACTGGAAAAATAAGAAACAGTGTAAAAATGGAAATGAACACAAGTACAATAATGTTTGTCATCATTTTGGATTTTTTGTGTGATTTCTTTAACAAGGGAAATTTTCTCTTGCCTTCAAGGAGACATTCCTCGTTTACAAGGAATTAAATGGTTAAAGGATTTTTCATTTGAAGTGACAGTTTTGAATATAAATTATTTTATTTACTTAAGAGTTGCTATTTGAAATTGGGTTTAAGTGTTTCAAGTCACCCTATTTAATCTCTAATAAAAAAAATTGACTTTATTTTTATTTGTCCGTGAGAAATGTTAACTAACTTCAACTCCACTAGAACAAAGAGCCAAAATGTATCAATAAAAATTACTCTCCAGTACTCCTACTACGACTATTTTATTTAAAAGTTACTCTGACTTGTAAATCAAATACTCACTCTAACCCAGTAATTATTTGTAATAGTTTATTACAACTCAATTTTCTAAAATACATTCACTATACTGACTCAATAAGAATACAATGCTAGTACTCGACTACATTGAACAATATATAATTCTTCAGTTAATATGTGAAGGATCAAATCAAAAGTCCAAATTAGATAGTTATTTAAACGCTTGGACTTTGGGATCTTTTAGGAGTCCTATGTATAGTTAGCTTCTCCTTTGATAGGGCTCCTTTATCTTATCTCCAACTTTATCCTCATTAGTTGATAATTTTACTTCTTTCTAGTATTTGTTAGTTAATTAGTTAGAATAAATATTATAATCTTTATAATTACAAAATTATTTAGACTTGTGTTTTTAGTGGTATTGAAGTATTGAACACATGTAGCTAAGCCTTAGTTCTCTGTAGGATTCGACTCCACACTTTTAGACCAGATTATATTTGCAGCGACCACTTATCCTTGTTAGGACTAAAGTTGAACGTGATCAAATTTTGGCATTGTTGCCGGGGAACTAACAGTGTAGTTGTAGGTGTAGATTTTTTTAGGTTTCAAGTTTGATCTTTTATTTTGTTTTCTAGTATTTGATTTTTTTTTTTAGTTTTACTTGTTGATTTGAGTAACTGGCATCTTGGAATTATGGGAGTTTCGATGTTGGTAATTCTAATGTTGATTATCTTTGTGCTTATTGTGGAGGAAATTACCTTTGGTAAAATTGTCAAAATATTCTCGAGAGCGAGTTATGTGCACCAACTCAATCTTATGTGTGAAAAGTGTGTAATAAGTATGGTGGTCAAGATGGTCACTTTCATGGTTGTGCTTATATTTCTTATTCCCCCAACCCCTTATCTCGATGGTTCTACTTTTTCTGGTGAAGTTAATATGAATAAAGAACCCAAGTAAGCTAACCTAAATGAGATCAACGATATGTTAAAGTGCCTCATGGAACGAAGCAATGAGAAATAACTGCAAAGACAATGAGATACTATCCAAAGGCAGGGGGCAACTATTCATAACCTGGAGGCACAAGTGAGTCAATTGGTTTAACCATTTAATGCTCAACAAGCTAATATTATGGATAGTAGCCAAAGGATCATGCATTAAATGTAGAAATTGAGGTGCTAATGGAGGAGGCCAAAGTAGAACACCAATAATCAATCAAACTAGAATTGGAGGATGCCGATGTTGTAGAAGAGATGCTAGAGTCAACCAAGGATAGTGAGGATACATATTTAGTATACTCTAGTGTCATTAGTGTTAAGGATGTTGACAGTCTCAAAGTTCATGTAGTTGAGCGCATTGGTCCACATTCCAAGCATTTTTTTCACGTTGTGTTTAGATGATGATATGAAAATAGAGCCATCTGAGCCAATTGAGGAGTCAAGTAATGAGGAACAAGGTGCCTACATTCTGAAATTCTTCTTGCCAGAAAGTAAGGATTACATACCTCATGCAAAGTCTAAGAAGTGCAAAATACTATATTATTTTCTTGGGGCAGTTAGATTTATTTCACCACTGTTGTAGCGTAGTAGAAAACTTGAAGCAAAACTTGAGGTTTAATTTATAAGCTCGAGGTGGAGGTAAAAAGTGATTCGCGTCGTGCCGCAATGTTAAATCAAGCGCTTGTTGGGAGGCAACCCAGCTTTACTGCTTTATTTTATTATTATTATTATTTATTATTTTTGCATTATTCTTGTAGTGTTATTTTCGATTTCTCTAGAAGCATGAGAAGTAAGACCATTGAAAAAAAGCGAAAGTAAGTGAGATGGTTAGAACTAAGTATGGGGCACCTGCATAAAGAACCAAGTATGGGAGAAGTCTGAGTACCCCATGAGCTGCTAATGCTTCGGCCGTTGGCCTACCAGGGAGTTTATTTTTACCCTCTTATATTTATAGGTGTGCATTGGGGACAGTGCACAATTTTAAGTGTGGGGCGAAGAGATTGTTTGGGTGATTTTCTATGCTATTTCACCTGTGTTATTTTATGTGTGTTGAAAACAATAAGGAAATAAAAATATAATTAGGTGAAAATAATCTCTCTTGATTTTTCTTATGGCCACAGTTCTTTTCTAAGGGATGATTCTTTGAACCGGGTAGTAATGTTTTTTGTAGGTAGAATTTTCAAAATTCTTTGGACTTTTCCCGATGATGAACTTCCTAGACAGTTTTTTTGAGGGTTTAAAGTCCAAAGAAAAAATGCAAAATAATTTTTTAAGTACAAAATAATTTTTTTCTTTTGAACTGATAATGTAATATGGAGAACTTGAGTATCTATATATGCATTTTGACATGTTTATATCGGGGTTTAGATCTGAAGTATTTGAACTAAATACTTTCTTCATTGCCTTTATAATTACATGCCTTGCAAATATGTGTGGCTTTCTTTTGAAACCGAGACTTATCTTTTGACTCTTGTGATTAAAACTGTGTGCTTAAATTTTATGATGATTGTGCTAGTTACTTTAACTTGAGAGTCGGATCCGAGCCGTCGAGAGTGAGTCATGTGTATTGTGTGAGGTCAGATTTTGGTGTACTCTGTGCCATCCTTGCTAGCCTAGAACTTGCCCCGTGTGTGAGTCAAAGGGAAATGATTAAGTCTTGTAAGTTTGGGAAATGATATAAGCTTTCTTTGATCGACCATTTAGCATATTTGCCTACCGATGCTGATATTATCTGTAGTCAACCCTTTTGAGCATGTAGACCTTTTCTTTGGAAATCACGTTACAAGCCGAATCACTTTTGTTCTTAATCAATCTTGTTGAACCTTTACCTCTGAAAGTACTTAAGTAGCCAGAAGAGTAAAGAAAGAGATTGGGTAGCTTTTAAGTGAAACCAAAGAAAGGCCTAGAAGGTGCACTTCTGTACAAATAAAAAAAGGTACTAGCCGAAAATACAAAATTAAGAAGAGCGAAGAAAAAAGAAAAAAAGAATAACATCACTCATATCTTTTTCTGGGCTAGTAAATATCTATATGTAGATGTGCTTAATAAAGAAGGCTTAAATGTGTATGTCATGGCAAGACATTGAAGTGGTGATGGAAAGAAGATGCTTAGAAGAGAATTGTAGTGTATTAAAGTTCTTAAGAGGGTTAGTCACTATTTTCTCAAATAGATCCTACTCATCCATTAACCTACATTGTAACCTATAAAGTCCAGTATTGTGATGACCCAAAATGTCAACTTAAATTTAATGATTAATTATGTGATCTAAGTACTATTTATCATTACTCGACTCGCGTGTGCAGTCCGTAAAAAATTTTCCGAAAAGTTTTCAAGTGAAAAATGGATTAAAATGTGAATTAGATGTTTAAAACATAACTGAGTTGACTTTGGTCAATATTTTGAGCAAACGGACTTTGATCAGTATTTTGACAGTTTCAGTAGGTCCGTATCGTGAATTGGGACTTGGACGTATGCCCGAAATCAGATTCCGAGGTCCCTAGCCCGAGATATAGAATTTTGATGAAAAATTTTAAAGTTTAAGTTCAAATAGTGACCGGATGTCGAATTATGTGCAAATGACCCCGGAATATACTTTTGATGATTCCAACAGCTCCGTATGGTGATTTTGAACTTAGAAGCGTGATCAAAATTTTATTTGAAAGTCCGTAGTGGAATTAGGCTTGAAATGCCGAAAGTTGAATTTTTGGAAAGTTTGACCGAGGGGTTGACTTTTTGATATCAGGGTCGAAATCCGATTCTGAAAATTTTTATAGCTCTATTATGTCATTTATGACTTGCGTGCAAAATTTGAGATCAATTGGACTGGATTTGATAGGTTCCGGTATTGTTTGTAGAAATTAAAAATTTAAAGTTCATAGATTTTGATTTGAGGTGCGATTAGTCGTTTTGATGTGGTTTGAAGCCTCGACTAAGTTCATATTGTATTTTGAACATGTTGAAATAATTGGTTAAGGTCCCGAAGGTCTCGGGTGGAATTCGGAAGGTAAACGGAATGGATTTCGGACAAAGAAGGTTGCTGGAAATTTGTAGAAATTTCTGGTGTGTGGAGCCAATTTTAGAAGCTTATATCTCGTAATTCATAAGGAATCGGAAACTTGTCAAAACATGAAAGTTGTAGTCGTTCGATTCTAGTTTCCAAAAAGTTAAATCATTTATCATTTGGACATTTGTACATAAAGTTATGATCAATTGAAAGAAGGCTGATAGAGCAATTTTGCCAGAAATTCTGATGCATGGAGCCGACTTTGGAAGCTTATATCTCGAAATTCATAAGAAATCAAAAAAGTTACAAAACATGAAAGTTATAGTCAGTTGATTCTAGTTTCCATAAAGTTAAACCATTTATCATTTGGATATTTGTACATAAAAGTATGATAAATTGAAAGAAGGCTCGTAGAGCAATTTCTGGTGGACTTTTAGTAACGAAAAATGGACTTTTAGTGACGGAAAATGGACTTTTAGTAACGGATTGGCAGAAACTTAAGGACCAAAAATGGTCATTTCATTCATTTCGTTTTAGATTTTTAGAGCACGGTTCTTGGGCGATATTTGGGCGATTTTCACGGAAAAATATTGGGGTAAGTGTTCCTTATCCTATATTGATTATATTTCATGATTCCATACTCATTTACATCATGAATCCGTGAATTAATGGAAGAAAAATCAAGATTTTTGCAAAATCTTCCAAAAATAAAAATTTAAGATTTGGAGGTCGAGTTGTTATCGAAATTTGGTAAAATTGGTATGGGTGGACTCGTAATTGAATGGGTTATCGGATTTTATAAGTTTCGCCGGATTCCGAGATGTGGGTCCCACGGGCAAATTTTGAGCTAATTTCGGAATTTAATGAAAATATAATATTTTCTTATGAAATTGATTACTATAATTTTTGTTGACTGTATCGAATTAATTATGACTAGATACGAGTCGATCGAAGTTGAAAAATCGAGGAAAAAGCATAATACTTGGTTAAATTGAAGCAAGTCGAGGTAAGTGACATGTCTAACCTTGTGTGGGGGAAATTTTCCCTAGAATTGATATTAATGTGATTATTGAAATGTATTAAAAGTCGTGTACATGAGGTGACGAGTGTGTACACGGGCTAAATGTGAAAGATTATATTTTTAAATTGTGTAGATCATTGTTGCGCATTTATTAAATTATTTTATCTTGTTATATTCTTCATCATTGATATGTGATATATATTTTAAATTTGTTTGCCTTTTTTCTGCTAATTGTTTTACCTGTTTAATTGAAACTTGGTTTCTTTCATACTGTGCATTATTTGAAGATTGATTTTCTTTAAATTAAATATTATTAATATAAAGTATTTGACATTTTTAATTTTTATATTGAAGCAACGTATTAAAAATTTGGAATATTATTTTCCTGAATTATTTATTCTTGAATATTTTCGTGAGATTTTGTTTCATGGAAAATTGAAATATTGGGCACTTGAGGTGCAAATTGTGATATATTGTAATATTGATACGCATGCGGTGGTATAAGGTCTGGGTGTTGAAACGCATGCGGTGAGATAATGGTGGCTTGATACGCGTGGCTAGTAGGGGTGACTACTAGAAGTCATGCGGTGTGATAAGGGTGGCTAAAACGCGGGATACTATTTCAGGAAAAAATAATTTTCTTTAAATAAATTATGAAGGCTCCCGCGGTAATAAAAGAAAATGAGATATTGTGAATTATTTATAATTTGGGACTACGAGGCGGTACCTCGGTAGTGCCCTTGTTAATATTGATTTATGGCCATATTTGCCTTCGATTAATTGTTGTGATTTTCATAAAGTTGAAGGAAATTCTGTTTTGATTCCACGAGATATTATTTGCAATTATTTGGTGTCATTAAATGTGACATATTATTTGATTCATTTCCAGTGTCATTTTATTTTACTATATTGTTAAACATTTTACCATTCCATTATTATATTCCAGTAGGGCCTCACCTGACCTCGTCACTACTCTACCGAGGTTAGGCTTGGCACTTACTGGGTACCGCTGTGGTGTACTCATACTACGCTTCTGCACATCTTTTTGTGCAGATCCAGGTACATCTTACCAGCCTAGACGTCAGTGAGTTACCTTCGTACGGAGATTTCGAGGTATATCTGCCAGCGTCCGTAGACTCCGGAGTCCCCTTCTATCATTTTATGTTACTTCCTTATATTTTATTTAGATCTTGATATATAGAGTCATTGAGAATAAATTCTTAGAAGTTTGTGATTTATTTCTACCGGGTTTTGGGAGTTGAAATTGTTTGAATTGTAGTTTATTTATTTCAGATATTTATTATTATTCCGCATTATTAGGCTTACCTAGATTTAGAGATTAGGTGCCATCACGACATCCTACGGAGGGAATTTGGGGTCGTGACAAGTTGATATCAGAGAACTAGGTTCATAGGTGTCATGAGTCACAAGCAGGTTTAGTAGAGTCTTGCAGATCGATACAGAGACGTCTGTACTTATCTTCGAGAGGCTATGGAACTGTTAGGAAATATTCACTTCTTTGATTCCTTATCGTGCGGCATTGATTTTTCGTGAAACATATATCTTATATTCTTTTGTATCCACTCGTGTATAACATTGTGCACTCGGTATCAGTTGTGCGTCGACGGTTCATGATGCCGCATATGGACTACGAGGGAGCTAGAGATGCTCAAACATTGCCTCAACGTGTGGTTCCGACTGAAGATGCATGCATATTGAGAGATCACCTAGTGAATCATGTGGGGGCTGCAACGGACGTTGGCATCTGATTGATTTATACGAGTTGTAAAGGTTATTATTGTGGATCATCGAACGTTGTGAGCTATGACTTCGTGCCGAGTGGAGGGAGTCCACTATCAATGGGTGGATTGCGGGGTCATGAGTTATATCAGTTTTGGCCTGAAATGTATATATGTGGTACTGTAAGGTTCCCTAAAATTTACACATGTTTAAGGACTGAGATTTTGTAGAGGATAAGGTTGGGACTTGCGGTATAGAAACAACTCTAAATTACATAAGGTCTACTCAGCGTGGACATTACGGTTGCGGATTTTGGGGTGCTTCTGATGAGGTACAGTTGTTGACGAGATTCTGGACTATGTGATTTGTGCCAAGATTTGTCTGTATGGAGCTCTACTTTTGTGATCGTTGTGTATAAATAGGGTTAGGGTTACCCCAAAGAAGAATAGAATAGTATGTTAAGAAATGGGTCAGCTCAACAGTGTTGAGTCAGCATAAAAAAAGAAGAAATTTGCCTTGGGAGAGATAATTCTCCACTGGTGTTCGTGGCAAGCCTATGAAGAGGGCAGACCAACCAATGCAACACCGCCCACTTGGCTCAGTTCTCAGAAACACTTTTGAAAGAGTTTGTTTCCCGGACTCTCCGTAATGCGTGGCACATAGGGTTTGAATGGTTGCGTCAGGTCACCATTGACAGTGTTAGAATAGGCCATCAAGTTCAATAAGTTAGCCCATCATACTCCTACTTTGCTTCCTACAGCCATAGGGCAAGTCCACAGACTCATTAAAGAACTCAATTATGATCATAAAATTTTGTACGACTCGGGAGCTATAAGCTGATACTTCATTTCTGCTAGTTGTACAAATTACCAAGATATTAGAATGTGTTCGGGGTGAGGAAAAAGGAAACTAAGGAGACCAAGACGTCTCGAGGTTCTGGGGGATTCAGTGGATTCTACTTTGCAAGTATAAATCATTATGGAAGGAGCTCGGGCAGTCGGCCAGCCCAGTCTGCACATCAGATTACTCGGGGTGCTCTAGTAAGTTCTTTTAATGCACCACCGATATGAGTTCCTACAATGGTTATTCCAGTTATCTGGCACATACTCAATATGAGCAGCCTAACCCGCAAAAGGGTTGTTATGAATACGGTGATACTAGGCACATCATGACAAAATTGTCCCAAACTTGGGAGAGACTTATTTCATCAAAGCACTCAGGATACGTGCCCCATTGCAGTTACTACACCACCCACACGACCAGTTAGAGGTGGAGGACAGATGGGTAGAAGGCGTCCTAGAGGTGGAGACCCAGCCGTTGATATATTTATTTTATGGTATGGCGGAGGTCGCTACATCAGTTGGTGTCGTTACAGGTATGACCTTTATATAATATAAAGGAATAATTTTCTTAACTTGATTCGCTTCTGAGTATCGAGACGAGTCCTCCTATTGTGCTCCATTTATGAGTGAGTTTCAAAATTCTATAATCTACTTATGTATTTACTCCTGTTGGGAGATTCCATGGAGATAACTACGCCTATCATTCCATGTTGGTCACTAATAAAACCTGTGAGGCTAAATGTGGTTTTCTGTTACTCATTTCGGTAAGTTTTGATGTAATTTACGGATAATTATTATAAATTGTGAATTATATGCCCTACCGGTATGGGGTTCATTATGTGTTATGATTTTATTTAACGGAAATTATTTAGAAGGAGCAAATGAAAAGTTTCGATTAGCACGATGTTCATATTACTTGTGATTCAGAACCGAGAACGAGATCCTCGCATTTTAATATAAATTGATATGTTTAAACTGGGCTACGAGCTGCGGTGGAAGTTATATAAGGACGAGATCCTTGTGAGAAAAATTCTTGTATTTAAGTTCTCCCTTGTGAATTTTAATTTGTACTATAGTACTAATAGGGAGTCATGCATGTTAGGTTTATTTGAAAATTCTATATTAAATTCTCTGTGCATACTTGCTAATTTTGTGTTGTAATTATTGAGTTTTAACCTACGAGGTAGGTTCCCGCCCAGGTGACGTTAAATGTGACTCATTAATTCAAGTAAATCATTATGAGGTCTTTATGCCTAGTATCTCGTTATCAATATTGTGAAGGTTTGAAACGAGATTTTTGTTAACATGAAGTTAATTGACGATTTTGTAATTGATTATGAACAACTATTAAGACTAGATTGACCCAGAAGGGTGCTCCGTTCATATGGACCGAGGAATGTGAGGAGAGCTTCCAAAAGCTCAAGACAGTTTTAACTACAAACCCAATGTTGGTGCATGAGAAGAATTATCCTGTACACAACCTTGAGTTAGCAGCTATTGGTCTCGCCGCAGTGTTGATGCAAGACGGTAGGGTGATTGCCTACGCGTCCAGACCGTTAAAAGTGCATAAGAAGAATTATCCTGTACATGACCTGGAGTTAGCGGCTATTGTTCATGCCTTAAAAATTTGGCGGCATTATTTGTACGGTGTCTATTGTGAAATCTACACCGATCACCGGAGTCACAGCATCTGTTTAAACAGAAGGATCTTAACTTGCGGCAGTGGAGGTGGTTGGAGTTGCTTAAAGATTATGATATCACCATTCTCTATCATCTTGGGAAGGCCAATGTGGTGGCCGATGCCTTGAGTCGTAAGGCGGAGAGTTTGGGCAGCTTAGCATATTTACCGGTAGCAGAGAGACCTTTGGCCTTGGATGTTCAGGCCTTGGCCAACCAGTTTGTTAGATTGGATATTTCCGAGCCGAGTCGAGTTTTAGCTTGCGTGGTTTCTCAGTCTTCTCTTTATGATCGTATCAGGGAACGCCAGTATGATGACCCATATCTGCTTGTCCTTAAGGACACAGTTCAGCACGGTGATGCCAAAGAAGTCACTATTGGAGATGAATATGTATTACGGATACAGGGCAGGCTATGTGTGCCAAATGTAGATGGTTTGC
Source organism: Nicotiana tabacum (assembly GCF_000715075.1). Classification (NCBI taxonomy): domain Eukaryota; kingdom Viridiplantae; phylum Streptophyta; class Magnoliopsida; order Solanales; family Solanaceae; genus Nicotiana; species Nicotiana tabacum. Next base: position 12,569,279 of record NC_134097.1, on the reverse strand, counting down.
ACGACTTGATTTTCCAGGAGGCTCACAGTTCGCGTACTCCATTCATCCGGGTGCTGCAAAGATGTATCAAGACTTAAGACAACACTATTGGTGGAGGCGGATGAAGAAAGATATAGTGGAATATGTAGCTCGGTGCCTAAATTGTCAACAGGTAAAATATGAGCATCAGCGACCGGGTGGATTACTTCAGAATTAAGAGATTCCATAATGGAAATGGGAGTGGATCACTATGGATTTTGTTGTTGGGATCCCACGGACTCAGTGGAAGTTTGATGCAGTTTGGGTGATTGTGGATAGGCTGACCAAATCAGCTCATTTCATTCCTGTGATTACTACTTAATCTTCAGAGCAGCTGGCTCACATATATATTCGCGAGATTGTCAGACTTCACGGTGTACGAGTATCTATCATCTCTGACCGGGGTACACAGTTTACCTCACAGTTTTGGAGGGCAGTACAGTGTGAGTTGGGTACTCGGGTAGAGTTGAGTACCACATTTCACCCTCAGTTGGACGGGCAGTCCGAATGCACTATTCAGATACTGGAGGATATGCTTCGTGCGTGTGTAATAGATATTGGGGGTGCTTGGGATCAGTTCTTACCACTTGCGGAGTTTGTTTACAATAACAGTTACCAATCAAGCATTCAGATGGCTCCGTATGAGGCCTTGTATGGTAAGCGGTGCCGGTCTCCAGTGGGTTGGTTCGAACCGGGTGAGGCTAGACTATTGGGTACAGACTTGGTTCAGGATGCCTTGAAAAAGGTTAAGATGATTCAGGATCGACTTCGTATAGCCCAATCTAGACGGATAAGTTATGCAGATCGGAAGGTTCGTGATATTGCATTCATGGTTGGTGAGCAGGTATTGCTCCGGATTTTGCCTATGAAGGGTGTGATGAGGTTCGGGAAGCAGGGCAAGTTGAGCCCTAGGTATATTGGCCCTTTTGAGATTCTTGAGAGAGTTGGAGAGGTGACTTACAGACCTGCACTACCACCTAGTCTTTCTGCGGTTCATCCGGTATTCCATGTTTCTATGCGTCGGAAATATCACGGCGATCCGTCTCATGTGTTAGACTTCAGTTCGGTTAAGTTGGACAAGGACCTATCTTATGTTGAGGAACCAGTGGCTATTTTAGATAGGCAGGTTCGAAATCTCAGGTCAAAGAACATTGCTTCCGTAAAGGTTCAGTGGAGGGGTCATCCGGTCGAGGAGGCGACTTGGGAGGTCGAGCATGATTTACGCAGCTGTTATCCATACTTATTCACCAGCTCAGGTACTTTTTCTAACTCCGTTCGAGGACGAACGTTTGTTTTAGAGGTAGAAAATGTGATGAATCAAAATGTCATCTTTAATTTAATGATTAATTATGTGATCTAAGCACTATTTACCATACTCGACTTGCGTGTGCAGTGCGTAAAAAAATTTCCGGAAAGTTTTCAGGTGAAAAATGGATTAAAATGTGAATTAGATGTTTAAAACACAACTGAGTTGACTTTGGTCAACATTTTGAGCAAACGGATTTGGATCAGTGTTTTGACAGTTCCAGTAGGTCTGTATCGTGAATTGGGACTTGGGCGTATGCCCGGAATCAGATTCCGGGGTCCCTAGCCCGAGATATGAAATTTTGATGAAAACTTTAAAGTTTAAGTTCAAATAGTGACCGGATGTCGAATTATGTCCAGATAACTCCAGAATAGAATTTTGATGATTCCAACAGCTCCGTATAGTAATTTTGGACTTAGGAGCATGATCGAAATTTTATTTGGAAGTCCGTAGTGGAATTAGGCTTGAAATGCCAAAAGTTGAATTTTTGGGAAGTTTGACCGAGGGGTTGACTTTTTGATATCGGGGTCGAAATTCGATTCTAAAATTTTTTGTAGCTCCGTTATGTCATTTATGATTTGTGTGCAAAATTTGAGATCAATTGGACTGGATTTGATAGGTTCCGGTGTTGTTTGTAGAAATTAAAAGTTCAAAGTTCATAGATTTTGATTTGAGGTGCGATTAGTCGTTTTGATATTGTTTGATATGGTTTGAAGCCTCGACTAAGTTCGTATTATATTTTGGAACATGTTGGAATAATTGGTTAAGGTCTCGGGTGGAATTCAGAAAGTAAACGAAATGGATTTCGAACAAAGAAGGTTGCTGGAAATTTTTGGAAGCTTATATCTCGTAAATCATAAGGAATCGGAAACTTGTGAAAACCTAAAAGTTGTAGTCGTTTGTTTCTAGTTTTCATAAAGTTAAACCATTTATCATTTGGAAATTTGTACATAAAGTTATGATCAATTGAAGGAAGGCTGGTAGAGCAGTTTTGCGAGAAATTCTGATGTATGGAGCCGACTTTGGAAGCTTATATCTCGAAATTCATAAGGAATCAGAAAGTTACAAAACATAAAAGTTGTAGTCGGTTGATTCTAGTTTCTATAAAGTTAAACCATTTATCATTTGGATATTTGTACATAAAGTTATGATAAATTGAAGGAAGGCTAGTAGAGCAGTTTCTTTTGGACTTTTAGTGACGGAAAATGGACTTTTAGTGACGGATTGACAGAAACTTAAGGACCAAAAATGGTCATTTCATTCATTTCGTTTTGGATTTTTGGAGCACGGTTCTTGGGCGATTTTTGGGCGATTTTCACGGGAAAACATTGGGGTAAGTGTTCCTTATCCTATATTGATTATATTTCATGATTCCATACTCATTTACATCATGAATTCGTGAATTAATGGAAGAAAAATCAATATTTTTGTAAAATCTTCCAAAAACAAAAATTTAAGATTTGGAGGTCGAGTTGTTATCAGATTTTGGTAAAATTAGTATGGGTGGACTCGTAATTGAATGGGTTGTCGGATTTTGTAAGTTTTGCCGAATTCCGAGATGTGGGTCCCACGGGCAAATTTTGAGCTAATTTCGGATTTTAATGAAAATGTAATATTTTCTTATGAAATTGATTACTATAATTTTTGTTGACTGTATCGAATTAATTATGACTAGATACGAGTCGATCGGATTCAAAAAATCGAGAAAAAAACATAATACTTGGTTAAATTGGAGCAGATCGAGGTAAGTGACATGTCTAACCTTGTGTGGTAAAAATTTCCCCTAGAATTGATATTAATGTGATTATTGAAATGTGTTGAAAGTCGTGTACACGAGGTGACGAGTGTGTACACGGGATAAATATGAAAGATTATATTTTTAAATTGTGTAGATCATTGTTGTGCATTTATTAAATTATTTTATCTTGTTATATTCTTCATCATTGATATGTGATATATATTTTAAATTGTTTTGCCTTTTTTCTGCTAATTGTTTTACCTGTTTAATTGAAACTTGGTTTCTTTCATACTGTGCATTATTTGAAGGTTGATTTTCTTTAAATTAAATATTATTAATATAAAGTATTTGACATTTTTAATTTTGATATTGAAGCAACGTATTAAAAATTTGGAATATTATTTTCCTGAATTATTTATTCTTGAATATTTTCGTGAGATTTTTTTTCGTGGAAAATTGAAATATTGGGCACTTGAGGTGCAAATTGTGATATATTGTGATATTGATACGCATGCGGTGGTATAAGGTCTGGGTGTTGAAACGCATGCGGTGAGATAAGGGTGGCTTGATACACGTGGCTAGTAGGGGTGACTACTAGAAGTCATGCGGTGTGATAAGGGTGGATAAAACGCGGGATGCTATTTCGGGAAAAAATATTTTCTTTAAATAAATTGTGAAGGCTCCCGCGGTGATATAAGGAAATGAGATATTGTGAAATTATTTATTATTTGGGACTACGAGGCTGTACCTCGGTGTGCCCTTGTTAATATTAATTTATGGCCATATTTGCCTTCGATTAATTGTTGTGATTTTCATAAAGTTGAAGGAAATTCTGTTTTGATTCCACGAGATATTATTTGCAATTATTTGGTGTCATTAAATGTGACATACTATTTGATTCATTTTCAGTGTCATTTTATTTTACTATATTGTTAAACATTTTACCATTTCATTATTATATTCTAGTAGGGCCTCACCTGACCTTGTCATTACTCTACCGAGGTTAGGCTTGGCACTTACTGGGTACCGCTGTGGTGTACTCATACTACGCTTCTGCACATCTTTTTGTGCAAATCCAGGTACATCTTACCAGCCTAGACGTCAGTGAGTTACCTGCATACGGAAATTTCGTGATATATCTGCCAGCGTCCGCAGACTCCGGAGTCCCCTGCTATCATTTTATATTACTTCCTTATATTTTATTTTGACCTTGATATATAGAGTCATTGAGAATAAATTCTTAGAAGCTTGTGATTTATTTCTACTGGATTTTGGGAGTTGAAATTGTTTGAATTGTAGTTTATTTATTTTAGATATTTATTATTATTCCGCATTGTTAGGCTTACCTAGTTTTAGAGACTAGGTGCCATCACGACATCCTACGGAGAGAATTTGGGGTCGTGACAAGCATGATCTTAGGCTATGCGAGCTTAAATTAGTGGAGATTTACATTAGGGGCAAGCCTATGGTACGAACTTGGGTGGCATAAGAATTTCTTTGTGAGAGTGATCGAATTCTTCCGATTTGAGAGTCCTTAAAATACTCTTGAACTTGTACTGAGTGTGTAAACTACTTCTCTATGGTTTGTTGGTGAGGGCACATAATTTGTAAAAGATTGGTAGAGACCTTGATTTTTGAGTTGGCACAAGAAGCAAGTCATAGTGTGAAATGCATTTGAGTCAAGTTTTCAGGCGAGTATGTTCAAAAGAGTCACATGAATATTTTAAATAATCTTGGAATGAGTTTAAAACTTGAGAAAATATATGAAGAGTGCATATGTTGAGTTCTAAGTGTTGATATAAACCTTTGTCACTCATATGATGCTCGAGTATGTTTTTAATGGTATTTCTTGCCTATGCGCTTAATTTTAAATTGCTCGAGGACGAGTAAGAGTTTAAATGTGGGGTGGTCATAAAGGATAAAAAAAATGCATATTTTGAGTGTGTTTATGTGTTATTTCTTGTATGAGTTGCGAGAGTTCACACCGCTTTTGAAGTAAAAATATGCTCATTACATGTTTCTTATGTGTAGGAACAAACGTATGCAGAAAAATGATCAAATTAATAAGAGAAAAATTGATGAAAAAAGAGCTAAAGAGAAAAGTTCTGGACAGCGAAGCGAGGTTCACTTGGTCAGACCGAGACCGGGACCGGAGCAGAAGAAATCAGAAAAGTCCCAGACAGCGAAGCGAAGTTCACTTCGCCAGACCAGGACCGGAGAAGAAGAAACCAGCTTCTCCAATGCAAAATAGAAGAAGCAAAATTTGCCACATACAAACCCTAGTCTCTATAAATACATCCTAAATCATGCTTTTGAAGGAGAGACACTACTTTAGAGGGAAATAAGACTTTGGGGAGGCAAGAACACGCTAGGAGCAAGGCGGAGAAATCTTCTACGAGTTTTTCATAATTTTTTTCCTATTTTCATTATTGGTTATGAATTCTAGTAGTATAGAGGTGCATACTACTATGAATGGCTAATTTGTTATCTAGGATTTTGATAGAACCTTTTGTAGGATAAATTCTTATTATGTTTTTATATAATTGAGTCATTGGATTTTTTTACTTGTTCAACTACGTGTTTATTGCTGTTTATTGAATGACCATCAATTGACTATGCCTATTTATTATGTATTGCTTGAAAAAATGGTACATATTTAGGTAGTTGTTGAACAACATCACTCCTAACGTATGTGAGGAATCAATAAGGCGGGTTTAAAGGTGGGATTAGGAATAACAAAATCTTGGTGCGATCGTAGTGAGCGGTGAACTAGTGCCGGCTAGCGTAGTCTAAAAGAATACATCTAGTAAATTGTGGTAGTTGCTCAGAAGAGAATTACGACACCCGAAATACTCACGATCGGTAGAGAATACTTGCGAAATTATTGGAGGCATAGTGGGAAGAATTCTAACAATTGGGGAAATCATAACTCTAGGCCTCCTTTATCTCATCTTCAACTTTATCCTCGTTAGTTGATAATTTTATTGCTTTCTAGTATTTGTTAGTTAATTAGTTAGAAACAAACATTATAACCTTTATAATTAGAAAATTGTTTGGACTTGTATTTCTTAGTGATATTGAACAACTGTAGCTAAGCTTTAGGTTTATGTGGATTCGACTCCGAACTTTTAGACCGGATTATATTTATAGCGATCGCTTATCCTTTTTAGGACTAGAGTTGGACGTGATCAATCCGTAAACGATTCCGTTTGGTACTGGGATTGAAGCTATACGCACTCTTGGTTGATGATTTCTGAACGTCGTTGTTGTAAATCCTTTGGAGGCTCTTTAATAATTCAATATCAAAGGAAATTGCCCTACGTTTAAGGTACAATTCTCTTTGCTCTTTTTAAATTCGTATTGCTTATCTTTTTCCCCCCTAGTTTTACTTATTGTTGAATGATTTTTATGTTATGTGGTTAATATTAGTGTTAGCATAGCATAGTGTATATCAAAGGAAATTGCTCTACTTTAAAGCTATACGTACTTTTTATTTATGAATTAGTTAATGCCTTTTGAATTTAAATTTTTAAGTTTAATTTTTCACAACAAAAATATTATGAATTGTTCATAATTTAAGATTTTTAGTTCAAAATTTTAGTACAAAAATAATTACTGGCTAATCCCTAAAATCGCAGCCCTAAGAATGATTGTTTGTACTCTTCCCATGTAAATGTACTGATCCTGAGTGCTAGACAAGTTTAGAAAAAACAGGAATTAACATGGAATCTTTATGCCAATGGCCGGCTATATTTACTATTTACTTTTTTTAGTCATATACATAAATTATATATTGATTATACATATATAATACATAATTATACATATATTATACATCCACCGATAAGTTTTAATTTAAGTGATTGCATGGGCAGCTATTTGGAATAAAGCGATTGGATGGCGGCTATTTGGATTAATTCTTCAATTAATATAATCAATATTGGTGGGGCTAAAGATCTGGATAATCTTGAAGGCTGAAAGAGATCGGACTCTAGTAGCTTTAAACAATAATGGGCCGTTTCATTCAAGTAGGTCTTGTAGTGATTTGGTCAACATAAAAATGGATCAGGTTTAGCTTGGGCTTTTAACACAAACGGAGTGCTTGTTAATTACATATATTTGGGCCAAAACTAAGGCCAGCAAGCCTGATGTTGTAAGAGTGTAAATGGCCCATTATATCAGTGAAAAATGTTTGGCAAAGTTTTTTTTATATATATTATTATTCCTATCAATAGATTCTTGCAAGTTTCATCGCACTTCATATTAGCTTATTTGAAAGGTTTAGGTTTAATCGAGACAGGAATCTGAATCAGAACTATAAGCTAATCACCTATTGAATTCGTGAAAATCGATAGAACTTTAAGAGTGGAATTTAACAGTGTCAAATTCAGGATAGCAGTCTTGTACCTATCATATCAAAACCCCTTATTCTTCGTATTGATAATAACCCATTGCTCTACTCTCTAGTTTTCTGTGATCAATTATTAATTGCTTTAATCTTAGTTTGTTAGTTTTAGAATTAATCATCCCAAATCAAAGTGTTGAATATCTTGAATAGTATTTAACCTAGAAATTACCTGAATATTGTTTAAATCCAATTTTTATGGGGACGATAATCAAACTGTACTATTTTTAGCTAGCGAGCATCAATTTTGTGTTGTATTTTGCGCAAGACACAGTACATCTATTCTTTTAAAATCCTGAACCTTTGCCTTTAACAGGTTTATCACGTTGAAAGAACTGGATTTAAAAAGAGACGGCGTTAGTAAGTGGGGAATGAGTTAGCAGTATTACTTAGGACTACGAATTAGCAATAATTTGAGAGTAGTGTTAAGTTCGAGTTTTTAACTGAAAGCCTAACGAGAGGGGCAAATCTAAAGTGTGAATCCGCAAACAAAACAATCTAAAGTGTGAATCCGCAAACAAAACAAAGTAAAACTTTTGTATTCTTATTTCATTTTAAACAACACAAAATAATAAAACTAAACATAAAAACAAGGTACTTATAGGAATTGGCATTTGATAAATTTGTATTTTGATACGTGGTGTTAGCATACTGGTCTGATAGCACATGTCTCGATAGTTAGCATCACTCACATTTTTTCCTAGAGCATAGATATAACCCATATATGATCCATCGTACTAAAGTGAATTACTAATAGTTTTAGAATTTTGTACACACCAAAATCTTTGAAGAACTCAAGAAAGGCTTCACTACCGTGTGTATCATCTAGCCGTGATAACTTAAGGTGTATTTTTGCACGCATGTTCGATAAAATTTTGAAAAATGAAAAACTTATTTCCTTACATGAAAAACTTATTTGCTTAGAATAAGGAGAAAAATTCAAATATCAACTGAAACCACTAAAATCAACCAACAAGGATTGTGGTGGAATGATATGTACTTCTTCATTCTTAATTAGAGGTTTCGAGTTCGAGCCATAATATGAATCATTTTACTTCCCAATATGCTATTTTTCAGTGAGAACCCGAATTTAGCCGAACTTCAATGCTGAGTATATCGGGTGGAAGAAAAACTGGAAACCAAATCTGCAGGTTGAATCTCTGTCTGCAGAACTCACTGGTTGGATAGCCTTCTCTTTTCACTTTATGTTTCTTCTTATATCCTATTTGTCTGATTTGTGGCCCTTCAATTGCTGCTGGAAGTGGATAGCGTCTGTGGTCCAAGCCATTTCTCACAAGAAATATTGTGATTATCACTTAATTGTCATCCAAATAATATATAGGAATATAATACTTAAGATGGTGGCTCGTAGTCAAAATCTGATCAATTTTTGTAAATTGTTTGTTGATATACATCATCTGACTTTTGACAATTTTTAGAGGACGAAATGACGTGATTAATGTCATTTATTAGATCATGAGTAGTTAGACTGTGCTATTTTCACGTTACTTTAAAATCTTTATATATTCTAAAGTAACATGAAAATAGCACAGTCTAACCAGTTTTCGGACAAATAATTGAAAAATAGTCAGCGTTTGCAAAGTTATTAAAAAATAATTACTATTTTTCTGAAACACGGAAAGTTCCCGCACAATATGTTGGATTATGGAGCTCCTATGTATAAACTTTTAGCATATTATGTTGGAACTCCAGCACATTATGAAATTTTATCATGTTATGCTGGAATCTCATGTGTAAAAAATTTGAACTCCAACATATTATGCTGTAATATTTCTGGATTTTTAAGGGTGTTTTTGTTTAGATTTTATATTTATATGAAAAAATGACTAAATTTCTACTACTTTTGAACTTGTGGCTATTTTTCAATTACTAGTTATAAATCTAGTTATTTTTGATTTTTTTTTCCCTAAAGTAACTAGAACAATAATCAGACCCACAATTTAGATATTTCCAAAGAACTTGAGCGATTAGACGTACTTCGGCGTCATTTGAGCTTCTGAAATTGGATTATTTAAGAAAGCTTTTTATGGAATGAATTTTTTTAGAAGTATTTCGAGAATGTATAAAGCACATTGTGTTTGATTCAATGTAAGGCATAAAAGCAGTATATAAAAGACATGAAAGAAACATGGAGTAAAGAACTCAACCTGTAAGTCTGAATAGCTTTGTGAATCATGAAACATTTATAGTGTCTTGCATATGTGTATAAATGTCACATCATGCAGAGGTATGTGCGTACATAACATCATTAAGCCTCTGAGGGCATCCCATCATCTCATCTCGGCCTCTGTGGGCGAAATCATCATCGTATACTAGCTGACCAAGTGGTGGTGCGTATATAACGCCATAACCTTTCCCCATACCCCATATACATATACTATATGTGTATATAACGCCATCTGGTCATGGGTCAATATACATATATAAATAAATGCAATGCATAATGAAGTAAGTCAATAAGATCTCTCAAAATGTCATGAGACCCATGAATAGACGATATGATAGTAGGACACATAGGGAATCAAGAACATAAGCAACCCTAGTACTTCTAAGAATAGAATCATTTGTGAAAGTTGCGTCTCTGAACTGCCTAGTGCAGGGAGGAGGTTGGTCAATCTAGACAAATCTCAATCACCTAACCTTAAGGTTAGGATAGCAAAGAGAAGAACTCCAGACTGATGGCTTCACAGGATTGGACCCTGCACAAACCTGCATGTTTCTTTGTCTCATTCAATATGATATTAAGGTACTTTCCAATGGTATTAGCATGGTCCCATGCTCATTCTGGGGGTGCTTTGATAGTGTATAGAAAAAATGCGATAAGCAGGTGTGGGATGGTACAATTTATCCTACTTATGATATGTCCAAATGCTAAGGAAAATGCTGAACCCATCATATGGTATTTTAAGAGATTGTTGAATTATTTCTCAGTGGTATTAGCATAATTTCATGCTCAATCTGAGGATGGTTTAGCAATGTTTAGAATGATGTCTACATTAAAGGTTCTAGTAGGGAAGAATCTGAGCTTGCAAGATCACAAAAAGGCACAATTTCAAAGCCTGGCATTTGCCTTGCAAAGCCTTCTTAAAGCCAGCTCATTCCTGGCTTTTGCCTTGCAAAGCCGGCCTAAAGCCAGCTCATGCCTGGCTTTTTCCTTGCAAAGCCTGGCTAAAGCCAGCTCATGCCTAGCTTTTGCCTTGCAAAGCCTGCCTAAAGCCAGCTCAAGCCTGGCTTTTGCCCTGCAAAGCCTGCCTAAAGCTAGCTCAAGCCTGGTTTTTGTCTTGCAAAGCCTGCCTAAAGCCAGGCTCCTCTTCTATACATTAATTTTGATGAGTGAGCACATGATTAATACTTGGACAAAATCAGTCCACTGCATATGGAGATCATATAGTAGCTACACTTGGAAGACTATGCTGGCTTCAACTCTGTGGTGGAGATGTTTGGAATTCATTTTAACCTATGGAGAATATACCCTGGTGCCTGGTGAGAGATTGATAGGTGTTGCTTGGTATTTGCCAATGATAATTGGATTCACATACACTAATAGGAGAAGGAAGCATTCAACTTATCATGTTGTAATAGCTAGTTTATTAGATTTTAGCTTTTCTATCTTTTTAATAGCTAGTAGCTTCATGCAACTTCTATTTTGATTTGGACATCTTGTAAGTTTTGGACCCATTTATAGTTGCCAAAAAAAAAGTGTTTTGGAAAAAAAAAGTCCAAAAATCCAAAAAATATTTCCTTTCCTCTTTAGAAGTTTTTCTTTCGAAATTCCAGAAAATATAAAGTCGAAATTCAAAAATAATATATATATTTTCTTTCTTCTTAGAAGTCTTTCTTTTCAAAAAATTCTCAAAAAACAAACAAACAAATCAAATTCCAAAAATATTTTCTTTCTTCTTTATAAGTCTTTCTTTCGGAAATTAAAAAAAAAATCAAAATCCAAAAAATGTTAGTTTTTACCTTATTTCTGATCTTCCCGAACTACGCAAGATCTGATTCATGTTCCCACATGATACGTAGGCAACCCACTTCAGGTTCGATCGAATGAAAAAAAAAAAGAAAAAAAGAGAAAATAAAGAAACAAAAAAAAAGGAAAAAAAAGAGTGTTTATTCTAACATGCTTGTTGTTTTGAAAAAAAAGCTAGTTAAAGGTGGTTGGTTTGTTGGTTTGCAATGGCGAGTCCAGGATCCTATGGAAATAAAATCATCTTCTCAACCATTGGAACAAACACAACTGTTGTTAGTCTAAGGTCACGGAAAGGCAAATAGGCAAGTTGGCAGTAAAAAATAAAAAAAATAGAGACAAATGTGGGGTTAACTTTACCAAATTTAAGCAATAGGACATGGCCTGCTCGGGATGATTGTCAAAATTTGAGTGTTGAATCCAAAGCAATCAAAACGGTTAAATGCCGTAATAATGCTGATGTGCGAATGTGTGGCTAAGATGTCGCTTAGCAACTGGAAAGTCACTCCTCTTTTAGCCATGGTAGCTTATTTTGTCTTTTTTTCTTCTTCTTTTTGTGTTATTGGATCCTGCTATCCTTTATTCAATAAAAAGCAGTCAGTCATTTTGTGTCCATTTTTGTGCATAGTTCTTTTCACGCTAGTTCTAGTGATATGACATGCATGCGAAATTTTTGGTCAGATCTTAAAAAACTGATTTAGTCTTGAATTGGATAATTGAGAAAGAGACACTTTTGAAGATGAATAGAGACATTAAACATTTGAAAAATAAGCATGAACCAAGTTTACATGGAACAAAAGTAGTTATGCTCATAATAGTTAAGGATCTCTACCTTTTGAATCATTGAGGAGATCGGGCTTAAGGATAATCGGACGGGTTGAAGTCTGTTTAGCACTAAGAGATAGAAAGTATTTTTCAAAAGAAGGTGTATCCCAGTCAACTTGAAATGGATCAGTTTATTGGCAAAATGCATCTTCTACATCAAGACAAAATCGAAGAAAAGTCACCCAAATCGACCAGGGTCATTTACTGCGAGGAATGTATTGCTCATACAACTTTACACTAAAAAAATACCAAAAAGCAACATGTCCATCAATGTCGTAATTGTGAAGGGCTAACATGATTGGCATTCTCGAGGCTGGGAGGCCCTTTTTCTGCTATCCAAATACTTTATACCATTCGTTACCCCTTTTGAGTCTATGTTATTTTCTTTGACCACCCTCTTTTGGAATCAAGTTTAGAGTAAAAAGTCTAAGAAAAAAAAAAGAGAAAAAATGAAAAGAAAAGTCCATGTCCCAAGAGTACAAACTGGGCAACTCTTAGAAAGTTCAAGTGAAAACAAAAGAATAAGAAAAGAACAGTCAAAGTCCATGCCCCCAGAAAATAAAAGTTGGGTCAACTTGTTTTGAAAAAAAAAGAGAAGAAAGAAGGACAAAATGAGAAAAAAAAGAAAGACAAAGAAAAAAGAAAAACAAATATTAGGTCAGATGTTTGAACTAAGTTAGACCTGATTCCTTTAAAAAAGGGATATGTAGGCAGCCTTATACGGTTCGGTCCAACCAAATAAGAATTCAAAAAATAAAGAAAAAAAATCCCAGTATCAGAAACTGGGGCAAAAATTTTATTTCACTTTTGAAAAAGTCGATTCCAAGAGTTGTAAAGTATACAACCCATCATATTGAGTCTACTTAGAGCCTCCACGCCGACCTATCTTTCCAACCCTATCCAAAAACCTTCCAAATAAAGACATCTCGATATGCCTTCAAGAATGCCAAGAGACGAATGCAAAGAGCAGCAGTTGTCACATGACATAGAACACTGTCAAATTGCTCACAAAAAAAGAAAAAAAAAGAAAACAAAAGAAAAAGAGAGAGTCTTACTAGTGAAAACCCTCACGGACACTGTAAGATGACGGTAAGCAGAGATGTATAAATGAGAGAGACTTGTTGGTGAAAACCCCTCGGGGCACCACTAGTCGAAAGTGAGTCATGAAGTTGATGCAAATGATTGGCACGAGCAAGCCCGACTTCAAAGGTCATAAGAATAGTAAAAGGAAAGATTGGATTAGTTTGATAGATCGTTCATTAAGTCCAAAATGCATGTCATGATCATTAAAGCTAGTTATCGCAAAATAAAAATAAAAATAAAATAAATTGAAAAAAAAACTTTTGTCCTTCCCGACAGGGGCATTTCTTATTAATATTGTTTCTTTGCATCATTGTGTCCTTCACTCTAAGTTCGTCCTTGTCAAAACAAGCAAGAAAAGATTTTAAAATCTGCTACCAGCTTTTCAGTTGCACAAAGTAAATTTGGCCAGCGCACTTAGTCGTTACTGTCAACATGCCTTGAGGGTTCATGAAAATATTTGCCCCCAAAAGACTCTTGTCAACCTACTGGGCGCAAGCAAAGATAACTGGTGATTCTCTCTGATAGACAAATTGCTCAAAAAGCAAAAAGACATTCAAGACATAGAAAAGGTCACCTAAGAAAAGATCTCAGGTTAGGATAAGGCTGATTGAGCCACAAATACAAATGGTACTGGGTGTGAAATTATTATGGTTGATGTAAAGCAAAAATTTTCTTGAAACTGACTCAAGCTGATTGAGCAAAAGCCAAGTTGCCCAAGACTCAAGGCCGCAAACCGACCACCACTTTTAAAACTGACAAAATTTTCTTTGTTTGAAACAGGAACAAAGCAGTGCAAGGAATTTGGGTTTCAAAAAAAAAAAAAAGAAATAAAAAGAAAAAAGAAGAGAAGAGCCGACAAAGATAAGTTTCTCAAATCTTTGCCTTTATTTGTCTTGCTTGTGTGCATAAATGTTGCCATTGCTCTTCACATTTTTCCTCCTAGGATAAAAAGTCCTAGTCTGATGGATTTTATCCCAATAAAAATCTTAGTCTGATGAATTTTTCTCCTAAGATAAAAAACCTAGTCTGATGAATTTTCTCCTAGGATAGAAATCTTAGTCCGATGAATCTTTCTCCTAAGATAACAAAAAAAGACCTAGTTTGATGAACTTTCTCCTAGGATCAAAATCTTAGTCTGATGAATCTTTCTCCTAAGATAGAAAACCTAGTCTGATGAATTTTCTCCTAGGATAAACGTCTTGGTCTGATGAATCTTTCTCCTAAGATGATAAAAAAGATTTAGTCTGATGAATCTTTCTCCTAAGATAAAAAACCTAGTCTGATTAATTTTCTCCTAGGATAGAAATCTTAGTTTGATGAATCTTTTTCCTAAGATAACATAAAAAAGACCTAGTCTGATGAACTTTCTCCTAGGATTGAAGTCTTAGTCTGATGAATCATTCTCCTTAGATAGAAAACCTAGTCTGATGAATTTTCTCCTAGGATAAACGTCTTTGTCTGATGAATCTTTCTCCTAAGATAATAAAATAGAGACCTAGTCTAATGAATTTTCTCCTAGGATTGAAATCTTAATCTGATGAATCTTTCTCCTAAGATTGAAGACCTAGTCTGATGAACTTTCTCCTAGGATAGAAATCTTAGTCTGATAAATCTTTCTTCTAAGATACCAAAAAAAAAGAAAAGAGACCTAGTCTGATGAATTTTCTCCTAGGATCAAAATCTTAGTCTAATAAATCTTTCTCCTAAGATAAAACCTAGTCTGATGAATTTTCTCCTAGGATCAAAATCTTAGTCTAATAAATCTTTCTCCTAAGATAAAACCTAGTCTGATGAATTTTCTCTTAGGATAATAAGTTAAAAAAAAAGGGAAGTCTGGATATTTTTTTTTAAAACGGGTCAATTTTCAGTTTTCTTAAGTTATCAATCTTTAGTTTTCTTGAAATCAGGGGTCCCTCCTTAAGAATAGGGTCAGTTTTTAGTTTAGTCAAGCTTAATTTATAGTTTTCCGCAAGCTCAATCTCAAATCTAGGAGACACACTTCCTAGTTTGGGTTTTTCAGATTTTTATTTCTTTAGGAGACGTACTTCCTAATTTTAGGTTAAAGATTTTACCCCTAGGAGACGCACTTCCTAGTCTAGGTCTTTCAGGATATACTTTTAGGAGTCTCACTTCCTAAAGTGAGATTTCACCCCTAGGAGACGCACTTCCTAATTTGGTTCATTCAAGTTTCACCCCTAGGAGATGCACTTCCTAGTCTGGGTCATTCAGGTTTTTTTGTTAGCAGACGTATTTGCTAGTCAAAATTTTCTTGGTTTTACTTACAGGAGACGCACATCCTAGTCGAGTCTTCAATTTTACTCTCATTATTTGAACCTTCATCAATAGCATAGGTGGGTTATAGTTCGGCTAATAACTCACAAATCTTCCTAGTGTAAATTGGGGCAGAAAAAGTTTCTTTTGTTGTTTCTGTTTTACTGTAGTGGCAGGCGCCCACCTGGAGAACGAGAAAATTCATTTCAGTGTTAAGTCAACATCAGGCACCCACCTGAAAAATGAGGGAATTCATTTCAGGTTCTAAGTCAGCATCAGGCGCCCACCTAGAGAGTGAGGGAATTCATTTCAAGTGTTAAGTCAACATCAGGCACCCACCTGGAAAATGAGGAAATTCATTTCAAGTTTTTAAGTCAGCAGGCCCCCACCTGGAGAATGAGGGAATTTATTTCAAGTTTTAAGTCATCAGGCGCCCACCTGGAGAACGAAGCAATTTATTTCAAGTTTTAAGTCAACATCAGGTGCCCACCTGAAGAACGAGGGAATTCATTTTAGGTTTTAAGTCAGCATCAGGCGCCCACCTGGAGAATGAGGGAATTCATTTTAGGTTTTAAGTCAGCATCAGGCACCCACCTGGAGAATGAGGGAATTTATTTCAAGTTAGAGAGGCATCAGGAGCCCGCCTGAAGAACAGGGTCAACTTTTAGTTTTCAAGTTCAAGTTAGAGACAACAGGATCCCGCCTTAAGAATAGGGGCAATCTCCAGTTTATCAATTTAAATCAAAAGTAGCGCGAGCCACCTGAAGAACAAGGTTGCAAGCTCAAGTCTACCGCAAGTTCAAGTTTATTTCAAGTGCAAGTAGCAGGGTGCCCGCCTGAAGAATAAGGTCAACTTTCAGTTTATTTCAATTTTCAAGTCATTGGCAGGCGCCCACCTGGAGAATGAGGAAATTCATTTCAAATTTCAAGTCAGTTGTAGGCGCCCACCTGAAGAAAGAGGGAAGTCATTTCAGAATTCAATTCAAGTTAGAAGAACAGAAGCTCGCCTCAAGAATGCAAGTCGACAGTCCGAGATGACCAAAAGAAGAAGTCTCAATCCATAATAAAAGAAAAAAAAAGGAAATTCAAAATGCAGAAGCAGATGAAAAGATTTGGGCTGCTCAAGACATAACTGAAGTCGCACGCTTTGCATGTCCCATCTTGATCCGAAAAGACGAAGAAAAATGAACTAGCACCTGCAGCTAGCAAGCATCGAGGTTCAAATCAGAGTCTGCATGAAGAACCAGCCAAGATTCAAGATCAAACTTCAAAGATTCATAGATAGGAATCTTGTAACTCGTAGCTGATAGGCTTAGTTAGTCTTTTTCATTTTGACTTTGGTGTAATAAGGAGCTCAGCAAGCAGAAAACAGCAGCAGCAACAGTGAAATCACAGTTTCTCGGTAGTCCCAGCTACCTAAACTTCCAGAACTACACTGACCTGATTCCTTTATAGCCAAGGATATGTAGGCAACCTCCGAAGTAAGGTTCGATCAAACTTTTCAAAAAATGCTTCCCATGGAGTATCCAAACGGGCAAATTTTTTTCGTAATTGCTCACTTTATCTTTGCCCGAAAACTCTTCATGTTTTCGAGCAAAGAGGGGCAGCTGTGAGCACCTAATTTTTACTCTAATATAAAATTACTCCTAAAAATCCAAAAAATAGCTTTAAATTATTTTTTTATATTTTTATTTAGTTTGCTTTGTACGTATTCATGTTTGATGCATTTTTAAGTTGCATTTTAAATCCTAAAGAAAATACAAAAATATTTTTAATTTTTAAATTTTTTAGATTTTAATTGCATAATCAATTGCATTTGTAAAACACTAAATATCAAAAAATATATTAGTAACTCTACATGCATTGCTTAGCTAAATAAATTAGTTAATTATAAAAAAATAGGTCATTAGGCTAATTTTACAAATTAGTTGGAATTAGGAGTGTTAAATAAATTGATTAGTCTTGCAAAATACAAAGAAAGAAAAGAGAAGGCTATGGGGTCTCATTACAGCTTTGGACCAGGTACTTCTAGTGGCTCATTTTCCTTCCATTCGCCCCAGCCCACTACCCGCCGGCCCAATATCCCCCCTTCACTTCTAAAATACACCCTAGTTCCCCTCTCCATCAGAGGAGACCTAATTGGATCCCCTTCCCTCTAGAGACAGAGAATCGGCGCCCCTCTCTCTCTTCTTCTATCTTTGGCAAAATCCCAAAGCTCTTGGCATCCTCATTCATTTTTCTCATTTTACATTCTGATTATCTTATCTTCACACATAAAAAATTTGACGTGGGGGATATAAACACAGAGAGGAGGATGACATAAAAGTTTTAGGGGAAGGCAAAAAGTGAATCTGGGTTTTACAAGAGGGAACAGACCAAAACAAAAAAAAAACAAAAACAAACATACAAAGAGGGCATTTGATGCTTGGATTCAAGGAGCTTTTCATCATTATTTTCTGGGTTTCAATTTGTTTTTCGACCAAATATTAAAGTTTGTTGATGTTTGCTAATCATAGTTGAACTCCATCTTCCTTCGTTTTAGCCTTTATTTGGCAATCACAATACTGTTCACTTCCTGCTAACTAGGTATGTTAATACCACTCTGTAATAATGATTGGTCTTTCTTGAATGATGAATTTTTGGTCTTTCTTTGAGACTCATGGCATGCTAGTTAAATACATATTCACGTGATATGAATAGAACCCTATTTGTTTATGATGCGATTTGGAGGACTATTTGATGAACTTTTTTTTTTTTGCTGAAACTTTATTATTGTGTGTTTGTGGGTTCAAAGCTAGGATTTGTTTTAAAATTTTTGAAATCGCAGTGTTGTTGGAGTTTTATGCTGGACTCAAAGTATCTGTACGTATTTGATAAAGATAGAAAGAGGCGATCTATCCATAATTAGTATGAATGTTGAGATTAAGCAGGAACTGATGTGAATTATTTTGTTTAAGACTTGTTAGCTGCGATTCCATGTACTACAATGCTTCGCAGAATAATTAGTAACTCATCGATGTACATGTTTTCTTCATATTAATCCATAATCCACGACCTTGCAATCAATCTTAAATTTAGGAAAGAATGAATAATTCATGAACCTTGTAGCTTGCTTTAGTCGCGATTAATAATAAAACATCGTGACTATGAGTACGACTTCTGTGGCATAGTCATGATACATAACCCCAATTCGAGTGTGCATTTCATGCGACTCGATTCTAACTTCAAATAATAATTAAAATTAACATGTTGTAAATCGCGGGTGCATTTCACGTGGCGCGATTCACAATATGTACAAAAACAAGCGAGTGCGCGACATCGTAGCTTGTTTAAATAACCATAATTTTTTAAAATAATTAAAAGCTGTATAGAAGCATTAACACATAAAAAGTTCTAAAACATGTAATAAATCAGATAACTAGGCCAAGTATTAATTGTTAAGCGACTGTGCTAAAACCACGGAACTCGGGAGTGCCTCACACCTTCTCCCGGATTAACAGAATTACTTACACGGTCTTCTGTGTTCGTGAACCATAAATAGAGTCAATTTCCTCTATTTGGGATTTAAAATAAATTGGTGACTTGGGACACCATAAACTATTCCAAGTGGCGACTCTGAACAAATAAATAATCCCATTTCGATTAATGTCACTTTAATTGAAAAAACTCACCTATCCTTTCGGGAAAAAGTAGGTGTGACATAAAGCATTCTAGCGCATTCATGATTTGTTTCTTTCCTAAGTTTGAGATTATTGTGAAGGCCATGAATTATGGAATTACTTGTGGAAGAAGTGTATGATTTTAGATATTTGAATAAATAAACCATCATATACCAATACCCTACAACCCAACAATTGAAGCCCAAACTCATTAGGGTCCAAATCTTCCAAACTTTAAAGCAAGTTTGAATACCATATTTCCAAAAACATGATTAAGCATATAGCATTTAAAGACTAACTTATATTATTATTTATAAAGTTTAAAAGTAAATAAATAAAATTACATTAAATCAGATAAAATGAATAGAGGGAAGAATAAACCTTTAATGCAAAATTTCCAATTAAATGAGTCTCCAAGAACAGATACAATGACTCAGACGAACGTCAAACAAGCATAAGCGACGAATAACATCAAACCTAGTGAACGGAGTTCCAACGGAATTCTCGACCTCGACTATTGACTCTACTTTTTGGCGTGTAAAAAAGGATGTTATGAATTATTTTTGATGGATTTTGGGTGATGATTTGCTCGATTGTTTGAAAGAAAGACGAAGAAAGAATGACACGAGTAGAAATTCCCTTAGCGTAGAAGAAGAAAAACAATTTCTCTCAATTCCCTTCTCCCTTCGTTTTTTCTCCTTCTCCCTCCTCTCTCCTCACATTTCTCTTCTATTTATAGGAAATAATCGGAATTTGTTCAGATTTTTATTTTATTTTATTATTTTTTAATTAAAAAGAATTCCCACTTCCCATTTTTCTTCTTTTTCTAAAAACAAATAATTCTCCACTTTCCTTCACTTTTCTTTTTTTAATTTTTCACTTTTTACTTTTCTTTTTCTTTTATTTTTCACTTATTTTACTTTTTTTTTATTTTAATTTCCATTTATCTTACTTTTCTTTCTTTCTTTTTTTTAATTTCTACTTTCTTTTACTTTTTTGTAAAAACAATTTCAGCTATACTTTTATTTTTTAATTCCAACTTCTTTTACTTTTCATTTTTTAAATTTTCACATTTTTTAAATTTTATTTTTTTAATTTTTCACTTTCTTTTACTTTTAAAAATAAATAATTTCCACCTACTTTTACTTTTACCTTTTTTATTCCATACTTTTAATTTTCCTATTATTTTATTCCCATCCAAAAATTAAAAATAATATTTATTTTTTCTGTTTTTTTTTAAAATTTATTTATTTAAAAATAAAGATAAAAAATAAAAATAATACTAATAGTAATTATTTGATCTTTTAAATTATTTTTAATTCTTACCCTATATAAAAAAAATGTAACAAAGCTAAAAAAATATATATTAAATTTCTAAAAATAATTACAAAGTAGAAAGTTATAAAAATTTAAATATAGTCAAAAATTAGGTGTTTACAACTATTAGTAGGAACACTCTTTATTTCATTATCTCAGACAACGAGGTGAGCCATGTGACTAATTTTTGACCAAACCGTTATTTAAAAGGAAAAGAAATAAAAGATAGGGTGCAATCGAGTCCTGATTTTGGACAGCCTACATATCCCGGGTTATAGGGGAATCAGGTCGCGTGTAGTTCAAGGAGAATAGTGGAATGATGGGTTGAGGAGTCGAGTAAGATTCCATCGAGGCTCCAGTCTGCGGTCCTGCTATTATATCAAAATAAAAAAGAAACTCAACAAGCCTATCAGTTATGAGTTACAAGATTCCTATCTATGAGTTTTTTGAAACTTGATCTTGAGTCTTGACTGGTTCTTCATGCAGACTCTCATCTAAACCTTGATGCTCGCTAGCTGTAGGTGCTAGTTCATTATTCTATAGCTTCTTCTAATCAAAATGGGACTCCAATACTCGTGGCTTCAAACATGTCTTGAGCATTCCACATATTTTTAACTAGTTTTGCATTTTGGATTCACCTATTTTTTCTTTTCTTTTATTTTGAATTGAGACTTCTTCTTTTGGTCATCTCGAATCCTGTGCCTCGAGGTAAAACCTACTCAGAACAAACAAACGAGCGAAATTTTTCTGCCCCAGTTTGCACTAGGAAAATTTCGTGAGTTATTGTAACAAAAATTAAAACTAATTCTTTATTGAAAGAAATAAAAGGTCGGGAATGGTGTATCTCAAAAATCAATCAGAAACTAGGGAGTGGATATCCTATATTGGAAAAGCGACTAGGGATTGGTTTACCTAGATACTGTTAAGGAAATGTAACCAGGGGATGGCATGTGATGACCCAAAATATTATATTTAAATTTAATAATTAATTTTGTATTCTAAGACCTCAAAATGTACTATTTATTATTACTCGACTTGCATGCGCAGTCCTTAAAATTTTCTGGAAAGTTTTTATGCGAAAAATGAATTAAAATGTGAATTAGAGCTTTAAAACTTAACTGAGTTGACCTTGGTAAATATTTTTAGCAAACAGACTCGGATCAGTGTTTTGACAGTTTCGGTAGGTCCGTATCATGATTTGGGACTTGGGCGTATGCCCGGAATCAAATTCTAAGGTCCCTAGCCCGATATATGGAATTTTGAAGAAAAATTAAAAGTTTAAATTCAAATAGTGACCGGATGTCGAATTATGTGCAAATGACCCTGGAATATAATTTTAATGATTCCAATAGCTCCGTATGGTGATTTTGGATTTAGGAGCGTGATCGAAATTTTATTTGGAAGTCCGTAGTGAAATTAGACTTGAAATGGCTAAAATAGGAATTTAAGTTTGGAAGTTTGACCGGGGAATTGACTTTTTGATATCGGGGTCAGAATTCAGTTCTGAAAATTTTAACAGCTCCGTTATGTCATTTATGACTTGTGTACAAAGTTTGAGGTCAATCGGACTTGATTTGATAGGTTTCGACATAGAATGTAGAAGTTGGAAATTCTTAAGATTTATTAGGCTTGAATGTATGTGTTATTCGTATTTTTAGTGTTGTTGGATGTGATTTGAAGACTCGACTAAGTTCGTATGATGATTTAGGACTTGTTGGTATTTTTGGACGGGGTCCCGAGTACCCCGAGTGCGATACAGATCGAAATCAGAACAATTTTTGGACTTAGGCAAATTCTGAAATTTGCAGCTTCTGGTGTCATCGCACATGCGAAGGGACTGACCGCAAGTGCGGACTCGCACAAGTGAGCTGTGGCTCGCAGAAGCGGACGAAGGGCTGCCCAGTTGGAGCCGCAGATGCGGCTCATGTTGCGTAGAAGCGCTTGCGCAGAAGCGAGAAGAAGGGCGCAGGTGCGGGCAGGTCCGCAGGTGCGATGGAATTTTCCGCACCTGCGAAAGCGCAGATGCGGTCCAATGATCGCAGAAGCGAAGGCAGCTGGGCTGAGCAATTTCCGCAGATACGGGACCGCAGGTGCGAAAACACTGACCAGATTACAAAAACAGAGGGGTTCCGATATTTTTGTCATTTGGACATTTTCAACACGGTTTTAGGCGATTTTTCAGAGAGAATTCACGGGAAAACTTGAGGTAAGTTACATGTGATTATTGTTAGTCAATTATATTGGATTATCACTGAATATTTCGAATAGATTATATATTTTTGAGGTGAAATTAGAGGATTTGGGCATAGGGATTTCAAAATGAGAATTTGAGATTTGGAGGTCAAGTTGATGTCGGGTTTTTGTAAAAATGGTATGGTTGGACTCGTAGTTGAATGGGCGTTCATATTTCGTAACTTTTGCCGAATTTCAAGACGTGGGTCCCACGGGTCATTTTTAAGTTAATTTTGAATTTTATTAAAAAATATAGTATTTTCTTATGGAATTGATTCTATAATTTTTATTGACTGTATCGAATTAATTATGACTAGATACGGGTCGATCGGAATCGGAAAATCGAGAAAAAAGCATACTACTTGGTTTAATTGGAGCAAGTCGAGGTAAGTGACTTGTCTAACCTTGTGTGGAGGAAATTTTCCCTAGGATTGATATTAATGTGATTATTGAAATGTGTTGAAAGTCATGTACACGAGGTGACGAGTGTGTACACGGGCTAAATGTGAAAGATTATATTTTTAAATTGTGTTGATCATTATTGCGCATTTATTAAATTATTTTATCTTGTTATATTCTTCATCATTGATCTAAGATATATACCTTAAATTTGTTTGACATTTTCCTGCTAATTGTTATACCTGTTTAGTTAAAACTTGGTTTCTTTTGTTCTGTGCATTATTTGAAGGGTGATTTTCTTTAAATAAAATTTTATTAATAAGAAGTATTTGACATTTTAAATTTGATATTGAAGCAATGTATTAAAGATTTTAAAATATTATTTTCCTGAATTATTTATTCTTGAATATTTTGTAAGATTTTTGTACTCATTGTGATGGAGTCGTGAGCTCTTTATTGTGGAAAAATATTATTGATGATTTATTTTGGCATGAGCCGGGAGCTCTTTATTGCGAAAAAATATTGTTGTTAAATTATTTTGGCAAGTTACATTATTTGAGCACTTGAGGTGCAAATTGTGATATATTGTGATATTGATACGCATGCGGTGGTATAAGGTCTGGGTATTGAAACGCATGCGGTGAGATAAGGGTGGCTTGATACGCGTGGCTAGTAGGGGGAACTACTAGAAGTCATGCGGTGT
This sequence comes from Nicotiana tabacum, assembly GCF_000715075.1. Lineage (NCBI taxonomy): Eukaryota > Viridiplantae > Streptophyta > Magnoliopsida > Solanales > Solanaceae > Nicotiana > Nicotiana tabacum. The sequence goes on along the minus strand of NC_134097.1, from coordinate 12,545,335 downwards.
GATAAGGATGGCTAAAACGCGGGATACTATTTCGGAAAAAAATATTTTCTTTAAAATAAATTATGAAGGCTCCCGCGGTGAGATAAGAAAATGAGATATTGTGAATTTGTTTATGATTTGGGACTACGAGACGGTACCTCGAGAATGCCCTTGTTGATATTGATTTATGGCCGCAGTTGCCTTGATTATTTGTTGTGATTTTTCTTAAAGTTGAAAGAAAATTCAGTTTTGTTTCCACGAAATATTATTTGAAATTCGGTTTTGTTTTCACGAGATATTATTTGCCTTTATTTTACTTAATTAAATAGTGACACATTACTTGATTCATTTCCAATGTCATTTTATTTTACTATATTGTTAAACATTTTATCATGCCATTATTATATTCCAGTAGGGCCTCACCTGACCTCGTCACTACTCTACCGAGGTTAGGCTTGGCACTTACTGGGTACCGCTGTGGTGTACTCATACTATGCTTCTGCACATCTTTTTGTGCAGATCCAGGTACATCTTACCAACCTAAACGTCAGTGAGTTACCTGCGCACGGAGACTTCGAGGTATATCTGTCAGCGTCCGCAGACTCCGGAGTCCCCTTCTATCATTTTTATGTTGCTTCCTTATTTTTCTTTAGACCTTGATATATAGAGACATTGAGAATAAATTCTTAGAAGCTTGTGACTTATTTCTACCGGGTTTTGGGAGTTGAAATTGTTTGAATTGTAGTTTATTTATTTCAGATATTTATTATTATTCCGCATTGATAGGCTTACCTAGTCTTAGAGACTATGTGCCATCACGACATCCTACGGAGGGAATTTGGGGTCGTGACATGGCACCTTGTATTACGGAAAAGAAATGTAACTAGGGGTTGGTGCCCTGTATTACTGAAATGAAAATGAATCCTCTGGGCGAAAAGGTTCTACCTGGGTTAAATTGCGAAAAATGAACCTAGCGAAGAGTATTTCTACCCGGAATATGAGCTGGATCCTCCTAGGCGAAAAGTTTCTACTTGGGTTAAGCTATGTAAAATAACCTGAGCGAAGAGTACTTCTACCCAGAACTATGAGCTGGATCCCTCTAGGCGAAAAGATTCTACCTGGGTTAAGCTACGTAAAACAACCTGAGCGAAGAGTATTTCTACCTGGAACTATGAGCTGGATCCCCCTAGGCGAAAAAGGTTCTACCTGGGTTAAGCTACGAAAATAATCTGTAATAGTGACGCATGCTGAAAATAAAAGAAAATAGAGATTTTGCGAAACTCACCTTTGGTGACATTCGTCCTTTAGGAATCGCCATTCTGCACTACTTTGTTCCATGCTGCAAATAAAGAAAAATTGTGAGTTTTAAAAGTGATGGTCGGTTTGTGGCCTTGATGTCTTTGGCAGCTTGGCTTTGTGCCCATCTTCTTTGGATGATGATTTCAACCTACCACTAGATGTTTCGTGAATACCACTTGCATTTCTGACCCCGGAGAGCTTTTGACTTTTCAAACTTTTATATGACGATTGGTCGCGTGGGACTTTAATCTTTTCAATTTTATTTTGCCTTTGTAGCATTTCACTTTCGACTTCTTTCCTCTAAAACATTCAATTTCAGAGCATTGGGGAACCTTTGGCTTTTCAAACTTTGCCAAAAAGGTTAGCCACTTCGGACTTAACCTATTCAACTTTATTTTTCCTTGTAGGCACTTTCAATTTGATTTCCTCCTTATAAGAGTTTTTGATTTCTAAGCATCTGTCGCCATGGCTAGCCGGGGTCGACATGATGCCCCTACCAAGACTAGGTGCCTCTTGATTATTAGCTTGTATCAAACGAAAGCCCTATAAATCATTCTTGCCATCCCTTCTTTGCCTTAGTTTTTGGAACAGAGTTAGACCGAAGGGGATTCAAAGAACAACAAACAATGGAATGGACAACAAATTTAGAGGTATCCCTTTCGGGGAAAGGAAAGAAGGCCTTATCTGGAGTACATGCGGACTTCAATGAACATGATATGCCTTTTGGACTGGATGCCTGATCTGTGTAAACCGTTCGACTCTCAGAAATTCATCACAACTTTTGCCTCGAAACCGAGAAACCTTGCCCAGGACTGTGTCGATGCCAATGGCTGTGAAGATCCTCTTTTCGATCATTAGTGCCCTTTGCGGGTTTTCAACAGCTGACCTCTCTCATTTCTATTCTCATTATTGCCTTATAGTGCCCTTTGCGGGTTTTCACTAACAAGACTCTCTTATTTTTATTTTCTCTGCTCGACATCGCCCTATGATGCCCGCGAGGGTTTTCATCAATAAGACTCTCTTATTTTATTTCTCTCATTTGGTTGTATCAGATCCAAGTAACTGTATCCTCCAATTCTTGAACATTTTCGTTGATTGATTGAAAGGACTTGAAAAAGATTTGGGTAAAAAGGATTTGGATTGAATTACAACTTTGGAACCTTTAAGGCGAAACCATTGCCGAACTATTGTAACATCTGCCCGAGTTTCAGTTTTTTTTTTTTTTTTTTTTTTTGAAATTTGGATTTTTATTTTTGTGTGACTGAACCCCAGAGAGAGGCTGCCTACGTATCCTTTCGGAATCAAGTCGAACGTAGTTCAAGGAACTTTATTATTTTATATTCTTTTCTTTTGCTTTTTCTTCTGTTTTGTTTTGTTTTCTCTTTCTTTTTCCTCTTTTTTTTTCATTTCATTTTCTTTTTGTCTTTTCTTTTTGTCTTTTTTTTTTCATTTTTATTTCATTGTTTTTCAATAATAACTTTCAGGTTCCAAAGAAGGTAATAAAAAAAAGGGATCCGGCTCAAAGAGTTTGCAAAGGGTTGAATATTTAGAAAGTGAGAAAGAAAGCCTTTTTCATCTCAACCGGAGAATATTAATACTATATAGATGATTAAGCATAGTACCTTTTGACTGCACTTGCGTTGATATTTATTTCACGGACATTTCCTTCGATGTTTCACAGGTACAACACTCTCTTTTGGCAGTACTCTGGTTACCATGGATGGATCTTTCCAATCTGGAGCCAATTTTTCTTTAGTTGTTCCGATTCTTTGTTGTATTTCCTTAAACATATCTTTATTGTATTCTGACTCTTGAATCATTATTTTAAAGTCTGACAATATTTTAGGATCTGGGCATGAAGTCTGCAAGCATGTCATGTCATTAAAATCTGCATTAACAGAACTAAAAAGAGAATAAGAAAAGTGACAAGATTAAGAAAAGAGACATTCCTCGACAACGAATATTAATTTCATTTTATTTTCATTTTTTTTCTTTTGAAGTTTGAAAGATAGAGGGGTTTACATTGGAAAGTAAGACAATAAAGTAAAACATCCGGATCATACCCTGAGATAATCCGAACACAGAAAGGATAGCAAGACTGGCTAACGAGACTCCCGTCTGATGGGAGACTTTCAGGCTTGGCGACCGTTTTTTGGCTTTTCTTCTGTCTCGGCAATGGCTGTAATGGCCTTCAGTGTCGGATAAAATTCCTCATCTTCACAGATCATTCTGACTACTGGCCCATTGGTGTGAGTAGTCAGAGGATTGTTCATCATATTAGGGGCCTCTTTATCCCTAAGCACTATTGCCTTGACCTCGATAAGGTCTTCCACTGTTCTCTTAAGAGTCCAACAGTTTTCAGTATCATGACCCACTGCTCCAGAGTGGTATTCAAATCTAGTATTAGCCCGGTGCGAGAAGGACTCAGGGTTTGGCCGGTTCGGGGCTACTGGCTGCAATAGACCTAGCCTGACTAGCTTTTGAAACAAGCTCGAATATGATTCACCAACATGGGTGAACTGATTTCATCCGGGGAGGCTCTTTTTCTTTTTCTTTATTTTTTGTTTTTTTGATTTTTTTTCATATCTTGATTTCTTTTTCTTTCTCTTTTTGTTGTTACTCGCTCTTTGTTTTTCTCTGTTATTTTTTGTCACTCTTTTCTTCTTTTTTTTCACTCAATTTTTTTTTCGGTTTATTTTTTCACTCAATTTATTTATGGCTATGATCGAATCCGATGGGGATTGCCTACGTATCATGACGCCTCATGAATCAGATCATTACGTAGTTCAGGAAAGATCAAGATTAAAGTAAACAAACAAACCCTTTTTTCCTTACGAAGAAAGATTTCTAAAGAAGGAAAAAAAATATATTTTTGGATTTTGATTCGATTTTCTTTTTCGAATGAAAGACTTGTAAAAAGAAAGAAAATATTTTTGATTTTAAATTTTTTTTATTTGGGATTTTCTAAGGAAAGACTTCTAAAGAAGGAATTAAATAAAAATATTTTTGGATTTTTAAAAATTGGGGCCGGAACCGATTAGGTTTGTCTACGTATCACACATCCGGTGAGAATTAGACCCGCGTTGTTCGATTGGTTTTTACATAATAGGGAAAACATGATTTTTTTGACTCATTTAGAAATGAATTTTCTTTTTCTCTTTTGTTTTTCAAAATTTCGGCAGATTTTCTAGATTTTTCAAATACCGAAATTTTTGGAAACCGGATGAATTTTCTCCTTCCTACTGCTCACTTCTGGCTTTTCTCAATTTTCTGTATTTATTCTAGTAGCCGGTCAACATGCAAATCAGATCAAACAAAATGCACAAATAGCACGTAGGATGTATCATGATGGTCTTTTATTTTTGGGTACACCTGTCCCAGACGGACCCAACCCCTGTGTTGAGTCCCTAAAGTCAAATGCAAGTGATGCAAACAAACGTTCCTACTAGGGATCCGGCATGAGGCTATATTATTCTAGGTTTAAAATCCTAGGGTGGGGGGAGGGAGGGGGTATTTTATACCTGGCTTACCCAAGCGGACAGCTCGAGCCGAGGTGGGGGCAACGTACTAGGAGTACGAAAATCTACCCGGCCTAGTTACTGATCCAGCCTCGTTCTATTTGGGATAACCTTTAACAGAATAGTGGGGCACGTGCACGTGTGCACCACAAATTAAGAAGACTCAGAAGGGAGGCGTAAGAAGGCAGTTTATATAGTTCAAATAATATCAAAGTGGTAAATGAGCGTCAATTAGCACATTAGGCCCACAAACATAGTAATATCAACAATTAAGAAAGCCAAGTATAGATCACATTACAAGCTCGAATTCTGAACCCTGAACCAGAAGTTATGGGTTATTTTCCCCAGCAGAGTCGCCAGAGCTGTCACACCTCCTTTTTCCCTCACAAAAGATATATGTATGGATTGTTGTGGGTTAAAGAATTTTTCCAATTAAAATGACAAATTTGAATAGGGATTATTTTATTTACAGAGTCGCCACTTAGAATTGATTTTTTGGGTGTTCTAAGTCACCTTTTATTTGAATCCCTAGTCAAAGGAAGGTTTGACTCTATTATTATTGGTCTGCGAAAATGAAGTCCGGGTAATAAATTCTAAGAAATTCTGTTGACCGGGGAGAAGGTGTAAGACATTTTCCGAGTCCCGTGGTTCTAGTACGGTCTCTTTATTGACTACAACTTGGCGTGAATTAATTTTAGATAAACTGTGATTTAATTTTAGATAAACTGTGAATTAATTGAAGCCTAAACTGATTAGGGTCCATATCTTCCCAACTTTAAATCAAGTTTTAATACCATATTTCCAAAAATATGATTAAGCATATAGCATTTAAAGACTAACTTACATTATTATTTATAAAGTTTAAAGGCAAATAAATAAAATTACATTAAATAAGATAAAAAGAACAGAGGAAAGAATAAACCTTTAATGCAAAATTTTCAATTAAATGAGTCTCCAAGAACACGTACAATAACTCAGACGAACGCCGAACAAGCATAAGAGACGAATAACATCAAACCTAGTGAACGGAGCTCCAACAGAATCCTCGACCTCGACTATTGACTCCACTTTTTGGCGTGTAAAAAAGGATGTTATGAAGTATTTTTGTTGGGTTTTGGGTGATGATTTGCTGGATTGTTTGAAAGAAAGACGAAGAAAGAATGACACGAGTAGAAATTCCCTTAGCGTAGAAGAAGAAAAAACAATTTCTCTCAATTCCCTTCTCCCTTCTTTTTTTCTCCTTCTCTCCCCTCTCTCCTCACATTTCTATTCTATTTATAGAAAACAAATTCGGATTTTTTTTCAGATTTTTATTTTATTTTATTATTATTTAATTAAAAAGAATTCCCACTTCCCATTTTTCTTCGTTTTTTAAAAAAACAATTCCCCATTTTCCTTTACTTTTCTTTTTTTAATTTTCCACTTTTTACTTTACTTTTTCTTTTTATTTTCTACTTATTTTACTTTTCTTTTGTTTTAATTTCCACTTATCTTACTTTTTTTTTTTAATTTCTACTTTCTTTTACTTTTTTTTAAAAAAAAAATCAGATACCTTTAATTTTATTTTTTAATTCCAACTTCTTTTACTTTTCATTTTTTAAATTTTCACATTTTTTTACTTTTATTTTTTTAATTTTCTACTTTCTTTTACTTTTTTAAAAAAATAATTTTCACCTACTTTTACTTTTACTTTTTTTATTCTATACTTTTAATTTTTCTATTATTTTATTCCCATCCGAAAATATAATTTTTATTTTTATTTTTTCGGTTTCTTTAAATTTATTTATTTAAAAATAAAGATAAAAAATAAAAATAATACTAATAGTAATTATTTGATCTTTTAAATTATTTTTAATTCTTACCCTATATAAAAAAAATGTAACAAAGCTAAAAAAATATATATTAAATTTCTAAAAATAATTACAAAGTAGAAAGTTATAAAAATTTAAATATAGTCAAAAATTAGGTGTTTACAACTATTAGTAGGAACACTCTTTATTTCATTATCTCAGACAACGAGGTGGAGAGTGTTGCCTGGAGTAGCTTTTGGGGGCGGAACATATAACGTTGGAGACGAATTCGGGGACGAGTATAATGGTATACTTGGTTTAGAGCCCAGTGAGGCATCAATATTGACACAAATAGGTTCATCGGCCATATCATAAACTTTAATAATTCATCTAGTCACCTCATCATAGGTGATGAAGCAAGGTTAGATAGGGATCCCACACCCTATGAGATTTATATTAGTTCATATTATATGATGCTAGATGGGATTAGTATTGGAGGAAAACTTGCAGTAAACAGAAAGTTATTTTCTTCTCAACCTAGGGATGGAGGCAGAATTACATTTGACAAGAGGTCGCCAACAACCTATTTGCATATTATTGAGTGCAAAAAATGAAAAGCTAAATGAAAGTTTGGAACTTGCGGCTGGTTGCAAACAGGTATATTGACGATGATTATTATTATTTTATATGAGCATGCATTAGAGGATGTAGAAGATTTTCGCGACGTGACATTTCACTTTAACGAAGATGTCACAATTATAGGTATATCAGCAATGCAAGACCGTAATTTCGAGTTTGATGTACATAGACGACGGATGTGCATTTGACAGTGTCTTACAGTCAACATCCTCTATGTACACATGTTTTTAATTATCATACTCGAAATTGTGGTCTTGCATTGCTGGTATACCTACAATTGTAGGATCTTCTAATTAATGTTCTACAAAAGACGAATGTGGCAATATTGACTGAATAGTCATGCAAAAATACTCAAACAGAGCATTTGTTCCCAAGGATAAATCAGCACATTCACTAAAGTTAAATGTGACACCGAGAAAATATTTTACATCCTTTCAGACATGCGCGTAAAAGCATAATTACTTACTGTCGGTATATCCTATCTGAAACCTATTGCAAGTTTCCAGCTTTCATATAGATTTTATTTTTTGCACTCAATAGCTTAAAAGTTGTTTTATGCAAATAGGTTACTTGAGTACACCCCTTGTCAAATGTAACTCCACCTCTATCCGTAAGTTGAGAAAAATACAACGTTTTATCTACTACAAGTTTTCCTCTGATGCTAATCCTATTTAGCATAATGATATGAACTATTATAAATCTTAAGGTGTGTGAGATCCCTGCTAACCTTGGTTTATCATATATGATGAGGTGACTATAGTTAATGAAGTATGAAAATCCAGACCCTGTTTGTGTCAACACTCGAACACTAATATCTTATTGGGACCTAAACTAGTTATACCACTAAACTTGTCCCCGAAGTTGCCTCCAACATTATATGTTGCGCACTGAAAAGCTATATCAGGAACACTCTCAACTTCGTTGACGGAGGTAATGAAATGAAGAGTTTCCCTGCTCAGTGGCGGATCCAGGATTTTAAGGTCGTGGGTGCTTTATTTTTTAACGTAAAGTTACTATCGATCACATAGTATAAGTGCACAACTATTTGAACACGACAATAAAAAAGTTAAACAAGAGAATTACACTTAATATTATCATTAAAAAGAGACTTCCAGTCACAAGCCACAACTGTACTGGACTTTTTATATTATGAAAAAGATAATATAATAGCATTATTGCTTACACTTGCAAATATTTTACGCTCTATATATCAAATTAAACAGTTAGATAAAATTTCAAGAAGGGCTTGGAGTTTTTTGGAAGCTAGTTTTTTCTATTATTATTATTATTATCTATAATCAACCAGATAAAGGAAAAGCAAAAAGAAGAACTAAATCAAGAAGCCAACAATGAAGTCTGTCAAGAAAAGGAAAAAAAAGGGACTAGTTTGGTGGAAAACATGTCGTATGTGCTGAAAGAAACGACAATAAGACCTAAACTATAAAGAGTAAATTGCACATAAAATTAGTGTAGAATGAAGATTCGAACCCTCGCTACCCGCGTCAACAAGCTCTCAGAACCCATCCTTTGCCAAAGCAACCATCAAAAATTTTGTTTGCTGGGTGCTTTCTTATTACATTTATTGACTTTGTCATATTTTCTATATAATTATGCATACTCCGCGTCGGGGTTAATGGGTGCTCAAGCACCCGCAAGGCTCTATGTAGATCCGCCCCTGTCCCTACTAATAGTACCTCTACACCAAGTGTAATATGAGTATCCTGATGTGTATACATGCTCAAATCTTTCACCATATTATGAGTTGAGTGCGTGACATGTCCAAGAGCGTCCAAGTACTTCAAGATATTTTGATAATTTATCAGGATGAGAAATTTCTTTTTGATCTTTAGATTTAACACATGGGTAGCACTGAATCCAAAACATATTGATATCGATGTCTATTAGTACCAGCTGGTAAACAAAAAACTCACCAATTGAAATATTAATAACGAAACCATGATTAGGTCGGTGCAAAAAGGCACTTCGTGGGTCATAAATGCCATATTGCTAGTGAAATTTTGTTTAGGTTCAGAATGCGCAAGCTTTGCTTGAATGGTTATAGCAATAGAACTGGAAAAATAATAAACAGTGTAAAAATGGAAAGGAACACAAGTACAATAATGTTTGTCATCATTTTGGATTTTTTGTGTGATTTCTTTAACAAGCGAAATTTTCTCTAGCCTTCAAGGAGACATTCCTCGTTTACAAGGAATTAAATGGTTAAAGAATTTTTCATTTGAAGTGACGGTTTTGAATAGGAATTATTTTATTTGCTTAAGAGTTGCTATTTGAAATTGGGTTTAAGTATTTCAAGTCACCTTATTTAATCCCTAATAAAAAAAATTGACTCTATTTTTATTGGTTCGTGAGAACATAAGACTAAATAAGGAATTATATTAACTGAGGGGAAAATGTGAGACACCCCTTGTCCCCTGATTTTTGCACGATAACTTTTATTGACTTAAATTAATTCTTGAATATTCTTATGCTTTATTGGTTGTGATTAGCCTATTACAACTTGATTGTTATTAAAAGTATTTTGGACAAGGCACGCGTACATGTCCTTGCCCTTTCTTTTTATTAGATGTCATGATCATACCACACAAATGTATTCATGACCACAATAAAATTATTTAGTTTGGTCAAGTCGCGTAATGGAGTGCTATTTTTACATCATGCCCCTTTACAATTTTGAATTTAAGAAAATTATCTTTTTAAATTTCTTATGTGTAAAAGACAGATCTCTTACGTGTAAAAATACATCTCACATGTGTAAAAAGGAAGTAGGATCATAAAACTAAAAATAAGTTTATAAATAGCCAAAAAATCAATTGACGCGGAATACCGGCCCATCTTTAATTAAATGTCATAATCATGCCACGAAAACCTATCCGTGATCATAATAAAAGCTAACGTTCTCGGAATTGAAATATTCATTTATTTATGGACTTTAAAAAAAAGGGGGCCAGCTTGTCGCTTTATTGAATTGGGCATGGCATATATAATTCATTAAAGAATTGACCCAAATAGCTACACACTTACTCTTTTTAACTAAAAATAGTCGGCGGATATATAATATATATATATAACTCATGTATACTATATGTTCAATTGTGTATAATCAATGTATAATCTATGTATACGGGCTATAAAAAGTAAACGTTGAATCTGGCTGGCTATTTGTGTAACAATCCTTAATTCATTTGACCCATTATTAATTACCGGAAACTAGTAGAAAGACACCAGGCAGCCGCTTTAAAGGGTTGTTATTTAAGAATTAGCAATGCATCCCGAATTTCAGTTTTTCAGTTCAAATTTTCGGATAAAAAAGTCCTTAATTGTCCTGAAATTGAGATTTTTAGATTAAGATTTTAGGACAAAATAAGCATTGTAACTTCGGGAAAAGGATTGGCTCTGAGGGCTGGGCACGGGGGTCCCAGTCCCGAACTCGTCGGCTGTCGGTGGACTGCTCGAGCTGCTCCCGCGGCGAGAGCGACTAATCTCTAATTAACATACCTAAAAATAGCTATTTGTGCACTTGCCCCTAGAAAACAAAGCACTCTAGGGCCCAACTGGCTTAACTAATGGACAATGGTCCAAAATGTATCTCTGTTTCCTATTTTCAACTTTCATTAAACAAACTAAAATAATAGTGTTAAACTTAAAACCACATGCTCATGAAACAAAATAATAGATTCAAAACAGAACACCAAATAAATGAACCAAAACATCACGCCATTTTCACAAAGGAGCACAGAAAGCACAATAGAAACAAATCTTCCAAATAACTTAAACAAAATCAAATAGTAAGAGAATAAGAATAAAGAAAGAAATGGATCTTTATTGCTTTTAACCATAGTGGTTTGATTACATGTTGCTTGACCGAAACAGGAGCTACGAACGGAGCCTCGACTTTGACCCGAAAACCTCTGACTCACTCGACTCAGAAACTTTAGCTATTTTTCTAGTAGTTAATTTGTGCTTGTGTTTGTCAATACAAAGAAGAGAGGAAGAGTGTAGGTAATAAATGTAACGCGCACATTTGTTATAGCCAATAACCAAGTTTTGCTTCATTTACATAATAATAAACCTGCCTCTTAGACTTGTAAATAAAATTGCAATTCTAAATTACAGTTGTCACCATTAAAACTCTGACTAAACAAGGGAAGAGGCAAGTGAATAGCTCAAGAAACTAGCAACGCAAGCCATGTGCAACTTTATTAGGGTTATGTATTTTTTGTAGTTTGGCTTCGTATTTGAAGAGTAACATAATTCTAGATCCTCACAATGTGATTGGTTGCTGTTTTTGTTTTCTTATCTTTTTCTTTTTAAAGGTAAGTAAAAACAATTGCAAGATACCAAATAATCTTCGTCGTTTTATAATCCTCCTGACTACGTGTACGACCAATCTATTCTAGACAATATTGAAATTTATAGAAAAAAGATAAAAAAGTACATACTCCTTATAAAAGTAAAAAGAAAAATTATCTATTTTTTAACAATAGAAATATTTTAAAACTTTGAATTAAGCTACTCAAATCTTCACTTGGTAAATAATATTTTTTATAATAAGATCCAAGGTAATGCATTATATATAGGTGGTTAAAATCTTATTAACTTGAAATCTTCTTATTAATGTAATATTAATACTCTGTATTGATTCCCAAATTTTTATTGCTTTAACTATGATTGCTTCATTCCACGGCTCATCGATTCTTTTCTTACAAGTGGTGGATACTGGAATGGTATTATCCAAGTTTCTAGATTTTGAGATTCATCTTATACTATATTGGTTTATTAAATCTTCCACTGCAAAACGTATTTTAAAGTAAATGTTATCTTACTAATTATGATGGCTTGAAATTCTTACGAGTTTGGCCTTGCCCATATGACTGAATTGTATGTTTATTGATTCGGAAAACTCTAGAAAGTTTTTGTTGACTCCTTTGAACTATAGTTCCTTGTCGTTTACCTTAATTTGAATTATCTGTGTTCAATTTTCAAATTTTGTTTCTGTGTATACAGATTGTTATGATGGACACGACTCCAATGGAAATATTACCATCAAGTGGGATATCAAGACTTGGACTCCAGATGGATACATTGTGAGCTTTTTCCGCGTTTACCAACATGTATTATTGCCTGACATCATTCAAGGATTTAAATTTGACCCCTCACTCCTCAAAGATAAATCATATGGATATCTTTTCCTTTTTAACTTTTACTGAAATAGAACATGACACTTTTTTCTCAAAAGTCATGACCTCCCCATCAATTTGCATTTGTGCAAACATAGAAACTCGGGTTTCTTTTTTCTGATGATAACAACTTCATTATTAGCTTAAGTTATCATCCAGAGTTTATTGGAGTTTTGTTTGACACAAAGAGTGTTTTTTTATAGGTTGTTGTTTCCATCTACAATTTCCAGAAGTATCCTATTCAAGCACTAGGATGGCAACTGGGTTGGACATAGACCAAACACGAAATAATTTGAAGTGTGCTTGGAGGTCTAGCTAGTGAGAAAGGTGATTGTTCATGGTTCAAAGGGAAAAACCCATATTGCTGCAAGAAGAACCCAACGTTTGTGGACATGACTCCACAAACACCTCCCGAGCAACAAATTGAAAATTGTTGCAAAGGTGGCGTAATTAAATCATGGCTTCAAGATCCAAGGAACGCTTTGAGCGCCTTCTAGCTGAAAGTTGGTCATGCTGGACCAGCAAACGGAGAGTGAGTAAGCCAAAGAGTTTTAGTCTCAAGGCACTGCAACTTGCATATATGTGTAGAGATGCAAACAAAGGTGGAACCGATCAAGAAAACATTGAGTAAATTACAAACCGTAATTAAGCTAATTGGTTGCATTCTTTTTTTCCCTATTAATCTTATTATTATTATTTCGTCTTTGTTCCTTTATGTATCTCAAGACACTAATGGTATAATTATGTTATATTTTTGTTTCCTCAGTGACATGGAGAGTCACTTGTATCTACTTCCCTTTTCTTTACGCCACATCCGGAGGCAAGTTCACATGTGCCAAATCCAGAAGCAAGTCCACATGTTACTACCCTCAGTGACGTTGAGCTCACACTGGTTCACACTCTGATAGGTGTTTTGGTGGCTGTTATAGTGTGACTTTTCATTCTTTTAGTGCACATGATATTTTATATCTAGTTCAGTTGTATTTTGATATTGTATCATTATTCTGCGTATTGTTTCTATAGGTTATGGGCAAATTTTTATTTCTCCATCGAAGTTTTAAATTGACTTGGTTTATCAAATTAGGAAAATTGTGGTGTAGATAACCTGGATATATATTGTCTACCAAACTGCGAAATATATTTGATTTTGGCATATGACTAGTTTTCTGAAATTGCATCATCTCAATGGAATAGAAAAATGGATCACCACATGGTTCTTTAACTTGCTAATCTTACTGATTATCGGTTAAAAAATAGAATGAAGAGAGATATATATTAATGGGAAGAGGAAATCGAGAAAAATTAGGTTTAGAGTTGTTTCGATTAATTCCTAAACTGCTATGGATTGCACGTGTTTATGGATTGAACAAGATTCAAGCCAAGAAATTGTTGGATTTGCCAGCGGATGGTCTTAAATTTGAGAATGAGAATATAGAGATTGTTGTCTTTGATAGTAATACATACTCCTATTAAAGAAGGAAATTTATCACTTAAGAGTCATGTGAGATGAAAGTCTCATGCAGGTAAATGAGGAAATTTATAACTTAGGAGTCGTGTGAGATGAAAGTCTCATGCAATTCATGAGGAAATCCTCCTTTTGACTCGAACCCCCCCCCTCCCCACACACAATAATTTATGCTTTTCTTTTTGTTACTTCAAATGCAGTTGTTTCAGCTTCAGCAACTCGGATTTTATATATTCCTTTCTCTAGATTTTCTGATGTTCTATCTTAATGTTAACTCTTTGTGTCTAAACTTGACTTCATTTGACTCGATTCATATTCATCGGTTTGACTCGATTTAGATGAACACATAATGTTACAGTTCTCACTTAATATTGTCGTTCTCTTAGATTTCGTAATACGAACATATTGTTACCGTTTTTTCCAACTATTACTACAATGCTCCTAATTTTTATTATTCGTAACTTGCCCTTTCATAAAAGAATTGCCAGACGATTTTGCAAAATGGTGTGCAAGAAAAAAATGCATCCTTACTTGTAAGAGAAAATTTTATTTCACCTCTCTAAATTAAGAAAATAATAACTAGATCCTCTGAGGTGAGAAGGGAGACGGGGGAGTAAAAAAATATTATCCATTGCATCCATGGCCAAGATGAGAAGAGGCGGATGTAACGTTGTGACATTAGGTTTATCTGATTCAATACTTTTTTCAAGGTTTGACTCGATTTATCGGTTCGACATGGTTTGTCGGTTTTTTTTATACAACTTTAGTCTGAACCCATAATTTTAAAAATACAGTGATGTCAATGCTAGGGCATTAAAGGTTGAATCCAAAGAGTTTAAATTGGCCTTGAAAATGAGGACTCATTGCTAGAGTTTTCGAAACATAAATTTACCCTCGATTTTACGGATATGACACATGGGTATCACTGAATCCAAAATATATTAATACACATGCCTATCAGTACCATCATGTAGACAAAAAACTAACCAATTGAAATATTAATAACGAAACCATGATTAGGTCGGTGCGAAAAGGCACTTCGTGGGTCATCGATGTCATATTGCTAGTGAAATTTTGTTTAGGTTCAAAATGCGCAAGCTTTTCTTGAATGGTTATAGCGAGAGAACTGGAAAAATAATAAACAATGTAAAAATGGAAAAGGAACACACGTACAATAATGTTTGCCATCATTTTGGATTTTTTGTGTGAATTCTTTAACAAGAAAAATTTTCTCTGGCCTTCAAGGAGATTCCTCGTTTACAAGGAATTAAATGGTTAAAGGATTTTTCATTTGAAGTGACGGTTTTGAATAGAAATTATTTTATTTGCTTAAGAGTTGCTATTTGAAATTGGGTTTAAGTATTTCAAGTCACCCTATTTAATCTCTAATAAAAAAATTAAATTTATTTTTATTTGTCCGTGAGAAATATTAACTAACTTCAACTCCACTAGAACAAGGAGCCAAAATGTATCAATTACAAAACTGTAATTCAATACTCTCAAGTACTCCTACTACGATTATTTGATTTAAAAGTTACTTTAACTTGTAAATCAAATACTCACTCCAACTCAGTAATTGTTTGTAACAGTTGATTACAACTCAATTTACTAAAACATATTCACTAGACTGATTCAGGAAGAATACAATGCTAGTGCTCGACTACATTGAACAATATATAATTCTTTAGTTAATATGTGAAGGATCAAATCAAAAGTCCAAATTAGATAGTATTTAAACGCCTGGGCGTTGGGATCTTCTAGGAGTACTATGCATAGTGAGCTTCTCCTTTGATAGGACTCTTACTGTTCCAAGGACTCCACAAGTTTTGGGACTCTTGTCTCAAACTGAATTATTCGTATCTTCTTGGGTAACAACCCTTATCACATGTAGCAACTTTCTTCCACCAAACTCGGACCTGGTAACTTTGAGATAAAGTTACTGTCTTGCACAGACGTACAATCATCAACCAAAAGAGCTGATCCTTTACCCTGAGGAGTTGGTTCTAAGAACAGTTAAGCAGCTACATTGAGGACCTGGTTATTTGAATTATTGCATTTAAATAAACTTTCCATAATTGAAACTTTCTTCCTTGGCTTCTTGGCACTTCTTGACTCCTTAATGATTTTTTCATCATCATCCTTTCTTTTACTCCTTTTAAGAGGAGTCCTGGCACAAGGAGCCACTTCTTTCCTTGTTGGAACTGCTAACTTTATTGCTTTCACAAGAGTCTTCCTGGGTTTCTTCCTTACCTCAGACAATGGCAAGTCATCTTCATCACTGCTAACCTCTTCATCTCCACTGAAAAGAGTTAACAAAGTCCCAAGTTCTCGAGTCCTTTTCTCTTCACTAGTTTCTTCTGAATGGGGTATGACAGTATTCCCAATGGTCATAAAGCCTTCAGATTCCTCACTCATATTCCCATTCTCTTCCTCACTTTCTTCATTCACTCATTCACTCTCACTTAATTTTTCTTGATTCTCACCCTAGCTCTCAGAATTACGTTCTTCTTCACTATTATTTTCTTCTTCTGCAGAATCATTTACTTGTTCACCTATCCTATCATCTGTATCACTCCCCTTTTCTTCTACATAATCTCCCTCATTCTCACTCTTTTCTTCTTCATTAGATATGTCTTGAGCATTATGCTTCTCATGATTGTCCACAACTCCTTCATCCTTTTCACCCCTATTATCATCCTCATCCTCCGTCCAACTAAATGAAAGATCATCAGATGCCTTCTTTTGTACTGGTTCTTTACCTCTTTTCCCCTCAACCAGAGGCACCACAATAGTGGTATCTACCTCTTTCCCCAGATTGTCTGCATCGTTTTCTACAGTGAATTCCTCCACTTGTGGTTTCTCACTTGTGTGTGGGAGAGTGTCTAAGGGTGCAACATCTATAGCAGATACGAAAATATATAAATTTGAAGGAGGGATTTTTACATGACTAGTAGTGACTGGAAATGATTCCCATGAACTTCCTTGACCACTGTGTCTACTTGAGTAGTAGCATCCGACACTACCTTGACATTCTTGACAGATTTTCTTGGAGTATCGTTGACCTTGGTTGACTTAGAGGTATTTTCGCAATAGGCATAGATACATTGGTGGTTGGTTTTGGAAGTGGGGGTGCAGTGGAGGTGGGGATGGTGAGAGTAGCAAGAATAGGGAATGATTGATGTAGGTACAGTGGAGGATATCGAAGGATTTTCTTATAAGTAGTTCTATCCTTGATCTCTTCACTTGGTTTGTTCCTTCATGAGTAGTTTGGAGTGCATCTCATATCTTCTTTGCGTTAGAGCACATAGAGATTCTACTGTACTCATCAGGACCAAGTCCACAGATAAGAACTTTCTTAGCCTTTGCATTTTTCTCCATCATTCTGAAATCTGCTGCCACAAATTCAGAAGGGTCGTTAGGAACTGTTTCATTTTGTGCATTTTGTTTAGTATGAGTAAATGGACATTTCTTCACTATGGTCCATAGTTCATAGTATTCAGCTGTCAGGAAGTCTTTCATTCTTGCTTTCTACCAACTGTAATATTTTTCATTGAACATGGGTGGTCTGGTAGTTGATTGTGCTTCATTAATTCCACATAGAACACTCATCTTACCTCCAAGATCTCTCTAGGTTCTAGCAGTGTGTGTGAGAGAACCTACTCTGATACCAATTGTTAGTTTAAGTGGCCGTATAATTTACTAAAGAACTTGGTTCTTTACCATGTTCCTTAAACTTTAAGTAAAGTAAGCGTAAAGTAAACACATCGATTTTTACGTGAAAAATCTCCCGGCTTAAAAGGCACAAAAACCACGTCCTACTACGTATGATTTTTAGCTTCAACTCCACTAGAACAATGAGCCAAAATATATCAATTACAAGACTGTAATTCAATACTCTCCAGTACTCCTACAACGACTATTTGATTTACAAGTTACTCTAACTTGTAAAGCAAATACTTACTCCAACTCAATAATTGTTTGTGATACTTGATTACAGCTCAATTTCCTAAAATACATTCACTAGACTGACTCAAGAATAACACATTACTGGTACTCGACTAGAGTGGACAACAAATAATTCTCCAATTGATGTGTGAAGGATCAAATCAAAAGTCCAAAGTATATAGTATTTAAACGCCTGGACTTTGGGATCTTCTAGGAGTCCTATGCATAGTCAACCTTTCCTTTGATAGAACTCCTACTGTTCCAAGGACTCCACAAGTTTTGGGACTCTTGTCTCAAACTGAATTATTCATATCTTCTTGGGCAACAACCCTTATCACATGTAGTAGCCTTCTTCCACCAAACTCGGACCTGGATAACTTTGAGATAAAGTTACTGTCTTGCACAGACGTACAATCATCAACCAGAAGAGCTGGTCCTTTACCCTGAGGAGGTGGTTCTTAGAACAGTTAAGCAGCTACGTTGAGGACCTGTTTCTTTGAATCATTGCATTTAAACAAACTTTATTAATTATCAAAATCTCGATACTCAACAACTTTGTTGGCTATCTTAATTTTGACCTTGTTCGTGATAGTTCGATTCACCACCTCGTAATTTCCACCTCCACTTTCCCCTTCCACCTATGTGTAATATTTTTTTTATTTATAAAAAAGAGAGATATGAATTCATCTTTTAAGAAACTAATTAATAATATACTAAGTGTTTACTCGAAAAACGGATAGAGTTAAATTTGTACGTAGTTCTAAGGATATGTGATGTAGCATGATACAAATCATTGGGATAAATAAAAATATCAAATATGGATTGAAAAGAATGCAAAATAAACAAGATTGGAGAGAAGATGATTTTTAGGACTAAGCATAATGAATCAATTAATGAAGCTTAAAAGAATAATCCTTGAATATAGAAGAGTATGGTGCTTGAATTACAATGTAAGCAAAAAAACAATTGCCCTCTACAGAAATGTAGCCATCCTCTTTATAGTGGAGGATCCTATTTTAGATATATTTAAAAATACATAGTAGAGAATCCATGATAAATTAGCTTTTCCCTAATTTCCGCCGAGATTCTCTCCCTTAGTGTGTTTGCAACGGCTCTTGTCTGTGAGCTCGAGCTTGATCGGCCTCAGTGCTGGTCGTTAGTGCTTATGGAGCTCGATATGGACTCGGGATCAGGTGATGATTCGGACTTGGTCCCGGTTGGCCTCTGCCCCTTAAGCTCGAAATCATCTCATCATAGTTCGATTCGGACCCGAGATCGATGATGACTTCGAACTCGGTGATTGACCTATACCTAAATTCCGAAGCTTGTTTGTACCATCTTCGGAACCCATCTCGATATTACGAAGTCTTTCTTCGATCCATTATGTTTAGACCTCGATCAATCGTACGAAGGCCGGAATCTATTTTGACCGTATATAGATAGTCCCCTCGTTTATCGGGAAGGATGTGGTGATAAAAAATATGATTTTTTAATGGCTCGATTGGATTATAAGCTGGCGTTTACATTGGGCTCGATCATGACGCATGTGATAACTGTACCATCGATTTAGTTTTTCAAGGCATTTAATGCATGTCAGACGGTGGTCGGCCACCGCTGATACCGAACCGTCATTGCTTTAATCTATAAATAGCCCTTCCTTTTAGCATTTATCACTTTTACATCTTCAATCTTCCAAATTTCCCAAGTTGTTTTTTGTATCCTCTGAGTTTATTCACAAATATGTGATTCCTCTTTGCAAAAGCCCTTCTTCAAAATTACCAAATCTTTGTTACTTTCTTTTATTCTCGACCTTTAAATTCGAAAATGGTGAAAACATCACAAACTATTCCTCAGAAAGAGAAAGCTTCATCTTCACAGTCTGCCGCCGACGAAACACCGGTAGAGCCACGGCCTGAGGAGTACGTTCCTGGGGCGTGTGTTCTTACCTCTGATTTTAAGGTCGATAAAGTCTCATCGGTTCCCAGCCGATGAGAGCCAGTATCGAAGTACATGTGTTCGATGACCGAGAGGCACCTTAAATAGCTATAGAAAGATTGCAATTGGGAGAACAAATAAATAATAATCCCTTCTTCTGACGAAGATATCACCACTTACGTGAAAGGGATTTTAAGTGTGTATACTTAACCTTTCATGTTAGGTCCCCTCGACTCTGTTATTATTGACTTCTGCCGATAATACCAAATAACCCTAGGCCAGGTCCATCCTTCTTTTTGGCGGATCGTTATTTTGATTCGATACTTTGTGAACAAAATCAAGGGGATGTCGTTCACCCTCGACCACCTCATCCGATTATACCGTCCTCGCCTTTTTCGAGGAGGGTTAATAAAACTTCAGCGTCGGGCTACCAAGGCTCTTTTCTCGAGCATAGACGAGGACATGGAATGAGGCTGGATGGGCACGTTCGTTCGAGTAAAGACTTCGGACCTGATTCCGACTGAAAAGATGCCTTTTCCCGAGGAGTGGAATATGAAACGTAAGTGTAATTCTGTTGTTACTTATTTATATTTTACCTTTCTATTTTTTTTCTCATTGATATTCCTCTTTTTGTGATGCAGTGGTTCACTAAATGCCTAGAGCAGTTCCCGATCTCAAGAACTGGGTACGAGCTCTGGCTTTGACCTCCACATACGCCGAGCGCTCATGGCGTGATTTGTCAAAGGGCCGATAGGAGGCCAAAAATCATGGTAAGCCCCTTTCTTGTATTTTTGGTAGTTCGAACGAGATTCTTTCTATATACTTCAATGAAACTTTCCATATGTATGTGTGGGCAAATATGCGGTTTTTAGGCCCTCGTCCATTGAGGAAGAGGCTTCGGCCTCTGTCCCAAAGCCGGTGAAAGATAATAAGAGGAAAATAGCCTCCACTCCCTAAGATCCAAAACAAAAGAAGAGGACGGCTCGTAAGCCGAACAAGAATACCATTCCTTTGATCGTAGAATCAGTTCTGCGTCTAAGGGATGAAGACGAAGAAGAAAAAAAAATGATGGGTTCGCGCTGGCGGCCAGAATGAAGAAGACCACCGACGTTCCACAGGTAGCTAGATCAATGGTGGTTCATAAGGCTCTGCCTCAGATTGAGGATATATCGGAGAAAGATTCCGGCGGAGTCCCGGAGTTGTTGGAGATCGAAGATGCTTCCCATCAAATCCAACGAATGGGGGATATGTCTGAAGGGGCTCTCCCCGAATGTCTTCGAACCGAAGAGAATGCTCCAAGTGATTCACTTGGGGCAGTAGAAATCGAAGACTCGCCCACCTTCCCTTCTTTTTTCGTAGAGGCGATTCAGGAAGCCCAAGCTTTTGGGGCCCTCGAACTAAACATGCCTCATGATAGAAGGGATCCTTTTCGTGACCTGTTTACCGGTGTCGAGGATGCTATCGGTACAAGTGACGCATCAGATCTTTTTTACGCAGTGCAGCAGGCTTTGAATCAGGTAAGCCTTAAATTATTTTGTTAGCATTACCTTTATGTTTGCTTTTCTTTTCTAACTTCGTTTCTTCTTTCTTTGCAGGCTGCGACAGTTCATCAAGAAGCATGTTCTCGGTCCCGAACCGAGCTGCGTCGAAATGATGCCGATCTTCAACGGGTTACGGAGGAGAGGAACTCCCTTAAACTCCTCTTAGGGAAATGGGAGAGGAAATAAAAGACATCCGGGCTGAGTTGGCCAAGGCTAACCAAGATCAGATCGATCTGTCCGAGCAGGTAATGATACTTTTAAAAGCCTATGGGCTCAATACCAGAATGATGGCTAATTTTTTGGTCTCATAGCCGCAGCAGAAAATTGAGATGATCGGGAAACTCCGTGAGGAGGTTGATGTGATAAAAGCGGAGTCTTTGAAGTGGAAAGAAGGTATGGACTGCTTTGCTGCACAGAAAAAAGCTGCTCGAGACCAATTATCATCGACCGAAAACCAACTTCAAAGTATGAAGGAGAAAGGCTCGGTTCAAGCAAGAAGAATAAAGGAGCTTGAGGCTCGGTTGGCCTCTGGACCTGCCAAGGCCGAATATGATGCTAAAAAGGCAAAGGCTGATGCGGATACACTCGTGGCCATCTATCAGGACGATGCTGAAGCTACCCAAGTCCAAGCAAGAGAGGCAGCCAAGACCGCCGATACTCGAGCACATTGGGTCGTTGAACTTGCTAAGTGCCTATTCCGGAGGGAGACCCCCGAGGAGATCCATGCTCGAGGTTTCGACCTCGTTGAAGAGATAAAAATGGCCAAAGAACTCGAAGCCGACGCTTAAGCCTTGGCTTCTGATGACGACGATGATGATAATGATGATGATGGTGATGAGCAAGAGCGGGTCAGAGAATGGGGGGGGGGGAGCCCGGTGGAGAAGAGACCTCTCCCGGAGATAACCAAGAGTTTTACTCAATCTTGTGTGTGTATATATATATATATATATATATATATATATATATATATATATATATATATATATATATAAAATTTATTTTACCGACTTGCTTCTGTTTTGTTTCATGCCTTGTGAAGATTTCATTTATGCCTTCTGAATGTTTTCATAAGGATTTAGGGAATTTGATAGAATTTGGACTTCGTAGCCTTTATAACCGAGTGGGCGCTTACTCAAGCTTGAAATAAGGTAGCCCATAAGCTTAGTAATCGAGTTGACTGATTGTTTGAACTTAAAGTATGATGCAGTCCTTAGGCTTATTAGTTGAGTGAGTGATTCGAACTCGAAGTAATATAGCCCGTAGGCGTAATAGTCGAATGAGTGCTTGAACGAACTCAAAATAAAAATAGCTCGTAGGCTTAGTAGTCGAGTGAATGATTCGAACTCAAAGTAATGTAGCCCGTAGGCTTAATAGTCGAGTGAATGTTTAGAACTCGAAGTAATGTAGCCCGTAGGATTAATGGTCGAGTGAATGATTCGAACTCGAAGTAATGTAGCTCGTAGGTGTAATAGTCGAGTGAATGTTTTTGAACTCGAAGTAATGTAGCCCGTAGGCTTAGTAGTCGAGTGAATGTTTCGAACTCTAAGTAATGTAGCCCATAGGCGTAATGGTCGAGTGAGTGTTTGTTAGAACTCGGAATAAGAATAGCCCGTATGCTTATTAGTCGAGTGAATGTTTCGAACTCTAAGTAATGTAGCCCGTAGGCGTAATGGTCGAGTGAGTGCTTGCTTGAACGTGGAATAAGAGTAGCCCATAGGCTCATTAGTCGAGTGAATGTTTCGAACTCGAAGTAATGTAGCCCGTAGGCTTAATGGTCTAGTGAATGATTCGAACTTGAAGTAATATATCATGTAGGCGTAATAGTCGAGTGAATGTTTTCGAACTCGAAGTAATGTAGCTCGTAGGCTTATTAGTCGAGTGAATGTTTCGAACTCGAAGTAATGTAGCTCGTAGGCGTAATGGCCGAGTGAGTGCTTGCTCGAACTCAGAATAAGAGTAGCATGTAGGCTTATTAGTTGAGTGAATGATTCGAACTCGAAGTAATGTAGCCCGTAGGCATAATAGTTGAGTGAGTGCTTGCTCGAACTCGAAATAAGAATAGCCCGTAGGCTTATTAGTTGAGTGAATATTTCGAATTTGAAATAATATAGCCCGTAGGCGTAATGGTCGAGTAAGTGCTTGTTCGAACTTGGAATAAGAGTAGTCCATAGGCGTAATAGTCGAGTGAGTGCTTGCTCGAACTCAATCCCGTTTGCATAATAAATCTTGAAATAGAAGAATTTTTCTTGGATATAAGATATCGGTAAAGAAGAGAACTTTCTTTGCAAGTCATTATACATGTGTTCATGTTTTGTGTCATGGATCAGTCCAACTACATGATCATGGTTCGTTTTGACCATTTGGCTCTTACACCTTTTCCTATTGGAACCCTGTTGTTACGAAATAAATTTCTTGCATCAGAACTTGATATATTTGAGGGCTAATGCCCCCCAGTATTTGAGGTCGATTGTAAAGAAGCCTCGGATACTCTCGAATTGTTTCTAAGTATAGCACGATTATTGGTTGCTTCATTAAAAATATTGCTGAAAAACCCATTTGGGATAAAACCGGTCTAAGGAAAAAAGAGTGCAACGCGTGCTTTCAGACCTAGGGCTTCGTATTAAAGGATCCATCCTAGCTCTTGATCGGACTCCTGCAGGGGTTAGTTTTGAAATATAAACGAATATGGGAGGGTCGTACCTTAGCAGTAGTATCGTTTTAGGTGCGACACATTCCAATTGCTTGATAGTTGTTTGCCTTTTATAATACCGAGCTTGTATGATCCTTTTCCGATGTTTTCGAGAACCTGATACGGTCCTTCCCAGTTCGGTCCTAGTTTTACTTCATTTGGATTTCGGGTATCGAGGGTGACTTTTCTTAGCACTAAGTCCCCGAGTTTAAAATGGAGAAGCTTGGTTCTTCGATTATAGTATCTTTCGATTCGCTGCTTTTAGGCGGCCAATTGGACGAGAGCAGCTTCTCGTTTTTCATCCGATAATTCAAGGCTAGTGTTCATAGCCTCATTATTTGACTCTTCTATTGTATATTGAAACCTGGCACTGGGTTCCCCGACTTCGACTGGAATCAAGGCTTCAAAGCCATATACTAAGGAGAACAGGGTTGCCCCCATATTAGATTTTGATGTTGTTCGATATGCCCAAAGGACTTCGGGTAGGATTTCTCTCCATTTTCCTTTAGCATTGTTGTGCCTCTTCTTTAGGTTTTGAATCATAGTTTTGTTCGTTGATTCGGCCTGTCCGTTCCCACTGGGGTGATACGGTGTTGATAATATCCTTTTTATTTTGTGGTCTTCAAAGAATTTTGTCACTTTGCTGCCGACAAAGTATTTCCCTTTGTCACACACTATTTTGGTGGGTATCCCAAATCGACATTCGATATGATCCCAGATAAAGTCTATAACCTCTTTCTCTCTTACTTTCACGAATGCTTGTGCTTCAAACCATTTATAGAAATAGTCAATCATAAATAAAATAAACTTAGCTTTACCTGGGGCTGATGGCATAGGGCCGACGATATCCATTCGCAATTTCATGAATGGACATGAGGATAAGACTGAGTGAAGTTGCTCGCCGGGCTGATGGATTATTGGTGAAAACCTTTGACATTTGTCACATTTCGAACAAACTCCTTTGCATCTTTTCCCATATCGATCCAATAATACCCTGTCTTGATTATTTTTCGGACTAATGAATCAATACCGGAGTGATTTCCACAAGTGCCCTCGTGCACCTCACGTAGGATGTAATAGGTGTCTCCTGGACCTAAGCATACTGCCAATGGTCCATCGAATATCCTTCGGTATAGCGTTCCATATGCAGTTAATGTGAATCGAGCAGCTTTGGTTCGTAGGGCCCTCGAATTTTTAGGGTCCAATGAGAGCTTTCCATTCTTTAAGTACTCAATATACTTATTCCTCTAAGCCCAGGTTAAGCTCGTAGAATTTATCTCGGTATGACCTTCTTTGATCATGGATATCGAGAGTTGAACGACAGTCCCTGAGCTTATCTCGCCTTCCTCGACCGATGATCCCAAATTTACAAGTGCATCAGCCTCACAATTTTGCTCTCGTGGAACATGCTGTAAAGTCCATTCTTTGAAATGGTGCAAAGTGACCTGCAGTTTGTCCAAATACCTTTGCATTCTATCTTCTCGAACTTCGAAGGTTTTGTTTACTTTATTTACCACCAGCAAAGAGTCACACTTGGCTACAATGACTTTTTCTCCCAAGATTTTAGCTAGCACGAGACCTGCAATCATGGCCTCATACTCGGCCTCGTTGTTAGTCAACCTGGTAGTTTTGATAGATTGCCTAATAGTGTTACCCGTGGGTGGCTTTAAAGCGATGCCTAGTCCGGACCCTTTCACATTCGAATCCCCATCCGTAAAAAGGGTCCATACCCCTGATGACGTACCCAATTTCAATAAGAGTTCTTTTTCGACTTCGGGTATGAGGGTCAGCGTGAAATCGGCCACGAAGACCGCTACAATTTGAGACTTGTTGGCCGTACGAGGTTGATATTCGATATCGTACCCACTGAGTTCGACGGCCCATTTAGCCAATCGGTCTAATAGTTCGAGCTTGTGCAAAATATTACGAAGCAGGTAAGTGGTTAATACGTATATGGGGTGACATTAAAAGTACGGTCTAAACTTTCTAGAGGCGCTTATTAGTGCAAGTGCCAATTTTTCTAGGTGCAAATATCTAGTTTCTGCTTCTCCTAAGGCTCGACTCACAAAATAAATGGAAAATTACGTACCTTGCTCTTCTCGAACTAGGACACCGCTTACCGCGATTTCCGACACTACCAAGTACAAGAAAGGTTTTTCGTCTGTTTTTGGAGTATAAAGCAGTGGTGGGCTCGATAGATACCGTTTTAATTCCTCTAATGTCTGTTGGCATTCCAGGGTCCAAGCGAAATCGTTCTTCTTTTTGAGTAGAGAGAAAAACTTGTGACTTCGATTTGACGACCTCGAAGTGAATCGGTCTAAGGCTACAATCTGTCCCGTTAGCCTCTGTACGACTTTCACGCTGTCCATGATGGTGATGTCTTAGATGGCCTTGATTTTATTGGGGTTAATCTCGATCCCCCAATTTGATACCATGAACCCAAGGAATTTGCCCGAACCGGCTCCGAAAGCACATTTCTCGAGTTGAGCTTCATGTTGTATTTTTTTAAAATCTCGAATGTTTCCTGCAAATGGGTCAAATGGTCCTCTGCGTGTAGGGACTTAACTAGCATGTCATCAATATAAACTTCCATTGATTTACCTATTTGTTCCTCGAACATCTTATTTACTATGCGTTGGTAAGTAGCTCCTGTATTTTTTAGCCCGAAGGGCATCACATTATAACAATATGTTCCATACTTGGTGACAAATGAAGTCTTTTCCTGGTCTTCCGGGTTCATTTGGATTTGATTATACCCGGAATAGGCATCGAGAAAAGTAAGGATCTTGTGGCCGGTCATGGCATCGATCATGCGATCGATGTTGGGCAGCAGAAAGGAATCTTTGGGGCATGCTTTGTTCAAATCCTTATAATCTACACACATTCTAAGTTTGTTCCCTTTTTTAGGCACTACAACTACATTGGCTAACAATTCGGGATATTTCACCTCCCGAATGGACCCTATTTTGAGAAGTTTGGTTACCTCGTCCTTTATGAATGTGTGCTTTACCTCAGACTGGGGTCTTCTCTTTTGCTTCACCGATCTAAACCTAGGGTCCAAGCTTAGCCGATGTGTCGTTATATCCGGTGGGATCCCTGTTATATCCAAATGGGACCAGGCAAAACA
Source organism: Nicotiana tabacum (assembly GCF_000715075.1). Classification (NCBI taxonomy): domain Eukaryota; kingdom Viridiplantae; phylum Streptophyta; class Magnoliopsida; order Solanales; family Solanaceae; genus Nicotiana; species Nicotiana tabacum. The sequence continues at coordinate 12,518,210 of NC_134097.1, read as the reverse complement.
ATCTACGTTATCGATAAAAAGTTGAATAAGTTTTTTTCTGAGTTCGGGGGTTAACCCCGTTCCCAGGTATACCTTCCATTCGGGACAGTGCTCGATTAGTGTGACTTGATCCAACTCCTCAATCGTTGATTTGGTAGCGTCAAAATCATCGGGAACCACGAAGGATCGGGGATCCTTTGATCATCATCTTCATCGATCTTCTGATTATCTAGTCGGGTTAAAGCTGATGTCTGTGATTGCTATTTGGTATCTCGTTCCCCTTTTTAGCCCGATCCCTTTATTGGCGAAGATGAGGATATTGGATTCGCTTCCTCGACATCAAACATTTCACTTGCGTCCGGTTATTTTCCGTACACTATTTTTGACTCCCCTCAATGTTGGGAATTTAAGGACATGGAGTAGGGTCGAAGATACAACTCCCATGTTATGGATTCATGGCCTTCCAAAAAGGGCGTTGTACCTCATGTCGCCTTCGATTACGTGGAACATCATTTCCTGGAAGGTCCCGGCCACATTTATCGGTAGAATTATCTCTCCTTTGGTGGTTTCACATGCCATATTGAATCTGTTTAGTACTAAGGTTGCGGGTACGACCTGGTCCTGTAGATCGAGTTGTTCTACGACCTTCAATCTAATGATATTGGCCGAGCTACCTGGATCAATTAACACACGCTTAACTTTAGTTTTATTCATAAGTACGGATATTACCAGTGCATCATTATGAGGTTGTATGACTCATTTTGCATCTTCATCATTGAAGGACAAAGTTCCTATGTGTGCGTAATCCTGAGTTCGAGATCGTTTTTCTCTCACAATCGATGTCTTAGTGCGTTTAAGCACCGGTGCCTGAGGGGTATCGGCGCCACCGATGATCATGTGAATGACGTGCTGTGGTTCTTCTTGTTCGTTTTGCTTGCCGAAATCCCTGTTTATAAAATGGTTCTTCGCCCTATCGCTTAAAAATTCTCTAAGGTGCCCTTTGTTGAATAACCGAGCTACCTCCTCTCTTAGTTGCCTGCAATCTTCCGTTCTGTGGCCATGGGTGCCATGATATTCGCACATTTTATTGGGATTCCTCTGGGCAGGATCGGTCTGCATGGGTCGAGGCCATTTAGTGTCTTTGATGTGTTCGATAGCCGACACAATTGCGGATGCATCAATGTTGAAGTTATACTCCGATAACCGAGGCGCTTCCTTAGATCCGGCAGGCTTGTCGAACCTACTTCTGTTCATCATCCCTCGGGACCCTTAACCTCGATCATTTCATTTGTTATTTTGTCCAGGGTTATGTCTCGATTCACTGATTCTGTGGTTTCCATTGTACGGTCGGTATCGATCCCTGATCGGACCTTGTTCTCGATTAATATCCCTTTGATCAGCGGGTTCAGACTCCAACTGATCATCTTCGACCCTAATTTTTGATTGGTGCCGATTGTGCACGTCGGCCTATATGATGGCTGGGTATTTGATCAGGTTATGCTTCAACCGTCGTGAAGCCGTCGAACTTCGTTCGTTCAAACCTTGAGTGAAAGCCTGAACAACCCAATCGTCTGTGACTGGTGGCAGATCTATTCGTTCCATTTGAAAACGAGATACGAACTCCCTCAGCATCTCGTTATCCTTTTGTCTTACCTTGAAAAGGTCTGATTTCCTTGTTGTGACTTTTATGGCGCCGACGTGTGCTTTTACAAAAGAATCTGCTAACATGGAAAATAAGTCGATGGAATTCGGTGGTAGGTTATGATACCAAATCATTGCTCCCTTCGAGAGGGTCTCTCCGAATGTTTTTAACAACACAGATTCGATTTCATCGTCTTCTAAATCATTGCCCTTGATGGAACACGTGTAAGAAGTGACGTGTTCATTGGGGTCAGTCGTTCGGTTATATTTGGGAATTTCGGGCATACGAAATTTTTTGGGGATTGGTTTTGGGGTTGCGCTCGAGGGAAAAGATTTTTGCACGAATATTTTGGAATCCAATCCTTTTATCATTGGTGGAGCTCCCGGGATCTGATCGACCCTAGATTTATATGTTTTTACTTTTTTATCGTTGGCTTCGACTCGCTTTGTGAGCTCCTCGAGTATTTTAGCAATTTCGGGAGTAGTCCCCGATTCTTGCTCATTTGACCTCATTATGGCTGTCTCCGTTCTGTGGGCGATTTCTCGAGGTGGACTGGGCTCCGGCCTACTCGGTAGCTGGGTTTGGCTCTACAACTAAGCTATTGCTACCTATGGAGCTTGCAACATTTCAAAAATCATACGCAAGATGACGCCGTTTTCCTCAACATTATGGGTATCTCGAGCTGCAGACCGAGTGCCACCATGAATGCTATTTTCAGGTTCAGAATGTAGGTTCGCCTCAATGACCACATGCGATTTGATATCTATTGGCACTTCGATTCAAGCTCCAACGGCGTTAACAAGTGGTCTTTCGGTACAAGGTGTCAATTTGTTGTTTTCATCTTGGAAACTGGCTTCGTTCTCGATAGGTGAGGCCATTTGATTGGTAGTTAGTCGTTGCTAATCCAAAATCCAAGATACTTTCGGAAACAAGCGCAAAACAGTGTGTTTTTGTAGATTCGTATCAAATAACCACTGTTACCTTAGCCCCACGGTGGGCGCCAAACTGTTTACCCGAAAAACGGATAGAGTTGAATTTGTACATAGTTCTAAGGATATGTGATGTAGCATGATACAAATCGTTGGGATAAATAGAAATATCAAATATGGATTGCAAAGAATGCAAAATAAACAAGGTTGGAGAGAAGATAATTTTTAGGACTAAGCACAATGAATTAATTAATGATGCTTAAAAGAATAATCCTTGAATATAGGAGAGTATGGTGATTGAATTACAATGTAAGCAAAAAAAACTGCCCTCTATAGAAATGTAGCCATCCTCTTTATAGTGGAGGATCCTACTTTAGATATAATTAAAAATAAAAAGTATCCGGTTGTAGAGCGAGGCAGCAGATATATAGTGGAGAATCCATAATAAATCACCTTTTTCCTAATTTCCGCCGAGATTCTCTCCCTTAGTGTGTTTGCCACCGCTCTTGTCTATGAGCTCGAGCTCGATCGGCCTCGGTCCCGGTTGGCCTCTGCCCCTTAAGCTCGAAATCATTTCATCATAGATCGATTCGGACCCGAGCTCGATGATGACTTCGAACTCGGTGTTTGACCTATACCTGGAATCCGAAGCTTGTTTGTGCCATCTTCGGAACCCATCTCGATATTACGAAGTCTTTCTTTGATCCATTATGTTTCGACCTTGATCAATCGTACGAAGGCCGAAATCTATTTCGACCGTATACACTAAGTTTAACCAATCATTTTCGCCAAGCTATGTAAATAAGACTAGCACTTTAATTAAGCTTTTCGAAGCTAGAATATTATACCATAAGATTACCAACCAAACATCTGAAAGTATGTGAGAAAATATTCTATTTTTCTTGACATATATCTTTTACAAAAATAATAATAATAATAACGTAAAGAACGTGGTAATTAACACATTTGTATTTAAGAATGTTGAGGCAACCTCCATTATTGCACACAAAGAACGTGTTATCGGTTTGATCTGTTACAGATTACTTCGATTCGCTTATTTTAATTTTTTTTTGGTTATATAGCTATGGAAATAAAACGATCAGAGGATCAAAATGGTTTGTTTCTGCTCTAGTTCTTTTAACCTTATATATGATAAGAATTAAATAACGACAACATATTCGTTTCTTAGCATAAGGGTTGGTTATTTAAAAATTGAAGTAGAAAAATCCTAGACAAATCCCTAATGAGCATTACTCGTAGAACAAAAGAGAAAAGGTGTTTGTATTGTTATTTGTACTCTACTTTAAACCCTATATATGTGATATTGGTTTCTCGCACTAGATAATAATTGTCATGGGAATTAGAAATTATAAACACCTCATCCTGTGTTCTCGTGATCACAATATCTATTGTTGCAGTTTGTTGTTCCTCTTCTGAATTAGAAGATTATGAAAAAGTTGATTAAGGGATCAAACGATGATGCGTGGCTTGGATTTCGTCCCCAGTCCTTTGTACATTGTTCGCATATTATAGTTCAAGCTGAACGTAAGAACAGATTCGTCGTAAACGTAGTCAGGAGGATCAACTGCAGGCAGCTCGGAATTCCTCTCCATTCGTTGAATTGTTCGTCGGTTGTTCCTTATTTTCGCTTACACAATGAAAAAAGAGAAAAAAAAGTACAAACTCTTTATAAAAGTAGAAAAAAATATTCTCTATATTTTTTAACAATAAAAATATTTTAGAACTTTTAATTAAGCTACTTAAATCTTCACATTGGTAAATAATATTTTTACAATAAGATCCAAGGTAACGCATTACATATACGTGGTTAAAATCTAATCAACTTAAATTTTCTTACCAATGTAAATATTAATACTCCATATTATGTTTTGTATGACAACTATATTACAGATAAAAAGGAAGTAAAAAATAAACTAACGTTAATATTAATATTATGTTTTGTACAATAACTACACCATAGACAAAAAGAAAGGAAAAAAAATACGCTTTATTAAAATTTAGCTTTGGGTAAACATGTCTCCCGCACTTCTATTGAGCATACGTTTATTACAGATAAAAATAGTTCTCATTTTCCATTGATAGTATTATACCTTGACAAATCATTTTCTGGAGTATTTTCGTGTGCTTGTTTGAGTATAATGTATGTGACGTGAAATAGAATAGTAAGGTAGCATCTCAGTGATATTTTTGGGTATTTAAAATTTACAGCAATGTCATCATTTTGGTTAAAGCAGGTGATAATGAGTTGGGAGAGAAAAGACTGTTATTTTGAAAATATATTCATCTTCTCTGTTCTTTGGATGTTATTATGTTTTTTAATTCTTTTTTTAGAGAGCTTTTTCTAGCTTAAATTATGGGCACATAATTGATGAATTTCAAGCTATAGTTTTTTTCCTTAAGGTAGTGATTCACGAATATTTAGCGATTAATTGTGCGGTCATAGATTCTTTGCTTACAAGTGGTGGATACCGGAATGATATTATCCAAGTTTATAGATTTTGAGATTCATCTTCTAAGTTAATCGATTTGAAGTTGATATCCTGAATAAGCAAGTTGTCTGGTATACTATAAGTTAATAAGGTTTGGGCATAACTATCTTTTTTATATTCGTGTAAGCCATTTTTCGGGAGTACGCATGAGACAACTTTTGTAGGATATATAGGATTGGTAGTGTTTGAGTGTATTATTTGATTTTAGCTGGTCTGAGCTCTCTACCTCTAAGATTGCATAAGTTTATCCAGATAAGAGTCATATTTGTCTTTCATTGCTATTGTGTTGTAGGAGTTTTGAGTTTCTGTATAATTTTGGTCTGAGTATTGCACAAAGTTAGTTGCAAATTGCATTCTTGTTGGCCGCAAGTTGGAAGTCAGAAAGGGGGTGACTGAAAAAGGGAGGTGGTTTATTTTTCTAGGTGTTTATTAAATCTTCCACTGCAAAATATATTTAAAGTAAATGTTATCTTACCAATGGTGTATATGGAAATTATGATAGCTTGAAATTCTTATGACTTTGGCCTTGCCCATATGACTGAATTGTATGTTTATTGATTCGGTAAACTCTAGAAGCTATTTTTGACTTCTTTGAACTATAGTTCCTTGTCGTTTACCTTAATCTGGATTGTCTGCGTTCAATTTTCTTATGTTGTTTCTATGTATGCAGATGGTTATGATGCACAAGACTCCAATGGAAATTCAGATATAACTGGGAACACCAACTCTGGTCCTCATTGCAAGCTTCTTAATCAAGGTCAGTCCGAAATATTAGAATCGGTCTACAAAATTTGTCCGCTTTAAGGTACAACCCTAGACCAGCCCCGCAAGCAGGCAGCTCCCTCCTGTTTGCTCAGGTTTACTGTACAATTTTGCTTGTGCTATTTGGTTTATGTTGCTTCATTGTGTAATACCCGGACATACCCATAAAGTATTGCATTCTATTTTATGTATGTTTTCAGTTTTCAGATTTTATTTCTATGTATGCAGATTGTTATGATGGACACGACTCCAATGAAAATATTACCATCAAGTGTGACATCAAGACTTGGACTCCAGATGGATACATTTGTGCAAACATAGAAGTTCATATTTATTTTCTGATGATAAAAATTTCACTAGTCGCTTAAGTTATCATCTAGAGATTATTGGAGCTTTGTTTGACCCAAAGAATACTTTTTTCTACAGGTTGATTTTTGCATTTATAATTTTCAGAAGTATCCTATTCAAGCACCAAGATGGCAAATTGGTTGGACATGGGCCAAACACGAAATAGTTTGGAGGGTGCTTGGAGGTCTAGCTACCAAGAAAGGAGATTATTCACGGTTCGAAGGGACACCCAACATTGCTGCAAGAGGGACCCAATGTTTGTGGACATGACTACACATACACCTCCCGCACAACAAATTGAAGATTGTTGCAATAGTGACGTAATCAAATCATGGCTTCAAGATCCCGGGAACGCTTTGAGCGCCTTCCAGCTGAAAGTTGGTCATGCTGGAACCAATAAACGGAGAGTAAGGAAGCCAAAGAGCTTTAGCCTCAAGGCACCGAGATTTGCATATATGTGTAGATATGCAAAAAAAGTGGTACCGAATAAGAAAGCAATGAGTAAGTTACAAACTGTTATTAAGTTAATTGGTTGCATTCTTTTTTTCCTTTATTAAGCTTATTACTATCATTTCGTCTCTGTTCCTTTTTTTTTCTCTCAAGACACTAATGGTATACTTATGTTGTATTTTTTTTTTCTTAGTGACATGGAGAGTTACTTATATCTACTCCCATTTCCTTTTCTCTACGCCACCTCCGGAGGCAAGTGCACTTTTGCCAAACCCAGAAGCAAGTCCACAAGTTAATGCCATCGGCGATGGTGAGCTCACACTGGTTCACACTCTGATAGGAATTTTTGTGGCTATTATAGTGTAGTGTTCATGATATTTTAGATCTAGTTTAGTTGTATCTTGATGTTGTATCATTATTTTGCGTAATGTTTCTATAGGTTATGAGCGAATTTTATTTCTCCATTGAAATTTTGAATTGACTTGGTTTATCAAATTAGGAAAATTGTAGTGTAGACAATTTAGATCTATTTTGTCTACCAAACTGCAAAAGATCTTTGATTTTGGCATATTATTAGCTTTCTGGAATTGCATCATCTCACAATAGAATAGAAAAAGGAATCACCACCATGATTCTTTAACCTGCTAATCTTGCTGATTATCTGTTATGAAATATAATGAAGATAGATAATAATTAATGGGAGGAGGAAATCGAATAGAATTGGGTTTAGTGTTGTTTCGATTATTTCCTAAACTATCTATGGATTGCACATTGTTTACTCTAAAATTTAAGTAACAATTAAACTTATTTAGTGGTTTTAAGGATACGTGATTTTATCCAACACCAATTGACAAACAAGGAATTGAATAAATAATCTGAATACTAAAATAAATCAAACCAGTATTCTAGCAGCGCTTTCGACCTCGATTCGGGATGGTCTCGAGGTTGGGTAAGAAGAGCACTAAAGAGCAAAAGATAAACAATGATGAACTGTAATGGATAGTAAGTAAAATAGAGAGCAGCTTTGTATATCTTTATCAGTGAATCAATGCCCCTTACAAATAAATAGGGTCCCTCTTTATATAGTATAGGAATCCTAAATAAGGTACAATTCTAATAACAAAAACAGATCCCATGATTGGCGTCAATAACCGCTTGATTCGATATGTTCCGGGATTTCCGCCGAGATCTTCGGTCGGTTGCTAATATTTCGCCATTCCGTTATTATGCTTTACTCGAAGTCGGTCATGCTCGGTATAGATGTTCAGCGAGCACTTCGATCTTCATACTCCATACTCTGCCATTGAGCTCGAGCCTGGTCTATCATGAGCTTACTCTCGAGGAAGCTCCTCGTGCCTATGAAATCTGACATGCTCGATTTTGACCGTATACAGTTAGTCCCAGCGTTCCTTGGAATAAAATGATAAGAAACGGTTTGAGCCTTGCTTTACCGAAACCTTGATCATAACGTCGTCCTTATGACGTAAGTGACGGATATGATCGAAATGTCCCGTCAGTTCAGTTCCCCAAATTATTAATGTTTGTCAGTTAGCGGTCGGCCACTAACGCCACCGAACCTTCGTCGTGAACCTATAAATACTTGCTCTTTCATTGAATCAAACTTTTCTTTGCTCTAATCAATCCTCTAAGTATTCTCACTCTTTTCGTCTCCTACCTTTCGCCGTCTGTAGAGCCACCGTCGTTAGCACTGAAACTACCAGTTTTTCATCTTTCTTCGCTCTTCTTTACTTATACAAATGGCAAAAACCTCAAAGACTTTACCGCATAAGGAGAAGTCTACTTGCTCCTCTTCCCGGCCTTGCCGCCAGACCCGCTTCCCCATGAATATGTTCCCGTCCCGTGTACTCTAAAATCTGACTTCAAGGTCAAAAACCCTTCATCGATCCCTGGCCGATGTGAGCATGTGTCGATGTACATGTGCTCAATATTGAAGCTCTACCTCGAGGCCGTGAAGAGGGACTGCAACTGGGGTCCCGAGGTCGTGATGCAAATTCCTGCTCCCGAAGAGAGCATCACCGCTTATGTGGAGGGGTTCTTAAGTGTTTACACTTACCCCTTCATATTGGGTCCCCTCGATCCAGTGATTATTGATCTCTGTAAATAATATCAGGTCACCCTTGGCCAAATCCACCCCTCTCTATGGTGCATAGTAATCATGTTGCACTTCTTCTCTAGCAAGGCCGAGGGGATAGAGTTCACTCTAAATCACCTCATGCTATTGTACCGGCCTCAAATCTACCGAGGACTAATCAGGCTCCAACACCAGGCAACGAAGGCCTTGATCTTGAGCATCGATGAGGATAAGGATCGGGGTTGGATGAGCCGTTTTATACGGGTGAGGACCTGCGACATTATCCCGGAAGAGAAGATGTCGTTCCCTGAAGAGTGGAACTTCAACCGTAAGTGATCTTTTAAACTTTGTCCTTCGTATCTTCTTCGACTTCACCTGACATCCCCTTTCAACATGCAGCTGTTCTTTGGATGCCTCAAGCGGTACCTGACCTTGAAGATTGGGTTCGGAAGTTAGCCTCAACTTCCACATATGCCGAACGCGCATGGCGTGATTTGGCAAAGGGCAGATGGGAGACCAAGGACCATGGTAAGGATCTCCTTATTCATGTTCTGAAACACTATTTATACTCCATTCGTCACTAATTTTCTTTCATGCAGGCCTGACTAAGGATGCCATTTTGAGGCCTTCAAGTGGTGAGGAAGAAACCAAGTCCCCGGTTTCGAAGCCGAGGGAAGACAAGAAGAGGAAAACTGCCTCGTAGTCCGAGGACCCCAAGCCCAATCCTCGAAGGTTGAGGAGGAAAGTAATCGCTCTCACGATGGACTCGGTCCAAAAACTAAGAGACAAAGAAGAAGAAGAATAAGAATAAGAAGAAGAAGAAGAAGAAGAAGAAGAAGAAGAAGAGGAAAATGCCTCGGCACTGACAGTTCGACCTAGGAAAGCCGTCGAGGTCACCAAACCTTCTGAGTCGACGGCGACTGCTAAAATCAAGCCTCGTGTCGAGGAGGCTTCCAAAAAGAAATCGGGTGAGGATCCCGAATTACCAGAGGTCGAGGCCATTTCTCGGCCATCTGCAATTACATCGGACGGGGCCGGTTCTGAGACCCCAAAGATCGATTAGAGCGTTCCGAGTGACTTGCTCGGGAACATGACAACATGTCACTTGCCTTCTCTTCCGACATTTTCTGAGGAGGCACTAAGGGAAGCTTGAGAGTTGACGACCCATGATATAGACGGAGGCTCTAGTGTAGGGGATCCCTTTCGGGATTACTTTACTGGAGTCGATGATGCCTCTGATATCGGTGACGCCTCTATTCTTTTAGAAGAGGCCGAACGTCTCTTATCTCGGATAAGAATTAGTTTACTGCACTTTCTTTTATTTACTCTTTTTTCTCTAAATCTAACTTGTATTTTCCTTTTTTGTATAGGCCTTCGCCAAGTTTCGAGCTGACCTCAGCCAGTGTGAAACCGAGAACCAAAAGGTCTCGGAGGAGAGGAACGCTCTGAAGCTTCTTTGCGGCCAAAAAGACGAAACTATAAAGGACCTTCAAGCGGATTTGGCCAAGGTTCATGAGGAAGAAGCCGAGTTAGAAAAGCAGGTGAGAATCCTTTTGATAAAGTACGGACTCGACCCAACTATGGAGGCTAATGCTTCATTATCTCAGCTGCAGCAAAAGGTTGAAAGGATCGAGCTACTTTGGGGAGAAGTCGATCAGGTAAAGGCTGATTGTGATCGGTGGAAGGAGAATATGGATTTCCTGGCTGCGGAAAAAGAAACTACCTCGGCCAGACTGTCATCGACCGAGGTTCAACTTTAAGGCGTCAAAGAGAAAAGTTTGGCCCAAGCTAAGAAGATCGAGGAGCTTAAAACCGGGCATGCTAAGGCCAATGCGGAGATCGAGAAGACAAAAGTCATGGCGGACAAGTCCATTGCCATGTACCAGGCCGATGATGAGGCTGCTCAAATGCAGCTAAGGGAGGCTTCTGACTGAGAGCAATGGATCATTGACTCGGCAAAGTGTCAATCCCGGATTGAAACCCTCGAGGAAATCCATACTCGAGGTTTTTACCTCTCCGAGGAGATAGCCTGAGCCAAGGTGCTTGAGCTGAAGCCAGGCAGCTTGCCTCCTTTGACGACGAAGACGATGATGAAGAAGGCAGTCGAGGTGGATCCGATGAAGGAGAAGTTTCTCCCGAAGAAGAGGTCGAAACCGGCCGTAGTTAGGACTTAGTTTATCTTTTTGTAAGACCTTGATCGGTCTCTTTTACATAACTGTTTCTATGAATATATAATAGAAAAACTTCTTTTGAATGTCTTCTCAATTTTATGTTCAAACGTGTTTTGTGCTCTTTCCTTATGAAAGTTTTATTGTTGCAGCCTCCGTAATCGAGTGAACACTAGTTCGAACTTAGAACAAAACCCTTAGGTTTTTTAGACACGCAAGGGCGAGTCCCTGAGCTCAATAATATATTCGAGATTTCGGATGGCTTGATCGATGCCATGACTGCACTGTTTTTATAACTGAGTTTGAGTATGTTTTGAACTTAGAATAGAATAAATTCTTAGGTTTTTTAATCAAATAATGGGTAATTTTCGAACTTACAGTAACATACCCCTTAAGATTTTATGGAGGATCCTTGAGCTAAGTTCAAATCAACTTTATTTGAACTCGGAATAGTGGAACCCTTAGGTCCGAGTCGAGTGAGAACAAATTCTCGAACTCTAAATGTATTGGTCCTTAGGCTCTTTTAGGTTGGGCCCATATGGACTCTAAAAGACGACTATTATTTCCGCCTTTCGGCTTATTACCCATTGGGTTTTTTGAGGGTCCGATGTCGGTTGAAACACTTTTACTTTTTGTGCCTTAGCACGTTTGTGTTAAAGATAATTTGATACCTCTTAAGGTTTTTCGAGGGCTGATTTTATCGAAGCCCTTTTGATTATTTGCCAAGGGTAGCCTTTTTAATCGATTTTTCAGAGAATTTGTAAGGCCTATCGTTATTGCGGAATTCAGACGTATCCGAGCCGCATTATTTAGACTGTAGCCTTTAGTTTGGCCGTAGCCTTTAGTTTGGCCGTAGCCTTCGGGTACGCCTCTTGGGCTTATTTCCCACTAACATTTCGAACTTGTTTGAAATGTCAGTCCCCGAGAATGGTGGCCTTGGCCTATAGATCGAGGGGTGCCTCTTTTAGGTCTTATGCATTTGTGTTTAAATAACTCGAATATGCCTATCATCGATGGTAGTCCCCGAGTGTATATTGCACTTTGGCTCTTGAGTCGTTTCTCGCAATATCATAAGCATGAGGTTTGTATAGTAGATAATTTTTTTTGAGACACAAAATGTTTAAATGAAGAGAGAATGCTTCTTTGAATAGTTTATACATGCGCACATGTTTTGCCATCGGGGCTCGACTAATTTATATGAACACGGTTCACTTGACCGTTTGATCCATTACAAAGCTTCCCTATTGAGGCCCTTTGACATGAAGTACTATTCTCGAGAATACAACATCCGAGGGTGATGCCCTCCAGTATTCGAGGTTAATTGCAAAGAAGCCTTGGATACCATTGAATTGTCCTCAGGTAGCACATAATTGTTGCCTCGTTAAAAACCTCGCCGGGAAAACCCAATTGGGATAAAAACCGATCTAAGGGAAAAAGAGTGCAACACATACTTTAAAACCTGAGGTCTCGATGTCTTTGGTTGAACTCCTGCAATGAGTTAGTGCTGAATATATATAAACGAAAGAAGGGAGAAAGTCATACCTTAACAATAATATCGTTTGAGAAGTGATATGTTCCAGTTGTTTGGTAATGGTTCGTCGTCCATCGTTCCGAGTTTATAGGACCCTTTTTTGACTATATCGAGGACTTGATAGGGTCCTTCCCAATTCCGGCCGAGCTTCCTTTCATTAGGATCTCGAGTGTTGATGGTGACCTTCTTTAGGACTAAGTTCCCGATCCTGAAGTGGCAAAGGTTGGTTCTTCTATTGTAGTACCTTTCGATTCGTTGCTTTTGTGCAGCCATTCGAACAAGTGTCGCTTCTCATTTTTCATCTAATAATTTGAGGCTAGTATTCATAGCCTCGCGGTTCGATTCCTCCGATGCATGTCGAAACCTTGCACTGGGTACTCCGACTGGAATTAAGGCTTCGGAGCCATACACTAACGAAAACGGAGTTGCCCCTGTACTGGACTTCGATGTTGTTCGATATGCCCAAAAGACTTTGGGCAGAATTTCTCTCCATTTCCCTTTAACTTCGTTCAACCTTTTCTTCAGGTTTTGGATGATAGTCTTGTTCGTCGATTCGGCCTGTCCGTTCCCACTAGGGTGATACGGTGTTGACAATATCCTTTTTATTTTATGGTCTTCGAGAAATTTTGTCACTTTACTGTCGATAAATTTCTTACCATTGTCGTATACTATTTCTGCGGGTATCCCAAATTGACACACGATGTGATCCCAAATGAAGTCTATAACCTCTTTTTCTCTCACTTTCTCGAACACCTGTTCTTCAACCCATTTAGAGAAATAGTCAGTCATAAATAAAATGAACTTAGCTTTACCAGGCGCCGATGGAAGGGGCCCGACGATATCCATCCCCCATTTCATGACTGGCCATGAAGATAGGACTGAATGAAGTTGTTCTCCAGGCTGATGGATCATCAGAGCAAAAGTTCGACATTTATCACATTTTCGAACAAACTCCTTAGTATCCTTTTCCATGCTATCCCAATAGTATCCTGCTTTAATGATTTTGTGAATCAGTGATTCGGCGCCGGAGTGGTTCCCATAAGTGCCTTCATGGACCTCTCGTAAAACATAATCGATGCCTCCTGGCCCTAAGCACACTGCCAATGGTCCATCGAATGTTCTTCTGTATAATGTTTCATCTTCAGCCAATGTGAATCGAGCAGCTTTGGTTCATAAGGTCCTCGACTCTTTAGGATCCGATGGGAGCTTTCCATTCTTCAAGTATTCAATATATTTATTCCTCCAATCCTAGGTTAAGCTTGTAGAGTTTACCTCGGCATGGCCTTTCTTGATCACGGATCTCGAGAGTTGAACGACAGTCCCCGAGCTAATCTCATCTTCCTCGACCGACGACCCCAAGCTTGCAAGTGCATCAGCCTCACTATTTTGTTTTCGAGGTACATGCTGTAATGTCCATTCCTTGAAACGGTGCAAAGTTACCTGTAGCTTTTGCAAATACCTTTGCATTCTATCCTCTCGAACTTCGAAGGTTTTATTTACTTTGTTCACCATCAGTAAAGAGTCACACTTGGCTTCAATGACTTCTATCCCCAGTCTTTTATCTAGCTCGAAACCTACAATCATGGCCTCATACTCGGCCTCATTATTAGTCAACCTAGAAGTTTTGATAGATTGCCTAATAGTGCTACCCGTGGGCGGCTTCAAAATGATGCCTAGCCCGGACCCCTTCACATTTGAAGCACCGTCTGTGAAAAGGGTCCATACCTCCGATGACGTACCCAATTTTAACAAGAGTTCCTTTTTAACTTCAGGTACGAGGGTTGGTGTGAAATCGGCCACAAAGTCCGCTAAAATTTGAGACTTGATGGCCGTACGGAGTTGATATTATATGTCGTACCCACTGAGTTCGACGACCCATTTGGCCAATCGGCCCGACAGTTCGAGTTTGTGCAAAATATTATGAAGTGGGTAAGTGGTTAATACGCATACGGGGTGACATTGAAAGTATGGTCTTAACTTTCTAGAGGCGATTATCAGTGCAAGTGCCAATTTTTCTAAGTGTGAATATCTAGTTTTTGCTTCTCCTAAGGTTCAACTTACATAATAAAGGGAAAATTGCGTACCTTGCTCTTCCCGAACTAAGACACCACTTACCGCAATTTTTGATACTGCCAAGTACAAGTAAAGTTTCTCATCTGCATTTGGAGTGTGAAGCAGTGGTGGAATCGATAGGTATCACTTCAACTCTTCCAATGCCTGTTGGCATTCCGGTGTCCAGGCAAAATCGCTCTTCTTTTTGAGTAAAGAGAAAAATCTGTGGCTTTGATCCGATGACCTCGAAATGAATCGGCCTAAGGCAGTTATCCGTCCAATTAGCCTCTGTATGGCCTTTACACTATCCACAAGGGCGATGTCTTCGATGGCCTTAATTTTATCGGGGTTGATCTCGATCCCCCGATTTGATACCATGAAGCCAAGGAATTTGCCCGAACTAACCCCGAAATCACATTTCTCGGGGTTGAGCTTCATGTTGGATTTCCTTAAAATCTAGAACGTTTCCTGCAAATGAGCCAAATGGTCCTCTGCGCGCAGGGAATTAACTAGTATGTCATCAATATAAACCTCCATTGATTTACCTATTTGTTCTTCGAATATTTTATTCACTAGGCATTGGTAAGTAGCTCATGTATTTTTTAGCCCGAAGGGCATTACATTATAACTATATATTCCATACTTGGTGATAAATGAAGTCTTTTCTTGGTCTTCCGGGTTCATTTGGATTTGATTGTACCTGGAATAGGCATCAAGAAAAGTAAGGATCTCGTGGCCGGCCGTGGCATCGATCATGTGATCGATGTTAAGCAGTGGAAAAGAATATTTGGGGCACGCCTTGTTTAAATCCTTATAATCTACACACATTCTAAGTTTGTCCCCTTTTTTAGGGACTGCAACTACATTGGCTAACCATTCGGGATATTTCACCTCCCGAATGGATCCTATTTTTAGAAGTTTAGTTACCTCGTCCTTTATGAATGCGTGCTTTACTTCGGACTGGGGTCTTCCCTTTTGCTTCACCGGTTTGAATCTAGGGTCCAGGCTTAGCCGATATGTCATTACCTCTGGTGGAATCCCTGTCATGTCTAAATGGGACCAAGCAAAATAATCTATGTTATCAACAAGAAATTGGATAAGTGTTTTCCTGAGTTCGGGGGTTAATCCCGTTCCTAGGTATACCTTTTGCTCGGGCAGGTACTCGATCAATATAACCTGTTCCAGCTCTTCGACCGTTGATTTGGTGGCGTCAGTATCTTTGGGAACAACAAAAGTTTGAGGGGTCAGAAAATCCTCATCTTCTTCTTCTATCTCCCGCTTCCCTGATTCGGTCGAGGCTGGTGGCTGTGATTGCTATTTGAATTCCTGTTTATCTTTGATGCTCGACCTTTTCGAGGTTGATAGTGTCGATATCGGGGTCACCTCATTGATCGCAAACATTTCCTTTGCAGCATGCTTCTCCCCGTATACTATTTTTACACCATCCGACGTCGGGAATTTTATCATTTAGTGGAGAGTTGAAGGGAGTGTCCTCATATTGTGGATCCAAGGACTTCTGAGCAGGGCATTGTACCTCATGTCGCCCTCGATTTCGTGGAACTTGATATCTTGAATGGCTCCAGCCACGTTCACTGGTAGAATAATCTCCACTTTTGTTGTTTCACTGGCCATATTGAAGCCGTTTAAGACTCGAGTTGCGGGTACGATTTGACTTTGTAGGCCGAGCTGCTCCACGACCCTCGATCGGATGATATTTGCCGAGCTATCTGGATCCACTAAAACACGCTTAACTTGAACTTTATTTAATAAGATAGAAATTATCAGAGCATCGTTGTGGGGATGAGAAATGCCTTCCGTTTCTTCGTTGTTGAATGATAAAGTGCCTCCGGGCACATAATCTCGGGTTCGTTTTTCCCTGGTGATTGAAACCTTAGTGCGTTTGAATATGGGTTCCTGTGGGATGTCGACCCCACCGACGATTATATGAATGACATGTTGGGGTTCCTCCTGTTCATTTTTCTTGTTGACGTCCCTTTCTCCGAAATGATTCTTGGCTCAATCGCTGAGGAACTCCCGAAGGTGACCCTCATTGAATAGATGGGCTACCTCCTCCCTTAATTGCCTGTAATCCTCGGTCTTGTGACCATGCGTGCCATGATACTAGCACATCAAATTTGGGTTTCTTTGGGAAGGATCGGTTTGTATAGGTTTGGGCCACCTAGTATCTCTGATCCTTCCGATTGCCGAAATAATGCCCGATGCATCGATGCTAAAGTTATATTCTGATAACCGAGGTGCCTATGTGGGATCGGCATACTTGTCGAAACCACTTTTGCTCGTAAGTCCCCGAGAATTCTGTCCTCGGTCACTTCTTCGATCGTTCCGGGCGGAATTGCATCCTGAACCATTGTTCCTTCGATCTGCGGTATATGGTTGATATCAGTCCCTGTTCGACCTTGGCTCCCTGTCGACGTCCCTCTGATTTTTAACTGTCAACCTGTTTGGATATACTGAACCGGAAGGGGCTCCTAATTGGTCATCCTCGACCCTGATCTTCGACTGATATCAATTGTGTACATCTGCCCAAGTTATAGCTGGATACTCGATCAAATTTTGTTTCAATTGCCGTGATGCTATCTAACTCTGTTCGTTCAACCCTTGGGTGAAAGCTTGAACAGCCCAATCATCTGTGACCGGTGGCAACTCCATGCGCTCCATTTGAAATCGGGACACGAACTCCATTAGCATTTCATTATCCCTTTGTATTACCTTGAAAAGGTCCGATTTCCTCGTTGCGACCTTTATGGCTCCGGCATATGCCTTTACGAAAGAATTTTCTAACATGGCAAATAAATCGATGGAATTTGGTGGCAGGTTGTGATACCAAATCATTGCTCCCTTCGAAAGAGTCTCTCCAAATTTTTTCAACAGCACGGATTCGATTTCATCATCCTCTAAATCGTTACCCTTGATGGCGCATGTATATGAAGTAACATGCTCGTTGGGATCAGTAGTCCCATTGTATTTGGGTATGTCTGGCATACGAAATTTCTTTGGAATAGGCTTCGGAGCCGCACTTAGAGGAAACGGCTTTTGTACAAACTTCTTCGAATCCATCCCTCTCAAGATTGGCGGTGCCCCTGGTATCTGATCAACTCGAGAGTTGTATGTCTCCGCTTTCTTATCGTTGGCTTCGATTCTCTTCTCCCCTGATTCAATTCTTTTGGTGAGCTCCTCAAGCATTTTTATTATCGTAATGTCTACGATTTGTTACCATTCGACCTTTCCGGTACTGGCTCGGTACGACTAGTAATTTTCGGCTCGACCCTATTCAGATCTCTGTGTTGATTTTATAACTGAGCAATAGCGGCTTGCTGAGCCTGAAGCATCTCGAATATGAATTGGCCTTCGTCTCCTCTTTCCTGTGTTCCTTGGCCACTAGATCGGCCTTCTCTACATACACTCCCATCGTGATCTGCGCCTAGGTCCGCGTTTAGAGCAACGTGATAACTAACATCGACTGGGTTGGCAACCGGTGCTGCCTTGAGATTAGCCTGTGGCACCTCGATTCCTGGAGCGATTACATTTTCGTTTTCATCGTGGAATCCGAGGCCATTGTTACCGTGTGTGGATGCGTTTTGTGAGTTTGACATGTTTTAACCTGAAAGCAAAGGCACTCAACAAGAACAAGCGTAAAATAGTGTGTTTTACCAGAATCAATACTGAACAATCACTATTATTCTTAGCCCCACGGTGGGCGCCAAACTGTTTACCCTAAAATTCGAGTAATAATTAAACTTATTTAGTGGTTTTAAGGATACATGATTTTATTCAATATCAATGACAAACAAGGAATTGAATAAATAATCTGAATAATAAAATAAATCAAACCAGTGTTCTAGCAGAGCTTTCGACCTCGATTCGAGATGGTCTCGAGGTTGGGTAAGAAGAATAGTAAAGAGCGGAAGATAAACAATGATGAACAGTAATGGATAGTAAGTAAAATAGAGAGCAGCGTTTTTGTATATCTTTATCAGTGAATCAATGCCCCTTACAAATGAATAGGGCCTCTCTTTATATAGTAGAGGAATCTTAAACAAGGTACAATTCTAATAACGGAAACAGATCCCATGATTGGCGTCAATAACTGCTTGATTCGATCTGTTCTGGGATTTCCGCCGAGATCTTCGGTCGGTTGATAATATTTCGCCATTCCGTTATTATGACTTACTCGAAGTCGGTCATGCTCGGTCTCGATCTTCAGCGAGCACTTTGATCTTCATGCTCCATACTCTGCCATTGAGCTCCAGCCTGGTCTATCATGAGCTTACTCTCGAGACAGCTCCTTGTGTCTACGAAATCTGACATGTCCGATTTTGACCATATACACACATGTTTATGGATCGAACAAGATTCAAGCCAAGAAATGGTTGGATTTGGTGACGGTGTGAAAGTTGGTCTTGAATATTGAGAATGAGAATGTAGAGATTGTTGTCTTTGGTAGAAGGTAATGCTATTAAATGAGGAAATTTATTACTTAGGAGTCGTGTGAGATGAAAGTCTCGTGCAATTTATGAGGAAATCCTCTTTTTGACTTTAACCTCTCCCCCCATTCCAATTTATGTTTTTCTTTTTGTTGCTTCAAATGAAGTTGTTTCATCTTCAACTACTCAGACTTTCTCTATTCCTTTCTCTAGACTTCCTGATGTTCTAACTTAATGTTAACTCTTTGTGTCTAAACTTGATTTTATTTGACTTCGATTCATATTCACCGATTTGACTCGAGTTAGATGAACATATAATGTTACAGTTTTCACTTACAACAACAACTACTACTACTACTATGCTCTTAACTTTTATTATTCATAATTTGCCCCTTCACAAAAGCGCTGCTGAAGGATTTTGCAAAATGGTGTCTAAGAAAAAAATGCATCCTTACTTTTAAGAGAAAATTTTGTTTCACCCCCCCCCCCCCCCAATTTAAGAAAATAATAACTAGATCCTCCGAGGTGGGAAGGGAGACAGGGGAGTAAAATAACATTATCCTTTAAATCAATGGCCAAGATGAGAAGAGACGGATGTAACATTGTGACATTAGGTTTATCCGATTCAATACTGTTTTTCATAGGTTTGACTCAATTTATCGGTTCAATGTGGTTTGTTGGTTTTCTTTGTGCACCTTTAGTGTGAATTCATAATTTTAAAAATACAATAAGGTTAATGCTAGGCGCCTTAAAGGTTGAATCCAAAGAGATTAAAATTTGGATCTGGCATTGAAAATGAGAACTCATTACTGGAATTGTCAAAACATAAATTTACCCTCGGTTTTACGGATATGATATTTTTTTTAGACAATGCAATAGTTATTCAATAGAATATATTTCAGTTAACTTATGAAATTATCAGGACCAGAAATCGATAGGCCCTGAGAATCTTAGTGGTTCACTTTGTTGGCTATCTTAATTTTGATCTTGTTGGCGACAGTTCGATTCGCCACCTCGTAATTTCCTTCTCCACTTTCACTACTAGAAATTCGGCAAAAACCGACCACGGTCGACCGATCAATTTTGCTCGGTCAAAAAATCGGCAAAAAAATCGACCAAAGTTGGTTTGTTTTTCAAAATAATTATTTTACGAAACCGACCAACTTTGGAAGGTTTTCTACGGCGCAAAAATGCGGGAAACTATTTTTGAGTCCCGCAAAATTTATTTTTCAAGAAACCGACCAACTTTGGTCAGTTTTTTATTTAAAATAAATTAAAATTAATATTAAAAAAATCGACCAAAATCGGTCGGTTAATTCGGCCGGTTATTTTAAAAAACCGACCAAATTCGGTTGGTAATTTTATTTTTTAATAAAACTGACCAACTTTGGTTGGTTATTTTCGTGCGAAAATACAATTAAAGAATATAAATAAAATAAAAGATAGTTTAAAAATAAAATGCACTAATGGTCTAGTGGTAGAATAGTATCTTGTCACAGTACAGACCCCGGTTTGATTCCCAGATGGTGCATTTTTTAATTACATAATTAAAATATCGACCAACTTTGGTCGATTTTTTCAGCAATTTATTTTTTGAATTTAATCGACCTTCCGACCAACTTTAGTCGGTATGCCATTTCGACCTTCAAAATACCGACCACTCGTTAATGGTCACGTTATGAACGGTTATTGGCTATTACCGACAAACTTTGGTTGGTTATTTTAGACGGTTTTTCCCGAAATTTTAGTAGTGTTTCCCCTTCCACTTATGTGTAATCTTAAAAAAAAAAAAAAGAAGAAAAAGAGATAGGCATTCATCTTTTAAGAATGTAATTAATAATATACTAAGTTTAAACAATCATTCTCGCAAAGATGTAAATACGACTAGCATTTTAATTAGCTTTTTGAAGCTCGAATATTATACCCTAAGATTACCAACCAAACATCTGAAAGTATGTGAGAAAATATTCTATTTTTCTTGACATATATTTTTTACAAAAAAAAAAAAGAAAGAATATTAATAACGTAAAGAACGTGGTAATTAACACATTTGTATCGGTTTGATATGTTACAGATTACTTCGATATCGTTTATTTTAATTTTTTTTTTCTTTTTTTGTTATTCTCGCATGGACATACATCGATCACATGATCAAAATAGTCAGATCCAAGCTAATCAGAGGGAGACAAATCATAGAGCTAAGCAGGAGGAAAATATTCAAGTAAAAAGTAATGAAAATGTTTATCTGTAAAAAATTGATAGAAGCAATAATCCCACCCAAGACAAGAGCAGTACCAAGATACCACAGAAGCTGACAAAAAGGCAGGAGAAGTAAACTCCTATCTTTTTTTTATACAAAAAAAATATATTGGGATATCACATATAAATTGCCATTTACGTATCTGGGAAGCCTTGTCTTTATTGGGAGAAAGAAAAACAGCCATTTCAATGATTTGGTAGCTATGATATGACATTGTTTTAGAAAATGCAAAAAGTTATTCAATAGAACATATTTCAGTTAACTTATGAAATTGTGGAATCGATAGGCCCGGAAAATATTAGTGGTTCACTTTGTTGGCTATCTTAATTTTGACCTTGTTGATGACAATTCGATTCACCGCCTCGTAATTTCCTCCTCCACTTTCCCCTTCAACTTTAAAAAAAAAAAGAAAAAAAAAAAGAGTGTGAGAGATAGGCATTCATCTTTTAAGAATCTAATTAATGATATACTAGGTTTAAACAATCATTTTCGCAAAGTTATGTAAATATGACTAGCATTTTAATTAGGTTTTTGAAGCTCGAATATTATACCCTAAGATTATTACCATCCAAACATCTGAAAGTATGTGAGAAAATATTCTATTATTCGTGAAATATTTTTTTTACAAATAAATAAATAATAATAATAACATAAAGAACATGGCAATTAACACATTTGTATCGGTTTGATCTGTTACAGATTAATTCGATATTGTTTATTTTAATTTTTTTTGGCAAAATGCATAGTTTACCCATCAACCTTTTAGTCAAATCCCTGTTACACACCCAATAAATAGGGGGTAAAGCTTTACACATCCAACCTTTCCTAAGTGTGTCTAAGACCCCCCAAGTTGACCAGGCCTTTTAATAATTCATAGGGTATATTACACGCGCTTGACTTATCTTTGACCATTATAACACCTGACCCATCTGTCTAATAACCCTATTATATTACCCATGCCGACCCAACCCACTCCGATTATAAAAGCCTAACTGCAAATAACCCCAAAACAAATCCCCCATTTCTCGAGTCTTCTTTTTTCTTCCATTGAAGGCGTTAAAAGAGATCCGTCCAATGCATGTGGATATGATCTGCATCGGGTAATTTTACCACTAACAAGCGGTTGATTTCATGTTCTTCAGGTGAGGTATGCACATTTTATCCGTCCAGTGCATGTGGGTTTTGGTTTTTATTAATTATCTTTAGCCGATTTAGGGTTTCGTACTTTTATGAAGGGGAATAGTTTGTCATTCTCAATGTTACTTTCTGTTTGTCAATTTTTCTGCTTTTTAAGAGTGTTTTATTGTTGGTTGTATTCGCCTCTTTGTAAATGGTGTATAAAGTTGAGGTTTTTCTAGTTTTATGTTGTTACACCTGATTTTAATATTGTGAATTGCTTTGGCTTTATGTATAGCTTTTTGTTTCTTTATTCATTACTGTTGTGGCTTTATGTGTAGCCTTTTATTTCTTGCCTTTCTTACTCATTACTGCTTTGGCTTTATGTATAGCTAGTCAAGTCTTTATTTATTATTGTTTTACCCCATTTTGCAGGAAAAATATCTTTTAAACTTATTATATTAAAATAGTATCATGATGGGGTGTTAGTTTCGGGTACGTTTGCTCGTTATGTGGGGGTAGTCAACCATTGACCTTAGATGTATATGTGGATATGTTATCATATTTTGAGCTTATGGACTATACTAAGCAAATAGGGTTAAAAAATATTGCTGAGCTGTATATTTGTCCCATGGACAAAACTAAAAAATTGGTAAATGTATTAACTGATAAGGATATATTAGACATTTCAAATGAATTGGAGGATGGGGATACCCTAGATATTTATATCACACATGCTTCCCCTTTAATGATTGTTGACATAAATGCTACTGGGCCAGGGGTTGGTAGGACAAATATTGAGGGTGATAAAGTCACTATAAACTTAGAAGAGCAAGAGGGAGAACCTGTTGAAGAGGGGAAAACAGAGGAAGATGATGAAGGTGAGCTTGATGATGAGAATGACTCAGATTTTGATAATTAATCTGAGTCTGAGAGTGACGGAGTTGATGTAGATGTTCACGATGATAATCAATATGGTTCTGATGTACATGAAGAGTTTCGGGAGTGCGGGGAAGTGTTGAGGAACCATGGGAGGAAAAGGAGTGAAAGGCCTAAAGATAAGGGTGACATAAATCTAGGAGATGCTGGTATAGACAGTAGGTTTGATGAGTTGAGGGCTGAGAACAATGAAAATAAGTATGAAGGGCAAGTTGGGGCTGATGAACCATGTTTTGGTTCTTCTGATGCTGAAAATTTTGCTTCAGATGAGGAAAATGAGTATGATGAAGAACACAAGAGAAATATTGATGCAAAGAAAATAAAAAAGAGGTTGATATTTGATCCAACTGTCAAGAAAGTAACATGGGAGTTGGGCCTTATTTTTGAAAGTGTTAGTGAGTTTAGATGGGTTGTATCCAGATATGCTATCTAGAAAGGAGTTCAAATTATAAAGATCATTTGATGAACCTAGCAGGTTGAGTGTAAGATGCAAGGGTGGTTGTCCAAGGAATCTGTTTGCTAGCACAGAGCAGATCCAACAATTTCAAAGTGAAGAGGTATTGTCCTGTCTATAAGTATTATAGGACTAACAAGAACAAGCTTTACAAATCTAGATATCTAGCAAAGTATGTTAGAGATAAAATTATTTTCCAACCAAATGTAAGTGTTTGAGAGCTGAAAAAGTTGATTAAGCAAGAACTAGACATGTGTGTTGGTAGGTCCACTGTCCATTGAGCTAGGTCAAAGATTTTGAATGAATTAATTGGAGATGTTCAGAAAGAGTTTAAAAGATTGTATCACTATAGGGATGTTATTTTACAGACTAATCCTGGCACAACTTGTATTGTAAAGGCAGTAGATAATGGGGATGGAAAACATGTGTTCCATTCCTTTTATGTATGTTTCTATGCCATGAAGAAGGGATGGATGGAAGGTTGTAGTAGAATTATTGGTCTAGATGGTTGTTTCTTAAAAAGAGTATGTAAGGGACAACTGCTTGTAGCTGTGTCTAAGATGGCAATAATCAGATATTTTCAATTGCTTGGTCCATTGTAGAGGTTGAGAACACTTTCACTTGGGTTGTTTTTTATCAAGTGTTTGATTTATGACTTGATGTGTAGGAAGGTAGAGATCTCACCATTATGTCTGACATGCAGAAGGTAATATCTATTGTGTTTGATTTTTTTTGTTATACAACTAATGCATTTTATGACTAATGTAACTAATGCACTTTCTAACTTTTGCTTGACATGCAGGGCATACTTAAGACAGTAAATGATTTGTTGCCTGAAAGTGAACATAAGTAGTGTGCTAGGCATATTTTAGCAAACTGGTCAAAGAATTGGAGAGGGTTGGAAAGAAGAAAATACTTCTGGCATATCGTTCGATGATTTGAGTCCATGAGTAGCTTCACTTCAGGTATTATTACTTGTACGCATGGTCGAAATTAAATTTCGGAAAGTTCGGAGTTAATTTGGAAAGAAAATTCTCATTTCGAAAGCTTTAAGTTGGAAGAACTGACAAAGGTTGGACTTTTGAGTAAATGACCTCGGAATTGGGATTTGAAGGTTCCAACAGGTTTGTATGATGATTTTAGACTTGGGCGTATGTCCGGATTGAGTTTTGGATGACCTGGGAGAGTTTCGACGCCTATTGTGGAAAGTTGGCATTTTGGAAGTATTTCATAAATTTGGGTTGAAGTGTATTTTAATGCTATCGGTGTCTGTTTGGAATTCCGAGCTTGGGAATAGACATGTATGGTGATTCTGGTCTTATGATCATGTCCGGATATGGATTTAGAGGTCTGTAGGTCATTTCAGAGTCATTTGGCGAAAGTTGGAAAGTTGAAGGTTTTTGAAAAGTTTGATCGGGAGTGGACTTTTTGATATCTGGTTTGGATTCTGATTTTGGAAGTTGGAGTAGGTCCGTAATGTCGAATGTGACTTGTGTGCAAAATTTGAGGTCAATCGGACTTGATTTGATAGGTTTCGGCATCGAATGTAGAAGTTTGAAGTTCTAAAGTTCATTAAGCTTGAATTATGGTGTGATTCATGATTTCGATGTTGTTTGATGTGATTTAGTGTTATGTTATAGGACTAATTTGTGTGTTTGGACGGGGTTCCGGGGGTCCTGGGGGCTGTGTTTCGGGTTGGTTTTGGGTCATTTTTCCCATATTTGCTGTTGTTGTTGCTGAGGTCTGGTGCGTCCTTCTTCGTGTTTGTGAAGGAAGGATCGCGTTCACGAAGCCTTGGAAGAGATAGAGCTTCGCAATTGCGAATAGGTCTATGCGATCGCGTAGAGAGGCAGACAAGAGGTGGTCCCAAGGGAGTTTGCTCTATACGTTCGCATGTATGGTGTCGCCTTCGCAAAAGGGCGGAGGAGTTGGTCATCACGTTCGCGACCGTCGCATTGCTTTCGCGTAGTGGAGTTTTGGAATTGGAGCAGGAATGCTCTTCGCGAACGCGAGGTTGTGGCCACGTTCGCGAAGGAGGGGAAAAACTGGGCAGTGTCTTTTAAAGACGGGGGCTGGGCTCATTTAAACCCCATTTTTTCATGGGAGTAGACTTTGGGGATGATTGTGGAGCACTATTTTCACCGTCAATCATGAGGTAAGTAATTTCTACTAGTTGTGAGTTAAATATAAGGTTTATACATGGATTTGGACATGAAAATTTGTAGAAATTTGAGATTTTGAAGAAAAACCTAGAAATTGGTATTTTTGAATTTTGACCACGAAATTGGACATGGAATTTAGAATAAATTATATATTTAAGTTTGTGGTGTTATGGGCAAAGTTTATCTTCAAATATTTTCGAAATTCGGGCATGTGGGCCCGAGGGTAATTTTTATCGACTTTTCGAGCAGAGTTAGAAATTATTGTAAATTGGAGTATTAGAGTATATATTTATGGATTTGCACATTTATTGACTCGGTTAGAGTTGTTGGAAAGGTTTTGGATTCGGTTATGGAATTTCGGAGCGAGGTAAGTGTAATGACCCGGCCGGTCGTTTTGAGTATTATCACCCCATTCCTCAATTTACTGCTCAATTTATGCCTTACAATTGATTTATGACTTATTGGGTTAGTTGGTTCGGGTCCGGAAGGATTTCAGAGTGAAATGAGACACTTAGTCTTATAATTGAAAACTTAAGTTGGAAAAGTTGATCAGATATTGACTTATGTGTAAACGACCTCGGAATTTAATTCTGATGAATCCAATAGCTCTGTATGGTAATTTTGGACTTAGGAGCGTGTCCGAAAAATTACTTGGAGGTCTGTAGTGGAATTAGACTTAAAATGCCAAAATTTAAATTTTTGGAAAGTTTGACGGGGGTTGACTTTTTGATATCGAGGTCGGAATCCGATTCTGGAAATTGGAATAGCTTCATTATGTCATTTATGACTTTTGTGCAAAATTTAAAATCATTCTGGATTGATTTAATGTATTTCGGCACAAGATATAGAATTTGAAAGTTCAAAGTTCATTAGGCTTGAATTGAGGTGTGATTCATGATTTTAGCATTGTTTGATGTGATTCAGGCTTCGACTAAGTTCGTATGATGTTTAGGACTTGTCGGTATATTTGGTTGAGGTCCCGAGGGGCTCGGGTGAGTTTCGGAGTGGTTTTAGACCATTTCTAGGCTATTTTTAATTGTTGGTTTCTGCCTACAGAGGTGTGCATCGCGATCGCAAATATTTGGTCGCGTTTGCGAAGAGCAAACAACAGTTTGGGGCCTTGTGAATCGCGATCGCGAAAGCTCTTTCGCGATCGCGTAGAACAAATATCTGCTACACTGACCCAACTTTGGAAGCTCTCACAATGATCCAAAAATGAAAGTTGTAGCCCTTGATGTCTAGTTTTCAGAAAGGTAAACCATTTGTGATTTAGAGTTGTGTACAAAACGTTATGGTGGATACACTATAGGATGTCTGGGAAGAGTTTGGAAATCTCTGTTGCACAGGGCTGACTTTGGAAGCTTATATCTATAAA
Source organism: Nicotiana tabacum (assembly GCF_000715075.1). Taxonomy (NCBI): domain Eukaryota; kingdom Viridiplantae; phylum Streptophyta; class Magnoliopsida; order Solanales; family Solanaceae; genus Nicotiana; species Nicotiana tabacum. The sequence goes on along the minus strand of NC_134097.1, from coordinate 12,490,996 downwards.
TCTATAAGGAATTGGGAGATGAGCAACAAACAAAAGCTTATATCTAGAAATCTATAAGGAATTAATTATGGCTAGATTCGAGGCGTTTGGAGGTCAATTCACAAGGCAAAGGCATAGCGGAGTAAAAAATTACACGGTTTGAGGTAAGTAACACTTCTAAACATGGTTCTGAGGGTATGAACCCCTGAATTTATGTTATACAAACTGTTTGGAGGTGACGCATAGGATAGTTGACGAGGTGTGAACGTGCACCATAAAAATTGTGACTTGAATAAATCCTGTGAAGTTGTAAAGATTAAAGAATCATGTATACTATCTGAACATGTTAGAGAAATTGAGTTGAGGCTTTTATTAAAGATCATGTGTAGGCTACGTGCCGATATTTTGGGACCCATAGGGTCGTGTTGCTGTTGAATTAATTATTTTAAAAATGTACATTTCTCACTCAGTCATATACGTCAATTGTGAGGATATTTATGAGATCGAGTTTCCAGCCTGCAGCAAGCCAGAATGGCTTTATACATTATTATTGTTCTAGATCGGGGTTGTCCGCCTGCAACAGACCTTATAGGCTTTACTATTTTACGGATCGGGACTGCCCGCCTGCAGCAGGCCTTATAGGCTTTATTATTATACGGATCGAGACGGCCCGCCTGCAGTAGGCCATAAAGGCTTTATATCACGCTTGGGCTGAAGGAGCCCCTCCGGAGTCTGTATACACCCCCAGTGAGCGTAGATGATTATATATATTCGGGATGGACTTCTCAGGGCATGGACTTGTCTTACTTTCGATGATTATATATATTCGGGATGCATTTTCCTAGGGCATGGACTTGCCTTACTTATTTGTATTGTAATGAATTTACTTGGACATGGATCTTGTCCGTATCATTTATATTTGGGGATAAATTACCCTAGGGCTGGATTGGCCTTATACGGTACTGAGTGACTGACTGTCAGTCGATGTGTATATATATATATATATATACGGGTTGGAACACCCATGGGCTGGATTGGTCATAAACCCCTGGGACTAGATTGGCCATAAACTGTACCGAGTGACCGAATAATTTGTGACCAGTATTTACATGAGGTCTTTCTACTAGGATGTCATATTCCTCATATCGTGCAGTATTGATCTATTTCACTTATACTGAGTTTAACTGTTGAACTTGAAAGCATGCCTATATTTTGTACCATTATTTATACTTGACTATACCTGCAGAGCTCGTCACCACTTTCAGCCGAGAGGTTAGTCTTGTTACTTATTGAGTTGGTTGTACTTATACTACACTCTGTATTTTGTGTGCAGATCCAGGTGCTTCCGGACACGGCGGCTATTAGACCTCAGTGTGTTACCAGTTGGAGACTATCAGGGTAGTTGCCTGGCGTCCGTTGACCTTATCTCTCGTTCCTTTAGTTATTGTACTGTTATATACTTTCAGACAGTGGTTTTTATCAGTCAGACATTGTATTCATATTAGATGCTCATGTACTTAGTAACACCGGGTTTTGGGAGTGTTATATTTGTATTTGTGAGATTTCTTCCGCTGAATTTAATTATTTTGTTTTCAAATTTAAAAGATATGGTGGTTTATTAAGATTTTGGGATTGTCTAGTATTGAGATAGACTCCATCACGACCGGTGAGATTTTGGGTCGTGACAGTAAGTCTCTTTTCTAACCTTGTAAGAGGGAATTTACCCCATAGGTGAGTTGATTTAATAGGTGCTTCTATTTGTGGGGGCTACGTACGCACGAGGTGACGAGAGTCCGTACGTAGCTACTAATTGTGCATATGTACGAGTAGTCTAGGACCCAAATCATGTTATACTTGCAATATTTTCACTCTACTTGTTAATTTAATTACTTAAATCATATTGAAACTTGACAAAGGAATCGTAACATGTTAAACTTCATTCACTTGACCGTTAATGAGAATTGGAAATTCTTTTAAAATTTACCCCTTAATAAATCTGGAATTGGTTGTGTTAATGTATTTCCTCTTCTTGTGGAGCGGGCCGAACACCTCGGTAGCAGATAGATGCATCTATGGTTCGTGTCGTTTGACCCTCGACAGTGTACAATTTAAATATTTTATATTGGTTAGGCCGTACGACCTTGGCATGATTTGCGCAAGATAAATCTTTGGATCTAATTGTCACGATACAAAACTCTAACCAGTTGTGATGGCGCCTATTAGTGGTACTAGGCAAGCCGATTTTCAGAATACTACAACATTTCATAAAATATAAATCAAAAGCTTTTTCATAATAGGATTTTTCATAAAAACAGGAGTTAAACTCAAAGATATAATGCGGAAAGATAGCCCCAAAACATCGGGGTGTTACCAAGTCATGAGCATCTAAACAACTAGTCTAAGAAAAACATTGTCTACAAGAGTGTGTGTCTAAATATCAATACAGAAAAAAAAGATAGCATAGAAGGAGAGACAAGGTCTGCGGACGCCGGCAGCTACCTCGTAAGTCTCCGATACTCCACCACGCACGAACTCAACAGCCTCCGTGACCGGACATACCTGGATCTGCACATGAAGTGCAGGGTATAGCATGAGTACAACCAACTCAGCAAGTGATAGAAATAAATAAGGAACTGAGAAGCAGTGACGAGCTATACAATACAGTTCATTTCAGTAATTTCAACAATGAAAGTAGACATGAGTCAATTCCGACAATATGAGTCAAACCAGTTGCATATTTACTAAGTTCAAGTAAAACCAGTTATAATATTTTCTGGAAGTTCAGAACAGTAGCATAAATCAGCTAAATGCAGCAACAAAGAATAAAAATGCAACCTCTCAGGGTATAGTCACTCAAGCTCTCAATAGCTCAACACTTGGCTCTCAGCCCTCAATACACACACTCAATAGGTACCTGCACTCACTGGGGGTGTACAGACTCCGGAGGGGCTCCTACAGCCCAAGCATTATAATCTGCACGGACAACTCACGTGCTGCACGGACAACTCACGTGCTATAGTATCATATCAAGATCCGCACGGACATCTCACGTGCTACAGTATCATATCAGAATACGCACGGATAACTCACGTGCTAAAGTATAAATATCATGATTCGCACGGACAACTCACGTGCTACGGTATCAATACCTCACAAACAGGCCCTCTGCCTCACTCAGTCATGAACCTCTCTGGTCTCACGACCCTCAACAATGAAAGGGAATCAGCCGAAATCAGAATGCTATAATATATCAACAGGGAATAATAGAGACTGAGGTATAATATACAAGAAATACTACGACTGAGTATAATATCAATAAGCAGGAAGGTTCAACAGGTATCACCACCCCTGCGGGTCTCTACAGCACCAATACATAGCCTAAGCATGAATTCTAACATGTTTTGCTGTCAAATTTCTATAACACATGGAGGGAACATAGCTAACAACAAGCTTATCCAACAAGTACAGTTTACGGATTGGACCACGTCCCAATCCTCACGGTGTACTCCCACACGCCCGTCACCTAGAATGCGCGTTACCTTCAAACAATCATACAACATAAAATCTGGGGTTTCATACCCTCAGAACTAGATTTAGATCTGTTACTTATCTCAAACCGTTCAAAATCCTACTCCGAAATTCCTTTGCCCCTCAAATCAGTCTCCAAACGCTCCTAATCTATCCACAAGCAGTACAAGGTAATCAATATAGGCTAAAGGAATCAATTTCAAAATGAAAGCACGAAATTCTAACCCAAAAATCCGAAATGGGTTCAACCCGGCCCCCCCCCGGGCCCACGTCTCAAAATCCGACAAAAGTCATGAAACCCGAAAGCTCATTCACTCACGAGTCTAACCATACAAGAATCACTCGAATCCGACCTCGATTTGCCTTTCAAAACTCAAAATTTTAGCTTATGAAGTTTCTACCATTTTCCCCCAAATTTCCAACTCAAATCCCTAATTAGATGATAAAATAGCAATAGATTCATGAACTTTAGTCCAATCAGGGTTAGAATCACTTACCCCAATGATTTTCTTGAAAATTCCTCGAAAAATTGCCTCACACCGAGCTCTCAAGTCCCAAAATTGAAAAATGGGATTCAATCCCTCGTAGTTGATACTTTCTTCCCAGCAATTCCGCATCTGCGGGCCTACTGTCGCATCTGCGATGCCGCACCTGCGAAAAGTTCCATCGCATGTATGGATTCTACTTAAAATCCCAAGTTCCTCTTTTGTGATCAGGCGGTCACACCTGCGTGTGCGCACTTGCGGGCCCTTGCTCGCTCCTGCGATCCTTCCCACTCCAGGCCACTTCAGCTTCTATGCTCCCTCTTGTGCATCTGCGGATGCGCAGATGCGCTCCCCTTCTCGCAACTGCGCTTCCAGCCTAGCATGTCCTTTCCCGCATCTACGTCTTCCTCTTCGCTTCTGCGGGTCCGCACCTGCGGACTCCTTACCGCAGGTGCGAAACACCAAAACACCAAAAAACTCAGCAAACTTCTAACTCTAAAACTTGGTCCGTTAACCACCCGAAATCAACCTGAGGCCCCTGGGACCTAAACCAAACATTCCAACAAATCATATAACCCATTACGAACTTAGTCGAACCCTCAAATCACCCCAAACAACATCGAAACATGAATTACACACGGATTCAAGCCTAATGAACTTCTAAACTTACAAATTTCACAAACGACGCTGAAACCTATCAAGCCACGTCCGATTGACCTCAAATTTTGCACACAAGTCATAAATGACACCACGAACCTTCTCCAATTCCCGAAAATCTAATCCGACCCCGATATCAATTCAAATCACATTTCGGATGTGCTCCTAAGTCTAAAATCACCTAACGGATCTAACAGAACCATCAAAATTCAAATTCGAGGCTGTTTACACAAAAGTCAACATCCGGTCGACTTTTCTAACATAAGCTTCCAATTAAGAGACTAAGTGTCTCAATTCACTTTGAAATCACTACTGGCCAGAACCAACCAACCCGGTAAGACATATAACAATTTTAGAGCACAAAAGAAGCAGAAAATGTGGGAAAGGGGCTATAACTCTTGAAATGATCGACCGGGTCGTTACACCATCCCCCTCTTAAATAAATGTTCATCCTCAAACGGGTCTAGAAACATACTTGGAGTCTCAAATAGGTGTAGATATCTGCTTCGCATCTCCCGCTCGGTCTCCCAAGTAGCCTCCTCCAGGGGCTGACCTCTCCACTGCACCTTCACTGAAGCTATATCATTTGACCTCAACTTTCGAACCTGCCACTCCAAAATAGCCATCGGCTCCACATCATAAGTCAAATCACCATCCAACTGAACCGTGTTGAAATCCAAAACATGAGACGGATCGCCGACGTACTTCTGGAGCATAGAAACATGAAATACTGGATGCACACTCGACAATCAAGGTGGCAAGTCAAGCTTGTAAGCCACCTCCCCAATCCTCTGAAGTACCTCAAAAGGCCCAATGAACCGAGGGCTCAACTTGCCCCTCTTCCCAAACCTCATAACACCCTTCATGGGTGATACCTTCAGTAGAACCTTCTCCCCGACCATGTAAGACACATCATGAACTTTCATGTCAGCATAGCTCTTTTTCCTAGACTGCGCCGTACGAAGCCGCTCCTTAATAAATTTTGCCTTGTCTAATGCATCCTAGACCAAGTCTGTACCCAAAAGCCTAGCCTCACCCGGCTCAAACTATCCTACTGGAGACCTACACCGCCTCCCATACAAAGCCTCATACGGAGCCATCTGAATGCTCGACTGATAAATGTTGTTGTATACAAACTCCGTGAGCAGAAGAAACTGGTCCCATGAACCCACGAAATCAATGACACAAGCGCGTAGCATGTCCTCCAATATCTGGATAGTGCGCTCGGACAGTCCATCCGTCTGAGGGTGAAATGATGTGCTCAACTCAACTTGAGTACCCAACTCTCGCTGCACGGCTCTCCAAAACTGCAATGTAAACTGCGTGCCTTAGTCTGAAATAATGAAAACTGGGATACCATGAAGGCGAAAAATCTCTCACATGTAAATCTAAGCTAACCGCTCTGAAGAATAAGTAGTACCAAATGGAATTAAGTGCACGGACTAGGTCAGCCGATCCATAATCACCCAAATAGCATTGAACTTCCTCGAAGTCCGTGGGAGCCCAACTATGAAATCCATGGTGATCCGCTCCCACTTCCACTCTGGGATCTCTAACCTCTGGAGCAAGCCACCGGGTCTCTGATGCTCATACTTTACCTACTGACATTTGAGACACCGAGCTACAAACCCAATTATATCTTTCTTCATCCTCTTCCACCAATAGTGTTGTCTCAAATCCTGGTACATTTTCACGGCACCCGGATGGATGGAATACCGCAAGCTGTGGGCCTCCTAAAGAATCGATTCTGGAGCATTGATAATTGTCAGCCACTATTTAATAAAGATTTCCACGCGCTTTTGTGTTGCCGTTTTACACGTACAAAGGCCTGGTCAACTTTGGGGGGTCTTAGACACACTTGGAAAAGGTTGGATGTGTAAAGCTTTACCCGTGTTTATTGGATGTGTAACAGGGATTTGACTAAAAGGTTAATGGGTAAACTATGCATTTTGTCATTTATTTCTATTTTTGTTATTCTCGTATGGACATATAACTATCACATGATCAAAATGGTTTTTTCGACTCTATTTTTTAACCTTATATAAGACTAGTATCTATGAACATGCGTTGCACGTTAATAATGGCACGTGATGATTTAAACATTTATTTATATAAAGGAATAATAAATTTAAATAATACAACAATCATCTAAATGTCGGAAACTATTATTACATTAGCATAATACATGAATTTAAAATAAAAGGACATCATCAAAACTTACACAAATGATCAATTTTATCATGTTAGTTAGATAATTACATATTATAGTTCAAAAGTATTTAATATGATGGTATTTTAACAAACACTTCTTTGTGGACAATATTATTTGTGTATGTTTCTTCCTAATGCTTTGGTTGCTCTGCCTTAATCAAAACTGTCATGACCCAAAATCTACTAAAGGTCGTGATGGCGCCTAACACCATTGTCAGGCAAGCCAACTGTGAATGATTAATTTAATTACTCATTTTAGTATTTTTTGAAATCATAATTTTCATCAATTACATAGTAAGGAATAGAATTTACACAGTAAATGGTAATGTTTTCAAACTACATTAAAGAACAACCCATAAGCACCCCCAAAACCCGGTGTCACGAGTGCATGAGCACTAACAAGGAAAAATAATAAGATACAACATCTGTCTGGAATACAAAATTAGACAGGAGAACATAAATAACTCTGATGGAGACTCTGCAGGCTACGGATCGTGACATGAAATGCAACTCATTGTAAGTCCTCGCAACATCCGCGTCTCTGCGCCTAGTAGACCGCCAGACGTATATGTACCTGCACAAAAATGTGCAGCAAGTGTAGCATGAGTACGTAAATCAACGCGTACTCAGAAAGTATCTAGCCTAACCCCAGAGAAGTAGTGACGAGGGGTCGACATCGACACTTACTAGTGGCCCAATAAGACAGATACAATAAGAAGTAAACAGATATGGGGCAGAGTAATAAACAAAATGAACAAATATAAGTATGTGGTACAATCCTCCTCTCTACAATAAACTCAACCTCTCAATTAACAATTTCCTCCTCAACCAGAGCATATATATAATGGATCTCACCAGATAGGTCATCATAATTCAAATCAGGAAGACTCATAGATACACTAACTTCTTGTCAAATGTTACGTACAATTCCATGAGAGTATTTTATAGAAATAACGAGGCGTACGACCCGATCCCATCATAATTTGTGCACTGCTGAGGGTCGAATGACATGAACCATAGATACATCTATTATACTGTCGAGGCGAACGGCCCGCTCCCATGAGAGTGTGGTACATAATCCTGCCGAGGCAAACGGCCCGATGCCATTAGAATAAGAAACTTTGACGGGTCCTTGACCCCACTCACGAAGGGACATGTGAGTTATAAGGAGCTATGGCGAAATCTTTCGATGAGAACGGATAACACGGGAGAAATTTGTAAGATGAGTACAATTATTCCGCGGCTTATCATAAAACTCGTCAAATCTCTACAATAACAAGTCTATCACTCTAAGGACGTCTAGTCTCAAGTAGTAATGTGAAGTAAAAGAATTTAATAGTCAAGAGATAACTCAAATAGTACAGTTATAACATGGCTTGAACCTAAGTCTACGGACAATAACATGAATGAAGCTACGTACGGACTCTCGACACCTCGTGCGTACGTAGCCCCCGCAATAAGTAGCAAATATCAATTACAACACCTAGGGGTAGTTTTTCCCTCACAGAGTTAGACAAGAGACATACCTCGCTTCGCAACCAAATTCAAGATTCCAATAAACCTTTGCCTCGCGAATTGGTGTCGGAAAGCTTTAAATCTAATCACAAACAATTCAATATACTCACGAATCGTAGGAATTAATTCCATATGAAATTGCTAAGCTTCCGAATACAAATCCGAAATTTTTCTCAAAATCCAACAGTGGGACCCACGTCTAGAATATCGAAAAAACTCACAAAATCTGAAATCTTCCGAGATGAGTCCAACCATACAAAAATTATCAAATTCCGACATCGGATTGCCTTACAAATCTTCATTTTATATTTTTGGAAGATTTTATAAAAATCTAATTTTTCTTCCATTAATTGACGGATTTATGATGTAATTATGTATGGAATCATGGAATATAATCAATATAGAATAAGGAACACTTACCCCAATATTTTTCCTTGAAAATGTCTCAAAAATTGCCCTTTCCCGAGCTCCAAATTATTAAAAATGGTATTCTTCCCATTTTCGGAACTTAAATTTGTTGCCCAGTCATTTACCATATGCTATCGCGGCCAAACTACCCCGATCGCGAAGCACAAAATTTTTCCAGCATTTTTTACTCTATGCGATCGCGGCCATTCTCCCGCGATCGTGAAGAACAAATTTTTCCCAACAACCTTCTCCAACTCTTTCGTACATCCTCTAGTATAATGGTCATAGCTTTTTGTACAACACTCCGATTGACCAATGGTTTAACTTTCTGAAAACTAGACAATAAGATCTATAACTTTCATGTTTTGGCCATCTCCAATTCTTTATAGATTTCAAGATATAAGCTGCCAAAGTCCTATGCAACACAAATTTCTTCTTCGCGATTTCCAAACATATTCCCGGATAGCCTGTAGTATACCAACCATAACATTTTGTACACAACTCCAATTTCAAATGGTTTGATTTTCTGAAAACTAGACACAAAGGACTACAACTTTCATTTTTGGATCATCTCCAAATTCCTTATAGATTGCGAGATATAAGCTTCCAAAGCCGGGTCAGTGCAGCAGAAAGTTTCCTCTACGTGATTGCGAGTGGTCCTCCACAATCGCAAATTACTAGCCAATATCTTCCATTTTACTCATCGCGATCGCGGTCAATTCCCCGTGATCGCATAGCACACTACTGTAGCCAAAAACCAACATCTAAGAATGGCCTAGAAATGGTCCGAAACCACCCCGAAACTCACCTGAGCCCCTCAGGACCCCATCCGAACATACAACAAGTCTCAAAACATATCACGGACTTAGTAGAGGCCTCAAATCACATCAAACAATGCTAAAAACACGAATCACACCCCCAATTCAAGCCTAATGAAAATAAGAAATTCCAACTTCTACATTCAATGTCAAAACCTATCAAATAAATTTCGATTGACCTCAAATTTTGCACACAAGTCATAATTGACATTACGGACCTACTCCTACTTTTGGAATTGGAATCTGACCCCGATATCAAAAAGTCCACTCCCGGTCAAACTTACAAAAACCTTCAACTTCCAACTTTTGCCAAACGACCCCGAAATGACGTACGGACCTCCAAATCCACATCTGGACGCGCTTTTAATACAATAATCACAATACGAAGCTATTTCAAGGCTCGGAATCTCAAACGGACATCGATAACACTGAAATACACTTCAACCCAAATTCATAAAATTCTTCTAAAGAGCCAACTTTCCACATTAGGTGCCGAAATACTCTAGGGTCATCCAAAACCCTGCGCCTAAGTCCAAAATTACCATACGAACCTGTCGGAACTTTTAAATCCCGGTTCAGAGGACTTTTACTCAAAAGTCAAACCTTAGTCAATTCCTCAAACTTAAAGCTTACGAGATTAGAATTTTCCATCTGAATCAACTCTGAACTTCCCGAAATTAAATTCCGACCACACATGCAAGTCATAATACCCGAAGTGAAGCTACTCAAAGCCTCAAACCGCTGAATGACGCGCTAGAGCTCAAAACCACCGGTCGTATCGTTACATTCTCTCCCACTTAAATATATGTTCGTCCTCAAACGTGCTAAGAACTGCTCCGGAGTTGTCCAAAATCACGGTTTAACACCTCGTGCACCTACCCATGGCACCACAACCTAGTTGGGCACATTAGTCCGAGCCAGGCTGAAGATCCTTCCCGCTACCTTAGCTACCCTTCTTTAAACATTCAAACATTCAAATTTCACCAAATACGTCCGAATTATACTTAATCATCCCTGCATGACGTCAAATTTTGCATGCGACCATGCTCCTCCGCTGAAATCACACCATGCACCCCATGACTCATTTGCCCAAGGCAATCTCCCCCAAGCAAAAATATAAAATTTGCACTGACCCGAAGCCCGTAGTATGCCTCATAACATATATAAGCCCTGTTTCAACTCTCGCACTACTTCCACGATGGATGAGATCTGTAGAAACTCATAATCACCTACCGAATCAACAAATAATGGAGCCTCTGCCCATGTTAAGGATCATTAACTTATTCTGAACTGAATAACGATATTTGCACTTTAATATACCTTATATAAATCTGATTGCACTGATTTCAGGTCCAAAACTCTTGTCTCACCCAGTACAAGCTGCTTGGCAATAAGCCACCTCAAACATTGACCAAGATCTCATATGATGCCACAATGCGCCAATAAGCTACAAACTCGAATGTGATACATAAGGAAAACGAACTCTGAAAAGAGCTACTCATCCCATGTTAGTAATTAAACAACCGAAAAAGATGTTATGAACCTTCCTCAAAAAATGAAAAACAAAACACACAAGAATAGATATTGGGGAACTGTACTCAGTATCACACTGTTGCGGCGTGCAACCCGATCCACACACGATACCGTTGCGGCGTACAACCTGATCCAACCATGATACTCGTGGAGGCATGCCACCCGATCCAAACAACATACCCGTGGCGGTGTGCCACCCGATCCAAACAACATACCCGTAGCGGCGTGCCACCCGATCCAATATAGTAATCAATAAGGAAATACATTCCGAGCCAGAATTCTCATACTTACGAAATACCCGAATGTCGACCACAAGTACGCCAAGTGCATAGTACAAATCCTAGGGAGACAGATAGTGCCATACGCTACGAAACTCAGGCACAACTATGGTGCGATATATGATCTGCATCTCGAGAGACATCCTGCTCACGTAACACCACCGCTACGCGGGACCTCAACACATGTGCGAATAATCAAGACGTCTCACAACCCACATGGCACAATAGAGTATTACATGAAATAGATGGCGACGAAAATAATATCTAATTCCCGAATACTCCTCTATAAGAAATGTTATGTTGAATGAACATAGCCGGCCTGGTATAGAATACACATCCACATTTAGACCCATCAACAGACATCAAGCCGATTCTGATCATACCGTACCGGGCTAATAATCTTTCAAGGATCCACAATAACCTTTTTCCATGACACATAAGAATAACCGTCAAATTCGAAACAAACTCACACGGTCCACAACCAAAGGAATAGAATGCCCCTCGGGTATAAACTCTCTCACATTAGTGATAGTACCATAATCCCCATACTTGGTTTCAATCTTTAATCAATCAAGTGACTATAAGTCACACTTATACAGTCTTCCCATGGGATACGTCCCCACGACCTCTTACACTAGGTAGCAAAGTCTGCACATCTATACCACCGGCCATACAATGGTGCAAAGTGAATCTAGAATCTGCAAATCAGTACACAAAGCCTCTTACACAGGACATCGTTCTCAGGTGACGCTAAGACAATACCAGCTTACTCTAAATATCTGGATTTTTTCTGCTCATCTGAGCTCGTGACATTCTTGTCAACACCGAACTGCAACCTTGATCCTCAACTTTCAATTCCTATGCCGCTCACTGCACCTAATATGCCAATACGCGAGAGAACAAGAATTTTATCATAACTCCTAAACCACTAATAGAATAAACACTCCATCATATAGAAACCTTTCACTTAACTCATTTCAAGAGAACCATTGCAACACGCGACTGAATTTCCATAACCGCAGAAATACAATCCTCAAGTAGTGGTCTAAACCACCATAACTCTTTCGGGATCCATATATACATAACATGCCATTCGAATCAAATACCTCCCAAATCAACCAAGTGGTGGTGGCTCTCAAGCCCAAGTGTACAACCACAAATGACATGTATAACTTCATGCTGAAGAAACTGATCACTGCCACAATCATGCTGATTCAACCATTACTAACTGATCCATCTTCTTCCAATTTACTCTAGACTTGCCTTAGAAATAATAATAGCTCCATTCAAAATATAATGAACTCAATCCGCACTCATCCTGAGTGACCCCATTTCTTGAGACCACGCTGTCTCAAAACCCACGAACCATCTCATACCCTCATTGTGCGCACATTCACATCTTCAACTGGTACACCCATTCTGGTAATTCCTCTATGAATCCGAAGTTATTTTCTCCCATTCCTCCAATGCTACATCGTATACTGATGATAACATAGAATACTCCAAGTCCCTTTCATAATTCACTGCAAAAGCTTGATACTTAACCATGCCACGAACTCGAAATCCTTAGGCACCACACTTTAATTTTTGAACCCACTAGGGCCGTTGTTGAGAGTCACCTACTCTAACTTGTTCCCGAATATAATCAAAGTCCAAGGCCCTGCTAGCACATAAATACCCTCTCAAAGAAGCAACCGGCTAGATTCCTTTCCTTGCACATAACCCCCACAAGAAGCATAAACTCTGAGTTTTCCCAAAACCTGAACATGAATAGATAAAGCCAAATATAGCACACCGTCCTCAATTCCTTTGCTCGAATTACCACTGATGTTTTTTTCCTTAGTTATGGTACTCCACCAATACACCGATAACCAGAAACTGCACAAGCAGACAACCACGCGATCCAATCGTAGACGGTGGGACTCCCCCAGAATTTTCTATTTGAATCAACTCCGAACTTCTCGAAATTCAATTCTGACCAGACGTGCAAGTAATACCTGAAGTGAAGCTACTCAAGGCCTCAAACAGCTGAATGACACGCTAGAGCTCAAAACGACCGATCGGTGTAACAACCCGACCAGTCATTTTTCTTTCTAGAACACAGGTTACGCTAAATAAGACCTCCCCTAGGTTTTTTACTATTTTATGACTTGCGGGGATGGTTAGTTCTAGATTTGGAAGGGTTCGAGTTGAAATCGGAACAATTGGTTTCTTAAGTTTGGCTAAAAAGGCTAAGTTTGACTTCGGTCAATATTTTGAGCAAACGACCTCGGAATCGAGATTTGACGGTTCCAATAGGTTTGTATGATGATTTCGGACTTGGACGTATATTTGGATTGGGATTTGGATTACCCAAGAGCATTTAGGCGCCTAATAGTGAAGGTTTATTCCTTGCGGGTTTTTGAAGTTCTTTAAATTTGGTTTAGAGTAGGTTTTGGTGATATCGAGGACTGAATAGAATTCTGAGATTGGAAATAGTTTTGTAATGTCGTTTAAGACTTTCGCACACAATTTGGTGTCATTCCGAGTAGTTTAAGTACATTTCGGCGCATTGGGAATAAATTGAAGAACTTGAAATTCATATTTTTGATTCAATTGGTTTGGGGTGTGATTCGTAGTTTTGATGTTGTTTCGTGCATTCTGAGAGCTCGAGCAAGTCCGTTTTATGATTCCAAACTTGTTGGTATGTTTGAACGGGGCCTCGAGGGCCCCAGATGCCGTTTGGACGATGCGCGGATTGAGTTTGAAACTCAAAATGGCTACTAGTTACACCAGTTGTGGTGTAACCGCACCTACGAGCTTTGGGCCGCAAGTGCAAGCCCGCAGGTGCGAGGGTTTGCTTGTAGAAGCAGATCTGGATCATTTGGTCAGGGACCGCAGGTGCAGAATTTCGCGCGCACTCGCGAATACGCAGGTGCGAGGAGGAAAGGCGCAGGTGCGGGCCAAGGCGCAGAAGCGGGCTCCCGTCCGCAGAAGCGGCCCTCACTAGGCTTGAAGGCCTCCGCAGAAGCGGACCAAACACCGCAAGTGCGGTACCGCAAATGTAGCTAAGGCCCTGCAGGTGCAAAGATCGCTGGGCAGGAGGGGTTCATTTAATACGAGACTTAAGCCATTTCTAACCCATTTCTCTCACTCTTTGGGCGGTTTTGGAGCTTCTTGAGAGGGATTTTCACCTAGCACTTTGAAGTAAGTAACTTCTACTCAATATTAGTTTAAAACATAGATTATGGATAGATTTAAACATGTAAATTTGTGGAATTTATGGGTTAGAAGAAAAACCTAGGTTTTGATAAAAATTGGATTTGACCACGGAATTTGGTTATGGAATTTAGTAAAAATTACATAATTGAGTTCATGAGGTTATGGGTAACAACTTTCTTCGAAAATTTCCGGAATCCAAGGATGAATTTTAGGAATCTTACATTTAGGGTTGGGTAACCTCTTTAATAGTTGGAATACGAACTTTTGAACATGTATTGATTAGTTTATATACTATTTGATTAGTTTTGGATTGTTCGGCACCGAATCGAGGGTTTGAGCATAATCTTGGACCGGAAAGTAGGATTTGAGGCGAGGCAAGTCTCTTTTCTAACCTTTAAGAGGGAATTAACCTCATAGGTGAACTTAATCAATATGTACTTCTATTTGTGGGGGCTACGTATGCACGTGGTGACAAGAGTCCGTGCGTAGAAACTATTCATGCTTATGTTTGGGTAGATTTCGGTTTACACCATGCTTTGTTGATACCGTTGCTTGTTTATGCTTACTAATTGTCTAGAATAAAGTTGAGGTTGAGGATTTCAATATTTTAAAAGTTTCTAGTTGAATTTCTTATTTTGAAAAGAATTGAGGGATATTATGATAACTTGAGAAAATCTATGTTCAACCGCGTCGCAAGTATATTCCGCGAGCGGGGTAAATTTTCACTACTCTAATGGGAGCGGGCTGTTCGCCTCGGCAGGTTAATAGATGCATCTATGGTTCGTGCCCTTCGACCCTAGGCAGTGCACAATATATGTATATGTATATTTGGATCGGGCCGTATGCCCACAACATAATTCGTGCGTAAAGATATTGGAAGCCCTTTTATATTTAAAATTGTTTCATTGGCTTGAGAGGTGAAATGGTTAGATGAGGGAAGTGACTTGGTTCCTACTTGCGATAAAAGTGATTGTTTATTTATTTCCTTCTCTAAGTTCTATTATCATTTTTATATATCATGTTTAATTAGAACTTCATATTATTCAATTGTTGGCTCATAGTAAGTGTCGAAGTCGACCCTTCATCACTACTTCTTCGTGGTTAGACTAGATACTTACTGGGTACATGTTATTTATGTACTCACGCTATACTTCTGCATTTGATGTGCAGGATATGAGGTAGGTGCATCTGGATATCAGTTCGGCGCGCACGCTTGACTCCTGGTATGAGACTACACGGTGAGCTGCCCTTCCGAGCCATTCTGCAGTAACCGAAGTCTTTATGTTCTTATTGTTCTGCCTATTTTATTTCATACAATAGAGTAGTAATGTTTTGTATATTCTACTAGTAGCCCATACTCTTGTGATACCGGGTCTTGGCACATACACTAGTAGACTCATAATTTTGGTTTTATTTCATGATCATGATTGCACTTATTAGCTTTCGGGTTATTTATTTTTAAATCTATTACTTCTTGAATCTTTTAAATTTAAAGAAAGTTTGATTACTTGGAAAAATCTTTTAAAAGGAGAAATCGCATAGTTTGCTCACTGTTGACTTGCATAAAGACGGCAGTGGGCGCCATCACGACCTAAAATATAATTGGGTCATGACAACATGGTATCAGAGTACTAGGTTTATGTAGGTCTCACAAGTTATGGGCAGGCCTAATAGAGTCTTGCAGATCGGTGTGGAGACGTCTGTACTTATCCTCGAGAGGCTATAGGGTGTTAGGAAACTACTCTTTATTCACCTCCTATCGTGCAATTGATGGTGTACTAAGTTTCTTCTCTTATTCTCTCACAGATGGTGAGAACACGCACTACAGATGTACCGGACCATGGAGGAGCTGCTCCCCTGTTGCTAGAGGCCGAGGCAGAGGTCGGGGGAGGGCACCAGCCAGAGGTAGGGGACGTGGACATCCCAGAGTTGCCCTAGTTGCACCACTAGCGGATCCAGTAGAGGATCCCATTGATGAGGAGTAGGGTGAGGTGCCCGCAGCAGAGCCAACCCCGGTAGATTTCATGACAGCACCGGGCTTTCAGGAGGTCATGGGCCGTATGCTACGGTTTATGGATTCTATGACCCAGGCTGGTTTATTTCTAGCAGACCCAGCCATATCCCAGGGGGGAGGGGGAGCATAGACCCCTACTGCTCAGGATCCTTAGCATGCAACTGCTGTATATCAGACCCCGGGCACACTACCCGTGGGCGGAGCCTAGCCAGTTGCAGCAGCTATACCTGAGCCCAGACCAGCTGCGACCGGCGAGCCGCAGAAGCTACTGGATAGATGGACCAAGCTTCACCCTCCTGTCTTCGGAGGTGAGCGACATGAGGATCCCCAGGACTTCATTGATCGGTGCAGGGACAGACTGCACAACATGAGAATATTGGAGTCTCACGGGGTGGATTTCATTACCTTTCAGCTGGAGGGTAGGGCCCGTAGATGGTGGAAGTCTTATCTTCTTGGCAGACTAGCAGGCTCTCCTCCTATGACTTGGGACCAGTTTACACGCCTTTTCTTGGATAGGTATATTCCACCCTCCCAGAGGGAAGAGTTGCGGTGTCAGTTTGAGCAGCTCCAACAGGGTCAAATATCAGTGACCGATTATGAGGCAACATTCTCTGAGTTGTCTCGCCATGAACTTATGATACTTCCTACCTATGCAGAGAGAGTGCGAAGGTTTGTTGCGGGGTTGCAATACGGTATTCAGGCTAGTATGGCATGGGAGGTTAAGATGGAGACTTCAAATCAGCTAGTAATGGAGATTGCTCGGAGGATTGAGGGTTACCGTCAGAGAGGTAGAGAGCTTATGCAGCGGGACAAGAGGTTTCATTTTTCTGGAGAGTTCAGAGGTGCCCTGGCTGGGGGCAGAGGTTAGTTTGGGAGGGGTCAGCCTAGCAAGCCCACATATCCAGCACCACCACATCCTCGGGGTGCTCCATCGTGACCCTATTTTAGTGATATGCCGGAGAGTTCTTACTGCCCACCAGCTATCCAGGGTTCTTCTAGTGGGTACTCCGGTCATCAGGGTTCTTCCAGTCTTATTTCAGTGCCATGCCAGAGAGTTCATACCGCCCACCCGCTATTCAGGGTTCTTCCAGTAGATATCAGGGTCAGACTTCATGGCCACATGAAGAGATTTTGTCCCAAAATCTGGGGCAAGGCAGTGTAGCAGAGTCAGCAGCCCATGATTACAGCACCAGTAGCTGCACCAGCCGTCCGGCCACCCAGAGGCAGAGGGAAGGTGGGTAAGGGCCATCCTAGAGGTGGAGGTCAGGCAGGCGGAGGCCAATTAGGTGGCGCTCCAGCATGATTCTATGCTTTCCCGGTCAGACCAGATGCGCTAGCCTCAGATGATATGATCACACGTATTATTGCTTTCTGCAGTAGGGATGCTTCGGTACTATTTGATCCACGGTCTACCTATTTGTATGTATCATCTTTGTTTTCTCATTTCCTTGATATTCCTCGTGAGTTCTTGGGTACTCATGTTTATGTGTCCACTTCTGTAGGCAATTCTGCTGTTGTGTATCAGATCTATTGGTCCTGTGTGGTCACATTCTGTGGTTACGAGACTAGAGAGGATCTTCTGTTGCTTGATATGACCGACTTTGAGGTCATCCTGGGCATGGACTGGTTATCCCCATATCACATTGATACAATCTAGATAGCCATCTGAGCGTTGGAGGATACTTTCATAACGGGACAGCTACATATATGATTTCACCAACAATTAAAGACTATACTACATGTGGTGGCTATATTTGTAATATTTAGTTCCCTAGTACAAATAGCCCTTAAGGATTCATTTTAGGGTTAGCTTATTTTGATATTGTGAATGAAAACTCATTGAGAGTGTTTGGGATAAATTCTATGTTGGTTGATTACTTGTTAAGGTGAACTTGCAAGGGTATTACTTCTCCTTGAGGGTTGTTCCTATAGTTTTGGGTCAATTAAGTCTTAAATTGATTGGGTATTTGATTATTTCAAATGTTTTTTCAATTTCCTTAATTGGTTATCTATTAAATCTCTATATTTCTATCATTTTATTTGTTCTTTTGTTAAATTCTTCCGCGTTCGTATCATCTTGGTATCAGAGCGAAGGTTAAAGGATTTGTTCCTACAAATTCCTTGATTATTTGCACTGATTTTTCATATCAAACAATTCAAAAAAATATTAGTTCTGTTATAAAATTTAGATCAAAGTAACAATATAGTATAAGGAAAAATAATCTAAGAGATATAGAGAGAAAGAGAGGAGAAATTCTTATTTCTTCTTCAATTGTGTGTATTTTTCTATCTATTACAAGGCCTTTATATAGGCATGAAAAGTGAAGAAAAATATACCATTGAATATGTCATTAAGCATAGAAATATGTCATTCAATATGTCATTAAGCATTTGAGAAGATCATGGAGGAAGAGTAGACATCCACCATAATTTGATTTTTTTTATAACACTCCCCTTGGATGCCCATAGATAATGTGCCTCGTTAAAACCTTATTAGAAAAAAATCCTATGGGAAAAAATCCTAGTGAAGGAAAAAGAGTACACATATTTAGAAATACGCCTTTTGGTTGCCTCGTTAAAAACATTGCAAGAAAAATCCAATGGGACAAAACTTTGTAAGGGAAAAAGAGTACAAACCGTATTAACTCCCCTGATGAGAGCATCAATTCACATCCTTGAGCCTTCGCATCCCAATCTTGTACACTAGTTTCTTGAAGGTTGATGTAGAGATTTGGTGAACAAATCAGCCATATTATCACTTGAATGGATCTGTTGCACATTGATATCACGATTCTTTTGAAGATCATGTGTGAAAAATTACTTTGTTGAAATGTGCTTTGTCCTATCCTCTTTTATGAATCCTCCATTCAATTGGGCATGCTGCATTGTCTTCATACAAAATTATGGGTAGTTTGTCACACTTCAAACCACATTTGTCTCGAATAAGGTGTATTATAGACCTCAACCATGCACATTCTCGACTTGCTTCATGAATAGCAATTATCTCAGCATGATTAGATGAAGTAGCCACGATTGACTTCTTAGTCGATCGCCAAGATATGGCAGTGCCTCCATAAGTAAACATATAGCCTGTTTGAGATCGAACCTTGTGTGGGTCAGATAAATACCCAGCATCGGCATAACCAACAAGATCGGAACTGCAATCATTTTCATAAAATAATCTCATATCGGTAGTCTCTTTTAGATACCACAATATGTGTTTGATTCCATTCCAATGTCTCCTTGTAGGAGTAGAGCTATATCTTGTTAAGACATTAACTAAAAAAGTTATGTCAGGCCTTGTAATGTTAGAAAGATACATTAGTGCACCAATTGCACTAAAATATGGTACTTCGGGACCAAGAAGCTCTTCATTATTTTTATGAGGTCGGAATGGATCTTTATTTATATCGAGTGATCTCATAACCTTCGGGGTACTCAATGGTTGTGCTTTATCCATATAGAATCGCTTTCAAATCTTTTTAGTGTATGCTGATTAATGGACAAAAATTCTATCTTTCATATACTCAATTTAGAGACCAAGACAAAATTTTGTCTTTCCAAGATCTTTTATTTCAAATTCTTTCTTTAAATAGTCTACTACTTTAGGAAGCTCCCTAGGAGTTCTAATGATATTTAAATCATCAACATACACGGCGATTATAACAAATTTAGATCCAAATCTTTTTATAAAGACACAAGGACAAACTGAATCATTCTTGTACCCTTCTTTTAACAAGTACTCACTCAGGCGATTATACCACATGCGCCCTGATTGTTTCAATCCGTATAAGGATTTTTGAAGCTTTATTTAACAAATTTCTTGAAAACCTTAATATGCTTAAGAACAATTTAAATCCTTCAATAATTTTCATTATACGCATATCACATTTTTTTTGTATTGCCAGATTAAAACCTGAAATGACGACATCCACCACAGGAAAACATGTCTCTATGTAATCAATGCCAGGATATTTACAAATCTTCTTGTGACACAAGTTAGTCGACCCTTTTTTTTGCACAAGAACACATTTATACCTCCACTGGCTTTATACTTTCAGGTGTTGGGACTATCCGTCCAACTTTATATTTTTCAGGTAAAATCAATTTTCATTGCGTATTTTTCATTTGGCCAATTATTTATCTGTCCAAATTTCATGACAGATTTGAGCTCAAGATCCTCATCAATATTAATAATATTGAGCGCTACATTATATTAACAATATCGTCGATGATCATTTTATATCGGTTTTACTATTACCCAATAAAGACATAACTTATTGAAATATTTTTATCTTAATATTTTCAGGTATCTGAGCCTCTCCCATGAGGTCTTATGAAGTGTTATATCGTGGTGCTCTTCTAGAGCACTTGTCTCCTTATTATGACCATCTTGAATATTTGCTCATCTCCTTCTTCAAGGAGTTTTATCTTTGGAACCGATTAGTCTATTTTGCTTCATGCATGCCATAGACTGTATTCATTATAAAATTTATTTTATTTGGAGCATTAGGAGCTGAATATGACATTTAGTTTTGGGTCAGTAAATACGTCTAGCAATATTTTACAAATGAATTATCACTTGAACTTCAAGTTCACATTTTCTCGTACGAGGATCTAGATGTACTCATAATAATTTATTACATGCATTACTTTTTCAGCTGCCCATTTTCTCCCCCTATTGTTGGGATCACCAATACATATCCCTAGCCTTATTTGGGGATCCATCTTTGTGCATTGTGGTAGAACAATTAAATCATATAGCACATTCATATTTCTAAATGGAGATTATTTGGTTCCTGATCCTGAACCGATTATGATAGGGAGAACTTATCATAACCTGGCTATATGCGTACAAATACTGTTGTATATTAAATAATACATCACATACTAAATTTTATTTTGGCAGTTTTGTTCTCATAACCAATGGTTTAGATATAATTGGAGGCATACAATTTCTGCTAAACCTACTTGGATTTAAACCAGTATTATCAAGATAAATCATCATAATTTATATTCTGGAACTTTGCTCTAATAATTTGAGCAATCAATCTTGCAAAAGCCAAATTACAAGTTGATAACAAATGCACATGTGACCATAGAATATATGCATATATTAAAATCATATAATAGTAAACGGTCCACATGGCAGGTGACTGGGCTCATATATTTATCACTTTTTATTTGTTCCACAAATCAAGGGATTCAATCCCAACCTTTCCTGATATATCATGAGAATAAGAAGCACAAGAAAATTCTTGAAGAAACTTCTATTTCTTCAATATATGCCAATATAATTCTCAATTAATTTTTCGCATCATAATTGAACCTGGATGGTCAACCGGTCATGCCAACTAATATTTGTTTCAGTAAACTTCTAGTTTACTTGTGACATATGATTCTATCATCATGCTTATATTTGTGTAGTACAAATAAAAAGAAAGCCGGGTAACCTTTCATATTTACCCGTTATGATTATAGAAATATGAAGATATTCAATATTCCTTTCATTTATAGTCTCAATATGCCAACCACTTTGACTTATACATTTGAAAATCAAAAAGTTTCTTTTGAGACTTTACAATATCAATGTCGTGAATAATTTTATTCATCCGGGTAGTAACAAATTAATTTTTTCGAAACTCTTAATAACTTTTGTACTACAAGATCTTTTGTCATACTATTCATATGGTAAATATCTCCTTCACGGAGAAAATTATATCATAATAAATTGTCATGGTCAAAATCATCATAAGCAAAATCATTTCTTGCTTTAAATTTGCCTTAATAACCTTTTATAAGCCACAACAAAATATATTTTTTTTGGCGTATAACATGTACGCGACCAATGACATATTCGTGTAACTACACAGTAATCTTCATTATCTTTCTTTCTCTCAAACCTCCCATAGAGGTGAGTTGTAATATTTATCCAACCATGCATAAGCATATTCTTATGCAGAATTTGTATCACATATATATTTTCACATTCATTTTTAGGAATGAGTCTTCATTTACAATGCTTATTGCGAGTCACATTTTCAAAGAATGGACCATAATCATCCGAGCGTGTCTCATATTAACAGACCACATTGATACACATTTTCTACACCTTTGAAGGATTATTTTGAGAACCCTTACTATTCTTCTTTTTATAATTACCATATGACTATTATTATTTTGGTCTTTGGCACGTCCACGTACATTGGTCAACTACTTGTCTTCATTTAGATTTAATATGCACTGTTACCACATTCACTTCAAGAATGGAGCAAATCAAGTGGGGCAATATTCATGCCTTTTCAAAAAATATATTATTTTTCTTTAGTTATCATTATATCATCAATATGGTATAGTGGGACTCAAACCCAATGTCTTACCAATATAAAGGCTTGTTAGACCATAATAAATTAGATTCAAACCAAACTCTTATCATCATGGAGCGTCGGGACTTGATCCTGATGTTTTATCCTCATGGTGCATTGCGACTTGAACTCATTGAAATTTATATCATTAATAGCAAAGGACAAAAATAATTTCAAATACGAAGGAAATGCTTACCTCTTGAGTTAAACTCTTCATAATGTCATTTGGATATAATTCTCAACAATAGACTTTCGTTTACTCAAATCAGCTAAGTAATTAGTGTCAAACAGATATATAAAAATACAAAATAATATTAAGAAATCACATGTGGTCTTTGCTGCAATAAACTTACTTCAAGATGAAAGTGATATGATCAAAACATTAAGGAAAAATTATGTATCAAACAGAATAATAGTATTACTAGTTACCATGCACTTTTGTGAAAACTAAGTATTATGCTCTCTAGAAAAATAAAAAGATATAGGAGAACCTTTAAGTCAATCAGGGAATCAAAAATAATAGTGGACAAATCTCTGTCTATTATCTACTACTATATGTTTTTCATATAGAAATGATTCAACATGTTAATTTGATAAGAACTATCATCAATGAAAAATTTAGTGTAGTACATACTTCTTGTACTAATATTTTATCTTATCAAAATAAAATAGTTACGAATATTATTATTATTATTATTATTATTATTATTATTATTATTATTATTATTATTATTATTATTATTATTATTATTATTATTATACTAGGCATACTAAAATCGCATTATAAAGTAAAACGATAAGCATACATAATAAAATATAATTTTAATTTTGTAGATTATTTAGTATATTGCATGCGACCTATTATTTAGTTCATGAAAATTTAATAAGGTGACATCCTTAGCAGCCACATAAATACTAATTTTCTAATAACCAGACCATTACTTATTCTAAATAGTGGCACAAACTTATCTGGTTTAAAGCTCGGACTTGTTGTTGTAGCAGAAAGACGTGTCTGTAATACTACATACCTTTTGAATAAAATATGGATAATTTTGACAATAGATCATCGAGATATATCTTACCAGAAGTGGAATTCAACCTTGAGGTTAGAGACTTCGTGCTGATAACGTGTTATAAAATTTAGATCAAAGTAACAATATAGAACAAGGAAAAACAATCTAAGAGATATAGAGAGAAAGAGAGGAGAGACTCTTATTTCTTCTTCAATTGTATGTATTTTTTTATCTATTACAAGACCTTTATATAGGCACGAAAAGTGAAGAAACATATGTCATTGAATATGTCATTAAACATAAAAATATGTCATTAAACATATAAATATATCATTGAATATGTCATTAAGCATTTGAGAAGATCATGGAGGAAGAGTAGACACCACAGTAATTTGATTTTTCTTATAACAAGTTCTACTGTTTCTTGAACATTGTTTCTTTTCGTTTTACTGCTTCTATCTTTGTATCTGAAGTTTCCTATTGGCATTCGAAAAATTTGATTGGGGTTTGGAAATTGAGATAGATTCGAAAAATTACCTACTGATTTTACTGCGATGTGGATCCCAAAGAAGCTACTGTGGGTTTGAATGGTTTGAGCTGAAACTTTGAAGAACAAGGTACGAAATATATTTTTGCTGAAAACTTAGATCTGAAAAGTGAAATTCGAAGTTTGGATGTTGATTGGGAAAAGGCTAGAAGCTGATTAAATTTGTTTAAGCTATTGTGTGAAAAAAGTTGGGTGAAAAATAGTTTAAACCATTGCTAGGTTTTTGGGAATTCGACTTGCGGCTGAAAGCTTGCTAATTTGGTCTCAAAATCTGTTTGATAATGATAAATTATTTGGACGAGTGCATTCTAAAGACTTGGGACATTTTGGGAGCTGTAATTTTACGCAACTGAAAATCCGAACACAACTAGCACTTGGTTCTTAAACATTTGAAGTAAAACCTGCAAATTGGGGGAACAAATTGAGCGGGTGGATTAAAGTGCTGCTACTGATGGTTGTAACAAGTGCTTAGCAGTAAACTTAAAACTTGTAGAAGAAACTCCATTGTTGAAGCTTAAGCTTCAAAACTTGAAAAAGGGTTTTGTTGATTTGTTAGTTATTTGAAGAAATTGTTGCTTGAGGTTTGTTCGTGGAGTTGTAGGGAACTTGTATCTCAAATTTGGTGAGGTTTGGTGAAGATTTGAGGTGTTTTATTGAATTTGGGATTGAAAAATGAAAAACTTCAGGAAGAATGATGGAATTTCGAATTTTGCAGGAATACCCAGATTTTGCAGCATAATTTCGAAATTAGCCACTTTTGTCTAGTAATTTATTTTTGCCCAATTTCAAAAATAGCCTTTTCAGCTTGTTTCTTTTTCTTTCTTTCTTTCCTTCCTTCCTTACTTATTCTAGCTAGTTTACTTAAGTATTAGTTCATACTTAATGATAAACTAGTTATTTGTGTGCTTTATTTTATTTCGTGCTAATTTTTTTTTGTGCTTTTCTCTTAAGTTTCGTTGTTAATTTCTTATTTCCATTGTCCTTTAGTTATTTTAGCTTTTTTGTTAAGTCACATAAACTCCATTCTCGCCCCGAAGTTGGAAGGTCCACTTGAAAGTACCTTAATTGAGTTTGATATAAACTTTGGATATTAATCCAAGAGTGAAAAAAGGCTTGAGTGGTGAGATTCTTAGAGTGTGTGCCTAAATGTCGAGGGCAAAGAGCAATACATGAGTGGTAATATTTGAGTGTAATTTAAAGGGATACACTAAGGGAGTGAATTGGAGAGGTACTTTTATTTTAATTTATTTTCTTTATTTGTAGGTACTATGTCTTTGAATATTGGAGGTACTTCAACTTCAAAGGAGGGAGTCTCTAATGAGACCATTTTGGAGACTTTACAAGCTTTGATTATGAAAGTTGACAATAAAGAAAATATGGTCAAGTCTCATGACAACCTTCTTTAACTAATGGCTAGGCTTGTCACCTAATCCTAACCAAGGAGTGGGAACTAGTGCAATACCACAAAATAGTTCTACTCCTATTGCACCACACATTGCAAGGCTAATCAATCAATAACAAGTTGATAATAATCAAGTACCAAGGTAAGGTCCACTTCCACAAGGTAGACAAGCAAGAGTTGAGCACCAACAACAACCTCTTAGACCATAACAACCGAAAAATGACTTTGATGATGATTTGGACTATGACGAGCAATATGATGAACCGGTTAGAGTCTAACCTAGAAGGAATGGACAATGAGGCTTTCGAGGGAGAGGTGGAAGGCACGGTAGGAACTATCAAGGTAGAAACTTGAATGATGCTTATGATGGAAATTTTGGTAATGAAGAACATGGTAGAAGATGGGGAGATGAAGAAGACAGTGGTCTTAATAACATCAAGACTTCACTTCCTACTTTCAAGGGAAGTTGTGACCCCGAGGAATTTTTAGAATGGGAAAAATAAATGGAAAGGATGTTTGAGTTTAACAATGTATCCGATACAAAGAGGTTCAAGCATGCCATTTCTATACTTGTTGGTTATGCTTCTTCTTGGTGGGAGAAAGAGAAACGGGATAGAAATAGAAATGGAGATATTGCTATTTATTCTTGGGGGTTTCTTAGGGTGATTATGAGAGCAAGATTTTTGCTCGAAGAGTATGTGAATGACTTGCTTACCAAATTTTACAATATGAAGCAAGGAAACAAGAATGTGGAGGCTTACTTTGAAGAGTTGGAGACCACTAGGGTTAGAGCCAATCTTGATGATAATGGAAGACTCATGATTTCTAGATTTTTTGCGGGGCTTAAGCATGAAATTTCTAGCCAAATGACTTTGCACAAATTTGTTACTATACATGAGGCACTCCAAGGGGCTATCAAGGTTGAAAATAAACTCCAAGAAGAGAGGCAACTTAAAGAGAGCAAATTCAAAAATTACAACACCTCATGGAGCAAAAACAAGGAAACTTGGCAATCTCTTTCAAATGAAAACAAGTCAAAAGTTGACTCCAAGTGGCAAAATGACAAAGGCAAATCAAAGGTGGAGGCTAAGGAGGGAGGTAACAATTCTAAACTTTATTTCCAAAATCCTAACTATAATAGGTGCTACAAATGTCAAGGATACAATCATAAAATGAGTGAATGTCCTAATAGAAGAACCATAATCTTTATGGAAGAAGCTTATGAAAGAGAAGAAAGTAAAGAATCATGTGAAGAAGAGGAGGCCGAATGTGATGATGAAGTAGAATCTGACACCCCTAATTTACCTTTGTATGTTGTTAGGAGAGTGTTGAGTGCGCAAGTGATGGAAGATATGAACCAAAGAGAGAACTTGTTCCATGGAAGGTGTAAAATTAAAGATCAAGTGTGTTCTTTGATTATTGATGGTGGTAGTTGTACTAATGTTGCTAGTGCTTCTATGGTGGACAAATTGAACTTGAAGACTCAAAGACATACTCGTCCTTATAAACTCCAATGGCTTAATAAATGTGGTGAACTTAAAGTGACTAGACAAGTCTTGGTGAGTTTCAAAATTGAAAAGTATGTTGATGATATTCTTTGTGATGTGGTGCTCATGCAAGCATGCCATTTATTGTTGGGGAGGCCATGTCAATATGACAAGGATACTCCTCATGATGGAAGGACTAATAAATATTCTTTTGAGAAAAATGGCAAAACAATAGCCTTACTCCTTTGACTCCATTTCAGTGAGTGAAGACTATAGGCATATGAAACAATTGAGTGAGAGAGCCGAGAAAGAAGGAAAGGAAGAGATTGAAAAGAAAGAAGAGAGAAAGCA
Organism: Nicotiana tabacum; assembly: GCF_000715075.1. Lineage (NCBI taxonomy): Eukaryota > Viridiplantae > Streptophyta > Magnoliopsida > Solanales > Solanaceae > Nicotiana > Nicotiana tabacum. Next base: position 12,463,204 of record NC_134097.1, on the reverse strand, counting down.
AGAGAGTTCAAGTGAGGGGCATTCTTCTTATAATTCTTTCACGACTAATGCTTTTCTTACTAGTTGTTTGGCTTATTGTGAAGATCCTTTGAAAAAAATTTCAAGTGGAAGTCTTCAAGAAATAACTCCACGTGAAGTGACCGAAGCCACCCTAGACGAAAGTAAAGATTCTTCCATTCTTCAAGGAGGTAAAATAGAATATTTAAAAGTGCATCAAGGTATGATTGCTAAGCCTAACACTCTTTCTTCTTGCGATGAGCATAGTGATATTTCAAGTGTTAGTTTGGGTACATTTATTGATTCTAATGATTCTTTGAGTTGTGGAGATACACTCGATAGTGATTCTAGTTGTTTTGATAGTTTGAATGACCTATTTGCTTATGAAGAAGCATTGATTGAGGTTGAGGAAAGCGTAAAGGTTGCATCTTTATGTGATTTTATTGAGTTTGATCCATTGATTCCTATTGTTCATGCTTTCTATTTTGAGGTTCATTCTTTAATTGGTGATGATTGCTTATTTGAAGGTGAATTGAGTGGTAAAGTTTCAAGCTTTAAGCCATTTGATTCTTTCTTGTTTGGTTGTGAGATGGAAGCTTTTGAGTTTGTTTGGATTTACCAATCAAAGGTTCCATTTTTTAGAAGTCGTTTGAGATTACTAATGAGATTATTTTGAAAGCTAAACTCTTTGAAAAAGAAGAAAGTTCTTTACTTGGTGTAAACTTTCTAACTTATTCCACTCATATATTTGATAGAGCTAATTTGTTCCACTATACTAGTGCTTTGAGTTTAAAGCAAGTTGATAACTTTCATGTGGATTGGTGTTATAAGTTTAAGAAAAAGCATGCTAAATCTTTCTTGAATGATAATATTGGTGAAGCCAAGAGGTTTGTTTTGTTTCAACATACCATTCTTATTCTTGATTTCTCATGTCGGCTTGAATTCAAGAATGGCTTGTTTATTTGGCTTATGCTTATTCTTGAACTTGATAAAGCTATGAGAGTTAATACTTTTCTTGATGATTCTTATATTGGAGCACACTTGGTATGTAGATTGGAGGTATTTCATAACAATTCTCATATTTTGGGTAGCTTTTATGCTTTGTTTTTGTCACGACCCAATTTTATATCATGGCGTGATGGCATCCAGCACCGTTGCTAGACAAGCCAACAATGAATAACTTAATGATTTCCCATTTTAATGAATTTCCCACGTAGTGATTTTTCCTTTATTTAAAAGATTTAATGAAAACCGATTTAAATCAATAAATGAAAACAGTTAGAAACATTTATAATTGTAAGAACAGAACCCAAAAATCGCAAGTCTACTACTACGTGCAAAGATCTAGTGTCACAAGTATATGGGCAACTTAGTAGAATATACAAAAGTTATCTATCCTACTGTCTGAAAAAGGATAGATAGAAACAAAATATAAGAGAGACTTCGACATGCTGCTGAACTGCTCGGAAGGGAAGCTCACTGTGGAATCTCGAACCCAGATCAAGAATGCGCGTCAGATGGATATCCAGATACACCTGCCTCAGATCCTACACATTTAAGTGCAGAAGTGTAGCGTGAGTACATAAAATAATATGTACCCAGTAAGTATCCAGTCTAACCTTGAAGAAGTAGTGGCGAGGGATAGACTTGACACTTACCAAGGCTAAAGATAATAAATCTAAATTGTAACTAAGCATGGATTACAATAAATATACTAAAACTCAATAGCAAGAGATGGTAAATATCCCTTTTCACAATTATTGATCTCAAATTTTATCTTCCATTAAACATTGAGCAATATCAGTTATGAGTATAAAATCCCAAGAATTTTCATGTGCAAATATTGCCGAGGTCGTACGACCCAAACCAACATAACAATATTTAAACTGTGCACTGTCGAGGGTCGAATGGCGCGAACCATAGATGCATCTATTTAATCTGCCGAGGCGCTCGGCTCACTCCACAAATAGAAAACACTTAAAAAAATACAAGTTTTTCAATAACAGTCAAGTGTTCTATTCATAACCTCAAATAAGTGAAACCTATCCCTTTGGGATTCTCTTACAATTTTTGAAACTATGATTTTAAGCAATCCGATTGACAAGTAAAGGCGCAATTATTTCAAATATGGCATGATGGGGGTCCTAGACTACCCGAACTTTAGCATAAATAGTAGCTACGCACGAACTCTCATCCCTTCGTACGTACGTAGCTCCTTACAAATAGTCACATATATTAGTTAATTCACCTATGGGGAAGTTTTCCTCTTACAAGGTTAGAAAGGAGACTTACCTCATCTCAAAGCCCACTTCCCGATCCAAGAACGTGCTCAAACCTCCAAATTTGGTGCCAAACGACTCGAAACTTGTCAAAAATTATATAAATTAATCAATTTATGCTCAAAAGTTCATATCCCCACTATTACAGTGATTACCCAACCCTAAATGCAAGATTCTTAAAATTCACCCCAGGCCCACATGCCCGGATTCCGAAAATTTTCAAAGAAAGTTGTTACCCATAACCTTAGGAACATAAATATATGATTTTCACTAAGTTCCATAGTCGTTTTCGTAGCAAAGTCCCATTTTTATCAAAACCTAGATTTTTCATCTAAACCCATGATTTTTACAAATTTTCATGTTAAAATCTACCCATAATCTATGTATTAAACTCACATTAAGTATAAATTACTTACTTCACAAAGCTAGGTCGAAATTCCCTCACTAAAACCTTTCAAATCGCCCAAAAAATGCCTAAGTCCCGATTTTAAACTCACTGACCAGCTGCCTCCTTCATCGCGAACAAGGAAGGGGCCTCGCGTTCGCGAAGGCAAACGGTTGTGGCCCCTGGAGATGACACATCGTGAACGCGACCAAGTCACTGCGAATGTGGGGGCTGGCTTGGCCTACCCTTTGCGAACGCGAGGGCTTCTCCGCGAACGCGAAGAACAAATAGCGACCCAAGCCCAGCCCAGCCCAGGATACTCGACGCGAGCGCGAGTCGCCTCACACGAACGCGAAGGTCACAGATCCCAGACCTTCGCGAACGCGGACCAGCTATCACGAACGCGTAGCACAAAATTCCCCAGCCCCCAATTCCTTCTATGCGAATGCGAGAGTCCTTCGGCGTTCGCGAAGAAGGAAACTAGAACTGAAATTTTTTGGTTTTCACACTTAGCTCCGAGGGGTCCGAAACACACCCGAGCCCCTCGGGACCCCGTCTAAAATCACCAACAAGTCTGAAAATATGATACGGACCTGCTCGAACTCTCAAAACGCGAAAATCAACAACGGAACTAAGAATCGCACCCTAAAACCAAATTGAATCAAAATATGAACTTCAAGTTTTTCAAATTGCTCCGAATGCGCCGAATCATACTTAGACTACTCGGAATGACACTGAATTTTGCGTGAAAGTCTTAAATGACATTACGGAACTATTCCCGATCTCGAAATTCTATTTGGATCTCGATAACACCAAAACCCGCTCCAAACTAAATTTAAAGAACTTCAAGATTCTTCAAGAACCAAGTTTTGATATTAGATGCCGAAATGCTCCCGGGTCATCCAAAACCCGAACCGAGTATACGCCCATGCTTGAAATTATCATACAAACCTATTGGAACCATCAAGTTTCGATTCCGAGGTCATTTACTCAAACTATTGACCGAAGTCAAACTTAGCCTTTTTAGGCCAACTTAAGGAACCAAGTGTTCCGATTTCAACCCGAATCCTTCCAAATCCCAAACTAACCATCCCCGCAAGTCATAAACAGTAAAACCACATACGGGGAGTCTTATTTAGGGGAACAGGGTTCTAGAAAGTAAAACGATCGATCGAGTCGTTATATTCTCCACCTCTTAAACAAACGTTCATCCTCGAATGGGTCTAGAATCATACCTGGAGTGCTGAACAAGTGAGGATATCTACTCCACATGTACTCCTCGGACTCCCAAGTCACCTCTTCGACCGGTTGGCCCCTCCACTAGACCTTTATCGCAGAAATCCTCTTGGATCTCAACTGGCGATCCTACCTATCAAAAATGGCAATTGGCTCCTCTTCATAACCCAGAATCTCATCTAGCTGAATCGTGCTGAAGTCTAACACATGTGACAAGTCAGGATGATACCTCCGGAGCATCGACACGTGGAAAATCGGATGAACTCCCGATAGACTGGGAGGCAAAGCAAGCTCATAAGAAACCTCCCCAACTCGCCTCAACACCTCAAATGGGCCAATTAAACCTTGGGCTCAACTTGCCCTTCTTCCTAAACCTCATGATTTCCTCCATCGGCGAGACTTTCAAGAGAACCTTCTCACCCACCATAAATGATAAGTCACGCGCCTTCTGATCCGCGTAACTCTTTCGCCGGGACTGTGCTGTGTGAAGCCGCTCCTGAATCAACTTTACCTTTTCCAGGGCATCCTTCACCAAATCGGTCCCATACAACCAAGCCTCGCAGGGCTCAAACTACCCAATGGGAGAACGACACCGCCGACCATATAAGGCCTCGAATGGAGATATCTCGATGCTGGACTGGTAATTATTGTTGTAAGCAAACTCGGCCAAAGATAATAATCGATCCCACTACCCTCCAAAGTCAATCACATATGCTCTGAGCATGTCCTCCAATATCTGAACTGTTCCATCTGACTGCCCATCGGTCTGTGGATGGAATATTGTGCTAAGCTCTGCACGGGTCCCCAACTCACTCTGTACGGCTCTCCAGAAATGCGAAGTAAACTGAGGACCTTTGTCTGAAATGATGGAAATAGGCACACAATGCAGCCGAACTATCTCCTGAATATAAATCTGGGCCAATCTCTCCAAAGAGTACGTAGTCATCACAGGAATAAAGTGTGCCGACTTGGTCAATCTGTCTACAATGACCCAAATTGCATCAAACTTCCGCAAAGTCCACGACAACCCAACTACGAAATTCATAGTAATGCGCTCCCACATCCACTCGGGTAGAGTCATTTGCTTGAGTAGGCCTCCTGGCCTCTGGTGCTCATACTTGACCTGTTGGCAATTTAGGCATCTAGCTACATACTCAACTATGTCTTTCTTCATATGCCGCCACCAATAATGGTGCTTCAGGTCGCGATACATCTTTGTAGCACCTGGGTGAATGCAATACCGAGAATTGTGCGCCTCCTATAGAATCCTCTCCCTTAGGCCATCGACATTAGGAACACATAGGTGACCCTAGAGTCGCAGAACACCATCCTCGCCAATAGAAACCTCCTTGGCACTACCCTATAGTTCCGTCTCTCTGAGAACCAACAGGTGCGGATCATCAAACTGTCAAGCCTTGAACTGCTCCAATAGTGAAGACTGGGCAACGACGCAAGCAAGAACTCGGCTGGGCTTTGAAATATCCAACCTCGCAAGTTTGTTAGCCAAGGACTGAATGTTCAAGGCTAGTGGCCTCTCCTCTGCTGAAATGAATGCCAAGCTATCCATACCACTACAAAAAAATAACATTTAGCGACAATAGATACTCCATAGCTAAATAACGACAGATTAGCGATGGATTTTATAGTTTGTCGCCAAATAAGCTATAAAATAATTCGTATCAAATATAGCGGTAGATTACCGACAAAAATTAATATTCGTCGCTAAAATTAGAGCTAAATATTAGCGCCTTTATTTTACCTATAAAATTAGCGACGAAAGTTGGGCGACAAAAATTATTAAAACTTAGCGACATATATAACGTCACAAAATCCGTCGCTGCATTCATTTTACTTATCAAGACATTCGAAAGTTAGATGCGACAAAATATTCTGTCGCTAATTTCCTTAAAATAAAATTTTATTAATTATTATTAGCGACAGAAATTAGGTCCATCGCTATTCCCGTTGCTAAAATTTTCGTCCTAAAAATTAAATTACCCTAGTTAAAAGACATTCCAACAATTAAGGCACAAACACGCCCACTTTCTCTCCTCTCTATCAAACTTTCACTTTCACTCCTCTTCAACAATGTGAGTTTTTTTCTTCAAATACAAAAAGTTCGGCGTGAATCTAGGGTTAATGTCTGAAAAATAGAAGAAAAACTTTCGAAATTGCAAAACTTTTGCTGTAGAAATCTGAAATTCGAAGTCGTGTGGTTGGAGAATTCTAAAATTCGAAGTCGTGCATTGATTTTAGGGATTGTATGTCCTTGATAAGGTAAGCTTATTTGTGATTTCATTCTTGTATTATAGATCTGGGCGAGAATCATATTCATCATGTCTTGTGCTTTATTTTGGTGTTTTCTTTTAAAAGTTTCTCCATCTTTATTCCAGATTTTCTCTACTCTTTGTTATTATTTTTTTCCCTCGGAACACTGTTTTTCTTATTAAAGAGAACTGCTAGTAATTTCATTTGCTTTCAATGAGCATAACGTGCTTTCTCATGGATCATGACTGGAACTCGTGGTGTTTCGTATAAGAATTTTCGTCCACCTATTAACTTGATCATGTGTTGGATTAAAGTGAGGGTGGTTGGGTGTTAAGATATGTTGGTCATCTTCTTTCATGTCTGAAGATTGGAAATAGGTTAGATGTTCTTGATAAAAATGGTCTCTTCATGTCATGCCTGAAGTAAAAACGAATTGATTAAATTTTGTATGTATGTTGGTTCAATATCGTTGAGTATCCTTGATTAGATCAATGGCTCTCTTTTAATTATCGTTATCATTCTAGAATCATGGGGTATTAGACCAATTTTCGCATGAGTTTCAATTTGCAGAAGGTTTGTTGGCCACTTAATCTTCATGACTTCCATGTTTGAATTAACTGTAAGCATCCTTAGTCATAATGTGAAATTATGGAGGAGCTCATTGAAAGCAAATGAAATTATCAGTAGTTATCTCACTGTTAATTGTTAAGTGTTAATTGAGTCTTATTAAATAAAGAACTCTAAGGTCTTATTTATTTTAATATTAAATAGGAACATGGACAATCTAGAGCGTGAATAGATGTACAAAAGATTGGATGTCCAAGGGGGTATTAATTCAAGTTTCATAGCTGGTGTGAACAAGTTTCTCCAGTTTGTTTGTTCTCAGTGCAATCGCATGAGTGGTGACAATGTTAGATATCCATGTAAAAAATGTCACAACATTAAATACATGGATGTTGAAACTGTTAAATTGCACCTTTATCAGTATGGATTTGTTAAGAACTATTTTCTTCGGAAGTACCAAAGAGAAAAAAATGTAACTGGTGAGATGTCTTCTAGTGATGATTTGCATGGTGGCGCTCAACCTGAATCGGGATATGAGAATCCATATCGACAAATGGTCTTGGATGCAGCTGGACCCAATTTTAGCCATGGTTTGAGCTGGCAGTCTTATAATAATACTGAACCTGAGTTGTCTCATTCTTATGAACCTTCAATGGAGGCGGAGCCTAATACATAAATAGAGGAGGAGCCTAATCCTTCAATGGAGGAGGAGCCAAATCTTGAGTGCCAAAGGTTTTATGATTTGCTACAGGCCACTGATACAAAATTATACCCTGGTTCTTCCCTCTCTCAACTCGCAGTAGTTTCCAGGATGCTAAATATTAAAATGGAGAATACTTTATCACAAAGAGGTTATAACCAAATGATGCAATTGTTAAAAGAGGCTTTACCAGAAGATAACACAATGCTTGATAACTATTATGAGACCAAGAAGCTAGTGCATAGCTTGGGTTTACCAGTTGAAAAGATTGATTGTTGTAATTATGGATGTATGTTGTATTGGGGTGAAGATGAGGACCTCATATCTTGCAAGTTTTATGGCCACCAGAGGTACAAACGCCGTGTCAGTTCTCGTAAGAGGAAATTAATCCCTTACAAAAAAATATATTATTTTCCTTTGATTCCTTGATTGCGGAGATTATATGCATCTCATGATACAACCGCTGATATGAGATGGAATCAGGAGTACATACAAGAGGAGGGCGTAATGCGTCATACATCAGACTCTAAGGCTTGGAGCACTTCAACGAAACTCATCCCTTTTTTGCTGCTGCACCAAGAAATGTGAGGTTGGGATTATGTACTGATGGTTTTCAGCCCTTTGGTCATTCAGGGAGGAAATACTTTTCATGGCCAGTGATTGTCACTCCATACAATTTGCCTCCAGGGATGTGTATGAAAGAGGCGTACATGTTCTTAACTATCATTGTTCCAGGGCCAAACAACCCTAAATAAAAAATTAATGTTTATCTACAAACTTTAATAAAGGAATTGACCTTGTTGTGGTAGATAGGTGTAGAAGCATTTGACATCTCAAAAAAATAAAATTTTCTATTAAGGGCCACTTTAATGTGGATAATCAATGACTTTACAGCATATTCTATGTTATCTGGATGGAGTACTGCCGGTAACTTAGCATGTCCTTATTGTATGGAAGAAGCACAATCCTTTAGATTACATCATGGTAGAAAAACAACTTGGTTTGACAGTCATAGAATATTTATTGACCAAAATCATCCATTTAGGAGAGATCGTAAAAACTAGCGTAAAGGTCAGACTGTCTGAAGGCTACCACCACCCCTTAGAATAGGAGAGGAAATCTTGAACCAAATTTGTGAGTTGGGATTGAGGAAAGTAACTGAGCTAGATGCACAAGAAGTTAATGGGAGAATTTCTAGATCTTGTGGATGGAAAAAGAGAAGCATCTTTTGGGATTTGTCTTATTGGAACTCTAACATGATCCGACATAATATCGATATCATGCATATTGAGAAGAATGTCTTTGATAATGTATTTAACGCAGTTCTTAATGTTGATGGCAAAACAAAAGACAATCCAAAGGCATATGAAGATATGGTAAACTATTGCGATTGACCGCAATTGGCAAAGAATCCTATTGATGGAAGCTATCCCAAAGCTGCATATACAATAGAGAAGAATCAAAAAATTTTCTTGTTCAATTGTTTGAAAAATGTGAAGTTTCCAGATGGGTATGTTTCGAATTTGAGTCGATGCCTAGACACAGACAAGTATAAATTATTTGGTATGAAAAGTCATGATTTCCATGTGTTCATGCAACGATTAATGCCTATTGTCTTTCGTGAGCTACTTCCTAGTAACGTGTGGCAAGCACTTACGAAATTGAGCTTATTTTTTAAGGATCTCACCTCGACTGTTCTTCGAGTGGTGGACATGGAGAGATTAGAGGCAGACATCCCACAGATCTTGTGTAAGTTAGAGCGTATATTTCCTCCTGGATTCTTTAACTCAATGGAACATGTGCCTGTACACCTGCCATATGAAGCAAGGATTACTGGACCTGTACAATATAGATGGATGTATCCTTTTGAGAGGTTATGAAGTTTTTATGCTCTTATTATGACAAGTATGCTACACATGACTTTATGAATTTAATGGTCTATCCATTTACTTGTATATGTACCTTCGAACTCTTAAAAAAATGATTCGGAATAAAACTGGTGTCGAGGGTTCAATTTGTGAAGCATACTTGATAGATGGAATCAACACAATTATTTTCTCATTATTTTAAATCTCTTGTCATGACACGTAATCATAATATGGCTCGTAATGATGATGGAGGTGTTATAAAAGATCTTGAAGCAAATTTATCAATATTCACTCATCCAGGCCGACTATGGGGAGAAGGAAAAAAGAGAAGTTTGTCTCTCAAAGAAATCAAGGTAGCCCAAACTTATATTCTACTAAATTGTATAGAGGTTGAGCCGTTTGTAAGGTATCATTTTTATAATAATAAATATATCCATATATTTTGAGTCTGTATTTAACTTATTTTGTTGCAATGAAGTATGTACATACAACGGTTGCAAGAAGAATTCCCCAATCTATCTCAGGATCAAATAAATGAGAGCCTCGAAACGTATTTTGCTATATGGTTCTAGGAATATGTAAGACTATAAAAATCATTAATAGGTTATATTTAACTTTTAAGCAATTATGTAGTTGAATTGGCTTGTTATATTTAATTAAGTCTTATAATTCTTTTGAAATAGGTTTGATGCAACCACATTGAGAACCAATTCTTGCGTAATCTTGCTCATGGACCATTAATAAGCGCAAAATGTTATCCGATGTATTTTGTTAACGGATACAAATTTTACACGGAATGTCATGGTAGTGCAAGATCAACAATTAATGGTAGAGTTTGTATCTCGTATTCAAATGTTGGTAACTATTATGGACGGATACAAGAGATTATACAAGTGAAATACCGCGAAAAACCTTCAAAGCAAACTGTGTTATTCAAGTGTGAATGATTTGATCCAATTGTAAATGTTGGTGTCAAGGAGCATAACCAATACAATTTAGTCTATGTGAACTATCGCTGTCATTTTAGAAAGTACGAACCTTTTATTCTTGCGATGCAAACAACTCAAGTGTGTTATATGCCTTATCCTAGCACGAAAAAGGACAATGATGATTGGGTAGCTGTTTTGAAAGTTAAACCTCAGGATGTTATTCAACTTCCTAATGAGGCAATAACATAAACTTCAGAACCGAATCTTCCATTCCAAGTTAAAGAAGTTGAAGTCCATTTGATAGATATGAATTTCACCATTGATGAGAATATAATCTTACATGATCCAAATGGGGATGTAATTGAAATGGTTGAACCCATTGATGATGGATTATTGATAGAGCATCAAGAGTTCGAAGAAGAATCTTTAGAAGATGAGTATGAAACTGAGGATGAAAATGAGGAGGATGATGAGGAAGAGTTTGAAGAAGAAACAGACGATGACTAGTGTGTTGATAAAAATGCACTACTATATTTTTTATTGAGTTTTATTTTTCTAGTAATCTGTGTGGTATATATGTTATAAGTCATGTATCTATTTTGTAGTATAATCTATAGAGAATCAAATCGAATATCACATTTGTAGTAATCTAAATGGTATAGTACTCTTCTAGCTTACATTGTGTTATGCCTCTTTTTACATTAGTCTGACTCTTTTTTTGTAGCAGTAGAATAATGTTTATTATCAACTTAATAGTGTTACTTGATTAATCTATCTAAATTCAGAATTAATTGGAGCCAAGATCATTGTATTTTGGTCTAAAGAAGTTATCAAATTCAATAATTCAGTGAGTAGTTCAAGCATTGGATAGTACAAGTATTTTTTATATTGTGTTATGTCTCTTTGTATCAATTTAATAGTGTCTTTCTGATATTGTCTTTAGCAGAACATTTTATTTTGAAGTTTCATATGCCATATGTTATTTAGATATGCATTGTTTCATATCCTTCTTTTATTTATTTATTTTGTAGATATGCCTCGAGGTAGAGGTCGAGGTAGCGCAGGTCGTGTAGGTAAATCTTCAGTTAGGGGTAATTTTGCTACTCGTGAAAATACGCCTACTATTCTCATTCCCACAATTAGTCCTCAATAAGGTGATACGAGTTTCTCAGGTGGACCAGATCACATCAATCAAGTTCAAACATTAGGTCCTAGTAGTACGCCAGAGCAACACAATAAGCGAGGGTACATCTTCTCAAAGCAACATAATAGGCAAAACTGAGTGTAGCAGTACTCGCGGGCTGCGGACGCTTCTTACTATTTCTCCTATAGGGTTAGTCCATACTTGTACTATTACTTTTGGTATATTTTTATTAATATATGATATGCCTTTAAATAATGTCTTCTAATTTGTTTAGGTTAGAGCCTTCATATGAATGCTCTGAGTGTATAACTAAGTCTTTCAAGCATGAACTTGATCCTAATGGAGTCAACTGGAAAAACGTCTCAGATGAGATAAAAAAATTATTTTGGAGAATTCAAGGTATAATTCATCACAATTGGATTTAGAAAGTATATTAACTTTTTTATGTAACTTATTAATGTTAATACTTTATAAAATTATTTCAGAAGGTATTCTACTGGGAATCTTCTATTGATAGTGCGGTGCGGATCCAATGGGAGCGTAGGGCAGCAAAAAGATACAATAATTTTGTTAGCAAACTAAAATCAAATGGGGTGCAACTGGACTCTATTCCAAATAATATGTGGCAAAGTTGGTTGAGACTTTGGAAAGATCCTAAGTGTGTTGAAAAGTCAGAAATAAATACAAAAAATTATTGTGCTGGGAGCGTAGTTTCCATTGGGACTCACACAGGTGGCTCTATCAGTGTTGGGGAGCATTGCAAGAGACTTGTAAGTGTATATAAAATATCTGAAATAAATGTAAAAAATTATTCTGCATTTGAGTTATGTTTATTGAACTTTTGTGCATTGGTAGGACTTGCATTTTCCTTATAAATTGACACATGACTGTCCAGCGAGTCTACCTCATTCCTTTTTTCCTCATCTGCTTGATCTGCCCAGCTTTTTGATAGTTCCTTAGGATTCTTTGTTGCTATCAGTTCATTATATTAGTTTTTTGATAGTTCCTTAGGATCCAGAAAAATATCTCTTCTTTTTAGTATCTATAAATTACATAATGAAGTTGTCCACAGTAATTAATTTTTAAAGTTGATCAATATGTCTTCAAAAAATATGGACGTATTTTCAAGCATAGTGAATGTACCTTCAGTTAATGATCAGCAAAGTTAATTCAATAAGTTAATGATCTACCCAGGTATTTAGATATTGAGTTAAAAAAACTAATGTAATGTTCTAGTGCCACAAAAGTGCCAAGATCAAATGTTCATCTCATTTTTATATGGAGTACTGGTGAATGTTTCTAGTTGTTTATATTCTGGCAATGTACTATAGTACAAAATTTTGATATTGAGTTAAAAAAATATAATATTTGCAAGCATAGTGAATGTACCTTCAGTTAATGATTAGCAAGTTAATTCAGCAACTTAATGATCTACCCAGATATTTAGATATTGAGTTGAAAAAACTAATGTAATATTCTAGTGCCACAAAAGTGCCAAGATCAAATGTTTATTTCATTTTTATACGGAGTACGGGTGAAAATTTCTGGTTGTTTATATTATGGCAATGTGCTATAGTATAAAATTTTGTAGGAATATGATCCCTTGTAATAAGAAAAAAAAAAAGTAATCCCATCTATTTTGAAAAAAGTGGAAAGAATGAGTAAACCATGTAATTGAAAATCCATGTTTATGAAGGTATTATTAAAAATTCGAACTCCGTTAGACTGCAATTCAGATGTAAAATAATAAAGGCAAAAGCTCATTTGTTCATCTCATGTAATTTGTGATTTATTGGTAATTGGGATAGATGTAGATTTTGCCATTTTGCTTTGGCTATATTCATGGGGTTGTCATACTCCTAAAAAATAGGCTGCTCTTGGGTTTTGTGGACTGCAAGTTTCTCTTTGATTGTAAGGCTTTAATTCTCATATCCCACTGTAAGTTAGTCTCTTCTTTGTGGGTCTTGGTTTCTTTAACAGCTTACATTGAATTTTAATTGCATGCATTTCAATTCTACTGATCATGTCTTGTTTTCACTTTATTTTGCAAATGACAGTTTTGGGGATTTAGGAAGCATTTGCTTTTGTTGCTCTAGAAAGATCTCTCTGTTAGTACCATTCTTGTAATTACTGACAATCCAACTGGATATGGCTAATGTTTCAAGCGATTTGAGTATCTCTATCAGATTATTTTGCTCATGGAAGATGTCATGTGTGTGTGTATGTGTGTGTGTGTGTTTGGTTTCAAAGGACTATTCTATTCGAAGGGATTGAAATTTTGCAAGATTGGGTGCAATCGTTCTTTTAGCAGTTACTATGCTTTCTAGTAGGAGCTTAGACTAACATTCTGAATTTTAGACCAACTTCAGGGTGTTTCTTTTCCAGTTAATTTCTTTTCTAGACTTATATTCAGCTACATTTGTAACATCTTATGTGAAAGATTTGGCCATTGAGCGTAAGACCTTCATACTCTGTAGCAAAAACTTAAATTCTGATATGAAAAGTTTGTATCAGGAGCATTCCATCTTTATACCTTTGTGAAGCAGATATAGTTTTTGATACAACCATTACTTTAGGATCTTTACGTTGACACTTTATTGGATTACTACGTCTCTTAAGGCCAGCTGTAATGGTGTGACCTGGAGATCCTTATAGGTGGACATATAAAGAGTTTAACTTGCATACACTAGCAGTGTATAATATTTTTACACTGTGTAGTTATGCTGAATTACAACTTCATAGTAAGCCTAATTTGGCTTCATAGCTGTAGTAAACTAAATATATAACCTACTATTATAGGTTAAAATGCAGTGATAAGGTAAAAATTATATAAATCCAGGATATGTGGAAGACATTCTTTTAAAGTTTAATGAAACTTGCAGTGCTATTTTCAACTAAATAGTGCCTGAGAAGTGAGACTCTTTAACTTCTAAATTCACTGCTTTATACCCTGCTATAAAGACAAAATTGATAATAGAACTTGATTCTTGACATTCTTAAGGTCTATCTTCTTAATTAAATAACTTTTGTATAGGCTATTAAAAAGGGCCGAGATCCAACACCAAGTGAGTTGCATTTGCACGTCCATACACATGGTAATGATGGAAAATCTTTTGTTGCTGAGAAATCCCGAATCGTACATGTAAGATAATTTTTTAAATAATTTTATTGAATTTACTTTCATATATTTTTTTATTTTGTAAATTGAATGCTCAATATTATTTAGTCTTTTTATTTCACTAATTATTAACTCTTCTACAGAAAAAATATCTGGAGATATTACAATAACAAATACAGACTCAATCTGATATTGATCAGTGTAAAGCATATTATCAAGCCACGGGAGGAGAAAAGAAAAGAAGAGTATATGGTCTTGGATCTCAAGCAAAATGCTACTACGGGCCAAATCTTCATGACTTTTTTGGATCTGATGCTACATCATCAGCAACACCTCCAAATGCTCAATCAATGCCGACAGGGAATCTGGATGAGTTAGTGATGCGATTGATTCCTGCACTGACAGACCATATAGTTCTTGTAATCGTTGAGCGGGTACGTGAATTAGTTTCCTTACCCTCGCATCAGCCAAATACTGATCTTACCAACCACCCATTAGATGTGGCACCTAAAATTCCTACATCTTCTATTGCTGCTAACATTGATGAGGTTCATGCAATTGGTTCTGATGATGACCGTAACTCTCCAGCCTCGATAGTTAGCCTATTTTGTTTGGACTTTATTGTTGGTCCTTGTGGATTTTTTGTACTTAACGATACTGTTATATGCATTATGCTATATATTTTAAAACTTGTTGAATATATTATTAATTTATATTAATATCAGTGACTTTTTATTAAGTGTATTTAATAGCTTTTATGTAATATGCTAGAATAGAGTACATTTAAAATAATAAATAAAAAGAATTTTAAAAAATCAGCAATATATTAAAAATAAATTAGCGACGGATACTTTCTGTAGCTAAAATTATTGCGTAAAATTAAATCTTGCGACGAATAGGCGACAAAAGATTTTTGTTGCAAAACGTAGGGAGAATTAGCTATAACATGACTAG
The DNA here is from genome assembly GCF_000715075.1 of Nicotiana tabacum. NCBI lineage: Eukaryota > Viridiplantae > Streptophyta > Magnoliopsida > Solanales > Solanaceae > Nicotiana > Nicotiana tabacum. Next base: position 12,447,762 of record NC_134097.1, on the reverse strand, counting down.
TGATGGACGATTTCGTCGCTATAAGAATAAACGATGAATTTTGTTATGTATTGTAGCAACAAAAGTCGTCAAAATAGCGACAAAAACAAGCAATATAGCGACGGTTATTTCCCTCGCTAAACTTTGCTACAGATATATTCCGTCGCTCATCTGTCGCTAATTCTGTGACGGTTTGATATTTTTCATCGCTATGAGCCTAGTTACGAGCATTTTAGTGACAAACTTGAATTCGTCGCTAAACAACTGTAGCGACGGAAAATAGTGGTGTAGTGACGGAATACGGCCGTCGCTAAATACTATTTTTTTTGTAGTGTACTCTCTGCCTTCCTGCTCAAGGCATTCGCGACTATATTCGTCTTGCCCGGATGATAAAGAATGGTGATGTCATAATTCTTCAGTAACTCAAGCCATCTACGCTTCCTCAAATTGAGATCCCTTTGCTTGAACAAATGCTGCAAACTACGATGATTGGTGTAAACCTCAATAGACACCCCTTATAGATAATGCCTCCAGATCGTAAGAGCATGAACAATCGTGGCCAACTCCAAATCGTGCACAGGATAATTCTTCTCATGGGGCTTCAGCTGACGTTAAGCATACACAATAACTCGCCCCTCCTGCATCAATACACACCCCAAGCCAATGCGTGAAGCGTCGCAATACACCGTGTACATCCCCGAACCGGAAGGCAACACAAGGACTGGTGTTGTGGTCAAAGCTGTCTTGAGCTTCTGGAAGCTCGCCTCACAATCATCGGACCAACGAAACTGAGCACCCTTCTGGGTCAATCTAGTCAAAGGTGCTGCAATAGATGAGAAACCCTTTACGAACTAGCGATAATAACCTACTAACCCCAAGAAACTCCTGATCTCCGTCGCCGAAGTAGGACGAGGCCAATTCTGAACTGCCTCAATCTTCTTGGGATCCACCTTAATGCCCTCGCCCGATACCACATGCCCCAAGAATGCCACATAATCTAACCAAAACTCACACTTGGAGAACTTAGTATACAACTTATGTTCCTGCAAGGTCTGAAGCACCGCTCTCAAATGTTGCTCGTGCTCCTCCATGCTACGTGAGTAAATCAAAATGTCATCAATGAAGACAATGACGAATAAATCAATATAAGGTCAGAACACCATGTTCATCAAGTCCATAAACGCTGCTGGGGAATTAGTCAAGCCGAAGGACATCACTAGAAACTCATAATGGCCATATCTAGTACGGAAGGCAATCTTCGAAGCATCTGAGTCCCGAATCTTCAACTGATGGTACCCCGATCTCAAGTCAATCTTAGAAAACACCCTAGCACCCTGCAACTGGTCAAACAAATAATCAATATGCGGCAACGGGTACTTGTTCTTAATGGTGACTTTGTACAATTGGCGGTAATCAATGCCCATCCACATAGTTCCATCTTTCTTCTTCACAAATAATACCGGTGCACCCCAAGGTGATACACTCGGCCTGACGAACCCCTTTGCTAGCAACTCCTCAAGCTGTTCCTTCAACTCCTTCAATTCTCTTGGAGCCATACGGTACGGTGGGATAGATATAGGCAGAGTGCCTGGATCCAAGTCAATACAGAACTCAATATCACGATCTGGTGGCATGCCTGGAAGGTCAGAAGGAAACACATCGGCGAACTCCCGAACTACTGACACTGAATCAATCGTTGGAGACTCTGCGGTAGTATCCTAAACATAGGCTAGATAAGCTAAGCAACCCTTCTCGACCATGTGTCGAGCCTTCATAACAGATATAACCTGACTAGATGTACTGACAGATGAACCCTTCCACTCCAACCTCGGCAACTCTGGCATCGCTAAGGTAACAGTCTTGGCATGACAATCAAGGATGGCATGATATGGAGATAGCTAGTCCATGCCCAGGATGATCTCGAAGTCGGTCATATCAAGTAGCAGAATATCTGCTTTAGTCTCATAACCACAAAATGTAACAACACAGGACCGATAGATCTAATCCACAACAATAGAATCGCCCATATGAGTGGACACATAAACAGGAGTACCCAAGGACTCATGAGAAATATCCAGAAAGTGAGCAAACAAGGATGACACATACGAATATGTAGATCCTGGATCAAATAATACTGAAGCATCCCTACCGCAGACAGAGATAATACTTGTGATCACTGCATCTGAGGCCACTACATCTGGTCTAGCCGGAAAAGCATAAAACCTTGTTGGAGCACCACCTGACTGGCCTCCGCCTGTTTGACCTCCTCCTCTGGGATGGATTCTACCAACCTGCCCTCCGCCTCTGGGCGGCCAGACGGCTGGTGCGACTACTGGAGCTGTAATCATTGGATGCTGGCCCTGCTGCACTGCCTTGCCCCGAAGACTGGGGCAAAATCTCCGCACATGACTAAGATCACCGCACTCAAAACAACCTCTCAGCACGGTGATCTGCTGCCCTGAAGTCTGGCCCTAATGGCTTGAATACCCACCGGAAAAACCCTGAATAGCTGGTGGGAGATATGAACTTTCTGGCATGGCACTGAAGTAAGCACTAGAAGAACCTTGATGACCGGAGTGCCCACTGGAAGGACCCTGAATGGATGGCGGTCAGTAAGAACTCTCCGGCATAGCGCTAAAATAGGGCTGCACTGGAGCACCCCATGGAGGCAGCGATGTTGGGTATGGGAGCCTACTGGGCTGACCCCTCCTGAACTGACCTCTGCCCCCAGCTGGGGCACCTCTGAACTCCCAGGAGTAATGGACCCTCTTGTCCTGCTGCATCTGCTCCCTACCCCTCTGACGATAGCCGTCAATCCACCGAGCAATCTCCACTACTAGTTAGTAGGAAGTCCCCATCTCTACCTCTCAGTCCATACTAGCCTGAATACCTGAGTGCGACCCCGCAACAAATCTCCGCACCCGCTCCGCCTTAGTAGGAAGTATCATGAGTGCATGGAGAGACAGCTCAGAGAACCTCGCCTCATAATCGGTCACGGACATCTGACCCTGCTGGAGCTACTCAAATTGGAATTGCAACTCTTCCCTCTGAGAGGGTGGAATATACCTATCCAAGAATAGGCGTGTGAACTGGTCCCAAGTCATGGGAGGAGAATATGCTAGTCTACCAAGAAGATAAGACTACCACCACCTACGTGCTCTGCCCTCCAACTGAAAGGTAGTGAAATCCGCCTTGTGAGACTCCAATATCCTCATGTTGTGCAGTCTATCCCTGCACCTATCAATAAAGTCCTGAGGATCCTCATGCCTCTCACCCCCAAAGAATGGAGGGTAAAGCCTAGTCCATCTGTCCAAACGCTTCTACGGCTCGCCGACCGCAACTAGTCTAGGCTCAGGTATAGTTGTTGCGACTGGCTGGGCTCCCCCCACGGGGAAAGTGCCCAGGGTATGATATACAATGGCTGCATGCTTAGGATCCTAAGCGGTAGGGGTCTGTGCTCCACCTCCTGCCTGAGATGTGGCCGGGTCTGTTGGAAGTAAACCGGCCTGGGTTATAGAATCCATGAACCGTAGCATATGGCCCATGACCTCCTGGAAGCCCGGTGCTATCATAAAATCGGCCGGAGCTGGCTCTGCTACGGGCACCTCGCCCTACTCCTCAACTATAGGATCCTCCACTGGATCCACTGGCGGTGCAACTAGGGCAACTCTAGGACGTCCTCGCCCCTACCTTGTGCAGGTTCCCTACCCCGGCCTCTGCCTCGACCTCTAGCAACAGGGGGAGCAGCCCCTCCCGGGTCTGGAATGTCAGTTGCGTGTGTTCTCACCATCTGTGAGAGAATAAGAGGAAGAAACTTAGTATACCATCAACTGCACGATAGGAGATGAATAAAGAGTAGTTTTCTAACATCCTATAGCCTCTCGAAGATACGTACGGACGTCTCCGCACCGATCCGAAAGACTCTATTAGGTTTGCCCATAACTTGTGAGACTTACGTGAACCTAGTACTCTGATACCATGTTGTTACGACCCAATTCCATATCAGGCTGTGATGGCATCCGACACCATTTCTAGACAAGCCAACAACGAATAACTTAATGATTTCCCATTTTAACAAATTTCCCATGTAGTGATTTTTTCTTTATTTAATAGATTTAATGAAAACCGATTTAAATAAATAAATGAAAACAGTTAGAAACATTTATAACCGTAAGAACAGAACCCAAAAATCGCAAGTCTACTACTACGTGCCAAGATCTAGTGTCACAAGTATATGGGCAATTTAGTAAAATATATAAAAGATGTCTATCCTACTGTCTGAAAAAGGATAGACAGAAATAAAATAAAAGAGAGACTCTGGCATGCTGCTAAACGGCTCGGAAGGGCAGCTCACCGCGGAATCTCGAACCCAGATCAAGAATGCGAGCTGGATGGATATCTAGATGGATCTGCCTTATATCCTGCACAGTTAAGTGCAGAAGTATAGCGTGAGTACATATAATAATATGTACCCAGTAAGTATCCAGTCAAACCTCGAAGAAGTAGTGACGAGAGGTCGACTTGACACTTACTAAGGCTAAAGATAATAAATCTAAATTGTAACTAAGCATGGATTACAATAAATATACTAAAACTCAACAAGAGATGGTAAATATCCCTTTTCACAATTATTTATCTCAAATTTTATCTTCCATTAAACGTTGGAGCAATATCAGTTATGATTATAAAATCCCAAGAATTTGCAAACGCAAATAATGCCGAGGTCGTACGGCCCGAACCAACATAATAATATTTAAAATGTGCATTGCCGAGGGTCGAACAACGCGAACCATAGATGCATCTATTTAATCTGCCGAGGCACTCTGCCCACTCCATAAATAGAAAACACTTAAAGAAACACAAGTTTTTCAATAACAGTCAAGTGTTCTATTCATAACCTCAAATAAGTGAAACCTATCCCTTTGGGATTCTCTTACAATTTTTGAAATTATGATTTTAAGAAATCCGATTGATAAGTAGAGGTGCAATTATTTCAAGTATGGCATGATGGGAGTCCTAGACTACCCGGACTTTAGCATAAATAGTAGCTACACACGGGCTCTCGTCGCTTCGTATGTACGTAGCCCCCCACAAATAGTCACATATATTAGTTAATTCGCCTATGGGGAAGTTTTCCTCTTACAAGGTTAGAAATGAGACTTACCTCGTCTCAAAGACCATTTCCCAATCCAAGAACGTGCTCAAACCTCCAAATTTGGTGCCAAACGACTCGAAACTAGTCAAACATTATATAAATTAATTCATTTATGCTCAAAATCTCATATCCCCACTATTAAAGTGATTACCCAACCCTAAATGCAAGATTCCTAAAATTCACCCCAGGCCCATATGTCCGGATTCTGGAAATCTTCAAAGAACGTTGTTATCCATAACCTTAGGAACATAAATATATGATTTTCACTAAGTTCCATAGTCGTTTTCGTAGCAAAGTCTCATTTTTATCAAAAAATAGATTTTTCATCTAAACTCATGATTTCTACAAATTTTCATGTTAAACTCTACCCATAATCTATGTATTAATCTCACATTAAGTAGAAATTACTTACCTCACAAAGCTAGGTCGAAATCCCCTCCTCAAAAGCTCTCAAATCGCCCAAGAGTGCAATAAATGGCCCCAAAAATGCCTAAGTCCCGATTTTAAACTCACTGCCCAACTGCCTCCTTCATCCCGAACGCGGAAGGGGCCTCGCGTTCATGAAGGAAAATGGTTCTGGCCCCTGGAGATGACTCATCGCGAACGCAACCAAGTCATCCCGAACGTGGAGGCTGGCTTGGCCTACCCTTCGCGAACGCGAGGGCTTCTCTGCGAACACGAAGAACAAATAGCGGCCCAAGCCAAGCCCAGGATACTCTACGCGAACGCGAGTCGCCTCTCGCAAACGCGAAGGTCACAGATCCCAGACCTTCGCGAATGCAAACCAGCTATCACAAACGTGTAACACAAAATTTCCCAGCCCCCAATTCCTTCTACGCGAACGCGAGAGTCCTTCCGCGTTCGCGAAGAAGGAAACCAGAACTGGAATTTTCTGGTTTTTCACACTTAGCTCCGAGGGGTTCGAAACTCACCCGAGCCCCACGGGACCCCATCTAAAGGAACTAACAAGTCTGAAAATATGATACGAACCTGCTCGAACTCTTGAAATGTGAAAATCAACAACGGAACTAAGAATCGCACCCTGAAACCAAATTGAATCAAAATATGAACTTCAAGTTTTCCAAATTGCTCCGAATGCACCGAATCATACTTAGACTACTCGGAATGATACCAAATTTTGCGTGCAAGTCTTAAATAATGTTATGGAATAGTTCCTGATCTCTAAATTCCGTTTGGACCTCGATAACACCAAAATCCGCTCCAAATCAAATTTAAAAGAATTTCAAGATTCTTCAAGAACCAACTTTTGATATTATGCGCCGAAATGCTCCCGATTCATCCAAAACCCGAACCGAGAATATGCCCAAGTATGGAATCATCATACAAACCTATTGGAATCGTCAAATTCCGATTCTGAGGTCGTTTACTCAAAATGTTGATCGAAGTCAAACTTAGTCTTTTTAGGCCAATTTAAGAAACCAAGTGTTCCGATTTCAACTCGAGCCCTTCCAAATCTCAAACTAACCATCCCGCAAGTTATAATTTTTTAGAAAGAAAAATGACCGGTCGGGTCGTTACAATTTTGTCCATGGGTATCATTAGATTTTGGTTTGAATGGTAGATTTGTCTTACTTATTGGTTTGGATGCTTGGATTTACCATAAATTTGCTAAAATATGGTTTACTTGTTAGTTTGAGGCACTTGCTTATGTCGAAGTTAAAATTTTATTAATGAAGCTCCCTTTCTTTTGTTAAAAGGTCCAAATTTGAGGATGAATTTCTTTTTAAGGGATGGAGGATGACACAATATAGATAGTCATCGAGCGTTGGAGGATACATTCATAACGGGATGGCTACATATATAACTTCACCAACAATTAAAGACTATACAACATTTGGTGGCTATATTTGTAATATTTAGCTCCCTAGTATAAATAGCCCTTAAGGCTCTCATTTTAGGGTTAGCTTATTTTGATATTGTGAATGAAAACTCATTGAGAGTGTTTAGGATAAATTCCTATGTTGGTTGATTACTTGATGCTAGGCTAGAAACTCGTATTTTAACCGTAGTATTGCACTCTAATTACTGCATTTTATGTGTGTTTGAGCTTAAATGATAGTGAATTACACTTAGTACATTTTTATGCCTTGCAGGAAGTGATTCCGAGTTCAAAAGTTAATTTGGAGCTTTGAAGTCTGAGTAAAAGCCCAATAAATTAAGTTGGGATCGTGTTCGAAGGTCGTGTACCAAGTCTGGATGTCAAAAGAAGATGAAACAATTTCACTATGAGAAATTAACACTGTTCCGTAGTGTAAAAATGGCCTGCCAAGAAAAATGCATGTCCGCTGATAAATTCAACAAGGGCGCCGCGGGGTGCAGCGCGTGGCGCGACGTGTGTGTGAAAAAATCACAGAGTAATTTCTACTTCGCCTTGGAAAGGGTATATTTGTCCGAGGTTGTTTTTACAGGATATAAATACACAAATAGACATGATTTTGAGGGGGTGACCTAACTTGGAGAAGAAAACAAAAGGACGGAACACTCGGAAGCTTTCCATCCTTATTTCAGTATTCATTGATTTTATGTTTAAAACATTCTTTTTGATGATTGTATGAACATGAGTGGATAAGAACCCTATTGTTCTAGGGTCATGGGTGAAACATGAATGTTGATATTTGAATTTTAACTTGACGAATATGATTTTATCATATTGGGTTGGTTATTTAGTTCTGTTTTTAATTATTTTGCTGAGTAGCTAAAAACGAAATACTATCTACGAATCTAGAGTTGAACTCGAAAGTGGGAATTCTAGATTGTAAATAGAATTAAATAGAGCAAGTTCTTGAATCTTGGCATCGGGAACGGATTCGCAATTAGGATAGACATATACCTAATTGTCTTGCTTGGTTGAAATACAGGAAGTGTAAATGCATTCTTGTTAATTCTTAATTCCATAGACATATAAGCATTATGTTAGCTTGAATAGGCGAGTAAGAACTCGACAAAATCTTATGAGTAATATCAATCATGTCAATCAACAATCTAGATAAATCAATTAGTCATTTTAATCCAAGAACGTAACACGATTGTTAGCTAGCTTGTGGTTGATTTCTAGTTATTTCATTGTTTGATAGTTTTTTTAGGTAGTAAATTAGTCAATTATCTATTTTGTGAGAAATCTCTTGAATCGATATATTATTTGAGTTTGAAACAGTCAAACATTAATCATCAGTCTTCGTGGGAATGATACTCTACTCATTACTCTATTACTTGATAAACAAGTATACTTGCGTGAGTGTATTTGGTCGTAACAAGATTTTGGCGCTGTTGCCGGGGACTTAGAAATTAGCTACTTGATTGAGTTAAGCTTTTATTAGTTATTTGTTCAAGTTTTAATTTTCAGTTTGCCTTGTTTGTGTTAACGTAGGCTCTTCTCTAGAATGCGGAGGAGTATAAGCGCAAACAACCTCCTTCCTCTTGATCCTGAAATTAAATGAATACTTCACAGAGTGAGGAAGGAAGTCGAAGCTAGAACTAGAATAGAAAGAGAGTTGGATATCATAGTTCAACCACATCCAATAGAGATGTCAAGTAATGAAGAGCGTCCAGTGATAGAAGTCGCGTGACCCAATCTTGCTAATATGACTCAGGCTATTGTGAATCCTAATATCACGGGGCATTTCGAACTCAAACAGTACATGGTACAGCTGATTCAGTCCACAGGGCAATATGTGGGTCTATCTCATGAAGACCCGCAGAGGCACATTCAGAACTTCCTGGTTACAATTATCCGAACGTTTCCGAGGACTATGTCAGGCTGACATTGTTCCTTTTTCACTATTGGGGAAGCTAAGGAATGGTTGAAAAAGGAGCCCGCGAACTCAATCCCTACTTGGGATGATCTAGCAAGGAAATTCTTAATCATGTTTTTCCCCACTAAGAAGACAAAGTCACTGAGGAGCCAAATTCTTGGGTCCCAACAATGAGATAGAGAGAAACTTCGTCAAGCTTGGGAATGATACAAGAAGCTACTCAGAGACTGCCGCATCATTGTCAGACTGATGAGGTGTTGGGTCACACTTTTGTTGATGGGTTAGACGAGACATCAAAGATGAACCTTGATTCAGCTTGTGCAGGTAGTTGCATGGCGAGGCCGTATATTGAGATCCAGCTTCTGCTAAAAAACTTTACTGCTAATGATCATAATTGGCAAGGAGATGGGAACCCACGAAGATCAATTAAACAGAAAGTAACCGGTGTGATTGAGCTTGATGATTTTTCATCCATGAGAGTAGATATAGAAAAATTGGCAAATCAGATGAATAGAATGACAATGCACCAAACATAACAGATGCAACATGTACAACCGATGTCTATTTGCTGCGAACTATGTGGTGACAGTCATACGAGTGACATGTTCCCCATGATTCCTAAATCTATTTACTATGTGGGGCAATATAGCAGAGGTCTGATGAATCAGCATGCACAATATGGGAACACTTACAATCAAAATTAGAAGACTCATCCTAACTTCTCATGGGACAAAAATCAGCCGAATCAGAATCATTTTAGGCCCCAAGGAAATTTCAATCAACCTCAGAAGCCACCCCAACAAATAGAAGAGAGTACGAATGACTTGTTGAAAACGTTGTTGCTTGACAATCAATAGCTCAGGACTAATTTTAGAAATCTTGAGAGGAAACTGGGGTAGTTAGCAGCAAATTAGAATACTAGATATACAGGCGCTCTTCCCAATGATACAGAGAAGAACCCTCAAGTTAATACAGTTACACTCAGAAATGGGAGGGAACTAGAGGAAGTACCAAAGAAGAGAAAGGACAAGCCTATACGTGAGGAGAAGTTGATTCCTAAAGCAACACACGAATCAAAGAAAGATTATGCAAGTTCAGAGCCAATGGAGGCTGCAAGGCCACTGCCACCTTTCCCCCAAAGGTTGCAGAAGAAGAATGATGATCGCATATTCAACAAATTTCTCTCTATGTTGAGCCAGGTTCAATTGAATATTCCATTGGTAGATGTACTCTATGAAATTCCAAAGTATGCTAAGTACATAAAAGATATAGTGGCTCACAAGAGGAGATTGACTGAATTAGAGACAGTTGAACTTACTGAGGAGTGCATTTCAAGGTTCCAAAACAAGCTTCCTCAAAAGCTTAAGGATCCTGGCAGCTTCACCATCCCTGTGTGAATTAGTAATATCGATGTGGGTCGTGCTCTTTGTGATTTAGGGGTGAGCATAAATCTGATGCTTGTCTTTGTTCAAGCAATTGGGTCTGGGAGCTCAAAGACCAACCAATGTGATGTTGCAATTAGCTGATAGGTCCATAGACTACCCTGAAGGAGTGATTGAAAATGTGTTGCTACAAATTAGGAAATTTATCTTCCTAGCTGACTTCTTTATCATAGATTATGAGGCTGATGAACAAGTTCCAATCATATTGGAACGACCTCTCTTGGCTACTGGTGATGCAATTATTAACATGAGAGAGGAAAAAATGATTATGTGGGTGGACAACGAGGAAGCAGCCTTTAATGTCTATAAGGCGATCCAACTTCCCAGCCATTATGAGGAGCTCTCTATGATATCTTTTGTGGAGGTGGATGAGCAACTTCTTGACACGAGTGTATATCTAGATGATTCTCTAGAGAAAGCACTCATGTTGTTCGATAGCTTGGAGATTGATGATGAGGTTGAGGAGATGATGCATATCCTAGATGCATCATGTGCTTACATGCAGGGATTACACCCCTTTGAGCCCCTAAATAGGCCAAGTAAGTCTCCTCCAAAGCTGTCTATTGAAGAAGCTCCAAAATTGGAGCCTAAACCCCTGCCCCCTCACCTTCAATATGTTTATTTGGGTGGTTCTGACAATTTACCTATTATTGTTTCTTCTGACTTGTCTAAATTACAGGAAGAAAAGCTGTTGAGAGTGCTACGTGAGCACAAACGAGCAATTAGGTGGACGATGTCTGACATTAGAGACATTAGTCTAGCTTTATTCATGCATAAAATCCTCATGGAGGACGGAGACAAGCCAAGTGTAGAGCAACAACGCTGCCTATATCCAATCATGAAAGAGGTGGTAAGAAAAGAAGTAATTAAGTGGCTTGATGCACGTATTGTATTTCCAATCTCTAATAGCAAACAGGTAAGGGGGGATGACTGTAGTGGTTAATGAAAATAATGACTTGATTCCTACAAGAACTGTCACTGGGTAGAGAATTTTCATAGATTATAGAAAATTGAACAATTCCACCCGAAAGGACCACTTTCCCCTTCCCTTTATTGACCAAATGCTTGATAGATTAGCTGGCCAGGAAAACTACTATTTCCTAGATGGTTATTCAGGGTATAATCAGATTGCTATAGCTCCGGAGGACCAAGATAAAACCACATTTACGTGTCCCTATGGCACGTATGCGTTCAAGAGAATGCCCTTTGGTCTCTGTAATGCACCTACGACTTTTCAAAGGTGTATAATGGCTATTTTTACTGACATGGTTGAAAGGTTCTTAGAAGTGTTCATGGATGAATTTTCTGTGTTTGGGTGTTCTTTTGATAATTGTTTAATGAACCTTGATAAAGTGTTTTCTAGGTATGAAGAGATGAACTTGGTACTAAACTGGGAAAAGTGTCATTTCATGGTACGTGAAGGTATAGTCTTGGGGCACAAGGTGTCCAAAAATGGTTTGCAGGTGGACAAAGCAAAGGTGGAAGTGATTGAAAAATTGCCCCCACCGACATCCGTCAAAGGCATTCATAGTTTCTTGGACCATGCATGTTGTTATCGTCGTTTCATTAAAGATTTTTTAAAAATTTCTTCTCCTTTGTGCAGGCTTCTTGAGAAAGACGTCCCATTCAAGTTTGATGATGCCTGTCTGAAAGCATTTGAGGAGCTGAAGGGAAGGTTGGTGACTGCACCAATTATCATTGCCCCGGATTGGGTGCATCCATTTGAGTTGATATGCGATACGAGTGACATAGCAATCGGAGATGTTTTGGGGCAAAGGAGGGATACAATTTTTCACTCCATTTATTATGCGAGCAAAACTCTGAATCTAGCCAAGATGAATTACATTGTTACTAAAAAAGAGTTGCTTGTAGTGGTGTGGGCATTTGACAAGTTCAGATCCTATCTAGTAGGAACCAAAGTCATCGTCTACACAGATCATTCAGCTATCAGATACTTGTTTGAAAAGGAAGACGCCAAGCCGAGGCTGATTCGTTGGGTCCTCCTCTTGCAAAAATTTGACTTAGAGATCCGAGATCGAAAAAGGATAGTGAATCAAGTGGCTGATCACTTGTCCAGATTAGAAAATTGGAGTCATGTAGCTGAAGGAGGGTCGATCAAAGAAACATTTCCTAATGAGCAGTTATTAGCAATCACCTCAAGTGAAGCCCCGTGGTATGTAAATTATGTAAATTTTATTGCAAGTGGGGTGACGCCACCAGAATTGACACCCGATAATAGAAGAAGGTTTCTACATGATGTGAGGCTCTACATGTGTGATGATCCATTCCTATATAAGCAGTGTGCAGATCAGTTAGTACGAAGGTGTATCCCTGAGGAGGAGATGAATGCAATATTGCATGACTGTCATGCTTCTCCATATGGAGGTCACCATGGGGGGACAGAATTGCCCAAAAAGTGTTGCAATCGGGTTTCTATTGGCCAAAATTTTTTAAGGATGCACACGCCTTTGTTAAAAAGTGTGACAGGTGCCACAGAATCGGAAAAATCACGAAGAAGCACGAGATGCCTTTGCAAAATATTCAGGCAATGGAGCTTTTTGATGTTTGGAGGATTGATTTCATGGGACCGTTCCCATACTCTAATGGTCATAGGTATATCTTGGTGGCGGTCGACTATGTTTCTAAGTGGGTGGAGGCCGTTGCTCTTCCTACTAATGACACAAAGGTAGTGGTACACTTTGTAAAGAAGCATATCTTCACACGCTTTGGGACTCCAAGGGTGTTGATAAGCGACGGAGGAACTCACTTCTACAACAAATTGTTGAATAATGTTCTAGCAAAGTATGGAGTTAAGCACAAGGTTGCCATCTTGTGCTTAACTCCATACTTTGCGTAATTGTATAAAGAAAATACAAAGAGGTGGCATGACAAGCACATCCAACATCGCGAGTTTGAGATAGGTCAAATATTTCTCTTACTTAATTTGAGGTTGAAGCTTTTCCCCGGAGCGTTTAAGTCTCCATGAGCAGGTCCTTTCATTGTGGTAAGTGTGAGGCCTCATGGAGCGGTGGAATTGCGTGATACGAGCTCAAGTGGTACCTTCTTGGTAAATGGGCAGAGTGTAAAACATTATTGGGGTTGTGACATTGCACATCGCAAGACCTCGGTAGACTTCGCCGATCCTTGAAAATGTGTTGAGTCATGCCGCGACGTTAAATCAAGCGCTTGTTGTGAGGCAATCCACTTTGTTTTTTTTATGCTTCTAACCTTTTTTTAAATGTTTTTGTTTTATTTAGAATAGTTTAGATAACTGTACTTTAGGATTATTAGAGTTTAGGAGTTGTGAGATTTGTTTGGGCAGGTACAAGCATGAATTGGACATAAAATAACTACATAATAGAGTCGGGGTGCAACCCATGAGCTAATTATTGAAAACGAGGTGGACTCTGTGAAAAATGGCCTAATGCACCGCATGGGTCGCCGCACTATGCGCCGTGCCAGGCCAAATGGCTCTAAGGATAAAAAAATGAGCCTCTGATAAAATACACTACCACGCCACATGGGGCGTCCTGCCCAGCAACGCGGCAGTGCAAAGTAAATAAAAAAAATATTTTTTTTAGTCTTTTAATCAAAACACCCGTTCTTCCCCCCTTTTCTTTCATTCTGCCTCTGAACTCTCCCCTCTCTAACCCTCCCTAATTCCCCCATTCTCCTTCTTCTCAAATTCCTTCCACACACACACCTCCAATCCCCTCTATTCATCTTCAAGGTAAGTATTCCTCTCATCTCATATCTTTTCTTTTAGTAGTTGATTGTAGTAGTTAAGTACAACAACAACAACAACCACCCAGTATAATCCCACAAGTAGGGTCTGGGGAGGGTAGGATGTACGCAGCCTTACCCCTACCCTAGGAGGGCAGAGAGACTGTTTCAGATAGACCCTCAACTAAATAAGGTGAGACAAGCCTTGATAGCAAGTAATGGCAAGACAAATAATTAGAAAACTAAATCGAAGATAGCAACAGAGAATATGAAAGGGGTACCGATAACAAGTAATAGCAAGATAACATATTTAGAAAAGTAATTCCAAGGTAGCAAACGAGAATATGAACGAAGTACTGCTAGCAAACTACGGAATTACCGATGGCAAATAACAGCGGAACAAGACATGCAAATATAGCAAACTAAGGAAAAAGGGTACCGTACTAGCGCTAATACTCTCGATCTAGAGAAGACAAAGGGAAACGCATGACTACCTACTAACCTTCTACCCTAATCTTCAACCTCCACACCCTTCTATCAAAAGGCATGTCCTCGGTTAGCTCAAGTTGCGCCATGTCCCGCCTGATCACCTCTCCCCGAGACTTCTTTGGCCTACCTCTACCCCTCCTCTCACCTCCCAAGGCCAACCTCTCACATCTCCTGACAGGGGCATCTGTGCTTCTCCTCTTAACATGCCGGAAGCATCTCAATCTTGCCTGACACATCTTTGCCTCCACAGGGGCCACTCTCACCTTGTCCCGAATAACTTCATTCCTAATTCTATCCAACCTAGTATGCCCACACATCCATCTCAACATCCTCATTTTCGCTACTTTCATATGCTGGACATGAGAGTTTTTAACTGGCCAACACTCTACCTCATACAACATAGTCGGTCTAACTACTACCTTGTAGAACTTACCCTTAAGTCTCAACAACACATTCTTATCACACAAGACACCGGAAGCGAGCCTCCACTTCATCCACCTTGCTCCGATACGGTGTGTGACATCCTCAAATATCTCTCCATCCTTCTGAATTATAGATCCCAGATACTTGAAACTCTCTCTCCTGGAAATGACTTGCGTATCGAGTCTCACATCCCCGTCCGCCTCCTGGGTAATCCCGCTGAACTTGTACTCCAAGTATTCTTTCTTGGTCCTGCTCAACTTGAAACTCTTAGACTCCAGGGTCTGTCTCCAGACCTCCAGCCTCTCGTTAACACCACCTCGCACCTCTTCGATCAGGACTATGTCATCCGCAAATAACAAGCACCAAGGCACCTCCCCTTGAATGTGACGCGTCAAAGAATCCATCGCCAGGGAAAACAAAAACGGGCTAAGTGCTGATCCCTGATGCAACCCCATCTCAACTGGAAAGTAATCAGAGTCTCCTCATGTTGTCCTAACCCATGTTTTAGCTCCATCATATATGTCCTGAATCACTCTAATATATGTTATAGAAACTCCTCTAGCCTCCAAACATCTCCATAGAACCTCTCTCGGGACTTTATTATAGGCTTTCTCTAGGTCAATGAACACCATATGCAAATCCTTCCTTACCGCCCTACACAATGTGAATGGCCTCAGTAGTCGACCGTCCCGGCATGAAACCAAACTGGTTCTCGGAAATGGACACACACCTCCTCAACCTTTCTTCAATCACCCTCTCCCACACTTTCATCGTATGGCTTAACAACTTGATACCCCTATAGTTATTGCAATTTTGGACATCCCCCTTGTTCTTGTACAACGGGATCATCGTACTCCGCCTCCACTCTTCGGGCATGATTGTAGTAGTTAAGTATTTTTAGTTTATTTTGAACCAAACCCTATGTAAATTTAGTTGTGCAATTTGTTAGTTTCTTTGCCTATTATGGTCGAAAATGGTGCTTAACTTGTGGAGTGTTCACTGTTCTTGTGATTATGGAAGATTTTTGGTGTGTTTTGATGGTGTGGAATTAATTTATGTTGAATCTTGGTAGGGGATGCCCTTATAGCCGAAAATTAGTGAAGTTGGTGAAAAAAATTATAAACTTGGTGTTATTGTGAAGATATAGTGATGTTGTGATTGTGGTGTGAGGTGAGTTTTCTTTGGTTGTATGGTGAGTCTACCCCAAATTGAATTGACAATAAAAAGGTGCAAGATATGCCCACATTATGTTTGTTGAAATGTCTTAGGGACATAAAATTGTGTAGTGTTGCAAATTGAGAAAAAATATGCTTGATGATAAGTGTGGGGTGGGATGCCATGTTTTATGCTGTAAAACTTTAACTTGTTAGCCCCAAGTTCTAAGTGATTGACCCCCCATGCTCATGTGTTACTAGGTGCCAAATGAGGTGTCCGATTTATGCTATTATGCTTGTGTAGTGTTGTATTGTATCTTAATTTGTTAGTAGTGAATTAGACTAAATTCTTGTATTTTTTTTTGGTTTTTTTATTTTCGTGATTACTAGTTTATCTTCTTAATTTTGTCTCTTACACTAGTGTTATCCGTGGTTCTATGTTGGAATGTTGTGTTGGTGGTTGAGTGGGCTGCTAATTGCTTGTGGCGTACTTCCAATGGGGTAGTCTGAGTCCCCGATATACATTTTACTTGTGAACATGCCAATAACATAAGTGTGGGGTGATTACCCCATTTGGTCTTGCTTTGTTTTACGTGTTGTGGCTAATATTTTTCTTCTTATGCAGGTACAATGTCTCGCCACCTAAGCAAACACTCTAATACAGGTTCTTCCTAGGTTGTCACTAGTAGCCGTCGAGAAGGTAGGCGGGCACCTCCCCCCGCCCCAATAGAGGAGGAAGATGAGCGCATTGATCCTGATGTGGATGTGATGCCAGAGTGCAAATTTGGCATTCAGGCTGTCCCAGCCCATGCTCGACACTGGTTCCAGACATTTGTCCCTACGGTGAACCCAGAGCCTGAAGTTGCTATTGACGATAGGAAGTTAGCCCGCAAATATAGTGAGATATACAACAACATTCGGGCTTTAGGTTTTTGTCAGTCTGTTCTGTTCAGGTGATGCGGTGAACGAGAACCTGGTCAAGGAAGTTTATGCCAACTGGCAAACTGAGGCCAACCTGGATGTTGTGTACGAAGTACGGGTATTAGATAAAGTGATTACATTCTCTTCCAAAGTGATCAATCGGATTATGGGCTTCACAGAGCATTCCCACATGCTCTTTCAGAGGTTTCTCCGTCGGCCAAACTATCCGGCTATCCGCCGACAGCTTTGTGGTGCTGACTCTTCTGCCGCATGGACGCGAGATGTGAATGAATTCCACAAAGACATGAAGAAGGGAACATTCCAGAGCCCGGCCAGGGTTGTTTTGCGGTTAATTAATGCCTAAATCATACCCACTCAAACTGACACTGATGTCTCACGGCTCAAAGTGTGTTTGATATATGCCTTGTTGACACGGATGCAGTTGGATCTTGGAAAAATCATGTTGTCGCACATGGCTCGAGTACGACCACTTGGGGCCTGCCGCCTACACTACCCGAGTATGATCACTTGGTTATTGCGGGCGCAACTTGTAGAGGAGGAGTTTCACTATGACCAGACCATCCCAGTGACATATCCTATCAAGGACTATGATGTCACGTCAGTGATAGATCCTCCTGCTGCTGTTAATTTGGACCAGAGGCTTGTTCGTGTTGGGGAGACACTGTAGCTGTTTTTTGCTCACTTGCGCCTTCGCTCTGAAGGGGGGGGGGGGACGGACTTGGAGGAGTTGCACCAAGATCACCCCCTTTCTGTTGTCACTCAATAGTGGTTGGGATTGGCAAGAAGAGGACAGTTGCCACCAGATGAGGATGTTAACTCCGTTCCCTCCGATGATGAGGAGTATTTGTGCACCTTCGAGGGTGCTGATGATTAGGCCACGGGCCTCAGGGGAGTCACCTTTTCACTCTTGATTTTACTGTTTTGCATTGGGGACAATACAGTCTCTTAAATGTGGGATGTGGTTCTCCTATTTGATTGTATTTGTATTTGTACTTGTTTTTTTTCTATTTGCTAGTTGGTTTTGTTTGATTTATTTCGTGTTTTTGTAGACAATATGGTCTGTAAAATATAATTCTAAATTCTATCGGTATGTAATAGTTAGTAATGAAATGTTTAGTTTCGACTCTTCCCGATGATGGATTTCGTCGACTGGTTTCTTGAGGGAGATGAAGTCGAAAGATATGAAAAAAAGAATAGAAAAAATTTGAAAATCCAAAAAAATGTCTTTTATTTTAAGTATTTTATATTTTTTAGGTAGTGTAACAATTTCCCCTTGGTTTTTCTTTGTGCCACGGTTCTTTTTCAAGGGGTTTGCTTGAACCAGGTGTAGTTAAACCTTTTTATTTTATAGGAATAAAGAATTTTGAGTCACAGTGCTAATTTAAAGAATCAATTTTTCTTGACTGCATATGCTTTGAGAGTGGTAAGTTCCTTAGTTGTGACACCTAGGCTCAATTCTTGACTCTTAAATAAGTGCCTTAAATTGTGTGATTATAACTTTGCTTAACTACTTTGACTAGAGAGTCGGGAAAGATTTAATCTTAAGTGAGTTATGTGCCAATGTGTGAGTGAGGTTTTTGTGATATTTTGTGCATTGTATTTGATGTCTAGAACTTGCCATGTGTGTATGCAAAGCAAAATAGTAGTCTTATTCAGTCTAGAAAGTGATATAGGCATTTCTTTGTTGAGCCAGTTATATGTCTGTGACCTACCTGATTGAATGTATCTTAGTTAAACCCTTTGAGCCTGTAATCATTTTTTTTTGGCACCATTACAAGCCTTACCCAATTGTTTGAATTAACCATCTATTTGAATCTGTTCACCTCTCATGAGCACTTGAATTGTGATGAACTTCGTAAAAGTTAAAGTGGAGGTTGGTTTGGGTTTTTGAGTGGAACTATAGAAAAAGGAGAAAGGTGCAGTATTTGAAGAAAACAAAATAAAAATAAAAATTGTGAGAGTCACTGGTAGAAAATTGAAAAAAAAATAAACTTTTGCCAGTGGTATTTCTTATCTACTTTATGCTTAAAGATCTGGGGAGTTTGATGGTATCATGTATAAAGTTCGGGGTTGGTTCAACGTAGGAGTGGGGTTTGGATTGTGAAATTGTATATGTATCAAAGTGCTCAGGGAGGTGTAGCCACTATATCTATATGTATCCAACCCATCCCGCAGCCTACATTATAACCAATTAAAGTCCTACTTGATCCTTGACTAAATGAACTCGATTACTAGAATAATACACTACGGGCAAGCCTACGGTACGCCTTCTGTTGTACATGAATTTTGATTCTGAGAGTGAGTTAATTCTTTCTATCTTGAGTTCCTAATTTCTCTTGAACGATATTGTGAGTGGAACTATTCTCTATTGTTTGCGTGATGGCACATGATTTGCGAAGGTAAGGTAACGCCTTTGACCTCTGTGTTAGAGTAAGTGAGCAGGTTATAAAACATACGTGGTACTTTTGAGTCGAGTCTTGAGGGTGGGATGTTAGGATATGGTGCTCACTCTACTTTAAATATTCTTGGCATGGTGTGTTAGGGAGGTTATTTGATGAAAAGGTCATCCTTATGTGAAGTGTAGTTTTATTGCTCGAGGACGAGCAATGGTCTAAGTGTGGGATGTTGATGCTAGGCTAGAAACTCGTGTTTTAGCTGTAGTATTGCACTCTAATTAATGTATTTTACGTGTGTTTGAGAATAATGATAGTGAAATACACTTAGTACGTGTTTTATGCCTTGTAGGAAGTGATTCCGAGTTCAAAAGTTAATTTGGAGCTTTGAAGTTTAAGTAAAAGTCGGGATCGTGTTCGGAGGTCGTGTACCAAGTCTGGATGTCAAAAGAAGATGAAACAATTTCACTCTGAGAAATTAACACTGCTGCACCACATGGGGGGGGGGGGGGGCAGGGCACGACGCGGCAGTGTAAAAATGGCCTGCCAAGAAAAATGCATGTCCGCTGATAAATTCCACAAGCGCGCCGCAGAGTGTGGTGAGGGGTGCGGAGTGTGTGTGTGAAAATCGCAGAGTAATTTCTACTTCGCCTTGGAAAGGGTATATTCGTATGGGGTTATTTAGACACGATATAAATACACAAATAAACACGATTTTGAGGGGGTGACCTAACTTGGAGAGGAAAACAAAAGGACGGAACACTCGAGAGCACAGATTTAATCAATATTTCCATCCTTATTCCAGTATTCATTGATTTTATGTTTAAAAATATTATTTTTGATGATTGTATGAACATGAGTGGCTAAGAACCCTATTAATCTATGGTCATGGGTGATACACGAATGTTGATGTTTGAAGTTTAAATTGACGAATTGGATTTTATCATATTGGGTATTTTATTTAATTCTGTTTTTAATTTTTTTGCTGAGTAGCTAACAGTGAAATACTATCTACGAATCTAGAGTTGAACTCGAAAGTGGGAATTCTAGATTGCATATAGAATTAAATAGAGCAAGTTCTTGAACCAGGGCATCGGGGAACAAATTCGCAATTAGGATAGACATATACCTAATTTCCTTGCATGGTTGAAATACCAAAAGTGTAAATGCATTCTTTTTAATCTTAATTCCATGGACATATAGGCATTAAGTTAGCTTGAATAGGCGAGTAAGAACTCGACAGATTCTAATGAGTAATATCAACCTTGTCAATCAACAATCTAGATAAATCAATTAGTCATTTTAAGCCAAGAACGCAACACGATTATTAACTAGCATGTGACCCTAGAATATCTTCTCCTACTGAATCGAGGTCGGAGTCCGTATGGTGATTTTGGACTTAGGAGCATGTCCAGAAAATTATTTGGAGGTCCGTAGTGGAATTAGGCTTGAAATGTCGAAAGTTAAATTTTTGGGAAGTTTGACCGGGGGTTGACTTTTTGATATCGAGGTCAAAATCTGATTCTGGAAATCGGAATAGCTCTGTCATGTAATTTATGACTTGTGTGCAAAATTTGAGGTCAATCGGACGTGATTTGATAGGTTCCGGCATCATTTGTAGAAATTGGAAGTTTCAAAGTTCATTAGGCTTGAATCTATATGTGATTCGTGTTTTAATGTTTTTGGATGTGATTTGAAGACACGACTAAGTTCGTATGATATTTTAGGACTTGTTGGTATATTTGGTCGGGGTCCCGGGGGCCTTGGGTGAGTTTCGGACGGCTAACGGATCAATTTTGGACTTGGCATTTCAGCTGAAGAATGATGGTTTTTCTGTCACTGGTTTCCTTCTATGCGATTGCGTGAGAAAGTCCGCGATCACATAGGCTTGTTTGGACAGAGGTGAAATTGTTCTATGCGATCATGTGAAGGCAACCGTGATCGCGTAGGCTTATTGAGGCAGTGTCAATTTTGTTCTTCGCGATTGCGTGAAGAGGGCCGCGATCGCGTAACTGTGGGAGCCTGTTATTCGCGAAAGCGTGAAGAAGGTCGCATCCGCGTAGAGGAAACAGAGCAGGAGTGAGGTCACACATTTGTGCTTCGCGATCGCGTGGGCGAGTCCGCGATCGCGTAGGCCTGGGAAGCTCGTTCTTCGCGTTCGCGTGTGTTATGCTGAGGTCGCGTAGTGAAGTTTTGGGGGCGGTGTATTTTGGACTTCGCGATTGCATAACCTTGTACGCGATCGCATAGTGTTATTTTGGCAGTGGAGATGTTGTGCTTCGCGATCGCGGGACTTGGTTCGCAATCGCATAGAAGAAATAACTGGGCAGAGAGTTTAAGTTCTGAAATTTTGACTTCGTCCCATTTTCCATTTTTGACGGATTGGAGCTCGGGAAGAGGCGATTTTCGGGAGTTTTTCAAGAAAAATAACGGGATAAGTGTTCTTAACTCAATATTGGTCAAATTACCTGAATCCATGGTTGTTTTTAACATTTAATTAGTGAATTAAGTTGGAAAATTATGAAAACCCTCTTGGTTAAATTTGAATATTTGAGGGTTGAGTTGATGTCGTATTTTAGTAGAATTTGTATGGTTACACTTGTAATTGGATGGGTTGTCGGATTTTGTGAGTTTCGTCAGATTCTGAGACGTGGGCCCCACAGGCAATTTTTGAGTATAATTTCGGATTTTGTGAAAATATTAGTATTTTGATATGAAATTAATTTCAATATATTTTATTGACCGAATCGAATTAATTGTGGCTAAATTCGAGGCGTTGGAGGCCAATTCACAAGGCAAAGGCATAGCGGAGTAAAGAATTACATGGATTGAGGTAAGTAACACTTCTAAACTTGGTTCTGAGGGTATGAGTCCCCGAATTTTGTATGATATGAATTGTTTAGAGGTGAGACACATGATAGGTGATGAAAATGTAGACGTGCACCACAGAAAGTGTGTCTTGAATAAATCCTGTGAAGTAGCAAAATTAAAGAATCATGTTATTATCTTAACATGTAGCACATGTTAGAGGAATTAAGCTGAGGCTAGTAATAAAGATCATGTTTAGGCTATGTACCGATATTTTAGGACCCATGGAGTCGTGATGCTATTGAATTAATTATTCTAAAATATACATTTCACACTCAGAAATAATTGTCCATTGTGAGGATATTTAGGGGATTGAGTTGCGCAACGTAGCAGGACATTTGGCCTTATATATGTTATTATTAAATGGATCAGGGCTGCCCGCCTGCAATAGGCCATATTGGCTTTATATCAAGCTTTGGCTGAAGGAGCCCCTCCGAGAGTCTGCACACAGCCCCAGTGAGCGCGCTCGACTTATAGCGCTTGGGCAGAAGGAAACCCTCCGGACTCTGTAGACCCCCAGTGAGCGTAGATGATTATATATAATCGGGATGGACTTCCCAGGGCATAAACCTGCCTTACTTACGATGATTATATATATTCGGGATGGACTTTCCAGGGCATGGACTTGTCTTACTTACGATGATTATATATATATAATAAATGGTAGGAGTGCCTAGATTGGAGTGGAAGGGTTTTAGGAGTGCTATATTTGAAATTGTGAGATTTATTCCGCTGAATTTAATTATTTTATTTTCAAATTTAAAAGAAATGGTAGTTTATTGGGATTTTTGGCTTGCCTAGTATTGAGATAGACGCCATCATGATTGGTGAGATTTTTGATCGTGACACAAATGTTCTTTCAATTTTCTTAGTTGATTCTCCACTAAATCTCTATCATTTTATTTATGCTTTTGTTATTTTGTTTCCTCGTTCGTATCACATGCCCTCCTTGATTGCCATGCCAAGACTGTTACCTTAGCGATGCCAGAGTTGCCTAGATTGGAGTGGAAGGGTTCGTTTGTCAGTGCATCTAGCCGGGTTATCTCTTTTCTGAAGGCTTGGCATATGGTCGAGAAAGGGTGTTTGGCTTATCTAGCTTATGTTCAGGATACTACCGCGGAGACTCTGACGATTGATTCAGTGCTAGTAGTCCGGGAATTCTCCGATGTGTTTCCTTCTAACCTTTCAGGCATGCCACCAGATCGTGATATCGATTTCTGCATTGACTTGGCTCTAGGTACCCAGCCTATATCTATCCTGCCATTCCTTATGGATCCGAAAGAGTTGAAGGAGCAGCTTGAGGAGTTGCTATCAAAGGGGTTCGTCAGACCAAGTGTATCATCTTTGGGTGCACCAGTGCTATTTAAGAAAAAGAAAGATGGGACTATGCGGTTGTGCATTGATTACCGCCAGTTGAATGAAGTTACCATTAAGAACAAGTACCCATTTCCACATATTGATGATTTGTTTGACCAGTTGCAGGGTGCTAGTGTGTTATCTAAGATAGACTTGAGATCGGGGTACCATCAGTTAAAGATTCAGGACTCGGATGTTCCGACGACTGCCTTGCGTACTAGATATGACGATTATGAATTTCTAGTGATATCCTTCGGCTTGACTGATGACCTAGCGGCGTTTATGAATTTGATGAACAGGGTGTTAAGGCCCTATATTGATTCGTTTGTCATTGTCTTCATAGATGACATTTTGATTAACTCACGTAGCATGGAGGAGCACGAGCAACATTTGAGAGTGGTGCTTCTGACCTTGTGGGAACATAAGCTATATGCTAAGTTCTCCAAGTGTGAGTTTTGGCTAGATTCTGTAGCATTCTTGGGGCATGTTGTATCAGGTGATGGTATTAAGGTAGATCCCAAGAAGATTGAGCCAGTTCAGAGTTAGCCTCGACCTACGACAGCAACCGAGATTAGGAGCTTCTTGGGGTTAGCAGGTTATTATCGCCAGTTTGTTGAGGGCTTCTCATCTATTGCAGCACCTTTGACTAGACTGACCCAGAAGGGAGCTCCATTTTGCTAGTCCGATGATTGTGAGAAGAGCTTCCAGAAGCTCAAGACAGCTTTGACTACAGCACCACTTCTAGTGTTGCCTTCCGGTTCGGGGATGTAGATTGTGTATTGCGATGCTTCACGCGTTGGCTTGGGTTGTGTATTGATGCAGGAGGGGCGAGTTGTTGTGTATGCTTCACGTCAGCTGAAGCCCTATGGGGTGTCCTGTATGGTTTACACTGATCATCACAGCTTGCAGCATTTGTTCAAGCAAAGGGATCTCAATTTCAGGCAGCGCAGATGGCTTGAGTTACTGAAGGATTATGATATCACCATTCTTTATCATCCGGGCAAGGCGAATGTGGTCGTGGATGCCTTGAGTAGAAAGGCAGAAAGTATGGGTAGCTTGGCATTCATTTCAGCGGAGGAGAGGCCACTAGCTTGGTATATTCAGTCCTTGGCTAACAGACTTGTGAGGTGTGATATTTCAGAGCCCAGCCGAGTTATTGCATGCGTCATTGCCCAGTCTTAACTATTGGAGCAGATCAAGGATCGAAAATTTGATGATCCGCACTTGATGGTCCTCAAAGAGACGGTATTGCAGGGTGGTTCCAAGGAGGTTTCTATCGGCGCGGATGGTGTTTTGCGACTCCAAGGTCATCTATGTGTTCCTAATGTCGATGGCTTAAGGGAGAGGATTCTAGAGGAGGCGCACAATTCTCGACATTCCATTCATCCAGGTGTTACGAAGATGTATCGCGACCTGAGGCAGTGGCAGCGGATGAAGAAAGACATAGTTGAGTATGCAGCTAGATGCCTAAATTATCAGCAGGTGAAATATGAGCACCAGAGGCCAGGAGGCCTACTCCAGTAGATGACTATACCTGAGTGGAAGTGGGAGCGCATTACTATGGACTTCGTAGTTGGGTTGCCGCGGACTTTGCGGAAGTTTGATGCAGTTTGGGTCATTGTTGACAGATTGACCAAGTTGGCACACTTCATTCCGGTTGTGACTACGTATAATTCAGAGAGGTTGGCCCAGATTTATATTCAGGAGATAGTTCGGTTGCATGGTGTGCCTGTTTCCATCATATGAAACAAAGGCCCTCAGTTTACTTCGTATTTCTAGAGGGCAATATAGAGTGAGTTGGGAACCCGTGCAGAGCTCAACACAGCATTTTATCCACAGTTCGACAGGCAGTCGGAGCGCACGGTTCAGATCTTGGAGGACATGTTCAGAGCATGTGTGATTGATTTTGGAGGGCAGTGGGATCGATTTTTGCCTTTGGCCGAGTTTGCTTACAACAATAGCTACCAATCCAGCATCAAGATGGCTCCCTTCGAGGCATTATATGGTCGGCGATGTCGTTCTCCCATCGGGTGGTTTGAGCCAGGCGAGGCTAAGTTATATGGTACTGATTTGGTGAAGGAGGCCTTGGAAAGGTAAATAATATTTAGGAGCAATTTCGCACAGCACAGTCCAAACAGACGAGTTACGCGGATCAGAAGGCGCATGACTTATCATTTATGGTGGGTGAGAAGGTTCTCTTGAAAGTCTCGCTGATGAAAGGGATTATGAGGTTCGGGAAGAAGGGCAAGTTGAGCCCAAGGTTTATAGGCCCATTTGAGGTATTGAGACGAGTTGGAGAGGTTGCTTATGAGCTTGCTTTGCCTCCTAGTCTATCGGGAGTTCATCCGATCTTCCACGTGTCTATTCTTCGGAGGTATCATGATGACTTCTTGCATGTGTTAGACTTCAGCACGATTCAATTAGATGAGAGCATGGGTTATGAGGAGGAGCCAATTGCCATTGTTAATAGACAGGTTTGCCAGTTGAGATCCAAGCGGATCTCCGCGGTAAAGGTTCGGTGGAGGGGCCAACCAGTCGAGGAGGCGACTGGGAGTCTGAGGAGGACATGCGGAGCAGATATCCACACTTATTCAGCACTCTAGGTATGATTCTAAACTCGTTTGAGGACGAACGTTTGTTTAAAAGGTGGAGAATGTAATGACCTGAATAGTGGTTTTTCTTTCTAGAACCCCGTTCCTCTAAAAAAGACTTCCTCTAGGTGTTTTTACTGTTTTATGACTTGCTGGGATGGTTAGTTCGAGATTTGGAAGGGTTGAAATCGGAACATTTGGTTTCTTAAGGTTGGCTAAAAAGGCTAAGTTTGACTTCGGTCAACATTTTGAGAAAACGACCTCAGAATCGAGATTTGACGGTTCCAATAGGTTCGTATGATGATTTTGGACTTGGGCGTATGTTTGGATTGGGTTTTGGATGACCCGGAAGCGTTTCGGCGCCTAATAGTGAAAGTTAGTTCCTTGAAGGTTTTTGAAGTTCTTTAAATTTGGTTTGGAGTAGGTTTTGGTGATATCGAGGTCCGAATGGAACTCCGAGACCTGGAATAGTTCCGTAATGTCATTTAAGACTTGCACGCAAAAATTGGTGCCATTCTGGGTAGTTTAAGTACGTTTTGGCACATTGGGAGTAAATTGAAGAACTTGAAGTTCATATTTTTGATTAAATTGGTTTGGGGTGTGATTCGTAGTTTTGATGTTGTTTTATGCGTTCCGAGAGCTTGAGCAAGACCGTTTTATGATTTCAAACTTATTGGTATGATTGGACGGGGCCTCGGGGCCCCCGGATGCTATTCAGACGATGCGCGGATTGAGTTTGAAACTCAAAAGGGCTACTGGTTACAGCGGTTCTGGTGTAATCGCACTTGCGAGCTTTGGGCCGCAGGTGAGAGGGTTTGGTCGCAGAAGCGGCTCTGGTGCGTTTGTCCGGGGACCACAAGTGCGGAATTTCATGCGCACCCGCGAACGCGTAGGTGCGAGGAAGAAGGGCGCCGGTGCAGGCCAAGGCACAGAAGCGGCACGCTTGCCACCGAAGCAGGATCTTGTCAGCAGAAGCGGCCCTCACTGGGCTTGAAGGCCTCCGCTAAAGCGGACCAAGCACCGCAGGTGCTGTATCACAAATGCGGCCAGGGCACCGCAGATGCGAAGATCGCTGGGTAGAAGGGGTTCATTTATTACGGGACTTAAGCCATTTCTAACCCATTTCTCTCACTCTTTGGGTGGTTTTGGAGCTTCTTGAGAGTTTCACCTAGCACTTTGAGGTAAGTAACGTCTACTCAATATTAGTTTAAAACATAGATTATGGGTAGATTTAAACATGTAAATTTGGGAAATTTATGGGTTAGAAGAAAAACCTAGGTTTTGATAAAAATGGGATTTGACCACGGAATTTAGTAAAAATCACATATTTTAGTTCATGAGATTATGGGTAACAAATCACATATTTTAGTTCATGAGATTATGGGTAACAACTTTATTCGAAAATTTCCGAAATCCGGGCGCGTGAGCCCGAGGGTGAATTTTGGAATCTTACATTTAGTGTTGCGTAACTCTTTAATAGTTGGAATACGAACTTTTGAACATGTATTGATTAGTTTATATACTATTTGATTAGTTTTTGATTGTTCGGCACCGAATCGAGGGTTTGAGCATAATCTTGGACCGAAAAATAGGCTTTGAGGCGAGGTAAATCTCTTTTCTATTGACGATAGGTGAACTTAATCAATATGTACTTCTATTTGTGGGGCTACGTACATACGAGGTGATGAGAGTCCGTGCATAGATACTATTCATGCTTATGTCCGGGTAGATTTAGGTTTACACCATGCTTTATTGATACTGTTGCTTGTTTATGCTTACTAGTTGTCTAGAATAAAGCTGAGGTTGAGGATTTCAATATTTTAAAGGTTTCTAGTTGAATTTCTTATTTTGAAAAGAATTGAGGGATATTATGATAACTTGAGAAAATCTATGTTCAACCGCGTCGCAAGTATATTCCGCGAGCAAGGTAAATTTCCACTACTCTCATAGGAGCGGGTCGTTCACCTCGACAGGTTAATAGATGCATCTATGGTTTGTGTTTTTTGACCCTCGGCAGTGCACAATATATGTATATGTATATTTGGATCGGGCCGTACGTCCATGGCATAATTCGTGCATAAAGATATTGGAAGCCCTTTTATATTTAATATTGTTTCATTGGCTAGAGAGGTGAAATGGTTATATGAGGTAAATGACTTAGTTCCTACTTGCGATAAAAGGGATTGTTTATTTATTTCCTGCTCTGAGTTCTATTATCAATATTATATATCATGTTTAATTAGAACTTCATATTATTATATTGTTGACCCATAGTAAGTGTCGAAGCCGACCCCTCGTCACTACTTCTTCAACGTTAGACTAGATACTTACTGGGTACATGTTGTTTATGTACTCACGCTACACTTCTGCACTAGATGTGCATGATCTAAGGCAGGTGCATCTGGATATCAGTCCGGCGCGCACACTTGACTCCAAGTACGAGACTACACAGTGAGCTACCCTTCCGAGCTATTCTGCAGCAGCCGAAGTCTTTATGTTATTATTGTTCTATCTATTTTATTTCAGATAGTACAGTAGTAATCTTTTGTATATTCTACTAGTAGCCCATACTCTTGTGATACCACGTCTTGGCACACACACTAGTAGACTCTGGTTCTGGTTTTATTTCATGATCATGATTTATGACGACCCGACCGGTCGTCTCAAGGGTTGTAGACCCGTTTCCCCATTTTCTACTTCTATGGTGTTCCTCAGCTGTTACATGTCTTACCGGATTGGTTGGTTCGGGTCCGGAGTGATGTCAGAGTGAATTGAGACACTTAGTCTCTTAATTAGAAGCTTAAGTTGAAAAAGTCGACCGGATGTCGACTTATGTGTAAACGACCTCGGATTTGAATTTTGATGGTTCTGTTAGCTCCGTTAGGTGATTTTGGACTTGGGAGCGCGTCCGGAATGTGATTTGGAGGTGTGTAGTAGAATTTGGCTTGAATTGGCGAAGGTTAGAATTTTGGCGAATTTGACCGGCAATGGAAATTTTGATATCGGGGTCAGATTTGATGTCCGGGAATTGGAGTGGGTTCGTGGTGTCATTTATGACTTGTGTGCAAAAATGAGGTCAATCGGACGGGGTTTGATAGGTTTCGGCGTAGTTTGTGGAAATTGGAAGTTTAGAAGCTCTTTAGGCTTGAATCCGGGTGTAATCCGTACTTTTGATGTTTTTTGGGGTGATTCGAGGATTCGACTAAGTTCGTATTTGGTTATATGACTTGTTGGTATATTTGGTTGAGGTCCCATGGGCCTCAGGTTGATTTCGAGTGGTTAACGGACCAAGTTTTGGAGTTAGAAGGTTGCTGAGTTTTCTAGTGTTCTGGTATTTTGCACTTGCGGTGGGGAGCCCGTAGGTGCGGACCCATAGAAGAGAAGAGGGGGCCGCAGATGCGGGCAAGGCTAGGCTGGACTGGAGGTGTAGGTGCGACAAAGAGGGCGCATATGGCCCGCACATGTGAAAAGGGAAAATTTGGTCATTTTCGCAGAAGCGGACGAAGGGCCGCAGAATCGACTCCGTAGGTGCGAGACCTGGAGCGCAGGTGCGAGCCTAATGGTTTAAGTGAATTCTGCAGGTGCGGATATTTTGGCGCAGGAGCGGCTCTGCAGGTGCGAAAATTAGGCCGCAGGTGCGAAAGGCCTGGGCATAACATATAAATACGCGACTTCGAGAATTTTCACCATTTTCACATTTTGAAACTCGGATTTTGGAGGGTTTCGAGGAGGATTTTGAAGTGATTACTGAGGTAAGCTCCTTGTGTCTATTTGTCTTCAATAACGATGTTTCCCTACTGATTTTGCACCTAATTAGTGAGATTTTGAAGTGAAATTTGGGGGTTTAGGGCTTGAGAATTGGAGAATGAATTTTTGGGATTTGGATGACCAAATGGTGCCGAATTTTGATAAATTTAGTATGGTTAAACTCGTAAGTGTATGGGCTTTCAGGTTTTGTGACTTTTGTCGGATTTCGAGACGTGAGCCCGGGCGGCGGGTTGAGCCTATTTCGGATTTTGGTTTAGAATTTTATATTTTTCTAATGGAATTGATTCCTTTAGCTTATACCGCTGGAATTAAAACATGGAACCTCTGAATCATGTACTGAGAAAGCCTTCTTTCAAGTCGTTTACTGCCCTGACACATAGACGGGCATTTTACCATTTCATAAACACTGTGCGATAACAACGCACGAATCGTCATAACAATCAATGCCAAATCTCTAAACCTTAGGTAGTACTGATACTTAATTTGAAATGATAGAGCGGCCTTTCGTAAGGCGACGACAATAGCCCAATTAATTACACAGGGAGAAGCATCATGTACTACATCTGTAGTACCATTAAAAATTTCCTCGATTCCCAATTTATAACAAGCGTTTCACATCGCATAAGATTGAATAGGAAGGAAATGTAGGCATAAGCCTCAAAGGAACCGAATCGCACGATGAGGAATCAAAAAGGGAAGTATTCCTAACAACTTTGTAGCCTCTCAAAGATAAGCACATACGTCTCCGTACCGATCCGCAAGACTCTACTAGACTTGCTCATGACTCGTGAGACTTACGTGAACCTAGTGCCCTAATACCATGTTGTCATGATCCAAAAAGGTCGTGATAGTGCCGGACACCACTATCAGGCAAGCTAACCATAATCAATTAACTTAATTACCCATTTTAGTATTTTTGAAATAAAAATTTCTTCAATGAAATAGTAAAGATAAAACTCATAGAGTAAATGATAAATATTTTTAGCAACTAAATTTCTAAACAATTCACAGCCATTCCCAAAATCCGGTGTCACAAGTGCATGAGCATTTACTAGGGAATTAAAAATAAAATACAGCATCTGTCCAGAATACAAATTAGACAGGAAAATATAATAACACTGAAGGAGACTCAGTTAGCTATGGATCGTAATATAGAATGCAGCTCACTTATGTCGCCACAATTATTAACCACACCTCTGCGCCCACAAGGCCGCTATACATATATGTACCTGCCCAATAAAATGTACAGCAGATGAAGTATGAGTAAGAAAACAACGTGCACTGAGTAAGTATCAAGCCTAATCTCGAAGTGGTAGAGACGAGATAGCCGACTTTGACACTCACTATGGGTCAATAATAATAATTGAAATAAAACTAGAATATCTAAATCAGCATGATTCAAAAAATTTACAATAATTAATTTAACCAACAGAAATAATCAAATTCCTTCAAATGCAACAATTCTCAATATATTAATTAAATTCCTTCAATTCAAATAATTTCAAATTTATCAATTAATCTCATTTACAGGAATAACAATTAATTCCTTAACAAGCAGGAATAATAATTCATTAAATTCCAAGGATTCTCCAATTTATCAATTAGCTTCGCAAGCTAAAATAAACTATTAAGGTATCGTGTAATTATTATTATTAAGCACGATTTCTGTCGAAGTGGTTCGGCCCGATCCAGAGTGTCGTGTACACTGCCGAGGGAAGTACGACATGATCCATAGATGCATCTATCTTGCCGAGGCGTTCGGCCCGCTCCACAAGAAAGGAAGACATTTTTCTTATGTACCTCCGAGAATAAGAGTATGTTTATTATAAGATAAATTCGAGAGAAAGAATAATTTTTTTTAACAATTAATTAATTTAAATAGAAAATCAAGCATATTAGATTTCCATCCTTTAATATCTTTATCTAACAATTCACAATATATTTATATATATCAATTAATATTAATTAAATAAAGAATACAATTTACACAAGTAATTCATGCTTTGAGTCCTAAACTACCCGAACTTTAGAATTAATAGAAGCTACGCACGGACTCTCGTCACCTCGTGCATACGTAGCCCCCGTAATTAGCAATAATTATTCAATTTAATCCCCATGGGGTAATTTTCCCCTCACAAGATTAGACAATAGACTTATCTCGTCTCAAAGTTCACTTTCTGATTACCACGTCGCGTTGAATTCTCTATTCGACGCCGAAAATCCAAAACTATCCAAATATTATACAAAATAATTAATATATGCTAAATGATTCAAAATTTATCTATTAAATAAATTATGTTATCCAAAATGGTAAAATTTCTAAAATTCAACCCGGGCCCACGTGCTCGGATTCTGGAAATTTTCGGATGAAAATGTTACCCATATTCTCATGAACTTAATTATATAATTTCTACCCAATTCTATAACTATTTACGTGGTTAAAATCTCATTTTTATAAAAATCTAGGTTTTTCATCTAAATCTTTGATTTCTAAGATTTACTAGTTATAATCTACTTATAATCTATGTATTTAACTCAAGGAGTGTAGAATTAACTTACCTCCGAGTTGTTAGTTGAAAACTCCTCACAAAGAGCTCTGAAATCGCCCAACAATGGACGAAAAATAAAAAGAAATGGACTGAGTTTTCGTCCATTTTAAGGTTCTGCCCAGACAGGTGTTTTGCACCTGCGGAAGGAGTACCGCACATGCGGCTTTCGCACCTGCGGAAATTCCTCGCAGGTGCACATTTTCATTCTTTTCCTGGTTCCGCACCTGCGGAAGAAGTGCTTGCTTCTGCGCAAGCGCAGGTGCGCCGATCCCATCGCACCTGCACATTTTTTCGCTTCTGCGTAAAAGGTCATCGCACCTGCGCGTTCGCAGGTGCACCAAATGCTTCGCATTCATGAAGGCTGAGCTGGCTTCTCTCGTTCGCACCTACTCCAAGCGCAGGTGCGATTATGACAGTAGCTGGGAGCTTCAGCCCTTGCTCAATTTCCCAAAATTGGTCCGAGCCTCATCCGGTTAACACTCGGGACCCCCGGGGCCCCACCCGAACATACCAACAAGTTTGAAATCATAAAACAGACTCGCTCGAACTCTCGGAATGCGTAAAAAAATATCAAATCTATGAATCATACCCTAAACCAAAATGATTCAAACTTAAGAAATTTCAAGTTCTTTAATTTACTTTCAATACGCCTAAATATACTTAATCTACTCGGAATGACACGAATTTTTGCGTACATGTCTTAAATCACTATACGGAACTATTCCCAAACTCAAAATTTTAAACGGACTTCAATTACTCAAAATCCTACTCCAAACCAAATTTAAAGAATTTTAAACCTTCAAATAGTTGATTTTTACTATTAAGCGTCAAAATGCTCCCGGGTTATCCAAACCCCGATTCGGACATACGCCCAAGTCCAAAATAATCATACGAACCTATTGGAACCGTCAAATCCCGATTCCGGGGTCGTTTTCTCAAAATGTTGACCGAAGTCAAACTTGGCCTTTTAAGGTTAACTTAAGGAACCAAGTGTTCGATTTCAACCCAAACACATCCAAATCCCGAACCAACCATCCTCGCAAGTCATAAATTATTAAAAACAAATTCGGGGTATTTTATTTAAGGGAACGGGGTTCTAAAAGTCGAAACGACCGGTTGGGTCA
The DNA here is from genome assembly GCF_000715075.1 of Nicotiana tabacum. NCBI lineage: Eukaryota > Viridiplantae > Streptophyta > Magnoliopsida > Solanales > Solanaceae > Nicotiana > Nicotiana tabacum. The sequence goes on along the minus strand of NC_134097.1, from coordinate 12,414,033 downwards.
TTACATAGGTAAAGCTCAGTCCAGAGCTCGAGCAACTGCACCTGTTGTAGAACCTCAGGTAGACCTTCGGGAGGAGGTTCCAGTTCAGAATGTACGAGCTAGACCAGTTCATGTCCAGAAAGGATTCATAGCTACTCCAGTGCTTCAGGACGCTTTGGTCCATTTGGTGAGTCTTATGGAGGGCGTGGCCCAGAATGATACATTTCCAGTGGCACCGGCCATCTCATAGGCTGGGGGAGGAGCACAAACTCCCACTACTCTCGCTCCGGAGCAGATGGCTCCCCAGAATCAGGCTCCAGCAGCCCCACTAGTTGGGGTAGTTCAGCCAGTTCTTGCGGCATGGACCGGTGATAGGCCCGCCACGTCTTTTGAGGCCTTATTGAGACTGGATAAGTTTACTAAGCTCTTTACAGTTCACTTCAGTGGTACATCTTCTAAGGACCCACAGGATTATCTTGAACGCTGCCACAAGGTGTTGCGGAACATGGGTATAGTTGAGACCAATGGGGTTGATTTTGCTGTATTTCAGATGATAGGTTCGCTAAGAAGTGGTGGAGAGATTATACATTGACCTGACCAGTCGGATTGCCTGCACTTACCTGGGAGAAGTTCTCTCAGCTATTTCTCGAGAAGTTCCTCCCTATCACACTAAGAGAGGAATTTCACAAGCAATTTGAGCGTCTTCAGCAGGGCAGTATGACTGTTACTCTGTATGAGTCCCGTTTTGTGGATTTGGCCCGTCATGCTCTCCTTTTACTACCTACTGAGGCAGAGAGAGTGAGGAGGTTTATTGAAGGACTCACTCACCCTATCAGGCTTCGGATGGCCAAGGAGGCTGAAAGTGAAATTTCTTTTCAGGCGGTTGCTAACGTCGCGAGGAGGATCAAGATGGTTCTTGCACAGGAGAGAGGGAGGAGGTTTGATAAGAGGCCTCGTCATTTTGGTGGTTTCGATGGTACCTCGTCTGGAGGTAGGGGTAATTTTGGTAGGGGTTATCCTCCCAGACCATTTCATTCAGCACTTCATGCATCTCCCAGTACTTCAGGGAGTCACGGTCCTATTATGCCTTACTATGGACAACCAGTATTTAGTGCACATTCAGCTATTATCAATGCACCACCACTCCAGAATTACTACAATGGTTATCCGGCCCATCTGGGTCAGCTTCAGCTTCAGCAGCCACGACATCAGGATAGGTGTTATGAGTGTGGGAGCATTGGTCACATCAGGAGATATTGCCCTAGATTGGCTAGTAATCGATCTCGGCAAGATTCTCGTGCCATCATACCGACACCGATTTCTTCACTACCTGCTCAGCCAGCTAGAGGTAGGGGTCAAGCAGCTAGAGGTGGAGGTCAGGCCATTAGAGGTGGAGGTCAGGCCATTAGAGGTGGAGGTCAGACAGTTAGAGGTGGAGGCCACCCATTTAGAGGTCGTCCTAGGGATGCAGTTTAGAGTGGTGGGGCCCAGCCCTGATTTTATGCTTTTCCAGCTAGGCCTGAGGCCGAGTCATCTGATGCTGTGATCACAGGTATTATTCCAGTTTGCCAAAGATATGCTTCAGTTCTATTTGTTCCAGGATCTACTTATTCTTATGTGTCCTCCTATTTTGCTTCATATTTGGTTTTGCCTTGTGATTCGCTGAGTGATACTATGTGTATCTACACCAGTGATAGATTCTATTGTAGTAGATCATGTCTATCATTTGTGTGTGGTTTCTATTGGTAATCTTGAGACTAGTGTAGATCTTCTACTTCTTGATATGGTATATTTTGATGTCATCTTGGGTATGGATTGGCTGTCCCCTTATCATGCTATATTGGATTGTCATGCCAAGATAGTGAACCTAGCTATGCTGGGGTTACCTCAGTTAGAGTGGAAAGGAACTCCTGGTCATTCTGCCAGCAGGGTTATTTCTTATATGAAAGCTCGGCGTATGATAGAGAAAGGATGTCTAGCCTATTTGGCTTATATTCGCGATCCCAGTGTAGATGTTTCTTCTATGGACTCAGTGCCAATTGTTCGTGAATTTCCAGAAGTATTTCCTGCAGATTTGCCGGGGATTCCACTCGACAGAGATATAGACTTCTGTATTGATTTGGCTCCAGGCACTCAGCCCATTTCTATTCCACCATACCGTATGGCCCCGCCAGAGCTGAAAGACATGAAAGAGAACTTACAAGACTTTCTTGATCAGGGATTCATTAGACCCAGTGTCTCGCCCTGGGGTTCACCAGTATTATTTGTAAAGAAAAAAGATGACTCTATGCGGATGTGTATAGATTATCAGTAGTAGAACAAGGCCACTATCAAAAACAAATATCCGCTGCTAAGAATTGATGACTTAGTTGATCATCTTCAGGGTGCCAAGGTATTTTCTAAGATTGATTTGAAATCTGGTTACCATCTGTTGAAAATTAGGGCATCTGATGTCCCTAAAATAGCTTTTCGGATTCGATATGGGCATTACGAATTCCTAGTGATGTCACTTGGGTTGACAAATGACCCAGCAACATTTAAGGATTTGATGAATCGAGTGTTCAAGCCTTATTTGGATTCTTTTGTGGTTGTATTCATTGATGATATCTTGATTTACTCCAGAAGTCGAGAGGAGCGTGAGCAGCATCTTCGAAGTGTGCTTCACACTTTGAAGAATAATTAGTTATATGCCAAGTTTTATAAATGTGAGTTTTGGTTAGACTTAGTTGCCTTTCTGGGGCATGTTGTATCGGCAGAAGGCATAAAGGTGGATCCTAAGAAGATTGAGGTTGTTTACAATTGCCCTAGACCTACTTTAGTTACAAAGATCTGGAGTTTCCTGGTATTATCGTAGGTTTATGGAAGCGTTTTCATCTATAGCAAGACCATTGACTAGACTGACCTAGAAAGGTGTCCTATTCAGATGGTCAGATGAGTGTGAGTTGAGTTTTCAGAAACTCAAGACTGCTTTGACTACGGCGCCAGTGTTGGTATTACCCACAGGTTCAGGATCGTATACAGTATATTGTGATGCATCTCACATTGGACTTGTTGCAGTATTAATGCAAGATGGCAGGGTGATTGCATATGCGTCATGGCAGTTGAAGGTTCACGAGAAGAATTATCCTGTACATGACTTAGAACTGGCAGCCATTGTTCATGCGTTGAAGATTTGGAGGCATTACCTCTACGGTGTCTCGTGTGAGGTATTTACTGATCATCGTAGCCTTCAGTACATGTTCAAACAAAAAGATCTTAATTCGTGGCAGAGAATATAGTTAGAGTTGTTGAAAGACTATGATATTACCATTTTGTATCACCCCGGAAAGGCCAATGTGGTGGCATATGCTTTGAGTAGAAAGACTGTGACTATGGACAGCCTTGCGTATATTACGGTTGGCGAGAGGCCATTAGCTGCAAATGTTCAGACTTTGGCTAATCAGTTCATCAGGTTAGATGTTTCAGAACCCAGTCGGGTTCTAGATTGCACAGTCGCTTAGTCTTCTTTATATGGGCGCATTAGAGAGAGGCAGTATGATGATCCTTATTTACTTACCCTTAAGGACACGGTGTGGCACGATGATGCCAAATAGGTTGTTGTGGGGAAAGATGGAGTTCTGCGAATGCAGGGTCGTATTTGTATGCCTAATGTGGATGGGCTTCTTGAATTAATTCTTAAAGAGGCACACAGTTCTAGGTATTCTACTCATCCAGGTACCGCCAAAATATATCAAGATTTCAGGCAACATTATTGGTGGAGGATAATGAAAAAGGATATAGTTGCATATGTAGCTCGGTGTCTGAATTGTCAGCAAGTTAAATACGAGCATCAGAGACCTGGTGGTTTGCTTCAGAAGTTAGAAATTCCTGAATGGAAATGGGAGCATATCACTATGGATTTTGTTGTTGGACTCCCACGGACTCAGAGAAACTTTGACGCAGTTTGGGTCATTGTGGACAGGTTAACCAAATCAACGCATTTCATTCCAGTGGCAGTTACCTATTCTTCAGAAAGATTAGCTGAAATTTACATTCGTGAGATTGTCCGCCTTTACGATGTGCCCGTGTCTATTATTTCAGATCGAGGTACACAGTTTACCTCACATTTCTAAAGGGTTGTACAGCGTGAGTTAGGCACGCGGGTAGAGTTGAGTACATCATTTCATCCACAGACAGACGGACAGTCAGAGCGCACTATTCAGATATTTGAAGATATGCTTCGCGCTTGTGTTATAGACTTTGGAGGTTCTTGGGATCATTTCTTTCCACTTGCGGAGTTTGCTTATAATAATAGCTACCATTTGAGCATCCAGATGGATCCATATGAGGCATTATACGGAAGGTGATGTTTCGCCAGTTGGCTGGTTTGAACCGGGAGAGGCTCGGTTGTTGGGTACCGATTTGGTACAGGATGCCTTGGATAAGGTCAAGATTCTTCAAGATCGACTTCGCACAGCTCAGTCTAGGCAAAAGAGTTATGCCAATCGTAAAGTTCGTGATATTGCATTCATGGTTGGAGAAAGAATATTGCTCCGAGTTTCACCTATGAAAGGTGTAATGAGGTTCAGAAAGAAGGGCAAGTTGAGCCCTAGGTATATCGGACCCTATGAAATTCTTGAAAGGGTGGGTGAAGTAGCCTACAGGCTTGCATTACCACCTAGTTTATCAGTGGTTCAACCGGTGTTCCATATGTCTATGCTCCGAAAATATCGTGGTGATCCTCCCCATGTGTTAGATTTCAGCTCAGTCCAATTTGATAAAGATTTCACTTACAAGGAGGAGCTGGTGGCTATTCTAGCCCGGCAGGTCCAGCAGTTGAGGTCTAAGAGTTATCCTTCAGTTCGGGTACAATAGAGAGGTCAGCCGGTAGAGGCATCTACTTGGGAGTCCAAGTCGGACATGCAGAGTAAATATCCACACTTATTCACCAGCTCAGGTATTTTTTCTAACTCCATTCGAGGATGAACGTTTGTTTTACAGGTGGAGAATATGATGACCCAAAATGTCATATTTAAATTTAATAAGTAATTCTATAATCCAATCCTCGAAAAGCACTATTTATTATTCCTCGACTTGCGTGTGCAGTCCGTAAAATTTTTTGGAGAGTTTTTATGCGAAAAATGGATTAAAATGTGAAATAAAGCTTTAAAAGTCAATTGAGTTGACTTTGGTCAACATTTTGAGTAAAATGACCCGGATCAATATTTTGACAATTCTGGTAGGTCTGTATCGTGATTTAGGACTTGGGCGTATGTCCAGAATCAAATTCCGAGGCCCCTAGCCCGAGATATGAAATTTTGATGAAAAATTAAAAGCTTGAAAGCTTAATGATTTTTAAGAAATTACTGATGTTGGATTTATTGTCCTCGGGTTCGTATTTTGGTTCTGTAGCCCGGTGTAGGTCCACTATAATATTTATGACTTATTTCCGAATTTGGTGAGAATCGGAGTTGATTTGACGTGATTCAGACATCTAGTTGTAAAAATATAAGTTTTAAAGTTTTCTTAAAATTTTCCTTTGATTTGGTGTCTGATTCGTAGTTCTAGGTGTTATTTTGGTGATTTGATCACACGAGTAAGTTCGTATGATGTTTTTAAACTTGTTTGCATGTTTGGTTTGGAGCGCTGACGGCTTGGGTGAGTTTCAGATAGGCTATGGGATGATTTTGAACTTAGAAAATCTGATTTTTAGTTTCTGGTGTTTTGTGCTTTGCGATCGCGAAGCCATTCCTGCGATCGCGAAGAGGAAAAGTTGGACTGGCACAATTGTGCTTCGCGTTCGTGAAGGGTCGAAGTGCAAAGTTTCGCGTTCGAGATCGATTCCTCGCGTTTGCGAAGAGGAAAGGAGTCAGAAGTTGGGGTACTCAAATTTGTTCTTTGCGTTCGCATGAAACGGTCTGCGATCGCGTAGGTCTACGGGGTTATGCTTCACGTTCGTGTGTGTGATGTCGCGTTTGCGTAGAGCAAAGTGGTAGCCTGTGCAAAAATATGCTTCGCGATCGCGAAGAGTAAAAATGAATCTTGGCAAAGTTGTTCTACGCGATCATGAACGAATTTTCGCGATCGCGATGAATACAAATATGAAAAAAACTAGAGTTTCGACCCATTTTCAACCATTTTCAAAAAATTAGCTCCGGTAAGGCGATTCTTGGGCGATTTTTACGGGAAAATATTGGGGTAAGTGTTCCTTATCCTATATTATTATATTTCATTATTTCATACTCATTTATATCATGAATCCGTGAATTTATGGAAGAAAAATTAGAATTTTATAAAATCTTCCAAAAACAAAAATTTAAGATTTGAAGGTCCATTTGATATCGAAATTGGATAATTTTTGTATGGTTGAACTCGTAGCGGAACGGATGTTCAGATTTAGCGAGTTTTTTCGGGATTTGAGACGTGGGTCCCAGTGTCAAATATTTTAATAAATTTTGGATTTTTATCCGAAAAATTAATAAATTCATATGGAATTAATTCCTATGATTCGTATTAAGTATATTGAATTGTTTATGAATAGATCTAAAGCTTTTGGAGACAAATTTAAAAGGAAAAGTAGTGGTCGAGTAATTGGTTGGAATTTGCAAAGCGAGGTAAGTGTCGCGGTTAACCTTGACTTGAGGGAATAGAACCCTTAAATTATTTGTTATGTGAAATGTATGTGAACGACGTATAGGCGAGGTGATGAGTGTCTATACGTCGTCAAATTAACTGTTTGCTTGCTTACTTGAAAAATTATAAATTATTTTAAATCATAAATTAATTATTATAATAATTGTTTCTCTCCTATTCTTTGTCAAATATTAATTCTTGAATTCATGCATTAATTGTTACATGCTATTTGAATTATGTGTCTTAATTGTTATTTGACATTTAGCATATTAAATATTAAATTGCATATTTTCTCTTTGATTTCCATAATAATTTGCTATTTGCCTTTGTTTGTTTCATGATTAAATCATAATTATTGTATGCTTGTTGTCTTATAATTTTATATTAATTGTTATATTTATTGGAGAAATTTCTTCTATAAGAACTGGTAAACGAATATGTAGGAGGAGCGGGTTGTACGCTGCAACAGAATTGATTATAATGAATATATTGGAGGAGCCGGTTGCACGTCGCAACAGACTTATTAAAAGTCCATATTGGAGGATCGGGTTGCACGCCGCAATAGACTTATTTAAAAGTCTATATATACTTGATTGAAATAAATATATGACAGACTTGATTAAAATGAATATATTGGAGGAGCGGGTTACACGCCGCAACAGAATTGAACATGAATATATTGTGAGAGCGGGTTGCACGCAGCAACGAAAATTGATGGAAATGATAATTGGTTATGACTGCTGAGTTGGTTTCAATTATTATAAATGAGTTACCTGATTTATTCCTATTATTTGTTGTTGTTACTAATACTGCCTACAGGTTAATGTAAGTGACCCGCCTTAGCATCGTCACTACTTCGTTGAGGTTAGGCTCAGCACTTACCAGTACATGGAGTCGGTTGTTCTAATACTACACTCTGCACTTCTTGTGCAGATTTCGGAGTTGATCCCAGCGGTGTGCCATAGACTTACTCGGATTTCAGCTACTCGGAGAAGACTTGAGGTATAACTGCACAGCGTCCGCAGTTCTGAAGTCCCCGTCTATTTTACTTTAGCTGTGTGTTTGTTTCGAGACAGCTTTAATTTATTCTGACCTTTATTTGTATTTATTCTAGAAGCTCGTGCATTTGTGACACCAATTCTGGGATGGTATTTAGAAACTGTTATTTTTATGGATTACTCACTATATTTCAGACTTTACTTCCGCAATTGTTCTATGTTATTAATAAATTTAAAAATTATTTTAAAAAGGGATAATATTATTCTAACATTGGCTTGCCTAGCAAGTGAAATGTTAGGCGCCATCACGGTCCGAAGGTGGGAATTTCGGGTCGTGACAAATACTTTTCAATAAATATATTTTGAATATACTCCCTTCAAATAAATATCTTTCAAATATAGTTCTTTCAAATAAATTTTTTTCGAATATAATTCCTTCATTAAATATTTTTCAATTATAATTCTTTCAAATAAATCTTTTTCGAATATAATTCCTTTAATAAATATCTTTCAATTATATTTCTTTCAAATAAATCTTTTTCAAATATAATTCCTTCAAATAAGTATCTTTTGAATAAAAGTCACCATGTGACTCCTTATTTCAAAATCATAAAGTACGGGTCTCAGCTCAATTTCATATTTCTACAACACATCGTGCCAATTTCTTTATCACAACAGCACGGACAACTCACGTGCCAATATCATCATCATTTAACCATGGCACCTCCTGCCCACATTTCCTATCACAACTGCACGGACAATTCACGTGCCAATATCATCATTTTATTTTATTCCCGACACCTCGTACCCACATTTAATTTCATAATCGGCCTGGCAATAGCCACAAGCTCCCAATTTCAACATAAATCAGATTGTTATCAATTTACCAATAACAAGATAAATTACACAAGGTATAAAAATAAACACAAAAAATGTCACAACATCACATAAAATCACCAATGCAACCACTCTACATCATCATATATCATCCTTGACAATAGACACCCTTATCTCTCTTATAGCCACCCTTATCGCTCCTATAATAGCCTCCCTTATCCCTCCGCCCTGACAATATCAATAGCCACTCTTATCGCTCATATTATCACCCTTATCGCTCTTATAGCCACTCTTATCTCTCCGCCTAGACAATATTCCAACAAACATAACAGTGAAATGCCACCCTTATACCCACATAATATCAACTCACACAATACAACAATTTACACGGAAAATTATCACAGCAATATAACAAAATCAATTCATATCATAATTTGCCCAATGGCCACAACCAAATTACAAATATACAACCAAATCAATTAATTTCACAACAAATAGCCGAAAGCTCCACACAATGTGTATAATACCACAAAAACAATCAACATAGATAGAAATTATTCAGCATAAAGCAAAGCCTTAATTAATCTAAATTTAGATAATTATATTAACCCATCTTTTTAAGCTTGCTTAATTAATTATTTGCATAGGAAAAATTCATAATGAAATTAAATTCCAAGAAATATCAAACCTTCGAACTCACGGAATTCACATAAATATACAAATAATAATTACATCGAATTGTCGTATAAAAACAAATTCAGTAAATGTGATTCGAGGCATGGCAATTAGATAATTAAATACATACCAACAATTATCTAATTTACTACACAATAATACTTTAAGACTTTAACCCAATAAAATTTGCACATATAAGCCCAAGTATGTACTCGTCACCTCGCGTACACGATTTTTCACATTTCATAAATGGCACATAAGACTCGATGCCTAAGGGGTAATTCCCCCACTCGAGGTTAGGCAAGACACTTACCTTTTTGAAGTTAGGCCGATATTCCAAAATAGCCTTCTTGCTTGAATTGACTTCCGGATAGCTCAAATCTATCTAAATTAATTGTATAACTTCATTAAAATTCATCGAAAATAATTACGGATAATAAAACGTCGACTTGAAAATTTATTCTAAAAAGTCAACAAAAGTCAATGCGGGGCCCGCCTCTCGGAACCCAATATAATTTTTACGAAATCCGAACACCCATTTCGATACGAGTTCAACCATACCGATTTTATCAAATTCTAATAACAACTCGACCTCCAAATCTTAAATTTTTATTTTTGGAAGATTTTGCAAAAATCTTGATTTTTTTTTCATAAATTCACGGATTCATTATGTAAATGAGTATAGAATCATGAAATATAATCAATATAGGATAAGGAACACTTACTCCAATATTTTTCCGTGAAAATCGCCCAACCGTTCTCCAAAAATCCAAAACAAAATGAAGGAAATGACCATTTTTAGTCCTTAAGTTTCTGCTCATCCATCACTAAAAGTCCATTTTCCGTCACTAAAAATCCACACCAGAACTTGCTTGCATGAGCCTTCATTCAATCGACCATAACTTTATGTATAAATGTCCAACTGATGAATGGTTTAACTTTATAGAAACTAGAATCAAAATACTACAACTTTCATGTTTTGATAATTTTCCGATTCCTTATGAATTGCGAGATATAAACTTCCAAATTCAACTCTACGCATAAGAAATGTCTGGCGAAACTGCTCTACCAGCCTTCATTCAATCCATCATAACTTTCTGTACCAATGTCCAAATAATAAATTGTTTAACTGTATGAAAATTAGAATCAAAGGTATACAACTTTGACGTTTTAAAAATTTTCATATTCATTATAGATTGCGAGATATAAGCTTCCAAAATAGGCTTCATGCACCAGAAATTTCTGGCGAACAGAACAGCTCTGCAACAGAAATTTCCAGCAACCCTCTTTGTCCGAAATCCATTCCGTTTACCTTCCGAAATCCACCCGAGGCTCTCGGGACCTTAACCAATTATATCCACATGCCCCAAAATACAATACAAACTTAGTCGAGACTTCAAACCACATCAAAACGACAAATCGCACCTCAAATCAAAATCTATGAACTTTGAACTTTCAAATTCTATATCTTGTGCCGAAACATATCAAATCAATTCGGAATGACTTCAAATTTTGCACACAAGTCATAAATAACATAACATACCTATTTTAATTTTCAGAATCGGATTTTGACCTCGATATCAAAATGTCAACCCCCGGTTAAACTTCCCAAAAATTCAACTTTCGGCATTTCAAGCCTAATTCCACTACGGACCTCCAAATAATTTTTCGGACACGCTCCTAAGTCCAAAATCACCATATGGAGCTATTGACATCATGACAATTCTATTCCAGAATCGTTTGCTCAAAAGTCAACTCTCCGGTCAACTCTTTCCATTTAAGCTTCTAATTAATGATTATTTTTTTAATTAATTCTGAATCTTCCGAAAAATCAAACTCGACTACACCCGCAGGTCATAATATTGATTACGAAGTTGCTCGAGATTTTAAGTCGCTCAACGGGGCGTTAATTCTTAAAACGACAAATTGGGTCGTTACAAATTGACGTGGAAACTATGCACAAATCTTTGAAATGTTAAAATGTGTTATTACATTACCATAACTTGAATTCAAAATTATTAGATAAAGTCTAACCTGCAAAGGTCATCAATTTAGTAAAGTTATTTAGATACAATTGTATCTATAGTGTTAAAATATGCAATGTGATAGTATCTTATCTAATGCTTTTAACTACTTTTTGGCAACTGAAGGATCAAAGCAACCAAACATCAACTTATTGACAATCTTGCACCAACCACCTACAAAATTTTTGAAGCTACTCTATGACGACAAAATTGATGCCACTATCATTAGAAATGTCTCTGTAAATGTACTTAATAAACTAGCAGAACTTGGAAATCCTAATGCTAACTATTCTACTAGTACCAGTAGCTATGATAGCCAGAATACTAGTAATCCCTTGGGGAACTCATCTTTATGTATTAATCCTTGTTAATGAATGATAACTTCGTCTTTCTACCAAAAACAAAACTACTTTATATGATATTTTTTGGTGTATGTTCTTTTCGTTTAATTTTCATGTCCAGAAATCTTTGAGACATATACAGTCTAATAAAATATTTTAAGAAATACAGTGTGCCAAATACAATCCAATGTTACGATCTTCTGAGAAAACATATTGCGGCAAATAGTGAAATTATTTAGTCAAGTTACAATCTTTTCTTTCGCATGGTACAATGCTCTTTTAGTCACATAGATTAACCAATATATGAAATAGTTAACTCACTACTTCAGGTCCATAGACAAAATGATTGTAAAAGAGTTAAGAGTCCATTTTAGTTAGTTGATTAAAATTAAAAATAGATAATAAGCATCAAATCATGTTAAAATTAATTTTATAATTAGTTCTAGAGGCGCTTATCAGTGCAAGTGCCAATTTTTTTAGGTGCGGATATCTAGTTTCTGCTTCTCCTAAGGTCCGACTAATATAATAAACGGAAAATTGCGTACCTTGCTCTTCTCGAACTAGGACGCCGCTTACGGCGATTTCTGATTCTGCCAAGTACAAGCAAAGTTTTTCGTCTGTTTTTGGAGTGTGAAGTAGTGGTGAGCTCGATAGTTATCGTTTTAGTTCCTCTAATTCTTGTTGGCATTCCGGGGTCCAAGCGAAATCGTTCTTCTTTTTGAGTAGAGAGAAAAATTTGTGACTTCGATCTGATGATCTCGAAATGAATCGGCCTATGGCTGCAATCCGTCCCGTTAGCCTTTGTACAGCTTTCACGCTGTCTACGATGGTGATGTCTTCGATGTCCTTGATTTTATCGGAGTTAATCTCGATTCCCCGATTTGACACTATAAAGCCGAGAAACTTGCCCGAACCGACCCCAAAAGTACATTTTTCGGGATTGAGCTTTATGTTGTATTTCCTCAAAATATCGAACGTTTCCTGCAAATGGGTCAAATAGTCCTCTGCGCGCATGGACTTAACTAGCATGTCATCAATATAAACTTTCATTGATTTAACTATTTGTTCTTCGAACATTTTATTTACTAGGCGTTGGTAAGTAGCCCCTGCATTGTTTTAGCCCGAAGGGCATCACATTATAACAATATGTTTCATATTTGGTGACAAATGAAGTCTTTTCCTGGTCCTCCGAGTTCATCTGGATTTGATTATACCCGGAATAGGCATCGAAAAAAGTGAGGATCTCGTAGCCGGCCGTGGCATCGATCATGCGATCGACGTTGGGCAGCGGAAAGAAATATTTGGGGCTTGCTTTGTTCAAATCCTTATAGTCCACACACATTCTAAGTTTGTTCCCCTTTTTAGGCACTACAACTACATTGGCTAACCATTCGGGATATTTTACTTCCCGAATGGACCCTATTTTGAGAAGTTTGGTTACCTCGTCCTTTATCAATGTGTGCTTCCCCACAGACTGGGGTCTTCTCTTTTGTTTCACCGGCCTGAACCTAGGGTCCAAGCTTAGCCGATGCGTTGTTATGTCCGGTGGGATCCCTGTTATATCTAAATGGGACCACGCAAAACAATCAATATTATCGATAAGAAATTGAACAAGTTTCTTCCTGAGTTCGGGGCTCAACCCCGTTCCCAAGTATACCTTTCGCTCGGGCCAGTGCTCGATTAGTATGACTTGCTCTAGTTCCTCAATTGTTGATTTGGTGGCGTCGGAGTCATCGGGAATCATGAAAGATCGAGGGACCCTTTGATCATCATCTTCTTCGATCTTCTGGTTATCTGGCTGGGTCGAAGCCGACATCTGTGATTGCTATTTGGTGTTCCGTTCTCCTTCTAAGCCCGATCCCTTTATCGGTGAAGGCGAGGATATTGATTTCGCTTCCTCAACGGCGAACATTTATTTTGTGGCCGGTTGTTCTCTGTAAAATGTTTTGACACCTCTCAATGTTGGGAATTTGAGGACTTGGTGTAGGGTCGAAGGTACAACTCTCATGTTGTGGATCCATGGCCTTCCAAAAAGGGCGTTGTATCTCATATCGCCTTCGATCACGTGAAACTTTATTTCCTGGATGGTTCCGGCCATGTTTATTGGTAGGACTATCTCACCTTTGGTGGTCTCACATGCCATATTAAATCCGTTTAGAACCAGAGTTGCGGATACGATCTGGTCCTGTAGGCCGAGCTGTTCTACGACCTTCAATCTGATGATGTTGGCCGAGCTACCTAGATCGATTAACACACGCTTAATTTTAGTTTTATTCATGAGTACAGATATTACCAGTGCATCGTTATGAGGTTGGATGACCCCTTCTGCATCTTCATCATTGAAGGACAAAGTCCCTATCGATGCGTAATCTTGAGTTCGAGATCGCTTTTCCCTCACAATCGATATTTTAGTACGTTTAAGCATTGTTCCCTGAGGGTTATCGGCGCCACCGATGATCATGTGAATGACGTGCTACGGTTCTTCTTGCTTGTTTTTTTTTTGCCGAAATCCCTGTTTTTAAAATGGTTCTTTGCCCTATCACTCAAATATTATCGAAGGTGCCCTTTGTTAAATAAGCGGGCTACTTCCTCTCTTAGTTGTCTGCAATCTTCCGTTCTGTGGCCATGGGTGCCATGATATTCACACATTTGATTGGGATTCCTTTGGGAAGGATCGGTCTGCATGGGTCGAGGCCATTTAGTGTCTTTGATATGTCCAATAGCCGACACGATAGCGGATGCATCAACGCTGAAGTTATACTCTGATAACCGAGGTGCTTCTATAGGATCGACATATTTATCAAAGCCTCTCCTGCTCATAAGTCCCCGAGAATTTTGCACTCGATCAATCCTTCGATTGTTACGAACTGTATTGCGTGTTGAACCGTTGTTCATCCGATCTGCAACGTACGGTTGATATCAGTCTCTGTTCGACCTTTGTTCTCTGTCGATCTCCCTTTGGCTTTTAGTAGTTGTCCTATTCTAATACACGGGGTCCATACGGAGCTCCCAACTGGTCATCTTTGACCCTAATTTTCGATTGGTATCGGTTGTGTATATCTGTCCAAGTTATTACTTGATACTCGATCAAATTTTGCTTCAACCGACATGATACTGTCGAACTTTGTTCGTTCAACCCTTGGGTGAAGGCTTGTACGGCCCAATCATCTGTGACCTGTGGCAATTCCATGCATTCCATTTGAAATCAGGATACGAATTTCCTCAGCATTTCATTACCCCTTTGCTTCACTTTGAAGAGGTCCGATTTCCTTGTTGCAACCTTTATGGCACCAGCATGTGCCTTTACGAACAAATCTGCTAATGGCAAAAGAATCGATGGAATTCGGCGGTAGATTGTGATACCAGATCATTGCTCCCTTCGAGAGGGTCTCCCCGAACTTTTTCAACAACACAGATTCGATCTCATCGTCCTCCAAATCGTTACCCTTGATGGCACATGTGTAAGAGGTAACGTGTTCGTTAGGATCGGTCGTACCATTATATTTGGAAATTTCGGGCATACGAAATTTTATGGGGATTGGTTTTGGGGCCGCACTCGAGGGAAAAGGCTTTTGTATGAATGTTTTTGAATCAATCCCTTTTATCATTGGTGGAGCCCCCGGGATTTGATCGAACCTGGCATTGTATGTTTCCACTCTCTTGTCGTTGGCTTCGTCTCGTTTTGTGAGTTCCTCGAGCAATTTAATAATTTCGGGAGTGGTCCCCGATTCTTACTCGTTTGATTTCACTATGGCGGGCTCCGTTCTGGGGGTGATTTCTCGAAGCGGATTGGGATCCGGCCTGCTTTGTATATGACTTTGGCTTTGCAACTAGGCTATCGCTACTTGTTGGGCTTGTAGCATCTCGAAGATCATACGTAAGCTGGTTCCGATTTCCCCCGTGTTATGGGTTTCTCAAGCCACGGATCGAGTACCACCCTGAATGTTTTTTTCGGTTCGGAACACTGATTCGCCTCCAGAGCTATTTGTGAATTGACATCCAATGGTACTTAGGCTCGAATTTTGGGTACTTTGATTCGAGCCTCAGTGCCATCGTCAAGTGGCCTTCCGCCCCCGGGTGCCAAGTTGTTGGTTTCATCTTGAAGGTCGGCTTCGAGGTCGATAGGTAAAGCCATTTCTGATTTGAAGTTGTAAACTGGTGTATACTGCAAATTTATATCAAACAATCACTGTTATCCTTAGCTCCACGGTGGGTACCAAACTGTTTAGCCAAAAAATCGGATAACTTTAAATTTATGTATGGTTCTAAGGATACGTGATACCCTTTGATACAAATGTAACAATACGAGTGTTCTTGATTATGAGAATGAGGATAATGAACAGAAAGAATGAGTAAGATGAAGTAGAACAAGCACAAGGAGATATCTTTGTATATGAGAAAAAATCTTTTGTTCGAGTATCTTCAGTATATGCATAGCTTACAAGGATCCCCTCTTTTATAATAGAGGGTCATTACATTATTTATAACAAAAAATAATAAAATAAAGCATATAGTGGAGGACCCATGATGATTTGTCTCTTCCTCGATTCCCGCCAAGATTCTCTCTCTTGGTGCGGTTATAACGGCTCTGGTCTGTGAGCTCGATACTGGCTCGAACTCGTTACTGGGTCGAGTCCTTCGGTCTTGGCTTGAGTCCGACCTTCAGGATGGGCGTGGCGCATTTCCGACCTAGAAGCATTGCCTTGCGGATCGATTTCGTCACGGGCTCGATAAGATTATCGAGCCGACTCCTCGAGCAACCTTCGGACTCGAGACTCGTTTGTACTGTCTTCGGAGCTCATTCCCAAAATTCTATTCCGGTTTCTTGTCACTCGAATTCGATCGAACGTAGGAAGATCGAAATCTATTTCGACCGTATACAAAGTCATAGATCGCTCATAAGAGCACTCAAGAGGATCAAGGGCTGGCAGTTCGAAATTCCTCTCCATTCGGCGAATTATTCATTAGATATTCCTTACTATCGTTGATTATATATATAGAGAGGTGTTTCATAATAAGAATATTGCATGATAATTATTATATGTTCGTGTTTTATTTACTTTCTTAGTATGACCAAATTTTTTTATTTTGTTTTATTTTGGCATATGATTAGTTTTCTGGAATTGCATTATCTCACAAGGGAATAGAAAAAGGGATAACCACTGTGATTCTTTAACCTTCTGATTATCCACAAAGATTATGAAATAATTTAATTAAGCAACAAATTAATAAGAGTAATCCAGACAATATGAATAAATGTTGTTAAAAAGTCTGGCAGAATAGCATTAGAAAAGATTATGCATCGATCCAAATCAGAATAGCATTACAATTTTCAGTCATAATCTGATAGCGTCTTACAGTCAACATCCTCTATGTACACAAGTTTTTCCTTTATGTCAAACCCGAAATTATGGTCTTGCTGATTTGCCTATAATTGTGAGATTTTCTGCTTCATGTTCTAGAATAGACAGATTTGCCGAGGTTGGCAAAATAGTCATGCAAAATATCCTTTGGTGAGATTGGTCAAATAGAGCATCCACTAAAGTGAAATATGACCTCGGTAAAATTTTCTAAATCCTCCGAGACACGCCCCTCAAAGCATAACTGGCCGCCGGTTTTACTTTCCGGAATCGTTGAAAGTTTCCAGTTTTCATATAACTTTTTATCTCCGCACTTAATTAGTAGCTCAAAAGCTCCTTTATGCAAATAGGTTTCTGGACTTCCCGTGTCAAATGAAACTCCTTCGTCCTTAAGGTTGAGAAGAAAACACCTTTTTGTCTGCTATAAGTTTTTCTCCCATGCTAATCCCATCCAACATAGCATAATATGAGCTATTAAAGATCTCCAAGGGTGTTTAATCCCCCTCTAACCTCGCCCTCGTCACCTATGATGAGGTGACTGTATGAATCATTAATGTCCTTAATATGTCCAATACAATAGGAAAACTGGGATCCGATTTGTGTCATTACCGATGCTTTATTTGTCCCTAAACCAAGTATCCCACTGTACTCGTACCCGAATTCATCTCCATAGTTATATGTTCCGCACCCAAAAGCTACGTTAGGAACACTCTCCACCTCGTTATCGGAGGTAATGAAATGAAGAGTGTCTGCACTAACAATTCCTCTAGACCAAGTGTAATCCATGTATGCCGATGTGTATATGCACTCAAGCCATTCATTACATTGCCCATCGAACTCGCGACACGTCCAAGAGTCGCAAGAAACTTTGGAATATGTTGATTTGTCAACGTAGTAATGAGGAATTTGGTTTTGATCTCCACATTTTTTGCACGGGTAGCATTGTATCCGGAATATGTTGCTACCCGTGTCTACTAGCACCAACCGGTAGATGTCAGGCTCACCAATAGATATATTTGTAACGAAACCATGATCCGGTCGACACGAAAGGGGAATTCGCAAGTCATTGGGTGCCATTTCACCAGTGAAATTTTGTTTGGGTTTAAATCGTTCGAGCTTTGCTCGGATGGTCATTGCTAGAGATTGGGGAAAGAAGGCTATAGAAAACAGTGTAAAAAATAAAAGGGACACAAGCATAACATTGTTTGTTGTCACTTTGGATTTCCCTATGATTTCTTTAACAAGTGATTTTTTCTTGCTGGATTGTATTGAATGTCTTGCTATAGAGACATCCTTTTATAGATACCATGGATTTGAACTACATATTTAAGTTAAAAAAAAGTATTCATTCAGGTTGAATGATCTTGCCTTTTGTTGTGTTATACCTAATTTTGCAGAGGTTGGTAATAAACGCAAAGCTTGCATAAATTCTAGCCAATAAGAAGGTAGAAGGTTGTTTGCATGTCAAAATTTTGGGTTGAAACAGTTCATTGTACTCCTCGTACTAGTTGACCAAATTTTGTGGCTTTAATTATGTTTCGATGTCTATTGCTCGGACCTAGGATAGTGACTTGGCCAAAAGTTGGAAAAAAGGTGTTCATGCAAATTGATTGATCTTGCCTTTTATTGTGTTATACCTAATTTTGCAAAGGTTGGTGATAAACGCAAAATAACGCTTGCATTAATTCTAGCCAATAAGAAGGTGAGAAGTTGTTAGCATGCAAAATATAGTAAGACATTATTGGTTAGAAATCAAAATGAGACACATCTTTCAAAATTATCGGTTAAGTCCTCATCCAATTTTTCAAAGCTAATGTTAATTGACATCACCCTAAATAAACTAGCACACATTAATTAAGTATTTATTTTGGGATTAAAGTGTTTTTCTAGAAACTAATTCATATATAATGTAACCAAAATCTAAGGAATTAGAAGTATGCTTAATTTTGCTATCATACAATAACTCTCTTTCACTTTGATACTTGATGTCACATAAAGATTCACATGTAGTAAATATAGACGCACTCCTGTGTTTACCCTCAAAATCGGATAACAATTGAATTTAAAAGTGATTTTAAGGATACCTGGATTAACTTGACACAAAGTACTGAATTAGATTGTAATTGAAATAAATAATGATAAAGTAAACGCAAACCACGCGAATAGAACAGTTTCAGCCTTGGAAGGTTAGCCACCCTCGAGCCGAACGTACTTCGATCGATATCAGACAGAAGAATAAGAACTTAAAGAGAATAATAATATATGGCATTGGAATGCATGTTACAATGTGTCAAATGAATTATCAGATCCCCCCTTTATATAGTATAGGAGTCCTATTTTAGGTACAATTTTATAAAAGATAAAAATCCCTTAATTTCCTGATTGTCGGTTCCTTACTGATACGTACCGATATTTTCGCCGTAATATCCGACCGGTCACGAATATTTTGGTCTTCTGTTATGCTAACAATGTTTCTTCGATCTTGTTTGGGGCTAGGGTTGACTCCGGGATCACGGATTCAATATTCTCGAAGGTAGGCATTCTGACCCCGAGTTCTAACTCGGTGGGACTTGGGGTCGATCTCCAGTCCTTGGTTGTCATGTTCCGAACCTAACCTATCATGTCATGGGCGAGCTCAATTTTGACCTTTTACAGACATCTCCTCGTTTTTTGTAGAGTAGCCGACGAGAAATGACATGAGCTTCTAATTCTTACTTCGATACCCCGTGACAGAAATGACAAAATAGACGAAACGTCTCGTCAGTCAAGTCTTAATGGCATTAAATGCTTGTTAGTTGTTGGTCGGCCACTCCTGCATGCGAACCGTCACTGAAAAATATAAATACCCCCACATTCGTTCATTCAAACTTTACATTCAAACCTTCTGCCCTCGTACCTTAGCAATCGTAATATTTTCAGGCACGTATATCTCGGTTATTTGAGATCTTTTATAAGAACTTTTGTTTGCCTTCATCCCAAACCATCAAGTGTACTCTTTTAACTTCCTTTTTTTCCTTGTTTCTCCTCCGTTTTCAAAGAAATGGTGAATACTTCAAAACTCATTTCCCAAAAAGAAACTCCTTCTACCTCGCGGCCGGCTACCGAAGAGATTGTTTTGCGTACTCCTGTCGAGGAACCAGTACCGGAACCTCCTCTGAAAATGGTCATCCCCGAGGGGTGCCTGGTCAACGCTGATTTTAAGTCGAAAGGCCTTCTTCTCTACAAGGTCGGTGTGAGGAGGTCTCGAGTTGCGAGCTGGCAAACTTCTCAGCGAACAGCGTGAGGGGGAGGCTAAGAGCCTCCGAGCTGAGCTGGAGGTGGCTCGGAAGGTGCATACTGACTTGGTCGAGCAGATAAAATTATTTGAGGTTAGTGACGATGAGCTAAGATCGATGACTAGCAGTCGGAATCTGCAAGTCCAACAAAAATCGATCAGATCGATCAACTGCGAGCTAAGATGGATGTTGTCAAGGCCTAGACCGGTGAATGGATGGGCAGGATGGATCGCCTGGCCTCGGAAAAGGAGACTACTTGGGCGCAGATGGCTTCGGCTAAGGCCCAGCTTCGAGAGGCAAAGGAAAAGGCCAAGGTGCAGGCCAAAAGGGTTGAGGAGCTCTAATCTCAGCTAAGTGTAGCCGTCTCCGATCGAGGAAATCTTGCCAAGGAGATAGAAATGGCCAAGTCGGCGGTCGTTGTTGTTAAAGCCGATGCCGACGAAATGGTGGCCCAATACGATGCCGAGGAGGCATAGGACCGGACCGCTTGAAAGACATTGTTGAATATGAGAAGCGGCAGTCAAGAGGAGAGGCCCTCGAGGAGATTCATGCTCGGGGTTTTGATCTGTCAACCGAGATCGAAACCGCTAAGGGGCTCGAGGGCGAGGCCAAGAAGTTGGCTTACCCCAAGGTAGAAGAATAAGGAGACTTTGAGGGTTCCGGTGGATCCGAGAGTGGAGGAGACTCTGAAGACCCTAGCGACGAGGCGGGTTCCGGTAAAGACTAGGATGTTTAAGTGCCTTGTATATTTTTGTATTTTTAACTTGTGCACTTTTGTTCTTTTTGTTAAGGCCATTTGGCCTTTGTAAAGACTCTATATAATATAAGGTTTGTTTTTCCCTTCGACAATCTCTGAGTTTTGTTGTGTACTTTGCTTTATTATTTATATTTGCAAAGATTGAAATGCTTAGCATGAGCTAGTTAGGTCTTGTTTAGAGGTTCGAACAGGCCTTGCCTTCGACATTATTTTGTTTAAGGCATCGCGGGGGTTTTGTATGACCGGAAACCTTTCCCCAAAGTACTTATCGTAATTTGTCGACAGTAGCCTTTAGAATCGGTTTAGAAAATTTTCAAGGCTTTGTTTATTATTATGGGTCATAGATGTCACGTCGTTTTAATATGGTCGTACCCTTTTTAGTTTGGGTGTTGCCTACTGAGCTTGTTATTTCGAGTTATCCGGGTTTACCTAAGATAATAGTCCCTGAATGAGGATGGCCGTAGCCTTTAAGGTTCGGGCATTGCCTAATAGGTCTTGTGCCCCTGGCCTCCTTAGCCCGAGTCGTCTGAGTTTGTTTTTGGACGACAATCCCCGATTGGGAGTGATTGTTTGAACCCGGATAAAGGCGGCCCTTAGGAGAAAAGAAAAAAGAGAAATATTTAAGGGACAAGATATTTATCCGCAAGGTAGAGACTTCTTTTTATTCTTGTACGTAATGGTTACACATGTGCACAAGATTTGTGCCAGGGATCGAGCAGTCTATGCAGGTATGGTTCATTTGACCGTTTGGCCCTTACAGTAAATCCTATCGATCGATTCGATACTATTCAATCATAAAGTTTCTTTCCTTGCTAAAGTCGTTATCCGAGGGTAATGCCCCCAGTGTTCGGGGCCGATCGTGGAGATACCTCGAATACTGTTGTCGTGATCTTTGACACCAGTTCGTAACCGGCCTTCAATTCTAAGTTAGCATGATTTACTATTGCCTCATTAAAAACCTTTCCGAAAAACCCATTTGGAACAAAATTGGTTCCGAACTTTTGTTTTCCTTCATCGCAAACCATCAAGTGTACCCTTTTAACTTCCTCTTTTTCCTCGTTTCCCCTCCGTTTTCAAAGAACTGGCAAAAACTTGAAAAATCGTTTCCCAAAAAGAAACTCCTACCTTGCGGCTGACTACTGAGGAGACGTTTCGCGTACTATTGTCGAGGAACCAGTATCGGAACCTCGTCTGAAATTATTCATCCTCGGGAGGTACCTAGTCAACGCTGATTTTAAGGTCGAAAGGCCTTCTTTTGTATAAGGCCGGTGCGAGGAGGTCTCGAAGTACATCTGCTCGATCACCGAGGATGTCCTCTCTGCAGTCAAAAAGGATTGCAATGGGATTGACAAACATGTGGTGATTCCTGAACCTGACGAAGCCATCACCACCCACGTCGAGGGACTTTTAAGTGTTTACACTTATCCCTTCACGTTGGGCCCCTTGGACCCGGTTATTATCAACTTTTGCAAAGGATATGAGGTAACCCTTGGTCATATTTACCCTTGTTTTTGGAGGATCGTAATCCTCCTCTGTTTGTTTGTAAGCAAGATCGAAGGGTGCCCTTTCCCTATCGACCATCTCATGCATTTATACAGTCCCCGACTCTACCGGGGGGGACTGATCAAGCTCTCCCATCGGGCCACTAAAGCCCCATTCTCGAGTATCGATGAAGATCAGGATCGAGGTTGCCTAGCTATTTCATCCGAGTAAGAACCTCAGACTTGATCCCGGCCGAGCACATGTCGTTCCCTCAGAAGTGGAACGTGTCACGTAAGTATAATTTTTCTTCCAAGATTTAATTTATCGCTTTTCTCCTTTCTTCTTATCTGTGTTCTGTGGCAGTGCAGTTGTTGCTCTGGTCCCGAATGCAGTTTCTCAACTCAAGGAGTGGGTCGAGGGCATCTTATTACAAAGGCCTTTTTCCGAGCGTTCGTGGCACGAACTTTCAAACGGCCGTTGGGAGGCTCGTTCACACGGTGAGATCTATTTCATGAGTAATATTTGGTTTCCCTTTTGCATCATTAAGTCCTCACTTGTTTTATTTCGTTTTGCAGGTTTATCCCAGGATGTCAAAATGAGGACCCCATTCGGTAGCGATGATTTCCCCACCGAGTCCCCTGCTCTGAGACAGGGTGAAGAGAAGAAAAGAAAAAGGGCTCTGATTTCTCCGAGCTCAGAGAAAAAGAAACCAAGACGAAGGTTGGTGCACAAATCCAAATAAAGCACGAGCGCTCGAGCATCGTCTTCCGGATTCACTCTATCGGTTGAGAGATGAATCCGAAGAAGAAAAAGAAGTAGAAGCCTTCAAGCTGGTGGCCCGGGTGTCGTCACAACTCGAAGGGAAAGGGGCCTCCAAACCGGTGAGAGATGAGGCCGATCTTCCTCAAGTTAGGGAGGCCGACGAGGAGGCCATGGCCGAAGCTTCTCAAGATGTGGGTGACGCCCCGAATGAAGCTCATGGTGTGATCGACATCACCGAGTCGCCTTGGTTCACTGAGTGCATGTACAACGAGGCTGAGACGGTGAAGGAACGTTCCAATGAGGGGGCCATAGAGCGGACGACCCCTTCTTCTGCTTTTTAAATGGTGTGGATTCTACCACCACAGAGGACGTCACCAAGTTGGGTGACTTGGAGGTGCCGAAGAAGAGTACGTCTTCGGGAACAAGAGGGCCTTCTTCAAGCCTGAAGTTGGTCAGTTGGATCCCAGCTCCGAGTGTGGATCCCGACTGGAAGCAGTCGATTGTTATCTCTATTTCGGAGGATGCCCGGATCCTTTCTGCCCTGTAGGGGTGGCTAGCTATCTTTAGTGTTTGGTGACCGAGGAATACCAAGCTAAGATGAATAAGGTAGATGCGCCATGCCTGTTCAATGAAGCACAACATGCGCTAAATGGGGTAACTTCAAATATCTCTTAATGATTTTAATTCATACTTAGAATAATTTGTAGATAATCTTAACGTTTTTCTTTGAGTCTGCAGGCCTCGGTGCTTCATCATTTGACCTTTCTCCAATATCGGGACAAGCTAAACCAGCTTGAGGTCGAGGTCCGAGGGCTCACTAAGAAGAGATATTCTTACAAACTTCTCAGTGAGCAGCGTGAGGGGGAGGCTAAGAGCCTCGAGCTGAGCTGAAGGTGGCTCGAAAGGAGCATGCCGACTTGGTCGACCAGGTAAATTTATTTGAGATTAGTGACGATGATCTAGGCTTGGTGACTAGCGGTCGGAATCCGCAGGTCCAACAAAAAATTAATCAGATCAATCAACTACGAGCTGAGATGGACGTTGTCAAGGCCTAGACCGATGAATGGATGGGCAGGATGGATCTCTTGGCCTCGGAAAAGGAGACTACTCGGGCGCAGATGGCTTTGGCTGAGGCCCAGCTTCGAGAGGTAAAGTAAAAGGCCGAGGTGCAGGACAAAAGGGTTGAGGAGGTCCAGTCTCTGCTAAGTGTAGCCGTCTCCGATTGAGGAAATCTTGCCAAGGAGTTAGAAATAGCCAAGTCGGCGGTCTTTGTTGTTAAAGCCAATGCCGATGAAATGGTGGCCCAATATAAGGCCGAGGCAGCACAAGACCTCTTGAAAGACACTGTTGAATATAAGAAATGGCAGTCACGAAGAGAGGCCCTCGAGCAGATTCATACTTGGGTTTTTGATCTGTCGACCGAGATCGAAACCGCTAAGGGGATCGAGGGCGAGGCCAAGACTCTGGCTTACCCCAAGGAAGAAGAAGAAGAAGGAGACTCCGAGGGCTCCGGTGGATCCGAGGGTGTAGTATACTCTGAAGACCCTAGCGACGAGGTGGGCTCCGGTGAAGACCAGCCCGTTTAAGTGCCTTGTACATTTTTTGTATTTTTGTACTTGTGCACTTTTGTACTTTTTGTTAAGGCCATTTGGCATTTGTAAAGACTGTATATTTAATATAAGTCTTGTTTTTCCCTTCGACAATCTCTGAGTTTTGTTGTATACTTTGCTTTATTATTTATATTTGCAAAGATCAAAACGCCTCAGCATGAAATAGTTAGGTCTTGATCGGAGGTTCAAACAGGCCTTGCCTTCGACATTATTTTGTTTAAGGCATCGTGGGGGTTTGGTATGACCGGAAACGTCACACAAAGTACTTATTATAATTTGTCGAGTGTAGCCTTTAGAACCGGTTTAGCAATTTTTCAAGGCCTCGTTTTTTATTACATGTCACGGATGTCTCCGAGGCATTTAAATATGGTCGTAGCTTTTTTAGTTTGGGTGTTTCCCAAGGTCTTGTTACCTCGAGTTATCCAGGTTAGCCTTAGATAACAGTCCCCTAATGGGGATGGCCGTAGCCTTTAAGGTTCGGGCATTGCCTAATAGGTCTTGTGCCCCGGGCCTCCTTAGCCCGAGCCGTCCGAGTTTTTTTTGGACGGCAGTCCCCGATTGGCAGTGATTGTTTGAACCCTGATAAAGGCGGCCCTTGGGCTCGATACATTTAGGGGATCGAATGTAGGAAATTCCTTAGGAGGAAACAAAAAAGAGAAAATTTTAAGGGACAAGACATTTATCCGCAAGGTAGAGACTTCTTTTTATTCTTGTGCGTAATGGTTACACATGTGTACAGGCTTTGTGCCAGGATTTGAGCAGTCTATGCAGGCACGGTTCATTTGACCGGTTGGCCCTTACAGTCAATCCTATCGATCGATCCGAGACTATTCAATCATAAAGTTTCTTTCCTTTCTAAAGTCGTTATCCGATGGTAATGCCCCCAGTGTTCATGGTCGATCGTAGAGAGGCCTTGAACACTGTTGTCGTTATCTTTGATACTAGTTCGTAACCAACCTTAAATTCTAAGATAGCACGATTTACTGTTACCTCGTTAAAAACCTTGCCGGAGAACCCATTTTGGACAAAACCGGTTCAAGAGAAAAAGAGTGCAATGCATGCTTTCCGGACTAAAGATTGTATCATACTTTGATGATTGCCAACAAGTGTTAGTTCGAAATGCAAATAAATAAAAGGAAAGAATCGGGTCGTACCTTAGTAGTAGTATCGTTTCAAGTGAGCTATATTCTAGTTGTTCGGTAATTGCTCACCGTTCATTGTTCCGAGTTTGTACGATCCTTTACCGGTGATCTCGACAATTTAATTAGGTCCTTCCCATTTCAGCCCCAGCTCCCTTCGTTCGGGTTCCGGGTGCTTAGTGTGACCTTCCTTAACACTAAGTCCCTAACATTGAAGTGTCGAAGGTTGGCCCTTCGATTTTAATATCTCTCGATCCGCTATTTTGGGCGGCTAATCGGACAAGGGCTGCACGCGCCATTGATCTAATAGATCTATGCTCGTGTTCATAGCCTCGTCGTTTGATTCCTTGGTTTCATATCACAACCTGAGACTTAGTTCTCCGACTTCGACCGGTATTAGAGCTTCGGCACCGTAAACCAGTGAGAATGGGGTAGCCCTGGTACTGGACTTCGAGGTCATATGGTATGCCCATAAGACTTCGGGTAGGATTTCCTTCCATTTTCCTTTGGCGTCAGCTAACCTTTTTTGAGGATTTGGAGTGTAGTTTTGTTGGTCGATTATGCTTGCATAGTATATGGGTCTAAACATTTTATATCTTCGTTGCCCCAGAATCGCTCCTACAGCTACATCACTCACATCACACATTATCTCAAATGGCTGGCTCCAATCAGGTGTCACCATAATAGGAGCACTTCAAGTTTTTTATTTATCAACACAAATGCTCTTAAGCACTCCACATTGAAAATAAACTTGGCATCCTTAACTAGCAATTGTGTCAACGGCTTGGTAATGCTAGAATTTGTTTTTATAAACCTCTTATAGAACCCAGCATGTCCCAAGAAGCTTCTTATGCCCTTTACCGAAGTCGGGGGAGGGAGCCTAGCAATAACATCCACCTTAGCTTTGTCAACCTCAATTCCATGCATAGTTACCTTGTGGCCCAGGATAATTCCCTCCTTTACCATGAAGTGACACTTCTCCCAATTAAGAACCAAGTGAGTAGCTTCACAACGTTCAAGCACGAGCTTCAAATTCAACAAACAATCCTCAAAGTCATCACCAAAAAGGGTGAAATCATCCATGAACACCTCTAGACGCTTCCCGTTTAAGTCGGAGAATATAGACATCATGCACCTCTGAAAAGTGGCAAGTGCATTACATAGCCTAAACAGCATCCTCCTGTAAGCAAAAATATCTGACGGGCAAGTGAATGTGGTTTTCTCAACATCTTCTGGAGAAATGGGTATCTGATTGTAGCCTGAATACCCATCCCAGAAGCAGTAGCATCCGTGTCCAGCCACCTTCTCGAGCATTTGATCAATAAAAGGGAGTGGAGAGTGGTCTTTCCTAGTTGCCTAATTCAGCCTTCTATAATCAATGCACATTCTCCACCCTGTGACTGTTCTTGTGGGGATCAATTCATTATCTTTATTTTTTACCACTGTCATGCCCCCCTTTTGGGTACAACTTGCACTGAACTGGTCCACTGGCTATCAGAGATGGGAAAAATTACTCCCGCTTCTAGCAATTTGATAATCTCCTTGTGCACTACCTCCTCCAAATTTTTGTTCATCTTGCGTTGAGGTTGCACCACTGGCTTGCTATTTTTTTCTAGAAGGATTTTGTGCATGCATATGGCTGAACTGATTCCTTGAATATCAGCTATTATGCTCCAACCAATGGCCTTCTTGTACTTTGACATCAACTCCACCAGTTTTTGCTCTTGTGTACCTGTCAAATCAGCAAAACTAATCACAGGAAAGTTGTTAGTTTCAAGAAAACCATATTGCAAGTGAGTGGGGAGGACTTTCAATTCCACATTGGGCTTAAAAACTTCCTCTTTTATTTCCTCCTCATCAATCACTTGCTCCTCAGTTTCAAGAGCTTCAGCCTCTTTCTTTACTTCATGATCTTCATTATCCATTGTGCCAGACTGGGTAATACACTTCTCTAGAGTATTCCCCATAAACTTGTTAGACTTGTACTTCTCAGCCAACTCCCCAATGATATCTAGCTTGAAACACGAGTAGGCAGACACCTCATCACTGGGGTATTTCATCATTCTCTTCATCTGGAACACTACTTTCTCAGTTCCCACTCTAAGCATAAGGTGCCCCTCATAAATATCAAGGATGGCTCTACCTGTACACAAAAATAGTCTCCCTAGAATTAAAGGTACCTCCTTGTTCACCTCCATATCTACCATAATAAAATTTACGAGGAACACAAACTTGTCCACCTACATTAGAATATCTTCAATGATTCCCTCAGGTAGAATGGTGGTCTAGTTGGCCAGTTGTAGGGACACTGGTATTGATTGGATCACTCCAAGTTCACTTTCCAGTTTACTGAATACAAATAGAGGCATTAGATTTATAGAGGCACCTAAATCACTAAGGGCCTTGTCAAAATTGTCACTCCCCAACGAGCATGGTGTGGTGAAGCTTCCTGGGTCCCCACACTTTTGGGGAATTTCTTTTTGTAATATAGCACTGCAGTGGGCATTCAGCTTGACCATTGTTGTCTCCTCAAATTTTCTCTTGCTAGATAGAATTTTCTTCAAGAACTTTGCATAAGCGGGCATCTGAGTGAGTACCTCTGTGAACTGTATGTTCACATAAAGTTGTTTGAGCATCTCCAAGAATCTCCCAAAACACTTGCCAAGTTTCTCCCGCTTCATCTTTTGAGGAAAAGGTAGAGCTGGCATATGTCTACTTTCTTCATTTTCATTTTGCACCCCGTTATTCTGGCTTTTTTTCTCTTCATTCTTTTCCTCTGATGGTGTCTCAATCTGCTTGTTGACCACTTCTGATTTAGCCTTCACTATTGGATCAGTCAATTCTTTTCCGCTTCTCAGAGATACCGCTTTGATTGTTTCCTTCGGGTTCTTTTTAGTGTCGGATGGAAGAGTCCCAGGAGCCCTCTGAGACAACAAATTTACAATCTGTCTCATTTGCCTTTCTAAGTTTCGGATAGTCGTGCCATGGGTCTCGAATTTTTCATTTATTTTGTTGATGAATCCCTTCATGCGATCTTCCATATTTGACTGATTTGGTTGTGGTGGCTGGTCTTGTTGCCTCTGCTGGTTCTGAAAACCTGGTGGTCCCTGACCCTTGGGTCTGAAATTATTTTGCTGCCATGAGTTCAAGCTCCTATTAGGTGAACTCCACGATAGTCTAGGGTTCACCCATCGATGCCAACAATAATTTGATTCCAACTCGTGAATTATTCTAAATGGTCTGGATGACTCCCTATTTAAGTTCAAAATCTAAGGTTGATTATTTTGCTGCCATGAGTTCAAGCTCCTATTAGGTGATCTCCCAGGCCTAGGACCTACATTTTCAAAGGCATCCTCGATAATTCGGTTGGGATTGAGTCTTCGGTCTCCATCAATCATTTCATCAGCAATTCTACGGGCCGCTTTAGCCGCTAACCATGCTTCCTATTGCTGAGCTGCCTCTCTGGCAGCTAGGTCTACTATCTCTTCGTTGTTTACCATTTTATCCTGAGTTGAAGGCTGACCCAACAACAATCCACTCTCTCTTTTATCTCTTTTCAACTTCCTCGAGTGTTTGTCTAACTCTGGGTCGTATGGCACCAGGTCCTTCGAAGAGGATCGAGTCATACACCGCTAAACTTAACCTGTTGGCTGCACACAGATGAAAAGAGCATAAAAAAAGAAAATAAAATAAAGTAGTTCCTGAATTAGCACTGAAAACTAATTTAAACACTATTAGTCGTCAATCCCCGGCAACGGCGTCAAAATTTGACGAGCGCAAAACCGGCGTATAAACTTGGGCTCGCTAGTCAAAGATAGTTCCGTATGGATTAGTTTCAATAATGTTTTATTAATTCTTTAGATTAACACTTTCCAGGATAATCAACGTTTTGATTTATGTTATTAGTGACTACAAATAAACAAAGATTATCAGCTGTAAGAAACTGGTGATACCCGAATTATTATTAATAACAAAGGAATATTGATGAGAGAGGCAAGGGTGATGACAAGATATGTAATCAACTATTGTTCCGGTTAACTCTATGCTAAATTCAATCTTAGCTTCTATTGATTATCTCGATTTCAACAGATGATTAGGCTACTTCAGAGATTTCAATTCTTCTTCCGAATGAATTTGATTCCTTTAACTAGCCTAATAGTAGGCCCTATGAATGTATGCACGAAAATAGTGAATGAATGATCTTTCGGAGAACACCTCTCGATTATTCTCCTGAATTGGGTAAATCAATAACCCCTTAAGCTCTTTCGATTATCTAGAAAAGGCATAAAATCAATCCAATTAAGATAACACAAAGCAAATAGCAGTAAATTTCTCTTTCGATTAAAGTAAAACTACAATAAACCTTACAATTCAATTAAGAACTCATCCAGTAAAGTCGGGCAATTAACATAGAGTAAAACCCAAAACAATAATCAATTCACAACATCCGTCAACAACCTTGAGGATAATTACTCTACAACGAAGAAAGTATTCAAAACGAGAGTGTTAGAAGAACAAGAAGATATTACAATTCCCAAATTCAACCCAAACTTTCGTATTGAGTGAATTGAATCAAGTATCTCGATTTCCTGTTGCTTCCATCCTTCTTCTCCCTCAAAAGTCTCTCCTAAAAACCAAGATACCCTCTTTTTAGACGAGCTGGGCTAGATATAGGTCAAGGAAAGTCGCCCCCAAAATTACAATTTTAGCCCTTCAAAATATTTTCTCGGAGGGACGTGCGCGACCGCGCATCTAGCCACGCACATTTGATAGCTTCTTCTTGACTTGCGCGGCCTAGTGCGCGGTCAGTGCGCGGCTACGCACCTAGGCCATTTTCAGCTCTCATTTTCATTCTTCCTTTTTAGTGCGCGAACCTCCGTTGATCCTCGAACGAGCTCCTAATGTACTCCATAAGCTTTTACTTGGCCTCCAAAACTCCATATTAGCTCAAAACGCTTCCTAACCCCATTGTGTCCCGCAATTTCTCCTGCAAATCATAAAGCACTTAGTCAGAGCAATTTACTACCATTTAACACTCAAACATCAGTAAAGTGCAGCAAATTAGAATGCAAATAGTGGCCAAAATACATAGCTATAGCCTACCATCAGGTTGTACCCGGAGTAGGCATCGAGAAAGCTGAGGATCTCGTGGACGGCCATGGCATCGATCATGCGATCCATGTAGGGAAAAGGGAAGGAGTCCTTGGGACATGCCTTATTCAAATCCTTATAGTCTACACACATTCTTAATTTATTTCCTTTTCAGGGACTACCACTACATTTACTAACCAATACGGGTATTTAACCTCCCGAATAGACCATGTTTTAAGGAGTTTAAATACCTCATCCTTGATGAAAGTATGTTTGACCTCGGACTGGGATCTCCTCTTCTGCTTGATTGGGTGGAACTTCAGGTCCGGGCTTAGCTTGTGAGTGGTTATCTCCAGTGGGATCCTTGTCATATCAAGGTGGGACCAAGCGAAACAATCTTCATTAGCTATATGAAATTTAATGGGTTTTTTTTAGCTCGGGGCTTAACCCCGTGCCTAGGTATACCGTTCGATCGGCCAAGTGTTCACAAAATACAACTCGTTCCAGCTCCTCGACTATTGATTTTGTAGCGTCGGAGTCATCGGGGGGCGATGAAAGATCGGGGGACCCCATAGTCATCGTCCTCATCTACCCATCTTTCCTCTGATTCTGCCGAGGCCTCTATCAGTGATTGCTATTTGGCCCTGTCCTTGACCATATGGTTCGGATCCTTCAATATTGATATTGTGGATGTCGGTATCACTTCATCGACCACGAACATTTCCTTGGCGGACGGTTGTTCCTCATAAACTATTTTGACTCCACTGGGTGTTAGGAATTTCAGCACCTGGTGCAGTGTCGAGGGCACTACTCTCATGTTGTGTATCCATGGCCTCCCAAACAAAGCGTTATATCTCATATCCCTCTTGATTACATAGAACTTGGCTTCCTGAACGATTTTGGCGACGTTTACTGGTAATATTACCTCCCATTTAGTGGTCTTGCATGCCATGTTGAACCCGTTTAGGACTCAAACCGTTGGTACGATCTGGTTTTGTAGGCAGAGTTGTTCCATGACCCTTCATCTGATGATGTTGGTTGAGCTACCTGGATCAATTAACACACGTATTCAAGATTTATTTACAAGTACTAATATTACCAATGTGTCGTTGTGGGGCTACACGATTCCCTCAATGTCTTCGTGGTTGAAAGAGAAGGTTCCCTCCGGTACGTAATCTCGAGTCTATTTTTCTCTTGTGATAGATACTTTGGTGCACTTCAGCATCGGCCCCTAGGGAATGTCGACCCCACCGATGATCATGTTAATGACGTGCTGAGGTTCCTCATGTTTGGTATGCTTATTAGAATCTATGTTCCTGAAGTGGTTCTTGACCCAATCACTCAGGAATTCTAGGATATGCCCATTGTTGAACAGTCGGGCCACCTCTTCTCTTAATTGTCGGCAGTCTTCTGTTCTGTGGCAATGAGTGCCGTGATATTTACACATTAGGTTGGGATCCCTTTGGGATGGATCGGACTGTAAAGGTAGAGGTCATTTGGTATCTTTGATGCGTCTGATAGCGGATACAATAGTGGCGCCATCGATGTTGAAGTTGTACTCCGATAACCTCGGCACTTCTCTAGGCTCGACGGGCCTGTTGAAGCTATTTTTTCTCATGACTCCTCGGTTACTCTAACCTCCATCACTTCTTCTTTCATTTCTCATAGAGTTCCGCCCGGACTCGCTACTTCTTTGGTCTCTATTATATGGATGATACCGACCCCTGTTTGATCTCGGTTTACTATCGATGTCTCTCTTGATTCTATCGACGGTTCTAACAAGATATACAGAACTGGAAGGGGCCTTAAGCTAATCATCTTTGACCTTGATTTTCGGTTGATATCGGTTGTGTACATCGGCCCAAGTGACGACCGGATATTCTACCAGGTTCTGTTTCAACTGATGTGAAGCCAATGAGCTCCGAATATTGAGTCTTTCAGTGAAAGTATGAACGGCCCAATTATCAGTGACCGATGGCAAGTCTATCTGTTTCATTTGAAACCAGGACAAAACTCTCTGATCATCTCGTTATCATTCTGTTTTACTTTGAAAAGGTCTGACTTCCTGGTCTCGGCCTTGATGGCCCCAGCGTGTGCTTTCACGAAAGAATATGAAAGCATAGCAAATGAGTCAATAAAATTAGGAGGTAAGTTGTGATATCATATCATAGCTCCCTTTGACAAGGTCTCCCCGAACTTCTTCAACAGGACAAACTCGATCTCATCATCCTCTAATTCATTGACTTTGATGGCACATATGTAAGAGGTTACGTGCTTATTTGGGTCGGTCGTTCCATTATACTTAGGAATATTGGGCATGCAGAATTTCTTAGGGATCGGCTTTCGAGCCGCGCTCGGAGGAAAAGGGTTTTGCACGAACTTCTTGGAATTCAGGCCTTTCAATATCGGCGACGCTCCTGGGATTTGGTCTACCCTAGAATTGTAGGTTTCCACCTTTTTTCATTAGCTTTGCTTTTCTTCTCCCCTGATTCTGCTCGTTTTTTCAGTTCCTCGAGCATCTTTATGATCTTGGGGTTAGTCCCCGATTCTTTTTCATTCGACCTCTCTACGACCGGTTCATCCTTGCGGGTGACTGGTCTCGTCTAATTCACACCTCAAATCAAGGATATGAAACGGTCGATTGCAATAGTAGTACCCAACAAGTGGCGGGGTCGATTTCCATATGGAGCTATATATGGGAGTTAGGTGTATATATTGTGGTATGTGAGTTTGAACTTCCTTAATTTACACTTTCACAAATTGAGGTTGTTTCTATATCTATTTTAAAACTAAGATTTCAAAGTTAAGAAATAAAACTAAGAAATTTTTTTTGTATTTTTCCAAGTATTGTAAAAGGCCTAGGGCTATGATCATCGCCTAGGTGTTTGCCTAATGGGATATAAACCTTAATACTTGTTTTGTTAATCGGGGTGTATTATAGCTATCAACTCTCAATTACCCATTCAATACCTTTTGGTGAGAGAGTGATTTTTCCCAATTTGGCTTTCTCAAGTCCAAATGGGTATTGCACAAAATATTTGATAAAAGCTCAAGTCGGGTTATTACTATCTCTAGGTTGAACATTTTAATTGGGTTGATTAATCTCTCAATTGACCCTATTCCTTGTTAGCCAAGTTTTCCTAGACTAAGTCTATCTTTCTCAAGTAGAGACTAAGTCAAATAGGCATGAACTAATATTTGCAACCATTAATTCCACAAATTAAAGCATGAACAAGGCTAAATAATAAACACCCAACCATAAACAAGTATTAAATTATACACCCATAAGGTTTACACACTAGGGTTGGGTCACAATCATAGTAAAAATCTAGTTACACATGCTTGAAATTGAAATAAAACAAGAAATGCTAATTAAACTAATATTATAAAATCAAAATGCTAAAGTCTATGTTAAATTATCCCAAAATATAGAAAACTACTAAAAGAAGCAAAAAAAAATAGCTACTGGAGTTGCTGATGTCAAAAGTTGACATAATTTTGTGAAAGTCGTCTATTTATACAGGGTTGGAAATTTCAGACAAAAATACCCTTCGGGAGGTTCTGCGGCCGCACAATTCTATGTGCGGTCCGCAGAAGTCTTCATCTTGCAGGAGCTAGGACTTTGCGGCCGCACAATTCTCCATTGCGGCCGCAAGGCAATGTTTCTGCGGTCCACAGATTTATCATTGCGGTTGCAATCTGTTCTTCTGCGGTCCGCATCTTTATTTCTGCGGCCGCACAATTCTTGTACGGTTCGCAATCTTGAGGAACTCTAAACTTGAAAATTTTTCTCTTCCTCTGAAGTTAGTCTCCAACTTTTCGTTTGTGGTCCGCAGTTTTTCGGAAAGTCTGCTAGGATTTCCTTCATCATTTGCGGCCGCAGATGGAATTCTGCGGTCCGTACTTTGTGAGCTCTTGTGCCTTCTGTTGCCTTGTGTTTTTATTACTCCTTTTTGAGTCGGATTTCATCTCAGGAGTCTAACATCCAATATTCCTGCAATTTCGCACATTTCATCAGTTTCGAGAACATAATTAAACACTTTTAGACTAAAACAAAAGCTAAAAGGCGCTAATAAGTAGTCAAAACCCCCACTTATCAACTCCCCCAAACTTAAGGTTTTGCAAATAAAATAGTTCCCACCTCCACAAGTTAAGGGTCATTCCAGCCAATCAAAGGTGATTCATTCATACATCAATTGGGACCAACAATTACCCACACTACTTATGTATTTTAAACAAGGCAACAAGTTAAACCTTTATGCACATATAGTTCTAATGTAAAACTTGAGCATCAAGAGATTACTTTATTCATCAAGGAAACTCGCTCTTTCATGTAGGTCACTATGGATCCCAAACTCCTCCTCCTCTACTCTCCGTTTGCCTATCTCACTTAAGAATTTAAGCACTCAATCCAAAGACTTTGTGAAAGGTTCACTCATCTCTCTTAGGAAAATGTCGCAAGTACGGCTTTAAGTACCATAGGCTTGTCCCTCATGTAGATTGCCACTAATGTAAGATCATTCGACTTGAAATCACGTAGGGCATTTTCGGGATGTAATGAAGGCTATTGGAATAAGGTTGGTATACTATGGTAGAGCGGGTTTATCTTTCCTTAAGCACTCCATTTTTTTGTTCTCGTCTCATGCTTTGCCAATTCTTTGAAGAACTTTCTTTTCCTTGGGGAACTAGAGAGACTTAACATCACTCCTTCTTGATCATGACATTCATTTTCTCCCTCTTTGATTTCTCCATGCTTTGTATCATTACTTTTCTTTGAATCCCTTCAACCCTTCAACTTATTCACTTTCTTTTGCATTTTTCTTTTTGTTCTTTCCTTTTCGTGACTTTCCTTCTCATCATTTCTTTTCTCTTTTTGTACCTTGATACCTCTTTCAACTTCCTCGTCTCTCCCCCAAACTTATGTTTTTAGCTAATTGTTTCACAAGAGTATTAGGGAAATCTCGGATGCCAAGTGAGGGTCACGACAAAACGAGTAAAGGCTTGCAACATGGTTATCAAATGAGAAAGACTCGAGGCTCAAATGGGTTGACTAGGGATAACTATATTGGTAGGAAATGGAAAATTCAAGCGGGTCAACGACATCCTACAATCACTTCTCAAGCCAAGCAAAACTTTAGATTTTGCCTTGAAGCACATTCGGGCCAAGTTCTAGACCATTCACATGGGTACTTGGACTTGCAACAAAAATATCTCACCGCTCATGCCATGTGACGACCCTGTAGGTCAACTAGAGTTTTAAACCTTAAATCACTATTTCGAAGCCTCCAATATCTCATTTTAGCGTTTCTCGATTTGCTTGGACAGTCCGAGCATTTTTACGGAAAGCTTTTATGTTAGAAATTGATAAAATATGGGATTTTGCCTTTAAATTCTAATTGAGTTGACTTCGGTCAATGTTTTAGGAAAATGGACCCGGATCTGTGTTTTAATGGTCCCGGTGGGTCCGTATCGTGATTTGGGACTTGGGCGTATATCCGGAATCGAATTCTGAGGTCCCTAGCTCGAGTTTTCGTATTTTGTTGAAAATTTGAAGTTTAAAGGCTTAATGACTTCGAAGGTTTGACCAATATTTGACTTTATTGATATCGGGTCCGTATTTTGGTTCTGAAACCTTGTATAGGTTCATTACTATATTTATGACTTATCTGTCAAATTTGGTGAGAATGGGAGTTGGTTTGACATGATTCGGACGTCCAGTTGTTAAAATAGCAACTCTAAAGTCTTCTTGAAAATTTCATTTGGTTTGGTATTCGATTCGTAATTCTAGGTATTATTTTGGTATTTTGATCGTGTGAGAGAGTTCTTTTGAGGTTTTTGGACTTGTGTGCACATATGGTTTGGAGCCCCGAGGGCTCGGGTGAGTTTCGGATAGCCTACAGACCATTTGAACTAGAAAAATCTAGTTTTTTTAGCTTCAGTTGTCATCTGGTATGTTGTTCTTTGCGATCGTGAATCCTTTCTCGCAATCGCGAAGGGGAATCTGGGACTGGGGAGGTTTTGTCCTATGTGAATGCGAAACCTTTCTCGCGAACACAGAGCATTGGGGGGTTTGCTCTTTGCTCTACGCGAATGCGACCAATCACACGCGAATGCGTAGCGTTAGATAGGCTGGGCAGGGGGAGTGGGGGTAACTCTATACGAACGCGAGCCCAGTCTCACGAACGCGGAGGTGAGGTGGGATAGACCTTCGCGAACGTATGGAGTCACTCGCGATCGCGTAAGACATTTAGGCCATGCTCTTCGTGAACGCGTCAGGTTTCACGCGAACGTGATGAACACTTGACGCCGGTAATTTAAAATAGTTCCAAAACGTGATTTCTCCTATTTTTCATAAACCTTCCATTTGAGCTCATCCTAGAGGTGATTTTGAAGAGAAAACTCAACACCAATTCATAGGTTTGTACACTTTAACTCATTTGCTTCCATTTCTAACATCACCCATTAAATTTCTAGCCCTAATCTTTGTTCTTACATGGTAGAAAACTTGGGATTTAGGAAGAATTGGGGGCTTTTGTAAATTAGGAATTTAGACCTCAAATTGAGGTCAGATTCAGAAACAAATTGCATAATCGTGTTCAGGGTTAATGGGTAAATGGTTTTGGTGCAAACCTCGGGTTTTGACCAAGTGGGCCTGGGGTCGATTTTTGACTTTTGGGGGGAAAGTTTGGAAATTCTAAATGTATGCATTGTAATTGATTCCTTTAGCAATATTTGATATTATTAAGTCACTTGTGGTTAGATACGAGTGGTCTGGAGGCGGATTCTAGCGGAAAGGCCCCGGTAGAGCTTTGAGTTGGTCTTTGGAGCGAGGCAAGTATCGTGGTTAACCTTGACTTGAGGGATTAGGACTTGTTTGTCTAATTGTTACATGTTTAGATGTTTGGTACAACGTATATGTGAGGTGACGAGTACTTATGCATTGTTGTTGGGTCAAAGCATGCGGTGGAACTTGTTTTCTTTAATTTATTTCTTTCTTTGATCATGATATCCATGCTTAGACTAGTTAATTACTAAATTGATCGTTCTTTTTGCATTTATGATCTATTTGAGATAATTGAGTATTATTTTCCGAAGTTGAGGTTGGTATTGTGGAAACATTGTTTATGTGAGGCACGTTCTTGCTTATTCTGTCTCCCTTTTTTAGGCTCACTGTTATATGGTAAGGGAGAGTGTTAATGCACGAAGGGTGATGTCGTGCCATATCTATTGGTTATGATGAAAGTGAGAGTAAAAGCACGAATGGTGATGTCGTGCAATTATTATTGTTTCATAATGAGGTTGAGAGTAAAAACACGAAGGGTGATACCGTGTCGATATTATTGTTTCACAGTGAGGTTGAGAGTAAAAGCACGAAGGGTGATGCCGTGCCGATATTTTTGTTTCATAGTGAGATTGAGAGTAAAAGCACGAAGGGTGATGTCGTGCAGCTTTGTTCATTATGTTTATTCGCTTTGCTGGTTAAAGGCTTATTGATTATTTCTTGTTATCATTCCATGTAGTATTTATCGTATCTTGTACCCCTTTTCGCATGTCCCCTCCCAAAATCACATGTTTAGCTTTTATTTGTTATTGTGTCCTACGTATATTGCTATCTGCACAGGTTTATTTTACGTGGGGGTCTAGTCATAGCCTCGTCACTACCTCGTTGAGGTTACGCTCGACACTTACGGAGTACATTGGATTGGTTGTAATCATACTACACTCTGCACTTCTTGTGCAGATTTTGGTACTGGTCCCAGCTGTCCGTGAGGCGTTTGAGCTCGGATTTACTTTTGGAGACTCGAGGTAGTTCTGTTGGCGTCCGTAGACCTTGAAGTCCCCTTCCATTTCCCCTATTTTACTGTTCTTTTCGTTTAAGACAGTTGTATTTATTTCAAACCCTGTTTGTAGAGACTCTAGAAACTCGTGAATTGTGAATCCAAATCCGGGTTGTACTTAGAAATTAATGATGTTTATGTTATTTCTCACTCAGTATTAATTTCAGCTCAGCTTAATTGTTTTTACTTATCGTAATTGATTAAAATTGGCTTAAAGATCCTCTAACGTTGGCTTGCCTAGCAAGTGAAAAGCTAGGCATCATCACGGTCTCGAAGGTGAGAATTCCGGGTCGTGACACGCTATTGGATTGTTAAAGAGGATAAAGTCAAGGGCCCACAATAACCATATTCAAGATTGAAAACCACTATAGTTTGATTGAACCACTCGATAATTGCCTAAGTCAACACAAGAGTCACAAGGTGACTAACTAGAGCTACTTCTTTCCAAAAACTTTATTTTTAACCAAAAGCACGTAGTTAAGTGTGTTGGTACCAAGTGACACTACTAGAAAATGGCGAATTTTCGACCGTCAAATCGGTCGGAAATCGAGTTTTCCGACTAATTACCGATCAAAAAAGGTCGGTCGGAAAACACATGGTCACAAAAATTTTGCGGCCGAATTGGTCGGAAATTTTCTATGTATTTGGTCGCAAATTGAAAAATAAGAACGCGCTTAAATATAAGAGATTTTTGACTGAAATGGTCGGTAAATTTCCAACCGATTCGGTCACAAATTTAAATAATAAAATAAATACATAATTTAAATTTTCAACTGAATCGGTCGTAAAATTTGAGAATAAATAAATTGAAAAAATAAAAAAAGTCATAATTTGCGACCGAAGCGGTCGCAAATCTGGGAAATGTTTGCGACATATTCAGTCGCACATCCGCTCCATATCTGAAAAGAAAATTAGCAGAATTTTGATATATTTTTAACTATACCACATGCCAAGTAAAACAGCCAACGATCTCAAACCTAGATTCAATCAAATTATTCGACATCAATCTAAACCCTAGATTCAACTACCAAATTAATATAAAAAGTGTAATAAAAGCATAATAAGAATAACAATTAGTTGCACAAAAAAAATCAAAAAGTGCATACTAATTTACTCTCTTCTTTCTTAGTAAATCATCCCAAACTTGTTCCACTATTAATTCTTTGTGCCTTTTCAAGTATTGATAACAAAGATACTGTGAAAAAACGAAAATTAAAAACACCAATCTCAGGAAACAATGTATTTTTCTCTATGAGGCTTAGCTCTTCATCTTCTTCACCTCCTTAAAAATACCAAATTAATTATTCATCTTCTTCACTTCCTTGCCCAGCTCTTCTATCACTCACCCATGCTGCACCAAAGTGGCCATGATTGTGTTCTGGTTCTCCAAGAGTTTCTTCAACTGTGGAGGGAATCTGGGATGCCGGAATGGAGGAATGGGATGCAACATTACTGGGTATGTCAGACAGCTTTGTAGTAGTTGTCTGCAACCAGTTGTTGAGGCTCGCTAGTGTCTGGGAGACTCGCAGCGTAGATAGTGGAGCAGTGGGCATCGACTAAATGCTTAGTTTGAAAAACAAAACATAAGATATCTGTAACTAGATAGGTATATTTGACGATCGCAAAATACAATAAGAAATTTATGCTCGCTAGCCAAAAATAATATAGTTTAATTATCGTCTCCACGGGGATTAGATTAAATAATATTTGAATAATTCCTAGTCAGCTGCTACCCAGGATGATTAACACTTTGATTTGAATAATTATAAATTATAATTAACTACTAAAATTAAAGCAATTATAAATTGATCACGAAAAATAAGAGTTGAGCATCACATAAATATTAGTGGGAGAAGTGAGGGCCATTGACTAGACATGTGAAATATCCATAAGCACGTAGTTAAGTTTGTTGGTACCAAGTGACGCATGTTTGACTCTTCGAGCATGACTTAATTAGGTATTTTTATTTATTACTACTACTATTATTACCTAAACAACAAAAACGGACTCAATCCCTTAAGAAGGTTGTCACGCCATCCATCGTTGGGAAGAGTCACCCGGTTCACACAAAAACTACCTTTGAAAAGAATCGTGGCAATAAGAAAACCAAAGGCATATTATCTACTAAAATATAAAATGAAGCTATTAAATAAAAACAAACTACTAATTCAAAAACAAGCTACTCAATTAAACATTAACTTGTAAGAAAACACATGTAAATAAGCTATAAAGCAAAAACTATCGAAAGCATAACGAATATAAATAATTAGAGAAGATATATACATAATAAGAGAGAATATATACAGAATAAGGAAAAAGAAGAAAATACTGTCATTTATTACAAACCAATTATCTCAGAATCATCAAAATAAGATCAAATAAAAATAAACTCCACCCCCTGAATAAAAATAAGCATTGTGCCCAATGCTTAACAAAATAAGAGTAAAGGAAGGGTCAAAGTGAAGAAAACTCCCTATGGCTCCTTGGCCATCTCTGTGTCCACAGCAGAATCACCGACCTCAGTCTCATCCAACTACATGTCATCATTATCAACCTGGGAGTGACTAGGTTGGTAAACATCTGATGTACTGCCTCGGTAGTGTAAGCAGCAAAGTTTGGCTCCTCAGACTGGCCAGTTGGTGCTGTATGTGCTGTAGGATCTGGACCTGGATGGTGCGGGTCAATCAGCATATCAAATGGAATGCATCCGGTTGCTGCAATCTTGGTAACCTGTCTCCGGAGCTTGTCCGCTGACTTCTTGGTGGCCTGGGACTTCCGCATCTTCTTCACTTCCTTGCCCAGCTCTTCTATCACTGACCCATGCTACACCAAAGTGGTCATGATTGTGTTCTGGTTCTCCAAGAGTTTCTTCAGAGTTTCTTCAATTGTGGGAGGAATCTGGGGTGCCGGAATAGACTGTGCTGCAATATTACTAGATATATCCCAGTTGTTGAGGCTAACCAGTGTCTGGGAGACTCGCAGCACAGATAGTGGAGCAGTGGGCATCGGCTAAATGGTTAGTTTGAAAAAAAAACATAAGATATCTGTAACTAGATAGGTATATTTGACGATTGCAAAATACAACAAAACATTTATGCTCGCTAGCCAAAAATAATATAGTTTAATTATCGACTTGCCTAGATTAGATTTAAACAATATTTGAATAATTCCCAGTTAACTACTACCCACGATGAATCACACTTTGATTTAAATAATTATCAATTACAATTATCTACTAAAATTAAAGCAATTATAGATCGATCACAAAAAATAAGAGTTGAGCATCACATAAATATTAGTGGGAGAAGTAAGGGCCATTGACTATACATGTGCAAGATCCGTAAGCACGTAGTTAGGTGTGTTGGTACCAAGTGAAGCATATTTGATTCTTCGAGCATGACTTAATTAGGTCTTTTAATTCATTACCACTACTATTATTACCTAAACACCAAAAATGGTCTCAATCCCTTAAGAAGGTTGTCACGCCATCCATCGTTGGGAAGAGTCGCCCGGTTCACACAAAAACTACCTTTGAAAAGAACCGTGGCATTAAGAAAACCAAAGGCTTATTACCTACTAATACATAAAAATAAGCCATTAAATCAAAATAAAACTACTAATTCGAAAAGAAGCTACTCATTTCAACACGAACTAATAAGAAATTACATGTAAAGAAGCTACAAAGCAAAAACTATCGAAAGTATAACGAATATACATAATGAGAGAAAATATATACATAATAAGAGAGGAAAAGAGAGAATATATACACAATAAGAAAAAAGAAGAAAATATTGTCAGTTATTACAAACCAATTGCCTTAGAATCATCAAAACAAATCAAAAAAAAACTTCACCCTCTCGAATAAAAATAAGCATTGTGCCCAATGCTTAACAACGTAAAAGTAAAGGAAGGGTAAAAGTGAAGAAAACTCCCTATGGATCCTTGGTCATCTCTGTGTCCACAACAACATCACCGACCCCAGTCTCATCCAAATGGATCTCATCATCATCAACTCCGGGAGTGACTGGGTTGGTGAACATTGGACATACTGCCTCGGCAGTGTCATCAGCAAGGTCTGGCTCCTCAGACTGGCCAGCTGGTGTTGTATGTGCTGTAGGATATGGGCATGGATGGTGTGGGTCAATCAGCATGTCAAATGGAATGTCTCCGACTGCTACAAGCTTGGTAACCTATCTCCGGAGCTTGTCCACTGACTTCTTGGAGACCTGGGACTTCCGCATCTTCTTTACTTCCTTGCCCAACTCTTCTATCACTGACCCATGCTACACCAAAGTGGTCATGATTGTGTTATGGTTCTCCAAAAGTTTCTTCAAAATTTCTTCAACTGTAGGGGGAATCTAGGGTGTCGGAATGGAGGACTGTGCTGCGACATTACTTGATATGTCAGACAGCTTTGCACTAGCTGTCTACATCCAGTTGTTGAGGGTCGCCATTGTATGGGAGACTCGCAGCGCAAATTGTGGAGCAGTGGGCATCGGCTAAATGCTTAGTTTGAAAAAATAAATATAATATATCTATAACTAGATAGGTATAT
The DNA here is from genome assembly GCF_000715075.1 of Nicotiana tabacum. Lineage (NCBI taxonomy): Eukaryota > Viridiplantae > Streptophyta > Magnoliopsida > Solanales > Solanaceae > Nicotiana > Nicotiana tabacum. The sequence continues at coordinate 12,370,698 of NC_134097.1, read as the reverse complement.
TTGACGATTGCAAAATACAATAAGAAATTTATGCTCGCCAGCCAAAACTAATATTGTTTAATTATCCTCTCCACGGGGATTAGATTTAAATAATATTTGAATAATTCCCAGTTAACAGCTACCCAGGATGATTAACACTTTGATTTGAATAATAATCAGTTAAAATTAACTAATAAAATTAAAGCAATTATAAATCATTCACAAAAAACAAGAGTTGAGCATCACTTAAATATTAGTGGGAGAAGTAAGAGCCATTAACTAGACATGTGCAAGATCGATAAGTACGTAGTTAAGTGTATTGGTACTAAGTGAAGCATGTTTGACTCTTCGAGCATGACTTAATTAGGTATTTTTATTCATTACTATGACTATTATTACCTAAACACCAAACACGGACTCAATCCCTTAAGAAGGTTTTCACGCCATCCATCGTTGGGAAAAGTCATCCGGTTCACACAAAAACTACCTTTGGAAAGAACCTTGGCATTAAGAAAACCAAAAACTTATTATCTACTAAAATATAAAAAGAAGCTATTAAATCAAAAAGAAACTACTAATTCAAAAAAGAAGCTACTCAGTTAAACATAGACTAATAAGAAAACAAATGTAAAGAAGCTACAAAGAAAAAACAATCGAAAGCATAACGAATATACATAATGAGAAAAGATGTATATAAAATAAGAGAGGAAAAGAGAGAATATATACAGAATAAAGAAAAGGAAGCATTGTGCCCAATGCTTAACAAAATAAGAGTAAAGGAAGGGTAAGAGTGAAGAAAACTCATTATGGCTTCTTGGCCATCTCTGTGTCCAAAGCAGCATCATCGACCTTAGTCTCATCCAACTGGATCTCATCATCATCAAATCCGGGAGTGACTGGGTTGGTGAAAATCTGATGTACTTCCTCGCCAGTGTCATCAGCAAGGTATGGCTCCTCACACTGGCCAGTTGGTGTTGTATGTCCTGTAGGATCTGAGCCTGGATGGTGCAGGTCAATCAACATGTCAAATGGAATGTCTCTGGCTGCTTCAAGCTTGGTAACCTGTCTTCTGAGCTTGTCCACTAACTTCTTGGAGGCCTGGAACATCCGCATCTTCTTCACTTCCTTGCCCCGATCTTCTATCACTGACCCATGCTGCACCAAAGTGGCCATGATTGTGTTCTGGTTCTCCAAGAATTTCTTTAGAGTTTCTTCAACTGTAGGGGGAATCTGGGGTGCCAGAATGGAGGACTGTGTTGCAACATTACTGGATATATCAGACAGCTTTGCAGTAGTTGTCTGCATCCAGCTGTTGAGGCTCGCTAGTGTCTGGGAGACTCGCAGTGCAGATAGTGAAGCAGTAGGCACCGGCACCGGCTTCAAAGCCGAGGTGGAACCTGTAATAGGGGTTGTTGGAGCCACTGAGGTTTGAGGTGGGGGCATAGATGTTGCACTGGCTGAAGGATATGTTGAAGTGGTTGGCATGTCGACTGTCTCTGCAGCTACCACCGATGGCGCATCATACTGGCCTATGGTGGTAGTCGGTTGACCCTTTTTCTTAGGGTTGTGTGCATCCATCAATGAATACCATGAGAAGGGCTTCTTCACCCGCACTTTCGTATCAAAATTTCTTGGCTCCACCTGTGCATCTGTAAGATACTAAGTAATGGAGTTGGGATATGGTTAGGAGGTATCACCTTGCCTGGAAACCACAAATATGTTGGCCGACATCACGGCACCCACATTGATCGGGTACCGGGCCATGATGAAGGCGACTAGAATTGCCCGCGGGATCGGAAGGTATGTCTCATTCTTACACCGGTCTAGTCGGCTACATACAAAGGTCTTCCACCCCTTCTCCCCAAAAATCAGGGTGTTTCTGTGAATAGACACCCCTGCTATAATCCATGGCGATGATGGCCCAGGAGCTGCCAGGATCTCAGCTAGCCACGGGCGAGTTGCACCCCACATTGCAAACTTCCCCAAATACTATGTGGGCTCAACATCATCAAACCCCAAGTAGGTGTTCAATGTGTGATGGTCGAAACGCACCTTCAGGTTCCTCACTTTCGTAACCTTTGTCCCTTTCATGATGTGCGTCGCATTGGCGTAGAACTCTCGGACAAAATATTCCTTCGCATCCACTATGCTCTAGGTGAATCTCTCTTCCGCTCTCGGAACTGCCTCAAGACTGCAGGATTGTACTTTTCAAGATCTTTCAATTGGAGTTGATGCTTAAGAGTGAGCGATCTCACTGTCCACCACTCACGGGAGCTAGAGAAGGCAGCCAAACTGACAAATCTGTCCTCCCTCACCTCTTTCTTCTTCGACCGCTCAAGGCCAGCAACCGTAACATCTCCCCCTCGGCTATCATTTGGGATGTCCGGGACTAATGTCTCTGGTGCCTGGGGGACAGGTGTTATGGAGGGCTAAGAATCCTGACTGGAACTCTTAGAACCCTTGGAGGCGCTATGTGATGATGATGGCTTATCCCTGAGCTGATATCTCCCTAGTGGCCTTGATTGGACATCCGGCTACTCCTATACTAAGGCCAAGGTTACCCTCAGATTCGTCCCTAGACGGGATATAGGAACTGGTCTCTGAGAGTTCTGTACCTCTCCCTCTGCCGACTCGTTTCTTCTTTCTACTTTTAGGCTCTTCGGAACTAGGCATGGGTCTCTTCCCTCGTTCTCGGGAACGATCACCCCTTCCTTTTGAAGTGTTGCCTCGCCCTCTAGATCGAACCATGTTCTGTGTTAAGAAAAGGTGATTGTTAGTTACAATTCAAGTTCAAACACAGAATGAATATAGAGAAACATTAGAGATTATATTTAAAAACACAACATTGCGGCAGCATTGCAGGATAGGGTCTTGCAGGGCAGGGACTTGCGGTCCGAAGAATTATCATTGCGGCCGCAGAAAGGGCATTGCGGACTGCATAATTTTCCTTTGCGGCCACAGAAGTTGATTGCAGTCCGCAGATTTCTCTTTGCGCTAGACATCACCAAAATGGCAACTCTCTGATGATAGAGAATTGGTTGTATTACGGTCGCAATCATTTTTCTGCGGTCCACACAATTTACTTTGTGACCGCACTTGAGAGTCATCAAAATGACAACTCTCTGATCACAGAGACTAGGTTGTTCTGCGGCCGCAACAGGATTTCTACGGTCCGCTCAATTTTCATTATGGCCGCAGATCCATGCCTTACTTTAATGCCCTATACCTTAACTTCTGCGGACCGCATAATTTCTTGTACGGTCGCAGATTCCAAATTTAAGAATAGACGGTTGTTGTTTACCTAGGGCTTCAACTTTTTTCACAATTTTGACATGGAATTAACATCTAAGCATGATAATCAATTCACCCATTCCCCTTAGAACATTTATCAATCTACCCACTATATATTTACCCCAAAAGATTATTCAAATAGATTTAGAGACAAATGGTTCAAAATTTTACTAAAAATCTAAAAATTTAAAGAAGTCTAAATTCCATCTCAAAACACTAATTAAATGATGAAAAATAATATATTCGTGTATATTGACCAAATCCGAGTTAGAATCACTTACCCCGATGTTTTTCCTTGAAAATCTCTCAAATATCGTCTCTCCCCAAGCTCCAATTTGTCAAAAATAAAAAATGGGACGAAGTCCCCTTTTTATAACTTAAAGTTTCTGTCGAGGCCTACCCCTGGTTGCTGCCCCCAATTGCTGCCTTCGGACATGCTCCTAAGTCCAAAACTACCATACGGAGCTATTGGAATTATCAAAACTCTATTCCGGGGTCGTTTACACATAAGTCGACATCCGGTCACTATTTCAACTTAAACTTTAAACCTTGGAACTAAGTGTTCCAATTCATTCTAAAACCTCACCGAACCCGAACTAATCACCTCGGAAAGTCACATAACAACTGTAAGGCATAAATTAAGCAGTAAATGGGGGAACGGGGTTGTACTACTCAAAATGACCGGCCGGGTCGTTACATTCTCCCCCTCTTAAACAAATGTTTGTCCTCGAACGGGTTTAGAATTATACCTGGAGTCTCAAATAGGTGTGGATATTTTCTCTGCATCTCCCGCTTAGTATCCCAAGTAGCTTCTCCGACTGGCTGGCCTCTCCACTGTACTTTCACTGAAGCTACCAGATGTGAATTTATGCAAGAGATGAGTGATCAACAGTTATTAGGCTTGTGAGCAGCTATTTTAACATAAAATTTCAATTTTAGCACTTTGTGAGCTCAGAGAGGGAAAAAGAGGAACAATGCCTAGCATCTGCTATTTATAGTGAATGGGTTTTGGCAAGTGAAGGGGAGGTGAGTGTGGCCGCAAAATTTCAATTGCGGTTCGCACTCCATTAACTGGGGGCCTCAGATGCCCTAGCATATTGCGATCCGCAGAATTAGCTGTGCGGTAGTAGATTCAATTGTAGTCCGTAGAATTTGGGTTGCGGACGTAGATTGGCCATTTCTCTGATGGATAAACTTCAAAGAGTTGACATTTTTCACCTTCAACTTGTGCGGTCCCAATGCAATTGTGCGTCCTCGGAGCCCCTTTTGCTGTAGCAACCAAAATTGTGCGGTCCGCACTTCTTTATACACTTAGCCAATTTTGTGGGCACAGTTCCTGTAAAATACGCTCATCCCTGCAACACACTTCAAATCCAGTTAGCATAAAATTAACACCTATCTACAAAAGAAGAAAACAAAAGAAAAAAAAATAGGTTGCCTCCCAAGAAGAGCCTGATTTAACGCCGCGGCACGATGCAGATTACCATCATTTGAAATGAATCACTGCCACCACGTGGCCATCATCAATCTTTCCTAAATAATGCTTCACCCGGTCACCATTGACTCGGAATACCTCATTGTTTTTGTTCTTGAAGTCCAATGCACCAAAAGGCATCACACCCACAATTTCAAAGCGACCACTCCATTTAGATTTCATCTTTCCGGGAAACATTTTCAATCGTGAGTTGATCAACAAAACAACATCTCCTACCTTGAATTCCTTGTTCCAAATGTATTTGTCATGGAGGTACTTCATCTTCTCTTTATACAAGGACGAACTTGCATAGGCATGGTACCAGAACTCATCCAATTCATTAAAATGTGCAACCCGCAAGTTAGCAGCTGCAACCCAATCAAGATTCAATTTCTTTAAAGCCCGCATGGCTTTGGGCTCAAGTTCCACCGGAAGATGACAAGCTTTGCCGAACACCAACCGATATGGAGATATTCTGATGGGAGTTTTGAAAGCAGTTTGATAAGCCAATAATGCATCATCAAGTTCTTGGACCAATCCGTCCGGTTAGCATTCACTGTTTTGGACAAGATACTCTTTATCTCTCAGTTGGAGACTTCCACTTGACCGCTAGCTTGTGGATGATAGGGGTTTGTAACTTTATGAGTGATACCATACTTGCTAAGATAAGAGTCAAAAGCTTTTTTGCAAAAATGCGACCCCCCATCGCTTATGATAGCCCGCGGAGTACCAAATCTTGTGAAACTATTCTTCTTCAAGAATGCCATCACACTTCTCGTTTCATTGTTGGGTAGAGCGATGACCTCAACCCATTTAGACACATAATCAATCCCGACCAAGATGTAGGTGTTTCCATAAGAACTCAAAAAATGACCCATGAAATCAATACCCCACACATCGAAGATATCATTCTCCAAAATGGTAAGGAGAGGCATTTGATTCTTTTTCGAGATTCCACTGGCCCGTTGGCATTCATCACATCTTTTCACCATATCACTAGCAACTTTATAAAGAGTGGGCCAATAGAAACTGCAACTTAGCACTTTGGCTGCCGTTCTTGCTCTGCCATGGTGACCACCATAAGGCAAAGAATGGCAAGCCTCAAGAATAACACTTTGCTCTTCGTCTGGTACACATCTTCTAATTACCCAATTCGTGCAAATCCGGAAAAGGTATGGCTCATCCCACTAATAATCTTGACAGACCCATTTGAAATTCTTCATTTGATTTGAAGAGAACTCATCTGGGATGATTCCACGCATAAGGAAGTTTTCTAGATCCTCAAACCATGGCACCTCCTTCATTAAAAAAGCTAAGAGTTGCTCGTCGGAGAAGAAGTTATTGATTTCAAGGCCATCATGCGGCCTCCCCTCCTCCTCCAAACGAGACAAGTGGTCTGCCACTTGATTTTCACTCTTTTTTCGATCTTGGATGTAAATATCAAACTTTTGCAACAATATCACCCATCTCATAAAACTATATTTTGAATATTTCTTGCTCATAAGATAGCGAAGTGTCGCATGATCCGTATGAACAATAACCTTTGTACCCATCAAGTACGGGCGGAACTTCTCAATTGCAAACACAATGGCAAGGAGATCTTTCTATGTAACGGTGTAATTGACTTAGGCATCATTCATGGTCTTACTAGCATAGTAGACCGGATGAAAAATATTGTTGATGTGTTGCCCCAAAGCTGCTCCAACCGCTACATCGCTAGCATCACACATGAGCTCAAAAGGGATACTCCATTTAGGAGCGGTAAAAATGGCAGTGGTTGTCAACTTGAACTTTAGCAATTCAAAGGCGCTCATCATCATTGAAGTGAAACTTAGCATCTTTCAGTAAGAGCTTGCACAACGGGTTTACCACTTTAGAGAAATCCTTTATGAAGCGCCGGTAAAACCCCGCGTGATCTAAGAAACTTCGCACACTTTTCACCAAAGTTGGAGGTGGAAGTTTAGAAATCACCTCTATATTTGCCTTGTCGACCACTATGTCATTCTTTGAAATCTTGTGGCCAAGGACAATGCCTTCCTCGACCATGAAATGACATTTCTCCCAATTTAGCACCAAGTTTATTTCTTCACACCTTGCCAATACTTTAACTAAATTTGCCAAGCAATCATCAAAGGAATCCCCGACCACCAAGAAGTCATCCATGAAGACTTCAAGGTAGTCCTCTACCATATCCGTAAAGACCTCCATCATACACCTTTGAACAGTCGTCGGTGTATTACATAAGCCAAATGACATCCGTTTGAAAGTGAAAGTACCATAGGGACATATGAAAGTTATTTTCTCTTGAACTTCCGGAGCAATATGGATTTGGTTGTAGCCCAAATATCCATCTAGAAAGCAATAGAAAGCACGGTCGGCCAACCTATCAAGCATTTGGTCAAGGAAGGGAAGTGGAAAATGTTCCTTCCTCGTGACTTTGTTTAGCTTGTGATAGTCCATACACACTCTCCACCAGGTTATCGTTCTTATGGGAATCAACTCATTTTTGTCATTGGTGACCACCGTCATGTCCCCCTTCTTTGGAACACATTGCACCGTAGAAGTCCACAAACTATCGGAAATGGGGTAAACAACCTCGGCACCCAACCACTTGATAATCTCTTTTTTTTACCACGTCTTGCATAGCTTCATTGAGTCTCCTTTGATGTTAAATGGATGATTTGACATCTTCCTCCAGTTAATCTTGTGCATGCAAAATGCGAGGCTTATTCCCCGAATATCCGCCAAAGTCCACCCAATAGCCTTCTTCCTCTTGTGGAGCACCGCCAATGTAGATTCAACCTGCATGTTTGTCGAACAAGAGGAAAGAATAACCGGTAAAGTAAAACAAGGGCCAAGAAATTCAAACCGAAGATGTGGAGGTAATGGCTTCAACTCCAAGGTAGGAGGCGCTTCGACTAAAGGCTTTGTAAGAGGAGTTTTCCTATTCTCAAGATCCAAGGAAATTTTTCGAGGTGCATAATTGTACGGCCCCATTCCTTGCAAAGAGTTCACATATTCCATAAAGTCATCCATCTCATCATCATCAAAGTTGAGTAAGACGGCCTCCAATATATCACCCACATTAATCGTGGCACTTATATCATCAATAATCACATCAGTCACAAAGTCCATGAAAGAACACACTTCATTGCTATTTGGTTGCCGCATAGATTTGCACACGTGGAACACCATCTTTTTATCACCCACCCGGAAAGTAAGCTCTCCGGCTTCCACATCAACAAGATCCTTCCCTATAGCAAGGAAAGGTCTTCCAAGAATAATAGGCACCTCATACTCCACTTCACAATCAAGAATAACAAAATTCACCGGAAGAATGAATTTATCAACGCGAACAAATACATCTTCAATCACTCCCAACGGTCTCTTCATGGTACGATCGGCCATTTGTAATATCATAGATGTGGGTCTTGGTTGCCCAATTTCTAAAGTCTTGAAAACCGAATAGGGCATCAAATTGATACTTGCCCCAAGATAAAAAAGAGCTTTAGTAAACTCGGCATTTGCAATGTTACAAGGGACGGTAAAAGCATCTGGATCTTCCAATTTAGGAGCCATCTAATGCACAATTGTACTTACTTGATGAGTGACTTTGATAATTTCGAAATTCATCATCCGTTTCTTTGTCACCAAATCCTTCATAAACTTTGCATAGTCGGGCATTTTCTCCAAGGCTTCAACTAATGGCACATTTATTGAGAGACTCTTCATCATGTCAATGAACATTTTGAATTGATTCTCGCCATTTGCTTGGCGAGCATTTGAGGATATGGAGGAGGGGGCTTAGGAAATGGCGCCTTAGCCTTTTGCATTACCAGTTCCGGTATGTCACTAACGTGATCCCTAGACAGGTTCACTTCCTATTGGGTCTCTTCCACATTGTCATCAATATCAATCCGCACTTTATCATTTGCTTGCACCACATTATTCAGGATCTCTTCTTCTTCACCAATTGCTCATCATCCACAAGTTGTCTTTGACTTGAGGTGGGTGCATTCCCACCTCTTCCACTTCTTGTAGTAACGGCCATGGCATGCCCCGTGATGTTCCCACCCTTTGGGTTCACCACCGTGTCACTTGGTAGTGCCCCCTTAGGACGATAATTTAAAGCTTGAGAGATTTTACACATTTACACTTTTAAGTTGCGGATAAATATGTTGTGTGAAGCAAGTTGGGCATCAGAATCGACATTCTTCTCCATCATTTGCTTGAACATGTTGTCAATATGACCAATTTCATTGTTGGAAGAACTAGGACCATAGGAAGGATAAGGATGTGGGTTGCTCGGTTGTTGATACATCGGGGGCCTTTGAAAACTTGACCCCCTCCAACCGTCTTGATTGATGCCTCCACAATTGCCTTGGTTATTGTTGTTATGCTAATTCCCTTGATTATTGCTTCCACTCCAATTTTCTTGATTGTTGTTGTTGTTCTAATTATTGATTGTTTCCACTACTCCAATTACCTTGGTTGTGAGAATTCTGATTTTCTTGATTGTTTTGAGGACTCCATTATTGTTGGCTAGGGCCTTGGAAGTTGTTTATTTTTCCTTGAAAGTTGTTCACATATTGGACCTCTTCTTCTTGGTCATTGTAAGAGTCATCTTGATCAAATCCACTATTATCTTGTACAAAATTGTCCTCTCTTTGTTGCACTTGTGGACCCCTTGTTCTCTGTTTGTTCACCATCATACTTACTCCATCTATTACATTGACTTGCCTCGGGTTTTGTACTTATTGAAGTTGAGCCTTTGCCAATTGGTTCATGGGGGTAGTAAACTCGGCTATGGCTTGCCCATGGTCATGCAACTCTTTGTGAAGGAGAATCAATTGGGATCACCTTGTGGAATATTAGCCCGAGATTGCCATGCCGACGAAGTATCCGCCATCTCATCCAAAATATCACATGCCTCCGCATAAGGCGTAGTCATGAAATTCCTACCGGCAAGTTGATTCACTACACATTGGTTGGTTGTATTGATCCCCCGATAGAAAGTTTGTTGAATCATATTCTTCGTCATATCGTTGTTGGGACACTCTTTCACCATTGTTCTATACCGTTTTCATATCTCGTGTAGTGATTCATTAGGCTCTTGTTTGAATGCTAGAATTTCATCCTGAAGTATAGCCATGTTCCCGGGAGAAAAGTACTTAGAAATATATTTCTCCGCTAATTCATCCCAAGTATGAATGGAATGATTTGTCAAACGTTCCAACTAATCTAAAGTTTTCCCCCATAGAGAGAAGGGAAAAAGTCTTAGCCTAAAAGCATCCTCGGAAATATTTGTTTGTTTACTCCCCCAACACGTATCTACGAACCCCTTCAAGTATTTGTATGCATTTTGACCCGGTGCACCGGTGAAAAACCCTCATTGCTTGAGCAAAGTGAGCATCACGTTGGTTATTTGAAAGTTGCCTGCCCTAATACAGGGAGGGACTATTACTCTTGCATATCCTTCATTCGGCAACACCCAGTGTGGAGCCGCTCGTGGTGGAGGTGAGGGTGGAGCAGGCACATTGTCATGAGGCACTCGGCCTCGTTTATTGGCTTGAGGTTCAAGAGGGACTTAATCTACTTGATCATCCTCAACGTCCACATCCCCCAAAGCAATGTTTCAGAGGTCATTGTTTGCCATGATTGCACCTATAATTTCTCAACACGTTAGTAATAAGGAAGGAAAAGAAGATATTCCAAAAACACACCTAAATATATAGCTAACACCGTTTTTAATTCCCCGATAACGGCGCCAAAAATTGGTCTCGTCCAATTTATACCTCAAATCAAGGATATGAAACGGTCGATTACAATAGTAGTACCCAACAAGAGTCGGGGTCGATTTTCATATCGAGCTATATATGGGAGTTAAGAGTATATATTGTAGTACATGAGTTTGAACTACTTTAATTTACACTTCCATAAATTGGGGTTGTTTCTATATCTATTTTAAAACTAAGATAGCAAAGTTAATAAATAAAACTAAGAAATTATTTTTGTTATTTTTTAAGTATTGTAATAAGCCTAGGGTTATGACCATCACCTAGGTGTTTGCTTAATGGGATATAAACATTAATATTTATTTTATTGATCGGGGTATATTATAGCTATCAAATCTCAATTACCCACTCAATACCTCTCGGTCAGATAGTAGTTTTGCCCAATTTGGCATTCTCAAGTCCAAATGGGCATTGCACAAAACGGTTGATAAAAGCTCAACTCGGGTTATTACTATATCTAGGTTGAACCCTTTAATTGGGTTGATCAATCTCTCGATTAACTCAATTCCTTGTTAGCCAAGTTTTCCTAGACTAGGTCTCTCTTTCTCAAGTAGAGACTAAGTCAAATAGGCATTAACTAATATTTGCAATCATTAATTCAACAAATCAAAGCATGAATAAAGCTAAGTAATAAATACCCAACCATAAATAGCATTAAATTAAATACCCATAAGGTTTACACACTAGGGTTGAATTCCAACCCTAGTAAAAATCTAGCTACTCATGCATGAAATTGAAGAAATAGTAGAAGAAATGTTAATTAAACTCATATTGTAAAATTAAAATGCTAAAATCTATGTTAAATTAACCCAAAATATAGAAAACTACTAAAAGAAACAAAGAGAAACGGCTACTATAGTTGTTGATGTCAAAAGTTGACCTAATTTTGTGAAACTCGTCTACTTATACAGGATTGGAAATTTAGGACAAATATTCCCTTTGGGAGGCTCTGCGGTCGCACTATTCCATGTGCGGTCCACAAAAGTCTTCATCTTGCAGGAGCTGGGATTCTGCGGCCACACAATTCTCCGCTGCGTCCGCGAGGCAATGTTTCTGTGGTCCGCAAATTTATCACTGTGGTTGCATTATGTTCTTCTGCGTCTGCAAGGCACTTCTTATGCGTCCGCAAGGCACTTCTTATGCGGCCGCACAATTCTTGTGCGATCTGCAATCTTAAGGAACTCTGAACTTGAAAATTTTGCTCATCCTCTGAAGTTGGTCTCCAACTCTTCGTTTTCGGCCGCACAATTCCTGTGCGGTCCGCAGTTTACCAGAAAGTCTGCTGGGATTTTCTTTATCATTTGCGGCCGCAGATGGAATTCTGCAATCCGCACTTTGTGAGCACTTGTGCCTTTTCTTGCCTTGTGTTTTGATTACTCCTTTTTTATCCGATTTTCATCTTGAGAGTCCAACTTCCAATATTCCTGCAATTTTGCACATTTCATCAGTTTGGAAAACACAATTAAATACTTTTAGACTAAAACAAAAGCTAAAAGGCGCTAATAAGTAGTCAAAATTCCCACTTATCAGTGACTTCTTGGGATAAATCGGGTTCAACTTTGTTCGGTGCGCGGCTTTGATTCTGTAAAGTAGTGTGTTATGGAGATTTGTATCAAAGTGGACGCTTAATTTCCTTTTCGCATATGATAGGTAACCTAAGGCCACCGTCGATTCTCATATTTGTGTTAATTTTAGAAGCCTATAATTGACTTATTTACCCATTTTAGAGCATAGGTAGAGACTACGCAGCCAAAAGATCTTCTTCTTTTTTCTTTTAACTGTTTTTCTCGTTTTCTTCTCATCATGATCTTTTGAATAACAAATTATCCTTTACCCTATGAGATAATTTGATTACATTTAAATTAAAAAAATTAGTTAAAGTTTTTCACTATCTTAAAGTCACTATGCATTTAGATAGTAGTAATTGTAAAGTAAATCTTGCATGTTCTTTTTCTTAATTTGACACTCAAAAGAATGTATTGGAAATATTTGCCTAAGATAAAGTATTTCGCAAAAGCATTCCTCAAAGTTTCCAAAAATTTAAAGATTAAAAATTGGAAATATTTTCCTAAGACATGCTCGATGCATTCTTGAAATACTTCTCCAAAATTCATTCCATAAAAAGCTTACTTGAAAAATAAGAAAAATTAAATAGTCATTCACACAACCGCTTAAATTAAAAATAGAGTGTTAGTATATATATATATATATATATATATATATATATATATATATATATATGGGTTTGCGCATGTGGCGAGACAAGGTGAGAATATTATTATATTGCTAAAAAAATCAGTGAATCGGACGGGCTATTCATGAAAAAAATCCCTTAAAATAAACCATTTAATCAAATGACCCCTAATTATGTCTAATCGCTCAAGTTCTTTGGGGAAATCTGAATTGTACGTCTAATTATTGTTCTAGTCAGGGGCAGAGCTATCCTTGTCCGAGGGGAGTCAACTGACACCCCTTCACCAGAAAATTATAATGTATAGATAGGTTTAAAAATATATACATATAATATTTATAATGAGTTGATAACCCTTGACACAAGATAAACTTTTAGTTCAATGGTTAAGGGGTGTCAAAAGTTACTAAAGGTTGCTGCAAGTTCTATTTCCGAATGCAACATAACTTCTGTTTTACATCTAAGAAAAACAAGTTTGTTGTTGTCCTAGTTGTTTCACTTCTAGAATCATTTTTTCTTGGTTTCTTCTTTAGATCTTGACACCTCTTTGTGAAAATCATGGCTCCGCCGTTGGTTCTAGTTACATTAGAATCTTTTGAAAGTGCTCTCTCTCTCTCTCTCTCTCTCTCTGTGTGTGTGTATATATATATATATATATATATATATATATATATATATATATATATATATATATATATATATATATATATATATATATATATATATATGTGTGTGTGTGTGTGTGTGTGTGTGTGTGTGTGTGTAGGTGGAAATCAGGGATAACGCACACTCCGATTTTCCGGTGAATCAAACGAAGTAAGAACCTGAATATATGGTATCGAAATCGAAAGTGGGAACTCTTTGCTGCGAGGCCCGTGAAAAGTGAACGGAGTGCTCGCCATCTGACCAGATAAAACTATGAACCCCGGACTCGGGAGGAGTTCAGAGACTTCAGAAAACGTAATGAACGGTTATAGGCGATAGATAGAGGGCCATGATTTTTACCTTTTTTTAGACTTGTACTAGGTATGAAACTCTCCTACTATATAAAGGGGAAGATTTTTTTTTTTATAGGACATATTGTAACACGCATACCAAGGTATTACATATTCATTTTTCTACTTTCTGGATATTGCAAAGTTTTTACTTTTTAGTTGTTCTTCATTCATAATTGGCTTCGATCCAAGGGTCCTATCGAGGGCACAACTATTGTTCAACGTAATTTCGAGCTGGGTCGTAACATTGCGACTCGTTTGATTATTCATTTTTCCTTTAACTTGTTTATTCAATATTCTTGACTATTTGTGTTGAATCAATTCACATATCCTTAAAATCGCGTACAAATTTAATTATTATCTGTTTTAAGGGTAAACAGTTTGGTGCCCACCGTGGGGCTAAGGATAATAGTGGTGATTTGGTATAAATCTCCATAACACACTCTATTTTACGTTTCTTCTTTAAAGTCTTATTTTCAGGTCAGTTTAAAAAATGTCAAATTCTTAGTCTGCCCACTTGAACGTTGATGTTCAGTCTGGCCATCATGGCGAAACAATAATCTGATGCCTAGCAACGATAAAGCTCGTGCGTCGGGCCAGCAAAGCCACGTTCTCAAGTATTGATAAAGACCGGAATCGGAGATGGCAAGGCCGTTTTGTCTGAGTGAGGACTTCGGACCTGATCCCAGCTGAGCGCATGCCAATCCCCGAAAAGTGGAATACATCACGTAAGTATAATTTTACTTTCAAAAAATCTATTTTATACTTATTTTCTTCTTTCTTATCGGTGTTTTGTGGTGGTGCAGCCGTCGCTCGAGTCCCGAATGATGTCCTCGACTCAAGGAGTGGGTTGAGAGTATCGTATCACAGATGCCCTACTCCGAGCGCTCATGATGCAAGCTCTCGAAGGGTCATTGGGAAGCTCGTTCCCATGGTGTGACACCTTTCCAAAGTAGGTAACATTTGGATTCCTCTTTTATCATTAAGTCCTCACTCCCTTTACTTTTTTTTGGAGGTTTATCCAAGGATACAGAACTGAGGCCTCCATCCGGTGGCAAGAACTTACCTGCCGAGTCCCCTAAAAAGAAAAAGGGCTTCATGTTCCCCGAGCTCGAAGAAAAAGAAAATAAGAAGAAGGCTGGTGCACAAGCCAAAAGAATGCACCAGTGCCCGAGAACCACCTCTAGATTAGCTCTACCGGCTGAGATATGAATCCGAAGAAGAAAAAGAAGAAGAAGACTTTTTCCCAATAGCCCTCATGCCGTCGCAACTCAAAGGGCAAGGGGCCTCCGAACCAGAGAACCTCGAGGCCAACCTGCCTGAAGCTAAAGAGGTCGATGAGGAGGTTGGGGCCGAGGCTTCCCGAGATGTGGGAAGTTCCCCTAAGGAAGCACTCGGTGTGATAGACATCACTGAATCACCCTCGTTTACTAAGTCCATGTATAACGAGGCCCAAACGGTGAAAGAGCGTCCCAACGAGGGGGTCCATGGAGCGGACGACCCCTTCCGCAGCGTTTTTGATGGCGTGGATTCCACCGCCTCGGAGGACGTCACCGGATTAGGTGACTTAGAGGTACCGAAGAAGAGTCCATCTTCGGGAGCAAGAGGGTCTTCCTCGAGCCCGAAACTGATCGACTGATTCCCAGCTCCGAGTGTTGATCCTGACCGGAAGAGGTCCATCATCATCTCTGTTTCGGAGGATGCCCGGGTCCTCTCTGCCCCCGTAGGGGTGGACAGTTACCTTCGGTGCCTGCTGACAGAGGAAGATCAAGCCAATATGAACGAGGTGGACGCGCCCTGCCTGTTAAATGAAGCACAATAGGCATTAAACCGGGTATCTTCAGATGCCTCTTGACGACTTCTAATCTGTACTTAGATTAATTTGTAAATAATCGTAACATTTTTCTTTGTGTTTGTATGCCTTGGTGCTTCATCACGAGACATTTCTCCGATATCGGGATGAGTTGAACCAGCTTGAAACCGAAGTCAGATGGCTTACTGAGAAGAGCGATACTTACAAACTCCTCAGCAAACAGCGTGCAGGAGAGGCTAAGAGCCTTCAAGCTGAGTTGGAGGTGGCTTGGAAAGAACATGCCGACCTGGTAGGAGAGCCTTCTTTGTTTGTATTTTGCACTTTTGTATCTTTTTTGTCAAGGTTGTTTGGCCTTTGTAAAGATTTTTTCATATATATATATATATATAAGGTTCGTTTTTGCCTTTGACAGTTTTTAAGCTCGTTTCTTTTTGCTTTGTTCTTTATGACTGCAAAGATATCGAAATGCCTTAACATATAATAATTAGGTCTTGTTTGGAGGTTCGAATAGGAATTTCTTTAGATATTATTTTGTTTACAATTCGTGGGGGTTCGGTATGACCGGAAGCTTTACCCAAAATACTTAGAACCTTTTAGATGATAATTTTGCCGAGGGTATCCTTTTGAACCAGTTTAGAAATTTTGAAGGCCTTTTTTTTGTTATGGGTCACGGACGTCTCCGAGCCATTTTAGTATGGACGTAGCCTTTTTAGTTTCGGTATTGCCCAGTGGGCTTGTTACCCCGAGTTATCCGGGCATGCCCAAGATAACAGTCCCCGAATAGGAATGGTCGTAGCCTTTAAGGTTCGGGCGCTTCCTAATAGGTCTTGTATCGTCGGGATCTGATAGCCCGGGTCGTCCGAGTTGGTGTTTAGACGGAAGTCCCCGAGTGAGAGTGATCCTTTTAACCCGGATAAAGGCGGCTCTTGGGCTCGATATCTTTAGGGGATCGAATGTAGGAAATTTCTTAAGAGGAAATTTTTTGAAGGAACAAGATATTTATGCGCAAGGTAGAAACTTCTTTTATTCTTGTGCGTAATATATATGATTACACATGTGTACAACGTTTATGTCAGGGCTCGAGCAATCTATGTGGGCACGGTTCATTTGACGGTTTGGCTCTTATAGTAAATCCTATCGATCGAGCCGAGACTATTCGATCACAAAGTTTCTTTCCTTGCTAAAGTCACTATTTGAGGGTTATGCCCCGCAGTGTTCGAGGTCGATCATAGAGAATCCTCGAATATTGTTGTCGTTATCTTCGACACCGGTTCTTAGTCAGCCTTCAATTCTAAGTTAGCACGATTTACTTTTGCCTAGTTAAAAACCTTGCCGGAAAACCCATTTGGGACAAAACTGGTTCAAGAAAAAAAGAGTGCAACGCGTGCTTTCAGGCCTAAACATTGTGTCGTTCTTTGACGATCTCCTGCATGTATTAGTTCAAAATGCAAATAAGTAAAAGGAATGAATGGGGTCGTACCTTACCAGTAGTATCGCTTCAAGTGAGTTATGTTCCAGTTGTTCGGTAGTTGCTCACAGTTCATTGTTTCGAGTTTGTACGATCCCTTTCCGGTGATCTCAATAATTTGATACGGACCTTCCCAGTTCGGCCCCAGCTTTCCTTCGTTCGGGTTCTAGGTGCTTAGTGTGACCTTCCTTAACACTAAGTCCCCGACACTGAAGTATCGAAGGTTGGCCCTTCAATTGTAATACCTCTCGATCCGCTATTTTTGGACGGCCAATAGGACAATGGCGGTTTCGCGCCTTTCATCTAATAGCTCTAGGTTCGTATTCATGGCCTCGCCTTTTAATTCTTTGGCCGCATATCGGAACATGAGACTCAGTTCTTTGAATTTGACCAGTATTAGAGCTTCGGTGTCGTAAACTAGTGCGAACGGGGTAGCCCCGGTACTTGACTTCGATGTCGTATGGTATGCCCATAGGACATCGAACAAGATTTCCTTCCATTTTCCTTTGGCGTCGGTCAACCTCCTTTTGAGGTATTGGAGTATGATTGTGTTGGTGGACTCTACTTGTCTGTTCTCACTAGGGTGGTAGGGTGTTGATAGGATCCTTTTGATCTTATGGTCTTCGAGAAACTTGCTTATTTTGATGCCGATGAATTATTTCCCATTGTCGTACATGATCTCGCCTGGTATTCCGAACCGACATATGCTGTGGTCCCAAATAAAATTGATGACTTCCTTCTCACTGACCCTCTCATATGACTGGGCTTCTACCCACTTAGAAAAATAGTCAGTCATAAATAATATAAATTATGCCTTACCGGGTGCCCATGGAAGAGGGCCAACGATGTCCATCCCCCATTTCATGAACGGCCAGGGTGACAAGTCCAAATACAGCAGTTCCCCAGGTCGATGAATCATCGGAGCATGCCTTTAACATTCATCAAATTTTCGTACGAACTCCTTCGCATCCTTTTCCATGTTGATCCAGTAGTAGCGGGCTCTAATTATTTTTCAAAGCAATGATTTGGCTCCTGAATGATTTCCGCAAGTGCCTTCATGAATTTCCCTCCCAGTCCTAGACATATAGCGAGTGGGCCATCGAAGTTTCTTCTGAAAAGGGTTCCGTCTTCGGACAAGCAAATCCGAGCTGCCTTCGTATGCAGGGCCCTCGATTACTTTGGATCCGAGGGCAGTTTTCCGGTCTTCAGATATTCTATATATTTGTTTCCCCAGTCCCAAGTTAGGCTCGTCGAGTTTACCTTGGTGTGGCCTTCTTCCACAACCGAACTCATGAATTGTACGACTACCCCCGAGTTGAACTCATCATTTTCGACCGACAACCCAAAGTTAGCAAGGGCATCGGCCTTTCTGTTTTGATCCCGAGGTACGTGTTGTAGAGTCCACTCCTTGAACCGGTGTAATGTTATTTGCAACTTATCCAGGTATCTTTGCATTCATTCCTCCCTGACGTCGAACGTCCCATTAACTTGGTTCACCACCAGGAGGGAGTCACACTTGGCTTCGATCACCTCTGCCCCCGAGGTTTTGGCTAGTTCGTGACCTGCAATCATGGCCTCATATTAGGCCTCGTTGTTAGTCAGTTTTACAGTCCTAATAGATTGTCTAACTACATTGCATGTTGCTGGCTTCAATATGATGGCAAGTCCGGACCCTTTTGCATTCTAGGCGTCGTCCGTAAAGAGGGTCCAGATCCCCGAAGAAGTCCCTGAGTTCAACAATAACTCTCTTTGCCACAAAGTCTGCCAAAATTTGAGATTTAATGGCGGGGCCGTTATTCAATATCATACCCACTGATCTCTACGGCCCATTTGGCCAACTGTCCAGAGAGCTCGGATTTATGTATTACATTCCTCAATGGGTAAGTAGTTACAACACATATGGGGAAAAATACGGTTTCAGCTACCTAGAGGCTCTTAGAAAAGCGAGCGTCAATTTCTCTAGGTGAGGATATCTAGTTTCGGCCTTGCCTAAAGTCTTGCTAACATAGTAAATTGGAAATTGCGTATCATGCTCTTCCTGGACTAGGACTCCACTTATTGTGATCTCTGATACTGCCAGGTACAGGTATAGTTGTTCGTATGTCTTCAGCGTGTGAAGTAGTGGTGGGCTCGATAGATATAGCTTAAGCTCCTTCAAGGCTCATTGGCACTCCGGGGTCCACGAGAATTTATTATTCGTTTTCAACAATGAGAAGAACTGTGAATCTTGTCCGAAGACCTCGAGATGAATCTCCCCAGGACGGCTATGCATCTGGTTAATCTTTGTACAACCTTCACATTGTCCACAACAGTGATATCTTCGATAGCTTTGATCTTATCGGGGTTGATCTCGATTCCCCGGTTGGATATCATGAATTCGAGGAATTTACCGGATCCGACTCCAAATGCACACTTCCCCGGGTTCAGCTTCATATTGTATTTCTTCAATATGCTGAAGGTTTCCTGCAAATATTTCAAATGGCCCTCTGCTCGCAGGGACTTAACCAATATATCGTCAATGTAAACCTCCATTAATTTTCCTATTTGTTCCCCGAACATCCGGTTTACTAGGTGTTGGTAAGTGGCACCAGTATGTTTTAGTCCGAATGGCATCACGTTATAGCAGTAGGTGTCGTACTTAGTGATGAAGGAGATTTTTTCCTGATCGCCCGGGTTCATCCATATTTAGTTGTACCCAGAATAAGCATCGAGACCTCGATCATGCGATCGATGTTGGGCAGAGGGAAGTAGTCCTTGGGATATGACTTATTCAAATCTGTATAGTCTACACACATTCTTAATTTATTCCTTTTTTAGGGACTATCACTACGTTTTCTAACCAATTCGTGTATTTAATCTCCCGAATGGACCCCATTTTAAGGAGTTTAGATACCTCATCCTTAATGAAAGCATGTTTGACCTCGGAATGGAGTCTCCTCTTCTGCTTGACTGGGTGGAACTTTGGGTCCAGACTTAGCTTGTGAGTGGTTATTTCCGGAGGGATCCCTGTAATATTAAGGTGGAACCATGTGAAACCATCTTCGTTAGCTATAAGAAATTGAATAAGTATTTTCCTGAGCTCGGGGCTTAACCTCGTGCCCAGGTATACCTTTCGATCGGGTTCGATTAGTACGACTTGCTCTAGTTCCTCGACCGTTGATTTGGTAGCGTCGGAACCGTCGGGGGCTATGAAGATCTGGGAACTCTGTAGTTGTCATCCTCGTCTACCCCTTGTTTCTCCGGTTCTGTCGAGGCAGGTATCGGTAATTGCTATTTGGCTTCATTTTTGGCCATCGGATCCAGACCCTTCGATATCGAGAGTGTGGATGTCAGGATCACCTCATCGGCCGCGAATATTTCCTTGGCGGACGGTTGTTCCCCATAAACTATTTTGATTTCTCCGGGGGTTGGGAACTTTAGCACCTAGTGTAGTGTTGAGGGTATTACTCTCATGTTGTGAATCCATGGCCTCCCGAACATAGCGTTGTATTTCATATCTCCTTCGATTAAATAGAACTTGGCTTCCTGAATGATTTTGGCAACGTTCATCAGTAATGTTATCTCCCCTTTAGTGGTCTCACATGCCATGTTGAATCTGTTCAGGACTCAAACCGCATGTACGATCTGATCTTGTAGGACGAGTTGTTCCACGACCCTCGATCTGATGATGTTGGCTGAGCTACCGGGATACGAACTCTTTGAGCATCTAATTATCCTTCTGTTTTACTTTGAAAAGGTCTAACTTCCTAGTCTCAACCTTGAGAGCCCCGGCGTGTGCATTTACGAAGGAACATGCAAGCATAGCAAACGAGTCAATAAAATTAGGAAGTAAGTTGTGATACCATATCATGGCTCATTTTGACAGGATCTCCCCGAACCTTTTTAACAAGACAGACTCAATCTCATCCTCCTCCAAGTCGTTCCCTTTGATGGCACATGTATAGGAGGTCGCATGCTCATTTGGGTCGGTCGTTCTGTTGTACTTAGGAATCTCGGGCATGCGGAACTTCTTAGGGATCGGCTTTGGAGCCGCGCTCGGAGGAAAAGGTTTTTGAACGAACTTCTTGGAATCAAAGCTTTTTAATATCGGTGGTGCTCCTGGGATTTGGCCGACCCTAGAATTGTAGGTTTCCACCTTTTTGTCATTAGCTTTGATTTTCTTCTCTCATGATTCTACCCGTTTTGTCAGTTCCTCGAGCATCTTTATGATCTCGGGGTTGGTCCCCGATTTATTTTCATTCGGCCTCTCTACGACCGGTTCGTTTCTGCAGGTGACTTCTCGGGATAGATAGGGTTCAATTCTGCTCGGCACGTAGCTTTGGTTCTGTAACTGGGCTATCGCCGCCTGTTGAGCCTGTAACATTTCGAAGATCACCTGTAAATTGATCCTGTCCCCTCCAATGTCTTGTGTATTTTGGGCTGCTAATCGGGCTTTACCACGGACGCTATTGTCGGGGTCGGTAGGCAGATTTGCATTGATGGCCACATGCGAGTTAGCATCAATCGGGTCAGCGACCGAAATTCCGATGGGATCAACAAGTGGTACCTCGCCACTGGGCACTATGTTGTTATTTTTGCCGTGATGACCGGACTCATCATCAACATGTAGAGGTGTTGACTTGAAGTTTGACATTTTGAGCTTTAACATGAAATTAAAGATACTCCAAAGAACAAGTGTAAAGTAGTATGTGTTATAGAAATTTGTATCAAATAGCCATTATTATCCTCAGCCCCACGGTGGGCACCAAACTGTTTACCCTCAAAATCGGATAACAATTAAATTTGTAAGTGGTTTTAATGATATGCGGATTTATTTGACACAAAGCAGTAAATAAAGACAAATTAAATAAATAAGGATGAAGAATGCTCAAACCACACGAGGAAGACGATTTAAGCCTTAATTAAATATCTGCCCTCGATCCGGGCTCGTAACAACAAGCACTGATGAACGAAAGCAAAAGAACTAACAACAGAGAAAATAATGATATATTGCCTTGGAATACGTGTTACAATAAATTTTATGAATTATGAGACCATTTTTATATAGTAGGTGAGTCCTACTCTAGGTACAATTCTATAAAAGGTAAAAGATCTTTTGATTCACTTATTGTTGGTTCCTTATTGATACGTACCGAGATCCCCGCCGTAATATCCGGCCGGTCACGGATATTTCGGTCTTCTGTTGACTATAACTGACAATGTTTCTTCGAAGTCGTTCGAGGCTAGGACCGATCCCGGGACCATGATTTCGATATTCTCGAAGACAGGCGTTCTGCCCCGGGTTCTAGCCCGGTGAGACTTGGGGTCGATCTGGAGTCCTTTTTTGTCATGTCTCAAGCCTAGCTCACTATGTCGGAGGCTAGGATGCACCACGAGTTCGATTTCACCCGTATACACTCTTAAAAGTCTTAATCAACTAAGGTGAAACCTAGATCTAATATATTTCTAGGAACGTATTAAGTTTTTGTCTATGGTAATCGATAGTATATTCTTGGTACCAAACAGTCCTATACGTAAGATTAATTCTTGGGTCATAAAACAGATGCGTTTGATGCCAATTCTTGGAGTTTTTGGAGCATAGTCTATTGATTTGGATCATAATAAATGTTTTCTCCCCCTTTTTTGTGATTTTCCTTATAATTTACTTTTTTGTATGGCTCGTTGTTATTTGAGCATAAAGCCAGTGGTGAATTCAGAGTTTCAGCAATGAGAGCACTAACGTATAGAGTTACAGTCCTATCGCTGCACGTGCACCCACACTATAACATTCGACTTGTTACTATTATATTATTATTTAGAAGCTGGAGTTTGGATGCACGAACATTGCACCTTCAAATTGTACATTATGCTTTGGGAATTGTACATTATGCTTGGGCCTACCTATTTGGGGAATTAACACGTGTATTCACCATTATTTTACAATACCATGTGTACCGCCATTTAAGATGCTATAAACTCTAACAATCCAGCTTTTCACTCTCCTAAATTCCTAATTCTCTGTTTCTCTCTCCTTCGCTACTCTACTATTTTTTTTCATGCTTTGCTACTTCAACAATTGAAGGAGAAGTTCAAGATGTCATCTTTCTTTAGGTGAGTGGTTCAATTCTTCTGGGCTTTTCTAGATCTATATTTTTGAGTTCTGTTCTCTTTTTATGTTTATATTTAGTTCATGAATTCTGTTTTTGTTTCTCCGATTTTACGTTATGCTTGCTACAATCTTCTAGCATCTACTGTGTTTGTAAAAGTCTGGTAAGTTTTTCCCCCTATTTTTTTTATTTCTTGCACCGTTTTCTGGCTTTCACTTATAGATTTCTTTGAAATTTCTGTGTATTTTTTGTTTGATGTTGGTTTCTCTGCTCTTTTAAATAATTTCTTGCAAGATTTCTACATGCATGTCTTGTATTTTATTTGATTTTGATATTCATGTTTGGAAAGAAATACCTAGGTGCGTGTCCTTAAACTAAATGATTTTGGGGTAGTGGTGGTTTTTCACGTTACAGCCATAGTCTTGAATTAACCCTATGCATTTTATAGAATCAGGCCATTTAACATTGCTCGGGATATAGATTACAGAGTAGCTTTGAAGGAAAGTGTTCTTATCATACATGACATGACTGTCAATTATGTAGAAGGAGAAATGTTGATACATGCAGTATAAGGTATGTTGACAATTTGTGATTTTATTGTGAACACGTGTAATTCAGTAGTTGGATGTGAACTGTATGATTTTTTTGTAACAGAAATATGTCAACTTAGTGTTCTCCTTGAAAATACCGTATTCATTCTTTGAAGATAATAGACAACGAGTACTTTAGCACAGGGGCGGATTTAGGGGGCGAAAGGGGGTCGCCGAAAAATTACACTGTATATATAAGGCAAAATCTGTCTTTTACATCTATATGTATTAAGTTTTGAACCCCCTTGACACAACTTTTCAAAAGTGTAGCTTAGTGGTCAAGGGGTTCAAAATCTTTGAAAGGTCATAGGTTCAATTTCCACTAGCTACGATATTTTTTTTCTTGAACCCTCTTCGCCGAGATCCTGCCTCCGCCACTGCAGTTTAGCATATGCTTGGAAATTATAAAGGAAAGTTACATCATACCTGAAAGAGGTAATTGCTTTCTTAGCTTCGTAAAGCTGGAAAGCTAGCTCATGCTGCTTGAAGTATTGTTTTGATATAATTGGTGTAGTACTCAAATGTATCTGGCGCATGCATGTTACTAAATTTGCAGTGACTTTTTTCTTATTTATTTCTTCTTTTGTTTTCTTTCTTGCACCAATTTTTGGTGATGGGATTTCAATAGTTGTGTTCATTTTTCCTTATTTTGATACACGCATGTCATTATTTATTGCCTCTTCTGCATATGCATGTTTGGGAATTGGGAATAGATACTTTGGTGCATATATCAAAATATATATTTGTTTTATTTAAATTTGGTAAAATAATATTTTTAAGGTGAAATAACTTTTAATAGGATTTCCTAGAGAACATATTAGCCTAGCGACGACACTGCTGATAGGGGATTCAAGTACAACAAGAAGTGTCTGGTCCTTAGGCGAAGTAGTTCTTGTGATTGACTAAGCTTTTGAGGTTCTCTCATTATTGTCCCCATTCAATGTAGACCATGCCTTAAAACTTAGTTTAATTGGTATTTTTTATTTACTTCATTGACGAATTTATGATTTGTTTCCACAAACCTCCCTTTTGAACCAAGTCCAGTTGAACCGGAAGGATAGATGAACTCTACTTTTGAACAATATTACACATAAGATGGTTTTTCAAAGTAATCTGGAGGTGAGCTAGGTGAACTTGCTCTGGAGATCAGAGGCGGATGTAATGTATTGACTACGGGTTCAACTGAACTCATAACTTTCGACGTAGAGTAAAAATTTGTATGTAAAAATTCATTAAAATTGCAAAAATAATAGATATGAACCCATAACTTTAAAAATATAATGGGTTCAATATTAAAAACCTTAAAATTGAACTCATAGGATTTAAATCCTGGATCCGCCTCTGCTGGAGATAATGCATAGGAAAGAAAAAAGAAGCTAAGCAGTTATCCCGATGATGAGAATCCTAAGGCGATGGAATGCAGGGTTTTCTTCTGGCCAACAGGCCAAGGAAAACTACTTGATAGTGCTTGATGGGTGGCTCATATAGAGAGGTAAGGAATGAACTTCTTATTTTCTAATTAAGCTAATAAATTTTTTTATTTAATTTTATATACATTGTTGGTCCTGATGTTCTGCTAATTAAATTTTCTATGTTACTGTATATTGGAAGAAGTGGAGGGTACCTGTGGTTGCACTCACGCTGGTCTCATTATTCCTGAGAAATATCCTGAGGAAACGACTACACGAAGACAATCTCATAACTTAAGGAGTGTACTTGATCCAAATGATTTGATGATATCAAGGTAATATTGTACTCTCTTTTTGGTCTTAGCAGTGTAATGATTTCTGCTATGGAGGTTACGGGTCACTTATATGCTAAGCTTGGTAATCACAAGTTTTTTAAAGATTTGTTTAGAAAAATAATCTCCTTTAGTTTGAGTCTGATTGATAACTTCCCAAAGGAAAAAAGTGATATTTGGATGTTCTCAAATATGAAAATTTAGCGCATCCTTTAGAGTCTCCATATATATGGATGTCTCATCCCAGTGCAAACAACAACAACAACAATCCAGTATAATCTCACTAGTGGGGTATGAGGAGGGTAGTGTGTACGCAGACCTTACCCCAACCCTGGAGTAGAGAGACTGTTTCCGATAGACCCTCGGCTCCTTGTAACGATCTGACTTGTCGTTTTAAGAATTTACGCCCCGTTCAGTGACTTAAGGTTTCGAGCAGCCTCGCAATATGTATTATGACCCGCGTGTGCGGTCGAGTTTGGTTTTCGAAAGATTCGAATTTAATTTAAAGAAAAATTCTCATTTTGAAGCTTAAATGAAAAGAGTTGACCGGGGAGTTGACTTTTGAGCAAACGACCCCGGAATGGAATTTCGATGATGGCGATAGCTTCGTATGATAATTTCGGACTTAGGCGTATGTTCGGATTTGGATTTGGAAGTCCGTAGGACAATTCGACACATTTTGGCGAAAGTTGAAAAATAAAAGATTTTGAAAAATCCTACCGACGGATGAATATTTGATAACGAGGTCGGATTTCGATTCCGAAAATGGGAATAGCTCCATTACGTCAATTATGACTTGTGTGCAAAATTTGAAGTCATTCCGGATTGATTTGATACGTTTCGGCGCAAAATATAGAAGTTGGAGGATTTGAAAACTTATAATTCGATTCGATGCGCGATTCATAATTTCGGCGTTGTTTGATGTGGTTTGAAGCCTCGACTAAGTTCGTATTGTATTTTGGGACATGTTGGTATAATTGGTTGAGGTCCCAGGGGCCTCGGGTGGATTTCGAAAGGTTAATGGAGCAATTCTTACTTGGAAGAAGCTGCTGGAAAATGGCAGCATCTGTTGGATTCGCACCTGTGCAATTTTGGGCGATCGCAGAAGCGAGAAGAAGCTCGCAGAAGCGAAATTGGCTAGGCTGGACTAAGGCCGCAGGTGCGAAGAATTTCCCGCACCTGCGTGAGCGCAGAAGCGGAAACTCTTCCGCAGGTGCGAGGGCAGCGCCAGTGGACGTCTCATAAGCGAGAATTGGCTCGCAAAAGCGAGCTTGCAGATGTGGAAAATCAGTCTGCAGGTGCGAAACTGGGCAGAAACATAAGGATTGAACTTGGTCATTTTTGGCATTTCGTTTTGGAATTTTTGGAGTTCGGATTTGAGCGATTATGGAGGGATTCTTCACAAGCTTGGTTGGGGTAAGTATTTTATATCCTAAAGTGATTATATTTCATGACTCTATGATTATATTCATCGCTTAATTCGGATTTAAATGGAAGAAATCAAGATTTTTACAAAATCTTCCAAAAACGAAAATTTAAGATTTAGAGGTTGACTTGTTATTGAAATTCGATAAAATTGGTATGGTTGAACTCGTATCGGAATGGGTGTTTGGATTTCATGAAAATTATGTCAGGTTCCGAGGGGCGGGTCCCGCGTTGACTTTTGTTGACTTTTTGGAATAAATTTTTAAATCGACGTATTATTATCCGAAATTATTTTCGATGAATTTTAATGAAGTTATATAATTAATTTGGATAGATTTGAACGGCTCGGAGGTCAATTCAAGCAAGAAGGCGATTTTGGAATATCGGTCTAACTTCAAAAGGTAAGTGTCTTGCTTAACCTCAAGTGGGGAAAATTCCCCTTAGGCATTGAGTCTTATGTGCAACTTGGGTAATTGAAAACCATGTACGCGAGGTGACGAGTACGTACTTGGTTTATATGTGCAAATTTTATTGAGTTAAAGTCTTGAACATATTGTGTAGTAAAATGGATAATTGTTGCCATATATTTAATCATTTACTTATCGTTCCTAAACCCTTGTTGACTCTGTTGTTATATGACAATGTGATGTGATTGTTATTTGATTATTTATGAAATTTTGTGAATTTGCTGGTTTTATAATTATTAGAATTTAATTTCATTTTGAATTTTTTCCTCTGCAAATAATTAATTAAATGAGCTTAAGAAGATGTGTTTATACAATTATTGAAAATTTGATCTTTTTTTAAGACTTTGCTTTATGTTGAGTAATTTCTATATCTATTGATTATTTTTGGGTGTTGTACACATTGTGTGGAGCATTTGGCTATTTGCTGTGAAATTAATTGACTTGGTTGTAGCTTTGAAATTTGGTTGTGGCCATTGGGTAAATTGTGATATGAATTGATTTTTGTTATGTTGTGATATTTTCCGTGTAAATTGTTGTGTTGTGTGAGTTGTTATTTTGGGGAGATAAGGGTGACATTTCACCGTTGATATTATGTGGTTATAAGGGTGGCATTTCACTATTGCGTTTGTTGGCTATTGATATTGTCTGGGCAGAGCGATAAGGGTGGCTATTGATATTGTCTGGACGGAGCGACAAGGGTGGCTATTGCCAGGGAAGATATGTGATGATGTGGGGTTGTGGTGTTGACAATTCTCATGTGATGTGCTTTTCTTGTGTTTATTTTTATACATTGTGCAATTTGTCTAGTTGTTAGTAAATTGATAATAATCTAATTTATGTTGAAATTGGGAGCATGTACGGTTTATAAAATGAAATGTGGGCTTGAGCATTCTTTTGTTTGCCATTTTATTTTCTATTCCAAAAACATCAGTGTAGAGATCTGCAGCTTATTAGCAGCAAATGGTAGTTTTGTCCCACTAGATGTCATTAGTTAATGGGGACTCTCATCTTGGCTTTTACTTTGTTTATTATGTATACACGTAAGCTATGATACTTTTGGGCCAAGTCATCGTATATTCTTAATTTAATTGATGAATCTCTCCTTGATTTTACTATAGCTTGTTACATGGAATTAAATATTCTGTCAAGTTGTATAAACAGTAAATGGTGTAAGAAAATGTTGCATCCATTGCATATGACTTGAAGTGGCACATGTTTCAGATTGGAAGCTTTACCAGAATACTGTTTCCCCAATATGTATGTTCAGTTTCTTTTTTTTTCCTCTTAAACAATATAGAAAAGAACAAGGGAGAAATCGAATAACTTGTCTTTGGGGGGGGGGGTGGGCAGGAGGTGCCGTGAATTGTGATATGAGATGGGGATATTGGCACGTGAATTGTTCGTGCAGTTGTGATATAAAAATGTGGGCACGAGGTGTTGTGATGAAATGATAATGATATTTGGCACGTGAATTGTCCGTGCAGTTGTGATATGAAATGAGAGCACGAGGTGCCGGACAAATATGATGATTTAATCGTGGAAATATGAAAATGGGTTGAGATCCGTATTTACGAAAAATATGAAAATGGGTTGAGACCCGTATTTTGATGATTTTGAAATGAGGTGTCACATGGTGACTTTTTAATTGAAAGAATTATATTCAAAATATTTATTTGGAAGGATTTTTACTTAGAAAGTATTATATAAAAGAATTGTATTTCGAAAGATATTTATTTGAGGAAATTGTATTTGGAAAGATTTATTGAAAGAATTATATTTGAAAAAAATAATTATTTGAGAAAATTATATTTGAAAGAGAGTTATCTGGAAGAATTATGTGAAATATATTTATTTGAAGGGCTTGTTTTAATTGGGTGTAATTGTGTTTATTAATTGTTGAGTGATATTAATGGTATTCTTGTTGTCTGTTGTGTATATCACGGGATGTTTTATCCTGCCCTTATTATTATTTATTTTTTATTATTTTTTATATTATATTGCACAGGTTATTAGACTAGTGGGTGTCTTGATTATACCTCGTCTCTACTCCATTGAGGTTAGCCTTGATACTTACTGGGCACCGATGCGGTGTGCTCACTCTACACTTCTGCACATTTTTGTGCAGAGCCAGGTATTGAAGATAACGAACCTGAGCAGAGTTAAAGCGGGATTGTAAGGATTCAAGGTTGAGCTGTTTGGTCGTCGTAGTCCCTTGGAGTCTTTTCTTTTCATTGTATTGTTAATTTGTAATCAAATAGTATTTGTATATTCGGTCCTCGTGATCATTCCATGTATTCAGCAGAGTTCGTGACTCAGTACTACCAGTCTCGGGAGGTTGTGTATTATAATTATTTCCGCTGTTAGACTTTAAATAAATAAATAAATAATGGCTTCAAAATGTAATAGAAATCAGCTTACCTAGTCTTAGAGACTAGGTGCCATCACGACGCTTGTGGTGGGATTTTAGGTCGTGACACTCCTTCCCTCCAAGGACTCCCTACCTTGCTCTTGGGGTGAATTAAACTCACAACCTCTTGATTGGAAGTGGAGGGTGCTCACCACTACAGCAACCCACTCTCGTCTCTCATCCTAGTGCAAAGCACATGAAAAATCTTAAGCCTCAACTTCTTTGCTTTTCATGATGTCTAAAAATTAACTTGATATGTTTCGAGAAAGGTACTATTACATCTAATTAACGGATGCTAATGATTGCATCTGCATATTAATTTTTTATCAAGCACTACTATAATATTGTGAATCCAAAAGATTTTGCAAGGCATGATATAAGGAGCCCAAACCGCAAAAAGTTTGATACTAACAACAATAAATATTGCATCTCTTGCGAAGATTTAGATTCCAAAGTAAAAACTAAGGAAAAAAAATAGAAGTATTCCATCAAGGAGATGATTTCCAACTCATCTGTTACTGTTAGTTGCGTATGCAAGCTAATATTTGTTTGATTCCCAGCTCATTTCTTCATTTTGACTTGATTTTTATCATGAAGGCGAAGTATGAAAAGCTTATGACTGCTTACAACAAGTAGTAGAACAATATTCGTGATTATTATAAAGTTGTAAAGGGGGCTTTCCATGTTCTCTCTTCATCCATTTAACTGACAAAAATGCTCAACTGCAAGGGCAAAGAAGAATCTTAGAGGCCAAATTCTGAGGTCCATGATGATGATGAGGAGGAGGAGGATAGTGGGCAGGTAATAGTAGTATTACAATTCTTTTTTACTTGGATCACTTTGCTGCCTTTTATTTATGTCAGCACATCTGTACCATTTTTAAAATTGGAAGTATCAATAAACTAATAAATATAAGAAAAATAGACAACCAGTAGCAACTATGTGCTTTTTGCGCGTTTTGACGGAATATTTCAACACATTCTCATTTATCTTGATTTATTATTTACACTGAATATTTTAATGCTTCTGATTTTATTTAGTCACTCATACTTATAGTTTGTCAAGTACCATTGGTGGACCCTCCCTTTTTTATAAGTAAAAGGTAAAGGTACCATTAATTGATGGACCTATAGACACTGCTTCTTGTGATGGTTGCAAGCTTTGTTTTAAAAGGCGCTTTTGGGGCGAGCCCCGGGACGATAGTGTGGGGCGAAAGTCTCAAGAGGCGTACGCCCCGCAATTTGGGGCGTACGTCCGGGCGTTCGGGGCATGTTTTTTTAGTAAGGAGTAAGCCCCAGAGACCTTTTTAAATTAAAACAAAATTTATTGAATTAGTCCTTCATATAATACCCAAATTCTCAAAAGTAAGTTTGGTAATTACTCAAAAGTATTAAATTTAAAAGTAAAGACCTTTTTTATTGATTTAAGCCCTAATTCATGGTTTTTTCAAATTTTTATCTTATCCGCTAGTCTGCTAATATCTCCCAAAAGGAACGAATATTTATTTTTTTTACAAATACAAAGAGAACTACATTTTTCTTCATAGCAGCAAATTCAAAGTTCAAATTGCAGTTAATCATCCTTTTTGTTCCTCCATATAGAAAACTTTATTCTTTTAGACTCAAATTACTTGTACTTGTAAGTAACGTATAATAGATTGTTTTGATTAGTTTTTTTGTGGGGATGGAGCACACATATATATAGTTTTCTTCAATTTTTATGCAATTTTACCTGTTTATAAATATTAATTGTCATTATATTATTTTATAAAATATTAAAAATTAAATACCTATGGGGCTTACGCCCCGCCTTACGCCCACGCCTTTTAAAATACTGGTTGCAAGTATGTTTTCGTGAAATAATATCTCAATTCTAGAGAGGTTCCTCTTACAGTTTAAGGGATATCTGCAATACTCTGCTTCCGCCATGGATAAGTGATTGTCATGTTCACTTGGAGATGTAAATTGTTAATTATTGGAGTGTGTTAAAGTTATGATTATGACACTTATTTATGAGAGGGAGCTCCTGAAGTAATTTAGATGCTCAAAAAGGCTTTATCATGACATTTTCTATGAATCAGATGGTGTTCTTTATGTGCTCTAAGATGCAAACCTTTTTTATATTATTGTGTATTCAATCTGTATGGTTATATGCTTTTGGTGAAATGGATAAGACTAGAGACCTTAAGTACTTTTATATCATGATCTGCAGTGCAGAAAGTCTCTTATTATGTACATGTGAAAGGAAAAGTTATTGGTAGTGTTTCCTTATTTTTATTGACTAATCGGAGTTGCTCTTTGAAATTGATTATATTGTTGCAAATTATGAGCAAGTAATAACAATAGATAGAAATGATAACACATGTTCTTTTGTAATCTTTACTTGATACTCGGTAATAGTGCTTAATTATGCCTACCTTACAGCTAAATTGTCTAATTTTAAATTTCACTTTGGGCCATGCACGGGTAACATCTACTAGTATACATATATAGAGTCGATTTCTTTTTAAAATATATATAGTCATATTAGTTTGCATATACTGTAGTCATATATCAAGTTATCAATTCATATCATTATAAAGATTTATATGTAATTATATCTTATAAATGACTTAATATTGTGAATATTTTTTACACTATTGGTGCATAAAACTTAATTTTTGGCAATTAAATATTGATAGTCTAATATCTTATTAGATGATAACTAAATTTCATTGCAATCACTTTAATAATATCTAAAAAAGAATCCGTGTTCAATTAGCTCGCTGCTGAGGATTACATATCTAATTATTAATAGGCATTTTTTTTTTACCTAGATTTGTTGTCCTAGACAGACTCCCTTTTCTTTTCACTTTTCAATATTAAAGATGTACTATTTATTTTACTTGTTCGAATTGACGAATTATTGTACTTACATTTTAATATTTCCATACTTGTACATCGATTAGTTATTTCCTATGGTGTAGCAAAAAGGAGTGTCTCTTTTTACTTTAAGCATCTAATATCTGGAACCTGCTAATTTGATTAATCTGAATTCGCACTAAATATGCCTACTAAAGTGAAATAAAGCTCTTTTTATAAAATAATAAAAAAAAAATCCATTCCCAAAATTCGAAATCGAGACCAGAACTTTGATAAGGGTATATTATAGGTCACATCATTCTTTTTATTCTTATTTTTATAAAACGTCAAACGTTTTGAAAACATTCAATTAACCAAAAGACAAATACTTGGAGTTGAAGTGAATAACTATTTTTTATACTTATTTCCAGATTCTTCCTCTAGCAATTAAAAAAAGCAGGCCAGTCACTGCATAAAGTATTCTATATTCACATAGGTTCGTGGAACGGGCCGCATTCCAAGGGACGTGATGAAGATCGTCTACCTAATGCAAGCATTAGTGACTGATTTTCCTGTTCGAATTCATAACCTATAAATCATACGAAGATAATTAACTTGATTAGTCGCTCATTCAATTGCTTAAATAAAAAATAGCCGACGAAATTATAATATATATATATATATATATATATATATATATAATTTATGCATAATATATGTATAATCAATATATAATTTATGTATAGAAGACTAGAAAAATAAACAATGAATATAACTGGCTATTTATATAAAAATCCCATAAAATTATCGTTGATTCGGTACTCCCCTCTCCTTCACAATTGTAATTACTAAAAGTGGTTATGACAATGAAGTAATATTTGGGACCGACCATTTCATGTATCGAAGCAAAAGTTAGTGCTCACATGTGCTGTGCTACTTATACTACAGCCTGGAAACGTTCATTTTTCTGTAAGCTACAGCTTGTAAGTTTTAAATCTTGACTTAGCAGCGTAAGTTCCGCACTTAATTAAAACATCTATATTACCATATTAAAATTAAATTAGCACAAAATATTCACTCAGAAGCATGTAACGCCAAACTTCTCTATAACATCGATCATATATAACAACAATTCACTATAACAACAATTCATTATAAAGCCAAACTTTTTCGGAATCAAATTTTATGTTATGTTATAATATATGTTCTCTAACAGCACTTCGCTGTAACCTACAAAAATATTCGGAACAAAATTATACAAAAGTTTGAACTTAGAATAATTACTTAAAGGTAGAACGTACAAGATAAAATAGTTAAATTGAGCACAAGCTGAATGAATCGCTAAAATGATGTTAGTTTAGTTTGGTTTGATATAGTATCTGATTAAGCAAAATTTTCTTATTTCTTGCCGATATTAACCTCATGTTTAGGTGATCATTATCACACTTCTTAAATGGGGCAAGATTTAATAACTAATTAGAATTTTGCAAGAGAACAAAACAAATTAAAATCCATAAAAGAATCAAAAATTAATCGTATATTTCTTTTTCATAATTCAACATTTTGTGTTCATGCATCAAACACATGAAAACAAAAACCCAGAATAAAAAATAAAAAAATAATTCTTTTTCTAGTATCAGTGTTTACAAGAAGTTTTACATACAGTATCAAACATAACCGGATCTACTTTGTGGAATTAAATCATAGATTACTAAAAAAAAAAAAAAAAGGAGTCAAATGACTTCAACAAACCTTAAACAAAACGACATCGTCATGATCTTCAGTAGTAGAACCGACCAAATTCTTCTTACCGCCGTCCACGGTGGCAACTGCAGGAGAAGAACACGGCGAGGAATGGCCGGAGGAAGCGGCGGAAGAAGCAGCGGCCAACGCGAGGCAGCTTTCGCTCCACGACCGTCGAATCGGGTAAGATACGTTCATATAAGGAGAAGAATGAGAGCAATTTCCACGGGATTTATGAAGTGCACAGCCACAGTTACGGTGGTAAGGCCTGCTTTGGATCCCTGTATCGTGGCCGGAGATACATCCGTCGAAGACTCCCCGGAATAATCCGTCTCCGGCAGCGCCGGTTGCCATTTTTTTAATAATTTGATGTATATTTTTTGTGTGAATGTTAACACCCTTGTTAAAGAGAGCTCGTGAGAGCAGTGTGGGAAAAAATGGCAAAAGATGTAGAAAGTGAAGGGTAGATATGTAAGTGACAAATGGAAAAAGACAAAAATAGGAACACGGTGAGGGCAAGAATAAAATAGTCAAATTTACCATGTAGCATCATAAATTGAATAATTTTGCTTTCTATTACACCCTCTATCTCAATTTATTTGATCTTTTTTGCTTTTAAATTTAATTTTTTTTCAGTTTTAACCATATATTTGGATATGAAATTTTTTTAAATTTTCAAAATAAAATTTATATATTTAAATACTAAGTAAAAATACTATAAGTTAGAATAATTAATAATTTAAATAATTAAAAGGTGTATGAAAAAATTACATTTCAAATATAATTCGTTTGACTCTCGAAAGCTGAACATGTTCACTTAAATTGGGACGGAGAAAATAATTTTATTCTTTGTCAGAAAAAGAACTCTTTTGTCTTGACTCCTAGCGGATGAGTAATGTTAAAGTATAGTCAAAAGTTAAGAGATAATTTGAATTTTTATTCTCAAAATTTGAAAAAATGAAGAAGAGAAAATTTAAGCAAGTTTAAATAACGTTTACTGCCTAACGTTCTAATCCCCCACCCCACCCCTCCCTGCAACGGTAACCCCCAGTAGCTACACTTCCGCATCTGCTGCTTCGCCGTCACCGCCGCACGTGCTGTTACAGGTAAGTTCACTTCTCTCTTTCTGTCCCCTCTCTCTCCCTCTCTTTCTTTTTTCTCTCTCTTTTTTCTTCTTTCTCTTCTTTTCCGGTAGCTTCTAGCCCTTCTCGCCATCGGAGTCGAGACGTGCGTGTTCCAGGCGAGTTGCTGCAAGTCCGGCAACCCTTGATTTCAGGTGACTATTCTTGTTTTGCATTTTCCAGCGACCCTTGCTCCATCTTCTTCCCCTCTCTCTTTCCCTTTCTCTCTCCCCCTTTGTGTGTGTGGGGGGGTGCGTTCTGTGTCTTTGGACAGGTGCAGTATTTTCCCGGTGAGGACAGATTATTTTTCAGCGTGTGTACAGATTTCCGGCAAGTTTCATTAATTCCGGCGACTTCTGAACAACTTTCCGGCAGGACGCAGCAGGACTGTCAGTGCTCTTGAGCAGATCCGACACACTTCAAAAAAACTTACTCCAGGTTCTTTCATTCTATATCTGGTATTCGTGGTATCGGTATTTTTATCTTTATTTTTTTTCTTTTTTGCTTGCTTGTATCTTTGACATCTACAGTATCCTGTTTAAATTATATTTAGTTAGAATTGCCTGCTTATATCTGTCTCTGTCTATCACTTTAGTGTTATAGCTAATACATAGTTTGTTCTGCTTAGTCGGATCCCTTATTAGCACCTTGTGTACCTATAGGTTTCTATTTAGTCTATTCCTTTTTAGTCTATCATTTTGTAGCTTGGTGCTGGTCTTGTGGCCGCACCGAGCTATGATAGAGTGAGGGCATGTCCTCCGGGGGGAGCGGGGGGTAGAGGGTAAGGGTGGCATGGGGTAAGGCACATTCTAGGTTAATAGTGGGGTCATGGAATATAGGGACTCTAACGGGGAAGTCTATAGAGTTAGCAAAGATTCTCCATAAGAGGAAGATTAACAAATCTTGTGTCCAGGAGACTAGATGGGTGGGGAACAGGGCTCGGAAGGCTGATGGGTTTAAGTTGTGGTATTTAGGGAGGGTGAGAGGGAAGAACTGGGTAGGCATTTTAGTTGATAAGGATCTAAGAGAGCTAGTGGTTGAGGTCAAGAGGGTGAATGACAGGTTGATGGCCATTAAGATAGTCGTGGGAGGGTATACTATGTTCGTAGTTAGTGCTTACACGCCTCATGTGGGTTTGGACGAGGAGGTTAAAAGACGCTTATGGGAAGATTTGGATTGGTTGGTATGGGGTATACGTCTACCGAGAAGCTTATTATATGGGTGATTTTAACGGCCATGTTGGGAGGTCGTCTGGGGGATATGATGGTGTGCATGGTGGCTTCGATTTTAGAGATAGAAGTGGAGGAGGTACTTCACTGCTGGAGTACGCTAAAACTTTTAAGTTGTTGATCGCTAACTCGTGTTACCCGAAGAAGGCGGAGCACCTGATAACTTTTCGGAGTACGGTGGTCAAGACCCAGATTGATTATCTACTTCTTCGGAAATATGATAGAGGTATATGCACGGACTGTAAGGTCATCCCGAGTGAGAATCTTATGACCCAACATATTCTTTTGATTATGGACGTAGAGATCAGGTGGACGAGGAAGAAGAGGGCTATGTCTGATATACCTAGGGTCAGGTGGGGTGCATTGACTAAGGACAATGCCCAGGAGTTGGGAAAGAAGTTGCTGGCTATGGGGGCCTGGAGGAGTAGCGGGGACGCGAGTTGTATGTGGTCTATGACAACAAATTGTATTAGAGAGGCGGCGAGAGAGGTGTTAGGGGTCTCAAAGGGTTTTTCTGGTGGACATAAAGGGGATTAGTGGTGGAACAAATAGGTTCAAGGGAGAGTGGAAGCCAAGAAAGCGGCATATTTGAAGCTAGTAGAGAGTATAGACGAGGGGCAGATGAGTGCTAACAGGGAGGGGTATAATAAGGCTAGGAAGGAGGCAAAGTTGGCGGTTGCTGCGGCTAAAACCGCAGCGTTTAGTCGTTTATACGAAGAAATTAGGGATAAAGACAGGGACAAGAAGTTGTACAGGCTAGCGAAAGTGAGGGAGCGGAAGGCCTGGGATCTGGACCAAGTGAGATGCATAAAAGACGAGGAGGGAAGAGTTTTATTGCAGGGGGCACAGATTAGGCAGAGATGGCAGTCTTACTTTTATAGACTCTTGAATGAAGAGGGAGATATGGGCATTGTGCTGGGGGAGTTGGAGTACTCGGAGCAGCAGCGAGATTTTGGGTATTGTAGACGCATACGAGTGGGGGAGGTTGTAGGGGCTATGCGCAAGATGAGTAGGGGCAGAGCGACTGAGCCGGACGAGATCCCGGTGGAATTCTGGAAATGCGTATGTAAGGAGAGCTTGGAATGGCTTGCTAGGTTGTTTAACGTCATTTTTATGACGAAGAAGATGCCCGAAGAGTGGAGGCAGAGTACGATGATTCCATTGGACAAGAACAAGGGGGATGTCCAAAACTGCAACAACTATAGGGGTAACAAGTTGTTAAGCCATACGATGAAAATGTGGGAGTGGGTGATTGAAGGGAGGTTGAGGAGGTGTGTGTCCATTTTCGAGAACCAGTTTGGTTTCATGCCGGGACGGTAGACTACTGTAGCCATTCACATTGTGAGGAGATTGGTGGAACAGTATAGGGTAGTGAAGAAGGATTTGCATATGGTATTCATTGACCTGGAGAAAGCCTATGACAAAGTCCCAAGAGAGGTTCTATGGAGATGTTTGGAGGCTAGGAGAGTGCTTGTAGCGTATATTAGAGTGATTCAGGACATATATGATGGAGCTAAGATACGGGTTAGGATAGCAGGAGGAGACTCTGATTACTTTCCGATTGAGATGGGGTTGCATCAGGGATCAACACTTAGCCCATTTTTGTTTTCCCTGATGATAGATTCTTTGATGTGTCACATTCAAGGGGAGGTGCCTTGGTGCTTGTTATTTGCGGATGACATAATCCTGATTGATGAGATGCGAGGTGGCGTTAACGAGAGGCTGGAGGTCTGGAGATATACTCTGGAGTCTAAGGGTTTCAAGTTGAGTAGGACCAAGATAGAATACTTG
The DNA here is from genome assembly GCF_000715075.1 of Nicotiana tabacum. Lineage (NCBI taxonomy): Eukaryota > Viridiplantae > Streptophyta > Magnoliopsida > Solanales > Solanaceae > Nicotiana > Nicotiana tabacum. The sequence continues at coordinate 12,332,252 of NC_134097.1, read as the reverse complement.
GAGTGCAAGTTCAACGGTGTTACCCAGGAGGCGGACGGGGATGTGAGACTCGATACGCAAGTCATTCCCAGGAGAGAGAGTTTCGAGTATCTGGGATCTATAATTCAGAAGGATGGGGATATAGATGAGGATGTCACACACCGAATCGGAGCAGGGTGGATGAAGTGGAGGCTCGCTTTCGGTGTCTTGTGTGATAAGAATGTACCGTTGAGACTTAAGGGTAAGTTCTACAAGGTGGCAGATTAGCAACTAAAACTGCAAAGTTAGGTTTAAATATGACTAAATTATCATGGAAATGGGGATGTTGAGATGGATGTGTAGACAAACTAGGTTGGATAGAATTAGGAATGAAGTTATTCGGGACAAGGTGGGAGTGGCCCCTGTGGAGGCAAAGATGCGTGAGGCAAGGTTGAGATGGTTCGGGCATGTTAAGAGGAGATGCACAGATGCCCCAGTCAGGAGATGCGAGAAGTTGGCCTTGGGAGGTGGGGGGGGAGAGGGGTTCAGGCGGGACATGGCGCAACTTGAGCTAACCGAGGGCATGACCCTAGATAGAAGGGTATGGAGGTTGAAGATTAAGATAGAAAGTTAGTAGGTAGTCGTGTGTTTCCATTTGTCTTCTCTAGTTCGATAGTATTAGTGCTAGTACGGTACCCTTTTTTTCTTAGTTTGCTATATTTGCATGTCTCATTCCGTTATTACTTGCCATCGGTAATTTCGTAGTTTGCTAGTAGTACTTCGTTCATATTCTCGTTTGCTGCCTTGAATTTAGTTTTCTAAATATATTATTTTGCTATTATTTGTTATCGATCCCCCTTTCATATTCTCTATTGTTATCTTCGATTTAGTTTTCTAATTATTTGTCTTGCTATTACTTGCTACCAGGGCTTCTTTCACCTTCTTTAGCCGAGGGTCTATCAGCCCTTCCAGGGTAGGGGTAAGGCTGCGTACATTCTACCCTCCCCAGACTCCACTTGTGGAATTATACTGGGTGGTTGCTGTTGTTAAATAATACATAAATGATTTTGAACCTTTTTCCCTTACAAAAAAGTTGGGGCATAAGCGTCACTAATGAAAAGTTGGACCACTCGAAAGTAAATTTAGGGTGGTGCTAGATTTGGCTTGTGGGAAGTTTCTACGCATGCCCTTTTAGACCTAGTAAATATTGTTAGGACCCACAATTAGGATTTCCTTATGCTCTCTTTTCCTTTTTTATTTTTTAAATTTTTCACGTTCTTTTAGAAAGGTTGTGGGAGGATGATTTAATATTATAAAGTATATAACTATTAACCCTCATGGAATGTTGTGGAAAAATTAATTATACGGAAAAGGAAAACCATATTGATAATTTGATAAAATAAGGAGATAAAACATCCTATTTTGAGTGATTAAAGTAGAGATGACAATAAAGTAGATATGGATAAAGTTAGTACAAAGAAAATAGCTGCATAATACCGTGTAAGTAGGATTAATGATGTGAATGATGGGTTGAAAAGAGTTTTTCGTATATTAGTAAGTGATTTGATATGAAATATATTTTCTTATGATTTAATTGCACATAAAAGTGAGACAAGGGATTATGAAATAATTAGTTATATTTACGCAACATCTGGTTATTAGTTCGAATGTTTAATTTCTTCATATGTTAAATATAACCCAAATTTAGATTGTAGAAACGATGTCAGAGATCAAACAAATTAAATAATATGATTGAGAACCTTACAAGTTAATTACATGTCAAAAATTTAGAGATGTACAAAATAAAGAAGAAGTTACAAGATTTATATATTTTACCTTTCCTAAACATTATATTTTAAAAAACCTATACATAAACTTTTAGAGTTTTTAAGAAACTAAAACAATCATTTTGATATATGTCTAAGAATATTTCCCCCTTGGGGCGGGATTAGAGGGAAATGAAAGGGAAAGGATAATTTACACTCCATAGTTTGGCCAAAAAAGTGCAAAATGCACCATTTTTGCAATTGAATTTATTCGGTGGGTTATGTGTTTGGCATGAGGAAAAGTATTCGGTGGGTTAGGTGTTTATTTTCATTAAAGATAGAAAAGAAGTTTCCTCGTCACTTATGGGGTAGAAGTTATTTTATTTCTTTTCTTTTTTGGAAAAAAGAAAATATTATTAATAATACTAGGTAGATATTCCATGGGGACTAGGGTTAGTGTCCATGAGATTCCTAATAATACAGGCATTACTCAGTTGTGCTAAATATTACAAGTACTAGGGGAAACTTTTTTAGATATTACATGACCATGTTTGTCCCTTTGTAGTCTAACAAAAACAAAATTTGACGCGTCAGATAGGATGTGAAGTTGGTTGTTTGTTAGGTTTTTACTTCCATGTTGAGCCAAAAGGTGCGCCACTTCGTTGCATTCACGAAAGCTATGGTGGAGCGGTGGATTCCCCAACTTCCTCATCAAGTACCTACAATCAAAGAGAATATAAGTGAAAGTCGGATAATCAGTTTGTAACAAGTGTAGGATTTCCATAGAATCGGTTTCTACTTCCAATGGTAGTGTGCTCATTTTGTAGTCCGCCTGAAGGCCTGAGTGAAGAGCAAGGAGTTCCATGTGTGTATGGCTATGACCATAAGTTGTTTTAGTAAACCCAACTACCCAGTTGCCTTGGTCATCTCTTATCACTCCTCCTACGCCTCCTTGAGTGTCCCTGCTTTTGAAAGCGCCATCAATGTTGAGCTTAAAGAGGCCAGCTGCGAGTGGGTACCATTTGATATGGATGGAACGAAAATGTAGCGTGCTCGTGACTTTATTAGCTATAAGGGTAAATTCTTGTGCATGCATTATCATAATATGGATGTGAATTGGGTTTGAACGATTTTCACAGATATCACGGTTCCTGTTTAGCCAAATATGCCAAAGTGCAAAAGGAAAAAAGAGGATCCAGGTTACTTGGGGAAAGTGAATTTGTGCATTGATGTTCTTTATGCTTAAGAGCCAGTGGCCATCGTGGGAGGGGAGGTTGTTCAAATCTATCCCTATAGAATTCCAAAAAAGAAAGGCAATGTGGTATTCGATAAAGGTATGCTTGGCTGATTCGTTCACGTTTTTACACACTAGAAAAGTAGCGTTATCAATAATTCCCAGACTGTGTAGGTAGGCACGAGTAGGAATTCTATCATGAAGACATTGCCATAGGAAGACTTTGATCTTATTAAGGGTGTGAAGCTTCCAGATCCATTAGAAGGGATGTCTAGTATGAGTGTCTTGTTGTAGAAGCTTGTAAACTGAATTAGTAGTGAATATTCCATTGGTGTTAAGTGACCAAATATGGGTGTCCGTGCAATTAGGAGTAGGAAATGGATGGACATGATCTTGTTTTTAATGTCCTTTGGAATTTAAAAGGAGATGTTAGACCATTTCCAATTGTTATCTTGACGTAAAGACTCAACTTTAGAATTGAGGTCTGAGTGGTGTAATGGCCCATGGATAATGGAGCGTAGGCTGTTTGAGTGAGGGATCCATTTTGAATTCCAGAGATCAATGTGCTTGCCGTTGCCTACTACCCAGGCTAAACCTTGGGAGCAAATGTCCTAACCACGGAGAATATTCTGCCAAATAAAGGAGTTTTTGTGGGAATAATTACTTCTACCATATTTGGTGATAAAAGTGGTAGCCCAAAGGGAGTTTGGCTTCATATAGAGTCTCCAGGAAAGGCTGGCTAAAGAAGCAGTATTTTGTTTTGGGAAGCGGGTCTAAGTCCAAGACCTCCTTGAGCTTTAGGACGAGTGATAGTTTCCCAGCTAAGGTAGTGGAGTTTTTTACGGCTATTAGTAGAGCCCCATATAAAATCTCGCTAGATTTTGTCTATTTGCTTGAGGGTTTTTGTGGGGAGTTGAATGTATTGCATGGAGTGGTTTGGAATAGTGTTCAAGGTTGCTAGAGCAAGGTTCAATCTATCCGATGGGGTAAGAAAGTTGGTTTTTCATCCCGAAAGTTTTCTTCGCATGTTGTCAATAATGTATTGGACGTCATAAGTTTTTGGCCTCTTATTTAATATAGGAAAACCTAAATATTTACCAAAAGTGTCGGTAGAATTGATATTAAATTTGGAAGTAATGGCTTCAATGATAAAATTATTACAATTTTTGGAGAAGAGAATTTTGGACTTGGAGATATTGATCTTTTGTCCGGAGAGAGAGCAGAAATGGGTAAGGCAATGGTGAATTGAGTTAGTGTCACGACCCAAATACCTAACCTGTCGTGATGGCGCCTATCGTGGAACTAGGCAAGTCGACATTCTCAATATGATTTCAATATATAGCAGAAGTGAGCTAAAGTAGTTAAACTAACAGAAGGTTTACATAAAAATGGGGTAAAGGCCTAAAACACAAGTGCGGAATAACAATCCGACATCGGGGTGTCACTAAGTCATGAGCATCTAACACAGTCTAGAAATAGAATCTACTACAGTTTGTGCCAAATGCCAATACAAGAGAGGACAGATAATAAGAAAAGAAAAATAAGGATTGAGGACGCTGGCAGCTACCTCGTAAGTCTCCGATAATCAGCTCGGGCATGAACTCAGCAACCGCCAGAACCGTATACATCTGGATCTGCACATGAAGTGCAGGGTGTAGCATGAGTACAACCAATTCAGTAAGTAACAGAATTAAATAAGGAACTGAGAAGCAGTGACGAGCCATGAAAATACAGTTCATTTCAAAAGTTTTCAGTAAAGAGTGAACATGCTTTCAAATACGGTAGTTTAAGTCAAATCAGTTCAAGCTCAAGTAAAACAGATATGAATCTTCCAGAATACACAAAGCTTGCACTAAAGAAGATACCAACTAAGGCCAACTAAGAGTCCGCAAATCAATACACAAAGCCTCTTACACAGAACATCGTTCCCAGGTGACACTAAAGAAGATACCAGTTAACTCTGAATATCTAAATTCTTCATTGCTCATCCGAGCTCGTGACACTCTTATCAACACCGAGCCGCAACCTTGATCCTCAACTTCCAATTCCCATGCCACTCACTGCACCGATCATGCCGTAACGCGAGAGTATAAGTATTTATCAAAACCCTTGAACGACTAGTAGAATATACACTTCATTGGCTAGAAACCTTTCACTTAACTCATTTCATAAGAACCATTACAACACACAACTGAACTCTAGCCACCAAAAATACAAGCCTCAAGTCGCGATCTAAACTGCCATAACTCTTCCAGAATCTATTTACACCACAAGGCCATTAGAATCAAATACCTCCCAAGTCAATCAAATTATGGTGGTTGTCAAGCCTCGCACGTACCGCCACAAATTACATGTATAACTTAACATGCTGAAGGAACTGATCATTGCCACCATTATGCCGATTCAACCATTGCTAATCGAACCAACTTCTTCTAATTTACTCTGGACTTGCCTTAGAAATAATAATAGCTCCGTTCAAAATATAACGAACTCAATTCGCACTCATTCTGAGTGAACCAATTCACGAGACCCCATTGTCTCAAAACACACGAACCATCTCATACCCTCCTTGTGCGCACATTCTCATCTCCAACTGGTACACCCATTCTGCAAGACATTCCGTTAATCTGGAGCTATTTCTTCCTTTTCTCCAATGTTTCACCGCATACCCGATAATAACATAGAACACTCAAAGTTCTTAGGCATTGCACTTAAGTTCTTGAACCCATTAGGACCACTGTTGAGAGTCACCAACTCTGACTTGGCCCAGAATATAAGCCAAACTCTAGTGCGCTGCTAGCACGTGAAAACCCTATCAAAGAAGCACCCGACCAAATTCTTTTCCTTGTACATAACCCCCACAAGAAGCATAACTCTGAGTCTTCCCAAAGCCTGAACATGAATCGATAAGGCCAAATATAGCACACGTTCCTCAAATCCTTTGCTCGAATTACCACTGATATTTTCTTTCCTTAGTCGTAATAGTCCACCAATACTACGATAGACAGAAACCTCACAAGTAGACAACCACGCGATCCAATCGTAGACTGTGGGGATCCCCTACTTAGCTTAAAGCTACAATTACATAACCCTGGAACCCACCAAGATTCCTTCTTCCCCATTGACATCAACTGAAAGTCCAACAATACATTCCAAACTCGAAGTTATGTTGCATCAAAATAAAATCCGTGGTCCTAGTCACAGTTCATCACGATTCCTAAATTGCTCTAAACTTCCCTCAAGGCGTGTGGCTATCCTACCACAGAACCCATATGCTACTCTCCCACTCTCCCACTTTGGTTAAACCCTCTCCTTTAAGCAACTTCTCGACTTCTGATTTTCATACTTGACCTACTAGTAATTCAACCACCCCGAGACTCCTTCCGCCATGTCCTTCCTCATCCTTCGCTGCCCAAATACTGCCTCAAAGCAAAATCCATCTCTGTGGCACCTGATCTGGCCAATTCCTACCAACTTTAAGCCTCCTAGAAGATCATCTTTGCCATCAACATTAGAAATATCGATTCGATCCCGAAATCGCTACACACCGCTATCTCCAACAACCGCTTCTGAGGCACCATTTCGCAACACCCTGCCCCATAGGCAAATCAAAGAGGCCATAACACCGGTGAACCTTAATACATTCAAACAAGGACAACGACACCATAGCACAAATGAGAATTCCACCACACTCAAAAATACCAAGTCTCATCATTTCATCAACCAAGGCCTGAATATACATAGTTTGATTGCCTTTCCTCCGCCGGAACTAAATGTTGAACCTCTAAGCCGTGAACTGAGAAATCCTCCTTTCAGGTCATTCATTGCCGCGATCCATAAATAAGCACCCTACTATTACACCAACACTATGTGAGAGCAACACACAGATCATCATAACAATCAGTGCTCAACTTCAAAACTATAGGCAATACTGATACTGAGCTGAAACGACAGAACATCCTTCTACAAGGCGACGACAATAGCCTAATCAAGTACGACGGGAGTAACATCCTGCACCACATCTGCAGTACCATTACAATTCCTCGATTATCAATTGATAACAAGTGTTTCACGTCGCATAAGATTGAGTAAGAAGAAAATAAAGGCATAAGCCTCAAAGGAATCAAATCGCACGATGAGGAATGAAGAAGGGAAGTGCTCCTAACAGCCCTTTAGCCTCTTGAAGATAAGTACAGACATCTCTATACCGATTCGCAAGATTCTACTAGACTTGCTCATGACTCGTGAGACCACTCTGTATGCTACAGATCGTAACAAGGAAGTGCAGCTCACCGTAAAGTCCCCGCAACAACCGCGCCTCTGCACCCAGAGGACCACCAAGAAACATATATATATATATATATATATATATATATATATATATATATATATATATATATATATATATATATATATATATATAAAAGTACAGAAAGTGCAACATGAGTACGTAAATCAACGTGTACCTAGTAAGTATCTAGCCTAACCCCAGAGAAGTAGTGACAAGGGGTCGACATCGACACTTACTAGTGGTCCAATAAAATAATATAAGAAGTAAACAAATATGGGGCAGAGTAAATAAACGAGATAAGAAAGTATGAATACATGGTACAATCCTCCTCTCAACAATAAGCTCAAACTCTCGATTAGCAGTTACCTCCTCCACCAGAGTATGTAAATACATAATGGACCTCACCAGATAGGTCGTCATAATTCAAATCAGGAAAACTCCCAGATACACTGGCTTTTTCGACAAATAATACGCACGATTCCATAGGAGTGTTTTATAGAAATGTCGAGGCATACGGACTGATCCCATCATAATCTGGTTTATAACCATAGATACATCTATTATATTGTCGAGGCGAACGGCAAGCTCCCATAAGAGTGTGCTACATAATCCTGTCGAGGCGAACGACCCGATCCCATAAGATGTGTGCACTGCCGAGGGTCGAAGGGCACAAACCATAGAACGGCCCGATCCCATTAGAATAATAAGCTTTGACGGGTCCTTGACCCCACTCACGAAGGGGCATGCGAGTTATAAGAAGCTTTGGGGAAACCTTTCGATGAGAACGCATAACGCGGGAGAAATTCGTAAGAGGAGTACAATTATTCGCGGCTAATCACGAAGCCCGTTGAATCTCTACAATAGCGAGTCTATCGCTCTACACAAGTCTAGTCTCAAGTCGTAATGTAAAATAAAGGAATTTAATAGATAGGGGACAACTCAAATAGTACAATTATAACATAGTGTGAACCTAAGTCTACCTGGACAATAACATGGATTTAGCTACGCATGGACTCTCGTTACCTCATGCGTACGTAGCCCCCGTAACAAGTAACACATATCAAATACATCACCTAGGGTTAGTTTCCCCCTCACAAAGTTAGACATGAGACTTACCTCGCTCCAAATTCCATAATCGGCTCCAACGCCACTCTATCACCTCAAATCGACGCCTGTCACTCCAAAACTAGTCAAACAATGTGCAAACCAATAAAAATATACTCTAATACTCATAATAAATCAATTTATAACAATCTCCAACTCCGCTCGAAAAGTCAATAAAGTCGATCCTCGGGCCCACGTGGTTGGATTTCGAAAATATTGAAAACAAATATTACACATAACTCATATGGTCTATCTAGAAAATCATCCAATTTCATCCATGAATCGACCCTCAAATCAAGAATTTACCATTTCTCAACTTTGGAGCTCAAAATTCCCAATTTCTACAATCCAAATATGGATAAAAATAATAATCAACAGAAATAATCATGGAGAAACATCAAAATAAAGGTCATATATTTACCCCCTTGTTACGAAGAGAACAACGCTGCAAAAATCATCTCAAACGGAGCTCTAGAACTCAAGATATACTCAAAATACTAAAATTTTCGGTTTAAAACACTGTCCATATGATTTTTCTTCATCGCCTTCGTGGGAGACTTTTGCGTTCGCGAAGAGAAATTTTTCGCGTTGAACGGTCAACCCAGAAATCCTTCTTCACGGCGGAACCTCTCTCGCATTTACGAAGAATAAAGCTTCGCACCAGAAACCAGCAATTTTGTGCGACATGGAAATGGGCATAACTCTCTCATACGACATCGAAATTCGACGATTCTTATTGCTATAGCTCTATAATTACGATACGGATCTAATGGTTTAATACAATCATAATATAGTTTGATCAATATAGTTCCCTTTATTCCCAAAGAAACGACGATGAAACATCAAATAAGAGCGCGACACAACCCAAACACCTCTGAACTACACCCGAGGCCCCGGGGACCCCGTCCAATTACACAAACCAATCCCAAAACACAATACGAACTTATTCGAAGCCTCAAACCACATCAAATAATATTAAAATCATGAATCGCGCCTCGAATCAAACTTATAAATTTCCAAAATTCCAAATTCTATATCTTGTGTCGAAACATATCAAATCAATCCGGAACGACTTCAAATTTTGTACACAAGTCCCAAATGACATCATAGACCTATTCCAACTTCCGAAATCGAGATCCGACCCCGATATCCAAAAGTCCACTCCCGGTCAAACTTTTAAATTTCTAACTTTTGCCAAATGACCCTGAAATGACCTACGGACCTCCAAATCCACATCCAGACGTGCTCCTAAGACCAGAATTACCATACAGAGCTATTTCCAGGCTCGGAATTCCAAACGGACATCGATAACATTAAAATACACTTCAACCCAATTTATGAAATTCTTCTAAAATGCACACTTTCCGTAATAAGCATCGAAACGCTCCCGGGTTATCCAAAACATGATACGGACATACACCCAAGTCCAAAATCATTATACGAACCTGTTGAAACTTTAAAATCCCGATTCCGAGGTCGTTTACTCAAAAGTCAAACCTTAGTCAATTCTTCCAACTTAAAGCTTCTGAAATGCGAATTTTCCATCCGAATCAACTCCGAACTTCTCGAAATTCAATTCCGACCACACGTGCAATACATAATACCTGAAGTGAAGCTGCTCAAGACCTCAAACTACTGAATAAAATGCTAGAGCTCAAAATGACCGGTCGGGTTGTTATAGAAAAATGGCCCGGTTGAGCGCCATAGGCAGCGTGGGGCGCTGTTTGTGGCGCACAAAACAGAATGCTGAAAAGTTAAGCGCCACACGCTACCCTGGACGCTCAAAATATGAACTTGTCTTATTTCGCCCGGACTTGATTATTTCGGCCCTACACACCCCCAACTTGTATAAAAGGGGTCCTAAACCTATTTTGGAAGGGGGAAGAACGTTTTTGAGAAACTTTTGACCTAGGGAGAGCACAAAGCCGCCGTGGAGGTCGGGTTTCATCTTTTCTTCCACCAAACTTAGTATTTTTTATGTTTCTTTGTATGATTTGTTGTTTTGCTACCATGTCTATAAGGAGCTACAATTCACGTTCTAGAGTTGTGGTTCATTCATGACTATTGTTATTCGGATATTGATTTTGCTTTCTTGATTTATTATTTAAGTTTATTTATTCAATCCTGCGCTTAATTATTTGATTGTTTGATCATCAATTGAATACTATCTACGAATCTAGAGTTGAACTCGAAAGTGGGAATTCTAGATTGCACATAGGATTGAGTAAAGCAAGTTCTTGAACCTGGGCATCGGGGAACAAATTCGCGGTTAGGATAGACATATACCTAATTACCTTGCTCGAGTGATTTATAGGAATTATTAATGATGTCATGCCCCAAACCTAAAGAGGCGTGGCCAGAACCCGGTGCCATACTCAGTCCAAGCGTACCACTCTGTAACTGTAAAATATGGAGGGGTAACCCTCAACTTAGGCCGATGAGGCCATATTCTAAATCATCTGAAACTAACATATACAACCAGCAATACCAAACTAAACATCTACATAGGGTTGGTAAAGCCACAATACTAATATAAAAAATTTCCAGAACTCGTCTACAAGCCTCTAGGGATAACTAAACGGTATCATGATCGGGACAGGGCCTCGACCTACCCATCAAACTTGTATATATAAAATGGACTCCAAGGTATAGACCTGGTAACTCTGAGGGAGTGGAGCTTACTAACCAAGCTGATGTTTGACTTTGTCTACTAGGAAGGTCTATCCAGCTATCTATCAGGACCTGCAGGCATGAAATGCAGCGTCCCCATCAAAAGGGACGTCAGTATGAAATAATGTACCGAATATGTAAGGCAACATAATAACTAAAAGCTGAAACTTAACTGATAATATAATAAATGAAAGTACCTAGGAGTCAAATATAATTGAAGATATGCTTACCTACTGATACTGACTCATCTCTCTTAATATAGTAAGTAAAATAGTTGTCCGGTCCTATAAGGCTCGGTATGTGTAATTGCTCTGCCGTAGTAGGCTCGCTCATAGGCGCTCGGCCATACTAGGCTCTGTATCTCGGCCATTCTAGACTCGCTCATACACGCTCGGACACAGTAGGCTTGGTATATAACTTACCATCTGATCACAGGTTGCCCAATAGGGGCCTGCCCATCGATTATAGCTCGATGGTGGTGAAAATACTGTAATACTGTATATATATAGACTCTCTACTCTCTTGGCTGAAAGAAGACAAAACTAAACTGAATATGAAGTCTCGATAAGGGATAATGTTGTAACTTATGATACTAGGAAAATGTACATCTTCTTTTTATGTCTCGTTATCAAACACATGTAGTTACTTAATCATGCCAAAATAAAGGAAAGGTTTAGCCTTAATATACCTTAACTCCGTTGAGTCCTTAAAACCTTCCAAGCAATTCTTCAAATAACTCAACTCAATCTACCACAGCATAAGGAGATTCAAACTCAGTGTTAAGTAAATGTTAAGTCTGCAACTTAAATAGTAGCTCGTTTACATAAATTTGGGCAGCATCTCCCCTGTAACAAGGTCCTCCTCCAATAAGATATACCAATAACAACAATAAACACAACAATAACAACATGTATGCATCATTTTCCAACCTTATCTCCATCAAAATATACCACAAAATAGCCCACATACCCTAATCACTTCATACATAAAACGACAACCAAAGTAGTGTCAATCAACCTAAAAATATAACGACGAACAACCAGCCCACCATTCCGTCATTATGTGGTATTTCTCCACACCTTTTATCCTCCAAAACTCCATAAAACATCAGCACAAGAGGCTAACATGAGTGGACTACAAAACAGTCCACTAAAAGTGAAATAAATCAAACTCACGACTTTCAATCACCGTCCCGTGAGTTCAAATATTAGGAAACAAATTTATCAACCTTCCTTGACATTTAAAAGCTTAAATACAGAAAGTAGGCATTTTATTAACTATGAATTACCTTCCAAAACTCAAACTACAAAGAAAAAGAGAGGCGATATAGCAATACTTACGTCGTAGGGATCGTTCTAATATTATCGCTTCTTGATTTCATACCCATGATGTTAATATTCTTTGGAAGCCTTGTAGAGAGCTTAAGGGTAAGTTTTTGGGGGTTCTCTAGTCGTGTTCTATGAAAAATGAAGAGAAATACGATTCAAAACCATGTATATATCAACTTTTGAAAAGTCAAAGAGGTGCTAGCTTGGCACCCTAGCATTAGCCCTTCTTCCGATGCTTATATCTTTTTATCCGGATGTCGTATGAACAAACAGTTAAGAGCGTTAGAAACTAAATTCCAAGTACTTCAATTTGGTATATAATATGTCCCAAAAATACCTCATATAACACATAAAATGTATTGCTCAAGAAGCTTCGGTGACACACCTACATGTCACCTATACAGTCTGTGCAGTCTCGCAAAACTGTACATATATCTCTACTCCGATGTTGTATGGATGAACGGTTTAATGAATTAGAAACTAGACTCGTAGATTGTCAATTTGATATGTGGAGCATCCCGTAATTCCAAGTACATTGGGAGAAATGCTCATCTACATTTGACCTAATATTTAGCATATTTATGAATGTAACTTGCGATGATCTTTGCTAATTTTTGTTCTACAACTCGCTTGGCATCAAAACATAACACACGACTATCATAAGACAAAAATAACTTATAACATAACCTCCTTATCATTTTGAGCACCCTAGTCTCACCCCAAAAGCACATGTTATAACATTCCCAACTTGTCGACTTTCGACGAAACTTTCTTCAATTAGTTTAGATTCTAAGCCTTCCAACCCTCTTGGTACTTGCAGTCCATGATCTCAAATATTTGTAACCTCCAAGTTAACATGATTAAATTACTTTATTTACTTTCAAAGATGATCTCATTTCAGATCTTACATCAATTGACGTACGACGTAATCTCACGTACAAAACTATGGGGTGTAATATCATTCCCTCCTTTGGAATATTAATTCTCGAATGTTTATTGATGCGCTTATCAGTCTCATAACCTATAGATCTTATGAATAATTTAGTACTGTCCTTGACATCTAGGCAACTATTCTATGAAAAAATCCAAAGCCCAGGGCATTCCTCCCTTTAGGCCTTTTTCTCGCACCACGACCTGTGGTCAGAATTCTTCTAATATCGTTACTGTTTCTACCTCTGTCATGCACCCTGTACGACTCTATCCATGTATGTGTGTCTATGCTACTCTTCTCTCCTTTTTCCTCCAGCTATTATCCAAATCTCTAGGCCTCACTTTGTGAACATATACAAAACTATAAAAAGTTGTCCCTCTAGGCATCTACAAGTGTACTGAAGTCCTTCACTTGGTACTTTGTGAACTTACGACTATTGTTATATCTTATTTCATAGACTCAGTTATCTATCCTCGTGAATTTACTACATCTAGGTAGGTTATACTATACCATAACACTTACTTCAGTTTATTATTACTGAGGTTTGTTACCCAACTCTAGGTTACCCTTTCGCTGCTTATCCTATATGTATAAATCTAAGTCCTTTAGTTCTTCCTCATTACTATTCATCTTAAGAATGACGGCCTAATCTCATCTCATACTTTGAAACTTTTATCTGCCTATTGTTGATTCACTTTAATGTTGATCTATAATCTACCACTGATAACTTGAAACCTCTTACGTAATACATTATCCTTAGGGCTCACGTCTCATAAGGGAACATCTGGAGTTATTTGCCTGATCCACCTAGGGATGATACAATACTTCATTAACCGTATTTCATAGCATCCCAATGTAGTTCATCTTATGTGGGTATTCTAATCCTGTGCAATTCATGAAATCCTTTTTTCTCTAAATCATTACTCAATCGAAGGCCTAAATGTCATCCATTTATCATTTATCACAATTACACCTTTATTTTACTACCAGGGCAGCATTCCCTCTTTTCCAAATGCTCCTAGTCTTAAACTCCTTGGAGTTTATTCAGGTTATACATGGCTTTCTATAACTTACAGGAACCATCATCTCTCTTATTTTGATGGGCTTAATCCTCAGGCCTTACCTATTCTCGTCACCTTCTAATTCACCTTTTCTTAAACTTACTCATGTATACCTAAAAACCTTTTTACTCTACCATACTTTAGCTTATAACCTACACATATCTATTTATACTACTCATAACCTTCCTTTAACTTGCTAGCACCGAAGATTTCCTTATATTATTCTGAAGCCTCAAGTGAGACATCACGCTATCTCTAACTCTTCTTTACTCTCTTAACTAGACCTCTCGGTACCTGGAAACCATAGGGTGGAAGATATGCTACTGACAACACCAGTATCATTCTTGGATACTAAATCATAGTACTTCTAGAACTCTACCTGAAGTATGGACTATACATAACCTTTTGCACTTGAGTATCTCGTACCTTCTTCACTTTTACCTTACTTACTATTAAATCTCGCATCGTATCTCTGTCTCTTTCATAACCTCCCTTCCATATAGGAAGGATTCACATTCACAACTTGAAGCTCTACTATAATACTTGCACCCCTGATGCATACACAATCCGGTGGGAGCTTCATACTGACTTCTTATGAGGCTGCTGCTCTTCTAACTGGCTTTATCATACAGTCATTATAGAATATGGATGTTGTACTATTTCTCTTGTACCTCTGATATTAAGGGTGATTCTGCAATGTTCTCAATCATGATTTCTATAATTATCTTGGTCTAGTAATCAGACTCCTGATTTACTTAGCTGATTAACTCTTTAGATTCCTCTTCTCTCTCAGCCTTTATATCGGCTTAAGCTATCTTCCGATCTGCGGCTCGGGGTATTAGTTATTACTTTGGCCTTTCGTAGACGCTATGGAACATCCATGATATAACCTTCTAACAATTCAAGCCCTTGTCTGTAACGTGGACTCAATTCTTTCTTTTAACCTATACCGAAGTCTCCCATAACTGTATGAATGTCAACATATATGTTGTATGGATAGTACTCCGAAATCATGAGTGCGGTCATAACATAACTAACTCTGGGTCGTAGATCGAATAATTCCTTTCGTGCCTTCTCAGCTTTCTTTAAAAGTAAGCAATTACTTCTCCTGGTCGTTCTGCCACTTGTTGTATGAATACTTGGCTTATCTTAATGCCCACACCTATTGGAATTTCATGCAACTCATATGATATCGAATATTACTTTTGATTTTACTTTTCGTTCCTTAGTCACGACAGGTGCCACTTTGTTATGGAGTGCATACAATGTCGTAGTGAGACTGTTGTTACAAGATCATTTCTTCTTTAGGTCACTATACTTATGCTGAAACCTTCTTCCTTATTTCCTCAGCTAGTCTTTCGTGGTAGCAATTAGGGAAGACCCTCTGACTCTTGTAAAGCTGGGAGCTTTTTACATCATATACCCGACGAAATTTTTGATGTACTAACTCGCCTATAATTATCCTTAGTTACTTATCTTTACGCCCTTATGCTCGTAGGGTAACTTCTGAACTGAAATTTTGATTGTCTCCCCATTAGCACTCTCTTTTATTTCTGTAACACTTATACGGTACCTTTAACTACCCCAACTCCTATCTGAATATTTCTCAAGGATTACGATGTCGTATCTGCGAGACTAAATTTCCTATGTTGGTTTTCACTATGTTTATCTTCTATGATCTATTATTTTATTTGAGACCTCTTGCCTAGCCATAACTAAGCTCTTCCTGAATCAACTACTAACTACTCGTCAGTCCATGCTCATATTTATATTATGTGTAACCTCTCTTGGGTTATGTCTTTTGTCTTAACTTACCTTTTGCACTAGCTCCTAATGTATCAAGTATTCATTCGCACTTATTTATCAATAACATCTGGTGTGGGAACCCTGACTGCCTCTCCCCGGCGTTGTGCTTGCATAATGTTCTGGAGTCGTAACATATCTGTACGATTTGGATAAATGCAATCTCATTCCTTTTGCCTTTTGCCACATTCTTCCTTTACTATTCCATAGTTACTTGAACCACTTAACTCCGACTTAATACCTTATCACACCATCTTTCCCCCTTTAGGGGAGTGCTAGCATTTAGTGCTCTGAAGTTTTACATGAAGATTTTTATTTTACCTCGTCATCTTCGGCGTCTTTCCATATATATTTTTGATGACCCTTACTCGCCTTGCAGTAACCCTTATGTACTAAGGATAATTGAATATCTTACACACGAGGGTAACACCTAGTGTAATTGGCACACTTAGTCCCTTAAGCTTAACTTTGTTCAAAGTTTTTGCTTTGACGGAGCGTCTTCCTGAATGACCTTTAAAGGTTATTCTTCTATTGTCCATTCTATTATTGCTGGAATGCGATATTTGAAATTCTCTTGATGTCGACTATTATCACGTCATTCGATCCCTAATTGATGTTCAGTTTATCATGTTCACTAGCTCATGCTGATTTCTATTACTCAGGGGGTCTAAATTTTTGTTCTGATAATCACGTTGGACTCACCAACTCATTTCTCAAAATGAGGATATGACTTTTTGCCTATACTCTTTTATTGTCCCAAGGCCTGTCACCTCTAGTATTTTCCTACACTTGACTATAGACTCTATCATCTTATCATAATTTGATTTACCGCTATCACCCATTTATCACATCTTACTCATAATACTTTATTTACTCTCTTCTTATTCTCCTGCTAATATTTTCGTCTATTACCTTATTATGAAAACTTCAACAAAATATTCTTTCGCTTTTATTTCCCCTTTATCCATCCACTGGCTCTTCGGGTAGCCTAGCATTCTCTCTTTACTAGGGACGGGAGCCATACAATGGTAAATATTTATCCCTTCTGGGATTCCAGTGCCAATCTTCTAAAATTTTTAACATTCTAGTATTCATATCTGACTGATCTATTCTAGAGTGCACCATATGGGTGTCTCACAAGGAGATCCATTACCACGTTTGCACTATTCTTCAAAATTTTTAGATAATGATAACAATCCATCCACCATTTTGGGTTACTCTAACCCCAGTTGGATCCTGATGTCCCATCTTTCTCTTAAACAATAAATGTTAGCTCCCATAGGGCATAACTGATATGGGCGTGGTCAATTGTATATATCTCTGTTACTGTGGAAAGTAACTTAGAATACTTATATTTCTCTGCCTGAATTGTAAATATTAATAATCTTCACTAACTGGGTACCACGTACCCTTCTTCACCTTGCTTCTTTTACTTGTTGAAAGTTGTGTCTACCTTTTGATTCTCTTATTGCTTGTTACCATATAGGTTGATAGATATTCATGCCTTAGGGTTCCTTATCAAAAAGCTTACACGTCTTAGTATACACATGATCTGCTAAAGACCTCACATTTACTCATCGTAAGCATGATGCAAAATTGACTTCTTCTGACTCAAATCTTCTACAGCCACATTCAATCTCTTACCAACTACTTTTCTGGATGTAGGTATTGTTGTATTACGAATGAAATAAAAGTTAGGAGTTTGAATCTTACAACCGAGCTCTACCACACGATCTAGAGTAAGAAGAAAGAGTGACAATCCTAAATGCCCTGTAGCCTCCTGCTTATAAGTGTGGTGCACAACACACCCATAAATAATACTCTACTAGACACGACTTGTAGACTCCCTAGGATAGAACTGCTCTGATACTAAGTTTGTCACACCCCAAACCTGAAGAGGCGTGGCCGGCACCCGTTGCCATACTCGACCCGAGCGTACCACTCTGTAACTGTGAACTCTGGAGGGGTAACCCTCATCTTAGACCGATGAGGCCATATTCTGAATTATCTGAAAATAATATCTACAACCAGTAAAACCAAACTAAACATCTACATAGGGCTGGTAAAGCCACAATACTGATATAAAAAAATATACAGGACTCGTCTACAAGCCTCTAGGTATAATTAAACGGTATCCTGGTCGGGACAGGGCCTCAACCTACCCATCAAACATGTATATATAAAATGGACTCCAAGGTATGGACCGGGTAACTCCGAGGGAGTAGAGCTTACCAACCAAGCTGGTGTTTAACTTTATCTACTGGGAAGGTCTATCCAGATGTCTATCATGACCTGCAGGCATGAAATACAACGTCCTCAGCAAAAGGGACGTGAATACGAAATAATGTACCGAGTATGTAAGGCAACAGAATAACTGAAAGCTAAAACTGAAGTGATAATATAATAATTGAAAGTACCTAGGAGTCAAATATAATTGAAGATATGCTTACCTACTGATACTGACTCACTCTTTCAATATAGTAAGTAAAATAGTTGTCAGGCCCTATAAGGCTCGGTATGTGTAATTGCTCTGCCATAGTAGGCTTGCTCATAGCGCTCGTCCATACTAGGCTCTGTATCTCGGCCATTCTGGGCTCGCACCTAGGCGCTCAGCCACAGTAGGCTTGGTATATAACTTACCATCTGATCAGAGGTTTCCCAATAGGGGCCTGCCCATCGATTATAGCTTGATGGTGGTGAAAATACTGTAATACTATATATATAGACTCTCTGCTCTCTTGGCTGAAAGAAGACAAAACTAAACTGAATATGAAGTCCCGATAAGGGAGAATGTTATAACTTATGAGACTAGAAAAATGTACATCTTCTCTTTATGTCTCGTTATCAAACACATGTAGTTATTGGATCATGCCAAAATGAAGAAAATGTTTAGCCTTAACGTACCTTAACTCCGTTGAGTCCTTAATAGCTTCCTAGCAATCCTTCAAACAACTCAACTCAATCTACCACAACATAAGGAGATTCAAAATTAGTGTTGAGTAAAGGCTATGTCCGCAACTTAAACTAGTAGCTCGTTTACGTAAATTTGGGAAGTATCTCCCCTGTAACAAGGCCCTCCTCCAATACGATATACCAATAACAACAAGAACACAATAATAACAATATGTATGCATCATTTTCCAACCTTATGTCCATCATAATATACCAAAAAATAGCCCACACACCCTAATAACTTCATACATATAACGACAACCAAAGTAGTGTCAATCAACCTAAAAATATAATGATGAACGACCAGCCCACCATTCCATCATTATGTGATATTTCTCCACACCTTTTCTCCTCCAAAACTCCATAAAACATCAGCACAAGAGGCCAACACTAGTGGACTACAAAACAGTCCACTAAAAGTGAAATAAATCGAACTCACGGCTTCCAATCACCGTCACATGAGTTCTAAATATTAGGAAACAATTTTATCAACCTTTCTTGACATTTAAAAGCTTAAATATATAAAGTAGGCATTTTCTTAACTATGAAGTATCTTCCAAAACTCAAACTACAAAGAAAAAGAGAGGCGATATAGCGATACTTACGTCGTAGAGATCGTTCTAATGTTATCGCTTCTTGATTTCGTACCCGGGATGTTAATCTTCTTTGGAACCCTTGTAGAGAGCTTAAGGGTAAGTTTTTGGGGGTTCTCTGGTCGTGTTCTATGAAAAATGAAGAGAAAGACGATTTAAAATCCTGTATATATCAACTTTTGAAAAGTCAATAAAGTGCTAACTTGGCACCCTAGCATTGGCCCTTTCTCCGTTGCTTATATCTTTTTATCCGAATTACGTATGAACAAACGGTTAAGAGTGTTAGAAACTACATCCAAGACCTTCAATTTGGTATATAATTTGTCCCAAAAGACCTCATATAATACACAAAATGTACTACTCAAAAAGCTTCAGTGACACACCTACTTGTCATATATGCAGTCTGTGCGGTCTCACGAAACTGCACATATATCTCTACTTTGATGTCGTATCGATGAACGGTTTAATGCATTAGAAACTAGACTCGTAGATCGTCAATTTGATATATGGATCATCCCGTAATTTCAAGTACATTGGGAGAAATGCTCAGCTACATTTGACCTAATTTTTATCATATTTATGAATGTAACTTGTGATGATCTTTTCCAACTTTTGTTCCACAACTCGCTTGACATCAAAACATAACACACGACTATCATAATACAAAAATAACTCATAACATAACCTCCTTATCATTTTGAGCACCTTAGTCTCACCCCAAAAGTACATGTTATAACATTCCCAACTTGTCGACTTTCGACGAAACTTATTTTCTTCGATTGGTTTAGCTTCTAAGCCTTCCAACCCTCTTGGTACTTGCAGTCCATGATCTTAAATATTTGTAACCTCCAAGTTAGCATTATTAACACACTTTATGTACTTTCAAAGATGATCTCATTTTAGTGCTTACATCAATTGACTTACGACGTACTCTCACGTACGAAACTATGGGGTATAACAAATGTGTTCTTGCTAATTTTAATTTCATAGACATATAGGCGTTAAGTTAGCTTGAATAGGCGAGTAAGAACTCGACACATTCTTATGAGTAATATTAACCATGTTAACCAATAAACTAGATAAATTAGTTAGTCAATTCAATTGAAGAATACATTAAGAATGTTAGGTAGCCCATAACCCTAGATCGTTTTTATAACATTGAAAACATAAAAATCTGCTCTTCCTCTATTCAAAGTTCATTATTAGTTTTTCTTTATTTTAATCAGTTAGAATCAAATACTTCTAGGCTAATCCTTGTTTAGATAATTAGAAAAGTCTAATTTAGTTAATAATTAATCACAATTCCTCGTGGGTTTGACACTCTATCTTATCACTCTATTACTTGACTACCGCGTATACTTGCGTGTGCGCTTGGCCGCAACAAGTTTTTTCTGTCGGTAAATTATCTATATACAACATAAAGAAAACTATTAAATTTTGTGATTTTAAATTAAAAGCGTGACATACCAAAAATACCATCTTATGTTTTAAAGATGTCATGTCATTTCTAGAAGAAAGTATCATTAAAACTAAAATGAGAAGGTTGAAATAAAAAAACTTGCTAAAATATGAAAGCACGCATTTTTTTAAACATATTAAAGAGAAAGTTATAGGTTACAGGTTCGAGCCATGTAATCAGCCGTTAATACTTCATTAGGATAAACTGCCTATACCATATTTTTTGAGGTGCTATCCTTATCCCGACCCTTCATAAATACAAGATATTTGATGCACTGAGCTGCTAAAAAAGAAGCTAAGTATGACACATGAACGGAAGGGTGTACAAAACAAAGATGATGGACCTATACATATGCATGTCCACCTAAATTCAAGTTTGTAAAAGGAAAAAACGTATAGAACTTGCCCACTAAAACATAAATTCAAGGTAACTTGCTATAAAGAGAAAAGATCCAAACAAAATTTGTACTACTTACTAACAACTTCTCCAGAAAAGTTGGAAATTTAATTTCCCCCTATATTTACGTCATACCTAATAGACCTAACCATCATTCACTACTAGAAATTCGATAAAAATCATCAAGATCGACCGATCAACTTTCAAAAAACCGATCAAAGTTGGTCGGTTTTTCAAAATATTTTTTTTAATATTTTTTTTTACGAAACCGACCAACTTTGGTCGGTTTTCTTTGGCGCAAAAATGCAGAAAACTATTTTTGAGTCCCGCGAAATTTATGTTTCAAGAAACCGACCAACTTTGGTCGATTTTTTAATTAAAATAAATAAAAATTAATATTAAAAAAATCGACCAAAATTGGTCGGTTAATTCGGCGGGTCATTTAAAAAACCGACCAACTTTGGTCGGTAATTTTACTTTTTAATAAAACCGACCAATTTTGGTCGGTTATTTTCGTGCGAAAATACAATTAAAGAGTATAAATCAAATAAAAGACAGTTTTAAAACAAAATATACCAATGGTATAGTGATAGAATAGTATCCTGCCACAGTACAGACCCCGGTTCGATTCCCAGATGGTGAATCTTTTTATTACATAATTAAAATACCGACCAACTTTGGTTGGTTTTTTTTGCAATATTTTTTTTTTTGAATTTAATTGACCGACCAAAGTTGGTCGGTAATTTCCGACCAACTTTGGTCGGTATTCCTTTCCGACCATAAAAATACCGTCCACACATAAATGGTCGCGTTTTGATCGGTTTTTGGCTATTACCGACCAATGTTGATTTTTTTTGGTCGTTTTTTACCGAATTTCTAGTAGTGATTGGTTTTCAATGAAAGGAAAAGAAGCAAGAAACTC
Source organism: Nicotiana tabacum (assembly GCF_000715075.1). Classification (NCBI taxonomy): domain Eukaryota; kingdom Viridiplantae; phylum Streptophyta; class Magnoliopsida; order Solanales; family Solanaceae; genus Nicotiana; species Nicotiana tabacum. The sequence goes on along the minus strand of NC_134097.1, from coordinate 12,309,784 downwards.
CTATTTTCTTTGTGTTTCTTGACCAGTTTAGATTTTAGTCGTGTCTCTAAAGTTCACGATTCATAGTCGGGGCGGATACAACATATTAACTACGGATGTCCGTGAACCCAATAGATTTTTTTAATATCCTATATTTATATTGAAAAATTTATTAAATATATAAATAATATTTAGTTTGAAATTTAATCCGTTAATCCAGTTATTATTATATATTTACTTGAGATTTCTTTAGGAACCCATGAACTTGAAATTTTGGATCCGCCTCTGTTCATAGCTCTTTAAATTCCAATCTTTGAGGCAAAATATGATCTAATTCTATTAAGAGTAACCAATGAAGACCTCAATTTTGTGATCAAAATGTACATAACTTGTAACATAGTCCCCTTCTCTGTTTTTACGTGATATAATTTTAATTTCCAGCGTAAAATAGTTTATACCAATTGGTGTATTATTTTATATCACCAGCCACGTGGAATAACTATTCATGGATGAATTATACATGGATAAAGCACTAAAAGGATAAAACTGTTCTTATTTCCTAGAAGCCTCTGAAGGTCATGCATTGAAGGGTATAATTGTAAACTTATTGCCTTTTAGTTTAAAAGATATACTATTGTATATTCAACTTTAATGTAATGAATTAAACACTTAACAAGAAATAATTCATGTATTATTAAACATTTGTGAACATATTATTTAGTTAATTAGTTTTATTACGGTGCGATAGCTTGAGATATATATATGATAGTGTACGGATCGAACATTTTATGCACTTCATGCTCTTCTAAGAGAGTAATTAGTTTATGTAAGATAATGTGCATATAGAAACGTAGTTTAACGATAAAAATGTCATAAACTGGGTATACCACTTTGAGTCTCAATTGGACTTTCCGTACTATTCGTTAACTATGCAAAAAGCAATATCTAAAACCATGTCAAAAGAAAATCGTAGCTAACCAACAAGGGTTGTGATGAAGTATTAAGCATTCGTTAATTCTTAACTAGAGGTTTCAGATTCGAGCTCTGGGTTAGGGAGAACTTTACCCCCAATGTGGGATTTTCCGGTGCGAATTCGAATTTTATTGGGTCCCAATGCAGATACCGAACATCAGGTGAAAACCAAAGAAGAAAAGAAAATCATAGCTGCGATGTTCTTGTAAAAGAAATGGTATATATATTCATGCATGAAGTTATTTGACTGAGTATAGAGTTTAAGAAAATTTTTTTTTTAGTACTCGTGATTTTAAACATATCATTAGAATGAAGAAAAGTTTAAAGTGTAATTATTTTTAAATATTAAAAGATAATATATGTAAAAAAATTGACTTATAGAGAAATAGTGACATTGAAGGAATTACAATTTATCATAGTTGTTCATAATTTCTTCTTCTGATGATGATGATATCCTCCTTTTCTTTTTTTTGCGCCTCAAATATTCTTCTATGGTTTCAAATATTCGGTATTTTATGCTTACTTCAAGACGTGCTAACTTCACATTCGAAGAATGTTAAGCATATCTTGAGTAGATTCCTTCCAATATGGTTCTTTCTCTATTTACACAAAACACCCACAACTAACATTTATACAACTCCAACCCTACTCAATAAACTACTTGTACCTCATTTACTTTCCACAAAGAAGTCTAATGGAAAATTACCGCTTTTAATCCTCAAATATCGTCAAATTCTAATTTTGCTTTCTGTAATTTTTGGTTAAACATATTCAAATTTTCATCAATCGATACATGCTCTTTTTATCCCTCCGATTTGAAATTTCACAAATTTAAAGAATTAGTAATTGATAAACTATTCAAGCAACGATGTGTTATATCATATATAGTATTACTCCACATTTGAGATTAACATAGTTCTAAAAATAGTTCAAGGATATCTCACATCTCGGTCTAGCTTCACTAATTGTATTCATAACTTTTCAGATTTCGGAACTAGATTTACATTCTAATCTGCAATTTTAAATAAATTATGTTATGGTATTGAAATCTGGATAACATTTTCTACATAAGTGATCAAAGTGTACTTATTCTAAATAAAATATACAACATTTTTAGATGACGAAATATATAAACAATCCCCTTAAGCCCGACATTATTTTTCTTCTAACCCCCTCAATTATGCCTAGTGTATATTGGCCACCTAAATGAAGTACATAGTGAGCCTATTCAGCACAACTCACACATATTTTGAGAAGTTAGCGTGTATATTTTTAATATGCGTGTCAATATGACTTGGTTATGATATTATTGATGGCATGGGATTCGGCAGTTACTGCGGCCCCTGCTTCTTAAGCTGAAACTCCAAGTTGAGAAGTTACTCGAAATGATGCTAATATATCATTAAACAAGTCATCTTAAGTTACCCGAAATGATATCAATATATCATTGAACAAGTCATCTTAAACAACATTAAAAATACGCGCTCTAGTTTTTTAAAAATATGAGTGAATTGTGCTCAATAGGCACATTATGTAATTGATTCAGGTGGCCAATAGGTGCGAGGCATAGTTGAGGGGGCTAGGTGAAAGACGATACCAAGTTAAGGGGCTGTTTATGTATTTGGCCTTTTCAGATCAACCTCACACAAGAAGACAAACACCTCATCACACTGAATCCAACCTCTTCACCGTCTTTTACCCTCTTTTTTCTTCAATCTACGATCAAAAAACTCATCTCCGAGCTCCGCTATCTCTCTCCGCCGTTCACGGCATTCGTCGACGTACAAAAATGGGAGGAAAAAACAGAAAAAGTTCCAATAAAGCCAAAACCCGAAAACCGAGAAACGCATCTTATTCGGGTCGGGGCTTGTTCGTTGAAGGTGGAGTCTTATCTGATTGGGCGGTTTACAATTCTCCTCCTTCAAGAGGTTCTTGTTTTTTTTTCTTTCTGAATCAGTTGTATATACTTTTATATTTAAACTGAAATTATTTATTTATTGATTTATTTATTTGGGAATTTAGGGAGGAATTTGAAGAGTGGAAATGGAGGTAATTCAAGGGATCGTAATAATACAGCTGTTAGCAGCTCGAAGAATGCTTCGAGTTCAAAGAGCGAATCGAAGAAAAGTAGAGGAAATGAGATTCGTTATGTATACCCTTCTGCAGATTCAGTGGTATGTTTATTTTTTGGATAATTCTAAAAGATTGAATTTTTATTCAAGGATCAGTATGTTTTGTTTTATTATTATTATTTTTTAAAATAAAGGTGATGATTGTGTAGCTGTTGCTAGGGTTATAGTTAGTAATGAGTAGGTTAAAGTTTAAGTATTCTGTAACGACAGTGCAAAAAATATTTACACAACAACAACATAGGATGCTGAATACTTGCTGATCATTTTACTTCAGGTAAACTCATCTCAGGCCAATAATTTTTTTTTTTTTTTTTTGATTTGCACCGGGTGTCCAAGTCTCTTTGAGCCCCGACTAATCCCGGGGGTGCACAGGCCCTCGGTAAGGAGTTTCCCGCAAGTGCACCACGGTTAATTCAGGTTTTACCCAGTCCGATGGCCCTCAGAAACTGTTTGCACCCAGTGGGTTTCGAACTTGAGACCTTGAAAGGGAGCAAACCCCAAGGCTCAAGTCAATTGCCACCGGACCAACCCCTGAGGGTTTCATCTCAGGCCAATAATATACAAAATAAAATAATAATAACAAAAGTAAATAGTTCTAGAAGTTCATTATACTTTCTACCGATGTATAATTCTCTGATAGGCTAAACAACTCCTATAAAAACATTGGATGTTTTTAAAAATAAAATAAAATATAGGAAGTAAGTAAAAGTGCTAACATGACTAAAACATATTCTCAACTAAAATGTCTCTCTTATATAGATTCTACACCATCAGTGCATATAACATAAATCTTTTTAGTGTATTTAATTGTCAAAGATTGAGTTTTTATTGAAGAATGGGTAATTTAAGGTCATGGGTAATGATGATAACAGAGATATATCTGGGTTTACCGTAATTGTGAGTATCCTTATATGGAAATGGAATATTGATTAGAAATGCTTTTGTAGACTGGTTATAGCGAGGATGAGAAAGATGTATGTTAGTGTTGTCAAAGGCGCGCTTAAGCTCTGAAGCGAGGCTCAAAACATGTTGAGCGCTTCGCCTCGCTTAGCGGGCGCTTCAGTGTTGTCGTCAAGGCTGTAAGGCATACTTTTCCGTGCCAATGAGCGTAATCCTGAAGAGGCGACACTAAACAATTGATATTTTATTTCGTCATAAATTTTCTTCAATTTCTTTGTCCATATATTTGGTATTCATGCTTATAGATTTTAGTCTTGGACTACACATACATATTTGTCGTTTTTCTCCATTTGCGCCTTTCTTCATTAAAGCCCACGCTTTATTTGCGCTCAAGTCCCCAATAAACCTTAGAGCTTTTTTGCGCTTTTCGCCTTTAATAACACCGATTTGTCATATTTTGTTGAAAAAGAACTATACACATCTAGTGAGGTATTGTATCTAGAGGTAAAGTGCTGTAGTTCGAAGGATTACTGAGTTAATATTTTATTTCTGAACGCCAATTCTAGCTTAGTAGTTTGGATTTTAATAATCCCTGTTGTTATTGGCTAAAGAGGGCAAATTTGGTCATGATAAGGAAAAAGGACTAGGAATTTGGATTTTCTGCTTATATTTTTTACCGTTATAATTTTTTTTTGCCTAACTTTCTGCCCAGTATGTATTAAGGATTAGGCTTTCCTCAAGTTGATCGAGTATGGAATTCGGTTTTGGGCTATTTAATTTTAGAGGGTATTTTCCTGACAATATTGCAAAAAATTTCAGAATGCATTTCCACTGATGAAATTATCTATTTCTCTTTTTTCAGAGTTGTTCAGATGCGGTCCGTAGTGCAGGAGTAGAAGATAACAAGTTGGATCTAGAACAACCTATTCTTTTGGTTGATACAAAGGAAACTCAGATTGTTGCTTTCATAGATGAAGACCCAAATAAGGAACCTCAAAATGAAGGATGTACGTATGATTGCACAACCCCTTTATCTCTGGATGTTGAACAAAATAAAGACTCTCGTGAAGTCGACTATGCTGGAGACTATAGTGCTGGTTTCTCAATGGATGAGAGCTCACACAGAGGATTGGGATTCTTTGATGATGCAGAAACAACACAGGAAGGAGTTGGATTGTCGTCCAAAGATGAGAAGGAAAATCCTTCTTTCAAGTCTACATCCTCTGAGGAGGATATGGATGCTGATGGTGGCTTCCCCGGTGGTGCTGATGTCGAGATGGACAACGACCTGCCAGCTGAGAGATCATCTCCTGTGGAAAATGAGGGATTTTTGTCTATTGGGGGGCTTAGGCTATATACTCATGACTTATCTGATGAGGAAAGCGATGGTGATGATGAAGACATTTCATCTGATGATGGAAGTACTTGTTCTTCAGAATCAGAAGAATCTGACCAATCATCTGAAAGTGATGGCTCATCTGATAGTGATTCAGAAGTTGATGAAGAGGTTGCTGCAGATTATTACGAAAGCACTGGTGGAATGGTCAATGTTGTTGATGTTAAACAGTTGGTTGGGCTAGTTCCTAGTAGCTGTTCTGATGATAGCTTTGATGAAACCGTGGAGAAGTTGGGTGGGATTGATCTTCAGGAAGCTTCTAGGGAGTATGGATTGAAGAAGAAGCCTCAAACAGAAAGGAAGTACCGAGGAGGTCAGAAATCTACTCCTGCCAAGTATGTCCGGGGATCTAATTTGGATGGCCTGATGTTTGTAAAGGATCCGAGAACAGTTTCAGGGAAAAAGAAACATGCTGCTAAATTTCCTCAGTCGTGGCCGTTTGAGTCCCAAAAAAGTAAAAACTTCGGGAGGATTCCAGGTAAAGATATCTGCCCTATCACCATCTTGCAGCTATATGCTTTGTCTATATGTATTCTTGCTTATGCTTACCCATTAAATTTCAAGTGCATATAACTTATTACATTTTGGGGTCGGAAGAGGATAAAGTTCCACTGGAATTTCTCTCCATGCTTTTGTTGTCATTGTTTTCTCTATTCACTTCTCGTTGTGTATTGACCATGTGCCTTCAACTCCACTGTATATACTCCTAGCTTATGTTTTCAGGTGCTAAGAAGAAGCATCGCAAAGAGATGATGGCTTTGAAGCGTCGAGAGAGAATGCTCCGCCGAGGTGTTGATCTTCAGAAGATAAATTCAGTAAGAGCTTGAAAATGTTTGCCTTTTGTGGCTTCAATCTTTCCACCTACTTGATTGCATCACTGCCTATGCTCCTATGTAGATCCCTCTTTTTGACATTTCTTGTGATTCTTTAATTGATTCGAACATAATGGAAGAATATATTTGGATATGGTTTAGACTGTGAAAACTTTTTGTGGAATTAATGACGAGCATGTGAGTTTATGATCGTGGAATTTGTTTCCAGAAATAAAGAAAATAAAAAGGCCTAAGCAGAAAGCATTGAAGGTTTTTGTTGCATTAGATACAATCTTTTCTTTGTTTAAGTTTTTTTATTCTAAATTGTTTTAAAACCTTTGTTAATGAGAAACATTGTGCTTCTAAAAATTCACTCATCTGTTTCCGCTGTTCCTTAAAACAGAAATTGGGCATTTAAGTTTGACCTTCTTGTATGTGTAGGCTGACATATTTGCAATGATGTTATAATGTCTGTACATTTATCCTGTCTCTATGTTGATCTTTTTCGTATAGTTAACCTGTGAGTTGAAAGTAGGTCATAAGTGAATCCAGATATACTACAGAGCATTTGTAACCAAATTTTACTGCAAATACTTGTAGGCTGGGAATTGTTGGATGTTCCGAATATTATTAAGACAGTTTCTCTTCTCTTCTAGACTCAGGATAAGAAAAAAGTTTGAAATGAAAGTACCTCACTGAATAGCTAAAGGAATAAGGAATAGAAAACACTGTTCTCTTGCCTAAATGGTATGTTAACGAGGATAAAATATGTGACTGTCTGAACCTCTCTAACATCAGTAATATGAAGTTCTTGAACCATCGTTCGTCAACTGGTCTCTAAGCATCATCTGCTGACAAGAAGGCATAAGTTTTTTTGGTTGATTGGTTGATTGGTGTTTTTGTGATTTCCTCTTTCTATTTCTGGTTTTCTCAATTTTGGTAGTCGATTTAACAGTTTGGTGAGCAGATGATAATGATGTGAATTAAGTTGCAGTTGGGTAATCATTGAGTCATTTTATATCCCTTTTCATATTATTTTCTTTTATAGCTGGGTCGTTGTGCTAGTTTCTTCGGAACAAAGACAAGCATCCATCTTTGCCCTTAAGTTGGTTATTTTTAAAAAAAAAGATGTTGTATTTCTGGCATCAATAAGATGCAAATAGTACAAAAGCTGAGTTGTTAGCTCCAACACATCATGTTCTAATCATAGGGGAGCTAACCAAAAAAAATGGCCATCAGGCCAGGCTCAGTGAGCCAAAATTCTAGAAAGGGAATAACAATATTCACAGGGGAGAGATTACTCCAATTAAAAAGATACACCACGCATCTAGCTCTCGAGAAGTGATTAGGAGCTGAAATGCCATCAAAACATCTATACTTCCTCTCTGTCCAAAGGCACCAAAATATACACGCTGGGATCATTTTCCAGATACTCTTGATGGACTTGTTGACTTTCCAAAAGCTCAAACATTTTTTTTTGATAACCGTGGTGTTCGGGCCAGCTTGCGTGCACCTCCTAGAAACTGCCTTTCCCCCCAGCTTGGGAGGCCTCTGTATATTTTGACATTGAACAGGGTCGGGGACCCATTTGTTTCCCTGTTATTGTAAGCATCGTCTCCCAAGTAACATAGACCATAGTAAAAACGCAGTGCATCAAAATCAAAGAAACCAATCTGATGTTGAGTAGATCTATGCAAAAGCAATAATCTTCTTTTCCTTTTTATTGAAATTTCCTTTCACTCTTAAATTGTAGAAACTGCAACAGATGGTTTTGGATGGAGCTGATATGTTTGCTTTCCAACCTATGCATTCACGTGATTGTTCTCAGGTATAGTATTTTGTCCTAACTCCTACCTACGTTCAGGAAATAAAAGTCTTTTACTTATCTACGTGTTATCCAGTAACTTTTTATCTTTATTTTCACCATATCTCGAAAACAATATCCATTGCGTGCCAAATTGATAATGCTGCTGTTTTGCTCAAGTTGGTATTATCTCATGTGTAGTCGAAAATAATTTGGAAGAAAGTCATATAACATAGAAAAACTTCTTATACGATGTCTAAATTCTTCTGGTGCTGCTTCTTTGTATTGGAAAGCTGTAAAAATCTGCTAGATAGTGATATTACTCATTTGATCTTATCTTGCTTTTTCTTATGTGAAAATGGTAACACAGTTTTAATCAGTGTTGTAAATAGCGCTCGCCTCAGCGCTAATAGCGTGAGGCGATGCGAGCCTCCAGCGCTTTTTGCCTCTGTTGCGTGGCGATTTCAAAAAGGCGAGCGCCTCTGCCTGTGTAGCGAGAGGTGCTATGTAGCGAGAGGCGCCCTGTAGCGTCGCTTTTTGAAAAAAAGAAAAGAAAAAGGCAGCAGACCAGCGATTAAAAGAAAAAATTTAGGGCTTCAGCGATTTCTTCTTCTTTCTCCTTCAAGTCAACCCAATCACATCAGCGATACTTCTTTCTTCTTCAAGCTTCTTCATCAGGTATGCTTCTCTTCATCTCTTTTCTTCTTTCTTCTTCTCCTTTCTTCTTCTTCTTCGAGTTTCTGCCCTTTTTTTTCTTTCTTCTTCTTTCTTCTTTCTTTTTTCTCCTCTCTTTCTTTCTTCCTTTTTCTTCTTCTTCTCTTCTTTTTCTTTTTTGCTCTGTTGTTTCTGATCAAGCAGCAGAGAGCTTTTTCTATCTTTCTTTCTTCCTTCCTTCCTTTTTCTTCTTCTCTTTTTTTTTGGCTCTGTTTTTCAATTCCTTCACGGGCAGAGGCAGAGAGCTTCTTCAAACCTGAGTTTTTAATTGATTTTTATTTGAATTGATATATTTATTAATATATTATTGCTATTTATATATATATATATATATATATATATATATATATATATATATATATATATATATATATATATATATATGCAAATTTAATATTTTATTTTTTTATATAAATTGTCGCTTCACATCATAAAGGCGAGCGCCTCGCTTCTCGCCTCTCGCCTCAGTGAAGCGGGTCCTCATCGCTATTTGTCGCCTCACGCTATTCAAAACACTGGTTTTAATAATTAAGGCTAACCAACTTCTATGAAAGTAACTTGCATGCATACAGCCAAGTAACGTTTATGAGCTCCATGTACTATATATCACTTGTTATGACACTCAGTGCTGAAAATGCACAGGTTCAGAGATTAGCAGCAATATACCGCGTGCGAAGCGTTTCCCAAGGTTCTGGCAAGAAGAGGTAGGATAAGTTGTGCATATGATGGTTTTTCCCTTTGTAGGCTTTCCAGAGTGTGATTTTCAATGATGATCAGGAGGGGAACTTTCATTTAACGTGTAAATAATGTATAAAGCCAAGGTGTGCAAGTGCAGATGTATTTACTAATATTCCAAAACTTTCTTAATTAAGAAAAAGGATAGCAATATTCCAACATTTCTTTATTTTCGTGGCCTTAAATAGATGTGTTTCTATTGGCTTTTAGTTAGTTGTGAAAGTTATGGTGATTTTGGTCACTTATTCGATGGATAGAAGGATTTTTATCTTAAGATGTGAATATTAGTAATGGAGAAGCTCTTTTATGAGAAGATGTGAAATCATAAACAAGAGTTCTACGTCTGTTCTCTGTGGCTTGTCCATCTCTACTTAATTTGATGGCTTTGAATATGTATCTTAGATGTGTCCTCAAAGAAACATGTATCTTACAAGTGATCTGCTACAGGAAGAAAATTGTACTCGTTGAAGTTATCCTTGTTCCTCTTTTTCAGGTTCGTGACAGTTACCAAGACACAACATACGTCTATGCCTTCTGCCAGTGATAAAATTCGTTTGGAGAAGGTTATGTTGCTTAACGCCCTCCAGTCTGTCGAAGAGTTTAATTGTTTGGTTTAGATAATACATTCCTTTCATTTGGTCTGAACATTTGTAAAAGATGCCTGTTTTTGTCTGACGATGAGATCTCCACTTTTGAACATTCAGTTGATAGGAGCTGGTGACGAAGATTCTGATTTCACAGTCACCGGTATACAAAGTCAGAGAAAGGATGGATATGCAACAAAAAAGTCTTCAATGGGTAGTGATGGACAATCTGGCTCAAGCAAATTGTTTAAAACCTCGGTAAATCCACGTGCACGTACAGAGAAAAGAAGGGATCAGAAAACAGGCTCCTATGCCTCTCTTCCTGTCTCCTTTATTTCAAGTGGTATGATGTGTTCCGAGACAGTTGAGGAGAAATCAATTGAAACAACCGAGGCAACCAACAGCTTCCATGAAACAAAGGTTGTGACCAACTCAATCGAATACGGTGCATTTGAGATGCACACCACAGGTTTTGGCTCGAAAATGATGGCAAAAATGGGTTATCAAGAAGGTAGAGGTTTAGGAAAAGATGGACAGGGCATATCAGAGCCTATTGAAGCGCGCCAGCGACCAAAAGCTCTTGGATTGGGAGCTGAAATCCCAGAAACAAGTAGTGGATCAGCAAAGAAGGATTTTCTACCCAAATCAGCTGTTCGGAGTGCTGAAGTTGTCAGTAGAAGTGGGAAATCCTCAAGGAAGGAATCATCTATTGGATTTGCAGGATTTGAGATGCATACTAAGGGATTTGGATCAAAGATGATGGCAAAGATGGGGTTTGTTGAAGGCACGGGACTTGGGAAAAATTCACAAGGTATAGTCAATCCATTAGTTGCCGTTAGACGCCCTAAATCACAAGGATTAGGTGCCAAAGTTAGATAAACATTAGTCATTTTTCAACTACTAAAATGTTTATTCCCATCATGATGTAGATTATGTTATCGCTGTGTTCTACTTTATTGGACATATTAGTTAAACTTTCATGATTAGGTTTCAAGATTTCATGTTCTTGATGGAATGAAGCTGTACATTGCACAAGGGGAATTAATCTTTCTGCTACTACCTCTTTCCTCTTATTGGTTTTATAGCTCATTACAAATACTATTGGAGTTATATGTCCCTTATTTGACTTGTGTGTTACTGTCTACAACAAGTTATATGATCCTTTTCACAACAGATCGATAAACAAAACGTATGAGATCATTGTAAGTTTATATTTTCTTCTATTCAAATTGTAGCTAGTCAGATATCTACATAGCCCTTTTTGTTATCTAATTTTACTCATTTATTCGGTATACTTTAATTTACGGTAACACGGTTAAGAAATTTTCGAAAATTTAACAGTTAAGGGAGTCCTTGGCTCAGAAAAAGGTAAACACAATGGAAAATCTCCCACATTCAGATTGTGGTTTCGGGAATTGGAATAGCTTCGTTATGTCATTTGGGGTTTGTGTGCAAAATTTGAGTTTATTCCGAGTTGATTTGATATGGTTCGGCGCGAGTTTTGGAAAGGATAAACAATCAAACCGGGCTATTGCAATATCTAAGCAGCAATCCGTTTAATCTATTTCAATTCCTGTGTCTGTCGTATTTTCTTCTATTCAAATTATAGGTAGCTGATTAGAGGATATCGTTTCTTCTCAAGGCAAGTGATTAAAATGCTTTAACCTCTATTACCCCTGATCTTGTTTTTTGTTTTTACCGTTCTCTTTTGTCTGGAGATATAATATTGTTAGCTTTGACTTGGCAATTCAGATCTTCCCAGCAGAAGTCAAGTTGCAGGAAAAGTTGTTCTTTTTCCTTTATTTCTTTTTACGTCTCCCAAATATTTACGCCAAAAGTCGATTATCTTTAAAACTTTACTTGTACTAACTGCATAATTTTAAGCATATAATACTAGAACTGACGAGAGATGCAAAAATAGAAGAGTATAGACTGTTATTACGTAATCTCGCTTATTTGTTTCTTTTACGGGAACCAAAGATTCTATTTATATGGACGCTAAAGTTACAAGAGCTATAAGTGAAGTATTTAAGATTTAGAGGGTACAAAGCATACGAATATTTAGGGATACATTCAATGTATTCATAACACATAGTAAGTAATTATGAATGATTAGAGAGAGTGAGAGTGTGTAAGATAAACAATAACAACGCCTCAATTCCAAACAAGTTGCAGTTGGGAGTATGAATTCGCATTTCTTTCATTAAGCTCAACTCGTATTATTATCATAATCAAAATAAAATAAAAGTGAGCGTAAAAAATAAGATACTACTACTAATAATAATAATAATATTTAAAGTTCTCTACCAAATATATCCAACTAGTTGATATCACCTATATGGATTTTTCTCTTTCGTTGTGTTCTATTAATATGGTTAAGTCTGCATTGATTTCAAGGATTTGTAGGTCTTTCGAAATAATTTTCTTCCATGTGCTTTTAGATCTACCTCGTCCCTTTTTAACACCTCATTCATCATATTTTCGCACCTACAAACCGATGCGTAGGTCGACACAGGATATGACCAAACCATTTCAAGTGATATTTTCTCATTTCATCCTCGATACGTGCTACTTGCATCTTTTGGCGAATGCGGTAATTTTTAATCTTATCTAATTGTCTTTGAAATAAAAGCAAATGAAAACTTTTAAAATAAAACTTACAGTTTAGTGATTGCAATTCTTTGCCACCTCACTTATATACAACATTTCAATACCATCTAAGTTCCCCACACATTTTACATGGTTTCCTCTCCTCTAGGGGCCTGTTTCTGTCTAGATAATTTTATCACATCAAATAAGACATATCTATATGGTCAATACAATATTTAGCTTTATTTTTCTTTTTCAGCAGTTAATATTTAGCTGAAATTGAAAAAAAAAACAATTTTCCAAAGTTGCAGTTACAAACAATTATTTAGAAATTGAAATTGTATTTGAATATAAATTTAACTCAGTTGAAGTTTAAAATAATATTAAATGTAATTTGTAAATGCAAATATTGTTTTGTGAATAATTTTATGTATTTATTTATATTTACAAACAATATAATGTCCAAATGCCCACTAGATGACTAGAATCTCCATTCTATTGATTAGGACATAAGTCAGTCATTTCGCAAGTGGGCCCTCAATCTCTGCTCATATAAATTCTTGACTTCCAGATCTCTTCTTCTTCTGTCGCTCCACAATCTCTGCTCGGAATACCTTTTGGAGGTGAGTTAGATCTCTACATTTTTCACCTAAACCCTTTAATATTCCCTGTCATTTTCTTTTTCTGTAAATTTTCTTGTTTTAAAGACTGAATCTTGAATCTTGTGTAAAACCCCACTTGGAAACTCCACTGATCCTGGCATTTTACCTACAGATCTGATCAAGAAACAACTAAAAATGAGATCTTTAGACAAATTCAAGATTTGGGTTTTGTTTATCTGCTTAGCATCTGAATTGGGTCATGGGTTTTATCTGCCTGGTAGTTACCCTCGCAAATATGGGGTTGGTGATTTTTTGAATGTTAAAGTCAATTCATTGACCTCAATTGACACTGAGTTGCCTTATAGTTACTATAGCTTGCCTTTTTGTCAACCCCAAGAGGGTGTTAAAGATAGTGCTGAGAATCTTGGTGAGCTTCTTATGGGTGATAGGATTGAGAATTCTCCTTATAGGTTTAAGATGTATACGAATGAGACCGAGATTTTCTTGTGTCAAACTAAATCTTTGTCTGGTGAGGAGTTTAAGCTTTTAAAGAAGAGGATTGATGAGATGTATCAAGTGAATTTGATTCTTGATAATTTGCCTGCTATTCGTTATACGAGGAAGGACGGTTATTTCTTGCGTTGGACGGGTTATCCGATTGGGATTAGGGTTCAAGATGCATATTATGTGTTTAATCACTTGAAGTTTACTGTTCTTGTTCATAAGTATGAGGAGACCAATGTGGCTAGGGTTATGGGTACTGGTGATGCAGCTGAGGTGATCTCGACGATTGGAAATGGTGGATCGGAGGCACCTGGTTACGAGGTTGTTGGGTTTGAGGTTGTTCCTTGTAGTGTCCAGCATACCCCTGATTCAGCCAAAAACTTGAAACTGTACAGTAAGTACCCAACTCCAATTAAGTGCGATCCTACAACAGTCGCCATGGCTATTAAAGAAAACGAGCCTGTGTCTTTTACTTATGAGGTGAACTTTGTCGAAAGTGACATCAAATGGCCGTCAAGATGGGATGCTTATTTGAAGATGGAAGGTGCAAAGGTGCACTGGTTCTCTATCCTTAACTCACTTATGGTGATCACTTTCTTGGCTGGAATCGTGCTTGTAATCTTCTTGAGAACTGTTAGGCGGGATCTTACAAGGTATGAGGAACTCGACAAAGAGGCCCAAGCCCAAATGAACGAGGAGCTATCTGGGTGGAAACTTGTAGTGAGTGATGTTTTCAGGGCTCCAAGTAATCCGGCGCTTTTGTGTGTGATGGTTGGAGATGAGGTTCAAATCCTAGGGATGGGTGTTGTGACTATCATGTTTGCTGCCCTCGGATTTATGTCCCCAGCTTCCCGTGGAACATTGATTACAGGCATGCTATTCTTCTATATGATACTCGGGGTTGTAGCTGGTTATGTTGCTGTTCGTCTTTGGAGGACAATCTTCTGTGGCAATCATAAGGGCTGGGTTTCAGTCTCATGGAAAGCTGCTTGTTTCTTCCCCGGAATCGCTTTCTTCATTCTAACCACATTGAACTTCCTGCTATGGGGTAGTCACAGCACAGGAGCCATTCCGTTTTCTTTGTTTGTCGTCCTCATTTTACTTTGGTTCTGCATTTCAGTTCCTCTGACCCTGCTCGGTGGTTATTTTGGGGCGAAGGCTCCTCACATTGAATACCCCGTTCGAATCAACCAAATCCCACGTGAAATCCCGCCACAAAAGTATCCATCTTGGTTATTAGTTTTGGGTGCAGGCACCCTTCCTTTCGGTACTCTTTTCATTGAGCTCTTCTTCATCATGTCGAGTCTTTGGATGGGTCGTGTGTACTATGTCTTTGGTTTCCTCCTCATTGTCATGATCCTCCTTGTCGTGGTTTGTGCTGAGGTGTCTCTTGTTCTTACCTACATGCATCTTTGTGTGGAGGACTGGAAATGGTGGTGGAAATCTTTCTTCGCTTCTGGATCAGTTGCTATATACATTTTCTTATACTCCGTTAACTATCTAATCTTCGATCTCAAGAGCTTGAGTGGTCCTGTTTCCGCCACACTTTACCTCGGATATTCTCTCTTTATGGTCTTGGCAATCATGCTCGCGACAGGCACAGTCGGGTTCCTTTCCTCTTTCTGGTTTGTACATTACTTGTTCTCTTCAGTGAAGCTGGATTGAAGAAGTCTTTCGGGCAGAAAGAAAGAGATAGCATTTAAAAAACAACCATTCAAGAAACAGATGCAGATGTCCAAGTCATTCTTGTTATTGCCATATTATTGTCATTTTGTAGGATATTTGGAAGATAAAGGCCATAAACTCCTCAAGTTTTGTTAAATTCTTTAATGTTGAAAATGCTTGCATGATAGTCACTGTAACTTCATTGGTTGGTAGAATGCATATTGGTTGTGCTCTATGCTTAAAAATGTAACTAAAAAAAACAGATAACCCGGTGTATAAAGTATATTGCGTTCACGCAGGAAGGGCCGCACCCTAAGGGGGTTTGATGTAGGCAGCCTACCCTGATGCAAGTATCAGTGGTTGATTCCACGACTCGAACTCGTGACCTATAGGTCACACGGAAACAACCTGACCGTTGCTCCAATGTTCCCATTCACGCTTAAAAATGTAATCTTTACTTAAAAGTTACTGAACCTGATTATTCATAATCTCCAAGAAGATCCACAATCTCCATAAATGAGTTAACTGTTTAATTACGGGAACTTGAGTGACCATTTAAGAAATTAACTCTACTTTTTCACTAGGCTCACCAAGAGCCCTTGTTCTATCTAGGCTAATAAATCTCTCACAGCAGTTCATTCCTGTGTTCAAGCCAAATTTCAAATATAGAATATATTGCTGGTACATCTACCTAGAGTAAGGCTCTAGTCTGAGCCTGGTTACAATGGTATTTATTCTCCTTTCAAGGGAGATCCTTTCTAGAGGTTGTCCGTCTACGAATTAGTGATCCAACTGGGCACTTCTAGTTTTTCCCCGATAAAGGTCCCATAGAATTGCGCTTTCTTAGTACATGGCCTTTCATTAGCGGTCTTACATTTTACAACACAAAGTTACTTGGTGTTCACTACTACTAATAAGGGCGGAGGCCGCAACACAGTCAGATAGTGCTTTATTACACCTGGTGATTACTTCTGTGGCCTTATATCTAGAAATTGGTCACTTCTTAAAAATTTAAAATGTGATCTGATTATTGGCTGTGAATGTTGAATTTTCAAACCATGTATGGCCACTTTCGAATTTCAGATAACTGGTCTAGTGTTGAAAAATGTGGCCAACCTCAAAATAAAATGACACAGAAGTGACTGTTTGGTAGTGTTAACATGCTCAGACCAATGGGCACAACACCACAGAGCTTCCAAGGGTACAAACCACTAGTATTGAACTTAGTTATCACAAAGCAACAATTGCTCAAAATATTAGGGGAACCTTGGAGTAACGGTAAAATTGTCTACATGACAGGGGTTCGAGCCGTGAAAACAGTCACTAGTACTTGTATAAGGGTAAGTTATCTACATGACATCCTTAGAGTGTGGCCCTTCTCCGATTCCCAAACCTTGCATACTTGAGTGACAATTTAAGAAATTAAATATACTTTTCACTAGGCTCACCAAGAGCCCTTTGTTCTAGGCTAATAAATCTCTCACAGCAGGTTCATTCCAGTGTTCAAGCCAAATTTCAAATGTAGAATGTATTGGTGGCATATCGAACTAGAATAGGGGCTCTAGTCCGAGCATAGTTACAATGGTATTTTATTCTCCTGTCTATGGAGATCCTTTCTAGAGGTTGTCCATCTACGAATTAGTGATCCAACTGGGTACTTCAGTTTTTCCGGATAAAGGTCTATAGAGTTGCTCTTTCTTAGTACATGGCCTTTTATTACCGATCTGTCATTTTATAGCACAAAGTTACTTGGTGTTCGCTACTGCTAATAGGGTGGAGACCACAACAGAGTCAGATAGTGCTTTATTACACCTGGTTGATTACTTCTGGGGCCTCATCTAGAAATTGGTCACATTTTTAAAATTAAAATTGTGGTCTGATTATTGGCCTTAAATGTTGAATTTTCAAACCATGTATGGCCACTTTCGAATTTCAGATAACTGGTCTAATGTTAAAAATGTGCCAACTTCTAAATAAAATGACTCAAAAGTGACTGTTTGGTAGTGTTAACATGCTCAGACCAATAATGGGCACAACATCACAGATCTTGCAAGTGTATAAACCACTAGTATTGAGCTTGGTTATCACAATGCAGCAATTGCTCAAGATATTATGGGAGTCTCGGAGCAACAGTAAAGTTGTCTATAGGTCAGCGGTTCGAGCAGTGGAAGCAGCCACTAACACTTGCATTAGGGTAGACTGTATACATCACACCCTTAGGGTGCGACGCTTTTCGAATCCTGTGTGAATACGAAATACTTTATGCATTGAGCTGGATTTATTAACGGTAAAATTATTGAAAAGCACACTATTGCCAAATGTATTGGTGGTAGTGCACTTTGGTACAATATATAAAGTATAAACAACTCTGCATAGCTGGTTGAAATACACACTTCTAAAAATGGTGCCATCTAAAACAGAAAGCATACTTGTGCGCAAGACCTCCACTATATATTAACAACAAATTACTCGCTCCGACCTTTCTTTATGGTCATAGTTATTAAAAATAATTGGTCCAAGATATTTGTTATTTTCGTAAATTAAAAAAGAATTAATTTTTTTGTTCACCTTTAACTTACTCGGATAAAAGTGGAGAGAGATAAATATAGTGAAAGCAAAAATAGTAGTAATAAATTGAGATCTGTTATGAATATATTATATTATGGATGTTCATTTAGTACTCTGTTGTAAATAAGCTTCCTAAAGAAGTTTATCCATATGAGACTCCGCCATAAATACATTTATCTATTTAGTACTCTATTGGAAATAAGCCTCCTGAAGAAGCTTATCCTTTCGGTACTCCGTTATGGATAAGTATTACCCATGATAGAAGATTATCTATATCTGGCACAACAGTTTAGAGCAACAGCTTACACAGCAGCTTACAAGCAGCTTACACAGCAGCTTCCTTTCTTCTATAAATAGAGGAGAATTCAGTTCATTATGTACAGAAGTTTGAAGTTTGAATAATATATCAGTTTCTCTCTATACTTGTCTTTACTTTACAGTCTTTATTTTATAACACGTTATCAGCACGAGACTCTGCCATCTCGAGAAACTACTTTGAAAGTATCAGAGAATATGGATAATCCTCAAATTATGTTTGGATTAAAGACCAATCATGAAGATATTTGTGTAGTTGATAGTGGAACAACCCATGCCATATTCAAAGATCAGAAATACTTTTCTTATTTGCATAAGGAAAAAGCAAATGTTTCTACAATTTCTGGTAATATAAGTTTGATTGAAGGCTCCGGAAGAGCTATTGTATTTCTGTCTAAGGAACAAAACTTATTATAGAGAATGCATTATTCTCCTCCAAGTCCCGAAGAAACTTGTTGAGTTTTATAGATATCCGCCGAAATGGATATCATGTTGAGACAATAGATGAAATGAATGTGGAATATCTTTGTATTACAAAGAATATTTCTGGCCAGAAATGCATTGTAGAAAAGTTACCAACTTTATCTTCTGGCTTATATTATTCAAAGATTAGTACAGTTGAAGCATACTCTATCGTAAACCATAAGTTTACTGATTCAAATACTTTTGTGCTTTGGCATGGCCGTTGGGCCATCCTGGATCAATAATGATGAGACGAATTACTGAAAATTCGAGTGGGCATCCATTAAAGAACCTGAAGATTCTTACAAATAATGAATTTTCTTGTGATGCTTGTTATCAAGGCAAAATGATCACTAGACCATCACCAATGAAGGTTGGTATTGAGTCCCCTACCTTCTTAGAACGTATACATGGGGATATATGTGGACCTATTCACCCACCAAGTGGGTTGTTTAGATATTTTATGGTCCTGATAGATGCATCTTCAAGATGGTCTCATGTGTGCCTATTATCATCTCGCAACCTGGCGTTTGCAAAGTTATTAGCCCAAATAATTCGATTAAGGGCACAATTCCCAGATTATCCTATAAAGGCTATTCGCCTTGATAATGCTGGAGAATTCTCATCTCAAGCTTTTGATGATTACTGTCTATCAGTTGGGATAAAAGTTGAACA
Organism: Nicotiana tabacum; assembly: GCF_000715075.1. Classification (NCBI taxonomy): domain Eukaryota; kingdom Viridiplantae; phylum Streptophyta; class Magnoliopsida; order Solanales; family Solanaceae; genus Nicotiana; species Nicotiana tabacum. Next base: position 12,290,376 of record NC_134097.1, on the reverse strand, counting down.
TCCGGTAGCTTATGTTCATACTCAAAATGGCCTTGCAGAGTCATTTATTAAACGACTGCAATTGATAGCAAGACCACTACTTATGAAAACAAAATTGCCCACTACTATTTGGGGCCATGCTATCTTGCACGCAGCATCACTTATCCGTCTCAGACTAACACATTATAATAAATATTCTCTGTCACAATTAGTTTTTGGTCATGAACCAAATATTGCCCATCTACGAATTTTTGGATGTGCTGTATATGTGCCAGTAGCACCACCACAACGCAGTAAGATGGGCCCCCAAAGAAGGTTAGGAATATATATTGGGTTTGAATCACCCTCTATTATTCGCTATCTTGAACCATTGACGGAAGATTTATTTACTGCTCGATTTGCAGATTGTCGATTTGATGAAATAAATTTTCCACAATTAGGGAGAGAGAAAAAGGAAATCAAAAGAGAAATTATGTGGAAAGTTTCATCATTATCTCACTTTGATCCACGTACCCCTATATGTAATTAGGAGGTCCAGAAGATCATCCATTTACAGAATATAGCAAATCAAATGCTAGACGCATTTACTGATTTGAAAATGATAACTAAGTCACATATCCCTGCAGAGAATGTGCCTATCCGAATTGATGTCCCAGCAGGACCATCTATTAGCATGAGAGCTAGTGAACCTAAAGCATGCCTGAAGCGTGGTAGGCCTATGGGTTCTAAGGATCGAAATCCTAGAAAAAGAAAATCAAAAAATGATCAAAATGATATTATGAAGGGATCTCCTGAAGAGACCCAAGATCTGATTAGTTATGAGATTCCTGAAGAAATCAATAAACCCGAGACTCAAGTGAGCGAAGAACTTTTAATAAGTTCTACTGGTGATGGGATTAATTTAAATCGATCTGAAATAGTGGTGGATAATTTTTTTGCATATAATATTGCACTTAACATTATGCAAGATAGTGAGAATTTTGAACCCCGATCTGTCGAAGAATGTCAACAAAGATCTGATTGGCCAAAATGGTAAGGGGCAATTCAATCAGAATTGAACGCACTTGCTAAAAGAGAAGTCTTTAGACCAGTAGTCCAAACACCTGCTGGTATAAAATCAGTTGGTCATAAATAGGTTTTTGTGCGAAAAAAGAATGAGCAAAATGAAGTTGAAAGATACAAGGCTCGCCTTGTCGCACAAGGATTCTCACAACGACCTGGAGTCGATTATGAAGAAACATATTCACCCGTTATGGATGCCATAATATTTCGATATCTCATCAGTTTAGCCTTACGTGAAAGGCTTGAAATACATATGATGGATGTGGTTACAGCTTATCTGTACGGGTCACTTGATAATGAGATTTACATGAAAATCCCTGAAGGATTTAAAATGCCTGAAGCATATTCAAAATCTCGGAAAATGTACTCAATCAGATTACAAAGATCTTTGTACGGTTTAAAACAATCTGGGCGCATGTGGTATAATCGCCTCAGTGAATATTTGTTGAAAGAGGGTTACATAAATGATGTTATTTGTCCATATATTTTTATAAAGAAAATGGCATTAGAATTTGTTATACTTGCTGTTTATGTTGATGACATAAATCTTGTTGGAACTCCAGAAGAGCTCCAAAAGGCAATTGAATATCTTAAGAAAGAATTTGAGATGAAAGATCTTGGAAAGACAAAACTTTGTCTTGGACTACAAATTGAATATTTAGCAAATGGGATCTTTATGCATCAATCTGCCTATACAGAAAGGGTCTTAAAACGCTTTTACATGGACAAAGCGCACCCATTGAGTACACCAATGGTTGTTCGATCACTTGAAGTGAATAAGGACCCGTTCCGACCTCCAGAAGAGGATGAGGAACTCCTGGGTCCTGAAACACCCTATCTCAGTGCAATTGGTGCACTTATGTATCTTGCTAATGCTACAAGGCCTGACATAGCATTTTCTGTTAATTTACTAGCAAGATATAGCTCTTCTCCTACACGGAGACATTGTAACGGGATTAAGCATATATTGCGATATTTAAAGGGAACTCTTGATATAAGTTTGTTTTATGCTAACAAAGATAGTGCAGATCTTGTTGGTTATGCAGATGCAGGTTATTTATCTGATCCCCATAAAGCTAGATCTCAGACCGGGTACGTGTTTATATGTGGAGGTACTATCATATCATGGCGCTCCACAAAATAATCTATTGTTGCTACTTCTTCAAATCATGCTGAAATAATAGCCATTCATGAAGCAAGTAGGGAATGCGTATGGTTGAGATCAATAATTTATTTTATTCGAGAAAAATGTGAGAAAAGACCCACAATTTTATACGAAGACAATGCTGCATGCATAGCCCAATTGAAGGGAGGATTTATAAAAGGAGATAGAACGAAGCACATTTCACCAAAATTATTCTACACACACGATCTTTAGAAAAATGGTGACATTGATGTGCAACAAATCTGTTCAAGTGACAATCCGGCAGATTTATTCACCAAATCTTTACCAACTTCAACTATTGAGAAGATGGTATACAAGATTGGAATGCGGAGACTTAAATATTTGAAACAAGGTTTTCATCAGGGGGAGTAAAATACGCGATGTACTCTTTTTTCCTTATTAAGGTTTTTTTCCCACAGGGTTTTCCTTATAAGGTTTTTAATGAGGCAGCTAGCAATGCGCATTACTAAATATGTGTACTCTTTTTTCTTCACTAGAATTTTTTCCCACGGGGTTTTTCCTAGTAAGGTTTTAACGAGGCACATTATCTTTTAATGAACATCCAATGGGGAGTGTTATGAATATATTATAATATGGATGTTCATTTAGTACTTCGTTGTAAATAAGTTTCCTGGAGAAGTTTATCCATATGAGACTCCGCCATAAATACATTTATCTATTTAGTACTCTATTGGAAATAAGCCTCTTGAAGAAGCTTATCCTTTCGGTACTCTGTTATAGATAAATATTACCCATAATAGAAGATTATCTATATCTGGCACAACAGTTTAGAGCAGCAGCTTGCAGAAGCAGCTTACACAGCATCTTGCAGTAGCAGTTTACACAGCAGCTTGCAGTAGCAGCTTACACAGCAACTTCCTTTCTTCTATAAATAGAGGAGAATTCAGTTCATTATGTACAGAAGTTTGAAGTTTGAATAATATATCAGTTTCTCTCTATACTTGTCTTTACTTTACAGTCTTTATTTTATAACAATTCGAAAGATATGTATTTGAAGGGAGTATATTTGTTATAAGGAGTGTGCAAAAGTCAAACATGACAAGTAAAACGGACAGATGAAAATAACTCGGAGAGATCCACAATTTAAAGAGAAGAAAAGCACTATGGCACGAAAAAACATTTGACAAATAATTTTATAGTATCTTAATTTGTTAACCTTTAAAACATTTAATTGTATTTATTTATTTATTTATTTGTTTAGAATTATAATATTTGGGCCAGTTTGTTCACTAATACCATAAGATATCTACAAGGTGACAATCATGTTCATGCCCTTACATGGTAGGGACAAGGAATATTAATTCATTACTAAATGTGGGATGCTAGAAAGCAATTTTCTTATACGTTAACATAGACATTTATGGCTCGTTTGGTATGAGCGATAAGGGATAAGGGATAATTAGTCCCGATAATAAATTTGAAATGCGTTTATTCCACGTATGATTGGAATAAAATCACAGTATAACTAATTTTGAGATTAGTTATCCCGGGACTGTAGTATTATTTTTATCCCTATGGAAGGATATTATAACAATCCCCAACCAAACGACCTCTTAGGGATCAGTCATGCTCATGCCCTTACAGATGCTTAACCCCACCTTAGTTTTTGTCCTTAAAGACTTTTTAGGATTAAAAAAACGTGTTCTTAAAAATCTGCAGACACCAAAAATAGTGACCCCAAACACTATTTAAAGAGAAAAATATGATCCCTAAATTTACACTTGTGGATTATAATAATTCTAGTCACTATGATCCCTTAAGGACCTGTTATTTGAACCTCATTGTTATTGGCTTTTAGTGGCAGAGCCTATAACGTGTGTATCGACTAAGTTTTTTGGTCGCTATTGACTTTTATGGACCATGAATCACACTTTTAGGGACTAGTTTTTCAGTTGCTACTAATCATTTTTCTTGTGGTGAAGTGGAAAAGTAGAATATATGAGTAGAAAAGGAATATACTTCTCTATTTTTGTTTATCTCATATCTCTGTTTATACTTTTCTTTCATATATGCCCCTGTCGTCCAGCAAAGTTTTATATTTACTCATGTTTTAACGGACATGACAACTGGCATTGTGTGATTAAAAGAACCAACCCAAAAACAAAAAACCCTCAAACCCGAATAAAAAATGTTAGGCTTGGGAAAAATAATATAAGTTCACAAGAGTGGGTTGCTTTAGTGGTAAGCACCCTTCAATTCCAATCAAGAGGTTGTGAGTTCGCGTTACCCAAGAACAAGGTGGGGAGTTCTTGAAGGGAAGTAGCCGAGGGTCTATTGGAAACAGCCTCTCTACCCCAGGGTAGGGGTAAGGTCTGCGTACACACTACCCTCCCCAGACCCCACTTACCCTCCCCAGACCCCACTAGTGAGATTATACTGGGTTGTTGTTGTTGCTTCTCACTAGACATGGAAAAACAATAGTAACAATAGCTATAACAAAACAAGTGAAGAATAAGAACGATTATCCCAGAAAACTAGCTTACTGTTCATTTTGACTCAAAATTTACAGTAACAGTCCATCCAACACGATCTCTACTGTTCAACTAAGAATAGGATGTTAGAAACTCCCTGTAACAAGTCAGCTCGATCCAACAATGATGAATCAAAACGCAAATTGAAGTTAACTGATCGCACAAAAATTCTGCAGCAAAAATGAATTTTTCTCATCTGGTCTTCTCTCTTTTCAAAACGGCCGCCCATCTCTATTCTTGTAAAACAATCATATTGAACACACATATTTAAAACATAAGTGAGCCATAGAAAGATAGGTTTGATCCAAAGATCTTAATTTTTTCATCCACAAGGGATAAGGGCAACCTAGTGCAAAAAGTATCTGCATTCACGCAGAGCCGCACCCCTAGGGTGTGATGTAGACAACCAACCTTAATACAAACATTATTGACTGTTTTCACGGCTCGAACCCGTGACCTGTAAGTTACATGGAGACAACTTTACCGTTGTGCTCCTCTTCCACATGGGATGAAAAAAATAAAATATCAGACATGAGTTTCACTTTCTATTAGAGATTGCAAACAACAGAAACAACTATTCCATATATAACACCAAACCAAACAAAACAAAACAAAAAAAAGAAAAGAAGAAAGAAAAGTAGAAGAGAGAGCATCCACATACTGAAAGTGCACCCCTTTGTTAATGCTCCATGTGGAAGTCAGAATCATCTCGAGTCTAAGTCCAAAGATAGTGTACTATTTTTGCCTTATCTTTTGATAGCCGTAGTGTCCCGACCAGCTTGCGTGCACCTGATTAATTTCATGGGATACCTGCAACAAGTACAAAGTAACTCTACCCACCAAGGCTTGCATAGATAGGAAGAAATCATCTAGTGTTTTTTACCTCCGCTGGGATTTGAATTTGAGAGCTCATGGTTCTCGCCAACTTCATTAACGCCACACCCTTAGGCGTTATTTTTGCCTTTTTCTCTTATATGTTCCACTTGTAAAGTCTTTTTCTTCTTTTTCGTTTGTGGAGAACTGGGGTTTCCAGAACTTTTGCCATTATAATATAAGATTCGACCAGAGAAGGCGTGCAGTAGCATCAGCATATACGAAGATGCAGATTACCACCATGTGGTCATTTTTTATTCTTCTTATTGGCCTGCTTCTTAAGGAAACAACACAAGTTTCAGCTATAAGAATAAGATCACTATCAGCAATATTATCTTCATCAAAGCCTGGCTGCCCAGAAAGATGTGGCAACTTAACCATTCCTTATCCATTTGGGATAGGAAAAGGGTGTTACTTCGATGAGCCATTTGAAGTGAGGTGCAATAACAACACTGCTTTTAGTCGTGGTCTTAATGATAGATCTGTGAAACATATATCCATGGACACCATCACGATTGTTATTCCTTTCAGTCCTTACCCCTACAACAAATCATCTGGAAAGAACCTTTACGGTGATGAATACAGCACGGGAAAATCCATCTACGAGTATTTCAGTGTTTCCATCAAGAATAATTTAGTAGCCATTGGGTGTGATATTTATGCTTATATCAAAGATTTAGACAACACTAGCAGACGCCAAGACAATATTGTAAGTGGATGTGCTTCTTTCTGCGACAGTGGTGGAGCTAAAGGTAAGTAAACGGTTTATATGAATTTCTTTCATCAGAAAATTATATTGTGTATGTAGGGTAAAATTATACTTTTTTGGGTATATATATTATAAATTGTTGAATTCCCTTAACATAAGGGAATTATCTAAGGTGGTAGCAAAAGCGGTTCAAAAAGTGTTTTTACGTTATAGGTTCACTGCTCTATGACTCCAATAATGCTTCATCTTCAGCTTCATCAACTTATTGCACTGGGAATAACGGTTGTTGTCAGTCTGCTTTTTCAAGAATGCCAATAATTCTCTTTGCCTCCATACAAACAATGAACACGGAGAAAACATCATGGACATCTAGCAATTGCACCTATTTCTTAGTTGTGGAAAAAGGCATTGCTGAATCTGAATTCTCTCAATTACTTGGTAAGTGCAAAAAAGATGATTATTATAAAGGAAGGCAAGGCAGGCGGTGAACTGGGTAATTGGCAGTGTTAGTTGCAACAAAGCCACCAGAACGCCAAAATATGCATGCGGAAAGAACAGTAGGTGCGTTGATGACACTACTAGACCTACTGAGGGATATTGATGGAATTGCTCTCCTGGTTATCAAGGCAACCCTTACCTCCCTAATGGATGCCAAGGTACTAATTCCCGTATCCAACTTTATCTGGATCTAACTTATATATTACCCCCTCCATTTTAATTTATGTGTCTTTCTTTTTAATCTATTTCAAAGAGAACGTCGCATTTCTATCTTAGACAGATCCATGATATGAACTTTATGGGTTTGAATTTAAGATTCTACAGCATGTGATCTAGTTTAATGGGTCTGAGATTTATTATTTGTATTCATTTAGTGCGCTTTTCATACATACGGGTTTTAAGCCAAAGCTACCAGGTTTAGACAAACTCGTAGCTTAGTAACTAGATCCTGGTTTCTATGTTTAGTAAAGTTTTTAATTCCAGTATTCATATTTATAACCCTTAATAACACTCATTTATAGGAATGAAATAGAATGTGTAAAACCACAAGATTCAAGGGATACTTTTGGCATGATATATACACCTTTTGTTTAAAACAACATTCAAAAGTATTCCTTATACATTTAAACTTCTTGGTCAATCAAACTGAGATACATAAAATGATATAGAGGGAATTACAATGTCAGAATAGTTTTCACCACTGGCGTATTTTAGCTTATTTTAGCATGTAACATGTCTTATTTTTGAGGTAACTAATCTCACTCTTTATGGATAATTACTTGTAGTTATCTTTTAGGTGACCTAAAAGTGTAAAAAGTTCTATACTGTCAGTGTACAGAAGTTAAACTCTTTTTTCTTTCACTAATTGGAAGGGTAAAGAGGATATGGAGGTGAGGCTTGATACGCAAGTCATCCCCAAGAGAGGTAGTTTCAAGTATCTATAATACAAGGTAACGGGGAGATTGATGAAGATGTCATCGTATCGGAGCAAGATAGATGAAGTGGAGGCTCACTTCTGGTGTCTTGTGTGATAAGAATGTGCCGCTCAGACTTAAAGGTAAGTTCTATAAGGTTGTAGTTAGACCGACTATGTTGTTTGAAGCAGAGTGTTGGCCGGTCAAGAACTCTCATACCCAGAAGCTAAAAGTAGCTGAGATGAGGATGTTGAGGTGGATGTGTGGGCATACCTGGTTGGATAAGATTAGAAATGAAGTTATTCGGGAAAAGGTGGAAGTGGCCCCTGTGGAGGATAAGATGTGGGAGGCGAGGTTGAGATGGTTCGGGCATGTTAAGAGGAGAAGTATAGAAGCCCCAATGAGAAGGTGCGAGCGGTTAGCCTCGGTGGGTAGCAGGAGGGGTAGAGGTAGGCCTAAGAAGTCTTGAGGATTATTAGGCGGGACATGGCGCAACTGGAGCTGACTGAGGACATGGCCCTAAACAGGAGGGTGTGGAGGTCAAAGATTAGGGTAGAAGGTTCGTAGGTAGTCGAGCGTTTCTATTTGTCTTACTAAGTTGGTTAGTATTAGTGTTAGTATGATATCTTTTATCCATAGACGGCTATTACTACCTAGAGTTTGCCTGCATTCTTGGATTCAATCTTATTTCATCTTGTTGTTATTCCTACTTGTTGCAATTACCTTTTCTTTTTAAGTCGTTCTCTAGCCGAGGGTCTATCAGAAACTAGGGGTGGACATTCGGTTTTTGGTTCGGTATTTAAAAACTTCGATTCAGTATTTCGGTATTCGGTTTATCAATCGTGTATACCAAATACCGTACCAAAGTAGTTCGGTACGGTTCGGTATTTCTTACTTTGGTTCGGTACGGTTTCGATTTAACATATTAACGGAATAGATGATGTAGATAGAGTGGACAGTGGACTGGACATTTGGACACGATGTGCTAAGCTAGCTGTTGCCTGCTAGACAATACTAGAATTTATGTTTGATATGATATTTGGAAGAAATAGAGTAACAGCAAAAGTGCAAAACCAACATTCCAAGCATCTGCCATCTATGATGTAACAAGCATCGGCAAAAATCAGTCAACTAACGAAATAGAGTAAGAGGAAAACTTCAAGAGTCTCTATTGAATAGATCTAAGCAGTGGACAAAACCACTGCTGTAAAATGGAGAAAGATGGTGGATCCTCCGAGCTAAGCAAGAAAAAGAGTGTTGTTACCTCAACTGTTTTATTGTCTCCAAAATTTTCGGTGAAGAAGGTATCAAGCACAATATCCAGTCAATGTTTAAAAAAGCGCCCGCTTCCTCGCTTTAAGCGAGAAGCGAGGCGAAGCGTGAAGGGCAGCGCTTCAGCAAGGTGAAGCGACTCAGGTCAGTAAAAGCGACCGCTTCTCTGTAAAAAGCAAGAAGCGGGGGAAAGCGAAGAAGCGCCCGCTTCTCTGTTTTAAAATACCCAACCCTATTAAAAACGAGTTTTTTGGATTAAACACTGGCCTGGACTTCTTCAACAGCAGCGACTAGGGTTCTTCAACTTCCAACAGCAGCGACTTCTTCTTCTTCATCTACTTCTGATTTCTGAAACAATCTCAAAGTATCAACTAGGGTTGTTGTTCTTCTTCTTCAACTTCAAGTTCAAGACTTCAACAGGTATGTTCTGAGCTTCTGCTTTTCATTCTTCTTTTTCTTCTCTTTCTTTCTAAACGTCCAAAAAGCGGCGAAATGCTGGCGAATTTTTTCCAGAAAATTACTGCCCAATTTTTCCAGTTTTTAACAGAGAATTCCTCTAATTTTTATATTCTTTATTCTTAGTTCTTATTGCATTTCTTATGTGTTATGTAGTTGTTCTTTTAATGGCGCCAAAAGAAGATAGGAAAGACTCGGCTTGGGCTTACTCTGCAAGAGTTAGCGAGACCAACAAGATGGCAATTAGATGTCTTTTTTGTGATAAGATTTCAAATGGGGGAATCTATCGTCAAAAAACGCATCTAATCGGTGGTGATCCAAATGTCGCATCTTGTCCTAAAGTTCCGTCGCATGTGAAAGAAGAATTGAAAGCATTCCTTCAAAAAAAAAAAGAGTTAAAGACTCAAATGATTCATGAACAAGAACTGTATAATCTTGATGATGACGATGATGACATAGAAGAAGGTTTCGATGCTTCCTCGCTTCCATCAAAATCACAAAAGCAAGGAAGGATGCAAACAATATCTTCTAGTTGTGGATCTACTGGCAAGACCAAAGGTCCTATGGATTGTTACTTCTCACAAAAATCCAAAGATAAGGAAAGAAAAAGTGGTAATCCTCAAATTGATGCCAAAACGATTTTGAGGGATCGTGCAATTACAATGTTTGCGCGGTGGATGTATGATGCAGGTCTTCCTTTTAATTGTGTTAATTATACTGACACTTTTTCTGCTTTTATTGAGGCCGTAGGCCAATATGGTCCAGGAATGAAGCCTCCAACTTATCATGAAGTTAGAGGTCCATATCTAAACAAAGAGGTGGAAGAGGTGAACAAAATCGTGGAGGAGCACAAAGTAGAATGGAACAAGTTTGGTTGTTCCATTATGATGGATAAGTGGACAGCAAGAAATGGAGAAATGATCATCAATATATTGGTGAATTCTCCTAAGGGAAGCCTGTTTTTTGAGTCCGTTGATGCAAGCGACTCTTCGACTGATTCAACCAAAATGTACTCCTTGTTCAAGAGTACAATAGACTCTATTGGAGCAGAAAATGTTGTTCAAGTTGTCACGGACAACGCCAGTGAAAATGTTAAAGCTGGTGATTTGATGTCTGTTGGGTACCCGCATATTTATTGGACTCCGTGTGTAGCACATTGCATTAATTTGATCTTCGATGACATTTTCAAGGAAAGACCCTTCAGTTCAGTCTTTAATCAAGCAATTAGAGTGCATTCCTAAATTGTTCAAAGGCCTTTATTATTGAATATGATGAAGAGATTCACTAAACAAAGAAGCTTGGTGAAACCTGCAAAGACAAGATTTGCTACCGCTTTCTTGACTTTGCATAGGATGTATGGGCAAATAAACAATTTGAAGAAATTGTTTGTTTCAGATAAGTACACTAACAGTGCCTATGGAAGAGAAGCTCGAGGGAGAGAATCTACAGATATTATACTTTCTCCTTCATTCTGGAACAATGTGGTTCATGCATTGAAGATTGGTGGTCCTTTAGTTAAAGTGCTTCGTTTTGGTGGATGGGGAGCAAAGGCCACCAATGGGCTACCTGTACGAAGCAATGGATAGGGCAAAGGAAGCTATTCAAGCCTCTTTTAGTGATCACAGAAAATACAAAAGAGTCTTTGAGATCATAGATAAAAGGTGGGATGGTCAGCTTCATCGCCCTTTGCATGCAACTGGACATGTTTTGAACCCGGAACTGTTTTATGACAATGAAGAGAGGATTCTAGGAGATGAACCTTTGTGGAATGGATACATTGAATGTATTGAGAAGTTGATACCTGATTTATCCGTGCAAGATAAAATAAAAGAGAAATTTAGTAATTATAGTAATGCTGAGCAACTTTTTGGAAAAAACATGGCGATTAGACAAAGAAAGATGAAGTCACCAGGTAAGCGAGTGTTTATATGTTGCTTTATAGTTAATAAGTTATTTCTTTATCAATATTATGTTTTGAAAATTTGTTCTACTTCTATAGTTGAATAGTGGAAGCAATATGGCCATTCCACTCCAGATTTACAAAAGTTTGCCATCAACGTTCTAAGTCTACATGTAGCTCATCCGGGTGTGAAAGGAATTGGAGCGTGTTTGAACATGTAAGAACTAAGAAGAAAGATTTAGTATATTGAAATAATTAAATTATATCTCAATTGTCCTAATCTTACTAATTACTTATTATTTGCAGATTCATACCAAAAAGAGGAACAAACTAACCTTGAAGCGTCTCAATGATCTAGTCTTCATTAAGTACAATAGAACATTGAGGCGTCGTTACAACGCTCGCAATGTAATTGATCCAATTAGTTTGGACAACATCGATGATACTAATGAATGGCTAACTGGAGTCCTGGAAGATCATGCAGATTAAGAAGTATTTGAGGATACTTCTGATTTCACTTGGGGTGATGTTGCGGAGGCGCGTGGAATTGGGGAGAGGATTTATGGTTTGAAGGGGAGTACCTCAACTTCAAGTTCACAAAGGAAGGGAAAAGAGGCAGCTACTTTGTCCCTAGTTGATGAAGAAGAAGAAGTTGAAGAAGATGACTAGCAATATAATAATGATAGTGGAATACAAGAATTTGACAATCTTGTAGAAGAATAGGATGCTCATTTTGTGCTTTAATTGATGTTACTCTTTAGTTTTTTAATTGAAGTATTGAACATTTGCTTACAATTACATGTGTTGTCTATGCAGTATTTATTTTAAATTTTTTTTAAAATTCCGCTTCACTTCAAAAAAGCGAGTGCTTCGCTTCTCGCTTTAAGCGAAATGGGGGTTGTTTCTTTTCCTCGCTTCACGCTCTTCACAACACTGCATCCAGTAACAACTCCCCAAGAAAAGCATCTCAACTTAACGGTAGGACTAGTCTTACACCAAGCAAGACTGGGCAAATCAGTCACGAAAATGTGATAAAGAAGACGTTGCACCTTAGAGAAACAAAGAACAAAAGCCACTCTTCCTAGGAAAATAGTAATGCCAAAGAATCCTCAGATAGAGATGGTCCAACTAGGGAACACGGCTTGCCTCGGATAGAGATGGTCCAAAACTTGAGAGAAATCTAGGTTAGAAAATAGAAAGGGAAAGGGGGTAAAACTTAAGAGCGGATACTGCCCGTAAGTCTGGGTGTGGGCTTAGGCTTATTGGGCTGGAAAATAAAAAAAAATTTAGGCTTGGACTAAAATATTTCGGTATTTCGGTATACCGAAATACCGAAATATCAAAAACTCAATACCGTATACCGTATAGAACTACCGCAATTTCTGTACCGATTATCGAAAAAACCGAAACCGAAATACCAAATTATTTCGGAATTCGATTTTTCGGATTTTATGCCCACCCGTATCGGAAACAGCCTCTCTGCCCTTCCAGGGGTAGGGGTAAGATTGCTTACATCTTACCCTCCCCAGAACCCACTTGTGGGAAACTACTGGGTTTGTTGTTATTGTTGTTGTTAATTGAAAGAAACATAAAACTACTACCATGCCTTGTAGTCCAGTGGTACCAGTGAGAATTTATCATATAATAGCTGAGGGTTCAATTCCCACTATCGTCTTACCTCCTTCCCCTTCCCTAATCCCCTTGTGTAAACACAAGCATAATATTAGACCGTTGATCAAGCTTGTTGATAACAAGATCAAAGAACTTTGAGCCATTCATTGTGTTGTATCTCTTTCTTACCTTTATTTGATTTGATGTTAATTTCCACAGACATCAACGAGTGTGCAAGTCAAAAAGGGAAGCATTCATGTCCCAATGATGCTCGTTGCATAAATACTCCTGGCAGTTTCCTTTGTGAGCCAAATGATGTGAAACATATGCTGACTATACAACTCTCCTTAGGTATTATATAACTCTCTTCTTTGTCCTATATTTTTGTTCTCATTTTTCTTTTTGTTAAGTAAATTATGCTTTCCGCAACTTTTTGTTTGAGACATATCACTCCTTGAACTGTCAAATAGATTCATTATCCTTTTCATGTTATGACCTGACTAAGAACTTTATACTAACATTTATCCTAGCTAACTGCTCTTTAAGAATATTAGAAGCTCAGTTATCTTAATCTAAGTTTTAAAATTACAAAGGGCCTGGAAAAGGAAAATTATGGAAAATAGGAGGAGCACCAGTTCAGGGTGTTCTAGAAATGGATTTATGTTTCTTTTGTATGAAATTGGTTTTCTCACAAGCAGGTGTTGTAGCAGCAGTTACTTTTGTAATCTTGATAGCAGTTTGTCTTTGTCAAAGTCAATACCTTTATGTAATGTTTTCTCTATCAATCTAACTTTTAAACTATTACTTTATTTTTCTTCCGTTATTACTAGTATAATATACTCCCTCTGTTCCATTTTATGTGGCACTATTTCCTTATTAGTTTGTTCCAAAAAGAATAACATCTTCCTATATTTTCGAAACAATTTAACTTAAAGTTTCTCATTTTACCTTAAGGGGTCGTTTGGTACAAGGGATAAGGTGGGATAAGATGTGGGATTAAATTTATACCGTGTTTGGTTGGAGGTTCTGATAAATTTATACCTCCAACCAAACACGGTATAAATTTAATCCCACATCTTATCCCACCTTATCCCATCAAACTTAGGATTATTTTATCCCACCTCCCATATGGTATAAATTAGTCATGGGATTATAATCCTGGGATTATCCCGGGATATTTTTGTTTGTTGTTGTACCAAACGACTCCTAATAGCATGCCTTTAGAACCACATAAATCTCATGGCATGTTTAAGACAGTAGATTCCAAAAGTCTTTCTTTTGTTATTAAAATGCGTCCCAAAAAGATACGCCACATAAATAAAAAAGGAGAGAGTAATATTTAAATTTACTATTTCTGACAGGTACTTGGTTGTTGTTTAGAAATTGAAGTTCCGTTATTAGTTTATGAATACATCTCTAATGGAACCTTGTCATCCCATATTCATGGAAACCTTAGTCACAATTCTGATCCTACTGTCTCAAAATCATCAACAATAATACTATCGTGGGACCATCGCTTGCGAATTGCTGCAGAAGTAGCAGGGGCCCTTTCTTACATGCACTCATGTGCTTCTACTCCCATTCTTCACAGAGATATCAAATCAAGCAACATATTATTAGACGATACTTTTAGAGCAGTGGTTTCTGAATTTGGACTTTCAAGATTATTGTCCGTTGACAAGACTCATTTAACAACACTAGTAGGGGGTACATTTGGTTACATGGATCCACAATATTTTCGATCTGGTCAACTTAATGACAAGTGTGATGTCTATGCATTTGGTGTAGTTCTTGCAGAGCTTCTGACAAGCCAAAGAGTTGTCTCTTCATACATAATAGAAGAACCAGGTTTGGTCAAACGCTTTACATTATTATTGAAGCAAAATCTCATTTTTGAGATTTTAGACACTGAAATTATAAAAGACCTTGAGGATCAAAAAGTGATTCTTGCTGTGGCTAAGCTTGCCAAGAGATGCTTAAATTTTAATGCACGGAGAAGGCCATGCATGAAGGAGGTGGCAGCTGAGCTTGATCAACTAAGAAAAAGGGGGCAAGATATACCTCATGATGAGTGTTTTCAAGATAACTTTTCTCCAAGAAGTGGAAGTTCATATAGTTGTAAATCTGATTGTACAGAAGAAGATATTCATAAACTCAGTGTCTCATGATTAACCGAATTATTTTTGAAACGAAAGTTTGTAATTTCTATAACTACAAGTTTTATTTCATGTAATATTGAAGTAATTGCATTGAGACATAATTAAATGAATATTTAGCAATGACTTGCCATAATATTAAGTTGTTGACTTGTTGTAATACGATGAAGATAATTGTTATGATTTTCTTTTATTATCATTTATTATATTTTTGGCACCTAGCTACTTTAATAGAAACGAAAGAAGGTTGCTTGAAATGGTTTGCCTGTGTCGACCTCCAGATGCTCCGGTACATAGGTACAAAAGCATGGTGAGTGATGGTGCTAAAAGGGGGACGAAGGGGGATGAGGTAGACCTAAAATCGCATAGAAGAAAATGGTTTGGAAATACCTACAATTTCTTGGAATCCATGCAAACTAAAGATAGGGCACAATGGAAGAAAAAGATTTATATAGGTGATATCAGCTAATTAGGAATATATTTGTCATGTTAGTACATTTATGTATGTATTAACACGTGTAATCGTTTTATGAAATGATTATTAGATGATAATACTGAGGAAGCTCCATACTAATATGTAGGTGAAGGATTCTAGAAACTAACTTGTCAACGGACGACAAGAAGAATTAGGATTTTGACTACATGTGGGGTTTCAGAAGTAGAAGCTTATGTAGGTGTTTTTCCACCGCTTGAACGCTAAGGGTGTGGAAGTTTAAGACTAGCTAGTATATAATGTCCCACATAATTTGTTAATATGGTTTTTTGGTTTATTATCTTCTGCCCTTTTAACTCTGCCTATATGTAGAGTATAACCAGTGTCAATTCAGCTTACCTTAAGAGATAATAAATTGTACGCGAAAGGATACAGATAGTTCATGTATCCGACCTCAACTACTTTGAGACTGACGTGTAATTGATTTCTGATTCATTACAAATTGTTATGAAGTCAGCGAACTATTATATATCTGTACTACCCCAACTCTTAAACATATATTATAGTGTTAAGTGATTATGAATTTATTATGTTTATGTTCTGCATGGAGATCATGTTGAGGTTTAGCCGTAGAACAAGGTTCCATTTCAGATTTCAGACAATGGCAGTGTATATTCGAAGTTTCAGTTAACCTGTAACAGCTGAAGGATAGATATTCTCAATTGGACAATGAACAACTCAAATACGGTCCAAAGAAAGTGCAATCCTGTAGTCAAAGTGAGCTTACTTAACCATCTTGAATCAATATGACAGATGAAAAATACTTCACAGAACTAAATAATTCATTCAGGCACTTAAGCAAACATCTTATGGGCAACCATTTTTCCTGATTTGTCGGACAACCTTAGGGAGCTGGATCTCCCCCTCCCCTCCCCCCTCTCCCCACCCCAAACCAATTGGGCTTTCTCGTCAGCAAGTGGCAATGAAATCACCCCCCAAAACAAAGATTCAGAAATAACCAATATAAAAATCACAATTTGAGACTTCAAGCCACGAAGAATATTCAATTTTAAACTCAGGAAGACTATCAAAAAAGTGAATGTTGGGATGAAATTACAGAGACGTGTGAAGAAATTTCATACCTGGAATTTGGAGAATTAAAATCAAAGGAAGGAGAAGAAAGTTACAGGCTCCCGTGAAAATTGTGCTCCTACTTCTGGACTGAAAATCCAACCATTCAAACTAGCTATTGCCAAAATTCTGTGGTTATCCCGCCAAAAATTCAAATAGCGGTTAACTCCTAATTCCTTGTGAAACTCAATAATGAATATTCATTAACTGTTTTTCGTAAATTTATGTAGCGAGCTTTGGTCGGAGTGATTTGTTTATTCTACCATATTTTGATTTTATTGTTAGGGCTCGTTTGGTTGGGAAATAAGTTATTTCAGGATTAATTATTTTGATTCATTAATTATCCTAGATTATTTCGGAATTGTTATTCCACATTCCCATAGGGTTAAAAAGAATACTACAATCCCGGAATAACTAATCTCAGGATTAGTTATAGCACGAATTTATCCCAACTAAACATGGGATAAACTCATCTCAAATTTAATCCCGAAATTAATTATCTATTATCCCTCGTACCAAACGAACCCTTAGAATGATAATATATAGTAATTGATTTTACTATAGATCTCTTATCCTTTTCTTGGAGTTTGTGGACCTCTATAAATTGAGGATCATACAATAATACAAGAGCATCCACAATGTAGTGCTTCAATTTTTTAAGTGTTGGTTAAGAGGAGAATTTTCACCCCATATTTTAGTATTCTTTTTTATATTAATAAATTTTTTCCGTGAATGTATGTCATTTGATTGAACCCCATTTTAATATTCTCTTTTAGTACATTTTTATTTTTATCGTCTGATTTATTATCACTAATATTTATTTTATTAATTTATGTCTGACATCTTGTTATTTCGATCCCAACAAACTTGATGCTCAAAATTTGACCGTTGGGTCATTTGTTCTGAGCACACAGAATTTAATATGCATAATAGTTTTGTAATATTATTATAATAGTGAGTGAGACCAAATTTTGTATATTTAAAGGTTTATAGTTTCTGCCGAATAGGTGTTAGGAGGAGGCACATGATGATAGAAAGCACTAGCACAACCTTCATAATGTTCTTCATAGTTTTTCTGCTCAGATAAGGCTTGTTATACTATCTGATCGGATTTAAGGATATGTAATGGTAGTGTAAAAGTACTATTTATATTTTGCCTTATCGATTCAGGTGCATGTTTTGGGAAGACTCAGAATTTATGCTTTTTGTGGATGTGATGTACAAGGAAAAAGAATTGATCCAGTTGCTTCTTTGAGAGGGTGTTCATGTGCTAGCAGACTGTTGGAGTTTGGTTATATTCGGGACCAGGTCAGAGTGAATGACTATCAACAACGATCCTAGTGGGATCAAAAATTTAAGGTGCAGCGTCTAAGGATTTTGGGGTCCATTATGTAACTGAAGACCGGGATTTTGTAGTAGAGTGCAAGGAATACTTGGGAAAATTTCTATGTTATCATCGTATCTGCGAGGCAATATTGGAGAAATGGGAGAAACTACTTCGGATTCGTAGAAGATCTTTCAGAACGGGTGTACCAGTTGGAGATGCTATTGTGCGCATAAGGAGGGTATGAGATGGTTCATGGGTATTGAGACGATGTGTTCTCATGATTCGGGTCACTCGGGATGAGTGCTAATAGAGTTAGTTATGTTTTTGAATGAAGCTATTATTATTTCTAAGGCAAGTCAAGAGTAAATTGGAAGAAGTTGGGTCGATTAGTAATGGTTTGAATCAGCGTGATTGTGACAATGATCAGTTCCTTCGGTATGTTAAGTTACAGGTGATTCGTGGTTGTACGTGCAGGCTTGACATCCACCGTAATTTGATTAATTTGGAGGTATTTGATTCTAATGGCATGTTATGTGTAGATGGATCCCGAAAGAGTTATGGTGGTTTAGACCACAACTTGAGGTCTGTATTTTCTACGGCTATGGGAATTCGATTGCGTATTTCCATTGTTCCTCTGAAGTGTGTTGAGTGAAAGAGTTTCTAGATGATGAAGTGTTTATCCTATTAGTGGTTCACGAGTTATGATGAAATTATGGTACTCTCGCATAGCAACATGATAGGTGCAATGAGCGGCATGGAAATTGAAAGTTGAGGATCAAAGTTGAGGCTCGGTGTTGACAAGAATGTCACGAGCTCGGATGAGCAGGAAAGAATTCAGATGTTCAGAGTAAGCTGGTATTTTTTTTAGTGTCACCTTAGAATGGTGTCCTGTGTAAGAGGCCTTGCATACTGATTTGCAGATTCTCGATTTTCTTTAAAACATTAGTACTGTTGGTGGTATGGAGGTGCAAACCTTGCTACATGGCGTGGAAGGTGGTGGGAGTGTATCCCACGGGGAAATCTGTATAAGTGTGACATGGTAGTCATTTGATTGTTAAAGATTGAAACCAAGTATAGAGATTATGGTACTATTGTTAATGTGAGAGTTTATGCCTGGAAGGCGCTCTATTCCTTTGGTTGTGAACTGTGGGAGTTTGTTCCGGATTGGGACGACTGCTCGTGTGTGTCATAAATAGGGCCATCGTGGATCCTTGAAAGGTTGTTGGCCCAGTATGGGATGATCGGAATCGTCTTGGGGTCCGTTGATGGGTCTAATGTGAATGTGTAATATACATCAGGTCGGATGTGTTCATTCAGCATAGCATTGCTTATAGAGGAGTCTTCGAGCGTCGGATGTTATTCCCGTCGTCACTTATTCCATGTAATACTATATTGTGACATGTGGGTTGTGAGGCAGCTTGATTATTCATACATGTGTTGTGGTCCTGTGTAGCTTGTTATGTTATATGAACAGGATGGCTCTCGAGATGCAGGTCATTTATCGCACCTTAGTTGTGCCTAGGTTTTTTAGTGTATGGCGCTATCCGTCTCCCTAAGGCTGTATTTTTTCACTTGGTGTACTTGTGGTCGATATTCGAGTATTTCATAGGCATAAGCATTTTGTCTTGATGGGTACTTCCTTATTTATTGTTATGTGTGGATCAGGTGGAATGTCGCCACAGGTATTGGTTGCATGCCATAATAGTATCATGTGTGGATCGGGTTGCAAGCCGGAACAATGAGATGTTGAGTACGGTTCCCTATATCTATTCTTGTGTATTTTGTTTCTTATTCTGTGAGAAGGGTTCCTCGCGTTTGTTCGACCATTTTATTCAGGATGCGGGCTGGGTAGTTCTTTTCCAGAGTTCATTCTACCTTATGTGTTATATTCAAGTTGTAGCTTGTTGGCTTATTGATGGCGTCATATGAAATTTTTGGTCAGTATTTGAGGTGGCTCATTGCCGGAGCAGCTTGTACTGGTGAGACAAGGTTATTGGACCTGAAATCGGTATGATCAGATTTATGCAAGGTGTATTAAAGAGAGAATGTCACTATTCAGTTCAAAATAAGGTAACGATTCTTTCCAAGTGGACAAACTCCGTGAACTATTGATCTGACGGGTGGTTATGAGTCCATGCGCATCTCTTTCATCGTTGTTGTATTGTGAGGATTAGAACCATGCTTATATGTGTTATCAGGTTACTACGAGCGTCAAGTCATTGAATTACAGTTGTTGTGCTCGAAGGAGGTTTCCTTAGGCAAATGAGTTATGCGGTACGTTGTGTGATGTCAACATGGGTGTATGATCATGTGTGGGTTAAACGTGCGGAGATTGTAACGGTGTTCGTATGTTAGAATCAGGTCTTGTAGAGAAATTCGGAGGTTGGAATTTGGTTCTAAGACTTATTGACTAAATAAAAAGGAGGATCTTTAGTCTTGTTCGAGCTAATGTGCTCAACTAGGTTGTGGTTGCAAGGGTTGGTGCACAAGGTGTTGAACAGTGATTTTGGGACAACTCCGAAGCAGTTCTTAGCACGTTCGAGGATGAACGTATGTTTAAGTGGGGGAGAATGTAATGACCCGATCAGTTATTTTGAGCTCTAGCGCGTCGTTCGGCGGTTTGAGGCCTTGAGTAGATTCACTTCATGTATTACGACTTGTATGTGTAGTGGGAATTGGATTTTAGGAAGTTTGGAGTTGATTCGGAAGGAAAATTCTAATTTCGAAAGCTTTAAGTTGGAGGAATGGACTAAAGTTTGACTTTTGAGTAAACGACATTGGAATTAGGATTTGAAGGTTCCAATAAGTTTGAATGATGATTTCGTGATCGGGCATATGTTCGGCTTGAGTATCGGGTCGCGGGGGCATTTTAGCACTTATTTAAATTGGCATTTTGAAGGTTTTAGAATTTCCTAAGTTTGGTTTGGGGTGGATTTTAGTGTTATCGATGTCCGTTTGGGGTTCCGAGCTTTGGAATAGGTTCGTATCGTGATTTATGACCTAAGCATAAAGTTTGGCGTCATTCCGAAATGTTCAAGTATGAATCAGATGCGTTCGTCGAAGTTTAAAAGTTTAAAGAAAGGTTTTGATTGTCAATTCATAGTATTAATATTATTTGGTGTGATTTGAGGCCTCGAGTAGGTTCGTGTGATATTTTGGGACTTGTTGGTGTGATTGGATGGGGTCCTGGGGGCCTCAAGTGTGTTTTAGGTCATTTCTCCCTATTTTGCTGCTGCTGTGCCTGGTTCTGGTTTCATTCTTCGTGATCGCGAAGGGAGTCACGCGTTCGCGAAGAAGAAAAACTAGTGGCTTCATTTTTGTGCTTCGCAAACGCGAAGGAGGGCTGGGGGTTAGGGGGACCTTACGCTACACGAATGCGGAAGAACAACCGCGAACGCGAAGGAGGAATTCCATCTGGGGGCAATTGGCCATCGCGAACGCGTGAGATTGAACGCGAACGCGATGAAGAATGGGGCCTGGGTAGATTGTTTTAAGTCGGGACAAATTTTCAAAAATTGTGGGATTTTGAAAAAAAACCTAGAATTTGGTATTTTTGGATATTACCACGAAATTAGACATAGAATTTGGAATAAATCATATATTTGAGTTTGTAATGTTATGAGTAAAGTTTATCATCGAAAACTTTTGGAATTCGGGCACATGGGCCCGAGGGTTGACTTTATTGACTTTTCGAGCGGAGTTGGAAATTGTTATAAATTGATTAATTATAAGCATTGGAGTATATTTTGATTGAATTGCACATTGTTTGACTAGTTTCGAATTGTTTGACTTGGAGTTGAGGTGTTAGAGAGGCATTAGAGCCGGTTATGGAACTTCAGAGCGTGGTAAGTCTTGTGTCTAACCTTATGAGGGAAAAACTATCCCCTAGGCGATGTAATTGTTATGTGCTACTAGATGTGGGAGCTACATACACACGAGGTAACGAAAGTCCGTACGTAGCTAAAACATGTTTATATCCGGGTAGACTTAGGACTTTATCATGTAATATTTGAATTATTTGAACTCATTCTGCTGGCTTCATTAATTGAAATTATAATTAAACTTGATTTAGAAATATATACATATATATTAGACCGAGCCTTATCACTTTGAGTTGTTGGCAAGTTATTTGAGAAACGGTAAAGGTTATACTCACTTTGTGTTCATATACTATATCGTAAGCACGTGTCTCGTAATTCGATAATTCCTTTCTTTTCTTGAGGAGCGGGCCGAACGCCTCAGCAGAATTATGTATCACACTCTTAATGGAGTGGGCTGTTCGCCTCGGCAGTATAATAGATGCATCTATGATTCATGTTGTTCGACCCTCGGCAGTGCACACATTATGATGGGATCAGACTATTCGCCTCGGTAATATCATATTTCTTATGTGATCGGGCCGTATGACCTCGGCATAATCGTGTGTTGTATCGCTAACAGTCCGAATACTCCCCAGATTATTCTTCCACTGATGCCTTGTACTTTATATGGTATTTTTTATTCATTTGACATTGGCACTTGGAATTTTCTGAGCTGTTGAGATAGGATACGAGATTGAGAAATTTATATCGTTAAAAGAAAATTTGAAAGATTATGCTGGTTACCGTTTTATCACACTATTACTGGTGTGTTTCATATCTATTTAGGATTTAGCATACTGCTTTATTGGACCTTTAGTAAGTGTCGATATCGACCCCTCATCACTACTTCTCTGGGGTTAGGCTAGATACTTACTGGGTACGCGTTGGTTTACGTACTCATGCTGCACTTCTGCACTAAATGTGCAGGACATGACATGTTCATTTGGTGATCATCTTGACGCGTGGGCGCAGATGTTGAGAAAACTTTATGTGAGCTGT
Organism: Nicotiana tabacum; assembly: GCF_000715075.1. Lineage (NCBI taxonomy): Eukaryota > Viridiplantae > Streptophyta > Magnoliopsida > Solanales > Solanaceae > Nicotiana > Nicotiana tabacum. Next base: position 12,267,539 of record NC_134097.1, on the reverse strand, counting down.
ATTTCAGGCTACGCATCGCAGTTCATATAGTCTCCATCGTACTATTTATTTTATCATGTCTTATTTACATTCTAGACAGATGTTGTATTATTATTGTAGTCCTTAGTAAATGTTCATGCACTTGTGACACCGAATTTTGGGATATACTAGTTGATGCTTACGGTTTTGTATATTATCATCGCCTTTCATTTCTCTTATAAACTATAAATTTTGTACGTTCCCGTGGATTTAAAAGTATAAATTTTCTTCCTTATTAAAATTTATGATTTCGAAAGTAATAAAATGAGTAATTAAATTAATCAATCACCCTTGGCTTGTCTGACGGCGGCGTTAGACGTCATCACGACCTATAGTGAATTTTGGGTCGTGGCAAAAATAAAAAAACTTTTTTATGGATGAAACTGATGAGTGTAAAACTAAAAAAGAAAAAGAAAGAAATATTACTTACTCAACCAATACACAGGTATCCCACAACCAAACATTGTCAATTCTTCCAAATATGTAATTTCACACAGACTTCAAAGCTTCAGGTTCGTGCAGTGACTCGGACAAAAGAGAATATGGAGTGATGGACCACAATACTCTATCCACCAATATCAGGGACGTAGCTAGAACACAACTTCGGGTTCGGCCGAACCCATTAATTTTTGTTCAAATTATGTAATTTATTTTAAGAAATTCATTGAATATGTATAATTTCTTAATTTATATCCCATAAATTTCAAATCGTGGCTCCGCCTCTATCCACCGTGATGTTTGAAGGAGGCAAAATCGACCAAAACTTTTGTTGAGTAGATATACTGTGTTTCCTGTTATCTCAGATTTGTAACAGTGGCCATTTTCCTTGCAGAAAGTTGTTGGACGCCCATGTAAATCTTGAATGAAAAGCTCAATGATTGATTATTTAGGTTTTTTTGGAGCTCAATATTACCTTTACAAAGTGGGTGTTGTGTTTTCTTTGAGATGCGGGAGATTGTTCGGAGGAATAACTTTGAGAGCATTCAGTCAAGTCAATGAATCATGCTACATCTTGAAGTACTGATCAATTGTACAGTTCGAAGAGTGTGGTACATTGACTTTCCGTTGAAATTACATGAGAATAGTAGTAGTATTTAAGTTGTATGTTATTGCAGTTGTATTAAACTTGTAATAATATTGTATGAAAATTGTAGATAAGTTGTATATTGTATATTTAATCGTACGTAATATGTATTTAATTTGTGTGTTGTTGTACCAAATTTGTATGTTGTTGTAGATGTACTAAATTTGTATCAAATTTGTGCGATATTTGTATTCTAATTTGTATGCTATTTTACCATACATTCTTCTTTTCTTGCTAGATTTGCTAAAGAAGAGAAAAGTAGAGATGGCTTCCAAATCGACTTATTTTGCATTGATTTGTGTTTGTCTGAACTGAAACTTGGATATTAATTGAACTGAAAAACTTGGAGTGAAGAAATTTCAAGTTTCACCATTGAAAGCGTCATTGGTTCTCTTTTAGAAATCAAATTTCATCCGAGATTTGAAATTTGTGTGAAAGATCAAATGGGTAACATAGTTTTTTGTTGGAAACATTAATACGAAGTTGAATTGAAAGTTTGGAGGCGATTGAATCTAATTTGCTTAGGCTTGGGGCCGGGTCAAATTTCGATGTCAATTTCTACAAAGAAGATAAGTAGGGTTTTATTTTAGAGCTGTAGCGCCTTTTGGCGGCAAGGGAGATTAGGAGAATATGAAAGAGACGACAGAGAAGAGAGAGAGAGGAGAGGAGAGATGAGTAAAAGGGAGAGAGGATAGAGACCGGATTTTAGATGGAATATTCATAATTTGTAGAAAAAACATGGCAAGCTTTGGTAAATAGAAAATTTCAGATATTTCAAGTGTCTATGAAAAGATCCCTTTCGAATTTCAAAATAACTGGTCTAATATTAAAAATGTAGCCAACTTCTTACTACAATGACACAAAAGTAAGGGTGTGCATAGGTGGTAATGGTGGCAAAATGGATTAAAAAAATAGTTATTCATTTATATTATTCATTATAAAATAGGTTGGATAATGAACTTTTTTAAAAATGGATCAAATATGGATAAGAACCATATAATCTATCTAGAAAATGAATAACCAATGAGTTTAACTTTTACATTTGTAAAAACTCAAATTGGGGTTCCTCAAGCTTGGGACAATCATTTTTAAAAAGCCATGGATAATATGGTTAACCATATTATCCGCCGGTTAACCCATTTTCTGTACGTATTAAATATGATCGAGTCGGATAATTTATCCGTTTTTACATTACCCATTTTCGACTAGCCCATATTCGACCCGACCCAACCCGACAATTTGCCACCAGGTTGATTGGAATTATATATGTACAAGAGACTTTGAAGTGTTTCAGGTGTATCCAAACATAACCCAAGATCTCCTTATAAATATATTGAACATGCAAGAAAATATACTGGACACTAATTCTATGCAAATCACTTCATTAAAAACATGTCTTCTTCCTCCCTCGCTTGCTTACCAAATAATAAAGAACGTACATTATATTATTTTAAGTAAATATATACAAGTGCTCAAAAGTAAACAAATGTAAGATAAGCAAATAAAGCCATAGCCATGGAGGACCATCCAAAGGAGGTAGTAGTTGATGATGATGAGCTGTTGCTTCTTTGTGCAGCACGAGCTGCTGGGACCAATGTGGTAGTTGCACCAGAACCACTACTAGCTTTGGTTCCCCGACTGACCCCGCCAAAGCTAGCTCGACGAGCAACGGTAGGTGTTAGAAGGAGGCACATGATGATAGAAAGCACAAGCACAATCTTCATAATGTTCTTCATAGGTTTTCTGCTCAGATAAGGTTTGTTATACTATCTGATCGGATTTAAGGATATATATTGACAGCTTAAAAAATACTATGAAAAGCTAGAAATCTTGACACTATATCAAGACTCTCTTTGAGAGTTCTTTGACTTTGTTATTGTCTTTCTTTGGGCGTAAGAGAAAAGTTTGAATATGAAGAAACAACAATTAAGCTTGTCTATTTATAGTGTGGCCTGAATAGGGAAAGTCCATTATTGGAATAGCCACCGGTCATTTTTCTCATAAAGTAGAAAGGCAATTTGTTTATATTGTGAATAAAGAATAAAAGGATTTGGTTAGAGAGGGGCTAGGAACTTTCTTTGACACGGTCTGAAGAATTCGCTGAAGGTCCAACTTGAGGACTAGCCGACTAGGAAAAGTCAACCGGAAATCTGAAAACAATATACTTTCTTCGTTTCAATTTATGTGAACCTGTTTAACTGAGCACGAAGTTTAAGAAAAAATAAAGACTTTTGAAATTTATGATCCTAAATAATTCAAAAAGGGGCCCACAGTATTTGTGTGGTTATAAAAGTTTCTTATTAAGAGTAGAGTTGTAAGTTTAAGAAAAAATATTTCCAAATTTAGAAAGGGGTCATTCTTTTTGGAACGGACCAAAAAGAAAATAGGTTCACATAAACTGGAACGGAGAGAGCAGTAAAGAATACACTGAGTTTGCCTCTTTTTGAGCCTCTTTGGAAAGCCACTAAGAAATTGAATTCAGGTGCAACTACACAATTTAGTATGTTTGTCTAGCCAAATAATTACTTGGTTAGTATGAAATTAAGTATAATTGTAGATGTGTAATTACACTCTCTAATTCTCAAGGCGAAGGTGAGAATTTGTGGTAATTACAATGTGTAATTACAAGGTTACTTTTTAATTTCTTTCCTTTTTTATTTTAATTTATTTTAATTATTGTAATTTCGTTTTTATTTTACTTTATATTATTTTATTTTTAGTTTTTAATTTCTTTTAATTTTAAAATATATTTTTCTTTGTACATTATTTATCTTTTATTTCTCTGCCTTTATTTCTTGTGATTCCATGTAATTGCTCGTATATTTTATTTCTTATTTGTTTTATTTTCTTCATTTAGCGTAACTGCGTTATTATTCTAGTTTATAAAACTACACCTCCTAATATTAGAAATAATGAGTCATTAATAAACTTGGCATATTACGAGTAATGTCATTAAAGTAAAATTTTGTTGTTGAATGATGTTATAAACTTATTATGTTTCCTAATCTTAAGTTATATTGTAACTTATTTTTATTATGTTGGAATTTGACATATATTAAACTATTTTTTATTTTTCGAATTTTGAAATTGTGTTATATTTATGGTTCCAATTTACTTGTTTTAACAATATTGTCTTGTTATTTCACATTGCATGTAGTTCATTTTTTAGTTAGAATTGATAGATTAGTTTTGTCAAATATTTGAATAATGTTATGACATTATATTTATAAATATTAATTTATTTTATCAAACATGCATTCCATGATGTTCTTACAAAATATTTGTTTTTAGTTTTTATAATTAATTAGACTAAGTATTATTAATTTGAAAAATATATATAAATTATTTTCAATATCAGTTATAAATATATGATTACTAATTAATGTATATTCAAGAAAAAAATATGCATCTTAAACACTAAATTTAATATCATTTATATTATAAGAAATTATTTATAGGCATATATTTATTATATTAACTTTTATGTTTTGATAATTACTTCATTTAAAATTTAATCTAACTGTATAATTGTACTTGTCCAACCAAATAGTATGCTTATAGTTACACTGTAATTACATTATAACAAATAAATAGGTCATCGTAATTACTATATTGGGTAATTATTACCCTACTAATTACACCAATTTCAATTGCCGCACTGGTGGTTGATCAAACCTGCAAATTGTTGTGGGTTCAAGAGTTTTTTCAATTAAAGTGATAAATTTGAATACGGATTATTTTATTTACATAGTCGCCACTTGAAATTGATTTTTTGGGTATTCCAAGTCACCTTTTATTTGAATCTCTAGTCAAAGAAAAGTTTAACTCTATTATTATTGGTCTGCGAAAATAAAGTCCGGGTAAGAAATTCTGTTGACCGGGGAGAAGGTGTAAGGCATTCTCCGAGTCCCGTGGTTCTAGCACGGTCGCTTTATTGACTACAACTTGGCTTGAATTAATTTTAAATAAACTGTGATTTATTGGTTTCCATGTTTTATCTGTCCGCTTTTATATTAAAATATAAAATTTTCTTTGAAACGAATCACGTGTGTGAATTCGTTATTTATTGTACCAAAATCATGTCACGTGTACGTGCACGCAATTAATAGCATTTTTTTTTATATTTAAGGTTGTTTCGCCCAAAGTTGCGCGAACGCATAGGGTCCAACTCTTCCTAACTTTAAAGCAAGTTTGAATACCATATTTCAAAAAACATGATTAAGTATATAGCATTTAAGGATTAACTTACATTATTATTTATAAAGTTTAAAGGCAAATAAATAAAATAACATGAAATAAGATAAAAAGAACAGAGGGAAGAATAAACCTTTAATGCAAAATTTCCAATTAAATGAGTCTCCAAGAATAGGTACAATAACTCAGACGAACGTCGAACAAGCATAAGCGACGAATAACATCAAACCTAGTGAACAGAGCTCCAACGGAATCCTCGACATCGACTATTGACTTCACTTTTTGGCGTGTAAAAAAAGAATGTTATGAAGTATTTTTTTTGGGTTTTAGGTGATGACTTGCTGGATTGTTTGAAAGAAAGACGAATAAAGAATGACACGAGTAGAAATTCTCTTAGCGTAGAAGAAGAAAAAAAATAATTTCTCTTAATTCCCTCCTCCCTTATTGTTTTCTCCTTCTTCCTAACCCCCCCCCCCCCCTCCTTACATTTCTCTTCTATTTATAGAAAAGAAATTCAGAATTGTTTCAGATTTTTTTTTATTTTATTATTTTTTAATTAAAAAGAATTCCCACTTCCCATTTTTCTTCTTTTTTTAAAAAAACAAAATAATTCTCCACTTTTTTAAATTTTCTTTTTTTTAATTTCCTACTTTTTACTTTACTTTTCTTTATTTTCCACTTATTTTACTTTTCTTTGTTTTAATTTCCACTTATCTTACTTATTTTTTAATTTCTACTTTCTTTTACTTTTTTTTTAAAAAGAAATTCAGCTACATTTACTTTTATTTTTTAATTCTAACTTCTTTTACTTTTTATTTTTTAAATTTTGACATTCTTTTACTTTTATTTTTTTTAATTTCTCACTTTTTTTTACTTTTTTTAAAAAATAATTTCCACCTACTTTTACTTTTACTTTTTTTATTTCATACTTTTAATTTTTCTATTACTGTATTCCCATCTGAAAATTAAAAAAAATATATAATGTTTTCGGTTTTTTTTAAAATTTTTATTTTATTTAAAAATAAAGATAAAAAATAAAAATAATACTAATAGTAATAATTTGACCTTTTAAATTATTTTTAATTCTTACCCTATATAAAAATAATGTAACAAGGCTAAAAAAATATATATTAAATTTCTAAAAGTAATTATATAGTAGAAGATGGTAAAAATTCAAATATAGTTAAAAATTATGGGCTCACAACTGCCCCTCTTTGCTCGAAAACATGAAGAGTTTTCAGCCAAAGATTAGGTGAGCCATGTGACTAATTTTTGACCAAACCGCTATTCAAAAGGAAAAGAAATAAAAGATAGGGTGCAACCAAGTCCTGATTTTGGACAGCCTACATATCTTGGGTTATAGGGGAATAAGGTCACGTGTAGTTCAAGGAGAATGGTGGAATGATGAGTTGAGGAGTCGGGTAAGGTTCCGTCGAGGCTCCAGTCTACGGTCCTGCTATTATATCAAAATAAAAAAGAAACTCAACAAGCCTATCAACTATGAGTTACAAGATTCCTATCTATGAGTCTTCTGAAACTTGATCTTGAGTCTTGACTGGTTCTTCATGCAGACTCTCATCTAAACCTTGATGCTCGCTAGTTGTAGGTGGTAGTTCATTGTTCTATAGCTTCTTCTAATCAAAACGGGACTCCAATGCTCGTGGCTTCAATCATGTCTTGAGCATTCCACATCTTTTCAACTACTTTTGCATTTTGAATTCACTTATTTTTTTTTCTTTTATTCTGAATTGAGACTTCTTCTTTTGGCCATCTCGAACCTTGTGCCTCGTGGTAAAACCTACTCAGGCACCAAAACAAACAAACGAGTGAAATTTTTCTGCCCCAGTTTGCACTAGGAAAATTTCGTGAGTTATTGTAACAAAATTCAAAACTAGTTCTTTATTGAAAGCAATAAAAGGTCGGGAATGTTGTACCCCCCAAAAAATCAGAGACTAGGGAATGGAGAACCTATGTTTAAAATAAAAGAAACTAGGGAGTGAAGACCCTATATTAGAAAAATGACTATGGATTGGTGTACCCTGATACTGTTAAGGAAATGTAACTAGGGGATGACACCCTGTATTACGGAAAAGAAATGTAACCAGGAGTTGGTATCCTGTATTACTGAAATAAAAATGAATCCCCTGTGCAAAAAGGTTCTACATGGGTTAAACTGCGAAAAGCGAGTCTGGCAAAGAGTACTTCTACCCGGAATATGAGCTGGATCCCCATAGGCGAAAAGTTTCTACCTGGGTTAAGCTACGTAAAACAACCTGAGTGAAGAGTACTTCTACCTGAAACTATGAGCTGGATCCCCCTAGGCGAAAAGGTTCTACCTGGGTTAAGCTACGAAAAACAATCCTGGGCGAAGAGTACTTCTATCTGGAACTATGAGCTGGACCCCCTAAGTGAAAAGGTTCTACCTGGGTTAAGCTATAAAAAATAACCTGAGCGAAGAGTACTTCTACCCGGAACTATGAGCTGGATCCTCCTAGGTGAAAAGGTTCTACTTGGGTTAAGCTACGAAAAGCAACCTGAGCGAAGAGTACTTCTACTCGGAACTATGAGCTGGATCCCCCTAGGCGAAAAGGTTCTACCTGGGTTAAGCTACATAAAATAACCTGAACGAATAGTACTTCTACCCGGAACTATGAGCTGGATCCCCCTAGGCGAAAAGGTTCTACCTAGGTTAAGCTATGTAAAACATCCTTAGCGAAGAGTACTTCTACCCGGAACTATAAGCTGGATCCCCTAGGTGAAAAGGTTCTACCTGGGTTAAGCTAAGAGAATAAGAGGTATGAACAGTAGTGATGCATGCTAAAAATAAAGAAAAGTGGAGATTTTAAGGAAACTTACCTTTGGTGACATTTGTCTTTTAGGAGTCCCCATTCTGCACTGTTTTGTTCCTGCTGCAAACAGAGAAAAATTATGAATTTTAAAAGTGGTGGTCGGTTTGTGGCCTTGATATCTTTGGCAGCTTGGCTTTGTGCCCATATTCTTTTGATGATGATTTCAACTTGCCACTAGATGTTTCGTAAATACCACTTGCATTTTTGGCCCCAAGGAGCCTTTGACTTTTCAAACTTTTACATGACGGTTGGTCGCATGGAACTTAACCTTTTCAACTTTATTTTGCCTTTGTGGCATTTCATTTTCGACTTCTTTCCTTCAAAACTTTCAATTCCAGAGCATTGGGGAACCTTTGGATTTTCAAACTTTGCCAAAATGGTTAGACACTTGGGACTTAACCTATTCAACTTCATTTTGCCTTGTAGGCACTTTTAATTTAATTTCCTCCTTTCGAGAGTTTTTGATTTTAAAGCATCAGCCACCATGGCCAATCGGAGTTGACTTGATGCCTCTGCCAACGCTGGGTGCCTCTTGAATATTAGCTTGTATCAAACGAAAACCCTGTAAATCAGTCTTGCTATCCCTTATTTGCCTTAGTTTTGGAACAGAGTTAGACCGAAAGGGATTCAAAGAACAACAAACAATAGAATGGACAATGAATTTAGACAAGAGATACCCCTTTCGGGGGAAGGGAAGAAGGACTTATTTGGAGTATATTCGGACTTCAATGAACATGAAATGCCTTTTGGACTGGATGCCCGATCTGTGTCCACTGTACGACTCTCAGAAATTCATCACAACTTTTGCCTTGAATCGAGAAACCTTGCCTAGGACTGTGTCAATGCCAACTTTTACATTTTCATTCATTTTTTTATTTCAATAATAACTTCCAAGTTCTAAAGAGGGTAATAAAACAAAAGGGAACCGGCTCAAAGGGTTTGCAAAGGGTTGATAGTACTTGGATAACGAGAAATAAAGCCTTCTTCATCCCAACCGGAGAACATTAATGTTATATAAATGATCAAACATAGTACATTTTAACTACACTTGCGTTGACAGTTGTTCCATGGATATTTCCTTCGATGTTTCCCAGGTACAACACCCTCTTTTGGTAGTACTCTCGTTACAATGTATGGATCTTTCTAATCTGGAGCCAATTTTTCCTTAGTTATTCTGATTCTTTGTTTTATTTTCTTAAACTTATCTTCATTACATTCTGACTCTTGAATCATTATTTCAAAGTCTGATAGTATTTTAGGATCTGGGCATGAAGTTCACAAGCATGTCATGTCATTAAAATCTGCATTTAACAGAACTGAAAAGAGAATAAGAAAAGTGACAAGATTAAGAAAAGAGACATTCCTAGACAATGAAATATTAATTTTATTTAATTTTTTTAAATTTTAAAGATAGAAAGGTTTACATCGGAAATTAAGACAATAAAGTTAAACATCTGGATCACACCCTCAAATGATTCGAACACGGAAAGGATAGCAAGACCGGCTATTGAGACTCTCGTCTGATAGGGAACTTTCAGGTTTGGCGATCATTTTTTGACTTTTCTTCTATCTCGGCAATGGCTGCAATGGCCTTCAGTGCTGGATCAAATTTCTTATTTTCACAAATCATTCTGACTACTGGCCCAGTGTTGTGAGCAGGCAAGGGATTGTTTGTCACATCATGAGCCTCCTCGTCCTGAAGAACTATTGCCTTGACCTCGATGAGGTTTTTCAATACTCTTTTGAGAGTCCAACAATCTTCAGTATCATGTCCCATTACTCCGGAGTGGTATTCACATCTATCATCAGCTCGGTGCAAGGGGGACTCGAGGTTTGGCCGGTTCAGTGTCACTGGCTGCAGTAGACCTACCCTGACTAGCTTTTTGAACAAGCTAGAGTATGATTTACCAATAGGGGTGAACTAATTCCTTCTAGGGGCTCTCTTGGGCGAAGATTGTATTGGGGAACATTTGGTTGGGGATTATATGAAGCTTGGTAGGGACGGGTATTTTTGGGAGGTGGAGCTCAATTTTGTGTATAATGTTGTAGCTGCGTGTAAGATTACGCGTTCATCACTGCATAGGGATGCGGTGCCACGACATAAGGAGCATCTTGATGGGGATAATAGTGTTGTGGGACCTCAGGAAGCATATATGATTGGTTGAATGTCATGCGGGGCCCCTCGAGCTGGAAGCTTTCATGGCTCTCTCTTCTCTCCCGTTTCTGCTCATCAAACCCCCGGAACTATTTTGAACGGTCTGTGATGCAGCCTTAAAAGCAGCTTGACTCAAGATTTGGCCCGTTTTCAAACTATTTTCGACCATCTCCCCAATTTTGATAGCCTCAGCGAATGGTCTACCCATAACAGACATCATGTTCTAGAAATAATCATGCTCTTGAGCCTCTAGAAAAATAGTGATCAACTCATGATTATCCATGGGTGGCTTAACTCTAGCCGCTTGCTCCCTCCACTTGATGGCATACTCCCTAAAGCTTTCCGCCGGTTTTTTCTTCATATTGGACAGGGAATTATGATCTGGTGCAATATCAATATTGTAATGGAATTGTTTGACGAAGGCTTGGGCCATGTTGTCCCAGACATGTCAGTGAGAGATATCTTGGTCAATGAACCATTCAGAGGCTACCCCCACAAGACTTTCTCTAAAATAAGCCATCAATAATTCTTCTTTTCCACCTGCACCCCTCAGCTGGTTGCAATACCTTTTCAAGTGGGCGATAGGGCCGCCGTGTCCATCATACTTCTCAAATTTTGGGGTCTTGAACCCTGGTGGCAAATAGATGTGAGGGAACATGCATAGATCACTGAACAAAACACTTTTGTTACCACCTAGTCCTTGTATGTTCTTTATATTTTGTTCAAGACTTTTTATTTTCTTGGCCATCTCATCTGGCTCACCTGTCTTGGCAGGCTTTTCATTTTCTACTGGTGACTCGTACTGAGGAGTCTGATTGTATGGAGCTGAGACCCTAAAATCCATATTTGGAGAGTTGTATTGGCCATCATAAGCCTGAGGTAGTGGCTCGTTGTTTGGCCTCGTCACAGGAGGTGGTGGCAGGATTGTATATACTGGTGCGCCAGACACGACGAGAGGGGTGTTCTTGACCGGTGCGACTGGAGGTCACATATTAGAGGTACCAGGGGCAGCATGGAGGGTGTAGTTTGGCACATACCCTGGTGGTAGAATGTGATCGCTCACTGCATGGAGCAGTGGTTGAGTAGACCGGGGTACGGTGGAAGTTCCCTCTGAGGGACCCTGGGGTGGAGGCTGACCAGAAACCCAAGCTTGATATATATCAGACAATTGTTGTCTCAATTTTTTTACTTCCTCTGACTCTTGCTCAACTGACGGACCCTGGGGATTGTCACTGACCAATTCGATTTCATCACTGTTATCCATTACTACCGTTCCTTTTGATCTGGTGAAGTAATAATGTGTTGCCAGTTTCACCACAAACCAATCACCTTAATCTTACTATATAAGAGACAACAAACATGTTAGGATCAGGCATGTTTTTAGATATGAATCACATGTAATATGCCACGCTCCTAACATTATCACCATTATTTTTTTTTACTCACGCCTCATTTTGATCCCTTATCTAAGAATCATTGAAATATATTTTGATCGAACCTTTTGGGGGTTGCCTACGTATCATGTCGCCGCATGCATAAGATCATTACGTAGTTCAGGGAGATCGGGAATAGACTGACCCATTTTTCCTTTTCTTTTTTTTTTAATCTTTTTTTATATAAAGACTTTTAAATACTTTTTTTTGAGTTTTTTTTTCTTTTTATGGAATTTTGAATTTGTTTTTAAAAAGAAGGAATTCTACAGAAGGAAGAAAATATTTTAGATTTTGATTTGCAAATTATTTTTGTTCTTTTTTTTTCGAATGAAAGACTTCGGAAAAGAAGGAAAATATTTTTGGATTTAATTTTTTTTTTTTTGAATTTTCTAAGGAAAGAATTCTATAGAGGGAATCAAGGAAAGGAAAATTATTTTTTAATTTTTCTTTTTTAAAAATTATGGCCGGAACCGATGAGGTTTGCCTACGTATCTCACATCCGGTGAGAATCAGACCCGCGTAGTTCGGTCGGTTTTGACACAACAGGGAAAACATGATTTTTTGACTCATTTTGAAATGACTTTTCTTTTTCTTTTTTTTTTTTCAAAATTTCGACAGAGTTTCTAGATTTTTCAAATACAGGGATTTTTGGAAACCGGATGAATTTTCTCTCTCCTACTTCTCTCTTCTGCCTTTTCTCAATTTTCTATATTTATTCTAGCAGCCGGTCAACATGCAAATCAGATCAAACAAAATGCACAAATAGCACGTAGGATGCATCACAATGGTCTTTTATTTTTGGGTACACCTGTCCTAGACGGACCCAACCCCTGTGTTGAGTCCCCAAAGTCAAATGCATGTGATGCAAACAAATGTTCCTACTAGGGATCTGGCATGAGGCTAGGTTATTCTAGGTTTAAAATACTGGAGGGGGGAGGGAGTGTTTTAGACCTGGCTTACCCAATCGGACAACTCGAGCCGAGTTGGGGGCAACGTACAAGGAGCATAAAAGTCTACCCGGCCCAGTTACTGATCCAGCTTCGTTCTATTTGGTGTGACCACTAACAGAATAGTGGGCCACACGCACGTGTGCACCATAAATTCAGAAGACTAAGAATGAAGGTGTAAGAAGGCAGTTTATATATATAATATCAAAGAGGTAAATGAGCGGCAATTAGCACATTAGGCCCACAAATACAGTAATATCAACAATCAAGAAAGCCAAATATAGATCACATTACAAGCTCGAATTCTGAACCCTGAACCAGAAGTTCTGGATTATTTTCCCCAGTAGAGTCGCCAGAGCTGTCACACCTCTTTTTTGCCCCAAAAGATATATGTGTTATGGATTGTTGTGGGTTAAAGAGTTTTTTCAATTAAAGTGACAAATTTAAATATGGATTATTTTATTTACAGAATCGCCACTTAGAATTGATTTTTTGGATGTTTCAAGTCACCTTTTATTTGAATCCCTAGTCAAAGGAAAGTTTAACTCTATTATTATTGGTCTGCGAAAATAAAGTCCGGGGTAAGGAATTCTGTTGACCGGGGAGAAGGTGTAAGGCATTCCCCGAGTCTCGTGGTTCTAGCACGATCGCTTTATTGACTACAACTTGGCTTGAATTAATTTTAGATAAACTGTGATTTATTGGTTTCCATATTTTATCTGTACGCTTTTATATTAAAATATGAAATTATCTTTGAAATGAATCACGTGTGTGAATCCGTTTTGTTTATTGTTCCAAAATCATGTCACATGTATGTGCACGCAATTAATAGCATTTTTATTATATTTAAGGTTATTTCGTCCAAAGTTGCGCGAACGCATACCTTAATTTTAGTTTTGGGAATCGTAATTATGTCACGCGAACGTATACATAATCACGATGATTCAATTAATTATAAGTACGCCTAAAGCATTCTAGCACATTCATGATTTGTTTCTTTCCTAAGTTTGAGATTATTGTGAAGGCCATGAATTATGGAATTACTTGTGGAAGAAGTGTATGATTTTAGATATTTGAATAAATAAACCATCATATACCAATACCCTACAACCCAACAATTGAAGCCCAAACTCATTAGGATCCAAATCTTCCTAACTTTAAAGCAAGTTTGAATACCATATTTCCAAAAACATGATTAAGTATATAGCATTTAAGGACTAACTTACATTATTATTTATAAAGTTTAAAGGCAAATAAATAAAATAACATGAAATAAGATAAAAAGAACAGAGGGAAGAATAAACCTTTAATGCAAAATTTCCAATTAAATGAGTCTCCAAGAACAGGTACAATAACTCAGACGAACGTCGAACAAGCATAAGCGACGAATAACATCAAACCTAGTGAACGGAGCTCCAACGGAATCCTCGACCTCGACTATTGACTCCACTTTTTGGCGTGTAAAAATAATGTTATAAAATATTTGTTTTGGGTTTTAGGTGATGACTTGCTGGATTGTTTGAAAGAAAGACGAAGAAAGAATGACACGAGTAGAAATTCCGTTAGCGTAGAAGAAGAAAAAACAATTTCTCTTAATTCCCTCCTCCCTTCTTGTTTTCTCATTCCCCCTCTCCCTCTCTCCTCACATTTCTCTTCTATTTATAGAAAAAAAATTCAGATTTTTTTCACATTTTGTTTTATTATTTTATTATTTTTTAATTAAAAAGAATTCCCACTTCCCATTTTTCTTCTTTTAAAAAAAAATAAAAAAATTTCACTTTCCTTTACTTTTATTTTTTAATTTTTCACTTTTTAATTTTCTTTTTTTTATTTTTCACTTATTTTACTTTTCTTTTGTTTAATTTTCACTTATCTTACTTTTTTTTTTTAATTTCTACTTTCTTTTACTTTTTTTTTAAAAACAAAATTCAGCTACATTTACTTTTATTTTTTAATTCCAACTTCTTTTACTTTTCATTTTTTAAATTTTCACATTCTTTTACTTTTATTTTTTTAATTTTCTACTTTCTTTTACTTTTAAAAAAAAAGCAATTTCCACCTACTTTTACTTTTACTTTTTTTATTCCATACTTTTAATTTTTCTATTATTTTATTTTCATCCAAAAATTAAATTTTTTTTTATTTTTTTCGGTTTTGTTTAAATTTATTTTATTAAAAAATAAAGATAAAAAATAAAAATAATACTAATAGTAATAATTTGACCTTTTAAATTATTTTTAATTCTTACCCTATATAAAAAAATATAACAAAACTAAAAAAATATATATTAAATTTCTAAAAGTAATTACATAGTAGAAGGTGATAAAAAATCAAATATGGTCAAAAATTAGAGGCTCACAGATGGGCAATGGCAGAATGCTTGTGAACAATTGAAAAACTTAGGCCTGGGTTAGATATACAATGTATCAACTGGGATAAACCTGTTAGATTTAAATTGAACACTAATGGATGCAGATAAAGAAATCCAGGAAATTCAGGTGGAGGTGGCATATTGAGGGATGATACGGGAAATCTTGTTATGGCATATGCAGAATTCTATGGTGAATGCTCTAATAATATGGCAGAAGCAAAAACAGTTCTAAAGGAGTTCAATGGTGTATGGACAATGGGTATACTGAACTTATGGTAGAATCGGATTCTATGATAATAATTGGAGTGATCAATGGATCAATGGCAGCTTCCTGTCAAGTCAAGCATATTATCAAGAGGATTAATGAACTTAAAATGCAAGGGAACTTCTCTTTTCGACACTGCTTTAGAGAAGTGAACGTTATGGCTGATTATTTAGCTAACCTCGGGGAATATACAAAGCATAATTTCTTCTTCACACAAGATTTAACTCTTCCATTAAGAGTTGAAATCTAT
Organism: Nicotiana tabacum; assembly: GCF_000715075.1. Classification (NCBI taxonomy): domain Eukaryota; kingdom Viridiplantae; phylum Streptophyta; class Magnoliopsida; order Solanales; family Solanaceae; genus Nicotiana; species Nicotiana tabacum. The sequence goes on along the minus strand of NC_134097.1, from coordinate 12,251,973 downwards.
ACGAAGAATGACATTGAAGGAATACCATGCTTCAGGATTAGAGCACAAAGGAAGAACTTCACTTTTGATTATGGTTAAATTCATATTGTTGGTTGTCCAGGTTTTAACCAGCATCTCAAGTTCAAATTGTAAATTGTAAAGGACGAGTCCTGCACTTTTAATTTTCAACACAAATGTTTTATTTCATCATCTAGGGGGCATATTTTGTACAAGGATGAAATTCACATCTTACATGTAACACAAGAGGGTTTAGACAAATATCCAACCCTTTCCTTGTAATTGTATAACTTTTAGAGTAATGTACGGGTTGGGGGGCAAAATCCCCATCAATCTAATGGAGTTGACAGAAAAAAAAGTGTCATAAGGAAATTTGACCGTTGGGTCATTTTTTCTGAGCACACAAAGTTTAGTTGTCTGAATAAGTATAATAGTTTTGTAATTTTACTATTATAATGGGTTAAATTTAGTGACCATACTAAAATTAACCCTTAAACTGTTTAACTCAGTTAGATTACATACCAAAAGTGCCTAACGTGATAATTTAAGGATATCAATATAGTCCAAACGTAGTACATGGAATTATTTTGGTAAAAACTCATACAAGACTTTGAAGTGTTTCAGGTGTATTCAATCATAACCCAAGGTCTCCTTATAAATATATTGAACATGCAAGAAAATATACTGGATATTAATTCTATGCAAATCACTTCATTAAAAACTTGACTTCTCTTTCTCTCTCACTTGCTTACAAATAAATGAACGTACATTATTGGATAGCTAACAAGATATTTTAATACAAGATATCTTAAGTAAATATGTACCTAGTGCTCAAAATTTAAACAAATGTAAGGTAAGCAAATGAAGCTATAGCCATGGAAGACCACCCAAAGGAGGTAATAGTTGATGATGATGAACTATTGCTTCTTCGCGCAGCACGAGCTGCTGGGACGAATGTGGTAGTTGTAGTTCTACTACTGCCACCACTAGAACCACTACTAGCCTTGGTTCCGCGACTAACCCCGCCAAAGCTAGCACCACGAGCAACGGTAGGTGTTAGGAGGATGAACATAATGATAGACAGCACAAGCACAACCTTCATAATGTTCATAATTTTTTTGTTCAGATAAGATCACTTGATATACTATTTAGTCGGATTTAAGGATATGTACTAGCAGTGTAAAAAATTCTGTAAAAAACACTATATCAAGATTCTCTTTGAGAGTTCTTTGATCTTGTTATATTCTTTCTTTGGATGTAAGAGGAAAGTTTGGATATGAAGAAAGCAACAATTAAGCTTGTCTATTTATACTGCGGCCTGAACACGGAAAGTCCATAATTGGAATAGCCACCGGTCATTTTCTCATTAAGTAGAAAGGCGCGCAATTTGGTTATATTAATAAAAATATAAAAGCCAATTTGGTTAGAGAGGAAATAGGAATTTTCTTTGACACGGTCTGAAGAATTAAGGTCCAACTTGAGGACTAGGAAAAGTCAACCGAAATTTGGAAAACAATATGGTAAAGAATACACTGAGTGATTAGATATCAAAAATAAAGCCTGGCATGTAAAAACAAATTAAGGTTTATATATATTATTGATGTTTTTATCAGTTTTGATATCCCTATTTTTTTGTTATTACTTATTGTTACAGAACTCCATGCTAAATGGTTTGAAGGGAATAATGATCTGAAAAAAAACTACCACCTTGCACCGGAGTTCAAGTAAAAGAAGGAAACTTTTGAGTTTTGAAACCTTGGTGTTAAATATGATATAATATTTGTACGGCGATAAGATTTTTGACACTTATACATGATCTTGTGTGGCTATAAAACCCTCTCATTAAAGGTTAAATTAAATGAGAGTTTCAAGTTAATTAATTTCAAATATAAAATTATATCAATCTTTTTGAAAGATTGTGCCTAATAAATAGATTGTATCATACAAAAATTTATTTAACAATTAATAGGTGAGAAACTTTATATGACCAGGTTAAAAGAAAGTCTGAAAAATTGTTCAATAATTAGAAAAATAAAGCGTTGACCACTTCCAAACGTTTCAAAATTCGAATTAATGTATTCCTGCTTATTGTATCTATATCTAAGGATATTATTTTGGACTGGCGTTCTATGTTGAAAGTGAATGGCGGGATGTCGGACAAAGCTTATCCTCATTTTACAAGTTGTCTAGTAGACACAAGTGGTCTTTAAAGTATCTTTATATGCACGATTTGCATTTATTAGCTAAGATGCAATAGAAAACTATATGATACCATTATAAACATACCGTTATTCAAAATGAATTCATATCCTATGATCGGTAGTGGTGATTTCTTGAATATGGGTACACCACTTAAAAAAAAAGTACTAAGTAGGCATTGATCCATATTTGTTTGAGCAAATAATTCAATATTTAACCAAGTACACTATTAAGTCTTTTGGAGTATGGGTGCCAACAGATAGTATTGACCAATTCTAAAAAATATGTACATAAAATACCTAGTTTGGCAAGAAATTAGGGGTTTACGTGCCCCACGATTTGGGCTATAAATGTGATGACCCAAAAGGTCATCTTATGTTTTAGAACTCGAATATGCGCTCCTAAGCCTTAAAAAGCTCATTTTTGCCCTCCTCGATTTGCGTACACAATCCGGGCAGGTTTCCGCAAAGTTTTTATGTTAAAAATTGATGAAAACGAGAATTTATGCCTTAAAAATAATTTTAGTTGACTTCGGTCAATATTTTTGGTAAACGGGTCCGGATCCGTATTTTGATGGTTCCAGTGGGTCCGTGTCGAATTATGGGACCTGGGCGTATGCCCGGAATCGAATTCGGAGGTCCCTATCTCAAGTTATAAATTTTTGATAAAAATTAAAAGTCTGAATATTAATTATTTTTAAGAATTGATTGATGTTTGGCATTGTTAGTGCTGGGTTAAAAGAGAAGGAAATAACTAAGACAAACTAGATAAAGTTGCAGTGACAGCCTCCACGAACAATGCGGTGGCTCACTTCAGCAACAGAACCGGCCCTAACGAACTCTTCAGTCACTAGCTTTATCGTTAGCAACAGTATTTGCATAGAGATGTAGGTAAGGAGTGAGTGATACATAAATATAATCCAGTAAGAACCTCGACCCGCCACTTCGAATACCTCTGGAACAAGTGTTACAAAATACAAACACACCACAAACAAGAACGATATAATAAGTACGAAAATTATACAATAACTCAATATATATGTATCAAGAGTTAATAAAAATTAACTAACAAGGATACACATATCTTAACACCGTACACGGTAAGGACTTGTCATGATTGTAACCAACACCTTTACGAGTCTACAACGGCACCACAATACCTCAAATATGTAACAGAGCATACACAATGCTCATTGAAGAATACACAATGCCCCAAATATATCAAGAAGTATACACAATGTTCGGGTGATGTACAAAGGCATACACAATGCCCCAATATCATGGCTCACAACCGTATCAAACTCATCACCATGACTCACAGTCGTATCAAAGTATTAAATTCAACATCATAGCTCACAGCCGTATCAAATTATTAAACTCAACACCATGGCTCACAGCCGTATCAAAGTTTCAAACTCATAATCATGCCTCACAGTCGTATCAAAGTATCAAACTCAACACCATGGCTCACAATCGTATCAAAGTATCAAACTCAACGTCATGGCTCACTGTCGTATCATGCCATCAAACAACTTATAAAATAATTTTTTTTGTATTTTTCATAAAATAATATATTTACGACTAGTCTAAGACCACCTATTTTGCCAAGCGCACGCTTGTCCCAACACATGGACCAGAAAGAGAAAACACAGTTCCAAAACCGGTTTTAGAAAAGCAAGCACCAAAGCTTAAAGTGTCACTTACCTCGCTAATAAGAAGTTTTCCAACCTTGCAACGTCTAGAAGACCAACCAATGGCCTCAATCTATTCAAAATATTGAGTAACACGTCCTAATTAATCTAGGTAAATAATTTTCATAATCTTAGAACAAGTCAAAATCAAATTCAACCCTGGTCAAATTACTAAAAATCTGCATAAAATTATCAAACGCAGAACGTGAATGCCGAAGCAGTGCAACTACAGATCGTGAATTTCTGATGCAAAGTTACTGCGTTCTAAAATCCCAAAACTTAAATCATTATTACTACAATCATTATGTAATCATTAGGTAATTATTAGGTCATCACTATTCCAAACTGAAGACACCAAAACCGTGTAATAGCAAGACTTCGAAACTGTGTAATAGCACTATAGCAGAAACCAAAATGGGTACAGTAATTCTTTTCCTAACATTGTACACATAAACCCACATTTAATTCCAAGTAATCATTGTCATATTATTTCCTTGTCCCCTAATGATAGACTACAAACTAAATTATGTGTAAAGTTAATTTCATGTACTACTAATAGAGAATAATTACCTGATTCTAGTTTCCTCCCCAACTTTCTTCTCCAATTATGATCGCCGCCTCTGTTTCCCTTCGTTCCAATTTTTCTGTTTTTTTTTCCTTCTATTTATTTATTATAAGACCAAAATTACTCCTTTTCCTACATCTTAGGTCTTTGTACATGGGCCAATAAGGGAAATATTGTTGATAAATAAATATAATTCAAAAGATATTTTGGAATAGTACGTGACTTCTTGCATGAAGTCTATGTCCATGTGGCAATATCTTCAATGAAACTTAACCAATTGTCATGCTAAATAACAAGTGGCATATGTGTGGACAAGTGTATTAGTATCCAATACACTTGTCTTATTGCTAGCCCTCTTTAAAGCCTATATATAGGCACACATTATACTTGAAAAGATCATCACAAACATTCCCTTTCTTTCCTTTCCTTCTTACACGTTTTGGTCAGTATGCTTTCCAACCAAAGCCTTAGTAATCTCCACTAATCATTAGCTATTATTCCTTAATAGCTAGCCACTGAAAAATAAAGAAAACCTTTATTTTTTCTTTAAGAAATTTCTATTCTAATTATTCCTTAAGATTTGCTGGTGTATTATTTAATTTTGTTGATTCCTGTATCCACTAAATAAATAGAGATAGGCTTGTTTAATCCTGGAAATATATTTCACATTGCTGAAATAGTTTCTTAGGACATTGCCTAGCACGACTCAAGTCAATCCGTGTGTTTTCGCTTACAAATAATATCATTGCAGTATTATTATCGTTATTTTTCGATGTCATTTCCCTACAATCTAAGAAACTATTTCAGCAATTAATGCTACTACGGAAATTTTTGATGGTGCTACCAATTTTGGTATTGTCTCCGCTGCAACTGTTCCAACTGTCCTGCAAGATGTCCATAGTGTTGCAAATACGTTATTGCATCCACAACTTTGACAGACACTAATGTCAAAACACAGGTATGTGAATAGACATGGTTATATATCCAATGCTAATATTAAAACCTTCAAGAAAAATGCACCTCAATGCAAGAGAAGAGTTGGGATAAATGATAATCTCGCTAAGTCAAAATTAAATTTGACTAAAGAGGATAATATAATTATTGTGATCATTTTCCAAATAAATAATGTGGCCAATGTAAGAAATTTGGTGATAGACTCTGGTGCTACTAGGCACATTTGTGCAAACAAAAATGAATTTTTGTCTTACACCCAAATTGAGAAGGGAGAAGAAACTATTTATCTTGGTGACTCAAGGACAACTCGTGTTCTTGGGAAAGAAAAAATTCTTCTCAAACTCACATCTGGTAAAACTCTAGCATTGAGTGATGTATTGCATGTTCCTAATATACAAACCAATTTGGTTTCTGTGGGATTATTAGGAAAAATTGGAGTGAAAGTTTCTTTCGAGAATGATGAGGTCGTATTGACCAAAAATAATATCTTTGTGGGCAATGGATATTATAACCATGATTTATTTGTGCTTAATATTTTTTATACTAGATATAAAAATGCATCTTCTTCTGCTTATATAGTTGAGTCAATTTCTTTATGGCATGCTAGAGTAGGAAATGATTTCAACATAGAGGTGAAGAATATTTTTCTTTGAATGATTTTTGTGAAACGAATGAAATTATTCATGAAGTAACTTCGCCTTATTCACCTGAGTCAAATGGAGTAGCTGAAAGGAAAAATAGAACATTGAAAGAGATGATGAACTCTATGTTAGTTAGTTCTAATGCTCCTAATAATTTGTGGGGTGAACTTATTTTATCTGCATGTCACTTACAAAATAGAATACCACATAGAAGAACTGGCAAAACTCCTTATGAATTGTGGAAGGGTTATAAAAATAACTTGAAATATTTAAAAGTGTGGGGGTGCCTTGCTAAAGTTCTTTTACCCGAACCTAAAAAGAGAAAAATAGGTTACAAAACTACTGATTGCATATTTATTGGATATGCGGAACATAGTGTTGCATATAGATTTTTTGTTTTAAAAAGTGATGTGCTTGATTGCAATATTATAATTGAGACAAAGAATGCTGAGTTCTTTGAATATATTTATCCATTATCTGATAAAATATTTCATACACCTGTTGAAACAAATAGTGAAATTACCTCTAATGAGGAATTGAGAAGGAGCAAAAGGCCTAGGAAAGAATATTTTTCTTATGAAAATAATTTTCAAACTTTTCTTGTCGATAGTGAACCATCAAATTATTTTGAAGCTATATCTTCTTCAGATGATAAATATTGGAAAGAGGCAATAAAAGTTGAAATCAATTCTATTTTAAAAAATAACACATAGATTTTAACTGATTTACCTCCTGGTGCAAAGCCTATTGGTTGTAAGTAAATTTTCAAAAAGAAGTTTAAGCCTGCTGGATCTTTAGATAAATATAAAGCTCGGTTAGTAGCAAAAGGATTTTCTCAAAAATAAAATATAGATTATTTTGATACATTTGCACCAGTGACTTGAATTTCTTCTATTCGAATTTTAATTGCCTTAGCTTCAATCCGTAAGCTTTTTATCCACCAAATGGATGTCAAAACTGCATTTCTAAATGGTGATTTAGAAGAAGAAATTTATATGGTTCAACCTGAAGGTTGTGTCTTTCCTAGACAAGAAAATAAAGTTTATAAATTAATTAAATCTCTTTATGGCCTTAAACAAGCTCCTAAGGAGTAGTATGAGAAATTTGAACAAGTCTTACTGAGAGACAGTTTTTCTTCAGTGGAGGTGGATAAATGTGTTTATACTAAAGTGGTAGACAATGATTATGTGATAATATGTCTATATGTTGATGACATACTTATATTTGGTACAAGTTTAAATATTGTGTAAAGTACTAAATTATTTTTATCTTCTAATAATGATATGAAAGATATGGGTGAAGTAAATACAATATTGGGAGTTAAAGTTATAAGGAGTGAAGATGGAATAATGTTGTCACAAGAACATTATGTTGAGAGATTTCTTAAGAAGTTTGAATATCTTAATGTCACATCTGTGAGCACTCCTTTTGATGCTAACTCTCAGTTGAAAAAGAATAATGGTGACTCAGTTGCTCAATCTAAGTATGCGCAGATTATTGGGAGTCTGATGCATTTAATGAATTTGACAAGGCCTGATATAGCCTATGCTGTGTGTAGACTGAGTAGATATACTCATAATCCCAACAGAGATCATTGGTCTGCATTAGATAGACTAATAAAATATTTGAGAGGAACCATGAATTATGGTATCCTATATAGTGGATTTCCTTCTACCTTATAAGGGTATGCAAACTGGATCTCTGATTCAGATGAGACAAAATTCACTAGTGGTTATGTATTCACCCTTGGTGGTGGTGCAATATCGTAAAAATCAGCTAAACAGATGATCATTTCTAGATCGACTATGGAATCAAAGTTTGTAGCTCTGGAGTTAGCTGGTTCTGAGGCTGAGTGGCTAAGAAACTTCTTAGCTAATATCCCTTTAATAAATGACATATTGCCTCCTATGTCTATACATTGTGATTGCCAAGCGACAATAGCTATAGCAAAGAATAAATCTTATAATTGTAAAAGTAGACACATGAAATTGAGACATGATGTCATAAAACAGCTGCTGAGAGATGGAATAATTTTCATTGACTATGTGAAGTCAGAAATAAATTTGGCCTATCCTCTAACTAAACCAATGGGAAGAAAATTAATTCTTAAAACCTTAAAAGAGATGGAGTTAAGGCCGACATGTTGTCAATAAAGATGGTAACCCAACTTATGTGATTGGAGATCCCATGAAGTAGGTTCATATGGGTAATAACAAGTCGATATTGGCACTGATACACTAAAAGAGAGTGCTTGACTGCTACTAAGAGGCTGAGTTATAACTCTTAATGAAATTCATAGTCCTTATGGATGGTGTATTTAAAAGCAGTATACACTTGATGAATTTACCTATATGAGAGTGGAGTGGGCCGCTCCTATGAGATTTTGGCCTAGTCTCTAGAGCTCTCATGAATAATCAGGCACGCGCATGGCCTATTGGGCGCAAAACCACGTTGAACAGCAAAATTACTGGAGGTCGAAATGTGATTGATAAAATCTCTGACTTACAATAAGAATTATTGGTTCATAGAAATATTATATTTTCCCAACAATTCTGTGAGTTAAATTTTATTGATCTAAGTTTAGTTCATATTCCAGAAGACACCAAACCTATTACATTTGGACCATACAAATCCAGCAAATCTTACTCTCTTATTCATTACTCTTGCATTCCTAACATATCTTTTGATGTGGGATTATTGATAAATTAATATATTTCAAAAGATATTTTGTAATATGTGATGACCCAATAAGTCATCTTATGTTTTAGAACTCGAATATGCGCTCTTAAGCCTTAAAAATCTCATTTTTACCCGCCTCGATTTGCGTACACAGTCCGGGCAGGTTTTCGGAAAGCTTTTATGTTGAAAATTGATGAAAATAAGAATTTATGCCTTAAAAGTTAATTTTAGTTGACTTCGATCAACATTTTTGGTAAACGGGACCGGATCCGTGCTTTTATGGTCTCGGTAGGTCATTATCGAATTTTGGGACCTGGGCGTATGCCAGGAATCGAATTCGGAGGTCCCTAGTTTGAGGTATAAATTTTTGATGAAAATTAAAAGTTTGAAAATTATGTTTTTAAGAATTGATTGATATTTGGAATTGTTAGTATCGGGTTCGTATTTTGGTCCGGATCCCGGTACAGGTTCATTATGACATTTAAGACCTGTGTGTGAAATTTGATGAGAAACTGAGTTGATTTGACGTGATTCGGACGTCCAGTAGAGAAAATAGAAATTTTAAAGTGTTTTGAGAATTTCATTTGATTTGGTACTAAATTCGTAGTTCTAAGTGTTATTTTAGCGATTTGATCGCGCGAGCAAGTTTGTATGATATTTTTAGACTTGTGTGCATATTTGGTTTGGAGCCCCGAGAGCTCGGGTGAGTTTCGGATAGGCCACGAGATATTTTGGACTTTAGAAATGTGGTATTTTGCTGCAGCAGGTGTTCTGGCATGTCCTTCTTCGCGTTCGCGAAGGTACTCTCGCGAACGCGAAGAGTAAACTGGGCAGTTAAATATTTCTTGACCAAGTGAGCACGGGGTCGATTTTTTGATTTTTTGGAGGAAAATTTGGGAAATTTAATTTATGAAATGTAATTGATTCCTTTAGCAATATTTGATATTATTGAGTCATTTTTGAATAGATACGAGTGGTTTGGAGGTGAATTCCAAAGGAAAAGTTGTGATTGAGAATTAAGTGGCCTTCGGAGCGAGGTAAGTATTGTGTCTAACCCTGACTTGAGGGAATTAGGAACCTTAGATTATTTGCTAAGTGAAATTCATGTGAGCGGCGTATATGTGAGGTGACGAGTACTTATGTGCCGCCAATTTACCTGTTTTTTTATGTTTTTTTCCGTTTTCTTATATTGTCTCTTCCTATGTCTAATTGCTACATGTTTATATTAGTGTTGTTAAATTGATCGTCATTAGCATGTTTACGGATTTTCTGTAGGTAATCGAGTATTTATTTAAAAGTTGAGATTTATATTGTGGAACCAAATGTTGAAGTAAGGTTTGTACTTGTTATTCTATCTCCCTGTTGTTATTTATACATTGCATCATGGTAAGGGAGAGTGTTAATGCACGAAGAGTGATGCCGTGCCATGATATGAGAGTTAATGCACAAAGGGTGATGTCGTTCCATATTGTGAGTGTTAATGCACGAAGGGTGATGCCGTGCCATATTGTGAGTGTAAAAGCACGAAGGGTGATGCCGTGCCATATTGTGAGTGTAAAAGCACGAAGGGTGATGTCGTGCCATGATATGAGAGTTAATGCACGAAGGGTGATGCCGTGCCGTTTCTATTGATTTTATGGTGAAATTGAGAGTAAAAGCACGAAGGGTGATGCCGTGCATTATTCCTTACTATATTCACTATTCCTGTTGATTCATGGTATATTGACTACTCTGGTGATCATTCTGTTGTAGTTCTTTATCTTGTATTCCCCTCAGTATGTTCCCCTCCCGACATTTTCTGTTTAGTTCTTCATTTCTGTTATTTGTATATACACTGTTAAATTGTACAGGTTGATTTGTAGGTGCCTTGCCTTAGCCTCGTCACTACTTCGTCGAGGTTAGGCTCGACACTTACCAGTATATAGGGTCGGTTGTACTGATACTGTACTCTGCACTTTCAGTGCAGATTTTGATACCGGCTCGGGTTGATCGAGATTTTGTTATTGGTCCGCTGTCCGGAGACTCAAGGTTATGTCGGCGTTCACAGACCTTGAAATCCCAATCTATCTTTTTCATTCTACTGTTTCTTTCATTGAGACAGTTGTATTTCTTTCAAACTATTACTTGTAGAAAATTCTAGAATGCTCGTGAATTTTGACTCCAGATCCGGGTGATAGTAATTAATACAGTTTTATGAAATTCCGCACTTATTATATTTCATCCTAGTTAATTATTGTTATTTACTAAATGGAAATAAGGAATTCGTTTAACAATTTTTCTAACGTTGGCTTGCCTAGCAAGTGAAATGTTAGGCGCCATCACGGTCCCGTCAGTGGGAAATTTCGGATCGTGGTAGAATAGTATGTGGCTTCTTGCATGAAGTCATCTTTTCATGTGGCAATATCCTCAATGAAACTTAACCAATTGTCATGCTAAATAACAAGTGGCATATGTGTGGACAAGTGTATAAGTGTCCAATACACTTGTCTTATTGCCAGCCCTCTTTAAAGCCTATATATAGACTCACATTATACTTGAAAAGATCATCAGAAATATTCCCTATCTTTCCTTTCCTTCTTACACGTTTTGGTTAGTATGCTTTCCAACCAAAGCTTTAGTAATCTCCATTAATCATTAGCTATTATTCCTTAATAGCTAGCCACTGAAAAATAGAGAAAACATTTATTTTTTCTTAAAGAAATTCCTATTCTAATTATTCCTTAAGATTTGTTGGTGTATTATTTAATTTTGTCGATTCCTGTATCCTCTAAATAAATAGAGATGGGCTTGTTTAATCCTGGGAAAATATTTCACTTTGCTGAAATAGTTTCTTAGGACAGTGCCTAGCACGACTCAAGCCAATCCGTGTGTTTTCGCTTACAAATAATATCATTGCAGTATTATTATCGTTATTTTTCGGTGTCATTTCCCTACAAATATATGGGTTCAACCCATTTTTTTACCATTATTTATTGTCTTAGTTATTTTATTATCCAACTTAATATGTGTAATAGTTAATTAGGTTCACTAACCATTTAAATAAATTTTAAAACTCTTAAGTTAATCCGTATATATAAAAATTTGGGTTATTACATTCTCTTCCACTTATCAAGCATTCATCCTCGAACGAGTCAAGAAACATACCTGGAGTATCAAACAAGTGAGGATATTTGCTGCGCATCTCCTGCTCGGTTTCCCAACTGGCTTCCTCCACGGGCCGACCTCTCCACTGCATCTTCACCGAATCTATGTCCTTTGATCTCAACTTCCGAAAAGATTGTGAAATACATTTTGACAATGACATAGCATAATTATTCAGGGAAATTTATACATGGTAGCCGCCTTCAAAAATAATAGTCGGCAATTGTTTGTTTTTTTATATATTAATGTATAATTTACATACTTGTACATTGATGTACATAATCAATGCATATTTTTTTTTAATATTTGAAGCTGTAATTATTTTTGGCCAATCAGTTAGATAAACTAAAAGCCCTAATACTTATGACTCACCAAATAAAAAAAAGTGAGTTTTACATAAAGGTTGCCGAACCTGACACAATGAATGAGTCTCCAAATTCATCTCAAAATAAAGAGTAAAAACAGCAAGATGAAAGACTATTTTTTTACTTCAATTATTCCTGTTGCTACATTGCACAAGATCGCAATGGCAAAAGATTGTCCGATCAAAAATTGAGTAATCTCAGAGGTTAAGTGAGAGTAATGATAAGGAATGGTCGATTGAAAATTGAGTGATCTCAGAGATTTAATTGAGAGTAATGATAAGAAATGATTGATTGAAAATTGAGTGATCTGAGATGTTTAATTGAGAGTAATGATAAGAAATGATCGATTGAAAATTGAGTGATCTCAGAGGTTTAATTTAGAGTGATGATATAAGTGTTAGGTTTCGTGAATGGGAAATGGAAGATGCACCTTTTGAATTGTACCTCTTCATCTCACACTTTCATTATCTATAAATTTAGAGGCTTAGCCTCATATTTTATACATGAAAAATCTGAAAACTTCTCCTCTCTTTTCTATATTGTTGCATTATTTTTCCAAATAAATAAAGTGTCAAATGTGATTTGCTCCGTTTGTTGAGTTAGCTGAAGTTTTGTAATTTCGATTGCTAGTATTACATAATAGTTTTTCAGTTCTATCCTGGGAGTAAGTAATCCATAACCTTGGGCAATAGAGAGGGGATTAAATTCCTTAAGGACATACAAGTAACTTGTGAGCTCGGAATTATTTTACGATTGTTTATTGAACTAACGTTTATTTTTCCTCTGATTTTCTGGTTTCGAACACAGTGATACTAACAATAAGGAATGATCCTTCAAAAATTGAGTGATCTCGGAGATTGAATTCAGAGTATATTTTAATATTCTGGATCCTTATGTGCTTTTTTTTGTTATACTAGCGGCGATAGATCTATTAGTAAACAGGAGCCGCTATCGCTCACCCGGCTGGATGTCAATCTGATGGATGGATAGACGTAACAGTATGATATAAGGAATTGATCGATCGAAAATTAAGTGACCTTAGAGGTTTAATTAAGAGTGATGATAATGAATGATAGATCGAAAATTGAGTTTATTGAGAGGTTTAGGAGTGTTTCTCCTTCTACGAACGCGACTACCTCAAAGGTGAACCAAGTGCTTTCTTGATTACACAAGATCAATGTTTTGAAATAAATTCAACTTTCAGCCATGAGATATGTGGAGCTTTTATTTCAAGTGTGATGCACGTAAACACAAATGAATGAAGGTAACTCTAATTTCCTTTCTCTTTTTCTTCCCTTTTAAAGCTAACAACATGAATGATAGGGAGAGCGCTATATAATTGAACCAGAAGCCGATAGCACAGCTATGGCTTGCAAGAAAAGTGCCCGTAGGATACGGTCATGAGCAGAGACAAAGCCAAGATTTGAAGTTGATGAATTTTGAACTTGTCATGGAACCTATAGCTCTTCTTAGTTATTGGATTATTGGATTGACAATTAAATATTTATAGAATGTGTATTTAACTGATGCACTCAGTCATTCTTACTAACAGAACATTTTTTAACAATATGAAATGTATGTTTAACACTGTTTGTCTTGTTTTTCATCAGAGATGTAAGAATAGACCCTCCCCCCCCCCCAACCCCCCCCCCCCAACCCCCCCCCCCAAAGTACAAACAGTGTTAAACATACATTCCAAAGCACTGGATTCTGCCGAACTCGTGAACCTACTTTTGGATCCGCCACTAAGATTGACTACCTCCAAGAGGGCGAATTTAGTTAGTTATAAACAAAAAATTCAACCTGACACTAAATCAAACAAACAAATGCCCTAATTCTTGTCCACAGGCATCTTAAAGCGACACAAAGGACAAATATGATTTTTCTCAAGCCATTGAACGATACAACCCCCATGAAAAAGGTGCTTGCATGGCATGCGAGTAACTTCAACAACACCCTCTAAAATCAACGTATCAAGACATATGCTACAATTCTCCTTCATATTTATCATCTTTTCCACCTTCACCTTCTCCAGTGCTTCAATTGCATACGCCGATGCAGGAACGGGCACAAACTCACTCTCTTCCAACGATAAGCCTGCGACCTGTTCTATCAACTCATCCTCATAATAATTTTGGTAAGGATTCGGAATAGCTTGAGGAATACGATGAATTATGTCCAGAACGATTGGGATTCTTCTCGCTCTTTCATGATTTTCTTGGAGGATTGATAATGTCTTAAGATCGATGTCTTGTATCATGTCTAGTTGATACAAGAGAGGAACATGCAAACATGTAAGCATTACATGTATATTATCCCATATATCTAATTTGTCATCTATGTCAAAACAAAACTTTTTGACTGTATGATAGTTGAAATGAGTGCGATTGTAAAACCTCCAACGACCATCAGCTGCGAAATAGAAATTGTGGTGCAATTTTTGGATTCGACATAGGAAGAAAAATTTGTCCTCCGGCAAATTTTCATCCTCGCGGAGGATGTCTTTTTGGTGCTCTACTGTCCAACGATAAGGGTTAATAGTACTATGACTCAATTCTCCTGCCATTGAGAATTAGTAATTAATGGGAAAAGAGCAAAGACGGAATCAGAATTTGAAGTTTATGGATTCAGAATTCTAGTCCTTTTAAGTTAGTTATTAATGAGAAGGATTGGCTTAGTAACTAAAGGGAAAAGAGGCAAACTATGAGACAGAGATTGCTAGCTAGCTATACTTGGTTCTTAGATGAAAGAGTTGTGAAGCTAGACTTTATATATAATCATGGGAAATTTTAAAAACCTAATTACGATTGGAAAGGGAAAAAGAAAAGAAAAGCAATTTCAGTTTCCTAATTTGTGATGCATTAAGGGAAAAAGAAAACAAAAACACATTAATTTTTCTAATTTGTGATGGAATATTTTAAATCTACAGCGGAAGTGGTAAAACATTAAATAAACTTCCATTGTCTAAATTTTAAAACCTAATTACGGTTGGTAAGGGCAAGAGAAAAGGAAAGCACAGCTCTTTTTCCTAATTAGTGATGGATATCTCTATGTGTTCTTAATAAAATTTTGTCGCAAGAGAATCGATTTTTATTTTCTAAATGTCCTTAATTATATTTGAGTAAATAGAGAATATTATTTTTTTCAAATAAGTACAAAGCTATCAAAAATTTATGAACATATAATAATAAACTTCGTTTCAATTTGTGGACAAAAGTTATTAAATTTTCATTTTTCACGCATACTAATAGAAATTTAGTGGAGCTTAATTAAAAGTAATTCCTCTTTTCTTTTTCAGTTGAGTTATATTTTTATTCACGTAAGACTTGGATTAGTTACCATCGCTCTAATAATTAAATATCCAAAGATAAATGCACCAAAATCTAATTAAAGGAGCAAAGAAGGAATTTCAAGATTTTACCTTGATTAATACCAGATAAGTTTGATTAATTTGCTACTCTCAAGCAGTCGAGAATAACTTATTTCACGTTTTTTTTTTAAGAAGCTCAAGGAGTTTTTAGCTCGAATGACCCCTTTAAGTTTAGGAGTTTGTACCAAAACTCTTCTAATGAGCTAGTTTTTGAAATTTCGCGTATATGTATAATGTCCATTTTTCTAACATGCTATCGGACTCATTATTTTTTTATTTATCCGATAATGGGTCCATATATTATAATGTATGTGCTCTAAATACAGATTAATTAGCGGTGTTCTCATTTTACAACCAAACAAAAAACATAGCTATTACACCAGTGTCCAAGCAAGCCAATTAGTTTGTCCAGAGGCGGATCCAAGATTTAAATTTTATGGGTTCAACTTTTAAAAATTTAGGTTTGAACTCATTATATTTTTAAAGTTATGGGTTCATATCTACTATTTTTATAATTTTAGTAAATATTTACATATAAAATTTTACTCCGCGTCAAAAGTTATGAATTCAGTTGAACCCATCGATGCATTGCATCCGCCACTGAGTTTGTCCTGTAGAACCAAATATTACCTTTCAAACAAGACACAAAGTACGAGAAAAAAGAAAAAAGTAAATCAGCAAAAGCAAGAAGTATCTTAAGAAGGCAGCCAACACCAATAGGTAGTCGACCATACGCGAATGCCAGTTGATTCAGAAGTCATGGAGCTCGTGTCACGTTCTCAATGAACTTAATGACATTGTTATCACCTCATTGCATTTCAAGGTCTGAAAAGGATCTATATTAATATTTGTTGGCCCTGTCGGTGAACATTAGCTGCTTTTGCTACTGTAGTTTTGATGTGCTAAGACATGGAAAATACCATTCTCGTCTGGTCCCAAGTTGGGACTCTCATTATATATGTGTATATTAGTTCCAAGTTAAATGTCAAGGGTCTATGTACACAAGGTTACTCTTCCAAAGGTTGTATAATAGATGTTGTAAAACAGCAATTTATTTTCCATCAAGGAAATAGGAGGATAAATTTCAACTTTATAACAATCTCATTCATGTTTCAGGAAAAAAAAAAAAAACTCATATTCCTGAAATTTGTAAAAAGAAGCAATAAATCTCTGGAAGATTTAAGTTGTATACGTTGATAGTATAAACAAAACTTGTTATTTTTAAAAATATAAAAAATATTAACATGCAAAATAAAAGCTAATGTAGAAAAACATGATAAAGTATTACAGTAGAATATACCAAATAGCAATTAAAGAAAAATAGTGAACACTAGAGTAAAGAAAGAAATATAAAGGGGTGAATACAATCTCCAAAACAGATCTATGTACATTCCACCTTTCAAATTTAAATGCTCCAAATGAGAATAATCATTTCGAATATATGAAATTTGAAGGTAAGACCCCATATCCTCCCCCAGTAGGGATCTGTCTAACACTGGTCATACAGATAATTTCCTCACAACAACAAAAAAACGATAAGAACAATTAAAAAACAACAACAAGATCAACAAACCTATTAGTAAGAGATTGTAATTGTAATCGGCTTACATGAAGTAAGATTCGCTACCAAAAACGCTCTCTAGAGAGGCGACTAACAGAAACAGTAAAAACATAGACAAAAATGATCGGTGCTCCATCGTCCGGTGTTGAAAATCCACCGGACCAGACCCAACAATCGCGTAACAACCCTGTGCACAAACCCCATGTAGGCGCACCTATTGAGTCTTCCCCATCTGCTGCAACCGTCAACAATGGCGGAACTGTTAACTTGCCAACAAAACGATTGGAGGCAGCTACAACTCACTGCACTGTTTCTGAACCAAATCAACTGATTCAAAGCCATGGAGATTACTCAACACCTCAATTACAATCGATACACATAGTTTCAGACAACATCAATACACGAAGCAACGATTCTACACAGGTGAACAACGACAATAATCAGTTGTTGGTCGCGCATGGGATTACAGATATCCAAACTGTTCAAAACCAATGCAACTCTACTCCAATTGATCTGGATACTGATCACAACCCCTCAAACAACAACAACGATGAACAATTTAATCCAACATGGCAGAACACAGTACACACAGAATCGCATATGCCATTTGTTCGACGAAATACCAAGGTCAGTTTTGATGTCAATTTTGATGAATATATGAATGGTTGTGCTTCACAAAGTCATGTTGAGATTAGTCGTCAAGAGAAGTCACAAGAAAATACAACAAATGAGGGTGATCAAAGGCAGTCACCTACAACAACACATGTTGCCTATGGAGTTCCTGGTATTTCAACTGGCCTATCCCCGGTTGAAACTCAATTGGACAAAAACAATTCTCCATATGGTGCTGAAGGTCACCCGTAAGTCCAGTTTCAAACTCCAGATGATATCATTGATGCTCGACCACTGGCGGAAAATTTGAGAGTTCCACTGACTGCCCATGGAGTTCCTGGTGTTTCAACTGCCTTCACAACAGTCGAGAAAATCTCTATTGATAAAGAAAAGGAACCCGCAACAACTCCTACTACTCAAGTGTATCCAATCCCTACAACAATAAATTTGGCATCTTCAGGTAATGTTTCTGCATCACATGTGTCTAATACAACAACTACTAATTTACCTAGGAATGTCAATGTTCAAACTAATCCCCAACTCAATCAAATACCAATGCGGGCAAATTTTTCTAAGATCTCCACTAACTTTGACAAAGCACCTGCTTTCCAGAATAAAAACACAACTAAGACTAAGCACCATCACACCAAAACTCAAATGTTAACACAAAAGAAACTACACAATATACCAAACACCATAGCCAAACAATCAGTACATCTGCTGCAAACATACATCCAAACATTTTAACTAGTTTTCATATACCAAAGCACACACTCTCTTTACAACCATCTGTAAATGTTCACTAAGGTACCCAGCTTTACTCTTCAAAATCAGCAACCACACTAAACCAAACAGAAACCATTGCCCAGCCACCTAAACTAACTAATTATCCTGTCCCATCACCTCCTACCATAACTCATTCAGTTGCTACAAAATTAAGAGCAAGGCATGCAGCAGAAATAGACCCAATAGAGTTCACACCCCCAAAAATAACTACCAAACAGGGCCAACTAGCTGTCATCTTCACTAAGAAGGACTACATGATAACACTTGCATCCAGATGCCAATATACAATTGTAGGAAAATTCCTTAACACAATGCCTCAAATGGAAGTGATAAGGAGAAGCTTCATAGCACAAATAGAACTAAGAGGAGGAGTTAAAATAGCCCATTTCACTGCTCGCACAGTCTACATTGATCTATACAATGAGTACGCCTATATTGAATGAAATTTCACAGGAAATCCATTGGAGGTATCAAAAGTGAGTTTTGGGATCGTTTGGAATAAGAAACGAGGCAGAACAACCGGCGATCACACAACTATCTGGACAAAAACTTTCATGTACATCCAAGGTCAAAGAATGGAATTACAAGCTTGGACACCCAACTTCAATCCGAATGAGGATTATCCAATTGTCCCCGTTTCGATAGTTATTCCTAAACTACCATGGCATTTCTACTACATGGAGGTTCTATCTGTACTGTTGTCACCTATTGGTAAGTTATTACATCTCGACCTAGACTCAATGCAGAAAATAAGAGAAAATATAGCAAAAGTCAAGATACAGGTTGACTTTGACTCAATTCAGGACTCATCACGTTTGGTTGGGCTTTAATGAAGATCAGGATATTAATGGAGATGGACAATGGCTGAAAATGGTATATGAGGATCTCCCAAAATACTGCTCACACTGTAAGCACTTAGGTCATGAAGAATACTCCTGCCCATGTTAGAGAAAGAGAAGAAGAAGAAGAGAAGAAAAAAGTAGTTGCTGAAACTCCACAAATTCAGACTAAACAGATATCAAACAATACTGAAAGAGCAAATAGAATACAATATCAAAAGGAACAGATCATACAGGGGCAGCACAAGGAACATAACTCCGACGAAAAAGTAGTGGTACAAGGCCAAAATGAAGAACAACATGGCATAATCAAACTTACATCACAACAACCAATAAATGCAAACCACTCCAAGGATCAATGGTAACCTCAGAAGATGAAGAACTTCAAGGGTATTAACCAAAAAACCAAGCAAGAGAAACACAAACAACCTTATGAACAAATGAATGCAAAACAGATAACTACAAAAGTTCAGAACCATGATTCACTAACCAAACCACAAAATGATACAACAAGTGCTCTGGAGAATATAGCAGAACCAAGTACCAAGGCTACTGATATTGATGATGAAACTGATGGAGGTAATGAGAATGTGCATGATATACCTAATGACCAAGAAACTCCCAAGGTAGTTGGTTCCCAACAGGCATTGCAACAGCTTACTCAACCTACTAATCAAAACAAGATTGACATGATTCAACATATTGATACAAGTGAAATAGACCTTGAAAGAAATGGAATTTCTGATATTGTTACTAATAGATAGAATGAATCAGATAACAATGGCAATGACCATATAAATGACAAACATCACAAGCATCAAACAGTGGAAACAAACAGGAATCAAGAGTGCCAAAATAATAGGACTGCTGACAAATCCAGTGATAATCCAAAGGATCCAGGAATTGGTACAAATAATACTGCTATTACTGCTGGGGTAACACCAGCTGTTACAAAGGAAAATACTATTGATTGGGTTCAAAGGAGTTTTGGAATGCACAAGGAAGTCCTTAATGTTGCACTCAACCACTCCTGCCAGGATATTCCCTCACAAATATATATGGAACTGTCTTTAATGGCAATACAACAGGATCTGTACAACTAGGGACTACTGAAGTACAACTGAAAAGTTATGGATCAGGGAAACAAACAATAATCAGAATTGATGATCACAAGGAAAATCCAGTTCCAGAACAGTTTCACAAAGCTTTATCCAACAATTCTTTGAGCAGCAGCACAACTGGAGAATTATTAGCCATTGCTCAACTATTTTGCATATTGAATTGTTCAAGAACTTTTCTAATGTAATTCTCTTGTAAGAGATACAATAGTTTCTTTGGACGATCTCTTGAAATCTTAACTCTACGAATATATACAGCTTCACCCATATCTTTCATCTCAAATTGGGATGATAACCATGACTTTATCTCGGTTATAAACTCCTTATCATTTCCAGCTATAAGTATGTCATCTACATACAATGTTAAAATTATAAGCTCGTTCCTTGATCTTTTCATATAAGCACAATGGTCTTCATCCATCATGGTAAAACTATTGGATACAAGAACATTTTGAAAGCATATATACCGCTGCGTTGAAGATTGTTTAAGGCCATAAATAGACTTCAGAAGTCTACAAACCTTTTGTTCGTGACCTTTTTCAATGAAATACTCAGGTTGTTTTATTTAAATTTCGTCATCTAATTCTCCATTAAGAAAGGCAGTCTTTACATCCATATGATGTAATTCAAGATCCAAGCTTGCAACAATAGCTAGAACTAGCTGAACCGAGGTAAATCGTACAGTAGGCGAGAAAGTCTCTTCGTAGTCTATTCCTTTCTACCGTGTATACCCATTCGCCACCAGTCGATCCTTATATCTCTCAACTATGCCATCAGCCTTGAGCTTAATTTTGAGAACCTATTTGCTCCCAATTGTTTTGCGTCCTTCAGGGAGGTCAACTAGTACTCAAACTTTGTTCACTCTCTTAGACTCCAATTCATCTTCCATTGCTTTTGTCCATTTATCCTTAGAAGGGCACGAGAGAGCCCCTTTTACACTTTTAGACTCGTTTTCTTCTTGTGGGAGCATCATAAATAGTTCACCGCCTTCAATATGAAATCTTCGGCGGGGAATTATTTTACGAGAACCACGTCTTATTTGTGATTCATCATTGTTACCATTTGGATCAATGTTGCTCCCACTCGGATCAGGAACATTCATCCTGCTCCTACTTGGAACAAGATCTGTGACCATCTCGCTCCCACTTGGAATAAGATCTATTTGGTCATTTCCACTAAATGTAGAAGGATTTCATTCGCATCTGATGATGAAGGAGGTCTATGATGAGAAACTAATTCATCATCTACTAAAATTTTCCCACTCAAATGAAGTGATCTTGTACTTCTTGATCCATTATCTCAAATAAGGTTAGGTCTTTACCTACCTCTCCCTTCTTAGGGAACTCATCCTCTAAGAATGTGACATCTCATGATTCAAACTCAGTTACACTCTCACTGTCTTGTTGACCTATAAACACATAACCCTTTGAAGTTTCAAAGTATCTTATAAATATATTTTTCTTTCCCCTCGGGGCCAATTTTCCATATTTCTGAGAGGAATCATGTGTAAAGGCATCACAATCCCAAGGTATTAATACACTCAGGTTGGGTTTTCTTCCGATCTATAACTCATGTGGAGTAGTAATAACTGATTTTGTAGGCACTAAGTTAAGTACATAGGTGGCAGTAAGTAACGCATCATCCCAGTAACTAATTGGGAGATTAGCTTGTGCCATCATTGATCTAACCATTTCTAGGAGCGCTCTGTTTCTTCTCTCCGGAACACCATTTTGTTATGGAGTATTTGGGATAGTCAACTAATGAACTATTCCATTTTCATTACATAACCCATTAAACTGGGTTGATAAGTATTCACGACCACGATCAGTTTGAAGAGCTTTTATCTTCTTGTCTAATTGATTTTTTACTAAGCTCGTATAGCGTTTGAAGCAACTTATTGCTTCTGATTTGGGAAAATTAAATAGACATAACTGAAACGGGTAAGGTCATCAGTAAGTATGATGAAATAACATGCTCCTTGCCTAGCCCTAACATTCATAGGCCCACAGATATCCGAATGGACTAATATATTCAGCTTTAGTCGCCTGCCCAAAAGGTTTTCTTGTAGATTTTCCAGCTAGATAATTTTCATAAGTGGACAATTCCACATGTTTAATGCTGGAAAGCAAACCTTGTTTTGCTAACCTTTGCATTCTTTGTTGGTCAATATGACCAAGTCTAGCATGCCATATGTTTACATCACTATCATATTTATGTGAAGAAACAAACATAGAAAAACTAGCATTATTATTAAATGAATCATAATCCAAATCCATAATAATTAAACCTCCGGTCACATGATCAGAACCAAATAAAGTTGGACTAAAAGTCAACTTGGTAGAATTTCCATGGCAAAACAAGTCAAATCCTAGCTTAAGAAAAACTGAAACTGAAATAACATTCCGGCAAATTGTTGGTGCAAAGAGAACATCATGTAGTATTAAGTCTCGACCACCACGCATGACTAACTTGCATGTATTGATCCCTTCAACAACAACTATATTATTTTTTCCCACATATATCCATTTTACTCCACGTGGAACTCATTGAAATTTAACAAAGGTAGTGTGTTCCCAAGCTATGTGATTCGTTGCTCCTGAGTCTACAATACATAAAGGATTAGATTCTGTTAGAAAAACAGAACTAGAAACACAAAGTTCACTAATTCGAGCATCGTGAAATACCATTCTAGGAGGCTCAGTAGTGACCATTTTTGTCACAATTATAGCATTTCACTTTTAGCAACTTTGACATGTTTGGGACGTCTGTTCTTGCCTTTTTCAGTTTTTTCCCTTTTAGAAGGTTGAGCTTGCTGAGCTTGAGGTAGCCCTCTCTTCTTTCCCCAGTTTCTTTTCTTTGAATCTCTCTTGGTTTTGGAGGTTGTTGCCATGTGCAACTCATCTATGGGCTTTGCAACCTCAAGTCGTTCCTCCTCTAACTCAAGATGCCTTCGGACATCTTCCAGAGTTGTGATTCGCTCATTATTGGTCAAATACATGTTCATATGATCCCAAGAACTAGGTAAAGAGTGTATAACAACTTGGATTTATTTTTCATCAGTAAACACATAACCATCATCTTTCAACTCCCCGATCATATTTGTCATTTGCCTCAGATGTGTTTCCATTGAATGTTCTGGGAGTTTCTTATATGAATCAAATTTGATAGTTAAGGATCGCAACCTTACAGTGGAACATGTACTAAACCTTTTTCTCAAAGCATTCCAAAGATCCATTGCTCTTTGGTGATCCTTAAACTCCCTTAGGATGTCATCATCCAAGGTGCTCAACAACGTAATGCGAGCAATGGAGTTTTTTTTTCTTCCAACTGTCATAGGCTTCACGTTCACACCTATGTTGAGCAGTGTTGCCTTCCTCAGGCTTATTCATGACATTGTTAATGGCCTCCAGAGCCTCTTACTCCTCTAGCACACACTGGACTTTCAAGCTCCAGATTTCATAGTTATCACCATTAAGTTTCTACCCTTTGTTGAGCTCAGCAACTATGTTTTTCGAAGCAGTAGTCATTCTTTAACAAAATAAAAAATATTATGAGGATCATGTAAAAAGAATAATGCAAGGCATGATATTTAAAATACATACATATTATGACACTATAAATCAATTGATTAAGTTAATAAACACATATATTAATCATGGAGTCGAAAGTTCACTATGTGCCCAATCATCGTCCAAGAATTAAAATATTATAAAAATTAACCTATTCAATTATCTAGCGAAGCGTCTTAATCATGTTTAAGACAACATAATTATCTATCATGATTTTATAATCCCATGTGGATCATATAAAGTTAATGTCAAACTAATTAATATTTATTACATGCTATTCAAATTCACATAAAATTTATTTTAATGTTAAACTAATTAACATATTAAACATGTTAAATAAATTAACAAGTATTGCTAATATTAAACTAATTAATATTTAATTTCATGCTCAACAAATTAATATAAAGCATGTGTTAAACTAATTAACAAAAGTAATGTTAAAAGAATTAACATTCCAAGCATGTTAAACAAATTAACAAATAAATATAATGGTAAAAAAATCAACATTTTAAAGCATGTTAAAAAAATTGACAAATAAATTTAATGTTAAACAAATTAACATATTTAATAATAAAAAAATTAACATTTCAAGCATGTTAAACAAATTAACAAGAAAGTTTAATATTAAACTAATTAACATTTCAAGCAATTGGAATAATAAAATTATTATAGTTTTCATAAAAGAATATAAATACTAAATTTATATTCTGAAAATTAAGTCCACATGACTAATTTTATAATCTGAAGTTTATTAAAAAAATAGAACTAAATTTAAATTTCATTTAGGCCATAGTCCAAAATAAAATGACAAAACTTTTAAAATGGGCCATAAGCCCAAATTCTTAAATCTGCTAATTTAAATTGCAGAAATCAGGGTTCTTTTATTTAAATAAAGTGAAATGGGCATTTAGCCCATCTAGACGATTTATCCATAAAAAAATGAGCAGCATATAAGAAATGCAACAAGATGGGCCTTTAGCCCAATATTCTAATACTGCCAACTTTAAAACAATTAAGCCCAGGTGGCTTTAAAACTTCTAAAGCCTTATATGATAGGTATCTGATAATGCCCATACGTATTCTTTTAATGGTTCATAACATAGAAACCTAGTTTCTCCTTCTTTCTATACTCAGCCACCACACATGAAGACTCATTCTTCAGATTTCGTTTATTATTATTATTATTATTATTATTATTATTATTTATTTAATAAACTCTGTTCCTTCGCTTTCACCATTGACGCCGCCGCTGCCTTCTGTGGAAGAAGAGAAACCTTTATTTTATTTTATTTTTTCTTCTTCTTCTTCTTCTTCTTCTTCTTCTTCTTCTTCTTTTCTTCTCTCTTCCATGGCTATGGAGCACCAACCTCCATTTTTATTTGATTCTAAACCGAATCTGAAATGGCTTCAAGAGCAGCCACCATTTGTTTGATGGTAGCCAGCGGTGGCCCTTTAGCGGCGTGCGACGACAATAGACAGAAAAATGGGCTGGGTCCCCAGGAAGGAAGCCACTAGGGGTGGCATAAAATAAGAGATTGATTCTCTTTCTCCTTTTTTTTTACGTTTTAATCGGTTTCTTAAAAACTAATGTAAAACTTAGCTGATTCAAAAGTTTGCAGATCCAAAAGAAAATTCATTGACTGATTTATTACCTCTTGTAAATCAATGTTGAAAATTATTTACAAAGCTCATTGAGATAAACTAAAGTACATATTATTTTATCTATTTATCATATTTGAAAACTAATTTCAAATTGAACTAATAAAAAAATTGCAAAGGTTGAATAGATTAACCTTTCAATTGAACGGTAAATGTACAAAAAAAAAAAAAAACGTAGTTTCTAAATTCATACGGAAATTTAGAATAGTTCTATAATTTTTCGGACCAGAAAACTAGCTTATGGCTCTGATACCAATGAAGGAATATGTTAATCTAAACACATTAGATAAGGCATAAATAGTAAAAGGAGAACTTAAATAGTCTATGGGCCACCTAAACTTGGATTGGATTTTAAAGCCGATATAAAAACTCTCAATTTTTCTATTTTGGCACCTCAACTCGATACCAATACTTATGATAAACTCCTCTCTTGGAGCGTGTATCTCAATTGCGGGACATGAATACCACGTTAGATTCTTAGATCATATATTATTACATTTGTAATTTGTGGGTCCCATCTTTTTTCAAACCCAATTTATTAATTTCTATTTTTTCTTCCCTTACCCTTATTTTCTTCTTCACATATAGCTCTGCTAGAATAACTTTCCCCGCCCAGCCACCATTTCCAACGGTGAAAGTTATGATCTGATCCATTAAAAGTGGGACTTCCCAATGTCGAAAAAATCAGAATGGATAAACGTCAAGAAGAAAGAAAAAATAATTACTGAAACCCAATATCTAAAAAAAAATCACTACAACTTCAAGAATAATTAATCTTCTCTTCTTCAAAGCATTTGCTAGCCTTTTGTAAAACAAGAAACAGTGGGTATGATGGACGCCACAAATGCAATGAAACTCGCTGTCCCTTTTATTTTGTTTTGCTGGCGAAAGTTACGTCCAAATTCATATTTGGATCTGATATATTTTGAGCTCGATTGTTGACAAATTTTATTCTCTCTGTCGAAATTAGAAGGGGGCATACACAAGAAAAAAAATGGTGAAGAAAAAAAACATTCTTGACTTCATTAATGGAGTAGAACAGAGGGGGAAGGCAAGGGGGAAAGGAACAGTAAAATGGGAATAGAACTAATTCGGAAGAAGATGTAAAAGAAAAATTGGATGGACGGGAATAATAGGAAAAGAAAGGGTGAAAACGAATTGGAATGGGAAGAACGACAAAGGAGGAGAGGTAGGTTGAAAGTTTATTTTTTTTTTTTTTTTGGTTTTCCTTATAGTTTCTATTTATTTATTTTATAATCTTTTTAATGAAAATTAATAGATTTATGTGCCATATGAATGTTTCTGTCTAGTGTAAGTGTTCAAATGAAAAAATGCAGAGTTCATAAATAGGCTTTAAAATTGGGTGCAAGTTTAAGGGGTTCGGAGGCGATTTGACCTATTTTTAGTTGTACACTTTTGTACTTATATAGAAAATATCAGGGTTAACTAATAACCCCGTTGGACCTTAAAGCACCCCTTATGGATGGACCCAAATTTCCTACAGCTAAGATATATTAATTTAGTCAATTCTATTTTTATGATACTGAGATTAGAAAGCTAACGACAATTGCCATATGAACAAGTAATTACCGTATTCACCTCGTCCAGATTAGTTAGGATTCATGCTGGCTGTTCCACCCTCCCTCCTTGCCCCTTATTATCGTATTCAAATGAAATAAAAAAGAGAGAAAATTACCAAAGTAGAAACCTCTTAAGAAAAGAAAACTATAAGGGAAAGGAAAAAAGAACTATGAGGTGAGAGAGGTTCGAAATCTCGACCTCAGGATCACTCAGAAGTTATGAGACCTAAGTGCCAACTTACTACACCACCACCCCTTTCGTTGCTTTTACTTGATTTTACTTATTTGTCTGTAGCCTTTGCTCCGCTTGGAGACTTATTGTTTTCTTCTTAAATTCGTTCTGTTCTATTAAATTTGTTAAAGCAGTCGCTACTTTGCTTCAGCTTTTGATATTAAACAACTGCATCTGCTTAGTCTTTTCTAAAAATAAAATATCTGATTAGAGATTTCTTGTAGTATGATTATGTATTTCTAATCCTCATTTATATAAGTTGACTAGGTCTCATATATTTTTGAGGTGTTTGTATGAAAAAATATTGCATTTTATGCTAATAATATACTATATCCTATCTTGTCTTGGCTACTCTTAAAAATATTACGTGGTTCATATAAAATAGATCGAAAAATCCAAAGATAAAATACCAATAATATCACCAACAAACGTCTCAACATATGCTGCCCTCTAGAGACTGTATGTTATCTCGAGTCTCAATGTCACTAGACTAAAAAAGTACTATCAACCAAGCGCTCCTCAACCATGCCCCAAGAACAATATAATCCAGTTTCCTCATAAATTGTAGCAAGGTGGTCATCCAACCAAAATCAATCTGAGGTTCACCATGAAATAAATTTATGCTATACAGTTTCGGTATCAGATAACTTGTCTGATTTTGATGGCATTAAATTTTGACATATGCCCATTGGGGCTTTTGCGGAGAAGGTGGAGCAAATTTACTATATCAACCAAAATTAGGCCAAGGTGGAGATTTGTAATATGGCCAAATTTTCATGACATTTGCCATGA
This sequence comes from Nicotiana tabacum, assembly GCF_000715075.1. Taxonomy (NCBI): domain Eukaryota; kingdom Viridiplantae; phylum Streptophyta; class Magnoliopsida; order Solanales; family Solanaceae; genus Nicotiana; species Nicotiana tabacum. Next base: position 12,223,624 of record NC_134097.1, on the reverse strand, counting down.
CATAATATCCATTATAACAAATTTGTGGTTCATGACATTTGCCATGACATAATATCCATTATAACAAATTTGTGGATCATGACATTTGCCATGACATAATATCCATTATTAGGCCAAGGATTTCTTGCTATAAATAGAGGAGTTTCTCCTCATTTGCAAACACACCAATTCAAGAGCTTTTCACTCTTGTCTTTCTTTCTCCTCCTTTATTTCATTATAGAGTATTTTGTAAGAGAGTGAGTGTTGGGAAACACTTGTGTGAACCCTTTCTTTGGAGTGATCTTGTGAGGTTATTCTCTTGGGGTATTTGAGATTAATTAGAGTATTTACTCTAAATTTGTACTCTTGTTGGTATAGTAAAATTGCTTCTCTCCGCTTGTGGATGTAGGTCACCTTGACCGAACCACGTTAAATTTGTGTCTTCTTTATGTTCTTTAATTGCCGTTATTATCAACTTTCATTGTCTTTGTTATTGTCATTATACCGTTGTTTGGCTAAATTCTGCACTACTCGGGTTCCCGATCCTAACAAATTGGTATCAGAGCCAGATCTAACCGGGTTAGTTTAAATAGCCAAAATGACTCTAACAAAGTCTTATGTTGAAAAATTTGACCGAAGTGCAAACTTCGGAATGTGACAATTAAAGATGGAAGCTATTCTAATTCAGGATAGCTTAGATTTGGCACTGCAAGGAAAGAAGAAGATGCCAGATAAAATGACGGACGAGGAGTTTGCCGTCATAGACAAAAAGGCAAAAGCAGGTATTATTTTAAATCTTTCAAATGAGGTTTTGCGTGAAGTTGCAGCAGAAAGCTCAGCCAAAGGCATATGGGAAAAGCTTAAAACCCTATATATGAAAAGAACAGTAGAAAACAGACTTTACCTAAAGCAAAAACTCTACACTTTTCGTATGGCTGAAGGTACCTCTATACTTACTCATCTTGATACTTTTGATTCTCTTCTTATGGATTTAAGTAACATAGATGCTGAAATCAAAGATGAGGATCAAGCTGTGTTATTGCTTGTTTCCTTACCCCAGTTGTTTAAACATATAAGAGATACTATGCTTTATGGAAAGGATAATCTCTTATAAAGATATCAAATCTATTTTGAAATCAAAAGAACAAATAGATAGAGATATTACTGGAAAAACTAGTGGGAACCAAAGGGAAGACTTATTCATAAGAGGTAGATCCAATAAGAAAGATTCAATTAGTGAGAAACCTAAATTAAGGTCAAAATCCAGATACATAAATGTCATGTGCAAATATTGTCATAAGAAAGGTCACATTATTTCTGAATGCTTTAAATTGAAAAACAAAGAAAAGCATACAGAAAAGAAAAATGAGCACAAAAATACTGACACTGCCGAAGCAAGTGTAGCTGCTGATGAGACTGAGGGAACTATTTTTTTTAGCAACTAATAATAGTTTCAAATCTAACAATGAGTGGATTTTAGATTCGGGTTGTTCTTATCATATATGTCCTAGTCGGGATTTATTTACCACATATGAATCTATTGGAGGTGGAGTTGTCTTGATGGGCAACAATGCTGACTGCAAAGTTATTGGAAAAGGTACAGTCCGAATAAAAATGCACGATGGTGTGGTGAGAACTCTCATCGATGTTAGACATGTTCCTGACTTGAAGAAAAATCTCATCTCTTTGGGCACTCTAGAATCTCTTGGGTGCAAGTACGCAGGTAAAGGTGGAGTTCTGAAAATTTCTCATGGTGCTCTTATGATCATGAAAGCACGCAGATCTGGTACGTTGTATACTCTTTTGGGATCTATTGTTATAGGTGTTGCTGTAGTTTCAATATCAGATAAATCAGATTCTGACATCACCAAATTGTGGCATATGCGATTGGGGCATATGAGTGAAAAAGGTCTTTCCATCCTCAGTAAAAGAGGTCTCTTATGTGGCCAAAATACCGAAAATATGGAGTTCTGTGAATATTGTGTGTTCGGAAAGCAGAAAAGAGTCAGCTTCAAATCTCCAGCGATTCATTGATCAAAAGGTACATGGATTACATTCATTCAGATCTTTGGGGTCCTTCACGTACCCCATCAAAAGGTGGTGCCAAGTATATGTTAACTTTCATTGATGATTATTCAAGAAAAGTTTGGGTTTATTTCCTGAAAAATAAAAGTGATGTTTTCTTATATTTCAAACAATGGAAAGTTTTGATTAAGAAGCAAACAGGAAAACAGGTTAAGCGACTTAGAACAGATAATGGCTTGGAATTTTGTAATGATGAATTCAACGAATTTTGCAAGAATGAAGGAATTGCTCAGTATCGTACTGTGAGAATGACACCTCAGCAAAATGGTGTGGCAGAAAGGATGAATAGAACTCTTTTGGAAAGGGCTTGTTGCATGATTTCAAATACTGGATTGACAAACGCCTTTTGGACAGAAGCTATCTCTACAGCTTGTTATATTGTCAACCGAGCTCCTTCTGCACCTTTGAACTTTAAGACTCCATAGAAAATGTGGTCAGGTATTCCTGTTAATTATTCTAATTTAAAGATATTTGGTTGTCATGCATACATGCATGTAAATGATGAAAAATTAAAGCCAAGGGCTAATAAGTGTATTTTCCTTGGGTATGCATCTGGGGTGAAAGGATACCGACTATGGTATCCTGATCCCACGACACAAAAATTTATAATTAGCAGAGATGTAACCTTTGATGAATCCTCTATGTTACATTCTAGAAAAGAGTCTTCTAGTTCTTGTAATACAGATAAAGGAAAGAGTACACAAAATCAGGTGGAGATTGAGATTGGCATTCCTTCTGAGCTAAGCTCATCAACTTTGGAGCAAAATACAGTTGAAACTCCTGAAGTTGAGACAGAAGTTGAAATTCCTGAAGTTGAGACTCCTGAAGTTGAACCAGAAGAAGAGGAGTATTCTATAGCCAAACATAGACCAAGAAGAGAATGTAAACAACCATTAAGATTTGGAGATTATGTTGCATTTGCTTATTCAGTTGCACAGGAAACTAAAGAAATTGGAGAACCAACAAAATATTCAGAAGCAGTTTCTGGTGCTGACTCAGCCAAGTGGCTGATTGCAATGAATGAAGAAATTGAGTCTCTCCACAAGAATAGTACTTGGTCTCTTATGAAGCCGCCATCAGGAAAAAGAATTGTTAGTTGCAAATGGGTCTTCAAGAAAAACGATGGCATTCCGGGGGTTGAAGATAGGAGGTATAAGGCACGATTAGTTGCAAAGGGCTATAGTCAGGTACAAGGAGTTGATTTTAATAATATTTTCTCACATGTTGTTAAACATAGCTCTATTCGTGTCTTGCTTGCCTTTGTTGCCATGTATGATTTGGAATTAGAACAACTTGATGTTAAGACAACTTTCTTACATGGCGAACTTGAGGAACAAATATAATACATCAACCCGAAGGATTTGAAATTGAAGGAAAAGAAGATCATGTTTGCATGTTGAAGAAATCCTTGTACGGATTAAAGCAGTCTCCAAGACAATGGTATAAAAGGTTTGATTCTTTTATGTTGGGTCATGGTTATTCGAGGAGCATGTATGATAGTTGTGTTTACTTTCGGAAGTTAAATGATGGTTCATTTGTGTACCTATTATTATATGTTGATGATATGCTCATTGCTGCTAAGGATTTAACAGAAATTCACAACTTGAAAAGTCAGCTGAAAAGTAAATTTGAGATGAAAGATTTGGGAGCAGCTAAGAAAATCCTTGGCAGGGAAATCAAAAGAGATCGAAAAGCCAACAGGCTATTTCTGACCCAGAAGAAGTACTTGGAGAAAGTCTTGGAGAGGTTTGGCATGAAAGATGCTAAACCAGTTAGTACCCCTCTTGTTTCTCATTTTAAGTTATCAGTTGCTCACTCTCCGCAGTCAGAGGAAGAAGAGAGGTACATGGCACATGTTCCTTATTCCAGTGCAGTCGGCAGTATTATGTATGCAATGGTTTGTACACGTTCAGATATTTCACAAGCAGTGAGCATGGTAAGCCGGTATATGGCTTGCCCTAGTAAATCACATTGGCATGCTGTGAAATGGATTATCAGATACTTGTGAGGTATTTCAAACACATTTTTGGAATTTGGGAGAAATACTAATACTTTGGTTGGTTTTGTAGACTCAGATTATGCAGGTGATCTTGACAAAAGAAGATCACTGATAGGCTATGTATTTTGCATCGGTGGTAGCGCTATTAGTTGGAAAGCTACATTACAATATGTAGTAGCTTTATCTACTACCGAAGCAGAATATATGGCAGTGACCGAGGCGATCAAAGAAGTTTTATGGTTGAAGAGTCTATTTGCGGAACTCAGTTTACACCAAAGTGGTATTATCATTTTCTGTGATAGTCAAAGTGCCATTCACTTGACTAAAGATCAAATGTATCATGAGAGGACGAAGCACATTGATATAAAGTATCATTTCATCCGAGAAACCATTGCTGAAAGAAAAGTCTCTGTTCAGAAGATCAACACTAGAGACAATCTTGCTGACATGTTCACAAAACCTCTTCCAGTGTCCAAGTTCAAGCTTTTCCTGAACTTGATTGGCATTTATGAAGAATGATTTTGCCCATTGGGGTTTTTGCGGAGAAGGTGGAGTAAATTTACTATAAATAAGCCGAAATTAGGCCAAGGTCGAGATTTGTAATATGGCCAAATTTTCATGACATTTGCCATGACATAAAATCCATTATAACAAATTTGTGGATCATGACATTTGCCATGACATAATATCCATTATTAGGCCAAGGATTTCCTGCTATAAATAGAGGAGTTTCTCCTCATTTGCAAACATACCAATTGAAGAGCTTTTCACTCTTGTCTTTCTTGCTCCTCCTTTATTTCACTATAGAGTATTTTGTAAGAGAGTGAGTGTTGGGAAATACTTGTATGAACCCTTTCTTTGGAGTGATCTTGTGAAGTTATTCTCTTGGGGTATTTGGGATTAATTAGAGTATTTACTCTAATTTTGTACTCTCTTTTGTACTCTTGTTGGTATAGTAAAATTGTTTCTCTCCGCTTGTGGATGTAGGTTACCTTGACCGAACCGCGTTAAATTTGTGTCTTCTTTATATTCTTTAATTGCCGTTATTATCAACTTCCATTGTCTTTGTTATTGTTATTATACCGTTGTTTGGCTAAATTTCGCACTACCCGAGTTCCCGATCCTAACTGCTACCATAAACATAATCTTCCTTGAACGTATCTTCATTAAGGAAAAAGCCTCCTGCCTCCCGATTTTTCCTCCTCCCACTTTCTATTACATTTATTTACTTTGAAATTTCCATATTACTTGTACTGGCTCATGGTTAGAAAGACTGCTTGCAAAGGTAGCTATCTCATGGTCCTTAAAAAGCTTCATAAACTCTTCACTGCAAATAACGTTATCTAACTTAGATTGTCTTTCTATTTCCTGATTAATTATCTCTAAGTGTATATTGCTTCTTTGCACATCTGCAAAATGTGGTAGACTCAGGAACGTTTGAAAGTCTTCCCATTATTTCTTTATTTTTTACCCCGGATAAGGTAAATAGCTTCTGTCTTCTAAAGGATTTGCGGTAAGATTAATATCACCCATTAGTATCCATGGGTCGGTGCTTTTATCCAACCCTAGATTCTGTGCAAGAAATTGAAATTCATCTTGCGAATCTCCGTACACGCCATAAAATTTGAATTTGAAGCTTGGATCACTGACTAAACTAAATTCTGCTCTTAGACATAAATCATCACCGTTCAGAATTGGCTTACATGAGCTGATACACTTTACATATTCTTCATCCCACAACAAAACCATACTGACGCCTTTACCTATGGACACAACATTTTGGGTGTCACGCCGCAAATTATCCCCTAGATGTGACTGACACACAACACACACTACCAGCTAGGCGAACCATACTTTCATACTTTAGCCATTAATTTACAGTATTTGATTAATTAAATAAGTATCCACATAATCTGATAACCATTACGAACAATTAATATCTCGAAATATAATACTGAAACTCTAGCTCAGATCCCACACTAGACCGTGGAGCATATAAGAGAATTGCAAAAGACATCATATGAATAAATAATAAAGACTCATTTGGAAGCCTCCACGAACAATGTGGCGGCTCACCTCAATAACTGAATCAACTCTATCGAACTCGTTAGTTACTAGCTCCATCTTCACCAATAGTATCTTCATAGACATGCCAGTAAGGAGTGAGTTATACGTAAATATAACTCAGTAAGATCCTTGACCCGCCACTTTGAATACCCCTGGAACAAGTGTTAGAAAATACAAACACACAACGAGCACAGAAATAATATGCACAGAAATTCTTTCATCATATAATTACTCTATAAGGTCCAAATAATTATTCAACAACAACACTATATCTATCTCAACACAATCTACACTAAGGACTTGTTATTAACGGTAGTGCATGAAATTAACCAAATATCCCGACGAGTTCAAGACAGCATACACAATGCTCCAAATCTATCATGGCGGCATACACAATGCCCTAAATATATTACGGCGGCATACACAATGCCCCAAATCTATCACGGCGGCGTACACAATGCCCCCAAATATATTACGGCGGTATACACAATGCTCCAAATCTATCACGACGGCATACACAATGCCCCAAATATATTATGGCGGCATACACAATATCCCAAATCTATCACGGCATCATACACAATGCCCAAAATATATTACGGCAACGAAGAAAAAATTTCTAATGCCCCAATGCCATAGCATGAGGCTACGCCACATCACATCACAAATCACTTATTAAATAATATTAGCTTTTTACAAAATAATATATATTTGCGGTTGGTCAACGGCCACTAATTCTGCCAAACGCACGCTCGTCCCAACGCATGGACCAGGCAGACAAAATATATTTTCAAAACGGGTTTTAGAAAAGAAAGCATCAAAGGTTAAAGTCTCACTTACCTCGCTAACGGAAAGTTCTCCAACCTTGTAACGTCTAGAACATCAACCAAACAGCCTCCAATGGCCTCAATCTATCCAAAATATTGAATTACACGTTCTAATTAATCTAGGCGAATAATTTTCGTAATCTTAGGACGAGTCAAAATCAAAGTCAATCCCCACTCTAATTAATTGAAATCTGTACAATATAAATTTCGAATGCGGCAGTTTCAACAGTGGACAAAGATTGCCTAATAGTAGCCTCACGTATGACCCAGCAACTCCAAAATAATGATTTCCCATGCTATTTCACATTTAATATCATTACCCAATCATTATGCCATGATTGATTTTATATTTCATATACTTATATTAAAACTCCAACACTGTAGCTTCTTAGAAAACTTATTAAAAAGCTATAAATAATTTAGAATAGACATAAGTTCACAAACACGGAAGCACCATCAAACTTAAGCATACACCTTATTTGCTAATCCATTTTCTACCCACCATCCTATGTTACGTAGTCAACCAAATGTATTTGCATTATGAACAAAACAGATAACATAATCCAATTAAGAGCCATATAGAGTATTGCAAATATTTGTGCATTGCTGGAAACATCTGCTACTGTGTACTCTTCAAATAACTTCTTGTCCTGTTCCAAAAAGAGAATAAGTCGTCAAACATTTTTGAGATAGAAAATATTAACTGATAAATGTCCCATAGTAAGAATTGAAAAATATCATGACAAAAAGATATGTACGTGTGCATATGCGTGCGCGTGTGTATGAGAGAGAGAGAGAGAGAGAGTGCATATACACAAACCAAGAATCTCCGCAAACAAACTACTCAAAGCAAGAATCGAGTTATGGCGCTTTAGAGAAGAGGGCACAAAGTAAGTAAAGGCCAAGACACTTTTATTACAATCTAAAGATGCATCGCAAATCTAATCTTTTATTAAAACAATATAGGATCTTCCTATCCTTAAGATTAAACCACTTAACAATTAACGAAAAACAAATGTGAAGCCTTATGTTTTCTTTGATAAGCTAACACTGACAACTATATGAAATGCAAACAATGTCCACAAAAGTTGGCCAATACATTTACTTGCCCTCAATTAAAAGAAAAAAATACGTTAAAATCATATGACTACCAAATGACACAAAAAAGTCCATTCGTTATAAAGAACGTATAAGGATATGAAGTAAATAAATTGATACATTTTTTGTCATGAATAAATATGGACTGATATTAATATTTCTTTTATGTCATTCCAACATTATCTTAGTGTGAGCTTTTTCATTAATAAATTTTTTTGATTACTCATCAAGAAAAGGGAAATATAAAAAAAGTGATCCGCTTTGCTTTTTCCAATTTTTTCCGACTTTAAATAGAATGTTTCTAATATGTTTCACAACATGATAAAATGATTTATTTACTATATTTATCACATAAAGTATCAAACTGAAGTTTCATAAGCCAAATATCCAAAGGAAACTGAGTATATGGTTTAATTCAAGTACAAACTCTTCAGGACAATTGCAATATAACGCATCTTTATATCTGGATATGTTTTAGTGAGCTGGCAGTGCTCAAGAACCAATACATATCTCAGTCATGAGGTTCTTTTGAATCTCCCTTTGATGAATAATCAGCTTCTGCCAAAGTAGAGTTCACGAAATACTGGAGAAGATATAATCAAACATAAAATTTTGTTCAATATATAGTTAGCTCAAGATGGTACTTACTATGTAGCTTCCCGATCAGAAGTTAATCAACGAACTTCTAATGCTTGATCAACCAAGTACCATTAACGACGATTTTGTGTTATTATGTCCGCAATAACACTTTATATTTGAAATGACACTCAGCCAAGGTAATATATATTTTTCTTTCTCAAAATTTTGGTTTGTTCCTTTCAAGTGCATTTGTAGTATGTTATATTTAATTTACAAAGACTTATAATCAAGGAAACAAACAAAGTTATACCAAATCACAGTTACCAAATATACTCAACAATAATCATGCAAAACTATCCTTGATTCCTTGTTTTATTTGTCCTCAATCTTAGTAGATGAGCTCATAGAACAGAAAATATCTCATGGTAATAATACAGTGTGCTAAAGAGTTATTGTACATCAACTCACAAATAAAATTCAATATCTAACAATCATATAATTTTATGAAGTACTTAATTCCAAAAGATTAAATACTACTACATGTTATTGTATCAAAATTCACCCTACCTGTCCAGCCAAATAAAAATTAAGGCAACTCTTGTAGTCACAAATAATAGGCAACATCAAAGCTAGAACTTTCGGAGTATGAATATAAAACCTCCTCGATTACCAGTTACTTTATGCATTAGAATACTATCTTTTTCTAAATTCTTGAAAAGTTTTTGCAGGCTAGACTTAGTCACCATATGTTCCATAATATTATAAGGAAAATAGCTGATCTTTGAACTTGTAACTACACCTTGAAACCGATGAAATAAATTAGCAAAAAAGTAAGCACATCAGTGAATTCAAGAAACTGAATGAAGAGAGAGCTAGGCCTTACCATCAATAATCATAATGATAAGCATAAACGTGGAGAAAAATAACTCTTATATATATATATATAGTAGTAGTAGTAGTAGTAGTAGTAAGTAAGTAAGTGTGAAACACTCAATAGCCAGGCCAGGGCATTATATATACACAAATTATCTTCAGAAAGTGAGAAAAAATCAAAAGCCATCTCTCTCTGTTCTTGTAAAGTAGAGAGTAAGTAGGAGAGAGAAACATATCCAGATTTAATTTCAGGTAAGGCTAAAAGGTGGTATTTTTTTAATTTTGAGGTAGTATTTCTTTTCACTAATATCTATCTTTACTTAGTTTCAGTAGTTGACAAATTGGTCCTCTGCAATAATCAAACAGGAAACTAAACTACACTACAATTAGTCTTAACTGGGGTTTTGGGTTAATTGGAGATTTGTTTCAAATAGATTATGGGTTAGTACCCTAACATATGAAGCACTCCGTCCGGGGAAACATTTATCCTTAATAGAACGGACTCTTGGAGCAGCGGTAAAGTTGTTTCCGTTTGACCTATAAGACACGGATTTGAGCCGTAAAATCAGTCATTAATGTTTGCATTAAGGTAGACCGCCTACATCACACCCCTTGGGTGCAGCTCTTTCCCGAATCCGGCATAAACTGCCATTTTTTTCAAGTTGTTGTATTATTTTCTCTGTTACATTTTCGTATTTACTCAATGACTACAATAGATGAACCAACATTAATTTGCAGCAAACTTAATTGTTGCAGATTCAGGATTGAAGCGCGGCAGGAGAAAAGAAATGGGAGCCGGTGGAAATATATCATCTTCAACAACTAAAACTAAGAAAAATAATCTCCGAAGAGCTCCAACTTCAAAACCCCCTTTTACAATTGGTGATATAAAAAAGGCCATTCCTCCTCACTGCTTTCATCGATCTCTTGTTCGCTCGTTCTCTTATCTTGTTCGTGATCTCATACTTGTCTCCATTTTTTACTACATCGCCGCCACTTACTTCCATCTCCTTCCATCCCCGTATAGTTACATAGCATGGCTGGTTTACTGGATCGTTCAGGGTTGTGTTTGCACAGGAATATGGGTCATTGGCCATGAATGTGGCCACCACGGCTTCAGTGAATACCAATGGGTAGAAGACACTGTTGGTCTTATACTCCACTCTGCACTTTTAAGGCAGTACTTTGCCCGGAAACATAGTCATCGTCGTCACCAAGCCAACACTTGTTCCATGGAGAATGATGAAGTCTACATACCAAGGCTTAAATCAAAACTAAGATGGTACAACAAATACTTGAATAATCCAGTAGGACGAGTACTCGTACTTGCCTTCACCCTTACTTTTGCCTGGCCTTTATACTTGCTCTTCAATATCTCCGGCCAAACATATGACCGTTTTGTATGTCACTATAATCCATATAGCCCGATATATACTGATCGCGAAAGGCTACAAATCTACATTTCAGATGCAGGCGTGATTGCAGCTACTTATGTGTTGTTTCGCGTTGCTTTGGCACAAGAGCTAGCTTGGGTTGTATGCATATATGGGGTGCCCCTCCTTATTGTAGATGGCTTTATAGTGCTAATAACTCTTTTGCACCACACTCACTCTTCATTGCCACATTATGATTCGTCCGAGTGGGATTATTTAAGAGGAGCTTTAGCTACAGTAGATAGAGATTTTTGTATGCTAAATAAGGTCCTCCATAACGTTACAGATACTCATGTTTTGCATCATATATTCTCATATATACCGCATTACCATGCTATGGAGGCAAACAAAGCTATAACGCCATTATTAGGGGATTACTACAAGTTAGATGATACCCCAATTTTGAAGGCACTGTGGAGAGATACAAAGGAGTGCATACTATGTGGAGAAAGATAAAGGATCTCAAGACAAAGGTATTTACTGGTATAAAAACAAAGCTTTGAAACCAAGAACTATGTAAGCTCATGTTTGCTTTGGTTGTTAGTTTAAATTTATCCTATTGTATTGTTAAATTCATCTTTACATAAGAAAGTAAATGTCTATTTTATGTAACAACCTATTTGGTATATGAATGGATTGTTATGTTATTCCTAACTTATTATTTGATAAATATATTTATCCTCTGTTTTTAATACTAGAGGGTTAGAATTTAGTCCCTCCGAATGTTGTTATGTTCACTCTCTAACACGATCTCAGAGCATATTTTCACGTTCTTTTTAACTTTCTTTAATTTTTAATAGATTTGGATGGGTTTATATTCTCTAGTTCTTGTACTTTATATTGACATTTGGGAGAAAATTTGGATTTATTTTTGTGTGTTGCTAAATCCAACATTTACGGTAACTAAATGCACTTTAAAAAACTTATCAGTTAATGAAAATATACGATACAGTCACATAAATAAATGTTATTATATCATATGATCTATCCAAACCTTATATCCAAAAAATAATATAGTAAGATACATAATATAATATGAAACGATACATTATACAAAATAATGATAAAGCAATAACCCAAACAAAGTGTTAGTTAGTTGATGTACAGTAAAAATTATCATTTTCTTAAAAGGAAAGAAAAAACGACGAAAGAAGTGCATCTTGCCCCGTTATTTGCCTTTGCTTTTGACTTTAACAGAGCTGCAATTTTACTTGGAAGATTTCACGTGTCAAAATATTTTTGGGAAAATATTGTCGAATTTTACTCATTTTCTTTTCATTATGGTGCAAAATTACCTTACGTTACACTTCAAGCTTCAAACTGGAATTCCGTTAATGTAAAAAATATATATAATACAATTTGCTAATATAATGGAGCATAAGTTGAGATATTTTGTATAGTAAGGTAAAAACATTAAATCTATGTATTATACATGAATGCAACTGCTACAACAAACACTATCTACCAGTACTGCTATTGATTATATCTATTAACAGCAACTATAACACATATAATAAATCTATTTACATCTCAAGCTTAATACATATATTAACAAAAAGTTAGGACCGTAATTACTCCTTCATGTGTTCGAGCTCTAGCTCTGGAATGGAGTCACCTTTGTTAGGAAGGTCTAATTCAAACCTTGAACTACAAAAAGAAACAAAAATAACCAGCTACTCTGATCTTATACTTGTTAAAGCTGCCTTGGATTTCCTAAGCTTCCTTTCTTCGGAAAGCAACTTGGCAAACCTGACAAAAATTGTTAGGTCAAATCAATTATTCCAAACAAATCAAATAAATTTTTTATATTGCTTTTACTATATAATATATCTAAAAGATGTATAGTGATATTCAGTAGACTATTTTGAATATACCTTTTTAGAGCTTCTTCATTTGAGCCCCTATGTTGACATGGTTCAAGTAGACCTGTCTGCAAATTAATCCTTGAAACTGTTTTTTTCAACAGATTCTTCCCAATTTCAACTAATTTCTTCATGTTAACGGTTAACCTTCGTTGATATGTCAACAGAGGAATCTGTCCCATTCAATGTGTCATCCTATCATGATCATCAATTACAAAAGTAGTGTTAATTAAGTTGGATGATGATTTTAATTTACAGTCAAACCTCTCTATAGCAACCGCGTGTTTGTTTCGATATTTTTCGGATGCTATAGTGAAGTGTTATTATATAGAACATATATTATAACATTACATAAAAATTCAGTTTCGATAAAAACTTGACTTTTATAGTGAATGACTGTATAAGGATGTTGTTATAGAGAAGTCTTACCGTATAAGGTCATGTCTCTCTTATATTCTCATGCTTATCACATGCATTTATAGTCACACAAATGTAATATTGTTTTTTAAGACAACAAGTTTCAAAAGTCTTATTGTCAAACTTTGTACTTAGGTTCACATAAAATGAAACAAATGAATATCTGAATACGAAGGTAATTATTTTCGGAATGAAGTGCTTGGAGGAGGGCAGAAATATGGAAATCAGCCATATCGTCACTGGCATGAGTAAGAAGATCCAAGATTGGAGATGAACCACCTTAGAGGAGCCATTTGCAAATACCCCATTTTGCTGCTGTTTTAGCATTGTATTTTGGTTTCATCTTTGCTGATGATCCAGTACCTAATGAGATCATTAAAAATCGACCATAATATTCTGGTTTTACAGGAAAGAAATCTGGATTTCCGTGGAGGATTTGTTTGGTCACTTGGCTTGTTGCTACAAGTGCCTATGTATACAGAAGTGATCAAGAGTTAGTAATTACATGAACTAATGAGAAATTAAGAAGATAAAGAGGGTAGATATTAGATGTGCGAACAAAGTCTCACATTGGTAGTTGAAAATATTGGAAGCCTGCAAATATAGTATGTAGGAATCTGGTGACCGTGCGGACTTAACCCAAAACAGATAATATCACACCATATTAAAAGTGTCTTTGGGTTGTTTTAGCCCAACAGTAGATATTTATTAGGAATAAAGATAATGATAATTAATTACTGGATTGTTGGCTGCAACTCCACCATCTACTAGATTGAACTCTTGAAAGTTGCCATCTTTGTCTTGGTTCTTGAAATAGTGAACAGGAAGATAAGTTGGAGCTGCAGATGTGCCGATGCTTTTAACTCGTAAGTTTAAACTATAATAGAGCATTAATTTGCCAAACTTGTTAATTTATTACTACTTACTATTCCATAGAAATATCACATTAATGCTGATTACAAAATGCACGATTTTATAAGTTAGAACAAGATTGTGAATATATACTAGTAGTACTAGACATTGAGTACAAAGGATTTTATTTAGGATCACAAAAAAGTGTATGCTTATCACAGAGTTTAACTAAATGTACGTATTAGACATGATATTTTGTCAAAAAGTTATATCTATAAAATTGCTTTTTATTTGGTTCATAATGCAGTCCGGAAATAAGATAATTTTGATGTCTTTTTTTGACAACATATGCATAAATATTACGCCTATGTATAAAGAAATATGAACTAAAGATTCTTTTCAAACTGAATATAAAATTAAAATTCTAGATTTATTGCGAGATGAATAAATTCTTGATACTACATAAATAATAGTAATTAACAAACAATATTCTGTCAAGCTCCAAATTATTGACAATTTGTTACATTTAAAATTTTTATTTCTCAACTTTTATTATCTGAATTTTTAATTAATAAATTACCGAAACAATTTATCAACTTATACCCAAAAAAGAAGTGGAGAACAACATGTTGAGGCCTTGAGGGATAGAAAGAAGTGTACCAAAACAAATATTTCACAGCCTTTGCCACTTGAAGTGATGGAGGAGAACCTTTGAGTACGCTTCCATGACCTTGAAAATAATCATTTTTCTGAGTTCTCTGTAATAGTTTTAATTTACAAAAAGTTAAAAGTAATCATCATGGAAGAATGTTTTTAATACATACTATATGTATGTTACGTGCATGTATGAATGCAATAATATTTCCCATTAATAAAAATACAAACGTGATAACCCATGTGCATTCATTTACTGAACTAACAGGAGAAAAAACCAACTATCAAAAAGTAACCGAGCGAATCAATCAGCCAAGTATGCAAGATGGAAGATCAATCCGTCACTTGTACTTTCGGTCAAAATATCTAAATAAAATGCAAACTTAAAGAATATTCCAATAAAATTGCATTAAAAGTGGAAAAAAATAAGAAAGCATGGGTGAAGATAGCATTTGCTGATTTAGTACCTAGCTACGTGAACACATCAATAGATAATAAGACCAATTAAGCTTAAAGATGGGAGAATCAGAATTCTCAATAAGACAAGCTGTCACACCCCTTTTATACCCCAAAAAAATATTGTGTTATATGGATTGGGTTAAAGAGTTTTTCCAATTAAAGTGACAAACTTGAATAAGGATTATTTTATTTACAGAGTCGTCACTTGGAATTGATTTTTGGGTATTCCAAGTCACCTTTTATTTGAATCCCTATTCAAATGAAGGTTCGACTCTATTATTATTGGTCTACGAAAATAAAGTCCGGGTAAGGAATTCTGTTGACCGGGGAGAAGGTGTAAGGCATTCCCCGAGTCCCGTGATTCTAGCACAGTCGCTTTATTGACTACATTTGGCTTATATTATTTTTGGATAACCTGTGTTTTATTGGTTCTCATGTTTTACCTATGCCCGCTTTTATTGCTAAATTAAATTTATGAAAATTATCTTGAAAGAAGTCACGTGTACGTGTACGAGTATTATTTCCCTAAACTAATTTGAAATTATTGTAAGACCAAGAGTTTATGGAATAGTTATGAAAAATGAAGTAAATTGGTTATGATAAGATGGGCTAGCTTTATTATTAAACAGGAAATGGGCTAGCATCATTTTACTACCTTGGGCCTTATCGAGATTAAATTGATTGGCCTAAGTCTAATTTTTCAGAAAATCAATCCACGGCCCACAGCAATTGAACAACCCAAACTTGCTGCATTTTTACACTTGAATGAAATGGCCTAATTTTCCTAGCTAGCGGATGGCACTACATTAACAGAGGATTACAAGACATCACTTTGGCAATCTAATGTATTCATTTTCAGTAATTGAGTTTAACAAAGGTTCAAATCACGAGCATGAGATTTATTACATAGATTATATCACCTTAAAGTCACGTGTCAAACTAAAAGAAATATAAATAACATAGAATGAATAGAAATAGACCTTACTAAGCACTCAATGTAGGTTCAAGATTTTTAAACAAAATAAAACCATCAAATGACTTAAACAGAAGCAAGCATAACATAGCACTCAACTAAAGTAGTAAAAGAAAGATAGAAGATTGACCTCCTAAGACAACACTCTGATTTTTGAGCTTATGTATCTCAACAAATCAACTAGGCCTTGATGAAAATTCGATCAGCAACCTCACCGGAGAAAACTCGCCGGAAGAACTCGACTCGAATCATAACCATGCGACGAACTCCACTCGAAAAATGGGGACAACTTTGAGATATTTTTGGTTGGTTCGGGAAGGAGAAGTGCTGTATTTTTTTGGAGCTTGTTTTGAGGTCGTTTTTGAGCTGTTAGCAGATGTTTTTGCTGTTGGGTTTGCTGCTGATTTTCAGCTAGAGTTTTTTTTTTTTTTTGTGTGGCTAAGGGTGATCTCACATGGCTAAAAATGGATCAAAAAAAATGACTGGTTTCTGGTTAGGTGGTAGGAGAAAAATGAAATAGAAGAGAGGATGTGTGGCTGTTGGTTTCCAAAATGGGGGAGGAAGCTCTTCTCTCCCAAGAAAGCGGAGGGCTGCTATATCTTTTCTTTAGGGGGAGGGATCCGTTTTTTCTTCTTTTGGGAATAGGGAAGATGTGGGGGGTTGTGAGTGGGGACAAGTATGGGGGACAAGGTAAAGTGGAGTGGGGATAAAGTATAGTATTGGTGAAATGAGTGGGCGAAAATTCAAGCACGATCAAAAATTAGGTGCTCACAGCATGCCCCTCTTTGCCTGGAAACATGAAAAGTTTTCAGGCAAAGAAAAGATGAGCGATATGACTAATTTTTGGTCATACCATTATTCAAAAGAAAAGAGATAAGAGAAAAGAGTGCGACCGAGCCTTGGTTATGGACAACTCACATATCCCGGGTTATAAGGCAATTACGCCGTGCGTAGTTCAAGAAAAATGATGGAATGCTGTGTTGGAGAGTCAGAGTGAGGTTCCGTCGAGGTTCCGGTCTGTAGTCTAGTTATTACATCAAAATAAAAAAAGAAACTGAACAAACTTATCAGCTATGAGTTACAAGATTCCTATCTATAAAGTCTTCTAAAACTTGATCTTGAATCTTGACTGGTTCTTCACGGCGATTCTGATCTGAACCTTGATGCTTTCTAGCTGCAGGTGCTAGTTCATTCTTCTACGACTTCTTCTAATCAAAACGGGAAATGTAAAGCTCGTGACTTCAGTCGTCTTGAGCAGTCCATATCCTTTCCATCTTCTTCTGCATTTGGATTCACTTCTTTTCCTTTTTTTTCTTTATTCTGGATTGAGACTTCTTCTTTTGTTCATCTCGAACCATGTGCCTCGAGGTAAACCTGCTCAGTCATCACAACAAACAAACGAACGAAATATTTCTGCCCCAGTTTTTACTAGAAAAATTTTGTGAGTTATTGTAACAAAATTCTAAACTACTTCTTTATTAAAAATAAAAATTAAACAAATGGGAAGGGTGTGCCCTGAAAAGATCATGATAATTTTTTTTTTTGATCCCAAAAGAATGTCTCAACTAAGGATTTGTGTACCTTATGTTGGGAAACTGTGGTCAGAGAATGGGATACTCTATATTGGCAATGATACCAGGGAGTGGTGTATCCTGCATTTAAAATCAAATCAACTAGGGAGTGGTGTACCCTATGTTGGAGAACACAACAAGGGATTAGCGTACCCTATACTAGAAAGGAGATCAGGGATTGGTGTACCCTATACTGGTAAGGAAATGTAATCAGGGGATGACGCCCTGTATTACTGAAAAAGAAATATAACCAGGGGTTGGCACCCTGTATTACTAAAAAGGATAATGTAACCAGGGGTTGGCGCCATGTATTACTGAAAAGGATAATGTAACCAGGGGTTAGCGCCCTGTATTACTGAAAAGGATAATGTAATCAGGGGTTGGTGCCCTGTATTACTGAAAAGGATAATGTAACCAGGGGTTAGCGCCCTGTATTACTGAAAAAGAAATATAACCAGGGCTTGGCGCCCTGTATTACTGAAAAGGCCCTGTATTACTGAAAAGGAAAGGTAATCAGGGGTTGGTGCCCTGTATTACTGAAAAAGAAATGTAACCAGGGGTTGGCGCCCTGTATTACTGAAAAGGATAATGTAACCAGGGGTTGGCACCCTGTATTACTGAAAAGGATAATGTAACAAGGGGTTGGCGCCCTGTATTACTGAAAAGGATAATGTAACTAGGGGTTGGCGCCCTGTATTACTGAGAAAAAGAATGTTGAATCCCCTTGGTGAAAAAATTCTACCTGGGTTAAACTACGAAAAATAAAACTGGACAAAGAGTACTTCCACCCGGAAATATGAGCTGGATTCCCCTAGGCGAAATGATTCTACCTGAGTTAAGCTACGTAAAACATTCTAAGCGAATAGTACTTTTACCCGGAACTGTGAGCTGGATCCCCTAGGCAAAAAGGTTCTACCTGGGTTAAGCTACGAAAAACAACCTGGGCGAAGAGTACTTCTACCCGGAACTATCAGTTGGATCCCCCTAGGCGAAAATGTTCTACCTGGGTTAAGCTACGAAAAACAAGCCTGGACGAAGAGTACTTCTACCCGGAAATTATGAGCTGGATTCCCCTAGGCCAAAAAGTTCTACATGGGTTAAGCTACATAAAACATCCTGAGCGAAGAGTACTTCTACCCGGAACTGTGAGCTGGATCCCCTAGGCGAAAAGGTTCTACCTGGGTTAAGCTACATAAAACACCCCGAGCGAAGAGTACTTCTACGCGGAACTGTGAGCTGGATCCCCTAGGCGAAAAGGTTCTACCTGGGTTAAGCTACATAAAACACCCCGAGCGAAGAGTACTTCTACGCGGAACTGTGAGCTGGATCCCCTAGGTGAAAAGGTTCTACCTGGGTTAAGCTATGTAAAACAACCTGAGTGAAGTGTACTTCTACACCGAAACTGTGAGCTGGATCCCCTAGGCGAAAAGGTTCTACCTGGGTTAAGCTACGAAAAAACAACCTGGGCGAAGAGTACCTCTACCCGGAACTGTGAGCTGGATCCCCCTAGGCGAAAATGTTCTACCTGGGTTAAGCTACGAAAAACAAGCCTGGGCGAAGAGTATTTCTACCCGGAAACTATGAGCTGGATCCCCCTAGGCAGAAAGGTTCTACCTAGGTTAAGCTACATAAAATATCCTGAGCGAAGAGTACTTCTACCCGGAACTGTGAGTTGGATCCCCTAGGCGAAAAGGTTCTACCTGGGTTAAGCTATATAAAACATCATGAGCGAAGAGTACTTCTACCCGGAACCATGAGCTGGATCCCCTAGGCGAAAAGGTTCTACCTGGGTTAAACTACATAAAACATCCCGAGCGAAAAGTACTTCTACGCGGAACTGTGAGCTGGATCCCCCTAGGCGAAAAGGTTCTACCTGGGTTAAGCTACAAAAAAATAATATGGGAGAAGAGTACTTCTACTCGGAACTGTGAGCTGGATCCCCCTAGACGAAAATGTTCTACCTGGGTTAAGCTACGAAAAACAAGCCTGGGCGAAGAATACTTCTACCCGGAAACTATGAGCTGGATCCCGCTAGGCGAAAAGATTCTACCTGGGTTAAGCTACATAAAACATCCTGAGCGAAGAGTACTTCTACCCGGAACTGTGAGCTGGATCCCCTAGGCGAAAAGGTTCTACCTGGGTTAAGCTACGAAAAAACAACCTGGGTGAAGAGTACCTCTACCCGGAACTGTGAGCTGGATCCCCTAGGCGAAAATGTTCTACCTGGGTTAAGCTACGAAAAACAAGCCTGGGCGAAGAGTACTTCTACCCGGAAACTATGAGCTGGATCCCCTAGGCGAAAAGGTTCTACCTAGGTTAAGCTACATAAAATATCCTGAGCGAAGAGTAATTCTACCCGGAACTGTGAGTTGGATCCCCTAGGCGAAAAGGTTCTACCTGGGTTAAGCTACATAAAACATCATGAGCGAAGAGTACTTCTACCCGGAACCATGAGCTGGATCCCCTAGGCGAAAAGGTTCTACCTGGGTTAAGCTACATAAAACATCCCGAGCGAAGAGTACTTCTACGCGGAACTGTGAGCTGGATCCCCTAGGCGAAAAGGTTCTACCTGGGTTAAGCTACAAAAAAACAACATGGGAGAAGAGTACTTCTACCCGGAACTGTGAGCTGGATCCCCCTAGACGAAAATGTTCTACCTGGGTTAAGCTACGAAAAACAAGCCTGGGCGAAGAATACTTCTACCCGGAAATTATGAGCTGGATCCCCCTAGGCGAAAAGGTTCTACCTGGGTTAAGCTACATAAAACATCCTGAGCGAAGAGTACTTCTACCCGGAACTGTGAGCTGGATCCCCTAGGCGAAAAGGTTCTACCCTGGGTTAAGCTACATAAAACATCATGAGCGAAGAGTACTTCTACCCGGAACCATGAGCTGGATCCCCTAGGCGAAAAGCTTCTACCTGGGTTAAGCTACGAAAAAACACAACGTGGACGAAGAGTACTTCTACCCGGAAATATGAGCTGGATCCCCCTAAGCGAAAAGGTTCTACCTGGGTTAAGCTACGAAAATGAGAGGTATGAATAGTAGTGGTGCATGCTAAAAATAAAGGAAAGTGGAGATTTTGAGGAAACTTACCTTTGGTGACATTCGTCCTTTAGGAATCGCCATTCTACACTGCTTTGTTCCTGCTGCAAACAAAGAAAAATTGTGAGTTTTAAAAGTTGTGGTCTTTTTTGTGGCCTTGATGTCTTTGGAAGCTTGGCTTTGTGCCGATCTTCTTTTGATGATGATTTCAACTTGCCACTAGATGTTTCGTGAATACCACTTGCATTTCTGGCCCCAGAGAGCCTTTGACTTTTCAAAATTTTACATGACGATTGGTCGCGTGGGACTTAACCTTTTCAACTTTATTTTGCCTTTGGGGCATTTCACTTTCGACTTCTTTCCTCCAAAACTTTCAATTTCAGAGCATTGGTGAACCTTTGGCTTTTCAAACTTTGCCAAAATAGTTAGCCACTTGGGACTTAACCTATTCAACTTCATTTTGCCTTGTACGCACTTTCAATTTGATTTCCTCTTTACAAGAGTTTTTGATTTCTAAGCATCAGCCGCCATGGCCAGTCGGGGTCGACTTGATGTCGCTGCCGAGTCTGGGTGCCTTTTTTGCATATTAGCTTGTATCAAACGAAAGCCCTGTAAATCAGTCTTGCTATCCCTTCTTTGCCTTAGTTTTGGAACAGAGTTAGACCAAAATGGATTCGAAGAAAAACAAACAATGGAATGGACAATGAATTTAGACAAGAGGTATCCTTTTCGGGGAAGGAAAGAATGACTTATCTGGAGTATATGCGGACTTCGATGAACATGACATGCCTTTTGGACTTCATGTCTGATCTGTGTAAACCGTCCGACTCTTAGAAATTCATCACAACTTTTGCCTTGAAACCTAGAAACCTTGCCCAGGATTGTCAATACCAATGGCTATGAAGATCCTCTTTTTGATCAGTAGTGCCCTTTTCGGGTTTTCACCAGCTAATCTCTCTTATTTCTCTTCTCACCATCGCCTTATAGTGCCCTTTGCGGGTTTTCACTAACAAGACTCTCTTATTTTTATTTTCTTTGCTCGTCATCGTCCTATGGTTCCCGTGAGGGTTTTCACCAATAAGACTCTCTCATCTTATTTCTCTCATTTTGGTGGCATCAGATCCAAGTGATTGTATCCTCCAATTCTTGAACATTCTCATTGATTGATAGGAAGGACTTGGAAAGGATTTGGGTAAAAAGGATTTGGACTGAATTACAACTTTGGAACCTCTCAGGCGAAACCATCGCCGAACCATTATAACACCTGCCCCAGTTTAAACTTTTGGGGGAATGTAGATTTTTATTTTGGTGTGACTGAACCCCAGAGAGAGGCTGCCTACGTATACTTTCGGAATCAAGTCGAACATAGTTCGATTAACATGAACTTGTTTGATTTTTTTTTTTATTTTTCTTCTTCTTTTTCTTTTTTTATTTGTTTTTTTTAAAAAAAATAACATCTTCAGGTTCCAAAGAGGGTAATCAAAGAAAGGTAACCGGCTCAAAAGGGTTAGCAAAGGGTTGATGATGTTTGGATAGCGAGAATGAAAGGCTTCATCATCCCAATGAGAGAACATTAATGCTATATAAGGGTCAAACATAGTACCTTTTGACTGCATCCGCGTTGACGGTTATTTCAGGGACACTTTCTTCGTTGCTTCCCAGATACAACGCTCTCTTTTGCAGTACTCTCATTACAATGTATGTACCTTTCCAATTTGGAGCCAATTTTCCTTTAGCTTCTTCATGAGTTGGGAGGATACGTCTCAGAATGAGTTGTCCTATTTTAAATTTATTGGGCCGCACTTTCTTGTTGTAGACACAGACCATTCTTTGCTGGCACAACTGTCCGTGGCAAATTGCGGCCAATCATTTGTCATCCATCAGTGTCAATTATTCAATCGGTTCTTGACCCAATCTTTATCCTCAATCCCGGCTTCAACAATGATCCGAAGAGAGGGAATCTCAACTTCGTTCCAATTTTCTATTTATTTTCTTACAAGCCTTGTCTTCAAAATATTTTGTTTCTTGATCTATTATTTCGGGGTCTGACAACGTTTTAGGATCTGGGCATGAAGTCCGCAAGCATGTCATGTCATTAAAATCTATATTAACAGAACTAAAAAGAGAATAAGAAAAGTGACAAGATTAAGAAAAGAAATATTCCCCGACAATGAAATATTAATTTCATTTGATTTTTTAAAAAAAGTTTTTAAGATAGAAGGGTTTACATCAGAAAGCAAAGCAGTGAAGTAAAATATTCAGATTAGATCCTGAAATAATTCGGACGCAGAAAAGATAGCAAGACCGGCTACCGAGACTCCCATATGATAGAGAACTTTTCAGGTTTGGCGCCCGGTTTTAGGTTTCTCTTCTGTCTCGGCAATAGCTGCAATGACATTCAGTGCCAGATCAAATTCCTCATCTTCACAGATCATTCCGATTACTGGCCCATTGGTGTGAGTAGGTAGAGAATTGTTCATCATATTAGGGGCCTCTTCATCCCTAAGCACTATTCCCTTGACATTGATGAGGTCTTCCACTGCTCTCTTAAGAGTCTAACAGTCTTCTGTATCATGTCTGACTGCTCCAGAGTGGTATTCACATCTAGCATTAGCCTGGTGCGAATGGGACTCAGGGTTTGGCCGGTTCGGGGCTACTGGCCACAGTAGACCTAGCCTGACTAGCTTTTGGAACAAGATCGAGTATGATTCACCAACAGGGGTAATCCATCTCGGGAGGCTCTCTCTCTTTTTTTTTCTTTTTTCTTTTTGATATTTTTTTTTCATATCTTGATTTTTTTTCTCTTTTTGTTGTTTTTCGCTCTTTGTTTTTCTCTGTTATTTTTGTCACTCTTTCTTTCTTTTTCACTCAATTTTTTTTCGATTTTTTTTTACTCAATTTGTTTATGGCTATGATCGAATCCGATGGGGATTGCCTACGTATCATGACGCCGTATGAATCAGATCATTACGTAGTTCAGGGTGATTGGGAATAGACAGACTCATTTTTTATTTTCTTTTCTTTTTTTTTTTATATATAAAGACCTTTAAATATATTTTTTGAGTTTTTTTTTTAATGAAATTTTGAATTGTTTTTTTTAAAAAGAAGGAATTCTAAAGAAGGAAGAAAATATTTTGGATTTTGATTTGAAGATTGCTTTTGTTCTTCTTTTTTTTTTCGATTGAAAGGCTTCGAAAAAGAAGAAAAATATTTTTGGATTTAATTTCTTTTTGGATTTTCTAAGGAAAGAATTCTAGAGAGAGAATCAAGGAAAGGGAAGCTATTTTTGAATTTTTCTTTTTCTTTTTGAAAATTGGGGCCGGAACCGATGAGGTTTGCCTACGTATCTCATATCCGGTGAGAATCAAACCCGCGTAGTTCGGTAGATGAGAAATAAAATAGATAAACTAACTCTTTTTTTTCATATACAATTAATCCGACAAACTCTCCTAGCAAAGAAAGTATTTTTAATTTTTGTTTTCGATTTTTTTTTTTTTTGGGAATTGGTGGAAGAAAAAATTCTAAACAAGAAAAAGAATTTTTTTGAATTTTGATTTTTTTTTTTAAATTTCAAAAGAAAAAAAAATATTTTTTGGATTTTGGGTGAGACTTTTTTTTTAAAAAAAGGAAGAAAATATTTTTGGGTTTTTGGTCTAAAAAAAAAAGAAATTTCTAAAGAAGCAATTAAAGGAAAATATCTTTTTTGGATTTTTGAAAATTGGGGGCCGGAACCGATGAGGTTTGCCTACGTATCTCATATCCGGTGAGAATCAGACCCGCGTAGTTCGGTTAAAATCGACTATGTTTTTTCTTCTTTTTTTTTTAATGAAAATTAATCTTTAAAAACGATATGCACTAGACCACATCATTTTTTCTCTGCTCGTTCAACTGATTTATGCTAAAGTCGGTCGACATGCAAGCCTCCTAAATAATGCAACAAGTAGCACATAACATGACATAATTGTCTCAACAAGGTACATGTCCTAAAACAGAACTCGGCACATGAGTCGAGCGCTGCTAAGTCAAATGCACATGATGCAAATAAAGCGTAGCCTACTAGGGATATTCATTGCTTGTGGCTTGTTCTTCTAAGTTTGTAAATCCTAAAAGGAGATGGTATCTAGACCTCACTTACCCGGGCGGACAACCCGAGCCGAGGAGCGTCAAGCATTACCAGTAGTAGAACAGCACTGGCTAGCTAACGGCTCTCCCGCCTAAACATGTGTGACTAAATCCTTCACCAGAAGCTGGTAGGCTAACTGGCTTTATCTCAAGACAGAAATTTTGTGATGCTGGTAGGCAAACACAACATAACTAACTATAAGAAGACTCAGAGGGGTGCGAGAGGATACAATTTATATGTACAGTTCAACAATATCAAAACGGAAAAAAGTGGACAAGTAACACATTAGGCCCAAATAAATCACAATATATACAAAAATTAATAAAGCCAAACAAAGTCAATATACAAGCTCGAATTCTTGGGGTTTCCCCAGCAGAGTCGCCAGAGCTGTCACACCCCTTTTATACCCCAAAAAAGATATTGTGTTATATGGATTGGGTTAAAGAGTTTTTCCAATTAAAGTGACAAACTTGAATAAGGATCATTTTATTTACAGAGTCGCCACTTGGAATTGATTTTTGGGTGTTCCAAGTCACCTTTTATTTGAATCTCTATTCAAATGAATGTTCGACTCTATTATTATTGGTCTACAAAAATAAAGTCCGGGTAAGGAATTCTGTTGACCGGAGAGAAGGTGTAAGGCATTCCCCGAGTCCCGTGATTCTAGCACAGTCGCTTTATTGACTACATTTGGCTTATATTATTTTTGGATAACCTGTGTTTTATTGGTTCTCATGTTTTACCTATGCCCGCTTTTATTGCTAAATTAAATTTATGAAAATTATCTTGAAAGAAGTCATGCGTACGTGTACGAGTATTACTTCCCTAAACTAATTTGAAATTATTGTAAGACCAAGAGTTTATGGAATAGTTATGAAAAATGAAGTAAATTGGTTATGATAAGATGGGCTAGCTTTATTATTAAACAGGAAATGGGCTAGCATCATTTTACTACCTTGGGCCTTATCGAGATTAAATTGATTGGCCTAAGTCTAATTTTTCAGAAAATCAATCCACGGCCCACAGCAATTGAACAACCCAAACTTGCTGCATTTTTACACTTGAATGAAATGGCCTAATTTTCCTAGCTAGCGGATGGCACTACATTAACAGAGGATTACAAGACATCACTTTGGCAACCTAATGTATTCATTTTCAGTAATTGAGTTTAACAAAGGTTCAAATCACGAGCATGAGATTTATTACATAGATTATATCACCTTAAAGTCACGTGTCAAACTAAAAGAAATATAAATAACATAGAATGAATAGAAATAGACCTTACTAAGCACTCAATGTAGGTTCAAGATTTTTAAACAAAATAAAACCATCAAATGACTTAAACAGAAGCAAGCATAACATAGCACTCAACTAAAGTAGTAAAAGAAAGATAGAAGATTGACCTCCTAAGACAACACTCTGATTTTTGAGCTTATGTATCTCAACAAATCAACTAGGCCTTGATGAAAATTCGATCAGCAACCTCACCGGAGAAAACTCGCCGGAAGAACTCGACTCGAATCATAACCATGCGACGAACTCCACTCGAAAAATGGGGACAACTTTGAGATATTTTTGGTTGGTTCGGGAAGGAGAAGTGCTGTATTTTTTTGGAGCTTGTTTTGAGGTCGTTTTTGAGCTGTTCGCAGATGTTTTTGCTGTTGGGTTTGCTGCTGATTTTCAGCTGGAGTTTTTTTTTTTTTGTGTGGCTAAGGGTGATCTCACATGGCTAAAAATGGATCAAAGAAAATGACTGATTTCTGGTTAGGTGGTAGGAGAAAAATAAAATAGAAGAGAGGATGTGTGGCTGTTGGTTTCCAAAATGAGGGAGGAAGCTCTTCTCTCCCAAGAAAGCAGAGGGCTGCTATATTTTTTCTTTAGGGGGAGGGATCCGTTTTTTCTTCTTTTGGGAATAGGGAAGATGTGGGGGGTTGTGAGTGGGGACAAGCATGGGGGACAAGGTAAAGTGGAGTGGGGACAAAGTGTAGTATTGGTGAAATGAGTGGGCGAAAATTCAAGCACGATCAAAAATTAGGTGCTCACACAAACAACTATAATTTATTGTTGAATACACATTGTATTAGTAAATGCCAAATAACAGGGAATAAAAAGTAAAATAAATAAATTAAGCTACTTCCTTGGCTAAGGTATACATGCCCTTACATCTACATCCCTCTTGTCTGCTTCTCAAAGTTGTTGGATATTGTTGCAACTTCATACAATCTATATCAATCCTAAGTACTCTATTACCTACTCCTCCATTCCTTTACTCTCAAATCCCACCAACAACAATGAGTTATCATATAAAGCAATCCCATAACAGGTCCTTTAACATACCTTCCCTATTCCATAAATTCCTAGCTAGATAAACGAATTTAAATTCAAACAAACAGATGTTGCTCGAACACAACTTCTAAGAAGAGTTCCCAAATCATCTTGAGCCTTGTTAACCCTTCCTAAGACATGAAATAATGAATAATATCTGTCAATAAAAATTCACATGCACAAAATTTTTTCAATAGTAATTCATCCAATTTATGTCAATCTCAACTCATACACCAATTTTAGTGCTTTATCAAAATTAGGTTATCACGAGTTCCAATTTTTCTTTTCCCCCGGCTATGGAGAATGAGGGTGTGTGTGAAGAAGCAGTTATTACTGGAAACATACTCGCTATTCACGATACATGAAAACATAACATATACAAAAAGAAAAAAAAAAGTAAAGAAACGGAAGAACATCATGCATTAGGAGTAAAACTAAATATCCCTTTTGTTTTTAAGTTAGCAGAATAATAAATGTCAATACCTTAAGAAGCGAGAAGAAGGTAACAACAATGAAATTGGACAGATAATAACCCTTAAAATGGTGATTCCGCATCGTCTGGTTGGAAAACACGAAATTCAAGGAAATTTATCCATGAAATTGGAAATAGTTAAAAAGATCTAAAAGAAACAAAGAAAGAAAGAGATGGAGCAGAGATTGAGATAATGATTCCTGAAATGTAATAGATAAATAAGAAGATAAAAAGAGCTAAGAATATTATTGAAAGTTTGAAGAAGGAGAACTGATCCGATCTGTTGGAATAGAAAAGATGAAAGTCGGAAGAGCGATGTTTCTAGACCCATATGGAGGTCGGAATGCCGGAAAAAAGGTCGTAAGAGGTGGAGTTAGCATTGTTACAGGCACTTTTTTTCTTTGAGCAAAATGACAATTTTCCTTTGAGCAAAATAACAATTTTGTCCGTGGTCGACCATCTTTCCTTTTCTATATAATAGAAAAAAATAAAAATAAAAATACCTGGACTTTAGAAGCTCGCCGTGTTATTGTATGTCGCCGCCGGTAATTCTCCAATAGAGTACTTCACTTCTTCGTTTCCCAAAAACCGAGAATTACTACTTATGCTAATTTTCAACTAGTGCGGGTTAGCGTGAGTTGCTCTGGTAGTAAGCACCCTCCACTTTCAATCAAGAGGTTGTGAGTTCGAGTCATCAAAAGGTTGTGAGTTCGAGTCACCCCATGAGCAAGGTGGGGAGTTCTCGGAGGGAGGGAAGCGAGGGTCTATCGGAAGCAGCCTCCAGAGTAGGAGTAAGGTCTGCGTACAAACTATTAGGGTTGTGCATAATTTGGTAAATACTGAATTACCGTACCGAAACCGAAAATTTTGGTATTCGATATTCGATATTTTGGTATTCGGTATGGTATTTGGTTTAAGTTTAAAAATATTTAATATTAGGTATGGTATTTGGTATTTTAAAATGAAATACCGAAATACCGATACCGTACCGAAATATATATTATATTACACAATACATATTTTATTAATTATTACATAAATATAAGAAATCTAAAATTTTATTTTTCTTTATTCTCAAAGTTCATCAATTAACTCTAAACAAGTAACAAGAAGTTTTCTCTCTCTAAGTTGGTATTTGCTGGTTTTGGATAAAACTTTTGTCAACAAATATTTTTAGTTTTGTATTTTTGAGTATTTTAATTAAGAATATTACCATCTATGACTCTATGCACTAGTTATTATTCAAACCGAATAAATCGAAGTTACCGAACCGAATAAACCGAAACCGAAAGGAGAAAACCCGAACCATACCGAATTTAATTAGGTACGATATTGGTATAGCATTTTACGAAACCGAATACCGAAAATACCGAACCGAAATATCTAAATACCGTACTGTACCGACCGACGAACATCCCTGCAAACTACCCTCCCCAGACCACACTAGTGGGATTATACTGGGTTGTTGTTGTTGTTATTGCTAATTTTTTACTAGGTCACTATAACGTGGCAGCCATAAGAGAATGGGCTTAGCCCACTCTTATTCATTTAATAAATAACCAAAATCAACTATATAAGTATAGTTAATAATTTAGCCGCTAACCACTTATTTAGTACAATATCGTGTATAGTAATAAATTTTCTTTCACAACTTAATATTTGACCTAATAACTACAATAAAAATAAATTCCTAAATATCACATTTAATTAGTATAAAAATATATTTCGGGTTATTACATTGGGTTGATAATTTTCTGTTCGGCGGTGAATGTCATTACGTTACTGGCTACTCGAAATGGGCAGAAGATGTCTTATGTAGGTGTCGTCTAACCCTGGAGGGCGCAAGAAGTTATGACGTTGTATATGTTTCACTCTTCACATATGACCATAATACAAATATCATGTAGGCCTTCTGTGAGGCATGGTGCCCTGTGACAAATACATTCCTTACCTCTACGGGAGAACTATCCATATCACTTTGGGATTTATGAAAGATCGGTGGTCTGCCTATAACAAAATCTCCTTACGAGGAAGTTGTGACAAATGTTGAAGAACTTACACATTGTATATTAAAATGAAGCAAGAAAAAATACATAAATGTAATAAATAAATCATTACATATGATTATGTGACAATTAACAGTTAAACAATAACCCATTTAAAAGCAGATTATTCGAATTTTGTTCACTCCCACGAGCTTAAAAAGAGTGTATATACTCTCTTAATTTGCAACATCAGCGTTCAATTAGTAGCACAACCAACCTAAATATAAAATTTATGTCAAACACAATATTTTCCTCCGATCAAGAATTTCAAACTAGCCAAACGGATTACTAGCACCGGTCATACCTTCATCAAGTCCATCAAAATTTCCCTCCACCAACACAACATTTTCCTCCAAAAGTCCAAATTTTAAAAATAAGGAGGGTGGGAAAAGAAACAAGAAAAATAACAAAATGGTCTACTATTTTAGAGCCTTTAGGTCCTTTAAATTTTTCAAAAGCGAGAACTTTTAGTCTTTGTCAAATATTTAACAAACTTTTAAGTATTTTGTAACGACCCAACCGGTCGTTTTGAGAGTAATAGCCCCGAACCCCTATTTACTGCTTCTCCCATATCTATTTCTGCTATTCTTACTTGTCGGGAGGTTTCGTTTTGGTTTCTAAAGTGTTTTGGGACACTTAGTCCCTAAATGGAGGTTTAAGCCTTAGGATTTGGACCGTAGTCGGAACTGTGTGAAGACAATTTAAAAATAGAGTTATGTCGGTTCTGTTAGCTCAGTTAGGTGATTTTAGACTTAGGGGCGTGTCTGAATTGTATTTTGGAGGTCCGTAGCTTATTTAGGCTTGAAATTGCGAAAGTTAAAATTTTGTAGATTTGGACCGGTAGTGAAAATCTTGATATCGGGGTCGGATTCTGATTCCGAAAGTTGGAGTAGGTCCGTAGTGTTGAATATGACTTGTTTGCAAAATTTGGGATCAATCAGACGTGGTTTGATAGGTTTCGGTATCAGTTGTGAAAATTTGAAGTTTCAAGTTTATTAAATTTGAATTGGAGGGTGATTCATTATTTTAGCGTTGTTTGATGTGATTTGAGGGCTCGACTAAGTTCTTATAGTGAATTAGGAGTGGTTGGTATATTTGGTTGAGGTCGCGGGGGCCTCGGGTGTATTTCGGATGCTTAACGGACCATTTTGGACTTAAGGAAGATAGCAGATTTCCTGGTGTTTTGTTGCAGAGTTTTTCTTCATCGCGTTCGCGAGGGAGGTCTCACGATCGCGTAAGGCAATCTGAGAGGCCAACCAAAATTGTTCTTCGCGTTCGCGAATTTGAGGATGCGATCGCGTAAGCTTGCTGGGCGAGAGAATGGAATTGTTCTTCGCGGACAGGGGCATGCGAACGTGTAGTGAAGTGAGGTGGTGCTTCGCGAATGCAGAGATAAGGTCACGTTCGTGTAGGGTTAAGTGGACCAAAGCTGGACCACGCAATTTTCTCATCGCGAACGTGTGAGGACGTTCGCGATCGCGTGAGTCTGAGAGCGAGAGCATCGCGTTCGCGTAGAGTTAATTTCTGGGGTAGCAAAGTTGTTCTTCGCGATCGCGAGGCTATTTCCGCGATCGCGATTAAGGAAATGTCTGCGCAGTATTAAAGTTTCCAAAAATGGGGGTTTTCCCATTTTATCAAAAACTTGAGTTGGGAGCTCGGATTTTGGACGAGGTTTTAAGGGATTTTCAGAGATATCGATTGGGTAACGATTCTTAACTCCTTTATGGTTATATTCCACTAATCTATGGTTGATTTTATCATTTAATTTCGGATTTTGGGGTTGAAATTGGGAAAAATTTGGAAGAACTTCTTCAACAAAGATTTCGAGTTTTGAAAGAGGATTTGTGGTCGGATTTGAGTAATTTTTATATGGTCAGACTCGTGAGTGAATGGATGTTCGTATTTTTGTCACTTTTACCCGATTTCGAGACGTGGTTCCCGGTCTACGTTTTAGGATGATTTTCGTAATTTTTGTTAAAGTCTTGATTTCATTAATTAGATTAGTCTATTATAGTTATATTTATGATATGTAATTATTTTGGCTAGATTTGGGCCATTCGGAGTTAGATATTCATGGAAAGGCATTGTTACCGATTGATTGATCTTGGTTCGAGGTAAGTGGCTTGCCTAACCTTGTGTGGGGGAAATCCCTTTATGATTTGGTATTGTTTTGATATGCGAGCACCGTGTACGTGAGGTGACGAGTACGTACATGTCACGACCCGAAATTTTCCACCGACGGGACCGTGATGTTGCCTAACATTTCACTTGCTAGGCAAGCCAACGTTAGAGAATCATTTACCAATTTCTTATTTCCATTCAGTAATTAACATTAATTAACTACAATGAAATATAACGAGTGCGGAATATCATAAATCTATATTAACTACTACCATCCGGATCTGGAGTCACAATTCACGAGCATTCTAGAATTTATAACAAGTAATAGTCTGAAACAAATACAACTATCTGAATGAAAGAAAACAGTAAGACATAAAGGATAGACGGGGACCTCAAGATCTGTGAATGCCGACAGATCTACCTTGAGTCTCCGGACAGCGGACCAGTAGCAAATCTCGATCAACCTAAGCCGGTATCAAAATTTGCACAGAAAGTCCAGAGTGCAGCATCGGTATAACCGACTCCATGTACTGTAAATGTCGAGCCTAACCTCGACGAAGTAGTGACGAGGCTAAGACAAGACACCTACAATCAACCTGTACAATTTAACAGTGTATACGCAAATAACAGGAATGAAGAAGTAAACAGGAAATGTCGGGAGGGGAGACATACTGAGGGGAATACAAGATAAAGAACTACAACAGAATGATCACCGGAGCAGTCAATATACCATGAATCAACAGGAATAGTGAATACAGTAAAGAAGAATACACGGCATCACCCTTCGTGCTTTTACTCTCAATCTCACCATAAAATTAATAGAAACGGCACGGCATCACCCTTCGTGCTTTTACTCTCATATCATGGAACGACATCACCCTTCGTGCATTAACACTCACAATATGGCACGGCATCACCCTTCGTGTATTAACACTCACAATATGACACGACATCACCCTTCGTGCATTAACACTCTCAATACGGCACGACATCACCCTTCGTGCATTAACACTCACAATATGGCACGACATCACCCTTCGTGCATTAACACTCACAATATGGCACGACATCACCCTTCGTGCATTAACACTCTCCCTTACCATAATGCAATGCATAAATAACAACAGGGAGATAGAATAACAAGTACAAACCTTACTTCAACATTTGGTTCCATAATATCAATCTTAACTTTGAAATAAAAACTCAATTATCACCAGAAAATTCCGTAAACATGATAAGAACGATAATTTGAACAACACTAGTATAACACGTAGCAATTTGGCATAGGAATGAGACAATATCAGAAAAATAGAGAAACATGGAAAAATAGGTAAATTGGCGGCGCATAGGTACTCGTCACCTCACATATACGCCGCTCACATGAATTTCACTTAGCAAATAATCTAAGGTTACTAATTCCCTCAAGTCAGGGTTAGACACAACACTTACCTCGCTCCGAAGGCCACTCAATTCTCAATCACAGTTTTTTCTTTGGAATTCACGTCCAAACCACTCGTATCTATTAAAAAATAACTCAATAATATCAAATATTGTTAAAGGAATCAATTATATTGCATAAATTAAATTTTCCAAATTTTCCTCCAAAAAAGTCGAAAAATTAACCCCGGGCCCGCTTGGTCAAAACCCGAGGTTCGGACCAAAATTCTTTTACCCATTCACCCCCGAGCCCGAATATGTAATTAGTTTTGGAATCCAACATCAAATTGAGGTCTAAATCCCCAAATTCCCGAAATTCCTATTTTCTACCCTAACCCCTAATTCTACCATGAAACTCTAGATTTCTAGGTTGAATTCTAGTGAAATGAAGTAAAAGATTGAAAGAAACGAGTTAAGGAACACTTACCTATGATTTGGGGAAGAAAATATCTTTGAAAAATCGCCCTAGGCCTCCTATTCTTTTGAAAACGAGAAGAAACAAATAGCTGGAGTCCGAATTAAATGCTCACTGCCTAGCAAACTTCGCACCTGCGGTGCTTTGGTCGCACCTGCGCATCCGCATGTGCGGACGGGGTGTGCGCTTCTGCGAAAAAGGGATGGGCCAACTGGGGCCGCACCTGCGGACAGGGTTCCGCTTCTGCGGCACCGCTCCTGCGGAAAAACCAAGTCCAGGCCTGGGTCGCATCTGCGGGGCTTTTGCTCGCAACTGCGAGCTCGCACCTGCGACTAAAGGTTCGCAGTTGCGGGCACACCAGATTTGGTGCACCAGCAGCCTTGTTGAGGTTTGAACTCAACTCGCGCATCGCCCGAATGGCACCCGAGCCCTCGGGGCTCCAAACCAAACATGTACGCAAGTCTAAGAACATCATACAGACCTGCTCGCACGATCAAATCGCCAAAATAACACCTAGAACTCTAAATTTAGCACCAAATCAAATAAAATTTTCAAGAACACTTTAAAATTTCTATTTTCTCAACTGGACGTCTGAATCACGTCAAATCAACTTCGTTTCTCACCAAATTTCACAGACATGTCTTAAATATCATAATGAACCTGTACCGGGCTCCGGAACCAAAATACGGACCCGGTATTAACAATGCCAAACATCAATCAATTCTTAAAAAATAATTAATTTTCAGACTTTTAATTTTCATCAAAAATTCATAACTTGAGCTAGGGACCTTCAAATTCGATTCCGGGCATACGCCCAGGTCCCATAATTCGATACGGACCTACCGGGACCGTCAAAGCACGAATCCGGGCTTGTTTACCAAAAATATTGACCGAAGTTAACTAAAATTAACTTTTAAGGCAAAAATTCTTATTTTCATCAGTTTTCAACATCAAAGCTTTCCTGAAACCTGCTCGGACTGTGCACGCAAATCGAGAAGGGTAAAAATAAGATTTTTAAGGCTTAAGAGCGCAGATTCGAGTTCTAAAATATAAGATGACCCTTTTGGGTCATCACATTCTCCACCTCTAAAACAACCGTTCGTCCTCAAACGGACATAGAAAAATACATGGGCTGGTGAAAAGGTGGGGATATCTACTCTGCATATCAGACTCGGACTCCCAAGTAGCTGCCTGAATAGGCTGACCTCTCCACTTCACTCGAACTGACATGTAACTCTTTGACCTCAACTGACGAACCTGCTGGTCTAGAATGGCCACCGGCTCCTCCTCGTAAGTCAAATTTTTATCCAACTAGACAGAGCTAAAATCTAACACGTGGGACGGGTCACCATGATATTTTTGGAGCATAGACACATGGAATACCGGATGAACTAAGGATAACCCTGGAGGCAACGCAAGTCTATAAGCTACCTCCCCTACTTTCTCGAGGATCTCAAATGGCACGATATACCTAGGGCTAATCTTGCCCTTCTTCCCAAATCTCATAACACCCTTCATAGGAGATACCCGAAGCAATATTCTTTCTCAAACCATGAATGCAATATCACGAACTTTACGGTCAGCATAACTCTTTTGCCTGGACTGAGCTGTGCGAAGTCGATCCTGAATAATCTTGACCTTATCCAAGGCATCCTGTACTAAATTTGTACCCAATAACCGAGCCTCCCCCAGCTCAAACCACCCAACTAGCGACCTACACCGTCTACCATATAATGCCTCATAGGGAGCCATCTGAATGCTTGACTGGTAGATGTTATTGTAGGCAAACTCCGCTAACAGCAAAAACTGATCCCAAGAACCTCCGAAGTCAATAACACAGGCACGGAGCATATCCTCCAAGATCTGAATAGTACGCTCGGACTGCCCGTCTATCTGAGGATGAAATGCTGTGCTCAACTCAACCCGCGTACCCAACTCACGCTGAACTGCCCTCTAAAAGTGCGAGCTAAACTGCGTACCTCGATCAGAAATGATAAACATGGGCACACCGTGAAGACGGATGATCTCACGAATATAAATCTCTACCAACCGCTACGAGGAATAGGTAACTGCCATGGGAATGAAATGCGCTGACTTAGTCAGCCTGTCCATAATGACGCAAACTGCATCGAACTTCCTCTGAGTCTGTGGGAGTCCAACAACAAAGTCCATAGTGATACGCTCCCACTTCCACTCAGGAATATCTAACCTCTGAAGTAAACCACCAGGTCTCTGATGCTAGTACTTTACCTGCTGGCAATTTAGGCACCGAGCTACATAGGAAACTATGTCCTTCTTCATTCGCCTCCACCAATAATGCTGCCTCAAGTTCTGATATATCTTGATGGCGCCCGGATGAATAGAATACCGGGAACTGTGGGACTCCTCAAGGATCAACTTACGAAGTCCATCCACATTGTCACACAAATACAACCCTGCATCCTCAAAACTCCATCATCTCCAACAGTAACCTGCTTGGCACCCCTGTGCCGCAATGTGTCTCTAAGGATAAGTAAATGAGGATCGTCATCCTGCCGATCTCTGATGCGCTCAAACAAAGAAGACCGAGCAATTGTACAAGCTAGAACACGGCTGGGCTCAGAAACATCTAACCTCACGAACTGGTTGGCCAAGGCCTGAACATCCAATTCAAGCGGTCTCTCCCCAACTGGAATATATGCAAGGCTACCTATACTAACTGACTTCCTACTCAAAGCGTCGGCCACCACGTTGGCCTTCCCGGGATGATATAATATGGTGATATCATAGTCTTTCAATAGCTCCAGCCACCTCCTCTGCCTCAAATTGAGTTCCTTCTGCTTGAACAAATACTGTAAGCTCCGATGATCAGTGAATACCTCACATGTCACACCGTAAAAGATAGTGCCTTCAAATCTTCAGCGCGTGAACAATGGCTACCAGCTCTAGATCATGAACATGGTAATTCTTCTCGTGAACCTTCAGCTGCCGCAAAGCATATGCAATAACCTTGCCACCCTACATCAATACCACACTCAGACCAATACGGGATGCGTCACAATATACTGTATAAGATCCTGAACCTGTAGGTAACACCAATATTGGTGCCCTAGTCAAAGCTGTCTTGAGCTTCTGAAAGCTCACTTCACACTCGTCTGACCACCTGAACAAGGCACCTTTCTGGGTCAATCTGGTCAACGAGGCTGCTATGGATGAAAACCCCTCCACAAATCGACGATAATAGCCCGCTAAACCCAGGAAACTACGGATCTCTAAAGCTAATGTGGGTCTAGGCCAGTTCTGAACTGCCTCAATCTTCTTAGGATCCACCTGAACACCCTCTACTGATACAACGTGACCAAGAAAGCAACTGAACTCAACCAAAACTCGCATTTTGAGAACTTAGCATATAATTGGCTGCCTTTCAGAGTCTGAAGAACGATCCGAAGGTGCTGCTCATGCTCCTCTCGACTGTGGGAGTAGATCAAGATATCATCAATAAACACAACCACAAAGGAATCCAGGTAGGGTTTGAACACCCGGTTCATCAAATCCATGAATGCTGCTGGGGCATTTGTCAGCCCAAATGACATCACTAGAAACTCATAATGCCCATACCAAGTCCGAAAAGCTGTCTTAGGAACATCAGATGCCCTAATCCTCAACTGATGGTAGCCAGATCTCAAATTAATCTTTGAAAACACCTTGGCACCCTGAAGCTGATCAAATAAATCATCAATCCTCGGCAATGGATACTTGTTCTTGACGGTGACTTTGTTCAACTGCCGATAGTCTATACATATCCTCATCGATCCATCTTTCTTCTTCACAAACAACACAGGTGCACCCCAGGGCGAGACACTAGGTCTAATGAAGTCCTTATCAAGCAAATCTTGCAACTGCTCCTTCAATTCTTTCAACTCTGGTGGGGCCATGCGGTATGGCGGAATGGAAATGGGCTGAGTGCCAGGAGCCAAATCAATGCATAAATAAATATCCCTGTCGGGTGGCATCCCCGGCAGGTCTGCAGGAAACACCTCTGGAAACTCACGAACAACCGGCACTGAATCCATGGAAGGAACCTCCGCACTAGAATCGCGGACATAAGCCAAATAAGCTAGACACCCCTTCTCGACTATATGTCGAGCCTTCACATAAGAGATAACACTACTGGCAGAATGGCCAAGATTCCCTCTCCACTCTAATCGAGGCAACCCCTACAAGGCTAAGGTCACCGTCTTGGCGTGACAATCTAATATAGCATGATAAGGTGACAGCCAATCTATACCCAGTATGATATCAAAATCAACCATGTCGAGAAGTGAAGAGGTCCAGAGGAACACTACTATATTCTCAATATGAGAATTTCACCATTAAGGAAGAGAAAACCATCCAAGAGATGTATATAAGGTTTACCACACTAACAAATGAACTTAAGTCTCTTGGAAGAATTATTCCTGAAGAAAATAGAGTTGAGAAGATTTTGACAAAGGTTCTGCCAGTTACTTGGGAGAGCAAAATCACTGCCATTCAGGAAGCAAAGAATATTGTCACTCTTAAGTTGGATGAGCTAATTGGAAATCTCACCACTGATGAACTTAGAAGGCAAACTATGAAGATGGATGTACCCAAGAAGAAAATGAGCATGTCACTCAGAATCACTAAAGGTTCTGATCTAGAATATGATGAAATGGCTATGATCATAAAGGACTTCAAGAAGTACCTAAAGAGAGAAAGGAGTCTTTCAAGAAGTGGAAGCTACAACAAACCAAAGGTTCCTGAAAGGCAAACCAATGAGGGATGCTACAAGTGTGGTAAAACTGATCACCACATCAAAAGCTACCCTCAATAGGAAATTGAATAGAAGAAGAAAAGAGCCGAACGAAGAAACAGGAAGAAGGAACATGTTCAACCCAAGAAGAACAAAGGATCAACAAAGGCTATGGTTGTTGTTTGGGGAGAAAGCTCTGATGAAAGCTCAGATGATGAAGATGGAGATGAACAAGCACTTATGGCCATTGGAGAATCTGATGAGGAATCTGAGGTAAGTGTAATTCATCTCAAATTCAAGATTAAATTTTTGTCTAAAGAAAGGCTATCTTAATTACTTCTAGATTTCATTGATGAATCTGAGGATGTAAAATATGAAAAAGAACAACAGTCTAAGGAATGTGTGATTTTGAAAGAAAAGTGTAAGAACCTGGAACTTAGGGTTAGTGAGACTATAAGTGAAAATATTGCATTAAAGAACCAGGTTCATGCATTTGAATCAAATGTCCTAGAACTTAGATCTGAAAACCTAAAACTGAAATTAGGAACAAGTAAGAAGATATATTATTGCACCCAACTCACTCTAGAAGAAAATGTAAGTAAACTAAAAGATGAGTTGTATTAGAAGGATGAGCAGGTTAGAATTTTGAAGGAGGATCTAGGCAAGGTAAAACATGAACTAGATAGAACTTGTAAATGGAACAGGTCCTCCGATTCACTTTCAAGGCTACAGGAACATCATAGTAGAAATAGAAGAGGACTTGGCTTTGGGAATCTGCTACCTAAATGGATCCCAAAAGCAAATACCTTACACTTCCTGAGAACAAGATTTGTACTCAGTGTGGTAAAATAGGTCACTATAAAAGTGAATGCAATGCAAAAGAAAAGGCAAGCCAAAAGAACAAAGAATTTGTTCAAGGGAAGAATAGATTACCAAGTTGGGCTAAAAAGAATCTGATTCATCCTTTTGCCTATAGAAAGGGACCCAAACTAGTTTGTGTTCATAAGACTAACCCCTAAGTTCCTTTTGCAGTTCCAAGTGAAGGGGAGCAGCCAAATATGGTACATGGATAGTGGCTGCTCAAAGCAAATGACAGGAAGCAAGAACCAGTTCCTTTCACTTGAGGATCTCCAAGGAGGTAATGTCTCCTTTGGAAATGGGAAGAAATGTGAGATCATTGGGGTTGAAAATATAGGTAAGATTGATTCTCACTCTATTGAGAATTTCTACTTGATAGATGGCTTAAAATACAGTCTAATTAGTGTATCACAACTGTGTGATAGAGGTAACTTGGTAGCATTCACCTCTACCAAATATTTTGTGATTAATCTTACCACTGACAAGATTGTTTTGCAGGGAAAAAGAGTGAACAATATATATATATTGTAGATCTGTCCACACTTTCAGAAGAACAATATATATATTGTAGATCTGTCTACATTGTCAGAAAATGAACTCACTTGCTTAAGTGTGATGGACAATGATCCCCTCCTTTGGCACAAGAGACTTGGACATGCAAGTCTGAGTCAACTCAACAAATTAGTCTCAAAGGATCTGGTGATAGGGTTGCCTAACATCAAGTTCACGTAAGACAAAGTTTGTGAGGTTTGTGCAAGGGGGAAGCAGGTAAGATCCTCTTTCAAATGTAAGGAAGTGGTAAGGACCACCAGGACGATGGAACTGATCCATATAGATCTTTGTGGTCCAATGAGAACATTAAGCAGAGGTGGTAAAAGATACGTGATGGTGCTTGTTGATGATTACTCTAGGTTTACTTGGACATTGTTTTTAACATCTAAAGATGAAGCATTTGACATGTTCACTTCTTTTGTTAGAAAAACTCAGAAATAACTAGGTAATCAACTTGCATCAATTAGGTCTGATCATGGCACTGAATTTGAAAATGCTAGATTTGCTGAATATTGTGATGAGCATGGCATAGATCATAATTTTTCTGCTCCTAGGACTCCACAACAAAATGGAGTAGTTGAAAGAAAGAATAAGACACTTGAAGATATGGCTAGGACTATGCTTCTTTCTAGTAAACCGCCTCATAGCTTCAGGGCAGAAGCTGTAAATACTGCATGCTACATCATAAATAGGTGCATGACTAGACCTCTTGTAGAGAAGACTCCCTATGAGTTACTTAAAGGGAGAAAACCAGACATATCCCATCTTAGGGTGGTGGGGCCCAGCCCCGGTGTTATGCTTTCCCAGCCAGACCTGAGGCTGAGTCATCTGACGTTGTTATCACAGGTACTATTTCAGTTTACAGTACAGATGATTCAGTTCTATTTGATCCAGGATCTACTTGCTCCTATGTGTCATCCTATTTTTCTTCATATTTGGTTGTACCTCGTGATTCTTTGAGTGCTTTTGTGTATGTGTCCCCACCATTGGGAGATGCTATTTTTGTAGATCGTGTTTATCGTTCATGTGCGGTCATCATTGGGAGTCTTGAGACTCGTGTAGATCTTCTACTTCTCGATATGGTTGATTTTGATGTCATTCTGGGTATGGATTGGCTGTCACCTTATCATTCTATATTAGATTGTCACTCCAAGACGGTAACCTTAGTCTTGTCGGGGTTGCCTCGATTAGAATGGAGAGGGACTCTTGGCCATTCTACCAGCAGGGTTATCTCTTATGCAAAGGCTCGTCATATGGTTGAGAAGGGGTATCTAGCTTATTTGGCTTATGTCCGCGATTCTAGTGCGGAGGTTCCTTCCATGGATTCAGTGCCGGTTATTAGTGAGTTTCCAGAGGTGTTTCTTGCAGACCTGCCGGGGATGCCACCCGACATGGATATTGATTTCTGCATTGATTTGGCTCCGGGCACTCAGCCCATTTCCATTCCGCCATACTGCATGGCCCCGCCAGAGTTGAAAGAATTGAAGGGACAATTGAAAGATTTGCTTGATAAGAGATTTATTAGACCTAGTGTCTCGCCCTGGGGTGCACCTGTATTGTTTGTGAAGAAGAAATATGGATCGATGAGGATGTGTATAGATTATCGACAGTTGAACAAAGTCACTATCAAAAACAAGTATCCATTACCGAGGATTGATGATTTATTTGATCAGCTTCAGGGTGCCCAGGTGTTTTCGAAGATTGATTTGAGATCTCGCTACCATCAGATGAGGATTAGGGCATTTGATGTCCCTAAGATAACTTTTCGAACTCGGTACGGGCATTTCGAGTTTCTAGTGATGTCATTTGGGCTGACAAAGTCCCCAGTAACATTCATGGATTTGATGAACTAGGTGTTCAAACCCCACTTGGATTCCTTTGTGGTTGTGTTTATTGATGATATCTTGATCTACTTCCACAGTCGAAAGGAGCATGAGCAACACCTTCAGATTGTTCTTCAAACTCTGAAAGACTGCCAGTTATATGCTAAGTTCTCAAAATGCGAGTTTTGGTTGAGTTAAATTGCTTTCTTGGGTCACGTTATATCAGCAGAGGGTATTGAGTTGGATCATAAGAAGATTGAGGCAGTTCAGAACTGGCCTAGACCTACATCAGCTACAAAGATCCGTAGTTTCCTGGGTTTGGCGGGATATTTCCGTCGATTTGTGGAGGGATTTTCATCCATAGCAGCCCCGTTGACCAGATTGACCCAGAAGGGTGCCCCGTTCAGGTGGTCAGACGAGTGTGAAGCGAGCTTTCAGAAGCTCAAGATAGCTTCGACTATGGCACCGATATTGGTGTTACACACAGGTTTAGGATCTTATGCAATATATTGTGACGCATCTCGTATTGGTCTGGGTGCGGTATTGATGCAGGGTGGCAAGGTTATTGCATATGCTTCGTGGCAGCTGAAGGTTCACGAGAAGAATTACCATGTTCATGATTTAGAGCTGGCAGCCATTGTTCACGTGCTGAAGATTTTGAGGCACTATCTTTACGGCGTGCCATGTGAGGTATTCACTGATCATCAGAGCTTGGAGTATTTATTCAAGTAGAAGGAACTCAATTTGAGGCAGAGGAGGTGGCTGGAGCTATTGAAAGACTACGATATCACCATATTGTATCATCCCGGGAAGGCCAATATGGTGGCCGATGCTTTGAATAGAAAGTCAGTCAGTATGGGTAGTCTTGCATATATTCCAGTTGGTGAGAGACCGCTTGCATTGGATGTTCAGGCCTTGGCCAACCAGTTTGTGAGGTTAGATGTTTCAGAGCCCAGTCATGTCCTAGCTTGTACAGTTGCTCGGTCTTCTTTGTTTGAGCGCATCAGAGATCGGCAGGATAACGATCCTCATTTACTTGTCCTTAGAGACACAGTGCGGCACGGTAGTGCCAAGTAGGTTACTGTTGGAGATGATGAAGTTTTGAGGATGCAGAGTCGTATTTGTGTGCCTAATGTGGATGGACTTCGTGAGTTGATCCTTGAGGAGGCTCACAATTCTCGGTATTCTATTCACCCGGGCACTGCCAAGATGTACAAGGACTTGAGGCAGTATTATTTGTGTAGGCGAATTAAGAAGGACATAGTTGCCTATGTAGCTCAGTGCCTAAATTTACAGCAGGTGAAGTGTGAGCATCAGAGACCTGGTGGTTTACTTCAGAGGTTAGAGATTCTTGAGTGGAAGTGGGAGTGTATCACTATGGATTTTGTTGTTGGACTCCCATGGACTCAGAGGAAGTTCGATGTAGTTTGGGTCATTGTGGACAGGCTGACTAAGTCAGCGCATTTCACTCATGTGGCAGTTACCTATTCCTCGGAGCGGTTGGCAGAGATTTACATTTATGAGATCGTCCGTCTTCACGGTGTACCCGTGTCTATTATTTTTGATCGAGGTACGCAGTTTACCTCACACTTTTGGAGGGCAGTTCAGCATGAGTTGGGTATGCGGATTGAGTTGAGCACAACATTTCATCCTCAGACGGATGGGCAATCCGAGCATACTATTCAGATCTTGGAGGATATGCCCCGCGCTTGTGTTATAGACTTCGAGGGATCGTGGGATCAGTTCTTTCCCCTTGCATAGTTCGCCTACAACAATAGCTACCAGTCGAGCATTCAGATGGCTCCCTATGAGGCATTATATGGTAGGCGGTGTCGGTCGCCAGTTGGGTGGTTCGAGCCGGGAGATACTCAGTTGTTGGGCACAGACTTAGTACAGGATGCCTTGGATAAGGTCAAGATTATTCAGGATCGACTTCGCACAGCTCAGTCCAGGCAGAGGAGTTATGCCGACCGTAGAGTTCGTGATGTTGCATTCATGGTCAGAGAGAGAGTATTACTTCGGGTATCACCCATGAAGGGTGTAATGAGGTTCGGGAAGAAGGGAAAGTTAAGCCCTAGGTATATCGGACCTTTTGAGATTCTGGAGAGAGTGGGAGAGGTGGCTTATAGGCTTGTGTTGCCACTTAGTTTAGTAGTTGTTCATCCGGTAGTTTAGCAGAGGTGGCTTATATTCCATGTGTCCATTCTTCGAAAGTATCACGATGATCCGTCCCATGTGTTAGATTTCAGCTCTGTCCAATTGGACAAGTATTTGACTTACGAGGAGGAGCCGGTGGCAATTCTAGCTCGGCAAGTTCGCCAGTTGAGATCAAAGAGTTACCCTTAAGTTCGAGTGCAGTGGAGAGGTCAGCCTATTGAGGCACCTACTTGGGAGTTCGGGTCCGATATGCAGAGTAGATATCCTCACCTTTTCACTAGCCCAGGTACTTTTCTATGTCCGTTCGAGGACGAACGGTTATTTTAGAGGTGGAGAATGTGATGACCCAAAAGGGTCAT
The DNA here is from genome assembly GCF_000715075.1 of Nicotiana tabacum. Classification (NCBI taxonomy): domain Eukaryota; kingdom Viridiplantae; phylum Streptophyta; class Magnoliopsida; order Solanales; family Solanaceae; genus Nicotiana; species Nicotiana tabacum. The sequence goes on along the minus strand of NC_134097.1, from coordinate 12,179,415 downwards.
CTTATGTTTTAGAACTCGAATCTGCGCTCTTAAGCCTTAAAAATCTCATTTTTACCCTCCTCGATTTACGTGCGCAGTCCGGGCATGTTTTCAGAAAGCTTTTATGTTGAAAACTAATAAAAATAAGACTTTTTGCCTTAAAAGTTAATTTTAGTTGACTTCGGTCAACATATTTTGTAAACGGGCCCGAATTCGTGTTTTGCCGGTCCCGGTGGGTCCGTATCGAATTATGGGACCTGGGCATATGCTTGGAATCGAATTCAGAGGTCCCTAGCTTGAGTTATGAATTTTTGATGAAAACTAAAAGTCTGAAAATTAATTATTTTTAAGAATTGATTAATGTTTGGCATTGTGAGTACCGGGTCCGTATATTGGTTTCGTAGCCCGGTACAAGTTCATTATGATATTTAAGACTTGTCTGTGAAATTTGGTGATAAACGGAGTTGATTTGACGTGATTCGGACGTCCAGTTGAGAAAATAAAAATTTTAAAGTGTTCTTGAGAATTTCATTTGATTTGGTACTAAATTCGTAGTTCTAGGTGTTATTTTGATGATTTGATCGTGCGAGCAAGTTCGTATGATATTTTTAGACGTGTGTGCATGTTTGGTTTAGAGCCCCGAGGGCTCGGGTGAGTTTCGGATAGGCCACGATATGTTTTGAACTTAGAAACAATATGGTATTTTTGTTGTATCTGATGTCTGCAATACTGTGCTTCGCGATCGCGTAGTCACTCTCGCGATCGTCAAGGGGGAAACTGGGTTGGGGACGGATTTACTCTATGCGAACGCGAGACCATGGTCGCGAATGCAGAGCATTGGGGGGAGTTGCTCTACGCGAACGCGACAGGTCGAACGCGAACGCGACAGGTCGAACGCGAACGCGTAACTCTAGCTAAGCTAGGCAGGGGACCTGGGGAAGCTCTACGCGAACGCGAGCCATTTCACGCGAACGCGAAGGTAAGGCGGGCTAAGCCTTCGCGAACGCGTAAAGCTTCTCGCGATCGCGTAAGTCCTTAGTAGGCTGCTCTTCACGAACGCGGCAGTGTTCACGCGATCGCGATGAACATTGTCGCCCAGTTCATAAAACAGAATCAAACAAGGGTTTAAGCCATTTCTTTAACATTTTTGAAGAACCAAACGGGTAGAGGCGATTTTCAAGAGTGATTTTCTTCCCCAAAGTGTTGGTAAGTGATTCTGAACCATTTTGTTTCAATTACCCATTGCATTTCTTGAATTATCAACCTAAAATCTAGAGTTTGCATGATAGAATTAGGGGTTAGGGTAGAAACTAGGGATTTCAAAAATTTGGGGATTTAGACCTTGATTTAAGGTCGGATTCCAAAACTAATTACATATTCGGGCTCGGGGGTGAATGAATAAATGGATTTTGGGTCCGAACCTCGGGTTTTGACCAAGCGGGCCCGAGGTCAATTTTTGACTTTTTGTAGAAAAATTTGAGAAATTTAATTTATGCAATATAATTGATTCCTTTAGCAATATTTGATATTATTTAGTCATTTTTGAGTAGATACGAGTGGTTTGGAGGTGAATTCTAAAGGAAAAGCTGTGATTTAGAATTAAGTGGCTTTCGGGGCAAGGTAAGTGTCGTGTCTAACTTTGGCTTGAGGGAATATGTATTATGTGTTTATTTGCTATGTGTTTGGTTGTTAAATACGATGTATAGGTGAGGTGACGAGCATCTATGCATTGTTGTCGAGTCATAGCATGCGAGTGAAATTATATTCTTATCTATTTTGTAGCCTTAAATTCTACTATCCATACTTAGCGGGTTACTTGAAATGTTGGGTGACTTATATCTGGTTTCACTGAGATTTGGTTACTTTCGAATATTGATTCAAGGTTGAGGTTACATTGTGCTATTGATTATGGGTAAAATACTGGTTTCTTTGTGATACTCCTATCTATCCGTTGTTATTGATTCTGTGATTTGTGAGGAATGTAAAGCATGAAGGGTGATGTCGTGCATGCATTATTTATATTGTGAGGAAGAGTGTAAAAGCACGAAGGGTGATGCCGTGTATATTATGAGAATAAAAGCACAAAGCGTGATGTCGTGCCGTTCTATTTACTTATTTAGTAAACTTGAGAGTAAAAGCACGAAGGGTGATGCCGTGCCGTTCTATTTATTTACTTAGTGAGGTTGAGAGTAAAAGCACGAAGGGTGATGCCGTGCAGTTTTACTTTATTGTTTTATATGCTCATTTCGTTTAAGAATTTTAGGTTTAATTCTGTCTTTTCATTATTCTCACTCTTTATATTGTATTCCCCCACTGTATGTCCCCTTCCCATTATTTCTACGTCATTTCTTTATTCACTGTTGTTGCCACTAGCATGATTATACTGTTTAGGTTATATGTGGGTGTCTTGTCCTAGCCTCGTAACTACTTCGCCGAGGTTAGAGTCGACACATACTAGTACATGGGGTCGGTTGTACTGATGCTGCACTCTGCACTTTCTGTGCAGATTTTAGTACCGGCTCAAGTTGATCGAGATTTTGCTATTGGTCCGCTGTCCGAAGACTCAAGGTAGATCTGTCGGCGTTCACAGATCTTGAAGTCCTTGTCTACCTTTTATGTCCTACTGTTTTCTTTCATTCAGACAGTTGTATTTCTTTTAGACTATTACTTGTAGTAAATTCTAGAATGCTCGTGAATTGTGACTCCAGATCCGGGTGGTAGTAATTAATGCACTAATTATATTTTACCTTAGTTAATTATTGTTATTTACTGAATGGAAATAAGGAATTGGTTTAATGATTCTCTAACGTTGGCTTGCCTAGCAAGTAAAATGTTAGGCGCCATCACGATCCCGTTGGTGGAAAATTTTGGGTCGTGACAATAATAGGCACATCTTACAATATAAGTAGTTACATTTACCCTATGATAAATGTATGTAGTTATATTTAATGACAAAAATCTGAAAATCATGTTTAGATTGTCTATTCATCAGAAAAAGGTCTAATAATTGAAATAAATTATTATAAAAAAATGGCAACCCGGTGCACTATGCTCTCGCTATGCGAGGGCTCCGGGAAGGGCCGGACCACAAGGGTCGAAGAAGGTCATATGGCAGCAACGTTACCAGCCAAGGCTCCCCTTCATATAAATCATTATAAAGAAAAAAGAAACACAGAGGAGATTAAGAGATTCGTGAAGACAAATGTTTTTATCTTTTAGTAGGCACATTTTACAATGTAATGTAGTTACATTTATCCTATGAGAAATAATACTACCTCGAATACTAATGACCTCTAACTATTTATATCTAAATCAAAAATTCAAGTGCTTTAGGAAATTACCTATGGACACGAACTTGAGTAGTCCACTTCCACCAACTATTACTGATTTTCTCTACTTACCCAAACTCTCTTCCCTCTATTGCCTCCTTCCGTATCATTGCTCTTCCTCCCCTACGGTCCAACCCCCTACCACTTGCTTTTTATCTACCCCCACCCCTTCACCTCATCCATATACACAACCATTTTCACTTCCAGGACTTCGTGCTAAATGCTTCTATACTTACCACGTTATTTGTTGTTGTTGCTTTTAACTTTAAATCTATGTCAAAACAATTTGCAAATCTCTTAAACTACAATCAAAGGTAGTTATGGTAGTTACCCGCTTCTGATCTTTACTATGCAGGCAACAATTATCAAAAAACTAAGAAAACACAATACACTGGTATTTCCAACTAACATGTTTAGACTTCCTTTTATCAAAAGCCTTGTGATCTTTTCGGAGGAGAAGTGACAAATAACCAGCACAATCTTGTTGCTCGAGAAAAATAGGGCAGATTTAGGCAGCCCTTCGGTCACCCTGCCCAAACTTCTAAAAAATTAATATTTTAACCTACAAACTTTAAAAAATCATGGAAATCATGCAAAAAATAAGTGTTCTCCTTCCCAATTTCTAGCAGATTTTACATTAGTATGTTTTCTGTATGGCTATTTCTCCTCCTTACAAGTCTTGTGTCCACTGCATGAACTCAGGTAGAATATTAGACGAGTATGGATTCAAGGCAGCTATGTTGTTTTTTAAGTATATCTTGAAGGATCAACATGGCTATATTAAAGAAGGCATGAAGATTCCATGTAGTGTGGCTAATAGATGATCTTATCAAAAAAACAATGTGGCTAATAGATGATGTACCTTAGTGCTCCTATTTTTTGGTGAACAATCATTAATTCATTTGTATTTGGAGGAAAATATTCATGTCTCTATAAACTGATAGCAAATATTGCTTAAATCTCCATATCATAAAAATATTGCTTAAACATGTGCAAGTTTATTTGTCCTCGTCACTTTTCCCGACTTTGTTGATGTTGTAGGATCTTTATCTCCTATACGGGGTAGTTTTGAGGAAGGCAATGGTGATGCAGTACATGCAGAAGTTATACGCAGTGCATTGAATGAGGAAGACCACGAAGCCAGACCGTTGATGTCCAGACCTCATTCAATGCACTGCGTAAGTGTAAGCTCAAATAATTGCTGCTTGGGGAGAAAGCTCAGATGAAAGCTCAGATGATGAAGATGGAGATGAACAAGCACTTATGGCCATTGGAGAATCTAATGAGGAATATGAGGTAAGTATAATTCATCTCAAAGACAAGATTAATTTTTTATCCAAAGAAAGGCTATCTGACTTACTTCTAGATTTCATTGATGAATCTGAGGATGTAAACAATGAAAACAGACATTTGTCTAAGGAATGTGTGATTTTGAAAACAAAGAGTAAGAACCTGGAACTTAGGGTTAGTGAGACTATAAGTGAAAATACTGTATTAAAGAACCAGGTTCATGCTATTGAATCAAATATCCTAGAACTTAGATCTGAAAACCTAAAACTGAAATTAGGAACAAGTAAGAAGACAGCTGATTGCACACAACTCACTCTAGAAGAAAATGTAGGTAAACTAAAAGATGAGTTATATAAGAAGGATGAGCAGGTTAGAATTTTGAGAGTGGATCTAGGCAAAGTCAAGCATGAACTAGACAGAACTTGTAAATGAAACAGGTCCTAAGATGCACTTTCATAGCTATAGGAACATTATAGTAGCAATAGAAGAGGACTTGGCTTTGGGAATATGCCACCTAAATGGGATCCCAAAAGCAAGTGCCTTACACTTCCTGAGAACAAGATTTGTACTCAGTGTGGTAAAACAGGTCACTACAATAGTGAATGCAATGCAAAAGAAAAGGCAAGCCAAAAGAACAAAGAATTTGTTCAAGGGAAGAATAGGCTACCAAGTTGGGCTAAAAAGAATTTGATTCATCCTTTTGCCTATAGAAAGGGAACCAAGCTAGTTTGCTTTCCTAAGACTAACCCCTAAGTTCCTTTTGCAGGTCCAAGTGAAGGGGAGCAGCCAAATATGGTACATGGATAGTGGCTGCTCAAAGCACATGACAGGAAGCAAGAACCAGTTCCTTTCACTTGAGGATCTCAAAGGAGGTAATGTCTCCTTTGGAAATGGGAAGAAATGTGAGATCATTGAGGTTGGAAATATAGGTAAGATTGATTCTCACTCTATTGAGAATGTCTACTTGATAGATGTCTTAAAATACAGTCTAATTAGTGTTTCACAACTGTGTGATAGAGGTAACTTGGTAGCATTCACCTCTACCAAATATTTTGTGATTAATCTTACCACTGACAAGATTGTTTTGCAGGGAAAAAGAGTGAACAATATATATATTGTAGATCTGTCCATACTTTCAAAAAATGAACTCACTTGCTTAAGTGTGTTAGACAATGATCCCCTCCTTTGGCACAAAAGACTTGGACATGCAAGTCTGAGTCAACTCAACAAATTAGTCTCAAAGGATCTGGTGATAGGGTTGCCTAACATCAAGTTCAAGTAAGACAAAGTTTGTGAGGTTAGTGCAAGGGGAAAGCATGTAAGATCCTCTTTTAAATGCAAGAAAGTGATAAGCACCACCAGGACGATGGAACTGGTCCATATGGATCTTTGTGGTCCAATGAGAACATTAAGCAGAGGTGGTAAAAGATACGTGATGGTGCTTGTTGATGATTACTCTAGGTTTACTTGGACATTATTTTTAACATCTAAATATGAAGCATTTAACATGTTCACTTCTTTTGTTAGAAAAACTCAGAAATAACTAGGTAATCAACTTGTATCAATTAGGTCTGATCATGGCACTGAATTTGAAAATGCTAAATTTACTGAATTTTATGATGAGCATGGCATAGATCATAATTTTTCTGCTCCTAAGACTGCACAATAAAATGGAGTAGTTGAAAGAAATAATAGGACACTTGAAGATATGGCTAGGACTATGCTTCTTTCTAGTAAATTATCCCATAGCTTATGGGCAGAAGTTGTAAATGCTGCATGCTACATCATAAATAGGTGCATGACTAGACCTCTTGTAGAGAAGACTCCCTATGAGTTACTTAAAGGGAGAAAGCCAAACATATCACATCTTAGGGCATTTGGATACAAGTGCTTTGTGCACAATAATGGTAAAGACTCCCTAGGTAAGTTTAATCCCAGAAGTGATGAGGGAGTATTCTTGGGATACTCTTCACATAGCAAAGCTTATAAGGTCTATAACAAAAGAACTATGTGTGTAGAAGAAAGTATTCATGTAGTTTTTGATGAAACTAACATTCTTTCTGAGAGGCAGGAACATGATGATGAAGCAATTGGGCTGGTAAGAAACTCAAATGAAATGACAGCCTAGACTAAAGTTGCACTAGAGGAAGGAACATGTGATGGAACAGGTTCTTCCACCCAGGGCAACATGAAATGGGGAATAGAACAAAGAGGAATTGATTCTCAAACCTCAAAGGAACCTGTCCATGAACCTGTTCCACAACAACAAAGCATTGAAGAAACATCAAAGAGAAACCAGTTGGTTGTAAAATCCTACAAGTATCAAAGTTCTCATCCCATTGAGAACATAATCATTGATCCAGCCTCTGGAATCAAAACCAGATCTTCATTAAAAAATCTTTGTGCTTTTGATGCCTTTTTATCTCTTATTGAACCTTATAATGTTGATGAGGCTTTGCAGGATACAAACTGGGTAAATGCAATGCAAGATGAACTCAACCAATTTGAAAGGAGTCAAGTTTGGCATATGGTACCAAGACCCAAGGACAGATCAGTAATTAGTATAAAATGGAACAAGGCAAGATTGGTGGTTCAAGGATATAGCCAAGAGGAGGGCATAGACTATGATGAAACCTTTGCTCCAGTTGCAAGGTTGGAAGCAATAAGACTCCTCATAGCCTTTGTTGCTTACATGGAATTCACTCTTCACTAGATGGATGTCAAGAGTGCCTTCCTCAATGGCTATCTAAAGGAAGAAGTGTTTGTCAAGCAACCTCCGGGGTTTGAAAGCAAGGAGAGTCCTGATCATGTGTACAAACTTGACAAAGCACTTTATGGGCTCAAGCAGGCTCCAAGAGCATGGTATGAAAGATTATCAAAGTTCTTGCTTGAGCATGACTACAAGTGAGGTAAAATTGACAATACTTTATTCTTGAAAGAAAAAGGTAAAGATCTCTTGGTAGTTCAGATATATGTTGATGATATAATCTTTGGAGCAACTACTAATAAGTTAAGTAAAGAATTTGCTAAACTAATGGGGAGTGCATTTTAAATGAGCATGATGGGTGAGCTTAATTTCTTTTTAGGCTTACAAATTAAAAATAAAAATCAAATGGAACTATGATCCATCAGTAGAAGTATGTAAAAGAGTTGCTTAAAAGGTTTAAAATGGAAGAGTCCAAATAAATTGATACTCTTATTGCAACAGCTACAAAGTTGGATATAGATGAACCTGGTTCATCTGTTAATCAGAAGTTGTATAAGGGAATGATTGGCTCATTGTTGTATCTCACTACTAGTATACCTAACATTATTTTCAGTGTAGGTCTTTGTGCAAGATTTCAGCCAAATCCAAAGGAGTCTTACTTGACTGATGTCAAGAGAATTTTGAGAATCTAAAAGGCACTACTAATCTCTGTCTATGGTGTCCAAAAGGTAGTAATTTCAATCTAGTGGGATATGCTGATGCTGATTATGCAGGTTTTCTATTGGATAGAAAGAGCACCTCGAGTATGGCACACTTTCTTGGCTCATGTCTTGTGTCTTGTGCTACTAAAAAGCAAAATTCAGTGGCCTTATCTACTGCTGAAGCTGAGTATGGTGTTGATGCTTCATGTGCTCAATTATTGTGGATCAAACAATAATTAATGGACTTTGGAATTGATGTTGGTTGTATCCATATTTTTTGTGATAACACTAGTGCAATTAGTATGACCAAGAACCCGGTTCATTATAAGAGAACTAAGCACATAGATGTTAGGCATCACTCTTTGAGGGATAACTACGAAAAGGGTTTGATAACTGTGGAATTTTGTGCTACTGACAAGCAAATAGCTGACATCTTCACAAAAGCCCTAAGTAGAGATCACTTTGAAAGGAACATGATAGAATTAGGGATGATTAAGATCACCTAAAAGGACCAGTTCAAAATTTACAAAAAAAAATGAAAAAAATATTTTTGGTTAGAAAATCTGTAAATTGTGTATATGATTAGATTAAATTTTGCTCAGTCTCATATTTTCAATAGTATACTCTTGTGCCATATGCTAAAATGACTCATTAATCTCTAATGATATTTTCTCTATTTTGGCAAATTTAGACTGACACAAGAGAATTCTCAGTGAAGAACCTAGTTCATCAAGATCACTCGGTATATTTTCTGCACTCTGCATAATTTGAAATAATAATATTTGGATCATGAGCAGAGTCCTACTTAATTCCAAACTCTTTTGGACTTATCCGTTACAAGTGAACCAGTTCCGTTCAAAAGACTCCTAAACGAATTGAATTACCTAGATTCTAGGGATAGATTCCAATGTCTCTTCAAACCTGAAATTTAGTTAGATTAGACTTCTAAAAGTTTGAAAAGTTGTCATTACCCATTAATTACCTCTCTTTATATTGATCAACATTATTGCTTTCTTCACTCAATTACTTTTTCAAGCCGTCAAACTCTATTCATCTTCTTTAATCTTCCAAACACAATCTACTTCTCTTTTCTTCCACAACCAAGCACAAAAATGGCCAACACTCCTAAAAACCCTTCATCCACACCCAAGGAAATCACACCTTCAGCCACACCTTTGTCTAAGAAAGGAAGAACTAAGATGCTTGCTCGCAAAACTGTGGCAGGGAGCGCATTATCCAAGAAATTAGATAAACAATTGAAGGATAGCCAAGTCTAGGAATCTCAAAAATCTGAAGACTCATTTAAATCTACTACTGAGGGGAAAGAAAAAGTTTCTTCTAAAACTGAACAGGTATCTTCTGGCCCTAAAGTTACTCCTAAGACAATTTTTGAAGTTGACATAAATTTGGAGAATAAGTTTGTGCTGGTATGGTCAATAGCAGGTGTTGAAACTACTAAGTCTGCAGAAGTTGGTGGTAAAAATAAAAAGGGGAAAGAAAAGGAGAGCAAGGGAGTTAGGAGTGCTGTAAGGGGAAAGGGTAAAAGAGTGGCTGATCCTTCACCCACTCCTGTAAGTTTAACTAAAGACACATGTGCAATGGTTGTTTGGGAAGAGAAGTCTGGTGGAGTAGACGAGAGTGTACAGAAAACAGGGGGAAGTGGGTCTGGCGAAGCTGCTGAAGGGCTTGTTCAACTTGGGAAAAATAGAGATGAACCTGGTTCATCTGTAGAGGAAACCCTCGCAGACCTACTAAAGAAAGTGACTGAGAGCTATAATCCAAAGAAGAAAGGAAGTTCAAAGGCTAAAACCCCTGGCACTGCTAGGGCAAACAAGAAAAGGAAGGTTGTCCCTTCTGTTACTGTTGAAATTCCTCCCACAAGAGGAAGAGACATAATAAGTCAGCTAAAGCAGAATGAGGCAAAACTACAGAATGCCTTAGAAGAAAGTAGAAAAAAAGCAGTTGCTAAGGGAAAGAAGAAGATAGATGAGCCTGTTGAGGCTGTTTATATTGATGAGATAGACATGGTCCTTCGAGGTGAAGAAGACACTGAAGAAGTGGAGGTTCTGACTCCCAAAGCCAAGAAAGCCAAGACTTCCACTAAGAAGTCTATTTCAGAGTCAAAGTCTGTTGAACCATCCACCTTGGCAAAAAGAACAAGGTCTGATGTGAAATCAAAATAAGTGAAAAATGTTGAAGAAAAGGAATAAAGTGGAGAGGAATAAAATGATTCTGACACTAATAAAGACAAGATGGCCAAGTTTGGCAAGAGGACAATTTTGAAGGGTAGACTCCTCGGGGACTTGGAGGAGCAAGGAATGGTGTTGCTTTTGGAGACAGGTAAAATACATGTTGTTGGTAGATATCTCATGGAATTAGTTGAAGTACATACAAGCTGATCCGGACACGACGATTGTTAAAAAATACATAAGGGCTTTCTAGATGTAATATGCGATATGATGGTTTTTTTCTAGATGTAATATGTGATACGCATGAATTGTGGAGGGAGGTGTCGATGTTGGTAGTGGTAGATGATGTGAAGGTGGGGTTGAAACTCTGGATGTTCCTAGCATTTTGCTCTCTTCAGAAGAGGTTAGTGAAGAGGGTGATAGAAGGAGGGGAGAGGAGTTATAGAGGAGAAAAGGGTGAGACACGAGGGAGGGCTTTCTTATTGTTGTGTCCATGATGGCCTAAAGGCTTAAACAAACATATTAATCAGTAGCACACTTGCAAGTACCATATGTGGGGCTCATATTGAAGAAAAACAAAAAAGAAATGAAGAAAAATGGGATGGGAGGTGCATAACTTTGTTGAAGAAAAAATGGGATAGGTGCCTAACTTTGTTGACAACTTTGTTGAAGAAAATGGGAGGTGCCTAACTTTGTTGAAAAATTATAGGACTAAATCAACAACAAGACATCTTCTTTGTAGTAGTTGGATGGCATCTCTTACTATAAATATAGGCCTTCATTATTCATTTCAATTACACCAAAATAAGAGAGAAGCAATAGAAGTTAGAGAGAGTAATCCACATATTATAGTCTGTGAGATAAATAGTGAGTGTGAGTAATATTGTAGTCAGGTGTTTTAAATAAAGAGTGATATTTCTTTCAAAATTATAGTAGTCTCTTGACACTACTAAGTTTTAATATTATAGTAGTTATATTGCTCCTCTTGGGTATTATCTTTTACCCATTACAAGAGTTGGTGTCATTGTTACTCTCTTGTATTATTATTATTTGCCGTGGATATTATTCCTGGGCGGAATTATTATTTTTTCCAACAACGTGGTATCAGAGCCATGGCGAATAATGGCCCTCTGTCTTTTCAGTACCTTCGACTCACAAAAGATAATTATGAAAAATTATGTCTATGTATGTAAGCAATTCTTGGCTCCCAGAATGTGTGAAAAATCGTAGATAGAGGGTATGAAAAACCCGATAATGAGGAAGCTCTGCCTCAAAATGAAAAAGAAGTCTTTGCAAAGACAAGGAAGAAGAATCAATAAGCCCTCACGCTCATCCACCAATGTCTGGATGATGTCATGTTTGAGAAGGTGGCAGATGCTACCATTTCAAAGGAAGCTTGGAGGATTTTAAAAAATTCTCTTCAAGGAGTTGACAAGGTGAGGAAGTTAAAACTTCAAATTCTAAGGGCTGATTTTGAAGTTTTAAAAATAAAAGAATCCGAATGCATTTCGAATTATTGTTCAAAAGTGAAGGTTGTTGTAAATCAACTAAGAAGATACGGGGAGGACACAAAATATGTTTGTGTGGTAGAAAAGATCCTTCGCACTTTAACACCTAAATTTAATTTTGTGGTGTGTGCTATTGGGGAGTCTAAATATTTAGAGTCTATGATGGTAGAACAATTGGAGGGCTCTTTACAGGCCCACGAAGAAAATATCAAAAGGAGACAAGAAGTGTCATTACAGTAACTTCTTAAATGTCAGGCATCCTTCAAGGATTATGGAGGTGAAAAGAGCTATCGAGGGAATGGATGGGGACGAGGCTGTGGCGGTCATGGTAGAGGAAGAAGTTACGGTAACAACTTTAACAATGAAGTTAAAATCCACCAGACATTCAGAGGTCGTGGTCGTGGACATAGAGGAGGAAGAGGACGTGACTACTACCAAGAAAATAATGAACAAAGGTATGACAAATCAAAAATTGAGTGTTATAATTGTCATAAAGTTGGACATTACTCTTAGAAATGTCGTAGCAATGTTGAAGAAAAAGCTAACCTTGTTAACGACAAGAAAGAAGAATATGAGTCAACGTTGTTGATGGCACTCAAGGAAGAAAACAAGGATGATTGCAGCTCGTGGTATTTGGACAATGGAGCAAGAAATCATATGTGTGTATGCAAAAATAAATTTGTGGAGATCAATAACATGGTGAGAGGTAATGTGTCCTTTGGAGATGCCTCAAAGATTCAAATCGAAGGGATAGGTACGATTCCGATATCTTGTAAAGATGGTAGTCACAAGCTAATTCAAGATTTTTATTATGTGCCAAAATTAAAAAGTAATATTTTGAAATTGGGCCAACTTCTTGAAAAGGAATTTGACATCCACCTGAAAAATATGCATCTTTGGCTTAAAGATTCAGGTGGACTTCTAATTGCTAAAGTGCATATGGCAAAGAATAGATTATTTTCTCTGAATCTTAAAACAACTGATGCGAAGTGTTTGAAGTCTAATGTGCAAGATAATTTATGGTGTTGGAACATGCGATTTGGGCACTTGAATTTTGAAGAGCTCAAATAATGGGAGAAAAGAACATGGTGCATGGGATACTATCAATCAACCATCCCAATAAATTGTGTGAAGCTTGCCTTCTTGGAAAACATGCAAGGAGGAGTTTTCCAAAGGAGTCCATGTAAAGATCAACCAAACCGCTCCAGCTTGTTCACACTAATATGTGTGGCCAATCAATCCACCTTTCTTTGGTAAAAGTAAATACTTTTTACTCTTCATTAATGACTTTAGTAGAAAGACTTGGGTTTATTTCTTGAACCAAAAATATGAAGTTTTTGCTGCTTTTAAAATTTTCAAAATACTTGTAGAAAAAGAAAGTGGCTATGAAATAAAAGCTTTAAGGTCCGATAGAGTAGGTGAAATCACTTCAAACGAATTTAATGACTTTTGTCAATCTCATGGAATTCGTCGCCCTCTAACGGTACCTTATTCACCCCAACAAAATGGAGTTGTATAGAGAAAGAATCGAACGATTCTTAATATGGCTAGATGTATGTTAAAAGCTAAAAATATGCTCAAGGAATTTTGGGCAGAAGCTATATCTTGTGCAGTTTATTTGAAGAACAGGTCTCCAACAAGGATTGTTAGAGATGAAACCCCTCAAGAAGCATGGAGTGAAAGAAATCCAAGTGTCAAGCACTTAAGAATCTTTGGGATCATAGCCTATGCTCATGTGCTACATCAAGGGACAATGAAGCTTGACGATCAAAGTGTCAAGCATGTGTTTGTTGGTTATGATACGAGTTCAAAAGGCTACAAGCTATACAATCCAAGTAGCGGCAAGATGGTGGTGAGTCGTGATGTTGAATTTGATGAAGAATTGGCATGGAATTGGGAAGCTCAGGAAGAAACTTCATATGATTTTCTTTCATACTTTGGCGATGAAGAAGAACCAAAGACCGTGAAACTTGTGCAGGATACAACTCCACCTCCTTCTCCAACCAATGTTGCATCTCCTTCTTCTCAACAAAGTTCAAATGAGCAACCGCAAAGGATAAGGAGCATTCAATAGCTCTATGATGGCAAAGAAGAAGTTACCAATTGTGATTTTTTATATTGTCGCTTTGCTGATAGTGAACTAATGAACTTTGATGAAGCTGTTATAGACAAAACTGGAGATAAGCCATGGAGGAAGAGATCTAGTCAATAGAGAAGAACAACACTTGGGAGTTAACAACTCTTTTCAAGGGTCATCGAGCAATTGGAGTTAAATGGGTATACAAGACAAAGAAGAATACTAATGAAGATGTGAAGAAATCCAAAGCACGACTTGTGGCTAAGGGCTACAAGAAAATGCAATGCATTGACTATTAGTAAGTCTATGCACTTGTTTCCCGCATAGAGACGATTCGTTTGCTCATCTCTTTGGCGGCGCAAATGAAGTGGAAGATCCATCAACTAGATGTCAAGTCAACTTTTATGAATGGCTATCTTGAAGAAGAAGTCTATGTTAAAAAACCATTGGGCTTTGTGGTCAAAACCATGAAGATAAAGTGTTGCGGTTGAAGAAAGCTTTATATGGATTAAAGCAAGCCTCACGAGCATGGAATAGTTGCATCGACAAGTATTTTCAAGACAATGGGTTTACTCCTTGTCTCCATGAATATGCTCTTTACCTTAGAGTTCATACTAATGGAGCTATCTTGCTTGTTTGTCTTTATGTTGATGATCTTATTTTCATGGGTAATAACCCAAGTTTGTTTGAAGTTTTTAAGAAAGATATGTCCCTTGAGTTCGAGGTGACAGGCGTGGGACTCATGTCATACTACCTGGGCCTAGAAGTGAAGCAGATGGAGGTTGAAAATTTTATCTCACAAGAAAACTATACAAAAGAGATATTGAAGAAGTTCAACATGCTCGATTGCAATCCCGTGAACACACCGATGGAGAATGGAACAAAATTGTCCAAGTTTGATAAAGGAGAAAAAGTAGATCCCACATTTTTCAAAAGTCTTGTGGGAAGTTTGAGGTACTTGACTTGTACCAGACCAGATATACTCTTTGCGGTTGGATTAGTAAGCCGCTTCATGGAAGCTCCTACCTCCACTCACTTGAAGATCACTAGAAGAATTCTTCGTTACCTAAAAGGTACGATCGACTTTGGGTTATTTTATTCTTCTTCTAATGATTTCAACCTTATGGGACTTTGTGATAGTGATTATTCGAGAGATATTGATGATAGAAAAAGCACAATTGGCTTTGTGTTTTTCTTGGGGTGATTATGTTATATCTTGGAGTTCAAAAAAACAGTCCATAGTTACTCTCTCGACTTGTGAAGCCGAAAATATAGCAGCAATACCATGTATCTGTCATGCTATTTGGCTAAGAAGATTATTGAAGGAGCTCAATTTGCCACAAATTGAAGCTACATTAATTTGTATTGATAACAAATTTGCACAGGCACTCGCCAAGAATCCGGTGTATCATGATCGAAGCAAGCATATAGATACAAGATATCAGTTCATCAGAGAGTGCATTGCCAAGAAGGAAGTCAAGCTCAAATATGTGAATTCTCATGATCAGGCTGCAAATATCTTTACAAAGCCTCTTAAGTTTGAGGATTTTCAGAGATTGAGATCAAGTCTTGGAATGAAAAAGAAAAATCAAAACTAAGGGAGAGATTTGCGGGGCTCATATTTAAGAAAAACAAAAAAGAAATGAAGAAAAAAGAGATGGGAGGTGCCTAACTTTGTTGAATAAAATGGGAGGTCCCTAACTTTGTTGAAAAATTATAGGACTAAATCAACAACAAGCCATCTTCTTTGTAATAGTTGGATGACATCTCTTACTATAAATAGATGCCTACATTCTCTATTTTAATTACACCAAAATAAGAGAGAAGCAATAGAAGTTAAAGAGTAATCCACATATTGTAGTCTTTAAGATAAATAGTGAGTGTGAATAATATTGTAGTGAAGTATTTTAAATAAAGAGTGTTATTTATTTTAAAATTGTAGTAGTGTCTTGCCACTACTAAGTTGTAATATTATAGTGGTTATATTGCCCCGCTCGGATATTGTATTTTACCCATTAAAAGATTTGATGACGTTATTACTCTCTTGTGTTATTATTATTTTTCTTGAATATTATTCTTCTGGACGGGATTATATGTCACTTCTGAATTCATCGACCAGTGTGAGCTTCAACGGGATGTCTGGTTGGACTTGACCGAAGGGATCTGGAAGTTTCACTTTGTCAATATGAGGTCGTTATGTCCCCAAATAAAATGGGAAAGTGAAAGACCTTAGAGTTTTCGACTAAGGCACTGCAAGGGAAATGGTTTTTGGCATTTCTGATAAGGAGCAGACATTATGAAATTAGGTGATCATGGAAAATATATGTCGTAAAAGGGGGATGGATGACTTAACTCACATTACCATTCTACAACAGACTATGGAGAACCAACATGGAGTGGGAAGACTTAAGCCTTACATCATGTGCAGAGTAGGGGATGCAGGTAGAGTCAGTTTTCGAGGTCACATATGGTGTAGAGATAGCGCAACGAGTATCTTTTTTCCAAACATATACAGGATCTCAAGCTAAAGAGAGCCGATAATATTATAGATCTAGAGGACATAAGAGGAATGAGCTAACTGAACCTGTGGTTTATGGTGAATTATGAGATTGGGAGATTGTTGAACACATGCTAGCTAGGACCTGTGAAAGTGCGAGGCTAGGAGAGATGGAATGTTCTCAATAAAGTATTGCCACCGCTTCTAGGTGAGGGACAAGTTAGGCTTTTCACACTTAATCCATTTGGATAACCAACACAGCTAGAAAAACGTGGCTTTCTGCGTGGTTTGCAACAAAGAGAGATATTGACAGCTAAGAACTTGAAAAAAGAAAGATTACATATGTTAGTAGGTGCTGTATGTATAGATGCTCAGGTGAGGATGTGGATCATCCTCTTGGTTGTTTTTTCAGGAGGCAACACAATTGTATGGGTGGTGTTAAACTGGTTCAGGGTTCAATGGACCATGTCGTGATAAGTGAAGTTTGTACTGCATATTCCAAAAGCAAAATACATGAACAGACACCTAAATTAGTCCTAAATATCTATCTGACACTCCAACTTACCAAGTGACACCCGGATACTGCTCTCAAACTAATTTGAGCACGTGAATCATGTAATTTTATGTTTTAATCTTTTCTTAAATTATGTGGATCCCACGTTTTCACCCTTTTCCTCACGCTACTTCTTCTTCAACTTTTCATTCACCATTAAAACACTATAGACCAGCTCATGAATCTGTCCGTAGATTAATGGCAGCGTAACAAAATTTTCAACAACAAACTAATAAATAAACAATATGTAAAACTAGTAAAACATCATTTTTAAAGCATGCTTCACTTGCATTCTCGATCCTACCAACCACCATTCCCAAAGAAGTGCATATTTGAAGAAGCAAAATGCTAATAAACGACAAAGCACAAAAAACAGAGTTAAAACCCTTAAAATCATTTCATGTAATAGTGTAGTAATACCCAGATTGTTAACTTCTGCAATTATACTACTAAAAATAAATTCACAATTGGCTGAATCTCTGGTACAGAACTAGTGGAATCATCTTCTCCACACCAAAAAAGTGTTTTCATAGGAGGAGGAAGAGGAAAGAGCAGGCTTGACAAGAAATGGCATTGCTGATCGGAAAAGTTTTCCGGCAATCTACATAGCCGGAAAAAATTAAAAAAAGGAAACGGAGAGAGACGAGAGGAAGAAGAACCTGGGAAGAGAGTGGTAATATGATTAGGAATAAGAAGAAAAAAGAATGGAAGGGGAAGAAGACGAAGGAGCTGCAGGTTGTTGAAAAGCTATTTTTTAAAATTTTAGTTCGCAAAATTTAAAAATCAACCCAAAATTATATTCATATCCAAACACAACTATATATTTCAAATATCATTTTTACTTGAAAAGATTTTCCCCTATTTTGGATTTTTATAATTCTTACGTCCAAACGCCCACTAAATCTTTTTCTTTTTTTATTGTATCTATTTTTATTTAAATATTTAAATTATAATTATAGGTGGCACTTTTTATTTTAAAAAAATACACATGTCATTAGTTGATTTGTTTATTTGACGTCATCTGTGAGTGCATCTCATCGTATATTGTCTTTTTGATATAGGTGTCCACAAGACACATTAAGATCAACGTGTCTATATAGTCACTTGGTAAGTTAAAGTGTGAGATAGATATTTGAGGCCATTAGATGTCTCTTTATGTATTTTGCCTTTCAAAAATTAAGAAACTACTGCATAGCCGTCTTTAGATGAATGAAGAGAAGATCTAGCACATGTGATGCTGCCCCATAGTCCTTATGTGGGTTGGGTGGAGAGAGAAATAAGAGAGCTTTTAAGGGATTAGAGAATGACTTTGTACATTTGTGGAATATTCTGTTGTTAGTTAATTTTCGAGCGCCCATGAAGTCCCTGTTTGTAATTAAGATTAGCTCTCTTTAGTAGAGAACCTATCTCTAGATAAGCTCTTTAGTGTTTGGTTTATTACTTGTATTTGATATATTTCCAGGCAAGAGAGGTTAGCTCAGGAGGAAAGCACCTCCACCTCCAACCTTAAAGTTGTGGGTTTGAATCGCCAAGGGAACAAAATACCATATTAAGAAAAAGAGTTTTTCACATTTATAAAATCACTTATCTTGGAAAACAAAGCTTTGTGATTATCACGTCAAGTTATGTCATATTGTTACGAAGGTTCTCAGTTTTGAAAACTGATTCACTGTTACTTGATGATGCTATAGCCTTTTGGGTCAATTACTAATTTGA
Source organism: Nicotiana tabacum (assembly GCF_000715075.1). Classification (NCBI taxonomy): domain Eukaryota; kingdom Viridiplantae; phylum Streptophyta; class Magnoliopsida; order Solanales; family Solanaceae; genus Nicotiana; species Nicotiana tabacum. Next base: position 12,160,869 of record NC_134097.1, on the reverse strand, counting down.
CATTTATAATGCAAGTTTGCGGTCATAAAGTCAAACAACTACGACACAAGAATGAGGGATCTCTCCAAACAGACTAGAAACACACTGTTGTCTTATTGATTACTTGTATCTGGTATCATCCGTATTCAATAAAGTAGGGAATGTAATTTTGCCATACTACAATGCTGATTAGTTTTGCAATTCTTTTTCCCGATACCCTTTGTCCCATTTTATTTTACAAGTACCCCCTTTCACCTCTTGCCATCAACAAGCCAGAACAACCTTTGCTCACATTTCAAATAAAAATCATTGAACTTAATTCATGGATAGTGTTGAATGTGTTTGATTATTTCATATAAAAGTTTAAACTATTAGAGAGAACACATTATTATTTATTGAATTATGTATTGAACACCCCCTTATATGTGGCATGAACTCAAGACTTTTACCTACTTTGATAAGATGTTGCATAGACACAATATACTTAATTTTATTTAAATATATTTTCAACTAATAGAATCAACATTTCCTCCTCCATGCTTGTTAGTCTATAGGAGAAGCATATTTTAGGTAATCAATTAACTTATGTGATTGACATTTTCTACGGGTCAAAATTCATTTGGTATTTTCAGAAAAATATATCAAAAGGTGAGGTCTCATCTATACATTTTTTTTTAATTGGAACATTACGCAAATGTGAAAGGCAAAATACATAAACGGGCGCTCAAACTTGACCCCAATTGAACTTACTCAATGATCAAGTAGAGGTTCGGATCTGACCTGGCACAATGTGTGTTGTGTTGTCTTCACATTTGAGCTTGTGAGATTTATTCCAAAGCCTTTTCCAGCTAAAAAAGTTAGTGATATTCCATTTTTTCCCTTTAATCTACCTCTATTTCATATCTAGTGTCCCTCTCCCATCCTTCTCCATTTTTTATTCTTCTCTCAACACCCTCTTCCCCTTAAAGATGTCCACCAATGAAGCCTTAAACTCTTCATCACCATTAAACCCCTCTTCAACCACGCAAAATTTCTTCGCTCTCTAATTGCTTTATTTTTTCTTTCCTGATTAACCCACTACTACTCTATCTCCCTGTATTTATTTATATTTGTTATATCATGATAGGGATAAAGGACTGAAAAAATTCATTTGTTAATTTTAGAAAGCAAAACTTATATAAGATGAGAATAGAGTGGGAGAGGTTTGAATGAAGAAACAAAGAAGGGGGAAGGGTGAGGGGAAGAAGTAGTGGGAACGGGCGACGAAGAAGAGGAAGGCTGGGATCTGTGGGGTGGGTGAGGGTCTCTTTTAGATGTTTTTCTTCTTTCTTTTTTTTTTTTAATCTAAATGTATTTTTTTTTTTACGTGTCACTTTGTTATTTGTTACTTTGCCACATCACTCGCACTTGTAGCACACGCACGAGGTTTGCTGGATTGGGATGGGTAAGAGACACACCCGTATCAAGTTAAAGTGTCTATTTGATCATTAGGTAAGTTTAAGTGTCAAAGTGACAGTTGAAATCAAGTTTGAGCGTCTCTTTTATGTATTTTGCCAATGGGAAACTACTATGATGTGCGTCCTTCATCTTTTTATATGTTCTCCTGTTCACTTGGAATGATAACATAATGTCTTATTTTATAAATTAGTCGATCTATATATCCTCCATGTAATTGTGTAATTAGGAATAACAATTATTTTTTCTTCCTTTTTGCATTACTTGTATTCACTATTTAAATCTGGACATACTTTGAGGAATAATCAAGCAATGCATCCCCATAAAAAAGTCACCTGTTTCATTTTTTTTTTGTGGCATGTGTCCCGATATTTAATAATTCACTTCCAACAGATTGAGGGAATCTGGTCCATTCCATGAGGATACGGGAGATGACAATAGTCTAAGTAACTTAAGGCAACCTTCTCACCCTCCAGTTCTGCCGGAAATGCAACAAAAATCTTGGGTACATGTAAGTATCACCACAAGTAGTGTGCTATATGTTTATTCAATTTCGGTGCGTTCTATTATTTAATATACACTTTTCACCAGTTAAGTGCTTTTGTTGTATATGGAATTGAGATTAGTAGATGAATATCTTTCAGCTGACATAATGATATGCTTCCTTGGAATTGTTTGAATATGTTAAACGATGCCTTCATTAAAATATGTACTCCTGTCTCAGTCTTGCACGAGTTTGCAGTGGTGCTATTCTGCAGCTATCTTTAAAGACTTGGTTATCATTCTTCTACATAGAGATTCTTGATTATAACTTGTTTTAACCAATCATATCTTTTTGTTGTTCACTTGATCATTATTTAACTCTAAAGCTACTTCATTTGCGATTCATAATAGGTAAACTCTCTTATTGTATGTTGATTGGGTTGATGGCAGAGGTGGAGCCAGGATTTCAAATTTATGGGTTCAGGATCTTAATCCTTTTAAGCTACTGGGTTTTAAATTAATAATTTGTACATATTCGGTAAAGGGCCAAATATACCTCTCTATTTTTGAAAATGGTCTAAGAATACCCCTCGTTATACTATTGGGTTATTTATACTCTTACAGTCATACTTTGGGTTCAAATATACCCCTCATTTAAACGGAGGAACACGTGTCATCATCATGTTGATCAATTCTAAATATCTCCTAATTAAGTAAAAAGACTCATTATCCATACCCGAAAAATAATTTTATTTTTGTAAAAACTGGAAAAAAACTAAAAAGACATTTTTACTAAAAACTGAAAAAAAACGAAAATATTTTTTTTTCGCTTTAAAAAAACTGAAAAATATTTTCTAAAATAATATTTTTGTAAGAAATGAAAAGCAATTTTCTAAAGCAATTAAAAACTGAAAAAAACTGAAATATTTTTAACTAAAAGCTGGAAAAAAAATATTTGTTTTTTCAGCTTTTACAAAAACACTGCTTTAGAAATTTACTTTTTAGGTTTTTTTTTTAGTTTTTACAAAAATATTATTTTAGAAAATATTTTTCAGTTTTTATTTAAAGTAGTTTTTTTGTAAAAACTGGAAAAAAAATATTTTCGTTTTTTTAGTTTTTAGTAAAAAATATTTCAGTTTTTATAAAAAATATTGCTTTAGAAAATTGATTTTCAGCTTTTTTTTCAGGTTTTTCAAAAATATTGTTTTAGAAAATATTTTTCAATTTTTTCTAAAGCAGTTTTTTTGTAAAAACTGGGAAAAAAAATATTTTCATTTTTTTTGTAAAAACTGGGAAAAAAATATTTTCATTTTTTTCAGTTTTTAGTAAAAATAATTTCATTTTTTTCCAGTTTTTACAAAAATAAATTGCTTTAAAAAAAATTCGGGTATGATTAATGGGTCTTTTTAATTAATTAGAAGATATTTAGAATTGACCAACAGGACGATGACACTTGTCCCTCCGTTTAAATGAGGGGTATATTTGAACCCAAAGTATGATTGTAGGGGTATAGATAACCCAATAGTATAACGAGGGGTATTCTTAGACCATTTTTGAAAGTAGAGGGGTATATTTGACCCTTTATCGGTACATATTTAATGAAAATTTTAAGACAACTACATGATTTGAATCAAAGATAATGGGTTCGGCCGAACCCATAACCGACACTGTGGCTCTGTCTCTGGTTGATGGTTCTATTTCACTCGTTTAAGTTCCAAAATGTTATTGCTATTCTAGTGACTATTTTATATTTTTAAAGATTGTTGGATGTTCCTAAATTTCACTGTTTTTTTGTGAAAAGTTTATTGTGTCATTTTTGCTTAAGATTATTCTATGCTCTCCGCATGTCTTGTATAATGATCCAATCGGTCATTTCAACTTTTAGAATCCTGTTCCCTAAAATAAAACTTTTCGTATGTACTTTTAATGATTTATGACTTGTGGGAATGGTTGATTGGGGACTTGAAAGTGTTTGGGTTGAAATCGGAATACTTGGTTCCTTAAGTTGGCCTTAAAGTGCTAAGTTTGACTTCGGTCAATATTTTGAGAAAACGACCCCGGAATAGAATTTTGACGATTCCAACAGCTCTGTATGGTAATTTTGGACTTAGGAGCGTGTTCGAAATTGTATTTGGAAGTCCGTAGTTAAATTAGGCTTGAAATGGCTAAAATAAGAATTTAAGTTTGGAAGTTTGACCGGGGAGTTGACTTTTTGATATCGGGGTCGGAATCCAGTTCCGAAAATTTTCACAGCTAAAGTTATGTCATTTATGACTTGTGTGCAAAATTTGAGGTCAATCGGACTTGATTTGATAGGTTTCAACATCGAATGTAAAAGTTGGAAAATCTTAAGTTTCATTAAGCTTGAATTAGAGGACGATTCGTGGTTTTAGTGTTATTTGGCATGATTTGAGGGTTCGACTAAGTTAGTATGATATTTTGGGACTTGTTGGTATAATTGGTTGAGGTCCCGAGGGGCTCGGGTGAGTTTCGGACGGCTAACGGGTCACTTTTAGCCTTTGGGAAACTACTGATAACTACTGGTATTTTTCTTCTGATTTCCTTATACGTGATCGCGTAAGTTGGTCTGCGATCGCGTAGAGTAATTTGGACAGAGGTGGATTTATTCTACGCAATCGCGTGAATGGGGTTGCGATCGCGTAGGCTTATTTTGGGTAGCTGGAAATTCGTTCTATGCGATCGCGCGGGCACGTTTGCGAAGGTTAGGCCAGCTTATACATCGAGATCACGTGTCGTTGTTTGCGATCACGTAGGGGAAACTAGGGAGAAGCTGGGCCACGCGCTTAATGCCCCGCGATCGCGTGAGGAGGCTCGCGATCGCGTAGGCTTGCGGAGACTGTGTTTCGCGATCGCGTGGGATTTTCCGCGATCGCTTAGGGTTACTTCTGGGCAGTAAAAATTTGTGCTACGCGATCGCGTGAGGAAGTTCGCGATCACGTAGAAGGAATCACTGGGCAGGGAGTTTAAGTTCTGAATCTATTTTTAACGATTTGAAGCTCGGATTTGGAATATTTTTGGGAGATTTTTAGAGAAAACAACGGGATTCAGGCGAGACAGAGTTGGATAATCGTGGAGAGGGCCTTCTAGTGGATTAAATTGGAGCAAGACGAGGTAAGTCTCTTGTCTAATCTTGTGAGGGGAAAATTACCCCATAGGGATTAAATTGAATGATTTTTGCTAATTGCGGGGGCTACGTACGCACGAGGTGACGAAAGTCCGTGCGTTGCTACTATTAATGCTAAAGTCCGAGTAGTTTAGGACTCAAAGCATGAATTACTTGTGTAAATTGTATTCTTTGTTTAATTAATATTAATTGATATATATGAATATATTGTGAATTGTTAGATAAAGATATTAAAGGATGGAAATCTCATATGCTTGAATTTTCTGTTTAAATTAATTAATTGTTAAAAGAAATTATTTTTTCTCCCGAATTTATTTTATAATAAATATACTCTCCTTCCGGAGGTATATAAAAAAATGTTCTCTTTTCTTGTGGAGCGGGCCGAACATCTCGGCAGGATAGGTGCATCTATGGATCGTGCCGCACATCCCTCGGCAGTGTACATGAAACTCTGGATCAGGTCGTACGACCTCGGCAGAAACGTGATTAATAATAATAATTACACGATACTTTAATAGTTTATTTCAGCTTGCGAAGCTAATTGATAAATTGGAGAATTCTTGGAATTTAATGAATTATTATTCCTGCTTGTTAAGGAATTAATTCTTATTTCTGTAAATGAGATTAATTAATAAATTGGAAATTATTTGAATTAAAGAAATTTAATTAATATATTGAGAATTGTTGCATTTGAAGGAATTTGATTATTTCTGATGGTTAAATAAATTGTTGTAAATTCTGTGAATCATGCTGATTTAGATATTCTAGTTGTATTTTAATTATTATTATTGACCCATAGTGAGTGTCAAAGTCGGTTATCTCATCTCTACCACTTCGAGATTAGGCTTGATACTTAGTGGTTATACGTTATTTACGTACTCATACTACACTTGCTGCACTTTTTGGGCAGGACCTGAGGCAAGTACTAGTGGGGGACCTATCATCTTACACCCACGTTATACAGGGACATAGTGGTGAGCTGCCTTTCTGAGCCGTTCTGCAGCTCCCAGTGTCTCTCCTTGTATTTTTTTTTCATTCTGTCTATTTTTATTTCAGACAATATTTGAGGTTTTGTATAATCTATTAGATGCTCAAATACTTGTGACACCAGATCTTGGCACACACATTGTTAGAATTTGATGTTTTATTATTTTTTTTGGTTTTAAATTTTATCAATATATGCTTAATTTATTAGTTGGCTTGCCTAGGTGTAGTGTTGGGTGCCATCACGACCTATAGGTAAAATTGGGTCGTAACAACATGGTATCAGAGCACTAGGTTAACGTAGGTCTCACAAGTTATGAGCAGGCCTAATAGAGTCTTGCGGATCGGTACGGAGACGTCTGTACTTATCTTCGAGAGGCTATAAGGTGTTAGGAAATTACCTTTCTTCATATTCCATTGTGCAATTAATGTAGTTCTAAATATCCTTCTCTTATTCTCTCTCACATGGTGAGAACACGCTCTAATGAGATTCCAGACCAGGGAAGAGCTACTCCCCAAGTTGCTAGAGGCCGAGGGAGGGCTCCGGCCCGTGGTAGAGGGCGAGGACGTCCCAGGACTGTTCCAGTTATGCTGCCAGTGGGTCCAGCAGAGAATCCCATTATTGAGGAACAGGGTAAGGTGCATGTTGCAGAGCCAGCTCCGGTGGATTTCACAACTGCACCAGGATTTCAGGATGTCATGGGTCATATGCTGCGGTTCATGGACAATATGACTCAGGCCGGTTTATTTCCGACAGATCTAGCCACATCCTAGGCGGGCGGGGGAGCACAGACCCCTACCGCACAGGCTCATGGACAGGCAGTTATTGTATATCAGACCTAGGGTGCACTACCCGTGGGTGGAGCCCAGCCAGTGGCAGCTGCTACACCTGAGCCCAGGCCAGCTGTAGCCGTTGATCCTCAGAAACTATTGGACAGATGGACTAGACTATATCCTCCTGTCTTTGGGGGTGAGCGACACGAGGATCCCTAGGATTTCATTGATCGGTGCAAGGATAGACTATACCACATAAGGATATTGGAGTCTCATGCGGTAGACTTTGCTACTTTTCAGCAAGAGGGCAGAGCCCGTAGATGGTGGCAGTCTTATGTTCTTGGCAGACCAGCAAATTCTCCTCCCATGACTTGGGACAGGTTCACCCGTATCTTCCTGTACAGGTATATTCCACCCTCCCAGAGGGAAGATTTGCGGTTTCAGTTTGAGCAGCTCCAGCAGGGTTAGATGTCAGTGACCGATTATGAGGCAAGGTTCTCTGAATTATCTCGCCATGCACTTATGATACTCCCTACTGAGGTGGAGAGAGTGTAGAGGTTTGTAGCTGGTTTACATACTGGCATTCAGGCCGCTATGGCTCGAGAGGTTGAGATGGGTACTTCTTATGAGTTAGTTGTGGATATAGCCCGGAGGATTGAGGGTGTACGTCAGCGGAGCCGAGAGCAGGTTATGAGAGATAAGCGGTTCAGGTACTATGGAGAGTTCAGAGGTGCTCCGTCTGGGGGTAGAGGTCAGTTCTTGATAGGGCAGTCCAGCAGGCTCCCATATCCAGCACCACCACCTCCTCGGGGTGCTCCAGTGCGACCTTATCTCAGTGCTATACCAGAGAGTTCTTATCGCCCACCAGCTATTCAGGGTCCTCCTAGTGGGTATTCAGTTCCCCATGTCCAGACTCTTAGTCAGCAGCCCACCGCACCGAAGAGTTGTTACGAGTGCGGGGATCCCAGTCACATGCGGAGATTTTGCCCCAAGCTTCGAGGTAGACCAGTACAGCAGGGTCAGCAGCCTATGCTTACCGGACTAGTTGCTCCACCAGTAGTCCGACCACCAAGATGTGGAGGACAAGTGGGTAGGGGTCGTCCTAGAGGTGGAGATCAGCCAGGCAGAGGCCAGCCAGTTGGTGCTCTAGCTCGGTTCTATGCTTTTCCGGCTAGACCAGATGCAGAGGCCTCAGATGCCCGTGATTACAGGTATTATTTTTGTTTGCGGAAAATATGCCTTAGTATTATTTGATCCAGGATCTACATATTCATATGTGTCATCTCTATTTGCTCCATTCCTGGGTGTTTCTCGTGAGTCCTTGAGTACTCCTATTTATGTGTCCACTCTTGTAGGCGATTCTGTTATTGTGAACCAGATCTACCGGTCTTGTATTATTACATTCAGTGGTTATGAAACTAGAGAAGATCTCTTATTGCTCGAGATGACCGATTTTGAAATTATTCTGGGTATGGACTGGTTATCTCCATATCATGCTATTCTAAATTGTCATGGCAAAACTATTACCTTGGCTAAATTAATAATTTGTAGACTACCCTCCCTAGACCCCACTTATGAGATTCCACTGGGTTGTTGTTGTTGTTGTATTTAATGAAAATTTTAAGATAAATACATGATTTGAACCAAAGCTACTGGGTTCCGCCGAACCCATAGCAAACACTGTGGCTCCGCCTCTTGTTGATGGTTCTAATTCACTCGTTTAAGTTCCAAAATGTTATTGCTATTCTAGTGACTATTTTATATTTTTAAAGATTGTTGGTTGTTCCTGAATTTCACTGTTTTTTGTGAAATGTTTGTTGTGCCATTTTTGCTTAAGATTATTGATGTTTTAACTTCAATACCACATAATAGGGGGTCATTTGTGTGGTGCACAATTTTTCGTCTAAGCTGATTATAGAAGGACCTGGTTCTTCTATGTGTTCCTTAACCTACTATTGCTGAAACAGTAAATGCGGAAAGTAAAGAACATAATTATTTTACGTGGAAAACACCTAGCTCAAAAGGTAAAAAAAATATGACCTACTTGCCAATAGGATTTTCCCAAACTCTCCACTAAATCACTGAGCCAAAAATTTCATTTACAAAATACTTTTGTAAACCTAGGACTAACTCTAATCCTGTTGTAGCAAACAACCTCTAACTGTTGCGACAACTTCAAGTTAACTCTAACTTGAATACTCTGAGTACCTATTACAATTGCATCTAGATAAAGCCGAAAGGTACAATATGAAAATACCTACTACAATTAAACTAGAATAAAAGACAGACACTTGGAGCTGGTTCTTCTATCTGGTTCATGTAGCTTCAGATTCGCACACTTGAATCTCACACAAACTGCTTGCAAAATGCCTTGCTATTTTGCTCTCAATTCACGCTTAACTTCTGCTTTTGTGAATTTCATGTAGAATGAGAACATCCTGCAATATATAGAGTTAGTAGATGAAGAAATAACTAAAGTTCTAATGCTACTCTTCCTTGGTGGAAGAGTTCTAGTTGATCTCAACTTCTAACTCCTCCCTTATCTTGGATAGTGTTCTCTTTGATTAAGGAGTCCTTCTCCTTATCAATTATGCAACCCTTTTTGATGAGGAGATATTAATTAGACCAAGTTAAGCTTATCTCCTTCACGTGCATCTCACATGCTCGAATCTGTCTGTGTCTATACACACAAGGGATGACCCTGGTTCATGCATGATCTTCCTTTGCCAATCTTCAAAACTAACCTTCACTTGGGCCAACAAATTTACCTTTTTTATGATGACAAACTCTGTGATTTTCATAAGCTTCAACTTAGACCAACATCAACACAATGTTAGAAAAAATTTCACTTATCATCAAGGACCAGGTTCATTAGGTTATAAACATCATTGTTCAAAGTGTAAAGCACAATCTTTTCCCCCCTTTTGGCATCATCGAAAAGTTGCATAAAAAATGTGAGATAACCAGATTTTAAAACTTACTCATTGCCACTGATGCTACATCAAATGTAATCATGGATTAATCATCATATATCAAGCTAATAATTTTAACCATCAAAGAAAGATAAACAAATAGTTAGAGAAAAAAATAGTGAATTTCATTGATGATTGATATGATTCTTCCACAAAGCATAAAAAGAAATAAACATACTGGAAACATGAGCTAAAACAACAAAAAATCCCTAACTGGGTCACTGGTTGATCTACACTAGGCTAGGATGCTTAAGGCTGGGAAGAACTAGGTGCTTTGTTTTTGGTTTGGAGAAGTTTCAACATATCTTGAAGAATGCCATCATTTTTTTTCTTTTCTCTTGCCATCTCAGTTCTGCTAGTATCTCTCTCAGTCTCCACCTTTGCCAACCTCTTCTTCAGCTTCTCAATCTTAACATCCTTAGCCACACTTTCTTGCACCAAGGCTATGACCTTGCTATGGACAGGTACCTTCTTGGATGAACCAGGTTCATTAGGAGTGGCATGGACCTCATAGTCACAAGTAATCAGAGTATTTTCCCCAAAGTAATCTTTGCTTGTAGCCACCTCCCACTTCTTCAAAGGTACCTTAAAATGTGCAAGCATAGCTGTGAGAATGAAGCCATAAGGAATGGCATGAGTCTTTGAGCCATTTATAACCCTATCAAGAAGTTAGATTATAAATCCAGGCCAATTGATCTGTCTCTCACTATCCAAACACTCCATCAGAACCAAGGCCATGAAGCTGGAAATGTGCCTCATTTCCTGCCTAGGCAGAACACACTTGTTGACAAATTCGAACAGCACCTTGTGGGATGGCTTCATCTCACTCTTGTAATCAGCCTTGGGCTCAAGTTCCTCCTCATTGTCACTGAATTTTCTGGTAATGTACAGGGCAGTAGGAAGGTTTTCTAGGCTTGGCCACTTAAGCTTTGTGTAGTCATTGTACCCCTCAGCAAGTACACCTAGAATTTCACCCAACTCCTTCATATTGAAAGATATTTGCACCCCTTTCACCAAGCTGGTAACCCGTCCATCCTTCACTGCAGCATTTGCTATAAATTCAACAATTTCACTCCTGGCCAACCTGCCATCCATCTGAAGGACCATGTCCTTCCAGTCTTGCAATTCCAATTTCTCCAACAGTAGCACCATCCCTTCCTCCTCCAAATACCTGAGGAGTCTGCCCTTCAGAATTGTCCTCTTACCAAATTTGGCCATCTTGTCCTTCTCAGTATCTGAATCATCTTCCTCTCCACTCCATTCTTCTTCCTCAATAATTTCCATTTGTTTTGTCTTCACAGTAGACCTGGTCCTTATGCTAGGGTGGATGGTTCAGCAGACTTAGACTTAGAGATGGACTTCTTAGTGGAAGTCTTGGCTTTCTTGGGTTTGGGAGTCTGAACCTCCACTTCTTCAATCACATCTTTATCTTGATGGACCAGGTCCATCTCATCAATATCAACAGCCTCAACAGGCTCAGCCATCTTCTTCTTCCCTTTTGCAACCGCTTTTCTTTTGCTTTCTTCTAAGGCTTTTTGCAAATCTGCCTCATTCTGCTTTCGCTGGCTTCTTGTGGATCTTCCTCTTGTGGGAGGATTTTCAGCAGAATCAGAAGGAGCAACCTTCCTTTTCTTGTTAGCCCTTGCAGTGCCAGAGATCTTAGCCTTGGAAGTTCTCTTCTTCATTGGGTTGTAGCTCTGACTCACTTTCTTCAATAGGTCTGCGAGGGTTTCTTCTACTGATGAACCAGGTTCATCTACAGTTTGCCAAGTTTAACCAGTCCGTCAGCGGCTTCGCCAGACCCACTTCCCCCTATTTTCTGTACACTCTCGTCTTCTCCACCAGATTTTTCTTCCCAAACAACCATTGCACCTGTGTCTTTGGTTAATCTCACTGGAGTGGGTGAAGAATCAGCCACTCTTTTACCCTTTCCCCTCACAGCACTCCTAACTCCCTTACTCTCCTTTTTTACCCTTTTTATTTTTACCACCAACTTCTGCAGAATCAGTAGTTTCAACCCCAGCTATAGAACCTACCAATACAAACCTATTCTCCAAATTTGCAGCTACTTCAGAAATTGTCTCATGAGTGACTTTAGGACCAGAAGATACATGTTCAGTTTCGGAAGAAACAGTTTCTTCCCCCTCAGTAGAAGATTTGAATGATTCATCAGATTTTTGGGGTTCTTCTTCCTTACGTGCTTTAAATTTTTCATTTATTTTCTTGATTTGTGCTCTCCCCATAACAACCTTGTGAGCAAGCATCTTTACTCTTTTCTTAGAGGTTGGGGGTGGTGGAAGGGGTAATAGTGGGTATGGAAGTGGTTTCTTGTGGTGATGAAGAAGGGTTTTCAGAAGGGTTAGTCATAGTTATGCTTGGTTCTGGAAGAAAAGAGAGGTATATTGAAATTTGGAGGATGAGAGAAGATGGAGAGTATTTCGACGGCTTGAAAATTATGGAATGAAGACAGAGATGATGATGATGGTCAATTTAAAAGGGGTAATTAATGGGTAACAACGGGCTTTTCATACTTTTAGATGTCTAATCACACTGAATTGTCAGTTTTGAAGAGACGGTGGAGTCTTTCCCTATTTTCTAGGTAGTTTAATTTGGTTAGGATTCTTTTGAACGGAACAGGTTCACTTATATTGGATAAGTTTAAAGGAATTTGGACTTAGGTAGGACTCTGCTCATGATCCAAATGTTATTATTTCAAATTATGCAGAATGTATAAAATACACCGTGTTATCTTGATGAACCAGGTTCTTCACTGATAATTCTCTTATGTAAGTCTAAATTTGTCTCAATAGAGAAAATATCATTAAAGATTAATAGGTGATTTTAACACATGGCACAAGAGTATACTATTGAAAGTATGAGTCTGAGCAAATATTAATCTAGTTATATACACATTTTTCAGATTTTCTAACCAAAAACAATTTGTTTTTTAATTTTTCGTTGTGAATTCCGAGCTGGTCCTTTTAGGTGATCTTAATCATACCTAATTCAAACCTGTTCGTTTCAAAGTGATCTCTACTTAGGGGTTTTGTGAAGATGTCAGCTATTTGCTTGTCAGTAGCACAAAATTCCACAGTGATCAACCCTTTTTCATAGTTATCCCTCAAAAAGTGATGCCTAACATCTATGTTTTTAGTTCTCTTGTGATGAACTGGGTTCTTGGTCATACTGATTGAACTAGTGTTATCACAAAAAATGGGGATACAACCAACATCAATTCTAAAGTCCATTAATTGTTGTTTGATCCATAACAATTGAGCACAACATTAGGCAGCAACAACATACTCAGCTTCAGCAGTAGAAAAGGCCACTGAATTTTGTTTTTTGGTGGCCCAAGACACAAGACATGAGCCAAGAAAGTGTGCTATACATGAGGTGCTCTTTCTATCCACAAAAAAACCTGCATAATCAGCATCAACATATCCCACAAGATTGAAATTACTACCTTTTGGATACCAAAGACAAATATCAGTGGTGCCTTTTAGATATCTCAAAATTCTTTTGACATCAGTCAAGTGAGACTCATTTGGATTTGCCTGAAATCTTACACAAAGGACTACACTGAAAACAATATCAGGTCTACTAACAGTGAGATACAACAATGAGTCAATCATTCCCCTATACAACTTCTGATCGACAGATGAACCAGGTTCATCTATATTCAACTTTGTAGTTGTTGCAATAGGAGTATCAATTCTTTGGAATCTTCCATTTTAAAACTTTTAAGCAATTCTTTTACATACTTCTGTTGATGGATCATAGTTTCATTTGAATTTTGTTTAATTTGTAAGCCTAAAAAGAAATTAATCTCGCCCATCATGCTCATTTCAAATTCACTCCCCATTAGTTTAACAAATTCTTTACTTAGCTTATCAGTAGTTGCTCTAAAGATTATATCATCAACATATATCTGAACTACCAAGAGATCTTTACCTTTTTCTTTCAAGAATAAAGTATTGTCAATTTTACCTCTCTTGTAGTCATGCTCAAGCAAAAACTTCAATAATCTTTCATACCATGCTCTTGGAGCCTGCTTGAGCCCATAAAGTGCTTTGTCAAGTTTGTACACATGATCAGGACTCTCCTTGCTTTCAAACCCCGGAGGTTGCTTGACAAACACTTCTTCCTTTAGATATCCATTGAGGAAGGAACTCTTGACATCCATCTGGTGAAGGGTGAATTCCATGTAAGCAGCGAAAGCTATGAGGAGTTTTATTACTTCCAACCTTTCAACTGGAGCAAAGGTTTCATCATAGTCTATGCCCTCCTCTTGGCTATATCTTTGAACCACCAATCTTGCCTTATTCCTTGTAACTGTTCCATCTTTATCAAGTTTGTTTCTGAAGAACCATTTTGTACCAATTACTGATCTGTCCTTGGGTCTAGGTACCAAATGCCAAACTTGACTCCTTTCAAATTGGTTGAGTTCATCTTACATTGCATTTACCCAGTCTGCATCCTGCAAAGCTTCAACAATATTTTTAGGTTCAATAAGAGATAAGGAGGCATCAAAAGCACAAAGATTTTTTAATGAAGATCTGGTTTTGATTCCTGAGGTTGGATCAGTGATTATGTTCCTAATGGGATAAGAGCTTTGATACTTGTAAGATTTTATAACCAACTGGTTTCCCCTTGATGTTCCCTCAATGCTTTGTTGTTGTGGAACAGGTTCATGGACATGTTCCCTTGAGGTTTGAGAATCATTTCATCTTTTTTCTATTCCCCCTGTCATGTTGCCCTAGGTGGAAGAACCTGTTCCATCACATGTTCCTTCCTCTAGTGCAGCTTCAGTCTGGGTTGTGGTTTTATTTGAGTTTCTTACCATCCCAATTGCTTCGTAATCGTGTTCCAGCCTCTCAGAAAGAATGTTAGTTTCATAAAATACTACATGAACACTTTCTTCTACACACATAATTTTTTTTGTTATAGACCTTATAAGCTTTGCTATGTGAAGAATATCCCAAGAATACTCCCTCATCATTTCTGGGATCAAACTTACCTAGGGAGTATTTACCATTGTTGTGCACAAAGCACTTGCATCCAAATGCCCTAAGGTGGGATATATTTTTTTTTTCTCCCTTTAAGTAACTCATAGGGAGTCTTCTCTACAAAAGGTCTAGTCATGCACCTATTTATGATGTAGCATGCAGTATCTACAGCTTCTGCTCAGAAGTTATGGGCCAGTTTACTAGAAAGAAGCATAGTCCTAGCCATATCTTCAAGTGTTCTATTCTTTCTTTCAACTACTCCATTTTGTTGTGGAGTCCTAGGAGCAGAAAAATTATGATCTATGCCATGCTCATCACAAAATTCAGCAAATTTAGCATTTTCAATTTAAGTGCCATGATCAGACCTAATTGATGCAAGTTGATTACCTAGTTATTTTTGAGTTTTTCTAACAAAATAAGTAAACATGTCAAATGCTTCATCTTTAGATGTTAAAAATAATGTCCAAGCAAACCTAGAGTAATCATCAACAAGCACCATCACGTATCTTTTACCACCTCTGCTTAATATTCTCATTAGACCACAGAGATCCATATGGACCAGTTCCATCGTCCTGGTGGTGCTTACCACTTTATTGCATTTAAAAGAGGATCTTACCTGCTTCCCCCTTGCACAAGCCTCACAAACTTTGTCTTCCTTGAACTTGATGTTAGGCAACCCTATCACCGGGTCCTTGGAGACTAATTTGTTGAGCTGACTCAGACTTGCATGTCCAAGTCTCTTGTGCCAAAGGAGAGGATCATTGTCCATCACACTTAAGCAAGTGAGTTCATTTTGTGTGGACAGGTCTACAATATATATATTGTTCACTCTTTTTCCCTGCAAAACAATCTTGTCAGTGGTAAGATTTATCACAAAACATTTGGTAGAGGTGAATGCTACCAAGTTACCTCTATCACACAGTTGTGATACACTGATTAGACTGTATTTTAGGCCATATATCAAGTAGACATTCTCAATAGAGTGAGAATCAGTCTTACCTACCTTTCCAACCCCAATGATCTCATCTTTCTTCCCATTTCCAAAGGAGACATTACCTCCTTTGAGGTCCTCAAGTGAAAGGAACTGGTTTTTGCTTCCTGTTATGTGTTTTGAGCAGCCACTATCCATGTACCATATTTGGCTGCTTCCCTTCACTTGGACCTGCAAAAGAAAATCAGGGATTAGTCTTAGTAACCCAAACTAGTTTGGGTCCCTTTCTATAGGCAAAAGGATGAATCATATTCTTTTTAGCCCAACTTGGTAGCCTATTCTTCCCTTGAACAAATTCTTTGTTCTTTTGGCTTGCCTTTCCTTTTGCATTGCATTCACTTTTATA
Organism: Nicotiana tabacum; assembly: GCF_000715075.1. NCBI lineage: Eukaryota > Viridiplantae > Streptophyta > Magnoliopsida > Solanales > Solanaceae > Nicotiana > Nicotiana tabacum. The sequence goes on along the minus strand of NC_134097.1, from coordinate 12,144,734 downwards.
GTGACCTGTTTTACCACAGTGAGTACAAATCTTGTTCTCAGAAAGTGTAAGGTACTTGCTTTTGGGATCCCATTTAGGTGGCAGATTCCCAAATAGAGACTTCTAAATACTGATTGCAGTTTGACTTCATGTGACAGTCCTCATGATATATTTCGTTTGTCTGATCTTGCTGGTATGTCTGTTATTGGGAACTGTGAACTAACTGGTTTTCATGGTTTTTATGATCACGAGTATCCTAAGGATGGAAGTCCAATAGATGAAGGCTGTTCTCATGTCATTATGGATGAAAAGATATTTGTTAATGTTGTAGACCTTCGCGAGCAAATATAAATGTTACCGGGATGGTTGTATAAAGTATTATCTAATTTTAAAATGGTCAATACCTTCTTGTAATTTCATTCACACGAGGATCCAAGAAAACAACTTATTTGAGGTGAGCGATTGTATTTTTTTTCTTATCTTAGGCCAGGAATTTATATTGTATGTTAGGAGCGATGGTTTTTGGTTTTTCCATTCACATTGTTTCTCCAAAACTATATTTCCTAGATTATTCAATAGCAGCAGTTGTAACCTGAGAAGCAGGAAGGTTTTTATCCATCTTTTATCTTTGGAAGGTTTAAATTCCCATTTGAGACTTGAATGTGAACCTTTAGGGTTAGGTGATATCACATTCACGTGCGTCTTTTTTGATATTTTGGGAAATCTACCGGTGGACAAGTTTTTTGCTAAACGTGATTTTTAGAGTTGCGGGACTTTGTTAATCTTGTTAAACTCACTTTGTTTTACGGTAAAATATTATGCGCATCGGGTGAATATGAATTTCAAGCACTTAACCATGGTGAATTATATGCATTCTCACCCCGGTGCGGGTAGGTATTTGTCTTCATATAAATTAATGTTTTCAAACCTCACTTCTAATTAAATATTTCATATAAATTGATAGGGTTGAACATCTATGTGGTATAAAATAACTACATGTAATCATTTATAGAGTCGGGTTGATAGTATGAAAAGACAACATACATCCTACAAGAATTTAAAATACAATGATACTGTTAATTAAAATAAAAACGTACACAACCAATGTATACAAGTAAATCCAAATTGATACAAGAGGAGAGAATTAGTAGGTTGAGAATGTTGACAGGGAATAGAGACGGACAAATACCTACTATTATTTAATACGAAAATAAAAATTGGACAAAATCATCCTTAATTGAAATAAAAAATTCAGCATAATATGCTGGAATTTAAAAAATTTATCAATAAAACTCCACCATAATGTGCCTTGTGCTAGAGTTCAGTAAGCAGTACGTCTTCTCCTTTTTCTTCATTGTCTTTATTTCTTTGTCATCTTCTATTAGCAAGAAACACCCAATTAAAAGCATAACAAACACACCTTAGGAACTCCATGAAATTATAGTCCCTCCCTTTCAAAAGTTTGACGGGACACAAACTTTAATAAAGAAGGAAAAACTTTTGAGATATGTAGTATTAAATAAGCCATATCATTTGTGTGACTGTAATACTTTTGAAACTTGCGGTCTAATATCTACCATAGCATTTGTGTGGCTATAAATTCTTATTAAGAAAATATTAAAAGTGTCACGACCCAAAAACCTAATCTGTTGTGATGGTACCTATCGTGGAACTAGGCAAGCCAACTCATTTCCAAACAAATCGATATTTTTATTTCAAAGATAATTTCAATACTATTTAATATAAAACATTCATTTAAGGAGTTCAAATCAAAGAAAATAAAAGTGCGAAAAAGAAAAGCCCGACATCGGGATGTCACTAGCCATGAGCATCTACTACAATCTGTCTAACAATATCAAGGCTAACTCAGCCTGAAAAATAGCTAAATACAACTAGAGGAAGATAAGAAGGAGAAGAGCAGGGGCTGCGATCACCAAACAGCTACCTTGCTATCTCCAAGAAAATCTGCAACTAGAACACTCAATAACTACTACCGTGTCCAGCTACACCTGAATCTGCACACAAGGTGCAGGGAGTAACGTGAGTACGCCAATTCAGTAAGTAACAATAATAAATTAAGACTGAGCAGTAGTGACGAGCAATAAAACATATAACGTTCATATCATGAAATCTCAGTAAAGTACAACATGCTTTAAAAATCAGTGTTTGAATCAAATCATCTTGTTTAAACCCGGTTTCAGTAAAAATCATTTAAAGATATTTTTCCAATAGTTTTTCAAACAAAGGCTCAATGCAAGGGTGAGCAAAATGATGAAATCATAAACAGCCCCTTGGGCAAACCTCACAGTCACTCGTGCCACAAGGGGATACCTCACAATCACTCTTGCTACTCGGGCATACCTCACAATCACTCATACCTCCCAGTCACTCAGCACTCGGTACTCGCACTCAGTAGGTACATGCGCTCACTGGGGGTGTGTACAGACTCCGGAGGGGCTCCTTCAGCCCAAGCGCTATAATCTATACGGACAACTCACGTGCTGCACGGACAACTCACGTGCTGCACGGATAACTCATGTGCTATAATAATAAAGTATGTTGCAGGCGGGCAGCCCCGATCCACACTCATCCTCACAAATCAGGCCATCGATCTCACTCAGTCATAAACCTCTCAAGCCACTCGGGCATCTCAGTAAAATAGGGCATTCGGCCCAAAACATTTATATGCATCAAAATAGAGTCATAAAATTGAGTTATGCGGTAAACAAGTATAACATGACTGAGTATGGACTTCCAATCGAAAACAATGAGAGGATGGTAAGAAACAACCCCTAAGGGTCCAAACAGCATTGGCGCAAGGCCCAAACATGGCATTCAGCCCAATTTACAGAAATTCTTTCTAAAACATATAAGCATCATATGGTTTCAACAAAGTATGCAACTTTACAGTGTCTATGGGGTGGACCAAGTCACAAATCCCCAACAGTACACGCCCACACGTCTGTCACCTAGCATGTGCGTCACTAAAAATAGTAGAATGATACAAAATCCGGGGTTTATACCCTCAGGACTAGATTTACAATCGTTACTTACCTTAAACCAGTCAAATCTCTAACCTGCAATGCTCTTGCCTCTGGACTTGGCCTCCAAATGCTCCGAATCTATTCACAATCAATACAATACCATCAATACGTGCTAATGGAATGAATTCCACAAGAAAAACTAAAAATTAGACCAAAACATGAAATTGGCTCAAACCCGGCCCCCGGGCCCATATCTTGAAATCCGACAAAATTTACAAAACTAGAAAGCTCATTCACTCACGAGTCTAACCATACCAAATTCATCAAAATCCGACATTGTTTGGTCCTTCAAATCCTTAAATTACTCTCCAAAAATTTCAAGCCCTAACCCCTCATTTTCACTAATTACCATGATTAAAACAACGGGAAATCACCATATATACAAGTATTAGGGCTCAAGTAACTTACCTCAACGAAACCCCCTTGATTCCCTCTTCAAACCCCTCCAAAAACCGAGTTGAAATTGTGAAGAATGACCAAAATTCGCGAAAGGTTCTATTTATGGTTTCTGCCCAGGTTTTTCGCACCTGCGGCCATTTTCTCGCACCCACACCTGCGGACCCCTTCCTCGTATCTGTGGACTCGCATCTGCGGTTCCAGGTGCGCATCTGCGCAACCAGTCCAAACTCCTCATCTCTGCATCTGCGCTCAAGGCCTCGCACATGCGGGCTCGCAGATGCGGCCAATTCTTCGCACCTGCATTACCAGTGTCGCCCGCACCTGCGCACTCCCCACACGCACCAGCGGCCTCACACCTGCGACCCTTTCTTCCGCAGGTACGGAAATAGCAGAAGCAGTAGCTCCAGCTGCAATTTCCAACTTCAACAAATTCGTTAACCACCCGGAATCACCCCGAGGCCCTCGAGGCCTCAAACAAAAATACCAACAAGTCATATATCAATATACAAACTTATTTGAATATTCGAATCACTCAAAACAACATCCAAACACCAAATTACCCTCGGATTCAAGCCTAGGAACTTCTAAATTTCCAAATTCAGCAACTGATGCCGAAACCAACCAAACCACGCCCGAATGACCTCAAATTTTGCACACACGTCACAAATGACACTACGAACCTACTCCAACTTTCGGAATTCCATTCCGACCCCGATATCAAATTTTCCACTGCCGACCGAAATCGCCAAATTTCCAATTTCGCCATTCAAGCCTAATTCTACCACGGACCTCTAAATAATATTCCGGACACGCACCTAAGTCCAAAATAGCCATACGGAGCTATTGAAATTATCAGAATTCGAATCCGAGGTCGTTTACATATAGGTCCATATCTGGTCCACTTTTCTAACTTATTGTTTTTTTCAATTATGAGACTAAGTGTCTCATTTCACTCCAAGTTCCTTCCGGACCCGAACCAACTAACCCGATGTAACATAATATAACTGAATAACACAAAAAGAAGTAGAAATGGGGAAAACGGGGCTATAACTCTCGAAACGACCAGCCAGGTCGTTATTGAAAGATGTCAATCTCTTTGAAACAGACTAATAAGGACATGTCTGAATATAGGGAATAATGGAGACCTTCTCAACCACGAGTGATTTTACGGTGTGCCTCACACAAGTGACATTAGTTGTGTGAGACTTCTTTTTATCTCACACATTTGTGGACCCATATCTTACACATCTGCGTCCACAAAATTCTGAAACCATAAAATTATGAGACAAAAAAGAGGCCTCATATAACTAGTGTTGTTGTGTGAGGCACAAAATAAAACTTTTCCCCAACCACCAAAATTAAGTCCTGCAACCCTAACATTGAAGTGACGTATAGCAGATTAAAAGAGATACGAAAACAACAACGATGAAATGGGAAAGAACAAAGAGCTTTCGTTGAAGAAATACAAAGAAGAACACAAAATAGAATTTGAATATTATGAGGATTCTTATTTGTTCATGTTGCAAGGTTAAGTAGTTAAATCGTTCCGTCACCGGCATCCTGTCTTCTTCTGTCACGACCCGGAATCTCAATTTGGGGGTCGTGATGGTGCCTAACATCCACTTGCTAGGCAAGCCAACATTAGTTAACAATTTAATAATTAAACAGTTCAAAATAGAATAATAACAATTATTAACGAAGATCAAAGTTGGAATACATAAAATAAACCCATAACATAACGCAGTCTAACTCAATCCCAGAAGTCTAGTGTCACAAGTAAATGAGCAACTAGAAGTCTACAAGTATAGTTTGAAATAAATATAAATGTTAGAATGAGATAAACAATAAAGATAGGAAATGGAAAGGGACTTCAAGGTCAGCGAACGCCAGCACATCTACCTCAAGTCTCCGAAGCAATGTGATCTAAGCAGCCATACTACTAAGCACCGTTGGGACCAATACCAGTATCTTCACAAGAAGTGTAGAAGTGTAGTATGAGTACAACCGATCCAATATACTCCATAAGTGTCGAACCTAACCTCGACGAGGTAATGACGAGGCTATGACAAGACACCTACGTAAAATTCATGTACAATTATATATAAAACAGCAAAATAACAAGTAGAATGATAAAACATTAACTGGGAGGGGACATGAGAAAGGGGAGATACCATAAAATCCACAAGTACGAAATCACAAAATAACATTCTCCGAAATAAACAACAATATAACCAAGTAAATCATCAAAGCTGGAAATCAAACAAGGCAATGAAACGAAGATGGCACGGCATCACCCTTTGTGCTTTTACTCTCGTCCTCACCATGTAATATCATAAATGAAATGGCACGGCATCACCCTTCATGCTTTTACACTTACCGGAACGGCATCACCCTTCGTGCTTTTACTATCAACATCTCTCAATATATGATTGTCACGACCCGGAATCCCAACCTCGGGACCGTGATGACGCCTAACATCCACTTGCTAGGCAAGCCGACGTGAAATAGAAAATTAACCGATTTTTACAGTTGAAAACAAATTATTAACAATAGTAATGATAAAGGTCTGAAAAAGAGTGATATAACACCGAACAAAATCTAAACAATATCCCAAAACCTGGAGTCACGAATACATGGGTATCTAGAGTGCTACAAATAAGGTCTGAACAAAGTACAAGTGTTTTGAAACACGATCAAACATTAATGATAGATGGGAAGGGGATTTCAGTGCTGCAGACGCAATGTAGCTATATCTTAAGTCTCAAACTGTGACTGGATCCGAGCAAAAATCTACTAAGCGCCACTAGGACCAGCACCAAAATCTACATAAGAAGTTCATAAGTGTAGTATGAGTACAACCGATCCAATGTACTCCGTAAGTGTCAAGCCTAACCTCGACAAGGTAGTGACGAGTATATGACAAGACACCTACGTAAATAAACATGTACAAGTATATATAAAGCAGCAACAATAACAAAGAATTATAAAATACTAACTGGGAGGGGACATGCTAAAAGGGGAAGATATAGTAAATATGACAAGTATGAAATCACGAAATAACCAAGTAAATCACTAAACCAGAAATTAGTTAAATCAATGATATGAAAATTGCATAACATCGCCTTTCGTGCTTTACTCTCGGCCTCACCATGAAATAGTATGAATATAATGACATAACATCACCCTTCGTGTTTTTACTCTCATCCTCACCATGCAACAATATAAGTTCGAATAATAAACAACGCGAGGAATGATTTAACTTCAATTATGGTGCCAAGGCATCAAACTTCAACTTCCAAAATATTCAACATCTTTAAAATAAGCAATAACTACGAAATAAATAATTAAAGAAGTAATAATCTAACCTAAGCATGGATAGCATATTTTATGAAATAATATATTACCAGGAAACAAGTTCCACCCGCATGCTTTAACCCAATGACAACGTATAAATATTCGTCACCTCACATATACGTTGTCCCCACACATAAAATACATAGCAAATAGACCAAAAATTCCTAATCCCTCAAGTCAAGGTTAACCACGACACTAACTCACTCTGCAATGAAAGAAATCAATCAACCACGACTTTGACTATTGAACAAGCCTCCAAACCAACCACATCTAGCAAATATAGTTCAGATAATTCAAAACAACCTTTAGAAACTACCCACGAGTGAAAATGGTTCAATCTGTAATGTTTTTGGAAAAGGTCAACAAAAGTCAACCCTGGGACCGCTTGATCAAAACTCGAGATTCGGACCAAAATCAGATTACTCATTCACCCTCGAGCCCGGTTATGTGATTTTATTTTAAATTTGACCTCAATTTGAGGTTTAAATCTCAATTTTACAAAAATTTCCAATTCTACCCAAATCCTTAATTTCTACCATGGAAATCCTAAATTTGATATTGAAATCTCATGAAAAGTAATGGGTAATTGAAAGAAAATAGATTAAAGTCACTTACCAATGAATTCGGGAAGAAAGGTCTCTTGGAAAATTGCCTCTAGAGCGTTTAGGTTGAGAAATTGTGTAAAATAAGCTAAGTCTCGTTTTCCCCCTCTTTTACCCAACTGCAGATGTCGCAATTGCGATGTCTTTTTCGCAATTGCGAACATCGGAAATGCCAGACAAGTTTCGCAAATGCGAGGCAGGGTTTGCAATTAGAACACCAGAAGTCGCAAATGCGACATTTAGCTCGCAAATGCGAACAACCCACCTCCGCAAATGGGAAGATTTCCCCTCAGAGCACTGAGTCGCAAATGCGACTCTGTAATCGCAAATGTGATATCTGACTATTTGCAAATGCGAACCAATTCCTCGCAATTGTAATATCACCCAACCCAGGACCCTGCTCGCAAATGCGATATCTTGATCACAAAAGCGAGGCTTGCATTTGGGAGCGAGACCTCGCAAATGCAAGATGTGCAGACTAAGCAGCAACAGAAGTGTACAAGCTATTCCAACTTCAACCAAACTTATTCGAAACACGTCCGAAACTCACCCGAGCCCCTCGAGCTCCAAACCAAACATGTACACAAGTGTAATAACATCATACGAACTTGCTCGCACGATCAAAACACCAAAACAACACCTAGAACTATGAATCAGACATCAAAATGCATGGAATTATTAAAGAAACTCAATAACTTTCAAATTCACAACCGAGCATCCGAATCCTAAAAATCAACTCCGTTTTGCACTAAATTTTGCAGACAATTCTTAACTAGTTAAATGAACTTATACCAAGTCCCAAAATCAAAATCCGGGTAGCTATAAAGTCAACCTACTGTCAAACTTTGGAAATCTTTAAACCTTCAAATTACTAGTTTTCAACAAATCACATCAAGTTAGGGACTCAAATGTTGAAATACCGATATGGATCTGTTTACACAAATATTGACCGTAGGCAACTCAAATCATTTTTAAAGTTAAAATTCATATTTTTCAATTTTTCACATAAATAATTTTTCATAAAAAGACACGAACTATGCACGCAAATCAAGAATCACTAAATGGAGCTAATCGAGGTCTCCGAACACGAAGATAAAGGCTAAAACTCAAAATAACCTATCGAGTCATCACATTCTCCGCCTCTAAAACAAACGTTCATGCTCGAATGGACATAGAAAGGTACCTGGACCGGTGAAAGGGGGTAGGTATCTACTCCGCATACCAGACTGGGACTCCCATGTAGCTTCCTCGATCGGATGACCTTTCCGCTGCACTCTAATAGAAGGATAACTGACGAGCGCAAAACACCACTTAAATTATGCTCGCTAATCAAATATAGTATAGTATAATAATGTATCCATGAGGATTGGAGTTAAACAATATTATCGTAGTTTCTAGGTTGATTGATATCCAAGATGATCAACAATGGAGATTTATGTGATTAATACTAAAATTAACTAAGAATATAAGGCTATTGACTAATATCAATCGAAGCAAGGAATAAGCAAAGATAGATATCAATGGGAGAAACTCTAGTTAATTCACTTCTAATGTTCAAGTGAGTCTCTCGAATTCACTTGATTATTAGTTCAATTGTTTAGTAGAAACTCCTCTTTCGATTAAGTCTCAACCTCACGAGATGAACCAATTTAAGCTCTGTGAATTATGCACGAATGCGTAGTGGATTGGTCTTTAGGGGAACCTCTCTCGATTATCCTCCTAACTAGGTTTAATCAATGATTTAACTAGCCTCTTTCGATTACTAAGAAGAATTAATGAACTAAACCAACAATATAATACAAAGATATCACAAGTTATGCCTCTCTCGATTGCATGAACAAGTGAATATAGATGCAACAATTAAATCGTCCAAAAATGCTTCAATACATAAAACTAGAGTTATAATTCACAAACAAATATCAATACACCAAATCCATCAAACCCTAAAGGGAACTACTCCATAGATGTGGAAGGAATTAAATTCAATCCAAGCTCGAGTCTTGAGTGAGGAAGGAATGATAAAATCCTTGTGCTTTTGCTCCTCCAACTCTTCCTTAGCCTCCGTAGTTCAATTATGTGTCAAAAGTCCAGAAAATAATGTTTTCCAAGTATTTATACCAAGTAGGGCCGGGCCCAGACGAAATCAACTTCTCCTAGCCGAAATAGGACATTGGCTCTATACAATTTGCACTAGGGTGACGCGCCATGCGGGGCATTAATGGGGAAATCCATAGAGCTCAACTTCTATCAGGCAGCCAAAAATACACTGAAGTGTCACATAGTGCGTCATATTAGTGCAAATTTCTCAGAGTACAGATTAAATCTTACTTTTTGATGTCCAGACTTGGTTCTCGACCTCCGAACACAATCCCGGCTTAATACCTTGGGTTATTACTAAGTCTTCAAAGCTACAAATAGCTCGAATTAGCTCCATAACATCTATATCACTCGGAATCAATCCTACCAGGCATAAAACACACAATAAGTACAAAACATTAGCGATTAAAGCTCAAACACAATAAAATTACAGTGAATTAGAGTGCAATAAGCGACTAAAATATGAGATTATAGTCTACCATCAACACCCCACACTTAAACTATTGCTCGTCCTCGAGTAATCAAACTACAGTTTATAAATACATGATCTTTTTAAACAACCCTCCTAACTCATCACACCAAGAATATTTAAAATAGATTAAACACAACAACTTAACCTCCTCGCCTCAAGATTTGACTCACAAGTATCACACATTTTTCACAACCCGCTCACTTACTCTAACATAGAAGTCAACGACATTACCTTCCTTTATGAATCAAGTGCCCTCACACAACAATCGAGAGTAGTTTCGCACACCATAAAAATTTAAGAATAAACAGGAACTCAAGATAGAAAGAATTCACTCACTTTCCGAAGTAACATTCATATGCCACAAAACATGCACCATAGGCTTGCCCATAGTGTATTACTCTACTAATGGAGCTCATTCAGTCAAGGATCAAGTAGGGCTTTCATTGGTTGTAATATAAGCCGTTGGACAGGTAGGATCCATCATACTATATTATAAGTGTGAAAGCCTTAGTATGAAGTTGAAAGACTAAAATATCCCTATAAAGTTAAGTGACATTATTACCCTTAAAATATAAACAAGTTCTTCCTTCATCAAATTTAGACCAAAACTTTATCATACTAATGTAGAGAAACGGAAAACAATCCATAATAAATACTCATATTAATGAAGTTGCATCTCTTCCACGTACTTCTTGACATTTTCATATTTAACTAATTTTCTTAATTATTTCTTTCATTTATACGTTAATAACACAGAAAATCACCATAGGAATACACGTGCAACGCACATGTACGAAAACTAGTTTAGATATAAGAGTGACTACACCTCCCGAAGCACTTTAATACATACAATTTACCTTTCAAAACCCCGCACTTATGCCAAACCATAACTCCACCTTCACATCAATATACATTAACTCCCTACTTCTTTAAGCACAATTGCATCAAGAGTTACCACTTATCAATGAATATTTTTCTTCACAACAATACACCAATATTTTTTCTTCTTTTATTAGTCAGTTCAAGTGGTCTTACCTTTTTACAACAATGCACCTTTCTCTTTATTTCAATATTTCCATTCAAAAGCCAAACCAACCACCCCACACTTCAACTTTTACACAGTTCATACCATATTCAAGTGCTCATGAGAGGTACAAGGTTCAAATAGATGGTCAATTCAAACAAATGGGTAAGGCTTATAATGTGGTTGTCAAATAAACATGATTACACGTTCAAAGGAGTTAACTAAGATACATAATAATTAGGTGGGTAATAGCATATATCTGGCTCAACAACAAAAAATGCCTATATCATTTCCAAGACTGAATAAAACTACTATTTCGCTTTGCAAACACATGGGAACAGTTATAGACATCAAATGCAATGCATAGAATAACACAAAACCTCTCACACACATGGCACATAACTCACTCTGTATTGGACTCATCAAGACATTCGAGTCAAAACAGTTAAGCAAAGTTAAGATTATATAATTTAAAGTACTTATACAAGAGTCAAAAATTGAGCCTAAGCATCACAATCAAAGTACTTAACTCTTACCAAGGCATAATAAAGTAAATAGACATTGCTTTCAATTTAAATCATAGCACAAGGTTTTCTACTCCTAACAAAATTAAAACTAACTACACCCGGTTCAAACAAAACCCCTGAAAAAGAACCGCGACACAAAGAAAAACTAAGGGGGAATTATTAAACTACCTAACAATATAAAATCTTTTTTTTCTTTTTGCTTCGACTTTAATCCCTCAAGAAATATGTCAATGATATCCGTCGTCGGGAAAAATCAAAAAAGTTTATGTTTTTTTCAATTTCTCTATCTCTAACTACTAAACTAACAAAATGAAACTAAAACTAATATACATACATACATACAACATATCCCCCACCCACACTTTAAGTTGTTGCATGTCCCCATGCACACTATTAAAAAGCATAAGGTAGAAGTAACTTCCCTGAATATCTAGTTGGGGTTTGAGTCGAAGTCGGGATCTATTCCTTGCGCCCGAACTAGTGCACACATCTATGTCGACAACTTCTTCTAAGCCTTCTTGGGGTAAACCCCACACCTATCTCTCTCACTCGCTGCAGCCTTCTCTTTTGAACCCTTCATTTTCCACTCAACACTTGCAGATGGTTTTTCCTTTTGTGCCCCCTTTTCAACATCCATCTTGAAAGTTAAAATATCCTCACCCACTCTAAGCATGGGTTTTCTTTCTTGTATATTTAAGATAGCTCTTCCCATTGCTAAGAATGGTCTTCCTAGGATGAGGGGGACCTCCTTGTTCTCATCTATCTTCACCACTATAAAATCTACAGGAAATACGAACTTATCCACCTGAACTAAGACATCTTCCATTATCCCTTCGGGTATTAGAGTTGTCTGGTCTTCCAGCTGCAAAGATATTGGTGTCAACCTTATCTCTCTAATCCCTTTTTCCAGTTTCCTATAAATAGATAGAGGCATTAGATTAACTGAGGTACCAGAATCACAGAAAGACTTATCAAACTTAATAGAGCCTAAAGAGCAAGGTATGGTAAAAGTCCATGGATCTTCATACTTTTGTGGGAGTTTATTTTGCAAAATCGCGCTGTAATGATTTTTGAGCTTGACCACTAAGGTTTCTTCTATCTTCCTCTTCTTTGTCAGGATCACCTTCAAGAATTTGGCATAAGCCGGCATTTGTGAGATCACTTCTGTGAATGGTAAATTTACATGAACCTGTTTCAGCACATCCAGAAATCTCTCAAACTGCTTGTCCAGCATTTCTCTATATAGCTTTTGAGGGAAGGGTAAAGTATGCATACACTCGCTCTCATCATGTTCCCCCCTTCTCGAATTTCTCAGCTTTCGTCTGGCCCTTCTTCTTCTTATCAACTTTATTTTTCAGTTGCTCCCCTTTTTCTTTTTCAGGTATCATATCTTTTTGGGTCGGGGTGAGATCTTTCAACACTTTCCCACTTTTCAAGGTTACAACATTCACTATTTCTTTGAGATTTCTCTCAGTATTAGCAGGGAGCATTCCTGGAACCCTCTTAGATAATATTATTGTAATCTGTCCCACTTGCTTCTCTAAATTTTGAATTGTTGTCCATTTCACTTCAAATCTTTCATCAGTTTTAACAATGTAGGCCTTCATTAAATCTTCTAGACTAGGCTGATTGGGTTGTTGAGGCTGAAACTGCTGCCTCGGCTTATTCATAAAACCAGGAGCTCCTTGTCCCTGAAATCTGGGATTGTTTTGTTACCATGCATTTGCAATACCCCTAGGTCCATTGCATTAAAGTTGTAATTTTGCACAACATTTACTTTCTCAGTTGAGGCTTGACACTCATGAGTAGGGTGTCCTCTTCCACATATATCACAAGCTGCATGAGGCTCACTCTGTACCGTGACTAAGGTTAGCTTTCATATTTCTTTAGCCATAGCATCAAGTTGTACCTGCACAAATGAATTAGCATCAACTTGGTGAACACCAGTTGATCTTCTTCTTTCAGCACTCTCAAAGGGCCACTGATTTATATCTTGAGACAACTCATCAAGAATTGTAACTATTTCCTCTGGAGTCTTCTTCATCAACGGGCCTCCAGCTACATTGCTCAATGTTCTACGTGAGGCAGGTGTCAATACATCCAACATCCAGAGTTCAATTCCGCTATGTTGACACTTTCGAACTATCTCCTTAAACCTCTCCTAAGCTTCAAACACAATTTCAGTGTCTTTCTGGCAGAAGTTATGGATTTGTCTTCTAAACTTGCTTGTCTTAGCTAATGAGAAATATTTATCAAGAATTGTTTTGGTCATCTCATCCCATGTTCTAATTGATCCCGTGGGCAAGCTTCGAAGCCAGTGCTTTGCATTATCTTTGAGTGTGAAGGAGAATTCCCTTAAGTACACTGCATCTTTTGACACCCCATTGTATTCAAAAGGTATTCATGATCTCCTCGAAGTCCATTAGATGTGTATTTGGATCTTCATTCATCTTCCCTCTTAAGACACAACAGTTCTGAAGGGTTTGAAGTAACTCTTGCTTCAACTCAAAATTGTTAGCTATAATTGGAGGTGGTCTCACACTTCATAAGCCTTGATTGTAGACCGGTCTAGCATAATCGCCAAGTGATCTCCCAGGCCCGGGAGGTATATTTCCGAACTGGTTTGCAGCTAAGGGTTGATTTTGAGCAATTATCTGAGCCCTTTCTTCTTCATAAATAATGTGTGCATCTCTAATAGCTGCTTCCGCAGCATCCCGTGCAGCTTTCTCTCATTGTTGGGCTGCTTACCTTACAGCCAAATCTACATTGTCATCACCGTCTCCAGTCATAGTTTCTTTGGTTGAGGATTTCCTAACCTTCTCTAATGTATCAGTGAGATTTCTTTCCTTCCTCAGTTATCACAATTGTTTTTCTATCTCTGGTTTGTATGGTAGCACTTCTTTCCCAAAAACTCGAGTCATGCACCAATCTTAACTTGTAACCTGTGCATAGTCAAAGAACACCAACCATAAAAAGGGAAAATAAAATAAAAGAAAAAGAAAAATTCCCGAATTAGCAATAAAAACTATTTCAAACACTATTGATTGCTAGTCCCCGGCAACGGCGCCAAAAATTGATAAATGCAAAACACCACTTAAATTATGTTCGCTAATCAAATATAGTATAATATAATATCATATCCACAGGGATTGGAGTTAAACAGTATTATATAGTTTCTTGCTTGATTGCTATTCAAGATGATCATTAGTTGAGATTTATGTGATTAATACTAACATTAACTAAGAATTTAAAGATATTGACTAATGATAATTGAAGCAAGGAATAAGCAAAGATAGATAACAATGGGAGAAGATAGGGTTTGATATAATAGGTGCAAGATAATTGTCTGAGATTTAACTCTAGTTAATTTACTTCTAATGTTCAAGTGAGTCTCTCGAAATCACTTGATTATTAGTTCAATTGTTTAGTAGAAACTCCTCTCTCGATTAAGTCTCAACCTCACAAGATGAACCAATTTAAGTTCTGTGATGATATGTAAGAATGCGTAGTGGATTGGTCTTTAGGAGAACCTCTCTCGATTATCCTCCTAACTAGGTTTAATCAATGATTCAACTAGCCTCTTTTGATTACTACGAAGAATTAATGAACTAAACCAACAATATAATGAAAAGATATCACAAGTTATGCCTCTCTCGATTACATGAACAAGTGAATATTGATGCAACAATTAAATCATCCAAAAATGCTTCAATACATAAAACTAGAGTTATAATCCACAAACAAATATCATTACACCAAATCCATCAAACCATAAAGGGAACTACTCCATAGACATGGAGTAATTGATCACAAATATAATTAAAAGATAAAAAACATAAATTCAATCCAAACTCGGATCTCGAGTGAGGAAAAAATGATGAAATCCTTGTGCTTTTGCTCCTCCAAATCTTACTTAGCCTCCTTATGTCGATTATGTGTCAAAAGTCCAAAAAATAATGTTTTCCATGTATTTATACCAAGTAGGGTCGGGCCTAGACGAAATTACCTTCTCCCAGCCGAAATAGGACATTGGCTCTGTAAAATTTGCACTATGGCGAAGCGCCATGCGGTGCATTAGTGGGGAAATCCAGAGAGCTCAACTTCTGTCAAGCAGCCAAAAATACAATAATGCATCGCACTATGCAATGCATAGTGTGTCACATTAGTGCAAATTTCTTAGAGTATGAATTAAATTTTGCTTTGTGATGTCCAGACTTGGTCCTCGACCCCCAAACACGATCCCGGCTTAATCCCTTGGGCTTTTACTCATACTTCAAAGCTTCAAATAGCTCGAATTAGTTCCATAACATCTACATCACTCGGAATCACTCCTACTATGCATAAACCACACAATAAGTAAAAAACACTAGAGATTAAAGCTCAAACACAATAAATGTGTAGTGAATTAGAGTGCAATAAGCGACTAAAATACGAGATTATAGCCTACCATCAATAACTCTTAGACCTCAACTTCCAGACATGCCGTGCTAGAATGGCCACCGGCTCCTCCTTGTAAGTCAAGTCATTGTCCAAATAGACTGATCTGAACTCTAATACATGGGACTGATCATCCTGATACTTCCGGAGCACGGAGACATGAAACACCGAGTGAACTGCTGATAAGCTAGGTGGCAATGCAAGCTTGTAGGCCACCTCACCAACTCTCTCAAGGATCTCCAAGGGTCCGATATACCTAAGGATCAACTTTTCCTTCTTCCCGAACCCTATCACACCCTTCATGGGTGAAGCCCAAAGGAAAACCCTCTCTCCAACCATGAATGCAACATCACGAACTCTCCAATCGGCATAACTCTTCTTCCTATACTGCGCTATAAGAAGTCGGTCCTAAATTATCTTGACCTTTTCTGAGGCATCCTGAACCAAATCGGTACCCAATAACCGAGCCTCTCCCGGCTCAAACCAACCAACTGGAGAACGACACCGCCTCCAATATAAGGCCTCATAAAGAGCCATCTGAATACTTGATTGGTAGTTGTTGTTGTAGGAAAACTCCACAAGTGGAAAGAACTAATCCCAAGAACCCCCTGAAATGTATAACACAGGCGTGAAGCATATCCTACAATATCTGAATAGTGCGCTCGGACTGTTTGTCCGTCTTCGAGTGAAATATAGTACTCAACTCAACTCAATTTATGTGCCTAATTCATGTTGTATCACCTTCCAAAAATGCAATATGAACTGTGTGCCCCGATCAAAAATAATGGACACCGACATATCGTGAAGACAAATAATCTCGCAGATATAGATCTCAGCTAACTTCTATGAAGAATAAGTAAATGCCACCGGAATAAAATGCACTGACTTGGTCAACCTATCCATAGTGATCCATACTGCGCCAAATTTCTTCAATATCTGTGGGAGTCCAACAACGAAATCCATGGTACTACAATCCCACTTCCACTCGGGAATCATAAGTCCGTGAAGAAAACTGCCAGGTTTCTGATGCTCGTACTTCACCTGCTGGCAATTCAAGCACCGAGCCACATACGCAATTATATCTTTCTTGATTTTTCTCTACCGATAATGTTGTCTCAAATCTTGATACATTTTGGCGGTACCCAAATGAATGGAATATCGCAAACTGTGGGCCTTCTTGAGAATCAACTCATGAAGCCCATCCATATTGCGCATACAAATCCAACCCTGCATCCGAAACACCCCATCATCTCCAATAGAAACCTACTTGGCATCACCGTGCTGCACCGTGTCCTTAAGGACAAGTAAATGGGAGTCATCATACTGACGCTCTTCTAGAGGGCAGTACAGCGTAAGTTGGGCATGCAGGTTGAGTTGAGCATAACATTTCGTCCTCAAACGGACGGACAGTCCAAGCACACTATTCAGATCTTAGAGGATATGCTCCGCGCATGTGTCATAGACTTCAGAGGATCATGAGATAAGTTCTTGCTCCTTACAGAGTTCGCCTACAACAACAGCTACCAGTCGAGCATTTAGATATTTCTCTATGAGGCATTATATGGTAGGCGGTGACGGTCACCAGTTGGGTTGTTCGAGCAGGGGGAGGCTCGGTTGTTGGGCACAAACTTAGTACAGGATGCCTTGGATAAGGTCAAGATTATTCAGGATCGACTTCGCACAGCTCAGTCCAGGCAGAAGAGTTATGCCGACCGCAGAGTTAGTGATGTTACATTCATGGTCGGGGAGAGAGTGTTGCTTTGGGTATCACCCATGAAGGGTGTAATGAGGTTCGGAAAGAAGGGCAAGTTGAGCCCTAGCTATATCGGACCTTTTAAGATTCTGGAGTTAGTGGGAGAGGTGGCTTACAGGCTTGCATTGCCACCGGGGTTATCATCGGTTCATCCGGTATTCAATGTGTCCATGCTCCGAAAGTATCACGACGATTTGTCCCATGTGTTAGACTTCAGCTCTGTCCAGTTGGACAAGGATTTGACTTATGATGAAGAGCCAGTGGCTATTCTATCCCGGCGGGTTCGCCAGTTGAGATCAAAGAGTTACCCTACCGTTCGAGTGCAGTAGAGAGGTCTTCCCGTCAAGGAAGCTACTTGGGAGTCTGAGTAAGACATGCGGAGTAGATATCCACATCTTTTCACCAGCCTAGGTACTTTTCTATGTCCGTTCGAGAACGAACGATTATTTTAGAAGTGGAGAATGTGATGACCCGATAGGTCATCTCATATTTTTAAACCTAATTCTGTGATCTGAAACCTTAAAAATCATTATTTATCCTTCCTTGATTTGAGTGCGCAGTCCGGGTGTCCTTCCGAGAGGCTTTTATGTTAAAAACTGATAAAAATAAGAATTTTTGCTTAAAAACTTCACTTGAGTTGACTTCGGTCGACATTTTGGTAAATGGGCCCGGATCCATATTTTGACGCTCCCGGTGGGTCTATATCAAAATATGGGACCTGGGCGTATGCCCGGGATCGAATTCGGAGGTCCCTAGCTCGAGTTATGATTTTTTGATTAAAATTAAAAGTCTGAAAATCTAATGTCTTTAAGAATTGATTGATGTTTGGCATTGTTTGTACCGGGCTCATATTTTGGTTCCAGAACCCGGTACAGGTTCATTATAATATTTAAGACTTGTCTGTGAAATTTGGTGAAAAACGGAGTTGGTTTGACGTGTTCGGACGTCCAGTTGAGAAAATAGAAATTTTAAAGTGTTCTTGAGAATTTCATTTGGTTTGGTGCTAAATTCGTAGTTCTAGGTATTATTTTGGCAATTTAAGAGCAAGTTCTTATGATGTTTTTAGACTTGTGTGCACTTTTGGTTTAGAGACCCGAGGGCTCGGGTGAGTTTCGAATAGGCTACAGAGTAAATTGAACATAGAAATCATAGTTGGTGTGCTTCAGGTGTGCAGACTTCACAATTGCGAGGTCTTGCTCGCAAATGCGAGAATCACATTTGCAAAGAAGCTTCGAATTTGCGAGCAGTGGGGTTGGAAGGGGACCTTCGCATTTGCGAAGTTCAGGATCATAATTACAATCATCACAGGCCGCATTTGCGAACGATTGTTTGCATTTGCGAAGATGGACTGGGACTGGGATTCTCGCATTTGCGAGATTTCTGTCGCATTTGCGACGGTTCAATGTTCGCAATTACAAACAAATGGTTTGCAATTGCGAAGGCAGCAGAGATGCGAGGAGTTCGCATTTATGGTACTTTTCTCGCATTTGCGGGCGAAATCGCAAATGTGACATCTGCAGCTAATCAAAATGACTTTTGGACGGGATTATTGATTCATTTCCCAAATTGATTCATTTCCAAAGACAATATCTTCCCCAAATCATAGGTAAATGATTCTAAACTAGTTTCTTTCAATCTTTCACTACATTTTACAAGATTTCAACCTAAAATCTAAGGTTTTCATGGTGGAATTGGGGGGGGGGGGTTGGGTAGAAACTAGGGATTTCAAAATTTGGGGATTTAGACCTCAAATTGAGGTCACATTCCGAAACCAATTGTATATCCAGGCTCGGGGGTGAATGGGTAATCGGGTTTTGGTCTGAATTTCTGGTTTGGATCAAGTGGGCTCGGGTGTTGACTTTTGTTTACTTTTTCAAAAAATGACCTAAATTGAATTATTTGCAATCATGGGTAGTTCCTAAAGCATAAATTGAATCGTTTGGTTGGTCATTTGCTAGATTCTATTGGTCCAAAGGCTTGTGTGAAAGGATTAGCTGTGATTGAGTATTGAGTGGCCTTCGTAGCGAGGTAAGTGTCATGGTTAACCTTAGCTTGAGGGATTAGGTATTATGTGCCTATTTGCTATGTGTTTGTATGTTGAGTACAATGGATAGGTGAGGTGACGAGTACCTATGCGTTGTTGTCAAGTCATAACATATGAGTGAGTCTTATTATTGTAATTGTGGTATTCTTTGATCATATTGTTCATGATTAGACCAGCTATTTGTTATGTTGAACAACTCTTATCATGTTTTACGGAATCTGGTATTGATTGGATATTGACTCCAAAGTTGAGGTTAGTAATGTGGGACTAAATGTTGAAGTAAGACTTGTTCTTGATATTTCTACCTCCCTGTTGTTATTGTTCGTTATCTTGGTGAGGGAGAGTGTTAAAGCACAAAAGGGTAATGCCGTGTAATGTTTAGTGAGTGATAATGCACGAAGGGTGATGTCGTGCCATATTCTTTGAGTGATAATGCACGAAGGGTGATGTCGTGCCATTTTCTATGAGTGATAATGCACGAAGGGTGATGCCGTACCATGTTATGAGAGAGTTAATGTACGAAGGGTGATGTCGTGCCGTTTCTATTGTTTCCTATGATGAGGTTGAGAGTAAAAGCACGAAGGGTGATGTCGTGCACTTTCCCTTACTGTGTTTACTTGTTTCTTTATGTTAAAGATATATCGATTAATTATGTTCTCATTTTCGCTGTGATTCCTTGTCATGTAACCCCCTCAGCATGTCCCCTTCCCAATATTTCTTGCCTTGCTTCTTTAGTTGTTGTTATTGTTGTATATATTGATATATTGTACAGATTTATTTGTAGGTGTCTTGTCCCAGCCTCGTCACCACTTCGTCGAGGTTAGGCTCGACACTTACTAGTACATGGGGTCGGTTGTACTGATACTGCACTCTGCACTTTCTGTGCAGATTTTGGTACCGACTCGGGTTGATCGAGATTTTAGCTGTTGGACCGGTTATCCGGAGACTCAAGGTAGATCTATCGGCGTTTACAAACCTTGAAGTCCCTGTCTATCTTTTTTGTTTTACTGTTTCTTTCATTCAAATAGTTGTATTTCTCTCAGACTATTACTAGTAGTAAATTCTAGAATGCTCGTGAATTGTGACTCCAGATTCGGGTGGTAGTAGTTAATGCAGTGTTTATATTATTCCGCACTCACTATATTTCATCTTAGCTAATTTTCTGTTATCTACTGAATGGAATAAGGATTGGTTTAATGATTCTCTAATGTTGGCTTGCCTAGCAAGTGAAATGTTAGGCGCCATCATGGTCCCGACGGTGGGAATTCCGGGTCGTGACATAAACATATCCCAAAACTTGGAGTCACAAATACATGAGCATCTAGAGTTCTACAAATAAGGTCTGAACAAAGTACAAGTGTTTTGGAACACGATAAAATAGTAATGATAGAATGGAGGGGGACTTCAGGGCTGCGGACGCCGTGAAACTATACCTCAAGTCTCCAAATGAGACAAAATCCAAGCAGAAAGCTACTAAGCGCCGCTAGGACCAATACCAAAATCTCTACAATAAGTGCATAAGTGTAGTATGAGTACAACCGACCCAATGTACTCTGTAAGTGTCGATCCTAACCTCAACGAGGTAGTGACGAGGATATGACAAGACACATACATAAATACACATGTACAAGCATATATAAAGTAGCAGTAATAACAAAGAATGATAAAATACTAACTAGGAGGGGACATGCAAAAAGGGGAAGATATAGTAAATACGGCAAGTATGAAATCACAAAATAATCAAGTAAATCACTAAACGGAAAATCAATTAAATCATTGATATGAAAATGGCACGACATCACTCATCGTGCTTTACTCCCGTCCTCACCATGTAATAATATGAATATAATGGCACGACATTACCCTTCGTGCTTTTACTCTCGTCCTCACCATGTAATAATAATATGAATTAAATGGCATGACATCACCCTTCGTGCCTTTACTCTCATCTTCACCATGTAATAATAATATGAATGAAATGGCATGGCATCAACCTTCGTGTTTTTACTCTCGTCCTCACCATGTAATAATGATAATATGAATGAAATGGCACAGTATCACTCTTCGTGCTTTTACTCTCATCCTCACCATGAAATAATATAAATCTGAATAATAAACAATGTGGGGAATGATTTAATTTCAATTATGGTGCCAAGACATCAAACTTCCAAAATATTCAACATCTTTAAAATAAGCAATAACTACGAATTAAATAATTAAAGAAGTAATAATCTAACCTAATCATGGATAACATATTTAACGAAACAATATAATACAAGGAAACAAGTTCCACCTGCATGCTTTAACCCAATGACAACGTATAAGTACTCGTCACCTCACATATGCATTGTCCCCACACATAAAACACGTAGAAAATAGACCAACAAATCCCAATCCCTCAAGTCAAGGTTAACCACGACACTTACCTCATTCCGTAATCAAAGAAATCAATCAACTATGACTTTCCAATTTAAACAAGCCTCCAAATCAACCAAATATAGCAAATATAGTTTAAATAATTCAAAATAAGCTTTAGAAACTACCCACGAGTGTAAAAGGTTCACTCTTTAATGTTTTTGGAAAAACGTCAACAAAAGTCAACCCCAGTCCCTCTTGGTCAAAACCCAAGATTCGGACCAAAACCTGATTACCCATTCACCCTCGAGCCCGGTTATGTGATTTGTTTTGAAATTCGACCTCGATTTGAGGTCTAAATCTCAATTTTATAAAAATCTCCAATTCTACCCAAATCCCTAATTCCTACCATGGAAATCCTAAATTTGATGTTCAAATCTCATGAAAAGTGATGGATAATTGAAAGGAAATGTATTAAAGTCACATAATAATGAATTTGGAAAGACAAGTCTCTTGAAAAATCGCCTCTAGAGTGTTTAGGGATGGGAAATTGTGTAAAATGAGGGAAGTTCAGTTTTCTCCCGCTTTTACCCAGTTGCAGATGTCACAATTGCGATGTCTTGTTCGCAATTGTGAGCATCGCAAATGCGAGATAAGGGTCACAAATGCGAACCCTGCCTCGAAACACCAGAAGTCGCAAATGCGACATCTAGCTTGCAAATGCGACATTTAGCTCGCAAATGCAAACAACCCACCTTCGCAAATATGACAAGATTCTTTGCAAATGCAAAGATTTCCTCTCAGTGCACTGAGTCGCAAATGCAACTCTGTGATCGCAAATGCGATATCTGACAGTTCACTAATGCGATATATTGATCGCGAAATCGAGGCCAGCTATTCCAACTTAAACAAACTCATCCGAAACACGTTTGAATGCCCATTGGGCTAAAAAACAAACATGCACACAAGTATAATAACATCATAAGAACTCGCTAGCGTGATCAAAATACCAAAATAACACCTAATTATGAATCGGACATCAAAATGCATGAAATTTTAACTCAAGAACTTTCAAATTCACAATCGAGCGTCCGAATCCTATCAAATCAACTCCGTTTTGCACCAAATTTTACAGATAAATCTTAAATAGTAAAATAAACCTATACCAAGTCCTGAAACCGAAATTCATACTTGATAACTATTAAGTCAACCTACGGTTAATCTTCGGAAATCTTTATACCTTCAAATTACTAGTTTTCAACAAATAACGTCAAATCAAGTTAGGGACATCTGGATTCAATTTTGGGCATATGCCCGGGTCCAAAATCACGATACAGGACCCACCGGGATCGTCAAAATACCGATCCGGGTCCGTTTACACAAAATATTACCTGTAGTCAACTCCAATCATTTTTAAAGCTAAAATTTATATCGCTTTTCAATTTTTCACATAAAGGTTTTCAAGAATAAGACACGGATTGCGCACACAAATCAAAAATCACTAAACGGGGCTAATTGAGGTTTCGAAACTCGGAGATAAAGGCTAAAATTCAAAATGACCTATCGGGTCATCACAATGATAATGAATGCAAATAAGGCACGGCAATCCCTTTGTGTTTTTCTCTCTTCCTCACCAAGCAACTATACAAATCCGAATAATAAAAAAATAAGACGTTAAACAATTTCAATTCAATTATAGTGCCATGATATCAAACTCAACTTTCAAAATATCCAACATCTTTGAAGTAAACAATAAATGCGAAACGAATAATTAAAAGAAGTAATAATCTAACCTAAGCATGGAAAACTTAATCAACGAAACAATACTGCAAAAAAACAATTTTCACATGCATGCTTTAACCCAATGACAACGTATAGATACTCATCACCTCATATATACGTGTCCCCACGCATAAAATAAGTAGCAAATTGACCAATGAGTCCTAATCCCTCAAGTCAAAATGAACCACGACACTTACTTCACTCCGCAACCAAATCAATGCTCAACCACGACTTTTTCTCCAGAATTGGCCTCTAAACCATTCAAATCTTACCAAATATAGTTCAAATAATTCAAAATACGCCTTAGAAACTATCCACGCGTGAAAAAGATTCAAATAGCAATGATTTTGGAAAAAGTCTAAAATATTAAACCCCGAGCTTGCTTGTTCAAAACCTGAGACTCAGACCAAAACCCAATTACCCATTCACCTCGAGCTCGGTTATGTGATTAGTTTCGAAATACGGCCTCAATTTGAGGTCTAAATTTTAATTACTCAAAATGCCCAATTTCTACCAAAAGACTTGATTTCTACCGTGAAACGGCATAGATTAAATGTTTAAAATCAATGGGTATTTATGGAAATTAAGGAAACGAGTTAAAATCTACTAACCTATGAAGGTGGGATGAAAAATCTATTCAAAATAACCTATAGGCCGAGCTCAAACATGAAAAATGGTGAAAAGTGAGGAGAACCCCAATGTTTAGATGTTTTTAAAACTGCGCGTCAGGTGTTCTTCGCGTTCGCAAAACACCTGACACGTTCGCGAAGGAGACTGGACATTTGGCCTACGTGTTTGGGGTAAACATTTCACATTCGCGAAGGCTTATTCCCTCTTGCCTTCGCGTTCGTGATCTAGGGCCCGCATTTGCAATGAGTGTCAGCTTAGCCTTACCCAGAACCCCATAACCTATCGTGTTCGTGTAACTACGTTCCCGTTCGCGAAGGGTAATCCCTCAATTGTTTCGCGTCTGCGGCCGCATCCTCGTGTTCGCGACTGCATCATCCCATTCGCATAGAAGGAATCTGCCCCTAGCCCAACTTCCCCTTTGCGATCGTGAGAGTATCTTCATGATCGCGAAGCACAAGACACCAGATATCATCAAATAACTGAAACCAGCAACTCTAAGTCCAAAAATGATTCGTAACCTATCTGAAACTCACCCGAGCCCTTCGGGCTCCAAACTAAACATGTGCACAAGTATAATCACATCATACGAACTCGCTCGCGTGATACAAACACCAAAATAATACATGGAACTATGAATCGGATATTAAAATGCATGAAATTTGCAAAGAAACTCAAGAACTTTGAAATTCACAACCGAGCATCCGAATCCTAGCAAATCAACTCCGTTTTGAACCAAATTTTACAGACAAGTTTTAAATAGTAAAATGGACCTATACCAAGTCTCGGAACTGAAATCCGAACACGGTTTACATAAATCAATCTACGGTTAAATTTAAAAAATATTTAAACCTTCAAGTTACTAGCTTTCGACAAATCAAGTCAAGTAAAGTTAGGGACTTCCAAACTCAATTACGGGTATATGCCTAAGTCTAAAATCATGATACGGACCTGTCGGGATTGTCAAAATACCTATCCGGGGTCGTTTATACAAAATATTAATCGTAGTCAACTCAAATTATTTTTAAAGCAAAAAATCATGCTTTCTTCAAATTTTCCCATAAAAGTTTTTTGAAAAAATACGTGGTATGTGTACGCAAATTGAGAAACACTTAATGAAGCTAATATAGGTCTTGGAACACGGAAGTAAGGGCTAGAACTCAAAACGAACTATCAGATCATCACATCTTCATTTTCGTAGTTACTCTCTAATGTCCTATGTTTCAATATATTAATAGAATCTGAAGATCAAGTTACACCGTTGAAAATTAAACCAAGATTAATTAGTATTCCTATAACGACCCGATCAGTAGTTTTGAGTATTTTAGCCTCGTTCCCCTATTTATTGCCCCCTCTATGTTATATTGTGGTTATGTGACTTATAGGGGTGGTTGGTTTGGTTTCGGGTGAGTGTCAAAGTGGATTAGGACACTTAGTCCCAAGGTTGGAAGCTTAAATTGGAAGAGTTAATCGGAGTTTGAATTTTGAGTAGACGAATCCGGAATGTAGTTTTGATGATTTAGATGGCTCTGTATGGAGATTTTGGACTTAGAAGTGTGTTCGGATATTGAATTGGAGGTCCATAGGTCATTTTGGCTTGAATTGGCGAAAGTTGAAAATTTGGAACATTGAGAAGTTTGACTAAGAGTTGACTTTATGGATATCGGGTCTGGATTTCTGTTCCGAGAGTTGGAATAGGCCCGTTGTGTCAATTATGACTTGTATGCAAGATTTAAGGTCAATCGGAATTGGTTTGATATGAATCAACGTTAGGTTTGGAAGTTCAATGTTCATGGATTCAATGGGTTTGAAATAGGGTGCGACTCGTAGATTTAATGTTGTTTGATATGATTTTAGGCCTCGAGTTGGTTCGTTATGTATTTTGGAACTTGATGGTATATTTGGAAGGGGTCTCCGGGTATGATTCAGATTGGTTCGGGTCTATTTTGTGGCTTAGAAGGATTTCTGTCCAGCTGTAAGTTCTGGTGCAATCGCACCTACGCACGTTTGGGCCACATGTGCGACATTGCAGAAGCGGTCCAGTGGCCGAAGGTGTGAAATGGGCTGGTTGATGCTGGGTCCCTAGGTGCGGACAACCTTGCGTAGGTGCACATCTGCATATGCAGTTTTCCCACCACAAAACCGAAGTCTGGTCAGCAGCCTCAAGACTGCAGGTGCGGTCAGTAGTCCGCAGAAGCGTGCTTGCAGAAGCGAGGCCTTGTCCGCAGAAGCAGAAGCATAGATGCGGATTTTGCTCCCCAGAAGCGGAAGGTCCCTGACTTAGTTAAAGCCATACCTACGATGGAATTTCCGCAAGTGCGGAGTCGTAGAAGCGACCCTATGATCGCATAAGCGGAATAACTGGATAGAAAATGGACTAAATCGAGGGTTAGAGTTATTTTTCATCTTATGAGTTAGAGAACTCGGTTTTGGGCGATTTGGAAGGGATTTTATGGACTAGATCGGGGTAAGTGTTTTTGACTCGGATTTGATTATTCATGAATCCATCATTGTTTTTATCAATTAATTAGTGTTTTGAGTTGGAAAATTGGGGAACTATGTGAAAACTTCCTAAACTATATATTGATGATTTGAAAGTCGATTTGAGGTCGAAATTGGATAATATTTGTATGGTTGGACTCGTTATTGAAAGGGTATTCGAATTTTGTAAGTTTGGTCAGGTTCGAAGACGCGAGCCCGGGGTTGACTTTTTGATTTTCTCGAAATATTGTAACTTTATTATCCGGAATAGTTTCTTATGGTTTGTATTTATGGTATTAAGTTATTTTGGCTAGATTCGAGCTGTCCAGAGTTAAATGTTTGCGGGAAAGGTTTATTAGGGGATTGGTTTGGCTTGTTTAAGGTAAGTATCATGCCTAACTTTGTGTTGGAGAACTACCCTTAGGATTTGGGTTGATTGTGGTATTTGTGATATGTGAAAGTCGCGTACGCAAGGTGACGAGTGGGTACACGAGCTATGTTTGGTATTTGACAAGTTTAGACTATTTAGACTCTTTTCATGCCTTTAATAGATTTGTCATAACATGTTATATCTTTCATTGTTAATATACCCTTACATGTGTTAATCTATCCTTACATGCTATATTTGACATTGTTAACACTTGCTCTATCTCTTACTTATTATTTTGCTCTTACATGCTTTAGTTGAAGTTATTACATCCTTATTGTCCTTTTAATTATTTAATTATTGAGTTACCTTACTTGAAGTTGTATTTCATTGAACACCTTCTTGTTGAGTTGTTGGTGTTGAAGTTGCAAAAGTCGTTATCACATTGAGGCAAAGTTGTTAAGTTGTCGAGATATCTTTCATGTTGAGCTTTTCACTTTTATTTCGTTATTGTTGAGCCATGGACTATTTCTTGTGGTTATATTGGTATTGTTGGTTCTTTGGCAAGTTGTGGCATATGGGCACTTGTGGTGTGAGTTTTTATTGTGTTATGATATTGATGCGCATGCAGCGATATAAGGATAGGGGTTAATGTGCATGCGGCGGCATAAGGTGGAATTTATGTGCATATTGTTAGTAAGGGAATTACTTGAAGCCATGGGCGACATAAGATGGGCTAAAGTGCGTGTATCTATTTTTGGAAGAATATTTTCAAACTATCTAAATGTAAGGCTCGCGCAGTGGTATAAGGAAAGATTATGATTGTGATTGTGGAATGAGGTCACGAGGCGGTACCTCGATTGTGATTCTTGTTGTTATCTCTCATTTAACTCACTTGTTTTAGTCCGCATTATTTTCTTGATATTCTTATTATGTTTTCCTTCCTTGTTTCCCTATTTCTTTAAATTCAATTGTAGCTTACCTTGTCATATTGCTTTATTGCCACTATTCCCACTTTTTCAGTACTAGTGCATGCTATACTTGTTCAGTTTTTCTTATCCTAGTAGGTGTCTTGACCTGACCTCGTCACTACTCTACCGAGGTTAGGCTTGATACTTAATGAGTACTATTGTGGTGTACTCATACTACTCTTCTGCATAATTTTGTGCAGATCCAGGTACCTCGACCCAAGCTAGGCACCTGTGAGTAGAGCATTCATATCGGAGACTTCAAGATATACCTGCCCGGCGTTCGCAAGCCTCGGAGTCACCCTATGTCCTTGTTTTGTTTCTACTGCTTACTCTTTATCTTGACAATGTTGAACTAGGGATTTTATAGTATATTTATGTAGAGTTTATGACTCAGCCTCACCAGATTTTAGGAGTTATTGTCAGCAGTATTGTTGAGTTCTATTGTAGTAACTAGATGGTTTAAATTTGAAGTTATATTATTATTTCTATTATTTCTCCATGCATGTTAGGCTTACCTAGTCTTAAATACTAGGTGCCATCACGACATCCTCCGGTGAAAAATTGGGGTCGTGACAAATCTTAAGTTGTTTAGGATTTGGTATTTAGTACTTTGTTTAAATCATGTCTAGTTAGGTTTTATTTACCAAATTCAAATTGGAATAGGTTTTGTCAGTCTAGTCAAAATTGGATTGTAGTATTATAAATATGGGTGGTACTACATATTTTCTATGTTGAAGAGGTAGCTATGATATAGAGAGATTCAAGAGTTTTTGAGTTATGAAAAAACCTTTTACCACGCTCTCTCTCTAATTTGATAAATTACACCTATATAGACTTTGTTGTATTTTTGTGCTTGTGACTAAATTGTTCTTCGGGGTATTTTCAATCCTTCAAATTGGTATCAGAGCTCGTATGAGATTCTTCAGAGCCTTTGTGAGATCCTGAAAAAAATATGGAAACTCTATTATTTGATTGTCCCATTTTTGTGTTTAATGGCAAAAAATAATTATGAAACTTGGTATCAACATTTGAAGAATTATTTTAAGGCTATTGACTTATGGTCCACCATTGATGAATGATTTGAGGAACCCCCCAGAAGGCAAAACGTTGACAGGTGATGCAGTTATGCAATTGGAAAAGAAGAGATATTCAGATTATAAGGCACGCTACTATCTCGCTATCAAGGTCGAATTGCATGTATCTAAAAGATATTTGCATGCAAAGTCATCAAAGGAGGATTGGACAATCTTGGTGAAGTCATAATGAACAGTTTTTGACATAAAGAAGGAGAAACTGCAAGAGTTTAGGCGTCAATATGAGTTGGCTTATATGAAGATAACAAAGTCCGTCAGAGAATTATTTACAAGAATTGAAGAAATAGTCAATGGTCTAAGGACCAATGGAGAAGTATTGGAAGAAGTTAAAGTTATTGAAAAACATATTGCAGTCTTTAAGTTAATGTTTTACAACCAGAAAGTTATTTTTGAGGCTACCAAAGATCTTAGCACAGTCAAACTTGACGATTTAAAAGGAAAATTGGTGACATACGAGATATCATTGAATCAATATAAAGATGAGACAGTGAAGGATGCATCACAAGAAAAAGATGATCAACCAAAAGAAAAAGAAGACACATCAAATTTAACAGAGATAAATGAAGAAGGCCAAAATTCAGCTATAGAGGAGAAAATAAGCGAAGGTACATATAATTTTTGTTGTGGTAGAGATTTCACTAAATACGAAGGGAAGTTAAAAAAAATATCAAAATTGATGTGCCAAAAATTCTTGCAATGATTAAAAAGGATTATTTTATTGGAACTAATTTCCTTTTGAAAGAGGTTGATATTTTAAGTCATGATACGTGTAATTGGTCCATACAAGGTAGGGCTGTTGGAAAAGGAACAGAACTATCCCATGTTGTTGAAGAAGAGAAATTATTTTATAGTATTGAAGATGAACCCAATAGTGAAAGAAGCAAAATGGTTCATTAAGAGAAAGTTTCTGATGATCTACCCAAGATTAAGCAAAAAATAACTTGGGATCCAAAACCACAACAACACATGATTATAGATATTGAAAATGTAATCAATTTTGTGCCATTTTTCGGGATTGCCTGTTTCAAGGAGCATAACAAAATATTTATTGATAGCATTACTCTGCAACCTATAGGTTGGCCAATTGGAATTGAATGTGTATATAAGACCAACTGCAAGGCAATTGGAGAAACAGATGATATCAAAGTAAAGAAAAACATATGTTGACAATATTTTGAAGGAGTTTACCATTGGTAAATTCAAATCATGTATGAGCAATATTGAAGAGAATTCGAAATTGACTAAAGATGACACCCGTAATTTTGTCGATGCTACATATTTTAGAAAATTAGTGGAAGACCTACAACATTTGACTTCTAAAAGGCTTGATGTTATTCATGGCATACTCAAGTTTTAAGATCTTGGTTTAAAGGAGGCTGTTGGAAATTAAATCAATATTAATTAGTATTCCTAAGTTGTCTATGATTTGGTAGTTTGTTTAATTCATGTCTAGTTAGGTTTTATTTACTAAATTCAAATTGGAATAGGTTTTGTTAGTCTAGTCAAATTTAGATTGTAGTATTATAAATAGGGGTGGTACTACATATTTTCTATGATGGAGAGGTAGCTATGATGTAGAGAGATTCAAGAGTTTCTCAGTTCTAAAAAAGTCGCATATCATGTTCTCTCTCTTTTTTGATAAATTTCTTTTATATAGCCTTTGTTGAATTGTTTTGCTTGTGACAATATTATTCTTTGGGGTATTTAAAACCTTTATACACTGATTATTTAGCTTGAAGTTAATGATGAATTTCTACTGCTGATTAACTAAAATGGGTTAGAATAATACAACTTGTTGTGCGAACTACAGGGAGAATCAGAACCCTTTTTAGCTTTCTTCGAACTCCAATTTTTTAAAATGGAATTCCAGGAAATTTTCTAGAGTTGCACTTGTAAAAGTCCAAACTGCAGCAATATATGTTTAGATTCCATAATATTTGTGATGACCCAAATTTCACAAGTCGTGTAGGCACCTAACCTAACTCACTAGGTAAGTCAACAATCAATGATTAACAATAAAAATGAGATAACATGGTGTAATAACTCTACAGCAGAAAAATGTGATAAAATAACTGAGAATATAGTCAAAATGCTACTACAACCCAAGCCCAAAATCTGGTATCAACAAGTATACCAGCACTACCGAATAACAAAGTACGAAATAAAAACTCCAATACAACTACCTGAACCTAAGAAACAATAAAGATAAAGATAATGGGAAGAGAGCTTCAAGGACTGCGGACGGATTGACAACTATCTCGTAGACTCCCAAGCAAGGTGGCACAACTCAAACCGAAAAATCACCTTGACCGGCACACGAAGTGTAGAGTGTAGTATAAGTACAATTCACCTAATGTACTTAACAAGTAACAACACTCACCTTAGTTTGAAAGCAGTGACAAGCTCTGAAAAATAGTCAAATGCCTTTACCGATAATCGATAACAATTCGAAAAATACAGGATAAACCATGGAAACAATAAATCAATGATATCAAGTATAACTCGTTCTCATTTTAGGAATTTAGGCATGCTTTCTAGTATAACAATTTAAAACCTAGCACGGATACATTAGGTCAATTACTAGTTAGCATGATGAAAGTACATGTCTATGCCTACATGTAAACTATACACGTAAATCAACGGTATCACAATGGATCCATCAATAGTATTTACACATATCACTGTACGGGTGCCTGTCATAACTGCCCATCATCATGCAAATACATGAAACATTGTGCATGTGCCCACTGCTGGCATATCAAACTCCGTAGGGGCGGATCCTGCCCAAGTGCTAATTGTAATAACTTAGCCCAATAATGAGGCCCGGTGCATGCGTCGCATCAAAACAACAACACTCAGCTCAATATCGTCCTGGCATACGCATCACCTCAAAGTCAGTACCAAACCGGCTCTACGGCCCAAACTCAGTCATTTACCATTTAAGTTTCAGATGAGCACATCTCAAATATTCAATTAAATAGTTTTACCATTCAGCAATATCATCAACATATGAGTAATCAGATAAGAAGTACTAAGAGAGAGATATCATACACAGATATAGTATCATGACTGAGAACATGTGTGAAAATAAGATATATAACCTAGAAATAGCAAGAATAGCCCTATCAAGTCTCAAACAGTTAGCACGTGGCCTAGATATGATGTCTAACATGATTCATAGTCCAAATAATACAACAAGTAGAGGGTATGCGGGGGTAACATGGTATGATAACAAAACAAACCCGGTATTAGCCTACAAACCTCCCAACCTATGAACAAATCGGTGCACACACACACGCCTATCACCAAGCACGTACGTTACCCCAATATATTTCACATAACGTAGTCCTTAGAATTAAATACCCTCAAATCCAATTATAGAGGTGTTACTTACCTTAAACCACGCAAATCACAACTCCAACAAGCCCTTCTCACGCGTATCCCCCTCCAAATGACTCAAATCTAGTTACAAACAACTCAATATCAATAAATAATGCCGTATGAAACAACTTCAAACAATAAGGTTTGTTTCGTGAAGGTTTCAGAGTGAATTAGGACACTTAGTCTTAAGGTTGGAGGCTTAAGTTCAAATAGTTGACCGGATTTTAACTTTTGTGTAGACGATTCTGGAATGGTGTTTCGATGTTTCTGATAGATTTGTATAGTTATTTTGGACTTTGGCGTATGTCCGAATTTTGATGTGGAGGTCCGTAGGTTGGTTTGGTGCTTTTGGTAAAAGTTGGAAAGTTGAAGGTTTGGAAGGTTGAGAGGTTTGACTGAGAGTTGACTTTGTGGATATCGAGTTCGTATTTTAGTTCCGAAAGTTTAAATAGGTCAAAAAGTCAACCCAAAAAGTCAACCTCGGGATCATGCCTCGGAACCCAACAAAATTCACAAAATTCTAACACCCGTTCAATAACGATTCCAACCATATCAAAGTCATCATATTCCAACCACATATCAACCTTTAAATCCCCAAATCTTACTCTCCAATACATATACCACAAATCCCCCGAATTTCACCTCAAAAACACATAATCTAGGTGGAAAAACCAACGGGTATTCATTATTAATGAACAAAAGTGATCAAAACTTTCATACCTCGTGAATTATGGTGAAATCCTTCTCCAAAATCGCCACTAGCCGAGTTTTTAAAATCCAAAAATAAGAGAAATGTCCAAACCCTCGATTATAACATCCCGTCCAGGCATCTCGCATCTACGGACACATAGGGCACACCTGCAGTTCCGCATTTGCGAAAAATTCACTGCTTATGCGAAGCCTACTTCAGTCCCGACTAGTCACTTTTGCGGCCCTTTCCCCGCTTCTGCGAGTCCACTTCTGTGGAGCCATCTCCGCTTCTACGACAAAAGCCTCCAAGGCCAAATTCTGCTTCTGCGAACAACTGCCCGCACCGGTGAGCTTGCAAGTGAGGAATTTTCCTCACACCTATGCAACCACCTAACTCGACTTAGGACAGCTTTTGCGGCTCCGTACTTGCAGTCAAAGCACTTACCTTGATAATCTCTGAACTGGTAAAAACTCCAAATCAGCAACCACCGTGCCCAGAAATACCTCGATCTGCACACGAAGTGTAGAGTGTAGCATGAGTACAACCAACTCAATAAGTAACAAGTCTAATCTTTTGGCTGAAAGCAGTGACGAGCTCAACCAATACAGTCCAAATACATAATTTAACAGTATAGAAATGACAGGAAATAGGACAATAATATCTCAGAGGAAACCCGTGATCTGTTCATACACAGTACAAGAAATGTAGACATGCTTTCAGGTTTAGCAATTAAGCTCAATAAGGATAAAATATTCCACGCCTGACTGATACGAGGAATATGACATATTTATATCTATAGGCTAATATTAATACCGTATGTGATGAAACAAAATGAAAAGCTCAAGTACTCACACTCTTAGAGCACTCAATCTGACTGTCTCAATTTTCGCTCGTCACACTCAGTCACTAGCACTGTACGGTACCTATTGCGGCATTCAGCCCGATCCTATCATGAATCAGTAGAACATGCGGTCACTGCTGGTTTGTCAGACTCCAAAGGGGCGGATCCTGCCCAAGTGTTAATAAAACCTGCTATGGCGCAGCCTGATCCCATCATGAATCAATAATGCATGCTACAGCGTGCAGCCCGATCCCAACATGAATCAGTAATGCCTGCTACAGACGTGCAACCTGATCCCATCATGAGTCAATAGTACCTGATGCGGCGTGCAACCTGATCCCATCATTATCACTCACAAATAGGCCATCGGCCTCACTTAGTCATCAATCTCTCCAGTCTTTCGGGCTCACAACACTCATGCTAAGCAGCCCAAATTAACGATACATGATGTGGAAACATATGATAACAGATATTGAGATATGATATACAATGATGAATGCGACTGAGTACATAACTGCAATTAAGAAAATAACTCAACAACAAAGAACGACCAGTGTGGGTCCTAATAGCACCAACACATAGCCTAAACATGATTTCTGACATAAATCATAGCTCAAATTCTCTAACACATAGAGTACAGTAATAATACTCTGATAAGATGACTACACAGATCCACAAAATCGACTAAATCACAATTACTATGGTGCACGCCTACACGCCCGTCACCTAGCATGTGCGTCACCTCAACACCAATCACATAACACGTAATTTCAGGGGTTCATACCCTCAGAACCAAGTTTAGACGTGTACCTTACCTCAAACCGTGCAAATCTCTACTCCAATAAGCCTGTGC
Organism: Nicotiana tabacum; assembly: GCF_000715075.1. Taxonomy (NCBI): domain Eukaryota; kingdom Viridiplantae; phylum Streptophyta; class Magnoliopsida; order Solanales; family Solanaceae; genus Nicotiana; species Nicotiana tabacum. The sequence continues at coordinate 12,109,559 of NC_134097.1, read as the reverse complement.
CTCGCGAATCGGCCTCTGAATGCCTCAAATCTAGCCACAAACAACTTGATACAATCAACACAAGCTATAGGAATCAATTCCATATGAAAAATGCTAAGTTCTTATTCAAAAGTCAAAAAGTCAACAAAATATCAACCCCGGGCCCACGCCTCGGAATCCAAAAAGGTTACAAAATCTGAACCCCCATTCATCCACAATTCCAACCATACCAAAATTACTCAAATCCGACCACAACTCGACCTTCAAATCCTCAAATTAAAGCTTATGAAGTTTCTACAATTTCTCTCCAATTTCCCACCCAAAACACTAACTAAATGATTAAAACAATGATATATTCATTTATATTAACCAAATCAGAGTTAGAATCACTTACGTCAATCAATTACTTGAAAATCCCTCCAAGAATCGCCTCAATCTGAGCTCAAGTCCAATTATGAAGTTTCACTCTAACCCTCGTTTTGATATTTTTTTATTCTGCCCAAAAGTCCTCTTTCGCGATTGCGGGAAACTCTTCGAGATCGCGAAGAACAAATCCTCAAGTGCCAAAAACTACTCTACGCGAACGCGAATAAGCCCATGCGAACACGACTCACAGAATCTTGACCTATGCGATCGCGTCTCTCTTCACGCGATCGCGAAGAACAAAGCGTGTGACCTTAGCTTCTGCCTCATTTCCTCTTCGCGAACGCGGCTTAGCCCACGCATTCGCGATTCATTGCCTTCTCCAGCTACGCGATCGTGAATACCTTCATGCGATCACATAGAACTAAATCCCCAACTACCAAAATAAGACTTTGCGATCGCGGAACAACCCATATGATCGCGTATAAGGTAACCAGACCTGTAACATCAGAAATCTTCTAAGTCCAAATTCCAACCTGATATCCATCCGAAATCCACCCAAGGCCCCCAAGACCCCAACCAAACATACCCACAAGTCCTAAAATATCATACGAACTTAGTTAAGGCCTCAAATCACATCAAACAACATCAAGAACATGAACCACCTTAATTCAAGCATAATGAAATTAATGAACTTTCAACTTCTACAATTGCTGTCGAAACCTATCAAATCAACGCCGATTAACCTCACATTTTGCACATAAGTCATAAATGACATAATACACCTATTCCAACTTCCGAAACTAAAATCCGAGCCCGATAACCACAAAGTCAACTCTCTGTCAAACTTCAAATTTTCCAACTTTCGCCATTTCGAGCCAAAATCTCCTACGGACCTCCAAATCACTATTTGGACACACTCCTAAGTCCAAAATTACCCTACGGAGCTATAGAAACCGTCAAAACCCCATTCCGGAGCCATTTACATCTAAGTCAATATCCGATCAACTCTTTCAACTTAGGCTTCCAATCTTAGGACTAAGTGTCCCAATTCATTTCGAAACATCCCCGAAACCAAACTAACTGCACGGGCAAGTCACATAACAACAATTGAGCACAGAATAAGCAGTAAATAGGAAAACAAGACTACAATACTCAAAATAACTGGCTGGGTCGCTACAGAAGGTGTTAGGCATCCATCAAGATCCACAAAATGTGGTTCATGTGGATTCGATCAAATAAGTGAGGGAAGGTTCAAAAGAATTATTAATTTAGTGTTTACAAAGAATTATGAAAATAATTTGGAATGAAAAATAATTGAATGTAAACGTCACACGGTAAAACTAGGGATATTTATGTGCAATAGAATATGCGCAAGGATGTGGATTAATAAAGTATGTGAAAGAGTTAAAATTTTTAATGACCAAGTGAAGTATATCATCAAGTAAAGTATTTACAAATTAACCAAATGACTTTGAGTTGAAAGGAATAATCTCGAAGGAATTTGGCTGTAAACAAGATTAACTAATGTGAGAAAACGTGTCTAGAAAATGATTGATCAGGAGTGAAAAAAGGAATTACCTTTGAATAGTTTTTTTTAATGTAATGAATAGGGTAAGAAGAGAGTTGATTAATATTTACAAGAAAATTATAAAAATAAATTAACTAAAGGATAATTAATTATGGAAAATGAATAATGAAATATGTTTATATTTAAAAAATATATGAAATGACTTTCATTTTTTTTTTTGAATTCGGTGCACAAGATGTGTGGAATACAATTTTATATTTTTAAAAGAATGGATTAGGTAAGAAGAGAACAATATATTATTTGACTAAAGTACAAAGTTTAGTGAAGGATAAGACACAATGTAAGACAAGGTTAAAGGATGTACGAACATTATATCTTACACTTTTAATCTAGTAAATAAAGTATGAAAGAATTTGTTTTAAAATGAATGAACATGTATAAGAAGTTGCTCTAGAAATGATGATATAAGAGAATATATAAAGGATAAGTGAAATATTCGTAACTTGACTAAATGAATAATAATTAAAGATATACTTTGGAAAAATACTTTATGCACAAAGATTAATTATTTAAGTGAAAAGCTAAAATATAAAAATAGAAATTTACTCTAAATGATTGGTAAAAGTGAAAAAGAATAACGATTGAGCAATCTTAGTATATAATGGATAAACTAAAAGAATTGATTTGATGAACAATGAATGAATATGGTATAGAAAAGATGTATCAGAATACTTATGATATAAATAATTATTGTATAATACAAGAAAAATATTTGTGCTAACAATGAATTATGATTCGATGAGTAACAAAAGACCGTTTTTAGAGTCGCGGTCTCGGAACACAATTATGTGAGCCAAAAGTGAATGACTATAAGGCCTAAGTCTCTCAAAGAATGGTAAGATAGTCCAACTAAAATTCCCTACTTAAGATTGTCAATTAAAGAACAATTTACATATAAAATGATTCAAAAAGGTGCTCATACAAATGTAAGACAAAGACAAAATTATATATTTTTTTTAAAGATGACATGTTTTCATTTTATGTATGTCTAATTTAATGTAACGATTCGGCTGGTCGTTTTGGGTGTTGTAGCCCTGTTCCCCCATTTACTGCTTATTCTATACTCAATTGTCATTATGTGACTTTCCGGGGGTAGTAGGTTCGGTTCTGGGAATGTTTTAGAAAGAGTTAAGATATTTAGTCTCAAGGTTGAAAGCTTAAGTTGAAAAGGTTGACTGGATGCTGACTTATGTGTAAACGACGAGTTTTGACGGTTCCGATATCTCCATAGGGTGATTTTGGACTTAGGAGTGTGTTCGGATAGTGATTTGAAGGTCCGCATTTGATTTAGGCTTGAAGTGACGAAAGTTAAAAAATTAGAAGTTTTGGAAATTGAGAAGTTTGACCGAGAGTTGACTTTGTGGTTACGGGGTACAGATTTTAGTTCCGGGAGTTGGAGTAGCTCTGTTGTATCATTTATGACTCGTACGCAAAATTTGAGGTCAATCAGATTTGGTTAGTTAAGTTTCGGCATCGAATGTAGAGGTTTGAAGTTCATGAGTTCATTAGCCTTAAATCGATGTACGATTCGTGGTTTAAGCATTGTTTGAGGTGATTTGACGCTTTGGGCGAGTTCGTATGATGTTTTAGGACTTTTTGTATGTTTGATTGAGGTCCCTGGGGCCTCGGGTGGATTTCGGATGGTTAACAGAGTGAAATTGGGACTTGGAAGACAGTTGTACGTTGATGGTGTTCAGGTCAGGTTTCCTTCTATGCGATCGCGTGGAGAGGTCCACGATCGTGAAGGCTTGTTTTGTGCAGCTGCATTTTTACTCTATGTGTTCGCGAGTTAAGGGTTGTGATCGCGTAGGTTAGTGAAACAGTGAACCGTGAACGCGTGGGCTAGGTCGCTTTCGCGAAGAGGAAATGAGCCAGGAGCTGAGTTCACGTGATTGCGTGAAGAAGGACGCGATCACATAGGTCTAAGGAGGCAGTGTTTCGCGTTCGTGTGGGACTTTAGGCGATCATGTAAGGTTAATTCTTGGGCAGCTGAGTTTGTGCTTCATGATCGCGAAGCATTTTCTGCGATCGCGATTAAGGGATATCTGGGCAGAATTTAAAGTCTAAAAAAATGAGGGATTGAGTTTATTTCACAATTTGATTTTGGGAGCTTGGTTAATGGCGATTCTTGGAGAGATTTTTAAGGGAGTGATTGGGGTAAGTGATTCTTACTTAGTTTTAGTTAAATTTCATGATTATATCTTTTATTTCATACTTTAATTAGTGATTTGTTTTGAAACATTGGGGAAATATGGAGAAAACTTCTTAGGCCGAATTTTGCAGTATTCCGAGACGTGGGCCCGAGGGTTGACTTTTGAGTTGACATTTTGACTTTTGATTAAGAACTTAGCATTTTTATATGAAATTGATTCCTATAGGTTGAGTCGATTGTATCGAACTGTTTGTGGCTAGATTCGAGGCATTCAGAGGCCGATTCATGCATATGGGATTAGAGATTTGCACGATTTGAGGTAAGCATCACTTCTAAACTTTGTTTTGAGTGTATGAAACCCCAAATTACGTGTTGTGTGATTGGTGTTGAGGTGACGCACATGCTAGGTTACGGGCGTGTGGGCGTTCACCGTAGGAATTGGGACTTGGTCAATTCCATGGAACTGTATAGTTGAATAATCTTATCGTTATCCGTATATTCTCCATGTTTTAGAGAAATTGAGTTGCAAGTCAAGTTAGAAATCACCCTTAGGATATATGCTAGTACTGTCGGGACCCACAAAGGTCGTGTTGCATGTTGAATTATTTTCTTAAATTTCAAGTATGTACTCAGTCACAGCTATTATTTGCTTATCATATCCCAATATCTATTGCCATTTATTGATATATCATATCATCATTGTTTGGGTTGATTATCATGACTCTTGTGAGCTCGATAGATTGGAGAGATTGATAACTGAGTGAGGCTGAGGGCTTGATTATGAGGATATTTATGGGATCGGGTTGCACGACCCAACATGTTTTATTGATTCATGGCATGATTGGCTTATTATAGTTCTTGGGATGGATTTACCCCTCTAGAGTTTGCACACCCACAGTGAGCGCATATACCTACTGAGTGCATGTGCCGAGCGATTGGGAGGATTGAGTAGCTGTGAGGAATGTGTGAATGTGAGGATGGAGTGAATGGGAGGCCTGAGTGATTGATACTCTGAGAGTATGCATATGATTTCATCACTGTTTTTGTATTACAGTTGGAATACATAACTGACATGTAGACATCGAGATGTATCATTTTTCATTTCAATTGAACTTGACATATCTTACTTGTTTGAGCTTAAACTGTTAAACTTGGAAGCATGCCTATATTTGTTTACTGTAATTCTGTAATTGAACTGTAGTTGTGAAGCTCATCACCGCTTTTAGCTCAATAGTTAGACTTGTTACTTACTGAGTTAGCTGTACTCACGCTACACTATGCACTTTGTGTACAGATCCAGGTGTTTTCGGACATGGTGGTTGCTGATTATCAAAGTTTTTAGTCATTTGGAGATTATCGAGGTAGTTTCACTGGCATCCATAGACCTTGACTCTCCTCCCCTATCCCTTAGTTTTATTTATTCAGTTTCTATTTTTATTAGACATTGTATCAAACTTTGTATTTGTATAGATGCTCATGTACTCAGTGACACTCTGATTTTAGGAAACTTGTGCATCGAGTTATAACGGCTTTATCCAATTTTTATGAAATTTTTCACTCGTTTAAACCATTTTTAGTATATTCTCAATCTGAAAGTGTCGGTATGTATGAGTTGTCGGCTTGCCTAGTATCATGATAGGCACCATCACGACGGCTTGAGATTTGGATCTTGATAAGTTGGTATTAGAGCCTAGGTTACATAGGTCTCACGAGTCATGAGCAGGTTTATTAGAGTCTTGTGGATCGGTACGGAGACGTCTGTACTTATCTTTGAGAGGTTGTCGAACCTTAGGAAACCTTCACTTTCTTGCATTCTTGCCGTGCGAATATGTTGATCTCGGGAACTAAATTTCTGTTATTCTATTCTCTCACAGATGGTGAGGACAGGTGCTACCGGACAGGACGAACAGCCAGCAATACCACCGGCTAGGGCCATGAGAGGCCGGGGTCATGGTAGGGGCCGAGGTGCAACTCGTACAACAGCTAGAGCAGCACCTGCAGATTCACCAGTTGCTCCAACTCAGGAGCAAGTTCCAGATGTGGTTGAGCCAATGGGGCTAGCTCAGGCACCTGTTGTGCCCATTGTAATTCCAGGCCTTCAGGAGGCTTTGGCTCAGATATTGACTGTGTGCACTAGCCTTGCTCAGGCGGTTTCTATTCAGACCACGCCATCCACTTCTCAAGCTGGAGGAGGTAATCAAACTCCCACTGCCTGTACTCCAGAGCAAGTGATGCAGGGACTTCACACACTGGGGGTACTACCATCCCAGCCAGTTACAGTTGCTTAGGCCCAGGTGGGTCCCATTATGACTGATGAGGAGCAGAAGAGGCTGGAGATATTTGGGAGGCTCAAGCATCTATCATTCAGTGGGGTTGAGTTAGGGGATGCTCAGGACTTTATATATAGATGCCAACGGAGTCTTCGCACGACGGGTATTCTGTAGACTAGTGGAGTCTCCTTTACTACTTTTCAACTATCAGAGGCTACCTTCACATAGTGGGAGGCCTTTGAGAGGAGCAGGTCAGTCGGTATTGCATCACTTTCATGGCATGAGTTCTCTGTTCTTGTCACGACCCAAAATCGAACTAGCTATGATGGCACCTAACCTCACCTGCTAGGTAAGCCCAATAACAATAATCCGATTCAATTAATATTTAACTGACTCTAATTCACTCCCAAAGGACTGGTAGTAGAAATCATGAGCTTCTAAAATTAGAAATTCCAAATCTGGTATGAAATAAATACATCATCTGTTCGAAATGTATATAAATAGATTTTTATAAATCTAAGGCAACCATGAACAAGAGGTAGCTACAACCAGAATGCAGGTACGTCTTCAAATCCATCTCTCAACGATCACAGCAACATCAACATCCAATATCTACACGCAAGGTGCAGAAGTGTAGTATGAGTACAACCGACCTCATGTACTCAATAATTAACAAACCTAACCTTAGGTTGAAAGTAGTGATGAGCTTGTACCAAGGTCAGGGTCCAGCTCCAATAACCAACAACAATTCATAACAACAAAAGGCGAGTAATAAAAGAAGTAACTCAAAGAATAAATGCTCAGCTACATCATTATTTTTGAAAACAATTTTGCATTTCCAGTGTGTCAGTGAAAATCCAAATTGTTTACCAAAAATATAAGTAAGTTTGAAAACAGTATTTTTTCCCAAAAATCCTTTCAACAATGATAAGATGTTTTATTTTGTTTCCAGATAACCAGTGGAAAATGCATCAATATGCCTGTATATCAAATGTGCATGTCAATGCTATACAACTCAATGATAAAATCATATGCATACTCTCAGAATATCATTTTACTCAGTCCTCACAGTCACTCAGTTCTCCCAATCACTCAGTTCTCCTAATCGCTCTGCACTCGGCACTCGCACTCAGTAGGTACATGCACTCACTGGGGGTGTGTACAGACTTTGGAGGGGCTCCTTCATCCCAAGCGCTATAATCTGCACGGATAACTCACGTGCTGCACGAACAACTCACGTGCTATAGTATCAATATCTGTATCTGCAAGGACAACTCACGCGCTATAATAAAGCCTAAAAGGCCTGCTGCAGGCGGACATCCCCGATCCACATAATAATAAAGTATATAAAGCCAATATGGCATGCTGCGGCGTGCAGCCCGATCCCACAGTTATCCTCACAATCATGCCCTCGGCCTCACTCAGTCATCAATCTCTCTAGTCTCTCGGGCTCAGAATGTCATGAAACTAGCCCAAAACGATGATATTATGAATCAATAAATAGCAACAGAGACTGAGATATGATATGTAATGAAATGAATATGACTGAGTACAAATTTTCAATTTAAACAAATAATTCACAGCAATATGACCTCTGTGGGTCCCAATAATACTGGCACATAGCCTCAACATTATTTTTAATATGATTCTCAGCTCAATTTACTTTAACACATAAAACTGCATAGAAAATGCCAAGATTATTTGACTACAAAATTCCGTGAAAACAATTATGTCACAATTTCTATGGTGCACGCCCACACGCCCGTCACCTAGCATGTGCGTCACCTCCCAACAATTCACATAATACATATATTTAGGGTTCATACCCTCAGCACTAAGATTAGAAGAGTTACCTACCTTTTACAAGACGAATCCAATGTCGAGCAAGCTAAACAATGCTCCAAAAATTCCATTATGCCCGTATCAACTTCCGAATGGCGCGAATCTAGTCACAATTAATTTGATTCAGTCCACAAAATCATAGAAATTAACTCCATATCAAAATACTAAAATTTTCCAAAAACTCCGAAATTACACCCCAAAATTCACTCGTGGGTCCCACGTCTCGGAACCCGACAAAAGTTATAAAATTAGAAAGCCCATTCAACCACGAGTCTAGCCATACCAATTTTACCAAAATCCGACCTCAACTCGACCCTCAAATCTTCAATTAAACCAAGAGGGTTTTCTAAATATTTCAACTTAATTCACCCATTAAATGATTGATTCAAAGGCATAATCATGGAAATTAATCAAAACTGGATATGAATCACTTACCCCAAACACCCATGCAAGAATCTCTTCAAATATTGCCTTCTACCGAGCTCCCAATTTGATTTTTGTATTATGAACTCAAAACCCCCGTTTTGGAACTTTTAATACTGCCCAGAAATGCCTTCATCGCGTTCGCGAAGCACAAAAATGTGTTGCAAGATTCCTTCTTCGCGTTCGCGATATCCTCATCGCATTCGCGATTCCTTCCGACCTCTAACCTTCGCATTCGCGAGACACGAGCCGCGTTCGTGAAGGCTTAACGCCAGGCAGGCCCCCGGCTCCCTTTCCAATTCGCGTTCGCGTCCGCCCACTCGCGTTTGCGTAGGCTTCCCCATCTCCCTTCTTCGCGTTCACATCTCCTTCATCACGTTCGCGATGGGCAAATCCCAGCAATCCAAAATCCTTCTATGCGAACGCATGAGACCCTTTGCATTCGCGAAGAACAACACCAGACACCAGTTCCAGCAGTTGCAAAACAAGGAAAAATGATCTGAAACCGTCCCAGAACTCACCCGAGCCATTTGGGACCTCAACCAAACATACCATCAAGTCCCAAAACATCATACGAACTTAGTCGAACCTTCAAATCACCTCAAAGAACACTATAACCACGAATCATACCCCAATTCAAGCCTAATGAGCTTTGAAATTTCAAATTTCAACAAACGACACCACAAATCAAGTCCGATTGAACTAAAAGTTTTCACAAAAGTCATAAATGGTATAAAGGCCCTATCAAAATTTCCAGAATCGAATTCCGACCCCGATATCAAAAAGTCAACCCCCTGGCCAAACTTTCCAAAAATTAAACTTTTGTCATTTCAAGCCTAATTCCACTACGGACCTCTAAATAATTTTCCGGACACGCTCCTAAGTCCAAAATTACCATATGAAGCTACTGAAATCATCAGAATTTGAATCTGAGGTCGTTTACACATAGATCAACATCCGATCGACCTTTTCAACTTAAGCTTTCCATTTAAGAGACTAAGTGTCTCATTTCACTCTAAATTCTCTCTGGACCCGAACTAACTAACCTGATAAGTCATACAACAACTATAAAGCACAAACGGAGCAGTAAATAGGGGAACATGGCTGTAATGCTCAAAATGACTGGCCAGGTCGTTACATTCTCCCCCACTTAAACGTACGTTCGTACTCGAACATGCCAAGAGTTGTTTCCAAGCCATCAAATCACTATTCCATATTACCACACACGTACCCGGAGGTGATCTCACGTCGCCCTATTCTACATAGGCCTAACAACACAATACAACTGCAAATCCTTAATTTAACCTTAGCCCAAAAATCTTGGAATTCAATTCCCAACATTCTGAATTTCTTACAAGACCTGAATCTCACATTTACATACTATATAAGTCTGAACAAGCTGCATCGAGCCATAATCATAACCACGGATACAATCACATAACATACTACATAACTTGCATGCTCGTAGCACCATTCTTGATTACAGTAACTACTCTAAAACCAACCCGGTACTAATATTAAACCCTATATCAAACAAAACCTCGTTCCAAAACCTTCGTACACTGCTGATAATGAAAGAAACACGTGGAATCTCATGACCCCTTATCAGATCAACAAGTCATGGAGCTTTCTCGCCCCAACCAAAATCATAATCACCTTGCTAAGCCGACTTTTAATATTATCCTTCCGAATATACTGTAATCAAACATGATAGTACCCATTCTAGGTCTAATGACCTTATATTATTAAATACAACTATCCCACAGACACGCCATATCAATATAACTGCACTCACAACTGCACAATTAGTGTACCCAAATATGGGAGATGTCTCAAGGAAGAGAACCATATTGCAAGTTCAACAAGCACCACCATAACCACAATGTTACAACCAACTCCTCAAATTTCGTGAAGAGGATAACCGTAGGCGCATGTGCACAATTGTAGAGGAAGAAAATTAAAGAATCAGATAAATTATCATAGAAATAAAATTCCCATACACGGCACAAACAAGTCACGTGCCAATAATATAAATCGCCTGGCATGGTCACAAGCCTCCAGTCCCAGCATATCATACAAGAGAAATTAAACAAGTACACATATATATGATAATGAAATAAGATTCTGATGCTCCTGGACTGGTATAAATAACACACCATAGTGTAAGCATGTGCAAAGTTTGCTATCACACTTCAAATCGGCAATTTAACGCAGAAATAGTAACTACCCTGTTTATTCAGGGAATTAGCCTCTTTGTAACCTCAAGTGTAGCCCAGATAGTTCTCAACAAAGGTAAGAACATGAGAAACGTTATAACATTACGCTTAACAATCAACTCTAGGCATATCATAGCCTAAGCATTCTTTGGAGTATAAATACTTCCCCCGATGCCTGCATATTGTCTCAAACCTCACATATATGCACACTAATAGTGCGTTGCTATCACAAATAATTAACGCAACTAGCCCCTCCATTGAGTTTAAATAAAATACTCACCTCAAACAGGCCGCAACCCGAAACAATATGCTTCTAAGAACTCCTAGTCTCCAAATTCATCGAGCACATAAATCACCGTAACTGATCCCAACTTCATCACTAGAATGACTAACACATCCTTCATGCACGATCATCCCACGAGGAAATCTTTCATAATTATTCTGTGCCACATAGCAATAATTTGAATATCAGTAGTCTATCAACCATGTGAGTACCGCAATACTAATTAAACATCCATAAGTCAAAATACAATGCGCCTTCTGAAATCCGCACCCTTCTCATACAACACCAAGTAGTAATAGTATTCATCTAGTTATTTGGAACCGCCCATGTTGTCTAAGAATTCATGACCATTCTGCCCAAACTTCATGACCTTCCTTTAAGACTGAACTGCCACCTTGTATATGCAAATCTAACTTCTGCACAACACATAACATCTATCTTGCCATCATGTGAAAAGCACAAGAATCTCATTATCAACTCTGGGTCACCAGCAAATTACATACCCAGTTAGTTAGAAACCTTCCTCGTGCTTCCTTCCATGAGGAAATCACAATACACAACACGTTTCCTACACAAGTAAAAGATATCCGGTTCAAACCATGGTAGAAACCATCAAGAACACTTTAAAATCAATCTGCACATAACCAAGCTATTAGAACTAAATTCCTCTAACTCGACCAAACTACGTAGGTCACCGAAACCCAAGAATATTGCCACCAAAACATCTGTAGAGTCTCACTACATCATAATTACCCCTATAAATACCACAACCGAAACACCCACTCTGAAAATACCTTATGTGAATTTAAAATTGTTCCTCTTCCCTTTTATTATATTGAAATGTATAATCCATAGTTATATAGAATTACCGCAAGTCCCGACACCATCCAATGTAACTATCAGATTCTAGCAATATACCAATCCGAAAAAATTTCAATTGCCATTTATACATTTTTGAATTCATTAGCACCTTCTCGAGAGTCACTCACTTTGCTCAAATCTAAATTGCACCGCCCAAATGGGCTGAAAGACACGTGCCCCATTAGCACAACAACACTCAAAGAGGTAATCCTGCCTTAATACCACTGATCAAATTCAAACTCCGTGCGTATTATACTATTCACAAATAACAACTCACTCACCCCGTGATTTTCATATACCCATAAAGTGCAATATAATCCGTATTTAGAAATTTCAGTACTCTAGTCATCCTCGATCTCAACCTATGCAAGTCATAACTAATCCACAAGTATGCCTCAGACCAAACTAAAATTTAACATATAACCATCAATTGAATTGTCAGTAGCAGGCTCCCCCACTTGGCTCAAAGCCATAGATTAAAACACTTCATAACTCACAATACCCATATTTTACTACTGCCATAATACTACAATCAGTCCAACGAAAATTCTTCTCAAGCTCATAAACGCCAACCATAAAATACCTCAATCATCCACTAAATTCACATTTATTCCCTTAACACTCAAGTCAACTTTCTCAACCAGATTCAAATTCAAGTCTCAACACATGCGCCCCGCTGGCAGAAAAGAAACTCTATATTCACATCATAAGGAACACTCCTATGTAGATTACTCTGTAGGAGATAACTCACCTGCTTAGTCTCAAATTGGCATCTTGTTATACCCTTTCGTAGCCATAATTACTATGAAATCACTTAATCTTTCTGAGTCCAAACTCATTAACCAGACATGAGAATTTAATTTATCCCTAAATTTAACAACGTGAAAGGTCCTTCAAAACATTCATACTCGAGACTGTACGTCACATCAAAATGAAAATCAAGCACCCAACGGCCCTCTTTACATTCCAAGGAAACACTTCTCGTCACATTCAATCCATCTTAACACATCTCGCAATCGCATCATCCTCATCATATAGCCATTTGACCGCTCATCAAGCCATAAATTTTCCACTCATATGGTTACTACCAGACATATGAGTCCAAATATACAAGTTACAACGGAAGATACCGAGCCTAAGCTACGGTACAAACCTGGCCTCAAGTCCTCCAGACTGGCCCATCACCAAAACATAGCATACATATCTCGCACGTCATCCCTGAAATCACAAGCCGGCAATACACAGCTGATACCGAGTGCTCACATGCGCATACGAATGCGTGGAAGGAATTCAAAGAGTTATATTTCAAGCTGAATCAATTCTGCACGATAAGGAAAGAAAGATGGGAAATTATCCTAAATTCCCTGTAGCCTCTCGAAGATAAGTATGGACATTATCATACCGATCTGCAAGACTCTACTAGACATTTGCTCATGACTTGTAGAACCTATAAACCTAGAGCTCTGATACCACCTTGTCACGAAACAAAATCCAACTAGCCGTGATGGCACCTAACCTCACCCTCTAGGTAATCCCAATAACAATAATCCTAATCAATTAATATTTAACTCACTCTAATTCACTCCTCAAGGACTGGTAGTACAAATCATGAGCTTCTAAAATTAGAAATTACAAATCTGGTATGAAATAAATACATCATCTGTTCGAAATGTACATAAATAGATTTTTATAAATCTAATGCTACTATGAACAAGAGGCAGCTACAACCAGAATGCAGGTACGTCTTCAAATCCAGCTCTCGTCGATCACAACAACATCCAATATCTGCACGCAAGGTGCAGAAGTGTAGTATGAGTACAACTGACCCATGTACTCAATAAGTAACAAACCTAACCTTAGGTTGAAAGTAGTGACGAGCTTGTACCAAGGTCAGGGTCCAGCTCCAATAACCAACAACATTTCATAACAACATAAAGCGAGTAATAAAAGAAGTAACTCAAAGAATAAATGCTCAGCTACATCATGATTTCTGAAAACAATTCTGCCTTTCCAGTGTGTTAGTGAAAATCCAAATCGTTTATCAAAAATATAAGTAAGTTTGAAAATAATATTTTTTTCCCAAAAATCCTTTCAACAATGATAAGATATTTTATTTTATTTCCAGATAACCAGTGGAAAATGCATCACTATGCCTGTATATCAAATGTGCATGTCAATGCGATGCAACTCAATGATAAAATCATATGCATACTCTCAGAGTATCATTTCACTCAGTCCTCCCAGTCACTCAGTCCTCACAGTCACTTAGTCCTCCTAATCACTCAGTCCTCCCAATCGCTCTGCACTCGCACTCAGTAGGTACCTGCGCTCACTAGGGGTGTGTACAAACTCCGGAGGGGCTCCTTCAGCCCAAACGCTATAATCTGCACAGACAACTCACGTGCTACATGGACAACTCACGTGCTATAGTATCAATATTTGTATCCGCACGGATAACTCACGTGCTATAATAAAGTCTATAAGGCCTACTGCAGGCGGGCATCCCCGATCCACATAATAATAAAGTATATAAAGCCAATATGGCATACTGCGACGTGCAGCCCGATCCCATAGTTATCCTCTCAATCAGGCCCTCGGCCTCACTCAGTCATCAATCTCTCCAGTCTCCCGGGCTCAGAATGGCATGAAACTAGCCCAAAATGATGATATTATGAATCAATAAATAGCAACAGAGGCTGAGATATGATATGTATTGAAATGAATATGACTGAGTATAAATTTTTAATTTAAACAAATAATTCACAGTAATATGACCTCTGTGGGTCCCAATAATACTGGCGCATAGCCTCAACATGATTTTTAATATGATTCTCAGCTCAATTTTCTTTAACACATAATATTGCATAGAAAATGCCAAGATTATTTGATTATAAAATTCCATGAAAACAATTATGTCACAATTTCTATGGTGCACGCCTGTCACCTAGCATGTGCGTCACCTCCTAACAATTCATATAATACATATATTCAGGGTTCATACCCTCAATTCCAAGATTAGAAGAGTTACTTACCTCGAACAAGACGAATCCATTGTCGAGCAAGCTAAACAATGCTCCAGAAATTCCATTCTGCGCGTATCAACTTCAGAATGGCTCAAATCTAGCCACAATAAATTTGATTCAGTCCACAAAATTATAGGAATTAATTCCATATCAAAATACTAATATTTTTCACAAAATCCGAAATTACACCCTAAAAATCACCTGTGGGTCCCACATCTCGGAATCCGGCAAAAGTTATAAAATCCGAAACCCCATTCAATCACGACTCTAGCCATACCAATTTTACCAAATTCCGACCTCAACTCGACCCTCAAATCTTTAAATTAAACCAAGAGAGTTTTCTAAAATTTTCAACTTAATTCACCCATTAAACGATGGATTCAAAGGCATAATCATGGAAATTAATCAAAACTGGATAAGAATCACTTACCCCAAACACTCACGCAAGAATCTCTCCAAAAATTGCCTTCTACCTAGCTCCCAATTTGATTTTTGTGTTATGAACTCAAAACCCCCGTTTTGGAACTTTTAATTTTGCCCACAAATGCCTTCATCGCGTTCACGACCATAGCTTCGCGTTTGCGAAGCACAAAAATATGATGCAAGATTCCTTCTTCATGTTTGCGATATCCTCATCGCGTTCGCCTTGCCTTCTGAACTCTACCATTTGCGTTCGCGAGACACGAGCCACGTTCGCGAAGGCTTAACGCCAGGCAGGCCCCCAGCTCCCTATCCTCTCCGCGTTCGCGTCCGCCCACTCGCAGTTGCATAGGCTTCCCCAGCTCCTTTCTTCGCGTTCGCTTCTCCTTCATCGCATTCGCGATGGGCAAATCCCAGCAGTCCAAAATCCTTCTTCGTGAGCGCGTGAGACCCTTCGCATTTGCGAAGAACAACACCAGACACCAGTTCCAGCAGTTGCAAAACAAGGAAAAATGATCTGAAGCCATCCCGGAACTCACCCGAGCCCCTCGGGACCTCAACCAAACATACCATCAAGTCCTAAAATATCATACGAACTTAGTCGAACCCTCAAATCACTTCAAACAACACTAAAACCACGAATCATACCCTAATGTATAACGGACCTATCAAAATTTCCAGAATCGAATTCCGACCCCGATATCAAAAAGTCAACCCCCGATTAAACTTTTCTAAAATTCAGCTTTTGCCATTTCAAGCCTAATTCCACTACGGACCTCTAAATAATATTCTGGACACACTCCTAAGTCTAAAATTACCATACGAAGTTACTAAAATCGTCAGAATTTGAATATGAGGTCGTTTACACTTAGATCAACATTCGATCGACTTTTCCAACTTAAGCTTTCCATTTAAGAGACTAAGTGTCTCATTTCACTTTGAATTCTCTCTGGACCCGAACTAACTAACCCGATAAGTCATACAATAGCTATAAAGCACAAACGGAGCAGTAAATGGGGGAACGGGGTTGTAATGCTCAAAACGACCGTCCAGGTCGTTACAGTTCTCTTCTTGGAGAAGTTTGTGCCACATACCTGCAGGGAGGAGCTGCACATACAATTCAAGAAGCTACGTTAGGAGGGCATGTCTGTGACCCAGTATGAGACGAGATTTTTAGAGTTGGTTGTTCATGCAGCTTGGTTGGTTCCCACTGAGAGGGAGAGGAATAATAGATTCATTGATGGCGTCACCTATCAGTTGCGGTTTTCCATGACTCGGGAGAGTTTATCAGGTGCTAAGTTCGACGAGGTGATTGATATTGCTTGACGTCTAGAGATGGTTTGTAGCCAGGAGCATGAGGAGAGGGAGGCCAAGACGCGTTGTGGTTCAGGTTGCTTCATCGGTGTTCCATATGTGGGTTAGTTCTACCACCTCAGGGGTCCTCCTTGTAGGCCCGCTCAGATAGCCCGTCCAGTTCATCGTGATGCATCATTTAGCCATGGTTCATACAGTGCCCATCCATGCCAGTCATCTCTCAGTTCTCTCCCAACTTAGAGTTCATCTTGTGCACCGTCAGTTTAGGGTTCATTTGTGCCAGGTCCTTCTAGCAGTTATTCTGGTACTCGGGAACCGATTTAGTCCCCACCACCACCATCGGGGAGTTGATTTGAGTGAGGGGGGTTTTGGCATATGTGGAGACAGTGTCCCCGTTGCTCGGTAGGTCCAGTTCAGTAGAGGAGACAGGTTGCGACTTCCGCACCAGTTACTTCACCACCTATCTAGCCAGCTTGGGGTGGCCCCCAGGAAGCTCGAGGTTGCCCTAGAAGGGAAGGTCGATCAGGTGGTGGACAGGCCCGATTCTATGCTAAGCCATAGAGATGCTTCCACATTATTTGACCCTGGTTCTACTTATTCCTATGTATCATCCTAGTTTACTCGTTATTTAGATATGCCACATGATTCCTTAGTTTAACCTGTTCATGTATCTACGCCTGTGGGTGATACTATTATTGTGGACCATGTATATTGGTCATGTGTAGTGACTATTGGAGGATTGGAGACTCGAATTGATCTCTTATTTCTTAGTATGGTTTATTTCGACGTGATCTTGGGTATGGATTGGTTGTCTCCATGTCATTCTATTCTGGATTGTCATGCTAATACGGTGACGTTGGCGATGCCGGGGTTGCCAAGGATCGAGCGGAGAGGTTCTGTAGATTATGTTCCAAGCAGGGTGATTTTATATTTGAAGGGCCAACTGATAGTTGGGAAGGGGTGTTTATCTTATTTCGCCTTTATGAGGGATGTTGGTGCCGATACTCCTACTATTGATTCTGTTCCGGTGGTGCGAGATTTTCCAGATGTGTATCCTGCAGACCTGCAGGACATGCCACTCGACAAGGATATTTACTTTGGTATTGACTTGGTGCTGGGAACTCAGCCCATCTCTATTCCTTCGTATCGTATGGCGCCAACTGAGTTGAAGGAATTGAAAGAGCAGCTTCAAGAGATTCTTGATAAGGGGTTTATTAGGCTTAGTGTGTCGCCTTGGGGTGCACCAGTTCTGTTTGTGAAGAAGAAGAATTCTATTTGATGATGTCCAAATCCACAACTAAAAAGTAAATGGACACGGTTGCATGCAATATATAATTTACCCAACTATGAGCCAGGTTCGAATCCCACAGAGGACAATATGTAGGCGATTAGGCGCGTAAGGGAATTATCACTTATTATGCTAAGCCAAACACTTACAAAGGTTTTGAGAAAATATTTATAACTAATTGCGAAAATGTAAAGTAACTTAAAAAGCAAATAAAATGATCAATGGCTACAAGCATGGATGCACTGGGAATTACACTCAAGTAACGATCCAATGTATTTCACAATTTTACAAATATGAGTGAGTTTATTACTAAATTAGCCTCGGGTAGTAATTCTATATTAGCTTCTTCCGAAGACTAACAGGACTTCCTAATTGAATTATCCCTAAAACTATTAATAGATTAAGCACACCCGAATATGGCTACAAGTAGTTCAATCCAATCCCTAGGTAGAAGCTATAAAGTGAGAGTTAACACATCTAGTTCTTGTTAATTAACCTTTCCCGACCCCGAATTATTTTTTTCAAAATTAATTTGAAATGAATGGGCGAGTCCTAGGGTTAGCTAATCCCTTTGGAAACTTTGAAGAACAAGAATAATTAAAGAAACAATAACTCACTTCATAATAAATAAAAATCATTCAATACATAAGCACAACAAGATATTTAATCGACATTTTAAATATGAATATTTTCATAAATAAGATTTAAGTGCTGAAAAAAATACATACACACTTAGATATTCAATACAAAGCAAGGAAATAAAGAAATGAACATAATTGTGTAAGAAATTCTCAACCAAAAGTTTCAAATCTTCAAGACCCAAGTGTGTGTGCAAGAACCCCTAGCTCCAAAATTGCCAAAAATCTTCCGTGCAGAGACTAACAAAAGCTGTTAAAGCTGCCAAAGATATGTTTTCAATAAGATAGGTCGTGTATTAAATGGTTTGGGGTCAAAAACGTAAAATTCCAGAATTGCCTAGATTTCTGCCCAGATTATGTTCTATGCGATCGCATAGTGATAACCGCGATCGCGAAGAGCAACGTCTGCAAAGCTACGCGATCGCGTGGAGACAGACGCGTTCGCATAGAAGGTTTGACCAGTGCTGGCCAATTTTACTTCTTCGTGATCGCATGACTTCAACCGCGTTCGCATGGCTTCTTTCTCCTGGGTTATGCGATCGCATGTAGCCTTCCGCGATCGCATAACTTCTTTTTTCTGGACTTCCGCGATCGCATAGAGAAATAACTGGCAGTAGTCCATTTTTCCCAATTTAACACATTTTGACTTGTTTTCTTCCGTATCTTCTCCAAATCATATGATACCTGAAATATGGCAATAATCCTCAATAAATACCTTAGTTTCTCAACAAATCATGCAAAAGTCTAAATATCAAGAAGAGGTAAGTTGGTAAAATATCAACTTATCAAACCCCCAAACTTAAACTATTGCTTGTCATCAAGCAATTCAACAACTAAGAACATCCTTTAATGAAATCATCAATTAAGCTCAATGACATACCAAACATCATTTCAAGCCAAAAAGGTTCAAAATAAACACAATCTAGTGACTTCAGTTGGTACCAACAATTAATCCAAAGCATATGAATCGCCAACAACTTCTCAACAATTTCATTTCAAATCAAGTGCTCAAACACCACATTAATCAAAGTAGCAACCAAGTCATAACACTAAAGCTTCAAAATTTGCCACATTATCATAAATAATTTTCTTTTGTTCATTCCTCCCAATTGGAGATTGGATTAAGTTTGCAACTCAAAATTTCATGTGCTCTCACACTTAAGAGAGAATTCCAACTTATAAATTATAATTTAAACACAAATGAGGTATCAAATGGAAAGAATTAACTCTC
The DNA here is from genome assembly GCF_000715075.1 of Nicotiana tabacum. Classification (NCBI taxonomy): domain Eukaryota; kingdom Viridiplantae; phylum Streptophyta; class Magnoliopsida; order Solanales; family Solanaceae; genus Nicotiana; species Nicotiana tabacum. The sequence continues at coordinate 12,089,665 of NC_134097.1, read as the reverse complement.
TCTCCCTCTCTCTCTCTCTCTCTCTCTCTCTCTCTCTCTCTCTCTCTCTCTCACACACACACACACACACACACACACACACACACACACAAAGATATTCAGATGCACAAAAGTAGCTCCATAGGCTTGTCTTCATGTATTTCTCCACTAATATATACACACTTGGTTCAAAATCAAGTAGGACTTAAGGGATTGCAATGTTGGTTTTTGGTTAAGGTAGGGCACAAGTTGGATAAAAGTGACTCAAAACCTCCCTAAGCACTATAATTTGCAACAATTAAAGCATATTTTCTTTAAAAACTTTTTTCCATCATTTCTTCACTTTTCATTCCACACCTAATATTCCATTTTATTCCCAACTCCTTATTTTTCCTTCCTTTATCTTCTTTCTTACTCATTTTTTATTTTTATTTTTTATTACCTTTCACCTTTAAAGCAACTTCCATATCACAACTTTTTCAACCTTCACCCCTAAACTTGGGCTTTTAGCCTATATTTACACTTTCAAAGTACTTAGGGAGGTAGGATGCCAAAAGCTAGATCAATAAAGAATGAAGGGTTACACCTTGTAACATGGTTGCCAAAGAAAAAGTTTAAAGGCTCAAAAGAGGTTGACTAAGGAAAATATGCAAGGGTAGGAAATTTAAGGCATAGTAACGATCCCGGGAAGGCCTAACACAATTTTTCAAACCAAGTTAGTCTAGGATTTCGCCTTGAAGCACATTCCAAAAAAGTTCTAGACTACAAATAATGCAAGAGAACTCACAACAAATCTTAACACACATGGCACATGCAAACTCGAGTGACATATTAAAACTAATGAACCCAAAGAAAATCACATATAGCCTTAAAGACTATTTAATGAATCAAAGAGCCAAATATATAACCTAAAAGTCACAACAAGGATTTTCACATCAATCATTTTTCATTTTAAAGATCAAAGTTTCATATTCCAAAGGTTTAAATCATGTTGGTACCAAACAAGCCACATGTTGGTTTATGGACAAAAATATCACACCCAATAACCAATTTATTAACTACTAGCTACTAAACTAACTAACAATATTTACGTAAAATTTTTAAAAAAGAAACTAGATAAAACTAATCGCTTAAGAAAGTTGTCACGCTATCCATCAGAGGGAAAAATCACCCGGTTCGACACAAATTATTTTTTTGGAAAAGAACCGCAACATAAAGAAAAAATAAGGAGTTTTATTAATACTAATACGAGTAAATAAATCAACAAAAATAAGAAACTAAAAACTAATGCCGTCATGCTAGAAATACACTACAAAATATCACTAATAAACTACAAACGGTTACCAATCTACACAAGTTCATTTTCCAAAAAATTAAAAAATAAAAATATAGTCATGCTCTAAATACACCATCACATATAAACGAGCCACCCCCAACCTAAAGTGTTGCATTGTCCTCAATGTAACTAAACAAAATAAGATAAAATGAAAGAGGTGCTCTCTGAAACTGTATCACTCGGAATTGGAGGTGGTGGAAAATTTGAGGCATCTGATGAATAGTGTATTTCAACCATATCTTGAATCATTTGTCATAGAATTCATTGATAGTATCCTGGTATACTCACATAGCCAGGATGAGCATGCACATCATTTGAGGATTGTACTACAAAGGTTGAGGGAGGAGAAGCTTTATGCCAAGTTCTCAAAGTGAGAGTTTTGGCTCAGTTTAGTGGCGTACTTGGGGCACGTGGGGATTAAGGTGGACCCAAAGAAGATAGAGGTGGTTCATAGTTGGCCCATACCATCTTCAGCTACTGATATTCAGAGCTTTCTCGGCTTGGCCGAATATTATCGTCACTTCATGGAGGGTTTCTCGACTAATACAGTGCCTCCGGTGGGATGGTTTGAGCTGGGTGAGGCTAGGCTATTAGGTACTGGTTTAGTTCAGGATGCTTTGGACAAGGTTAAGTCAATTTAGGATCGGCTTCATACGGCGCAGTTTAGACAGAAGAGTTACGCCTATAGGAAGGTTCGTGATGTTGCTTACATGGTAGGGGGAGACGATACTCCTCAAGGTTTCACCCATGAAGGGTGTTATGAGATTTGGGAAGAAGGGAAAGTTGAGACCTCGGTATATAGGGCCTTTTAAGGTGCTTCAGAGGATTGGAAGGGTGTCTTACAAGCTTGACTTGCCGCCTAGTCTGTCGAGTGTTCATCTAGTGTTTCATGTTTCTATACTCCAAAAGTATGTCGGTGATTCGTCTCATGTTTTGGACTTCAGCACGATTCAGTTGGATGATGATTTGACTTATGATATAGAGCCGATGGCCATTTTGGATCGGCAGGTTCGAAAGTTAAGGTCAAAGAATATAACTTTAGTGAAGGTGCAGTGAAGAGGTTAGCCAGTTGAGTAGGCTACTTGGGAGACCGAGCAGGAGATGTGGAGCAGATATCCTTGCCTATTTGAGACCCCGATTATGTTTCTAGACCCGTTCGAGGACGGACGTTTATTTAATAGAGGGAGGATGTAACAACTCGGCCGGTCATTTTAGGTGTTGTAGCCCCCGTTCCTCCATTTACTGCTTATTCTATGCTCAATTGTCATTATGCGACTTTGCCAGGGTAGTTGGTTCGGTTTCAGGGATGTTTCGGAATGTGTTGAGACACTTAGTCTCAAGGTTGGAAGCTTAAGTTTAAAAGGTTGATCGGAGTTTGACTCATGTGTAAACGACTCTAAAATGTAGTTTCAACAGATCCAATAGCTCCGCAGGGTAATTTTGGACTTAGGAATGTGTCCAGATAGTGATTTGGAGGTCTGTAGTTGATTTAGACTTGAAATGGCAAAAGTTGAAAGATTAGAAGGTTTGAAAATTGAGAAGCTTGACCGAGAGTTGACTTTGTGGTTATCGAGCTTAGAATTTGGTTCCGGAAGTTGGAGTAGGTCCGTTGTGTCATTTGTGACTTGTGTGCAAAATTTGTGGTCAATCAGACTTGATTTGATCGAATGTAGAAGTTGCAAAATGTAGAAGTTGGAATGTAGAAGTTGCAAATTTTCGGTATCGAATGTAGAAGTTGGAAGTTCATGAGTTCATTAGCCTTGAATTGATGCATGATTCGTGGTTTGAGTGTTGTTTGAGGTGATTTGTTGCTTTGAGCGAGTTCGTATGATGTTTTAGGACATGTTGGCATATTTGGTTGAGGTCCCAGAGGCCTCCAATGGATTTCAGATTGTTAACGGAGTGAAATTAGGACTTGAAAGACTGTTGTAGGTTGCTGGTGTTCAGGTCTAGTTTCCTTCTATGTTATCGCGTGGAGAGGTCCACAATCGGGAAGGCTTGTTTTGGGCAGTTTGATTTTTACTCTACGTGGCGATCGTGTAGGTTAGTGAAGCAGTCAATCGTGAACGCGTGGGCTAGGCTGCGTTCGCAAAGAGGAAATGAGGGAGGAGTTGAGTTCACACGTTTGTTCTTCGCGATCGCGTGAAGAGGGACGCGATCACGTAGGTCTGAGGAGGCAGTGCTTCACGTTCGCGTGGGCATTTAGACGACCACGTAAGGTTAATTCTTGGGCAACTGAGTTTGTGCTTCGCAATCGCGAAATATTTTCCGCGATCGCGATTTAGGGATATCTAGGCAGAATTTAAAGTCTCAAAAACGAGGGTTTGGGTATATTTCATAATTTGACTTTGGGAGCTCGGTTAGAGGCGATTCTTTGAGAGATTTTCAAGGGAGTGATTGGGGTATAGAAAGATTTATACCTTATAGCCTATTGAAAGATTTACAGCCTATTGAAATATTTACAAGTTTATTAAAAGGTTTACAGTTTATTGAAATGCTTTTAATGTTTATTTATTTTCATTATTCATTTTATGAATTATCATACATATTTTTACATATCCCTAAAGTATCGTTCCAACCTTATCGGAAGGAGTCAATGATACTTATGGGGTACGATTTCTATGAAATTGTGCTCAGCCTCCTACGCGGGCAATTTATTTTATATTTCAGATATTGTGACATTGGAGTTGACAACACGAACTAGATATTTTCTGCATTCTCTATTATACTTGGTAAGCATGGTCTTTTATTGGTGGGTCTAGTGATTTTATCCCTCCTATATCTAGTGATTGTATTATATCCATATAGGTTCTAGTGACTCTATATGAAGGTCTAGTCATGCACATGATATTAATATATATATATTTTTAAACTGTCATGTTCATTCCTTTATGGATCTATCTAAATACATTTCAAGAACTTATACTTGTTTAGCTTTATTTTGTAACTCAAATATATTATTTAATAATATATTTTTAATTATATATTTATTAATATAGGCAAAGGCGTAAAGCGCATTACAAAATATTATTCACCTTTTTAAATTCAAATATAAATTTTATAAAATGAAATTATAGTTACGGAAATAGAGTAAACACGCAACGCCTATCCTAAGATTTAATTTGAGGAAAAAGCAGATCTAATTTCCAAAATCCGAATCCCAATAGATATATAATTCCCAATCCGAATCACAGTCGAATTTTCCTTTTTTCAGATCATATATGTATGAGTTCATATATGTGTGCCTGTGTAAATCCCCTTCCGCCGTTCTATTCACTCTCCAACTCCTCAAGCATTCATCAAACCGTAAGTTTTTCTTTTCCTATCCTTTTGAATGGTAAATAGGAAGATTTTTCAACAAAGTTAACTTATCTTTTTCTTACTTAGTGATATTGACAAAAAAACTTTTAACGTTTATTTTGATGAAGTCCAAAAAAGCTGTAATTTTTTTATCTACTAAAGCTGTCTGTAAATTTTTTTATCTACCAAAGCTGTAATTACCATTTTGTGTAGCCCAAAATTGTTGTTCAGCTTTTGGATGCTTTGATTATCTGTTATATTGGATCGAAAGATTGACCAAAAAGCTGTAATCTTTTTTATCTACCAAAGTTGTAATTAAGCCCAAAGTTGTTGTTTCAGTTTTTGGATGCTTTATTGTGATAATTGGTCTAACAGCAGCGGCCTTCAGTGTTCTCGAAATATGTGAAAATTTCAACAAATATGAAATCTGAAGTCGGCCTTTGTTGTTTAAGAGTTATTCTAGCTAACTTTATTCATAGATTCATGGAATTATTGTGGTAGAAATGAGTCATATGCAGCATATTGAAGCATGTTCTCACTTAAATGCTGACTTCTTTGTTCCCCCCCCCCCCCCCCCAAAATAATCAGGACTGAGAATCACAATGATTCGCTGTAAGAGAGTTAAAGTTGAAGGGGACAAACTTAAACTTGATAGACTGACAGATCTTCCCATCAATGTCAAACACCAGATTCAGGAGCACTTGTCTATTGAGGATGCTGCAAAAATGAGTGTTTTGTCTAGACCGTGGAGACATGTTTGGGCTTCAATCCCCAAGCTTGTATTTTCTGCTCAGTTTTGCCGGAGCAAGCCACCAGACACATTAGTAGATGTCATTAATACAATTCTGTCGCAGCACGTTGGAGCCATTAAGACATTCCTCCTCAATATTTCATCAATACCTTCTTCTCAGCACCCTGTTATAGATCAATGGATGCTATTGTTGTCAAGAAATGGTGTCGTGGATCTTACCCTTCAGAATCTATACAATGCTCCTTATAAATTGCCTTCCTACATGTACAGTGTAGCACTGGAAAGTTTGAAACTGTCCAACTGCATTTTCAGGCCGCCATGCAGCTTTAGGGGTTTCTGCAAGCTCAAAAAGCTTTCACTACTTGAAGTCGCCTTAGAATTTGACGTTTCAACTTCTTGCTTGTGGATGCCAAACCTTTTCAGTCTGAAGGTTAGGGTGTGCGGTGGTCTTCCAAAAATATATGCTCCAGAGCTTTTGCATATATTTTTCTTTACCAGGAGCACCAAAACCCTTATGTTGGATCATTTCATGGACTGTCGGAAGCTGAAAACAGTTATACTTGCAAAATCAGAAAAAAATCAAGATAAACCGATGAACTTGACTTATCTTCTCAACTGCTGGCCTATGATAAAGCGTCTTTCTTTGGACGGTTACTACCTCAAGTCTTTGGCTTATGGTATTGAAGAAGAGAGGCTACCCACATGCCTCAATAGGTTGAAGGCACTTTCTTTATTTAACTTCAATTTTAATGATGAAGATCAATTATTTTCTCTTCTAAGATTGTTTGGAAGTTCTCCCAATTTGGAGGACCTTCTAATTTTGTTGACCTGGAAGAAGAAAGGAGGCATGGAAGTCGAAGTAAATCATTTTGAACGACCAGCCTACAGGACACTAGGACTCAACAAGCTTCAAAAATTTAAAATAGAAAACTTCCATGGTTCAAGAACCAAAATGCTCTTTGTAAGGTTTATACTTGCATCTGCACCTTTACTCCAGGAGGCCATCCTTCTGGAAGATGCAGAAAGAGTTCATGAAAGCCAATGCTTGGAGATCTTAAAGGAGTTGGTGGGGTTCCCTCGGGCATCTCCTAAATTGGGAATAATATGTAAACCATCAAAAATAGGCAAGGAAGTGCTTTATTGAGATGGCCGGACCCCCTTTCTCACTCTTTATCATCATCTTGTCTCTTGTCTGTACGAGTGACTAGTGTAGAGGATCCTATATTATTTATCTTGAATTGCATGTTAACCTTGGATATTTATATTTCTGGTTCCTTAGTGACTAGTGTAGAGGACCCTATATTTATCTATCTGAATTGCATGTTAGACTTGGATATTCTATAATTCTGGTTCCTCATCCAGATTTTTTAATGTTGGTTCTTGGTTTTCGACTAACATTATTTGATCGTCAATTAATTGAATATACTCCTTTGCTCATCTTTTCTATGCTAAGAGAGCTAGTTTGTGTATGCATTTACTCCCTATTTTAAGTTAATAATTTGTTGATTTGCATTTAATTTGAGCAAGATAATCACTTGATTAATTTCAGGTGGTGACTGATTCAATGAAGCACAACTCTTAATTACCTATACCATATATATACACACACACACACACATTAAATAAAGGTAAAAATTGGCAAAAGTAATGGTAACTGTCGTGTTAAGTACACTTCATTAATCGATCTTTGACAATTGCCTTAACAACAATTAAACCGGTCTTCTAATTTAAGGTTTATCCTGTGTAATATACTGGGTTTGTTGCTGTTCTAATTTTAGGTTTATGGTACGCATTGTCATTGTGAGATAAGCTGCAGAAGCGGAAGTGGATGCATTCCACTGTATATTGTTCCTTTCTTCCTCACTAGCAGCAACAACTTCCTCCTTGAACCTCTTCCAATCGTTAGCACAATATCGGAGCAGGTAGCTGTAGTGTTTTCCAATGGCAGTTTTGTTGTGTAAGTATGGGATCTTGTTATGTGTTCGTTCAATTTCGATAAAACAAAGAGAATTTGAAGGATTTCCATTCATACTGTTGAGACACTCGGTGCAAATTTTTTGAAGGATTGCATTTTTTCGTGTAGAATATCCCGAGCTGATGTATGCAGAAAGAACTGATGTAAATAACGAGATATTTACAGTTGTACAATATTTTTGAAGGCAGAGGCTAGATACAATTTTTTTTTTTAATTATGAGGAGATTGTGCTTTTAATTCCTGCTTTTTATTAACTATTATAGTTTTTCTTCTTCTATTTGTAGCAACCACAGTGAATGCTACAAACTACTTGCCTTGTGACTGCTTTATCCCTTCACTGTTTATTTATATATTTCATAACCATCGACATTGTGATGGCAAAATGAAAATCCAAATTGGATACACCATTTTTGGACTGAGTTTAATAGTTCTGATAAGGATCATAGTATCACCGACACAATTAACCATTCAATTACATGCTTCAAGGTACATAATATATATATATTCAGAAATAAAACAGGGTGAAATACCACCTTTATGTGCATTCAGAAATAAAACAGGGTGAAATACCACCGTAGCTATAAGAGGCACTCATTAAAGGGTGATGTAGACAGTGAAGTGACTATTGTTTCTACTCCATCTGTTGTATGTTAATCTACATGAGGAAGAGTCTCAACAGTGGCATATCCTTTAGCATTCTCATACTTGCCAGTCCCTCCAATGATGGCAATGTGAGAAATAGGTGAGGCTGTCCTGTGAACTCCAAAATGTGCTGTCGAGGCTCAAGTGTGGCTGGTGCCATTCGAAGATCTCATGGAGTAAAATCCTTGTGCCTTGCAAAGAACAGATGATCCCAGTTCATGCACCTCAGTTATTTCATTGTCAACAACAGATTGAGCCAAAGGTGAGCTGGCGAAGGGACAAGCCAGCAGGAAGCCGTCCAGCTGTTACAAAAGGTTGGTTGTTAGTTTCCACCCATTGATTACGTTGTTGTTGCCACATTCTTTTGTAGGACAGTGTTAGCTTGTTGCTAATTGAGGCCTAAAAAGAGTGGATTATTTAACATGGCACTACAATAGCTTATTGATGAAATGACTATGGAAATATAGCAAGGGAAGAGAATGCACTTTGGCGGAAAGTAGTGTGTTTCAGTGATGGAGGTAGCTACTGGCACTGCACCGACGAACCTGATTCAGCCAGTAAATCTGCTGGAGGAGCCATGTGGAAGCAGGGACGGAGGGATCAGCAACAGGTGCTACGTTGGTATCAGAAGTAGTGACAGTAGTTGGTAACTGGTTACTTGGAAATGTGGCAATTGGTGCCACCACAGTAGCCACAACAGGATCAACCATTCGTGATGGATTAGACACCGGGCGTACATCATCAAGGATTCTTGCTGAGTTGACACAGCCAAAGCTGAGGGCTAGGAGCAAAATGCAGAAGGTCGCTTGGAGTGTGTTAGAGGTGAGTTGGGAAAGTTTAGCCATCTATTTTCTTGTGAAAAATTCTTGGATGATAGATGAGAACAAACAAATGAAGAGTTTAGTAGATGCTTGATTGATGAGGAAAGAGTGAAGGCTTCAATGATTAGTTTGACTATGAGGCGTTTTCTATAAGGAGTGATCGATACCCTTATATATATCTTTTGTTGCAAAACACCAAATCTGAAACTTCATTGTCAAAAGAGCAAGTGGTAATATATGATATTGATAAAGTAAGGTAGATTATTCAATCTCAAAAAAGGTAAGGAAGATTATTTGGACGCAAATCAAGGTAAAATGGCTAACATTTAATACTCTTTTTTCTTTGAATGAGCTTGACGGAAACTTTTAGGTGAAAGTCATGATTCTTGTGAACTTAATGATTCTTTACTTGTTGTCAATCAAAAGGAATGATACGAGCATGCACTAGTTGATTCTATTTGTGAAAATCATGTTGGAAAAAAATGGTGAATCTAAATAAGTCCCTCTGGCAATGAAATTATGCATGAATTGTAAGGTTGGAGAGTCACTTTCTGATTAAATGTGATGTTATTGATCATGGCTTTTCCTTGATACTAATCAAGCATTTGGGTAAAAATTAAACAGGTGCTTTCCAAGAGTAGCTTGTGACAAACTGGGACACAGATTCCACAGAAATTAAATCCTTTCTTCCCGTAGACATTTCCACAAACACTTGATGGCCATTACAGAAGCAGCAACCAAACAACAGGAGAGTAAATATGGCAGCTTGTTCTAGCAAAGGAGGGTGCCCAAGTGATTATGCACTATATAGCACTTTCAATTTTGGTAGTGTCGTTGATCTTCTATGTTTTCAGCTAAATCCACCAGCCTCTAAGTTTATAAGGCTGCATATACTAAAAATATTTGCTTCTCACTAAATAGATGTAATCAATATATTGTGGTGTAGTTTATCTCCTGTTTTGCTCCCTTTAAATAGATTTTAGCTTTAATTGTTACCTTGCTTTATCTGATTGATGAAGATGGAATCTTTGACAAACTGAAGGTATTTTTTTGTTTTTTATATTTCTGCTGAATTCAAGAAAACATCGGATCTTGCTGGAAACTTTTTCCCCTTAATATGAGTTATAACCAGTGGCAGAGCTAGGAATTGAAGAAGGGGATTGAAAAAAATAAGAATGTTACACTTCTGCTCTGAACATATAACCTAAAACAATTTTCTAACCCTTTTTGCCATTTCACTATAATTTTTCCTTATGCTAGATTCAACAATTTATTATGTATAAGCAAAAAATTCATATTTGCCCTATTTGCATTGTATAATTTCCCGACGAAGGGGATGAAATTGAACTCCCTTGTGCCCCTTAGTTTCGCCCCTAGTTATAACTAGCGGCAGTGCTAGGTGGAGGCAAGGGGGTTCAATTGATTCCTTTGTGCCGGAAATTATATTGTGCGATATGGGCAAAAACGATTTTTTGGTTATATATAACTCCTTGACATAAGGAAAGATCCTAATTTAGTGATAAAAGGAGATTCAAAAGTTGCTTTGGATTATAGGTTCAAATCTTAGATGTGATTCTAGTCTTTTTTTGAATCCTCTTATGTGAACTCCTTGCTCCTCTAATGGTTACAACGAGTCTGGTTGAGATGGAAGTGATCAAGCTCGGGAATATGAACCTAGCTTCCTTTTCTTTCGATCATTTGACAGAGCAGGATGAAGAAGGTGCATTTTATGATTTTTGTGTGTTTACAACATCTATTGCTTCTGACTAGATGGATAAAATGGAGGTGGGAGGAAAATACATAAGTAGAGCTAGCTTCCACCTGTCTTCTTCCCACTTTGAGTATGCCAATGGGGCAAGGCGGGGGAAGTCTTAGCAGGACGGGGCAGGATGGGCGTTAAAAATTATGAACTTTAAGGTTTTTAACTTAAGTTTTTCCTGATTTGATTCCTTTTAAAGTTTCCAATTCTTTTGGTTTATGCTAATAGTGGATGTAAAACTAGCATCTTTAATAAATTGATATTTTGCTTATCTCCCTTAAATGATAAAGAAAATGTGTTATAGAAAAATGATATTATTGAATGGTGATACATCAAAAGGAATTTTACGTAATAAAAGAATTACAACAACATCATACCCCGTGTATTCCCTCAGTGTGGGGTCTGGGCTAGTAAAAGAATTAGTAATGATAAAAAAAAAACAACAAAAACTAATGAAAGAAGAAAGCTTAATATGGCATAGTAGAATATAACATAATGGGATGGGGTAAGGTGAGATGTGTCTGGTGAAATCATACCTATCCCTTCCCATCGACATCCCTAACATTTTTTCTTCTTAAACTTGCTCCTATTTGCAAGGACGAAGCTGCCAAAATTTTGTTGTCTTGTCCCTTTCTTTACTTAATAGGGTGGTATGGGTTCAAAGACTTATAGCATATCCAGAGGCATGATGGTGATAGAGGGTAGGATGTAAGCGAGGGAGAGAGCAAAATAATAGGAATGTGCTCCATCTTTTGAAAACTGTAAAGGGTGATACAAGAGGAGGCTTGGTAGGTTGGGAGTGTCTTACGGTTTTGTAGTTCATTCCGTTGGTTATTTTCCCTCATGCTTAATGCTTTTTGGCTTAGTGCTTTTCGCCGACCTCAACTTGTTTGGGACCGAGGCGTAGTGGTAATAGTTGTTGTTGTTGTTATGCTTTTTGCATGTCTAGGTGTGTGATTGTGTTATACTATTAACATTTAACGCAACTTTTAATATACATGTGTGCCATTACAATAATGAGATGCTCACTGAATGCTTGTCGTTTATTTATTCATCAAGTAAAGCCAATTTCAATTTTTCTTGTGCTGGAGCTTTTTATGATTAATTTTCCCTGTTATTGTTTAAAGTTTCATTAGTATGTATATCCATTCAATGCTTTAGCTTTTACTTCCTTTCAGGTTACATAAGATGTTGACATTAACCACTTGAGTTTCCTCACTTTTCCTGAAAGCGACATTATCTTACCTGATTCACAAGATTCCTAGGCCTAAAGACAGTAGCTTTTGGCTTGTGGCAATTCAAGTTATTGCGAAGCTTCAATCTTTTGTTGTCCACTGTGGTAGTTACTATTTCCTTTCCCTTATAGGTGTTATACTTCAGACTCCAGTTTAATATCCCAAAACATTAAGAAGTTGTTTGGTTTGATGTATTAGCTCAAATAGTCATGGTATAAAAACTTGCATTGTTTTATCCATTGTTTGGTTACTAATTTCAGTCTCAACGTATCCAATCCATGTATAACTTATACACCAATTCATGTTTAACAATACCATGATTACGGTATACATTGATAAAGCATTCAAAATGTCAAAACTACCCTTGTGGATCTCCTCAAACCCTTTTCTAAACCCTTATTCAGTTTTAAACCAAACACAAGTTTAAGTTATACACTGTATATCCAATTTATAATACAATGAACCAAGTGCCCGATAAAAAATTATCTTTACATTACAATCACCTGCATTATTAATCCATGTATCACAATCCCAGTAACTTGTGTCTGAACCAAACAACCCTAAGGGGACTAGATTTTAATTTTCCATGTAATATTCATATTGGCTTCTGCAGATCTTCCTCAATTTTCCGAAGTTCAGAAAGAGGCATTGGTGGAGGTCTTGCTATCTATGGGCAGGTTATTTACTCTTCAATCCATAAACCGAATATGAATTGGTCTTCAAACTTCTTGCTTTTGCCTTTATCTGGTGTTTACTTGATTGTTTATTCTACAATATATACAGTCTTCCTCGCTTCCAGAATGGAGTGAAGGTCCATTTTATTTTGTTTGCTGTTGAGCTGCCATATTACACAAGTGTTCCAACTCTATTATATATTTGTGAAGTAAGTTTAATCTCTTTAAGAAATCATCAGAAACTTTTGTTCTTTCTGATTGATGAGATGATTATGTAACAATTAGCCTGATCAATATTTAATTGAGAAGCTGTAGAATTATGCAGCCTCCTCACTCCATCACCCGTTTCCTGGAAGAAAGTAATGGAATAGAAAACACCTGCAGATCTCCAGAGGAAAATAAAATATTGGACTGTCTTTGAATAGTACACCGACCTTGAGATAAGGTATAACTAAAACTGCCTGGTCGCTTGACCCTCCTAATGATGTGTGGCAGCTGAAATAAAAAGAAAAAACTCATCTACTGTGTCTTTTCTGTACTTCTCTTTCTTTGCCTCCTTCTCTCTCTCTCTCTCTCTCTCTCTCTCTCTCTTACTCTCTCTCTCCTTTCTACTTTTTTATCTTAGGAGATATTGAAAAACTAGCATTCAGAGGGTCTTTTTCTTTGTGCTATTATTGATGCAGGTCACATTGAAAACCTCATTTTCTTGTTTTGTATGATGTTTCTGGAGACGTCTGCCAACAATTAAATCCTATATTTTTCTTTCACTGATTCTCTTGGCCTGGATAGCTGGTGTTGCCTGTAAGAATCTTCAACTTGAGTTTTATAAACAAGTATCCTTTTGAGTTTCGTCTTGAAATATTAATATTTTGTTTAAAGATAATGAAAAATGAAAACATATGGGAAGTATGCCTTGTAAACCTACACTTTTTCAGTTGTAATACTTTAAGCATTTTAATTTTGTGTTTTACTATTTGGTTAGTCTATCTTTCAGTTGAGTCATGGCCAAACTTTGTGCAAGTGTATGAACAAATTATTTGACTTTCATTACCAAGTGAGAACTTACTAATTTTAACTCAATCTACAATAACGACAAACCCAGTACGTGGGGTATGGGGAGGATAGTGTCAACGCAGACTTTAGAGAGGCTGTTTCCGTTAGACCCTTGGCTCAATGATGTTAACTCAATCTAAATTTGGATAATTGGCTTTTATAATTGTTAGAAAATTGCAGAACGATTTTGATTTTCAATTGTTGATTGTTTTTCTTCTTCTCTTTTCAAAATGTCTCCTTGGCATGTGAATTAATTTATGTTACTTTCATTTGCAGTAATCCCCACTATTGATATTATAAGCTTTGCTACACATATTTATGTAAGAAAGCCTTTGTGAGATTAATACAAGGTTTGTTTGATGTAGTTATTTATATAATAAAGCCTCTAAATTACCTATGCCACATGGGGACTGCGTGGATCATATCTGTTATTGTCTTCATGCATTATATGTTTTAGCTTTGATTTCTTTTACTGGGGCATTGCATCGTGTGGAATTCAGATTTCATGAACTCAAAGAGCTTTGGAGATGAATTCTTGTCTCTGCAGCTTCCATTATTTTGTCCATTTTCTTTGTTTTGCCTCTTTTGTGGCATGTTTCCATTATGTTACTTCATCTGTGTGCTCAGCTAGGTGGAACAACTGATTAAGGTATAAAAGTTAAAAAGACTTGAGTAGTCTCGAATACCCATTTTTTCCCTCTATGGTCCAAGCGTCTAAACATAGTTCTCACATATCGGAAGCACAGGCAGTCCGTCATAATGCTGTGTGAAATATTTGTAATTTCTGTCAAGGAAAAATAACTGGAGAAAAGTTTTAGGTAAAGTGACTAACGTGATGCCATCAATGGGCTTGACTGTCATGACTGAGACACCAATCTAAAGTACTTTTTCAAGTGCTCCTCTCTATTTGGATAATAGAAAACGTACATATCCAATTTGTTACAAATAAAATCCTGTTTGTAATGGGTTGCTTATGTTATGAATGAGGTTCATGAGGATATATCATGGCTAGAAATTGCCTCTAGATTTTTGTTATTGGTTATGGTACAAATTTCCTGATCTTGTGCTATTTTGGTAATATGTGGGCATCAGAATCTTTTTGCTGATTGCCTACAGTATTTCTCTCGTTATTTCAACAGACAAGTCTCCTTGTGCTGGCATTCTTCTCTTTCTCGATTTCTCAACCTCTCGTATCACTTATGAGCTTGAGGAAGAAGGATCATAAGGAGTACACAACAATGAGTTAGGCATCAGGCATACATGATAGCGGGATTCTATTACAGAGGGAACTGGTGAGCATTTTATATCCCAACCAACCTTTTGATAAGCTCCTGCTGAACTGAAGGTTCCGGCAGTCCTTCATGACATCTGAGGACAGGTTTTATTCTTTCTCCTTTTCTAAAAAAATACCATATGATTTAGAACTGCGATGACAAAACATGGGGGCTCATATCTTTCCAACGTGATGGAATTGCATATGTTAAGCAGTGAACAGGAAGAGTAGGGAGCCTAAAATCCATATACCAATAGATTGAACAGAAGAGACATGTAGGAAGGTTACGGGTTCGAGCTGTGGAAACAACCTCTCGAGCTGTGGAAACAACCTCTTGCAGATAAGGCTGTGTATAATGTATATTAGACCCTTGTGGTCGGGCCCCTCTCTAGACTTCGCGCATAGCAGGAGCTTAATGCACCGGGCTGCCCTTTTATGCTCCAGCAGCCCGATTCTTCCGTTCCTAATGATACGAGCTAACGTTCCGGACAAAATTTTGCTGTGATGGATTAGAACATCCAGGGTGTATTTTACCATACTTTATATAAATCAATATGAAATACCTTTGATATCCATCACTGCTTTGTGAAAAATCGAAAATTATGATGGCGTCTATGCTGACAGCCCTAACCAGGAAAATGTAACTTACGGAAATGAATTAAGTATATTGCAGATCAATCATGCACCCAAGCGTGTGACCTAGTGATCATGAAGTTGGTGAAAACCATGAGACCAGCGTCCAGCTGAGATAATGCTCAGAGGTTTCTGACAAATTGCCTTACAGAGATGTTGCATGTTGGAATACAGTGAATCAAGCTGTTATCAATGTGGGAACTTGCCAAAGTACTTGTGCTGATGGGAGATTAGGAAGTAGCAAGTACCCTGCGGAATTAGTCGAGACGAGCACAAGCTGGCCCGGATATTACGGTTATAAAAAAAATAACTGTAGGAAAATATTTTAAATTATTGGGTTGAAGGAATGATGTTTGTTCTTAACCTTGATTTCCACCTTTATTCTTATTCCGTGATTTTATGTTCACAGTTCCTGGAGTTATCTTGTCGAATAAATTCTGATGCTTTCTTTGGAAAGTCCATTTAAATTTTGCTTGCCGACTTTAGTAGTTGTTTTACTAAACTAATATGAATTAGTTCTTTTAACAGAAGGATTTGAAGTTTGAAGAAATTCGTCCTCGAAAAGTGCAACTGAAGCACCAAAGGAACCTCTTTTCTGTTTTGTTGGTGTAGTTATTTAAAGAAGTTCCGTTTGTACATGTTACAATCCTATTTTCTCTTTTGATAGGAGTTGACAAATGCGACGAATAGAGTACAATTTTAGAACTTAGAACTATATTTGTGATATTCGGCTGCTTTTGTTCTCTGCAATTAATTATTAAATTTTATATGAATATTGATTATTTTGTATGTTTTTGGGTGTGTATTTGTATATATAGATATAGTGAGTTTTATATCTTTCCAATAATAACATACAATGATAAAGTTTTTTGGTTGTTTAAAGTTAACAAACAATTAGCAAAGTAAAACTGAAAGCACTTTTAACAATCTAAAGTTTGTAACGACCGGAATGACATTTAGTAACTAAAAGTATTTTAACGATTGGATTGAAATCTGGTCATACGGCTAGGCTATTAGTGATCGCTGATGACTTCAATTGTTTCGGCTGTTATTAGCTAATTTTCCTTGGTTCAAGTCTTTTCTTGTAATGATGCCTATGGTGTTCAAATGTGCCCAATTAATTATGGAAGAATTTGTGTACGGGTAAAATGGGGATAATATTACCCCCGATTCCCAATAAAGAAACGAGAGGGAAGCATGATCTGATGCAACCTCGAGCGAAGCCGAAGGATCCCTCTTTTCGGAGCCCGGGGGGATGAACGGTGCATCCGGGATTGGGCACGGCTAAACAACGGATCCGGACCAAGTAAATTTTTGAGACCCAAGGAAAAAGAGAAACGGTTGAGCATGACGAGCAGGGAGCCGTAATACTCGTCCTCAACCGGAAATTACAGCACAAATCCCGTCCGATATCAACTGCAGATCGACATTTACCGAAAAAGGTTTTTTTTACCTTATTTTGACTTGTAGTAGGATTGAAATTTCCCTACTATTTAAAGGGGAGAACTTTTTTAATTTTAAACCACTGTTGACACGCATATCAAAGCAATACAAGTTCAATTGTGTCTTCTAGCTATTATTCAAAGTGTTCTTCAGTTATTCTCTTTTTTAATTGCAACGGAGCTCATATCACGGGCTCGATCAGAGCTAGTTTTCAGTGTTCAACTTAAAACCAGGCTTGATTGTTCCATCGCGATTGGTTTGATCGTTTATTCTTTCTTTAATTTAAGAGGCCAACGACAAGAAGGTGGAAGCTTATAATTCCAAGGTCGATCAGATCCCAGAGCGCCTCTGATATTGAAGAGGCCGGATTCTAAAAAATTTATTCAGTAGCCTTTCCACCGAGTGCAGCGCCGAAGCCAATCCTGAAGCGATTCCGAATGCCCGACATTCCCAAGTATAATGGGACCACAAATCCAAAAGAGCATGTAACCTCCTATACATGCGCAATCAAGGGTAATGACCTGGAAGACGACGAGATCAAACCAGTGTTGTTGAAGAAATTTGGGAAAACCTTGTCCAAAAGAGCAATGATATGGTATCACAACTTGCCTCTGAATTTTATTGATTCTTTTGCTATGCCCGCGTAAAGGCCCATGCCGGCGCCATCAAGGTCGAGACGAGGTAGTCAGACCTTTTCAAAGTCAATCAAAGAGATAACTAGATACTTAGGGAATTCGTGTCGAGGTTCTAGATGGAACACATGGACCTACCCATGGTCGTGGATGATTGGGATGTTCAGGCGTTTACTCAAGGGCTCAACCCCCGAAGTTCTGTGGCTTCTCAACAATTGAAGCAAAACTTGGTGGAGTACCCGACGGTCACTGGGGGACCCTCTCGGGGTCTGTTTACCCCAACAGAGCGAATAATAGATCTAAGAGAATCATTGACCAGGAGCCAAGGCCAGAGTACAGTTTCAACCTGGATGCTGCAAGTATAGTGTCGGCTATAAGGCACATCAAAGAGACCAAGTGGCCTAGACCATTGTAGTTCGATCCCTCCCAGATGGACCATAACTTGGTGTGTAAGTATCACGGTACTCATGGTTGTATGACCGAAGATTTTCGACAGTTAAGGGAAGAAGTAGCTCGATTATTCAACAATGGGCACCTTCGAGAATTCCTAAGCTAACGGGTCAAAAATTATTTCAGAAATAGGAACGCCAACAAACAGGCCGAATAAGAGGAGCCCCAACACATGATCAACATGATCATTGGGGGAGCGGATGTTCCCCAAGGGCCAATGATAAAACGCACAAAAGTTTCTATCACAAGGGAAAAATGCACCCCGGATTATGTCTCGGAAGGGGCCATCTCGTTCAGCGATGAACACGCCGAGGGAATCATCCACCCTCACAACGATGCACTAGTAATATCCATACATATCAATAGATCTCGACTTAAACGTGTGTTGATTGTTCCAGGTAGCCTGGTCAACATCACCCGATGGAGGGTCGTAGAACAACTGGGATTGTTAGACCAAATCGTAGCAGCGGTCCGGGTATTAAACTGATTCAACACAGCGTGCGAGACGACGAAGGGTGAAATAAATTTACCGGTAAACACTGCCGGGACCACCCAGGAAACAAAGTTCTATATAATCAAGGGGGATATGAGGTACAATGCCTTGTTCGGAAGGCCATGGGTTCACAACATGAGAGCGGTGCCTTCAACCTTACATCGAGCGTTGAAATTTCCCACTCCAGGAGGAGTCAAAACAGTCTACGTAGAACAGCCGGCTGCAAAGGAGATGTTCACTATCGATGAAGTAATCCCAGTTTTCGCGGTTTCGACATCAAAAAGCAGGGAACTAGCTGAAGAAAAGGAAACCAAATAGCTATCAATGATACCGACCTCAACCGCACCGGAAACATAGGAGGAGCACATAGCGGACGGAGAGGATGATTATGGCATCCCAAGATCTTTTATAGCACCCGATGACACCAATGCCACTAAGTCAACAATCGAGGAATTGGAGTAGGTTATACTGATCGAGTACCTACCGGATCAAAAGTTATACCTAGGCACAAGATTAACTCCCGAGCTCAGGAAAAAACTTATTGATTTTCTTAAAGCTAATGCTGATTGTTTTGCCTGGTTCCATTTATATATGACAGGGATCCCACCGGAGGTAACAACTCACAAATTGAGCCTGGATCCAAAGTTTCACCCAGTAAGACAAAAAAGAAAAGGCCGCAGTCCGAGATCAAACACGCGTTCATCAAAGACGAGGTATCTAAACTTTTGAAAATAGGTTCCATCCGGGAAGTTAAATACCCAGATTGGTTAGCTAACGTAGTAGTCGTACCTAAACAAGGAAACAAGCTTATAATGTGTAGATTATAAGGTTCTAAACAAGGCGTGCCCAAAAGATTTATTCCCTTTGCCTAACATCAATCGAATGATCGGCGCGATGGCCAGACACGAGATACTGAGTTTCCTCGACGCTTAGTCCTGGTACAACAAAATTCAAATGGACCAGGGTGATCGAGAAAAGACTTCTTTCATAACCAAATTCGGAACCTACTATTATAACGTGATGCCGTTTGGGTTAAAGAATGCCGGTGCCACGTATCAACGCCTAGTTAACCGGATGTTCGAAGAACAAATAGGGAAATCAATGGAGGTTTATATTGACGATATGTTGGTTAAGTCCCTGCAATTAGAGGACCATTTGAAACATTTGCAGGAAACCTTCGACATATTGAGGAAGTACAACATAAAGCTAAATCCAAAGAAGTGTGCTTTCGGGGTTAACTCGGGAAAGTTCCTCAGGTTCATGGTATCTAACCGGGGAATAGAGATCAACCTGAACAAAATAAAAGCTATAGAAGATATCACCGTAGTTGACAACGTTAAGGCAGTACAAAGACTGATCGAGCGGATAGCCACGTTGGGCCGGTTTATTTTGAGATTGTCAGATAAGAGCCACCGGTTTTTCTTATTATTGAAAAAGAAGAACAAATTCTCTTGGACCCCGGAGTGCCAGCGAGCTTCAGAAGAACTCAAGAGATACCTATCAAGCCCTCCCTTGCTGCTTACTCCGAAGGCGGACAAATTTCTATATCTCTACTTGGTAGTTTTCGAGGTGGCGGTAAGTGGTGTCCTGGTCCGGGTAGAAGAGGGTGCGCAATTTCCTATTTATTATGTTAGTAGAGCACTATGCGACGCCAAAAAGGTATCCACACTCAGAAAAATTAGTGCTCACCTTATTAAGCATATCTAAGAAATTTAAACCATACTTTCTATGTCACCCTATATGTTTCGTTACCTCGTACCCGCTGAGGAACGTTATGCACAACCCGAGCTCTCAGGCCGATTGTCCAAATAGTCCATAGTAATTAGCGGGTATGATATCGAGTACAAATCCCAAACCGCCATAAAATCTCAAATTTTGGTAGATTTCATGGCCGACTTTTCGTGGCCTTGATCCTCGAGTTTGAGAAGGAATTACTACTCACTTCGGGGACTAGCTCGAGGATCTAGACCCTATTCACGGACAGTGCTTCCATCGCAAAGGGGTCCGGGCTAGGCATCATACTAAAACAACATACGGGTAACGTAATAAGGAAGTCTATTAGAACTATAAATTGACTAACAACGAAGCCGAATATGAGGCTATGATTACAGGTCTAGAACTGGCTAAGAGCCTGAGGGCCGAGGTGATCGAGGCCAAATGTGACTCCCTCCTTGCCGTCAACCAAGTTAACGAGCATTTGAATTAAAAGGGGAACAAATGTTGAGATACTCGGATAAGTTGCAGGTAACATTACACTAATTCAAGGAATGGACTTTACAACACATACCTCGGGATCAAAATAACAAGGCCGATGCATTGGCGAATTTAGGGTCGTTAGTCGAGTTCGATGAATTCCACTCTGGAGCAGTAGTACAGTTGATGAAATCGGTGGTAGAAGAAGGACACACCGAGGTGAACTCGACAAGCTTGACTTGGGACTGGAGGAAAAAATACATAGACTACCTGGAGAAAGGGAAATTTCCATCGGACCCCAAGGAGTCAAGGGCCCTACATACTCGAGGGAAAATTGTACAAAGAATCCTTTTTCGGGCCACTAGTTAGGTGCTTGGTCCAGAAGAGACCGACTATGCCATGAGAGAATTACGCGAGGGTACTTGTGGGAACTATTTGGGAGCGGAATCCTTGGTTCAAGAATTGATCAGAGCTGGTTATTATTGGAACGAGATGGAGAAGGATTCAAAAGACTTCATACAAAAATTCAACGAGTGCCAAAGACACGTCTCGATGATTTATCAACCAGGAAAAATGCTTTACCTGGTCCTATCGCCATAGCTGTTTATGAAATGAGGGATGTACATCGTCGATCCCTTGCCATAGGCACCTAGTAAAGCCCAATACATACTACTCATGACCAATTATTTCTCCAAGTGGGTCTAAGCATAGGCGTTCGAATAGGTTCGGAAAAAATAGGTCATCAACTTTATATGGGATCATATAGTATGTCGATTCGGGATACTGGCCGAGATCTCTTGCGACAATGGGAAGCAGTTCATCTATAACAAGGTAAGTAAGTTTCTCGAAGACCACAAAATTAAAAGGATCTTGTCAACACCTTACAACCCTAGTGGGAACGGTCAAGCGGAGTCAACAAACAAAACTATACTCCAAAACATGAAGAAGAGATTGACCGATTCGAAGGGAAAGTGGAAAGAAATCTTTCCAGAAGTCTTATAGGCATATCGAATGACTTTAAAGTCAAGCACCGATGCAACCTCATTCTCTTTAGTCTACGATGTAGAAGCTCTAATCCTAGTCGAAGTAAGAGAACCAAACGTAAGGTTCCAGTACGCTACCGAGGCATCAAATGGTGAGGCCATGGATGCGAGCTTGGACTTATCGGATGAAAGCGAAAAGCCGCCCTCGTCCGATTAGCTACCCAAAAGCAGCGAATGGGGAGATAATACAACTGAAGGCTAACCTTCGACATTTCCAAGTCGGGGACTTGGTATTAAGGAAAGTTACACTACACACCAAGAACCCAAACGACGAGAAACTAGGCTCGAACTGGGAAGGTCCATATAGAATTGCCGGTATAACCGGGAAAGGTTCATATAAGCTCGAATCAAGGAACGGTATACATCTACCGAACAACTAGTGGCACACTTAAATCAGTACCACTGCTAGGGTACGAGTACAATTTCCTTTGAAATTTTTTATGCTTTGGACTAACTCATGTAGGTATCCAGTCGAGGATAAATTTGAAAATTAGGTCTGAAAGCACGTGTTGTATTCTTTTTCCCTTGGACCGATTTTTCCTGAAGTGGGTTTTATGGAAGGATTTTTAATGAGGAAACAGTAAAATGTCCTACCTTAGTTTTGAAGACTGGCCTGAGGACGGAATTGCTGACCACCCATACTGGACCGATAGTATTTGAGCCCTCACAAGCTCAGTCTCGAATATTTATTAGAAGGCATTCTTATTTGATATTATGAGCCAAGGCTTGAGTATTAGAATTCATTGTAAGGGAAAAACGGTTATACAAACCGTACCCGTGTAGCTCATTCTTGCCATGGCAGAAAGCTTCTGCGCCTTCGATCATGAACTCTACATGCAAAGTAATGAAAGAAATTTACCCTCTATATTTCATCAATTTGCATTTGCACCATCGAATCAATTCGTTAAGTTATTTAGAACAAATAATGGGTCCAAAATCCTAGAGCCCACGGACCTCCCCAAGTCGGGGACTGTTGTCCGATAATAAGATCGGACAGTTCGGGCTATCGAATCCCGGAGGCATCGAGCTTATTAGTCAGGAGCCAAACATGAAAGGCTACGACCAACTTAAAACGGCTCGGAGACGTCCGAGTCCGTACTTAGAAAGTAAGGTCCTTACTGTTACGCGGCACCTTCCTGAAGTTCCTTGGAAGGGCGACGTAAGGCTAGGCAACCGATGTCAGTACGGTTGCTGTCCGCCAACTGAGGTCCCCTTCGTACGCTAGACTAGATTGTCAGTGCCGTACGGGAAAACCAATGTCATGAGAAATTGAAAGAGAGCAGAAAAGAGAATTGAGAATGAAAGAAAGCTTGATTGCATTGAATGAAAGCTATTACAGAAAACAAGACGGTGTCAGGGGGAGAGACACCAGTACAGAGAATTGTTTGCTTGCTTGAAAGTTTTGATTGCTTGGTCCCCCTTAATAATGCTTAAAAAAAATAAACCAAAGTTACATGACTAGACCTATGAAAGCTGGAAAATCATACTTAAAGAAAAATGCAGCAAAACTACTCTATATTTACAATGAAAAGGACTTAGTCTTCTACAAAGCAGCAGCAAGTCCGTTGGCAGTAACTTTGTCTTTAGCATCAGGGGCTGCGCGCGCGGCATTGTCTGCGCGCGCGGCGCTGTTGGCTTTTGCCTGTGGCTGGGCGCTGGCGATGGCTATCGGTGGGGCGACAGAGGCACATGCGCGCTTGTCACTTGGAGCTGCCGAGACCACGGGGCCGACCGTGGCGACGGGCGTTGGGAGGCTGGCCAGGACGCCACGGGGCGCGTCCAAGGGATCATGGGGCATGGCTGGAAAGCCGCCCATGACATTCTCCCCCACCTGAGTTGGCGACGTCCTCGGCGCCTTCCTTGCAAGGTAATCATCAATCAGGCTCTTGTAGGCTTTGAGGTTTGTTCCCCTCTCCCAAGTATTCTCCTCTGCATCACATCCCTGCCATTTCACCAAGAACTCCTGGTGATCTTTTCTTGAGGCGTGAATCACTCGATCATCAAGAATTTCTTCAGCACGCCTTTTCCCGGTTGAATTGGGGCCTCGAATACTTGGTATTGTGAGTTGGCTTCGTGAAGGATCCTCCATATCTTCCCGAAAAGGTTTCAGGAGACTGACATGGAAAACAGGATAGATTTTCCACCAAGCTGGGGTATCCACCCGGTATGCAACTTTCCCAATGCGCCTTTCAATGGACAAGGGTCCAATATATTTTTGCAATAGGCGAGGGTCATGGACCCCTGCAAACAAGTACCACTTTGGGATTTTGACCATCACTTTGTCTCCCACCTGGTATTCCACAAAGCGGCGATTCTGATCAGCATGCCTCTTCATCCGCTTTTGGGCTTTGACAAGATAGCTCTGCACTATCTCCAAATTTTGCTTCCATTCTTTTGAGAAGCTAGCAGCCCGAGGAGATTTTGACATGTTTGGTGCGTTCACTGTGTGTGGGAGTAGCGGTTGCTGTCCGGTAACAATTTCAAAAGCGCTTTTGTTGGTACTTGAGCTCTTTTGTGAATTGAAACACAGTTGAGCAGCATCCAGAAGCTTCACCCAATTCTTCTGCGATCCGGTCACAAAGTGCCGGAGATATTCCTCTAGCATGCCATTGAATCGCTCCGTCTGGCCATCAGATTGCGGATGAAAACTCGAGCTATGACTCAATTTTGACCCGAGGCACTTAAAGAGTTGGGTCCAAAAATTGCTAGTGAAGCGTGAGTCGCGATCACTAACAATGTCTTTAGGCAAGCCCCAATACTTGACGACATGAGAGAAGAATAGTCGAGCTGTATCTTCTGCTGATATATATTGTAGGGCTGCTATAAAGGTAGCATACTTGGAAAACCGATCCACCACAACCAAGATAGTTGTGAGATCTCCGACCTTGGGCAATCCGGTGATGAAGTCCAGGGAAATGCTTTCCCAAGGTCTTTTTGGTACAGCTAGTGGTTCCAAGAGCCCTGCCTGCGTCAAGCGGTCTGACTTATCTTTCTGGCATACTAGACAAGTCTTCACATACTGAGCGACGTCATCGACCATTTGAGGCCAATAATATGCACGGCGAAGTAATGCCATGGTGCGTTCCTCGCCAGGATGACCGGCCCTCAAAGTATCGTGGCATTCTGCAAGAAGAGTCCGTCGCAGATCTCCTCCTTTAGGAACATAAAGTCGGTTCCCTTTCACCTTCAGGAACCCATCTTCGGTGTAGAACTGGCGAGTCTTGCCCTGTCCTACCAAATCAACCAAATACTGTGCAGCAGGATCCTTGATGAGTAGATCCTGTATCTGGTCTTTTATGGTGGTGGTTACTTCGCTTCCCTTTAGGGCGGCGAGTACACACATCGATGCTAGATCAGCTCTCCGACTGAGTGCATCAGCAACATGATTGGTCTTTCCACTTCGGTACTCCAGGTTGAAGTGAAACTCCGCTAGGAGTTCCTGCCACCTAGCCTGTCGTCCATTCAGCTTTGGCTGGGTCATAAAATGGCTAACGGCTGTGTTGTCTGTCTTGACCACGAATGGGGCTCCCAGTAGATAATGCCTCCAAAGGCGTAAGCAATGAACGACAGCCAATAGTTCTTTCTCATGGGCGGCATAGCGCCGCTCTGCATCCTTCAGTTTCCGGCTCTCGTACGCTATGGGATGCCCTTCTTGTAACAATACTCCACCAAGTGCATAGTCGGAGGCATCCGTTTGCACTTTGAATGGCTTGGCCAAGTCAGGGAGGGCCAAGACTGGGCTACTAGACATAGCCATCTTCAATGCGTCGAAGGCCTCTGCCCGCTTGGGGCCCCAATCCCACGAGGTGGCCTTCTTGAGAAGTTCTGTCAGCGGCACTGCAATGAGGGAGTAACTTTTCACAAACCGCCGATAGAAGTTGCATAGGCCAAGGAACGACCTCAAGGAATGTATATCCTTAGGAGGCGGCCATTCTGTAATGGCCTGAATCTTCTGCTGGTCCATCTTGATCCTCCCTTCCTCGATGACATGTCCGAGGAAGTCAATTTGTTTCTGAGCAAAGGAGCACTTGGATAGCTTCGCATATA
Source organism: Nicotiana tabacum (assembly GCF_000715075.1). Lineage (NCBI taxonomy): Eukaryota > Viridiplantae > Streptophyta > Magnoliopsida > Solanales > Solanaceae > Nicotiana > Nicotiana tabacum. Next base: position 12,063,933 of record NC_134097.1, on the reverse strand, counting down.
ATTCGTGCTCCCGCAATCGGGCTAGGACCTTCCGCAAATGCTCCAGGTGTTCTTCTAGTGTCTGGCTATATACCACAATGTCATCCAAATAAACCACGACGAATTCATCAATGTATTCTCGGAAGACTTGGTTCATCAAGGTGCAAAATGTGGCTGGCGCGTTAGTCAAGCCAAAGGGCATAACCAGGAAGTCGTACGACCCATATCTTGTCACACAGGTCGTCTTGTGCTCATCACCATCGGCAATCCGAACTTGCCAATAACCTGTCCTCAGGTTTATTTTGGTGAATATCATCGCACCACCCAGTCTATCAAACAAGTCTGCCATTAGCGGAATAGGGTACTTATTTTTCACGGTGATTTTGTTTAGAGCCCGGTAATTCACGCAGAGTCGTAAACTACCATCATGTTTCTTTTGGAATAGCACAGGGGACCCGTATGGGGACTTAGAGGGCACAATGGTCCCTGTGTCTAGCATTTCCGTCAATTGTCTCCGAAGCTCGGCGAGTTCGGGTTGTGACATTCTGTATGGCGCCCGGGCAGGTGGCTTCGCACCCGGCACCAACTCAATCTCATGGTCCATAGTTCGCCTAGGCGGAAGACGCTTTGGCATGTCTTGTGGCATGATGTCTTCAAATTCCAGAAGTAACTCCTTCACGGGTGCAGGAATGGGACCCGAGGAGCGTTCTATATCTTCCATGCAGAGAGTAGCCAGGAACGCGGGTTCATGTCTTTTTACCCCCTTCTTCAACTGCAAGGCCGAGATGTTCTCGGCTGCCATCTTCATGGGAATGCACGGAATAATGCAGGGCTTGGCCCCATTTGCCCCCATCATCAGTAGCATATCTGCATACGGTGCGGGCATGGTATTGGTCTATCTCAGGAATTCCAACCCCACGATTAACTCAAAGTCATCTATGATCACTACGCGCAGGTTCAACTTTCCTTCATAAGGGCCAAGCTTCACTGGTACTTCTTTGGCTATTCCACCCACTGGTTGAGGTGGTGAGTTGATAGCCTTCACACGACCTTTGCCCTTTCCTACAACTAGTCCAAGACGCTCCACCTGAGTCGAGGCTAAGTAGTTATGGGTGGCACCCGTGTCTATCATTGCCCGAATGGGCTTGCCATTTACCTTCATGTCAACGAACATTAGGGTCCTCTCTTGATGAGGAGGAGTCCTCAAATTCGCCTTCTTATTTCCTTTCTTGGTAATTGGACAGGGGTCCTTCTTCTTGCGGATACCGGCACTGGTTCCTGCTAAGGGCTCAGAAATGGAGCCAACAATTGCATTGAATGCACCTACTGGCTCGGTCTGGTCCGCATCATCGGCGTCGTCATCCGTCCCATCCTCAAAAGCTTGATGGGCATTCATCTGTGCATGTGGACATTCATTATTCCAATGTGGTCCGCCGCAATGGCGACATCCTGAGGGGGGCTTCCTCCCCCGATCATTGTTGTTAGATGCAGCACTAGTACTGCCGGAAGAGGGAGTCTTGGATTTGGGTGCACTCCGGTCTCCTCCACTTCTGCTAGGGCCACTAGGTGTTTGGTTGGCCCCCTTTGTATCCTCCTCGGATAGGCTGTTGAGGCCTATCCTTCCGGGCTTCCACTTGGTAATCCCCAAGGCACTCTGCTGCTTGGATTGCCTTAGGCAACGTGTCTACCCTTTGTCTCTGCAACTCCATCCGGGCATAAGGTTTCAACCCTTCCAGGAAGGTGAAGAGTTTGTCTTTGTCCCCCATGTCACGGATGTTCAGCATGAGCGCGGAGAATTCCCGCACGTAATCTCGCACTGATTTGGTCTGGCGGAGCTCTCGCAACTTTCTCCTGGCATTGTACTCCACATTTTCGGGGAAGAACTGTAGGCGTATGGCTGCCTTCAGTTCCGCCCATGTGTCGAGGGCATCTTCACCTGCCTTGATGGCTTCGTACTTCACCCGCCACCAGAGTTTGGCATCACCCTGAAGATACATGGCAGCAGTTGCTACCTTCTTAGCTTCTTCCAGGCTTCCCACGAAATCGAAGTATTGCTCGATGTCGAAAAGGAAATTTTCCACTTCTTTGGCATTCCGAGCTCCACTGTATGGCTTTGGCTCAGGAATTTTCAGCTTTTGTGCCATGGGGGCGAGGTTCACACCACCCCCAAATTGGTTTCCGCCTCCTTGAAGTAGGCCTTGTAAAGCAGCATTGAAAACATTGAGCTGGCCTGTCAAGTTGTCAATGGTTTGTTGCATGGCAGTCACCCTGTCTGCCTCTTGTTCCCTATTGGCTAAATCCTCGGCACGCTCCTGCTGGAGGACCTCAAATTTACCAAAAATTTCAGCTGCCTCTGTGGCTGCTGTTTGCCGGTCTCCTTCAGAGTCGCGGCTGATGTTTTCTATGTCAACTTCGGCCTGGATGAGTCTGCGGTCCAGGTCGTCCAACCTTTGCACTAGGCTGGTCTTTAGATCGGGCACCATTTCCACGATGGGCCGTAATGCGTCAACTGTTCCCTCAAGGGTCGCGATGCGATCCCCATAATTCACCATGGTCAGAAATGGTGGTAATTGCAATGTAATCCCTCGTCCGATGTCGAGCCTAGGCTCTGATACCAACTATTACACGGCACCTTCCTGAAGTTCCTTGGAAGGGCGACGTAAGGCTAGGCAACCGATGTCAGTACGGTTGCTGTCCGCCAACTGAGGTCCCCTTCGTACGCTAGACTAGATTGTCAGTGCCGTACGGGAAAACCAATGTCATGAGCAATTGAAAGAGAGCAGAAAAGAGAATTGAGAATGAAAGAAAGCTTGATTGCATTGAATGAAAGCTATTACAGAAAACAAGACGGTGTCGGGGGGAGAGACACCAGTACAGAGAATTGTTTGCTTGCTTGAAAGTTTTGATTGCTTGGTCCCCCTTAATAATGCTTAAAAAAAATAAACCAAAGTTACATGACTAGACCTATGAAAGCTGGAAAATCATACTTAAAGAAAAATACAGCAAAACTACTCTATATTTACAATGAAAAGGACTTAGTCTTCTACAAAGCAGCAGCAAGTCCGTTGGCAGCAACTTTGTCTTTAGCATCAGGGGCTGCGCGCGCGGCGCTGTTGGCTTTTGCCTGTGGCTGGGCACTGGCGATGGCTATCGGTGGGGTGACAGAGGCATATGCGCGCTTGTCACTTGGAGCTGCCGAGACCACGGGGCCGACCGTGGCGACGGGCGTTGGGAGGCTGGCCAGGATGCCACGGGGCGCGTCCAAGGGATCATGGGGCATGGCTGGAATGCCGCCCACGACCAACTTAAAACGGCTCGGAGACGTCCGAGTCCGTACTTAGAAAGTAAGGTCCTTACACATGATTAAAACCTATTAAAAAAGGCCATCCTCGGCAAAACACCATTGTGTCCGATTGAAATATTCAAGTATCTTAAAGTCTTCATTTTTTATTAGATATTTCGAAGCCTAAGCAACTCAGAGTTGTCATTGAAACCAGGCCTAATTCGGGCTTTGGGATAATGAGCACTCTAAATTATGTCCAATTTTATGCTAAGGAATTAATGACATTCTTCAAATAAAGAGTTGCAAACGGATACTGAAAGTAAAAGACACAGTATAGACGAAAGGAATTTTTTATATATATTCCAAAAATATTTACAAAGGCACGATAAAACGGCCTCAAAATAAACAAAAAATAAACTAAGGTATCTCTGCCTAGTCTTCGCCAGAGCCCGATTCACTGGCGAAACCCTCGGGCTCATATATCTCTTTAGCCTCGGCCTCGAGCCTTCTTAGCCTCTTCAATCTCGACCGATAGATCAAACCTCTAGGCGTGAATCTCCTCGAGGGTATCCCTCAGGGATAACCACTTTATATATTCGGCCTTTTGTTATTAAGTGGGCCTCGGTTATCTCCATGTCGTTCTTCTATTGGGCGAGCATATCCTGGACCTCAGAGGAATTGGTTAAAGCTGCCACTAACTTGGACTTCAACGCGGTATACTCCCGGCCGAGGGCATCCCATTCTGAGATAGCCGAACCCAGTTGTGCTTGGAGCTTATCATTCAGTCGAGACCATTTGTCGGCCTTATCCTTCATCACCCTAACCTGGTCCTTGACCGATGCCAACTCCTCTTTGGTAGCCTCCTTTTCCAAGGCCAAAAGATCCATCCTGCTCCTCAACGCCTCGACCAAAGCTTTGAGCTCGTTCATCTAGGCCCGGAGCTGGTCGATTAGGTCTATCATCTCTTGGACCTGCAAGGTTGCGGCGTTAGCTATTACGCTTAACCTCTCGTTATTAATCTCAAATATCCTTACTTTCTCGACTAGTACGGCATGCTCCCATTTCATCGACGAGGCCTCCATTTGAGATTTTTCCAGCTCTGCTTGGAGAATGGGCAGGTCCTTGAGGGCCTCGTCCCTTTTCTCACTGAGAGATTTGTACATGTCCTTCTGCTGAATCTGCTCCTTAAGCTCAAACTCGAGCTGGATCACCTCTATCCAAAACCAATGAAAGCTTTCATGTTGAAGCACCGAGGCCTGAGAAACAAATTGATGAGATCGTGAAGATACGCTAAGGTTAAATGAGCTACACGAAGGACACAGAGAAAGAGAAGCATACCCGGTTCAGTGCCTGTTGTGCCTCGTTGAAGAGGCTCGGTGCACTCACCTCGTTCATCTTTGCCTGATCCTCTTCGGTCACCAAGCATCGAAGATAGCTGGCAACACCAACAGGTACGAACAGCACCCGAGTATCCGCCGAAATCGTAAACACGACCGTTCTTTTGCTGTCGGGATCCAAGATCAGGGCGGGGAACTACTTCACCAGCTCCGGCTTGAGCACGGCCCGCCTCACTCCTACGACACATCTTTTTTTGGGATCTCCAGGTGACCGAACTCGGAGTAGTCCTCCAATGCACCGATGTCCATGCCATCAAATGAACAGGTTGAGGGCCTCGTCTGCGGCCCGTGATGTCTCGTTTGGTTTCTCTTTGATGGCTTGAGCCTCGTCAAATAAAGACTATGTGTGAGACGGCGACTTCGTGATGTCAAGGACACTGAAAACTTCTCTTGGAGTAGGAGTGGCTTCTCGGGAGGCCGTAGACACTAGCTTTCCTTCGGGCTTCCGAGCCAAAGAGGGTTCGACCTCCCGGTCACTTCCCCCTGATTCTTCCCGATCTTCTTCATCAACGGCCAGCCAATGGGAAACGAACTCGAAATCGTCATCTTCAGGGTAGTCCCTAAGCCGGTAAAAGGATTCGGGGTCTGGTACCCTTTCTCTGATACTTTTCTTGTTGCTCTTTTGGACCCGGACTACTATTCTCTTCTTCTTGGCCTTGGCGTCCGCATTCGGTGAACCCGAAGACTTTCTCTTTCTTCACCTTTTCTCCTCCATCTTCGCAGCGGCTTCTGGCTGTCCCAAAGCGGAAAGTTATCGGGTGAGGACGAAGCCTCATCCTAGTCCACTGCCCAGAGCTCAGTGGTCTTTGGCAAACCTGTTAAAGGAAATGAAGGACTTAGTGAAATTGGCAATTGAATATAAAAGGAAACTTGGTTGGGGGGAGAGCACTCACCATGGGAACGGGCCTCCCAATTGCCATTCGGGAGTTTGCGCCATTCACGCTCGAAGTACGATATCTGTTTGCAAATCCCCTCGAACCACTATTTGAAGCGGGGAACTGCATTAGAGACTCGGGCAACCACTGCACGATGATAGAACCAGGCGATGAGAAAGGAGAACAAAAATCCAAAAAGAATTCTAAATACTCAAAAAGGAGAGGAACTTACAAGCTAGATTCCACTTTTTAGGGAACTGTTGGAACTTGGGGAGAATGAGATCCTCGGTTTTCACCCAAATGAATCTCCCCTGCCAGCCTCGATCCCTATCTTCGTTGATGCTCGATATAGAGTTTTCTTTACCCGACGAACGAGCTTGATTAATCCCCTTTGAAAGATTCAGGGACTGTAGAGACGAAGCAGATGGTTAAAGGTAAATTGGGGTGCCTTAGTGTTATTGAAGGAGTGGCGGAGGAGGATCACGATCCTCCAAAAAGACAGCTGAATCTGCCCGAGGCAGACTCTCGTACCTTTTGCAAAAGTCGAGGACTATGGTATATACCGGGCCAAGTGTGAATGAGTATGTATAAATACTTAGATACTCCTCCACATGTTTGGTGATGTCCTCATCAGGACCAGAGATGAGCACTTCTTTGCCCTCCCACTTGCAGTCCTCCCGAACCGTAGAGAGCATATCCTCGGTGATAGAGCATATGTACCTCCACACCTCCTCGCCTCGATCCCCTTGTCTGGAAGCTTTTTCGACCTTGAAGTCATTTTCTATAGAGCAGCCTCTGGGGATGAAATTCTTTAGAGAAGGTTTCCGGTCCACTTCAAGTACGACCACCTCAGCATCCATGACTAGGTTAGAAGTTGAAGGGACAGACTGTTAGGGCATAAAATTCGAAGTCTTCGCCATCGAGTTATGGGAAATATGAACGTATGAAGGCGGGTATGAAGATTTGAAGATGAGGATGAAGGTTTGAAGGTCAAAATTGATTATTCAAGGATGAAGTATAACGATTTAAAGTTGGGAAGATGAAGCTATGAGGATTTGAAGAACAATGTATGAAGATTTGAAATGGTTAAGAGCATGAACGGTGCATCCGGGATTGGGCACGGCTAAACAACGAATCCGGACCAAGTAACGTTTTGAGACCAAGGAAAAAGAGAAAATGTTGAGTGTTGCTCCCAAACGCACACGCAAGTATACATGGTCGTAAGAGTAATAAAATGATAAGTCGAGTGTCGAACCCACAGAGACTTGTAATAACTATCCATTAAATTCACCAAGATTGTTATTTAGTCAAGCCGATTCGAGTTCAAGAGTGTGATTATACTAAACAATAATTCTAACTAGTAACTAAATTATCAAGCAGCAAAATAATTGTTGTGTTTTCTGTAGTGACAAATATTCTAGGGTTGTGATCGATTCATCAATCCTATTGTGTTCTAGTTAACTCTCCCTTTCATACAATTCACTCATGGTTGCTAATTAATTGAACAATTGCTCTCATAGCCTTCTCCTGAAGAACTACTCGCCTATTCAAAATAGATTAATGCCTATATTCTTATGAAATCAATCTATTAAGAATGCATTAAGATTACAATATTTAATTAAGTATGGTGACTAGGTATACTCCTATCCTAACCACAAATCCGCCCCCTCTTAGAGTTAAGATCGTGCTCTCTTCAATTTTTCTCTAATCTAAACATGACTTTCCCAAGCATAGCATAGATAGTAAATAGAACCTATCTGCTGGCCAGAAAATTAAGCAATTAATCACATAATTGAAGAAACAATCGTATATTGGTGAATTATAATCAAGGTTAAGTCAATGTTAAACAACAATATTCACGGCTAAATCACAACCGCAAAACTATGGGTTTTAGCCACTCATGATAGTATCAAACAAATTCATAAGTGTTGGATAATTGAAAATACTAAGAAAAGATGAAGAAAACTGAGAACTCCTCGCTCCCAAATGTTTCTCGTGTGTATTTTTCCTTCAAAGTGGCGTCTCTCCTCCAAAAATAAACTTAGTCTTGCTTTTATACGCGTTGGGTAGGTGTAGGGCTGAAATAACCTTGTCCCAGGCAAACTTGGATAACTTTCCCATCACCAGCGTCCAGCCCAGTGCCCCACGCTGGCCCTAGCGCTGGCTTATTGATGTTTCTGCCACTAGCGTCACATGTGGCGTGGAGGGCTGCCTGTGCGCTGAAAATCTAACTTTTTCCGTTTTCCTCCGTTTTGGCTCTAATCTCGTACTTTTCGTCCCCAATTGTTTTCGGATGATTCCTACACATAAAAATACCCCAAATCAATATAAATCAACATATTTTACATTCGAAATCCATGAAACACGAGCAAAATATGAGGCAATATACATATAAATATATATACTTTAAGCTAAATATCAACACCCCACACTTAGACTCTTGCTTGTCTTCGAGCAATGGGACTAACAACTCTATCCCAACTACATACAAATCTCAAATATAGAGGAGCACTTCAATTTTTAACCATACACTTTACCCTTGACTATGATCGATACCGACAATCAAGGATGAACATACAAAATTCACATTCTTCCCGTTTTAAACATGCTCAAGTATAACATTTCAATTCAAACAACCTATCCGTAACCACCCAACCTCAAAAGTCGACTCGTGACCACTAAGCACTCTCAACTAGTGCACTTACCCAACAAGAGAAGTTTACAACATTACCAATCATTCATGAGATCATGTGCCCTCACCAACAAATGAAAGATTGAATATAAAATAGTCCACAAATTCAATTATGCTTTTGAATATAAATTAAGGACATCATACAATTGAACAAAATTTGCTCACTCTCGCAAAGAATTCATACGCATCTCGTGGTCGTACCATAAGCTTTTCCATAATGTACATCTCTACTAATCTAAGCTAGCCAAATTTAGGATCAACTAGGACTTTAAGGTTGTAATGTAGGCTAAAGGATGTGTATGATACATTTAGGAATAGTGACTAACCCTCCTAAGCACTTTAATACACTATACTCACAATTGCACATATTCTTCTCAACCAATTCACTTTCCACAAACCATATACAACATAGCCCTTATTTTCGTTAAGCACTTCTATACTCCCACTAGCACAAATTAGTAAGATTAGGAGATGTGCATTGTTTTCTACATACTTTGACTATCATTTTTTTTTATCTTCTTGAAATTCTTCTTTTTCTTTCTCTATTTTTTTGTTTTTTTTTTATTTCTACACACACTCCATACATTAAAGTTCATCAGCTAGTGACTTTTGATTTCAACTTTAGTGCAGCAAAGGGCCCTTCCATGGTTCCACTCAAAAGGGACTCCCCAATCTCTCATCTTACTTCTTTTTAGCGACTAAGAGCCTTAGGAGGTAAAGGTTCAACAATCTAAAATTAAGAATAAAATAGGGGGACGGCTTGTAATGTGGGTGCCAAAAGAAAGGTCTATAGGCTCAAAGGGGCTAGCAATAGAAAATTTTATCTCCAAGTGACAAGCATATCTATGCTCTAGCAAGAAACGCCTACGTCATCTCCTAGATTAGCACAATTTAACAATTTTGCTTTGATTAATACATGGGGAAAGTTCTAGACTACACAAGATAGCACAGAGAATTACAATTCCTCACACACATTGCACATGACTCAATTAAGACGGTCTTGTTCAACTCTCAAGTCAAGCAAGTACATATAATTGAGAAATTTAATCATGCACCATGTGGCATACAAGTCGAACAACTGAGAAAAAGTATCACAAAATAGGCTATTTACTTAACTTAGACGTCACAATTCAAACCAAATGCATAGGAAGGTAGAATGTATGTCATAGCCTAATGTGCCAGCACCAAACATCTCACTAGGTATCTCAGAGCAACTCAGTTTCTTCCTAACTTACTCCTAAAAAATAATAAAGTACCCGGTTCGATCTACACCCTTGGAAAAGGACTGGCGCCCAAAGAAAAACCAAGGGATACTACCTAACTATCCTAAAAAAAATCTTTTTGGCATTTTTAATCGGACTTTATCCCTCAAGAAAATTGTCCAACAGATCCATCGTCGAGAAAAGTCTGAGCTTTTATGATACATTTTTTTTTCTTTTTGCATTTTTGTATTTTTTTTCTTTTTATTTATTTCCAAAACAAACTAGACAAAAAACTAGACTAAGTAAAACTAATAAAAGAAACAAAGTGATACAATTTATACTAAGTACATCGCAATTAGTAGTCCTCCCACCCCACACTTATTTTACGCATAGTCCTCGATGCATGATCATAGATAAAAATATTAAAACAAGGGTGAGAATATACTCCCTAAGACCCTCTTGGGACTAGCTTGCACATGATCCTCAATATTAAGGATCGGGGCAACCCCACACTTAAGCTCAAACATGCTCATCAACTTCAACTTCAGGTACTCAGACTTCCCCTACTCTGCAAAACAAAAACAACACAAAACTTGACACTATATAAAAAAAGATTAGAATACAGGATGTGTTGCCTCCCAACAAGCGCCTTATTTATAGTCATGGCGCGACTCTGCTATTCTGCTCAGGCTGGGCGCTTTCTGTTCTTCTTTCTCCCATGAAGTCTATCCTTTTTTCACGCTCTCAAAAGGTCTCTCCTTTCATCTCTGGCTCTTTTCTCAATAATCTTTACACACTTAGCTTGCAATACCACCTTCTCTAACTCAGTTGTCCCATCTGGATCACTACAATTCATGTAAGGACTATGCTCTATCCCCTTCAATTCTACCACAATAATCATGCACAAGTCTTTATAATGCTTAGGGAGCTTAAGTGCCTTGTACACATTAAAAGTAATTTCCTCATCGTCAACTCTCATCTTCAACTTTCCTTCCCTCATATCAATAATCGCTCCACCAGTAGCTAAGAATGGTCGCCCCAAGATAATGGGTACTTCCTCATCTGCCTCGTAGTCAAGAACAATAAAATCAGCAGGAAGAATAAACTTTCCCACTCGAACTAACACATCCTCAATAATTCCTTCTGGCATAGCTAGTGACTTATCTGCTAACTGTAAAGCGATTGTAGTAGGTTTAAGCACCCCCAATCCGAGTTGCTTGAACAAAGAGGATGGCATCAAATTTATACTAGCCCCTAAATCACACAGGGCTCTACCAACTTCTTATTTTCCAAGAGACAGAGGAATTGTGAAACTCCCAGGATTCTTCAACTTAGGAGAAAGTTTACTCTGAACTCTATAACTACACTCAGTAAGTGCAACTGTTTCAAACTATGTATGTCTTCGCTTGTTTGCCACAATATCTCTGAGATACCTTGCATACTTAGGCACTTCCTGCAAAATTTCCACAAAAGGCAAATTCACATGAATTTGGCTCAATATATCTAAGAATTTCTTGTACTTAGCTTCATCTTTTTGCTTCTGAAGTCTTTGTGGAGACGGAGGTGGTGGCCTTGTCACAATTACTGGCTTTGATCCTTTGTTATCTTTCTCATTCTCCTCAACTGGCTTGGGAATTAATTCTCCTTCAGGACTAGCTGTATACTTCTTTTTCTTTGGAAATTCTTCTAATACTCTTCCATTTCTCAAGGTAACCACATTGACTTGAGCTTTAGGATTAGGCTCAGTATCACTGGAAAGAGCCCCAATTAGTCGATAATTGGGAATTGGCAAGTTGTCCCATTTGTCGCTCCAAATTTCTCATCGCTGCTGCTTGGGCCTGCTGGTCAGCCATTAATTTCTTCATCATCTCTGTTGTTTGGGCCTACTGGTCAGCCATTAATTTCTTCATCATCTCCTCAAAGTGACTCGTCGAGTTTGCATGTTGTTCAGCCTGACGTGGTCTATATTGTTGTTGAGGTGCTTGTGGCCTGTACTGATTCTGAGCATCTGGGTTTTCACCCCAAGAGAAGTTTGGATGGTTCCTCCAGTTATGATGGTAAATGTTCCCATACTGATTTTTCTAGCCTCGATTTGCATTACCCACAAAATATACAGACTCTGGATTTGCTGGGTATAAATTGCTTATGTGACCTTTTCCACAGTCTTTACAAAATATTTGAACCCGTTGCACTGGCTGGGCTTGTTGCTTGTTAATAACCATGGTCATCTGATTGACTTGGTTGGTCAATGTGGAAATTTGTGTTGATAATGCAGAGATGACATCTAACTCGAGAACCCCTGTAGATTTTTGCACTGTGTGTTTGCCCATCTCTCCTTGCCAATCAGAATTGCTTTTGGAGAATTTGTTCATAACACATATATCTCATCAAAGCTTTTCTGCAACACTTGACCTCTAGCTGCAGCATCTACTACAATCTTTGTCTCAAGATGTAGCCCTTCTATGAAAGTGTGAGCTAACACTTCATTTGTCTGATTGTGATGAGGACAGTCTCTGAGCAGCCCCTTAAACCTCTCCCAAGCTGAGTATAAAGAGTCCCCGGCCTTCTGTTTGATGGCGACTATCTCACTTCTGATCTTTGCAGTTTTGCCTGAAGGGAAGAACCTTGTCAAAAATTTCCTTGCCAGATCATTCCATGATGTAATAAAATTAGCTGGTTCTGCCTTCATCCACTGCTTTGCTTCGCCCAACAGAGAAAACGGGAAAAGTGTAAGCCTCACATAGTCTGAAATGACTCCGTTAGAGATATTAGTATCACTAATCTCCAAGAAGTTCAGGATATGCTGTTGTGGATCCTCGTGTGGAAGACCCATAAAATGCCCATTCGCATGTAGTAGCTGGATCATGCTCTATTTTAGCTCAAAGTGCCTAGTGATTCTGGGCTTCACAATGCTGGAGGTGACATTAGCAATGTTGGGCATCGCCACCTCCTGAACAGCCATATGTTGCTCCTCTGCCATGTTCACAGGAAATTGAACAAGTGCCTAAAGATTATTTGTATCCCTTGCTTCCCTTAACCTCCTGTGAAATGTTCTCTCAGGTTCGGGGTCAAAAATGTCCGGCCCTATAAGGCTTGGTATATATATAACTGCTCTGCCGTAGTAGGCTCGCTCATAGGCGCTCGGCCATACTAAGCTCTGTATCTCGGCCAACTAGGCTCGCTCATAGGCGCTCGGCCACAGTAGGCTCGGTATATAACTTACCATCTGATCAGAGGTTGCCCAATAGGGGCCTGCCCATCGATTATAGCTCGATGGTAATGAAAATACTGTAATACTGTATATATAGGTTCTTTGCTCTCATGATATGAAAAAAGAAAATACTCAATTGAATATGAAGTCTCGATAAGGAGAATATTGTAACTTACAAGACTAGGAAAATGTACGTAAATTTCGGGATATAAATTTTTCTTTATGCCTCGTTATCAAACTCGTGTAATTACGAGATCATGCCAAAATGAAGAAAGGGTTTAGCCTTAACATACCTGAGTTGATTCTCTTGACAATCCCTCTAACACCCGTTAATTGCGACAAAACACGTACCACCGAAATCAAATAGGAAACAATCTGTATGAAATGCTCAAAGAAATAACGTTGCTATTGCAAAATCATCTCTGTTGAAACTCTTTCTCAAGAGATTTAGTATTAATGTTACTATTCAATTGAAAGCTTAGCTGAAATGTTTCTTAAGAGGTTAGAACTAACGTTACTATGTAATTGAAAAGCTTGGCTGAACTTTCTTAATACCTTCTAACGAGTGTTTGTAATGGAAAGGACATTATAAAGTTAATCACTTGAACATCTAAGGCCAAATGAAGTAAAGATGAAAATCTTCTAAATGATTTTTATACGTGATAAAGAATGTAGTCACTTTGTGTTTATCACTTAGTTGCCACCTTTCAATTTGATGTATGAGTCATTAGTTTGAATGGTGGGCTGCCACATAGTTATATTTTAAACCTTATCCAATAATTCCCTAATTAATTAGGTAATATTCCACTACCCAATAATTAATCAATTGCCTACATAATTAAGAATTATCTCAATTTTCTTAAAATGCTACTCACTTTTAACATACCTTATATACCTCACTATCATGGTCATGTGGTACCTTGTATGACACTAGTCCATAAATACTGAGTATTTTAGCTCGGGCCGTATTTTACTCCAAAATGTCAAACTTCGACGAAATTCATTTGTTTCGATTCGCTTACCCTCTTACCTCCACGAATTTACTTATCCCTTGTTTGAAATAACATAATACTTATAATCCCAAAATAATCTTATTCCCGAGCTTACATCGATTAACTTACGACGAAATTTTAACGTAAAACAAATGCGGGATGTAACATCTTATTTTCGAGCTTTCATTAATTTATTTATGGCATACTTCCACATACGAAAATAGGGGGTTTAACAGTTATAATGACAATAGCAAAGACAATGCAAGTTGATAATAACGGCAATTAAAGTAGATAAAGAAGATACCAATTTAACGTGGTTCGGTCAGTGTGACCTACATCCACAAGCAGAGAGGAGCAATTTTACTTTACCAATAAGAGTAAGAAAGAGAGTACAAAATTAGAATAAACACTCTAATTAATCCCAAATAATCTAAGAGAATAACCTCACAAGATCACTCCAAAGAAAGGGTTCACACAAGTGCTTCCCAACACTAACTCTCATACAAAATTCTCTTAATAAAGGAGGAAAGGAAGAAACAAAAAATGAAGACTCAAGTTTTGTTGGTGTGTCTAAAATGACCTAATGGCCTTCCCTTTTATAGGCAAAAAGTCTTGGCCTCTTAGGTGTAAAAGAAGAGATACAACTTGTGCAAATGATGTCCACCACACAATGCAATATTTTTGGGGTCAAAAGAATATTGCCAACAAAGTCTAAACTTTGCAAAGAAGCTTATGCTTATGCAAAATTTGAAAGAAAAACTACACTGTATAATTTCTCCTAAAAATAATATCATATAAAATATATATAAAAATATTAATGTATAATATACATATTTTTATATATAATCAATGTATATTTTTTATATATTTAACTAGCGAATGTAATTATTTTTAGCTGACCGTCCAAATATATAGGAGCGGGTCAGTGTCGTTGGATATTTTAAAAGATACAGGTGGGTTTATTTAATACAAATAATACATGTGACGGATTAAGAAAATGTCACATGGCGAAGTTAAAGTCAAAAATTTGACCATGTTAGTTCTGTTATATGTAGGGGTAAGTTTGAGCCTAAAAACAAACATTAGGGTTATTTACGGACCAAAAGGTTAACAGAGGGTATTTCTGAGCCATTTTCAATACGTTAGGAGTATTGTTGGCCCTTTTGTTAGATATAGGGGTAAGTTTGAGCCCAAAAACTAACGTTAAGGGCATTTATGGCCCAATAAGTGGAAGGAGAAAAAAATTGAGCCATTTTCAATACCTTAAGGGCATTTTTGGCCCTTTTTTATTTAAAAAAAAGGGTTTAATATGAAATGGCATATGTAATACTGTATTTATTTTGTGAGTCAAAAGACAATAGTTGGGTGACTTTATTATTCTAAAAGAAACAAAAGTGAATTTGATAGTATGTGTTTATAAGTTTGGTGATTATCTAAGGAAATTACTCTTTACTTAATTAGTTAATTTGTCCGCTTTTTGCATGGCAGTAAAAGATGTTGAATTTACTGACCGATCTTATATAATAGATAAACATTAAAATATGTTAAAACTAAATTTTTTTAATATTCCCTTTAATCTCCAAATTATAAAATATTAATTAATATAGGTGAAACTTTTTTATTTTTTGGGGAAAAAAGCATGTAAACAAAATATCAATAATTTTGATTTATCTTTATGTGCATATATGTGCATAAATTATTTAAGTAAAATTAATCCAAATAGTTTCTTGTCTAATATGTACATAATAAGTATATAAGAAGAATATAATTTGTATATACCGACAATAAAAAGTCAATACTAAATCCGACAAGCTATAATTCATGTAAGGATTCCTAAATTTTGAAAACATAGTCTTTTACTTTCTACACTTGATTTGCGTATACAAGTAGTATTACTAACCCTTTTTTCCCTTTCATTACAGAATTAAATTTTACTAGTTATAGAGAATGAAATAATGTTTTTTTTAAAAAGCACAAAACTGAATTCATACGCCCCCAAATTCACAAATCAAAACTGCATGTAGCTTATTTTTTCCCTTTATTTTGACTTCCGTAGCCAGCCACCCTTCTACCTTAAAATAATTTTCTTTCATCCTCAACATCATTAAATTATTCTAAATTTGCGAAAATCCCCGAAAATTGCACACATTTTTTCTTAACGTTTCTCCTACGTATAAATTCATTGCAATTTGCAAACATAAAAAATGGAGGAAGAAAATCCAAAAGGGATGAAGCTTCAAGCTGAAAAGATTTTCACATTAGAATCATTAAAGAAGAAATAAAATTAGCATAGCCAAAAACAAAAGACAGCAAGAAAAAAAAGAATATTAAAAAATGAGAGTAAAAGAAAAAAGAAAAATAGAAGACAAACTTATATTTTTTTCAGCACATGAACTGAAAAATAGACACAAACAAAGGTGAATCTATAGGATGAGAATAGGAGAAGTTAGGGGAGGTGTAAAGATTTGTAACCGATATGAAATAATTGTAATGTTTAATGAATAGTCATGCCTTTTGGGTTATTAATATCGCACATTACTGATATGAAATTATGATGGTTAATGAAGAGACATGTGTTTTGGATTTTTTAATATATAGCACATAAATGAAAGAAATAGGAGGAAAAGCCAAAATATTGAGGAAAAAGATAAATGACTTTCTTGGCTTTAGATGGTGTAAATTCTCTTTATACTTGGATTATACATAATTTATATACATATTATACATAAATTATACATATATTATATTTACCAGTTATTTTTAATTTAAAGAGTTGAGTGGCGGCAATTTGCGCCAATTCTCTTCTTTTATTAAGTTCCCTACTACGTGGCTACTAGGAAGTTGTAGAAATTGAGTGAAGAGACTTAGAGAAAATTTTCTGTATTGATTGAGTTAATTGTGTATAGTGCATGTGTCTATAATCTAGTTACAGCTAAAAGGAATCTAAGAAAATAACCACCAGTACATGTGTCACTATTCTATTTGTATATCTATAACTAACACAAAAAAATAAATACAAAGAATAAAGAATTTGTATAACATCTATACAAGATGCTTCTTCTAAAACCTTCAATTTTTAGTGTGTTTGAACAGGGCCCAATCGTGTAAGAATGAGAAAACCCAATTATAAGGAACCTGTCTATAAATGAAATCAGCCCTTTAAATCATTCAAATAATTGAACTGGGTTTGAGCTTCTTTTGTGAGCCGTTCATCATGTCAACGTGTCATCATCTCTCTCTTTCTTAACATTAAATAAAAGACTTTGGTCTCACATTCAGACCAAACCTCAAACATAGCTGTCACGATCCAAAATTCTAACCTGTCGTGATGGCGCCTAACGTGGTACTAGGCAAGCCGATTTCTCTCAAATATTTCCAACACTTTTAACAAGAATGAATTTAAAGCAGTTTTAATAGTAAAAGTTCTCATAACCGGGATAGAAAACCTAAAACATAATGCAGAATTCCCAACTATCGGGGTGTCACAGAGTACATGAGCATATATACCTCACAAGTTTGGAAAAAAATTGAACAAGTGCCTGAAGATTTTTTGTGTCCCTTACTTCCCTCAACCTCCTATGAAATGTTCTCAAGTTCGGGGGGTCAAAGCCTTGAAGTCTGTCCTGGCTTCTGACCCTGCACATTCAATCAAAGATCCTGTGATCAGAGCAACAATCAAGGAACGTTAGACTTGACGAAATAAATAATGAAAGCATAAACTAGAAAGTAGTCAATATTCAAGTCCCTGGCAACGGCGCCAAAAACTTGTTGCTCCCAAACGTACACGCAAGTATACGTGGTAGTCGTACAAGTAATAAAATAATAAGTCGAGTGTCGAACCCACAAATACTTGTATCAACTACCCACTAAATTCACCAAGATTGTTACTCAGTCGAGCCAATTCGAGTTCAAGAGTGTGATTATACTAAATAATAATTCTAACTAGTAACTAAATTATCAAGCAGCAAAATAATTATTGTGTATTCAATAGAGACAAATATTCCAGGGTTGTGATTGATTCACCAATCCTATTGTGTTCTAGTTAACTCTCCCTTTCATACAATTCACTCATGGTTGCTAATTAATCGAATAATTACTCTCATATCCTTCTCCCGAAGTACTACTTGCCTATTCAAAATAGATTAACGCCTATATTCCTATGAAATCAATCTATTAAGAACACATTAAGATTATGATATTTAAATAAGCATGATGACTAGGTATATTCCTATCCTAACCATAAATCCGCCCCCCTCAGAGTTAAGATCGTGCTCTCTTCAATTATTCTCTAATATAAATATGGTTTTCCCAAGCATAGCATAGATAGTAAATAGAACCTAACTGCTGGCCAGACAATTAAGCAATTAATCACAGAATTGAAGAAACAACCATATATTAGTGAATTATAATCAAGGTTAAGTCAACGTTAAACAACAATATTCACGTCTAAATTATAACCCCAGAACTATGGGTTTTAGCCACTCATGATAGTAACAAACAAAATCATAAGTGTTGGATAATTGAAAATACTAAGAAAAGATGAAGAAAACTGAGATTTCCTTGCTCCCGAATATTTCTCGTGTGTATTTTTCCTTCAAAGTGGCGTCGCTCCTCCAAAAATAAGCTTAGTCTTGCTTTTATACGCGTTGGGTAGGTCTAGGGCCGAAATAACCTTGTCCTTGGCAAACTTGGATACTTTTCCATCACCAGCGTCCAGCACAGTGCCCCACGCTGGCCCTGAGGCTTATTAAAGTTTCTGCCACCAGCGCCACAAGTGGCGTGGAGCGCTGCTGTCACGACCAAACTCCATGTCAGGCCTGATGGCATCCAACACCATTGTTAGACAAGCCAACAGTGAATAACTTAGTGATTTCCCATTTTTTATTAAGTGATTCCAATAGCTAACTTTCCTTAAATTTAAAGCATTTGATAAATAACGGATTTTTTAAAGTAGCCAAAAGCGGAAACATCTAAAGGAAATCATAACTGTAGAAATACAACCCAAAAATTATAAGTCAACTAATATGTGCCAAGATCTAGTGTCACAAGTATGTGGGCAACTAGTAGAATATACAAAAGATGGCTATCCTACTGCCTGAAATAGAATAGACATCAACAAATAAAAGAGAGACTTCGGCATGTTGCTGAACGACTCGGAAGGGGGGAGGGGGGGGGAGCTCACCGTGAAATCTCAAACCAAGATCAAATATGCGCGCCGGATGGGTAACTAGATGCACCAGCCTATGATCCTGTACAAAAGTGTAGTATGAGTACAAAAACAATATGTACCCAGTAAGTATCCAGTCTAACCTCGAAGAAGTAGTGACGAGGGGTCGACTTGATACTCACTAGGGCTAACAATAATAAATTAAAATGTTATACTAAGCATGGATTTCATGAATAATACTGAAAGCTCAAAAACAGGAAAATAATAAGTCCTTCTTTCACAAAGATTAATTCCAAATTCGGTATTATCATTTAACAACTTACATTTCAAGGTATTTAAGCAATATCAATCATGGAGTGCACAAATTATGTTGAGGTCGTACGACCCGATCCAACATAATATTTAAACTATGCACTGCCGGAGGGTCAAACGACACGAACCATAGATGCATCTATTTACTACCGAGGTGTTTGACCAGATCCACAAATAGAAATTATTTTTAAGGAAAACACAAAGTTCTCATTTACAGTCAAGTATTCCATTCAATCTTCAAGTAAGTGAATTTAACCTTTTACAATTCTTTTTTTATCAAATTCTAACATGACTCAAGTAATTAAATTAGCATGTAAGGGCACAAACACTTCAAATAAAGCATGATACGGGTCCTAAACTACCCGGACAATAGCATAATAGTAGCTATGTATAGACTCTCGTCACCACGTACGTAGCCCCCACAAATAGGTACACACATTTATTGAATTCACCTATGGAGTTAATTCCCTCTTACAAGGCTATAAAGGATACTTACCTCGACTCAAGGCCTACTTTTCGGTCCAAGATTATGCCCCAAACTCTCAATTCGGTGCCGAACAATCCAAAACTATTCAAATAGTGTAAGAACTAGTCAATATATGTTTAAAAGTTCATAACCCAACCACTAAAGTGATTACCCAACCCTAAATGTAAGATTCCTAAAATTCATCCCCGGGCCCACGTGCCCGGATTCCGAAAATATTTGTAGAAAGTTGTTACCCATAACCTTAGGAACATAAATATATGATTTTTACTAAGTTCCATAGCCAAATTCGTGGTCAAATCTTATTTTTATCAAAAACCTAGGTTTTCATCTAAACCCTTGATTTTCACTTATTTTTACATGTTAATCTTCCCGTAATCTATGTATTTAACTCATGTTGTATAGAAATTACTTACCTCAAAGTTCTAGGTGAAAACCCTCTTCCAAAAGCTTCAAAAATTGCCCAAGAGATGAAGTGAAATGAGATAAATGGCCTAAGTCCCGCATTAAATGAGCTGTGCACAAGTCTCAGATGTCGCACTGGTTCACAAATGCGATGGTCGCAAATGCGAAAAAATCATTGCAAATGCGAACTGGGCTTTCCCCCTGTCCAAATCGCAAATACGACAAGGGAATCGCAAATGCGATCAACGCTAGGGTCGCAAATGCGACTGTTTCTCTCGCAATTGCGAGCTAGGCCCCGACCAGGCTTCATCACAAATGCGAGACTCGCAAATGCAAACATATTCTCGCATTTGCGTGACCTGCAGCAGCTGCCAAGAACACTAGAAAACTAGAGTGTTTTCAATTGATTCACACGTCCGAAACTCACCCGAGCCCTCGGGGTCCACACCAACTACCCACCTAAGTCTAATAACCTCATACAAACTCGCTCGAGCGATCAAAACATGAAAATAACTTCAAAAACTACGAATCGGACGCCAAAACTCACGAATTGATTCATGAAATTCAAAAACTTCCAAAAAGACTTCCACTCATCCGATTCCTATCAAATCAATTCGGAATGATACCAAATTTTGCGTGCAAGTCTTAAATGACATTACAGAACTATTTATGGTCTCGGAATTCCGTTTGGACCTCGATATAACCAAACCCCATTCCGAACCAAATTTTAAAGAGCTTCAAGAACTAATTTTTGATATTAGGCGCCGAAACGCTCTCGAGTCATCCAAAACCCGAACCGAGCATGCGCCCAAGTCCAAATTTATCATACGAACCTATTTGAACCATCAAATCTCGATTCCGAGGTCGTTTACTTAAAATGTGATCGAAGTCAAACTTGGCCTTTTAAGCCAACCTTAAGGAACCAAGTGTTCTGATTTCAATCCGAACCCTTCCAAATCTAGAACTAACCATCCCCGCAAGTCATAAAACAGTAAAAACATGTATGGGAAGTCTTATTTAGGGGAGCGAGATTCTAGAAAGCAAAACGACCGGTCGGGTCGTTACATTCTCCACCTATTAAACAAACGTTAGTCCTCGAACGAGTTTAGATTCATACATGTAGTGCTGAATAAGTGTGGATATATGCTCCGCATGTCCTCCTCGGACTCCCAGGTCGCCTCCTTGACTGGTTGGCCCCTCCACTGGACCTTTACCGCAGAAATCCTCTTGGATCTCAACTGGCGATCCTGTCTAACAACAATGGCAACTGGCTCCTCCTCATAACCATTGCTCTTATCTAATTGAATAGTGCTAAAGTCTAACACATGTGACAAGTCGGCGTGATACCTCCGAAGCATAGACGCATGAAAAATCGGATGAACTACTGATAGGCTGGGAGGTAAAGCAAGCTCATAAGCAACCTCTCCAACTCGCCTCAACACCTCAAATGTGCCTATAAACCTTGGGCTCCGCTTGCCGTTCTTCCCGAATCTCATAATACACTTCATCGGCGAGACTTTCAAGAGAACTTCTCGCCTACCATAAATGATACATCACGCGCCTTCTGATATGTGTAACTCTTTTGTCTGGACTGTGCTGTGCGAAGTCGCTCCAGAATCAACTTTACCTTTTCCAAGGCAGCCTTTACAAAATTAGTACCATATAACTTAGCTTCGCCGGGCTCAAACCACCCGATGGGAGAACGACATCACCGACCATACAAAGCCTCAAATGGATCCATCTTAATGCTGGACTGATAATTGTTGTTGTAAGCAAACTCAGCGAAAGGCAAGAACTGATTCCACTGTCCTCCAAAGTCAATCACACATGCTCTAAGCATGTCCTCCAAGATCTGAACTGTCCGCTCTGACTGCCCGTCGGTCTGTGGATGAAATGCTGTGCTGAGCTCTAAACAGGTTCCCAACTCACTCTGTACGGCTCTCCAAAAATGTGAAGTGAACTGAGGGCCTCTATCTGATATGATGGAAACAGGCACACAGTGCAACCGAACTATCTCCTGAATATAAATCTGGGCCAACCTCTCTGAAGTATAAGTAGTTGCAATAGGAATGAAGTGTGCTGACTTGGTCAACCTGTCAACAATGACCCAAACTGCATCAAACTTCCGCGACAAACCAACTACGAAGACTATAGTAATGTGCTCCCATTTCCACTCAGGTATAGTCATCTGCTGAAGTAGGCCACCTGGCCTCTAGTGCTCATACTTGACCTGCTGGCAATTTAGGTAGCTAGCTACATACTCAACTATGTCTTTCTTTATCCGCCGCCACCAATAATGCTACTTCAGGTCACGATACATCTTCGTAGCACCTGGGTGAATGGAAACCGAGAGCTATATGCCTCCTCTAGAATCCTCCCTCTCAATCCATCGACATTAGGAACACATAGACGACCCTAGAGTTGCAGAACACTATCCTCGCCGATAGAAACCTCTTTTGCACCACCCTAAAGTATTGTCTCTCTAAGGACTGCCAAGTGCGAATCATCAAACTGTCGAGCCTTGATCTGCTCCAATTGTGAAGACTGGGCAACAACACATGCAAGAACTCGGCTAGGCTCTAAAATATCCAACCTCACAAGTCTGTTAGCCAAGGACTGAATGTCCAAGGCTAGTGGCCTCTCTTCCGCTGAAATGAATGCCAAGCTACCCATACTCTCTGCCTTCCTGCTCAAGGCATCCGTGACTACATTCGCCTTGCCCGGATGATAAAGAATAGTGATGTCATAGTCCTTCAGTAACTCAAGCCATCTACGCTGCCTCAGATTGAGATCCCTTTGCTTGAACAAGTGCTGCAAACTACGGTGATCAGTGTAAACCTCACAAGGCACCCCATATAGATAATGCCTCCAGATCTTAAGAGCATGGACAATCGCGGCTAATTCTAGACCGTGCACAGGGTAATTCTTCTCATGAATCTTCAACTGACGTGAAGCATATACAATAACTCGCCCCTCCTGCATCAGTACACATCCCAAACCGACGCGTGTGGCGTCGCAATAAACCATATACATCCCCGAACCAGAAGGCAACACTAGAACTGGTGCTGTATTCAAGTCCGTCTTGAGCTTCAGAAAGCTCGCCTCACAATCATCGGACCAGTGTAGTGGATCACCCTTCTGGGTCGATCTGGTCAAAGGTGCTGCAATGGATGAAAAACCCTCCACAAACTGGCGATAATAACCTGCAAACCCCAAGAAACTCCTGATCTCAGTCGCCGAAGTGGGACGAGGCCAACTCTGAACTACCTCAATCTTCTTGGGATCTACCTTAATACTGTCTCCTGATACAACATGCCCCAAGAATGCCACAGACTCTAGACAAAACTCACACTTGGAGAACTTAGCATATAGCTTCTGTTCTCGCAATGTCTGAAGCACCACTCTCAAATGCTGCTCGTGCTCCCCCAGGCAACGTGAGTAGATCAAAATGTCATCAGTGAAGACAATGACAAACACATTAATATAAGGCCTGAACACCCTATTCATCAAATCCATAAATGCCACTAGGACATTGGTCAAGCCGAAGGACATCACCAGAAACTCATAATGGCCATATCTAGTATGGAAAGCAGTCTTCGGAACATCCGAGTCCCGAATCTTCAACTGATGATTACCTGATCTCAAGTCGATCTTAGAGAACACCCTAGCACCCTGCAACATGTCAAACAAATCATCAATACGCAATAACAAGTACTTGTTCTTGATGGTAACTTTGTTCAACTGACGGTAATCAATGCACATCCGCATAGTCCCGTCTTTCTTCTTCACAAATAACACTAGTGCACCCCAAGGTGATACACTTGGTCTGACGAACCCGTTTGCTAGCAACTCCTCGAGCTGCTCCTTCAACTCCTTCGAAGCCATACAGGACGGTGGGATAGATATAGGTTGAGTACCTGGAGCCAAATCAATACAAAAATCAATATCACGATCTGGTGGCATGCCTAGAAGGTTAGAAGAAAACACATCGGCGAACTCCCGGACTACTGGCATAGAATCAATCGTCGGAGACTCTACTGTATTATCTCGAACATAGGCTAGGTAAGCCAAAAAACCCTTCTCGACCATATGTCGAGCCTTCAGGAAAGAGATAACCCGACTAGATGTACTAACAGAGAAACTTTTCCACTCCAATCTCGGCAACTCTGACATCGCTAAAGTAATAGTCTTGGCATGGCAATAAAGGATGGCGTGATATGGGGATAACCAGTCCATGCCCAAGATGACCTCAAAGTCAGTCATATTAAGCAACAGAAGGTCCGCTCTAGTTTCGTAACCACAGAATGTTACCACACAGGACCAATAGATCCGATCCATAACCACAGAATCGCCCACAGGAGTGGACACATAAACATGAGTTCCCAAGGACTCACGGGGAATATCTAGGAAATGAGAAAACAAAGATGATACATATGAATAGGTAGACCCTGGATCAAATAATACTGAAGCATCCCTACCGCAAACGGAAATAATACCTGTGATCACGACATCTGAGGCCAATTTATCTGGTCTGGCCGGAAAAGCATAGAATCTGGCTAGAGCGCCGGCTGGCTGGCCTCCGCCTGACTGAATAGTAGCTGGCTGACCTCCCCCTGCCTAGCCTCCACCTCTAAGACGGCCCCTACCAGCCTTCCCTCCGCCTCTAGGTGGTAGGACAGTTGGTGCTGTAATCATGGACTGCTGGCCCTACTGCACTGCCTTGCCTCGAAGCCTGGGGCAGAATCTCCTCAGATGATTAAGATCTCTGCACTCGAAATAACCCCTCAGTGTGGTGATCTGCTACCCTAAAGTCTGACCCTGATGGCCCGAAGACCTACTAGAAGAAGCCTGAATAGCTGGTGGGAGGTATAAACTCTCTGGCATGGCACTGAAATAGGGTCGCGTCGAAGCACTCCTAGGAGGTGGTGGTGCTGAATATGGGAGCCTGCTAGGCTGACCCCTCCCAAACTGACCTCTGCCCCTAGCCGGGCACCTCTAAACTCTCGGAGAAATGGGTCATCTTGTCCTGCTGCATCTGCTCTCTACCCTTCTGACGATATCCCTCAATCCTCCGAGCAATCTCCACTACCAGCTGATAAGGAGTCCTCATCTCAACCTCCTGGGCCATATTAGCCCTAATACCGGAGTGCAACCTGATGTCGTCCAAAATCACACCACAAGTATACGTAGTGAGGCGGTCGAAGCAATAATAAATCCCAACGCAAGTCGGGGTCGAATCCTCAGGGAGTTAGAATTGGGATTAGGTATATATTCAGTGCAATTGTATGATATGCCTTAGATTACACTTCCACATTCTTGGTTGTTGTTTCTATTTCTACTCTAAACTATTGTTTGCAATTATAAAACTAGGAGACAATATTTTTGGTTTTGGATATTTTTCAAATGATAAAAGATCTAGTGTCGTGACTTCCACTTAGGTGGTTACCTAATGGGTTGAAAACTCTAGGACAAGTTTGATTGGTCGGGGTCATAATATAGCAATTACACATAATTACCCACTCTATACCTCTCGGTAGTTTGAATGATTTTGCCCAATTTGGCTTTCTCAAGTCTAATAAATGCTCAAGTCGGGTCTTACTATCTCTAGATTCAACAATTTAATTAGGGCTATCAATTTCTTGTTAGCCAAGTTTTCCTAGACTTAATCTCTCTTTCTCAAGTAGAGACTAAGTCAACTAGGCATGAATCAATGTTTGCAACCATTAATTCTTGAATTCAAGCAAGAACTAGGCTAAATATCACTAACCCAATCACAAACAAGTCCTAAATCAAACACCCATTAAGTACCCACACTAGAGTTGGGCCACAACCCTAGTTAGAAATTTATCTACTCATGAAAAATAAAGAAATACGGGAAGAAATTAAGATAGAATGCATAATAATTGATTAAGAAAGGAAAATCTAATGCTTAGAAGTTAATCTAATACAATATTACTCAAAACAGTTAAGAAAAATGGCTCAAGTGCTCTTCCAAAACACAAACTTTCCCTAAAAATGACAAAAAGTTTTATTTATACTAAGCTGAAAATATCTGACAAAAATGCCCTTATGGAGGTTATGCGGCCACACAATTCTGTGTGCGGTTCGCACACTTGAGCTTGACTGGTCAACTGGCCTTCTGTGGTCGCATAAAAGTAGGATGCGGCCGCACTCCATTTGATTGTGCGGACCACATAATTCTGAGTGCGGCCGAACACTTGAACATACAACTCTCTGATTCTTCTCTTCTGCGGTCCGCACAATTATGAGTGTGGCCACACTTGACATCCTGCGGCCGCATAATTATGGTGTGGTCCACACTTCTTCATGGCCCAAAAGTACAAGTCTCTGAACTCCATCTTATGCGGCCGCACTAGAATAGTGCAGTCCACATTTTTCCTTGAAATTCTGTCAGAGGTCGCCCTTAGGTTCTGCGGCTGCACTCACTTTTGTGTGGTCCGCTCTGTGCCCCTTGTAGCCTTGTTTTGGTCCTTGTCCAATTTTGACTCCTTTATGAGTTGGTTTTGACTTCTTTGGCTCGTTTCCCAATATTCCTGCACGAAAGCACATTTCATTAGTTCTCGGGAATATCTTTAAGAATTTTTGAGCTAAAACGCAAGTAAAAGAGAGCAAATAAGTGGTCAAAATCCCGACTTATCAACTCCCCAAATTTAGGCTCTTGCTTGTCCTCAAGCAATTAAAACAATTCCTACCTCTGTTAGAAAAAGGGATATTTCAGCTGGCCTAAGGTGAATCAATCACACATTAATTGGGACCAACAGTTATCCAAAACACGTATGAATTATCAACAATGCAATGATTTGAATTTTTGAGTACAATAGTTCTAATGTGACACTAAAGCATCAATAGTTGACTCTATTCATCAAGGAAGCTCGCTCTTTCACGTAGGTCATTGTGGATCCTAAACTCCTCCTCATCTACTCTCCATTAGCACATCTCACTTTAGAATGTAACACTCGATGCAAGGATTGTGAAAAACTTTGCTCATCTCTCTCAAAAGAATGTCACAAGTCCGGCTCTAAGTACCATAAGCTTGCCCCTAATATAAATCACCACTAATGTAAGCTCACTCAAATTGAAATCACGTAGGGATTTTTCGGGATGTAATGGCGGCTTTTTGGATCAAGGTACGACTTGATGGAATAGAATGGGTTCATCTTTGCTTAAGCATTCCATTTTCTCTTTTTGGCTCATACTTTATTGACTCTTTGAGTCAATTTCTTTTTCCTCGGGGGAACTAGAGAGACGTAACGTCACTTTTTCTTCGTCATGATATTCGTTTTTCTCCTTTTCTATTTACTCCATGCCTTTCATCATTGTTTTCTTTGAATCCTTTCAACTTTCTACCTTATTCACTTTCTTTTTGGTATTTTTCTTTTTGTTCTTTCTTTCTTTTCTTTGCCTTCCCTTTTCTTTCTTTCTTTCTCTTCTTTGTACCTTTTATCACTTTCAAACTCCTCGTCTCTCCCCCAAACTTATATTTTTGCCAATTATTTCACAAGAATGCTAAGGAAAGATTGGATGCCAAGAAAGGGTCATTACAAAACGGATAAAGGCTTGTAACATAGTTATTAAAAGAAAAAAGGGCTTAGGCTCAAATGGGTTGACTAGGGATATCACATTAGTAGTCTATGGAATATTGCAAACTTCAAATCAGATCAAGGAGATCCTACAATCATTTCTCAAGCCAAGCTACACTTAGAATATTTCCTAGAAAAATATTCGGGGCAAGTTCTAGACTATTAGCACGAGAACTTGGACTTGCAATTCAATACCTCACCTCTAACGCTGCTAGATTTCTAAAGAGAACGGAGTCGAGGGCCCACAACAAACCTAGTTAAGATTGAGAATCACAAATGGCTCGACTGAACCACTCGATGACTGTTTAAGTCAACACAGAAGTCTAAAGGTCACAACTAGAGCTATTATATGCCAACAACTTTGTTTTTAACCACAAGGTCAGAGGTAAATGTGTTGGTACCAAGTGAAGTATGCTTGAGACCCTTTTATTCATTATTACTATATTTGCCTAAATATAAAAGAAAACGGACTCAATCCCTTAAGAAGGTTGTCACGCCATCCATCATTGGGAAGAGCCATCCGGTTCACACAAAATCCACCTTTGGAAAAAATCGTGGCATTAAGAAAACCAAAGGCTTATTGACCACTCAAAAGTAAAAAGAAGCTAAGAAATCAAAATGAAACTACTAAAGTAAATAAGAAGTTCTACTACTAAGAAAGACAAAGTAAAGAAGCTACGAAATAAACTACGGAAAGCAAGATAAATGAATATACAAACCGAAGTAAAATGAATATATTCATAAGGGAGAATGAATATACATCAAACGAAAGGGGAGAATATATACATACCAAGGAGAAAATAAAGATAAACGAAAAAAGTAGTATAAGAGTTATTACATGCCAAAAATGTCAATGTCAAATCAATCAAAATAGACCCCTCCCCGACCACCCCCCGAATAAAAGTGAGCATTGTCCCCAATGCTTATCAAAAATAAGAACAAGAAGGGGTAGAGAGTTAAGAGAACTCCCTATGTGGTCTCAGTCTGCATGGGATCCGCAGCACCTTCGGTCTCTCTCTAGCTGCATCTCATCATCACCTGGCTGAGGGATAACAGGGTTGCTGAGCATCTGGATCATCTCCTCAGCAGTGTGGGCAGTCGCAACTGGCTCCTCGGACTGGCCGACTGCTATATGTGAGGCCTCTGCTAATGGTGGTGTTGCATATGCTGCTGGGTCTGAAGGTGCTCCCTCCATAAATAAGTCCAGTGGTAGATCTCCGGTAGATGCAATCTTGGAAACCACTTTGCTCAGCCTGTCCACTGACTTCTTCGATTCCTGAGACTTCTGCATCTTCTTTGTTTGCTTTCCCAACTCCCCAATGACCTACCCATGCACCACTAGAGTCTCCATAATGGTCTTCTGGTTATCCAGAATCTTCTTCAATTTTTCCTCCACTGACGGAGGTACCCGTGGTGCTGCTGGGGTTGCTGACTGTGCTGCAACAACACTGGATATGTCAGACAACTTTGAAGTAGTTGCCTGCATCCAGTTGTTGAGACTCGCCAATGTCTGGGAGACTCGCAGCGCAGTCTGTGGATAAGTGGATGAAGATGGCACTGATAATGAAGCTGGTGGTCTAGAAGATGACAGTAGTGGCATGGCTGCTATCCCGGTGGAAGGCTCGACTGCTGTGGAAGGCTCAGCAGCTGAATCAGTAACTACTACCGCTGGCTCCTCAGACTAGCCAGTGGAGGTAGTTGTCTTACCCTTTGTCACGACCTCTTTTTCCATTAAAGGTCGTGATGGCGCCCAACACCACTGTCAGGCAAGCCAACCATAATTGATTAACTTAATCACTCATTTTAAAAAATTTTAAATCGTAATTTCCTTCGATTTAAATAGTAAAAGATAGAACTCACAAAGTAAGTGATGAATATTTTCTAAACTAAAATACCAAACAACTCATAACCACTCCCAAAACTAGGTATCACAAGTGCATGAGCATTTACTAGGGAGTTAAAATAAAATTACAACATCTGTCCGGAATACAAATTAGACAGGAAAAACACATAAATACTCTGAAGGAGACTCTGTTGGCTATGGATCGTAACATAGAATGCAGCTCATCTAAGTCCCCGTATTTTAACCACACCTCTGCACCCACAAGGCCGCTAGACATATCTGTACCTGCACAATAAAATGTGCAGTAATTATAGCTTGAGTACGAAAATAACGTGTACCCAATAAGTATCAAGCCTAATCTCGAAGAAGTAGTGACAAAAGGTCGACTTTGACACTCACTAAAGGTCAATGATATTGAAATAGAAATATTTAAATCAACATGATTTATAGGAATGACAATAATTTTCTTTAACCAACAGAAATAATTAATTCTTTAAATACGACAAATTTCCAATTTATTAATTAACTTCACAAGTTGCAATAAAATATCAAAGTATCGTGTAATTATTATTATTAGGTACGATTTCTGCCGAGGTCGTACGACCCGATCCAGAGTGTCGTGTACACTGCCGAGGGACGTGCGTCGTGATCCATAGATGCATCTATACTGCCGAGGCATTCGGCCCGCTCCAAAGAAAGGAGGACATTTTTTTATATACCTCCGGAATGAGAGTTTATTTATTAATAGATTAATCCGAGAGGATGCACAATTTCTTTTAACAATTAAATAATTTATACAGAAAAATTAAATATATTAGATTTCCATCTTTTACTATATTTCCCTAACAATTCACAATATATTTCAAATAATTTAATTAAATAAAGAATATAATTTACACAAGTAATTTATGATTTGAGTCCTAAACTACCCGAACTTTAGCATAAATAGTAGCTACGCACGGACTCTCGTCACCTCGTGCGTACGTAGCCCTCCACAATTAGAAATAATTATTAATTTAATCACCTATGGGGTAATTTCCCCCTCACAAGATTAGACAAGAGACTTACCTTTCTCCGAAGCTCCATAGCCGGCTCCAACGCCACTTTAATACCTCAAACAGATGCTTGTCGATCCAAAACTATGCAACCAAGGTGCAAACCAATTAAAATGTGTTATAATACCCATAATTAATCAATTTCAACAAACTTCCAATTCCACTCGAAAAGTTGACAGCGGGGCCCATATTTCGGAACCCAAAGAAACTTACAAAATCCGACAACCCACCCAGTTACGAGTTCAACCATACAAATTTCACTCAAATCCGACTCTGAATTGGTATTCAAACCTTGAAAATTCGTTTTTATGAATTTATAGAAATTTCCTTCGATTTCTCTTGAAGATTCGATAACCATACACCAAAAATGAAGATTAATTCAAGAAATATAATTACAAGGGAGTCAAGAACACTTACCCCAAGTTGTGTGGAAAACTCTCTCCAAAATCGCCCAAACCGAGCTCCAAAATCCGAAAATGACTAAATATAGCAAAACCCCGAATTTATGCTTTGCCCAGCGACTTCCGCATCTGCGTACAATAGGTCGCATCTGCGCTCTCGCTTCTGCGGAATTCTTCCGCACCTGCGGCTCTTCTCGCTTCTTCGACTACTGACCTCGCACTTGCGACATCGCATGTGCGCAACTCTTTCCACTCCTGCGGTTCTCAGCAGTCTTGGCCCCTTCCGCTTCTGTGACCCATTCTCTGCACCTGCGGTGCTCGCACCTGTGGCCCTCTTCACGCAGGTGCGGTTACACCAGATGCTCAGCTGCTTCAGCTCTTCCTCAAATTCCATATCTGATCCGTTAACCGACCGGAATCCACCCGAGGCTCTCGGGACCTTAATTAAATATACCAACACGTCCCAAAACACGTTACGAACTTAGTCGAGGCCTCAAATCAAGCCAAACAATATCGAAACTACGAATCACCCTCCAATTCAGACTTAATGAACTTTAAACTTCAAACTTCTTCAATCGATGCCGAAACCTATCCAATCACGTCCGATTGAACTCAAAATTTTCACATACTTCATAATTGACATTACACACCTACTCCAACTTTCAAAATTGGAATCCGACCTCGATATCAAAAATTCCACTCCCGGTCAAATTTCTCAAAATTATTGAAATTTCAAACTTTTGCCAAATGACCCCAAAATGACCTATGGACCTCCAAATCCACTTCTGGGCGCGCTCTCGGTACTAGAATAACCATACAGAGCTATTCCCAGACTCAGAATCCCAAACAGACATCGATAACATTGAAATACACCTCAACCCAAATTTATGAAATTCTTCCAAAATGCTAAGCACAAGGAACTTACCTCATGAAATCGAAAATGCTCTCAAGGAATTGCCAACTCGAGCTCAAAAATGAAGAAAATGGCCAAAAATCTCGAAGCCTCGCTTAAAAGGGTTCTACCCAGGCATTACTGCATATGCGGACCACCGGTCGTACCTGCGACGCCGCACCTGCGAAATTACCCTCGCAGGTGCGGAAATGACTTAAGGAGGCTGGTCCGCATCTGCGAGCAAGGAGCCGCACCTGCGCGCTCGCTCCTGCGGATATCTTCTGCTTCTGCGATCCTCACGCTCCAGGCCCCATCCGCTTCTGCGCTACATCTTCCGCAGATGCGGTTCCGCTTCTGCGGGTTAATCTCGCACTTGCGTCCACAGACCAAGCTTGACCAAACCGTACCTGCGCTCCTCTTTCCGCATGTGCGAGTCCGCACCTGCGGCGGCCCCACCACAGGTGCGATTACACCAGAAGCTTGAAAGCTTCAGCAAGTACACAAGTCCAAATCTCAATCCGTTAAGCATCTGAAACACACCCGAGGCCCTCGGGACCTCAACTAAACATACCAACTAGTCCTTAATCACCATACGGACTTAGTCGAACCCTCAACTCACATCAAACAACGCTACAAACACGAATCACCCTCCAATTCAAAATTAATAAACTTGAAACTTCAAACTTCTACAACCGATGCCGAAACCTATCAAATCAACCCGTAATGACGTCAAATTATGCAGGCAAGTCATATTCAACATTACGGACCTACTCCAACTTCCGGAATCAAAATTTGACCCCGATATCAAAAAGTCCACTTCCGGTCAAAAACTCCAAAAATTCGACTTTCGCCATTTCAAGCCTAAATTAGCTACAGACTTCAAATTTACTGTCCGGACATGCTTCTAAGTCCAAAATCACCCAACAGAGCTAACGAAACTGACGAAACTCCATTCCGGAGTCGTCTTCACACAGTTCAGACTATAGTTAAAATCCTAAGGCTTAAGCTTCCATTTTAGGGACTAAGTGTCCCAAATCACTCCGAATCATCCGGTAACTGAATTCAACCATACACAGAAGTCAATACATATAATACAAAGCTGCTCAGGGCCTTATTCCACCGAACGGGACTTAAATTCTCAAAACGACCGGCCGGGTCATTACATCCTTCCCCTCTTAAATAAACGTTCGTCACCGAACGTGCCAAGAATAGCCTCGAGGTCTTCAAATCACTGAAAGCACATATCCAACATACAGCCGCGAGTAACCCCATGTCACCCCAATCCACATAAGCCTGACAACACCATCTTAACTATAATTTATCCTTTCTACCAACATTGATAAGCCTTAGAGTCGAAATTCTCACCTTCTATTCATCTCCAAACGACCCGATTCTAAATCCATACCCGGTATTTATCTCAACCAGCTATAACAACTCATGCCTACACCCACAAGGTACGACCACCCAACATGACACACCACACACAGGCCCATAATAACATTTCTGATCATAATAGCTACCCGTAATCAAAACCAGCACCGACAATTAGCCTCATATCCGTTAGAGACCCGTTTCAAACCTCCACAACGCTGACAATGATGAAAGAAGCACGAAGATCTCATAACTATACACCTGGATCAATAAGTCACATCTAACTCCACCAGGAACACACCCCGTAAGCTAAAACTCAAATAAGCACAAGACGGAAATGACTGAATATGTAAAGAGAAACACATAAGAGAAATATCAAACAATGCCCGACAGGCACAACTCTCTCTGAGTACCATCCTACAAATCAATTTAAAAGGAAAAATTGAAGTATATGAACAAATCACAAGGATCTCATCCTGATATAACTTCCACCGCGGCACGCAGCCCGGCTCAAACATATCAAATCATATGGAATCGCGAGGGTCTCACCCTCAACTCTGAGTCACAAGCCGAATACACATCATACCAATTGAAATATTCCAGTAACTCAATTCTGCCAATAAAGTCACAACACTTACTGAACTCTCACCCCGATAGAGTATCAAATCACAAATCGTAACCAAATTACTCAGGAATCACATCAAACATGTCATAATAGACAACATGAATTCATTTTTAGTCTCGTAACTTTCAATAATGAATTAAGACAACGATAGACACGGCTATCAATCATAGGTGGTAAACACATAAACACAATACTTGGTCATGAACTCACCCATAGGTAGGACAACAAATAGAGGAACTCGCCCCGATAAGCAGAACCGAATAAAAAATACGAATGGTGTCCCTCTGTAACAAATCAAAGGCATACCTGTATGACATCATCTGGCGCAGTAACCTCAAGCCTACTATATAAAACACATCAACGGGTCGGGCCTTCCCCTCTTGGGAGCTCTCTACTCGCTCGAATACTCCGCTGTGACACACCTGTCCGGAGTCTAGGACAATCTCTCACCCTGTGTTTGGTATCTCCAAACTCAAAGCAACCCTTTTGCTGACGTGGCTGTGGGAATTGTGCGGTACGGGTACTCTGAGACCCATGAGCACCTGAAATACTGTGTGAAGCCTGAAGTGCAAACTAAACTAGATGACCCACAAAACCTCTACCATGTCGTACCCTACCTCCAAAATAAGGACCAGTAGATCTCTCCGGTGTACGAGGCCTCCTCGCCTCCATGTCCTCTCTCTCCTGAATAAACGCCTATCCTCTCTTAGCGAGCGATCCCTACCACCTATTGAAACGAAATATCCGACTCCAACTCCCTAGCCATGCTTAACCGAATATCATGCCTGAGCCCCTCAGTAAATCTACGGACATGCTCTCTAACTGTAGCAACCAAAGCAGGCGCATGTCCGGCCAAATCACTTAATCTAACGGCATATTATGACACTGACATAGTGACTTGGCGTAGCTGCTCAAACCCCGCGCGCCATGCATCTAGAAGGGACTGAGGTGCAAACTCTCTCAAGAACAGCTATGAAAACTACACCCATGTAAGTGAAGCTGACTCGACCGGGCTTCCCAACTCATACACCCGCCACCAGTGATAAGCCGCTCCCCTGAGCTGGAACGTAGTAAAAGCAACCATATTCATCTCCACAATACCCATAGTACGGAGAATGCGGTGACACTCCTCCAGAAAACCCTGGTCATCATCTGTCGCTAATCCACTGAAGGTAGGAGGGCGGTACTTCTTGTGCCTCTCAAGTCTAAGTTGTTCTTCCTCATATGTTGCTGCCCTAACCACGGGCTAAACTAGGAACACAGGCTGTGTCGCCATGATACTTGGGACCTGACCAACATGAACTCACTGCTCTAGAGTGTGGGCGGCAGGAGTCTGAGCTCTTCCCCCAGTCTGTGAAATAGCTGGTGTAACCGGAATCAATCCCGCCTGAGCCAATGTACCAAGCATGCTCAGGAACTGTGCTAAGGTCTCCTGAAGTCCGGGGGTAACAACAGGCGCCTCGGGTACCTGTCCCCCAATCGGAGCTACTGGCGGCTCCTCAACTGCTGCTCTAGTAGGTGCCCTAGCTGTGGCACATGCTCCTCATCGTCCTTTACCTCTGCCCCTAGCGACATCTGCTCCGGGATAACGTCATCAGCAACTGCAGCTCGTGTCCTCACCATCTGTGAGAGAATGAAATGATAAAAGTTCAAACTTCGAGACCAATGAACTCGCACGATAGGAATAAAGGAAGTGAAACTGTCCTAATAGTTTCATAGCCTCTCGAAGATAAGTACAAACGTCTCCGTACCGATCCACAAGACTCTATTAAACTCGCTTATAACTCGTAGCACCTATGAACCTAGAGCTCTGATACCAACTTGTCACGACCCAATTTCCCCTCCGTTGGGTATCGTGATGGCACCTAGTCTTAGGGACTAGGTAAGCCTAACATTTACTGAATAACAACAGTAATAAATAACATCTAACAATTTTTGTAAAAATAGAAATCTCTATAAAATTTACAATTCCCAAAACCTGTAGTACAAGTCATAAGATCTACAGAGTTTGCTACAATTCTTCTAAATACAATTGTTTGGAATAAAGTAACAATATGAGTACGAATCAGAAGTTGACTCCAAAGCCTGCGAACGTAACAACAGGTTTACCTTGAGTCTCCACAACAACAATCCGCATAGCTAGCTAATGATCAACTAACTTTGAAATACCTGGATCTACATAGAAATGTGCAGAAGTATACTATGAGTACACCACGGCGGTACCCAACAAGTATCAAGACTAACCTCAGTGGAGTAGTGACGAGGAATAGTCAAGACACCTATTGGACCAAATAACCTGAACCAAGTATAAGTATAGAAATAACAGAGTATAATATCTACATAAAGACTACGCGATACGACTAACAATATAATAATTGCGATAGGAAAGGACAACAATAAGTATCAGCGGAATACCATAATAATGACACAGAAGGGTGAACGTAAACACAACCTAAATCCGAAATCACACGTACAGCAAGAACAAATAATAACTCAGCAACAACGACCGCTTTCACATCAGGTTTTAGTCAACAAACTCCACGAGGTACCGAACCTCGGACAAATCGCAACTCAAGGGTCTCAATATCTAAATCCTAACACTTGGCATCTTGTGCCCTCATTACACCTCATAACCGCATTGACGACTCGCGTGCCAACTAGAGTCATTCTCACATAGAAGGCAAGTAAGTAAGGGTGTGCATTTATACTCAACAATATCAAGAAAACCTCTTATCCGATAAGAGTGCTTAACTATGTGTATCCTTGTGCAAGTGCCCTAACATAGTCCATACCAGCAAATAAGCATTAAAAAAAAGAACGGACAACACGTAGAATATTTTTCTCACAACTTTCACAAGATAAAGCTCACACAGGTAAGTGTACCACTACACAAATATCAACAACAAGAATTCCCCCAGGCGATCATAAATCATCAGAAATCAATCCCTCATATAGCCCACCTTGTCTCGCCACGTGTGCAATAGTAAAGTAAATGCCCGCCTTGTCTTGCCACACGTGCATAATAATGTTTCCACATTATCTCGCCACATGAGCAACCCACATATATATATATATCCCGCCTTGTCACATGTCTCGCTACATGCGCAACCCATATATATATATCCCACCTTGTCACGCCGCATGTGCAAATATCAATAGTAACAATAGCACGACAGAAATCTCGTGCAACCCATAACAACAACCGCACGGCAGAAATCTCGTGCATCACAATAATAACAAATACAACAACAACAATTGCAATAATACAAGGTACGACAAGTAAATCAATCAAGAACTTTTAAATCACAAGAAAAGGTAGAACCAATTTACGAGGAATAACCACATTCTGGAATGCTAGGCGTAAAGAGAACAACTCAACAAGGGAAAACTAATGTGATACCGCCTCGTAGTCCCAAAGTAAATATGCAAGAACAACAAGTACAACATCAACAATAACACTAATACAAGGGTACGACAAATAAATCAACTCAGAAATTTCAATACTCAAAGGAATAGAGGAAATAAATCCACAAAGAGTGGCCACAATAGAGAATACTAGTCATAATAAGAACAAATCAATAAGAAAGGAAATAATATGTAACAACGGCCTGTAATGTACAGTTCAACAACAAGGGAGCTAACACAAGTCGAATGATTCCAAATAAGGATAAGTCAACTAAGATATATGATATCTAAACTTCTTTTAAGATCGGGCAATTATGAAAGAGACACAACAAATTCAATTAAGGATAAGCAGGAGAAAGATAATCATAGTCTCAATTAAGGATGAACAATTACAAAAGAGATAATTATAACTTCAAATAAAGATAAGCAGTTAGGGGAAAGATAACATGACAATAGAAGAGATAACAATATTCAGTTAAGGCACAGATGACTCAAATAAGCATCAAGGGCGGATCATGAAGCAATTTAATTCTAATTAAAGTAGGTAGAGGTGAAACTAGTAATTAAGAGACGTATTCATAACATTACAACTGCATAATCAGTGAATACAAGGACCTAAGAACCCTAAAAGGCCAACTTTCCACAAATAAGTCTGAGCACGTACTTGTCACCTCGCATACACGAACTACAATTAGCATAGAAGACTCAAATCCTAAGGGGTAGTTTCCCCCCACGAAGTTAGACAAGATACTTACCTCGAACCAAGCTCAATCAATCGGTAACCATGCCTTTCCACGAATATCCGACTCAGAATGGCCCAAATCTAGACAGAAATAATTACATATCATAAGTACAACTATAATAGACTAATCTAATTAATGAAATCAAGGCTTTAACAAAAATTCCAAAATCCGTCCTAAAAAGTTGACCTGGGCCCACGTCTCGGAATCGGGCAAAAAATCACAAAATCTGAAAGCACATTCACTCACGAGTCCAATTGTAACGACCTGGCCGGTCGTTTTGAGCATTACAGCCCCATTCCCCTATTTATTGCTCTGTTTGAGCTTTATAGCTGTTGTATGACTTATCGGGTTAGTTAGTTCGGGTCCGGAGAGAATTCAGAGTGAAATGAGACACTTAGTCTCTTAAATAGAAAGCTTAAGTTGAAAAGTCGATCGGATATTGATCTATGTGTAAACAAACTCGAATTTGAATTCTAATGATTTCACTAGCTCCGTATAGTGATTTAGACTTAGAAACGTGTCCGAAAAATTATTTTAAACTCCGTAGTAGAATTAGGCTTGAAATGGCGAAAGTTGATTTTTTGGGAAGTTTGATCGGGGGGTTGACTTTTTGATATCGGAGTCTGAATTTGATTCTGAAAATTTTAATAGGTCTGTTATATCATTTATTACTTGTGTGCAAAATTTGAGGTCAATCGAACTTGATTTGATAGGTTCCGGTGCCGTTTGTTGAAATTCGAAATTTCAACGTTCATTAGGCTTGAATTGGGATATGATTCATGGTTTTAGTGTTGTTTGAGGTGATTTGAGGGTTCGACTAAGATTGTATGATGTGTTGGGACTTGATGGTATGTTTGGTTGAGGGCTCGGGTGAGTTCCGGGATGGTTTCAGATCATTTTTCCTTGTTTTGTAACTGCTGGAACTGGTGTCTGGT
Organism: Nicotiana tabacum; assembly: GCF_000715075.1. Lineage (NCBI taxonomy): Eukaryota > Viridiplantae > Streptophyta > Magnoliopsida > Solanales > Solanaceae > Nicotiana > Nicotiana tabacum. Next base: position 12,025,063 of record NC_134097.1, on the reverse strand, counting down.
GTTGTTCTTGGCGAACGCGAAGGGTCTCACGCGTTCGCGAAGAAGGATTTTGGACTACTGGGATTTTCCAATCGCGAACGCGATGAAGGAGACGCGAACGCGAAGAGGAAAGGGAGTTGGGGGCCTGCCTGGCGTTAAGCCTTTGCAAACGCGGCTCGTGTCTCGCGAACACGATGGGAAAAGGTTGGCAGGCATCGCGAACGCGATGAGGATATCGCAAACGTGAAGAAGGAATCTTGGCAGCACATTTTTGTGCTTCGCGAACGCGAAACTATGGTAGAAGGCGATTTTTGGAGTGATTCTTGTGTGGGTGTTTGGGTTAAGTGATTCTTATCTAGTTTTGATTAATTTCTATGATTATGCCTTTGAATCCATCATTAAATGGGTGAATTAAGTTGAAAAATTTAGAAAATCCTCTTGGTTTAATTTGAAGATTTGAGAGTAAAGATGATGTCGGATTTTGATAAAATTGGTATGGTTAGACTCGTGGTTGAACGGGCTTTCGGATTTTGTATCTTTTGTCGGGTTCCGAGACGTGGGCCCCACAGACGATTTTTGGAGTGTAATGTCAAATTTTGTGGTAAGATATTAGTATTTTGTTATGGTATTAATTTCTATAAATTGTGTGGACTGAATCAAATTTATTGTGGCTAGATTCGAGCCATTCAGGAGTTGATACGCGTAAAATGGGATTTTTAGAGCACTCTTTAGCTTGCTCGGCATTGGATTCGTCTTGTTCGAGGTAAGTAACTCTTCTAATCATGGAGTTGAGGCTATGAACCCTGAATATACGTATTATGTGAATTGTTTGTAGGTGCCGCACATGCTAGGTGATGGGCGTGTGGGCGTGCACCATAGAAATTGTGACGTAATTGTTTCCGTGGAATTCTGTAGTCAAATAATCTTGGCATTTTCCATGCAGTTTTATGTGTTAAAGAAATTGAGCTGAGAATCATACTAAAAAGCATGCTGAGGCTATGTGCCAGTATTATTGAGACCCACAGAGGTCATATTGCTACGAACTATATATTTAAATTGAAATTTCATACTCAGTCATATTTATTTCATTGCATATCATATCTCAGTCTCTATTGTTAATTATTGATCCATCATATCACCATTTCGGGTTAGTTTCATGACATTGTGAGCCCGTGAGAGAGAGACTGGAGAGATTGATGACTGAGTGAGGCCGAGGGCCTGATTGATTCTGATATTGATACTATGGCACATGAGTTGTCCGTGCAACACGTGAGTTGTCCGTGTGGATCCAGATATTGATACTATAGCATGTGAGTTGTCCGTGCAACACATGAGTTGTCCGTGCAGTTTATAGCGCTTGGGCTGAAGGAGTCCCTCCGGAGTCTGCACACCCCCAGTGAGCGCGGTTGATATTATTGAGGGATGGAGCTTCCTTGAACATGGATCTTGTCCGAAGTATTATATACCTGGAGATGGATCTTCTCCACGGGCTGGATTGGCCCTACTCGGTACTGAGTGACTGATGATCAGTTGATGTGTATATTCCGGGATGGATCTTCCTTGGGCCAGATTGGCTATATACAGTACCGAGTGATTGGGCATGATGAGTGGAATGTGTGAGAAAATGAGATTGAGTACTTTGAGAGTGTGAGTACACGAGTTCATCTCTAAGATACATTTCATTGATATGCACACATGACATACATACATAGAGATGTATTTTCCTCATGCTGTACGGTATCACATCATTCATGATTTCTCACACATGTTGGCAGATGGGCATAGTGATTCATTTGTTTTACATTGGTTATCCGGAAAGAAAATGAAACATTTTATTTATTATTGAAAGACTTTTGGGAAAACATTATTTTCAAACTTATTCATGTCTTTGGAAACTCCGGTAAACGATTTGGGTTTTCATTGATGTACTTGAAAGGCAGAACTATTTTCAGAAATCATGTTTTTTTTGGTTGAGCATTTTATTATGGAGTTACTTTTGGTATTACTTGTTTTATGTTGTTATGAACTATTGTTGGTTATTGAAGTTGGGACCCGACCTTGGTACAAGCTCGTCACTACTTTCAACCTAAGGTTAGGTTTGTTACTTATTGAGTACATCGGGTCGGTTGTACTCATACTACACTTCTGCACCTTGCGTGCAGATATTGGTTGTTGTTGTTGTTATGTTCATTGGGAGCTGGATCTGAAGATGTACCTGCATTCTGGTTGTAGCTGCCTCTTGTTCATGGTAGCCTTAGATTCATAAAACTCTGTTTATGTACTTTTCAAACATATGATGTATTTACTTCATACCAGCTTTGTATACTCTATTCTTAGAAGCTCATGATTTGTGCTACCAGTTCTTGGGGAATGTATAAGATTATGATTTTTCTTTACTTAAATTGCTTTAATAATTGTTATTGGAATTGGTTAGTGGTTAATTGACTTACCTAGCGGGTTGGGTTAGGTGCCATCACGACTAGATGGATTTTGGGTTGTGACAAGGTGGTATCAGAGCTCTAGGTTCATAGGTTCTACAAGTCATGAGCGAGTGTCTAGTAGAGTCTTGCGGATCGGTATGATGACGTCCATACTTATCTTCGAGAGGCTACAGGACATTTAGGATATATACTTCCCATCTTTCTTTCCTTATCGTGCGAAATTGATTCAGCTTGAGACATAACTCTTTGAATTCCTTCCACGCATTCGTATGCGCACATGAGCTCTCGGTATCAGCTGTGTATCGTTGGCTTGTGATTCTATGAACGGGGTTCGAGATGTGTATTCTATGTTTTGGTGATAAGCTATTCTGGAGGACTTGAGGCCAGGTTTAGACCACAGCTTAAGCTCGGTAGCTTTAGTTATTACTTATACATTTGGACTCATATGTCCGGTAATGTCCCTGCGAGAAGAACTTGTGGCTCGATGAGCAGTGACATGTCTTTGTGATGAGTATGATGTAACTGCGGGATGTGTTAAGACGATTTGAATGTGGCGAGAAGTGTTTCCTTGAAGTGTAAAGGAAGGCCATTGGGTGCTTGATTTTCATTTTGATGTGACGTACAGTCTCGACTGTGAATGTTTTGAAAGATCTTTCACGTTATTTAATTTTGGGGCAAATTAAATTCTCATGTCTGGTTAATGAGTTTGGACTCAGAAAGATGAAGTGATTTCATAGTAATTGTGGCTACGAAAGGGTATAACAAGATGCCAATTTGAGACTAAGCAGGTGGGTTATCTCCTGCGGAGTAATCTATGTAGGTGTGTTCCTTATGATGTGAATAGAGAGTTTCTTTTCTGCCAGCGGGGCGTATGTGTTGAGACTTGAATTTGAATCTGGTTGAGAAAGTTGACTTGAGTGTTAAAGGAATGGATGCGAGCTTAGCAGACGATTGAGGTATTTTTATGATTGGCGTGGTATGAGCTTGAGAAGAATTTTCGTTGAACTGACCACGATTTTATGGCAGTAATAGAATATGGGTACTGCGAATTATCGAGTATTTTAATTGATGGCTTTGAGCCAAGTGGGGGAGCCTGCTATTGACAATTCAATTCATGGTTATGTGTCAAATTTTGTTTTGGTCTGAAGTATACTTGGGAATCAGTGATGACTTGCAGAGGTGGAGTTCGAGAATGACTTGAGTAAGGAAATTTTTGGATACGGGTTATATTACGCTTTATGAGTATATGAAAATCGTGGGATAAATGAGCTGTTATTTGTGAATGATGTAGTGCGCACGGAGTATGAATTTAATAGGTGATATTAAAGTAAGGTTACTTCTTTGAGTGTTGTTGTGCTAATGGGGCACATATCTTTTGGCCCATTTCGGTGGTGTAATTTGGATTTGAACAAAGTGGGTGACTCTTGAGAAAGTTCCAATAGGTTCGAGGTTTATATATAGCAATTGAGAATTTCTCCGGACTTGTATATGGATAAAATCTGAGATTCGCATTTGATGGTGCCTAGACTTGCGAAAATTCTATATGACTATGGATTCTACATTTTAGTATAAGGAAGGTAAGAAGAACAATTTCAAATTCACATAATGTATTTTCAGAGTGAGTATTACAGCTATGGTATTTATGAAGGTGCTTAAGAAGAATACAGTTGTTTATGGGCCGTAGGGCGTTGTGTTTCTATGTTAAGGTTTTGTGGGGTGAGTTGTGGTTAAAGATCGTGGCATTTTAGCAGTGAGAAGTATCAATCTGAAGACAAATTCGGAAGGGACTTGGAGAAATAGGACAGCTTGGTAGTAGGTTGGATCAGTATGGTAATAGATATGATCGATTCTTTGGGTATTATTATGTGGGGGTTTTCTACAGGTGCTTTGTGGCAATACTCTTGGGTTTGGCGACATGTGTGGCTTGGTCGAGTTAAAGGAAATTCAGTTATGACAACTTGATTATGTACAAATAGATTCCAAGGCATTCTCGAGGATTTCTACCACGGTTTGCGATGGATATTTCCTACCGACCTGAGAAGCATGTTGAGTATTGTGATTTTCTACCGGATAGGATCAAATGGAATGCTTCTGGCTGATCGGATATGTATTCTACTTGTGACTCAGAATGATTATGAGGTTCTCGTATTTTTCATATGATGGCATGACAGATGCGGTGTGTTGTGTGGGATTAAGGTTTGCGTGTGCAAGGTCACAATTTAGTTTTGAAAGGGAGGTCATAAATTCTTAGAGGGCATGGACAGTTTTCGATGTTTAGATGAATGCTATAACTATTTTGTATTGCGTGAGTAGAGTGTACATTTCAAAAGGCACACTATGTTTTGAATTATGGATATTTCATAGGTATTGCAGCATTTTCTTGGTTGATCGATTACTAATTTTAAGACGCTGCTATGTGGCATGAAAGAATGGGAGAAATATTCCTCGTGGGATGATCATATATAAAAGATGTGTTAAGACGTTCGGGCGGTGGAGATGGAATCAGAAATAGTGATTCGTGTGTTCTATGGATTTGGAGATTGGGAGTTTACAAGAGCAGATTGTTTCATGGTTGTGGACTTTGAAGTCATGGCCGAAGCTAGCCAGATGATAGTATGTATTATGACTCAGTCATTGTGGATTTTCGGAGGGTTATTTATCTATTTGTGGGTGACCAGAGTTGGTTTGTGGGTCCATTGGTAGGCCCAATTAGGAGGTATATTCTACACCGAGTCGGATTGGTTGACTCCATACTACTATTGTCGAAGAATATGCCATTTGGTTGATGTTGAGCTTATTCGTGTTCTGAAATGATCTGTGAGTTACTACTTTTTGCTACGAGGAGTTGTGATTCATTGGTTATATGCACACATGGTGCAGTTCTATTGGGGGCCTCATGGCAGAATTCGAGCGAGATGAGTATTTGGGTATTGCATGATCGATTACATAATGGTTATGTTCTTTCAGGTTTCTTGTGGCATTTTTGTCATTTGCCTCTCCGTCGTTATTGATTTTGAGCAAGGTAACTCGAGGTAGATAATGTGGACCAGTGTTTGGATGGGGTCACGCATAGCAGCGGAATTATGTTAAGGTATGAACCTTGTGTTAGAATTGTGTGATGGTTCTACGGTGTGTGATGGATTTTCAGCATTTCTTTGTGGCGGTACTTGTTAATCTGGCGGGGCAGTTCTCTCATTTGAGTTATTTTCCATGACTGAGTACATTTGAATTGTCGCGTATTGGCGCACAGATGGCACAGTTTGTGGCTTTAAGTTATATTGGTGTGGCATGTCTGTGGGATAGTTGTGTTTAATAATATAAGGTCATTGGACCTAGAATGAGTACTATCAGGTTTGATTACAGTATATTCTGGATGACAACATTGAAAGTCGGCTTAGAAAGTGATCATGGTTCTGGTTGGAGTGAGAGAGATCAATGACTTGTTGATCTGATGAATGGTTATGAATTTATGCGTGTCTCTTTCATTATCAGCAGTATGCGAAGGTTTTGGGATGAGGTTTTGTTTGATATGGGGCTTAATACTAGTACTTGGTTAGTTTTGGAGTAGTTGATGTGATCAGGAATGGTGCTACGAGCATGCGAGTTGTATAATATGTTAGGTAATTATATCTATGGTTATAGTTATGGCTCGATGCAGCTCGTTCAAACTTATGCAGTGTATAAATGTAAGATTCGTGTCTTGAAAAGAAATTCTGAAGGTTGGAAATTGAATTCCAAGGTTCATAGGCTAAGATTAAATTAATGATTTTCAATTATGTTGTGTTGCCAGGCCTATATAGAATAGGGTGACATGGGATCACCCCCGGGTATGTGCATGGTAATATGGAATAGTGATTTGATGGCTTGGAAACAACTCTTGGCACGTTCGAGGACGAACATATGTTTAAGTGGGGGAGAATGTAACGACCCGACCGACCGTTTTGAGAATTACAGCCACGTTCCCCCCATTTACTACTCCGATTGTGCTTTATAGCTGTTGTATGACTTATCGGGTTAGTTAGTTCGGGTCCGGAGAGAATTCAGAGTGAAATGAGACACTTAGTCTCTTAAATGGAAAGCTTAATTTGGAAAAGTCGACCGAATGTTGATCTATATGTAAACGACCTCGGATTCGAATTCTGATGATTTCGTTAGCTCCGTATGGTGCTTTTGGACTTAGGAGCGTGTCTAAAAAAGTTTTTTGAGGTCTGTAGTGGAATTAAGCTTGAAATGGCGAAAGTTAAATTTTGGGGAGTTTGACCGGGGGTTGACTTTTTGATATCGGGGTCAGAATTCGATTCAGGAAATTTTAATAGGTCTGTTATTTCATTTATGACTTGTGTGCACAATTTGAGGTCAATCGGACTTGATTTGATAGGTTACGGCGTCGTTTGCTGAAATTTGAAATTTCAAAGTTCATTAGGCTTGAATTGGGGTATGATTCGTGATTTCAGTGTTGTTTGAGGTGATTTGAGGGTTCGACTAAGTTTGTATGATGTGTTGGGACTTGATGGTATGTTTAGTTGAGGGCGCGGGTGAGTTCTGAGATGGTTTCAGATCATCTTTCCTTGTTTTGCAACTGCTGGAACTGGTGTCTGGTGTTGTTCTTGGCGAACGCGAAGGGTCTCACGCGTTCGCGAAGAAGGATTTTGGACTGCTGGGATTTTCCAATCGCGAACGCGATGAAAGAGACGCGAACACGTAGAGGAAAGGAAGCTGAGGCCTGCCTGGCGTTAAGCCTTTGCGAACGCGGCTCGTGTCTCGAGAACGTGAAGGGAAGAGGTCGGAAGGCATCGCGAACGCGATGAGGATATCGCGAATAATCTTGGCAGCACATTTTTGTGCTTCGCGAATGCGAAACTATGGCAGAAGGCGATTTTTGGAGAGATTCTTGCGTGGGTATTTGGGGTAAGTGATTCTTATCCAATTTTGATTAATTTCGATGATTATGCCTTTGAATCCATCATTTAATGGGTGAATTAAGTTGAAAAGTTTAGAAAACCCTCTTGGTTTAATTTGAAAATTTGAGGGTCGAGATGAGATCGGATTTTGGTAAAATTGGTATGGTTAGACTCGTGGTTGAACGTGCTTTCGGATTTTGTATCTTTTGTCGAGTTCCGAGACGTGGGCCCCACAGACGATTTTTGGAGTGTAATGTCGAATTTTGTGGTAAGATATTAGTATTTTGATATGGAATTAATTTCTATAAATTGTGTGGACTGAATCAAATTTATTGTGGCTAGATTCGAGCCATTCAGGAGTTGATACGCGTAAAATGGGATTTTTAGAGCATTCTTTAGCTTGCTCGGCATTGGATTCGTCTTGTTCGAGGTAAGTAACTCTTCTAATCATGGAGTTGAGGCTATGAACCCTGAATATACGTATTATGTGAATTGTTTGTAGGTGCCGCACATGCTAGGTGACGGGCGTGTGGGCGTGCACCATAGAAATTGTGACGTAATTGTTTCCGTGGAATTCTGTAGTCAAATAATCTTGGCATTTTCCATGCAGTTTTATGTGTTAAAGAAATTGAGCTGAGAATCATACTAAAAAGCATGCTGAGGCTATGTGCCAGTATTATTGAGACCCACAGAGGTCATATTGCTACGAACTATATCTTTAAATTGAAATTTCATACTCAGTCATATTTATTTCATTGCATATCATATCTCAGTCTCTATTGTTAATTATTGATCCATCATATCACCATTTCGGGTTAGTTTCATGACATTGTGAGCCCGTGAGAGAGAGACTGGAGAGATTGATGACTGAGTGAGGCCGAGGGCCTGATTGATTCTGATATTGATACTATGGCACATGAGTTGACCGTGCAACACGTGAGTTGTCCGTGTGGATCCAGATATTGATACTATAGCATGTGAGTTGTCCGTGCAACACATGAGTTGTCCGTGCAGTTTATAGCGCTTGGGCTGAAGGAGTCCCTCCGGAGTCTGCACACCCCCAGTGAGCGCGGTTGATATTATTGAGGGATGGATCTTTCCTGGACATGGATCTTGTCCAAAGTATTATATACCTGGAGATGGATCTTCTCCACGGGCTGAATTGGCCATATACAGTACCGAGTGATTGGGCATGATGAGTGGAATGTGTGAGAAAGTGATATTGAATACTCTGAGAGTGTGAGTACATGAGTTCATCTCTGAGATACATTGCATTAACATGCACACATGACATACAGGCATAGAGATATATTTTTCTCATGTTGTACGGTATCACATCATTCATGATTTCTCACACATGCTGGCAGATAGGCATAGTGATTCATTTGTTTTACATTGATTACCCGGAAAGAAAATAAAACATCTTATTTATTATTGAAATACTTTTAGGAAAATTATTATTTTCAAACTCATTCATATTTTTGGCAACTCCGGTAAATGATTTGGGTTTTCATTGATGTACTTGAAAGGCAGAACTATTTTCAGAAATCATTTTTTTTTGTTGAGCATTTGATTGTGGAGTTACTTCTGGTATTACTTATTTTATGTTGTTATGAACTATTGTTGGTTATTGAAGTTGGGACCAAACCTTGGTAAAAGCTCGTCACTATTTTTCAACCTAAGGTTAGGTTTGTTACTTATTGAATACATGGGATCGGTTGTACTTATACTACACTTCTGCACCTTGCGTGCAGATGTTGGCTGTTGTTGTTGTTGTGTTCATTGGGAGCTGGATCTGAAGATGTACCTGCGTTCCGGTTGTAGCTGCCTCTTGTTCATGGTAGCCTTAGATTCAAAAAACTCTGTTTATGTACTTTTCAAATATATGATGTATTTACTTCATACCAGCTTTGTATACTCTATTCTTAGAAGCTCATGATTTGTACTACCTGCGTTCCGGTTGTAGCTGCCTCTTGTTCATGGTAGCCTTAAATTCATAAAACTCTGTTTATGTACTTTTCAAACATATGATGTATTTACTTCATACCAGCTTTGTATACTCTATTCTTAGAAGCTCATGATTTATACTTGAAAGGCAAATCTATTTTCAGAAATCATTGTTTTTGTTGAGCATTTGATTGTGGAGTTACTTCTAGTATTACTTGTTTCATATTGTTATGAACTATTGTTGGTTATTGAAGTTGGGACCCGACCTTGGTAAAAGCTCGTCACTATTTTTCAACATAAGGTTAGGTTTGTTACTTATTGAATACATGGGGTCGGTTGTACTCATACTACACTTCTGCACCTTGCGTGCGGATGTTGGCTAATATTGTTGATGTGTTTGTTGGGAGCTGAATCTGAAGATATACCTGCGTTCCGGTTGTAGCTGCCTCTTGTTCATGGTAGCCTTAGATTCATAAAGCTCTGTTTATGTACTTTTCAAACATATGATGTATTTACTTCATACCAGCTTTGTATACTCTATTCTTAGAAGCTCATGATTTGTACTACCAGTTCTTGGGGAATGTATAAGATTAAGATTTTTCTTTTCTTTAATAATTATTATAGGAATTGGTTAGTGGTTAATTGGCTTACCTAACGGGTTGGGTTAGCTGCCATCACGACTAGACGGATTTTGGGTCGTGACACCAACCATACCAAATTTATCAAAATCCGACCTCAAATAACCACTCAAAACCCAAAATCAAACTCTTTAAATCCCTAGCCTCAAACTTCCAAATTCTACCTTAAATACACACTAGCTAGGCAGAAAAATAATTGGGGAAGCAAGATTATTGATCAAAAAATAAGCACAAGGAACTTACCTCACGAAATCCCTCGAAAATGCTTTCAAGAAATCGCCAACCCGAGCTCAAAAATGAAGAAAATGGCCAAAAATCTCGAAGCCTCGCTTAAATGGGTTCTGCCCAGGCATTACCGCATCTGCGGACCACCGGTCGCACTGGCGATGCCGCACCTGCGGAATTACCCCTTGCAGGTGCGGAAATGACTTAAGGAGGTTGGTCCGCAACTGCGAGCAAGGGGCCGTACCTGTGCGCCCGCTCCTGCGGATATCTTCTGCTTCTACGATCCTCACGCTCCAGGCCCCGTCCGCTCCTGTGCTACATCTTCCGTGGATGCGGCTCCACTTCTGCGGGCCAATCTCGCACCTACGCCCACAAACCAAGCTTGACCAAACCGCACATGCGCTCCTCTTTCTGCATATGCGAGTCAGCACCTGCGGCCACCCCACCGCAGGTACGATTACACCAGAAGCTTGAAAGCTTCAGCAACTACACAAGTCCAAATCTCAATCCGTTAAGCATCCGAAACACACCCGAGGCCCCCCGGGACATCACCATACGGACTTAGTCGAGCACTCAACTCACATCAAACAATGCTAAAAATACGAATCACCCTCCAATTCAAACTTAATGAACTTGAAACTTCAAATTTCTACAACCGATGCTGAAACCTATCAAATCAACCCGGAATGACGTCAAATTTTACAGGCAAGTCATATTCAACATTACGGACCTACTACAACTTTCGGAATCGTAATCCAACCCCGATATCAAAAAGTCCACTTCCGGTCAAAATCTCCAAAATTTCGAGTTTCACCATTTCAAGCCTAAATCAGCTACAGACTTCAAATTCACAGTCCGGACACGCTCTTAAGTCCAAAATCACCCAACGGAGCTAACGGGACCGAGAAACTCTATTACGGAGTCTTCTTCACATAGTTCCGACTACGGTCAAAATTCTAAGGCTTAAGCTTCTGTTTTAGGTACTAAGTGTCCCAAATCACTCTGAATCATCCGGTAATTGAATTCAACCACGCACGCGAGTCAATACACATAATACGAAGCTTTTTATGGCTTTATGCCGTCGAACGAGACTTAAATTCTCAAAACGACCGGTCGGTTCGTTACATAAACTACCCGGACATAGACATAATTAGTAGCTATACACTGACTCTCGTCACCTCGTGCGTATGTAACCCCCACAATTAGGAGTAAATAGTAATTCAAATCACCTATGGGATAAATTTTCTCTTACAAGGTTAGGCAAGAGACTTACCTTGTCTTAAAGCTCACTTTCCAGCCTCAAATTCACTCTAAATCCTCAACTCGGTGCCGAACAATCCGAAACTAGCCAAATATTGTATAAATTAATCAATACATGTTCAAAAGTTCATAATTTAACTATCAGAGTAACTACCCAACCCAAATTGAAAGATTCCTAAAATTTATCCCCAGGCCCACATGCCCGGATTCCATAAATTTTCGAAGATAATTGTTACCCATAACCTTACGAACTCAAATATATAATTTTCATCCCAATCCATAATCATTTTCTTGGTTAAATTCCATTTTTATCAAAACCTAGGTTTTTCATCTAAACCCATAATTTTTATAATTTTACATGTTAAAATCTACCCATAATCTATGCATTTAGCTTATATTAGATAGAAATTACTTACCTCAAAGTGCTAGGTGAAAATCCCTCTTCCAAGAGCTATATATTCGACCAACAAGTGAGAGAAATGAAGAAATGAGCCTAAATCTCTACTTAAATGAAACCCTTCTGCCCAGTGATTTCTATGCTTTTGCAGTTCCTTGGCCGCATCTGCGGCTCCACATTTGAGAAAGGTTCATTGCTGATGCGGTCCTCCCTTAGCTGGCCTAAATTCGTATTTGCGGAAAATGGCTCGTTTCTGCGAGCCCGCTCTTGCGGCGTACGAGTCGCACTTGCGTCCATTCCCGCTTCTGCGGACCGCTGACCGCTTCTGCAATCGCGCATTTGCGCCCTCCATGTCCGCATATGCGGACTCAGCCCACGCAGCCTAAATGTGCACCTGCGGCCAACCAGTCGCTTCACAGGTGCGAATGCACCAGAAGCCCAGCTGCATCAACAGCTTTCTCTAAGTCCAACTTTGTGTGCACATCGTCTGATTGACACCTGAGGCCCCCGGGGCCTCACCCAAATACACCAACAAGTTTGTAAACATGAGACAAACTTGCTTGAACCCTCAGAATGTGGAAAACAATACCAAAACTAGGTATCACACCCCAAACCACATCGAATCAGCTTATGAACTTCAAGTTCTTCCAACTTGCTCCAAACGCGTCGAATCATACCTAAACTACCCGGAATGGTACCAAATTTTGCGTGCAAGTCTTAAATCACCTTACGGATCTATTCCTAGGCTCGGAATCCCAAACGGACCTCGATAACACCAAAATCTACTCCAAACCAAATTTAAAGAACTTTTAAACCTTCAATAAGCCAACTTTCTACTTTAGGCAGCGAACGCTCCCGGATCGTCCAAAACTCGATCCAGACACACGCCCAAGTATAAAATCATCATACGAACCTATTGGAACCGTCAAATACCAATTTCAAGGTCGTTTAGTAGAAATGTTGACCAAAGTCAAACTTACCCCTTTAAGGCCAATGTTAAGGAACTAAGTGTTCCGATTTCAACCCGAACCCTCCCAAACTCGAACTAACCATCCCCGCAAGTTATAAAACAGTAAAAACAAATATGGGGAGTGCCTTTCGGGTTTAATATTATCATTTGGTACGGGCTAAAGTTTTGCCTATCATCTAAAATGGTTAGAAAAATTCAAAAGAACAAAATAAAATTGAACTTGCGTGATACTTGACATGGGTATTTTCCTCGTCTAGAAGTAATACTTCTTCAAATGAACTGCGTTCCAGTTTGATGGTAGTAATTTTCCATCAATAGTTTCCAACTCGTATGCTCCTTTTCCAGCATTGTCATTCAAGTGGCCTTTACGTCAACTAGACATAAACAATGCCTTATTGCAAGGAACTCTCAATAAGGTTGTCTATATGCAACAGCTACCGGGTTTTGTCAACCACAACTTTCCACAACATGTTTGCAAGCTTCACAAATCCATTTATGGCCTTCGTCAAGCTCCTAGAGCTTGGTACAACGAGCTCAAAACCTTTCTTCTTTCCTGTGGGTTCCTTAGAGCAAAATCTGATGATTCTCTGTTTATAAAATGCTTTCCTAACTCGCTTCTCTTTGTCATGATCTATATTGATGATATTGTGGTCATTGGTTCCAATTCCTCTCAAGTCCAAACCACCATTCAACTCCTAGGTGATAGGTTCTCCATTAAAGACCTTGGTCCCTTGCGTTTCTTTCTTGGAGTCGAAGTTCTACGAAATGCACATAGTTTAATTCTCACTCAAAGTGGCTTTATTATTGATATCCTAGAAAAGTTTAGCATGCTAAACTCCAACAGTGTTGGCATGCCGATGTCAGTCGGTGAAGCACTCTGACTGAATGGTAATTCCACACCTATTGATGCCAAACCATATAGACAAGTTATTGATTCCCTACAATACCTAACCTTTACTCGATCGGACAGCTTCTTTGAAGTAAACAAACTTGCTCAATTTCTGCATGTACCTAGTTGGAAGCACTAGCAGGCTGCAAAACGACTTCTACGCTACCTGAAGGGCACTATAACATATGGTCTCCATTTTCATCCCAGTAGCTCACTCAAACTTCAAGCATACTCTAATGTTGACTGGGGTGGACTTCTTGATACAAGGCATTCGACTTCAACATATGTTATCCTTCTTGGAAACAATCCCATAAGTTGGTGCTCCAAAAAGTAACGGACAGTTGTTAGATCCTTCACAAAAGCTGAATATTGAGTTGTTGCTTCAGTTGTTGCTGAGCTTAATTGGATAACCAACTTGCTGAAGGAGCTTCACATTCCATTATCCAATCCTCCTATGGTTTTTTGTGACAACATTGGTGCCACTTACCTTAGTTGCAACCCAATTTTTCACAGTCGTATGAAACATGTAGCTATCGATTTTTACTTTGTTCGAGATCAAGTGGAACGCAATGAGCTCTCTGTTAATCACATACCCACTGGCGATCAACTTGCTAATGCCTTCACAAAAGCCTTGCCTAAACGATCATTTACACACTTTGTCAACAAGATTGGTCTCAAGGAGATTGAGCCCATCTTGAGGGGGCATGATAAGGATAGACACTCCTATCCTATCCAGGACTCCTAGTTTAAGTTGTATCTTATGATATTCTTTCTTATCTCCACAATAGTCTTATGTACATAGAACTTTGTCTCCTCTCTCCCTTCTCCTGTTGTACTTATATATAAACTTCTCTATTGTACTCAATATATACAAGCCTTTTACAATTCTTATCAACTCTTATAGGTTTAAGTGTAACTTGGTGATTATGACATGTTTCTGATGTCTCTAAATGCAGTAATTTTTAAAAACCTTTGTTTAGAGGTGAATACCCCAACGTGAATAGGGGATCCTAAACTGATGCACAAATTAGACCACAAAACCCAAATCGCAACACACCCTCAAATCAATGATAGAGCGAAGGAAAATAATAGACCACTGAAACTCGTATCAGAATAAACCAAGAAATCATTTTGATCTTTTTATGCAATAATAATTTTTATTTATTTTTTCAAATAACAAAGTGGACAATATATACATACCAATAGTGAAACTTACATATTGTATTTATGTAACATGTCTTCAACTGGCAGTAGCTCAGACTTGCAGCTAAGGAAAAAATACCTTCAAAAGAATGAACATCTATATTGAGCCAAATAACATTTGCGACGAAAGAACAAGCTATATCGGGCTATCTTTCAGTTAAAATTGACATCCAATCTGAAGTATAGATAGAAGAGAAGCCTATGAACATACTCATGCTTGCTAGAGAGCAGCAATATAGCTTGAATTGACATATCGAAAGCCAAAATATGCAACCATCTTATTGTGATATCCTCAAATTATCAATGTCCACCTGAATAGAAGAAGATCTTTCTCAGTAAAATCTTATAAAAATAAACAAAAAATGAACTTAACTGAAACCCCAAAAGAAAAGGGTTCAATACCTGAAGCATGTTGGCATCTGCGGATGCAATTATAAGCAATTGTTTATCTACATTAAGCCAAACGACATTTGTTTAAAAGAAAGAACAAGCTATCTTTGACATTATATTGCAGTTAAATCCAAGTTTTTGTACAATAGACGTTAGGTTAGTGACAGAGTTTCTAAATTCTAAATACACCATTCCTTTTTGTACTATTGTTATAAATAATTCAAGAAAATTGAACACGTTAGCTAGATTAATTGTCATTACTCAGTCATAATAAACCAGTGGAACTTATCTCCTACATCATTAGTGATGCCACCAAATACTCTAACATTTATATTCAGATGGCTATCAACCTAAAAGTTAAATTTCTTAATTAAAGAAGTCCAAGAAAACAAAAAGAAGGCAACTAAAGAGAAATTCAAACTATAAAATAACAGCTACAGTAAAACAATGACTAAAATATCGTACCATAGTAAAGAAAAAAGAACTCTTGTTATGTGTCGAAACAACAACTGCTAGTTTGAAGGTTAACTCCTTCACAAATATACGTAAGTGTGAACTTCAGCTAACAAATGGAACAACTACAAAGTATGCATTGTATTCTCCAATGGCATTAACAATATTGTTAATACCCTACATAACTTATATGCTTTCTTACGTACGTAGCCAAACTAAAACATCAAGACCACTTAACAATTCTTATCTAATGTTTGTCAACAACACAAATGTAAAGTCTATGCATCTTCTATATCTTATGCAAAATTTTAATTTCTAGCAAGCCGCAATACTATCTGAAAATAAACGTACCAACTACGTTTATTTGTGACCATTAAAAAATTACTAACCTTAGAAATTAGGTTGTAAGGACCCCAAAATCGGTGTCTCAAATTCAATAGAGTTAATTTTATGCTTTGGAATTTTCCCTGCAATTATAGGTGCAACAACATTTTCTGCAGCCCTGCAAATAGTCTGTTTATACAAAATAGTTCAGCACATGCTAGTTACCTAAGATCTTTATGAGGAAAAACTTCAAAACACTATATTAAGAAATGGAGAGTACCTTATTGGCTTATCCAAATAAGGCCATATGTGCTCAGAGAAATTTATTGAGCCAGTTCACCTTCAGTAACACATAAAGAAAACAATTATATATACAGAACTAAGCAAATTTAAAGACAGGTTAAACATGTAACTGAATACATACACGGTCATAATCCGGATATTTAACCAAACGGGAGTTTCATAAAGTAATTGCTCCTAGCTTTGTGAGTCTCGCTCACCCAAGGGATGAATAACAGGATCCTAATAAAGCACAATGAATTTAATGTAGACAAATCTTTAAACAAAGATTGAAAAGGACAAAATCATACCGATACAAATACATTCTTCTTTTGGAGAAAAAATTTCCTACATCGGAAGATTTTCAATGAGTATCCTAGATTCTCTGATACAATAGTTTCTACTCTTTTGACATGTAATTGACATGGGAACTAAGTGCATACAACTGTATATAAAGGACTTGCGTTACACTCTTTAAATTCTTTTTAGACGTAGTCCAATTTTATAGATTTATCCAAGCATGATTTTCTATTTAGTTTCCTACTTCGTTTTGCTATGCACCCCAGGTGGTCGAACTCGTTACCTGAAGGAGCTTCAGTGCCAAAACAATAACAATAGCAAGCTTGACAACACTGTTAGGCGAACTATTAAAATAGTAAAACCACTGGTAAATGTGCAGAAGTGAGATGTATGAAGATTAAATTTGTAAGCAGAAGCGCACAAATAAAATAAGAGGGAGACTACCGTGTGCTTCATCAAGATAAGGAACGTGATGTTTCACAAGAACTTTAAAACCATTTTAAGCATGTACTATGCCACCAAACTTTGCAAAGAATTAATGTGAACTACTAAATCAAACAGAGCTATTAAAAGGAGAAAAAGCTAGAAAGTATTGATTAGCCTTAACAAAACCCATAAGCTTATTACAGTAAAAACAAATTACAAAGATGATGGAGCAAGGCCAATGAAAATAAAACTGTATATAGTTCCACAAACCGTTCGAACCAACAATTTACCCAATTCGAAAAATTTCTACCCAGCAGAAATTTCGAACAGGAAAAAAAGAAACCAAAACTCACCTTATAACTGTAAGCAAAACATAAAGAGCAACGACATGCAATTTCAAAGGACTTTTTGTCAGGCAAGTTAACTGGGTATAAGAGCTCCGTAAGCTTAAGCTAATAAGCTATAGCTGGTTTTTCAGTGTACAATCTAACACCATATTTCTTCTAAACTTTGTGAACAGAAACAAATCTCAAACTGCTTGCAAAGGAATGTATAAAGTTATTCTTTTTAGTTGGGACGTTTAGATGGCATTTTATTTCAATATTTTAAAAACTTAAAAACCTTTCAATGAACTAAAGAAGTTCAAAAACAATGAATATTCCAAGTGATGGGTTTTTAAGCTTAAATGTAGCTTAAAACAAGGTGAATGGGACATGCAAGGAAATTGAAAATATTTGAGTTTCCCTGTTTGACCAAGGGACAATGTCCCATATTGGAAAAGGAAAACGTTTTGATGGATATATATACAATTGCTCTTCTTCTAGCTCTTAAAGAGTTAAGAAGAAGGCAAATTTCGGCTTCGGATTCGGATTTTGGTCAATGATCGATTGATTGATTAATTTTTTGGACCAAATTTATTTGTTAATAGTAAATATTAACAAAAATGTTATTAAATATTCGTTTTTCTTGTAAACGAAAAATTAATATTAAATCCAACGGAACATTATATGCCCTTCGATTTTGTAAAAGCCATTAATGTTATGGCCGTTTTACACAAACAACCCTTCTAAAGAGTTGCACCTCTTCAGTTTTGAAGAGTCACACCTCTTTAGTTTAAGCTCAACATTGGATATAAATACCAACACCCAAACAATGGCATGCGAAATTTGACCAAACAATGTTGTCAAATGGTTTTAAGATAAATGAATGTGATAAATGTGTGTACATTAAAAATACTACAAATCACATAGTCATTGTTTGCTTATATGTGGATGATATGCTGATAATGAGTAATGACATTGCCAACATAAATGCGACTAAGTGTATGCTAACTAGCAAGTTTGATATGAAGGGCTTGGTAGTTGATGATTTAATTATGGGGATTAAGATCCATAAGACTCCTCAAGGTCAGGCATTGTCACAATCTCATTATATTAAGACAGTACTTGAAAAATTCAAGCACTTAGGGTTTAAAGTTGCAAAGACTCCAATTGACGTGAATCTTGCATTAGCAAAGAACAAAGGCCAAAGCATATCACAATTGGATTATGCTCGTGTGTTGGGATGCTTAATGTATATCATGAATTGTACACGACCAGATATAGCTTGTGCTATAAGTAAACTGAGTCGATATACGAGCAATCCAGGCCAATCTCATTGGATGGCAATGAAACGAGTTTTGGGATATTTAAAATATACCCAGAACTTTGACTTGCACTACAGTAAATTCCCTGCGGTGATTGAGGGATACTGTGATAAAAATTGGATCACCGGTTCAACTGATTCTAAGTCCACAAGTTGATATGTATTCACTATTGGTGAAGGAACGGTATCTTGGAAGTCGTCCAAGCAAACTTGTATTGCCCACTTTACAATGGAGGCTGAGTTCATAGCCTTAGATAAAGCCAGGGAAGAAACTGAATGGCTCGGGAATTTCTTGGAAGACATTCCATTTTGGCCCAAACCGTTGGCACCAATAAGCATACATTGCGATAGTCAAGCGACAATAGGAAGCGCTGGGAGCGTTATGTATAACGGTAAATCTCGTCATATACGATGAAGACATAAAATCGTTAGGCAATTACTCTCTAGAGGAATTATCACTATTGACTATGTAAAGTCAAGCGATAATGTGTCGGATCCACTTACAAAAGGCCTAACTAGAGATGTAGTTGAGAAATCATCGAGGGGAATGGGACTATGGCCGAGAACAGGCCATTGTGGCGGTAACTCTACCTAGAAGACTGGAGATCCCTAGATCTAGGTTCAAGGAGATCAAACAAAGTCATTAATGACGGTTCAACATAGTCAACTAAACGTTTGGTCCATTCTCGTGATGAGACAATGTTCAGTACCAAGGATAAAGTATTAAGGCTTTTTAATGATTTCTAATTTGTATACGGGGTATATCAAATAGTGTCTCTACGGGATGACACATTTAGGAATCACCTATGTAAGTGTGAAGTGTTCGCCGCTTCAAGGAGAATTTTGTAAGGCCGGTTCTCTACGCACTTATGAATCCAGGCAGTGTTCATGGTTGAAACGAACACAACAATGAGAGCCAAAGATAGTTAAGGGTTGGTTGTGTGACTTATGGTTGTCTAGATATACACCAAAGTTCGACGGTTCAAAGATATCAAATCTACCGATTGACCGAGTATATCCGACATAAGTTCACTATGGAAAGTTCAAAGGAAAACCTACTTATCCATATGCAATTAATCCCTGCTTGCGAATCACACAATATTTCATGCATATTTCTGTGATATAGCCATTCCCCATTCATGTGGGGGATTGTTGGATTTTTAAGCTTAAATGTAGCTTAAAAGAGGGTGAATGGGAAATGGAGGGAAATTGAAAATATTTGAGTTTCCATCCTTGACAAAGGGACATTATCCCATATTGGAAGAGAAAAAGATTTTGATAGGTATATATACAATTGCTCTTCTTCTAGCTCTTAAAGAGTTAAGAAGAAGGCAAGCCTCGCGCCGTCGTCGTCGTTGCTCGCTCGGCTCGGCTTTGTCTTCGGATTCAGATTCAGATTTGGTTTTGGATTTGGTTAAATGATTGATTGATTAATTTTTTGGATCAAATTTATTTGTTAATAGTAAATATTAACATAAATGTTATTAAATATCCGTTTTTCTTGTAAATGGAAAATTAATATTACATCCAACGAAATATTATATTCCCTTCAGTTTTGGTAAAAGCCATTTACGTTATGGTCGTTTTAAACAAACATCCCTTCTGAAGAGTTGCACCTCTTCAGTTTTGAAGAGTCGCACCTCTTCAGTTTAAGCTCAACATTGGCTATAAATACCAGTCCATTCTCTCAGATTATTAATACGAATTTCTGAGTTCTCCTCCTTTCTTCTGCATTGTTTTAACTACAAACAAAACAACAGTAAGTGTGATTTGCTACCGATCTTTGTGTTCGCTGAAATACTGGGGTTTGAAGTATCGCTAAAGCAGTGTGCAATTCGTTCTATCCTGGGAGAAAATAATCCACAACCTTTGGTACTAGGAGGGGATTAAATTCCTTAAGGAAACACTGTGAATTCAATGGGCTCGGATTAAATTCTGTTTCTTTTACATTTCTGATTATATGTTATTTTTTATCTTCTCCAGAATTATTTTACAAATACAGCTTACTATCAAGCTTAAGGAGTTTTAAATTTTCTATATTTGTATTATACTCATTGTTCTGGAGACTAAAACATTTGTGGTTTCTACTCCATTGGAGAAAAACATCTACATAATTTTAATGTTTGTTTGTGTCATTCTTTTACAGAAATGACGAATGACAACGGGAACCGGACTGTTCCTATGGTGACTGCCAATGCATCGACAAGCCAAACAACACCGGCATTGGCACCGGCAGAAAAACCCAAAAAATGATCCGAGATTGATTTCAAGCGATGGCAGCAGAAGATGTTCTTCTACTTGACGACTTTAAGTCTGCAGAAGTTCATTAAGGAAGATGTTCCTGTTCTGCCCGACGAAACTCCAGAAAATGAACGCTTTCTCGTGACTGAGGCGTGGAAGCATTC
This sequence comes from Nicotiana tabacum, assembly GCF_000715075.1. Taxonomy (NCBI): domain Eukaryota; kingdom Viridiplantae; phylum Streptophyta; class Magnoliopsida; order Solanales; family Solanaceae; genus Nicotiana; species Nicotiana tabacum. Next base: position 12,003,992 of record NC_134097.1, on the reverse strand, counting down.
TGATTTTCTATGCAAGAATTACATTCTTAACGGACTGGAGGACGATCTGTATAACGTCTATAGTAATGTGGAGACGTCAAAACAACTGTGGATAGCGCTTGAAAGGAAATACAAAATGGAAGATGTCGGGTTAAAGAAATATGTTGCAACTAAATTTATGAACTACAAAATGGCAGATAGCAAGTCTATTATTATCCAAGTCCAGGAATTGCATGTGATTATTCACGATCTCCTTGCTGAAGGTATAAGTCAAATTAATACTAAAAGTATTAATTATATTATTTTTACTAACAGAATTTTCACTAAAGGTCTTGTCATCAATGAAGCATTCCAAGTTACAGCGATGATTGAGAAGTTGTCTCCTTTGTGGAAGAACTTCAAAAACTACTTGAAACACAAACGCAAGGGGATGCACCTTGAAGATCTCATTGTTCGGTTGAAAATCGAAGAGGACAACAAAGCTGCTGAAAAGAAAGGCCGTGGAATCTCAACAATAATGGGAGCAAATATTGTTGAAGATACTCCTCAAAATAATAGAAGGAGGAAGAAGGCTTCTGGACCTAAACGCAACCCAAGCAAGAAGTGGTTCAACGGAAATTGCTACAACTGTGGAAAAGCTGGACACAGATCTGCAGATTATCGTGCTCCAAAGAAAGACAAGAAGAAGGGTCAAGCAAACATGGTTGAAAATCACGAAGATGTTGATGACTTGTGTGCTATGCTTTCTGAATGCAACCTGGTGGGAAATCCTAAGGAGTGGTGGATTGATTCTGGAGCCACTCGCCATGTTTGTGCTGTTAGAGAAGTATTTGCTATATATGCTCCTGTTGGACCCGAAGACACGCTTTCTTTGGGAAATTCTACAACAGCCAAAATTGAAGGATGTGGAAAGATATTTCTGAAAATGACTTCTGGTAAGGTGGTGACTTTGAACAACGTCCTTCATGTTCCAGAGATTAGAAAGAACTTAGTCTTTGCTGGACTTCTTGTTAAGAACGGATTTATGTGTGTTTTTGTATCCGAATAATAGAGAGTAATAATAAAATTTCAGCTTCTTCTTACTTACTTGAATCAAATGAATTATGGCATATACGTTTGGGTCATGTCAATTATAAAACCTTGCGAAAAATAATTAATTTGGAAGTATTGCCTATGTTTGAATGCGACAAATCAAAATATCAAATATGTGTGGAATCTAAGTATGTTAAACATCCTTATAAGTCAGTTGAAAGGAATTCAAATCCTTTAGACTTAATTTACACAGATATTTGCGACATGAAGTCAATTCCATCTCGCGGTGGAAAGAAGTATTTCCAAACTTTTATTGACGACAGTACTCGATATTGCTATGTTTACTTACTTAATAGTAAAGATGAAGCAATAGACGCATTCAGGCAATACAAAAATGAAGTTGAAACACAACTTAACAAGAAAATCAAAATGATAAGAAGTGATAGGGGTGGTGAATATGAATCTCCTTTTTAAGAAATGAGTTTAGAATATGGAATTATTCATCAAACAACGTCCCCTTACACGTCCCAATCCAATGTGATTGCGGAAAGAAAGAATCGTTATTAAAGGAGATGATGAATGCATTGTTGATAAAATTTGGTTTGCCACAGAACGGGGGGGGGGGGGGGCGTTCTTACGGCTAAACGGATACTAAATCGAGTATCCCATATCAAAACACAATCCATTCCATATGAAAAATGGAAAGGAAGAAAGCCCAACTTGAATTATTTTAAAGTGTGGGGGTATTTGGCAAAAGTACAAGTTCCTAAACCCAAAAGAGTAAAAATAGGACCAAAAACCGTTGATTGTGTTTTCATAGGATATGCGATCAATATTAAAGCATATCCATTTCTGGTTCATAAATCAGAAAATCCCGACATTCATAATAATAAGGTTATAGAATCAGATAATGCTGAATTCTTTGAAAATATATATCCGTATAAAAAGGAATGTGAGTCGATTGGTGAAGGGTCTAAATGACCTCGGGAAGAAATAAAAGAAAGTACATTTAATCAGGAGGATCTAAGACGTAGTACATGTCAAAGAACGTCTACTTCATTTGGACCAGATTTTTTGACTTTCTTATTGGAAAACGAGCATCGAACATTTAAAGAAGCTATGTCTTCTTCGGAATCATTGTTTTGGAAAGAGGAAGTCAATAGTGAAATAGAATCCATATTGAACAACTATACATGGAAATTGGTTGATCTTCATCCTGGAAATAAACATTTGGGTTCTAAATGGATTTTTAAGAGGAAAATGAAATATTATGGCACTATTGATAAATATAAGGCAAGACTTGTAGTCAAAGGGTATAGATAACGAGAAGGTCTTGATTATTTTGATACATACTCTCCAGTTACAAGAATTACGTCCATACGAATGTTAGTAGCATTAGCAGCAGTTTATGGTATTGAAATTCATCAAATTGGACGTTAAGACGGCCTTCTTAAATGGAGTTTTGGAGGAAGAAATCTACATGGAACAACCTAAAGGGTTTGTGGTTTCAGGTAAAGAAAAGAAGGTATGTAGACTTGTTAAGTCCCTTTACGGACTAAAACAAGCACCCAAACAATAGCATGTGAAATTTGACCAAACAATGTTGTCAAATGGTTTTAAGATAAATGAATGTGATAAATGTGTGTACATTAAAAATGTTCAAAATTTCATAGTCATTGTTTGCTTATATGTGGATGATATGCTGATAAGGAGTAATGACATTGCCAACATAAATGCGACTAAGCGTATGCTAACTAGCAAGTTTGATATGAAGGACTTGGGAGTTGCTGATTTAATTCCGGGGATTAAGATCCATAAGACTCCTGAAAGTCTGGCATTGTCACAATCTCATTATATTAAGACAGTACTTGAAAAATTCAAGAACGTAGGGTTTAAAGTTGCAAAGACTCCAATTGACGTGAATCTTGCACTAGCAAAGAACAAAGGCCAAAGCATATCACAATTGGATTATGCTCGTGTGTTAGGATGCTTAATGTATATCATGAATTGTACACGACCCGATATAGCTTGTGCTATAAGTAAATTGAGTCGATACACGAGCAATCCAGGTCAATATCATTGGATGTAAATGAAACGCGTTTTGGGATATTTAGAACATACCCAGGACTTTGCTTTGCACTACAGTAAATATCCTGCGGTGATTGAGGGATACTGTGGTGCAAATTGGATCACCGGTTCAACTGATTCTAAGTCCACAAGTGGATATGTATTCACTATAGGTAAAGGAGCGGTATCTTGAAAGTCGTCCAAGCAAACTTGTATTTCCCGCTCTACAATGGAGGCTGGATTCATAGCCTTAGATAAAGCCGGTAAAGAAGCTGAATGGCTCCGGAATTTCTTGTAGCATATTCCATTTTTGTACAAATCTTTGGCACCAATATGCATACATTGAGATAGTCAAGCGGCAATTGGAAGGGCTGAGAGCGTGATGTATAACGGTAAATCTCGTCATATACGACGAAGACATAAAATCGTTAGGCAATTACTCTCTAGAGGAATTATCACGATTGACTATGTAAAGTCAAGCGATAATGTGTTGGATCCACTTACAAAATGTCTAGCTAGAGAGGTAGTTAAGAAATCATCGAGGGGAATGGGACTATGGACGAGAAGAAGCCATTGTGGCGGTAACTCTACATAGAAGACTGGAGATCCCAAGATCTAGGTTCAAGGGGATCAAACAAAGTCATTAATGGCGGTTCAACATTTTCAACTAATATTTTGGTCCATTCTCGTGATGAGACAATGGTCAGTACCAAGGATAAAGCATTAAGGCTTTTTAATGATTTCTAAATTTGATACGGGGTACATCAAATAGTGTATCTACGGGATGACACGTTTAGGAATCACCTATGTAAGTGTGAAGTGTTAGCCACTTCAAGGAGAATTTTGTAAGGCCAGTTCTCTACGCACTTATGAAATTAGGCGGTGTTCATGGCTGAAACGAACACAACAATGAGAGCCAAAGACGGTTAAGGGTTGGTTGTGTGAATTATGGTTGTATAGGTATACACCAAAGTTCGACGGTTCAAAGATATCAAATCTACCGATTGACCGAGTATATCCGACATAAGTTCACTACGGAATTGTCAAAGGGAAACCTACTTATCCAGATGCAATTAATACTTGCTTGCGAATCACACAGGTTTTCATGCATATTTTTGTGATATAGCCATTCCCCATTCATGTGGGGGATTTTTGGATTTTTAAGCTTAAATTTAGCTTAAAAGAGGGTAAATGGAAAATGGAGGGAAATTGAAAATATTTGAGTTTTCCTCCTTGACAAAGGGACATTGTCCCATATTGGAAGGGAAAAAGTTTTTGATGGGTATATATACAATTTCTCTTCTTCTAATTCTTAAAGAGTTAAGAAGAAGGCAAGACTTGCGATGTCGTCTTCGTCGCTCGCTCGTCTCGGCTTCGGATTCAGATTCAGATTTGGATTTGGATTTGGATTTGGTCAAATGATCGATTGATTGATTAATTTTTTGGACCAAATTTATTTGTTAATAGTAAATATTAACATAAATGTTATTAAATATCCATTTTTCTTGTAAACGGAAAATTAATATTAAATCCAATGGAACATTATATGCTCTTCGATTTTTGTAAAAGTCGTTTTCGTTATGGCCGTTTTACACAAACAGTCCTTCTGAAGAGTTGCACCTCTTCAGTTTTGAAGAGTTGCACCTCTTCAGTTTAAGCTCAACATTGGCTATAAATACTAGTCTATTCTCTGAGATCTTTAAATACGAATTTCTGAGTTCTCCTCATTTCTTCCGTATTGTTTTAACTACAAAGAAAGCAACAGTAAGTGTGATTTTTTACCTATCTTTGTGTTCGTTGAAACACTGGAGTTTGAAGTACCGCTACACCAGTGTGTAATTCGTTTTATCCCGGGGTAAAATAATCCACAGCCTTGGGTACTAGGAGGGGATTAAATTCCTTAAGGAAAAACTATAAATTCAGTGGGCTCGGATTAAATTTTGTTTCTTTTATATTTTTATTTATATGTTATTTTATCTTCTCTAAAATTATTTTACAAATACAACTTACTATCACAAAGACCTTTAGAAACAAATGGTAATTGCTGAAGTGTAGCCCGGTGTACCCAGTTTTACTCAACGCCGTCTTCTTTGTGTCTTCATTAATATGCGGGTTTTTTCTCATGAGAAAAGAGTATAGTTAACACTTGCGTCAATGTCAGATTTTGTAGCTTCGGTGCCAATGCCTTATACACAAGAAATCAAAATTCTCTTCACGAGAATCTATAAGCCTCAAGACAAATTATAATAAGTTCATGCATGTGCAAAATTAGTTAAGAAAAGAGCCAAAGGCTTAAGATATTCTAAAATAGCCTGCAATAAATTTGATTCTTTTTTCAATTGGACCAGCGATTGTGGACGACTAAGAAAAATCCCAAAGTAAGAACACTTACCAGTTACCATTCATAAATAAATACCTCAACGCCAGAGCAAAAGTCGAACGAAATTGAAAAATTCTGAATAGAAAAACAAGAAGTGAGGCAAAGAGACGGAGAGAGAGGTTCTGGAAGACTGGAGCACGTATGGGTATGAATAAAAAGGAAGAAAGGTGCAAACACAGGTGTAACTAAGAACTACACGTATTGAAATTTTAAAGGTGGGTTTATATTTTCGAAATTACGAAGTTACCCTTCGTCATCCAAAGGCGCGTTCATTTAAAATTGTCCACCATCTATGCGTTATGGAACATATTTGCCCTCCGTTTATAATTGGGGTCGTTTATATCCTTCCCGTTAATGAAAAGGCGTAAAAATGCCCTTATTGACTAACGACTCTCACTTAAAAATTAATTTGCATTTAATTAGCCTTATAAGCATAGAATTGTGACTGGTGTCGTAGTTAAAATCCCCTAACCCCCCAACCAGGGCCCATTTATTTTATCCACTCCCCTACCTAGTGAACAAAATCAGATCCCCTCATCAGCAAGGCCTCTTCTAAAGCCGTCTCATCTTCTCCAAAAACTTTGGCTAGGTTTCTGATTGGGACATCAATTATAGTTACTTTCCAAATTCAAGTTTAGAATTAGTTTTAGGTTTTAGTTTTCGGTTCAATTTCAAAACCAAAGAAGAACGGATGAGTGAGTGTTCGAGTAACATTTCTTACGGGTCAAAAATGACATGTCGATGTGGAGATGTAACGGCTCGGCCGGTCATTTCGAGAGTTGTAGCTCGGTTCCCCCATTTTCATCTTATTTTGTGCTTTACTGTTATTTTATGACTTATCTGGGTAGTTGGTTCAGGTCCAAAAGGATTTCGGAATGAATTGAGATACTTAGTCTCATAATGGAAAATTTAAGTTGGAAAAGTTGACCGGATGTTGCCTTATGTGTACATGACCTCGGATTCGAGTTTTGATGGTTCCGTTAGCTCCGTTGAGTGATTTTGGACTTAGGAGCGTACCCAGATTGTGATTTGGAGGTCCGTAGTAGAATTAGGCTTGAAATGGCGAAAGTTGGAATTTTGGAAGTTTGACCGGGGGGTAAAATTTTTGTTATCGGGGTCGGATTCCGATTCCAGAAGTTGAGGTCAAAGGATATAGATTCAGTGAAGGTGTAGTGGAGAGGCCAGCTAGTTGAGGAGGCTACTTGGGAGACCGAGGGGGAGATGCGAAGCAAATATCCACACCTGTTTGAGACTCCAAGTATGTTTCTAGACCCGCTCGAGCACGAATATTTGTTTAAGAGGGGGAGGATGTAACGGCCCGGCTGGTCGTTTCTAGAGTTGTAGCCCTGTTTCCCCATTTTATTCTCATTTTGTTCTTTACTGTTGTTTTATGACTTATCGGGGTAGTTGGTTCAGGTCCGGAAGGATTTCGGAATGAATTAAAATACTTAGTCTCATAATGGAAAGCTTAAGCAAGAAAAATTGACCGGATATTGATTTATGTGTAAACAACCTCGAATTTGAGTTTTGATGGTTCTGTTAGCTCCGTTGAGTGATTTTGGACTTAGGAGCATGTCCGGATTATGATTTGAATGCCCGTAGTAGAATTAATCTTGAAATGGTGAAAGTTGGAATTTTGAAAGTTTGACCGGGGGGGGGGGACTTTTTGATATCGAGGTCGGATTCTGATTCCGAACATTTGAGTAGGTTCGTAGTGTCAATTGTGACTTGTGTGAAAATTTTGAGGTCAATCGGACGTGGTTTGATACGTTTATCGTTTGTAAAATTTGGAAGTTTCAAAGTTCATTAGGCTTGAATTGTGGTGCGATTCATGTTTTTGATGTCGTTTGAGGTGATTTGAAGATTCGACTAAGTTCGTATGATGTTTTAAACACGTGTTGGTATGTTTGGTTGAGGTCCTGAGGGCCTCGGGTTGATTTTGGGTAGTTAACGGACTTGGAAGTAAGTTGAGAAGTAGCTAAAGTTCTGTTGTTGCTGGTGTAATCGCACCTGCGGAGTGGGCATCGCAGGTGCGAGCTCGCAGAAATGGCTAGGAAGGATTTGGGTAGAGGCCGCAGATGCGGACACGTTGGCGCAGAAGCGGGAGGATGGGCGCAGGTGCGGGCTGGCGTGCAGGTGCGATGGAATTTTTCACACCTGCGATTGTGCAGATGCAGTCCATGGCTCACAGAAGAGGAGGCAACTAGTTAAGTGGATTCCGCAGAAGCGGAGGTTTAACCGCAGAAGCGGTTCTGCAGGTGCGGATAAGTGGCCACAAGTGCGAAAAGCCTAGGTAGAACCTATATAAGCGAATGGTTCAAAATTTTCATCATTTCTAACATTTTGAGCTCGGATTTTGGAGATGTTTTAGAAGGTTTTTGACGAGATTCTGGAGGTAAGTTCCTAGTGTTCACTTTTATTCAATATATTTGGTTCCCCATTGATTTTACCACATAGTTGGTGTTTTTTAAAGTAAAATTTGGGGGTTTGAGGCTAGGGATTTGGAGAATTGATTTTGGGGGTTTGAGTGGCAATTTGATGTCGGATTTAGACAAATTTAGTATGGTTAGACTCGTGGTCGAATGGGATTTCGGGTTTTGTGACTTTTGTTGGATTTCGAGACGTGGTCCCAGGGGCCGGCTTTTGGCCAATTTCGGATTTTGGCTTATAATTTCATATCTTTCTTGTGGAATTGATTCCTTTAGCCTGTATTAATTGTATTGTACTGGTTGTGGCTAGATTCGTGGCGTTTGGAGGCCGATTCGTCAGGCAAATGCGTATTGGAGTAGAGTTTGGCTCGGATTGAGGTAAGTAACAGTTCTAAATCTGGTTCTGAGGGTATGAAACCCCGGATTATATGTTATGTGATTGTTTTGGAGGTAACGCACATGTTAGGTGACGGGCGTCTGGGCGTGCACCGTGGGAATTGTGACTTGGTCTATTTCGTAGAACTGTAAAATTGAATAACTTGTTGTCAGCTATCTACTCTCCGTGTGTTATAGAAATTTAACTGTAAATTATGCTATTAATCATGCTTAGGTTATGTGTTGGTATTGTAGGGACCCACAGAGGTCGTGTTACCTGTTAAATCTTCCTGCTTATTGCTATTTGTACTCAGTCGTAGTCCTACTTCCATATTATACCTCAATCTTTGTTATTCCTTGTTGATATATTATATCATTTCTGTTTTGGGCTGATTTTTCTTGATTACTCAGAGCCCGTGAGACTAGAGAGGTTGATGACTGAGTAAGGCCGAGGGCCTATTTGTGAGGTATTGATACCATAGCACGTGAGTTATCCATGCGGATCCAGATATTTATACTATAGCACGTGAGTTGTCCGTGCAGATTCTGATATGATACTGTAGCACGTGAGTTGTCCTTGCAGATCCTGATATGATACTATAACACGTGAGTTGTCCATGCAGATTATAGCGCTTGGGTTGTAGGAGCCCCTCCGGAGTCTGTACACCCCCAATGAGCGCAAGTACCTATTGAGTGCGAGTGTTGAGGGCTGAGTGTCGAGTGATGAGCTATTGAGGAAGTCTGAGTGATTGTTGCCCTGAGAGGTTATATTTGCTTTCATTGTTGTTGCACATAACTGCCATATATCACTGTTTGAACTTCTGAAAGATATTATATCCCGTTTTTACCTGAATTTGGCTTTTATAAACTGCTTTGACTTAAATTGCTGGATTCGAAAGCATGTCTATCTTCCCTTGTTGAAACTACTGGAAATGAACTATAATTGTGTAGCTCGTCACTATCTCCAGTCCTTATTTAGTATTGTTACTTACTGAGTTGGTTGTACTCATGCTACACCCTGCACTTCGTGTGCAGATCCAGGTGTTCCCGGTCATAACGGGTGTTGATATTTGTGCAGCTGATTTCGGAGACTATCGAGGTAGCTGCATGGCGTTCGCAGGCCTTGACTCTCCTTCATTATCTTTATTTGTATTTCAGTTCTTATTCCTTAGACATTGTAGTATATTGTTCCTGGTATAGATGCTCATGTACTCGGTGACACCCCGATTTTGGGAGAAATTTGTATTACGTTGTGGATTTATTTCTGTTTTTAAAAGGTTTCATAAATATTAACTGCTTTCATAAAATTCTCAAGCTTTTCACTGTGTTGAAATGGTTAAGTAGTAGCTTGCCTAGTTCCACGATAGGCGTCATCACGACGGTTGGTTTTTGGGTCGTGACACACCCTCCCAGAATACCAAAGCTTATACACCACCGAATGCCGGAAGACGTTTTTACAAGTGATCGAAGCCAGAGCTAAGTAGAGGGAGATTGTCAAAAAGAATTAAAATTAATTGTGGTGTCTTGTGTGTTGCTGCGTGTCTTTCATGGCAGCTTGGGCTATAAAATGACCATCTTTTCATTTTTAAGTTTACGTAATTTTCTTTGCAACTTATGTAATCCTGAAGAAGGGTGATTTTGATTGTACTCAGTTTATAACGTTATATTAAACTTAAGTTTTCCTTGTATTGTTGTGAATAAAATACCATTTTCTTGAGATTGGTACTTCAAGATTGTATTATTGAATTTTTTCTTGTTAACCAATAAACAAGTAACATAGAGGTATGGATAAAAGAATCTGCACCTTTGCAACAGAAACAAAAAACTGCACGTTTAACTGACAAAAATTAGCATTTTTAACTGATATGCACATTTAATTGAATTGGTAAACCTTCTTGACCCTTAAAGTTGAAGTGGGAAGCATATTTCTTTATCTTGTGCAAGGAAGTAGATAAACCTGTCTTCTAGCAAGCAATATATTTATAGTAGAGCTAATTACTACAACACCACCTAGAATATGAAGACATAGGTTCACGAGCACAGGGTGAACCATTAAGCTATTTGCTATTCTATTTTCTCATCTCAAGTAGCTCTAAAATATGACCTTCACATTGGCAAAACTCTGCACTTTCGTCGACAATTACATTCACAAAAATCTACACTTCTTAGGATATTCATAAACTACATAACTATTGACATTCCTAAACTGCATTTACTAGCATTCATAACCAATATTACTACTGGTTAGTACCTTAACTAACCACAAAAAGTTAGTTAACACTTTAACTAACCACAAAAAATATTGTTAAAACCATCATAACATTCAGGTGTTTACCTAACCACAAAATTAATTGTCTAACCCAACCCAACCACAAAAACTAATTGGTTTAACCCAACAACTTTGAACAAAAACTAATTCCCGATCGAAAAACCTTTCTTCGAATGGAATCTCCTCTTATTTGAAATCCTAGTGGCAGCGTAATTTTTGAGGGAATAAGAAATAGGAGGTTAGGTTGTGTCATACAAATGAGGAGGATTTTATTTTATTCACTAGATTAAAAGGTAGTAAAAAATAAAAGGGGAGTGGGTAAAATAGATGGGCCCTGGTTGGGGATTTGGGGGGTTTTAATTAGGAAACGTGTCGCAATTCTATGCTAATAAGGCTAATTAAAATCCAAATTAATTTTCCAGTGAGAATCGTTAGCCAATAAGGGCATTTTTAGGCCTTTTCATTATCGAGAAGGGTATAAATGGCCCCAACTTTAAACAGAGGGCAAATGTGTTCCATAATGCATAGTTCAGGGGCAATTTTGACCATTTTCTATTTTATCTATATAATAAGTGAAACCTTTGAGTACGACGAAGGACAGTTTCGTAATATAGAAACTACTTTATGGGTAAATTGTAAACGTGTCTTTCCTCAACTTACAAAGCTAGACTACTCTGTTTGGTCAAACTTCTCAAGAGGCCAAAAGTATTTTTTTTTTCTCAAAAGCACTTTTTTTTTCTAGCTTAAGGTGTTTGGCCAAGCTTTTTTTGGAAAAAAAAATGCTTTTGGAAAGAAGCAGAAGCAGTTTCTAAGAAGCAGAAAAAAGTAGATTCTTCTCAAAAGCATAAGCAAAAGCAGTTTTGACTTTTCTTCTTACCAAAAATACTCTTAACAAAATATAGTATATACCAAAATAACTGTTAAACTTAATACTTAGGATATTAATGTATAAATATTTCTTATTATTTTTAGGATAGCTTTATAATATATAGTGACTTTAGGGGTGAATGCTTTTATATTTGTTGAATGATTTTTAATATATTTAACTTATATTAAAAGAATTAAATACTTTTAAATTTTATTTTCATATTTTACTTAAATAAAATAAAATAAAAATAATTATTACTTGTAATAATAGATTTTTAAGATTATTTACTTAATTATAATATTAACTATTAAGTAAATCTACTCATGTCCTTATTCGTAATTTGATACTTAAAAGTACTTTCTTAAAAACTTGATCAAATAAAAATTATTGCTCAAAAATATTTTTCAGAGTGTTTAACCAAAAACAATATGCTTCTCTCCAAAAATACCTTTTTCAAAAACACTTCTTATTTTTGAAAAGTACTTTTTTTCAAAATCAGCTCTCAAACTAAACTCTGATTTCGATAGCTGCCAAACAGCCTATACGTGTTCAATTAGATTCGCCACGTAGTTTAGAGTGATACATCTCACTGCCCATTTGTCATCCTAAGGAGCTCTTGTTCTTTTTTTAATTTTATTTGAGTTTAATTACTCTTCTGGTGTCTCTACAGTTGAAACTTATATTTTGAGTTAAGTTCAATAGCGTTCCGGTGAATATCTTGTTTAGCTTATGTTGTTCAATTATTCCTCTGAGTTTATGTATTTCTTATTGGATTTGCTTGTAATCCGTGTTCCATGTTCTTTGTGTAGTGTTCTCTCTCCAAAACACACGCGCATCCTGAATTTCTGATTAGCGAGATACAATCAGAGAGCCTAAACACGGTGCAAGAGAAATTTCTGAGTTCTGCTTAGTTTTCCTCTATTCTTTCGTGGTAAGTATGTAAATCTTTGATTCTATTTTTAAAGACTATTAATCTTCATTTGCCAATGAAATTCTTTTTGTATTTTTTTCTTTATTTTTCTTTTTGGTACAACATGTATGATTTTGAATTGATTTATATTTATATGTTTGGTTTTCCTCTTTCTCCATGCTTTCTAGGTGGACTTTGAACATGCATGTGGTTACTTTTTCATTCTAGATTTTGAATTGCTATCAGAAACAAATAGAGTAATGGAAGGTGAAGAACTTTAATGCAGCAATGGTGTTTGACTATATGCCTGAAAGTGCTGAATAATTTTATACTCTATTCTTCTTCTGTAGGGGTTCTATAATATAAACAATCTTCATTCAGTAGTACATTACTTTTTTCCAGTAACAGAATTATTGAACAATATATTGTGCATTATGTTTTGTTGACTTTATATGTGCTTACTTCTGTGTCTATGTTGTAGGAAAACTTTTGGTGGGTTCTTTTGGTTTCTTGCTCTTTTCGTGCAATATGTTCGGATTTCTCTCCATTTTCTTTGCATTGGAGATTGTCTAATGGCCTTGGAATTAGGGATGATGCCATCATTTGTTTTTGTAGGAAAATTTCTGGACATTTCAGGAAGCATTTAAATGCAGAGAGATTCATCTGTTGAAGTATTGAGGTGGATCCGGGCAAGTGCTTCTTACACAGACAGTTGTTTTTATAAGTGTGTCGCCAAGTTGTTTTACCATATCGACTTACAATTGCTCTTGCTAAGAGAGTAAGAGGTCATCTCACACATAGACACTGTTATGCTTATCCTTTATATGAGTAATGTACCATTTTATGATCTTTTGTGATTCATCTTGGTGTTTTTGGTACTATTACACCTTAGATGTTTTCCCAGAAAAAAAATAGTAGTTTGATTGCCAAGGTGATGGCAGTTTCCACATAGTATGCTCCTCATTTTTTTGTCAGTTAGCGCTTAGTAAATTTTAATTGATATTGAATTACATTTCTACATGTATCTTTTTAATGTGTATATGATTTTATGAAATTTAACATTTGTAGATGCACAAATACATATGTTTTTTTAGAGATATAAGAAGTTGCCAAACATGATTGAAGGTCAGAGCACACTGTGTGCTATGTCTAACTTCATGCTCATTAGATATTTTTATTTTCAATTCAATCAGCACATGATTCCTTCTTCTTTTTTTTCATATTGTTAAACAAAATGCAGATCCTAATCATATTTTCTTGAGTTGCTGAATTAGATTGTTTCTTTACAACTATCCATTTGGACGATGATGCCACTTGCCTGATTTACTCACAGGTTATTTTGGTGAAATGAAAACTAAATTTTTGATTTTGAGAAGAGGGAAAATTTTTGGAGGTCCAAGCGGACCTTAATGTCGGGCTTCATTTTCTTGATGCCACAGGAACACTTTCACGTGGTGTTGCTTATCTTGAATGTTTGAGAAGTCTTTTCTGTATTTTAATATATAGTTGGTCAAATATTTTTCTCCTTGACTATACTTTTTAAGAAACAGAGCTCTTCAAATATGGCTTCCTACTATTTGATCTATATGGCTAACTCTAGAATTTGAATTCTTAAATTTTGCTTGGATATAATTTCTAAAAATACGTTGCACTTCTTACCACTTGATGCTTGATGGATTGAAGATATACATGTTAACGAATTAGAGCTTAATTAGATTTCAAATTCAGTGAGATTCAAATGAGGAAAAAGAAATAAAGAATTATCTCAAACAAGTCAAAAGAATCAAACCCAAAATTAGAAACGCTTTACTGGAATTCTTGCACAAATGTCTCATAATCCTCTGGAAGAGGAAATGGGCATATGGAAAACCAAATACCAAATTGCTTTTCTATATTTTTTCCGTCCACAGCTGACATTATTCTCTGGTCTCCTCCAATCATGCTTTTATGTCTTTGATGATTTTGTTTTCTTGGACATCTCTTTAAGTATGTTGCTCTCTGTCATTATTTTTTTTAGAATACTTTAAAGATGAGCACAATTGGTTGCCTTATTAATTTGGTTTTCTTCAATGTGATTGCTCTTCGAGTAGGAACTCCCTAGGTTCTTGCAATGATGATTAGTGGTTCAAGGATCCTTGAGTGTATTTTTAGCGATAATCTCATTACTTCTCGGTTATGTATTTAAGCAGTCATAACCAGTATACAAGTACTCTTTGTATCCGGCATAACATTTAAAAACAACTTTATTGCATTGTCTTATCTGGAAAAAATATTCACCTGAAAAAACTTTACACTAAAACTTGTTTTTGTGTTTGTCACCTCTACATACATCTTTTTTTCTAGCTACTGTGCTCGTGGGATTACGATAATTCAAATTATATTATGTTGTTTTTTTCAGTTATCAGCCAGATTGTGGTACTTATCATGTTATCTGATTTTTTTAGACATTGTAGAATATATAAGACTACGGACTAAAGTTTTATTCTAATGTTCTTGACCTAAGCAAAAGAAAAAGTCTTATGTTCCATTGTAATAGCTTATATTCAGGTTAACATATCATTTTCCCAGAAACAAAGAGCAATTCAATGAAATCAACGATCCACAGCAGAAAGGCTTCATTTGGTGAACCCTTAACAAAATTTTCTTATGATGTTTCTACGACAAGGTTGATGATCGTAGAGAAGCAAACTGTTGTTTAGTTCCCTAAATTTGGCTAAATACACAACGATATAAGGAACCTGACTGGTTGATTCATGGTTTTATGTGAAGTAGAATTGCTTCCAATGCTTTTATTTATCATTTATAATTAGTATAAAGCTGAACTTATCAGCTTTGCTGGCTCTTATGTTTTTGATCACTTAATAGATTTTCATGTCTTTTGGATTCCTGTAGTTAGGTTTTGGATATATTACCCTTGAGGTTTTGGTAATAGAAGTTCGTGGGTACATATTATCCTAGAGATTAGCAAAAAACAGAACTTAAAAGGGAGATGACTATTTTTTAAGGTAAAAGTTTACCTGCAAACTGAAACGAAGAAAAGTATATCATAGTCTAATCTGAAGGATAAATGGCATGTGATAAGTGATAACTCCTTTTCTGTTTTTTGTCCTCAAGTGATTGAAGAATAATGAAACTCTTACAGGATTATTTATTTATCAAAAATTATGGTGAAATTAGCCCTCTGTTCATTTGATGTTACTTGGATGTGCGGATATTAATATACTTTTTGAGAATGTCTCTGTCATTTTCTCGCTTCAAGTTTGGACGATCTAATTTTTCTTAGAGTGCAAAATGGTGCAGCTCTAATTTTTCTTAGAGATGCAATGGTGCAGCTCAGCTCTAGAAAATCTGGATCATCTAAATAATTTATGAGCGGTTAGTAGTATGAGCTTCTTACTTTCTGTAATATTTTGAAAATTACTGTCACAGAGTACAAATAATCTATTCTACATATATTTAACGTTTGGGATAATTAATACAAAGTGCTTTAAGAATGTTTGCCTTCTTCTACTCTTATTTATTAGACATAGTACCATTCTATACAATTAGAACTCTTTCCATGCTGGTTTGATTTTCAGGCTAGCCCCCTCTCTCTCTTTTGCTTTGGCATTTATCATCCTATATTTAGCTTGGTGTTCTATCTTATGATTAGCTTGGTTTTCTTCTTCTTCTTTTCCCAATGGATTTCCAGATGGAATATGTATATTCAACTACAGGCGTTAAAATTTAATTTTATCCAATCGTGGCATCTACTCTTGTATTAGTTGGACCAGCAACATAAACATGAACAATCTGACTGAAACTTCTTTCTCAGTCTCTGTTATTCTTATTAATACATCATGTTATTGCTGTTTGGGCTGATTTTTCAGATTTCTGAGAGCCCGAAAGACTAGAGAGGTTGATGACTGAGTGAGGCCGAGGGACTGATGGTGAGATATTGATACCATAGCACGTGAGTTGTCCGTGCGGATCCAGACATTTATATTGTAGCATGTGAGTTGTCCGTGCGGATCTTGATATGATATTATAGCACGTGAGTTGTCCGTGCGGATTATAACGCTTGGGCTGTAGGAGCCCCTCCAGAGTTTGTACACCCCAGTGAGCGCATGTACCTATTGAGTGCTGAGGGCTGAGGGCTGAGAGCCGAGTGATTGAGTTGTTGAGAAGAGTTGAGTGACTGTTTCCCTAAGAGGTTGTACTTGCTTTCATTTGTTGTTGCACTTAGTTGTTATCTATCATTGTTTTGAAATTTCTGAAAGATTTTATATCCGATTTTTACTTGAACTTGAAAATGTATAAAACTGATTTGACTTAAATTGCCGGATTTGAAAGCATGTCTACTTCTTGCTGAGATTACTGAAAATGAACTATAACTGTGTAGCTCGTCACTAACTTTCAGTTCCTTATTTATTATTGTTACTTACTTAGTTGGTTGTACTCACGCTACACACTGCACTTCATGTGCAGATCCAGGAGTTTCTGGACGCGGAGGGTGTTGATAGTTCTTGTAGCTGACCATTGGAGATTGTGAGGTAGCTGTTGCCTGGCGTTCGCGGACCTTGTTTTCTCCTTCCTCATCTATTTCTTTCGTTGTATTTAGATCCAAGTTGTTATAGTCGTTTCATTTCTAGACTGACTATGTATAGACGCTCATGACATAGTGACACCCCGATATTGGGAGTTATTTTCTGCATTGTGTTTTGGGTTTCACCCCTGTTTATGAAAACCTTGCTTATTTCAAATTTTCTTGATTTGTTTTCTGTTAAATTTTGGTAGCACTTTGGAAATTGTTGCCTTGCCTAGCACCATCAATAGGTACCATCACGACAGGTTAGGATTTGGGTCATTACAAGTTGGTATCAGAGCCTAGGTTATATAGGTCTCACGAGTCATGAGCAGGTTTAGTAGAGTTGCGGATCGATACGGAGACGTCTGTATTTATTTTCGAGAGGCTGCCGAACCCTTAGGAAATTTCACATTCTTGAATTCTTGTCATGTGAATCTGTTGATTCTGGTAACTAAACTTCTGTTATTCTATTCTCTCATGCATGGTGAGGATACGTACTACTGGGTAGGACGGACAGTCACCAGTACCACCAGTCAGGGCCGCGAGAGGTAGAGGCCGTGGAAGGGGCAGAGGTGCAGCTCGTACAACAGCTAGAGCAGCACCTGCAGATCCACCAGTTGCCCCAGTTCAGGAGCAGGTCCAGTTGTGGATGCGCCAGTGGGGCCAGCTAAGGCACCGCCCGTGCCCATCGTGATTCCAGGCCTTCAGGAGGCCTTAACTCATATTCTGATTGTGTGCACCAGTCTTGCTCAGGCGGTCGCAGTTCCGGCCGCAGCAGCCACTTTTCAAGCGAGGGAGGTACTTAGACTCCCGCCGCCCGCACACCCGAGCAGGTGATGCAGGGACTCCAGACACCGTGGGCACTACCAGCCCAGCCGGTGACAGCTGCTCAGGCCCATGTGGTCCTTGTTATGATTGATGATGAGCATCGGAGGCTAGAGAGTTTTGGTAGACTTCAGCCTCCATCTTTCAGCGGGGCAAAGTCGGAGGATGTCCAGGGTTTCTTGGACAGATGTCAGAGGATTTTCCGTACATCAGGTATTCTACAGACCAGTGGGGTCTTGTTCACTACTTTGCAGTTTACTGGGGCTGCCTTGACCTGGTGGGAGGCTTATGAGAGGCGTAGGCCGGTCGGTGCAGCGCCACATACGTGACATGAGTTCTCTGTTCTCTTCTTGGAGAAGTACATGTTGCAGTCCCGCAGAGAGGAGTTGCGTAGGCAGTTTGAGAAGTTACGTCAGGATGATATGACTGTGACGCAGTACGAGATGAGATTTTCTGAGTTGGCCCGTTATGCAGTTTGGTTGGTTCCCACTAATAGGGAGAGAATCAGGAGGTTCATTGATGGCCTCACATTTCAGCTGCGGGTGTTTATGACTAGAGATAGAGTGTCTGGTGCTACCTTTGAGGAGGTTGTTGACATTGCTCGGCAGATAGAGCTGGTCCGTAGCCAGGAGCGGGTTGAGAGGGAGGCCAAGAGGTCTCGAGGATCAGGTGGTTTTAGTGGTGTTCCTTCAGGGGGTCAGTTCCACCACGACAGGGGTCATCCTTACAGGCATGCTCAGACGACTCGACCAACTCATCGTGGTGCATCAGTCAGCCACGGTTCTCACATTGCTCGTTCAGGCCAGTCTTCATTCATTGCACTACCAGCGTAGAGTTCTCACTATGCCTCATTTATTCAGGTTTCTACGGGTAGTTCCTCGGGGTATCAGGAGCAACAGTTCCTCCATAGGGTGGGTTGTTTTGAGTGCGGGGATCTTGGTCATATCAAGAGAGATTGCCCTAGGTTGTTGAGTGGGACTCCACATCAGAGTTCTTGGCCGATGGCACCAGCCCAGTCAGCTAGAGGTCGCCCTAGAGGGGGAGGCCGATCAGGTGGCGGTCAGGCTCGATTCTATGCTCTTCCCTCCAGACCAGATGTCATTGCTACAGATGCAGTGATCACAGGTATTGTCTCAGTTTACCACAGGGATGCCTATGTATTATTTGATCCTGGTTCCATTTATTCATATGTGTCATCGTATTTTGCTCTTTATTTGGATATGCCTCGTGAGTCTCTAGTTTCATCTATTCATGTATCTACACCGGTGGGCGATACTATTGTTGTGGACCGTGTATATCGGTCGTGTGTGGTGACTGTTGGGGGATTGGAGACTAGGGTTGATCTATTGTCGCTTAGTATAGTTGATTTCGATGTGATCTTGGGTATGGACCGGTTGTCTCTATGTCATGTTGTTCTAGATTGTCACACTAAGACCGTGACACTGGCGATGCCGGGGTTGCCACGGATTGAGTGGCGAGGTTCTCTAGACTATGTTCCCAGTAGGGTAATTTCATACTTGAAGGCCAAACGGATGGTTGGAAAGGGTTGTCTATCTTATTTGGCCTTTGTGAGGGATGTTAGTGCAGAGAACCCTACTATTGATTCAATTCCAGCGATGCAAGAGTTTCCAGATGTATTTTCTGCAGACCTGCCGGGCATGCCGCCCGACAGAGATATTAACTTTGGTATTGACTTGGTGCCGGGCGCTCAGCCCATTTCTATTCCTCTGTACCATATGGCGTCGGTGGAGTTGAAGGAGTAACTTCAGGAACTCCTTGAGAAGGGGTTTATTAGGACTAGTGTGTCACCTTGGGGTGCACCGATTATGTTTGTGAAGAAAAAGGATGGCTCTATGAGGATGTGCATTGATTATAGGCAGTTGAACAAAGTCACAATCAAAAACAAGTATCCTTTGTCGCGTATTAATGATTTATTTGACCAACTTCAGGGAGCGAGGATATTCTCCAAGATTGATTTGAGGTTAGGGTATCACCAGTTGAAGATTCGGGACTCGGACATTCTTAAGACAACTTTTAGGACTCGTTATGGTCATTGTGAGTTCCTTGTGATGTCTTTTGAGCTGACCAATGCCCAGCAGCGTTCATGCATCTGATGAACAGTGGATTTAAGCCTTATCTCGACTCGTTTGTTATTGTGTTCATTAATGATATCCTAGTGTACTCTCGTAGCCATGAGGAGCATGCCCAACATTTGCGGGTTGTGTTGCAGCGGTTGAGGGAGGAGAAGCTTTATGCCAAGTTCTCCAAGTGTGAGTTCTGGATCAGTTCAATGGGGTTCTTGGGACACGTGGTGTCCAGTGAGGGTATTCAGGTGGATCTGAAGAAGATAGAGGCGGTTCAGAGTTGGCCCAGACCGTCCTCAGCTACAGAGATTCGGAGCTTTCTTAGTTTGGCTGGTTATTATCGTCGGTTCGTGTAGGGTTTCTCATCTATTGCATCGCCCTTGACCAAATTGACCCAAAAGGGTGCTCCTTTCAGGTGGTTGGACGAGTGTGAGGAGAGCTTTCAGAAGCTCAAGACTGCCTTGACCACAACTCCAGTTCTAGTTCTACCATCAGCTTCTGGTTCTTATACAGTATATTGTGACGCGTCTCGGATCGGTTTTGTGTGTGTTTTGATGCAGGAGGGTAGAGTGATTGCTTATGCTTTGCGTCAGTTGAAGCCCCATAAGAACTACCACGTTCATGATTTGGAGTTGGCTGCCATTGTTCATGCATTAAAGATTTGGAGGCACTATCTTTATGGTGTGTCTTATGAAGTATTTACTGATCATCATAGCCTCCAGCACTTGTTCAAACAGAAGGTTCACAATTTGAGGCAGTGGAGATGGTTGGAGCTGTTAAAGGACTATGATATTACCATTTTGTATCATCCGGGAAAGGCCATGTGGTGGCCGATGCTTTGAGTAGAAATGCAATGAGTATGGGTAGTCTTGCATTCATTCCTGTTGGTGAGAGACCTCTTGTAGTTGATTTCAGGCCTTGGCCAACCAGTTCGTGAGATTGGATATTTCGGAGCCCAGTCGGGTTCTAGTTTGTGTGGTTTCTCAGTCTTCTTTATTTGATCGCATCAGAGAGCGCTAGTATGATGATCCTCATTTGCTTGTCCTCAAGGACAAGGTCCATCACGATGATGCCAGAGATGTGCCTATTCGAGATAATGGGGTGTTGATGATGCATGGTCGGATATGTGTGCCCAATGTAGATGGGCTATGGGAGTTGATTCTTGAGGAGGCCCACAGCTCGCGGTATTCTATCCATCCGGGTACCGCAAAGATGTGCCAGGACCTAAGGCTGCACTATTGGTGGATGAGAATGAAGAAGGATATAGTTGGATTTGTTGCTCGGTGCCTCAACTGTCAGCAGGTAAAATATGAGCATCAGAGACCGGGTGGATTGCTTCAGAGGATAGAGATTCCGGAGTGGAAGTGGGAGCGGATCACCATGGATTTCGTAGTTGGGCTCCCACAGACTTCAAGAAAGTTCGATGCTATTTGGGTGATTGTGGATCGGTTGACCAAGTTCGCGCACTTAATTCTAGTGAGTACTATTCTTCAGATCAGTTGGCTGAGATTTACATCAGAGAGATTGTTCGCCTTCACGGTGTGCCATATTCCATCATTTCAATTAGAGGCACGCAGTTTACATCGTAGTTTTGGAGAGCTGTACAGTGAGAGTTGGGCACCCAGGTTGAATTGAGCACAACATTTCACCCTTAAACGGACGGACAGTCCGAGCGCACTATTCAAATATTGGAGGACATGTTATGCGCTTGTGTCATTAATTTTGGGGTTCATGGGACCAGTTTTTGCCGCTCGCGTAGTTTGCTTACAACAACATTTATCAGTCGAGCATTCAGATAGCTCAGTATGAGGCTTTGTGTGGGAGGCGGTGTAGATCTCCGGTGGATTGGTTTGAGCCGGGCAAGGCTAGGCTATTGGGTACTTACTTGGTTCAGGATGCTTTGGAGAAGGTTAAATTAATTCAGGAGTGGCTTCGCACGGTGTAGTCGAGACAGAAGAGTTATGCCGACAGGAAGGTCCGTGATGTGTCTTATATGGTTGGGGAGAAGGTTCTTCTGAAGGTTTCACCCATGAAGGGTGTTATGATGTTCGGGAAGAAGGGCAAGTTGAGCCTTCAGTTCGTTGGGCCTTTTGAGGTACTTCAAAGGATTGGAGAGGTGGCTTACAAGCTTGCCTTGCCACCTAGCTTGTCGAGTGTGCATCCAGTATTTCATGTTTCTATTCTCCCGAAGTATATCAGTGATTCGTTTCATGTTATGGATTTCAGCACGGTTCAGTTGGATGGTGATTTGACTTATGATGTGGAGCTAGTGGCTATTTTGGAGCGGCATGTTCGAAAGTTGAGGTCAAAAGATATAGCTTTAGTGAAGGTGCAGTAGAGAGGTCAGCCCATGGAGGGGGCTACTTGGGACACCGAGCGAGAGATGCGGATCAGATATCCACACCTATTTGAGACTCCAGGCATGTTTCTAGACCCGTTCGAGAATGAACATTTGCTTAAGAGGGGGAGGATGTAACCACCCGACCGGCCGTTTTGAAAGTTGTAGCCCTGTTACCCTATTTTCTGCTCCCTTTGTATTATACAGCTGTTATAAAACTTATCGGGTTAGTTAGTTCGGGTCCGGAGAGATTTCAGAGTGAATTGAGACACTTAGTCTATTAGTTAAAAGCTTAAATTGGAAAACTCGAACGGATGTTGACTTATATATAAACGACCTCGGATTTGAATTTTGATGGTTTTGTTAGCTCCGTTAGGTGATTTAGGACTTAGGAGCGCGTCCGAATTGTGTTTGGAGGTCCGTAGTATAATTAGGCTTGAATTGGCGAAAGTTGGATTTTGAAAAGTTTGACCGAGAGTGGACTTTTTGATATCGGGGTCGGATTGGATTTCTGGAAGTTGGAGTAGGTTCGTGGTGTCATTTATGACTTGTTTGCAAAATTTGAGGTCAATCGGACGTGATTTGATAGCTTTTGACGTCATTTGTAGAATTTGGAAATTTCGAAGTTCATTAAGCTTGAATCCGTGTGTAAATTCGTGTTTGAGATGATTTGAGGATTTGAGTAAGTTCATATCGTGTTTTAGGACTGGTCGGTATGTTTGGTTGAGGTCCCGGGGACTTTGGGTGAGTGTCGAGTGGTTAACGGGATTGGTTTTGAGTTGGTGTTATAGCTGAAGTTACTGGGTTTTGGCTCATCTGGTTTCCTCTTATGCGTTCGCAAAGGAGATCTCGTGTTCGCGGAGTTTACTTGGAGGCTGATGTAAGTTTGTTCTTCGCGTTCGTGAAGAGGAGCCCGCATTTGCGAAGTTGTGGTCAGTGGAGGCATCGCGAATGCGAAAAGTGTAACGCGTTCGCGAAGAGGAGTGAGGCAGTTGGGTACCCCGGCCTTTTTGGTCTATGCGTTCGCGGAAGGGAAATCGCGTTCGCGAAGTGAGGGGTCAGCGAAACATCGCGTTCGCAATTGGTTGAACGCGTTCGCGAAGGAGGTTTTTGGGTGGCAGAATTTATTGTGCTACGCGAACGTGAGGGAGAGGCCGCGTTCGCGATGAAGGAAAATCTGGGCAACAATATTAAATTTCAAAAAACGAGGGTTTGAACCCATTTTTTTTATTTTGAGCTAGAGACCACGGATTTCAGAGATTCTTGAAGGGATTTTCAAGGAGTTGATTGGGGTAAGTTATTCTTACTTGATTTTGGCTAAATTCCATGATAATGCCTTTAATTACATCATCTAATTTGTGATTTGGGGTGGAAAATTGGGAAAAAAGAGGAAGAGTTCTTGAGTTAGATTTTTGAGGTTTTGAATGGGATTTTGTTTTCGGATTTGAGTAAATTTGGTATGGTTAGACTCGTGAGTGAATGGATTTTCAGGTTTTGTGATTTTTGTCTGAATTCGAGACGTGGGCCCGGGGGCCAAATTTGAGCCGAATTCGGATTTTTGGCTATTATTTAGTGTGTTTTTTGTGGAATTGATCCCTTTAGCCTATATTAATTGTATTGTACTGCTTTTGGGTAGATTCAGGACGTTTGGAGACTGATTTGAGAGGCAAAGACATTTTGGAGTAGAGTTTTGCTCGGATTGAGGTAAGTAACAGTTATAAATCTGGTCCTGAGGGTATGAAACCCTGGATTTTATGTCATGTGATTATTTTGGAGGTGACGCACATGCTAGGTGATGGACGTGTGGGTGTACACCGTGGGAATTGTGACTTGGTCCGTTCCGTGAAACTATTAAGTTGAATAACTTTTTGTTAGTCATATGCTCTCTATGTGTTATAGAAATTTGACTGCAAATCATGTTAGAAACCATGTTTAGGCTATGTGTTGGTACTGTTGGTACACACAGAGGCCGCATAACATGTTGAATTGCCTGCTAAATGCTATTTGTACTCGGTCTCAGTTTTTACTCGCATATCGTATCTTAGTCTTTGTTTTTCTTATTAATACATCATGTTATTGCTGTTTGGGCTGATTTTCCTGATTTCTGAGAGCCCGGAGGTTGATGACTGAGTGAGGCCGAGGGACTGATGGTGAGATATTGATACCATAGCACGTGAGTTGTCCGTGCGGATCCAGACATTTATACTGTAGCATGTGAGTTGTTCGTGCCGATATTGATATGATATTATAGCACGTGAGTTGTCCGTGCGGATTATAACGATTGGGCTGTAGGAGCCCCTCCAGAGTTTGTACACCCCCAGTGAGCACATGTACCTATTGAGTGCTGAGGGTTGAGAGCCGAGTGATTGAGTTGTTGAGAAGAGTTGAGTGACTGTTTCCCTAAGAGGTTGTACTTGCTTTCATTTGTTATTGCACTTAGTTGTTGTCTATCATTGTTTTGAAATTTCTGGAAGATTTTATATCCGATTTTTACTTGAACTTGAAACTGTATAAAACTGATTTGACTTAAATTGTTAGATTTGAAAGCATGTCTACTTTTTGCTGAGATTACTGAAAATGAACTATAACTGTGTAGCTCGTCACTATCTTTCATATCCTTATTTATTATTGTTACTTACTGAGTCGGTTGTACTCACGCTACACACTGCACTTCATGTGCAGATCCAGGAGTTTTTGGACGCGGAGGGTGTTGATAATTCTTGTAGCTGACCATTGGAGATTGTGAGGTAGTTGTTGCCTGGCGTTCGTGGACCTTGTTTTCTCCTTCCTCATCTATTTCTTTCGTTGTATTTAGAACCAAGCTGTTATAGTCGTTTCATTTATAGACTGACTATGTATAGACGCTCATGACTTAGTGACACCCCGATATTGGGAGTTATTTTCTACACTGTGTTTTGGGTTTCACCCATGTTTATGAAAACCTTGCTTATTTCAAATTTTCTTGATTTGTTTTCTGTTAAATTTTGTTAGCACTTTGGAAATTGTTGCCTTGCCTAGTACCATCAATAGGTGCCATCACGACATGTTAGGTTTTGGGTTATCACAAGTTGGTATCAGAGCCTAAGTTACATAGGTCTCACGAGTCATGAGCAGGTTTAGTAGAGTTTTGCGGATCGATACGGAGACGTCTGTATTTATTTTCGAGAGGCTGCCGAACCCTTAGGAAATTTCACATTCTTGAATTCTTGTCGTGCGAATCTGTTGATTCTGGTAACTAAACTTCTGTTGTTCTATTCTCTCACACATGGTGAGGACACGTACTATTGGGCAGGACGGACAGTCACCAGTACCACCAGTCAGGGTCGTGAGAGGTAGAGGCCACGGTAAGGGCAGAGGTGCATCTCGTACAGCAGCTAGAGCAGCACCTGCAGATCCACCAGTTGCCCCAGTTCAGGAGCATGTCCAGTTGTGGATGCGCAAGTGGGGCCAGCTAAGGCACCGCCTGTGCCCATCGTGATTCCAGGCCTTCAGGAGGCCTTAGCTCAGATTCTGACCGTGTGCACAGTCTTGCTCAGGCGGTCGTAGTTCCGGTCACAGCAGCCACCTTTCAAGCTGAGGGAGGTACTCAGACTCCCGCCACCCGCACACCCGAGCAGGTGATGCAGGGACTCCAGACACCGTGGGCACTACCAGTCCAGCTGGTGGCAGCTGCTCAGGCCCATGTGGTCCTTGTTATGATTGATGATGAGCATCGGAGGCTAGAGAGGTTTGGTAGACTTCAGCCTCCATCTTTCAGCGGGGCAGAGTCGGAGGATGTCCAGGGTTTCTTGGACAGATGTCATAGAATTCTCCGTACATCAGGTATTCTAGAGACCAGTGGGGTCTTGTTCACTACTTTTCAGTTTACTGGGGCTGCTTTCACCTGGTGGGCAGCGCCACATACGTGACATGAGTTCTCTGTTCTCTTCTTGGAGAAGTACATGCTGCAGTCCCGCAGAGAGGAGTTGCACAGGCAGTTTGGGCAGTTACGTCAGGATGATATGACTGTGACGCAGTACGAGATGAGATTTTCTGAGTTGGCCCGTTATGCAGTTTGGTTGGTTCCCACTAATAGGGAGAGAATCAGGAGGTTCATTGATGGCCTCACATTTCAGCTGCGGGTGTTTATGACTAGAGATAGAGTGTCTGGTGCTACCTTTGAGGAGGTTGTTGACATTGCTCGGCAGATAGAGCTGGTCCGTAGCCAGGAGCGGGTTGAGAGGGAGGCCAAGAGGTCTCGAGGATCAGGTGGTTTTAGTGGTGTTCCTTCAGGGGGTCAGTTCCACCACGACAGGGGTCATCCTTACAGGCATGCTCAGACGACTCGACCAACTCATCGTGGTGCATCAGTCAGCCACGGTTCTCACATTGCTCGCTCAGGCCAGTCTTCATTCATTGCACTACCAGCGTAGAGTTCTCACTATGCCTCATTTATTCAGGTTTCTACGGGTAGTTCCTCGGGGTATCAGGAGCAACAGTTCCTCCCTAGGGTGGGTTGTTTTGAGTGCGGGGATCTTGGTCATATCAAGAGAGATTGCCCTAGGTTGTTGAGTGGGACTCCACATCAGAGTTCTCGGCCGATGGCACCAGCCCAGTCAGCTAAAGGTCGCCCTAGGGGGGAGGCCGATCAGGTGGCGGTCAGGCTCGATTCTATGCTCTTCCCTCCAGACCAGATGTCATTGCTACAGATGCAGTGATCACAGGTATTGTCTCAGTTTACCAAAGGGATGCCTATGTATTATTTGATCCTGGTTCCATTTATTCATATGTGTCATCGTATTTTGCTCTTTATTTGGATATGCCTCGTGAGTCTCTAGTTTCATCTATTCATGTATCTACACCGGTGGGCGATACTATTGTTGTGGACCGTGTATATCGGTCGTGTGTGGTGACTGTTGGGGGATTGGAGACTAGGGTTGATCTATTGTTGCTTAGTATAGTTGATTTCGATGTGATCTTGGGTATGGACCGGTTGTCTCCATGTCATGTTGTTCTAGATTTTCACACTAAGACCGTGACACTGGCGATGCTGGGGTTGCCTATGATTGAGTGGAGAGGTTCTCTAGACTATGTTCCCAGTAGGGTGATTTCATACTTAAAGGCCCAACGGATGGTTGGAAAGGGTTGTCTGTCTTATTTGGCCTTTGTGAGGGATGTTAGAGCAGAGAACCTTACTATTGATTCTATTCCAGCGGTGCGAGAGATTGCGGATGTATTTCATGCAGACCTGCCGGGCATGCCGCCCGACTGGGATATAGACTTTGGTATTGACTTGGTGTCGGGCACTCAGCCCATTTCTATTCCTCTGTACCGTATGGCGTCGGCGCAGTTGAAGGAGCAACTTCAGGAACTCCATGAGAAGGGGTTTATTAGGACTAGTGTGTCACCTTGGGGTGCATCGGTTCTGTTTGTGAAGAAAAAGGATGGCTCTATGAGGATGTGCATTGATTGTAGGCAGTTGAACAAAATCACAATCAAAAACAAGTATCCTTTGTCCAATCGTGGCATCTACTCTTGTATTAGTTGGACGAGCAACATAAACATGAACAATCTGACTGAAACTTCTTTCTCAGTCTCTGTTATTCTTATTAATACATCATGTTATTGCTGTTTGGGCTGATTTTTCAGATTTCTGAGAGCCCGAAAGACTAGAGAGGTTGATGACTGAGTGAGGCCGAGGGACTGATGGTGAGATATTGATACCATAGCACGTGAGTTGTCCGTGCGGATCCAGACATTTATATTGTAGCATGTGAGTTGTCCGTGCGGATCTTGATATGATATTATAGCATGTGAGTTGTCCGTGCGGATTATAACGCTTGGGCTATAGGAGCCCCTCCAGAGTTTGTACACCCCCAGTGAGCGCATGTACCTATTGAGTGCTGAGGGCTGAGAGCCGAGTGATTGAGTTGTTGAGAAGAGTTGAGTGACTTTTTCCCTAAGAGGTTGTACTTGCTTTCATTTGTTGTTGCAGTTAGTTGTTATCTATCATTGTTTTGAAATTTCTGAAAGATTTTATATCCGATTTTTACTTGAACTTGAAACTGTATAAAACTGATTTGACTTAAATTGCCGAATTTGAAAGCATGTCTACTTCTTGCTGAGATTATTGAAAATGAACTATAACTGTGTAGCTCGTCACTATCTTTCAGTTCCTTATTTATTATTGTTACTTACTTATTTGGCTGTACTCACGCTACACACTGCACTTCATGTGCAGATCCAGGAGTTTCCGGACGCGAAGGGTGTTGATAGTTCTTGTAGCTGACCATTGGAGATTGTGAGGTAGTTGTTGCCTGGCGTTCGTGGACCTTGTTTTCTCCTTCCTCATCTATTTCTTTCGTTGTATTTAGATCCAAGCTGTTATAGTCATTTCATTTCTAGACTGACTATGTATAGACGCTCATGACTTAGTGACACACCGATATTGGGAGTTATTTTCGGCACTGTGTTTTGGGTTTCACCCCTGTTTATGAAAACCTTACTTATTTCAAATTTTCTTGATTTGTTTTCTGTTAAATTTTGGTAGCACTTTGGATATTGTCGGCTTGCCTAGTACCATCGATAGGCGTCATCACGACAGGTTAGGATTTGGGTCGTGACAGGAAGGTGGCATTTTTTAGTGGTGCAAAGTAATTGCAATACAATATATGAGAGTCATACATTTAAGTTTGTTTGTTTATGGTGTAAAGTGTAAACATGATTATAATACATGTGTTTCTATTATACGTTATTCATTGATTTCTGTAGTGACTCTATTGGGACCGTGCTTAGCACATACATTCCTCATCTAGTAGTATTATATAGTAAAAAGTAGACATGTTCCTTTCTTGATTTCTTCTTTTCTCTTCTTGTGTTTTCGATTTGATGACTAACTAGTCACTACTTTGGAATATAATATTTTAAACAAATTGAGGGGCTTTGTCGGCAAGATGGGTGGGGATAGCGCAATATTAGGGGTAAAAAAGGAACAAATTTAAATTTCACGATTTTTTTTGTAAATATAATATGAGATATATATTTATTTTTTAAAAAGAACAGTAAAGTAGTAGTATATAACTACTATCTGAAGCGATTGCCCTAACTATGGTTTTTACGAAGATGTCTCTTGATAAACTAAGAAGTGCTATTGTGGCTGTTAAGATCCGAAAGATCCGAAAGATGAAGCGAGAAACTCCAAAGTGTCCGATGGGCTTTTATTTCCTTTTTCTTTTTCTGGTTAGGTCTTATTTTATCAATATATTGTGCACATCAATTTTTAATTAGTAATAAATGATAATGGAGAGTCTTGTGTTCGCTTACATACTCTTTATGCTGATTTAATAATGAATTGTTGGTTTACAGAAGACAACACGATTCAAGGATGTTTGGTCAGATGATATCAATCGGCAGCTGGCGGGGACCTCAAGAGTCCGGAAATTGGTTTATACGAGTATGACTAATCATGATCCAGGCTCACGACTGTGGAACTTGGTTGATATCAGAAGGAGTCTTCATGTTGGAGCAGTTAGGTGTCATGTTACTCGATTTGTTGAGTTTCTGAGCAATAATGATTCTTGGCAGCTCCAGGTAGAGAATTAATGATGAGTTATTAGCTTTTTAACGAACGCTTGCTTTATCCTTATGGTTTTGCATTCATAGGTTGAAGCAGCTTGGGTTCTCACCAGTGCTTTTGGTGGCTCGACTCCTGCGATTGACCATTTGCTGGAGCCAATATTTCAAAAATTGTATTCCAATCATGTGTGTTTTAGACCCCTACGATATGTTGTATTATTTTTCCAACTATATGCTGATATGTGATTTTCTGAATGGTTGGTTTACAGGAAAGTCTTGAATTAGTGGTCGCTAGTATTTTGTCCGATCATAGAATTCTGCAGGGCATATCAATCAAATAATTCCGAACACTGCTATCTATTAGTATGACTAAGTCTGCTCCGGGTGCTCTTTTGCTAATTTTTTTTATTCAATTTGCCTATCACTTACTTTGCTATTTTTTTTTTCATAGATAAGAAACTTGGTCTTTGCGAAGCTATGAAGTTTAGTGTTATTCTTCGATTTGCTCAGTTTATAAAGACGCCAGATTTCCCGCAGTAGCTCAAGGTAGATAGTGATGTGTTGTTGATTACCGTTTTGCACCTTCTTTAGCGTCTTGCGGTTCTATCTTCACACTTGCTTTATCCTTATGGTTTTACATTCATAGGACGATTCTGCTTGGATTCTCGTACACATTTTCTCTTTCCACCTCGCCGATATATTTGATATAGTTAAATATTGGCTGGTGAAAGTTCTTGTAAAGCTTCTGGACTTTCGAGATGAAAGTCTTTGTGAGAAGGTGTGTTTTATAATTGGAAGAGCCCCCCATGTCCCTCGTTCCCACGTGTTGTATAACGATTAGCCGGCTTAATGTATTTTCTTTCCAACTATAGGATGTGCTGGTAGTGGGAGAAATTGTTGCCGATGATTGTTATTGTGTTCTTAACCATGGCGCTTTGACTACTTTGATGGACAAGTTAAAGGAGGCTAACAACAATTTTTCGATGCAGAGAAAAGCCACAAGGACTTTGTCACTCATTTTTAAAAGCAAGTCGATTCTTCCATCTAAGCAAGTTGGTTAATGACTGTTGAAAAGTTCCTACGCCTGCAATTATTTAATTCAAAATATTACTTTTCCTTAAGCATTCAAAATACCATCACCGTGGGGTGTACCATCTGCCATCACCTTAAAAAAATGATTTACTCAATTTATATGATACTTTTTTCTATTTTTGAAACATTATAAAATGTTGGGCGTCATTCAATTTCTATGCAATTTTCACAACTTTTAAACTATTCAGATCTTAAACTTTGATGTAATGTTTCCTCTATCAAACTAAGTCATTGCTTAACTTCTTCTTTTACTATAACTAATAGTAATAGATAAGTCAAATTTAATATCTTAAATTCAGGACCTATCAAACATCGTCAAATAAATTGGATTTGAAATTTTTATAAGAAATAATTTGATTATTTTTTAAATGAGCAGACAACACTAGCTATATCATGCCTTTCCTCAATAGTCCTCCTATATTATTGGAGTTCTTGAATCTAAATATCTCTCGGTCTGTCAATTTTAAGTGTTTTTCAAGACTCTATTTGTAGCTTGCTCCAAATGGAGAGCCAGTTTCATATTGCTGGAAATTGGAATAAATCCTCAAACGTCCTCTAATCTGGTAAAAATGAAAGAAAGAACTTATTGGTCTTTACATTGCTGATTACCATTCATTTGTCAGGTTACTTCAGTAGTCTGTTCTCTTTTAGAGCTTCTTCATTCAGATGATGATGAGGTGCTAAAAATGTATGTTGTGCACTTTCTTACCTATTGATGGTATACATGGCATTATCCAGCACTACAATAACTGGGATATTTATGACCGGCTGGTTGGACTCCTCCGGTGAGTGGAATATTTTAGTTTTCTCATTTAACCTACCTTTTCATATCTAACTTATGGTTGAATATAATATGTATATCAATTGATGTTTCAGGCACGAGTCTCGTTCAGTAATAATCCCCATCCTCAAAATAGTTATAAGTATTATTCGAAGAGAGAAGAGCTGTTCTAATAAGGTACATGGGTCTTAATGAGCTTTTAAAAGCTTTCGTTCTTGAATCCAAACATTTTGATGAATTAACCAATGAAAATAGGAACGAAATAAAACAAAACAAAACAAAATGATTGAAAGGTGGAAACATCATAAACAGTATGCATTCAGATGATAATTCGGCATGTTCCTGAATCAACTTCAAAATTGATCTTTTTCTTTTTAGTTCATTTCTTGACTCTACAACACTGGGAGTATGTTCGCTACTGGATTTAGTCTGGGTTCTCTATATATAGGACCCACTTACTAGTATGCTACATAGCTATCATTTTTATTTCCTACACATCTACTCTTAGTTTTTAGTTTTAGTTATTGTACTAGTAGTCAGCAACCTATGTAAATCTACAGTTATCGACAGTGGTTGCCTTGGCGTTGACTTTTCTGTACAACAAGACATATGATCAAAATGACTATCGAATCTTGTACTTAGGATCGACACACCCCTACCACTCTTCCCACCTTTCCATCTTCATGAAACTTACTCCCATCCACTTATGCCTTTCATGTGGAAAGAAATCCTAGTACCTCCCAGTGGAGACACTCCTGTTACAAATACCACCCCAAAGCTTCAAACGCCTAATTTCTAATAGTTTTCTTAGAACCTACCCATTCATTAAAGCTTCCCACCAAACAAGATTTTAAACAAAATCCTCATGTAACCTTCTATGTGCCAAAATTATTGGATGAGTGCATTATGCAAAGACCACTGGAATATTTTTCTTCCTTTTTTTAATTGTTAAAATGTAATTATGTAAGGCATGCATATTTCTTTGATTTTTACTAACGTCAACTAACTTCACAACTAAGTTCAATCGTGCCGACCTTGGTTGCCTGGTGACATTTCTTGATAACCACAACGAGGATGTAAAGGTGGTCTCCAGCATTTGCAGCATTATGTATAACATTGTCCAGCTTGGGATATAGAGGTATGTCTTCAATATTCAGGACAACTAAAATATTCAGCTCTTGGGTACATTATCTTCATGCCTTCCAAGGTCTTAACAGATTTTACAGATCTTGGAGTAGTTGAATAGGTGAATATGAGATTGAAATAGTTGGTTGTAGTATTTCGAATAAAAATGGCCCCCAAATTTTCTCTTTCCTTTTCTTTTAGTGAGACTTTTCATTGGATGAAACCATATATATTTATCTAAATAGTTTGTAATTGTGAGCAGACTGTGATTGGTAAGTCATACCCTGTTCGAGTAGAAAAAATCATTTATGTTATTGTCGCAACAATTAATATTGTTATTGCCAGTGGGAATGATGCTCATATCAAGTATTTAACCTCTTTTTGGGGGTGATGATCTCTCTACCATCTGTGATATTTTTACTAAATTTCTATGTATACTTGTGATTTTGGATTTAGGTACTTGGTGGATGTCTCCTGCATAGAGGTTATGTGTGATATTATTGTTGCATGCCGTAGTGAACAATATATGAGGGACAGTCATGAAAAATTAGAGAAAATCTTGGAGGTTGGGGGAAAAGATGCTCCGTCTATTGATTATGCTCGCCGAATTGAAAAGAAAATTAAAAGCATTCACGCTTTGCCTATACAAATACAGGTCTATGTTGGTGAGGTTTTGCGGCAATTGGACAAGTATCTGGGAAAGTGTAGGCTAGATCTCCAGTGTATGATATTCTTGGTGTCCTCAAGAAGACAGTGCAGAATCACATGTTTTGAGTCTTATAGCCTGTTTGGCCAAGCTTTTTATTTGCCAAAAATGCTTTTTTGCCCAAAATTGAGGTGTTTGGCCTAGCTTTTAGATGGAAAAAATGCTTTTGAGGAGAAGCAGAAGCACTTTTTGAGAAGGAGAAAAAAGTAACTGGGAAACTGGTATTAGAGCTTAAAGTTAAGCAGGAGTGCTCTGATAAACTGGTATCAGAGCTTAAGCAGAAGAACTCTGATAAACAAGTACCAGAGCTTAGCAGGGAGTGCTCTGATAAATTGGTATCAGAGCTTAGCAGGGAGTGCTCTAATATAAACTGGAATCAGACTTAGCGGGGAGTGCTCTGATATAAACTACAACGGTCCCCGATCATTCGGCGTACCCCTTTCCAGAATGATGACATCTTCTATCTTAGAAATCCGCTCAATTTTGAAACTTCGCTATTTCCTCGAATTCGTTTTCTCACCTTGGCGATGCCCTCAGCTTCTTTCAAAAAGAACTTTTCTGAGAAGCACTTTTGAGAAGAATACACTTAGAAACAGTTTTCAAAAGTTTAGCCAAACACTAATTAATGCTCAAAAGTGATTTTTAAATTAATTAGCCAAACACAAACTGCTTCTCACCAAAAGCACTTTTTTGAAAAGTACTTTTGAGAAAATCACTTCTCAAAATAAGATTATTTTAGAAGCTTGGCCAAACAGGCTATTATTTACATTCTGTTTTCCAAGTAAATTTAAGTACCCTGAAATTCTACGCATAATTCAGTGTATAATTCAGTTAACTATCTATGTTTGTTGTTGAGAATATGACAAATCCAGTCTAAGAACATGATAAAAATGGTTCTTTAGTACTAAGAAGTAGACAAGGGTTCTTTTAAAAAAAATATTATTTTCGGATTTTGTGACACTGGCTAGCTCATGATGCACTTACCCTAGCATTACAAGGACTCGTTTGGAGTACGTAAAAGTATCGTCATTACAAGGACACAACTATTTTGGTCAAAATAGAGAAGACAAATTCCTTACTGTGTATCATTCAGGTGATGAATCATCTTTAGCTTCTGCTTATCTTGTTGCGCTCTTATCATCGCTGTCAATGTCCCTCTTACTATTCTTCAACCATATTGTTGGTGAGAATTTACAAAGGTGACATTTAATTATTGAAGTGATTATCTTCAAAAAAGAAAATTGAAAGTGAGCATTGAGATCATCCTGAAACTCTTAGCTACATATATAACTTCGTGGTTTTTTTAGGGGCAAAAAAGGAACAAATTTGAATTTCATGATTTTTTTTGTAAATATAGTATGAGATTTTTTTTTTTAACGAAAGGTAAAGTAGTAGTATATAACTACTATTCGCAGCGATTGCCCTAACTAGGGTTTTTACGAAGATGCCTCTTGATAAACTAAGAAGTGCTACTGTGGCTGTTAAGATCCGAAAGACCAAGCGAGAAACTCCAAAGCGTCCTGTGGGCTTTTATTTCCTTTTTCTTTTTCTGGTTGGGTCTTGTTTTATCAATATATTATGCACATCAATTTTTAATTAGTAAGAATTAATAATGGAGAGTCTTGTGTTCGCTTACATACTTTGTCTGCAATGCTGAATTTTGCTAGTTGATTTTAATTATTTTCTGATATATAAATCCATTAGTTGTTCCACTCTTTATGCTGATTTAATAATGAATTATTGGTTTACAGAAGACATCATGGTTCAAGGATGTTTGGTCGGATGATATCAATCAGCAGCTGGCGGGGACCTCACGAGTCCGGAATATGGTTGATACGAGGATGACTAATCATGATCCAGGCTCACGACTCCGGAACTTGGTTGATATCAGAAGGAGTCTTCATGTTGGAGCAGTTAGGTGTCATGTTGCTCGATTTGTTGAGTTTCTGAGCAATAATGATTCTTGGCAGCTCCAGGTAGAGAATTAATGATGTGTTATTAGCTTTATAATGAACACTTGCTTTATCCTTATGGTTTTGCATTCATAGGTTGAAGCTGCTTGGGTTCTCACCAGTGCTTTTGGTGGCTCGACTCCTGCGATTGACAATTTGCTAGAGCCAATATTTCAAAAACTGTATTACAATCAGGTGTGTTTTAGACCCCTACGACATGTTGTATATTTTTCCAACTATAGGCTGATATGTAGTTTTCTGAATGGTTAGTTTAAAGGAAAGTCTTGAATTAGCGGTCGCTAGTATTTTGTTCGATCATAGAATTCTGCAGGGCATACCAACCAAACAATTCCGAACACTGCTCTCTATTAGTATGACTAAGTCTGCTCCGGGTGCTCTTTTGCTAATTTTTTTATTCAATTTGCATATCACTTACTTTGCTAATTTTTTTTCATAGATAAGAAACTTGGTCTTTGCGAAGCTATGAAGTTTAGTGTTAATCTTCGATTTGCTCAGTTTATAAAGACGCCAGATTTCCCGCATCAGCTCAAGGTAGAAAGTGATGTGTTGTTGATTACCATTTTGCACCTTCTTTAGCATCTTGCGGTTCTAGCTTCACACTTGCTTTATCCTTATGGTTTTACATTCATAGGACGATTCTGCTTGGATTCTCGTACTCATTTTCTCTTTCCACCTCGCCGATATATTTGGTATGGTTGAATATGGGCTGGTGGAAGTTCTTGTAAATCTTCTGGACTTTCCAGATGAAAGTCTTTGCGAGAAGGTGTGTTTTATAATTGGAAGAGCCCCCCATGTCCCTCGTCCCCACATGTTGTATAACAATTAGCCTTCTTAATGTATTTTCTTTCCAACTATAGGATGTGCTGGTAGTGGGAAAAATTGTTGCCGGTGATTGTTATTGAGTTCTTAACCATGGCGCTTTGACTCCTTTGATGAACAAGTTAAAGGAGGCTAACAACAATTTTCCTATGCAGAGAAAAGCCACGAGGACTTTGTCACTCATTTTTAAAAGCAAGTCGAATCTTCCATCTGAGCAAGTTGGTTAATGACTGTTGAAAAGTTCTTACGCCTCCAATTATTTAATTCAAAATATTACTTTTCCTTAAGCATTCAAAATACCATCACCGTGGGGTGTACCATCTGCCATCACCTTAAAAAAATGATTTACTGAATTTATGTGACACCTTTTCTATTTTTGAAACATTATCAAATGTTGGGCGTCATTCAATTTCTATGCAATTTTCACAACTTTTAAACGATTCAGATCTTAAACTTTGATGTAATGTTTCCTCTATCAAACTAAGTCATTGCTTAACTTCTTCTTTTACCATAACTAATAGTAATAGATAAGTCAAATTTAACATCTTAAATTCAGGACCTATCAAACATCGTCAAATAAATTGGATTTGAAATCATTATAAGAAATAATTTATTTATTTTTTAAATGAGCAGACAACACTAGCTATATCATGCCTTTCCTCAATATTCCTCCTATATTATTGGAGTTCTTGAATCTAAATATATCTCGGTCTGTCAATTTTAATTGCTTTTCAAGACTCTATTTGTAGCTTGCTCCAAATGGAGAGCCAATTTCATATTGCACGAAATTGGAATAAATCCTCAAAGGTCCTCTAATCTGGTAAAAATGAAAGAAAGAACTTATTGGTCTTTACATTACTGATTACTATTCATTTGTCAGGTTACTTCAGTAGTCTGTTCTCTTTTAGAGAATCTTCGTTCAGATGATGATGAGGTGCTAAAAATGTATGTTGTGCACTTTTTTACCGTATTGATGATATACATGGCATTATCCAGTACCACAATATCACGACCCAAAATCTAACCATGGTCATGATGGCGCCTATCGTATTATAAGGCAAGCCTACTTCCCAAAATTTTACTACTAAACCGTTTATAAGAATTTAATAAAATATTTTAACATTTAAATTTTTTATAAACTAAATCAATTCTAAATATAATATAGAAAAATACGGAAACGAGCCCCAAACATCGGGGTGTCACTAAGTCATGAGCGTCTAAAATAATAAACTAAGATATATAAATTGTCTAACTGTCCAAAAGAAGAATTGACAATAGGAGTAACAAGGTCTTGTGGACGCTAGCAGCTACCTTGCAATCTCCACAAATAGCCATCCTGAACTCAACGATCACCGCGCTCTAACTCACCTGGATCTGCACATAAAGTGCAGGTTGTAGTATGAGTACAACCGACTGAGTAGTAACAAAAATAACTAAAGAACTTAGCAGTAGTGACGAGCTAAGTAAAACAGTCCAATTATTTATTTTCACAATTTAAATATAAACAAAAATAAACAGGTAAATTTCATAACTCAGTAAATGCCACAAAGAAGTTTAACTGATAAATGCAGCAACAACACAAATAAATACAACCTCACAGCAGTATCACTTCATCACTAATCACTCGCACTCAACACTCAACACTCAAAACACTCAACACTTTGCGCTCACTTGGGGTGTGTACAGACTTCAGAGGGGCTCCCAAAGCCCAAGCGCTAAGCACGGACAACTCACATTCCATCATATCAATACCTGGATCTGCACGATCAACTCACGTGCTATGCGGACAACTCACGCGCTATGGTATCAATACCTAGACCTGCACGGTCAACTCACGTGCTACGCGGACAACTCACGTGCTATGGTATTAATATCCTCACAACCAGGCCTTCGGCCTCACTCAATCATGTATCTCACTAGACTCACCATCATCAACAAATATGGGAACGTAGCCTACATCAAGTATCACAGCATATTAGCAAATAATAGAGACTGAGGTAAACATGTACAATAATTTCTATGACTGAGTACAAATAATGTGAGCATGAATAAAGCCTAAGCTGGATCTCTAAGATGAAGGCAGACAAGTTCAACAACAAGTAACTACGTAAACACAGATGATGGTCATGAGGCCTCACGGGACGGACCAAGTCTCAATCCCTCGAGATATACACCCACACGCCCGTCACCTAGCGTCGGTATCACCTCCAAACAGTCACACGATATCAAATTCTCCGGGTTTATACCCTCAAAGCCAGAGTTAAAACTGTTACTTACCTTAACAGCGTAAAAATCTACTCCGGGATGCCCTCGTCTCTGGACTCGGTCTCCAAAATCTCCAAATCTAACCATAATCAGATTAATACCATCAACATAGGCTAACGAATCGAATTCCATAATAAAAACTACAAAATATGCCAAAAATCTGAAACCGGCCAAAACCCGAACCCCGAGCCCATGTCTCAAAATCAGTAAAAAAAAAAAAAGGGGCAGAATAATAAACCTCGTTCTCTCCCGAGTCTAACCATATAAAATTTATCAAAATCGGACTCATTTTGGTCCCTCAAATCCTCACTTAAACTCTCCAAAACTCAAACCCAAACTCCCTCAATTTCACTTTAAAATCATCAATCAAATCCCAAAAACGAAGATTAATTCATGAAATATAACCAAAACTGAGTAGAGAACACTTACCCCAATCCATATAGTGAAAATCACCCCCAAAATCGCCCAAATCCGAGCTCCCCAACTCAAAATATGACCGAATGAACAAACCCTCATTTTATATATTTTTTTGCCAGCTATTCTGCCTCGTTTCTCATGACAAATGATCCCGAAACTCACTTTTTATGCCTCCAATGGATTTTTTGTGAAATTTTAGTCAAGTTAGGCTTTTGAATCACTCGATTTGACCTTATAATGAAGGAGATATGTAGGTTTTAATATTTGCAAATCGTATAGATTTTTAAATACACCGTCAGTGGCAATTTCATAATTACACTGACAAAGCTGGCAACCTAATTCTTAGTAAAATTACCATAAACTCCTCATACGATGTCCAAATTCGACGATTCTTTTGCTACGGGTCCGTAATTACAATACAGATCTAATACTTCAATCAAAAAAGAAATCGGAGCTCATTCGTTCAATATGATATCATTTATGCTTGAAGAAACGGCGTCGAAAACACCAAAACACCAAATCAACCTCGGATTCAAGCCTAAGAACTTCTAAACTTCCAACTTTCACCAATTCAAGCCTAATTCTACCACGGACCACCAAATTATATTCCGGACACACTTCTAAGTCTAAACTCATCCAACGAAGCTAATCGAATCATAAAAATCCAAATCCGAATTCGTTTACTCATAAGTAAACTTCCAGTTGACTTTTCTAACTTAGCTTTCTAACTAAGAGACAGCTTTCATTTCACTCCAAAACTACTCCAGACCCAAACCTACCACATAGACTTCTTTTTCAAGATAGCCATTTAAAAAAGTTGACTTGACATCTAATTGATGGATCTTCCACTTCATTTGCGCCGCCAAAGAGATGAGCAAATGAATCGTCTCTATGCGGGCAACAGGTGCATAGACTTCTTCATAGTTAATGCCTTGTATTTTCTTGTAGCCCTTAGCCACTAGTCGTATTTTGTATTTCTCCACATCTCCATCAGAATTCTTCTTTGTCTTATATACCCATTTAACTCCAATTGCTCGATGACCTTTGGGAAAAGTTGTTAACTCCCAAGTGTTGTTCTTCTCTATTGACTCGATCTCCTCCTCCATGGCTTGTCTCCACCTTTTATCTCTAACAGCTTCATCAAAGTTCATTGGTTCACTATCAGCAAAGAGACAATATTCAAAATTAGTAACTTCTTTTGTGCCATCATAGAGCTCTTGAATGCTCCTTATCCTTTGCGGTTGCTCATTTGAACTTTGTTGAGAAGAAGGAGATGCAACATTGGTTGGAGAAGGAGGTGGAGTTGTATCCTGCACAAGTTCTACAGTCTCTGGTTCTTCTTCATCGCCAAAGTATGGAAGAAAATCATATGAAGTTTCTTCCTGAGCGTCCCAATTCCATGCCAATTCTTCATTAAATTCAACATCACGACTCACCACCATCTTGCCGCTACTTGGGTTGTATAGCTTGTAGCCTTTTGAACTCGCATCATAGCCAACAAACACATGCTTGACACTTTGATCGTCAAGTTTCGTTGTCCCTTGATGTGGCACATGAGCATAGGCTATGCTCCCAAAGATTCTTAAGTGCTTGACACTTGGATTTCTTCCACTCCATACTTATTGAGGGGTTTTATCTCTAACAATCCTTATTGGAGACCTGTTCTTCAAATAAACTGCACAAGATATAGCTTCTGCCTAAAATTCCTTGAGCATATTTTAGCTTTTAACATACATCTAGCCATATTAAGAATCGTTCGATTCTTTCTCTCTACAACTCCATTTTGTTGGGGTGAATAAGGTACCGTTAGAGGGCGACGAATTCCATGAGATTGACAAAAGTCATTAAATTCTTTTGAAGTGAATTCACCTCCTCTATCGGACCTTAAAGCTTTTATTTCATAGCCACTTTCTTTTTGTACAAGTACTTTGAAATTTTTAAAAGCAGCAAAAGCTTCAGATTTTTTGTTCAAGAAATAAACCCTAGTCTTTCTACTAAAGTCATCAATGAAGAGTAGAAAGTATTTACTTTTACCAAAGGAAGGTGGATAGATTGGCTCACATACATCAGTGTGAACAAGCTGGAGCGGTTTGGTTGATCTTTACATGGACTCCTTTGGAAAACTCCTCCTTGTATGTTTTCCAAGAAGACAAGCTTCACACAATTTATTGGGATGGTTGATTGATGGTATCCCATGCACCATATTCTTTTCTCCCATTATTTGAGCTCTTCAAAATTCAAGTGCCCAAATCGCATGTTCCAACACCATAAATCATCTTGCACATTAGACTTCAAACACTTTGCATCAGTTGTTTTAAGATTCAGAGAAAATAATATATTCTTTGCCATATGCACTTTAGCAATTAGAAGTCCACCTGAATTTTTAAGCCAAAGATGCATATTTTTCATGTGGATGTCAAATTCCTTTTTAAGAAGTTGGCCCAAATTCAAAATATTACTTTTTAATTTTGGCACATAATAAACATCTTGAATTAGCTTGTGACTACCATCTTTACAAGATATCGGAATCGTACCTATCCCTTCGATTTGAATCTTTGAGGCATCTCCAAAGGATACATTACCTCTCACCGTGTTATTGATCTCCACAAATTTCTTTTTGCATCCATACATATGATTGCTTACTCCATTGTCCAAATACCACGAGCTGCAATCATCCTTGTTTTCTTCCTTGAGTGTCATCAACAACGTTGACTCATATTCTTCCTTCTTGTCGTTAACAAGGTTAGCTTTTTCTTCAACATTGCTACGACATTCCTAAGAGTAATGTCCAACTTTATGATAATTATAACACTCAATTCCTAAGAGTAAGACTTCTTTTTCATTTTGAGGCAGAGCTTCCTCATTATCAGGTTTTCCTTATCCTCTATCTACGATTTTTCACACATCCTGGGAGCCAAGAATTGCTTACATACATAGACATAATTTCTCATAATTATCTTTTGTGAGTCGGAGGTACTGCAAAGACAGAGGGCCATTATTCGCCATGGCTCTGATACCATGTTGTTGGAAAAAATAATAATCCCGCCCAGGAATAATATCCACGGCAAATAATAATAACACAAGAGAGTAACAATGACACCAACTCTTGTAATGGGTAAAAGATAATACCCAAGAGGAGCAATATAACCACTATAATATTACAACTTAGTAGTGTCAAGAGACTACTACAACTTCGAAAGAAATAACACTCTTTATTTTAAACACCTCACTACAATATTACTCACACTCACTATTTATCTCACAGACTACAATATGTGGATTACTCTCTCTAACTTCTATTGCTTTTCTCTTATTTTGGTGTAATTGAAATGAATAATGGAGGCCTATATTTATTGTAAGAGATGTCATCCAACTACTACAAAGAAGATGTCTTGTTGTTGATTTAGTCCTATAATTTTTCAACAAAGTTAGGCACCTCCCATTTTCTTCAACAAAGTTGTCAACAAAATTAGGCACCTATCCCATTTTTTCTTCAACAAAGTTATGCACCTCCCATCCCATTTTTCTTCATTTCTTTTTTGTTTTTCTTCAATATGAGCCCCACATATGGTACTTGCAAGTGTGCTACTGATTAATACGTTTGTTTAAGACTTTAGGCCATCATGGACACAACAATAAGAAAGCCCTCCCTCGTGTCTCACCCTTTTCTCCTCTATAACTCCTCTCCCCTCCTTCTATCACCCTCTTCACTAACCTCTTCTGAAGAGAGCAAAATGCTAGGAACATCCAGAGTTTCAACCCCACCTTCACATCATCTACCACTACCAACATCGACACCTCTCTCCACAATTCATGCGTATCACATATTACATCTAGAAAAAAACCATCATATCGCATATTACATCTAGAAAGCCCTTATGTATTTTTTAACAATCGTCGTGTCCGGATCAGCTTGCATGTACTTCAACTAATTCCATGAGATATCTGCCAATAATATGTATTTTACCTGTCTACAAAGGTTTGGGTAGATGAGAAGATAGTGTTTTTGCGTCCGGCCGTCCGATGAGAACTAAACTTGAGACCTTATGGTTCTCAACCCACTTTATTGACCACTAGGTTACACCCTTGGGTGCATAATACTTGCTTGAAAGTTGATAAGTGATAATGTAGCAAAACAAATTTATATATATATATGATTGTAATCCCTTTAGTAATTCATCTTCTACCCTCATAAAATATTTTCACTGCTCTCTTCTTGTTTGCGTATCGAAAGACGAATGTTGCATCTCTTGCAAACCAGAAACGCAAGCTGGAACCTATATTTAAAGCCTCAGATACACGTTCCTAATAGCTCCCACCAATTTAGCAAAAATTCCCATCAAATATGTTCTCAAAAGTATTTGCTATGTGCTCACAAGAAACCCTAAATCTAGGTTCCTTACCCTCACGTGTACACATCTAGCATGGTTTGGCTTTTTAGGTCCTGGTCCTAGCTACTCTAACCTCAAATGTGGGGGCAAACTAAAAACTTTGCCTGATAATGCTCCTTTCCCTTTCTCCTTCTCCCCAACGATCACCTTCTGACATCCTAAGGAAAAAGATCATTCCCTCACTGTTATACAAAGTTCCCCGTCAGAAAACTTTATCAGTTGATTTATACATTATAAAAACTCAAATCGAAAGAATTACATTTGAAAATATATGATATTCTTTTCCACAATGGTTTTTTGAATCTTAATGACAAGATTTTAAAACCATGTTTAGATTGTCTATACTTCAATCCTTAGAAAAAGGTCTAATAATTGATATAAATCATTAAGAAGAAAAAGTAAAAGATAAAAAAGAGGAGATTAAGAAATTCGTGAAAACAAATGCATTTTATCCTTTATAATAGGCACATTTTACAATGTAAGTAGTTACATTTACCCTATGATAAATGTATGTAGTTATATTTAATGACAAAATCTGAAAATCTTGTTTAGATTGTCTATTCATCAGAAAAAGGTCTAATGATTGAAATAAATCATTATAAAAAAATGGCAATCCGGT
Organism: Nicotiana tabacum; assembly: GCF_000715075.1. Classification (NCBI taxonomy): domain Eukaryota; kingdom Viridiplantae; phylum Streptophyta; class Magnoliopsida; order Solanales; family Solanaceae; genus Nicotiana; species Nicotiana tabacum. Next base: position 11,960,127 of record NC_134097.1, on the reverse strand, counting down.
GCACTAAGCTCTCGCTATGCGAGGGCTTCGGGGAAGGGCCGAACTACAAGGGTATATCGTACGCAGCCTTACTCTGCATTTTCACAAGAGGCTGCTTCTACGACTCGAACCCGAATGTCACATGGCAGCGACTTTACCGGTTATGCCAAGGCTCCCCATCATATAAATCATTAAAAGAAAAATGAAACACAAAGAAGATTAAGAGATTCGTGAAGACAAATATTTTTATCCTTTAGTAGGAACATTTTACAATGTATTGTAGTTACATTTATCCTATGGGAAACAATACTACCTCGAATACTAATGACCTCTAACTATTTACATCTAAATCAAAAATTCAAGTGCTTTAGGAAATTACCTATGGACACAAACTTGAGTAGTCCACTTACACCAACTATTACTGAGTTTCTCCACTTACCCAAACCCTCTTCCCCCTACTGCCTTCTTCCGTACCGTTTCTCTTCCTCCCTTACTTTTCACACCCCATACCACTTGCTTTTTATCTACCCCCACCCCTTCTCCTCTTCCATATACACAACCATTTTCACTTCTAGGACTTCGTGCTAAATGCTTCTTGATGTTTTATACTTCAATACCACTCAAGAGGGGGTTGATTTGTGTGGTTCTTGATTTTTATGTGCACTGGATTATCGAAGGAACTGGGTCTTCTATGCGTTCCTTACACTACAGTTGCAGAATAAATAATGCAGAATAAATAACACAAGTATTTTACATGAAAAATACCTTGCTCAAAAGGTGAAAAAAACTACGACCTACTTCCCGGTAGGATTTTCCCACACTTTTTCACTAAATCACTGAGCCAAAAACTGCATTTACAAAATACTTTTGTAAACCTAGAATTAACTCTAATCCCGTTATGGCAAACAACTTCTAACTGTTGCGACAACTTCAAGTTAGCTCTAACTTGAATACTCTGAGTACCTATTACAATTGCCTCTAGATAAAGCTGAAAGGTGCAGTATGAAAATACCTACTACAATTGAACTAGAATGAAAGACAAATACTTGTAGCTGGTTCTTCTTTCTTGTTCATGTAGCTTCAGGTTTGCACACTTGAATCACACACGAATTGCTTGCAAAATGCCTTGCTATTTTGCTCTCAATTCACGTTTAACTTCTGCTTTTGTGCATACCTGTAGAATGAGAATATCCTGCGATTTATAGAGTTAGTAGAGTAGAAAATAACTAGAGTTCTAATGCTACTCTTCCTTGGTGAAAGGGTTCTAGTTGATCTCAACTTCTAACTCCTCCCTTATCTTGGATAGTGTTCTCTTTGATTAAGGAGTCTTTCTCCTTATCAATTATGCAATCTTTTCGATCAGGAGATATCAATTATACCAAAGTAAGGTTATCTCCTTTACGTGCATTCTACATGCTCGAATCTGCCCGTATCTATGTACACAAGAGATGGACATGGTTCATGCCTGAGCTTCCTTTGTCAATCTTCAAAACTAACCTACACTTGGGCCACGAAATTCCCCATTTTTTATGATGACAAACTCTGTACTTTTTCATAAGCTTAGGCCCTATTTCAACTTAGCTCAACATCAACACAATGTTAGAAACATTTTCCCTTTTTATCACTTATCATCAAGGACAAGGTTCATCAGGTTATAAATATCACTGTTCAAAGTGTAAAGCACAACCTTTTTTCCCCTTTTGGAATCATCGAAAAGTTGTATAAATATGTAAAATAACCAGATTTTAAACTTACTCATGGCCACTGGGCTACTTCAAATGCAATCATGGATTAATCATCATAGATCAACCTAAGGATATTAACCATTAAATAAATATAAACAAACAGTTAGAGCAAAAGATAATGAATTTCATTGATGATTGATAAGATCCTACCACAAAAGCATAAGAAGAAATAAAAATACTAGAAACATAAGCAAAAACAATAAAAAAATCCCGAACTGGGTCACTGGTTGATCTACACTAGGCTAGGAGGCTTAAGGCTGGGAAGAAGTAGGTGCTTGGTTTTTGGCTTGGAGGAGTTTCAGCATATCCTGAAGAATGCCATCATTCTTCTCCTTTTCTCTTGCGAGCTTAGTTCTGAGAGCATCTCTCTCAGTCTCCACCTCTGCCAACCTCTTCTTCAGCCTCTCAATCTCAGCATTCTTAGCCCTACTTTCTTGCACCAAGGCTCGTACCTTGCTATTCACTGGTACCTTCTTGGATGAACCAAGTTCTTTAGGAGTGGCATGAACTTCATAGTCACAAGCAATCAGAGAATTGCCCCAAAATGATCCTTGCTTGTACCAACCTCCCACTTCTTTATAGGTACCTTGAAATGTGCAAGTACAACTGTGAGAATGAAGCCGTAGGGAATGGCATGAGTCTTGGTGCCATTTATAATCCTATCAAGAAGCTGGATTATAAATCCAGGCCAATTAATCCGCCTCCCACTATCCAAACACTCCATGAGGACCAAGTCTATGAAGTTTGCAATGTTCCTCCTTTCCTGCCTTGGTAGAACACATTTGTTGACGAATTCAAACACCGCTTTGTGGGGTGGCTTCATCTCACTCTTGTACACAGCCTTGGGCTCAACTTCATCCTCGTTATCACTAAATTTTCTGGTAATGGCAAGTGCAGTAGGAAGATTTTCTAGGCTTGGCCACTTAAGCTTTGTATAGTCATTGTACCCCTCAGCAGGTACACCCAGAATTTTTCCCAACCCCTTCACATCAAAGGAGACTTGCACTCTTTTCACTATACTGGTAACCCTTCCATCTTTCACCTCACCATTTGCCATAAACTCAACAATTTCATTCCTAGCCAACTTGCCATCCATCTGAAGGACCATGTCCTTCCAGCCTTGCAATTCCAACTTCTCCAAAAGCAACACCATTCCTTGCTCCTCCAAGTCCCCGAGGAGTCTACCCTTCAAAATTGTCCTCTTGCCAAACTTGGCCATTTTGTCTTTATCAGTGTCAGAATCATTTTATTCCTCTCCACTTTATTCCTTTTCTTCAACATTTTTCACTTATTTTGATTTCACTTCAGACCTTGTTCTTTTTGCCAAGGTGGATGGTTCAACAGACTTTGACTCTGAAATAGACTTCTTAGTGGAAGTCTTGGCTTTCTTAGCTTTGGGAGTCAGAACCTCCACTTCTTCAGTGTCTTCTTCACCTCGAAGGACCATGTCTATCTCATCAATATAAACAGCCTCAACAGGCTCATCCATCTTCTTCTTTCCCTTAGCAACTGCTTTTTTTCTACTTTCTTCTAAGGCGTTCTGTAGTTTTGCCTCATTCTGCTTTAGCTGACTTCTTATGGCTCTTCCTCTTATGGGAGGAATTTCAACAGTAACAGAAGGGACAACCTTCCTTTTCTTGTTTGCCCTAGCAGTGCCAGGGGTTTTAGCCTTTGAACTTCCTTTCTTCTTTGGATTATAGCTCTCAGTCACCTTTTTTATTAGGTCTGCGAGGGTTTCCTCTACAGATGAACCAGGTTCATCTCTATTTTTCCCAAGTTGAACAAGCCCTTCAGCAGCTTCGCCAGACCCACTTTCCCCTGTTTTCTGTACACTCTCGTCTACTCCACCAGATTTCTCTTCCCAAACAACCATTACACATGTGTCTTTAGTTAAACTTACAGGAGTGGGTGAAGGATCAGCCATTCTTTTACCCTTTCCCCTTACAGCACTCCTAACTCCCTTGCTCTCCTTTTCTTTCCCCTTTTTTTTTACCACTAACTTCTGCAGACTTAGTAGTTTCAACACCTGCTATTGACCATACCAGCACAAACTTATTCTCCAAATTTATGTCAACTTCAAAAATTATCTCAGGAGTAACTTTAGGGCCAGAAGATACCTGTTCAGTTTTAGAAGAAACTTTTTCTTTCCCTTCAGTAGTAGATTTAAATGAGTCTTCAGATTTCTGAGATTCCTAGACCTGGCTATCCTTCAATTGTTTATCTAATTTCTTGGATAATGCGCTCCCTGCCACAGTTTTGCGAGCAAGCATCTTAGTTCTTCCTTTCTTAGACAAAGGTGTGGCTGAAGGTGTGATTTCCTTGGGTGTGGATGAAGGGTTTTCAGGAGTGTTGGCTATTTTTGTGCTTAGTTGTGGAAGAAAAGAGAAGTTGATTGTGTTTGGAAGATTAAAGAAGATGAATAGAGTTTGACGGCTTGAAAAAGTAATTGAGTGAAGAAAGCAATAATGTTGATCAATATAAAGAGAGGTAATTAATGGGTAATGACAACTTTTCAAACTTTTAGAAGTCTAATCTACCTAAATTTCAGGTTTGAAGAGACATTGGAGTCTATCCCTAGAATCTAGGTAATTCAATTCATTTAGGAATCTTTTGAACGGAACTGGTTCACTTGTAATGGATAAGTCCAAAAGAGTTTGGAATTAAGTAGGACTCTGCTCATGATCCAAATATTATTATTTCAAATTATGCAGAGTGCAGAAAATATACCGAGTGATCTTGATGAACTAGGTTCTTCACAGAGAATTCTCTTGTGTCAGTCTAAATTTGCCAAAATAGAGAAAATATCATTAGAGATTAATGAGTCATTTTAGCACATGGCACAAGAGTATACTATTGAAAATATGAGACTGAGCAAAATTTAATCTAATCATATACACAATTTATAGATTTTCTAACCAAAAATATTTTTTTCATTTTTTTTTGTAAATTTTGAACTGGTCCTTTTAGGTGATCTTAATCATCCCTAATTCTATCATGTTCCTTTCAAAGTGATCTCTACTTAGGGTTTTTGTGAAGATGTCAACTATTTGCTTGTCAGTAGCACAAAATTTCACAGTTATCAAACCCTTTTCGTAGTTATCCCTCAAAGAGTGATGCCTAACATCTATGTCTTAGTTCTCTTATAATGAACCGGGTTCTTGGTCATACTAATTGCACTAGTGTTATCACAAAAAATGGAGATACAACCAACATCAATTCCAAAGTCCATTAATTATTGTTTGATCCACAATAATTGAGCACATGAAGCATCAACACCATACTCAGCTTCAGCAGTAGATAAGGCCACTGAATTTTGCTTTTTAGTAGCACAAGACACAAGACATGAGCCAAGAAAGTGTGCCATACTCGAGGTGCTCTTTCTATCCAATAGAAAACCTGCATAATCAGCATCAGCATATCCCACTAGATTGAAATTACTAGCTTTTGGACACCATAGACAGAGATTAGTAGTGCCTTTTAAATATCTCAAAATTCTCTTGACATCAGTCAAGTAAGACTCCTTTGGATTTGCCTGAAATCTTGCACAAAGGCCTACACTAAAAATAATGTCAGGTATACTAGTAGTGAGATACAACAATGAGCCAATCATTCCCTTATACAACTTCTGATTAACAGATGAACCAGGTTCATCTATATCCAACTTTGTAGCTGTTGCAATAAGAGTATCAATTTATTTGGACTCTTCCATTTTAAACCTTTTAAGCAACTCTTTTACATACTTCTACTGATGGATCATAGTTCCATTTGATTTTTATTTTTAATTTGTAAGCCTAAAAAGAAATTAAGCTCACCCATCATGCTCATTTAAAATGCACTCCCCATTAGTTTAGCAAATTCTTTACTTAACTTATTAGTAGTTGCTCCAAAGATTATATCATCAACATATATCTGAACTACCAAGAGATCTTTACCTTTTTCTTTCAAGAATAAAGTATTGTCAATTTTACCTCACTTGTAGTCATGCTCAAGCAATAACTTTGATAATCTTTCATACCATGCTCTTGGAGCCTGCTTGAGCCCATAAAGTGCTTTGTCAAGTTTGTACACATGATCAGGACTCTCCTTGCTTTCAAACCCCGGAGGTTGCTTGACAAACACTCCTTCCTTTAGATAGCCATTGAGGAAGGCACTCTTGACATTCATCTAGTGAAGGGTGAATTCCATGTAAGCAACAAAGGCTATGAGGAGTCTTATTGCTTCCAACCTTGCAACTGGAGCAAAGGTTTCATCATAGTCTATGCCCTCCTCTTGGCTATATCCTTGAACCACCAATCTTGCCTTGTTCCATTTTATGCTAATTACTTATCTGTCCTTGGGTCTTGGTACCATATGCCAAACTTGACTCCTTTTAAATTGGTTGAGTTCATCTTGCATTGCATTTACCCAGTCTGTATCCTGCAAAGCCTTATCAACATTTTTAGGTTCAATAAGAGATAAAAAGGCATCAAAAGCACAAAGATTTTTTAATGAAGATTTGGTTTTGATTCCAGAGGCTGGATTAATGATTATGTTCTTAATGGGATGAGAACTTTGATACTTGTAGGATTTTACAACCAACTGGTTTCTCTTTGATGTTTCTTCAATGCTTTGTTGTTGTGGAACAGGTTCATGGACAGGTTCCTTTGAGGTTTGAGAATCAATTCCTCTTTGTTCTATTCCCCATTTCATGTTGCCCTGGGTGGAAGAACCTGTTCCATCACATGTTCCTTCCTCTAGTGCAACTTTAGTCTAGGCTGTCGTTTTATTTGAGTTTCTTACCAGCCCAATTGCTTCATCATCATGTTCCTGCCTCTCAGAAAGAATGTTAATTTCATCAAATACTACATGAACACTTTCTTCTACACACATAGTTCTTTTGTTATAGACCTTATAAGCTTTGCTATATGAAGAGTATCCCAAGAATACTCCCTTATCACTTCTGGGATTAAACTTACCTAGGGAGTCTTTACCATTATTGTGCACAAAGCACTTGTATCCAAATGCCCTAAGATATGATATGTTTGGCTTTCTCCCTTTAATTAACTCATAGGGAGTCTTCTCTACAAGAGGTCTAGTCATGCACCTATTTATGATGTAGCATGCAGCATTTACAACTTCTGCCCATAAGCTATGGGGAAATTTACTAGAAAGAAGCATAGTCCTAGCCATATCTTCAAGTGTCCTATTATTTCTTTCAACTACTCCATTTTATTGTGGAGTCTTAGGAGCAGAAAAATTATGATCTATGCCATGCTCATTATAAAATTTAGTAAATTTAGCATTTTCAAATTCAGTGCCATGATCAGACCTAATTGATACAAGTTGATTACCTAGTTATTTCTGAGTTTTTCTAACAAAAGAAGTGATCATGTCAAATGCTTCATATTTAGATGTTAAAAATAATGTCCAAGTAAACCTAGAGTAATCATCAACAAGCACCATCACGTATCTTTTACCACCTCTGCTTAATGTTCTCATTGGACCACAAAGATCCATATGGACCAGTTCCATCGTCCTGGTGGTGCTTATCACTTTCTTGCATTTAAAAGAGGATCTTACCTGCTTCCCCCTTGCACTAACCTCACAACTTTGTCTTACTTGAACTTGATGTTAGGCAACCCTATCACCAGATCCTTTGAGACTAATTTGTTGAGTTGACTCAGACTTGCATGTCCAAGTCTCTTGTGCCAAAGGTGGGGATCATTGTCTAACACACTTAAGCAAGTGAGTTCATTTTTTGAAAGTATGGACAGATCTACAATATATATATTGTTCACTCTTTTTCCCTGCAAAACAATCTTGTCAGTGGTAAGATTAATCACAAAATATTTGGTAGAGGTGAATGCTACCAAGTTACCTCTATCACACAGTTGTGAAACACTAATTAGACTGTATTTTAAGACATCTATCAAGTAGACATTCTCAATAGAGTGAGAATCAATCTTACCTATATTTCCAACCCCAATGATCTCACATTTTTTCCCATTTCCAAAGGAGACATTACCTCCTTTGAGATCCTCAAGTGAAAGGAACTGGTTCTTGCTTCCTGTCATGTGCTTTGAGCAGCCACTATCCATGTACCATATTTGGCTGCTCCCCTTCACTTAGACCTGCAAAAGGAACTTAGGGGTTAGTCTTAGGAATGCAAACTAGCTTGGTTCCCTTTCTATAGGCAAAAGGATGAATCAGATTCTTTTTAGCCCAACTTGGTAGCCTATTCTTCCCTTGAACAAATTCTTTGTTCTTTTGGCTTGCCTTTTCTTTTGCATTGCATTCACTATTGTAGTGACCTGTTTTACCACACTGAGTACAAATCTTATTCTCAGGAAGTGTAAGGCACTTGCTTTTGGGATCCCATTTAGGTGGCATATTCCCAAAGCCAAGTCCTCTTCTATTGCTACTATGATGTTCTATAGCTATGAAAGTGCATCTTAGGACCTGTTTCATTTACAAGTTCTGTCTAGTTCATGCTTGACTTTGCCTAGATCCACTCTCAAAATTCTAACCTGCTCATCCTTCTTATACAACTCATCTTTTAGTTTACCTTCATTTTCTTCTAGAGTGAGTTGTGTGCAATCAGCTGTCTTCTTACTTGTTCCTAATTTCAGTTTTAGGTTTTCAGATCTAAGTTCTAAGATATTTGATTCAAATGCATGAACCTGGTTCTTTAATACAGTATTTTCACTTATAGTCTCACTAACCCTAAGTTCCAGGTTCTTACTCTTTGCTTTCAAAATCACACATTCCTTAGACAAATGTCCGTTTTCATTGTTTACATCCTCAGATTCATCAATGAAATCTAGAAGTAAGTCAGATAGCCTTTCTTTGGATAAAAAATTAATCTTGTCTTTGAGATGAATTATACTTACCTCATATTCCTCATCAGATTCTCCAATGGCCATAAGTGCTTGTTCATCTCCATCTTCATCATCTGAGCTTTCATCTGAGCTTTCTCCCCAAGCAGCAACTATTTGAGCTTACACTTACGCAGTGCATTGAATGAGGTCTGGACATCAACGGCCTGGCTTCGTGGTCTTCCTCATTCAATGCACTGCGTATAACTTCTGCATGTACTGCATCACCATTGCCTTCCTCAAAACTACCCCGTATAGGAGATAAAGATCCTACAACATCAACAAAGTCGGGAAAAGTGACGAGGACAAATAAACTTGCACATGTTTAAGCAATATTTTTATGATATGGAGATTTAAGCAATATTTGCTATCAGTTTATAGAGACATGAATATTTTCCTCCAAATACAAATGAATTAATGATTGTTCACCAAAAAACAGGAGCACTAAGGTACATCATCTATTAGCCACATTGTTTTTTTGATAAGATCATCTATTAGCCACACTACATGGAATCTTCATGCCTTCTTTAATATAGCCATGTTGATCCTTCAAGATATACTTAAAAAATAACATAGCTGCCTTGAATCCATACTCGTCTAATATTCTACCTGAGTTCATGCAGTGGACACAAGACTTGTAAGGAGGAGAAATAGCCATACAGAAAACATACTAATGTAAAATCTGTTAGAAATTGGGAAGGAGAACACTTATTTTTTGCAGGATTTCCATGATTTTTTAAAGTTTGTAGGTTAAAATATTAATTTTTTAGAAGTTTGGGCAGGGTGACCGAAGGGCTGCCTAAATCTGCCCTATTTTTCTCGAGCAACAAGATTGTGCTGGTTATTTGTCACTTCTCCTCCGAAAAGCTCACAAGGCTTTTGATAAAAGGAAGTCTAAACATGTTAGTTGGAAATACCAGTGTATTGTGTTTTCTTAGTTTTTTGATAATTGTTGCCTGCATAGTGAAGATCAGAAGCGGGTAACTACCATAACTACCTTTGATTGTAGTTTAAGAGATTTGCAAATTGTTTTGACATAGATTTAAAGTTAAAAGCAACAACAACAAATAACGTGGTAAGTATAGAAGCATTTAGCACGAAGTCCTGGAAGTGAAAATGGTTGTGTATATGGATGAGGTGAAGGGGTGGGGGTAGATAAAAAGCAAGTGGTAGGGGGTTGGACCGTAGGGGAGGAAGAGCAATGATACGGAAGGAGGCAATAGAGGGAAGAGAGTTTGGGTAAGTAGAGAAAATCAGTAATAGTTGGTGGAAGTGGACTACTCAAGTTCGTGTCCATAGGTAATTTCCTAAAGCACTTGAATTTTTGATTTAGATGTAAATAGTTAGAGGTCATTAGTATTCGAGGTAGTATTATTTCTCATAGGATAAATGTAACTACATTACATTGTAAAATGTGCCTACTAAAAGATAAAAACATTTGTCTTCACGAATCTCTTAATCTCCTCTGTGTTTCTTTTTTCTTTATAATGATTTATATGAAGGGGAGCCTTGGCTGGTAACGTTGCTGCCATGTGACCTTCTTCGACCCTTGTAGTCCGGCCCTTCCCCGGAGCCCTCGCATAGCGAGAGCATAGTGCACCGGGTTGCCATTTTTTTATAATAATTTATTTCAATTATTAGACCTTTTTCTGATAAATAGACAATCTAAACATGATTTTCAGATTTTTGTCATTAAATATAACTACATACATTTATCATAGGGTAAATGTAACTACTTATATTGTAAGATGTGCCTATTATTGTTACGACCCAAAATTTCCCACCAACGGGATCGTGATGGCGCCTAACATTTTACTTGCTAGGCAAGCCAACGTTAGAGAATCATTAAACCAATTCCTTATTTCCATTCAGTAAATAACAATAATTAACTAAGGTGAAATATAATTAGTGCATTAATTACTACCACCCGGATCTGGAGTCACAATTCACGAGCATTCTAGAATTTACTACAAGTAATAGTCTAAAAGAAATACAACTGTCTTAGACAGAGACTTCAAGATCTGTGAACGCCGACAGATCTACCTTGAGTCTTCGGACAGCGGACCAATAGCAAAATCTCGATCAACCTGAGCCGGTACTAAAATCTGCACAGAAAGTGCAGAGTGCAACATCAGTACAACCGACCCCATGTACTGGTATATGTCGACTCTAACCTCGGCGAAGTAGTTACGAGACTAGGACAAGACACCCACATATAACCTAAACAGTATAATCATGCTAGTGGCAACAACAGTGAATAAAGAAATGACGTAGAAATAATGGGAAGGGGACATACAGTGGAGGAATACAATATAAAGAGTGAGAATAATGAAAAGACAGAATTAAACCGAAAATTCTTAAACGAAATGAGCATATAAAACAACAAAGGAAAACTGCACGGCATCACCCTTCGTGCTTTTACTCTCAACCTCACCAAATAAATAAATAGAACGGCACGGCATCACCCTTCGTGCTTTTACTCTCAACCTCACCAAATAAATAAATAGAACGGCACGACATCACCCTTCGTGCTTTTAAACCTCTCATAATATACACGGCATCACCCTTCGTTCTTTTACACTCTTCCTCACAATATAAATAATGCATACACGACATCACTCTTCATGCTTTACACTCCTCCTCACAAATCACAGAATCAATAACAACGGATAGATAGGAGTATCACAAAGAAACCAGTATTTTACCCATAATCAATAGCACAATGTAACCTCAACCTTGAATCAATATTCGAAAGTTACCAAATCTCAGTGAAACCAGATATAAGTCACCCAACATTTCAAGTAACCCTCTAAGTATGGATAGTAGAATTTAAGGCTACAAAATAGACAAGAATAGAATTTTACTCGCATGCTATGACTCGACAACAATGCATAGATGCTCGTCACCTCACCTATACATCGTATTTAACAACCAAACACATAGCAAATAAACACATAATATATATTCCCTCAAGCCAAAGTTAGACACGATACTTACCTTGCCCCGAAAGCCACTTAATTCTAAATCACAGCTTTTCCTTTAGAATTCACCTCCAAACCACTCGTATCTACTCAAAAATGACTAAATAATATCAAATATTGCTAAAGGAATCAATTATATTGCATAAATTAAATTTCTCAAATTTTCCTACAAAAAGTCAAAAATTGACCCCGGGCCCGCTTGGTCAAAACCCGAGGTTCGGACCCAAAATCCATTTATCCATTCACCCCCGAGCCCGAATATGTAATTAGTTTTGGAATCCGACCTCAAATCGAGGTCTAAATCTCCAAATTTCCGAAATCCCTAGTTTCTACCCTAACTCCTAATTCTATCATGCAAACCCTAGATTTTAGGTTGATAATTCAAGAAATGCAATGGGTAATTGAAACAAAATGGTTCAGAATCACTTACCAACACTTTGGGGAAGAAAATCACTCTTGAAAATCGTCTCTACCCGTTTGGTTCTTCAAAAATGTTAAACAAATGGCTTAAACCCGTGTTTGATTCTGTTTTATGAACTGGGCAACAATTCATCGCGATCGTGTGAACATTGCCGCGTTCGCGAAGAGCAGCCTCCTAAGGACTTACGCGATCGCGAGAAGCTTTACGCGTTCGTGAAGGCTTAGCCTGCCTTACCTTCGCGTTCGCGTGAAATGGCTCGCGTTCGCGTAGAGCTTCCCCAGGTCCCCTGCCCAGCTTAGCTAGAGCTACGCGTTCGCGTTCGACCTATCGCGTTCGTGTAGAGCAACTCCCCCAATGCTCTGCATTCGCGACCATGGTCTCGCGTTCGCGTAGAGTAAATCTGTCCCCAGCCCAATTTCCCCCTTGACGATCGCGAGAGTGACTATGCGATCGCGAAGCACAGTATTGCAGACATCAGATACAACAAAAATACCATATTGTTTCTAAGTTCAAAACATATCGTGGCCTATCCGAAACTCACCCGAGCCCTCGGGGCTCTAAACCAAACATGCACACAAGTCTAAAAATATCATACAAACTTGCTCGCACGATCAAATCATCAAAATAACTCCTAGAACTACGAATTTAGTACCAAATCAAATGAAATTCTCAAGAACACTTTAAAATTTTTATTTTCTCAACTTGACGTCCGAATCACATCAAATCAACTCCGTTTCTCACCAAATTTCACAGACAAGTCTTAAATATCATAATGAACTTGTACCGGGCTCCGAAACCAATATACGGACCCGGTACTCACAATGCCAAACATCAATCAATTCTTAAAAATAATTAATTTTCAGACTTTTAGTTTTCATTAAAAATTCATAACTCAAGCTAGGGACCTCCAAATTCGATTCTAGGTATATGCCCAGGTCCCATAATTCGATACGGACCCAACGGGACCGGCAAAACACGAATCCAGGCCCGTTTACAAAATATGTTGACCGAAGTCAACTAAAATTAACTTTTAAGGCAAAAAGTCTTATTTTCATTAGTTTTCAACATAAAAGCTTTCTGGAAATATGTCCGGACTGCGCACGTAAATCGAGGAGGGTAAAAATGAGATTTTTAAGGCTTAAGAGCACAGATTCGAGTTCTAAAACATAAGATGACCCTTTTGGGTCATCACATTCTCCATCTTTAAAATAACCGTTCGTGCTCGAACGGACATAGAAAAGTACCTGGGCTGGTGAAAAGGTGAGGATATCTACTCTGCATAACGGACCCGAACTCCCAAGTAGGTGCCTCAATAGGCTGACCTCTCCACTGCACTCGAACTTAAGGGTAACTCTTTGATCTCAACTAGCGAACTTGCCGAGCTAGAATTGCCACCGGCTCCTCCTCGTAAGTCAAATACTTGTCCAATTGGATAGAGCTGAAATCTAACACATGGGACGGATCACCGTGATACTTTCGAAGAATGGACGCATGGAATATAAGCCACCTCTACTAAACTACTGGATGAACAACTGCTAAACTAAGTGGCAACACAAGCCTATAAGCCACCTCTCCCACTCTCTCCAGAATCTCAAAAGGTCCGATATACCTAGGGCCTAACTTGCCCTTCTTCCCAAACCTCATTACACCCTTCATGGGTGATACCCGAAGCAACACTCTCTCCCCGACCATGAATGCAACATCACGAACTCTACAGTCGGCATAACTCTTCTGCCTGGACTGAGCTGTGCGAAGTCGATCCTGAATAATCTTGACCTTATCCAAGGCATCCTATACTAAGTCTGTGCCCAACAACCGAGCCTCTCCCGGCTCGAACCACCCAACTGGCGACCGACACCGCCTACCATATAATGCCTCATAGGGAGCCATCTGAATGCTCGACTGGTAGCTATTGTTGTAGGCGAACTATGCAAGGGGAAAGAACTGATCCCACGATCTCTCGAAGTCTATAACACAAGCGCGGAGCATATCCTCCAAGATCTGAATAGTATGCTCGGATTGCCCGTCCGTCTGAGGATGAAATGTTGTGCTCAACTCAATCCACATACCCAACTCATGCTGAACTGCCCTCCAAAAGTGCGAGGTAAACTGCGTACCTCGATCAAAAATAATAGACACGGGTACACCGTGAAGACGGACGATCATACGAATGTAAATCTCTGCCAACTGCTCCGATGAATAGGTAACTGCCACAGGAGTGAAATGCGCTGACTTAGTCAGCCTGTCCACAATGACCCAAACTACATCGAACTTTCTCTGAGTCCGTGGGAGTCCAACAACAAAATCCATAGTGATACACTCCCACTTCCACTCAGGAATCTCTAACCTCTGAAGTAAACCACCAGGTCTCTGATGCTCACACTTCACCTGCTGTAAATTTAGGCACTGAGCTACATAGGCAACTATGTCCTTCTTAATTCGCCTACACAAATAATACTGCCTCAAGTCCTGGTACATCTTGGCAGCGCCCGGGTGAATAGAATACCGAGAATTGTGAGCCTCCTCAAGGATCAACTCATGAAGTCCATCCACATTAGGCACACAAATACGACTCTGCATCCTCAAAACTTCATCATCTCCAACAGTTACCTGCTTGGCACCACCGTGCCGCACTGTGTCTCTAAGGACAAGTAAATGAGGATCGTTATCCTGCCGATCTCTGATGTGTTCAAACAAAGAAGACCGAGCAACTGTACAAGCTAGGACACGACTGGGCTCTGAAATATCTAACCTCACAAACTGGTTGGCAAAGGCCTGAACATCCAATGCAAGCGGTCTCTCACCAACTGGAATATATGCAAGGCTACCCATACTGACTGACTTTCTACTCAAAGCATCGGCCACCATATTGGCCTTCCCGGGATGATACAATATGGTGATATCGTAGTCTTTCAATAGCTCCAGCCACCTCCTCTGCCTCAAATTGAGTTCCTTCTGCTTGGATAAATACTCCAAGCTCTGATGATTAGTGAATACCTCACATGGCATGCCGTAAAGATAGTGCCTCCAAATCTTCAGCACGTGAACAATGGCTGGCAGCTCTAAATTATGAACAGGGTAATTCTTCTCGTAAACCTTCAGCTGCCGCGAAGCATATGCAATAACCTTGCCACCATGCATCAATACCGCACCCAGACCAATACGAGATGCGTCACAATATATTGCATAAGATCCTAAACCTGTGTGTAACACCAATATTGGTGCCATAGTCGAAGCTATCTTGAGCTTCTGAAAGCTCGCTTCACACTCGTCTGACCACCTAAACGGGGCACCCTTCTGGGTCAATCTGGTCAACGGGGCTGCTATGGATGAAAATCCCTCCACAAATCAACAGTAATAGCCCGCTAAATCTAGAAAACTACGGATCTTTATAGCTGATATGGGTCTAGGCCAGTTCTGAACTGCCTCAATCTTCTTAGGATCCAACTCAATACCCTCTGCTGATATAACGTGACCCTAGAAAGCAATTGAACTCAACCAAAACTCGCATTTTGAGAACTTAGCATATAACTGGCAGTCTTTTAGAGTCTGAAGAATGATCTGAAGGTGTTGCTCATGCTCCTTTCGACTGTGGAAGTAGATCAAGATATCATCAATAAACACAACCACAAAGGAATCCAAGTAGGGTTTGTACACCTGGTTCATCAAATCCATGAATGTTACTGGGGCATTTGTCAGCCCAAATGACATCACTAGAAACTCGAAATGCCCGTACCGAGTCCAAAAAGTTATCTTAGGGACATCAAATGCCCTAATCCTCATCTGATGGTAGCGAGATCTTAAATCAATCTTCGAAAACACCTGGGCACCCTGAAGCTGATCAAATAAATCATCAATCCTCGGTAACGGATACTTGTTTTTGATAGTGACTTTGTTCAACTGTCGATAATCTATACACATCCTCATCGATCCATCTTTCTTCTTCACAAACAATACAGGTGCACCCTAGGGCGAGACACTAGGTCTAATAAATCTCTTATCAAGCAAATCTTTCAATTGTCCCTTCAATTCTTTCAACTCTGGCGGGGCCATGCAGTATGGCGGAATGGAAATGGGCTGAGTGCCCGGAGCCAAATCAATGCAGAAATCAATATCCATGTCGGGTGGCATCCCCGGCAGGTCTGCAAGAAACACCTCTGGAAACTCACTAATAACCGGCACTGAATCCATGGAAGGAACCTCCGCACTAGAATCGCGGACATAAGCCAAATAAGCTAGATACCCCTTCTCAACCATATGACGAGCCTTTGCATAAGAGATAACCCTGCTGGTAGAATGGCCAAGAGTCCCTCTCCATTCTAATCGAGGCAACCCCGACAAGACTAAGGTTACCGTCTTGGAGTGACAATCTAATATAGCATGATAAGGTGACAGCCAATCCATACCCAGAATGACATCAAAATCAACCATATCGAGAAGTAGAAGATCTACACGAGTCTCAAGACTCCCAATGATGACCGCACATGAACGATAAACACGATCTACAAAAATAGCATCTCCCAATGGTGGGGACACATACACAAAAGCACTCAAAGAATCACGAGGCACAACCAAATATGAAGCAAAATAGGATGACACATAGGAGTAAGTAGATCCTGGATCAAATAGAACTGAAGCATCTGTACTGCAAACTGAAATAGTACCTGTGATAACAACGTCAGATGACTCAGCCTCAGGTCTAGCTGGGAAAGCATAACACCGGGGCTGGGCCCCACCACCCTAAGATGGGATATGTCTGGTTTTCTCCCTTTAAGTAACTCATAGGGAGTCTTCTCTACAAGAGGTCTAGTCATGCACCTATTTATGATGTAGCATGCAGTATTTACAGCTTCTGCCCCTGAAGCTATGAGGCGGTTTACTAGAAAGAAGCATAGTCCTAGCCATATCTTCAAGTGTCTTATTCTTTCTTTCAACTACTCCATTTTGTTGTGGAGTCCTAGGAGCAGAAAAATTATGATCTATGCCATGCCCATCACAATATTCAGTAAATCTAGCATTTTCAAATTCAGTGCCATGATCAGACCTAATTGATGCAAGTTGATTACCTAGTTATTTCTGAGTTTTTCTAACAAAAGAAGTGAACATGTCAAATGCTTTATCTTTAGATGTTAAAAATAATGTCCAAGTAAACCTAGAGCAATCATCAACAAGCACCATCACGTATCTTTTACCACCTCGGCTTAATGTTCTCATTGGACCACAAAGATCCATATGGATCAGTTCCATCGTCATGGTGGTCCTTACCACTTTCTTACATTTGAAAGAGGATCTTACCTGCTTCCCCCTTGCACAAACCTCACAAACTTTGTCTTACTTGAACTTGATGTTAGGCAACCCTATCACCAGATCCTTTGAGACTAATTTATTGAGTTGACTCAGACTTGCATGTCCAAGTCTCTTGTGCCAAAGGAGGGGATCATTGTCCATGACACTTAAGCAAGTGAGTTCATTTCATGTCCAAGTCTCTTGTGCTAAAGGAGGGGATCATTGTCCAACATACTTAAGAAAATGAGTTTATTTTCTGAAAGTGTGGACAAATCTACAATATATATATTGTTCACTCTTTTTCCCTGCAAAACAATCTTGTCAGTGGTAAGATTAATCACAAAACATTTGGTAGAGGTGAATGCTACCAAGTTACCTCTATCACACAGTTGTGATACACTAATTAGACTGTATTTTAAGCCATCTATCAAGTAGAAATTCTCAATAGAGTGAGAATCAATCTTACCTATATTTTCAACCCCAATGATCTCACATTTCTTCCCATTTCCAAAGGAGACATTACCTCCTTTGAGATCCTCAAGTGAAAAGAACTGGTTCTTACTTCCTGTCATGTGCTTTGAGCAGCCACTATCCATGTACCATATTTGGCTGCTCCCCTTCACTTGGAACTGCAAAAGGAACTTAGGGGTTAGTCTTATGACCACAAACTAGTTTGGGTCCCTTTCTATAGGCAAAAGGATGAATCAGATTCTTTTTAACCCAACTTGGTAATCTATTCTTCCCTTGAACAAATTCTTTGTTCTTTTGGCTTGCCTTTTCTTTTGCATTGCATTCACTTTTATAGTGACCTATTTTACCATACTGAGTACAAATCTTGTTCTCAGGAAGTGTAAGGTATTTGCTTTTGGGATCCCATTTAGGTGGCAGATTCCCAAAGCCAAGTCCTCTTCTATTTCTACTATGATGTTCCTGTAGCCTTGAAAGTGAATCGGAGGACCTGTTCCATTTACAAGTTCTATCTAGTTCATGTTTTACCTTGCCTAGATCCTCCTTCAAAATTCTAACCTGCTCATCCTTCTAATACAACTCATCTTTTAGTTTACTTACATTTTCTTCTCGAGTGAGTTGGGTGCAATAATATGTCTTCTTACTTGTTCCTAATTTTAGTTTTAGGTTTTCAGATCTAAGTTCTAGGACATTTGATTCAAATGCATGAACCTGGTTCTTTAATGCAATATTTTCACTTATAGTCTCACTAACCCTAAGTTCCAGGTTCTTACACTTTTCTTTCAAAATCACACATTCCTTAGACTGCTGTTCTTTTTCATATTTTACATCCTCAGATTCATCAATGAAATCTAGAACTAATTAAGATAGCCTTTCTTTAGACAAAAATTTAATCTTGAATTTGAGATGAATTACACTTACCTCAGATTCCTCATCAGATTCTCCAATGGCCATAAGTGCTTGTTCATCTCCATCTTCATCATCTGAGCTTTCATCTGAGCTTTCTCCCCAAGCAACAACCATAGCCTTTGTTAATCCTTTGTTCTTCTTGGGTTGAACATGTTCCTTCTTCCTGTTTCTTCGTTCAGCTCTTTTCTTCTTCTATTCAATTTCCTATTGAGGGTAGCTTTTGATATGGTGATCAGTCTTACCACACTTGTAGCATCCCTCATTGGTTTGCCTTTCAGGAACCTTTGGTTTGTTGTAGCTTCCACTTCTTGAAAGACTATTTCCTCTCTTTAGGTACTTCTTGAAGTCCTTTATGATCATAGCCATTTCATCATATTCTAGATCAGAACCTTTAGTGATTCTGAGTGACATGCTCCTTTTCTTCTTGGGTACATCCATCTTCATAGTTTGCCTTCTAAGTTCATCAGCGGTGAGATTTCCAATTAGCTCATCCAACTTAAGAGTGACAATATTCTTTGCTTCCTGAATGGCAGTGATTTTGCTCTCCCAAGTAACCGGTAGAACCTTTGTCAAAATCTTCTCAACTCTATTTTCTTCAAGAATAATTCTTCCAAGAGACTTAAGTTCATTTGTTAGTGTGGTGAACCTTGTATATATCTCTTGGATGGTTTTCTCTTCCTTAATAGTGAAATTCTCGTATTGAGAATATAGTAGTGTTCCTCTGGACCTCTTCACTTGAGGTGTTCCTTCATGGGCCACTTGCAAAGTATCCCAAATTTCCTCAGCAGTGGTACAACTTGGAATTCTCTTGTACTCGTCTGGACCGAGTCCACAAACAAGCCATTTCTTGGCTTTAGCATTATTTTCCCATTTTCTCAAGTCGTCAGCAGTGCAGTTAGCTCTTGTCTTTGGCACCTCTTCTCCTTCGGCATTTATATTCATGGTAGCCAGTGGACCATTTATGACAATGTCTCATAGCTCATAGTCTTCTCCTATGATATGATCTCTCATCCTGTTTTTCCACAAAGAGTAATACTGGCCGTTGAAGAGTGGTGACCTAGCAGTGGATTGCCCTTCCTAGTTTTCAAGTGGTGCACTCATCTTGATCTTCTCCTAAGGTGTTAGCCTCTTCAAGGATAACCTACTATGATACCAATTGATGTTTTAACTTCAATACCACACAAGAAGGGGAGGGGAGTGATTTGTGTGGTGCCCAATTTTTCACCTAAGCTGGTTATAGAAGGACCTGATTTTTCTATGTGTTCCTTAACCTACTATTGCTGAAACAGTAAATGCAGAAAGTAAAGAACACGATTATTTTACGTGGAAAACACCTGGCTCAAAAGGTGAAAAACCATGACCTACTTTCCAGCAGGAATTTCCCAAACTCTCCACTAAATCACTGAGCCAAAAACTGCATTTACAAAATACTTTTGTAAACCTAGGGTGACTGCTTATATTTAGATTTGCATTTTGATATTTATATTCAAATGCTCTATGGAATCCCTAAATGGAGTTTTTTGCTAAGTGATACTGTTTTTATTCTTAATTCCATAAGTAACATTCTTTTGAATTTTTTTCTGGAAATGCAAGTCTTGCCTGGACTAAGCAAAATTTTAAAGAAATCACTTAATAGATCCAGTTTAACTGAGTAAAAAAATTGTAAGTTCTAGAGTACTAACACCTATAATGTTGAGATCAAGGTACATAATCATATACCATACATTATTGAGATATTAGAAAAGTTACTTAATAAATCAGAGACTTCTAAATACTGATTGCAGTTTCACTTCATGTGACATGCCTCATGATATATTTCGTTTGTCTCATCCTAGTGGTATATCTGTTATTGGGAACTGTGAACTAACTGGTTTTCATGATCAGGAGTATCCTAAGGATGGAAGTCCAATAGATGAAGGTTGTTCTCTTGTCATTATGGATGAAAAGATATTTGTTAATGTTGTCGACCTTCGCGAGCAAATATAAATGTTATCGGGATGGTTGTATAGAGTATTGTCTAATTTTAAAGTGGTCAATACCTTCTTGTAAGTTCATTCAGGGGGATCCAAGAATACAAACTTATTTGTTTTTTTTAATCTTAGGCTAGGAATTTATATTGTACGTTAGGAGCGATATTTTTTGGTTTTGCCATTCACATTGTTTCTCCAAAACTATATTTCCTTGATTATTCAATAGCAGCAGTTGTAACCTGAGAAGCAGGAAGGTTTTTATCCATCTTTTATCTTTGGAAGGTTTAAATTCCCATTTGAGACTTGAATGTGAACCTTTAGGGTTAGGTGATATCACATTCACGTGCGTCTTTTTTGATATTTTGGGAAATCTACCGGTGAACAAGTTTTTGCTAAACTTAATTTTTAGAGTTTGGGACTTTGTTAACCTTGTTAAAATCACTTTGTTTTACGGCGAAAAATTATGCGTATCGGGTGAATATGAATTTCAAGCACTTAACCATGGTGAATTATATGCATTATCACCTCATTATATCAGTTAATTATGATAAATTAACATGATTTGGTGAAACCACCCGGTGCTGGTAGGTATTCAGTATAATGTACGGGAGTTTGAAAATTTAATCAATAAAACTCCAGCATATAATGTGCCGAGTACCTAGAGTTCAGTAAGCAATACGTCTTCTCCTTTTTCTTCATTGTCTTTATTTCTTTGTTATCTTCTATTAGTAAGAAAACCCCA
Source organism: Nicotiana tabacum (assembly GCF_000715075.1). Lineage (NCBI taxonomy): Eukaryota > Viridiplantae > Streptophyta > Magnoliopsida > Solanales > Solanaceae > Nicotiana > Nicotiana tabacum. The sequence goes on along the minus strand of NC_134097.1, from coordinate 11,938,772 downwards.
ATTAAAAGCATAACAAACACACCTCTCTCCCTTTCAAAAAGATTGTCTTAGTTTGACTGGACACAAACTTTAATAAAAAAGAAAAAACTTTTGAGATATGTGGTATTAAATAAGTCATATCATTTGTGTGACTGTAAAACTTTTGAAACTTGTGATCTGATATCTGTCATAGCATTTGTGTGACTATAAATGATTCTTATTAAGAAAACATTTAAAGGTGTCAATCTCTTTGAAACAGACTAATAAGGAAATAGTGCTAATCTTTTTGAAAGAGAGTAGTAGTACATGTCTGAATATAGGGAATAATGGAGACCTTCTCAACCACGAGTGATTTTACGGTGTGCCTCACACAAGTGACATTAGTTGTGTGAGACTTCTTTTTATCTCACACATTTGTGGACCCATATCTTACACATCTGCGTCCACAAAATTCTGAAACCATAAAATTATGAGACAAAAAAGAGGCCTCATATAACTAGTGTTGTTGTGTGAGGCACAAAATAAAACTTTTCCCCAACCACCAAAATTAAGTCCTGCAACCCTAACATTGAAGTGACGTATAGCAGATTAAAAGAGATACGAAAACAACAACGATGAAATGGGAAAGAACAAAGAGCTTTCGTTGAAGAAATATAAAGAACGCAAAAAAGAATCTGAATATTATGAGGATTCTTATTTGTTCACGTTGCAAGGTTAAGTAGTTAAATCGTTCCGTCGCCGGCGTCCTGTCTTCTTCTGTCACGACCCGGAATCTCAATTTGGAGGCCGTGATGGCGCCTAACGTCTACTTGCTAGGCAAGCCAACATTAGTTAACAATTTAATAATTAAACAGTTCAAAACAGAATAATAACAATTATTAACGAAGATTAAAGCTAAACTACATAAAATAAACCCATAACATAAAGCGGTCTAACTCAATCCAGAAGTCTTATGTCACAAGTACATGAGTAACTAGAAGTCTACAAGTATAGTTTGAAATAAATATAAATGTTCGAATGAGATAAACAGTAAAGATAGAAAATGGAAGGGGACTTCAAGGTCTGCGAACGCTAGCACATCTACCTCAAGTCTCTGAAGTAATGTGATCCGAGCAGCCGCAATACTAAGCATTGCTGGGACCAATACCAGTATCTGCACAAGAAGTGTAGAAGTGTAGTATGAGTACAACCGACCCAATGTATTCCATAAGTGTCGAGCCTAACCTCCACGAGGTAATGACGAGTCTATGACAAGACACCTACGTAAACATCATGTACAATTATATATAAGTCAGCAAAATAACAAGTAGAACGATAAAAATATTAATTGGGAAGGGACATGCGAAAGGGGAGATACCATAAAAACTACAAGTACTAAATCACAAAAAAACATTTTCCGAAATAAACAACAATATAACCAAGTAAATCATCAAAACCGAAAACCAAACAAGGCAATGAAATGAAGATGACATGACATCACCCTTCATGCTTTTACTCTCGTCCTCACTATGTAATATCATAAACGAAATGGCACGACATCACCCTTCATGCTTTTACACTCACCGGCACGACATCTGTCTTCGTGCTTTTACTCTCAACATCTCTCAATATATGATTGTCACGATCCGGATTCCTAACCCTGGGACCGTGATGACGCCTAACATCCACTTGCTAGGCAAGCAAACGTGAAATAGAAAATTAACCGATTTGTACAGTTGAAAACAAATTATTAACAATAGTAATGATAAAGGTCTGAAAAAGAGTGATATAACACCGAACAACAAAATTTAAACATATCCCAGAATCTGGAGTCACGAATACATGGGCATCTAGAGTGCTACAAATAAGGTCTGAACAAAGTACAATTGTTTTGAAACACGATCAAACATTAATGATAGATGGGAAGGGAATTTCAGGGCTGCAGACGCCATACAACTATACCTCAAGTCTCCAATTGCGACTCGATCCGAGAAAAAAGCTACTAAGCGTCGCTAGGACCAGCACCAAAATCTACACAAGAAGTGCAGAAGTGTAGTATGAGTACAACCGACCCAATGTACTCCATAAGTGTCGAGCCTAATCTCGACGAAGTAGTGACGAGGCTATGACAAGACACCTACGTAAATAAACCTGTACAAGTATATATAAAGCAGCAGCAATAACAAAGAATGATAAAATACTAACTAGGAGGGTACATGCTAAAGGGGGAAGATATAGTAAATATGACAAGTACGAAATCATGAAATAACCAAGTAAATCACTAAACCGGAAATCAGTTAAATCAATGATATGAAAATGGCATGGCATCACCCTTCGTGCTTTACTCTCGTCCTCACCATGCAATAATATGAATATAATGACATGACATCACCCTTCTTGCTTTTACTCTCATACACACCATGCAACAATATAAATCCGAACAATAAACAATGAGAGGAATGATTTAACTTCAATTATGGTGCCACGACATCAAACTTCAACTTCCAAAATATTCAACATCTTTAATTTAAGCAATAACTATGAAACAAATAATTAAAGAAGTAATAATCTAACCTAAGCATGGATAGCATATTTTATGAAAGAATATATTACCAGGAAATAAGTTTCACCTGCATGCTTTAATCTAATGACAACGCATAAGTACTTATCACCTTACATATACGTTGTCCCCACACATAAAACACGTAGAAAATAGACCAATAAATTCCAATCCCTCAAGTCAAGTTTAACCACGATACTACCTCACTCTGCAATCAAAGAAATCAATCAACCACGACTTTACCTTTTGAACAAGCCTCCAAACCAACCACATCTAGTAAATATAGTTCAAATAATTCAAAATAAGCTTTAGAAACTACCCACGAGTGAAAAGAGTTAAATCTTTAATATTTTTGGAAAATATCAACAAAAGTCAACCTCGGACCCGCTTGGTCAAAACCCAAGATTTTGACCAAAACCCGATTACCCATTCACCCTCGAGCCCGGTTATGTGATTTATTTTGAAATTCGACCTCAATTTGAGGTATAAATCTCAATTTTACAAATATTTCCAATTCTACCCAAATTCTTAATTTATGCCATGGAAATTCTAAATTTGATATTGAAATCTCATGAAAAGTAATGGGTAATTGAAAGAAAATGGATTAAAGTTAGTTACCAATGAATTTGGGAAGAAAGGTCTCTTGAAAAATTGCCTCTAGAACGTTTAAGTTGAGAAATGGTGTAAAATGAGCTAAGTCCTTTTCCCCCCTCTTTTACCCTACTACAGATGTCGCAATTAAGATGTCTTGTCCGCAATTGTGAACATCGCAAATGCGAGACAAGTTTCGCAAATGTGACATCTGCAGGATTTGCAATCAGAACACCAGAAGTCGCAAGTGCGACATTTAGCTTGAAAATGCAAACAACACACCTTCGCAAATGCGGCAGGATTATTGGCAAATGCGAAGATTTCCCCTGAGAGCACTAGGTCGCAAATGCGACTCTGTAATCGCAAATGTGATATCTGACTATTTGCAAATGCGAACCAATTCCTCGCAATTGTAAGATCACCTAGCACAGGACCCTGCTCGCAAATGCGATATCTTGATTGCAAAAGAGAGGCTTGCATTTGCGAGCCAGACCTCGCAAATGCGAGATCTGCAGACTACACCAGCAACAGAAGTGTACCAGCTATTCCAACTTCAAGCAAACTCATTCGAAACACGTCTGAAATACACCCGAGCCCCTCGACCTCCAAACTAAACATGCACACAAGTGTAATAACATCATACGAACTTGCTCGCGTAGTCAAAACACCAAAATAACACCTAGAACTATGAATCAGACATCAAAATACATGGAATTTTTAAAGAAACTCAATAACTTTCAAATTCACAACCGAGCGTTTGAATCTTATCAAATCAACTCCGTTTTGCACGAAATTTTATAGACAAGTCTTAAATAGTAAAATGAATCTATACAAAGTCCCGAAATCAAAATCTAAACCTGGTAGCTATAAAGTCAGCCTACGGTCAAACTTTGAAAATCTTTAAATCTTCAAATTACTAGTTTCAAGAAATCACATCAAATAGGGACTTCTGAATTCAATTCTAGACATACGGCCAAGTCCAAAATCACGATATGGATACATCAGAATCATTAAAATACCGATCCAGGTCCATTTACACAAATGTTGACTGTACTCAACTCAAATCATTTTTAAAGTTAAAATTCATTTTTTTAAAAATTTTCACCTAAACAATTTTTCATAAAAAGACACAGACTGTGCACATAAATCAAGAATTACTAAACAAAGTTATTCGAGGTATCAGAACACGAAGATAGGGGCTAAACCACAAAATAACATTCTCTACCTCTAAAATAAAAGTTCGTCCTCGAACGGACAGAGAAAGGTACTTGGACTGGTGAAAAGGGGTGGGTATATAATCCGCATATCAGACTGGAACTCCCACATAGCTGCCTCGATCGGATGACCTCTCCACTACACTATAACAGAAGGATAACTGACGAGTGCAAAACACCACTTAAATTATTCTCGTTAATCAAATATAGTATAGTATAATATGGTATCCACAGGAATTGGAGTTAAACAATATTATCATAGTTTCTAGCTTGATTGAAATCCAAGATGATCAACAATTGAGATTTTTGTGATTAATACTTAAATTAACTAAGAATCTAGGGCTATTGACTAATAACAACCGAAACAAGGAATAGCAAAGATAGATATCAATGGGAGAAGATAGGGTTTGATAAGATAGGGTTTGATAAGATAGGTGAAAGATAATTTTCTAGGATTTAATTCTAGTTAATTCATTTATAATATTCAAGCGAGTCTCTCGAATTCACTTGATTATTAGTTCAATTGTTTAGTAAAAACTCCTTTTTCCATTAAATATCAACCTCATGAGATAAACCAATTTAAGCTCTATGAAGATATACAAGAATGCATAGAGGATTGGTCATTAGGAGAACATTTCTCGATTATCCTCCTAACTAGATTTAATCAATGATTCAACTTGTCTCTTTCGATTACTAAGAAGAATTAATGAACTAAACCGATAATATAATACAAAGATATCACAAGTTATGCCTCTCTCGATTACATGAACAAGTGAATATAGATGCAACAATTAAATCATTCAAAAACTCTTCAATACATAAAACTAGAGTTATAATCCACAAATAAATATCAATACACCAAATCCATCAAACTCTAAAGGGAACTACTCCATATACGTGGAGTAATTCATCACAAATATAATTAAAAGATAGGAAAACATAAATTCAATCCAAACTCGGGTCTTGAGTGAGGAAGGAATGATGAAATCCTTGTGTTTTTGCTCCTCCAAATCTTCCTTAGCCTCCTTAGTTCGATTATGTGTCAAAAGTCCAGAAAATAACGTTTTTCCAAGTATTTATACCAAGTAGGGTCGGGACCAAACGAAATCACCTTCTCCTAGCCGAAATAGGACATTGGCTCTGTACAATACACTGATGTGTCGCATAGTGCGTTGCATTAGTGCAAATTTCTCAGAGTACAGATTAAATATTATTTTTTGATGTCCAGACTTTGTCCTCAACCCCCGTACACGATCCCGGCTTAATCCCTTGGGCTTTTACGCACACTTCAAAACTCCAACTAGCTCGAATTAGCTCCATAATATCTACATCACTCGTAATCACTCCTACTAGGCATAAAACACACAATATGTACAAAACACTAGCGATTAAAGCTCAAACACAATAAAACTGCAGTGAATTAGAGTGCAATAAGAGACTAAAATACGAGATTATAGCCTACCATCAACACCCCACACTTAAACCATTGCTCGTCCTCGAGCAATCAAACTACACTTTATAAAGACACGACCTTTTTAAACAACCCTCCTAACTCATCACACCAAGAATATTTAAAATAGATTAAACACAATAACGTAACCTCTTCGCCTCAAGATTTAACTCACAAGTACCACACATTTTTCACAATCCGCTCACTTACTCTAACATAGAGGTCAACGATATTACCTTTCCTTCATGAATCAAGTGCCCTCACACAATAATCGAGAGTAGTTCCACACACCATAAAATTTTAGAATAAATAGTAGCTCAAGATAGAAAGAATTCACTCACTCTCCAAAGTAACATTCATATGTCAGAAAAGATGCACCATAGGCTTGCCCATAGTGTACTACTCTATTAGTTGAGCTCATTTAGTCAAGGATCAAGTAGGAATTTCATTGGTCGTAATGTAAGTTGTGGGACAGGTAGGATACATTTAGATATAAGAGTGACTACACCTCCCTAAGCACTTTAATACATACAATTTACCTTTCAAAACCCCACACTTATGTCAAACAATAACTCCATTTTCACATCAATATACATTAACTCCCTACTTCTTTAAGCACAATTACATCAAGAGTTACCACTTATCAATGAATATTTTTCTTCACAACAATACGCCAATATTTTTTCTTCTTTTCTTATTCATTTCAAGTGGCTCTTACTTTTTTACAACAGTGCACCTTTCTCTTTATTTCAATATTTCCACTCAAAAGCCAAACCAATCAGCTCACATTTCAACTTTTACACAGTTCATAACAAATTCAAGTGCTCATGAGAGGTACAAGGTTCAAATAGATGGTCAATTCAAACAAATGGGTAAGGCTTGTAATGTGGTTGCCAAAGAAACATGATTACATGCTCAAAGGGGTTAACTAAGATACATAACAATTAGGTGGATAATAGGATATAAATGGCTCAACAACAAAAATGCCTATACCACTTCCAAGACTTAATAAAACTACTATTTCGCTTTGCAAACACACAGGGCTAGTTCTAGACATCAAATGCAATGCACAGAATAAAATAAAATCTCTCACACATATGGCACATAACTCACTACGGATTGGACTTATCAAGACACTCGAGTCAAAACAGTTAAGCAAAGTTAAGATCATACAATTTAAAGTACTTATACAAGAGTCAAAAGCTGAGCCTAAGTGTCACAATAAAAGCACTTAACTATTCTCAAGGCATAATAAAGTAAATAGACATTTCTTTCAATTCAAATCATAGCACAAGGTTTTCTACTCCTAACAAAATAAAACTAACTACACTTGATTTAGACAAAACCCTTAGAAAAGAACCGCGACACAAAGAAAAACCAAGTGGGAATTATTACACTACCTAACAGAAGAAAATCTTTTTTGTCTTTATCCTTCGACTTTAATCCCTCAAGAAACTTGTCGATGATATCCGTCGTCGGGAAAAATCAAAAAATTTTATGTTTTTTTTTTCAATTTCTCTATCTCTAACTACTAAACTAACTAAAACTAATATACATACATACATACAACATATCCCCCACCCCACACTTTAAGTTGTTGCATGTCCCCATGACACATCATTAAAAGAGTAAGGTAGAAGAAACTTTCCTGAATATCTAGTCGGGGTCTGAGTCAACATCGGGCTCCATTCCTCGTGCTCGAACTAGTGCACATATCCATGTAGACATCTTCTTCTCAGGATTTTTGGGGTACACCCCACACTTATTTCTCTCACTAGCTACAACCTTCTCTTTTGAGCCCTTCACTTTCAACTCAACACTTGCATCTGGTTTTTCCTTTTGTGCCCCCTTTTCAACATCCATATTGAAAGTCACAATCTCCTCACCTACTCAAAGCATGAGTTTTTTTCTTGTATATTTAAGATAGCTCTTCGTATTGCTAAGAATGGTCTTCCTAGGATGAGGGGGGCCTCCTTGTTCTCCTCCATCTTCACCACTATAAAATCTACAGGAAATACGAACTTATCCACCCGAACTAAGACATCTTCCACTATCCCCTCGAGTATTAGAGTTGTCTGGTCTGCCAGCTGCAAAGATATTGGTGTCGACCTTATCTCTCTGATCGCCTTTTTCAGTTTCCTATAAATAGAGGCATTGGATTAATTGAGGCACCAGAATCACATAAAGACTTATCAAAATTAATAGAGCCTAAAGATCAAGTTTGTGGGAGTTTATTTTGCAAAATCACGCTGCAATGATCTTTGATCTTGACCACTGAGATTCCTTCTATCTTCCTCTTCATTGTCATGATCGCCTTTAAGAATTTGGCATAAGTCGGCATTTGTGAGAGCACTTTTGTGAATGGTAAATTTACATGAACCTGTTTCAGCACATCCGGAAATCTCTCAAACTGCTTGTCCAACTTTTCTCTATATAGCGTTTGAGGAAAGGTAAAGTAGGCATATGTTCGCCCTCATCATGTTCTTTCCTTCTCGAAGGTTCTCCCTTCTTCTTTTTCTCGGCTTTCGTCTGGCCCTTCTTCTTCTTATCAACTTTATTTTTCAGTTGCTCCCCACTTTCTTTTTTAGGTATCACATCTTTTTGGGTCGGGTGGGATCTTTCAACACTTGTCTACTTCTCAAGGTTACAACATTCACTATTTCTTTGAGATTTCTCTCAGTATCAGCAAGGAGCATTCCTGAAACCCTCTCAGATAATATTGTTGCAATCTGTCCCACTTGCTTCTTTAAATTTTGAATTGCTGCCCATTGTACTTCAAATCTTCCATCAATTTTAACAATGAAGGCCTTCATTAAATCTTCTAGACCAGGTTGATTGGGATATTGAGGTTGAAACTGCTGCCTCGGCTGATTCATAAACCAGGAGCACTTTGTCCTTGAGATCTGGGGTTGTTTTATTGCCATGCATTTGCAGTACCCCCAGGTGAACTCCATGAAAAACTGGGGTGCTTCTGACCCATTGCATTAAAGTTGTAATTTCCCATAACATTCACTTCCTCAGTTGAGGCTTGACACTCATGAGTAGGGTGTCCTCTTTGACATATATCACAAGTTGCATGAGGCTCACTATGTACTGTGGCTAAGGTCAGCATTCGTATTTCTTTAGCCATAACATCAAGCTTTACCTGCACAAATGTATTAGTATCAAATTGATGAACACCAGTTGATCTTCTTCTTTCAGCACTCTCAAAAGGCCACTGATTTGCATCTTGAGACAACTCATCAAGAATTGTTACTATCTCCTTTAGAGTCTTCTTCATTAATGGGCCTCCAGTTGCTCAATGTTCTACGTGAGACCGGGGTCAATACATCCCAAAAGTCCTGGAGTTGCATCCAGAGTTCAATTCCGCTATGTTGACACTTTCGAACTATCTCCGTAAACCTCTCCTAAGCTTCAAACATAGTTTTAGTCTCTTTCTGTCAGAAGTTATCGATTTCTCTTCTAAACTTGCCCGTCTTAGTTAATGAGAAATATTTATCAAGAAATATTTTTGTCATCTCATTCTATGTTATAATTGATCCCATGGGCAAGCTTCGAAGCCATTGCTTTGTATAATCTTTGAGTGTGAAGGGGAATTACCTTAAGTGCACCGCATCTTGTGACACCCATTGTATTGAAAGGTGTTCATAATATCCTCGAAGTCCATTAGATGTGTATTTGGATCTTCATTCATCTTCCCTCTGAAGCCACAACATTTCTTAAGGGTTTGAAGCAACCCTTGCTGCAATTGGAGGTGGTCTCACACTTCATAATCCTTGGTTGTGGACCGGTCTAGCAAGATAGCCAAGTGAACTCCCTGGCCCGGGAGGTATATTTTCGAACTGGTCTGCAACCAAGGGTTGATTTTGAGAAATTCTATGAGCCCTTTATTCTTCATACATAATATGTGCATCTCTAATAGCTGCTTCCTCAGCATCCCTTGCGGCTTTCTCTAGTTGTTGGTCTGCCTCCCTTGCAGCCAAATCAACATTGTCATGACCGTCTCCATCCATAGTTTCTTTTGTTGAGGATTGCCTAACCTTCTCAAATGTCTCGATGAGATTTCTTTCCTTCCTGAGTTGTCGCAGTTAATGTTCTATCTTTGGTTTGTATGGTATCACTTCTTTCCTAGAAGCTCGAGTCATGCACCAATCTTAGCATGTAGCATGCGCACAATCAAAGAACACCAACCGTAAAAAGGTAAAAATAAAATAAAATAAAAAGAAAAATTTCTGAATTAGCACTAAAAATTATTTCAAACACTATTGATTGCCAGTCCCCGGCAACGGTGCCAAAATTTGACGAATGCAAAACACCACTTAAATTATGCTCGCTAATCAAATATAGTATACTATAATATCGTATCCACAGAGATTGGGGTTAAATAATATTATCGTAGATTCTAGCTTGATTGCTATTCAAGATGATCATCAATTGAGATAGATATCAATGGGAGAAGATAGGGTTTGATAGGATAGGTTCAAGATAATTGTCTTAGATTTAACTCTAGTTAAATCACTTCTAATATTCAAGTGAGTTTCTCGAATTCAATTGATTATTAGTTCAATTGTTTAGTAGAAATTCCACTCTCGATTACGTTTCAACCTCACAAGATGAACCAATTTAAGCTCTGTGAAGATATGCAAGAATGCTTAGTAGATTGGTCTTTAGGAGAACCTCTCTCGGTTATCCTCCTAACTAGGTTTAATCAATGATTCAACTAGCCTCTTTCGATTACTAAGAAGAATTAATGAACTCAACCAACAATATAATGCAAAGATATCACAAGTTATGCCTCTCTCGATTACATGAAGTGAATATAGATGCAACAATTAAGTCATCTAATAACTTCAATACATAAAACTAGAGTTATAATCCAGAAACAAATATTAATACACCAAATCCATCAAACCCTAAAGGGAACTACTCCATAGACATGGAGTAATTCATCACAAATATAATTAAAAGATAGGAAAACATAACTTCAATCCAAACTCGGGTCTTGAGTGAGGAAGGAATGATGAAATCCTTGTGCTTTTGCTCCTCCAACTCTTCCTTAACCTCCTTATGTTGATTATGTGTCAAAAGTTCAGAAAATAACGTTTTCAATGTATATATACCAAGTAGGGTCGGCCTAGACGAAATCACCTTCTCCTACATTGGCTCTGTAAAATTTACACTAGGGCGAAGTGCCATGTGGGGTACTAGTGGGGAAATCCAGAGAGCCCAACTTCTGTTAGGCACCCAAAAATACAATGATGCATCGTACTATACGTTGCATTAGTGCAAATTTCTCACAATACATATTAAATCTTGCTTTTTGATGTCCAGGCTTGGTCCTCGATCCCCGAACATGACTCCGACTTAATCCCTTGGGCTATTAGTTAGACTTCAAAGATCCAAATAGCTCGAATTAGTTCCATGACATCTACATCACTCATACCATGCATAAACCACACAATAAGTACAAAATACTAGAGATTAAAGCTCAAACACAATAAAAGTACAGTGAATTAGAGTGCAATAAGCGTCTAAAACACGAGATTATAGCCTACCATCAATAACTCTTAGACCTCAACTTCCAGACATGTCGTGCTAGAATGGCCATTGGCTGCTCCTCGTAAGTCAAGTCCTTGTCCAATTAGACTGAGCTGAAATCTAATACACGAGACAGATCGCCATGATACTTCCGGAGCATGGAGACATGGAACACCAAGTGAACTTCCGATAAGCTAGGTGGCAATGCAAGCTTGTAGGCCACCTCACCAACTCTCTCAAGGATCTCCAAGCGTCCGATATACCTAGGGCTCAACTTGCCCTTCTTCCCGAACCTCATCACACCCTTCATGGGTGAAATCCGGAGCAAAACCCTCTCTCCAACCATGAATGCAACATCACGAACTCTCCAATCGGCATAACTCTTCTTCCTAGATTGCGATGTATGAAGTCGATCCTAACTCATCTTGACCTTTTCCAAGGCATCCTAAACCAAATCGGTACCCAACAACCGAGCCTCTCCCGGCTCAAACTAACCAACTGGAGATCTCCCATATAAGGCCTCATAAAGAGCCATCTGAATGCTCTATTGGTAGCTGTTGTTGTAGGCAAACTCCACAAATGGCAGGAACGGATCCCAGAACCTCCGAAATGCATAACATAGGTGCGAAGCATATTCTCCAATATCTGAATGGTGCGCTCGGACTGTCTGTCTGTCTTAGAGTGAAATATTGTACTCAACTCAACTCTACTCGTGTTTCTAACTCACGTTGTATGACCCTCTAGAAATATGATGTGAACTGTGTGACCCGATCAGAAATAATGGACACTGACAGATCATGAAGACGAACAATCTCGCATATATAGATCTCAGCTAACCGCTATGAAGAATAAGTAGATGCCACCAGAATGAAATGCGCCGACTTGGTCAACCTATCCACAATGATCTATACTGCGTCAAATTACCTCAATGTGTGTGGGAGTCCAACAACGAAATCCATGGTAATACGCTCCCACTTCCACTCGGGAATCTCAAGTCCATGAAACAAACCGCCGGATGTTTTATGCTCGTACTTTACCTGCTGGCAATTCAAACACCGAGCCACAAACGCAACTATATCTTTCTTCATTCTTCTCCACCGATAATGCTGCCTCAAATCTTGATACATCTTGACGGCACCCAGATGAATGTAATACAACGAGCGGTGGGCCTTCTAAAGAATCAACTCACAAAGCCCATCCATATTGGTCACACAAATCCGACCCTGCATCCGCAACACCACATCATCTCCAATAGGAACCTACTTGGCATCATCGTGCTACACTGTGTCCTTAAGGACAATCAAATGGGGGCTTCATACTGACGCTCTCGGATGCGCTCATACAAAGAATACCGCGCAACCATGCAAGCTAGAACCCGACTAGGCTCCAAAATATCTAACCTCACGAGCTGATTAGCCAAGGCGTGAAAATATGATGCTAGCGGTCTCTCACCAACTAGAACATATGCAAGGCTACCCATACTCACAGCCTTTCTACCCAAGGCATCAGTCACCTTATTATCCTTCCTGGGAAGATACAAAATAGTAATATCATAGTCCTTTAATAACTCTAACTACCTCTGTTGCCTCAAGTTGAAATCCTTTTGCTTAAACAAATACTGTAGACTTTGATGATCTGTGAATACCTCACACGACACACCGTAAAGGTAATGCCTCCAAATCTTCAATGCATGAACAATGGCTGCGAAGTCTACATTATGAACAGGCACTACTAAAAAAATAGAATTAGCTACGAACTTCGTCGCTAAATCGCTCGTAGCTAGCATAATTTCTTGATAATATATCGCTAATCCGTCACTAAATGAAATTAGCGACGTATTTTTCTATTTAGCTACAAAATTTGTCTGTCACTAAAACCTAATTTTTTAGAAGTGAGGGTAATGTTTCTAATGAACCTTCAATTGCCGCGACGCATATACAATCACCTACCATCCGACATCAATACTGCACCAAGCCCAATGCGTGATGCATCACAATACACTGTGTAGGATCCTGAGCCTTTGGGCAACACCAACACTGGGGCTGTAGTCAAAGCAGTATTGAGCTTTTGAAAGCTCAACTCACACTTATCGGACCACCTGAATAGGGCACCCTTCTGGATTAATCTAGTCAATGGGGCTGCTATGGATAAATACCCCTCCACGAACCGGTGATAATAACCCGCACCAAACCCAAGAAGCTCTGAATCTTTGTAGTTGAAGTAGGTCTAGGCCAGTTTGGAACTACCTCAATCTTCTTCGGATCCACTTTAATGCCATCGACCGATAAAACATGCCCCCAAAAGGCAACCGAATACAACCAAAATTCAAACTTTGAAAACTTGGCATATAACTGACTATATCTTAGAGTCTGAAGTACAACCCGATGATGCCACTCATGCTCCTCTCGACTGCGGAGTAGATCAAAATATCATCAATGAAGCCGATCACAAAAGAATCCAAATAGGGCTTAAATACCCAATTCCTCAAATCCATAAATGTTGTTGGAGAATTTTCCAAACCAAATGACATCACTAAGAACTCATAATGCCCATACCGAGTCCGAAAAGTTATCTTAGGGATATCCGATGCCCTAATCTTCAACTGATACTAGTCAGATCTCAAATCAATCTTCAGAAACACTTTGGCACCCTGAAGCTGATCAAATAAGTCATCAATCCTCGACAACAAATACTTGTTCTTGATAGTGACTTTGTTCAACTGTCAATAATCTATACACATCCTTATCGTACTATCCTTATTCTTTAAGAACAACACCGGTACACCCCAGGGCGAGTCACTAGGTCTAATGAATCCCTTATCTAGCAAATCCTGCAACTGACATGGCTGCCCTTCAACTATTTCACACCAATAATTGGAAAAAATGAGAGTTAAGGGAGAAATCAACATACCTTGAGGATGGCAAGTGAATAATGCCATGAGATTGAAGCAAGAGCAGGATTGGAGATGATTTTTGGGGTTAGGAAAGTAGGAGGGTACGTTCTTGTGCTTTTTCAAATGTTGGACTAACCCTTTTATTTTTAATTTCCAGTGTTTTTAATCTTTGGAAACTTACCTAAGCTATACGATCGTGTTTGTTACTCCGCGTTCGCAGAGAACAAAAACTTCCCATACTTTCGCGATCGTGTTCTTTTATCTGCGATCGCGTAGAGGTAGGAAACAGTTTGTTTTGTGTGAACGTATAAATCCCTATGTGATCGCGAAGCTCTACAGATTTCTATAGTTTTCCTCAGCTACTGGTTTTTGGCTTCTCGGGCACCCGGGCCTACTCAAATCAACTCCAAAAATTCTAAAACTTAACATATTAGTCAGAAACAATATGCTAAGATATTGTAAAAAAGAAATTCTCAAAAACGATTAAAACATTGAAAACGATGGGTTGTCTCCCATCAAGTGCCGCATTTAACGTCGTGGCATGACGCAAATCAACTTTACAACTTTTCCCGCCACTTGGAAGATATGAATTGGGCACCTATATTGGAATCAAGTTTGTGACCACGAGCGATGGGGGGTGGTAAGTACATGATCAAGCCAAACTTTAATTTCTTCATTTTATATTTCTTGGCTTTCATGTGAGGAATGTCATTTTGCCTTCTTGAAATTTCAAATTATAAAATGTATAGCCTTTTCCTTTCCACTTTGAAATCTCTCAGTAATCCGTGTAGTTCATTTCCCATATCACCACATAACTCCAATGTTGAGAAATTCTTGGAATGTGACATCAAGCCTCTAAATTTCACTTCTTTCCGAATTTTGACATCATCTTGGTCCCCCGAACTTGAGTCAAATTCAACCATCTTCTCAACTACACCGGTTGACTCTAATTCTATAATTTTTTTGGCATCACCAACAAGCATAGAGTCGGTTGGAGGATGTTCAATTTATGATTTCTCGAAATAAAGCTCACTTTCTTCCTCGAAATTTGACTATTATTGACCTCTTTCCACACTCCTTAATTGGTGGGCATAGTGAGCCTCAACTAATATTTTCATTTGATCTTCCAAAGTTTGGATATTCTCATAATTTTGAGTCAAAAATTGTTTCAAGTCCTCGAGTGCCAAGTTATGCTTCTCCTCATTTTCAAGAATGACCTCCAATATGAGCATCATCCTCTCATTTTGAGCATTTGCGAGTTCTTCTTGGTTTTGATCAAGTGCCAAAGAAGGATTTTCGGCTTCAACCTCTAAGGATGGTTCTTGGCTATCAATCACTCCCGAGGCTTTTTGAACCTCTAAAGCTCCAAGCATTTCTCCCATTTGTACGTTTAACCTTTCAAGCGCCAAATCATTTTGGAGACTATTCTCCAAAATCTCCTCCAAGGCATTTTGTTCTTTGTTTCCTCCTTCAAGTAGGCATTCCAACATGAGGTTGAACTCTTAATTTTGGCCATGCTCAATTTCTTCCACTTCCATATACCTATACTTGTTATCACAAAAACTAGAATCATCATAGCGAGGGTTTGGGGAAGGGGAGGACAAATAAGCACAATTATCCCAATGGCCATTTTGACTACCACACTTATCACAAATACTCCACTAATGGGTTTGAGATTGTGCGCACAATCTGCCTCCGGGAGAATTTAAACAATTTTGCCATGAGTGTGGTCCTCCACAATAAGGATAAGGGTCATCAAAGAATGAACAACTACCATCCGGCCAATTTTCATTATATGATGCCCATTTTAAAAGATTATGAAAATAAACAAGAAAAAATAACAAAGATAAGAAAATAATTACACAAATATTCACAAGTTTGGAGCACGTACGCTTATTTCTCAAACAACCTAAATACACCAAATTGTTCCCCGGCAATGTCTCCAATTTTGATGACATCCAAATCTACTACTAAAAAGTAAATGAACACAGTCGCATGCAATATAATTTACCCAATTATGAGTCGGGGTCGAATCCCACAGAGAACAATATGTAGGCGATTAGGCGTGTAAGAGAATTATCACTTATTATGCTAAGCCAAATACTTAAAAACGTTTTGAGAAAATATTTATAACTAATTATGAAAATGTAAACTAACCTAAAAAGCAAATAAAATGATCAATGGCTAAAAGTATGGATGCACTGGGAATTAAACTCAAGTAACGATCCAATGTATTCCACGATTTTATAAATATAAGCGAGTTTATTATTAATTAGCCTCGGGTAATAATTCTATATTAGCTTCTTCCGAAAACTAACAAGACATCCTAATTGAATTATCCCTAAAACAATTAAGAGATTAAGCTCACCCGAATATGGATACAAGTAGTTCAATCATATCCCTAGGTAGAATCTATAAAGTGAGGGTTAACGCGTCAAGTCCTTGTTAATTAATCTTTTCCGACCCCGACTTATTTTTTCCAAACTTAACTCAAAGTGAATAGGCGAGTCCTAGGGTTAGCTAATCCCTTTGGAAACATTAAAGAACAAGAATAATTAAAGAAACAATAACTCACTTCATAATAAATAAAAAACGTTCAAATCATAAGAACAACAAGATATTTAATCCACATTTTAAATATGAATATTGACATAAATAAGATTTAAGTGTTGGAAAAAATACTACACACTTACATATTCAATACAAAGCAAGGAAATAAAAAAATGAACATAAATGGGCAAGAAATTCTCAACCAAAAACTCCAAATCTTCAAGACCCAAGTGTGTGTGCAAGAACTCCTAGCTCCAAAATTGCCAAAAATCTGCCCAAGATATGCAGAGACTGACAAAAGTTGTCAAAGCTGCCAATGATATGTTTTCAATAAGCTAGGTTGTGTATTAAATGGTTTGGAGTCAAAAACGTGATATTCCAAAACTGCCCAAATTATGTTTTATGCGAACGAATAGAGATAACCGCGATTGCGACGAGTAACGTCTGCAAAGCTATGCGATCGCGTGGAGACAGACGTGTTCATGTAGAAGGTTTGACCACTGCTGACCAATTTTACTTCTTTACGACCGCATGACTTCAACCGCGTTCTCATGGCTTCTTTCTCCTGGGCTTATGCGATCGCATAGCTTCTTTTTCCTGGACTTCTGGGATCGCATAGAGCAATATGCCAAATCATATGATACTTGAAATATGCCAATAATCATCAATAAATGCCTTAATTTCTCAACAAAATCATGCAAATGTCTAAATATCAAGAAGAGGTAGGTTGGTAAAATACCAACTTATCAGTACTATACGGATGTGCATTGACTATTCGCAGTTGAAAAAAGTTACAATCAAGATCAATTATTCTTTGCCGCACATTGATGATTTATTTAACCAGCTTCAGGTAGACAATGGTGTTCTCTAAGATTGATTTGAGGTCTGAGTATCATCAGTGGAAGATTCAGGACTCGAATATTCTAAAGACAATATTCAGGACTCGTTATGGTCACTATAAGTTCCTTGTAATCTCTTTTAGGCTGACCAATGCCCTAGAAACATTCATGCATATGATGAACAGTGCATTTCAGCCATATCTCAACACATTTGTCATAGTATTCATTGATAATATCTTGGTGTACTCACGTAGCCAGGAGGAGTATGCACATCATTTGAGGATTGTACTACAAAGGTTGAGGGAGGAGAAGCTTTATGCCAAGTTCTCCACGTGAGTGTTTTGGCTCAGTTCAGTGGCGTTCTTAGTGCACGTGGTGTCCAGTGAGTGGATTAAGGTGGACACAGAGAAGATAGAGGTGGTTTAGAGTTGGCCCAGATCGTCTTCAGCTACTCAGATTAAGAGCTTTCTTGACTTGGCCGAATATTATCATCGCTTCGTGGAGGGTTTCTCGACTATTATAGCGCCTTTGGATAAATTGACCCATAAGGGTTCTCTATTCAGGTGGTCGGATGAGTGTGAGGATAGCTTTCATAAGCTCAAGACTGCCTTGACTACAACTCCAGTTCTAGTTTTGCCTTTATCTTCTAGTTCTTATACAGTGTATTGTGATGCTTCTCAGATTTGTATTGGGTGTGTCTTGATGCAGGAGGGTAGACTGATTGCTTATGCTTCACATCAGTTGAAGCCCCATGAGAATAACTACCCAGTTCGTGATGTGTAGTTGGCAGCCATCGTTCATGCATTGAAAATGTGGAGGCATTATTTATACGGTGTGTCTTGTGAGGTATTTATAGATCATCGAAGTCTCTAGCACTTGTTCAAACAAAAGGATCTCAACTTGAGGTAGCGGAGATTGTTGGAACTGCTAAAGGACTATGATATTACCATTCTGTATCATCCCAGGAAGGCCAATGTGGTGGCCGATGCCTTGAGTAGAAAGGCGGTGAGTATGGGTAGCCTTGCATTTATTCCTATTGGTGAGAGACCGCTTGAAATTGATATTCAGGCCTTGGCTGACCAGCTCATTAGATTAGATGTTTCGGATCCCAGCCGGGTTCTAGTTTTTGTGGTTTCTTGGTCTTCCTTATTTGATCGCATGAGAGAGCACCAATATGATGATTCCCATTTTCTTGTCCTTAAGGACACGATTCAGCACTGGATTGCCAAGGATGTTACTATTGGGGATGATGGGGGTGTTGAGGATGCAAGGTCAGATTTGTGTGCCTAATGTTGATGGGCTACGTGAGTTGATTTTTTAGGAGGCCCATAGTTCATGGTATTCCATTCATCCCGGTGCCGCGAATATGTATCAGGATATGAGGTAGCACTATTGGTGGAGGAGGATGAAGAAGGATATAGTGGGGTTTTTAGCTCGGTGTCTAAATTGTTAGCAAGTGAAGTACGAGCATCAGAGACCGGGCAGATTACTTCATAGGCTTGAGATTCCGGAGTGTAAATGGGAGCGTATCACCATGGATTTTGTAGTTGGGCTCCCATTGACTTTGAGGAAGTTTGATGCTTTATGGGTGATTGTGTATCGGCTGACTATGTCCGCGCATTTGATTCCAGTTGGGACTACTTATTCTTAAGAGCGGTTGGCTGAGATTTACATCCGCGAGATTGTTCGCCTTCACGGCGTGCTAGTGTCTATCATTTCAGATCGGGGCACACAGTTTACATCACGGTTTTGAGAGAGGTGCAGCGAGAGTTGGGCACACAGATTGAGTTGAGTACAACATTTCACCCTCAGACAGACAGACAATCCGAGCGCACTGCTCAGATATTAGAGAATATGTTATGCGCTTGTGTCATTAATTTTGGTGGTTCATGAGATCAGTTTATGCCGCTCGCAGAGTTTGCCTACAACAACAGCTACCAATCGAGTATTCAGATGGCTGCGTATGAGGCTTTGTATGGGAGAAGGTGTCGGTCTTCAGTGGGATGGTTTGAGCCGGGTGAGGCTAGGCTATTGGGTACTGACTTAGTTCAAGATGCTTGGACAAGGTTAAGTTGATTCAGGATCGGTTTCGCCTGGCGCAGTCAAGACATAAGAGTTATCCCTATCGGAAGGTTCGTGATGTTGCCTACATGGTAGGGGAGACAGTGCTGCTCAAGGTTTCACCCTTAAAGGGTGTTATGAGGTTCGGGAGGAGGGAAAGTTGAACCCTCAATATTTTGGGCCTTTTGAGGTGCTTTAGAGGATTGGGGAAGTGTCTTACAAGCTTGCCTTGCCGCCTAGTCTGTCGAGTGTTTATCTAGAGTTTCATATTTCTATGCTCCGGAAGTATGTCGACGATCTGTCTCACATTTTGGACTTCAGCACGGTTCAGTTAGATGGTGATTTGACTTATGATGTGGAGCCGGTGGCCATTTCGGATCGGTAGGTTCGAATGTTGAGGTCAAAGAACATAACTTTAGTGTAGGTACGGTGGATAGGTCAGCTAGTTGAGTAGGCTACTTGGGAAACCAAGCAGGAGATGCGGAGAAGATATCCACGCCTATTTGAGACTCCATGTATGTTTCTAGACCCGTTCGAGGATGAATGTTTGTTTAATAGGGGGAGGATGTAACAACCCAGCCTGGTCATTTTGGGTGTTGTAGCACCGTTCCCCCATTTACTGCTTATTTTATGCTCAATTGTCATTATGTTACTTGCCGGGGTAGTTGGTTCGGTTTTGGAGTTGTTTCAGAATGAGTTGAGACACTTAGTCTCAAGGTTGGAAGCTTAAGTTGAAAAGGTTGATTAGACGTTGACTTATGTGTAAACGACTCCAAAATGGAGTTTTGACAGATTTGATAGCTTTGTAGGGTGAATTTGGACTTAAGGGTGAGTCCGGATAGTGATTTGGAGGTCCGTAGTTGATTTAGGCTTGAAATGGTGAAAGTTGGAAGATTAGAAGTTTTGGAAATTGAGAAGTTTGTCCGAGAGTTGACTTTGTGGTTACCGGGCTCAGAATTTGGTTCTAGGAGTTGGAGTAGGTCCGTTGTGTCATTTGTGACTTGTGTGCAAAATATGAGGTCAATCGGACTTGATTTGATATGTTTCGGTATCAAATGTAGAAGTTGGAAGTTCATGAGTTCATTAAGCTTGAATTGACGCACGATTCATGGTTTTAGCATTGTTTGGGGTGATTTGTTTCTTTGAGCGAGTTCGTATGATATTTTAGGACATGTTGGTATGTTTGGTTGAGGTCCCTAGGGACTCGGGTGGATTTCATATTGTTAACAGAGTGAAATTGGGACTTGGAAGACTGTTGTAGGTTGCTAGTGTACAAGTCTGGTTTTCTTCTATGCAATCACGTGGAGAGGTCCGCGATCGGGAAGGCTTATTTTGGGCAGCTGGAGTTTTACACTATGCATTCGCGAGTTGAGGGCTTCGATCGCATAGGTTAGTGAAGAAGTGAATTGCGAACGCGTGGGCTAGGCCGCGTTCGCAAAGAGGAAATGAGGGGGAGCTGAGTTCACGCGTTTGTTCTTCGCAATCGCGTGAAGAGAGACGCGATCGCGTAGGTATGATGAGGCAGTGCTTCGCATTCGCGTGGGCCTTTAGGCGATCGCGTATCATTAATTCTTGGGCATATGAGTTTGTGCTTCGCAATCGCGATTAAGGGATATATGGGCAGAATTTAAAGTCTCAAAAACGAGGATTTGAGTTTATTTCATAATTTGATTTTGGGAGCTCGGTTAGAGGCAATTCGTTGAGAGATTTTCAAGTGAGTGATTGGGGTATGTGATTCTTACTTAGTTTCGGTTAAATTCCATGATTATATATTTGATTTCATCCTTTAATTAGTGATTTGGGTTGAAAATTTGGGGGGAGTGGAGAAAACTTCTTAGATGGAATTTTGGGGATTTGAGCGAGAGTTTGGTATCGAATTTGAGTAATTTTGGTATGGTTGGACTCGTGGTTGAATGGGTGTTTGGATTTTGTAACTTTTATCAGATTTCGAGACGTGGAACTATGGGTTGACTTTTTAGTTGACTTTTTTACTTTTGATTAAAAACTTAGCCTTTTTATATGAAATTGATTCCTATAGCTTGAGTTGATTGTATCGAACTGTTTGTGGCTAGATTCGAGGTATTTAGAGACTGATTCGTGAGGCAAGTGCTTATTGGAGTAGAGATTTATACGGTTTGATAGTGATACTGCTAAACATGGTTCTGAGGGTATGAAACCTCGAATTATGTGTTGTGTGATTAGTGTTGAGGTGACACACTTGCTAGGTGACAGACGTATGGACGTGCACCGTAGAAATTGTGACTTGGTCAATTCCATGGAACGGTATAGTTGAATAATCTTGTCGTTATCTGTATATTCTCCATGTGTTAGAGAAATTGAGCGACAAGTCATGTTAGAAATCATGCTTAGGCTACATGCTGGTACTGTCAGGACCCACAAAGGTCGTGTTGCATGTTGAATTATTTACTTAAATTGCAATTATGTACTCAGTCATAGCTACTATTTTCATATCATATCTCAGTCTCTGTTTCTATTTATTGATACATCATATCATCATTGTTTTGGCTGATTATTATGACTTTTGTGAGACCGAGAGACTGTAGAGATTGATGAATGAGTGAGGGCGAGGGCCTGATTATGAGGATATTTATGGGATCAGGCTGCAATCCACAATATGTTTTATTGATTCATGTTATCGTTGTCTTATTATAGCGCTTGTGCTGGATTTACCCCTCCGGAGTCTGCACACCCACAGTGAGTGTAGGTACCTACTGAACGCGAGTGCCGAGCGATTGAGAGGATTGAGTGGAGGTGAGGAATTAGTGATTGTGAGGATGGAGTGAATGGGATACCTGAGTGATTGATACTCAGAGAGTATGCATATAATTTCATCACTGTTTTGTATTACAGTTGGCATACATAACTGACATGTAGACATCAAGATGTATCATTTTTCATTTTAATTGACTTGACATATCTTACCTGTTTGAGCTTAAACTGTTAAACTTGGAAGCATGCCTATATTTCTGGATTGTAATTTTGTAATTGAACTATACTTGTGAAGCTCGTCACTGCTTTCAGCCCAATAGTTAGAATTGTTACTTATTGAGTTAGTTGTACTCACGCTACACCCTGCACTTTGTGTGCAGATTCAGGTATTTTCGGACATGGTGGTTGCTGGTTTTCAGTCATTTGGAGATTATCGAGGTAGCTACCGTGGCATTCGCAGACCTTGATTCTCCTCCCCTATCCCTCAGTTTTACTTATTCAGTTTCATTTTTTCTTAGATAATGTATCAAACTTTGTATTTGTATAGATGGTCATGTACTCAGTGACACCCTGGTTTTGGGAAACTTGTGTATCAAGTTGTGACGATTTTATTTAGTTTTTATGAAATATTTCACTCATTTAAACCTATTTTTGTATATTCTGAATCTGAAAGTGTTGGTATGTATGGGTTGTCGTCTTGCCTAGTATCATGATAGGTGTCATCGCGACGGGTGGCGATATGGGTCGTGACAAGTTGGTATCAGAGCTTAGGTTACATAGGTCTCACGAGTCATGAGCAGGTTTAGTAGAGTCTTGCGGATCAGTACGGAGACGTCTGTACTTATCTTCGAGAGGCTGTCAAACCCTTAGGAAACTTCACTTTCTTGCATTCTTGTCGTGTGAATATGTTGATCCCTGGAACTAAACTTTTGTTATTCTATTATCTTACAAATGGTGAGGACACATGCTATCGGACCGGACGAACAGCCACCTGTACCATCGGCTAGGGCCAAGAGAGGCTGGGGCCGCAGTATGGGCCAAGGTGCAGCTCGTACAACAGCTAGAGCAACACTTGTAGATCCATCAGTTGCTCTAACTCAGGAGCAGGTTTCAGATGTGTTTGAGCCAGTGAGGCCAACTTAGACACCAGCTCTACCCATTGTGATTCCAGGCCTTCAGGAGGATTTGGCTCAGATATTGACTGTGTGCACTAGCCTTGCTCATGCGGTTTCTATTCGGACCGCGCCAGCCACTTATCAGGTCGGAGGAGGTACTCAGACTCCCATCGCCCGTACTCCTAAGCTGGTGATGAAAGGACTTCATACATTGGGGATACTACCAGCCCAACTGGTTGTAATTGCTTAGGCCCAGGTGGGTTCCATTATGACTGATGAGGAGCAGAAAAGGCTGGAGAGATTTGGGAGGCTCAGGACTCCATCATTCAGTGGGCTGAGTTAGAGGATGCTCAGGACTTCTTAGATAGGTTCCAGCGGATTCTTCGCACGGCGGGTATTCTGAAGACTAGTGGAGTCTCCTTTACTACTTTTCGGCTATCAGGGCCTGCCTTCAGATAGTGGGAGGCCTATGAGAGGAGCATGCCAGTCGGTGCTACTACTTTCATAGCATGAGTTCTCCGTTCTCTTCATGGAGAAGTTTGTCCAACAGACCCGCAGGGATGAACTACGCAGGCAGTTCGCGCAGCTACGTCAAGAGGGCATGTCTGTGACCCAGTATGAGATGAGATTTTCAAAGTTGGCTCGTCATGCATTTTGGTTGGTTCCCACTAAGAGTGAGAAGAATAGGAGGTTCATTGATGGCCTCACCTATCAGTTGAGTTTTATCATGACTCGGGAGAGTGTATCAGGTGCTAGGTTCGACGAGGTGGTTGATATTGCTCGGCGGCTAGAGATGGTTCATAGTTAGGATCATGAGGAGACAGAGGCCAAGAGGACTTGTGGTTCGGGTGTTTTCAGCGGTGTTCCCTCTGAGGGTTTGTTCTACCACAGCAAGGGTGGTCCTTATAGAACCACTCAGATGGCACATCTAGTTCATCATGGTGCATCATCTAGACATGGTTCGTACAGTGCACGTTCGAGTCAATCATCTCGTGCACCTTCAGTTTAGGTTTCATCTATGCCAGGTCCTTCTAGCAGTTATTCTGGTACTCGGGGCCCGATTCAGTCACCACCAGCACCATCGGGGAGTTGCTTTGACTGCGGGGAGTTTGGACATATGTGGTGACAATGTCCCTATCGCTCAGGAGGTCCAGTTTAGCAAAGGAGTCAGGCTGGGACTTCCGCACTAGTTACTTCACTACCCTCCCAGGTAGCTCGGGGTGGGCCCCAGGCAGCTAGAAGTCGCCCTAGAGTGGGAGGCCGATCAGGTGGTGGTCAGGCCCGATCCTATGCAATTCTTACCATGCCAAATGTTGTTTCTTCAGATGCAGTGATCACAAGTATTGTCTTAGTGTAAATATGCTTCCACATTATTTGACCCTGGTTCTACTTATTCCTATGTATCATCCTATTTTACTCGTTATTTGGATATGCCACGTGAGTCCTTAGTTTCATTTGATCATGTATCTATGCCGGTGGACGATATTATTATTGTGGACCGTGTATATCGATCGTGTGTAGTGACTATTGGGGGATTGGAGACTCGAGTTGATCTCTTATTGCTTAGTATGTTTGATTTCGACATGATCTTGGGTATGGATTGGTTGTCTCCATGTCATATTATTCTGGATTGTCACGCTAAGACCGTGATTGTAACAACCCAATCGGTCGTTTTGCCTTCTAGAACCCCGTTCCCCTAAATAAAAATCCTCGTATGTGCTTTTACTATTTTATGACTTGTAGGGATGGTTAGTTCAGAAATTTGGATGGTTCGGGTTGAAATCGGAACACTTGGTTCCTTAGTTGGCATTAAAAAGGGTTAAGTTTGACTTCGGTCAACGTTTTGAATAAACGACATCGGAATCGGGATTTGAAGGTTTCAATAGGTTTGTATGATGATATTGGACTTGGACGTATGTTTGGATCGGGTTTTGCACAACCCTGGAGCGTTTCAGCGCTTAATAGTGAAAGTTGACTATTTGAAGGTTTTAAAGTTATTTAAGTTTGGTTTGGAGTAGGTTTTGGAGTAATTGAGATCCCTTCAGAATTACGGGCCATGTAATAGTTCCATGTGGTGATTTAAGACTTTCACGAAAAATTTAGTATCATTCCAAGTAGTTTAAGTCCTTTCGGTGCGTTCGGAGTAAGTTTGAAGAACTTGAAAAAATCCAAATTAAATAAATTTGGTTTGGGGTACGATTCTTAGTTTTGATGTTGTTTTATGCGTTCCAAGGGTTTGAGTGAGTCTGTTTTATGATTTTCAAACTTGTTAGTACGTTCGGACGGGGACTCGGATGCCGTTCGAACGATGCGTGGATTGAGTTAAGACTCAAAAAGGGCTACTGGTGCACCAGTTCTGGTGTGTCCATAACTATGAGCCTTGAGCCGTAGGTGTGAGCCCGTAGATGCGACTATTTTGCCGCAGAAGTGGCTTGGAGCCTTGGCCAATGGACCACAGAAGCGGCGTGGTGCACGCAGAAGTGACCACGCTTCTGCGATGAGGAGCCGCAGAAGCGAGACCACAAAAGTGGACAAACGTTCACAGATGTGGCCACCACTGCCCTTGTGCATCTTCGCAGAAGCGGTCATGGCGCCGCAGAAGCAGAATCGCAAATGCGGAAATCGCAGAAGCCAGAACCTTCATTTAAGTCGTGGTTTGACTATTTTGACTCATTTTCTTCATTTTTGGGGCGATTTTGGAGATTGTGAGAGGGGTGTTCACCTAGCAACTTGGAGGTAAGTTAATTCTACCTATTGCGAGTTAAATACATAGATTATGGGTAGATTATAACATGTAAATTGTGGAAATCAAGGGTTTGGATGAAAAACCTAACTTTTTATAAAAATGAGATTTTAACCACTAAAATGGTTATGGAATGGGATGAAAATTGTATACTTAAGTTCTTAAGCTTATGTAAGGACCCGTAAAAATTTAAACCAAAAAATAACTCGGGGTTTCGTGGTGCCAATATAGATTCCTGCGTTATTTCGTGGTGCCAAGCTCGCCGCGGTTTGGACTTTTTGGATTGAACAGTACCCTACGGACTTAGAGGAAAATGTTTCGCAGAAGAACGCATTTCTGTGGCCCATTATGCGGCCGCATAATGTCCGCAGTGTGAAGCAGTACGTTGGCCAAATTGAGGTCAGCTTTGCGGTCGATTATGCGACCGCATAATCACTCTGCAAACCGTATATCGGTCGCATAATCCCTCTTGGGTTTTTGTGGAGGGAGTTCTGCGGTGCATTATGCGAACGCAGAACAAGTATGCGGACCACATACTGGTCTCATACCTAGGCCGAAAGTTAGGGCCCCTGAGGGCCATTTCTGCGGTTACTTTGCGGACCGCATAACCATTATGCGGTCGCATATGCGACCACAGACCTTTGTCGGGGCACCCATTTTCTTAATTTAAAACCCGACCCCCATTCCGTTAAAACACCTCTTTAGTCTATTTTGAAGCTCATTTCTAATATTTCTAGAGTGAGAGAGAGGGTTCTAGAGGGAGGGCCTAACTTTTCATCAAATTGATCTTCAACCATCACTCAAAGCTTGGAAATATTCAAGTAGAGCACCAAATTCTTCATCCAAAAAGGTAAGACTTCATCACCCCAGCTCTTAATTTCAAACATAGCTATAATGGGGTATTAGTGTGATACTTCATGGGTATGAGGGTGGTTCATCTTGCTTGCATGTGATAAAGAGTGTGCGAAAAATAAAAAGTGAACTAGAACCATGAACGCTTTCCTAATTTTGGGTTCAATTTGTATATTGCAAAAATAGATTGAGGTTGCTAAGGGTTCCGGATAATTGTAGAGTCTAAAGAAGCACAATTGAGGTATGTATGGCTAACTCTTTTCTTCCTAGAATCAAACTCCTGGTGTTCGAATAATTGGTGTAAGTTCCGACTTGATCTTACTAGAATTGTTTGCCTTAGTGTGTTGGGTTGAAAGATTCATGTTCCCTAATTGTTTTAGATGTTTACCATGTCATCATGCTATTTGAGAATGTGACTATGATTTTCCAAGCTCCTACCCTTATGTGTGCAATGCCTTATGTGATGGTACTTATCGACATGAATGATGACGTTATTTGAGCAAATAAAAAGGGAAAGACTCGAATTGTAAAATGTTCCCAAGTGCCAAGAACTACTTAATAAATGAGGTTGTTTGTGCCATGTAACGAAAGATGGGAAAGAAATGTGAATTGAGTAAACAATTGAAGGAGGTTATGTCTCAAGTGAGATGGCTTAGCCGATTGGGCCGAGATCGAACGCCATGCTGTACACATGGTGGCATTTGCGGTGGAATTATTGATTTACATTGTGGATATGGATATGTCTCATTTGAGATGGCTTAGCCGGTCGGGTAAAAACACGGTGGCATTGTGAGTTGTGGCTTTGGCACTAAAGATTATTAACCTAAAAAGATGGAAAGATTGAATGGAAAACTATACGATCTTTACTTGGTGTTTTCTTTGTATTTCTGTGAAGTACTTATTGATTATTATGATTGCCTCCTCTTTGTTTCACTGTTCATTCTACTAAGATTGGTGTTTGCCTTACATACTAGTACTATTCGACAGTACTAACGTTCCTTTTGCCGGGGGCGCTACATCTTTGAATAGATGTAGGTGGTTCCATCGCAGATAGTGTCGATCGCAGATAGTGGTGCTCTCATTCTCTCCTCACAGCAGTCTTGGTGAGCCCCATTTCTCCCAGGGGTCATGTAGTCCTTCTTTTGTATAAGTTTTCATATCTTGAGGTATAGTCGGGGCCTTGTTGCCGGCATTGTCATGTTGCTCATTTGTATCCTTAGAGGCTCCGTAGACATTTATGTGGGTCATGTATGTATGTATGTTGGGGTGGTCGTTGGATCGAGTTGTATTTTGCAAACTCAACTATGGCATAATGTTTATAAGGAAAAATGAGCTAGCAACGTTTATATATTTATATAACCGATCTCTCCCATGTTTTACAAATGGTGATGCGATCCCTTTTTCGATTATGAATGAGTCAGGTAGGAAAGGTTTAATGCTTGCTCGACTGGGTCCACTCGGTTGAGCGCCGGTCGCGTTCCTCGAGGATTGGGGCGTGACAGCTTATGGGTGACAATTTCCTCCGAATATTTTCGGAATCCGAGCACGTGGGATCGGGGTAAATTTTAGGAATTTTACTAATTTGGGGTGGGTAATTAATCTAATAATTAATTTCGAATTATTGAGCATGTATTGATTAAATTATATAATATTTGGCTAGTTTCGGATTTTTTGGCACCAAATTGAGGCTTTAACGTGAAATTTTGATCGGGAAGTGAAGTTTAAGACGAGGTAAGTCTCTTGTCTAATCTTGTAAGGGGGAATTTACCTCATAGGTGTTATAAATAAATATTTTTTTCTAATTGTGGGGGCTTCGTACGTACGGGGTGACGAGAGTCCGTGTGTAGCTACTAATTATGCTTATATACAGGTAGTGTTAGGACTCAATGCATGAACTATTTGGAATTTTGCACTATACTTGTTAAATTAAAATGTCTAAATTATATTAGAACTTGTTAGAGAAACTTTGAAAGGTAGTTAATGATATTTGTATTACCTTGGATATAAATCGTTAAAAGATGTTTAAGGTAAATGCTTATAAATTATCCATTCTCTTCCTGTGGAGCGGGCCGAATGCCTCGGCAGTAGATAGATGCATTTATGGATCGTGTTGCATGTCCCTCGGCAATGTACGCGTCACTCTGGCTCGGTCCGTACGACCTTGGCATAAATCATACTTAATAATAATAATTACACGGTGCCTTGACATTTTATTGCAGTTATGAAGATAAATGATTTATTGGTAATTATTAAATTGTGAAAGAATTATTCATTCCTGCTTGCTAAGGAAATTTGTTATCATTCCCATAAATCGTGTTTGTCAAAATATTCCTATCTTAATATTATTGACCCATAGTAAGTGTCGAAGTCGACCTCTCGTCACTACTTCTTCGAGATTAGACTTTATACTTACTGGTACACATTGTTTACGTACTCATGCTACACTTGATGCACTTTTTGTGCAGGATCTGAGACAGGTGCATCAGGCGGTCCTACCGGTGCGCATCCCCAGTATCCCGAGGCCTAGTGGTGAGTTGCTTTTCCTGAGCCATTCCACAGCACCTAGTGTCTCTCTTTGTATTTGTATTCTATCTATTTATGTTCAGACAATATTTAGAATTTTGTATAATCTACTAGATGCTCGTACACTTGTGACACCAGGTCTTGGCACACACGCTAGTAGAATTGTGATTTTGAATTATTACTTTGGTTTTTATTTATTTAGACCTTTTATTTTTTTAAATCTTGCAATAAAGGAAAGTTTAATTACTCGGAAATTTATTAAAAGAGGAAATATATGTTTAATTCACTAGTTGGCTTTCCTAGCGGTGATGTGGGGCGTCATCACGACCTATAGGTGAAATTGGATCGTGATAACATGGTATCAGAGCACTAGGTTCACGTAGGTCTCACAAGTTATGAGCAGGCCTGATAGAGCCTTGCGGATCGGTCCAGAGACATCTGTACTTATATTTGAGAGGCTATAGGATGTTAAGAAACTACCTTTCTTCATCTCCTATCATGCAGTTGATGTAGTACTTAGTATCTTTATCTTATCCTCTCACAGATGGTGAGAACGCGCTCTACGGAGGTTCTAGACCAGGGAAGAGTTGCTCCCTATGTTGTTAGAGGCCAAGGCAGAGGCCGAGAGAGGGCTCCAACCCGTGGTAGGTTGACGAGGATATCCCAGGCTTACTCCAGCTATGCCACCAGTGGGTCCCGCAGAGGATCCCGGCATTGAGGAGTAGGCGAGGTGCCTGCAGTAGAGCCAGCTTCGGTGGATTTCACGTCCGCACTGGGATTTCAGGAGGTCATGAACCATGTGATGCGGTTCATGGATACTATGACTCAAACCGGTTTATTTCTGGCAGACCTAGCCACCTCTCAGGCGGGAGGGGGAGCATAGACCCCTACCGCGCAAGCTCATGGGCATATGGTATATCAGACCCAGGGTGCACTACCCATGGGTGGAGCCCAGCCAGTGGAAGCAGCTACACCTGAGCACAGACCAGCTATGGTCGGGGAACCGCAGAAGCTATTGGACAGATGGACAAGGTTCATTCTCCGATCTTTGGGGGTGAGCGACATGAGGATCCCCGGGACTTCATTTGATCGGTGCAGGGACATACTGCACAACATGAGGATATTGGATCCCCATGGGGTAGACTTTGCTACCTTTCAGCTGGAGGGCAGGGCCCATAGATGGTGGCAGTCCTATCTTCTTAGCAGACCAGCAGATTCTCCTCCCATGACTTGGGACAGGTTCAATCGTATCTTCTTGGTTAGGTATATTCCACCCTCCCAGAGGGAAGAGTTGCGATTTCAATTCGAGCAGCTCCGGCAAGGTCAAATGTCAGTGACCGACTATGAGGCAAGGTTCTCTGAGTTGTCTTGACATGCACTTATGATACTCCTTACTGATGCGAAGAGAATACAAAGGTTTGATGCGGGTTTGCACACTGGTATTCAGGCCACTATGGCCCGAGAGGTTGAGATATAGACTTCTTATGAGTTTGTTATAGAGATAACCCAGAGGATTGAGGGTGCGCGTCAGCGTAGCCGAGAGTAAGCTATGAGAGACAAGCGATTTCGATATTCTGGAGAGTTCAGAGGTGACTCGGCTGGGGGTAGAGGTCAGTTCGTGAGAGGTCAATCCAGCAGGGGCCCATACCCAGCACCACCGCCTCCTCGGGGTGCTCCAGTACGACCTTATTTCAGTACTACTCCAGAGAGTTCTTACCGCCTACCAGCTATTCAGGGTTCCTCTAGTGGGTATTTAGGTCATCAGGGCCAGATTTCAGGTTAGCAGTCCACCGTACCGAGGGGTTATTTTGAGTATAGGGATTTCAATCCTATGCGGAGGTTCTGCTCTAGGATTCGGGGTAGGCCAGTGTAGCAGGGCAAGTAGCCTATGATTACCGCACCAGTTGCTCCACCAGCCATCTGGCCGCCCAGAGGCGGAGGGTAGGTGGGTAGGGGTCATCCTAGAGGTGGAGGCCGGCCAGGTGGAGGCCAGCCAAGTAGAGGCCAGTCAGGTGGCACTCCATCTCGGTTCTTTGCTTTTCTGGCCAGACTAGATGTAGAGGCCTCAGATGTCGTTATCACAAGTAGTATTTCTATCTGCGATAAAGATGCCTCAGTATTATTTGATCCAGGGTCAACATATTCTTATGTGTCATCTCTATTTTCTCACTTCCTGGGTGTTTCTCGTGAGTCCTTGAGTACTCCCATTTATGTGTCTACTCCTGTGGGCGATTCTGTTGTTGTGGATCTAATCTACCGGTCCTGCATTGTTACATTTTGTGGTTACGAAACAAGAGCAGATCTTCTGCCACTTAAGATGACTGATTTTGAGATCATCCTGGGCATGGACTGGTATCTCTATATCTTGCCATTCTATATTGCCATGCCAAGACTATTACCTTGGCGATGCCAGAGTTGCCTAGGTTAGAGTTGAAGGGTTCGTCTGTCAACGCATCTAATCAGGTTATTTCCTTTCTAAAGGCTCGACACATGGTCGAGAAGGGTTGTTTGGCTTATCTGGCCTATGTTCTGTACATTACTGTAGAGACTCCGGCGATTGATTTAGTGCCTGTAGTCCAAGAGTTCTCCGATGTTTTTCCTTCAGATCTTCCAGGCATGCCACCAGATCGTGATATTGATTTCTCTATTGACTTGGCTCTAGATACTCAGGCTATATCTATTCCACCGTATTTCATGGCTCCAAAAGAGTTGAAGGAGTTAAAAGAGCAGCTCGACAAGTTACTAGCAAAGGGATTCATCAGACCGAGTGTGTGGCCTTGGGGTGCACCGTTATTATTTGTGAAGAAGAAGGATGGAACTATACAGATATGTATTGATTATCGCCAATTGAACAAAGTTACCATTAAGAACAAGTACCCGTTTCCGCGTATTAATGATTTGTTTGACCAGTTGCAGGGTGCTAGGGTGTTCTCTAAGATCGAGTTGAGATCAGGGTACCATCAGTTGAAGATTCGGGATTTGGATGTTCCAAAGACTACTTTCCGGACTAGGTATGGCCATTATGAGTTTCTAGTAATGTCCTTCGGTTTGACTAACACCCCGGCGATATTTATGGATTTGATGAACAGGGTTTCATGCCACATATTGATTCATTTTTCATTTTCTTCATTGATGACATTTGGATCTACTTGTGCAATGAGGAGGAGCATTAGCAGTACTTGATAGTGGTGCTTCAGACCTTGCGGGAACAAAGGTTATATGCTAAGTTCTCCAAGTGTGAGTTTTGGCTAGACTTTGAAGCATTTTTGTTGCATATTGTATCGGTCGAGGGTATTAAAGTTTATCCCAAAAAGATTGAGGCAGTTCAGAATTAGCATCGTCCCACTTCGGCAACTGAGATCAGGAGTTTCCTGGGGTTAGCAGGTTATTATTGTCGATTCGTGAAGGGGTTTTTGTCTATTGGAACACCTTTGACCAAATTGACCCAGAAGGGTGCTCCGTTCAGATGGTCCAATGATTATGAGGCGAGCTTTCAGAAGCTCAAGACTGCATTGACTTCAGCATCGGTGTTAGTGTTGCCTTCCGGTCCAGGGATATATACAGTGTACTGCGATGCTTCTCGCGTTGGCTTGAGTTGTGTATTGATGTAGGAGGGGAGAGTTATTGCATATGCTTCACTTCAGCTGAAGCCCCATGAGAAGAATTACCCAGTACACGATTTGGAGTTAGATTCGATTGTTCACGCTCTTAAAATTTGGAGGCATTATCTTTATGGAGTGTCATGTGAGGTTTACACGGATTATCGCATCTTGCAGCATTTGTTCAAGCAAAGGGATCTAAATTTAAGGCAACGCAGATGGCTTGAGTTATTAAAGGATTATGATATTACCATTCTTTATCATCCGAGTAAAGAGAATGTAGTTGCAGATGCCTTGAGCAGAAAGGCGGAGAGTATGGGTAGTTTGGTTTTCATTTCAGCAGAGGAAAGGCCATTAGCCTTAGATATTCAGTCCTTGGCTAACAGACTTGTGAGACTGGATATTTCAGAGCCCAACCGAGTTCTTGCATGTGTTGTGGCCCAATCTTCACTATTTGAGCAGATCAAGGCTCGCCAATATGATGACCCACACCTGGTGGTTCTTCATGAAACGGTCTTACGAGGAGGTGCCAAGGAGGTTACTATCGGCGAAGATGGTGTTTTGCGACTCGAGGGCCGTGTATGTGTTCTTAATATGGATGGGTTGAGGGAAAAGATCCCAGAGGAGGCACACAGTTCTCGGTATTCTATTCATCCAGGTGCTACGAAGATGTACCGCAACCTGAGGCAGCATTATTGGTGGCGGCGGATGAAGGACATAGTTGAATATGTAACTAGGTGCCTAAATTGCTAGCAAGTTAAGTATGAGCACCAGAGGCCAGGTGGCCTACTTCAGCAGATGACTATACCGGAGTGGAAATAGGAGCGCATTACTATGGATTTTGTAGTAGGGTTGCCATGGACCTTGCGAAAGTTTGATGCAGTTTGGGTCATTGTCGACAGGTTGACCAAGTCAGCACACTTTATTCCGGTGGTGACTACGTATACTTCAGAGAGATTGGCCTAGATTTATATTCAGGAGATAGTTCGGTTGCATGGTGTGCCAATTCCCATTATATCAGATAGAGGCCCTCAATTTACTTCACATTTCTGGAGAGCAATACAGAGTGAATTGGGGACCCGTGTAGAGCTCAGCACAACTTTTCACCCGCAGACCGACGAGCAGTCGGAGTGGACAGATCAGATCCTGGAGTACATGCTCAAAGCATGTGTGATTGACTTCAGAGGTCAGTGGGATCGTTTCTTGCCTTTCGCCGAGTTTGCTTATAACATTAGTTACCAATCCATCATTGAGAATGCTCTATTTGAGGCTTTATATGGTCGGCGATGTCGTTCACCCATCGGATGGTTTTAGCCCGGTGAAACTAAGTTATATGGTACTGATTTGGTGAAGGATGCCTTGGACAAGGTAAAGTTGATTCATGAGCAACTTCGTGCAGCGCAGTCTAGACAGAAGAGTTACACGGATTAGAAAGCACGTGATTTATCATTCATGGTGGGTGAGAAAGTTCTCTTGAAGGTTTCGCCGATGAAGGGAATCATAAGGTTCGGGAAGAAGGGCAAGTTAAGCCCAAGGTTTATAGGCCCATTTGAGGTATTGAGACGAGTTGGGGAGGTTGCTTACGAGCTTGCTTTGCCTCCCAGTCTATTGGGAGTTCATCTGGTTTTCTATGTATCTATGCTCCGGAGGTATCATGACGACTTGTCACATGTGTTAGACTTCATCATAGTTCAGCTAGATGAGAACTTGGGTTATGAATAGGAGCCAGTTGTCATTGTTGATAGACAAGTTCGCCAATTGAGGTACAAGAAGATTTCTGCGGTAAAAGTTCAGTGGAGGGGCCAACCAGTCAAGGAAGCGACTTAGGAGGCCGATGAGGATATGCGGAGCAGATATCCATACTTATTCAGCACTCCATGTATGATTCAAAACTCGTTCGAGGACGAACATTTGTTTAATATGTGAAAAATGTAACAACCCAACCGGTCTTTTTGCCTTCTAGAACCCCGTTCCCCTAAATACGACTCCCCATATGTGATTTTAATGTTTTATGATTTGCGGGGATGGTTAGTTAAGGAATTTGAAGGGTTCGGGTTGAAATCGGAACACTTGGTTCCTTAGTAGGCACTAAAAAGGGTTAAGTTTGACTTCGGTCAACATTTTGAGTAACCGACCTCGGAATCGGGATTTCACGGTTCCAATAGGTTCGTATGATGATTTTGAACTTTGGCGTATGTTTGGATCGAGTTTTGGACAACCCGGGAGCGTTTCGGCGCTTAACAATGAAAGTTGACTATTTGAAGGTTTTAAAGTTATTTAAATTTGGTTTAGGGTAGGTTTTGGAGTAATTCAGGTATGTTCTTAATTTCGGGCCTGGGAATAATTCTGTATGGTGATTAAAGACTTGCACACAAAATTTGGTGTCATTCCGAGTAGTTTAAGTTCGTTTCGGTGCGTTCGGAGTGAGTTTGAAGAACTTGAAAATTTTCAAGTTGAATCAATTTGGTTTGGGTACGATTCTTAGTTTTGATGTTGTTTTACGCGTTCTGAGGGTTCTAACGAGTCCGTTTTATGATTTCAAATTTGTTGGTATGTTCAGACGGGGTCTCGAATGCCATTCGGACGATGTGCAAATTGAGTTAAGACTCAAAAGGGCTGCTGGTGCACCAGTTCTGGTGTGTCTGCACCTGCGAGCCTTGAGCCGCTGGTGCGAGCCCGCAGATGCGCCTTTTTGGCCGCAAAAGAGGCTTGGAGAATTGGCCAGTGGACTGCAGAAGCGGCATGGTGTGCGCAAAAGCGACCAAGCTTCTGCGGCGAGGTGTCGCGGAAGAGAGACCGTAAAAACAGATAAACGTACGCAGATACGGCTACCCCTGCCCTTGTGCATCTCCGCAGAAGCAGTCCTGGCACCGCAGAAGCAGTCCTGGCATAGATGCGGCCCTCTGCCCACAGATGCGGAAATCGCAGAAGGTAAAACCTTCATTTAAGTCGTGGTTAGAGTTTTTTGACTCATTTTCTTCATTTTTGGGGCGATTTTGGAGATTTTGAGAGGTGTGTTCACCTAGCAACTTGAAGATAAGTTAATTCTACCTATTGTGAGTTAAATACATAGATTATGGGTAGATTATAATATGTAAATTGTCGAAATCAAGGGTTTAGATGAAAAACCTATGTTTTTATAAAAATGAGATTTTAACCACGAAAATGATTATGGAATGGGATGAAAATTGTATACTTGAGTTCTTAAGGTTATGTGACGATTTCCTTCAAAAATTTCCGAAATCCGAGCACGTGGGCCCGA
The DNA here is from genome assembly GCF_000715075.1 of Nicotiana tabacum. Classification (NCBI taxonomy): domain Eukaryota; kingdom Viridiplantae; phylum Streptophyta; class Magnoliopsida; order Solanales; family Solanaceae; genus Nicotiana; species Nicotiana tabacum. Next base: position 11,902,294 of record NC_134097.1, on the reverse strand, counting down.
GGTAAAATTTAGGAATTTTACTAATTTCGGGTGGGTAATTAATCTAATAAATTAATTTCAAATTATTGAACATGTATTGATTAAATTATATAACATTTGCTACTTTCGGATATTTTGGCACCAAATTGAGGATTTAACGCGAAATTTTGATCGGGCAGTGAGCTTTGAGACGAAGTAAGTCTCTAGTCTAATCTTGTAAGGGAGAATTTATCCCATAGGTGTTATAAATAAATATTTGTTTCTAATTGTGGGGGCTACGTACGTACGAGGTGATGAGAGTCCATGCGTAGATACTAATTGTGCTTATGTCCGGGTAGTTTTAGGACCCAATGCATGAACTATTTGAAATTTTGCACTATACTTGTTAAATTAAAATGCATAAATTATATTATATCTTGTTAGAGATATTTTGAAAGGTAGTTAATGAAATTTGTATTACAATGGATATTAATCGTTAAATGATGTTCAAGGCAAATGCTCATAAATTATCCATTCTCTTCTTGTGGAGCGGGCCGAATGACTCAGTAGTAGATAGATGCATTTATGGATCGTGTCGCACGTTCCTCGGCAGTGTACATGCCACTTTTGATCAAGTCGTACGACCTCGTCATAAATCATGCTTAATAATAATAATTACACGGTGCCTTGACATTTTATTTCAGTTGTGAAGATAAATAATTTATTGGTATTTATTAAATTATGAAAGAATTATTCATTCCTGCTTGCTAAGGAAATTTGTTATCATTCCCATAAATCGTGTTTATCTAAATATTCCTATCTTAATATTATTTAGTTAAAGTAAGTATCGAAGTCGACCTCTCGTCACTACTTCTTCGAGATTAGACTTTATACTTACTGGGTACATGTTGTTTATGTACTCATGCTACACTTGCTGCACTTTTTGTGCAGGATCTGAGGCAGGTGCATCAGGCGGTCCTACCGGTGCGCATCCCCGATATCCCGAGGCCTAGTGGTGAGTTGCCTTTCTGTGCCGTTCTGCAGCTACTAGTGTCTCTTCTGGTATTTATATTCTGTCTATTTCATTTCAGACAGTATTTGGAGTTTTGTATAATCTACTATATGCTCATGCACTTGTGACACCAGATCTTGGCATACACGCTAGTAGAATTGTGGTTTTGAATTATTACTTTGGTTTTTATTTATTTAAACCTTTTATTTTTCTTAAATCTTGCAAGAAAGGAAAGTTTAATTACTCAAAAATATATTAAAAGAGGACCTATATATGAAATTGGGTCATGAAAGAGACAATGGCGATGTCGGGGTTTCCAAGGATCAAGTGGAGAGGTTCTCTAGATTATGTTCCCAGCAGGGTGATTTCATATTTTAAGGCTCAACGGATGGTTGGGAAGGGGTGTTTGTCTTATTTGGACTTTGTGAGGGATATTGGTGTCGATACTCCTACTATGGATTCTGTTCCGGTGGTGCGAGATTATTCAGATGTGTTATTTGCAGACCTGTCAGGCATGCCACCCGATAGGGATATTGACTTTGGTATTGACTTGGTGTCGTCCACTCAGCCAATCTCTATTCCTCTGTATCATATGGTGCCAACTGAGTTAAAGGAATTTAAAGGAGCCCATTGATAAGGGATTTATTACGCCTTGGGGTACAATGGTTCTGTTTGTGAAGAAGAAGGATGGTACTATACGGATGTGCATCGACTATAGGCAGTTGAACAAAGTTACAATCAAGAACAAGTATTGTTGCACATTGATGATTTATTTGACAAGCTTCAGGAAGACAAGGGTGTTCTCTAAAATTGATTTGAGGTCAAGGTATCACCAGTTGAAGATTCGGGACTCGAATATTCTAAAGACGACATTCAAGACCTATTATGATCAATATGAGTTCCTTGTGTTGTATTTTGGGTTGACCAATGCCCCAGCAATATTCATGCATCTGATGAACAGTGTAGTTCAGCCATATCTTGATTCGTTTATCATAACATTCATTGACGATATCCTTGTGTACATACGTAGCCAGGAGGAGCATGCACAACATTTAGAGATTGTACTACATAGGTTTAGGGGGAGAAGTTTTATGCCAAGTTCTCCAAGTGAGAGTTTTGGCTCAGTTCAGTGGAGTTCTTAGGGCACGTGGTGTCCCGTGATGGGATTAAGGTGGACCCAAAGATGATAGAGGCCGGTTCAGAGTTGGCCCAGACCGTCTTCAATTACTGAGATTCGAAGCTTTCTCGGCTTGTCCGGATATTATCGTCGCTTTGTAGAGGGTTTCTCGTCTATTGTAGCGCCTTTGACCAAATTGACTCAGAAGGGTGCTCCATTCAATGGGTCGGATGAGTGTGAGTAGAGCTTTCAGAAGCGAAAGACTGCCTTGACCACAACTCTAGTACTAGTTTTGCCATCAGCTTCTGGCTCTTATACAGTGTATTGTGATGCTTCTCGGATTGGTATTTGGTGTGTCTTGATGCAGCAGGGTAGAGTGATTGCTTATAATTCTCGTCAGTTGAAGCCCCATGAGAATAACTACCATGTTCATGATTTGAGGTTAGCAGCCACCATTCATGCATTGAAGATCTGGAGGCATTATCTCTACGGTGTGTCTTGTGAGGTATTTATGGATCATCGAAGTCTCTAGCACTTGTTCAAACGGAAGGATCTAAATTTAAGGAAGCGGAGATGGTTGGTGCTTCTAAAGAACTATGATATTACCATTCTGTATCATCCCGAAAAGGCCAATGTGGTGGCTGATGCCTTGAGTAGAAAGGCAATGAGTATGGGTAGCCTTGCATTAATTCCTGTTGGTGAGAGACCGCTTGCAGTTGATGTTCAGGCCTTGGCCAACCAGTTCGTGAGATTAGATGTTTCGCATCCGAGTTATAGCTTATGTGTTTTCTTAGTCTTCCTTATATGATCGCATCATAGAGCACCAGTATGATGATCCCCATTTGCTTGTCCTTAAGGACACGGTTCCGCACGGGGTTGCCAAGGATGTTACTATTGGGGATGATGGGGTGTTGAGGATACAGGGTCGGATTTGTGTGCCTAATGTTGATGGGCTACGTGAGTTGATTTTTTAGGAGGCCCACAGTTTGCGGTATTCCATTCAGTCAGGTGCCGCGAAGATGTATTAGGACTTGAGGCAACACTATTGGTGGAGGAGGATGAAGAAAGATATAGTGAGGTTTGTAGCTCGGTGTCTAAACTGTCAGCAGGTGAAGTACGAGCATCAGAGACCGGGCAGATTACTTTAGAGGCTTGAGATTCTGGAGTGGAAATGGGAGTGTATCACCATGGATTTGTAGTTGGGCTCACACGGACTTCGAGGAAGTTTGATGCTATTTGGGTGATTGTGGATCGACTGACCTAGTCCGCTGATTTCATTCCAATTGGGACTACTTATTCTATTGGTTTCCTTGTAATTAATAAATTGTGCTACAAATTACAAAAAATAAGTATTTAATCAAAAATTCTTGTAGTATTTATTTTAAAATGTAACTACTACAATTGTATAGTAATTGTTATTTTATTTTTTTGAAAATACAATAAATTGAAAGAATCTCCTAATATTTGAAAAATAGGACAATTATCAATAAATTGTTTGAAATTTAGAAAATATGCACAAAAATTATAGTATTTAACAAATTACAATAAAATGATAAAAATTCCTATATTTATTGAAAATAGGGATAACTATCAATAAATTGTATTAAAGTCAAATAATGTGTAGAAAACTACATTTTTGTCATTTTTTATTAAGAGGCCTGAATAAGTTAATTTTTAAATACGGAGGGTCAAAATTATATGTCAACGGCTGCCCCTCTTTGACCAGAGATGATGCAAGAGTCTTCGGGCTAATAAATTGACATCATACTTATTTTTAACCCAACATGACATAGTAAGGAATGGAGGATGTTTTGAAGATTGTGATTGAACTCTAGTATTTGAGTAGCCTACATATATCGGGTTGCACGAGAATCATGTCACATGTAGTTCTGCAAGATTGAGTGCTACTTGTATATTGCAGCCTCAAGGGGTGGAAAACGAATGTTCGAGGATGAAATAGTTTGTGTAATCTCAACATTGCTTCTAAGATTACCCCATTGTCAGACTAGGTAACACTGGGATGTATATGTTGGATGATAGAAGGATCGATTGCTGGATTCTGATGTGAGTACGGTTGAGCTCTGTGTTGAGTTTTCCTACGTATCTCGGATATAACGAGAATCAGGCCGGTTGTAGTTCAAGAAGCGATGGATGACTTTTTTATTTTTTATTTTGAAAGTTGCCCCAGCATCAAGCTGTGATAACACTGGTGTTTTATTTGACTATGGGGGTTTCGGATTACCTACTCACCCCATGTCAATGGGACATAAGAACGATACCTAGGGCCATGTCATCGATTGTTGTTGGAAAGCCCGACCTCCGTCCTCAAAATCAGCCCCACTTTATTTGCTAGAAGATAGTTCCACATTGTGTCGCGTCAGTAGAGTTGACGAGGTGTGGACTATGCTTTAGTTTGAGAAGGATGGATATGTGATTTTTGAACAAAATAGATAGGGTCTGTCAAGACCCAAACCGATGGTCCGCAATAGGCAGTCGGTACCTTACCCAACCGAGTACCAACATAACGTATATTTCTTATCACACCATCATGGGTAAATGGGCCACAAGGGTCGTGACATGGTCCTAGGGTTACGCTTTAATTCGAAAGCGTTCCGGGCTAGATATCGGTCCGAAGTGATTAGAGCACTTTGATTTTTGAAAGAAATTTGGACTGTGTACCGGTCCAAAATAATCGGAGAACTTTGATTTCTTGAAAGAAATCTAGGTTGTGTACCAGTCTGAAGCGATCAGAGCACTTAGATGAAAAAAAGGAAATTTAGACTGTGTACCAGTACGAAATGATATCGGATCATTTGAATCTAAAATACCCATATTAGAAGGTGAGCGCCTGTAAAATTTGAGCTTGAAATGAAATGCCCATTGTTCAGGAGGGCACCTGAAAAATATTACTTTGAAATGAAATGCCCATTGTTCAAGATGGCGCTTAGAAAAATTTACTTTGAAATGAGATGCCCATTGTTTAGGAGGGCGCCTGGAAAAGCAAGAAGCTGTCTATTTTTTTGTGTAAGAAATTGATGAAGAGGGTTTTGTTATTAATAACTCGGGTGAGGTAATAAATGCAAAATGATAGAATTTTGAAATGATATGTCCGGGTCTGACTAAGACTGCCTACGTATCCTAATGGAATCACGCCAAGACAGTTTGATTACAAAAGATGACTGAATCCGATGTAGATTGCCTATGTATTTCTACTAAAGGAAATCAAGTCGCAACGTAGTTCCGAATATATATAAATGAATTTTTGGTTTTTCATTATAAGAGTGGGACCGTACATTACGTAGGTTACCTACGTATCCCCCGTGGGAAGTCAGGTCGGGCGTAGTTCTGTTACAACAAAATTTGACTCTTTTATTTTTTGTATTTTTTGCTGTTTTTGTTGCTTTTTGTAGAGAATATTTGAAAATTTGAAGAGTAGAGAAAGCATGTGATTTATTGATCAATCATCATCTCTCTTTTCATTTTTACTTGACTTTGGTTGGTATCAACAATTTGTTTTGTGCATAAGAATTTCCACCATATACTTTTCAGCGAACCGAGATCAGCTTATGGGTAATTCCTATAGCTTCGAATGGTACCTCAGGTATATCTAGGTTCGACAAGATTTGTTCGTCTTGCTTCAATCAAAGGTTTGAATTCTGCCTAACTCATGTTTCAGGTGCCCTCACCACAAATAAAGTCCTGATTTTCACACATTTATGAAGTATTTATGTTATTTTTGTAGGACATTTTGTGAAGCACACTCACACTAGGAATGACATTCAATGCACGCGATTGAGATACCATATGCTTGACCTTTATGTGAGTATTCACTAATGTGAGAACACTTGGAATAGGATCATGTAGGGCTTTATCATTGGCTTATAATGTGGGCTTAGGGTCGGGTAGGATATTCATTTGGGTTGAAAGTGACTAATTCCTCCATAAGCACTGTACTGCATCCGTGTCTTCGGAGTTCAAACCATGCTTTGATGCTTGATCTTGTTTGGCTCGATGTCCCTTTCTTTGTTTTGCCTTCTTTTGAACTTGTAGGAGGTTATTCTTCCATTTTGCAGGTCTTTTTTTCTTTTCTTTTCTTTTGAGGTTTCTCCCGATTTGCAAGAGTTTCCCTCCCTTTTTTTCGTCGGGATTCCTCCTCTTTGAATTTGTGGAGCTTTTTTCCTTTTTCTCGCATTTTTTTTTTATTTTCCTTTGAATTTGTGGAAGTTTTATCCTTCTTGTTGAATCCTCATTTTGAATGGTGGAGTTTCCGCCTTCTTTTCCTCAAGTCATGTCTCTGATTGTCTTGGACTTTGTATCTTTTTGCCTTTTCATGCTTGTCGCCTTCACTTTGGACTTTATCCGAAATTCTATTTTTTCAGTGCGCGCAGGGAGGTTAGGCCAAGAGAGGGGTAGTGCTCTTAAGCACAAAATGGTATAGGCTATGATGTGGTTATCCAAGAAAACATTTTAAGGCTCAAAGAGGGACTGTTAGGGATTGATGTCATTTGGTAGGCTAGAAAGGCTCAAACGGGTCAAAGAAGGCCTACGATCCTTTCCCAAACCAAGTGTTACTCAGGATTCGCCTCAACAAACATTCGGGCCAAGTTCTAGATCTACAATATAATGAATTTTAATCTAGGATCACCACACAATGCACATAAAACGATGAAGTCGGCTTTGTTCTTACCCTAACTGTAAGCACGCAATTTTACATGCATCACTAAGGTATAATTGAGAGGTACCACAAGAGTCTATGGTTTACCCAAAGCCGATCCTCTCCATCATACCACTTAAACACTTGTTCTTTCCCATGCACACTCCTAACTATGTTGGTAGCAAGCAAGTCAATATTTGATGATTTTTCCTTTTCTTTTTTTTCCTTTTTTTTTGATTTTTTGATAAATGGGACTAAACCCAAGGAAGGGTTCCCTTTTTTGGATTTTTGGATTTTGACTTAACAACAATTTTTGTTTCTCTCTCTCTCTCTCTCTCTCTCTCTCTCTCTCTCTCTCTCTCTCTCTCTCTCTTGACTTAATCAATTTATTTTTTTGTGATTTTTGAAAAAATGAGACCTAACCCATAGGTTGCCTATGTCTCTCGTTGAAATGAGAATCAGGTCAAGCGTAGTTCAAGAAGGGTGGAAAGAAAATATTTTTTAGAATTTCATTTCATTTTGTTTTTAATTTTGACTTAATAAATTTTTGTGGTTTTTGATAAAGAGAATTGGATTTAAAACGGGCTTTGTGGTTATCGTTCTGAAGCGCTATCGGAGCACTGAATGTTAGACGGGCTTTGTAGTTACCGTTTCATATAAAAGCATGGACAGAAAAGTAAAATGATGGGATGTGTACCGTTCCATATAGGAGCATTGTTAGTATGGGGCTGGGTACCGTTCCATTTAGGAGCCCTGACAGGAAAGCAAAATGACGGAATGTAGCATTCCGTATAGGAGCATTGTTAGTACGGGGCTGAGTACCGTTCCGTTTAGGAGCGCAAAGCGGTGTACCATTCCGTATAGGAGCATTGTTAATACGGGGGTGAGTATCATTTCATTTAGGAGCACTGACATGAAAGTAAAATGGCAGGCTATGTACCTTTCAGCATAGTAGCATTGTTAGTAAGGGGCTGTGTACCGTTCTGTTTAGGAGCGCTGACTTGAAAGTAAAATCTCCACTCGATGGTAGGGACAATAAAGTAAATCTACGCACAATGGGAGCATTTTTTGATTTTGTTTGAAAAATGAGATCGAACCTGGGGAGGGTCCTTGATTGATAATTTTTGTTGATTTTTTGTTTTTAAAAAATAAGACCGAACCCGAAGGTTGCTTACATATCTCGTCAAAACGAGAATCAGGTCAAGCGTAGTTTGGGAAGGTTAGAGACAAAGGGGAGATGTTTTGGATATTTTGAATTTCTTCAAGGAAAGAGAATGATATTTTTAGATTTTGATTTTGATGCCTCATAGAGAGACTTTTGGAGAAGCAACAGAGGAATATATATGTGTTTAATTTTGATTTTATGGAAATGATCTTTTCGCAGAGATCTTCGGTCAACTATGACCCAAGTTGCCAGACTTGACCGATTCGTCCAGGTAAGGACGAGAAAAATCAGACCCATTACAGGTTGCCTATGTATCTTGACATGAGGTCAAGAATCTGGCACGCGTAGCTCGTAAAGGTTAGGGATAGAGGAAGATGTTTCGAACCTTTGTTTTTTGAATTTCCTCAAGGAGGAATTATGCAGGAATACGTTTTTGGATTTTGATTTTCCCTTGATGTCTACAAAAAGACTTTGAAGCAACAAGGGAAAGATATATACATTTTTTTTTTATTTTTTCAGAGATGACCCTTTCACAAGGATCTTCGGTCAACTGTGACCCAAGTGGCCAGACTTGGCTGACTTATCCAATTATGAACGAGAAAGACCAGACCCATGAAGGGTTGCCTACGTATCTTGACACAAGGTCAAGAATCAGATACGCGTAGTTCGTGAAGGTTGGAGAGTATGATATGTATGATTTTCAACACTTCTTTTACTATCCTACTTAAAAGCATTGCAACTAACTATATTAATTGCATCAAAGATATGTATTAAATGTAAGGGTATAGACAAACTCGAAGAGATTCCTCGTTGTACCCATGATTGGGTGTGGTATATATGGAGTTGAAAAGTGTCTCCCTCCAGAAGATGTGCCCCAGTTTCTCCTTCGAACAGTTGCCTTGATGCCCCTGACTATTTGCGAGACAATTTTTGCGGTTGTCTCCCAATTGATTGCATGGATGTTTTGTTGCGACCTTCCAGCTGTCCACATGAACCTTTTGGTGATCGTCCCCAGCTATTAGCCGGTGCGATTATCTGATGAAGATATAAATATATAGTGAGAGTAGTGCCGTCATAAAATGATGGAATCAAGAATTGTAACTAACACTCCCATGATTATTCGATTGATGTTCCACAGTATCCGATATCAGATGTTATTTTCCGTGCAGTCCCATGATGATGCTCCTTTCGGCTGTCCACGGGAACTATTTGATGATGGTCCCCGGTTGACAACCAGAAACGATGTTATGATCTAAGTATACAGAAGTGGTGAGAGCAGCGAAGTCATGAAAAATTATGAAAGTTCATTGTAAAACTACTACTCCCCTGATTATCACACTGATATGTTCCACCAAGTCTGAGACTTGATGTTATCTCCCGTGAAGTGCACAGGATGATGTACCTACAAAACTCAGAGGAGAAATGCTAGAGTCCCTCTTAGCTGAAGTTATAGCATCAAGAAGAAGTAGATTTGGCCATGCAGCCAGTGTTGTATCCGGTTGTGATCAGGAATGTGATATCGGCATTCCATGATGGTTCCGAAAATGATGTTATCCTTCCTGCGTCCAAAGAAAAATTCTTAGTGCGGTGAAGGGAAATTGACTCATGGTGACTTGAGGCTTGTTTTTTCCTTCCTTGTCTGTCCGAGTCGTGTGAGCCTAACACTTCTCGAAGGTTGACTAACAACCTTCCTCTGCAATAAAAGTGGATTGACTTGTATTGAATCTTGAATTTGGGAAGTGAGAGTGAACACCATGATTCCATAGCCAGATGTTTGAATATGAAGGACTTGTATCCCATGTGTTATGATTTAAGTCGGGTGAAGGTCGCAGTAAGGTTGACATGCTATTTTGAGATTTGGATTTTTTGGGTGAAATTTGGCTGACGCTCTGGGAGATCTCTAGGTTGAGAGCATCATTACATTGTTCCAAAAGAACTGCCCCAGTTGCTAGTACTGAGGAAATTAATTTAAAACAGTGGGGAGATGAACCCTTATGTAGGGTTGCCTACGTATCCTGCCGAGGCAAGAATCTGGTCAAAATATAGTTCGGGCCACTACTGGATTAAGAGATCTATATGTTTATCAAGAATAAGTGATTGTTTTTTGAGAAGAATTGAGATGATGAATAAGAATTCTTGGGTGGGTAGGTGGAGACTGGTATCGTCTAAATAAGTGATAGATAGTAGCATAACTCATGGATCAGTTTCAAATGACGGGAGTCAATGAAAGGGTAAGGCATGATTAAAAAGAATACGTCAAATCAGTGGATGATGTACCAAGTGTAACGACCTGATCGGTCGTTTTGCTTTCTAGATCTTCGTTCCCCTAATTAAGACTTCTCGTACATGTTTTTACTATTTTATGGCTTGGGGGATAGTTAGTTCGGGTTTAGAAAGGTTCGAGTTAAAATCAGAACACTTAGTTCCTTAATAATGGCTTAAAATGGTTGAGTTTGACTTGAATCAATATTTTGAGTAAACGAACTCGGAACCGGGATTTGATGGTCCAAATAGGTTCGTATGATGAGTTTGGACTTAGGCTTATGTTCGGATCGGGTATCAGATAACCCGGGAGCGTTTCGGCGCTTAAAATGGGAAGTTGGCGCATTGAAGGTTTTCAAGTTTTTTAAGTTTGGTTTGGAGTAGGTTTTGGTGTTATCAGGGTTATAAGTCCCCGCTAAAATTGCCTAATGATTTAATATTTTAAAGTACGACAATTCGAGAATAACTTATTCGAGTATCAAAGGAGACCTATGGGGTGGAACCGCATTATTTTGACATCAAAAGTGTTTCAACGATGTCGTTTCTTTGAGTATAAGTGTTATTATATTAAGCAAATGAGCTCCAAATTCCGTTTTGATTGAATAATTATATCCATATTGAAATTACGGAGTCATAGAAAAAAGAATCGTCGAATTCGGACATTGTATGAAAGAGTTATGTCCATTTTCGGGAAAGATAGAAACGATTTCCCATCGCCAGCGCCTAGGGTAGCGTGGGGCGCTATCCCTTGCGCTGGGATTTCTTTTAGGTACTGGAACCAGTGCCACATGTAGCGCCCCACGCCACCTGTGGCGCCCGAAATGCTATATACTCATTCGGGGTTCATTTTACCCCATTTTTCTTGGCCGAACTTTGGGGTTTTCCTCCACTCTCTCAAGACCTCCAACTCCCCCCATCTTCAAGGTGAGTAATCCCTACTAATTTGGTGTTTCATTACATCAATTTCACCCTAAAACTAACTCAATCCTCCATAAAATATATAGATCTTCAAGAACTCAAAGGAGAGTTTTGCAAGACTTCTTCCAAAAGGTAATCCTACACCCTTAGACTTACATGTATGGATATATTATGGGAATATGAGTATGAAATAAGTATTGAAACTTATGGTAAGGTGATTGGAATCCATAAGTTCCCAATTTAAATACATAACCATTGTAGAGATTGAAAGGTAATTATTTGATGGAATTTTGTTGGTTGGGTGTGGATGGATGGACATGTATGTGATGTTGGAAGTTATAAATTGTTTAATAATGATGGTGGGATAAATTGTTGGTAAATGGTAGTAGTTGGATGAACTAATTCTATGAGTAAAAGCTGTAAAGATTCACGCCTACTAGGTGTTTGATAAAATGCCTAAATGGCCTAAACTATGGGAGTTATTACTAATATTGTTCCCATTGGATGTTGTTATTGTAGATTGAAGTTTCTTAGTATAGTGGATCATTGTAGTATCATTAAGGAGCGAATTTTAGGTATGTTGGCTAAACTACTCTTTTAGAAATGAATTCCATGATCTTCTCGTAAGTTTCAAGTATTGTTGGCTCAAGTTACTTATTCTATATTCCGAGTTGTTCCCAATAAATTCGATTGTCCCAAATAAGCAAAGTGTCTAGAATTATGTATTCAAAACGTGTTCTGAATGTTCCTATCACATTATGTTATCCTTTGGGAATGTGTTCAAGAATGATATGTGTATTAAAATGCTATGTCTTTGAGTCGTGTTTCAAATGCAGGTTATGATGCCAAATTGTGTGAGAAAATCGCATTATGCTTAAGACTCTTAATTGCTCATATGTGTACCTAAAGTCTTGATTGGAAATGTCTTATTGTTGATAATCAATAAAGATGGTTGGAAGTGAAATAAGTGAATTGGGGATATAAAGTGTGGCCAATGTACCAAGAGTGAAAGTTATACTTGTGGCCAATGGTGCCAATGAAATGAGATGATGTGAGAAAGATTATGAAATGAGCTTTGATTCAACTGTTCCAAAATTGACTTCGAAAATAGAATTGCCTAAAAGCTTATGAACTCAAGTGATGCCCATATGTGACTGTTTTAACTAATGCTATGCTTTGTAAGTAGTTTCGACGTGTTTTGCGTTCTTACATATTCGTGAGTTGAAATTGGGTATTTCCCTTTTTGGGAAAAAGTATTTCAAGAATAAATTATGTGTTACTTGTTTATGATTTTAACTTATGTTTCGATTGCCAATCATTTTACTCCATTTCTTGGAAAGAAATCCATTGTGTTTAAAGACTTCATTACTAATGAACCTAAAGTTGTGATTTCTGAAATATTCTATTTGTTGATATTTATGATGATGATCCATGAAAGGGAATAAATGAAAGTGTGGATTATGAAATACGGCCATTGTGCCATGAATGAAGAATCATATGTACGGCCAAGAGAGCCAATAAAATAATGATGTTGAAAGTTGTTGAAAGTGCCAATGAGGCTATATACGGTATGAAAGGTTATGATTTAAATGCATTTGTATTGTTGCTTCCTTTGTATGCAAATCAAAAATATTTTTGGGAGTATCGATAGTCATCGAGGAAGGGTAGGTTGAAATAACCTAACCCCGAAACTACATGTGTCGGTGTAGTAGTGGATTGTGATTATCCCCCTTATTTGGGATGAGATTGATGTGATAAAATTATTCCCCTTATTTGGGATAAGATTGATGTGATAAAATTATTCCCTTTAATTGGATTGAGATGAGTGATAGAAAAGGATGATGTCGATCCACACGGTATTGTGGTGAGATGGCCTAGCCGATCGGGTCGTGATCGGACGCCATGCCGCACACATGGTGGTTATTGTGCTGGAAATTGTAATTGAAATTGTGATTGTGGTTGATGTCTCTAATGAGATGGCCTAGTCGATTGGGCCATGATCGGACTCTGTGCTAAAAGTATGGTGGTTGGTATTGAGAGTGATTGCTGTTGATGTCTCTAATGAGATAGCCTAGCCAATCGGGTCGTGATCGGACTCCATGCTAAAAGTACGTTGGTATTGGTATTGTGAACGATGGTATTGTGAACAATGGTATATCGGTGCTAAAGATCTCCCAACCAAAAATATATTATTTTCGTATTTTGAAAATTGTTATTTTTAACTGGATATTTGGATATGGTTGATTGTGACTTGTTATTTCTATGGTTTTCCCTTTCTTGTATTGGCATTCTACTTTGAAAGTGGACAGTTAGCTTTACATACTAGTATTATTCCATATGTACTAACGTCATTTTTGCCGGGGGCGCTGCATCTTCAATGGATGCAGGTGGTTCATCAGCGGGCAGCTTTGGTCCTCGTTAGCAGTCACTCTCTATTCAGCCGGTTTTGGTGAGCCATACTCTATTCCGGGTATGATGTCATTTGAGTTGTACATTGTGTTTTAAGGTATAGTCGGGGCCTTATTGCCGACACTTCCATACTACTCTTCTGTTGTACTTAGAGGCTCCGTAGACAGGTTGTGGGTGGTGTTTGATGTGGAGAATTGAACTAGAAATGATGGTATTTGGAAAATAATTTTTTCATTATATCTATAAACTTGTAATATTTTGGAAATTATGAATGAAGTTGCTAATGGAAACGAAATGGGAGTTGTTGATAAAAAGATTTCAGTGTTTGATTAATGGAGTGCATCTCCTCTTTGTTCATAGATGAGTTTGGGTAGAAGAAAATATAATAGGCTTGCTCGGTCGGGTTCACTCAGTTGAGCGATGGTCACGCTCCCCGAGTTTAGGGCGTGACAGGGGTTTATTTGGGATTCCGAGCGTGGTAATAGTTCTGTATGGTGGTTTATGACTTTCACACAAACTTTTGTGTCATTCAAAGTAGTTTAAGTATGATTCAGCGCGTTCGGAGTAAGTTGGAAGAACTTGAAGTTCATAAGTTGATTCGATTCGGTTTGAGGTGCGATTCTTAGTTTTGATATTTCTCTACGCATTCAGAGGAGAAATGTTGGAGCTCGAGTGAAGTTATAGCATCAAGAAGATGCAGATTTGGCCACGTAGCCAGTGTTGCATTCAGTTTTGATCAAGAATGTGATATCGGCATTCCATGATGGTTCCGGAGATGATGTTGTCCTTCCGGCGTCCAAAGAAAAATTCTTAGTGTGATGAAGGGAAATTTATTAATGGTGATTTGAGGCTTCTCTTGTCATTCCTTGTCTGTCCGAGTCGTGTGAGCATGAAACTTCTCGAAGGTTGACTAACAACATTCCTATGTAATAAAAGTGGGTCGACTTGTACTGAATCTTGAATTTGGGAAGTGAGAGTGAACACCATGATTCCATAGCCAGATGTCTGAATGAAGGACTTGCATCCCATGTGTTGGGATTTAAGTCGGGTGAAGGTCGGAGTAAGGTTGACATGGTATTTTGAGATTTGGACTTTTTGGGTGAAATTTGGTTGATGCACTCGGAGATTTCTAGCTTGAGAGAATCATTACACTGTTCCAAAAGAATTACCCCAGTTTCTAGTACTGAGGAAATTAATTTAAAACAGTGGGTAGACGAACCCTTATGTAGGGTTGCCTACGTATCCTGCCTAGGCAAGAATCTGGTCAAAATGTAGTTCGGGCCACTACTGGGATTAAAAGATCTATATAGTTATCAAGAATGGGTGATTGTTTTTTGAGAAAAATTGAGATGATGAATGAGAATTCTTGGGTAGGTGGGTGGGAGGAGACTGGTCTCATCTGAATAAGAGATAGATAGTAGCATAGCGCATGGATCAGTTTCAAATGGCGGGAGTTAGTGAAAGGGTGAGGCATGATTGAAAATAATACGTCAAATCAGTGGATGATGTACCAAGTATAATGACCCGACCAGTCGTTTTGCTTTCTAGATCCCCATTCCCCTAATTAAGACTTCTCGTACATGTTTTTAAAATTGGAACACTTAGTTCCTTAATAATGGCTTAAAATGGTTAAGTTTGACTTGAATCAACATTTTAATTAAACGGCCTCGGAACCGGGATTTGATGGTCCCAATAGGTTCGTATGATGTATTTGGACTTAGGCTTATATTCGGATCGGGTTTCGGATGACCTGGGAGCGTTTCGGTGCTTAAAATTGGAAGTTGGTGCATTGAAGGTTTTCAAGTTCTTTAAGTTTGGTTTGGAGTAGGTTTTGGTGTTATCGGGGTTTATTTGGGATTCCGAGCCTCGTATAGTTATGTATGGTGGTTTATGACTTGCAATAAAATTTGGTGTCATTCAGAGTAGTTTAAGTATGATTCGGCGCGTTCCGAGTAAGTTGGAAGAACTTGAAGTTCATAAGTTGATTCGATTTGGTTTGGGGTGTGATTCTTAGTTTTGATATTGTCGAGGGTTCGAACGAGTCCGTTTTATGTTTACAAACTTGTTGGTATGTTTGGACGGGGCCTCGTGTGCTATTCGGACTATGTGCGAAACATGTTTGAACTTGGAAGCATGGCTGAAACAGTAGGGATCTACTTATTGGTTTATGGCACTGAAGCCATAATACCCGCAAAAGTTGAGATTACCTCTCTTCGGATCGTTGTTGAAGCTGAGATCGAGGATGATGAATGAGTCAAAACCCGGTTGGTACAATTGACTATGATTGATGAAAAGTGAATGGCCGCAGTGTGCCAAGGGCAGTTGTACCAACAAAGTATGGCTCGTGCCTACAACAAGAAAGTGCAGCCTAGAAAATTTGAAGTGGGCCAACTCGTTCTGAGACATATTCTCCCGCATCATGAATAAGTCAAAGGAAAATTGGCTCCAAATTGGAAAGGTCCATACGTTATAACAAGAGTACTATCAAAGGGAGCGTTGTATTTAGTATACATCGAAGGAAATGTCCTCAAAACAGCTATCAATGCAGACGCGGTCAAAAGGTATTATGTTTGACCCTTTTTAACAGCTTTCACATGCTCCGATTGGGATGACGAAGGCCTTCTTTCTCGCTACTCAAACACTATAAACCATTTGAGTCGTTTCCCTTTCCTCGATTACCCTCTTTGGAACAAGGAAGTTATTATTGTTAAAAAAAATGAAAAATGAAATGAAAATGAAAAAAAAATCAAAAGAGTTCATAGCATTGAACTACGTTCAACTTGATTCCGAAAGAATATGTAGGCAGTCTCTCTCCAGCGTTCAGTTACACCAAAACAAAAATTCACATTCCCCCAAAAGTTGAAACTGGGGCAGATGTTATAATGGTTCGGCGATAGTTTCGCCTGAAAGATTCCAAAGTTATAATTCAATCAAAATTCTTTTTACCCAAATTCTTTCAAGTCCTTCCGATCAATCGTCAAAGATGTTCAAAATTGGAGGATATAGTTACTTAGATCTGATGCAACCAAAATGAGAGAAATAAAATGAGAAGGCCTTATTGGTGAAAACCCTCACGGGCACTGTAGGACGATGGTGGGTAGAGAAAATAAAAATGAGAGAGTCTTGTTAGTGAAAACCTATAAAGGTCACTATAAGGCGATAGCGAGAAGAGAAATCACAGAGGTCAGCTAGCTAAAGCCCGCAAAGGGCACAATTGATCGAAAAAAGCATTCACACAGCCATGGCATCAGCACAGTCCTGGGCAGGTTGTCTTGGTTTCAAGATAAAAGTCGTGATGAGGTTTTGAGAGTCGGACAGCTTACACAAGATTAGGCATCCAGTCCAAAAGGCATGTCATGTTCATTGAAGTCCGCATTTACTCCCAGATAAGTTTGTCTTCTTGTTCCTAAAAGGGACACCTCTTGCTTAAACTCATTCTCCATTCCCTTGCTTGTTCTTCTTTGAATCCCTTTCTGTCTAAGCTTGTTCCACAAAACAAAGGCAAGGAAGAGGTGGCAAGACTGATTAACAAGGCTCTCGTCCGACGCAAGCTGATATTCAAGAGGCACCCAACCTCGGCAGTGACATCAAGTCGACCCCGATTGGCCATGGTGGTTGGTGCTTCGAAATCGAAAACTCTCGAAAGAAGGAAATCAAATTGAAGTGTCTACAAGGGCAAAATGAAGTTGAAAAGGTTGAGTCTCATGTGGCTAACCGTCTTGGCAAGGTTTGAAAAGCCAAGGATTCCCCAATGCTCTGAAATTAAAATTGGAAGAAAGAAGTCAGAAGTGAAAGGCCTACAAAGGCAAAATAAAGTCGAAAAAGGTTATGCCCCATGCGACCAACCGTCATGGCAAAGTTTGGAATAGCCAAAGGTTTGCTGGGTCCAGAAAGGCACTCGGTATCCAAGAAATAATCAGTTGTATTCGAAATCATCATCAAAAGAAGATTGGTCGAGATCAAGTGATTGAAGCACTCAAGGCCACAAAACCAACCATCGTTTCAAACTAACAATTGTTCTTAAAACCCCAATGACATGTCCTTTTCGGGACCTCTAGGTGACCAAGCCCGGAATAGTCCTCCAACACGCTCATGTTCATGCCATAGAAGAAAATATTAAGGGCATCATCCGCTCCCCGTGCCGTCTCATTCGATTTTTCTTTATCGGGTTGAGCCTCTTCGAGCATGGACTTTGTGTGGGAGGACGTCTCAGCAATGTCGATTACACTGGGTGCTTCCTTCGAGGAAAGAGCAGCTTCTCGAGATGTCGTGGCCTCCGATTCTCCTTCTGGTTCCCGAGCTATAGGGGATCGGCTTCTAGGACACCTTCTGCGGTTGCCTCCTGCTCTCCCCCGTCAATGGTTGACTCATGAGCAATGAACTCAAAGTCGTCATCCTCAGGGTAATCCCTGAGCCGGTAGAGGGAGTCGGGTTTGGTACCCTGACTTTGGTGTTCTTTTTGTTGCTTTTCCGGACCCGTACAACAACCCTCTTCGGCGTCCGGAGAGCTAGAGGATTTTCTCTTTTTCTTCTTTTTATCCTCCTTTGCGGCAGCCCCGGGCTGTCCCGAGACGGAGGGTTCAGTAAGCAAGAATGGGGCCTCGCCCTTATCTAATGGCCGAAGCTCGGTGGTCTTGGGAAAACCTGTGAAAGGGAAAATACTTAGCAAAAATAAAAGTTATGTAAATATAATTATTAGGGCAGAAGACTCACTATGAGAACGGGCCTCCCACTTGCCTTTAAAGAGCTTGCGCCATTCGCACTCGAAGTAAGACATTTGTTTGAAAATATCCTCGATCCACTCCTTGAAGCGGGGGACCGCATTGGGAACTTGGGCGACCTCTGCACAACGGTAGACATATGCAATTAGAAAAAGAACAAAAGGAAATGGCAATCACTCGACAAAGAGAAGACATACGAGATGTGTTCCACTTTTCAAAGAATGGTAGAAATTCGGGGGGGGGGGGAACGAGATCATCGGTTTTCACCCCAATGAATCTTCCCTACCAACCCCGATCTCGATCTTCTTCGATGCTCGAGAATGGAGCTTTACTTGCTCGACGAACGAGCTTGATCAATCCCCCTCGGAAGATTCGGGAACTGTAGAGACGAAGTAGATGGTCGAGCATGAACCGAGGTGTTTTGTTATTATTTACGAAGTGGCGGAGGAGGATTACGATCCTCCAAAAGGACGGGTGAATCTGCCCAAGGCAGACCTCGTAACTTTGTTAGAAGTCGAGGATTATAGGGTCCATCGGGGAAAGCGTGAAGGGGTAAGTGTAAATACTTAGATACCCATCCACGCGAGTAGTGATATCTTTGTTGGGCACGGGAACGACGACCTCCTTGCCCTCCTAGTTGCAGTCCACCCGAACTGTGGGGAGGGTGTCCTCGGTAACGGAGCATATGTACCTCCATGCTCCCTTACTCCGGTCTTATTGACTGGAGGCCTTCTCAAATTTGAAGTCATTTTCATTAGAGCAGCCCCCGGGAACGAAACTCTTTAAAGGAGGCTCTGCTACCACCTCGGAGATGGCTACTTTGACATCCATGGTCAGGTTGGAAGTTGAAGGGGCGGTTTGCTAAGGCACAAACTTAGAAGTCTTTGCCATCGGATTATGGAAAATATGAAGGCTTGAAGCAAATTATGAAGGTTTGAAGATGAGGATGAAGATTTGAAGATATGAAGACCTAAGAAGCAATATATGAAGATTTGAAGAGGTTAATGGAGAATTCGAGGGTAAGTCAAAGATCTCTGGAATCATAAAGTTAAAAAGTGAAAAAGGGTCGAAACTTTTATAGGAGACGGATAATCAATGCGCGATGTTTCACATTCGTAGACAGTCAACCGACGGCTGACATGTGTCCGAAGTCAGAATGATGCGACTGATGGGACATTTAGCTGACCCGTCAACCCGGTTGTAGTGTACGAATGAAGGAACCAGGGTTAATTTATCGCTTCTCGTCGTTTCAATAAATCTACTCTCTGAAAAACTTGGGGACTATCTGTGTACGGGTAAAATCGGGACAAATTTTTTCCTGATTCCATGATGAGAGAACGAAGGGGAAGTATGGATCAGCGTGATTATAATCGAGGCCAGGAACCCCTCCTATAGAGAACAGGAAGAATGAACGATGTGTCTGACATCGGATATGGTAAAGTGACGCACCCCAGACCGAGTATAACTTCTAGACCTTGAGAAACACGGTGAATGGTTATGTATGACGGATAGGGGCCGTAATATTTGCTCTCAAGTGGATATTATGGCGTGAATCCCGTTGACGATCGATTATGGATCAACAATTACGAGAAAAGAAGATTTTTACCTTTTTTAGACTTATACTAGGACTGAAACTTTCCTACTATATAAAAGGGAAGTTTTTCTTTAGTCGGACACATTGTAATAGGCAATTCAAAGCAATAAAAGTTTACTTTTGTCTTCTAGATACTATTAAAGACATTGCTCACTTGTTTTGGGCTTGAATCAAGGGTCCAATCGAGGGCGAGTTCCATTGTTCAGTCTAAGATCAGGCTTGGTCATAACATTGCGATTGGTTTGATTGTTTATTTCGCCGTTAATTCATTTATCAGTTATTCTTAATTATTCATGTTGAATTAAACCATGTATCCTTTAAACCGCGTACAAATTTAATTTTAACCCAATTTTGAGGTAAACACTTGTTTAAATATCAAAGTTGGTTTACAATAGTAAATTTCATGTACGTTTGACATTTAGATTTTTGTGACAGTCGGTATTTCAGAAATTGATCAAGAAATGAAAAAGGATGTCTAACATAATCTTATTATTATGATTATTAATTTATTTTTTTAAAAGCTAAATGTGACGTTGCAAAAGGGGGTTAGTAAGTTCTTCCAAAATTATTGGTTGGTGATCTGTGATCTGCCGATAATTCATTTCTAATTTACCAACTAATTCTTTCCTTGGGTAAAATATATTTGTTTTTTGAATAAAGATACCATTTTATTGAAAGCAGAAAGGATAAGTTTAAACATAATTGTTATATGTCATGATCCAAAATCCACTATAGATTGAGATGGCCCCTAACATCGCAGTCAGGCAAGATAACGGTGATTGATCAATTTAATAACTCATTTTGTTACTTTCGAAATCACAAATTTTAATAAGGAAAGGAATTTACACTTTTAAATCCACTGGAACGTACAAAATTTGTATTTTATAAGAAAAATGAAAGGCGATGATAATATACAGGACCGTAAGCATCAACTATTATATCCCAAAACCCGGTGTCACAAGTGAATATAATCTTTACTATTTCTCAAATAACTAGCCAACAACTCAAGATGATAAGGTTCAGCCTAGTATACATATATTTATTTCTAAATCAATTTCAATTATAAGTTCAAGTAATTAAGCTAGCAGAATGAGTTCAAATAATTCAAATATTACATGATAAGGTCCTAAGTCTACCCAAACATAAACATGCTTTAGCTACGTACGGACTCTCGTCACCTCGTGCGTACGTAGCACCCACAACTAGTATCACATAGCAATTACATCACCTAGGGGTGGTTTCCCCCTCACAAGGTTAGACATGAGGCTTACCTCGCTCTGAAGTTCCATAACCGGCTCCAACGCCACTCTAACATTACGAACTCAATTATATAATTTATTCCCAAATCCCTATCCAATTTTGTGGTAAAAATCAAAAGATACCAATTTCTATATTTTCTCTTAAAATCCCATCATTTTCATAATTTTTCATGTATTTACAAACCCAAATTCATATATTTAACTCACAACTTGTAGAAATTATTTAACTCATGATTGACGATGAAAATGGCGCTGCAAAATCGCTTCAAGGCCGGCTCCCATGGGAGAAATGAAATGAAAATGAGCCAAACCCACGTACATAAACAAGTCTTCGGCGCTGCGACCATCGCACTTGCGGTCACTTGATCGCTTCTGCGGTTCCGCAAGTGCAGCCAGAAATTCCGCTTTTGCGGTTCCCTTCAGACCTCTCCTCCTCTGCATCTACGGGCAGGCTCTCGCACCTGCGAAGGCGCACATGTGCCCGTCCCTCCGCTTCTACGGAAATACCTCCCCTTCCCTTTTCTCCCTTTTGCGTCCAACAGTCCGCACCTGCGAGTTCGCAGGTGCGATGGATTTCTCGCGCCTGCGAATCCAGCCAACCTCACTCCCCTCCGCTGCTGCGATTTGTTTGGCCGTTTCTGCGAGCTTGCACCTGCGACCGTTTCCACGCAGGTGCGATTGCACCGGATCTCAGCTGCCTCTGCAATTCATCCAAGCCCAACATGAAAGCCATGAATCGAATTTCTATAAACTTTCAAATTGTTTACACTCCACACTCACTTTCTGGGAAGCTGTGGCTCGGATCTCTCTTCTCACTCTCCACAGATTCCATCGCCATGGCATAGGAGTTTCTCTTGGAAATTGCTAATGGAGAAGAAATATAAGGAAGAGACCAAATGAAGTGAAACAGAATCATCCATTTGCAGGATTACATCAAAGAATGTCAATTCCCAGCGCATACGTTGAACATTTTTCTAATTTACCAACTAATTCTTTCTGTGGGTAAAATATATATTTTTTTGAATAAAGATACCATTTTATTAAAAGCAGAAAGGACAAGTTTAAACACAATTGTTATAAACAGGAAGTCGTCTATTTGACACAGTTCTTGCTAAATCAGTTCGGAAAGTAAATGGAGTAATTTTGATGGGTGGTTATTCAACTTTGTGTTCATTATACAAAATTATTTTTCTTCTTTTTGTTACGTAAAAATCATTCAACTTTGTGTTCATTACTCAAAAGTCATTTTTCTTTCTTTTGTTATACAAATATCATTTTACTTTGCTCTATTTATCACAAAAGTCACATTGGCAAGATTTTATAATACTTTTACTTAAAAATTCTATTATGCCCTTGACATTAGTAACACCTTCTATATTATATACTATTTAATATATTTTCACTATGTATTTTACTTATAATTAAAATAATTTTATATTATTTTATTTATTATTTTTATAATACATTTAATTTTTCCATGGCACTCAATTTATTTAATCATATTCAACTGTAATGAATCACACTGAAGGACAGACTAGGCAGAGGCACATCAACAGGGTAGTGCGTCCACCAAAATACCTTGACAACTTTGTGGTCCCTACCAAGGACAACGCTGCACATTCCGTTAGAGATAAGGCAACAACAGATAAGGGCACATAAGGATGAGTCTACTATATAAATAGGCAGGACACTAGTATATAGAGATTATGCAAAAATGAGTCTCTGTCTTTTATCTTTACTATAGGTTTTGTTAGTTCTGAAACCTCCCTCTTTCTGCTAGTTTTTTTTTAATTTCTTCTTTCATTGTCGCTGCTAATACTCAAATCAGTAGAGGATCCATTGAATTTGTAATCCTTTGATTCATAGTAATATTAGTTCATACCATTTGGTATGAACCCCCAAAATCCCCAACAAACTAGCCAACCCCAACATAGTCACCCAAGCAAATACAACCACCAACTCCAAAACAACCAACAACCCTTATACAACCAACAGTCCTAATTTTTGCCACAAAATCACTATGGACAGCAACCACTCTCTCCCACACAACCATATTATTAGCCACCGACTTATCCCTAATTTACTCTGCCATTTAACCCCAACCTAGGACCACCACCATTTTCACAAAACACATTCGACCATTTTTGTCGTACAAAATCGAACACGATTGACATACCCAAGTTCGATGGTTCACACGCTGAGAGTTGGGTATTTCAAGCAAATCAATACTTTGATTTTAATAACATCTTTGAGGAACAACGCCTGAGTGTTTGTCCATTTTATTTGGAAGGGGAAGCTCGTGAATGGTATCGTTGGATGCACAAGAATCGCCAAATTTATAGTTGGGATCAATTTACCAAATCCTTTCTTGTTCATTTTGGCCCTAAATCGTTGGAAGCACCAGAGAGTTTATTGACAAAACTGCAAATGACGTCGACGGTGAAAGACTATTTGACTCAGTACAAGAATTTAGCTAATCAAACCATTGATGTGGCCCTGCACATGCTGCTCCATTATTTCACCTCTGGGCTCCGACCCGATATTAAGAGTGAAGTCTTTTCCTTTAGGCCCAAAGATTTAAATGAGGCTATCGGCCTCGCTTTTCTACAAGAGCAGAAACTTTCAAGTCCAAATGCTTCTCCCAGGCCCACTTCTTCCTTCCGGCCCAATGCCAACTCTTACACCACATCTCTTCCCAGTTCCAGCTTAATTCTTTCCCCAAATTCCCATTTCTCCCCCAAAGCAGCTACTCAACTACCCAACACCTCTGCACTACCAGAAACCACAACGCCGACAGCCGCTATCCCAGGGCTAGGTCGTGTACCCTACAAGAAATTATCTCCAGCAGAGCTCCAACGCAAACGTGACTTCAATCTTTGCTTTAATTGTGATAAAAAATGTGTCAAGGGTCACCGTTACACCAAACCGCCGCAATTATTTCTTCTCATCTCTAACGAAGAACATTCTGACCCATCGGTAGAGCCTCCTGATAATCCTTTTGCTGAATCAACAAAAGAATCACAACCACTTGAAGATGACCCTATCACATCTATTAGCTACATGGCTTTATTCGGGGGCAAAATTCCGACCACATTGCGATTCACAGGCTTTATGCATGGGAACGTCGTTTAGGTCGTTTTGGATGGGGGTAGAACTCACAATTTCATACACCCTAGAATAGCCAAATTTCTTAATCTCCCAATTGAAGATTCATTCAAATCTTCAGTTATGGTTGGAAATGGAACTTGCTTGAAATGTTTGGGAGTCGTCAAGGCCTTGTATTTAACAATTCAAGACTACACTCTTATAGAGGACTTCTTCGTCATTGAGTTCGCAGGTGCTGATGTTGTTTTGGGTGTAATTTGGCTGGCAACTTTGGGCCGTACAGTTACTCACTATGGCACTTGGGTCTTTGAGTTCCAGGACCATGGTCAACAAGTCACTTGGACTGGATATGCTGGCCCAGTTGTGGAACAAGTCCAATTGCAGGCACTCCGCCGGCTCCAATCCACAAACTCCGTTTCTTGTTTCTTCCAATTACAACTAGTTTCGCATATATCTTCTTCTACCACTGACCTACCACCTGACCTCCATAACCTTCTTGATGCATATTCTGATATCTTTGCTCAAGTCGCATCCCTACTTCTCAGCGAACCAAGGCATACCATTCAAAGATACGAAGAGGAATTGTTCATCCGGGAATGAATCATTAATTTCGAGGCCATCGTGGGGCCTCCCCTTCTCTTCCCCTCCTCTTCTAAGCGGGATAAGTGGTCCGCCACTTGATTATCACTACCTTTTCTGTCAATGATTTCAAGGTCAAACTCTTGAAGCAGAAGAACCCATCTCATCAACCTAGCCTTCGATTCCCTTTTGGGTATCAAGTAACGGAGTGTCGCGTGATCGGTGTGCACAATAACTTTGGAACCCATGATATATGGCCTAAACTTTTCCATGGAGGAGACAATGGCTAATAACTCTTTCTCGGTCACCGTATAATTGACTTGGGCATCATTCATCATTTTGCTTCCATAATAGACCGGATGAAAAAGCTTATGGACCATTTGCCGTAAAACCGCTCCTACCACAACGTCACTAGTATCGCACATGAGCTCAAATGGTTAGCTCCAATTGGGTGCAGTAATGATGGGAGTGGTTGTCAATTTATACTTGAGAAGCTCAAAGGTTTCATGCAATCTACATTGAACACAAACTTTGCATCCTTTTCTAGCAGCTTGCACAAGGGGTTCACCACTTTTGATAAATCCTTGATGAACCTTCGGTAGAACCCCGCGTTCCCAAGAAAGCTCCTAACTCCCTTAAAGGAAGTAGGAGGAGGGAGTTTTAAAATAACTTCAATCTTCACTTTGTCCACTTCAATACCGTTTTTTGAGATCTAATGGCCGAGGACAATGCCCTCCTCGACCATAAAGTGGCATTTTCCAAATTAAGCACTAGGTTGGTCTCTTCACATCGGGCCATCACTTTGTCAAGTTTATCCAAGAATTCTTCAAATGCGTCCTCCACAACACTAAAATCATCCATGAACACTTCGAGGAAGTCCTCCACCATATCCGTAAATATTGTCATCATACACCGCTAAAAGGTAGCCGGTGCATTACACAAACCAAACGGCATTCGTAAGAATGCAAATGTGCCATACGGACATGTGAAAGTGGTTTTCTCTTGGTCTTCCGGTGCGATGAGAATCTGATTGTACTCTGAGTACCCATCTAAAAAGCAATAGTAGGCACGACCAACAAGTCTGTCCAACATTTGATCAAGAAAGGGCAATGGAAAGTGGTCTTTGCGGGTCAGTTTGTTAGGATTTATGTAGTCCATACATACCCTCCATCCGGTGACAGTACGAATGGGGATCAACTAATTTTTCTCATTTGTGACCACAGTCATACCCCCCTTCTTCGGCACACATTGTATCGGTGAAGTCCATGAACGATCCGAAATAGGTACAAAACCCTTGCATCAAGCCACTTGATAATTTCCTTCTTGACGACCTCTTGCATAGCCTCGTTCAACCTCTTTTAATGTTCCACAAAGGGTTTTGAATCATCCTCTAGTATAATTTTGTGCATGCAAAAGGTGGGGCTTATACCCCGAATGTCAGGCAAAGTCAATCCAATTGCCTTTTTCCTTCTTTGAAGCACCGCAAGTGTGGAGTCTACCTGCACGTTAGTTAGGAAAGCAGAAAGAATAACATGAAATGTGGAAGAAGGTCCTAAGAATTCATACCTGAGGTATGAAGGTAAAGGCTTCAAATCCAATGTTGTGGCTCCTCGATTGAGGGCTTTGTTGGTGAAGTCTTCCAGGTTTTCACGTCCAAGGAAAGTTTACGGGGCCCATATGAGTAGGATCCCATTCCTTGCAATGCATTTGCACATTCAACAAAGCCCTCCTTTTCATCATCCTCATGGTTTAACAACACATCTTCTAAAGGGTCTTCCACATTGATCAGGGCACTCGTGTCATGAACTATCACCTCCGTCACAAGATCCACAAAAGAGCAAACTTTATTGCTATTTGGTTGCCTCATTGATTTGCACATGTGGAATACAACTTTTTCATTGCCCACTTGGAAGGTGAGCTCCCCTGCTTCCACATCAACCAATGCCTTCCTTGTTGATAGGAAAGGTCTCCCCAATATTATAGGCACCTCATAGTCGACTTCGCAGTCGAGAATCACAAAATCAGCAGGAAAAATAAACTTGTCGACCCGGAGTAGAACATCATCTATAATACCAAGCGGCCTTTTCATTGTCCGATCCGCCATTTGTAATCTCATGGATGTAGCTCTTGGTTGCCCAATACCTAGTGTCTTGAACACGGAATATGGCATCAAATTAATACTTTCTCCTGAATCACACAACGTTTTTGTAAAATCGGCGCTACCAATGGTGCATGAAATTGTAAAGGCACCAAGATCTTCAAGCTTTGGAGCCATAGAGTGCACAATGGCACTCACTTGATGAGTTATTTTGATGGTCTCACAATTCATAGATCTCTTCTTAGTTACTAAGTCCTTCATTAACTTGTCATATCCTGACATTTGTTCGAGAGCTTCCACCAAGGGCACATTGATTGACAAAATTTTCATCATCTCAATAAACTTCTTGAATTGGTTTTCATTATTTTGCTTTGCAAGCCTTTAAGGATACGATGGAGGAGGCCTTGGCAAAGGGGCCTTGGCTTTAGGAACTACCATTTCCGGTATGTCTATCACGTGTTCCCTAGACGGGTTCACATCATTTTGAGTCTTCTCCATGTTGTCATCAATATCGATCCTCACTTCATCATTCATATTCTCATCATTGGCTTGAATGTCATCATCTTCTTGCAACACAACATCATCACTCACAATCTTCTTTGGATTAGAGGTACTTGCATCTCCACCTCTACCGCTTCTTGTGGTCACCGCCATAGCATGGCCTGTATTGTTCCCACCCTTCGGGTTTACTACCGTATCACTTGGTAGTGTCCCCTTAGTGCGAGTATTCAATTCTTGAGAAATTTGAACCATTTGTACTTCCATGTTGCAAATAGAGGTAGTATGGGAGGATATTTGAGCATTGGAGTCAACATTGCTTTCCATCATTTGTTTGAACATACTCTCTATCTGCCCCATATCATTGTTTGAAGAACTTTGCCTTGGAGACGAATATGGAGGCGGATTGTTGGGTTGTTGATATATCGGGGGCCTTTGAAAGCCCGGCCCCCAGTTGCTTTGATTATTATTATTCCAACCCCTTGGTTTCCATTGCCGCCCCAATTGTTATTGTTGTTCCCCCAATTCTGATTGTTGTTCCCCAAATTATTCGAGTTGTTGTTGTTTTCATTGTTCCAATTCCCTTGGCCTTAGTTGCCCCAATTTTGATTGTTCCCTTGCGATCTCCAATATTGATTTGGAGCATTGCTCCGTTGACCTTAGTAGTTATTGGCGTATAACAATAAAGGGAAGATTCTCCCCTCCCTTTTGATTTGTCGGGACCACCACGAGATCGCACCATTTTCTACACACACAATTAGTGAAAGATTATTAGTATTGTGGTTCAATGAATCCTTAAAGAAATGCATATGAAATGAAACAATGCTTACCAAAACAGTGCACCGCGGACGGAAGGGCCATCAAGGACCGTGTAAAAATGGACGCGGCCTCATAAGCAATTGCCAAAATCTGTGAAACTCATGAGCGCGGATCGCGAATTTTGGACGCGGCCGCATAAGTTCATACACGAACCGCGGAAAAATCACCGCGTCCGCGAACATGCAACCATACTCAGCTCTCACAAATTAAAGAACGCGGACCGTGTAAAATGGACCACGGTCTGCGGAGTTCAAACAAAATGGGCACTGGCACATTTGAAACCTAGGGTTTTCACTAAGTGCAAACAAATAATGCAATTAACATGCATAGTTAATAACCCTATCCCCCATTAGACATGTACATAAATTACCCACATGAATTTATGCATCAATTAAGCATGATTTTGAGATTGTGGCATGTATTAAACCCTAACCAAAAAGAAAAATTAAAACTAGAAGAAAAGAAAAGAAAAAGATAAAATCAATGTAAAGCTTTGAGCATACTAGTTGTGAAATTGTAGAGGAAAATGGATTCTTGATTGATATGAATTGAGATTGACAGTCAAAGAAGAGGAAGATGAACAGTGCTCTAATGTGGTGAAAGTTTGTTGTTTGAAAAGTGTAAAAGTCCTAAGGACTTTCTATTTATACCAAACCGATGGGGACTCACCTACTTACCTTAGCGCGGTCCGTGGAATTCTACCGCGGTCTGCGCTTTTTACCTTTCGAAGAGCTGCTGCAAAATCCTGGGCGCGGCTGCGAATGTCACCGCAGTCCGCCAAATTATGAACGCGGACGCGAACTCAACTTCAGAGAGTTGATATTTTGGGCTCTTCAAGTACGCATCCGCGGATAAAATGTGCCACCGTGAAATGCTAACGCGGACCGCACAATTTTGAGCATGGTCCGTAAAATTCCCACACTTAGTCAGATATTTCCCTACCAAAGTCCTGCACTGCACAACCAATTCCTACACAAACTTCACAACTAGTTAGTCCAAATCAATGCCTAATCTAAGAAGAAAATCAAAAAGAAAGAAAAGTAAAAGAAAACGTCACATGGGTTGCCTCCCAAGAAGCTCCTGATTCAACTCCGCGGCATGACGCATGTTACCATCATCATGCGAAATTGATCAAGGCCACCACGTGGCTGTCATCAAACTTGTCGAGGCAGTGCTTCACTCGGTGCCCATTAACTCTGAAGATTTCACCATTTTTGTTTTTCAAATCAAGAGCGCCAAACAGAGTTACATGCACCACTTCAAAAGGGCCACTCCATTTTGACTTGAGCTTTCCCGGAATCAGTCGTAACCGAGAGTTGAATAGAAGAACCAAGTCACCCTTCTTGAATTCTTTGTTCTGGACATATTTGTCATGTAAGTACTTCATCTTATCCTTATACAAGGATGAGCTGGAATAGGCATGAAACTCGTATTCATCAAGTTCATTGAGTTGCTCAACCCGGAGATTGGCTGCTACATCCCATTCAAGGTTTAACTTCTTGAGCACCCACATGGACTTGTGCTCTAACTCAATCGGAAGTTGGCATGCTTTCCCAATACCAACCGGTATAGAGACATACCAATTGGAGTCTTGTATGCAGTTCTATAAGCCCACAAAGCATCGTCAAATTTCCTTGACCAATCAGTCTGGTTTCATTGATAGTTTTTGATAATATGCTCTTTATCTCCCTGTTGGAGACCTCAACTTGTCCACCAGTTTGGGGATGATAAGAGGTTGACACCTTATGATTGACACCATACTTGGAAAGAAAAGTGTCGAAGGCTTTGTTGCAGAAATGAGAACCCTCATCACTGATGATCGCCCTAGGAGTGCCAAACCTTATGAAGATATTTTTCTTTAAGAACACCACCACACTCTGTGCCTCATTGTTGGGAAAAGCTACATCTTCAACCCACTTGGAAACATAATCAACAACAACCAGAATGTAAATGTTACCACATGAACTCACAAAGGGTCCCATGAAGTCTATGCCCCACATGTTAAAAATATTGATCTCAAGAATAGTGGTGAGAGGCATTTTATCCTTCTTGGAAATTCCACCAGCTCTTTGGCATTCATCACACCTTTTAACAAGCTCACTTGCATCTTTATACAGGGTAGGCTAATAAAAGCAACAGCTAAGAACCTAGTAGTTCTCGCCCCACCATGATGACCACCGTAGGGAGAGGAATGGCAAGCATAAAGAATATTCATTTGCTCCTCTTCTGGGACACATCTCTGAATCACACCATCATTGCAAATCTTTAAAATATAGGGCTCGTCCCAATAATAATACAAGTTGTCCCGTTTGAGTTTCTTCCTTTGATTAGAAGAGAGCTCACTCGGGACAATGCCGATCACAAGAAAGTTAGCCACATCGGCGAACCAAGGAATACCACTCAAATACACGGAAAGGAGTTGTTCATTCGGGAACAAATCATTAATTTCGAGGCCATCGTGGGGCCTCCCCTCCTCTTCTAAGCGGGACAAGTGGTCTGCCACTTGATTATCACTTCCTTTTCTATTAATGATTTCAAGGTCAAACTCTTGAAGCAGAAGAACCCATCTCATCAACCTATCCTTCGAGTCCTTTTTGGTCATCAAGTAACGGAGTTCCGCGTGATCGGTGTGCACAATCACTTTGGCACACCCATGAGATATGGCCTGAACTTTTCCATGGCGAAGACAATGTCTAATAACTCTTTCTCGGTCACCGTATAATTGACTTGGGCGTCATTCATCATTTTGCTTCCATAATAGACCAGATGAAATAGCTTGTGGACCATTTGCCCCAAAACCGCTCCTACCACAACGTCACTAGCATCGCACATGAGCTCAAATGGTTAGCTCCAATTGGGTGAAGTAATGATGGGAGTGGTTGTCAATTTATACTTGACAATATCAAAAGCTTTCATGCAATCTTCATTGAACACAAACTTTGCATCCTTTTCTAGCAGCTTGCACAAGGGGTTCACCACTTTTGATAAATCTTTGATGAACCTTCGGTAAACCCCCGCATGCCCAAGAAAGCTCCTAACTCTCTCGACGGAAGTAGGAGGAGGGAGTTTTGAAATAACTTCAATCTTCTCTTTGTCCACTTCAATACCGTTCTTTGAGATCTTATGGCCGAGGACAATGCCCTCCTCGCCATAAAGTGGCATTTTGCCCAATTAAGAACTAGGTTGGTCTCTTCACATCAGGCCAACACTTTATCAATATTATCCAAGCATTCTTCAAATGAGTCCCCCACAACACTAAACTCATCCATGAACACTTCGAGGAAGTCCTCCACCATATCCGTAAATATTGCCATCATACACCGCTAAAAGGTAGCCGGTGCATTACACAAACCAAACGGCATTCGTGAGATGAGAATCTCTTGGTCTTCCGGTGAGATGAGAATCTGATTGTACCCTGAGTACCCATCTAAAAAGCAATAGTAGGCACGACCAGCAAGTCTGTCCAACATTTGATCAAGAAAGGGCAATGGAAAGTGGTCTTTGCGGGTCACTTTGTTAGGCTTTCTGTAGTCCATACATACCCTCCATCCGGTGACAGTACGAGTAGGGATCAACTAATTTTTCTCATTTGTGACCACAGTCATACCCCCCCTTCTACTGCACACATTGTACCGGTGAAGTCCATGAACTATCCGAAATAGGTACAAAACCCTTGCATCAAGCCACTTGATAATTTCCTTCTTGACGACCTCTTGCATAGCCTCGTTCAACCTCCTTTAATGTTCCACAAAGGGTTTTGCATCATCCTCTAGTATAATTTTGTGCATGCAAAAGGCGGGGCTTATACCCCGAATGTCAGGCAAAGTCCATCCAATTGCCTTTTTCCTTCTTTGAAGCACCGCAAGGGTGTAGTCTACCTGCACGTTAGTTAGGCAAGCAGAAAGAATAACATGAAATGTGGAAGAAGGACCTAAGAATTCATACCTGAGGTATGAAGGCAAAGGCTTCAACTCCAATGTTGTGGCTCCTCGATTGAGTGCTTTGTTGGTGGAGTCTTCCGATTTTCCAAGTCCAAAGAAAGTTTACGGGGTCCATATGAGTAGGATCCCATTCCTTGCAATGCATTTGCACATTCAACCAAGCCTTCCTTTTCATCATCCTCATGGTTTAACAACACAGCTTCTAAAGGGTCTTCCACATTGATCATGGCACTCGTTTCATCAACTATCACCTCTGTCACAAGATCCACAAATGAGCAATCTTCATTGCTATTTGGTTGTCTTATTGATTTGCACACGTGGAATACAACCTTTTCATCGCCCACTCGGAAAGTGAGCTCCCCCTGCTTTCACATCAACCAATGCCTTCCCTGTTGCTAGGAAAGGTTTCCCCAATATTATAGGCACCTCATAGTCGACTTCGCAGTCGAGAATCACAAAATCAGCAAGAAAAATAAACTTATTGACCCGGACTAGAACATCATTTATAATACCAAGCGGCCTTTTCATTGTCCGATCCTCCATTTGTAATCTCATGGACGTAGCTCTTGGTTTCCCAATACCTAGTGTCTTGAACACGGAATATGGCATCAAATTAATACTTGCTCCCAAATCACACAAGACTTTTGCAAAATCGGTGCTACCAATGATGCGTGGAATTGTAAAGGCACCGGGATCTTCAGGCTTTGGAGCCATCGAGTGCACAATGGAACTCACTTGATGAGTTATTTTGATGGTCTCACAATTCATAGATCTCTTCTTAGTTTCCATGCCCTTCATTAACTTGTCATATCCCGACATTTGTTCGAGAGCTTCAACCAAGGGCACATTGATTGACAAACGTTTCATCATCTCAATAAACTTCTTGAATTGGTTTTCATTAATTTTCTTTGCAAGCCTTTGAAGATATGGTGGGGGAGGCCTTGGCAATGGGGCCTTGGTTTTAGGCACTATCATTTTCGGTATGTCTATCATGTATTCTCTAGACGGGTTCACATCATTTTGAGTCTTCTCCATGTTGTCATCAATATCGATCCTCACTTCATCATTCACATTCTCATCATTGGCTTAAATCTCATCATCTTCTTGCAACACAACATCATCACTCACAATCTTCTTTGGATTAGAGGTACTTGCATCTCCACCTCTACCGCTTCTTGTGGTCACCGCCAAAGCGTGGCCTGTATTGTTCCCACCCTTCGGGTTTACTACCGTATCACTTGGTAGTTCCCCCTTAGGGAGAGTATTCAATGCTTGAGAAATTTGACCCATTTGTACATCCAATTTGCAAATAGAGGTAGTATGGGAGGCTATTTGGGCATCATAATGAGCATTCCTTTCCATAATTTGTTTGAACATACTCTCTATCCTTCCCATCTCATTGTTTGAAGAACTTTTCCCTTGAGATGAATATAGAGGCGGATTGTTGGGTTGTTGATATATCGGGGGCCTTTGAAAGCCTGACCCCCGGTTGCCTTGATTATTATTATTCCAACCCCCTCGGTTTCCATTGCCGCCCCAATTGTTATTGTTGTACCCCCAATTCTGATTGGTGTTCCACCAATTGTTCGGGTTGTTGTTGATTTCATTGTTCCAATTCCCTTGGCCTTGGTTGCCCCAATTTTGATTTTTCCCTTGCGATCTCCATTGTTGATTTGGAGCATTGCTCCGTTGACCTTGGTAGTTATTGGCATATAACACTTCCTCACTTTGATCATCATAAGAATCATCTTGATTGTAACCACTACCAATTTGCTCATATTGATCTTGATTGTTTTGCACTTGTTGACCACGATGTATCCTCTTGTTGACCATGACATTTACCCCTTCCATGGTATTTACTTGCTTTGCCCCTTGAACTTGCTAAAGTTGGGCCTTTGCTAACTGATTCATAGTAGTTGTCAACTCTGTTATGGCTTGTCCGTGATCATGAAGTTCCTTGTGAAAATGGATGACATTAGGGTCACCCTGAGGAATATTTGCCCGACTCTGCCAAGCTGAGGATGTGTCAGCCATCTCATCAAGTATGTCACAAGCATTGGCATAAGGCATTTTCATAAAATTTCCCCCAGCTAGCTGATTCACCATACATTGGTTGGTCGTGTTGATGCCCCTATAGAATGTCTGCTGAATCATTGCTTCTGTCATATCATTGTTTGGTTATTCCTTGACCATTGTCCGGTATCGCTCCCAGATTTCATGTAGGGGTTCATTAGGTTCTTGTTTAAAGGCTAAGATCTCATCCCTCAATGCTGCCATATGACCCGGTGAGAAAAACTTGGCTATAAACTTTTCTGTCAACTCATCCCACGTATGTATGGAGTGGGTGGGTAGCCTCTCGAGCCAGTACAAAGCTTTCTCTGTAAGTGAAAATGGGAAAAGTCTCAATCTCAGAGCGTCCTCCAACACGTTCGTCTGCTTGCTCCCCCAACATGTGTCTACAAAACCCTTTAGATGCTTGTATGCGTTCTGAGGAGGAGCTCTAGTGAAAAAGTCCCTTTGCTCCAATACGGTCAGCATGACATTTGTAATTTGAAAATTTCCCGCCCGAATCTGGGGCGGGACAATTGCACTTGCGTAACCTTCATTGGATAGCACCCGGTGTGCTGCCCGTGGAGGAGGTGGGGGAGGGTTTGGCATGTTGTCATTAGCCTGATGGCCTCTTCTTTGGACTTGAGGTTATAGATTAACCTCATCCTCACCATTGTCATCTACCTCTTACCCCGGAAGAACATGTCCGAGAGAATCATTATGAGCCATTTGGTACCTAAAGCAATTGATACACAAAAATAAGAAAAACAGAAGGAAAGAAAAACAAGGCACACAAATAGTTAGATAGATAGCCAACACCGTCTAACTCCCCGGCAATGGCGACAAAAAGTGATCGAGGTCAAACCTACACCACTATAGAGTAGCGAGGATGGTCGATGCAGTTTTACCCAACAAGGTCGGGATTGATTTCCACAGGGAGTTAATTTGGCTTGGAGTTGGGTATCTAACTAATCTAGATGTGCGTGTTGTTCCTAATTGTACTTCCAAACATTGTTGCGATTGATTCTATTCTAATTTTATACTATTGTATGCTGAGTGTAAGCTAAGTACAATATTTTTGGTGAAAGTTTTCAAGTGTTAAAAAGCACTAGGGAAGTGACTTCTGCCTAGGTGAGTATCTAATGGGTATCAAGAATCTAGGACAAGCTTGTTAGGATTGGGGTCGTGATATAACCATCACACATAAGTGCTCACTCTATACCTCTCGGTAGTTTGAGTGACTTTGCCCGATTTGGCTTTCTCAAGCCCAAATGGGTGTTCATACAACAAGTTAAATTGGCTCAAGTCGGGTATTACTATCTCTAGGTTTAACCCTTTAATTGGGGCTATCGATCTCTTGAGTTCACCCACTTCTTTGTTAGCCTAATTTACCTAGACTTAGTCCCTCTTTCTCAAGAAGAGCCTAAGTCATAAAGGTATGAGTCAGTGTTTGCAACCACTAATTCTACAATTTTAGCATGAATTAAGCTAAATATCACTAACCCATAAACAATTAAGCCTTAAAATTCAAGACCCATTAAATACCCAGACTAGGGTGGGGTCACAACCCTAGCTATGGGGTCTAGCTACTCATAATAACAGCAGAAATCAAAGATAAAGATGAAATATAAGCCATAATATTAAAGTACAAGATGAAAATCTAAAGTTTGAAGGTAAATCTACTCAAAGATTGTCCAAAAAGGGGAAAACGATCCGTTCACGTGCTCTGCTAAAAAACAACTTAACCTAAAATTGATAAAAGGATCTATTTATACTAGGCTGAAAATTCCAGTAAAAAATGCCCTTGCGGAGGTTTCGCGAACGCGTAATTCTGACCACTTCTGCGCTTGGGCTTTCGCGACCGCGTAATAGTGATCGTGGTCCGCATTTCTTCATATATGGGCCTAGGTAGATATTCGTTTCGAGGACCGCGTAATGTTCACCGCGTCCGCGTGAGATTCCTCTTCGGCCGCGGACCGCCTTCTTTATTTATGCCTATCTTGCAAAGTATCTAACCTCGATAAACATTGTCCGCTAAATTCCAACCGCGGTCGTGCCAGTCACTTCGCGGTCGCGTCTTTCTGCCACACTCATCGCTCAATTTTAGTGCTCAAACACAGCCTCTCTCAATCTCTATTTCGCGGTCCGCGGAATAATGACCGCCTCAGCGATGATAATTTTGCGACCGCCCTTTTCTATCGCGGTCTGCGTTCCACAGTATTAGTCCAGACTTGGTTTATTGTCAAGTTTGACTCCTTTATGAGTTGTTTATGGCTTCTTTGGCTCATTTCGAACAAGACCCTGCAAGCAAGCACATTAAGTTAGTTTCCGGGAATACTTTCACGCATTTTTAGCCTAAAACCTAAGTAAAAGAGAGCAAATAATAGGCTAAAATCCCTACTTATCAGTGATCGCGTGGAGGAGTCCGCGATCACGTAGGTCTGTGAAGTTGTGCATCGCGATCGCGTAGAGTAAAAACCCGGGCAGTGAGTTTAAGTTCCATTTTTGACGGATTTGAGCTCGGAAAGAGGCGAGTTTTGGGAGATTTTCAGAGAAAACAACGGGGTAAGTTTTTTTAACTCAATATTGGTTAAATTACCCGGATCCATGGCTATTTTTATCATTTAATGGGTGAATTAAGTTGGGAAACATTTAGAAAACCTCTTGGTTTAAATTGAAGATTTAAGGGTCGAGTTGAGGTCGAATTTCGGTAAATTTGGTATGGTTAGACTCGTGGTTGAATGGGCTTTCGGATTTTATAACTTTTGTCGGGTTACGAGATGTGGGACCCACAGGCAAATTTTTAATTAAATTTCAGATTTTTATGGTAAATTAGTATTTCCTTATGGAGTTAATTCCAATAAACTTTGTTGACTGAATTGAATTATTTATGGCTAGATTCGAGGCGTTTGGAGGCCAATTCACGATGAAAAGACATTGCAGAATAATAATTTCACGGCTTGAGGTAAGTAACAATTTTAAATTTGGTCCTGAGAGTATGAAACCCCGGATTATGTGTTATGTGAGTGGTTTTGAGGTGACGCACATGCTAGGTGACGGGCGTGTGGCCGTGCACCGTAGGAATTGTGACTTGGTCAAATTCCATGAAATTGTGTAGTTGAATTATCTGTTGATATCCGTACACTCTCTATGTGATAGGGAAAACTTGAGTTACGACACGTACAAAAAATGATGTTTAGACATATGCTGTTATTATTGGTATCCACTGGGGTCATTTTTGTGGTTGAATAATATGTTCAAATTGTAATTTTTCACTCAGTCATGTTTATTCATTTTATATCATACATTAGTCTCTCTTATTTATTATTGATGCATCATATCACTATTTTTGGGCTGCTTATCATGATTTCTGAGAGGTCGATGACTGAGTGAGATCGATGGCCTAATTGTGAGAATATTTATGGATCGGGCTGCACGCCGCAACATGTTTATTGATTTATGCCATCATTGACTTGATACAGCGCTCGGGCTGAAGGAGCCCTTCTGAAGTTTGTACACACCTCCAGTGAGCGCAGGTACCTACTGAGTGCGAGTGCCGAGTGATGTGTGGCTGTGAGGAAAGAGTGACTGTGAGGAAAGAGTGATTGTGAGGTCAGAGTGAATGGGAGGACTGAGTGACTGTTACTCTAGGAGGATGCATTGATTTCATTATTTGATGCATTTCAGATGCCATATATCACTATTTTGAAGATTTTTGGAAAAATATTATTTTCAGTTTCAGTCAAACTTGATATGAAATTTCAGTGAAATCTTAAATGTTGAACTTGCGAGCATGCCTACTCTTTTATATTGTAAATTACTGTATTTGGACTTAGCTGAGAAGCTCGTCACTACTTTCAGTTCTTTATTTATTATTGTTACTTACTGAGTTGGTTGTACTCATACTACACCCTACACTTCGTGTGCAGATCCAGGTGATCCTGGATACAATGAGTGTTGATTCCTCCGCACAATTGAGTTTTCGAAGATTTTGAGGTAGCTGTCATGTTTCGCAGACCTAGTCTCTCCTTCCATATCTCCTTGTTCACTGTATTTGGTCTTAGACTATTATAGACAGTATTTTCCAGACTTGTAATGTATAGATGCTCATGTACTTAGTGACACCAGATTTTGGGAGTGTTTGTATCGGTATTTGTGAGACTTTTGGGTTGTGTTTAGAAATTATATTTTTAAACTTAAAAGAAATTTTGGTTTAGTATGATGGTCGGCTTGTCTAGTATCGAGATAGGCGCCATCACGATAGGTTAGGATTTTGGATCGTGACACATGCATATTTATGTATACCTGTGTGTGAGATACATGCGTGATACATGTGTCGCAGAAGAATTTTTTGAACTCAATTTAGTTGTGAATTTTGATACCAAACCAGTCCAAATCACCTCCAATCTTTCTCAAATTTTGTATATTGACTTATCTATATGTTTTCAATGAATTTCAACTATACCCATTGAAAAAGGTCCTTTTTGCTTAGATCTTTGAAATATTGTATATATATATATAATTTCTTGTATTCCATCACCTTATTTGCTACCTTATCCATGAAATTTCCTTTCCGTCTTGATTCTAATGTTGCTAATCACGCTTAAAAATATGAAGGAGATTTTTGCGTGCGATTTCTTGAGAGAAAGAACCTTATTTATTTGGTTTTTCAATTTTTATATGTGATTGGCTAGTTCTAGTAAGTCTATGACTAATAGTTATAGGTTGGTAAGTTGAGATTAATTTGGGATATTTCTGTAAGTTTCCCTTTAGTCTTTTACCTATATCATTTTTGTGGATGATGGATTCTGCCCTTCTTTAATAAAACATATAGTTGGTGAAATAACTTGTTACTTGAATTCCCCAGAAAAGCTCAAAAAGAATTTGGGCTTTTTTCATTTTTGGCATGCGTCAGAAACTATTTGAATTCGGGGAGTTTTATTTTAGGGAACGGGGTTCTAAAAGTTAAAATGACTGGTTGGGTCATTACACATATAGTCAGACGGATCTGTTTTGACATGGAGGACCAAAACACATGGTCCTACAAAATACATCGAATGCTTGAATGTTTACATGTTCCTTTGATATATCAACTAGACATTATACCAGACATCGTAAATAAGGATTTGTTGATTCTCCAAGAAAATGAAAGCCCAAGAAGAATCCCTATAGTAGTAGACGTAGTCCATTGTCGTCCTCAAGAAATTCTGAATCCTTACCGAGATTATCATGGGGAAGCAGACGAGGATGAGATCGCGTTGATAGAGCAAACTGTAAACTTACCCTCATTTGATCTAGAGACTGAGGTTGTGCCTATTCCTGCCTCGAGGCATGCAGTTGAAGCATTAGAGAAGGTGTACCGACCCAACATGTCGTTTCGACTTTTAGAACCCCGTTCCCCTAAATAAAACTCCCCGAATGTGTTTTTAATGATTTATGACTTGCGGGGATGGTTGGTTCGGGATTTGAAAGTGTTTGGGTTGAAATCAAAATACTTGGTTCCTTAAGTTAGCCTTAAAAGGGCAAATTTGACTTCGGTAAACACTTTGAGAAAGCGACCCCGGAATCGGGATTTTAAGATTCTAGCAAGTTCGTATGTTAATAAGTGAACGAGTCATATTATAAGTGATGTAGGGCCTATGGAGAGCCCTAAGTCTTAATCAAGTTGGAAATTACATGATAGAATAAAGTTCCAAATAAGTACACACAAAAACTTAAATTTGGACGAGCATGCCTATATATATAAGGAGTTATATGGTGGACAACCTATCAAACGAAAGATCTTCGAGTCTAGTTTCTAAGGCTTTCTACCGTTCGTCATTTGGATATGTCTACAAGGACTTATGGACGTTTTAGTAAATGGTGTCCAGTAGGGCAAAACTTGAAATACGAGATACAACCTGCACAGCGCAAGGTACAACTCGCTGAAGCACCTGTGCCTTTATAAGGCAGTCACGGGCAGCAGCCATTTTTGGGGATTTTCTTGAGCTAGGGATTGGTTCTTTCATGGTGGATTCGACCTTGGGGACTACTTAAGAATACAAGGTGAGTTTTTTTGGATATTTTAAGTTAATAATATCCTATTAACACTAGTATTAACATCCTTCAATCTTTGAAATTCCTAGAAATCTTTCAAGTTGTTCAAGAATACCAAATTTCTCAAGCATTGGAATTTCAAGGAAAAGCTTCAAGAAGGTAATACTAATGATTCAAGCTTATTTCTTATGAGTCGGTGAGAGTAATTCTAATATTTGTTTCAAGTTGTTATGGTTGAATAGTTGATATCATAAACTCTAGTTCATGGCATGAATAGTGTTCTTGAGAAAATGAGGGAAAGATTAATAGTGTTCTTAGAAATGAAATTAAAGGATGCAATGAACCTATGGAATCATATTCTTGCTTAGTTAGAAGTATTCAACTAAATAATCACCAAATTGAATATTTTGGAAATGTTGGTTAAGGAAGATGATGAATAGTAATTTGGCGGTGTTGGAGAATTAATGTAGTATCATTGATGACTTTAAATGGGTATTGAATGATAAGAGTGGAGTTGAATGTGCTAGTAAGTGAACCTATTAGACGATTTGAGCCAACTTGAGACCCATAAATAGATATTGATAAATATTTTTGAGTCATATTTTGATTATAATTGGGATTGTAATTGTAGATATCAATTTGTTGGTGGCGTATGAGCATTTTACTCAATGTTACGATGTCGGAGGAGGATTAAAAGCTTGTAAATGTTAATAAAGCGAAAGCGAGTTTTGGAGCGTTGGGCATCGGTCGAGTTATTTGAAAGGCTTGGGAGCCGGCTATGGAACTTCGGAGCGAGGTAAGTCTCTTGTCTAATCTTGTAGGGGGAATTTACGCCATAGGTGATTAAATTAGTAATGGTTGCTAATTGTGGAGGCTACGTACGCACGAGGTGACGAGAGTCCGTGCGTACCTACTATTAATGCTAAAGTCCGGGTAGTTTAGGACACAAAGCATGAATTACTTGTGTAAATTATATTCTTCATTTAATTAAATTATTTGATATATAAATTGTGAATTGTTAGGAAATATAATAAAGATGAAAATCTCATATGCTTAATTTTCTGTTTAAATTAATTAACTGTTTAAAGAAATTGTTCATCCTCCCGAATTTATCTTATAATGAATATACTCTTCTTCCGGAGGTACATAAGAAAATGTCCTCCTTTCTTGTGGAGCGGGCTGAACGCCTCGGCAGGATAGATGCATCTATGGATCGCGCCGCACGTCCCTCGGCAGTGTACACGAAACTCTGGATCGGGCCGTAAGACCTCGGCAGAAATCGTTCTTAATAATAATAATAATTACACGATACTTGGACAATTTATTTCAACTTGTAAAGCTATTTGATAAATTGGAAATTTATTGAAATTGAAGTGCAGCTTGTATAGCTATTTAATAATTGGAAATTTATTGAAATTGAATTGCAGCTTGTAAAGCTATTTGATAAATTAGAATTTTTATTGAAATTGAATGATTTAATTAATAGATTAGAAATTATTTGAATTGATGGAATTTAATTAATATATTGAGAATTATTGGAATTGAAGGAATTTAATTACCTCTGCTGGTACAATAAAATTATTGTTAACTCTGTGAATAACGTTAATATAAATATTTCTATTTTCATGATTATTTAATATTATTGGCCCATAGTGAGTGTCATAGTCGGCCATCTCATCTCTACCTCTTCGAGA
Organism: Nicotiana tabacum; assembly: GCF_000715075.1. Classification (NCBI taxonomy): domain Eukaryota; kingdom Viridiplantae; phylum Streptophyta; class Magnoliopsida; order Solanales; family Solanaceae; genus Nicotiana; species Nicotiana tabacum. Next base: position 11,860,406 of record NC_134097.1, on the reverse strand, counting down.
TTAGGCTTGATACTTACTGGGTACACGTTATTTTCGTACTCATACTGCACTTGCTACATATTTTATTGTGCAGGTACATATATGTATAGCGGCCTTGTGGGCGCAGAGGTGTGGTTAAAAATTGTGGGGAAATAGGTGAATTGCATTCTATATTACGATCCGCAACTAATAGAGTCTCCTTTAGAGTTATTATATTTTCTTGTCTAATTTGTATTCTAGACAGATGCTATATTTTATTTTAATTCTCTAGTAAATGCTCATGCACTTGTGACACTGGATTTTGGGATGATTATGGGTTGCACTGTATTGGAAATTTTTAAAGATATTAGTACGTATTTGGTAAATGTCATCTTCTGCTATTTAATTGAGGGGAACAACTATGACTTCAAAAATATTAAAATGAGAATTTATTTAGTATTTATTGTTGGCTTGTCTGACAATGGTGTCCGATGCCATCACGACCTATAGATGAAAGCCCTATTTACCATTACTCGACTTGCGTGTGCAGTCCGTAAAAAATTTCCGAAAAGTTTTCAGGTGAAAAATGGATTAAAATATGAATTAGATATTTAAAACATAACTGAGTTGACTTTGGTCAACATTTTGAGCAAACGGACTCGGATCAGTATTTTGACAGTTCTGATAGGTCTGTATCGTGAATTGGGACTTGGGCATATGCCCGGAACCAAATTCCGAGGTCCCTAGCCCGAGATATGGAATTTTGATGAAAAATTTAAAGTTTGAGTTCAAATAGTGACCGGATGTCGAATTATGTGCAAATGACCCCGGAATAGAATTTTGATGATTCCAACAGCTCCGTATGATAATTTTGGAGTTAGGAGCGTGATCGGAATTTTATTTGGAAGTCCGTAGTGAAATTAGGCTTGAAATGGCTACAATAGGAATTTAAAGTTTGAAAGTTTGACCGGGGAGTTGACTTTTTGATATCGGGGTCGGAATCCAGTTTTGAAAATTTTCACAGCTCCGTTATGTCATTTATGACTTGGGTGCAAAATTTAAAGTCAATCGGACTTGATTTGATAGGTTCCGGTGTTGTTTGTAGAAATTAGAAATTTCAAAGTTCATTCGGCTTGAATTGGGGTGTAATTCATGGTTTTAGCATTTTTTGAGGTGATTTGAGGATTCGACTAAGTTCGTATGATGTTTTAGGACTTGTTGGTATATTTGGTTGAGGTCCCGAGGGCCTCGGGTGAGTTTCGGATGGTTAACGGATCAAGAATTGAACTAGAACAGCTGCTGCAATTTTCTTCTGATGGAAATTTTGCTTCTGCCCAGAAATCGAGGCCAGATCGAGCTTAGGGTCGAGGGCCACGATCGAAGCCCAGATGGAGCTCAGGATCGAGGTCCACGATTGAAGCCATGATCGAGCCCAGAGTCAAGGGCCACGATCGAAGCCATGAGCGAGCCCAGGGTCGAGGGCCACGATCGAAGCCCGGGTCGAACTCATAATCGAAGGCCATGACCGAGACCCATGATCGAGGCCCATGATCGGACTCCCATGATCGAGGTCCAGGATCGAACTCTCATGATCGAGGTCCAGGATCGGACTCCATGATCGAGGTCAGCCTGGACAGATCCGTAAGTTATAAAAATAGGAGGGTTTCGCCCCATTCGCCATTTTTAACAACTTGGAGCTTGAGCAGAGGCGATATTTGATATATCTTCAAGGAAAAACATTAGGGTAAGGGTTCTTAACTCAATCTTGGTTAGATTACCCGAATCCATCACTGTTTTTAACACTTAATTGGTGATTTAAGTTGGAAAATTTTGAAAAACCCTCTTGGATAGATTTGTCGATTTGAGGGTCGAATCGTTATTGGAATTTAGTCATTTTGGTATGGTTAGACTCGTGGTTGAATAGGCATTCATACTTCGTAACTTTCGTCGGATTCCGAGATGTGGGCCCCACGGGCCATTTTTGAATTAATTTCGAATTTTTATTGAAAAGTGTAGTATTTTCTTATAGAATTAATTCTACAATTTTTGTTGACTGTATCGAATTAATTATGACTAGATACGAGTCGATCAGAGTCGGAAAATCGAGGAAAAAGCATAATACTTGATTAAATTGGAGCAAGTCGAGGTAAGTGACTTGTCTAACCTTGTGTAAGGAAAATTTTCCCTAGGATTGATATTAATGTAATTTTTGAATTGTGTTGAAAATCGTGTACACGAGGTGACGAGTGTGTACACGGGCTAAATTTGAAGAATTATATTTTTAAATTGTGTAAATCATTGTTGTTCATTTATTAAAATATTCTATGTTGTTATATTCTTCATCATTGATTAAATGTTTATATTTTAAATTTGTTTGATCTTCTCCTGCTAATTGTTTTATCTGTTTAGTTGGAACTTGGTTTCTTTTATTCGGTGCATTTTTTTCAGGTTGATTTTCTCTAAATTAAACATTATTAATGTGAAGTATTCGGTATTTTTAAACTTGATATTGAAGCAACGTGTTAAAGAATTTAAAATATTATTTTCCTGAATTATTTACTCCTGAATATTTTTTTATAAGATTTCCGTACTGATTATGATGGAGCAGTGAGCTCTTTATTGTGGAAAAATATTGTTGTTGAATTATTTTGGCAAGTTAAATTATTTGAGCACTTGAGGTGCAAATTGTGATATATTGTGATATTGATACGCATGCGGTGGTATAAGGTCTGGGTGTTAAAATGCATGCAGTGAGATAAGGGTGGCTTGATACGCGTGGCTAGTAGGGGTAACTACTAGAAGTCATGCGGTGTGATAAGGGTGGCTAAAATGCGGGATGCTAATTCGGGAAAAATATTTTCTTTAAATAAATTGTGAAGGCTCCCGCAGTGGTATAAGGAAATGAGATATTGTGAATTTATTTATGATTTGGGACTACGAGGCGGTACCTCGATAGTGCCCTTGTTGATATTGATTTATGGCCATAGTTGCTTTCGATTAATTGTTGTGATTTTCATAAAGTTGAAGAAAATTCTGTTTTGATTCCACGAGATATTATTTGCAATTATTTGGTGTCATTAAATGTGTCATACTATTTGATTCTCTTCCAATGTCATTTTATTTTACTACATTGATAAACATTTTACCATGCCATTATTATATTCTAGTAGGGCCTCACCTGACTTCGTCACTACTCTACTGAGGTTAGGCTTGGCACTTACTGGGTACCGTTGTGGTGTACTCATACTATGCTTCTGCACATCTTTTTGTGCAGATCCAGGTACATCTTACCAGTTTAGACGTCAGTGAAGCTACCTGTGCTCGGAGACTTCGAGGTATATCTGCCAGCGTCCGCAGACTCCGGAGTCCCCTTCTATCATTTTATGTTGCTTCCTTATTTTTCTTTAGACCTTGATACATAGAATTATTGAGAATAAATTTTAGAAGCTTGTGACTTATTCTCTACCGGGTTTTGGGAGTTGCAATTATTTGAATTGTAGTTTATTTATTTCAGATATTTATGATTATTCCGCATTGATAGGCTTACCTAGTCTTAGAGACTAGGTGCCATCACGACCTCCTACGGAGGGAATTTGGGATCGTGACAAGTTGGTACCAGAGCACTAGGTTCATAGGTGTTATGAGTCACAAGCAGGTTTAGTAGAGTCTTGCGGATCGGTACGGAGACGTCTGTACTTATCTTCGAGAGGCTATGGAACTGTTAGGAAATATTCACTTCTTTTATTCCTTATCGTGCGCCTTTGTTGATTTCAAAGTTCCAAACAATTGTCTTTCTATTCTCTCACAGATGGTGAGGACACGCAAAACTGGATCTGATGATTAGACACCCGTGCCGCCTGTTGGAGCCGCAAGAGGCCGGGGTCGGGCAGAGGCCGAGCCAGACCACGTGGTGCAGCCAGAGCACCTTTACGAACTGCTGCACCAGAGCCACCAGTAGCTCCAGTTGGAGAGCAGGCACTTGAGATGCCTGTTACTACCCCTGCACTTCAGGAGACTCTTGCCCAGTTTTTGAGCATGTTTGGCACTTTAGCTCAGGCAGGATTAATTCCACTTGCTCCTACCACATCTCAGGCTGGGGGAGGAGCGCAGACTCCCGCCACCCGTATTCCAAAGCCACGTGCCCAAGTTGACCATGCCCCAGAGGTTATACCAGTGCAACCAGTTGTCCCAGTTCGGCCTGATATTAGGACAACAGTTTCAGAGGGGAGCAGCTCAGGCTCGAGATGTATAAGAAGTACCACCCTCCCACTTTTAGCGGTTTAGCTTCAGAGGATGCTCAGGATTTTTTGGAGGAATGTCACCGTATCCTTCGTACTATGGGTATTGTGGATTCCAGTGGGGTTTCTTTCACGACATTCCAGTTTAGAGTAGCAGCCTACCAGTGGTGGCGGGCATATGAGTTGGATAGTCCCGTTGAGGCATCTTCACTCACTTGGACTCAATTTTCGGATATGTTCTTAAGGGAGTATGTTCCTCAGAGTCTTAGGGATGCATGGCGCGCAGAGTTTGAGCAGTTGCGCCAGGGTTCTATGACCGTGTCAGAGTATGAGGTCTGATTCAGTGATTTGGCTAGGCATGCACCAGCCTTAGTTGCTATTGTTCGAGAGCGGGTTCACAAATTTATTGTGGGTCTTCACCCTAGTATCAGATACAATATGTCCCGACAGCTAGAGATGGACATCACGTACCAACAGGTGGTGTCAATTGCTAGAAGATTGGAAGGTATGCAGACACGGGAGAGGGAAGAGAGGGAAGCTAAGAGACCCCGAGATTCTGGAACATATAATAATTCTCGTGCCCCAGTTGCAGCCCGTCATGGTAGAGGTTATGTGAGCCATCCTATTCATTCAGCACTTCCAGCTTCCAGTGCTATTCTGACTACTCCCAGACCTCAGGTTCCATATTATGCACCACCAGTGTCTTTTGTACCTCCTGTACGGGATGCTTTCAGCAGACAGTCTAGTCGATTAGGCCCGAGCCAGTCCCAACAGCCACGTCCTCCGAGGGCTTGTTTTGAGTTTGGTAACACTCATTATATTATGAGAGATTACCCCAGATTTAGGAGGGGTGCACCTCCACAAATTTCTCAGGCCCCACCTATTCCACAAGGTCCTGATTACTGCACCAATTTCCACTCCACCTGCACAGCCAGCTAGAGGTGGAGGTCGGACAGGTAGAGGTCGCCCTAGAGGGGGAGGCCAGGCCAGATATTATGCCCTTCCTGCTAGGATAGATGTCGTGGCATCTGATTCGGTTGTCACATGTATTATTCTAGTCTGTCATAGAGATGCATCAGTTTTATTTGATCCAGGCTCCACTTATTCTTATGTGTCATCTTATTTTGCCCTGTATTTGGGCGTATCACGTGATTACTTGAGTTCTTTTGTTTATATATCTACACTCGTGGGTGAATCTATTATTGTGGACCATGTGTATCGGTCGTATTTAATTGTTATCAGTGGTTTTGAGACCAGAGCTGATTTATTATTGCTAAGTATGGTGGATTTTGATATTATTTTGGGCATGGACTGGTTGTCGCCCTATCACGCTATTCTTGATTGTTATGCCAAGATGGTGACATTGGCTATGTCGGGTCTACTACAGCTAGAGTGGAGAGGTACCTCGGATCATGTTCCTAGCAGGGTTGTTTCATTTCTTAAAGCTCAACGAATGGTTGAGAAAGGGTGTGATGCGTATCTGGCCTATGTGAGAGATGTTAGTATTGATACTCCTACTGTAGAGTCAGTTCCTGTAGTAAGGGATTTTCCTGATGTATTTCCAGCAGATCTTCCGGGTATGCCACCCGACAGGGATATTGATTTTGGTATTGATTTATTACCGGGTACTCAGCCCATTTCTATTCCATCATACCGTATGGCCCCAACAGAGTTGAAAGAATTAAAAGAACAGTTACAGGAATTTCTTGATAAGGGTTTCATTTGGCCTAGTGTATCGCCGTGGGGTGCTCTTGTCTTATTTGTAAAGAAGAAGGATGGTTCTATGCGGATGTGTATTGATTATCGCCAGTTGAACAAGGTTACAGTGAAGAACAGGTATCCATTGCCACGTATTGATGGCTTATTTGATCAGCTTCAAGGTGCCAGGGTATTCTCTAAAATTGACTTGCATTCATGCTATCATCAGTTGAAGATTCGGGAGCCAGATATTCCGAAGACTGCTTTCAGGACTCGGTACGGTCATTACGAGTTCCTTGTGATATCATTTGGGCTGACCAATGCCCCAGCAGCATTTATGCACTTAATAAATACTGTATTTCAGCCCTATCTTGATTCCTTCATCATTGTGTTTATTGATGACATTCTGGTGTATTCCCGGAGTCAGGAAGATCATGAACAGCACCTGAGGACTGTGCTTCAGATTTTGAGAGAGAAAGGAAGTTATATGCAAAATTTTCAAAGTGTGAATTCTGGTTTTATTCAGTGAGATTTTTGGGTCATATAGTTTCGTGCGAGGGGATCAAGGTAGATCCAAAGAAGATTGAAGCAGTGCAGAGTTGGTCCAGACCGTCCTCAGTTACGGAAATCCAGAGTTTCCTTGGTTTGGCTGGGTATTATCGTCGATTTGTAAAGGGTTTCTCTTATATTGCTGCATCTATGACCAAATTGACTCAGAAGGGTGCTCCGTTCAGGTGGACTGAGGAATGTGAGGAAAGCTTCCAAAAGCTCAAGACAGCTTTGACTACAGCCCCAGTATTGGTATTACCTACAGGTACATGATCTTATACTGTGTATTGTGACGCGTCGCATATTGGTCTCGGCGCAGTGTTGATGCAAGATGATAGGGTGATTGCTTACGCATCCAAACAGTTAAAGGTGCATGAAAAGTATTATCATGTACATGACCTGGAGTTAGCAGCTATTGTTCATGTATTAAAATTTTGGCGGCATTATTTTTACGGTGTCCATTGTGAAATCTACACCGATCACCGGATTCTACAACATCTGTTTAAATAGAAGGATCTTAATTTGCGGCAGCGGAGATGGTTGGAGTTGCTTAAGGATTATGATATCACCATTCTCTATCATCCGGGGAAGGCCAATGTGGTGGCCGATGCCTTGAGTCGTAAGGCGGAGAGTTTGGGCAGCTTAGCATATTTACCGGTAGCAGAGAGGCCTTTAGCCATGGATGTTCAGGCCTTGGCCAACCAGTTTGTTAGATTGGATGTTTCCGAGCCGAGTCGGATTTTGGCTTGCGTGGTTTCCCAGTCTTCACTTTATGATCGTATCAGGGAATGTCAGTATGATGACCCCCATCTGCTTGTCCTTAAGGATACAGTTCAGCACGGTGATTCCAAGAAAGTCACTATTGGAGAAGACGATGTACTATGTGTGCCTAATGTGGACGGCTTGCATGAGTTGATTCTCCAGGAGGCTCACAGTTCGCGGTACTCCATTCATCCAGGTGTTGCGAAGATGTATCAGGACTTGAGATAGCACTATTGGTGGAGGCGGATGAATAAGGACATAGTGGGGTATGTATCTCGGTGTCTAAATTGTCAACAGGTATAATATGAGCATCAACGACCGGGTAGATTACTTCAGAAGTTAGAGATTCCAGAATGGAAATGGGAGCGGATCACTATGGATTTCGTTGTTGGGCTCCCATGGACTCAGCGGAAGTTGGACGCAGTTTGGGTGATTGTGGATAGGCTGACCAAATCAGCTCATTTCATTCCTGTTATTACTACTTACTCTTCAGAGCAGCTGGCTCAGGTATATATTCGCAAGATTGTCAGACTTCACGGTGTACCAGTATCTATCATCTCTGACCGGGGTACATAGTTTACCTCACGATTTTGGAGGGCAGTACAGCGTGAGTTGGGTACCCGGGTAGAGTTGAGTACAACATTTCACCCTCAGACGGACGGGCAGTCTGAACGCACTATTCAAATCCTAGAGGATATGCTCCGTGCGTGTGTGATAGATTTTGGGGGTGCTTGGGAACAGTTCTTACCACTTGCAGAGTTTGCTTACAACAACACTTACCAGTCAAGCATTCAGATGGCTCCGTATGAGGCCTTGTATGGTAGGCGGTTCCCGTCTCCAGTGGGTTGGTTCGAACCAGGCGAGGCTAGACTTTTAGGTACAGACTTGGTTCAGGATGCCCTAGAAAAGGTTAAGTTGATTCAGGATCGACTTCGTACAGCCCAATCTAGACAGAAGAGTTATGCGGATCGGAAGGTTCGTGATGTTGCATTCATGGTTGGTGAGCGGGTATTGCTCCGGGTTTTGCCTATGAAGGGTGTAATCAGGTTCGGGAAGAAGGGCAAGTTGAGCCCTAGGTATATTTGGCCTTTTGAGATTCTTGAGAGAGTTGGAGAGGTGGCTTACAGACTTGCACTACCACCTAGTCTTTCTGTGGTTCATTCGGTATTCCATGTTTCTATGCTTCGGAAATATCACGGCGATCCGTCTCATGTGTTAGACTTTAGTTCGGTTCAGTTGGACAAGGATCTATCTTATGTTGAGGAACCAGTTACAATTTTAGATAGGCAGATTCGAAAGCTGAGGTCAGGAAACATTACTTTCGTAAAGGTTCAGTGGAGGGGTCATCCGGTCGAGGAGACGACTTGGGAGGTCGAGAATGATTTACGCAGCTGTTATCCACACTTATTCACCAGCTCAGGTACTTTTTCTAACTCCGTTCGAGGACGAACGTTTGTTTTAGAAGTGGAGAATGTGATGACCCAAAATATCATGATTAAATTTAATAATTAATTATGTGATCTAAGAACTATTTACCATTACTCGACTTGCGCGTGCAGTCCGTAAAAATTTTTCGGAAAGTTTTCAGGTGAAAAATGGATTAAAATGTAAATTAGATATTTAAAACAAAACGGAGTTGACTTTGGTCAACATTATGAGCAAATGGACTCGGATAAGTATTTTGACAGTTTTGGTAGGTCCGTATCGTGAATTGGGACTCGGGCGTATGCCCGGAACCAAATTCCGAGGTCCCTAGCCCGAGATATGGAATTTTGATGAAAAATTTAAAGTTTGAGGTCAAATAGTGACCGGATGTCGAATTATGTGCAAACGACCCTGGAATAGAATTTTGATGATTCCAACAGCTCCGTATGGTGATTTTGGACTTAGGAGCGTGGTCGGAATTTTATTTGGAAGTCCGTAGTGAAATTAGGCTTGAAATGGCTACAATAGGAATTTAAAGTTTGAAAGTTTGACCGGGGAGTTGACTTTTTGATATCGGGGTCGGAATCCAGTTTTGAAAATTTTCACAGCTCCATTATGTCATTTATGACTTGGGTGCAAAATTTGAGGTCAATCGGACTTGATTTAATAGGTTCTGGTGTTGTTTGTAGAAATTAGAAATTTCAAAGTTCATTAGGCTTGAATTGGGGTGTAATTCATGGTTTTAGCATTTTTTTGAGGTGATTTGAGGATTCGACTAAGTTCGTATGATATTTTAGGACTTGTTGGTATATTTGGTTGAGGTCCCGAGGGCCTCGGGTGAGTTTCGTTGGAAATTTTGCTTCTGCCCAGAAATCGAGGCCAAATCGAGCTTAGGGTCGAGGGCCACGATCGAAGCCCAGATCGGGCTCAGGATCGAGGGCCACGATCAAAGCCATGATCGAGCCTAGGGTCGAGGGCCACGATCGAAGCCCGGGTCAAACTCATAATCGAAGGCCATGACCGAGGCCCATGATCGAGGCCCATGATCGGATTCCCATGATCGAGGTCCAGGATCGAACTCTCATGATCGAGGTCCAGGATCGGACTCTCATGATCGAGGTCCAGGATCGGACTCCATGATCGAGGTCAGCCTGGACAGATCCGTAAGTTATAAAAATAGGAGGGTTTCACCCCATTCGCCATTTTTAACAACTTGGAGCTTGAGCAGAGGCGATATTTGATATAACTTCAAGGAAAAACATTGGGGTAAGTGTTCTTAACTCAATCTTGGTTAGATTACCCGAATCCATCACTGTTTTTAACACTTAATTGGTGATTTAAGTTGGAAAATGTTGAAAAACCCTCTTGGATAGATTTGTCGATTTGAGGGTCTAATCGTTATTGGAATGTAGTCATTTTGGTATGGTTAGACTCGTGGTTGAATAGGCATTCATATTTCATAACTTTCGTCGGATTCCGAGATGTGGGCCCCACGGTCCATTTTTGAATTAATTTCGGATTTTTATTGAAAAGTGTAGTATTTTCTTATAGAATTAATTCTATAATTTTTGTTCACTGTATCGAATTAATTATGACTAGATACGAGTCGATCGGAGTCGGAAAATCGAGGAAAAATCATAATACTTGATTAAATTGGAGCAAGTCGAGGTAAGTGACTTGTCTAACCTTGTGTAGGGGAAATTTTTCCTAGGATTGATATTAATGTGATTTTTGAATTGTGTTGAAAGTCGTGTACACGAGGTAACGAGTGTGTACACGGGCTAAATTTGAAAAATTATATTTTTAAATTGTGTAAATCATTGTTGTTCATTTATTAAAATATTCTATGTTGTTATATTCTTCATCATTGATTAAATGTTTATATTTTAAATTTGTTTGATCTTCTCCTGCTAATTGTTTTATCAGTTTAGTTGGAACTTGGTTTCTTTTATTCTGTGCATTTTTTTCAGGTTGATTTTCTCTAAATTAAACATTATTAATGTGAAGTATTCGGTATTTTTAAACTTGATATTGAAGTAATGTGTTAAAGAATTTAAAATATTTTTTTCCTGAATTATTTACTCCTGAATATTTTTTTATAAGATTTCCGTACTGATTGTGATGGAGCAGTGAGCTCTTTATTATGGAAAAATATTGTTGTTGAATTATTTTGGCAAGTTAAATTATTTGAGCACTTGAGGTGCAAATTGTGATATATTGTGATATTGATACGCATGCGTTGGTATAAGGTCTGGGTGTTAAAACGCATGCGGTGATATAAGGGTGGCTTGATACGCGTGGCTAGTAGGGGTAACTACTAGAAGTCATGCGGTGTGATAAGGGTGGCTAAAACGCGGGATGCTATTTCGGGAAAAAAGATTTCTTTAAATAAATTGTGAAGGCTCCCGCGGTGGTATAAGGAAATGAGATATTGTGAATTTATTTATGATTTGGGACTACGAGGCGGTACCTCGATAGTGCCCTTGTTGATGTTGATTTAGGGCCATAGTTGCTTTCGATTAATTTTTGTGATTTTCATAAAGTTGAAGAAAATTCTGTTTTGATTCCACAAGATATTATTTGCAATTATTTGGTGTCATTAAATGTGACATACTATTTGATTCACTTCCAATGTCATTTTATTTTACTACATTGATAAACATTTTACCATGCCATTATTATATTCTAGTAGGGCCTCACCTGACCTCGTCACTACTCTACCGAGGTTAGGCTTGGTACTTACTGGGTACCGCTGTGGTGTACTTATACTACGCTTCTGCACATCTTTTTGTGCAGATCTCTTACCAGTTTAGACGTCAGTGAAGCTACCTGCGCTCGGAGACTTCGAGGTATATCTGCCAGCGTCCGCAGACTTCGGAGTCCCCTTCTATCATTTTATGTTGCTTCCTTATTTTTCTTTAGACCTTGATACATAGAAATATTGAGAATAAATTTTAGAAGCTTGTGACTTATTTCTATCGGGTTTTGGGAGTTGCAATTATTTGAATTGTAGTTTATTTATTTCAGATATTTATGATTATTCTACATTGATAGGCTTACCTAGTCTTAGAGACTAGGTGCCATCACGACCTCCTACGGAGGGAATTTGGGGTCGTGACAATTATTGGCTTGTCTGACAGCGGTGTCTGACGCCATCAAGACCTATAGGTGAAATTAGGTCGTGACAACATGGTATCAAAGCACTAGGTTCACGTAGGTCTCCCAAGTCATGAGCAAGTCTAGTAGAGTCATGCGGATCGGTATAGAGACGTCTGTACTTATCTTCGAGAGGCTACAAGGCTGTTAGGAATACTTCCCTTTTTGATTCCTCATCGTGCGATTAGATTCCTTTGATTCTTATGCCTTCATTTCCTTCCTACTCAATCTTATTCGATTTGAAGCACTTGTTATAAATTGGGGATCGAGGAAATGTTTAATTGTACTACAGATATAGTATAGGATACTTCTCCTTATGTAATTAATTGGGCTATTGTCATCGCCTTACGAAAGGACGCTCTATCATTTCAAATTAAGTATCAGTACTACTTAAGGTTTTGAGATTTGGCATTGATTGTTATGACGATTCGTGCATTGTTATCGCACAATGTTTATGAAATGGAAAAAAAATGTTTGTCTATGTGTCGGGGGAGTAAATGACTTGAAAGAAGGTTTTCTCAGTACATGATTCATAGGTTCCATATTTTAATTCCAGCGGAGAAAAGGCAATCGGACAATGAATGTTCAGGTTTGGGGTTGATGGAGTAACGAAGCTTGATATTTTCGAGTGTGGTAGAGTTCTCAATTTTGATGTGGTGTCATCGCCTTGTAAAATGCGTTAAGGTTCGCCAGTGTTATGATTTTATTCAACTCACCTTCACGATGGGGTGTTAGGAATTGGTATAGAGGAAGCAGTCATTAGAGATCGCAGTGTGAAGTGATTCAGGATCGAAGCAGCGTTTCTAGTATTGATGTCTCGAGAAGGATGATCGTCAGAAAGGTTTAAAGCTGGTAATGATTTATTGGTTCAAGTGCTATAGAGACGGATTTTGAGTTAAGGCAATGACTGGGAATTGAAGGATGAGGAAGGACATGTGGAAGGTGCCTTGTGGTGGTTAGGTTCCGAAAATGTCAAGTGTAAGAAAACAAAAGCAGAGTAGTTACTTAAAGGAGATGGTTGACCAAAGTGGGAGAGTGGCAAGGTAGCACATGGGTTACGTGATAGGATGATTACATGTCTTGAGGAACGTTTGGAGTGATTTGGGATGTAAAATGGGCAGTGACTAGGTCTATGGACTTAAGTTGTAATATTAACTGCTATATTGAGGAAGATTGGATACAAAAGGAGGGAGTTGCTTGATATGAAGAATGATACAACATGACTTTGGATTGTAATGTATTGTAGCACCGCTAGTTGACGGCCATGAGGAGTGAACGGACTGGTGCAGCTGGTGAATGAGCTCGGACTTAGGGTGATCTACTGATTTCGTAGTAATTGCACCCAATGCAGCGATGTTGGAATATGTTAGCATGTAATTTCTACATTTAGCTTATCTCATGTGAGCAGGTTAGCGGTCGTGTGGTGTTGACGAAGCTTCTATGAAGAATTTTACTAGCTACCCGGTAAGAGATTTAATATGTAAATATGGCTAGTGGTTCAAAGTGTTTATTAAAGGTTAATAGAATAATTTCGAGAAATTTGGCAAGTTGCGTGTGCAGGATCATGCCGATGATGAAGAAAGAATCTCGGTGGATTCTAGAATTTTGTAATTTGTAGCTTCAAGCTAAGTGGGAGAGACCCACTGCCTATGATTGGATTGTGTAGTGTCAACTTGTGCAATTTTTAGTTATCGGTGTATTGGTGGGCCATTACGACTAAGGAAAGAAAACATCATTGGTAATTTGAGCAAAGGATTTGGGGAATGTGTGCCATATTTGGCCTTATCAATTCATATTCAGGTTTGTGGGAAGACTTAGAGTTTATGCTTCGTGTAGATGTAATGCACAGGGAGAGTGAGACAGTCGGGTGTTTCCTTGAGTAAGTGTCCATGTGCAAGTAAGGCCTTGGAGTTGATCATGTATGGGAACAAGTCAGAGCAAGTGACTCTCAATAACGGTCCTAGTGGATTCAAAAATTTAAAGTGTGGTGTCTAAGGATATCGAGTCTATAGTATGGTTGAGTATCGAGCTTTTGCAACAGATTATTAAACGGGGCTTGGAGTACTCCACGTTATCTTCAGGTTGTGGTGTAGCATTGGAAATACGGAAGAAAATAACTTCGGATTCATAAAAGAAGTAATAGAATGGGTGTACCCATTGAAGATGTAAAAAGTGCGCACAAGAAGGGATATGAGATAATTAGTGGGTTTTGAAATAGCGTGGTCTCGTGAATTAAGGTCACTTGGGATGAGTGCGGATTTGAGTTCGTGATATAATGAATCGAGCTATTATTATTATTTCTAAGGCAAGTTGAGAGTAAATTAAGAAAAGAAAAAAAAATCGGATCGGCTAACAATTGTTGAATCTGCACGATGGTGGCAATGATCAGTTCCTTCATCGTATTGAATAATGCATGTGATTTGTGGCGGTACGTGCGAGGCTTGAAGACTGCCGTAATTGATTGTATTTTGGAGAAATTCAAGTATTATGACATGTTATGTGTAGAGGGATCCCAGAAGAGTTATGGTGGTTTAGACCACTTCCTAAGGCCGGTATTTTCTACGAATATGGGAATTCGGCCACGTGTTGCAATGGTTCTCTTGAAATGAGTTAAGAAGAAGGTTTCTATATGATGAAGTGTTTAACCTATTAAGTGGTTCGGGATTTATGATGAAATGCTTGTACTCCTGCGCATTGGCGTGATTAAGTGCACTAAGTAGCATGGGATTCTAAAGTTGAGGATTTAAGATTTCTGTTCGGTGTTGACAAGGATGTTATGAGCTCGGATGAGCAGGAAAGGGATTTATATGTTTAAAGTAAGATTGTATTGTTTTTGGCATCATCTAAGGTTGATGTCAGGTGTAAGAGACCTTGTGTATTGATTTATGGATTCTTGATATGCTTTACAGCATTTTGTGTAACCGGTAGCATGTATGTACAGACATGTTACCTGGTGTGGAAGGTCGTGGGAGCATGTCTCACGAAAATATTGTGTAAGAGTGACGTGTAGTCACTTGATTGAGTGAATATTGAAACCAAGTATAAAGATTATGGTAATATCGCTGATTCGAGAATTTATGCCTGGAGGGCGCTTGGTTCATTAGGTTGTGGACTGTGAAAGTTTGTTCCGATTATGACGGCTATTCTTGTCTGTTATGGGAAAAAGGGTTATTATGGATCCTTGAAAGGTTATTAGCATAGACCTTAGAATCGGCTTGAGGTCTGTGGATGGATTTAAATATGAATACGAGCTCTATATCAGGTCGTATGTGTTCATTTCAGCATAAAAGCTCCCTATAGAGGAGTATTCGGACGTTAGATGTCGTTTCGTCGTCGGTTATTTCATGTAATACTATATTGTGCCCTGTGAGTTATGAAACAGCTTGATAAATTCCTTATGTGTTGAGGTTCCGCAGAGCGATGGTGTTATGTGAGCAGGATGGCTCTCGAGATTCAGATCATATGTCACACCTTAGTTGTGCTTGAGTTTTGTAGCGTATGGTGCTGTCAGTCCTTCCAGGGATGATATTATGCATTGAGTGTGCTTGTGTCCGATATTCGGATATTTTGTAGTAATGAGCATTTTAGCTCGGTAAGTATTTCCTTATAGATTCTTTATGTACGGATCGGGTGGCACGCCTCCAAGGGTATGTTTTTTGGATCGGGTTGCACGCCGCAACAGTGTGATGTTGAGTACAGCCCCCTATATTCTATTTTGTGTGTTTTGTGTCCCATTTTCTGAGGAAGGTTCATGACACCTTTTCAGTTGTCTAATTAGTCACGTGGGTCGAGAAATCCTTTCCAGAGTTAGTGTTTCTTATGTATCACAATCGAGTCCGTAACTTATTATCTCATTGTGGCGTCATATGAGGCTTTTTGTTCGTGTCTGAGGTGGTTTATTGCTTGAGCAGCTTATACTTGGTGAGACGAGATTATTAGATTCGGGATTAGTGCGATCGGATTATATGAAGTGTAATAAAGAGAAAATACCATTATTTGGTTATAATGAGGCAATGATTCTTGTAAGAAGGAGAAACTCAATAATTGTTGACTCGGCAGTTGGTTATGAATTTCTACACATTTCTTCCATCGTGGAAGCATTTCAAGAGTTGGAACAGGACTTATATGTATCATGAGGTGTGTTGTGAACATCAGATTCGTGGAATTTTAGCTATTGTTATCAGAGGATGTATTATAGTCATGTGAATGATGCGGTGATGGTCTAAATTCAACAAAGGTATGCAACCCTGTATTGGTGCATCATGTAGTGATAGATACGACATTCATAGGTTGGAAACAGGCATGGTGGAGAATTCTGGATGTTAGAATTGGGCTCTAAGGCTTATTTGCCTAAATAAAGGGGAGAATTTTCAGATTGGCTCGAGTTATTGTGCTCAACTGGGTGTGGTAGCACGGGTAGGTACACAAGGTGTTAAATAATGATTTTGAATAACTTCGAAACACTCCTTAGCACGTTCGAGGACGAACGTATATTTAAGTCGGAGAGAATGTAACGACCCAACCGGTCGTTTCGACTTTTAGAACCTTGTTCCCCTAATTAAAACTCTCCGAATAAGTTTTTAATGATTTATGACTTGCGGGGATGGTTGGTTCGGGATTTGGATGTGTTTGGTTTGAAATCGGAACACTTGGTTCCTTAAGTTAGCCTTAAAAGGGCAAATTTGACTTCGGTCAACACTTTGAGAAAACGACCCCGGAATCGGGATTTTAAGTTTCCAGCAGGTTCGTATGTTAATAAGTGAACGATTCATATTATAAGTGATGTAGGGTCTAAGGAGAGCCCTAAGTCTTAATCAAGTTGGAAATTAGATGATAGACTAAAGTTCCAAATAAGTACACACAAAAGCCTAACTTTGGACGAGCATGCCTATATATATATATAAGGAGTTATATGATGGACAACCTATCAAATAAAAGATCTTCGAGTCTAGTTTCTAACGCTTTCGACCGTTCATCATTTGGATATGTCTACAAGGACTTATGGACGTTTTAGTAAATGGTGTCCAGCAGGGCAAAACTTGTAATACGAGATACAACCTGCACAGCGCAAGGTACAACTCGCGGAAGCACCTGTGCCTTTATAAGGCAGTCACGGGCAGCAGCCATTTTTGGGGATTTTCTTGAGCTAGGAATTGGTTCTTTTATGGTGGATTCGACCTTGGGGACTACTTAAGAATACAAGGTGAGTTTTTTTGAATATTTTAAGTTAATAA
Organism: Nicotiana tabacum; assembly: GCF_000715075.1. Classification (NCBI taxonomy): domain Eukaryota; kingdom Viridiplantae; phylum Streptophyta; class Magnoliopsida; order Solanales; family Solanaceae; genus Nicotiana; species Nicotiana tabacum. The sequence goes on along the minus strand of NC_134097.1, from coordinate 11,843,386 downwards.
CATCCTATTAACACTAGTATTAACATCCTTCAATCTTTGAAATCCCTAGAAATCTTTCAAGTTGTTCAAGAACACCAAATTTCTCAACCATTGGAATTTCAAGGAAAAGTTTCAAGAAGGTAATACTAATGATTCAAGCTCATTTCTTATGAGTCGGTGAGAGTAATTCTAATATTTGTTTCAAGTTGTTATGGTTGGATAGTTGATTTCATAAACTCTAGTTCATGGCACGAATAGTGTTCTTGAGAAAATGAGGGAAAGATAAATAGTGTTCTTAGAAATAAAATTAAAGGATGCAATGAACCTATGGAATCATATTCTTGCTTAGTTAGAAGTATTCAACTAAATAATCACCAAATTGAATATTTTGAAAATGTTGGTTAAGGAAGACGATGAATAGTAATTTGGCGGTGTTGGAGAATTAATGTAGTATCATTGATGACTTCAAATGGGTATTGAATGATAAGAGTGGAGTTGAATGTGCTAGTAAGTGAACCTATTAGACGATTTGAGCCAACTTGAGACCCATAAATAGATATTGATAAATATTTTTGAGTCATATTTTGATTGTAATTGGGATTGTAATTGTAGATATCAATTTGTTGGTGGCGTATGAGCATTTTACTCAATGTTACGATGTCGGAGGAGGATTAAAAGCTTGTGAATGTTAATAAAGCGAAAGCGAGTTTTGGAGCGTTGGGTATTGGCCGATTTACTTGAAAGGCTTGGGAGCCGGCTATGGAATTTCGGAGCGAGGTAAGTCTCTTGTCTAATCTTGTGAGGGAAAAATTACCACATAGGTAATTAAATTAATAATGGTTGCAAATTGTGGGGGCTACGTACGCACGAGGTGATGAGAGTCCGTGCATAGCTATTATTAATGCTAAAGTCCGAGTATTTTAGGACACAAAACATGAATTACTTGTGTAAATTGTATTCTTTATTTAATTGAATTATTTGATATATAAATTGTGAATTGTTAGGAAATATATTAAAGATGAAAATCACATATGCTTAATTTTCTGTTTAAATTAATTAACTGTTTAAAGAAATTGTTCATCCTCCCGAATTTATCTTATAATGAATATACTCTCCTTCCGGAGGTACATAAGAAAATGTCCTCCTTTCTTGTGGAGCTGGCCAAACGCCTCGGCAGGATAAATGCATCTATGGATCGTGTCGCACGTCCCTCGGCAGTGTACACGAAACTCTGGATCGGGCCGTACGACCTCAGCAGAAATCGTGCTTAATAATAATAATAATTACACGATACTTAGACAGTTTATTACAGCTTGTAAAGCTATTTGATAAATTGAAATTTTTATTGAAATTGAATGATTTAATTAATAGATTAGAAATTATTTGATTTGAAGGAATTTAATTAATATAGTGAGAACTATTGGAATTGAAGGAATTTAATTACCTCTGCTTGTACAATAATATTATTGTTAACTCTGTGAATCACGTTGATATTAATATTTCTATTTTCATGATTATTTAATATTATTGACCCATAGTGAGTGTCATAGTCGGCCATCTCGTCTCTACCTCTTCGAGATTAGGCTTGATACTTACTGGGTACACGTTATTTTCGTACTCATACTGCACTTGCTGCACATTTTATTGTGCAGGTACATATATGTATAGCGGCCTTGTGGGCGCAGAGGTGTGGTTAAAAATTGTGGGGACATAGGTGAGTTGCATTCTATATTACGATCCGCAACTAATTGAGTCTCCTTGAGAGTTATTATATTTTCCTGTCTAATTTGTATTCTAGACAGATGTTGTATTTTATTTTAATTCCCTAGTAAATACTCATGCACTTGTGACACCGGATTTTGGGATGATTATGGGTTGCACTGTATTGGAAATTTTTAAAGATATTAGTACGTATTTGGTAAATGTCATCTTCTGCTATTTAATTGAGGGGAACAACTATGACTTCAAAAATATTAAAATGAGAATTTATTTAGTATTTATTGTTGGCCTGTCTGACAGCGGTGTCCGACGCCATCACGACCTATAGGTGAAATTGGGCCGTGACAACATGGTATCAAAGCACTAGGTTCACGTAGGTCTCCCAAGTCATGAGCAAGTCTAGTAGAGTCATGCGGATCGGTACAGAGACGTTTGTACTTATCTTCGAGAGGCTACAAGGCTGTTAGGAATACTTCTCTTTTTGATTCCTCATCGTGCGATTAGATTCCTTTGATTCTTATGCCTTTATTTCCTTCCTACTCAATCTTATTCGATGTAAAGCGCTTGTTATAAATTGGAGATCGAAGAAATGTTTAATGGTACTACAGATGTAGTACATGATACTTCTCCTTATGTAATTAATTGGGCTATTGTCATCGCCTTACGAAAGGACGCTCTGTCATTTCAAATTAAGTATCAGTACTACTTAAGGTTTTGAGATTTGGCATTGATTGTTATGACGATTCGTGCGTTGTTATCGCACAATGTTTATGAAATGGAAAAAAAATGTTCGTCTATGTGTCGGGGCAGTAAACGACTTGAAAGAAGGTTTTCTCAGTACATGATTCATAGGTTCCATGTTTTAATTCCAGCGGAGAAAAGGCAATCGGACTATGAATGTTCAGGTTTGGGGTTGATGGAGTAACGAAGCTTGATATTTTCGAGTGTGGTAGAGTTCTCAATTTTGATGTGGTGTCATCGCCTTGTAAAATGCGTTAAGGTTCACCAGTGATATGATTTTATTCAACTCGCCTTCACAACGGGGTGTTAGGAATTAGTATAGAGGAAGCAGTCGTTAGAGATCGCAGTGTGAAGTGATTCAGGATTGAAGCAACGTTTCTAGTATTGATGTCTCGAGAAGGATGATCTTCAGAAAAGTTTAAAGCTGGTAATGATTTATTGGTTCAAGTGCTATGGAGACGGATTTTGAGCTAAGGCAATGACTGGACATCGAAGGATGAGGAAGGACATGTGGAAGGTTCCTTGTGGTGGTTAGGTTCCGAAAATGCCAAGTGTAAGAAAACAAAAGCAGAGTAGTTGCTTAAAGGAGATGGTTGACCAAAGTGGGAGAGTGGCAAGGTAGCACATGGGTTATTTGACATTTAGCATACTAAATATTAACTACCTATTTTCTTCACCATTTTCATAATTAATTGTTAATTTCCATTGTTTGCGCATAGATAAATTATAATTATTGTGTGCCTTGATGCTCAATAGTTTCTCATTGGACGTGATATTTATTGGAGTAATTTTTATTACATTTATGAGTTGTTTAAAGTTATATTGGGGGAACGGGTTGCACGCCGCAACAGAAATGAAAGTAAATGTATATATATTGGGGGATCGGATTTATTAAAAATATATATATATATATATATATATATATATATATATATATATATATATATATATATATATATATATATATATATATATATATATATATATATATATATATATATATATATATATATATATATATATATATATATATATATATATATATATATATATATATATATATATATATATATATATATATATATATATATATGGGATCGGATTGCACGCCGCAACAGACTTATTTACCTGATTTATTTCTATTATTATTGTTATTACTATTATTGTATACATGTTATTGTAAGTGACCTGCCTTAGCCTCGTCACTACTTCGTCGAGGTTAGGCTCGGCACTTACCAGTACATGGGGTCGGTTGTACTGATACTATACTCTGCACTTCTTGTGGAGATTTCAGAGTTGGTCCTAGTGGCGTACCATAGACTTGCTCGGATTTCAGCTACCAGAGGAGACGTGAGGTATAACTGTATGGCGTCCGCAGTTCTGAAGTCCCCGTCTACTTTACTTTAGTTGTGTGTTTGTTTTCAGACAACTTTATTTTATTTAGACCTTTATTTGTATTATTCGAGAAGCTCGTGCACTTGTGACACCAATTCTGGGATGGTATTTAGACACTGTTATTTTATTGATTATTCACTACATTTCAGACTTTACTTCCGTATTTAATTCTTTGTTATTAATAAATTTAAAAATTATTTTAAAATAGATAATATTATACTAACGTTGGCTTGCCTAAAAAGTGAAATGTTAGGCGCCATCACGGTCCGAAGGTGGGAATTTCGGGTCGTGACAGTGAGCGGTTGGTTTTGGCGGGTATGAGAAGAGGTAGAGGGAGGCCAAAGAAGTATTGGGGTGAGGTGATCAGACATGACATGGCGCGACTTCAGATTTCCGAGGACATGGCCCTTGATAGGAATGTGTGGAGGTTGAGCATTAAGGTTGAAGGTTAGGAGGGAGTCGGGCGTTTTCTTCTTTGTACCGGGGTGGGGATAGTCTGTTAGGGTTTTATCTTGGACTGTTAGTGGTTTATGTTGTGTCCACACTAATTTTCCATTTTTTCATAGTACTGTGGCATTATTATTGGTTGTTGTTATTGCTTTTCCATCAATTTTCTGTTTCTTACGATGCTAATATTATTTTTATGGTTTTTGTTGCTGTCACGAATTATATTGTCTATTTTCGTCTTCTTGAGCTGGGGGGTCTCTCGAAAACAGCTTCCCTATCCCTCCGGGATAGGGGTAAGGTCTGCGTACACTCTACCATCCTCAAACTTTACTGAGTTGTTGTTATTGTTATATAACACTAAAAGACATAATTATTGAAACATTTACTTACTCGTCATAAAAATAATTCAGCATATCTGATCTCTTTTGGTTGTTTAAGCAAATTAATACTGTATTAAAATATTCGTATTTTAGTCTTATACACTCCTAATTTCTTTTACGTTATAAAATTAAATAGCATCAGATCAATCACAGTACTCTGACATCACTCAAGGTAAAAACTTGAAATTTTTACTATTTCTATATAAATCACATTTTTTCCTTCTTTGCCGTTTTAATTAAATTTTGGTGTATTAATTTTTAAAGATTTGGTTCTAAGAGATGATAATTTAATTTGATGTTGACTCGTCCAAATCTAGTGACATAACTCAACTTTAAAAAATATAAGAGGGATTAGTTTTTATATATATATATAAGCTCTCTTAAATTTCTCTTAATATATATATATATATATAAGCTCTCTTAAATTTCTCTTAATATACGTGAAAAATGAAAGACAATATAACTATTACACACTATGCATTATACATTTTAATATGACTGACTATTTGTGTAGCGATCCCTTATACATTTTAATACATAGTGTCTTTTGTTCTTATTTGGAGAAAATAATAATAGTCGCCCCTTATTCAAATAATTAAGGACATTTAAGAAATGAAACCCAATGGTTTTTTGAGAAACTTTATTAAGAATACATAGATAAAATGAAAGTTTAATTAACACTTTACCTCTTTTGTGCAGATTTACAAAAATGTGCTTACCTCATTTGCCCTTCTCCATCCTTATATAAAGACTTTACATCTTTATTTTCTAAGAGTCAAGTAGCTAACTAGCAAGAACCATTCACCCTTTGCTTCTTTTCTCCCTATAATTAGTCACTACTAAACCAACCCTTTCTCTTTCTTTTTGTAATAATGTCAAGAGAATTCAACCAAGCAATTAGTAATCCTTTTCTTTGGAAATTCAAGCATAAAACAATATCCTCCGCGACGATGAAAATCTGCCGGAGGATAATTTTTTCTTTTTATGTTGAATTCGAAAATTACACCTTAATTACTGTGTCACAAACGATGGTCGTTGGAAATTTTACAATCACACTCATTTTAACTATCATATAGTCAGACGGATCTGTTTTGACATGGAGGACCAAAACACATGGTCCTACAAAATACATCGAATGCTTGAATGTTTACATGTTCCTTTGATATATCAACTAGACATTATACCAGACATCGTAAATAAGGATTCGTCGATTCTCCAAGAAAATGAAAGCCCAAGAAGAATCCCTATAGTAGTAGACGTAGTCCATCGTCGTCCTCAAGAAATTCCGAATCCTTACCGAGATTATCATGGGGAAGCAGACGAGGATGAGATCGCGTTGATAAAGCAAACTGTGAACTTACCCTCATTTTATCTAGAGACTGAGGTTGTCCCTATTCCTGCCTCGAGGCATGCAGTTGAAGCACTATAGAAGGTGTAACGACCCAACAGGTCGTTTCGACTTTTAGAACCCCGTTCCCCTAAATAAAACTCCCCGAATGTGATTTTAATGATTTATGACTTGCGGGGATGGTTGGTTCGGGATTTGGAAGTGTTTGGGTTGAAATCGTAACACTTAGTTCCTTAAGTTAGTTGTAAAAGGGCAAATTTGACTTCGGTCAACACTTTGAGAAAGCGACCCCGGAATCGGGATTTTAAGGCTCTAGCAGATTCGTATGTTAATAAGTGAACGAGTCATATTATAAGTGATGTAGGGTCTATGGAGAGCCCTAAGTCTTAATCAAGTTGGAAATTACATGATAGACTAAAGTTCCAAATAAGTACACACAAAAACCTAACTTTGGACGAGTATGCCTATATATATATAAGGAGTTATATGATGGACAACCTATCAAATGAAAGATCTTCGAGTCTAGTTTCTCACGCTTTCGACCGTTCGTTATTTGGATATGTCTACAAGGACTTATGGACGTTTTAGTAAATGGTGTCCAGCAGGGCAAAACTTGTAATACGAGATACAACCTGCACAGCACAAGGTACAACTCGCGGACGCACCTGTGCCTTTATAAGGCAGTCACGGGCAGCAGCCATTTTTGAGGATTTTCTTGAGCTATGGATTAGTTCTTTCATGGTGGATTCGACCTTGGAGACTACTTAAGAATACAAGGTGAGTTGTTTTGGATATTTTAAGTTAATAACATCCTATTAACACTAGTATTAACATCCTTCAATCTTTGAAATAACTAAAAATCTTTCAAGTTGTTCAAGAACATCAAATTTCTCAAGCATTGGAATTTCAAGAAAAAGCTTCAAGAAGGTAATACTAATGATTCAAGCTCATTTCTTATGAGTCGGTGAGAGTAATTCTAATATTTGTTTCAAGTTGTTATGGTTGGATAGTTGATTTCACAAACTCTAGTTCATGGCATGAATAGTGTTTTGAGAAAATGAGGGAAAGATAAATAGTGTTCTTAGAAATGAAATTAAAGGATGCAATGAACCTATGGAATCATATTCTTGCTTAGTTAGAAGTATTCAACTAAATAATCACCAAATTGAATATTTTGGAAATGTTGGTTAAGGAAGATGATGAATAGTAATTTGGCGGTGTTGGAGAATTAATGTAGTATCATTGATGACTTCAAATGGGTATTGAATGATAAGAGTGGAGTTGAATGTGCTAGTAAGTGAACCTATTAGACGATTTGAGCCAACTTGAGAGCCATAAATGGATATTGATAAATATTTTTGAGACATATTTTGATTGTAATTGGGATTGTAATTGTAGATATCAATTTGTTGGTGGCGTATGAGCATTTTACTCAATGTTACGATGTCGGAGGAGGATTAAAAGCTTGTGAATGTTAATAAAGTGAAAACGAATTTTGGAGCGTTGGGCATCGGTCGAGTTATTTGAAAGGCTTGGGAGCCAGCTATGGAACTTCGGAGCGAGGTAAGTCTCTTGTCTAATCTTGTAAGGGAGAATTTACCCCATAGGTGATTAAATTAATAATGGTTGCTAATTGTGGAGGCTACGTACGCGCGAGGTGACGAGAGTCCGTGCGTAGCTACTATTAATGCTAAAGTCCGGGTAGTTTAGGACACAAAGCATGAATTACTTGTGTAAATTATATTCTTTATTTAATTGAATTATTTGATATATAAATTGTGAATTGTTAGGAAATATAATAAAGATGAAAATCTCATATGCTTAATTTTCTGTTTAAATTAATTAACTGTTTAAAGAAATTGTTCATCCTCCCGAATTTATCTTATAATGAATATACTCTCCTTCCGGAGGTACATAAGAAAATGTCCTCCTTTCTTGTGGAGCTGGCCGAACGCCTCGGCAGGATAGATGCATCTATGGATCGTGCCGCACGTCCCTCGGCTGTGTACACGAAATTCTGGATCGGGTCGTACGACCTCGGCAGAAATCGTACTTAATAATAATAATAATAATTACACGATACTTGGACAGTTTATTACAACTTGTAAAGCTATTTGATAAATTGGAAATTTATTGAAATTGAATTGCAGCTTGTAAAGCTATTTGATAATTAGAAATTTATTGAAATTGAATTGCAGTTTGTAAAGCTATTTGATACATTGGAATTTTTATTGAAATTGAATGATTTAATTAATAGATTAGAAATTATTTGAATTGAAGGAATTTAATTAATATATTGAGAATTATTGGAATTGAAGGAATTTAATTACCTCTGATGGTACAATAAAATTATTGTTAACTCTGTGAATCACGTTGATATAAATATTTCTATTTTCATGATTATTTAATATTATTGACCCATAGTGAGTGTCATAGTCGGCCATCTCGTCTCTATCTCTTCGAGATTAGGCTTGATACTTACTGGGTACACGTTGTTTTCGTACTCATACTGCACTTGCTGCACATTTTACTGTGCAGGTACATATATGTATAGCGGCCTTGTGGGCGCAGAGGTGTGGTTAAAAATTGTGGGGACATAGGTGAGTTGCATTCTATATTACGATCCGCAACTAATTGAGTCTCCTTGAGAGTTATTATATTTTTCTGTCTATTTTGTATTCTAGACAGATGCTGTATTTTATTTTAATTCCCTAGTAAATGCTCATGCACTTGTGACATCGGGTTTGGTGATGATTATGGGTTGCACTGTATTGGAAAATTTTAAAAATATTAGTACGTATTTGGTAAATGTCATCTTCTGTTATTTAATTGAGGGGAACAACTATGACTTTAAAAATATTAAAATGAGAATTTATTTAGTATTTATTGTTGACTTGTCTCACAGCAGTGTTGGGCGCCATCATGACCTACAGGTGAAATTGGGTCGTGACAGAAGTTAAATGTGGAGAACTTAAATATGGAGGTGAATGTGGCTGAGAACTGTACTATATGTTTTGATAATTTGATTGTAGAGGGTGTTGTTGAAGTTACTCGCATGCCATGCAAGCACCTTTTTCATTGGGATTGTATCGTTCAATGGCTTGAAAAAAATCATGTTTGCCTTTTGTGTCGCTTTAAGCTTTCCGTGGAAAACAATTAGGGCTTTTGTTTGTTTGATTTAGTTTCAGGTTGAATGTTTTTTATTAATCAAATCCGCCTCTGTGGTGGCAGGCAGTTTTGATACTCCTAGTTTATTAGTACCTCAAAAAAAAAAATAGTAGAGATAAGGAGGGGCATACCTTAATTTTCTTACTATTAGGTTTGTTGTTCTTGTTGTCGTTTTTTTAATTGTTCTTATCGTTTGTTGTTGTTGTGAGGAAGTTATCTGTATGACTAATGTTAGACAGATCCCTACCAATTTATTGAATATTAAAAATTATACACATGTAGGGGGAAGACATGGGGTCTTACCTTCAAATTTCCTATATTCGAAATGATTTATCTCATTTGGAGCATTTATTTAAATTTGAAAGATGGAATGTACGTAGATCTGTTTTGAAGATTGTATTCACTCTTTTATATTTTTTTTCTTTACCCTAAGTGTTGTTTAAATGTTATCCAGAGATTGATGGAATATTCTAATACTTTGCCATGTTTTTCTATATTATTTTGCATGTTAGTAGTATTTTTTGTCTTTGTAAAAATAACAAGTTTTCTTTAAACTGTCAACTTAAATCTTTCATTGACTCACTGTTTCCTTTTACAAATTAGAGAAAATATGAGTTTACTTTCTGATTTTGCTGAGAAATTTATCTTTTTCTTTCTTTTCATACTTGGTCTTGTTTGAAAGGTAATATTTGGTTCTACGGAAAATGCATCAGAATATTTGGATCTTGAAATTGTGCTGTAGCATCTTTCAAGTCTAATGAACACCGCTAATTAACTGTATTTCGTGCTAAGGTTAGAAATTTAAGTGAAAATATAAGTGCAACTAGCTTATTTCTATCCTACGCGGGCTGAATCTATAATTTTGCGTAAGCCTTTTATGATGAAACTAGTAAAATTATCACTGAATTTAAAAATATTTTTTCACAAAATTTAGTAGATATAAGAGATAACATCTTTATGTGTGTGTGTTGGCGCGCGCATATGGAAAACAATGCTACATATTTGATAAAATCAGAATTTAGTATTTTAATTTGAATTAGAGTATATAAACAGACTTCTCTATAACAACATCCAAATATAACAACCATTCATTAAAAAAGTCTAGTTTTTCTCGGAATCGATTTTTTATGTTATATTTTACCTCTCTATAACAATATTCTGCCTATAACATCAACCATCTTTATGAATGTAAGCTCTTTGTAAAATTACCCCTCTATAACAACCATGCAGATTTTCTAATATTATTACTAATAATAATTCTAAATATTTAAGCAAATATTTTATAACTTTAATGTACAACTTATAATAGCTATATATATTATCTAAAGGATAGCAGTATGTTCCATGAACATATGCACATCAAATATTTTATATAACTAAAGATCTACAAATGATATACCTTGCATTAGAAAAATGCCAAAAGATACTTAAAGGATCTATTTATACTTTTTGAAGTTATGCATATCATTCCTTTTTTATTTGAAGATGTACACATGATATATCTTATATTGGACAATTACTGTATTAACCTAATCGATCATTTTAACTTTAAGAACTCCGTTCCCTAAAATAAAATATCCCGTATGTACTTTTAATGATTATTGACTTGCAGGGATGGTTGATTCGGGATTTGGAAGCGTTTGGGTTGAAATCGGGATACTTGGTTCCTTAAGTTATCCTTAAAAGGGCAAGTTTGACTTTGGTCAACATTTTGAGAAAACGACCCCGGAATCAGGAATTGACAGTTCCAATAGCTCTGTATGGTGATTTTGGACTTAGGGGCGTGTTCAGAATTTTATTTGGAAGTCTGTAGTTAAATTAGGCTTGAAATGGCTAAAATAAGTAATTAAGTTTGGAAGTTTGACCGTGGAGTTGACTTTTTGATATCGGGGTCGGAATCTAGTTTCAAAAATTTTCATAGCTCCGTTATGTCATTTATGACTTGTGTGCAAATAATTTGAGGTCAACCGGACTTGAATTGATAGGTTTCGGTACATAATGTAGAAGTTGGAAATCTTAAGTTTCATTAAGCTTGAATTGAGGGATGATTCGTGATTTTAGCATTGTTTGGTATGATTTGAGGGTTTGACTAAGTTCGTATGATATTTTGGGACTTGTTGGTATAATTGGTTGAGGTCCCGAGGGGCTTGGGTGAGTTTCAGACGACTAACAAATCACTTTTGACCTTTGGAACAGAGTTGATAACTGCTGGTATTTTCTTCTGGTATCCTTATACGTGATCGCGTAGAGTAATTTAGGCAGAGGTGGATTTGTTCTACGTGATCGCGTGAATGGGGTTGCGATCACGTAGGGTTAATTTGGGCAGCTGAGAATTTGTTCACTGCGATCGCGTGGTCACGTCCGCGATCGCGTAGGATTGGCCAGTGCGTGTATCGCGATCGCCTGTCATTATTTGCGGTCGCGTAGGGGAAATTTGAGAGGAAGCTGATCACATGCTTAATGCTTCTCAATCGCGTGAGGAGGCTCGCGATCGCGTAGGCTTTGCGGAGACTGTGCTTCGCGATCGCGTGGGATTCTCCGCAATCGCATAGGGTTAATGTTTAGGCAGAAAATTTGTGCTACGCGATCGTGTGAGGAAGTTCGCGATCGCGTAGAAGGAATAACTGGGTAGAGAGTTTAAGTTCTGAAAATGAGACTTCATTTTTTAACGATTTGGAGCTCGGATTTAGGCGATTTTTGGGAGATTTTCAGAAAAAATAACGGGGTAAGTGTTCTTAACTCAATATTAGCTATATCACCCGAATCCATCACTATTTTTATCATTTAATTGGTGAATTGAGTTGGAAAAGTTTGAAAACCCTTTTGGATAGATTTGAGGATTTGAGGGCCGAATTGTTATCGAAATTTAGTGATTTTGGTATGGGTAGACTCATGGTTGAGTGTGCGTTCATATTTCATAACTTTTGCCGGATTTCGAGACGTGGGTCCCACGGACGAATTTTTAATTAATTTCAGAATTTTTATTTAAAATGTAGTCTTTTCTTAAAGAACTGATTCCTATAATTTTTAGTGATTATGTCGAATTATTTTGGTTAGATTCGAGCCAGACAGAGTTGGATAATCGTGGAAAGGGCCTTCTAGTGGATTAAATTGGAGCAAGACGAGGTAAGTCTCTTGTCTAATCTTATGAGGGGGAAATTATCACATAGGGATTAAATTAAATAATTGTTGCTAATTGCGGGGGCTACGTACGCACGAGGTGACGAGAGTCCGTGCGTAGCTACTATTAATGCTAAAGTCCGGGTAGTTTAGGACTCAAAACATGAATTACTTGTGTAAATTATATTCTTTGTTTAATTAATATTAATTTATATATATGAATATATTGTGAATTGTTAGATAAATATATTAAAGGATGAAAATATTATATGCTTGATTTTCTTTTTAAATTAATTAATTATTAAAAGAAATTGTTCTTCCTCCCTAATTTATCTTATAATATATATACTCTCCTTCCGGATGTATATAAGAAAATGTCCTCCTTTATTGTGGAGCGGGCCGAATGCCTCGGCAGGATAGATGCATCTATGGAGCGCGTCCCTCAGCAGTGTACACGACACTCTGGATCGGACCGTACGTCCTCGACAGAAATCGTGCTTAATAATAATAATTACACGATACTTTAATAGTTATTTCAGCTTGCGAAGCTAATTGATAAATTGGAGAATCCTTGAAATCTAATGAATTATTATTCATGCTTGTTAAGGAAATAAATTGTTATTCCTGTAAATGAGATTAATTGATAAATTTGAAATTATTTGAATTGAAGGAATTTAATTAATATATTGAGAATTGTTGCATTTGAAGGAATTTAATTATTTCTGTTGGTTGAATAAATTATTGATATATTATGTGAATCATGTTGATCTAGACATTCTAGTTTTATTTTAATTATTATTATTGACCCATTGTGAGTGTCAAAGTCGACCATCTCGTCTCTACCACTTCGAGATTAGACTTGATACTTACTGGGTACACGTTATTTGCGTATTCATACTACACTTGCTGCACTTTTTGTGCAGGACCTGAGGCAAGTACTAGTGAGGGACCTATCGTCTTACACCCACGCTATCCAGGGGCATAGTGGTGAGCTGCCATTCTGCAGCTACTAGTGTCTCTCCTTGTATTTTTCATTCTGTCTATTTTATTTCAGACAGTATTTCAGATTTTGTATAATCTACTAGATGATCATACACCTGTGACACCAGGTCTTGGCACACACATTGGTAGAATTTGGATTTTATTATTTTTTTTCTTGGTTTTAAATTTTGTCAATATATGCTTAAGTTATTAAGTTGGCTTGCCTAGCTATAGTGTTGGGCGCCATCACGACCTATAGGTGAAATTGGGTCGTGACAATTACCAATAATATGTAAACGTAATCTATTCGTATTTTTTAATTGTGTGCCTTAGAGTTTAAATATTTGTGCGTTTAGCTAAATTTCTTTTAATAATGTATTAGATTTCTTTAGCATTTAATTCGTGAAATATTTATATCTTTTGAGATTTTGAATTTAAATATTTTATTAATCTTTTATATATAATATTATAAAAGAAAAACAATTAGTTTTTGGATAATTATTGTCTATAACAATCAAAATATATTTAAATGCCAAATGCTGTTATAGGTGTATAACAGTCATTCACTATAAAAGCCGAAATATTTTGGAACAAACGATACTGTTATAGAAAGGTTTGACCGTAGATGAACTGCATTTTGCCGATTTTTTTCATTAGGTAATAAGACTTTTGTTGTTTCTAAAATTTCTTCTACTCAAATAAAAGAAATATGAAATAAAAAGTTTAGAAAATAACAAAAAGAAAAGAATACATAGTAACTAAGTGGCAATTGCGGTGTACAAAAAGAAAACAATACAATGTATTATTGTTTTTAAAATAAATAAAGAAAGAAGTAGTAAAATATAAAAGGATAAATAAAGTAGCAGAAAACTACCATTTTGGCCGACTCTATGTATGGAACAAAGTAAATGAATTCGTTTCAAATTAAACCCCAAATTTTGGCAGATTCTAGATATAGAATCTTAGATTTCCTTTCCTCTTCTAGTCATTTATTCTTTTTCCTTTTCCTTCTGTTACTCCATCTATGGATTACTCCCCTATTTTTGCCTATATTTTATTTCTAGTTTTATGCAAAATCCTCAAAAAATCAATATTCTCTAAACGGTTCTCATCATTTTCTCCTATAAAAGTGCTCGCTTTGAATAAAGAGATGAAGTTACTTAATAAGGTATGATGCTGATCCAACGGAGCATAAGATAGTAACAGTGTCTGATACCTTTAAAATACATAATGGCTTTGGATTCTTTATGCCCTAGTCCTCTGCTCTCTTTCATCAGTGCATCAGACCTATTTATTGTTGGGATTTTAAGCTTGTGTAGCTTAAAGATGGTGAATGAAAAATGGAGGAAAAATAAAATATTTGAGTTTCTCTCATTGTCAAAGGGACATTGTCCCATATTGGAGGAAGAAAAGACTTTTGATGAGTATTCATATAATTGCTCTTCTTCTAACTCTTAAAGAGTTAAGAATAAGGAGTCGCCGCTCGGCTCGGCTTCGGGATTGATTAGTCTTTTTGAACAAAATTCCTTTCAATTATTTAATTAATTAATTAAATTAATTAACAAAAATTCAATCCGGAATAACCCGTGATTATTTTAATTAACGAAAATTCAATTCGGTCCGTTTTCTTTTCCGGATTATTTTAAATCTGTTTGTTGTTTCTCGCAATTTTCCCACCTGTTCCACCTGATATGGCTGTTCTGAAAGTTACTTTCCCAGATTATTTCCCGCGACGCATATGCAATTATCTTTCCATCTTGCATTAATACTGCACCAAGCCCAATGTGAGAGGCGTCACAATATACCGTATACGATCCTGAACCTGTGGGTAATACCAACACTAGCGTTGTAGTCAAAGCGGTCTTGAGCTTCTGAAAGCTCAACTCACACTCGTCTGACCATCTAAATGGGGCACCCTTCTGGGTCAATCTGGTCTTAATTGTTGTTCATAATCAATTACAGAATCGTCAATTAACTTCATGTTAATAAAATCTCGTTTCAAACCTTCACAATACTAATAACAAGGTGAGAAGCATGAAGACCTCATAATTATTTACCCGAATTAATGAGTCACATTTAACGCCACCTGGGCGGGCACCTACCTCGTAGGTTACAACTCAATATTACAACACGAATTTTGCAAGTATGCATAGAGAATTTCATACAATATTTTTTTTCAAATAAGCCTAGCAGGCGTGACTCCCTATTAGTTCTATAGTACAAATTTAATTTTCACAAGGGATAATTTAAATACAAAAATTTTTATCACAAGGATCTCGTCCTTATATAACTTTCACCGCACCTCAATGCCCGGTTTAAACATATCAATTTAATTTAAAATATGAGGACCTCGGCCTCAGTTCTGAATCACAAGTAATATGCACATCTTGCCAATCGAAACTTTTCATTTTCTCCTTTTAAATAACTTTCATTAAACAAAATCACAACACATAATGAGCCCCACACCGGTAGGGCATATAATTTATAATTTATAATTAATTATCCGGAAATACATCAAAATATGCCGAAATAAGTACGAGAAAGGCACCTTTAGCCTCACAGATCTTATTAGAGTCTATCATGGAATTATAGGTGTAGTTATCATCATAAAACCTCCCAACATAATTAAACACATAAGTAGATTATAGAATTACGAAGCTCACTCATAAGTGGAGCACAATAGGAGGACTCGTCTTGATACTCAGAACCGAATCAAGTTTAGGAAATTATTCCTTTATTTTAAATCGAGGCCGTACCTATAACGACACCATCTGATGTAACGGCCTCCACGATACCATAAAACAAATATAACAACGGCTTGGTCTCCACCTCTAGGACGCCTTCTACTCGTCTGTCCTCCACCCTTATTTGATCGTGTGAGTGGTGTAGTAACTGCAATGGGACACGTAGCCTACGTGCTTTGATGAAATATGCCTCTCCCAAGTTTGGGATAATTTTCTCATGATGTGCCAGATAACTGGAATAACCATTGTAGGAAACTCATGTCAGTGGTGCATTAAAAAAACTTACTGGAGCACCTTGATTAATTCGATGTACGAACTGGGATGGCCGACTACCCGAGCCCCCGCAATAATGATTTATACTCGCAGAGTAGAATCCACTAAATCTCCTAGAACCTCGAGACATCTTGGTCTCCTTAGTTTCTTTTTTTTCCCTCACCCCGAACACGTTCTAATATCTTGGAAATTTCTACCACTAGTGGAAATGAAGTATCAGTCCGTAGCTCCCGAGTCATACAAATTTTTACGATAATAATTAAGTCCTTTAATGAGTCTGTGGACTCGCTCTCTGGCTGTAGGAAGCAAAGAAGGAATATGACGGACTAACTTATTGAACCTGATGGCATATTATGACACCGTCATGGTGACCTGACGCAATCGTTCAAACCCTATGTGCCATCCATTACGGAGAGTCCGGAAAACAAACTCTTTCAAAAGTATTTCTCAGAACCGAGCCAAGTAGGCGGTGTTGTATTGGATGGTCTGCCCTCTTCATAGGCTTCCCATAGACACCTGTGGAGAATTATCTCTCCCAAGGCCAATTTCTTCTTTTGTTATGCTGACTCAACACTGTTGAGCTGACCCAATTCTTAACATACTCTTCGATTCTTCTTTGGAGTAAACATTACCCCTATTTATATACAATGATCATAAAAGTAGAGCTCCATACAAACAATTCTTAGTCCAGAATCTCGTCAACCACTGTACTTCCTCTGAAGCACCCCAAAATCCGCAACCGTCACGTCCACGCTGAGTAGACCTTATGTAATTTTAATGTTGTTTCTCTAACTCCTTTGGTACTGAAGTATAAGATTATTATGGAGGCGGACATACCTCAAGTCCCAACCTTATCCTCTACAAAATCTCAGGCCTTAAACACATGTAAATTTTGGGAGAACCTTTCAGTACCACATATATACATTTCAGGCCAAAACTGATATAACACATGACTCACAATCCATTCATTGATAGTGGACTCCCCCACTCAGCGCGAAGTCATAGTTCACCACGTCCGATGGTCCACAATATTAACCTTCGCAACTTGTATAAATCAACCAGATGCCAAGGTACGTTGCACCCCCCACATTATTCACTGGGCGATCTCTTTATACGTCTGTATCTTCAGTCAGAATCACACGTTGAGGTAATGTTTGAGCATCTCTGGCTCCCTCGTAGCTCATATGCGGCATCACGAACAATCGACGCACAACTGATACCGTGCGCGCAATTCCATACACGAGTATATACAAATGAATGTCAGATATAAGTTTCAAGCAAAATAAATGTCGCACGATAAGGAATGAAAGAGGTGATATTGTTCCTAAACTTCATAGCCCCTGAGAGATAAGTACAGAAGTCTCTGTACCGATCCTTCAGACTCTACTAAGCTTGTTCATGAATCGTGAGATCTATGTAACCTAGTGCTATGATACCAACTGTCACAACCCGAAATTTCCCACCGGCGGGACCGTGATGGCGCCTTACATTTCACTTGCTAAGCAAGCCAACATTAGAGAATCATTAACCAATTCCTTTTTTCTATTCAGAAATTAACAATAATTAACTAAGATGAAATATAATAAATGCGAAATATCATAAAACTGTATTAATTACTACCACCCGAATCTTGAGTCACAATTTACGAGCATTCTAGAATTTACTACAAGTAATAATCTAAAATAAATACAACTGTCTGAATGAAAGAAATAGTAGAACAGAAAATATAGGCAGGGACTTCAAGGTCTATGAACACCGACGAATCTACCTTGAGTCTCCGGATAGTGGACCAATAGCAAAATCTCGATCAACCCGAACCGGTATCAAAGTCTGCACAGAAAGTGCAGAATGCAGCATTAGTAAAACCGACCCCATGTACTGGTAAGTGTCGAGCCTAACCTCGGCGAAGTAGTGACGAGGTTAGGACAAGACACCCACATATAACCTGAACAGTATAATCATGCTAGTGGCAACAACAGTAAATAAAGAAATAACGTAGAAATAATGGGAAGGGAACATACAGTGGGGGAATACAACATAAAAAGTAAGAATAATGAAAAGACAGAATTAAACCGAAAATTCTTAAACGAATTGAGTAATTAAAACAGCAAGGAAAACTGCACTGCATCACCTTTCGTGCTTTTACTCTCAACCTCACCAAATAAATAAATAAATAGAACGACACGGCATCACCCTCCGTGCATTAAATCTCTCATAATATACACGGCGTCACCCTTCGTGCTTTAAACCTCTCATAATATACATGGCATCACTCTTCGTGCTTTACACTCTTCCTCACAATATAAATAATGCATGCACGACATCACCCTTCGTGTTTTACACTCTTCCTCACAATATAAATAATGCATGCACGACATCACCCTTCGTGCTTTACACTCTTCCTTACCATATAAATAAATCACGCACGACATCACCCTTCGTGCTTTACACTCTTCCTCACAATTCACAGAATCAATAACAACGGATAGAGAGAAGTTTCACAAAGAAATCAATATTTCATCAATGATTACTTTCACAATTTAACATCTCAACCTCGAAACAATATTCACAATTTTATCAACCTTGGTGGAACCGGATACAAGTCTCCCAACATTTCCACAACAACAATAAGCATGGATAACAAGATTTAAGACTACAAATTTTCAAGAATGGAATTTCACTCGCATGCTATGACTCGACCACAACGCATAGATGCTCGTCACCTCAACTATACATCGTATTCAACAACAAAACACGTAGCAAATACTCACACAATACCTATTCCCTCAAGCCAAAGTTAGACACGACACTTACCTTGCTCTGAATGCCACATAATTCTCAATCATAGCTTTTCCTTTGGAATTCACCTCCAAACCACTCGTATCTATTCAAAAATGACTCAATAATATCAAATATTGCTAAAGGAATCAATTATATTTTATAAATTAAATTTCCCAAATTTTTCTCTAAAAAGTCAAAAAATTAACCCCGGACCCACTTTAGTCAAAACCCACTTTAGTCGCGTTCGCGAAGGGTACTGGCTGCCAAGCCTATGCGTTCGCGAGACCCATCTCGCGTTCGTGATGGTTACTCCCCCCTAGCCTTCGCGTTCACGAGGCATTGCTCGCGTTCGCGATGAAGGAACGACTGACTCCCCCTCCCCAAATCCTAACACTACGCATTCGCGATGGGCTTGTCGCGTTCGCGAAGGGTAACACCTCCATCGCTTCGCGTTCGCGACCAAGCCTTCACGTTCCGAATTCAATTACGGGCATAACTTGAGCTATGGACCTCCGAATTTGATTCCGGGCATACGCCTAGATCCCATAATTCAATACGGACCCACCGGGACCATCAAAATATGGATACTGACCCGTTTACCAAAAATATTGACCAAAGTCAACTAAAATTAACTTTTAAGGCATAAATTCTTATTTTCATCAATTTTCAACATAAAAGCATTCCGAAAACCTGCCCGGACTATGCACGCAAATCGAGGAGGGTAAAAATAAGATTTTAAAGGCTTAACAACGCAAATTCGAGTTCTAAAACATAAGATGACCTTTTGGGTCATCACAAGTTGTGATATGAAATGTGGGCACGAGGTGCTGTGATGAAATGATAATGATATTTGGCACGTGAATTGTCCGTGCAGTTGTGAGATGAAATGAAGGCACAAGGTGCTGAGGGAATATGATGATTTAATTATGGGCACGAGGTGCCGTTGAAATATAAAAATGGGCTGAGACCCGTATTTACGAAAAATATAAAAATAGGCCGAGACCTGTATTTTTATGATTATGAAATGAGGTGTCACATGGTGACTTTTTATTTGAAATAATTATATTCAAAATATTTATTTGGAAGGATTTTTACTTAGAAAGTATTATAGGAAAGAATTGTATTGGAAAGATATTTATTTGAGGAAATTATATTTGAAAAGATTTATTGAAAGAATTATATTTGAAAAATAATTATTTGAGAAAATTATGTTTGAAAGAGAATTATTTGGAAGAATTATATGTGAAAGACATTTATTTGAAGGACTTGATTTAATTGGGTGTAATTGTACTTATTAATTGTTGAGCGATATTAATGGTATTCTTATTGTCTGCTGTGCATATCACTGGTTGTTTCATGTTTCCCTATTGTTATTTATTTCATATTATTTTGTATATTATATTGCACAGGTTATTAGACTAGTGAGTATCTTGACTGTACCTCGTCTCTACTCCATTGAGGTTAGCATTGATACTTACTAGGTACCGACCATGGCGTACTCATACTACACTTCTGCACATTTTTGTACAGAGCCAGGTATTGGAGATATCAGACTTGAGCAGAGTTACAACGGGATCGTAAGGATTCAAGGTAGAGCTGCTTGGTCGTCGCAGTCCCTTGGAGTCTTTTCATTTCATTGTACTGTTAAATTACAATCAAACAGTATTCTATATTCGGTCCTCGTGATCATTTTATGTATTCAGTTAGAGTTCATGACTCAGTACTACCAGTCTTGGGAGGTTGTATATTGTAATTATTTCCATTGTTAGTTTTTTTTTAAAAATGGCTTCAAAAATATAATGGAAATTGGCTTACCTAATCTTAGAGACTAGGTGCCATCACGACTCCTGTGGTAGGATTTTGGGTCGTGACAGTAATTGATTGAAATTTGTAAAGCGAGGTAAGTGTCGTGGTTAACCTTGACTTGAGGGAATAAAACCGTTAAACTATTTATTATGTGAAATGCATGTGAACGACGTATAGGCGAGGTGACGAGTGTCTATACGTCATCAAATTAATTGTTTGCATAATTATTTGAAAAATCATAAATCGTTTTAAATCATGAATTAATTGTTATAATAATTGTTTCTCTCCTATTCTTTGTCAAATATTAATTCTTGAATTCCTACAACAATTGTTACATGTTATTTGATTTATGTGTCTTAATTGTTATTTTTCATTTAGCATACTAAATATTAACTGCCTATTTTCTCCACCATTTTCATAATTAATTGATAATTGCCATTGTTTGCTCATAGATAAATTATAATTATTGTGTGTCTTGATGCTTAATAGTTTCTCATTGGACGTGATATTAATTGGAGTAATTTTTATTTCATTTATGAGTTGTTTAAAGTTATATTGGGGGAACGGGTTGCACGCCGCAACAAAAATAAAAATACATACATATATATATATATATATATATATATATATATATATATATATATATATATATATATATATATATATATATATTGGAGGATCGGGTTGCACGCCGCAACAGACTTATTAAAAAAACCATATTGGGGGACCAGATTGTAGGCCGCAATAGACTTATTAAAAAATTCATATTGGGGGATCGGATTGCACACCGCAACAGACTTATTTACCTGATTTATTTCTATTATTGTTGTTATTACTATTATTGCATACAGGTTATTGTAAGTGACATGCCTTAGCCTCGTTACTACTTCGTCGAGGTTAGGCTCAGCACTTACCAGTACATGGGGTCGGTTGTACTAATACTATAATCTGCACTTTCAGAGTTGGTCCTAGTGGCGTACCATAGACTTGCTCGGATTTCAGCTACCAGAGGAGACGTGAGGTATAACTGTATGGTGTTCGCAGTTCTGAAGTCCCCGTCTACTTTACTTTAGCTGTGTGTTTGTTTTCAGAAAACTTTATTTTATTCAGACCTTTATTTGTATTATTCGAGAATCTCGTGCACTTGTGACACCAATTCTGGGATGGTATTTAGACACCGTTATTTTATGGATTATTCACTACATTTCAGACTTTACTTCCGTATTTAATTCTTTGTTATTAATAAATTTAAAAATTATTTTAAAATGGATAATATTATTCTAACGTTGGCTTGCCTAGCAAGTGAAATGTTAGGCGCCATCACGGTCCGTTGGTGGGAATTTCGGGTCGTGACAGTAAGCGGTTGGTTTTGGCGGGTATGAGAAGAGGTAGAGGGCGGCCAAAGAAGTATTGGGGTGAGGTGAACAGACATGACATGGCGCGACTTCAGATTTTCGAGGACATGGCTCTTGATAGGAATGTGTGGAGGTTGAGCATTAAGGTTGAAGGTTAGGAGGGAGTCGAGCGTTTTCTTCTTTGTACCGGGGTGGGGCTAGTCTGTTAAGGTTTTATCTTGGACTGTTAGTGGTTTATGTTGTGTCCACACTGATTTTCTATTTTTTCATAGTACTGTGGCATTATTATTGGTTGTTGTTATTGCTTTTCCATCAATTTTTTGTTTCTTACGATGCTAATATTATTTTTATGGTTTTTGTTGCTGTCACGGATTCTATTATCTGTTTTCGTCTTCTTGAGCTGGGGGTTTCTCGAAAACAGCTTCTCTACCCCTTCGGGATAGGGGTAAGGTCTGCGTACACTCTACCATCCCCAAACTTTACTGAGTTGTTCTTGTTGTTGTTGTTATTGTTGTATAACACTAAAGGACATAATTATTGAAACATTTACTTAATTACTCGTCATAAAAATAATTCAGCATATCTGATCTCTTTTGGTTGTTTAAGCAAATTAATACTGTATTAAAATATTCCTATTTTAGTCTTATACACTCCTAATTTCTTTTACGTTATAAAATTAAATAGCATCAGATCAATCAAAGTACTCTGACATCACTCAAGGTAAAAACTTGAAATTTTTACTATTTCTGTATAAATCACATTTTTTCCTTCTTTGCCGTTTTAATTAGATTTTGGTGTATTAATTTTTAAAGATTTGGTTCTAAGAGATGATAATTTAATTTGATGTTGACTCGTCCAAATCTAGTGACATAACTCAACTTTAAAAAATATAAGAGGGATTAGTTTTTATATATATATATAAGCTCTCTTAAATTTCTCTTAATATACGTGAAAAATGAAAGACAATATAACTATTACACACTATGTATTATATATTTTAATATGACTGACTATTTGTGTAGCGATCCTTTATACATTTTAATACATAGTGTCTTTTGTTTTTATTTGGAGAAAATAATAATAGTCTCCACTTATTCAAATAATTAAGGACATTTAAGAAATGAAATGCAATGCTTTTTCGAGAAACTTTATTAAGAATACATACAGAGAGATAAAATGAAAGTTTAATTAACACTTTACCTCTTTTGTGCAGATTTACAAAAATGTGCTTCCCTCATTTGCCCTTCTCCATCCTTATATAAAGACTTTACATCTTTATTTTCTAAGAGTCAAGTAGCTAACTAGCAAGAACCATTCACCCTTTGCTTCTTTTCTCCCTATAATTAGTCACTACTATACCAACCCTTTCTCTTTCTTTTTGTAATAATGTCAAGAGAATTCAACCAAGCAATTATACCTTAATTACTATGTCACAAACGATGGTCGTTGGAGATTTTACAATCACACACATTTTAACTATCATATAGTCAGACGGATCTGTTTTGACATGGAGGACCAAAACACATGGTCCTACAAAATACATCGAATGCTTGAATGTTTACATGTTCCTTTGATATATCAACTAGACATTATACCAGACATCGTAAATAAGGATTCGTCGATTCTCCAAGAAAATGAAAGCCCAAGAAGAATCCCTATAGTAGTAGACGTAGTCCATCGTCGTCCTCAAGAAATTCCGAATCCTTACCGAGATTATCATGGGGAAGCAGACGAGGATGAGATCGCGTTGATAGAGCAAACAATGAACTTACCCTCATTTGATCTAGAGACTGAGGTTGTGCCTATTCCTGCTTCGAGGCATGCAGTTGAAGCACTAGAGAAGGTAAAGGTGGAGAACTTAAATATGCAGTTGATAATTTGATTGTAGAGGGTGTTGTTGAAGTTACTCGCATGCCATGCAAACACCTTTTTCATAGAGATTGTATCGTTCAATGGCTTGAAAAAAATCATGTTTGCCCTTTGTGTCGCTTTAAGCTTCCAGTGAAAAACAATTAGGGCTTTTGTTTGTTTGATATAGTTTCAGGTTGAATGTTTTTTATTAATCAAATCCGCCTCTGTGGTGGTAGGCAGTTTTGATACTCCTAGTTTATTAGTACCTTAAAAAAAAAACAAATAGTAGAGATAAGGAGGGACATACCTAAATTTACTTACTATTAGGTTTGTTGTTATTGTTGTCGTTTTTTAATTGTTCTTATCGTTTTTTTGTTGTTGTGAGGAAGTTATCTGTATGACCAGTGTTAGAAAGATCCCTTCCAATTTATTGAATATTAAAAATTATACACATGTCGGGGGGAAGACATGGGGTCTTACCTTCAAATTTCCTGTATTCGAAATGATTTACCTCATTTGGAGCATTTATTTAAATTTGAAAGATGGAATGTACGTAGATCTGTTTTGAAGATTGTATTCACTCTTTTATATTTTTTTTCTTTACCCTAAGTGTTGTTTAAATGTTATCCAGAGATTGATGGAATATTCTAATACTTTGCCATGTTTTTCTATATTATTTTGCATGTTAGTAGTATTTTTTGTCTTTGTAAAAATAACAAGTTTTCTTTAAACTGTCAACTTATATCTTTCATTGACTCACTGTTTCCTTTTACAAATTAGAGAAAATATGAGTTTACTTTCTGATTTTGCTGATTTATCTTTTTCTTTCTTTTCATACTTGGTCTTGTTTGAAAGGTAATATTTGGTTCTACAGAAAATGCATCGGAATATTTGGATCTTGAAATTGTGCTGTAGCATCTTTCAAGTCTAATGAACATCGCTAATTAACTGTATTTCGTGCTAAGGTTAGAAATTTAAGTGAAAATATCAGAGCAACAAGCTTATTTCTATCCTACGCGGGCTGAATCTACAATTTTGGGTAAGCTTTTGCTTCTTTTATGATGAAACTAGTGATATTTTCCACGTTTCGCGCAGTTGTAAAATTATCACTGAATTTAAAAATATCTTTTCACAAAATTTAGTAGATATGTGTGTGTGTGTGTGTGTGTATGTTGGCGCACGCATATGGAAAAATATTATACATATTTGATAAAATCAGAACTTAGTATTTTAATTTGAATTAGAGTATACAGTCAGACCTCTCTATAATAACATCCCTATATAACATTCATTCACTATAAAAGCCTAGTTTTTCTCAGAATCGATTTTTATGTTATATTTTACCTTTCTATAACAACATTCTGCCCATAACATCCTCAAACTTTCAAACTAGGATCCTTCTCCCAAATTCGACTACGAGTCATCCAATAATTGAATTCAATCATACAGGCAAGTCAATACACATAATATGAAGCTTTCAAGACCTTATGCCGCTGAACGGAACTTAAATTCTCAAAACGGCCAGCCGGATCGTTACACATGAACATATGCACATCGAATATTTTTATAACTAAAGATCTACAAATGATATATCTTGCATTAGAAAAATGCCAAAAGATACTTAAAAGATCTGTTTATACTTTTTGAAGATATGCATATCATTCTTTTTTATTTGAAGATGTACACATGATATATCTTATATTGGACAATTACCAATAACATGTAAGCGTAATCTATTCGTATTTTTTAATTGTATGCCTTAGAGTATAAATATGTGTGCATTTAATTAAGAATTTTTAATAATGTATTATATTTCTTTAGCATTTAATTCGTGAAATATTTATATCTTTTGAGATTTTGAATTTAAATATTTTATTAATCTTTTATATATAATATTATAAAAGAAAAATAATTAATTTTTTGATAATTATTGTCTATAACAACCAAAATATATTTAAATGTCAAATGTTATTATAGATGTATAACAGTCTTTCACTAAAAAAGTCGAAAAATTTCGGGACAAACGATGTTATTATAGAAAGGTTTGACTGTAGATGAACTGCATTTTAACCGATTTTTTCATTAGGTAATAAGACTTTTGTTGTTTCTAAAATTTCTTCTACTCAAATAAAAGAAATATGAAATAAAAAGTTTAAAAAATAACAAAAAGAAAAGAATACATAGTAACTAAGTGGCAATTGCGCTGTACAAAAAAAAAACAATACAATGTACTATTTTTAAAAAAATAAATAAACAAAGAAGTAGTAAAAGATATAAAAGGATAAATAAAGTAGCAGAAAACTACCATTTTGGCCGACTCTATGTATGTAACAAAGTAAATGAATTCGTTTCAAATTAAACCCCAATTTTTGACAGATTCTAGATATAGAATCTTTGATTTCCTTTCCTCTTCTAGTCATTTATTCTTTTTCCTTTTCCTCCTGTTACTCCATCTATGGATTACTCCCCTCTTTTTGCCTATATTTTGTTTCTAGTTTTATGCAAAATCCTCAAAAATCAATATTCTCTAAACGGTTCTCATCATTTTCTCCTATAAAAGTGCTCGCTTTGAATAAAGAGATGAAGTTACTTAATAAGGTATGATGTTGATCCAACGGAGCATAAGATAGTAACAGTGTCTGATACCTTTGAAATACATAATGGCTATGGATTCTTAATGCCCAAGTCCTCTGCTCTCTTTCATCAGTGCATCGATCTGACCTATTTATGCTAATTCACGTTGCACGAGATTTGGATTTGGATTTGGATGGGGAAAAAAGTGAAATTGTGAATGCATATGGTATATATGTTTATATAGTGGTGTTTATCCGAAAAATCGGATAACGTTAAATTTAGATATGGTTCTAAGGATACGTAAATTTCTTTGATACAAAAGTAACAATACTAATATTTTTGCTATGAAAATGGGAATGATGAACAGGGAAATTGAATAAGTTGAGACAAAACAAGCACAAAAAAATCCCAATGTATCTGAGAAAAGGATGTGTTTATTGACATCTATCTGCCTTTAGCTTACAAGGGTCCTCCCTTTTATAATAGAGGGTCATGCTTTATTTATAACAATATAATAAAATAATGCATATAGTGGAGGACCCATGATGATTTGTCTCTTCCTCGGTTCTCGCCAAGATTCTCTCTCTAGGTGCGGTTGTAACGGCTCTTGTCTGCGAGCTTGATACTGGCTTGAGCTCGGTATCAGATCGATCCCCCGGTCTTGGTTCGAGCTCGATTCTGCCTTGGGGCATCGATATACGGGGCGAGTGTTGGTCGGTCTAGGCATCTTCGATGAACTACGAATTGTCTCGTAGTTCGATTTGGATGTGGGCTCGATAATAATACCGAGTTTTGCCGTTGACCGGTCTTATAGCTCGAAACTTGACGTCCCTACCTTGGAATTCGATCGAGCTTGCCATATAGATATCCTTCAATCGAAACGTCATCATCTCGACCAGTCTTTATGACTGAAAATCGGTTTTGACCGTACACAGATAGTCCCCTCGTTTCTCGGAAAAGAATGTGGCGAGAAACGATATGATTTCCCTACGGCTCGATCAAATTTATGCTGACGTTTCTATCGATCCCGACCATGACATATGTGATAGCTGTCCCATCGGCTCGGTTTTACCGAGGCATTTAATGCGTGTCAGACGGTGGTCGGCCACCGCTGATATTGAACCGTCATGCCTCAGTCTATAAATAGCCTTCCCATTCAACCTTTACCACTTTTGCGCCTTCTCTTCTTCCAAATTCTCTTATTTATCCTCTCTATTTCGTTGCTTCATAGCCGCCCATACCATAGTTTTGGTGCTGTAAATTGTTTTTTACTTTCCTTTTGCATTCTTTCCTCTCGTATCAATGGCGAAAACTTCGAAAACCGTACCTCAGAAAGAGAAAGCTTCTTCCTCACGGCCGTCCGATGATAAGGTGCCGGTGGAGCCATCCGTTCACGACTATGTTCCTGGCCCGTGCACTTTGAAGACCGATTTTAAGGTGAAAAATCCTTCATCCGTTTCTGGTCGTTGTAAGCACGTGTCGATGTATACGTGCTCAATAACGGAGGATCACCTCGAGGCTGTCAGAAAAGACTGCAACTCGGGTTCCGAGGTTATGTTGCAAATTTCATCCTCCGATGAGAGCGTCACAACTCGGGTTTCGAGGTTATGTTGCAAATTCCATCCGGTAATTATTGATTTCTGTAAAAGATATCAGGTCACCCTCGGTCAAATTCACCCCTCTTTATGGCGTATAGAGATCTTACTGTGCTTCTTCTCTATCAAAGCCGGGGGTTTGGATTTTTCTCTGAACCACCTCATACGATTGTACCGGCCTCAGATTTTTCGAGGACTAATCAGACTTCATCGTCGGGCATCGAAGGCTTTGATGTCGAGCATCGATGAAGACAAGGATCGAGGTTGGATGGGTCGTTATATTCGAGTGAGGACCCGTGATCTTATTCCGGAAGAGAAGATGCCGTTCCCCGAAGAATGGAATTTTGACCGTAAGTGATTCTTGTTCGCCTTTTGTGTTCTTTTTCGATTTTTTCTGATGTATTTCCCTGATATTTAGCTAACCCTTGGATGCCACAAGCGGTGCCTGACCTCGAGGATTGGGTTCGGAAGTTAGCCTCGACTTCCTCTTATGCTTAACGCGCTTGGCGTGATTTGGCTAAAGGTAGATGGGAGGCCAAGAACCATAGTGAGGTTTTCTTCTTGTTTCCTTCGAAATATTCTTTGCGTTCTATTTGTTACCGATTTCCTTTTGTGCAAGCGTAACTAGGGATGCCGCTTTGAGGCCTTCGAGCTGCGAAGAAGGAAACAAGTCCCTGGTCCTGCAACTGGGGAAAGATAAGAAGCGAAGAGCTTCCTCTCGGTTAGAGGACCCCAAGCCCAAAACTCGGAGGGTGAGAAGAAAAGCAATTTCCCTTCTGATTGACTCGGTCCAACTACTGAGAGAAGAAAAAGAAGAAGATAACTCCTCGGCTTTGGTAATCCGATCTGTGGAGGACATCGAGGTTGCGGAGGCCATCGAGGTTGTTAGAGCTCCTGGACCGATGGCGGTTGTGCCTGTCGGGGTTGGTTCTGAAGTCCCGAGTCTCGACCGGAGTACTCTGAGTGATTTGCTCGGGGCTATGACAATGGGTCATTCGCCTTCTCTCCCAACTTTTTCTGAGGAGGCGTTAAAGGAAGCTCGAGAGTTGAAGACTCCCGATATCGGCGCAAGCTCTGGTGTAGGGGACCCTTTTAGGGATTGCTTTACTGGATTCGATGATGCTTCCGATATCGGTGACGCTTCTCTTTTATTAGAGGAGGCTTAACGTTTCATTACTCGGGTAATGATTCTTCCACACTTGGTTTCTTTGTTCTTTTCCATACTTGACTTGTGTTTCTTACTGTGCAGACCATTAGTAGGTTTCGAGTCGATCTTAGCCAGTGTGAGGCCGAGCTCCATAAGGTCTCAGGTGAGAGAGACGCCATGCGGCTTCTTTGCAGCCAAAAGGACGAGACGATAAAGGATCTCCAAGCGGATTTGGCTAAGGTTCGTGAAAAAGAGGTCGAGCTTGATAATCAGGTGAGCCTCGTTCTGTTAAAGTATGGGTCTGGCTCAACTGTGGAGGTTAACCCTTCGTTGTCTCAGCTGCAGTAAAAGATCGAAAAGATCGGGTTACTTCAAGAAGAAGTTGATCAAATCCGAGCTGAATGCAATCGGTAGAAGGAGACTATCGACTGCCTGGCTACGGAAAAAGAAACCATCTTGACAAAATTATTATCGGCCGACGTTCAACTTCGAAGTGTCAAGCAGAAGGGGTCGGTTCAAGCTAAGAAGATCGATGAGCTTGAAACACGGCTTGCTGAGGCTAAGGCGGAGGTTGAGTCATCGGAAGTCTTGGCAGATAAGTCCATTGCTGTATATCGGGCCGATGCTGAGGCTGCTCAGATAGAGGCCCGGGAAGCGGCGAATACTGCCGATGCTCGAGCTTATTGGGTTGCCGAACTTGCTAAGTGTAGGTCTCGGCGGGAGACCCTCGAGGAGATACGCGCTCGAGGTTTTGACCTTACTGAAGATATAAAAAAGGCAAAAGAGCTCGAAGCGGAAGCTGAAGCTTTGGCTTCTGATGATGATGGTAGCAAAAGCGTATCCGAGGATGGGGAAGAGCTTGACAGTAGAGTGAACGCTCCGATGGGTGACCAGGAAGCTTAGTTTCTAATTCTTCACGTTTGTAAATTAATCATGTAGGAAATCTTGTATATATATATATAACAAGGTCGACTTGTTTTTATTTTGTGAAGACTTTTAATCAAATGTTGATCTCGTAGTCTCTCTGATCGATCAGATTTGAAGTGATGTAGCCCTTAGGTTTGCTAGTCGAGTCTAGTGAGTGCTTGCTCGAACTCGGAATAAAAGTAGCCCATAGGCTTAATAGTCGAGTGGATATTTCGAACTCGAGATAATGTAGCCCATATGCGTAATGGTCGAGTGAGTGCTTGCTCGAACTCGTAATAAAAGTAGCCCGTAGGCTTAATAGTCGAGTTCATGTTTCGAACTCGAGATAATGTAGCCCATAGGCGTAATGGTCGAGTGAGTGCTTGCTCGAACTCGTAATAAAAGTAGCCCGTAGGCTTAATAGTCGAGTGAATGTTTCGAACTCAAAATAATGTAGCTCGTAGGCATAATGGTCGAGTGCTTGCTCGAACTCGTAATAAAAGTAGCCCGTAGGCTTAATAGTCGAGTGAATGTTTCGAACTCGAAATAATGTAACCTGTAGGCATAATGGTCGAGTGAGTGCTTGCTCGAACTCGTAATAAAAGTAGCCTGTAGGCTTAATAGTCGAGTGAATGTTTCGAACTCGAAATAATATTGCCCGTAGGCGTAATGATCGAGTGAGTGCTTGCTCCAACTCATAATAAAAGTAGCATGTAGCCTTAATAGTCGAGTGAGTGCTTGCTCGAACTCGTAATAAAAGTAGCCCGTAGGCTTAATAGTCGAGTGAATGTTTCGAACTCGAAATAATGTAGGATGTAGGCGTAATGGTCGAGTGAGTGCTTGCTCGAACTCGTAATAAAAGTAGCCCGTAGGCTTAATAGTCGGGCTGGTTGCATAATAAATCGCAAGTCATTGTACATGTGTTCATGTTTTGCGCCTATGTTCGGGCCAATCTACATGAGCATGGTTCGTTTTGACCATTTGGCTCTTACAATTTTTCCTGTTGGAACCCTATTGTTGTGAAATAACTTTCTTGCATCTGAACTTTCTGTATTTGAGGGCCTGATGCTCCCCGCCCCCTCCCCCCCCCCCCGGTATTTCGAGGTCGATTGGTAAGAGGCCTCAGATACTGTTGAAAGTGTAGTGCGACCGATGGTTACCTCATTAAAAACCTTGCCGAAAAACCAATTTGGGATAAAATCTGTCTAAGGGAAAAAGAGTGTACCACGTTCTTTTAGGCGAAAGATCCACCTCATCTCTTGTTTGGACTTTTGCAGGGGTCAGTTAAATAAATATGGAAAGGTCGTACCTTAGCAGTAGTACTGTTTTAGATGTGATACATTCCAACTGCTTGATAGCTGTTTGCCGTTTACGATGCCGAGCATGTATGATCCCTTTCCGACGTTCTCGAACACCTGATATGGTCCTTCCCAATTCGGTCCTAATTTTCCTTCATTTGGATTTCGGGTATTGACGGTGACTTTTCTTAACACCAAGTCCTCGGGCTTGAAATGGCGAAGCTTAGTTCTTCAATTATAATACCTTTCGATTCGTTGCTTTTGGGCGGCCAATCGGATGAGGGCAGCTTCTCGTCCTTCATCCGATAATTCAAGGCTGGTGTTCATAGCCTCGTTATTTGATTCTTCCATCATGAATTGAAATCTGGGACTAGGTTCGCCAACTTCTACTGGTATCAATGCTTCGGAACCATATACTAAGGAGAATGGGGTCGCCCCCGTACTGGATTTTGACGTTGTCCGGTATGCCCAAAGGACTTCGGGCAGGACTTCTCTCCATTTTCCCTTAGCATCGTTCAACCTCTTCTTCAGGTTTTGGAGAATAGTTTTGTTCGTTGATTCGGCCTGTCCGTTCCCACTGGGGTGGTATGGCGTTGATAGTATCCTTCTTATTTTGTGATCTTCGAAGAATTTTGTGACTTTGCTACCAACGAATTGCTTACCATTGTCGTATACTATTTCGGCGGGTATCCCGAATTGGCATATGATATGATCCCAAATAAAGTCTATAACTTCTTTCTCTCTTATTTTCTCGAACGTCTGCGCTTCAACCCATTTAGAAAAATAGTCAGTCATAAATAAAATGAATTTGGCTTTACCTGGGGTCGATGGCAGAGGGCCGACGATGTCCATTCCCCATTTCATGAACGGCTATGGGGATAGGATCGAGTGAATTTTCTCTCCGGGTTGATGGATCATCGGTGCAAACCTTTGGCGTTTATCACATTTACGAACAAATTCTTTCTCATCTTTGCCCATATCGATCCAATAATACCCCGCTCTGATCACTTTTCGAACTAATGCGTCGGCACCAGAGTGATTCCCACAAGTGCCCTCGTGTACTTCCCGTAGGATGTAATTGGTATCTCCCGGACCCAAGCATACTGCCATCCGTCCATCGAATGTCCTTCGATATAGTGTTCCGTCTCTGGCCAATGTAAATCAAGCAGCTTTAGTCCGTAGGGTCCTGGATCTTTATGGTCTGATGGGAGCTTTCCGTTTTTTAAGTATTCAATATACTTGTTTCTCCAATCCCAGGTTAAGCTAGTAGAATTTATCTCGGTGTACCCATCTTCGAATACCGATCTTGAAAGTTGAACGACAGTCCCCGAGCTCGAATCATCTACCTCGACCGATGATCCCAAATTCGCAAGCGCATCGGCTTCATTATTCCGTTCTCGTGGAACATGACGTAGAGTCCATTGTTTGAAATGGTGCAAAGTGATAAGTAGTTTGTCCAAATACCTTTGCATTATACCTTCTCGGACTTCAAAGGTTTTGTTTACTTGATTCACCACCAGCAAAGAGTCATAATTAGCCTCAATGACCTCTGCTCCCAAGTTTCTAGCTAGTTCGAGACATGCAGTCAAGGCTTCATACTCGGCCTCATTGTTAGTTAACCTGATAGTTTTAATAGCTTGCCTAATAATGTTACCCGTGGGGGGTTTCAAAACTATGCCTAGCTCGGACTCCTTTACCTTCGAAGCCCCGTCCGTAAAAAGAATCCATACCCCGACGATATACCTGATTTCAACAAGAGTTCTTTTCTGACTTCGGGTACGAGGGTTGGCGTGAAGTCGGCCACGAAGTCTGCTAAAATTTGAGACTTGATGGCCATACAGGGTTGATATTCGATATCGTACCCACTGAGTTCGATGGCCCATTTGGCCAATCGGCCTGATAGTTCGGGCCTATGTAAAATATTACGAAGTGGGCAGGTGGTTAATACGCTTATGGGGTGACATTGGAAGTACGGTCTTAACTTTCTAGAGGCGTTTACCAGCGCAAGTGCCAATTTTTCTAAGTGCGGATACCTGGTTTCCGCTTCTCCTAAGGTCCAACTTACGTAGTAAACGGAAAATTGCGTACCTTGCTCTTCTCGAACCAGGACACTGCTTATGACGACTTCCGATACCGCCAAGTACAAGTAAAGTTTTTCGTCGATTTTTGGAGTGTGAAGCAGTGGTGGGCTCGACAGATATCGTTTCAATTCCTGTAATTCTTGTTGGCATTCCGGTGTCCAAGCAAAGTCATTCTTCTTTTTGAGTAGAGAGAAAAATTTATGACTTCGATCTGATGATCTTGAAATGAATCGGCCTAAGGCTGCAATTCTTCCTGTTAACCTTTGTATAGATTTTACTCTCTCCATGATGGTGATGTCGTCGATGGCCTTGATTTTGTCGGGGTTAATCTCGATACCCCGATTTGACACCATGAAGCCGAGGAACTTGCCCGAACCGACCCCGAAAGCACATTTTTCGGGGTTGAGCTTCATGTTGTATTTCCTTAGAATCCCGAACGTTTCCTGCAAATGGGTCAAATGGTCCTCTGCGCAGGGACTTAACTAGCATGTCATCAATATAGACTTCCATTGATTAACCTATCTGTTCGTCGAACATTTTATTTACTAAGCGTTGATAAGTAGCTCCTGCATTTTTTAGCCCGAAGGGCATTACATTATAATAATAGGTTCCGTATCTGGTCATAAATGAAGTCTTTTCCTGGTCCTCCGAGTTCATCTAAATTTGATTATACCCGGAATAGGCATCGAGAAAGGTGAGGATCTCGTGGCCGGCCGTGGCATCGATCATGTGATCGATGTTGGGCAGTGGAAGGAATCTTTGGGGCATGCTTTGTTCAAGTCCTTATAGTCCACACACATTCTAAGTTTGTTCCCTTTTTTAGGCACTACAACCACATTGGCTAACCATTCGGGGTATTTCACCTCTCGAATGGACCCTATTTTGAGAAGTTTGGTTACCCCATCCTTTATGAATGTGTGCTTTACCTCCGATTGGGATCTTCTTTTTTGCTTCATCGGTCTGAACCTAGGGTCCAAGCTTAGCCAATGCGTCGTTATGTCCGGTGGGATCCCTGTTATATCTAAATGGGACCAGGCAAAACAGTCGATGTTATCGATAAGAAATTGAATGAGTCTCTTCCTGAGTTCGGGGCTCAAACCCGTTCCAGGTATACCTTTCGTTCGGGCCAGTGTTCGATTAGTATGATTTGCTCCAGTTCCTCAATCGTTGATTTGGTGACATCGGAATCATCGGGGGTCACGAAGGATCGTGAGATCCATTGATCATTATCTTCTTCGATGTTCTGCTTACCTGGCTGGGTCGGAACCGATGTCTGTGATTGCTATTTGGCATTCTGTTCTTCGATTGTGTCTCCTTCTGAACCTGTTCCTTTTATCGGCGAAGACGAAGATATTGATTTTGCTTCCTCGACGACGAACATTACCTTTGCGGCCGGTTGTTCTCCGTACACTTTTTTGACACCTCTCGATGTTGGGAATTTGAGGACCTGATGTAGGGTCAAAGGTACAGCTCTCATGTTGTGGATCCATGGCCTTCCGAAAAGGGCGTTGTATCTCATGTCGCCTTCGATCACGTGAAACTTTATTTCCTGGATGGTTCCGGCCACGTTTATCGGTAGGGTTATCTTGCCTTTGGTGGTTTCACATGCCATATTGAATCCATGTAGAACCAGAGTTGCGGGTACGACTTGGTTATGCAGGCCGAGCTGTTCTATGACCCTCGATCTGATGATATTGGCCGAGCTAGCTGGATCAATTAACACACGCTTAATTTTAGTTTTATTCATGAGTACGAATATTACCAGTGCATCGTTTTAGGGTTGGATGATTCCCTCTGCATCTTCATCATTGAAAGACAAAGTTCCTATGGGTGTGTAATCTTGAGTTCGAGATCGCTTTTCCCTCACAATCGATATTTTAGTGAGTTTAAGCACTGGTCCCTGAGGGGTATCGACGCCGCCGATGATCATGTGATGATTCTTTGCCCTATCACTCAGAAATTCTCGAAGGTGACCTTTGTTAAATAAGCGGGCTACTTCCTCTCTTAATTGCCTGCAATCTTCCGCTCTGTGGCCATGGGTGGCGTGATGTTCACATATTTGATTGGGATTCCTTTGGGTAGGATCGGTCTGTATGGGTCGAGGCCATCTGGTGTCTTTGATGCGTCCGATAACCGACACGATGGCGGATGCATCAATGTTGAAGATATATTCCGATAATCGAGGAACTTCTACAGGTTCGGCATATTTATCAAAGACGCTCTTGCTCATAAGTCCCCGAGAATTTTGCCCTCGATTAGTCCTTCGATTGTTCTGAACTGTATCACGTTCTGAACCGTTGTTCATCTGATCTGTGATGTACGATTGATATCGGTCTCTGTTCGACCTTTGTTCTCTGTTGATCTCCCACTAATTTTTAGTGGTTGTGTGGTTTTGATGCACGGGTCCATACGGAACTCCCAATTGATCGTCCTCGACCTTGATTTTCGATTGATACCGGTTGTGTACATCTTCCCAAGTTATTGCTGGGTACTCGATCAAATTTTATTTCAACCGATGCGATGTTGTCGAACTTAGCTCGTTCAACCCTTGGGTGAAAGCTTGCACGGCCTAATCGTGGCAAATCCATACGTTCCATTTGAAATCGGGATACGAATTCTCTCAACATTTCGTTACCTCTTTGTTTTACTTTGAAGAGGTCTGATTTCCTTGTTGCAACCTTTATGGCACCAGCATGTGCTTTTACGAACGAATCTACTAACATGGCAAAAGAATCGATGGAATTTGGTGGTAGGTTGTGATACCAGATTATTGCTACCTTTGCGAGGGTCTCTTCGAACTTTTTCAACAACATGGATTCGATCTCATCGTTCTCCAAATCGTTGCCTTTGATGGCACATGTGTAGGAGGTGACATGTTCGTTAGGATCGGTCGTACCGTTATATTTGGGAATTTTGGGCATACGAAATTTTTTGGGGATTGGCTTTGGGGCCGCGCTCGAGGGAAAAAGCTTTTGTATGAATTTTTTCGAATCAAGCCCTTTTATCATTGGCGGAGCCCCCGGGATTTGATCGACCCTAGAATTATACGTTTTCACTTTCTTGTCGTTGGCTTCGACTCATTTTGTGAGTTCCTCGAGCAATCTAGCAATTTCAGGAGCGGTCCCCAATCCTTGCTCGTTTGATTTCACTGTGGCAAGCTCCGTTCTGGGAGTGACTTCTTGAAGAAGTGGATTGGAGTTCGGCCTGCTTTGCATATGAGTTTGGCTATGCAACTGAGCTATCGCTGCTTGATGGGCTTGTAGCATTTCAAAAATCATACGCAAGTTGACCCCGATTTCCCTCGTGTTGTGGATGTCTCGGGCTATGAGTCGAGCACCGCCTTGAATGCTTCTTTCTGGTTCGGAACGCTGATTCGCCTCCAGAGCTATTTGTGAATTGACATCCAATGGTACTTCGGCTCGAATTTCGGGTTCTTCGATTCGAGCCTCGTTGCCATCGTCAGGTAGCCTTTCGGCCCCGGGCGCCAAGTTGTTAGTTTCATCTTGAAGGCCGGCTTCGAGGTCGATAGGTAGAGCCATTGCTGACTTGAAGTTGTAAGCTGGAGTGTACTGTAGATTTATATCAAACAATCGCTGTTACCCTTAGCCCCACGGTGGGCGCCAAACTGTTTATCCGAAAAATCGGATAACATTAAATTTAGGTATGGTTCTAAGGATACGCAAATTTTTTGATACAAAAGTAACAATACTAATATTTTTGCTATGAAAATGGGAATGATGAACAGGAAAATTGAATAAGTTGAGACAAAACAAGCACAAAGAAATCCCAATGTATCTGAGAAAAGGGTGTGTTTATTGACATCTATCTGCCTTTAGCTTACAAGGGTCCTCCCTTTTATAATAGAGGGTTATGTTTTATTTATAACAACATAATAAAATAATGCATATAGTGGAGGACCCATGATGATTTGTCTCTTCCTCGGTTCTCGTCAAGATTCTCTCTCTTGGTGCGGTTATAACGGCTCTTGTCTGCGAGCTTGATACTGGCTCGAACTCGGTATCAGATCGAGCCCCCGGTCTTGGTTCGAGCTCGATTCTGCCTTGGGGCATCGATATACGGGGCGAGTGTTGGTCGGTCTAGGCATCTTCGATGAACTACGAATTGTCTCGTAGTTCGATTTGGATGTGGGATCGATAATGATACCGAGTTTTGCCGTTGACCGGTCTTATAGCTCGAAACTCGACGTCCCTACCTTGGAATTCGATCGAGCTTGCCATGTAGATACCCTTCAATCGAAACGTCATCGTCTCGACGAGTCTTTATGACTGAAAATCGATTTTGACCGTACACAAGTGGTATTCAAAATTTAAGGTTGAAGAGTCCTTTCAAATTCTGTAATGAAGTGGCGCATGAAGTTGTAAATTTACGAAAAAATGCATTTACTCTAAAAGATGAGAATCAATTCTGTATCTTAAACTTTTTGCCAAGGATCTAATTACTCAAAATTTACATAGAGGAAGGGGAAAAAGATAGAGAAAATTGTGGAAATATGAGGAAAAAGATAAATAAGAATGTTGGCCATATAGGGATGTCACATCAGCTGGCCAATTCCCAACTTTATATATATATATATATATATATATATATATATATATATATATATAATCTTTGGTGTTTTTCTGTTGTGGGGTGATGGAATATTTATTTCTAATTAAGTAGAGTAGTGTTAAGAGAATGGACCTTGGGATATCAACCGATATAAGGATATAACAGAATATTATCTTGATCAAACAATGGGAGACATTCTAATACAAAATCCACACCCAGATGCTAGACATTTAGAGCATGAACATTACAATATAAGGATACAATATCGGGTAAATCAAGAAAAAGATGAGTCTGATTCTAATAGCATATTATAAAAATTGGACATAATACCTATACGTGCAATCTCTAAAACTAGGTCATTAATTAGATAAGAGTTAGTACATTCAAATTAGTATGTATGTAAAACAAAAATCAATACTACTTTTGTCTATAAATTGAAACAAAGTCTGTTATTATACATTCATAAATTTTTAATAATAGTGTCTGTTGTACTTATTTGAAGAAAATAATATTCTCTACGTACTCAAATATAATTAAGGAAATTTAACAAATAAATAATGATGGTTCTGCGACAAGATTTTATTAAGAACACATAAAGATAAATGGAAGTTTAATTTACTTGCACCTTTACCACTTGCGTTGTAGATTTATAACCCATCACAAATTAGGAAAATAGCTGTGCTTTCCTTTTCTCTTGCCCTTACCAACCGTAATTAGGTTTTTAAATTTAGAAAATGGAAGTTAAATATAATGCCTTTATCTACCACTTTCGCTATAGATTTATAATCCATCGCAAATTAGGAAAATTAATGTTCTTTTGTTTTCTTTTTCCCTTAATTAATGCATCACAAATTAGGAAACTGAAATTGCTTTCCTTTTCTTTTTCCTTTACCAATCATAATTAGGTTTTAAAATTTTTCCATCATTATATATAAAGTCTAGCTTCACATATCTCTTTCATCTAAGAGCCAA
Source organism: Nicotiana tabacum (assembly GCF_000715075.1). Classification (NCBI taxonomy): domain Eukaryota; kingdom Viridiplantae; phylum Streptophyta; class Magnoliopsida; order Solanales; family Solanaceae; genus Nicotiana; species Nicotiana tabacum. The sequence goes on along the minus strand of NC_134097.1, from coordinate 11,804,156 downwards.
ATATAGCTAGCAAGCTCTGTCCCACAGTTTGTTTCTTTTCCCGTTAGTTACTAAGCCGATCTTTCTCATTAATTAATGATCGAAAAGAATTAGAATTTCAAACTCATAAATTTCAATTTCGATTCGGCCCTTTGCTCTTTTTCCATTAATTACTAATTCTGAATGGCAGGAGAATTGAGCCATAGTACTATTAGCCCTTATCATTGGACAATAGAGCACCGAAAAAGCATCCTCCACGAGGATGAAAATCTGCCGGAGGACAAATTTTTCTTCCTATGTCGAATCCAAAAATTGCACCACAATTTCTATCTCGCAGCTGATGGTCGTTGGAGGTTTTATAATCGCACTCATTTCAACTATCATATAGTCAAAAAATTCTGTTTTGACATAGAGGACAAATTAGATATATGGAATAATATACATGTAATGCTTACATGTTTACATGTTCCTCTCTTGTATCAACTAAACATGATACAAGACATCAAGCATAAGACATTATCAATCCTCCAAGAAAATCATGAAAGAGCGAGAAGAATCCCAATCGTTTTGGACATAATTCATCGTATTCCTCAAGCTATTCCGAATCCTTACCAAAATTATTATGAGGATGAGTTGATAGAACAGGTCGCGGGCTTATCGTTGGAAGAGACTGAGTTTGTGCCTGTTCCTACATCGGCGTATGCAATTGAAGCACTGGAGAAGGTGAAGGTGGAAAAGATGATCAATATGAAGGAGAATTGTAGCATATGTCTAGATACATTAATTTCAGAGGGAGTTGTTGAAGTTACTCGCATGCCATGCAAGCACCTTTTTCATGGAGGTTGTATCGTTCATTGGCTTGAGAAAAATCATGTTTGTCCTTTGTGTCGCTTTAAGCTTCCTGTGGACAAAAACTAGGGCTTTTCTTTGTTTGATTTAGTGTGAGGTTTTATGTTTTTTTAATAACTAAATTTTCCCTATGATGGCCAAACGTTACCTTATCTTTGTTCCTTCTTGATCAATTTAGATGAAAAATCTTATTTAAATTATTCGATGATACACGAATATACAGTATACACCATTTTTGTTACGTAAGCGATGCTATTTGATTCGTGTTCTTTTCTCCATTTTGTCATGTATATAGTAGTTAATTAATATCCAACAAGTAGATTTTACATTCCTTAATTGATCCATATCCAATTTGATGCAAATATATTATTATGCTTCCTTGAATTTTTCAATCCTTAATGAAACTCATTTGAGTTATTTCATTGTTTCCTTTTTCACATGTGTTAAAAATGTTCTATTAGTCAAAATTGTTGGGATCAAAATAATATGGTGCATACAGAAGCTAATAAGGTAAAACTTGATGGACGATAAATTAGAGTATAAAAGAAAAATATACTAAACTAAGCATAATACTTTATTATGGTTTGGTCAAATGACCCACATATGATTTATCACTAATAAAAAAAGAGAATAAATTTTTTAAGAGAATAATCTCCCCTAAACATAATTCTCGTAAGAACTATATTGTGGAGGCTATTATTCTTGTTATGAGAAGAAAAACGTCAATTTATAGAAGTGCAAAACTTCTCCTCCAAGAAAAGGATAGGCCGATGAGTGCGTAAGTTAAATCCAGTAACTAAGACGAACTATGGATTCCGTGACAAGTTCAGAATCCATAAACTTCAAATCTTGGATGTTAACTCGTGCATCAGTTAAATCCCATGGATGTAGTTTACTTGTTCCATAGTTGATCATGTTTGCTGTTAATACATAAACATCATAGAAAAATGTGAACGAATTAATTTTTTTTTTTAAGTTTATGAAAGTCATAAAAAATCTCTATTTGTTAAGATGGTTGAATTGACATAATTGAGGTGTAAATCAAGCTTTGTTCCTAAAAACAATTGTAAAGTAGAGAAAATTAGACCTTGTCCAATATATATCGATAAGCATAACAAAAAAAACCAAAAAAAGAAATAAGAATCATAGTTCGCTTTTAGTTTTGTCTTTATTCTTCATTCACTCACTTTTCGATTGATTCAGATAAAATAAGTGTTAATCAAATTATAATTGATTAAATCAGTGACATATAAATTGCATTTGGACTGCATGTGCGCCTGTTTTGATTAGTTAGTGGACTGTTAATTCTCTATGTTAAAGATAAATGATGATTTTGATCCAATGCTGAAACTTGAAGGACTATTTAGGACCCTTTGCCTTTGAATATATAAATCGTAATTGTGAGCACCTAATTTTTACCCCACATAGGAAATTACTCCTAAAAATAGTCCAAAATAATTTTTATTGTTGTTATAGAATTTTAGAATTTTTTTTTCTTTTATTTGTTTTGCATTTATTCACATTGTTTATGCATGTTAGGAATATCGTTAAGCATAAAAAGAATAAAAAATATTCAAATCTTAATTTCATAATATTTTAGATTTTGAATTGCATTTTTAGGATTTAGTTACACATTAAGCGCATAATTAATACATGAAATCAAAAAACAAAATACACATCAATCATTCTTGCTTTGTTTTTGCATTTTTAGATTCAATTAGTTAAATAGGTCATTTTGCAAAATCAATTATAAACTGGGTGTTTTAATTAATGGGTTAAGTTTGAACTTTGAAATACAAAGAAAGAAGAAAAGAGGGCTTGTTTGTTCTTTATTGCAATTGGGCCAAGGCATTTGCATCGGCCCAATTGCCAAAATGACTCAAACTTTCCCTAGCCCATCTCCCTAACTGGCCCAACCGGATCCCCCCCTCATTAAAACCTAACCCTTCCCCACACACAAAAAAGAGAACGGGGGCCCCCTAACAGAAAAATTCTACTTTATCCATCTACTAAAAAATCGAAAAAGACTGCCTCTCTCAGGGGTTCTCTTTCGATCCACCACTCCAGCCACGCCCCATCCATCTCCTTCACTCTCACACTCACACATGCAGAGAAACACTCTTTAATTCAAAATAGATTTGAAGAACAAAGACCAAGAAAATGTCACGTAGCAGCCTAGTTTAATTCCTTTTCTTTCTTATTTGAATACAAGTTTTCTATTTTACAGATTAGTCTCCTTAGTTTATTCCGTAGCAATTAAGGCCCATGTCAGTATGTAGTTGTAAAATTAGGTACGGGGATAACTGTATTGGGAAAGGGTGTCTACAATTACTGGATTAGTATAAATCCAGTTGAGTCTTGTATTTTTTTGGCAATTAATGAATTGAAAACCCTAATTTCCCTTCCTCCTCTCTTCTCTCCTCTCTCATTCTCTTCTCTATTCTCCTGCGATTGTTGAGTATTGTGACAACTAGTATCAGAGCCATTCTGGGCTCCTTCCATTTGCAAAATGTCCACTGAAACACAAAGGTTCACAGCCGTAGAGGACGGCGTGAAGGAAATCAAATTGCAGGTGCAATCCTTCATGACTGACACTGCGAAAAGGTTTGAGAAGCTGGGGAATACCCAGTCGGGTTTCAGCTCTCAGCTACATGAGTTACAAGATACCAATCGTAAAGTCCAGCTGATTCTTGACCAACTCGTCGCTGAAAAGAAAAAAGAGGCATAACCTCCAGCTCGCTCTCTTCCCTCTGTTGCGCAAGCGTCTCCTCTGTCACTGAACATAGCACAGATTTCTGGAAGAAAAAAATGGTTCGAATCCCTCCACTTCATCTACTTATCCTATCAGGAGAGGGTTTACATTTCCCCCAGCCTTAGCATTAGAAAACTACCCTATGCTACACGGCCCTACCGCTGTATCACAAAACCCACCACTACTGCCAACCCTAGCCTCCCCAAGCCAAAACCCACCTCTGATAACCTTGCCTCCTCAACCCATGAACCAGTTAGCTCTTGTCACTAACTCCACTTCTCAGAGCCCTAAAATCCCCAAAGCTAAAATTATATTTCCATAATTTGATGGCAACAATCATCGAGGTTGGCTTCGAAATTGTGAGAAATTCTTTGAAATTTACTCCATTCCTGAGTCTAACAAGTTGGGATATGCGTCTATGCATCTGAAGGATTCTGTGGATGTATGGTTCGATAGTTATCTGGCCCACAATCGAGGTAATATTACTTGGTCTATGTTCTGTTTTGAGGTGTGTAGGAGATTTGGTAACATTAGACCATTGGATATAGTTGATGAGTTCAATAAAATACAATAATTGTGTACTGTGGAGCATTATTAGCGGAAGTTTGAAGAACTCACTAGTTATATGATTATTGTTAATCCCACGCTTAATGAAGCCCATTTCGTGGCAAGCTTTGTGAGTGGTTTAAAACCTGAACTTAAGCCATTAGTCAGATTATCCAACCCCGTTACCCTCTTGGATGCCTATGAAGCTGCAAGGCTTTACGAGGAATCCTTTCAAGCACTAAACAGACTTTCAGCCCACAATAGACCTTCAACTTCCACCAACAGACCTTACAACCCGAACCAGATTACTTATCAGAGAACCCTTGCTATCAATCCTGCCCCTCCAACCCAAAATACACCACTAAGAATCACTTACCCTACTCAAAGGCAGCCTGCTCAAGCTCCCTTCAAACCAAACAACATGGCAGAATTAAGAGAACATGGTCTTTGTTATAAATGCAATGAGAGATACTACCCTGGCCATCAGTGCAAAACCAAGAATCTTAATGCATTAGAAGGGCAAGAGGGTGAAGAGGAGTAATTCCATGATGCTGGTGATAAGTTGGAGGAACCAAAAGCTGAAGCAGAAGGTGAACAGGCTAAGGTGTCTCTCAATGTAATGATGGGAATAACCAACATCAATCAAACTTCTTCCACTATCAAAATTGCTGGTTTGGTCAAGAGAATTCCAATCACAATTCTTGTGGATTGTGGATCAACACACAACTTTATTGATCTTTGGGTCATTAAAAGAATGAGATTACAAATGGTCTCCCTTCCAATCCCAATGAAGGTAGTGGTGGCCAATGGTTAAGTAATGTATTCGAATACTATTTGTCCCAACTTTCAATGGACAATGCAAGGAGAATTGTTTTCATTTCACATGAGGCTGCTCAAAGTGGGAGGCTGTGACGTAGTCCTTGGGATGGACTGGATTGACCAAGTAGCTCCAATTCTGATCAATACCAAACCTAACATAGTATCCTTCAGAAAGGATGGCAAGATTGTCACCTTGATTGGATCATCTTCAATTCCTTCACTTAAGCACTTGGAAGATGAGGAGCAATTGGGAAGATTGTTAGCAGGTGGTGACTGTGATTGTCACGACCAAAACTAACCCTGTCGTGATGGCGCCTATCGTGGAACTAGGCAAGCCGACTCATTTCCAAAACAAACCAATATTTTTATTTCAAGGATAAATTTCAAGGCCATTTAACATAAAAACCTTCGTAAAGGAGTTCAAATCAAAACAAAAGTGCGGAAAGAAAAGTCCGACATCGGGGTGTCACTAGTCATAAGCATCTACTACAATCTGTCTAACAATATCAAGGCTAAATCAGCCTGGAAAATAGCTAAATACAACTAGATGAAGATAAGAGGGAGAAGAGCAGGGTCTGCGATCGCCAAACAGCTACCTTACTAGCTTCGAGAAAATCTGCAACCAGAACAATCAACAACCGCTACCCTGTCCAGCTACACCTAGATCTGCACACAAGGTGTAGGGAGAAACGTGAGTACGCCAACTCAGTAAGTAACAACAATAAATAAAGACTGAGCAGTAGTGACGAGCAATAAAGCATATAACGTTCATATCATGAAATCTCAGTAAAATACCTCATGCTTTAAAAATCAGGATTTGAATCAAAATATCTCGTTTAAACCCAGTTCCAGTAAAAATCATTTAAGGATATTTTTCAACAGTTTTCAAACAGAGGAAAAATGCAAAGGTGAGCAAAAATGATGAAATCATAAACAGCCCCTCGGGCAAAGCATCACTCATATACAGCCTCTCGGGCAAACCTCGCAATCACTCTTGCCACTCGGACATACCTCACAATGACTCTTGCCACTCGGGCATACCTCACAATCACTCATGCCTCCCAGTCACTCAGTACTCGGCACTCACACTCAGTAGGTACCTGCGCTCACTGGGGGTGTGTACAGACTCCGGAGGGGCTCCTTCAGCCCAAGTGCTATATCAAGCCAAATCATGGCTTAAATCACTCAGGCCCTCGGCCTATATCAAACATGCTGCGACGCGCAACCCGATCCCATAAATATCCTCACAAATCAGGTCCTCGGCCTCACTCAGTCATAAACCTCTCAAGCCACTCGGGCATTTCAGTAAAAACAGGGTGCTCAGCCCAAAACAACATTTATATGCATCAAAATAGAGTAATAAAACCGAGTTATGCAGTAAACAAATATAACCATGACTGAGGATATATTTTCAATCGAAAATAATGAGAGGATAATAAGAAAAGGCCCCTAAGGGTCCAAACAGCACTGGCACAATGCCAAAACACGACATTCAGCCCAATTTACAGAAAACTCTTTCTAAAACATATAAATCTCATATAGTTTCAACAAAATATGCAACTTTACAGTTGCTACGGGACGGACCAAATCACAATCCCCAACAGTGCACGCCCACACGCCCATCACCTAGCATGTGCGTCACCTCAAAATAGTAGAATGATACGAAATCCGGGGTTTCATACCCTCAAGACTAGATTTACAATTATTACTTACCTCAAACCGGTCAAATCTCTACCCCGCAATGCTTTTGCCTCTGGACTCGGCCTCCAAATGCTCCAAATCTATTCACAATCAGTACAATACCATCAATATATGCTAATGGAATGAATTCCACAAGAAAAACTATCAAATTAGCCCAAAACCCGAAATTGGCTCAAACCCGGCCCCCGGGCCCATGTCTCGAAATCTGACAAAATTTATAAAACTAGAAAGACCATTCACTCACGAGTCTAACCATACCATATTCATCAAAATCTGACATAGTTTGGTCCTTCAAATCCTTAAATTACTTCTCCAAAAATCTCAAGCCCTAACCCCTTATTTTTACTAATTACATGATTAAACAACAGAAAATCACCATATATACGAGTATTAAGGCTCAAGAAACTTACCTCAATTATATCCCTTGAATCACCCTTCAAAAATCACTCCAAAAGCTCCAAAAACCGACTTGAAAATGGTGGAAATGAACCAAATTCGCGAAGGGTTCTATTTATGGTTTCTGCCCAGTTTTTTCGCACATGCGGACCATTTCTCGCTTCTGCGCAACCGCACCTACGGAAAATCCATCGCAGGTACGGAACTCACTTAGGATCTCAGGTTCCTCATCTGCGTCCAAAAACCCCGCGCCTGTGAAAGTGCTCCTGCGCATTTCCTCCGCTTCTGCGAAACTTGCCCAGCGTCCTCCTTTCCGCATCAGCGCCCCATGCCTCGTACCTGTGGGCTCGCAGATGCGGCCAATTCTTCGCACCTGCACATCCTGCGTAGCCCAGCACTGCCTGCTCCTGCGGACTCCCCTTGTGCACCAGCGACCTTGCACCTGCGACTCCTCCTTCCGCAAGTGCGAAAATAGTAGTAGCAGCAGCTTCAGCTGCATTTTCATACTTCGACACATCCGTTAACCACCCGAAATTACCCCGAGGCCCTCGGGACCTCAACCAAAAATACCAAAAAGTCATATATCAACATACAAACTTAGTCGAACCTTTGAATCACTCAAAACAACATCCAAACACCAAATTACCCTCAGATTCAAGCCTAAGAACTTCTAAATTTCTAAATTCGGCAACCGATGCCGAAACCGAACAAACCACGTCCGAATGACCTCAAATTTTGCACACCCGTCACAAATGACACTACGAACCTACTCCAACTTCCAGAATTCTATTCCGATCCTGATATCAAATTTTCCACTGCCGACCAAAAATTGCCAAATTTCCAATTTCGCCAATTCAAGCCTAATTCTTCTACTGACCTCCAAATCACATTACGGACGCTCCTAAGTCCAAAATCACCTAACGGAGCTAACAGAACCATCAAAATTAAATTCCGAGATCGTTTACACATAGGTCAACATCCGGTTGACTTTTCCAACTTAAGTTTCTACCTAAGAGACTAAGTGTCTCAATTCACTCTGAAACCACTCCGGTACCAAACCACTAACCCAATTTAATATAATATAGCTGAATAACACAAAATGAAGTAAAAATGGGGAAAACGGGGATATAACTCACGAAACGACCGGCCGGGTCGTTACATCCTCCCCCTCTTAAACAACTGTTCATCCTCGAACGAGTCTAGAAACATACTTGGAGTCCTGGGGCGTGGATATCTGCTCCGCATCTCCCGCTCGGTCTCCCAGGTCGCCTCCTCCACAGGCTGACCTCTCTACTGCACCTTCACTGAAGTTATATCCTTTGACCTCAATCTTCGAACCTGCCGATCCAAAATGGCCACCGGCTCCACATCATAAGTCATATCACCCTCCAACTGAACCGTGATGAAGTCCAAAACATGGGACGAATCTCCAATATATTTTCGGAGCATGGAAACATGAAACACTGGATGCACACTCGACAAGCTAGGTGGCAAGGCAAGCTTATATGCCACCTCTCATATCCTCTGAAGCACCTCAAAAGGACCAATGAACAGGGGGCTTAACTTGCCCCTTTTCCCAAACCTCATAACACCCTTCATGGGTGATACCTTCAGCAAAACCTTCTCCTCAACCATGAAAGATACATCACGGACCTTCCTATCCGCATAGCTCTTCTGCCTAGACTGCGCCGTACGAAGCCGCTCCTGAATAAATTTTACCTTATCTAATGCATCCTGGACCAAGTCTGTACCCAAGAGCCTAGCCTCACCCGGATCGAACCATCCTATCGGAGATCTACACCTCCTCCCATATAAAGCCTCGTACAGAGCCATCTGAATACTCGACTGGTAACTGTTGTTATATGCAAACTCCGCGAGTGGTAGAAACTGGTCCCATGAACCCCCAAAGTCAATGACACAAGCGCATAACATGTCCTCCAATATCTGAATAGTGCACCTGAGGGTGTAAAGCTGTGCTCAACTCAACCTGAGTATCCAACTCTCGCTGTACGGCCCTCTAAAACTACGAAGTGAACTGAGTACCCCTATTTGAAATAATGGAAATTGGGACACCATGCAGGCGAACAATCTCTCGGATGTAAATCTCAGCCAACCGCTCTGAAGTGTAAGTAGTACCAACTGGAATGAAGTGCACGGACTTGGTCAGCCGATCCACAATAACCCCAATAGCATCGAACTTCCTCGAAGTCCGTGGGAGCCCAACTATAAAGTCCATGGTGATCCGCTCCCACTTCCACTCCGGAATGTCTAATCTCTGAAGCAAGCCACCCGGTCTCTGATGCTCATACTTAACCTTCTGACAGTTAAGATACCTAGCTTCAAACCCAACTATATCCTTCTTCATCCTCCTCAACCAATAGAGCTGTCTCAAGTCCTGGAACATCTTTGCGAGACCCGGATGGATGGAATACCACGAACTGTGGGTCTCCTCAAGAATCAACTCCCGAAGCCCATCTGCATTAGGCACACATATCCGGTCCTGCATCCTCATCACGCTGTCATCACCAATAGTCTGATCCCTAGAATCACCTCTCCGAACCCTGTCCCGAAGAACGAGTAAGTGGGGGTCATCATACTGACGCTCCCTAATGCGGTCATAAAGAGAAGACCTGGAGACCACGCAAGCCAATACCCGACTAGGCTCCGAAATATCCAATCTGACAAGCTGGCCCGCTAAGGCCTGAACATCCAATGCCAAAGTCCTCTTTGCTGCTGGAAGATATGTTAAACTCCCCAAACTCTCCGCCCGCCGGCTCAAAGCATCGGCCACCATATTGGCCTTCCTCAGATTGTACAGAATAGTGATATCATAGTCCTTAAGAAGCTCCAACCATCTCCGTTGACGCAAGTTAAGATCCTTCTGCTTAAACACATGCTGCAGACTCCGGTGATCAGTATAGATCTCATAATGAACCCCATACAAATAGTGACGCCAAATCTTCAAGGCGTGAACAATGGCTGCTAACTCAAGATCATGGACAAGATAATTCTTCTCATTGGTCTTCAACTGGCGCGAGGCGTAGGCAATCACCCTATCCTCATGCATTAAAACACAACCAATGCCTATCCTCGAGGTATCACAATACACGGTGTAAGAACCTTAAGTTGATGGCAGAACTAATACTGGAGTTGTGGTCAAAGCAGTCTTGAGCTTCTGAAAGCTCTCCTCACATTCATCCGACCACCTGAATGGAGCACCATTTTGAGTCAATTTGGTTAAGGGCGATGCAATAGATGAAAATCCCTCCACAAAGCGACGGTAATACCCCGCCAAACCAAGGAAGCTCCTAATCTCCATGGCTGAGGACGGTCTAGGCCAACTCTGCACCACCTCTATCCTCTTCGGATCCACCTGAATACCCTCACTGGACACCACATGCCCCAAGAATGCTACTGAACTGAGCCAAAACTCACACTTGGAGAACTTTGCATAAAGCTTCTCCTCCCTCAATCTCTGTAATACAATCCTCAAATGTTGAGCGTGCTCCTCCTGGCTATGAGAGTACACCAGGATGTCATCAATGAATAAAACAACGAATGAGTCCAAATAGGGCTGGAATACACTGTTCATCAAATGCATGAATGCTGCTGGGGCATTGGTCAGCCCAAAAGACATTACTAAGAACTCATAATGGCCATATCAGGTCCTGAAAGCTGTCTTAAGAATATTTGAATCCCGAATCTTCAGCTGGTGATAACCGGACCTCAAATCAAACTTGGAGAACACCCTCGCTCCATGAAGTTGGTCGAATAAATTATCAATATGAGGCAAAGGATACTTGTTCTTGATTGTGACCTTGTTTAATTGCCTGTAATCAATACACATTCTCATGGAACCATCCTTCTTCTTCACAAATAGAACCGGTGCACCCCAAGGTGACACACTAGGATGAATGAACCTCTTATCAAGGAGTTCATGAAGTTGTTCTTTCAATTCTTTCAATTCCGCCGGTGCCATACGATACGGTGGAATAGAAATGGGCTGAGTGCCCGGCACCAAATCAATACCGAAGTCAATATCCCTGTCAGGCGGCATGCCCGGCAAGTCTGCAGGAAACACATTCGGAAAATCACGTACCATCGGAACAAAATCAATGACAGGAAGTTTCTGCACTAACACCCCTCACAAAAGCCAAATAATATAGGCAACCCTTCTCAACCATGCGCTGAGCCTACAAATATGAAATCACCCTACTTGGTACATAATCAACAGAACGGCTCCACTCAACCCTTGGAATTCCCGGCATAGCCAACGTCACCGTCTTAGCGTGATAATCTAGAACAGCATGACATGAAGATAACCAATCTATACCCAATATCAAATCAAAGTCGACCATACTAAGCAATAAAAGGTCCACCTGGGTCTCCAGACCCCCAATAGTCACCACACATGACCGATATACGCGGTCCACAACAATAGTGTCGCCCACAGGATTAGATACATGAACAGATGAAACTAAAGACTCACGAGGCAAATCCAGAAAATGGGCGAAATACGAGGAAACATATGAATACGTGGAACCAGGGTCAAATAATACTGAGGCATCTCTGTGACAAACTGAGACAATACGTGTAATCACAACATCTAAAGCAATAGCATTTGATCTGGCAGGGATGGAATAGAAATGGGTCTAGCCACCCCCTGATTTTCCTCCCCCTCTAAGGCGACCCCTAGCCGACTGACCTCCAACCCGAGCTGATTGTGCGAGTGGTGAGGTAAATGGTCCTGAAGTCGGAGGCTGACTCCTCTGCTGAGATAGACCTCCATGAAAACGAGTACAATACCTCTACATATGCCAAAACTCCCCACACTCAAAACAACTCCCTGGTGCTGGTGGCAGGAACTGAAGGGAACCCCTAGCACCGGGATAACTGGTTGAAGAAACTGGCATGGAAGAGCCCTGAACAGGTGGAGCGCGGGACAAACTCTGAGCTGGAAGAGCACTAAGTGATGAGTGGCCCTGATGAAATGGCCGAGTTGACTGAGCCTGTCTGAAATGACGACCTCTGCTGTGCTGGAACTGACCCCCAAAAGGAGCACCGCTGAATCTACCCTGACCACGAGGCCTCTTGGCCTCCCTCTCAACCCTCTCCTGACCGCAAACCATCTCAATCTGCTGAGCAATGTCGACAACCTCATCAAAAGTAGCACCCAAAACCTTCTCTCTAGTCATGAGCAACTGTAGCTGATAAGTGAGACCATCAATAAATCTCATGATCCTCTCCCTGTCCGTGGGAACCAACCAGATAGCATGATGGGCCAACTTAGAGAATCGCATCTCATATTGTGTCACGGACATATCACCTTGGCGAAGCCGCTCAAACTGTCTGTGCAGCTCCTCTCTGTGGGATCGAGGCACAAACTTCTCCAAAAAGACCACGGAAAACTGCTGCCAAGTAAGGGGTGCTGCGCCAACAGGCCTACGCCTGTCGTAAGTCTCCCACCATCTGAGTGCAGCCCCAGAAAAATGAAAGGTAGTGAATGAGACCCCCCAAGTCTCTAGAATACCAGCAGTACGGAGTATTCTCTGACGTCTGTCCAAAAAGTCCTGAGCATCCTCTCTCTCTGTTCCACTGAAAGGTGGTGGCTGGAGTCTCCCAAACCTCTCCAACCTTCGATGATCATCCTCAGGCATAGCAGGAACTACATAATCCTGAGCAACTGCAACCAGTTGGGCTGGTTGTGCCTTTGGTGTCTGAAGTCCCTGAATAATCTGCTCGGGTGTGCGAGCGACGGGAGTCCGAGTGCCTCCCCGGCCTGAGAAGTGGTTGCGGCCGTCGAGATAGAGACCGCCTGAGCAAGGCCGGTACATGCTGTCAGAATCTGAGCTAGGGCCTCGTGAAGGCCTGGAATCACAATAGGCACAGGTGGTGCCTGAGCTAGTGCATCAACAACTGGAACCTGGTCCTGATCTGGGACAACCAGTGTATCTGCAAGTACTACCCCAGCTCTGCCCCCACCACGGCCTCTACCGCGGCCTCGGCCTCTTGCGGCCCTGGCTGGTGGTATTGGTGGCTGGCCCTCTTGACCGGTAGCACGAGTCCTCACCATCTGTGAAAGAATGAAACAACAAATGTTTAGTTACCAGAGTCAACAAATTCGCACGACTAGAATTCAAGAATGTGGAGTTTCTTAAAGGTTATGCAGCCTCTCGAAGATAAGTACAGACATCTCCGTATCGATCCGCAAGACTCTACTAAATCCGCTCATGACTCGTGAGACCTATGTAACCTAGGCTCTGATACCAATCTGTCACGACCCAAACTAACCCTGTCGTGATGGCGTCTATCATGGAACTAGGCAAGCCGACTTATTTCCAAAACAAACCAATATTTTTATTTCAAGGATAAATTTCAAGGCCATTTAACATAAAAACCTTCGTAAAGGAGTTCAAATCAAAATAAAAGTGTGGAAAGAAAAGTCCGGCATCGGGGTGTCACTAGTCATGAGCATCTACTACAATTTGTCTAACAATATCAAGGCTAGCTCAGCCTAGAAAATAACTAAATACAACTAGAGGAAGATAACAGGGAGAATAGCAGGATGATTAACCTACAATTTGAGTCTAAAAGAATTTGAGTCTAAAAGAATAAAGTTTTCTATATGGAGGAAAAAAAAGGATGATTAACCTGCAATTTGAACTTTGAATTTGCTGCTATGAAGAAGAATGTAGTTCTCTTTGTATTTGTAAAACAAATTAAATATTCGTTGCTTTTGGGAGATATTAGCAGACTAGCGGACAAGATAAAAAATTGGAAAAATCATGAATTAGGGCTTAAATCAATAAAAAAAAAAGGTCTTTACTTTTAAATTTAATACTTTAGAGTTCCTTTTTAAACCTTTTGAATAATTACCAAATTGAATTTTGAGAATTTGGGTATTATATGAAGGACTAATTCAACAAATTTTGTTTTAATTTGAAAAAGTCTCTGGGACTTACTCCTTACTAAAAGAACGCGCCCCGAACGCCCCGACGTACGCCCCGAACACCCGGGTATACGCTCCAAATTGCGGGGCGTACGCCTCTTGAGACTTTCGCCCCACACCATCGCTCCGGGACGTTTTTGGTACGCCTCGCCCTGGGGCTCGCCCCAAAAACGCCTTTTAAAACAGAGATGTTGATACGCAAAACGTGGTCCATATATAGGATTTGGAAAAGTTTATCCAATAATGTATAGTAATTGATTAAAAAGTTGTATTACTTGAAAAATGTTGTATGTGGTAGTTATTGGTGATGGGTCCCAAAATTGGGATTTTTCATTTAAATATTTGGTTAAATTATTGCTTGTACGACTTGTGACGATGATGATGCTAGTAACATGGTATTACATGGCTTCATCTAATTTAATTAATGAGATTTAGGTGGGATACTTGTAGTTTGGTCAGAAATTTTGAGTGTTCCACACATAATAGTTTGGTTTTTTTATTCTTATTTTGAAATTTAATTAATTTGGTTCGTGCCGCTAAATTACATTTAGGACATAGAGCTTTTCCTATCAAATATGATTTTATACACAGAATTTTAACCCAAAACCTCTATTTAAATATATAAGAATATATATATATATATATATTTATACACAGAATTTTAACCCAAAACCTCTATTTAAATATATAAGAATATTTATCACTCCACATTAATCTTTGGTGATGATAGAAAACATCCTAATTGCAGTATTTCCTCCATCTTATTTTATTCATCTTCCTTGAATTAGACACGTTTAGATATGAAAATGAGCCAAATATATTTTTTTTCCTGAATTTGTCACATATATATATAGACCCTCCCCTTACCTTATGAAAGTAGAAAGATGTTTCCGACAGACCCTCAACTGTTATTACAAAGCCATCAAAAAACGGGGAGGGATGGGGGTTGGGGGTGGGGTGGGGGCAAAAAGAGAAAGGAAATGAAGTTACCTAAATTAGTCCCAATTTTCGATCAATCAATCATTCTATATTGATTGATCGGGGTGGGGTGGGGTGGGTGGGGAGGGGGCAAAAAGAGAAAGGAATGATCCCAATTTTCGATCAATCATTCCTTATATCATCACTCTGAATTAAATCTCTGAGATCACTCAATTTTCGATCCACATTTTTTATCATCGCTCTAAATTAAACCTCTGAGATCACTCAATTTTTCATCGATCATTCTATATCATTATTCTCAATTAAACCTCCGAGTTCACTCAATTTTCAATCGGTCAATTTTTTGTCATAGCTATCTCGTTCGGTGTAGCAATGTGAATAATTGAAGTGAAAGAATAGTCTTCTATTTTGCTGTTTTTTCTCCTTATTTTGAGATGAATTTGGAGACTAGTTCATTGTGTCAGGTTGGTGCGATAACGTGTATGGTAAAACTCACTTTTTTTATTTGGCCAGTCATAAGTATTAGGGCCAGTCATATGTAACCGATTCACCAAAAATAATTACAGCGCCAAATATATAAAATATATATACAAATTATGTATGAAATATATAAATTATATGTATATTATACATTAATATACAAAAAATAATTCATTGGGTATTATTTTAAAAGGCGACTACTCTATATAGATTTCCCAAAGTAATTATGCTATGTCATTGTCAAAATGTATTTCACAAATATTTTAGACTTTATATCATTGTCATATTAATGGTGATGAGAGGACCATTTCTTGCAAGTTGCAAAGGGTTGCTTTTTCCAAATGGGACTATTTTTAATTTTCTTTGGTAATATTACTGTCGACATGCATGCAAAATTATTTCAAAATTTACTCTCTTCTCAATTAATTAATTTTGTAAGATTTTGGAAGACACTTCCTTTTGTTTTCTAAAACAAATCATTAGTTTCCTCAACCCCCCCCCCCCTCCCCCCATGCAAAAGAAAAAAGAAAAAGAATCAAAAAGAAAATACCGTAATTGTTTTTTCTATATCCACTTTTAAAATTTTGATCATTGAGAAATATTTTTTGTGGTAAATAATATTTTTTTTCTTGTTTTTAGCTATTCAACTATGATCTATATTGCCATTTTTTTCTAGAAAATTTAATCCAAGCACAGATATCTTTTCCAAAGAATAAATAAAAGTTAACCTTAGTTTTTCAATGAAAACGCTCGCCAGTTAATTGTCTCAGACATCGTTAGAGAAGAAGCCGTTGATAAATTCTTTTCAGTTAAGTTGAGCTTAAATGCGCTCCATATAGAAACTATTTTTTAAAATTGTGATATTCGGATCAACTTGCATGTATCTCAATTAATTTTACGAGGTACTTGTTATCTTCCACAAGCATACGTATAAAATAACTCTATCCATACAAAATCCTTTTTATCTAAAAGAATTTATTGTTAATTAGTAGAAATTTAGTGTTGGAACAATTTTTAGAGGCGGAGGATGGCCGAAGGGTAGTCAGTTGAGCATCCTTCACTTATATGATTTTCATTTAGTGTATGGGTGCCATCAAATAAATATAATATGATATGGGTAATTTAAAAGGCAATTGTAGGAAGGACGTGCAATTAATTTAACGTGTCTTGTTTAATGGAATAAATTTCAGGATGATTAAGGAAATTAAAAATAATTAATTTTTAGTAATGATTAAATAACTTAAGGAAGCATGATAATTTGTTTTTCACAAATAGATGGATCAATTAAGTCGTAAAGATTATGAAATTCAAGCTAACAACTTTTATTGTATCTCTTGTTTTTTAATTACTAAACAAGTAAACATTTATAGGATCTTTGTTTCTTACCACTTTTTTCTCAAGAAAAAAAAAAATGTTCTCGTACTTTTTCATCAATTAATCGTATCTTTTCACCTCAAGTCTACCTCGTATAAGAGACTCAGCGGTGAAGATGTAAATTCAAACTGCAATATCACATATATTTTATCCGGTAAATTCGGGGGGAAGTACCTAAATGGATATCTTAGGATTGCTATTTACGGATTAGTCACGTACATATTTTGTCTTGAAAATTTAAACTAAAAATATTAAATTTCAGGACAATTTAGGACATATGTGTCCGAAAAATGAACAGAAAAATTAAAATTTAAAATTTTGGCTAATTTCTAAATAGCAGTCCTTTTAGAGTAGTTACATGGTGTCATTTCTATAGTAAACACCTAACTGGGCCAAAATATCAAGTAACCAAATTGGTAAATAAGGCCTATAATAGTGGTGGGCTAACTGGGCCAAAATGTTAGAGACATATATCTCATCAATTCCCAAAATCACAGCTCACATATAGTTTTGAGATTTTTATAATGTCGGTGTAACAACTCAGCTCATTAGTGATGATGTTCGTTTTGGGTCTAGGCCCGCTTGGTTTTAAAACGCCTCACTAGAGTCCAAAACTTGTTTACTTATATACCGAGCATAAGGGTGGCAAGTGGGCCGGTCCAGACCCGGGACCGTGGGCCAAACGGGCTAAACCGGTTTTAGTGGGCCTGGGCCGGTCCTATAATTTGGGCCCGCCAGGCCCTGGACCATTTATCCCGCCAGGGACCGGACCGGTCCCTTAGCGAGCCAAACGGTCCCAACGGCTATTTTTTTTATTTTTTATTTTAAAATATAGCCGTTGGGCTGTCAAAAATAGTCGTTGGCTATTTATAAAATAGCCATTTAATCCCCCAACTTTGTTTTAATCCCAAACTTTATATAATTACACTTTTCTCTATTTTCAACTATAAATACCCCCTCATTCTTTCATTTTTTCTTACAAAATCATCAATCTATCACAATCTCTCTCTAATTTTCTTCTATAATTGCTACTATTGCTTACTTTATTGTTACAATTTGTGAAACAATTGTGAAGTTGGTGAATTGAAATCTTCAACGATAATCAATTTTCAACAAGTTGTTCGTCAATTCGGTAAACTCGTTCCAACTCTTAAGTGGCATCAGAGAGCGCTTTCAGTCAAACAAGACTTCAACTCGGTGATTATAGAGCGTCTATGAGGGAGAGCTTGGAAAAATCAGTACTTTTCAAAGATTGGATTTGGTCGGAAAGAAGGAATTTTGGACTTGCTGAATCACAACCAGATGAAGACGAAGATAACGAAGAAATGCTAGCTGAACTTGCGGAGGATGTTTCTTCGCCCGGAAGTGGCGATGACCAAGCTACCTTTTCGCCACCACCAACAGAAATTCCTCCGGACCTTGATAGATTTATGAAGTTTATATGAGATACCATGTAACTTGTATGAACGAAAATTAGTATGTATTATGTAACTTATATTTTGGCACATCTTAATTAGTTTCTTTTTCTTCTCAATGGTGGTATTAGCTCCTTGTTGTGCTCATTCCATAAGGGGATAAAGACTAAGAAAGATATTGCCATATTTTTAATGCTATAATAAAATTACAAGGCATATCTCTTTACAATATTTTTATCTTTAGACTTAGATATTATTTTTAACATCCTTTTATCTCTAATTTCTTTTTATTTTTTTTTTTAAAAATTCGTTGGGCCCACTTAGCCCATTTAGTCAGTGGGCCGGGACCGTTTAGCCCGGGACCAAACGGTCCCGGGTCGGTCCCTGCAAAAAGACCGTTTAGTCCGGGCCCGTTTAGCTCGTTTAATTTGGGACCGTCCCGCGATCGGGACCCCTTGCCACCCTTAACCGAGCATCTCTCCTGTGTTTTGTCAATGTAGGATTCACGTAAATGGTGGCACATACACCTCCCCCTCAGAGTCCTCACTGAGGTTTGCCGAACCATCGTTCAAGGTTGCACGCAAACTTGCAAAGTGACGCTATACCCTATGTAAAGTAACTCGCCCAAAATAATATCGTACCTAACACTTTATAGTAGTAAAAAATAGCTTACGAGCTGACACTCTCTAATGCCATGAAAATTCATTTATAATATATGTATAACCGTGTATAATCTATATATAAAGAGAATTGGCACTCACTAAAACCAAAAAAACATTATTTTCCCCCTCAATTTTTTGGCTTTTCTTTCTATTTCTTTCATTTATGTGCTATATCAAAAAAAAAAAAATCTAAATACATGGCTCTTCATTAAATGTCTTAATTTCATATTAGTTACAATCTTTAATATGCAATATTAAAAAATCCAAACGATATGACTATTCATTAAACATTACAATTATTCCATATCTTTTTTTTCTTCATAATAATTATTTCATATTAGTTACAACTCTTTTCACCTCCCCAACTTCTCCTATTCTTTTCGTATAAATTCACTTTCGTTTGTGTCTGTATTTCAACTTATGTAGGTTAGAGGTAATGCTTTCTTTCATGATCTGAATTTGTCAGTTACGTAATTCAATTCCTACGTATCTAATTCTGCCTTGGCCATTCAGAACGTGCTTTAGTTATTTCACTTTAGATACCTTAGCTTCTTTTAGGATTAACTCCATTTCGTGACCTCTAATATTTATTTTTGGTTATCTTCTCGTTTATTTCATTACAGAAAGTTAGGAAGATTAATGGATGATGCAAGTAGCATACGTGAAGAGTGAATTACTTCACAAAAATTAGCAAAGCAGAAGATAGAATTGAAAGTTGCAATTTATAAGGTTGTTCAACACCCAAAGAAAATGTATCAACAAGACATGATGCAAGACATCTATCATAAGGCATCGTATGTCCTCCAAGAAAATGAAAGACCTATAAGAATCTCAATTATTATGGACATACTCCGTCATATTCCTCAAATAATTCTGAATACTTACCAAAATTATCACGAGAAAGCATAGGAGAATTAGATCGAGTTGATAGAGCAAGTCGCTAAATTGCCCTTATTAGAAGAGATTCGATTTGTGTTAATTCCTGCACATGCGATTAAAGCAGTGTAAGAAGTGAAGGTGCAGAAGATGAATATGAAGGAGAATGGGGTGAGAATTATAGTATATTTCTTGATTTATTAATGTCAAAAGATGTTGTTGAAGTAATTTGCATGCCATGCAACGAAGAAGGTGCTTGCATGGTGATGACGTCCAAAACACACCTCGATAAGAGATATGCTACGGTTGTATGCAGTATAATTTACCCAACTATGAGTCGGGGTCGAATCCCACAGGGAGCTATGAAACGTTCTAATTGACTCAATTACTAAATAATCTAAGCTGAACAAAGAGGAACAAATATACTTGGATTTTTGTGGCTATTAACTAATGAATTAGATTCGACTAACTAACAACAAACTAAACTAGAAGTCGAGAATAACTTAAGAAAAGTTGTAGATGATAAAAAGGACTAAAGTAGAGAATCCCCCAATTGTCGGGCTAACTTTGAGTGAAATCCTGAAACTTTGTTTGACATTATTCTATCAACCTTGGACCTAAAGTTGTTCGCTAGAGTTTCCCAACTACTAACGACACCATTCTTGAACTATTTTCCCCAAAATAATCAAGATAATAAACTTGTCCAATTCTAGGTCATAGTCGAATCATGATATCCCGATAACGATTCTAAATCGGGTTAAGTAATTCCTTAATTCAACCCAAATTACTGTTATTTGGCTGACCTAACCTTGTCAATCTTTCCCAATAATAACAAGAAATAGGGCATAAATAATTGCGAGCTCAAACAAATGAATTTATTAAAACCGCAACCAAACAAATAGAATAAGTATCAACGATTCAGGAATATTTACTCAAAACTGCCCAACAACGGGTTCATCAATACCCTAGCTAGGGAATTTAGCTACTCATGTTTATACTAAAAATAATAATAACTATTCTCAAAACAATCTCCATAATAAATGAAAATAAGAAAAATTGAGAGAAACTCTTCAAATCTTCGATTAGGATGGTTTTTGGACTCTTCCAAGCCCTTACTTGCTTCGAAAGTAGTGTTCTCTTCTTTCCCCGTTGAGATCCGACTGGGGAGGCGAAAGAAGCTTTTATATCGTGTAAAATTTGCTCCAAAGACCAAAATATCCTTATAAATTTTGCCCAGAAATTCCTGTTCGTGTGCTAGGCTCGCGTTGCGCGCGCACCGTGCACTCTGCATTTGATGTTGTCCAGATGAGCGCACACTGAGTGCACACTAGAGGAAAAATGTGTTGTTTTTGCACTTTATCTTTTTCTTCAATTTGAGCAGATTTTCGTCCCAAAACTTCAAAAATTCCTTCAATTCTTCTTTCAACTCCCTATCAACCAAAGAGCATCAATTATGCATAATTTTGGTGAATTTTAACCACTAAACTATTCAAGAACACTTGAGAATGAGGTTAAACTACTATTAAAATATAGAGAATTATGCCAAATATCACTACCTCACACTTAGGCTTTTACTCATCCTCGAGCAAACAAGAGAAATGGTTCAATCTTAACACACATAAACAATCAAAACCAATTCAAAACTTCTCAACAAGCAGATTCTGGTGAGATCAACCATGAAATTCAGATGTCCTTTAGTTTACTCATACTCACACATTGAAAAATTGAAACTTCGTGACCACATAACTTTCAATGTACCTCACAAGCAACGAAGTGCCCCAGAACTCACACATCATGTAATTAATCACATAAAAATGGGGCAATTAGCAATCACGAACTCTCACACTCAGCAATGAATTTTCACGTGCACATTAAACAATACCATAAGCTTGACTATTTTGTTGCTATCCACTAATATAGGCATCTCAAGTAAAGAGCAAGTAGGACTTTTCTATGGTTGTGATGTAGGCTCAGGACATGTAGGATAATAATGGCAACAATGGCTCAACTCCCTATGGCACTACCATCACCTCATACTTAAGTACATTTTCTTTTTTTTGAATTATATTCTCCCTTTCTAAATTACACACCAAAGCGAAGAACTTTCCACCATCACCGTGTATTGTCAAGCCATTGATCATAGTAGCCCCACCATAGCCATCTTTGTATGGTAACTTCAAAACCAACAATGCTTCATTGATGTACCCCTACCTTGCATACATATCTCTTAAGGTTGTGCATATCTTCAATAATTTTCTAGGCATGTTCATAAAATTAGTTACACATCAACAACATAAGATTTGTCATTAACACTGCTTCTATTTTGCACTAAAAAGCACGATTGACATCCCTTTTCTTTTATTTCTCACATTACTTCCTTCATACACTCAGTACTTTCACAATGTTCAAGTGACGAGTGCCATTAGGGAATAGAGTAAGAATTTATGCAATTAACTTCACTGGCTAAGGGGAATCATTAGGTTATCAAAGAAAGAAGGTGAACATGTCATTAGGTACAAAGGGGTTATCTAGGGGTAATTTACAATTATAGGTAGGTCAATTTAGGCTCGTGTGGCTAGACAAAGATGGTGTCATGACCCGAAATTTCCACCTCCGGACCGTGATGACGTCTAATATTTCACTTGCTAGGCAAGCCAAAGTTAGAATAATATTATCTATTTTTAAATAATTTTTATATTATTAATAATTAAGGAAACAAAGGCGGAAGCAAAGTTTGAAGCATAGTGAAATAATCCATAAAATAAGGGTGTCTAAATACCATCCCAGAATTGGTGTCACAAGTACATGAGCTTCTAGAATAATACAAATAAAGGTTTTAATAAAATAAAGTTGTCTGGAAATAAACACACAACTAAAGTAAAATAGACGGGGACTTCAGAACTGCGGACGCCATGTAGTTATACCTCAAGTCTCCTCTGAATAGCTAAAATCCGAGCAAGTCTATGGCACGCCGCTAGGACCAACTCCAAAATCAGCACAAGAAGTGCAGAGTGTAGTATCAGTACAACCGACCCCATATACTGGTAAGTGCTGAGCCTAACCTCGATGAAGTAGTGACGAGGCTAAAGCGGGTAACTTACATTACCTGTACGCAATATGAGTAACAACAACAATAATAGAAATAAATCAGGTAACTCATTCATAATAATTGAAGCCAACTCAGCAGTCATAACTAATTATCATTTCCATCAATTCTGTTACAGCGTGCAACCCGCTCTCACAATATATTCACATTCAATTCTGTTGCAGCGTGCAACCCGCTCTCACAATATATTCCTTTAATCAAATCTGTTGCGGCGTACAACTCAATCCACCAATATACATATATATGTATGCCGACTTTTAATAAGTCTGTTGCGGCGTGCAACCCGATCCTCCAATCTGGACTTTTCATAAGTCGGTCGCGGCATGCAACCCGATCTTTCAATATGGACTTTTCATAAGTCTGTTGCGGCGTGCAACCCGATCCTCCAATATATTTATTATAATTAATTCTGTTGTGGCGTGCAACCCGCTACTCCAATATATTCATTTACCAATTCTTATAGAAGAAATTTCCCCAATAATTGCAACAATTAATAAAAATTATAAGACAACAAGCATATAATAATTATAATTTAATTATGAAACAAACAATGACAAATAGCAGATTATTATAGAATTCAGGGAGAAAATAGGCAGTTTAATATTTAATATGCTAAATGTCAAATAACAATTAAAACACATAATTCAAATAGCATGTAACAATTAATGCAGAAATTCAAGAATTAATATTTGACAAAGAATAGGAGAGAAACAGTTAATATAATAATTAATTTATAATTTTTCAAGTAAGCAGGCAAATAATTAATTTGACGACGTATAGACACTCGTCACCTTGCCTATACGTCGTTCACATGCAATTCACATAACAATTAAATTAAGGATTCTATTCCCTCAAGTCAAGGTTAACCACGACACTTACCTCGCTTTGCAAATTCCAATCAATTACTCAACCACAACTTTTCCTTTTAAATTTGTCTCCAAAAGTTTCAAATCTATTCACAAACAATTCGATATATTCAATACTAATTATATGAATTAATTTCATATGAATTTACTAATTTTCCGGATAAAATTTGAAATTCATTAAAATATTCGGTAGTGGAACCCAAGTCTTAAATCTCAGAAAAACTTACGAAATCCGAAAACTCATTCCGAGACGAGTCCAACCATATAAAAATTATCAAATTTCGATATCAAATGGACTTTCAAATCTAAATTTCTCGTTTTTGGAAGATTTTAGAAAAATCTGAATTTTCTTCCATAAATTCACGGATTCATGATATAAATGAGTATGAAATCATAAAATATAATAAATATAGGATAAGAAACACTTACCCCAATATTTTCCCGTGAAAATCGCCCAAAATCGCCTCTTGAGGTTTTAGATTTTGAAGATTTGGGAAATGAATCAAAAATCCCGTCCAAAAGTCATTTTGTTCAGCTACAGGTGTCGCAATTGCGACCTGAGCTTCGCATTTTCGCAAATGCGAAGAAACACTTGCAATTGCGATGCCCTTCACAATCCCGCTGCCTTCGCAAATGCGAAGATTATGTCGCATTTGCGACAATTGGCCCTTCGTAATTGCGAGGACTGTTGGCCTAGGCTTTCTTCAAAATTGCGATAAAAATCTCGCAATTGCCATACCTGCTTGGTTCGCATTTGCGATGCCTGATCTCGCAATTGCGAGATCAGAGGCGTGCAACAAGTTCAGTTATACCACCAAAATTTTCTAAGTTCAAAACATCCCGTGGCCTATCCGAAACTCACCCGAGCCCCTCAAGACCTTATCCAAATATCGCAACAAGTCCCATAACATCTTACGGACTTACTCTGGGAGAGGGGGGGGGGGGCCCAAATCACATCAAATAACATCGAAGTTGCAATTCACACCTCGATTCGAACTTTGAGTTTTAAACTTTTCCATTTGCAAATCTCGTGCCAAAACATATTAAATGAATTCAGAAAGACATCAAATTTGGCACACAAGTCATAAATGACATAATAGAGCTGTTCAAATTTCCAGAATTGGATTCCGGCTCCGATATCAAAAAGTCAACCCCGTGGTTAAACTTGAAAATCTTTAGCCTTTAAATTACTAGTTTCCGTTAAATGGTCATAACTTGAGCTAGGGACCTCCAAATTAAATTCCGGGAATATGCCCAAGTCTCAAATCACGATACGAAGCTACCTAAGCTGTCAAAACACTGATCTGGGTCCGTTTGCTCAAAATGTTGACCAAAGTTAACTTAGTTGAGTTTTAAGGCTCTATTTCACATTTTAATCCATTTTTCGCATGAAAACTTTCCAGAAAATCGTACGTACTGCGCACGCAAGTCGAGGAATGATAAATGATGATTTTCGAGGTCTTAGAATACAGAATTACTTATTAAATTTAAAGATGACATTTTAGGTCATCACATTCTCCACTTCTAAAACAAACGTTCGTCCTCGAACGGAGTTAGAAAAAGTACCTGAGCTGGAGAAAAGGTGTGGATATTTACTCCGCATGTCCGACTCGGACTCCTAGGTAGATGCCTCTACCGGCTGACCTCTCCAGTGCACCCGAACTGAAGGATAACTCTTAGACTTCTACTGTCGGACCTACCGGGCTAGAATAGCCACCGGCTCCTCCTCGTAAGTCAAATCTTTATCCAATTGGACTGAGCTGAAATCTAACACATGGGACCGATCACCATGATATTTACGGAGCATAGACATATGGAACACCAGATGAACCGCCGATAAACTAGGTGGTAATGCAAGCCTGTAGGCTACTTCACCCACCCTTTCAAGAATTTCAAAGGGTCCGATATACCTAGGGCTCAACTTGCCCTTCTTCCCGAACCTCATTACACCTTTCATAGGTGAAACCCGGAGCAATATTCTTTCTCCAACCATGAATGCAATATCACGAACTTTATGGTCGGCATAACTCTTTTTCCTAGACTGAGATGTGCGAAGTCGATCCTGAATAATCTTGACCTTATCCAAGGTATCCTGTACCAAATCGGTACCCAACAACCGAGCCTCTCCCAATTCAAACCAACCAACTGGCGATCGGCATCGCCTTTCGTATAATGCCTCATATGGAGCCATCTGGATGCTCGACTGGTAGCTATTATTATAAGCAAACTCCGCAAGTGGCAAGAAATGATCCCAAGAACCTCCAAAATCTATAGCACAAGTGCGGAGCATATCTTTCAATATTTGAATAGTGCGCTCTGACTGTCTGTCTGTTTGTGGATGAAATGCTATACTCAACTCCATCCGCGTGCCTACCTCACACTGTACAACCCTCCAGAAATGTGAGGTAAACTACGTACCACGATATGAAATAATAGACATGGGCACACCGTGAAGGCGGACAATCTTACGAATGTAAATTTCAGCTAACCTCTCTGAAGAATAGGTAACTGCCACTGGAATGAAATGTGCTGACTTGGTCAACCTGTCCACAATGACCCAAACTGCGTCAAAGTTTCTCTGCGTCCGTGGGAGCCCAACAACAAAATCCATAGTGATACGCTCCCACTTCCACTCAGGAATTTCTAACTTCTGAAGCAAACCACCAGGTATCTGATGCTCGTACTTAACTTGCTGGCAATTCAGACACCGACCTACATAGGTAACTATGAGCCCGTTTGGATTGGCTTATTTTAAGTGCTTTTAAGCCAAAATAACTTTTAAGCCATTTTGTAGTGTTTGGATAGAGTAAAAAAGTGCTTTTAAGCATTTGTTTTTAAGCTAAAATGACAAAAACAAGCCAAAAGCCAAAAGTTAGAATTCCTAACTTATGGCTTAAAAGCTATTTTGGCTTAAAAGTCACTTAAAATAAGCCCATCCAAACGGACTCTAAATGTCAAACTTCTCCAAAAATAATGTTGCCGCAAATCTTGATATATTTTGGCGGTACCTGGATGAATAGAATACCTGGAACTGTGTGCTTCTTCACGAATTAATTCACGAAATCCATCCACATTAGGCACACAAATATGACCCTGCATTCGCAGAACCCCATCTTCCCCCACAACAACCGGTTTGGCATCACCGTGCCGCACCGTGTCCTTAAGGACAAGTAAGTGAGGGTCATCATACTGCCTCTCTCTGATGCGCTCATATAAAGAAGACCGAGCGACTGTGCAAGCTAGAACTCGACTGGGTTTTGAAACATCTAACCTCACAAACTGATTAGCCAAAGTCTGAACATCTGCAGCTAAAGGCCTCTCACCAACATGAATATACGCAAGACTGCCCATACTCACAGCCTTTCTACTCAAAGCATCGGCCACCACATTGGCCTTTCCGGGGTGATACAAAATGGTGATATCATAGTCTTTCAACAACTCCAACCATATTCTCTGCCTCAAATTAAGATCTTTTTGTTTGAACAGATACTGAAGGCTATGATGATCAGTAAATACCTCACATGAGACACCGTAGAGGTAATGCCTCCAAATCTTCAGTGCATGAACAATGGCTACCAATTCTAATTCATGAACAAGATAATTCTTCTCGTGAACTTTCAACTGCCGCGACGCATATGCAATTACCTTGCCATCTTGCATTAATACTGCACCAAGCCCAATGTGAGATGCGTCACAATATACCATATACGATCCTGAACCTGTGGGTAATACCAATACTGGCGCCGTAGTCAAAGCGTTCTTGAGCTTCTGAAAGCTCATCTCACACTCATCTGACCATCTGAATGGGACACCCTTCTGGGTTAGTCTGGTCAATGGGCTTGCTATAGATGAAAACCCTTTCACGAACCGACGATAATAACCTGCTAAATCCAGGAAACTCCGGATCTCTGTAACTGAAGTAGGTCTAGGCCAATTCTGAAAAAACTCAATCTTCTTAGGTTCTACCTTTATGCCTTCTGCCGATACAACATGCCCCAAAAAGGCAACCGAGTCTAACCAAAACTCACATTTTGAAAATTTGGCATATAACTGATTATTCTTCAAGGTGTGAAGCACATTTCGAAGATGCTGCTCATGTTCCTCTCGACTGCTGGAGTAAATCAAGATATCATAAATCAATACAACCACAAAAGAATCCAAATAAGGCTTGAACACCCGATTTATCAAATCCATAAATACTGCTGGGGCATTTGTCAACCCAAATGACATGACTAGGAACTCGTAATGCCCATACCGAGTTCGAAAAGCTGTTTTAGGGACATCAGATGCCCTAATCTTCAACTGATGGTAACCAGACCTCAAATCGATCTTCAAAAATATCTTGGCACCCTGAAGCTGATCAAATAAGTCATCAATTCTTGGCAGTGGATATTTGTTTTTGGTAGTGGCCTTGTTCAACTGCCGATAATTTATACACATCCGCAAAGAGCCATCTTTCTTCTTTACAAATAATACTAGTGCACCCCAGGATGAGACACTGGGTCTAATGAATCCCTGATCAACAAGTTTTGTAACTGCTCTTTCAATTCTTTTAACTCTCGTGGGGCAATACGGTATGGTGGAATAGAAATAGGCTGAGTGCCCGGAGCCAAACCAATACAAAAGTCAATATCTCTGTCGGGTGGTATTCCCGGCAAATCTGTAGGAAATACTTCTGGAAATTCACGAACAACTGGTACTGAGTCCATAGAAGGGACATCCGCATTGGGATCGCGAATATAAGCCAAATATGCTAGACATCCTTTCTCTACCATACGCCGAGCTTTCATATAAGAAATAACCTTGCTGGCAGAATGGCCAGGATTTTCTTTCCACTCTAATCGAGGTAACCCCGGCATAGCTTGGGTCACTGTCTTGGCATGACAATCCAATATAGCATGATAAGGGGACAACCAATCCATACCCAAGATGACATCAAAATCTACCATATCAAGAAGTAGAAGATCCACCCTAGTCTCAAGATTAACAATAGTAATCACACATGAACGATATACATGATCTACTACAACAGAGTCTCCCACCGGTGTAGATACACACAAAGAAGCACTTAGAGAATCACAAGACACAACCAAATATGAAGCAAAATAGGAGGACACATAGGAATAAGTAGATCCTGGATCAAATAGAACTGAAGCATCTCTATGGTAAACTGGAATAATACCTGTGATCACAACATCAAATGACTCGGCCTCAGGCCTAGTTGGAAAAGCATAAAATCGGGGCTGGGCCCCACCACTCTGAACTGCGTCTCTAGGACGACCTCTAACTGGCTGGCCTCCACCTCTAACGGTCTGACCTCCACCTCTAATGACCTGACCTCCACCTCTAATGGTCTTGACCTCCACCCCTAGCTTTCTGAACCCTACCTCTAGTTGGCTGAGCAGGCGGTGAAGCAACCGGTGCTGGTATGATGGCACGAGAATCTTGTCGAGATATGTTACTCGCCAATCTAGGGCAATACCTTCTGATGTGACCAATGTTTCCACACTCATAACACCTATCCTGATGCCATAGCTGCTGAAGCTGAAGCTGACCCAAATGGGTCGGATAACCACTGTAGTAACTCTGGAGTGGTGGTGCACTGATAGGAGCTGAATGTGCACTGAATACTGGCTGCCCAAAGTAAGGCATAATAGGATCGTGACTCCCTGAAGCACCGGGAGATACATGAAGTGCTGAATGAAATGGTCTGGGAGGATGACCCCTACCAAAATTACCCCTGCCTCCAGACGAGGCACCACTGAAACCACCAGACTGATGAGGCCTCTTATCAAACCTTTGCCCTCTCTCCAATGCAAGAACCATCTCGATCCTCCTGGCGACATTAGCAGTCGCCTGAAAAGAAATCTCACTTCCGGTTTCCTTGGCCATCTGAAGTCTGATAGGGTGAGTGAGTCCTTCAATAAACCTCCTGACTCTCTCTCCCTCCGTAGGTAGTAAAAGGAGAGCATGACAGGCCAAATCCACAAAACAGGACTCATACTGAGTAACAGTCATACTGCCCTGCTGTAGAAGCTTAAATTGCTTTCAGAATTCCTCTCTCAGTGTGGTAGGGAGGAACTTCTCCAGAAATAGCTGAGAGAACTGCTCCCAGGTAAGTGCAGGTGATCCGACTGGTCGGTTCATTGTATAATCTCTCCACCACCTCTTGGCAGAACCCATCATCTGTGATACAGCAAAATCGACCCCATTGATCTCAACTATACCCATGTTCCGCAACACCTCATGGTAGCGTTCAAGATAATCCTATGGGTCTTCAGAAGGTGTACCATTGAAGTGAACTGGAAAGAGCTTGGTAAACTTATCCAGTCTCAATAAGGCCTCAAAAGATATGGCAGGCCTATCACCGATCTGTGCCACAATAACTGGATGAACTACCCCAACTAGCGGGGTTGCTGGAGCCTGATTCTGGGAAGCCATATGCTCTGGAGCGGGAGTAGTGGGAGTTTGTGCTCCTCCCCCAGCCTGTGAGATGGCTGGTGCCACTAGAAATGTACCATTTTGGGCCACGCCCTCCATAAGACTTACTAAATGGACTAGAGCGTCCTGAAGTACTGGAGTGGCTATGAATCCTTCTGGGACCTGAACTGGTCCAACTGGTACATTCCGAGCTGGAACCTCCTCCTGAAGGTCCACCTGAGGTTCTACAACAGGTGCAGCTGCTCGAGCTCTGGACTGAGCTCTACCTCGGCCTCTGCCTCGACTTCTAGCACGACCTTGACCTCGACCTCTACCCCTGGCCGTAGTTGCCACTGGGGGTTCTGGTCCTTGTCCATCGATAGAGGTATTATGTGTTCTCACCTTCTGCGAGAGAATAAGAGTAGAATGGTTCAATCATCGATGATAAAATAAAATCGCATGACAGAATAAGAAAGAAGTGATATTGTTCCTAAACTTCATAGCCTATGAGAGATAAGTAGAAACGTCTCCGTATCGATCCTTCAGACTCTACTAAGCTTGCTCGTGACTCGTGAGACCTATGTAACCTAGTGCTCTGATATCAATTGTCACGACCCGAAATTCCCACCTTCGGACCGTGATGGCGCCTAACATTTCACTTGCTAGGCAAGCCAACGTTAGAATAATATAATCTATTTTTAAACAATTTTTATATTATCAATAATCAAGGAAACAAAGCCGGAAGCAAAGTTTGAAATATAGTGAAATAATCCATAAAATAACGGTGTCTAAATACCATCCCAGAATTGGTGTCACAAGTGCACGAGCTTCTAGAATAATACAAATAAAGGATTGAATAAAATAAAGCTGTCTGGAAATAAACACACAGCTAAAGTAAAATAGATGGAGACTTTAGAACTGCGGACGCCATGCAGTTATACCTCAAGTCTCCTCTGAATAGCTGAAATCCGAACAAGTCTATAGCACGCCGCTGGGACCAACTCCGAAATCTGCACAAGAAATGCAGATTGTAGTATCAGTACAACCGACCCCATATACTGGTAAGTGCTGAGCCTAACCTCGACGAAGTAGTGACGAGGCTAAAGCGGGTCACTTACATTACCTGTACGCAATATGAGTAACAACAACAATAATAGAAATAAATCATGTAACTCATTCATAATAATTGAAGCCAACTCAGCAGTCATAACCAATTAGCATTTTCATGTTGCAGTGTGCAACCCGCTCTCACAATATATTCACATTCAATTCTGTTGCAGCGTGCAACCCGCTCTCACAATATATTCCTTTAATCAAATCTATTGTGGCGTGCAACCCGATCCCCCAATATACATATATATGTATGTCGACTTTTAATAAATCTGTTGTGGCGTGCAACACGATCCTCCAATATAGACTTTTCATAATTCTGTTGTGGCGTGCAACCCGATCCTCCAATATAGACTTTTCATAATTCTGTTGCGGTGTGCAACCCGAACCTCCAATATGGACTTTATATAAGTCTGTTGCGGCGTGCAACCCGATCCTCCAATATGGACTTTTCATAAGTCTGTTGCGACGTACAACCCGATCCTCCAATATATTCATTATAATTAATTCTTTTGCGGCGTGCAACCCGCTCCTCCAACATATTCATTTATCAATTCTTATAGAAGAAGTTTCCCCAATAATTGTAACAGTTAATAAAAATTATAAGACAACAAGCATACAATAATTATAGCAGATTATTATGGAATTCAAGGAGAAAATAGACAGTTTAATATTTAATATGCTAAATGTTAAAAAATAATTAAAACACATAATTCAAATAGCATGTAACAATTAATGCAGGAATTCAAGAATTAATATTTGACAAAGAATATGAGAGAAACAATTAATATAATAATTAATTTATGATTTAAAACAATTTATGAATTTTCAAGTAAGCATGCAAATAATTAATTTGACGACGTATAGACACTCGTCACCTCGCCTATACGTCGTTCACATGCAATTCACATAACAATTAAATTAAGGGTTCTATTTTCTCAAGTCAAGGTTAACCACGATACTTACCTCGCTTTGCAAATTCCAATCAATTATTCAGCCACAACTTTTCCTTTTAAATTTTCCTCCAAAAGCTTCAAATCTATTCACAAACAGTTCGATATATTCAATACTAATTATATGAATTAATTCCATATGAATTTACTAATTTTCCGTATAAAATTCGAAATTCATTAAAATATTCGGCAGCGGGATCCACGTCTCAAATCTCGGAAAAACTTACGACATCCGAACACCTATTCCAAGATGAGTCCAACCATATAAAAATCATCCAATTCTGATATCAAATAGACCTTCAAATCTAAATTTCTCGTTTTTGGAAGATTTTAGAAAAATTTGAATTTTCGTCCACGGATTCATGATATAAATGAGTATGAAATCATGAAATATAATAAATATAGGATAAGCAACACTTACCCCAATGTTTTCCGTGAAAATCGCCCAAAATCGCCTCTTGAGGATTTAGGTTCTGAAAATTTGGGAAATGAATCAAAAATCCCGTCCAAAAGTCATTTTGTTTAGCTGCAGGTGTCGCAATTGCGACCTGAGCTTCGCAAATGCAAAGAAACACTCGCAATTGTGATGCCCTTCACAATCCCGCTGCCTTCGCAAATGCGAAGATTATGTCGCATTTGCGACAATTAGCCCTTCGCAATTGCGAGGACTGCTGGCCTAGGGTGTCTTCACAATTGCGATAAAAATCTCGCAATTGCCATACCTTCTTGGTTCGCATTTGCGATGCTTGATCTCGCAATTACGAGATCAGAGGCCTGTAAAGGTTTAAGTTATACCAGTAAAATTTTCTAAGTTCAAAACATCCCGTGGTCTATCCGAAACTCACCCGAGCTCTCTAGACCTTATCCAAATATCCCAACAAGTCTCGTAACATCATACAGACTTACTCAGGGGCTCAAATCACATCAAATAACATCAAAATTGCAATTCACACCTCTATTCAGCCTTTGAGTTTTAAACTTTTTCATTTGCAAATCTCGTGCCAAAACATATTAAATGAATCCGGAATAACTTTAAATTTGGCACACAAATCATAAATGACATAACGGAACTGTTCAAATTTCCAGAATTGAATTCCGGCTCCGATATCAAAAAGTTAATCCCGTGGTCAAACTTGAAAATCTTTAGCCTTTAAATTACTAGTTTTCGTTAAATGGTCATAACTTGAGCTAAGGATCTCCAAAGTAAATTCCGGGCATATGCCCAAGCCCCAAATCACGATACAGAGCTACCAGAACTGTCAAAATACTGATCTGGGTCCGTTTGCTCAAAATGTTGACCAAAGTCAACTTAGTTAAGTTTTAAGGCTCTAATTCACATTTTAATCCATTTTTCACATGAAAACTTTCCGAAAAAAATTATACGGACTGCGCACGTAATTCGAGGAATGATAAATGGTGCTTTTCGAGGTCATGGAATATAGAATTACTTATTAAATTTAAAGATGACATTTTAGGTTTCTTATTAAATTTAAAGATGACATTTTAGGTTATCACAGATGGCCTACAATCATTTCTTAACTTGAGAACATCCTAGGATTTCGCCTCAAATAACAAGCCGGGCAAGTCCTAGAATGACATGTGAAGATGGAAATGCTCAATTTGAACTCACCACTCTATATACATAGAATTCAGAGTTCACTCAATTTCAACCCTCAATATGCAAGCATGAGATGAAAAAGACAATTCAAGCATACTTGGTGACTCTTAGAGAAGGCATATCAAGGTTCCGAACTTTCCTTAAAACAAAAAAAATGCCTGTTTAAAAAAAAAAGCTCCTTGGGAAAGAACCATGGAAAAGAAAATCCAAGAAGAATAAAAGATACTAAAAAATATAAAAAATAAAAGTATTCACAAGCAAGACTACTCCCACCCCCACACTTATGATTGTGCATTTCCCCAATGCACACAAATTAAACAAGTAGGGTGTAGAGGCACTTCCCTAAACTATCACATCAGGAGTGGTTCCATCCTCTGGCCTTGAGCCTGTAGCAATGTAGCCCAGAGAAGTAGTAGTAGCAGAAGTGGTGGCATCAGTCTCACGTTCGGTCTCAAGTCGAGTGGTCGATGACAGGACAAACAAACAACGCTCATCCTCGTCCAAAGTTAGTTGTGTCATGATATCACTAATATCAATATGGCGAGCAGCCATATCTCTCTCCGTCACCAACCATATACGAGTCAACATCCGGCTCATGCATGCTAGTTGCTGCTCAGTTGTGAAAGCCGTCAACTTCTCTTCCTTATGGCTCTTTATAGAAATAATATATTTCTTCTTTGGAAT
This sequence comes from Nicotiana tabacum, assembly GCF_000715075.1. NCBI lineage: Eukaryota > Viridiplantae > Streptophyta > Magnoliopsida > Solanales > Solanaceae > Nicotiana > Nicotiana tabacum. Next base: position 11,769,662 of record NC_134097.1, on the reverse strand, counting down.
AAAAAGCTCCATTTCATCACCGGGCTCCTTCAAAATACGCAAACTCATCATATACTTGGTCAGTGTGCTTGCAAAGAACAACCGCAAATGATAGTTATCTCTTGTTTGCTCCATTTCTCTGTACATCAGGGCCCCAACATTTACATCTGTTTTGGTCATCAATGCATATGTTACAATAACTCTTTCAAACATAACATGAGTGTTGCCTTCGCAAGGAATGAGCCTGTGGAACACAAAAGAGAGATATGCCCGAGCTTTTCTTGTTAACCATTTGTAAACTAGGGGATTGTAGGCATTACTCTTTCTCTTTATCCACTCTGTGTTCGGATTGTCAACACAGAGCACCTTTTGGATGACCTTAGTTCTCCAACGGTGTAATATCTGTTTGCTCTAATTTCAAAAATCCATTCAAACCTTCAGAGTTGATGTCAACCTTAACACCACGAACCATCACTATGTCGCCCTTTGTGAATTTCCAATTCGCATATAGTTCGCGAACTAAGGTCAAATTTGCCTTGACCATACTCTGAAGCAGAATATCCCATCCACTTCTTTTTAGCTCCGTCAATAATTTAGGGTATTTTTGGCCATAAGTATTTTCGTCAATGGGATGTTCAGGTAAGTGTTTCTTTGTCAGCAGTGACTCGTAAAATTCCCTGGCTCCTTCAACAAACATCTGTTTGGACGAGTTTGGTCACTTGGTGACAGGTTGCTCTACTTCAGCTTCTTGTTCGGGAGTTAGTGTTTGCTTGCTTTTGCCACTCAACTTTTCTTTGATGCATTAGATGAGTGAGCCAACAATTTTCTGCAAACAAAAAAAATGATAATAAGTATGTGTTCTGATGGGACGAGGCAGACCAAGCATCCAGTCAACAACAATGTTGGATTGTACGTCCAATGTTCAGTAACCATAGATCTATGAAGTTATATGTAACAATTCTGCCATCATCATCCAATTTAACAGGGTGCCAAGAACAGAGCTTTAGGGTACTCAGACTTCCCCCTCCAACTGTATTGGTGCAACATACATTTTAAAAAACAAACAGTAAGATAGCTTGCAACATCACCCCACAATGGCAAAATTAGGCTACCCGAGCACATAGTGACTTTACTCTGGTGCTACATTCCCACAAACACAGACAAAATGGATGCTAACTCAAGCTTTGAACATTAAAAAGATTGAGTACAAGGGTTACCACACACTTTAAATTTAGAGCATCCTGCAAGTCAACATTTAACACCACCGCAACTTACTCTATCCACAAAAGTGCGCAACTAGCACACAAGGTGTCCATGCACTTTATGTCAAAGTACAAAGAAAGAGCATGACCTTCAACACAACAGACAGACTCACTGTCAAGTACCACATATGATATGTGAGAGTAGGGCCTAGGGCCTCCAGTTGTACAAATGACACGCATATGATACTACAATATAGCTATTGCCAGATGATCACTACATCTAGAACGACATTCAAAGTCCAGTTCATACGAAAAAAGACGTAGTTACTCAGACTTCACTAATTAAACCAAATTCTAATTGTGACAATTCAGCAAACACAAGATTTGCGCAATCTTTTAACCGTAAACTTTTCACAAAACAACTAAAGGTCTGCCCTACCAGGAGTCTTTCAAGAAGTAAAATTGGCAAACCATACAACTTAGCACTGAAACATTAACAATTCTTCAAAAAGTATTAATAAAATTTCAATTGTCCCCAAAACCTAAAGTAATCACAAGGGATATGAAATTTGGATCGAGAATTTAGAGCAGGGGGAGTGGGGAACAGAGCATAACGATGGGGCAACATCAGTCCTAGGTTCAAACTCTAGGTCGCCTGACTCTAATGGTCACGACAGAACACCACAAAAGAAAAAAAAGACAAGGGAAGAAGAAGAAGAAGAAGAAGAAGAAGAAGAAGAAGAAGAAAAAAGAAACGACAGAGAGATAGAGGTGATACCTGTTCGCCGGCGGAGAGAGAGGGTGGGCGTATATGAAGCGTGAAGGGGGTGTGGGAAAGGTTGCAGGTGATCAGAGAGAGAGAGAGTATGTGTTTTTTTGTTTTGTTTTATTTTGTTTTGTTTTGTTTTGTTTTTAAATTAGGGTTAAAATATTAGAGAGGGTCTGAGATTAAAAAATTAAAATTAAAAAAAAGAAAATAAAATTTTAAACTTACCCGATTATATCTCATGCCGAGCGCACAACAGTGCACAAATGCACTTATTTTTGCATTTTTTTAGGAGGACAATTGAGCGCGTGGTGACCCTGCGTCGCACAATGTAGTATTCTCAAACTTAAAAACCTTACATTAAGCATACATTACAGCGATAATGTGCTGTTTTTATACCAATGGACCCAAGAATCTATCACTCCACACCCTACGCCGCGAGGTCAAGCTCTTACTCCGCTATTCTTGTAACTTTCGCTACCAATATTACAAAGCATAAAAATCAGTATATATATATATATATATATATATATATATATATATATATATATATAATTCCTATAAGCTAAAACTAAAACTATGGTTCCTATTTTTTTTCCAAATATTGAATACTTAAGAAAAATCAACAATTATGAGGAAGGTTAGAAACTTGGGTTGCCTTCTAACAAGCGTCTTATTTAATATCGTGGCACGACTCAATGACTCGGATCAAGGGTCTTTTAACTCCATCACAGACGCTAGTCTATTTTCCTCAACCAACCCATGGTAATGCTTCAAACGTTGACCATTTACTTGAAACTTTCTACTGCCATCCTTGACCTTAACTGCTCCATATGGAATACCTGAACCACTCTGAACGGGCCAGACCACTTCAAGATGTGCTTGTCATGAGCTATTTTCATCCACTCCTTTTATAATTTTGAACTCTCATAAGCTTGTAGGCAGAAATCATCTAACTCATGTAACTCTGTTAGTCTTTGTGCTCCAGCAGCTTCCAAATCCAAGTTCAAACTCTTCAACGCCAATAGAGCCTTCTGTTCAAGCTCTACAGGTAGATGGCATGCCTTTCGAAATACAAGCATGTATGGTGACATCCTAAGAGGAGTTTTAAATGCCGTGCGATATGCCCATAATGCTTCATCCAATTTATTTGTGCAATCAGTCCTAGTGCCATTAACTGTCTTTGTGAGGATGTTCTTAATTTCTCTGTTTGTCACCTCTACTTGGCCACTTGTTTGTGGATGATTTGGTGTTGCAACCTTATGGCGAACGCCATATTTTTCCAAAATCTTGTCAAAAGCTCGGTTGCAAAAATGAGTGCCTCCATCACTAATTATTGCCCTTGGAGTACCAGACCTGGTGAAAATATTTCTTTTTAGGAACTTGATCACTCCATTGGAAGCATTTGTTGGTATTTCCACTGCCTCGACCCACTTTGACACGTAGTCAACTGCAACTAATTAATATGTATTTATTACCAAATGAGGATGAACGGTCCCATGAATTCTATTCCCCATACATCAAATACCTCAACCTCCAGATTTGTTCGCATAGACATCTCATATCTTCGAGAAATGTTACCTATGCGCTGGCACTCATCACACTTTTTCACCTAGTTACGTGCATCTTTAAAGACTGTTGGCCAATAGAAACCTAACTTAAGAACTTTCGTTGTTGTTCGGATAACTCCGAAGTGTCCTTCATATGGAGAAGCATGGCAAGCCTGCAAAACAGATTTTATTTCTTTCTCGAGGATACACTTCTTAATCATATTGTTAATACAAATACAAAATAGGTACGGATCATCCCAAAAGTATGAATTACAGTCACGAAATAACTTTTTCTTTTGATCAGGGGAAAATCAGAAGGTACCATACCAGTTGCTAGATAGTTTGCTATGTCTGCATACCACGACACCATGTCAAGTGAGGTGGCCAATAACTGCTCATCTGGAAATGTTTCTTGTATCTCCTCTATTTTCACCATATTCTCAGCTCTTTCTAGCCGGGAAAAGTAATATGCCACTTGATTTTCAGCCCCTTTTCTATCTTGAATCTCTAAATCAAACTCTTGCAGGAGTAACACCCAACGAATCAACTATGGCTTGGATTCCTTCTTAGATATTAGGTACCTGAGAGCTGCATAGTTAGTGTAAACAATTACCTTTGAGCCTATCAAGTACGCTCTGAACTTATCAAATGCATACACCACTGCCAACATCTCCTTCTCCGTTGTGGTGTAGTTAAGTTGTGCCCCACTTAACGTTCTCCTTGCATAATAGATAAGATGCATGGTTTTGTCCTTCCGCTGTCCTAAAACTGCTCCTATAGCGTAATCGCTTACGTCACACATAAGCTCGAATGGTTGCTCCCAGTCAGGTGCAACAATGAATGGTGCAGTTACTAACCTCTTCTTCAGTTCTTCAAATGCTAGCCTGCAGTTATTAGAAAACACAAAAGGGTGATCTTTTTCAAGCAATTTAAACAATGGATTAGCAATGTTAGAGAAATCTTTGATAAACCGTCTATAGAAGCCGGCATGACCGAGAAAACTTCGTATTGGTTTAACAGAAGTGGGTGGTGGCAACTTCTCTATCACATCGACCTTAGCACGGTCGACCTCTATACCTTTGCTGGAAACCTGATGCCTTAAGACTATGCCTTCTTGTACCATGAAATGATATTTTTTCCAGTTTAATACTAAATTCGTTTCTGTACACCTATTTAAGACACTTTTCAAATTTTTCAAGCAATCTTCAAATGAATTTTCCACCACCGAAAAATCATCCATGAATATTTTCATCGTGTCCTCCACCATATTTGTAAAAATGGCCATCATACACCTCTGAAATATGGCCGGTGCATTGCACAATCCAAATGGTATCCTGTGAAATGCATAAGTGCCATGCATGCAAGTAAATATTGTCTTTACTTTGTCCTCAGGGGCAATATGAATCTGATTATACCCTGAATAACCATCTAAGAAACAAAAGTACTCTCTCCCAGCTAGTCTATCCAACATCTGATCGATAAATGAAAGTGGGAAATGGTCTTTTCTGGTGGTATTATTAAGTTTTCTACAGTCCATACAGATGCGCCATCCAGTTATAGTCCTGGTAGGTATCAACTCATTGTTTTCATTCTTTATCACAGTCATCCCACCTTTCTTTGGGACACATTGAACGGTGCTCACCCATGTGCTATCAGAAATAGGAAAAATGATACCTGCATCTAACTACTTTATCACTTCTGTTTTCAACACATCCTTCATGTTCGGGTTTAGCCTTCTTTGATGTTCTATGGAAGGTTTGCGTCCCTTTTTCAATAGAATCTTATGCATACAAAAAGCAGGGCTAATACCTTGATATCAACGATCGTCCAACCTATGACAGTCTTATATTCTTGTAATGCTTGTATAAGCAAATCTACCTGCACACCTCGCAAACCTGATGAGATAATAACAGGTAAAGTAGAGTTAGGCCTCAAGAATGTATACCTGAGGTGACTTGGATATGGCTATAATTCTAACTGAGGCGGTTCCTCAATTTATGATTTGGCAGTTGGTGTCTTTCTCTCAGATAAATTTAATGGTTCAAACTTTGGCTCTCTTTGCCAATATCCTTGGCCTTCAAGAGCCAAGACCCACTCTGCCAAATCTTCATTATTCAATTTATCTAGATTCAACAAATAAGCTTCCAAAGGATCTGCAGGATGAACAATTTCCTCCTTTTCTTGTATAATCACATCCATCACTTGCAAAATTGAACATTATCCAATGTCACTTGGTCGTTTCTTTGATTTTTGTACATGGAAAACAGTTTCTTCATAATTCAAATTCATCTTCAGTTCCCCTACTTCACAGTCAACAAGTGCTCTTCCCGTAGCTAAGAAGGGTCGTCCCAATATGAGTGGGACTTCAATGTCTACCTTGCAATCCAATATAACAAAATCTATAGGAAAAATGAACTTGTCAACTTGTACTAATACATCATCAATAATACTTTCTGGGTGTGCCAGGGTACGATCAGCTAGCTGCAGTCGCATAACTGTCGGTCTTAGGCTTGGTAGGCCAAGTTTCTTATAAATGGCTAGAGGCATCAAATTGATGCTGGCTCCCAAATCACATAATGCCTTAGCAAAAGAATAATCCCCTATCATGCACGGAATGGTGAAACTTCCAGGATCTTTTAGTTTTTGAGAAATGGGCCTGGTAACTACAACACAACATTCCATTGACAGCTGTACCGTTGCCATGTCCTGAAAGTTAATCTTCTTTGACAAGAAGTCTTTCGTCCTTTTAGCATACATAGGTATATCTTTCAGTGCCTCCAGTAAGGGAATATTGACACTAAGTTGTTTTAGGATTTCAAAGAATTTCCGGTACTGATCGTCCTTTTTTTTCCTTGCGAATCTTTGAGGGAATGGTGCAGGAGGCTTTTTCTGTACAACTAGCCGTTCTGCTTCTTTTTTCCCCTCCTTCGGTCTCACTTTTTCTGGCACTACCTCTAGTACTTTCTCCGATTCAATTACATTCTTAGACACAACTTGTTGAATCACTACATCAGTGAGGTTATTTTGATCATCTGACTCAAAATGTTCAGCCATGGGTTGAAGTGCATCCCTAGTTATTTGTCTTTGTTGTTCTCTAACTAGATCTCTTTCGTTCCTCAGACTTACCGCTAGCACAAGATGAGTCCTAGTGTCCTTGGGATTAGCAGTTGTGTCTCCAGGTAAAGTGCCCTATGGTTTGTTGTTCACGGCTGAGGAGCGTTGTCCCAATTGTGTTTCAATGTTCCTAATGGCCGCAAAGTTGGACATAATTGCCTCTTCCATTTTACCTTTGTCTCCTACCAATTATTTCAACATGTTTCTGATATCAGACATGTCATTATCCTCTTGTTTTACCATAGGTTGCGGTTGTTATTGATATCTCGGCCAAATATATACGCGGGCACCTAAACTTGTGCAAAATTTTTATTTAGACACTTGAACTCAGGCTAGTACCTATTGAACACCTAAAGTCCTCCAAAAGTGTATTAATTAGACACATTTTGCTGAGATAGCCAAAATATAAAGTGCGTGCATTTCCAATGCAGTTGACCTGGCAAAACAAACCAATGAAACAGAGACACTTGGAATTTGATCCCAAATAATTAGGAAAAAATAGTTTTGAGGGGAAAATAAATAAACAACTCCGTTATAGCTAACCCCCCCCCCCCCGAAAACAAAAACTCTCTTTCTCTCTCCCGATATGTCCTTTCATTTTTTCGAGTAATGTTTTCTTAAATTTGCATGAGCTTTTTGCAGCTTAAACACATGAAGAATTAGTTGATATAGTGTTAAAATGAGATTCGTAGTAGAAATTGGGAACTAGAATTGATATAGAGGAGATCTTGATGCAACCACCACTAACCCAGATAGAAACTCCATTAACAGAGAAGAAACAATGCTTATGAAATATGTAAAGAGGATAGACAAATAAGTAAAGTGTCTCTACTTAGCTGTGAATTTCAAATAACTTTCTGCTTGACAATTTTAAATCTTTAAGTTTATGTTACCTTAATCGTCTTACCAACTCTGATAACAAATGCAATTTTTTGATTTCAGTACACATATTCGACAACCAATTTTGACTCTGGTTTTCTATTATCAAATTTACAAGGAAAACTGTAGCTGATGGTGGTGTTAAAATTGGGTGGGATTGGAAAAACCAGATCTAATATTTTTTCAGAGTGTTCTTGGCGGAGAAGGGAGAAGCGGGCTTCCTGCTGGGCCGGCCATGGAAATTTCTAGCAAGGTAGGCAGACCTTCAGGCAAAACCAGAGTAAAAGAAAAAAATATGAAAAAAGAGAAGAAGAAAAAAAATAAATTTACTGCTTTTTGAGATACTAAACGTGCTTTAAGAGAGTGGAAAATACACACTTTGCCATGTCAGCAAAATGTGTCTAATTGGAACACTTTTGGAATAGTTTTGTTCAGTAGGTATTAGCCGAAGTTTACGTGTCTAAACGAAAAATTCGGACAAGTTAAAGTGCCTCCGCATGTATTTGGCCTTGATATCTCTGTTGCGGTCATGACCCAAAATCCACTACAGGTCGTGATGGCACCTAACGCCGCCATCAGGCAAGCCAACAGTGATTGATCGACTTAATTACTCATTTTATTACTTTTGAAATCATAATTTCCATTAAGTAAATTGTATGAAATAGAATTTACAGGGTGAAATAATAATTACGTGAACTACCATACTAAACATCCAATAGGAACCCCCAAAACCCGGTGTCATAAGTGCATGAGCATCAACTAGGAAATTTGATAAAATACAACATCTGTCTGGAATACAAACTAGACAGAAGAAGGTAAATAACCCCGATTGAGACTCTATATGTTGCGGATCGTAACATGGAATGCAGCTCAACGTAGTCCCCGCAATAGCCGCACCTATGTGCCCAAAAGATCACCAGACATATATGTACCTGCACAAAATGTGCAGCAAGTGTAGCATGAGTACGTAAATCAACGCGTACCAGGTAAGTATCTAGCCTAACCCCAGAGAGTTAGTGACGAGGGGTCGACATCGACACGAACTAGTGGTCCAATAAGACAGTTACAATAAGAAGTAAACAAATATGGGGCAGAGTAAACAAGCAAAATAAACAAGTGTAAATACGTAGTACAATCCTCCTCTCGACCGCAACTCAAACTCTCGATTAACAGTTACCTCCTCAATCAGAGAATATATATGTAATGGATCTTACCAGATAGATTGCCATAATTAAAATCAGGAAAATTCCCAGGTCCATGGGCATCTTGACAAAATATTACACACGATTCCATAGGGGTATTTTATAGAAATACCGAGGTGTGTGGCCTGATCCCATCATAAGATAGTGCATAACCATAGATACATCTATTATATTGCCGAGGCGAACGGTCCGCTCCCATGAGAGTGTGATACATAATCCTGCCAAGGCGTAGGACCTGATCCATCATAATGTGCGCACTGCCGAGGGTCGAAAGGCACGAACTATCGAGGGTCGAACGGCACGAACCATAGATGTATCTATTACACTACCGAGGAGAACGACCTGATCCCATTAGAATAAGAAGCTTTGACGGGTCCCTGACCCCACTCAAAAATAAACGTATGCGTTATGAACTTTAAGGAAGCTTTTCGACGAAGACACACAACGCGGGAGAAATTCTTAAGGAGAGTATAATTATTCCACGGCTAATCATGAAGCCCGTCAAATCTCTACAATGGCAATTCTATCACTCCACGCAAGTCTAGTCTCAAGTCGTAATGTGAAATAAAGGAATTAAACGAGCAAAGATAACCCATATAGTACAAGTATAGCATGGTGTGAACCTAAGTCTACCCTAACAATAATATGAATCTTGCTAAGTACGGACTCTCGTCACCTCATGCGTACGTAGCCTCCGCATCAAGTAACACATATCAAATACATCACCTAGGGGTAGTTTCCCCCTAATAGAGTTAGACAGAAAACTTATCTCGCTCCGAAGTTCCATAACTAGCTTCAAAGCCTCTCTAACATCTCAAACCGATGCCTGTCGCTCTAAAACTAGTCAAACAATTCTGCAAACCAATAAAAATATACTCTGATACTCATAATAAATCATTTTAAACAAATTCTCAACTCCGCTCGAAAAGTCGATAAAGCTACCCCTCGAGCCCACGTGCCCAAATTTCGAAAATTTTCGAAGATAATCATTACCCATAACAACACAGACTCAAATATATAATTTATTCTAAATTTCATGTCCAATTTCGTGGTAAATGTCCAAAGATACCAATTTCTAGGTTTCTTTCAAATCTCACAATTTCTATCAATTTTCATGCTTGAATCCATATAATAAACCATATATTTAACTCACAATGTGAAGAAATCACTTACTCCATTATAGTTGACGAAGATAGCACTCGAAAAGTCTCCAAAATCGGCTTCCATGGAAAAAATGAGATGAAAATGGGCCAAACCCCCATTCTAAAAGAACACACTACCTAGCCTGACCTTCGCACCTGCGGAACACTAGCTGCTTTTGTGGCTCTGCACCTGCGGATAATCCATCGCAGGTGCGGCTTCAGCACAACCCAACATCCCTTGCTTCTACGCCCAAAGTAGCGCACCTGCGCTTCCGCTTCTGCGGGCCACAAGCGCTTCTGAACTCACGCACCTGTGCCTCCTTTTCCGCTTCTACGGCCCAGGCCTTCTTGGCCAACCTCCGCTTCTGCGCTCCAACGGTCGCATCTGCGATCTCGCAAGTGCGAAAAATCCTTCGCACCTGCGGCTTCTGCCCAGTTCACTCCTAGCCACTTCTACGGTCCACTTCCTTGCTTCTGCGAGGCCGCTTCTGCGATGAATCTTCCGCAGAAGCGGTTACACCAACAACCAGATTTTCCAGCTTCTCCTTAAGTCCAAATATCGATTTGTTAGCTATCCAGAATCCATCTGAGGCCACCAGGACCTCAATCAAACCTACCAACAAGTCCTAAAATGCCATACAGACTTAGTCGAGCCTTCAAATCTCATCAAACAACATCGAAACTACGAATCAACGATCAAAAATCTTTATTTAACTTTCAAACTTCGACGAATGCGTCCGAACCGTACCAAAACATTTCGAAATGACGCCAAACTTCACAAGTCATAAATCACAATACGAAGCTATTCCAAGGCTCGAAATCTCAAACGGACATCGATAACACCAAGGTCCACCTCAAACCAAACTTAAGAAATTCTTAGACCTTCAAAGTGCCAACCTTCCATAATAAGTGCCGCAATGCTCCCGGACGATCCGATACTCAACCCGAACATACGTCCAAGTTCGAAATCATCATACGAACCTGTTGGAACCTTCAAATCCCTATTTCGAGTTCGTTTGCTCAAAAGTCAAACCTTGGTCAATTCTTCCAACTTAAAGCTTCCCAAATTAGAATTTTCCATCTGAATCCACTATGAACTTCCCAAAATCCAATTCTGACCATACGTACAAGTCATCATACATTAAGTGAAGCTACTCAGGGCCTCAAATCGCTGAACGACGTGCTAGAGCTCAAAACGACCGGTCAGGTCATTACATTCTCTCCCACTTAAACATACGTTCGTCCTCGAACGTGCTAAGAACTGTTCCGGAGTTGTCCAAAATCTCTGTTTAACACCTCGTGCAGCTACCCGTGCCACTACAACCCAGTTGAGCATATTAGCTCGAGCCAGACTGAAGATCCTTCCTGCTACCTTAGTTAACAAGCTTTAGAACCATATTCCAACATCCAGAATTCTCTACGATACCAGATTCTAACATAAGAACAGCGTATCAATCACCACACACTGAACCCAACATGACCATGCTCCTCCGCTGAAATCACACCATGCACCACATAACTCATTTTCCCAAGATAATCTTCCCCAAGCACAACAGCTGAAATTTCCATGGACCTGAAGCCAGTAGTATACCTCATAACATATATAAGCCATGTTTCAACTTTCGCAATAATGCCACGACGGAAGAGATATGTACAAACTCATAACCACCTGCCGAATCACAAATCTTGGAGGCTCTCCTCCTGACAAGAACCATTACCTCATTCTAAACTGAATAATGATATTTGCCTTTTAATATACCCTTCCTAACTCTGATCGCAATGATCCCAGGCCCAATAACCTCCCATCGCCCAGTACAAGTATCTCAGGCAATAAGCTCTCAGACACTGCCAAAAGTCTCATATAATGCTCACAACGTGCCAACAAGCTACAAACTCGAATGTGATACATAAGAAAAGCGAACTCTGGAAAAGAATTACCCAGCCCACATAACTAATAAAACAACCGAAAAGATGTTATGAACCTTTCTCATAGAATGAGAAACAAAACACACAAGAATAGATATATGGAACTGTACTCAACATCTCACTATTGCGGCGTGCAACCCAATCCACACATGATACCGATGCGGCGTGCAACCTGATACAACCATGATATCGTTGCGGCGTGCAACCCGATCCAAACAATATACCGGTGGAGGCATGCCACCCGATCCGCACATAACAATCAAGAAGAAAATACAAACATCATGCCGTAAAGCTTATACTTACGAAATGCCTGAATATCGGCCACAAGCACGCCGAGTGCATAATACAAATTGTGGGGAGACGGATAGTGCCGTATTCTACGAAACCCAAGCACAACTAAGGTGAAATAAATGACCTGCATCTCGAGAGCCATCTTTCTCTCACAACACCACAAACTATATGGGACCTCAATACGTGTGCGAATAATCAAATCGTCTCAGAACCCACATGGCACAATAGAGATGACATAGAATAGCTAATGACGGAAATAACATCTAAAGCCTGAAGACTCCTCCGTAAGCAATGCTATGCTGAAATGAACACATCCGACCTAATACAGAGCATACATTCACATTTAGACCCATCCAAGGAACTCAAGCCGATTCTGATCGTACAATAATGGGCTAATAACCTTTCAAGGATCCATAATAACCTTTTCCCATGACACATAGAACATCCATCAAATATATAACAAACTCACACGGTCCACAGCCCGATTAATAGAATGACTTCCTAGCCTAAACTCTCACATTAACGATAGTACCACAATCTCCATACTTGGTTTCAATCATTAATCAATCAAGTGACTACATGTCACACTTATACAATCTTCCTGTGCGATATGCTCCCACGATCTTCCGCACCAGGTAGTAAAGTCTTCAAATCCATACCACCGGCCGTACTAATGCTATAAAGCAAACCGGGAATCCGCAAATAAGTACACAAAGCCTCTTACATAGGACATTGTTCTCAGGTGATGCTACAGAAAATACCAACTTACTCTAAACATCTGAATTCCTTCCTGCTCATACGAGCTCGTGACATTCTCGCCAACACCAAACTGCAACTTTGATCCTCAACTTCCAATTCCCACGCCGCTTACTGCACCTAACATGCTACTAAGCGAGAGTACAAGAATTTCATCATAACTCATGGACCACTAATAGAATAAACACTTCATCATATAGAAACCCTTCACTTAACTCATTTCAGGAAAACCATTGCAACACGCGACTGAAGTCCCATAACCGCAGAAAATACAAACCTCAAGTTGTGGTCTAAACCACCATAACTCTTCCGGGATCCATCTACACATAACAGGCCATAATAATCGAATGCCCCCAAATAAATCAAATTATGGCGGTCGTCAAGCCTCGCACGTACTGCCACAAATCACCTATATAAGTTAACACGCTAAAGGAACTGATCATTGCTACCATCATGCTGACTCAACCATTGCTAACCGAACCAACTTCTTCTAATTTACTCTGGACTTGCCTCAGAAATTAATAATAGATCCATTCAAAATATAACGAACTCAATTCGCACTCATCCTGAGTGACCCAATTTTACGAGACCATGTTGTCTCAAAACCCACGAACCATCTCATACCCTTCTTGTGCGCAAATTAGCATCTTCAACTGGTACACCCATTCTAATATTTTCTCTATGAATCCGAAGTTATTTTCTCCCATTCCTCCAATACTGCACCGCAGATCGATGATAACATAGAACACTCCAAGTCCATTTCATAATCCACTGCAAAGGCTCGATACTTAACCACGCCATGGACTCGAAATCCTTAGGCGCCGCATTTTAATTTTTTTGAACCCACTAGGACCGTTGTTGAGAGTCACCCACTCTGACTTGGTCCGAATATAATCAACTCGAAGGCTCTGCTAGCACATGAACACCCTCTCAAAGAAGCAACCGGCCGAGTTCCTTTCCTTGTACATCACATCCACACGAATCATAAACTCTGAGTCCTCCCAAAACCTGAAACATGGATCGATAAGGCCAAATATAGCAGACATTCCTCAAATCCCTTGCTTGAATTACCACTGATGTTTTCTTTCCTTAGTCGTAATAACCCACCAACAGACCGATAACCAGAAACCTCACAAGTAGACAATCACAAAATCCAATCATAGACAGTGGGGCTCCCCCACTTAGTTTGAAGCTACAATTACATAACCCTGGAACCCACCAAGATTTCCTTCTTCCCCATTGATATCAATTGAAAGTCCAATAATACATTCCAAACTCGAAGTCATGTTGCATCCAAATAAAATCCGTAGACCTAGTCACTGTCCACCATAATTCCCAAGTTGCTCTAAACTTTCCTCAAGGTGTGTGGTTATCCTACCACAGAACCCATATACTACTTTGCCACTCTCCCACTTTGGTTAAACCCTCTCCTTTAAGCAACTTCTCGGCTTCTGCTTTTCATACTTGACCTACTAGTAATTCAACCACCGCAAGACTCCTTCCGCCATGTCCTTCCTCATCCTTCGCTGCCCAAATACTGCCTCAAAGAAAAATCCATCTCTATGGCACCTGATCTGACCAATTGCTACCAACTCTAAGCCTCCTCAAAGATCATCGTTTTTGAGCCATTAGCTTTAGGAACACCGATTAGATTCTGAAGCCAACATACACCTACCATATCTGATAACCGCTTCTTAGGCACTATTTCACAACATCCTGCCCCGAAGGCAAGTCAAACAAAACCATAATACGACGAACCTTAATGCGTTCCGACAAGGACGACGACACCACATCAAAATGAGAATTCCATCACACTCGAGAACATCAAATCTCGCTACTTCATCAACCAAAGCCTAAGCATTCATAGACCAATTGTCATTCCTCCGCTGTATTTAAATGTTGAACCCCTAAATCATGTATCGAGAAATCTTCCTTTCAAGTCATTCACTGCCTTGACACATAGACAAACACCCTATCATTACACCAACAATGTGCAATAACAACGTCTGAACATTACCGCAATCTGCGTGCAGTCTCGAAACCAACAAAAATACAACTACTAAGCCGAAATGACAAAACATTTTTCCGCAAGAAGACAATAATAACTTGCTCGAATGCGTAGAGAGAAACATCCTGCCTGACGTCTGTAGTACCACTACAACTCCTCGATGCCCAATTGACACTAGCGCTGGCATTCGTATAAGAATGAGTAGGAAGGATATAAAGGCATGAGCCTCAAAGGAATCAAATCGCACGATGAGGAATCAAGAAGGGAAGTGCTCCTAACAGTCCTGTAGCCACTCGAAGATAAGTACAGACGACTCCGTACCGATCCACAAGACTTGCTCATGACTCGTGAGACCTAAGTGAATCTAACACTCTGATACCAAGATGTCACGACCCAAATTCCACTACAAGTCGTGATGGCGCCTAACGTCGCCTTCCGGTAAGCCAACGGTGATTGATCCACTTAATTGCTCATTTTATTACTTTTGAAATCATAATTTACATTAATTAAATAGTATGAAATAGAATTTACAGGGAGAAATAATAATAATTATGTGAACTACAATACCAAACATCCAGTAGGATCCCCCAAAACCCGGTGTCACAAGTGTATGAGCATTAACTAGGAAATATGATAAATTACAACATCTGTCTGGAATACAAACTAGACACAAGAAGGTAAATAACTATATTGCAGACTCTGTATGCTGCGGATCGTAACATGGAATGCAGCTCACCGTAGTCCCCGCAATAGCCGGGCCTATGCGCCCAAAAGACCACCGGACATATATGTACCTACACAAAATATGCAGCAAGTGTAGCATGAGTACGTAAATCAACTCGTACCCAGTAAGTATCTAGCCTAATCCTAGAAAAGTAGTGACGAGGGGTCGACATCGACATTTCCTAGTGGTCCAATAAGACAGTTACAATAAGAAGTAAACAAATATGGGGCAGAGTAAACAAGCAAAATAAACAAGTGTAAATACGTAGTACAATCCTCCTCTCGACCGCAACTCAAACTCTCGATTAACAGTTACCTCCTCAATCGGAATATATATATATATATATATATATATATATATATATATATATATATATATATATATAATGGACCTCACCAGATAGATTGCCATAATTAAAATCAGGAAAATTCCCAGGTCCATGGGCATCTTGACAAAATATTACACACGATTCCATAGGGGTATTTTATAGAAATGCCGAGGTGTACGACCCGATCCCATCATAATCTGGTACATAACCATAGATACATCTATTATATTACCGAGGCGAAAACGACCAGCTCCCATAAGAGTGTGGTACATAATTCTGCCGAGGCGAATGACCCGATCCCATAAAAGTATGCGCACTGCCGAGGGTCGAATGGAACGAACCATAGATGTATATATTACCCTACCGAGGAGAACGGCCCGATCCCATTAGAATAAGAAGCTTTGATAGGTCCTTGACCCCACTCACGAATAAACGTGTGAGTTATAAACTTTAATGATGCTTTTTGATGAAGATGCACAACGTGGGAGAAATTCTTAAGGAGAGTATAATTATTCCACGGCTAATCATGAAGCCCGTCAAATCTTTACAATGGCAAGTCTATCACTCCACGCAAGTCTAGTCTCAAGTCTTAATGCGAAATAAAGGAATTAAACGAGCAAAGATAACCCCTATAGTACAAGTATAGCATGGTGTGAACCTAGATCTACCCAGACAATAACATGAATCTAGCTACGTGTGGACTCTCATCACCTCATGCGTACGTAGCCCCCGCATCAAGTAACACATATCAAATACATCACCTAGGGGTAGTTTGCCCCTCATAGAGTTTGATAGGAGACTTACCTCGCTCCTAAGTTCCATAACTGGCACCAAAGCCTCTCTAACACCTCAAACCGATGCCCGTCGCTCTAAAACTAGTCAAACAATTATGTAAACCTATAAAAATATACTCTGATACTCGTAGTAAATCATTTTAAACAAATTCCCAATTTTGCTCGAAAAGTCGATAAAGTTACCCCTCGAGCCCACATGCCCGGATTCCGGAAACCTTTGAAGATAATCATTACTCATAACACCATGAACTCAAATATATAATTTATTCCAAATTCCATGTCCAATTTCGTTGTAAAAATCCAAAAATACCAATTTCTAAGTTTCTTTCAAATCTAAAAATTTCTACCAATTTTCATGCTTGAATCCATATAAAAAACCATATATTTAACTCACAATGTGAAGAAATCATTTACCACGTTATAGTTGACGAATATGTCACTCCAAAAGTGCTCCAAAATTGGCTTCCATGGACGAAATGAGATGAAAATGGGCCAAACCCCCATTTTAAAAGAACACACTGCCCAGCCCGACCTTCGCACCTCTGGAATAGTAGCCGCTTCTGCCGCTCCGCACCTGCAGATAATCCATCGCAGGTGCGACTTTAGCACAACCCAACAACCCTCGCTTCTGCGCCCCAAGTAGCGTACCCGCGCTTCCGCTTCTGTGCTCGCGCACTTGCGCCTTCTTTTCCGCGGCTCAGGCCTTCTTGGCCAACCTCCGCTTCTGCGCACTAACGGTTGTATCTGTGATCTCGCAAGTACGGGAAATCCTTCACACATGTGGCTTCTGCCCAGTTCACTTCCAGCCGCTTTTGTGGTCCACTTCCTCACTTTTGCGATGAATATTCCGCAAAAGCGGTTACACCAACAACCGGATTTTCCAGCTTCTCCTTAAGTCCAAAAATCGATCCATTAACCATCTAGAACCCACCTGAGGCCCCCAGGACCTCAACCAAACCTACCAACAAGTCCTAAAATACCATACGGACTTTGTCGAGCCTTCAAATCACATAAAATGACATCGGAACTACGAATCGATGATCGTTATCCTTCTTTAACTTTCAAACTTTCAAACTTCGACAAACAACCATACCAAAACATTCTGGAATGATGCCAAACTTTGCGCACAAGTCATAAATAACAATATGAACCTATTCCAAGGCCCGGAATCCCAAACAGACATTGATAACACCAAGTTCCACCTTAAACCAAACTTAAGAAATTCTTAGACCTTCAAAGTGCCAACCTTCCATAATAAGGGCCACAATACTCCAGGACGACCCGATACTCAACCCGAACACACGCCCAAGTCCAAAGTCATCATATGAACCTGCTGGAACCTTCAAATCTTGATTCCGAGTTCGTTTTCTCAAAAGTCAAACCTTAATCAATTCTCCCAACTTAAAGCTTCGGAAATTAGAATTTTCCATCCGAATCTACTCTGAACTTCCTGAAATCCAATTCTGACCATACGTACAAGTCATAATACATTAAGTGAAGCTACTAGGGTCCTCAAACCTCTGAACGGCATGCTAGAGCTCAAAAATATCGATCGGGTCGTTACAGTTGCTGTTATGAATATGCTATTTGTTGTTACATATTGTAACCTGGTGGTCTCTGATGTGGTACCACTTGACCTTGGGGTCTGACATTGCCTGAATTGTTCCATTGCATTTGTTGATGGGCTGGTCTCCAAGATTGTTGTCCATTTTGTCTATGTCCTCCATTGTAGTTAGACACATAATTCATATCCTCACTATACCCTGAGATTCATGTTCACCTCTCTACGAGCAAATATGTGGTTGATTAACATATGGCGTGCATAATCCCCCATTTGTTGTATCCACTATATGGACCTACTTTGTGCCTATCTCATCGATCTTCTTAGTCAAGAGACTCATCTGTGTCATAAGAGTAGCAATATTTTTAGCATTAGTGTTATTCAGATCAAGTGCTACTGAATGAATTATAGGAGTGATTGGTGCATCTCGAGTCTGCCAGCCTGAATTTTGACCCATCTTATCCAGAAGTTGTCTTGCTTCAGTAAATGATTTGCTCAGAAATTCTCCCCCAGCTGAAGCATCAACATTAGCCTTTAAACTGTCAGCGAGCCCCATATAAAACCTCTGATGTGGACATTTACTAGCGCCCCCTTGAACCTTTCCCATGTCTCCTGTAAGTTTTCCATTGGCTTTTGCTTGAATTGTAGGATCTCATCAACCTACTTTTTTTAAGCAACTATACCACTCGACAACACTTGCCTAGTGGATAATATATATATAAAATCCCAAAATAGGTCCAAATCTTACAAGATGTCCAAACCAAAATAGAAGTTGCATGAAGCTACTAGCTATTAAAAAGATAGAAAAGCTAAAATCTAATGAACTAGCTATTACAACATGATAAGTTGAATTCTTCCTTCTCCTATTAGTGTATGTGAATCTAATTGTCATTGGCAAATACCAAGCAGCACCTATCAAGCTCTCACCAGGCGCCAGGGTATACTGTCCAATGAATTCCAAACATCTCCACCACAGAGTTGAAACCAGCATAGTCTTCCAAGTATAGCTACAATATGATCTCCATATGCAGTGGACTGATTTTTTCCAAGTATTAATCATGTCCTCACTCATCAAAATTAATGTGTAGAAGAGGAGCCTGGATTTAGGTAGGCTTTGCAAGGCAAAAGCCTGGCTTGAGCTGGCTTTAGGCAGGCTTTGCAAGGCAAAAGCCATGCCTGAGCTGGCTTTAGGCAGGCTTTGCAGGGCAAAAGCCAGGCTTTAGGACGTCTTTGCAAGGCAAAAGCCAGGAATGAGCTGGGCTTTAAGCAGGCTTTGCAAGGCAAAGGCCATGCGTTGAAATTGTGCCTTTTTTTTGATCTTGTAAGCTCAGATCCTTCCCTACTAGAACCTTTAATGTAGACATCATTCTAGATATTGCTAAACCATCCTCAAATTGAGCATGAAAGCATGCTAATACCACTGAGAAATGATTCAACAATCTCCAAAAATACCATATAATGGATTCATCATTTTTCTTAGCATTTAGACATATCAGAAGTAGGATAAATTGTACCAACTCACACCTGCTTATCGCATTTTTTATGTACACTATCAAAGCACCCCCAGAATGAGCATGGGACCATGGTAATACCATTGGAAAGTACCTTAATAGCATACTAAATGAGACAAAGAAACATGCAGGTTTGTGCAGAGTCCAATCCATTGAAGCCATCAGTCTGGGGTTCTTCTCTTTGCTATCCTATCCCTAAGGTTAGGTGATTGGGATTTGTCTATATTGATCAACCTCCTCCCTGCACTAGGCAATTCAGAGAATGAATGAAACTCAAATGTACCTGCAAAAGAGAACACAATATTAGCTATAAAATCCGCCAGTGAGTTGCCTTCTCTGAACACATGTTGAAAGATCACATTGAAGTTGTCTTTCATCTCTATAGTTTTCTTTACACCCTGTGCAATTACCCAAGGAGGATCCCATTCCCCTTCTATCGCCTTCTTCATCACCAATGAATCAGTCTCTAATATGAGAGGGTGAAGATCATGCTCCACACTGTATTCCAACCCTTGAAGAATAGCCTTAGCTTCAGCTACCACATTAGTTGTCACTCCCAGGTCTACTGCCCTAGCATACACCATATCACCTTCATCATCCCTCACATAAAAGCCTAGGGAGCTAGGTCCAGGATTGCCCTTTGAAGCTCCATCAATATTATATTTGTACCAACCATGAAAAGGAAGCTGCCATGTTACTCTTGTAGTGATCAATATAGGTTTATATCCTTCAAAGTATTGAATTATGTCTGGCCATAACAATGGAATATTAGGGATCCAAGCATACCTCACCCTTGCCAGTTGATGCAATGTCCTATTTATCTCATGAATCACCCTATTTGTGGACACTGAACCACCATGTTTACCTGCATTTCTTCTCTTCCAAAACTCCCAAGTGATGATAGCTGGTGCTTCTTGAAATAGTGACTTTAATTTTGGACAACACTAAGCATACCACCAATGCCTTATAATCTACTTCAATTGAATCAACCGAAATTCCAACAGCCCCCATGAACAAGTTCCATACCTTAGAGGCAGTAGGACTTGTGACAAATATATGCTCAGTGGATTCCTATTGGGGCTTCTGACAACACCAACACCTAGACATCACCATTTGCCCTTGCCTCCTCCACATGTCATCGGCGGCTATTTTCTGCCTCCATAATCTCCACAAGAAGAAGGATATCTTGAATGGCAAACCTTTAATCCACATTAACTTGAATTTCTGATTAACATCAGTCATATGCCTTAATATTTGCCAAGCACTGCTAACACTGAACTTGCTGAAGGAGTTGGCATCCAGTATGGCCTATCCCAATATCCCTTACTGCCTTCATAATGCACATTTAGCCTTATATGTTCTGCAATTTCCTCATTGAATGTTTGATCAGCAGCTGATCATCTCATGCTTCCCCTTGCCGCAGTTCTGCCACCTCCTGAAGATCTTCATTGATTGGAAAGTCTTCAGGTAATACGTGATAAAGTGCATCCAATCCAGTCCAATTTTCATGCCAAATATTATTTGTTCCACTCTTCAATTCCCATACGATCTCATGTTCTACTTCTTCCCTAGCATTCAACATTTATCTCCAAATATGAGACCCTTCCCTAAAATGCACCACTGTTGGTAGATCCTTCTTACAATACTTATTTCACATGAAATTAGACCACAAAGATTTTGTGGTCCTAAACCTCCACCATAGTTTAGCAAATAGTGCCCTTGAGACATCATGTAAGGACCTAAAACCTAGGCCCCCTTCCTCTTTAGGAAGAAATTTTTTTGCCATGAAGCCCAGTGTCTGCTTCTCCCTTCTTACTTTGTGCTCCAAAAGAACCTAGCAAAAGTCTTATGTAGATTCCCCAGGATGTTGTTTGGTGGATCAAGGACTGATAACATGTGAACTGGCATACTATGCAACACATTAGAGATGAGTGTTGCTTTTCCTCCAAATGACAGTAACTTTCCTTTCCATGAATGCAATTTAGCCTTCACCTTCTTGATAAGATCCTCATAATAGCCCTTCCTCATTCTAGTGTAAAAAATAGGACGCCCTAGATATGTGAAGGGGAATTTACCTCTTGCAAATCCTGTAATAGCTCCAACTACCTGAAACAATCCATTAGCAACCTTTGAATGCATGTAGTATGAACTCTTATCTTTTTTGATTATCTGACCTGATATCTTCTCATAGTTCCCCAACACTACCATAATCTTGCTCAAAGAGGGAGGATGAGCAGATGCAAAGATTATCGTATCATCAGCATATGCCTAGTGGTTTAAAGGATCAGATCACTTAGGAATTCCAAACCCCACAAATGACTTGTCTTCAAAGAGCTTATTCAAAGACCTGGAAAGTACCTCAGCTGACAGAATGAACAATGCTGGAGATAGGGGATCCCCTTGTTTCACACCCCTTGTCGACCTAAAGAACCCTGAGGACTGCCCATTCACCAATACTGAATACCAGTTATTTGACATCAAGTTCCATACCATGTTGATGAAGTGTTCAGAAAATCCCATCTTCCTTAGCACATGCAATAAGTACTTCCATGAAACCCTATCATACGCCTTAGCCATATCAAGCTTGATCACCACATTAACTGGCTTTACCCTTAACCTTATGTCAGTGACAATTTCTTGAGTCAATAATATATTCTCAAATATACTCCTACCCTTTACAAATCCGGATTGATTAGGAGTTATTAGAGATGGCAAATAACTCTCCAATCTGTCATGTAACACCCTAGACAAGACCTTATTAATGAAGTTGCTCAAACTAATAGGTCTTAAGTCAGAGAAGGTCTCAACTCTAGGTTTCTTGGGCAGCAACACTAGATTGGTGTGAGTGATGGATTTAGGCAATGCGGCTCCTCCATAGAAGTGTAGCACCATGTTGTGTATATCAGCACCAATAACATCCCAGCATGTTTGATAAAATAGGCTAGTGAATCCATCAGGACCACTAGCACTCTCCCCACTAAGCTCAAAAACTGCTGCCCTTACTTCTTCAATTATTGGCAATCTACTAAGTTCCAAATTCGGATCCATAGTGACCATTGAAGGTACATTATTGAGCAAGGAAAATTTAGAAGAATCACCTTCATTTGTGAATTGTTTTTGATAGAAGTCCACTGCAGCTGTAGCCAATTGCTCATGGTCTTTAATCCATACCCCACTGCCACTTTTTATCCTCTTCAGTTGCAATTTCTTTCTTTTTCCATTGACATGATTGTGAAATAAACTTGTATTATTATCTCCTTCAGTAAACCAAGTCATCCCAGCTTTTTGCTTCCAATACTGCTCCTCAATACTCAAGTATTGCTTCAATTCAGATTGAGCCTTTTGAAGCACAATCCTATTCTCAGTTGTAGGCTCTTCTTCAAACAACATCTCCTTCACCCTAACAATGTCCTCCAAAATAGCCAATTGCTTGAAGATATCACCAAATGTTTCCCTACTCCATTTTGAGAGTGCTGCCTTCACCCTCTTGATATTCTGGTTGAACATCAAAAACGAATCCCCTATGAAATCAGCTTACCAATTCTGCCTCACCACATCTATAAATGTAGCATGCTTTGTCCAAAAGTTCAAGAATCTGAAAGGCTTGACAAAATTGATTGTCGGTACCCCACATATCATTAGCAATGGTGCATGATCTGATCTAGTTCTGATTAGATGCTCAAATTCAATAGTTGGAAAAATGTTCTGAAATGGCAAATTCACAAAAATCTTATCCAATCTTTTGAATATACATTCAGCATTGGATCTCCCATTCCACCATGTGAATGGACTTCCTTTGTACCCTTGCTCAAACAAACCACAAGAGTTTACACAAAATGCAAAATTCTCATATTTAGGAGGGTGTACTGGAAGTCCCCGTATTTTCTCATCTTCATGCAATATCACATTGAAATCCCCTCCTACCAACCATGGTAATTCCATATCACTTGCTAAGTAATACAAGTGATCCCACAAATCCAACCTCTCCATTGTTGAATATTTTGTATAAACAAATGTCATCATCATGTGATACCCCAGGTCATGGTGAAACACTCTCACAGTCACATGTTGCTCAGTATCCTCCACTAATTCCCATTCCACCACTGCATCAAAGAACAACCATATTTGCCCATTAATATTTGCATAAGCAGTCTCCATATTCAACCTCCTTTTATATCTATCAATAGAGTTCCTTCTTTTGAAAAGGCTCATCAATGCAACTACATAAAAATTATGCTCCCTATTCATGTTGATAACCCTAGGAAAGGATGATTGTGTATTCACTGACCTTATGTTCCATATTAATATTTTGATCATCATCATTTAGATAGAGAAGCTGCCCTCCTGGGCATTATTCTTGAAGGTTGTGGTGGATCTTTACTCTGATTCTTCTTAGTTTTTTTTACCTCCTTTAGCACTAGTTGTGGGTGATAAATCCCCTTCCCTAGCCACTTGTTTGAAGTTTTCTGCAGTTGATTCATCATCTCCTTCATCCTCCATTGGATTTTGTCTCAATAAGTCTTCATCAATTGGTGTCACATTGTGTGTAACTAAATCATGTAAATGTTGTAGAGGAGTCTTAAGTGGAACATTAAGATGTAGCTGCATAATTTGATCAGTGCCAGATTCCATAAGCACTTCCTTTATTTCCCCATATGCTCTTGGAACAATTGCCCGCTTATCAGCATATTCATACTCCTTGAATTGTAGCTCATCGACACTGCCTAGCCCAGGAGTTACTGTAGCAGTCTGCTCTAAAAGCACTGTTCTAGTGAGATCACCACCCTTCCCATTGCCTGAAATTTGGTCTGAACCCACTATATTATCCCTAATTTTCACATCAACATCTCCCTCAAGTTTGTTCTCTGATGCATACACCGGAATACCATCTACATAGGCCAAAATCTCTCCAGTTGCACTAAGGTTAGGGTTTACTGTAGCTTCCTCATCAGGTCAACCCGGCTTTAGCCTGGCGTCGCTAGCGTAACGCTTGGGGAGCCTGGCTTTAGGCCTGGCGTCGCTAGCCTAACGCCTGGGCAGCCTGGCTTTAGGCCTGGCGTCTCCAGCCTAACGCCTAGGGAGCCTGGCTTTAGGCCTGACACCGCCAGCCTAACGCCTAGTGAGCCTGGCTTTAGCCCTGGCATCGCCAGCCTATCGCCATGTGAGCTTGGATTGTTGTCCTTCTTCACCTTGTCTTCTGTTGTCTTAGTTTTGCCTAGCTGATCATCCTTAACCTCAACTGCATCGTTCCATAAGACCTTTGTAGAGTTTACCTCATCAAGATCCTCAATCTACCCAGAATCTTTAAATGTTTGAGATGGAATCTCATGACAAGATTGGTTTGTGGTCCCATTGAGTTGTTTTAGCTCCTCTTTGCTAGTCCCAAACCTTCTATGAACCCAGTTGATTGTGGACTGAATCCCAGAAGGAGTAGGACCATCTTTAGAACTGAAGACTGGTTTTTCCCCCCACCAAAACCAGTTGGTTATTCCCGTTTATATCACTTTGTTCCTTCTCTAATACTGCAAATTTATTCCTTGCTTGAACCTTGTTTGTCTGATCTTCTTCGACCTCCACCAGTGAAAATTATTAGTGGTGTGCACCTGCTGTACACCAGCATTCACTGGCACGATTGCATTGCCAGTTTGCCCTTGTACCTGGGTTTTGTTATTTTTGTCGGTTCCCCGATTATCCCGTACTTCCTTCCACTGTTCACCTACGTTCCTAACTACTTTTCCACTCATGAGAATCATTAAACGGGTAGTGTGATTTTTGATTTTTTCTTGTTCATCAGCAGCAGTATTCCAGTTGTTCGACTCAGCAAGATCATTCCTGTTCTCGTTGCTTCGATTCTCAATAAGCTCGGGGTGCAAACACCAACATTCAATTTCATCATGTCCTTGTAGTTTACACTCCTTACAATATTTTGGTAGCATGTCATACTGAATTCTCACCCATTCTGTTCAAATACCACCAGTAGCTTCATCATCAATATCCAATCGCACCTTTTTAGGTAGTTCGGCCAACAAATTGACAAGAACTTTTACTCTTGCGCAACTCGGCCTAGTTTTGTCTGTAGTTGCCGCGTCAAGACACACTGGCCTTACCATAGCTATAGCCAAAGAAAACAGAGTTTTCTTTACAAAAAATGTAGGCAGCAATCCAGGAAAAGAAATCCACGCCATTGCCATCGGAGTTTCTTCACCTGCTTTAAATTTTGCATCGTAGATAAGAGTACGCAATTGGTATTCGTACCCATCTTTGGATTTGATGTAGTACGTACTTTTCGATGTGAAATTGAGGAAGTCTTGCCATAGAATTAATCTAATTAACACATGACGATCTCTAAGGAATTCGATATTACACTCACCTTTGATACCACATTGAGTTGGAATTATTCGGCGAAGCTCGTGAATCTCCGGAGATCCATATGAAAGCTTACCAACGACAACATATTGGAGGCCTTCAATCACGTTCATTCGATCTACCTATGCCTCTGTGAATTTAACCACTGGTTGGCCATTCAAATACACTGTTGGTCGCAGTGGAATGGGTTAAATTGAAGCTGCAGCAGTAGCCATCGCTGGAGGATTTAAAGAATTTGGTTTCAAAATCTTAGAGTAATCTAGAGGAGCTGGGTTGGAGTTAGTTGTTGTATGTTGTTGTGCAATGCTGGGGGAGGGCAGACCAGCCGAAAAAGATGGCTGGTCGTCGGCCATTGTGGCCATTGAAGCCTAAAGCTCCAGCTTGTCCGCGATGAACAATAACGAAGTCACTGTTCACGGTACTGTTTGGCACTGTTTACTGCTACAGTGATGGCGAAAATTTGAGAGAAAAAATTCTAGATAGAGAATTTTCCAGACCTAGCTATCTATCTTTTTTTTTCCAGATATCTTTTTTCAATCTTGTGCCTTTTTTTTCTCCATGAGTTGTTTGATTTACAGTACAAAATGGCCAAATAAAGACACGAATTGTGTGCCGTCTTATTTGGTGGGAAAAATTTATTCATAAATTATTTGACTATTTCGTCCCAAGTAGTAATGGAATTGATGGGGAGTGAATTCGGCCAAATTTGTGCTTCACCTGTTATTGAGAATGGGAAGAAGAGCAATTGCTTCTGGTGTCACATTTGGCTGCCTCTGAGTAACACATATTGACAAAAAGTTTCTCAAGTATTGTTGTGGGTCTTCAAATTCCTTTCCTGAGAACATTCCCTTGTTTTGCAATAAGTGCAATATATTATTGGTAATCTGAAAGCTCTCGGCTTGTATCTGTGGGACTGCAATTGTTGTTGCCAAGTTATCAGCTGTGGGCTGAGCCTAGTCATATAAAGTGGCTTCTGGCACGAGAGGAACAACACCTGGATTAAGGTTGTTGTTGATTTTATTGTTATTATTTAAATTGTTGCCCATTTCGATTCCAAGTTCAAGTTGATCTTGTTGTCTCAGTGATTGCTTGTTTTTATTTTTTTCACTATTTAATGTCCTGAATGCTCGCTCAGGTTCCGAAAAAGATTCAAAAAGTTCACCGGTCTTCGAGGGATTTCTAGGCATACACCTACACACCGAGATTAACTGTTAGGAATGAAATCGAAATAAATAAAAAAAATCAACTTTAAACACTTAACAATTTTATTTTATCAACTAAAACTTAAACTGTTAGCTCCCCGGTAACGACGCCAAAATTGATGGCGTCCAAAATACACCTTGATAAGAGATATGCTATTGTCGTATGCAATAAAATTTACCCAACTATAAGTCGAGGTCGAATCCCGCAGGGAGCTATGAAGTGTTCTAATTGACTCGATTACTAAATAATCTAAGTTGAATAAAGAGGGACAAATATACTTGGATTTTTGTGGCTATTAACTAATGAATTAGATTCGACTAACTAACAACATACTAAACTAGAAGTCGAGAATAACTTAAGAAAGTTGTAGATGATAAAAAGGCCTAAGGTAGAGAATCCCCCAATTGCCGGGCTAACTCTGAGTGAAATCCTGAAGCTTTGTTTGACATTATTCTATCAACCTTGGACCTAAAGTTGTTCGCTAGAGTTTCCTAACTACTAATGACACCATTCTTGAACTATTTTTCCCAAAATAATCAAGATAATAAACTTGTCCAATTCTAGGTCACAGTCGAATCATGATGCCCCCATAACGATTCTAAATCAGGCTAAGTAATTCCTTAATTCAGCCCGAAGTACTGTTATTTGACTGACCCGACCTTGTCAATCTTTCCCAAGAATAACAAGAAATAGGGCATAAACAATTGCAAGCTCAAACAATTGAATTCATTAAAATCGCAGCCAAACAAATAGAATAAGTATGAACGACTCGGGAATATTTACTCAAACCTGCCCAACAATGGGTTCATCAATACAATAGCTAGGGAATTTAGCTACTCATGTTTATACTAAAAAAAATATAATAACTATTCTCAAAACAATCTCCATAATAAATGAAAATAAGAAATATTGAGAGAAACTCTTGAAATCTTCGATTAGGATGATTTTTAGACTCTTCCAAGCTCTTACTTGCTTCGAAAGTAGTGTTCTCTTCTTTCCCCGCCGAGATCCGGCTAGAGAGGCGAAAATAAGCTTTTATATCGTGTAAAATTTGCTCCAAAGACCAAAATATCCTTGTAATTTTCGCCCAGAAATTCTTGTTTGTGCGCCAGGCTCGCGCTGCGCGTGCACCATGCGCTCTGCATTTGATCTTGTCCAGATGAGCGCACACTGAGCACACATTAGAGGGAAATGTGCTATTTTTGCACTTTGTCTTTTTCTTCAATTTGAGCAGATTTTCGTCCCAAAACACCAAAAATTCCTTCAATTCTTCTTTCAACTCCCTATTAACCAAAGACCATCAATTAGGCACAATTTTGGTGAGTTTTAACCACTAAATTATTCAAGAACACTTGAGAATGAGGTTAAACTACTATCAAAATATAGAAAATTATGCTAAATATCACATGGCATGCAAGTAATTTCAATAATACCTTCTGAACTCAACTTATCAAAACATATGTTATACTTTTCAATCATATTCACCTTCATATTCAAATTCTCCACCTTCACTTTCTTCATGCTTCAACCACATGCCTCGATGTAGGAATAGGCAAACTCAGTCTCTTCTAGTAAAGGTAAGTTCACAACTTGCTCTATCAACATTCAACTCGACCTCATTCTTGCTTGCTTTCTCGTGATAATCTTAGTAAGGATTCAAAATGCTTGAGAAATACGACGGATTAATGTCCACAGCGATTAGGAATCTTCTTAGACTTTCATTTTCTTGAAGGATTGATGAGGCCATAAGTTCGATACCTCGCATCATATCTAGTGGAGAGGAACATGTGAAAATACAAGCATTTGATTTAATTTGTAAGACCATGTCTCTTTGTTCTCTATGTCAAGATATAACTATTGGCTATATGATAGTTGAAATGAGCGATTATAAAATCCATCATATGTGATGGTAATTAAGGTGCACGTTTTGGACTCGACGTGGGAAGAAACAATTATCCCCTGGCAAATTTGCATGGATGCTGAGATTGTCGTTTCGATGCTCGATTGTCCAAAGATAAGGGTTGTTAGTCGTATGGTTCAATTCTCTCGTCATTATTACAAACAAGACGACGGAGGTTTAACTTAGTGATTTACGGAAAAGAAGCAAAGGGTAAGAATACTTGCTAGCTACTTCATTGGTCGGTTCTTAGATATGAGGACATTATACACAAGGATATGGAGAAATTTAAAACCTAAATATTGTAGATTAAATTACGATTGACAAGGGATAAAAATGCACATTTATTTTCCTGATTTGTGGTGCATTATATTGTAAATATGCACAGAAGAGGTAAAGCTTTAAATAAACTTCCATTTTATCTATTAGTGTTACGGCCAAATGCACACGCAAGTTGTAATGACCCAACCGGTCATTTTGACTTTTAGAACCCCGTTCCCTAAAATAAAACTTTTCGTATGTGCTTTTAATGATTTATGACTTGCGGGGATGGTTGGTTCGGGATTTGGATGTGTTTGGGTTGAAATCGGAACACTTGGTTCCTTAAATTGGCTTTAAAGGCCAAGTTTGACTTCGGTCAACATTTTGAGAAAACGACCATGGAATAGAATTTTGACGATTTCAACAGCTCCGTATGGTGATTTTGGACTTAGGAGCGTGTTTGGAATTTTATTTGGAAGTCCGTAGTTAACTTAGGCTTGAAATGGCTAAAATAGAAATTTAAGTTTGGAAGTTTGATCGGGGAGTTGACTTTTTCATATCGGAGTCGGACTTCAGTTCCGAAAATTTTCATAGCTCCATTATGTCATTTATGACTTGTGTGCAAAATTTGAGATCAATCAGACTTGATTTGATAGGTTTCGGCATCGAATGTAAAAGTTAAAAATTCTAAGTTTCATTAAGCTTGAATTGGAGCATGATTCGTGATTTTAGCATCGTTTTATGTAATTTGAGATTTCAAATAAGTTCGTATGATATTTTAGGACTTGTTGGTATAATTGGTTGCGGTCCCGAGGGTCTCGGGTGAGTTTCGGATGGTTAACGGATCAAACGTTAGACTTAAAAAGCTGCTGTAATTTTTTTCTTCTGCTGAAAATTCTAGGTTGTGATCGAGCCCAGATATCGAGTTCAGGGTCGACGGCCAGGGTCGAATCCAGGGACGAGGCTCAAGATCGAGCCCAGATATCGAGCCCATATCGAGGGCCATGATCGATGCCATGCTCGAGGGTCATGATCGAAGGCCCAGGCTCAATGTCATGATTGATGCCAGGCTTGAGGGCCATGATCGAAGGCCCAGGCTCGAGGGCCATGATTGAAGTCACGATCGAGGCCTAGTTCCGAAGGCTGCCTGGGTAGATCTATAAAGGAGGGAATTTCGTCCCATTTGTCATTTTTGACGAACTTGAGCTTGAGCAGAGGCGACTTTTGACAGAGTTTCAAGGAAAAATATTGGGGTAAGTGATTCCAACTCGGATGTAGTCTATATACATAAATATATCATTGTGTTCACCTTTTAGTTAGTGTTTTGAGATTGAAATTTGGAAAATTTTTAGAAATCTCATAGAAACGAATTTTTGAGATTTTGATATCGATTCGGAGTCGAATTTGAGTGAAACTTCTATGGTTAGACTCGTAATTGAATGAATTATCGGATTTAGTAACTTTCGCCGGATTCTGAGATGCGGGCCCCACGGTCGAAAATTTTAATTAATTTCGGGATTTTTATTGAAAATGTAGTATTTTCTTATAGAATTGATTCCTATAAATTTTAGTAATTGTATCGAATTATTTTTTGTTAGATTCGCGCCAATCGAAGTTGGATAATTGAGAAAAAGGCCGACTAGTGGATTAAATTGGAGCAAGATGAGGTGAGTCTCTTGTCTAATCTTGTGAGGGGGAAAATTACTCCATAGGTAATAAAAGTTTTAATTGTTGCTAATTGTGGGGGGCTACGTACACACGAGGTGATGAGAGTCCGTGCGTTGCTACTATTAATGCTAAAGTCCGGCTAGTCCTAAACTCAAAGCATGAATTACTTGTATAAATTGTATTCCTTGTTTAATTAATATTACTTGGTATATATATATTGTGAATTGTTAGCTAAAAATATTAAAGGATGGAAATCTCATATACTTGATTTTCTGTTTAAATTAATTAATTGTTAAGAGAAATTATTTTTCCTCCCGAATTTATCTTATAATAAATATACTCTCCTTCCGGAGGCACATAAGAAAATGTCCTCCTTTCTTGTTGACCGAGCCGAATGCCTCGGCAGGATAGATGCATCTATGGATCGTGCCGCACGTCCCTCGGCAGTGTACACGACACTCTGGATCGTGTCGTACGACCGGCAAAAATCGTGCTTAATAATAATAATAATAATACGATACTTGGACAGTTTATTGCAGCTTGTAAAGCTATTTGTTCCATTGAAATGTTATTGAAATTGAAGGACTTAATTAATAGACTGGAAATTGTTACATTTGAAAGATTTTAATTATTTCTGCTAATTGAATAAAATTATTGTTAACTCTGTGAATCATGCTGATTTGAATAATTATAATTTATTCCATTTATTATTGTTGACCCTTAGTGAGTGTCAAAGTCGGTCATCTCGTCTCTACCACTTCGAGATTAGGCTTGATACTTACTGGGTACACGTTGTTTACGTACTCATGCTACACTTGCTGTACTTTTTGTGCAGGATCTGAGACAGATACTAGTGGAGGACCTATTATCGTACATCCTCGTTATCCAGGGGCGTAGTGATGAGCTGCCTTTCTGAGCCGTCCTGCATCTACCAATGCCTCTTCTTGTATTTTTAATTTGTCTATTTTTATTTTAGATAGTATTTGGAGTTTTGTATAATCTACTAGATGCTCATACACTTGTGACACCAGATCTTGGCACACACATTGGTAGAATTTGGTGTCTTATTATTTTTCTTGGATTTAAATTTTATCGCTATATGTTTAATTTATTAGTTGGCTTGCCGGCGCCATCACGACCTATAGGTGAAATTGGTGCGTGACACAAGTATACAAGGTCGTCAATTAATAAAGTGATTAAAAGTCGGATGTCGAACCCACGATGACTTGTTATCAACTATTAACTAAATTAGACTATCCTAGTTATCTAAACAAGAATTAAACCTAAAAGTATTTTGAATTTAAACTAACTAAAATAAAGAAAAACAAATAGGACGTAGTAAATTCTAAACAAAGGAAGAGTGAATTTTTATGTTATCATGTGATGAAAATGATCTAAGGTCATGGACAATCTAGCAATCCTACTGTATTAACTAATTAATTTATCTGGTTTGTTGGTTGACGGGATTAATATTGCTCATAAGAATTTGTCGTGTTCTTACGCACCTATTCAAAGTAACCTAACGCCTATATGTCTATAGAGTTAGAATCAACAAGAATGCATTCATAATTCCCGTATAATAACTAAGCAAGGCAATTAGCTTATGTCTATCCTAACTGCAAATCCATTCCTCCATCTCAGGTTCAAGAATTTGCTCTACTCAATCATATATGCAATCTAGAATTCTCACTTTCGAGTTCAATTCTAGATTCGTAGATAGTATTCACTTGATGATCAAACAATCAAATAATTAAGCGCAAGATGGAATTAATAAAGAAATATGAATAATCAATAAATCAAAATCAATATCCAAACAACATAATTATAAAAGAACCATAACCCTAGAACGTGAAGCTTAGCTCCATATGGACACGTTAACTAAACCACATATAATCCAAAGAAACATAAAAGTTACTAAGGTTATAGCAGAAGAAAGATGAAACAATGAACTTCGGCCTCCACAGTTGCTCCTTGCTCTCCAAAGTCGAATCCCCCTCTCAAAAACATCCAATCCTTCACTAATCACGTTTAGGAATTATTTATAGGCTAGGGTCGAAGTCTACAAGTCCAAAATAAAGTAGTAAATAATTGATTTGCGAACTGGGGCAACTGGGTGCCTGACCTCCCGAGGCCAGGACTGGAGCGCGCCAAAAACCTCGTGAGGCCAGACTGGGCGCGAACTCTTCCTCGCCTGGAGCCAGGCGTCCCTTGGCTTGTTGCCTGGTGTGACGACCAAAAAATCACAAGTCGTGATGGCACTTAACTCAGTCCTTTAGATAAGCCAAATAACAGAAAATGCATTCCAAATGAGATTATAGGGAAATAGTGAAAAAGTATCTGAATATTTACAAATTGACCTAAGAACTGGTAGTACGACTCATGAGCTTCTAAGACTTGGAATGTACAAAGCTGGTACAAATAATTACACGATCTGTTTGAAATTTACATAAACAGATTACCAAAATCTAAGCTACCAAGGACAAGTGGCAGCTATATCCGGAATGTACGAGCATCTTCAAAGTCAGCATCCGACATCACCAGCAGTTCCGCTCCAAATATCTGCACGCAAGAGGCAGAAGTGTAGTATCAGTACAACTCACCCCATGTACTGGTAAGTATCTTGTCAAACCTCGTCGAAGTAGTGACGAGGCTTTTTAGTTTAAAGATACGCACTGATAAAACCTGCACCGCAAATCAATAATAGAACTATACCACGATATAATAGAGAAGAATACATGAAACGAATACTAGCAGTGATCACAATTTAGCATCTTACAATACCTCGACCAATCCTTTCCTTGGAATGAAACCGATAAACCACGACAATCACATCATAACTTTCATAGCATGAGGAATGTACTTAGATATCAAGTCAATTACACGGAAACACGCTTCATGCTTTTATCTCATCCGCACCTAATATACGTATAACAAAACCAACCAGAGGATAGAAATACCAATAAAAAGTAGGAAATATGCAAGTAGCAATAATGAACGAGGATATACATGTGGGCAACAGTAAAACACTAGGCGGAAAGCATGCGAGTAATGACAGCAATTGGAAAACAAGGAATATAAACTTCAATTAACTAGCATGATGGAGGCCTAAGTACATATATAACAAATAAGAAGAAAAAGCACATGATCTCTACAAGTTAATAAGTAGAGGCATGAATGACTAACATAGAAAAACGGCATGTACTAAAATGCAATAGAATAGACAAGACATGGAGGTAACTGTAACAGTAGGAAATAGGCATGTGTTTGCAAATTAAGCAAGTAGAAGATATGGACAACACAACAACGATTGAAATAGAGAGCAAGGATAGGACAATAACAACAACTCACGCAAGGTCTATAAATACGACAATAACAGCTCAAGATAAAGACATGAACATATACATGGAAAACAGATATCATAACATAATGCATGTCCCTCGTCCTCGCCTGCATGGAAACAACTATCGTGCCATGATCTCTCGATAATATAAAAGCATAAGAATATAAATGAAATTGTACGACATCACCCTTCGTGCTTTTACACTCAAATGATGTGGCACGACATCACTCTTCGTACTTTTACTCTCAATAATATGGTACGACATCACCCTCCGTGCTTTTACTCTCAAATAATATGGCACGACAACACCCTTCGTTCTTTTACTCTCAAATAATATGGCACAACATCACCCTTCGAGCTTTACACTCTCCCTCACATGACAATGTATAAATAATGGCACGGCATCACCCTTCGTGCTTTAAGACGTGATAAAACCTGCACCGTAAATCAGCAATAGAACTATACCATGATATAATAGAGAAGAATACATGAAACGAATACGCAAACAATAACTGTATACTAGCAGTGATCATAATTTAGCATCTTACAATACCCTGACCAATCCTTTCCTTGGAATAAAACCGATAAACCACGACAGCTACTTCATAACTTTCATAGCATGAGGAATGTACTTTGATATCAAGTCAATAACACGGAAACACCCTTCGTGCTTTTATCTCATCTTCACCCAATATACGTTTCACAAAACTAACCATATGATAGAAATACCAATAAAAGGAATTACAAAGTAGGAAATACCCAAGTAGCAATAATGAACGAGGATATACATGTGGGTAACAGTAAAAAAACTAGGCGGAAAGCATGTTAGTAATAACAGTAATTGGAAAACAAGGAATATCAACTTCAATTAACTAGCATGATTGAGGCCTAAGTACAGATATAACAAATAAGAAGGAAACACATGATCTTTACAAGTTAACAAGTAGAGTCATGAATGACTAACACTGAAAAACGACTTGTACTAAAATACAACAGAATAGACACGACATGGAGGTAATTATAACAGCAGGAAATAGGCATGTGTTTGCAAATTAAGCAAGTAGAAGATATGGACAATACAACAACGATTGAAATAGAGAGGAAGGACAGGACAATAACAACAAGTAACACGAGGTCTATAAATACGACAATAACCGCTCAAGATAAAGACGTGAACATATACACGGAAACACCTAATGTGCCATGATCTCTTGATAATATAAAAGCATAAGAATATAAATGACATGGCACGACATCACCCTTCGTGCTTTTACTCTCAAATGATGGGGCACGACATCACCCTTCGTGCTTTTACTCTCAATAATATGTTACGACATCACCCCTCGTGCTTTTCCTTTCAAATAATATGGAACGGCATCACCCTTCATTCTTTTACTCACAAATAATATGGCACGACATCACCCTTCGTGCTTTACACTCTCCATAACATGACAATGTATAAACAATGGCACGGCATCACCCTTCGTGCTTTAAGACCTGATAAAACCTGCACCGTAAATCATCAATAGAACTATACCATGATATAATAGAGAAGAATACATGAAACAAATACGTAAACAATAACCAAATACTAGCAGTGATCACAATTTAGCATCTTACAATACCTCGACCAATCCTTTCCTTAGAATGAAACCGATAAACCACGACAATCACTTCATAACTTTCATAGCATGAGGAATGTAGTTAGATATCAAGTCAATTACACAGAAACACCCTTCGTGCTTTTATCTATCCTTACCCAATATACGTATAACAGATCCAACCAGATGATAGAAATACCAATACAAGTAATTACAAAGTAGTAAATACGCAAGTAGCAATAATGAACGAGGATATACATGTGGGCATTAGTAAAAAACTAAGCGGAAAGCATGTGATTAATGATAGCAATTGGAAAACAAGGAATATCAACTTCAATTAACTAGCATGATGGAGGCCTAAGTACATATATAACAAATAAGAAGGAAGCACATGATCTTTACAAGTTAACAAGTAGAGGCATGAATGACTAACATAGAAAAACGCTTTGTACTAAAATGCAACAGAATAAACACGACATAGAGGTAATTATAACAGCAGGACAACACAACAAGTCCCTCGAGGTCTATAAATACGACAATAACCGCTCAAGATAAAGATGTGAACATATACATGAAAAACAGATATCATAACATAATGCATGTCCCTCATCCTCGCCTGCACGGAAACACCCATCGTGCCATGATCTCTCGTTTATATAAAAGCATAAGAATATAAATGAAATGGCACGACATCACCCTTCGTGCTTTTACTCTCAAATGATGTGGCACGGCATCACCCTTCATGCTTTTACTCTCAATAATATGGTACGACATCACCCTTCGTGTTTTTACTCTTAAATAATATGGCACGACATCATCCTTCATGCTTTTACTCTCAAATAATATGGCACGACATCACCCTTTGTGCTTTACACTCTCTCTCACATGACAATGTATAAACAATGGCACGGCATCACCCTTCGTGCTTTACACTCGTCCATACCAAACATGTGTATATATGTGACAAACAAGGCAGGAAGCACAAATAACATCAAGCAGAGTGTTTAAACGAATATTCCAAACAAATCCCAATCACAACTTTCCAAGCTAACGATGATTCAATAAACCCTCAAGAACCGTATTATTCCAGTACTTTCACAAATCTCCCAAATGATCAACAACACAAGTATAGAATCTAGTAT
This sequence comes from Nicotiana tabacum, assembly GCF_000715075.1. Classification (NCBI taxonomy): domain Eukaryota; kingdom Viridiplantae; phylum Streptophyta; class Magnoliopsida; order Solanales; family Solanaceae; genus Nicotiana; species Nicotiana tabacum. The sequence continues at coordinate 11,732,451 of NC_134097.1, read as the reverse complement.
CTCAAGAAGATCGGCTGTAACAATGTATTAATGATTATGCACAGAGATGACTGAATTAGACACATCAACGTATTCTCAGAATTTCGTCAATTTTGTTCAAGTCATGATAAGCTAGGTCTTGATTTCTAACATTTAATACTATATTCTTAGTATCTAAGAGTCAAGTAAGGCATGAAGCAGGAAGGTCTCGTAATTCTACAAACACAAATATAACATAATCTACCCCCAAGCATGATTAACCATGGTACATACATATACGCTCGTTACCTCATATATGTATCACCCCTGCATGTAGCAAACAATGTCAAATAGGAGGAAAAATTCCCTCAACAAAGTTAAGCAAGACACTTACCTCCATTCGGCTATCTCAACACTCAATTTATCCTTTTTCCTCTACAAATTCGCCTCCGCTCAGCTCAATCTATCCAACGACGACTTGAATTCATCACACAATTCAAGAGAAAACAATTTCAATTAATAAATCTATAATTTTTATTAAATTTCTAAAAAGTCAACAAACGTCAAACCCCGGACCCATCCGGTCAAACCCCGGGTCCAAGGGTAAGTCTTGACTACCCATAGCCTCACGAGTACAAATATATATATTTTGTTTTCAAATCCGAGTCCTATTCGACTCTCAAATCACAAATTTCCATTTTTTTCAAAACTTGACAAAAGCCCCAAATTTTTCCCTAGATTTCTCATGAATTTGATGTTAAATCTTATATAAAATCATGAAATATAGTTGAGTGTTGATTAAAGATACTTACTCAATGATTTGGTACGAACATCCCTTCATAAAATCGCCTCTTATCGAAGCTAGGGTTCAAAATATATCAAAATGAAGCTAAGTCTCGGAATTCTCAGCATTTAACAGGCCGCAGATGTCGCATTTGCGACACGGGGTTCGCAAATGAGAACCCCGCAAATGTGAACATCTTATCGCAAATGCGAACCAAAAGTTTTCCTGTGAAGGTCGCATTTGCGACACAATACTTCGCAAATGCAAAGACCAGCATTTCGCAAATGCGAATTTTCTTCTGCAGCCCAGACTTCGCAAATACGATGGCTGCTTCGCAATTGTGGTTGTCGTATTTGCGAACAAAACACAGCAAATGCGATGATACCAGTACCAAAAATCAAAGTTTATGAAGAATCATTCTGAAACTCACCCGAGCCCCGAGGCTCCAAACCAACCATGCGCCAGGTCCAGAAACACAACACGAACTTGCTCGCGCGATCAAATCATCAAAATAACCTCTAAAACCATGAATCAGACGCCAAAACGCATGAAGATCAAACTAAACTTCAAGAACTTCTAGAATCGCAACCAAGCGTCTGAACCATATCAAATCAACTCCAAATGGCGCCAAATTTTGCAAACAAGTTCTATATGACAAAACGTATCTACTCGAAGCTTCAAATCACGCATAACAACCTCAAAACGAGGAATAGCACCTAAAGTCAAAATCAATAAACTTTGAAACATCAACTTCTGCAACCGATGCCGAAACCTATTAATTAACGTCCAATTGACCTCAAATAAACTTTTTGCATTTCACTATGAACTATTTTCAACAAGGTGAAAGCAAAAATACACGAAATAGGAGTAAGGAGTTACATTTCATCACTGTACTATTGTGGCGTGCATCTCGATCCCATCATATCAATCCATATAGGATACCCATCGAGCCAAAATACTTGGGCTCACTGATCACATGTGCATCAACATCAAGTACAAAAGAGTGCACAAACATATAATTGTGGGAAAATTATTAGGAACAAATGATACTGAGAAGGACAAGCACAACTATGGTGCAATAAGCAAATCAACATCACAAAGGCCACCTCGCCCATAGTGCCATGAAGTCATAAACTGAATCACAATATACGTGAGAAGAATCATGTAACCCTCACAAACCGTCATAGTATAAGAGAGAGACATATAACATAAACCAAGGCTTGAATAACATTCATTCCGCCCGATGATATACATGCGGTAACAACTGCGCAAAAACAAACAAATCCGATCCTATACATAATACACATTTTCATTAGGCTCAAAATAACCCCCAAACCAAGTTCTGATCCTCCCCAAAAATGAAATTAACCTTCCAAAAGTCTGTAGTAACATTTCCATAACACCTACTATCAGTGATCCAATCCTCAACATTTCTTCACAGCTCGCAATAAAGGAATAGTCTGCCAACGAGAACATCCCATCTCTGAACCTCATGAATACCAGAATTTTCATATCTAATTTCAACACCGCTACTCAAATGGCTGACACGTAACTCATACTCCATCATCTTACGGAAATGCACCCATAAGTCAAAACATAATGTACCTGCCAACAGGCGAACTCTTCTCTGGTAGGAACAGATAGTGCCAGCAAAACCTTAGACACCCGAAACCGTCCATGTTATCAAGAACTCATATCCTTCCCTCCAAAACTAGACCTCAACCTTGTACATGCAATTTTTCAACCCCACATGGCGCATCTCCTCTAACATGTTAACTCGCAACACTACGAAAGTTCCAAAATCTACTCCGAACCATGTACAAATTGAACACCTCGTCAATCGAGAATTTTCCATTTAACTCAATCCAGGAGAACACCACCATGCTCAATATAACTTCTATACATGTGGTAAATACTAACTACGACCGTGGTCATAACCATCATAAATTCTTCAGAACTCAGTAACACATAATCGAGTAATCATAACCAATCGCCTCTAACTCAACCAAGTCACGCACTGCCAACTCGAAAGTAACTCAATCCGATATGACCGCCCTGAGGGAACTTCCTAGGAACCCGAAGACATTTCTTGCATCAATCCAACATTGACATGTAGACCTTTTCCAAGCCTACCCGTAGACAAATCCAAAAGTCCTTAAAGGCTACATAAGAGCTGGATCTCGCCAGAACCTTCTCGATAACCACTCATCTTACTCTGATCTTCAATACACAGCTAATATGCATCAAGCAACTCGTGCTTCACCCGCATATGCCCATTCAAAGAAATAACCATGCAATCTCTCGGTCCGAAAACTGATACGGCCCATGATCCTACAATCCGATCGTTATTAGCATACTCCGCCACTTAGCTCGAAGCCATAGAACACCTCATCAGCAACCTAAAGTACCATATCTTCACAGCATGCCCCGATTCCGCATGGCTATTCAGCTGAATAATTTAAAAACACATACAATACTGGTCATAGAACACTCCGAAGACTCTCCCAAGCGCTTACCTATCAATGAAATAGTCAAACAACTTCCCCAAATTCTCTGAAATGATGACATATGCACTCCACCGAATGGAAACCTCATATGAGACACGCGATCCAAACTCATCATGCAGGTGATGGCCCACCGATTATTACTCAAATCGACACCTTGTCATGACCCACCTTAATCACAACAACCAGGCCACCAGCTAATCTTTCCAAATCTGTGCTTACCAACCAGATATAAGAACCCACCTCATACCACAAATGAACGACTGAAAGAATTAACAATGCACCTGCTCCTGAGGCTAGACAACACATCACGATGATAATCAAGCATCCGTAGCCCTTCGTAATCCATCTGCAGCAGCACCGATCGTCGGCACATAGCGAATATCGAGTGCACAACATCACATATGAGCGATTGGAAGAGTCAAAGTCGTAGATTTCAAGCTGAAACAAGGTCGACACAATAAGGAAAGAAGAAAGTGAAATATTCCTAAATTCCCTATAGCCTCCCGAATATCGGTATGGACGTCGTCATACCGATCCACATGACTCTACTAGACACTTGCTCATAACTCGTAGAACCTAGTGCTCTGATACCACCTTGTCATGACCCATAAATCACAAGTCGTGATGGCACCTAACTCGATCCGTTAGGTAAGCCAAATAATAGAAAATACATTCCAAATGAGATTATAGCAAAAGAGTGAAGAATTATCTGAAAATTTACAAATTGACCCTAGAACTAGTAGTACGACTCATGAACTTCTAAGATTTGGAATTTACAAAGCTGGTACAAATAATTACACGATCTATTTAAAATTTACATAAACAGATTACCAAAATCTAAGCTACCAAGGACAAGTGGCAGCTATATTCGGAATTTACGAGCATCTTCAAAGTCAGCACCTGACATCACCAGCTGCTCCGATCCAAAAATCTGCACGCAAGGTGCAGAAGTGTAGTATCAGTACAACCGACCCCATGTACTGGTAAGTATCTTGTCTAACCTCGTCGAAGTAGTGACATGGGTTTTTAGTTTAAAGATACTCACTGATAAAACCTGCACCGTAAATCAGCAATAGAACTATACCACGATATAACAGAGAAGAATACATGAAACGAATATGCAAACAATAACCGAATACTAGCAGTGATCATAATTTAGCATCTTACAATACCTCGACCAATCCTTCCCTTAGAATGAAACCGATGAACCATGACAGTCACTTCATAACTTTCATAGCATGATGAATGTGCTCAGATATCAAGTCAATTATACGGCAACACGCTTCATGCTTTTATCTCATCCGCACCTAATATATGTATAACAAAACCAACCAGAGGATAGAAATACCAATAAAAGGAATTACAAAGTAGAAAATATGCAAGTAGCAATAATGAATGAGGATATACATGTGGGCAACAGTAAAACACTAGGCGAAAAGCATGCGAGTAATGGCAGCAATTGGAAAACAAGGAATATAAACTTCAATTAACTAGCATGATGGAGGCCTAAGTACAGATATAACAAATAAGAAGGAAACATATGATCTTTACAAGTTAACAAGTAGAGGCATGATTGACTAACATATAAAAATGGCCTTTACAAAAATACAACAGAATAGACACGACATGGAGGTAACTGTAACAGTAGGAAATAGGCATGTGTTTGCAAATTAAGCAAGTAGAAGATATGGACAACACAACAACGATTGAAATAGAGAGCAAGGATAGGACAATAACAACAAGTCACACGAGGTCTATAAATACGACAATAACCGCTCAAGATAAAGACATGAACATATACAGAGAAAACAGATATCATAACATAATGCATGCCCCTCATCCTCGCCCGCACGGAAACACCCATCGTGCCATGATATCACGATAATACAAAAGCATAAGAATATTAATGAAATGGCACGGCATCCGCCTTCGTGCTTTTACTCTCAAATGATGTGGCACGACATCACTCTTCGTGCTTTTACTCTTAATAATATGGCACAACATCACCCTTCGTGCTTTTACTCTCAAATAATATGGCGCGACATCACCCTTCGTGCTTTTACTCTCAAATAATATGGCACGACATCACCCTTCGTGCTTTACACTGTCTCTCACATGATAATGTATAAATAATGGTACGACATCACTCTTCGTGATTTACACTCTTCCTTACCAAACATGTGTATATCAATGATAAACAAGGAACGAAGCAACAATAACATCAAGGAGAGTGTTTAAACGAATATTCCAAACAAATCCCAATCACAAGTTTCCAAGCAAACGACGATTCAATAAACCCTCAAGAACTGTATTATTCAAGTACCTCCACAAATATCCCACATGATCAATAACACAAGTATAGAATCTAGTATCTCAAGAACATCGGTTGTAGCAATGTACTAATGATTATGCATAGAGATGACCGAATTAGACACATCAATGTATTCTCAAAATTTCGTCAAATTTGATCAAGTTATGATAAGATAAGTCTTGATTTCTAACATTTAATACTATGTTCTTAGTATCTAAGAGTCAACTAAGGCATGAAGCGGGAAGGTCTCGCAATTCTACAAACACAAATATAACATAATTTCCCCCACCCCCCGAGCATGATTAACCCTGGCACATACATATACGCTCGTCACCTCATATATGTATCACCCCCGCATATAGAAAACAATGTCAAATAGGAGAAAATATTTCCTCAACAAAGTTAGGCAAGACACTTACCTCAATTTGGCTAACTTAACACTCAATTTAGCCTTTTTCCTTTACAAATTTGCCTCCCCTCGACTCAATCTAGCCAACGACGACTTGAATTCATCACACAATGCAAGAGAAAATAATTTCAATTAATAAACCTATGATTTTTATTAGATTTCTAAAAAAGTCAACAAAAATCAAACCCCGGGCCCGCCCTGTCAAAACCCGGGTCTAAGGGTAGGTCTTGACTACCCATAGCCTCACGAGTCTAAATATATGTTTTGTTTTCAAATCCGAGTCCTATTCGACTCTCAAATCCCAAATTTTTATTTTTTTCAAAACTTGACAAATTCCCCAAATTTTCCTTAGATTTCTCATGCATTTGATGTTAAATCTTATATAAAATCATAATATATAGTCCACAATTGATTAGAGGTACTTACCCAATGATTTGGTATTAAAATCCCTTCACAAAACCGCTTCTCATCGAAGCTAGGGTTCAAAATATATCAAAATGAAGCCAAGTTTCGGAATTCGCAGCATTTAACAGGCCGTAGATGTCGCATTTATGACATGGGGTTCGCAAATGCGAACCCCGCAAATGCGAACCAGAAGTTTTCGTGTCAAGGTCGCATTTGCGACCCAATACTTCGCAAATGAGAAGACCAGCATTTCTCAAATGCAGCAGGGTTCTTCACAAATGCGAATTTTCCCCAGCAGCCCAGACTTCGCAAATGCGATGGCTGCTTTTCAATTGCGGTTGTTGCATTTGCGACAAAAACACCGCAAATGCGATGATACCAGTACCAGAAATCAAAGTTTATGAAGAATCATTCTGAAACTCAACCGAGCCCCCAAGGCTCCAAAACAACCATGCGCCAGGTCCAGAAACACAACACGAACTTGCGCGCGCGATCAAATAATCAAAATAACCTCTAAAACCACGAATCGGACGCCAAAACGCATGAAGATCAAACTATACTTTAAGAACTTCTAGAATCGCAACCAAGCATCCGAACCATATCAAATCAACTCCAAATGGCTCCAAATTTTGCAGACAAGTTCTATATGACATAACTAACCTACTCGAAGCTTCAAATCACGCATAATAACCTAGAAACGAGGAATCACACCTAAAGTCAAAATAAATGAACTTTGAAACTTCAACTTCTACATCGATGACGAAACCTATTAATTCACGTCCAATTGACCTCAAATTTGCACACAAGTCACATCTGCCATTAAGAACCTACTCCAACTTCCGGAATTGGAATTCGACCCCGATTTTAAAAAGTCTAACTTTCGCCATTTCAAGACTAATTACGGACATCCAAATTACAATCCGGACGCGCTCCTAAGTTCAAAATCACTCAACGGAGCTAAACAAACTAACGGAACTCCATTTCGAGGTAAAATGCTAAAAAGTAAAACTTGGTCAACTCTTCCAACTTAGAGCTTAAATCTTGAAGTTCATTCTTCCACATCGATTCAGGATAACTTGAAAACCAATACCGACGATTTATGTAAGTCATAATAAAGCATGCGGAGATACTCGAGCCCTCAAAACACCGAGCCAAGTACAGATACTCAAAACGACCAGTCAGGTCGTTACATCCTCCACCACTTAAACATAAGTTCGTCCTCGAATGTGCCAGGAGTCGTTCCAAAGCTATCAAATCACGGTATAACCTTACTATGCATAAACCCGGGGGTGCCCATGTCACCCTGATCCACCTAAGCCCGCCAACACAACATAACTAGAGTTTCTTATTTCGACCTTGGTCCTTAAACCTTAGAACCCAATCTTTATCATCCAAAATTCATTACAAGACCCAAATCCCACATCTATACATTGTATAAATCTGAACAAGTTGTACCAAGTCATAACCATAACCCAAGCTGTATTCACATGATATACCCCATCACTTCGACGCTCACAACAGGAACTGCTAACCACCATCACTGCCCAAAAATAAATCTGGTGCTGGTAGCAATCCTCATATCAATTAGAACCTCGTTCAAAACCTTCATACCCTACCGATGATGAAAGAAACATGCATACCCTCTTAACCACTCATCCGATCAATAAGCCAAGAAACTCACTCGTCCGACCAGGGCCATTGTCCAAATCCTCAACAAAATATAGTATTATTCTTCTAACCCTTCCTCATCCCAATACATTAGTGCAAATCTCAGGTCTAGAAAGCTCATCTTAGCCAATACAAGCAGCCCTACCGACAAGTACCAACAATGATCATATGGAGCCCCACGCAACCCGATTCTATATACCAACAAGTAATAATTCATACATGACAGATAACATCAGAAAAACAAAATAAGAAGACTGCTAAGCAAGTTAAGCGGGCAAGACAAATAGTAACAAACAATGTACTGAGAAGGAAAAAAGAGTGCACAAAAATATAACTGTGGGAAAATTATTAGGAACAAACAATACTGAGAAGGACAAGGACAACTATGGTGCAATACAAAAATCAACATCACGAAGGCCAGCTCATCCATAGTGCCATGACACCTAAAGTGAATCACAATATGTGTGTGAAGAATCATGTAACCCTCACAACTCATCATAGTATGAGAGAGAGACATATAACATAAACCAACACGTGAATAACATCCATTCTGCCCGATGATATACATGTGGTAACAACTGCGCAAGAACAAACAAATCTGTTTCGATACAGAATACACATTCTTATTAGGCTCAAAAATAACCCCCAAACCAAAATCTGATCCTCCCCAAACATGAAATTAACCTTCCAAAAGTCTATAGTAAACTTTCCATAACACCTACTATCAGTCATCCAATCCTCAACATTTTTTCACAGCTCGCAATCAAGGAATAGTCTGCCAATGAGAACATCCCGTCTCTGAACCTCACGAATACCAGAATCTTCATATCTAATTTCAACACCGCTACTCAAATGGTTGACACGTAACTAATACTCCATCATCTTACGGAAATGCACCCATAAGTCAAAACACAATGTACCTGCCAACAGGCGAACTTTCCTCTGGTGGGAACAGATAGTGCCAGCAATACCTTAGACACCCGAAACCGTCCATGTTATCAAGAACTCATATCTTTCCCTCCAAAACTAGACCTCAACCTTGTACATGCAATTTTTCAACCCCACATGGCGCATCGCCTCTAACATGTTAACTCGCAACACTACAAAAGTTCCAAAATCCACTCCGAACCATGTGCAAATTGAACACCTCGTCAATTGAGAATTTTCCATTTAACTCTATCTAGGAAAACACCACCATATGCAATATAGCTTATATACCTGTGGTAAACACCAACTTCAGCCGTGGTCATAGCCATGATAAATTCTTCGGAACTCAGTAATACATAATCGAGTAATCAGAACCTGGGAATCCGAAGCCATTTCTTGCATCACTCCAACATTGCCATGTAGACCTTCTCGATAAGGAAATACCGCAGATCCGATTCCCATTCGCTACCGTTTCCAAGCCCACTCATAGACAAATCCAAAGTCCTTAAAGGCTACATAAGAATTGGAACTCGCCAGAACCTTCTCGATAACCACTCATCTTACTTTGATCTTCAATACACAGCTAATACGCGTCAAGCAACCCGTGCTTCAACCGCATATGCCCATTCAAAAAAATAACCAAGCAATCTCTCGGTCCGGAAACTGATACGGCCTATGATCCTAGAATCCGATCGTTATTAGAAGACTCCACCACTTAGATCTAAGCCATAGAACACCTCATCAGCAACCCAAAGTACCATATCTTCATAACATGCCCCGATTCCGCATGTCTATTTAGCTGAATACTTCAAAAACACATGAAATACTGGTCATAGAACACTCCGAAGACTCTGCCAAGTGCTTACCCATCATTGGAATAGTCAAACAACTTCCCCAAATGCTCTAAAATGATGACATATGCACTCCACCAAATGGAAACCTCATACGAGACAAGCGATCTAAACTCATCATACAGGTAATGGACCACCGATTATTACTCAAATTGACACCTTGTCATAACCCACCTTAATCATAACAACCAGACCACCAGCCAATCTTTCCAAAATCTGTGCTTGCCAACCAGATATAAGAACCCACCTCTCACCACAAATGAACGACTGGAAGATTTAACATTGCACCTACTCCTGAGGCTAGACAACGCATCGCGATGATAACCAAGCAACCATAGCCCTTCATAATCCATCTACAACATCACCGATCGTCGGTACATAGCGGATACTGAGTGCACAATATCACATATGAGCGATTGGCAAGAGTCAAAGTCGTAGATTTCAAGCTGAAACAAAGGCCACACGATAAGGAAAGAAGAAAGGGAAATTTTCTTAAATGCCCTGTAGCCTCCCGAAGATAGGTGACGTCATCATACCAATCCACATCATACCAATCCACATGTATAAAAGCATAAGAATATAAATGAAATGGCACGACATCACCCTTCGTGCTCTACTCACAAATGATATGGCACGGTATCAGCCTTCGTGCTTTTACTCTCAATAATATGGCACAGTATCACCCTTTGTGCTTTTACTATCAAATAATATGGCATGACATCACCCTACATACTTTTACTCTCAAATAATATGGCACGACATGACCCTTCGTGCTTTACACTCTCTCTCACATGATAATGTATGAACAATGGCTTGGCATCACCCTTCGTGCTTTACACTCTTCCTTACCAAACATGTGTATATCAATGACAGGCAAGGCAAGAAGCACAAATAACATATAGGAGAGTGTTTAAACAAATATTCCAAACAAATCCCAATCACAACTTTCCAAGCCAACGACGATTCAATAAACCCTCAAGAACTGTATTATTCAAGTACTTCCACGAATATCCCACATGATCAATAATACAAGTAAAGAATCTAGTATCTCAAGAAGATCTGTTGCAGCAATGTACTAATGATTACGCATAGAGATGACCGAATTAGACACATCAATGTATTCTCAGAATTTCGTCAAATTTGATCAAGTTATGATAAGATAAGTCTTGATTTCTAACATTTAATACTATGTTCTTAGTATCTAAGAGTCAAGTAAGAAATGAAGTAGGAAGGTCTCGTAATTCTACAAACACAAATATAACATAATTTTCCCCCCGAGCATGATTAACCCTGGCACATACATATACGCTCGTCACCTCATATATGTATCACCCCCGCATATAGCAAACAATGTCAAATAGGAGGAAATATTCCCTCAATAAAGTTAGGCAAGACACTTACCTCAATTTGGCTAATTTAACACTCAATTTAGCCTTTTTCCTTTACAAATTTGCCTCCCCTCGGCTCAATCTAGCCAACGACGATTTGAATTCATCACACAATGCAAGAGAAAATAATTTCAATTAATAAACCTGTGATTTTTATTAGATTTCTAAAACAAGTCAACAAAAATCAAACCCCCGGGCTCGCCCGGTCAAAACCCGGGTCCAAGGGTAGGTCTTGACTACCCATAGCCTCACGAGTCTAAATATATATTTTGTTTTCAAATCCGAGTTCTATTCGACTCTCAAATCCCAAATTTTCATTTTTTTCAAAACTTGACAAATTCCCCAAATTTTCCTTAGATTTCTCATGCATTTGATGTTAAATCTTATATAAAATCATAATATATAGTCCACAATTGATTAGAGGTACTTACCCAATGATTTGGTATTAAAATTCCTTCACAAAATCGCCTCTCATCGAAGCTAGGGTTCAAAATATATCAAAATGAAGCTAAGTCTCGGAATTCGCAGCATTTAACAGGCCGCAGATGTCGCATTTACAACATGGCGAACCCCACAAATGCGAACATCTTATCGCAAGTGCGAACCAGAAGGTTTCCTGTCAAGGTCGCATTTGCGACCCAATACTTCGCAAATGCGAAGACCAGTATTTTGCAAATGCGGCATGGTTCTTCGCAAATGAGAATTTTCCCTAGCAGCCCAGACTTCGCAAATGCGATGGCTGCTTGGTAATTGCGGCTGTTTCATTTGCGACAAAAACATCGCAAATGCGATGATACCAGTACTAAAAATCAAAGTTTATGAAAATCATTTCGAAACCAATGCGAAACTCACCCGAGCCCCCGAGGTTGCATACCAACCATGCGTCCAGGTCTAGAAACACATCACGAACTTTCTTGCACTATCAAATCATCAAAATAACCTCTAAAACCACGAATCGGACGCCAAAACGCATGAAGAACAAACTAAACTTCAAGAACTTCTAGAATCGCAACCAAGCGTCCGAACCAAATCAAATCAACTCCGAATGGTACCAAATTTTGCAGACAAGTTCTATATGACAAAACGGACCTATTCGAAGCTTCAAATCATGCATAACAACCTCTAAATGACGAATCACACCTCAAGTTAAAATCAATGAACTTTAAAACTTCAACTTCTATAACCGATGCCGAAACCTATTAATTCAAGTCCAATTGTCCTCAAATTTTGGACACAAGTCACGTTTGCTATTACGGACCTACTCCAACTTTCGGAATCGGAATCCAACCCCGATATCAAAAAGTCCACTCTTGGTCAAACTTCTCAAAAATTGAACTTCCGCCACTTCAAGACTAATTCGACTACGGACCTCCAAATTACAATCCGAACGCGCTCCTAAGTCCAATATCACCCAGCGGAGCTAACAGAATTGACAGAACTCCATTCCGAGGTCAAATGCTAAAAAGTCAAAATTGGTCAACTCTTCCAACTTGGAGCTTAAATCTTGAAGTTCATTCTTCTAAATCGATTCCGGATAACTTGAAAACCAACACTGACGATTTATGTAAGTCATAAAAAATCATGCAGAGATACTCGAGCCCTCAAAACACCGAGCGAAGTACAGATACTCAAAACGACCAGTCGGGTCATTACACCTGGTGCTAGGCTTCGTCCGATTTTCATAGTGTTTTTTCAATATCCTTTTATGCAACATCCATTCTTTTTCACATTCAACTTATTCTACACATGAAAACAACTTAATTGAGTTCAAATGTCGCACAATTATTTATTAAATACCAAAATGTAAGACAAGTAATGCATTAAAGATGTAGAGATATAGCCAAACATCACTTAGTATTGTTAATAAAATTTGTGTTGCAAAAACATCGAGTTTTATTTCTTAAAATTCCTTAATAATACTTAAGTGAAGAATATTATTTTCTTCAAAGAAGAACAACAGACACCATGTATTAATATGTATATATTATAGTCTTCGTTACAATTTATGGGTAAAAGTTATATTGTTTTGATTTTTTTCATGCAGAACAAGAGAAAATTAATGGAGCTTAAATGAAAAATATCTCTTCCTTCATTTTCGGTTGAGTTATATATGTTTTTATTTATATTGATTGGACAAATCAACATCAAATTAAGTTAGCATCTCTTGTATCAAATCTTCAAAAGTAAATGCATCAAAATCTAATTAAACCAGCAAAGAAGGGAAAATTGTGATTTGTGCAGATACTCAAATTTTTAGCTTTTGGAGCAATCAAGTGTTTAGTTCAATTAAAAGTTAAATGATCTATACAGAATAAGACATGAACTAAAATCATCATTTTCCCTTGTAAGTACTTTTTCGAATGACAAAAACATTCCTCAAAATGCAAAACGATTTTTACTGTATGTTTCATTAGGACCTTTTAATAGTTCGGAGTCATATTAAATTGTATAAATTGTATCCAATAAACTCCTAATTTGGCCAAAATGTTAAGTGGGGGAAGTATACGTATACTTGATTTTGTGACCATCATTTCAGTTATATTCACATTGCATAAAAATTAATAAATTTACTCAATTTCGAGACAATTTCAGAAATATAAGTCTGAAGCTCTATGTATCTTCACATTGCATAAAAATTAATAAATTTACTCAATTTCGAGACAATTTCAGAAATATAAGTCTGAAGCTCTATGTATCTGAAGTTTTTACTACAACAAGCTAACTTCAAACATGTGTATCTGAAGTTTCTACTGGTACAAGAGAACTTCAGACCAATTAGTCTGAAGTTTGTGCTGGTGCAAGTGAAACTTCAGACACATTGTTCAGACATTTCCAAAACTTTAATTTTGAAATACGCTAAACCAGTCTAAATAAGGAAAAACTCTCATAAAAACAGGATAGAATATCATAACTCAATACATAAAGTCTTCCAAAAATCGGGGTGTTACTAAGTACATGAGCATCTATATAATGACATAGTATGGTACACTGTCTAGAAAGTAAATCAGAATAAGTAAACAGAAAGATAAAGGAGGAGAGTCAAGGTCTGCGGACGCCAAGCAGCTACCTTGATGATCTCCGAAGGTTTGGACTCTGCAAATCAGCAACCGCCATGACCGAAAATACCAGGATCTGCACACGAGGTGCAGGGTGTAGCGTGAGTACAACCAACTCAATAAGTAACAAATCTAACCTTTGGACTGAAGTAGTGACGAGTTCAAATATTGCAGCCAACATTCAATATTTAACAGTACGAAACGTTACAGAAAATATGACAGTGATATCTCATAAATTCATAATTTAACAAGTAGAGGTACAAGAATTTAGACATGCTTTCAGATTTGCAATAAAACTGAACATAGAACAGGGAAGATCCGGCCCAAATGCAAGTAAAACAGGGCAGATCTAGCTCAAATGTAAATAACTGCTAGCAATTACGCCCATTGTGGATGTGCAGACTTCAGAGGGGCTGATCCAGCCCAAGCGCTATAATAAGTCAATCCTGGCATGAATAAAACATGTTGTGGCATGCAACCCAATCGCATGAATATCACGCACAGTAGACCCTCAAGCTCTCTCAGTCATCAATCTCCTCAGTCTCTCGGGATCACCAAAAATCATAATAATCAGCTTCAATCAAATGATGATATGCCCTATCAAATAAGGGACAACAGAGACTGAGACATATTATGTAATTAATAGCTGTGACTGAGTATAAAATAGCAAGTTAAGCAAATAGTTCAACATGTAACCTAAAAAGGATTTCTAACATGATTGACAACTCAATTATTCTATCACATGGTGAAAATTCGGGAACAACAAGCTTAATCAACTATTCTGTTCCAGGGAACCAATCAAGTCACAATTCTTACAGTGTACGTCTACATGCTCATCATCTAGCACATGTGTCACCTCAACACCAATCACATAACATCAAATTCGGGGCTTCATAACCTCAGAACTAAGTTTAGAAGTGTTACTTACCTCAAACTGTGCGAAACTCTACTCCAGCAAGCTCTTGCCTCGCGAAATGACCTCCAAATGCCTCGAATCTAACCACAAACAGTTGGATACAATCAACACGAGCTAAAGAAATCAATTCCATATGAAATTACTAAGTTCTTAATTAAAAGTCAAAAAGATAACAAAAAGTCGACCCCCCCTCCCCCGGTCCCACATCTCGGAATCCAAAAAAAATCACAAAATCCGGAAGCCCATTCAACCACGAGTCCAACCATACCAAATTTACCAAAATCCAATACCAAATCGACACCCAAATCCTCAATTTAAACTCTCCAAATCTCAAACCTCAAACTCCAAAATTACACCTCAAAACCACACAATATATGTGGGAAAAATCAATGGAAAAACATAATTATTGAGTAAATTTAACCACAAGTGACTTACCTCAAGAATCCCTTCGAAGTCCCTTTCAAAAATTGCCTAATCCCGAGCTTGAAATGTCCAAAATGATAAAAATCACGGAACTCTCGATTTTAATACACTGCCCCGTGCTTTCGTACATGCGGCTCATTCAGTCACACCTGCGGTCTCGCATGTGCGAGAAATCTCCCGCTTCTGTGGTTTGCCAAGGCTCCACTGCCTCCGCTTCTGCGATCCTCCATGCGCAGGTGCGAGTTCGCACCTGTTGAAATCCTTTCGCGTCTACGCTCCACAGCCCCCAATCCAATTCCGCTTCTGTGCTCCAGTCGTTGTATCTACAGCCATGCAGGTGCGACATTTCCCTCGTACCTGCGACCCCTGCAAGCTCAACTCCTGGCCGCTTCTGCATGATGCGCACATGCAGTTTCGCACCTGCGATCAAAACCATTGCATGTGTGATTGCACCAGACCTGGTGCTTCAGCAGTCTCTCAAACTCCAAATTCGATCTTATAATCGTCCGAACTCCACCCGAGGCCCCCGTGACCTCAACCAAATATACCAACCAATCCTAAAACACGATACGAACTTAGTTGAGCCTTCAAATCATATCAAACAATGCTAAAATCACGAATCGCGCCTCGATTCAAGCCTAATAAACTTTTGAACTTCCAACTTCTACATTCGATGCCGAAATCTATCAAATTACGTCCGATTGATCTCAAATTTTGAATATAAGTCACAAATTGTACCACAGACCTGCTTGAACTCCCGGAACCCCAATCTGGGCCCGGTAACTGCAAAGTCCACTCTCGGTAAAACTTCTAAATTTTCAACTTTCTCTATTTCAAGTCTAATTCAACTACAGACCTCCAATGCACAATCCGGACACACTCCTAAGTCCAAAATCACCTAACAGAGCTACAGAACCATCAAAACTTCATTCCGGAGTCGTTTACATATAAGTCAATATTCGGTCAACCTTTTTAACTTAAGCTTTTAACCCTTGAGACTAAGTGTCTCATCTCATTCCGAAACCTCTCCGGACCCGAACCAACTACCCTGACAAGTCACATATCAACAATTAAGTAGGGAATGAATAGTAAATGGGGGAAAGGGGCTACAACTCTCAAAACGGCCGACCAGATCGTTACATCCTCACCCTCTTAAATAAATATTTGTCCTCGAACGGGTCTAGAAACGTAACCTGAAGTCTCAAATAAGTGTGGATATCTGCTCCGTATCTCCCGCTTGGTCTCCCAAGTAGCCTCCTCAACTGGTCGATCTCTCCACTGCACCTTCTGATGAGTGGTGATTTTACCATTTATTTTAGTCTCTTTTCTTTAGATTTTGCGTCCTATAATTATAATATGAGGTTGTTTATGGTGTGTATTGCTAGATTTTTAGGTAAATGATGCCATGAAAAGATTTGAATTCTATTGAAGTGGAATTTAGCAAAAAAGAGTTGAAACAATACAAATCCTTTAGGTATCCCGTATCTGCGGAAGGCAGGTCACTTATACGACTCTGCATCTGCGAGAAATAACCCGCATCTGCGGAAGAAGGCCTGGAAGGCAAGAACCGCTTCTGTGATCGACTTACTGTATCTATGCTTAATGTCCGCATATGCGGTCGCGCATCTATGTGTGTAGGACCGCTTCTGCGTATCCAGTGTTTCTCATCAACGACCACTTCTGCGATAGGCTATCCACATTTGTGGAGCCGCACCTGCGAGATTCCTTCCGCAGGTGCAATCAATGAGCTTTAGACCTGAGAAGACTTGGAAATTCACATCTCCTCTTCTCCAAACACACAAATACATGATGTAGCTCATCTTTGGCTTATTTTCAGTCCTTAGACTAGAGAGAAACAAGTTTTGGAAGCTAGGGCTCTTGCACACACACTTGGGTCTTGAAGATTTGAAGCTTTTAGTTGAGAATTACTTACCCATTTATGTTCATTTTTTTATTTTCTTGCTTTGTATTATATATCTAAATGTGTAGTATTTATTTCAACACTTGAATCATATATATGGGAATATTCATATTTAAAGTGTGAATTAAATAGCTTGTTGTGCTTATGTATTGAATGATTTTTATTTATTATAAAGTGAGTTATTTTTTCTTTAATTATTTTTGTTCTTTAATGTTTCCAAAGGGATTAGCTAACCCTAGGACTCGCCCATTAACTTCGATTTAATTTTGGGAAAGAATATTTGGTGTTGGGAAAGATTAATTAAGAAGAACTTGAGAGTTTAACCCTCACTTTATAGATTCTACCTACGGATATGATTGAACTAATTGTAGACATATTCGGGTGCGCTTAATCTCTTAATTGTTTTAGGGATAATTCAGTTAGGAAATCTTGTTAGTCTTTGGAAGTAGTTAGTATAGAATTATTACTCGAGGCTAATCAACATAAACTCGCTCATATTTATAAAATCATGAAATACATTGGATCGTTACTTGAGTATAATTCCCCGTGTATCCATACTTGTAGCCATTGATAATTTTACTTGCTTTCTAGGTTAGTTTATATTTTTGCATTTAGTTATAAATATTTTCTCAAAAAATATTCGAAGTGTTTGGCATTGCATAACAACTGATAATTCTCTTACACGCCTAATCGCCTACATATTGTTCTCTGTGGGATTCGACCCCGACTCATAGTTGGGTAAATTATATTGCATGCGACCGTATCCATTTACTTTTTAGTAGTGGATTTTGACGTCATCAAAATTGGCGACGTTGTCGGGGAGCGTATTTAGGTTATTTGAGAAATAAGCGTAAGTGCTTTGGTCCAAACTTGTGAATATTTGTGTAATTAATTTTCTTACCTTGGTCTAATTTTCTTGTTTGTTTCTTGTTTACTTTCTTTAGTTTTGAAAAATGGCATTGCATAATAAAAATTGGTCGGATGGTAGTTGTTCATACTTTGATGACCCTTGTCCTTATTGTGGAGGACCATACTTTTGGCAAAATTGTTTAAATTCTCCCGTGGGCGGATTGTGCGCACAATCTCAAACTCATGAGTGGAGTATTTATGATAAGTGTGGTCGTCAAAATGGTCATTGGGATAATTGTGCTTACATGTCCTTCCCTTCCCCCATCCTCCGCTATGATGAGTCTACTTTTTGTGATGAAAATTATAGGGATATGGAGGAAGTTGAGCATGGTCAAAGTGGAGAGTTCAAGCTCATGTTAGAATTCCTACTTGAAGGAGGAAACAAAGAGCAAAATGCCTTGGAGGAACTTTTGAAAAATAGCCTCCAAAATGATTTGGCGCTTGAAAGGTTGCACTCACAAATGGGAAAAATGCTTGAAGATTTAGAGGTCCAAAAACCCTCGGATGTGAATGATAGCGAAGAACCTTCCTTAGAGGTTAAAGCCAAAAATCCTTCTTTGGCACTTGATCCAAATCAAGAAAAACTTTCAAATGCACAAAATTAGAGGATGATGCTCATGTTGGAGACCATTCTTGAAAATGAGGAGAAACGCAACTTTGCACTCGAGGACTTGAAGCGAGTCTTGACTCAAAATGATGAGAATATCTGCACTTTGGAAGATCAAATGAAAATATTGATTGAGGCTCACTATGCCCACCAACTTGAGAGTGTGAAAAGAAGTCAAGAAGAGTCCAACTTCGAGGAAGAAAGTGAGCTTTATTTTGAGGAATCAAGAATTGAACATCAGCCAATCGAGTCCATGCTTGTTAGTGATACCGAGAAAAATATGCAATTATAGTCAACCGGTGTAATTGAAAATATAGTTGAAAATGACTCTAGTTCGGGGGACCAAGAGGATATCAAAATCCGAAAATGTTTGCAATTTGGAGGCTTGATGTCATATTCCAGGCATTTTTCAACATTAGAATTGTGTGGTGATATGGGAATTGAACTACATGAGTCAATGAGGGATTGCGAGGAGGAAAGGAAAATTCCATACATTTTACAATTTGAAGGAACAAGAAGGAAAAATGACATTCCTCACATGAAAGACAAGAAATGCAAAATGAAGAAATTAAAGTTTGGCTTGATCATCTATTTACCATCCCCAGTCGCTCATGGTCACAAGCTTGATTCCAAGTTAGGTGCCCAATTTATATTATCCAAGTGGCAATAAAAGTGGTAAATTTGATTCGCGTCGTGCCACGACGTTAAATGCGGCGCTTGGTGGGAGGCAACCCATCTTTTTCAAAATTTTTAGTAGTTTTTGAAATTTACTTTTTTACAATAGTTTATTATGTTATTTTTGACTACTCTGCAAAGTTTCAGATTTTTTGAAGTTGAATTAAGGGGTTTGAAGTGTTGGAACAAGCCAAAAACAGTAGCTGCCCAGATCTTTCCAGCTGAAGTTTGGTGCAACCGCACCTGCGGACAAAATCATGCAGGTGCGCTCATGCAAAAGTGGGATTCCCAGGCGCAGATGCGCAACACGTGTAGGTACGATAGAATACTCGTAGAAGCGGCTTTGCAGAAGCGCTTCTTTAACCGCAGGTGCAAAAATCGGGCAGGTTTAATGAACCAAGCCCTCATTTAATCAGGTATACTCTAACCATTTTTTCCCAGAACTCAAACTCCTCTATCTCTCACACACTCAAATTCTCCATTGCTATAGATTTCTACTGCTATTGCACAAGACAATCAGGTACTCATCACCACTCTCTCTCTCAGCTGCCTTATTTTTAATTTTCTTCTTCTTCACAGTCTCTCCCCAACAATCCTATTTTATTTTCCCACTCTTGATTAGGGTTGATATTAGGGTGAGGAAATTGGTTGAGGGTATGTTAGTATGTGTTGTTGTTGATAGAACAATAATTTTGGGGGAAATCTGAGTAGCCAATTTGTGTAAAGAAGCATAAATTCTCACTGCTTGCAATGTGTTCAACAAATTGTCCAAAAGCAAAAATTGCTTGCTAAGTACCACAAAATCAGGTTTAATAAAGTCCTAGGTTCATGTAGTGCACTAATTAGAATTCTTGAGTATAAATTATGTGCTAACATCGTGTTTAAGAAGTGAAAAGAGTTGAAAATTCTGGGTTTGTGAAACCCCTAAAGAAGACCACAGAAGCGCAAAATTGACCGCACCTGCAGCCTCGCAGCTGTGAGGTCCTAGCCACAGGTGCAATTTCTGGTCAATTGGGAAAAACCACAAAAGCGAAAGAAAACCGCAGAAGCGGGACCGCACCTGCGATCGTTTTTCGTAGGTGCGGAAATTGGGTAGTTTTGCCAAAACCAATAGCATTGCAACTGGAGCTTCTGGGGCCCGTTTGACTTGATTCTTTGGCCTAATTGCATTGTTTTGAATTGCTTAACATGATTCTACTGCCTGACTAACACTGTTTTGTTTTTTTTTAAGGTAGTTTGAGCTAAAATGGACGCGAACATGAACAAAAATGCTCCGCTTGATCATGAATTGAGGAAGAGGCTGTTGAGGAACAATTTGATAATTCACGCTTCATGTCTGCTGATTATCAGCCCCTGTATTATGAAAATCTTCTCAAAAAGAAGATCGTGCTTGAAATAGGGATCACCGAGGATAAATTGGTCGAGCTGCTTCCAGAATTCTATGGCCGTCGGCTGGTCGTGCTTCATGCCTACTCCGTGCAAAACCAATGAGGAGTGGGTACGTGAGTTTTACGCAAATCATAAGCGTACAAACTTTGCCGACCCACAACTCACCATTAGAGGTAAAACAGTGAGGTTTGGGACTGAACAAATTAATGATATTCTAGGGCTTCCTGACCATCCACTTGAGCCAGTGCAAGAAAAGGATCATTGCAACAATGGATAATGGCTTGTTTCTAAACTCTATCCTGTAAGCATGAGAGAAAAATGGGCCAACAAGAGAAGAGGTTTGAAGTCGATCGACTTCACAGCTGAAGCTAAAATATGGCTCTACATCCTCTACAACAGGGTATCACCCTGTGAAACTGTTTCAGATGTCTCATACACCAGAGCCTTGATCATTGCATGCCTTCTAGATGCCATTCCTGTGAATGTTGGTCACTATATCCTGCGGGAGCTGAGAGAGTATTTGCTAGACGACAACTCAGGGATGATGTTTCCTTCACTGATCACAGAGTTGTGTAGGTGGGCAGCGGTTGAGGTGCGTAGCACCGATCGTTGGTTACCCGTTGACAAACTCTTTCATCCGATGAGAGTAACGGGCAAGGGTAGTACAGTAAAGAGCAAGAAGAGGAAAGTCACCACTACTGTTGCCGGACCAGAGTCATCCTCACATGCAGTTGTGCTTGAGGGACCATTTGGGATGCTAAACTCTCAGCTTGCATCCATTCGTGACTTAGTGTCACAGCTCCCTAGTAGGCCCTCATCCTCCCAGCCTATGCCCGCATATTTCACCAGGGAAGAAATGAGACCTACCTGGATAACCAGAAAGAGAAGGCAAAGTCTCATAAGAAGATGGTAGCTAATGCTGACAGACTCGAGGCAGCCTATGGCAACTTGGCCAAGGCACATGCGGATCTTCAGTCGGACTTCCAAAAGGAGAAGGTGAAGAATAATAAGGAGGGAAAGTTTATGATCAAGATGTGAAGAGGCATCAAGGCCATCTTCAAATGGGGGCAACCGGACAGGAAGATACCATTTGGGGATGACGTTGATAGAGAGGAGTATTCCTTCATGTCGAATGTTTTTGGTGATAATGTTGATGATAGAGATGATGATGAGGCGGAGAGTTCTTAACGGCAGCGATTAGCCTTCCTCCCGTAGTCTGCTAGTCTGATGCAGCTACCTAGTGGGCCCTCATCCTCCCAGTGACCAGGGAAGAAATGAAGACCTACCTCGATAACCAGAAAAAACATGAAGAGTCTCATGAAAAGATGGCAGCTACTGTTGACAGACTCGAGGGAGCCTATGGTAACTTGGCCAAGGCACATGCAGATCTTTAGTCGGACTTCCAAAAGGAGAAGGTGAAGAATAAGAAGAAGGGAAAGTTTATGATCAATATGTGGAGAGGCATCAAGGTCATCTTCAAATGGGGGCAACCGGACAGGAAGATACCATTTGGGGATGACGATGATATCGAGGAGTATTTCTTCATGTCGAATGCTGCTGGTGATGATGTTGATGATACAGATGATGATGAGGCCGAGAGTTCTTCACGACAGTGATTAGCCTTCCTCCCGCAGTCTGCTAGTCTGATGCAGACTTCAGGGAGACCCTCAAACTATTTTTATTTTTATTTTGATATTGTGCAGTAAGGACACTGCATTATTTTTAATTGGGGGTGGCTTTGGGGAGTACACTTTGTTTATACATTGATGCTAGACTTGTGCCCTTGTTGGGCTTATTGTTGTGGTATGGATATTGTGTGCCCTTGTCGAGCTTGTTTTATCATTGCTTATCATGTGCTCTTGCCGAGCGTTGTTGTGATTGGTTATATATGTGCAGATTAGTCACTTGTGTTATTCTATTTTATTTTTCTTTATTTATTTATTTATTTTCTCTTGTAGTTTTTAGTTTATGTTATTTTTGTTCCTTTAGTATTAGTTGCTTTTGTTATTTTATTTTTTGTTAGTAGTTTTGTTCTTTTATTTTTATTTATATAGTGTTTATTTTATCTTCTTTAGTATTTTTAGTTTATATTATTTTTATCTCTTTAGTAGTATTTTCTTAGGTTTTCTTTATGCTACGGTTCTTTCCCGAGGAACAGTTTTGTATTGAACCGGGTGACTTTTCCCTATGATGAATGTCGTGATGACTTTTTTAAGGGAATTAGTCTTATTTTGTTATATGGAGACTTTTGGATTATTTGGTACTAATATAATTAGTATGTTGTATGTGAAGTGTGAATTAAGAATACCACTCCGAATTTTAGTTTTAAATTGAAAAAGTAAGTTGCATGGGGAAGAATAATTTTACTGGTGACTTTTTTCCCCCTAGTTGGAATGATATTGCTCTAGATGATCTTATTAAGAAGTAAAATTGACCCGTCTTGATTAATTCATGTTCCATGCGTGTTAGTTTTTGTTATAAATAATTCTTGTGTTTACTTCTATCATCTAGAACTTGCCTGGTTGGTCTTTCAATGCTAATGTTAATTATGTTTGTTTGGAGGGATGACATTAGACATTCTTTGTGATCTTTAAAAAAGCCTCTTTAGCCTTTCAAGCCTACCATTGCATAAATATTATCACTAGTTTACCCCATTTGAGCCTTTAACCTTTTCTTTGGCCACCTCATTACAAATCTTTTAA
This sequence comes from Nicotiana tabacum, assembly GCF_000715075.1. Classification (NCBI taxonomy): domain Eukaryota; kingdom Viridiplantae; phylum Streptophyta; class Magnoliopsida; order Solanales; family Solanaceae; genus Nicotiana; species Nicotiana tabacum. Next base: position 11,708,645 of record NC_134097.1, on the reverse strand, counting down.
CCTTTTGTGAAATAATTCTCTCTTTTGAACCCGTCCCTCCTTGAATATTGAGAATGAGACTAAAATCCTAAGTTGGGGGTGTTGGTGCCAAGTTGGAAATTGGTAAGGTTGTGCATTAAGAGTAGAAACATGTACCTCAAAGTTGTTCATATGAAGTTACTCAAGCTCCAAAAGAAAATAGTTATATATAAAATAAAAATAGGTGTAAAATACGTATATATAAATATGGAGTCTTGAGAAAATTAGAGAGGTACTTTAAGGTGGTTCTATGTTGGTAACTAGATGCCAATAAGGGCTATGTAGTTTAAAAAGAAACAAAGTGCAAAAAGAAACACAAATGTGAGTAGTGTTCAAGGAGGGTGTAGTCATTTGTATCCCAAATACTTATCCGACCCTTCCCTAAACCTACATTACAAGCTTAAAAAGTCCTTATGGGATCTCCAACCGAATGTTCTTGAATAGGCGGCGAATTAAATAAGGGCAAGCTTATGGCATGATATTTTGTAACACTTGAAATTCTTTGTTGAGAGTGAGTGTCTTTGTGCATTTGTCCCTTGTGTTGTTATTGTAAATATGGTGATTTTGGAACTTTTTTTCTTGTGAGGGAACATGAATTAGGATGGATTGGTGACATTGATGTATCCGAAAATGAGTTAATTGAGCATATGTAGTGGACTAGTGCTTTTGAGTCACTTCTTGAGGCTTTTTGTTGTCACTTGATCATTTTGAAATTCCTTTGCATTTCTTGAAATTATTTCTAAATGAGGGAGTTATTTGGTTAAGATTTACATGCTTGAGCCTAATTATTAGTACCAACCAAATCCATAAGTATGGTGTTTAATTGGAGAATGTGATTTGTAAATGATAGTAATACTACTTGTGCTTTAAATAGTAGAACCTCGTTGAATTATTGGTTTTGATTGCTTGAGGACAAGCAAAAGCTTTAAGTTGGGATGTTGATGAGTGGTGACTTTACCACTTATTTTATTATCTATTCTTTAGATTTTGTGTCCTTTAATTATAATATGAGGTTGTTTATGGTGTGTATTGCTATATTTTCAAGTAAATGATGCCATGGAGAGATTTGAATTCAACTGAAGTGGAATTGAGCAAAAAAAAGTTGAAACAGTGCAAATCCTTCAGGTATCCCGCATCTGCGGAAGACAGGTCGCTTATGTGACCCCGCATCTGCGAGAAAGGACCTGCAACTGCGAAAGAAGGCCTGGAAGGCAAGAACCATTTCTGCGATCGACTAACCGCATTTGTGGTAGCGCATCTGTGCTTAATGTCCGCATCTGCGTATGTAGGAATGCTTCTGCGGATCCAGTGTTTCTCATCAACGATCGCTTCTGCGATAGACTATCCGCATATGCGGAGCTGCACCTGTGAGATTCCTTCTGCAGGTGCGGTCAACGAGCTTAGACCTGGGCAGACTGGGAAATTCACACCTCCTTCACTCCAAATTCACAAATACACGGCCTAGCTCATCTTTGGCAAATCTTTGGCTTATTTTCAGTCCTTAGACTAGAGAGAAACAAGTTTTGGAAGCTAGGGTTCTTGCACACACACTTAGGTTTTGAAGATTTGATGCTTTTGGTTGAGAATTTCTTACCCATTTATGTTCATTTCTTCATTTCCTTGCTTTGTATTATATATCTAAGTGTGTAGTATTTATTTCAACACTTTAGCTTGTTTCCAAAATGACTACCGGCCCCACATCATAAGTCAAATCACCATCCAACTGAACCGTGCTGAAATCCAAAACATGAGATAGATCACTGACATACTTATGGAGCATAGAAACATGAAATATTAGATGCACACTCGACAAACTAGTTGGCAAGGCAAGCTTGTAAGCCACTTCTACAATCCTCTGAAGTACCTCAAACGGCCCAGTATACCGAGGGCTTAACTTTCCCTTCTTCCCGAACCTAATAACACCCTTCATGGGCGACACCTTGAGTAGACCCTTCTCCCCGACCATGTAAGCAACATCACGAACCTTCCGATCGATGTAACTGTTTTGTCTAGACTGAGCCATGTGAAGCCGATCCTGTATCAATTTAACCTTATCTAAAGCATCCTGAACCAAGTCAGTCCCCAATAGCCCAGCCTCACCCGGCTCAAACCAAACCACTGGTGACCGACACCTTCTCCCATACAAAGCCTCGTACGGAGCCATTTGAATGCTCGATTGGTAGCTGTTCTTGTAGGAAAAATCCACGAGCGATAGAAATTGATCCCAAGAACACTCAAAATCAATGACACAAGCACGTAGCATGTCCTACAATAACTTAATAGTGCGCTCAAATTGTCAATCCATCTGAGGGAGAGATGATATACTCAGCTCAACCTAGGTCCCCAACTCACGCTGCACTACTATCCCAAACTGTGATGTGAACAGCGTGCCCCGATCTGAAATGATGAACACCAGCACTCCTGAAGGAGAATAATCTCACGGATGTAAATCTCAGTCAACCGCTCCGAAGAATAAGTAGTTCCAACTGGAATGAAGTGCGCGGACTTGGTCAGCCAATCCACGATCACCCAAACAGCATCAAACTTCCTCGAAGTCTATGGGAGACCAACTACAAAATCCATGGTGATATGCTCCTATTTCCACTCAGGAATCTCAAGCCTCTGAAGCAATCCTCCCGGTCACTGATGCTCATACTTCACCTGTTGATAGTTAAGGCACCGAGCTATAAACACCACTATGTCCTTTTTCATTCTCCTCCACCAATAGTGATGCCTCAAGTCCTGGTACATCTTCGCGGCACCCAAACGAATGAAATATCGCAAATTGTGGGCCTCCTCAAGAATCAACTAACGTAGCCCATTTATATTAGGCACAAAAATCCGACCCTGCATCCTCAACACCCTATCATCACCAATAGTAACATCCTTGGTATTACCGTGATGAGCTGTATCCTTAAGGTCAAGAAAATAAGGATCATCATACTGATGCTCTCTGATGCAATCATATAAGGAAGACCGAGAACCACACAAGATAGAACCTGGTTGGGCTTCGAAACATCTAATCTCATGAACTGGTTGGAAAAGGCCCGAACATCAACCGCAAGTGGTTTCTCACTAATAGGAATGAATGCAAGGCTACCCATGCTCACCGCCTTCCTACTCAAAGTATCGACCACCATATTGGCCTTCCTGGGATGATACAGAATGGTGACATCATAGTCCTTTAGCAGCTCCAACTATCTCCGCTGCCTCAAATTTAGATCCTTTTGTTTGAACAAGTGGTGGAGACTCCGATGATCCGTAAATACCTCACAAGACACACCATAGAGATAATGACTCCAAATTTTCAATTCATGAATAATGGAAACCAACTCTAAATCATGGACGGGGGAGTTCTTCTCATGAGGCTTCAATTGACACAAAGTATAAGCAATCACTCTACCCTCCTGTATCAAGACACACTCAATACCAATCCGAGAAGCATCATAATACATTGTATAAGAGCCTGAAGTTGAAGGCAAATTTAGAACTGGAGTTGTGATCAAGGCAATCTTGAGCTTCTGAAAGATCTCCTCACACTCTCCTAAAAGTAGCACCCTTCTAGGTCAATTTGGTCAAAGGTGATGTAATAGACGAGAAACCCTCCATGAAGTGACGATAATAATCGACCAAGCCGAGAAAGCTCCGAATCTCCGTAGCTAAGGATGGTTTGGGCCAACTGTGAACTGCCTCTATCTTCTTCTGATCCACTTTAATCCCCTCACTAGACACCACGTGCCCCAAGGATGCCACTGAACTAAGCCAAAACTCACACTTGGAGAACTTGGCATAAGGCTTCTCCTCCCTCAACCGCTGCAACACAATCCTCAAATGTTGGGCAGGCTCCTCCTGACTACGAGAGTATACCAGGATATCATCAATGAATAATATGAAAAACGAGTCAAGATAAGGCTGAAATACACTATTCATCAGATGCATGAATGATGCTGGGGCATTGGTCAGTCCAAAAGATATCACAAGGAACTCATAATAACCATAACGGGTCTTGAATGTTGCATTTAGAATATCCGAGTCTCGAATCTAAAACTGGTGATACCTAGACCTTAAATCAATCTTAGAAACACCCTCGCTTCACGAACCTTGTCAAATAGATCATCAATACGCGGAAAAGGATACTTGTACTTGATTGTAACTTTGTTCAACTGCCTATAGTTGATGCACATCCGCATAGTACCATCCTTCTTCTTGAAAAACAGAACCGGTGCACCCCAAGGCGACACACTAGACTTAATAAACCTCTTATCAAGAAGTTCCTGAAGCTAATTTTTCAATTCCTTGAACTCAGCTGGTGCCATACGATATGGAGGAATAGAAATGGTCTGAGTGCCCGACACCAAGTCAATACCAAAGTCAATATCACTATCGGGCAGCATGCCCGACGGGTATACAGGAAACACATCTGGAAAGTCTCATACCACCGGAACAGAATCAATAGTAGGGGTATCATCACCAACATCCCTCACAAATGGAAACTATGACAAACATCCCTTCCCAACCATCCGTTGGGCCTTCAAATAAGAAATCACCCTGCCGGGAGCATAATCTAGAGAACCTCTCCACTCGATCATTGGCAATCCCGGCATTAACAATGTCACGGTCTTAGCATGACAATCCATAATAGCATGACATGGAGAGAACCAATCCATACCCAAGACCACGTCGTAATAAGCCATACTAAGCAATAAAAGATCAACTCTCGTCTCTAATCCCCAAATAGTCAATACACATGACCGATATACACAGTCCACAATACTAGTATCGCCCACTAGCGTAGATATATGAACAGATAAGACTAAGGACTCATGGTACATATCCATATAATGAGAAAAATAATGATACATACGAATAAGTGGAACCAGGGTCAAATAATACAAAAGCATCCCTATGGCATATTGAGACAATACATGTGATCAATGTGTCTAAAGCAACGGCATCTGGCTTGCCAGGAATAGCATAGAATCAGGCATGACCTTCACCTAATCGGCCTCCCTCTCTTGGGTGACCCCTAGCTGGCTGGGCGGGTAGTGAACTAACTGGTGCTGAAGTCGTGGCCTGACTCATCTACTGACATGTACTCCCGTAAGGCGGGGACAGAACCTCTTTACATGACCCACACTCAAAACATCCCCTCTCGGAAAATGGTGGCAAATACTAAGGCAGACCCGAGAACTAGAATAACTACTAGAAGAACCTGGTGCGACGAACCCTGAACTGAAGGTGCACGAGATGAACTCTGAGATGGGAGAACACTGAGGGATGAATGGCCCGGTCTAGCACTGTATGAACCATGGCTGGATGATGCACCACGATGAACTGGACGAGCTATCTGAGCGGGCCTATAAGGACGACCCCTACTGTGGTGGAACTGACCCCCAGAAGGAACACCGCTAAAACCACCCGAACCACGAGGCCTCTTGGCCTCCCTCTCTTCACGCTCCTAACTATGAACCGACTCTAGTCGCCAAGCAATGTCAACTGCCTCATCAAATGTAGCACATGATACACTCTCCCATGCTATAACAAAACGGTACTGATAGTAGAGTCCATCAATGAACCTCCTAATCCTCTCCCTCTCAGTGGGAACCAACCAAACTGTGTGATGAGCCAACTCTACAAACCTCATCTCGTACTGGGTCACAGACATGCCATCCTGACACAGCTGCTCGAACTGCCTACGTAACTCCTCTCTACAGGTCTATGGCACAAACTTCTCCAAGAAGAAAATGGAGAACTCATGCCAAGTAAAGGGTGCTTCATCGACTGGCTTGCGCCTCTCATAGGCCTCCCACAATCTAAAGGCAGCCCTAGTAAACGGAAAAGTAGTGAACGAGACCCAACTTGTCTCCATAATACCCATCGTGTGAAGAATTCGCTAGCACCAATCCAAGAAGTCCTGGGAATCCTCAGACTCAGCCCCACTGAATGATGGAGGATGGATCCTCCCAAATCTCTCTAGTCTCTTCTGCTCATCATCAGTTATAACGGGACCCACCTGGGCCTGAGTATCTATAACCGGCTAGGCTGGCAATACCCCCGGCATCTGAAGTCTCTGCATCACCTACTCTGGAGTACGGGCCGCGGGAGTCTGAGTACCTCCCCCTGCCTGAGAATTGGTTGGCGCGGTATGAACAAAAACCGCTTGAGAAAGGCTAATGCACACCGTCAAAATCTAAGCCAAAGCCTCCTGAAGGCCCGGAATCACAATGGGCATAGTTGGTGCCTGAGTTGGCCCCACTGTCTCTACCACGTTTGGAACCTGCTCTTGAGCTTGGAGCAACTGGTGGATCTACAAGTGCTGCTCTAGCTACTGTACGAGTTGTACTTCTGCCCCTACCGCGACCCCGGCCTCTTGTGGCCCTAGCCAGTGGTACCGGTGGCTATCCGTCCTGTCCAGTAGCACGTGTCCTCGCCATCTGTGAGATAATAGAATAACAAAAGTTTAGTTCGTGGATCAACAAATCCGCACGACAAGAATACAAAAATGTGAAAGTTTTCCTAAGGGTTTGGCAGCCTCTCAAAGATTAGTACAGACTTCTCCGTACCGATCCGTAAGACTCTACTAAACCTGCTCATGACTCGTGAGACCTATGTAACCTTGGCTTTGATACCAACTTGTCACGGCCCAAAACCCAACCTGTCGTGATGGCGCCTATCATGGTACTAGGAAAGCCGATTGCTCAGATATTTCCAACACTTTAATTTTGAAATACACTAAACCAATCTAAATTAGGGAAAATCTCATAAAAATAGTATAGAATATCATAACTCAATACATAAAGTCTTCCCAAAATCGGGGTGTCACTGAGTACATGAGCATCTACATAATGACATAGTCCGGTACACTGTCTAGAAAGTAAATCTGAATAAGTAAACAGAAAGATAAGGGAGGAGAGTCAAGGTCTACGGACGCCAAGCAGCTACCTTGATGATCTCCGAAGGTATGGACTCTGCAAACCAGCAACCGCCGTGACCAAAAACACCTGGATTTGCACACGAGGTGAAGGGTGTAGCGTAAGTAAAACCAAATCAATAAGTAACAAATCTAACCTTTGGACTGAAAGTAGCGACGAGTTCAAATATTACAGCCTATTTTCAACATTTAACAGTACGGAAAGTTACTGAAAATATGGCAGTTATATCTCAAAAATTCATAATTTAGTAAGTAGAGGTACAAGAATTTACACATCCTTTAATATTTGCATTAAAACTCAACACAGAACAGGGTAGATCCAGCCCAAATGTTAGTAAAATAGGGTAGATCCAACCCAAATGTAAATAACTGCTAGCAATTGCGCCCACTACGGATGTGCAGACTCCGGAGGGGCCAATCCAGCTCAAGCGCTATAATAAGCGAATCATGGCATGAATCAATAAAACCTGTTGTGGCGTGCAGCCCGATCCCATTAATATCACTCACAATAGACCCTCAGTCTCACTCAGTCATCAATCTCTCCAGTCTCTCAGGCACACCAAAAATCATGATAATCAGCCCTAAACAATGATGATATGCTGTATAAAATAAGGGACAACAGAGACTGGGACATATTATGCAATTAGTAGTTGCGAGTGAGTATAAAATGGCAAGTTAAGAAAATAGTGCAACATGTAACCTAAACAGGATTTCTAACATAACTGACAGCTCAATTGTTCTATCACATGGTGAAAATACGAGTAACAACAAGCTTAATCAACTATTCAGTTCCAGAGAACCGACCAAGTCACAATTCTTACGGTGCACGCCTACATGCCCATCATCTAGCACATGTGTCACCTCAACACCAATCACATGCATAACACGAAATTTGGGGATTCATATCCTCAGAACCAAGTTTAGAAGACTGTGCAAAACTCTACCCCAACAAGCCCTTGCCTCGCGAAACAGCCTCCAAATGCCTCGAATCTAGCCACAAACAGTTCGATACAATCAACATGAGCTAAATGAATCAATTCCATACGAAATTGCTAAGTTCTTAATTGAAAGTCAAAAAGTTAACTCAAAAGCCCTCCCCCCCCCCTCGGGGCCCACGTCTCGGAATCCAACAAAAGTCAAAAAATCCCATTCAACCACGAGTCTAGCCATACCAAATTTACCAAAATCCAACATCAAATCGACACCCAAATCCCCAATTTAAACTCTCCAAATCCCGAGCCTCAAACTCCAAAATTACACCTCAAAATCACACAATATAGGTGGGAAAAATCAATGGAGAAACATGATTATTGAGTAAATTTAACCACAAGTGACTTACCTCAAGAATCCCTTCGAAATCCCTTTAAACAATCGCCTAATCCCGAGCTTGAAATGTCCAAAATGATGAAAATTACAAAACCATCGATTTTAATACACTGCCCAGTTCTTTTGCACTTGTGGCACATTTAGTTGTTGTAACTACCCGGCCGGTCATTTTGAGAGTTATAGCCCTGCTTTCCCCATTTCTACTTCTTTTTGTGTTATTCAGCTGTATTATGTTATATCGAGTTAGTTGGTTCGGGTCCGGAAGGAAGTCGGAGTGAAATGAGACACTTAGTCTCATAATTGAAAATTTTAAGTTAGAAAAGTGGACCGGATATGGACCTATGTATAAACGACCTCGAATTTGAATTTTTACGATTCCAACAGCTTTGTATAGTGATTTTGGATTTAGGAGCGTGTCCGAAATATTATTTGGAAGTCCGTAGAGGAATTAGCTTGAAATGACGAAAGTTTAATTTTTGCGATGTTTGACCGGGGGAGTGACTTTTTGATATCGGGGACGGAATTCGATTCTGAAACTTAGAATACCTCTGTTATGTCATTTATGACTTGTGTGAAAAATTTGACATCAATCGGACGTGATTTGATAGGTTCCGGAGTCATTTGTAGAAATTAGAAATTTCAAAGTTCATTAGGCTTGAATTGGGGTGTAATTCATGGTTTTAGTATTGTTTGAGGTGATTTGAGGGTTCGACTAAGTCCATATGATGTTTTAGGACTTGTTGGTATATTTGGTTGAGATTCCGAGGGGCCCGGGTGAGTTTCGGATGGTTAACGGGTTGGATTTTGGACTTGGAACTCTGCTGGAATATTTTTGATGAACCATCTGGTTTCCTTCATCGCGTTCGTGAGTGGAGCCTCGCATTTGCGAAGAGGAACTGGGAGACTGGCAATATTTTCTCTTCGCATTCGCGAAGAGAGGCACGCGTTCGCGAAGGGTGGACTGGGTGTGCATCGCGAACGCGAGAGGTGTTACGCCTTCGCGAAAAAGAGAGGAAGCATCTGAAGAATTGATCTACGCTTTCGCGTAGGGGGTGTCGCGTTCACGTAGTGAGGGAAAAATGAAGCATCACGTTCACAATGGATTGAACGTGTTCGCGTAGAAGGTATTGAGGCAGAGGCATTTTGTGCTTCGCGAACGCGAGGGTGATATCGCATTCGCGATGGAGGAATTTGGACGGGAGTTATTTTGTGCTTCGCGAACGCGAGGCACTGACCGCGTTCGCGAAGAAGAAAAGTATGGGCAGTAAGTTTAAGTTCTGAAAATGCGACTTAGTCCCATTTTCAGTTTTTGGCGATTTGGAGCTCGGAATTGAGGCGATTTTGGGTGATTTTCAGAGGAAACAACGGGGTAAATGTTCTTAACTCAATATTGGTTAAATTACCTGAATCCATGGTTGTTTTTATCATTTAATTTGAGTTGGGAAAAATTTGAAAACCCTCTTGGTTTAAATTGAAGATTTAAGGTTTGAGTTAGGGTCTGATTTTAGTAAAATTGGTATGGTTAGACTCGTGGTTGAATGAATTTCCGGATTTTCTAACTTTTGTCGAGTTCCGAGACATGGGCACCACCAGCGATTTTTGAGCTAATTTTTGGATTTTTATGGAAAATCATTATTATCTTGTGGAATTAATTCCACTGAATTTTATTGACTGAAACGAATTATTTATGACCAGATTCGAGGCGTTTAGAGACCAATTCACAAGGAAAGGATATTGCAGAATAAGAATTTCGTGGTTTGAGGTAAGTAACGATTGTAAATCTAGTCCTGAGGGTATGAAACCCCGGATTTCGTATCATTCTACTAATTTGAAGTGACGCACATGCTAGGTGACGGGCGTGTGGGCGTGCACTGTTGGGGATTTGTGACTTGATCTTTCCTGTAGCAACTGTAAAGTTGCATACTTTGTTAAAACCATTTGATACTTATATGTTTTAGAAAGAATTTCTGTAAATTGGGCTGAATGCCATGTTTGGGCCTTGCACCAATGCTGTTTGGACCCTTAGGGGCTGTTTCTTACTATCCTCTCATTGTTTTCGATTGAAAATCTACACTCAGTCATGTTTATACTTGTTTACCGCATAACTCAGTTTTATGACTCTATTTTGATGCATATAAATGTTTTGGGCCGAATGCCCTCTTTTACTGAAATGCCCGAGTGGCTTGAGAGGTTTATGACTGAGAGAGGCCGAGGGCCTGATTTGTGAGAATAAATGTGGATCGAGGCTGCCCGCCTGCAGCATATTTATGACTGAGTGAGTCCAAGGGCCTGATTTGTGACGATGAGTGTGGATCGGGGCTGCCCGCCTACAACATACTGTATTATTATAGCACGTGAGTTGTCTGTGCAGCACGTGAGTTGTCCATGCAGATTATAGCGCTTGGGCTGAAGGAGCTCCTCCGGAGTCTGTACACACCCCTAGTGAGTGCAGGTACCTACTGAGTGCGAGTGCCGAGTGCTGAGTGACTGGGAGGCATGAGTGATTGTAAGGTATGCCCGAGTGGCAAGAGTAATTGTGAGGTATGCCTGAGTGGCACGAGTGACTGTAAGGTTTTCCCGAGGGGCTGTCTATGAGTGATGTTTTGCCAGAGGGGCTGTTTATGATTTCGTCATTTTTGCTCACCTTTGCATTGAGCCTTTGTTTGAAAAACTGTTGGAAAAATATCTTTAAATGATATTTACTGGAACCGGGTTTAAACGAGATGATTTGATTCAAACAGTGAATTTTAAAGCATGTTGTACTTTACTGAGATTTCATGATATGAACGTTATATGCTTTATTGCTCGTCACTACTGCTTAATCTTTATTTATTGTTGTTACTTACTGAGTTGGCGTACTCACGTTACTCCCTGCACCTTGTGTGCAGATTCAGGTGTAGCTGGACAGGGTAGCGGTTATTGAGTGTTCTGGTTGCAGATTTTTCTTGGAGATAGCAAGGTAGCTGTTTGGCGATCATATCCCCTGCACTTCTCCCTCTTATCCTCCTCTAGTTGTATTTAGCTATTTTTGAGGCTGAGTTGGCCTTGATATTGTTAGACAGATTGTAGATGCTCATGACTAGTGACACCCCGATGTCGGGCTTTTCTTTTTCGCACTTCTGTTTTCTTTGATTTGAACTCTTTAAATGGAGGTTTTATGTTAAATAACCTTGTAATCATCTTTAAAATGAAAATATCGGTTTGTTTTGGAAATGAGTCGGCTTGCCTGGTTCCACGATAGGTGCCATCACGACAGAGGTTAGTTTGGGTCGTGACAGATTGGTATCGGAGTCTAGGTTACATAGGTCTCACGAGTCATGAGCGGGTTTAGTAGAGTCTTGCGGATCGGTACAGAGACGTCTGTACTTATCTTTAGGAGGCTACAGAACCTTTAGGGAACTCCATATTCTTGAATTCTTATCGTACGAATCTGTTGATTATTGTAACTAAACATCTATTGTTTAGTTCTCTCAAAGAAGGTGAGGACTCGTGCTACCGGTCAGGAGGGCCAGCCACCAGTACCACCAGGCAGGGCAGCGAGAGACCGACGCCGCGTTAGAGGCCATTGTAGGGGCAGAGGTGCAGCCCATACAGCAGCTGGGGTAGTACCTACAGATCCACCGGTTGTTCTAGATCAGGACCAAGTTCCAGTTGTTGATGCACCAGCTCTGGCACCACCTGTGCCTATTTTGACTCTAGGCCTTCAGGAGGCCCTAGCTCAGATTCTAACAGCGTGTACAGGCCTTGCTCAGGCGGTCTCTATTTCGACGGCCACAGCCACTTCTCTGGACAGGGGAGGCACTCAGACTCCCGTCGCTCGCACAACCGAATGGGTTATTCAGGGACTTCAGACACCAGAGGCACCACCAGCCCAGCCTGTTGCTGTTGCTCAGGATTATGTGGTTCCTGCTATACCTGAGGATGATCAGCGTAGGTTGGAGAGGGTTGGGAGATTTCAGCCACCACCTTTCAGTGGCACACAGAGAGAGGATGCTCAGGACCTTTTGGATAGGTGTCAGAGGATACTCCGTACTGCTGGTATTTTGGAGACTTGTGGGGTCTCATTCACTACCTTTCAGTTTTCTGGGGATGCACTCAGATGGTGGGAGACTTACGAGAGGCGTAGGCCTATTGGCGCAGCACCCCTTACTTGGCAGAAGTTCTCCGTGGTATTTTTGGAGAAGTTTGTGCCTAGATCTAGCAGAGAGGAGCTGCGCAGACAGTTTGAGCGGCTTCCCCAGGGTGATATATCTGTGACACAGTATGAGATGCGATTCTCCGAGTTGGCCCGTCATGCTATCTGGTTGGTTCCCACGGACAGAGAGAGGATTATGAGGTTTATTGATGGCCTCACTTATCAGCTACAGTTGCTCATGTCCAGGGAGCGGGTTTCGGGTGCTACCTTTGATGAGGTTGTCGACATTGCTCAGCAGATTGAGATGGTTCGTGGTCAGGAGAGGGTTGAGAGGGAGGCCAAGAGGCCTCGTAGTCAGGGTGGATTCAGCGGTGCTTCTTTTGGGGGTCAGTTCCAGCACGGTAGAGGTCGTCATTTCAGGCAGGCTCAGTCAGCTTGGCCATTTCATCAGGGTGCATCATCTAGCCATGGTTCTCACAGTTCTCATCAGGGCCACTCATCACTTAGTGCCCTTCCAGTTCAGAGTTCGCCCCGTGCTCCACCTGTTCAGGGCTCTTCCATACCAGGTTCTTCTACCAGTCATCACGGTGCTAGGGGTTCCCTTCAGTTTCTGCCGCCAGCACCATGGAGTTATTTTTAGTGTGGGGAGCTTGGGCATATGTGGAGGCAGTGTCCTCGTCGTTATGGAGGTCTATCTCAGCAGAGGAGTCAGCCTTCGACTATAGCACCAGTTACCTAACCACCCGCCCAGTCAGCTCGAGGTGGAGGTCAGTCAGCTCGGGGTCGCCCTAGAGGGGGAGGCAGATCAGGGGGTGGTCAAGCCCATTTCTATGCTCTCCCTGCTAGACCAGATGCTATTGCTTCAGATGTTGTGATTACAAGTATTGTCTCAGTTTGTCACAGAGATGCCTCGGTATTATTTGACCCTGGTTCCACGTATTCATATGTTTCCTCGTATTTTGCTCATTTTCTATATATGACCCGTGAGTCCTTAGTTTCATCTATACATGTATCTACTTCTATGGGCGATACTATTATTGTGGACCGCATATATCGGTCATGTGTGGTGACTATTGGGGGTCTGGAGACTCGAGTAGATCTATTGTTACTCAGTATGGTTGACTTTGATGTGATATTGGGTATGGATTGGTTATCTCAATGTCATGCTGTTCTAGATTGTCACGCTAAGACGGTGACGATGGCTATGCCTGGAATTTCGAGGGTTGAGTGGATCGGTTCTGTAGATTATATACCAAGTAGGGTGATTTCATATTTGAAGGCTCAGCGCATGGTTGAGAAGGGTTGCCTATCTTATTTGGCTTTTATGAGGGATGTTAGTGCAGAGACTCCTGTCATTGATTCTGTTCCGGTGGTACGTTATTTTCCGGATGTATTTCCTGCAGACCTGCCGGGCATGCCGCCTAATAGGGATATTGACTTTGGTATTGATTTGGTGCCGGGCACTCAGCCCATTTCTATTCCACCGTATCGTATGGCACCAGCGGAGTTGAAGGAATTGAAAGAACGGCTTTAGGAACTCCTTGATAAGGGGTTTATTCGGCCTAGTGTGTCACCTTGGGGTGCACCGGTTCTATTTGTAAAGAAAAAGGATGGTTCCATGAGAATACGTATTAATTACAGGCAGTTGAACAAGGTCACAGTCAAGAATAAGTATCCTTTGCCTTGCATTGATGATTTATTTGACCAGCTTCAGGGAGCGAGGGTGTTCTCCAAGATTGATTTGAGGTCCGGTTATCACCAGCTGAAGATTCGGGATTCAGATATTCTTAAAATAGCTTTCAAGACCCGATATGGCCATTATGAGTTCTTGGTGATGTCTTTTGGGCTGACCAATGCCCCAGCAGCGTTCATGCATTTGATGAACAGTGTATTCCAGCCCTATTTGGACTCATTCGTTATTGTATTCATTGATGACATCCTGGTGTACTCTCGTAGCCAGGAAGAGCATGCTCAGCATCTGAGGATTGTATTACAGAGATTGAGGGAGGAGAAGCTTTATGCAAAGTTCTCCAAATGTGAGTTTTGGCTTAGTTCAGTAGCATTCCTGGGGCACGTGGTGTCCAACGAGGGTATTCAAGTGGATCCAAAGAAGATAGAGGTGGTGCAGAGTTGGCCTAACCCGTCCTCAGCCACGGAGATTAGGAGCTTTCTTGGTTTGGCAGGTTACTATCGTCGCTTTATGGAGGGATTTTCATCTATTGCATCGCCCTTTACCAAATTGACCCAAAAGGGTGCTCCATTCAAGTGGTCGGATGAGTGTGAGGAGAGCTTTCGGAAGCTCAAGACTGCTTTGACCACAACTCCAGTGTTAGTTCTGCCATCAGCTTCAGGTTCTTACACTGTGTATTATGATGCCTCGAGGATAGGCATTGGTTGTGTTTTGATGTAGGAGGGTAGGGTGATCGCCTATGCCTCGCGCCAGTTGAAGACCCATGAGAAGAACTATCCTGTCCATGATCATGAGTTAGCAGCCATTGCTCATGCCTTGAAGATTTGGCGTCATTATTTGTATGGGGTTCATTGTGAGATCTATACTGATCACCAGAATCTGCAGTATCTGTAAAAGCAGAAGGATCTTAATTTGCGTCAGCTGAGATGGTTGGAGCTTCTTAAGGACTATGATACATTATTTTGTACCATCCGGGGAAGGCCAATGTGGTGGCCGATGCTTTGAGTCATCGGGCAGAGAGCTTGGGGAGTTTAGCATATCTTCCAGCAGTAGAGAGACCTTTGGCATTGGATGTTCAGGCCTTAGCGGGCCAGCTTGTCAGATTGGATATTTCGGAGCCTAGTCGGGTATTGGGTTATGTGGTCTCCAGGTCTTCTCTTTATGACCGTATCAAGGAGCGTCAGTATGATGACCCCTACTTGCTCGTTCTTCAGGACAGGGTTCGGAGAGGTGATGCTAGGGATGTAACTATTGGTGATGATGGCATGCTGAGAATGTAGGGACGGATATGTGTGCCTAATGTATATGGGCTTCGAGAGTTGATACTTGAAGAGGCCCATAGCTCGCGGTATTCCATCCATCCGGGTGCCGCGAAGATGTACCAGGATTTGAGGCAGCACTATTGGTGGAGGCGGATGAAGAAGGATATAGTTCGGTTTGTGGCTCGGTGTCTAAACTATCAGCAGGGTAAGTATGAGCATCAGAGACCGGGTGGCTTGCTTCAGAGATTATAGACCCCAGAGTGGAAGTGGGAGCGGATCACTATGGACTTTGTAGTTGGGCTCCCACAGACTTCGAGGAAGTTCGACGCTATTTGGGTTATTGTGGATCGGCTGACCAAGTCTGCGCATTTCATTCCAGTTGATACTACTTACTCTTCAGAGCGGTTGGCTGAGATTTACATCCGAGAGATCGTACGCCTGCATGGTGTCCCAGTTTCCATCATTTCAGATAGGGGTACTCAGTTCACATCGCAGTTTTGGAGGGCCGTGCAGCGAGAGTTGGGTACTCAGGTTGGGTTGAGCACAACTTTTCACCCTCAGACGGACGGGCAGTCCGAGCGCACTATTCAGATATTGGAGGACAAGTTGCGTGTGTCATTGACTTTAGGGGTTCATGGAACCAGTGTCTGCCACTCGCGGAGTTTGCATATAACAACAGTTATCAGTCGAGTATTCAAATGGCTCCGTACGAGGCTTTATATGGGAGGAGGTATAGATCTCTGGTTGGATGGTTTGAGCAGGGTGAGGTTAGGCTCTTAGGTACAGACTTGGTCCAGGACGCATTAGATAAGGTGAAATTGATTCAGGAGCGGCTTCGCACGGCGCAGTCTAGGCAAAGAGCTATGCGGATAGGAAGGTCCGAGATGTGTCTTTTATGGTTGGGGAGAAGGTTTTGCTGAAGGTATCACCCATGAAGGGTGCTACGAGGTTTGGGAAGAGGGGCAAGTTGAGCCCTCGGTTCATTGGGCCTTTTGAGGTGCTTTAGAGAATAGGGGAGGTGGCTTATAAGCTTGCCTTGCCACCCAGCTTGTCGAGTGTGCATCCAGAGTTTCATGTTTCCATGCTCCGGAAGTATATTGGAGATCCGTCCTATGTTTTGGATTTCAGCACGGTTCAGTTGGAGGGTGATATGACTTATGATGTGGAGTCGATGATTATTTTGGATCGGTTGGTTCAAAGGTTGAGGTCAAAGGATATAGCTTCAGTAAAGGTGCAATGGAGAGGTCAGCCTATGGAGGAGGCCACCTGGGAGACCGAGCGGGAGATGTGGGGCAGATATCCACGCCTATTCGAGACCCCATGTATGTTTCTAGAGCCGTTCGAGGACGAACAAATGTTTAAGAGAGGGAGGATGTAACGACCCGACCGGTCGTTTCGAGAGTTATAGCCCCGTTTTCCCCATTTCTACTTCTTTTTTTGTTATTCAGCTATATTATGTTATATCGAGTTAGTTGGTTCGGGTCCAGAAGTAACTCGGAGTGAAATGAGACGCTTAGTGTCATAATTGAAAATTTTAAGTTAGAAAAGTGGACCGGATATGGACCTATATGTAAACGACCTCGGATTTGAATATTTATGATTCCAATAGCTCCGTATGGTGATTTTGGGTTTAGGAGCATGTCCGAAATATTATTTGGAAGTCCGTAGAGGAATTAGGCTTGAAATGCCGAAAGTTTAATTTTTGCAAAGTTTGACCGGGGGGTTGACTTTTTAATATCGGGGTCAGAATCCGATTCTAAAAATTGGAATACCTCTGTTATGTCATTTATGACTTGTGTGCAAAATTTGAGGTCAATCAAACGTGATTTGATAGGTTCCGGAGTCGTTTGTAGAAATTAGAAATTTCAAAGTTCATTAGGCTTGAATTGGGGTGTAATTCATGGTTTTAGCGTTGTTTGAGGTGATTTGAGGGTTCAACTAAGTCCGTATGATATTTTAGGACTTGTTGGTATATTTGGTTGAGGTCCTGAGGGGCTCGGGTGAGTTTCGGATGGGGGTTGGATTTTGGACTTGGAACTCTGCTGGAATTTTTCTGATACACCATCTGGTTTCCTTCATCGCGTTCGCGAGTGGAGCCTCGCGTTCGCGAAGAGGAACTGGGAGACTGGCAATATTTGCTCTTCGCGTTCACGAAGAGAAGCACGCGTTCACGAAGGGTGTACTGAGTGTGCATCGTGATTGCGAGAGGTGTTACGCGTTCGCGAAGAAGAGAGGAAGCAGCTGAAGACCCCTAGGCAATTGATCTACGCGTTCGCGTAGTGAGGGGGAAACAAAGCATCGCGTTTGCGATGGGTTGAACGCGTTTGCGTAGAAGGCATTGAGGCAAAGGCATTTTGTGCTTCGCGAACGTGAGGGTGATGTCGCATTCGCGATGGAGGAATTTGGACGGAAGTTATTTTGTGCTTTGCGAACGCGAGGCACTGACCGCGTTCGCGAAGAAGAAAAGTATGGGCAGTAAGTTTAAGTTCTGAAAATGGGACTTCGTCCCATTTTCAATTTTTGGAGATTTGGAGCTCGCAATTGAGGCGATTTTGGGTGATTTTCAGAGGAAACAACGGGATAAGTGTTCTTAACTCAATATTGGTTAAATTACCCGAATCCATGGTTGTTTTTATCATTTAAATTGGTGAATTGAGTTGGGAAAATATTTGAAAACCCTCTTGGTTTAAAATGAAGATTTGAGTGTCGAGTTGGGGTCGGATTTTTGTAAAATTGGTATGGTTAGACTCGTGGTTGAATGGGTTTCCGAATTTTATAACTTTTGTCGAGTTCCGAGAGGTGGTCCCCACGGGCGATTTTTGAGCTAATTTTCGGATTTTTATGAAAAATCATTATTATCTTGTGGAATTAATTCCAATGAATTTTATTGACTAAAGCGAATTATTTATGACCAGATTCGAGGCGTTTGGAGACCAATTCACGAGGAAAGGACATTGCAGAATAAGAATTTTGCGGTTTGAGGTAAGTAACGATTGTAAATCTAGTCCTGAGGGTATGAAACCCCGGATTTTGTATCATTCTACTATTTTGAAGTGACGCACATGCTAGGTGACGGGCGTGTGGGCGTGCACTGTTGGGGATTTGTGACTTGGTCTATCCTGTAGCAACTGTAAAGTTGCATACTTTGTTGAAACCATTTGATACTTATATGTTTTAGAAAGAATTTCTGTAAATTGGGCTGAATGCCTTGTTTGGGCCTTGCGCCAATGCTGTTTGGACCCTTAGGGGATGTTTCTTACCATCCTCTCATTGTTTTCGATTGAAAATCTATACTCAGTCATGTTTATACTTGTTTACCGCATAACTTAGTTTTATGACTCTATTTTGATGCATATAAATATTTTGGGCCGAATGCCCTGTTTTACTTAAATGCCCGAGTGGCTTGAGAGGTTTATGACTGAGTGAGGCCGAGGGCCTGATTTGTGAGGATGAGTGTGGATCGGGGCTGCCCGCCTGCAGCATATTTATGACTGAGTGAGGCCGAGGGCCTGATTGTGAGGATGAGTGTGGATCGGGGCTGCCCGCCTGCAGCATACTTTATTATTATAGCACGTGAGTTGTCCGTGCAGCACGTTAGTTGTCCATGCAGATTATAGCGATTGGGCTGAAGGAGCCCCTCCGGAGTCTGTACACACCCCTAGTGAGCGCAGGTACCTACTGAGTGCGAGTGCCGAGTGCTGAGTGACTAGGAGGCAAGAGTGATTGTGAGATATGCCCGAGTGGCACGAGTGACTGTGAGGTTTGCCCGAGGGGCTGTCTATGAGTGATATTTTGCCCGAGGGGTTGTCTATGAGTGATATTTTGCCCGAGGGGTTGTTTATGATTTCATCATTTTTGCTCACCTTTGCATTGAGCCTTTGTTTGAAAAACTGTTGGAAAAATATCTTCAAATAATTTTTACTGGAACCGGGTTTAAACGAGATGATTTGATTCAAACAGTGAATTTTAAAGCATGTTGTATTTTACTGAGATTTCATGATATGAACGTTATATGCTTTATTGCTCGTCACTACTACTCAGTCTTTATTTATTGTTGTTACTTACTGAGGTGGCGTACTCACGTTACTCCCTGCACCTTGTGTGCAGATCCAGGTGTAGCTGGACACGGTAGCGGTTATTGAGTGTTCTAGTTGCAGATTTTCTCTTGGAGATAGCAAGGTAGTTGTTTGGCGATCACAGCCCCTGCTCTTCTCCTTCTTATCTTCCTCTAGTTGTATTTAGCTATTTTTCAGGATGAGTTAGCCTTGATATTGTTAGACAGATTGTAGTAGATACTCATGACTAGTGACACCCCGATGTCGGGCTTTTCTTTTCCGCACTTCTGTTTTCTTTGATTTGAACTCTTTAAATGGAGGTTTTATGTTAAATAACTTTGAAATCATCTTTGAAATGAAAATATCGGTTTGTTTTGGAAATGAGTCGGCTTGCCTAGTTCCACGATAGGCGCCATCACGACAAAGGTTAGTTTGGGTCATGACAGTCGCACCTGCGGTCTCGTGGGTGCGAGAAATCTCCCGCTTCTGCGGTTTGCCAAGGCTCCACTGCCTCCGCTTCTGCGATCCTTCACGTGCGAGTCCGCACCTACGAAAATCCTTCCGCTCCCGCACCTGCGAAACTCCTTCCGCGTCTGCGCTCCACAACCCTCAATCCAATTCCGCTTATGCGCTCCAGTCGCCGCATCTGCAGCCACGCAGGTGCGGCAATTTCCTCGCACCTGCGATCCCTGCACGCTCAACTCCTAGCCGCTTCTGCAATGGCTAGTGCACACATGCGGCTTCGCACCTGCGATGAAAACCTTTGTATGTGCAATTGCACCAGACCTGGTGCTTCAGCAGTCTCTCAAACTCCAAATTCAATTCGATAATTGTTAGAACTCTACTGCAGGCCCAGGGATCTCAACCAAATATACCAACCAATCCTAAAATACGATACGAACTTAGTCGAGCCTTCAAATCACATCAAACATCGCTAAAACCACGAATTGTGCCTCGATTCAAGTCTAATGCGCTTTTGAACTTTAAACTTCTACATTCGATGCCGAAACCTATCAAAATCATATCCGATTGACCTCAAATTTTGCACATAAGTCACAAATGACACCACGGACTTTCTCCAACTCCCGGAACCCCAATCCGAGTCAGGTAACAACAAAGTCCACTCTCGGTCAAACTTCTAAATTTTTAACTTTCGTCATTTCAATCCTAATTCAACTACTGACCTCCAATGCACAGTCTGGACACACTCCTAAGTCCAAAATCACCCAATAGAGCTAACAGAACCATCCATTCCGAAGTCGTTTACACATAAGTCAACATCCGGTCAACCTTTTCAACTTAAGCTTTCAACCCTTGAGACTAAGTGTCTCATCTCATTTCAAAACTTCTTCGGACCCCAACCAACTGCCTCGGCAAGTCACATAACAACAATTAAACAGGGAATGAACAGTAAATGAAGGAACATGGCTACAACTTTCAAAACGACCGGGCGGATCGTTACAGGTCACAACAATGAAGTGTCCATAATTTATCAAGGCAATCACAATCAGATTAAAAAGGAATTTAAAATTTACGGCGATTGACAAATATAAGTAACAAATTACATCTACTTCTTTGGAACTAATGAACTTAAAATTGATTTCCTTTTTGTAAGAATTACCTTTATTGTTGATATCATCTTCGTTTTGAAGGTTATTGTCATTGGTATGACCTATAATTTGATCTAGTAGGAGGTTGATTAGGGCTTACTCCGTGAATAGAGATAAAAAATTCTGGCAAGAGAAATAAGAAATTTATAGATTAATCCCAAAATATTATTCTAATTTCAGCACAAATCGATGATTTACTATAAAAGAGAAATAGGGAATTTTTCAGACAAAAATCACCTTTTTATCTGTTATACAAATCTGAAATATTGATTGAGCCAATCTATATAAAATAAAAGGAAAAGACAGAAATTGCGTAAACATAAATACCCACATCACAGAAGAAGAAAAATAAGAAGAAGAAATAGAAGGCGAAGCATCCACTGTATATTCATATACTCATTATCAATTGGTTTACAGCGTATATATAATTTTTCATACATTGTATAAATAGTTTATACACTTATTATACACAAATATATTCGGCAAACACTAAGGATACACTGCAAAACGTAGAAAACAATGTATATAGAACTTCACACAAATCTGATTATCGCACACCGGGTGGAAAGCAACAAAAAAAAAAAAAAAAAAAAGGGCCAATTATTCTTTCTCTCACCCTAATCGTTTAAATTAAAAATAATTGACGGATATATAATATTTATATATGTATAATCCATGTAGAATATGTGCATAACCATATAAAATCCGTGAATAATGGCACTATCTAAAGCCAAGAAAACCATATCTTTTTTCCTAAATACTTTTGTCTTTTCCACCTATTTCTTTCATTTATGTGCTATATTAAGAAATCCAAAATACATGATTCTTCATTAAACATCATAATTTCATATCAGTACAATCATTAATATGCGATATTAAAACCCCCAAGGTGCATGACTATTCATTAAACATTACAATTATTTCATATCAGTTACAAATCTTTTCACCTCCCCTAACTTCTCCTATTCTCATCTATAAATTCATCTTTATTTGTGTCAATTTTCAGTTCATGTGCTGAAAAAAATATAAGTTTGTCTTCTAATTTCATATTTCTTTTCACTCTCATTTTTTCATATTCTTTTTTTTTTCTTGCTGTCTTTTGTTTTTGGCTATGTTATTTTTATTTCTTCTTTAATGATTCTTATGTGAAAATGTTTTCAGCTTGAAGCTTCATCTCTTGTGGATTTTCTTCCTCCATTTTTTATGTTTGCAATGAATTTATGCATAGGAGAAACGTTAAAAAAGAAATGGGTGGAATTTTCGGGGATTTTCGCAAATTTTGAATAATTTAATGATTTTGAGGATGAAAGAAAATTCTTTTAAGGTAGAAGGGTGGCTGGTAACGGAAGTCAAAACAAAGGGAAAAAGATAAGCTACATGCATTTTTGATTAGTGAATTTGGGGGCAATGAATCCAGTTTTGTGCTTTTAAAAAAAATAAAATTCATTCTATATAACTAATACTACTTGTTTACACAAATCAAGTGTAGAAAGTAAAAAACTATGTTTCTAAATTTAGGAATCTTTAAACAAATTATAGCATGTCGTATTTATTGTTTACTTTTTATAGCCAGTATATAAAAATTATACACTTATTATATATGATTATGTACATAAAGTAACTATTTGGATTAATTTTACTTAAATAATTTATGCACATGCACATAAAGATTGATCAAAATTATTGATATTTTGTTTACATGCTTTTTTTCCCAAAACAATTAAAAAACGTTTCACCTACATTAATTAATATTTTATAATTTGGAGATTAAAGGGAATATTAAAAAAATTTATTTTAAAGATATTTTAATGTTTCTCTATTATAAAAGACCGGTCAGTAAATTCAACATTTTTTACTGCCATGCAAAGAGCCGACAAATTAACTAGTTAAGTAATGAATAATTTCCTTAGATAATCACCAAACTTACAAAAATATCCTATCAAAGTCACTTTTGTTTCTTTTAAAACAAAAAAAGTCACCCAACTATTGTCTTTTGACGCACAAAATAAATAATGTATTACATATGCCATTTCATATTAAAACCCCTTATTTATTAATAATAGAATACATTTAACCAGTGACTTTTTTCCCCATCTAAGCCACTCATTTTTATTGGGTAGATTAGACGGGGAACAAATTCATTGGTTAAATGAGTTTTATTATATAACATGTCAATATGTGGTATTTATGTCTGCTATTCTAAAAGACATAAAAATAACTTTTTTCATAAGTTGAGTACCATCCAAGGAATTTACTCTCCACCGTTGTTATCTCTATTCTCCAAGTTCAGTTCTGAACAGGTGAGTTTTCTTTTTGTTTTTCTTCTTAATTTTATTGTTCTGTGCTTTTGTTTTGTTATTAATTTTATTATTTTGTTATGGATCCAAAAAGATGTGGGAATTTTATTTTATGGGATTAATTTATCCCATCTATTGTGTTTGCTGAAGAATTATATAATTTTGTATATACAAATTTTTGAAATATGAATTTTTGTATGTGTGATGAAAATAGTGAATTTGAAGCTTTCTGATTTTTTAAAGCTAGAATTATATGTTAAGAATAAAAATTAAAGCATGCCATTTTGCTATATTGTAATCCAGTATTAAAAATAAAGTGTACGATAATATCTCGAGATAATCTAATCTAAGGATTTTATTGTGTTTCGAATTTCAGACATATTTTAGTTATTTCATTTTACATACTTAGTTTTTGGATTAACTCCATTCATGAATTATGTGTCCATGTAGTTTCGTTACCTCTAAGATTTCTTTTTGGTTATTTTCCTGTTTATTTCATTACAGAAAGTTAGGAAGAATAATGGATGACACAAATAGCAGACGCGAAGATAGTATGGAGGTAACCTGAGTCGGTATAACCAAAAAAGGTAAAATTTAAGTCATCATCAAAAGTTTGAAAATACTTCACAAAATTGTAGTATATCTATTTTAGTTTTATGTACTCTTGACTTCTTTTGCGTTAAAATTAAAGAGTATCAGACCAGTTAAACTTTTATATGTCATTCATTATACAATTTTGAAACTTTAACTATTTCTACACAAACCACAATTTCCCCCCTTTTTGTTGTTGCTTTAATTAGATTTAGATGCATTTACTTTTGAAGATTTGGTTATTAGAGATGGTAATTTGATGCTAATATATCCAGAGGCGAATTTAGGTTATAAGTATGTATTTATGGTGCACGTGAATCCATGATCTTTCTATATTTTATAAAATTGATCTAATATTATATGTTGGCCACATGTTATGAAAAGATTGAATAATGCACTTGGTTGAATGATAAGTTATTTATCCCAGGGAATATAGATCAATTCCTAATTGGTACTTCCTCCGTTTCAAATTAGATGAAGTACTTTCCTTTTTAGTCTGTTCCAAAATAAATGATACACTTCTAAATTTGGAAATAATTCAACTTTAAACTCTTCATTTTACCCATTTTACTCTTAGGGTGTGTTTGGTATGAAGGAAAACATTTTCCGAAAAATATTTTCCAATTTTCTCATGTTTGGTTGGCTTAAATATTTTGTAAAACATTTTCCTTATGAACTCATTTTCCTCCAATTGGGGAAAAATATTTTATTTATTAAGAGAAAAGAAAAATATTTTCCAAAACTCCTTCTCAACCTTCCCTACCCTATTCCCCACCCTCACCAACTCACCCCACACCCCCACATTCACCCACCCTCTCTCCAAAAAGATTATTTTTTTTTTTCAAATTTTCAATTTTTTTTTTCCGTCACCACCCACCCTGCTACCCCCTCCCCCGCGCGCAAAAATATTATTTTTTTTACTTTTTTTTTTTTGTAATTTCAAATTTTTGTTTTTTCGTTTTTCTGCACCACCCACCCCACTGCATCCCTACCCCGCACAAAAAACAGGAATAAAAATATTTTTAATATATTTTCAGTTTTAGTTTTTTCATCTTTCGGTTTACAAGTTCGTAATTTTACAAGTTCCAAAGTTATGAATTCAGAGGTTTATGTGTTTGGAAGTTTACGAGTTCGAAAGTGTAGCGGTTCGGAAGTTTATGAAATTTGTGGGTTTGGAAAGTTGTTGGTTTGAAAGTTTATGGCTTCATGTGTATTGTATCTAAATTATTTATGAATACTCTTAAAAAGTTATTTTTCTTAATTTGCATAACAAACACCGGAAAATGAGTAAGATTACTACTTGTTTTCCAAGAAAATATTTTTCACGAAAAATATTTTCTGTTATACCAAACACACCCTTAATAAGAAGCTTTTATAACCACACAAATGTCATGGTCCCACAAAACTTTTAAGATCACAAGTTTTAAAAGTTTTTTTTCTTCTTAAACCACGTGCCTGTCAAACTACCTCATCTAAATTGGTATGCAGAGAGTATTCTTTTCTCCTTTTTTTAGTAGTGCACCCATAGTTTACAAATCTTAAATCCGCCTCTGTCTAAGTCTAACGTAAGTAAAAATATGACTCAACTGCAAAAAGAAAGAGGAATTATTTTTTATTTAAACACCATTAGGCTTCTGTTGGTATTATCCAAAATTTGAATTGAAGATTATTATACATTCATAAACTTTAATACATCACGCCTATTATTCTTATTTGAAGAAAACAATTTTCTATATTTAAATATAATTAAGAATCTTTGACCAGTAAAAGTCGATGATTTTGCAAAATTTGTTATTAAGAGCACATAGAGGTAAATGAAAGTTTACTCAACACAATTAGCACTCCTGTTGCAGATTTACAATCCATTACAAATTAGGAAAATAGATGTGGAACTTCACAAAAATTGGCAAAGCTCAAGATGGAATTGAAAGGGCAGAATACAATAGGTGTAGTTACAATTTTTAAAAATTTGGTTCAACTCCCAAAGGTAAAAGCTCTCAAATATACATTTGCATCATCATAAAATGGTACATCCATTGCTTAAATATCATGATATGGGTTAAATATTCATTAATCAAGAAGGTAAAATATTGTCCACAAAAATAAATCAATGAACAGAGTGTGAAAAGCTTGCTGAAGCTATAATTGAATATAATTTATTGTACTCTATTGTTGAATATGATGAAATTAGGAATTGGGTAAATTATATAAATCCAAATGTTGTGATGCATTCTAGAAACATAGAAGTTGTCGATATAAGAAAAGTGTATATTAGAGAGAAGGAAAAATTAAAATACAACTTGGCTAAATTTATTAATAGAGTATGTTTGACTTTTGATTGTTGGATTTGTTTAACGCTTTGAATTGTAAAATTCTTAATTTTTGTCTTATGTATCATCCTTATATTAGAGTTTACACACTTTACCTCATCTTTGTAGATTTACAATGTAATGCACCACTAATTAATTAGGAAAATGAATGTGCACTACCTTTTTTTTCCTTTAACAATCATTATTTGATTTATAGTACATAGGTTTTAAATTTCTTCATATATGTATATAAAGTCTTTACATCTATATTTCATCTAAGAAACAAGTAGCTAGCAATTACGGTTTCATCGTAGATCACTCAATCAAATCTCTCTCGTCATGTCTCTATAACAATGGTGAGTAAATTGAACCATACAATTAGTAACATTTATTGTTGGAGAATCGAGCATAAAAATGATATTTAACAGTGACGAAAATTTGCCCAAGGACAAAAATTTATTACAATATCGAATCTGAAAATTGTTCCTTAATTACTACGCCACAAATGGTGATTTTTAGAGGTTTTATAGTCATACTCATTTCAGCTACCATATCATCAAAAAGTTATGTTTTGACATAGAAGAAAAAGACACATGGTCCTACAAAACAGATGGAATGTACATGTTTACATGGTCTACTAATGTGTGAAATAGACATGACGTGAGACATCGAGCTTAAGGCATTGTTGGTCTTCCAAAAAATGGAAAACCAATAAGAATCCCAATTGTTGTAGACATAATACATCATATTTGTCAAATAATTTTGATTCCTTACCAAGATTATAATGAGGAAGTAGCACGAAGTATTATTCCACAACAATTGGGATTCTAATCGGTTTTCATCTTTTTGGAGGAATAGTGATGTCTTAAGCTCGATATCTTGTATCATGTTTAGTTGATAGATGAGAGAAACATGTAAACATATAAGCATTTCCTTTATGTCAAAACATAATTTTTTGACATGTGGTAACTGAAATGAACGGGACTATAAAACCTCTAACGACCATCATCTCTGACATAGTAATTAAGGTGCAATTTTCAGATTCTACATATGATGAAATATTTGTCATTGGGCAAATTTTTGTAGTTGTGGAGGATATTTTTTTTATACTCGATTGTCCAACGATAAAGGTTACTAATCGTGTGTGTTCAATTCTCTCGCCATTGTTACAGACATAACGACATGGATTTGACTAAGTGATTTATGAGGAGAAAAAGCAAAGGTTGAAACTATGATTGCTAGTCACTTGGTTCTTAGATGAAATAGAGATGTGAAAGACTCTATATACAGGGATAAAAATATTTAAAATCTGTACACTGTAAATCAAATTACAATTGTTAAGGAAAAAAGAAGAAGTGTGATCATTTCCTATTTAGTGGTGCATTATATTATAAATCTGCAAAGATGAGATAAAGATTTTAAGTAAACTCTAGCATTCGGAGGACACATAAAACAAAATTTAGAATTTTACAATTCAACCTCTAATTTTCCTCAAGAAATTGAGTAGTTAAACAAGTATATTAGAAGTAGATGATGTCCAGCAATCAGAATAAGTACTCTATTAGGAATTTTAACTAAGTTTTGTTTCAATTTCTCCTTCACTCAAATATAGACCCTTCTTACATCTGCAATTTCTGTGTTCCTAGAAGGTATCACAACATCTAGACTTGTATAATTCATAATCTCTAATTATGTTATATTCAACAAAAGAGTTGGCAGATTTATACTTAATGATAGCTTCAACAACTTTTCCACGTTGTGCTCATTCATCTATTTTTCTAGTATGTATTTTACTTTCTTAATTGATGAACATATGGCTTACATCATGATATTCGAGCAATAGACATATCTTTTTATGACTATGCAAATGTGATATTCCAGAGTTTTTAACTATGGGAGTTGAGCTAACCTTAAAACTTGTATTTTACACCCAATACATTCTACCATTTCAATTTCACCATCGTGGAGGTTGTTGTTTTGGTGTTCTACCCCGCACAAAAAAGGTTTTTTTCTTTACTTTTTTTTTAATATAATTTTTAAATTTCTGTTTTTTAATTTTTTTTGCACCACCCACCCCCTCACCAAAGGAAAAAATTGTGATTTGTGTAGAAATAATCAAATTTTCAAGATTTTACTCTAAATGACATCAGATAAATTTGATTGATCTTATACTCTTTAATTTTAACGTAAAAGAAGTCAAGAAAGCATAAAACTAAAATATGACACTACAATAAAATAAACTTTCAGTGACAACTTCGTTTCGACAAAAGCGGCCACTACTAAGGGTGTGTTTGATATGAGGAAAAATATTTTTCGATTTTCCCGTGTTTGGTTGGCTTAAATATTTTGGAAAACATTTTCCTTACGAACTCATTTTAGTCCAATTGGAGAAAAATATTTTCCTTATCAAGAGAAGGGAAAATATTTTCCAAAACTCCTTCTCAACCTTCCCCACACTCACCAATCCACCCCACATCCACCCACCCAACCCCACCCCACCCTCTCTATCCAAAAAGGGTTTTTTTTTCTTTTAAATTTCAGTTTTTTTTTCGTCACCACCCACCCCTGCTAACCCCATAAAAAAATATATTTTTTACTTATTTTTTTGTAATTTTAAATTTCTGTTTTTTCGTTTTTCTGCACCACCAACCCCTTTTACCTCCCCATCCCCACCCCACTGCCCCCCACCCCGCACAAAAAAAAGTTTTTTTCTTTACTTTGTTTTTATATAATTTTTAAATTTCTGTTTTTTCGTTTTTCTGCACCACCCACCCCCCTCCCCTTCCCCCCCCCCCCTCCCCCGAAAAAAATATTTTTTATATAATTTCAAATTTAATTTTTTCATCTTTTGGTTTACAGGTTCGAAATTTTACAAGTTTCAAAGTTATGAGTTCGAAGGTTTTTGTGTTTTAAAGTTTACGAGTTTAGAAATTATAAAGTTTACGGGTTAGAAAGTTCGCAGTTTCGAAAGTTTAGCTGTTCGGAAGTTTATGAAATTTGTGGGTACGGAAGGTTGCTGGTTCGAAAGTTTATGGGTTCATGTTTATTGTATCTAAATTATTTACGAATTCTCTTAAGAAGTTATTTTCCTTAATTTGCATACCAAACATCGAAAAATAAATAAGATTACTATTTATTTTTCAAGAAAATATTTTCCACGGAAAATATTTTCCGTTATACCCAACACACCCTAAGGTCTAAGGCTTTTACATGTCGCTATGTACAATTTGGAGTTCTTTGCATTTTACACCTCTGATATAATGTATGAAATATTTTTTGATTTGCACATTATTCTCCTTTTTAATAATTTACCCCCTAATCATAAAAAGATATAAAGGGGTGCAAATCAAAAAGTGTACATACATTAAGGGTGCAAAATGCAAAGAACCCGACTATTTTCTATGGATACTGCATGTTCAAAATGTGTCTATTGAACCCAGCGGCGAATTAAGAATTTTCAAGTTGTTGGTGCTCAATAATTTTTAATCTGAAAATTGCTACTAAGATTGGGTGCTCATTTAATGTGTTTATATGAATTACTAGTTTTTTATATATAAATAATAGTGTTTGGCTCTAAATATAATGGGTTCTCATTCGCCCATAACCCATAGAATAGATCTGCCACTGATTGAACCCTTTACTAAGAAGTAATAAATAAATAGAGAGTGTGTAATTCACCTTAACAGCTCCTCCACCATTCTTAACAAATATTTATAACATTGAATAATTAATATTGGAAGTGAATTGATGACATTGGATAAATCAGTATTGAGAGTGGATTTCATCTCTAGGAAAATCAGGATGAGAATGAAGGAAGAGATGTGGTGGCAGCAGAGGAGATGGAAAAAGAAAAAAGAAACAATTTAGTAGGGAAAAAAAATCATATTTTTATATTTTAGTTATTCACAACTAGTTCACGCGCTCCACACCAAGTAAAATACGTAAACTCAGTGCCACTGCCACATTTACATGAAGTGTCTGATACACACATTTTGAGAGAAAATTTTATATATGGTCAATCAAGTTAAGTTTTGTAATATTTGTGTAATATTGTTGCGACCAAACACACTCACGCAAGTATACATGATCGTCAAGTAATATAGTAATGAGTAGAGTATCGTTCCTACGAATACTTATGATTAACTTTTGACTAACTCAAACTCAAATAACTTATCGTTTCAAGCGATTTCTCACAAAATAGATAATTTTCTAATTTACTATCTAAAAACTATCAAGTAATGAAATACTAAAGATCAACCACAACAATTAAATAATTTCGAATAACAATCAATAGGAGATAATATTCCAGGGTCACGGGTATTCTAACAATCATATTGCATTCTTAGCTTAAAATAACTAATTGATTTATCTGGATTGTTGATTGACAGGGTTGATATAACTCATAAGAATCTGTCGAGTTCTTAATCGCCTATTCAAGCTAACTTAATGCCTATATGTCTATGGAATTAAGATTAACAAAAATGCATTTACACTTCCTGTATTTCAACCGAGCAAGACAATTAGGTATATTTCTATCCTAATTGCGAATATGTTCCCCGATGTCCGAGTTCAAGAACTTGCTCTATTTAATTCTATATGCAATCTAGAATTTCCACTTTCGAGTTCAACTCTAGATTCGTAGATAGTAATTCACTGTTAGCTACTCAGCAAATTAATTAAAAATAGAATTAAATAAACAACCCAATATGATAAAATCAACTTCGTCAAATTAAACTTCAAACATCAACATTCATGTATACCCATGACCCTAGAACAAGAGGGTTCTTAGCCACTCATGTTCATGCAATCATCAAATAATTCACAAGAGTGCATAAGAATCAATAAAAGAAGGAAAAATAAGAACTCAAGATGAATTCCGTGGTTCCCCAGCTTTGTCGTGGCTTTTTTCCTCTTCCCAATCTGCTAGATGCCCTAAAAGAGGCGTTTTTGGCTTATATATTGCGTACAAAAGTCGTGGGCCAAAGTTCTCCTATTCCTAATCCAAATCAGCTTCAGGGATTGATGCTGGGGTGGATGCGTCGCATCCACCTCGTCCTCCACTTCCCAGCTTCGCATGCTAGGGTGGATGCGTCGCATCCACCCTTTGTTCTTCCATCTCAGCTTTGCCCAGGTGCGGATGCTAAGGCAGATGCTATGGGCCGGCTTCACTGCTAAGGGTGCACGAAATCTGATTTTTTTTCTAGATTGGATGCGACGCATCCAACCCCTCTTCCTCAACCTAGAGCACTTTTTCTTCATATTTTTGCACTCCAAACACCCTAAATCAACACACACAACTCAATTAGTCATAAAACCAATAATTAAATCATGTTAGGCATTTTAAAGCTCAAATAGCATCAAAAAGTGGTTAAAACATGGGTAAAGTAACATCAACACATATCGAAATATGCCCAACATCACCACCCCACACTTAAACCTTTGTTCGTCCTCGAACAAACCATCACTATAGTAGACGAAACAAAATTAAGCTCTTATCATTCAAAGCACACTTCACCTATCACCATGGTCATTTGCCACAATTAGGCTCTAGAATATACATCACATACACTTCCCTTTACTTATGTCATTCTTTAAAAAAATATTCACACAAAGACAACATGCTCACAACAATCCTAACCTCAAAAACCGACTCAATATCACAATGCACTCATGGCTTGAACACCCAACATCATAGAGAAGTCTAATAACGTTACCTATCCCTTGTGAAACCATGTGCCCTCACAACAAGAACAAGAGAGCGAGTTCAATCCACACATTCGAATCTCATGATCAAATATATTTTAATGACTCACATATATCAAAGAAAATCGCTCACTCTCACAAAGAAGTCACATGCATGCAATTGGTACCATAGGCTTGCCCTTAATGTAAATCTCTACTAATGTAAGCTCGCTCGATCTAAAATCAATTAGGACTTTTTCATGGTTGTAATGTGGGCTAAGGGACGGGTAGGATATATTTAAGGAATAGTGACTCACCCTCCTAAGCACTTTAATATATCACAAAATTACTTTAAGCGTATTTTCTTCAACCTCACTTCAATTTCACAAACAATATCACCCCCAAAAACAATCCCTTCTTCTTTAAGCACTACTTTAATTCATACCCACTAGCAAGAACAAGATAATAATTTATTCATTTATATTTTTCTTTATTTTTTTTTTCGCTAGTGGTGTATTATTTTACAAAATAAGTGCACCTTTCTTTCTTTCATTGGTTCCACTCAAAAGTCACCCCACACTTAGTCCCTTCTTACTTCTTTTAGCGATCATCTAACAATTAAAGTGCTTTAAGAGATAAAAGGATCAAAGCAATGTCAATTAAGAATAAAAAGGGTATAGGCTTGTAATGTGGGTACCAAATAAAAGTCAATAGACTCAAAATGGTTAACTAGGGATAAATTTTATTTGTGATAAGCAATAAGCTCAAAAAGATCAAAGAAAGCCTAAAATCATCTTTCAAACCGAGCATCACCTCAAATTTCGCTTCAACTCACATACCGGGCAAGTTCTAGACACAAGTACAATACATGGACTACACAAAAACCTCACCACACATGGCACATGACTCATTAAGGACGATCACATTTCGACTCTCAAGCAATGCAAGTATTCACGGAGCCACGAGATATTAAGCATTAAGCGCAAAGTGAACACGAATCAAGAAAACGAGAAATAGTCGTCACAAAACATGCTATCTAATATATAGAGGCATCAAGATTAACATCACAATATAGGGGAGATACTACACATGCCAAAGCATAAGTACGTTACTATGAAATAAGTCAAGGGCGCTTAGGTTCATCATTCTTTCTCCTTTTATTCCCTAAATTCCTAATCTATTCTTTAAAAAAAAACTATTACTGCCTGGTTCAAAATATATCCCATGGAAAAGAACCGAGGTACAAAGAAAAACCACAGGAGATTATTATTACCTAAAAAATATTACTAACTATTTTTCTGCTTTTCTTTAGTTTTCTGTCAATCTTCTAATACTAACACTAATTTAAAAAATCAAATGAAAATCTTTTTGTGTTTTTCTAAAGACCTTGATCCCTCGAGAGAACTGTCCAGGTAGTCCGTCGTCGGGAAAAGTCCTTTATTTTCTACGACTACACATAACAATGAACTGAGAGTTACTCCATATAGATGACATTTACAAACTATTACAGGCCATTAATCCAGTGGATATCACACCCCTCAACAGTATCACATTAACAAAAATTGTAACAGTTAAGTACATTCATCCACAAGCATAAGGATAACCCCCACCCCACATTTAAAACAGTGCTTTGCCCCAAATGCACACAAATAGCGTAAAGTAAGATGAGAAGAAACTCCCCTCAAGTCAAGGTGGTAGGCTCATCCGCAGTCTGTGGAAGAGCATCAGCATCCATGGCATTCATTAAGACCCCCTCCGGCCTGGCGATAGCATCCTCACGAATATGGGGAGCTGTCACAGTCCTATCATCACCAACTGGAGCTGAGTCTGTAGTAGGTGGGACATCGGCCTCAGCAGGCATGGTGTGTGGGGCCTCGGGAACTACAGAAGAAGCAAAAGTGGATGGTCCAGGAGTGGACGATGCAAGCAGCTGTGAAATGTCTATATCTACACGTTGAACCAGAGCACGGAGGAGTAATGATACCTCCCTCATCATCGTGGCCTGCTCAGTCTAAACTCGGCTTAGATCCGTACGAGTCTGACTCAACTCATCCCTGGTGGCACTCAACTCTACACGAGTCGCTATCAACTCAGCCCTGTTCTCTTGCATATCAGCTTGTATCTGCTCAAACAACTGTTGAATGGTGAGCTTAAAAGACCTTCCCTTGTACGGCTCTAGAACATGAGTAACATCATATGGTCCTAGAGCTTTAGCCTCAATGTCGTCATTCTCCTTGTCCCATAGTACTCCCATCTCTTTCAAGAAAGCCAATAGGGTATTTGCAAAGAACAGCCTCCACTTGTAATTCATCCTGGTGCGCTGCATTTGGTCATGCATGATGGCTCCTAAGTTGAGCGGTATCCCCTCCAATAAAGCATACAAGACTAGTGCGCGGTGACAAGGGACATCAGTTTTATGTTGGCATGGCATCAGGCGGTTGCATATGAAATTTAGAGCCACACGTGCTAACGCACTCATGAATTCCTTGGCTAGAGAATGGTACTCCATACTCCCATGCTTCCACTTTGCATCCTTCCTGGTAGGGCATAGGACCGACCGAATGTGTGCATAATCCGGTGCTGTGCATATGGAGTCAAACCTATCTGTTAGTGTTTATGGCACCCCTAAGAAGTTATTCAGAGCTTCAGCTGAGACATTAATATCCACCCCTCGTACTCTCACAATGTTGCCCCTGGAATAACGCCAATTGGCGTAAAGCTCTCTGACGATAGTGAGGTTGGCTTTCCTGTGACCCTTCAAGATAGGTCCCCATTGTTGCACCTCTCGAATTGATTTTAGAAACTCTGGGTACTTTTTCTTAAGTGTTCTGATGTTGATCGGCTTTTCTGGAATGTACTTCTTTGAACCTAGTATCTTATTATAAGCTCGGAATGCCTTTTCATTAACAAAGTTCTTCTCCCAAGTAGCTCGGTCTATTGGTTCACCCTCATCTTCATCACTCATGTCGACATGTAGAAGGTCATTATCTGAATCGGACTCGGACTCAAATTCTGCAGTAATCTTCTGCTTTCCTTTATCAGTCGGATCACTCTGTTTGGAGGCTTTTCTCTGGTATGTCACATGTTCTCTTATCTCTATCCCTTTGCTTGGTGGATTTAATGATGTTGTTGTAATACCCTTCTTCACTGTCCTCCTGACTAATGGTTCCTCCTCTTCTTGCTCTGATTCATCAATTAACTGCCTAGTCTGCAGTTCCTTTTCTTTGTCAGTCCGCTTTCTTTTTTTTTCCTGTGGATTTGGAGTACTTGTTGCCTTTCCGGTGGGCTTTTTGGGTGGTTGCTTGTTATTATCTTTGTCTTGTTGCTTGGACTATTTGCTTGTTGCTGCCATTTCCCAGCCTCAGTACCTGCAATGCGAAGAAATCAACAATGAGCGTATAGAACAGTGAAGTTTAGCTATAAATCAGTTGCAACATCTAGCACTTCCAATCATTTGCGTAGTCGTGTCATTTATGACTGTATGAAAGTATAGCCCATGTCTTTCAGCAGGGATGTGATAACTCTTTTCAAGTTTACAAATAAGCACTTCGCGTATATAGATATCATTATGCACAACATGAGGTTTATCCGAGCGATGCTCACTAACCATGTTCAATTACACATAGCAGCTCACCCGACCCCACACTTATTCTCACGACATATCATTACGCATAGAGCTCACACAATTCATATCGACTAACACTTTACAATTCAAGATGTCTAGCATGTACATGATGTTCAATTCCCTTAGACAATCTTTCATAGGCTAAAAACATTCCGACAATCAAGACAAATGACCCTATACTTATTCACTAGCATATACCAGTGTTGCTCGGTTACTCAGACTTCACCGGCGCCTAAATTTACCTCTCGGGCAATTCGTCGAACAGGTGATATGCAACAATTGAACCTAGTTTCTTCTATCAGTGGGGTAATTCGACTAACCTCCCAAAATTAACGAGATGAAGGAAATTATAGTTTATCATCTTGCAACCATTACAACCAACAGGAATGACATCCCCAAATTATAGTTGAATCACATGTGTGACATTTAAATTGGGGAAACTTAACCTAGGGGAATTTGGGCAGGGGGTCTGTTGCTACTAGCGAGAGAGAGAGAGAGGAGAGGAGAGTGAGGAGAGTAAAGAAAAAGAAAGAATGAGGGAGATGATATATACCTGTCGCGAGAGAATAGAGGAGATGTGTTTGGTCGCAAGTGAGATGAGAGGGGCGGGTCTGGGCAGAATGCAAATTTGTGTGTAATTGTGTTTTGGCATAGGATGTGTTAAAATATAACACTTACCTGTGCATGCGAGCTTGGACGCGACGCATCCCCACTGTTTTTTTCTGAAATGGTTGGACGCAATGTGGACGCGATAGGCAGACTTCACTGCCTTGAGCAATTGGTCCGTCAAATTTTTTATGCTGAGGGGGATGCGACGCATCCACCCTGTTTTCCCTATATCTGGACCTTTTTTTTAATATATACATACAAGATCTAATTCCTAAATACAGGACTTGGGTGGCCTCCCAAGAAGCGCCTGATTTAACGTCGCGGCACGACGCAACATGTTCTTCACGCCTACACCAAATCCATCGAGGTCTTATGACGTGCAATGTCACCACCCCAATAGTGTTTTACTCTCTGGCCATTTACCAAGAATGTCGAATTGGAACTCGTATCACATAATTCCACCGCCCCATGAGGTTTTACACTAACCACTTCAAACGGACCCGACCATCGTGATTTAAGCTTTCCGGGAAAAAGCTTTAGCCTCGAATTAAACAAGAGAACCTCTTGACCTAGCTCAAACTCACGATGTTGGATATGCTTATCATGCCACCTCTTTGTCTTTTCTTTATACAATTTGGCATTTTCATACGCATGCAATCGAAATTCATCAAGCTTGTTAAGTTGTAGCAATCTCTTCTCACCGGCAAAGTCCATCTACATATTTAGCTTTTTAATCGCCCAATAGGCTTTGTGTTCAAGCTCAACAGGCAAGTGGCACGCCTTCCCATAAACCAACCTGTACGGAGAAGTACCTATGGGGGTCTTGTATGCAGTGCGATATGCCCATAATGCATCATCCAGCTTTCCGGCCCAGTCCTTTTTATTCCCACTTACTGTTTTCTCCAAAATCTGCTTTACCTCTCTGTTGGAAACTTCTACTTGACCACTCGTTTGGGGATGATAGGCAGTGGAAACCTTATGCTTAACTCCATACTTTGCCAGAACATTATTCAGCAATTTGTTACAAAAGTGAGTTCCCCCGTCACTTATCAACACTCTTAGAGTCCCAAAACGTGTGAAGATGTGCTTCTTTACAAAGCTTACCACTACCTTTGCGTCATTAGTAGGAAGAGCAATGGCTTCCACCCACTTAGAAACATAGTCGACCGCCACCAAGATGTACCTGTGCCTATTAGAATATGGAAACGGTCCCATGAAATCAATCCCCCAAACATCAAAAAGCTCTACTACCATAATATTTTGCAAGGGCATCTCGTGCTTCCGTGTGATAGTTCCGGTTCTTTGGCACCTGTCACTATTTTTAACAAAGGCATGTGCATCTTGAACAATTTTGGCCAATAGAAACCTGATTGTAGCACTTTTTGGCAGTTCTATCCCCGCCGTGATGACCTCCATAAGGCGAAGCATGGCAGTCATGCAGTATAGCATTCATCTCTTCCTCAGGAACACACCTTCACACCAACTGATCTGCGCACTGCCTATATTAGAATGGCTCATCCCACATGTAGAGTCTCACATCATGTAAGAATCTTCTTCTATTGTCAGGTGTCAATTCTAGTGGCGTTACCCCAATTGCAATAAAATTCACATAATCTGTATACCATGGGGCTTCACCTGAGGTGACTGCTAATAACTGCTCATCAGGAAATGTTTCTTTGATTGACCCTCCTTCAGCTACATGGTTCCGACTTTCTAATCTGGATAAGTGATTAGCCACTTGATTTTTTGTCCCTTTTCGATCTCGGATTTCTAAGTCAAATTCTTGCAAGAGGAGGACCCAACAAATCAGTCTTGGCTTGGCGTCTTTCTTTTCAAACAAATATCTGATAGCTGAATGATCTGTGTAAACGATGACTTTGGTTCCCACTAGATAAGATCTGAACTTATCAAATGCCCACACCACTGCAAGCAACTCCTTTTCAGTAACTGTATAATTCATCTGAGCTGGATTCATAGTTTTGCTCGCATAATAAATGAGGTGAAAGATTTTTTCTCTCCTTTGCCCCAAAACAGCTCTGATTGCCATGTCACTTGCATCGCACATCAACTCAAATGATTGCGCCCAATCTGGGCTAATGATAATTGGTGCAGTCACCAACCTTCCCTTCAGCTCCTCAAATGCTCTCAGGCATGCATCATCAAACTTGAAGGGCACATCTTTCTCAAGAAGTCTGCACAAAGGAGAAGAAATTTTCGAAAAATCTTTAATGACACGATGATAAAAACCTGCATGGCCCAAGAAACTGCGAATGCCTTTGACGGATGTCAGTGGGGGCAATTTTTCAATCGCCTCAACCTTCGCTTTGTCCACCTGCAAAACACTTTTGGACACCTTGTGCCCCAAAACTATACCTTCACGTACCATGAAATGGTACTTTTCCCAGTTTAGCACCAAGTTCGTCTCTTCACACGTAGCAAGCACTTTATCAAGGTTCATTAAACAATTATCAAAAGAACATCCAAACACAGAAAAATCATCCATGAATACTTCTACAAATCTTTCAACCATGTCAGTAAAAATAGCCATCATACACCTTTGAAAAGTCGCAGGTGCATTACAAAGACCAAAGGGCATTCTCTTGAACGCATACGTGCCATAAGGACACGTAAATGTAGTTTTCTCTTGGTCCTCTGGGGCTATAGCAATCAGATTATACTCCGAATAACCATCCAGGAAACAGTAATATTCCTGGCCAGCTAACCTATCAAGCATTTGGTCAATAAAGGGGAGGGGAAAGTGGTCTTTCCGGGTGGCATTGTTCAATTTTCTATAATCTATGCAAATTCTCCATCCAGTGACAGTTCTTGTAGGAATTAAGTCATTATTTTCATTAACTACTACAGTCATCCCCCCTTTCTTTGGCACACATTGAACGAGGCTTACCCATTTGCTATCAGAGATTGGAAATACAATACCTGCATCAAGCCACTTAATCACTTCTTTTCTTACCACCTCTTTCATGATTGGATTTAGTCGGCGTTGTTGCTCTACACTTGGCTTGTGTCCGTCTTCCATGAGGATTTTATGCATGCAGAAAGCTGGGCTAATGCCTTTAATGTCAGACATTGTCCACCCAATTGCTCGCTTGTGCCCACGTAGCACCCTCAATAGCTTTTCTTCCTGCAATTTAGACAAGTGAGAAGAAACAATAACAGGTAAAGTGTCAGAACTACCCAAATAAGCATATTGAAGGTGAGAGGGTAGGGGTTTAAGCTCCAATTTTGGAGCTTCTTCAACTGACGGCTTTGGAGGGGGGCCACTTGGCCTATTCAGGGGCTCAAACGGGTGTATTCCTTGCATGTAAGCACATAATGCATCTAGGATATGCATCATCTCCTCAACCTCATCATCAATCGTCAAGCTATCAAACAACATAAGTGCTTTTTCTAGAGAGTCGTCTAGATATACACTCGTGTCAAGAAGTTGCTCATCCACCTCCAGAACAGATATCATAGATAGCTCCTCATAGTGGCGGGGAAGTTGGATTGCTTTGTAGACATTAAAGACTGCTTCCTCGTTGTCCACCCTCATAATCATTTCCCCTTCTCTCAATTTAATTATTGCATCACCAGTAGCCAAGAGAGGTCGTCCCAATATGATTGGAACTTGTTCATCAGCCTCAAAATCTAGAATAATGAAGTCAGATGGGAAGATAAATTTCCCAATTTGCAGCAGCACGTCTTCAATCATTCCACCCCAGCATCAATCCCTGAAGATGATTTGGATTAGGAATAGGAGAACTTTGGCCCACGACTTTTGTACGCAATATATAAGCCAAAAATGCCTCTTTTAGGGCATCTAGCAGATTGGGAAGAGGAAAAAAAGCCACGACAAAGCTGGGGAACCACGGAATTCATCTTGAGTTCTTATTTTTCCTTATTTTATTGATTCTTATGCACTGTTGTGAATTATTTGATGATTGCATGAACATGAGTGGCTAAGAACCCTCTTGTTCTAGGGTCATGGGTATACATGAATGTTGATGTTTGAAGTTTAATTTGATGAAGTTGATTTTATCATATTGGGTTGTTTATTTAATTCTGTTTTTAATTATTTAATCATATTGGGTTGTTTATTTGACAAAGTCGATATATGTTGATGTTACTTTACCCATGTTTTAACCGCTTCTTGATGTTATTTGATCTTTAAAATGCCCAACATGGTTTAATTATTAGTTTTATGACTAATTGAGTTGTGTGTGGTGAATTAGGGTGTTTGGAGTGCAAAAATATGAAGAAAAGGTGCTCTAGGTAGAGGAAGAGAGATTGGATACGTCGCATCCAATCTAGAAAAAGATCAAATTTCGTGCACCCTTAGCAGTGAAGTCGGCCCATAGTATCCGCCATAGCATCCGCACTTGGGCAAAGCTGAGATGGAGGAACTAGGGTTGGATGCGTCGCATCCACCCTCGCATGCAAAGCTGAGAAATAGAGGACGAGGTGGATGCGTTGCATCCACCCTCGCAGGCAAAGCTGAAATGGAGGACGAGGTGGATGCGTCGCATCAATCCCTGAAGCCGATTTGGACTAGGAATAGGAGAGCTTTGGCCCACGACTTTTGTACGCAATATATAAACCAAAAATGCCTACTTTAGGTTATCTAACATATGGGAGAAGGGGGAAAAGCTACAACAAAGTTCTAAAACCACGGAATTCGTCTTGAGTTCCTATTCTCTCTTTCTTTTATTGATTCTTATGCACTCTTGTGAATTTTTGATGATTGCGTGAATATGAGTGGCTAAGAACCCTATTGTTCTAGGGTCATTGGTATACATGAATGTTGATGTTTGAAGTTAAATTTGATGAAGTTGATTTTATCATATTGGGTTGTTTATTTAATTCTGTTTTTAATTATTTTGCTGAGTAGCTAACAGTGAAATACTATCTACGAATCTAGAGTTGAACTCGAAAGTAGGAACTCTAGATTGCATATAGAATTAAATAGAGCAAGTTCTTAAACCCGGGCATCGGGGAAAGGATTCGCAATTGGGATAGACATATACCTAATTGCCTTGCTCGGTTGCAATACAGGAATTGTAAATGCGTTCTTGTTAAATTTAATTCCATAGACATATAGGTATTAAGTTAGCTTGAATAGGCGAGTAAAGGCTCGACAGATTCTTATGAGTAATATCAACCCTGTGAACCAACAATCCAGATAAATCAATTAATTATTTAAACTAAGAATGCAACATGATTGTTGAATAACCTGTGACCCTTGAATATTATCTCTCATTGATTGTTATTTAAAACTATTTAAGTGTTGTGTTGATTTCTAGTATTTCATTACTTGATAGTCTTTAGGTAGTAAATTAGACAATTATCTATTTTATAAGAAATCGCTTGAATCGATAAGCTATTTGAGTTTGAATTAGTCAAAAGTTAATCATAAGTCCTCATGGGAACGATACTCTATTCACTACTCTATTACTTGACGACCACGTATACTTGCGTGAGTGTGTTTGGTCCCAACAGTTTTTTGGCGCCGTTGCCAGGGACCTAGAAATTAGCTACTTGACTGAGTTAAGCTGTTATTACTTATTTGTTCAAGTTTTAATTTTCAGTTTGCCTTGTTTGTGTTAACACAGGCTCTTCTCTTGAATGCGGAGGAGTAGAAGTGCAAACAACCTACTTCCTTTTGATCCAGAAATTGAACGAACACTTCATAGAGTGAGAAAGGAAGTCGAAGCTAGAACGAGAATAGAAAGGGAGCTGGACATCGTAGTTTAACCACAGCCAATAGAGATGGCAGGTAATGAAGAGCGTCCGGAGTTGGGTCTATCTCATGAAGACCCGCAGAGGCACATTCAAAACTTCTTGGAAATTACGGATACTTACAATTATCCGAACGTTTCCAAGGACTATGCTAGGCTGACATTATTTCCCTTTTCACTGTTGGGGGAAGCTAAGGAATGGTTGCAAAAGGAGCCCGCAAACTCAATCCACACTTGGGATGATTTAGCAAGGAAATTTCTAATCAAGTTTTTCCCTACTAAGAAGACAAAATCGCTGAGAAGCCAAATTCTTGGGTTCCAACAACGGGATGGCGAGACACTTCGTCAAGATTGGGAAAGATACAAGAAGCTACTCAGAGACTGCCCGCATCATTGTCAGACTGATGAGGTATTGGGTCACACTTTTGTTAATGGGCTACACGAGGCATCAAAGATGAATCTGGATTCAGCTTGTGGGGGTAGTTGCATGGCGAGGCCGTACAGTGAAATTCAACTCTTGCTAAACAACTTCACAGCTAACGATCATAATTGGCAAGGAGATGGGGATGCAAGAAGAGCAATTAAACAGAAGTCAGTCGGGTTGATTGAGCTTGATGACTTCTCAGCTATGAGAGCAGATATTGCAAAGCTGGCAAATCAGATGAACCGAATAACAACACAACAAACGTAACATGTACAACAGATGTCTATTTGTTGTTAAATATGTGGTGACAGTCATATGAGTGACATGTGCCCCACGAATCCTGAATCTATATACTATGTGGGGCAACAAAACAGAGGTCCTATGAATCAACATGCACAATATGGGAACACTTACAATCCAAATTGGAGGAATCATCCTAACTTCTCATGGGGCGGAAATCAACAGAATCAAAATCAGTATAGGCCTCAAGGAAATTTTAATCAGCCTCAGAAGCCACCCCAACAAATAGAAGAGAGTACGAATGACTTGCTGAAAAAGTTGTTGCTAGACAATCAACAGCTCAGGACCGATTTCAGAAATCTTGAAAGGCAAATGGGGCAGTTAGCAGCAAATCAAAATACTAGACCTACAGGCTCTCTTCCCAGTGATACAGAGAAGAACCCTCAAGTTAATGTAGTTACACTTAGAAACGGGAGGGAACTAGAGGAAGTGCCAAAGAAGATAAAGGAAAAACCTATACCTGAGGGGGAGCTGACACCTAAGGCAATACACGAGTCAAAGGAAAATGATGCAAGTTCTGAGCGAATGGAGGCTACAAGGCCACCACCACCTTTCCCCCCAGAGATTGCAGAAAAAGAATGACGATCGCATGTTCAACAAATTTCTCTTTATGTTGAGTCAGGTTCAATTAAATATTCCATTAGTGGATGTACTTCGTGAAATTCCAAAGTATGCTAAGTACATAAAAGATATAGTGGCTCACAAGAGGAAATTGACTGAGTTCGAGACGGTTGCACTTACTGAGGAGTGCACATCAAGGGTCCAAAACAAGCTTCCCCAAAAGCTTAAGGATCCTGGCAGCTTCACCATTCCAGTGCGAATCGGTAATATTGATGTGGGTCGTGCTCTTTGTGATTTGGTTGCAAGCATAAATCTGATGCCTTTGTCCTTGTTTAAG
This sequence comes from Nicotiana tabacum, assembly GCF_000715075.1. Lineage (NCBI taxonomy): Eukaryota > Viridiplantae > Streptophyta > Magnoliopsida > Solanales > Solanaceae > Nicotiana > Nicotiana tabacum. The sequence goes on along the minus strand of NC_134097.1, from coordinate 11,665,148 downwards.
CAATTGGGTCTGGGAGCTCCGAGACCAACCACTGTGATGTTGCAATTAGCTGATAGGTCCATAGCCTACCCCGAAGGAGTGATTGAAGATGTGCTGCTGCAAATTGGGAAATTTATCTTCCCAGCTGACTTCATTATTCTAGATTTCGAGGCTGATGAACAAGTTCCAATCATATTGGGACGACCTCTCTTGGCTACTGGTGATGCAATAATTAAAGTGAGAGAAGGGAAAATGATTATGAGGGTGGACAATGAGGAAGCAGTCTTCAATGTCTACAAAGCAATCCAACTTCCCCGCCACTATGAGGAGCTCTCTATGATATCTGTTGTGGAGGTGGATGCGCAACTTCTCGACACGAGTGTATATCTAGACGACTCTCTATAAAAAGCAATCATGTTATTTGATAGCTTGATGATTGATGATGAGGTTGAAAAAATAATGCATATCCTAGATGCATCATGTGCTTACATGCAAGGAATACACCCATTTGAGCCCCTGAATAGGCCAAGTGGCCCCCCTCCAAAGCCGTCAATTGAAGAAGCTCCAAAATTGGAGCTTAAACTCCTTCTCCCTCACCTTCAATATGCTTATTTGGGTAGTTCTGACACTTTACCTGTTATTGTTTCTTCTCACTTGTCTAAATTGCAAGAAGAAAAGCTATTAAGGGTGCTACGTGAGCACAAGCAAGCAATTGGGTGGACAATGTCTGACATTAAAGGCATTAGTCCAGCTTTCTGCATGCACAAAATCCTCATGGAGGACGGACACAAGCCAAGTGTAGAGCATCAACGCCGACTAAATCCAATCATGAAAGAAGTGGTAAGAAAAGAAGTGATTAAGTGGCTTGATGCAGGTATTATATTTCCAATCTCTGATAGTAAATGGGTAAGCCCCGTTCAATGCGTGCCGAAGAAAGGGGGGATGACTGTAGTAGTTAATGAAAATAATGACTTAATTCCTACAAGAACTGTCACTGGATGGAGAATTTGCATAGATTATAGAAAATTGAACAATGCCACCCGGAAAGACCACTTTCCCCTTCCCTTTATTGACCAAATGCTTGATAGGTTAGCTGGCCAGGAATACTACTGTTTCCTGGACGGTTATTCGGGGTATAATCAGATTGCTATAGCCCCAGCGGACCAAGAGAAAACTACATTTACATGTCCTTATGGCACGTATGCGTTCAAGAGAATGCCCTTCGGTCTTTGAAATGCACTTGCGACTTTTCAAAGGTGTATGATGGCTATTTTTACTGACATGGTTGAAAGATTTGTAGAAGTATTCATGGACAATTTTTCTGTGTTTGGATGTTCTTTTGATAGTTGTTTGATGAACCTTGATAAAGTGCTTGCTAGGTGTGAAGAGACGAACTTGGTGCTAAACTGGGAAAAGTGCCATTTCATGGTACGTGAAGGTATAGTTTTGGGGCACAAGGTGTCAAAAGATGGTCTACAGGTGGATAAAGCAAAGGTGGAGACGATTGAAAAATTTCCCCCACTGACATCCGTCAAAGGCATTCGCAGTTTCTTGGGTCATGCATGTTTTTATCGTTGTTTCATTAAAGATTTTTCGAAAATTTCTTCTCCTTTGTGCAGGCTTCTAGAGAAAGATGTCACCTTCAAGTTTGATAATGCATGTCTGAAAGCATTTGAGGAGCTGAAGGGAAGATTAGTGACTACACCAATTATCATTGCCCCAGATTGGGCACAACCATTTGAGTTGATGTGCGATGCAAGTGACATAGCAATCGGAGCGGTTTTGGGGCAAAGGAGAGATAAAATCTTTCACTCCATTTATTATGCGAGCAAAACTATGAATCCAGCTCAGATGAATTATACAGTTACTGAAAAAGAGTTGCTTGCAGTGGTGTGGGCGTTTGACAAGTTCAGATCTTATCTAGTGGGAACCAAAGTCATTGTCTACACAGATTATTCAGCTATCAGATACTTGTTTGAAAAGAAAGACGCCAAGCCGAGGCTGATTCGTTGGGTCCTCCTCTTGCATGAATTTGACTTAGTGATCCGAGATTGAAAAGTGACAAAAAATCAAGTAGCTGATCATTTGTCCAGATTAGAAAGTCAGAACCATGTAGCTGAAGGAGGGTCAATCAAAGAAACATTTCCTGATGAGCAATTATTAGCAGTCACCTCAGGTGAAGCCCCATGGTATGCAGACTATGTGAATTTTATTGCAAGTGGGGTGACGCCACTAGAATTGACACCTGACAATAGAAGAAGATTCTTACATGATGTAAGGCTCTACATGTGGGATGAGCCATTCTTATATAGGCAGTGCGCAGATCAGTTGGTGAGAAGGTGTGTTCCTGAGGAAGAGATGAATGCTATACTGCATGACTGCCATGCTTCGCCATATGGAGGTCATCACGGCGGGGATAGAACCGCCCAAAAAGTGCTACAATCAGGTTTCTATTGACCAAAATTGTTTAAAGATGCACATGCCTTTGCTAAAAATTGTGATAGATGCCAAAGAACCGGAACTATCACGAGGAAGCACGAGATGCCCTTGCAAAATATTCTGGCAGTAGAGCTTTTTGATGTTTGGGGGATTGATTTCATGGGACCATTCCCATATTCTAATGGGCACAGGTACATCTTGGTGGCGGTCGACTATGTTTCTAAGTGGGTGGAGGCCATTGCTCTTCCTACTAATGACGCAAAGGTAGTGGTAAGCTTTGTAAAGAAGCACATCTTCACACGTTTTGGGACTCCAAGAGTGTTGATAAGCGACGGGGGAACTCACTTTTGTAACAAATTGCTGAATAATATTCTTGCAAAATATGGAGTTAAGCACAAGGTTTCCACTGCCTATCATCCCCAAACGAGTGGTCAAGTAGAAGTTTCCAACAGAGAGGTAAAGCAGATTTTGGAAAAAACAGTAAGTGGGAATAGAAAGGACTGGGCCAGGAAGCTGGATGACGCATTATGGGCGTATCGCACTGCATACAAGACCCCCATAGGTACTTCTCCGTATAGGTTGGTTTATGGAAAGGCATGCCATTTGCCCATCGAGCTTGAACACAAAGCATATTGCGCGATTAAAAAGCTAAATATAGAGATGGACTTGGCCGGTGAGAAGAGATTGCTACAACTCAACGAGCTTGATGAGTTTCGATTGCATGCGAATGAAAATGCCAAATTGTATAAAGAAAAGACCAAAAGGTGGCATGATAAGCACATCCAACATCGTGAGTTTGAGCCAGGTCAAGAAGTTCTCTTGTTTAATTCAAGGCTAAAGCTTTTTCCAGGAAAGCTTAAATCTCGATGGTCGGGTCCGTTTGAAGTGGTTAGTGTGAAACCTCATGGTGCGGTAGAATTGCGTGATACGGGTTCCAATGCGACATTCTTGGTAAATGGCCAGAGAGTAAAACACTATTGGGGTGGTGACATTGCACGTCACAAGACCTCGATGGATTTAGTGGAGGCATGAAGAACGTGTTGCGTCGTGCCGCGACATTAAATCAGGCGCTTCTTGGGAGGCCACCCAAGTTAGTTAGTTCATTGTTTTGTAGGAATTAGATCTTGTATGTATAAAAAAAAAAAACTCGGTCTAGATATGGGAAAACGAGGCGGATGCGTCGCATCCCCCTCAGCATGAAAAAGATTGACGGACCAATTGCTCAAGGCAGTGAAGTCTGTCTATCGCGTTCGCATCGCATCCAACCAATTTTTGGACAAAGCAGAGGGGATGCGTCGCGTCCAAGCTCGCACGCACAGGTAAGTGCTATATTTTAACACATCTTAGGCCAAAAACAAAATTCAAACATAAAAACAAACACGACACCCTAACATAAAAAGCCCGTTTTCCTCGTTCTTTCTTTAATCCCAATTGCGACGCATCCAAACGCGACAGGTACGCATCATCTTCTTCGTTCTTTATTTTTCTTCTCTCCTAATTCTCCTCTCTTCCCTCTCTCAATGGTAGCAACAAGTTAGGTTTTGCCAATTTCAAATATCACACATGTGATTAAGAGAGGAACTGAAAAGGCCTAAGGTTTAGGGCTGTCGTTCTTGTTAGTTGTAATAGTTGCGAGATGATAAACTATAATTCCCTTCATCTCGTTAATTTTGGGAGGGTAGTCGCATTACCCAACTGATAGAATGAACTAGGCACAACTGTTGCATATCACATGTTCGACGAATTGACCGTGAGGTAAATTTAGGCGCCGGTGAAGTCTGAGTAACCGAGCAACATTGGTATATGCTTGTGAATAAGTGTGAGGTCGTTTGTGTTGATTGTGTACAGCAATGTTTTGAGCCTATGATATATTGTCTAAATGAATTGAACATCCAGCACATGCTAGACATCTTGAATCATAAAGTGTTACTCGATTTACATTGTGTGAGCGCTATGCGTAATGATATGTCGTGAGAATAAGTGTGGGGTCGAGTGAGGTACTATGTGAAATTGAACATGGTTAGTGAGCATCGCTCGGATAAACCTCATGTTGGGCATAATGATATCTATATAGCGCAATGCTTATTTGTAAAGTTGAAGAGAGTTATCACATCCCTGCTGAAAGCCATGAGCTATAGTTTCATGAAGTATTGAATGGCATGACTCTGCGAATAATTGGAAGTGCAAGCTGTTGCAACTGCTTTAGAGCTGAACTTCACTGTTTTATACGCTAATTGTTGATTTCTTTGCATTGCAGGTACTTAGGTTCGTAAAATGGCAGCAACGAGTAAACCGTCCAAGCAACAAGACAAAGATAATAACAAGCAACCGCCCAAAAAGCCTACTGAAAAGGCAGCAGGTGCCCCAAATCCACAGAAAAAAAGGAAGCAGACGGAGAAGGAAAAGGAACTGCAGCCTAGGCAGTTAAGTGATGATTCAGAGCAAGAAGAAGAGGAACCATTAGTCAGGAGGACAGTGAAGAAGGGTATTACAAAAACATCATTAAATCCACCAAGCAAAGGGATAGAGATAAGAGAGCCTGTGACATACCAGAGAAAAGCCTCCAAAAAGAGTGATCGGACTGATAAAGGAAAGGAGAAGATTACTGCAGAATCTGAGTTCGAATCCGATTCGGATAATGACCTTCTACATGTCGACATGAGTGATGAAGATGAGGGTGAACCCATAGACCGAGTTGCTTGGGAAAAGAACTTTGTTAATGAGAAGGCATTCTGAGCCTATAATAAGATACTGGGTTCAAAGAAGTACATTCCAGAAAAGCCGATCAACATCGGAACACTTAAGAAAAAGTACCCAAAGTTTCTAAAATCAATTCGCGAGGTGCAACAATGGGGACCCATCTTGAAGGGTCACGGCAAAGCCAACCTCACTATTGTTAGAGAGCTTTACGCCAATTAGCGTCACGCCAGGGGCAACATTGTGAGAGTAAGAGGGGTAGATATTAATGTGTTAGCTGAAGCTCTGAATAATTTCATAGGGTTTCCACACACACTAACAGATAGGTTTGACTCCATATGCAAAACACCAGATTATGCACACATTAAGTCTGTCCTATGCCCTACCAGGAAGGATGCAGATTGGAAGCATGGGAGTATGGAGTACCATTCTATAGCCAAGGAATTCATGAGTGCGTTAGCACGTGTGGCTCTAAATTTCATATGCAACCGCCTGATGCCATGCCAACACAAAACTGATGTCCCTCGTCACCGCGCACTAGTATTGTATGCTTTATTGGAGGGGATACCGCTCAACTTAGGAGCCATCATGCATGATCAAATGCAGCGCACCAGGATGAATTACAAGTGGAGGCTGTTCTTTGCAAATACCCTATCGGCTTTCTTGACAGAGATGGGAGTACTATGGGACAAGGAGAATGACGACATTGAGGCTACAGCTCCAGGACCATACGATGTCACTCATGTTCTAGAGCCGAACAAGGGAAGGTCTTCTAAGCTCACCATTCAACAGTTATTTGAGCAGATGCAAGCAGATATGCAAGAGAGCAGGGCTGAGTTGATAGCGACTCGTGTCGAGTTGAGTGCCACCAGGGATGAGTTGAGTCAGACTCATGCGGATCTAAGCTGAGTCCAGACTGAGCAGGCCACGATGATGAGGGAGATACCATTACTCCTCAGAGCTCTGGTTCAACGTGTAGATATAGACATCTCACAGCTGATTGCATCGTCCACTGCCGGACCATCCACTCATGTTCCTCCTATAGTCCCTGAGGCTCCACACACCAGGCCTACTGAGGTCGCTGTACCACCTGCTACAGTATCAGCTCCAGTTGGTGATGATAGGACAATGACAGCTCTCCCTATGCGTGAGGATGATGTCGCAAGGCCGGAGGGGGTCCTGATGAATGCCATGGATGCAGATGCTCTTCCACAGACTGCGGATGAGCCTTCCACCTTGACTTGAGGGAGTTTCTTCTCACCCTACTTTACCTTATTTGTGTGCATTGGGGACAACGCACAGTTCTAAGTGTGGGGTGGGGGTTATTCATATTTGTTTGTATGGATGAATGTACTAAACTGTTACAATTTGACTGTTGGGGGCTGTAACATTCACTGGATTAATGGCATATAATAGCAGTAAATTCATCTATATGGAGTAACTCTCAGTTGATTCTTGAAAGTATTAAGTTGATTTTTAAAATAAATAAAAAAATAAATAAATAAAAAAAATAAAAAAAATAAAAAAATAAAAAAAGATTTAGAGTAGTAGCCTTGAGTAATTAGTAAAATTTTTTGTGTAGGTAGTAATAATCCCCTATGGTTTTTCTTTGTGCATCGGTTCTTTTCCATGGGATGTATTTTGAACCGAGTAGTAAATTTTTTCTTTTAGAATAGATTAGAGTTAGAAAATAAATGGAGGAAGAAATATGAGATTCCTAGGGGGCTCTTGACTTGTTTGATAGTAGCGTATTCAGGCTTTGGCATATGTAGTGCCTTTCCTATGTTTTGAAATTGATCATGAAGCCTTCATATATTGGACAACATGTTTGTGACACCTATGTCTCGTTTACATGACTTATGTTCACTTTGCGCTTAATGCTTAATATCTCGTGGCTCCGTGAATACTTGCATTATTTGAGAGTCGAAATGGGACCGTCCTTAGTGAGTCATGTGCCATGTGTGATGAGTTTTTTGTGTAGTCCATGTATTGTACTTGTGTCTAGAACTTGCCCGGTATGTGAGTTGAAGCGGAATTTGAGGTGATGCTCGGTTTGAAAAATGATTTTAGGCTTTCTTTGATTTTTTTGAGCTTATTGCTTATCACAAATAAAATTTATCCCTAGTTAACCATTTTGAGCCTAGTGACTTTTATTTGGTACCCACATTACAAGCCTATACCCTTTTTATTCTTAATTGACATTGTTTTGATCCTTTTACCTCTTAAAGCACTTTAATTATTAGATGAGTGCTAAAAGAAGTAAAAAGGGACTAAGTGTGGGGTGACTTTTGAGTGGAACCAATGAAAGAAAGAAAGATGCACTTGTTTTGTAAAATACTACACCACTAGCGGAATTTGAAAAAGAAAAAAAAGAAAAAAAAGAAAAAAAAAAGAAGGAAAAATAGAAATGAATAAATTGTTGTCTTGTTCTTGCTAGTAGGTATGAACTAAAGTAGTGCTTAAAGAAAAAGAGACTGTTTTGGGGGTGATATTGTTTGTGAAATTGAAGTGGTGTTGAAGAAAATACGCTTAAGGTAATTTTGTGATGTATTAAAGTGCTTAGGAGAGTGAGTCACTATTCCTTAAATATATCCAACCCATCCCTTAGCCCACAGTACAACCATGAAAAAGTCCTAATTGATTTTAGATCGAGCGAGCTTACATTAGTAGAGATTTACATTAAGGGCAAGCCTATGGTACCAATTTCATGCATGTGACTTCTTTGTGAGAGTGAGCGATTTTCTTTGATATATGTGAGTCATTAAAATATATTTGATCATGAGATTCGAATGTGTGGATTGAACTCGCTCTCTTGTTCTTGTTGTGAGGGCACATGGTTTCACGAGGGATAGGTAACGTTATTAGACTTCTCTATGATGTTGGGTGTTCAAGCCATGAGTGCATAGTGACATTAAGTCAGTTTTTGAGGGTAGGGTTGTTGTGAGCATGTTGTCTTTGTTCGAATATGTTTAAAGAAGGGCATAAGTAAAGGGAAGTGTATGTGATGCATAGTCTAGAGCCTAATTGTTGCAAATAACCATGGTCATAGGTGCAGTGTGCTTTGAATGATAAGAGCTTAATTTTGTTTCGTCTACTATAGGATGGTTTGTTCGAGGACGAACAAAGGTTTAAGTGTGGGGTAGTGATGTTTGGCATATTTCGATATGTGTTGATATTACTTTACCCATGTTTTAACCGCTTCTTGATGTTATTTGATCTTTAAAATGCCCAACATGGTTTAATTATTGATTTTATGACTAATTGAGTTGTGTGTGGTGAATTAGGGTGTTTGGAGTGCAAAAATATGAATAAATGGTGCTCTAGGTAGAGGAAGAGAGATTGGATGCGTCGCATCCAATCTAGAAAAAGATCAGATTTCGTGCACCCTTAGCAGTGAAGTCGGCCCATAGCATCTGCCATAGCATCCGCACCTGGGCAAGGCTGAGATGGAGGAACTAGGGTTGGATGCGTCGCATCCACCCTTGCATGCAAAGCTGAGAAATAGAGGACGAGGTGGATGCGTCGCATCCACCCTCGCAGGCAAAGCTGAAATGGAGGATGAGATGGATGCGTTGCATCCACCTTAGCATCAATCCCTGAAGCCGATTTGGACTAGGAATAGAATAGCTTTGGCCCACGACTTTTGTACGCAATATATAAGCCAAAAATGCCTCCTTTAGGTTATCTAACATATGGGAGAAGGGCAAAAAGCTACAACAAAGTTCTAAAATCACGGAATTCGTCTTGAGTTCCTATTCTCTCTTTCTTTTATTGATTCTTATGCACTCTTGTGAATTTTTGATGATTGCCTGAATATGAGTGGCTAAGAACCCTATTGTTCTAGGGTCATGGGTATACATGAATGTTGATGTTTGAAGATTAATTTGACGAAGTTGATTTTATCATATTGGGTTGTTTATTTAATTCTGTTTTTAATTATTTTGCTGAGTAGCTAACAGTGAAATACTATCTACGAATCTAGAGTTGCACTCGAAAGTGGGAACTCTAGATTGCATATAGAATTAAATAGAGCAAGTTCTTAAACCCGGGCATCGGGGAAATGATTCGCAATTGGGATAGACATATACCTAATTGCCTTGCTCGGTTGCAATACAGGAATTGTAAATGCGTTCTTGTTAAATTTAATTCCATAGACATATAGGTATTAAGTTAGCTTGAATAGGCGAGTAAGGGCTCGACATATTCTTATGAGTAATATCAACCCTGTGAACCAACAATCCAGATAAATCAATTAATTATTTTAAGCTAAGAATGCAACATGATTGTTGAATAACCCGTGACCCTGGAATATTATCTCTCATTGATTGTTATTTAAAACTATTTAAGTGTTGTGTTGATTTCTAGTATTTCATTACTTGATAGTCTTTAGGTAGTAAATTAGACAATTATCTATTTTATAAGAAATCACTTGAATCGATAAGCTATTTGAGTTTGAATTAGTCAAAAGTTAATCATAAGTCCTCGTGGGAACGATACTCTATTCACTACTCTATTACTTGACGACCACGTATACTTGCGTGAGTGTGTTTGGTCCCAATAATGATTTGGATTAGGAATAGGAGAACTTTGGCCCACGACTTTTGTACGCAATATATAAGCCAAAAACGCCTCTTTTAGGGCATCTAGCAGATTGGGAAGAGGGAAAAAAGCCACGACAAAGCTGGGGAACCACGGAATTCATCTTGAGTTCTTATTTTTCCTTCTTTTATTGATTCTTATGCACTCTTGTGAATTATTTGATGATTGCATGAACATGAGTGGCTAAGAACGCTCTTGTTCTAGGGTCATGGGTATACATGAATGTTGATATTTGAAGTTTAATTTGACGAAGTTGATTTTATCATATTGGGTTGTTTATTTAATTCTGTTTTTAATTAATTTGCTAAGTAGCTAACAGTGAATTACTATCTACGAATCTAGAGTTGAACTCGAAAGTGGAAATTCTAGATTGCATATAGAAATAAATAGAGCAAGTTCTTGAACCCGGACATCGGGGAACATATTCGCAATTAGGATAGAATTATACCTAATTGTCTTGCTCGGTTGAAATAAAGGAAGTGTAAATGCATTCTTGTTAATCTTAATTCCATAGACATATAGGCATTAAGTTAGCTTGAATAGGCGAGTAAGAACTTGACAGATTCTTATGAGTAATATCAACCCTGTCAATCAACAATCCAGATAAATCAATTAGTTATTTTAAGCTAAGAATGCAACATGATTGTTAGAATACCCGTGACCCTGGAATATTATCTCCTATTGATTGTTATTCGAAATCATTTAAGTGTTGTGGTTGATCTTTAGTATTTCATTACTTGATAGTTTTTAGATAGTAAATTAGAAAATTATCTATTTTGTGAGAAACCGCTTGAAACGATAAGTTATTTGAGTTTGAGTTAGTCAAAAGTTAATCATAAGTCTTCGTGGGAACGATACTCTACTCATTACTATATTACTTGACGATCACGTATACTTGCAGCAGCACATCTTCAATCACTCCTTCATGGTAGGCTATGGACCTATCAGCTAATTGCAACATCACAGTGGTTGGTCTTGGAGCTGCCAGACCGAATTGTTTAAACAAGGACAATGGCATCAGATTTATGCTCGCACCAAAATCACAAAGAGCACGACCCACATCAATATTACCGATTCACATTAGAATGGTGAAGCTGCCAAGATCCTTAAGCTTTTGAGGAAGCTTGTTCTGGACCCTTGAAGTGCACTCCTCAGTAAGTGCAACTGTCTCGAACTCAGTCAATTTCCTCTTGTGAGCCACTATATCTTTTATGTACTTAGCATACTTTGGAATTTCACGAAGTACATCCACTAACAGAATATTTAATTGAACCTGACTCAACATAGAGAGAAATTTGGTGAACATGCGATCATCATTCTTTTTCTGCAATCTCTGGGGGAAAGGTGGTGGTGGCCTTGCAGCCTCCATTCGCTCTGAACTTGCATCATTTTTCTTTGACTCGTGTATTGCCTTAGGGGTGAGCTCCCCCTCAGGTATAGGTTTGTCCTTTCTCTTCTTTGGCACTTCCTCTAGTTCTCTCCCGTTTCTGAGTGTAACTGCATTAACTTGAGGGTTCTTCTCTGTATCACTGGGAAGAGAGCCTGTAGTTCTAGTATTTTAATTTGCTGCCAACTGCCCCATTTGCCTCTCAAGATTTCTGAAATCGGTCCTGAGCTGTTGATTGTCAAGTAACAACTTTTTTAGCAAGTCATTCGTACTCTCTTCTGTTTGTTAGGATGGCTTCTGAGGCTGACTGAAATTTCCTTGAGGCCTATACTGATTCTGATTCTGTTGATTTCCGCTCCATGAGAAGTTAGGATGATTCCTCCAATTTGGATTGTAAGTGTTCCCATATTGTGCATACTGATTCATCAGACCTCTATTTTGTTTCCCCACATAGTATATAGATTCCGGATTCGCGGGGCACATGTCACTCATATGACGGTCACCACATAGTTCGCAGCAAATAGACATTTGCTGTACATACTGCATCTGTTGTGTTTGTTGCATTGTCATTCTGTTCATCTGATTTGCCAGCTTTGCAATATCTGCTCTCATGGCTGAGACGTCATCAAGCTCAATCACCCCGGCTGCCTTCTGTTTAATTGCTCTTCTTGCATCCCCATCTCCTTGCCAATTATGGTCATTAGTAGTGCAGTTATTTAGCAAGAGTTGTATTTCACTATACGGCCTTGCCATGCAACTACCCCCACAAGCTAAATAAAGATTCATCTTTGATGCCTCGTCTAGCCCATCAACAAAAGTGTGACCCAATACCTCATCAGTCTGACAATGATGTGGGCAGTCTCTGAGTAACTTCTTGTATCTTTCCCAAGCTTGACGGAGTGTCTCGCCATCCCGTTGTTGGAACCCAAGAACTTGATTAGGAATTTCCTTGTTAAATCATCCCATGTGTGAATTGAGTTCGCAGGCTCCTTTTGCAACCATTCCTTAGCTTCCCCCAACAATGAAAAGGGAAATAGTATCAACCTGACATAGTCCTTGGTAACGTTCGGATAATTGTAAGTGTCCGTAATTTCCAAGAAGTTCTGAATGTGCCTCTGCGGGTCTTCATGAGATAGACCCACGTATTGCCCTGTGGACTGAATCAGCTGTACCATGTACTGTTTGAGTTCAAAATGCCCCGTGATATCAGGCTTTACGATAGCCTGAGTCATATTAGCAAGATTGGGCCTTACGGCTTCTATCACCGGACGCTCCTCATTATCTGCCATCTCTATTAGCTGTGGTTGAACTACGATGTCCAACTCTCTTTATATTCTCGTTCTAGCTTCGACTTACCCCCTCACTCTATGAAGTGTTCGTTCAATCTCTGGATAAAAAAGAAGGAGGTTGTTTGCACTTCTACTCCTCCGCATTCAAGAGAAGAACTTGCGTTAACACAAACAAGGCAAACTGAAAATTATACGTGAACTAATAAGTAATAAAAGCTTAACTCAGTCAAGTAGCAAATTTCTAAGTCCCCGGCAACGACGCCAAAAACTTGTTGCGACCAAACACACTCACGCAAGTATACGTGATCGTCAAGTAATATAGTAATGAGTAGAGTATCATTCCCACGAAGACTTATGATTAACTTTTGACTAACTCAAACTCAAATAACTTATCGTTTCAAGTGGTTTCTCACAAAATAGATAATTTTCTAATTTACTATCTAAAAACTATCAAGTAATGAAATACTAAAGATCAACCACAACACTTAAATGATTTCGAATAACAATCAATAGGAGATAATATTCCAGGGTCACGGGTATTCTAACAATCATATTGCATTCTTAGCTTAAAATAACTAATTGATTTATCTGGATTGTTGATTGACAAGGCTGATATTACTCATAAGAATCTGTCGAGTTCTTACTCACCTATTCAAGCTAACTTAATGCCTATATGTCTATGGAATTAAGATTAACAAGAATGCATTTACACTTCCTTTATTTCAACCGAGCAAGACAATTAGGTATATTTCTATCCGAATTGCGAATCTGTTCCCCGATATTCGGGTTCAAGAACTTGCTCTATTTAATTCTATATGCAATCTAGAATTCCCACTTTCGAGTTCAACTCTAGATTCGTAGATAGTAATTCACTGTTAGCTACTCAGCAAATTAATTAAAAATAGAATTAAATAAACAACCCAATATGATAAAATCAACTTCGTCAAATTAAACTTCAAACATCAACATTCATGTATACCCATGACCCTAGAACAAGAGGGTTCTTAGCCACTCATGTTCATGCAATCATCAAATAATTCACAAGAGTGCATAAAAATCAATAAAAGAAGGAAAAATAAGAACTCAAGATGAATTCTGTGGTTCCCCAGCTTTGTCGTGGCTTTTTTTCCTCTTCCCAATCTGCTAGATGCCCTAAAAGAGGCATTTTTGTCTTATATATTGCGTACAAAAGTCGTGGGCCAAAGTTCTCCTATTCCTAATCCAAATCAGCTTCAGGGATTGATGCTGGGGTGGATGTGTCACATCCACCTCGTCCTCCACTTCCCAGCTTCGCATGCTAGGGTGGATGCATCGCATCCACCCTTTGTTCTTCCATCTCAGCTTTTCCCAGGTGCGGATGCTAAGGCGGATGCTATGGGCCGACTTCACTGCTAAGGGTGCACGAAATCTGATTTTTTTCTAGATTGGATGCGACGCATCCAACCCCTCTTCCTCTACCTAGAGCACCTTTTCTTCATATTTTTGCACTCCAAACACCCTAAATCAACACACACAACTCAATTAGTCATAAAACCAATAATTAAACCATGTTGGACATTTTAAAGCTCAAATAGCATCAAAAAGTGGTTAAAACATGGGTAAAGTAACATCAACACATATCGAAATATGCCCAACATCAAATATAAAATAACCTTTCTAAAGCCTAATTAACAGAAATATAAAAGTGGCCGGTAGACGTTATTTTGGCTGAAAAAGTGACGTATGGAGTTGGATTAATTAGTAGATTTATGGAGTCTCCACATCAATCCCACTTGCAAACAACTAAGACAATTTTGAGGTTTATTTAAAGTACACACTCTAATGATATATTTTATTCAGGTTGGATTTATATATAGTGATTGGACTGGTTGTATGTCACGACCCGAAATTCCCACCTTCGGACCGTGATGGCGCCTAATATTTCACTTGCTAGGCAAGCCAACGTTAGAATAACATTATCCATTTTTTTAAAACAATTTTAAATTTATTAATAACAAGGAAACAAATGCGGAAGAAATTTTGAAATAATCCATAATAATAACGGTGTCTAAATACCATCCCAGAATTTGTGTCACAAGTGCACGAGCTTCTAGAATAAATACAAATAAAGGTCTGAATAAAATAAAGCTGTCTGAAAATAAACACACAGCTAAAGTACAATAGACGGGGACTTCAGAACTGCGGACGCCATGCAGTTATACCTCAAGTCTCCTCTAATAGCTGAAATCTGAGCAAGTCTATGGTACGCCGCTGGGACCAACTCCAAAATCTGCACAATATGTGCAGAGTGTAGTATCAGTACAACCGACCCTATGTACTGGTAAGTGTTGAGCCTAACCTCGACGAAGTAGTGACTAGGATAAGGCGGTTCACTTACATTAACCTGTACGCAATATTAGTAACAACAACAATAATAGAAATAAATCAGGTAATTCGTTTATAATAATTGAAGGCAACTCAGCAGTCATAACCAATTATCATTTCCATTAATTCTATTGCAGCGTGCAACCCGCTCTCACAATATATCCATTTTTAATCAAGTCTGTCATATATTTCTTTTAAATAAGTCTGTTGCGGCGTGCAATCCGATCCCCCAATATTGACTTTTCATTAAGTCCATTGCTGCGTGCAATCCGATCCCCCAATATTGACTTTTTAACAAGTCTGTTGCGGCGTGCAACCCGATCCTCCAATATTAACTTTTTAACAAGTCTGTTGCGGCGTGCAACCCGATCCTCCAATATTAACTTTTAATAAGTCTGTTGCGGCGTGCAACCCGATCCTCCAATATTAACTTTTTAACAAGTCTATTGCGGCGTGCAACCTGATCCTCCAATATTTCTATTTCAATCAATTCTTATAGAAGAAATTCCCCAATAAACGCAATAATTAATATAAAATCACAAGACAACAAGCATACAACAATTATAATTTAATTATGAAACAAACAATGACAATTAACAATTTATTATAGAAATCAGGGAGAAAATAGGTTGTTTAATATTTGATATGCTAAATGTCAAATAACAATTAAAACACATAATTCAAATAGCATGTAACAATTAATGCAGGAATTCAAGAATTAATATTTTGACAAAGAATAAGAGAGAAACAATTATTATAGTAATTAATTTATGATTAAAAATAATTTATGATTTTTCAAGTAAGCAGGCAAATAATTAATTTGACGACGTATAGACACTCGTCACCTCACCTATACGTCATTCACATGCAATTCACATAACAAATAATTTAAGGGTTCTATTCTCTCAAGTCAAGGTTAACTCCGACACTTACCTCGCTTTGCAAATTCCAATCAATTATTCAACCACAACTTTTCCTCTTAAATTTGCCTCCGAAAGCTTCAAATCTGTTCAATATATTCAATACTAATCATAGGAATTAATTCCATATGAATTTACAAATTTTTCAGATAAAAATCCAAAATTCATTAAAATATTCGGCAGTTTGACCCACGTCTCAAATCCCGGAAAAACTCACGAAATCCGTACACCCGTTCCGATACGAGTTCAACCATACCAAATTTGTCCAATTCCGATATCAAATGGACCTTCAAATATTAAATTTTCGTTTTTGGAAGATTTTATAAAAATCTGATTTTTCTTCCATAAATTCACGGATTCATGATATAAATGAGTATGAAATCATGAAATATAATCAATATAGGATAAGGAACACTTACCCCAATGTTTTCCCGTAAAAATCGCCCAAAACTCGCGTTACCCGAGCTCAAAAATGGGAAAGAATTGAAAATGGGTCGAAATCCCATTTACAGAACTTAAGTTCTGTTTCTGGGATTTTTACCTTTCGCGAACGTGGTCAGTGCCTCGCGTTCGCGAAGCACAATTATGTGCTGTCAAATTTTACTCTTCGCGAATGCGAGGGCTACTTCGCGAACGCGATGCATGCCTGGCTTGGCCTTCGTGAATGCGAAGGCTAATCTTCCTGGCCAGTCTCTTTCCCTTCGCGAACGCGAGGCTTCTATCGCGAAGGCGAAGCTTTGAACCTCAAGCCTTCGCGAACGTGGTCACTATGTCACGAACGCGAAGCACAAAACGTGCCAGCCACATTTGCTCTTCGCATTCGCGAGAGTACCTTCGCAAACGCAAAGAAGGACACACCAGAAGCCTGAAGTCTGCAGAAAACCAGATTTACTAAGTTCGAAATCATCTCGTAGCTTATCCGAAACTCACCCAAGCCCTCGAGGCTCCAAAACAAACATGCACACAGGTTCTAAAATATCATACAAACTTGCTCGCGCGATCGAATCGCCAAAATAACACCTAGAACTACGAATCGGACACCAAATCAAAGGAAGTTTTTAAGAAAACTTTAAAACTTATATTTTACAACCGGACGTCCGAATCACGTCAAATCAACTCCGATTCTCACCCAAATTTGGTAGACAAGTCATAAATATTATAGTGGACCTATATCGGGCTCCGGAACTAAAATAAGGACATGAGGTCAATAAATCTAACATCAGTAATTTCTTAGAAATCATTAAGCTTTCAAGCTTTTAATGTTTCATCAAAATTTCATAACTCGGGCTAGGGACCTCGAAATTAGATTCTGGGCATACGCCCAAGTCCCAAATTACGATACGGACCTACCGGAATTGTCAAAACAGTGATCCGGGTCCGTTTGCTAAAAATATTGACCATAGTCAACTCGGTTGAGTTTTAAAGCTCTATTTCACATTTAAATCTATTTTTCACATGAAAACTTTCCGAAAAATTTTACGGACTATGCACGCAAGTCGAGGAATGATAAATGATACTTTTCGAGGTCTTAGAATATAGAATTACTTATTAAATTTAAAGATGACATTTTGGGTCATCACATGGTACAACACAAAGAAAAAGTACTTATAGTAATACACTTATTTGGAATCTGATGTATTTTTTTGGTCTTTAAAAAGGCAACACGTTTGTTGCTTCGTCAACAGCAAGACATGGCGGCAACAAGCAGTGGTAAACAAGCATTATGGTTAAGAAGAATGCTTGAATTTCTTCAACAAAGGCAAGATAGTCCTACAAAAATATTTTGTGATAGCAAGTCTATATTGAGTTAACAAAGAATCTGATTTTACACGGGCGTATCAAACAGATTGACATCAAATTTTACTTCATTCGTGACTTGGTTCGAGACAAGAAGATAGTTTTTGATTATTAGAATACTGAAGAGCAAGTTGCTGATGTTTTCACAAAAGCCGCCAAATTGAAGTTGTTCATAAGTTGAAGAAGATATTGGGCATGATCAAATTTGAATATCTTAGTTTAAGGAAGGCTATGTAATTTGATCATGCCTAATATCATAATCCTCCCTTGATTCACCATTTCAATATCAAAATCATATATAAAATCAGTTGCGTCGTAGAACCCGATCCCACCATATCAATATCAATGTCACGACCCAAATCGGAAGGCTGTGATGGGCACCCGGTGCCTTACTCAACCGAGAACCAACATAGTGTATCTTTCTTATTACACCATCATGGGTAAATGAGCTAGAATGGCCGTCATAAGATAACCAGAATAAAATATAAGGGAATACTAGACATAGGACGACCCAACATGAGATAGAAATTTATACATGTGACATACGGGCCTATAAGGCCGACATGATCAATTGTAGACTCAAACCAAAGGCCGACAAGGCCATACAAGTATCTATATACATGACATCTATCTACAAGCCTCTAAGAGTATATAAATATCATAAAGGTCGGGACAGGGCCCCTATATACTAATCAATACATGTCCAAATCATACTGACCAAAGCGGCAACTCCGGAGCAAGTGGAGTGCACCAACACCTTCCGCTGAGCTGATAGCTTAATAAGAGGATTGTCAACCGGTCTATCGGGACTTGCGGGCATGAAATGTAGCGTCCCCAGGCAAACAAAGCGTCAGTATAAATAAAGTACCGAGTATGTAAGGCATAAAAAATAGCATGAAAAAGACATGAACAAAACATGGAGTAAAGGACTCAACCTGTAAGTCTGAATAGCTCTGTGAACCATAAAACAATTATAATGTCATGCATATGCATATAAATGTCTTATCATGTATAGGTATATGCGTACATAACATCATCAAGACTCTGAGGGCATCCCATCATATCATCTCGGCCTCTGCAGGTGAAATCGTCAACGTATACCAGCTGATCAGGTGGTGGTGCGTATATAATACCGTAACCTTTCCCCATACCTCATATACATATAATATACACGTATATAACGCCATCAGGCCATGAGTCAATGTACATGTATAAATGAATGCAATGTATAAGAAATAAGTCAATAAGATCTCTCGGGATGTTATAAGATCAATATGCCTTCGGTTAATATCATGAAATAAACTTTATCAACTTACATATTTTCTGAGACCCATGAACAGACGATATAATAATAGGATACTTGGGGATCAAGAACATAGGCACCCCTAGTATTTCTAAGAATAGAGTCATTTGTGAAAGTTCCGCGTTTGCTCGTTTCTTTTATATCATATGGATAATACCAAAAGGAAAGAAGGGATAGCCTTAGCATACCTCGCGTCGTCAACAATATCGAACAACAAACTCATCATAACTAGTACACCAATCCTATAACAAAGGAATGCATATGTGAACTTAGATGACGCTAGTATATCACTTACATCAAACGATAATTCGGTTCAGAATTGGAATGGACAACATTTCCCTTATTCTTTAACAACCACAACTACAACCTTTTTTAACTCATTTAAACTCAAATCATCAACACCTAAGATTATACACCAACACAACCCAATATATGCTTCTTATACGGTACCTTATACACTTCCTTCTTCCAACTTCAAGAAGCATATCAATAATAACACAACAACAACCTCAAGAACATGTAGGAGAGATGAAATCTTACCTTAATAAACTAGGACCTGCCAATTATGCTCCAAACAATCATACCATAAGCAACTACGACAAGCTAAACTATGGGAGATGAAGGATAGATTCTCTATTCTGGTTTTTCTGCCCACGTTTTGCCCCATCAAAAGATAGAAGTTTTTTGAAATAAAATCCCAAAATTGCCTCTCAATCTCTCACGTTTTTGTGCTTTTAAGGCTAGGTGGTGATGCTTGTTAATAATATACATATACTGAGATGAAACTTAGAAGTTTATTAATACTTAGTGGGTTGTGGTGCCCATATATAATCATTTAATAAGAAAAATATCACGACCCGAAATTCACCTTCAGGATCGTCATGGCGCCAAACATTTCACTTGCTAGGCAAGCCAACGTTAAAATAATCTTAACTATTTTAAAGCAATTTTAATTAAATAGAAGTTAAATTACTGAAATAAAGTGCGAAAGACCATAAATACCAAATTATCAAAATACATCCTCGAATCTGGTGTCACAAGTGCACGAGCTATTATGATAATACAAATAAAGGTCTGAATAAAATTCAAGTTGTTTGAAAGATAAGACACAGCTAAGATAAGATAGAAGGGGACTTCAGAACTGCGGACGCTGTGCAGTTACACCTCAAGGCTCATCTGGGTAGTTGAATCCGAGCAAGTCTATGGTACGTCGCTGGGACTAACTCCAAAATCTGCACAATAAGTGCAGAGTGTAGTATCAGTACAACCGGCCCCATATACTGGTAAGTGCCGAGCCTAACCTCGACGAAGTAATGACGAGGCTATGACAAGACACGTATGTAAACTACCTGTTCAAGTATATACAAATACAAATAACAATAGTACAATAAATAACAATTTATAAATTGGGAGGGAACATGTGAAGGGGAATGATATAATAATTTCAGCAAGAGAAGTATCACTTAGCATCCATTTAATTTATCAATAATAAAATGAGCAATTGATAATATGAAAAGGGCACGGCACAACCCTTCGTGCTTTTACTCTCATTTGGCATGTCATCACCCTTTGTGCTTTTACTCTTTCTGAAAATGACATGGCATCCCCCTTCGTGCTTTTACACTCACAAATGGCACGGCAACACCCTTCGTGCTTTTATACTTACAAATGGCACGGCAACACCCTTCGTACTTTTACACTCACAAATGACACCACAACACCCTTCGTGCTTTTACACCCTTCCTTACCATGAAAATAATAATATAAATTTGGAAAAGTATTTAAATGCGAGAATATGCACTTATCAATCAAGTCAATACCAGAATACTGACTTCACCTTCCGAAATATTCAACAATAATTAAATGAATAATAATTTTACGAATAATGATCAAATAATCAATAATAAACTTAAACAAGAATGTCTTAATAAAATAGGCAATTATTCATAATAAACAGTTTTCACCCGCATCACCCCACATATACGTTGTACCCGCACATTAAATCACATAGCAAATAGACAAATAAGTCTTACTCCCTCAAGTCAAGGTTAACCATGACACTTACCTCGCTTTGCAACCAAATTCAAGAATCCAATACACCGTTTCCTTGCGAATTCATGTCCGAAATCCTCAAATCTTGTCATAAATGATTAAATATACTCAATATAAATCGTAGGAATTAATTCCATATGAATTTACTAATTTTCCGGATTAAAATCCAAAATTCATCTAAAAAATCGGAAGTGGGGGCCACATCTCGAATCCCGATAAAACTAATAAAATCCAAATACCCGTTCCGATACGAGTTCAACCATACAAAAATTATCAAATTCAAACATCGGATTGGCTTTCAAATCTTCATTTTACATTTTTGGAAGATTTTATAAAAATATGATTTTTCTTCCATAAATTCACGGATTCATGATATAAATGAGTATGGAATCATGAAATATAATCAATATAGGATGAGGAACACTTACCCCCAATGTTTCCCCATGAAAATCATCCAAAACTCGTTTTACCCGAGCTCAAAATCGAAAATGGTGGAAAATAGGGCGAAACCCCATTTCCAGAACTTAAGTTCTGTTTGCCCGGATTTTTTTCTAATCGCGATCGCGGGCATTCGTTCACGATCGCGTAGAACAATTTCTGCCTAGGTCCATTTTACTCTTCGCGATCGCGGATAACTCTTTGCGATCGCGAAGCATATTTTGGTTGCCCAGATTATTAACTCTACGCGATCGCGTAAATGGTCATGCGATCGCGGATAACATTTTCTCATCCTTACGCGATCGCGTACTAACTTGTGCGTTCGCGTAGCACAAATGGTGTGCCCAGCTTCTGCCTTCATTCCTTCTACGCGAACGCGGCTTGGCCCTCGCGTTCGCAGGGCACTGGGAGCTAACCTTCTGCGATCGCGTGCTTATCTTTGCGAACGCGAAGGGTAAAACTCATGGCTCACAATTTCCTCTTCGCGATCGCGGGAATGGCTTCGCAATCGTGTAGCACAATGCACCAGATGACAGCTGAAGCTAAAAACCAAATTTCTTTTCAAAGTTCAAATGGTCCGTAGGCCATCCGAAACTCACCCGAGCCCTCAGGGCTCCAAACCAAACATGCACACAAGTCCAAAAACCTCATACGAACTCGCTCGCGAGAACAAAACACTAAAATAACTCTTAGAACTACGAATCAAACACCAAATCAAAAGAAATTTTTAAGAAAACTTTAAAACTTCTATTTTCACAACCGAACGTCCGAATCACGTCAAATAAATTATGTTTCTCACCAAATTCGACAGACAAGTCATAAATGACATAACGGATCTATTCCAATTTCCAAAATCGGATTCTGGCCCCGATATCAAAAAGTCAAATCCGTGGTCAAACTTTGGAAATCTTTAGCTTTTAAATTTCTAGTTTTCGTTAAATGGCCAAAACTTGAGATAGGGACCTCCAAATTAAATTCCGGGCATACACCCAAGTCCCAAATCACGATACGGACCTACTGGAGCTGTCAAAATACTGATCCGAGTCTGTTTGCTCAAAAGGTTGACCAAAGTGAACTCATTTGAGTTTTAAGGGTCTATTGCACATTTTAATCTATTTTTCACATAAAAACTTTCCGAAAAATTATACGGACTATGCACGCAAGTCGAGGAATGATAAATAGTGCTTTTCGAGGTTTTAAAACACAAAATTTATTATTAAATTTAAAGATGACCCTTTTAGGTCATCACATCCTCCACCTCTAAAACAAACGTTTGTCCTCAAACGGAATTAGAAAAGTACCTGAGCTGGTAAAAAGGTGTGGATATTTACTCCACATGTCACCGAGTAGCTGTCTCAATCGATTGACCTCTCCATTGCACCTGAACTGAGGGATAACTCTTACACCTCAATTGTCGGACCTGCTGGGCTAGAATAGCTACCAGCTCCTCTTCATAAGTCAAATCTTTGTCCAATTGGACTGAGCTGAAATCTAACACATGGGACAGATCACCATGATATTTTAGGAGCATAGACACATGGAACACCGGATGAATCGCTGATAAACTAGGTGGTAATGCAAGCCTGTAGGCTGCTTTGTCCACCCTTTCAAGAATTTCGAAGGGTCCTATATACCTAGGGTTCAACTTGCCCTTCTTTCCGAACCTCATTACACCTTTCATAGGTGAAACCCGGAGCAATACTCTTTCTCCAACCATGAATGCAATATCACGAACTTTATGGTCGGCATAAATCTTTTGCCTAGACTGAGTTGTGCGAAGTCGATCCTGAATAACCTTGACCTTATCCAAGGCATCCTGTACCAAATCGGTACCCAACAACCGAGCCTCTCTCGGTTCAAACCATCCAACTTGTGAACGGCATTGCCTTCCGTATAATGCTTTATTTGGAGCCATCTGAATGCTCGACTGGTAGCTATTATTATAAGGAAACTCCGCAAGTGGCAAGAACTGGTCCCAAGAACCTCTAAAGTCTATAACACAAGTGCGAAGCATATCTTCCAATATCTGAATGGTGCACTATGACTGTCCGTCTGTTTGTGGATGAAATGTTGTACTCAACTCAACCCGCGTGCCTAACTCACGCTGTATAGCACTCCAGTAGTGCGAAGTAAACTGCGTACCTCGATCAGAAATGATAGACACGGGTACACCGTGAAGGCGGACAATCTCACGAATGTAAATTTCAGCTAACCGCTCTGAAGAATAGGTAACTGCCAGTGGAATGGAAGGTGCTGACTTGGTCAACCTGTCCACAATGACCCCAACTACGTCAAATTTTCTTTGAGTCTGTGGAAGCCCAACAACAAAATCCATAGTGATACGCTCCCACTTCCACTCAGGAATTTCTAACTTCTAAAGCAAACCACCAGGTCTCTGATGCTCTTACTTAACTTGCTGACAATTCAGACACCGAGCTACATATGCAACTATATATTTCATCATTCTCCTCCACCAATAACGTTGCCACAAATCTTGGTACATTTTGGCGTCACCTAAATGAATAAAATACCTGGAACTGTGGGCTTCTTCCAGAATTAATTCACGAAGCCCATCCATATTAGGCACACAAATACGACCTTGCATTTGAAGAACTCTATCTTCCCCCACAGCAACCTGTTTGGCATCACCGTGTAGTACCGTGTCCTTAAGGACAAATAAATGAGGATCATCATACTGTCGCCCTCTGATGCGCTCATATAAAGAAGACCGAGCAATTGTGCAAGCTAGAACCCGATTGGGTTTTGAAACATCTAACCTCACGAACTGATTAGCCAAAGTCTAAACATCTGCAGCTAATGGCCTCTCGTGAACTTTCCATTGTCGCGACGCGTATGCAATCACCCTGCCATCTTGCATTAATACTACACCAAGCCCAATGTGAGATGCATCACAATATACCGTATAAGATCCTGAACCTGTGGGTAATACCAACACTGGCGTCGTAGTCAAAGCAGTCTTGAGCTTCTGAAAGCTCAACTCACATCCGTCTGACCATCTGAATAGGGCACCTTTCTGGGTCAGTCTGGTCAATGGGCTTCCTACAGACGAAAACCCTTCCACGAACCGGCGATAATAACCTGCCAAACCCAGGAAACTCTGGATCTCGGTAACTGAAGTAAGTCTAGGCCAATTCTGAACAACCTCAATCTTCTTAGGATCCACTTTTATGCCTTCTGCCGATATAACATGCCCTAAAAGGAAACTGAGTCTAACCAAAATTCACATTTTGAAAATTTGGCATATAACTGATTATTCCTCAAAGTCTGAAGCACACTCCGAAGATGTTGCTCATGCTCCTCTCGACTGCTGGAGTAAATAAAGATATCATCAATGAATACAACCACAAAAGAATCCAAATAGGGCTTGAACACTCGATTCATCAAATCCATAAATGTTGCTGGGGCATTTGTCAGCCCAAATGACATCACTAAGAATTCGTAATGCCCATACCGAGTCCGAAAAACTGTCTTAGGGACATCAGATGCCCTAATCTTCAACTGATGGTAACCAGACCTCAAGTCGATCTTTTAAAACACCTTGGCACCCTGAAGCTGATCGAATAAGTCATCAATTCTTGACAGTAGATATTTGTTCTTGATAGTAGTCTTGTTAAACTGCCGATAATATATACACATTCACATTGAACCATCTTTCTTCTTTACAAATAATACTGGTGCACCCCAGGGCGATACACTGGGTCTAATGAATCCCTAATCGAGCAAGTCTTGTAATTGATCCTTCAATTCTTTCAACTCCGGTGGGGCCATACGGTATGGTGGGATAGAAATGGATTTGGTGCCTGGAGCCAAATCAATGCAGAAATTAATATCTCTATCGGGTGGCATCCCTGGCAAATCTACAGGAAATATATCTGAAAACTCACGGACATTTTGGACAAAATCCATAGAAGGAACATCCGCACTGGGATCGTGAATATAAGCATAAGCTAGACACCCCTTCTCGACCATACGCTGAGCTTTCACATAAGAGATAACCTTGCTGATAGAATGACCAGGAGTTCCTTTCCAC
This sequence comes from Nicotiana tabacum, assembly GCF_000715075.1. Classification (NCBI taxonomy): domain Eukaryota; kingdom Viridiplantae; phylum Streptophyta; class Magnoliopsida; order Solanales; family Solanaceae; genus Nicotiana; species Nicotiana tabacum. Next base: position 11,639,833 of record NC_134097.1, on the reverse strand, counting down.
TCTAACCGAGGTAACCCCGACATGGCTAGGGTCACTATCTTGGCATGACAATCCAATATAGCATGATAAGGTGACAACCAATCCATACCCAAGATGACATCAAAATCCACCATATCAAGAAGTAAAAGATCCACACTAGTCTCAAGACTACCAATAGTAACCACACACGAATGATAGACATGATCTACTATAACGGAGTCTCCTACCGGTGTAGATACACACACAGAAGCACTCAGAGAATCATGAGGCACAACCAAATATGAAGCAAAATAGGAGGATACATAGGAATAAGTAGATCCTGCATCAAATAGAACTGAAGCATCTCTATGGAAAACTAGAATAATACCTGTGATCACAGCATCAGATGACTCGGCCTCAGGCTTAGCTGGAAAAGCATAAAATCGGGGCTGGGCCCCACCACTCTGAACTGCGTCCCTGGGACGACCTCTAACTGGCTGGCCTCTACCTCTAACGGCCTGACCTTCACCTCTGATGGTCTGATCTCCACCTCTGATGGTCTGACCTCCACCTCTAGCTGCCTGACCCCTACCTCTAGCTGCCTGACCCCTACCTCTAGCTGGCTAAGCAGGCGGTGAAGCAACCGGTGCTGGAATCATAGCATGAGAGTCCTGTTGTTGCATCCTGCCTTGAGACCTGGGGAAAAATCTAGCAATGTGCCTCAGATCACCACAAGTATAACAGGACCTCGGCTATTGCGATTGCTGACCCTGAAATTGTCCCTGTCGACCTGAGTAACCACCCTGAAAACTCTGGATCGGAGGTGCACTGATAGAAGCTGGTGGTGCACTGTAGGATGCCTGGAGTGCTGAATAAAATGGCCTAGGAGGATGACCCCTACAAAATTACCCCTTCCTCCAGACGAGGCACCACTGAACCCACCGAACTAACGAGCCCTCTTATCAGACCCCTGTCCTCTCTCTTGTGCAAGAACCATCTCGATCCTCCTAGCAACATTAGCAGCCGCCTGAAAAGAAATCTCACTTCCGGTCTCCTTGGCTATCTGAAGCCTAATAGGGTAAGTACGTCCCTCAATAAACCTCATCACTCTCTCTTCCTTAGTAAGAAGTAAAAGGAGAGCATGACGGGATAGATCCACAAAACGGGACTCATACTGAGTAACAGTTATACTGCCCTACTGTAGACGCTCAAATGGCCTGCGGTAATCCTCTCTCAATGTGATAGGGAGGAATTTCTCTAGAAATAGCCGTAAAAACTACTCTCATGTCAATGCAGGCGATCCAACTGGTCTGGTCAATGTATAATCTCTCCACCACCTCTTGGCGGAACCCGTCATCTAAAATACAAAAAAATCAACCCCATTGGTCTCAACTATACCCATATTTTACAGAATCTCATGGAAGCAGTCAAGATAGTCTTGTGGGTCCTCTGAAGGTGTACCACTAAAGTGAACAGGAAAGATCTTAGTAAATTTATCTAGTCTCAATAAGGCCTTAGAAGTCATGGCGGGCCTATTATCGGTCTGTGCCGCAATAACTGTCTGAACTATCCTAACTGGCGGGGCTACTGGAGCCTAATTCTGGGGAGCCATCTACTCCGGAGCAGGAGTAGTGGGATTTTATGCTCCTCCCCCATCCTGTGAGACGGTTGGTGCCACTGGAAATGTATCATTCTGGGCCACGCCCTCCATAAGACTTACCAAACGGACTAGAGCGTCCTGAAGCACTGGAGTAGCTATAAATCCTTCCTTGACCTGAACTGGTCCAATCGGTACAGTCTGAACGGGAACCTCCTCCTGAAGATCCACTTGAGGTTCTACAACATGTGTTGCTGCTCGAGCTCTAGACTGAGCTCTACCTCTGCCTCTGCCTCGGCCTCTAGCACGACCTCGGCCTCGACCTCTACCCCTGGTCATAGTTGCCACCGGGGGCTCTGGTCCCTGTCCGTCAGTAGATGTATTACATGTTCTCACCATCTGCGAGAGAATAAGAATAGAATGGTTTAATTATCGATGATAAAATAAGTTTGCACGACAGAATAAGAAAGAAGTGATATTGTTCCTAAACTTTATAGCCTCTGAAAGATAAGTACAGACGTCTCTGTACCGATCCTTCAGACTCTACTAAGTTTGCTCGTGACTCGTGAGACCTATGTAACCTAGTGCTCTGATACCAACTGTCACGACCCGAAATTCCCACCTTCAGGATTGTGATAGTGCCTAACATTTCACTTTCTAGGCAAGCCAACGTTAAAATAATCTTAACTATTTTTAAGCAATTTTAATTAAATAGAAGTTAAATTACTGAAATAAAGTATGAAAGACCATAAATATCGAATTATCAAAATACATCCCCGAATCTGGTGTCACAAGTGCACTAGCTACTAGGATAATACAAATAAAGGTCTGAATAAAATTCAAGTTGTTTGAAAGATAAGACACAACTAAGATAAGATAGAAGGGGACTTCAGAACTGCGGACGCTGTGCAGTTATACCTCAAGTCTCCTATGGGTAGTTGAATCCGAGCAAGTCTATGGTACGCCACTGGGACCAACTCTAAAATCTACACAATAAGTGCAGAGTGTAGTATCAGTACAACCGACCCCATGTACTGGTAAGTGCCGAGCCTAACCTCGACGAAGTAGTGACGAGGATATGACAAGACACGTAAGTAAACCACTTGTACAAGTATATACAAATACAAAGTAACAATAATACAATAAATAACAATGAGAACTATAACATATTAAGTAACTCAATTAAGATTGCAAACTGTCAATATCTGGGCCAAAAGCTTCTTGAAGGCCTGGAATCACAATGGGCACAGCTAGTGCCTGGGCTGGTCCCGCCGGCTCAACTATATCTAGAATCTGCTCCTGAGCTGGAGCAACTAGTGGTGCTACAGGTGCTGCTCTAACTGTTGTGCGAGCTACACCTCGACCTCTATCTCGGCCCCGGCCCTAACTGGTGGCTGACTGTCCAAACCTGTAGTACGTGTTCTCACCATCTGTGAGAGAATATAAGAATAGAAATTTAGTTTCTGGAATCAACAAATTCGCACGACAGAATATAAGAAAGTGAAAGTTTCCTAAGGGTTCGGCAGCCTCTCGAAGATAAGTACAGACGTCTTCGTACCGATCCGCAATACTCTACTATATCTGCTCATGAATCGTGAGACCTATGTAACCTAGGCTCTAATACCAACTTGTCACGATCCAAAATCGCACCCGTCGTTATGGCGCCTATCTCAATACTAGGCAAGCCGACAACATCAATAACCCACAATTTCTTTTAAATACGGAAAACATAATAATTAAGTTTAAGAGAAAATCCCACAAATACTGGATATAAATACACTCCCAAAACCCGGTGTCACTGAGTACATGAACGTCTATTCATTAAAAGTCTGAACAACGAGGTCTATAATAGTCTGAGACCAAATATAGTAAACAAGGAGACCGAGAAGGAGAGACAAAGTCTCCGAAATACAACAGCTACCTCTGGATCTCCAGAAAATCAATTGTGCAAAAGAATCAACACCTACTGTGTCCGGAATCACCTGGATCTGCACATGAAGTGCAGGGTGTAGTATGAGTACAACCAACTCAGTAAGGAACAATAATAAATAAAGAACTGAGAGTAGTGATGAGCTTCGCAGCTAAGTCCAAATACAATAATTTTAGACATAAAAGGGTAAGCATGCTCTCAAGTTCAACATTTAAAATTCCATAGTAATTTCATATCAACTTCGACTGAAACAGAAGATAATGTCTTTTAGAAATTTCCAAAAACAGTATATATGACAGCAGAAATGCAGCAATAATGAATAAGAGAGACTGAGATGTAATATGCGAGTAAAAATCGCGATTGAGTATAAAACAATAATTTAGCAAATAATTCAACATGTACACGACCTATGTGGATCCCAACAATGTCAACACATAGTTTAAACATTATTTATAGATTAATTTCTCTAAATACGTGAAAAAATATACGAATATCAACAGATTATTCAACTACACAGTTTCATGGAATTGACCAAGTCACAATTCCTACGGTGCACGCCCACACGCTCGTCACCTAGCATGTGCGTCACCTCAAAACCAGTCATATAACACATAATCTGGGGTTTCATACCCTCAGTAGCAAATTTACAACTGTTACTTACCTCAAACAGTGTAATTCTTTATTCTGCAATGCCTTTGCCTCACGAATCGGCCTCCAAACGCCTCGAATCTAGCCACAAATAATCCGATTCAGTTAATAAAAATTATAGGAATTAATTCCTTATGAAAATACAAATTTTCTATCAAAATTCAAAATTGCACCCAAAAGTCGCATGTGGGGCCCACGTCTTGGAATCTGACGAAACTCATAAAATCCGACAACCCATTCAATTACGAGTCCAACCATACTAGTTTCACTCAAATCCAACTTTGAATCGACATTCAAATCCCAAAAATTCATTTTATGAAATTTTTATAATTTTCCCCAAATTTCCATCTCAAACTACTAATTGAATGAAGAAAATAATGATATATTCATGTATATTAACCAAATCTGAGTTAGAATCACTCATCCCGATGAATTGTTTGAAAAACCCACGAAACATCGTCATAACCCGAGCTCCCAACATCCAAATGTGAAATAATACCTTAACCCTCAGTTATATAGTACCACATCTGATCTCCCAATGTGCGGTCCGAACATTTTTTAGTGTTGTCTGCACATTTCCAAGTTCTGCGGCCGCAATCTAAATTGTACGGCCACACTTCACAGTGACTGCTCTATGAGATTTCAGTAAAATGCCTATAACTTTCTGTACAAATGTCCAAATGATTAATGCTATACCTTTCTGAAAACTAGATCCAAAGGGCTACAACTTTTAGTTTTGCATCATCTCACAATTTATAATGACCCGACTTGCCGTTTTAAGAATTAACCCCCCATTCAGTGACTTAAGGTCTCGAGCAACTTTGTAATAAGTATTATGACCCGCGGGTGTGGTCGAGTTTTATTTTCGGAAGATTCGGAATTTAATTAAAAGAACAATTCATATTTAAGAAACTTAAAAGAAAAGAGTTGACCGGGGAGTTGACTTTTTGATATTGGGGTCGGAATCCGATTTTGAAAATTTGAATACCTACATTATGTTATTTATGACTTGTGTGCAAAATTTGAAGCTATTCCGGATTGATTTGATATGCTTCGGCGCAAAACATAGAAGTTGGGAGATTCGAAAACTCATAATTAGATTCGATGCACAATTCGTAAATTTGACGTTATTTGACGAGATTTGAAGCCTCCACTAAGTTTGTATTATATTTTGGGATGTGTTGGTATATTTGGTTGAGGTCCCTAGGGTCTTGGGTGTATTTTTGGATCATTGGTTAAGAGATTAGTAAAGTTAAGAAATATGGGAGTTTTACCAAGGTCAATATCGGGTCAAGATGACCTCTTTTCATTGTTTTGAGCACGTGAGCAGGTCCGTAGCGTATCTTATGATTGAAATTCATATATGGTTTGTGTCCGGGAGGTTCCGGATGAGTCTCGGGATAAGTTTTGAGCAAGTCCGGGCATTTCGGCACTCTAATATTATTCTGGCACTTTTGGGGGCGCGGACCGTGCATTTTGGGGTGCTGAGGCGAAGGAGAGGTGCGGACCGCACAAAAATGTGCGGACCGCAGCAGAAAAGTGCGGACCTCGGAGGAGGGGCGCGGACCGCACAATTATATCCGCGGCCGCACTCCAAGGAGTTCTGCAGATTCGCCAGTCCGACTTCGGAAGCTTATATCTTTTGATCCACAAGGAATTTTGAGATGATTCAAAAACGAAAGTGGTATCCCTTCGTGTCTAGTTTCCAGAAAGTTATGGCCAAAATACTAAAGCCTGGAAGTGCAGTTCCAAGAGAGTGCGGCCGCACCATTTTTGTGCGACCGCAGGAGCTGGGGATGTGCGGCCACGCCATTTTTGTGCGGACCGCACATTGAAAGTTCAGAGGATGTACTATATATCCGAGATTTAGGTTATTATTTCATTTTTGGACTTTGGGAGCTCGGTTTGAAATGATATTTCGTGGATTTTTCAAGAAATTCATCAGGGTAAGTGATTCTAACTCGGATTTGGTTATTATACATGAATATATCACTCATTTCATCATTTAATTAGTACTTTGAGATGGAAATTTGGAAAAAATTGTAGAAACTTCATAAACCACAAATTTAAGATTTGGAGGTCGATTTGTTATTGGAATTCGATAAAATTGGTATGGTTGAACTCGTATTGGAATGGGTGTTCGGATTTCGTAAAAATTTTATCGGGTTCCGAGAAGCGAGTCTCGCGTTGACTTTTGTTGACTTTTTGGAATAAATTTTTAAGTCGACGTATTATTATCCGGAATTATTTCCGATGAATTTTAATGAAGTTATACAATTAATTTGGATAGAATTGAGCGGTTCAGAGGTCAATTCAAGCAAGAAGGCGATTTTGGAATATTGGCATAACTTCAAAAAGATAAGTGTCTTGCTTAACCTCGAGTGGGGAAATTACCCCTTAGGCATCGAGTCTTATGTGCCATTTGTGAATGTGAAAAGCCGTGTACGCGAGATGACGAGTACGTACTCGGGCTTATATATGCAAACTTTATTGGATTAAAGTCTTAGGTATTATTGTGTAGTAAATTGGGTAATTGTGGATAATTATTAAATCATCTGTTTTCCATGAATAAATCCTTGTTGTTGAATTTATTTTTATATGACAATTTGATGTGATTGTTACTTGAAATATTTATGAAATTTCGTGAGAATTGTTGGTTTAATATTTCTTGGAAATTAAATTTCAATATGAATTTTCCCTATGCAAATGATTAATTAAATGAACTTAAGAAGAGGTGTTAATATAATGATCTAAATATGGATTAATGAAGGTGTTCCCTAGGTTGATTATTTTTCTATCTCTATTGATTGTTTTTGAGGTTTCATATATATATTGTGTGGGCCTTGGGCTATTTATTGTGAAATTAATTAATTTTGTTATATTCTTGGAATTTGTTGTGGCCATTGGGCAAACTGTAATGTAAATTGATTTTGTTATATTACTGTGATAATTTACTGTGTAAATTATTGTGTTGTGTGAGTTATTATTTTGAAGAGATAAGGGTGGCATTTCACCGTTGATATTATGTGGGTACAAGGGTGGCATTTCATTGTTGTTGTGTTAGTTGGAATATTGTCTGGGCGGAGCGATAAGAGCGGCTATAGGAGCGATAATGGTGGCAATAGGAGCGATAAGGGTAGCTATTGATATTGTCTGGGCGGAGCGATAACGGTGGCTATAAGAGTGATAAGGGTGGCAATAGAAGCGATAATGGTGGCTATTGTCAAGGATGATATGTGATGACGTGGAGTTGTGGTATTGGTGATTTTATGTGATGTTGTGATTTTTTTGTGTTTATTTTTATACCTTGTACAATTTATCTTGTTGATAGTAAATTGATAACAATCTGTTTTATGTTGAAATTGAGAGCCTGTGGCTATTGCCAGACAGATTATAAAATAAAATATGGGCATGAGGTGCCTTGAGTAAATAATGAGAATATTGGCACATGAATTATCCGTGCAGTTGTGATATAAAATGTGGGCACGAGGTGCTATGATTTAATGATAATGATATTTGGCATGTGAAATGTCCGTCCAGTTATAATATGAAATGAGGGCACGAGGTGTCGGAAAAATATGATGATTTAATTATAGGCACGAGGTGCCGTGAAAATATAAAAAATGGGCCGAGACCCGTGTTTACGAAAAATATAAAAATGGGCTGAGACCCGTATTTTTATGATTATGAAATGAGGTATCACATGGTGACTTTTTAATTGAAAGAATTCTATTCAAAATATTTATTTGAAAGGATTTTTATGTAGAAGGTATTATATGAAAGAATTATATTTGGAAGGTAATTATTTGAGAAAATTATATTTGAAAGAGATTTATTTGAAAGAATTATATGTGAAAGACATTTATTTGAAGGATTTGATTTATTGTGTGTAATTGTATTTATTAATTGTTGAGCGATATTAATGGTATTCTTGTTGTCTGTTGTGCATATTACTGGTTGTTTTATGTTGTCCTTATTGTTATCTTTTTCTTATTATTTTGTATATTATATTGCACAAGCTATTTGACTAGTGAGTGTCTTGACTATACCTCGTCTCTACTCCACTGAGGTTAGTCTTGATACTTACTAGGTACCGACCGTGGTGTACTCATACTACACTTCTGCACATTTTTATGCAGACCCAGGTATTGGAGATATCGGACTTGAGCAGAGTTAAAGCGGGACTGTAAGGATTCAAGGTAGAGCTGCTTGGTCGTCGTAGTCCCTTGGAGTCTTTTCATTTCATTGTACTGTTAATTTTTAATCAAACAGTATTGTATATTCGGTCCTCGTGATCATTCCATGTATTCAGTTAAAGTTCGTGACTCAATACTACCGGTCCTGGGAGGTTGTATATTCATATTTATTCCGCTGTTAGTTTTGGTTACTTATTTAAATAAAATAATGGCTTCAAAATGTAATAGAAATTGGTTTACCTAGTCTTAGAGACTAGGTTCCATCACGACGCCTGTGGTAGAATTTTGGGTCGTGACACAATTCCTTGTAGATTAAAAGATATAAGCCTCCGAAGTCGGACTAGCGAACCTGCAAAATCATTTTTCTACGGTCGCGAGAAGAATTCTGTGGACCGCACAATTTCAATTGCGGTCTGCACATCTTCAAGTGCGGTCCGCACAATTCCTATTGCTACAGCACTTTGGGAGTTTGCGGCGCACTCTAAAATGTGCCCTCCGCACTTCAACTGTTCCATAACATCGTCAGAGTGCCGAAATGCCCAGACTCGCTCAAAACTCACCCCGGAACTCATTCGAGCCACTCGGGACCCCGTCTGAATGTACCAACAAGTCCTAAAACATGATACAAACTTAGTCGAGACCTCAAATCATATCAAACAATATCAAAAACACAAATCGCACTCCAATTCAAGCCTAATGAAAAACTAACAATTTCCAACTTCTACCTTCAATGCCGAAACCTACCAAATCAAGTCCGATTGACCTCAAATTTTATACACAAGTCATAAATGACATAATTGAGGTATTCCAATTTTCAGAATCGGATTCGGGTCCCGATATCAAAAAGTCAACTCTCCGGTCAAATTTCCAAACTTAAATTTCTATTTTAGCCATTTCAAGCCTAATTTAGCTACGGGCTTCCAAATAATTTTTCGGACACGCTCCTAAGTCCAAAATTACCATACGGAGCTATTGAAATTATCAAAACTCTATTCCGGGGTCGTTTACACATAAGTCGACTTCCGATCACTATTTTAACCTAAGCTTTAAACATTGTAACTAAGTGTTCCACTTCATTCCAAAACCTCACCGGACCCGAACCAATCACCCCGGCGAGTCATATAACAACTGTAAAGCATAAATTGAGCAGTAATTGAAAAAATGGGGTTGTAATACTCAAAACGACCGGCCGGGTCATTACATTTTCTAAAATAAAAGTTGTAGAAACAATACAAAAGTTACTACAAGTTGAATCCTTTTTCATTTTAAACACTAATATAATGCATTTGATAGTTTGGTCAAAGATCACGTATTTACTCTTTCAAACCAAAAACATACCAAAACTAGTAATTTCTAAGGAATATTAGCAACAATTATTTGTTTGGAATGTGTCTGACTATGCAATTGGTGCAATTTCCTATCCAAACGCTCTGTTGCTAGAGAAAGTTTAGTGTTGGATGACTCTTACGTTCCTCCTAATTGCATGTATTTTGTGGCTACTGTTGGGCTATTTGCAAACTGAGAAAGCGCTACGGCCAACAGAGTTGGCTAAAAAGCATTTTAAAGAGAAGCTTTTGTAAGTTTTTATTCCTAGTGCATTGATTGTTGGCCAAGTTATTCATGCAGTCAAACTCATTAAGATTCTATTACTGATATCAAAATTGTTGAGTGCTCATGTTGATTGGTAATTGAAGAAGATGCTTTACTAATTGGAACATTTACAATATTACGTACAACTGATATTATGTCCGCAATTTATCTTTGGTATGATTTTATAAATTAATGCCATGCCAGTGATCGGGTGATGCTTCCACACTTGCTATTAAACCTGACTTGACACCCCTGGAGGATTTGATCTATACTGAAAAAAGTATATTCAAGGCTTACATTTGCAAAATTATGTTTCATAGTCACTTTCGAGTCATTTGAAGAACCTTCTCTGGTAACACTACTATACCTTAGTATCTCTCTAGCTTCCGGTCTATATAAAACGTAGTTAGCGAAGGTCAGTCTGTGTGGTGTTTCCTCGCGTAAAGGACTACTTTTGCATCGGTTCTCTCGTTAGGTAATTACCGAGGCGAAAGCAGCTCTCTTGGAAGTCAGTTTCCTCGCCATCTTAGTGGGATTAGTCTAAAAAACTTTCACTTACTCAGTTTTTTTTTTGTAGGAAGGCCCTTCTAGAATTACGTTTAACGTCCCTTTATGACTTTCCCGATCGGCGCTTCAGGTCGGTAGCTGGGCTCCGGGGCATTACTACGCGTCCTTATACATGACTATTACAGAGTAATTCCTCTATTTGTCAGGTTTATGTTGTGGCATAGAAGATATGGATTCCTTAAAATCTGGAGCTTCGAGGTCTTTTCGCCATTTGATGGATCCTAGCTTTGAACATATTCCACTGAAACAATTAGATGAGCTGGAATTTAATATAGACCAGTTCACAGACTTGTGCATTTTATGTGTATGTGATTACTGTGATAGCATCCGAGGTATTGTACTTATCATTGAAATAATCAAATAACTCATATTGCTTTCTCACTCATATATAATGCATGTTTGCTTTTATTTTTGTAATAACAGTTGTACATGTGCTTCTACCATTTTTTGACTCCACAATGACAATTCAAATTGGACTTAGTTGTTTACAAAGAAGTAGGAAAAAGAAGAAAAAAGAAACACCAGTTTATTACACCCACGTTTGATGTTTTTCCAAATGTGGGCTTGAAATAACAATTCTAATCTACCGCCATAACTTATTCTTGTCGACGTTCTACTTCTCAAGAAAATAATTATTTAATATAGTGACTTTTATCGGTGCCAACAGATCTATAGTTTTGAACTTTCATCAGATGGTGAAGCAGACAATTTTTGTCATCATCAGATTATTATTCCTTATTGGTTGTTGAACATGTGTAACTTTCAGAAGCAATTCTTTTAAAAGTTTTGGCGTGGGAGATACACAGTTAGATCAGCCCCATGAAGTTACGTCACAGAAGAGGTACACACCGCTTCTATGTTCTTTGCACCAGCTTTCTTCCGAATACTTATTTCCTCAATTAATTCTACTCAAGAATGATGAAATTTTCTGGAAATAACGCATCTTGACTAAAAAAGTTATATCTCTTTGTAGACGCTTCAAACCCATGATTCGCTTATGCCGTTGAAAAGAGCATATCTAGAACTAAAACATATACTAAAAACAAATCCAGGTTCTTTGTATATTTATAAAGATATGCTTTTGAATTTATTTCTGCAATATTGGTATTCTGATTTTCACATCTTTACGCGTCCTCACTAAAAAGATTATATCTTTCCGTAGACACGTCAAAACTGTGATTTGCTTATGCCGTTGGAATAGAATTTTTGGAGCTACAATATATACAAAAATCAGGTCCAGATTCTTTGAATATTTATAATACAAATATTCTTTTGAACTTAGTTTTAAATTTCTGTCATTATACATTTACAGCTTTACGCATCTTGACTAAAAAATAACGCAGCTCGCTGCATGCACGTCGAAACCATGATCCACTTATGCCATTGGAAAGAGGACTTCTTCAACTACATTATGTACAAAAATTAGGTTAAGATTCTCTGTAAATGTATACAGATATTCTTTTGAACTCAATTTTTATTTTTTGTCGTGATGCTTTTAACAGCTTTGCGCTTTCTGACAGCAAACATTATATTTTGCTGGTGCATCGTCTATTTTTGATAGCGTAGTATTTTTATTTTAATGCTTGCATTTTCTTTCGCTCGCACTTTTACAGAGTTACAGATTGAGTTCAGTATCAAGCTACCATGGGGCACTTGAAATATCAGGAAATTCCATATCTACATCATGAAATTGCAGATGATAAAAAGGATCCAATGCCAAAGTTATTCAACTGAAAGTCAATTCTCTAGTGATTGGTGGTTTACCCTTTTTGCTTCACCTTTAAGAATGATCAACAAAGGAGGCATTCAATGTTCTCGAAAGTTTCTTTAGTAAGGCTACTAACATGAAGGTTCTTGTGTTCAAATCATCTACTCATGAAGTCAGGTAATTTGTGAATTCACAACATTTTTCATATTTGGAGGTTTTACGGATGAAAGAAATCATCGATAACAGTCGCGATGAGGTTCATATCTATTGAGTAATTTTTATTAACTTAAAATTAACTATTTTGCTATTGTTGGTTTTGTACTAAGATTCTAACGTATTTTCAGACCTTATGAAGTAAGTTTTTGGTTTCGCATGATTGTGGTTAGCTTAAGAAACATTGTGCTGATCTTGACATAAAATATTTTATGCAACAATGTGGAATTTTTTTTTATTTTATAAAATCATATTTAGTAAGTTTTGAAAATATTATTGCAATGCTTAATGGTTGGTGCTGACCTATGTAGTTTTATTTGCTTGATTGATGGAATTGTTAATTCTGATATTTCTTCAGTTTTTTGGTTTTTATTGTGTGATAATTTTTTTGACAGTCGGATTTGGATGTATATGAGAGCTTAAGGAAACATCTATTAGGCTACTACATGTATTAGGCTATGCAAAATACATAAACAGACATCTAAAGTTAGCCCCAAATGTCTATTTCACCCTCTAACTTATCAAGTGACCATATACACCTCAACTTGCCCCAAATGTGTCTCCTGGATACCCGACACTGACATGGCAAAGTGTTTGTATCTCAAACAAATTTGAGGGCGTGAATCATGTAATTTTATGTTTTAATCTTTTCTTAAATTATGTGGGTCCCACGTTTTCACCCTTTTCATCACACTACTTCTTCTTCAACTTTTCATTCACCATTAAAACACTATAGACCAGCTCATGAATCTGTCCGAAGATTAAAGGCAGTGTAACGAAATTTTCAACAACAAGGAGTAATAAATAAACAATATGTAAAACTAGTAAAACATCATTTTTAAAGCATGCTTCACTTACATTCTCGATCCTACCAACCACCATTCACAAAGTAGTGCATATTTGAATAAGCAAAATGCTAATAAACGACAAAGCACAAAAAACAGAGTTAAAACCCTTAAAATCATTACATGTAATAGTGTAGTAATACCCAGATTGTTAACTTCTGCAATTATACTACTAAAAACAAATTCACAATCGGCTGAATCTCTCTTACAGAACTAGTGGAATCATCTTCTCCACACCAAAAAAGTGTTTTCATAGGAGGAGTAAGAAGAAAGAGTTGGCTTGACAAGAAATGGCATTGCTGACCGGAATTTTTTTCCGGCTATGTAAAAAAAGAAAAGGAGAGAGACGAGAGGAAGAAGAACCTGGGAAGAGAGTGGTAATATGAACGGGGAAGGGGAAACGAGAAGGAAGAGGAAAGTCTAAATGCTTTTCTTTTTTTTCTTATTGTATCTATTTTTATCTTAATGTTTAAATTATAATTATAGGTGGCACTTTTTATTAAAAAACACGTGTCATTAGTTCATTTGTTTATTTGACATGTGTATCACGTATATTGTCTTTTTGATATAGGTGTTCACGAAACACATTAAAACCAATATAAAGTGTCAATATGATCACCTCGTAAGTTGGAGCGCAGATAGATATTTGGGGCAACTTTAGTTGTGTATTTTGCAATTAGGCTATTTACTTGCTTAAACAATCACTTATCTCCACCAACTCATCCAACTTTGTCTCTCACCATTACTCTCCCCCTTCTCTAATTTTTCTTCGGAGTATTCTATGCTGTATTTAGTTCTTGATTGTGAAAGTGGAAAATGGAAATCAAAAGAAATTATATGCATTTTTTAGCAACAGAGACTGAATCTTTTGATAACAAAGAGAAGTAAAACTTTTCTTACAAATTTTCAGACACAAGAACAAATGTTGCAGATTTATAAATCCTATGAATACCATGTCACTATAACAAAGACATCTCTTAGCCTTCGTACGATCATAACGATCGAGGAGGCTTTTCCAATAATGCAGAGAGATAAACTTCATCATTGGACTTGGGAGAAATAGCCTACTTATTCTTTTTGTACCTGAACTGCAGAAACATGTACATAAAGTCATCCAGATCCTTTCGATTACAAAAGAATCGATCGATCCATAGCAATCCTCTTGTTCTCAAAACCCGATCCAACTGAGAATTAACTTAGAGTCCATAAAATCTCTTTAGCCTACTATATTGAAAAAAGAGGCCATATGGAGGTGGATAATAGAGAATGTAATATTAAAATAATTATGGGACTGATTTTTATAATACATGTATAGGGAACTGAAGAACCAGCGGTACATTCTCCGGGTGTTCCTAATAGGGAACTGACTTAAGAATTAATATAATAACAATGTGCCTTATAAGTTCATAGACTGCAAAATAATTGAAGGAATATGATAGTGAAGTTAAAATTCCATATCAACGTAAGTTTCAAAGACTTAATAGCCTTTGATATATATGTTCTGTTACAGATAACTCATTCTTATAAAATAAAATAATATTACTTTGTAGCTGCAATTTGGATACCTTTGAACATTTGTTTCTGTTTGGTTGGACCGGTTCATGGAAACAATCAATAATGTTCCCGTACTATTTTAACTATTACATACGGTGGAAGAAGACATACTTGATCTCCTCCATCATTTGGCAAAGCTTACTTCTATTTTTATGGTACATTCTCCTCTTATTTCTCTATAGTTATAGTTGTACATCAATTTGTGCGAGTGTGGATTACATTGATATTACTTCTTAATACTTAGGCAGTTGAATTGTTTCAAAGAAGCTTTGCTATTTGTCACACCTTTATATTATTACTTCTCCTTTCTCAAACGCTTGAAATATGGTATCGAAATAAAGTTGTACTCCCAATTGAAAACTCGGTTGGTGGGACCATTCACCTTAACTATAATATGCATATTATGGAAGAAGTGCAGTTAGTTGTTAACAACTATAATTTGATGTTTGATGTTCATCTCTTAATGAGTAACTTCTATTGAATTGGCTGAACATCCTACAAGAAAAAAGCAGCATGAGAATTAAGATAAAATATCTGCATGCCGTGAAAAGTATTAAAGAGGAGATAAAGTTGATTTTGGTAGAGATATTGATACTAGTAAGTAAAGAGGATATAAGTTAATTTTAGGCAACTTAGTTCAAAGGGAGTACTGCATATGTCACGACCCCAAATTCCCTCCGTAGGATGTCGTTATGACACCTAGCCTCTAAGACTAGGTAAGCCTATTAATGTGGAATAACATAATAGAAATCTGAAATAAATGAAATTGCAATTCAAATAATTACAACTCCCAAAATCCGGTAGAAATAAGTCACAAGCTTCTAAGAATTATATTAAGTGTCTCTATACATCAGAGTCTAAAGAGAATAAGGAAAGCAACATAATAAGGATAGAAGGGGACTCCGAGATCTGCAGACGCTGGCAGATATATCTTGAAGTCTCCGCGTACGGCTAGTTCACTGATGCCTGGTCAGATAGGAAGTACATGGATCTGCACAAAAAAATATGAAGAAGCGTAGTATGAGTACACCACAGCAGTACCCAGTAAGTTCCAAGCCTAACCTCGGTAGAGTAGTGACGAGGCAGGTCAGGCCCTACTAGAATAATAAAAGATAGGTTGAAAAGTTTAACAATATACTAATAATAATGACAATGGAAAAGAACCATGTAAGAGGGTATGTCACAATTTAATTATATAGAATAAAGGCAAATAATACCTCGCGGAAGGAAAACAAAAATTTACAACTTTAAGGAAAACACAAAAATAACCAAAGGCAAATGCAGCAATAAAGAAATATCAACAAGGGTACTCTTAATGTACCGCCTCGTAGTCCCAAATCATAAATAAATTCACAATATCTCATTTCTTTATATCACCACGGGAGTCTTCACATTTAATTTTAAAGAAATTATTTTTTTTCCGAAGTAACATCCCGCGTTTTAGCCACCCTTATCACACCGCATGACTTCTAGTAGTTCCCCTACTAGCCACGCGTATCAAGCCACCCTTATCTCTCCGCATGCATTTCAACACCCAGACCTTATACCACCGCATGCGCATAAATATCACAATTTGCACCTCAAGTGCCCAAATATTTCAACTTGCCAAAATAAATCAATAACAAAATTATTTTTCACAATAAGGAGCTCACGACTCAATCACTATGAATACAAAATCTCACAAAATATTCGGGAGTGAATAACTGAATAAAAACTATATTTCACAAATCTAACACCTTGCCTCAATACCAAATTTTTAATGTCAAATATTTTATATTAATAATAATTCAATTAAGAAATTCAACCGTCAAATAATGAGCACAGAATAAAAGAAACAAAGCTTCAACTAAACAGGTAAGACAATTAGTAGAAAAAGGTAAGGCAAATTTAAAATATAAAAATAGATCAATGATGATGAATATAACAGAATAAAATAATTTAATTAATATGCAACAGTGATCTACACAATTTAAAGACATAATCTTCCACATTTAGCCCGTGTACACACTCGTCACCTCGCGTACACAACTTTCAACACATCATAATTATCATATCAATTCCAATCCTAAGAGAAATTTCCCCCACACAAGGTTAGACAAGTCACTTACCTCAAGCTAAACTCAATCAGTCAATAAGAATGCATTTTCCTTGATTTCCGACTCCGATCGGCTCGAATCTAATCACAATTAATTCGATTCAGTCAATACAAATTATAGGAATTAATTCTATATGAAAATATAGATTTTTCAACAAAAATCCGAAATTTAACTCAAAAATCACCTGTGGGGCCCACGTCTCGGAACCCGACAAAAGTTATAAAATATGAATGTTCATTAAACAACGAGTCCAACAATATAAATTTTACTAAATTTCTACATCAACTCGACCCTCAAATCTTCAAATTTCACCAAGAGGGTTTTCAAAGTTTTCCAACTTAAATCACCGATTAAATGCTAAAAATAACCACAGATTTGGGTAATTTGACCAAAATTGAGTTAAGAACACTTACCCCATTATTTTTCTTGAAAATCTCCCGAAAATAGCCTCTTCCCGAGCTCCACATCGGTAAAAATGGAAAATGGGATTTCAGAACTTAAACATTCTGCCTAGTGAAACTTCTATGCGATCGCGGACCAACTCACGCAATCGCGAAACACAAATTTTTACTACCCAAAAATAACCCTACGTCATCGCGGAAAATTCCACGCTATCTAGAAGCATAGTCTCCGCAAGCCTAAGCGATCGCGGACTTATTCACGCGATCGCGAAGTATTACGTGCGTGGCACAGCTTCCTCTTCCTTTCCTCTTCGCGAACGCGATCTACCCCACGCGTTCGCGATGCACAGTTTCCCTAAGCTACGCGATCGCGGACTCCTGCACGCGAACAAGTAGAGCAAAGTCCTCCCCTGCCCAATTAAGCCTACGCGATCGCGCATAAGAAAACCAGATTAGACTCACCAGAAACATTCAGCAAAAACACTAAGTTTAAAATTGATCTGTTAACCATCTGGAACTCATCCGAGGCCCTCAGGACCTCGACCAAATACACCAACAAGTCCTAAAATATCATATGAACTTAGTCAAAGCCTCAAATCACATCAAACAATGCTACAAATATGAATCATACCATAATTCAAGCCTAATGAAACTAACAAATTCCAACTTCTACATTCGATGCTGAAACCTATCAAATCAAGTCCGATTGACCTCAAATTTTACACACTAGCAATAAATTATATAACAGACCTATTCAAATTTTCAAAATCGGATTCCGACCCCGATATCAAAAAGTCAACTCCCCGGTCAAACTTCCAAGCTTAAATTTCTATTTTAGCCATTCCAAACCTAATTTAACTACAGACTTCCAAATAATTTTTTGAACATTCTCCTAAGTCCAAAATCACCATACGGAGCTATTGAAATCATTAAAATTCTATTCCGGGGTCATTTACATATAAGTTAATAACCGGTCAACCTTTTTAACTTAAGTTTTTAACCCTGAGACTAAGTGTCTCAAATCGTTCCGAAATCTCTCCGGACCCGAATCGACTACCCCGATAAGTCACATAATAGCTATAAAGTATAAAACGAGTAGTAAATGGGGGAACAAGACTGGCCGGATCGTTACATCATAGCTTTTCTAAAAATTCAAATTTTATTAGGACTACTATGAGCATGTAAATATGAATGTAGGATAATCATTTTTTCCTAATAATTTGTACTTATACAATGGAACTATAACATAAAGTTTCTTCCTTGCAAGTGTCTTAAAAAATTTCATAAAAGACTTAACAACTACTACTCTCTCCGTACCAATTTATGTGAACATGTTTGATTGGGCACGAAATTTAAGAAAAAATAAAGACTTTTGAAATTTGTGGTCCTAAACAATTCAAAAAGGGGCCTAGAATATTTGTGTGGTTATAAAAGCTTCTCATTAAGGGTAGAATTATAAGTTTAAGCAAAATTATTTTTTAATTTAGAAAAGGGTCATTCCTTTTGGAATGGACCAAAAAGGAAATAAGTTCACATAAACTGAAACGGAGGTAGTATTAAGGTTCTCGCTTTCTTTTATAGATGATTCAAAAAGCAATTGAGCAGTCGAATGAATTAGAAGACGATTCTTATGAAAAAGCAATATCAAAGTACATTATGATAGAGTGGGGTGACTTACCATGGGCTCATACTACTATACTCAGACACCATCCAAGAGACCACTATGAAAATAGTAAATTGTAGTTAAAATAGTAAATGAAAATAGAGACTCCATGTGGTTGCTACAAGGCTTTGTGATGGATTTCCCAATATTATTATTCCCCGTTCCATATATATAGTGACGATGCATTTACATGTTCATAAATAATAGTATTTGCATGCTCCTTTTTGCCTATCATATTTTAAGAGTAATATTTTCTTATGAAAAATTATATTTAATATTCTACGGGTATATAAATAAAAAAAAGAAGGTAAAGTAGTAGTATATAACTACTATCTGCAGCGATTGCCCTAACTAGGGTTTTTACGAAGATGCCTCTTGATAAACTAAGAAGTGCTATTGTATCTGTTAAGATCCGAAAGATTCGAAAGACGAAGCGAGAAACTCCGAAGCGTCTGGTTGGGTCTCGTTTTATCAATATATTATGCACATCAATTTTTGATTAGTAAGATTTGATAATGGAGAGTCTTCTGTTCGCTTGCATGCTTTGTCTGCAATGCTGAATTCTGCTAGCTGATTCTGATTTGTTTCTGATATATAAATCCATTAGTTGTTCCACTGATTTAATAATGAATTGTTGGTTTACAGAAGACATCATGGGTCAAGGATGTTTGGTCGGATGATATCAATCGGCAGCTGGCGGGGACCTCACGAGTCCGGAAATTGGTTGATATGAGTATGACTAATCATGATCCAGGCTCATGACTCTGGAACTTGGTTGATATCAGAAGGAGTCTTAATGTTGGAGAAGTTAGGTGTTATGTTGCTTGATTTGTTGAGTTTCTAAGCAAGAAAGATTCTTGGCAGTTCCAGGTAGAGAATTAATTATGTGTTATTAACGGACACTTGCTTTATCCTTATAGTTTTGCATTCATAGGTTGAAGCTGCTTGGGTTCTCACCAGTGCTTTTGGTGGCTCGACTCCTATGATTGACCATTTGCTGGAGCCAATATTTCAAAAACTATATTCCAATCAGGTGTGTTTTAGACCCCTACGACATGTTGTATTTTTTTCTAACTATAGGCTGATATGTGATTTTTTTGAATGGTTGGTTTACAGGAAAGTCTTGAATTAGCGGTCACTGGTATTTTGTTCGATCATAGAATTCTGCATGACATATCAACCAAACAATTTTGAACACTGCTCTCTATCAGTATGACTAAGCCTGCTCCGGTCTAATTTTTTTATTCAATTTGCCTATCACTTACCTTACCAATTTTTTTCCACAGATAAGACACTTGGTCTTTGTGAAGCTATGAAGTTTAGTGTTATTCTTCGATTTGCTCAGTTTATAAAAATGTCAGATTGCCCGCAACAGCTCAAGGTAGACAGTGATGTGTTGTTGATTACCTTTCTGCACTTTCTTTAGCGTCTTGCGGTTCTTGCTTCACACTTGCTTTATCTTTATGGTTTTACATTTATAGGATGATTCTGCTTGGATTCTCGTACTCATTTTCTCTTTTCACCTCGCCGATATATTTTGATATGGTTGAATATGGGCTGGTGGAAGTTCTTGTAAAGCTTCTGGACTTTCCAGATGAAAGTCTTTGTGAGAAGGTGTGTTTTATAATTGGAAGAGCCCCCGCCGTCCCCCGTCCCCACATGTTGTATAATTATTAGCGGGCTGAATGTATTTTCTTTACATCTATAAGTTGTGCTGGTAGTGGGAGAAATTATTGCCGGTGATTGTTATTGTGTTCTTAACCATGGCGCTTTGACTCCTTTGTTGAACGAGTTAAAGGAGGCGAACAATAATTTTTCAATGCAGAGAAAAGCCACGAGGACTTTGTCACTGATTTTTAAAAGCAAGCCGGATCTTCTATCTGAGCAGGTTGGTCAGTGACTGTTGAAATGTTCTTACGCTTGCAATTATTTAATTCAAATTATTACTTTTCCTTAGGCATTCAAAATACCGTCACCGTGGGGTGTACCATCTGCCATCACCTTAAAAAAATAATTTACTCAATTTATGTGACACCTTTTCTATTTTTGAAATATTATAAAATATTGGACGCCATTCAATTTCTATGCAATTTTCACAACTTTTAAACTATTCAGATCTTAAACGTTGATATAATGTTTCCTCTATCGAACTAAGTCGTTGCTTAACTTCTTCTTTTACTATAACTAATAGTAATAGATAAGTCTAATTTAACATCTTAAATTCAGGACCTATCAAACATCGTCAAATAAATTGGATTTATAATTTTTAAAAGAAATAATTTGTTTATTTTTGAAATGAGCAGGCAACACTAGCTATATCATGCCTTTCCTCAATATTTTTCCTATATTATTGGAGGTCTTGAATGTAAATATCTCTCGATGTGTCAATTTTAAGTGCTTTTGAAGACTCTATTTGTAGCTTGCTCCAAATAGAGAGCCAATTTCATATTGCTGAAAATTGGAATAAATCCTCAGAGGTCCTCTAATCTGGTAAAATTGAAAGAAAGAAGTTATTGGTCTTTACATTACTGATTACTATTCATTTGTCAGGTTACTTCAGCAGTCTGTTCTCTTTTAGAGCTTCTTCGTTGATGAGGTGCTAACAAATGTATGTTGTGCCCTTGCTTACCATATTGATGCTATACATGGTATTATCCAACACCACAATAACGGGGATATTTATGACCGGCTGGTTGGACTCCTCCGGTGAGTGGAATGTTTTAGTTTCCTCTTTTATCCTACTTTTATTCATATCTAACTTATGGTTGAATCTGATATGTAAGTCAATTGATGTTTCAGGCAAGACTCTCATTCAGTAATAATCCCCGTCCTCAAAATAGTTGTAAATATTGTTCGAAGAGAGAAGAGCTGGTCTAATAAGGTACATGGGTCTTAAGGTGTTTTTAGAAGCTTTCGTGCTTGAATCCAAACACTTCGATGAATTAACCAATGAAAATAGGAACGAAATAAAACAAAACAAAACAAAACAAAATGATTGAAAGGTGGAAACATCATAAACAATATGCATTCAGATGATAATTCGGCATGTTCCTGAATCAACTTCAAATTTTATCTTTTTCTTTTTAGTTCATTTTTTGACTCTACAACATTGTGGGTATGTTCGCTACTGGATTTAGTTAGGGTTCTCTATACATAGGAACCATCTACTAGCATGCTACACAACTATTATTTTTATTTCCTACACAGCTACTCTTAGTTTTTAGTTTTTTTTAGTTATTGTACTAGTAGTTAGAAACTTATGTAAATCTACAGACATCGACAGTGGTTGTCTTAGTGTTACTTTTCTGTGCAACAAGACATATGATCAAAATGGCTATCAAATCTTGTGCTTAGGATCGACACACCCCTACCGCTCCTCCCACCTTTCCAGCTTCGTGAAACTTACTTCCATCCACCTATGCTCTTCATGTGGAAAGAAATCCTAGTACCTCCCAATGGAGACACTTCTGTTACATCGCTTCCAATGGCTAATTTCTAATAGTCTCCGTAGAACCCACCCATTCATTAAAGCTACCCACCAAACAAAATAAATGGGTGTAACCTGCTATGTGCCAAAATTGTTGGATAAGTGCATTATGCAAAGACCGCTGGAATATTTTTCTTCCTTTTTTTTATTGTTAAAATGTAACTGTGTCAGGCATGCATATTGCTTTGTTTTTGACTAACGATAACTAACTTCACAACCCAGTTCAATCCTGCCGACCTTGGTTGCCTGGTGACGTTGCTTGAAAACCACAACGAAGATGCAGAGGTGGTCTCCAGCATTTGCAGTCCAAGACCATGATAAAAATGGTTCTTTAGTACTGAGAAGTAGACAAGGGTTCTTTTAAAGAAAAACTATTATTTCCGAGTTTGTTACACTGGCTAGCTTATGATGCACTTACCCTAGCATTACAAGGACTCGTTTGGAATATGTAAAAGTATCCTCATATGAGGTTTCAACGTGGTGTCAGTGCCATCTCTAATATTGTAGTTAATAAGACTTGTGCCTTAGGCCCTCAAATTTGGAAGGCCTCATTTTTTAGAAATAATAGGTTTATTAACAACTTTGCATCTCAAAAATCTAAAAGAATAGACTTTAAATAGACATATATTATAACCTTTTAAAAAAAACTTAGGCCTCGTATTAACCATTCTAAACAAACTTTTCTGTTTCACTTTCTTTTGCTTACTGATTGTTCGAACCTTGTGATCGAGCATTTCCTCCCCCAATATTTTTTTCTTTTTCTCCTTCCCCTTTTATTTGGTCTATATGGTCTAAAGATAATTTCTCTTGATTCGAAATATATGCACCAGAGAAGGGGAGAGGTGGGAAGGATTCACTACGAAAAGACCGTAGAGGAGCACAACAAATGGTACACTAAATCTCTACTGTAAGAAAATTCATTAGCAAGCTGACAACATGGCCTCATTTTGAAACATAGATCTCGAAATGTATTTGCATAGCGGGAGAACAGCTAGTTTTCCAACTTCTCGAATCTCGAAAAGCTTGCTTATAAGATATACGCTTATGCCATTGGAAATTCTTGTGTAGTCATTTGATGTCTGCTACTTCTCCCATCTTTAATTCCCAAAGAAAATCGTGACCTTGACCTATCATTTGACTTATCCAAGGCTAAAAAGCTTGACATCGCATTATCAACAATAAGAACACACACTTTGTCAAAATAGCCAACTCCTAAACATTGGTCATTGAAAATCACTAAGTCCCGGAAAAAAAAAAAAGACACGAAAAGTAGGAAGGCACTTGCATTATTGATCTGTTATATGCATGCGCACTATTTCACACTCCCCATTGGAGGGGGGGGGGGGGTTGTAAACAACCCTTAAATATTTGCAATTTCAGCTTTTGCAAACCTAACCCTTAAGAAATAAACTACCAACTTAAGAAATAAAATCACAACTTTAGTGTTGATGGGAGTCCGGAACCCAAATATTGTCTAATTAAACTCAAGCGACCAAACTATGGCAAAATAAAAAGAGAGACAAAAATATGTATAATGCATCTATTTAATGCGCTATGTCCCTTTCTTTTTCTTTGTTCTTGAAGTCCACATGATGCAGAAAAAGCAGTATAGGGAATATATGAAGCTGGTTTTGGCCTTGAGGTCCAATGTTTGATTCCTTCCACCAACAATAATTTATTTTTCTATTTCCTTTTCATTTTTATTTTTTTTCATTATTTGGTTTAAGTATTTAGATATAAATACTTTAATATTTATAATTACATTTCAATTTAATTAAAATAATTTAATATTTATTAGAAAATTATGATTTTTGAATTCATTTAAAGTAAAAAAAAAGAAAGAGAGAAGACTTTTATTATTTCGTTAAAAAATCTACCAATATTTTTAGTTGTTGTTATTTTGTGTTATACGTAAAACAAAATTATTTTTTTCTCCTTTTATTTTCAAATTAGAATTATGAGTTTTATTTTATAATTAAAATTTTCATAAGATAATAATATATATATAGTTTAATCTATTGCTTGAATTTTTTTATTTTTTGATATCTTTCTTTTTAAATTTAGTTATTAAAATTTTAGTTATATTTACACTATATGAATTTTATTAATCGAAATTCTAATTATAAATCTTATAATTTTCTTATTATTAAATATAAACTATTTCAACTATTTAATCTTTAAAATTATAATCGAAGAATTATTATTAGCTAAGTAATGGATTATGATTTTCATATTCTTATCAGGACAATCAATTAAATGATTGTTCATAAACTAAATGGTTATAATACAATTTAGTTTATGAAAATTTAGTATAGAAAAATTAATTAAATGGTTTTACATAAATTAAATGGTTATAATCAGTTTAGTTTAGGATAATTCTTATTAGAAAAAATTTAGTCTATGAGCAACAATTTAATTAGTTTTCCTAATAAGAATTAAATTCCATTACTTAGCTAATAATAATGGAAATTTTATCTCCTATAGAAAAGGTATACACCCTATTTATTATAAATCAAAATTATTTTAAAATATTATTTTCTATAGCTTCCTTTTATATTTTATAGCAAAATAAGTATTTATGGTATATACTACCATTGGGGCATGAAATATGCTATTATATTTTTCCTTTATCTTAGACAACAGGACATACCTATTTTTAAAGTGATTGTCGTTACTGTATTCATGAATACATGGCGTGAATACATGCGCATACAGTTGGACTGCCCTGATTTTAGGTACTTTTACTGCTGTATTCATGAATACAGCATCATGAATACATGTGAATACATGCGCGTACAGTTGGACTACTTGATTTTAGGCGCTTTTTGCTGCTGTATTCATGAATACATGGCGTGAATATATGTGAATACATGCACGTACAACTGGACGGTCCTAATTTCAGGCGCTTTTTAATAGATGTATTCATGAATACAGCAATGCGAATATATGTGAATACATGCGCATTGTAACGACCCGACTTGTTTTTTTATGAATTAGTGTCTCGTTTAGCGACTTAAGGTCCCAAACAACTTTGTGGTGTGTATTTTAACTTGCGTGTGTGGTTGAGTTTGGTCTTCGGACGATTCAGAATCAAATTGGAAGAACAATTCAAATTTAAAAGTTTAAAAGAAAAGAGTTGACTGGAGAGTTGACTTTTGAGAAAACGACTCCGAAATAGAATTTCGATGGTTCCAATAGCTCTGTATGGTGATTTTGGACTTAGGAGTATGTCAGGATATTTATTTGGAAGTCCGCAGTTGATTTCGCTTGAAATGGCGAAAGTTGGAATTGGAAGGTTTGGAAGTTTGATGGGACTTAACTTTGGTGATATCGAAGTCGGAATGTGATTCTGGAAATTGAAATAGGTCCGTTATATCATTTATGACTTGTGTGAAAATTTTGAGGTCAATCGGACTTGATTTGATAGGTTTCGGCATCGATCGTAGACGTTGAAATTTTCTTAGTTTTAATAGACTTGAATTGGAGTGCGATTCGTGCTTTGATGTGATTTGAGGGCCCGACTAAGTTCGTATCGTGTTACAGTACTTGTTGGTACATTCAGACGGGCTCCCAAGTGGCTCGAATGAGTTCCGGGGTAAGTTTTGAGTGAGTCCGTGCATTTCGGCACTCTGACGATGTTATGTGACAGTTGAAGTGCGGAGGACACATTTTAGAGTGCAGAAGTGCGGCCGCAAACTCCCAAAGTGCTGTAGCAGTAGGAATTGTGCGGGCCGCACTTGAATATGTGCTGACCGCAGTTGAAATTATGCGGTCCGCAGAATTCTTCTCGCAGCCGCAGAAAGGTGATTTTACAGATTCAATGATCCGCATTCGGAAGCTTATATCTTTTAATCTACAAGGAATGTGGAGATGATACAAAATCGAAAGTTGTAGTCCTTTGAATCTAGTTTCCGGAAAGGTATACCATTGATCATTTGGACATTTGTAGATAAAGTTATGTTTAATTTACTGAAACCTAGTAGTGCAAGGCTACTGAAGTGCGGCCGCACAATTTGGAGTGCGACCGCAGCACCTGGGATGTGCGACCGCACAATAAAATGTGCAGTCAGCACAATGGGGATCAGTTTTTGTACTATGTGAACGAGGGTTTCATCTCATATTTTATTTTTGGACTTTGGGAGCTCGGTTTGGGCCGAGATTTCGTGGGATTTTCAAGTAACTCATCGGGGTAAGTGATTCTAACTAGGATTTGGTTAATATACATGATTATATCATTATTTTCATCATTTAATTAGTATTGTGAGATGAAAATTTGGGGGAAATTGTATAAATTTTATAAAACGTATTGGAATGGGTGTTCGGATTTTGTGAAAATTCTTTCAGGTTCCGAGAGTCGAACCCCGCATTGACTTTTTAATGTAAAATTTTAAGTTGACGTTTTATTATCCGGAATTATTTTTGATGAATTTTAATGAAGTTATATAATTAATTTGGTTAGATTTGAGCTGTCCGGAGGTTACTTCAAGCAAGAAAGAGATTTTGGAATATCAGCCTAACTTCAAAAAGGTAAGTATCTTTCCTAACCTTGAGTGGGGAAAATTCTCCTTAGGAATTGAGTCTTATGTGGAAATTGTGTGATTGAAAATTATGTACGCGAGGTGACGAGTACGTACTTGATTTATATGTGCAGATTATATCGGTTTAAATTCGTAGACACCTTTATGTATTAAATTGGAAAAATTATTGGAACATAGTAAATCCTTTATCTGTCATGCCTCATTCCTTGTTTGTCGAGTTTGTATTTTATATGATAATTTTGGGTGATTTCCACTTGGATTTTTATGTGAATTCCGTGTGTTTATTGATTTGATATTTCTTGAAATTAATTTTATTATGGATTTTTTATCTGCAAATAATTAATTAAATAAGCTTAAAAAGAGGCGTTAATATATATATATATATATATATATATATATATATATATATATATATATATATATATATATATAAAATTTGGATTAAAGAAGGTGTTTTCCTATGCTGAGTTACTTTTTCATCTCTGTTGTTGTTTTGAGGTTTTATATACGTTGTGTGGAGCCTTGGACTATTTTCTTAAAATTAATTGATTTTTGTTGTATCTTTGGAGTTGTGATATGAATTATTGTATTGTGTTATCGTTTAAACACCCTCCCTGATATTATTTATGCTTCTTACCTTGATTGCTAATGATATACATGCGCTTAGTAAAAAAGAGTGTAAAGCGCGAAAGGTGGTGCCGTGCCATTTCATATACATTGTCATGTGAGGGAGAGTGTAAAGCACGAAGGGTGATGCCATACCATGCCATTTGAGAGTGTAAAGCACGAAGGGTGATGCCGTGCCATTTCATATATATTGTCATGTGAGGGAGAGTGTAAAGCATAAAGGGTGATGTTGTGCCATTTGAGAGTGTAAAGCACAAAAGGGTAATGCCCTGCCATTTGAGAGTGTAAAGCACGAAGGGTGATGTCGTGCTATTTGAGAGTGTAAATCACGAAGGGTCATGCCCTGCCATTTTAATTATATTATCACGTGAGGATGAGAGTAAAAGCACTAAGGGTGATGCAGTGCCATTATTTTTATATTATCATATGTTCATGTCACGAAGTATGTTTCTGTGCAGGTGAGAACAAGAGACATACGATATATTATGATATCTTTTCGTTGTGTATATATCTATGCCTTTTGTCTTGAGATGTTATTGTGCACCTATATTTTCTATGTGACTTGTTATCGTTGTTGCTACCTGTATGCCTCCCACTTTATTTCTTTTATTGTTACTGGCATTTCTCTCACTTAGTTGGTACTGTTATATGTATGCACAGTGAGAAAGAGATAAATGCATGAAGGGTGTTGCCGTGCCAATTGATTTGATCTACATATATATATATATATATTGGGTGAGAATGAGACAAGTGCACGAAGATATTGTCGTACCATTTGATGTGATATGTTGAATATATTTCTCACACCAGGAAAGTTAAATGAGGTGTCACATGGTGACTTTTATTTGATAGAATTATATTCGAAAGATATTTACTTGAAAGAATTATATTTGAAAGATATTTACTTGAAAGAATTATATTTGAAAGATATTTACTTGAACGAATTATACTCGAAAGATATTTATTTGAAAGAATTATATTCGAAAGATATTTATTTGAAAGAATTATAATGGAAAGATATTTATTTGAAGGAAGTATATTCGAAATATATTTATTGGTGTTTATGTCACAAGTTAATTATTCTTGCCATCACTACTATTTATTTTTTATTATTTTGTATGCTATATTGCACAGATTATTTGACTAGTGAGTGTCTTGATTGTACCTCGTCACTACTCCACCGAGGTTAATCTTGATATTTACTGGGTAGCGACCGTGGTGTACTCATATTATACTTCTGCATATTTTTGTGCAGAGCCAGGTATTGGAAATATCAGATTCGGATAGAGATTTGAGTATGATCACAAGGATTCAAGGTAGGACTGCTTGGTCATCGCAGTCCCTTGGAGTCTTTCTATTTTATTGTACTGTTAATTTCTTATTCGAACAATATTGTATATTCGACCCTCGAGATAATTTCACCTATTCAGTTAGAGTTCGTGATTCAGTATTACCAGTCTTGGGAGGTTGTTTGTAATTATTTCCAATGCTGGTTTCGATTATCTATTTTTAAAAAAATGGCTTGAAATGTTATTATTATCAGCTTACTTAGTCTTAGAGACTAAGTGCCATCACGACACATGTAGTGGAATTTTGGGTCATGACACGCGTACAACTAGACTGCCCTGATTTTAGGCGCTTTTTGATGTTGTATTCATGAATACATGGAGCAAATACATGTGAATACATGCGCGTATAGCTGGACTACCCGATTTTTAGGCGCTTTTTGCTTTTGTATTCATGAATACAATAACGTGAATGTAGCGAATACACTACCGTAATAACTGAATAGTAGCTATAGGAAGTAATTATGTGTATTGTATCTATAGGAAGTTAATTTAAAAAGATAAATATTAAAAAATAAAAGAATTCCAAGTAATAGATTAAACTGTATATATTAATGAAATTTCTCTTATGAAAAATTTTACTATAACATAAAACTCATAATTATAATTTGAAAATAAAAAGGGAAAAAAATTATATTGTTTTACGTATAATACAAAGTAACAACTATTAAAAATATCGGTAGATATTTTAACGAAATAATAAAAGGCTTTTTTCACTTTAAATAAATTCAAAAATCATAATTTTCTAATAAATATTAAATTATTTTAATTACATTGAGTAATTATAAATATTAAAGTATTTATATCTAAATACTTAAACCAAATAATAAAAAGAAATAGGAAAATAAAATATTGTTATTGGAAGGAATCAAACCTTGGACCTCAAGGCCAAAACCAACTTCATATGTAGCCTTTAACCATTGTACACCCAGCACTCAACTTATCTTATAGTACATTAAATTCCTTTTATCTGTTTTTCTTGCGCCATGTGAATTTGAAGAACAAACAAAGAGGGATGTTAATGCTATCCTTTAAATAAAGGGACATAGCGCATTAAATAGATCGTTATACCTATTTTTGTCTTTTTTATTTTTTACCATAGTTTGATCGCTTAAGTCTAATTAGACAATATTTGGGCTCCGGACTAGAGTTGATGGACTATGACATGTTCGTTTCATATAAATCTGTAAAGTTATTTCAGATTACGTTGAAGAATGTGAAATTGTGACATGTCAATCAATCAATCATTCTTCAACAAACTATAAGGTATCAAAATTCTTTACCATAGGACAAGGGCATGTAGAAGTAAAGAGTCCATTATTCAATCATATGCAGGTCCATGAAAATAAATCCAGTTCGGAGCTGAGCTTCAAGTGTCTATTTTTTGCTGAAGGAAGAAAGAAGCTAACTGCCTGATTAGTTTACTATATCATAGCTCATATAATCATGTGTCATGGAAATTTATCAATTCAAAGAAGAGCCTTTTAGAATTAAATCTATTACGTATAACAAGCAATTCATTTGGGAAAGTTGGATCATCTATCAAGTAATAAGAATCGACGGAATGCACACAAATATCTTACACGAAATCACCTGAATATAGAATTAAAGATTTCTGATCAAGAAGGTCACGTGCTCTCTGACATGCCACATTGGTCTAAGACGTTGCCTTCGATGACGGGACACAGATGACTTTCTAGAGTCATTTCGAAGTTTAACAAAGTCAATATGATCTTGATGCATGGAAAAGATACTGGAATATCCTTTGACACCCAAGAAAAAATGGCAATTAATAAAAAAGAATAATTGCTAAAGGTTTTGGCCAACAACAAAGTTCATATATCACTTATTATGTTCATACACTTATTTTATTCTGGTAGGTTGTTACTGCAAATATATTCTAGGTGGTCAGCCAAAACCTTATGCCACTACAAAGATATTCGATTATTTCAATCTTGTTTGTTGAATTGATTCGTTCTTGTCTATTTCAATTCTTAGCATATAACCACAAAATGCTCGTCCGTTTTTTCTCTTATATTCTCAGATAACTTTAATTTTTTAAGTTCATTTCAAATGCTACAATATAACAAACCTTTGTCAATAAAATCTTTCTTTTCTATATCGCACTGATGAGTGATATTCTAGATACTTAGACTTTTGTATCATTTTGTTGAGAAACTAAGATATTTGTTGAGGTTTATTAGCATATTTCAGGTATCATGTGATTTAAAGAAGATATGGAAGAAAACAAGTCAAAATGTGTTAAAATGAAAAAATTTACTGTTCCCAATTAATGCTCTCTACGATCGCGGAAGTCCAGAATAAAAGTCATCGTGAACGCGAAAGTTTAGAATAAAAGTCACCGCGAACGCAGTTGAAATGGTGCTATCACGAAGAAGGAGTCAGCCACTGGTCAAGTACTCTATGCGATCGCGAGGTAGAGAGACGTGATCACGGTCAAACTGGAAGAAAAGCTGGTCAGCAGCTGGTCAAATGGGCTATGCAAATGTGAGGTCCAGTTTGCGATCGTGGTTCTTTGAAGCATTGCTCATCGCGATCGTAGAGCCTCTTTCACGAACGCGTTTCACGTAACTGGGCAGAAAATTTGGACAATTTTGGCATTTCACATTTTTGACCCCCAAATAATTTAATACACGACTCAGATCATTTGGACAGTACCTTTTTCTGCCTTTGAGATATCTTTGAGTAGAAAATACAAGGTTGGAGCTAAGGTTCTTGCACACACACTTGAGACTTGAAGATCATTTGAAGACATTGTTTGAGAATTTCTCACCTATTTTTACTCATTTATTCATTTTCTTGCTTTGTATTGAATATTTAAGTATGTAGTATTTATTCCAATACTTGAAACTTATTTATGAAAATATTCATTATTTAAGTTTGGATTAAATCTCTTGTTGTGCTTAAGTATTCAATTATTTTTATTAATATTGAAGTGAATTATTGATTCTTTAATTATTCTTGTTCTTTAATGTTTCCAAAGGGATTAACTAACCCTAGGACTTGCTCATTAACTTCGAATTAATCTTGGAAAAGATAATATGGAATTGGAAAAAAAAAGATTAATTAACAAGAACTTAGAACTTGAGGCGTTAACCCTCATTTTATAGATTCTACCTAGGGATAAGATTGAACTACTTGTAGCCATATCAGATGCACTTAATCTCTTAATTATTTTAGGGATAATTCAATTAGGAAGCCGTGTTAGTCTTCAGAAGAAGCTAATATAGAATCAATATCCTAGGCTAATTAACATAAACTCGCTCATATCTGTAAAATCGTGAAATACATTGGATCGTTACTTGAGTGTAATTCCCCGTGTATCCATGCTTGTAGCTATTGATCATTTTACTTACTTTCTAGGTTAGTTTACATTTTCGTAATTAGTTATAATATTTTCTCAAAACCTTTATTAAGTGCTTGGCTTTACATAATAATCAATATTTCTCCTACTTGCCTAATCGCCTTGTTTTACTATCATGCTTCTTTGATATCATTTTTTCTCCATTTATATGACTACGTGAGTTATTATTCATGCTAGAAATCATACCTAGGCTACATGTTCAATTGTTTGAGACACGATAGGGCTATTTTCACCATGTTGAGCTATTTGCCTTAGCCGTAGTCATAATATACAGTCATGATGGTTACATCCACATGCTATATCTCGGTCTCTGTGCACTTTTGATTTGCTGTCTCACATGTTATTGGTGTCCTTGTACGTGACACGAGTTTGAACCGTATTTGAGATATATTGTATTATTTCGTGTTATATAATTGGTTTGTGCTTCTGTGAGATGTCTTGATAATAAGACTTAAGCGGATTGTTGACTGATGTGGGCCATATAGTCGTATTGATATGGATATTTAGATCGGGTTGCACGCTGCAATAATTATATTGATATTGAGGTGACGCATATGCCAGACCCCACATTGGGCTACATTGTACTGATTTGAGACTACGAGTGCACCAGGCCCCACTAATTGGGCTATGTGATTATGATTAACGCTTGGGTGGTTCTGCCCCTCCGGGGTCTGACATGCCAGTAGTGGGGGCATGCACATTGTTATATACACGTGCTCGATGATGGGAATTTATTCTAGACACTCGCACAATGTTAAGTGTGCTTATTTTGATGGATCCACGGTGATATTATTTGGGGCATTTGATCCAGGTACCTGAAGTGTACTAAGATTGTGTGTACTTAATGATTTCATGGCGAAACTGATTTCTTGACATGTATACTTGACATATAGGCATAGAGATATACCTTTCTCATGCTAGACGGTGATATGATATTTTATTACTTGACATGTATAGTTTCCATGTAGGCATATAGATGTATTTTCCGCATGATAATTGGTGAACAAAAAGGGCTTATCTGATGTTGTAATTCAGAAAAAACATAGTTCTTTCGATAAACTCAAGTTTATTGATTTCAGTAAAGATTTGAACTCTGTTATACTTGTAAAGCATGATTACTCTATCATAACTGTGAACGAGCCGAATATAGTATCTCTTAAGTTATTCACTTTTGCTATCTGTTTTACGTTATTATGAATTGTCATTGGCTATTGATGTTGGACTCTTACCATTTTTCAAGCTCGTCATTGCTTTCAACCTAAGATTCGGTTTGTTACTTATTGAGTACATGGGGTCGGTTGTACTTATACTATACTTTTGTACCTTGCATACAGATCTTGGAGCTGATGTTGCTATGTATGGCGGAAGATGGTATTGAAGGTGTACCTAAGTTCCGGTGATAGCTGCCATTTGTGCTTGGTAGCTTTAGATTTTGAAATTCTGTTTATGTATATTTCGAATAGATGGTGTATTTATTTCGTACCAACTTGATAAACTCTAAATCTTAGAAGCTCATGACTTGTACTACCAATCATTGGGAGTTTGTGTAGAAGTTAAGTTACTTTACTCATTGATGTTTATTATTCTCCTATGAGTTGTGTTGTATGTACTTGGCCTACCTAGCGGGTTGGGTTAGGTTCTATCACGACTAATCATATTTTGGGTCATGACAAGTTGGTATCAGAGCTCTAGGTTCATAGGTTTTACGACTTATGAGCAAGTGTATAGTAGAGTTTTGCGGATCGGTATTATGATGTCCATATCTATCTTCGAGAGGCTAAATGACATCTAGGCTAAACTTCCTATCTTTCTTTTCTTATCGTGCGATATTGATTCAGCTTGGAGCGTTTGAATTCCTTTCACTCACTCGTACGTGATGTTGAGCATTCTGTATTAGCTATGCCTCGGCGACTTTTGATGTCATGGATAAGGTGTGAGATGTGTTCTCTATGTTATGAAGTTGGGCCAATCTGGAGGACTTGAGGCCAAGTTCAGACCACAACTTAGTTTTGGTGGTTTCGATTGTGTGAGTATGTACTTTTGGATTTATACGTTCGGTAGTGTCCTTAAAGTGAGATTTATGGCTCGATGAGTGGTTGGATGTCTATATGATTAGTATGATGTGATTGCGGGATATTTCAGATGGCTTAGATGTGATGAGAAGAGTTTGCTTGAGATGTGGAAAGGACTATTGGGTGCTTGATTTTTTTCATGATATGTTATAGTCCTGATTTACGAGCGTGTTAGGGATTTTTAGATGTACATTTGTGGAATGAAGTGTGTTCTTATGTCTTGTTAACGAGTTCATACTTGAGAGGATTTAACGATTTCATAATGATTCTGGCCATGAAAGAGAATAGAGAGATGCCAGTTAGGGGCTAAGCACGTGAGTTATCTCCTGGAGGATGTTCTGAGGTTGTGTGATTCTTACGATGATTATGTAGAGAGTTTCTTTCTACCGGTGGGTTACATGTGATGCAATTTGAGTTTGGATCGCTTGAGAAAGTTGACTTGACTGTCATGAGGATGACTGTGAGCTTAGCAGATGATTTGAGGTATTTTATGATTTGTGTTACATGAGCTTATACAGGATTTAGTTAAATTACAGTGTAGGGGTTATGGTAGTAATTGAGTAAGGGTATTGTGAGTTATCATATGTTTTGATCTATGGATTCGAGCCAAGTGGAGGAGTCTTCTATCAACGCTCAGGTTGCATGGTTATGTGTTATATTATCCGTCCTGAGGCATATTTGTGGGTCAGTTATGATTTGAAGAGGTAGGTATTGAGGGTGATTTGAGTAAGGAAATTTCTGGATGCATGATGTACTATTCTTTACGGATATGTTGAAATCTTGGGATGATTCGAGTGTCATATTCAAGGTGGAGGTAGTGTTCATGGAGTAGGGATTTCACTCAGTTGCTTAAAGGCGCGAGTTACTTCTTAAGCTATTTGTGTGCTGATGAAGCACAAGTCGTTCGGCCCATTTTTATGGTACAATAGAAATTTGGGTAGAGTGTATGACTCTCGAGGAGGTTCTAATATGTTCAAGATTCATATGTGGTATTTGAGGAATTTTTGAATTCGTAAATTGCTAAAATCTGAGATTTGCAGTGGATGGTGTCAAGACTCGCGGTATTTCTATACCAGTTTGGATTCTACATTTCAGTATCATAAAGGTAAAGGAAACAGTTTTAGATTCACATAAGGTCTCTTCGGAGTGAGTATCTCAGATGCAGTGGTTTTGGATACTTAAGAGGGAATACAATGGCTTATGGACTTTGAGGCGACATGGTTTCATGCTAGGATTTCTTGTGTTGAGCGTTGGGTTAAAGATCGTAGTGTTCTAGCAATGAGAAGTGTTAATTTGAAGGCAAGTTGAGAGGAACTCAAAGAAATAGATTAGCTTGGTAGTGGTTTAAATAGGAATGATAATGAGAATGATCAGTTCTTTTGGTTCTCTTGGTGTGGTGTGGTGTGGTTCTACCAGTGTTTTGTGGCAATACTCTTGGGCTTAGTGACATGCATGACTTGGTTGAGTTAGAAGAATTCAGTTCTGATGGCTTGGTTATGTGCAAATAGGTTTCGTAGAGTTCTCGATAATTTCTACCACGACTAGAGATAAATGTCCTCTACAGGCATGAGGGAGTTTGTTGCGCATTGTGATTTTCTCCTGGATGGGATAAAGTGGAAAGTTTATGGCTGGAGTATGTATTCTGCTTATGACTTAGAGTTGTTAATGGAATTCTCGTGCTTTCATATTATGGTACGTTAGAGGCGGAGCGTCATGTGCGATTGATATTTGCATGTGCAACTTTATAGTTCAGTTTTGAAAGAAAGGCCATGAGATCTAGACAGCACGGACAATTTCAGATATTTAGAAGAGTGCTGGCACTATCTTGTATCACCTGAGAAGAGTGCACATTTCAGAAGGCACCTTGTGTTTTGACGTGCGGGTGCGTTAGTGGTATTGCGATACTCGTCTGGTTGATCCACTGCTGATTTTCAGATTTTTCTTTATGGCAAGGAAGAATTATAGAAGTATTTCTCGTGATCATATGATTGCATATGATGGAGGTGTTAGTCATTCGAGTGGTGGAGTTGGAATCATATCTAGTGATTCATGTATTCTAGGGATTTTGAGTCTATGGGGGTTCTTAGAGGCAGATCATTCCTTGTTGCGGACTATGAAGGTATAGCCAAAGTTAGACAACTAATAATATGTGTTATAGTTAGGTTACTATGGACTTTTGGAGGGTTATTTACCTATTTATGGATGGCCGGAGTTGATTTGTGGGGCTCATTGATAGGCCTAATGAGAATACACCGGGTCAGATTTGTTTACTCAGCACATCTATTATGAAGGGTGTGTCTTCGATTAAAGTTGATCTTGCTATCGTGTCTGTTGTGTTCCATGTATTGCTCTTTGATGTTGCAATGAGTTGTGAGACTGTTGACTATTAACACACATGATGCGATATGTTTGGCCCTTGTGGCAAAATTCGAGCGAGGTGGTTCTTGGGGTGTTGAATGGGTAAATGCGCCTTGGTTATGGTCTTCCAATTTGTGGTATATTGTGCTATCCGTTCCTCTATGATTATGGTCATGCACTTCGTGTGTTTTTTGTTGATTTGGGTATGATTATATATTTTAAGCATTATGGCTCGAGGTATTTTATGTAGATCGGTGTTTGGATTGGGGCATGCATTGCGACGAAGTTATGTTGGGATATGATCCCTTGTGTTGATTTTGTGTGTTTTCGTTCTCCTTTATGTGATGGGTTCATAGCATTGCGCTTGTGGTGGCACCTGTTGAGCTTGCGGAACAGTTCTCTTAGTTGATTCTCTTTCCAGTTTTGGCTGCTTTTGAGTTATTTCTTATTGGTGCACGGATTGCATAGTATGTGGCTCTTGTGTTATTGGTGTGGCATTTTGGTCGAGAAGCTTGTACTGAGTGAGATGAGGTTATTGAACCTGGAATGAGCACTATCGCGATTGAGTAAGGTATGTTTGGAGATGTGATGATGTCACTAGTTAGCTTAGAATTTGGGCTATGGTTCTTGTTGGGAGAGAGAGCTCCACGACTTGTTGATTTGATGGGTGGCTATGAGTATCTACATGTTTCTTTCATCATTGGCAGTGTACCAAGAGTTAAAACAAGGTTTTGTTTGATATGGTTTGTTACCGGTACCGAATTCGTTATTGAGCAACTATTATGGTAGAAAGTTATTGCTATGAGTATCTGAGTTATGTGGTATATCATGTAATTATATCTTGGGTTATGGTTATGGCTTTGATACAAGCTTGTTCAGACTCATATAGTGTATGGATGTGAGAATCGGGTCTTATAATGGATTATAGATATTGGAAATTGGGTTCCAAGGTTTATGGACTAAGGTTGAAGGAAGAACCTTCGATTATGTTGAGTTGACAGACTTATATGGATTGGGGAGACGTGGTATCACCCTCGGGTATGTGCATGGTGAGTTTACACAGTGATTTTGATGGCTTTGGAATGACTCTTGGCACGTTCGAGGATGAATATATGTTTGCGTGGGGGTAATATAACGACCCAACCAGCTTTAAGTTGGAAGAGTTGACAATGTTTGACTTTTGAGTATTTGCCCACGGATCAGAGTTTTGATGGTCCCTTTAGGTCCGGATGGTGATTTTTGACTTGTGTGTATGCTCGAATTTGCATTTGGAGGCTTCTAGAAAATTTGGCCATAATTGGCAAAAGTTGGAAATTCAAAGGTTTGGAAGGGTCATAAGTTTAACTGAGAGTTAACTATGATGATATCGGGTTTGGATTATTGTTCTGGGAATTAGAATAGGTTTGTTATGTCATTTGGAACTTGTGTATAAAATTTGAGGTCATTTCGGGTTGATTTGAAACGATTCGACGCGAGTTTTGGAAGTTAAAAGTTCATAAAGTTTTATTTCAAGTGCGATTCATGGTTTTGATGTTATTATATGTGATTTGAGGCCACGAGTAGGTTCGTGTTATGTTTGAGGACTTGTTGGTATATTCAGACGGGGTCCCGAGGGGCTCGGGTGATTTTTGTGGTGGGTTTGGACTATTTTAGGCCCTTTTCAACTGCTGGTTTTTGGCTACAAGGGTGTACATCACGATCGCAGAAATCTGGGCCGCGATTGCAAAAACTAAAATGGAAAATTGGACATGTGAATTGCGTTCGCGAAGAAAAAATTTCTACTGTCACTGAGCTAACTTTAGGAGTTTATATCTTGCAATTTATAAGGAATTTTGAGGTGATACAAAAATAAAAGTTGTAGCTCTTTATTTCTAGTTTTCAAGAAATCAAGCCGTTTGTCATTTGACATTATGTACAAAAGGTTATGGCTGATAAACTACAGACTATCTGGGAAGATTTTGGGAAAGGTTAATGGAATTTGTTCATCGCGATAGCGGGGAAATGGCCGCCACCGCGAAGGGAAAAAACTGTGCTGGATAATTTGGAAACTCAATCCCAAGATTTGTAACCATGATCGCCTAGGGTACCACTGGGCTGTGCATATAAGTACTCTATTTCGGACCTTTGACTTATTTTATCACATTCTGAGTTGGGGAGCTCGGATTTGGGCGATTTCGGAGAGAATTTTCACCACATGGATTGAGGTAAGTACTTTCTATTAGGATCTGATTATATTTCATAATTCTTTCTTCGATTTTTGCATTTGATTGATGATTTTAGAAGAAAAATGGGGGGGGGGGGATTGTCTAAACTTTCCTAAAGTGATTAATTGAGTTTTGAATATCGATTCAGTGTCTGATTAGAGTGAAAATAGTATGGTTGGGCTCGTAATTGAATGGATTTTCGGATTTTGTATGTTTTGTCGGGCTCCGAGGTGCGAGCCTTTGATTGACCTTTTGGTCGACTTTGAGTATTTGACGAAAGACTCGACCTTTATCATTTGAGTTTTTTTCCTTGGGAATTATTTGATGTATTTGAGTTGTTTTTGACTAGTTTCGAGCCAGAGGTTGATTCATACGGGATGGCATTTCTAAAGTATTGTTGGCTTGCTCGGTATTTGATTTGGCTTGTTCGAGGTAAGTAACATATATAAACATGGATTTGAGGGTAATTACACTTGATAACTATGATACTTGAGATGGGCTTGTGGGTGACATATATGTTAGGTAACGGGCATGTGTGCGTGCATCGATGTATTCATGATCTGGGTAGTTCTTGCCTAATCGCCTTGTTTTACTATCATGCTTCTTTGATATCATTTTTTCTCCATTTATATGACTACGTGAGTTATTATTCATGCTACAAATCATGCCTAGGCTATATGTTCATTTGTTTGAGATATGATAGGGCTATTTGTGCCATGTTGAGCTATTTGCCTTAGCCGTAGTCATATTGTACAGTCATGATGGTTACATTTACATGTTATATCTCGGTCTCAGTGCACTTTTGATATGCTGTCTCACATGTTATTGGTCTTTTTGTACGCGACACGAGTTTGAACCGTATTTCAGACATATTGTATTATTCCGTATTATAAAGTGGATTGTGTTTCTGTGAGATGTCCGCATAATGAGACTTGAGCAAATTGTAGACTGATGTGGGCCACAGAACCATATTAATATGGATATTTATATCGGGTCGCACGCCGCAACAGTTATATTGATATTGCGGTGACGCATATGCCAGTCCCCACATTGGGATAAGCTATACTCATTTGAGGCTACGCGTACACCAGGCCCTACTAATTCGGCTATGTGATTTGATTAGTGCTTCGGTAGGTTCCTCCCTTCTGGAGTCTGACATGCCAGTAGTGGGCGCAAGCACAGTGTTATATACATGTGCTCGATGATGGGCAGTTATGCCAGGAATCCGTGCAGTGCTAAGTGTGATTATTGTGATGGATCCACGGTGATATTATTTGGGGGAATTTGATCCAGGAACCTGAAAAGTGCTAAGATTGGGTGTACTTAATGATTCCACTATGAAATTAATTTCTTGACATGTATACTTGACATGTAGACATAGAGATATATCTTTCTCATGCTAGATGATGATATGATATTTGATAACTTGATATGTATATTTGCCATGTAGGCATAGAGATGTATGTACTTGGCTTACTTAGCGGGTTGGGTTAGGTTCCATTGCGACTAGTTATATTGTGGGTCGCGACAGATATAAAAAAAGGAAAGATTTCATTGGCAAAGGTTTGTTATATTCTAGCATTTGTAATGAACTTGAAAAATTAAAGTTACTTGAGAATATGAGAGAAAAGATAGACCTTGCATTTTGTGGTTATATGCTAAGAATTGAAAACAGACAAAAACGAGTAAATTAAGCAAACATGATTGAAATCCCATATTCTTTGATTATTCCCTACACAACCGGATATCTTTGTAGTGGCATAAGGTTTTTGCTGACCACCCTGAATATCTTCATTAAGCATATGATGTACGGTCCTTGCGATAGTTTAGATTCAACAAATTCTTGTATGAAAAAAACAAAGGGGTCATGAACGTTCAAATATCTAAAGGAAATGGTTCTCATCTAATTTATAGAAGAAGAAATACATGAAAAGTTGTGAAAGTAAGAGAACAATATTTAAATAATTGATCTTGGGTTGTTTCATATTTACTTGGAATATTCAATTGTCACATTAATGTTAAATTTTATTTTGATATTAAAGTTATGCAATATCTCTATACATTTGTAAAGGACTTGAAAAAATTGTATTTTGTTTACAGATCATAGCGATACAAATATAAAGATATATGTAGGTAAAATAATATCGGTCTACTAAATAGGTATCACCTCCATAGTATGGCGTTTCTTCTATTTTCCTATAAGTGAAATGTCCCCCAGAGTATATCGTCTTCAACTACATCTTGGCATCCAACAATTTATTTATTTTAAGAGCAATGCAGATATAAATAATATTGTGAATAAAATAATTACCAAATAAATGATGCTAACAAAATTCTAAGATGTTAAAGAGCTCAATTTGTTGAACAAAGAATTTTTTGAATACTTTGCGTAGTCCTCCAGTGATAAATTTTGGGCACGTAGACAAAAATGTTATGTTGTTGGCTGCATTGTGACATGTCAACCGGTAGAAGGAGAACGATATTAACTTAGATTACTATTAATGCATGTGAAAGGACATGCATCGTATAAGGATTTTTGACGGTAAATGGAGAGCCTTGTAGTACTTTTAGAGAGGATATAGAAAAAAGAAGATTGTTACACTGTGATAACAGTTTGATAGAGTATGTTTGAAGTTGCAAGTTATCAGATGCCATATAGTTTAAAGCATTTATTTTCTACATTATTGGTGTATTGTAGTCTGCCAACCCTAAAATTTATGGGAGCAATTTGGAGAATCGACGATCAAATACTATAAAGTGTTGCAAACTATTGAAAAAAGAGAACTTCGGTATCAACGACATTTTACATTCAATGGGTCATGATGAAAATGAGTATGAACTCATCCAAAAACTATTAGTCCGTCTGCGACATCAAAATGGGTAAAAGA
Organism: Nicotiana tabacum; assembly: GCF_000715075.1. Classification (NCBI taxonomy): domain Eukaryota; kingdom Viridiplantae; phylum Streptophyta; class Magnoliopsida; order Solanales; family Solanaceae; genus Nicotiana; species Nicotiana tabacum. The sequence goes on along the minus strand of NC_134097.1, from coordinate 11,597,962 downwards.
GATTCATTTTGAAAGATCTATTATAGTTAGTGATGACGATGTTATCACAAGACACTTACCTCTATAAACCGTGATGGCACCTAACGTTGCTGTTAGGCAAGCCAACGGTGAATTATCCATTTAATTGTTCATTTTATTTATTTTTAAAGTCATAGATTTTATTTAACAAAGAAACCAAGAATAATTAACCATAGTGATGTGAAATATAAAATAAAACATACGAGTAAAATGGTGATATTAATAGATAATATGATAAATATCTACTAGTAACTCCCAAAACCCGGTGTCACAAGTGTAAAAGCAATCTAGTAGAATATACATAAACCCCTACAACTATTGCCTGAAGCCAAATAGATAGAAATAATAAATACAACAAGAGGAGGCTCCAAGTGCTGCAGAATGGAGCATGGAAAGCAGCTCACCACTAGGCCTCCGGATAATGTGGGTGCGTGCCTGGACGGACACCAGATGTACCTGTCTTAGTGCCTGCGCAATTTATGCAGAAGTGTAGTGTGAGTACATAAATAACGTGTACCCGGTAAGTATCTAGTCTAACCTTGAAGAAGCAACGAGGAGGGGTCAACATCGACACTTACTAGAGGTCAATAAATAAAATACATGAATTATAAATATGCATGAAATACATTAGTAATAATGAAATACGAAACAATAAATAAAAATTCTTTAACATAATATCAATTTTAGACCTCCAAGTATCACATGCCAATTTAACACGTAAAAACCACTAAATAATTATCGAGTCTCAAGTCAATAAAGAGATATCAAGTATAATCGGACTACTAGTAACGTCACACATGATTTATGTCGAGTCGTTCGGCCCGATCCAACATAGTGCATACACTGCCTAGGGTCGACGACGCGAACTATTGATGTATCTAAATATACTGGCTAGGCATTCGGCCTGATCCATATGAAATGGAGAAACTCTACAAACTCCGATCAACGACTACTACACAAGATTAATACTCAAGAAGGCATAATTTCCATTAACAATCAAGTATTCCGCCAACTATCAAGGTAATGAAGCTCGGTCTCAAAAAATCCCACATCCAATTTCAATTATAAATTCAAGTAATTAAACTAACAAATTGGGCTCAAGTAATACAAGTATTGCATGGTAAAGTCCTAAGTACACCCGGACATAAACATGATCTTATCTACGTACGGACTCTCGTCACATCGCGCGTACATAGAACCCACAATCATTAGCAAATAACAATGTAAAATACTTACGGGGAAAATTCTCTCTTACGAGGTTAGGCAACAGACCTACGTCGTTTTCAAGTCCTCTTTCCGGTCCACAAATCACACTAATAGCCTCAAATCGATGCCGAGCAATCCAAAACTATCCAAAGATTGTACAAACTAATCAATATATGCTCAAAAGTTCATAATTTAACTATTAGAGTAATTATCCAACCCAATTTGAAAGGTTCCTAAAATTTACTCCCGGGCCCACGTGCCCGGATTCAGGAAGTTTTTGTAAATAAATATTACCCATAACCACACGAACACATATATATAATTTTTACTCCATTCCAATATTATTTGTGTGGTCTAATCCCATTTTTATCAAAACCTAGGGTTTTCAACCAAATCTTATAATTCCCACAATTTTACAAGTTAAAATATACCCATAAACCATGTATTAAACCCACAATAAGTAGAACTGACTTATCTTAAAATGCTAGGCAAAAATTCCCTCTCCAAGAGTGTCACGACTCCAATTTTCTTCCGTAGGATATCGTGATGGCACTTAGTCTCTACGACTAACGTCCGACATGAGCTAAAAGTCTCCGTAAAGCAGCTAACAGTCGGTCACTAACGTACTGCATGAGCAGATGTACCTGGATCTGCATAAAAAGAGGTGTAGAAGCATAGTGTGAGTACACCACAATAATACCCAATATATAGCAAGCCTAACCTCGGTAGAGTAGTGACGAGGTCAGGTCAAGACACCTACTTGGATATAATAATAGAATGAAAACATAATAACAAGAAATAGTGGAAAGCAGAGAAATATGTAATATGAAACAAGTCAATAACACAGGCTAATGAAAGAGCTGTAAGCATAGAAATAACATAAATGAAACAATTGAAGAGAACCACAATGATCATATATGGACAACAACTGATAGAACAAGAAAGATCCAAGACATAAAAAGTGTTCTCACCAAATAACTCTTTGCAACATGAGATAAACAACAAGAATTGCCATGAGGTACCGCCTCATGTACAATAACAATCACAACCGAGGTACCGCCTCGTATATAACAAAAGTCACAATCAAGGTATCGCCTCGTATTCGCATGTCTCAATTTCAATCACAATCTTTCCTTTTACTGCAGTGTGAGCCTTACATGTAAATAGTTTTGAAAACAGTTTTCCCAAAATAGCAATACGCATTTTAGCCCACCTTATGATGCCGCGTGGCTTCACGGAATTCTCTTATAAGCAACACGCACATGAGTCTCGCCTAATTCCGTCGCATGCACATTAAACCCTAGACTTATACTGCCACACGCACGTCAATATCACATCACAATAACTACTCGCACACAAGTGCCCATATATCACAACTTGCCAACAATCAACAATATCAATGTTTCCATAACAATAGCCAATGGATCCACCACAATGTGTACAAGAATATCAACAATAATAATGAATGTAAAATTCTCAACAAGAAAGATATCTCAACAATTAACTATTTCGCCTCAATGTGATACGACTTTCACAACTTCAACACCAATAACTCAACAATGAGAAAGATAATGTGTAACCACGAAACTAAATTAAAATAACTCATAATGCAAGAGATAACATGACTTCAAATAAGAATAATAACAATGAAAGAGATAACTTGTAACAATGTCTTTAAATAATGATAATCAACAATGGAAGAGATGACATGTAAAATGACTTCAAATTATGATAATCAACAATGTATGAGATAATATGTAACAATAAAAGGGGAAACAAGTTCAACTAAATCATGAGAGCAATTTATCAAGTAGGATATAGAAAAAGTGTTAAACAAGTCATCTAAGGCATGTAAGGATAGACTAACAAAAGTGTAATGACCCGATTGGTCGTTTTGAGCTATAGCATGTTGTTTGATAGTTTGAGACCTTGAGTAGCTTCACTTTATGTACTATGACTTGCACGTATAGTCGAATTCGATTTTCGGGAAGATCTAAGTTGCTTTGGAAGAATAATTCTCTATTCAGAAGCTTTAAGTTGGAAGAGTTGACCAGGGTTTAAATTTTGAGTAAACAACCTCAGATAGGTCTTTTGACGGTTCCGTTAGTTCGAATAATGATTTTGGACTTAGGCGTATGTCTGGATTTTGATTTGGAGGTCCGTAGGTTGATTTGATGCTTTTTGGCAAAAGTTGGAAGATTGAAGGTTTAGAAGGTTGATAGGTTTGACCGAGAGTTGACTTTGTTGATACCGGATCCGGATTGTGGTTCCGAGAATTGATATAGGTCCGTTGTATCATTTGGGACTTGCATGCAAAATTTGATGTCATTCCGGGTTGATTTGGTATGGTTCAGCATGAGTTTTAAAAGTTTAAAAGTTCATTAGGCTTGAATTGATGTGCGATTCATGGTTTTGATGTTGTTTGGTGTGATTTGAGGCCTCGAATAGGTTTGTGTTATGTTTTATGACTGGTTTGTGTAATTGGACGGGGTCCCGAGGGCCTCGGGTGTGTTTCAAATGTGTTTGGGTTGTATAACACTCTTATTTGATGTTTCAACATCGTTTCTTTGGGCATGAAGGGTACCGTATTGAGAAAACAATATTTGATTTGTGATTGTATTGAACCATTATATAATTGTCGTAATTACGGAACAATAGAAACTATTCTGAGGTCGTATGAGAGAGTTATGTCCATTTCTGTGTCGCAAAAGATTGCTGGTTTCTAGTGCGGACTTTGTTCTTCACGAACGCGAGGGAAGTCACGCGAATGCAAAGAAGGAATTTTTGGTTGACCGGTCAACGTGAAAAATTGCACTTCGCGAACGTGATGGTGTCCCGCGAAGGTGAAGAACAAAATTTACCTGGTAGTGTTTTAAATGGGGAAACCGAGCATTTTAGTATTTGGAGCATATCTTGAGTTCTATAGCTCCGTTTGAGGTGATGTTCATTGCGTCGTTCTCGTCTAAAAAAGAGAATAAATATCTGAGATTTATTTTGATGTTTTACCATGATTAGTTATGTTAGTTATCATTTTATCCGTATTTGGATTGTAGAAATTTGGGTTTTGAGCTCCAAAGTTGAGGAATGGTAAATCCTTGATCTGACAGTCAATTCATGGATGAATTGGATGATTTTACGTATATACACTATATGAGTTATGGGTAATATTTATTTTCAATAATTTTCGAAATCCGAGCATGCACACCTAGGGGTGACTTTGATGACTTTTCGTGCGGAGTTGGGAATTTATTTCTAATTGTTAAATTATAAGTTTTAAGTATAATTTGATTGATTTGCACGTTCTTTGGCTTGTTTCGGATCGTTTGGAATTGGTTTGAGGTGTTAGAGAGGTGTTAGAGCCGGTTATAGGATTTTGAGGACTATCATTGTGAGGAGGAATTTACCCCGTAGGTGTTATATTTGCTATATGCTACATGTTTTGGGGGGTTACACACGTATAAGGTGATGAGTGTTCGTGTGTATGCTAGAATTCATGATTAGGTTTGGGTAGACTTAGACTCACTATGTAATATTTGCCTTACTATTTCCTGTTTAATTGCTTTAGTTTATGTTCTTGTCTGAGACTAGACTTGTTTAAAGTATCAGACGTATGAATTGAGATATATGGTTAGCTACTGGAGTGGCAGTATAGATTACACGTCCTTTAACGGATTTATTCTGTGTTGTACGTAATTGTCCTAACGTTATCCTGATCTCATAACTCACACTTATTCCTGAGTGGGGCCGACGACCAGTCAAGTCTTCGCTATTTCTTGGTGATCGGGTCGAATGTCTCGGTAGTATATACTGAGATGCATCCACAGATCGGGCCGTACAACCTTGGCAATGTATGTACACGACTATGGATCGGGCCGAACGACCTCGACATAATTCGTGCGTAAAATCGCTAGGATTTCGAATACCCACGAGATTACCCTCTTGATTGAACTTGAAAATTTCATGATATTATCTTTATGACCTAAGATCGAATATTTAGCTGATAGTTCTTATTTTTTGAGAAGGTATGTGGAACTTGGGGATTTGTAAACTGATGATATTTTGCTAACTGTTTTCGTTATCTACTGTTCCTTATTCTATTGATCGTGGCGTATTTCATGCCTACTTATGATTCCTGCATTTTATTTAGTGGACCACTATTAAGTGTCGATGTCGACCCCACACCACTACTTCTCCGGGGTTAGTCTAGATACTTACTAGGTACGTGTTGAGTTTCGTACTCATGCTACACTTCTGCACTAAACGTGCAGGATCTGACAGGTTCATTTGGTGGTCATCGTAGCGCGTAGACGCAACTGCTGAGGGAACTTTATGGTGAGCTGCTTTCTATGCTACGCACCGCAACCCTCAGAGTCTCCATCTTATTTATTTACTTTATCATGTCTATTTTATATTCCAGACATATGTTGTATTATTATTTCACTCTTTAGAAGACACTCATGCACTTGTGATACTGAGTCATGGGGATTTTCTAGAATTTGTTTATGATTTTGCTTAACATTCACACACTTGGCTTGCCTGACGGCGATGTTGGGTGCCATCACGACCTATTGTGGGAATTGGGTCATGATAACAAGTAAGAGCGCTAGGTTCACTTGGGTCTCATGAGTGATGAGCGAGTCTAGTAGAGTCTTGTGGATAGGTACAAAGACGTCTATACTTATCTTTGAGAGGCTACATGACTGTTTGGAGCACTTCACTTCTTGACTCCTCGTCGTGTGATTTGATTCTATTGAATGCTTATGCCTTCATTTCTTCCCTACTCATTCTTATACGATGTTGAGCCCTTGTCACCAACTGGGCATCCATGAGAGTTGTAGTGTATTGTAGATGTGGTGAAAAATGTTTCTCCCGGTGTATTCGGGCAGGTTGTTATAGTCGCCTTGCAGAAGGGTATTCTTTCATTTTAGCCCAGTGTTAGTGTTGCCTATAGTTTTGAGGCTATGCACAGTGTATTTGAGGTAGTATTTTGGCAGCGAAGGAGGAGGAAGGACATGGTGGGAGATGTCTCACGGTGATTGAATAGCTAGCAGGTCAAGTATGAATAACAGAGGGTTATTGTTAGTTCTGGATTTATGTATTGTAGCTTAAAGCTAAGTGGGGGAGCCCACCTTCTACGATTAGGTTACGTGGTTATGTGCCATGCCAATATCGGGTTATCGGTACATTGGTGGATAAGTTATGACTAAAGAAAGAAAACATCAAGGGAAATTCGGGCAAAGAACTTGATGAATATGTGCTACATTTTGCCTTATCGATTCATGTGCAGGTTTTGGGATGACTCAGAGTGTATGCTTCTTATGGGTGTGACGTACAAGGAAAGGAATTCATCTGGTTGCTTCTTTGGGAGTGTTCATATGCTAACAATACACTAGAGTTTGGTTATATATTCGTGATGAGGTGAGAGTGGGTGACTCTCAACAGTGGTTCTAGTAGGTTCAAGAATTTAAGCTCGGTGTCTAAGGATTTTGGGTTCGTTATGTGGCTGAGGACCGGGATTTTGCAACCGAGGGTGAAGAATACTTAATACTTGGGGAATTTTTATTTTATCATCGGGTTTGTAGTGCATTGTTGGAGAAATAGAAGAAACAACTTTGGATTCGCGGATGGTCTTTCACAATAGGTGTATCAATTGGAAATACTATTGAGTGCATGAGGATGGTATGAGATGGCTCATGGGTATTAAGACGATGTAGTCTGGTGATTTGGGTCACTCGAGATGAGTGTTGTTTGAGGTCCGTTATGTGTTTGAATGAAGCTATTATTATTTCGAAGGCAAGTCAACAATAAATTGGAAGAAGTTGGGTTAGTTAGTAATGGTATGAATCCTCATGGTTGTGGAAATGATCAGTTCCTTCAGTGTGTTAAGTTATACAGGTGATTCATGGTTGTACGTGCGACTTGACATCCACCGTAATTTGATTAATTTAGAAGTATTTTATTATGATGGCCTTCTTATGTATAAATGAATCCCGAAAGAGTTATGGTGGTTTAGACCACGACTTGAGGTTTGTATTTTTTGTGGTTATGGGAATTCAGTTGCGTGTTGCCATTGTTATTCTGAAATAAATGGATTGAAAGGGTTCTAACAGATGAAGTGTTTAGTCAACTGGTGGTTCAGGGGTTATGATGAAATTCCTGTACTCTCGCATAGGGTCATGATAGGTGTAGTGAGTGGTATGAAAATTGGAAGTTGAGGATCAAGGTTGCAATTCAATTTTGATAAGAATTTCACGAGCTCGAAGAGCGAGGGAGGATTTCAGATGTTCAGAGTATGCTGGCGCTATTTTTGAGCAGCCGGGGGATGGTCTATTTTGTGTAAGAAGTGTTCGGTAATGAAGGTGAATGCTTGACTAGCATTATAGAAATAGCATGGTTGATGGCCACTGATATTCAGATTTTACTACTTGGTGCTGGAGGATGTGGGAGTACATCCCAAGGGAAGGTCGTATTAGTGTGACGTGTTAGTCATTTAATTGTTAGAGATTGAAATCAGGTATGCAGATTTTGGTACTGCCGCCAATGTGAGAGGTTGTGACTGAGAGGTGCTCTATTCATTTGGTTGTGAACTGTGGGAGTTTGTTCCCGATTGGATGACTGCTCGTATGTGTCATGTGGTCATTGTGGATCCTTGAAAGGTTATTTGGCCTAGTATGGGATGATCAGAATTGGCTTGAGGTCCGTTGGCATATCTAAGGTGAATGTATGCTCTACATCAGGTCGGATGTGTTCATTCAGCATATCATTGCTTATAGATGAGTCTTCAGGTGTTGGATGTTATTCCTGTCATCAACTATTCTATGTAATATTCTATTATGCCATGTAGGTTGTGAGATGGATTGATTATTCACATGTGTGTTGTGATCCCGTGTAGCTTGTAGAGTTATATGAGCAAGATGGCTCTCGAGATGCAGGTCATTATGGTGCCTTAGTCGTGCTTGACATTTTGTAGTACATGGCGCTATTTGTCTCCCTAGGGTTGTGTTTATACATTTGGCGTGCTTGTGGTCGATATTCGGGCATTTCATGGGTATGATCATTCTGGCTCAGTAGGTATTTCCTTATAGATTGTTATGTGTGGATTAGGTGGCACTCCACCACGGGTATGATGTTTGGATCGGGTTGCACGCCGCAATGGTGTCATGTGTGGATCGGGTTTCACTCCGCAACAATGAGATGTTAAGTATGGTTCCTTATACTTATTTTGTGTGTCTTGTTTCTCATCTCCGAGATAGGTTCATAGTATCTGTTTGGCTATTTTATTCGTTACGCGGGCTGGGTAGTTCTTTGCCAGAGTTCGTTCTTCCTTATAGGTCATATTCGGGTTGCTTGTTAATGCATTGATGGCATCATATGATATTTTAGACGGTGTTTGAGGTGGCTTATTTCCCGGGCAACTTGTACTGGGTGAGACGAAAATATTGGACCTGAAATTAGTGCGATCGGATTGATGTAGAAAATGTTACTATTCAGTTCAGAATGAGGTAATGGTTGTTGTCAAGCGGAGAGACTCCATGATTTATTGATTTGGCAGGTGGTTATGAGCTTCTACGTGTTTCTTTCATTGTTGCAGTATCGCGAGGGTCGGGTCAGGGCTTATACGCGTTATGAGGTATACTACGAGCAACATGTTAGTAAATTTGTAGTTTCTACTATTAAAAGATGTTATCATGGGAAAACAAATTATGCGATGCATTGTGTGGGTTCAATATGGATGCATGATCATGTTTGGTACAGTGTGTTGAGATTGATACGGTGCTCGTACGTTAGAATCAAGTCTTGTAGAGAATTTCGAATGTTGGAATTTGGTTCTAAGGCTTGTGGGCTAAGGTAGCAGGAAGGATCTTCAGTCTGGCTTGAGCTAATATGCTCATATGGGTTGTGGTGGCACAGGAAGTTGCACGAGGTGTTAAACAGAGATTTTGGGCAACTCTTGAATGGTTCTTGGCACGTTCGAGGATAAACATATGCTTAAGTAGGGGAGAATGTAACGACCCGATTGGTCGTTTTGAGCTCTAACATGTCATTCGGCAGTTTGAGACCTCGAGTAGCTTCAGTTCATGTATTATGACTTGCACGTGTAGTTGGATTAGATTTTCGGGAAGACCTGAGTTGGTTTGGAAGAATAATTCTCAATTCGGAAGCTTTAAGTTGGAAGAGTTGACCGGGGTTTGACTTTTGAGTAAACGACCTCAGATCTGAAAATTATACTATTCAATTAAGTTAGAAGAGTTGACAATTCCGTTAGGTCTGAATGATGATTTTGGACTTAGACGTATGTATGGATTTGGATTTGGAGGTCCGTAGGTTGATTTTATGCTTTTTGGCAAAAGTTGGAAGATTGAAGTTTTAGAAGGTTGATAGGTTTGACCAAGAGTTGACTTTGTTGATACCGGATCCGGATTGTGGTTCTGAGAATTGGTATAGGCCAGTTGTGTCATTTGGGACTTGCATGCAAAATTTGAGGTCATTTCGGGTTGATATGGTATAGTTGTGCATGAGTTTTCGAAGTTTGAATGTTTAAAAGTTAAAAGGAGATTTGATCGTCGATTCATGGGTTTGGTGTTGTTTGGTGTGATTTGAGGCCTCGATCAGGTTCGTGTTATATTTTGGGACTGGTTTGTGTAATTGGACGGGGTCCCGAGGGCCTCGGGTGTGTTTCAGATGTGTTTGGGTTGTGTCGCGCTCTTATTTGATGTTTCAGCATCGTGACCCAAAATCCGCTTCTGGTTTTGGTGGCGCCTAACACCGCCGTCAGGCAAGCCAACGGTGATTTTCCAATTTATTTACTCCTTTTAGTATTTTTGAAATAATAATTTTCCTTAATTTAACAGTATAAAGTAGAATTTACAAAGTAAATGATGATATTTACACGAACCACAATAATACATATCCCGAAGGAAACCCCCAAAATCCGGTGTAACAAGTGCTTGAGCATCTTCTAAGGAATATAGAAATAATACAATATCTGTCCAAAATGTAGTAAGACAGGATAAAATAAATAGTACAATGGAGACTCTGTGCACTATGATGCATAGCCTGAAATGTAGCTCACATAAAGTCTCCTCAACCGGTGCGCCTACGCGCCAAGCTGATCATCAATAAACCTGTCAGATCCTGCACATTTAGTGCAGAAGTACAACATGAGTACGTAAATCAATGCGTGCCTAATAAGTATCTAGCCCAATCCCGGAGGAGTAGTGACGAGGTGCCGGCATCGACACTTGCTAGAGGTCCAAATAAGTAACATGATAAATCATAACAAATGTGAAGTGCACACCAATAGTGGAGTAAGTCTGTACTTCCATAATTTTTCCCAATTATTTCCTTTAAAGTATAAATTTCCTCAAACTTGTATTGTTCCTTAGTATCTCAGAACATGCCAATTAAATAAGAAATACCATAAAATGACGGGCATCATTGGAAATATTAGCTCGTAAATATTCAGGCTACTAGCATTATAACACACGATACTGTCGAGGTCATTCTGCCTGATCTAGAATAACGTGTACACTGTTGAGGGACGAGCGACACGATCCATAGATGAATCTATATACTGTCGAGGTGGCCCGCTCCACAAGAAAAGGAAGGAAGTTACCGAATTATGAGGCACATGTTTACAATACAACTCAAATAACTCGCCCACAACTCAAAGTGTTGAGGCTCAACCTAGTGTACATATATGTACTTCTAAATTAATTTCAATTATATCTTCAATTAATTAAGCCAACAAAATAAGTTAAAGTAATTCAAGCATTTTATGATAAGATCATAAGTCTACCCGAACATAAACATGCTTTAGCTACGTACAGACTCTCGTCATCTCGTGCGTACGTAGTGCCCACAACTAGTTGCAAATAACAATAAATATCGCCTAGGGATAGTTTCCCCCTCACAAGGTTTGACAGGAGACTTACCTCGCTCCGAAGTTCCATGACTAGATCCAAATCCTCTCAAACACCTCAAACCAAAATCCCGTCGATCCAAAACTATTCAACAAATGTGCAAACACATCAAAATAGACTCTACTACCTATAATTAATCATTTTAAAAAATTCCCAACTCCGCTCGAAAAGTCAATAAAATCAACCCTCGGGCCCACGCGCCTGGATTCCAAATTGTTTTTAAAAATAAACCTTACTCATAACACCACGAACTTAAATATATAATTTATTCCTAATTCCATGTCTAATTTCGTGGTCAAATTCCAAAAATACTAATTTCTAGGTTTTCTACCAAAATCCCAAATTTCTACTAATTTCCATGTTTAAAATCCATATATAAACCTCGTATTTAACTCACAGTATGCGGGAATTACTTACCTTGACATAGATGATGAAAATTTTCCCTTGAAGCCCTCCAAAATCACCCCAATCAAGTGAAAATGGGCCAAATCCCGCTTTTTTAAAAAAAACTCTGCCCAGACGACCTCTCGCATCTGCGAAAAAATAGCCGCTCCTGCGGCTCCGCTTTTGCGGAAACTTCCTCGCTTCTGCAGAAGACCACTGTCAACATACCATCGCACGTGCGAAAATTCTTCCGCTCCTGCGCAACCGCACGTGCGACACACCCTAGTGCATCTGCGCAAATTCCCACACATGCGGCCCTAACCCAGCTTCTGTGCACACGTAGGTGCATTGTCCGCCTCCTCTTGTGCGACTTCATGCCTAGGCTGCTCAAGCCACTTCTGTGGACCTCACCTCGCTTTTATGACCAAACTTCCGTAGAAGCGGTCAAACTAGCTGCTGCCCAGCTTCAGCATCTTCTAAGTCCAAAATAAATCTGGTAACTATCCGGAATCCACCCGAGGCCCTCGGGACCTTAGTCAAATATATCAACACGTCCCAAAATATATTACAAACTTAGTCGAGCCTTCAAATCACATCAAACAATGCTAAAACCACGAATCGCATCCCAATTCAAGCTTAATGAACTTTAGAACTTCAACTTCTACATTCGACGCCGAAACCTATCAAATCAAGTCTGATTGACCCTAAGTTTTGCATAAGTCATAAATGACATAACGAAACTATTTCAAGGCTCAGAATCCTAAACGGACTCCGATAACATTATAATCCACTTCAAGTCAAACTTAAAAATTTCTTAAACTTTTAAAATACCAACCTTCCATAATAAGCACCGAAACGCTCCTGGGTGATCCGATACTCAACCCGAACATACACCCAAGTCCAAAATCATCATTCAAACCTATTGGAACCTTCAAATCCTGATTTCGAGGTCGTTTACTCAAAAGTAACACCTTAGCTAATTATTCCTACTTAAAACTTCTGAAATTAAAAGTTTCCTTCCAACCCAATCCCGAACTTCCCAGAATTTAATTCCGACCACATGTACAAGTCATAATATCTGAAGTGAAGCTACTCATGGCCTCGAACCACTGAATGACGCGCTAGAGCTCAAAATGACTGGTCGGGTCGTTACATAAAGGGTACCATATTATGCAAAAAACCTTTGATATGTGATTTGATTGAAACATTATATCCTTGTCATAATTACGGAACCATACTAACAAGAATCGTCAAATTCCAACTCATATGAGAGAGTTATGTCCATTTTCGTGTATCAAAAAATTGCTGGTTTCTGGTGCGGACATTTTTCTTCGCGAACACGCGGGAGGTCGCGCGAACACGAAGAAGGAAATTTGGGTTGACCGGTCAACGAGAAACATTTCTCTTCGGGAACGCGATGGTGTCCCGCCATGGCAAAGAACAAAAACTACCTGGGTAGTGTTTTAAATGGGAAAACCGAGCATTTTAGTATTTTGAACATATCTTGAGTTCTAGAGCTTCTTTGAGGTGATTTTTATGGTGTCGTTCTCGTCTCAACAAGGGGGTAAATATATGACCTTTAGTGTGATGTTTTACCATGATTATTTTTGTTGGTTATCATTTTTATTCGTATTTGAATTGTAGAAATTGGGGTTTTGAGCCCCAAAGTTGATAAATGGTAAATCATTGATTTGATAGTCAATTCATGGATGAAATTGGATGGTTTTGATATACACTATATGAGCTATGGGTAATATTTATTTTCGATAATTGTCGGAATCCGGACACGCGCGCCTGAGATTGACTTTTCGTGCGGAGTTGGGAATTTATTTCTAATTGTTAAATTACGAGTTTTGAGTATAATTTGATTGGTTTGCACATTCTTTGGATAGTTTCGGATCTTTTGGAATTTGTTTGAGGTGTTAGAGAGGCGTTGGAGCCGGTTATCGAATTTCAGAGCGAGGAAAGTCTCCTGTCTAACCTTGTGAGGAGAAATTTACCCCGTAGGTGTGGTATTTTCTATGTGTTACATGTGTGGGGGCTACGCATGTATGAGGTGACAAGTGTCTGTGCGTATGCTAAAATTCATAATTAGGGCCAGGTAGACTTAGACTCACGTCATTTTTTAAATGTAATATTTGTATTACCATTTCCTGTTTAATTGCTTTAGTTTATGTTCTTGTCTGAGACTAGACTTGTTTAAAGTATCAGACGTATGAATTGTGATATATGGTTAGCTATTGGAGTGATAGTATATATTATAGTTCCTCTAACGGATTTCTTTCGTGTTGTACGTAATTATTTGAAAGTTTCATGAATCTCACAACTCGCACATATTTGTGAGTGGGGAAAGCGACCCGTCAAGTCTTCGCTATTTCCTAGGGATAGGGTTGAACACCTCGGTAGTGTATATTGAGACGCATCCATCGATCAGGCCATACGACCTCGATAGTGTATGTACACGAGTATGGATCGGGCCGAACAACCTCGGCATAATTCATGCGTATAATTGATAGGAGTCCGAATACCCACAAGATTATCTTCTTGATTGAACATGAAAATTTTATGATATTTCCTTTATAGCCTGATATCGGATATTTAGTTGATAGTTCTTATTTGTTGAGATGGCATGTGGCACTTGGGGATTTGTAAACTGATGATATTTTGCTAACTGATTTCGTTATCTACTGTTCCTTATTCTATTGATCCTGTCGTATTTCATGCCTGCTTATGATTCCTGCATTTTATTTAGTGGACCACTAGTAATTGTCAATGTCGACCCTCATCACTACTTCTCCGGGGTTAGGCTAGATACTTACTGGGTACGTGTTGATTTACGTACTCATGCTACACTTCTGCACTAAACGTGTAGGATCTGACAGGTTCATTTAGTGGTCATCTTGATGCGTCGGCGCAACTGCTGAGGGGACATTATGGTGAGCTTCTTTCTATGATGTGCACCGTAGCCCTTAGAGTCTACATCTTATTTATTTACTTTATCATGTATATTTTATATTCGAGACGAATGTTGTATTATTATTTCACTCTTTAGCAGACGCTCTTACACTTGTGACACCGGGTCTTGGGGATGTTCTAGAATTTGTTTATGATTTTGCTTAACATTGGCACACTTTTACTTTATGTTGTATTTATATTGTATGTATCTACGACTTTTAATGCATTAATATCCTTATTTAATAAGATTCACCATTTGAAAAATAATAAAATAAATAATTAAGTTGGTAGTTCATCGATGGCTTGCCTGGCAGCGACGTTGGGTGCTATCACGACCTATTATGAGAATTGGCTCATGACGACAAGTAAGAATATATTGACTATGAGAATTTAGAACATGACATGACATTTCAACTAAAGCATGGAAATATGTTAAATAGTCTAAACCAGTCAAATACCACTTACAACCCGTGTACCCACTCGTCACCTTGCGTACACGACTTTCAAATAGCACAAAAGACACAATCAGTCACAAATCCTAAGGGGTAGTTCCCCCACACAAAGTTAAGTAAGATACTTACCTCAGCTAAGCCAATTCAACCCTCAAAAATAGCTTTTCGCCTAAATTTCGCCTCCACAAGGCTCAAATCTAACCAAAATCGACCTAATATCATCAACAATGCAAGGAAAATAAATTATAATAGATAAAGCTAAGATCTTTATACTTTTTCCAAAAAGTCAACCCCAGGCCCACATGATCAAAACCCAGGTTCAATGGTAGATTTCGACTACCCATGGCCCCACGAGTTCATATATGTGATTAGTTTCAAAATTCGAGTCCAAATCGACTCTCAAAACTCAATTTTTTATTTTTCAAAAACTTGACAAGGTTTCATAATCTTTCACTTTGATTCACATACTTTTGATGTTAAAATCTAAGATATATTGATGGAATATGATTGGAAATATATTAGAATCACTTACACAAAGTTTGTAGATGAAATTCCCTCTCCAAATTGCCTCCTACCGAGTCTAGGGTTCCAAAATGAGAGAATATGAGATGAAATCCTGACTTCTAGCCTTTTTGATCAGCTGTTGTTGTTGCAATTGTGATATGGGTTCCCAATTGCGAACCCTCACAATTATGATGAATACATCACAAATGTGACCACAGACCTTCCTACTGGGACCTCGCAATTGCGATCAATGGATTCGCAAATGCGAACCCTGCCCCCTTCGCAAAAACGATAATTTAGTCGAAAATGCGAGCTACCCAATGTCCTAGACCACTTTGAAATTGCGAGCCTCATATCGTAATTGTGATACATGAGGCCCCCTGCTAAGCTCGCAATTGCGAACCCCGTGTTCACAAATGTGATACGTGAGTCACCAGCACACCAAATTATGTAAATTTAAGTCCAAACACTCCGGAACATGTCCGAAACTCATCCGAGCCCTCGGGGCTCCAAACCAAACATCTGCACAAGTTTAAAAATATCATACAAACTTACACGCATGATCAAAACACAAAAATAACATCTCAAACTATGAAGCGAGCAATAAAACACATAAGTTTCAAACTAAAGTTCAAGAATTTGTAGAATTACAACTAAACGTCCGAATCTTATCAAACCAACTTCGAATGATATCAAATTTTGCAGACAAGTTCTAAATAGCATAACTAACCTATTCCAAGTCATAAAATAAAATTACAAGCTCGATAGTTAAAATTCAACCTGCGATCAAATATTTCAACTTCAAATTACCAAATTTTGGCAAAAGCACACAAATCAACCTACAGACTTCCTAAATCTATTATGGGTATACGCCCAAGTTTGAAATTACAATACTAATAGTAGTCTATAATCTCGTGTTTTAGTCTCTTGTTGCACTCTAATTTACTGAACTTTAATTGTGTTTGAGTTTTAATTGCTAGTGTTTTGCACTTATTGTCTATTTTATGCCTTGTAGGAGTGATTCCGAGTGATGTAGATGTTATGTAGTTAATTCGAGTAATTTGGAGATTTGAAGTCTGAGTAAAAGTCCAAGGGATTATATTGGGATCGCGTAGGAAAAGGTGGTTTCGTTTGGGCCCGACCCTAATTCATATAAATACATGTAAAACGCTATTTTTAGGACTTTGGACACATCTAAGACCTAAGGAGGCTAAGAAGGAGGTAAAGAAGCAAAATCACAAGGGATTCATCATTCAATCCTCACTCAAGACAAGAGTTTGGATCTTTTTATGTTTTTCTTTATATTTGTAATGAATTACTCCATATCTATGAAGTAGTTCTCTTTAGATAGTGATGGATTTGGTGTATTGATATTTGTTTACGGATATTAAGTCTAGTTTTTATGCATTGAATCGTTGTGGGTGTTTTAATTATTTCATCTATATTCACATGTTCATGTAATCGAGAGAGGCATAACTTGTGATATCTTTGCATTATCTTGTGGGTTGAGTTCATTAATTCTTCTTAGTAATCAAAAGAGGCTAGTTGAATCATTGATTAAACCTAGTTAGGAGGATAGTCGGAAGAGGTTCTCCTAAAGACCAATCTACTACGAATTCTTGCATATCTTCCCCGAGCTTTAATTGGTTCATATTGTGAGGTTAAGAGTTAATCGAGAGAGGAGTATCTACTAAACGTTTGAACTAATAATTGAGTGAATTCGAGAGACTCACTTGAACATTAGAAGTGAATTAACTATAGTTAAATCCCAGACATTTATCTTGCACCTATCCAATCAACCCCTATTTTCCCCCATTGATATCTTCCTTGCTTACTTTTGTTCGATTGTCATTAGTCAATTAGCTCTAGATTCTTAGTTAATTTTATTTTTAATTAATATAATTCTCAACTGTTGATCATCTTGGATAACAATCTAGCTACAAACTACAACAATATTGTTTAACTCCAATTCTTGTGGATACGATATTATATTATACTATATTTGACTAGCGAGCATAATTTTGTGTTGTGTTTTAAACTCGTCAATTTTTGGCGTCGTAGCTGGGGATTGACAATCAATAGTGTTTGAAATAGTTTGTAGTGCTAATTCAGGAATTTTTCTTGTTATTTTATTTTTTCCTTTTTACGTTTGGTGTTCTTTGATTGTGCGCAGGCTACAAGTTAGATTGGTGCATGAGTCGATCGTGTGGGAAGGAAGTGCTACCATACAAACCAGAAATCCAGAAACAACTGCGGCAGTTGAGGAAGGAAAGAAATCTCCCCGAGAACGTAGAGAAGGTTGGGAAATCCTTAACCTAACTCGGAGAGATGCATAAATTGTCTATGAAGAGGAGAGGGCTCAGAGATTTGCTCAGAATCAACCTGTGGTTCCAGACTAGTTCAGAAACATAATTCCAATGTTGGGAGACCACTTGGCGATTATGCTAGACCGGTCTACAACTAAGGCTTATTAAGAGACCACCTCTAGTTGCAGCTAACAATTTTGAGTTGAAGCAAGGGTTGCTTCAAACTCTTCAAAACTGTTGTGTCTTCACAGAAAAGCAAAACAACGATCCAAACAACCATCTAATGGATTTCAAAGAGATTATGAACACCTTTCAATCCAATGGTGTGTCACAATATGCAGTTTATTTAAGGCCATCCCCCTTCATACTCAAAGATGATGCAAAGTACTGGCTTCAAAGCTTGCCTAATAGATCGATTAGAACATGGGATGAGATGACCAGAAACGTTTTGACAAATATTTTTCATCAGCTAAGACGGGCAAGTTTAGAAGAGAAATCTATAACTTCTGCCAGAACAAGTTTGAAACCGTGCTTGAAGCATGTGGGAGCTTTAAGGAGATAATGAGAAAGTGTCAAAATAGCGGAATTGAACTCTGGATGCAACTTCAGGACTTTTGGGATGGATTGACCCTGGCCTCACTAAGAACATTGAGTAATGCAGCTTTAGGCCCATTGATGAAAAAGATTCCAGAGGAGATAGTCACAATTCTTGACGAGTTATCTGAAGATGCAAATCAGTGGCCCTCTGAGATTGCTGAAAGAAGAAGATCAACTGGTGTTCACCAAGTTGATGCTAACATATTTGTGCAGGTACAACTTGATGCCATGGCCAAAGAAATAAGGAAGCTGACATTAGCTTCTATACAAAGTGAGAATCATGCAGCTTGTGATATATGAGGAAGAGGATACCCTACTCATGGGTGTCATGCCTCAACTGAGGAAGTAAATGTTGTGGGAAATTATAACTTCAATGAAGTTGGTCAGAAGCACTCTGATATTTCATGAAGTTCACATGGGGGTACTGCAAATTGATGGCAACAAAACAATCCCAGATTTTAAGGACAAGGAGCTCCTGGTTTTGTGAATTAGCCAAGGAAGCAGTTTCAGCCTCAATAGCCAATTCATTCGAGGCTAGAAGATCTAATGAAGTCCCTCATTGTCAAGACAAATGAGAGATTAGATGCTCATGGTGTAGCCATCAAAGAACTTGGCACTGGTTTGCAAAACTTGGAGAAGCAAGTGGAAAATATTACAACTATATTGTCTGAGAGAATCCCAGGTACTCTGCCTGCTGATACTAAAAAGAATCCCAAAGAAACGGTGAATACTATAACCTTGAGAAGAGGGCAAGTGTTGAAAGATCCCACTCCAATCCAAAAAGAGGTGATTTCTGAAAAAAGAAAGTGGGGAGCAACTAAAAATTGAAGTTGATAAGAAGAAGAAAGGCAAGAAGGGAGCTGAGAAAAAAAGGAAAGAGGAAACTTCAAGAAGGGAGGAATCTAATGAGAGCGAGCATATGCCTGCTGTACCTTTTCTCCAAAAGCTATATAAAGAAAAGCTTGACAAATAGTTTGAGAAATTTCTAGATATGCTGAGACAAGTTAATGTAAACTTTCCATTCACATAAATGCTTTCACAAATGCCAGCTTATACCAAATTCTTAAAAGATATCCTTACAAAGAAGAGAAAAATCAAAGAGACTTCAGTAGTCAAGCTCACAGAGCATTGCAGCTCAATCTAGCAAAACAAACTCCCACAAAAGCGGGGAGATCCAGGGAGTTTTACTAGACCTTGCTTGTTAGGCACTCTTAATTTTGATAAGTCTTTGTGCGATTCTGGTACCTCAATTAATTTAATGCCTTTGTCTATTTATAGGAAACTAGAGAATGAGTTTAGAGAGATAAGGTCAGTACCAATATCTTTGCAGCTGGAAGACCAAACAACTATAATACCCGAGGGGATAGTGGAAGATGTCTTAGTTCGGGTAGATAAGTTTGTATTTCCAGTAGACTTTATAGTGGTTAAGATGGAGGAGAACAAAGAGATATCCCTAATCTTAGAAAGACTATTCTTAGCAATGGGTAGAGCAATTTTAGATATACATGATAGAAAACTCACGCTTAGAGTGGGTGAAGAAACTGTAACGTTTGAAATGAATGTAGAAATGAAGGTGAAAAAGGAGAAGCCAGCTGCAAGTGTTGAGTGGAAAGTGAAGAGTGCAAAAGAGAAGGCTGCAGCGAGTGAGAAAGATAAGTGTGGGATGTACCCCAAGAAGGATGAGAAGAAGCTGTCTGCATGGATGTGTGCACTAGTTCGGGCACGAAGAATGGAGCTCGACTTCGACTCAAACCCCTACTAGAGATTCAGGAAAGTTTTCTCTACCTTATGCTTTGTAATTATGTGTTATGCGGACATACCACAATGTAAAGTGTGGGGTGGGGGATATGTTGTATGTATGCATGTATATTAGTTTTAGTTTTCTTTTGTTAGTTTGAGTAGTAGAGATAGAAGAAAAAAAACATAAAAATTTTAAAATTTTTGATTTTTCCCGACGATGGATATCAATCTACAGGTTTCTTGAGGGATTAAAGTCGAAACAAAAAGACAAAAAAAGATTTTCTTTTCTTAGGTAGTATAATAATTCCCCCTTGGTTTTTTTTTTGTGTGCGGTTCTTTTCCAAGAACTTTATTTGAACCGGGTGTAGTTAGTTTTTGGTTTTGTAGAATAGTAGGAAACCTTGTGTTATTATTTGAATTGGAAGAAATATCCCTTGAATTTATTATGCCTTGAGAACAGTGAGTGCTTTTGTTGTGACGCTTAGGCTCAGTTTTTGACTCTTGGATAAGTACCTTAAACTTCATGATCTTAACCTTGCTTGACTGCTTTGACTAGAGTGTCTTGATGATCCAATCTTGAATTAGTTATGTGCCATGTGCGTGTGAGGTTTTGGTGTATTCTGTGCATTGCATTTGATGTCTAGAACTTGCCCCGTGTGTTGCAACGCGAAATAGTAGTTTTTTCAGTCTGGGAAGTGATATTGACATTTCTTTGTTGAGCCAGTTATATACTTTTATCCACCTAATTATTATGTATCGTAGTTAACTCCTTTGATCCTGTAATCCCATTTCTTTGGCAACCACATTACAAGCCTTACCAATTTGTTTTGAATTGACCATCTATTTGAACCTTTAACCTCTAGTGAGTACTTAAATTTGTTATGGACTTTGTAAAAGTTGAAGTGTGGGCTGGTTGGTTTGGCTTTTGAGTGGAACTAATGAAATATGGAGAAAGGTGCACTATGTTGAAAAAAGTAAGATCCACTTGAATTGAAAAAAAAAAGAAAAAAAAGTTAATTGTATGATTGTGTAAAATATTTCATGATAGGTGTAACTCTTGATGTAATTGTTCTTAATAAAGTTGGGAGTTAATGTATATTGATGTGAATGTGGAGTTATGGTTTGACATAAGTGTGGGGTTTTGAACAATGAAATGTATGTATTAAAGTGCTTAGGGAGGTGTAGTTACTCTTATATCTAAATGTATCATACCCGTCCCGCAGCCTACATTACAACTAATTAAATTCCTACTTTATCCTTGACTGGATGAGATCGATTAGTTTAGTAGTACATTACGGGCAAGCCTATGGTTCATCTTTTGTGGCATATGAATGTTGTTTCTGAGAGTGAGTGAATTCTTTCTATATTGAGTTCCTGATTGTTGTTAAATTTGATGGTGTGTGGAACTACTCTCTATTGTTGTGAGGGCACTTGATTCCGAAAGAAGGTAATATCGTTGACCTCTGTGTTAGAGTAAGTGAGAAGGTTATAAATAACGTGTGATGCTTTTGAGCCAAATCTTGAGGCAAGAATGTTACACTATTGTTCTTAGTCTATTTTAAGTATTCTTGGTATGATGATTTAGGAGAGTTGTGTAAAAAGGTCGTGTCTTTATAAAGTTTAGTTTGATTGCTCGAGGAAGAGCAATGGTTTAAGTGTGGGGAGTTGATGTAGATGTTATGGATCTAATTCGAGTGATTTGGAGCTTTGAAGTCTGAGTAAAAGCCCAAGGGATTATGCTGGGATCGCGTTCGGGGGCGAGGACCAAGTCTGGATGTCAAAATTAAAGCGTAATTCATACTCTGAGAAATTTTCACTAATGCGACGCACTGTGCGACGTGCTAGTGTAAATTCCTTCTCCTATCAAACTGCAAGCTCTTTGAAGTTTCCCACTGCTTCCCCGCCTGGCCCGTCGCCCCATGCGGCGCGCATGTACAATATTTACAGAGTAATTGTCCTAATTTGCATAGGAAAAGGTGGTTTCATTTGGGCCCGACCCTACTTCATATAAATACATGTAAAACGCTATTTTTAGGACTTTGGACACATCTAAGACCTAAAGAGGCTAAGAAGGAGGTGGAGAAGCAAAATCACAAGGGATTCATCATTCAATCCTCACTCAAGACAAGAGTTTGGATCTTTTTATGTTTTTCTTTATATTTGTGATGAATAACTCCATATCTATGAAGTAGTTCTCTTTAGGGATTGATGGATTTGGTGTATTGATAATTGTTAATGGATATTAGCTCTAGTTTTTATGCATTGAATCATTTTGGGTGTTTTAACTGTTGCATCTATATTCACATGTTTATGTAATCGAGAGAGGTATAACTTGTGATATCTTTGCATTATCTTGTGGGTTGAGTTCATTAATTATTCTTAGTAATCGAAAGAGGCTAGTTGAATAATTTATTAAACCTAGTTAGGAGGATAATCGGAAGAGGTTCTCCTAAAGACCAATCCATTACGAATTCTTGCATATCTTCACCGACCTAATATTGGTTCATACTGTGAGGTTGAGACTTAATCGACAGAGGAGTTTCTACTAAACGTTTGAACTAATAATTGAGTGAATTCGAGACACTCACTTGAACATTTGAAGTGAATTAACTAGAGTTAAATCCTAGACATTTATCTTGCACCTATCCAATCAACCCCTATTTTTTCCCATTGATATCTTCCTTGCTTACTTTTATTCGATTATCATTAGTTAATTAGCCCTAGATTCTTAGTTAATTTTAGTTTTAATTCACATAATTCTCAACTGTTGATAATCTTGGATAGCAATCTAACTACAAACTACAATAATATTGTTTAACTTCAATCCCTATGGATACGATATTATATTATAATATATTCGACTAGCGAGCATAATTTTGTATTGTGTTTTAAGCTCGTCAGATACAGAGCTCTCAGAGCCATTAAAACATTGTTCCAGGGTTGTTGTTGTCACGCCCCGAACCTAGGAGCGAGACAAGCACCCGGTGCCTCACCTAACCTGGCGTACCAAATTGCGACTAAGGGATTCTGAACATATAATGTCATACTTTGGCCATGGGGACACCTTGCAAGACAATTTGCAAAGCAAAATATAAAACTGAATGGAAACTAGCGCTAACTAAACATCAATATAAAGCTAGACTGAAAAGGCCGTCATAGCTACTACAGCTGACAAACCACCAAATTATACATACCAGGCCTACAAACCCAACATACTGCACTAACTAATAGGATATGTCTACAAGCCTCTACTGATAGATATATTGTGATCGGAATAGGGACCCGACCTACTCATAACATATATACAGATATACATAAGATGTACACAAAACTCTAGACCTGGCAACTCCGAAAGACGTGGAGCTTACCGATCAGGCTAAACTCGGGAAACACCTACTGAGGAGGTCTACCCGTCTGTCTGTCTGAACCTGCATGTATGAAATGCAGCGCCCCCAGAAAAGGGACGTCAGTACGAAATGATGTACCGAGTATGTAAGGCAATAAAATAACTGAAATCTAAAACTGAACTGATAATATGATAACTGAAATTAACTGGGAGTCAAAGATGGTCTGGAGATATACTTACCTGCTGATAGTGACTAAACTCCTTCAATATAGTAAGTAAAATAAATGTCCGGCCCTAAAAGGCTCGGTACGTGTAACTGCTCGGCCGTAGTAGGCTCGCTCATAGGCGCTCGGCCATACTGGGCTCTGTACCTCGGCCATCCTGGGCTCGCTCATAGGCGCTCGGCCACCGTAGGCTCGGTATATATAACTTACCATCTGATCAGAGGTTGCCCAATAGGGGCCTGCCCACCGATTATAGCTCGATGGTGGTGAAAATAGTGTAATACTGTATATATATATATATATATATATATATATATATATATATAGACCCTCTGCTCTCTTGACTGAATAAAGACAAAACTAAACTGAATATGAAGTCTTGATAAGGAATAATATTGTAACTTATGAGACTAGAATAATGTAAATAAATTCATGAATACGAACTTCTCTTTATGTCTCATTATTAACACATGTAGCTATGAGATCATGCCAAAATGAAGGAAGGGCTTAGCCTTAACATACCTTATCACAATCTTTCCAATCACCAAGTTGAACTCACCTCTTCCCACCTTAATCTACAAGAATGATAATAATACTATCGTTAAGTTATGAAAGGTACAACTATCGCACAACGAACGACAAACTTATTTTGTTTTAAAACGGGCAGCATCTCCCCTATAATCCTTACTTCCTCCAAATTCAAGATAACACCAATAATACAAGAACAGAACAATAACAACATACATACACCATTTTTCAGCCCTATATACGCCATCAAATACTACAAAACAGCCCAACACACCCCAATCTCTTCATACACAAAACGACCACCGTAGTAGTGTCAAACGACCCGGAAATGTTATGACGAATGACCAGCCAACCACCCTACATTTATATGGTGTTTCTACACCCCCTTCCTCCTCCAAAACTCCACAAAACAGTAGTAAAACACGCAGCCCAACAGCAACACAAAACAGTCCACAAAACAGTCCGCTACAAATGAATAACTCGAACTCACGGCTTCCGATCACCGTCCCGTGAGTTCTTACAAGTATAGAATGACTTACCATGTATTTACAGCAGAAAAAATGGATGAAAGATATCAGTAAATGCACCTTATTTGTTGGATAACTCAGCTCTTATCTTGGTTCTTCAAACTCTAGGTTTTACCTCCAATTAGAACTTGAAAGGGAGAGAAAATCAATTAGGGTTTGTGAAAATTTTTTGGGAGGATTCTTTGCAGAGCTTATGTCTGGTTATTATGCTCTATTTTAAGTCTAATATATGAAGAAAATAGGCCCTTAAAAGGCCTCTTTGGACGATCCGAAATGGCCCATTTTTGGGCTTTCGTTTAAGCAAGTAGGTGACACACCTACTTGTCACCTAGCAGCTTGCGCAGTATCACACAAATGCCCATATCTTTCTACTCCAATGTTGTATTGACAAACGGTTTAATGAGTTGGAAAATAGACTCATAGATCTTTAATTTGATGGGTGGAACACCCCATAACTCTAAGTATATTGGGAGAAAATCGCAGTTACATTTGACCCAAAGTTTCAGTAAAACTTATGAATGTAACTTGTGATGACTTTCATCGACTTTTGTTCCACAACTCACTTGACTTCAAAACATAACACACGGATGTCATACGACTAATATAAATCATAACATAATCTCCTTATCATGTTAATGACCCTAGTCTCACCCCAAAGGTACATGTTATAACATTTTCAACTTGTCGACTTTCGACGAAATATTGTTTTATTTAATTGCTTTAGCTTCTGAATTGTCCAACCCTCTTTGTACTTGTTGTTCATGATCTTCAATATTTGTAACCTCAAAGGTAACATGATTAAATTACTTTATATACTTTTAAATATTATCTCATTTTTGGTCCTACATTAGTTTGCTTACGACGCATTTTTATGTGCGAAAATATAGGGTGTAACATCACTCCCCCCTTGGGAACATTCGTCCTCGAATGTTTACTCTTAGAGACTTTGGAAAATTTTTCCAAAGTATACTTCGTACACTAGGTTAAAACCAACCTGCACGTAGCCAGAAAACATACTATGCATGCCACACATGGCCAATCTTTATAAATAGCAGCAATTTGCCTCACCGACCGTAAATCATAAATATTGAAAGTGAAAAATAAAAGCTTACCTGATGACCTGCTAGCCTACATAGAGCTATGTTGTAGTGTCCCATCTCGAACCATATCTTCAGTTTGAAATAGGTGGGGGTATTTAGACTTCATTTCTTCCTCCGATTCCCATGTCATCTCTTCTACATTCTTGCTCCTCCATAAAACCTTTACGGAAGCTACCTCCTTTTTTCGTAGATTGCGGATTTGTCTGTCTAGGATGGCAACTGGAATTTCCTCGTATGACAAGTCCTCTGTAATCTGTACATCATCCGTGGGCACCACTCGGGTAGGATCGCCAATGCACTTCCGTAGCATAGATACGTGAAAAACCGGATGGACAGATTCCAATTCTGAGGGCAACTCTAACTCATAAGCTACTTAGCCCACTCTCCGAATGATCCTATAAGGCCCAATATACCGTGGGCTAAGCTTGCCTTTATGGACAAACCTCATCACGCCCTTCATAGGTGATACCTTTAAGAATACCCAGTCATTAATCCTGAACTCTAAGTCTCGTCATCGCACGTCAGAATATGACTTCTGATGACTCTGAGCTGTCAACAGTCGCTCCCGGAAAGTCTTTACTTTCTCTATGGCCTGCTGAACCAGGTCTGGCCCATGTAACCCAGATTCTCCAACATCAAACCACCCTATAGGAGATCTGCACTTACGCCCATACAAATCCTCGTACGGAGCCATCTGGATACTGGAGTGGTAACTGTTATTATATGCAAACTCGATAAGAGGTAGATGTTCATCCCAACTTCTTTTAAAATCTAACACACATACTCGTAACATATCCTCGAGCGTCTGAATTGTGCGCTCGGCTTGTACATCAGTCTGTGGATGAAAAGCTGTGCTGAGATTCAACTTACGATTAGAACGAGGTAAACCCGTGATAAAGTCCATGTTTATCGCCTCCCATTTCCATGTTGGGATCTCTATAGTCTGCATTAGCCCTCCAGGCTTCTGGTGCTCTACCTTCACTTGCTGGCAACTAGTACATTGGGCGACAAACTCAGCAATGTTCTTCTTCATATTGTTCCACCAGTACACATCCTTAATGTCATGATACATCTTCGTCGACCCAGGATGGATGGAATACCATGAATAATGTGCCTCTGACATAATCCTGTCTCGTAGCCCTGCTACATCTGGAACACACAAACGACCCCTATATCTGAGAACCCCATCTCCCTTTAGCTCTAACAGTGGCTTCTTCTGCTACGGAACTCGCTCTCTCAGCTCAACCAACTTTGGGTCCTCGTACTGCCTTTCCTTGACTTTCGCTATGAGGGATGATTTTGTAGTGTTTTGGAGTACAACTCCACCATCCTCAGAATCTACTAACCGAACCCCCAATGAAGACAATTGATGAATCTCTCTAGCTAATTGTCTTTTCTTGGGCTCTACATGTGCTAAGATACCGATAGATCGGCGACTTAAGGCATCTGCTACAACATTAGCTTTCCCTGGATGGTAGAGAATGTTAACATCGTAATCTTTCAATAACTCAAGCTATCACCTCTGTCGCAAATTCAACTCTTTCTGCTTGAAGATATATTGTAGGCTTTTATGATTAGTAAATACATCAACATGAACACCATATAAATAATGCCGCCATATCTTAAGTGCATGGACAACCGCAGCTAACTCGAGGTCGTGGGTCGGATAATTCCTCTCGTGCTTCCTCAACTGCCTTGAAGCATACGTAATTACCTTCCCATGTTGCATCAGGACACATCCTAACCCGACACCTGATGCATCACAATACACGGCATAACCCTCTAGACCCTCTGGAAGTGTTAGAACTGGAGCTGAGGTCAACCTGTTCTTAAGCTCTTGGAAACTCCGCTCGCAAGCCTCTGTCCATTGAAACTTAGTTTCTTTCTGTGTCAACTTCGTCAATGGTGCCGAAAGGGAAGAAAAACCCTCTACGAACCTCCGATAGTATCCTGCTAAGCCTAGAAAGCTATGAACCTCTGTCGGAGTGGTAGGTCTAGGCCAAGATTTCACGGCCTCAATCTTCTGAGTGTCCACCTTTATCCCTTCATCTGATACAATATGCCCCAAGAATGCTACAGACTTCAACCAGAACTCACATTTAGAAAACTTAGCATACAACTTACGATCACGGAGGGTTTGGAGTACCGCTCGCAGGTGGTCCACATGCTCATCCTCTGAACGGGAATAAACCAGAATATCATCAATAAATACTATCACGAACAGATTTAAAAATGGCCAGAATAGGCTATTCATCAAGTCCATAAATACAACGGGTGCATTGGTCAACCCGAAGGACATGATAAGGAACTCGAAGTGGCCATATCGGGTCCTGAAGGCTGTCTTCCGAATATCTTTTTCCCAAACTCTGACCTGGTGGTACCCCGACCTCAAATCTATCTTTGAAAAGCATCTAGCCCCCTGCAACTGATCAAACAAGTCATCGATCCTTGGAAGTGGATACTTATTCTTAATAGTTACCTTGTTCAGCTGCCTATAATCGATACACATCCTCAGCGAGCCATCTTTCTTCCGCACAAATAGTACTGGTGCACCCCAAGGTGAGGTACTGGGCCTGATGTAACCTTTCTCCAGCAAATCTTTTAACTGCTCCTTCAACTCTTTCAATTTGCCAGGTGCCATTCTATACGGAGGGAAGGATATTGGTTGAGTTCCTGGAAGCAAATCAATGCTAAAATCAATCTCTCGCACTGGAGGAATACCTGGAAGCTCATCTGGAAACACATCTGCATACTCTTTGACTACGGGAATAGACTGAAGTGTAGGTATCTCAGCATCTGCATCTCTAACTCGCACAATATGATAAATGCACCCCTTTGCGATCATTTTCCTCGCCTTCAGATAGGAAATAAACCTACCTCTGGGTGTTGGTGTATTACCTACCCATTCAAGGACTGGCTCACCCGGAAAATGAAATCTGGCTGCCTTTGCTCGGCAATCAACTGTGGCATAGCAAGCTGCCAACCAGTCCATGCCCATGATAGCATCAAAATCCATCATCTCTAGCTCAACTAGGTCAGCTGAGGTCTGACGACTACAAATGGTCACCGTACAACCTCGGTAAACCCGTCTAGCAATAATCGATTCTTCGACCGGTGTAGATACCGCAAAAGGATCACTTAGTATTTCAGGCACTATACCAAACTTCCTCGCGACAAATGGGGTAATATACGATAAAGTAGATCCTGGGTCTATCAAAGCATAAGCATCGTGAGATCAAATGGTTAATATACCTGTCACAATGTCTGGTGAAGACTCCTGGTCCTGTCGACCCGCTAAAGCATAGATACGGTTCTGATTACCACCTGAACTGGAACCTCTACCTCTGCCTCGACCTCTACCAGCCGAAGACTGAGACTCGTGCCCTGAAGGATGCACGGACATAGATGATCCTGTTGCTGAACTCGCTGGTTGTGCCATTCCCTCAGAATCTCTATTTGGGCAATCTCGCATCATATGCCCCGGACGCCCACATGTATAACAAGCATCAGAACCTGCTCGGCATTGGCCCAAGTGTCCTCTACCACAGATGTCACACCGTGGAGGAAATGACCATGTCTGTGCAGATCCTCGCTGTCGCTGCAAACCCGACGCCCGTGAGCTCTCACCTGGTCCTGACTCAGTATAGCGGTCATACCTGTAACCCTGTAACTGAGGTGGCGGAGGCCTAGGTGGCCGTCCGAAGTACTGCGTCCTATAACTACCCTGATATTGCTCCTGAGACCTGGGAAATCTCATCCTCTTACGTTGCCCTTGCTCAGCCCTCTCTGTACCCTGCTGCCGACGCCTACCCCTTTCTATATTCTGGGCAAATGCCTGAATCCGGGAGATATCCATACTATCCTGCAATGCAGCGGTGGCATATGCCTCGGTTAACTCTGGGGCTAACCCTGCTATAAACCTGTGAATCCTGTCCCGCATAGTAGCAACTATGGATGGTGCATATCTGGCCAATGAGTCAAAACGGAGACTATACTCTCGAACACTCATATTACCCTGCTTGAGGGCTAGAAACTAATCGACTCGAGCCTGTCGGATCTCCCGTGGTAAGTACTGGTCAAGGAAGGCATCTGAAAAATTCTCCCAAATAGCTGGAGGAGCATCACGTCCCCTGGACCTCTCCCATCCCTCATACCAAAGGATGGCTATATCTTGGAGTCGAAAAGCTGCTAGCTCAACTGCCTCTTTCTCCGTGGCATGCATAACACGAAAGATCCTGTGAAGCTGATCTATGAAATCCTATGGGTCCTCCCTCTGATCTGTCCTCGTGAACTCTGGGGGACTCAAAGCAATAAACTCTCGGACCCTTGAACTCCCAGACCTCTCAAAAGTTCCTGCACTAGCTGATGCCCTAGCCTGTTGCTGGGTAGCTACCAACTGTGACAGCAAATGCACCGCACTCTTCAAGTCCTAATCTGATGGAAGTGGAGGGGGAACTGGATGTGCGGTTTCCCTAGGAATCTTCGTAGTTGTTGGAGGAGCCGGTAATGGCTGAGTAGGGGTCTCACCTTGAGCCTCAGACCGGGCCCTATCTACTGGGGGTACCCTGATGGTCCCCTCACCTGCTGCTGTATCTCTCCTCTGGCTAGCCGTAGTCTTCCTAGTCACCGTCATCTGTGCATGCAAATACCAACACATAAGTTTAATTCAAATTTCCTATAACTCAGTTCTATGGCACGATTTAGATTTCAAAGAAGGGTAACCAACTCCTAAATGCCCTGTAGTGCCCTGCTTATATAATGTGGTGCACAACACATCTATAAACAACACCCTACTAGACACGGCTTGTAGACTCCCTAGGACAGAACTGCTCTGATACCAAGTTTGTCACGCCCCGAACCTAGGAGCGAGACAAGCACCCGGTGCCTCACCTAACCTGGCGTACCAAATTGCGACTAAGGGACTCTGAACACATAATGATATACTTTGGCCATGGGGCCACCTTGCAAGACAATTTGCGAAGCAAAATATAAAACTAAATGGAAACTAGCGGTAACTAAACATCAATATAAAGCTAGGCTAAAAAGGCCGTCACAGCTACTACAGCTGACAAACCACCAAATTATACATACCAGGCCTACAAACCCAACATACTGCACTAACCAACAGGATATGTCTACAAGCCTCTACTGATAGATATATTGTGATCGGAGCAGGGCCCCGACCTACCCATAACATATATACAGATATACATAAGATGTACACAAAACTCTAGACCTGGCAACTCCGAAAGACATGGAGCTTACCGATCAGGCTGAACTCGGGAAACACCTACTGAGGAGGTCTACCCGTCTGTCTATTTGAACTCGCACGCATGAAATACAGCGCCCCCAGAAAAGGGACGTCAGTACAAAATAATGTACCGAGTATGTAAGGCAATAAAATAACTGAAATCTAAAACTGAACTGATAATATGATAACTGAAATTAACTGGGAGTCAAAGATGGTCTGGAGATATACTTACCTGCTGATAGTGACTAAACTCCTTCAATATAGTAAGTAAAATAAATGTCCGGCCCTATAAGGCTCGGTACGTGTAACTGCTCGGCCGTAGTAGGCTCGCTCATAGGCGCTCGGCCATACTGGGCTCTGTACCTCGGCCATCCTGGGCTCGCTCATAGGCGCTCGGCCACAGTAGGCTCGGTATATATAACTTACCATCTGATCAGAGGTTGCCCAATAGGGGCCTGCCCACCGATTATAGCTCGATGGTGGTGAAAATAGTGTAATACTGTATATATATATATATATAGACCCTCTGCTCTCTTGACTGAATAAAGACAAAACTAAACTGAATATGAAGTCCCGATAAGGAATAATATTGTAACTTATGAGACTAGAATAATGTGAATAAATTCATGAATACGAACTTCTCTTTATGTCTCATTATTAACACATGTAGCTACGAGATCATGCCAAAATGAAGGAAGGGCTTAGCCTTAACATACCTTATCACAATCTTTCCAATCACCAAGTTGAACTCACCTCTTCCCACCTTAATCTACAAGAATGATAATAATAATATCGTTAAGTTATGAAAGGTACAACTATCGCACAACGAACGACAAACTTATTTTGTATTAAAACGGGCAGCATCTCCCCTATAATCCTTACTTCCTCAAAATTCAAGATAATACCAACAATACAAGAACAGAACAATAACAACATATATACACCATTTTTCAGCCCTATATACGCCATCAAATACTACAAAACAGCCCAACACACCCCAATCTCTTCATACACAAAACGACCACCGTAGTAGTGTCAAACGACCCGGAAATGTTATGACGAACGACCAGCCAACCACCCTACATTTATATGGTGTTTCTACACCCCCTTCCTCCTCCAAAACGCCACAAAATAGTTGTAAAACACGCAGCCCAACAGCAACACAAAACAGTCCACAAAACAGTCCACTACAAATGAATAACTCGAACACACGGCTTCCGATCACCGTCCCGTGAGTTCTTACAAGTATAGAACGACTTACCATGAATTTACAGCAGAAAAAATGGATGAAAGAGATCATTAAACTCACATTATTTGTTGGATAACTCAGCTCTTATCTTGGTTCTTCAAACTCTAGGTTTTACCTCCAATTAGAACTTGAAAGGGAGAGAAAATCAATTAGGGTTTGTGGGAAATTTTTGGGAGGATTATTTGCAGAGCTTATGTCTGGTTATTATGCTCTATTTTAAGTCTAATATATGAAGAAAATAGGCCCTTAAAAGGCCTCTTTGAATGACCCGAAATGGCCCATTTTTGGGCTTTCATTTAAGCAAGTAGGTGACACACCTACTTGTCACCTAGCAGCTTGCGCAGTATCGAACAAATGCCCATATCTTTCTACTCCAATATCTTATTGACAAACGGTTTAATGCGTTGGAAAATAGACTCATAGATATTTAATTTGATGTGTTGAACACCCCATAACTCTAAGTATATTGGGAGAAAATCGCAGTTACATTTGACCCAAAGTTTCAGTAAAACTTATGAATGTAACTTGTGATGACTTTCATCGACTTTTGTTCCACAACTCGCTTGACTTCAAAACATAACACACGGATGTCATACGACTAATATAAATCATAACATAATCTCCTTATCATGTTAATCACCCTAGTCTCACCCCAAAGGTACATGTTATAACATTTCCAACTTGTCGACTTTTGATGAAACATTGTTTTATTTAATTGCTTTAGCTTCTGAACTGTCCAACCCTCTTTGTACTTGTTGTTCATGATCTTCAATATTTGTAACCTCAGAGGTAACATGATTAACTTACTTTATATACTTTTAAATATTTTCTCATTTTTGGTCCTACATTAGTTTGCTTACGACGCATTTTTACGTATGAAAATATAGGGTGTAATAGTTGCACCCTATTTTACAATAGTTAAAACAAGATTTATTTTATGGTTTATCTGTTGTTGATGAAACAGAGTAGCCACTAGTATTTAAAGGTATACTAGGGTACCTTATTAATTACTAAAAGTTATATTCTTTATTAGTCTGCTAACATGTGAGATTTTGGATTAGAGTTCTTGTTCTTCTAAGGGGAAGGTGTTAGGCACCCCATAAAATCTACCTGAGGTAGCTCCATAGGACTTAGTCTAGATTTGGGACTAATTCTTTGTACTATGACTTAACTAGTGTTCAAAGAGTGCAACTTACCATATATTAGGGGATAATATCTATAAATGAAGAGCATGGTTTAAAGATGATGAGTTTGTTTAAAAAAGTTTTAGGAAAATAACGTTAGTATATGTAAGCTTGAAAAGGAACTTTGAAAGATGAAATCATGGAAGTTCATATTATTCTAATGAGGCCAAAGTATTATGAAAATGATCCTAAGATGTACCTTGGTTTTGAATAGGAAACTATTTGAAAGCCTTTGTTTTTGGGGCAACAACACTTTAATCCTTTCGAAGTAGTTTACTCCCCTTTAGAAAGAGGGATTACTGCCTTTTCTATGCCTTTTGGCTTCAAAAATCTTTGGGAAAAGAGTTAGCAAAGCATAATAAGTTGATAACAACATATGTAGGATTAGTTGCTAACTACTGCTTCATTTAATCCTAGATTATTTAAGGCATGCCTAATTAATTCTAAGTGAGTTAAAAGATAAAATAAATCATTCAATCCAATATATAATTGTCATATACATATTGTCAGGCCCCGACCTCGGGGAGCACGACCGACGCTCAACAGAGTTACCTCGGTCGAGCAAGCCTGCACAGTGCCGTCTACCCAACTCACCCACAAATAATGAAAAGAGTACATTTCATTAATTAGTCAGTTAGAAGTAATGTGAACAACACCATTTCATTTCCATTAGTTATGTCCTTAACAAATGTTCAAAATAGTACATTGTACATTCATAGTTAAAGTAGAACAGATGATACAATTACAACATTTTTAGTTTTAACTTTCCCAAAAATAAATACGACACACACTATTTCTATGGAGCCTCTAACAGGAACAAAAGAGTGCTATAGCAGTGCCGACAACAAGGCTCCAGCTATACCTCAAAACTCTATGTACAAAGGATAGAAGATACAGGACCCCGAAATGAAGTGGGGCTCACCAAATCAGCTGAGGAGAGGGTGTGCTGCTATCACTGATCAATACCACCTGCTATGGAACCACATGCATCCATTAAATATGCAGCGCCCTCGGCAAAAGGGACGTTAGTACATATGGAATAGTACTAGTATGTAAAACTAAACACCCTCTCAATAGAATGAAAAACAGTAAACGGAGAATAAAACATGATATCAATAAGAGACTCAAACGGTATCAAAGTGTCAAATTGGGGGAAACGTAAATTTCAAGTAGGTTTCGGTAGTTTAAGTTGGGAGATCTTTAGAACCAATACAGCCCCGTGTTTTAGCATGGAGTCCGATCCTAGCCCGACCGGCTAAGCTGTCTCACCCCGAGACGTGCACTCATAACACCACCATGTGCGCGACATGGCGTCCGATCTCAGCCCGATCGGCTAATCTGTCTCACCACAATGCCATGTGGATTGACATCATATCACATCTCGCCAGCAATAATATCATCTTATTTAAGGAAAAATCATTCAACACACCAATCTCATCCCATAAATTGGGAAACAGCCTCATCACATTAATAAAGGGATTTACCCCTCAGTCACTCTTACACCAGCACGTGTAGTTTTGGGGTTAGGTTGTTCTGACCTACCCTTCCTCGGTGGCTAAACGATACTCCTAAGGCATTTGTTATTAAAAGTATTTACCACTCAATTCATATTCTTTTACCTTTCATTCATTTTGTTGGAATTATTAGCCATAACACAATATCATTCTTGGCACATTGGCCGTACTTCATAATTCAAGCTCACTATTCCATTTTCAATCATTATCATGGATAATCAACAACAAGGCTTTTCAAATTAAGACTTTAAATACATACTTGAGCAAATTAGGGTCTTAGGCACATACGATCTCTTATACAATTTGATGTGATCACTTTCATTTTGACTTGACTTGAAGTCACAACATTTTAATACATACTCATACGTCAAATACTCTCCCGAAGAATAGCACCGTTTAATAAGAATATTCCGGAACACATTTGACGCCAAACTTATTCAGAAAAGTCAATTCATAATGGACAACTTGGGACTTACAAGATCATCGTGGGAATTCAATTCTAAGAGATAAGTTTAGCCAACATACCTCGCCTCGAACTTTTTAATTTACTATAATGTTCCGGAGATCCTAGCCACTTTGATCTATTTAGAGATATAGCAAAATTGAACATAAATTAGGAAGGAGTTCATAATTCTAGCTCACTTGAGAGCATTTTACCAATGCATTAAGGATTTAAGATCCTTCTATGGTGGATTCTTTCACCCCACTACCCAAAGTTCACCCAAAAGAGCTCAATAATCTCCCCACTACCCTAGATAGTACATGCATGTAAAATAAAAAACTCCCACACCCAAGAATTGGTTTACTAATTACCCATTTTTAGTTAAATTCTGAAATTAAGGGTTAGGGTGTAGAATCTTACCTTTTGGTTGAAGACCTTGTGAGTTACCCTAGAGAAATCTTCAAGGTTTGAACAAAGATTGATGAAGAAATGACTTAGAACTCCTCTTCTTACTCTAGACCACCTTCCTCTCTCTCTAAAATGTGAGTTTGAACCTTCTAAAATGGCCCTTTACATTGTTTTATAAGAATAGGGTCGGCTTTATAAAACCAGAAAAATAAAGATCCGAAACACGATCTGTGGTCGCATATGCGACCGCATGATGCTTCTACGGTGCGTAAAATGGCCCTCCGGAACTAGGCAACTCTGCCCCACATTGCGACCTTTATGCGGTCCGCAGACCTATTCTGCGGTCGCATAATACACCGCAGAACCTCCCTCTAGTAAATTTTCATGCTGGTTCTACGGTCCATGTGCAGCCCGCGAAATGGTTATGCGATCGCATAGTTACCGCACAATATCACCCAAACTTTACCCAATTTTCTGCTTCATTCTGCAGCCCGTATAGTGATTCTGCGACCGCATAGTGGGCCGCAGAAGTGTCCCTTTTTTTTCTACCAAAACATTCCCTTTACTCCCCGACGCACTGTTCAACGCAAAAAGTCTGTACCGCGGAGTCAACACATAGTCTACTTCGGCACCATGCAATCCCGGGTTTTAGGTAAAATATTTACGGGGCCTCACACATATGAGATAAAACAACAGAAAACATGGCAAAGAGTTACAACATAGTGAAAAAATAGTAAATAACGAAGCGAAGGGAAAGAAGTGACTCTGGGAGGTTTGGGCCTCAAAAGGCAGGCCTAGCAATAATAGGGATGAGCGATGGCAGACTCTTAGACCATAGTAGGGCTGGACTTGGGCCTGAGTTCCAATAGAACTCAGCAACCCCAAATCATTGTACATGTCCAAAAAAGAAAAGAGAAGGTCATTATACCCACAATACTCGACACATATACATATATGAAATTCTCAAGCAAAGACTAAAAGAAGAGATCACTGACAATATTTAAATACTAAGAAGGTCATACTAATGTGGAGGTTATGCATAGTAAATGATCCACATTGAATATCTTTCATTGTCATTAAACACCAAACCCAAAGAGAGTAATAAGTGTCAATAAATTAAAGGCTAAGGAGAGAATTATACTCAAGGCCAATGCCCCATTTGAATCCCTTGACACTTCAAAGTTCCCAAGGGTCTCAAGGCCTAGGGCAATGTTTATGCCGGGGAGAGCAACCAAACCTAGAGTTAAACTTTACTCCCAAATACCTTTAACTACTAACGACTAATTCTTCCCTTTAATGACTAATGCAAGGGCATCTGCGAACTCGTTCTGAATCCTGGGGACGTGCTTGAACTCTATCTTCGTGAACTTCTTGCATAGCTCTCTTACGCAGTGCATGTATGGAAGGATCTTGACATTTTTGGTGGACCATTCCCGTTGGACTTGGTGTATCAATAGATCGAAATCCCCTATGACCAAAAGTTCTTTGACGTTCACGTTTACTACCATTCTAATCCCAAGGATGCATGTTTCATATTCAACCATATTATTGGTACAAGGGAATCATATCTTTGCCGATGCTGGATAGTGTTGTCCAGATTCCAAAATTAGGAATGCCCTAATTTCGACTCCTTTGAAGTTTGCTGCTCCATCAAAAAGCATTCTTTATCAAGGATATGACTCTACGGTATCTTCCCTAGAAAATAATACCTCTTCGTTGGGAAAATACGTAGTGAGTGGCTCGTAATCCCCGTCTACTGGATTTCTACGAGGTGGTCGGCTAAAGCTTCCCCTTGATAGCCTTCTGATTTATGTACACAATGACAAATTTTCTGAGGAAAATTTGACATTTAGCTAGCTTTCCAGTATGCATCGACTTCTGGAAGATGTACTTGAGCTGGTCGAGCCGAGATATCAGATGCATAGTATATGCTGACATGTAAATCCATAGTTTCTGGGCGATCAAAGTCAGAGCACAACAAATGCATTCTATTAAAGTGTATTTGGCTTCGCACTGCGTGAACTTCTTACTTAAGTAGTAGATGGCCTGCTCCTTTCTCCTAGTTCCATCATGTTGTCCGAACACACATCCGGAGGCATTATCCAAGACCAACAAATACAGTAACAATGGCTTCCCGAGCTCGGGGGAACCAACACTGGAGGATTTGACAAATATTCCTTTATTCTATTGAAAGCTTTCTGGCACTCTTCTGTCCATTTTGTGGAAACATCCCTTTTCAGCAATTTGAAAATGGGTTCATAGATTACCGTGTATTTGGCTATAAAACGACTGATGTAATTTCTCCTACCTAGGAAACTCATAACATCTTTCTTACTCTTAGGTGGGTGGCAATTCCTGAATGGCCTTGATTTTTGATGGGTCCAGCTCTATCCCTTTTCTGCTTATAATGAAGCCTAACAGTTTTCCAGCAGAGTCCCCGAATGCACATTTTGTCGGGTTCAATTTCAAAATGTACCTCCGCAGGCGCTCAAACTCTTTCCTCAAATGGTCCAAATGTTCTGAACTCTTTCAAGACTTGATCCTGACGTCATCCACATATACTTCAATATGCTTATGAATCATGTCATGAAAAAGGGTCGTCATGGACCTCATGTAGGTGGCACTGACATTCTTTAGACCGAACAACATGACTCTATTGCAGTAAACTCCATAAGATGTGGTGAAGGCTGTCGTTTCTGTATCTTCTTCGTGCATCAAGATCTGGTGGTATCCAGCGAAACGATCCATGAACGACTGCAGTTCATGCTTCACGCAGTTGTCAATGAGGATGTGCATATTTGGTAGAGGGAAGTCGTCCTTAGGAATAGCTTTGTTGAGATCTTGGTAATCCATGCATTTCCTGATCTTTTCATATTTCTTGGTTACTGGGACGATATTTGCCAACCATCTAGGATTATTGGTGACCCTTACCACATTATCCTCTATCTTTTTGGTCACTTCCTCCTTTATCTTCAGACTTAAATCGGGTTTGAATTTTCTGGGTTTCAGCTTGACCGGCAGTCTTGTAGGATCAGTGGGCAGTCGATGCAAGATAATGTCAGTACTCAATCCCGGCATGTTATCATATGATCATGCAAACACATCGATGTATAGTCGGAGGAGCTCAACAAGTTTTTCCTTCTCCTCGGCTTATAGATGAATACTGATTCTGGTTTCTTTCATGTCTTCTTCACTTCCAAGGTTGACCACTTTCGTTTCTTTGAGGTTTGGATTTTTCTGACTCTCAAGCTATTCGATCTCCTGTGGGAGATTGTCTACCATCATATTCTCATCATACTTCTCGTAATCTGGGTAGTTTTGCTCAATGGTTTTGTTACATGCCACAGTCGCGGAATGCAGGTTTTTATCATTTTGATTACTGAAAAGAAAAACTAAGTATAAATGAAGAGGTAAATTGAGTTGCAGTATTTTTAAAAAAATGATTCTTTTTTATTTCATCTAAATAAGAACGTCTAAGCGTTCAAAAGAGGCAAATGAAAAAAAGGTACAGACACGGTGCATGCCTCAATTGATTGTGTGCTTTTTCAAAAAGAAAAGTTTTACAGTTCCACACTACCAAGACTCCCGGTGAACCAAAGATGGATTAACGGTCCAATTCTATAGCTCTTCCCTTGGTTCGACATTCCTGATGGTCGATATCTTGATGTTAGTCCCTTCAGCGCATTCTTTAATCATATTCGCGAATAGTCTTCCCATTCCATCGATGATATCATCTTTTGATGCTGAACTCTGGCCCGTACCCAAATCATGCTCTGTCATAAAAACCTTTTCCCGGAGCTACCGATATGAGCTTTCTCCACCAAAGGCTGATATCATATGCCGGCCCTTCCTTTCTTCCCATTAGGTTTAATTGGCTCCGTGATCCCGTCTGACCTGGATCCCAACCCTATTCCTGTTCTGTGTCCATATTTCATCATCTCCATCACAGCCATCTTGGATCTATATGGCTACTGCATACCCATGTTTGTTTTAGTCTCTTCCATTTAGGTGGCCTGCATGATATCCAATGCATGGAAAGCAACTCCGTCTAGCCTTTAAATGAACGAGACAACATGCTCCAAATAAGCTAATTTGACCCATTCACCATGGACCACAATCTCCTGACATCCCTACTCAAATTTCATGAATTGGTGTAGAGTGGATAGGACGGCCACTGCCATGTGTATCTAGGGCCTTATTTGAAGCAAGTTGTATGAATAATAGATATCTATTACTTGAAACAATATGGGTAATTCAATTGGCCCGATCTACAAAGCCAAATAAATTTCTCCGTAACATCCTTCTGTGAACCATCAAAAGCCCTTACCCTCACGTGGCTTTCCTTGAATTCCCTTAAATTGATTCCCAACTCCCGCAGAGTAGAGAGCAGATAAATGTTGACTCCTAATCCTCCATCAACTAGCACTGGGGGCACCACTTTGTCCCCATATTTGACAGTGATATGAAGAGCTTTGTTGTGACTTACGCCTTCGATAGAAGTTCTTCTTTTCTTAAAGTAATCATATTTTCTTCGACCATTTTTCCAATTGTTGCTGCCAGTGCCTCACTGGTGGTGTTGCTTGGCACACTTACCCCACTTAGTACTTTCAGCAGGGCATCCTTATGACTGCCGGGACTCATTAGCAAGCCCATGATTGATATTTGGCATCTTCTAGGTCTGTTATGTTTCTTCTTTGAATCTGATCTCTTCCTGAATTCCCTGCATTTGCATCTTCAGGAGCGTAGCATCTCCCAGACTTAGTCATACCGTGGGCCACGGCAGAGTCTGTCATCTTGGCCTTCCCCTTTTGTTAGTACGTCCATGGGATAGTTTTGTATTCCCGACTCTCCTCATCCCCTGTAGCAATGGCATGTTGTCGCTAATAAGTCTGACTTGTCACAGTAGGTCTCACTTGTACTGTAATCATTGGAGCCCTTTGAGGTGGGATCCTTGTGGCCTCTATCCAATATGATTATGTTGACCCCCTGATTTCGGTGATTTGGCAGCGGATTGCGATTTACATTGGGCGGAGTCGGAGTGCTTAAAATGGATCCACTCTTGATCAGTGTTTCAATCTCATTTTTCAGCTTAAAACAATCTTTAGTTTCATGCCCAGGAACAATGGAATGGTACACGCACCTTTTAGTTGCATCAAAATACTTGGTGGGATACTTAGGAAATCTTCATTCCACTGGATGTATCAATCCTTCTCTTCTTAATCTTTCAAACTATTGGGCCCTTGGCTCAGCAATCGGGGTATAATTTATGGGACTCCTCTTTTCAAAATTGGGATGAAGGCGTGGTGCAAAAGTGGGTTCGGGTTGTTGTAGGCTCGAGGAGGGTTGTATTGAGGTTGGGGGTGGTAATATGGCTGGGGATTATAGATTGGAGTGTAAGTGGGTGGTGGTGAATGGTTGTTTGGGGAATAGGAAGTGTTTTCGTGGTGTGGATTGGGTTGATAGTAAGGGATGACTGCTGAGACTTCTTCTTTCTTCTTCCTTCCGCTACCGATTGACCCTGATTGGATTGCCTTGCTGGCTTCTTGCAATGCAGCCATTGATTGTACTTTACCACATTTTATACCTTCTTCTAAGAAATCTCCCATCTTGACCAGCTCGAGGAATTTCTATCCCGTCATTTCCATCATTTTTTCGAACTATATCCCTTCCTAGGCCTTGATGAAATACTTGGTTGATTCACTATCATCTAGCAGAGGTTGTGCCCTGGCGGCCTCTGACCTCCTCTGACGTGCATATTCTTAGAATGACTAGGATGGCTTTTTCTGCAGGTTTACCAGTACGAACTTATCGGGAGTGATCTCTGTGTTGAATTGAAAGCGAATGAATCTTTTTCCATATCTTGCGAGGTTCTCCAGTTTTGAGGATCTTATCAAGTATACCAGGTAAGTTCTTCTCCCACCAGGATCCTTATGAATAACTTCATTCTTAGCTTCTCGTTCCTTCCCACTTCGACTAACCTGTCATAATATGCCCTCAAATGTGCGTGGGGATCACCCGTCCCGTCGAAGATATAAAACTTTGGAGGCTTATGATCTGCTGGCATATCCATATTCAGATGGATACATAGATCCTCGTAGTCCAAACTTTCACTTCCCCTGGCGACTTGGAGGTTCTTCATTTAGTTTCTCAAGATTTGTAGTTGCTCAGATACTAACTCTTTTTCCTTATGCCTAGCTTTCCTTTCCATCTCAGCATATTGGTCAATCTCATAAGGCACCCTGATCCTGACAGATGTTGTAAAGGTAGGTTCAGAAATGACATATACAGGAGGGACATATCGCACATGGGATGCGGTATGTGCCACGGGTATGTGCTAATTTTGGTCGTGGTAAAAGTGACTCCACACGAGGAGAGGTGTGAGTTGCGTTGGTGGTGATAGGCGGGTTTTGTAGTGTTTGAATGTAGGGAATGTGGATAGGGGATTTGGTGGGTTAGTGGGTGTTATTGGAGGTATGACTTGAGTGGATAGGGGATTGGGTGGGTTAGCGAGTGTTACGTGGCATGATGTGGAAGGAAAAAGGTCAAGAATTGAATCGAAAGAAGGAAAGCGAGGTGGTTGAGGGAGCGTTGTCACAACCAGATGTGCTAGTTCCCTGATATGTTGTACCTCCTTCCTTAAAGACTTCATCTCCTGGGCCATCATGACCATGTGCTCATCATTCCTTGTATCGTCCTTCTCTTCTGATCGCCCCGGGCTATCTGCTTTGACCAGAGCATGTTTAGTCGTATTTTCTATAGCTGGAATCTTTTCCTTTAATCTTAGATTATACGGTGATTCTGGCAGCTTCAGGTCAACACAAACCAAGTTTCTTTAGGGGAGCAATAATAAAGTAAAAAAACAAGAAGAAAGAAAGGAAAAGAAACAGAAGTCAGTTTCTTTATTTATACAAGCAGAAAATCACATAGAGCAATTAATTCACAAATTTAGGCTAGAGCATTTTCCTATAATTCATGGGACCTCTCATTTCTGGAGGTATGCCTAAATTGTAGATGTTTGACAAACAATTAGACTCAACACATTAGGTCCGAAGCATGTTTGTTTTGATTGATAATGTTTGGACTGAGATAAGTGGGAACAAAGAATACATCACTGTTTCATAGAATTGCACGGGCTTAAACAATTTTCCATTTAGGAAAGTAAGAATACATCTCCTCTTCTTCTTCTTCTGGTTCTGCCTCCGGATCATCTTTAAATTTCTCCTCGTCATCGTTGAACATAGACTCCTCTCCTAGGTCTCCCTCTGGCTCCATCTCAGACTCTATTTGGATGCACTCCACTACCCGGTCATCATCTTCAATATGCGATAACATGTGATCGATGGATCCTGGGATCACTTGACGGTGCATTGAGGTAGTCACAAGGTAACGTGGCAGAATCTCATGGTAGATTGGCAAAGCATCCACTGCGTCCTCCAGCCAGGATATACCCTCTCTTCTTGGTTGGGCTAGCCCGCCTTCCTCGTTGATCCAGACATAGTACTCCAAAGTGCACCATGGGTTTTTACCCATCAGTATTATGACCAGATCGTTCCACTCTTCTTGGAGCCTTCTTATCCTAGGGATTGGAATTTGTCTGTTATACTCATCCTCATATAGAGTTGTCCTCGTCCATATAGGCACATCCTGGATTATTCAAACTGTCTGAGAACTAGCATGGGTGAGTATGGTTGGATGCCCTCAAGTCCGATCAGCTCAATGAAGTATTTTTGAGGAGTACTTAAAATTTCCCTCCCACCTAACGATGACAACTTCCAGTTGACCCATTGTCTACTTAGATTAGTCTACATTTCCCTCCACTCTTCTTGCCCATCTGGGAGACCCAATGTCTCATCCTCTCGTTATGGTTGCGGATCATTTTGCTGATGCCCACAAAATAGTCAATGATGGCTTCTCACTGCAAGAAATGTTCTATGGCCTAGATCTGAAGTAGGAAGTTACAACCCTTAAAGAAATCATGCCCCCGTGCACATGCATACAAAGCCCTCATAATATCAGCTAGTACCATCGAGACTAGAGTAGCTTGAAGGTTACCACAGAAGGTCTCCAGAACCATGGGTAATAAGTAGATGTTGATCCGACCCCTTCTATACAAGAATACAACAATCCCAGCAGTGTCAATGAGAAAGTGTTGGGCCTGAGACTCTCCCACGTTGATTGATCATACTGAAACTCTCCCGAATACCACTCATAGCTTTCGCGATATCCAAATCTAGCGAACAACTAATCTAGGCTAACCCATCTGTCCTCGATGTTTCTTAGACCTCGACTGTTAGCCATACCAAAAGCATCCAAGAACCTGTAACCGAGCATAGTGACTGGTAGTATTGGCTTCCTTCATATGAATGGAAGCTCCGTGAAACTAGTAACTTCTTCCAATGTCGGTACTAACTCAGAGTCAGCAAACTTGAACACCACCTTATCCAGATCCCAGAACTCTATCAGTAGGTAAGTGAGCACCCTGTCCGTCGGATGTCTAGAAAAGCGGCCAATGCCCCTAGGTGTGTCCTAATCTCAGCTCCGTGTTCCAGGCGAATGTTCTTCCACCACTGCTTCAACTTGTGTGGAGCTCCTATTAACATGTTAATCTCGAGGATGTTTTGGTTGATTTCCATTTTCTGAAGTAGGTAAAGAAAGGTTTTGGTAAGTGTTTGCTTCAGATATTTAGATGTCTCGTCATG
This sequence comes from Nicotiana tabacum, assembly GCF_000715075.1. Taxonomy (NCBI): domain Eukaryota; kingdom Viridiplantae; phylum Streptophyta; class Magnoliopsida; order Solanales; family Solanaceae; genus Nicotiana; species Nicotiana tabacum. The sequence continues at coordinate 11,553,405 of NC_134097.1, read as the reverse complement.
TTTGTTCGTCTTTCCACAGAAGTTATGTCGTTGGGTGCATGACCCGTTGATATTAGGGTGATTTTTCCAATTGTGTGTAATTGCCAAGGACCGACTCACCTAAGGTTTATGAAATATGACCTACTTTTGCTAGATTAGAGTGTTTCCTACTTTGAGTTGGACTGAAGACTGCGAGAAGTTATGTCAGTTGACCTGACAAAGCTATTCTCTAAAACTAGAGAGTTTGAAAAAGAAGGCTCGGAAGGCTATAAAAGACATCCCTCGCGTGCCATTCTGTGTGATAGTATACGGTCAAGACTCGATAGGAAGAAATGTGATGACAGTATATGCAAAGCAGTAATCGATAAAAATGTAGCAACAATAAGCATGATAATAAGCATAAAGATCAAATAAAGCAGCCAAGCATGTAATTGAGAGTTAACTACAGTTAAAGCAGTGTACAAGCAAATCAAGTGCCAAATTCTGTTTGTTAAGATTAGAACCTAAGTATGAAATTCTCAGCAGAGTTACCATGTTGTTGCATCCTATTTTGCAATAGTCAAAAAAAGATTCAACTTGTGATTTCTCTAATGTTGATGAAAGAGAGTCGCCACTAGTATTTAAAGATATACCAGGGTACCTATTTAATTAATAAAGGTTATATTTTTTATTAGTCTACATGTGAGATTATGGGTAAGGGTTCTTATTCTTCTAAGGGGAAGGTGTTAGGCACCCCTTAAAATGTACATGAGGTAGCTCCATAGGACTTAGACTAGATTTGGGACTAACTGTTTGTACTATGCCTTAACTAGTATTCAAAGAGTGTAGCTTACCATATATTAGGGGATAATATCTATAAGGAAGACCATGGTTTAAAGAGGATGAATGTTTTTTTAAAAAAGTTTTAGGAAAATAACGTTAGTATATGTAAGCTTGAAAAAGAACTTTGAAAGATGAAACGTTTGTATAAAAATGTGTAAAGGGGAAGCTAAGTTAAAGCACTTTGTTTCCTAATTCATGGAAGTTCATATTATTCTAATAAGGTGAAACTATTATGAAAATGATCCTAAGATGTACCTTGATTTTAAATAGGAAACTATTTGAAAGCCTTTGTTTTTGGGGAAACAACACTTTAATCTTTTCGAAATAGTTGACTCCCCTTTAGAAAACATTAATCTCGCTACTCAGTTCTGATTTTCCTTTTGAAAGAGGGATTACTGCCTTTGCTATGCCTTTGGGCTTCAAAAATCTTTGGAAAAAGAGTTAGCATAATAAGTTGATAACAGTTCATGACTAGCAGATGTAGGATTAGTTGCAAACTACTGCTTCTTTTAATCCTAGATTATTTAAGGCTTGCCTAAGTAATTCTAGGTAAGTTAAAAGATCAAATAAAGCATTCAATATAATATATAATTCTCATATACATACGAGGTAAAACAAAATGAAATATAGCAAAGAATTACGACATAGTGCAACTGGAGAATAGCGAAAATAGTAAATAACGAAGCGAAGGGAAAGAAGTGACTCTGGGAGGTTTGGACCTCAAAAGGAAGGCTTAGCAGTAATAGAGACGAGTGATGGCAGACTCTTGGACCATAGCAGCTGGACTTGGGCCTGAGGTCCTATAGAACTCAGCATGCCCAAATCATTATACATGTCGTAAATAGAAAAGAGAAGGTTATTAGAACCACAATACTATACACATATCCATATATGAAATTTGCAAGCAAAGACTAAAAGAAAAGATCACTGGCAATATTTTAAATACTAAGAAAAGTCATACTAATGTGGAGGTTATGCATAATAAATGATCCACATTGAGCACCTTTCGTTGTCATTAAACACCAAACCCAAAGAGAGTAATAAGTGTCAATGAATGAAAGGCTAAGGAGAGAATTCTACTCAAGGACGATTCCCCTTTGAATCCTCCGACACTTCAACGTTCCCAAGGGTCTCAGGGCCCAAGGCAATGCTTGTTCCGGGGAGAGCAAACCAACCTAGAGTTATACTCTACTCCCAAATACCTATAACCAATAACGACTAATTCTTTCCTATTGGTTTGAATACCAATGAGGCCCTTTCAATGCAAACCAACTACTTTGACATTTCCGACCATAGAAGCTTACTTTCCCTTAGTAGAATAACATAGGACAAACACATAGAAACAATTTGTTCTTCATGTCTACACTCCTAGTATCAAGGAGATGATACACATGTTAAGCAGTCTTAAGAGTCAGACTTCTAAGAACATATAACAATAGGAACACTTATGCTACTGTTGCTAAAAAGCCAAACAGCTGGAGTCATGCATTTCACCATAACGATCCGACCGGTCTTTTTGAGCTCTAGCATATCGTTTGGTGATTTAAGGGTGTCACTTCAGGTATTATGACTTGCACGTATGGTCGAAATTGAATTTCGGGAAGTTTGGAGTCGATTTGGAAAGAAAATTCTAATTTCGAAAGCTTTAAGTTGGAAAATTTAGTAGGGTTTGGATTTTTTATAAATGACCTCAGAATCAGGATTTGAAGGTTTCAATAGGTTCGTATGATGTTTTCAGACTTGGAAGTATGTTTGGGTCGAGTGTCGGGTAGCCCTAGGGTATTTCAGCGCTTATTCATGAAAGTTGGCATTATGAAGGTTTAATAATTTCCTAAGTTTGGGTTGAAGTAGATTGTGATGTTATCGATGTCCGTTTGGGATTTCGAGCCTGGAAATAATTCCATATGGTGATTTTGGTCTTAGATGCATGTCTGTACATTGATTTGGAGGTCTGTATGTCATTTTGGCGTCAATTGGCAAAAGTTGGAAATTTGGATGATTTTGAGAAGTTTGACCGGGAGTGGACTTTTTGATATCGGGGTCGGATTCCGATTTTGAAAGTTGGATTAGTTCCGTAATGTCAATTATTACTTGTGTGCAAAATTTGAGGTCACTAAGACGTGATTTGATAGGTTTTAGCATCGATTGTAGAAGTTTGAAGTTTCAAAGTTCATTAAGTTTGAATTGGAGGGTGATTTGTATTTTTAGCGTTGTTTGATGTGATTTAAAGGCTCAACTAAGTTCGTATGATATTTTAGGAATTTTTGATAGGTTTGGTTGAGGTCCAGGGGTCCTCGGGTGGATTCCGGATGATCAACAGATTGTATCTTGGAATGAGTAAATACCAGAAACAAATCTAGTTACTGGTGTAATCGCTTCTGCAAAGGCTTGACCGTAGAAGCGGCCACGCAGAAGCGAGAGGAAGCTCGCATAAGCGACATGGGCAGCCTGTCAGTAAGATCGCAGAAGAGGGTTCGAGTAGCGCACCTGCGTGTGCGCAGAAGCGATGGCACTACCGCAGGTGCAGATGATGCGCAGATAGGCTAGGATGTGTCGTACCTGCGATTGTGCAAGAGCGGAAGAACATCCGCAGGTGTGAGGGGCTGCTGGCCAGAGAGTTCCACAGGAGGGATTTTAATCTCGCAAAATCGAGACTGCAAGTGCGAAAGTACGTCCGTAAATGTGACGATCACTGGGCAGAAGGCTTCTTTAAGAACGTGGGTTTGGCCATTTTCCTTCATTTTTCTCTTGGTTGGGCGACTTTTGGAGAGCTTCAAGGTGAGATTTTCATCATCTATGTCAAGGTAAGTGATTCTCACCTATTTCATGTTAAATACTTGGTTTATATATGGATTTAAACATGGAAATTAATAGAAATTGGAATTTTGAAGAAAAACCAAGAAATTTGTAATCTTGGATTTTGACCGCGAATTTTGGTATGGAATTGGGAATAAATCATGTATCTGAGTCCGTAGTGTTATGAGTAATGATTATCTTTGCAAATTTTCGGAATCCAGGCACGTGGGCCCGAGGGTTGATTTATCGATTCTTCGAGCGGAGTTGGAAATTTTTATAAATTGATTTAGAATAAGCATTTGAGTATGTATTTATAGATTTGCACATTGATTGACTAGTTTTGGAGCGTTGGGCATCGGTTTGAGTTGTTGGAAAGGCTTGGGAGCCGGTTATGGAATTTTGGAGCGAGGTAAGTCTTTTTTCTAACCTTGTAAGAAGGAATTATCCCCATAGGTGAATGGATTTAAAATGTGCTTCTATTTGTGGGGGCTACGTAGTCTATGACCCAAATCATGTTATACTTGCGATGTTTTCGCCTTACTTGGTAATTTAATTGCTTAAATCATATTGAAACTTGATATAGGAATTGTAAAAGGTTAAACTTCATTTTCTTGATTGTTAATGAGAATTGATATTTCCTTGAATAATTGCCCCTTAATAAATCTTGGATTGGTTGTTTTAAATGTATTTTCCTTTTTGTGGAGCAGGTCGAACACCTCGGTAGTAGATAGATGCATCTGTGATTCGTGCCGTTCGACCCTTGGCAGTGCATAGTTTAAATATTTATGGGCCATATGACCTCAACATAATTTGCACATGATAAATCTTTGGAATTAACAATAATTGATATTGCTTCATTGGCCTGAGATACAGAATGTTAAACGGTGAAAATAAATTTGGAAAATTTTCTATTAATAAAAGAATTGTCCACTCACTTCTTTGAGTTTACAACTGTTTCATACAATCCATGCTTAAGTATAATATCGGTATTTTATTGTTAGCCCGTAGTAAGTGTCGGAGTCGACTCTTTGTCACTACTTCTTTGAGGTTAAACTAGATACTTACTGGGTACACGTTGATTTACGTACTCATACTACACTTGCTGCATATTTTTGTGTAGGTGCATATATGTCTAGTAGACTTATGGGCATAGAGGCGCGACTATTGCAAGGACTTAGGTGATATGCATCCCATGTTGTGAATTTGCAGCACACAGAGTTTCCATCAGAATTATCTACCCTCTCCTGTCTAATTGTATTTCCGTACAGATGTTGTATTTTTAATATATTTTCTAGTTGATGCTCATGTACTTGTGACACCGGGTTTTGGGGGTGATTATGGGCTGTTCAGTATTGTAGTTTTGAAAATACTATCATTTATTTTGTAAATTCTATCTCTTACTATTTAATTAAGGAAATTATGACTTCAGAAATACCTAAATGAGTAATTAAGTTAATCAATTATTGTTGGCTTTCCTGACAGCAGTGTTAGGTGCCATCACGACCTCTAATAGAATTTGGGTTGTGACAACTTGGTATCAGAGTGTTAGGTTCATTTAGGTCTCACGAGTCATGATCAAGTCTAGTAGAGTGTTGCAGATCGGTACGGAGACGTCTGTACTTATCTTCGAGAGGCTACATGACTGTTAAGAGCACTTCTCTTTCTTGATTCCTCATCGTGCGATTTGATCCCTTTGAGGCCTATGCCTTTTTTTCTTTCCTGATCATTCTCATACGGTGTTGAGCACTCGTGTCAATTGGGCATCAAGGAGTTGCAGTGGTACTACCGACGTGGAGTAAGATGTTTCTCCCTATGCATTCGAGCAATTTCTTATCATCTTCTTGTGGAAGGATGTTCTGCAATTTCAACTCAGTAGCAGTATTTTCATGGGATCGAGGCTACGCGCAGATTGTTATGATGTTCAGATATTGTTATCGCACAGTGTTGGTGTAATAGTAGAGTGTTTATTTATGTGTCAAGGCAGTGAATGATTTGAAAGGAGGATTTCTGAGCATATGATTTGGAGGTTCAACGTTTATTTCCAGCCAAGGAAAAGCAATCGGGCTATGAATTTTCAGGTTTGGGCTGTTTGAATGTATTAAGTCCGCTGGTGTTATGGTCTTCTTTAATTCACCTTTGGGGCAGGGTATTGTGCAAGGATGCTGGGGAAGTGGTCGTCAGAGATGAAAGATGATATTCTAGGAGGTTTAGAGTTGATAGCAAATCACTTGTTCCGGGTCTACAAGTATGGATTTGATTTGAGGCCACATTTGTCCAGCGAAGAATGAGGAAGGGCATGGCGAGAGGTGTCTCGCAGTGGTTGAGTTACTAGCAGGTCAAGTATGAAAAGTAGAGGTCGAGCAATTACTTAAAGAAGATGGTTTAGCTGAAGTGGGGATGACAGATTAGTGTATGGATTCTTTGGAAGGAAAGCCACATGACATGTGAAAAGTTTAGAGTGATTAGGGATTCATGATGGACAGTGACTAGGTCTACGGACTAATTTGGATTATTGGCTACTATACTGTGGAGAATTGGATACGACATGAGGGATGCAACATGACTTTTGATTGGAATGTATCATCGCACCTTTAGTTGATGTCAATAGGGAGTGAACGGTCTTGTACAACTGGTGAATGAGCACGGGCTCAAGAGTGTTTATTGGTTTCGTAATAATTGTTCACAGTGCAGCGTCGTTGGGAGATGTCGGCATGGTACTTCCACAGGTGAGTTATCTCCCGTGAGCAGGTTAGTAGTTGTGTGGTGTTTATGGAGCTTCTATGAAGAATTCTATCGGCTATCCAATAAGGGATCGAATATGTGAATGTGTCTAGTGATTCAGAGTGCTCATGAAATGTTTAACATAAAGGTTACGAGAAATTTGGCGGGTTGGTTGCGCAAGATCATGTCAATGAGGAATAAGGAATGTTGGTGGGTTCTAGGGTTATGCAATGGTAGCTTCAAGCTAAGTGGGAGAACCCCACCATCTACGATTTGATTGCGTGGTTGTCTACTTATGAGGTTTCTGGTTATCGGTGTATTGGTGGGTTATTACGACTAAGGAAAGAAAACATCAGTGCTAATTTGAGCAAAGGGTTTGGGGAATGTGTGCTATATTTGGCCTTATCGATTCATGTTCAGGCTTTGGGAAGACTCAGAATTTATGCTTCGTGTATATGTGATGTACAAGGAAAGTGAGTCAACTGAGTGCTTCTTCAAGAAGGTGTTCATATGCTAGTAGGGCCTTGGAGTTTGATCGTACTTGGGAACAACGGTCCTAGTGGATTCAAAATTTAAAGTGTGGTGCCTAAGGATTTCGAGTCCGTAGTATGGTTAAGTATCGAGAATTGCAGCGGATTATGAAAAGGGGCTTGGAGTGCTCTATTTTTTCTTAGGTCTGCGGTATAGCATTGGAGGAATGGGAGAAAAGAACTTAGGATTGATAGAGGAGTTATCAGAATGGGTGCACCAGTTGAAGATACAAATGTGAGCACAAGGAGGGTATGAGATTATTCGTGGGTTTTGAAACAATGTGGTCTCGTGAAATGGGGTCATTCGGGATAAGTGCGGATTGAGTTCGATATATTTTGAATGGAGCTATTGTTATTTCTAATGAAAGTCTAGAGTAAATTAGAAGTAGGATCGGTTAGCAACGGTTCCTTCAGTGTGAAAGTTATACATGTGGTTGTGGCGGTACGTGCGAGGCTTGACGGCTGTCGTAATTTGATTTAATCGGAGGTATTAGATTTTTATGGCCTGCTATGTGTAGATGGATCCCGGAAGAGTTATGGTGGTTTCGACCACTACTTGGGGTTGTATTTTCTGCGGTTATGAGAAATTTGGTCACGTGTTGCAATGGTTCTCCTGAAATGAGCTAAGTAAAAGGTTGTTTATCCAAATAGTGATTCAGATGTTGGAATTTGGCTCTAAGTCTTATTTGACTGAATAAAAGGGAGGAATTTCAGACTGGCTCGAGCTAATGTGCTCAACTGGGTTGTGATAGCACGGTTACGTGCACGAGGTATTAAACAGTAATTTTGGCCAACTTCGGAATAGTTCTTAGCACGTTTATGTCTACACTCCTAGTATCAAGCAGATGATACACATGTTAAGTAGGCTTAAGAGTCAGACCTCTAAGAACATATAACAATAGGAACACTTATGTATTGTTTCTAAAAAGCCAAACAACTAGAGTCATGCATCTCATTGTATCGACCCGACCGGTCGTTTTGAGCTCTAGCGTGTCGTTCGGTGGTTTGAGGCCATGAGTAGCTTCACTTCAGGTATTATGACTTGCACCTATGGTCGGAATCGAATTTCGGGAAGTTCAAAGTCAATTTGGAAAGAAAATTCAAATTTCGAAAGCTTTAAGTTGGAAAACTTACTAAGGTTTGGAATTTTTATAAATGACCTCAGAAATAGAATTTGAAGGTTCCAATAGGTTTGTATGATGCTTTCGAACTTGGGCGTATGTTCAGGTCGAGTGTCGGGTAGCCCGGGAGTATTTCAGCGCTTATTACGGAAAGTTGGCATTTTGAAGGTTTAATAATTTCCTAAGTTTGGGTTGAAGTAGATTGTAATGTTATCGATGTCCGTTTAGGATTCCGAACCTGGGAATAGTTCCGTATGGTGATTTTGGTCTTAGGTGCGTGTCCGGACGTTGATTTGCAGGTCCGTAGGTCATTTCAACATTAATTGGCAAAAGTTTGAAATTTGGATGATTTTGAGAAGTTTGATCGGGAGTGGACTTTTTGATATCGGGGTCGGATTCAGATTCCGGAAGTTGGAGCAGGTCCATAATGTCAATTATGACTTGTGTACAAAATTTGAGGTCAATCGGATGTGATTTGATAGGTTTCGGCATCGATTGTAGAAGTTTGAAGTTTCAAAGTTCATTAAGTTTGAATTGGAGGGTAATTAATGTTTTTAGCACTGTTTGATGTGATTTAAAGGCTTGACTAAGTTCGTATGATGTTTTAGGACTTTTAGGTAGATTTGGTTGAGGTCCCGGGGGTCTCGGGTGTATTCCGGATGATCAACGGATCGGATCTTGGAATGAGCAAATACCAGAACAAAATCTGGTTACTAGTGTCATCGCTTCTGCGGAGGCTTAACCGCAGAAGCGAGAGGAAGCTCTAAGAAGTGACATGGGCAGCCGAGGCATAAGGTCGCAGAAGCGGGTTCGAGCTGCGCACCTGGGTGTGTGCAGAAGCGACGTCACTGCCGCAGGTGCGGACGATGTGCATATGCTCTAGCATGTGTCGCACATGCGATTCCGCAAGAGCGGAAGAACTTCCGCAGGTGTGAGGGGCTGTTGGACTGGGAGTTCTACATGAGCGATTTTTGTCTCGCAAAAGAGAGACCGCAGGTGCGGAAGTATGTCCGCAGATGCGACGATCGCTGGGCAGAAGGCTACTTTAAGTACGCGGGCTTGGCCATTTTCCTTCATTTTTCTCTTGGTTGGGCGATTTTTGGAGAGCTTCAAGGGGAGATTTTCATCATCTATGTCAAGGTAAGTGATTCCCACCTATAGCAAGTTAAGTACTTGGTTTATATATGGATTTAAATATGAAAATTAGTAGAAATTGGAATTTTGAAGAAAAACCTAAAATTTGTATTCTTGGATTTTGACAACGAGTTTGGGTATGGAATTAGGAATAAATCATGTATTTGAGTTCGTAGTATTATGGGAAATGATTATCTTCAAATATTTTCGAAATTCGGGTACGTGGGCCCGAGGGTTGCTTTATCGATTCTTCGAGTTGAGTTGGAAATTGTTATAAATTAATTTATAATAAGCATTTGAGTATGCACATTGATTGACTAGTTTTGGAGCGTTGGGAATCGGTTTGAGTTGTTGGAAAGGCTTGGGAGTCGGTTATGGAATTTTGGAGCGAGGGAAGTCTCTTTTCTAACCATGCAAGAGGGAATTAACCCCATAGGTGAATAAATTAAAAATATGTTTCTATTTGTGAGGGCTACGTACGCACGAGGTGACGAGAGAATTGGTTAATTTAATTGCTTAAATCATATTAAAACTTGATAAAGGAATTATAAAAGGTTAAACTTCATTTTCTTGACCGTTAATGAGAATTGGTATTTCCTTGAATAATTGACCCTTAATAAATCTTGAATTGGTTATTTTAAATGAATTTTCGTTTTTATGGAGCGGGCCAAATGCCTCGGTAGCAGATAGATACATCTATGGTTCGTGTCGTTCGACCCTCGACAGTGCACAATTTAAATATTTATGCTGGATCGGGCCATACGACCTTAGCATGATTTGCGCATGATAAATCTTTGGAATTAATAATAATTGATATTGTTTCATTGGCCCGAGATACAAAATGTTAAACGATGAAAATAAATTTGGAAAATTTCCTATTAATAAAAGAATTGTCATCTCACCTGTTGTTATTGAGTTTATAGTTGTTTCATACAATCCATGCTTAAGTATAATATCGGTATTTTATTGTTAGCCCGTAGTAAGTGTCGGAGTCAAACCCTCGTCACTACTTCTCCGAGGTTAGACTAGATACTTACTGGGTACGCATTGATTTACGTACTCATACTACACTTGCTGCACATTTTTATGGAGGTGCATATATGTCTAGTAGACTTGTGGGCGTAGAGACGTGGTATTGTGGGGAATTAGGTGAGATGCATCCCATGTTGCAAATTTGCATTACACAAAGTCTCCATCAGAGTTATCTACCCTCTCCCGTCTAATTGTATTTCCAGACAGATATTGTATTTAATATATTATGGGTTGTTCAATATTGTAGTTGTGAAACTACTATCATTTACTTTGTAAATTCTATCTCTAAGTATTTAATTGAAATAAATTATGACTTCAAAAATAATGAAATGAGTAATTAAGTTAATCAACTATTGTTGGCTTGCCTGACAGTAGTGTTAGACGCCATCACGACCTCTAATGGAATTGGGGTCGTGACACTCAGAGACATATAAAGCACATAGTTTAGAATTGCAACAGCTTTGGGATACATATGCTAATGCCTAAACATTGATCACATATTAGTTTGACACCAGACACTATCATGAGCATACACAAAGGTTAATAAAATTACTTGAATCCTTTGAGACCCTTAGTAAAGATTCAGACAATGGCATAGTCAAGTTATTGCACACAATCAATAACAATAGAAGGTTTGTCCTATACCAGATTCAATCCACAATGACCGGGAAAGGGAGGACTGAGTATAAATTCAAAAAAGTGTTCAATCTATGAAGCCATGGGGGATAAACAAAGGTTCATGCCAAACTTCTACACATATATAGATTTTAATCAAAACTACGACCTCACAAGACAAGATGAGTCTTAAACATTATAGAATCAGGTTATTGGTATTATTAGGGGGTTAAGAATAGGGTAACATCATACTAAGTAGACTTAACTCAGCTCTACATACTAAGGCATGGTGAAGATGTATTCAAGTTGCAAAAATAGTTGGCATTCAACTACAATGGACACAACTACAATCTAACTCATAAGAGATAGGCTTATCATAATATATATCACTGATGGCCACAGAAAGTTCATCTAGTAGGACTGTTTACAACTAACAATTAGACATGGATGTAAAGCATCCATAAAGAGACTCAAAGGACTCAAAGGACACTTAAAGAATAACAAGAATTTATATAAAGAATGGAAAGCATTTTGGATGCTCAGACTTCACAATCCCTAACCAAGTAATGCATGGTTACCCTATATACCCTTGCTAAAGTTAGGTAATAAATACCGTGGTTTAGAATAATAGAACTCAAAAGAACATGGCAAGATAAGCATGAAGACTACAACAACAACCATAAATATAGCATTACAGAACTCAAAGAATATGGCATGATGGACAGAAAAACATAATTATAGAAATACAGAACTCAGAAGAGTACATCATGATAAACATGAAGACTATAGCAGAACCTAAATATAGAGTAACAGAACTTAGAAGAATACAACATGATATACATGAAGTCTATAATAGAACATTAGAGGATGATCTGAAGTCTTGGTAGATGTGAGAAATTATTATGGCAAGTTATGCAGCTTAATCATGTAGGTTATTCAATACATATATTGCAGTCATACAACTACTTAACCAATAATAAATACAATAGCTTATCATAGGTCATCAATAAGTCATGGTGAAACCAAAAATAAACAATTATAAACTGAACAAACATTTATAAATAAAGCAGTTAACAAGAACAGACTAGCATGCTCATGATTTTTGAATGCAATTAAAGAGAAAGGATGGAGGTGTACTGACCTCCTCTAGAGCACCAAACCAAAAAAGATTTTAACTTAGTCGTATGAGAACTAAAATTTCAAACTCTTGAGCAGTGAAGGAACTCAGAAACAAAAGGAAATGCAAACTAATTAGAGAGAGAGAGATAGAGAGCCTGAGCTTTTGAAATCTTGATAGTTTTGACACTTGTATTAGGGTTTTAGTTCTTGTCGGTCTGTTAGGTATGGTTGGTAAGACCATTGAAAGCCCTATTTATTGTGGCCATTAAAGCCTTAGTGTTTCATAGATTAAAACTCAGTAGTGGAGAGTGACTATTGTCAAGTGATGCAAGCAAGTTCAGGTGAAAACATCTGAGAGACAAAGGAGAAAACAGTACGGACTTTTACCTGGGAGGAGAGATGTGAGAGACCGACCGTTGAGCGTAAGAGACCACCGATTAGAACCCTAATACCCAGAGGTCATTGTATTTGACATATGTCTATCAAATATTAATGATGAAACCAGCTAGCGTCTCAGGCTTACTTCGATTTGAAAAGACGAAGGAAGAAATCTAGCGAGTTGAAGTTTCACCTTTTGGTCAGACTTCTTCACTTAGGGCTTTGAAATCGAATGGTGAAAATGGAAAGAGCGACGAGATCTGAAGTACAAGAGCAAAATAAATGACCATGCATGCCATGGATTTGAAAGGTCGGTGGCGATTTGATGTTTCACCTCTGGGGGTTAGGATTCGGATTTGGGGGATTTTAATTTTGATCATGAGAGAGGAAAGATTCAGCGAGAATCATGGATAAAGAAGGCAGAGAGGATGATTTTCTGGGTAAACTCATGACCTTGCACAAATTTGTGCAAGGTTTGGTGACTGATTGGGCTATGAGGTTGACAGAAACGAGAGAAGAAAGGGAAAGAGAGGCAGCTGAGCAGGGGTAATGATTTTAGGGATTTGGGTATTGGGAGACTGTCTCTAAGGCTAAGGATGGGAATGATCTGGGCCGTTGGATCTGGTGATCAACGACCCTGAAAATTCGGGCATTTAAGGTTTTTGGGGAGGATTTTTGGTGGCCATTAGATCATGGGATTTGGACGGCGGTGATAAGATCTCTGGGCGGGTGTTTAAAAATCAAAAGAAAATCGGAGATTAAATGTGAGGCATTGATCAGATAGACCAACGGTTCATATGCATGTGTGTTTGTTTTGTAAGTGAAAAGGGAAGGTGATGTGGCACGATCTCATTGGTTCAATGAGAGTGGAATGGATTGCCAAGTTGGAAGGGGATGGGGTCTTTGGACTGGGTCAATTCCGAATGGGCATGTGCATTGGGATGGAATTTATTTAGGAAATAGCCACTTTGTATTTTAATTAGGAATTGCAATTGTAGCCTTTTAGTTTTTTTAACCCCTTTAAAATTAGTTTAAATAAACTTAATTATTTTCACTAAAATGTAGTAGAAATTATAATCATAAAATACACTACTAGTTATTATAATTAGTTGTTTATAAAATACTTTATCTTTCTGAACGATAACACTAATTTTGAATTGTTAACATAGAAATCTAATTAATCAACATTTAGTAAGTATTTCGTTAAATTAATTATAAAGCCTATGTGGTGTATTGCAAAAATTTGTTTAATGATATTAAAATAGTAAGTATTTTTCTAATTACAAGATGCTAATACTAGGTTATTAATTTCAAACCTAATACTTAATTAATATTTTTATAAAAAATAGGTATTTATTGATGGAAAATACTTTCAAAACATTCATTGTAAATATTTAAGTATAAAAAAATTAATTTTAAAAGGGAGGGTCAAATTTGGCTGTCAACAGGGGTCGTTTTCGCAAAAGTAAAAGTTTGATCTACATATCTAATATAAGCTTCTAAACCAAGAATCAAAGGGTCCAAATCAACCCGAAAGTTTCTCAGAACAAAACTAATCAACACCGCAAGTCATAAAACTATAAACACACATGTGTGAAGCATAAAAAATGGTAACGGGGTGCAATTACACAAAATGACCGGTCGGGTCGTTACATTCTCCCCCTCTTAAAACAAATGTTCGTCCTCGAATGTGCATAATGACATACCTGAAGTGGTGAATAGATGGGGATAATGACTCCGCATGTCGTGCTCGGTCTCCTAGGTAGCCTCCTTGACCGGATGACCCCTCTAATGAATATTTACTGAAGCAATGTTCTTTGATCTCAACTTCCGGACTTGTCTATCCAAGATAGCCACCGACTGCTCAATATAAATGAAATCCTCATCCAACTGGACAGTGCTGAAGTCTAAAACATGAGAAGAATCACTATAATACTTCCAGAGCATAGAAACATGGAACACCGGATGAACCGCTGATAAACTAGGTGGCAATGCAAGCTTGTAGGTCACCTCACCGATCCTCTCAAGGATCTCAAAAGGTCTGATATACCTAGGACTCAACTTGCCCCTCTTCCCGAACCTCATCACACCCTTCATGGGTGAAACTCGGAGCAAGACCCGCTCTCTAACCATGAATGCAATATCACGAAACTTCCAATCCTCAAAACTCTTCTTTCTAGATTGGGTTGTACGAAGCCGATCTTGGATCAACTTGACCTTCTCCAAGGCATCTCGAACCAAATCGGTGCCTAATAACTTAGACTCTCCTGGCTCAAACCAACCAATTGGAGAATGACACCATCTCCCATATAGGGCCTCGTAAGGAGCCATCTGAACACTCGATTGGTAGCTATATTTGTAGGCAAACTCCGCAAGCGGCAAGAAGTGATCCCAAGAACCTCTAAAACCTATAACACATGCATAAAACATATCCTCCAATATCTGAATGGTGCACTCGTACTGTCCGTCCGTCTGGGGTGAAATGCTCAACTCATCCTGTGTGCCTAACTCATGTTGTACGGCTCTCTAGAAGCGTGATGTAAACTAAGTGCTCTTTTCACAGATGATGGATACTGGCACGCCATGAAGTCGAACAATCTTGCGGATATAGACCTGAGCTAGTTACTCTGAAGAATAGGTAGTCACCACTGAAATAAAATGAGCTGACTTGGTCAAACTATCCACAATCACCCATATAACATCAAATTTCCTAACTAAGTCCATGGTAACACGCTCCCATAACAAAGTCCATGGTAACACGCTCCCATTTCCACTCTGGAATCTCAAGACTCTTAAGCAAACCGCCTGGTCGTTGATGCTCATACTTCACATGCTGACAATTTAAGCACCAAGCTACATACTCCACTATGTTCTTCTTAGCGGCACCCAGATGAATGGATTACCGCGAACTTTAGTTCCTCCTCAAGAATCAACTCGTGTAACCTATCCACATTGGGCACACATAATCAACACTCAACTCAACTTGCGTTCCTAACTCACGTTGTACGACTTTATAGAAGCGTGATGTAAACTTCGTGCTCTGGTCAGAGATGATGGATACCGGTACACCATGAAGTTGGAAAAACTCCCGAAGATAGGTCTGAGTCAGCTATTTTGAAGACTAGGTAGTCACCACCGGAAGGAAATGAGCCGATTTGGTCAACCTATCCACAATCACCCATACTGCGTCAAATTTCTTATGAGTCTGTAGGAGCCGAACAACTAAATCCATGGTAACTCACTCTCATTTCCAATTGGGAATCTCAAGTCTTTAAAGCAACCCACATGGCCGCTAGTGCTCATACTTCACGTGCTGACAATTTAGGCACCGAGCTAAGTATTCTACTATGTATTTCTTCATTCTCCTTCACTAATAGTGCTGCCTCAAGTCTTTATACATCTTAGCGGCACCCGAATGAATGAAATACTGCGAACCGTGGGCCTCATAAAGCATCAACTAGCGTAACCCATCTACATTAGGCACACATAATTGACAGTGCATACACCACACACCATCATATCTGATAGAAACCTCTTTGACATCGTCCTGCTGAACTATGTACTTAAGGACAAGAAAATGGGGGTCGTCATACTGACGCTATCTGATTCGATCATATAGAGAAGATCGAGAAACCATGCAAGCAAGAACTCTGCTGGGCTCCTAAATATCCAATCTAAAAACTGGTTAGCCAAGCCCTGAACATCCAATGCTAATGGCATCTCCGCTACTAGTATGCTAAACTACCCAAACTCTCTGCCTTTCGACTCAAGGCATCGGTCACCACATTGGCCTTCCCAGGATGATATAGAATGGTGATATAATAGTCCTTAAGATCCTCTAACCACCTCCGCTGCTGCAAGTTAAGATCATTCTATTTGAACAAATGTTGTAGACTCCGGTGGTCGGTAAAAACCTCATAAGGGACACTGTACAAATAGTGCCGCCAAATCTTTAAAGCATGCACACTATCTTCCAATTCCAAGTCATGGACCGGATAGCTCTTGTCATAGGTCTTCAAATGCCGAGAGACATAGGCAATCAACCTACTGTCTTGCATCAACACCGCGCCAAGGCCAATACATGATGCATCACAATACACAATATAAGACCCTGAACCCATAGGTAACACCAACACTAGGGTTGTAGTCAAAGTAGTCTTGAGCTTTTGAAATCTCGCCTCACACTCCTTGGACCATCTGAAAGGAGCACCTTTCTAGGTCAACCTGGTCATAGGTGTAAAAACAGATGAGAAACCCTCTACGAAATGGCGATAATATCTGGCCAAACCAAGGAAACTCTGAATCTTAGTAGCTAAAGACGGTCTGGGCTAACTCTGAACTGCCTCAATCTTCTTCGGATCTACCTTCCCGTCACTCGACACCACATGACCCAAAAACGACACTGAATCAAGCTAGAATTCACATTTTGAGAATTTTTCGTACAACTTCTTTTCTCTCATGGTCTAAAGTACGATCCTCAAGTGTTGCTCATAATCTTCCCGGCTGCGGAAGTACACCAAGATGTCATCAATAAACAGAATGACAAATGAATCAATATTAACACAACATACCTATTCCAAACACCCATTCCGTAACGAGTCCAACCATACTAAAATTATTCAAATCCGACCTCAAATCGCCTTTCAAATCTTCCAAATATAGTTTATGGAGTTTTCACAATTTCCCCCAACTTGTCTAACCCAAAATGCTTATTAAATGATAAAAACAATGATGGGTTCATGTATAATAGTCAAATCCGAGTTAGAATCACTTACCCCAATCAACTCCTTTAATAACTCCTCAAAGATCATCCAAAACCGATATCTCTTGCTCAAAAGATGAAAAATGGGACAAAACCCTCGATTTTGAAATTAAGTACTGTTGCCCGGTCGTTGCCTTTTGCGATCGCGGACATGCTCTTGCGATCATGGAAAACAAATCTTCCCAGCCCACAAAACCTTCTACGAGATCGCGTGATACCAGTCGTGAACGCGATGACTAACCTTCCTCAACCTACGCAATAGCGACCCTGGATACGCGAATGCGAAGAACATCGTGTGCCTCCCTACTGCCTCTCCTTACTTATTCGCGAACGTGATCCCCCTCAAGCGTTCGCGATTCACAAACTCCTCAAACATCGCGATCACGTCCCTTACTTTGCGAACACGAAGAGTAAACCTCTATCTGACACAAACTACCCTATGTGATCGTGGCACATCCTCCGCAAACGTGATGAAGGAAACCAGAACTCAGAAACCAGCAATCCCATTTCAAGAACAAATGAACCGAACTCAATCTGTAACATGCATGGGGCCTCCGGGACCCTGTCCGAACATACCAACAAGTCCTAAAATATGATACGAACTTGCTTGAAGCCTCAAATCACATCAAACAACACTAAAACCATGAATCGCACATCGCTTCTAGCCTAATGAACTTATGAACCTCTAAAACTAACATACCAAACCAACTCCAATTGACCTCAAATTTTACACACAAGTGATAATCGACACAACGGACCTATTCCAACATTCGAAACCGAAATCCGGACCCAATATCAATAAAGCCAACTCCCGATCAAACTTCTCAACCTTCCAAACCTGCAACTTTCTAACTTTCGTCAATTCAAGTTGAAACGACCTACAAACCTCCAAATCAACATCCAGACATGCTCCTAAGTCCAAATCACCATACAGAGCTATTGGAACCGTCAAAACTCTATTTCGGAGTCGTCTACACAAAATTCAAAGTCCGGTCAACTCTTTCAACTTAAACTTCCATCTTAAACTTTTAACTTTGGGACTAAGTGTCCCATTTCACTCTGAAACTCCCCCGAACCAAAACCAACCATTCCGACAAGTCACATAACCACAATTTAACATAGAGGAGGAAATAAATAGGGGAGCGAGGTTAGAATACTCAAAACTACTGGCAGGGCCGTTGCATCCTCCCCCTCTTAAAAAAATGTCCTTTCTCGAATAAGTATAGAGACATACCTGAAGTGATGAAAAGGTAAGGATAACGGCTAAACATATCATGCTCGGTCTCACAAGTTGCCTCCTGGACTGGTTGACCCCTCCACTGAACCTTCACTGAAGCAATGATCTTTGTCCTCATGTTTCGGATCTACTTGTCCAAGATGACCACTAACTCCTCAACATAAGATAAATCCTTGTCCAATTGGGCTGGGCAAAAATTTAACACATGAGACGAATCACTGTGATACTTCTGGAGCATAGAAACATGGAATACTGGATGAATTACAACTAGACTATGTGACAAGGCAAGCTTGTAGGCCACGTCACCAATCCTCTCAAGAATCTCATAACACCCTTCATTGACGAAACCTGGAGCAAGACATGTTCTCCAACCATGAATGAAATATCACGAACCTTTCGATCTGCATAACTCTTCTGTCTAGATTGGGTTGTACGAAGATGGTCCTATATAAACTTGACCTTCTCCAAGTCATCTTGAACCAAATCTGTGCCTAATAACTTAGCCTCTCCCAGCTCAAACCAACCAATTGGAGAACGATATCGTCTCCCATACAGGGCCTCATAAGGACCCATCTGAATACTCGATTGGTAGTTGTTGTTGTAGGCAAACTTTGCAAGCGGCAAGAACTGATCCCAAGAACCCCCAAACTCTATAACACAGGCACAAAGCATATCCTCCAATATCTAAATAGTGCACTAGAACTATCCGCCCGTCTGGGGTGGAATGTTGTACTCAACTCAACCCGCGTGCCTAACTCATGTTGTACGGCTTTACAGAAGTGCGATGTAAACTACACACCATGGTCAGAGATGATGGATACCGATACACCATGAAGTCAGACAATATCGCAAAGATAGGCCTGAGCCAACTGTTCTATAGAATAGGTAGTCACCACCGAAATGAAATGAGTCGATTTGGTCAACATATCCACAATCACCCATACCGCATCAAATTTCTTCTTAGTCCATGGGATCCCAACAACTAAATCCATGGTAACCCGCTTCTATTTCCATTCGGGAATCTCAAGTCTCTGAAGCAACCCACCTGACCTCTAGTGCTCATACTTCACGTGCTAACAATTTAAGCACCGAGCTACGTATTCCACTATGTCTTTCTTCATTCTCCTCCACCAATAGTGCTGCCTCAAATCCTAATACATCTTAGCGGCACCCGGATGAATGGAGTACCACGAACTGTGGGCCTCTTGAAGAAGCAACTCACGTAACCCATCAGCATTGGGCACACATAATCGACATTGCATGAACAACACACCATCATATTCGATAGCCACCTCCTTGGCATCGTTGTGTTGTACCGTGTCCTTAAGGACAAGCAAATTGGGTTATCATACTGGCACTCTCTGACGCGATCATATAAAGAAGACTGAGAAACCACGAAAGACAGAACTCGACTCAGTGCCAAAACAACCAATCTAACAAACTAGTTGTCCAAGGCCTAAACATCTAATGTTAATGGCCTCTCTACTGTCGGTAGATATGCTAAACTGCCCAAGCTCTCCGCCTTTCGACTCAAGGAATTGGCCACCACATTGGCCTTCCCGGGATGATATAGAATAGTGATATCATAGTCCTTAAGAAACTCTAACCATATCCCCTACCGCAAGTTAAGGTCCTTCTATTTGAACAGATGTGGTCGATGTAGACCTCACAAGGGGACACCGTACAAATAGTGTCGCCAAATCTTCACGACATGAATAATGGCTGATAGTTCCAAGTCATGGATAGGATAATTCTTCTCTTGAACCTTCAGTTGTCTAGATGCATAGGAAATCACCCTATCGTCTTGCATCAACACCGCGCCAAGGACAACATGTGACGCATCACAGTACACAATGTAAGACCCTGAACCTATAGGCAACATCAAGGAAACTCTTGAAGGGATGTAGTCAAAGCAGTATTGAGCTTTTGAAGCTTACCTCACACTCCTCGGTCCATCTGAATAGAGCACCCTTCTGGGTCAACCTGGTCATAGGTGTAACAATAGATGAGAAACCCTCTACGAAATGATGGTAATATATGGCCAAACTAAGGAAACTCTGAATCTCAGTAGCTGAAGACGGTCTGGGCCAACTCTGAACTACCTCAATCTTCTTCGGATCTACCTTGATACCCTCACTCGACACCACATGACCCAAAAATGCCACTAAATCAAGCCAGAATTTACACTTTGAGAATTTGCATACAACTTCTTTTCTCTCAAGGTCTGGAGCACAATCCTCAAAGCGGCCTTCAAAATATCCGGATCTTGAATCTTCAGCTGATAATACCCTGACCACAAATCAATCTTTGAGAACACTCTGGCACCTTGTAGATAATCAAATAAGTCATCAATAAGCGATAATGGATATATGTTCTTCACTATAATCTTGTTTAATTACCGATAGTCAATACACATGCGTATAGAACCATACTTTTTCTTCACAAATAGAATCGGAGCACCCCAAGGTGACACACTAGGTTGAATGAAACCATTATCAAGCAACTCTTGCAATTTCTCATTTAACTCCTTCAACACTACTGGGCCATATGATATGGTGGTATAGAAATGGGCTGAGTGCCCAACAACAAGTCATTACCAAATTCAATATCCCTATCTGGCAGCATGACCGAAAGATCTATCAAAAATACATCTTGATAGTCTCTCACTACCGGAACTGTTTCAACGGTAGGAGTATAAACACTGACATTTCTCACAAAGGCTTAGATATGCATCACACCCCTTCCTAACCATCTGATGTGCCTTATGGAAGGACACAACTCTGCTAGGAACATAATCCAAAGTACACCTCCACTCCAACCATAGTAAACCTGGCATAGCCAACGTCGTCGTCTTAGCATGAAAATGAAGAATAGCATGATAGGGATACAACCAGTCCATGTCCAAAATAACATCAAAGTCTACCATAATGAGCAATAATAGATCAACTCTTGTCTCAAAACCATTAATAACAACTAAACACGACCAATACACATCGTCAACTATAATAGAATCTCCCACAGTCGTGGACACATAAACAGGAAAACCCAAAGAATAATAAGATATACCCAAATACGGAGCAAAGTAAGATGATACATATGAATAAGTTGAGCCTGGATCAAATAATACTGATGCATCTCTATGACAATCTGGAACAATACCAGTGATAACTGTGTCTGATGCAACCACCTCCGTCCTATTTGCAAAAGCCTAAAATCTTGCCTGGCCTCCCCCTAGGGCGACCCCTACCCGCCTGACCTCCACCCCTAGCTGGTTGTGTAGGCGGAGAGGCAACTGGAGCGGTAACCAGGGCCTGAGAAGTCTGGGGACCCTGTGGAATATGTAGAGTCTAAGTAGTCGGTGGAGGTTCACCTCTCCTGAGTCTAGGGCAGTCTCTCACCATATTACAAGTATTACCATGCTCAAACCAAGATCTCGGAGGATACGACTGCTGAAACTGGCCTAGGCCTGGTCGGCTGGACTGACTAGTGAAAGCATCCCGTGCAGGGGGTACACTGGACAGTGGCGGTGCATAATAGGAAACATGATCCATGGGAATAGGCGGAGTACCACTAGTGGATAGAAGTGTTGAATGAACTGGATGATTCATATAGCCTCTACCATGACGGGCTGCAACTGGGGCACTGGTACCACTATATCCGCTAAAATCTTGAGGCCTCTTGGGCTCCCTATCCTCCCTCTCCCAGCCCCACATACCCTCCAATCCTCATGCAATCTCCACCACCTACTGATATGGAGTATCTGTTTACAACTCTAGAGCCATGCTGAATCTAATATCGTAGTTGAGCCCCTCGATAAATCGATAGACTCGCTCTCTAACTGTGGAAACCAAGGCAGGTGCATGTATGGACAACTCACTGAATCTGACAGCATACTATGATACCGTCATAGTACCCTGGTGCAACTTCTCAAACTCTGCGGCTGTGCATCCCAAAGCCTCTAGGAAACCAACTCTCTCAAGAACATCTGTGAAAACAAAGCCCATGCGAGTGAAGCTGCATCGGTTGGGCTACCTTCCTCAATAAGCATGCCATCACTGATAGGTTGGTCCTCTATGCTGGAATGTAGTAAAAGAAACCTCGCTCGTCTCCACTATGCCCATAGTACAGAGAATACGATGACACTCCTCCAGAAAACCCTGAGCATCATCTGTAGCCAATCCGTTGAAGGTAGGTGGGTGGTACTTCTTGTACCTCTCAAGTCTGAGTTGCTCCACCTCAGAAGCTGCTGCCCTAACCTCGGGCTGAGCTGGAGCTACCGGCTGCATTAGTACAATCTCTGGAACCTGGTAGACCTGAACCCGCTACTCTGGAGTACCGGCGATGGGAGTCTGCGCTCCTCCCCCGGCCTGGGTTCCATACCGCTAACAACTAACTGGTACTATACCGCTTGGAATGTACAATAACCAACTATACAAAAATACACCGCAAATTCCCAAAACCCTAACCTCTAGCGTCTTTAGTAGGGGGCGTGGGTGTCTGATCGTTGGATCCAGCAGTGCATGTCCTCATCATCCGTGAGAGAATAAAATAACAAAAATTTAGAATTTTGAAGTCAACAAATTTGCACGATAAGGAATCAAAGAAGTGATGTTTTCCTAACAGTTCCATAGCTTCTCGAAGATAAGTACATCGCCTCTGTATCGATCCGCGAGACTCTACAAAACTTACTTATGACTCGTAACACCTATGAACCTAGAGCTCTAATACCAACTTGTCACGACCCCAATCTCCCTCCGTAGGATGTTGTGGTGGAACCTAGTCTCTAAGACTAGGTAAGCCTAACATACGTGAAGAATTTAACAGACAAAGTAATAAAACTTCCAATTTAAACCAATAGTTATCATAAAAAGGACTATGCAATACAAATGAACATAACACCAAAAATCTGGTGATACCGAGTCATAAGCTCTGCACGAGTATACTGAAACATCCCTCTACAACAATATCTATAAAAGGAGAATGAAATAGAAACTAGATAGAAGGTGACTCTGAGGTATTCAAACACCAACGGGTATACCTTGAAGTCTCCGGTCCAAGCTCAACTCACAGATGCCTAGCCTGCTATGAAGTACCTGGATCTGCACAAAATGATGAGCAGAAGCGTAGTATGAGTACACCATAATGATACCTAGTAAGCATCAAGTCTAACCTCGATAGAGTAGTGACGAGGTTAGGTCAAGACACCTACTGGAATAAATAAAGAAACTGAATAGGTGTAGTATAGTATAATAATGGAAATAATGGAAATGATACAAGGAAAAAATATAACAAGAATAGCTACACTAAAATTAAGGCAATTAAGACATCACGGATGAAAACACATAATAAGAATGCCAAGGAAACGATGCAAACAAAACACAAGTGATGTAAAATGAAAGGTATCAACAAGAAACACTATCGAGGTACCGTCTCGTAGTCTCATTTCACAAATCAAACCACAGTCTTTCCTTATACCACTATGGGAGCCTTGCATTTAGTTTTGAAAATAATTTTCCCGAAACCGTTTTAGATCACCTTATCACACCACGTGGCTTCAAGTAGTTTTCCTACTAGCAACATGCGTATCAAGCACACCTTATCTCACCGCATGCGTATCAACCCCAATCCTTATACCACCGCATGCGTATCAATATCACAACATAGCACAAATTGCACCTCAAGTGCCCAAAACCACAACTTGTTAAATAAGTGAACAACAATAATGTTTCCACAGTAAATAGCCCATGGCTCAACCACAATTTGTACAAGAGTCTCAACAATAGCAACCGAAAGTGAATATCTCAACAAGAATGGTATTTCAATAATTTACAACTTTTCCTCAATGTGTATCAAGGCCTTTATAACTTCAACACCATGATACGAACTCGCTTGAAGCCTCAAATCACATCAAACAACACTAAAATAACAAATCACACATCAATTCAAGCCTAATGAACTTATGAAATTCTAACTTCTAAAACTAATGCCGAAACATATCAAACCAACTCCAATTAACCTCAAATTTTGCAAACAAGCCATAATTTTCACAACTGACCTATTCAAACTTTCGGAATCAAAATCCGAACCCGATATCAATAAAGTCAACTCTCTATCAAATTTCTCAACCTTCCAAACCTTCAACTTTCTAACTTTCGCCAATTCATGCTGAAATGACCTATGGACCTCCAAATCAACGTCGAGACACGCTCCTAAGTCTAAATCACCATACAGAGCTATTAGAACCGTCAAAACTGCATTTTGGAGTCGTCAACACATAAGTCAAACTCCAATCAACTCTTTCAACTTAAATATTTAACTTTGGAACTAAGTGTCCCATTTCACTGCGAAATTTGCCAGAACCAAAACCAAACACCCCGACAAGTCACATAACAAAAATCTAATATATAGGAGGCAATAAATAGGGGAACAAGGCTAAAATACTCAAAATGACCAACCGAGTTGTTACGCATTGTAACCTTGTTCAACTGCCGATAATCAACACACATGCACATATAACCATTCTTCTTCTTCACAAACAAGACTGGAGGACCCCACAATGACACACTTGGCCAAATAAAACCCTTATCAAGCAACTCTTGCAACTGTTCTGCTGGGGCCATAAGATATGGGGGAATAGAAATGGGTTGAGTGCCCGAAAATAATTCAATACCAAAAGCGATATCCCTATCGGGCCACATGCCAAGAAAATCCACTGGGAATATATCTAGAAAGTCTTTCACTAACGGAACTGACTCAACAGTAGGAGTATCCGCATTGACATCTCTTATAAAGGCAAGATAAGCATCACACCCTTTTCAACCATCCGCCGAGCCTTTATAAATCACACAACCCTGCTAAGAACATAATCCAATCCACCCTCCACTCTAATCATGGATAACCGGGCATAACCAACGTCACAATCTTGGCGTGACAATCTAGAATAATGTGATAGGGTGACAACCAGTCCATGCCCAAGATAACATCAAAGTATACCATATTGAGTAACAATAGATGAACTCTACTCTCAAATCCACTAATAACAACTAAACACGACTGATACACACGATACAGAATAATAAAATCTCCCAAAAACGTGGACACATACACATGAGAACTCAAAGAATCACGAGATACATCAAAATGCGAAGCAAAGTAAGATGACACATATGAATAAGTGGATTCGGGAGCAAATAAGACCGATGCATCTATATGACAAACCGGAACCATACATCTGATGACTGTGTTTGAAGCAACTTCCTCCGTCCTGCCTGGAAAAGCATAGAATCTGGCCTGACCTTCTCCTCTTGGGTGACCCGTACCCGCCTGACCCCCACCCTTAGCTGGCTATGCGAGTGGAGTGCCAACTGGGACAGCAACCATCGCTTGAGAAGTCTGTGGACCTGATTGAATCTATGGAGCCTGATTAGTCTATGGAGGTGCACTCCTCCTGAGTATGGGGAAGTCTTTAACCATATGATGGGTATCACAACACTCAAAGCAAGCTGTCAGTAGGTATGGCTATTGGGACTGGCTCAGGCCTGGTCTGCTGGACTGACCGCTGAAGGCACCCCGTGCATGAGGTGCACTAGAAAGTGGATGAGAAAAGTGTGCAACCTGAGACATCGGAACAACCGGAGCACCACTAGAAGTTGGAACTGTTTAGTGAACTGGACGGCTCACATAGCTTCTCCCATGACAGGCTGCAGCTGCAACTTGACCACCACTAAATCCTCCAGTACATTGAGGCCTCTTGGCCTTCCTGTCCTCTCTCTCACGGCCTCTCATACCCTCCAACCTTCGTGCAATCTCTACCACCTGTTGATATGGGGTATCTATCTCCAACTCTCAAGCTATGTTGAATATAATACCATAGTTGAGCCCCTCGATAAATCGACAAACTCACTCTCTAGCTGTAGAAACCATGGCAGGTAAATGTCTGAACAAATCACTAAATTAGATAGCATACTATAACATTGTCATAATACCCTAGCTCCACAACGCAAACTCTACGCGCCATGCATCCGTAAGGGTTTGAGGAACAAACTCTCTCAAGAAAAAATCTGAAAACTGAGTCTATGTATGTAAAGCTGCATCGGTTGGGATATCCTCCTCGTAAACTCGCCACTACTGATACGCTGCTCCTGACAACTGGAATGTAGTCAAAGCAACCCCACCCGTCTCAACAATACCCATGGTGCAGAGAATACAGTGGCACTTCTCTAGAAAACCATGTGCATCCTGAAGCCAAACCACTGAAAGTAGGAGGGTGATACTTCTTGAACCTCTCAAGTCTAAGATGTTTCTCCTTAAATGTTGCTTCCCTAACCGCGTTCTCAACCAGAAAAACATGTTGTATTGGTATAACCTTCGGTACCTGATCAACATGGACCCTCTACTCTGGAGTATGGGCCGCGATAGTCTAAGCTCCTCCCCCAGCTTGATATATGGTTGGTGCAGGTGGAATCAACCCTGCCTGAGCTAGAGTACCAAACATGCTCAAGAACTATACGAGGGTCTCTTGAAGTGCAAGGGTGGCAACAGGTGCCTCAGGTGCTTGTCCCCCAATTGGAGCTACTGGCCATGGCCTCTTGCGACTCTAGCAGGGGCGCTGGTGTCTGATCATTGAATCCAGTAGTGTGTGTCCTCACCATCTGTCAGAGAATAGAAAGTTAAAGATTCAGTCTTTGAAGTCAACCAATTCATACGATAAGGATTCAAAGAAGTGATGTTTTCCTAATAGTTTCGTAGCCTCTCGAAGATAAGTACAGACATCTTCGTACCGATCCGCAAGACTCTACTATACATGCTTATGACTTGTAACACCTACAAACCTAGAGCTATGATACCAACTTGTTACGACCCCAATTTCCCTCTGTAGGATGTCGTGATGGCACCTAGTCTCTACGACTAGGTAAGCCTGACATTTGATAACAACTTGACAGATATAATTAACAAAAATACTAAAACAAGTCTAATAAACTCATATAATCTTCCAAAAATAGAATCTCAATAGTACACTCCCCAAGGCTGGTGGAGCTGAGTCATAAACTCTACAGAGTAAGCTAAAATGTCTACTACATCATTGTTCGAATGAAAATACAATAGGAAGTAAAGATAAAGGGAGGTGACTCTGAGGCCTGCGAATGCCGAGCAGGAATACCTTGAAGTCTCTGTAAAGAAGCTAACAGTCGGTCACTAACGTCCGACACGAGCAGACGTACCTGAATCTGCATAAAACGATATGCGGAAGCGTAGTTTGAGTACACCATAATAGTACCCAGTAACTATCAAGCCTATCCTCGGTAGAATAGTGATGAACTCAAGACAAGACACCTACTAGGATATAATAGCAAAATGAAAACATAATAACAAGAAGTAGTGGAAAGCCGAGAAATATGTAATATGAAACAAGTCAATAATAGGCTAATGAAAGGGTTGTAAGCATAGAAATAACATAAATGAAACGGTTGAAGAGAACCGAAATGATCATATATGGACAATAACTAATAGAACAAGAAAGATCCAAGACACAAGAATTGTTCTCACCATATACCTCTTTGCAACAAGAGATAAACAACAAGAATCACAATGAGGTACCGCCTCATGAACAATAAGAATCACAACCGAGGTACCGCCTCGTATATAACAAAAATAACAATCGAGGTAGTGCCTCATATTCACATTTCTCAATTTGAATTATAATCTTTCCTTATACCGATGTGTGAACCTTACATTTAAATAGTTTTGAAAATAGTTTTCCCGACATAGATACATGCACTTTAGCCCACCTTATAATGGCGTGTGGTTTCACGTAATTCCCTTATAAGGAACACACATATAGTCCCACCTTATACCGCTGCATCCACATTAATCCCTAGCCTTATACTGTCGCATGCACGTCAATATCAAAGCACAATAATAACTCGCACCACAAGTGCCCATATATCACAACTTTCCAACAATCAACAATATCAATATTTCCACAACAATAGCCCATGGCTCCACCACAACGTGTACAAGAATATCAACAATAACAATGAATGTAAAATTCTCAACAATTAACAACTTCGCTTCAATGTGATACGACTTTCACAACTTTAACACCAATAACTCAACAACGAGAAAGATAATGTGTAACCACGAAAATAATACAAATAACTCACAATAGAAGAGATAACATGACTTCAGAATAATAACAATGAAAGAGATAACTTGTAACAATGTCTTCAAATAATGATAATCAACAATGAAAGAGATGACATGTACAATGACTTCAAATTATGATAATCAACAATGAAAGAGATAATATATAACAATAAAAGGGGCAACAAGTTCAACTAAAGCATGAAAGCAGTTTAGCAAGAAGGATGTAGAACAAGTGTTGAACAAGTCATTTAAGGCATGTAAGGATAGACTAATAAAAGTGAGAATAGATTGACTATGACAATTTAGAACATGATATGACAATTTAATTAAAGCATAGAGAGGGTCTAAGTAGCCTAAACCGGTCAAATACCACGTACAACCCGTGTACCCACTTGTCATCCTGCGTACACGACTTTCACATAGCACAAAAGACACAATCAATCCCAAATCCTAAGGGGTAGTTCCCCCACATAAAGTTAGGCAAGATACTTACCTCAACTAGGCCAATTCAATCCTAGGAAAAAGCTTTTCCCCTAAAATACGCCTCCACACGGCTCAAATCTAACCAAAATCGACTTAATATCATCAACAATGCAAGGGAAATCAAAAATAATAGATAAAGCTAAGATCTTTATAATTTTTTCAAAATGTCAACAAAAGCAAACCCCGGGTCCAATGGTAGATTTAAACTACCCATGACCTCACGAGTTCACATATGTGATTAGTTTTAAAATTCGAGTCCAAATCGACTCTTAAAACTCAATTTCTTATTTTTCAAAACCTTGGCAAGGTTTTATAATTTTTCACTTTGATTCACATGATTTTGATGTTAGAATCTAAGATATATTGATGGAATATAGTTGGAAATAGATTAGAATCACTTAACCAAAGTTTTTAGATGACAATTCCCTCTCCAAATTGCCTCCTACCAAGTCTAGGGTTCCATAGTGAGAGAATATGAGACGAAATCCCGACTTCGTGCCCATTTTATCAGCTGCTGGTGTCGTAACTGCGAACCATCGTAATTGCAAACAATCATAATTACGAATAATACATCGCAAATGCGGCCACTAAGATTCCTACTAGGACCTCGCAATTGCGATCAATGGGTTCACAAATGCGAACCGTGCCCCCTTCGCAAAAGTGAGAAAAAAGCAACAGATTAGTCGCAAATGCGAACTACCCAAAATCCTATGTATCATAATTGTGATAACTAAGTCTCCCTGCTAAGCTCGCAATTGCGAACCTGGTGTTCGTAAATGTGATACCTGAAGCATCAACACACTAGATTCTACAATTTCAGTCCAAACACTCTGGAACATATCTGAAACTCATCCGAGCCCTCGGGGATCCAAACCAAGCATTTACACAAGTCTAATAACATCATACGAACTCACTCGCGCGATCAAACCAAAAAAGTAATATCTAAAACTATGAATTGAACACTAAAACGCATAAGTTTCAAAGTAAAGTTCAAGAATCTCTAGAAATACAACTAAACGTCTGAATCCTATTAAACCAACTCCAAATGATGTCAAATTTTGCAAACAAGTTCTAAAGATCATAATAGACCTATTCCAAGTCCCAAAATTAAATTCCGAGCTCGATAGCTAAAAGTCAACCAACGATCAAATTTTCCAACTTCAAATTGCCAAATTTAAGCAACACAACACAAATCAACCTACGGACTACCGAAATCAATTTCGGGCATACGCCCAAGTCCGAAATCATGATACAAAGCTATCGGGGCCATTTTCACAAAAGTTAAAGTTTGGTCAATATTTCTAATATAGCCTTCTAAGCCAAGAATCAAAGGGTCTGGATCAACCTAAAAGCTTCCCGTAACAAAGCTAATCAACCCTGTAAGTCACAAAACTACAAACACACATGTGTGAAGCATAAAAAGGGGTAAAGGGGAGAAATTACATAAAACGATCGGTCGGGTCATTATAAAGAGCTCCAAAACTGGCCAACCCAAAGTGAAATAAGAGGAAATGAGCCTAAGTACCGATTTAAATCTTGTTTCTCCCAGTGGTCGCTTCTTCGCAATCGCGAAAGGGGCCTCGCGATTGCAAAGGCATAAATGCCAAGGTCCAGAAAAATGAACTTGGCGAATGCGAAGTAGGCCTCAATAACGTGAAGGCTTGCCTGACCAAAGCTACTCGAACGCGGCCACAACTTTGAAAACGCAAAGGGAAATGGACCAGTTGACCCCCAGATCTGATTTATCTTACGCGAACATAAGCCAATGAACACGAACGTGATGGACAGAGGTCTTAAACCTTCGCGAACGTGATGGACAGAGGTTTTCAACCTTTGCGAACGCGAAGAGAAAAATTGCCCATCTCCTAATTCCTTCTCCACGAATGCAATACCACCTCCGTGTTCACAAATAAGGAAACCCGAACCAGTAGATCATCAATTTTAGACTTAGCTCTTGGTGGTCCGAAACACACCCGAGCCACTCGGGACTTCGTCCAAATACACCAATAAGTCTGTAAACATAATATGGACCTGCTTGAACCCTCAAAACATGTAAAACAAAGTCGAAAATAAGAATTGCACACCAAAACTAAATTAATCAACTTATGAACTTCAAATTTCTTCAACTAGCTCCGAATAGGTCGAACCATACTTAGGCAACTCGGAACGACGCTAAATTTTGCGTACAAGTCATAAACACCATACAGAACTATTTCTAGGCTTGGAATTCCAAACAACCTCAATAACACCAAAGTCTATTCCAAACCACATTTAAGAAACTCTAAAACCTTCAAGACGCCAACTTTCAACATTAAGCGCTGAAACGCTCCCTGATCACCTAAAACTCGATCAGAATAATTAATTACAATAATTAGTAGTGTATTTGATAATAATAATTTTACTACATTTTATTGGGAATTTATGAAGTTTAATTAAATTAATTTTAAAGGGTTTAAAAAACTATAAGGGCTACATTTACAATTCTTCAATTAAATACAAAGTGGTTATTCTCCAAATCAATTCTAGCCCAATACCAGGCCCAATTCTGAATTGACCTAGTACAAACACGCCATCCCCTTCCAACTTGGCAATCTGTTCCATTCTCATTAAACCAATGAGATCAGGACTTGTCACCCTCCCTTATCAATCACAAAACAAACACGCATGCATCTGAACAGTTGTCCATCTGATCAATGGCTCACATTTAATATTTGATTTTCATTTGATTTTTAAACACCCGCCCAGAGATCTCATCTCCATCATCCAAATTCCATGATCCAATGGCCACCAAAATGCATTTTAAGATACCTTAAATGCCCGAAATTTTAGGGTTGTTGATCACCAGATCTAACGGTCCACATCCTATCTCTTATCTTTAACCTTAGAGATGGCCCCCAAAACCCTAAATCATTTGTCACCCCGCCCAGCCACCCTTCTTTCCTCTTCCTCTCTCATTTATCTCGTCTTCCCCAGCTCCATCAATTAACAGACCTTGCACAAATTAGTGCAAGGTCGTCAAGTTAACTTCAAATCATCTCAGTTGTCTCTCATATCCACGATTTTCATTGAATGTTTGCCTGTTTTATCTTGGACATTCAAAATCCCCAAATCTGACCCTAGACGAAATAATGCAATGTCAAATCTTCAAAATCCTTCTGTCTTGTTAAATCTTTGGTACGCATGAACGTTTATCGAGACTATCATGATTATTCTTGGTCCAGAGGTCAAGAAAAGCAACCCATGGGAATTAAAGCTCTTACCCGATGGTTCTTGACTTCAACGGTCAAATTCTCTCCTCTCAGGTAAAATCATACCAATTTCCCTCCGACTCTCAGATTCTTTCACTCTATCTTGCTTGGATCACTTGACAATCGTCACTCTCAACTATTGAGTTTTGAATGTGTGAAACCTTAAGGCTTTAATAGCCACTATAAATAGGTCTTTCAATGCTCTCACCAACCAGACCTAACATACCAACAAGAACTAAAAACCCTAATACGAGTATCAAAACTATCGAGATTTCAAAAGCTTAGGCTCTCTCTCTCTCTCTCTCTCTCTCTCTCTCTCTCTTCTCTGATTAATTTCTGTTTCTTTTTGTTTCTGAGTTCCTTAATTGCTCAAGAGTTTAAAACTTTGGTTCTCATACGGCTAAGTTAAAATCCTATTTGGCTTGCTGCTCAAGAAGAGGTCAGTACACCTCCATCCTTTCTGTTTAATTGCTTCATTTGAAAATCCTGAGCATGTTATTGTGTTCATATTAACTGCTTCGTTTATAATGTTTGTTCAGTGTATAATCATTTATTTTTGGTTCACCATGACTTATTGATGATCTGTGATAAGCTGTTATATTTATTATTGGTTAAGTAGTTGTATGACTTCAATCTCTGTATTGAATAGCCTACATGATTAAGCTGCACAACTTGCCTTAATGATTTGTCACATCTACATAAACTTCTGATCATCCTATAATGTTCTATCGTAGTCTTTATTTTTATCATATTGTATTTTTCTGAGTTCTGTTACTCTGTATTCAGGTTCTACTACAGGCTTAATATTTATCATGTTGTACTCTTCTGAGTTATGATATTCTATACTTAGGTTTTACTGTTTATCAGTCTGTATTCTCCTGAGCTCTATTATTCTATACTTAGGTTTTCTGTTGTAGTATTCATGTTTATCATGCCATATTCTTTGAGTGTTGTCATCCTATACTTGGGTTTGATGTTAAATGATTCTAGCTAGGATATACATGAAGGTATATAGGGTAACATTGCATTACATGGTTAGGGATTGTGAAGTCTAAGAATCCAAAATGCTTTCCTTTTTATATAAATGATTGTTATTCCTTAAGGGGTCGTTTGGTTTGAATACGGATTATGCTAGGATAAGCTATGCTGGGATTAGTTATGCTGAGATTAGTTATCCTGGTATTATTTTTTATCCATTGTTTGGTATGTTGTATTAAAAATAACAATTGCATAATTTGTAATAAGAAGGTATAAGTTATCCCGACACTAATTACCCCACCCTCTACAAGGTATAAGTTATCCCGGTACTAATTTTAATCCCGGGATAACTTATACCAGGTTTGCTAACCAAACAAAGTATTAAGGTGCTATTAAATTTTTATACCAGCACTATACCTTTTTATACCTCATACCAAATGACCCCTAAGTGTTCTTTGAGTCCTCTTTATGGATGTTTTACATCCATGTCTGATTGTTAGTTGTAAACAATCCTACTAGATGAAATTTTGTGGATATCAGTGATATATGTTATGACCAACCTATCTCTTATGAGTTAGATTGTAGTTGTGTCTGTTGTGGTTGAATGCCTACTATTTCTTCAACTTGAATACAACTTCACCATGTCTTAGTCTATACAACTAAGTTAAGTCTACTTAGTATGATGTTTTTCCTATGCTTAAACCCCTTAATGATTTTGACAAAATGATTCTATAATGTTTGAGACTCACCCTATGCCGTGAGGTCATAAGTTTGATTGGAGTCTTTGTATGTGTGGAAGTTTTGCATGAATCTTTGTTTATCCCTCATGACTCCATATTTTGAACACTATTTTGAAAATGTACTCAATCCTCCATTTCCCCTATTATTCTGGATTGAATCTGGTTTAATAGAAACCTTTTGTTATTACTGATTGAGTAGAGTAACTTGCCTATATCATTGTCTGAATCTTTACTGAGGATTCCAAAGGATTCAAGTGGTGTTATCAATTTATGTGTATGCTCATGATAATATCTAATGTTGAACTAACCTGGGATCAATCCATTAGGACAATAGCATCTGTTGTTACAGCTCTAAATCTATGTGCCTTATCTGTCTATGAGTCATACGAGTCCAGTTGTTTGGTTCTTTAGTGTCACGTTCCAAAATTTATTATAGGTCGTGATGGCGCCTAACGCCATCGTCAGGCAAGCCAATGGTGATTTACTAATTGAATTACTCATTTTAGTATATTTTTTTTTTAAATTGTAATTTCCCTTAATTTAACAGTATATCATATACAAGCACAAGTATTGGCCCTATACAAGCACAACTAATGTGCAGCGAATGACCTGCATCTCGAGAGCCATCCTGCTCACTTAACACTAGAATCTACACGGGACCTCACACCGATTCTGATCATACCATACTGGGCTAATAACCTTTCAAGGATCCAAAATGGACCTATTCATGACACACACGGGCAGCCGTCCCAATCCGGAACAAACTCCCACGTTAACGATAGTACCCCAAAAATCTCCATACTTAGTTTCAATCTATAATAATCAAGTGACTACCATGCCACTACTCATACAAATCTCCTTGTGGGGTACGCTCCTATGACTTCCTCCACAAGGTAGCAAAGTCTACACCTCCATACCATCAATCGTACTAATCTGTAAAGCAATTTGAGAACCCATTATTCAATACACAAAGCCTCTTACACAGAACGTCGTTCTCAAGTGACACTAAAGAAATGACAACTTACTGCACCCATCATGCCGCTACGCGAGAATACCAGAAATCATCATAACTCCTGAAATACTAGTAAAATGAACCCTTCATTGGCTAGAAAGCCTTTCACTTAGTTCATTTCAGAAGAACCAATGCAATGTGCAACTGAATTCCCAAACTGCAGAAAATACAAACCTCAAGTTGTGATCTACACCATTATGGTGACACTTCTGGAAATCCATTCACGTCACAAAGCTATTTGAATCGAATACCTCCCACATCAATCAAGTTATGGTGGCTCTAAAGCCCGCGCATACCACCACAAACCACATGAATAATTTCACGCTGAAGGAGCTGATCACTGCCATAGGTCATGCTGATTTAATCATTACTAAACGACCCAATTTCTTTAAATTTACTCTTGACTTGCCTTGGAAATAATAGCAGATCCATTCAAAACATAACGAACTAAATCTGCACTCATACCGAGTGACCCGCATCACGAGACCACATCATTTCAATACTCATAAATCATCTCATACCTTCCGCATACACACAATGGCATCTCCAACTGGTGTACCCATTCCGCAAGACTTCCCGCAAATACGAAGCTATTTCTTCCTTTCCTCCAATACTGCACCGCATACCCGTTGACAACATAGAACATTCCAAGTCCCATTCATAATCCACCGTGAAAACTCAATCCTTAACCACACGGCAGACCCGAAATCCTTAAGCACTGCACTTAAATCCTTGAGCCCACTAAGACTGTTGTTGAGAGTCACCCATTCTGATCTTGTCCCGAATATAACCAAACTCAATCGCTCTAATAGCACACGAACACCCCCTCAAAGAAGCAACCAGTTGAATTCTCTTCCTTGCAAATGACATCCATAAGAAGGATAAACTCTAAGCCTCCCTGAAACAGGCACCTCGATCGATAAAGCGAAGTATAGCACACATTCATCAAGTTCCTTTCTCGAATTACTTCTGATGTTTTCTTTTCTTAGTCATAAATACTTCACTAATGCACCGTTAGCTAGAAACCACACAAGCAAACAACCACGTGATCCAATCATAGACAGTGGGGCTCCCCCACTTAAATTTAAGCTATAATCAAATAATGTTGAGCCCACAATGATTCCTCCTTCTAAATTACAATAACCTCGCACCTCTAGCCCGCCAAATTTCTCAAAATCATTTATTAAAATTTTCATGAAACATTAGAAATTATCATTCACAATCATATATTCGACCTCTTACTGGGTAGCAAATAGTATTCTTCGCATACACTTCATCAACAACACGCAATCGCTAACCTGCTCACAGGAGATAACCCACTTGTGTAATTCCTTACTGACATCTTCCAACGACACTGCCCTGGGTACAACTACCACGTAATCTATAAATCCTCCTAAGCCCATGCTCGTCCACTAGCTGTATAAGTCTGTTCCTTCCCCATTGACATCAACTGAAAGTTTAACAATGCCTTCCAAACTCAAGTCATATTGTATCTGAAACGATAATCAAATCTTCACACCCCTCTTCAGTTCAGGCATACTCCTTTCCACCATATTTAATATTTCTTCGTACAATAACCATCATTCCAAATAAAATCCATAGACCAAATCACCTTTCATCATGATTCCCAAACCATCCTACACTTTATCAAGTTACGCGGCTATCCAACCACAGAATCCATATGCAAATCTGTCATCCTTACTTTGGTTAAACCATCTTCTTTAAGAAACTTCTCGACTTTCGCTTCTCATACTTGACCTGTAAGTAATTCAACCACCGCAAGACACCTTCCACATGTCCTTCCTCATTCCATGTTACCTAAACGTTGCATCGAATCAAAATTCATCTCTGTGGCACCTGAGCTAACAAATTGCTACCAACTCTAACCTTCTTCGAAGATCATCTCTCTCGAGCCATCAGCACTAGAAATACCAGTTCGATTTTGAACCGATGCACACTTCTATATATGACAACTGCCCCTCAGGCACCACTTCACACACCTTGCCCTGAAGGCAAAATCAAAGAAGACCATAACACCAGCAATCCGTAATGTGTTCAAACAAGGACTATGACACCGGATCACACTGAGAATTCCACCACGCTCAAAAATACCAAGTCTCGTTACTCCATCAACCCAAACCTGAACATTCATAGTCCAATTGTCTTTCCTTTTCTCTGATTAAATACTGAACCTCTAAATCATGCACTAAGAGATCCTCCTTTTGAGTCATTCACTAGCTCGACAGGTAGACAGGCACCCTACCATTACACCAACACTGTGCATAGCCTCAAAACCATATCGATACTGAGCTGAAATGATAGAACCTACTTCTGCAAGAAGATGATAATAACCTGCTTGAATGCACTGGGAAAAGCATCCTGCACCACGTTTGTAGTACCACTACAACTCCTCGATGTCCAATTGACACGAGCGCTCAACATCATATAAGAATGAGTAAGAAAGAAATAAAGGTACAAGACTAAATGGAATCAAACCGCACGATAAAGGAATCAAGAAGGGAAGTGCTCCTAACAGTCTTGTAGCCTCCCAAAGATAAGTACAGACGTCTTTGTACCGATCCGCATGACTCTACTAGACTTGCTCATGGCTCGTGAGACCAAAGTGAACCTAACGCTCTGATACCAAGCTGTCATAACCAAAAATCTATTATAGGTTGTGATGGCGCCTAACGTCGCCATCAGGCAAGCCAATGATGAGTTACCAATTGAATTACTCATTTTAGTAAAAATAAATAAATAAATAAAATGTAATTTCCCATAATTTAACAGTATGTCATATAATTTACAAAATGAATAAAAAAAATATTAACATGAACTACAATAATAATTAACCCGAAGAAAACCCCCAAAACCCGGTGTCACAAGTGCATGAGCATCAACTAGGAAATATAATAAAATACAACCTCTGTCTGGAATACAAATTAGACAGAAAAATGTAAATAACTCTGATGGAGACTCTGTATGCTGCGGATTCGTAACATGGAATGCAGCTCACCGTAAGTCTCCGCAATAGACGTGCCTATGAGCCCAAAAGGCCACTAGACATATATGCACCTATACAAAATGTGCAACAAGTGTAGTATGAGTACGCCAATCAACATGTACTAAGTAAGTATCAAGTCTAACCTCGAAAACGTAGTGACGAGATGTCGACATCAACACTTACGAAAGGTCCAATATAGCAATATAATAAAAGCGTGAGCATATATGAAGCATACGGAAATAATGGGGTAAATCTATAAGTTACAATGTCTTCCAAATATTTCATTTAAAGCATGAATTTCTAAATCTTGTACTCTACCATAACAACTCAGAAAAATGTCAAGTGTCATTATCAAATAAATAAGGAATACCATATAAAATGCCGGGCATCAGTGGAAAGATTTGCTCGTGAATATTCGGGCTACTAACGATATAACACACGATTCTGTCGAGGTCATTTGGCCCGATCCAGAATAACGTATACACTGCAAAGGGACGTGCGGCACGATCCATAGATGCATCTATGCTGCCGAGGTGTTTGGCCCGCTTCACAAGAAAGGAGGACACTTAATGAATCTCCGAAATGAGAAGCTATCACAAGGGTAACACGTAAGGATGTACAATTTCTATTAACAGTCGAGTAACTCGCACATTATTCAAGTACGTGAAATTTCGGTCTTTTACTATTTCCTCTAACAACTCCCAATATAATTCAGGTACTTCAATTAACAAAGGATGCAAACATTACAGGTAATTCATGATTTGGGTCCTAAACTACCCGGACATAAGCATAATTAGTAGCTACGCACGGATTTTCGTCACCTTGTGCGTACGTAGCCCCCACAATTAGAAGCAGATATTTATTTAAATTGCCTATGGGGTAAATTACCTCTTACAAGGTTAGACAAGAGACTTACCTCGCTCTGAAGTTCCATAGCTGGCTCCAACGCCACTCTAACACCTCAAACCGATGCTTATCGATCCAAAACTATGCAAATTATGTGCAAATCAATAAATATGTGTTCTAATACCCATAACTAATCAATTTAAGCAAATTTCCAACTCCACTCGAAATTTTGATAAAATTCACCCTCGGGCCCACATGCCCAGATTCTAAATATTTTCGAAGATAAACTTTACCCATAATACCACGAACTCAAATATATTATTTATTCCAAATTCAATGTCCAATTTCGTGGTCAAAATCCAAAAATACCAATTTTTAGGTTTTTCTTCAAAATCCTAAATTTCTACTAATTTTCATGTCTAAATCCATATACAAAATCATAATGTGAAGAAATCACTTACCTAGTGATTGGTGATGAAAAAGCTCCTCCATAATCGCCCCAAGCTCGGCATCCATGGAGGATTTGAGATAAAAATGAGAAAACCCCCGTCTTTGCAACCTATACACTGCTAAGTGTTCGCGTGTAACGCCTCACGTTCGCGAAGGCCAAAGGTCACTGCCCCAGAATTCCTCTACGCGTTCGCGACCTCCTCGTCGCATTCACGAAGCCTCAGACTCCTACCCCTTTGCATTTGCGGTCCACGAGCTGCGTTCGTGAAGGCCAACCTTCTCCAGGCCCAACTCCCCCTTTCCTTTTACGCGTTCACGACTGCCCTTTCGCGTTCACGTAGGTTCCTCAGGCCCTTCTACCCGTTCGCGACCCCTGTATCGCGTTCACGATGAACAAAATTAGCAGCCTCCAAAATCCTTCTTCACGTTCGCGTGAATCCCCTCACATTCGAGGAGAAGAAAACCAAACAACAGCACCAACAGTTACAAATCAGCCAAACTTGATCTGAAACCACCCCGTAACACCCCCGAGGCCCTCGGGACCTCCTCCGATCATACCAACCAGTTCCAATACATAACATAAACCTTCTCGAGGCCTCAAATTTCATCAAACAATATCAAAGCCACGAATTACACCCCAATTCAAGCCTAATGAACTTTAGAACTTCAAACTTCTACATTTGACGCCGAAACCTATCAAATCAA
Organism: Nicotiana tabacum; assembly: GCF_000715075.1. NCBI lineage: Eukaryota > Viridiplantae > Streptophyta > Magnoliopsida > Solanales > Solanaceae > Nicotiana > Nicotiana tabacum. The sequence goes on along the minus strand of NC_134097.1, from coordinate 11,513,547 downwards.
GTCTGATTGTTCTAAAATTTTGCACACAAGTCATAATTAACATCACAGACCTACTCCTACTTCTGGAATTGTAATCCGTCCCCGATATCAAAAAGTCTACTCCCGGTCAAACTTCCCAAAAATCATCCAAATTTCCTACTTTTGCCAATTGACGCCGAAATGACCTACGGGCCTCCAAATCCACATACGGACATGCTCCCAAGACCAAAATCACCATACTGAACTATTTACAGGCTCAGAAATCCCAAACGGACATCGATACATCAAAATCCACCTCAACCCAACTTAGAAAATTCTTAAACCTTCGAAATGCCAACCTTCCGTAATAAGCATCGAAACACTCCTGGTCCTCCCGATACTCGACCCGAACATACGCCCAAGTTTGAAATCATCATACGAATCTATTGGAACTTTCAATTTCTAATTCTGAGGTCATTTACTAAATATCCAAACATTAGTCAATTTTCCAACTTAAAGCTTCCGAATTTAGAATTTTCTTTCTAAATCAGCTCCGAACTTCCCGAAATTCGATTCCGACCACGCGCACAAGTCATAATACCTGAAGTGAAGATACTCAAGGCCTCACACCGCTGAACGACATGCTAGATCTTAAAACGACCGATCGGGTCGTTACATTTTGTAATAATAGTACAAGTATTCATGTCTCCATATGTGTTTAGAACTTGATACTGAAGTATAGTCATATTGTCTCTATGAGTTTTTCCTAAGTCATTCTGTTGAGAAGGAGTATTCTTTTGTGGTAGTAAATTTCATAGTAGTTGGTTTGCATTGAAAGAGCCTCATTGGCATGCAAACCTGTAGGGAAGAATAAGTTGTTGGTGGTTAGGGGTTTTTGGGAGTAGAGTTTAACTTTAGGTTGGGATGCTCTTCCTGGTACAAGCATTGCCATGGGCCTTGAGAACCTTGGGAACTTTGAAGTGTCGGGGGTTCAAAGGGGGCATCGACTGTCATGCCCCGACCTGGAAGCGAGACTGGCACCCGGTGCCTCAACTAACCTAGTGTACCAAATTGCGACTAAGGGACTCTGAACATATAATGTCATAATTTGGCCAAGGGGCCACCTTGCAAGACAATTTGCGAAGCAAAATATAAAACTGAATGGAAACTAGCGCTGACTAAACATCAATATAAAGTTGGGCCGACAAGGCCGTCATAACTACTACAACTGACAAACCACCAAAATATACATACCAGGCCTACAAGCCCAACATAATGCACTAACTGACAGGATATGTCTACAAGCCTCTACTGATAGATATATTGTGATCGGAACAGGGCCCCGACCTACCCATATTATATATATAAATACATACATAAGATGCACACAAAAACCTAGACCCGATAACTCCGAAGGATATGGAGCTTACCGATCAGGCTAAACTCTGGAAACACCTACTGAGGAGGTCTACTCGTCTGTCTATCTGAACCTGCATGCATGAAATGCAGCGTCCCCGAAAAAGAGACGTCAGTATGAAATAATGTACCGAGTATGTAAGGCAATAACATAACTGAAAATCGAAACCGAACTGATAATATAATAACTGGAAGTAACTGGGAGTCAAAGATGATCTGGAGATATACTTACCTGCTGATAGTGACTAAACTTCTTCAATATAGTAAGTAAAATAAATGTCCGGCCCTATAAGGCTCGGTACGTGTAAATGCTCGGCCGTAGTAGGCTCGCTCATAGGCGCTCGGCCATACTGGGCTCTGTATCTCGGCCATCCTGGGCTCGCTCATAGGCGCTCGGCCACAGTAGGCTCGGTATATGTAACTTACCATCTGATCAGAGGTTGCCCAATAGGGGCCTGCCCACCGATTATAGCTCGATGGTGGTGAAAATAGTGTAATACTGTATATATATATAGACCCTCTGCTCTCTTGACTGAATAAAGACAAAATATATATATATATATATAGACCCTCTGCTCTCTTGACTGAATAAAGACAAAACTAAACTGAATATGAAGTCCCGATAAGGAATAATATTATAACTTATGAGACTAGAATAATGTGAATAAATTCATGAATACGAACTTCTCTTTATGTCTCATTATTAACACATGTAGCTACGAGATCATGCCAAAATGAAGGAAGGGCTTAGCCTTAACATACCTTATCACAATCTTTCCAATCACCAAGTTGAACTCACCTCTTTGCACCTTAATCTACAAGAATGATAATAATACTATCGTTAAGTTACGAAAGGTACAACTATCGCACAACGAACGACAAACTTATTTTGTATTAAAACGGGCAGCATCTCCCCTATAATCCTTACTTCCTCCAAATTCAAGATAACACCAACAATACAAGAACATAACAATAACAACATATATACATCATTTTCCAGCCCTATATACACCATCAAATACTACAAAACAGCCCAACACACCCCAATCTCTTCGTACACAAAACGACCACCGTAGTAGTGTCAAACGACCCAAAAATGTTATGACGAATGACCAGACAACAACCCTACATTTATATGGTGTTTATAAACCCCCTTCCACCTCCAAAACTCCACAAAACAGTAGTAAAACACGCAGCCCAATAGCAACACAAAACAGTCCACAAAACAGTCCGCTACAAGTGAATAACTCGAACTCACGGCTTCCGATCACCGTCCCGTGAGTTCTTACAAGTATAGAACGACTTACCATGAATTTACAGAAGAAAAATTGGATGAAAGAGAGAAGTAAACTCACCTTATTTGTTGGATAACTCAGCTCTTATCTTGGTTCTTCAAACTCTAGGTTTTACCTCCAATTAGAACTTGAAAGGGAGAGAAAATCAATTAGGGTTTGTGGGAAATGTTTTGGAGGATTCTTTGCAGAGCTTATGTCTGGTTATTATGCTCTATTTTAAGTCTAATATATGAAGAAAATAGGCCCTTAAAAGGCCTCTTTGGACGACCCGAAATGGCCCATTTTTGGGCTTTCATTTAAGCAAGTAGGTGACACACCTACTTGTCACCTAGCAGCTTGCGCAGTATCGCACATTTGCCCATATCTTTCTACTCCAATGTCGTATTGACAAATGGTTTAATGTGTTGGAAAATATACTCATAGATCTTTAATTTGATGGGTGGAACACCCCATAAATCTAAGTATATTGGGAGAAAATCGTAGTTACATTTGACCCAAAGTTTCAGTAAAACTTATGAATGTAACTTGTGATGACTTTCATCGACTTTTGTTCCACAACTCGCTTGACTTCAAAACATAACACACGGATGTCATACGACTAATATAAATCATAACATAATCTCCTTATCATGTTAATCACCCTAGTCTCACCCCAAAGGTACATGTTATAACATTTCCAACTTGTCGACTTTCGACGAAACATTGTTTTATTTAATTGCTTTAGCTTCTGAACTGTCCAACCCTCTTTGTACTTGTTGTTCATGATCTTCAATATTTGTAACCTCAGAGGTAACATGATTAACTTACTTTATATACTTTTAAATATTATCTCATTTTTGGTCCTACATTAGTTTGCTTACGACGCATTTTTACGTACGAAAATATAGGGCGTAACATCACTCCCCCCTTGGGAACATTCGTCCTCGAATGTTTACTCTTAGAGACTTTGGAAAATTTTGCCAAAGTATCCTTCGTACACTAGGTTAAAACCAACCTGCACGTAGCCAGAAAACATACTATGCATGCCACACATGGCCAATCTTTATAAATAGCAGCAATTTGCCTCACCGACCGTAAATCATAAATATTGAAAGTGAAAAATAAAAGCTTACCTGATGACCTGCTAGCCTACATAGAGCTATGTTGTAGCGTCCCATCTCGAACCATATCTTCAGTTTGAAATAGGTGGGGGTATTTAGACTTCATTTCTTCCTCCGATTCCCACGTCATCTCTTCTACATTCTTGCTCCTCCATAAAACCTTTACGGAAGCTACCTCCTTATTTCGTAGATTGCGGATTTGTCGGTCTAAGATGGCAACTGGAATTTCCTTGTATGACAAGTCCTCCGTAATTTGTACATCATCTGTGGATACCACTCTGGTAGGATCTCCAATGCACTTCTGTAGCATAGATACATAAAAAACCGGATGGACTAACTCCATTTCTGAGGGCAATTCTAACTCATAAGCTACTTGGCCCACTCTCCGAATAATCCTGTAAGGCCCAATATACCGTGGGCTAAGCTTGCCTTTCTTGCCAAACCTCATTACGCCCTTCATAGGGGATACCTTTAAGAATACCCAGTCATTAATCTCAAACTCTAAGTCTCGTCGCCGCATGTCAGAATATGACTTCTGGCGACTCTGAGCTGTCAACAGTCGCTCCCGGATGAGCTTTACTTTCTCTACGGCCTGCTGAACTAGGTCTAGCCCATATAACCCAGATTCTCCAACATCAAACCACCCTATAGGAGATCTGCACTTACGCCCATACAAAGCCTCATACGGAGCCATCTGAATACTGGAGTGGTAACTGTTATTATATGCAAACTCGACAAGAGGTAGATGTTCATCCCAACTTCTTTTAAAATCCAACACACATACTCGTAACATATCCTCGAGTGTCTGAATTGTGCGCTCGGCTTGTCCATCAGTCTGTGGATGAAAAGCTGTGCTGAGATTCACCTGAGTCCCTAGACCTCTCTGAAATGACCTCCAAAAATGTGCTGTAAATTGAGCCCCACGGTCAGATATAATAGATACTGGTACTCCGTGTAGCCGCACTATCTCCTTAATATATAACTTTGCATAATCTTCTGCTGTATATGTAGATCTGACAGGTAGAAAATGAGCTGATTTAGTGAGCCTATCGACTATCACCCATATAGAATCGAACTTACGATGAGAACGAGGTAAACCAGTAACAAAGTACATGTTTATCGCCTCCCATTTCCATGTCGGGATCTCTATAGTCTGCATTAGCCCTCCGGGCTTCTGATGCTCTATTTTCACCTGCTGGCAACTAGGACACTTGGCGACAAACTCAGCAATGTTCTTCTTCATATCATTCCACCAGTACACATCCTTAATGTCATGATACATCTTCGTCGACCCAGGATGAATGGAGTACCACGAATAATGTGCCTCTGACATAATCATGTCTCTTAGCCCTACTACATCTGGAACACATAAACGACCCCTATATCTGAGAACTCCATCTCCCTTGAGCTCTAACAATGGATTCTTCTGCTATGAAACTCGCTCTCTCAACTCGACCAACTCTGGGTCATCGTACTGCCTTACCTTGACTTCAGCTATGAGAGATGATTTTGCAGTGTTTTAGAGTACAACTTCACCATCGTCAAAATCTACTAACCGAACCCCCAAACAAGCCAATTGATGAATCTCTCTAGTTAATTGTCTTTTCTCGGCCTTTACATGTGCTAAGCTACCCATAGATCAGCGACTTATGGCGTCTGCTACAACATTAGCTTTCCCTGGATGGTAGAGAATATTAACATCATAATCTTTCAATAACTCAAGCCATCACCTCTATCGCAAATTCAACTCTTTTTGCTTGAATAAATATTGCAGACTTTTATGATCGGTAAATACATCAACATGAACACCATATAAATAATGCCGCCATATCTTAAGTGCATGGACAACCGCAGCTAACTCGAGATCGTGGGTTGGATAATTCTTCTCGTGCTTCCTTAACTACCTTGAAGCATAAGCAATTACCTTCCCATGTTGCATCAGGACACATCCTAACCCAACACCTGAGGCATCACAATACACGACATAACCCTCTGGACCCTCTGGAAGTGTTAGAACTGGTGCTGAGGTCAACCTGTTCTTAAGCTCTTGGAAACTCCGCTCGCAAGACTCCGTCCACTGAAACTTAGTTGATTTTTGCGTCAACTTCGTCAATGGTGCCGAAAGGGAAGAAAAACCCTCTACGAATATCCGGTAGTATCTTCCTAAGCCTAGAGAGCTACGAACCTCTATCGGAGTGGTAGGTCTAGGCCAAGATTTCACGGCCTCAATCTTTTGAGTGTCTACCTTTATACCTTCATCGGATACAATATGCCCCAAGAATGCTATAGACTTCAACCAGAACTCACATTTAGAAAACTTAGCATACAACTTACGATCACGGAGGGTTTGGAGTACCGCTCGCAAGTGGTCCACATGTTCATCCTCTGAACTTGAATAGACCAGAATATCATCAATAAATACTATCATGAACAAATCTAAAAATGGACGAAATAGGCTATTCATCAAGTCCATAAATACGGCGGGAGCATTCGTCAACCCGAAGGACATGACAAGGAACTCGAAGTGGCCATATCGGGTCCTGAAGGCTGTCTTCGGAATATCTTTCTCCCGAACTCTGACCTGGTGGTATCCCGATCTCAAATCTATCTTTGAAAAGAATCTAGCCCCCTGCAACTGATCAAACAAATCATCAATCCTTGGAAGTGGATACTTATTCTTAATAGTTACCTTGTTCAGCTACCTATAATCGATACACATCCTCAACGAGCCGTCTTTCTTCCGCACAAATAGTACCGGGGCACCCCAAGGTGAGGTACTGGGCCTGATGAAACCTTTCTCCAGCAAATCTTTTAACTGCTGCTTCAACTCCTTTAATTCGGCAGGTGCCATTCTATACGGAGGGATGGATATTGGTTGAGTTCCTGGAAGCAAATCGATGCTAAAATCAATCTCTCGCTCTGGAGGAATACCTGGAAGTTCATCTGGAAACACATCTGCATACTCATTGACTACGAGAATAGATTGAAGTGTATATCTCTGCATCTGCATCTCTAATTCGCACAATATGATAAATGCACCCTTTTGCAATCATTTTCCTCGCCTTCAGATAGGAAATAAACCTACCTCTGGGTGCCGCTGTATTACCTACCCATTCAAGGACTGCCTCACCTGGAAAATGAAATCTAGCTGCCTTTGCTCGGCAATCAACTGTAGCATAGCAAGCTGACAACCAGTCCATGCCCATGATAACATCAAAATCCATCATCTCTAACTCAACTAGGTCGGCTGAGGTCTGGCGACTACAAACTGTCACCGTACAACCTCGGTAAACCCGTCTAGCAATAATCGATTCTCCGACCGATGTAGATACCGCAAAAGGATCACTTAGTATTTCAGGCACTATACCAAATTTCCTCGCGACAAATGGGATAATATACGATAAAGTAGATCCTGGGTCTATCAAGGCATAAGCATCGTGAGAGCAAATGGTCAATATACCTGTCACAACGTCTGGTGAAGACTCCTGGTCATGTCGACCCGCTAAAGCATAAATACGGTTCTGATTAACACCTGAACTGGAACCTCTACCTCTGCCTCGACCTCTACCAGCCGAAGATTGAGACTCGCGCCCAGAAGGATGCACAGACATAGATGATCCTGTTGCTGAACTCGCTGGTTGTGCCATTCCCCCCGAATCTCTATTTGGGCAATCTCGCATCATATGCCCTAGACGCCCACATGTATAACAAGCATCAGAACCTGCTCGGCATTGGCCTAAGTGTCCTCTACCACAGATGTCACACCGTGGAGGAAATGACCATGTCTGCGCAGATCCTCGTTGTCACTGCAAACTCGATGCCCGTGAGCTCTCACCTGGTCCTGACTGAGTATAGCGGTCATACTTGTAACCCTGTAACTGAGGTGGCGGAGTCCTAGGTGGCCGTCCGAAGTACTGGGTCCTATAACTACCCTGATATTGCTCCTGAGACCTGGGAAATCTCATCCTCTTACGTTGCCCTTGCTCAGCCCTCTCTATACCCTGCTGCCGACGCCTACCCCTTTCTATATTCTGGGCGAATGCCTGAATCCGGGAGATATCCATACTATCCTGCAATGCAGCGGTGGCACATGCCTCGGTTAACTCTGGGGCTAACCCTGCTATAAACCTGTGAATCCTGTCCCGCATAGTAGCAACTATGGATGGTGCATATCTGGCCAATGAGTCAAAACGGAGACTATACTCTCGAACACTCATATTACCCTACTTGAGGGCTAGAAACTGATCGACTCGAGCCTGTCGGATCTCCCGTGGTAAGTACTGGTCAAGGAAGGCATCTGAAAAATTCTCCCAAATAGATGGAGGTGCATCACGTCCCCTGGACCTCTCCCATCCCTCGTACCAAAGGATGGCTATATCTCGGAGTCAAAAAGCTGCTAGCTCAACTGCCTCTTTCTCCGTGGCATGCATAACATGAAAGATCCTGTGAAGCTAATCTATGAAATCCTACGGGTCCTCCCTCTGATCTATCCCCGTGAACTCTGGGGGGACTCAAAGCAATAAACTCTCGGACCCTTGAACTACCAGACCCCTCAGAAGTTCCTGCACTAGCTGATGCCCTAGCCTGTTGCTGGGTAGCTAGCAACTGTGTCAACAAATGCACCGCACTCCTCAAGTCCTGATCTGATGGAAGTGGAGGGGGAACTTGATGTGCGGTTTCCCTAGGAATCTTCGTAGTTGGTGGAGGAGCCGGTAATGGCTGAGTAGGGGTCTCACCTTGAGCCTCAGACTGGGCCCCATCTACTGGGGGTACCCTGCTGGTCCCCTCACCTACTGCTGTTTCTCTCCTCTGGCTAGCCGTAGTCTTCCTAGTCACCGTCATCTGTGCATGCAAACACCAACACATAAGTTTAATTCAAATTTCCTATAACTCAGTTCTGTAGCACGATTTAGATTTCAAAGAAGGGTAACCAACTCCTAAATGCCCTGTAGTGCCCTGCTTATATAATGGGGTACACAACACATCTATAAACAAGACCCTACTAGACACGGCTTGTAGACTCCCTAGGACAGAACTGCTTTGATACCAAGTTTGTCATGCCCCGACCTGGAAGCGAGACTGGCACCCGGTGCCTCAACTAACCTAGTGTACCAAATTGCGACTAAGGGACTCTGAACATATAATGTCATAATTTGGCCAAGGGGCCACCTTGCAAGACAATTTGCGAAGCAAAATATAAAACTGAATGGAAACTAGCGCTGACTAAACATCAATATAAAGTTGGGCCGACAAGGCCGTCATAACTACTACAACTGACAAACCACCAAAATATACATACCAGGCCTACAAGCCCAACATAATGCACTAACTGACAGGATATGTCTACAAGCCTCTACTGATGGATATATTGTGATCGGAACAGGGCCCCGACTTACCCATATTATATATATAAATACATACATAAGATGCACACAAAAACCTAGACCCGATAACTCCGAAGGATGTGGAGCTTACCGATCAGGCTAAACTCTGGAAACACCTACTGAGGAGGTCTACTCGTCTGTCTATCTGAACCTGCATGCATGAAATGCAGCGTCCCCGGAAAAGAGACGTCAGTACGAAATAATGTACCGAGTATGTAAGGCAATAACATAACTGAAAATCGAAACTGAACAGATAATATAATAACTGGAAGTAACTGGGAGTCAAAGATGATCTGGAGATATACTTACCTGCTGATAGTGACTAAACTTCTTCAATATAGTAAGTAAAATAAATGTCCGGCCCTATAAGGCTCGGTACGTGTAAATGCTCGGCCGTAGTAGGCTCGCTCATAGGCGCTCGGCCATACTGGGCTCTGTATCTCGGCCATCCTGGGCTCGCTCATAGGCGCTCGGCCACAGTAGGCTCGGTATATGTAACTTACCATCTGATCAGAGGTTGCCCAATAGGGGCCTGCCCACCGATTATAGCTCGATGGTGGTGAAAATAGTGTAATACTGTATATATATATAGACCCTCTGCTCTCTTGACTGAATAAAGACCCTCTGCTCTCTTGACTGAATAAAGACAAAACTAAACTGAATATGAAGTCCCGATAAGGAATAATATTATAACTTATGAGACTAGAATAATGTGAATAAATTCATGAATACGAACTTCTCTTTATGTCTCATTATTAACACATGTAGCTACGAGATCATGCCAAAATGAAGGAAGGGCTTAGCCTTAACATACCTTATCATAATATTTCCAATCACCAAGTTGAACTCACCTCTTTTCACCTTAATCTACAAGAATGATAATAATACTATCGTTAAGTTATGAAAGGTACAACTATCGCACAACGAACGACAAACTTATTTTATATTAAAACGGGCAGCATCTCCCCTATAATCCTTACTTCCTCCAAATTCAAGATAACACCAACAATACAAGAACAGAACAATAACAACATATATACATTATTTTCCAGCCCTATATACACCATCAAATACTACAAAACAGCCCAACACACCCCAATCTCTTCGTACACAAAACGACCACCGTAGTAGTGTCAAACGACCCGAAAATATTATGACGAACGACCAGCCAACCACCCTACATTTATATGGTGTTTATAAACCCCCTTCCTCCTCCAAAACTCCACAAAACAGTAATAAAACACGCAGCCCAACAGCAACACAAAACAGTCCACAAAACAGTCCGCTACAAGTGAATAACTCGAACTCACGGCTTCCGATCACCGTCCCGTGAGTTCTTACAAGTATAGAACGACTTACCATGAATTTACAGAAGAAAAATTGGATGAAAGAGAGCAGTAAACTCACCTTATTTGTTGGATAACTTATTTCTTATCTTGGTTCTTCAAACTCTAGGTTTTACCTCCAATTAGAACTTGAAAGGGAGAGAAAATCAATTAGGGTTTGTGGGAAATTTTTGGGAGGATTCTTTGCAGAGCTTATGTCTGGTTATTATGCTCTATTTTAAGTCTAATATATGAAGAAAATAGGCCCTTAAAAGGCCTCTTTGGACGACCCGAAATGGCCCATTTTTGGGCTTTCATTTAAGCAAGTAGGTGACACACCTACTTGTCACCTAGCAGCTTGCGCAGTATCGCACAAATGCCCATATCTTTCTACTCCAATGTCATATTGATAAACGGTTTAATGAGTTGGAAAATAGACTCATAGATCTTTAATTTGATGGGTGGAACACCCCATAACTCTAAGTATATTGGGAGAAAATCGCAGTTATATTTGACCCAAAGTTTCAGTAAAACTTATGAATGTAACTTGTGATGACTTTCATCGACTTTTGTTCCACAACTCGCTTGACTTCAAAACACAACACACGGATGTCATACGACTAATATAAATCATAACATAATCTCCTTATCATGTTAATCACCCTAGTCTCACCCCAAAGGTACATGTTATAACATTTCCAACTTGTCGACTTTCGACGAAACATTATTTTATTTAATTGCTTTAGCTTCTGAACTGTCCAACCCTCTTTGTACTTGTTGTTCATGATCTTCAATATTTGTAACCTCAGAGGTAACATGATTAACTTACTTTATATACTTTTAAATATTATCTCATTTTTGGTCCTACATTAGTTTGCTTACGACGCATTTTTACGTACGAAAATATAGGGTGTAACATCGACATTGAGCAGGATTCTCTCCTTAGCCCTTAATTCATTGACACTAATTACTCTCTTTGGGTTTGGTGTTTAATCACAATGAAAGGTGTTCAATGTGGATCATTTACTATGCATAAGCTCCACATTAGTATGACTTTTCTTAGTATTCAAATACTGCCAGTGATCTTTACTTTTATTCTTTGCTTGTGAATTTCATACATGGTTCTATATATATATATATATATATTGTACTATCATTCTAATGATCTTCGTTTTTGGACACGTACAATGACTTGGGCCTACTCAGGCCCAAGTCCAACCCTGCTATGTCTCAGAAGGTTCAAAGTTAGCTTTTGCTTGTCCCGTTACTACTGAGCCTGCTTCTTTGAGGCCCAAACCGATAACAACACGATAGGGGATTCAAGAATTACTAAAGACAAACAAGAAAATAAAGAAATGTGTGGAAGCTAAAAGAAAATAGGGAAACAAAAAAGAAGATAAAAATTAAAGATAGATTGAATTCAAGAAAGAGTTTCTTGAATTCAAGAAGTCTATTCTTGAAGTTGAATCCTAACAACAACAATTAGCTAATGAAGAACTATTCACCTTTGATAGAAAATTAAAAATAAGAAATGGATTGTGAAACTCGGCCCTTTAGAATAACAAGAACAACAATAAGTCTAAACTTATCACCTTTCTTGAATACCTAGAAGTGATCTAAGATTTTGAAGAATTCATCTTACCACCTTAAGTTGAGTCTTGAAGGTTGAAGGATAAATCCAAGAGTAGACACACACAAGAGTGCAAGAAAAATCTCACAATTTTTATTTATATTGTATATAATAATCTATATCTAAAAAGAAATAATACACCCCTTTATATAGAGATGGGGTCATGAAATTCTACCTAAAAAAAAAGGAAACAAAGTCCTAAACTACTTTGGACAACAAGTCCAACTACCTTAGGAAAACGAAAAATATTAGGAAATAAAAACCAAGTCATTCTTGGAAAGTAATTACAATAATCTTAGGAAAAGAAAAACAAAACTTTAACTACCTAGGAAAGCATAAAATATGTCCTAACAAACAAGGAAACAAATAAGGAATTTTGACTCCTTCTCCTATGTCTTGGCCGCACCCTTGAGTTGACTTGGGAGCCAACTCAGCTCCTCTGTGGGTTGATTTAGGCGCCTAATTTAGGCCCTCCTTGGCTGGAACTTAGACCCCAATCTACCTCCTCTAGGACTTGGACTTGGACTATGAAATGAGTGTAGCACTTAGTTATATTGTCACGACCCAAAATCCTAACCTGTCGTGATGCCGCCTATCCCAATGCTAGGCAAGCCAACAACCACAATAAATCACATTATCTCTTAATTTTGAAAACATAATATTTGAATTCAATAGCAAACCTTCCAATTTCATATACAAAACACTCCCAAAACCCGGTGTCACTAAATACATGAACATCTAGATGATAACAAAGTCTGACTGATAAAACACTGACTGAAAATATAGAATAGTAAAATAACTGAAAGGAAGAGAGTCAAGGTCAGCGGACGCCAGGAAACTACCTGGATAGTCTTAAACTGATAACATACTAAGATCTAACAGTCGCCATGTCCGAAAACACCTGGATCTACACACGAGGTGCAGAGTGTAATATGAGTACGACCAACTCAATAAGTAAGAAGACTAACCTTTGGGCCGATAGTAGTGACGAGCTCAACAGGTATAGTCCAATATAGAAATAATAGTACAGAAATGTAGGCATACTTTCAAGTTCAACAATTAAGTTCAGTACAAGTAAAATAGCTCAATTCTGACTGATATGAGGAATATGACATCTCTATATCTACATGCCAATGTACATATTGTATGTGATGCACTTCAGTGGAAACCTCGTATACTTAAATCTCAAAATACTCAATCACTCAGTATTGTATATGGTCAATCCAGCCCAGGGAAGATCTATCTCATATACATGTACACATCGACTGACAGTCAGTCACTCAGTATTGTATAAAGCCAATCCAGCCCAGGTGTAAATTTATCCCCAAATGTAAGTGACTTGGACAAGATCCATGTCTAGGGAATTTATCACAACTATAAATAAATAAATAAATAAATAAATAAATAAGGCAAGTCCATGCCTTGGAAAGTCCATCCTGAATATACATAAATAAGGCAAGTCCATGCCTTGGGAAGTCCATCCCGAATATAAATCACATACGCTCACTGTGGGGGGTGCAGACTCTCGAGGGGCTCCTTCAGCCCAAGCGTGATATAAAGGTGATATGGCCTGCTACAGGCGGGCAGCACCGATCCATATAATAATAAAATATATAAAGTTGATATGTCCTGTTGCAGGCGGGCAGCCCTGATCCCATAAATATTCTCACAATGGATGAACATGACTAAGTATGAAATGTACATTTTAAAATAATTAAATTCAATAGCAACACGATCTTATGGGTCCCAAAATATCGGCACGTAGCCTAAACGTGAGCTTTAATACAAGTCTCAGCTCAATTTCCCTAACACGTGGAGAATATTCAGATAATAACATGATTCTTTAAATTTAAAACTCCACAGAATTTATTTAAGACACAATTTCTATTGTGCACGCCCACACGCTCGTCACCTAGCATGTGCATCATCTCCAACAATTCATATAACACAACATTCGGGGATTCATACCCTTAGAACCAAGTTTAGAAGTGTTACTTCCCTCAAACTATGCAAGTTATTTATTCCAATATGCCTTTGCCTCGCGAATTGGCCTCCTAAAGCCTTGTATCTAGTCACAATTAATTCGATTCAATCAATACAAATTATAGAAATTAATTTCATATAAAAATATTAATTTTTCAACAAAAATCCGAAATTCCACTCAAAACTTGCTTGTGGGGCCAAAGTCTTGAAATCCGACAAAAATTACAAGATCTGAACCCCCATTCAACCACGAGACTAACCATACCAAAATTACTCAAATTCGACCACGACTCGACCTTCAAATCCTCAATTAAAGTCTATGAAATTTTCTACTATTTTCAACCCAAAACACTAATTTATTGAAGAAAAAAAACAACAATAGATTCGTGCAATTTAACCAAAACCGAGTTAGAATCACTTACCCCAATCGATATGGTGAAAATCGCCTCAAATATCGCTTCAATCCGAGCTTCATAGCTCCAAATGTGTTAAAATGGCCGAAACCTCAAAATATAGCTTTTGCCGAGGCATTTACTCTTCGCGATCGCAAAGCACAAAATTCGCTCTTCGCGATCGTAGAAAACCAATCATTATCGCGAAGCACAAACTCCACAACTCTTCCACATAGCCTCTAGTATAAAGGTCATAATGTTTTGTACAAAAATCCAAATGATAAATGGTTTAACGTTCTGAAAACTAGACATCAAGGGCTACAACTATCGTTTTTGGATCATCTCCAAATTCCTTATAGATTGCGAGATATAATCTTCCAAAGTTGGGTTAGTGCAGCAGAGATTTTGTTCATCGTGATCGCGAAACAGCTTCCGCGATTGCGATTCACAAGCCCCCAAACTGTTGTTTGCTCTTCGTGAGCACGACTAAATGTTCGCGATCATGATGCACACCTTTGTAGCCAAAAACCAGAATTACAAATGGACTAGAAATAGTCCAAAACAACCTCGAACCTCACCCGAGGCCCCCCGGGACCTCAACCAATTACATCAACAAGTCCTAAAACATCATACGAACTTAGTCAAAGCGTCAAATCATATCAAACAACACCAAAACCACCAATCGCACCCCAATTCAAGCCTAATGAAAACTAACAAATTCCAACTTCTACATTCGATGTCGAAGCCTATCGAAACAAGTCCGATTGATCTCACATTTTGCACATAAGTCATAAATGACATAACGGACCTATGAAAATTTTTAGAACTGGATTCCGACCATGATATCTTGATATTAAAAAGTCAATTCCCCGGTCAAACTTCCAAACTTAAATTTTCTCCTTTCACCATTTCAAGCCTAATTTATCTACGGACTTCCAAATAATTTTTCGGACACACTCCTAAGTCAAAAATCACCATACGAAGCTATTGGAATCATCAAAACTAAATTCTGGGGTCGTTTACATATAGGTCAATAGCCAACTATTTCAACTTAAGCTTTAAATCTTGGAACTAAGTGTTCCAATTCATTCTGAAACTTCCCCGACAAGTAACATAATTATAATTGAACACGAGAAAAGCAGTAAATGGGGGAACGGGGCTGTAATTCTCAAAACGACCGGTCAGGTCATTACATTCTCCCCCACATAAACATACGTTCGTCCTCGAACGTGCCAAGAGTTGTTCCTAAGCCTTTAAATCATTGTTCCACCTTACCATGCACATACCCTTGGGTGATCCCACACCACCCTATTCTATATAGGCCTGACAACACAACATAGTTGAAGATCATTACTTTAACCTTAGTCCGTAAAACTTAGAACCCAACTTCTAACATTCAGAATTTCTTACAAGACCAGAATCTCATATCTACACACTGTATAAGTCTAAAAAGGCTATATCAAGCCATAACCATAACCATAACCCCATATATAATCACATAACATACTACACAACTCGTGTACTCGCAGTACCATTTCCGATCACAGTAACTACTGAAAACTAACCTAGTATTAGTTTTAACCATATATCAAACAAACCATCATTCCCAAAACCTTCGTACACTGCTGATAATGAAAGAAACGTGCAGAATCTCATAACCACTTATCAGATAAACTAGTCATGGAGCTCTCTCGCCCCAACAAGAACCATATTCACTTTCTAAGACGACTTTCGATATCATCCTCCCAAATATACCATAATCAAATCTGATAGTACACATTCTAGGTCCGATGACCTTATATTATCAAACACAACAATTCCACATACACGCCACACCAATATATCTCAAGCCAAAAATTGTGCAATCTGTGCACCCAAAAATGGAAAATATCTCAAAGAAGATAATTGTTTCGCCAGTTCAGCTAGCACCACCACAACCTAATATTTACAACTAACTCCTCAAATTTTGTGAAGAGGATAACCGTAGGCGCATGTGCACAATTCCTCAATTACGCTGCTCAAGTAATTTTTTTATCATAGAGGAAGGAAAGCAATGAAATCAGACAAATTATTAAAGAAATAAATTTCCCACACACTTCACGGACAACTCACGTGCTAATAATAGAAACTGCATAAACAACTCACACGCTAACAATAGAACCTGCATGGACAACTCACGTGTCAATAATATCGATATATGGATCTGCACAGACATCTCACGTGCTATTAACATAATCCGCCTTGTATAGTCCAGGCCTCCAGTCCAACATATCATATGGGAGCATTTAAATAAGTATACATGTATATGATGAGTAGGATAAGATTTATCTATTCTTGGACTTTTATAAATAATATGCCAAAGCGTAGGCGTGTACAAAGTGTGCTATCGTAGTTCAAATCGGAAATCTTTCATCATTGAGGCATTTATCAAATTCGTTCAGGGATTTTAACCTCTATGTAGCCTCAAACACGACTCAAATAGCTTACACAATGTTACAGGTATGAGAAACATCATAGCTTCAAGCTTAATGGTCAATTCTAAGCTTATTATAGCCTAAACGTAATCTGAGCATGGATAAATAGCCCTCTAAAAAGTCCTCAATGACTTAACCATAACACGTACTATTATCTAGTTAACTTGGCCACATTTTCATAGTCCACGGACCCGAAACAATTTGCTTTTGAGAACTCCCAGTCCCCCAAATTCATAGAACACATGAACCACTGTAATTGATCACAACTCCATCACTCAAATGACTATCACATCCTTCATGCACGATCATCCCACTAGGAATACATCCATAATTCTTCCGTGCCACATAGCAATAATTTGAGTATCAGTAGTCTATCAACCTGGTGAGTACCACAATACCAATGAACATCCATAAGTCAAAATGCAATGTGCCTTCTGAAATGCGCACCCTTCTCAGGAAGTACCGAGCAGTTATAACTTTTATCTAAATATCTGAAGCTGACCATGCTGTCCAAATTCGTGGCCTTCCCTTCAAGAATGAACTGCCACCTTGTACATGTAAATCTTAATCCCACACAGCACACCACATCTATCATGCCATCATGTTACAAGCACAAAAATCTCATTGTCAACTCTGGGTAACCAGCAAATTACATATCCGGTCAGTTAGAAACCTTCCGCTTGCTTCCTTCTAGGAGGAAATCACCATACATAACACGTTTCCTACATCGGTAGAAAATATCCGGTTCAAACCATGGTAGAAACCATAAAGCACACTTTGAAATTCATTTGCACATAACCAAGCTATCAAAACTGAATTCCTCTAACTCGGCCAAGCCACACAGGTCACCAAATCCAAGAATATTGACGCTAAAATATCTGTAAAGTCTCACCACATCATAATTACCCCCATAAATACCATAACCGTAACACTCACTCTGAAAATACCTTATGTAAATTTATAAATGTTCATCTTTCCTTTCTTATACTGAAATGTTGAATCCATAGTCATACAGAATTACTGCAAGTCCCGACACCATCCAATGTAAATAACTAATTCTAGCGATATATGCATTAGAAAAATTTTCAATTGCCTCATATACATTTTGAATCCATTAGAGCCTTCTTGAGAGTCATCCACTCTGCTCAAATCTAAATTGTACCACCCAAACGGGCTGAACGACACATGCCCCATTAGCACAATAGCACTCAAAGAGGTAACCCTGCCTTAACACCACCGATCAAATTCATACTCCGTGAGTACTATATCCTTCACAATAACAACTCGATCATCCCACGATTTTCATATATTCATAAAGTGCAATATAACCCGTATCCAGGAATTTCCTTACTCGAGTCATCCTTGATCTCAACCTCTGCAATCATAACTGATCCACAAGTACAGACCAAAACTAAAATTTAACATATAACCAAAAAATTGAATTGTCAATAGAAGGCTCCCCCACTTAGCTCAAAGCCATAGATTACAACATTTGATAACTCACAATACTCATACTCTATTACTTCCATAATATTGCAGTCAGTTCTTCGAAAATTCTTTTCAAGCTCATGCAACACCAATCATAAAGTACCTCAAACATCCGCTAAGCTCGCATTTATTCTCGTGACGATCAGGTCGACTTCCTTGACCATTTCAAGTTTAAATCTCAACACATAGAACTTGCTGATAGAAAATAAATTCTCCACACAACATTATATGGATCACACATCCATAAATTACCCCACAGGAGATAACCCACCTGCTTAGCCTCAATTTGGCATATTGATATACTCTTTCACAGCCGCAATCACTATGCGATCACTTAATCTTCCTGAGTCTAAACTCATTAACAAAACATGAGAATTTAATTTATCTCATAATTTAACAACGTGAAAGATCTTTCAACACACTCATAACTCAAGACTATACACCAAATCAAAATGGAAATCAAGCACCCAATGACCCTTTTTACATCCCACGAAAACACTTCTCATCATATTTAAACCATCTTAACACATCCCGAAGTCACATCATACTTATCATATAGTCATTCAACCTCTCATCGAGCCACAAATTCCACGCATAGGGACACTACCAGATATATGAGTCCAAATGTACAAGTTCACTCAACTGAAGCTACCGAGCCTAAGTTGCGGTCTAAACCTGGCCTCAAGTCCTCCAGACTGGCCCATCACCAAAACACAAAATACATATCTCGAACCTCGTTCATAGAATCACAAGCCGTCAATACTCAGTTGATACCGAGCGCTCACATGTGCATACGAATACGTGGAAGGAATTCAAAAAGTTATGATTCAAGCTGAATCAATTTCGCACGACAAGGAAAGAAAGATGCGAAACTAGCCTAAATGCCCTGTAGCCTCTCGAAGATAAGTGTGGACGTCATCATACCGATCTGCAAGACTTTATTAAACACTTGCTAATGACTCGTCAGACCTATGTAACCTAGGCTCTGATACCAACTTGTCACGACACAAAATCCTAACCTGTAGTGATGGCGCTTGTCCCAATGTTAGGCAAGACGACAACCACAATAAACCACATTATCTCTTAAGTTTGAAAACATAATATTTGAATTCAATAGAAAACCTCACAATTTCAGATAGAAAACACTCCCAAAACTCAGTGTCACTGAGTACATGAGCATCTAGATGATAACAAAGACTGACTGATAAAAACACTGTCTGAAAATATAGAACAGTAAAATAATTGAAAGAAAGAGAGTCAAGATCAGCAGAAGCCAGGCAGCTACCTTGATAGTCTCCCACTTTTAACACTCTGAGATCTAATAGTCGTCGTGTCCAGAAATACCTGGATCTACACATGAGGTGCAGAGAGTAGTATGAGTACAACCAACTCAATAAGTAACAAGACTAACCTTTGGGCTGAAAGTAGTGACGATCTCAACAGGTATAGTCCAATATAAAAAATAACAATACATAAATGTAGGCATGCTTTCAAGTTCAACGGTTAAGTTCAGTACAAGTAAAATAGCTCAATTCCGACTGACATGAGGAATATGACATCTCTATATCTACATGCCAATATACATACTGTATGTGATGCACTTCAGTGGAAACCTCGTATACTTAAATCTCAAAATACTCAATCACTTAGTACTGTATATGACCAATCCAGCCCAGGGAAGATCCATCCCATATATATGAATGCATCGACTAACAGTCAGCCACTCAGTACTATATAAGGTCAATCTAGCCTAGGGATAAATTTATCCCCAAATGTAAGTGACTCGGACAAGATCCATGTCCAGGGAATTCATCATAATTATAAATAAATAAGGCAAGTTCATTCCCTAGGAAGTCCAACCCGAATATATATAAATAAGGCAAGTCCATGCCCTGGGAAGTCCATCCCGAAAATAAATCATCTACGCTCACTGTGGAGGTTGCAGACTCCAGAGGGGCTCCTTCAGCCCAAGAGTGATATAAAGCCGATATGGCCTGTTGCATGCGGGCTGCCCCGATCCATATAATAATAAAGCCGATATGGCCTACTGCAGGCGGGCATCCCCGATCCATCTAATAATAACATATATAACGCCAATATGGACTGCTGCAGGCGGACAGCCCCAATCCCATAAATATCCTCACAATGGATGAACATGACTGAGTATGAAATGTACATTTTAAAATAATTAAATTCAATAGCAACACGACCATATGGGTCCCAAAATATCGGTACGTAACCTAAATGTGATCTTTAATACGAGTCTCAGCTCCATTTCCCTAACACGTAGAGAATATTCGGATAATAATATGATTCTTTAACTTTACAACTCTACAGAATTTATTTAAGTCAGAATTTCTATGGTGCACGCCCACACGGTCATCACCTAGCATGTGTGTCACCTCCAACAATTGATATAACACAACATTCGGGAATTTATACCCTCAGAACCAAGTTTAGAAATGTTACTTACCTCAAATCGTGCAAGTTCTTTTTTTTCCAATATGCCTTTACCTCGCGAATTGGCCTCCGAAAGTCTCGTATCTAGTCATAATTAATTTGATTCAATCAATACAAATTATAGGAATTAATTCCATATGAAAATACTAATTTTTCAACAAAATTGAAATTCCACTCAAAAATCGCTAGTGGGACCCATGTCTCGGAACCCAACAAAATTTACAAAATACAAACCCCCATTCAACCACGAGTCCAACTATACCAAAATTACTCAAATTTGACCATAACTCGGCCTTCAAATCCTCAATTAAAGTCTATAATATTTTCTACTATTTTCAACCCAAAACACTAATTTGTTGATAATAACAATAATAGATTTGTGTAATCTAACCAAAACCGAGTTAGAATCACTTACCCCAATCCATATGATGAAAATCGCTTCACTCTGAGCTCCATAGCTCCAAATGTGTTAAAATGATCGAAACCTCGAAATATAGCTTCTGTCCAGGCATTTACTCTTCACGATCGCAGAAAATGCTTCACGATTGCGAAGCACAAAATTTTCTAGCTCAAAATTTTCTCTTCGCGATCGCGACGCACAAACTCCCCAACTCTTCCAGATAACCTCTAGTACAATGGTCATAACTTTTTGTACAAAACTCTAAATGACAAATGGTTTGACTTTATGAAACCTAGACATCAAGGAATACAACTTTCACTTTTGGATCATCTCCAAATTCCTTATAGATTGTGAGATATAAGCTTCCAAAGTCGGGTCAAGCCCTCAAACTGCTGTATGCTCTTCGCGAACGCGACCAAATTTTCGCGATCGCGATGCACACCTCTGTAGCCAAAACCCAGCAATTACAAATGGCCTAGAAATTGTCCGAAACCACCCCAAAACTCACCTGAGGCCCCCGGGACCTCAACCAATTACATTAACAAGTCCTAAAACAACATAAGAACTTAGTCAAAGCGTCAAATCATATCAAACAACGCTAAAATCATGAATCGCACCCCAATTCAAGCCTAATGAAATTAGACGACTCCGAAATGGTGTTTTGATGATTCAATAGCTTAGTATAGTGATTTTAGACTTAGGTGTATGTCCGAATTTGGAGTTGGAGGTCCGTAGATTGATTTGATGAATTTTGGCGAAAGTTGGAAAGTCGAAGGTTCGGAAGGTTTAGAGGTTTGACCGGGAGTTGACTTTATTGATATCGGGTTCAAATTTTGATTCCGAGAGTTGGTATAGCTCCGTCATATCATTTGGTACTTGCATGCAAAATTTGATGTCATTCCGAGTTGATTTGAAATGATTTGGCGCGAGTTGTAGAAGTTGAAAGTTCATAAGTTCATTAAGTTCGATTTGAGGTTCATAATTTTGATGTTGTTTGATATGATTTGAGGCCTCTAGTAGGTCCGCGTTATGTTTTGGGACTTATTGGTATGTTCGGACGGGTCCCGAGGGGCTAGGGTGAGTTTCAGATAGGTTTGGGTTGTGTTGCACTCGTTTTTTATGTTTCAACGCCGTTTCTTCAAGCATAAATAGTAAAACATTAATCAAATGAACTCCAATTTCTATTTTTGATTGAAATATTAGACCCTTATTATAATTACGGATCCATAGCAAAAATAATCGTCAAATTTGGACATCGTATGAGGAAGTTATGCTCATTTTAGTGTCGGAGAAGAGAGTTGGTGCTGGTGCTTTGCATATGCAAAGTTGGGCGCGTATCTACGATCTTGCAGGTGCAAAAGAAGGTGCGCAAAAGTGAAAATGACTGCTGGAAATGCGCAGGTGCGGCCTTTTGGGTGCAAAAGCGGAAGTATAAAAAAAATCAGACTGCATTCTTTTAGTATTTTGAGCATATGTTGCACTCTAGAGCTCCGATTGAGGTGCTATTTGCGGCGTTATTCTCGTATTTTCATGGGGGTCTGTATAGAATCTTAAATATTTTTATTTTAATATGATTACAATATTTCATTTGTGAATTAATCCATATTTTGATCGGAGAATTGGGGGTTTTATCAAAAACGTTTCTAAAGAGAATAATTGGGATTTGAACATCGATTCGGAGTCTGAATTGGATGAAATTAATATGGTTGGACTCGTACTTGAATGGGTGTTTGTATTTTATAAATTTTATCGGGTTCTAAGGTGCGATCCCGGGGTTGGCCTTTTGGGTTGACTTTTAGTTTTCATTAAAGATCGAAGCTTTATTATCCGGAATTGTTTCCTATGGTTTTTATTTATGATATTAAGTTATTTTGGCTAGAATCTAGCTGTTCGAAGATTGTTTCACACGAGAAGGTCATTTTAGAGTATCGATTTAGCTTCTTTGAGATAAGTATCTTGCTTAACTTTGTGTGGGGGAACAACCCCTTAGGATTCGAGTCGTTTGTGCTATATTTGTCATAAGAAAGACGTGTACGCAAGGTGACGAGTACGCACTCGGTCTTATATGTGAAAATTGACCAGTTTAGACTCTTAGACTTCATTCATGTATTCATTTGGAGTTGTTAGCACATGTTGTATCTTTTATTCGTCAGTTCTATTATCACATAATTTATTTGAAGTTGTCGTTACATGTCACCTTCTTTACTTGTCGAGTTTGCTTTTATATGCTTTATATGAAGTTGTTATCACTTTTATCATTATGTGATTTCTTTTATTGTGGAGTTAGTCTTAGTTGAAATTGTTGTACATGGTATCCCTTTTGTTGTCGGGATATTCTCATGCATTAAGACGTAGTACTAGTTCGTGCCATCTATGCTATCTTTAGCCTAACTCATACACTAGGAGCCAAAGTTTGTCATTTCATGGAAATACTTTCACTATTGAGTTTATCCTTAAACAATTAATTGGAAATGAGGTTATCAAAAGTCATTAAGCAATTTTAATTGAAGTTGTGTAAAAAGGGGTTGTCATTCCTTGTTGAGTTATTTTCCCATTACTGTTGTTGTTATTGAGATTTTATACACATTGTGTGTGTAAGAAGGGGATGTCATTCCTTGTTGAGTTATTTTCCCATTCCTGTTGTTGTTATTGAGATTTTATTCACATTGTGTTTGAGTCGTGCTCTATTTGTTGTGGAAATATTGATATTATTGGATGTTTGGAAAGGTTGTGGCCTATGGGCACTTGTGTTATGAGTTGATACATCATGTTGTTGTGATGTTAGCATTTGTGAATTGTTCTGTGGTTTTGGTTGTTGTTATGCGGAGTATAAGGGTGGCATTTCACCGTTGTTGTTTTGCGGAGTATAAGGGTGGCATTTCACCATTGTTGTTTTGCGGAGTATAAGGGTGGCATTTCACCATTGTTGTTATGCGGATCATAAGGGTGGCATTTCATCGTTGTTGAATGTACAGAGTGATAAGGGTGGCTATTGTGTTATTGTCCAGACGGAGTGATACGGGTGGCTATAGGAGAGATAAGGGTGGAAAATGTTATTATCAGGGTGGAGTGATAAGGGTCGCTATTACACGAAGTGATACGGGTGGCTATCGGAGAGATAAAGGTGGCAATGTCAGGGATGATGTGTGATGGTTTGGAGACATTGTGTTGGTGATTTTTGTGTGATGGTTTGTTTTTTCTTGTGTTTGTCATACACATTACATGACCTGCTTTGTTGTTTTGATAAGCTACTCAATGTCTTTGATATTACTTGTTGACTTAGTGTGCAATAGTACACTCGCACAAGCATACACCATAGTATGCCACTTATACTAGCTCAGGAGTATGAAACTTGACATTTATTGATCATTCCCATGTGTTCTTGTATTATCTGTTTCCATGTTGATATTGAGCCTGCGACCATGCCAGGCGAATTGTGATTGTGAGCATGTGACCATGCCGGGCGTATTGTGATTGTGAGCCTATAATCATGCCGGGCAGATTGTGATTGTGAGCTTGTGACTATGCCAGGCAGATTGTGAATGTGAGCCTGTGATCATGCCGAGCGGATTGAGATAATGGCACGAGATATGTCCGTGTGGTTGTGATTCAAGATGTGAACATGAGGTACCATGAGTACATGATGGTAGGTTGAGACCCGTGACTTGTGACCATGAGATGAGGTATCACGGGGTGATTTCGTTGTGAATCTTGTCCTACATGTTCCTTACTTTGCTTCAACGATACTTCTCGGTGTTCTTGTTACTTAACTGTTTATATCACATGTTGATTTTGTTGTCATTTACAGATTTTTTCTTTCCATTATTAGCTTTATACTTCTATACTGCACATGTTACTTTGTCTCGTGAGTGTCTTGAATTGTACCTCGTCACTACTCCACTGAGGTTAGTCTTCATACTTACTGGGTACCGACCGTGGTGTACTCATTGTAACACCCCGGAAAATTTTGAAATACTTAAGTGTAAAGCCCGATAAAGTTTGCAAAGAAAATAATATTTCATGGTGCCGGACTAAGCTTACGTGCTCGGACTTTTTGGGTTGAACAATGCACCGGGAAGTAAAGGAAACCTTTTGGTGGAAAAGTGCATTTCTGCGGTCCATTATGCGACCGCAAAACTACTCTGCGGACCGCATAATGGCCGCAGAGTGAGGCAGTTAATTGGGTCAGTTGGAAGAACCTATGCGGTTGACTATGCGACCGCATAACTATTATGTGGACCGCATAGTGACCGCATACACAGTCAGTTCTTTTGGCTATTTTGTAACCAATTATGCTATATCGGTTATGCGATCGCATACCTTGTCCCGGAGCTTCATTTTTGGGTTTAAAACCCAACCCTATATCGTTAAATACACTCTTTGGTTCATTTTTGAGCTATTTTCTGACATTTTAGAGTGAGAGAGGGTGCCTTAGAGTGAGAAGGTGTTCTCCAATATTTGTCCTTCAATTCTTGCCCATGTTTTGGAAGATTAAGAAGGGAAAACTCACTAGGTCTTCATCCTAAAGGTAAGATTCTGCACCCTAACCCTCACTTTCGAATTTTGTGTAGAATTGGATAATTAGCAAGATAATTTCTGGGCAGTAGGGTTGTTTATTTACATGCATGTGTTATCAAAGGATGTAGGAAGACTGTTGAGCTAAAATGGTAAAGATTGGGTTGTGGGATAATGGAATTCTCCATAAAAGGGACCTTGGAACCTTAATGCACACTTAGTGTTTGATAAAATGCTCAAATGAGCTCGAACCATGATCACTTCCTAATTTTGATTCAATTTGTTATATTTCTACAACAGATTAAAGTTGCTAAGAATTCCAGAACATTTAGAGTGTAAGAAAGCTCAAGTGAGGTATGTTGGCTAAACTCTTCTCTTAGAATTGAATCCCACGATATTCATGTAAATTATGTAAGTCCCGAGTGATTCATTATGAAATTGGCTATTCCGAGTAAGATTGGGTTGAAAGATATATGTTCAACAAGCATCCCAAATGCTATATTCATGTTATGTTACCAATTGAGGATGTGTTAAAATATGGGCTGTGCATCAATAATGTTTCAACTTTAAGTCAAGTTCAAATGAAGGTTATTATGCCAAATTTTGTGAAATATCTCTATGTGCATTAGACTCTAAATTGCTCACGTGTGTACTACACACTTTGATTTAAATTTTGTTTGTTGTTGATGATGAGGATGATATTTAAAATTAATAAAGTGAGCATGAAATACTGAACATGGCCAACGTGCCAAGAATGATCTTATAATTATGGCCACTAGTGCCAATGAAATGAAAAGATGTGAAAGTATTATGAAATGCGATGATTTATATAAAAAGGTTGATGTCTCAAATAAGACAACCCAGCCGATCGGGTCGTGATTGGACACCATTCCGCACACATGGTGGTGATTGTGCTTTAAATTGTAATTGAAATTGTGATTATGGTCGATGTCCCTAATGGATAGCCTAGCCGATCGGGTCGTGATCGGACTCCGTGTTGAAGACGGTGGTATTGATATTGAGAGAAATTGTGGTTGATGTCTCTACTGGGATAGCCTAGCCGATCGGGTCGTGATCGAACTTCGTGCTAAGAGTGCGGTGGTACTGGTTTTATGAATAATGGAATGGTGAATAGTGGTATCGGTATGGTGAATAATGGTATTGGTATTGTGGACAATGGTATATCGATACTAACAATCTCCTAATATGAGATATGGAAATTAATTTGAGCACTGTCTTGATCCTAAATTGAGGTTTGATGTTAATTAAGGCTTTCATTGATATTATGATAATCTTATTTGTATTATTTGTCATTCTATTGAGAGAGTGTTTAGTTATACGTACTTGTGCTATTCGACAGTACTAACGTCCCTTTTGCCGGGGGCACTGCATCTTTCAATGGATGCACTTGGTTCCACAGCAGGAGATATTGGTCAGTGATAGCAGTGCACCTTCTTCCCAGCTGACTTGGTGAGACCCACTTCATTCTAGGGTCATGAATCTTTTATACTTTGTGTATTCTGTTTGAGGTATAGCCGGGGCCTTGTTACCGGCATTATCATTGTACTCTTCTTTATCTATAGAGGCTCCGTAGACATAGTATGGGTTGTGTATTGGTGCTGGGAAAGATAAACTATGATATGTTGTGGTTGTATTACTTGTCTATTTGAGACTTTAAAAATGGTGAAACTTATGGTAAGAAATTGATAATTGCAGACATGACCACTTTATTGTTTAATTAAGGAAAACATATATTCTCTTTATTCATGAATGAGTTTGGGTAGAAGGAATCTAACAGGCTTGCTCGGTCAGGTTCACTCGGTTGAGCGCCGGTCGCGCTCCTCGGTTTTGGGGCGTGACAAACTTGGTATCAGAGCCTAAGGTTTTAAAGTGTCCTAGGATATCTTGGAATCATGTCTAGTAGAGTCCTTATTATCGGTGTGTTGTCGACCACATCTATAATTAGGATGCTACATGGGCATTTAGGAATAATACCCTTCTTTCATGTTCTTGATCGTGCGATAAAGCTTGTTGTAAGATTGTTCCTCCTTTAACTCCTGAGTTGCTCTAATTTTCAGTACATGGCGCCTAAGAAGAAGGCAAGAACTGGCCAAAGAGCCAATGTCACCCCAGGAGTGACAGTTGATCGTATAATTTATAATGCGGGTGAGCACCCGAGGAGTGATAATATTCCTCCAGTTACTACACTGCCTGACTCTACTACAACTGATCAGATCGCACCTGTCCCTACACCTACTGAAGGTGCAACAGTCCCTCCAACTGATATACCAGTTCCAGCTTCCGATTCTGGTGTTTCTGATATTGATCTTAGGGGAGCCATACAGATGTTAGCTCAAATAGTGGCTTCCCAGACCCAGAGGTCAAATGTTGCACCCACTTCTTCCAGTCAGCCAGGGGATTCTACTCGTTCCAGGGTGAACAGGTTTCTCCAGTTGGATCCTCCAGTGTTCATGGGTAATAACCTAGAGGAAGATCCCTAGGATTTCATTGATGAGATGCACAAGACTCTCAGAGTTATGCGTGCTACTGAAACAGAGGCAGTGGAATTGGCCTCCTACCACCTGAAAGAGGTGTCATATTCTTGGTCTGAACTATAGGAGGAGTCCCACGAAGAAGGGAGCCCTCCGACGAGGTGGAGTGAGTTTGCTGATGCCTTCATTGACCATTTCTTGCCTGCCGAGACTAAGGCAGCCCGTGCTGCTGAGTTTGAGAACTTGAGGCAAGGTAGCCTGAGTGTGTGGGATTACCATATGAGATCCACGTACCTGTCTAAATATGCTATTTACATGCTGCACACTATGGAGGCTAAAGTTCGCCGATTTGTGCAGGGCCTTAGTCCCTTGGTAATTAATGAGGCCACTACAGCAGCCTTGAATTCTTATATGAACTATGGAAAGATGGTGGCATTCGCTCAAGCCACAGAGACCCAAAAATTAAGGAACATAATGGAGCGAGAGGGTAGTAATAAGGCCCGGTCTACGGGCAACTTTGGTGGTTCTTCAGGTGGTGGCAAGTCAACATTCAGAGGAGGGTCGTCAGGGCAATCACAGTCCTTTGCTCAGTCTTCGACTAGTGCACCGCCATCAGGGCCTAGTCAGCAGCAGCAGTGGAACCGTTTCAGGCCCAGTCAGGGCAACAGGGGATCCAATCAGCAGGGTCATCATGGTGGTAGATTCCAGCAGCAGAGGAAGCCCCCATGCCCTAGGTGTGGAAAGATGCACCTAGGAATATGCTACATGGACTTACCCATATGCTACGGATGCGGATTGAGGGGTCACATTCAGAGGGATTGTCATTCGTCCTGCCAGGGTGTGGGCAGGGGCATGGCACAACCATCCAGTTCTGCAGCTACTACATCCGCAACACCTCCTCCAGCTCGAGGCACTCCAACACCCGCAGGGCGTGGTGCAGCTAGGGGTGGAGCATAGAGTTCGAGAGGATCCGACTGTTTCTATGCTATGAGGGGTCGCCAGAATTCAGAGGCTTCTCCAGATATTGTCACAGGTATATTGACTGTCCAATCTCATGAAGTATATGCTCTTATTGATCCTGGTTCCACTTTGTCATATGTCACACCTTATGTTGCTATGGAATTTGGGATAGAACCAGAACATCTTTATGAGCCATTCTCTGTATCTACTCCGGTTGGTGAGTCTATTTTAGCCACGCGGGTTTATAAGGATTGTGTTGTTACATTGCATGGTTGGGACACCATTTCCGATCTTATTGAATTGAGAATGGTCGATTTTGATGTGATAATGGGGATGGATTGGCTTTATTCTTGTTTTGCCAAGCTTGATTGCCGAACCAGAACTGTTAGGTTCGAATTTCCAAATGAGCCAGTTATTGAGTGGAAGGGTGATGATGTAGTGCCGAAGGGTAGGTTTATTTCTTAGCTAAAGGCCACGAAAATGATCAACAA
Source organism: Nicotiana tabacum (assembly GCF_000715075.1). Taxonomy (NCBI): domain Eukaryota; kingdom Viridiplantae; phylum Streptophyta; class Magnoliopsida; order Solanales; family Solanaceae; genus Nicotiana; species Nicotiana tabacum. Next base: position 11,483,784 of record NC_134097.1, on the reverse strand, counting down.
GGGATGTATTTACCATTTGGTCCAGGTTACGGACACCGATGCTGAGGCACCTACACTTGAGTCTGTGCCTGTTGTGAATGAATTTCCGGGAGTCTTTCCGGATGAACTCCCTGGGATCCCACCAGACAGGGAGATTGATTTTGGGAATGATGTGATGCCAGACACGCATCCTATATCTATTCCACCCTACAGAATGGAACTGGTAGAACTGAAGGAGCTAAAGGAATAATTGAGAGATTTGTTAGAAAAGGGTTTTATCCGGCCAAGTGTGTCGCCTTGAGGCGCACCGGTCCTTTTTGTGAGAAAGAAAGATGGGTCACTGAGAATGTGTATTGACTATCAGCAGCTTAATAAGGTAACAATCAAAGATAAGTACCCACTGCCAAGGATAGATGACTTGTTTGATCAATTGCAAGGTTCCAGTTACTTCTCCAAAATCGATTTACGATCCGGGTATCACCAATTGAAGATCAGGGAGCGGGATATTCCAAAAACAGCTTTTAGAACCCGGTATGGGCATTTTGAGTTTCTAGTAATGTCTTTTGGGCTAACAAATGCTCCAGCAGCCTTCATGGATCTTATGAATCGCATTTTTAAGCCATTCCTTGACTCCTTTGTGATAGTGTTCGTTGAGGATATTCTTGTATATTCACGAAGTCAGGAGGACCATGCTGACCATCTTAGGGTAGTTCTGCAAACCCTACATCAGCACCAGTTATATGCAAAATTTTCAAAGTGTGAATTTTGCCTTGAATCAGTCATATTCTTGGGTCATGTAGTTTCTAGTGAGGGAATTAAGGTTGATCCTCAGAAAATTTCAGCTGTGAAGAATTGGCCGAGGCCTAAAACTCCAACAAAGATTCGCAGTTTCTTAGGCTTAGCTGGATATTACATAAAGTTTTGGGAGGGGTTTTCTACTCTTGCCTCTCCATTGACTAAATTGATGCCGAAGGCAATTAAGTTCCAATGGTCAGATGCTTGTGAAAAGAGTTTCCAGGAATTGAAAGCAAGATTGACTATGGCACCAGTGTTGACTCTACCAGAGGGTATAGATAGATTTATGGTATATTGTGATACTTCAAGAATCGGGCTTAGATGTGTATTAATACAACATGGGAAGGTGATAGCTTATGCTTCTAGGCAACTAAAGAATCATGAAAAGAACTATCCAACACATGATTTAGAACTTGCGGCGGTGGTATTTTCACTGAACATTTGGCGTCATTATTTATATGGGGGTCCATGTGGATATATTCACGGACCATAAGAGCCTTCAATATATTTTCAAACAGAAGGAATTGAATCTGAGGCAGAGAAGATGGCTTGAATTACTCAAGGATTATGACATTGATATTTTATACCATCCGGGGAAGGCTAATGTTGTGGCGGATGCTCTTAGCCAAAAATCTACGGGTATCTTAGCACACTTGGAGGCATGTTAAAGGCCATTGGCCAAAGAAGTTCACCTATTGGCTAGTTTGGGAGTTTGTCTTGCGAACTCTAGTGAAGGAGGGGTAATTGTACAAAATAGGACTGAATCATCGCTTGTTGTGGAAGTCATAGAGAAGCAATATAACGATCCATTGTTGGTGAAATTAAAAGAGGGGATTCATAAACATAAGACCATGGCCTTTTCTCTTAGCATGAATGATGGGACACTAAGGTACCAAGGGCGACTCTGTGTTCCAAATGTGGATGGTCTCCGGGGAAGAATTATGATTGAAGCTCACACTTCTAGGTATTCTGTGCATCCAGGTTCTACAAAAATGTATCATAATCTTAAGGAAGTATATTAGTGGAATGATATGAAGAGGAATATGACAGACTTTGTGGTAAGATGTCCGAATTGTCAGCAAGTGAAGACCGAATACCAAAGGCCTGGTAGGTTGGCACAAAACATAGAAATTCCAATGTGGAAGTGGGAAATGATTAATATGGACTTTGTGATAGGATTACCGCGCACTTTGCGCAAGTTTGACTCAATTTGGGTAATTGTGGATCGGCTCATGAAGTCATCACACTTTTTGCCGGTTAAGTCTACCGACACAGCAGAGCAGTATGCTCAGCTGTATATCAAAGAAATAGTCAGGTTGCATGGCACCCCAGTTTCCATCATTTCTGATCGGGGGCATAATTCACTGCTAATTTTTGAAAGAAATTTCAGCAAGGTTTGGGTACTCAGGTGAATCTTAGTACAGTCTTTCACCTGCAAACTGACGGGCAGACAAAGCGGACTATTCAGACGCTTGAGGATATGTTGCATGCTTGCGTTCTAGAATTCAAAGGTAGTTGGGATGATCATTTACCACTCATAAAATTTGCCTACAACAATAGCTATCACGCTAGCATTCAAATGGCACCGTTCGAGGCTTTATATGGTAGGAGATGTTGATCTCCCATTGGGTGGTTCGAAATTGGGGAAGTAGAGTTGATAGGGCCAGACCTCATGCATCAGGCCATGGAAAAAGTTAAAATCATTAAGGAGCGATTGAAGACTGCTCAGAGTCGTCAGAAATCCTATTCGGATGTTCGTCATAGGGATTTGGAGTTCAAAGAAGATGATTAGGTATTCTTGAAAGTTTCCCCCATGAAAGGGGTAATGCGATTTGGTAAGAAAGGTAAATTGAGTCCGAGGTATGTCGGACCGTACAAAATCATTCAGAGGATCAGTGAGGTGGCGTACAAGGTTGAGCTACCACCTGAGATGTCATTAGTACACCCGGTGTTTCATGTGTCTATGTTGAAGAAAGTATTTGGAGATCCGACACTCATTGTTCCGGTTGAGACCATTGAGGTAAATGAGAAATTGACTTACGAAGAGATTCCGGTTTCTATTATTGATCAGCAAGTCCAAAAATTGAGAAATAAAGAAATTACCTCCGTGAAAGTGTTGTGGCAAAACCAACAGGTTGAAGAGGCTACTTGGGAGACCGAGGAAGAAATGAAGAAAAAGTATCCTTATTTGTTTGAATGACCATGTATTTAAAATTGTGATCTAGGAAAATATTATAAGACTTACTTTTTATGAATTTTATATCATGTGAACAATTGGCATTAAGGGTGTTTCTTTCTGGATATATATTGCTTATGAGACCACATTTGGTGTTGTGTTGTATTATATTATGTCGTTGGAATACGTATATGTTGTTAGGATGTGTTTTTGGGGCTCTCTGACAGGTGGATAGGCCTTGTTACAAGGGAAACTCTGGCGAAATGTTTGGAGATTTTGGGAGTTAGTCAAATTTGGGGTTGCTCGAATGTGGTATGAAACAAACTGAGTTGTATAAGATGATAATGACGGATTTTTACCCTCATTTGAGGATGAATGATCCTAAGCGGGGGAGAATGTAACACCCCAGAAAATTTTGAAGTACTTAAGTGTAAAGTCCGGTAAAGTTTGCAGAGAAAATAATGTTTCATGGTGCCGGACTAGGCTTACGTGCTCGGACTTTATGCATTGAACAATGCACCGGGAAGTAAAGGAAAATTTTTGGCAAAAAAGTGTATTTCTGCGGTCCATTATGCACCGCAGAACTACTCTGCGGACCGCATAATGGCCGCAGAGTGAGGCAATTAATTAGGTCAGTTGGAAGCAACTATGCGGTCGACTATGCGACCACATAACTGTTATGCGGTGCATTATGCGACCGCATAACAGTTATGCGGACCGCATAGTGACCGCATACACAGTCAGTTCTTTTGTCTATTTTGTAACCAATTATGCAACCGATATGCGGTCCGCATATCGGTTATGCGATCGCATACCTTGTTCCGAAACTCTATTTTTGGGTTTTTAAAACACGACCCTATTTCGTTAAATACACTCTTTGGGTCATTTTTGAGCTATTATCTGATATTTTAGAGTGAGAGAGGGTGCCCTAGAGTGAGAAGATGTTCTCTAATATTTGTCCTTCAATTCTTGCCCAAGTTTTGAAAGATTAAGAAGGGAAAACACACTAGGTCTTCATCCTAGAGGTAAGATTCTATACCCTAACCCTCACTTTCGAATTTTGTGTAGAACTGGATAATTAGCAAGATAATTTCTAGGAATTAGGGTTGTTTATTTACATGCATGTGTTATCAAAGGGTGTAGGAAGACTATTGAGCTAAAAATGGTAAAGATTGGGTTGTGGGATGATGGAATTCTCCATAAAAGGGACCTTGGAACCTTAATGCACACTTAGTGTTTGATAAAATGCTCAAATGAGCTCGAACCATGATCACCTTCCTAATTTTGATTCAATTTTTATATTTCTATAATAGACTGAAGTTGCTAAGAATTCCAGAACATTTAGAGTGTAAGGAAGCTTAAGTGAGGTATGTTGGATAAACTCTTCTCTTAGAATTGAATCCCACGATATTCATATAAATTATGTAAGTCCCGAGTGATTCATTATGAAATTGGCTATTTCGAGTAATATTGGGTTGAAAGATATATGTTCAACAAGCATCCAAAATGCTCTATTCATGTTATGTTACCAATTGAGGATGTGTTAAAATATGGGTTGTACATCAATAATGTTTCGACTTTAAGTCAAGTTCAAATGAAGGCTATTATGCCAAATTTTGTGAAATATCTCTATGTGCATTAGACTCTAAATTTCTCACGTGTGTACTACACACTTTGATTTGAATTGTGTTTGTTGTTGATGATGAGGATGATATTTGAAATTAATATAGTGAGCATGAAATACTGAACATGGCCAACGTGCCAAGAATGATCTTATAATTATGGTCACTAGTGCCAATGAAATGAAAAGATGTGAAAGTATTATGAAATGCGATGATTGATATAAAAAAAGGTTGATGTCTCAAATAAGACATCCCAGCCGATCGGGTCGTGATCGGACACAATGTCGCACACATGGTGGTGATTGTGCTGGAAATTGTAATTGAAATTGTGATTATGGTCGATGTCCCTAATGGATAGCCTAGCCGATCGGGTCGTGATCGGACTCCATATTAAAGATGGTGTTATTGATATTGAGAGAAATTGTGGTTGATGTCTCTAATGGGATAGCCTAGCCGATCGGGTCGTGATCGGACTCCGTGCTAAGAGTGCGGTGGTACTGGTTTTGTGAATAATGGTATGGTGAATAATGGTATTGGTATGGTGAATAATGGTATTTGTATTGTGGACAATGGTATATCGATAGTAACAATCTCCCAATGTGAGATATGAAAATTAATTTGAACACTGTCTTGATCCTAAATTGAGGTTTGATGTTAATTAAGGCTTTCATTGATATTCTGATAATCTTATTTGTATTATTTGTCATTCTATTGAGATGGTGTTTAGTTATACGTACTAGTGCTATTCGACAGTACTTACGTCCCTTTTGCTGGGGGTGCTGCATCTTTCAATGGATGCACGTGGTTCCACAGCAGGAGATATTGGTCAGTGATAGCAGTGCACCTTCTTCCCAGCTGACTTGGTGAGCCCCACTTCATTCCGGGGTCATGAATCTTTTGTACTTTATGTATTCTGTTTGAGGTATAGCCGGGGCCTTGTTGCCGGCATTATCATTGTACTCTTCTTTATCTATAGAGGCTCCGTAGACATAGTGTGGGTTGTGTATTGGTGCTGGGAAAGACAAACTATGCTATGTTGTGGTTGTATTACTTGTCCATTTGAGACTTTAAAAATGGTGAAACTTATGGTAAGAAATTGGTAATTGCAGACATGACCACTTTATTGTTTAATTAAGAAAAACATATATTCTCTTTATTCATGAATGAGTTTGGGTAGAAGGAATCTAACAGGCTTGCTTGGTCGGGTTCACTCGGTTGAGCGCTGGTCGCGCTCCTCGGTTTTGGGGCGTGACAGTCATACTACACTTTTGCATATTTTTGTGTCGATCCAAGTACTTCGGAGTCTATGGATTGTTAGATAGCAGATTAGATATTGCTGTGGAGACTTCAAGGTCATTTTGAGAATTAATTTTTTGTTCGATGGTTTAAAGTATCAAGCAGCATCATATTGTATATCATGACTTGTGTGTATGGCCGGATTCGATTTTCGGATGATTCGGGATTGATTTGGAAGAATGATTCTTGTTTTAGAAGCTTAAGTGGCAAGAGTTGACCAGAGCTTGACTTTTTTGTAGACGACTACGGACTTGTGTTTTGATGATTCTAATAGCTTCGTATGGTGATTTTGGACTTAAGCGTATGTCTGGATTTGGATTTGGAGGTTCGTAGGTTGATTTGATGCATTTTGGCAAAAGTTAGAAAGTTGAAGGTTTGGAAGGTTGAGAGTTTGATCGAGAGTTGACTTTATTAATATCGGGTTTGGATTTCGATTTCGAGAGTTGGTATAGCTCTGTTGTGTCATTTGGGATTTGCATGCAAAATTTGAAGTCATTTCGAGTTGATTTGAAATGATTCGGCACGAGTTGTAGAAGTTAAAAGTTTATTAAGTTCGATTTGAGGTACAATTCATAGTTTTGATGTTGTTTGATATGCTTTGAGGCCTCGAGTTGTCCGTGTTATTGTTTGGGACTTATTGATATGTTTAGATGGGGTCCCGAGGGGCTCGGGTGAGTTTCGTATTGGTTTGGGTTGTGTTGCGCTCGTTTTTTATGTTTCGACGTCGTTTCATCAAGCATAAATGATACCACATTAATCAAATCAACTCCAATTTTTGTTTTTATTGAAACATTAGATCTATATTGTAATTATGGAGTCATAGCAAAAACAATCGTCGAATTTAGACATTGTATGAGGAAGTTATGCTCATTTTAGTGTCGGAGAAGAGAGCTGGTATTGGTAATGCGAAGTTGGGTCTGCATATGCGACCCCGCAGGTGCAAAAAATGGTCCACAAAAGCATAAATGACAGCTGAAAATGCGCATGTGCGGCCTTTTGGGCGCAAAAGCAGAAATGCATGTGTATAAAAAATCAGACTACGTTCTTTTGGTATTTTAAGCATATCTTGATTTCTAGAGTTCCGATTGATGTGATTTTTGCGGCATTCTTCTCGTATTTTCATGGGTGTCAGTATATAATCTTAATTTTTGTATTGTAACATCATTCAAGTAGTTTATTTGGTAATTAATCCATGTTTTGATTGGAGAATTGGGGTTTTTTTATCAAAATCTTTTCTATAAAGAATAATTAGGATTTGAACATCGATTCGGAGTCGCAATTGGATGAAGTTAATATGGTTGGACTCATAATTGAATGGTTGTTCTGATTTTGTAAATTTTATCGGGTTTTGAGGTGCGGGCCTAAGGTTGACCTTTTGTAATGACCAGACTAGTCGTTTTGAGGATTAACGTCCCGTTAGATGGCTTACGGTCTCGAACAGCTTCGTATTATATGTTATGACATGTCTGTACGGTCGATTTAGGATTTCGGATAATTCGGGATATATTTGGAAGAAGGATTCTTGTTTTTGAAGCTTAAACGGTAAGAGTTCATCGGGGTTTGACTTTTGTGTAGACGACTCTGAAATGGCATTTTGATGATTCTAATAACATCATATGGTTATTTTGGACTTAGGCATGCATCTGGATTTGGATTTTGAGTGTCGTAGGATAATTTGAAGTATTTTGGCAAAAATTGGAAAGTTGATGTTTTGGAAGGTTGAGAGGTATGACCGGGAGTTGACTTGGTTGATATCGGGCTTGGATTGTGATTCCGAGATTTGAATTAGCTCTGTTACGTCATTTGAGACTTGCATGAAAACTTTTATGTCATTCCGGGTTGATTTGATATGTTTCGGCTTGAGTTTTGGAAGTTGGAAGATTTGGAACTTCGTAAGTTCGATTCGAGGTGCAATTAGTAGTTTTCACGTTGTTTGATGTGATTCGAGATCTCGAGCAGGTCCACATTTAATTATGAAACTTGTTGGTATGTTTCGACAGGGTCCCGGGGGCCTCGGGTGTGTTTCCTCCTCTTTTGGAATGTTATTGCTGGTGTCTAATGTCCTTCTATGCGATCGTGTAGGTACAGTCGCGATCGTGAAGGCTGCTTTGGTGACTGGTCCTTTTTTCTCTTCGCTTTCGCATGACTATGTCCGCGATCGCGTGCGTATGGGAATTGCTACTTCGCAATCGCATTTGATCATCTGCGTTCACTTGGTGCCTTTTTGGGGCAGTGATATTTCTTCATCGCGGTCGCACCCGTTCGCTCGCGATCGCGAAATGTATTATTTTTCTTCTTCGCGATCACATACAACTCTTCGCGGTCACGATTCATGCTACCTGGGCAGCATGATATAATTTCCAAAATTGAGGGTTTTGTCCATTTTTCATCTTTAGAGCTAGAGGCCTCGGATTTGGGCGATGTTTGAAGGGTTCTTCAAGTGTTTGATTGGGGTAAGTGTTATTTATCCAAAATTGATTATATTTCATAATTTCATAATTGTTTTCATCATTAAATTAGTGAATTGAATGGAAGAAAATGGGAATTTTGTAAAATCGTTCAAAAATGTAAAATGAGGATTTAAAGGGCAATTTGATATCAGAATTTGATACTTTTGGTATGGTTGGACTCGTATCGAAATGGGTGTTCGGGTTTTGTGAATTTTATCAGTTTCGAGGTGCGGGCCGGGGGGGGTGACTTTTGGGTTGACTTTTTAGTTTTAATTAAAGATCGAAGATTTATTATCCGGAATTATTTCCTATGAGTTTTATTTATGATTTGAAGTTATTTTGGCTGGATTTGAGCCGTCCGGAGGTTGTTTCACTCGAGAAGGTCATTTTAGAGTATTTGTCTAGCTTCTTTGAGTTAAGTATCTTGCCTAACTTTGTGTGGGGGGAACTACCCCTTAGGATTTGAGTCAATTGTGCTAATTGTGTCATGTAAAGGTCGTGTACGCGTGGTGACGAGTACGTATTCGGGCTTAATTGTCGAAATTGACCATTTAGGGCTCTTGGGTTCTTATGTTCATTAGATATGACGTTATTTTGTCATGTTAAATCCTCCATTTACTAAATTCACCTTTACGTGTCTTATTTGGAATTAATTGATTCATGTTCTACCCTTATTGCGAATTAAATTCTTATGTGCCTTGATTGAAGTTGTTGCCTCTTCTATTTCCATGCTATCTCTTCCTTAATTGCTTAACCTTAATTGGCGTTATTATTATCTCTTCCGAAATTGCTTAACCGTAATTGAAGTTATTATTATTTCTTCCGTAATTGCTTAACCTTAATTGAAGTTATTTTTATTTCTTCTGTAATTTCTTAACCTTATATGAAGTCATTATTATTTCTTCCGTAATTACTTAGCCTTAATTAAAGTTTTGTTATCCCGTTTATTGCTGACATATTCTTATATGGGGTCATTGATTCATGCTATCTCTTTTATCATTGAATTGCACTTTTGTAGAATCATTGTTACACATTATCTCTTCCTTATTGAGCTATTCTTGTTGAGACCATTATTCCCTACCATGTCTTTCTTTGTGAGCTCGTTCTTCCTTTTCTTTGTGTTCTGAAGTTCTTGCGTTGGTTTACTTGCCGTACTCTTGTGTTATCGTTGTTGTTGTACTCAGTGTTGTTGAACCGAGGGCTATGCGTGGTTGTCGTATCAAAAATGTGTTGAGGAAATGATGTGGCATATGTGCACATGTTGTAAAATTCATTTTATTGTGTTGTTATGTTTTGGCACACGTGGTATTGTTGAAAGGATTATCGGGATGTTCGCACCTGAGTTGTCCGTGTTGTTGTTATTATTGATATTTGCACATGCGGCGTGACAAGGCGGGCTATATATGCGGGTTTGCGCATGTGGCGAGACAAGGCAAGAATATTATTGTGCGCGTGCAGCGAGACAATTCGGGCATTTACTTTATTATTGCGCACGTGGCGAGACAAGGTGTGATATGTCGGGGAATGACTTGTGATGACTTGTGATGGAATGGGGGTATTGTTATTATTGATATTTGTGTAGTGGTGTGCCTACGTTGTGTGAGTTATACCGTGTACATTTTGGGGTGATCGTTTCTTATGTGTCATTCATAGTCGCTACTCTTACTTGTTGACTTGAATTGTGGTAGAACACTTGTACAAGCATGCACGCAAATAAATCACCCATATCGGTTTAAGAAGATAAATCCTGATGTTATTGATCATCTGCATGTCCTCCCGTGTACTTGCCTTCTGTGTGAGAGTTATCATGTTGGCACGTGAGTTATCCGTGCAGTCATGAGTCATGGTTATTGTTGGCATGTGATTGGTCCGTGCAGATATTAGATATTGTCACTCTCTTGGCACGTGAGTCGTCCGTGCGGTTATGAATTGCAATGTGGGTAAAAGATGCCAAATGATTAGGGTTCATGAATTGAGACCCGTGATTTGTGATAATGAGGTTTGGTACCTCGTGGAAATTCTTGAATAAATTTGGTGTAAAAGCGGTTGTTGTTATTGAGTTGTTACTTATTTTCCTTAATTTGGTTTTACTGGACTTAGACTGTGTTCAGCTTACTCTGTAGCATTATTACCTATTGGTTCTTCTTGCTAATTGTTGTTTCTAGTGTTTCATTGCTAGTATTATTTTGTCTTCCTTACCATGCTTAGCTTTATATTAACATTCTTTCCCCATTAGTTCACCTTCATACCTGATCAGGTTGTTTAGTCCAGTAGGTGTCTTGACTGTCCCTCGTCACCACTCTACCGAGGTTAGTCTTGATACTTAGTGGGTACCGCCATGGTATACTCATGCTACGCTTCCTGCACATTTTTGTGTTGATCCAGGTATTTCGGAGTTAGTTGATCAATAGCTAGTTGTTCGAGTTTTGCTGTAGAGACTCAAGGTAAACCTACCATCGTGTTCGTAGGTCTCAGAGTCACCTTATGATATTATATCTGTACTATTTATTTCTATTCCAAAACAGTTGTATATAGGGATTGTTCTCGCAAACTTAGTAGAGTTTCTGACTTGTACTATTGATTTTGGGATATTTGGCTTGTATGGAAATTTCCATATCGAAATTCATAGTTGTTCGTTAAATTATGCCATTATTTCTATAAATGTTAGGCTTACCTAGCCCTAAAGACTAGGTGCCATCACGACATCCTATGGAGGGAAATCAGGGTCGTGACAAGTTGGTATCAGAGCTCTAAGTTCATAGGTGTGATGAGTCATAAGCGAGTTTGGTACAAAGTCGTCTGTACTTATCTTCGAGAGGCTACAGAACTATTAGGATAGTTTCACTTCATTCATTCCTATCGTGCAGATATTTTTATCTCGGAGTTTGAGCCTTTGTCATTCTATTCTCTCACAGATGATGAGGACATGAGTTGTTGTTACTGATGATGCTGCCACTAGAGCCGGTGTTGCTAGAGGCAGAGGCAAGTGCTAAGGAGGAGCGTGTACTAAAGCTAAAGCACCTGTTAGAGCAGTAGTTAAGGAGCCTCTAGTAGCTCCTGTTGGGGGACAGGCACCGGAGGCGCCTGTTGTTTCCCCCGGACTTTAGGAGATTTTAGAACAGTTCCTGAGCATGTTTGGTACATTGTCTCAGGCAGGATTGATTCCGATTGCACCAGCTACTTCACAGACCGGTGGAGGATCTCAAAATCTCGCCACCCGTACTGCAGAGCAGCAAGTCCACATTGTCAGTGGTTTGGCTTTAGAGGATGCACATCGTTTTCTAGAGGAGTTCCACCATATTCTCCGCACTATGGGTATTGTAGAGACAAGTGGGGTTGCTTTTACCATGTTCCATCTTAAGGGAGTGACATATCAATGGTGACGAGCATACAAGTTGGATAGCCCGGCCGATACAGCTTCATTTTAATTAACTCAGTTTTCAGAGATGTTCTTGAGAGTGTTAGTCCCTCAGACCCTTTAGGATGCATAGCGCGTGGAGTTTGAGCAGTTGCGTCGGGGCACTATGTCAGTGTTAGAGTATGCTGTTAGATTCAGTGATTTGTCCCGACATGCACCTGCTTTGGTTTCTACAGTTAGAGAGCGAGCTGCAGGTTCATTGAGGGGCTCTGTCATGATTTTTGGTTCAACGTGGCTCGGGAATTAGAGTCGGATGTTCCAATTCAGCAGGTGGGAGAGATCGCTCGCAGATTAGAGGGCATGTGGGATCATGAAGGAGAGGTCAGGGAGGCTAAGAGGCCTCATAGACCGGAGATATTTACAGGTCCTTATTTTGGAGGAAGGGTACGGCATGGTAGAGGCTTTGTGGGTCAGCAAGTTCAGTTTGCATTTCAGGCTTCGCACGGTGTTTTAGGTACCCATGGGTCTCAGGGTACCCGTACCAGACAACTTCCACAGTCACGCCAGTGGAGAGGTTGCATTGAGTGTGGATATACCAGCCATATGGTGAGAGATTGTCCCAGACTCCATACAGATGTGTCACAGCAGCGTATTCATGCTATAAGTTCTGCTCCAGTTGCTGATATCCCTGCACCGCCAGCTTGGGGGAGGCCCGGCACGTTGATGTGCTTTTTATGGTAGGGTTGAGGTCGTTGCACCAGATGATGTTGTACAGGTATGGTTTCGATTGTTATAGAGGAACGTCATTCTTATTTTGATTTGGTTCTACTTATCGGGGTGAATCCTCTTATTTTGCTTCACATATGGGTGAGTTTCGTGATTTTGTACTTTGCTTATGTGGTTACCCTTGTTGGGAGATTCTATAGTGGTGGCCGTGACTATCATTTTTTTTGTTCATTATTGAGATCTATGAGACTAGAAGTGACTTTCTGTTACCCATCACAGTAGGTTTTGAAGTGATTTTTGGGTGGTTTGTTATGATTTGTGATTTAGATGCTCTACAGGTGTGGGGCCCGGTATATTTTGTGATTTTGTTATAGAAATTGAATTAGTAGAAGGTTTCGGTTGGTATGATGCACAAGCTACTTGTGATTCAGAGCTGAGGATTGCATCCTCGCTTCTTCATGTGATTTGATATGTTTGAACCGGGCTACGGGCCGTAGTGGAGTTATATTAGGATGAGATCCTTGTGATTCGTTCATATACTTTAATGCTCCATTATGGAATTTATTTATAGTATGCTACTGATAGGGAGTTGTGCCTGTCGGGCTTGTTTGATAGTTCTTTCATGTGTTCCCTCATATATTCAATCATATTTGTGCTATACTTATTGGGTTTTAGCTTGCAAGGTGTGTGCCCAGGTGGCGTTTGATGTGACATGTTGATTTGGTTGAATAGTAATGAGATCTTCATGTTTCTTGCATCGTTGTCACTGTTGTGAAGGTTTGGAGTAGGGTTCTAGCGGATATGAGGTTAATTACCGATGTTGGATTTGATTATGGGCAGCTATTGTGATTGGAGATGTTGTTATGGGCATATGTGTAATGTGTTACGTCATGTGGTTGTACCTGGTGGGTGTAGGCATGAGTTGTTCCAGCTGGTTGAGGCTGATACCGTATGTTGATATAGGAATCGGGTCTGTTAGAAATGATCGGATGTTGTGAAATTTGATTCTAAGGCTTATTGGTATTGGTGGAAGGAATACATTTCAGTTGGGATGGTGTCATCCGGGCCTATGTGGATTGGGGTGACGTGAGATCACCCGCGAGTATATGTATGGTGAGTACATTCAGTGATTTGAGGACTTCGGAACGATTCTTGGCAAGTTCGAGGACGAATGTTTGTTTAATAGGGGGAGAATGTAACGATCCAACTAGTCGTTTTGAGGATTAGCACCTTGTTCGGTGGCTTAAGGTCTCGAGCCACTTCGTATTATGTGCTATGACGTGCATGCGCGGTCAGGTCGGATTTCGGATAATCGGGATTGATTTGGAATAAGGATTCTTGTTCTAGAAGCTTAAGCGGTAAGAGTTAGCTGGGGTTTGACTTTTGTGTAGACGACTCCGAAATGCCATTTTGATGACCCCAATAGCTTTGTATGGTGATTTTGAATTTAAGCGTGCGTCCGGATTTGGATTTGGAGGGCCGTAGGATAATTTGAAGCATTTTGGCGAAAATTGGAAAGTTGAAGTTTTAGAAGGTTGAGAAATTTGACCAGGAGTTGATGTCACAACCCAAAACCACGTGACCGGTACCCGACACACTACCCTATCCGAGCGAACCAAACCATGTGATGTACCCAAATCATATGCATGAAAACTAATTTAATTGCGGAATCTCCTTGAAAATCATATATATTTTCAAGTTAAATGATAAAATATTTTCCAATTCAAAATCACACATTACATCTTTCATGATAATAACAATGAGACTAAGTAAAATAAATATACTTTTATGTATGTCGTGTATAACCCCGTTACTACAACCTTTCATAATTATCTATGGAGCCTCTATACCAAAGAATAGAACCAACACTTGGAGTAATTCTAACAAAATAAAATAAAAAAGAATATGATAGCTACCACGAAATAAAAATGGTGCTTCATAATACCTCGGAAAGAGAGTCATCCTAGCCTGACCGCATGCCACGTATCATACATTATCCTGAAACATGTAAAGTAAGTAGGGCCCTGGACGGGGCCCTTAAGGGTTGAGTACACCACAACGGTACTCAATAAGTGTCATAGACTCTCTCTAACTTAAGTTCTTGGGACAAACTTTATAAAAATAATGCACCAATATTTGATATAAAATGATAAGAAATTTTATCAATTCATGACCCTTGTTATTTTAAATAGCAACCAAGTGAAACATAACTCACAATATAAACTTTTAAAACCTTTACATCAATCCAAGATTTTGGATAAAATCATACAAAATCATTCAATTTGCTTTAAGTCACCGAAATCACTTTTGGCTCCTTAAGCCTAAACATAAGAAAATTCATTCTTACCTTTCACTGGGAGTACTATACCATCACCGACATAAGAAGGTCAACTAGGTTATGTACCTAACGGCAAGTATCATATACCCTACTTTCTCAGGTCGTCTTATCGTAGTGCCGCACGAATCGACTCATTCATGCTAATAATAGCACAAAATAGTACTCTCTCGAGGGAGATCACTCTGTCGTAGTCTATACCACAAAGTAGCCATCTAAACCTACACTGGCACGTGTAATTTCATGATAATGAACACGATATATCCGAAGCCAATCTTGGTGAACACAAGTAACTCCCAAAATATTTAATACTTCAAAAATAGATTCATAGCATAGTAGCCTCAAATGAGCTATTTTTATCAAATCATAGCATTTATAGAAAATCTAAATCATTTGAACAAAATTAAAATAAATAACCTTTTACATGCTAAAGCCTTTAGCAATTTAACATCCATCTTTAAAAGATACCACAAGTGCTATTTTGTTCGTCAATTTCCAAAAGAAATACTTTCCACGAAAACTTATCTTTAGAAATCAAATATGTATACTCTTGTAAATACGTAAGTTTTGATAAAAACTTATAACATTTACCTTGAGTGTCATTTTGCCAACAAGATTTAAAATAAAATTTTATAAAATAGCATGACACTACATATGCAACATAATATTTTAATATATGGAGACATCCGTACTTAATTGTCCCCACAAGCACGAAAGTATATTTTCAAACAACTTAAGTATTAACTCGAAACATGCTTTTAGAGAAAGTCCCTCAAGAAGAGTAAGTTTTAATCAACTTACCTCGCTTTCTCTTTATTAATATTCACAAGCTTCCAATCCTCCTCCATCATTTCAATATTGATTAAAATGTTCAACATCACCAACAAGTTGATATCTACAATTAGATATCCTAATTACATCAGAATATGACCTAAGATATTGATCAACATCCATATATGACTCATACGTTGGCTACAAACCTCCAACAACTCAAATCGCCAAATAGTTTTACATGCTAGACCATTCAACTTCATTCTTATGTTTTAATGCCTATTCGAAGTTATTAATAATACTGCATCAATTGTCCATTGTTACCAAGTTACTATTCATCGTCTTCCATAATCAACACTTGTAAAATATATAATTTGGGTGATTACTTAGTTTATCACTTTCATCTTTTGCTAACAAATAATTCCATAGGTTCATTGTATTCATAAATTTAATCGCCAAGATCACTATTCATCTTCTCTCTTATTTTCTCGAAAGTACTATTCATGCCATGAACTAGAGTTTTATAATCCAATCTTTCCACCATTAAAACTTGTAACAAATGCTTTAAATACTTCTAACTACTCATAATAAACGAGTTTGAAGCATTGGAATTACCTCTAGTAGATCAATCTTGAAAAATCACAACTTTGGTGATTTTTGTGTTCTTGAGGATTTGATGAAGAAATCTAGTATTTGGATGTAATATGATGTTAGAACTCATGTATATTGAGTAAGAATCAACCCAAAATATCATTAACAGCTTACCTTAGTTGATTGGACTTGATTTGAGCTCAAAATCGTCTCTTCACCATCAAGAACCCTAACCCCCAATACCCAAAATACTCTCTTCCCCCGACCTTGTATTTATAGGCCCAGATTTTTTGGTTTCGGATGCGGCCCTGGATGTTTTACATCCCCACTTCACTCCTCTTTGAAGCTCGGATGCAGACCTGGACGCTATGGCAGCACTTCACTGCCAGCCTTTCTTTCGGACGCGGCCCCGGATGCTTCGCATCCGCAGACTCATCTGCCAGCCTTTGGTAATTTAGTCATAACTTCTTGTAGGAATATCCAAATGATAAATGGTTTGAAGCGTTGGAAACTATACTCGAAGATCTTTAATTTGATAGGTTGTACTTAATATAAACCTTTATATATGTGTAGATATACGCATCCGAAATTTGGTATTGTGCGTACTTATTTGTAACTTTAGTCTATCATGTAATTTCCAACTTGACTTGGACTTAGGGCTATTCTTAGACACCACATCACTTATAATATGGCTCGTATACTATTATCATATCTAGTTGATATCCATCATATTAATAGTCCTCGTCTGCACATAAAATAATATAATTAGCGCACATCAACTTTCTTAATAGCGCTTAAGTACTTCGAAATTTTTCGGGGTGCTACAATTAACTTGGTTGATATCGGGCTTGGATTGCAATTCCGAGAGTTGGATTAACTCTGTTATGACATTTGGGTCATGCATGCAAAATTTGACGTCATTCCGGGTTGATTTGATATGTTTCGGCACGAGTTTTGGAAGTTGGAAGATTTGGAAATTTTTTATTCTTCTTTTACTCCAACAAATCCTAATGCATAGAAGACCAGATCTTTTGCCACAAATTTTTATTTTTATTCTCACAATAAGCCCTAATCAACCCCTTGTTGGATCAAATTTTGGGTCATACCAATGACAATAACCTTCAAAATGTTGATGACATCAACAATAAAGGTGATTCTTACCAAAAAGGAAATTCAAATTTAAGTTGATTAGTTCCAAAGAAGCAGATGTCATTTGTTACTTATATTTGTCAATCGCCGTGAATTTTAAATTCCTTTTTAATCTGATAGTGATCGCCTTGATAGATGATGCAGGCATCAGAGGCTTGTGGGAAAACTTAGATATCTTACTATCACTAGACCTGACATTACCTATGCTGTGGGGTTGGTAAGCCAGTATATGCATGCTCCTTGTCAAGCACACCTACATGTAGTATACAGGATCTTGAGGTACCTCAAAGGTTATCTTGGCAAAGGTATGATCTATACTAATCATGGCCATGGGAGAGTTGAAATCTATAGTAATGCTGATTGGGGTGGGTCAGTAGAGGACAGGAGATCAACTTCAGGATGAGAAAAGATCGCTGAGAAAGCATCTTGGCGAAGATAAAAGAGTTCGACACCTGAAAACCCCGAAACAAAGCCCGTATTCTTCCTAAACCTCAAAACAAAAAGAGAAGTTTTTAGTGAATCGTCATTTTCTCACGATTGGGTGGGTGTGAAGTGTACTGAGGTTAATAGGATAGCAGGAAAAGTTGAGAGTATATCCGGAGAAAGAAAAAAACCTTTTCAGGATGAGACTACGAACCCTAATGGAGCCAATGAGAAAGCAATTCCCATCCTGATGCATTTTACGCCTGATCTCTCGATCATTGCTACCAATAGATGATTTTGTGCAGTTGAAGACTATCATGCCTGTTTAATGAAAAACTGGCTGGCTTTGACTACCTTGCGGAGCAAACAAAAGATCCTATAGGACTGTCTTTCATTCTGCTTTTACTTATTTTTTAAAAATCTCTCATTTTCTAAATTTTTTCATTGTCTTTAGTACGATCTGGCTTCACACCTCGCGGTGCTTACACCTCTCGCCTATCGAAAATTTATTGATTTTTACGCAATGTGAATATAACTTAAATGATGGTCACAAAATCAAGTATATGTATACTTCCCCAACTTAACATTTTTGCCAAATTAGGAATTTATTAGATACAATTTAATATGACTCCCAACTATTAAAAGGTCCTAAACATACAGTAAAAATCATTTTGCATTTTGAGGAATGTTTTTGTCATTCGAAAAAGTACTTACAAGGGAAAATAATGATTTTAGTTCATGTCTTATTCTGTATAGAACATTTAACTTTTAATTAAACTAAACACTCGATTGCTCCAAAAGCTAAAAATTTTACTATCTACACAAATCACAATTTTTCCTTCTTTGATTAGATTTTGATGCATTTACTTTTGAAGATTTGATACAAGAGATGCTAACTTAATTTGATGTTGACTTGTCCAATCAATGTAAATAAAAACATATATAACTCAAACCGAAAATGAAGGAGGAGATATTTTTTATTTAAACTCCATTAAATTTCTCTTGTTATGCAAAAAAATCAAAAACAATATAACTATTACCCACAAATTGAAATGAAGATTATAATACATTTTAACACATGGTGTCTGTTGTTCTTCTTTGAAGAAAATAATATTCTTCACTTACTCAAGTATTATTAAGGAAACTTAAGCAATAAAAGTTGATGTTTTTGCAACAGAAATTTTATTAACAATACTAAGTGATGTTTGGCTATAGTTCTATATCTTTAATGCATTACTTATCCTACAATTTGGTGTTTAATAATGAATTGTGCGACGTTTGAGCTTATTTAAGTTGTTTTCATATGTAGGATCAATGGAATATAAAAAGGAATGAAGGTTGCACAAAGGGATGTTAAAGACACACGAAAAGACGAAAATCAGACAAGCCCGGCACCAGGTGCTAGGCCAGGTGATGCCTGGCTCCGGGCCAGGAAGAGCTCACGCCTAGCTTGGCCTCAAGAGGTTCCAAGCGCGCTCTAGACCTGGCCTCACAAGTTCAGGTGCCCAGTAACCCCAGTTCGCGAATTAATTATTTCCTACTTGATTTTGGACTTGCAGACTTCGACCCTAGCCTATAAATACTTTCTAAACGTGATTAGTGAAGGACTGGACGTTTTTTAGATGGGGATTTGAATTTGGAGAGCAAGGAGCCGTCGTGGAGGCCGAAGTTCATCAATTTATCTTTCTTCCGCCAATCTTAGTAACTTTTATGTTTCTTTGGATTATCTGTGGTTTGGTTACCACGGTCAAATGGAGCTAAACTTTACGTTCTAGGGTTGTGGTTCTTTCATTATTATTGTTATTTAGAAATTAATTTTGATTTCTTGATTATTCATATTGGTTTATTTACTCCATCCTAAGCTTAATTATTTGATTGTTTGATCACCAATTAAATACTATCTACGAATCTAAATTTGAACTCGAAAGTGAGAATTCTAGATTACATATTAGCTTGAATAGGCGAATAAGAACTCGATAGATTCTTATAAGCAATATTAACCCCGTCAACCAATAAACCAGATAAAGTAATTAGTAAATTCAATTGAAGAATATAATAGGATTATTAAATAACCCATGACCGTAGATCGTTTTCATCATATTAATAACACAAAAATTTATTCTTCCTTTGTTTAGAATTTACTATTTTTTTCCCTTTATTTTAGTTAGATTAGATTCATATACTTTTGGGTTTAATTCTTGTTCAAATAAATAGGATAATCTAATTTAGTTAATAGTTAATATTTGACATCCGACTTTTAGTCACTTTATTACTTGACGACCGCGTATACTTTCTTGTGCGTTTGGCCGCAACACTAAGAGATAAAATGGAAGTTTATTTAAAGCTTTACCTCTTCTGTGCAGATTTACAATATAATGTACCACAAATTAAGAAAATAAATGTGCTTTTATATCCCTTTATCAATCGTAATTAAATTTACAATATTTAGGTTTTAAAATTCTCCATAGAGTTGTGTATAAAGCCCTCATATCTAAGAACCAACCAATGAAGTAGCTAGCATGTTTTCTCACCCTTTGCTTCTTTTCCGTAAATCACCAAGTCAAACCTCCCTCGTCCTGTTTATAACAATGACGAGAGAATTGAATCATACGATTAGTAACCCTTATCGTATACGGTCAAAACCGAATTGAGTCAGTCGTACGGACTAATCGAGACGATAATGTTTCGATCAAAGGGTATTTGCATGGCAAGCTCGGTCGAGGTCCGAAGTAAAGGTGGCGAGCTTCGAGCTCTAAGACCGATCAATGACAAGCTCGATATCATTATCGAGCCCATATCCAAATCGAACTACGAGGCAAAGCGGAGATTATCGAAGATGCATGGACCGACCAACAATCACCCCGAATACCGAGACCCCAAGTCAGAATCGAGCTCGGGCCAAGGCCGAGGGCTCGATCCAACATCAAGCTCGAGCCAGTATCGAGCTCGCAGACTAGGGCCGTTGCAACCGCACTATGGGAGAGCATCTTGGCAGAAATCGAGAAAAAGACAATACATCATGGGCTCTCCACTAACGTATTTTTTATTTTATATAAAGTAGGATCCCTCTACTATAAAGAGGGACATGGATTGTAAGCAAGGGGGACAGACGGTAACAAAAGATCACTTCTCATATTGAAAGATATCCCTTTGTGCTTGTTTTGCTTTATCTTATTCATTCTTTTTGCTCACTATTTGCATTCTCATAGTCAAGAATACACATATCTCTATTTCTCTACATGATTTATATCAAATTGTATCGCATATCCTTAGAACCATACACAAATCTAACGTTATCCGATTTTTCCAATAAACAGTTTAGTGCCCACCGTGGGGCTAAGGATAACAGTGATTGTTTGATATAAATCTAAAGTACACACCAGCTTACAACTTCAAATCGGCAATGGCTTTACCTATCGACCACGAAGCCGGCCTTTAAGATGAAACTAACAACTTGGCACCCGGGGCCGGAAGGCTACTCGGTGATGGCACAGAGGCTCGAATCAAAGCACCAGAAATTCGAGCCGAAGTACCATTGGATGTCAATTCACAAATAGCTCTAGAGGCGCATCAACGTTCCGAACCGGAAAGAAGCATTCGGGGTGATACTCGATCTGTAGCTCGAGACAACTATAACGTGGAGGAGATCGGAGTCAGCTTACGGATGATCTTCGAGATGTTACAAGCTCAACAAATAGCGATAGTTCAGTTGCAGAGCCAAACTCAGGAACAAAGCAGGCCGGAGCCCAATCTGCTTCGAGAAATCACCCACATAACGGAACCAGCCATAGTGAAGTCAAATGAGCAAGAATCGGGGACTACTCCCGAAATTACTAAATTGCTCGAGAAACTCATAAAACGAGTCAAAGCCAACGATAAAAAAGTAGAAACATATAATTCCAGGGTCGATCAGATCCCGAGAGCTCCGCCAATGATAAAAGGGCTAGATTCGGAAAAAGAATTCACTCAAAAGCCTTTTTCCTCGAGTGCAGCCCCAAAACCAATCCCCAAAAAATTCCGTATGCCCGAAATACCCAAATATAACGGAACGACCGACCCCAACGAGCACGTCACTTTTTACACGTGTGCCATCAAGGGCAATGATTTGGAAGATGATGAGATCGAATCTGTATTATTAAAGAAATTCGGTGAAACCCTGTCAAAGGGGGAAATGGTATGCTATCATAACTTACCATCTAACTCTATTGATTCTTTTGCTATGCTTGCAGATTGCTTCGTAAAAGAATATGCCGGAGCCATAAAGGTCGAAACCAGAAAGTCGGACCTGTTCAAGGTAATACAAAAGGATAACGAGATGCTAAGGAAGTTCGTAGCTCGTTTTCAAATGGAACGAATGGATCTGCCACCAGTCGCAGACGATTGGGCTGTTCAAGCTTTCACTCAAGGTCTAAACGAGCGGAACTCGATGGCTTCACGGCGGCTGAAGCAAAATCCGATCGAGTACCCAGCTATTACTTGGATCGATATGCACAATCGATATCAATCCAAAATAAGAGTTGAAGATGACCAGTTGATTTCTAGGTCCGTTACGAAAAAACAAAAGTCAACCAGAGATCGATACCATCCATATAGCGGAAACGATACTACTGCTAAGTATCCAAGGCCTCTTTAAAATCAAACTCGTATACTGGGAGGCTTTATCATTGAACGCATTTGTGATGATTATGAAGCTCGGTGCAAAGAAAGTTACTTCGTTATTTCATGACAAACAGTGTCTCAACAGGAAATGTTATAAGAGCCAAATAGTCAAGGCGAATCATGCTTATGTAGTTGGCCCGAGCCCTGGCGCAAAACATGAACCCATGTATAATGACCTGCAAAGGAAGCCCTCTTCTTTACCAATATTCTATGTTCAAGATTTATTATGCAAACAGGATCGAGTTCGAGCAAGCGCTCGCTCGACCATTACGCCTACGGTCTACATTATTTCGAGTTCGAATCATTTACTCGACTACTAAGCCTACGGGCTACTTTTATTTCGGGTCCGAGCAAGCACTCACTCGACTATTATGCCTATGGGCTACATTATTTCGAGTTCGAATCATTTACTTGACTACCAAGCCTATGGGCTACTTTTATTTCGAGTTCGAGCAAGCACTCACTCGACTATTACGACTACGGGCTACATTATTTCGAGTTCGAATCATTCACTCGACTACTAAGCCTACAGGCTACTTTTATTTCGAGTTCGAGCAAGCACTCACTCGACTATTACGCCTACGGGCTACATTGCATCGAGTTTGAATCATTCACTCGACTACTAAACCTATGGGCTACTTTTATTTCGAGTTCGAGCAAGCACTCACTCGACTATTATGCCTACGGGCTACATTATTTCGAGTTCGAATCATTCACTCGACTACTAAGCCTACGGGCTACTTTTATTTCGAGTTCGAGCAAGCACTCACTCGCCTATTATGCCTACGGGCTATATTATTTTGAGTTCGAATCATTCACTCGACTACTAAGCCTACGGGCTACTTTTATTTCGAGTTCGAGCAAGCACTCACTTGACTATTACGCCTACGAGCTACATTATTTCGAGTTCGAATCATTCACTCGACTACTAAGCCTACGGGCTACTTTTATTTCGAGTTCGAGCAAGCACTCACTCGCCTATTATCCTACGGGCTACATTATTTCGAGTTCAAATCATTCACTCGACTACTAAGCCTACGGGCTACTTTTATTTCGAGTTCGAGCAAGCACTCACTCGACCATTACGCCTACGGGCTACATTATTTCGAGTTCGAATCATTCACTCGACTACTAAGCCTACGGGCTACTTTTATTTCGAGTTCGAGCAAGCACTCACTTACGCCTACGGGCTACATTATTTCAAGTTCGAATCATTCACTTGACTACTAAGCCTACGGACTACTTTTATTTCTATTTCGAGCAAAACTACTCACAAGGCCCGAAGGCAACAGAGATTTAAATTCAAACTATCTATTTAGTTTGAAAGGCTATTTTTCTTCAAAAAGAAGAAAGATTTATATTTACAAATTTTTTGTACAGAAGCGGCTACTCTCCCAAAAGGAGGTTCTTTATACAAAAACCGAAAGCGGTATCAAAAGAACGCAGTGATCGACCTAAGGCCCTAAATGATCAATCTTCATCGGAGGCCGTATTCTTGGCATCGCCCTCGTTTTTAGACTCCCCCGATTCATCGGAGTCCTCCTCAGGAAAGGCCAACCTCCGAGCTTTGTTCTCCTCTGCCCTGGCGACTTCAATCTCGGCCCCAACATTGAAGCCCTGAACTCTGACCTCCTCTAGAGCCTCTCTCCGAGCCTGCCACATTGCATATTCGACCATGCTCGCAACTTTGGCTTGATTAACCTCGACATCAATCCTGAACTGAGGCACTTTGGCATCGGCTCTTTTGTTGGCCTCGACCACTTCAGATCTGGCCACTTCGAGTTCTTTGGCGAAATCTGCTTTATCTAAACTAGCCGAATCCAACCGATGCTGAAGCTCTTTCATCTTTTCGATCAGCCCAAAAGCATTTTCTTTCACAGATCGAAGTTGGGCATCTAACAGCTCCAACTGAGCTTCGACAGTTTCCTTTTTTGAGGTAAGAGTATCCATACACTTTTGAAATTCTTCTGCCTCGTCTAGTAGCGCATATACCTGTGAGTTAAGCCATCCAATCTGCTCGATCCTCTGCCGAACCTGCAGAATCGGATCGTTAGAGGTTATCTCTTTTTCATCTTCACTATCATGGAACATTCGGAATACCTGCTCAGCCATCTCCTTATGCTCTTCCCGAGCCGCTGTCAAATCTGCTCGAAGTTTTTCACTAAGAAGCTTGTACGAGTCACTCTTCTCAGTGAGGCTCCGAACCTCGGCGTCATGCTCCTCCCTGATTCGAAGAAAGGCCTCGCGATGTAACACCGAAGCCTACAAACAAAAGGAGAAACATTAGAATTACCTGCAACTTTGTGTAAAAGAAGCGACAAAAACGCCATCAGAGTTACCCGATTCAAAGCATGTTGGGCCTCGTTGAAGAGACAGACGGGCCCCACCGCATTCATCATTGATTGATCTTCTTCGGTCACCAAGGGCCGAAGGTAACTGGCAATCCCCACAGGGGAAGAAAAAATTCGGGTATCCGCAGGTACGGAGAGCACTATCTTCCGCCTTCGGTCGGGATCGATACTCGGGGCCGGAAATCGGTCCACCAGTTTATGAATCGATAAAGGCTCGGTGGAACCCGACCATGACGTTTTTTTGGGTATCGGCATTCCACCAAAACCGGTAACCTCCTCCGAGGCACCTGACTTGAGCCCCTCCAGAAAATCGTGGATATCAGCCGACTCCTGAATACCCTCATAGGACCGATCCTCCAACATGACGACCTCTCGAATCATGGCATCCGAAATTTGAGGGGATCCGCTAATGTTAACTATCCTGAACTCATCCCTTGAAACATTTTCTACTGTCCGAGAAGATCCACCCTCGGTATCCCTTCCAATCATCTTAGCTCGAGAAGGTATAATCTCGGCTTCTTCTTGTTCTGGGATTATGGCCAAGGTTCCCTGATTTGCTTCCACCAAATTGGAAGACTGTTGAATCACAACATTAGCCCGTACGCAGGCTAAATTCTCCTCTCCTTCTTCAGGCTCGTCCCTTGAATGGCGGACCGCTTCCGAAGACATAACACCAGAGACCCCCTTTGGCTTTTGAGATCTCTTAGCCGGTTTCTTCTTTTCCAAGCTCGGGGAGCCCGATACGTCTTTTCTCTTCCTTTCTTTCACCTGCTTTAGGACAGGAACTTCTTCGCCACCAGATGGAGGCCTCATGACTACATATTTTCCAAGTCCTACAAAAGGGAAGAGGGAGATTTACCATACAAATCGATGAAGAGACAAAAGTCGACAAAAAGATTTACCATGACTGCTGGCCTCCCATCGACTCTTTGATAATTCGACCCAAGTACGCTCGGAGTACGGTCTCTGCAACACCAGGCTTTCGACCTATTGTCTAAGATCCGGGATCGGTTCCGGCATTCGAGCTACGGCTGTGATAAGGAAAACTGGATCAACAAAATAGAAAGCAATCACAAAATCAAAACGGGCAAAAAGAAACGTTTACTCACGGCTCATATTCCATTTCTCAGGAAATGGCAAGTCATCGGCAGGGACCAGATCCGAAGTTCTGATTCGAACAAAACGGCACATCCAACCCCGATCATGGGTCTCGTCTATGCTCAAGAATGGCGCTTTGGTTGCTCGGCGAGCAAGCTTAATCAGCCCTCTTCTATAAAGTCGGGGACTGTAAAGACGCATAAGATGATCGAGGGTGAAGATACGCCATCGACCTTGCTCGAGAAAAATCGAAGAAGAATCACTATCCTTCAAAAGGAAGGGTGGATTTGGCCGAGGGTCACATCGTACCTCTTACAAAAGGCAACGATGACAGGGTCTAGGGGTCCCAACGTAAAATGACAAGTATAAACACTTAAGAACCCTTCGACGTAGGTAGTAATTGATTCATCGGGCGATGGGATTACTACGAATTTATTATCCCAGTTGCATTCTTGTATGACTTTATCGAGAACTTTTTCGGTGATTGAACATTGGTACCTCAACATCGGCTCACACCGACCCGATCTCGGAGAAGGCTTTTCAATTTTAAAATCGCCTACGGTCGAACACCCAACCAGAACGAATTCCTCAGGGCGGGGCTCTTCCACATCCTCGCCACCAGCAGGTCGAGATGAAGAAGCGATCTCTTTTTGCGGAACAGTTTTAGACGTTTTTGACATTGAAAATTCCATAAACAAAGAACGGAAGTATTTGGTATTCTAAGGAAGAGTTTGCAGTAAAACTCCTAGGTTTACAGGCAGAAAACTCAGAAAAGACGAAAAGGAACTTGCAAAATTTGGAAGATTGAAAACGTAAAAATGATGAATGGTGGAAGGAAAGGCTATTTATAGATTGAAGCAATGACGGTTCAATATCAGAGGTGGCCGACCACCGTCTGACACATTAAATGTCTCGGTAAAATCGAACCGATGGGACAGCTATCACATAAATCATGGTCGGGATCGATAAAAATGTCAGTATATATCTGATCGAGCTGCTGGGAAATCATATCGTTTCTCGCCACATCCTTTTCCGAGAAATGAGGGGACTATCTGTATACGGTCAAAACCGAATTGAGTCAGTCGTACGGACTGATCGAGACGATAATGTTTCGATCAAAGGATATCTTCATGGCAAGTTCGGTCGAGGTCCGAAGTAAGGGTGGCGAGCTTCGAGCTCTAAGATCGATCAATGACAAGCTCGATATCATTATCGAGCCCATATCTAAATCGAACTACGAGGCAAAGCGGAAATTATCGAAGATGCATGGACCGACCAACACTCACCTCGAATACTGAGACCCCAAGTCAGAATCGAGCTCGGGCCAAGGCCGAGGGCTCGATCCAACATCAAGCTCGAGCCAGTATCGAGCTCGCAAACTAGGGCCGTTGCAACCGCACTATGGGAGAGCATCTTGGCGGAAATCGAGGAAAAGACAATACATCATGGGCTCTCCACTAACGTATTTTTTATTGTATATAAAGTAGGATCCCTCTACTATAAAGAGGGACATAGATTGTAAGCAAGGGGGACAGACGGTAACAAAATATCACTTCTCATATTGAAAGATATCCCTTTGTGCTTGTTTTGCTTTATCTTATTCATTCTTTTTGCTCACTATTTGCATTCTCATAGTCAAGAATACACATATCTCTATTTCTCTATACGATTTATATCAAATTGTATCGCATACCCTTAGAACCATACATAAATCTAACGTTATCCGATTTTTCCGGTAAACACTTATCTTTGGACAAATTGAACCATACGAACAACACCCCTTATCTTTGCACAATCGCAAGCATCGAAACGACAATCTCAGCAGACATGCAAATTTGCCGGAGGATAATATTTTCTTCCTATGTCGAGTCCAAAACTTGCACATTATTTATTATCACATATAATGGATTTTATAATCGCTCATTTCAACTATCTTATAGCCAAAAAGTTTTATTTTGACATAGAGAATAAAGACACATGGTCGTACAAATTAAATAAAATGCTTGCATGTTCACATGTTCCTCTCATGCATGTATATCAACTAGATATGATGCGAGATATCGAACTTATGGCCTCATCAAATCTTCAAAACAATGAAAGACCAAGAAGATTCTCAATCGTTGTGGAAATTAATCTGTCGTATTTCTCAAGCAATTTTGAATCCTTACTAAGATTATCACGAGAAAGCAAGCAAGAATGAGGTCGAGTTGGTAGAGCAAGTCGTGAACTTACCCTTACTGGAAGAGACTGAGTCTGCGCCTAACCCTGCATCGAGGCATGTGGTTAAAGCATTGGAGAAGTGAAGGTGGAGAACTTTAATATATACTTCTCACCTACATTTTCCTTCATATTCATCTTCTCCGCCTTCACTTCTTACACTGCTTCAATCGCATGTGCAGGAACTAACACAAATTGAGTCTCTTCTAATAAGGGCAATTTTACAATTTGCTCTATCAACTCGACCTAATTCTCCTATGCTTTCTCGTGATAATTTTGGTAAGTATTCAGAATTATTTGAGGAATATGACGGAGTATGTCCATAATAATTGAGATTCTTATCGGTCTTTCATTTTCTTGGAGGACAAACGATGCCTTAACACTACAAAAAAAAAGGGGTAAATTGCGGAGGTTAAAATTGCAGTTTGCGGATGTTTTAGCAGAACCCCGTAGTAAGTATCGCCACTATTAATTTGCGGCAGATAAATGCGGGAGTTTCCCGATCCGCCGTGACAGCATATAGCAGAGGTTTGTAACCTCCGCAAACTGCAGTTTTAACCTCCGCAATTTCATGCGCGAAAATATTTTTTTTTTTAATTTTTTTTTTTTCAGTGTAGGGTTTGTAAACCCCGCAATTTTTTATGTGTACACTATCAGAATCTCTTCAATTTCTTTTTGGGGATTTTAACCTCATCTATTTTTAAATATATTATAGAATTGATTTTTATCATCAATATGTCATACGTTTTCCCTAATATCAATTGAAATATTTATGCTTAAACCAAAATATTAAAATTAAGAAACATCAATATTTTATTAACCGTAAAAAATACTGTGACAGAGTAGTATCATATGGCATCAAACTAAATTAGAACATAGTTAATCATCTATATTAGTCAGCTATTACATTTTCCTAATACATCCACTTCAATTAAAATGAATCTCAATGGTTGTCAAGATCTTCTTGCATCCGTCGGTGAAACGAGTCCACTAGATGCATCACTTGGTTGCAGCAAAAAGTAAAAAAAAAAAAATACAACTATTAAAACTAACCAAATATTTATTAGGGGGGAATGCACATGAGCCTCACTCTCCACTCCCCCTGAACTCAAGGGCAATAAAGCATATTATCAATTCATAAGCTGTAGGTAAACATATCTGACAGCTCAACCAGAGACACTAACTAGTCTATTTTTACTTAGATCAATAGGTACATCTCAATTTGTTGCATTTGGTGTTTGTCAGAAATATTAGTGAGGCTGTTAACATAATATAACATTTGGGAACCATGGATGGTAGCTTTTCAATACACTACTAGGCCTTAAAAGAGCAGCAGTCTTAATTAGACTACAAAGATCTTCAATGCAAGTTTACGGCTTGAATCAGTAGAGCACTTAAGACCTTCAAAATGTAAATATTGATGATATTATGCTCAAATTCCTATCATATTTTCTTGAAAAATGGCTAGAAAGCTTTAGTCGGAGATGGTGAATACCTACTAGATATATAGGGTTCTAGGTAAAGAAAATACTCAAAAATAGGAGGGAGTATAAAAACTTCCATCAAGATAAAAAACAATGATATTTGAAGTGATCAATATCACTCCCAAAACTCCATATTCTCACCGGTTATCATAGTGACTCTCACTACTTCACAAATAAAAAATAAAATTGCACAATACACCAAAAATAAAAGAACTTAGCATTTACCATTGTAGGAGGAGAAGCAAAGATCCCAGCAAATTATTTTGGTATTGATCCTTCCTTCATTATCATGTATGCTTTGAGAGTATTCATCAATTGGTTGTACTTCTCTTGGCATCCAGAATTTGAATAATGGTTTGGTCAAAAAATAGTCACATGGCTCACCTAATCTTTGCCTGAAAACTCTTCATGTTTCTAAGCAAAGAGGGGTAGTTCTGAGCACCTACTTTTTGACTATATTTGAATTTTTACCACCTTCTACTATGTAAATATTTTTAGAAATTTAATATATATTTTTTTAGCTTTGTTATATTTTTTTTATATAGGGTAAGAATTAAAAATAATTTAAAAGGTCAAATTATTACTATTAGTATTATTTTTATTTTTTATCTTTATTTTAAAATAAAATAAATTTTAAAAAAAACGAAAAAATTAAATATTTTTTTATTTTTCGGATGGGAATAAAAAAATAGGAAAATTAAAAGTATGGAATAAAAAATTTAAAGTAAAAGTAGATGGAAATTATTATTTTTTAAAAAAGTAAAAGAATGTGAAAATTTAAAAATGAAAAGTAAAAGAAATATGAAATTAAAAAATAAAAGTAAAGGTAGCTGAAAATTTTAAAAAAAAAAATAAAAAAAATGCCCCATTTGAAATTTTTAAAAAAAATTAAAAAAATGTCCCATTTGGAAAAAACAACCCTTTGCAACTTGCAAGAAATGGTCCTCTCATCACCATTAATATGACAATGATATAAAGTCTAAAAGATTTGTGAAATACATTTTGACAATCATAGCATAATTACTTTGGGAAATTTATATAGAGTAGCCGCCTTTCAAAATAATACCCAATGAATTTGTTTTTTGTATATTAATGTATAATATACATATAATTTATATATTTCATACATAATTTGTATATATATTTTATATATTTGGCGCTGTAATTATTTTTGGTACATATGCTAAAAGCCCTAATACTTATGACTGGCCAAATAAAAAAAGTGAGTTTTACCATAAACGTTACCGCGCGAACCTGACACAATGAACTGGTCTCCAAATTCATCTCGAAATAAGGAGAAAAAACATCAAGATGGAAGACTATTCTTTCACTTCAATTATCCATATTGCTACATTGAACGAGATAGCAATGACAAAAGATTGGCCGATTGAAAATTGAGTGAACTCAGAGGTTTAATTGAGAATAATGATAAGGAATGATCGATGAAAAATTGAGTGATCTCAGAGGTTTAATTTAGAATGATGATAAAAAATATCGATCGAAAATTGAGGGATCTCAGAGGTTTAATTCAGAGTGATGATATAAGGAATGATCGATCGAAAATTGAGTGACCTTAGAGGCCTAACTAAAAGTGATGATAAGGATCGATTGAATTGAGTGATCTCAGAGGTTTAATTGAGAAACGATAAGAGAATGACCGATCGAAATTGAATGATCTAAGATGTTTAGGAGCGTTTCTCCTTCTAAAAATGCGACTACCTCAAAGGGGAACCAAGTGCTTTCTTGATTACACAAAACCAATATTTTGAAAAAAATCCAACTTTAACCCATAAGATATGTGTGGAGCTTTATTTCAAGTGTGCTACATGTAAACGCAAAATGAAATAAGGCGACTCTATTTCCTTTCTCTTTTTTTGTCCACCCCCTCCCCCTATCTCTTTTTTGGTGGCTTTGTAATAACAGTCGAGGGTCTGTCGGAAATAACCTTTTACTACTAGAAATTTGCTAAACATCGACCAAAAAAACCGATCAAAATTGGTCAGTTATGGCCAATTACCGATCAAAATGTGACCACTTATGTGTGGACGGTATTTTGACGGTCGAAAAGGCATACCGACCAACGTTGGTCGGAAATTACCGACCAACGTTGGTCGGTCAATTAAATTAAAAAATAAATTACAAAAAAAATTGATCAAAGTTAGTCGGTTTTTAAATTATGTAATCAAAAGATTCACCATCTGGGAATCGAACCGGGGTCTGTACTGTGACAAGGATACTATTCTACCACTAGACCATTGGTACATTTTATTTTAAGATTGTCTTTTATTTGATTTATACTCTTTAATTGTATTTTCGCACGAAAATAACCGACCAAAGTTGATTGGTTTTATTAAAAAATAAAATTACCGACCAAAGTTGATCGATTTTTTAAAATGATCGGCCGAATTAACCGACCAATTTTGGTCATTTTTTTTTAATCTTAATTTTTATTTATTTTAATTAAAAAACCGCATACCGACCAAAGTTGGTCGGAAATTACCGACCAACGTTGGTCGGTCAATTAAATTAAAAAATAAATTACAAAAAAAATTGATCAAAGTTAGTCGGTTTTTAAATTATGTAATCAAAAGATTCACCATCTGGGAATCGAACCGGGGTCTGTACTGTGACAAGATACTATTCTACCACTAGACCATTGGTACATTTTGTTTTAAGATTGTCTTTTATTTGATTTATACTCTTTAATTGTATTTTCGCACGAAAATAACCGACCAAAGTTGATTGGTTTTATTAAAAAATAAAATTACCGACCAAAGTTGATCGATTTTTTAAAATGATCGGCCGAATTAACCGACCAATTTTGGTCATTTTTTTTTAATCTTAATTTTTATTTATTTTAATTAAAAAACCGACCAAAGTTGGTCGGTTTCTTGAAAAATAAATTTTGCGGGGCTCAAAAAATAATTTTTCGCATTTTTGCGCCAAAGAAAACCGACCAAAGTTGGTCGGTTTCGTAAAAAAAAAATTTAAAAATAAAATATTTTGAAAAACCGACCAACTTTGATCGGTTTTTTGGCCGGTTTTTGACCGACCAAAGTTGGTCGGTCGACCTTGGTCAGTTTTTGTCGAATTTCTAGTAGTGTTTCTACTTTCATAAGATAAGGGTAAGGTCTACGTATATATATTTGCTTCTTTTTTTCTTTGTCGGTTTTGGTCCGGTGGGACTGAGGATGATGAAGGGCTGCAAATGTGACACAATGCATGTGATTATGCTTTGAAAATTTTGTTATTTCTAGTTATAGTATAAAGTATAAACTATAAAGCAATATACTGTAGTAAATTTAGATTTATTTTTTTGTAAATTTAGATTTATTTTTTTGCTAATATCTTAGGACCTTTCAGTTTGGAAATATACTTCCATTGAGCATGTTTTCAAATGAACTTGTCTAGTACAGTTTGATTTCTGTTATTATGCACTCATGAGTCGATGGACTCACACCCCTACTTTGCTCCGGACAAACTCTTAATTTATACATATTTTGAGCAAAAGTTACTAAATTTATATAAACTCGTATATTACGTACTAGCTAGTTCTGCCTCTGATAAACATCTATATCTATACTATATTAAAAGCATAAAGGTCCTTAGCGAAATGGCGTTCGCCTTTTTTACCCTTTAAGAATAGAGGTCACACTGGATAAAATAGTCATTTGCTTATTTTTCTAATATTACAAACTAGTCATGTAATTAATTCCCTAACATTTAGGAGTTTGTATAAGAAATCTTTTCCTTATTTGAATTGTATTAACTATTATGACATTTAGAACATTAATATCATTAATATTTTACCTTATATAAAATTTACACTTAAATTATTTATAAATAATAAATAAAATAAATAAAGGAGAAAATAAGAACATTAAAGAAAGAGGAAGTGCGTTTGGCTATGGATAACATGGAAGTGGTCCAATTTTTTAAAAACCTGTATACATTCTGATTTATATGAAACTCTTGTATATTAGAAGATTTAAAAATATATAGAAGTCTATTCCACTAATAATAGTATTCTATATTATAATTTTTATTTTTCAATTACAATTACAATTGAGCAGAAATCAATAACAAACTCCAAAATTATCAATTATTCCAACAAGATAATTTATGAGATCTTTTAACTTCTCCAGATTGTATTAAATTTAGTTGAATATAAGCGAGTTTCTTGACTATAATTATGGCTTCTAAAAGGGCATTTCAATTGTAGACTTCATTTATGATATAAAGTGATTCTTAAATTTTTAGATTTACAAAGAATTTTCATTTGCTTTTTTTTTTTGGAACATGTCATGCATGAATGATTTTTCTCCTAATCGGTTTTTTACTATTTGAAAATTATAATTGTAATTAAATACCTAAAATTTGGTATGAGTTAGCTAATTAATATTATTTTAAAAAAATTACCTCATATAAAAGATATACACCTTATTTAATATAAATTAAAATTATTTTAAAATATTATTTTCTATAGCTACCTTTTATATTTTATAACAAAATAAGTATTTGTGGTATATACTATCATTGAGGCATGAAATAAGGCATGAAATACGATATTATATTTTTTCTATCTCTTAGACAGCTAGACATACTTATTTTTAAGGTGATAGTGATTGCTGTATTCATGAATACACGGTGCGAATACATGTGAATGCATGCGCATACAGCTGAACTGCCCTGATTTTAGGCGCTTTTTACTGCTGTATTCATAAATACAGCAATGCGAATACATGTGAATACATGCGCGTACAGTTGGACTGTCTGATTTAGGTGCTTTTTGTTGTTGTATTCATTAATACATGGCGCGAATACATGTGAATACATGCATGCACAGCTGGACGACCCTGATTTTAGGCGCTTTTTACTGCTATATTTATGAATACAACAACGCGAATACATGTGAATACATGCGCATACATCTGGACTGCCCTGATTTTAGGCATTTTTTGCTGCTATATTCATGAATATATGGCGCAAATACATGTGGATACATGCGCGTGCAGCTAGACAGCCCTGATTTTAGGCGCTTTTGCTACTAAATTCATGAATACAGCAGCGCGAATACAGCGAATACACTACCGTAACAAGTGAATAGTAGCTATAGGAAGTAATTATGTATATAGTAGCTATAGGAAGTTAATAGCCACTAAACAATAGTAGTTTCTGAAAATTTTTCTTATTAAAATACTAATCTCACTTAAATAATGATACTTTCAAATTAAATAAACACTTCCCACTCTAACTTCACTCATTCTTTGAAATGCATTTTATGTTGAATATTGAGTAATTCTGTGGAGCAGTTTTATTTTTTATTAGTTATATACGAGCAACATTCATTATTTTTAAGAGCTTATATTTTTATTTTATAACTCAGAGATAAATTTTAAATAAAACTAGGTACACGCGCAAAACACGTACACTAAGACTAGTATTTTATATACTTGTGAACCTCGTAAATTAAACTACGAAAAAGGTCCAAATATGCCCTTGTACTATACAAAATTGAGCACATTTTCCCTTCATTAATACTTTAGCTCAAATATGCCATTACCATCACATAGTTGGTCCATATATGCCCGTAGAGTTACACAGTTGGCCCATATATGCCTTTTTCGAAATGGAATCCACCCAAACTAATTAGCTCTTTCGTTAATTGTATTAAAGTGTATTACAAATACTATTTCCTTTTTTATTAGTACTTTTTTTCTTTACCTTTCTCTTTTTTTTTCTTTTTCTTTTCTTCTCTTTTTTTTTTCTTTCTCCCTTATCCGATTTCCTCCATTACTAATGTCTTCTCCATTTTCGTCACCAATTTCACTTGACAAAACTCATGAATTCCAATTACTAAGAAAATTCTCCCATAAGAATATTTTTATAGATCATATGTTTGCCAATTTTTAAATTTTTACTGAACATATATTTAGTTCTAAAAAATTTAACAAAGTAAGATTGAAATAATATTTATGTAACAAAAAATCCGAACAATCCAACAAAATCGAATAATCCAAATCGATATAATTAGTTTGGTTTGATTTTGATAAAAACCGAACCAACTCATTCCATGTACACCCCTAATTTACATAGTTAATAAAAAAAATAGAAAATGTCCAGCTGAAAAAAGATGAAAAAAGATTAGCAACTCAAATTTATAACACTACAACTTGAACTCTAGGCTTTTAATCATTAAATTATATTTCTGAAAATAATTTAAATATTTTGGTCTTTTGAGTATTATTAAAGGTTGAGATATTTTTATTATTTTAAAGTTTAAACCATAATTTTTGGAATAATTTATTTTCGTTTATTTAGAGGGCCAGTGAAATTGAAACTTGATTACCTTATGGGAGAATTTTCTTAGTAATTGGAATTCATAAATTTTGTCAAGTGAAATTGGTGATGAAAATGGAGAAGACATCAGTAATGGAGGAAACAAATAAGGGAGAAAGAAAAAGGAAAAAAAGAGAAGAAAAGAAAAAAGAAGAAAGAAAAGAGAAAGGTAAAGAAAAAAAGTACTAATAAAAAGGAAATAGTGTTTGTAATGCACTTTAATACAATTAACGAAAGAGCTAATTAGTTTGGCTGAATTCCGTTTTGAAAAGGGCATATATGAACCAACTATGTGACGGTAAGGGCATATTTGAGCTAAAGTATTAACGAAGGGCAAATGTGCTCAATTTCGTATATTACAAGGACATATTTAGACCTTTGCCCATTAAACTATGTTATTAGGAAATATTATGCTAAACATTTTAAATAAAACAAAAATGTATCACATAAGAGTTGTGATATATATTATGAAACACAATTGCATCGAATAGAAATCAATAATTGAACATTGATCGAGAATCTCTCTCTCTATATATATATATATATATATATATATATATATATATATATATATATATATATATATATATATATATATATATATTAGCTTTGTCTATTATCTCTTCTGAAGTATATATATGGTCAAACATAGGCCAGCGTGATGGTGGATCTTCCACTTGCTGAATTGCCAAACCTAAAGTAAGCATGCTCACCTGACACCACTTGCCAAGCAACACAAAAGTCGATGAATTAACATCAATTCAACGGTAATGTTAAATTGAATTAGCGTATCTCGATCAATTTAACGAGGTATTTGCTATCTCTCTACAATATAATATTGAATAACCTCCTTAACATATAAAAAGAAATTACCTAATATTTTAGTCTCGATAGGAATTAACATCAAAATTGTAACCTCTCACATTATTTGCTCGTGTTCTTTTGGTGGATTTAAGAGGTACACAGTTGATTTTTACGCTATAATATAATAACACGTAAAATTAAACCTTCTTCTTTTTTAAATTATTTGAAAAAGTGCGCTTATCTTTTCTTAGAGGAAGTCCTTGTATAATTTTAATATTTCTTTTATGCTTTTCTATGGTTGTAACTAAAAACTATGTGACAAATTCAGGAAAAAAAATATATTTGGCTCATTTTCATATCTAAACGTGTCTAATTCAAGGAAGATGAATAAAATAAGATGGAGGAAATACTGCAATTAGGATGTTTTCTATCATCACCAAAGATTAATGTGGAGTGATAAATATTCTTATATATTTAAATAGAGGTTTTGGGTTAAAATTCTGTGTATAAAATCATATTTGATAGGAAAAGCTCTATGTCCTAAATGTAATTTAGCGGCACGAACCAAATTAATTAAATTTCAAAATAAGAATAAAAAAATCAAACTATTATGTGTGGAACACTCAAAATCTCTGACCAAACTACAAGTATCCCACCTAAATCCCATGCATTAAATTAGATGAAGCCACGTAATACCATGTTACTAGCATAATTATCATCAAAAGTCCTACAAACAATAAATGAACCAAATATTTTATAGAAAAATACTACTTTGGGACCCATCACCAATAACTACCACATGCAACATTTTTCAAGTAATACAATTTTTTGATCAGTTATTATACATTATTGTATAAACTTTTCCAATCCTATATATGGACCACGTTTTGCGTATCAACATATCTTTCTAGCTATGATAGATAATACTTGTCCTTTCCTCACCCACTTTCATCATTTTTTTATGGATTTTAATTATGATGTCAAAATAATTTTTTTTTTATGTTTTTGAAAATATTGTATAAGTTACCTTGTCTTATTTTATAGGTGACTAATTTTATTGTTTCATAAACGATTAAGATTACATATAATTATATTTTAGATGACTTGATCGATAATATAAAAACTCTTTTATATTATTAACGTATAGAAGTTAAACTCATTTTCAATTTATTCATGTGATTTCTTTCCATTCCTGGCAGTGTTTAGTTGATCCAAGAAACTTCCATGTGCCAAACTTTCAGTGAGTTAAAATATGAAGGACCTAAAAAAAAGGAAAAGAAGAGTAACGACTTTCTTATCTTCAAATATCACTTCATTTAAATTTGCTATCATCATCTAGAGGCCATGCAATTTAAAACAAACATTGACAGATTGGCCATTTTATATGTCAAGTCAAAGGAAGTGGTAGAGGGAACAATAATACACAGATGAGAAGCCAACCAGAAACTAATTATATTGAGAAAACAATCTTCTTGTATATAACAAAAGGAACCAAATTACTCTCTTCTAATCTCCCACCCCATCACAAAAAATTCGCAAACTACTAATCGAATCATCGCTACAATTTGGCGACAAAAAGGTGAATCTCCTTCTTTTTTTTCTTCACTTTTTATAAAAGTTACTCCTTCCGGTTTATATGAACATATTTCCTTTTTGATCAATTAAAAAAAAATGATCTCTTTCTAAATTTAGAAACAATTTAGATTAAACTTATAATTTTATTGTGAGAAGCTTGTATAACCACACAAATATTCTGGACCCTTTTTGACTTGTTTAGAATCACACATTCCAAAAATCTTTATTTTTTCTTAAACTTCGTGTTCAGTCAAACAGATTCACATAAATTAAAATGGAAGGAGTATAATTTTTTATTTAGTAAAGTGAAGCTAAACAAGTACAAATATATATAATGAAAAAGCATCACTTTCTGAGAAAGATAAGAAAGATAGTCCTTCGGTTTCAATTTACGTCTAAATTTAAGAAAGAAAGTTAGAAATTTTAACTTATGGTCTAAATAAGATATACTACCCAACAACTATAAAAATATTCCTGGTGCGGGTCCCACGGGCAGAGGCAGAGTAGAATAGTGTGTATGATGACACGTTACTCGTAGCTTGTAAAAGCAGAAGGTTTGTTTCCGATAAAACGAAAAACTAAATTGTTACTGTATTAAAAAGAGTGAATTTGTTTTAAGACCGGCTAAAAAGGGAAAGAGTACCAGATCAAATGAGACAGAGGGAGTAGAAAAAAAGGAAATGATGCTTTTCCAAGAAAAAAGTTTCTTTATTCTTGATTGTTAATGATTTTCCCATTTGAAAGGTAGAATTCAGGCCATAAATATTAAACACAAAAAAGTGAAGAGGAGAGCACAGAATTGCTGTTCTTTGCCAAGAAACTGAAGATGGGAGGAGGGTCAATTGCTCCAAGAGGTGTAACAAAAGAAAGAGCTGAAGAATATAAAGGAAGAGTCACTCCTTATGTAATCATAGCATGTATTGTTGCTGCTATTGGTGGATCACTCTTTGGATATGACATTGGAATTTCAGGTGATTCTTATTTTCATTAAGTTGTTAAAACACTGCTTTTCCTGTAGCTTGTCATAGTTCTCTCTGATTCATTACTAAATGAATATTCTAAGAAAAGAGCTAAAAAGAACTTTACTTTTCCTTTTCTTTTTGCTGCTGGAAGGGGGAATCTAGAACTGGAGGAAGTATGAAAGAACTAATTACTCATATGTTTCTCGGATTCTTCAAAATTGCCATTATCTCCCGAGTCAAATTCTCTATAAATTGCATTTTTTTGGATCCAACAGGAATATGGTGACATTTTTGGAGGAACCGAGACTCATAGCTATGACAACACCAGTTAGTCTCCGAAACTACTTGAACTTCCAAGATTTTCAGGGAAAAAACAAAGACTGAAAAGTAGAAAAAGTAACTAAAAAATTAATCTTCCTTTTCAAGATTTCTTCTAAGATAAAGAGTAGAAGAATCTCTATTTGTTATGATGTTTGTGGATTCCCAATTTAGAGTAAAAAAACTCTTTAGTCATTTGTCGGAAGGGGAGCTTTGACGTAACTGGTAAAGTTGCTACCATGTGATCAGGAGGTCACAAGTTCGAGCCGTGAAAATAACCTCTTGCAGAAATGCAGGGTAAGACTACGTGCAATAGATCCTTGTGGTATGGCCCTTGCCGGATCCGTGGGAGCTTAGTGCACCAGGCTGCCTTTTAGTCATTACTGTTGAACTGTGCGACCATCTCATCTACAGAATAGTGTGCTCGATCTAACAGTTTAAGCTATTATATTAGATGATCACATAATTCAACATGACATTAGAAGAGCAGAGGTCGCGAGGTTGATTTAGTACTTAATTATGTCTTCAAATAGCTGTATTCCTAGCTACTTTCCTCACTAGTTACTTCAATGCAAAATAACAGGGGGAGTGACATCAATGGATGAATTTCTTCGTCGATTCTTCTACTCAGTGTACCAAAAGAAGAGACATGTGCACGAAAACAACTACTGCAAATACAATAACCAAGTTCTAGCTGCATTTACCTCATCTTTGTACTTAGCTGGTTTAGTTGCATCTCTAGTAGCATCTCCTATCACAAGAAACCACGGACGTCGCGCAAGTATAATATGTGGTGGAATTAGTTTTTTCGTCGGAGCAATTCTGAATGCCTCTGCTATCAATCTTGCCATGCTTCTTTTGGGACGAATTATGCTTGGCGTTGGCATTGGCTTTGGCAACCAGGTGATTCCCCTTGAATTTATTCTGTCGCATGCTAAAGAATCTAATATTCCGTAGGGAAAATGATCGTCCTATTCAGTTATTTGTACGCAAAAATAACTATGTCTCAATCCTAAGCAAGTTCAGGCCGGCTATATGAATCCTCAGTGATCACGTCGGCTATATTGTGCTATTTGTACATAATCCAAAAATAGATTTTACTTATGTACACTCACTCTGTAATTCACTATAAAAAATGATACTACTTTTTTTCCGAAGATTTTCTCAGAGTCACATGTGTTTTTCTCTTAAGACCAAGGGAAATGAATAAATGTGAAATTGAAAAGAAAAAGAATCAAATTGCACCATCTCTGTAACAGGTAAATGAATCTTTGTCTCTCGACGAATTTTTACATTATCAATGTATTTTAATCTGTAATTGCAGGTAAGATGACCTATTTTACAACATACTAACGGACAGTTACTATATACATCGAATTTCTTCTAGGAAAGATGTCCAGAATTCTGCACTAGTTAATTTAACTTATATCTATTGACAATCTAATGAAAGTTTTACGCTATTTAATTTGGTTTATTATGACATGTTCCATATACTTAACCTCTAAAATTATCTGATTAGTTTACAATGTCTGTATATAGAAGTTAAAGCGTTGGATCATTTTATGTAAATTCAACTATGGGAATCATTTGAGATGACTGTTTTAACTCTGTATCACTGTTTGAAGGCAGTTCCATTATATTTATCAGAGATGGCACCAGCACATTTAAGAGGATGCCTAAACATGATGTTTCAATTAGCAACAACACTTGGAATTTTCACCGCGAACATGATCAACTACGGAACGAGTAAGCTCCATCCCTGGGGATGGAGACTTTCCTTAGGCCTAGCTGCAGCACCGGCG
This sequence comes from Nicotiana tabacum, assembly GCF_000715075.1. Classification (NCBI taxonomy): domain Eukaryota; kingdom Viridiplantae; phylum Streptophyta; class Magnoliopsida; order Solanales; family Solanaceae; genus Nicotiana; species Nicotiana tabacum. The sequence goes on along the minus strand of NC_134097.1, from coordinate 11,442,504 downwards.
TTTTTAATGACAGTCGGAGGCCTACTACTTCCAGAAACACCGAACAGCTTAATCGAACAAGGAAACAAAATAAAAGGACGACGAGTTTTAGAGAAAATAAGAGGAACTGAGAATGTTGATGCAGAATTTGAAGATATGGTTGATGCAAGTGAATTGGCGCGGTCGATTAAGCATCCGTTTAGAAATATTCTGAAAAGGAGAAATAGGCCACAGTTAATTATGGCTATTTTGATGCCAACTTTTCAGATACTAACAGGAATTAATATTATACTTTTTTATGCTCCTGTGTTGTTTCAGAGTATGGGGTTTAAAAGAACAGCTTCTCTTTATTCCTCAGCTTTAACTGGTGCTGTTCTTGCTTCATCTACATTAGTATCTATGGCCACAGTCGATAGATGGGGTCGACGAATTCTGCTTATTAGTGGTGGAATCCAAATGATCACCTGCCAGGTAAAGATATTCTAACTACTCAATCCACGTTTCTATATCCTAAATGACAGTCAGTGTAAAACTAGTCAATTTACGATGAATCCTCCAAGTACAAAACTTTTATGTCCTAAACAACAAGGAAATGAGTTGATAATGCAAGAAAAAAAATTTAGTATGCAAATTTATATTGCTGACAAAGGACTCTTACCTAAATATATCCAGAAAATACAAAACACTAATCTTACATAATCTTAGTGTAAAGCAGTAAATCAGTAAAGGAAGATTCAACCACATTTGGTAAAGAACTGGATATTGAATATATAACAAGCAACCTTTCTTCCATATTAAAACGTTTTTAAACTCGGTGTATTTTAACCTATCGTGACATGTAACCTGTCTTATCGTGACATGTAACCTGCCTTATTTTCATGAACAGTTTCTCGTAGTTATTTGTTATTTAAAAGGGAGTCTTGACATAACTGGTAAAGTTGCTGCCATGTGACCAGGAGGTCACAAGTTCGAGCCGTGGAAATAGACTCATGCAGAAATGCAGGGTAAGACTGCGTACAATAAATCCTTGTGATCCGGCTCTTCCCGGACCCCGCGCATAGTAGGAATTTAGTGCACCGGACTGCCCTGTAGTATATTTTAACCAGTTGTAGCATGTAAAATGTCTTATTTTTCGCGTTACCACTCTCACTTTCTATGAACAATTACTTGTAGTTATCTGTTAGGTGATATGATAAAGTAAAAGTCTTTCTTATCTTGTGAGTGTATAGAAGTTAAATTCATCGAAGATAATTTGCTTTTCTTACAGGTTATTGTTGCCATAATCTTGGGACTCAAATTTGGCAGTGACAAGGAGCTTACCAGAGGTTACTCCATTGTAGTAGTGATTTTTATCTGCCTATTTGTAGCTGCCTTTGGATGGTCATGGGGTCCACTTGGTTGGACAGTGCCAAGTGAAATTTTCCCCTTGGAAACAAGATCTGCAGGCCAAAGCATAACAGTAACTGTGAATTTATTCTTCACATTTGCCATAGCACAATCTTTCCTCTCACTTTTATGTGTTATGAGGTTTGGTATTTTCCTATTTTTCTCTGGTTGGATTGTTGTAATGACAATCTTCATCTATCTCTTCTTGCCTGAAACGAAAGGAGTTCCGATTGAAGAGATGATGCAACTTTGGGAAAAGCATTGGTTTTGGAAGAAGATTGTTTTGGATGATCAACAAGCTAACAACACCAATGGTCGGGAGAGCGCTATATAATTGAATCAGAAGCCAATAGCAGAACTATGGCTTTCAAGAAACGCGCTCGTAGCCATAGGATACAGTCATGAGCAAAGGCGGAGTCAAGATTTTAAGTTTATGGGTTCTGAACTTGCCACGGAACCCATAGCTCGTCTTGGTTATTGAGTTGACATTACATATTTATACATTAGTCATGAGAATGTGGATTTAACTGATGCACTCAGTCATTCTTACTAATAGAACATTTTTAACACATGTAAAAGGGAAAGAGTGATATTTTGTTCATGTAGAATGTTGGTATTCTATCTATGAAAGTGTTAATTTTAATTTTAAGAAAAGCCAACATATGCATTGCAGGAATATTTGCTTCAGTTGCACCAAATATTGGCCAGTGGAAAATCCAAAATTTAGACACTGTGGGCTCTAAAGTTGGTTTTCAAATGTATGTTTATCTCTACTTGCTTTTCATCACATATATAAGGTTCGAACCTGAAGTGCTCTGGACCATGTCGAACTTGTGAACCTATTGTTAGATCCACCACTAAGGTTGAACCACCTCCATGAATTCAGAGGCGGATCCAGGATTTAAATCTTATGGGTTCAATTTTAAGATTTTTAACATTAAACACATTATATTTTTAAAGTTATGGGTTCATATCTACTATTTTTGCAATTTTAATGAATTTTTACATACAAATTTTTTTACTCCGCGTCGAAAGTTATTGGTTCAGTTGAACCCGTAGGTAGTACACTACATCCGCGTCTGTCCATGATCCTTTGAATAGAATCTCTTACTACCTCCGTTCCAGTTTATGTCAACCTATTTTTTTTTTTGGTCCGTTCCAAAAGGAATGACCCATTTCTAAATTTGAAAACAATTTTGCTTAAACTTACAATTCTACCCTTAATGAGAAGTTTTTAAAACCACACATTTCAAAAGTCTTCATTTTATCTTAAACTCTGTACTCAGTCAAACAGGTTCACATAAATTGGAACGAAGGGAGTAGTATTTTAAAAGCTAATCATTCCCAATTTATGTAATGTGTTTAACTTGACACGGAGTTTAAAAAAGAAAAAAGATTATTTTGAACTTGTAGTCTAAAATAATCCGTAGATATTTATGTGATTATAAATTATCTCATTGAGGGCAAAAAGAGCATTTTAAAGTCAAATAGTTACTAAATATAGAAATATATTATTCTTTTTTGACTAATTAAAAAGGAAAAAGTGTAGCATAAATTGAAACGAACGGAGTAATATAATATTCAAAAAATAATAGGAAAAAAGTATGTGTGGATAGAGAGACTTCTAAGTACATGAAAAAGTGTACATTTCAAATTCCAATACAAAGTTGAGATATCAGAAAAAGCCAACACTTCAAATCTCAAGTAGCACATATGCATTTGCAGAAAATAGTATTATACTCCAAGTAATAATGAAGTTAATCATGCACCAATGAAAAATAAATGTTGTACTAACTAGTTTTCTGGCTTCAGTTCATAAAAACAGGATAACAATTTGCCAAATTTGCTAAAAGAGTAGAATTTCAGCAAAGTCAATGATAGCCTCTACTATAGAACAAGAACTTGTAGCTAAGCAGTGCTGCAAATAGACGATTGAATAGTTTACTATTTCTGCTGATCAAGTAAACCACAAGGAGGTCCATATCATCATCCTGCCCTCGAGAAATAACACCAAAAATTTTGTAGATATTGGACGCCTATATTGGTCGTTTTGGCCGACAGGGGCAAAAGAAGGCAGCCCAGTGCACAAAGCATCCCATTTGGGAAGGGCCGTACCCTTTGTCGTTTGATATAAATAAGATGTTCATTTATTTCCTTTCCAAATTTACCTTATTGTTTCAATTAGTAAAGAGTTAATTATGTAAAATAATAAAGGGTAATTTAAACAAGTACTCCCATGATCAATAATACTGAATGCGTGGCTTTCTTAATTAATTAAGGAGTGTGTAAAACCCTTAATAGTAGATAATGTGCACACAAAGAAGTATCAAACAAAATATATTTCACGACAAGAGAAGCAGATGGATAAATAGAATTGTAGATTCAGTCCAAGTAGGATAGAGCTATGCCCCTCTATAAGTACCTTAATAAAGACATGATTATAGAAATTATTTTTATCCGTCAATACATAAAACATAAACTCATCTGTGAAATAATATTTACTCTATAAGTATATTATAATGATGTGATTGTAGAAATACTTTTTACACCATCAATAGAAAAAGCTTAAACTCATTACATTAAAAATTACAGTTTTCTAATGCAACTTCTACATCATATTAGCTGAACACGATTTATAAATTGAGTTACCCTGAACCCTAAACTCATCACATTACAAATTGTATTTTCTGAATCCAACTTATATATCGCATTTCAATGCATGCCACTTCTATTTCGCATTAGCTATTATAAATTGCGTTATACTAATACGACTTATAAATCGTATGTCTGATTGTGATTTCTCTATTAAATGGCAAACGGTCTTAAATAGTCCTTCAAGTTTCAGCATTGGATCAAAATCATCATTTATGTTTAATGTAGAGAATTAATAGTCCACTAACTAATAAAATAGTCCGAATAGATATGAAATAAGAATGCGTGTATAAGCACACATAGATAAGAGTATATAAAGATAAAAAATATCTTAAAGTAATTCTTGAATAACAATGTATATATTATTATGCACAGCATAAACAATTCCAGCATTATAATCCCTGTATAATTAGTCAGTAAATTATACGGCCTCCGTTAGTATGTTTAAGTAGGTTTAGTATTCTCTTATGACTGGAGATACTTCAGAACTATCTAATATAAGTCTTCAAGAACTCCTGAAGTCATTTTCAGTATCTAATTAAATTGTTGTTCAAGATGCAGAAACCATATTAGTCATATCTTGTGATGCATATGGACTTCAGTAACATATATACAATATTTCGTGCTATATCCTAATATAATTATTTTAACACGAGCTTAACTTATATACATTGTCAATATAAAAGAACTTTTACACTAAACTATATGTAATTGTCCACAAGAAGTGGCCGATTAGTAGCCTGCTACTACATGAAGTACACTAAGAGTATACAAAATTATTTACGTTGTCAGCATATATAAGTTGAATCATTTTCACATTATCTTGTTTAGCAATTTAACTTGGAACATTTTTGTGGAGGAAGCATTGGTTGAAAATAGTAACTACGAACCCATAATTATGATAGAACCAGTGGCGGAACCAAAAATTAACAACAAAAAAAAGTCATACTTAGAATTTGAACCTGTATATATTTCTCTTATGTGAAGGGAATTCAAAATACTATATATGTATAAAAATAGTTTTTTTACCCTATTTATGATTGTAACTCTACGACATGAGATATTTGCAACCAGTTTATTGCATTCATCAAGATAGTGTGACTCGCACCACAGAATCAGGAAAAAGATACTTCTTCGCTTCTAACTCCTTCAAAGTTGGCCCGCTTGGAAAAGAGCTGCTAGAAATGTAAAAGGGAGATTAAGGAAAAACTTTGTACTTGCTATCATGTCTGCTCTGATATATGGTATATGGAAGGGAAGGAACGAAGCACTATGGCAAAGCAAAGTTCCAAGACCACAGAGCCTATATGCAAACAAGTGAAGGAAGAATGCATACATCGAATGAGAGAAAGGCTGGATCGAAGGAAGAATGATGACGAAAGAATATGGCTGAGGAATTTATATAATTAGAGGAACAATAGGCAAATGTAAATAAGCCTGTAGAGTGTTAGTTTTATAGGTGCTGTTTTTTTTTTTTTTTTGTTTTCTGCCCATTGGATTAGGCTGCTGTATAAGTTTTTGTCAGGTGCTGTATAAAATTTTTCTTTCACCAAAAAAAAAGTTGGCTCGCTTCTCTCTATTCTCACTACTGCTTATTACGTAAAGATTAAGGAAACAAAATTACTAAAATGAGATTTATTAAGGATTGTATAATTTAAACAAGCATATTCGATATGGACCAATTAAGAAGTAAAATCTACTTGTTGTATACTGTATTGTATGTACTTTTTTGGGGAGAAATTCAAAAATAGTTAGATTAACGAGTGATAATTGAAAAATAGTCATAATTTCAAAAGTAATCAAAATTTAACCATTTTTCATGTAAAGACAAATCTGAACGAAAACATTGTTCAAAATTCGGAAAATATTCCAGCATATTATACTGGAGTTCCAGTATAATATACCGGTCCAGCATAATATGCTGGAAGTTCATACACAAGTGCTTCAATCTCCAGTATATTATGCTGGACCAGTCCGTGTTGCAGCAAAATAGTGGTTATTTTTCAATGACTTTGCAAACGCTGACTATTTTTGAATTACCAGTCTGAAAACTGGCTAGTCCGTGCTATTTTTACTACTTTTTTGAGATACTAATAAACTAGTAGGAGTCCGCACATCCCCCGCCATCATAGGGCGAGTTTAGTTATAAACAAAAAAATTCAACCTAAAACTAAATCAAACAAACAAATGCCCTAATTTTTGTCCACAGGCATCTTAAGGCGACACAAAGGACAAACATGGCTTTTCTCAAGCCATTGAACGATACAGCCTCCATGAAAAAGGTGCTTGCATGGCATGCGAGTAACTTCAACAACACCCTCTGAAATCAACGTATCAAAACATATGCTACAATTCTCCTTCATATTGATCATCTTTTCCACCTTCACCTTCTCCAGTGCTTCAATTGCATACGCCGATGCAGGAACGGGCACAAACTCACTCTCTTCCAACGATAAGCCCGCGACCTGTTCTGTCAACTCATCCTCATAATAATTTTGGTAAGGATTCGGAATAGCTTGAGGAATACCATGAATTATGTCCAAAACGATTGGGATTCTTCTCGCTCTTTCATGATTTTCTTGGAGGATTGATAATGTCTTAAGCTTGATGTCTTGTATCATGTTTAGTTGATACAAGAGAGGAACATGTAAACATGTAAGCATTACATGTATATTATTCCATATATCTAATTTGTCCTCTATGTCAAAACAGAATTTTTTGACTATATGATAGTTGAAATGAGTGCGATTATAAAACCTCCAACGACCATCAGCTGCGAGATAGAAATTGTGGTGCAATTTTTGGATTCGACATAGGAAGAAAAATTTGTCCTCCGGCAGATTTTCATCCTCGTGGAGGATGCTTTTTCGGTGCTCTATTGTCCAATGATAAGGGCTAATAGTACTATGGCTCAATTCTCCTGCCATTCAGAATTAGTAATTATTGGAAAAAGAGCAAAGGCGGAATTGAAAATTGAAATTTTTGAGTTTGGGATTTTAATTCTTTTTGGTCAGTAATTAATGAGAAAGATTGGCTTAGTAACTAACGGGAAAAGAAACAAACTGTGGGACAGAGCTTGCTAGCTATATTTGGCTCTTAGATGAAAGAGATATGTGAAGCTAGACATTATATATAATGATGGAAAAATTTAAAAACCTAATTACGATTGGTAAAGGAAAAAGAAAAGGAAAGCAATTTCAGTTTCCTAGTTATTAAGGGAAAAAGAAAACGAAATCCTAATTTGTGATGGACTGAAAATCTACAGCGGAAGTGGTAAAGCATTAAATAAACTTCCATTGTCTAAATTTAAAAACCTAATTACGGCCGGTAAGGGCAAGAGAAAAGGAAAGCACAACTCTTTTTCCTAATTAGTGATGGATATCTCTATGTGTTTTTAATAAAATTTTGTCGCAAAATAATCGATTTTTATTTTCTAAATGTCCTTAATTAATATTTGACTAAATAGAGAATATTATTTTTTTCAAATAAGTACAAAGCTATTAAAAATTTATAAACATATAATAACAAACTGCGTTTCAATTTGTGGACAATTGAAACTTCTGTGTTCTCAGCTTTTAAATTCCTTGTAATTTATTTTCATTGTCAATCAAACCTGCTGATAAAGCGAAGTCAACTAATTCTCTACTAAGTCGACTGAGTTTTTAAATTAGTTACAATTCATCCCCCTTCTTGTACTCTCAATTGGTATCAGAGCAAAACTCACGAACATTGCTTAACAGCAAGTGAGAAAAAGATCATGGGATCAAATACAGTAATTGAAACACTATTTCAAAAAGGAACTTCTCAGGTACGACCCTTTTACTTCAATGGTCAGCACTTCTCTCATTGGAAAGTGTGCGTGGAGACCTACACTATGTCATATGAATTAAAGTTTGGCGCGTGATCAAAAAGGAAAATCTTACAATTTTGCAAATGAAGGATGACAACGGTCAAATCATAGTATCATCTGATCCTCTTGATTTAGATGATTACACTGAAGAACAATCAGCCATTATTCAAGTGAATGCTAAGGCAAAACAATATGTTGTACTGTGCTATCAGCGGAGAAGAATATGAAAAAGATATCAAGCTGTGAAACTGCAAAAAAAATATGAGATAAGTTAGAAGTGACATATGAAAGAACCAATAAAGTAAAAGAAACAAGGATCAATCTCCTAGTTCGAGATTATGAACTGTTTCAAATATGAAGGATGGAGAATCAGTAGAGGAAATGTTTTTCAGGTTCAGCAAGATCCCTCGAGACTTAAAATCATTTGGTAAACCAATCAAAAGCGGAGAATAAGTCAGAAAAATTATGAGAAGTCTTCCCACTATTTGGCAACCCAAAGTCATTGCTTTGGAATGTTAGGATGTTGACAAAATATCATATGATGAACTTAGAGGTGATCTAATTGCGTTTGAGAAAACATACTTAGACAGAAAAGTTCAACAAGAAAAGAAGAAGACCGTTGCATTCAAAATAATTGTGGTTGAAGAAGAAGATGATAAAGTGAGAAGATGAAGAAGAAGAAGAAGAAGAAGAAGAAGAAGGAGGAGGAGGAGGAGGAGGAGGAGGAGGAGGAGGAGGAGGAGGAGGAGGAGGAGGAGGAGAACATAGACACATTCAAGTTGAATGCCCTGAACTGAAAAAGAAACTAAGCATGAACTTTCAAAAGAAGAAATCCCTTGGAGCTTGGAGTGATGAAGAAAAATCTGATCACGAAGAAATTGCCAACATGTGCTTCATGGCCATCAAAGAAGATAGCGATGAAGACTCAGGTGAACTTGGTCTCATGGAAGACAAAGGAACAAGTGAGATACGTCTTCCTACCCATCCTAACTGTCATGAACTCCAAGAATTTATTAATATTGCTCTTGTAGATATTGAGAAAGTACTGAATGAACTTCGAAAAATCCAAACAGAAAAGAAAGACTGAGCTTTGAAGTATGTAAAATTGAGAGAGATAAGCTTCAAGATGAAGTTAATGAACTTCAACTTCAACTGAATGGATTGCGAAAATCCACCAGTCATAGTTCAGTTAGATCAAATCAGTTTACTCCTCATAAATCTCCAACTAGAACTTGAAATATTTCTGCATGTACTCATTGTGGCAAAAATGGGCATAATTCTAACCATTGCAGGATTACAATCTAAGGAGAAAAAGTCTCTGAAAATTCTAATAACCCCTCATATTTTTACTGCGGAAAACTCGATCATACTTCTAACTATTGCAGGTTTAAGAACAACAGGAGATGGGTCTGGTAACCCAAGCCATCTAGTCAATCTAATATTCAGAGCACTAATCATTCAGGGCCCAAGCAGGCTTGGGTACCTAAAAATAAGTAATTTCTCTTTTTTGCAAGAACATCGCAAGAAGAATAAAAAAAGAAAATGGTACCTTGATAGCGCGTATTCTAGACATATAACTGGTGACAAGACAGTCACCAAACTAGATGGAGGAACAGTCACTTTTGGAGACAAATCAAAAGGGAATGTAATTGGAGTTGGAAGAGTTCCCCTCAGCTTAACATATGATATAGACGAAGTGTACCTGGTTGATAAACTTGGTTACAACCTTCTCAGTATCAGTCAACTATGTGACAATGACTATGAGGTTCATTTTAAAAAGCATTTGGCTTATTGAAGACGAATCAGGTAAAGTTATTCTTTCTGGAAATAGAGACAGGAATGTCTATACTATCAGTAATATAGATAGTCTTGGTAATCAAATTTGTTTAGCTTCTATGATTGATGATCCCTGGTTATGGTATAGAAAGCTTGGCCATGCTAGCATGAATACTATTCAAAAACTTTTCAAACGTGATCTTGTCATTGGTCTTCCAAAACTAGATTTTTCAAAAGATCATATTTGTGATGCATGTCAATTAGGAAAACAAACTCGTTCATCTTTTAAAATCAAAAATATTGTTTTTACTACTAAACCCCTTTAACTTTTGCATATGGATTTATTTGGTCCAACTAGAACTGCTAGTATTGGTGGTAGAAAATATGCCATTGCTATTGTAGATGATTTTTCTCGTTTCACTTAGGTTATTTTTCTAGGCCATAAAGATGAAGCTCTAAGAAATTTGAAGTGTTCTGTAAGAAGGTACATCTTGAAAAGGGATATTACATCTCTACTATAAGAAGTGACCATGGATGAGAGTTCGAAAACAGAGCCTTTGAAAACTTATGTAATGATCAAGGAATCTCTCACAACTTCTCTTCTCCAAGATCACCTTAACAAAATAGAGTGATAGAACGTAAGAACATAACTTTGCAGGGCATGGCAAGAACCATGATTGTGAAAAACTCCCTCTCACACCACTTCTGGGCATAAGCTGTAAGCACAACATGTCATATCATTAACAGATGTCTGATTCGACTCATTCTTAAAAGGACTCCATATGAGCTGTGGAATGGTAAGAAACCCAACATCAGTTACTTTCACCCATTTGGCTGCAAATGATTATTCACAATAATGGAAAATATAATTTGGGCAAGTTTGATCCAAAAAGCGACGAAGGTATTTTTCTTGGATATTCTCCCTCAAGTAGAGGATATAGATTATTCAATAAAAGAACTTTATGTATTGAGGAATCTATTCATGTTGTTCTTGTGGATACTAACCCTCACTTAAGGAATAAAAACTTTTCTGAAGATGAGAAAATCTCTATTGTCCCAAAATCTGCTGTTACAGAAAAAGATAGTTACGATCAGGCGACCAATTAGCAAAATCAGTCAACTGAGGAGCACATTGAAATCCAGGAACCATCTTCTGTCGAACAGTCAAATACTTTGGAAAAGGAGCCAGTCACAGGTGTTCCAAATGAATGAAAAAGTGAACCTGAATATTTTCACAAGTTCATTATTGGAAATCCACAAGAAGGAATCACTATCAGAAGATCTCAAAAGCTCAACTCTCACATGGCCTTAATATCACAACTTGAGCCAAAAAAGGTTGATGGAGCTCTCAAAGATGACTACTGGTTCAAAGCCATGAAAGATGAACTCGATCAATTTGAAAGAAATAAAGTGTGGGACTTGGTACCAAAACCATCAAATCCTTCCATCATATGAACCAAATGGGTTTTCAGAAACAAGCTGAATGAATCTGGTCAAATAGTTTATAACAAAGCAAGGCTAGTCGCCCAAGGTTACTCTCAGCAAGAAGGAATCGACTACGATGAAACATTTACTCCTATAACAAGATTAGAATCCATTCAAATACTACATGCTTTTGCTACTCATAAAGGATTCAGGCTATTTCAAATGGATGTAAAAAGCTCATTCTTAAATGGATATATCTCTTAAGAAGTATACGTGAAACAACCTCCTAGCTTTGTAAGGAACAACTTCTCAAACCATGTATTCAAGCTGTCAATAGCTTTATACGAACTCATGCAAGACCCTCGAGCCTGGCATGAAAGACTAAGCTATTTTCTTCTAAATTAAGGTTTCAAACGAGGTAATATCGATATCGACACAACTCTATTTATTAAGCATTCAAGTTTAGGTAATCTTATTACTCAAATTTATGCAGACGATACTATTTTGGGAGCTCTAACTCTGTATTATGTGAAGAATTTGCTCATATCATGAAAGGAGAATTCGAAATGAGCATGATGGGAGAGCTAACTTTCTTTCTTGGATTACAAATCAAGCAATCTTCCAAAGGGATTTTTATTAGCTAAACCAAGTACACTAAGGAACTCATAAAAAAGTTTGGAATGGAGAATGTAAAGCCTATTGAAACTCCAATGAGTCCAACAACTATACTTGAAGAGGAAAAGAATGGAAAAAGTGTGGATGAAATAATGTATAGAGGAATGATTGGATCTCTACTAGTCGACCAGATATAATGTTCAGTGTTTGTAAGTGTGCAAGATTTCAGTCGGCTCCAAAGAAATCTCATTTGACTGCAGTTAAACGCAATATTAGATACTTCATTAGGACCACTGAATTAGGATTATGGTATGTTCATTCTAACAATTTTGATTTAAAAGATTTGTCAGATGCAGATTTTGTAGGTGATAGGACTGACAGGAAAAGTACTAGTGGCACATGTCAATTACTGGGGAATGCTCTAATTTTTCAGCATAGCAAGAAATAAAATTATGTTACTATGTCAACTATTGAAGCAGAGTATTTAGTTGTTGGAAGCTGTTGTACACAAGGTCTTTGGATCAAGCATCAACTTCTCGATTATGATTTATCTCTCACTTCTACTCATATTTTCTGTGGTAATACAAGTGCTATATGTCTGTCAAAAAATTATGGGCATCATTCTGGGGAAATATATAAAGAAATTAAGCACCATTTTATTCATAATCATATTGCAAAAGGTAATATTTCGTTAGAGTTCATTAGTATTGAGTCCCAACTTGCTGATATTTTTACAAAACCTCTTTTGGAAGAAAGATTTTGTCTAATGCATAAAAAGATTAGTATTATGCGTATCTTTGTAAAATATTTTACTTCCTTTGTTAGTTTGCTTAATTGATGAGTGTATTAATTTAATGTGAGTGCTATTATTACTCTTCCATTAGTGACGCTGAAGCAACTCCTCAGAAAGTGTCACTTCAATTTGAACCTGCCATTTCCTCTAACTGATGCAAACCTTCAATCTTTCAAAAGCCTAGTTAATTACTCCCCTCCTCTCTCATTCTCCATCACTTCTCACCAATTTTTCTACCATGGCTAAGAGAAACCTCTCATCCTCCACTGCAACAAGATGAAGCATGCGATTTCAAAAAACCCAAAACCCTGAAGAAACCATCCACCTTGAATCATCCCTTGATTCAGACCTCCTCAAAACCGTTAATGAAAGTAATGACTCATCGGAGGATCTCCCTATTAGCCAAAAAAAATACCTATGGAGCAAAACCCCAAAAGGCCTGCATGCAAGAAAGGAAAAGTGAAAAGTACAGATTTTGGGCCATGGGATAAACTGAACTTCTATGGACCAAATGATAAATCGAGGTTTGAGTATTATAAGTCTAAATCTATGGCTTATGGATGCTCTGTAAGTCTCTCTCTTATGAAATATTTGTACTGTGATATGATTTCTATCTTTGAATTTCAACATCTTTCTCCTCTATTTGATACTGTTGGAAATTCGGTGTATGAAGAACACGTGGGGATGTTTTATGCAAATCTGTGTGTTAATGACAAAGATGATTTGGAGTTAATAGTTCTAGGCACTCAGATTGTTCTTAATTCCTATCAATTTGAGAAGATTTTTTTCGCTAAGTTTCATGGTTATGATATTTTGTGCAAAACTCCTGGCCTAAAGACTTTGAAGTTTCTTTAGAAGAGGCAAAAACTTTTCTGTTTGAAAATCCTCCTGGCATTGGTCCTAAAAGTCTTAAGTTTGAACATTGTGCATTAGCCCACATGATTGCTACTACTTTACTTCCTAGGACTGGGTCTCTCAGCACTTTGACTACTAGGGATATCTTTGTTCTTTACTGCCTTGTGAACAATAAAAGACTTGACTGGTTTGTGTAGATTCATCAGTATATGCAGGGATATATCCTCTTTTGCTGCTTGTTTACCCTATGACTTGCTCATCTCACATATTCTTGAGGTCATGAAGGTTGATTTGGCACCTTTCTCCCCTAAGTACATTACAATCACCTATGATAAGACAACATTTTCTATGATGGGTTACACCTTAAGTGACGATGGATAGGTCAGACGTGCTAAGGTTGAAAGCACTCCAGTACAGGTTGAGCCAATCACTGAACCAACTGAGCCTCAGTCGACTACTACCAACAACCTAAAACAGATTCAACAAGGTCTAGATGGGGTAAAAATCATGCTCATTGCAATGAAATAACATGTGAACAAGATCAGGGAAGTCACCAAAGAAACAGGTACAGATGTGGCTAAGCTCAGGATGAACATGGGAGCCACAAGGAGGCAAGGAATTAGGGCATTCAACTCCATGATAGAGAAGATGGACAAAATCACCAAAGAAGTTGAAACCTCCTATGACTCCTTCTACACCAAAGTGATCAATACCCTGAAATACTTTCTAGGGCAGAACTAAGGCAGTTGTGTGTGTGTCTGTTTAAAACAATCTTCTTGCTCCTTGTTTGTTTTTATTTTGTTAATTACATTTGTTTTGGTCTGTAAGAACTATCACTATGTGCCTCTGCTGAAGGCATAACATCTGCTACCCTAACTACAATGTTCATTGTCACGACCCCAACTTCCCTCCGTAGGAGGTCGTGATGGCACCTAATCTCTAAGACTAAGTAAGCCTATCAATGCGGAATAATAATAGATATCTGAAATAAATAAATTGCAATTCAAATAATTACAACTCTCAAAACCCGGTAGAAATAAGTCACAGGCTTCTAAGAATTTATCATCAATGTCTCTATATATATCAAGGTCTAAATAAAAATAAGGAAGCAACATAATAATGATAGAAGGGGACTCTGGAGTCTGCGGACGCTGGCAAATATACCTCGAAGTCTCTGTACACAGGTAACTCACTGATGTCTGGGCTGGTAAGATAGATGTACCTGGATCTACACAAAAAGATGTGCAGAGGCGTAGTATGAGTATACCACAGCGGTACCCAGTAAGTGACAAGCCTAACCTCGGTAGAGTAGTGATGAGGTCAAGTCAGGCCCTACTGGAAAATAATAATGGCATGGTAAAATGTTTAACAATATAATAAAATAAAATGACAATGGAAATGAATCAAGTAGTATGTCACCATTTAATTACACAAAATAATGGCAAATAATACCTCGTGGAAACAAAACAGAATTCTTTTCAACTTTAAGAAAATCACAACAATAATCAAAGGCAACTATGGCCATAAATCAATATCAATAAGGGCACTCCCGAGGTACCGCCTCATAGTCCCAAATCATAAGTAATTCATAATATCTCATTTCCTTATATCACCATGGGAGCCTTCACAATTTATTTTAAAGAAAATATTTTTTTCGAAATAGCATCCCACGTTTTAGCCACCCTTATCACACTGCATGACTTCTAGTAGTTTCCCTATTAGTCACGCGTATCAAGCCACCCTTATCTTACCGCATGCATTTCAACACTCAGACCTTATACCACCGCATGCGTATTAATATCACAATATATCACAATTTGCACCTCAAGTGCCCAAATATTTCAATTTGCTAAAATAAATCAACAACAATATTTTTTCCATAATAGAGAGCTCACGACTCATGCCAAAATAATTTAACAATAAAGAGCTCACGGCTCCATCACAATTAGTACAAAAATCTCACAAAATATTCAGCAAATATAATATTTCACAAATTTACCACCTTGTTTTAAAGATCAAAATTTTAAAATATAAAATTCTTCATTTTTAATAATATTTAAATTAAAAAAATTCCACCTTCAAATAATACACCGAATAAAAGAAACCAAATTTTAGTTAACAGTTAAAAACAATTAGCAGGAGAAGGTCAAGCAAATTTAAAGTATATAAATCAGATCAATGATGAAGAATATAACAAAATAAAATAATTTAATTAATGCGCAACAGTGATCTACACAATTTAAAAACATAATCTTTCATATTTAGTCCGTGCACACACTCATCACCTCGTGCACACGACTTTCAACACATTACAATTATCACATCAATACCAATCCTAGGGAATATTTCCCACACACAAGGTTAGACAAGTCACTTACCTCGACTTGCTCCAATTTAATCAAGTAGTATGCCTTTTTCTCGATTTTTCGACTCCGATCGACTCGAATCTAGTCATAATTAATTCGATACAGTCAACAAAAATTATAGAATCAATTCCATAAGAAAATATTATATTTTTTAATAAAATCCGAAATTAACTCAAAAATTGCCCGTGGGGCCCACATCTCGGAATCCGACGAAAGTTACGAAATATGAATGCCCGTTCAACCACGAATCTAACCATACCAAAATAACTAAATTCCAATAATAATTCGACCCTCAAATCCTCAAATCTATCCAAGAGGGTTTTCAAATTTTTCCAACCTAAATCACCAATTAAATGATAAAAACAGTGATGAATTCGGGTAATCTAACCAAAATTGAGTTAAGAACACTTATCCCGATGTTTTCTCTGAAAATATCCAAATATTGCCTCAATCCGAGTTCCAAATCGTTAAAAATGGAAAATGGTCCCATTTTCAGAACTTAAACTTTCTGTCCAGACCTCTCTTCTTCGCGAACGTCCTTTCGCGTTCGCGTAGACCAACTCAGACTGCCTCTCAACGTATCTCATCGCGAACGCGAAGCTTTGCAAATTCAGACCTTCGCGAACGCGTAGAGCAAAAGACTGGGATCCTCAGCTGCCTCACTCTCGTTCGCGAACACGACGCCACTCACGCGTTCGCGATGCAACACTACCCTACACTTCGTGTTCGCGTCCTCTCCTCCGTGAACACGTAGAACAAAATCTCACCAGCTCAGAATACTCTTCGCGAATGCGAGGCTCCTCTCGCGAACGCATAAGAAGAAACCAGAAAAATTGCAGCAGCAAATATCAGCTATCTCACCAAGGCCAAAAATGATCTGTTAACCATCCGGAACACGCCTGAGCCCCTCGGTACCTTAACCAAATATACCAACAAGTCCTACTACATCATACAAACTTAGTCGAGTCTTCAAATCATATCCAAAAACACTAAAAACACAAATCAGACATAGATTCAAGCCTAATGAACTTTGAAACTTTCAATTTCTACAAACGACCACGGAACCTATCAAATCAAGTCCGATTGACCTCACATTTTGCACGCAAGTCATAAATAACATAATGGAGCTATAAAAATTTTCAGAACTAGATTCCGACCCCGATATCAAAAAGTCAACTCCCCGGTCAAACTTCCAAACTTAAGTTCCTATTTTAGCCATTTCAAGCCTAATTTAACTACGGGCCTCCAAATAATTTTTCGAGTACGCTCCTAAGTCCAAAATCACCATACGGAGCTATTAGAATCATCAAAATTTTATTCCGGGGTCGTTTACACATAGATCGACATCCAACCTACCTTTTAACTTAAGTTTTAAACTTTGGAACTAAGTGTTCCAATTTTTTCTAAAATCTCATCGTACCCGAACCAATAGCCCCGGCAAGTAATATAACAGTTATAAAGTACAAAATGAGCATTAAATAAGGGAACGAGGCTACAACTT
This sequence comes from Nicotiana tabacum, assembly GCF_000715075.1. Lineage (NCBI taxonomy): Eukaryota > Viridiplantae > Streptophyta > Magnoliopsida > Solanales > Solanaceae > Nicotiana > Nicotiana tabacum. The sequence goes on along the minus strand of NC_134097.1, from coordinate 11,425,306 downwards.
TTAAAACGACTGACCGAGTCGTTACATCCTCCCCCTCTTAAACAAACGTTCGTCCTCGAAAGGGTTTAGAATTATACCTTGAGTGGTGAAAAGATGAGGATAACAGTTACGCATATCATGCTCGGTCTCCCAAGTCGCCTCCTCGATCGGATGACCCCTCCACTGAACCTTCACGGAAGCAATGTACTTTGACCTCAGCTTTCGAACCTGCCTAACTAATATAGCCACTGGTTCCTCAACATAAGATAGATCCTTATCCAACTGAATCGAACTAAAGTCTAACACATGAGACGGATCGCCGTGACATTTCCGAAGCATAGAAACATGGAATACTGGATGAACTGCAGAGAGACTAGGTGGTAGTACAAGTCTGTAAGCCACCTCTCCAACTCTCTCAAGAATCTCAAAAGGCCCAATATACCTAGGGCTCAACTTGCCCTTCTTCCCGAACCTCATCACACCCTTCGTAGGCGAAACCCGGAGCAAGACCCGCTCACCAACCATGAATGTAACATCACGAACCTTCCGATCCGCATAACTCTTCTGTCTAGATTGGGCTGTACGAAGTCGATCCTGAATCAATTTAACCTTTTCCAAGGCATCATGAACCAAGTCTGTACCCAATAGCTTAGCCTCGCCCGGTTCGAACCAACCTACTGGAGACCGGCACCGCCTACCATACAAGGCCTCATACGGAGCCATCTGAATGCTCGACTGGTAACTGTTGTTGTAAGCAAACTCTGCAAGTGGTAAGAACTGATCCCAAGCACCCCCAAAATCTATCACACATGCACAAAGCATATCCTCCAATATCTGAATAGTGCGTTCGGATTGCCCGTCCGTCTGAGGGTGAAATGTTGTACTCAACTCTACCCGAGTACCCAACTCACGCTGTACTGCCCTCTAGAACCGTGATGTAAACTGCGTACCCCGGTTAGAGATGATAGATACCGGTACTCCGTGAAGTCTGACAATCTCGTGAATATAGATTCGAGCCAACTGCTTGGAACAGTAGGTAGTCATCACAGGAATGAAATGAGTTGACTTGATCAGCCTATCCACAATCACCCAAACTGCATCAAATTTCCGCTGACCCGTGGAAGTCCAACAACGAAATCCATAGTGATTCGCTCCCATTTCTACTCTAGAATTTCTAACTTCTGAAGCAACCTACCTGGCCGCTGATGCTCATACTTTACCTGCTGACAATTTAGGAACCGAGCTACATATTCCACTATGTCTTTATTCATTCTCCTCCACCAGTAATTTTGCCTCAAGTCCTGATACATCTTCGCGGCACCCGGATGAATGGAGTACCGGGAACTGTGAGCCTCCTGGAGAATAAACTCACACAAGCCCTCTACATTGGGTACACATAGCTTGCCATGCATCTGTAATACACCATCATATCCAATAGTGACTTCTTTGGCATCACCGTGCTGAACTGCATCCTTAAGGACAAGCAGATGGGGGTCATCATACTGACGCTCCCTGATACGATCATAAAGAGAAGACTAAGAAACCACACAAGCCAAAACTCGGCTCGGCTCGGAAACATCCAATCTAACAAACTGATTGGCCAAGGCCTGAACATCCAAGGTTAAAGGCCTCTCTGCTACCGGTAAATATGCTAAGCTGCCCAAACTCTCCGCCTTACGACTCAAGGCATCGGCTACTACATTGGCCTTCCCAAGATGATAGAGAATGGTGATATCATAATCCTTAAGCAACTCCAACCATCTCCGCTGCCGCAAATTAAGATCCTTCTATTTAAACAGATATTGTAGACTCCGGTGATCGGTGTAGACCTTACAATGGAAACCGTACAAATAATGTCGCCATATCTTCAAGGCATGAATAATAGCTGCTAACTCAAGGTCATGGACCAGATAATTCTTCTCATGTACCTTTAATTATCTGGACACGTAGGCAATCACCTAACCGTCTTGCATCAGCACTGTGCCGAAACCAATACGCGACGCATCACAATATACAGTATAAGACCCTGAACCTGTAGGTAATACCAATATTGGGGCTAGAGTCAAAGCTGTCTTGAGCTTTTGGAAGCTCTCCTCACATTCCTGGGTCCACCTGAACGGAGCACCCTTCTGGGTCAATTTGGTCATGGATGCAGCAATAGAAGAGAAACCCTCTACAAATCGGCGATAATACCCTGCCAAACCAAGAAAACTCCGGATTTCCGTAGTTGAGGACGGTCTGGACCAACTCTGCACTGCTTCAATCTTTTTCGGATCTACCTTGATCCCCTCGCACAAAACTATATGACCCAAAAATCCCATTGAATCAAGCCAGAATTCACACTTTGAAAATTTTGCATATAACTTCTTTTCTCTCAAAGTCTGAAGCACAGTCCTCAAGTGTTGTTCATGATCTTCCCGACTCCGGGAATACACCAGAATGTAGTCATAAACACAATGACGAAAGAATCAAGATGGGGCTGAAATATACTATTCATAAGTGCATAAATACTGCTGGGGCGTTGGTCAGCCCAAAAGACATCACAAGGAACTCGTAATGACCGTACCGAGTCCTGAAAGCAGTCTTCGGGATATCTAGCTCCCAAATCTTCAACTGATGATAGCCTGAATGTAAGTCGGTCTTAGAGAACACTCTGGCACCTTGAAGATCATCAAATAAGTCATCAATACGTGATAATGGATATATGTTCTTCACTATAACCTTGTTCAGCTAGGGGTAATCAATACACATTCGCATAGAACCATCCTTCTTCTTCACAAATAAGACAGGAGCACCCTAGGGCGATACGCTAGGCCGAATGAAGCCCTTATCAAGCAACTCCTGTAACCGTTCTTTTAATTCTTTCAACTCTGCTGGGGCCATACGATATGGTGGAATAGAAATGGGCTAAGTGCCCTATAATAAATCAATGCCAAAGTCAATATCCATGTCGGGTGGCATACCCGGAAGATTCACTAGAAATACATCATGAAAATCCCTTACTACAGGAACTGACTCCACGGTAGGAGTATCAATACTAACATATCTCACATAGGCCAGATACGCATCATACCCCTTCTCAACCATTCGTTGAGCTTTAAGAAATGAAACAACCCTGATAGGAACATGATCTGAGGTACCTCTCCACTCTAGCCGCGGTAGACCTGCACCACGTAGAGCTATTCATTTGAGTAATATTTATGGTGTTCTTGTTGCTTTGCTGTTTAAAACACTAGTTGATTGGTGTTGCTATTACTCCTATTTGTTTTCTATTATTTTGTATCTCATATTTCACAGGTTATTAGACTAGTGAGTGTCTTGATTGTACCTCGTCACTACTCCACTGAGGTTAGTCTTGATACTTACTAGGTACCGACCCTGGTGTACTCATACTACACTTCTGCACATTTTTGTGCAGAGCCAGGTATTGGAGATATCGGACTTGGGTAGAGTAAAGCGGGATCGTAAGGATTCAAGGTAGAGCTGCTAAGTCGTCGCAGTCCCTTGGAGTCTTTTCATTTCATTATACTGTTAAATTTTTATCAATCAGTATTGTATATTCGGTCCTCGTGATCATTCCATGTATTCAGTTAGAGTTCGTGACTCAGTACTACCAGTCTTGGGAGATTGTATATTCATATTTGTTCCGTTGTTAGTTTTGATTACTTATTTAATTAAAAAAAATGACTTCCAAATGTAATAGAAATCGGCTTACCTAATCTTAGAGACTAGGTGCCATCACGACGCATATGGTGGGATTTTGGGTCGTGACAATATCCTAAGTGCAATTTGTGCACATATGTATCTTGCTATAACTATAAGCATGATAATGTGATAGTGGAAATTTTTACCTCCATGGAGATATTGAAAAGACCATTCCACGACATTATATGAATACATTATATATCTATCAAGAATGATTATTTCAAGGTGTAACATATTCATTCAAGTTGATATGGTTGATTGCTTATCAAATCTCTACCAACGATCTTTTGAAGATGGTGCACAAGTTTGGAATGCAAAGGCTTAAAGATGTGAATTGATGATCTCATCAAGGGAAGTCAATACGCGTTGTACTCTTTTTCCCTTACAAGGTTTTGTCCCACTGGATTTTTCTTGCAAAGTTTTTAACGAGGCAACCAAATGGCGTATTGTTAGATATGTGTACTATTTTTCCTTCTCTAGAACTTTTTTCACTGAATTTTATTGTAGTTAAGGATTTAACGAGACACATTATCTGTTAAATAGACATTCAAGGGGGAGTGTTATAAATAGAATTGTATTTAAGGTGAATGTCTATATTTTAGAGAGATTTTAGGGTTTGTTACTTGGTAACTAAGTCACTTTTTCTCTATAAATAGATGGGTTCTATTCCATTGTAATTCATCACAAATCAATAAGAATTCTCTCTGTACTTTTCGCTGCAATGCTCTTATTCTTTTATTGTTTTATAACAAACTATATGTTTTATTAAAGAAGGGCAGAATCCATCATCAACAAAAATGATAAAGGTAAAAGACTAAAATCTCAAATTCCTTGTTATTTATTGTATTAGATTTTTTAATTTCATAAACTCGTACATATTACTTTCGGATTTGTGCCTTGTACAAACCATTAAAGACGAATCGCTCACTACTAGGATAATTAAACATGATTCAAATGGTATTTTATTAATTTGTCAAGTAGAGAATTTTAAAAAGTTAAAATTATGTAGGATTTTTTAAGTAAACAAACTTTTTTTTTTGGTAAACAAAATACATATACCAGTTAAAGCTGAAAGTGAAATCTAAATGAATTATTCTGCTTCTTTTACTAAATTTTACCAAAAAAAGAAGTAATTAAATTTCGATCACATCTCCTTATGATATTATTCAATTTTTTAGCTTAAGTCTTTCCCTTCATGTATAGATTCTTGAAAAATGTCGATTATATGTCTCAAAAGAATCAAAGGACAAGCAGAACTATACTTGGGGTATAAATAATAATTTATATAACTATTGAAATGAAACAAAAAACATGCAGCCAAACTAATTAATCACTTAGCGTTTGATTGAATAATTTTGGCATTTTGCAATCAGAACATATTTTTGTCACATAAAAATATTAAAGCTATTATTAATAAAATAGATCATATACCAAAAAAATGAAGTGAAAAAGCTACACGAATAAAATTGTTAGGTGAAGTTGATAAGAAAGTGAATACCTGATTAAGAAGAATCCCATCTGTCTAAGCTACAATATATGGCTCAAATGAAAGGAAAAGAAAAAGGATGATATTTCATTTTCAAAAGAATAAATTCTAAGTTGAAAACGAATAAAAAGCAAAATATGCTTTGGTTATGACCACTAGAATTTGTTTTTTTTTAATAGCATAAAGCATCATTTTCCTCTAGTCTATATATGTGCCTTTTGTTAAAAGAAAATTTTGAAAGTATGATAAATAACCTGCTAAAATTAGTTAAATAATTTTTATAGCTTGTAATATCAATATATATAATTTAAATCCAACAAAAATATTTTTCTACATAATTTTAGTTTTTCAACAAGTCCACGGTATGAATCTTGTTTCTTCAATATTTTATGAATTATAATTTAAATACAACAACAATATCTTACTCCATTCCTTTTGGAGGTGTTACATTTCCGAGACTATTTTTATATTTTTTAAAGAGATAAACATAACTTAAATTACTACTATTAATATTCTTATAATTAAGCTATTAAGGACCCGTTTGTCCATAAAATTTTGTAAGTTTTTGAAAAAAATTTGAAAATAAATTTTTTTAAATTAAATTTTTTCACTCACAAAATTGTAATATTTTCAGTTAAATGCATGTCCAAATATAATTTTAAATTTTAAATACTATTTTTTAATTTACCTCCCAATACTATTTTTTTTTTCAAAAATTATAAATTTCTATATACAAAACGCCTCCTAAAAATCTGCAAAAAAACATTCAAACATAAAATAATAATAAGTCAGAGAAAGTAGTAAATACTCATAAATCTTCACAACTAATCAATCATCCAATCAAGGAACATGGGGTTCGTCAAATCACGCTGAGCTGTCCCCACTCATCTTGCCGACAATGTCCCTCATTTGTTTAAAAAATTGTAGTTGAACTCTTAAGAAAATGAAAAAAATGTTAGAATAACGGTAAAATTATTTATGTGTGAACTATATATCATGTGTTTGATCATTTGAAGAATATTTGTATTAGAGAGGCGTCCACATCACACTCCTAAGGTGCGACCCTGAAATCTGCACGGGATATCTTGTGTATCGAGTAGAGGCGTATGTCGTTTTATAATGCCGAGTTCATCTGAATCCAATATCTTTAACGCGGAATATAGATTTAGTGTAAAGATTTATTAAAATTGTAATATATAGTGGGCCTGAACCATAACTTTAAACATATTATAGGTTCGATACTAATCGCTTGTTTGACCAAACTTCTAAAATCTGCTTATTTTGAGAAGTGTTTTTTTAAAAAATGCTTTTCAAAAAAGTACTTTGGTTGAGAATCGATTTGTGTTTGACTAATTAATTTGAAAAATACTTTTGAGCGGTAATTAGTATTTGGTCAACCTTTTGAAAACCGCTTCTTAGTGTATTTTTCTAAAAAATGCTTTTGAAGAGAAACTACATTTTTCTGCTTCTCAAAAACTGCTTCTATTTCTCCTAAATTTTTTTTTTTCCTTCTAAAATCTTGGCCAAACACCTTAATTTTTGGCAAAAAACACTTTTGATAAAAAAAAATACTTTTTACCCGGAAAAAATAAATTGGCTTATAAGAAACTTAAATGCCCCTGGCATCGGGCTAGCCTTTTACTGTTAAAAAATTATATATTCCAAAGTCGTCCAACCAAAGAACAAGAGGAGAAAGGAAGAAATGAAGAAAGGAACATGTCTACTTTATATTATGAGTCAGCATTTTCAACTGTCTTATGTAAAAGCTCGATATTATAATTTACTTAACTACTTTTGAAATAAGTATTTTATATCTCAAATAACACAAATCATAAAATTAAAACTTCGTAATAGAAAGATGATCATTTCTTGAAAAAGGGAGTGCTTTTCCTAATTTGGTATTTACAACTCAACCATTTTCTCTTACATTGACTTCTTTTTTGTTTCACGTTAATTACAAAGTCATACAATCAAACAAAATTCTCCGTCCCCCACAAATCCTATTTCTACATTCTGATTCTCAAAGCAAAGAATCCCAGTTTCTTTTTCTATTCCATTGATTTTCAAGATCACTCTTTTACATAATTCTTGAAAAAATGGCTTCACAAATTTTCCCAAAGGTGAAGAGTGAATCATCGGAGAGTGGTGGTTCTGAGAGTGGAGCTGATGAAAAAGGTGGAAATAACGATAGTTTTGAATATTTTGGGTGGGTTTATCATTTGGGTGTTAATTCAATTGGGCATGAATATTGTCACCTTAGGTTCTTGTACATACGTGGCAAGTACATGGAAATGTACAAAAGAGACCCCCATGAAAATCCTGGCACTGTAAGTTTCAAATATATGTTGCTTTTGCCTTTTGTTACTTAATTAGTTTCTTGTTCCTGGCACTTAAGTTTCTTGATAATTGAGAAATTTTCGAGGGTCAGTGGCGCACCGTTCAAAACTCGGTTGGATAATGGCCCTGCCTCTCTATCCTTCTCGGAGATGGAGTCAGAATTTGAAGCTTATTGGTTCGGGATTGTAGTCCGTTTAAATTACTGGGTTTCTAAATTAATAATTTGTGCATGTTCAATACATTTCTTAAGACAAATACATAGTTTTGGCCAAAGCTACTGGGTTCGACCGAACCCATAAGGCTTATGCTAGCTCCGCCTCTGATCCTTCTCCACTTATGTATCAGGTTTTTGTTTGCGGCAGGGTTTGAATCCATGATGTGCATCTAACCCCACACATTACGACCTGCGCTCTTACCACTAGGTGGATATGAGTAGTTTGTATCATGTTAAGTGGATTAAAATTAGACCAATAGGATATGGCTTAAATGATGATTAACGAATGGCTATAGAGGGAAGTTTTTGAGTTGTGAGATGAGACCCTTTTGGATTAGTTGGAATCTTTAAGAGGTCGTTTGTTGTGATGGATAAGCAAAAATAATTCTGGGATAAAAATTGAGTACCGCCTTATCCTTTGTTTGGTTACTAATCCTGAGATAAATTATCCCAGGATTAAAAATAATATCGGGATAACTTATGCCTGTCATAGGGTGGAAAAGTAATCCCAATATAAGTTATCCCGGGATAAAGCAGTAAATTGATAATCTCAGATTAATACAACGTACTAAACAGTCAATAAGATCTAATTCTAGGATAACTTATCCTAGCATAACTAATCTCAGTATAACTAATCTCAGCATAACTTGTCTTCAAACCAAACGACCCTTAAGTGTTTCTTGAGTTGGGTTTGCTTGAAATGGTTGTAGAAAATTTAGTGTATGTGGTAATGCAAGATAAGTGCTTAGAGTTTGTTTTAATTAAACAAAGATTCATGTGGATGATCAAAGTTGTCATCTTTATGTTAAGACGCACAAGGAATCAAAGTGTACCTTCACGACTTAGCAGACAAGTGAATTGATGTGAAGACATTGTTAATGCTTGTGGTATCACAAAAATAGATTTCTTTGGATGCAAATTCAGTCGGAATGATTACATTTTGCGGAAGGTGCAAGTAGCACACATAAAGAATAAAATAAGAGAAGGTCACTTGACATGGATCCTAGGTCGATCTTCACATGTATCGGTCCGTAGGTATGAAAATTGAAACCACAGTGATTGAAGGTGTTGAAGAGGAACTAGGTAGACATAGAAACGCTTGAAAGAGTGTTATCTCGAAAGACCTATAATCTCTTGGAATCCATGCAGATTTAGTGAAGAATAGAGCACAATGGAAGAAAAAGATCATATAGGGGATACCAATTAGTGGGGTTAAGGTTTAATCATGTTGGATGTTTATTTTAGGTCCTATATTTACTAGGAGTCTTTTTAGTCTTGTGTATAGATTTGTATGCTTGTAGAAAATTTAAGGAATTTTTAGCATTATCTAAAGAGGTGCCATTTGGAACACCTTCTTGAGGTGCTATATAGAGTACTGTTGATGTGGGGATGCTGCTACATATATGTAGCTGAAAGTGAAAGGAAGATGAGTAGATTGTTGTTGCTTCACGAAAGTTACCCATCGTCCTCATTGTCATAGTTTGGGTTACTTTCATGCAATGTACTTAAAAGTCTTTTGCAATTCTCTTTTCTTGTTCAACATATTTTGTGGATGAGTCCTCCCTCAGAAGTCTTGAGCCGAGGGTCTATTGGAAACAACCTCTCTATCCTCACAAGGTAGGGGTAAGGTCTGCGTACACACTACCCTCCCCAGACCCTACAATGTGGGATAATACTGGGTATGTTGTTGTTGTTGTTGTAGTCCTCCCTCAGAACAACTTCTTGTTAATTATTCCGTGTGAACTCTATCATTAAATTTGTTCTTGTCCTGAAATAATTTGCGCAATATAGTGATGTGCCCATTTTCCTGTAAATGCTAACTGATAGATCGGTTGCAGAGGAAAAACAAGTAGAACTTAAAGAGTGAATAAAAAGTAAGAATCCTTGCAACACAATTATGCCTAGACTAAAGCTTTTTGGAGAGCTCTACAACTGTGAGGTCAGAAACGACTTTGTAAAAGATGAGGAGGAACTGGTATCTGGATTATATGTTATATGCTGATAAAGAATATGTGGTTTTCCATTGGTTACAGAGTGCTTGTAGCTCTTTCTAGGAAACACCTAACCAATGGAAAATCACATATTCTTTGTGAATATAACTACTTTTTGCAAGGGAACACCTTTATGTTGCCTGAGAGATATCCGGTTATGTAAACCTTGGCAATCATCTTGATTTTTTCAAATTTTGTCTTCTTTCTGTTTCTTTGTATACCCAGAACTTGCTGGCCATCTTTAGTGGCAATGCTTCTATAGTTCACATGCATAGCCCATTCCTTACATTCATTGTCAAGCATGTATCGAACAATTGCTTCATAGAATACAAGTATTGTCGTGTTTAATCATAACACCAGGAAAGGAGTATTTTAGTAACCGATTATTTTCTGTACAAGAACGATGTGACTTATGTTATTACATCCTTGTTGCAGAAACCAATAAGGAGGGGTGTTATAAATCACACGCTTATGGTGGAGGAGTTGGGCCGTCGAAGAGTTAACCATGGGGTGAGGCTCAGAACCGTTAACATTGATCCTCTGATCCTACAACATAAATTTGGCCTTTCTTTTAATTGGTACATCATGTACTTCCTGATAATTTTCTTGGCGTATATCCAATGATATTATCTTTTTCTTTTGTCCTTTTCTAGGATCTCTATGTGTTGAGGTTTCAAAATCGGTTGGATGAGTCGAAAAGGGGAGAAGTAAGTGGGACATTCTTTATGCATTATATATCATTAATAAAGATGATGCTGCTTATCTTTCTTTTGTTAATAAAAAGTTCTTACCACTTAAAAGAGATAGAGTTGTTCAAAATTTTGCTTGTTAACATATGCTGAATATTTTAGGCCTCGTCGATTGATTGTAGATGTAGTTGAAGATAGTATTTTCACTCCTGTTTATTATCATTAGGAGGAAGAGAGACAATGAACATGCTTTTATCTTCTTTTGCTGACATTTTCCTAGTGTTCTTTTGATATATAACAAAGTAACAAATTTGTCAATCACCCACAGAAAAGTACTTATATATTGATATGCTCTCTGGTTCATGTTGTCATCAACTAGGTGTATGAATCCATTTCGTCTTTAAATCCAAAGCGTTTCCATCAACTCTTCTATGCTATTCTCTCTCAATTATTATTAATTTCCTCATTGATGGAGTTAGCGAGTTTCATAGGTTATTTTATATTGAGGAGGCTAATACTTGATTGAAAATTTATTGCTGTAAGATTGCTTGTGCTTCGCCTGGTGAGGTCCGAAAATGGATGGAGGCTTTTGATCAAGCAAAACAACAGGTACGACATGATTGGAGTTATTGACTTGATTTTCTTGTTCCTTTGTTCATATATTATTTACATGGTTTTCACACTCAGCTTATTGCATGTAAAAGGTGCTACTCCATTCGCCCTTAAGACTTTAATGCTCTCCACAGTTCTAAACTTTTCTGTGTATAATTGTAATGCTATGTTTTATGGAAGAGAAGGCTTGCACTTTGATCCAATTTGGCTGATTTGACCTTGAACTTGTTAGTCGTGACGATTTGATCTAATTTTAGATGGAACCAGCTGAGTTTAATATCTTTGTTAACTTTCATGTGCCATTCCCCTTGCAAATGTATAATCACTTGAGTTGTAGTATAGCAAATAAAGAGAAGGAAAGTGTAGACAACACATAAGAGGGACTGGAAATTTCTTTTTTCCTCTTTGACCAAATTTTCTTCTTCTACATTTTGTGCTAGTCAAATTAGGTCAATCTTTTCAGGAGGAAGGTGTACTTTTAGTTCATCTACATATGCAAAATACTGAATTTGTGGTTTCTGAGATTAAAGGAAACAACAACAACAACAACCCAGTATAATCCCACTAGTGAGGTTTGGGGAGGGTAGTGTGTACGCAGACCTTAGCCCTACCCTGGGGTAGAGAGGCTGTTTCCGATAGACCCTCGGCTCCCTCCCTCCAAGAACTCCCCACCTTGCTCTTGGGGTGACTCGAACTCACAACCTCTTGGTTGGAAGTGGAGGGTGCTTACCACTAGAGCAACCCACTCTTGTCTGAGGAAATTAATACAAAAACAGAATGAGAAAAGTAGTCGTTTGTTTCCTGCTTAAGAGTGCATTAGGAAAGACGACTCTAAATGGATGCTTCTTCTAGCCATTAGTTTTCTCCCGAAAGCAGTTTTTTTTAAAAATATAATTTTGATCCCAAACTACCATAACATCATGCTCATGAAAGAATTTGGCCATGTTACTTTGATTTAACTGTTGTTTCTCATACTGGACTATTTCGTCGCAGGCAGATTATGAGCTTTCAAGAGGTCAGAGTGCAAGAGATAAACTGAAGTTAGAGAGCGAGTATGTCCAGACTGTCTTGTTGAAAAAGATGCTTCTTCTGTTACTTTTCATTGCTTCCTTTCTTATGAACTTTTTCTTTACTTGGACCATTCCATTTCTCGATTCCCTTGATTGGCTGCTTTCTTTGATGGAGGGCATTCCTCTTTATGGCGGAGACGCTGGAAGGGGTGTTAGCTCTTCGACAGAACCATGTCTTCCCGCGGCTGAAGAAGATCCAGGGGATCGGTCCGAGATCGAAAGAGCCTTGGATCAACTTGAATTGGCCACGATTAAAGAACAAAATGATCGCTTGGACGAACAGATTATCCCTATGATTGAATCGGAGAAATTAGGCTTATCTCAGTGAATAGATGATCTCATTTGTATTTGAAGTACCTCTTACATCCCTCCCCTCTTCTATTTTCTTCCTTAAGGTAAAAGACGCAACGATCCGGAGAATGATTAGTAGAAGCCTTACTAATTTATGATTTGAATCGTGTGTATATATGTGCTAAGTTTTCCTCAACTCTTTGACTTGTTACTTGAGCCCATTGTGATGTTGCTTCTTATATACTTGATTCTTTTCCCTGCTATATTTTTAAATAGTTGCTGTATCTCATGTAATTAATTCTATCTGTTGAAGGATTAACCTTGATGGACATCGACCTAGAGTACGCCGGTATGCACATGGTTTGAAGAAGCTGATAAGAATAGGACAAGGTGAGGAGCGAGGGAACTGTTGGTGGTAGTCTGTGAAAATTATGATTTTTGCCTCTTCTAGCTTAGAATAGCTTCTTTTATCTTATTAACTAGTATTTTATTTTATCTTTTATTATGTTGCTTTATAAAATTTTGTTTTTTGATTGTTGTGTCAAATGATGGTGATGCTATCCTCAATATAATCAACCCACAGTGTACTTAATGTGTGAATCTGAACATTCAAAATAAAAATAAATTTGCTAAAATGTTCTCTAATCCATAGGTCCCGAGAACCTTTTGCGCCAAGCCTCAAGCTTAGGTGCCAATGGTGAATCAGATGTGTACTTTGAAGCAGATGGTGCAGATGTAATTGAAGCACATGAGTGGAAATGCGTTCGTACTCTTGATGGTATGTTTTTTCATCTTCTTCAATAAAATAAGTAATATTTTAATAAGCTATTGGATTAGAATTTTAAAAAAATAAAAATAAATGGAGCTTAAATACAGAAACAAAGCTTGGAGAGGAAATTGGCTAACTTTCAGGTTATCATGCTAAAGGAAGATATTAGCTATCTTCCTGGCGCAGTATGTGCTTTCGGATATCTTATTCTTGATTAGTTGTATAAAAGGGAAAGAGAAAATTTTGCTTTAGGATTTTAGAATGATCTTTTTCAGGTAGATCTTTACTTGAACTTTAGAGTTGGAAGATATTTTTCTATAAATTACCTTCTATGCTTCTAAAATATTGCCTTCTTCAAATGTTGTAATTCGTTTTCTAATGTTGTTTCCCACCTTCTTTGTAGTGTAGGTGTTCGGATATTTGAAGATATGGCAAACAAAAAGGTATCTGCCATGTCACTGGATTTACTGTCGTGATTCCAAGTTTATACGGTATTGGGGTGTCTAGACTGCTGTTTATTGGTGCATGTTAAAAGATATGATAAATCTTTAAAAACTTTAACCAATCTTATGAAGGTTACTGTTTAATTGCTGTACTGATGTATGTGATCTTTTTTGTTTATTAAACTATGAAAAATATATATCTGCATTAAATTATCTTAATCTTGGGACGACCTTCAGGATCGAAGAAACTGATCCAGTAGTATATGCTCTTATGACTTATGTTTTCTAATTCCTTCGTCAGTGATTCTGATTTCTGATTAATATGACATCTTGCTGAGTATCACGAGAAAGGGAAGAAGTCATTTTGATTGGCTACTTACTGTAGCATAAGCAAATTGCTTCTACTCTACAACAAAATTATGGTTACAAGTAGTAAAAGGAGACTAAGATGAATTTCCAGAAGCTAATGATTTAATATTCTTGTGGTCCGGCCCTTCCTTGGACCCCGCGTATAGCGGAAGCTCAATGCACCGGGCTGCCCTTTAATGATTTAATATTCTTCTTTGATTAGGTAGCTAATGATTTGATATCAATGAAATGAAAGGTAGATATAAGTTTCTGTCCCTTTCTTTTGTCATCTATCTCTTCATATCTTTTTATGTGAAACATTGCCAAGGAAATTTTTCAAGGATTCCACATTGTCTGGGTTTTATTTATACAGTCAAAAACTTGTCTGACATGCTCATTTTCAAGGTCTTTCATATTATCCTGCGTTTTATTCGTACAATCAAACACTTATCTGGCATTGCTCTCTTCTCCTTTCCTGTAGACTGGCAAAGGAGTTCTTGTCAAGGCCGTTGCTGTTGTCGAAGCTAGTGCAGATACTGTCTTTGACGTGCTTTTGGGTCTTGATCGACGTCGAAGATATGAGTATGTTCCTCCGAATGCTTGAAAGTTGTGGAATTATAAACCACAATCCTGCCTAATAGTCATCTTGCAGGTGGGATACATTAACAGGGGACCTGGAGTTGGTAGAATCTTTGGATGGTCACTGCGATGTTGTTTATGGGACACTTGATCTCAGAAAACTTTCCTGGTAAGTTGCAACCATTCATATTCTGCTTCTTAATGGTGCTGCGCAAGGGTATAAGTTTTGAGAACTGTGAAACACCATTTAAAATCTGATTGAAGAGCTATAAGAGGCATCATGTTGGATGAAGTGGCTGACTAGTATTTCCCCTCTATACGTATTGGATATGGCTGCTTCTAAGATGCTCCTTCTGCTGCTAATTGCATCTTTGGTGAAGGACTAGTAAAAGCTAGTTGAGTCAATGAATCAGATGGGTTGCTGTGCGATTATGCTTTGGCTAATAGGAATTTGTAAATGTAAGCTTAAAGTTAAAGAATGTAACAGTAAGTGACAGAAAAAGAAGAGAAAAGAGAAAGAAGCAAATGAATTGGAAGAACAAGTAGAGAAAAAATTCCACGAGAGGAGTTGAAGATTGAATGTGCTTCGCATATCCACTTGCCTTAAGTTCATTACAGTACTCATAAACACCAAGTTACAGTTAAACCCTCAGTGACAGAAAAAATGGATAAGATAATTAAAGGCCAAATACATAGACAGCCCCTTAAAGTTGGTCCCAAATTCCATTTAAACACTCCAACTAACACTTGTACCTATTAAACACTTTAACCCAATAGAAGTGTACCTATTGAACACCTCTCATACTGTGTGGAAGTAAAATTAGGCGAGTGAACTGCACGCACGTGACATGGCAAAATTAACGAATAAAAACAAGCCAAGTTGTTTTGTTAATCTAAAAAATGCCTTGGGAAAAAACAAAAAACAAAAAAACAAAAGAAAGAGGAAAGAACCCCACTGCTATTCCCCCTCCCGGCGATGTCAATGCTTTCCGACTAAACAATCAATAGCTTCTCTTTCAATGGAAAAATTCAGAAGCTTGAATGGTCCAATATTAACTCCATTTTCTAATTAAGGTAAACAATCAACATTTTTATAAAAAAAGAATCACATTTTCTAATTAAAAACTTCCACTGTAGACACCGGTTCACCACCAATATCAATATTGCTTTTCTATTTCATACAATTACCTCCATTTTTGCATCAATATTGCCTTCATCTTCTCCGGTGATTAAACCATCTGAGCAAAACCTGTAACCCATTAAGGTCATTTCACTACAAAGACATATTTTTGTTGTGCTTTCACATTAAACCATCGTCTCTTTTGGCCATCATATACACCACCAAATACACTGCATCTTCACCACCATCTCTTGGGACCATTATCGACAATAACCAGACAGTCAATTCAAGACCACCATCCTTTTAACGGCACCTTCACACTACCAGGTCATCTTCAAAATTGTTGCAGTGCTCTCTACCGACGATGTCACCGGCCACTTCTGAAGTGGGTATTAGACAGAGAAAGGAGATACAGATAAAGAAGAAAGGAAAAAAATATTATTATATTTAAGTAGTCACGCGCTCAAAGTTTGGGTAAAAGTCACTTCTTTTGCCACATCAGCGGGTGGGTTCAATAGGTACACTTCTATTGGGGTTAAAGTGTTCAATAGGTACAAGTGTTAGTTGGAGTGTTTAAATGGAATTTGGGACCAACTTTAAGGGGTTGTCTATGTATTTGGCCATAATTAAAAGATATTATAAAATTAAATAATGGAGGGCATAAGGATACATCAAGAAATGTTGGGGCTGTATCCAAGATTGAGGTGTTTAGAGATTTACGGTGGTAAGATTCAAAGCATTCACCAGGAAATAAGAAGGGAATATGGTATCCAAAGAGAACTCCGGTCAGTAAGATGCTTGTTGAAGCTTTATAACACTTTTATGTATGAGAAAGAAGAATGGAAAAGGAGGTTGAGAAGCAGAAGATAGCATTTGGATGGATGATGATTTGCCACCACTCTAGGTTACGTGAGATGGATTCTAGAGAGAGAAGCTCCTACTTCTCTCTAGAATCTAGAAAGTTGGAAAACATGTCTTTCACCAAAGCTGACTCTTGGCCAGCCTTAAAACTTGGGGGAAGATGTCTTCGAAAGCTGGACGTAGGGCAAGAGCCGCATTTCTCACTGCCTGAGGAGCATACTCTCAGGTGTAAGAGTTTTTTGGACTCTTGTTTGATTGGGTCTTTCTCTAAATGGGTTGGTTCTTCAGAGGCCGTTAGAAACTGGGCAGCAGAGGAATGGAACGTCAAGGACGGGCTGAAAATCTCGCAACTGGGGGACACGCAATATCTCATTCGCTTTGTCGACGAGTCCCAAGCTGCAGAAGTTCTTGTTAGAAGAAAAAGATGGTAACTTCCTGAAGCTAGACATATGGGTGGAGCCTGACGGGTGTCTCAACCCTCGTTTCCCCGGAGAAACGATGGTGGTCAACATGGTGGGTCTCCCGGTGCATCTTTGGTGTCTTGACCTATTCAAGAATTGGGGAAATCTGTGGGGGGTTTATCGATGTCACTTGTAGCTTACACGATCTTTCGCGAGTGAGGATTGTGGTGAGAAACGTGGGCAGAATCCCTGTCTCCACAGTGGTGGAAGACTACTACTTGAGCTATAGGGTTTGGTTGAGCCCTGAATTTCGACCTATGTTTATGCCTCTTGTAATGGCGGAAAAAAAGGAAAGATCTGGTAGAAGGGAGAGGAGGGGAAATCTGTCTTTGGAGGTGGGCAAAAGGGGCTCGCCAGAACAGTGGTCTCAGCCGGAAACATCCATCAGATCGAGAAGCGACGGGAAGGTTGAATTTGAAAAAAGAAGACAAAATTTTAATAGGAGGAAAAGACGAGAATATCCATGGGTTAGTGAATCGGGCTGGAAAGACAGATTGGGCCGGTCCTTTTTCAATTTCCATAGGGCCAGCCCAGGTCTCATGAGGAATAGATCTGGGCCTCCACGCATGAGCCTATCCACTTATCCCAATTCTATTCGAATTGATTCTAAGGGGCCTAGAATCTATCAAGCTGCGACTGAAGCGGCTCCTAAGCCCATTGGAGAAGTCGCTCCTTCTTCTTGGGTCATTGACGCTCTGCCCAGTGTTGTCGACCTTCCTTTACCAAGCTCCGGCGACCTGCGCTCCTCTACGAAGGCCCCCGCTTCTGGGGCAGCGCCGGCTAAAGCTGGTGGTGCGTTTCTCCGGCCATCCACCACTGGTGGCCCCAGCTCCATCTTTCCCTCCTCTTCTAGTGTGCGTAGCTATGTTGAGATGTCGTTCCGTGCTCCTCCTTGTGGGGAGATCGTTGCGCCTGCCTCAATTGATTTTGGTGCCGTAACAGTAGTCCCGGAAAATCTGCTGCCGCCGGATTCTTGCTCTCTTCTTTCTCGCTGTTCTTCTGGTGTTTCTGGTCTTCCAAATAGCAACGGGCTGGCAATTTTAGTGGTTGGTGCCTCCCAAGGCAAAGGTGGGCATTTTCCGACACCTAAAGTTCCTATTACCAACAATGCTATGGTCGTGTATTCCTCTGGTAAGAGCAAGGAAAAGGTAGAAGTAGAAGATGCTTGTCCTATTGCGGCATTGGGAGGATGGGGGGGGTATGTCTTACTGGATGGAGGATAAAATTTTAAACTTTGGGAATTTTTTAGGTGTTTCTTTTGAAGGGAAGGAAGATAGGGTGTTAGAACTGTTGAGGGAGATTGAGCAACAGTCTTTTCATGATGGTGCAGGGAGGGAGTTGGGTCAAGGTGAAAAGCAAAATAATTTAGGGGATGCAGTGGTATACCAGAGAAGGGGCCGGGTGTATGACAGGGAGGAAGGGAGCTCGGCCAGGGAGGGTGGGGGAAATGGGGAAATTGTTACGTATGGAAGTTAAGATTCTTTCATGGACTGTGAGGGGGATGAATGACCCAAACAAAAAGGCCATCATCAAATTGGGAGTTAGAGAGTGGGGTGCCAACTTAGTTTATTTTTAGGAGAGCAAAATGGAGGTTTTGTCGGATGCAATTGCGAGGAGTGTTTGGGGCGGTAATTGGGTGAAATATGATTGGGTCCCAGCAGCGGGAAGTACCGGGGGCATTCTCCTTATGTGGGATGATAGGAGCTTGGAGGTAAAGGAGATTAAGAAGGGAGTGTTCTCTTTAGCAGCTCTTGTTAAAGATAGAGTGAGTGGGGTTGAGTGGGGATTTGGGGGAGTATACGGACCGGTAGGAGAAGGGTCCAAAGTGTCTTTCTGGGAGGAACTGGCCAATGCTATGGGGGCATGGGACATTCCATGGGTTTTAGGAGGAGGTTTTGACACTATCAGGTTCCCGGAGGAGAGGTTAGGGTGTAGTTTGATTTCGAGTATGGAGGAGTTCTCTAACTTCATCAATGATCATTTTCTCATTGATCTTCCTCTGTCAGGGGAAATGTTTGTTTACTTGCTTCAGGGCGCAGGATTCCAATTCAAGGTCTAGACTTGATAGATTTTTGGTATCTCCTTCCTGAGATGAGCTGGTGCTGAATGTGCTGCAGATTGACTTCTGATCATTTGCCTATCTTTCTAGATGGATGCAGAGGGAGGGGGGTGCATGCTCCTTTCCGGTTTGAGAACATGTGGTTGAAAGTGCCAGGATTTGGTGACAGAGTGAAAGAATGGTGGTCAAGCTATGATGTATCAGGGACACCTTCATTCCGTCTTTTGAAGAAACTTAAATTACTCAAGAGGGATATTATTCGGTGGAATAAGGAGGTATTTGGGAGGGTGGAGGTTAAAATGAGGGAGCTTATGCATGAATTGAGGGGCTTGGAGAGAGGGAAAGGGGCGAGGGAGCTAGATGAATTTGAGAAAGTGAGATTGGGGGAGGTTAAGAGGGAACTGGTTGAGTTAGCAATAGCTCAGGAGACCAGTTGGAGGCAAAAATCGAGGGCGCTCTGGTTAAAGGAGGGGGATTCGAACACGAAGTTCTTCCACAAGGTTGCGGTTGCAAACCGAAGGAGAAACTTCATAGAGTTCTTAGTAGTGAATGGGGTGAGGATTGAGGGAGAGGAGGAGGTAAACAGGGTGATAGTGTGGTTTTATGAGAACTTATATAAAGAGGGAGTGAATTGGAGGCCGACTTTGGGGGGGATTGAGTTCAATCACATAGGGGAAGGGGACAGTGAGTGGCTGGAGAGGGCTTTTGGGGAGGAGGAGATGCACAAGACTGTGTCGAGTTGTGCTGGTGATAAGGCCCACCCCTGGGCCTGATGGATTCTCTTTGGCCTTTTTCCAGCATTGTTGGGACACCATTAAGGGGGGTTGATGGAAGCCATTGAATACTTTCACGCGAATGGTGTTTTAGAAAGGAGCTTTAATGCTTCTTTCATTACTATTGTGCCTAAGAGGGGGACAGTGAGTGGCTGGAGAGGGCTTTTGGGGAGGGGGAGGTGCACAAAGCTGTGTCGAGTTGTGCTGGTGATAAGGCCCACGGGCCCACCCCTGGGCCTGATGGATTCTCTTTGGCCTTTTTCCAGCATTGTTGGGACACCATTAAGGGGGAGTTGATGGAAGCCATTGAATACTTTCACGCGAATGGTGTTTTCGAAAGGAGCTTTAATGCTTCTTTCATTACTATTGTTCCTAAGAAGGAAGGGGCGTCTTGCATCAGAGACTACAGGCCTATTAGTCTCGTGGGAAGCATTTATAAGATTATCTCTAAAAGTGGTGTCCAATAGACTCAAGAAGGTTCTTGACGAGTCAGTTTCGTCCTCCCAAAATGCGTTTGTGGAAGGTAGGCAGATCCTGGATGCTACTCTGGTGGCTAATGAACTTGTGGACTCTAGAAGGAAAAATAGAGAACCCGGCATCCTCTGCAAGTTGGACCTCGAGATGGCTTTCGACCATGTCAATTGGGAGTTCCTGGATTTCATTATGCTGCGGATGGGGTTTGGGAAAAGATGGAGGGGATGGATCAAGTTCTCCATTTCCTCGGTCAGATTCTCGGTCCTGGTCAATGGTAGCCCGTGTGGTTTCTTTGGCAGCTTCAGGGGTCTCAGGTAAGGTGATCCCCTATCCCCCATGCTATTCATTCTAGTAATGGATGCTTTGAGTAAAATGATGGACCGGGCCGCGGGCGGAGGTTTCTTGAGAGGCCTCTCA
The DNA here is from genome assembly GCF_000715075.1 of Nicotiana tabacum. Classification (NCBI taxonomy): domain Eukaryota; kingdom Viridiplantae; phylum Streptophyta; class Magnoliopsida; order Solanales; family Solanaceae; genus Nicotiana; species Nicotiana tabacum. The sequence continues at coordinate 11,404,628 of NC_134097.1, read as the reverse complement.
GCTCCGATTGGGGTGCATAGTGCCCTAAGAGTGTCTCATTTACTTTTTGCGAACGACACCCCTGGTTTTTTATATGGATCAGTTGTCCTACTTGAAGCAGGTTTTGGTGTGGTTTCAGATAGTATCAGGACTCAAAATCAATCTCAGCAAGTGAGATATTTCCGGTGGGTGAGGTCGCCAACATTGGTGCTTTGTCTAATGTTCTTAGATGTAAGGTGGGCTCTCTTCCCGTTACTTACCCGGGGCTTCCATTGGGTGCTTCGCATAAGGATACTACGGTTTCGAACCTAGTGATCTTAAGGGTTGAAAGAAGATTAGCAGGCTGACAGAAACGGTACTTGTCAAAAGGCGGAAAGGAAGTGCTTATTAAAAGCACCTTATCGAGTATGCCCACCTATTACTTGTCCCTGTTGCAAGCACCTGTGAGCATCGCAGAAAAACTGGAGCGTCTTCGAAGGAATTTTCTTTGGGATGCGGTGGATGGAACTATAAAATTTCATTTGGTGAATTGGCAGACCGTCACTTCCCCAAAAATGTGGGATGGACTTGGAGTAAAAGATCTTAAGGTGTTTAACATAGCTTTGTTGGGGAAGTGGTTGTGGAGATTCGGGGTAGAGGAGCACGCTTTATGGAGGGAGGTAATAGTAGAAAAGTACGATTCCATGGGAGGGGGTTGGAAGACCAAGGCAATTAGAACACCATTCGGGTGTGGCATGTGGAGGAACATCGTGAAGAATTGGGAAGCCTTCAGTGGCAACATCACTTTCAGGGTTGGAGATGGAAGGAGAATCAGCTTTTAGAACCACAAGTGGTGTGGAGAAGATACTCTGAGGGTCTCTTTCCCTCACGTTTTCAGAGTTTCAAATCAGAAAGAATTGATGGTTCAACAGATTCGCAAGGAGCATGAAGGGGGTAGTATGGGACCTCTCATTTAGAAGGAACATGCAAGATTGGAAGATTAGGGAGCTCCAAAGTTTGTTGGAACTGCTTTATGGGCAAGACAGGCCCCAGTCTTCTTGTGATTCTTGGAGATGGGGGTTGAGGGGAGATGATTTGTTCACCGTAAAGTCCTTATACCAGAGTATGTTGGTGAGGGGAGGCCCCTTTCCCACACTCCTCGATCTGGATTCCTAGGGCGCCTATGAAGGTGTGCTTTTTTGCATGGCTAGCGGCGAGGGGATTGATCTTGACTATTGAAAATCTGCGTAAGAGAGGTATTACACTCGTTAGTTGGTGCTATATGTGTAAAAGCTCAGGGGAAGAAGTTGATCATCTTTTGTTACATTACCCCGTGTCTTCGGGTTTGTGGAGGGTTATCCTGAATCTTTTTGGTGTTCAATGGGTGATGCCAAGCACAACAAGAGACTTGTTACATAGCTGGGTCGACTTTCGTAGGAGAAGAAGGCAAAAGGCGTGGAAGTTTGCCCCGTTAGCTCTCATGTGAATAGTTTGGGGGGAGAGAAATAGGAGAGCGTTTAAGGGGATTGAGTCTCCTTTTTCCCACCTTAAGAATAGTCTTTTATCTTTGATCGCTTTTTGGTGCACTCATATAGCCCCTACTTGTTTAGAAAATTGGGCGTCTTTTGTAGAGAATCATGTTTTGATGTAAATTCTCTACTTTTTGGTATACTTCTTGTATACGGGAGTTTTTCTCCCTTTTGTTAATACAATTTACCTTATCAAAAAAAGATAGCATTTGGATTTGTAAGCAATGTAGAAACAGAATAGAAGAAATACTAGCATCTATGAACAGTTGAATTCAAAAGCTAGGTGATTCTATTATTAGCTAAGATTAAGGAGAACACAAACGAGTGAAGTAATAAAAGAAACAATATTGGTCATGAATCTACGTTGATACTATGGTGAATGTATTATTTTAGGTTTTGTACATGCAACAGCAAACCTTGTTTTCTTGTCCTCTTTGTATGTATAACTTGCTTTCTTGATTGGTGTGTAGTGTAATGTTATCATTTTTTCAACCCTTTTGATATGGATGATTCTTCTCTTTATGTCTGGAGGTCTTTGCAATATGGTGTCCTTGAGTCTACTTCTTCTTTTAATGCATCACAGGTGCTCTTTTGCAGGTGGCAATCTAAGAGAGATTTTTTCTTTTCTCGGAGGTGGTTTCATGGTCAAGATGGAACATATAGTGAGGATCCTGAGCTTTCTCTCTACCAAGCTCTTCTGTATTATGTGCTAGCGCAACTTTAATCACCGTCTATTAGAACTGCTTCTTAGTTTTTAACTGTTTCATTTGTTCTTTTTATATAGAAAAATTGTTGATGAACTTTGAAGTATGAGCTTACCTTGGCTGAACCTTTATTTCAGTAGAAAGACAACATGTGGCTCATATCTTCGAGCTCAAAACTTTTTGTCGTCTTAACTACCTAATCTTAATATTTTGGGAGAACTCATCAGCTTGTGACTCTAGTTTCTTTGTTTATTTGCTAGTTCTCTTTTTTCTTGAATAGGTGGAAAGAGTTCATCCTCCAATTTCTGGTTACTTGCTTTGATCTAGCTTTACTAATAAACTCATTTTTTGCTGATAAAAAGTAAGAATAATGTGCCTGAATCAGTGCATTTGCTTAAATTTGCTGACACCTCAGCATACATGCAAGTCTTGTGTCCTTCGTGCAAATTTTATTGAAACTATGTCCGAGAGCTTCTGAAGTATAGTTGCAATTACATGTATGATTGATCTGATGAGTGTTCTGGCAGGATGTTCCGCTGGCACTGGATAGTATTTTTTGTCTTTGAGGTTCTTTCTGTTTGTTTTCTTCATGCCATATTATCTCTAAAGAAATAGAGTAGGATAGAATTTATGTTTTCGGAATTCCAGCCATATCATATGCTGTTCAGCTTGTTTTTATCTATTATGCTTCCATTGACTGATATTTTTCTACATTTGGTGCAGCGATCTTGCATTTTCCAACTGAATACAAGAAGCGGCCTCCAAAAAGTGGATATCGACGTATAAAAATTAACCGTAAGAAACTCCATGTCATTAAAGATCTAGTACTGGAAGATTAATCAAAAAAAGATCTGATACTGTTTCTATCATTCATGAACCTTACTTTTTCTGTAATGGGTTTGTGTGTTTATTTAGTCATGCTGATCCTGGATGCATGATGCATGAGTAACATTATTCTTGCTACAGTTCTCAAGACATTGCTGATATCATGAAAATTTTATGAATTTTGATGTTAGCATTTCTAGATTAAATTTACGATAACCTGCGCATTCTTAAGCGTTGCTGATTGTTCCTGACTAAACTATGTTAAATTGTAGCTTCTTCTTGGGAGATCAGCAATATAAGCACTTCCTCGTTAAATCCTGCGAGATGCCTTGTGACACTGATTTTGGAGATACATTCTAAGCACTGGTTTAAGTGGAAGAATAATGAGTTCTCTAAATTTGAGAGGACATTTCCTTTTGGAATGTTGAGTCAAGTCGCAGGTGGGTTGATTTGATTACCTATGTTTTCTGGAAGCTCATGCCTTGTGTTAGAAAGCCTAATTTCTTCTGCGCTACCCATCCAATAGAAAATGAAAAAAAAAAAAAAGAAGAGAAAAACATAACCTTTATCTGGTGTCTTAGGTGATTCATAGAACATATTCTTCGTGACATTGATGATGCCTTGTTTTCTTCTGTTCTCTTTATCTGCTTTCGTGTTGAACAAAGATTGAGTTGTTTCTGATTTTGCTCTTATTATGTAATTGAAGTTTATATTGTCTGCTGAACTCTACCTCTTCATATTCCTTTCTGATCTCTCCGTCTTATTCACCAGTTTTCCTTTCTTAAGCAATGGAAAATTAATTCTCTTTTTACCTTCCACATCCGGTTAACAAGCTTTTTTTCTAATCAATGTATAGTTTCTCCTTTCCTATATCTGAGAGCTGTCTATGTTTTTCCTTCCTTGTTTAACATTTGCCTGAAAGCCGCAACTGCTTAAATCACTCTCTCTACCTCTGGTCTGCTCTTAATATTTTAACAAAAGAAAGATTGAAAGAGAGATAACACATACAAAAGTGGGATATGTGAATATGTGTTCGAAGTAGAACGTAAATGCTTTACATTTCCATTGTAGTTTGACAGTAGTAATGAACCAAAAGTCCCTTCTGTCTCTTGTTCCTTTTAACACGGTATTCTGATTTGCTTGCAACTATCTCAAAGGATGCGAGGGGCCGTTTATTCACTCTCTACTTCCTGCATGCACTAAACACTTATTTTGTGTTTCCTTCAATTTTACACCTTAGCCTGCATTCATCATCTTCGTATATTTCCTGGAAGATATTCCTCCACTAATGTCACTATTATCATCCAACGTCTTATTTTAATTATTTGTGTAGGTCTGAAGGAATATGTTGGAGCAAATCCAGCACTTACATTTGAATCATCCACAGTAGTTGTTCATTCAAAAACATCTAGTGTTTCTATATCAAGCAATGAGCTTGAGGATACAGTGGGGTCAGATGAATTCTACGATGCAATAGGTGACGAGTCCTCATCATCAGATGAAGATAGTGATGATGAAGTTACCAGTAAGAAGGTTTGTCATTTCTCGTGTTCCTCCGTCGATCAAAAGCTGTGGATTATTTCCGGAGACTGCCTGCTTTAATTACCTTGCCTTTGAACCCTTTATTTACTTCTTTGACAGGACAAAAAAGTCAAGCTAAAAAACGTTTCATGGGCCATAGCAAGCTTGGCTTTAAAGAGGACATCAGGTATTAAATGCCGTTCTTCTCATCCTGATTAGTTTCTTCTTTCTTTCTTCTTATTTTTTCTCGACCCCTACATTTCTTGCTTTGGTGTATCGTATGTGGAAGCATCTATGTAGTCCTTCATCTTCATGATCAATTACTCTAAATACGGAGCAGATCATGAATGAGTTACCTGAGATGCTACTTCTGAAGAACTTTAGTCCTTATTTTCAAGGACCAATTAAAATTAAACACGAAAGATTTTTTTAACTCAAAAGAATCTCCATAAAAGGGGCCTCAACATTTGCGACAGATGTGCTCTCTGTGAAAAAGGAAGTGAAGATGTCTACCATCTGTTCTTTTGCTGCAGTTTCACCTCCCAACTTTGGAATGTAATGTTCAGTGTCTTGGGTCTTAGTTGAGCAATTCATAGAACAGTCAAGAAGTCCTCTCCTATGCCGGTACAGGAAAGGTTTAGTAAAGGCTTGAACTTTGGTTTGGAACACAATCCCTACGACAATATGGTGGTCCATCTGGAAGGAAAGAAATAGAGGAATTTTTTAAACAAACAAGAAATCCGTGATCACTGTAAAGTTTAGATGTATCTCTCTACTATCTTTTTGTTGCAACATGGCTGTAATAACTGATGTAAACAGCCTCTCTACTCCCTCGGGGTAGGGGTAAGGTCTGCGTACCTACTACCCTCCCCAGACCCCACTTGTGGGATCACAATGGGTTATTGTTGTTGGCTGTAATAACTGATGTACATCATTTAGATGCCAATAAAAAATTTTGAGCTCAGTACGCAATATGTGATTGAGGCATAGTTGTTATATTACACTTACTGTAGCTATTCTCTTGCTGTAACCGCATACACTTATTGCTGGATATCAATAAAAATACCTTTACCTATCCAAAAAAAAACAAACAGAAGCATTGTTTTTTAGCCTAGACCTGAATGTTTAGTCTAGAAGTCTGCAAAGAATTCAAACACCTTGCATAAATCACTCTCTTACTATGTACCATTTTTGCTGGAGCAGAGAGTAAGTGGTGTGGGGTCACTTTTATGAACATTCAGGTGTAGGGCAATTGTGTAGTCTTTAGATGATACTGCTGTTTATCTTTAGTTGCTTTAAAGTCTCTTAAACAACTTTATTAAAACATTTTGTTCAATGTCTCATGCAGCACCAGACATTAATAAGGAACTAAATCCTGATGTACCTCCATTAACTCTTGATCCAAGTCAGTTTAATGGTACCATGCGGCAGGGGAAGAGTGAGAGCGACTCTGATTGCTGGTCTTCGCCAAGTGGTTCTGGGTTCATGATCAGAGGGAAGATGTACTTGAAAGACAGTACAAAGGTAGCTTTTCAAACTTGAATAATTATTTATTCGAATATTTGGACTAAGTTTTCACTTGTGGTTATACTAATGCTGGAGATGTACAAGTTTCAGAATTTTTTTCCAGCTTTCTAATTAATCACAATAGTCACCTACTTAGCAGTGTTCAGGATAAAGAAAAGCAAAAAGGCCTAGGGTATTATTTCCTCATAAAGCATTGCACCTTTGAACAATTAGTTTTTTATTTATTGTTCATAGCCAAGGCAGAGCCATCTTTTAAACTCCTTGCTTACCTCGTAGTTTAAGTCATGGTAGTATTTGCTTGCATAATTGATAACTGGTGTTGAACTTTTATTTGGCACAAATAGTTTCCATTAAAAAAATTAAGCTCGATTGAATCATAGTAATCGCAATTTTTTCAAGGTCACTGGTGGAGATCCCCTGCTCAAGCTTATCGCAGTTGATTGGTTCAAGGTGGATGAGTGCATCACACAGGTTGCTCTGCATCCTAAGTCTCTTGTTCAGGTAAAGAAGATCGCTTATTTCCTGCATTTTGCTTCTCCTCTTAGATGAATTTATTTTGTTAGTCAAATTAATAAAGTGAATAAATTATTATATACTTCACATTAATGTACCATAGACTGAAATTTTTGCTTATCTAAATTTCTTCAAACCTTGCTGAGAGGATATGCTGTTGCTAATTATCTCCTATAGTAAACTGAAGATGCAATCGGATGGCTCCTCATATGGGGCTAACACTGGGATAGATTACGCTCAGATACCTGACTCTTTTAGGCGAATCATTCTTGACTCTTACATGATTATTGAAATACTTGTAGTTTTGTCTCTTTGAAGTCACTGCAAACTTTGTTGTATGATGGAAAACTTTGTAAAGCTTTACATATTTAATTGAAAGGCAAAGAAACAGAAAATACATGAAAAGGATAATGCCAGAACTCACTTTTCTAGCTTTTTATATTTGGTCATGATTAATGATTATAAGTATTGCTGTGTGCATTATCAGTTTGTCCCCTGAGCATCATAGAATAACACTGTTTCTTGCTAGTGTAATTTATTCCTCATTATAAGGTGATCAAGGTAGGATTTATAGAGCTTCCTTGAATTAACTAGTAAAACAATGTTCTTAACTGAGAAACATTCGGGCACTGATCGCTAGTTTTTGCACTGAATCATATTTCTCTATCTGATCTTATTTCCTGATTTTATTTAGCTGCTAAGCATATCCATTGCTAACAGTGTTTTCTTAACTTCAGTGTGAAGCAGGGAAGAAACTTCCATTCATCCTCGTAATTAACCTCATGGTACGTCTTTTTCCCTTTTCCCTTTTCCCTTTTCTAGTTTTTAATAAACCACGGTATACCAAGCACTTTCTAAATTTATTCATAAGATTCTTTCTCATTAAGTTTTTCATATGATTTGTTTCATTTCAGCTGTTTCACAAAAGATTTGAAAATTACAAAAGCAGTTTTTAAAGGAAAGGACAGAATTTGGGTCGTTAACCAGAAAATGCAACCTTGTTGAATAAAAGTTCATTGCAAGAAATGTCGCTGATTCTGTTCTGGCTTGGTTTTCAGGTTCCGGCTAAACCAAATTACAGCCTGGTTCTTTATTATGCTGCTGACAGACCTGTAAATAAGAATTCATTGTTAGGTAAATTCATTGATGGAACTGACTCTTTCCGTGATTCAAGATTCAAACTGATTCCAAGCATTATTGAGGTATCACTTACTTTGTCAGGAGCAAACTTCTTTCTTTATAGACTCTTTGCTAATTGCTTCTGATAACAGGGATACTGGATGGTCAAGCGTGCCGTGGGAACTAAAGCTTGCCTATTGGGAAAGGCAGTAACTTGCAAATACCTTAGACAAGATAACTTTCTGGAGGTTAGGTTCCAAGTTCATTTTCTTGACTTAGATATAACTTGTCAAAAAAAAGTTTCTTTGAGATAGATATTATAGGAAAAAGAAGAAAATATTTCTCTTGTGCCCGGGCTTTCTTGCATGGCTTTGCTGAACTACCGAGCTCAAGTGGCTTTCCTTCAATACATATGCTTCTTCACTGATTTAATTCTCAAATGGAACTTCATGCATGCAGATTGATGTGGACATCGGTTCATCATCTGTGGCAAGAGGTGTTATTAGTCTTGTACTGGGATACGTCACGAGCCTTGTTGTTGATCTTGCTATTCTAATAGAGGTATGTCATTCTTCTTCTCCTTGCGATCATGGTCCATCTGATCATTTCTTACTTAAAAAGGAACCCGGTTCAATAGGAGTAAAACCATCTAACTCATCAAGTAGTTTAGAATGAACCACCAAAGGTAAGTACCACTTCATCCTTAACCAGAGGTCTTGGGTTCGAGCTCTGGAATGGTGTCGCCTTTGGTAGGAGGCTCTTTACCCCCCAAAATCGGACTTCCCGGCATGTGTTCGGATTAGTCGGGCTCCAGAGGAGGCATAAAAAACCGGGTGGGAAACCAAAAAAAAAAAAGAAAGTTCTGAATGACTACTTTATGAAATGCTAGACCATTTCCAATGTTGTTTCTGGCACTTATGTGTAGCTTGATTAATGCTCTCTCTCTCTCTCTCTCTCTTAACAATGCACAGGCAATAGTGATTTTGTTGTTTCCCTCTCCCACCATTGAAGTTTAAAATACTTCCAAACCTAAAACACGATAATCGTAGATTACCTAATAATACTAGAGATGGGTCGTGTATCAACTCAATCATTCACTATCAAGCCAAATAATAGGAACAAACGGTAAAAAGAAAAGTGAAATATTCTGAAGCTGCTATGTTAAGTGAATGCCTGTGTAAGACACATTTCATGTTAATAATGAACAAGTTCTCGACATCCTGGTTTTACATCCGTAAATAGTACAGTTGCATTTGTTATTCTCTAACAATTCATGTCACTTGCACATGATCATGTTATACACACATTTGCAGGCAAAAGAAGAGGCTGAACTCCCTGAATACATTCTTGGAACTGTTAGATTAAATCGGGTGAAGGTCGATTCTGCTGTGCCATTGGAGGGCTGAGGATTCTTTCGTTAGTCGGGGCTATTAATCCCCTTGAAATCGAATATAGTGGAATCATTACTATTAATTTGTGTACTAAAATTGATATCCCAACTCATTTGGGACCAAGGCGCAGTTGTCAAATATGATATACCAAGAACAGCGCAAAATCGCATGTTGTAGTGAGAAAACCTGATTCTTGAAACAGAAGTTGTAACTCAAATGAATGTTGTAGTGAATACTCAAAATCCCTATACTTTTCATGACAGATATAGTGTTTGTCACTCCTTTATGTGAAGTATTAAACATCAAGAATAATTGGGCTTACCCACGGACACCTAAGCCTTCTAGGCAAGTGCATAAAGAGAGAGGGGAGGTAGCTTCCCCAAGAAAGAGATTATTGGTTTTCTTGCTCCCGCTTCTTCATTTTTTGTCCGCGGCCGAAATTATTTACATCAAGTAGCTGCAAAAGTGTATAAAATTTGTATATATTTTGTGTCTAACATACAGAAATGTATATATACAAAAAATATATATTTTCGATTATTATTTTGAGAGCGGTTATACAATGTAATTTTTCCGGAATAATTTGTCTCGCCCCATAATGCAACCTAACTCCACTTATATGAGCTTGGTAAAATATAACGTCTACTTCACATAAAGGAGAAAAGTTATAGTAGGTAAATAATCGCGTAGTTTAATCTATTAAATAACAAAGAATTAGCCGATAATGGTCTAAGCTCATAAGTAGCCCAAATCCAGGTTGGTCTCTTGTATAAACTATTAAGATCAACATTTTAGATTCAAATGTAGAATTATGTCATGTTTTGAAGTTATTTTTATTATTAAATAATTGATATGTTCCTCCATTATATTAGCAAACATGTCACATATTAAGTGATTGAGTGATCCAAAAGATTTGGTATATGTCTCCTTTAATTTATTCCCCACTTGAAATTGTATGGTCAAAAGAGTTGGTGAAAAGAGGAGTTTACAAAACCTATAAAGAAGAAAAAAGAAACGGAATAATTTGCCATTTCTATTTGCTGCTAACATCACTTTATTCATTTTCACCTAATGTTTCATATTATACCTACTTTTTATTTGCGTAAATAACTCTTTTATCTAATAATTAATTTTGAAAAGCAAGAAATCTCCAAAGGTCTCACCTTATGCAATATTAGAAATTCGGTGAATAACAGATCCGCCTAATACTAACTTAAATATTAAGCTTTTTATTTTTGACAAGATATATAAACTCGTGACGTGCGCTTAACCTACAAATTAAGTGTGACGGTCTTTTCACTGAATTAAAACGTTGAAGCCAAACATATTTGTGATCTGCTTAAATATCCATTTTAGTTTTTTTTACATTTTTTTTTTTGATTGATTGTGTTTTTTTAAACTTTTTGGATGGTGGGTTGTGTTTGTTGTCCACACATACGTTTGTTTCTGCACCCACTAATTTTGACAAAATCACAGATTTTAGTGCCGATCTTTACCCCACCAGTTTCTCCATTCAAATTGAAGGGCCACTCTCAATACCAAAAACAAATTCCTTCAAATTTCATTTTCTTTTCTTGAAAGATTAAAAGGTTGAGCTCCAAGTGCTATGCTGTCTAACGCAAATTTTCTTATAAGAGCTATCAACATTTAAAGAAATAAATAAATTACTATAATTTTTATAACAGGGAGCGGTATAATTTTTATATTTATACGTACTATTTTCGTTTTGCATACACATATAATATAAAATATTGATAAAGTCGTGTCTCGTGACACTGCTTGGATAATGTATATTGTCCGTGGTGTCTTGTATTGTCAATATGTTGTCTCATCCAACCAAATTGTAATGAAACGTTAAATATGCTTGTAAGATCACTCAAACTAAAAATCTGTGATCAATTGTCACGTAAAAGTTCAACAATTTTGTTGTGTATTTATTTTTCTTATATTCAACGTGACTTTGTTTTATACTTATCGGTAGCTTATTGTCACGATCCAAAATCTTAACTTTTCGTGATGGCATCTATCTGAATACTAGGCAAGCCGACAACCTCAATAAACTACAATTTTATTTAAGTTTGAAAACATAATATTTAAAGTTAATACAAAAATCTCATTAATACCGACATAAATCACTCCCAAAAACCGGTGTCACTGAGTACATGAGCATCTAAATGAAAATAAAATCTGACTGATAAAAACATTGTCTGAAAATATAGAACAGTACAAAGACCGGAAGGAAAGAGAGTCAAGGTCTACGGACGTCAAGCAGCTACCTCGATAGTCTCCAACAGATAAAGTTTTGAAAACTAGCAACCGCCGTATCCGAAAGTATCTGGATCTGCACACGAGGTGCAGGGTGTACTATGAGTACAACCAACTCACCAAGTAACAATACTAAATAAAGAACTGAAAGTAGTGACGAGCTTCACAACTAAATCCAATTACAGTAATTTCTAACATAAGAAGGTAGGCATGCTTTCAAGTTCAACATTTAAAACTCAAACAGTAATTTCATATCAAGTTCGACCGAAACATAAGATAATATCTTTCAGAAATTTTCAAAACAGTGATATATGACAACTGAAGTGCAACAATAATGAAATCAATGCATCCTCTCAGAGCAACAGTCACTCAGTCCTCCCATTCACTCCAACCTCACAATCACTCTTTCCTCACGGTCACTCATTTCTCTCGATCACTCGGCACTCGCACTCAGTAGGTACCTGCGCTCACTGGGGGTGTGTACACACTTCGGAGGGGCTCCTTCAGCACAAGCACTATAACAAACAAATCATGGCATAAATCAATGAAACATGCTACGACGTGCAGCCCGATCCCATAAATACCCTCACAATCAAGCTCTCGGCCTCACTCAGTCATCAACCTCTTCAGTCTCTCGGGCTCTCAGAAATCATGATAAGCAACCCAAACAACGATGATATGATGCATCAATAATGAACAATAGAGACTAAGATGTAATATGCAAGTAAAATCGTGATTGAGTACATAACAGTAATTTAACAGATAATTCAACATGTACACGACCTCTGTGGGTCCCAACAGTGTCAACACATGGTTTAAACATGATTTATAGTTTGATTTCTCTAATACTTGGAAATGTATGGATAACAACAGATTATTCAACTACACAGTTCCATGGAATTTTATCAAGTCACAATTCCTACGGTGCACGCCCACACGCCCGTCACCTAGCATGTGCGTCATCTTAAAACCAATCACATATCATAAAATTCAGAGTTTCAAACCCTCAGGACCAAATTTAGAACTGTTATTTACCTCAAACCGTGTAATTCTTTAATCTACTATGCCTCTGCCTCGCGAATCGGCCTCCAAACGCCTCGAATCTAGTCACAAATAATTTGATTCAGTCAATATAAATTATAGGAATAAATTTTATATAAAAATATTAATTTTTTCAATAAAATCTGAAATTGCACTCAAAAATCATCTGTGGGGCTCAAGTCTAGGAACCCGACAAAAGTTACAAAATCCGAAATCTCATTCAACCACAAGTCTAACAATATAAATTTTACCAAATTCCGACATCAACTTGACCCTGAAATCTTTAAATTAAACCAAGATGATTTTCTAAATTTTCTAACTTAATTCACCAATTATATGTTAAACACAACCATGGATTCGATAATTTGATCAATATTGAGTTAAGAACACTTACACCGTTGTTTTCCTTGAAAATCTCCCAAAAATCGCCTCTTCCCGAGCCTCAATTCGTCAAAAATGGAGCTCCATTTTGAGAACTTAAACTTTCTGTCCAGACCTTTCTTCTTCGCGAACGCGGCCACTGCCTCGCATTCGCGAAGCACAATTTTTGTACCGCCCAGGTTTCCTCCTTCGCGAACGCGGCACCTGCCTCGCGTTCGCAAAGCACAATTTTTGTCCCGCCTAGGTTTCCTATTTCGCGAACGCGACACCTACCTCGCGTTCGCGAAGCACAAAGTGCTGCCCAAAAAGCTTTCTACGAGAACATGAGGCCGTACTAGCGAACGAGGAGCTTCCTTTGCCTAACCCTACGCGAACGTGTGCGGCACTACGCGATCGCGTAGGCTAATTGCTTAAAGACCCAACAGACTGCTCCTCTACGCGAACGTGAGGACCTTGTCACGAACACGTAGACCGAAGACCTCAATGCTTCGCGAACGCGGGACCTACATCGCGAACGCAAAGGCAATAATCCAGCAGCACTCAAGTTCCTCTACGCGAATGGCAGAGCACCATCGCGAACGCATAGAAGGAAACCAGACACCAGAACATCTGAAGCTTCGGCCATCTTCCAAATCAAATTTTCAATCTGTTAACCACCCGAAATCCACCTGAGGCCCCCAGGACCTCAACCAAATATACCAACCAGTTCCAACACATCATACGAACTTAGTCGAAACCTCAAATTACATCAAACAACGCTAAAAACACATATCATACCCCAATTCAAGCCTAATGAAGCTAAGAAATTCTAACTTCTATATTCGATGCCGAAACCTATCAAATCAAGTTCGATTGGCCTCAGTTTTTGCACACAAGTCACAAATGACATAACAGACCTATTTCAATTTTCAAAATCGGATTCCGACCCGATGTCAAAAAGTCAACTCCCCGGTCAAACTTCCAAACTTAAATTCCCTACTTTTGCCATTTCAAACCTAATTTAACTACGGACTTTCAAATAATTTTTTGGATACGATCCTAAGTCCAAAATCACCATACAAAGCTATGAGAATCATAAATTCTATTCCGGGGTCGTTTACACATAAGTAAACATCCGGTCAACCTTTTCAACTTAAGTTTAATCTTGGAAACTAAGTGTCTCAATTTATTTCAAAACCTCACTGGACCCGAACCAATTACCCCGACAAGGCATATAATAACTTTAAAGCATAAATTGAACAGTAAATGGAGAAACGGGGCTGTAATACTCAAAACGACTGGCCGGGTCATTACACTTATAATAATTAAATATTGAAGTATGGAATTCGTTGATATTGTAAAACTTGTATTAACTTCATTTAGTACGATGTTTAGCTTCTTATCGTCAAAAATTCTTCTAATCTTGAAGGTTCTTAAAATAACATGTGTAAGTAAAACTTTTATCTCTTATGTGTAGACTCTTACTCTAGTTATACCATATATTTACCTATCGATTATTAAGTACCTTTATGATTTTAAAACGCTACATATATAATTGTAAAAATAAGCATATTATATGATAACGATGACGATTAAAAGAAGAGGTGAGGATTAAATGATATAGTTAGATAATGAGATGTCAAGTGATTAGTGTTTGTTAGTCATTCTTCTTAATAATTTTCCCATTAGAACATAGAGTTATTAATCTTTTCACATCGAGCTTCGCTTTCCTATTATTATTATTATTATTATTATTATTATAATTTTAGAGTGCGCGCGCTGCGCGTGTATATCATACTAATAAATATAATTTTTTTAGAAATCACATAAATAAATATTGTAAGAAATATTTTTTGTGCTATAAAATAAAAACTAATTAAAGGAAAAAAGTCATTACTACAATATTGGCCTCATATGTGAATTTGATATTGTGAGATAAATACATTCCGGGCCTTTTTTTCATTATATTAAATCTTATTTATTCGTATCAAACTATTATGGTTAAGTGAAATATTAAGGTGAGAATATGTATTAAATAACTATGATTTAATGATAATAATATTCATGAAGATATTCCTGATGTATTGATTGATTTTAAAGTATTATACATAAGAATTACTTCAATTGTTCAAATAAGTAAATTCAAAGTCCTAAAAACAAGGAAGGACTATGGATTCATATTGGATACCTACAATTTTATTTTATTTTTGTGGTTCAATACAAGGATTTTTGTTAATGAAGATAGAGAAAAATCTCCAAGTTAAGGAAATATTATGTACATCAGAACCCTAAGATCAAGGAAAGGCTATGGATCCATAGCTAGCATATGTATCATTTAATAATCACAAATAATATTTCTCACACATAATTTTACAATATACTACTAAACGGATAGATAGATTCATGTGCATTTTTCACTTGTAAACAAAAATAATATATACATAATAATTAATATTAAACAAATATCTAATGTTAATTGTTTTTAGTCATTTTATATTTAAAAATATATAGCTTTCGACTTGCGACTTTGAGTAATTTTGATATATGGTTTGAACTTTGTGAGTTATTGCGACTTTGAATAATTTTGATACATGATTTTAACTTTGTGAGTTATAATTTTTCTTTTCTGTTTTTTCTTTTAGTTCAAATACCAATAAAATTTACTATCTTAAACTTTTAGAAAATACAATTCTACCAACCAGAACTTAGTGCAAGTGTGCAACTTCAGTACTAATATCATTAATGGTAATCGTTCATCGTCATTTACCAATTGATGTGATTTTTTATATTGATCAATTATTTGTTTGGTTGGAGTTACGTTCTTTTTGTTTAAATAAATATTTCATATAACTAATAAGTTTACCATTTTTTTTACCTATTTAAAGGCTCTTGATTACTAATAGATATTTTCTTTGTCTCAAATTATTTGTCGTATTTCTCTTTTACACACACCTAAAGAAAACATTAATTAGAAGGCTATTTAATTCAATAAATTTTTGACTATTTAACCCTTATTTATGTCTTAAGTATAACATCTTTTCATTGAACATTTACTTTATTTATGTGTCATCTCCATCTTCAAGAACAATTACTACTAAGGATAAAATAAAAATATAATTAATTTTGTCTTAAACTTCTAAAATGATAAATAATTTGAAACATCTATTTTTGTAAATTACGATAAATAACTTGAGATGGAGGGAGTAGAAATTAATTCCTTTATATTAGTTGTATATTGGTGTCACGACCCAATTTCACCTATAGGTCGTGATGGCGCCCAGCACTACAGCTAGGCAAGCCAACTAATAAGTTAAATATACATTGGTTAAACTTTTATTCCAAGAAGATAATAAAATACCAATTTCTACTAATGTGTGTGCCAAGACCCGGTGTCACAAGTGCATGAGCATCTAGTAGATTATACAAAACTCCAAATACTATCTGAAATAAAATAGATAGAATAAAAATATCAGAAGAGACACTGGTAGCTGTAGAACGGCTCAGAAAGGCAGCTCACCACTATGCCTCGGGATGACGTGGGTATGTGATGATAGGTCCTCCACTAGTACCTGTCTCAGATCCTGCACAAAAAGTGCAGCAAGTATAGTATGAGTACGTAAACAACGTGTACCCAGTAAGTATCAAGCCTAATCTCAAAGCGGTAGAGATGAGATGGCCGACTTAGACATTCACTATGGGTCAATAATAATTGAAATAAAATTAGGATATTCAAAACAGCATGATTTACAGAATTTACAAATAATTTATTTAATCAGCGAAAATAATCAAATTCCTTCAAATGTAACAATTTAGACACCGAGCTACATACTCAGCTATGTCCTTTTTCATTCGTCACCACCAATAATGTTGCCTCAAGTCACGATACATCTTAGTAGCACCTGGATGAATAGAATATCGAGAACTGTGTGCCTCTTCTAGGATCTTTTTCCTCAGTCCATCCACATTAGGAACACACAGACGATCCTGGAGTCGCAGAATACCATCCGCACTAATAGTAACTTCCTTGGCATCACCTCGTAGTACCGTTTCATGAAGAACCACCAGGTGTGTGTCATCATACTGGCGAGCCTTGATCTGCTCCAATAGTGAAGATTGGGCCACAACACATGCAAGAACTCGGCTGGGCTCTGAAATGTCCAGCCTCACAAGTCTGTTAGCCAAGGACTGATTATCTGAGGCTAATGGCCTTTCCTCTACTGAAATAAAAGCCAAACTACCCATACTCTCTGCCTTTCTACTCAAGGCATCTGCAACCACATTTGCTTTGCCCGGATGATACAAGATAGTAATATCATAATCTTTTAGTAACTCCAGCCATATGCGCTGCCTCAAATTTAGATCCCTCTGCTTGAACAAATGCTGTAAACTACGATGATCAATGTAAACTTCACAAGACACCCCATAAGATAATGCCTCCAAATCTTAAGAGCGTGAACAATCGCAGCTAACTCCAAATCATGTACCGGATAATTCTTTTCGTGGGGCTTCAGCTGACGTGAAGCATATACAATAACTTGCCCTTCCTGCATCAATACACAACCCAAGCCAACGCGCGAAGCGTCGCAATACACTGTATATATCCCCGAACCAGAAGGCAACACTAATACTAGTGTTGTAGTCAATGATGTCTTGAGCTTCTAAAAGCTCACCTCACAATCATCAGACCATCGGAATGGAGCACCCTTCTGGGTTAATTTGGTCAAAGGTGCTGCAATAGATGAAAAACCTTCCACGAACCGACGATAATAACCTGCCAAACCCAGAAAACTCCTGATCTCCGTCGCCGAAGTGGGACGATGCCAATTCTGAACTGCCTCAATCTTTTTGGGATCAACTTTAATACCTTCGCCCGATACGATATGTCCCAAAAATGCTACAGACTCTAGCCAAAACTCACATTTAGAGAACTTGGCATATAACTTTTGTTCCCGCAATGTCTGAAGCACTACTCTCATATGCTGCTCATGCTCCTCCTTACTACGTGAGTAGATCAAAATATCATCAATGAAGACAATGACAAATGAGTCAATATATGGCCTGAATACCCTGTTCATCAGATCCATAAATACTGTCGGTGCATTAGTTAAACCAAAAGACATTACCAGAAACTCATAATGACCATATCTAGTACGGAAAGCAGTCTTCGGAACATCCGAATCCCAAATCTTCAACTGATGATACCCCGACCTCAAGTCGATCTTAGAGAATACCCTAGCACCCTGCAACTGGTCAAATAGATCATCAATACGCGGCAACGGGTACTTGTTCTTAATAGTGACTTTGTTCAATTGGCGATAATCAATACACATCCGCATTGTTCCATCTTTCTTTTTCACAAATAATACCGGTGCACCCCAAGGCGATACACTCGGTCTGACAAACCCTTTAGCTAGTAACTCTTCAAGCTGTTCTTTCAATTCTTTCGGAGCCATACGATACAGTAGGATAGATATAGGCTGGGTATCTGAAGCCAAGTCAATACAGAAATCAATATCACGATTATGTGGCATACCTGGAAGATCTGACGAGAATACATCGGGGAAATCCCGAACTACAGGCACTGAATCAATAACAGGAGTCTCTGTAGTAGTATCCCAAACATAGGCTAGATAGGCCAAACAACCCTTCTCAACCATGTGTTAAGACTTTAAAAAAGAAATAACTCGATTAAATGAACTAACAGGCGAACCCTTCCACTCCAGCTTAGGCAATGCTGGAATAGCCAAGGTAACAGTCTTGGCATGACAATCTAAAATAGCATGATATGGAGACAACCAGTCCATACCCAGAATAATTTCAAAATCGGTCATCTCAAGCAATAGGATATCTGCTCTAGTTTCATAACCACAGAATATAATAATACAAGACCGGTAGATCCGGTTCATAACAACATAATCGCCCACAGGAGTGGACACATAAACAGGAGTAGGACTCACGAGAAACACCCAAGAATGGAGCAAATAGAGATGACATATATGAATACATAGATCCTGGATCAAATAATACTGAGGCATCTTTGCCACAAACAGAAATAATACCTATAATCACGGCATCTGAGGCCTCTGCATCTGGTCTAGCCGGAAAAGCATAAAATCGAGCTGGAGCGCCAACTGGCTGGCCTCCGCCTGGCTGATCTCCACCTCTAGGATGGCCCCTACCTACCTGTCCTCTACCTCTGGGTGGTCGGACTACTGGTGGAGCAACTGGTCCGGTAAGCATAGGCTGCTAACCCTGATGTACTGGTCTACCCCGAAGCCTGGGGTAAAACCTCCGCATGTGACTGGGATCCCCGCACTCGTAACAACTCTTTGGTGCGATGGGCTGCTGACTAAGTGTCTGGCCCTGGGGACCTGAATACCCACTGGGAGGACCCTGAATAGCTAGTGGGTGGTAAGAACTCTCTGGGATAGCATTGAGATAAGGTCGCACTGGAGCACCTCGAGGAGGAGGTGGTGCTGGATATGGGGGTCTGCTGGACTGTCCCCTCACGAACTGACCTCTGCCCCCGGACGGAGCACCTTTGAACTCTCCAGAGTACCTGAACCGCTTATCTCTCATAATCTGCTCTCGGCTCCGCTGACGTACACCCTCAATCCTCCGGGCTATCTCCACAACTCGCTCATAAGAAGTACCCATCTCAACCTCTCGAGCCATAGTGGCCTGTATACCAGTATGTAAACCGGCTACAAACCTTCGCACTCTCTCCGCCTCAGTAAGGAGTATCATTAGTGCATGTCAAGATAATTCAGAAAACCTCGCCTCATAATCGGTCACTGACATTTGACCCTGTTGGAGCTGCTCAAACTGAAACCGTAACTCTTCCCTCTGGGAGGGTGGAATATACATGTCCAAGAAGATACGGGTGAACCTGTCCCAAGTCATGGGAGGAGAATCTGCTGGTCTGCCAAGAGCATAAGACTGCCACCATCTACGGGCTCTACCCTCTAGCTGAAAAGTAGCGAAATCAACCCCATGGGACTCCAATATCCTCATGTTGTACAGTCTATCCTTGCATCGATCAATGAAATCCTGTGGATCCTCATGTCGCCACCCCCGAAGACAGGAGGATGTAGCCTAGTCCATCTGTCCAATAGTTTCTAAGGATCCGCGGCTACAGCTGGCCTGGGCTCAGGAGTAGCTGCTGCCACTGGCTGGACTCCACCCATGGGTAGTGCACCCTGGGTCTGATATACAGCAGCTGCTTGTCCATGAGCCTGCGCAGTAGGGGTCTGTTCTCCCCCGCCCGCCTGAGATGTGGCTAGGTCTGCCGGAAATAAACCGGCCTGAGTCATATTATCCATGAATCGCAGCATACGACCCATGACATCCTGAAATCCCGGTGCAGATTTGAAGTCCACCGGAGCTGGCTGTGCCACAGGCACCTCACCATGCTCCTCAATAATGGGATTCTCTGCTGGATCTACTGGCGGCATAACTGGAACAGTCCTGGGACGTCCTCGCCCTCTACCATGGGCTGGAGCCCTCCCTCGGCCTCTAGCAACTGGGGAGTAGCTCTTCCCTGGTCTGGAATCTCATTAGAGCGTGTTCTCACCATCTGTGAGAGAATAAGAGAAGGATATTTAGTACTACATCAATTGCACGATGGAATATGAAGAAAGATAGTTTCCTAACACCATATAGCCTCTCGAAGATAAGTACAGACGTCTCCGTACCGATCCGCAAGACTCTATTAGGTATGCTCATAACTTGTGAGACCTACGTGAAACTAGTGCTTTGATACCATGTTGTCACGACCCAATTTCACCTATAGGTCGTGATGGCACCCAACACTACAGCTAGGCAAGCCAACTAATAAGTCAAACATACATTGGTTAAACTTTTATTCCAAGAAAATAATAAAATATCAATTTCTACTAATATGTGTGCCAAGACCCAGTGTCACAAGTGCATAAGCATCTAGTAGATTATACAAAACTCCAAATACTGTCTGAAATAAAATAGACAGAATAGAAATATCAGAAGAGACACTAGTAGCTGCAGAACGGCTCAGAAAGGCAGCTCACCACTATGCCTCGGGATGACGTGGGTATGTGATGATAGGTCCTCCACTAGTGCCTGTCTCAGATCCTGCACAAAAAGTGCAGCAAGTGTAGTATGAGTACGTAAACAACGTGTACCCAGTAAGTATCAAGCCTAATCTCAAAGCGGTAGAGATGAGATGGCCGACTTAGACACTCACTATGGGTCAATAATAATTGAAATAAAATTAGGATATTCAAAACAGCATGATTTACAGAATTTACAAATAATTTATTTAATCAGCGAAAATAATCAAATTCCTTCAAATGTAACAATTTTCAATATATTAATTAAATTTCTTCAACTCCAATAATTTCCAATTTATCAATTAAATCTCATTTACAAGAGTAACAATTAATTCCTTAACAAGCAAGAATAATAATTTATTAAATTTCAAGGATTTTCCAATTTATTAATTAGCTTCACAAGCTGAAATAATTTATTAAAGTATCGTGTAATTATTATTATTAAGCACGATTTCTACCGAGGACGTACGGCCCGATCCAGAGTATTACACTGCCGAGGGACGTGCGGCGCGATCCATAGATGCATCTATCCTGCCGAGGTGTTCGGCCCGCTCCACAAGAAAGGAGGACATTTTCTTATGTGCCTCCGAAAGGAGAGTATATTAATTATGAGATAAATTTGGGAGGAGAACAATTTTTTTTAACAATTAATTGATTTAAACAGACAATAAAGCCTATGAGATTTCCATCCTTTAATATCTTTATCTAACAATTCACAATATATTCATATAGATATCAATTAATATAAATAAATCAAAGAATACAATTTACACAAGTAAGGCATGCTTTGAGTCCTAAACTACCCGGACTTTAGCATTAATAGTAGCTACGCACGGACTCTCGTCACCTCGTGCGTACGTAGCCCCCACAATTAGTAACAATTATTTAATCTTAATCACCTATGAGGTAATTTCTCCCTCACAAGATTAGACAAGAGACTTACCTCGTCTTGCTCCAATTAAATCCATAATTTTGCCTTTTCCACGATTATCCAACTCCGTGTGGCTCGAATCTAGCCAAAATAATTCGATACAATCACTAAATATTATAGGAATCAATTCTATAAGGAAATACCATATTTTTGATAAAAATTCCAAAATTAATTAAAACTTTGCCCGCGGGGCCCACATCTCGAAATCCGGCGAAAGTTATGAAACCCGACAACCCATTCGATTACGAGTCCAACCATACCAGTTTCACTCAAACCCGACTCCGAATCAATACCGAAATCTCAAAATTTCGTTTCTATGAGATTTCTAAACTTTTTCAAATTTCAATCTCAAAATACTAATTTATGGTGAAAACAATGATATACTTGTATATGTAGACCAAATTCGAGTTAGAATCACTTACCCCAATATTTTTTCCTTGAAAATCTGCTAAAAGTCGTCTCTGCTAAAGCTTAAGTTCGTCAAAAATGGCAAATGGGACGAATGCCCTCTTTTTATAAAACTGCTTAGTAGCCTTCGGAAGTGGTCCTCGAACTGGGCCGAGATCGCGGTATCGAACATGTGCCTTCGATCATGCCCTCGAGCCTTGCCTTCGATCGCGACTTCGATCACAGGCTCGAGCCTGGACCTCGGTCATGGCCTCGATCAGGGTATCAAGGTTGGGACTTCGATCATAGCCTCAATCATGTCATCGAGCTTGAGCCTTCGATTGTGACTCTCGATCTTGGGTCTCGATCCTGGCCCTCGAGCTGGACCTTCGATCATGGCCCTCGAGTTGGACCTTCAATTATGGCTTCGATACTCTAGCTCGAGCCCGTACCTCGTCAACCCTGGTCTCGATATCTGGCTCGGTATCTGAGCTCGATCACAGCCCAGAATGTCCAACAGAAGAGGAAAAATTGCAGCAGCTTTTTAACTCAAATTTTTGATCCGTTAACCATCCGAAACTCACCCGAGGCCCTCGGGACCTCAACCAAATATACCAACAAGTCCTAAAATATCATACGAACTTAGTCGAACCTCTAAATCACATCAAACAACGCTAAAACCATGAATCATACCCCAATTCAAGCTTAATGAAACTAAGAGTTTTTAACTTCTACATTTAATGTTGGAACCTATCAAATCAACTCCGATTGACCTCAAATTTTACACACAAGTCATAAATTACATAATGGAGCTATGAAAATTTTTAGAACTGGATTCCGACTCCGGCATCAAAAAGTCAACTCCCCGGTCAAACTTTCAAACTTTAAATTCCTATTTTAGCCATTTCACTACGGACTTCCAAATAAAATTCCGATCATGCTCCTATGTCCAAAACCACCATACGGAGCTGGTGGAATTATCAAAATTCTATTCCGGGGTCGTTTTCTAAAAATATTGACTGAAGTCAAACGTAGCACATTAAGGCCAACTTAAGGAACCAAGTGTTCCGGTTTCACCTCAAACACTTCCAAATCCCGAACCAACCATCCCCGCAAGTCATAAATCATTACAAGCACCTACGAAAAGTTTTATTTTAGGAAATGGGGTTCTAAAAGTTAAAATGACTGGTTGGGTCATTACAATTGGCTTATTTTGACACTAATTCCTCATCTAGCTTTAGTTTTAGAATAATCAATAGTACTTGGAAAATAAAAAGAAGAATCAATAATAGTAGTCCCTTTCTTCAAATTAAAAAGTAATAGTAGCTCTTCAATTTTTGCCTTTAATGTCTTGAATCCAAATCTAATGCTTAGTGGTAAGATATTAAAGCTTTGAAATTTGAATTCCTGAAACGTATTTCAACGTCAAAATTAGTTCGTTTATTTAGTTCTAAATATAAGGATTTTGAATTATAAAAGGAAAATTTTAGTTTATTTTAATGTCTTAAATATTGGGATTTCCTACTATAATAACTAAAATTATAGTTGATTTTAAAATCCTAAATATTAAGAAATTAATAAATAATTATTTTATTCACTGTGAATTCTATTTTTAAAAGATAAAAAAGACAAATGACATTTCACTAAGAGCATTCGTGCCTTTAATATAGTATAGATAGATAAATAGATATAGATATATAAATTTATAATCCTTGTAAAAACTAACTTGAGTTACAAACGTAAAAGATTTTGTTATGTTGATTGAGCAGGATATTTTTATAAGATTTATAAACTCTTGTGAAAGTTCACTTCAGTTACAAACATAAAGAATTTTGTTATGTCGATGCGTAGAATATTTTTATTAGATTTATAAATCCTTGTGGAATTTAATGTATTTTCTAAACCTAAAAGAAGTTAAAATTGCTCGAAAATTTGACCTAAAATATTTAGGCCTTTGCGTTTTATTCAATATTTACTAATAATAGAATAGTGGTGTTTATCAAATTGAAATTGATATTGAAGTTCCAAATTCACGCCAAAAATTACTCATGAAAAAGACCAATTTTGAAGAATCTTTTTCCTCTATGGAAAGTAAAGAATCCCAAACGTTAAAGGAATTGAAGTGCTAAAATTTTTGCCTAAAATGATTGGAAAGAATTACCGTTCAATTTGTTATTATATTTCTTTGAAAATATCATACATTACATGGTTCAAATAAGGAAAGATTTAATACACAAAATTTAGTTGAATTTAAAGTCCTAAATATTAGGAAAAAAATTAAATGACTATTTCTAAATATAAAAAATTAATCAAATAACTATTTTGTCGAGTGTGAACTATACTTTTAAAGGGGTAAAAAAGACGAACGACATTTCATTAAGGGCATTCGTGCTTTTAATATAGTATATATATATAGATAGATTTTTTTAAACTATATCAATAAATATATAATTTTTAATAATTACATAATTATTATTAAATAATATATTTGAGTTTTTGAACTAAGAGTAAAAACAATAGTTTATTTATTTTGTGTTAGGGGTTCTTGCTTTTATGCTTTTATAATGATATAAAAATATAAATATTTTCTTACTCAAACAACATTTTATCTCTTTATCGATTTTTTGTATAATATATATTTAATTAAGTATACGTGTCTCTCTTTTAATAGTGACAAACTGTATATAAAATCTTCCTCTTAGATCTATGAGTTCAAACATATTTCATATGGAAATGGCGTAAGCAAATATAAGAAAAAGAAAACGTCCTAAAATTATGACTCTTATTTCTCCCAGATATTTTTATGTTAAAGTTCTAAATATTATGACTTCCTACATAATTTAAATAAGAAAAAAATTAATAATTTTTAAGTACTAAATATTAAAAAATATTATGATTGTCTAATATGAAATCTATTTTTAAAGAATAAAAAAAATAAATAATATGTTGCTGAGGATCTTTGTCTTTTAATATAGTGTAGATGTCCATTACCCTTTATTCAGATACACTTTATATAAAATTTTATATATAAAAAAAAGTAAGTATGGTTTTGTTTACCCGAAAAATTGGAGAACGTTAAATTTAAATATGGTTCTAAGGGTATGCAAATTTCTTTGATATAAATGACAATACAGGTATTTTGCTGTGTCAATAAAAAATGATGGAAGGGAAGACTGAAAAATATTAGAAGAACAAGTACAATGAAATCTTGACCTCCCCCCTATTGCAGTCTATCTCTCCTTTTATAGCAGAGGGTCACTACTTTATTAGTAACAACATAAAATAATACATATAGTGGAGAACCCATGATGGTTTGTCTCTCCCTCGATTCTCGTCAAGATTCTCTCCCTTGGTGCTGTTGTAACGGCTCTTATCTTGCGAGCTCGACACTGACTCGAGCTTGGTGCTAGATCGAATCTCCGGTCTTAATCCGAGCTCGGTTCTGCCTTGGTGTGATATTCGGGGCCCGCATCGGTCGTCGTTACCCCGTAATCCGACCCCGATGCGGGTTCGATAATGATATCGAGTTTTGCGATTGATTGGTCTTATGGCTCGAAACTCGACGTCTCTACTTCAAAATTCGTCCGAGCTCGCCGCGAATACCCTTCGATTGAAATATTATTGTCTCGACCGGTCTTTATGACTGAGAATCGATTTTGACCGTACACAGATAGTCCCCTCGTTTCTCGAAAAGGATGCGGCGAGGAACGATATGATTTTCCTGCAGCTCGATCAAATTTATGCCGACGTTTCTATCGAACCCGATCTCGACGTATGCGATGGCTGTCCCATCGGCTTGGTTTTACCGAGGCATTTAATGTGTGTCAGACGGTGGTCGGCTACCGCTGATACCGAACCGTCAGGCCTTAGTCTATAAATAATCTTTCCACACAACTTTTACCATTTTTGCGCCTTCTCTTCCTCCAGACTTTCCTATTTATCCTCTCTACTTTGCTGCTACGGGGCCGTTCATACCATAATTTTGGTGTTGTCCACTTCTTCCCTTGCACTCTTTCCTTTCAAATCAATGGCGAAAACTTTCAAAACTGTACCTTAGAAGGAAAAGACCTCTTCTTCACGGCTGTCTGATGATAAGGCGCCGGTGGAGCCATCAGTTCATGACTATGTTCCAGGCCCGTGCATTTTGAAAATCGATTTTAAGGTGGAGAACCCTTCTTCCGTTACGGGTCGATGTGAACACGTATTGATGTATACATCCGTCTTTCGGCGAGGATGTTACCACTTACGTGGAGGGATTTTTAAGTGTTTATACTTATCCCTTCACACTGGGACCCGTCGACCCGGTGGTTATTGATTTCTGCAAAAGGTATCAAGTCACCCTTGGCCAAATTCATCCCTCTTTATGGCGTATAGTGATCCTATTGCGCTTCTTCTCTACCAAAGCCGGAGGGTTGGATTTTTCTCTGAACCACCTCATCCGACTGTATCGGCCTCAGATCTTCCGAGGACTAATTAGACTTCATCGTCGGGCCTCGAAAGCATTGATGTAGAGCATCGATGAAGACAAGGATCGAGTTTGGATGGGTCGTTATATCCGAGTGAGGACCCGTGATATCATTCCGGAGGAGAGGATGTCGTTCCCTGAGGAATGAAATTTTGATCGTAAGTAATTTTTGTTTGCTTTTCAGGTGCTTTTTCGATTTTTTTTGATGTCCTTCCCTGATGTTTAGCTGCCCCTTGGATGCCACAAGCGATGCCCGACCTCGAGGACTGGGTTCGAAAGTTGGCCTCGACCTCCTCTTACGCCGAGCGCGTTTGGCGTGATTTGGAAAAAGGCAGATGGGAGGCCAAGAACCATGGTGAGGTTTGCTTCTTGTTTCCTTCGAAGTATTCTTTGCATTCTATTCGTTACCGATATCCTCTTGTGCAGGTGTAACCAGGGATGCCGTTTTGAGGCCTTCGAGCGGAGAGGAAAGAAACAAGTCCCTGGTCCCTAAACAGGGGAAAGATAAGAAGTGAAAAGCTTCCTTTCGGTCAGGGGACCCCAAGCCCAAAACTCGCAGGGTGAAGAGAAAAATAATTGCCCTTTCGATTGGCTCGGTCCAACGACTGAGAGATGAAGAAGAAGAAAATAGCTCCTCGGCTTTGGTAGTTCGGTCTACGGAGGCCATCGAGGTTGCCAGAGCTACCGAGCCGATGGTGGCTGTACCTGTCGGGGTTATTCCCGAAGACCAGAATCTCGACCGGAATACTCCGAGCGATTTGCTCGGGGCTATGACAATGGGTGATTCGCCTTCTCCTCCATCTTTTTCTGAGGAGGCGCTGAAGGAAGCTCGAGAATTGAAGACTCCTGATATCGGCGCAGGCTCTGGTGCAGGGGAACCTTTCGGGGATTGTTTTACTGGAGTCGATGACGGTTCCAATATCGGTGATGCTTCTCTTTTATTGGAGGAGGCTCAGCGTTTCATTACTCGGGTAATAATTCTTCCATACTTCGTTTATTTGTTCTTTTCCATACTTGACTTTGTGTTTCTTACTGTGCAGGCCATTGGTAGGTTTTGAGTCGATTTTAGCCATTGTGAGGCCGAGCTCTGGAAGGCCTCAGGTGAGAGAGATGCCCTGCGGCTTCTTTGCAGCCAAAAGGACGAGGCTATAAAGGACCTCCAAGCGGATTTGGCTAAGGTCCGTGACGAAGGGGTCGAGCTTGATAAGAAGGTGAGCCTCGTTCTGTTAAAGTATGGGTCTGACTCAACCATGGAAGTTAACCCTTCGTTGTCTCAATTGCAGAAAAAGATCGAAAACATCGGGTTACTTCGAGAAGAAGTCGATCAAATCCGAGCTGAATGCAATCGGTGGAAGGAGACCCTCGACCGCCTGGCAGCGGAAAAAGAAACCATCTTAACAAAATTATTATCGGCCGACGTTCAGCTTCGAAGTGTCAAGCAAAAGGGGTCGGTTCAAGCTAAGAAGATCGAGGAGCTTGAAACACGACTTGCCGAGGCTAAGGTGGAGGTTGAGTCGTCGAAAGTCTTGGCGGATAAGTCCATTGCTGTATATCGGGCTGATGCTAAGGCTGCTTATATGGAGGCCCGGGAAGCGGCGAAGACCGCCGATACTCGAGCTCATTGGATTGCCAAATTTGCTAAGTGTAGGTCTCGGAGGGAGACCTTCGAGGAGATTCACGCTCGAGGTTTCGACCTTGCCGAAGAGGTCAAAAAAGGCAAGAGAGCTTGAAGCGGAAGTTGAAGCCTTGGCTTCTGACAATGATGATGATGATGGTAGCAAAAGCGGATCCGAGGACAGGGAAGAGCTCGACCCGGAAGCTTAGTTTCTAATTCTTGATGTTTGTACATTAACCTCGTAGGCAAATTTTGTATATACATGTGTAATTAGGTCGACTTGTTTTTGTTTTATGAAGACTTTTAATCGAATGTTGACCTTGTAGTTTCTCTGATCGATCAGATTTGTAGCCCCTGGGTTTGCTTGTTGAGTCGATGATTCAAACTTTTGAAGGAACATAATCCGTAGGCGTAATGTAATGGTTGAGTTCATGTAAATTCAGAGTAAAAGTAGCTTATTAGCCGTCGAGTGAATGTTTTGAACTTAAAATATTGTAGCGCGTAGGCGTAATGGTCGAGTGAGTGCTTGCTCGAATTCGGAATAACAGCAGTCCGTAGGCTTAATAATCGAGTGAATGTTTCGAACTTGAGATCATGCCTGTAGGCTTAATATTCGAGTGATTATTTCGAACTTGGAATGAAAGTAGCCCGTAGGCTTAATTGTCGAGTGAGCGCTTGCTCGAACTCGGAATAACAGTAGCCCTAGGCTTAATGGTCGAGTGAATGTTTCGAACTCGAGATAATAGTAGCCCGTAGGCTTAATGGTCGAGTGAGTGCTTGCTCGAACTCGGAATAACAGTAGCATGTATGCTTAATATTCGAGTGATTATTTCAAACTTGGAATGAAAGTAGCCCGTATGCTTAATTGTCGAGTGAGCGCTTGCTCGAACTCGAAATAACAGTAGCCCTTAGGGTTAATGGTCGAGTGAATGTTTCGAACTCAAGATAACAGTAGCCCGTAGGCATAATATTCGAGTGAATGTTTCGAACTCGAGATAACAGTAGCCCGTAGGCTTAAAATTCGAGTGAATGTTTCGAACTCGGAATATAAGTAGCCCGTAGGCTTGATTGTTGAGTGAATCTTAATTATGGTTGAGCAATAAATCTCAAGTCATTGCACATGTGTTTTTGTTTGGGCCAATCTATATGAGCATGGTTCATTTTGACCATTTGGCTCTTATAATGTTTCCTGTTGTTGTGAGATGAACTTTCTTGTATCTGAACTTGATGTATTTGAGGGCCCTGATGCCCCCTGGTATTCGAGGTCTGTCGAAAAAAGGCCTCGGATTTTGTTGAAAGTGCAGCACGATCGATGGTTGCCTCATTAAAAACCTTGCCGAAAAAACCCATTTGGGAGAAAACCGGTCTAAGGAAAAAAGAGTGCAACGCGTGCTCTTGATTGGAAGATCTTCTTCAGCTCTCGTTCGGACTTCTGCATGGATTAGTTAGATGAATATGGAAAGGTCGTGCCTTAACAGTAGTACCATTTTAGATGTGATACATTCCAATTGCTTGATAGTTGTTTGCCATTTATGATGCCGAGCCTGTATGATCTTTTTCCAACGTTCTCGAGCACCTGGTATGGTCCTTCCCAATTTGGTCCCAATTTTCCTTCGTTTGGATTCCGAGTATTGATGGTGACCTTTCTTAACACTAAGTCCCCGGGCTTGAAATGGCGGAGTTTAGTTCTTCGATTATAGTACCTTTCGATTCGTTGCTTTTGGGCGGCCAGTCGGATGAGGGCAGCTTCTCGTCCTTCGTCCGATAATTCAAGGCTGGTGTTCATGGCCTCGTTATTTGATTCTTCTATCATGAATCGAAATCTGGGACTAGGTTCACCGACTTCGACTGGTATCAATGCTTCGGAACCATATACTAAGAAGAACGGGGTCGCCCCCGTACTGGATCTTGACGTTGTTCGGTATGCCCAAAGGATTTCGGGCAGGATTTCTCTCCATTTTCCTTTCATGACGTTCAATCTCTTCTTCAGGTTTTGCACTTTTCGGACTAATGCATCGGCGCCGGAGTGATTGCCACAAGTGCCCTTGTATACTTCCCGGAGGATATAATCGGTATATCCCGGATCCACACACACCGCCATCGGTCCATCGAATATTCTTCGATATAGTGTTTCATCCGCAGCCAACGTAAATCGAGCAGCTTTAGTCCGTAGGGCCCTGGAATCTTTAGGGTCTGAAGGGAGCTTTCCATTTTTTAAGTACTCAATATACTTGTTTCTCCAATCCCAAGTTAAGCTAGTAGAATTTATTTCGGTGTGCCCTTCTTCAATTACCGATCTTGAGAGTTGGATGATAGTCCCCGAGCTCAAATCATCTACCTCGACCGATGATCCCAAATTTGCTAGAGCATCGGCCTCATTATTCCGTTCTCGGGGGACATGCTGTAGGGTCCATTGTTTGAAATAGTGTAAGGTGATAAGCAGTTTGTCCAGATACCTTTGCATCCTACCTTCTCTGACTTCGAAGTTTTGTTTACTTGACTCACCACCAGCAAAGAGTCACAGTGCGCCTCAATGACTTCTGCTCCCAAGTTTCTAGCTAGTTCGAGACCTGTAATCATGGCTTCATACTCGGCCTCGTTGTTAGTTAACCTGATAGTTTTAATGGCTTGCCTAATAATGTTACCCGTGGGGGGTTTTAAAACTATGCCTAACCCGGACCCCTTTATATTCGAAGCACCATCCGTAAAAAGGATCCATACCCCGGACGATATATCTGATTTCGAAAGGAGTTCCCTTTCGATTTCGGATATGAGGGTTGGCGTGAAGTCGGCCACGAAGTCTGCCAAAATTTGAGACTTGATGGCCATGCGGGATTGATATTCGATATCGTACCCACTGAGTTCGATGGCCCATTTGGCCAATCGGCCTGATAGTTCGGGCCTATGTAGGATATTTCGGAGTGGGTAGGTGGTTAGTACGCTTATGGGGTGACATTGGAAATACGGCCTTAACTTTCTAGATGCGCTTACCAGGGCAAGTGCCAATTTTTCTAAGTGCGGATATCTAGTTTCCACTTCTCCTAAGGTCTGACTCACGTAATAAACGGGAAATTGCGTACCTTGATCTTCTCGAACTAGGACGCTTCTTACGGCGACTTCTGACACCGCCAAGTACATGTAGAGCTGCTCGTCCACTTTCGGAGTATGAAGCAGTGGCAGGCTCGAAAGGTATCGTTTCAATTCCTGTAACGCTTGTTCGCATTCCGGCGTCCATGCGAAGTCGTTCTTCTTTTTGAGTAGGGAGAAAAATTTGTGACTTCGATCCGATGACCTTGAAATGAACCGGCCTAAGGCCGCAATTCTCCCCGTTAACTTTTGTACAGCTTTCACGCTGTCCACGATGGTGATTTCAATTCCCCGATTTGAGACCATGAAGCCGAGGAACTTACCTGAACCGACCCCGAAAGCACATTTTTCGGGGTTGAGCTTCATGTTGAATTTCCTCAGAATCTTGAACGTTTCCTGCAAATGGGCCAAATGGTCCTCTGCGCGCAGGGACTTAACTAGCATGTCATCAATATAAACTTCCATCGTTTTACCTATTTGTTGTTCGAATATTCTGTTTACTAGGCGTTGATAAGTAGCTCCTGCATTTTTTAGCCCGAATGGCATTACGTTATAACAATATGTTCCATATCGGGTCACAAATGAAGTCTTTTCCCGATCGTCTGGATTCATCTAAATTTGATTATATCCGGAATAGGCGTCGAGAAAGGTGAGAATCTCGTGGCCGGCCATGGCATCGATCATACGATCGATGTTGGGCAGTGGGAAGGAATCTTTTGGGCATGCTTTGTTCAAATCCTTATAGTCCACATACATTCTAAGTTTGTTTCCTTTTTTAGGTACAACAACCACATTGGCTAACCATTCGGGGTATTTTACTTCCCGAATGGACCCTATCTTGAGCAGTTTGGTTACCTCGTCCTTTATGAATGCGTGCTTTTCCTCGGATTGGGGCCTTCTTTTTTGATTCACCGGTCTGAACATAGTGTTCAAGCTTAGCTGGTGCACCGTTATATCCGGCGGGATCCCTGTTATATCTAGATGGGACCAGGCAAAACAATCGATGCTATTGATAAGAAATTGAATGACTTTATTCCTGAGTTCGGAGCTCAAACATGTTCCCAGGTATACCTTTTGTTCGGGCCGGTGTTCGATCAGTATGATCTGCTCCAGTTCCTCAATTGTTGATTTGGTGGCATCAAAATCATCGGGGGTTACGAAGGATCGAGGGATCCATCGATCATCATCGTCTTCTTTAACGTTTTGCTTACTTGGTCGGGTCGAAGCCGATGTCTGTGATTGCTATTTGGCGCTCAGCTTTGAACCTGATCCTTTCATTGGTGAAGGTGAGGATATTGATTTTGCTTCTTCGACGGAGAACATTTCCTTTGCGGCCGGTTGTTCCCCATACACTACTTTAATACCTTCAGAAGTTGGGAATTTGAGGAGATAGTGTAGGGTCGAGGGTACGGCTCTCATGCTGTGGATCCACGGCCTTCCAAAGAGGGCGTTATATCTCATATCACCTTCGATTACGTGAAATTTTATTTGCTGGATGGTTCCGGCTACGTTTATCGGTAGGGTGATCTCGCCTTTAGTGGTTTCACATGCCATATTAAATCCGTTTAGAACCAGAGTTGCGGGTACGACCTGATCCTGCAGGCCGAGCTATTCTATGACTCTCGATCTAATGATATTGGCCGAGCTACCTGGATCAATTAACATACGCTTAATCTTAGTTTTATTCATGAGTACGGATATTACCAGCGCGTTGTTATGGGGTTGGATGATTCCCTTTGTATCTTCATCACTAAAGGATAAAGTCCCTGCGGGTGCATGATCTTGGGTTCGAGATCGCTTCACAATTGACGTTTTAGCGTGTTTAAGCATCGATCCCTGGGGGGGCATCGACACCGCCAACGATCATGTGAATGACGTGTTGCGGTTCTTCTGGCTCGTTTCGCTTACCGAATTCCTTGTCTCTAAAATGGTTCTTCGCCCTATCGCTCAGAAATTCCCGAAGATGCCCTTTATTAAATAAGCGGGCCACTTCCTCTCTTAGTTGCCTGCAATCTTCCATTTTTTGACCATGGGTGCCATGATATTCGCACATTTGATTGGGATTCCTTTGGGCAGGATCGGTTTGCATGGGTCGAGGCCATCTGGTGTCTTTGATGCGTCCGATGGCCGATACGATGGCGGATGTACCAATGTTGAAATTATACTCCGATAGTCGAGGGATTTCTATAGGATCCGTGTATTTATCAAAGCCGCTCTTTCTCATAAGTCCCCGAGAATTTTGCCCCCGATCAATCTTTCGGTTGTTCCGAACCGTGTCACGTGCTGAACTGTTATTCATCCGATCTGTTCCGTACGGTTGGTATCGATCTATGTTCGACCTTTGCTCTCTGTTGGCTTCCCTTTGATTTTTATTGGTTGTGTGGTTCTGTCGTGCGGGCCCATATGGAACTCCCAATTGATCGTCTTCGACCCTAATTTTTGATTGGTACCGGTTATGTACATCTGCCCAAGTTATTGCAGGGTACTCGATCAAATTTTGTTTCAGCCGACGTGACGTTGTCGAGCTTAGCCCGTTCAGTCCTTGGGTGAAAGCTTGTACAGCCCAATCGTTTGTGACCGGTGGCAAGTCCATACGCTCTATTTGAAATCGGGATACGAATTCCCTCAGCATCTCGTTACCCCTTTGCTTTACTTTGAAGAGGTCCGATTTTCTTGTTGCAACCTTTATGGCACCAGCATGTGCTTTTACGAACGAGTCCGCTAACATGGCGAAAGAATCAATGGAATTCGGCGGTAAGTTGTGATACCAGATCATCGCTCCTTTGCGAGGGTCACTCCGAACTTTTTCAACAACACAGATTCGATTTCATCATCCTCCAAATCGTTGCCTTTAATGGCGCATGTGTAGGAGGTGACGTATTCTTTAGGATCGGTCGTACCATTATATTTGAGAATTTTGGGCATACGGAATTTTTTGGAAATTGGTTTTGGGGCCGCGCTCGAGGGAAAAGGCTTTTGTATGAATTTTTTCGAATCGAGCCCTTTTATCATTGGTGGAGCCCCCGGAATTTGATCGACCCTAGCGTTATACGTTTCTATTTTTTTGTCATTGGCTTCGACTCGCTTCGTGAGTTTCTCGAGTAATTTAGCAATTTCAGGAGCAATCCCCGATTCCCGCTCGTTTGATTTCACTACAGCGAGTTCCGTTCTGGGTGTGACTTCCCGAAGAAGCGGATTGAAGTTCGGCCCGCTTCGCGTATGGGTTCGGCTCTGCAACTGAGCTATTGATGCTTGTTGGGCCTGCAATATTTCAAAAATCATATGCAAGCTGACCCCGATTTCTCCCGTGCTGTAGGTGTCTCGGGCTATAGATCGAGCACCGCCCTGAACGCTCCTCTCTGGTTCAGAACGTTGATTCGCTTCTTGAGCTATTTGCGAATTGATATCCAGTGGTACTTCGGCTCGAATTTCGGGTTCTTTGATTCGAGCCTCGTTACCGTTGTTAGGTAGCCTTCCGCCCCCGGGTACCAAGTTGTTGGTTTCATCTTGAAGGCCGGCTTCGAGATCGATAGGTAGAGCCATGGCTGATTCGAAGTTGTAAGCTGGAGCGTACTGTAGATTTATATCAGACAATTACCGTTACCCTTAGCCCCACGGTGGGCGCCAAACTGTTTACCCGAAAAATCGGAGAACGTTAAATTTAAATATGGTTCTAAGGGTATGCAAATTTCTTTGATATAAATGACAATACAGGTATTTTGCTGTGTAAATGAAAAATGATGGAAGGGAAGACTGAAAAATATTAGAAGAACAAGCACAATGCAATCTTGACCTCCCCCCTATTGCAGTCTATATCTCCTTTTATAGTAGAGGGTCACTACTTTATTAGTAATAACATAAAATAATACATATAGTGGAGAACCCATGATGGTTTGTCTCTCCCTCGATTCTCGCCAAGATTCTCTCCCTTGGTGCGGTTGTAACGGCTTTTGTCTTGCGAGCTCGGCACTGACTCGAGCTTGGTGCTAGATCGAATCCCCAGTCTTAATCCGAGCTCGGTTCTGCCTTGGAGCATCGATATTCGGGGCCCGCGTCGATCGTCGTTACCCCGTAATCCGACCCCGACGCGGGTTCGATAATGATATCGAGTTTTGCGGTTGATTGGTCTTATGGCTCGAAGCTCGACGTCTCTACTTCGGAATTCGTCCGAGCTCGCCGCGGATACCCTTCGATTGAAACGTTATTGTCTTGATCGGTCTTTATGACTGAGAATCGGTTTTGACCGTACACAAATTTATTTCTTACATCAAATTAAACGAATTTGACACTTTCTAAGAAATTAGATTGTATTCAAAGTAAATACATAACATCTCTAAAGTTCAAAACGTAAGTAAAAAAGGGTTATTAGCAAAAACAAAAAGTAAAAAAGGGTTAAGAAAACACTCCTAAAGCTTCGTTTGAGATCAGTGTTCCCCAAAAGATTCCCATAACAAGAGTAGCTAGAATTTTCTTTTTAATAAAGTATGTTTCTCTTTAGTTACAATTCAGTTACTTGTTGCAAAGATATTTTTCTCTTTTATTTATCTTAGATTTTAGCAATTGAACAAAATCTAATTCCTTCTTGAAAATATATTTTTCTCATTTATTTATGTATGAATTTTAGGAATGCATTTTTTCACTTTTCTTTTACTTGTGTAAGAAATTTAGGAATGTTCTATTTTTCCTTGTAACTTGTAGATGAGTTTTTTTTACTTTTCATGAATACATTTTATATTAGATATTATAATTACACTCAATATATGTCTTTTTTATTTATATAATAAATTACAAAACACTTTTAGGATAATTTTGTCCCTTCTTGAAAAGATAATTTTTTATTTACGTTTAGGATATATATTTTTTTCGTACAAAAATTGTTTTGATACTTTGACATAAAAGAAAAAGGTTAATGAACATATTTCAAAGGATCAAATTAAACAATAGAATATTATTTTGCTATCTTTTGGTTATTAGAAAGGAAGAGAAAGTTTCCAAAGGCTCTTCAGCAAAAATTTCAAGAGAAGATTTTCATAACAAAAACAGATACATTTCCCTTCTTACGCAATTTTGTAGGAATTAAAGTTGAATACAAATTCCTAACTATTATTATTATTATTATTATTACTAGTCATTTCATTCGCAATCATTTTTTGAATAGTCTATTATGTCCTTAAGATTGTTAACTCCGCCGTCTCAGAATAAGATTATATAGTAATTTCCACCTAGACGACCTGACATCATCGTTTTTCTATGAAATAAATGGGACCCACTTAAATTCATTAAATCACACATCCTTTTGAAAACTTTACTGTAGTACTTCCCTAGCCATTTGGGCAGCAGGGTACTTGCCATTTCAATTACTAAGCTAACAACTTTTTGCTTTTTTTCCAATGTTAAGGTTGTTTGAGGATTTGTTAAATCCAAATATTCAATAAGGAATGCACATATTAATTATCTTAAACATAAAATTTAGAAATGTAAACATTATGTATAAACCATAATGAACATATTTTAAAATAGGTTTTTAAGATCTTTGACAAAATATTTTGTATAGAACATAAAAATATGTTCCTATCAGTAAGTTTTTAATATATTTGCGTTTCTTTTAATTGTTTCGATAATTTTAATAAATATTCTTTCCCAAAAAAAAAAAATCTGAAAGAAAAAGGAAACAATATCTTGAATAGTTTCACACATAACACACTTAACATTAAAATAATATATAGTAAAGTACATGAGTACTAATTTTTGATTTATTTAATCTAAACCAAGTCGGAAAAAAATATTTTGCAAAAGCCAAAACACTCGCAGATGGACCTTTCCTTTTTGTGTGTTCCATTTATCTTTAATTTGAATTAACTAAAAAGAGTAATTGTCATGGTTGACGCTTTTCAGATCTTTGGTAGACTCTTTAGGAATTTTGAATAGAGAAATTTATTTGTCCAAAAGTTTTGGGAAAGTTTTATAGCATATATATACAAGAAAGTCTCATTTTTCATTAAAAAGAAACTCCTCTTTAAACGGTCATTTTATACTGATCCCTATGCTGGGGTTTTTCTCAGAAAACTCAATATTTTAGAGAAAAAAGGTTACATTAGAAGGCTTACTCTCTATGTAATTTAATAATATAATTATTTACCTAGAGTTCCTTTGTCCATACCATAATAATGCAATTGAACTACTAAAGTAAATTACAATTTTATATGTGTGATGACCCAAAAGGTCATCTTTAAATTTAATAATTAATTTTGTGTTCTAAAACCTCGAAAAGCACTATTTATTATTTCTCGACTTGCATGCGCATTCCGTATAATTTTCTGAAAAGTTTTTATGTGAAAAAATTGATTAAAATATGAAATAGAGCTTTAAAACTCAATTGAGTTGACTTTGGTCAATATTTTGAGCAAACGGACTCGGATCAGTATTTTGATGGTTCTGGTAGGTTCGTATCGTGATTTGGGACTTGGGCGTATGCCCGAAATTTAATTTGGAGGTCTCTAACTCAAGTTATGGCCATTTAACGGAAATTAGAAATTTAAAGGCTAAAGATTTCCAAAGTTCACCACGGATTTGACTTTTTGATATCGGGGTCGGAATCCGATTCCGAAAATTAAAATAGCTCTGTTATGTCATTTATGACTTGTGTGCCAAATTTGAAGTCATTCCGGATTCATTTAACATGTTTCGACACAAATTTTTTAAATGGAAAAGTTTGAAACTCTTAAGTCTGAATCAAGGTGTGAATGATAATTTCGATGTTATTTGATGTGATTTGAGACCCCGAGTAAGTCCGTATTATGTTACAGGACTGGTTGGTATAATTGAACAGGATCCCGAGTGGCTTAGTGAGCTTCAGGGTGAGTTTTGACCGAGTCCGGGCATTTTCGCACTCTAATGTTGTTCTGGAACTTTTGGAAAAGTGCGGACCGCATAATTTTGAGTGCGGCCGCACTTTAGAGGAAAAGTGACGACCGCAGAGGACAAGTGCGGACTGCACAATTTTGTGTGCGGCCATACTTCAGAGGAAAAGTGCGGACCGCACAATTTTGTGTGCGGCCGCACTTCAGGGGTTCTGCAGGTTCGATGGTCCGATTTCGGAGGCTTATATCTTTTAATCCACAACGAATTTGGAGATAGTTCAAAATGATAGTTGTATCCCTTTGAATCTAGTTTCCAGAAAGGTTTAGTTTTAATCATTTGGACATTTTTACAGAAAGTTATGGGCATTTTACTGAAACCTAGTAAGCTACCAGTGCGGCCGTATTCAAAATTGTGCGGCCGCAGAACTTGAAAATGTGCAGCAACACTTGAAAATATGCGCACCACACATTGGGAAATCAGAATTTTGTACTATATAACCGAGGGTTTGGGTATTATTTCACATTTTAGACTTTGGGAGCTTGGTTTGTGACGATTTTTCGTGGGTTTTTAAGAAATTTATTGGGGTAAGTGTTTCTTATCCTATATTGATTATATTCCACAATTCCATACTGAATACGTGAATTTATGGAAGAAAAATTATATTTTTATAAAATCTTCCAAAAATATAAAATTAAGATTTGAAGGTCAATCCGATGTCGGAATTCAATAATTTTTGTATGGTTGAACTCGTATCGGAACGGGTGTTCGAATTTCGTGAGTTTTTCCGGGATTCAATACGTAGGTCTCACTGTTACGTTTTGAGATGACTTTCGGATTTTAATCAGGAAAATTTGTAATTTCATACGGAATTAATTCCTACGATTTGTATTGAGTATATTGAATTGTTTATGACTAGATTTGAGGATTTCAGACACGAATTCGCGAGGAAAAGGTTTATTGGAATCTTGAATTTGGTTGCAAGCAAGCTAAGTGTCGTGGTTAACCTTGACGTGAGAGAATAGAACCCTTAAATTATTTGTTATGTGAAATGCATGTGAACGACGTATAGGCGAAGTGACGAGTGTCTATACGTCATCAAATTAATAGTTTGCATAATTACTTGAAAAATCATAAATCATTTTAAATCATGAATTAATTATTATATTAATTATTTTTCTCGTGTTCTTTGCTCAATATCATGCCTTGAATCCATGCTATAATTGCTACATACTTATTTGATTTATGTGACTTAATTAACACTTGACGTTTAGCATACTAATTATTAAAATGTCTATTACATCCTTAATTTTCATAACTAATTGTTACTTGTCATCACTTATTTCTAATAAATCATAATTATTGTATGTTTGTTGTCTTATAATTTCATATTAATTGTTGTATTTATTGGAGTAATTTTTTTATAAGAATTGGTAAATGAATATATTGGAGGAGCGGGTTGCACGCCGCAACGGAAATGAAAGTGAATATATTGGAGGAACGGGTTGCACGCCGCAACAGAATTGATTGAAATAAATATATTGGAGGAGCGAGTTGCACGCCGCAAATTGAAAAGATATAATGGGATCGGGTTGCACGCTGCAACATAATCTGATTGAAATAATAATTAGTTATGACTGCCGAGTTGGCTTCAATTGTTGAAAAGAGATACCTATTTTATTTCTATTATTGTTGTTATTATTATTATTGCGTACAGGTTAATGTAAGTGACCCGCCTTAGCCTCGTCACTACTTCGTCGAGGTTAGGCTCGACACTTACCAGTACATGGGGTCGGTTGTACTGATACTACACTCTGCACTTCTTGTG
The DNA here is from genome assembly GCF_000715075.1 of Nicotiana tabacum. Classification (NCBI taxonomy): domain Eukaryota; kingdom Viridiplantae; phylum Streptophyta; class Magnoliopsida; order Solanales; family Solanaceae; genus Nicotiana; species Nicotiana tabacum. Next base: position 11,364,617 of record NC_134097.1, on the reverse strand, counting down.
CAGATTTCGGAGTTGGTCCCATCAACGTACTGTAGATTTGCCCGCATACAGCTACCAGTGAAGACTTAAGATATAACTGCATTGCGTTCGCAGTTCTGAAGTCCCCTTCTATCTTATCTCAGTTGTGTATTATATTTCAAACAACTTGAATTTTATTCAGGCCTTTATTTGTATTATTCTAGAAGCTCGTGCACTTGCGACTCCAGTTCTGGGATGAAATTTAGATATCGCGATTATTATGGAATATTCACTTTATTTCTGCATTTGTTTTCTTGTTATTAATTAATTTAATTTTTTTAAATGGTTAATTATATTCTAACGTTAGCTTGCCTAGCAAGTGAAATGTTAGGCGTCATCACGGTCCCGAAGGTGGGAATTTTAGGTCGTGACAATTGGTATCAGAGCACTAGGTTACATAGGTCTCACGAGTCACGAGCAAGCTTAGTAGAGTTTGAAGGATCGGTACGGAGACGTTTGTACTTATCTCTCAGAGGTTATGAAGTTTAGGAACAATATCACTTCTTTCATTCCTTATTGTGCGGCATTGATTTAGCTTGAAACATATATCTCGTATTCCTTTATATCTACATGTGTATGAAAATATGCACTCGGTATTAGTTGTGTGTCGACTGTTCGTGATGCCGCAGATGGACTACGAGGGAGCCAGAGATGCTCAAACATTGCCTCAACGTGTGGTTCCGACTGAAGATGCGGACGCATTGAGAGACCACCCAGTGAATCATGCGGGGGAGCAAGAGACCTTGGCATCTGGTTGATTTATACGAGCTGTGAAGGTTAATATTGTGGATCATCGGACGAGGTGAAATATGACTTCGCGCCGAGTGGGAGGGGGTCCACTATCAATGGATGGATTGCGGGGTCATGTGTTATATCAGTTTTGGCCTAAAATGTATATATGTGGTACTTAAAGGTTCCACAAAAATTTACACATGTTTAAGGCCTAAGATTTTGTACAGGATAAGGTTGGGACTTGCGGTATGTCCGCCTACTTAATAATCCTATACTTCAGTACCAAATGAGTTAGAGAAACAACTTTAAATTTATAGAAGGTCTACTCAGCATGGACGTCATGGTTGCAGATTTTGGGGTGCTTTGGAGGAAGTATAGTGGTTGAAGAGATTCTGGACTATGTGGTTTGTTCTAAGAATTGTCTGTATGGAGCTATACTTTTGTGATCGTTGTATATAAATAGGGGTAAAGGTTACCCCAAAGAAGAATCGAAGAGTATGTTAAGAAATGGGTCAGCTCAGCAGTGTTGAGTCAGCATAACAAAAGAAGAAATTGGCCTTGGGAGAGATAATTCTCCATTGGTGTTCTTGGAAAGCCTATAAAGAGGGCAGACCAACCAATGCAACACCGACCACTTGGCTTAGTTCTCAGAAATGCTTTTGAAAGAATTTGTTTCTCGAACTCTCTGTAATGCATGGCACATAGGGTGTGAACGGTTGCGTTAGGTCACCATGACGGTGTCAGAATATGCCATCATGTTCAATAAGTTAGCCCGTCATATTCCTACTTTGCTTCCTACAGTCAGGGAGCGAGTACAGAGACTCATTAAACGACTCAATTATGATCGTAAAAATTTGTACGACTTGGGAGTTACAGGCTAATACTTTATTTCCACCAGTGGCAGAAATTGCCAAGATATTAGAATGTGTTCGGGGTGAGGATTGACGATGAAGTTAATTGTCGATTCTGTAATAGATTATGAACAACTATTAAGACCAGATTCAGCCAGAAGGGTACTCCGTTCAGGTAAACCAAAGGAGAGCTTTCAAAAGCTCAAGACAGCTTTGACTACAGCCTCAGTATTGGTATTACTTACAGGTTCGGGGTCTTACACGGTGTATTGTGATGCATCTCGTATTGGACTAGGTGCAGTATTAATGCAATATGACAGAGTGATTGCTTATGTGTCGCGGCAATTAAAAGTTCATAAGAAGAATTATCCTGTTCATGACTTAGAATTGGCAGCCATTGTTTATGCGCTGAAGATTTTGAGGCATTACCTTTACGATGTCTTGTGTGAGGTATTTATTGATCATTGTAGCCTACAATATCTGTTCAAACAAAAAGATCTTAATTTGAGGGAGAGAAGATGGTTGGAGTTGTTGAAAGATTATGATATCACTATTTTGTATCACCCCGGAAAGACCAATGTGGTGGCCGATGCTTTTAGTAGAAAGGCTATGAGTATGGGCAGTCTTGCGTATATTCTGGTTGGTGAGAGACCATTAGCGGCAGATATTCAGACCTTGGCTAAATAGTTCGTGAGGTTAGATGTTTCTGAACCCAATCGGATTCTAACTTGTACAGTCGCTCGGTCTTCTTTTTAGAGCATACCAGAGAGCGACAGTATGATGATCCTCATTTGCTTGTCCTCAAGGACACGGTATGACACGGTGGTGCCAAGGAGGTTGCTGTGGGGGATGATGGAGTTTTGCGGATGCAGGGTCGCATATGTGTTCCAAATGTGGATTGGTTTGGTGAATTAATTCTTGAAGAGGCCCACAGTTTCCGGTATTCTATTCATCCGGGTGCCGCCAAAATGTCACGACCCAAAATCAACTGTCGTGATGGTGCCTATCGTGGAACTAGGCCAGCCTCAACTCAACAACCCAATACCAACAACAAGTTTGAAAACGTTAACGGAAGCATTTAACATTTAAGAAAAACTATTTAAAACATATGAAAATCCCAAAGTGATACAATCCAGCCCAAAACCAGGGTGTCACTGAGTATATGAGCGTCTAGATCAGAAATACAGTCTACTACAGTGTCTAGAGATATAAACTGAAAGTACGACAAAGATAAAGAAGGAGAGTCAAGGCCCGTGAACGCATTGCAGCTACCTTGATAGTCTCCAAACTCTAGGATCCTCAATCAGCAACCACCGCTATGATCAGTATCGCCAGGATTTGCACAAGAGGTGCAGGAAGTAACGTGAGTACACCAACTCAGTAAGTAACAAGTCCAAACTTTGGACTGAAAGGTAGTGACGAACTCAACCTCAACAGGTATAACAAAAATAAATGTGCAGAAACGTAGGCATGCTTTCAAGTCAAATATACAGCTCAAACAGTAAAGGAAATACATATCTGAATAGTGTAAGGTATACAACTCAGCCATCTCTACATGCCAATGCACAGACTGTATGAAATACACCATGTGCTCCACTCTCAAGTATTAAACCACTTAGTATTGTATATGGCCATCCGCCCCAGGTAAATCCATCTTGGAACATATACAACACTGACTATAAGTCACCAGTACCGAGGAAAAAGGGGCAATCCAACCCTATGGAGAAATCCATCTCCAGGTATCAAGTACTTCGGACAAATCCATGTCCAGGGAAATACATCCCTCAATAATATTATCCGCGCTCACTAGGGGTGTGTTACAGACTCTGGAGGGGCTCCTATAGCCCAAGCGCTATCATAATCATTAATATAATCACTGTGGCGTGCAGTCCGATCCCATAACTGTCACTCATAACTAGGCACTCGGCCTCACTCAGTCATCAACCTCTCCAGTCTTACCACGGGCCCACAATGTCATAAAAACAACCCAGAACAATGATATGATGAATCAATAAATAACTGAGACCGGGATATGATATAAAATTGCATGATCATGACTGAGTATGGAAGAGTAAATGAAACTAGTGAGATGACAGCAAGAAACAACCGCTAAGGGTCCAACCAATACCGGCACAAAGCCTAAACATGATATCTAGCACGATCTACAACTCAACTACTTTATCACCTGATGAAAACATGGATATCAACAGGATAGAGTCACTAATCGGTGCCATGGAATCACCCAGGTCATAATTCTCACGGTGCACGCCCGCACGCCCGTCACTTGGCATGTGCAGCACCTCAATACCAATCACAAAGCATATAATTTTGGGTCTCGAACCCTCAAAACCAAGTTTGAAAATGTTACTTACCTCAAATCAAGCAAAGTCCTACTCCGGAATGCCCTTGCCTCTCAATTCGGCCTTCGAACGTCCCAAATCTAGCCATAAGTAATACAATATGATCAATATAGGCTAAAGGAATCAATTCCACAAGAAAAATACCAAATTATAGCCAAAATCCGAAATCGACTCAAACCCGCTCCCCCCCCCCCTCCGGGCCCACGTCTCAAAATCCAACAAAAGTCACAAAACCTGAAAACCCATTCACTCACGAGTCTAGTCATACCAAATTTACCAAAATCTGACAACAAAATCCCCTTCAAAACCTCAAAATTCCATCTCAAGAACACTTCCACGTTTTCCCCAATTTTACACCCCAAATCACAATTTAGATGATAAAAATCAAGATATAATCATGGAATTTAACCAAAACCAAGTGAGAAACACTTACCCCAATCAACTCCGCAAAAATCCCTTCAAGAATCGCCCAAATTCGTGATCTCTAGCTCAAAATATGAAAAATGAGCTCAAACCCTCGAATTTGAATTTAACACTGTCTGCCTATATTTCCTTCTTCGCGAACGCGACCGTCCTCTCGCATTTGCGTAGACAAACTTGACTGCCTCTCCACTTTACTCTTCGCGAACGCGACACATGCCTCGTGAACACGATGCTTTATTAGCTCAGACCTTCGCGAACGCGACCACCACCTTGCGAACACGTAGAACAAGGACCTAGGGTCCCCAACTGCATCACTCCTCTTCGCGAACGTGACCCTGCTCCCACGTTCGCGACGCACACACAGACCAATCCTTTGCATTCGCGTACTCCCCTTCGCGAACGCGAAGAACAAAATCTCATCACTCAGAAAACACTCTTTGCGAACGCGAGGGCCCACTCGCGAACGCGAAAGAGGAAACCAAAAGAATGCAATAGTATATATCATCAATCTTACCAAGTCCAAAAATGATCCGTTAACCATCCGAAACTCACCTGAGGCCCTCGGGACCTCAACCAAACATACCAACGCATCCCATAACATCATATGAACTTAGTCGAACCTTCAAATCACCTTCAACAACACCAAAAACATGATTTACACACGGATTCAAGCTTAATGAACTTAGAAATTTCCGAATTCCACAAACGATGCCGAAACTTACCAAACCACGTCCGAATGACCTCAAATTTTTTACACAAGTCAGAAATGGCACCACAAACCTACTCCAACTTTCGGAAATCCAATTCGACCCTGATATCAAAATTTCCACTGCCGGCCAAAATCGCCAAAATTCTAACTTTTACCAATTCAAGCCTAATTCTACCACGGACCTCCAAATCACATTTCAGACGCGCTCCTAAGTCTGAAATTACCTAACGGAGCTAACAGAATTATCAAAATTCAAATCCGAGGTTGTTTATATATAAGTCAACTTCCGATCAACCTTTTTAACTTAAGCTTTCAATTAAGAGACTATGTGTCTCAATTTATTCCGAACCCAAACCAACTAACCCGGTATATCACAATATAGCTGAAGAATACAAAAAAAACATAAATGGGGGAACATGGATATAACTCTCAAAATAACCGACCGTGTCGTTACATCCTCCCCTTCTTAAACAAATGTTCGTCCTCGAACGAGTCTAGAAATATACCTGGAGCCTCAAATAGGTGTGATATCTGCTCCGCATCTCCCGCTCGGTCTCCCAGGTGGACTACTCCACAGGCTGACCTCTCCACTACACCTTCACTGAAGCTATATCCTTTGACCTTAACTTTCGAACCTGCCGCTCCAAAATAGCCATCTGCTCCACATCATAAGTCATATCACTATCCAACTTAACCGTGCTGTAGTCAAAAACATGGGACGGATCGCCAATATACTTTTGGAGCATAGAAATGTGAAACACTAGATGCACACTCGATAAGCTAGGTGGCAAGGTAAGCTTATAATCCACCTTCCCTATACTATGAAGCACCTCAAAAGGCCCAATGAACCGGGGTCTCAACTTGCCCCTCTTCCCAAACCTCATAACACCCTTCATGGGTGATACCTTAAGCAAAACCTTCTCTCCGACCATGAAAGACACATCACGGACCTTCCTGAATTAATTTCACCTTGTCTAATGCATCCTGGACCAAGTTTGTACCCAAGAGCCTAGCCTCACCCGACTCAAACCATCCTACTGGAGATCTACACCTCCTTCCATATAAAGCCTCGTATGGAGCTATCTGAATGCTCGACTGATAACTGTTGTTATATGCAAACTCCGCGAGCGGCAGAAACTGGTCCCATGAACCCCCAAAATCAATGACACAAGCGCGTAACATGTCCTCCAATATCTGAATAGTGCGCTCGAACTGTCCGTCCATCTGAGGGTGAAAGATTGTGCTCAACTCAACCTGAGTACCCAACTCTCACTGTACGGCCCTCCAAAACTGCGATGTAAACTGAGTGCCCCTATATGAAATGATGGAAACTAGGATACCATGCAGGCGAACAATCTCTCAGATGTAAATCTCAGCCAACCGCTCTGAAGAGTAAGTAGTACCACAATAGCATCGAACTTTCTCGAAGTTCGTGGGAGCCCAACTACGAAGTCCATGGTGATCCGCTCCCACTTCCACTCTGGGATCTCTAACCTCCGAAGCAAACCACCAGGTCTTTGATATTCATACTTAATCTGCTGACAGTTGAGACATCGAGCCACAAACCCAACTATATCTTTCTTCATCCTCCTCCACCAATAGTGCTATCTCAAATTCTGGTATATCTTCGCGGCACCCGGATAGATGGAATACCATGAGTTATGGGCCTCCTCAAGAATCAACTACCGAAGCCCATCCACATTGGGTACACATATGCGGCCATGCATCCTCAACATGCCATCATCACCAATAGTCACATCTCTAGCATTACCTCGATGAACCCTGTCCTGAAGAACGAGCAGGTGGGGGTCATCATACTGACGCTCCCTGATACGGTCATAAAGAGAAGACCTAGTGTGATGACCCAAAATGTCATCTTTAAATTTAATGATTAATTATGTGATATAAGCACTATTTACCATTACTCGACTTGCGTGTGCAGTCCATAAATTTTTTTTCGGAAAGTTTTCAGGTGAAAAATGGATTAAAATGTGAATTAGATGCTTAAAACACAACTAAGTTGACTTTGGTCAATATTTTGAGCAAACTAACTCGGATCAGTGTTTTGACAGTTCCGGTAGGTCCGTATCGTGAATTGGAACTTGGGCGTATGCCCAGAATCAAATTCCGATGTCCCTAGCCCGAGATATGGAATTTTGACGAAAAATTTAAAGTTTAAGTTCAAATAGTGACCGGATGTCGAATTATGTGCAAATAACCCCGGAATAGAATTTTGATGGTTCCAACAGCTCCGTATTGTGATTTTGGACTTAGGATCATGATCGGAATTTTATTTGGAAGTCTGTAGTGGAATTAGGCTTGAAATGCCGAAAGTTAAATTTTTGGGAAGTTTGACCAAGGGGTTGACTTTTTGATATCGGGGTCAAAATCCGATTCTGAAAATTTTTATAGATCTGTTATGTCATTTATGACTTGCGTGCAAAAATTGAGGTTAATCGGACTTGATTTGATAGGTTCCGGTGTTGTTTGTAGAAATTAAAAGTTTCAAAATTCATTAGGCTTGAATCTATGTGTGATTCGTGATTGTAGCGTTGTTTGATGTGATTTGAGGTTTTAAATAATTTTGTATGATATTTTAGGACTTGTTAGTGTATTGGGTTGAGGTCTCGAGGGCCTCGGGTGAGTTTCGTATGGTTAACGGATCAAAAATGGGACTTAAACAGCTGCTGCAAATTCTCTTCTGCTGTGCAATCGAGCCCCAGAAATCGAGCCGAGGATCGAAGGCAGGCTCAAGATCCATGATCGAAGGCCACTGATCGAAGGCCCAGGATCTAGGGTTATGACAAAGGCCAGTGATCGAAGGCCATAAGGATCGAAGCCATGATCGATAGCCAGGATCAACGGCTGTGATCGAGCCCCAGGGTCGAGAGCCATGATCGGACTCCCCATGATCGGACTCCCATGATCGAGGTCCAGGATCGGACTCTCATGATCGAGGTCCAGGATCGGACTCCACGATCGAGGTCAGTCTGGACAGATCCGTAAGTTATAAAAACAGGGGGTTTTCGTCCCATTCGCCATTTTTAACAACTTGGAGCTTGAGCAGAGGCAATTTTTGATATATCTTCAAGGAAAAAATATTGGGGTAAGTGTTCTTAACTCAATCTTGGTTAGATTACCCGAATCCATCATTGTTTTTAACATTTAATTGGTAATTTAAGTTGGAAAATTTTGAAAACCCTCTTGGATAGATTTGTGGATTTGAGGGTCGAATCGTTATTGGAATTTAGTCATTTTGGTATGGTTAGACTCGTGGTTGAATGGGCGTTCATATTTCGTAACTTTCGCCGGATTTTGAGACATGGGCCCCACGAGCCATTTTTGAGTTAATATCGAATTTTTATTGAAAACACAAATGTAGTATTTTCGTATAGAATTAATTCTATAATTTTTGTTGACTGTATCGAATTAATTATGAATAGATACGAATCGATCAGAGTCAGAAAATCGAGGAAAAAGCATAATACTTGATTAAATTGGAGAAAGTCGAGGTAAGTGACTTGTCTAACCTTGTGTGGGAAAAATTTCCCCTAGAATTGATATTACTGTGATTATTGAAATGTGTTGAAAGTCGTGTACACGAGGTGACGAGTGTGTACACGGGCTAAATGTGAAAGATTATATTTTTAAATTGTGTAGATCTTTGTTGCGCAGTTATTAAATTATTTTATCTTGTTATATTCTTCATCACTGATCTGTGATATATATTTTAGATTTGTTTACCTTTTTCCTGCTAATTGTTTTACCTGTTTAATTAAAACTTGGTTTCTTTTATACTGTGCATTATTCGAAGGTTGATTTTATTTAAATTAAATATTAATAATATGAAGTATTTGATATTTTTAAATTTGATATTGAAGCAACGTATTAAAAATTTGAAATATTATTTTCCTAAATTATTTATTCTTGAATATTTTTGTAAGATGTTTTTTGGATTATTCTGGCATGAGCCGTGAGCTCTTTATTATTGAAAAATATTGTTGTTGATATTTTGTGGAAAATTGAAATATTGGGCACTTGAGGTGCAAATTATGATATATTGTGATATTGATACGCATGCGGTAGTATAAGGTCTGGGTGTTGAAACGCATGCGGTGAGATAAGGGTGGCTTGATACGCGTGGCTAGTAGGGGTGACTACTAGAAGTCGTGCGGTGTGATAAGGGTGGCTAAAACGCGGGATGCTATTTCGGGAAAAAAAATGCTTTCTTTAAATAAATTGTGAAGGCTCTTGCGGTGGTATAAAAAAATGAGATATTGTGAATTTATTTATGATTTGGGATTACGAGGCGGTACCTCGAGATAAGGGTGGCAAGTGGACCGGTCCCGGGCCTAAACGGGCTAAGTGGGCCGGTCCAAACAGTCCCAGTCCCAAATTAAACGGGCTAAACGTTCCCGGGCTAAACGGTCTTTTTGTAGGGACCTGCCCGGGACTGGGACCGTTTGGTCCCGGGCTTAACGGTCCCGGCCCGCGGGCTAAATGGGCTATATATATATATATATATATATATATATATATATATATATATATATATATATTTGATAAGCTATATATACATCTTATATAGCTTATATAAGTTGTATATATAGTATAGTATATATACTAAATGTATAATATATAAGCTATATATATATATATATATATATATATATATATATATATATATATATATATATATATCGAATATAGCTTATATATTATACACTTAGTAACAATAAAGTAAACAATAGTAGCAATTATAGAAGAAAATTAGAGAGAGATTGTGATAGATTGATGATTTTGTAAGAAAAAATGAAAAAATGATGGGGTATTTATAGTTGAAAATAGGAAAAAAGTGTAATTATAAAAAGTTTGGGATTAAAACAAAGTTGGGGGGGTTAAATGGCTATTTTTGACAGCCCAACGGCCGTTGGGACCGTTTGGCCCGCTAAGGGACCAATCCGGTCCAGGACCGGTCCCTGGCGGGATAAATGGTGACGGGCCTAGCGGGCCCAAATCATAGGACCGGCCCTCGAGACCGGACCAGGCCCACTAAAATCGGGCCAAATGGTCCTGGCCCGTTTAGCCCGTTTGGCCCGCGGTCTCGACCCTTACCTCAAGAGTGCCCTTATTGATATTGATTTATGGCCGCAGTTGCCTTTGATTATTGTTGTGATTTTCTTCAAGTTGAAAAGAATTCTGTTTTGTTTCCACGAGGTATTTATTTGCCATTATTTGATGTAATTAAATGTGACATACTACTTGATTCATTTCCATTGTCATTTTATCTTATAATATTATTTAAACATTTTACCATGCCATTATTTATTCTCCAGTAGGGCGTGACCTGACCTCGTCATTACTCTACCGAGGTTAGTCTTGGCACTTACTGGGTACCGTTGTGGTGTACTCATACTACGCTTCTGCACATATTTTTGTGTAGATCTAGGTACATCTTATCAGACCACGCATCAGTAAACTAGCTGTACGAGGAGACTTCGAGGTATATCTGCCAGCGTCCGCAGACTCCGGAGTCCCCTTTTATCTTACTATGTTGTCTTCCTTATTTGCTTTAGACTCTGATGTATAGAGACATAGAGAATAAATTCTTAGAAGTTTGTGACTTATTTCTACCAGGTTTTGGGAGTTAAAATTGTAGTTTATTTATTTAAGATATTTATTATTATTCCGCATTGATAGGCTTACCTAGTCTTAGAGACTAGGTGCCATCACGGCATCCTACGGAGGGAATTTGGGGTTGTGACAAGTTGGTATCAGAGCTCTAGGTTCATAGGTGTCATGAGTTACAACCAGGTTTAGTAGAGTCTTGCGGATCGGTACGGAGACGTCTGTACTCATCTTCGAGAGGCTATGGAACTGTTAGGAAATATTCACTTTTTTTGATTCCTTATCGTGCGGCATTGGTTTAGCTTGAAACATATATCTTATATTCCTTTGTATCCACTCATGTATGACATTGCGCACTTAGTATCAATTGTGCGTCGACGGTTCGTGATGCCGCAGATGGACTACGAGGGAGCCAGAGATGCTCAAACATTGCCTCAACGTGTTGTTCCGACTGAAGATGTGGGCGTATTGAGAGATCACCTAGTGAATCATGTGGGGGTGCAACGGACGTTAGCGTATGGTTGATTTATACGAGCTGTGAAGGTTATTATTGTGGATCATCGGATGTTGTGACCTATGACTTCGCACCGAGTGGGGGGAGTCCACTACCAATAGGTGGATTGCGAGGTCATGTGTTATATCAGTTTTGGCTTGAAATGTATATATGTGGTACTGAAAGGTTCCCTAAAATTTACACATGTTTAAGGCCTGAGATTTTATAGAGGATAAGGTTGGGACTTGCGGTATGTCCGCCTCCTTAATAATCCTATACTTCAGTACCAAAGGCGTTATAGAAACATCTCTAAATTTACTGAAGGTCTACTTAGCGTGGAGATCACGGTTGCAGATTTTGGGGTGCTTTGGAGGAAGTACAGTTGTTGGGGAGATTCTGGACTATGTGGATCGTGCGAAGATTTGTCTGTATGGAGCTCTACTTTTGTGATCGTTGTGTATAAATAGGGGTAAGGGTTACCCCAAAGAAGAATCGAAGAGTATGCTAAGAAATGGGTCAGCTCAACAGTGTTGAGTCAGCATAACAAAAGAAGAAATTTGCCTTGGGAGAGATAATTATCCACCAGTGTTCGTGGCAAGACTATGAAGAGGGCAGACCTGCCAATGCAACGCCGCCCACTTGGCTCAGTTGTCATAAATGCTTTTGAAAGAGTTTATTTCCCGGACTCTCCGTAATTCGTGGCGCATAGGGTTTGAACGGTTGTGTCCGGTCACCATTAACGGTGTCAGAATATGCCATCAAGTTCAATAAGTTAGCCCGTCATACTCCTACTTTGCTTCCTACAGCCAGAGGGCGAGTTCAGAGACTCATTAAAGGACTCAATTATGATCGTAAAATTTTGTACGACTCGGGAGCTAGAAGCTGATACTTTATTTCTGCTAGTTGTACAAATTACCAGGATATTAGAACGTGTTCGGTGTGAGGAAAAGGGAAACTAAGGAGACTAAGACATTTGGAGGTTTTGGGGGATTCAGTGGATTCTACTCTGCAAGTATAAATCATTATGGCGGGGGCTCAGGCAGTCGTCCAGCCCAGTCCGCACATCGGATTACTCGGGGTGCTCTAGTAAGTTCTTTTAGTGCACCACTGACATGAGTTCCTACAATGGTTATTCCATTTATCTGGCACAGACTCAATACGAGAAGCCTAACCCGCAAAGGGGTTGTTATGAATACGGTGATACTGGGCACATCATGAGAAAATTGTCCCAAACTTGGGAGAGACTTATTTCATCAAAGCACTCAGGCTACATGCCCCATTGCAGTTACTACACCACCCGCACGACCAGTTAGGGGTGGAGAACATGCGGGTAGAAGACGTCCTAGAGGTGGAGACCCAGTCGTTGATATATTTTTATGGTATGGCGGAGTTCACTACATCAGTTGGTGTCGTTACAGATACGACCTTGATATAATATAAAGGAATAATTTCCTTAACTTGATTCGGTTCTCAGTATCGGAACGAGTCCTTCTATGGTTCTCCACTTATGAGTGAGCTTCATAATTCTATAATCTACTTATGTGTTTACTCCTCTTGGGAGATTCTATGGAGATAACTACGCCTATCATTCCATGTTGGTCACTATTTAGAGCTGTGAGGATAAAGGTGGCTTTATGTTACTCATTTCGGTAAGTTTTGATGTAAATTCTGAATAATTAATTGCAAATTGTGAATTATATGCCCTACCAGTGTGGGGTTCATTATGTGTTGTGATTTTGTTTAACAGAAATTATTTAGAAGGAGCAAATAGAAAGTTTCGATTGGCATGATGTGCATATTACTTGTGATTCAGAACTGAGAACGAGATCCTCGAATTTTTAAAATAAATTGATATGTTTAAATCGGGCTACGAGTTGCGGTGAAAGTTATATAAGGACGAGATCCTTGTGAGGAAAAATCTTGTGTTTAAGTTCTCCCTTGTGAGATCCAATTTGTACTATAGTACTAATAGGGAGACATGCCTGTTAGGCTTATTTGAAAATAGTTATATGAAATCCTCTGTGCATACTTGCCAAATTTGTGTTTTAATTATTGAGTTTTAACCTACGAGATAGGTTCCCGCCCAGGTGACGTTAAATGTGACTCATTAATTCGGGTAAATAATTATGAGGTTTTCATGCCTCATATCTCGTTATTAGTATTGTGAAGGTTTAAAACGAAATTTTTGTTAACATGAAGTTAATTGACAATTTTGTAATTGATTATGAACAACTATTAAGACCAGATTGACCCAGAAGGGTGCTCCGTTTATATGGGCCAAGGAATATGAGGAGAGCTTCCAAAAGCTCAAGACAACTTTGACTACAGCCCCGATGTTGGTATTACCTATAGGTTCAAGGTCTTATACTGTGTATTATGATGTGTCGCGTATTGGTCTCGGCGCAGTGTTGATGTAAGACGGTAGGGTGATTGCCTACGCATCCCGATAGTTAAAGGTACATGAGAAGAATTATTCGGTCCATGACCTTGAGTTAGCAGCTATTGTTCGTGCATTGAAAATTTGGCGGCATTATTACTACGGTGTCCATTGTGAGGTCTACACCGATCACCGAAGTCTATAGCATCTATTTAAACAGAATTGTCTTAATTTGCGGCAACAGAGGTGGTTGGAGTTGCTTAAGGATTATGATATCACCATTCTCTATCATCTTGGGAAGGCCAATGTAGTGGCTGATACCTTGAGTCGTAAGGCAGAAAGTTTGGGCAGCTTAACATATTTACCGGTAGTAGAGAGTCCTTTAGCCTTGGACGTTCAGACCTTGGCCAACCAATTTGTTAGACTGGATGTTTACGAGTCGAGCCGAGTTTTGGCTTGTGTAGTTTCTCAGTCGTCTCTTTATGACCGTATCAGGGAATGTCAGTATGATAACCCCCATCTGTTTGTCCTTAAGGACACAGTTCAGCACGGCGATGCCAAGGAAGTCACTATTGGAGATGAAGATGTATTACGGATGCAGGGCAGGCTATGTGTGCCAAATGTAGATGGTTTGTGTGACTTGATTTTCCAAGAGGCTCACAGTTCGCGGTACTCCATTCATCCGGGTGCTGCAAAGATGTATAAAGGCTTGAGACAACACTATTGGTGGAGGCGGATGAAGAAAGACATAGTGGAATATGTAGCTCGGTGCCTAAATTGTCAGCAGGTGAAATATGAGCATCAACGACCGGGTGGATTGCTTCAGAAGTTGGAAATTCCATAATGGAAATGGGAGCGGATCACTATGGATTTCATTGTTGGGCTCCCACGGACTCGGAGGAAGTTCGATGTAGTTTGGGTGATTGTGGATAGATTGACCAAATCAGCTCATTTCATTCATGTGATTACTACTTACTCTTCAGAGCAGCTGGCTGAGGTATATATTCGCGAGATTGTCAGACTTCACAGTGTACAGATATCTATCATCTCTGACCGGGGTACATAGTTTACCTCATGGTTTTGGAGGGCTGTACATCGAGAGTTGGGTACTCGTGTGGAGTTGAGTACAACATTTCACCCTCAGACGGACTGTCAGTCCGAACGCACTATTAAGATATTGGAGGATATGCTTCGTGCGTGTGTGATAGATTTTGGGGGTGCTTGGGATCAGTTCTTACCACTTGCGGAGTTTGCTTACAACAACAGTTCCTAGTCAAGCATTCATATGGCTCCGTATAAGGCCTTGTATGGTAGGCGGTGCCGGTCCCCAGTGGGTTGGTTCGAACCGGGCGAGGCTAGGCTATTGGGTACATACTTGGTTCAGGATGCCTTGGAAAAGGTTAAGTTGATTCAGGATTGACTTCATGCAGCCCAATCTAGACAGAAGAGTTATATGAATTGGAAGGTTCGTGATGTTGCATTCATGGTTGGTGAGCGGGTATTGCTCCGGGTTTCGCCTATGAAGGGTGTGATGAAGTTTGGGAAGAGGGGCAAGTTGAGCCCTAGGTATATTGGGTCTTTTGAGATTCTTGAGAGAGTTGGAGAGGTGGCTTACAGACTTGCATTACCACCTAGTCTTTCTGCGGTTCATCCGATATTCCATGTTTCTATGCTTCGAAAATATCACGGCGATCCGTCTCATGTGTTAGACTTCAGTTCGGTTCAGTTGGACAAGGATCTATCTTATGTTGAGGAACCAGTGGCTATTTTAGATAGGCAGGTTCGAAAGTTGAGGTCAAAGAACATTGCTTCCGTGAAGGTTCAGTGGAGGGGTCATCCGGTCGAGGAGGCGACTTGGGAGGCCGAGCATGATATACAGAGCTATTATCCACATTTATTCACCGACTCAGGTACTTTTTCTAACTCCGTTCGAGGACGAACGTTTGTTTTAGAGGTGGACAATGTAATGACCCAAAATGTCATCTTTAAATTTAATGATTAATTATGTGATATAAGCACTATTTACCATTACTCAACTTGCGTGTGCAGTCCGTACAAAAATTTTCGGAAAGTTTTCACGTGAAAAATGGATTAAAATGTGAATTAGATGCTTAAAACACAACTAAGTTGACTTTGGTCAACATTTTGAGCAACCTGACTCGGATCAGTGTTTCGACAGTTCCAGTAGGTCCGTATCGTGATTTGGGACTTAGGCGTATGCCCGGAATCAAATTCCGTGGTCCCTAGCCCGAGATATGGAATTTTGACGAAAAATTTAAAGTTTAAGTTCAAATAATAACCGGATGTCGAATTATGTGCAAATGACCCCGGAATAGAATTTTGATAATTCCAACAGCTCCGTATGGTGATTTTGGACTTAAGAGCATGATCGGAATTTTATTTGGAAGTCCGTAGTGGAATTAGGCTAGAAATACCGAAAGTTGAATTTTTGAAAAGTTTGACCGAGGGGTTGACCTTTTGATATCGGGGTCGAAATCTGATTCTGAAAATTTTTATAGCTCCGTTATATCATTTATGACTTGCGTGCAAAATTTGAGGTAAATCGGACTTGATTTGATAGGTTTCGGTGTTGTTTGTAGAAATTAAAAGTTTCAAAGTTCATTAGGCTTGAATCTATGTGTGATTCGTGATTTTAGCGTTGTTTGATGTAATTTGAGGTTTCAAATAAGTTCGTATGATATTTTAGGACTTGTTGGTGTATTAGGTTGAGGTCCCGAGGGCCTCGGGTGAGTTTCGGATGGTTAACGGATCAAAAATGGGACTTAAACAGCTGCTGCAAATTCTCTTCTGATGTGCAATCGAGCCCCAGAAATCTAGCCGGGGATCGAATGCAGGCTCGAGATCCATGATCGAAGGCCACTGATCGAAGGCCTAGGATCGAGGGTTATGCCCAAGGCCAGTGATCAAAGGCCATAAGGATCGAAGCCATGATCGATAGCCAGGATCGACGGCTGTGATCGAGCCCCAGGGTCGAGGGCCATGATCGAACTCCCCATGATTGGACTCCCCATGATCGAGGTCCAGGATCGGACTCCACGATTGAGGTCAGCCTGGACAGATCCGTAAGTTATAAAAATAGGGGGATTTCGTCCCATTCGCCATTTTTAACAACTTGGAGCTTGAGTAGAGGCAATTTTTGATATATCTTCAAGGAAAAACATTGGGGTAAGTGTTCTTAACTCAATCTTGGTTAGATTACCCAAATCCATCACTGTTTTTAACATTTAATTGGTGATTTAAGTTGAAAAATTTTGAAAACTCTCTTGGATAGATTTGTGGATTTGAGAGTCGAATCGTTATTGGAATTTAGTCATTTTGGTATGGTTAGACTCGTGGTTGAATGGGCGTTCATATTTCGTAACTTTCGCCGGATTTCGAGACATGGGCCCCACGGGCCATTTTTGAGTTAATTTCGAATTTTTATTGAAAAACCAAATGTAGTATTTTCGTATAGAATTAATTCTATAATTTTTGTTGACTGTATCGAATTAATTATGAATAGATACGAATCGATCGGAGTCGGAAAATCGAGGAAAAAGCATAATACTTGATTAAATTGGAGCAAGTCGAGGTAAGTGACTTGTCTAACCTTGTGTGGGAAAAATTTTTCCTAGAATTGATATTAATGTGATTATTGAAATATGTTGAAAGTCGTGTACACGAGGTGACGAGTGTGTACACGAGCTAAATGTGAAAGATTATATTTTTAAATTGTGTAGATCTTTGTTGCGCAGTTATTAAATTATTTTATCTTGTTATATTCTTAATCATTGATCTGTGATATATATTTTAGATTTGTTTACCTTTTTCGTGCTAATTGTTTTACTTTTTTAATTGAAACTTGGTTTCTTTTATACTGTGCATTATTTGAAGGTTGATTTTCTTTAAATTAAATATTAATAATATGAAGTATTTGACATTTTTAAATTTGATATTGAAGCAATGTATTAAAAATTTGAAATTTTATTTTCCTGAATTATTTATTCTTGAATATTTTCGTAAGATGTTTTTTGGATTATTCTGGCATGAGCCGTGAGCTCTTTATTATTGAAAAATATTGTTGTTGATATTTTGTGAAAAATTGAAATATTGGGAACTTGAGGTGCAAATTGTGATATATTGTAATATTGATACGCATGCGATGGTATAAGGTCTGGGTGTTGAAACACATGCGATGAGATAAGGGTGGCTTGATGCGCGTGGCTAGTAGGGGTGACTACTAGAAGTCATGCGGTGTGATAAGGGTGGCTAAAACGCGGGATGCTATTACGGGGGAAAAAATACTTTCTTTAAATAAATTGTGAAGGCTCCCGCGGTGGTATAAGAAAATGAGATATTGTGAATTTATTTATAATTTGGGACTAAGAGACGGTACCTCGTGAGTGCCCTTGTTGATATTGATTTATGGCCGCAATTGCCTTTGATTATTGTTGTGATTTTCTTCAAGTTGAAAAGAATTCTTTTTTGTTTTCACTAGGTATTTATTTGCCATTATTTGATGTAATTAAATGTGACATACTACTTGATTCATTTCCATTGTCATTTTATCTTATAATATTATTTAAACATTTTACCATGCCATTATTTATTCTCCAGTAGGGCCTAACCTGACCTCGTAACTACTCTACCGAAGTTAGGCTTGGCACTTACTAGGTACCGATGTGGTGTACTCATACTATGCTTCTGTACATATTTTTGTGCGGATCCTGGTACATCTTATTAGACCACGCATCAGTAAGCTAGCTGTACGAGGAGACTTCGAGGTATATATACCAGCGTCCGCAGACTCCGGAGTCCCCTTCTATCTTACTATGTTGTCTTCCTTATTTGCTTTAGACTCTGATGAATAGAGACATAGAGAATAAATTCTTAGAAGCTTGTGACTTATTTCTACTGGGTTTTGGGAGTTGAAATTGTTTGAATTGTAGTTTATTTATTTTAGATATTTATTATTATTCCGCATTGATAAGCTTACCTAGTCTTAGAGACTAGGTGTCATCACGACATCCTACAGAGGAAATTTGGGGTCGTGACACCTGGAGACCACATAAGCCAATACCCGACTCGGCTCCGAAATATCCAATCTGACAAGCTGGCTAGCTAAGGCCTGAAGATCCAATGCCAAAAGTCTCTCTGCTGCTGCAAGATATGCTAAACCCCCCAAACTCTCCGCCCGGAGACTTAAGGCATCGACCACCACATTGGCCTTCCCGGGATGGTATAAAATAGTGATATCATAGTCCTTGAGAAGCTCCAACCATTTTCGCTGGCGCAAATTAAGATCCTTCTGCTTGAACAAGTATTGCAAACTCCGATGGTCACTATAGATCTCACAATGAACCTCTTATAAATAGTGTCGCCAAATCTTTAAGCCATGAACAATAGCTGCTAACTCAAGGTCATGTACACGATAGTTCTTCTCATGAGTCTTCAACTGGCGCGAGGCATAGGCAATCACCCTACATTCCTGCATCAAGACACATCCAATACCTATCCTCGAAGCATCACAATACACGATGTAAGAACCTGAAGTTGATGGCAGAACTAGAATTGGAGTTGTGGTCAAAGCAGTAGCGATGCAATAGATGAAAATCCCTCCACAAAGCAACAGTAATAGCCTGCCAAACCAAGAAAGCTCCTAATCTCCGTGGCTGAGGACGGTCTGGGCCAACTCTACACCGCCTCTATCTTCTTCGGATCCACCTGAATACCCTCGCTGGACACCACGTGCCCCAAGAATGCCACTGAACCGAGCCAAAATTCACACTTGGAGAACTTTGCATAAAGCTTTTCCTCCCTCAATCTCTCTAATATAATCCTCAAATGATGAGCATGCTCCTCCTGGCTACGAGAGTATACCAGGATCTCATTAATGAATACAATAACGAATGAGTTCAAATAGGGCTGGAATACACTGTTCATTAAATGCATGAACGCTGCTGGGGTATTGGTCATCCCAAAATACATCACTAAAAACTCATAATATCCATATCGGGTCCTGAAAGTTATCTTAAGAATATCCAAATCCAGAATCTTCAGCTGGTGATACCCAGACCTCAAATCAATCTTGGAGAACACCCTCACCCCCTGAAGTTGGTCAAATAGATCATCAATACGTGGCAAAGGATACTTGTTCTTGACCGTGACCTTGTTCAACTGCATGTAGTCAATGCACATCCTCATAGAACCATCTTTCTTCTTTACAAATAAAACTGGTGCACCCCAAGATGACACGCTAGGCCGAATAAACCCCTTATCAAGGAGTTCATGAAGTTGTCCCTTCAACTCCTCCAACTCTACCGGTACCATATGATACGGGGGAATAGAAATGTGCTGAGTGCCCGACATCAAATCAATACCGAAGTCAATATCCCTGTCAGGCGGCATGCCTGACAGGTCTGCGGGAAACACATCCGAAAAATCACGTACCACAGGAACAGAATCATTAGCAGGGACCTCTGCACTAACATCCCTCACAAAAGCCAAATAAGATAGGAAACCCTTTTCAACCATCCACCTAGCCTTCAAGTATGAAATCACTCTAATGGGAACATAGTCTATAGAACTGCTCCACTCAACCCTCGACAACCCTGGCATTGCCAACATCACAGTCTTAGCGTGACAATCTAGAACAACATGACATGGAGACAACCAATCCATACCCAATATCACATCAAAATCGACCATACTGAGCAGCAAAAGATCCACTCTGGTCTCCAAACCCCCAATGGTCACCACACATGACCGATATATGCGGTCCACAATAATAGTGTCACCCACAGGAGAAGATACATGAACAGATGAAACTAAAGACTTATGGGGCATATCCAGAAAATAAGCGAAATACGAGGAAACATATGAATAAGTAGACCTAGGGTCAAATAATACTGAGGCATCTCGGTGGCAAACCAAAACAATACTTGTAATCACAACATTTGAAATAATGGCATCTGGTCTGGCTGGGAGGTCATAGAAACTGGCCTGGCCGCCCCCTAATTGGCCTCCCTCTCTCGGACGGCCCCTAGCTGACTTAGATCCACCCCTAGCTGGTTAGGCGGGTGGTGGAGGAACTGGTGCTGAAGTCGAAGGTTGACTCATATGCTGAGATGAACCTCCCATCAGGCAGGGACAAAACCTCTTGATATGACCCAATTCCCCACACTCAAAGCAACCTCTACCGGCCACTAGGGACTGAAGGGAACCCCGAGCACTGGAATAACCGCTAGAAGGTCCTAACACAGATGAACCCTAAGCTGATGGTGCATGCGACGAACTCTGAGCTGGTAGCGCACCGAATGATGTCTGGCCCTGCTGATAACCATGGGGCCCATGACCGGATGATGCACCTTGGTGCACTAGGCAAGCCGTCTGAGCATGCCTAAAAGGACGACCTCTACCATGCTGTAACTGACCCCCAGAAGGAGCACCATTAAATCCTCCCTGTCCACGAGGCCTCTTGGCCTCCCTCTCAACCCTCTTCTGACTGCGAACCATCTCAATCTGATGAGCAATGTCGACAACCTCGTCAAAGGTAGCACCAAACACTCTCTCTCTCTGGTCATAAGCAATCATAGCTGATAAGTGAGGCCATCTATAAACCTCCTGATCCTCTCCCTGTCTGTGGGAACCAACCAGATAGTATGATGGTCCAACTCCGAGAATCGCATCTCATACTGCGTCACAGACATATCACCCTGACGAAGCTGCTCAAACTACCTACACAACTCCTCTCTGTGGGACTGAGGCACGAACTTCTCCAGAAAGATAACGGGAACTGCTGCCAGGTAAGGGGCGCTACGCCGACCAGCCTACACCTCTCATAAGCCTCCCACCAATTGAATGCAGCCCCATAGAACTGAAAGGTAGTGAACGAGACCCCACTGGTCTCCAGAATACCTATTGTACGGAGTATCCTCTGACATCTGTCCAAGAAACCCTGTGCATGATCTCCCTCTGCACCACTGAAAGATGGAGGCTAGAGTCTCCCAAACCTCTCCAATCTACACTGCTCATCCTCAGGCATAGCATGAACCATATAGTCCTTAGCATCTACAATCGACTGGGCTGGTGGTGCCCCCGGTGTCTGGAATCCCTGTACCACCTGCTCTGGTGTGCGAGCAGCGGGAGTCTGAGCACCTCCCCCGGCCTGAGAAGTGGCTGCTGCGGCCGGAACAGAGACCGCCTGAGCAAGACTGGTACACGCGGTCAGAATCTGAGCTAAGGCCTCCTGAAGGCCTGGAATCACAATAGGCACAGGTGGTGCCTTAGCTGGTGCATCAATAAATGGAATCCGGTCATGATCTGGGGTAACTGGTGGATCTGCAGGTACTGCCCCAGCTGCTGTGCGGGCTGTACCTCTGCCCCTACCGCGGCCTCGATCTCTCGCGGCCCTGGCTGGTGGTACTTGTGGCTGTCCATCCTGTCCGGTAGTACGAGTTCTCACAATCTGTGAGAGAATAAAACAACAGATGTTTAGTTACTAGAATCAACAGATTCGCACGACAAGAATTCAAGAATGTGGAGTTTCCTAAGGCTTCTGCAGCCTCTCAAAGATAAGTACAGACATCTCCTTACCAATCCGCAAAACTCTATTAAACCCGCTCATGACTCGTGAGACCTATGTAACCTAGGCTCTGATACCAACTTGTCACGACCCAAAATCAACCGTCGTGATGGCGTCTATTGTGGAACTAGGCCAGCCTTAACTCAACAACCCAACACCAACAACAATAAGTTTGAAAACGTTAACGGAAGATTTAACAATTAACAAAAACTATTTAAAACATATGAAAATCCCAAAGTGATACAATCCAGCCCAATACCAGGGTGTCACTGAGTACATGAGCATCTAGATCAGAAATACAGTCTACTATAGTGTCTAGAGATATAAACTGAAAGTACGACAAAGATAAAGAAGGAGAGTCAAGGCCCGCGAACGCAGTGCAGCTATCTTGATAGTCTCCAAACTCTAGGATCCTCAATCAGCAACCGCCGCTACGACCGGTATCGCCTAGATCTGCACAGGAGGTGCAGGGAGTAACGTGAGTACACCAACTCAGTAAGTAACAAGTCCAAACTTTGGACTGAAAGGTAGTGATGAACTCAACCTCAACATGTATAATAGAAATAAATGTGCAGAAAAGTAGGCATGCTTTCAAGTCAAACATACAGCTCAAAATAGTAAAGGAAATACATATCTGAACAGTGTAAGGTATACAACTCAGCTATCTCTACATGCCAATGCACATACTGTATGAAGTGAACATGTGCTCCACTCTCAAGTATTCAACCACTCGATACTCCTATATGGCCAGCCGGCTTAGAGAAATCCATCCCCGGAACATATACAACACTAACTATAAGTGACCAGTACCGAGGAAAAAGGGGCAATCCAACCCTGTGGAGAAATCCATCTTCAGGTATCAAGTACTTCAGACAAATCCATGTCCAGGGAAATCCATCCCTCAATAATATCATCCACGCTTACTGGGGGTGTGTTACAGACTCCGGAGGGGCTCCTACAGCCCAAGCGTTATCATAATCATCAATATAACCACTGCGGCATGCAGCCCGATCCCATAACTGTCACTCATAACCAGGCACTCGGCCTCACTCAGTCATCAACCTCTCCAGTCTCACCACGGGCTCACAATGTCATGAAAACAACCTGGAACAATGATATGATGAATCAATAAATAACTCAGACCGAGATATGATATAAAAATGCATGATCATGACTGAGTATGGAATAGTAAATGAAACTAGTGAGATGACACCAAGAAACAATCGCTAAGGGTCCAACCAATACCGGCACATAGCCTTAACATGATATCTAGCACGATCTACAACTCAACTACTTTATCACCTGATGAAAACATGGATATCAACAGGATAGAGTCACTAAACGGAGCCATGGAATCACCCAGGTCACAATTCTCACGGTGCACGCCCGTTACTTGGCATGTGCGTCACCTCAATACCAATCACATAGCATATAATTTGGGGCCTCGAACCCTCAGAATCAAGTTTAAAAATGTTACTTACCTCAAACCAAGTAAAGTCCTACTCCGGAATGCCCTTGCCTTTCAATTCGGCCTCCGAAAGTCCGAATCTAGCCACAAGTAATACAATACGATCAATATAGGCTAAAGGAATCAATTCCACAAGAAAAATATCAAATTAAAGCCAAAATCCAAAATCTACTCAACCCTCCCCCCCCTCCCCGGGCCCACGTCTCAAAATCTAACAAAAGTCACAAAACTTGAAAACCCATTCACTCACGAGTCTAGGCATACCAAATTTACCAAAATCCGACAACAAAATCCCCTTCAAAACCTCAAAATTCTATCTCAAGTACTCTTCCACTTTTTCCCCAATTTTTCACCCCAAATCACAATTTAGATGATAAAAATCAAGATATAATCATGGAATTTAACCAAAACCAAGTGAGAAATACTTACCCTAATCAACTCCATAAAAATCCCTTCAAGAATCGCCCAAATCCGTGATCTCTAGCTCAAAATATGAAAAATGAGCTCAAACCCTTGATTTTGAATTTAACACTATCTACCCAGATTTCCTTTTTCGCGAACGCGACCGTTCTCTCGCGTTCGCGTAGACCAACTTGACTGTCTCTCCACTTTACTCTTCGCGAACGCGATACATGCCTCGCGAGCACGATGCTTTACTAGCTCAGACCTTCGCGAACGCGTCCACCACCTCGCAAACGCGTAAAACAAGGACCTAGGGTCCCCAACTGCCTCACTCCTCTTCGCGAACGCAACCCTACTCCCGCATTCGCGATGCTAACGCAGACCACACCTTTGTGTTCGTGTCTTCCCCTTCGCAAATGCGAAGAACAAAATCTCACCTCTCAGAAAACACTCTTTGCGAACGCGAGGGCCTACTCGCGAACGTGAAAGAGGAAACCAGAAGAATGCAGTAGCAGATATCAGCAATCTCACCAAGGCCAAAAATGATTCGTTAACCACCTAAAACTCACCCCGATCCCCTCACGACCTCAACTAAACATACCAACGCATCCCATAATATCATACAAACTTAGTCAAACCTTCAAATCACCTTCAACAACACCAAAAACACGATTTACACACGGATTCAAGCCTAATGAACTTAGAAATTTCCGAATTCCACAAACGACATCGAAACCTACCAAACCACGCCCGAATGACCTCAAATTTTGCACACAAGTTAGAAATGACACCACGAACCTACTCCAACTTCCGTAAATCCAATCCGACCCCGATATCAAAATTTCTACTACCGGCCAAAATTCTAAATTTTGCCAATTCAAGCCTAATTCTACCACGGACCTCCAAATCACATTACGAATGCGCTCCTAAGTTCTAAATCACCTAACAGAGCTAACGGAACCATCAAAATTCAAATTCGAGGTCATTTACACATAAGTCAACTTTCGGTCAACTTTTCCAACTTAAGCTTTCAATTAAGAGATTATGTGTCTCAATTCACTCCGAACTCGAACCAACTAACCCAATATATCACAACATAGCTGAAGAACACGAAAAGAAATAGAAATGGGGGAACGGGGCTATAACTCTCAAAACGACCGGCCGGGTCGTTACACAAAATATATCAAGATTTACAACAAACATTATTGGTGGAGGAGAATGAAGAAGGATATAGTTTCATATGTAGCTCGGTGTCTTAATTGTCAGCAAGTCAAGTACGAGCATCAGAGACCTGGTGGTTTGCTTCAGAAGTTAAAAATTCCTTAGTGGAAGTAGGAGCGTATCACTATGGATTTTGTTGTTGGGCTCCCACTGACTCAGAGAAAATGTGACGTAGTTTGGGTCATTGTGGACAGGTTGACCAAGTCAGCACATATCATTCCAGTGGCAGTTTCCTATTCTTCAGAGCGGTTAGCTGAAATTTACATTCGTGAGATTGTCCGCCTTCACGGTATGCCAGTGTCTATCATTTTTGATCGAGGTACGCAGTTCACTTCACACTTCTTGAGGGCTGTACAGCGTGAGTTAGGCACGCGGGTTGAGTTGAGAACAACATTTCATCCACAGATAGACAGACAGTCAGAGCGCACTATTCAGATATTGGAAGATACGCTTCGCGCTTGTGTTATAGACTTTGGAGGTTCTTGGGATCAGTTCTTGCCACTTGTAGAGTTTGCCTATAATAACAGCTACCAGACGAGCATTTAGATAGCTCCATATGAGGCATTAAAGACGGTGTCATTCGCCAATTGGCTGGTTTGAACCGGGAGAGGCGCGGCTGTTGGGTACCGATTTGGTACAGGATGCCTTGGATAAGGTCAAAATTATTCAGGATCAACTTCTCAGAGCTCAATCTAGTCAAAAGAGTTATGTCGACCGTAAAGTTTGTGATATTGTATTCATGGTTGGAGAAAGACTATTGCTCCGGGTTTCACCTATGAAAGAAGTAATGAGGTTCGGAAAGAAGGGCAATTTGAGCCCTAGGTATATAGGACCCTTCGAAATTCTTGAAAGGGTGGGCGAAGTAGCCTACATGCTTGCATTACAACCTAGTTTATCAGCGGTTCATTCGGTGTTCCATGTGTCTATGCTTCAGAAATATCATGGTGATCCGTCCTATGTGTTAGATTTCAGCTCAGTCCAATTGGACAAGGATTTGACTTACGAAGAAGAGCCGGTAGCTATTATAGCCCGACAGGTCCGAAAGTTGAGGTCTAAGAGTTATCCTTCAGTTTGGGTGCAATGGAGAGGTCAATCAATTGAGACAGCTACTTGGGAGTCCGAGTCGGGCGTGTGGAAGAAATATCCACACCTTTTCACCAGCTCAGGTACTTTTCTAATTCTGTTCTAGGACAAACGTTTGTTTTAGAGGTGGAAATGTGATGACCCAAAAGGTCATCTTTAAATTAATAATTAATTCTGTATTCTAAGACCTCAAAAAGTTCTATTTATCATTCTTCGACTTGCGTGCGCTGTCCGTATAATTTTTTGGAAAGTTTTTATATGAAAAAATTGATTAAAACGTGAAATAGAGATTTAAAACTCAACTGAGTTAACTTTGGTCAACATTTTGAGCAAATGAACCCGGGTCAGTGTTTTGATGGTTCCAGTAGATCCGTATTGTGATTTGGGCGTATGCCTGAAATTTAATTTGGAGGTCCCTAACTCAAGTTATGGCCATTTAACGGAAACTAGAAATTTAAAGGCTAAAGATTTTCAAAGTTGACTACGGATTTGACTTTTTGATATCGGGGTCGGAATCCGATTACGAAAATTGGAATAGCTCTATTATGTTATTTATGACTTGTGTGCCAAATTTGAAGTCATTCCAGATTCATTTAACATGTTTCAACACAAGTTTTGTAAATGGAAAAGTTTGATACTCTTAAGTCCGAATCAAGGTGTGAATGGTAATTTCGATATTATTTGATATAATTTGAGACCCCTAGTAAGTCCGTATTATGTTACAGGATTGGTTGGTATAATTGAACGGGATCTCAAGTGGCTTAGTGAGCTTCGGGGTGAGTTTTGACCGAGTCCGGGCACTTCGTCACTCTAATGTTGTTCTGGAACTTTTGGAAAAGTGCGGAGCGCAGAGGAAAAGTGTGGACCGCACAATTTTGAGTGCGGCCGCACTTCAGAGGAAAAGTTCGGACCGCAGAGACAAGTGCGGACCGCACAATTTTGTGCTCGGCCGCACTTCAGAGGAAAAGTGCGGACCGCACAATTTTGTGTGCGGCCGCACTTCAGGGGTTCTACAAGTTGGATGGTCCGATTTTGAAAGCTTATATCTTTTAATCCACAACGAACTTGGAGATGATTTAAAAACGATAATTGTAGCCCTTTGAATCTAGTTTCCGAAAAGGCATAGAAACAATCATTTGGACATTTATATAGAAAATTATGGGCATTTTACTGAAGCCTAGTAAGCTGCCACAGTGAAGTGCGGCCACACTCAAAATTGTGCGGCTGCAGAACTTGAAAATGTGCAGCAGCACTTGAAAATGTATGGACCGCACATTGGGAAATCAGAATTTTGTACTATATAACCGAGGGTTTGAATATTATTTTATATTTTGGACTTTGGGAGCTCGGTTTGTGACGATTTTTCGTGGGTTTTCAAGAAATTCATTGGGATAAGTGTTTCTTATCCTATATTGATTATATTCCATGATTCCATACTCATTTACATCATGAATCCGTGAATTTATGGAAGAAAAATCAGATTTTTATAAAATCTTCCAAAAATATAAAATTAAGATTTGAAGGTCAATATGATGTCGGAATTCGATAATTTTTGTATGGTTGAACTCGTATCGGAACGGGTGTTCGGATTTCATAAGTTTTTTCGTGATTTGAGATGTGGGTCCCATTGTTGATTTTTGAGATGAATTTCGGATTTTATTCCGGAAAATGTATAATTTCATACGGAATTAATTCCTACGATTTGTATTGAGTATATTGAATTGTTTATGACTAGATTTGAGGATTTCGGACATGAATTCGTGAAGAAAAGGTTTATTGAAATCTTGAATTTGGTTGCAAGCGAGGTAAGTGTCGTGGTTAACTTTGACTTGAGAGAATAGATCCCTTAAATTATCTGTTATGTGAAATGCATGTAAACGACGTATAGGCAAGGTGACGAGTGTCTATACGTCATCAACTTAATAGTTTGCATAATTACTTGAAAAATCGTAAATCGTTTTAAATCATGAATTAATAAATATATTAATTATTTCTCTCGAGTTCTTTGCTCAATATCATGCCTTGAATCCATACTATAATTGCTACATGCTTATTTGATTTATGTGACTTAATTTCCACTTGATGTTTAGCATACTAATTATTAAAATACCTATTACATCCTTAATTTTCACAATTAATTGTTACTTGTCATCACTTATTTCTAATAAATCATAATTATTGTATGCTTGTTATCTTATAATTTCATATTAATTGTTGCATTTATTGGAGTAATTTGTTTTATAAGAATTGGTAAATTAATATATTGGAGGAGCGGGTTGCACGCCGCAACGGAAATGAAAGTGAATATATTGGAGGAACGGGTTGCACGCCGCAACAGAATTGATTGAAATGAATATGTTGGAGGAACGGGTTGCACGCCGCAACAGAATTGATTGAAATGAATATGTTGGAGGAACGGGTTGCGTGCCGCAATAGAATTGATTTAAATGAATATATTGGAGGAACGAGTTGCACGCCGCATAAGAGTTGAAATGAATATATTGGAGGATCGGGTTACACGCCGCAACGGAAACTGATTGAAATAATAATTGGTTATGACTGCCGAGTTGGCTTCAATTGTTGGAAAGAGATACCTGTTTTATTACTATTATTGTTGTTATTATTGTTATTGCGTACAGGTTAATGTAAGTGACCTGCCTTAGCCTAGTCACTACTTCGTCGAGGTTAGGCTCGGCACTTACCAGTACATGGGGTCGGTTGTACTGATACTACACTCTGCACTTCTTGTGCAAATTTCGGAGTTGGTCCCAGCAGCGTACTATAGATTTTCCCGAATACAGCTACCAGTGGAGATTTGAGGTATAACTGCACAGCGTTTGCAGTTCTGAAGTCCCCTTCTATCTTATCTTTGTGTATTATATTTCAAACAGCTTGAATTTTATTCATACCTTTATTTGTATTATTCTAGAAGCTCGTGCACTTGTAACTCCAGTTCTGGGATGGTATTTAGATATCGTGATTATTATGGAATACTCACTTTATTTTAGAGTTTATTTCCGCATTTATTTTTTTGTTATTAATTAATTTAAAATTTTGTTAAATATGGCTAATTATATTCTAATGTTGGCTTGCCTAGCAAGTGAAATGTTAAGCGCCTTCACGGTCCCGAAGGTGAGAATTTCGGGTCGCGCCAATATGTTAATATCATTTATTTATCTAACGTTGATTTGCCCAATTACTATCTTGATATTCTTATGTAATTCTTTTTTTACGTTTTTTTTGTGCTAACTTTGTTTTTTTAATTACATAACATAAAAAATATTGTAACTTATGGTACGCATTTGGATAATATTTACTTGAAATTACAAAATAATATTTTGAAGTTTGGTTAAATTGGATATATAATATTCCACCTCCAACTTGAAATATTATTTGAAAAATAATGCATGCATTAGATTTTGGTTCATTATTTCAACTTCAAAGATTGAAATAGAGAATTAAAAATTAAAAATTTATTTGAAAATTATTTCTCATTGAGTAAAGTTTAAGTCCAAACACAATTTTAAAAAAAATTAAATTTAACTCAAATAACAGAATTTAAACTAATCACCACGTTAAATATTTATCGAATAAAATAATATAACACAAATTGTTGGGCTCGTGCTAGCACCGACAAACGTCATCTAGTAGTCTAAGATACGGCCTTTTTCTTTCCGGGTAAAACGGTGTAGAAAAAGTCAAAGTTGTATAATTATTACTTAGTATGTTAATTCTTCTATAATTATAGTAAACTTCAAAAGTTCCAAATATATTAGGACATCTTAAATAATTCTTCTATAATGTAAACTCAATTTTACAAGGGTAAAAATGGCGACCGACATTACGCT
Organism: Nicotiana tabacum; assembly: GCF_000715075.1. Taxonomy (NCBI): domain Eukaryota; kingdom Viridiplantae; phylum Streptophyta; class Magnoliopsida; order Solanales; family Solanaceae; genus Nicotiana; species Nicotiana tabacum. The sequence continues at coordinate 11,334,420 of NC_134097.1, read as the reverse complement.
AAGGATCTTCATACTTTTAATATAATATAGATAAATACTAGTCTCTATACTCGTACGTTGCACAAATATCTTGAATTTAGTATCACATAATTTGTACAAAATATAATAAAAGTTTAATCATATATATATTCTAATAGTATCATTTGTTAGAGTAATATAATGAACTAATTAATGTATCTAATTAACTACCATCGTTAGTAAATAAATATCTCAATTCAAAGCATAATGGGTCATTACTTTGTAATTTATATGTAGCCCGAATAATTTTTTAGGTCAACAGAAGAGTCATAACACCAGCATCTTCAGTGACTGATCATCCAATACACATTTGTTTGTTGTCAACTATCAACTTAAAATTGAGATTTTCTTTATATAAAGTAATTAAGATAGTAGACATCTTGTTCAAACTTTATGAGAGAAAGTTCCATCAAATTTATAAATTATTGTGCAAATTAATTTGAGTTAGTGAGTGGATAATTAACCATTTTTCAACAATATATTGTGAAATCAGTATAAATTAGAGCTTCAGTTTAAAGAATTTAATGTTTAGCTAGTTTATTTCAAAATATTAAATATTAGGCAGTCCTAACGATTTTATTCAATGTGAAATAATCTATGTGAAAAATAATTTAAGCGTAATCCTAATAAATTTTAATTTCTTTTAGTCTAATGTGCTTTAGTCTTGATCGTGCATTGTAAATGTGATCATATAGTCCTTCCTTTGATCTACTATTTTGCTACCTTATAATTATTAATATTGTTATCTTATTAATAAAAAATAAAAAAAGTATAATGTCCGAAACTTGGAAAAGAGGGCCAAAATCAGATTTTTAAAACTATAAAATCAAAGACAAAACCGTTTAAGTACGTTGGATTTGTAACAAAATACAGTGTAAAATATACAAAAATTCTTTTGAATAACAATGAGTTGTTAGTTTCGAACTCAAAATATTTTAAGAAAGTAAAATTAGCCGAACCTTTATTTTTCACGTCTTGGAATTCAAATGAAAACTAAAAAGTTTCCTTCAATTTTGTAAATTAATTGTTTTAATTTTAATACTTCGAAAAATCTGACTGTACACAATTGAACTATAACTTCCTTCGATTCAACATATTTGTTCCAGGTTTAGCTAGAGGAAACTTTAGAATATTTAGTTATAGGATTTACTTTTTCTTATTCATTCATAGTTCTACTTCTTCCGCTATTAAGTCCCTATTCTACTACGAATCTTCATCTTATAAACTGTATATTTTTAATTGTATCCTCCCATTATTATTTCTTGACAAAATTAATATAAATAGTTAAGGGTATAAAAGTCGATTAATATTTTAAAGATATTTTATTCACTCAATATTTTGTGTGTGTGTGTGTGTATATATATATATATATATATATATATATATATATATATATATATATATATATATATATATATATATATATATATATATATATATATATTTACCCTTAAAATTGGATAACAATTAAACTTATAATATGGTTCTAAGGACACATGATTTCACCTAATACCAATTGATAAATGTGAGGACAGGTAATAGAAATTAACAATAAAGTAAAGCAAATCGGAGTTAGAATGGAACTCAGCCCTCGAGTTTGGATACCCTCGAATTGGTTGATGCTAGAACCATTAAAGTATAACAAGTTTATGAATAATGGTGAGAACGAGAAAGAGAATTATATTACTTTTTGTGTTTGTCAACAGTGTGTTACAAATGATTAGAACCCCCCTTTATATAGTAGAGGAGTTCCTCTTATGGTACAATTCTAATTACAGAAAGAAACCATATGATTAGCTAATTAACCGTCTCTGATTTGATCCGTTCTGAGATTTACTCCATGATCCTCGATCAGTCACCGAGATTTACGCCATGATCCTCGACCAGCCACGGATATCTTGCCTTTCTGTTATTATGCTATCTTCGATCTTGCTCGATGTTTGTCTCATTTGGCTTCGATCGCTACTAGCCTCGATCTTGACATGTACCTCGGTTCTGAACTCGGTACCTTATCCTTATGATATGGCCTATTCTATTACGATGTCGTTATTCGATGCAAACTTCCAGTCTCGGTCAAATAGTAAAATTGGGTGGACCTGGTTTTAACCGTATACAGATAGTCCTCTCGTTTTTTGGAGTGTAATGATAAGAAACGAATTGAGCCTTCAATTTTCTACCTCGACCTGTCATGACGGCATCCTTGTGATGTAAGCGACAGAAGTGACTGAAACGTCCCGTCTGTATAACTACCAAAGCATTAAATGCACGTCAGTCGATGGTCGGCCTCCGCCAATTTTGAACCGTCATTGTGAAATTTATAAATAGCCCATCTCTCCACCATTTTGAACTTTTACTTTCAAATTTCTAATCTCCAAAGCTTTTTATATCTTCTAAGTTCTTCATCTGCAAATCTACGATTTTCACTACTAACCTCTTTTCAAAACACCAAATCTTATCATCTTCATCTATTTTTAACTTCAAATCCATACAAAAATGGCAAAAACATCAAAAACTGTTCCTCAAAAGGAAAACGCTTCTTCATCGCGGCCGGCCGGTGACAAAACACTGGTAGAGCCACGACCTGAGGAGTGTGTTCCCGGGGTGTGTGTCCCTACTTATGACTTTAAGACCGATAAAGCCTCGTCAATTCCCGGTCGATGCGAGCCAGTGTCGAGGTATATATGCTCGATAACTGAAGGGTACCTTAAGCAGGTAAGGAAAGACTGCAACTAGGAGGGCAAAAAAGAGGTGATCCCGACCCCGGAAGAAGACATCACCACCCATGTGGAAGGTTTTTAAGTGTTTACACTTACCATTTCACACTGGCCCCCCTCGGCCCCGTTGTCATTGATTTTTGTCGTCAATATCAAATAACCCTAGGCCAGATCCACCCTTCCTTTTGGCGAATCGTCATTCTGCTCCGATTCTTCGTGAGCAAAGTCGAGGGGATGCCTTTTACCCTCGACCACCTCATCAGGTTGTACAGCCCCCGCCTCTATCGAGGCGAGTTAATAAAACACCAACGTCGGGCTACCAAAGTTCTGTTCTCGAGCATAGACGAGGACAAGGATCGAGGCTGGATGGGTTGGTTTGTTCGAGTGAGGACTTTCGACCTAATCCCGGCCGAGAAGATGCCATTTCCCGAGGAATGGTATATGAAGCGTAAGTACAATCCCACTGTTAGCTCTTATTTATTATTTTGCTCCTTTGCTTCTTCTCATCGATATCTTTTTCCGTGATGTAGCGGTCACTTGGATGCCCGGTGCAATTCCTAACCTCAAGAGCTGGGTTCGGGACCTGGCCTCGACCTCTTCATATGTCGAGCACTCATGGCATGATTTATCAAAGGACCGATGGGAGGCCAAAACTCATGGTAAGCCCCTTTTCCACGTCTTTGATCATTTTATTAAAGTTTTTCTTACTTAATTGCCTTTCATACAGGCCTTGGCAAAGACGTTGTTATGAGGGCCCTATCTGGTGAGGAGGAGACTTCGATCCCGGCACCGAAACCGGCGAAGAACAAAAAGAGAAAAAAGACCTCACCCTTCGAGGATCCAGAACCTAAGAAGAAGAAGGCTCATAAGCCAAGAAAGAACATCATCCTCCTGACCGAAAAGTCTGTTCGGCATCTAAGGGCGGAAGACGAAGAAATGGAAGAAGACGACTCCGGGCTGGTGGCCCGAGTGGGAATGAGCACCGAGGCCCCAAAGGCCACTGATTCGATGAAGGCTGCAAAGACTCCGTCTCGAGATGAGGGGGCCTCGGGAAGATACCAGTGGGTACGGATGTCGAGGCCCCTCGAGATGAGGAGAACGCCCCAAGTGATCCACTTGGGGCAATAGAAATTGGAGGCTCCCCGCTGCTCCCCTCATTTTCTGAGGAGATGATTCAAGAGGCTCGAGCCTTGAAGACCATTTCCATAGAAGGAGCCCACGGAAGGGAGGACCCCTTCCGTGATTACTTCACTGGGGTCGAAGATGCTACCAACCTGAGTGACTTGGAGGTCTCGAGAAAGGACTTGGGCAAGGCATCGAGCGTTTTCAATAAAGCGTAACAAGCTGTAAATCGGATAAGCCTTAACTCCCCTTGTTGATATTACCCTTGTGTTCATTTTTCTCTTTTTGTCTAACTTCTTTTCTTCTTTCTGCGTAGGCCTCAACGCTTCACCGAGAATCATTTTCTCGGTCTCGAGCCGAGCTGAGTCGGTACGAGGCCGACATTCAAGGTTTACCGAGGAGAGGAATGTCCTCAAAAAGAAAAACATATCAAGGACCTCCGAGCCGAATTGGCCACGACTCACAAAGATCAGACTGACCTGATCGAGTAGGTAATAAAAATCTTAAAAGCTCATGGGCTCGATTCGGGAATGGTGGCTAACATTTCAATCTCACAGCTACAGTAGAAGGTCGAGAGGATCGAGCAGTTTCGCGAGGAGGTCAACACGATAAAGGCGGAGTCCTTGGGGGGGGAGGAAGGTATGGGCCGCTTTGCTGTAGAAAAAGAGACTGCTCGAGCCCAATTATCATCTTTTGAAAGTCAGCTTCAAGGTATGAAGGAGAAGATCTCGGCTCAAGCAAGGAAAATAGAGGAGCTGGAGGCTCGGGTTGCTTCCGAACTTGCCAAGGCCAAATCTGAAGCCGAAAAGGCAAAGGACAAGGCAGATGCGATCGTGGCCGTGTACCAGGCCGATGCTGAAGCCGCTCAAGTCCAAGAAAGAGAGGCAGCCGAGACCCGTCAAACTCGAGCATATTGGATTGCTATACTCGCCAAATGCCAATCTAGGAGGGAACCCCTCGAGGAGATCCAAACTCGGGTTTGATCTTACCAACGAGATAGTAAAGGCAAGAGAGCACGAAGCTGAAGGTGGAGTGCTGACCTCTTCCAACGATGATGATGATGATGGCAGCAAGAGCGGGTCCGAAAATGGGGAGGACCACAATGGAGAAGAAGCTTCTCCCGGAGAAAATCAGGAACCTTAGTATTTTTCACTTTTGATCTTTTGTTTAGGATCCTGATCGGACCTTGTAAATATTCTCATATATATAAAGATCTTTTTCCTTTCCTACTTGTCTTTATTTCATTTTCTGCCTTGTAAAAATTTTGTTTCATTTATACCTTATGAAAATTTTGTTCATAAGTTCGAGGCTTAGGCAATTTGATCGAAGCCGGACTAGTGTAGTTTTTATAATTAAGTGAGTACTTGCTCGAACTCGGAGTAGGTTGATCCTTAGGTTTTAATTGAGTGAGAATGATTTCTCGAACTCAAAAATAAAATGGCCCTTTAGGCTCTTGAATTAGGCTCATACGACCATAGTAAAAAGAATGGGTTTCTCCCCTTTTTCGGCTCGAAAAGTTTGTTGTTTAATCATATAAAATCTGTTGTGCCTTAGTATAAAATAAAGAATTTGTTCGAGAGTTCGAATGAATTTGTACCCATTAGGATTTTTGAGGGTCGATATTATCGAGACCCTTAGTAATTTAGCCGAGGGTAGCCTTTTTAACTGGTTTGTGAAATTATTTGAAGGCCTGTTTTATAACGGAAATCGGTCGTCTCTGAACCGTGTTAATTTGGTCGTAGCCTTAAACTTGGGCTTCGCCTTTTGGGCTTGTTCCCCTTTTATACTTCGAACTTGTTCGAAGTATCAGTCCCTGAGTGGGGTGGCCGTGGCCGTGGCCTATAAAATCGAGGATTGACTTTTTAAGGTCTTACGATTTCGAGATTTAGTAATTCGATCGACGGCAGTCCCCGAGTATAGGGTAAATTGTTTGAACTTCAGTTGTGATCGGCCCTTAAGCTAGTTTCCACAATAGATCATAAGTATGAAATTGTAAAGTATAAATTTTTCTAAGGCATGGAACATTTGGCAAGGAAAAATGCTTCTTTCAATAGATTATACATGCGTACATGTTTTTCCATTAGGGTTCGAGTAATCTACATGGACACGGTTCATTTGACCGTTTGGTCCTCTACAAAATTTACCTATCGAGACCCTGTTGACACGAAGTATTTTTCTTTTAACTATCTGAGGGTGATGTCCCCCAGTATTCGAGGTTGATTGTAAAGGAGCCTCGGATACTGTTGAATTGCTCTAAGTTAGCACGAACAATGGTTGCCTCGTTAAAAACCTCGCCGGAAAAACTTATTTGGGACAAAAACCCGGTCTAAGGAAAAAAAAATGCAATGTGTGCTATCAGACCTAAGGACTTTGTGTTTGAAGAATCCTTCGATGACTTCAATCAAGCACCTGCAAATGGTTAGTAATAAATATAAATGAAAATGGAGAAGGCCGTACCTTAGCAGTAATATAGTTTGAGGAGTGATATGTTCCAATTATTTGGTAATTGTTCGTCGTTCATCGTGCCAAGTTTGTAGGATCCCATTCTGATGATTTCAAGGACCTGGTACGGTCCCTCCCAGTTCGGGCAGAACTAAGTCCTCGATTTTGAAGTGTCGAAGATTAGATCTTCGATTGTAGTATCTTTCGATCCGTTGTTTCTGTGCGGCCATTCAAACGAGGGAGACTTCCCATTTTTCATCTAGCAATTCGAGGCTTGTATTCATAGCCTTGTGATTTGACTCTTTCGTTGTATATAAAAACCTGATGTTGGGTTACCCGACTTCAACCGGGATCAAAGCTTCGACGCCGTATACTAAAGAAAACGGCGTTGCCCCCGTACTGGATTTTGACGTTGTTCGATACGCCCAAAGAACTTCGGGCAATATTTCTCTCCATTTTCCCTTAGCGTCGTTCAACCTTTTCTCTAGATTTTGAATGGATGTTTTGTTTGTCGATTCGGCATGTCCGTACCCACTAGGATGATATGGCATCAATAGGACCCTCTTTATTTTGTGATCTTCGACAAATTTTGTCACTTTGTCTCCGACGAATTGCTTTCCATTGTCGCATACGATCTGGGCGGGCATCCCGAATCGGTATATAATGTGGTCCCAAATGAAGTCTATGACTTCTTTCTCTCTAATTTTCTCGAAATCCTGTGCTTCAACCCACTTAGAAAAATAGTCAGTCATAAACAAAATAAATTTAGATTTATTTGGGGCCGATGGTAGAGGGCCGACGATATCCATTCCCCACTTCATGAGTGTCCATGGGAATAAGACTGAGTGGAGTTGCTCTCCGGGCCGGTGAATCATCGGTGCATACTGTCACGACCCAAAACTAACCCCTGTCGTGATGGCGCCTATCGTGGAACTAGGCAAGCTAACTCATTTCCAAAACAAACTGATTTTTTCATTTCGAAGATAATTTCAAGGTTATTTAACATAAAACCTCTATTTAAAGAGTTCAAATCAAAGAAAAATAGAAGTGCGGAAAAGAAAAGCACGACATCGGGGTGTCACTAGTCATGAGCATCTGCTACAATCTGTCTAACAATGTCAAGGCAAACTCAACCTGGAAAATATCTAAATACAACTAGAGGAAGATAAGAGGGAGAAGAGCAGGGGCTGCGATCGCCAAACAGCTACCTTGCTATCTCCAAAAAGATCTACAACCAGAACACTCAATAACCGCTACCGTATTTAGCTATACCTGAATCTGCACACAAGGTGCAGGGAGTAACGTGAGTATGCCAACTCAGTAAGTAACAATAATAAATAAAGACTGAGCAGTAGTGACGAGCAATAAAGCATATAACGTTCATATAAGAAAATCTCAGTAAAATACCACATGCTTTTAAAATTCAGGATTTGAATCAAACATTTCGTTTAAACCCAGTTCCAGTAAAAATCATTTAAAAACCTTTTTCCAACAATTTTTCAAACAAAGGCTCAATGCAAAGGTGAGCAAAAATGGTGAAATCATAAACAGCCCCTCGGGAAAAACATCAATCATATACAGCCCCTCGGGAAAACCTCACAGTCACTCGTGCCACTCGAGCATACCTCACAATCACTCTTGCCACTCGGGCATACCTCACAATCACTCATGCCTCCCAGTCACTCAGCACTCGGTGATCAGTATAGATACTGCAGACTCCGGTGATCAGTATAGATCTCACAATGAACCCCATACAAATAATGATGCCAAATCGTGAACAATGGCTGCTAACTCAAGATCATGGACAGGATAGTTCTTCTCATGGGTCTTTAACTGGCGCGAGGCATAGGCAATCACCCTACCCTCCTGTATCAAAACACAACCAATGCCTATCCTCGAGGCATCACAATACACGGTGTAAGAACCTGAAGTTGATGGCAGAACTAACACTGGAGTTGTGGTCAAAGCAGTCTTGAGCTTCTGAAAGCTCTCCTCACATTCATACGACCACCTGAATGGAGCACCCTTTTGGGTCAATTTGGTCAAGGGAGATGCAATAGATGAAAATCCCTCCACAAAACGACGGTAGTAACCCGCCAAACCACGAAAACTCCTAATCTCTGTGGCTGAGGACGGTCTGGGCCAACTCTGCACCGCCTCTATCTTCTTCGGGTCCACCTGAATACCCTCATTGGACACCACGTGCCCTAAGAATGCTACTAAATTGAGCCAAAACTCACATTTGGAGAACTTCGCATAAAGCTTCTCCTCCCTCAATATCTGTAATACAATCTTCAAATGCTGAGCGTGCTCCTCCTGGCTACGAGAGTACACCAGGATGTCATCAATGAATACAACGACGAATGAGTCCAAATAGGGCTGGAATACACTGTTCATCAAATTCATGAACGATGTTGGGGAATTGGTCAGCCCAAAAGACATCACCAAGAACTTATAATGGCCATATCGGGTCCTAAAAGCTGTTTTAAGAATATCTGAATCCCGAATCTTCAGCTGGTGATAACCGAACCTCAAATCGATCTTGGAGAACACCCTCGCTCCCTAAAGCTGGTCGAATAAATCATCAATACGAGGCAAAGGATACTTGTTCTTGACTGTGACCTTGTTCAACTGCCTGTAACCAATACACATTCTCATAGAACCATCCTTCTTCTTCACAAATAGAACCGGTGCACCCCAAGGTGACACGCTAGGCCGAATAAACCCCTTATCGAGGAGTTCCTGAAGTTGTTCTTTCAATTCCTTCAACTCCGCCGGTGCCATACGATATGGAGGAATAGAAATGGGCTAAGTGCCCGGCACCAAATCAATACCAAAGTCAATATCCCTGTCAGGCGGCATGCCCGGTAGGTCTGCAGGAAACACATCTGGAAAATCACGTACCACCGGAACAGAATAAATGACAAGAGTCTCTACACTAACATCCCTCACAAAAGCCAAATAAGATAGGCAACCCTTCTCAACCATGCGCTGAGCCTTCAAATATGAAATCACCCTACTTGGTACATAATCTACATAACCGCTCCACTCAACCCTCGGAATTCCCGGCATAGCCAATGTCACCATCTTAGCGTGACAATCTAGAACAGCATGACATGGATATAACCAATCCATACCCAATATCACATCAAAGTCAACCATACGAGCAACAATAGATCCACTCGGGTCTCCAGACCCCCAATAGTCACCACACATGACTGATATACACGGTCCACAATAATAGTATCGCCCACAGGAGTAGATACATGTATAGATGAAACTAAGGACTCACAAGGCATATCTAGAAAATGGGCAAAATACAAGTAAACATATGAATACATGGAACCAGGGTCAAATAATACTGAGGCATCTCTGTGACAAACTAAGACAATACTTGTAATCACAGCATCTGAAACAATAGCATCTGGTCTGGCAGGGAGGGCATAGAAATGGGCCTGGCCACCCCCTGATCTGCCATCCCCTCTAGGGCGACCCCTAGCTGACTGACCTCCACCCCGAGCTGACTGGGCGGGTGGTGAGGTAACTGGTGCTGTAGTCGGAGGCTGACTCATCTGCTGAGATAGACCTCCATGACGATGAGGACACTGCCTCCAAATATGCCCCAGCTCCCCTTACTCAAAATAACTCCCTAGTGCTGGCGGCAGAAACTGAAGGGAACCCCTAGTACCGGGATGACTGGTAGAAGACCCTGGCATGGAAGAACCCTGAATAGGTGGAGCACGGGACGAACTCTGAACTGGAAGGGCACTAAGTGATGAGTGGCCCTGATGAGAACTGTGAGAACCATGGCCAGATGATGCACCCCGATGAAATGGCCGAGCTGACTGAGCCTGTCTGAAATGACGACCTCTATTATGCTGGAACTGACCCCCAAAAGGAGCACCGCTGAATCCACCCTGACCACGAGGCCTCTTGGCCTCCCACTCAACCCTCTCCTGACCGCGAACCATCTCAATCTGCCGAGCAATGTCGATAACCTCATCAAAGGTAGCACCCGAAACCCGCTCCCTGGTCATGAGCAACTATAGCTGATAAGTGAGGCCATCAATAAACCTCATGATCCTCTCTCTGTCCGTGGGAACCAACCAGATAGCATGACGGGCCAACTTGGAGAATCGCATCTCATACTGCATCACAGACATATCACCCTGGCGGAGCTGCTCAAACTGTCTACGCAGCTCTTCTCTGCAGGATCGAGGCACGAACTTCTCCAAAAAGACCACGGAGAACTGCTGCCAAATAAGGGGTGCTGCGCCAACAGGCCTACGCCTCTCGTAAGTCTCCCACCATCTGAGTGCAGCCCCAGAAAACTGAAAGGTAGTGAATGAGACCCCACAAGTCTCCAAAATACCAGCAGTATGGAGTATCCTATGACACCTGTCCAAAAAGTCATGAGCATCCTCTCTCTCTCTCTCTATACCACTGAAAGGTGGTGGCTGAAGTCTCCCAAACCTCTCCAACCTACGCTGATCATCCTCAGGCATAGCATGAACCACATAATCCTGAGCAACAGCAATCGTCTGGGCTGGTGGTGCCTCTGGTGTCTGAAGTCCCTGAATAACCTGCTTAGGTGTGCGAGCGACGGGAGTCTGAGTGCCTCTCATGGCCTAAGAAATGGATGCGGCCGTCAAAATAGAAACTGCCTGAGCAAGGAGAGTACACGCTGTTAGAATCTGAGCTAGGGCATCCTAAAGGCCTGGAATCACGATAGGCACAGGTGGTGTCTGAGCTGGTGCATCAACAACTGGAACTTGGTCCTGATCTGGGACAACCGGTGGATCTGTAGGTACTGCTCCAACTATTGTACGAGCTGCACCTCTGCCCCTACCACGGCCTCTACCGCAGCCTCGGCCTCTCGCGGCCCTGGCTAGTGGTACTGGTGGATGGTCTTCCTGACCGGTAGTACGAGTCCTCACCATCTGTGAGAGAATGAAACAACAGATGTTTAGTTACAAGAATAAATAGATTTGCACGACAAGAATTCAAGAATGTGGAGTTTACTAGGCTCTGATACCAATCTGTCACGACCCAAAACTAACCCCTGTCGTGATGGTGCCTATCGTGGAACTAGGCAAGCCGACTCATTTACAAAACAAATCGATTTATTCATTTCGAAGATAATTTCAAGGTTATTTAACATAAAACCTCCATTTAAAGAGTTCAAATCAAAGAAAAACAGAAGTGTGGAAAAGAAAAGCCGGACATCGGGGTGTCACTAGTCATGAACATCTGCTACAATCTGTCTAATAATATCAAGGCTATCTCAGCCTGGAAAATAGCTAAATACAACTAGAGGAAGATAAGAGGGAGAAGAGCAGGGGCTGCGATCGCCAAACAGCTACCTTGCTATCTCCAAGAAAATCTGCAACCGGAACACTCAATAATCGCTACCGTGTCCAGCTACACCTGAATCTGCACACAAGATGCAGGGAGTAACGTGAGTACGCCAACTCAGTAAGTAATAACAATAAATAAAGACTGAGCATTAGTGACGAGCAATAAAGCATATAATGTTCATATCAGGAAATCTCAGTAAAAAACCACATGCTTTTAAAAATCAGGATTTGAATCAAACATCTCGTTTAAACCCAGTTCTAGTAAAAATCATTTAAAGACATTTTTCCAACAATTTTTCAAACAAAGGCTCAATGCAAAGGTGAGAAAAAATGGTGAAATCATAAACAACCACTCGGGCAAAACATCACTCATATACAACCCCTCGGGAAAACCTCACAGTCACTCGTGCCACTCGAGCATACCTCACAATCACTCTTGCCACTCGGGCATACCTCACAATCACTCATGCCTCCCAATCACTCAGCACTCGGCACTCGGCACTCGCACTCAGTAGGTACCTGCGCTCACTGGGGTGTGTACAGACTCCGGAGGGGCTCTTTAAGCCCAAGCGCTATAATCTGCACGGACAACTCATGTGTTGTAATAATAAAGTATGCTGCAGGCGGGCAGCCCCGATCCACACTCATCCTCACAATGAGGCCCTCGGCCTCACTCAGTCATAAATATGCTGCAGGCGGGCAGCCCCGATCCACACTCATCCTCACAATCAGGCCCTCGGCCTCACTCAGTCATAAATCTCTCAAGCCACTCGGGCATTTCAGTAAAATAGGGCATTCGGCCCAAAACATTTATATGCATCAAAATAGAGTCATAAAACTGAGTTATGCGGTAAACAAGTATAAACATGACTAAGTATATATTTTCAATCGAAAATAATGAGAGGATGGTAAGAAACAGCCCCTAAGGGTCCAAACAGCATTGGCACAAGGCCCAAACATGGCATTCAGCCCAATTTACAGAAATTCTTTCTAAAACATATACGTATCAAATAGTTTCAACAAAGTATGCAACTTTACAGTTGCTACGGGACGGACCAAGTAACAAATCTCCAACAGTTCACGCCCACACGCCCATCACCTAGCATGTGCGTCACTTCAAAATAATAGAATGATACAAAATCTAGGGTTTCATACCCTCAGGACTAGATTTACAATCGTTACTTACCTCAAACCGGTAAAATCTCTAACCCGCAATGATCTTGCCTCTGGACTCGGCCTCCAAATGCTCCGAATCTATTCACAATCAGTAGAATACCATCAATACGTGCTAATGGGATGAATTCCACAAGAAAAACTACAAAATTAGACCAAAACCCGAAATTGGCTCAAACCCAGCCCCTGGGCCCACATCTCGAAATTCAAAAAAAATTACAAAACTAGAAAGGTCATTCACTCACGAGTCTAACCATACCAAATTCATCAAAATCCAACATCGTTTGGTCCTTCAAATCCTTAAATTACTTTCCAAAAATTCCAAGCCCTAACCCCTCATTTCCACTAATTACCATGATTAAACAATAGAAAATCACTATATATACAAGTATTAGGGCTCAAGTAACTTGCCTCAATGAAATCCCCTTGATTCCCTCTTCAAATCCCTCCCAAAAGCTTCAAAAATCGAGTTGCAATTGTGAAGAATGACCAAAATTCGCGAAGGGTTCTATTTATGGTTTCTGCCTAGGTTTTTCGTACCTACTGCCATTTTCTCGCACCCGCGCGACCGCACATGCGGTCCAAGAAGCCGCACCTGCTCAACTCACTTAATCACCCAGATTCTGCACCTGCGAACCACTTCCTCGCACCTGCGGACTCGCATCTGCAGTCCCAGCTGCGCATCTTCGAAACCAGTCCACACTCCTCATCTCCGCATCTCCACTCAAGGCTTCGCACCTGCGGGCTCGCAGATGCGGTCAATTCTTCGCACCTGCGTTCCCAGCCTTGGCACAGCGTCTCCCGCACCTGCGCACCAGCGGCCTCGCAACTGTGACCCTTTCTTCCGCAGGTGCGGAAATAGCATAAGCAGCAGCTCTAACTGCAATTTCCAACTTCAACAAATAAGTTAACCACCCGGAATCACCCCGAGGCCCTCGGGACCTCAACCAAAAATACCAACAAGTTATATATCAACATACCAACTTAGGCAAACCTTCGAATCACTCAAAACAACATCAAATCACCAAATTACCCTCGGATTCAAGCCTAAGAACTTCTAAATTTCCAAATTCGGCAACCGATGCCGAAACCAACCAAACCACGTCCGAATGACCTCAAATTTTGCACACATATCACAAATGACACTACAAACCTACTCCAACTTCCGGAATTCCATTCCGACCCTGATATCAAATTTTCCACTGCCGACTGAAATCGTAAAATTACCAATTTTGCCAATTCAAGCCTAATTCTACCACGGACCGCCAAATAATATTCCGGACACGTTCCTAAGCCCAAAATTACCATATGGAGCTATTGCAATTATCAAAATTCTAATATGAGGTCGTTTACACATAGGTCCATATCCGGTCTACTTTTCTAACTTAATGTTTTTCAATTATGAGACTAAGTGTCTCATTTCACTCCGAGTTCCTTCCGGACCCGAACCAACTAACCCGATACAATATAATATAGCTGAATGACACAAAAAGAAGTAGAAATGGGAAAAATGGGGCTATAACTCTCGAAATGACTGTCCGGGTCATTGCACATACCTTTGACATTTGTCGCACTTTCGAACAAACTCTTTTGTATCTTTTTCCATATCGGCCCAATAGTATCCTGCTCTGATGACTTTGTGAACCAATGATTCGGCACCTAAATGATTTCCGTAGGTGCCCTCATGGATTTCTCGTAGGACGTAGTCGGTATCTCCTGGTCCCAAACATATTGCCAATGGTCCATCGAACATCCTTCTATAAAGTGTTCTGTCTTCGGCCAATGTGAATCGTACGGCCTTCGTAAATAGAGTCCTCGATTTTTTTAGCATCCGATGGAAGCTTCCCATTCTTTAGGTACTCGATATATTTGTTCCTCCAATCCCAGGTCAGACTTGTGGAGTTGATTTCGGTATGGTCTTCTTCGATTACTGACCTTGAAAGTTGTACGACAGTCCCCGAGCTAATCTCACCGTCTTCGACTGATGACCACAAATTTGCAAGGGCATCGGCCTCGCTGCTTTGTTCTCGAGGCACATGATGTAAGGTCGATTCTTTAAACCGATGTAGAGTCACCTGTAATTTGTCCAAGTACCTCTGCATTCGATCTCTCGAACCTCGAAAGTTCTGTTGACTTGGTTTACCACGAGCAGGGAGTCACATTTGGCCTCGATGACTTTTGCTCCCAAACCTTTAGCTAGCTCGAGACCTGTAATTATGGCCTCATACATGGCCTCATTGTTAGTTAACTTGGAAGTTTTGATAGCTTGTCTAATTGTATTACCCGTGGGCGGCTTCAAAACGATGCCTAGCCCGGACCCCTTCACATTCGAAGCACCGTCTGTGAAGAGGGTCCACACCCCCGATGATGTACCCGACTTTAATAACAGTTCCTTTTCGACCTCGGGTATGAGGGCTGGTGTAAAGTCGGCCACAAAGTCCGCTAAGACTTGAGACTTGATGGTCGTTCGGGATCGATACTCGATATCATACCCACTGATCTCGACGGCCCATTTGGCCAATCGGCCCGAAAGTTCGGGTTTATGCAAAATATTGCAAAGGGGATAAGTAGTTACCACACAAATCGGGTGAGACTGAAAATATGGTTTTAATTTTCTATAGGCGCTTATTAGGGCAAGCGCTAATTTTTCTAAGTGTGGATACCGGGTCTTGACCTCACCTAGAGTTTGACTAACATAGTAAACAGAAAATTGCGTACCTTTCTCTTCTCGAACTAGGACTCCACTTATTTCTGAGACTGCTAAGTACAAGTAGAGTTGCTCCCCGCTTTCGGAGCATGAAGCATTGGAGGGATCGAGAGGTACCGCTTTAATTCTTCCAATACTTGTTGGCATTTCGGGGTCCATGCAAAACTGTTCTTCTTTTTGAGCAGTGAGAAGAACCTGTGACTTCTATCTGAAGACCTCGAGATGAATCGGCCTAGGGCGGCTATGCGCCCTGTTAATTTTTGTACGGCATTAACATTATCCACGACTGTGATGTCTACGATCACCTTGATCTTATCGGGGTTGATTTCGATACCCTGATTTGATACCATAAAGCCGAGGAACTTGCCCGAGCCGACCCCGAATGCACATTTCTCCGGGTTGAGTTTCATGTTGTATTTTCTTAGTATATCGAAAGTCTCCTGCAAATGTGTCAAATGATCCTCTACTCGTAGGGACTTAACTATCATATCGTCAATATAAACTTTCATTGACTTACCTAGTTCTTAAAACATTCGATTTACTAAGCATTGATAAGTGGCACCAGTATTTTTTAGTCCAAACGGCATTACATTATAACAATAGGTGTCGTACTTAGTGATGAACGAAGTTTTTTCCTGATCCTTCGGGTTCATTTGTATTTGATTGTACCCGGAGTAGGCATCTATAAAACTAAGGATCTCGTGGCCGGCCGTGGCATCGATCATGCGATCGATATTTGGCAGAGGAAAAAAGTCTTTAGGACATGATTTGTTTAAATCTTTATAGTCTACGCACATTCTAAGTGTATTTCCCTTTTTAGAGACTACAACTACGTTTGCTAACCATTTAGGATATTTTACCTCCCGAATGGATCATATTTTGAGAAGTTTGGTTACCTCGTCCTTGATGAATGCATGTTTTACCTCGGACTGGGGTCTTCTCTTTTGTTTTACTGGGCAGAACTTCGCAGTCGATATGTAGCGATTTCCGGCGGGATCCCTGTGATATCTAGGTGGGACCAAACAAAACAATCCATATTATTGATAAGAAATTTAATGAGTTTTTTCCTGAGCTCGGGGGTTAACCCCGTACCCGGGTATACCTTTCGATCGGTTAGATGCTCGATCAGTACGACTTGTTCCAACTCCTCGACTGTCTATTTGATGGCGTCGGAGTCCTCGGGGATTATGAAGGATCAAGGGATCCAGTAGTCATCGTCCTCGTCCGTTCCCTACTTCTCCGATTGAGTCGAGGCTAGTAGTTGTGGTTACTATTTAGATTCCTATTTTCCTTTGGGCTCCGATCCTTTTGTTGATGAAAGCGCCGATACCGGTATCACTTCGTCGACCGTGAACATCTCTTAGGCAGCACGTTGTTCCCCATACACCATTTTTACTCCATTCGATGTTGGGAACTTCAACATTTGGTGAAGGGTTGAGGGGACCGCCCTCATATTGTGAATCCAGGGTCTTCCGAGTAGTGCGTTGTATCTCATATTGCCTTCGATCACATAGAAATTTGTTTCTTGAATAGATCCGGCTACATTTATTGGTATGATGATTTCACCTTTAGTCGTTTCCCTTGCCATGTTAAAGCCGTTGAGAATTTGAGTTGCGGGTACGATCAGATCTCGAAGGCCGAGCTGCTCCACGACCCTCGATCGAATAATATTAGCTGAACTTCCTGGATCAATCAAAACACATTTAACCTAAATTTTATTCATAAGGATAGAGATTACCAAAGCATCATTGTAGGGTTGTGAGATCCCTTCTTCTTCCTCATCATTGAATGATAAAGCGCCTTATAGCACATAGTCTCAAGTTCGTTTTTCTCTAGTGATTGATACTTTAGTGCATTTGAACACGGACCCTTGTGGAATATCGACCCCACCAACGATCATGTGAATCACGTGTTGTGGTTCTTCCTGCTCATTTTTCTAGTTTGCATCTCTGTCTCAGAAATGGTTTTTAGCTTGGTCGCTCAATAATTCTCGAAGGTGACCCTCGTTGAATAGACGTGCCATGTCCTCCCTTAGTTGTCTGCATTCTTCGGTTTTATGACCATGTGTACCATGGTGTTTGCATGTTTGATTGGGGTTCCTTTGGGATGGATCGGGTATGGGCCATCTAGTATCTTTGATTCTCCCAATGGTTGACACAATACCTGATGCGTTGATGCTGAAGTTGTATTCTGATAATTGTGGTGCTTCTGTGGGATTGGCATGTTTATCGAAATCATTTTTGCTCATGAGCCCTCGAGAGCTCTGTCTTCGATCGTTCCTTCGGTCATTTTGGATGGAATTGCGTCCTGGGCTGATGTTTCTATGATCTGCGTTGTATGGTAGATATCGATCTCTGCTCAACCGGGGTTCTCTCTCGATATCCCTTTGAGTTCTGCCGACGGGCCTGTTTGGATAAGCGGAACCGGAAGGGGTCCCCAATTGATTATCCTCGACCCTGATATTTGACTGGTACCAAATATGTACATCGGCCCAGGTTACCGCTAGATATTCAATTAAATTCTGCTTTAGCTGTCGTGATGCTACCGAACTTTGTTCGTTCAAACCTTGAGTAAAGGCCTGAACAGCCCAATCGTCTGTGACCGGTGGTAGTTCCAAGCGTTCTATCTGGAACCGATATACGAATTCCCTCAACATTCCGTTGTCTTTTTGTTTCACTTTGAAGAGGTTCGATTTTCTAGTCACAACCTTTATTGCTCCGGCATGTGCCTTTACGAATGAGTCAGAAAGCATGGCGAAGGAATCGATGGAATTAGGCGGAAAATTGTGGTACCATATTATTGCTCTTTTCGACAAGGTTTCTCTGAATTTCTTCAATAGAATAGATTCAATCTCATCGTCTTCCAAGTCGTTTCCTTTTATTGCACATGTATAAGAAGTGACATGTTCATTAGGGTCGGTGGTGTCGTTGTACTTAGGAATTTCTAGCATTCGGAACTTCTTCGGAATGGGTTTTAGAGCCACACTTGGAGGGAAAGGCTTTTGTACAATTTTTTTTGAATCCATACCTTTTAGGATCGGTGGTGCCCCCGGTAGTTGTATGTCTCCACTTTCTTGTCATTAGCCTCGATTTTCTTTTCTCCCGAGTCAATCCGTTTAGTGAGCTCCTCGAGCATTTTCATAATGGCGGGGTCAGTCCCCGATTCGTTGGCATTCGACCTTTCTGGCATAGGCTCGGTCCTGTAAACGACTTCTGGTTCGATCCTACTCGGTGTTCGGTGCTGATTTTGTAGTTTTGCTATAGCGGCTTGTTGAGCTTATAATATTTCGAATATCAATTGGAGGCTAACTCCACCATCTTCTCCACCCTGCGTACCTCGACCACCTGATCGAAATTCTCTGTGTATGCTACCTTCGAGATCAACGCCCAAATTTGCGTTTAAGGAGACATGTGAACTGACATCGACGGGATTTGTAATTAGTGCTTCCTCGAGATCAGCCTGAGGCACCTCGATCCCTAGGGCGGCTATATTATCATTTTTCCCGTGAAATCCTAGGTCGTTGTCACCATGTGTAGGCGCTGCTTGTGAGTTTGACATGTTTATCCTGAAAATAAAGATTCTTACGAGAACAAGTGTAAAGTAGTGTGTGTTATCGGAATCAATATTAAGCAATCACTATTATTCTTAGCCCCACGGTGGGCACCAAACTATTTACCCTTAAAATTGGATAACAATTAAACCTATAATATGGTTCTAAGGACACGTGATTTCACCTAATACCAATTAATAAATGTGAGGATGAGTAATAGAAATTAACAATAAAGTAAAACAAATCAGTGTTACAATGAAACTCAGCCCTCGAGTTTGGACACCCTCGAACTGGTTGATGCAAGAACTATGAAAGTATAACAAGCTGATGAACAATGGTGAGAACGAGAAAGAGAATTATATTGCTTTTTATGTGTGTCAACAGTGTGTTACAAATGATTAGACCCCCCCCCCCCCGGTTATATAGTATGAAGAGTTTTACTTATGGTATAATTCTAATTATAGAAAGAAACTCCATGATTAGCTAATGAATTGTTTCTGATTTGATCCGTTCTGAGATTTACGCCATGATCCTCGACCAGCCACGGATATCTTGTCTTTCTGTTATTATGTTATCTTCGATCTTGCTCGATGTCTGTCTCATTTGGATTCGATCGCTACTAGCCTCTATCTTGACATGTACCTCGGTTCTGAACTCGGTACCTTATCCTCGTGATATGGCCTATTCTGTTACGAGGCCATCCTTCGATGCAAACTCCCGGTCTCGGTCAAATAGTAAAATTGGGGGGGCCCAATTTTAACCGTATAATCTAATTGTCTTTGTTATTGTCATTATATCATTGTTTGACTAAATTCCGCACTACTCGAATTCCCGATCCTAACGTTATATGCCATGAGCGCAACCACTGGTCTAGTGAGTATGTTTTGGTAAACCAACATAAAATGCTCATCTAGACACACATTTTGTCAGTAAAAATTATTTAGTCGACTCCAATTTATCTAGAACCCATTATACTTATGTTGTTTTATATTCTTTGTAACAGAAAAAGAGTAATGGCCTTCGTTTCAGGAGCAGTTTGTTTAGAAGTTTGGACACTGGTGTTGCTGGCATCAAACCTGAATAAAAGGTCATAGTGGTCAGGGGCGTAACTTTTTTTTTTTACTTCTAAAATTAGGAGAATCTATTATGTTTTCATTCTTTTTCTACAGCGTGACTCGAACTTAAGACCTAACGTTCGTGAGTGAAGGTGTTTTACCAATTGAGCAACTATCACTTGTCTCAGGGGCAGAACTAGAAGTTCGGGTATGTGCTCGGACGAATTAAATAATTTTATTCGAACAATGTATTTCTATTAAAACATTTATTTTCTATTTTCAAATATTAAATTTTGAATTCGATTATTAATATTCAAATCTAAAATTTAGAATTCTGGGTTCCGTGTCTCGGATAGTAGTGCGCCTATATATTTATGGGAATCGAATTCAGTTACTTTACTTTCCCTTTTTTTCCTAAAAAGACGTGTACTTATCCAACTACAAATCCACACGGAGGAAGTGAAATTCGATTATCTTTTTCATTCCAATTCCAATTTGTCTAGGGAAGCTCATTTTGTAGAATTCTTGTCCCCCTTTTTACCCTATGACTCTTGCTTTTTGGTTTTGGTTAATGCAAATTATATAACATTTGTTAAACATAGCACAGGTGATTTTGAAATTTTTGATACCTGTTTACACTTTAGCTAGCTTCATTTCAAAAAAATTAAACTGTTTTTTGTGTTCTATTTATTTGGTGTCATGCTCATGCAGTTGATAATGAAATATGCAACTTTGTTTTTTGTTTTTGCGCTCGGTATTCAAACTTTAATATTTGTGTTAGAATCTTATTAATTTTAATTCGTGCAACTTAAGGCTCGTTAAATAGGAAAGCGCTTCTAACTGTGATGCACGTAGCATTACTTTTATGTATGTTAAATGATTGCAGATTTCTACTATATACGATTAATTTTTCGCACATACAACACGTTTATAGGGAGGCGAATAAGATCACAGATGCTCTGGCTCTTTTTGGAAGATCAAGATCTATAAATGGCTTGGAACGATAGACTTTATTTTGGGATCTTTCACCTTTACATGATTAGTTTACTTTCCGAACTGAATTAGCAGGGACTGTGTCAATTTCAAATAGACGAGTTCCTGTTTGTAATAATCTTGTTTAAACTTCTCCTTTCTGCTTTCAATAAAATAGTATGAAAAAAATGTTTTACCAACGGAAAGAGTTAGTTGGTAAATTAAAAATGAATTATCGGCCGATTACCAACTAGTATAATAATTTTGGGAGAAATTATTAACCCCCTTTGCAATAATCATAATAATAAGATTATGTTAGACGTCTTTTAAAATGTCCTATTTCATTTCTTGATCATTTTCTGAAATACCGACTTGTCACAAAAAAATTAAATTTCAAACGTCTATGAAATTTACTACTGTAAACCAACTTTTATATGTAAAGAAGCACTGACTAATGATTTTATTTGATTTAGAAAATATGAAACCAAAGAACCAAGACGCACTTTATGATAAATTCAATTGGAAAGTATTTAACGTAAACTAGCCGTCCAATCACTACGCATTAATTTGTGGGACACTTATTACTCATTGTGAGTCTCATAAAATTCCGCATTGGAAAAAGAATGATTTTTTTTAATTAAAAGAATTCTAAAGTTCCATAAATTATCTAGCTTTGAAAATATTTTATTTGGTACAACAACATAAAAAATGACAAAGTTTGTTATTATAATAATTTATATATTTGTTACTTCTTTAAATGTTAGACATTCAATTCAACATTCGTCCTTTGCATGAAAGAGTAGAAATTTATCATACAAGGTATGTGAACTTGACACCTAATGTCCTTTTCCCTCGAAGGGGCGGATTCTCAATGTTAATTATGAACACATTAATTCATTAGTGTATGGGGTCAAATCAATCCTCAGAATATTTAAACCAAGATAGTACTAGGGTATGAGTTTCCAAATCGTCGTTTGTCGAAACAGCCCAAGAAGTGACGAAGCATGTGATCGAAGAGTCAACAAGGGTCGAGGTCGAGGTCGAGTACTTTTGGCGAAGTTATAACGGTTACTTTCAAGATAGGATATTACAGAAAATATTCTAGTGGATATTCTCTGCACTTGTACTATTAGGCTTTTTAGGAGCATGTGCCCTATAAATAGACTAGAGTGGGTTGCTATAGAGATAAACACCTTTCACTTCCAACCAAGAGGTTGTGAGTTCGAGTCACCCCAAGAGCAAGGTGGGGAGTTCTTGGAGGGAGGGAGCCGAAGGTCTATCGGAAACAGCCTCTCTACCATAGGGTAGGGGTAAGGTCTGTGTACACACTACCCCCCCAGACCCTACTAGTGGGATTATACTGGGTTATTGTTGTTGTTGTTGTTGTTCCCTATAAATAGAAAAAGACGCTATGATATGGGACATGTGATATTCATTTGTAAAAACACACTTTGACTTGAGAAAGAGAATGAGATCTCTTCTCCTAAGACACAAACATCACCTTTTCACTGGGATTCTTGTCCATACTTTTTCACTAGATCCGAGAATAACTCAAATATTCACGAAATTGCCTATTATTCATCATTGTCAAAAAGAACATCCACTTATTCCATCCTTTCTTGGGTGAGTCATTCATTTTATTTACTTAAATGTCATTTATTGTTATTCACTGACATTGAATGCTACATTATTGCCTCTGATTTTTAAAATATTTATTGTATGCCTCTGCCATTGTCCGACGTTATCTATATAGTATATGTTGCTTCTTTAAGATCTCCATCTAAGGATATTATTGTTAGCTAAGATTAACCCTTACATATATAAATTTAATTATTTGAACCAAGATCTATATTTTTTTTGTAAAATAATTTGGTATCGTCTATGGAGACTTCTTCGTTAAATTTTTAGTTTCCTATGGATTTATAATTAACGCAAGTCAGTAACGTCGAAAAAATCCGAGATCTCCTTTCTTTGTGTATACATAACCCTACATGACAGTTAACCAATGAGAACAGATAAAAATAACAAGTGACTTCCCAACCAACCTCATAAGGACAAAAATAATAAGTGACTTCCCAACCAACCTTATGAATGTCATCAACGAAATCTGTAAAATAATAGGTGAGGACACGACGCCCAACGCGTCCCCTAGGCGAGAGAGATCGCCACCCCCACATTGCAGCATAACAAAACCCATCGGAAAAGGGGCCTCCATGTCTACAGAGGAAGGGACGCCCCTAACTGTGAAAAGCTCCTCAAGACATGGCTGACCGACATGCTAGCAAACGTCCTTAACACCCGCTCTAGGAATGACTGCAGAAACTGCAAAGGCTAGCATAATACAACAAACAAACGAGCAGTGCATCTAACCTCTCCCTCCAACGACATGTATAATTCACAACGTTACTGATAGTGCATGTGACAATGCCATTGCCGTCATTCTAAAGAGGATGGAAGATATAGAGAATAAAAATAAGGAACTCCGGGACCAGATGAAATAACACCAAGAATGAGTTGAAAAGATACCAGGTGATCCTAAGTTGCTGCCGAAAAGGGACGCCGATAGGTTCGTAGAGCAGCCGTACAACGATGATGCAACCCCACATGCCATAACGAAGACCTTCAAAATACCGCCCTACCTCAGGATATACGACAGAAGAACTAATCCTGAAGATCACGTGACTCACTACATCACCGTCGTGAAAGGCAACGACCTCGCCAAGGAACAAGTGTCCTACATTTTGTTGAAGAACTTTGGCGAGATCCTCATGGGAGGGGCATTAGCATGGTATTCGCAACTACCAGCACACTCCATAGAAATTTATGAAGAAATGGCCGATAAGTTCGTAACAACCCATGTCGTATATATGAAAGATGAGGCGAGAGTAAACGACATATTTTCTATTAAGCAGTCCCTGAGAGAGGGACTAAGGGACTTCCTCGCCCGGTTCAACAAAGTAAGGATGACTCTGCCAAACGTATCTGAAGGGATGGCGGTCGTAGCTTTTCAAAACGGGCTGAGTAGAGAGGGTTCAAAATGTCACGCCCCAAACCTACGAAGGCGTGGCTAGAACCTGTTCCGTAATGGCCCGAGCGAACCACTATTTAACTCTTTTTTTTCTTCTGTAACTATCATGGGCCAACATGGCCACGACTCGTAATGTATAACTATAAGTGGGCAAACTCTGTATCAATGAACCATTATTCTTAAAACATGAATACATATGGGTCGTCAAGGCCTCTGACATACTGTACAAAATGAACTTCTGTCTACAAAGCCTCTAAGATTATTTGACATCAAATGGGACACGGTACCGGCTTACCCATAAGTCTGTAGCAAAACTCTGACACAATGACTCATAGGCTCGACTGCACTCTGAATGAGGCGGGGTCTTACCGATCCTTCGATAAATGCTAACCTCGTCTACTATCAGGACTCGTCAAACTGATTATATATATATGTAGGCATGAAGGCAGCATCCCCAACAAAAGGACGTCAGTACGAATAATGTACCGAGTATGTAAGGCGGAACTGAAACATAACAATAAGTCAACATTAATTAAAGACATATAAGAATCAACCTGAATCTCTGAAGTGCCACCGTATATGCATACTTATTATACTTACATATATAATGTTTCTTTGATACTATTTCTATTATCCATATCATATGATGCATGATTGCCCAACTGATCAGGGCGTATTTCGGATGCTTGAAGGCCCCGCTGACACGAAGTGATTTAGAAAGATTCTTCTTTATCGATGGTGATCGGTCATGGTATCCATAGCCTTGCTTCTTTTTCGGCCAAATCCTGATTTCGTTTTGCTTCTCCCGATCGTCGAGCCTGATCGACTCGACTCTTTTCCCTGCCCCCCGGCCTCTCACTTCGTTTCGTTCTTCTTCTGTACCGTCGCTTGAATGAAGACACCCGATCGATATCGTATGATGCATGACTGCCCAACTGATCAATGGTAATTGCCAAACTGACTGTAGCTCGGTGGTAAATGTGTAACTGTCCAACTGGTCATAGATCGGTGGTAAATGCATGACTGCCCGACCGACCATAGCTCGATGGTAAATGTGTAACTACCCAACCGACCGTAGAACGATGGTAAATGAATATGCATGTCTGCCCAACGGCTGTAGCACGGTGGTAAATGTATGAAGATGTATGTATCACTATATTATAAACATTAATATCTTTATACCTCAATAGAGACTTAGGAACGTACTTAGACATACTTAAATATAACTTTACGGGAATGAATAACATAGACATCCTTAACTGCTAAGACTATAACTACTTATGGAATAACATTACGTTTACGTATCGTTACTTGGATCATGCCAAAAGAAAAGGAATGATAGCCTTAACATACCTCAATTCTATTTTTTGATGACTACGACTAGTAAATCCTTTTGATAACATCTAACCTCGAATGCTCATGCGAACTCGTTGAAGGTCATAAACGTTGGATCAAACTTTGGGTTGCGTTCTTGATAGCTTCACGTTAATTTACAACACTAAGAAGTAATTCCGATTCACTTTGAAACTTAGGAGCAATATTTCGTGTGGAATAGAGTTTCTATATTTCAAATTTTATTGATGCTAAGAATGGGACGTTGCTACTATAAGAAAAGAAATCTAGCACCGTATAATGTTTGTCTTCTTAATAAAATTCTTAACAAAGTGAGATAAAGGTGCAAATGTCTTTAAACATTGCCACCACCTCCTTAGCACATAAATAGTTGACAATTTGTTGCCAAATTCCTATAATCCCACGTGGATGTTGCCTCTTTAATCATTATCCAAAAATCTAACTTAAATATTTATCAACAAATTGATGAACTTCGCCAATACTCAATTTCTTCTATTAGTTTACCCTCTTACCTTTATAACACTTACTTATCACTTGTTTGACATATCATAAATACTTATAACCTCGAAAATAGTCTTGTCCTCATCCTAAAGTACTACTATTAAAATATTACAATATTAATAAATTATGGTATCATATAAAATTAATGCATACACTATTATTTCATTAAAACATCCATATAAAAATACATATATTTTATCAACTTCTAATTTTTCTAATCTCATATAAAGTGTATAAATTTTTGTACGCTTAATTCTTAAAATGGTAAAAAGATAACCTTCTTGTCTTGTGAGAAAATAATTTCAATCTTTACAATAAAGAATATCTCATAAACTTCCTCATATTATGTGTATAATTTAAAGCATATTCGGAAGTAGTAATATTAATAACTATATAACATCATAATTTTCAAACTTTTTACAAAAATGTTCCACTCAAAATAACATATCATATGTATATAACAATATCAATATTGTTAAACTTACGGGGTCTTACAATAACATAGTCACTAATCCTCTATAACCTCATGAATGGTCTTAATCCCTTCAAGCTCATATGGATTACTACGACTCATCCTAATATTAAAGTACGGGATGTAACACAAGAGCAACTAGAAAACTATTGAGCCGATTGATGAAGTATCCTCCAACCACTTGGGACGAAATGCACAATGCTTATTATGCCGAGGTATGGGCAGACGAGGACGATCTCAATGGACCAACTCACTGGCTAACCTCGGTACAAGCCGAATCCAGAAAAGAACGAAGAGACAGTACCAAAAGATATCATCCGATTCCGTGACCTAACAGAGAACGGTACCAACCATATGTCAGGGCGGCCGCCGCACCCTCCCTCCGCTATAAAGAAGGCCTGTCCAGACCAAGGACAAGGACTCATCGGGATGAAAGGGGCATTCCTCCTTTATTACCTGCTCATAATTATACGCTCTTGAGAAACTCGGAACAAAAGTCAAGATGGCCTCGCCAAACTAGTCGCAGCTACCAAAAGCATCGCAACCGGATATAAAAGCGTAGTCCACCTCCTCAACTGATCACTAGACCAGATCGGGGTAAGAACCATAAACTTAACTTGGGACGGGCGCAATCACATTATCGTATATTTGCAGGACGACACTCTCCCAGCCCCAGGCTACAAAAAAGAGGACAAGAAACAAAGAATGCAAATGGCCAGATATAGTCTCCTTCATAGCGACCTATACAAGAAGACATACGGCGGCCCTCTGTCGAGGTGCTTAGGGCTGAACCAAACCCTGCGCGTCCTCGAAGAAGTCCACGAAGTCCATTGCAGAGCTCATTCCTGCTATCGAGCACTGGTCAGATGCCTCATTCAGGTGGGTTACTACTGGCCCACCATGAAAAAGGATGTCGCAGACTTCGTGAGGAAATGCGAACAGTGCCAAAAGTACACCTCAAAGACTCTCCAAGCAAGCGAACACCTCCACCCGGTCACCTCTCCTAGGTCATTCATCAAATGAGCAATGGATATCGTGGGGCCCTCCCAGCAGGGCGAGGTAATGTACGATTCCTTTTGGTTTTACCTAACTATTTCTCTAAATTGGTAGAAGCAGGAGCATTCGCCCAAATACGGGAATATGAGGTAATCAACTTTATATGGAGAAACATCATATGCCAATTTGGCCCACCTAAGGAAATCAGTAGTTACAACGAACCACAGTTTACTGGGAAGAAAACCGCCGAGTTTTTTGAGAAATGGCATATCAAGAAGATACTCTCAACCCCATACCATTTAGCGAGTAAGAGGCAAGTAGAGTCATCCAATATGTCTATCCTAAACATCATGAATAAAAATCTCAAATACACCAAGGTACAATGGCCGAAAATGCTATCAGAAGTATTATGGGCCTATCGAACAACTCCGAAGACGAGCATAGAAGAGACACCCTACTTTTTGGATTATGGGACTGAGGCAGTAATACCAGTCGGGGTCGGAGAATCCAGCCTAAGGTACTCCCATGAAAGCGGCACGAGCAACGACGAGAGCAGAATGCAGGAACTCGACGAAATTGACGAATGAAGAGACATTGCCTACATAAGAATGGTCGCCCAAGAACAATAAGTAGAATGTTATTACAACAAGAAAGCAAAGGTCCAGCCGCTTAAAGTCGGGGACTATATACTGAAAGACAAAACTCAAACGAGCAAAGATCCCCGAGAAGGCATGTTGGGAACAAACTGGATTTTCCGTACAAAATCACAGCCAAAGAAATGAAGGGTTCATTCCAACTAGAGACAATGGAAATACTACCAAACAACTAGAATATCATCCACCCCAAATACTTCAACTTCTGAGAGAAAAAGCATCCCCCAAGTCGTACTCTTTTTCCCTCACTTTAGAGTTTTATCCCATTTGGGTTTTCTCAAGAAGGTTTTTTAACGAGGTGGTGAAGGGAACGCTTCAAGTCGAAGCACGCAAAGGTAGGGTCGTGGTTACTATTCCATTGCTCAACCTCTCAATACTCTCCAGGTCAACAAATAAAGGGACCGGATAGACTGGGACTGGGACTGAAACGCCATCCAACACCCAAAAATCTGAAAATTTCTCCAAGTACGTATCCAAAGCAACAATGTCAAAGCAATAAGAAACTTACACTTATTAGCACACCTTTTCCGTGTTAAGGTTATGTTAGACCTACCAGCCCTCAACCGCGATTTAATAAAAGGTTATGTTCGACCCCGCTTGAACAAACACTTGCCGGCCCTCGACCACAATTTAATGAAAGGTTATGTTTGACTAAGCTCGAACAAATACCTACCGGCCATCGACCGCGATTTAACAAAAGGTTATGTTTGACTAAGCTCGAAAAAACACCTACCGGCCTTCGACCGCGATTTAATGAAAGGTTATGTTCTACTAAGCTGGAACAAACACCTACCAGCCCTCGAACGCAATTTAAAGAAAGATTATGTTCGACCAAGCTCGAACAAACACCTACCGACCCTCGTCCATGATTTAATGAAAGGTTATGTTCGATTACGATCGAACAAACACCTACCACCTCTCGGCCGCGATTTAATGAAAAGTTATATTTGACCATTAATACCTTTACCATCGCCAACTTTGCCTTCAGGATATGCGGCACCATACCAGGCATTCTCCTCGAGTCGATCTACACCCTCATCCCCCTCTTCCTCACCGGCCTCAGGCTTAGCGGGATCATACCCACAAACGACTCGAACTTCATGATCCTTAACACGAACATCTTCGAGGAACCCCATAAACGGATTCCGTTGTATGCAAATCTCGAAAGGTATCCAATTGTGCCTCGGCATGAATCCTTTCCTCATATAACTCCTGAGTAACATTAGGAAAATCTGATGTACGGGAAGAGGATGGATGTGCCAGTAATCGGGCCTTCTCGGCCTCTAAACCAGCAACTCGATTGTAGAGGCCAGAAGTCTCTTTCTCCAACTCTCCAATCCTCCCATCGAGTCGCTCTTCTTTAAGCCTGGACGTTGTTAAGTCATTTTCGCTCTCGGAACGGAGAGTCTGGATCACCACCTCAAGAGACTCTGCCTTCCTCAAAGCCTCCGACCAAGCAGACTCCGCCTTCTCTAACTCCTCCGTCTTCTCGGCGACCTTGCCACTAAGACCCTGCGCCCTAAATTGACATTCCTCAAGCTGGGCTCGCAGCAAAACCACTTGAGCTTGGAGATCACTGCACTAGGCTTCGACCCCCTTGCTGAGCTCGAGCTCTTCATCATTGCTCCTCAACGTCCCCTCCATGATGCTGCACTTCCCCACCATCTGCATCGGCTCCTCCTCTCTGGCCTTTAAGTCCTCCCTCAGTTGGCGCACATCGCCGCCTTCACGAAGCCAACACCGGAGCTCCCAATACTTCTCGAGGACTCTAAAGTACTTGTCCTTCAACTTCACATAGATATCTTTACGCCTATGCTCATTATGAGCACTCTCAATTTCCAAGACGACAGTCTACAAAACGAACAAAGGAAGTTAGAGACCATGAAAGAACAAAACCAAAGGGAAATCACTAACAGCAAATGTACTTACCCGAAGGGCGAGGCCG
The DNA here is from genome assembly GCF_000715075.1 of Nicotiana tabacum. Lineage (NCBI taxonomy): Eukaryota > Viridiplantae > Streptophyta > Magnoliopsida > Solanales > Solanaceae > Nicotiana > Nicotiana tabacum. The sequence continues at coordinate 11,304,362 of NC_134097.1, read as the reverse complement.
ACAATGTTATTCGATAGGTCGCTACCATTCATAGTCTTGAGGGTAATACCCTCAACTTCAGAACTAAGAGGAACAAGGGAGGGGATAATCCTCTCGGTATCCACGAGAAGATTATGGTCCATCGGGATCGTAATAGTCCTCGTACCTCACTTCAAACTAAGTAAGCCCATCGTCGATCATCCTCAGCTCGTCTACATCTATGTCGGAATCGGATCCAATATCCTCCTCAGCAACAACCTTACCTCTATCATCAGTCGAAGAGGGTACGTCCGCTGCAACCGACGAAGACGAGGCCTCATCGCATCTGGGAAGAAAAGGGCTGCCACTGCCCACCATGCCTTCGACCACATCCCCCGTAGGCTATATATCTGTATCCTCCAAGCAAATGGCCTTGGAACTAGCCTCTAGACTTTTCCCGATATGCACTGTTGCCGTCTCCCGAAGGATAAAACCGCAGTATGCTACATCGGCGGTCACCGACCCCTATCCCCCGACGTTCACGACCCTCATCTTACGAGGCATCAAATCTCCATCACTGGGCAAATGTTCGTCATCCTCGTCTATAAGAGCGTATAAGGGAGAAATTGAGGTCTTCACAATCGAGGTCTCCACAACCGAAGTCTCCATGGCTGAAAGAGGGATAGATTCTGACGTGGCAACGAGAGGGACCGGGACAAAAGCAGCATCAGTCGCAGTCGAAGAAGGGGCAGTAGCCGAGTACGTAATAGCTTTCCTTTTCTGGAACGAGGGTGCAAGAGCTCTCGGCCTCCTCGAAGATCCCTTGGCCGAAGCTAAAAAAATACAAGGAAAGGGAAACGTCATCAAAGGTAAACAAAAAAAAAACTAAGACACCTATGGTAAAAGGGACTTACAAGTCGAAGGGAGAGAAAGCCCAAACTTCCTGAAGAAACTTGGCCACTCATAAATCCCAGCGATGTGAGGGAGAAGCCGATTGACCCAATCAGAAATGAGACCGACCAAAAGAGGAGGCGAGGTTTTGGCTGCATGAGAAGAGGACAAGAGGTCAAATCCCACGACCAAGCACATGAGAAAAATCAGATACCTACAAACAAGGAAATTTGGTACTTACAGCATAATTCCAGCAAATCGCGTGGGAAAACTGAAGCATTTGAAATGTGCGGCCCACGTAAGGCCACGCTGCCAGTTCGCCGTAACCACCATGACCTGCATAGCTCGGTCAATTGTTTCGACCACAAAGAACAAAATTCGCCCATCGAACCCGCCTGAAGCCGGCCTCAATAAGCGAAGGGACTAACTGTATGTGTCAAATCTATCCTTAGAATATTTAAGCCAAGATAGTACTAGGGGAAGAGTTCCCAAGTCGTCGTTTGCTGAAATGGCCCAAGAAGAAGCGAAGCTTGTGGTTGAAGAGTCAACAAGGGACGAAGTCGGGGAGTCAACAAGGGTCAAGGCAGAGGCCAAGTACTTTTGGCGAAGTTATAACGGCTAGTTTCAAGATAGGATATTACAGAGAATATTCTAGTGGATATTCTCTGCACTTGTATTATTATGATTTTTAAGGAGCATGTTCCCTATAAATAGAAAAAGACACTATGATAGGGAACATGTGATATTCATTTGTAAAAAAACACACTTTGACTTGAGAAAGAGAATCAGATCTCATCTGCTAAGAGACGAACAACACCTTTTCGCTGAAATTCTTGTTCATATTTTTCCACAAGATCCGAGAATAACTCAAATATTCAAGGGATTGCCTATCATTTATCATTGTGAGAAAGAACATCCACTTATTCCATCTTTTCTTGGGTGACTCATTCATTATATTTTCTTAAATGTCATTTATTTCTATTCACTGATATTGAATGCTACATTATTGCCTATGATTTCTAGAATATTTATTGTATGCCTCTGTCACTGTCCGGCGGTATCTATGTAGTATCTGTTGCTTATTTAAGAACTCCATCTAGGGATATTATTGTTAGCTAAGATTAACCCCTATTTATATAAATTTAATTATTTGAACAAAGATCTATATTTTTTTGTCAAACAAGTATATTTGTTAAGATCTCATATCAGTATATATTAAAAGAAATTCTATTAAATATTTGATCATAAATTTAATTATTATTATGTATGAACTTAAAAACGCTATAAAAATACATAAACTTCACATTATTAATCCACCTTCGTTCCCTAATTCATACAAAATTTTCAATTGGGAAAAAAGCAATGAAATAATCACTTTCTTATCAAGGTTAAGGAGTCTAACTAAGTATTTGCGCGGCCGAATTGAATAATTGGCTCGGACACTAATCCGCATGTGTCCGCCCGACCTGGTTCACGCTTGAAAGTAACAATTCTTTCTTCTAATTTCGTACATCAAATTGTGTATAGAACCCGTGAAAAATGTACACATTCAGTAAATGCAATTCAGAACTCTATAGATACTGTGAATAATAATGACAAACTCCTCACCAATTTCGAGTGCAATTGCATGTAATTGATGTATACAAAAAAAGAGGTTCCTTTTTCTTGTCCTATTATACGCAAATATTTTTGGATTATTTAAAACCACCTTCTCTAACTATGGCTTGTATTTTGTCACTCCAAAAGTAACTTTGTTTTCTTCTCCTCTCTAAACCTTCTCTTCTTTTATAGGGAAAAGAGAAATAATTTACTTCAAAAAAATTGACTTTTACTGTATGAAAAATCACGACAAATTATATCATATTAAAATGGCTTTGGCATTTAAAAGCGGCGTAATTTCTGGTGACCCATAGTCTCGAAGGTCAAAAAATAGTTAAATAAGATATTCCATTTGTCACAGAATTTTTTAGATGTAACAAAATTTTACTAATTAAAGAATTTTATATAGATTAATTATTTAACTTTGCTTTATATAGAATTATTCCAATTAACCTACAGGTGATAATCAGGTTATATTTTATTTCACTAATTACCTCCACGTCTAAGTTCCATTTCAAATCTGGATAAAGAAGAATAGTTATGGTAGATTGACACCTACTATAATACTAGTAGTTTCTTTTTAGTTTAAAAGTAGTTTAATTGTGATCAAATATAACAAAAACTCATATATTTCACTTCTAATTGAGCATAATAATTAATTAAACTTGTCTAAAAGATTAATAAATATTTATCATTTTTCTTTTTCCACAAACTTTTCCTCTTTTCTTAATTCAGAAAAAACATAGGCAGTGGCTTACTTAACTAACCCTACGTAGTAGGGCAGTAGGGTCAAATAGTAGAGCAATTAATGTAAAAGGGTCACAAAGTAGCATGCAGTGGTCAACATCAATGCATGCATGGCAAGGTCCAAAGGGTAATCTCGAGGGTCTTTAGTTTTTGTATAATCCGCAAACTCGTAAGATCATGTATGGAAGCTACTCAGCGCCGGAAGGTCAAGAAAGTTGGTGACATGATAATAAAAGAGTTGGCGACGAAACTTTTGATGAACGGCGACCGTAACTATAACAACCATAAGGTAGCAAATTTTTTTGTCGAGTAAGTTTCGACATGCACGAAAGGCATAATGATCTAGGCACTATCTTAGAGAGAAGATAGAAAAGATTTATTCATCCTTAATTAAATATTTTGACTTCGGGATTTGGTATGAAGCATTTCTTTTTAATAAACCTTGCATGGCACGAATTAGATTTAATCAAAATCCCAAAGCGAATACCGAATATTCGAGAAAAAAAAGTAATACTCTCTTCTGTCCATAATAATTGATTTTTTGGCCTTTTTATTTTGGTCCAAAATAAGTGTTTTTTTACATAATCAAGAAAAAATTAATTTTATCTTTTCAAAATTTATCCTTATTTACATATCCCAATATGTCAAAGTAACAATTAATTAAAAGTAATTTTATGAATATATTTTTTTTCTCTAAGAGTTCGGATTTTCTTAGGGGATATATCAAAAACTAAATATGGATCGGAGAGTATTACACATAGCTTCAATGACACGAAAGGATAAAGGCATGAGAATAACTATTTTTTGAAAGCAAGTGGGGAAAGAGAGTTGCTTTTGTCATAATTGTAATCCTTTTTTACTCACTCTTTTGACCTCCCTCTTTGCTATCCCTCGTGTTCCATTTTAGTTTCTTGTAAGCAAGCATGTTCATGATTCATTAAATGAATCCGTTACGGATGTTATGAGAGTCAGACTCAAGATTTAAATTTAATGTGTTTAATTTTTAAAATTTTCAGCATTAAACTTATTTTACTATTAAAATTATGGGCTCAATTATAATATTTGTTAAGATTTTACTAAGTTTACATATATATTTATACTCCATTATCGAAATTTATAAGTTCAAATTAACCCGTAATCGGTAGACTGCATATGCCGATTGGCCCCTGAATATTATTTGATTGACGTTAAAAAATATAAATATAAATTGAATTGAAAGTTGAATTATTTGGACATATATACTTTTATTCAGGAAAAAGTTAAAATTTTATAACTGAAAATTATTACAATTTCAATTTATAATTTTAAAAAATAATTAAAAAATTGAACCGAATTGTGTTAAAATTACATTGAACTGATTGATGAACACCTCTACTTGCAAGTGGATATATATGAGTAGGAATTTCGTCTCACGTTTTCGTTTTATGTGTGTAAAAGAATATATTTTTATGTGAAATTATATAATTATCGATAAATATCCAATTTCACTTAAAACGTAGGAAAAAACACAAGCACAGAAAAGCACAATGTCGTTGTTGCTGAGATACTTCAGTAGTCAATGTCACAATTTGAAGTTTAGTGTCACAAGTTCAATTGCAATGGTTTCCTCACCATTTATAACCTATAGTTTAGCCTCTTCTCTTTCCTTGTTAAAATATGAAGAAAAGAAAAAATATTGTAGTGACATGAATAAAATTCTTTCACTTTTAACTAAAAATTTCGGATTTGAATTCTAGAAATGAAAAAAATTCTGGTGAAGAGCATTTTTCATTTATTAAGCCTTGCAAATACAAATGAATCGAATCTTAAAATGAGTGCATGATAACAGAAAACTATAAATTAAAAAAATTATCATTTGTAACCCATTGGAGGAGCAAGATTTAAAACAAAAGAGAACAAATTAAAGGAACTAGGTTTTATCTAGGTATGACCTAGTAATCATTGCATATATTCCTTAATAGTACTACTAATTATGTTCTTGAATAACAATTATTACTAAGTTGCTAAGTCCGATCAGCTAACACACACACACACACACACACACACACACACACATATATATATATATATATATATATATATATATATATATATATATATATATATATATATATATATATATATATATATATATATATATATATATATATATATATATATATATATATATATATATATATATATATATATATATATATATATATATATATATATATATATATATATATATATATATATATATATATATATATATATATATATATATACGAGAAAAAATCATTTACGACCTTATTTTTTCTACTGGAATGTAGAATTGGTTTCACCAAATTCATAACACATTTAGCCATATCCTTGAGCTTTATATAGTACTCCTTTTAAGAGTCCGCGACAACAATAGCCACGCTTCGAACAATATAAATTCTCACTAACTATGTCAATTTATTTTAAGCTCATCTTATACCACCTAAAGTCAACTACTAATAATTATTTATAGCAATTATATATTAATATTATGAGGAAACAAAATAATCTTTTACAGCTAATAAACTATTCAGTAATCCAAAATTTCGTTACCCTCTAATCTATACTCCTTCCATCTCAAATTATTTATCATATTTTTCTTTTACAAGACCCTTAAAAAATATTAATTAGAAGGGATTTTTGACTATTTTATATTTATTTATGTTTTAAAATATATTCTATGTTCATTAAATATTTATTTTATTTATGAGTCATCTTCATTTTCATGAACAATTACTACTAAGGGTAAAATGAGCAAAAATAATTAATTTCATCTTATCTAAATTGATAAATAGTTTAAGATAATTATTTTTTAAAATCACGAATAGATAATATGAGACGGAGGGAGGGAGCATAAGTTAATACACCTATGTGAGTTGAACGTTGTCATTCCAAAATTACCCTTTCTTAGCATTGACCTTTGTGATTTATCTAGTTTATGGACAACTCACAACTTGTAAGTAATGAAGTACATAAAAAGTTTTAATATTCAAAAACCAAGAAACCTTTTGTTTGAGTGTCACATCATTAATTACCTCAAAAATAGTGTTTTACTATTTTCTCAGTTATTGACCAAAATAATTGCACCGCAAAATTCCAAGAAAAGTTGGATTAATAACCGTTTGTGCATGGATTTGGATGAATTAATAAAAAGGTAGATAAAAAGATGCCCACGTACAGGAAAAAGTTCTTCAATTTATTCTTTAATGGCAAACACAATTCTAATAAACTAAATTATTCCCTCAAATGGTCCCCTATTTGTTTCTCAAAAAGCAAACTCAATCATATTCTCATTTCAACTAATCACCCCTTAATAAAAATAAAAATTAAGAAAGAGTGTTGGCATAACTGATAAAATTGCTGTCATATTATTAGAAGGTCATGAGTTCGAACCGTGAAAATAATATCTTGCAGAAATATATGGTAAGACTACGTATTATTTCCATAGATACTTGTTGTCCGGCCCTTTCTTAGACCCTGCTTCGCGCATAGCAGAAACTTAGTGTACCGTTGTGTCCTTACTTGCCCCTTAATGAAAATTTAATTTAATTCATTCTCCTCTTTTATCAATCATTCTCTAGTCCCAATGCAACAAAAAAAAACTTGTGGAATACTAGTACTAGAGTATAACATAAGCTGTGACACAGTTTTGGTTATTTTCGTAGTGTTGGTTTTTTTCTTCTTCTTTCCCTTATTCTTCACTTCTACTACTAATGCAAGTCCCAATGGGGATACTTTATCAGCCTTTGTACATCACTACTACTACTTTCTTGATTTTCCTTTCTCTAATTTGTGTCCCAGTTTTAGCTGTTGATCCTTTTACAGAAGCACTCTTGAGCTTAAAATCTGAAATTCTTGATCATTCAAACAGTATAAGTGACTGGATCTTGCCTTCTGATTCTGGAGTCACTAGTCCTACTGATAAAATATTTGCATGTTCTTGGTCTGGTGTAAAATGCAACGAAAATTCCTCTTTGATCATTGGTTTGGATCTTTCAGTGAAAAATCTTGGTGGATTTTTTTCAGAAGGTCAATTCAATCATTTTACTGACCTTGTTGATCTGAATTTGAGTCACAACTCATTTTCTGAGAAACTTCCTGTTGGGATTTTCAACCTCACAAAGCTGAAAAGTTTGGATATAAGTAGAAACAATTTTTCTGGTCATTTTCCTAGTGGAATATCAAATCTTGTTAATCTAGTGATTCTTGATGCTTTTAGTAACAGTTTCTCAGGTCCTTTACCTAAAGATGTTTCACAAATTGAGTCACTCAAAGTACTGAATTTTGCAGGTAGTTATTTCAGTGGTCAAATCCCTTCTGAATTTGGTTCATTCAAGAATCTTGATTTTATTCACTTAGCTGGAAATTCACTAAGTGGTAAAATACCATCAGAATTAGGAATGTTGAAAACAGTTACTCATATGGAAATTGGTTATAATACATATGAAGGAAGTATTCCTTGGGAATTAGGGAATATGAGTAAGCTTCAGTATCTTGATATTGCTGGTGCAAATTTATCTGGTTCAATACCAAAAGAGCTAAGTAATTTGACAAATCTTGAATCACTTTTCTTGTTCAGAAATCAACTTAATGGAAAAATCCCATTTGAGTTTGGAAAAATCATATCTTTATCAAGTTTGGATCTTTCTGATAATTTGCTTTTAGGGTCTATTCCTGAGAGTTTTTCTGAGTTGAAAAATCTAAAACTTCTTAGTGTTATGTATAATGACTTGAGTGGAACTATTCCTAAAGGTATTGCTAAGCTTCCATTGCTTGATACTCTTCTTATTTGGGACAATTTCTTTTCAGGGTCACTACCAAAAGACTTAGGAAAGTATTCAAAGTTGAAATATTTAGATGTTTCAACAAACTATTTTGTTGGTAACATTCCACCAGATATATGTTCAAATGGGGTGTTATTAAAATTGATCCTTTTTTCTAACAATTTCAGTGGTGGAGTTTCTCCATCATTGTCCAATTGTTCCTCTCTTGTTCGAATCCGAATCGAAGATAATTCATTCTCAGGTGATATTTCCTTGAACTTTGGCAATTTTCCTGATTTGTCATATGTTGATATGTCTAGAAATAGGTTTGGTGGAGGGATTCCTGCTAATATTGCCTTAGTTTCAAAGCTTCAATACTTCAATGTGTCTAATAATCCAAATCTTGGAGGTATAATACCAGAAAAGGCATTGTCTTTGTCACTACAGAATTTCTCAGCTACTAATTGTAGTATTTCAGGAGATTTTCCTCCTTTTGGACCATGCAAATCTTTACTCGTTCTCGAGTTGAGTATGAACAATGTTTCAGGTATTATGCCACAAAGTATCAGCAATTGCCAAAGTCTTGTGAGTATAGATTTGGCCAACAATGACTTAACTGGTCATATACCTGTTGAACTTGCTAGTCTTCCTAGTATTAGTGTTGTAGACTTGTCACACAATGGTTTTAGCGGTTCAATTCCTGCTAAGTTTGGAAGCTCTTCTAGCTTAAAACTTCTTAATGTGTCGTTCAATAATCTATCGGGTTCGATCCCAATTGAGAAGAGTTTTAAGGTGATGGATAGTAGTGCCTTTTGGGGTAATCCTAAGCTTTGTGGGGAACCGTTGAGGCCTTGTCGCCACGGACCGAATGGACTAGAGTTAGGAAGTAGAAGGACACAGAAGTTGGCTTGGGTTCTTATAACTTGTGGAGTCGTAGTATTGGCTATTACAGCTGCTGTTTTTGGCGTGCTTCACTTCAGAAGACGAGGTAAAGGGAAGTGGAAAATGGTTTCTTTTAGTGGACTTCCTCGGTTTACAGCGAATGATGTTTTGAGGAGCTTCAGTTCTGTTGAAGAAGTTACAGATTTGGTGCCGCCGTTGGCAGGTTCTGATTGCAAAGCTGTTCTGCCAACAGGAATTACCGTTTTGGTGAAGAAGATCGAATGGAGACCCGAAAGAATGAATGCTATGTTGGACTTGATATCGAGGATGGGCAGCGCAAGGCACAAGAATTTGACAAGATTGCTAGGATTTTGCTACAACAAGCAAATGGCTTACTTGTTGTATGATTACTTGCCTAATGGAAATTTGGTCGAAAGGATCCGAACGAAGAGAGATTGGGCGACCAAGTATAAAACCATTGTGGGAATTGCTAGGGGATTGTGTTTCCTGCATCACAATTGCTACCCTGCGATCCCTCATGGGGATTTAAAGGCAAATAACATTGTCTTTGATGAAAACATGGAACCACATTTGACCGAGTTCGGTGTTACATTCTTGAATCAGCTAAATAATGGTCCATTTCTAGCAAGAGCTGGAAATGAAACAGGTATGCACTTATACTTTCTATTAGAAGATGCCGTCTGCAGTAAATGTTTTTGTTAAGTAGTTACCATAAGCTTTTTTTGTTGAAAAGCGAAGAGGAGCCTTGGCGTAATTGGAAAAGTTGTTGTCATGTGATCAGCAGGTCACGGGTTCGAACCATGGAAATAGCCTCTTGCAGAAATGCAAGGTAAGGCTACGTACAATATACCCTTGTGGTCCGGCCCTTTTCCGGACCCGTGCATAGCGGGAGCTTAGTGCACCGGGTTGCCCTTTATTTACCATAAAAAGTGTTTAATGATCTTAATTTGAATGATGACATAAGTTATTAGCCTGTATTCTTGTTGTAAATCGTGTTTAATTGTATCGAACAGGTGAAATTGACCGAGCTATAAAGGAAGAACTTTACAGGGACATATACAACTTTGGTGAGGTCATTCTTGAAATCTTAACAAACGGAAAGCTGTCAAATGCAGCGACGAGCCTACAGAATACCTCCAAAGAGGCTCTTTTGAGAGAGGTTTTGTATGAGAATGATGTTGCTCCATCGAACTCGGTCCAAGAGGAAATAAAATTGGTTCTTGAAGTCGCTTCGCTTTGCACCAGAAATAGACCCTCAGATCGGCCATCAATGGAAGAAGCGCTAAAACAGCTCTCTGGATTGAAGAAACAAGGGTAATAATGCTCTTTAACTAGAAGGCCAAAGGCCAATATTTAGACATGATTAGATAACTCTGAAGCATAAGTATATTGTAAAGTATCTTTGTTATTTTCAGTTGATTTCAATAGAGTGTTTTTTTATGTAAAGTAGAGGAATGTAAGTATGTTCTGTCCTCAGCAATATAAGGTCTGCTATTTTATCTTTTTTTGGATGTGCTTTATTCTTGAGAATGAAATACTATTATAGAGTAACTATTCCCATATTCATATGGTACTGATGCTAAAGTGGTACTTTATGCTACTGAGTAACTGAAAGTTATCCTTCAGAATATTGTCATAAATTGGAAAGATTGACTTGATTTCTCACATTGCATTGGAAAGATTGAACTGTTTCAGATCCGAGCGGGTACACTTTACAAAATTTTGTGCAATACGGATATAAATTTAATTGTGGCCCAAAAATGGGTATATATGCAAATCCCCCACTTCATTTGGGATTGATTCTAAAGTGATATTATATCTTAGATTAGTTGTTGAATACAACAGGTTTCTAGGCCTTCTCCTTCCAAATCTTGACGTGTAATTTGAACTATTTGGTAAGGGTACCTAATGAAAACAAAAAAAATATAGACTGATGTAGGTTCATAACCCACAAAAGGAAGATAGATGAAAGAATTTTTCATTTCATTTTTTGCTTCATGTTTTAGCATCATTTCATTCTTTTCATTTTCTTGAATAGAAAAGGGATTACCTCTTTTTTAGAGCCCGTTTGGACATAAGAATTTTTTTTCTTTTTTTTAAAATATTTTCACTTTTTTCCGAAATAAACGTTTGTTCATAAAATTTTCAATTTTCACTTGAAAATGCATTTTGTAAATTTTCAAAAATTTGAAAAACTCCAAAAAACTGTTTTTCAAAATTTTCACTCAAATTATTCACAAAACTTCAAAAACAGCCCAAAATTACATTCATGTCCAAACACAACTCTAAATTTCAAATACCATTTTCACATTTTTTTGAAATTTTACAGTTCTTACGTCCAAACGCCCACTTAGTCCAGTGCATATGGCCGCAAATCTTTTAGCCCATTCTGAAGTGACCTACATAGGTAAACCAGATATCATCCTTTGAGCAGCAAGATGAAACTATATAGGTAAACCAGAAAAAGTATGTTATGAAATAAAAATGTTGTGATATAGTCGACAAAAATTGAAGCACATACAACTCTTTCATGTTTGTTTAGTTTGATTTGAATGCTTAGCATGATATGTGAGTTGAACTTTTAATAGGTAAAAGTGGGCTCCATTGGTATATCAAATTACAATTGGTATGCAGGTTCCTCCCCCCTCAAAATAAAAAACAAAAATACACATGAATAATGTATGAAGTTACAAAAATAAATTTATTTTGGTAAAAAAACAGTTTGTGTTTGGCTAATTAATTTTACAAGCAATTTTAAGAAGCAATTAGTATTTTGCCAATTTTTCAAAAGTAATTTTAATTGTATTTTTCTCAAAAGTGATTTTTAGAAAAGTACGTTTGAAAATAAAATATTTTTTCTACCTATCAAAAGTTATTTGTACTTCTAATCAAAAAAAAAAAAAAATTCTAAAAGCTTGGTCAAATACCTTAACTTTGAAAAATACACTTTTGGTAAAAAAAAAAAAAAAAAAAAATGGGGCAAAAAGAACCTTGGCCAAATAGGTTATAAGTGAAATAGAGTTACACTAAGGGTCGTTTGTTAGGGTATATAAGAATAGTATTGAATATAACGTATAAGTAGTGCTGGATTAGGTATGTTGGGATTATTTCTTATCGAGTGTTTGGTTTGATGTATTAAAAATAACATGCATCACATTATTATTTTTTAAAAATTATTTGTTTACAAAGATACCCTCAAAAAACGTTAGAAAGAATTTGAAAAAGGTTTTGAAAAAACAATTACATCTTTATACATGATTATTCATGTATTAAAAATCAAGTGCACCGGGAAGTGGTTTTTGTACTTAATGAGAATAGTGAATTTAGATAATTGGTGTTTGTTGGAGGAGGCCGGAAAAAGATAATGGATGGAATAGATGGCTTAAAGTTTTGAACCTTGGATGAAGAAGTTACAACAACAACAACCCAGTGAAATCTCACTAGTGGGGTTTGGGGAGGGTAGTGTGTACGCAGACCTTACCCTTACCCCGAGGGAGTAGAGAGACTGTTTCCGAAAGACCCTCGGCTCAAGAAGCCTAAAAGAGACAATATGAAAAAATAACATCATGGAAATGAGAAAGTAGATGCAAAGTAAACGTGATAGACAGTACATAGACGCGACACTATGGAAAATAAAAGAGTAGTAAGACACAACGTTGCCACTAGCTGACATCGGTAAAAAACCCTACCATACTAGTCTCACAAAGGTACGAAGTAAGGTACACTCAACTACCTCCTAACCTACAATCCTAATACTCAATCTTCATAACTTCCTATCAAAAGTCATGTTCTCGAAAATCCAAAGCCTCACCACGTAACAAAAATTATATTATGGTGACTTTATACTTAAATTAAAAAAAAATAGACAAAAACCAAAATAAAAAAGGTGAGGAGTTTGGTAGGAAGTGAGATGCGTTTGATACATCATTGAACAGTGTCAGCATTTTTTCTTTTTCAAAAGGCGCACCTGAAGAAACCCACTTCTCCAAGTAAGCTAAACAAAAAGAAAACATTCACTTCTCCCAGTCAACTGAAAGTCAATCACCTTTTTTTCTGCCGCCGACACACTACCGGTACTTCCGCCACCGCCACCGCCACTGCCACCGTCATGGAAGGCGGCGATTTTGAGAACGACACTGAGAGTCCACGAAGTGCTGCAACTTCACCGATCACTGAGCAGCTTTCTGCTCTGTCTCTCAATGGCGACACAGATTCCCCTGTTTCAGTTCAGAAACCAGAGAAAGACCCCAGAAAAATTGCTAGAAAGTAAGTTCTTTGCTCTTGTGGGTGCAAAATTGCTAAATGTATATTTTGAAGATTATTTTTGTACATATATTTTTGTTGTGTCATGGTTTGTGAGATTTTATAGAATCATACACTATCAACTAAAACTTTGTGGTGATGTTAAATAGTTTGCCCAACTTAAAAATTTAGAGAAATAGGCTGCCATATTTACACTAACAATAAAATTTGCTTTTTAAACAACAAAATAGGAAGAAGAGCACAAAAAATAAAGTGGTGGACTGGTGCACAAATTTTGATTTGGCTATCATCACAAACAAGAAAAAGAAATAAACGTACATAACGTAATATCTTAAATTTTGAGCATTAACGGTGTCAAAAATATTTACTCCTTCTGATCAATTAAGCAATAATTATACTTCATTCTATTAAGTAGCACTTATTGGTGAATATTTAAAATAGATTGTAAACAACCTAATATAATATGTCGAATTACTCTAAAAAGACGGTCCATGAATACTTTTGTATTCATGTAGTTTTAGAGAACATTGTAAAAAATATTTATTATGTTGTCGATATATATAACTTAGTTCATATATAAAAAGGATAAAATTAAAATTGAAGAATGAAACAAATATACTAATTAATCAGTGAATGAAGGTTTATACCTACCCCTAACTGACAAGAAAATTATCATAATTTATAAATTTATTGGTATAAAATAACCTCAATCTAATAATGAAAAAATATACTGTAACACTTTTCTTTATAGTAATTATTTATATAAATTATATAATATAGAGTAATAATAATAATAATTTAAAATAAATTTGGGGCCTTCAAATTCTTGGGGCCTAAGGCAACGACCTCACTGCCCGAGCCTTTAGAGTCGCCCCTGCTTACAGTGCATTTTCACAAGAGGTTGTTTCAGTAGTTTGAACCCGCAACCTTCCAGTGACGTGGCAACAACTTTTATCGTTGAGCTAAAGCTCCTCGTCAAAATAGATAAAGAAATATTTTATAGATTATTTGTGTATATAAATAATTATTTGTGTGTACGCATATAGTTGAGCTGTGCGGTGGTTTGTGTGAAATTTATAGTAATATATATTAAATAAAGGTTTTTCAAGTGTATATATCATTCAAAGGCGAGGTGGATGATGTTGAATAGTTTGACCAACTCAAAAAGTGTAAGCTTGTTAAAGAAGGGACACATTAATGTTTCCTCACTGCGGGCTTGCGCCCTTTTTCTTCAGGGGATTGAACACAAGGAAATTGTTTTTGATAACAAGTGACAATGAGACTCAGCATTTGTCACGTGCAGAGTTGTGCAGCTTCCGAGAAGCGAATGAAGTGAAGCTTTCGAGTCTCTCAGCCTCTTTGATTGGAAGGCGAGCAGGCTAAAGCACCTTTTTTTGGGATCAAACACGTGAAAATTCTTGTTTATAAGGGTGTATTGACTTGAATTCTATGTTGCTCGGACTCTCCAAAATACTGTTGCATCCGTTTCGGATCCTCCGAAAATGCACTACTTTGGAGGATCCAATACGCACCCGACAATATTTTGTAAAGAGTCTGAGGAACATAGCTTGAATATAGGATCTTCGCCTTATCTCATACTATTTTATAATATTACTATTATTGTTATTTTTATCTTTATTTTTTTTATTCCGGTGGTGTCCGGACCAAGTTACGTGCACCTCAACTAATTTATGGGATAGTTGGTACCTCCAGCACAAACATTTAGTAACTCTATCTTCCAAAATTTAGGCAGATGGCAAGAAATCACCTAGTTTTTTTTGCCTCCATTGAGATTTGAACCCGAGACCTCATGATTCTCCTCCCACTTCATTGGCCACTAAACCATTCCCTTGGGTATATTATTTAATTATCAAGTAAAGTGTAATTTTACGAAAAAGGAAAAAGCTCCCATATGCAAAAGGAAACAACCTCTTGTAGAAATGCAGGGTAAGGCTGCGTATAATAGACCCTTGTGGTTCCGGCCCTTCCCCGGACCCCGCGCATAACGGGAGCTTAGTGCACCGGGCTGCCTTTTTTAATGCCAAAGGAAGTAAAAAATAGAGAATCTATATAAAGATGTGATTATTTAGGAAAGACACCAATCTTCTTCTATAAAACAAGGAATCTCATTGGTATACCAAAAACACATTAAAAACAAGAGGCTATTCCTTAAACGTACCAAGCAAGCTTTGTCCTTTAAGAGCTCTGCTCTTTCTCTCTCCATGTTACCCATATAAGTGCTAATAGAGCAACATTCCATGCCCCGTGTTAGACCCAACTAACTAGAACCAGCCTTCACATTATCCAGCACGGTTCATTGTATCTCGAACCATCTTAATACTCTACCACTAACGTAATGCTACCTGGCAATGCAGTAGGATATGATCCATGTCATCTCCAGAATCTTTGCACATGAAATACCAACTGACATGTGATTCTCCTCTTCTTCAAATTTTCGGTTCTCAAAATCGCTCTTTTAGCCACCAACCATTCAAAAAAAGCGCACATTTCTTGGAGTCCTTGGGATCCAAACTGGAAAACGAGGGAAACCCAACTTTTGTCTAGCAAGAAACTTACAATAGTAGCTCTTTACGGATATCCGACTCTAACCTTTGACCACCCCCTAACTCCGACCTCCAGTAATCTTGGTTGTCTAGCAGTAAAGTCTTTTTATAGAGCATTTCAAGTAGATTTTCAACATTTGTCGTCTTTCCATCTTAGAAGGTTCCTTTTTAATCTAAGATCCCAAATACACTTCCCTCATGTTATATCCAGACTTGTTGGACTGTCATCTGTAGATGGCATGAATCTCTACAGATGTTTGGAAAAATGATCCTCAGCCTGTTGTCCCTGGACTACCTGTCCCCTAAAAGTCCTGTTTCTCTCTTACCTTAAATGAGATACAACCACTAAATATATGTTTTCTTAATATTCCTTAAAAAGGCCGCACTCAAAAGGAACAATGATGTTTTTGGCTATCCACCTCCTTTCCATGGTGTCATATTTCTGTGCTACCACCTTCCAAATGCATGCTCCTCTGCAGTGTTGAAGTGTCACATATTCTATATGCAGATGACACGCTGATTATGTGAGGCTGATGAAGACCTATTGCTGCATCTGAAAGCTATCTGTCTAACCTTTTATTGATGAAGTAAGGTGTTGTATTGCTGGTGTGTTGTATTGCTGGCATCAGGAAGATGCAATAAGTACAAAAGAAGGGATGTTAGCTCCAGTACATCATGTGCTATTCTAATCATAGGGAGCTAACCACAAAAAAATGGGCCATCAGGCTAGGCTCATTGAGCCAATTAAGTCTAGAAAGGGAATAACATTATTTACAGGGGAGGTATTACTCCAACTAAAAAGATACACTAGACATCTAGCTTTCAAAAAGTGAATAGGAGTTGAAATGCTATCAAAACATCTTCGATTCCTTTCTGTCCAAAGACACCAAAATATGCAACCAGGGACCATTTTCCAGATACTTTTGATGGCCTTGCTGACTTTCCAAAAGCTCCAGCTTTCAACTGCTTCCTTAATGTTCTGAGGTATTGTCCAGCTGATACCAAAAATTGAGAAGAACATGTGCCAAAGATCAGTAGCCACTGTGCAATGCAAAAATAAGTGATTGATTGATTTTGAGTTTAGCTTACACATGTGGCATCTATTCACAATCTGGAAGCTCCTCCTACAGAGATTGTCTTGTGTCAAAATAGCACCTTTAAGAGTAGTCCATACAAAACAGCTGACCTTTGTAGGCAGTTTGGTTTTCCGGATTAGCTTCCAAGGCCACATGTCAATAACTTCATTCAAAGCACAAAGTTTATTGTAACCTGCCTTCACTGTATATGCCCCTTCCTTAGAAGTGCTCCATCTTAGCTTATCTGTGTGCTGGATACTCGTTGTACAATTTGCTAACTTTCCAAGTAGATCAAGCACTTCGTCTATCTCCCAGTCTTGGATGTTTCTCCTGAAAAGGACCTCCCAAGTGTTGTTGGATCTATTCTGTGCAACTGTTGAGTTAGGATCAGTAGCTAGGTGGAAAAGAGTGGAGTAGGTTTCTTGAAGTGTGAAGTTCCCTAGCCACTTATCCTTGCAAAATTTCACATGTGCTCCATTACCAACTTTGAAGGATACTTCTTGTTGGAAGACTTCCTTTAGGCTGTTAATGTGCTTCCAGGGCCCAACCCCATGAGGAGCTCTTGTGGTTCTGGTACTCCAATTATTCAGGTGACCATATTTGGCTTTCACTGTTTCTTTCCATAAGCTTGTGCCTTCTTGCCCATATATCTAATGCCACTTCATTAGCAAACTCTTGTTGTGTTTTGAAAGATCTCTAATGCCCAGACCACCTAGTGACTTTGGTTGAGTTACAGTTGCCCACTTCACCAAATGGAATTTGTGACCTTCACTGTTACCTTTCCATAAAAAGGATCTTCTCAATTTGTCCAGCTGCTTTTGGACTTTACTTGGCATAGGGAAGAGGGACATGATGTAGGTTGGTATGCTGTCCAAGACACTATTGATCAGAGTCACCCTTCCACCCATTGAGAGATATTGCATCTGCCAAGTTGCTAACCTTTTCTCCACTTTCTCAATCACACCATTCCACACCTCCACTGACTTATGTTTTGCTCCCAAGGGTAGTCCAAGGTAGGTAGTAGGAAATGAGCCAATGCCACAACTCATTATACCTACCGGCTCATCTAAGTCAGGTACCACATTGACAGGATATATCATACGTAGACCTGAAATAGATTCAAAAATAAGAAGGGTTAGATTAAGGTACTGCAGCTGCAGTCTCTCAGCCCCACAGAAGATTAGTGTGTCATCTGCGTATAGCAGATGGGAGATTGAGATTGAAATCCCTGAGTTGTTGCTTATCTTGAACCCTTCAATCCATTCCAATTGCCTTGCTTTATCAAGCATTTTGCTCAAACCTTCCATTGCTATGATGAAGAGAAAAGGTGAGAGAGGGTCTCCCTGTCTAATCCCTTTCTGAGGGGAGAAAAAGCCAACTGGAGATCTGTTGATGAGGACCGAGTATTTGACAGTGGTTAGACTGAACTTGATCCACCTTATCCATCTTTCACCAAATCCCATTCCCCTTAGAGTAGACAGAAGATAGGACCAGTTGACTTGATCAAATGCCTTCTCTATGTCTAGTTTACATAGAATTCCAGGGACTCCACTTTTAAGTCTCTCATCTAGCAGTTCATTTGCAATAAGTGATGCATCAGTTATCTGCCTATCTTTTAGGAATGCATTCTGTTCCCCTGAGATTAGCTTCCCCATCACTGTCTTCATTCTTTCTGCAGAAGTTTAGCCACTATCTTATACACATTTCCAATAAGGCTTATTGGTCTAAAATCCTTGAGCTCTACTGCACCTTTTTTCTTGGGGACCAGTGCAATGAAGGAGGCATTGCTGGACTTTACCATATGACAGTTATGGTGGAAATAGTTGATTGCTGCCATGATGTTCGGCTTGATAAATTCTCAAGTTTTTTGGTAAAAAGCCATTGTGTAGCCATCGGGCCCTAGGGCTTTATCTGGTGCACAAGAATTGATGGCTGCCATCACTTCTTCTTCTTCAAAAGCTCTTTCCAACCATACTTCTTCCTCCATCGAGATCCTGGCTAAGTTTTCAAAGTTGACACTAGGCCTCCATTGCTCACTCTCTGAATATAACCCCCGATAAAAGCTTAGGATTTCAGTTTTGATGGCTTCTTGGTCCTCAGTAATTTCCTCCCCTATCTTCAATCTGTTAATATAATTGTTCCTTCTGTGGGAGTTAGCCATTTTTTGAAAGAACTTAGTGTTTCTATCACCTGCTTTAAGCCATAGACATCTTGATTTTTGTCTCCATGAGACCTCCTCAACCTTTGCTATTTTCTGTAACTCCACTATTATCTGCATTAGTTTCTCCTTTTCAACCTGTGTTTGGGCCCTGTTCTCTGTTGTTTGCTCCAGCATTGCTAGCTCCTCCAGTAGTTTAGTCTTTTGTGTTTCCAGTCTGCCACACTCCTCTCTGTTCCAATTAGTGATGTCTGCCTTGAGCCTTCTCAGTTTCTGCACAAGTATAAAATCTGGGTTGCCTCCTATCACATAGCTCTGCCACCAGTTTTTAACCTTATCAATGAAACCCTCTGCCTGTAGCCACATATTTTCGAACTTGAAATAAGAGGGGGTGCACGAGGCTGTGTCGAGTTGTGCTGGTGATAAGGCCCCCGGGCCACCATCAATGGGGAGTTGATGGAAGCCATTGAATACTTCCATGCGAATGGTGTTTTCGAGAGAAGTATCAATGCTTCCTTTATTACTATTGTGCCTAAGAAAGAAGGTGCATCTTGTATCAGAGACTACAAGCCTATTAGTCTCGTGGGGAGCATTTACAAGATTATTTCTAAAGTGCTTTCCAATAGACTTAAGAAGGTTCTTGACATGACTGTTTCGTCCTCCCAGAATGCGTTTGTGGAAGGTAGGCATATCCTGGATGCTGCCTTGGTGGCAAATGAACTTGTAGACTCCAGAAGGAAAAATAGAGAACCCGGCTTACTATGCAAGTTGGACCTTGAGAAGGCTTTCGACCATGTCAATTGGGAGTTCCTGGACTTCATTATGATGCAGATGGGGTTTGGGGAAAGATGGAGGGGATGGATCAAGTTCTGCATTTCCTCAGTCAGATTCTCTGTCCTGGTTAATGGTAGCCCGTGTGGTTTCTTTGGCAGTTCCAGGGGTCTCAGGCAAGGTGACCCCCTATCCCCATGTTATTCATTCTAGTGATGGATGCTCTGAGCAAAATGATGTATCGTGCGGCGGACAGAGGTTTTTTGAGAGGATTCTCAGCTCCGATTGGGGTGCTCAGTGCCCGAAGAGTCTCACATTTGCTTTTTGCGGATGACACACTGGTTTTCTATGATGCCGATATAGATCAGTTGACCTACCTGAAGCAGGTCCTGTAGTGGTTTCAGTTAGTATTAGGACTCAAAATCAACATCGGCAAGTGTGAGATTTTCCCGGTAGGTGAGGTTACTAATATTGATGCCTTGTCTTGTGTTCTCAGATGCAATGTGGGCTCCCTTCCCATTACTTACCTGGGCCTCCCTTTGGGCGCTTCATATAAGGATACTACGGTTTGGAATCTAGTGATCAAGCGGGTTGAAAAAAGATTAGCAGGGTGGCAGAAACGGTATTTGTCAAAAGGAGGTAAGGAGGTGCTTATCAAAAACACTTTATCGAGTATGCCCACCTATTACTTATCCCTGTTGCAAGCACCGGTGAGCATCACAGAAAAACTGGAGCGACTTCAAAGGAACTTTCTATGGGATGCGGCAGATGGAACTAGAAAGTTTCATCTATTGAATTGGCAGACAGTCACTTCCCCAAAGAAGTGGAGTTGACTTGGAGTGAAAGATCTTAGGGTATTTAACAGAGCTTTAATGGGAAAGTGGCTGTGGAGATTCGAGGTAGAAGAGCATGCTCTATGGAGTGAGGTCATAGTAGAAAAGTACGATTCAACGGGAGGGGGTTGGAGGACCAAGGCGATCACAACGCCTTTCGGGTGTGGCTTGTGGAGGAGCATCATGAAAAATTGGGAAGCATTCAGTGGCAACATCACTTACAGGGTGCGAGATGGAAGGAGAATCAGCTTTTAAAATCATAGGTGGTGTGGAGAGGATACTCTGAGGGTCTCCTTCCCCCACGTCTTCAGAGTTTCAAACCAGAAGAACTGATGGTCCAACAGATTCGCAAGGAGTATGAAGGGGGTAGTATGGGACCTCTCATTCAGAAGGAACATGCAACATTGGGAGATTGCGGAGCTCCAAGTTTTGTTGGCACTGCTATACGGGCAAGACAGGCTCCAGCCATCCTGCGACTCTTGGAGATGGGGCTTGCGTGGCGATGGTTTGTTCACCGTAAAGTCCTTTTACCAGAGTATGTTGGTGAGAGAGGAGACCACTTTTCCATACTCCTCGATCTGGATTCCTTGGGCGCCCACGAAGGTGTGCTTTTTTGCATGGCTAGCGGCGAGGAGAGTGATCTTGACTGCTGAAAATCTCCGAAAGAGAGAAATTACACTTGTTAGTTGGTGCTACATGTGTAAAATCTCAGGGGAAGAAGTTGATCACCTTATGTTGCATTGTCCTGTGTCCTCTGCTTTGTGGAGGGCAATCCTGAATCTTTTTGGTGTTCAATGGATGATGCCTAGCACTGTAAAGGAAATGTTATATAGTTGGGGCGGTTTTTGTAGAAGAAGAAAGCAAAAGGCGTGGTAGTTCGCCCCATTAGCTCTCATGTGGGTAGTATGGGGGGAGAGAAATAGGAAAGCTTTTGAGGAGATTGAATCTCCTTTTTCACATCTTATGAATAGTCTTTTATCTTTGGTCGCTTTTTTGTGCACTCATTTAGCCCATACTTGTATAGAAGATTGAGCGTCTTTTGTAGAGAATCATGTTCTGATGTAAATTCTCTACGTCTTTGGTATACTTCGTGTATACGTGAGTTCACTCCCTTTTGATTAATACAATTTACCTTATCAATAAAAAAGGGGGGTGGCTTCCCAGTCACCACACTCAAGGAGTAGGGGCCTATGATCAGAGATCACTCTTGGGAGGGCTAGCTGCTTGATAGCTTTGAAACTGTCGCACCATTCAGGGGAAATTAAGAACCTGTCTATTCTCGAAACTTGCAATGAGTCTTCACCTCTGAACCAGGTATAATAAGCTCCTTGTAGAGGCAAGTCTATAATTCCTAGGTCTTGGATGATGTCTGAGAAGGACACCATGGCCCTGGACCTTCTAACACAATTGTATCTTTCATTTTCATACCTACAAACATTGAAATCACCCCCTATAACCCATTGCTCATTTCAGAGAGATCTGATTGCTGCAAGTTCTAACCATAGTTCCTCTCTTTCAGGATTTGTGTGTGGCCCGTACACTCCTGTAAAACACCATCTGAACTGTTCATGCAAGCTTTCTAACATGCGAGAAAGAGTTTACTAACCTTGATGAGTATCCCTGTTTGCCCATTGCCTTTTGTCCCATAAGATGATAATACCTCCACTGTTCCCTACAGATTTCAACTCTGCCCACTCTACCCAACGATTGCCCCATATTTGTCTGATCCATGATGCTGGGAATTCTTCTATTTTTGTTTCTTGTAAACAAACAATATCTGGCTTCCACTTCTTAATCAGTGATGAAGTTGTAGTCCTTTTATCTGCTTCATTCAATCCCCGCACGTTCCAGCTTAATATTTTAACATTCATCCAGAAAAAGCTTTGTAAAACCTGTCCATATCCCCTTTCCTTTTACCCTCGTAATTTAGGCCCCATTTTAGTCTTTCCAGTTCTGTTTCTTGCTTCTTCTTACCCTTTTTTTTTTTTCTCCGGAAGGTGACTTTTGTTTCTGCAACTGCATTTGCCTCTTTTGATCCATCCGGAGGATGATGCCCATAATCTCATGCTCAAACCCTTCTACGTTAACCCCAAAAGCCTTGCATGCCTTTAACATCACAACCTTTGTCCATCTTGTATGCTTGTAGATATTTGGGGTATCGATTACTTGCATGTTTGAAGAGCCTTGTTCATACCATGGGAGGGTAAGTGTGTCGCAAGAAGAGAGCTCGACATCTGAACTGTCTACAGCTTCAGTTGGTTGTGGCATTTTCCTGCAAATATTTTGCAGAACCTTTTCTCCTTCATCATCTGCCTCTGAGTCGCAGTGCGTCATTGAAGAAGGTTTAACACTGGGCCCTTCTGAGAAGGAGGCTTCTAGTTCTATCATTAGTGGGTCAAAATAATTTACAGAGATGTAGGGGTTGGGATTCAAAACACATGGGTCAATTTTAGGCCCAGTTGCTCTCCAGATTTGCTTTTGCTTTGTTAATTTTCCCCTCTGTGCATGCTTGCCTTTTAGGCCCTTTTTGTAATATTCACGGTCCACTAAGAGGCCCAAATTTTGAGTCCTCTCTTTGACCCCACCGTTTGATTTAATGTGCCTCCAACTGGCATCCTGTACGTATGCCCCGAGTTTGAGGCAGCCACGTCAGCCTCTTTTGAATTAAAGATGATGGGTCTATTTTGGTTAAAGACTACTGGGTTGTTCGTTGGTTCCTTCGCTTGACTCGATTAGGGCTTATCAGAGACTGCCGCCTTCTCTACTCTGACGGCGACTGAAACCTCGCCGAAAATTGCAGATTTTGTGAGTACGTCCTCCAAAACTGAAATCTTGTAGCTCAAGTTGCCTATTTTTAACTAGACGATCCCTGGGTAACTCATCTCTTTTTCTTTTACACAGATTCTGGCCCAGAACATATGTGCCCTGTTTTTCATGTCCTCATCGGTGCCTATGAATCCTCCGAACTTATCTCTTATGAAACTGAAGGTTTTTGATGTCCAGCCATGCAGAGGGATTCCAAAGGCTTTGATCCACTTCTGTCCCATTACACCTTTGGTTGAAGATGACCCAGATTCCGGCAACCACCACTCAAGAGTAAGTGTCTACCATTCCAGAACCAATCCCCTGCTTTTACCCTAGCTGCTTCCTGTCTAGATGGTAGTTCGAAGAGGAACAAATTATGGGCCATCGGAGTGACCATGAGACCTGCTGTTACTTTCCACCTTGTGATAAACCATTTTTGGATGACTTCAGCTTTGGGGCTTTGATTGAAAGGGTCGTTGAAGCAACCAATCAGGCACTTGGATAGAAACTGGGAGCTTTCATCGGCAGCAGCAACATCTCCAGTAGCAGCCACTACATCTTCTTGCTCGTTGACTTGTGTGGTGAATCTTTGCAGCCACTAGAAAGGATCTCTTTTGCACATCTGCAAACTTTTTGAACTTGTAGTTGGCAGGCTTCCCCAAAAATTGTAATATTCTTCCTGCTATATCTCCCCACCCCCTGTTGTAGTCGTTTTCTGGTATTATGATTGCAAATTTCCTGTCTCCAACCCAAGTTTCAATTCTGATGAATCTGCCATAGACATTGTAATTTTGATACCCCCTGTATAAATAGGTTTGTATCTTTCTCCCCCACCTTTTGTAAAGATTCCCGGCGCCCCGTGAAGCTTGGTACATTTGCTCACATACCCATCTGATGTTGTCCTCATCAATCTTAATTTTACTTGTAAATCTACTGCCCCTTTCGATCCATAAGAACCACCTTTCATTGTCTTCACTGATGTCGATAAGCTCATAGGACTTGTCACCTGAAATAAAGAAAAGCTTTTCCCCCATGTTATGCGAAGGAGGAAATTCACCGGAAAAGGAGTGAAATTCCACCGGAAGGGTGCCGGAAGGTGAATGAAAAAGTAGGCACATTTCCCAAGTCAGAGATATTTCTTAATGTGACCACTTCAAGAGTTTATTTTGGCGATTATCGGTAGGCAGTCATTTGCCACATCTAACCTTTGAAGCTATAGCTGGGTTACATATTTTTGACTAGGAGCTGGGTTACATGTAATGCACAAGCTATATCTGTCAATTTTGACCATGTTATACACATGCTAGCAGATGTCTTTGGCTACAAAATTGGATGCTTTCCTACCGCATATTTGGGGTATACCCTTGGGTGCTAAAGGAACGGATGTTAATATATGACAAATGTGATTGAAAATGTGAAAAGAAATTGGCACCCTGGAAGAATTTGTATATATCCTTTGGAGGGTGATTAACATTAATAAATAACGTGTTGGATGAGATTCCTACTCATATATGTGTTTATTTCCCATGCCTCAAAAGTGGAAAGGCAATTTGGACATGTTGAGAAGCAATTTCTTGTGGGAAGGATGTCAAGACAACGGAGAATTCATTTGATCAAGTTGGGTACAGTTTGCTGGGATAAGAAATTTGGAGACTTGGACTCAAAGATTTTAGAACTTCAAAACAAAAGCCTGCTGATGAAATGGCACCGGAGGTTCAATGATGACAAAAATGATTTGTGGAAGAATCTTGTTATTGTTAAATATAGGAAGACCGAAGAGTGGTGCACTGATAGTGCAAATGGTGTATATGGAGTTTCTATGTGGAAATATACTAGAAAGCTATGGGATGATTCTTTGATAATGTTTAGTAAAAAGTTAGAAATAGCAAGAGAGTTAAAATGTGGCCGAGAAGTGCTTTGGTGATACTCCTCTACGTGAGCAATTACCTGACCATATGTAATTACCCACAAGAATTGCACTATTGTTGACTGCTATTCTTCTGGTTTATTGATATTATATTGAGAAAAAATCTACCTTATAAAAAATAATATTGAGAAGAAATCTCAATGATTGGGAGTTTGAGCATGTAAAGGAACTAATTTAAAGTTTGAAACTGTAAGGATTGATGAACATATAGCAAATTCTGTACTCTGGAAGGGCAAGACATTTTCTGTCAGGGCATGCTACTGTTGAGTTGTGTCCTACATCAGTGGGTAATGGGTGTCTTGGTCTCCTTATATAGTCTTGGCCAATCCTCACCTCACAAGCTAGTTTTTGGGGCTGGGTTAGGCCCAAGGTCCATTCTTATCATGGTATCAAAGCTAGGCCCATCCTAATTTATTGTACCGATGTTGGGCCCCCATTTATATTGACCACGCTCTAGTTGCAGGCCTGGGCATGGGGGGGGGATTGCTGAGTTGTGTCCCACATCGGTGGGTAATGGGTGTCTTGGTCTCCTTATATGGTATTGGGCAATTCTCACCTCATAAGCTAGCTTTTGGGGTTAAGTTAGGCCCAAGGTCCATTCTTATCAACAAAACTCTTTTGCTAAAAATTGGAGGAAGCCATGTAAATTAGCCATGGAGGATAATTTGAATGACTGTCGCAGCCCCAGGTTGCCTCTTCACCTGGACTGCAAATCATGGTGCCTATCTCACTCATGAAAACCTACAAAATAGGGGCTTTACTATATGCAGTATTTTGTGAAGGAGGCTGAATCTGTTGATCACTTACTGTTCCATTGCATTTTCATCAAGCAGATTTGGTCTATGTTTATTTCTGAGAATAAATTGTCATGCAGAAGCACAATACATGCCTTAAATAGCTGGTATAATAAGACTTTAGTGATGGGAAGCAGATTCTACTGGAATGCAGTGTCTAGTTGTATTTTTCTGGAACACCTGGTTAGAGAGAAATGGTTCCCCGGAAAAAAAGAATTCATTTCTCATTTAGAGTCTAGGTGTTCAAATATTCTCTATTTGTGGTGTAAGAAAGATGTAACTGATTTTGCTTCACTATTTTGTTAGTTAGTTAGTTGTTATGTAAATAAGCGTAGTCTTACATGGAATAGGAGTAGCGTAGGTATTGTATATTGTTATAATAGGGGTACTTGTATTATAGTTAGGGGACATCAATAACATAATATTTTCCAGTGTATTATTTCTCACGATCTGATATATTCCTTCAATATTTAGGAGGAAAAGCTCATTCCTTCTGTACTCTCTCTTCTTGTTACTCATTAATAAAATCTCTACATTTTCTTATAAAAAAAAGAACTTTTTTTTGCTAAGGTGTTGTTACAATAAAACCTTTGAACTTTCAAACAGCTGAAGTTCTTTATAATTATCAAACGCTTGCAGAATTTAACTACTCTATTTTACTGAATAATGATGTTTAAGTAATGGCAAAAACAATGAGATAGGTGCTTTGATGATTTTATAGCAAGACTTTGCTGATTTTATTTCTTATCAGGTATCAGATGGATCTTTGTAAAAAAGCATTAGAGGAGAATGTTGTTGTATATCTGGGAACGGGCTGTGGGAAAACTCATATTGCCGTCTTGCTTATCTATGAGATGGGACAGCTGATAAGGAAACCCCAGAAGAGCATTTGCGTGTTTCTTGCTCCCACTGTGGCGTTGGTGCAACAGGTTTCCTTATTTTTTATTTTTTTTTTGGCTTTTGCTCAAACTTTTAAATTTTATGATATCAAAGATGAAAACTAATTTACATGAAATCAGATGGCTGAAATATCAAATATCTTCCTTGCTATTGAGGTGGTATATGAGAGCTTTAAGCATGTTTCCGCCAGCTATTTTACACAATTCCCTTTTTGTCTTTTCTCCTTTCAATTGAGTCTCTTTTTTGATAAAGCAATAATTTTGTTGATTCATGGGGACACTAAAATAGAAGTGACAATTTTATTCTCTTATGTCACCGGCCCAATCAAAGCCCTTCTTTTGGGTGACCACTTTGATGCCGTTGCGCTTTCTGCTGCTTCAAAGGCACCACATATCTTTGCGGCTACTGTTCTGATGGCATCGCTCCTTTTGTCCAGTGGCTGTTCCAGCTTTGTATTCATCATATTAATGAGTTTTCAACTTATCTCTTTACTTGTCGTATTTGTCCATCGAAATTTTTATTGATTTTGTGGCTAGTATGTAAGCAATATTCTTCGCATATATGACGAAAGGAATTTTATTAAATAATCGAAGACTAATTGTTTCAGTCTAGACAAAATAATTAAGTATATAGAGTTTTTCGATTTTGCTGAAAATTGGTCTATGATTAGCATGAAAAGGCCTATAGTCTTACATCTCGTAGAGAACAAGAAAGCGCTCTTCAATTCAGAATGTCATTTGTTATGTTTAACTAATTTTCTCTTCGTTAGAATCTTATTACTCCTATTAAACCCATTCCGTTTTCTGAGTGTACTCTTACAACTTGGGGCAGCGTGGGGAATTAAAAAGTGTGTCTGAAACTTGATAAAGCATGGGCATAAAAGTTATTTTCTTTTTCATGTGCTTTTGAAATTGGAATAGCAAGCCAAGGTCATAGAAGACTCTGTCGACTTCAAAGTTGGGACATACTGCGGGAAATCCAAGCATTTGAAGAGCCACGAAGACTGGGAAAAAGAAATGGAACAGTATGAGGTAAGTCTGCATGACCTTTTTTTGTTAGTGATGGGCATCGTCTCCTGAATGTTATTTGTCTGAGACAGAACCTTGGGCATTCTTGGTATGCAAACTTCCAATTACAGATTTTAATGCAAATATTCTTTGAAACTTGAATAACTGATGTTAGGGATAAAAATAACCTGAATTACTGATTTCAACTAAATTAATGTATTCTTATCTTGTCCAATTACAATTGAAATCTTACATAATTTTCTGAGCCTTTTTGAAGATAGTGGATGATGCTTATGTGCTT
Source organism: Nicotiana tabacum (assembly GCF_000715075.1). Taxonomy (NCBI): domain Eukaryota; kingdom Viridiplantae; phylum Streptophyta; class Magnoliopsida; order Solanales; family Solanaceae; genus Nicotiana; species Nicotiana tabacum. Next base: position 11,276,081 of record NC_134097.1, on the reverse strand, counting down.
GAGAAAGGGAGATTCTGAGAAGAGCCACAAGTACGGGTTGGAATTCCTGTGTTACATGGGTTATTTCGAGGGTGTCACGGATACTTTGAAAGAAATAGAAAGTCTACACATTTTGGATTTTTTTTTGTTTACAGCACTTAGCTTAGTGTCATTGTACATCTATACATGACATAGATGGTTTGATGGAGTTTGTTGGATCCTTTCACTTTTTGGTAGGGACCTACAATTTTTTGTTCTCTCTTTCGTAAATGTTGACGTCAACACTTGCTTGTTTTGTTTTATTAATTTAAATTATCCTTTATAGTCACTAAGAATAAAAAAAGGAATCAACATGGTTTCTGTTAACTATATGTAGTAGATTGACTGAACCATGTTATGTGTTATATACTGTGGTCTTCTCATCTTAGGCCCTTTTTTGGACTGTGCATGAGTGTGGATATTGGTGATGACTGACTGTTATACTGTAAATTATTTTTTTGTTGACACTATGTGAATGTTTTGACCAACAAATTTGCACTTTGTTTGTTCAGGTCCTTGTTATGACCCCTCAAATACTATTACATAATCTTTCCCACTGCTATATCAGGATTGAATTTATTGCTCTTCTGATCTTTGATGAGTGCCACTATGCACAAGTTGAGAGTGATCATCCTTATGCTGAGATTATGAAGGTAATTAGCTGAGCTGGTGTTATACGCTGGGAAACATGCTTTGTTTTGTATGTAGTAGCCTTCTTATTCATGTATATTATTTTTAACAGATATTTTACAAACCTGATGTAGTAAAACTGCCCCGTATATTTGGCATGACTGCATCTCCAATATCAGGAAAAGGTAATATATTGTGCTGTACTCTTCATGCGTATTGTTGCTTTTTTGGGATGGATTCACCCGGTGACAATATGTTGTAACTTTCTCCAACTAGCTGGATCCAATCAGATAGCTCATCAGTAATTTCATATGTTACCTTCGTGTTTTAAACTTGACAATTTTCGAGCAACTTGCCTAATATTAATAAATAAGGGGAAGAGGCCCAACGTTTTATATTAGTATAAGGAAGGCGCTAGCTAGTGCCAGCAATTTCCGTGCACAGATATAGATTCATTCTTCGTACCTGGTCCAGCCTCACAACCCTTCACGTTTTTTATAATGTAAATATAGTTATTAATCTAGGGAAAATTGACAAATAGTACTTCACAGTGCTTGTAAGATGCTTAGGGATTGTCATGGAATGTAACTGTTATGAGATTCAACACAGTAATTTTCGGCAGAATGATATAATGTCACATGGGATTGACATGGAACTGACACTTGAGGTTACTTGATAATTTGTGTCTCTTTCTTGGGTTTCCAGGGGTCAATTCTCTGGACAACTTCTTACTTGTTACAAACGAAAAAGTTTTTCCATCTTGTGAGATCTGTAAATCTTTAATTATTACTTCGAAATGATGAATTTATCCCCGTCTCCTATCCATGTAAAATTGGTCAAACTGATTGAAAACTGACTGGAGAAGCAGAGGAATTGTTGTTATGATATTTCTTTGTCTATGTTAATGATCAAACATCATTGGCTGTCTAATATAGCCTTGTATGACTGGGAAAATGTCCCTGCGCACCCTTTTTACCTCCTTTTTCTTTAAGTGTCTCTCATCTGCATATGTGGAATTTTACCTCCTTATGCATGACAATATATGTATCTTCGTTACGTAGTTGATTCTTCTAGAGAAAGTCATGACCTGTATGAATTCTATTTAGAAATTGGACCAACAGAAGTTACAGGAGTATTATCAGAAAATAAATCTGAAAATGCCTTCAAGTTATCTGATTTTTGGACTTATAAAAAAAACTAATCTGAACAACCTCTCTGCCTTCTTGAAGGTAAGGGTAAGGTCTGCGTACATACTACCGTCCCCAGACCCACTTGTGGGATTACACTGGGTCTATTGTAGTTGTATTAAAAAACTCATCTGATCTCTGGGGTCTGTGCCTTTTTGGAAAGAAATCTGCTTGCCATGACATGCATTGGTCAATTGCTGTGACAGATTGATAGTTCTTGCTATCTTATCTTTGCTTTCAATACTAATCATTCTGCCAGGCGAAACTGATGTATCTTTCCTTTAAGCTACATTTGTTTTTGGATGCTCCTCAACTCTCAGATATTATGTTGTCTTCTTACTATTGCAGGTGCTACTGTTGAAGGCCTTGAGACCTTACTTCGCTCTAAGGTGCTACTATTGTACACATAAGCCTTTTTTTCCATCATCAATAAATTATTTTTCTAAAGAAAAAAAGAAAAAAAAAAAAGGATGACTATAAAAGATTACAGTTTCCTCACATCATTATTATGGGAACAATAAAGTCCAAAAACAGTTACTTGTGAAGGATGGGTTTCTGTCATTTGGTTTATTAGTTCTTGGAGTTGTTAAGAACTGTCATAAGATTGCGACTCCAATTTCCTAGATATCATTTTGTATCCTGGGTCTCTTGCTGTGGGTGTTTCATTGTTAGGTAACAAATGACTAGCTTGGCGGCATTTTACCTGTCTGGGCTGAGCTGGACTGCTAACCTTGGTTCATACCCATACTGTTGTAGAAGCGTAGAAGGAAATAGGAACATTAATATTTCTATATTTAATTTCTGTCTATGTATGATCACAGGTGTATTCTGTTGAAGACAAGGATGAACTGGAACAGTTTGTTGCATCACCTAAGGTGAATGTATACTACTATGGTCCTGGCACCGCGTGCCTAACTAAAGCTTACTTTCAGAAGCTTGAAGAGATTAAAAGCCAGGTATTATCTGGTCAGTAATTGAGATGGCTATTTTCTAATTAGTCTTCGACTAAATACTCCCTGGTGTTCTCATGATTTGACAGTGTGTGATGGTGCTTCACAAGAAAGCAGCTGATCATAGCACTCTCAGGAACACAAAAAAGATGCTCAAGAGACTGCATGGACATCTAATTTTTTCTCTGGAAAACCTAGGTGTCTTTGGGGCATTACAGGTTTTGTTGCACTTCTTCTTGTTTGTCCCCTAATCCGTTTTCACAAGCCCTGATCTTTCATGACTCTTAGGTTATCAGATATTTTATTGCTCACATTTAATATTTTATTCGTGTTAAATGGGGGATGCGAAAATTTTACTCCAATATATGTTCAGTTCTCTTGCGGATGCAAGGTATTTTCCTGCTGCATTTTTGAGCTTTCTTCTATTTATCTCTTTATCACTTCTCTCCATTGGATTAACAACCTATCTTATAGTACGCACATTCCATTGTCTCAAACATTACGAATTCTATGGGCTGAAGCTTCATAAGAAGTAGAGATAGGGGGAAATGGCAAAACCGAAATTGAAAGATTAGTGAAGTAAAGTTATCTGAAGCACTACCAGGAGATCTAATTGTTAGGATTTTGCCCTGAATTTCTATTCTATTAGGACTCTCTTTCTTGAAGGAAAGGAAAAAGACTCCTAAAAGGGTTAAATCTCTTTCATATGCCTTATCGTTTTCTTGGAGGAGAAATTTTGTACTTCTATAAATTGACGTTTTCTTCTCGTAACAAGGACAACAACATAGCGTCCACAATATAGTCTTTTAGGGAGTTTTGTTTAGGGGGTAGAATTTATTCTTTCTATAAGTTTTTTTTATATTAATAGATTGATGTAGGTCTGTTCCTTGAGCCAAGGGTCTATCGGAAACAACCTCTCTATCTCTATGAGGTAGGGGTAAGGTATGCGTACACACTACCCTCCCCAGATCCCATTTATGAGATCAAACTGGGTTTGTTGTTGTTGTTGTTGTGTTCCCAATTATATTAGAAAAAAATTAGCAGGGGAAGACCTGCCCCGCCTTGCCGTCACCTCCAACAAGCAAACTTTATAAATGGTCTTTTTACTTGAGTATCATTTAGAATTTCATTAAAAAGGAGAAACTTGCGTACCATATGGAACCCATGATTTAGGATCAAGACCTGACCAGACTCCTAGCTCTCTTCTAAAACAAGAGAGTGCAGACTGGTTTGAAAAGCTAGTGCAGACTGGTTTGAAAAGCTTGTGCAGTTTAATCGACTCTCTTGACCTGGCATAGAGTTTTTGGCAGAGTTGCAGCCATCAATGGAACAGTAAAAGAAGGAATAGAAAACTAAGCTAAAAAGGAATAAAATTAGGGTAAGAGAATAATTCTTTGATTGATGACCAAATCTGCAGAGGTACAGGAATATATACTCCACTCTCACTAAAAGACAAAACTAGCTAACCAACTCTATAGGACCAAAAGTAATGCTAAAGGCTAATTACATGGGTCCAATTGTAAACACACAAAAGTATTAAATAAACTATAAGAAGGACTAAAGTGTCACACCCTCAAAACTATAAACTCCAGTCTTTTAACTAATCCTAACGGCTAGTTACAACTCCGCAAGCTCACTGTACAACTCTCTAAGCTTCTTCTTTTTGACTGCATATCAGTTCTCCCCTGTTGAAATCTTCCTTGTCCTCAAGGAAGGAAAGATGGAAAGCGTATCTTTAGAGCTGAATAGTCCTCCCATGTTGCCAATTCTGATGGTAACTCCTTCCATTTAACCAACACATGTGCCACTGCCTTGTTTCCCTTTTGAATCAGTCTTCTATCCATTATTTTCTCTGGTTGTGGGCAATAAGGGCTAGACAACTCGATGACAGGAGGGTGTGTTATAGTAGGGGGTAACTCATGACAGATCTTAAGCTGGGAAACATGAAAGGTTGGGTGCAACAAGAGCTGGGCAGGAAGGGACAACTTGTATGCCACTGGTCCTATCTTCTGTAACACCTGGTAAGGGCCATAGTACCTTGCTGATAACTTAGTAAAGTGCCTGCCTGACATGGATAGTTGCCTGTATGGTTGGATTTTGAGGTAAACCCAATCTCCCTCCTTGAATTGTCTGTCGGATCTATGTTTGTTGGCTTGTTCTTCCATACTCTGTTGGGCTCTTTTGAGGTGATACTTCAGCAATTGTGTCTTGAATTCTCTAGTCAATAGGCTTCTGTCCACTTCCTCTACTTGAGAATCTCCAGCCATGTAGGGTAAATGTAGCGGGGTGGTTGTCCATACAGAGCTTCATATGGTGTGCTCTGTATAGAAGTGTGGAAGGTTGTATTGTCCCACCACTCTGCAGAGGCTAAGAATTGGGACCATGATTGTGAGTCTGAGCAGAAGCACCTTAGGTAGGTCTCTAGGCACCTGTTCACTACCTCTGTCTGTCCATCTGTTTGAGGGTGATAGGCAGTAGAGGTATTGAGTGTTACTCCCATCATAGAGAACAATTCTTGCCAAACTTTACTGGTAAAGATTGGATCCCTGTCACTAATGATATCCTCAGGTACTCCATGTAACTTGTATATGTTTTCCATAAAAAGTTTTGCAACATCATTGGCAGAATAAGGATGGGAAAGGGCTATGAAATGAGCATATTTGGTTAGTCGATCCACCACCACCCAAATCACTGTTTTTCTTTAGATTTAGGCAAGCCATCTATGAAATCCATGCTAATACTACTCCATGCTGCTACTGGTATTTTGAGTGGTTGCAGCAACCCAGGATAAGGAGCATTGTCGTACTTGTGCCCCTGCAAACATCACATGCCTTGACCAGTTCTTGAACTTCCTGCTTCATGTTCTTCCAATAGAAAAGAGCAGCTACCTTCCTGTAGGTGTTCTCTATCCCTGAGCGCCCTCCTACTGTTGAACTAAGCCACAATTGCAAGATATCCTTCCTAAGTTGAAGATTAGGTCCAACTACTATCTTTCCTTTCTTTCTGAGTTGGCCATGTATAAAAGTGTATCCCTTTGCATCAGCTTCTCCCTGTTGTATTGATTGAACGACTGCCTTCAGTTCTTCATCTAGCTCCCAGCTTTGCATAATCATTTCTAGCAGATCAGTCCTCACAGTAGATAAGGTCATAGCAGCAAGTTGGATCAGTGGAATCCTAGATAAGGCATCTGCTGCCTTGTTTTCCTTTCCTTTCTTATATTCAATTTCAAAGTCATATTGCATCAACTTAGTGATCCATTTGGGCTGGGTTCCAGTGTGAAGCTTCTGTTCTAAAAGGAATTTTAGGGCCCTTTGGTCTGTTTTAACAATGAAGGGTCTAATTGTCAAATATTGAGACCGTTTGTTGACTGCTGAGTACCTATAAAGGTCTTGAGTTAACTGGTAAATTGCCCTCCATCAAGGGAATATGGTGATCAAACGCCCCTCTTGAGGGGGGTAACTGTGTAGGTTCTCCAAATATCCCTGCTTACTCATCAAGAACCTGCTTGAGTTCCCTAGATTCCTAAGCTTTTTCAAGTTCTGTCACCTCCACTTCCTTGCATTCTGCCTCTCTTACCTTGACCATGAAGAACTGGGATCCTTCGATGGCCATTTTGTTCATTGCTTTTGCTTGGACTGTTTTGAATTTAGGCTGAATCCCTTGCAAAGTGAGCAGCAGCCCTTCATACTCAAATTCAATCATGAGCTTCCTAAAATTGAACTTAATATCCTCTAAGGGGTAGAGCCATTGTATTCCCAATACTATATCACTTTTGCCAATTGGAAATACCAGAAAGTCATCCTGGAACACAGCCCCTTGCATTAACCATTGAAACCCCTTACATATACTATCTGTGGGCACTTCCCTACCATCAGCAACTTGTACCAGCTGAGGTTTAGTCTTGCTTATTTGGCACCCCAACCTTTTTGTTGTTCCTTCATCTATGAAGTTGTGTGTAGAGCCACAATCAATGAAGATTTCCAGGGGTCTTTGCTCTGTGAACCCTCTCAACCTCAAGGTTTGATAACCTAAGGTTCCATTTAAAGCCTGTAGGGAAATAGCACAGTTCTCAGGGAGTTCCTTAGCTATCTCTTCTCCTTCTTCTTCTATTTGGATCTCTTCCTCCTCCTCTATTGGTACCTCACCTGCTTCCAGTTCTAGGGAAAACAATTGCCTCTTAGCCTGGCATTTGTGACCAGGCACAAACTTCTCATCACAAAAGAAACACAATCCTTGAGCCCTCTTCTCATCCATTTCTGTTGGACTCAACCTCCTTTTTCTATTGTTATCAAATTTAGCTGTGATTGGTTTCTTGAGTGCATTCAAGTTGCTCCTGGGCCAATTGTTCTGACCATGACTCATGTTCCCTCTATTCACAGATGACACAGAGTTGCCCATTTTCATAGCCTTACTCTGAGCTGCAAAGCTGGATTCATGTAGCCTAGCTAAGTAGAAAGCCTGGGGCAATGTACAATGATTCCCAATTCTCACAGCATGGCTAAGTTCTGGCTTGAGGTTGTTTAAGAATATGCTGATAGCATGTTCTACAGATATGTTGAGCCTAGTCATAACATTGATAAAAGCTCTTTGGTAATCCTTCACTGTCCCTGTGTGTTTGATGTTCATGATCTCAGTCATTGGATCAGTGTATTCAGTCCCAAAAGTATCACACAAGGCCCAGATATACTCCTCCCAAGTAGGAAGAGGTGATTGTCCCCTGCTCCTCATATATCCCAAGTGCCACTGAAGGGCATCACCTTCAAAGTGAAGAGATACTAGCTTCATTTTCTGTTGGATGGTGACTTCCTCTTCAGCAAAGAATTGCTCCACCTTATACAACCAAGTTCTCAAATCTTCACCATCAAACTTAGGGAATTCAACCTTGGTGTTCTTAGTAAAAGGCAGGTTAGGATAGGCTACATTTTGTGTGTTTGGCTGGTTTGTATACATGGGATTGTTTTGGTAGGGTATATGTGCAGGGGTAGGCTGAAGAGGTGTCTGGATATAGGGTGTTTGGTGGTACAGGGATGGTGAAATGTGTGTAGGTTGTGGGTAATATGTTGGTGGGTAAGGGCCATATGACATTGGCATGTTCTGGGCAGAGTAGTAGGGTCTATTGGCACCTTGAGGAGTAAGAAATGGTTGGGGTTGGACAGTGGTAAATCTAGGTTGGGGAGAGAAGCTTTGCTGCGTTGGTTGAGTTTGGAGCTGGTTGAACTGAGTTATGGCAGCTCGGCCTAGTGTCATAGGAGCTTGGGGTTGAGAGATGGTGTTCACAGGAAGTGGGAGAGGGTTGAAATTAACAGGAATAACAGGTGGAGGTAACTGAGAGTTGGGAATTTGGTTGCTCACAGTCAATGGAACAGTGTTATTACTTGTTCCTAGAGGAATTGAGCTGTTAACACCAACAGAAGGAGTAGCTACCTTACCTAGGTCGAGTGGTTTATCACTTGGCGAATACAGCTCCTCTCCACTATGGTTGAGGTCCTTGTCTCTCTCAGGTCTCTTTCCGCCATGGATGACCTCGTTCAACACTTCTCTGATTTCATTCAAGGCTTCCTCCTGATTTCTGCAAGATTGTTCATGGCCAGCTTCAAGCTGATCTTGCCTAACTGTAAACCCTGTCATCTCTGTAGAAATTTGGTGTAACATTTTCATTACTTCATTCAATTCCGCCATTAATCCACAGAGCCGAGGTCGTGCTCTGATACCACTGTTGCAGCCGTCAATGGAACAGTAAAAGAAGGAATAGAAAACTAAGCTAAAAAGGAATAAAATTAGGGTAAGAGAATAATTCTTTGATACGGATGACCTGTGTAATTGCCCTGTTGGTTTGGAGGGCAGTCATCCATACGGATGACCTGGGATCGAATCCCCCTCAATGCCTTCTGGGTTGAGCCTGTTGCACATGGCTTGCCTAGTGCGGTTTACCTCCCTTGTGTGGTTTGCAGACTATTACACAAGGGGAGGTTTACCCAGCGCGCACCAAGTGTAGCGGCTGCGGGTTTCCCTCTTATCAAAAAAATAATTCTTTGATTGATGACCAAAAGGTACAGGAATATATACTCCACTCTCACTAAAAGACAAAACTAGCTAACCAACTCTATAGGACCAAAAGTAATGCTAAAGGCTAATTACATGGGTCCAATTGTAAACACACAAAAGTATTAAATAAACTATAAGAGGGACTAAAGTGTCACACCCTCAAAACTATAAACTCCCGTCTTTTAACTAATCCTAACGGCTAGTTACAACTCCGCAAGCTCACTGTACAACTCTCTAAGCTTCTTCTTTTTGACTGCATATCAGTTCTCCCCCGTTGAAATCTTCCTTGTCCTCAAAGAAGGAAAGATGGAAAGCATATCTTTAGAGCTGTAGGCACTTCAGATTTTATTTTGTGTGTATTGTTAAAGCACTTCAGCTGGAGAGTTCACATGCATTACCCTAGTTTAGACATTATTTTCAGTAGAGTATGCACTCCAGAATCTTGTTGGTTCCCTAGTTATGCTTAGCATGATTTAAGCACTATTAATTTACAGGGAAGACATCACGATCTATTTTCTATTTATTAGTTTTAAGACTTACAGTTGGAAAATTCAATTCTAAGTTGCACCCTTGTTTTGGTGAAGGCTAGTTGCATCCTCTTAAAGGGGGATCACTATGAGCGCCATCAAATGGTGGAAGCTGATGTTAATGCTAGTGATGACTCTTTGTGTGACAGATATCTGAGTCAGGTCGCTGCAGTGTTTACTTCTGGTTGTGCTAATGGTATGTTTTATTCTATTGTAAATTCCTGTTCTATAGCTATTTGTATTCTTTCCATCATTACAAGTATTCTTATGAGTTCTAGCTTGAACAAGAATTCTATTCTTACTGGCCTGATCATGGATTACTTGGTTCAAGAAGCCAAGTTTAGCTTTGGAAGTTTGAATCAATTTATAGCATTCCGCTGATTAAGCAGGGTGTTCCTTTGCCAGTGTTGTGAAGAGCGTGAAGCGAGAAAAAGCGACAAACCTCATTTCGCTTAAAGCGAGAAGCGAGAAGCGAAGCGCTCGCTTTTTTGAAGTGAAGCAAAATTTAAAATATATATATATATATATATATATTGCATAGACAACACATGTAATTGTAAGCAAATGTTCAATTCTTCAATGTAAAAACTAAATAGTAGCATCAATCAAAGCACAAAATGAGCATCCTATTCTTCTACAAGATTGTCAAATTCTTGTATTCCACTATCATTATTATATTGCTCGTCATCTTCTTCAACTTCTTCTTCTTCATCATCTAGGGACAAAGTAGCTGCCTCTTTTCCCTTCCTCTGTGAACTTGAAGTTGAGGTACTCCCCCTCAAACCATAAATCCTCTCCCCAATTCCACGCGCTTCCGCAACATCACCCCAAGTGAAATCAGAAGTTTCCTCAAATACTTGTTCATCTGCATGATCTTCCGGGACTCCAGTTAGCCATTCATTAGCATCATCGATGTTGTCCAAACTAATTGGATCAATTACATTGCGAGCGTTGTAACGACGCCTCAATGCTCTATTGTACTTAATGAATACTAGATCATTGAGACGCTTCAAGGTTAGTTTGTTTCTTTTTTTGGTATGAATCTGCAAATAATAAGTAATTAGTAAGTTTAGGACAATTGAGATATAATTTAATTATCTCAATATACTAAATCTTTCTTCTTAGTTCTTACATGTTCAAACACGCTCCAATTCCTTTCACACCCGGATGAGCTACATGTTAGACTTAGAACCTTGATGGAAAACTTTTGTAAATCCGGAGTGGAATGGCCATATTGCTTCCACCATTCAACTGTAGAAGTAGAACAAATTTTCAAAACATAATATTGATAAAGAAATAACTTATTAACTATAAAACAACATATAAGCACTCGCTCACCTGGTGACTTCGTCTTTCTTTGTCTAATTGCCATGTTTTTTCCAAAAAGTTGCTTAGCATTCCTATAAATACTAAACTGCTCTGTTATTTTATCTTGCACGGATTCTTCGGGTATCAACTTCTCAATACATTCATAGTATCCATTCCACAAAGGTTCATCTCCTAGAATCCTTTCTTCATCGTCATAAAACAGTTCCGGGTTCAAAACAAGTCCAGCTGCATGCAAAGGGCTATGAAGCTTACTATCCCACCTTTTATCTATGATCTCAAAGACTCTTTTGTATTTTCTTTGATCACTAAACGAGACTTGAATAGCCTCTTTTGCCCTATCCATTGCTTCGTACAGGTAGCCCATTGGTGGCCTTTGCTCCCCATCCACCAAATGAAGCACTTTAACTAAAGGACCACCAATCTTCAATGCATGAACCACATTGTTCCAGAATGAAGGAGAAAGTATAATATCTGCTGATTCTCTCCCTCGAGCTTCCCTTCCATAGGCACTGTTAGTGTACTCATCTGAAACAAACAACTTCTTCAAATTGCTTTTTTGCTCATACATCCTATGCAAAGTCAAGAAAGCAGTAGCAAATCTTGTCTTTGCGGGTTTCACCAAGCTTCTTTGTTTAGTGAATCTCTTCATCATATTCAATAACAAAGGCCTTTGAACAATATAGGAATGCACTCTAATTGCCTGATTAAAGATTGAACTAAAGGGTCTTTCCTTGAAAATGTCACCGAAGATCAAATTAATGGAATGTGCTGCACACGGAGTCCAATAAATATGCGGGTACCCAGCAGACATCAAATCGCCAGCTTTAACATTTTCACTGGCGTTGTCCGTGACAACTTGAACAACATTTTCTGCTCTAATAGAGTCTATTGTACTCTTGAACAAGGAGTACATTTTGGTTGAATCAGTCGAAGAGTCGCTTGCATCAACGGACTCAAGAAACAGGCTTCCCTTAGGAGAATTCACCAAGATATTGATGATCATTTTTCCATTTCTCGCCGTCCACTTATCCATCATAATGGAACAACCAAACTTGTTCCATTCTACTTTGTGCTCCTCCACGATTTTGTTCACCTCTGCCACCTCTTTTTTTAGATATGGCCCTCTAACTTCATGATATGTTGGAGGCTTCATTCCTGGACCATATTGGCCTACGGCCTCAATAAAAGCAGAAAAAGTGTCGGTATAATTAACACAATTAAAAGGAAGACCTGCATCATACATCCACCGCGCAAACATTGTAATTGCACGATCCCTCAAAATCGTTTTGGCATCAATTTGAGGATTACCACTTTTTCCTTCCTTATCTCCAGATTTTTGCGAGAAGTAACAATCCATAGGACCTTTGGTCTTGCCAGTAGATCCACAACTAGAAGACATTGGTTGCATCCTTCCCCGCTTTTGTGATTTTGGTGGAAGCGACGAAGCATCGTCACCTTCTTCTGTTTCATCATCGTCATCAAGATTATACAGTTCTTGTTCATGAATCAGTTAAGTCTTTAACTCTCTCTTTTTATGAAGGAATGCTTTCAAATCTTCCTTCACATGCGACGGAACTTTAGGACAAGATGCGACATTTGGATCACCACTGATTAGATGCGCTTTTTGACGATAGATTCCTCCATTTGAAATCTTGTCACAAAAAAGACATCTAATTGCCATCTTGTTGGTCTCGCAAACTCTTTCAGAGTAAGCCCAAGCCGGATCTTTCCTATCTTCTTTTGGCGCCATTAAAAGAACAACTACATAACACATAAGAAAGGCAATAAGAACTAAGAATAAACTATAAAGGATATAAAAAATCATAGGAATTCTCTGTTAATAACTGAAAAAATTGGGCAGTAAAATTCTGGAAAAATTTCGCCAGAATTTCGCTGCTTTTTGGACGTTTAGAAAGAAAAAGAATAAGAAGAAGAAGAAGAAGAAGAATGGAAATCAGAAGTTCAGAACATACCTGTTGAAGTCTTAAAGTCTTGAACTTGAAGTTGAAGAAGAAGAAGAACAACCCTAGTTGATGATTTGAGATTCTTTCAGAAATCAGAAGTGATGAAGAAGAAGTCGTTGCTGTTGGAAGTTGAAGAATACTAGTCGTTGTTGTTGAAGATCAGTGTTTAATCCAAAAAAACTTGTTTTTAAAAAAATAGGATTGGGTATTTTAATATAGAGAAGCGGACGCTTCTTCGCTTCGCTTCGCTTTTCCCACTTCTCGCTTTTTACAGAGAAGCGGTCGCTTTTACCTACCTGAGTCGCTTCAGCAAGCTGAAGCGCTGCCTTTCACGCTTCGCCTCGCTTCTCGCTTAAAGCGATGAAGCGAGCGCTTTTTTAAACACTGGTGCAAATATCCATTTGCTTCTTTCAGTATCTCTAATTAATGTGTCTTTGTCCAAAAATGGTAAGTGAGGAGAACTAGTACACCTAAAACAAGTAAATGAAATTTAAATCCAGATTTACGCGGATCTTCTTAACGCTGTATGGGGACTGTATAAATGGAATGGGGACACTGTAGGAGGAATTATTGAGGTTAGATGAAACGGCAAATACACATAGGTGATTGCCGCTGATTTTGCCAAGGAAGGAATAGTGTTTACACCATTGGTGGTAAAGTTCCAGAGGAATTCTCTGGCTTTATCTTCAACTGTGGTCATCGACTTGCCATCACTTGGGACAAGATTCACTTGGAGGAATAGAAGGACGATTTCCAGGATTGATCTTGGTATCGACTGAATGGGAGGGAATTCTTTTTGTCACTCTACCCATTTGGCGTACGGATTAGTGTTGGATCATTGTCCTATTCACTTAAAGAACTGGTGGTTATAAAAGGACCATCTCCATCAAATCTGAGAACATATGGCTTCAGCATGAAGGATTTAAAGAGATGGTTAAGACAGTGGGATAGTTAAGTACACGAGAGGAAACCACATTTTAGGTAGCCAAGAAGCTCATAAGTAGAAGAAACCTCAAGAAATGAAACATGGAGATATCTGGCAGAGTGGAAACAAACATTACAGAGTTATTACAGGAGTACATACATTGCAGTTGGTCGAAGGTGATGGTTTATGCGAGAAATAAGAGAATGGAGGGAACACATGAAATCAAATATCTTATGCCTGAATCCTTTTATGGTCATCATTTACTATCAACACATATAGCTATATTTACCCACTTGTGGTCACTAATGCTATATTACATTGATTATAACTATATTTGCATAGCAAATTTTACACTTAACTGTCTTATAGTTTGCTTTTAATGATGTTGAGATTTTGAGGGAGGAAGTTAAAGATAGGCTTGGGTGACACTACTACCAAATTTCCTTCAGCTGAATAATGGTGATAACAAGACCAAATTCTTTTCACCTGCCAATGCACATAGTGGACATGGAAGATGTAATCTCATTGAGAAGATGCAAATAGATGACTAGGTACTCCAAGGAAAATGAAAATAAAGAGTAGATTTTGCAGGTATATCTGTCGTTATGAGAAATATGATGAGTAGGGGTCAGGATTTGATGGTAGTTTTTTTGATGAAGTAATAAATTTCATTAAAGAAAGGGCACACATGTCAGGATTTGGTGGTATTATTTTCTAGAAATTCGACAGCAGGAAAATAGAGGAGCTAGAGAAACCATTTGAAGCTGAAAGAGTGGAGTAGGGGATGAAGAGTTGTTTAGGAGACAAGGCACTGGATTTGAAGGTTTCACTCTTGCCTCTTTTAAACACTAATGGAAAGTGGTAAACTACAATGTTTATAGTGCGTGCGTCATTTTCATCGGTTTGGTCCCTTAAGAGATATTTAAATTCTTTGTTCTTTATTCTAATTCCGAAGAGGAAAGCAACAGATAATAAATAAGGACTTCGGACCTATCAATTTGGCTGGAAACTGAACAATGGTAAATGTGTTGTTAATGAGATTGAGATTTGTGGTGAATAGCATTGTATCCAGAGTGTGTGGAGATCTATTAGATCTCTCTGGCAAAACCTAATTAGCAATTCATGCATAAAGGTGGGCAATGGTGCAAAAACTCTCTTTCTGGATGGATGTTTGGATAGGGAATACTCCACTAAAAGACAGTTTCCCTGATCTATACTCTTTAGCGCAACAGCCAGATGCTTCTATTGCTGATACCTGGAATCAGCAAGGCTGGAATTTAAGATTCAGAAGATTTCTGAATGATTGGGAGGTGATCAGAGTAATTGAGCTTCTGAAACTTTTGGAAAACTTCAAAGGTCCAACTGAGCAAGTGGACAAACTGTTATGGAAAAACAATAGCAAAGGAGTTTTCACTGTGAAATCTGTATATGAGGTTTTAAACAGAAGTTCGCAGCAACAAGAGGCTTGGATATGGAAGCACATATGGAGGTTGAAGGTCCCTTTAAAAGTTAATGTGTTTTGCTGGCTAGTGGTCAAACAGGCTGTTCTGACACACGAGAGCTTAATGAAGAGAGGAATGCCTCTGTGCTCCAGATGTTTTCTGTGCGGAAGGGCCATCGAAACCTACAATCATCTATTTCTTCATTGTGAGGTGTCCAATAGATTGTGGCAGCTTTTCATAAGTATGAAAAGCTTAAGCTGGGTGATGCCTAGAGTGACTATGGACTTGCTGTCTAGTTGGGACTTTTTAGCTACAGGAAGCAGCCAGGAGAGGTGGTGGAGTCTCATTCCAGCATGCATTTGGTGGACTATCTGGCTGGAAAGGAACTCCAGATGTTTTGAAGACTCAGCAAACCCTGAACAGAAGATTAAAATGAATTGTATATTTTTATTTCACTTTTGGTGTAAAGAAGCTTTAGTACAAGATGCAGATTCCCTAGTTGATCTCATCGGGTCCTTGTAAATGCCACAAGACTAGTTTTTCACCACTTGTTTTTGTTCATCAATCTCTTAGTTTTTGGAAGTCTTGTAACTAGGGACCGTTTCGCTCAGCACTATCTTGGCGCTGAGATTTATCTATATATCAATGAAACCTGTTATCATTTCAAAAAAAAAGATGCTTTCACTGGTTGAAGGGTATGGATGCTCCTGTGATCTCAAACGAACTGACGAATTCTGTATTGATCTGTGGAAAGTTGGGAATTCTAGTTAAACTAGACATGAGAAGGCATGTGACCTTGCCAATTGATTTTTTATTTTATTTTAGATTAGTCGTTATCCAGAATGGTTTCTTGGGGAAAGTTGTAGAAAGTGGAGAACTAGTGCATACCCATTGCATGTGTGTGTGTGTGTGTGTGTGTTGTTGGGTGGGGGTTATTGTGAGCAAAAAGTTATTCGGCAGGAAGACCTATGTTGCCGTTGTTATTATTGTTTATAATAGAGAGCTAGTGTTATAATCTGTAGCTAGTGAATTCTTAGTGTAATTTCGGGTTGTTGGAGGAGAGCATGACATGGAATATGTCGCACATCTATTGTTTGCATATGGCACTTTAATCTTGTTGATCCAAACGGAGACATCCATTTCTTATGTAGAACACTTGGGGGTTCAAACACAATTGGGCTACACATCCATATTACAAATTTGGAATTAATTCCATTATAAGAGGTGAAAAAAATGCTAAGAGACTGGAGAGGATAGGAAGATGCGATATTTATCAAAAATAGGAAAAGTCTCCTTAATAGAGTTTATTCCCCCACATAATTTGTAACTTTTCACAATCGCTATTGCAATAAATAAAAGAATGGAGAAACTAAAGCAAGAAGTTTTATGCATGGAAGAAAGTTATCATTTGATGTTCAATTTACCAATGAAGCAAGAATATAAGCTGCCTTAGTTTTCAGTGCGATGTTAGCATTTCAAAGAAAAAAGGCTTGACAACTAGATGGGAATCATGTTGTGACTGAACAAGTATGATGAATCAAGTTTCAGACTAACAGAAATCTTTCCACACCTCTTTTTTACCTCTGTGTAAAGTTAGACTTGATTTCGAATTTTATTTGCTGTGCTTTAGGGTCTTTTAATGAAGACTAAGGGCATATGATAAAAGTCAACTCCTGCAAATGTAGGCTTAAAAGAATGATCTGTTCCAACAGAAATATCAAAAAACCTTTGATTTTAAGAATGTCTTGTGTTGCGGCTCGAGTATATTCTTGTTGTTTTCCTCTGTACATTACAAGTCTAACATATGCTTTATCATGCAGATGGTATGAATCCTGATTTGGCAATTGTGGAAGTTCTGAAGGAGCCTTATTTCTCCAAAAAGCTTTTACGTCTAATTGGAATCCTTTCCAACTTCGGGTTAGTCATTATGTAGCTAAATGAATAATTTCCTGTTCCTGTTCTCTGCAACTTATTCAGGATTTATAAGTAGCTGGAAACAAAATAGGCAATTCCACTTTGAGGGGTGTTCTTATGGGTCATTGTATCCGATTATAATAAAATCAACCGAAGGAGTATTGGCAGTGAACTTAGTTGATAACCACATTTCTTCCCCTAAAAGTTTATTCTTCAGCGTGATCTTTCGCCTTCATAATGTACCTTTACCCGATATAAATAATAAGAATATTGTTTGAAGTCATTGATGTATGTTTCTTGCTTTCATACCATACCTTTACCCAATACGTATAATAAATGCTTCGTTTTGTTTGATATCATGGATGTATATTTCTTCTTCTTAGTGAGTTCAGTCGCTAAGGAATTCGAGACTCAACTTCATATTCTGCATTTTGGTATCTCCCTCTCTTTATTTTCAGGGTACAACCAGATATGAAGTGCATAATTTTTGTCAATAGGATCGTGACTGCGAGATCTCTTTCATATATGCTTCAGCATCTGAAAGTTTTATCTTCTTGGAAGTGTGGGTTTCTTGTAGGAGTGCACTCGGGATTGAAGAGTATGTCACGAAAAAATACAGATATCATTCTCAATAAGTTCCGTTCTGGTGAGGTATTGGTTCTTTGTTAGATTCTTTCTCTGCTCGCTTGATTCTCTTAGCCAGAGGACCTCTGGGAGGGTAACTCCATGTTTATGTTTGAGTCTCCATCTGATAGTTTGGGTGAGATTGATCGCATATCCATTGCTCAATTTAACAGCTCAACTTATTGGTTGCCACCAAAGTTGGCGAGGAAGGACTTGATATCCAGACATGCTGCCTCGTTATACGATTTGATCTTCCTGAAACTGTTGCCAGTTTTATACAGTCTAGAGGGCGTGCCCGCATGCCAAAGTCTGAATATGCATTTTTGGTTGATAGGTATCTCCAAAGTTTATGCTTTCTGTACCTTATTACCTGTCAAGTTCATCAGAGCAATATCTCTGACACAAACCTCTTGGCAGTGATAACCAAAGGGAGCTTAATTTGATCGAGCATTTTTCAAGAAATGAAGCTCGGATGAATGATGAGATTTCTTCCAGGAAATCTTGCACGACAGTTATAGATTTTCAGGAAAATATATACAAAGTAGATATGACTGGTGCAACCATCAGTTCTGCATCAAGCATTTCGTTGCTTCACCATTATTGTTCCAAGCTTCCACGTGACGAGTATGATCTTTTACTGAATTTCACTTGTTATTTCTGTTTCTCTTTTTCTAATTAAAGTTTATTCTGTTCTGTATCACTTATGGGTGGATTTTGCTTTCGGAACTCATATCTTCATGGGTTAACACGATTTCTTTCTGTTCGTTTTGCTTCTTTTGTAGGTTTTTCTGCCCCAAGCCGCAGTTCTTCTACTTTGATGACATAGATGGAACTATTTGCAAATTAGTTTTACCTTCAAATGCTCCAATGCATCAAATCGTGAGTGCTCCTCAATCTTCTATAGAAGCAGCTAAGAAAGATGCCTGTTTAAGAGCCTGCAAGAGCTTGCATGAACTTGGAGCACTCACTGACTATCTTTTGCCGGATCAAGCAGATGAAGATGAAGACCTGATTCATGGTTTTTCTGACTCAGAAAGCTCAGATGGTTAGGCAAAATTATTCTAATAAAAGCATTTTCAATATGCTTTGTGTTATTTTGGTGCTTGTTGTCATCATTGTAATGTTGATGTCATAGGCGAAGATGCACGAGAAGAGCTCCATGAGATGATTGTTCCCGCTGCCTTTAAAGAACCATGGACTGAGACAGAGAGTCCTGTTTGCCTTAACTCGTACTACATTAACTTTTCACCTTGTCCAATTGATAGGGTTTATAAAAAGTTTGGCCTATTTCTGAAAGCACCTCTTCCCCAAGAGGCTGAGAGAATGAAACTTGATCTCAACTTGGCTCGAGGTAGATCTGTAGAGACAGAGCTTATTCCATCAGGAGCTACTAATTTTGAGAACAATGAGGTAAACTATTTGACCCTCTTCTAGTATAAACAGAAAGGCTCTCTTCAATATTTTGACTACTTTCTCTTAGCAGGTACAACTAGCAGAGAAATTCCAGAGAATGTTCCTCAAGATCATTCTTGACCGCTCTGAGTTCATTTCAGAATTTGTATCTTTGGAAAAACAAGATTCTGTTGACTCAGCTTCAAAATTTTACCTACTTCTTCCCGTCAATTTATGTGGACACAATAAAATTTCCATAGACTGGGAGCTTGTCAGAAGATGCTTGTCATCACCAATTTTTGGGACTTCAGTATATGCAGGCAATAGTGAGATATCCAAATTTGATGAGCAGTTGCAACTTGCCAATGGTTCCAAAAGCGTACATGATGTTGCCAATAGTTTGGTATATGTTCCATGCAAGGATACATTTTTCTTCATATCTGATGTTGTCAAAGAAAGCAATGCATACAGCATATATAAAGATTCAAAAAACCATGTCAAACACTATTATGATACGTAAGTAAATGACTTTATTTTTGTTCTTTGCTTACCAGCTTGGTTCCCTGTTCTTTTGTTGATTCTAGCATACGCATGCGCAGATATTTTTTTCTGTCTACTGTAAACCAGAATAGGAGTTCAAGTATTAATAAAGTGGAAATGAGCCCTTGGTCTGGTGTGGCCAAAAGGGGAGAAAATTTACAAATTAGATGCAAAGAGAATGGCAGTTAAAAGAGTTTTTGATGAGGTCGATTAGCATTTAACCGCTTGCTGCTGGAGAACCAATTAAACAATTTCCTCACATGTATTTGGAAGTTCTTTTTTTTCTTCTGGAATTTTTTTATTATGGTCAGTCACTATATGTCTATTTTATACTTTTTGCGAGCCTTGAGTACTAACAGAATTTCTTGATGTAACTTCCTTTTCCCTTTTTGATAAGGTAAATAATTTAATTAATGTGGGATAACTCCCGTATACTAGCTTGTTTGGGAAACTTCCCGTTATTGATGTATCTTTACTTGTTTAGGAAGCAGACAACCTGCTTTAGTTTGGGAAAGAGAGACTTCTTTTCATTGCAATTGTGTAACTCTGCTTGTTTTCTGGGTTACCCTAACTGGCCTCTAAAGGGACTGGCGTGCTCTTCTTGTTTAGAGCTACATTACTTTATATCATGTATATTCTAATGGGTGAGAGATTTCTGTTACAGTTTTGGTATCCATCTTTCGTACCCTGAGCAACCACTAATAAAAGCAAAACAACTCTTCTGTTTGGACAACTTACTACGAAAGAAAGGCTATTCAGGTAATTGCTTATTATTCAAGCTGCATAGTTGAGCGGTTTCTATTGCAAAACTCGTTAAGACTTGTGATGCAAGGGAGGGGGGATTGAAAGAAAGGGTTTTACTCCGATACATGTTGAAGCATATTGATTAAACTAATGGGCATCTGCTATGAATGCAAATAAACCACAAACTCTACTATAGAACTTGAAAGTCAGAGGCAAAATCATTGACATTAGACTATTGAGTGCTGATAAAGTTCTATCTAGTTCTATTTATCTGTGAGAAAGAGCATCCAAAAAACCTAGTTCTAAATGGCACCCAAAGGACAGCCTAGTGGTCAATGACGTGGGTTGAGAATCACAAGGTTTTAGGTTCAAATCAAAATGGAGATGTGGACAGAGTTACCCGGTCCTATGCTAGTGGGAGGTAGCAGGTACCTCGTGGAATTAGTCGAGGTTCGCTAAAGGTAGCTCAGACACCACGGTCATCAAAAAGAAAAAAAGAACCCTAGTTCTAAATTCGATGAAGGAACTACTTAAAAAAAATGACATCAAATGGTTGCTAAATCAACTAAGTAAGATAAGTTGAAAGATTTATATGAAATAAATATGAAACTAACTAAAGTGCAAATTGCAAGAGATTGCTTAAAGGGTTTGCTACACTACTTCTTTGAACAGTATCATTGCTGCTTCCATAGTCTCTGAACATTGGTTTTTTTCTCTTTGCTTCAACATCAGCTTTTCATCAGGCAAATTGTGTTGTAACCTCTTTCGGTGAAAGCAATAGGAATAGTGGTAGAAGATAATAAAATCGCCACCTAGTATATTACAGTGAAAAGTCCAGTTGCGTAGAATTTTTCTTGGGTGAATAATGCTGAGGCCTGTTTCCTGGCTCAAAACTTATAAAAACCCCGGGATTTGACAGGAGAATGGATAATGGAGGGGAGATACATGGTTTTAATAGTTATTATTTATTGAAAAAAAAGGATATTTGGTTTTAGAGGATATCTGCACTGGCATAATGTGCCGAGCAGCTCCAAGGGTGAAGGGTCTATATTTTCTTCTAAAACTTCAGTAAGTCATTTGGGACTAGCTTCACCAAGAAATGACATGAGAAAATGATAAGCTTTCTTCTTTATTTAACTTGCCAGATTTTCAGAATGTCAGCTTGTTATTCCCTCCTGAAAATAAGTTCAATTTTTATTATGCCTATTATTCTGAGAAACACAGTAACTTAAGTGGTGTATTATTTTGCAATGAATGACTTTCCTCTGGCCCTCTACACAGAGTTGCGTGATAAAGAGGAGCACTTTGTTGAACTACCTGCTGAAATTTGCCAGCTCATGATAATTGGATTTTCCAAAGATATTGGGAGCTCATTATCACTGTTGCCATCGATCATGCATCGTCTTGAAAGCTTACTTGTCGCTATTGAACTTAAGGGCTGGCTATCTGCTTCTTTCCCTGAGGGAAGGGAAGTAACAATAGATCATGTAAGGAATTCTTCCATCCTCAGTAGCTATGTTGCGCGGACTCTCCAAAATGCTGCCGCACCCGTGTCGGATCTTAAAATGCACTACTTTGGAGAATTTGACCCACACCGACGACACTTTGGGAGAGTCCGAGCAACATAGCTTAGTAGTATTTCTCAATCAAACACATCTGTTTTACATCTTTCACTTGTTCATAGCATATGAATCATGCCAGATACAGTACCTAGTTTACTATTAATTGCCTAGAACTGGACCAGGTTCTTGAAGCACTTACTACAGAGAAATGCAATGAACCTTTTTCTCTTGAAAGGCTTGAAGTGCTTGGTGATGCATTTCTCAAGTTTGCAGTTGGGAGGCATGTCTTTCTTACATACGATGCCTTTGACGAAGGACAGTTAACTAGAAGGCGCTCAAACATTGTGAACAATTCCTATCTGTACACGATAGCAGTCAGAAACAATTTACAGGTACATGGTGTTGCTGAAAACTCTAAATGCTAGATATGGACAGGTTTTCAGTGATATGACAGCACATCTTTTATGTTCAGATAAGAGAATGCGTGCTTTTTCTTGTTTCAAAACATGGCTTTTGAATTTTTGCAAATTTTACATTATTTCATTGTGAGAAAGTGCAAACACTGCCATTGCTTAACACAAACTCAGATGCACGTGTGGCTCTCTTTTATCTCACATGGCCCCAAAAACAAATAAAAGAGCAGAAATAGAATATATCTTGTTGAAACTTATCAGGAAAAAAAGAAATTCATCTGTGTTGATTAATATGAGGCCTCGAATAATTTGTCATTGTATCAAATAACTTTAATATTATCTCCACTAAACTAATATAATAACCAAGTTAAATTTACTAATAAAACTTTATACCTAGTCGATAACCATAAAGTAGAATGGGACGAAGGGAGTAATAAATATCTGATACATTCATGAGTAACCTATTATTTGATACAATGACAATGAATTCAAGGTATTGAAAATGTGAAAAATTGTATAAACATGGTATGGGTTAAAACATTTCAAGATATTAAATAGAAAGACTACCGTATAAATTGGGATTAAGAGAGCTATAAGATTTGATGATCTCCTATCCAACCAAGTAAAAGAGGGGATATCCTCTGTGTCTGGAACAGTAAACTTTTTTCTATACATACATTTAACATGTTAAAGATAGTGATATTTGATTAGCTGATAATGAATGTTTTTTTTGTGGCATCATTGGAAAAATTAGTCCTACTACGTTTGTTTGATGTTGTCTTGATACACCTTAATATTCAGTAGTAGCTGACATTTTCTTTTCCTAGTATGAGGAAATGTTTTACTCTGATTGTCACGAGTATGCTGTCCGCTGCACAAATATCCGAATGTTGTCAAGAGCAAGCCATAAACATAAAATGAACATACTCACCATACTAAAATGACTTCCTCAATTTCTAATGAGCTATGTTGTTGGATTCTCGAGTTAGACAGTTCTGCATTTTTCTTTTTGTGTGATAAATAAGACAGCTAGCATTCTGTATCTCAATAATTGAACATAAATATGAATATAAGATGAAACCGCATATCTCTAATGAATTTTTAGAAATCAGAGGCAATTGTGATTTCCTATGAGGGAGGAGGTCATGGAATATACATTAATGTGACTGTATGTGTGTAAATATGTTTTGATTACGTGTTTATATATAAATATATATATTTATGAGCTTTCTCCTTTTAAGATGTTTATACTCTAAGTCAATTGATTTGATTGAATCTCTAAGTTTTTCTTTGTGCCAGGCATTTATTCGTGATCAATCATTTGATCCCAACCACTTTTATGTAGTAGGCCGTCCGTGCCCTGTAATCTGTAACAAACAAACAGAAAAAAGCATACACGGTCAATGTGGTAGTGTAACCGATGGTGCAAAGACTGAAGTTAGGTGTAGCAAATGTCATCAGTGGTTGCGTAAGAAAACAATTGCTGATATAGTTGAAGCCCTTGTTGGCGCTTTTGTAGTTGACAGTGGCTTCAAAGCAGCAATTGCATTTCTTAAATGTATTGGTATCTATACAGATTTCGAAGAATCACAAGTAAAGAGTATTTGCGCTGCAAGCAAAGTCTTTATGCCACTTGCTGATGAAATAGATATTCCTGCCATTGAAAATTTATTAGGTTATCCATTCGTCCATAAGGGTTTGCTCATTCAGGCCTTCATCCATCCATCATATAACAACCACGGAGGAGGTTGCTATCAGGTATGGAATTTCTCTTTTTCAATAGCCTACTTTTCTGTAACTTTCTGGTTGTTGCGTAGGCGATTTTTAGTACTTTGCAGCAACTTCTTTCTTTGAACATTTGATTCCTTTAGCAGAGACTGGAGTTTCTCGGAGATGCTGTCCTCGATTATTTGATCACATCCTATCTATACTCTGTGTACCCAGATCTGAAGCCTGGGCAGTTGACTGATCTGAGATCAGTTTCTGTAAACAACAACACCTTCGCAGTTGTTGCAGTACATCAAAGCTTCCACAGCCGTATACTCTGTGATTCTAGTGACCTCCGTGAGTCAATTACTAGATATGTCAATTTCATTGGAAGACCAGATTCTATGAAAAGGCTGGCTGAAGAGCCATCTTGTCCAAAGGTATTCATTATTTACGAGTTGATGAAATCTTCAATATTGATGGATTCATGAAGTTTCTTATACAGAGTTTATAATAGTTTGTGTTTACACTTATTATAGTATGGAGTATTTGCCCTTCATCAAATAAATGTAAGTGTGAGAAGGCACGGGAGAAAATATGTTATTGATATTGGATGATAAATACAATACAAGAGGTCCCTATTTATAGTTATACACTACAAGGAGATATTACTCCTCTTCCAATATGGGACAAGACTAAACTATACATATCTGTAAACTAACACTCCCCCTCAAGCCGGTGCATACACATCATATGTACCGAGCTTGTTACACATGTAACTAATACGAGAACCAGAAAGATACTTAGTGAAAATATCTGCTAGTTGATCATTCGACTTTACAAACTTTGTAACAATATCTCCTGAAAGTATTTCTTCTCTGACAAAGTGACAGTCGATCTCAATGTGTTTAGTCCTCTCATGGAACACCGGATTTGACGCAATATGAAGAGCAGCTTGGTTATTACACACTAGTTCCATCTTGTTGATTTCTCCGAACTTTAACTCCTTGAGCAACTGCTTGACCCAAACTAACTCACACGTCGCCATAGCCATGGCCCGATATTCGGCTTCGGCGCTAGATCTAGCAACTACATTATGTTTCTTGCTCTTCCACGAGACCAAATTACCTTCTACTAGAACACAATATCCAGACGTAGAACGTCTATCAAAAGGTGATCCTGCCCAATCAGCATCTGTGTACCCAACAATCTGCTCGTGGCCTCGATCCTCGAATAGTAATCCTTTGCCTGGAGCTGACTTTATCTACCGAAGAATGCGAATAACTGTATCCCAGTGACTATCACAGGGAAAATCCATAAACTGACTTACAACACTCACCGGAAAAGAAATGTCAAGTCTAGTTACTGTGAGGTAATTCAATTTGCCAACCAACCTCCTATATGTCGTAGAGTCTCTAAGAAGCTCCCCATGTCCAGGCAGAAGCTTAGCATTCGGATCCATAGGAGAGTCAATAGGTCTGCAACCCATCATTCCAGTCTCCTCAAGAATGTCTAAGGCATACTTCCGCTGTGAAATAACAATACTTGAGCTAGACTGAGCAACCTCAATACCTAGAACATACTTCAATGTGCCCAGATCCTTAGTCTGGAAGCGCTGAAAAAGATGTTGCTTCAGATTAGTAATACCATCCTGATCATTATCAGTAATAACAATATCATCAACATAAACCACTAGATAAATACACAGATTAGAAGCGGAATGCCGATAAAACACAGAGTGATCAGCCTCACTATGAGCCATGCCGAACTCCTGAATAATTGTGCTGAACTTACCAAACCAAGCTCGAGGGGACTGTTTCAAACCATATAGTGACCTGCGCAATCTGCACACACAACCATTAAACTCCCCCTGAGCAATAAAACCAGGTGGTTGCTCCATATAAACTTATTCCTCAAGATCACCGTGGAGAAAAGCATTCTTAATGTCTAACTGATAAAGAGACCAATGACGTACAACAGCCATGGATGGACAAAAAGAGACGAACAGATGCTACTTTAGCCACGGGAGAGAAAGTATCACTATAATCAAGCCCAAAAATCTGAGTATATCCTTTTGCAACAAGACGAGCCTTAAGCCGATCAACCTGGCCATCCGGACCGACTTTGACTGCATAAACCCAACGACAACCAACAGTAGACTTACTTGCAGGAAGAGGAACAAGCTCCCAAGTGTCACTGGCATGTAAAGCAGACATCTCGTCAATCATAGCATGTCGCCTTCCTGGATGAGATAGTGCCTCACCTGTAGACTTAGGGATAGAAACAGTGGACAAAGAAGATATAAAAGCATAATGAGGTGACGACAGACGATGATAACTTAAACCGACATAGTGGGGATTAGGATTAAGTGTGGATCGTACACCTTTGCGGAGTGCAATTGGTTGACTAAGAGGAGACAAGTCTGCAGTAGGTGCAGAATCTTATGCGGGGCGTGAATCATCTGGGCCTGATGCTGGAAGTAGACGACGATGATAAGTCAAGAGTGGTGAAGCTGCAGAAGGTTGAACTGGATTATGTGGAGGAACTGGAGCTATAGGTGGTGGAGCTACAACTGGAGCTGTAGGTGGTAGAGCTGGAGTGACTGAATCTCCAAAAGATGAAACTGGTAGTACCTCAGAAATATCTACGTGATGACTTGAACCTGTGAAGTATGATTGGGTTTCAAAGAAGGTAACATCAACGGACATAAGGTACCGTTGGAGGTCATGAGAGTAGCATCGATACTCCTTTTGTGTTCTCGAGAAACCCAGAAATACGCACTTAAGAGCACGAGGAGCTAACTTATCTGTTCCTGGAGTAAGGTTATGGACAAAACAAGTGCTTCCAAAGATACGGGGTGGAAGAGAGAACAAAGGTAAGTGGGGAAACATGACAGAGAATGGAACTTGGTTCTGGATAGCTGAAGATGACATACGATTAATAAGATAGCAAGATGTAAGAACTGCATCCCCCAAAAACGCAATGGAGCATGAGATTGTATGAGTAAGGTATGAGCAGTTTCAATAAGATGTCTATTCTTTCTTTCAGCTACCCCATTTTGTTGAGATGAGTACGGACAAGATGTTTGATGAATAATCCCATGAGATTTCATAAACTGCTGAAATTGGGAAGACAAATACTCTCGGGCATTATCACTACGAAATGCGCGAATAGAAACCCCAAATTGATTTTGAATTTTAGCGTGGAATGTCTGGAAAATAGAAAACAGCTCAGATCGATTTTTTATCAAAAATATCCAAGTGCACCTGGAATAATCATCAATGAAACTGACAAAGTAGCGGAATCCCAATGTGGAACTGACCCGACTAGGACCCCAAACATCTGAATGGACTAAAGTAAAAGGTGACTCTGCTCGATTATCAAGACGCCGAGGGAAATGGGAGCGGGTATGCTTACCGAGCTGACATGACTCACACTCTAGAGCTGACAAGTGAGATAAACCAGATACCATTTTCTGAAGTTTTGACAAAATGGGATGTCCCAACCGTTTATGTAATAAATTTGGTGAATCAGTAACAGAACAAGTTGTAGAAGGAAAACAAGATGTGAGTCCATGTGATTTAGCAAGGATAAGGTAATAAAGTCCGTTTGATTCACGCCCGGTACCAATGATCCGCCCTATACTACGTTCCTGTATAAAAACATGGTCATCAAGAAATAAAACAGCGCATTTAAGTGATTTGGCTAAGCGACTAACAGCTATGAGATTAAAAGGACTATTGGGAACATAAAGGACTGAATCTAAAGGTAACGAAGGAAGTGGGCTTGCTTGACCTATTGCAGTTGCCATGGTTTGAGACCCATTGGCCATTGTGACTTTTGGAAGAGATTGAGAATACCAAATAGTAGTGAAAAGAGATTTGTTACCAGAAATATGATCTGATGCACCTGAATCAATGACCCAAGACTCAGCGGATGAAGATTGGGAGAAACAAGTCACGTTATTACCTATTTGAACAACAGAAGCTATCTCAGAAGATGTCTGCTTACATGCTTTATACTGAAGGAACTCAATATACTCTGCTAAAGAAACCATCCGACTATTCAAAGCATCGGTTCCCATGTCGCTACAATTTGTAGTAGTAGGATTAACTTGAAATAGTGGAAATAAGTAACTCCTGTTAGAAAACTGAAGAAATAGCTTGAAAAACACTGTTTACAGCAGGAAAACAGAACAATGTTCTTTGCCGGAAACACTGTAGCTCGCCAGAAAATTCCAAAGTTGTCGGAATTTGTCGAAACCATGATGGATAGACTCGGAATTCCTTTGCGAGCAAGCTGTCCTGAAGAAATGTTTTCAAAAAATGGCCGCAAAGGTCACTGTTCACGCCGGAAAAATATAAAAGTGATCGGAATTTGATTTGAATTAGATGGGTAAGCTCGGAATTTTGAGGAGAGCACACTGTCCTGAAGAAGCTTCGCAAAAAAATGGCCGGAAAGTGGCCGGAACCCTCGCCGGAAAAGTTGTTGTTGCCGGCGCGTGGAGGAGCGTGGCGCCTTTTTTGCCGGATAAAATTTCAGGGGTTGGTCGTCGGAGGGTGATCTACCTCGTGGTGATGTTGGTTTTAGCACAACACCGACAGAAAGTGACTTTCACTTAGACAAGCCTTAGGTCACCGGAAAAATTGCACGATGACTAAGTTCTTTCTTCCCGGTTAACGTTGGAATGACGCACAGCGATCTTTTCTCACTAATGCTCTGATACCATGTGAGAAGGCACGGGAGAAAATATGTTATTGATATTGGATGATAAATACAATACAAACCCAAAGGTGTGGCCTAGTGGTCAATGAAGTGGGTGAGAACCATGAGGTCTCAGGTTCAAATCCCAGCGGAAGCAAATACTAGGTGATTTCTTCCCATCTATCCAAGCCTTGGTGGATAGAGTTACCTGGTACCTGTTGCTAGTGGGAGGTGGCAGGTATCCCGTGGAATTAGTCGAGGTGCACGCAAGCTGGCCCGGACACCACGGTTATAAAAAAAAATACAATACAAGAGGTCCCTATTTATAGCGATACACTACAAGGAGATATTACTCCTCTTCCAATGTGGGACAATCACACTATACATATCTGTAAACTAACAGTAAGAATTGTCATTGTAAGTTTTCCTATAAAAGAATCCAGGTATAAGACATTTGAGTCTTCAAATCATTTGATATTATTGCTAGAGGAGCAGATTGTGTATTAGGCAAAACGACATTGTCTCCACAAATAAGGGTAAGAATGTACTTTGTAAAGTGATGTGAAAGGTTTCAGGTGTAAGGCGTATGTCTCTGTCATTCTCCTTTTCTCTTATTTCTCGCAAAATTGTTTGATATTGTTGCACACAGGAGTTGATTGTTTTCCAGTTTAGGTCCTAAACTCTATTCCTGCTCCAGCTTTCTGACATTGGCCTTGCCAGAATAGCGATGTAACTGAAAGAAGTCTCAAAAGACGAACCTAGCTAAGCTAAAATAGTCTGACATTACTAAATGGACTATATTCTGACATGCACTACCTTTTTACCTGGAATGTCCCAAATCACCAAATCTTGCCTGGAAAACAAATTTATTATTTCATTTCTTTTATGAAGGTCATGTGTTCAAGTCGTGACAATAGCTTCTGGTGTTGAATAATAAAGAAACTAGGATAAGCTGATTCTAGATCAATATCAATAAAAAGAGGTTCTAGGGCAAGTGAAATTGAAAGCAGTCTATTTATAAAGAGAGTTGGAAAATCCAATCCAGTTGTTTAGAGTAATAATCATGATTAGAGTCAGTTGGATAAAATAACATTCCAATCCACAGCTAGTATTGGGATCAAGGCTTCTTTCCTTTGTTGGATCAGGAATAGACGACTCCAGTTAAATGCTTTTCCAGCAGGTTGAGGCTGCATTCCCACAGGATTGTTATTGCTGGTAAGCCTCGACTGAACAATTAGCGTTTTATCGAGGCTTACCAGCAATAAAGATCCTGTGCTAGAGTAGGGAAAGTCCTAAAGTCCATTCTAGAAAAAAACATAAATTAGGTGTAGTAGCTTTTGATATATGCAAGACCAACTAGTTGGAAATAAATCTTAGTTGTGTTGGTATACCTAATTTGACTCCAATGTTTGCCAGTGTCTTTTAGTTTGTGTAAAAATTTGTACACCCGTGTAGGGTAAGGTTTAGTGAACCTCTAGTTTTAGAGAATCTGTAAGTTGTAATAAAAGATAAATTATTGAGTATTTGAATGAATGCACCCAACTAGAGCGGAATGATATATAAAGGATTCATACAGTCGACTGCAACCAGTTTAGAATTGAGCATAGTCTTTTTTTCTTTTCCTAGGTAGGTGAGAAAGGAGCTTTATTGCCTAACCTTGCAGCAGTATATTTAGAGCTGAAATAGTGAGGAGAAAAGGTGGATGTTAATAGTTCATTAATGGGTAAAGCAGTGGAGGCTTTGGGCTCTAGCATTGTAATTCAGGGATGCTCTGGTCCTGTTAATAGTTCATGACAGTATCTTTGCTAAAGCATTAAGAAGAAAGATGAAGAATACCTTGGTATTGCGAGTCTATTGGAGTAAAAGAATAGTGAGAAATAGAAGAAGAAGCAATCAGAGTCAGGTACTTGAACATGAGCATCAGATATATGTTTTTATCTAACTCAGGTGCATGCAATTTTAGATATACCTTAACCTTACATGGAAGGATTCTTACGAGGTACAATGCCCATGCCGTGCCCAATTGACAGGTGTGCATCTGGACAAATGAAGAGTCCTGATAATGTAATGCATAAAGCACCGAGAAGCCACAGAAGATTCGCCAAAGCCATAGGCATTTTCCAACCATTAATATAAAAGAATATGGAGTTGTTCCATGGGCTACGTACAGAACAATATGGAGTTGTTCTTGCCTCTATTTGTAGAACATTATGAAATTCTATGTACTACATGCAAGATGTTTACCCGCATTCCTACTAAACAATATGGGAACTTCTGCATTTTAGCTTCTTGGATGGGTAGGGCTCCAAAGAAAATGAGAATCATTGAATTATTCAGGTGACGTTAACTAAATAATGTGCTATTTATTATAAATCGATGAACTGCAAATCCTAGGTTAAAAAATTTAACCCTATCAAGATAAAGATATTGATAGGGTAATAGACATGGTTAGCAGGTAACGTAACCTAAAATAAGATTTGAACCTATACCATAAGCATCCTTGAAAGGTTGGGCCACAAACTTACTAAAAGCAGATGTTTTCATGTTCTTTCTTAAGTTGTCTCTTGCATCATTGCACCTCCTTGTTTAAAAGAGAGTTTGTTGTCCAGTAAAAAAGCAAAGAGATTAGGGCTACTGAAAAGGAATGTTAGTCAAGTAAATTGGGTTCTGATGGTATACATGGAAGCATTTGTATATATCAAATAATACTGGGGTTGATTGCTTCTCTCCTGAGCAGTAAGGAAAATTGTTCAATCATTTCTTTTGCTGAAGCATTTGTATATATCAAGTAATACCGGGGTTGATTGCTTCTCCCCTCTCCCCTGAGCAGTAAAGAAAATTGTTCAATCATTTTTTTTGCTGAACCTTTGAAAGATGAATCCTCATTGTGCTCTCATGTTTACTGGTTGGTTCAGGCCCTTGGCGACCTGGTGGAGTCTTGTATGGGTGCAATCCTGCTTGACACAGGGTTTGACTTGAACCGTGCTTGGCATATAATGCTCTCCTTCTTAAAGCCCGTCATGAGCTTTACCAGGTTGCAGCATAATCCAAAAAGAGAACTCCATGAACTTTGCCAGTTTCATGGCTGGCATCTAAAGTTCCTGGTTTCAAAAAAAGATAGCAAATATCTAGTTGAGGCCAATGTGAGTGGGAAGAATGTTTCTGAAGCGGCTTCTGCTCCCAATATCAATAAAAAAGCTGCCAAAAGAATGGCTGCCCAGCAAGTACTTTCAAGCTTGACGGTATGCATCTTACTAGTTCCTGTGCTGTTATTTCTTCTTGTTGGAGCTCTTTTCCTGTATGTTACATGATCAAAATGAATGTCTCCCCCCACTCCACCCCGTCCCTTGCCCACCCCAACCCCCCTCCCAAAACCACCACTCCCCCAAAAACTCCGCTCCAACCCCCCCGCCCAAACCCCCCACACACCCTAACCGCATGACCCATCCCACCCCCCAACCACCACCACCACCCAAAAAAAAAACCACCCCCATAATGTCTGTCTAGGTTATAAATGCTCTTGAGATAATATTTTTTGCTTACTAACGAAATACCAGAAAATAAGTAAGAAAACCACTTATTTTTCAGGAAAAATTTTCCGTGGAAAACATTTTCCTTTCATACCAAGTACTCGCCAAGTCACTGATGACTTGAATCACTTGGCTTGCTCAGGAAAACCTTTGATGCTGCGTGGATTGTTAGTGAGATTTTAACCTTAGGGTATTTGGGTATTGGTTGTAGCAACTAGCTAGAATGCTAAGGTCCTACAGTGAGGGGCTTTGGTGGCTGTACTATGCTGAATTTGGGTGCAAACCTAGACCATGTCATGATCACCTTCTTTCAAATGCCATGTATGAGAAAGAGTGGTTTTTTTTGCAATAATTTGGTGCATGGTTGCAGGCCTCTCCCATGGTGTTCTGTTGACTAATCCTTAAAGAATTTTGAGATCTCTGTAACTTTAATAATTATTTTTAGCTCCAAAATATTGTAATCCTGCTGTTGTGCTCTTCTTCGTTATGAACGAACTTTCTCCTCATACAATAAAATAGTACGAAAACATCGATTTTGGTGGCTTATTGCTCAAATTGATTTCTTCTCGTGACATCACTGTTCTTGTAGCACAGACTTTCTTGTTGATTCCATCATTCAAGTCTTTACTCACCCCAACATCAGGTTGCTGCTTTATGTTGATAATCTCTTCAGCGGTTTTGCTGGAGGAGCATGATTGAGATCACTGAACTGCTTGCTCTCACAGCTTTCTTCATTTATGTGATACCACCGTGGTGTTACAAAGTTATATTTGGTCTTTGTAGTGGATCAAGTTGCAGAGAATGTTCTCATTGCATTCACGCTCTGTACTAGTGATGAGTCTTGCCTAAAGGATTATGACAGTAGGTAGTCATCAGATACAGAGCTCAAAAGAGGCTGTTCAAGCACTTAGTGACTATAGCTTTATCCATTAGTTCAGGGAGCCAACTTTCTTGCTCCATTTTCGTTTCTAGACCTTCAAAAGTAATAAAAATTGTTCAACTCCTTGGGGAAGAACTTCTCAGCACCCCTTAATTTGTGCTTCAGAAATACCCCCCCCCCCCTGCCGAATAAAACAAGGCATAAGCTGATGTATATAATTTTGGATAATACATAAGGACCCCTCAAACTTGTCCCAAATTTCCCCTTACAACCTTAAACTTTGCAGGGGTCGTATTACTCCCTGAACAACTTCTAAGTGGTATTAGTACCCCCTTTGTTGGCCAACCCCTGTTTTAAGGAAAGGAAGTGCTTAGCATGCAATTCTTGCTTCCACGTGTCAATTTCATTTTAAAAACTTTTTGTCATTTTACCCCTAAACTATGTGAAATGGATCATTCATGTCCTTTAATTCAAATCAATTATTGTGGTTTAATTTTAAGCTTCAACACGTGGCGATTTGTGGTGCTAATCATTTTCCATTAGTAGAAAAGGGCAAGTGTAGACCATTTTGGTAACAACAGGGGTAGTTTCAACCCCAACTTCTTATAAAAGTAAACCATTTCTCATAGTTCAGGAGCAACTATGTACCTTCGCCATGCATTTAACAAAAAATTATCTTGCAAAAACAAATTATAAAACTTCTTTTTGGTCCCTCACACTCTTAAAGAGAGAATGATGAACACTTTCTATGCCAGGTGACTGAGAAAGGGGGCATTAATTCCACTTGAAAGTTTTTTAGGGGGGTACTAGGACCCTCACAATGTTCAAGGTCGTAATGGGAAATGGGGACAAGTTTCATGGATCAGTTTACATTGCCTTATGAGCATTCAGAGTAGAGAAATGCATCACTATGCTATGCATACGGATAATGATTTATCACTAAAACCTATAACATTTCTCGCAGAACTTCGCAAGTTTCTCACTTTAGTTGATAAATTACCTAGTTTTGGCAAATAATTTATTGACTGGTTTACATAATATCAAGTATGCTTCGATGTTCCTTTTGCCTTCTATTTTTACTTCTCTTCTTCAAATGTCTCTCTGGTCAGTGAGACAGTGACAACACTTATGCTACTTTTGTTCTTTGCTTCTCTCAGCAGTTGCATGCTGATCAGGCGTCGTTACTATAGATGTCAGCTCTTCTTATCTGATTTTATCATTGTTTCTGCAGTTTGATTTCCATTTTAGTATTCCAATCTTAGTACCTCCCTTATCGGACTTCTCTTATATAGCTATTTTGCAGTTCAGTAATGTCTTCCAATGTGCAGGCTCAAGGCTATAGGCGCAAGTCTAAATCACTGGAGCAAGTGGTAAAAACAGCTAAAAAGATGGAAGCTAAACTGATAGGATATGATGAAACACCCTGTGTTCTTACTGCTAGGTGCAATGACGTGGAGAAGAACGAAGCATCTGAAAGTGATCGTGACTTGATAGTATTCCCTATTAGTGAAGAACTTGCAAGAAATTGCAATTTCAAGTTAAAGCCTGCGAGAAAGTTGGCCCCAGAGGCAGCTGTACAATGCAATTCTGAGCAGACCATCATGCCTAATGGTTCTAATTCAGATTCAAAAGCTACAGGTATCAATAACAAGGATCTCTATCTGCTTATTTATCCATGTTGTCATTCTCTTACTCCAAAATAATTCAGGTGGTGCAATAAATGGATCGGCAAAGTCAATTTTGCATGAAGTTTGTGCTGCCAACTGCTGGAAACCTCCTAGATTTGAATGTTGCAAGGAGACAGGGCCAAGCCACTTGAAAGAGTATGTAGTGAACTAGTAAAAAGTAGCTTTTATTTTCATTCCAGAATTTTGAGCAGATTCCTGCAATCATGAAAACGTAAACTAAACCGTAATGAACAAAATGCATTAACTAATTACTCATCTCAAAGTAATTATTCAGCATTGTAAAATATCGAGTTTCATGAAATGGCCCAAAATTGTAAAATGACAAGTTGTACTGGAAAATAACATTTGACATTAGGGGTGACAAGTGGGCCGGTCCCGGGTCTTAAATAAACAGGCTAAACGGTCCCGAGCTAAACGTGCTTTTTGTAGGAACCGGCCAGGGACCGAGCTCACGAGCTCATGGTCCCGGGCTAAACGGGCTGGGGTCGTGGTCCCAACGGGCTAAATGGGCCCACGGCTAAGTTGTGATTTTAAAAAAAAAATTAAATAGAAATTAGAGACAAAAAGATGTTAAAAAAATATCTAAGGCAATGCCTTGTAAATTTATTATAGAATTGTGACCTAATTTTTTAATTCAAATTTAAAGACAAAAATATTGTAAAAAGATATTCAAAGCAATGCCTTGTAATTTTATTATAGCAATAAAAAATATGGCAATATCTTTCTTAGTCTTCCTCCCCCCTCCCCCCCCCCCCCCCGTGGAATGAGCACAACAAGGTGCTAATAACACCATTGAGAAGAAAAAGGAACCAATCAAGATGTGCCAAAATACAAGTTACATAATACATACTATTTTTTGTTCATACAAGTTACATGATATTTTTTACAAACTTCATAAATCCTTCAAGGTTCGGAGGAAGTTCCGTAGGTGGTGGCGGAAAAGTAGCTTGGTCATCGCCGCTTCCATTGTCGGGCGAAGCAGCATCCTCAGCAAGTTCAGCTAGCATTTCTTCGTAAGCTTCGTCTACCTCTGGTTGTAATTCAGCCAAGTCCAAAATTTCTTCTTTCCGAACGGATCCAATCTCTGAAAAGTACTGATTTTCCAAGTTCTCCCTCATAGACGCTCTATAATCACAGATTTGAAGTCTTGCTTGACTGAAAGCGCTCTCTGATGCCACGATTGAAGCTTGAATAGTTAAAATGTCTCGGGTCATCCTTGAAAGAACTGAAAAGTATTTTCTTTGTCCTTCCACCATTGCAAAATATTAAAGGTGCCATCGGGATTCACTTCCTCAAGTTGCTGCGACATATAAACTTCAAGCTCATTTAGTTGTGAAAAATAATTACTACTAGAACCAAATTGTAACAACCTTAATATTGTTTTACTATTTTTTGGAATAAAGTAAGTAATAGTAGCAACCTCACAATTTTTTCACTATTTTGTTTTGATAAAGTAAACAATTGTAGCAAATATAGAACAAAATTAGAGAGAGATTTAGATAGATTGATATTGATTTTGTAAGAAAATGAAAGAATGAGAGGGTATTTATAGTAGAAAATAGGGAAAAAGTGTAATAATAAAAAGTTTGGGGTTAAAACTAAGTTGGGGGAGTTAAATGGCTATTTTTTAAACCCTCAACAGCTCTTTTTTTTCAAACAACAAACGGCTCTTTTTTTAAAAATAAAATATTCGTTGGACCCGCCAAGGGACCGATCCGGTCCCGGTCTCTTGGCGGGTCAAACGGGCCCGGTCCTAACGGTTCCTAGCTAAGAACCGGTCCACCTCTAGCAGGCCTAACAGTCCCAGTCCGTTTAGCCCACTTAGCCCATGGGCCCGGCCCACTTGCCACTCTTATTTGACATTCATGAATGAAGCCTAGGAAACTTATGCCTCCAACAAGTACCGATAAGAAATGGAACTTGGGCCTAACTCAACCCCAATAGTTAGCTCATGAGGTAAGGATTTTCCAAGACCATGTAAGGAGACCAAGAGTCTCATCCACAACTGATGTAGGTCTCTAACACCCCCTCCCTACGCACACACACCGACACACAAGCTCAGAACTGGACATTTGGAGTGTAAATATAATATGGGCCCATACTGAATACGGAAGATAAATTAACACATGATGATATACTGAAAGTCTGAATGATATAAATCAAGTGCGGAAATACTAACATAAATCTGAAACGTATTTGTAGCCAACATTGCTTAACATGAAAAGTGTGTGACTCTGTCTAACTGTTACTCTAGTCTATGAAGCCTCTAATGAAGTACTGAAAATACTGACTATCTATAAATACTGAAAGATTGCAAAGTGATGATAATGCCCCGAAAGAACTAGGGATCACCAAATAGCTGGTACGAGAATCCTAGCGCTCTGAATCATCAACCTGTAGATCATTACCTGTATCGTGAGATGCAGGCCCCGGGCAAAAGGGACGTGAGTACATTTGAATTGCACTGGTATGTAAAGCAACTGAAAGAAAGAATTATAAATGCTGAAACTGAAACTAAGCTGATAACTGAGAATTGATAACTGAAATGATAACTGAACAAAGGAAGTAAGGATATGAATATTCCCTCTTCTGAATGATGAACAACCTGTTTATCTGAATAAACTACGGCCTCGAGCCCAATATATATGTGCACAAGCTACGGCCTCAGGCCCAAAAATGTATAAAGCATCAACTACGGCCTCAGGCCCAAACATGCATAAAGCATAAACTACGGCCTCAGGCCCAAATACAGGTGTTCAACATTCAGGGATTTAAAAACATGAACTGAGAATCGTACTGTAATACATGATACTGAACGATATTGAGTTACATGATACTTGAATGATGAATAGAATTGAACTAAGACATGTATTCATGAACTGATTATGAGGACTTATGTTTCAACTATTTATGGCATGCTGGTAATTTAGGCTGAGACTCATGGGAGTTAACACAAGTCTATATTGATTACGCACTAAGCCCACAACGTTCGGAATGAAAGTCATGAACGAATTATGAAGCTAGAGAATAGAAGTTCTGCAATTATTCAGGGAACTAGGCTTAACTATATTTCTGAGGCAATTAGTAACGTCTACAACTATTCATGGAACTGAGGCATAATTACTTTCTGAGGAAATTTGTAATAGTCATAAGAATGAGACGTAGGGAGAATCATTAACATTCCCAAACGTAGAGAGTTAGCCTCGCATACCTTAACTTCCTTCTCTTGAGCGTAATACAACATTCGGCCAACCCTTTCAACTTTAATCTATATCAATACAAGTCAAAGGGATTCCATATTAGCAATAATACTTATGTTTTGGCCGCTTAGGCCTTTTATCAAACACTTGGTAGGCATAAAGCTTCATAGTCCTTATTAATGATGTTTCTACACCCAACAACCCATTCTTTTGCTCCTAGATAATATTAAAATCTCAAATTGTTATAATCAATACCATTCTTCATCACTCGTAAGATAAACAACACCCTTTAACCAATAATCAACAATCAATAACCCAAACCTATAACCGTTCATGCTTTTCTATTAAACTCATCAACTCATATCTCATGAACATAGAGTCTATAATCAATGGTATAATCAATTAGAGAGTGAAGACATTACCTTTTTGAAGTTCAATCCTCTTGAATTCGAGTTCTAGGGTTCCTTCTCTCAACAATGATGCCCCAATCGAATATCTAACAATTTGGAGGGTTTACCCATGTTAATAAGGTATTGAGGAATTGAAATCAACTTAGAATCACCATTCGAACTTACCTTGGATGGTGGAGGGACCTTGGGAGAGCTTCTTGAGAGCTTCCCTTTCTAGAGCAAATTTTTGTGTTTTGGGGTGGGGGGGACGAAGTAGGGCTTTAAAAATGACCCCCCCCACGCACCTGAAGGCCTGACTACGCAAAATGGTAGTAGCACTGCCTCAAGTGCGCGGCCGCGCACGTGACCCTCTGGGCGCGCACCTGGCCGCGCATATTGTGCACTGCTCTGTAAAACACACGTAACGTTTTGCACAGAGATACGTTTGGGCTCCATAATATATCGTTGGAAAGCTATTTCAAAGGGCTATAAATTTACGACATTCTTCTAGAAGGCAGTACCTTCCATAAACTTAGTCGATTTTATTGAATCTTATGCACCTCACTCTCCATCTTGATTCCAAAACAACTATTTCCACTGATACTCATCCTGATGGGACTTCATATGTCTAAAATATCAAATTAATACCCATTTAACATA
This sequence comes from Nicotiana tabacum, assembly GCF_000715075.1. Classification (NCBI taxonomy): domain Eukaryota; kingdom Viridiplantae; phylum Streptophyta; class Magnoliopsida; order Solanales; family Solanaceae; genus Nicotiana; species Nicotiana tabacum. The sequence continues at coordinate 11,237,117 of NC_134097.1, read as the reverse complement.
TCCACACCTAGTCCAAATGTACGGGGTGTTACAAAGATAATGGACCTTGAGCCTAATTCAACCCGAAAAGTTAGCTCAAAAGGTGAAGATTGGCCAAGACCATATAAGGAGACCAATTACTCCATCCACAACCGATGTGGGGAATCTACCAAGTAGAAATCAATGCACCATATAGAAGAAAAGTTCAGCTTGAGATGGGAGGATATATGCAATCATACTTTGTATCTGGTTAATTTCTGCACTATTTGATTGTTTAAATTTTTATTTTGCACTTGTAGTTCTCAAGTTTAATTCTTGGAACCTATTAACATAAAGAAAATCCTTGCTGGTTATGTGGTTTAATGCTGTCCTTGGGAATCCATGTCTTTAAGTTTGTCATCTGATCTAACCAGAAAAGGTAAAAACCACTAACATCATCCTCAATTTCTTGATTATTTCTGTGCACTGAAAATCCTTGACATTTTATAGCCTATGGCACCTACCTTTATTGTGAGAGGGAGGGATGGAGGGAGAGGTGTTAAAGTAAATAGCTTATGTTGTGCCCAACCCCCCCCCCCCCCATGTTCTCCAAACTGCATACATTATGTCCCCTCTTTAATTTTACAAAATCGTCTTCAGGTTTACTTTTCGGGTGGTGGTGGAAATTGAAGAAACCTCGAGAGTTATAGAGTCTTGTGGAGCTCCTCGGGCGAAAAAGAAAGATGCAGCTGAGGATGCAGCGGAAGGGGCACTTTGGTTCTTGAAGCACGAAGGATACATGTTCGATAACTGAGAGTGCTTACCCTCTGAATACTGACTTAATTAAAAGTAACAAAAAATGTATGTATGATCTTTAGCGCAACGATAATACGGCTGTATGTCTATCCTATATGTATACAGGTATATAATTTGTATATTAACCAGGTGATAAAGGGGTCTTTCTCACTCACTCCTGGTGTCGCTGCAAATAGAATAGGTGCTAAATGATGTAATTAGTTGTACTTGGCAAATTGCTTTAGGCATTGAAATCATATCAGGCCTGCCATTTTTTGGAGGTCATCCCATTCTTGGTGGGAAAAAAAGTATCCCATTCTTGGTGTTTTTATTTCAATTCTCTTTTTTCTTCATTTTTTTGTTCGCTTTCTTCTTGATTAAACCAGTCACAGTCTCACAGATGCCTGCTACTTGAAATTCCTGTGCTATTGCCGTTGAGTGTAAATGAGGGAAAAGATTACCTTACAGAGTATGTAGGAACTTGCTAATTTGTACCAAGTCTGTCATTTTCTATTATCAGTTTTACTTAATTGTTTCTTATGATATAACGTTAATTTAACAAGAAAATGATAGGCACTTCTTTTTCTTTCAAGGTATAATAGTAGAAAATACAATTCTAAGCAAGCCAACGTTAGAATAACGTGATGTGATGGCGCCTAACATTTTACTTGTTAGGCAAGCCAACGTTAGAATAATTTTAGCCATTTTTAACACTTCAAATTGAATAATAATAAAGAAACCAATATAATCGAAATAAATCTAGAATAGAATGAGTAAACCAAAAATTAACAATGATGTCTAAATACCATCCTAGAATTGGTGTGACAAGTGCACGAACGACTAGAATAATATAAATAATGGTCTGAATGAAAGTAAAACTGTCTGAAATGAAATAAACAGCTAGGATAAGGTAGAAGGGGACTTCAAGGTTTGCGCACGTCAATATATCTACCTCAAGCCTCCGTATGCGATAATTCGAGTTGGCGCACCTCACGTATAGTTAGGTCCAGTACCAAAATCTGCACAAGAAGTGGAGAGTGTAATATGAGTACAACCGACCCAATGTACCCCGTAAGTGTCGAGCCTAACCTTGACGAGGTAGTGACGAGGCTATGATAGGACACTCACGTAAATAAACCTGTACAAACATATATATATATATATATATATATATATATATATATGTACGTAAACAGCAACAAAATAGAGATTTAACAATGTATAATTGGGAAGGGACATGCCAAAGGGGAAAGAGATACGATAACTGCAACAGGTATGACATCACAAGATAGCCAAATAAATTATCAACCAATAAAGACGGACAACATACGGTATAAAGATGGCACGGCATCACCCTTCGTGCTTTAACACTCTCCCTTAGTAAAAATAATATAAATTCGGAAGATAAAATAGCATAGTGAATATGTTTTATGTCAAATATGATGCCACGATACCAAACCTCAACTTCCAAAATACTCCACCATTACTAATTAAGCAATAATAATGGGAGAAATGATCAATTAAGTAATAATGTAACCTAGGCATGGATATCATAAATAAAAAGGCAATAAATCACAAGGAAACAAATTTCACCCGCATGCTTTATCCCACAACAATACATAAATGCTCGTCACCTCGTATATACGTTGTACCCACACGTTAATTATGTAGCAAATCGGCAAACAAGTCATAATCCCTCAAGTCAAGGTTAACCACAACACTTACCTCGCTCCACAATTCAAGCAATCACTCAACCACGGCCTTGCCTTTTGAACAAGCCTCCAAACCAACCAAACCTAGCAATTAATCGGCCAACAATTCAAATTAAGCTTTAGAAACTACTCACAAATTTTAAAGAGGTCCAATTTAGATCATTTTCGAAAAATTTAACGAAAGTCAACCCCATTCCCCCTCCCCCGGGCCCGCATCTCGAAACCTAATAAAATTCACAAAGCCCGAACACTCGTTCCGATACGAGTCCAACCATACCAAAATTAACAAATTCTGATATCGGATCGCCCTTCAAATCCTCATTTTAAATTCTTGAAAGATTTTACAAAAATTCTCATTTCTTCCATTTAATTGTAACGACCCAACCAGTCGTTTTGAGTGTATTAGCCCAGATCCCCTATTTACTGCATTCCCCGTATCTTTTTATGCTTATGTGATTTGGGAGGTTCCGTTTTTGGTTTCGGAGTGTTTTGGGATACTTAGTCCCTAAAATGGAAGCTTAAGTCTTAGCATTTTGACCGTAGTCGGACTATGTGAAGACGACTCTGAAATGAAGTTTCGTCGGTTCCGTTAGCTCCGTTGGGTGATTTTGAACTTAGGAGCGTGTCTGGATTGTGTTTTGGAGGTATGTAGCTGATTTTGGGTTGAATTGGCGAAAGTCGAATTTTTGGAGATTTTGACCGGTAGTGGACTTTTTGATATCGGGGTCGGATTCCGATTCCGGAAGTTGGAGTAGGTCCGTAATGTCAATTATGACCTGTGTGCAAAATTTAAGGTTAATCGAACGTGATTTGATATGTTTCGGCATCAGTTGTAGAAGTTGAAGTTTCAAAGTTCATTAAGTGTGAATTGGAGGGTGATTCGTGTTTTTAGCGTTGTTTGATGTGATTTGAAGGTTCGACTAAGTTCGTATAGTGTTTTAGAACTTGTAGGTATATTTGGTTGAGGTCTCGGGGGCCTCGTGTTGATTTCGGGTGGTTAACGGATCATTTTGGACTTAGGAGAGATTGCTGATTTTTGGTTTTCTTTAGTTCTTGTTTCCTTCTTCGCGTTCGCGAGGGGAGTCTCGCGTTCTCGAAGAGGAACTGGAGGCAGGCAAAATTTTTGTGCTTCGCGTTCGCGATGAAGGTCTCGCGTTCGCGAAGCACTGAGGTACTTGGTCTACGCGTTCGCGACGGAGGTCCCGCGTTCGCGTGGAGGTATTGGCCAACTGGGTCCCCATGCCCTTTTTGCCTACGCGTTCGCGACGTTGGTCCCGCATTCGTGTAGGGTCGAGCTGAGTGGTCTTCGCATTCGCGACAAGGACATCGCGTTTGCAATGGAAGATTTTGGGCCGAAGTAAATTTGTGCTTCGCGAACGCGAGGGTGTGGTCGCGTTCGCGAAGAAGCTAAGGAAATGCCTGTTAAAGTTTCCAAAATCGAGGGTTGGATATTTTTATCAAAACTTGAGTTTGAGAGCTCGGATTTGGGCGAGATTTTTAGGGATTTTCAGAGACATCAATTGGGTAACGATTTTTCCCTTGATTTTGTTTATATCCCACTAATCTATCACTAATTTCATCTTTTAATTTCGAATTTGGGTGGAAAATTTAGGGAAAATGGGAAGAAGTTTTTCCACTAAGATTTTGGGTTTTGATTGATATTTTGATATCATATTTGGATAATTTTGGTACGAGTGGACTCGTGAGTGAATGGGTGTTCATATTTTTTGACTTTTACCCGATTTCGAAATGTGGGCCCGGGGAGGCTTTTTAGGGCGATTTTCGAAATTCTTGTTAAAGTCTTGATTTCATAAATTAAATTAGTCTATTATAGTTGTATTCATGGTATGAAATTGTTTTGGCTAGAATTGGGCCATTCAGAGTCGGATAATTGAGGAAAGGGCATTCTTACTGATTGATTGAGCTTGGTGCGAGGTAAGTGGCTTGCCTAACCTTGTGCGGGGGAAATCCCCTTAGGATTTGGTACTGTTGTGATATGTGAGCGCCATGTACGCGAGGTGACGAGTACGTATATGAGCTATTTGTTGTAAAACCTGATTTTACTAAGTAGCAACCTGTTTTCCTTTTAATTTGGGTTATACCATTTTCTAAGTAGTAATTTGCTTTTCATTCTTATTTGCGTTATACCAATATGTGTAGTTATCCTGTTTAGTCTAATATCGCATGTCTACAATCTTTAACTGCTTATTTGAACTCTGTGAAGCATGCCTAGTTGATTTTCTGTTTTTCCTTGTTCTTTATCAGTATTAACTATAGAAATCTTGTTGTTAACTGTTGTATTTATCAGTTTGAGTTGTGTGTTTACTTTTGAGACTACGAGACGGTTCCTTGGGAGTTCTCCCTGTAAAATTACTTTTGAGACTACGTGGCGGTTCCTCATGAGTTCTCCCTGCACATTTACTTTTGAGACTACGAAGCGGTTCCTCATGAGTTCTCCCTGCACATTTACTTTTGACACTACAAGGCGGTACCTCATCCCCTATGTCAAACACTTCCTGTATTCCTTTTATTAGACTCTGCTGTATAGAAATGCTATTTTTCTTCTGTAGCTTGTGACTTACGATGTTCCAGATTTTGGGAAGACTGTGTATTTATAGAGTATTGGTTATTGTACATGTCGAGCGATATTGTTACTAGTTATTCAATTATCCAGTGTTGTTAGTTGCCAAATTTTACTTTCGTTTTGTTATTTTTCGCATTTTGTTAGGCTTACCTAGTCGTAGAGACTAGGTGTCATCACGATGTTATACATAGGGAGTTTGGGTCGTGACACTAATGATATAAAATAGTTATGAAATCACGAAATATAATCAATTTCGGATAAAGAACACTTACCCACCTCATACTCGTGAAAAATCCCTCTGAAATCGCTCAAAGCCGAGGCTTCAAACTCAAAAATGATAAAAATACCAAACCCCGAAATATGTGTTTCTGTCGAGACATGTTCGCCCCTGCGACATATTGGCCGCATATGCGGCGTCGCTTGTGCGAGAGAAGTTCCGCTTTCTGCGGAAGGTCATTGGAGAAATGGCTCTCGCACTTGCAGAAAACTATCCGCTGGTGCGGCATTGCAGGTGCGACAATAGGTCCGCATATGCAAGGCCGCTACTGCGCCAGTTTCTTGCTTCGAAGCGCACGCAGGTGCACTTCATTTCTCCGCATATGCGATGGTCCCCAAGCCTAGTATGTTTCCCCTTCTGCGATCAATGTGCCGCATCTGCGGGCTCGCATCTGGGACCAGCCCTCGTAGATGCGGACACACCACAATAGACCTGCCCAACTTAACCAAGAATGATCCAAACGATCCGAAACTCATCTGAGCCCCTCGGGTCCCCGTCTGAATATTCCAACATGTCCCGTAATATAACACGGACTTACTTGAGGTCTTAGATCACATCAAACAACGTCAAAACTACAAATCACACCTCGATTCGAACTTAATGAATTTATGGAATTTTCAATTCTATAACTCGCGCGGGAACATGTCAAATCAATTCAGAATAATCTCAAATTTTGCATGTAAGTACCAAATGATATAATAGAGCTACTCTAACTCTCGGAATCATAATCCGAACCCGACATGAACAAAGTCAATTTACGGTCAAACTTAGGAATTCTTTAAACCTTTAAATTTATAGTTTTCGACAAATGGCGTTAAATCAAGCTAGGGACTTCTGAATTCGATTCCGGGCATATGCCCAAGTCCCAAATAACGATACGGACTAATCAGGACCGTCAAAATACTGATCCGGGTATATTTACACAAAACGTTGACCGAAGTCAACTCAATGAGTTTGTAAGACAGAATTTCACATTTTCTTTAGTTTTTCACATTAAATTTTTTCAGAAAAGAGATATGGAGTGCACGCAAAATCGAGGAAGGCTAAACGGAGCTATTTAAGGTCTCGGAATACAGAAATAAAGGTTAAAATTAAAAATGACATATCGGGTCATCACATTTATACATACAAATGGATAAAAAAGCAAATTATCCATCCATATTATCCACTAAAAATAGGTTGGATAATGAACTTTTTAAAAATGAATCAAATATGTATAAAATCTATATTATCCATTTAGAAAATAAATACTCAACGGATAACCAATGTGTTACATTTGCAAATACTCAAATCGGGAGTCCCTTAAATTTGGAAGACTAGAAATTTCCCCAAAAGTGATCACATTCAAGAAGTCATGAATAACACAAGTATTCATATTATCCATCGATTAACCTATTTTCTATCCATGTTAAATATAGATGGGTCAAATAGTTTATTCGTTTTTGCATACCTATTTTCGACCCACACATATCCGCCCCGTCCCGCCCGTTTGTCAACCCTTACATACACTTAATGCAGGTAATACAAAAAATAAATAGAGATAGATTTGATAATGCATTTTTAGTGATTATCTATTTATACTTTCAGAGAAATTTAAGTTACATTTAGAAAATATTTCATCAGTAAGAGAATGTAGAACTTAAATATATATACGTAGCGCGCATAATATTAAAATAATAATCATAAAAATTAGCGGTAGATACAGTAACAAAATTTATAAAAGAACTATTGTATTTTTAGTTTTATTGAACTCATATCAATTCATAATAAAATATAAAATAATCTAAATAATAAGTAATATCATCTAGGGTAAAATAAATATTATATATAATTTTTTTAAAAAGTATTACATACAATGCGAATTGGAAATGTCAACGGGCAAAATAAATATTACGTAAGTTAGGAGGGGGAAGAATGTATATTGTATAAAAAAAAAAAAGTTGGGAGGCGGAGATGATTTTCACTCATTCAATGTGTATTGTTCACTATTTTTCTTTATGACTCGCAAGTTTTATATATTTGAACAGGAGCCCCCTCTTTACACGCACGCACTACTCACGTGCATATTTTCCCGCCAAGTGGTTCCCGCCAAAATCATACTCCCTCTAAAACCCTCCGCAAAGTCAGAAGCTGAAGCCACAAAGAGAGAGAGATCTGAAACTGAAAGTGAGTTAAACAGAGAGAGAAAGAGAGAAGAACTTTTAGAGAGAGAAAGAGAGATGTCAGGCTGGGACGAAGGAGCAGTATACTACAGCGACCAAGCTCAGTTTCCACACGGCGGCGGCGGAGCAACCGGAGATAATGAAAATGGAGTGGCGAGCCGCCACGTCATCCTCCGGAAATTCAAGGAGTTCATACGAAACTTCCCCGACAAAACTCAGCCGAATGTATTCCCTTACAGAGAAGCACTTCTCGCGAACCAAAATTACCTAATTATTAACCTTTCAGACCTCCTTTCGTACGAGCGGGACCAAACCCTACCCGAACTCCTCCGCCAGAACCCTGCCGATTACCTTCCTCTGGTATGAAACCAATTTAATTACATTTCTCTGCGTTTTTAGCCGTATGTGGATGTGAATTTGTGGCTGATGCACTTGTAGTTATACTCTGCCCACCAAGGGTTAGGCAAATAGAAATAAATCACCTAGCATTTTTTGGTAGTTAGTTATAATTCAATAAATGACTGATAAAGGATCCATGGATATTTAGTTTTTTTGTTTGTTTGTTTGTAATTACATTTGGATTTGTTGAAATGTATGATTATGTTGTACTATGACCCTTTGACAAGGGTGGATGTACAAAGGTAATAGTAGCTTTGGAGATCCTAGATACGTGTTAAGAAATCTACAAAAGATACACAAATATTAAATATGCACTAATTACATTTCTCTGCGTTGTTAGCCATATGTGGCATATGTTGATGTGAATTTGTGATTGATGGACTATAGAGCTTAATAGAGAATTGAACTTGTAGTTATTTATCATCAATGGTTGACGCATAAAGGATCCACTTGATATTAATTTAATCCAATTAGAATGCTTGATTCTTTGTAGTTGTATAGGGAGTAGCAATTGTTTATTAAAAACACAAGGCTCTGCTTAGTTGTAACATGTTTTTTTTTCTTGAAATTATATCCGGATTTGCTGGAATGAATGATTACGATGGATTATGATTGCGTTGATTAGGGAAAACGATACGGTTGATGCAAATTATGGTTCATGTTATTGTAGTTTGTGTATATAGCTTTCTGCACTTGAGGTTTATATAGTTAGAGTTATGTTTGGTGAGGCAAATGAGTGAATGATGGTTTTTGTACTGATGTATGCTATAGCCTCATTTACTCCATGCTTACCAAATGGGTTGAGTTTCTAGACAAATTTGAATTTTCATAAAGGTAAATGTATATGCATTTTACAGGATGTCCCTGTAGTTGCATTTTTGGGTTACGGAATAGTTGTAGAAGGGGGCATATACTATTCAACCTCAACTAGTTTGGGATTGAGGCATAGTTTTTGTGTGTATGTTGTTACAACTGAAGGTAGTGGCTGTGTCCTTTATTCACTGTTGAACTAAAACGCTTTTTGTAAGTGAAAAGTACACTTAAGATCAGTGTGTTTTAGATAGTGCATCATTGTCTTCAATTGCATGAAATACTGTAGTTTCTTTAATGTGGAAGCTTTTAAGAACCTACTACTGAATAACATTTGGTTTTCTTGTGTCCTCTACTGGATGGTCTCGGGGTTATCTAGTTTGAAACTGCAGCAGCTGAAGTTCTGGCTAGTTTGAGATCGAGGGTAGCTGGTGAGAGTGGAGAAATGGAGGAGCCAGAGATTGGTGAAGTACAAATACTCTTAAGGTCAGAGCAGGATCCAATGTCAATGCGTTCCCTTGGGGTTAGTTTTCTGTTTGAACTTTTTCATTTTCTTTATTATCTTAAGTTTTGCTCTAATTGATCTACTTATCCCCCTATTTTTATAATCCTATTTGTCTTGTTTAGGCACAATATATATCAAAGCTGGTCAAGGTATCTGGGATCGTTATTGCTGCATCAAGGACCAAGGCAAAAGCAACTTATGTAACCTTGCTATGTAAGAACTGCAAAAATGTGAAGATCGTTCCATGTCGCCCAGGGCTTGGAGGAGCTATTGTACCACGTTCTTGTGATCATGTTCCTCAGGTTTGATGGAATAAAATAATAATTTGAAACTCTTTATTTGAGGTTGTAATTTGGATGACATTCTAATGGTAGGATTTTTTCCAGGTGGGGGAAGACCCATGTCCTATTGATCCATGGGTAGTGGTTCCAGATAAAAGTAAGTATGTTGACCAGCAGACGCTCAAATTGCAGGAAAACCCTGAGGTGAGGGAACATTTAGTTCCAGAATAGAAGCTTGACTGCTGGCTTTCTTTATAATCATACTCTCATTTCATTTGTGTTTTCTGTTGGGGTAATTGTAGGATGTCCCTACGGGAGAGCTTCCAAGAAATATGCTTCTGTCTATAGATCGCCATCTTGTTCAAACAATAGTGCCTGGTACAAGGCTGACTATAATGGGGATCTACAGTGTTTTTCAGGCTTCAAATTCATCAACATCGTAAGAGTCTACCAAGTGATAAATGAACTTTAATTGTTTTTGTAGTGTTGTCACTTTGTTATCTTCTTTTAACTTCCGGGATCTATGTTCTGAACTGGGATGCAGTCACAAAGGAGCTGTTGCTGTTAGGCAGCCTTATATTAGAGTTGTTGGAATGGAAGAAACGAATGAGGCCAATTCTCGAGGGTCAGCCAACTTCACAGTAGATGAGGTAATTTCTAAATTATCAATAGAATGTGCTAATTGAGAGATTTGAACTACAGCTAGCAACATGCTTTCAAGTGAGTGGACTGCATACAGATAATTGTCTCCACCTACATATCTCCACAAGTCGCAGTAGAAAAACATGCAAAGAAGCATGAACATAGAGTGGAGAAAGGATGGGGAAGATTAAGTAATGTCGGTCAAGCTATGGACTGGGGGGAGGGTTTACCTCTTTGTAGCAGATCAAGTACTTAATGAATATGCCTTGCAGTTAGAGGATATAACAGTTTGCTAATAGTACGCCGATGACGTTCCTGTACTGTTTGGACAGCATTAGTTTCCAATTTGGTCATTGTTTTACTCTGTTTGGATTTTCCTGTATGTATCAGTTCTCATGGCCTTCCTTTTTGCAGAAAGAAGAATTTCAGAAATTTGCATCCGATAAGGATGCTTATGAAAAGATATGCTCAAAGATTGCTCCCTCAATATTTGGGCATGTTGATGTAAAGAAAGCTGTAGCATGCCTTTTATTTGGAGGGTCAAGGAAGGTATGTCATTTTGCCTTCAATGTTAAATGCTCTTTGTTTATTTATTGGTTTATTTCTAACTCTATTTGTGCAGTTCTTGCCCGATGGTGTAAGATTAAGAGGTGATATCAATGTATTACTCTTGGGGGATCCCTCAACTGCTAAATCACAGGTCAGTTTTACTTCACTGAATACAATGGTGGCAGTTTGCTGTTAATATTGAAATTTCATCTTCATGAGGGAGCCATTTAAGTTGGCATTTGGTTCAAAAGTTTTCTTTTGTTACTCATCCTAGTTTTTATTTCCAATGCAAATGAGAGTCTGAATTATTTATTTTTACCTGTTAGTTTCTAAAATTTGTGGAAAAGACGGCCCCAGTAGCCGTATACACTTCTGGCAAAGGATCTTCAGCTGCTGGTCTCACAGCTTCTGTCATCAGGGATAATAGCTCTGTAAGTTTCCATATTTTCCCTAGTCTAGAAGCCATTTCAGATAAATGTGTCATTTTCAATATATCTTGAAATGATGAGTTTCTTTATGAAACAATTCAGCGTGAATTTTACCTAGAAGGAGGAGCCATGGTCTTGGCAGATGGAGGAGTTGTCTGTATAGATGAGTTTGACAAAATGAGGGCAGAAGATAGGTAGATTTTAGTTAGAACATCATACTCTTGTCTACTCTATCATGAGCTCTTCTAAAGAGCTTCTTACTGGTGCCTAGGGTTGCTATTCATGAAGCTATGGAGCAGCAAACAATTTCCATTGCTAAGGCAGGAATAACAACAGTCCTTAATTCAAGAACCTCCGTGCTTGCAGCGGCTAATCCTCCATCTGGACGCTATGATGATCTCAAGGTCAATATAATTCCTTTCAATTGTTTTAATGTTTTTACAATTTTCTGCAGCTTGTGTTGGCAATAGAACAGGAGTTGATGTGCTGTTTGCATTGCAGACTGCACAAGATAACATTGACTTGCAGACAACAATTCTTTCAAGATTCGATTTGATATTCATTGTGAAAGACATTAGGATGTTCAGTCAGGACAAGGTAAGAAAAAATTCTCTTTCCCAAGTCTGGGTGAAATGAAAATTTGTGTGGGTACAGACTTCATTTTAATATAGCTACTAGGCATCTAGGTAGTATGCTTAGTATGCTGGGCATGAATACACGAATAAATGGGTAGTCAGGACAAGGTAAGAGAAAGATTCTCTCCCAAGTCTGTGGGTGAAATGAAAATTTGTATGGTAGACTTCATTTTAATCTAGCTACTAGGCATCTAGATAGTATGCTTAGTATGCTGGGCATGAATACGCAAATAAATGGGTAATTAATTTTCAAAATATCCTTGTGAGCTCAATTGTAGTACCCTTGTACTATCTTCTTGCGTCTACTTGATGCTAGCAATGAAATTTCTATGTCATCTAAAGATGATATATATTTCTTTGTGCTTCCACTTACTGAGTATTTTTTTCACTACAGAGTATTGCTAGCCATATCATCAAGGTCCATGCATCGGCTGAGGCATCTAGGGATGACACTAGAACTTCTAAGGAGTATAATTGGTTGAAGAGGTTGGTTTCTAACCTGGCTTTAAGTTAAGCACTACACTATTGTTGTAATTTTCAAGGTCTGGATGTTGAAGCAATTGAGTTCCTCGTGCAGGTATATACAATATTGTCGGACCAATTGCCATCCACGACTATCACCCGCTGCAGCCTCAATGTTACAAGAGAGTTATGTCAAAATTAGGCAGGTAATTACATCATTGGGCTCCTGATGCTCAGTCTGCTGGATCACCAACCTATTTATTGAAAAAGTGCTTATGGGATGTATCAAGAAATTTCAAATACTGAAACTGAAATTAGAAGTGGGTACTTTTTGGTTTATTTTGTTCAAGTACGCAGTTCTGGTGGATTGCTCTCAAGTGGGGAAGTTTGCTAACTTTCTAGTCATTTATATGCTCCATACCTCTAATAAAAGGTTTAAGTTGTTTTAGGATGATAACAGAAAAGTATACCTCTTGCAAATGGCCGTCTGAAAAACTTGGGATTCACTAGGGGAGTTGTTCAAAACTTAGATTTCCCGTTTCTGCAACATTTTACCAAAACCTTTCTTGACTGTGAAAATGTTGTACATCATCTCACTGATATTTGCTTCTTCTGTTATCTGCTGCAGCAAATGAGGCGGCAATCAAATGATAATGGGGAGGCAGCAGCAATACCAATTACTGTGCGGCAACTAGAGGCTATAGTGAGGTTGAGTGAAGCTCTTGCAAGAATGAGACTGTAAGTAACCACGATTATAAGTAGTTTCTTTGTCTCTTGCATAGGATCAAGCTTCAGGGACTTGAATCATCCTGCTATTAACTATGCAATTTAAGACTGTTTAGGAAACCTCCTTTTTTCCATGTGTTTCTTTTCACTGTTTTCTTTGTCCTTTTATAAGATTCGCCTATATAAACAGTTCTTTGATCAATAATCTGCCTCTTTCTTATCATGATTTTAGCGCCCAAATTGCAAATGAGAATCACGTCACGGAAGCAATTAGGCTCTTCCAAAATTCCACAATGGATGCAGCACGATCTGGAATCAATCAACATATAAATCTTACTCCTGAGATGGCACATGAGATAAAGGTTTGACTCTTGGGCAATCAATACTCATATTCCAGTTATATGTCCTTCTAGTCACTGTTTTGATGAAGTTACTTTTTTCTCGATGAATAGCAAGCGGAAGCCCAAATTAAGAGAAGAATGGGTATTGGTAGCCATATATCAGAGAGACGGCTAATTGATGAACTGACCAGGATGGGCATGAATGAATCAATTGTAAGAGTCCTTCCACTGCTTCACTTATATACCATTTAGTCATCAATATTCACCTAGTTTCTCCATTTATTTGTATTTCTGGTGCTATCTGATTGACTTTCTTTGATAGTAAACCAGTAGAAGCCTCCTAAATTATACCAGAACAATATTCCTAGGCCACCTTGTATTGATGCAAGTGCTAAAAAATTGTCAGGTAAGGAGAGCGCTGATAATTATGCATCAAAGGGATGAAGTGGAGTACAAACGAGAACGGAGAATCATAGTCCGAAAAGCCTAATGATGTGCTCTACTTGGCCTTCTAAAGCACTTTCAGCAAGTTCACATCACAAGGACACTATCTCCAGTCAACTGGTCATCAAATCACATGTAATTTGATGATTTTAATGCTTTCAGCAAATCAAGCAGAAATATTTAATTTTCGGAATTAGTGTTGTGATAACACCTCTGCATTAGTCTACTGATAACTGCAGTGTCCAAGGTAGGAATGCACGTCCACTCGTGTCAAATGGTTTGAGTTACTTTGAGCCATCTAATGTAATTTATCCGTGTGACTCCAGAATGCTTAAGAATTCTGCACTTTCTGCAATTTCAACAGAATTTAGAAGTGGATATTTATGTAATTTGGTTATCTTGTAAACTCTAAACCTAAGAGTCAAATGTTTAGTACCAAATTTGCTCTTCGCTTCAACATTTTGTATCGTGGTATCAAGATTACCTTCTTTTCTGTAATTTGGAAGTCGGAGCTCAACAGTTCACAATGTAAAACACAACGTGAAAAGATAAGAGAATTATGGTTACATTTCACCTACTGTTTGAATATTTGGTAACTTGCTATGGACTCTTATATGGATACAGATGATTCAAAGCAAAGTTATCATTTCACATTCAAAGAGATCTTCACAGTACAAAATGAAATCATAAAGTTTAATTTCATCCTTAATCCAAAAAGAGTTCTTAATTCAGATGGATTTGGAAAGCATATCCAAAAATGATTCAGGTCAATTAAAAAATCCATAGATTATCAGATGGACAAACAATCTTTGGTGTTAAGGTGTGAGTTTTTTTATAGCAATTGTCATAGAATTTAATAAGAAAAAAGAACTTTTGAAATTTGTGATCCTAAAAGTTTAATGAATAAAAGCTTTGTGGGATCAATAACATTTGTGTTATTATAAAACCTTTTATAATAGATAAAATAAAAGGTTTGAAATTAAATTATTTCCAAAAGATAGAAATGTATTTTTTTTTTTGAGTGGACTAGTAAATATAGTATGTCATATAAACAATTTTCAACTTAAGGCGTATGACAAAAGAAAAGGTGTGTAAAAAGAATATCTATACAAGTTGAGGGGATATATCAAAATCTTTAGAAACTTCAAGGAGCTTAAATGAATTATCCGTTTTTATAACCCGATATGCTGAAACACAAATTCGGGTTAACGGGTTTTCTTAAACCTTAGAAACCTGCAACCAGACACTATTACCAATACCTCTACTAGAGGTTAACAATGGTGCTTATAATCCAAAACCCAGCTGTATTTTCAATGAAATTATCAGCAAGTTTTGGCCTTTTACATTCTTCTCCCAAAATTGTGTCTTCTTCTTCTTCTTCTTCCCTTTTCTCTGTCCGTTGCTATTCTGCTGTTTCACAAAGGCCCCTCCGGTTAGTTAGTAAGCCAATGGGGAGAGTGTACATTACACTGTCTTTTTAATTTTTTTTTCTTTTTTTTTTCTCTTCTCAATTGGGTTTTGTTTGGATTTTATATTCAGATATGCAGTTCTTGGTGCTGGATTTGCCGGGCTGTCTGTTGCTTGGCATTTGTTGCAGGTATTATGCAGTATGTGTTACACTTTCTTAGCTGAGTTCACAATAGTTAATCCTGTTCATAAAGTCAGATTTTACAATGGGTTTAAGTTATTTATAATTGAGGTTATATGTTAGCTAATTACACGCTACTGTCTATAATAAGTGTGTTGCTAACCTGGGAAATAAGGTAAGCACCATGTAAAAAATATTTACAGTGTATTTATATATTCCCTTCGTTCCAATGTGCTTGACAATATTTTCTTATCAGTCCGTTCCAAAAAGATTGATACATTTATGTATTTGAAAACAATTATTTTTAAACTTCCCATTTTAAGAAACTTTTATAGCCACAAGTTTAAGACCACAAGTTTTAAAAGTCTTTGTGTCGAGTCAAACTATACCAAACAAATTGGAATGGATGGAGTATATTTAGATCCTTTTACAATTGTTTTCTTCTTTTAGCAAATTCATTTTATCTGAGTCTATAGTGTTAAATAATACAAGTAAATTGCAACAACAAGTTAAAGTACCCTAGCTGTCTACCAAATCTTTGAGCTTGTATAACTTAAATCCGTTGACAACTTATTTTATCTATGAGTCATAATGCTAAGTTACTTGCTCCTTTTTAGTTCAATTGTCATAGGCTTACAGCTGCATCTTTTATTTATGTTTTGCAGCAAAGTTCTGAGGAATTGAATTTACGTATAGATATATATGATGAAGTTGGTGTTGGTGGAGGTGCATCTGGAATGTCTGGTGGACTCCTTCATCCCTACTCTCCCAAAGGTTGTTGTGAACGCTTTTACTAGTTGGGTTCAGAGTTCTTCCTTCAAATTAATTCCTTACACTGTCTCTCAACATTTGCTTAAAGATTTAGAATTTATTTTTACTGTTATTCCTTTTTGAGATTTAACTCAAAATTTGCAGTTAAGCTTCTGTGGCGGGGAGAAGAATGCTGGAAAGAAAGTTTAAAGCTTCTAAATATTGCTGAAGATGCTCGATCAAATCCAGAAACTGTAGCAAAAGAAGGTGGCTTTATAGTCAGGAGAAGGTTAGCAGTGTAAAGCATGTTATATATAAGCTGCTAAGAAGATGTCTTGATATATGCTTTTGGGTATAATGGAAATGAGTTCGAATTTTAAAAAATGTAAAAAAAAAAAAGGTGATACATTTTTCTTTGATTTTAAGCGTTTTAGTTTAAATCACTGACCGAAAGAAAAGTAAGTCCAAATAATTTTACTTCCAACAAGAAAAGTAAAGAAGGGGGGAAGATATTCACTGTTGCATCCTGTTTTTAACTTGCTTTCCTTGTGAATCCAATTTGTCTTTAGCATCACATTAAGCATATTCCATTAACAAATCCCTCGTTGGTGTAGTTTGTACTTAGTATTATCTGCCAATTTACTATGTACTCATGATTGAACTGAAGCAGTTTAGCTGAGCGTATAAGTGAACCTTTTCTTTCTTTAAATATTTTCACTACCATTAGTTGGAAAACTGATATGTACACTTTAGTCGACCCAATGCCCTAGACTCAAGATCTTTTATTCCTTCATTGAGCTTCTATTTTCTTTGTATTATACGGAAGAGGTGTATCCATCTTTTTAGTGTCTAAGCAAATTGGTTTGAATGATTAACAGTGGAATCGTGAGACCAGCACTCTCTGTGAAGAAAATGGACATGATGAATGATGTGAGTACATCAAATTATTACATGGAATAAGAAACTTATATGTAATTTCATGATTATGGGAATGTGTCTTCTTGTCCTTGAGTAGAATGCTCAAAACTGCATTGCCAGCTGCAGAATAAAGTCAATTCACAAGGATGCTGCACAGAAGCTGGTACCTGGTTTGTGTGTGCCCCTGGACTTGGCGTTCCATATGCGTGAAGCTGTGAATGTTCATCCTCAGAATTATCTTGAGGTCTGGAGGGAGAAGTCCTAATAACTATAGAACTCTGAACTAGTCCCTATTCCTTTATTTCGTTAAGGTGTTTTTACTGTTGATTATCTCTCAGGCTCTCTACTTAGCATGCAGAACTTTTGTGGAATCCAAGTGCAGTTCAGGCATTTCATGTAAAGAGTTATATCTGCACAAGAAATCAGTTCATAATCTTCAAGAATTAGCAGGTATTTTATTGAATCACCTTAGCTTCCTTGGATTCCAACTGTAGCTTTGTATCACCAGAAAAAATGTAGTCAAGAAGTGGTTTCTCATATACAAGTGAAGTAGCAAAACAAACATTTCTCCTTTCATTTGTTTTTTCTTTTCTTAAAAAGAAAAATCTTGTTGATAATAAATTCAAGAGCTTGCAACCTCCACTCTCTAGGTGAACTGTTTACTTGCTTCATACAACAGAATGAGGGTAAAATTAATTCAATTTCTTCTCTTTTGTCCAAAGTGAAGGGGTTAATAAGCTAACTGGGACGATTGCATTATCATCCGCTTTTCCTAAACAAATAAGGGAATTAACTTTGCTGCTTCTCTTTGTACTCCTCAAAGGTACTGTTAAGACTTAGACTTCTAACGGTGAATACCTTTATTTTGTGAAGAGTCTAGACTAGGTCGGAGTTGGATTTTTTTACCTATTATAGGTTTCTTTGGGCAGAATGTGCTAGTGTTTAAAGCAAACCGATCAATTATTTAGGCGATTTTCTATTTTTTGGCGGTCCTGTCTAATTCTAGTGATTAGCATGTTCTTTTCAGGTGAATATGACAGCAGACTGATCAATGACTTTAGGTGATTTTATTGTTTCATGATCTTGTCAATTTTAGTGATTTGCATATTCTTTTCAGGTGAATATGATGCAGTCATCGTATGTCTAGGTGCTAGAGCAGCTTTTCTTCCTGAGTTCTCTGGAAGGCTTCCTTTGAGGACATGTAGAGGTGTTATTGCTCACTTGCAGCTCCCTGATCACATCAGGTACATGTGTGTAATTCCCATATCAAGCAGAATTTCCTTTTTCTATTTCCTTTCAAATATGCCAAACCCCAACCACATGCCTCTTCCTCTCTCCCCCACCCCCAGGGCCAAACAGTGCCCCCCCCCCCAGATGATTCAAACCCCCTAATCTCATAGATTGAAGGTGGAAGGTTCTTTCCACTATGCCAACCCACTCTTGTCTCAAGAAGATGAGTTCAAACCTTGAGAACTGGGGTGTCTTGATATCTTTATAGTTTATACATCTCTTACATGGATATATCTACAGTGTCCATCAGATATCTCCATTTTCTTGATATCCTCATTTTTATCCATACTTTATTTGCTAAATATTATAAAGAAAATATGACATTGAATGACTTTTGTAATTTTCCCATATATCATGAATATATTCTTTAGCAATGAAGTGACATTTTTATGGGGAATACTGAAATATCCTATCTTTAAATACGTCGATGTATTTACATTAGTCTTTCTTGATTGTACATCAGACTTTGATGACAATAAGTCTCTCATGATTGTGATAGGCTAATTGTAATTACTTTCCCGTTTTCATACCTTGCATTTCATTCCATAGAGCAAGGCGTGTCAAATGAGCTGTTTACACGGGTTTTTCAAAAGCATGGTCACAATTTAGACAATTACCCCAAAAGGTAATCCACAGCTAAAAACTGCCAATGGGTGAAAAACTGCTATTTCGGACCTGTGGGAAATTACTGGGCTTCTTGTTGTTGTTGCTTCATGAAGCTATTCCAGCTCCTTGTGTCCCTTTATTCTTCTTTCTGGATAACAGAATATCTGTATACAGTAATATTTATTTGAGAAGATTGAGTTTAGTTGGTTCTGATTTCTAGCATGAGGGATTTGTTGCCTAGTTCAATTTTCAACCTACCCTCCTCTTCCCCCCCCCCAACAAAAAAAAAAAACCTTTTTTGATGTGTCCTCTGCTATTTTCTTCTATGTCGAGTATCTAAGGCACAAAGTTATTGGTTGAAATTATTTTAACATTCATTGCTTCCAACATGCAACTTATTAGAAGTTTTTCTGAATGATAAACTTCAGAGAGGAGTATCCAGAGCACAGTCCTTCCATTCTTTCAGATGCATGGCTTGCTATTCAGGGACCTCGAACGTTGTACTTGGGGTCAACGTGGGAATGGAAATCGAGGAATTATTCCAGACATGTCCCAGAAGAAGAAGCTTCTAAAGCTCTTGAAGAGTTACTGCCAAAGGCATCTGCTGTATATCCAGCAATAAAAGATTGGACCGTAACAGGAGCATGTGCAGGGCTAAGGGCAATGCCACCACTCACTGCAGAAGGATCACCTCCACTCTTGGGTTGTATAGATGAATTCATTGGTTGTCGGAGCAAGTGTAAGTACTGGTTATTTACAGGCCTTGGTTCCAGGGGTTTGTTCTACCATGCTTGGCTTGGAAAACTAATGGCAAAGGCTGTTCTTTCATGTAATGAAGACTTGATCCCTTCTGAACTAACTTCATGGAAACATAGAGTGAAGCAGTAGGAGAAGAGAACGTCAAATGTCCTCATTATTTTTCTTATAATAATATTGGACCAGAATGGGCTTAAATGGAGCGACATGGACAATGATGATTCATATAGCCGACCCCAAACCTGCTTGGGATTGAGCGTTGTAGTAGTTCTTAATGGAGCGATATGGATAGTGAGAAATCATATAATTGACCAGAAACTTACTTGAATTGAGGCGTAGTAGTTGCTGTTGTGGCTAGCGGTCTCTCCAACAACTTCACTTCCTTTCTAGTGGGAAATGATAGTCTTGCTCTATTATTGTAACAACAAATTTTTTAATGTAAATGTATATTAATGTAATGGTAGGTTGTTGGGTTGCTAAAAGAATAGAGAAAACTAATTACTTTATGTTTTGTATGGTGCAAAAGCATATCTGGTTTTGTTTCTGGTTGTGTAATCTTATTAGTCACATCTAATTTGCTTGGAATTGAGGCGCAGTCATTATTGTATTGTGCAAAAGCACAAAAGATGTAACTAAAGTTCAGAACTTTTAACAATGATGTAGTGTAGTAGTTTTTATGTGTTAAGTCAGAAGGCTTTTTAGCAAGTAAAACAGAAGTTTTTTATTTTTATTTTTATTTTTATTTTTGAAGATCAGCAGTACATTCCTACTATTAATAAGGCACAGTTTAAGGAGCTTCGGGTCAACATGGCTAATGACAGAAAAAATCAGGATCTTAGTTAAAATGCCAATTATATGCTGACTTTGTAACCTGGGCCTATAGGGTATTTATGTAACTAGCAATATACAGTTCCTTCATTAAGCTTTTGGGTTTTTGATATATGTGCCTAGCTTTCTAAAATTGAAAGCCTTTTGAATTCTATCCTTAGCCTTTTTGAATTTGTATTTTCTCCGCTTTAACTTTGATTTAATTTATTTCTTAGAGAAAAGAAGGTGGACAATTATTTTAAGGTTAATTGAGTTTACTTGGTTTGACTAAATCAATAAAATATTTGAGCTTAATTTTTATTCTCTTCGAAAATTTCTTGTGCAAAGTGGAGAATAACACTAAGACTTTATTTTCTTTTGCTATTAGAATTGATCCTATTTGAAAATCTACACTAATTATTTGGTACTTTAGAATGTCATAAGAAATTTCTAACATACAACACAAAAAGAAGCAAAGAACTTTACAAATATTTCAGGAATGGTTTAGATTGTATTGCCAATAATAGGTAGCTCACCTTATGCTTATGTGATGTATTTCTCATATTTTAAGTATGTTAGTGGAGTATCCTTTCTTACAAATCATGAGTTAACAAAATTACTTTTTGAAGAGCAGGCTGTAAAATGACGAACAAAATAATATATCATCGCTTATGAATGGTTGTTGAGAAGATTAAGTTGAAGTGAATAAAAGAACGAACTACTATTTTTTCTTTCTTTCATAGAGTATCAAGTATTTTGGAAATAGCAAGAAATGCCATGTGTATCATATTTGTAAACTTTATCTTAAATGAAATAATTCGCATCTTTGACAAGTTATGATTGTGTATATTTTTCTCTAATGCAACAACAACAACAGTATAATCCCACTAGTGGAGTTTACGCAGACCTTACCCCTACCCTGAGGTAGAGAGGCTATTTCCGATAGACCCTCGGCTCCATCCCTCCAAGAACTCTTCACCCTGCTCTTGGGATGACTCGAACTCATAACCTCTTGGTTGAAAGTGGATGGTGCTTACCACTAGAGCAACTCACTCTTGTCAAGTTATGATTAGTAAACTTTATCTTAAATGAAATAATTCGCTTCTTTGACAAGTTATGATTGTGTATATTTTTCTCTAATACACGACATCTTTATACATTAGTTATTCGGGAGCACCCATAGCTTTGACTGTAGTGGGAAGCCCTTGTGAAAAAAAATTAATTAGTGCATTATAAAAATAATATTATTTCTACGGAAGGACCAAATAATATTTTTATTAGTGTACTTATAAATTCAGGTATGACCTTACATTTAAATGTAAGTTGTGGTTGTTACTATTGTGTTGTTGAAATATGTTATTTACTATTCTTTGTATATGTAGCAGAAATGAGAAACTTAATATGAAATTGGTAAGAAGAATCACATAATCTGGACTGTGAAAATATTTTTGTTCTATCAATTTAAAATCTCAATTTTCCATCTTAAATAACTTGATTTAACAAGAATTCCACAATGTGGAGTGCAATTGAAATTCTTGGTTATCTTATTTTTTTTTATTTCTCAGCAAATACGTAGAATTGGTAAGTAAAAAAGAATCTACAAAATTACTAAAATGAAGTTCATCCAAATTAAATTAAAGATTTATGTTGAATTTGGGCCTACAACTTCATATGCACTCAATATGATCATATTAAAATGGAAGTAGTATTCACTATTATTTGGGGTTACTTAAAAGGGCGATATTAATTGAGATAATTAATAAGGAAACACATGTAATTGAAGTTGTTTATATGCCACGAAAACCACATACTCCTCCGGTCTACTTTAATTTAATTTTTGTTTGTTTTCATATATTATGGAATTCACCTTTTAGCATTAATTAACAATATGACCATATTAACCTTAATTTACTCATTGAAAATATAACAAATACTCCTAGGCTTTTTATTCCAAGGCCAACTTAAAATAAATAAATTAATCCTTTCTTGATATCTGAAAAATCAAATATTGTGGACTATAAAAAAAGATTAAAAAATTAATTAAAGGGAGCATGAGGAAGTATTAATTAGTGTGCCAAACTTTACATTTTCACAGAACAATGTAAATTAGTTCAAGTTTTGGATTGGGCCGGTGCTAAGCAAGGGCTAACTGCCACTAGTTAGTCATATAAGAGAGAATGTTTTGATCTATATTACATGTCAACTATGAGTTCTTCACCCTTAATAAAGTTTGATAATAACCAGGAATAATAGAATTTAAACATAAGTTTGTGAATTGAAAAAAAAAATGGATGTCTTTGTTTTCTTAGAAAGCCTTGGAACCAAAATTAATTGCTTTTATTAACAACTTGCTTCAAATAATTTGGGATCCAGATAGAGTTGATTGGTTAATTAATCTTTTCTTTTTGTGCAAGTGAGGCCATAAATTGCAGGCTTCTTTAATTTTCTTTACAAGATTTATTTATAATATTCTTCATCTTTATTTTATTCTACTTTAAAAAAAAAGGAAATTCTTTCCTCCCCCCTTCTCTTTGCTGTATTTCCTTGTTCTTTTAGTTGAAAAAAGCAAGCAAAATTATGCATGACAACATGCACATTGAAGCTATAAATAGTATTATTATAAGTAGGTTATTTCTATATTAGTATTCACAATAACCTTACAAACTACATTATTACATTATCATTTTCAATCCTACTACTTATACCTAACCACATGTTTTTTCATTGCTTTTCTTGTCAATCTACTCCCTTTATCTCCATCACCTCTCATTAATTGGTTTGCAGCCACACACACACACAAAAAAAAGCAACATTGCTATAGAGGAACTCCATTTGCAACAAAAAGTAATTCAAAAAATTGTGGAGACAGAGATTTGTTCTAAGCAAATAAAATAACATACAACATATAGATAGGATAAATTACTATACAAAATAACTACTAGTTACAATTTTTTTCTTTTATTTTCTATTTTTTTCTATAGATAACTGTTAATACTCAAGATTTTTTTTTAAATGAACAGCTATCCCTTTGTTGTTCAACAAAACAATATCCTCATCCAACATAATGCCAGCTGAAAAATGTCCATCCTTATATGGGAAAAAAAGAAAGTTGATTTGATTTGCAGCTTCTTTAGACAGTATAGTGTTGTTGGATGGTTTCAATATCTAGTCCCTTTAGCTTGACCACTGATTCAACATGTCCCTTTAGAGTGTGTAGCTCTCTCAACCTGCAATAACATAGTTCTTGTAAGTATAGGTTTGTGTCACTCAAAACAATTTATCATAGTAATTTCACATCAATAGGTCCTTGGAGCAGCGGTCAAGTTGTGTTCGTGTGACCTATAGGTCAGGGGTTCGAGCCGTGGAATCAGTCATTGTTGCTTGCATTAGGCTGCCTACATCACACCCTATTGGGGTGCGGCCCTTACTTGGACCCTTCGTGAATGTGGGATACTTTGTGCACGGGGCTGTCCTTGGAGCAACAGTCAAGTTGTCTCCGTGTGACCTATAGCTCAGGAGTTCGACCCGTGAAATCAGCCACTGATGCTTGCATTAGGCTGCTTACATCACACCCTCTTGGGGTGCGACCCTTCCCTGGACCCTGTGTGCATGTGAGATACTTTGTGCACCGGGCTGTCCTTGGAGCAACAGTTAAATTGTCTCCGTGTGACCTATAGGTCAGGGGTTCGAGCCGTGGAATCAGCCACTGATGCTTGCATTAGGCTGCCTACATCACACTCTCTTGGGGTGCGGCCCTTCCCTGGACCCTGCATGAATGCAAGATGTTTTGTGCACCTGACTGCCCTTTTTAATTTAGCATCTATGATATTGTTCATATACCTTGCAACTTCAGCACGACGTTTAGCCTGCTCGGCAATCTCGGACAATTCCCTGTAGTTCTTGTCATTGAATAGGCCAGTGTTTTCTGGTGTCTGGAGACCGTGAAGTGTACGTTGAGCTAAAGCCCATTGTGCTTCCCTTTCACCCCTTCCATAGTCCTTCTTGGTTGTGAAGGCAGTCTAATATATTCAAGAAATGATATTACTAATTAGTCAAGAATAGAATTCAATGGAAATGTTCATGTTATGTCAATTTTTGTTGCTTCTTTTACCTTGTTCTGGATCATTGAATCCCATGCCCTTCCACTCAAAGCGAAACGGATGATGAATTTAAGAATATCAAGAGGGATATAGGTAATAATAGTGTAGATCCAGATAACTGCTGCCCATCCCCAACCAACTCCCTTGATCCTGGCAAATTCCCAGTTTGCATATACAGCGAGCACGGTAGCAACCTGGAAAAAATAGGAGAAAATTATGAATTTCAGGTAGCCACATATTGAAAACCAACAACAACAAACCCAGTGTAATCCCATAATGTGGAGTCGGGGGGTGTACGCAGACCTTCCCCTACCTTCGAGAAGGTAGAGAGGCTGTTTCCGATAGAACAACACATTAAAAACCAAGTCAAGTAATTCATTTTTCAAGATCCTTACCAATTGGGCGGCAAAGAAGGCAGCAACAAGCATAAGGCCAGGGCGTTCGACGAATGACCAGCTTCTTGATCTGGTCACAAAGATGAGAGCTTGACTAATAATGCTCACTTGAAGGTATAGTGCAGCTGTAAGCTCAGTTGGAGAGTTTCTGATTGATCTAACATGGAAGTTTTCCTGCACATATATGATAAAATTTGTTAGTTTATTTCATGTTATGTTTTCAATTTTTGTTTAAGTTTAGGGGGAGAATAACATACAGAGAAGAAATCAGTGTCAGCTGCAAGGTAGAAGAACACAACAGTCATGATCGCTTGGTAGGTCCCGAGTACAACACCAGTGGCAAAGATTTCTTTGAGTTTCCACGAATCGGGCAATGGAGATGGTTTCACCCTGTCCTTAGAGATGGTCATGATAGTTCCATCATTGAGTATGGCAATGATAAGGACCATGAATGGCGAGAAGTCGAACTTCCAGATAAGGGCAATGAGCATGAATCCCATAACGACACGGATTGTGATGGAAACTGCATAGATGGTGTAGTTCTTCATCCTCTGGAAGATGGCTCTGCTTGTCAACACAGCACTCACGATAACACTAAGACCTGGTTCAGTCAAGACGATATCAGATGCACTCCTGGCAGCGTCTGTTGCATCATCGACAGCAATACCAATGTCTGCCTTCTTTAGTGCTGGTGCATCGTTCACTCCATCTCCTGTCATACCGCAGATATGGTTTCTTTCTTGGAGCTTCTTCACAATCTCATATTTATGCTCTACACAAAATCAAACCTTTTTATGTTAGTTCTTTTGCCTAAACTTTTCTATATTGTAGTTCAATGATAGTACTACTAATATTTACCTGGGAAGACTCCGGCAAAACCATCTGCCTTTTCAATGAGCTCATCGACAGGAATTGAAGCAATGGCTGCATCTTTGTGCTCTCCAAGAAGAGCTGAAGAAGGATACATGTTGGTTCCCATGCCAAGCCTACGGGCAGTTTCCTTACCGATGGCGAGCTGGTCACCAGTGATCATCTTAACATTAACACCAAGATCAAGAGCTTTGCGGATTGTTTCAGCACTGTCATGCCTTGGAGGATCAAAAAGGGGCAGAAGGCCAACGAATTCCCAAGGTGAACCATCGCTTTCCTTGCTCTTTTCTGGTACAGTCTGCATAAATATCATGTATTCATGCTTAGTTAACGACAATCAATAATATGATGCACTTATCCAAACAGAGTTATCTAACAGTATGTTAGTTTACCTGTCTTGCCACAGCCAAGGAACGAAGACCACGGTTGGCATAGCTGTCGATGATATCTAAGGACTTCTTCCTGATATCTCCTTTGAGCTCACAAAGTTCAATAATCTGGCAAAGGGTAACGGCAGATGAGATGCCGAACACAGGAAATACATGAAGTGAAGGCAAATATAGAAACACTATCGTACTTGCTCAGGAGCTCCTTTGCTAGCCCTGTGCCAGTTTCCTTTGTCATCAATATATGTAATTGCTGTGCGCTTTTCAACCGGATTGAAAGGTAAGAAATGAACCTCTTGGATGCCTGATCTTGCCTGCAAAGTTCCAAGAAGCATATAATGCCATTTTACAATTTCTTGGAATAGTGAAAAAACTACTAATATCACCTCATGATAAAATATATTACCTCCTTGGGATCACCCAACATGTTAACGATGCAAGCATCGATAGCATCTTGGTTTTCAACCCTGGAAGCCCTAGCAGCAAGTAACATAACGGTATCCTTGTCCGCATCTTTAGGGAAAACCTACAACCACCAAACATTGATAACGTTTTCGCCTTCATATTTCCTCAAATATAACTATAATAATCACGAAAAAAGGTACAACGTTGTCCTGATTACCAACCTCAATCAAATTTTTGTCAACGGTGAGCTTGTTGAGGGTGAGAGTACCGGTCTTGTCACTGCAAAGGACATCCATACCGGCCATTTCCTCAATTGCAGTCATTCTCTTTGTAATGGCACCTTGTTGTGCAAGCCTATGAGATCCAATAGCCATTGTCACAGACAAGACTGTTGGCATGGCAATTGGGATACCTCCGATAAGCAACACAAGCAAGTTGTCAATTCCATCTCTATATTTGCGCCTTTGGATTGGGTACATAACCACTATCTCAATCACCATTCCCACAGCAATAGAGCAGATACAGAAGTTTCCGATTGCAGTCAATACCTGATCATCGCAATCCAGCCAAAGTTCAGAATCCCAAATCACAATCGTTTTTTCAAGAATTAAGTGAATCTTTAACTTCAGACCACAAATCATTAGTTATTTTCTTTTACCTTTTGGAAATGACCAACTTGGTTTGTGCTATCTACAAGATGAGCAGCCTTTCCAAAGAAGGTGTGAACACCAGTAGCGATGACTACTGCCTCGATTTCTCCTTGCTTGACAGTGGAACCAGAGAAAACCTCAGCACCAGGGAACTTTGTCACTGGTAAGGACTCACCAGTGAGTGCAGCCTGATCAATCTTGAGGGGATCACCCTCAAGAAGACGAGCATCGGCTGGGACAATATCTCCCAACTTGATACTAATAAGATCACCTGGAACCAAGATTGAGGCATCCTCCTCTGACCATTTTCCATCTCTCAGAATCTGAATTAAGTCACAAATTTTTTCAAAGATTATGATCAATATCATCATAGCACATTAAGAAATCGATAGAGGACCAAAGGCGGAGCCAGAATCTAACTCTATAGGTTCAATCTTTAAGATTCTTAGCATTGAATCTATTATATTTCTAAAATTATGGGTTCAGACCTACTATATATAGCAATTTTAGTGAATTTTTACACATAAATTTATACTCCAAACTGAAAGTATTGGATTCAGATGAACACGGTGTTAATATGTTGTATCCGTCTCTGTAGAGGACTAAACTAGAGGCGGAAGCAATATAGGTTCAATGGCTTCAACTGAACCATCATATTTCACACGGATCATAGATATATACGTGAAAATCATTAAAATTTTAACAAATATTAAATCTTGAAGCCATTATTGCAAAAGTCCACTGAGTTCAGCGATGAAAACATAAAGATTGAACTCATTAAGTCTGAATCTTACCGCTTCTGACCTCTCACTAAAGCATGTATGATAATGAATTATGGGATACCTTAGTTTTGGGAGCAAGATTAGCCATAAGGGAAGCTGCAGCATTTCCTGCATTATTTTCTTCAATAAAACTGATAGTAGAGTTGATTATGAGCAATACAGTGATACCAACGAAATCTGGCCAATCCGGTGGCTTGCCCTGCATTTTTTTGAAGATTTCTCCATTACTAATTATGCACTAATTAACCTTATTAATATAAAAAATAACTGTATAAGTTAATATTGTAATTACTCCTCCATTGGCCAAAACAATGGCCATAATAGCAGCTGATTCCATAACCCATGAGAGAGGATTCCACATAAACCCCAAGAATTTGAGAAGCTTGTTCTCCTACAATTAGAAAAAAACATAAATTATTAATGCTAATATTCAAGATTTAATTAAAATAGAATATGAAGATTATTAATGAACAAAAAAAGACTACCTTTTTCTCTTCAAGTTTGTTGGGGCCAAATATTTGGATCCTTTTTTGGCCCTCTTCAGATGATAATCCTTCTTTGCTACATTTTAGCTGCTGAAACACTTCCTCCACCGGAATGTTTTCCTGCACATTCATTCAATATATCATTTTCAACTGCTTAATTAAAAATAACTAACCTGTTATCACATATTAAAATTACACTAATAATATAAAAAATATTTGCATTGTCATTATAAGTGTCTGCGACGTATAATATAGGGTCTACGTGACATGCCCCTAATGCATGGTGTTCGCTACGAATAATATATGGTCTACGTGACATGCCCCCGATGCATGGTGTCCGCGACATATAATATATGGTCTACGTGACATGCCTCTTAATGCATGGTGTCCGCGACGTATAATATATGGTCTACGTGACATGCCCCTAATGCATGATGTACTCTTTCCAAAGGTAAGTGCTTGTGCATGTATAATATGTGGTCTCCATGACATGCATCTTATTAGAGCCAGTTTAACTAAACTTATTGCTTTCGACTCGAACTATGTATATATTTATGCAACAAAAAAAATAGAATATATACATATACGATCAAATTCATTTTAAACTCATTAACTCTAGAAACTGAATTAGCTTGTGCCCCTAATGCGAGGTATATGTAGTAAAAAAATTCAAGAAAATGAAAAATATACAAGGGGAAAAAAGAGATAAGGAGAATTAGAGATGTAACTTACAAGGTCAACTTGCTCATTTTTTATATCTTCTAATGATAAATTAGACGTCATGATGATAATTTAATAAGAGGAACCAAGAGAAGGAAAATTAATATTTTTTTCAACACATGAGAAAAAACAAGAAAGACTAAAAAAGCTTTCTTGTTAAAAAAAATAAATGGAGAGAGACTTATTTGCAGAATTGCTCTGTCTCTCTCCTTATTTTTTTGTTGTTTATTTTACTTTTTCACTTTTCTTGGAATCTCCAAATACACAAAAACGTCGGTTTCTATCTCCCTCTTTCAATCCCCTTAAATATTTATAAGGCTCGGGTGTTGAAAGAGAGAGAATTATTAATGTTTGCTTATTTGAAACCTCTACCATTCATTTATATACAACCATATAATTTTGGTCTATGGTTACCTTTGAAAATGTCTACAAAAAAGGAGATACCATTCAATAAATCTTTGAATGTCTGAATTCCTTTTTTCCCTTAAAAGTTGGATCACCTCACAACAATTTCTTATTTTGCTCTTTTTTTGTACTATTTTCTTGGAAAAAATTTGACTCAATTTATTCCACTACAAATAACTACTATACTATTTTATATTTTATTTTTGGTCTCTAATTGATATTACCTAGAAGAAAGGGAAAATACTTGTTTTAATTTGGATTTAATTCATATACAACAATAATGTAAAGAACTTTTCACACTATCAATGATTTTAATATGTTGTAACAGGTAATTTATCGTATTTTTCAGGTCACTAATTTTACTTATTATATATAGATTATTATCTATAATTATCATTTAGATGACATGATAGGGTAAAAGAATCTTTTACACTATCGGTATATAACAATATCTTGAAGTCCCTGCGCGCTTATCGTTATATCTTTTCCATTTGTACTTTGAAAAGTAGGAAAACTTCTTTCAAATCCCTTTGTATTACAATACTATAAATTGTAACTATAAAGTATTTAAAGTAACAATGAAATAAAATATAGGAGTATTACAATATTAACATACAACTAAACAAGAGAAATGTATACCTTCAACGGCTCTAAAAAATAATAGTCGATAAATTGCACTCCTTTCGTTTTAATTTGTTTGAACCTTTTCAGAGTTAGAGGGCCAAATGACTTTTTTTTGTCAATTCAGACATAGATTTTTTTAGGTATTTTGAAATAACATTTACACATTTAGAAAATACATAAAAAGTACTACAAGTTAAAAATGAAATAATGTCTGAGTCCTAAAATACAATTCGTTACTATATATATATATATATATATATATATATATATATACACACACACACACACACACACACACATTCTGTCTAGCAAATGCAATTAGTTTCAGCTGACCGGTCAATTTTGTATTTTGCCATTAAACAACAGTGTGGAAATGACACCAAGTAGTCACTTTTAAGCATGTTGTTTAAAATATATCCACAGTTTATAGTATATTTAAAGATTAACCAATTTCTCTCAAACTTCAGGACACAACGTCCTAGAGTTTAAACCTAAAAGTTCAAACTTCAGGATCTCGTGTCCTAAAGTTCGAAAATTGTATCCAAAAGTTCAAATCTTATGTCCTAAATTTTAAATTAGTAGTTCAGAAATTCAAGACACTTAGTCCTGAATTTTTAGATTAACAACTCAAAAAGGATTCTTAGTCTTGGATGAATTGACTAATCTTTAAATACATTATAAATTGTGGATATATTATAATAGCGGGCTTTAAAGGGGCTATTGCTGCACTTCGTATAACAACAACCTTATCATTGGATCGTGGGCCTTTATTGGTTAGCGTACTTCACAGTGGAAATGACACCATGTAGCCACTTTTAGGCATGCTCTTTAAAATATACCCACAATTTACAATGTATTTAAAGATTAGCCAATTTTGCTCAAACTTCAGGATACTGCGTCCTAGAGTTTAAATCTCAAAATTCAAACTTCAGGACATCGTATCCTAAAATTTGAAAATTATGTCCTGAATTTAGAATCTTATGTCCTAAATTTTAAATTAATAGTTCAGAAATTCAGGACATTTAGTCCTGAATTTTAAATTAGCAGCTCAAAAATTCAGGACACTAAGTGCTGAATTTTCAAATTCAGGATTCTTAGTGGGCGTTTGGACATAAGAATTGTAAAATTTTAAAATAGGGAAAAAAAATTTAAAGTGAAAATGGTATTTGAAATTTAGAATTGTGTTTGGATATGAATATAATTTTGGGTTGTTTTTGAAGTTTTGTGAGTCATTTGAGTGAAAATTTTAAAAAATAATTTTTTGGAGTTTTTTAAATTTTCAAAAATTTTCAAAATGCGTCTTCAAGTGAAAATTGAAAATTTTATGAACAAATGCTGATTTCGGAAAAAAGTGAAAAATTTCTTATGTCCAAACGGGCTCTTAGTTCTAAAGTTTGGGTGAATTGACTAATCTTTAAATATATTATAAATTATGAATATCTTTTAAATAGCTGGGTTAAAAGTGGCTATTGCTTCACTTCGCCCGACTTCACATTCCCAACAAACAGTAGACGGCCCAAGCGCCAAGCCCTTATCATTCCTCTCTCGGACTTTTACTGGAAAAATTTCAACCATTTTCTACAATTGTTGCGTCAGTTGAGAGCAATTCAAAGAATCAAAGACAATGGCTTTTCAGATTGCGAGAAGACTCCTACGTAGCCGCGCTAGTTCGTCGATTAGGTATTTGGATCGGAGCTTCAGTTCGGAGTCCAATTCGAATTTGATCCGCGCTACTCTTTTCCCCGGCGATGGTATTGGCCCTGAGATCGCCGACTCCGTCAGACAGGTCCGGTTCGAACTTGTTCTCATATATTTTGATTTCCAATTGATTTGATGAATGTCAACCTATTTGGATCTGGTTTATAACCTGCTTTTTGACATGTAATAGTCAGACTTATTGCAAAGAATAGACCAAAATTTGAACATATTTGGATGTGGTTTATAACTTGCTTCTTAGGCTCTTTATTACTTCATTAAATGTATGGAGGAATAAGTAAATTATTAATATGTACAGATTTTCAAGACTGCTGAGGTACCAATTGAATGGGAAGAACACTATGTAGGGAAGGAGATAGACCCTAGAACCAATAGTTTTCTGACATGGGAGAGTCTTGAATCAGTGAGAAGAAATAAGGTTGGTTTGAAAGGGCCAATGGCTACACCTATCGGGAAAGGTCATCGTTCCTTGAACCTTACATTGAGGAAAGAGTTAAATCTATATGCCAATGTTAGACCTTGCTACAGCCTACCTGGATACAAGACTCGCTACGATGATGTCAATCTCATTACTATCAGGGAAAACACTGAAGGAGAGTACAGTGGTCTGGAACATCAAGTAAGTCGTCTCTTTCTATAATTATTTAAATATAGAAAAATAGCTTAGATCTTCAAATTCATTTGCATTTGTTATCAGGTCGTAAGGGGTGTGGTTGAAAGTCTCAAGATCATCACTCGTCAAGCAAGCTTAAGGGTTGCGGAGTACGCGTTTCACTATGCCAAGGCTCATGGAAGAGAGAGAGTGTCTGCAATTCACAAAGCTAACATCATGCAAAAGACTGATGGTCTTTTCCTTAAGTGTTGCCGAGAGGTAGCAGAGAAGTACCCTGAGATAAAGTATGAGGAAGTTGTCATTGACAATTGTTGTATGATGGTAGGACTAATCACTTCATTGCCATTCTAGTCTTTACATCTTATTTAAATACCTAGAATAAGTTTTACAAGACTATTCAAATGACACCTCATTTTAAATGTCCATTACTATATGGAAATCTCGTTGTGCATGACCTACTTCCCTTTTAATTTTTACAGCTTGTGAAAAATCCAGCACTTTTTGATGTTTTGGTGATGCCTAACCTTTATGGTGACATTATCAGTGACCTTTGTGCTGGTCTGATTGGTGGTTTGGGCCTAACTCCAAGGTATGTGCTTTTTTGCCTTTGAATTCTAATGTCCCATTTGAGTTTTTGTTCGGTTTTCCTGAAGACGATTTTTCTCAGTTGCAATATTGGTGAGGGAGGTATTGCTCTTGCTGAGGCTGTGCATGGTTCAGCACCTGATATTGCTGGAAAGGTTTGTATTGAAGTAGGATTTTTTTCAGAATATTTCTTTTCCTTTCTGCATGCTGGATCTCTATTTTTCCCCTATATAGCATTGAGCGTGAACAATGAAGACAACTGGAAAATATATTCAGGTCTTGGCAGTATTAGTTAAAGCGAATGCTTCATCACTTAAAGCAGAAAGTGATGTGAAGTAAGGGGGCATTTGCTTCTCATAGGTATAGTGGAGCTATGGTGTGTTTCAGACGGCAAAGCCCGAAGCGATCTGAGCAAGAGGCGATCACTATCTTGTGTTGTCCCCTTCTTTGTTTATGAACTGTTTGTTAGGAGAATAAAAAATGATACTTGCAGATAAAGCTAACTACTAGTACTGTTCCTAAAGCAATTAAATATGAAAGTTAGCGTTGCAAATTAATCTTTCCTATGCTGATTAATTACAACAACATACCCAGTATTATCCCACACCGTGGGGTCTGGGGAGCGT
The DNA here is from genome assembly GCF_000715075.1 of Nicotiana tabacum. Lineage (NCBI taxonomy): Eukaryota > Viridiplantae > Streptophyta > Magnoliopsida > Solanales > Solanaceae > Nicotiana > Nicotiana tabacum. Next base: position 11,203,330 of record NC_134097.1, on the reverse strand, counting down.
AGTGTGTACGCAGACCTTACCCCTAACTTGTGAGGATAGAGAGGTTGTTTCCAATAGACCCTCGGCTCAGGAAAGCATAAGCACCACATCAATGAAAATATAGACAAGAAAGGACAACACCAAAAAGCCATATAAAAGCAGAATAAAAACAACAAAGTAGTAAGATGACCAACAATGAAAGAAAACAACGGTTAGTCATAGAAATTTACTACCAATAGAATGCGAGAGTGTGTACCAATACTATCGGTATGAACAATCTAGACCACCTGCCCTACTACTCTAATCCTCGACCTCCACACCTTCCCATCAAGGGTTATGTCCTCGGTCAGCTGAAGCTACGCCATGTCTTGCCCTCCAATGTCACCTCACCCCACTTCTTACTATATCTACCTCTCCGTAGGCCCTCCAATGTCAACCTCTCACACCTCCTCACCGAGGCGTCTGTGCTCCTCCTCCTCACATCTCCAAACCACCTAAGCCTTGCTTCCTGTATCTTGTCCTCAATAGGGGTAACTCCCACCTTGTCGCGAATAATCTCATTCCTAATCCTATCTAACCTGGTGTGCCCGCACATCCGTCTCAACATCATCTCCGCTACCTTCATCTTCTGGACATGAGCGATCTTGACTGGACAACACTCAGCCCCGTACAGCATAGTCGGTCTGATTAAATTTCGGTGGCACTTCTTGTCACACAAAACACCGGAAGCAACTCTCCATTTCATCCATCCCGCCCCAATACGATGTGTGACATCTTCATCAATTTCCCCATCCCCCTGTATAATAGACCGAGTGTTTAAAAAAATGATCGCTTCATCGCTTTAAGCGAGAAGCGATGCGAAGCTAAAGTGCATTACTTGTCTGAAGTTGAGGCGACGCGATTTTCAAAAGCGATCGCTTCAACATCTGAAGCGAGAAGTGAAAAAGCGATCGCTTCAGTCAAAAGGGTCAATTTCTTTTTTAAAAAAAGATTGGGTCTTTTTTTTATTATACAAAGCATAAACCCCAAAGTGAAGACATTTCATTCTCTTCTTCCATTCCATCGAGCATCGTTGTTGCTGCTGCTAGGGTTCCAGAAGTCAGGTAATTTCTTCTTTTTTTCTTCTTTCTTCTTCTTCTCCTTTTTTTCTCTCTTCTTTCTTCTTCTTCCCGCCGCGTCCACTATTGCCCACTCTAGGGTTCTAGTGGTCCTTTTTTTTCCCTTTTATTCTTCTTATTTTGCCTTTATTTATTAATTTGTGTGAATTTCAGTTTTTAAACTTAATTATTATATTTTGAAATGTTGCTGTTTTGCTTATATTAAACTTAATTATTATTATTATTTTCAGTTTTTTTCTTTTTCTTTGAAATGTTACTGATTTCAGTTATTAAATTTAATTTAATTAAGGTGTTGCTGATTTCAGTTATATATATATATATATATATATATATATATATATATATATATATATATATATATATATATATATATATACACACACACACACACACATCATTATGTTTGTTTTTCGTATATCTTAATAGGGATATATATTGAACTTTTTGATTATTTATATTGTCTCTTTGCAAGGTTTACTTTATGTTTTTTAAGAATTGCGCTTCATTTCAATGAAGAGCAAAAGCGAGGCGAGCCCCTGTCGCTTTTTTGCGCTTATCGCTCTCAAAAGCACTGAATAGACTCAAGGTACTTAAAATTTCCTCTCCTAGGGATGACCTGCGAGTCCAGCCTCACCTCTCATTCCCCTCCCTGAGTCTCACCACTGAACTTATACTCCAAGTATTCTGTCTTGGTCCTGCTCAACTTGAAACCTTTAGACTCCAGGGTCTACCTCCATACCTCTAACCTTGCGTTTGCATCGCCTCGCGTCTCGTCAACCAATACAATATCATCTGCAAATAGCATGCACTACGGCACCTCCCCTTGGATGTGGCGCGTCAATACGTCCATCGCCAAGGCAAACAAAAAAGGGCGGAGTGCCGACCGTTGATGCAACCCCATCATGATCGGAAAATGGTCTAAGTCCCCTCCCACCGTCCTAACTCGGGTCTTTGCTCCATCATACATGTCCGTAATCACCCTAACATAGGCAACCGGTACATCTCTAGCCTCCAAACATCACAAAACCTCCCTCGGGACTTTATCGTATGCCTTTTCTAAGTCGATGAACACCATATGCAGGTTCTTCTTCCTCTCCCTATACTGCTCCATCAATATCCTAACAAGGTGAATGGCTTCTGTAGTCGAACGCCCCGGCATAAACCCGAACTGGCTCTCGAAAATAGACACACTCCTCCGCACCCTTAGCTCTACCACCCTTTCCCAGACTTTCATAGTATGGCTAAGCAGCTTGATACTCCGATAGTTATTGCAATTTTGGATATCACCCTTGTTCTTGTATAAAGGATCCATTGTGCTCCACCTCCACTCTTCGGGCATCTTCTTCGTTCTAAAATGACATTAAACAACCTATGCTTATTAATTGAAAACTAAAAATCAAATTTTCTATTTAAGTTATCTTGGGCTAGTGAAAGTTACATAATAATACTTCATTTGAGGAGTTGGGATGAATTTGTCATTTTGTAAATTGGATGTTGAAATTAATGATGTTACTTGGAATTTTGACATTGTATGTACTGAATTGCCATTTATATTTTAGTAAGTTCTGGGCTAATATTAAATAAGTGTAGTGCTTCATTTCTTGCTTATAGCTCGAGAGACTTTTGCTTTTGCTTTTGCTTTTGCGCTTCTCGCTTTTAAACACACTGCATTGGGAATTGAGAGGGTCCTATTTCTAAATTGGTGTCAATGACTAAGATGACATCCGATATAAATTGGACTATAAGGATGCAACCATTATGTGCTTGACACTCCTTCAACTATATAATATGCTGCTAGAGATTCCTCTGCCAAATAGTTGCTTGGAATATTTTAGATGCCAGTTGTTCAGTGAGTTTTGTTCTTAATCTAGTTCACTATTTGCTTCATCTGTTATCAGTTGGCATGCCATGCTTATCTTTTCCTATTGAATGCTCTCCATTGACTAGACAACCAAACTTTTCTCTGTGCAGAACTTGGCAAATCCAACTGCTTTGCTTTTGAGTGCTGTAACCATGCTACGGCATTTGGAGCTTCATGATAAAGCTGATCGTATCCAAGGTGCTGTCCTAAACACAATTGCGGAGGGGAAGTACCGAACAGGTGATCTTGGTGGTACTTCATCAACTACTGACTTCACAAATGCTATCTGTGACCATCTTTAAACATGCTCGTCCATATGTACATTCAACTTTTGCATTGGTTTGACATAATTTATGCTTGTTTCAAATATGCAATTGAAATAATTTATATTTGCTTCTGGTGACCCAAACAACACTACCTTGGGTTTCTCTGAGATCTGCTTATTAGGACTGGAATTCATTTTCAAAGGATATATTTCAAAGAATAGCATCCACCACCTGTAATTGGTGACTCATTAATTTGCAGGGAATAAGAGTTTAATCCTGTAATGCTTCTTGCTGTTCAATTCATAATTTCTGAGTTTGGTTTTCTTCAGTATCTTGTGGGATTATACTGGGGAGGTTGTTGGTTTTCTTCAGTATCTGTAGGAAAATGGCAGATCTGTTTGGTTTGGTTTTTAGTGTTGATGTTTCATTCAACGCTATTCATGATTTTCTGCCGACTGTCGAGCATGCTTCCTTTTGTGTTTGCTAAAAATTGAATAACTCTTCTGTCTGACGTTAGATTGCAATAGAGCTTTTGTAAAGATAACCAAGTTAATTTTTTCCAAATTTTGAACCAAAGGACGAACTCAATTTTTTCCTAAATATACCGCATAGTTTTTTTTGGATATGGAATTCCAAGCGCTAAGTCCAAGCTGGCTCAAACATCATTATCCAAAAAACACCGACAATTATATGAAAATGCAAGCAGATTGCATTGTTAAGCACTGATAAAGACCATAAGAACAGAAGATTGCAAATAAGTTCATGCCTAACTTGAAGAAGGTGCGAGCCAAAACAACACCAGCACCAAACTAAAAGTTCTCAAACTGCAAGTAGAACAGGCGTATATCCATGTTCAAACTGACGACTGTAGAAATTAAGCTCATAAATATCAATTGTATAATGCTGGATAGAAATGCATAAATGTAGACTCAGTAGAATATCACTTGGACCACAAGACCAAGAAATTCACAAGTCAGGTTTTTGTTCGAAAAGAATCTCCAAGAACAATATTCAGTAGGTACGAAGATGTTTTACAAGAACAATATTTTGACCTATGGTAATCATATGTTGACAACGTTTTCTAGTATTAATGGCTGACAACTATATCAAATGTTGAAGACAGGACTAAAATAATTTAGAGGAAATTTTCTAAAGCCCTTCAATAAAATAAACCCTAACCTTCCAAAAGAAAAAGTGCAGACATAAAAAACTAATTTCACTTTTGTGATCATTAATATGAGTTCCATGCACAAGTTAAAATGCTAGAGATTGATCAACAAAGCATAGTAAATCCAAAAATAGTCATTTAATACATATCTGCGGAAATTCAAGCTCCAATACTTTTACCAAAACATCAGTAGAAAACTCTACTTGATTTCATTTCGGAATAAGCTCCTAGTAAACAAAAATCAAAAATAACAGAACCCCGGAAAGTTTTCCATAAAATGTTGAACAAAACTTGAGCCCTCCACCTTAAAATCCTAACTTGGTACGTCTCCAGTGCCTGCGCTTGGCATTGTACCTGAAAAAACACAACCACAACATTTTAGCCCAATCAATGAAAGATAAAATACAAAAAGGGCTAATATAACACTTTTGGTTCCTAGATGGTAAATTATAACTTTAATCCTTATAATATCTGACTAAAAAGATTTAACCATCAATGAACTGAAATCTGAGCTTTTGATCCTTTTGCTTGTGAATATTCACGGTTTACTAGAATTATTAACCGTTCTGCAATTTAATTACTCATGTGTTACGTTTAGTTTACTGTTACTCCATATTTAAGGGTTCTAAAAATACTCTAACTACAGATGACAAAGGTTACGTTTAGTTTACTGTTATTCCATATTTAAGGGTTCTAAAAATACTCTAACTACAGATGACAAAGGTAAATATATTACAAGCAAAAGACAATTACTACCTGAGTAATTTATGCAATTACAGGAAATATGAGGGTCTATACATAGAAGTTAACATCTTATGAGGTTAATTACTTGAACAACCTATTTATACAGCATGGCAATCATTTAAAACAGGCATAGTGTATGGGAAGACTCAAACTTACCGAATTCAGACATGCTTCCTAACTTTTAGTCCTCGCGATATCTAACTAAACGCTTCAATTGATTTAAATGTGCGATTTTAATCCTTTTTTCCAGCCGCTTTTAATCCTTTAGCTTGTGAATATTCACATGTGCATTAGGATTTTTAGCCATTTCACCATTTAATTTCAGGATAATAAAGTTCTAAAAAATAGTCTAACTACAACATGCTTCCACACACATAAAGGGACCAGAAACACACACTTTTAACTAATTGAAAGTTAACTGTGCACAAGAAACAGTATACACCGACTGAACACTTCAATTAATTGAAATGTGCTCTTTTGCTCCTTTTGGTTGTGAAGTATTCACAAATGCAGTAGGATTTTTTACAGTTCTACCGTTTTGTTACTCATGTATTAGGATACCATAATTCTAAAAATAGTCTAACCTTAACATGTTTCCAACACATAAGGGACCTGAAACACACATCTTAACTAATTGAACATTAACCGTGCACAAAAGTAGAATATACCGACAGACCAAAAAATGGAGTATTATTATACCACAAAAAGAAACAAGTAGATTATATTGTGAATATTCACAAACACATTAGGATTTTTAATGTAATACGATAATATAGTTCTAAAAATAGTCAAACTTTAACATGTTTCCTACACATAAAGCAACAAGAAATACACATTTTAAAGAGTAATTGAAAGATAAATGTGCAAAAAAGGCAGAATTTACCGACGGACCACAAAAAAACACTTTATATAAAACAAGACAATGAATTTGTAAGATTATTAGGGTAAATCAATATACCTGATGGTGTTGTCGGTCCTCATTCGGATCCAATAAGGAATAGGCCTGTTCTGCCTCTGCTTCTTCGCCAGCTTCTTCTTGATCATGAATGTCTTGTGTGACGGCTGCTCAAAATTATAAGAAAAGATCAAAATAAAATAAACAAAATCGGTAAATTAAACGAAGTTTTCGAGCTACTATGTTTATGCTGGAACTTATGGAACAAGATCTCACCATTTTCACGGTTGGGGACTTCCTCCTCGGAGATGGAGCTGCTGCTGCTGAAGCTGAAAGACGGACGACCGTATGAGGATTTGTGGAAAAACCCTAGTTTGTGGTTATTTATAGTGCCTTGTTTGGAAGGTGCAGTGGGCAAACTGAAGCCCAATAAGAATACGTTTTGGGCCAGAAATCTGTAAGCCCAATAAGGATGTTTCTGAGCAGCTCAAACATAATAATGGAAGAATGCCGCACACGCAACCACTTAAATTAATAACAACCGATGAATATATAATATATGTATAATTCATATATAATACTCTATGTGTATAATCAGTATAATTTATGTATAACGGCTAGAAAAAGTAAACAGTGAATCTGGTTGGCTATCTTTATAAAGATCCCCAAACATTAAGGACCCGTTTGACTATAGATTTTGCCAAAATAAACTTGGGTTTTATTTGACAAACACATGTTTGGCCATAGATTTTGCCTACATTTTGGCCAAATTCCAAATCCTAAGCTGATTTTGGGCCAAAATATCACTATTATATTTTTTAAAAATTGCCTCAAACTTTTATATTTTAGAAAAGAGCCCACCATTTATTATTTTGTAACGATGTTGATTCGTCTTCTCGGTCATATGATAGTGTATCATGTAGTTCATTTTAAAAATGATAATTTTGTATCAAATTAATTTATGTTCAGGACTATGGTTTGCGATAGTATAATGAATGTTATTGATAATGATATTGTTGGGTATTTGTGATAGTTTTTAGAATTTGTGGGTATAAGTCATGTTTCATGTTTTTCCAAACCAAACTTCACCAAAAACAGATGTCCAAACACATTTTCATCTTCAAACTAAACTTCACCCAAATCAGATTTTTCATAATAAATTTGGGAATCTATGGCCAAACGCTAGCTAAGAGTAGTAGGTATTACAGCACATTTCATTTTCAAAGTGTTACTTTTTTTCTTTTTTCTTTAATTTTTTATTGGTTAATTGGGGGATTGGAAAACAAAAATCCTTGGGAATAAACAAAAATGTTTCTAATCTATTTGGAGTTATAGTGTGGGAGCAAGCCTTCAAGTGAAATTAATTTGAGGAGATTTGCATCTACTGGCCATTTTTGCGTTGTTGAGGAGAATGAAGATTGTATTAAAGTTAAGCCTTGCTGTCAAAACTTGTGGAGAATTAAATACATGCATGTTCTACTAATCCGACAAAATATGTGAACAATTTAATAAGATATAAGAATTAAGATTGATACTAAAGTTATATCCCGCCATCATAACTTGTAAATAAATGTAGTTTTTGTCAATCCAGCAGGACATGTGTACCTTTAAACAAGATAGGAGAACGAATATTGTACCAAAATTATGCCCCACTACAATAACTTGTGAATAATTGAACGAATGAAAATCCTTCCGGACCCGAACTAACTAACTCGATAAGTCATAAATCAACTGTAAGGCATAAATTGAGCAGTAAATGGAGGAACGGGGTTGTAATACTCAAAACGACTAGTCGGTCGTTACACTTACATAAAGGAGTATCATCAAACTCAAAAACGAATCATGGATTCTATCAACTAATTATTATTTCACAAATATTATTCGTTATTGTCCAATCTATCAGGCATACACTAACTCTGAATATAATTGTACTTTTGATAAATCAAAACAACAAACAAATCACATTGATCATAATAATTATATCAAGATTAGGAGTATAAGCTCATTCAATGAATTAGAGAAAATATTTTATATATATTCAGTACAAAAACATCTTTTCTCTACTTGGTCCGTTCAATATACACTAAGTATACTGGCACAAGAAGTCGGGAGAAGGTGCACGCGGCTCCCATTGATGACAAGATGCGGGAAGTGAGGCTTAGATGGTTCGGACATATTCATAGGAGAAGCCTAGATGCTTCGATACGGAGGTGTGAGCGACTGGTTGTGGAGGGCACGAGAAGAGGTAGAGGGCGGCCTAAGAAGTATTGGGAAGAGGTGATCAGGCAGGATATGGCGATGCTCCAAATTTCCGAGGACATGACACTTGATAGGAAGATGTGGAGGTCGAGTATTAGGGTTGTAGGTTAGGAGGTAGTTGAATCTTGCCTTACTTCGTACCATTGTAGGACTAGCCAGGTAGGGGTTTTGTCTAAGATAGCTAGTGGCAATGTTATGACTTACTATTTCGCTTTTCAGTGCAGGTCCTATTTACTTGCTATCGCTTTTGCTTTGCATCTTTCTTCCAGATTTTACGGTGTTCCTATTTTTCCTATGATTGTTGTGGTGATACTAATATTGTCTTCTATTGTCATTTTGTCTTTTTGTTTTCTTGAGCCGGGGGTCTTTCGAAAACAACCTCTCTACTCCTTCGGTGTAGGGGTAAGGTCTGCGTACACACTACCCTCCCCAGACCCCATTAGTGAGATTTTACTGGGTTGTTGTTGTTGTTATACTGTCACAAGAAGTCGGAGTAAAACCACTCCCATAATCAAGACAAATTATACTATAATCTTGTGCTTACAATCATCAAGATATTTTGCCTAATAATATCATCGATTATGAACATAGTTTATTAATTATGAGAACCGGCAATTTAATCTTCTGTGCATGAGCTAAGACTCCATACACTAAATTGTCTACTACATAACTAAAGGACATGCATGTAACAAATTATCTATTTAAAATAGTACTTTATTGAATTGAATAAATTAAATAAATAATTATTCTATAAATAATAAAACACAATACTATGTTTAAACCGCATGGTTAATAGTATATCCCAACAATCTCCCACTTAGACTCATAACCATGCGTCTACAACTCTAATACCCCTTCCTTCTACATGCTTGTCAAAAGTCTTTTGTGGCAAGCTCTTTGTAAACGGGTCTGCCAAATTGTCCTCTGACGCAATCTTCAACACTCTTGCATCACCTCTCTAAGTTATGTCCCGAATTAAGTGATATTACGCTCAATATGCTTACTCCTTTTATGTCTTCTTGGTTCTTTCGAGTTTGCAACTGCACCACTATTGTCACAATAAAGTACAATCAATGCTTAAATCGAACGAACTACATTAAGCTCATTTAGAAAGTTCCCGAGCCAAACAGCCTCTTTAGCTGCCTCAGATGCATCCACATATTCGGCTTCCATGGTGGAATTAGCAACACATGATTGCTTGATGCTCCTCCAACTTATGGCTCCACCTCCTAAGGTAAAATCATATCCTGAGGTAGATTTTCTAGAATCTCTATCTGACTGGAAATCTGAATCAGTATAGCCAATGGGTGCAAGATCACCTGAGTGATACACCAACATATAATCCCTAGTCCTTTTCAAGTACTTGATTATATGTTTAACGATAGTCCAGTGTTCTCATCCAGAGTTAGACTAAAATCTACTAACCATGCCAACAACAAAGTAGATATCAGGTCTAGTACATAGCATAGCATACATGAGACTCCCTACAACAGAAGCATAAGGGACTGCCTTCATCTTTTCTATCTCATCAGTCATTTTTGGGGACTGATCTTTTGACAGAGAGATTCCATATCTAAAAGGGAGAAAGCCTTTCTTGGAATCTTACATGCTAAACCTGGTGAGAATAGTATCAATATAAAGTGCTTGGGATAAGCCTAATATCCTTCACTTTCGATCTCGCATAAGCTTGATCCCAAGGATATGTGCCACTTGTCCCAAGTATTTCATATCAAAACGTGAGGACAACCATTCCTTTACTGAATTTAACATGCTCACATTATTTCCTATGAGCAAAATATCATCCACGTACAAAACCCAAAATATAATTTTATCTCTATCCCATATCTTATAGACACAAGACTCATTTTCACATTGAATCGATGTGTCAAAACAAGTATTACATGCTCTAGAAGCTTGTTTCAATCCATAAATGGATTTCTTTAATTTACACAACATGTGCTCATTGCCACTTTTTATGAAACCAACTGGTTGTGACATATAGATGCACTCATCAAGACTTCCATTAAGAAAAGCCGTCTTGACATCCATTTTCCAAATCTCATAATCGTAATGAGCAGCAATGGATAAGAGAATCATAATGGATTTAAGCATGGCTACTGGAGAAAAGGTTTTGTCACGACCCAAAAATCCCACCACTGGCGTCGTGATGACACTTGTCTCTAAGACTAGGTAAGTCGATTACAATTACATTTCAAGCCATTTAAAAAAAAATAGAAACTAACAGCGAAAATAGTTACAAACAACCTCCCAAGACTGGTAATATTGAGTCACGAACTCTAACTGAATACATGAAATGATCTCAAGGATTGAATACTCAATATTGTTTGAATAATAATTAACAGTACAATAAAATGGAAAGACTCCAAGGAACTGTGACGACCAAGCAGCTCTACCTTGAATCCTTGTGATCACATTTTAACTCTGTCCGAGTCTGATAGCTCCAATACCTGGCTCTGCACAAAAATGTGCAGAAGTGTAGTATGAGTACACCACGGTCGGTACCCAGTAAGTATCAAGACTAACCTCAGTGGAATAGTGATGAGGTACAGTCAAGACACTCACTAGTCTAATAACCTGTGTAATATAGTATATAAAATAATAAAAAATAAATAACAATAATGGCAACACTAATCAACCAGTGATATGCACAACAGGGCAATAAAAACACCATTAATATTGCTCAAAAAATAATAAATACAAGTACACCCAATTAAATCAAGTCCTTCAAATATAAATCTTTCGCATATATGCTTCTCAAATAATACTTTTCAGGATATAATACTTTTTAATAAATATATTTTGAATATACTCCCTTCAATTAAATATCTTTCAAATATAATTATTTTAAATAAATCTTTTTCGAATAGAATTCCTTCAATAAATATCTTTCAAAATATAATTCCTTCAAATAAGTATCTTTCGAATAAAAGTCACCCTGTGATACCTCATTTCAAAATCATAAAGTACGGGTCTAAGCCCAATTTCATATTTTCACGACACCTCGTGCCAATTTCTTTACCACAACCGCACAGACAACTCACATGCCAATATCATCATCATTTAACCACGGCACCTCGTTGTCACGCCCCGAACCTAGGAGCGAGACAAGCACCCGGTGCCTCACCTAACCTGGCGTACCAAATTGCGACTAAGGGACTCTGAACATATAATGTCATACTTTGGCCATGGGGCCACCTTGCAAGACAATTTGCGAAGCAAAATATAAAACTGAATGGAAACTAGCGCTAACTAAACATCAATATAAAGCTAGGCCGACAAGGTCGTCATAGCTACTACAGCTGACAAACCATCAAATATACATACCAGGCCTACAAACCCAACATACTGCACTAACCAACAGGATATGTCTACAAGCCTCTACTGATAGATGTACTATGATCGAAACAGGGCCCCGACCTACCCATAACATATATACAGATATACATAAAAACTCTAGACCTGGCAACTCCGAAAGACATGGAGCTTACCGATCAGGCTGAACTCGGGAAACACCTAGTAAGGAGGTCTACCCGTCTGTCTGTCTGAACCTGCACGCATGAAATGCAGCGTCCCCGAAAAAGGGACATCAGTACGAAATAATGTACCGAGTATGTAAGGCAATAACATAACTGAAAATCAAAACTGAACTGATAATATAATAACTGGAAGTAACTGGGAGTCAAAGATGATCTGGAGATATACTTACCTGCTGATAGTGACTAAACTCCTTCAATATAGTAAGTAAAATAAATGTCCGGCCCTATAAGGCTCGGTACGTGTAAATGCTCGGCCGTAGTAGGCTCGCTCATAGGTGCTCGGCCATACTGGGCTCTGTATCTCGGCCATCCTGGGCTCGCTCATAGGCGCTCGGCCACAGTAGGCTCGGTATATATAACTTACCATCTGATCAGAGGTTGCCCAATAGGGACCTGCCCACCGATTATAGCTCGATGGTGGTGAAAATAGTGAAATATATATATATATATAGACCCTCTGCTCTCTTGACTGAATAAAGACAAAACTAAACTGAATATGAAGTCTCGATAAGGAATAATATTGTAACTTATGAGACTAGAATAATGTGAATAAATTCATGAATACGAACTTCTCTTTATGTCTCATTATTAACACATGTAGCTACGAGATCATGCCAAAATGAAGGAAGGGCTTAGCCTTAACATACCTTATCACAATCTTTCCAATCACCAAGTTGAACTCACCTCTTCGCACCTTAATCTACAAGAATGATGATAATACTATCGTTAAGTTACGAAAGTTACAACTATCGCACAACGAACGACAAACTTATTTTGTATTAAAACGGGCAGCATCTCCCCTATAATCCTTACTTCCTCCAAATTCAAGATAACACCAACAATACAAGAACAGAACAATAACAACATATATACATCATTTTCCAGCCCTATATACGCCATCAAATACTACAAAACAGCCCAACACACCCCAATCTCTTCATACACAAAACGACCACCGTAGTAGTGTCAAACGACCCGGAAATGTTATGATGAACGACCAGCCAACCACCCTACATTTATATGGTGTTTCTACATCCCCTTCTTCCTCCAAAACTCCACAAAACAGTAGTAAAACACGCAGCCCAACAGCAACACAAAACAGTCCACAAAACTGTCCGCTACAAGTGAATAACTCGAACTCACGGCTTCTGATCACCGTCCCGCGAGTTCTTACAAGTATAGAACGACTTACCATGAATTTATAGAAGAAAAACTGGATGAAAGAGAGCAGTAAACTCACCTTATTTGTTGGATAACTCAGCTCCTATCTTGGTTCTTCAAACTCTAGGTTTTACCTCCAATTAGAACTTGAAAGGGAGAGAAAATCAATTAGGGTTTGTGGGAATTTTTTGGGAGGATTCTTTGCAGAGCTTATGTCTGGTTATTATGCTCTATTTTAAGTCTAATATATGAAGAAAATAGGCCTTTAAAAGGCCTCTTTGGACGACCCGAAATGGCCCATTTTTGGGCTTTCATTTAAGCAAGTAGGTGACACACCTACTTGTCACCTAGCAGCTTGCGCAGTATCGCAAAAATGCCCATATCTCACTACTCCGATGTCTTATTGACAAACGGTTTAATACATTGGAAAATAGACTCATAGATCTTTAATTTGATGGGTGGAAAACCCCATAACTCTAAGTATATTGGGAGAAAATCGCAGTTACATTTGACCTAAAGTTTGAGTAAAACTTATGAATGTAACTTGTGATGACTTTCATCGACTTTTGTTCCACAACTCGCTTGACATTAAAACATAACACACGGATGTCATACGACTAATATAAATCATAACATAATCTCTTTATCATGTTAATAACCATAGTCTCACCCCAAAGGTACATGTTATAACATTCCCAACTTGTCGACTTTCGACGAAACATTATTTTATTCAATTGCTTTAGCTTCTGAACTGTCCAACCCTCTTTGTACTTGTTGTTCATGATCTTCAATATTTGTAACCTCATAGGTAACATTATTAACTTACTTTATATACTTTTAAATATTATCTCATTTTTGGTCCTACATTAGTTTTCTTACGACGCATTTTTACGTACGAAAATATAGGGTGTAACATCACTCCCCCCTTGGCAACATTCGTCCTCGAATGTTTACTCTTAGAGACTTTGGAAAATTTTGCCAGAGTATCCTTCGTACACTAGGTTAAAACCAACCTGCACGTAGCCAGAAAACATACTATGCATGCCACACATGGCCAATGTTTATAAATAGCAACACTTTGCCTTACCAACCGTAAATCATAAATACTAAAAGTTAAAAATAAAAGCTTACCTGATGACCTGCTAGCCTGAATAGAGGTGTGTTGTAGCATCCCATCTCGAGCCATATCTTCAGTTTGAAATAGGTGGGGGTATTTAGACTTCATTTCTCCCTCCGATTCCCACGTCATCTCTTCTACATTCTTGCTCCTCCATAAAACCTTCACGGAAGCTACCTCCTTATTTCGTAGCTTGTGGATTTGTCGGTCTAGGATGGCAACTGGAATTTCCTCGTATGACAAGTCCTCTGTAATCTGTACATCATCCGTGGGCACCACTCGGGTAGGATCGCCAATGCACTTCCGTAGCATAGATACGTAAAAAACCGGATGGATAGACTCCAATTCTGAGGGCAACTCTAACTCATAAGCTACTTGACCCACTCTCCGAATGATCCTATAAGGCCCAATATACCGTGGGCTAAGCTTGCCTTTCTTTCCAAACCTCATCACGCCCTTCATAGGTGATACCTTTAAGAATACCCAATCGTTAATCCTGAACTCTAAGTCTCGTCGCCGCACGTCAGAATATGACTTCTGACGATTCTGAGCTGTCAACAGTCGCTCCCGGATAAGCTTTACTTTCTCTATGGCCTGTTGAACCAGGTCTGGCCCATATAACACAGATTCCCCAACATCAAACCACCCTATAGGAGATCTGTACTTACGCCCATACAAAGCCTCGTACTGAGCCATCTGAATACTGGAGTGGTAACTGTTATTATATGCAAACTCGATAAGAGGTAGATGTTCATCCCAACTTCTTTTAAAATCCAACACACATACTCGTAACATATCCTCGAGCGTCTGAATTGTACGCTCGGCTTGTCCATCAGTCTGTGGATGAAAAGCTGTGCTGAGATTCACCTGAGTCCCTAGACCTCTCTGAAATGACCTCCAAAAATGTGCTGTAAATTGAGCCCCACGGTCAGATATAATAGAAACTGGTACTCCATGTAGCCGCACTATCTCCTTAATATATAACTTTGCATAATCTTTTGCTTTATATGTAGATCTGACCGGTAGGAAGTGAGCTGATTTCGTGAGCCTATCGACTATCACCCATATGGAATCGAACTTATGATTAGAACGAGGTAAACCCGTGATAAAGTCCATGTTTATCGCCTCCCATTTCCATGTCGGGATCTCTATAGTCTGCATTAGCCCTCCAGGCTTCTGGTGCTCTACCTTCACTTGCTAGCAACTAGTACATTGGGCGACAAACTCAGCAATGTTCTTTTTCATATTGTTCCACCAGTACACATCCTTAATGTCATGATACATCTTTGTCGACCCAGGATGGATGGAATACCATGAATAATGTGCCTCTGACATAATCATGTCTCGTAGCCCTACTACATCTGGAACACACAAACGACCCCTATATCTGAGAACCCCATCTCCCTTTAGCTCTAACAGTGGCTTCTTCTGCTGCGGAACTCGCTCTCTCAGCTCGACCAACTCTGGGTCCTCGTACTGCCTTTCCTTGACTTCCGCTATGAGGGATGATTTTGTAGTGTTTTGGAGTACAACTCCACCATCCTCAGAATCTACTAACCGAACCCCCAACGAAGCCAATTGATGAATCTCTCTAGCTAATTGTCTTTTCTTGGGCTCTACATGTGCTAAGCTACCCATAGATCGGCGACTTAAGGCATCTGCTACAACATTAGCTTTCCCTGGATGGTAGAGAATGTTAACATCGTAATCTTTCAATAACTCAAGCCATCGCCTTTGTCGCAAATTCAACTCTTTCTGCTTGAAGATATATTGTAGGCTTTTATGATCAGTAAATACATCAACATGAACACCATATAAATAATGCCGCCATATCTTAAGTGCATGGACAACCGCAGCTAACTCGAGATCGTGGGTTGGATAATTCTTCTCGTGCTTCCTTAACTACCTTGAAGCATAAGCAATTACCTTCCCATGTTGCATCAGGACACATCCTAACCCAACACCTGAGGCATCACAATACACGACATAACTCTCTGGACCCTCTGGAAGTGTTAAAACTGGCGCTGAGGTCAACCTGTTCTTAAGCTCTTGGAAACTCCGCTCGCAAGACTCCGTCCACTGAAACTTAGTTGATTTCTGCGTCAACTTCGTCAATGGTGCCGAAAGGGAAGAAAAACCCTCTACGAACCTCCGATAGTATCCTGCTAAGCCTAGAAAGCTACGAACCTCTGTCGAAGTGGTAGGTCTAGGCCAAGATTTCACGGCCTCAATCTTCTGCGTGTCCACCTTTATCCCTTCATCTGATACAATATGCCCCAAGAATGCTACAGACTTCAACCAGAACTCACATTTAGAAAACTTAGCATACAACTTACGATCACCGAGGGTTTGGAGTACCGCTCGCAGGTGGTCCGCATGCTCATCCTCTGAACGGGAATAAACCAGAATATCATCAATAAATACTATCACGAACAGATCTAAAAATGGCCGGAATAGGCTATTCATCAAGTCCATAAATACAGCGGGTGCATTAGTCAACCCGAAGGACATGACAAGGAACTCGAAGTGGCCATATCGGGTCCTGAAGGCTGTCTTCGGAATATCTTTTTCCCGAACTCTGACCTGGTGGTACCCCGACCTCAAATCTATCTTTGAAAAGCATCTAGCCCCCTGCAACTGATCAAACAAGTCATCGATCCTTGGAAGTGGATACTTATTCTTAATAGTTACCTTGTTCAGCTACCTATAATTGATACACATCCTCAGCGAGCCGTCTTTCTTCCGCACAAATAGTACTGGTGCACCCCAAGGTGAGGTACTGGGCCTGATGTAACCTTTCTCCAACAAATCTTTTAACTGCTCCTTCAACTCCTTCAATTCGCCAGGTGCCATTCTATACGGAGGGACGGATATTGGTTGAGTTCCTGGAAGCAAATCGATGCTAAAATCAATCTCTCGCTCTGGAGGAATACCTGGAAGCTCATCTGGAAACACATCTGCATACTCTTTGACTACGGGAATAGACTGAAGTGTAGGTATGTCAGCATCTGCATCTCTAACTCACACAATATGATAAATGCACCCTTTTGCGATCATTTTCCTCGCCTTCAGATAGGAAATAAACCTACCTCTGGGTGTTGGTGTATTACCTACCCATTCAAGGACTGGCTCACCCAGAAAATGAAATCTGGCTGCCTTTGCTCGGCAATCAACTGTGGCATAGCAAGCTGCCAACCAGTCCATGCCCATGATAGCATCAAAATCCATCATCTCTAGCTCAACTAGGTCAGCTGAGGTTTGACGACTACAAATTGTCACCGTACAACCTCGGTAAACCCGTCTAGCAATAATCGATTCTCCGACCGGTATAGATACCGCAAAAGGATCACTTAGTATTTCAGGCACTATACCAAACTTCCTCGCGACAAATGGGGTAATATACGATAAAGTAGATCCTGGGTCTATCAAAGCATAAGCATCGTGAGAGCAAATGGTTAATATACCTGTCATAACGTCTGGTGAAGACTCCTGGTCCTGTCGACCCGCTAAAGCATAGATACGGTTCTGATTACCACCTGAACTGGAACCTCTACCTCTTCCTCGACCTCTGCCAGCCGAAGACTGAGACTCGCGCCCTGAAGGATGCACGGACATAGATGATCCTGTTGCTGAACTCGCTGGTTGTGCCATTCACCCAGAATCTCTATTTGGGCAATCTCGCATCATATGCCCCAGACGCCCACATGTATAACAAGCATCAGAACCTGCTCGACATTGGCCTAAGTGTCCTCTACCACAGATGTCACACCGTGGAGGAAATGACCATGTCTGCGCAGATCCTCGCTGTCGCTGCAAACCCGATGCCCGTGAGCTCTCACCTGGTCCTGACTGAGTATAGCGGTCATACCTGTAACCCTGTAACCGAGGTGGCGGAGGCCTAGGTGGCCGTCCGAAGTACTGGGTCCTATAACTACCCTGAGATTGCTCCTGAGACCTGGGAAATCTCATCCTCTTACGTTGCCCTTGCTCAACCCTCTCTGTACCCTGCTGTTGACGCCTACCCCTTTCTATATTCTGGGCAAATGCCTGAATCCGGGAGATATCCATACTATCCTGCAATGCAGCGGTGGCACATGCCTCGGTTAACTCTGGGGCTAACCCTGCTATAAACCTGTGAATCCTGTCCCGCATAGTAGCAACTATGGATGGTGCATATCTGGCCAATGAGTCAAAATGGAGACTATACTCTCGAACACTCATATTACCCTGCTTGAGGGCTAGAAACTGATCGACTCGAGCCTGTCGGATCTCCCGTGGTAAGTACTGGTCAAGGAAGGCATCTGAAAAATTCTCCCAAATAGCTGGAGGTGCATCACGTCCCCTGGACCTCTCCCATCCCTCATACCAAAGGATGGCTATATCTCGGAGTCGAAAAGCTGCTAGCTCAACTGCCTCTTTCTCCGTGGCATGCATAACACGAAAGATCCTGTGAAGCTGATCTATGAAATCCTGCGGGTCCTCCCTCTGATCTGTCCCCGTGAACTCTGGGGGACTCAAAGCAATAAACTCTCGGACCCTTGAACTCCCAGACCCCTCAGAAGTTCCTGCACTAGCTGATGCCCTAGCCTGTTGCTGGGTAGCTACCAACTGTGTCAATAAATGCACCGCACTTCTCAAGTCCTGATCTGATAGAAGTGGAGGGGGAACTGGATGTGCGGTTTCCCTAGGAATCTCCGTAGTTGGTGGAGGAGCCGGTAATGGCTGAGTAGGGGTCTCGCCTTGAGCCTCAGACTGGGCCCCATCTACTGGGGGTAACCTGCTGGTCCCCTCACCTGCTGCTGTATCTCTCCTCTGGCTAGCCGTAGTCTTCCTAGTCACCGTCATCTGTGCATGCAAACACCAACACATAAGTTTAATTCAAATTTCCTATAACTCAGTTCTATAGCACGATTTAGATTTCAAAGAAGGGTAACCAACTCCTAAATGCCCTGTAGTTCCCTGCTTATATAATGTGGTGCACAACACATCTATAAACAAGACCCTACTAGACACGGCTTGTAGACTTCCTAGGACAGAACTGCTCTGATACCAAGTTTGTCACGCCCTGAACCTAGGAGCGAGACAAGCACCCGGTGCCTCACCTAACCTGGCGTACCAAATTGCGACTAAGGAACTCTGAACATATAATGTCATACTTTGGCCATGGGCCCACCTTGCAAGACAATTTGCGAAGCAAAATATAAAACTTAATGGAAACTAGCGCTAACTAAACATCAATATAAAGCTAGGCCGACAAGGCCGTCATAGCTACTACAGCTGACAAACCATCAAATATACATACCAGGCCTACAAACCCAACATACTGCACTAACCAACAGGATATGTCTACAAGCCTCTACTGATAGATGTACTATGATCGGAACAGGGCCCCGACCTACCCATAACATATATACAGATATACACAAAAACTCTAGACCTGGCAACTCCGAAAGACATGGAGCTTACCGATCAGGCTGAACTCGGGAAACACCTACTAAGGAGGTCTACCCGTCTGTCTGTCTGAACCTGCACGCATGAAATGCAGCGTCCCCGAAAAAGGGACGTCAGTACGAAATAATGTACCGAGTATGTAAGGCAATAACATAACTGAAAATCGAAACTGAACTGATAATATAATAACTGGAAGTAACTGGGAGTCAAAGATGATCTGGAGATATACTTACCTGCTGATAGTGACTAAACTCCTTCAATATAGTAAGTAAAATAAATGTCCGGCCCTATAAGGCTCGGTACGTGTAAATGCTCGGCCGTAGTAGGCTCGCTCATAGGTGCTCGGCCATACTGGGCTCTGTATCTCGGCCATCCTGGGCTCGCTCATAGGCGCTCGGCCACAGTAGGCTCGGTATATATAACTTACCATCTGATCAGAGGTTGCCCAATAGGGACCTGCCCACCGATTATAGCTCGATGGTGGTGAAAATAGTGTAATACTATATATATATATATATATATATAGACCCTCTGCTCTCTTGACTGAATAAAGACAAAACTAAACTAAATATGAAGTCTCGATAAGGAATAATATTGTAACTTATGAGACTAGAATAATGTGAATAAATTCATGAATACGAACTTCTCTTTATGTCTCATTATTAACACATGTAGCTACGAGATCATGCCAAAATGAAGGAAGGGCTTAGCCTTAACATACCTTATCACAATCTTTCCAATCACCAAGTTGAACTCACCTCTTCGCACCTTAATCTACAAGAATGATAATAATACTATCGTTAAGTTACGAAAGTTACAACTATCGCACAACGAACGACAAACTTATTTTGTATTAAAACGGGCAGCATCTCCCCTATAATCCTTACTTCCTCCAAATTCAAGATAACACCAACAATACAAGAACAGAACAATAACAACATATATACATCATTTTCCAGCCCTATATACGCCATCAAATACTACAAAACAGCCCAACACACCCCAATCTCTTCATACACAAAACGACCACCGTAGTAGTGTCAAACGACCCGGAAATGTTATGATGAACGACCAGCCAACCACCCTACATTTATATGGTGTTTCTACATCCCCTTCTTCCTCCAAAACTCCACAAAACAGTAGTAAAACACGCAGCCCAACAGCAACACAAAACAGTCCACAAAATAGTCCGCTACAAGTGAATAACTCGAACTCACGGCTTCTGATCACCGTCCCGCGAGTTCTTACAAGTATAGAACGACTTACCATGAATTTATAGAAGAAAAACTGGATGAAAGAGAGCAGTAAACTCACCTTATTTGTTGGATAACTCAGCTCCTATCTTGGTTCTTCAAACTCTAGGTTTTACCTCCAATTAGAACTTGAAAGGGAGAGAAAATCAATTAGGGTTTGTGGGAATTTTTGGGAGGATTCTTTGTAGAGCTTATGTCTGGTTATTATGCTCTATTTTAAGTCTAATATATGAAGAAAATAGGCCTTTAAAAGGCCTCTTTGGACGACCCGAAATGGCCCATTTTTGGGCTTTCATTTAAGCAAGTAGGTGACACACCTACTTGTCACCTAGTAGCTTGCGCAGTATCGCAAAAATGCCCATATTCTCACTACTCCGATGTCTTATTGACAAACGGTTTAATGCATTGGAAAATAGACTCATAGATCTTTAATTTGATGGGTGGAAAACCCCATAACTCTAAGTATATTGGGAGAAAATCGCAGTTACATTTGACCCAAAGTTTCAGTAAAACTTATGAATGTAACTTGTGATGACTTTCATCGACTTTTATTCCACAACTCGCTTGACATTAAAACATAACACACGGATGTCATACAACTAATATAAATCATAACATAATCTCTTTATCATGTTAATAACCATAGTCTCACCCCAAAGGTACATGTTATAACATTCCCAACTTGTCGACTTTCGACGAAACATTGTTTTATTCAATTGCTTTAGCTTCTGAACTGTCCAACCCTCTTTGTACTTGTTGTTCATGATCTTCAATATTTGTAACCTCATAGGTAACATGATTAACTTACTTTATATACTTTTAAATATTATCTCATTTTTGGTCCTACATTAGTTTGCTTACGACGCATTTTTACGTACAAAAATATAGGGTGTAACATCACGCCCCCCTTGGGAACATTCATCCTCGAATGTTTACTCTTAGAGACTCATCATTATTTACTCACGACACCTCGTGCCCATATTTCATTTCATAATTCGCCTGGCAATAGCCACATGCTCCCAATTTCAATATAGGTTAGACTATTATCAAGTTTACCGAAACAACAAGACAATTTGCACAAGATATAAAAAGAAACACAAGGAAAATCCCAACATCACATGAAAATCACCAACACAATAACTCCACGTCATCACATATCATCCCTGACATTAGCCACATTTATCTCTCCTATAGCCACCCTTATCACTCCTATAATAGCCCCCCTTATCACTCCTATAATAGCCTCCCTTATCCCTTCGCCCTGATAATTTCAATAGCCACCCTTATCGCTCATATTGCCACCCTTATCTCTCATATAACCATCCTTATCACTCCGCCCAGAAAATATCCAACACATATAACAACAGTGAAATAACACCCTTATACACACATAATATCAACAGTGGAATGCTACCCTTATATCCTCAAAATAAAAACTCAAATAACACAATAATTTATACGGAATATTATCACGGCAACATAACAAAATCAATTCATTTCACAATAAATAGTCCAAGGCTCCATACAATGTGTATAAAACCTCAAAACAACAACAGAGATGGAAAATACTCAGTATAGGGCAACACCTTCATTAATCCAAATTCTTGATAGTTATATTAATGCCTTAGTTTAAACTTATTTTATTAATTATTTGCAGAGAAAAAATCCATGATGAAATTAACTTCCAAGAAATATCAAATCATCAAACTCACAGAATCCACATAAATATACAAGTAATAATCACATCAAATGGTCATATAAAAACAAATTCAACAAACGCTAATTGAGGCATGGCAAATAGATGATTTAATAAATGTCTACAATTATCCAATTTGCTACACAATATGCCTAAGATTTTAAACCAATATATTTTGCACATATAAGCCCGAATACATACTCGTCACCTCGCGTACACGGATTTTCACATTTCACAAATGGCACATAAGACTCGATGCCTAAGGGGTAATTTCCCCACTCAAGGTTAGGCAAGATACTTACCTTTTTGAAGTTATGCCGATATTCCACAATCGTCTTCTTGCTTGAATTGACCTCCAGACCGCTCAAATCTATCCAAATTAATTGTATAACTTCATTAATATTCATCGAAAATAATTTCGGATAATAAAACGCCAGCTTAAAAATTTATTCTAAAAAGTCAACAAAAGTCAACGCAGGGCTCGCCTCGCGGAACCTGACATAATTTTTACGAAATCTGAACACCCATTCCGATACGAGTTCAACCATACCAATTTTATCAAATTCCGATAACAGCTCGACCTCAAAATCTTAAATTTTTGTTCTTGAAGAGATTTTGCAAAAATCCTATTTTTCTCCATTTAAATCTGAATTAAATGATGATTATAACCATGGATTTATGAAATATAATTACTTTTGGATATAGTATATTTATCCAAGTTGAAGTCGTGAAGAACTCTTCCAAAATCGCCCCAAAACCGAGCTCCAAAAATTAATCGAAAATGACAAAATGACCATTTTTGGTCCTTTATGTTTCTGCCCAGTTCCGCTTCTGCGGACAAATTTGCTCATCTGCGGACTCGCTTTTGCGAGCCAAAATGTGCATCTGCGAAGTCCCAATGTCCACTGCACAACATGAGCTCGCATCTACGGAAGAAAATGCGCATGTGCGATGTCACTTCTGCGACAAAACGACCGCTTCTGCAAAGCCATGCCAAGTTGCCTCATTCCGCTTCTGCGTTCCAGTGGTCGCTTCTGCGATCACGCAGGTGCACAAAATACGTCGCACCTGCGACCTCTGTCCAGTACCTCTTCCCAGTCGCTTCTGCGGCAGCAAATTCCAGCAGCTATCTCATCCAAAAATTAACTCTGTTAGCCTTCCGAAATCCACCCGAGGCCCTCAGGACTTTAACCAAATATACCAACATGTCCCAAAATACAATACAAACTTAGTAAAGGCTTCAAACTACGTCAAACAACGCCGAAATTACGAATCGCGCATCGAATCGAATTATGAGTTTTCAAATCTTCCAATTTCTATATTTTGCGCCGAAACATATCAAATCAATCCTCAATGACTTTAAATTTTGCACACAAGTCATAAATGACGTAATGGAGCTATTCCAATTTCCGGAATCGAAATCCAACCTCGTTATCAAAAATTTAACCTTCGGTCGGACTTTCCAAAAAATCTTTTATTTTTCAACTTTCGCCAAAATGCGTCGAATTGTCCTACGGGATTCCAAATCCAAATCCGAACATACGCCTAAGTCCAAAATCATCATACGAAGCTATTTCCATCATCAAAATTTTATTCCGGGGTCGTTTGCTCAAAAGTTAACTCTCCGATCAACTCTTTCCATTTAAGCTTCTAAATAAGAATTGTTCTTTTAATTTAATTCTGAATCTTCTGAAAATCAAACTCGACCACACCCGCGGGTCATAATACATATTGAGAAGCAATGGATAAGAGAATCCTAATAGATTTAAGCATGGTTACTGGCGAAAAAGTTTCCTCATAATCGATCCCTTCTTTTTGAGTAAACCCTTTTGCAACAAGCCTAGCTTTAAAAGTTTGCACTTTTCCATCCACTCCTCTCTTTTTCTTATAGATCCATCTACAACTAATGGGTTTGACTCTAGTAGGTAGTTCTACAAGATCCCAGACTTGATTGGAGTACATGGGCTCAATTTCAGATTTCATAGCAGCAACCCATTTATCAGCATCTGTATCTTGTAGTGCTTCGTCATAATTAAGAGGTTATGTATTAGTCTCTTCAAGGATTCTATCATAATATTCTCCCAAGAGCGCAAACCGGAGAGGTTTTTTAATAATTCTCCCACTAAGACTAGTCACTACAGGTGCAATCTGATTTTGTTGTTGGATCACAACATCATTTTCTGGAACTGAAGCCTCAATGTTATCCTCCACACCTTGCAGTGTTGGGATATCATTAACTTCTTCCCGGAGTGCAGGCTGTAGAACAATTTCAGGTTACTCAACAATCTGAGGTTGCTCAACATTACTCCCACTACTTTGGGGTAGTGAGATGTCAGACAATTGCTCTTGTGCATTCTGCTGCCTATTGGCATTTCTCCCACTATGATAATGCAGTGGTATGTCAATACTGGATTCCGGGATATGTTCCAGAGATGAGTCATTAGTTACATCGTTACTTAATTCCTGTTAAAATTGGTTTACTTATAGGAATATGGTTCATTAAATAGCCCTCTTCTAAAAATCTGGCATTTGTCGTAACAATTACCTTCTTTTCTTTGGGACAATAAAATAAAATGCCTTTAGTTCCTTTTGGATATCCAATAAAAATGCATACTTCTGTCCCCGATTCCAATTTATCCGCTTTTCCTTTAAGCACATGTGCTGGATAACCCCAAACCCGAATGTGCCGTAAACTTGGCTTACGCCCAGTTCACAATTCTGCTGGAGTTGAAAGTACTAACTTTGAAGGAACCAAATTTAGAATGTAATTTGTTGTTTCTAAAGCATATCCCCAAAAGGAAGAAGGTAAATCAAAATAACTTAACATTAATCTAACCATTTCCATAAGGGTTCTATTTCTTCTTTCTGCCACACATTTTGTTGCGGTGTTCCTGGAGTAGATAATTGAGATATAGTTCCACAATCTGATAAGTATTTAATGAATTCCGAAAAAATTTATTCACCATCACGATCAGATCGTAATGTTTTGATATATTTATTGTGTCGTTTCTCCGTTTCCGTCTTAAATTCTTTGAATTTCTCAAAGAATTCAGACTTACGGCGCAATAGATAAATGTATCCATATTTTGAGTAATCATCAGTGAAAGTCACAAAATACTCAAAACCACCTCTTGCTTGTATATTCATAGGGCCACACAAATCAGAGTGAATTAATTCTAACTTCTTGCTGGCTCTATTTCCTTTTGAGGGAAAATGTCTCTTAGTCATTTTACCTTCTAAACATGATTCGCATGTTGGCAGTGCCTCCACTTTCAATGAACTCAAAGGTCCATCAGAGACCAATCTCTAAATCCTATTTAGATTTATATGACCTAGATGTAAGTACCATAAATAAGTTTGGCTCAATTCAGAAATACGTTTTCTTTCATGTGGTAGATTAATGTTATTTAATTCTTTTGGTTGTTGTAGCACATGAGGAGATATATCAAAAATAAAAAGGTCATGTACTCTAGAAGCAGTGTAGATAAAATATTTATTAAACTTAATAACGGCTGAGTTATTAGCAAAATAAACATTATAACCAGCATCCATTATTTTTGAAACCGAAATCAAATTCCTTATAATAGAAGGTACATAGAGAACATCTTTCAAAACTAAAACTCTATCACTACTGAACGAAACTCTAATATCGCCTAATGCTAAAGCTGGTGCTGGCTCGCCATTGGTTTGAAAAACATAAACTTCATTCTCACTTAGCCATCGAGTTTCCTAAAGCCCCTGCAAAGTAGTGCAGATATGATTAGTGGCTCGTGAATCTACAAACCAAAACATGGTATAGACAGCCGCTAAACAAGTTTCAACTACATTTAAATTTGAATTACCTTGCTTATTCAACCTTTTCAGATATGTAGGGCATTGCTTTTTGTGATGCCCACGTTGCTTGCAATGATAGCACTTTCCTTTGGGCTTTTTCACACTAGTCGCACCTCCAGGTGCCAAAACCTTTTGAGCCTTCTTCTTTTCTTACCGCCTTTCGGCTTAGAAATTGAAGCTTTCTCAACATTCAGTGCCACAACTGGATCTTGTTGTTTGATGATAGATTCTGCCGCTTGCAGCTCATTTAATAATTTCGCCGGTGATAAATCCATTTTGTTCATATTATAGTTCAAGCGAAATTATTGAAAACTGTCAGGCATAGTCTGTAGGACCATCTCAACTTGAGATTTCTTATCAATCATAGCTCCAAGGACCTCCAGTTCATTTAGAAGACCCATCATCTTCAGAACATGGTCCCTGACCGGTGATCCTTCAACCATCTTGGTGTTCAAAAGGGATTTCATGGTTGTCTACTTAGCCGCACCTTTTTGCTCACCGAACATCTCTTTGAGACTTTCGAGCATGTCATAAGCAGACCTCATAGACTGATGTTGATGTTGCAAAATATTCGACATAGAGGCAAGAATGTAACATCGCACCATCTCATCAGCCTTGACCCATCAGTAGCATCTTTATCAAGTTATTCTGGGCACTCCTCAGTGATTACAAATTTGTAACCTTCATCAGTTAGGACAATATCAAGGTTCCTTTTCCAGTCAACATAATTCGATTCTTTTAACTTGTTTTGGTTCAAAATTGAGGTAAGTGGGTTGAATGAAGACATGGTTAATCTAAGAGATATTCACATTAAATAGATCACTAGTTATGTATTTAGAATAATTAAATTCAAAACATCACATTACACATATAACCATGCTCATTGAACATTTAGATTCGTTGGGGAAACATAACTATTCATGCAAAAAATAAATTAAAACAGGACCAACTCATATGGAGAGTAAAGTATTAATTTAAGATAGGTAAATATCACTTATATAAACTCTAGTTTTCATTGAATCAACATGTAACTCAGTTGGAGAGTTAATACAAGTAATCAAATAACTAGAGCCAAACTACAATAATCATCTATAATGAACTTATCCGATGTGGAAGAAGACCTATGTCAACATATAATTTCATTATATTACTGTAAAACATGATTGGAAACCATGGAAATTGAACCCTACCATCACTATTTTCTTAAAAAATATTTTTTTTTCTTCAGAAAATAGAAAAATGGCCAACCCCCCATCTAAACGACCCCGAATGCCCAAAAAAGGACGTACGTTATGAGCGAATCTGATGAGCATTGCTCACTGGGTCATTTTCGATGAACCTACAAAATTTGAGGTCAATCAGAGTTCGGCAAAATTTCAGAATTCCAAATTCATGACCTTATTTGTAGAATTCTGTTTTTGGCATTTTTAGGGTTTTGATTATTTTGACTCATTCAAATCACATAATATACTTATGTATGTTAATTCATGATTTTAGAACTCAAAATAATATTATTGTAATGACCCGGCTGGTCGTTTTGAGAGTTATAGCCCCGATCCCCTATGTAACTGCTTCTTCCATAATTATTTCTGCTATTGTGACTTGCCGGGAGGTTTCGTTTTTTTTTTTGGAGTATTTTGGGACACTTAGTCTTAGGGGCTTAAGTCTTAGGATTTTGACCGTAGTCAGAACTGTGTGAAGACGACTCCAGAATGGAGTTTCATCGGTTCTGTTAGCTCCATTGGGTGATTTTGGATTAGGAGCATGTCCGAATTGTGTTTTGGAGGTCCGTAGCTTATTTAGGTTTGAATTGGCGAAAGTCGAATTTTTGAAGATTTGGACCGGTAGTGGAAATTTTGATATTGGAGTCGGATTTTGATTTCGGAAGTTGGAGTAGGTCCGTAATGTTGAATATGACTTTTATGCAAAATTTGGGGTCAATCAGACGTGGTTTGGTTGGTTTCGGCATCGGTTGTCGAATTTGGAAGTTTCAAGTTCTTTAAGTTTGAATCGGAGGATGATTTGTGATTTTAACGTTAGTTGATTTGATTTGAGGGCTTGACTAAGTTCGTATGGTATTTTAGGATTGGTTGGTATGTTTGGTTGAGGTCCCGGAGGCCTTAGGTGAGTTTCGAGTGCTTAACGGATCAAAAAGTTGGATTTGTGTTGCTGCTGAAGTCTTTAGGCATCTGGTATCTTTGCACCTGCGGTGGAGAGACCACATGTGCTGGATCGTACGTGCGGAGAGGCAAGTGCAGAAGCGGAAAAGTGGAGGAGTGCCAGGAGTCGCAGGTGCGAGGTGAATTCTGCATCTCCGATGCCCGCATATGCGTTAGGTTCATTGCAGGTGTGCAAGGTGCGTAGAAGCGGAAGGGATTTCCACAGGCGCGCACGCGCAGGTGCGGATCTTTCATCGCAGGTGCATAGGCAGAGGGGGTAAGTGATTTGCGCAAATGCGTACAGTTTTCCGCACAAGTGCACCCGCAGGTTCGAGCCCAGGCTCCGCAGGTGTGGAAATACCTGGGCAGTGGTTAAAACCGAAGGGTTTCGCTATTTTTGTCATTTTGGACTTTGCAAACTCGGTTTAAGGTGATTTTTAGAGCATTTTCGAGAGATTTATTGAGGTAAGTCCCCTGTGCTTATTTTGATCAATAATCTTGCTTCCCCATTTGTTTTTCCACGTAGTTAGTGTGTATTTAAGGTAGAATTTGGGAGTTTGAGACTAGGGATTTGGAAAGTTTGAATTGTGGATTTGAAGGACCATTTGGTGTCGGATTTTAGTAAATTTGATATGGTTAGACTCGTGAGTGAATGGGCTTTCGGATTTTATAAATTTTACCCGATTCCGAGACGTGGGCCCGAGTCGAATTTTTAGGGCGAATTTCGGAATTTTTTGTTAAAATATTAATTTAATTAATTAGATGAGTCTATTATGGTTGTATTTATGATATGTAATTGCTTTTGGTTAGATTTGGGCCATTCAGAGCCAGATATTCGTGGGAAAGGCATTCTTACCAATTGATTGAGCTTGGTTCGAGGTAAGTGGATTGCCTAACCTTGTGTGGGGGAACTCCCCGTAAGATTCGTACTGTTTTTGATATATGAGCGCCGCGTACGTGAGGTGACGAGTATGTACACGGGCTAATTGTGTAAAAACCCGATTTCTTTCTTATTTGAGTTTCATTAGCATGTGTATTATCCCGCTAGATTAGAATAGCATGCTCACTTGCCTTAACCGTTTACTTGAACTACGTGAATCATGTTTAGTGTATTTACCTGTCTTTCCTTAATTGGTACTTAGGTTAAACTGTAGAATTTCATGTCGTAACTATTGAATTCTATTGTTTTCGCTGCATATTTACTTTGGGACTGCGGAACGGTATTCCAAGAGATCCTTCTGTACTGCATATTTACTTTGAAACTACAGAATGGTATTCCGGAAGATCCCCCTGTACTGCATATTTACTTTGGGACGATAGAACGGTATTCTGGGAGATCCCCCTGTACTGCATATTTACTTTGGGACTACGAAATGGTATTCTGGGAGATCCTCCTGTACTGCATATTTATTTTGGGACTATGGAACGGTATTCCGGGAGATCCCCCATGTACTGCACATTTACGTTTGGGACTACGAGATGGTATCTCGGGAGATCCCCTGTTGTGTTTCTGTGTACTGAGCTGTTACCTTCTATGATTTCATTATTATTAAATTTCAGCCTTTATTTTATTGCGATATTACACTCTATCTTGTTTTATTATATATTTACCAGTAGGGCCCTAACCTGACCTCGTCACTACTCGACCGAGGTTAGGCTTGGCACTTACTGGGTACCGATTGTGGTGTACTCATGCTACTCTCTGCATATGTTTTTCGTGTGTAGATCCAGGTACTCCTTATCAGCCGCACTATCAGTGAGCCGGGACAGCTTTGGAAACTTCAAGGTATATCTGCCGCGTCCGCAGACCTCGGAGTCCCCTTCTACTCTTTCTCATGTCCATTATCTTCTGTATTTGTTTTTCCTTTGTTAGACTCTGATGTATAGAGATACTAGATTTTCCTTCTATAGTTTGTGATTCACGATGTTTTGGGTTTTGGGATTGTTGTGTATTTTTGAATAGTTGGTTAAATTTATATTTTTATTTTATTTTTCCACAAAAATGTTAGGCTTACCTAGTTATAGAGACTAGGTTCCGTCACGACGTCACACGGAGGGGAAATTGGGTCATTACATGTTGGTATTAGAGCTCTAGGTTCATAGGTGTCGTGAGTCACAAACCGGTTTAGTAGAGTCTCGTAGATCGGTGTGGAGACATCTGTACTTATCTTCGGGAGGCTATGGGACTGTTAGAAAAATTTTACTACTTTGATTCCTTGTTGTGCGAAAATTGTTGACTTCAAAAATTCTAAACTTCTGTATTCTATTCTCTCACAGATGGTGAGGACACGTACAAGCGGATCTGATGACCAGGCACCCGCGCTCCCTGCTAGAGTCGCGAGAGGCCGGAGCTGGGGTAGAGGCTGAGGACGTCCACGTAGTACAGCCAGAGCACCCGCACGAGCTGCAATAGAGGAGCCCCCAGTAGCTCAAGCTGGAGGGCGGACACCTGAGATACCTGTTGCTGCACCAGCCCTCCAGGAGACTCTACCCCAGATTCTGAGCATGTTCAACACCTTAGCTCAGGCTGGATTGATTCCACTTGCTCCTGCCATATCTCAAGCCGGGGGAGGAGCACATACTCCCGTCGCCGGTACCCCAGAGCAGCGAGTTCAAGTCGACCAGGTTCCAGAGATTGTACTAGTGCAGCCAGTAGCTCCAACTCAGCCTGAGGTTAGGGTAGCAATTTCTGAGGTGGAGCAGCTCAGACTTGAGAGGT
Source organism: Nicotiana tabacum (assembly GCF_000715075.1). Classification (NCBI taxonomy): domain Eukaryota; kingdom Viridiplantae; phylum Streptophyta; class Magnoliopsida; order Solanales; family Solanaceae; genus Nicotiana; species Nicotiana tabacum. The sequence continues at coordinate 11,172,093 of NC_134097.1, read as the reverse complement.
ACAAGAAGTACCACCCACCTACCTTCAGCTGATTGGCTACAGATGATACTCAAGATTTTCTGGAGGAGTGTCATCGTATTCTCCGTACTATGGGCGTAGCTGAGACGAGCGGGGTTTCTTTTACTACATTCCAGCTTATAGGAGCAGCCTATCAGTGGTGGCATGCTTATGAGTTGAGTAGTCCGGCTGAAGCAGCTTCACTTACATGGACTTAGTTCTCGGACATATTTTTTAGAGAGTATGTCCCTCAGAGCCTCAGAGACTTATGGCGCACAGAGTTTGAGCAGCTGTGTTAGGGTGCTATGACTGTGTCAGAGTATGCAATTCGCTTCAGTGATTTGGCCCGACATGCACCGGCCCTCGTTGTCACAGTTCGAGAGAGGGTTCGACGGTTTATTAAGGGACTCCACCCCAACATCCGGATTAGTATGGCCAGGGAGTTGGAGATTGATATTTCTTATCAGCAGGTTGTGAGTATTGCCAGGAGATTGGAGGGCATGCTTGCCCGGGATAGAGGGGAGAGGGAGGCCAAGAGGTCTCGAGAAACTGGTTATTATTCTGGAGCTCGTGTCCCAGCAGCTCGCCATGGTAGGGGTTATGTGAGTCGCCTCCTTCATTCAGCTCTTCCAGCAACCAGTGGTGTTCCAGTAGCCAGTGGTGTTCCGATCCCTTCTAGGCCCAGGAGCCTTATTATGCACCGCTAGTATCTAGTGTGCCTCATGCACGGGATGTTCCTAGCGGCCAGTCCAGCATATCTGGATAGAGCCAGTCACAGCAGCCATGCCCTCCCAGAGCTTGTTTTGAGTATGGAGACACTCGCCATATGGTGAGGGATTGCCCCAGATTTAGGAGGGGTGCACCTCCACAGAGTTCTCAGCCACAATGTGCTCCACCGGGTCCTCAGGCTATGATTCCAGCACCAACTGCCACCCCACCTGCTCAGCCAGCCCGAGGTGGAGGTCGGGGAGGTAGAGGTCACCATAGAGGGGGAGTCCAGGCCAGATATTATTCCCTTCCTGCTCGTACAGAGGCGGTCTCTTCTGATTCTGTCATTACAGGTATTGTCCCCGTTTGTCATAGAGTTGCATCGGTATTATTTGACCCAGGCTCTACATATTCTTATGTGTCCTCTTATTTTGCCTAGTATTTGGGCGTATCTCCGAATTCTTTAGGTTCCCCTGTTTATGTGTCTACTCCTGTGGGAGATTCTCTTTGTTGTGGACTGCGTGTACCGGTCGTGTTTGATTGTTCTTAGTGGACTTGATATTATTTTGGGCATGGGCTGGTTGTCACCCCATTATGCTATTCTTGATTGTCACGCTAAAACCGTGACACTGGCTATGCCAGGTTTACCGCGATTAGAGTGGAGATGTACCTTAAAGTATACTTCCAGCAGATTATTTCATTTCTTAAAGTTCAACGAATGGTTGAGAAGGGGTGTGACGCGTATCTAGCTTGTGTGAGAGATGTCAGTATTGATACCCCTACAGTTGTGTCAGTTCCAGTAGTGAGGGACTTCCCAGATGTGTTCCCAACTGATCTTCTGGGCATGCCGCCCGACAGAGATATTGATTTTGGCATTGATTTATTGCCGGGAAGGCGGGCACTCAGCCCATCTTTATTCCTCCATATTGTATGGCTCCTACTGAGTTGAAGGAGTTGAAGGAGCAGTTACAAGAGTTGCTTGATAAGGGCTTTATTCGGCCTGGTGTATCACCTTGGGGTGATCCTATCTTATTTGTGAAGAAGAAGGATGGTTCTATGCGGATGTGTATTGATTACCGCCAGTTGAACAAAGTCACAGTGAAGAACATATATCCATTGCCTCGTATTGATGACTTATTTGATCAGTTACAGGGAGCCAGAGTGTTTTCCAAGATTGACTTACGTTCGGGATATCTTCAGTTGAAGATTCGGGAGCCAAATATCCCGAAGACTGCTTTCAGGACTAGATATGGTCACTATGAGTTTCTTGTTATGTCTTTTGGACTGACCAATGCCCAGCAGCTTTTATGCACTTGATGCACAGTGTGTTCCGGCCTTATCTTGACTCATTCTTCATTGTGTTTATTGACGACCTTCTGGTATACTCCTGGAGTTGGGAGGATCATGAGCAGCACTTAGGGACTGCGTTTCAGACCTTAAGAGAAAAGAAGTTATATGCAAAATTTTCAAAGTGTGAGTTCTGGCTAGACTCAGTGGCATTCTTGGGTCATATAGTATTAAGTGAGGGGATCCAGGTGGATCCGAAGAAGATTGAAGCAGTGCAAAGTTGGCCCAGACCATTCTCAGCTACAGAGATTCAGAGTTTTCTTAGTTTGGCGGGGTATTACCGTCGATTTGTAGAGGGTTTGTCATCTATTGCAGCACCTATGACCAGGCTGACCCAGAAGGGTGATCCGTTCAGGTGGACAGAGGAATGCGAGGAGAGCTTTCAGAAGCTCAAGACAGCTTTGACTACGGCCCCAGTATTGGTATTGCCTACGGGTTCGGGGTCTTATACTGTATATTATGATGCATCACAGATTGGTCTCGGTGCGATGTTAATGCAGGATGGTAGGGTGATTGCCTTTGCATCCAAATAACTGAAGGTGCATGAAAAGAACTATCTTGTCCATGACCTTAAGTTAGCAGCTATTGTTCACGCCTTGAAGATTTGGCGGCATTATTTGTATAGTATTCCTTGTGAGATTTACACCGATCACCGGAGTTTTCAGCATCTGTTCAAACAAAAGGATCTTAATTTGCGTCAGAGGAGATGGTTGGAGCTACTTAAGGATTATGATATCACTATTTTGTACCACTCTGGGAAGGCCAATATGGTGGCTGATGCTTTGAGTCGCCGGGCAGAGAGTTTGGGGAGCTTAGCATATCTACCAGCAGCAGAGAGGCCCATGGCGTTGGATGTTCAGGCCTTAGCCAGCCAGCTTGTGAGATTAAATATTTCTGATCCAAGTTGAGTATTGGCTTGTGTGGTCTCTCGGTCTTCTCTTTATGATCGTATCAGGGAGCGTCAGTATGATGACCCCCATCTGCTTGTCCTTAAGGACACGGTACATCACGGTGATGCTAAGGAGGTCACTATTGGAGATGATAGTGCATTGAGGATGCATGGCAGGCTATGTGTGCCCAATGTAGATGGTTTGCGTGAGTTGATTCTCCAGGAGGCTCACAGTTCACGGTACTCTATTCATCCGGGTGTCGCAAAGATGTATCAGGACTTGAAACAATATTACTGGTGGAGGAGAATGAAGAAGAACATAGTAGAGTATGTGACTCGATGTCTGAATTGCCAGCAGGTAAAATATGAGCATCAACGACCATGTGGATTGCTTCAGAAGTTAGAGATTCAGGAGTGGAAATGGGAGCGGATCACTATGGATTTCGTTGTTGGACTCCCACGGACTCAGCAAAGGTTTGATACAGTTTGGGTGATTGTGGATAGGCTGACCAAGTCGGCTCATTTCATTCCTGTGATGACTACCTATTCTTTCGAGCAGCTTGCTCGGATCTACATCCGTGAGATTGTCAGGCTTCATGGCATACCGGTATCTATTATCTTTGACTGGGCTTCGTAATTTACATCACGGTTCTAGAGAGCTGTACAACATGAGTTGGGTACTCGGGTTGAGTTGAGCACAATATTTCACCCTCAGACGAACGGGCAGTCTGAGCGCACTATTAAGATATTAGAGGATATGCTCTGTGCGTGTGTGATAGATTTTAGGGGGTGCTTGGGACCAGTTCTTACCACTTGCAGAGTTTGCTTACAATAACAGTTATCAGTCCAACATTCAGATAGCATCGTATGAGGCTCTGTACGGTAGGCGGTGTCGGTCTCCAGTGGGTTGGTGCTTAATGGATCAAAAGTTGGATTTGTGTTGCTGCTGAAGTCTTCAGGCATCTGGTATTTTCGCACCTGCGGTGGAGAGACCGCAGGTGCGGGATCGCACATATGGAGAGGCAAGCGCAGAAGCGTAAAAGTGGAGGAGTGCCAGAGGTCGCAGGTGCGAGGTGAATTCCGCATTTGCGATGCCCGCATATGCGTTAGGTTCATCGCCGGTGCGCAAGGTCCCCAGAAGCGAAAGGGATTTCCGCAGGCGCGCACGCGCAGGTGCGGCCCTTTCATCGCAGGTGCGGAGGTAGAGGGGGTAAGTGATTTGCGCAGATGCGCACATTTTTTCGCACAAGCGCACCCGCAGGTGCGGAAATACCTGGGCAGTGGTTAAAACCGAAGGGCTTCGCGGTTTTTATCATTTTGGACTTTGCAAACTCGGTTTAGGGCGATATTTGAGAGCATTTTCGAGAGATTTCTTGAGGTAAGTCCATTGTGCTTATTTTGATCAATAATCTTGCTTCCCTATTTATTTTTTCACCTAGTTAGTGTGTATTTAAGGTGGAATTTGGGAGTTTGAGACTAGGGATTTGAAAAGTTTGAATTGTGGATTTGAAGGACCATTTGGTGTTAGATTTTAGTAAATTTGATATGGTTAGACTCGTGAGTGAATGGGCTTTCGGATTTTGTGAATTTTACCCGATTTTGAGATGTGGGACTAATTAAATCCTTTATAATTCCGCTTAAATTAAATCACTAACAAAACTTATAAGCTTACTGTCACGACCCAAAATCCAACTAGTCGTGGTGGCACCTAACCCAACCCATTAGGTAAGCCAACTATTCAACTATCCAATTCCATTAACAATTATTAAAGCAGTTTAAGTAAAGAAAAATCTTAATCTTATACATTCCCCAAGAACCGGTAGTACAAATCATGAGCTTCTAAGAATAGAGTATACAAAGCTGGTATGAAATAAATACATCATCTATTTGAAAAGTACATAAACAGAGTTTTATGAATCTAAGGCTACCATGAACAAGAGGCAGCTACAACCGGAACGCAGATACATCTTCAAATCCCGCTCCCATCGAACACAGCAACATCAGCAGCCAATATCTGCATGCAAGGTGCAGAAGTGTAGTATCAGTACAACCGACCTCATGTACTAAGTAGGTAACAAACCTAACCTTAGGTTGAAAGCAGTGACAAGCTTGTACCAAGGTCGGGTCCAAAACCAATAGTCCACAACAGTCCATAACCACATAAAACAAATAATACAAGAAGTAACTCAGAGATAAAATGCTCAGCTAAATCATGATTTCAAAAAATAATAATTCTTCCTTTCAAGTACATCACTAAAAACCCAAATCGTTTACCGAAGTTGCCAAAAATATGAATAAGTTTGGAAACAATAATTTTCCTGAAATCCTTTCAATAATAAATGAGATGTTTCATTTTCTTTCGAGATAACCCATGTAAAACAAATGCATCACTATGCCCATATGTCAACATGTGTGAGAAATCATAAATGATGGTATATCGTACAGCATGAGGAAAAATCCATCTTTATGCCTATATGTCATGTGTGCATGTCAATGCAATGCAACTCAGTAATAAAATCATATGCATACTCTCAGAGTATCATTTCACTCAGTCCTCCTAATCACTCATTCCTCCCAGTCACTCAGTCCATATAGTCACTTTGTCCTCATAGTGACTCATGCCTCACAGTCACTCAATCCTCCTAAATCACTCGGCACTCGCACTCAGTAGGTACCTGCGCTCACTAGGGGTGTGTACAGACTCCGGAGGGGCTCCTTCAGCCCAAGCGCTATAATCTGCACAGATAACTCATGTGCTATAGTATCAATATCTGTATCTGCACGGACAACGCGTGCTATAATAAAGCCTATACGGTCTGCTGCAGGCGGGCAACCCCGATCCACATAATAATAAAGTATATAAAGCCAATATGGCATGCTGCGGCGTGCATCCCGATCCCATAATTATCCTCACAATGAGGCCCTCGGCCTCACTCAGTCATCAATCTCTTCAGTCTCTCTCTCATAGGCTCACAATGTCATAAAAATAGCCCGAAAATGATAATATGATGTATCAATAAATAACAATAGAGACTGATATATGATATGTAATGACATGAATATGACTTAGCATGAATTTTCAATTTAAAACAAATAATTCACAGCAATATGACCTCTGTGGGTCTCAATAATACTGGCACATAGCCTCAACATAATTTTTAATATGATTCTCAGCTCAATTTCTTTAACACATAAGACTGCATGAAAAATGCCAAGATTATTTGACTACAAAATTCCAAAAAATAATTACGTCACAATTTCTATGGTGCACGCCCACACGCCCGTCACCTAGCATATGCGTCACCTCCAAACAATTTACATAATATGTATATTCAGGGTTCATACTCTCAGCTCCAAGATTAGAAGAGTTACTTACCTCGAACAAGCTGAATCCAATATCGAGCAAGCTAAACAATGCTCCAGAAATTCCATTCTGTGCGTAACAACTTCCGAACGGCTCGAATCTAGCCACAAATAATTTGATTCAGTCAATACCAATTATTGTAATTAATTCCATAAGAAAATACTAATTTTTCCAATAAAATCCGAATTAACTCAAAAATCGCCCGTGGGACCCACGTCTCGGAACCCGACAAAAGTTATAAAATATGAACGCCCATCCAACCACGAGTCCAACCATATAAATTTCACCAAATTTCGACATCAACTCGACCCTCAAATCTTCAATTAAAGTCATTGAAGATGTTTTACCATTTTCCACCCAATCTTTACCCATTTGAACTCAACAATCTTTCCATAAACCTTATTCATATGTATAAATAATACTATTACACCCAAGATTCATACTCTTAATTACCCATCTTTATCCAAACTCGAAATTGAAGACTAAGGGTTAGAACCTTATCTCTTGGGTGAAGATCTTGTGATATTTCCTTGTTGGATTTCAAAGCTTGAACAAGATCTTGATGAACAAAGCACTTGAGCTTCTTCCTCTCTCTAGAACACTCTTCCTTCTCTCTAAAAATGTCAGATTTTTGTTCCAAAAGGATTCCCAAAGCCTATTTATCAAAATGGGGTCGAGTTATAAAAATAAAAAAATTAACCCTCCGAAAGCAGGTCTGCAGTCGCATAATGGACCGCAGAATGGGTATGCGGGTTGTAAAATGTACCGAAAAATTGATGCCCAAAAATGGGCTTCAATGGACAGGTCTGCGACCATTTTGCGGTCGCATAACTACTTCTGCGATCGCATAATGGTTCTGCGATCGCAGAATTGGTCGTAGAATCGCATTTTCTAGCCTTTGGTAATTTAGTCATAACCTCGTGTAGGAATATCCAAATGATGAACGATTTGAAGCGTTAGAAATTAGACTCGAAGATCTTACATTTGATAGGTAATACACCATATAACACTTCGTATCCTGAGAGTTATACTCATTTGAAGTTAGGTCTTGTGCGAACTCATTTGAATTTAGTCTATTATGAAATTTCCAACTTCTACATTCGATGCCGAAACCTACCGAATCGAGTCCGATTGACCTCAAATTTTGCACACAAGTCATAAATGACATAACAAACCTATTCCAATTTCCGGAATCAAATTCTGACCCCGATATCAAAAAGTCAACCCCCGGTCAAACTTTCCAAAAAATCAACTTTTGCCATTTCAAGCCTAATTCTACTACGGACCTCCAAATAATTTTCCGGACATGCTCCTAAGTCCAAAATAACCATACGGGGCTATTGGAATCATCAAAATTCAATTTCGAGGTCGTTTATACATAAGTGAATATCCGATCAACTTTTCCAACTTAAGTTTTTAATTATGAGACTAAATATCTCATTTCACTCCGAAATCCTTCCGGACCCGAACCAACTAATCCGATAAGTCATAAATCAACTGTAAGGCATAAATTGAGCAGTAAATGGGTGGACGGGGTTGTGATACTCAAAACGACCGGTCGGGTCGTTACATTCTCCCCCACTTTAACATACGTTCGTCCTCGAACGTGCCAATAGTTGTTCTTAACCTTCAAATCTCTATTGCACCTTACCATGCACATACCCGGGGGTGATATCACATCATCCTATTCTATATAGGCCTGACCACACAACATAACTGAAAATCATTAATTCAACCTTAGCCTAAAAACTATGGAGCCAAATTTCTAACATCCAGAATTCTTTTCAAGACCCGAATCTCACATCTACACACTGTATAAGCCTGAACAAGCTATATCCAGCCATAACCATAATCCCAGATATAATCACATAACATACTACACAACTCGCATACTCGTAGCATCATTTCTGATCACAGTAACTACTCAAAACCAACCAAGTACTAGTATAAAACCTCGCATTCAACAGAAACTCATTCTGAAACCTTCGTACACTGCCAATGATGAAAGAAACACTCAGAAACTCATAATTACTCATCAGATCAACTAGCGATGGAGTTCGTTCGCCCCAACCAGAACCATAATCCTCTCCTAAGCCGACTTTCAATATTATCCTCCCGAATATACCATAATCAAGCCTGATAGTACCCATTCTAGGCCCAATGACCTTATATTATTAAACACAACTATCCTACAGATATGCCACATCAATATAACTCAAGCCACAACTGCGCAATCTGTGTACCCAAATATGGGAGATGTCTCAAGGAAGAGAACCGTATTGCAAGTTCAACAAGCACCACTACAACCACAATGTTACAACCAACTCCTCAAATTTTGTGAAGAGGATAACTATAGGTGCATGTGCACAATTGTAGAGGAAGGAAATTAATAGATAAGATAAATTATTATAGAAATAGAATTCCCACACACAGCACAGACAACTCACGTGCCAATAATATGAATCGCTTGGCATGGTCACAGGCCTCCAGTCCCAGCATATCATACATGAGCAATTAAACAAGTACATTTGTATATGATAATGAAATAAGATTCTCATGCTCCTAGACTGGTAGAAATATCACACCATAGTGTAAGAACGTGCAAAGTCTGCTATCACACTTCAATCGGAATTAGTAACTATCCCGTTTATTTAAGGAATCATCTTCTTTGAAACCTCAAGTATAGCCCAGATAATTCTCAACAAAGGTACGAATATGGAAAACGTTATAACTTTACGCTTAACAGTCAACTCTAGGCATATAATAGCCTAAGCATTCTTCCGAGTATGAATACTTGCTCTATTGACCGCACATGGGCTCAAACCTCACATATATGCGCACTCATAGCGCATAGCTATCACAAATAATTAAAGCAACTAGTGCCTCCACCGAGTTTTAAATAAAATAGTCACCTCAAATAGGTTGCAACCCTGAAACAATATACTTCTGAGAACTCCCAGTCTCACAATTCATAGAACACATGAATCGTCGTAACTGATCTCAACTCCAGCTCTAGAATGACTAACACATCTTCCATTCACGATAATCCTATGAGGAATACTTTCATAATTCTTCCGTGACACATATCAATAATTTGAATATCAACAGTCTATCAACCAGGTGAGTACTGCAATACCGATGAACTTCCGTAAGTCAAAACACAACGCGCCTTCTGAAATGCGCACCCTTATCAAGAATTACCGAGCAGTTATAACATTCATCGAAATATTTGAAACTGGCCATGTTGTCCAACATTCGTTACCTTCTCATCAAGACTGAACTGTCACCTTGTACATGTAAATCCTAATTCCGCACAACACAACACATCTATTATGCCATTATGTGACAAGCACAAGAATTCCATTATCAACTCCGAGTCACCAGCAAATTACATACCTGGTTAGTTAGAAAACTTCCTCTTGCTTCCTTCCAGGAGGAAATCACAATACACAACACGTTTCCCACACTAGTAGAAAATATCCGGTTCAAACCATGGTAGAAACCATCAAGAACACTTTGAAATCCATCTGCACATAACTAAGCTATTAGAACTAAATTCCTCTAACTCGACCAAACCAAGTCACCAAAACCCAAGAATATTGCCACCAAAATATTTGTAGAGTCTCACCACATCATAATTATCCCTATAAATACCACAACCGAAACACCCACTCTGAAAATACCTCATTTGAGTCTAAGGCCATTTCATTCACCTTTCTGATACCGAAATATAAAATCCATAATGATATACTAAAATGCCATAAGTCTCGACACCATCCAACTTAAATCTCAGATTTTTGCCATAAACAAATCCGCCAAAAATTCTAAATTGTTACATATTAAATCTCGAATCCATTAGAAGTTTCTCGAGAGTCACCCCATTTGTTCAAATCCATATTACACCGCCCAAATGGGCCAAAAGATACGTGCCCCATTAGCACAACAACACTCAAAGAAGTAACTCTACTTTAATACCACCTATCAAGTTCATACCCCGTGCGCACTACATCATTCACAAATAATAACTCACTCATCCCACGATTTTTATATACTCATAAAGTGCAATATAACACATATCCAGAAATTTCCTTACTCGATTCATTCTCAAACTCCACCTCTGTAAGTTATCACTGATTCCCAAGCATACTTCAGACCAAAATAAAACTTTGACACATACCCATGAATTGATTTGTCCATAGCAGACTCCCCCACTTGGCTCAAAGCCATAGATTTAAACACTCCACAACTCACAATACCCATACTTTATTACTGCCATAATACTGCAGTCGGTCCAACAAAAAATTCTTTTCAAGCTCATGCAACACCAACCATAAAATACCTCAATCGTCCGCTAAGTTCGCATTCATTCTCTTAACACTCAAGCCAACTTTCTCAACCAGATTCAAATTCAAGTCTCAACACATACGCCACGCTGGCAGAAAAGAAACTCTCCACTCACATATAAGGAACATACCTACGTAGATTACTCCGCAGGGGATAACCCACCTGCTTAGCCTCAAATTGGTATCTTGTTATACCCTTTCGCAGTCACAATTACTACGCAATCACTTAATCTTTCCAAGTCCAAACTTATTAACAAGACATGAGAATTTAATTTGTCCCAAAATTTAACAACGTGAAAGATCTTTCAAAACATTAATACTCGAGACTGTACATTACATCAAAATGAAAATCAAGCACCCAATGGCCTTCCTTCACACTTCAAGGAAATACTTCTCGCCACATTCACCTCGTCTTAAAACATCCCGAAGTTACATCATACTCATCACAAAGCCATTTCACCGCTCATCGAGCCACAAATTCCACTCATAGGGACATTACCGGACATATGAGTCAAATTGTATGAGTTCGCACAATTGAAACTACCGAGCCTAAGCTGCGATCTAATCCTGGCCTCAAGTCCTACAGACTGGCCCATCACCAAAACACAGAATACACATTTCGAACCTTGTTCATGGAATAACAAGTCGGCGATGCACAACTGATGTCGAGCGCTCATGTGCGCATACGAACACGTGGAAGGAATTTAAAGAGTTATATTTCAAGCTGAATCAATTCCGTACGATAAGGAAAGAATGATGGGAAGTATATATCCTAAATGCCCTGTAGCCTCTCGAAGATAAGTATGGACGTCATCATACCGATCTGCAAGACTCTACTAGACACTTGCTCATGACTCTAGAACCTATGAACCTAGAGCTCTGATACCACCCTGTCACGACCCAAATCCAACTAGTCGTGATGGCACCAAACCCAACCCGTTAGGTAAGCCAAATATTCACTATCCAATTCCAATGTAATTTAACAAAACAATTAAGTACAAGAAAATAACTAAATTTTATACATTCCCCAAGAACTGGTAGTACAAATCATGAGCTTCTAAGAATAGAGTTTACGAAGCTAGTATGAAATAAATACATCATCTATTTGAAAAGTACATAAACATAGTTTTATGAATCTAAGGCTACCATGAACAAGAGGCATCTACAACCGGAACGCAAATACATTTTCAAATCCCGCTCCTATCGAACACAACAACCTCAGTAGCCAACATCTGCACGTAAGGTACAGAAGTGTAGTATCAGTACAACCGACCCCATGTACTGAGTAAATAACAAACCTAACCTTAGGTTGAAAGCAGTGACGAGCTTGTACCAAGGTCGTGTCCAAAACCAATAGTCCACAACAGTCCATAACCACGTAAAGCAAATAATATAAGAAGTAACTCAAAGATAAAATGCTCAGCTAAATCATGATTTTAAAAAATAATAATTCTTCCTTTCAAGTACATTAGTAAAAACCCAAATCGTTTACCGAAGTTGCCTAAAATATGAATAAGTTTGGAAACAATAATTTTTCCAAAATCCTTTCAATAATAAATGAGATATTTCATTTTCTTTCCAGATAACCCATGTAAAACAAATGCATCACTATGCCCATCTGTCAACATGTGTGAGAAATCATGAATGATATAATATCGTACAGTATGAGGAAAAATCCATCTCTATGCCTGTATGTCATGTGTGCATGTCAATGCAGTGCAACTCAGTGATAAAATCATATGCATACTCTCAGAGTATCATTTCACTCAGTCCTCCCAATCACTCATTCCTCCCAGTCACTCAGTCCTCACAGTCACTCAGTCTTGATAGTCACTCATGCCTCACAGTCACTCAATCCTCCCAAATCACTCGGCACTCGCACTCGGCACTCGCACTCAGTAGGTACCTGCGCTCACTGGGGGTGTGTACAGACTCCGGAGGGGCTCCTTCACCCCAAGCGCTATAATCTGCACGGATAACTCACGTGCTACACGAACAACTCACGTGCTATAGTATCAATATCTGTATCTGCATGGATAACTCACGTGCTTTAATAAAGCCTATAAGGCATGCTGCAGGCGGGCAGCCCCGATCCACATAATAATAAAGTATATAAAGCCAATATGGCCTGCTGCGGCATGCAGCCCGATCCCATAATTATCCTCACAATCAGGCCCTCGGCCTCACTCAGTCATCAATCTTTCCAGCCTCTCTCTCATGGGCTCACAATGTCATAAAAATAGCCCGAAAATGATAATATGATGTATCAATAAATAACAATAGAGACTGAGATATGATATGTAATGACATGAATATGACTGAGTATGAATTTTCAATTTAAAACAAATAATTCACGGTAGTATGACCTCTATGGGTCCCAATAATACTGGTACATAGCCTCAACATAATGTTTAATATGATTCTCAGCTCAATTTCTTTAACACATAAAACTGCATGAAAAATGCCAAGATTATTTGACTACAAAATTTCACAAAATAATTACATCATAATTTCTATGGTGCACGCCCACACGCCCGTCACCTAGCATGTGCGTTACCTCCAAAAAATTCACATAATATGTATATTCAGGATTCAGACCCTCAGCTCCAAGATTAAAAAAGTTACTTACCTCGAACAAGCCGAATCCAATGTCGAGCAAGCTAAACAATGCTCCAAAAATTCCATTATGCACGTAACAACTTCCAAACGGCTCGAATCTAGCCACAATTAATTTGATTCAGTCAATACCAATTATTGTAATTAATTCTATAAGGAAATAGTAATATTTTCAATAAAATCCGAAATTAATTCAAAAATTGCCTGTGGGGCCCATATTTCGGAACCCGATAAAAGTTACAAAATATGAACGCCCATCCAACCACGAATCCAACCATATAAATTTCACCAAATTTCGATATCAACTCGACCCTCAAATCTTCAATTAAAGTCATTGAAGATTTTTTATCATTTTCCACCCAATCTTTACCCATTTGAACTCAACAATCTTTTCATAAAACTTATTGATATGTATAAACTATTATACCCAAGAATCATACTCTTAATCACCCATCTTTACCCAAACTCGAAATTGAAGACCAAGGGTTAGAACCTTACCTCTTGGGTGAAGATCTTGTGATATTTCCTTGTTGGATTTTAAAGCTTGAACAAGATCTTGATGAACAAAGCACTTGAGCTTCTTCCTATCTCTAGAACACTCTCCCTTATCTCTAAAAATGTCAGATTTTTGCTCCAAAATGATTCCCAAAGCCTATTTATCAAAATGGGGTTGGGTTATGAAAATAGAAAAATTAACCCTCCGAAAGCAGGTCTGCGGTCGCATAATGGACCGTAGAATGGGTATGCGGGTCGCAAAATGCACTGCAAAATTGATGCCAAGAAATGGGCTTCACTGGATAGGTCTGCGACCATTTTATGGTCGCATAACTACTTATGCGATCGCATAATGGTTCTGCGATCGCAGAATTGGTCGTAGAATCGCATTTTCTAGCCTTTGGTAATTTGGTCATAACCTCGTGTAGGAATATCCAAATGACAAACAATTTGAAGCGTTAGAAACTAGACTCGAAGATCTTACATTTGATAGGTAATACACCATATAACACTTCGTATCCTGAGAGTTATACTCATTTGAAATTAGGTCTTGTGCGAACTCACTTGACTTTAGTCTATTATGAAATTTCCAACTTCTACATTCGATGCCGAAACCTACCGAATCTAGTCCGATTGACCTCAAATTTTGCAACAAGTCATAAATAACATAATGGACCTATTCCAATTTTCAGAATCGGATTTTGACTCCGATATCAAAAAGTCAACCCCCCGGTCAAACTTTCCAAAAATTCAACTTTCGCTATTTCAAGCCTAATTCTACTACGGACCTCCAAATAATTTTTCGGACACGCTCCTAAGTCCAAAATAACCATACAGAGCTATTGGAATCATCAGAATTCAATTTCGAGATCGTTTACATATAAGTGAATTTCCGGTCAACTTTTTCAACTTAAGTTTTCAATTATGAGACTAAGTGTCTCATGTCACTCCGAAATACTTTAATCAACTAATTGAATCCTTTATAATTCCGCTTAAACTATTTCATGTGACGGATACAAAATTCACCGGTCGGGTTTTCACATGAAAACTTATATGCTTACATAAAGGGTATCATCAAACTCAAAAACGAATCATGGATTCTATCAACTAATTATTATTTTACAAATGTTATTCGTTATTGTCCAATCTACCAGGCATACACTAACTCTGAATAGAATTGTACCTTTTGATAAATCAAAACAATAAACAAATCACATTCATCATAATAATTATATCAAGATTAGGAGTATAAGCGCTTTCAATGAATTAGAGAAAATATTATATATATATATTCAGTACAAAAACATCTTTTCTCTACTTGGTCCGTTCAATATACACTAAGTATAATAGCACAAGAAGTCAGAGTAAAACCACTCCCATAATCAAGACAAATTATACTATAATCTTGTGCTTACAATCATCAAGATATTTTGCCCAATAATATCTTCGATTGTGAACATAGTTTATTAATTATGAGAACCGATAATTTAATCTTATGTGCATGAGCTAAGACTCCATACACTAAATTGTCTACTAAAATAGTACTAAATGTAACAAATTATCTATTTAAAATAGTACTTTATTAAATTGAATAAATTAAATAAGCAATTATTTCATAAATAATAAAACACAATTCTATGTCTAAACCGCATGGTTAATAGTATATCCCAACAAAAAGTTCCATACCAATTTGACAAATAAGAAAAATCAACAATCGGAAACCTACTCTAACGAGTTACAAGTTACTAGGTCGAAATAGTATATTACACAGTTGCCTCCATGCTATAGAAGGGGTTCAATCCTTATTTTACCCGATGTAATACTCAATGCTTCTAAACTTATTCCCTAACGGCTAATAGTAGCAAATATCAATTATTATTATTCATAAAGATTTAAGTGAGGTATCCGGTCAAATTCGAATGGAGAAACTCCCTAGAGTGTTTTACTTTGAATGAGCGTTATGCTATGCGAATTAAAATTAAATGGATTAGTAAATCCCGATAAACAAAAAAAAAGCAAATAAAGACTGTATCAAATTTAAAGTAAAAGAAAACTCTAACGAAAAATGGTTCACATATTTTGGGTTCGTTTGGTTTTGTTCAGGAATATTTTATTGTTTAGCTGTAAAACGGTATAGTTGAATTTATACGTAGTTTTATAGGAAAATGAATCAATTGATCCAAAAATAATAGATGAATTAGACAAATATATAAGACTTACCCTTGAAATTGAAATAAAACGGTAGATATCTTAGCCCCGGGCGCAGAGCTACCGGAGGCAGTAAGAACATTACAAATAAGCAAGAAAGTAAAATGTCACGACCCAAAAATCTCACCTGTCATGATGGCGCCTATCCCAATACTAGGCAAGCCGAAAATCTCAATAAAATACCATCTTTTAAATTTGAAAACATAATATTTAATTTTAGCGAAAGAAATCTCACAAGTACAAATATAAACACTCTCAAAATCCGGTGTCACTGAGTACATGAGCATCTAAATGATAACAAAGTCTGACTGCTAAAAACACTGTCAAAAAATATAGGACAGTACAAAAACTGAAAGGAAAGAGAGTCAAGGTCTGCGGACGCCAAGCAGCTACCTCGATAATCTCCAACAGATAAACTCCGAGAACTAACAACCGCCGTGTCCAGAAGTACCTGGATCTGCACACGAGATGCAGGGTGTAGTATGAGTACAACCAACTCAGCAAGTAACAATACTAAATAAAGAGCTGAAGATAGTGACGAGCTTCACAGTTGAGTCCATTTACAGTAATTTCCAACATAAGATTTAGGGCATGCTTTCATGTTCAACATTTAACACTCAACAGTAATTTCATATCAAATTCGACTGAAAAAGAGGATAATATCTTTCAGAAATTTCCAACACAGTAATATATGACAATTGTAGTGCAATCAGAATGAAATCATATGCATCCTCTCAGGACTACAGTCACTCATCCATTTCATTCACTCAGCACTCATCACTCATCACTCGCACTCAGTAGGTACCTGCGCTCACTGAGGGTGTGTACAGACTTCGGAGGGGCTCCCACATCCCAAGCGCTATAATCCGCACGGACAACTCACGTGCTGCACAGACAACTTACGTGCTATAGTATTAATATCTGGATCCGCACGGACAACTCACGTGCTACACGGATAACTCATGTGCTATAGTATAATATATGGATCCGCACGGACAACTCACATGCTATAATATAATATATATGAATTCGCACGGACAACTCACGTGCTGCACGGACAACTCACGTGCTGTACGGATAACTCAGGTACTATAATATAATATCTCACAATCAGGCCCTCGGCCTCACTCAGTCATAAATCTCTCCAGTCTCCCGGGCTCTCAATAATCATGAAAAATCATCCCAAACAACAATGATATGATGCATCAATAAGGAACAATAGAGACTGAGATAAAATAAACAAGTAAATTGTGACTGAGTACAAAATAACAATTAAGTAGAAGTTCAACAGGTACACGACCCTTGTGGGTCCCTACAGTGCCAACACATAATCTAAACATGATTTGTGGTTCAATTTCTCTACTACATGGAAAATGTACAGATAACAACAGATAATTCAACTACACAGTCCCATGAAATTTTGACCAAGTCACAATTCCTACAGCGCACGCCCACACGCCCGTCACCTCAAAACCAATCGTATAACACTTAATCCGGGGTTCCATACCCTCAGGAGTCAGGACCAAATTTAGAACTGTTACTTACCTCAAATCGTGGAATTCTTTATTCTGCAATGCCTTTGCCACTAGAATTGGTCTCCGAAAGCCTCGTATCTAGCTACAATTAATTCGATTCAGTCAATACAAATTATTGTAATTAATTCCATAAGGAAATACTAATTTTCCAATAAAAATCTGAAATTAACTTAAAAATTGCCTATGGGGTCCATGTCTTGGAACCAGACAAAAGTTACAAAATATGAACGCCCATCTAACCACGAGTCCAACCATATAAGTTTCACCAAATTCCGACATAAACTCGACCCTCAAATCTTCAATTAAAGTCTATGAAGATTTCTACTATTTTCAACCCAATCTTTACTCATTTGAACTCAACAATCTTTCCACAACCTTATTGGTATGTGTATGTATAATTGATACTCTTACACCCAAAAATTATACTCTTAATCTCCCACCTTTTACCCCAAAAATCGAAATTGAAGAATTGGGGGAAGAAATTCTTACCTCTTTGAAGCCCTAGCAAGATCCTTGTGAAATCTTCAAGTCTTGAATAAGAATTGATGAGCAATTGACTAAGTCTTCACTTTCTCTCTCTAATATGCTCTCACCACTCTCTAAAATATCAGATTTTTGCACCAAAAGAGTCCCCTTGCCTCAATATATCGAAATAGGGGTCGGGTAAAAAATTAGAAAAATTGAAGTCCCGACGCAGATCTGCAGTCGCATATGCGACCGCATAATGCTTCTGCGGCCCACATAATGGGTCGCAAAAAGGCCCTCCGAAACTGGGCAACAATGTTTCAGTCTACGGCCGTTATGCAGTCTGCATACCTGTTCTGCGGTCGCATAATACATCGCATAACTGGTCTGCGATCGCACAATACGCCGCAAACCTGATCTCCAAACTCGCCTCACTTGCTTCACTCTACGGCCATTATGAGGTCCGCAGAGTGATTCTGCGATCGCATAATGGACCTCAGAAACGCATTTCTCTCCCATAAAATTTTCTTTACTCCCCAGTGCATTGTTCAACTTAAGGTCCGATCCGTGGCTCGCAAGTTCGCCGCAAAACAATTCTATAATCTTTGTACTATTGATCTACCTCGGCACCACAAAATCTTAATTTCTTTACCAAAAATTCTCAGGGGTTGTTACACATAAGTCAACATCCGGTCAACCTCACCGGACCCGAACTAATCACCCGGCAAGTCACATAACAACTGTAAAGCATAAATCGAACAGTAAATGGGAGGGGGGGGGTTGTAATACTCAAAACGACCGGCCGGGTCATTATATAAAATGTTATTGAGCTTTTGATATAATATAGTGTATGCTTGTCACAAAATTCATGTCCCTTACAATAGTTATGGGGGTCACTATTTATAATGGCGTCTAGGGAATGAGGTCCTAGGATCAAGCCCTTCTTTAGTGACAATTATGAGGGCCATTGAAGAATGTATAACGATGAACAATGAATGATATATTCTCTATAACGGACCGTTCACTTAATACTATGGAATATTCCTCATTAAATGCTACCAGGTGGTGGGCATTTATTTCGCCTTTATAGATATCATTCTCTCTGATACCAAGCGAGATTATTTCCCTCAAGCCTTTTTGTCTTCGGATCCACGTGTCACTCTCTCATGCTAACATTAAATATGAACATATTTTACCCCATACAAATAGTCCCCTTACTTTCCGGTGGCATAATTTTGTGTCATTAGGAAGTTGGTAGAGATACCTTTCTTGGCAAAAAATTCTCTAACCCCCTCTGAAAAGTTTCTATCGGTTGATTAGAGGCACGTCTCTCCACATTTAATGCCCTGAACACGCGTCATCCCACAATTCAGCATCACTTTTGCCGGTTATCGAGGTAATTATGGCCACTATTTTAGCCATCTATTCCTTTACTTATACGCATCAAACTTCTTCGTCAGAGAAACTCTTCCTTCCTTTATGATAAAAATGGCTTCTTATTCTAAAAACCCTAGTTCCTCAAAGAACAAAGGTAAAGTCGACGATGTTTCTCCTCTTACGGTGAGCACCATCATCCCAAGAAATCTTGTCACAACTAAAGACTTCAAAGAGAAGTTTCCTTCCGCTAACCCTCGTACGTGGGCCTTTGGCGTGTACCCTTCTTCCATCTGTCCTTCCGGTATTTTTGTTATGAAGGAAGACTACCATTTCCAATGATTTAGACATTATCGTTCCTGATCTAGCGGAGTGGGTAAATTTAACCAAGAAGGGTTTTACGTATTTTTATACATATCCTTTCACTTTTGGGGACATTCTCTTTGAGTTGGGAGCTTGATTCTGTTATTGTGGAGTTCTGCATCCGTTACCAGGTGTACCTGGCACAAGTAAGTCCTTATGTGTGGAGGACAGTTGCTTGTCTTTGACGTCTATGCTAGGAGACTGGAGAGGAATTAACTGTAGCTTGACTAATAAACCTTTACTCCCCCAAGATTCGCGGGGGAATGATAAATTTCAACAAATATGGCCATCATGCTCTGTTAGTTAACATTGATGATGATAACGACCATGGGTGGATGAAAGGGTTCATTGCAATTGCCACCAGGTAAATCATTCCGGCCACCAGGTAACCTTTCTTCTACTGTTGAATTCAGGTCTACCCTAGGGCTCAATTGTCATCCCCGAAGAGGACGTTTTGGCTAATCCTGCTGACTCAGCAAGTCTGCTACATGAGGTTTTTACCCAAACAGGTGTCCCGGGACTTGCTTCTGGTGCGAGTGCCTCTACTTGAAGTCCCCGGCCGGAGAACAAGCAACAAAAAAGGAGACGTTCCCTACGGTCGAGAAAAATAATAAAAAGGTAAAGAGTGTCGTGCCCGAGCCGTCTTCGGATACCGTGGTGACGGGTGCCACATCTGAGCTGGTCATAGACACTATGGTGATTGACGATAATAGGAAAGCCAATGATGAGGGGACTTCTCTACATAGAAGATGATGACCTTCATCATCTCAACAGAATGCTCAATTTGTTGAGTTAGTTACGTCAACCGAGGACTAAGCCTCGACACTATGGAAGAGTTTCATGTGGTGGAAGATCCTAACTCCCACTTCTGAGTCCCAATTGCCATGCCTGGTGTTGCGAGGCTGAGTACCGGGTCCCTTCCATCTTCGGTTGACGAGCAACCAATAACCAGCACTGCGTTCGTCGCAGCTGCTTCTCAGCCTACAACGCCATCAACTTCATCTCCTTCTTCGCCCACTCTTCCTTTGCCACCAGCAATTGTTGCATTATCTCCACCAACCACAGCTGCCTGAGATGATGATGTCCCTCTTCCCCAGTCCCCAGTTCATGGGAATTTGGGGCAAAATTATGTTGTCCCTTCCGAATATCCCCAAAGGAGAAGGAGTGTTACCCTCTCGGTCTCTATTGGGTGCCATCTGTTATCCCAACCGGTGGCGCTTGCTAACTATCTGAAGCCTTTAGCTTCAAAAAAAGATAGGGATAAGATACAAACTCTCTCGGGAGAGTGTTTGTTGAACAACATAATGCACAACACATCAACGATATAATCTTCATTTCCTCAGTTGTTTCTTCTATCTTTGTTATGGTAGATTTTGAATTTGCATTTTTGTTTTGTAGGCCAACTTCCTTGCTTCTGAGGGTATTCAAAAGCTGATTCGTGATAAGGAGGAACTTACCTCCGTGCGAGATCAACTTTTGGCTGAGCGAGACCAGACTGTTGCTCGCCTTTCAGAACTGGAAGCACGAGCTACTGAGGTCGTTGAGTTGGAGGTTCGGTTTCAGCAAAATGAGCAAGAAGTAGTGTCCCTTAGCCAAGAGGTTGCCCCATCAAGGGCACAATTTGAAGAAACTAGGGCCAAATGGGTTGAAGTCCTTAATGTCGTTCTTGCTGTATTCGATCGTGAGGCTGCCTCCGCTTAAAGGTTGAGAAATTTTGAGGTAGCCTTAAACTTCAAAACTGAAGAAGTTACTGATGCCAAGGCAAAGTATGCCCGGTTGGAGGAGAAGCATAAAAAGACCATCGAGCACTATAGAGTTTTTAGTTCCACTATCTGCGACCTTGATGTCAGCCTTCGGGCTGCCAAATACGTGCGGGATAACCTTTCTACTGAGGTTGGCCAGCTTAAAGAAGAACTTCAATGCCAAGAAGCTTCCCTCATTATTGAATATATATATATATATATATATATATATATATATATATAGCATGGAGACAAAAACCTTTGAAGAGGCCAAAGTGGGTGTCACTGGCTTTGATGCCGAAATCGCTAAGGCCCGGGAGCTGGAGTCAACTGCAAAAGGGGTCTTCCGATCCGGCCTGATGCTATCAATTCTTCTGGTTCTGATTTTGAGTTCTCGGGAACTGAAGAAGAACCATAAGGTGATGATGTTGAAGGCAAAAATGATGAAGGCCAAGATATCGAACCGTTGGCAGATCTACCCACTTCTCCTGGGGCGTAGATGTTTCTCTTCCTCCAAGTTCTGGAGATGCAACTTAATTTTTGCTTTCTTTTTCACACTTTTATACTTGTGTTGTTTGGCACATTTATTGTGAATAGAAGTATCTTTTTGTTCACGTATTGTGCAAGTTTTTCTCTTTACGTCCTTTTTGTTTAAGTATTTGCGCAAGTTTGCTCTTTGTGTCTTTTTTCATTTAAGTGTTTGCAAGTTTTACTTTTTGCATCGAATTGTGCAAATCTTCAAGTGTATTTTCTCCCGAAAGCATTTTGGATTTCGGGCATAAGTTCTTTCGAAATCAACCCTTTAATGTGAGGGTTTTCATAAGAGAGGGCCCTCTTATGTTTACTGTGCTCTTGAAGAGGATGTCTCTTGTTCATTACATCACTAGAATTTGAAGTACTTGTTTAACTTTCAAATGATAAAATCAATTCATCATTCAGACAAGAAACAAGATAGAAATAAAAGGACTTTACTTTATTCCTTCCATTTTCAAAAGTACATAAGCATTCGTTGTGCTAAAAAGAAATTGCTATTTCTTGTGGCTAACTTATACAACTTGTTTCTACGGGGTTGGTCGCGCAGTCCCCGGTCCCGATGATATAATTATGTTTCTGGGTTTCGTATTTCGGTCGATGTGGCAGTCAATTCATGTCGTATCCTCATATCATTCCCCCAATGTTCGAATACAAAGAATGCGAATTTGAACATTAATTATTTTGCACCTTTGAGGTTCCACTAGTGAATTGCTAGATAATCTTCAGTTCAATAACAAACTTCACTTCCCCTTAGGAATTTATGCTATTGAGCCAAAGATTTTCTAACAATCCCCCAATGGCTTGCACTTGTGAACGATCGGGTAATCTCTGTTCGACAACAAACTTAACTTCCCGGTAGGAACTTTGCTATCGATCAAAAGACTATCTAATCGCTCTGTAGTGGTTCTTTGCTTATGTGCCTTGTCATTTAAAGGTCTTATTGTTGCTGCTGAAGCTTCCTTCGTAGTATGCTTTCCATTGCTGTCTCGTTAAAAACCTTTCTAGAAAAATCCAATTGGGATAAAAACTGGACGAAGGGAAAAAGAGTGCAACACATACTTTTAGTACATACGATGTTTATCGGCAATAATATCTCTTGAGGTATGCCACGTTCCAGTTGCTTGGCAACTTTTCTCAATCTTGATTTTCTTACTCGTATGACCCTTTCCCAGTGACAACTGAAATTCGGTAGGGGCCTTCCCATGTTGGACCTATCTTCCCCGCATTGAGCTCCCGGGTGTTCTGAGTTACTTTCATTAAAACCAAGTCTCCTACTTTGAAATAACGAAGGTTGGCTCTTCGATTGTAATATCTCTCTATTCTCTGCATTTGGGCTGTCATCCTTATTGCACCAAGTCCCTGCGTTTATCAAGTAGATCCAAATTGACTAACATTGCTTCATTTTTTTCTTCTTCGCTTGCCCGAAAATACCTCAGGGTAGGCTCTCTTATTTCCACAAGGATCAGGGAGAGAGATGTTACAACCCATGTTTTCGTACGTACGAGTACGTCGTAAGTCAATTGATGTAAACTCAGAAATGAAATCATATTTGAAAAGTTTACAAAGTAAGTTAATCATGTTACCTCGGAGCTTACAAAAATTGAAGATCATGAACAACAAGTACAAAGATGGTTGGAAGGTTCTAAAGCTAAAGGAATTGAAAAACATAATATTTCGTCAAAAATCGACAAATTGGGAATGTTATAGCATGTACTTTTGGAGTGAGACCAGGGTGTTTGACATGATAAGGAGGTTATGTTATGAGTTATGTTAGTAGTATGATAGTCGTGTGTTATGTTTTGACGTCAAGCGAGTGGTGGAACAAAAGTCGATGAAAGTCATCACAAGTTACGTTCATAAGTTTTACTGAAACTTTGGGTCAAATGTAACTGAAATTTTCTCCCAATATACATAGATTTATGGGGTGTTCCACCTATCAAATTAAAGATCTATAAGTCTATTTTCCAACACATTAAACCGTTTGTCAATACGATATTGGAGTAGAGAGATATGGGCATTTTTGCGAGACTGCGCAGACTATCACCTACTTGCTTAAACGAGAATCCAAAACTGGGCTTGTTCGGGTCGTCCAAAAATAGGCCAGTTCGGGTCATTCAAAAAGGCCCTTTTAAAGGCTTATCCCCTTCATATATTAGGCTGATAATAGGGAAAAATAACTGGACTTAATCTCTGCAAAAAATCCTCCCATAAATTTCCCACAAACCCCAATTGATTTTCTCTCCCTTTCAAGTTCTAATTGGAGGTAAGGCCTAGAGTTTGAAGAACTAAGATAGAAGCCGAGTTATCCAACAAATAAGGTATGTTTAATGCTCTCTTTCATCCTTTTTTTTCTGCTGTAGATGCATAGTAAGTCGTTCTATATTTGTAAGAACTCACGGGACGGTGATCGGAAGCCGTGAGTTCGAGTTATTCACTTGTAGCGGACTGTTTTGTGGACTGTTTTGTGGTGCTGTTGGGCTACGTGTTTTACTACTATTTTGTGGAGTTTTGGAGGAGGAAGGGTGTGGAGAAACACCACATAAATGCAGGATGTTGGGTTGGTCGTTCGTCGTAACATATTCGGGTTGTTGACACTACTACGATGGTCGTTTTATGTATGAAGAGATTGGGGTGTGTTGGGCTATTTTGTAGTATTGTGTGGTGTACATAAGGTTGGAAAATAATGTATATATGTTGTTATTGTTGTTTTTGGTGTTGTTGGTGTTATCTTGAATTTGGAGGAAGTAAGGATTATAGGGGAGATGTTGTCCGTTTTAATACAAAATAAGCTTGTCGTTCGTTGTGCGTTAGTTGCACCTTTCGTAACTTAATGATAGTATTATTATTGTTATTGTAGATTAAGGTGAGAAGAGGCAAGTTCAAGTTGGTGATTGGAAATATTGTGATAAGGTATGTTAAGGCTAAACCTTTCTTCATTTTGGCATGAGCCCGTAACTACATGAGTTTGATAACGAGGCATAAAGAGAAGTTCATATTCCTGAATTTATTCAAACTATCCTAGTATCAGAAGTTACAGTATTCTCCCTTATCGGGACTTCATATTCAGTTTAGTATTGTCTTCTTTCAGCCAAGAGAGCAGAGAGTGTATATATATAGTTATATATATATAGTATTACATATATATATATACAGTATTACAGTATTTTCACCACTATCGAGCTATAATCGGTGGGCAGGCCCCTATTGGGCAACCTCTGATCAGATGGTAAGTTATATACCGAACCTACTGTGGCCGAGCGCCTATGAGCGAGCCTAGAATGGCCGAGATACAGAGCCTAGTATGGCCGAGCACCTATGAGCGAGCCTACTACGGTAGGGCAGTTACACATACCGAGACTTATAGGGCCGGACAGCTATTTTACATACTATATGGAGAGAGTTGAGTCAGTATCAGCATGTAATCATGTCTTCAGATTATTTTTGACTCCCAGTTACATTCAGTTTTTATATCATCAGTTCAGTTTCAGCTTTCAGTTATTTTGTTGCCTTACATACTCAGTACGTTATTTGTACTGACGTCCCTTTGCTGGGGACGCTACATTTCATGCCTGCAGGTCCTGATAGACAGCTGGATAGACCTTACCAGTAGACAGAGCCAAATATCAGCTTGGTTGGTAAGCTCCACTTCCCCGGAGTTACCAGGTCTAGACCTTGGAGTCCGTTTTATATATACAGGTTTGATGGGTAGGTCGAGGCCATGTCCCGACCATGATACTGTTCAACTATCTCTAAAGGCTTGTAGACAAGTCATGTATAGTTTGTATATCAGTAGATATTCATGGCGGCCTCGTCAGCCTGCACATTTATATATAGATATAGATATATTTAAATATATATATGTTTTTGGGTATGTTTACCCCTCAGATGAGGGAGACGATATTTTCAGATGATTCAGAATATGGCCTTATCGGCCTAGGTTG
Organism: Nicotiana tabacum; assembly: GCF_000715075.1. Lineage (NCBI taxonomy): Eukaryota > Viridiplantae > Streptophyta > Magnoliopsida > Solanales > Solanaceae > Nicotiana > Nicotiana tabacum. The sequence continues at coordinate 11,146,172 of NC_134097.1, read as the reverse complement.
AGGGTTACCCCTCTAGAGTTCACAGTTACAAAGTGGTACGCTCGGGTCGAGTATGGTACCGGGTGCCGGCCACGCCTCTTCAGGTTTGGGGCATGACAAACTTGGTATCAGAGCAGTTCTATCCTAGGGAGTCTACAAGCCGTGTCTAGTAGAGTCTTGTTTATAGGTGTGTTGTGCACCACACTTATAAGCAGGAGGCTACAAGGCATTTAGGAGTCTGTTACCCTTCATTCAAATCCAAATCGTGCTATAGAGCTGAGTCATAAGAGTTCGAGCCAAAGCTTATGTTTGCTAGTGATATAGTGATGCTTTCAATTAGAAAAAGTATATCTAGCTAGAAGGCTAATACAACAGCAGGTAAGGGCATTAGTAGAGAGAGAATTCTTGACAACGTGGCCCTATTTGAGACCCTATTAGATCATGCTTACCATATGTGCGAATTTCCCATTTACCCTAAGACGGGAATATCTAACATACCCCGTCATGCGAGTATCAGAAGGTAAAAGTATAAGTTTCAACAGGTAACGGAAGCAAGGTGAAGAAGGGTACGAGGTACCTAGTTAATGAAGATTATCCGAATTTTCATGTCAGGCAGAGAAATAAAAGGATTCTAAGTTACCTTCAACAGAAATAGAGGTATGTACAATTGGTCACACCCATCTCAGTTATGCCCTATGAGAGCTAACATATATAGTTTAAGAGAAGGATGAGATATCAAGATCCATCTTGGGTTAGAGTAACCCGAAATGGTGGATTGAGCCAGAGGAGCTAAAAGTGAAACAATGTTTTGTTGAAGTTTTCAGAATAATGTGATAAACAGAAATATTATCAGGAAAATAAGAAGAGAGTAAATGAAGTATTATGAGTAAGATGTGATAAATGGTTGATAACGGTAAATCAAAATATGATATGATGACAGAGTCTATAGTCAAGTGAAGGAAAAAAACAAGAGGTGACAGGTCTTGAGACAATAAAAGAGTATAGGCCAAAAGTCAGATCTATGCCGGCCGTCGGAATCAAACGAAGGTCGAAGGACCATTCGATTCATTAAGGGGCATAGCGGCGCCCTCGCCCGGCTCATTTCGAGAAATGAGTTGGTGCGTCCAACGTGATTACCAAAACAAAAATATTTAGATCCCCGGAGTAATAGAAATCAGCATGGGCTAGTGAACAAGATAAACTGAACATCAATTAGGGATCGAATGAGGTGATGATAGTCGACATCAAGAGAATTTCAAAGATTGCATTCCAGCAATAATACAATCGACAACAGAAGAATAACCTTTTAAGGTCACTCAGGAAGACGCTTCCCTAAAGCAAGCACTTTGAGCAAAGTTAAGCTTAAGGGACTAAGTGTTCCAGTTACACTAGGTATCTGATACCATCGTGTGTAAGATATTCAATTATCCTTGGTACATAAGGGTTACTGCAAGGCGAGTAAGAGTCAATAAAGACGTGAAAAGACATCGAAGATGAAGAGGTAAAATATTTATAAGTAAGTCTTCATAGCATTAAATGTTAATACTCTCCAAAGGGGGGAAGATGGTGTAATATGGTATTAAATTGGAGGTAAGTGGTTTAGGTAACTATGGAATAGTAAAGGAAGAATGCAGTAAATGGCGAAAGGAATGATATTGCATTTATTCAGATCCTATAGACATGATACGACTCCAGAACATTATGCAAGCACAACGCCGAGGAGAGGCAGTAAGGGTTCTCACACCAGATGTTATTGATAAATAAGTGCGAATGAACACTTGATACGTTAGAAGCCAGTGCAAAAGTTAAGTTAAGGCAGAAAACATAACCCAAGAGATGTTACCCAGAATGTAAATATGAGCATGGACTGGCGAGTAGTTAGTAGTTCATTCAGGAATATAAGAGCCTAGTCATGTCTAGACAAGAGGTCTCAGATAAATCAGTAGATCATGCAAGATGAACGAAGTGAAAACCAGTATAGGAAATTCGGTCTCGTAGATATGACATCGTAATCCTTGAGAAATATTCTGATAGGAGTTGGGTAGTAAAAGGTACCGTATAAGTGTTATGGAAATAAAAAAAAGAGTGCCACTAAGGAGATAATAAAAATTTGAGTGCAGAAGTAACCCTACGAGCATAAGGGCGCAGAGATAAGTAACTAAGGATAATTATTGGCGAGTTAGTACATCAAAATTTTTGTCGGGTATACGATGTAAAAAGCTCCCAGCTTTGCAAGAGTCAGAGGGTCTTCCCTAAGTGCTACAACGAAAGACTAGCTGAGGAAATAAGGAACAAGGCATCAACATAAGCATAGTGACCTAAAGAAGAAATGATCTTGTAACAACAGTCTCACTAAAATATTGTATACACTCCATAAGAAAGTGGCACCTATCGTGGCTAATGAACGGGAAGTAAAAAAATTAAAAGTAATATTTGAGATCATATAAGTTGCACGAAATTCCAATAGGTGTGGACACTAAGATAAGCCAAGTATTCATGCAACAAGTGGCAGAACGACCGGGATAAGTAATTGCTCACTTTTAAAGAAAACTGAGAAGACACGAAAGGAATTATTCAATCAATGACCCAGAGCTAGTTACGTTATGACCGCACTTAACATTTCAGAGTATTATCCCTGCAGCATATATGTTGACATTCCTACAGCTATAGGAGACTCCAGTATAAAGTTAAAAGAAAGAATTGAGTCTACCTCACAGACAAAGGCTTGAATTGTTAGAAGATTATATTATGGATGTTCCATGGCGTCCGCAAAAGGCGAAAGTAATAATACCCTGAGCAGCAGATCAGAAGATAGCTTAAGCCTACTTAAAGGCTGGAGAGAAGAGGAAACTAATGAGTTACATCAGGTAAGTGAATTAGGAGTTTGATTATTAGACAAATATAATTATAGAAATCATGATTCTGAACATTGCAAAATCACTCTTAAGATTATAGGTACAAGAAAGATAGTACAATGGCCATATTCTATAACGGCTCTACAATAAAGCCAGAAAAAAAAAGTACCAGTCTTATAAGGATTAAGTATGAAGCTCCCACCGGACTGTGTACGCACTAGATGTGCAAGTTTATAGTAGAGCTTCAAGTTGTGGATGTGAATTCTACCTATGTGGAAGGGAGGTTATGAAAGAGACAGAAGATACAATGCGATATTAAAAGCTAAGTAAGGTAAATGTTAAGAAGGTACGAGATGCTCAAGTGTAGAAGGTTGTGAATAGTCCATACATCAGATAGAGGGCTAGAAGCGCTGTGATTGAGTATCCACAAATGATAGTGGTGTTGTCAGTGACATATCTTCTAGCCTATAGTTTCCAAGTACCGAAAGGTGTAGTTAAGAGAGTAAAGAAGAGTTAGAGACGATTTGATGTCTCGCTTGAAGTTCCAGAATAACATAAGGAAATTTATAGTGCTAGAAAGTTAAAAGAAGGTTGTGAGTACTATAAATAGATATGGGTAGGTCGTAACCTAAAGTATGGTAGAGAAACAAGGCTATAGTAGGACGTGAGTAAGGATAGGAAAAGGTGATTGAGAAGGTGACGAGAATAGGTAAGGCCTCAGAATTAAGCCCGTCAAAACAAGAGAGCTAATGGTTTCCGTAAGTTATAAAAAAAAATTCAGTATAGCTTGAATGAACTCAGAAGAGTCTAAGACTATGTGCAATTTGAAGAGATAAAAGGTTGCCCTGGTAGTAGAATAAGGGTGTAACTGTGATAGATAAGAGGATGACGTTAAGGCCATTGATTGGTTAATGATTCAAAGAGAAGGGATCTCATGAATTTCATGATATTAGAATACCATTCATAAGATGAATCACGTTGGGATGTGATGAAATACAGTTATTGAAGTATAGTATCGTCCCTAGATGGATCAAGCAAATAACTTCAGATGTTTCCTGATGAGACGTGATCCTTAAGGACAATGTATTACGTAAGAGGTTTCAAGTTATCAATGGTAGATTATAGATCAATATTAAGGTGAATCAACAATAGGCGAATAAAAGTTCCAAAGTATGAGATGCTATTAGGTCATCATTCTTAAGATGGACAGTAATGTGGAAGAACTAAAGGACTTAGATTTATACATATAAGATAAGCAGCGGGAGGTAACCTGGAGTTGGGTAGCAAACCTCGACAATAATAAACTGAAGTAAGTGTGATAGTGTAGTATAACCTACCTAGATGTAGTAAATCCATAAGGATATATTTACAAGGCTACGAAACAAGATATCGCAAAAGTCGTAAATTTGACAAAGTACTGAGCGAAGAACTTCACTGCACCTATATACACCGGGAAGAACAACTTGTCATAGTTCTGTATATATTCCAAAAGTGAGGCCTAGAAATGGGCTAAACTCTGGAGGAAAAGGAACAGAAGAGTCGCATAGGTGCACATACAAGGACAAAGTCGTACAGGCTGCATAACAGAAGGTCACAATAATTACGTGATTGTAAGTATTCCGATCACAAGTCGTGGAGTGAGAAAGAAGCCTAAAAGGAGGAATGCACTGGCCTATGGATTTATTCATAGAACAATTTCCTAGATGGAAAGGCCAGCAATAAAGTATCTATGAGAGCTATAGGTTATGAGACTGATAAGTTCACCAGTCAACATTCGAGGCCGAATGTTCCAAAGGAGGGAATGATGTTACAACCCATATTTTCGTACGTACGAGTACGTCGTAAGTCAATTGATGTAAGTTCAGAAATGAAATCATATTTGAAAAGTTTACAAAGTAAGTTAATCATGTTACCTCGGAGCTTAAAAATATTGAAGATCATGAACAACAAGTACAAAGATGGTTGGAAGGTTCTAAAGCTAAAGGAATTGAAAAACATAATATTTCGTCGAAAATCGACAAATTGGGAATGTTATAGCATGTACTTTTGGAGTGAGACCAGGGTGTTTGACATGATAAGGAGGTTATTTTATGAGTTATGTTAGTCGTATGATAGTCGTGTGTTATGTTTTGATGTCAAGCGAGTGGTGGAACAAAAGTCGATGAAAGTCATCACAAGTTACGTTCATAAGTTTTACTGAAACTTTGGGTCAAATATAACTGAAATTTTCTCCCAATATACGTAGATTTATGGGTTGTTCTACCCATCAAATTAAAGATCTATAAGTCTATTTTCCAATACATTAAACCGTTTGTCAATACGATATTGGAGTAGAGAGATATGGGCATTTTTGCGAGACTGCGCAGACTGTCACCTACTTGCTTAAACAAGAATCCAAACCTGGGCTTGTTCGGGTCGTTCAAAGAGGCCCTTTTAAAGGCTTATCCCCTTCATATATTAGGCTGATAATAGGGAAAAATAACCGGACTTTATCTCTGCAAAAAATCCTCCCATAAATTTCCCACAAACCCCAATTGATTTTCTCTCCCTTTCAAGTTCTAATTGGAGGTAAGGCCTAGAGTTTGAAGAACTAAGATAGAAGCCGAGTTATCCAACAAATAAGGTAAGTTTACTGCTCTCTTTCATCCATTTTTTCTGCTGTAGATCCATAGTAAGTCGTTCTATATTTGTAAGAACTCACGGGACGGTGATCGGAAGCCGTGAGTTCGAGTTATTCACTTGTAGCGGACTGTTTTGTGGACTGTTTTGTGGTGCTGTTGGGCTACGTGTTTTACTATTATTTTGTGGAGTTTTGGAGGAGGAAGGGTATGGAGAAACACCACATAAATGCAGGATGTTGGGTTGGTCGTTCATCGTAACATATTCGGGTTGTTGACACTACTACGGTGGTCGTTTTGTGTATGAAGAGATTGGGGTGTGTTGGGCTGTTTTGTAGTATTGTGTGGTGTACATAAGGTTGAAAAATAATGTATATATGTTGTTATTGTTGTTTTTGGTGTTGTTGGTGTTATCTTGAATTTGGAGGAAGTAAGGATTATAGGGGAGATGTTGTCCGTTTTAATACAAAATAAGCTTGTCGTTCATTGTGCGTTAGTTGTACCTTTCGTAACTTAATGATAGTATTATTATCGTTATTGTAGATTAAGGTGAGAAGAGGCAAGTTCAAGTTGGTGATTGGAAATATTGTGATAAGGTATGTTAAGGCTAAACCTTTCTTCATTTTGGCATGAACCCGTAACTACATGAGTTTGATAACGAGGCATAAAGAGAAGTTCATATTCCTGAATTTATTCAAACTATCCTAGTATCAGAAGTTACAGTATTTTCCCTTATCGGGACTTTATATTCAGTTTAGTATTGTCTTCTTTCAGCTAAGTCTTCTGTCAGCCAAGAGAGTAGAGAGTCTATATATATATACAGTATTACAGTATTTTCACCACCATCGAGCTATAATCGATGGGCAGGCCCCTATTGGGCAACCTCTGATCAGATGGTAAGTTATATACCGAACCTACTGTGGCCGAGCGCCTATGAGCGAGCCCAGAATGGCCGAGATACAGAGCCTAGTATGGCCGAGCGCCTATGAGCGAGCCTACTACGGCAGGGCAGTTACACATACCGAGCCTTATAGGGCCGGACAGCTATTTTACATACTATATGGAGAGAGTTGAGTCAGTATCAGCAGGTAAGCATGTCTTCAGATTGTTTTTGACTCCCAGTTACATTCAGTTTTTATATCATCAGTTCAGTTTCAGCTTTCAGTTATTCTGTTGCCTTACATACTCAGCACATTATTTGTACTGACGTCCCTTTGCTGGGGACGCTACATTTCATGCCTGCAGGTCCTGATAGACAGCTGGATAGACCTTCCCAGTAGACAGAGCCAAATATCAGCTTGGTTGGTAAGCTCCACTTCCCCGGAGTTACCAGGTCTAGACCTTGGAGTCCGTTTTATATATATACAGGTTTGATGGGTAGGTCGAGGCCCTGTCCCGACCATGATATAGTTCAACTATCTCTAGAAGGCTTGTAGACAAGTCATGTATAGTTTGTATATCAGTAGATGTTCATGGCGGCCTCGTCAGCCTGCACATTTATATATAGATATAGATATATTTAAATATATATGAGTTTTTGGGTATGTTTACCCCTCAGATGAGGGAGACGATATTTTTAGATAATTCAGAATATGGCCTTATCAGCCTAGGTTGAGGGTTACCCCTCTAGAGTTCACAGTTACAGAATGGTACGCTCGTTTCGAGTATGGTACCGGGTGCCGGCCACGCCTCTTCAGGTTTGGGGCGTGACAAGAAAGGCTATCTTCGAGACATTTACCTTTAGCTGCTTCCAATCTCTTTTTGAGATTTTGTATAATTACTTTGTTCGTTGATTCTGCTTGGCCGTTTGCGCTCGGATGATAGGGTGATGATGCGATCCTCTTGATTTTCAAGTCTTCAAGGAACGTTGTGACCTTTGCGCCTATAAATTGCGGCCTGTTGTCGAATGCTATCTATTTTGGTATCCAAATCTGTAAATTATGTTCTCCCACAAGAAATCTACTACTTCACGTTCGCCGATCTTCTGATAAGGACCTTCTTCAACCCACTTAAAAAAATAGTCAGTTAAAATTAAAAGAAATCTTACCTTACCGGGGGTCGGTGGTAGTGGTCCGACGATATCCATTCCCCACTTCATGAACGGCCATGGTGACAAACATAAGTGCAATGGCTATGCTGGTCGATGTACCAACGGTGCGTAGCGTTGACATTTATCACATTTTTGAACATAAGCTTTGGTGTCTTGTTCCATTCCGGGCTAATAGTATCCTGCCCTAATTAATTTTAATACTGAGGAATATGCGCCTGAATGATTTCCGCAGATCTCTTCGTGAACTTCTCGCATAACATAATTAGCTTCGAAAGTTGCCAAACATCAGGCCAACGGGCCTTGAAAAGATCTTCTATACAATTGACCCCTTGAAGCTGTATCAAGTTGCTCTAGTGCATAGTTCCCGAGATGCCTTAGGATATTTAGGCAATTTCCCGTGCTTGAGATAGTTAATAATCTTGTTTCTCCAGTCACAGACCAAATTAGTCGCGTTTGCCTCTTAATAGTTATCCGCGTCCAATACTGAATGCATAATTTGTACTATCGTACCAGAGTCTGATCCTTTCATATTTGTGGACGATCCAAGTTTAGCTAGTGCATATGCTTCTATATTGTCTTCCCTCGGGATTTCTAACTTGTGACTTAATTGCAGTCATGGGTTTATATTCTATGTCAAATTCGCTCATTTCGACGGCCCACTTGGACAACCTACCTGAGAGTTTAGGTTTATGAAGAATATTCTGTAGGGGAAATGTGGTCACCACAATTATCGGGTGACATTGGAAATAAGGCCTTAGCTTTCGAGCGGCGACTACGAGGGCTAAGGTCAATTTTTCCATATGTGGATAGCGAGTTTCTGCTCCTATCAAAATTTTACTTATATAATAAATAGGAGACTGCGTACCTTTATCGTCGCAAACTAAAACAACACTTACCGCTACCTCTGAGACCGCTAAGTAGATCAGTAGTTGTTCGCCTTCCTCCGATTTTGATAGTAACAGAGGACTTGACAAATACCTTTTCAGATCCTCCAAGGTCTGTTGTCATTCCGGTGTCCACTCAAAGTTATTATTCTTTTTGAGAAGTTCGAAGAATTGATGACATTTTGTCGAAGATCGGTAAATGAATCTGCTCAAAGCGGCCAGTATCCCCGTTAGCCCTTGAACCTCTTTTTTGCTTGATAGCTGGTCCGGGATGTCTTCGATAGCTTTGATTTTATTAAGGTTAACCTCAATCCCCCTTTGCGACACGAAGAATCCCAGAAACTTACCAGAGCTAACCCCGAATGCACACTTCTCGGGGTTAAGCTTCATGTTGTGTTTCCTTAAGATATCAAAGGTCTCTTGCAGGTGTTTCAGATGGTCACCTACGTTAAAAGGCATAGCCAACATATAATTTACGTAAACTTCCATAGTTTTCCCTATTTGCTTCTCAAACATTTTATTTACGAGCCGTTGATAAGTGGCTCCGGTGTTCTTTAGCCTGAAAGGCATCACATTGTAAAAATATGTGCCAAAGTTCGTTATGAACAAAGTTTTTTCCTGATCCTCTACGTTTATCTTGATTTGGTTGTACCAGGACTAAGCATCGAGGGAACTCATCCACTCGTTCCCGGTCGTCGCATCACTCATTTGATCAATGTTTGGCAATGGGAATGAGTATGTTGGGCATGCCTTATTTAAATCCTTATTGTATACGCACATGCAAAACTTATTATTCTTCTATGGAACTTACTACTATATTAGCTAGCCAGTTAGGACACTTTACCTCTCAGATTGAACCGATATCAAGCAAGCGAGTTACCTCTTCTTTGACAAATTTGTTTCTAACCTCGGCAATAGGACATTTTTTTTGTCTTACCAGAGGGATGCTAGGGTCCAAGCTTAGCTTGTGCACGACCCCTTTTAGCGGGATACCTATCACATCTGCATGCGACCACATAAAACAATCGATATTAAATTTAAGAAATTCAATACATCCAAACCTGAGTTCGAGGTGCAGTCCTGTCCCCAAGTGGAACTTCCTCTCCAAGAACTTTTTGAATAATGTGACTTGTTCTAGTTCTTCCTTTGTAGACTTTGTTGCGTCAGTTCCTTCTGGTACCTGGAAATACCTTGGCACCTGATAGGATTCCGACGGCTCTTCCCCCTGGTTGACTTCACTTGGCTCGGGAGCAGGTGCCGATTCCTGTAATTGCTATGCCGCATGCTCCTTCCCTTTGCTACTGGAGACCGATATTGTATTCATCTCCCTTGTTGCCGATTGGTCACCTCTTGTTTGTTTAATTCCCTCGGGAGTTGGGAATTTCAGCAACTGATGATATGTTGATGGCACAACCTTCATCTCGTGCAACCATGGTCACCCTAGGATGATATTGTAACCCATATTACTGTCTACTACCTCAAAAAGGGTCATCTTAATCACCCCCTCGACATTCGTGAGCATCAGGATCTCTCCCCGTGTTGTCACACTTGACAAATTAAACCCGGTGAGAAGTTTCGTGGTAGGAATAATACTTCTGGTGAGCTTGACTTGCTCCAACACTCTCCACTGGATAATATTGGCCGTTTTAAATTTAAAATCTAAGACATTTTGAGAGATCACTAGGGCGTTGTTATGCGGTAGCAGCAATCCGTCCGCATCTTCCTCCGTGAAAGTTATGTCATCCTCAGCGACTTCCCGGTGTCTCTTACTGTGGGTTTCTAACACCTTCGTCTTTTTTGCCGCTGAAAATGTCATACCATTAATCTTGTTCCCCCCGAAAATCATATTGATCGTCAAATGTGGAGGATCCTCTCCTTCTTTTGAAGGCTCCGTGTTATCGCGACTGCGGCCGTAATTGTTTTTAGCCTGATCACTCAAAAATTTCCTAAGATGGTTGTTTTTCAGCAATGTTGCCACCTCTTCGCCCAAATGCCGGCAGTCCCCATTCTGGTGACCGTTTGTCCCATGGTATTCACACTACAAATTAGGATCCATTTGGCTAGGATCGAATTTCATTGGCTTCGGGAACCATGCTTCTTTAAAGTTCCTTATTGTCACGACCCAGAATCCATTAAAGGTCGTGATGGCGCCGGACACCGCGGTCAGGCAAGCCAAAAATAAATACTTAATTTGGTTCTCAATTTTAATATTTCTGAAATCATATTTCCTTCAATTAACTAGTAAAATATGAAGTTTACAAAATAAATAATAATATCTTTAAAAATTCCAAAACAATGCAACCCATAATCGCCCAAAAACCCGGTATCACAAGTGCATGAGCATCAACTAGAAATATAAAATAAAATACAACATCTGTCCGGAATACAAATTGGACAGGAAAATATAAATACTCTGATGGAGACTCTGCTGGCTGCAGACTCGTAACGTGGAATGCAGCACACCTAAGTCCCCGCAATAACCGCGCCTCTGCGCCCACAAGGCCATTAGACATATATGCACCTGCACAAAAATGTGCAGCAAGTGTAGTATGAGTACGTAAATCAACACGTACCTAGTAAGTATCCCGCCTAACCTCGAAGAAGTACTGACGAGGGGTCGACTCCGACACTTACTAAGGGCCAACAATATGATAATATGAAATTCTAATTAAACAAGATATATATAACAATAAAACTCAGAACAAGAAATAACTGAACAATTCATCACCATATTTAAGAACCCAAATCACTTCCTTCATTTAAAACAAATGATCTTTCAAATAAAGAATTTATACCAATTAGAAAAAAAGACTTCCAATTCTATTTTCACTCACAAAATTCCACCGAGGACGTTCGGCCTGATCCAACATAAATGTAAATTATACACTGCCGAGGGTCGAACGACACGAACCATAGATGCATCTATTAACCTACCGAGGCGAACGACCCACTCCCATGAGAGTAGTAGAAAGAAATACCCCGCTCGTGGATCATACTTGCGACGCGGTCAAATATAAATTATCAATAAATCATGAATCTTTCTTGATTCTTTTCAAAATAAAGATAATTCAACTTGAAGCTTATAAATCCTTGACTTAGTTCCATTTGATACAATTAACAAATATAATCAAATAACGGTGTCCACAAAGCATGGTGTAAACCTAAAACTACCCGGACATAAACATGAATAGTAGCTACGTACGGACTCTCGTCACTTCGTGCGTACGTAGCCCCCACAAATAACAACACATATTAATTAAGTTCACATATGGGGTAAATTCCCTCTTACAAGGTTAGAAAAGAGACTTACCTCGCTCCGAAGTTCCATCACCCGCTCTCAAGCCCTTCCAATAACTCAAACCGATGTCCAACGCTCTAAAACTAGTCAATAAACGTGCAAATCCATAAATATACACTCTAATACTTATTATAATACAATTTATAATAATTCCTAACTCCACTTGAAAAGTCGATAAAAATCACCCTCGGGCACCGTGCCTGGATTCCGAAATTTTTTGAAGATAATCCTTACCCGTAGCACTACGAACTCAAATATATAATTTATTCTCAATTTCAAGCCCAAATTCGTGATCAAAATCTAAGAATACCAATTTCTAGGTTTTTCTTCAAAATCTCAAATTTCTACAAATTTTCATGCTTGAATCCATGTAAAAACCATGTATTTAACTCAAAATGTGAAGAAATCACTTATCCCATTATAGTTGATGAAGATGGCACTCTAAAGTGCTCCAAAATCGGCTCCCATGGACGAAATGAAGTGAAAATAAGCCAAAACCCCGTTTTATAAAACCTCAGTGCCTAGCGACTATCGCACCTGCGGTGCTTTGGGCTACATCTGCGGTCCCGCACCTGCGGCAAATGCCTCGCATGTTCGCCTTTCCCTCAGCTGGCCAGGCTCTGCATCTGTGGACAAGGAGGGCCGCTTCTGAGAGCCTATCCGCACATGCGACCATGTCTCTCCCACCTGCGCTCACGCAGGTACGCCCAATCTTCCGTATCTGCGAATTCTGGGCTGCCCTCTATTTCTCGCTTCTGCGGCTCGTGGCTTGCACCTGCGGCTCTTTTCACACAGGTGCGATTGCACCAGGTATCAGTTGCCTCAGCATTTTTCTTAGTCCAAAAATCGATCCGTTAAGCATCCGAAACTCACCCAAGGTCCCCGGGACCCCGTCCAATCACACCAACCAGTCCAATAACTTAACACGGACCTGCTCGAGGCCTCAAATCACATCTCAACATCGAAATCACAAATCACCCTCCAATTCAAACTTAATGAACTTTTGAACTTCCAACTTCTACATTCAATGCTGAGACCTATCAAATCACGTCCTATTGACCTCAAATTTTGCACACAAGTCACATTCGACATTACGGACCTACTCCAACTCCTGGAATTGGAATCCGACCCTGATACCAAAAAGTCCACTTCCGGTCAAACTTCTGAAAAACCTTCAAATTTCTAACTTTCGCCAAATCACCCCAAAATGACCTACGGACCTCCGAATCCACTTCCGGACGTGCTCCCAATACTAGAACTGCCATACGGAGCTATTCCCAGTCTTGGAATCCCAAACGGACATCAATAACATTGAAATGCACTTCAACCTAAATTTATGAAATTCTTTCAAAATGCCAACTTCCACAATAGGCGCCGAAACGCACCCGGGTCATCCAAAGCCTGATCCGGACATACGCCCATGTCCAAAATCATCATACGAACCTGTTGGACCCTTCAAATCCCTATTCCGAGGTCGCTACTCGAAATCCAATCTTGGTCAATTCTTCCAACATAAAGCTTTCGAAATGAGAATTTTCTTTCCAAATCATCTATGAACTTCCGAAATTCAATTCCGACCACGCGTACAAGTCATAATACATGAAGTGAAGCTGCTCATGGCCCCAAACCGCCGAACGATGCGCTAGAGCTCCAAAATGATCGGTCGGGTCGTTATATTCTCTCCCACTTAAACATACGTTCATCCTCGAACGTGCTAAGAATTGCGCTGGAGTTGTCTGAAATCACTGTTTAGCACCTCGTGCACCTACCCATGCTACCACAACCCAGTTGAGCACATTTGCTCGAGCAAACATGAAAATCCTTCATTTTAGCTAGTCAAATAAGCCTTAGAGCCAAATTCCAACATCTGAAATTCTCTACCAGGTCTGTTCCAACATACGAATATCGTATCCATCACTACATGATGTACCAAAACACATGATTGTATACCCTTACTGAATTCCTACCATGCACCGCATAATTTACATGACCAAAATAACATCCCCTGATAACAACAGCCGAAAACCCACGAATCTGATGCTCACAACACACCTCATGAATCATATAAATCATGTCCCAACTCTTGCAATATTGTCACGACAGAGAAGATGTGTAGAACTCATAACCACCTGCCGAATCACAATTTATGGAGTCTCTCCTCCCGACAAGAACCATTACCTCATTCTGGACTGAATAGCAATATTTACTCTTTAATATGCTTCATATAAATCCGATCGCACTGATCCCAGGTCCAATAATCTCGTCTCACCCAGTACAAGCTGCTCAAGCAATAAGCCACCTCAGACACTGCCAAAAGTTTCATAGGATGCCACAATGTGCCAACAATCCACAAACTAGAATGTGGTACATAAGGAAAAATGAACTCTGGAAAGAGTTACTCAACCCACGTAGCTAACTAAACAACCGAAAGGATGTTATGAACCTTCCTCAGGAAATGAGAAGCAAAACACGCAATAACAGATATGGAAAACTGTACTCAATAATACACTGTTGCGGCGTGCAACCCGATCCACACATGATACCGTTGCGGCGTGCAACCCGATCCAACCAAGATACCCGTGGAGGTGTGCCACCCGATCCAATCAACATATCCGTGGCAGCATGCCACCCGATCCAACCATATGCCCGTGGCGTCGTGCCACCCGATCCGCACATAATAATCTAAAAAAGACACATATTGAGTTGTAACACTCATACACACAAAATGCCCGAATATCAACCATAAGTATGCCAAGTGCATAATGCAAATCCTGGGGAGACGGGTAGCATCACGCACTACAAAACTCAAGCACCACTAAGGTACGATATATGACCTGCATCTCGAGAGCCATCCTGCTCACATAATACCACAAACCATATAGGATCAATACGAGTGCGAATAATCAAACCACCTCACAACCCACTTGGTATAATATAGATTACACAGGATAGCTGATGACAGGAATAACATCCAAGACCAGAAGACCCTTTCGAAAACAACGCTATCTGAGATGAGCATATCCGGCCTGATATAGAGCCCATATTCACATTTAGATCCATCCACGGACCTCAAACCGATTCTGATCATACCATGCTTGGCTAAATAGCCTCTCAAGGACCCACAATGACCTATTCACGACACATAAGAACAACCGTCAAATCTGAAACAAACTTTGACATTCCACAACCAAATGAACTGAGCGCCCTTCAGGCATAAATTCTCACATTAGCGATAGTACCACAATCTCCATACTTGGTTTTAAATCTTTAACCAATCAAGTGACTACATGTCACACTTATACAATCTTCCCGTGGGATACACTCCCACGACCCTCCGCACCAGGTAATAAGTCTGCACATCCATACCACCGGTCACACTAATATTGTAAAGCAAATCAAGAAGCTGCAAATCAGTACACAAAGCCTCTTACACATGACACCGATCTCAGGTGCCGCTAAGGACAATACCAGCTTACTCTAAACATCTAAATTCTTCCCTGCTTATCCGAGCTCGTGACATTCTTGTCCACATCAACTGCAACCTTGATCCTTAACTTCCAATTCCCATGCCGCTCACTGCACCTAACATACCAATACGCAAGAGTACAAGAATTTCATCATAACTCCCAAACCACCAATAGGGTACACACTTCATCATATAGAAACTTTTCACTTAACTCATTTCAGGAGAACCATTGCCAAGCGTGATTGAATTCCCATAACCGCGGAATAAACAAACCTCGAGTGGTGGTCTAAACCACCATAATTCTTCCGGGATCCATCTACACATAACAGGCCATAATACTCAAATGCCTCCAAATAAAATCAATTACGGCGGTCGTTAAACCTCGCACGTACCTCTACAAATCACATGTATAACTCAACACGCTAAAGGAACTGATCATTGCCACCATCATGCCAATTCAACCATAGCTAATCGAATCCGACTTCTTCTAATTTACTCTGGACTTGCCTTAGGAATAATAATAGCCCCATTCAAAACATCATGAACCCAAATCCGCACTCATCCTGAGTGACCCTATTTCACGAGACCACGTTGTCTCCAAAACCCACTAACCATCCCATACCCTCCTTATGCGCATATTCGCATCTTTAACTGGTACACCCACTCTGAAAACCCCTATATGAACCTGAAGTTATTTTCTCCCATTCCTCAAATGCCACACCGCAGACCGACGATAACATAGAACATTCCAAGTCCCCTTTTCCATAATCCGCTGCCAAACTCGGTACTTAACCATACCACGGACTCGAAATCCTTAGGCACTGCACCTTAAATTTTGAACATACTAGGACCATTGTTGAGAGTCACCCACTCTGACTTTTCCCCGAATACAATCAAACTCAAAGGCCCTGCTAGCAGATGAACACCCTCTCAAAGAAGCAACCGACTAAATTCCTCTCCTTATATATCACATCTACACGAAGCATAAACTCTGGGTCTTCCCAAAACCTAAACATGAACCGATAAGGTCAAAGATAGCACACATTCCTCAAATCCTTTACTCAATTACCGATGATGTTTTCTTCCCTTAGTCATAATAACCCACCAATATGCCGATAACCAGAAATCTCACAAGTAGACAACCATGCAATCCAATCGTAGGCAGTGAGGGCTCTCCCACTTAGCTTGAAGATACCATTGCATGACCCTGGAACCCACCAAGATTCCTTCTTCTTCATTGAAATGACCTCGCACAATCGACCCACCAAATTCCTCGAAATCTTCCTGTTAACCATTTCATGAACGCTCTGAATCACTGGCCACATTCCCATATTCAACCTCTTATCAGATAGCCAGTAAAATTCTTCGTAGAAGCTTCGTCATCATCATGCAACCGCTAACCTGCTCACAGGAGATAACCCACCTATGGAAACTCCATGCCAATATCATCCAACGATGTTGCATTGGGTACAATTACCACGAAACCAATATACCATCCTAAGCCTGTGCTCGTTCACCAGTTGCACAAGTCCGTTCACTCCTCATGGACATCAACTAAAGGTGCGACAATACATTCCAATCCAAAGTCATGTTGTATTCTTCTTCATACCATGCAACTCATTTCCATCGTATTCAACCCTTCTCCGTATAGCAGCCGATATTCCAAATTAAGTTCGTAGACTCAGTCACTGTCCACCATGAGTTCCAAATCACTCTAAACTTTCCTCAACGCGTGTAGCTATCCTACCACAGAACCCATCTGATACTCTGCCACTCTCCCACTTTGGTCAAACCCTCTCCTTTAAGCAACTACTCGACTTTTGCTTCTCATACTTGGCCTTCTAGAAACTTAACAGCAACAAGACATCTCCCACATGTCTTTCCTCATCCTTCGCTGCCCAGTTGTTGCCTTAAATCAAAATCTATCTCTGTAGCACTTGAACCAATCGATCGCTACCAACTTTAAACCTTTCCGAAGATCATCTTTCTCAAGCCATCAACACTAGAAACATCGATTCGATCCTAAACCACTGCACACCGCGATCTCTGACAGTCGCTTCCATGACACTATTTCACACTACCCTGCCCCGAAGGCAAATTGATGAAGACCATAACACCGGCGAACTTAACACATTCAATCCGGGGCGACGACACCACATCACAAATGAAAATCCCACCATGATCGAAATACCAAGTTTCGTTACTCCGTCAACCCAAACTTGAACATTCATAGTCCGATTGCCTTTCATTCGCCGGAAATAAAATATTGGATCTCTGAATCAAGCAGTGAGTAAACCTCATTCTAAGTCATTCACTACTTCGACGCATAGACAAGCATCCTACCATTACATAAATATGGTGCGATAGCAACGCATGAATCATCATAACAATTGATGCCAAATCTCAAATCCTTAGGAAATGCTAATACTGAGCTGCAACGACAGAACGGCCTTCCGCGAGGCGATGACAATAGCCCAATCAAATTCGTAGGGAGAAACATCCTGCACCACATTTGTAGTACAATTAAAATCCCTCGATTCCCAATTTATAACAAGCGCTTCACTTCATATAAGACTGAATAGGAAAGGAATGCAGGCATAAGCCTCAAAGGAATCAAATCGCACGATGAGGAATCAAGAAGGGAAGTGCTCCTAACAGTCCTGTAGCCTCTCGAAGATAAGTATAGACGTCTCTGTACCAATCCGCAAGCCTCTACTAGACTCTCTCATGACTCGTGAGACCTAAGTGAACCTAGTGCTCTAGTACCATGTTATCACGACCCAAAATCCATTAAAGGCCGTGATGGCGCCGGACACCGTGGTTAGGAAAATAAATACTTAATTTGGTTCTCATTTTTAATATTTCTGAAATCATATTTTCTTCAATTAAATAGTAAAAAATAAAGTTTACAAAATAAATAATAATATCTTTAAAAATTCCAATACAGTGCAACCCATAATCGCTCAAAACCAGTGTCACAAGTGCATGAGCATCAACTAGGAATATAAAATAAAATACAACATCTGTCCAGAACACAAATTGGACAGGAAAATATAAATACTCTGAAGGAGACTCTGCTGGCTGCGGACTCGTAACGTGGAATGCAGCTCACCTAAGTCCCCACAATAACCGCACCTTTGCGCCCACAAGGCCACTAGACATATATGCACCTGCACAAAAATGTGAAGTAAGTGTAGCATGAGTACGTAAATGTCACGACCCAAACCGATGGGCCACGACGGGAACCCGGTACCTAACTCAACCGAGTACCAACGTAACGTATCTTTCGTATCATACTATCATAAGTAATTGAGCCGGAGAGGCTGTCGTGAGATAAGTAGAATAAAACATGAGGAAATACTCAATATAGGGTGACCCAACTTGATATACCGACTTATACAAATGACGTACTGGCCTATAAGGCCATACCAGTATCTGTATACATGACATCTGTCTACAAGCCTCTAAGAGTACATAAATATCATAAAGGTTGTGCCAGAGCCCCATCATACCAAACAATACATATTCAAATCATACTGACCAAATAGGCAACTCCGGAGCAAGTGGAGTGCACAAACACCCTCTGCTGAGTTAATAGCCTACTAGGAGAACTCTCAACCTGTCTATTGGGACATGCGGGCATGAAACGCAACATCCCCAGGCAAAAGGGACGTCAGTACAAATAAAGTACCGAGTCTGTAAGGCATGAGAGTAGTATATAAAAGACATGAAAGAAGCATGGAGTAAAGAAGTTAACCTGTAATTCTGAATAGCTCTATGAATCATGAAAATTTATAATGTCATGCATGTGTGTATAAATTTCATACCATGCATAGGTATATGCGTACATAACATCATCAAGCCTCTGAGGGCATCCCATCATATCATCTCAGCCACTGTGGGCAAAATCATCAACGTATACCAGCTGATCAGGTGGTGGTGCGTATATAACGCCTTAACCTTTTCACATATCCCATATACATATAATATACGCGTATATAACGCCTTATGTTCATGGGTCAATGTATATGTATAAATGTATGAAATGCATAAGAAATACGTTAATAAGATTTCTCGAATATCATAAAATCAATATGCCTTTCGGACAAACTTTATCAAATACGTATTTTTCTGAGACCCGTGAATAGAGGATATAATAATAATTTACATGGGGAATCAAGAATATAGACACCTCTAGTATTTCTATGAATAGAGTCATTTATGAAAGTTGCGTATTTTGCTCGTTTCATTTGTATCATTTGGATCATGCCAAAAAGAAAGAAGGGATAGCCTTAACATACCTTAACTCTATTGAGTCCTTAATACCTTCCAAGAAATTCTTCAAACAACTCAACTCAATCTACCATAGCATAAGGAGAATTAAAATTAGTGTTGAGTAAAGGCTAAGTCCGCAACTTAAACTAGTAGCTCGTTTACGTAAATTTGGGCAGCATCTCCCCTGTAACTAGGCCCTCCTCCAATACCATATACCAAAAACAACAAGAGCACAACAATAACAACATGTAAGCATCATTTTCCAACCTTATCTCCATCACAATATACCACAAAATAACCCACACACCCTAATCATTTCATACATAAAACGACAACCAAAGTAGTGTCAAACAACTTGAAAAATGTAACGACGAATAACCACCCCACCATTCCTTCATTATGTGGTGTTTCTCCACACCATTTGTCCTCCAAAACTCTATTAAACAGTAGAAAATATACATCCCAAAGGCAACACGAAACAGCCCACAAAATAGTCCACAAAATAGCCTACTACAAGTCAAATAACTCGAACTCACGGCTTTCGATCACCGTCCCGTGAGTTCTAACTATTAGGAAATGAATTTATCAATATTCCTTGATATTTAAACACTTAAATACATAAATTAAGAATTTTATTAACTATTAAATACATTCCAAAACCCAAACTACAAGGAAAAGGAGAGGTGATATAGCGATACTTACATCGTAGGGATCGTTTTAATGTTATCGCCTCTTGATTTCGTGCCCGGGATGATAGTCTTGTTTGAAGCTCTTGTAGAGAGCTTAAGGGTAAGGTTAGGGGTGTTATTTGGGCGAGATCTCTGGAAATATGGAGAAAGAGACGAGATGGGATGTAAAAATTCCATTTATTTAAAAGTTAAAAATGTGCTACTTGGCACCCTATGATTGGCCCTTCTTCCAACGCTTATAACTTTTTATCCGGGTGTCATATGAATAAACGGTTAAGAGTGTTGGAAACTATATTCCAAGACCTTCAAATTGGTATATAATATGTCCCAAAAGACCTCATATATTACACTAAATGTATTTCGTAAAAAGCTCTGTTATAAGGCAAATCCTTAGTCGGTGTTTCCGCAACTTTAATCTGATTTTTTTCCAAACTTCATATTTTCTATCCAAACATCATATATAGCCATATTATGACTTTAAAATCATTTAAATCATGATTAACAAGTCTCATATTCATTACATCACCTTGAGACGCACAGGGTGTAACAATCTTCCCCCCTTAGAAACATTCGTCCTCGAATGTTAAACTCCCAAAAATCTATAGAAATTTTGGCAGAGTCTCCTCTGTAACGGTACTACTACCAACTTATCACACATTAAACCCAACAATACACCACACAGGTCCACAATCATCAATAACACCAATGGCCTCACACGACCAATAACAATAACTAACATACGAATCAAGTATCATATACGTACCTAAAGGCTGTGATGTCTTAGTCTGATCCTCCTCTGGAAGTGGAAACAAGTGAGGATACCTAGTCTTCATTTCTTCTTTAGCTTCCCAAGTCATCTCATCCACATTATTGGTAATCCAAAGTACTTTAACGAAGCTACACCCTTAGTTCTTAATCTCTGAATTTGTCTATCTAGTATAGCAATGAGAGCTTCCTCATATGATAGCTGCTTTGTAACCTGAACATCGTCAACTGGAATGCCTTTAGAGGGATCTCCAATACACCTACGGAGCATAGACACATGCAATATTGGATGTACAGACTCCAATTTGGAAGGCAACTCTAACTCATATGCTACTTGGCCTACTCTGCGTATAATCTTATAAGGTCCAATATACCGAGGGCTAAGATTTCCTTTCTTACCGAATCTCATAACGCCTTTCATCGGTGATACCTTTAGGAATACCCAGACATCTACCTGAAACTCCAAGTCTCATTATCGATTATCAGCATAAGACTTATGACGACTATGAGCTGCTAATAGCCTTTCCCGTATAAGCTTAATCTTCTCAACTGCATGTTATACCAACTCTGGTTCTACTAACTTAGTTTCCCCAACCTCGAACCATCCGATAAGTGACCTACACTTCCGTCCGTAAAGAGCTTCGTATGGAGCGAATCTGAATGATGGAATGATAACTATTATTATATGCGAACTCAATAAGTGGAAGATGATCATCCCAGCTACCCCTTAAGTCCATCACACAAGCCTGTAGCATATCCTCCAGTGTATGAATAGTACACTCAGCCTGACCATCTGTCTGGGGAAGAAATATTATACTAAGACTTACCTGAGTCCCCAATACTTTTGTAAGGACCTCCAGAAATTAGTTGTAAACTGAGCACCTCTATCTGAGATAATAGATATAGGAACACCATGAAGTCGTACTATCTCCCTAATGTAAAGCCTTGCATAATCCTCTACTGAATAAGTAGTCATGACATGCAGAAAATGGGCTGATTTTGTAAGTCTATCGACAATAACCCATATAGAATCGAACTTACATTGGGTACGAGGTAAGCCTATGATGAAATCCATATTAATCATTTCCTATTTCCAAGTCGAAATCTCTATAGCCTGTAATAATCCACCGGGTTTCTGATGCTCAATCTTAACCTGCTGACAATTAGGGCATTGAATAACAAACTCTGCTATATCCTTCTTTATTCCGTCCCACCAGTATATTCCCCTGATATCATGATACATCTTCGTCGCTCCTGCATGAATAGAATAACGAGAATAGTGAGCTTCTCCCATAACCTGCTGACGCAACCCTGCCACATTAGAACACATAATCGACCTCGATATTTGAGGACTCCATCTCCTGAAATCTCAAACGGTGTATTATTCTTTTGAGGGGATGTATCTCTGTAATGAGCTAGCACATGATCCTCATACTGGCGTTCCTTCACTTCAGTTACTAAAGAGGATGTTGCCATGTCCTGAATAGTAACTCCGGTATCACCTGAGTCCAGTAATCGAACTCCAAGACTAGATAGCTGATGAATCTCATGGGCTATCCCACACTTCTCTGGCTGTAAATATGACATTCTACCCATAAATCTACGGCTAAGAGCATCGACTACTACATTCGCCTTCCCCGGATGGTATAAAATATTAACGTCGTAGTCTTTCAGTAGCTCCAACCATCTCCTTTGGCGTAAATCCAATTCCTTTTGATTGAAGATATATTGAAGGCTCTTATGATCCATATATATATCAACATAAATGCCATACAAATAGTGTCTCCATATCTTTAGTGCATGAATCACCGCGGCTAACTCTAAATCGTGGGTCAAATAATTCTTCTTGTGCTTTCTTAGTTGTCTTTAAACATAAGCAATTACTTTTCATGATCGTTCTGCCACTTGTTGCATGAATACATGGCTTATCTCATTGCCCACAAATACTGGAATTTCCTGTAACTCATATGATCTCAAATGTCATCTTTTGATTTTTTTTTCCCGTTCATTAGCCATGATAGGTGCCACTTTCTTATGGAGTGCATACAATGTTGTTGTGAGACTGTTGTTACAAGACCATTTCTTCCTTATGTCACTATGCTTAAGTTGAAGCCTTCTTCCTTATTCCCTCAACTAGTCTTTCTTTGTAGTACTTAAGAGAGACCCTTTGAATCCTGTAAAGTTACGAGCTTGTTATATTGTATACCCAAAGGAATTTTCGATGTTCTTACTCGCCTACAAATATCCTTAGTTATATACCTATGTTCCCTTGTGCTCGTAGGGTTACTTCTGAACTCAAATTTTGATTCTCTCCTTAATGGCATTCTCTCTTATTTCCGTAACACTTATACGGTACCTTTAATTACTCCAACTCCTATCTGAATATTTTTCAAGGATTACGATGTCATCATATTTGCGAGACGGAATTCCCTATGTTGGGTTTCACTATGTTTATCTTGCACAACATGTTGATTTGTCTATATCCTCTTATTTAACCATGACTAGGCTCTTCCTGAATCAACTACTAACTACACGTTAGTCCATTATCATATCTATATTCTGCGTAATCTCTCTTGGGTTATATCCTTTGTCTTAACTTATCACGCACACTGGCTCCTTATGTATCCATTGTTCATTTGCACTTATTTATCAATAACATCTAGTGATGGAACCCTTACTGCCTCTCCCCATCGTCATGCTTACATAATGTTCTGGAATCATATCATATCCGTAGGATTTGAATAAATACAATCTCATTCCTTTCGCCTTTCTAGCACATTCTTCCTTTACTATTCCATAGTTACCTTAACTATATAACTCCGACTTAATAACATATCACATCATCTTCCCCCCTTTAGGGGAGTACTAACATTTATTGCTATAAAGATTTACTTATAAATGTTTCACCTCTTCAAATTTGGCATCTTTTCACATCTTCACTGACTCTTACTTGCCTTGTGGTAACCCTTCTGTACCAGGGATAATTTAATTTCTTACACACAAAGGTGACACCTAGTATAATTAGCACACTTAGTCTCTTAAGCTTAACTCTGCTCACAATGCTTGTTTTAGGGAAACGTCTTCCTGAATTACCTTTAAAAGTTATTCTTCTGTTGTCCATTCAATTATCGCCCGGAACGAGATCTCTAAAATTCTCACGATGTCAACTATTATCAAATCCTTCGGTCTCGAATTCATGTTCAGTTTATCTTATTCACTATCCCATACTAATTTCTATTACTCCGGGGGTCTAACTTTTCCTTCTGGTAATCACGTATGAGTCACCAACTCATTTCTCGAAATGGGGACATGACCTTATGGATTATACTCTTTTATTGTCTCAAGGCATGTAACTTCTTATCTTTTCCTTCACTTGACTATAGAATCTGCAGTCCTGTCATATTTTGATTTACCGTTATCATCAATTTATCACATCTTACTCATAATGTTTCATTTACTTTCTTCTTATTCTCCTGCTAATATTTATGTCTATCACCTTATTATGAAAACTTCTTCAAAATATTTTTTCACTTTTAGCCCCCCTTGATTCAACTCACTGGCTCTTCGGGTCGCCTAACACTCTCTCTTTATTAGGGACGAGAGCGATACAAAGGTAAATATTTATCCCTTCTAGGATTCCAGTGCCAATCTTCTGAAATTTCTGAACATTCTAGTATTCATATCTGATTGTACTATTCTAGAGTGCACCATCTAGGTGTATCACAAGGAGAACCATTACCACTCTTGCAATATCCCTAAAAAAAATGTGAGCTAATGATAACAATCCATCCATAATTTTGGGTTACTCTAACCCCAGCTAGATGCTGATATCCCATCCTTTTCTTAAATTAAATCTGTTAGCTCCCACATGGCATAACTGAAATGGGTGTTGTCAAGTGAATATATCTTTCTTATTGTTGAAAGTAACTTAGAATGCTCATATTTCTCTGCCTGAATTGTAAATACAGATAATATTCACTAATTGTGTACATCGTATCCTTCTTCACCTAGCTTCTTTTACATGTTGAAACTTGTATCTACCTTCTAATTATCTCTTTGCTTTTTTTTTTAACCATAGGGGTAGATAGATATTCATGCCTTAGGGCTCCTTATAAAGAGGCTCACACATCGTAGTACACACATATCTACTGAAGGCCTTACATTTACTCATCATAAGCATCATGCAAAATCGAGTTCCTCTGACTCAACTCTTCCACAGCCACATTCAATCTCTTACCAACTATCTTTCTGGATATAGATGTCGTTGTATAACGAATAAAATAGAATTTAGGAATTTGAATTTCTTACAACTGAGCTCTACCACACGATCTAGAGTAAGAAGAAAGAGTGACAATCCTAAATGCCCTGTAGCCTCCTGCTTATAAGTGTAGTGCACAACACACCCATAAACAAGACTCTACTAGACACGACTTATAGACTCCCTAGGACAGAACTGCTCTGATACCATTTTTGTCACGACCCAAACCGATAGGCCACGACGGGCACCCGGTACCTTACTCAACCGAATACCAACGTAACGTATCTTTCGTACCATACTATCATAGGCAATTGAGCCGGAGAGGCTATCGTGAGATAAGTAGAATAAAACATGAGGAAATACTCAATATAAGGTGACCCAACTTGATATACCGATTTATACAAATGACATACTGGCCTATAAGGCCATACCAGTGTCCGTATACATGACATATATCTACAAGCCTCTAAGAGTACATAAATATCATAAAGGTAGGGACAGAGCCCCACCATACCAAACAATACATATTCAAATCATACTGACCAAATAGGCAACTCCGGAGCAAGTGGAGTGCACAAACACCTTCTGATGAGTTGATAGCCTACTACGAGAACTCTCAACTTGTCTATCGGGATATGTGGGCATGAAACTCAGCATCCCCAGGCAAAAAGGACGTCAGTACAAATAAAGTACCGAGTATGTAAGGCATGAGAGTAGTATATAAAAGACATGAAAGAAGCATGGAGTAAAGAAGTCAACCTATAATTCTGAATAGCTCTGTGAATCATGAAAATTTATAACGTCATGCATGTGCATATAATTGTCATACCATGTATAGGTATATGCGTACATAACATCATCAAACTTCTGAGGGCATCCCATCATATCATCTCATCCACTGTGGGCAAAATCATCAACGTATACCAGCTGATCAGGTGGTGGTGCGTATGTAACGCCGTAACCTTTTCCCATATCCCATATACATATAATATACGCGTATATAACGCCTTCTGGTCATGGGTCAATGTACATGTATAAATGTATGAAATGCATAAGAAATACGTTAATAAGATTCTCGAATATCATAAAATCAATATGCCTTTCGGACAAACTTTATCAAATACGTATTTTTCTGAGACCCATGAATAGAGGATATAATAATAATTTACATGGGGAATCAAGAATATAGACACCCCTAGTATTTTTATGAATAGAGTCATTTATGAAAGTTGTGTATTTTGCTCGTTTCTTTTGTATCATTTGGATCATGCCAAAAAGAAAGAAGGGATAACCTTAACATACCTTAACTTCATTGAGTCATTAATACCTTCCAAGCAATTCTTCAAACAACTCAACTCAATCTACCATAGCATAAGAAGATTTAAAATCAGTGTTGAGTAAAGGCTAAGTCCGCAACTTAAACTAGTAGCTTGTTTACGTAAATTTGGGCAGCATCTCCCCTGTAACTAGGCCCTCCTCCAATATCATATACCAACAACAACAAGAGCACAACAATAACAACATGTAAGCATAATTTTTCAACCTTATCTCCATCACAATATACTTCAAAACAACCCACACACCCTAATCACTTCATACATAAAATGACAACCAAAGTAGTGTCAAACAACTTTAAAAATGTAACGACGAATGACCAGCCCACCGTTCCTTCATTATGTGGTGTTTCTCCATACAATTTGTCCTCAAAAACTCCATTAAACAGTACAAAAAATATACAGCCCAAAGGCAACACGAAACAGTCCACAAAATAGTCCACTATAAGTTAAATAACTCGAACTCACGGCTTCCGATCACCGTCCCATGAGTTCTAACTATTAGGAAACGAATTTATCAACATTCCTTGATATTTAAACACTTAAATACAGAAATTAGGAATTTTATTAACTATTAAATACATTCCAAAACTCAAACTACAAGGAAAAAGAGAGGCGATATAGCGATACTTACGTCGTAGGGATCGTTTTAATGTTATCGCTTCTTGATTTCGTGCCCGGGATGATAGTCTTGTTTGAAGATCTTGTAGAGAGCTTAAGAGTAAGGTTAGGGGTGTTATTTGGGCGAGATCACTGTAAAGATGGAGAAAGAGACGAAATGGGATGTAAAAATTCCATTTATTTAAAAGTTTAAAAGGTGCTACTTGGCACCCTATGATTGGCCCTTCTTCCAACGCTTATAACTTTTTATCCGGGTATCGTATGAATGAATGGTTAAGAGCATTGGAAACTACATTCCAAGACCTTCAAATTGGTATATAATATATCCCCAAAAGATCTCATATATCACACGAAATATATTTCTCAAAAAGCTCTGTTACAAGGCAAATCCTTAGTCGGTTTTTTCGCAACTTTAATCCGATTTTTTCCAAACTTCATATTTTCTATCCAAACATCATATATAGCCATATTATGACTTTAAAATCATTTAAATAATGATTAACAAGTCTCATATTCATTACGTCACCTTGAGACGCACATGGTGTAGCAGTAAATCAACGCGTACCTAGTAAGTATCTCGCCTAACCTCGAAGAAGTAGTGACGAGGGGTCGACTCCGACACTTACTAAGGGCCAACAATATGATAATATGAAATTCTAATTAAATAAGATATATATAACAATAAAACTCAGAACAAGAAATAACTGAACAAGTCTTTACTATATTCAAGAGCTTAAACCACTTCCTTCCTTTAAAACATATGATCACACCAAACAATGAATTTATACCAATTAAAAAAAGGACTTCCAGTTCTATTATCACACAAAAATACCACCGAAGACGTTCGGCCCAATCCAACATAAATGTAAATTGTGCACTGTCGAGGGTCGAACGGCACGAACCATAAATGCATCTATTAACCTGCCGAGATGAACGACCCGCTCCCATGAGAGTAGTAGAAAGAAATACACCGCTCGCGGATCATACTTGCGACGCGGTCAAATATAAATTATCAATAAATCATAACTCTTTCTTTATTCTTTTCAAAATAAAGATAATTCAACTTGAAGCTTTTAAATCCTTGACTTAGTTCCATTTGATATAATTAACAAATATAATCAAATAGCAGTGTCCACAAAGCATGGTGTAAACCTAAAACTACCCGGACATAAACAGGAATAGTAGCTACGTACGGACTCTCGTCACTTAGTGCGTACGTAGCTCCCACAAATAATAACACATATTAATTAAGTTCACCTATGGGATAAATTCCCTCTTACAAGGTTAGAAAAGAGACTTACCTCGCTCCGAAATTCCATCACCGGCTCTTAAGCCCTTCCAATAACTCAAACCGATGCCCAACGCTCTAAAACTAGTCAATAAACGTGCAAATCCATAAATATACACTCTAATACTTATTATAATATAATTTATAACAATTCCTAACTCCGCTTGAAAAGTCGATAAAAATCACCCTCGAGCCCCGTGCCCGAATTCTGAAATTTTTTGAATATAAACTTTACTTGTAGCACTACGAACTCAAATATATAATTTATTCTCAATTTCATGCCCAAATTCGTGATCAAAATCCAAGAATACCAATTTCTAGGTTTTTCTTCAAAATTCCAAATTTCTACAAATTTTCATGCTTGAATCCATGTAAAAACCATGTATTTAACTCAAAATGTGAAGAAATCACTTACCCCATTATAGTTGATGAAGATGGCACTCCAAAGTGCTCCAAAATCGGCTCTCATGGACAAAATGAAGTAAAAATAAGCCAAAACCTCATTTTATAAAACCTCATTGCCCAGCGACTTTCGCACATGCGGTGCTTTGGGCCGCATCTGAGGTCCCACACCTGCGGCAAATGCCTCGCATGTGCGCCTTTCCCTCACCTGGCAGAGCTCCTCATCTGCGGACAAGAGGGCCGCTACTGCGAGCCTAGCTGCACCTGCGACCATGTCTCTCGCACCTGCACTCACGCAGGTACACCCAATCTTCCGCATCTGCGGATTCTGAGCTGCCCTCTATTTTTCGCTTCTGCGGCTCGTGGCTCGCACCTACGGCCCTTTTAACGCAGGTGCGATTGCACCAGGTATCAGCTGCCTCAGTATTTTTCTTAGTCCAAAAATCGATCCGTTAAGCATCCGAAACTCACCCGAGGCCCCTAGGACCCCGTCCAATCACACCAACCAGTCCAATAACATAACACGGACCTGCTCGAGGCCTCAAATCACATCAAACAACATCGAAATCACGAATCACCCTCCAATTCAAACTTAATAAACTTTTGAACTTCCAACTTCTACATTCGATGCTGAGACCTATCAAATCACGTCCTATTGACCTCAAATTTTGCACACAAGTCACATTCGACATTACGGACCTACTCCAACTCCTGGAATTGGAATCCGACCCCGATACCAAAAAGTCCACTTCCGGTCAAACTTTTGAAAAACCTTCAAATTTCTAACTTTCGCCAAATCACCCCAAAATGACCTACGGACCTCCGAATCCACTTCCGGATGCGCTCCTAATTCCAGAATTGCCATACGGAGCTATTCCCAGTCTCGGAATCCCAAGAGGAGATCGATAACATTGAAATGCACTTCAACCCAAATTTATGAAATTCTTTCAAAATGCCAACTTCCACAATAAGCGTCGAAACGCACCCGGTTCATCCAAAACCCGATCCGGACATACGCCCAAGTCCAAAATCATCATACGAACATGTTGGAACCTTCAAATCTCGATTTCGAGGTCGCTACCCCAAATCCAACCTTGGTCAATTCTTCCAACTTAAAGCTTCCGAAATGAGAATTTTCTTTCCAAATCGTCTCTGAACCTTCGAAATTCAATTCTGACCACGCGTACAAGTCATAATACCTGAAGTGAAGCTGCTCATGGACCCAAACCACCGAACGAGCTAGAGCTCCAAAATGATCGATCGGGTCATTACACTTATAGCCGAGACCAGCTCCACTACGCTGACGTTAAAGTTGTATTCGGAAAGCATGTGGTATGAAGAATCTAGAGAACCTGACGTTTCCTTGTCCTGTAACGACCTGTTAGTTCGTCGCGATCAATTCTCCTATCTGTAGCAAATCTATCCGCCGATCGAAAACCTCTACAATGTCCTTCGGCCCGTAAATAGGGCAAAAACCGACCCCTTGAACACCATCGATCTGTGTCAAAATTATCTTTCAATTTTTCTTTATTCTTTTCCCGATTTCGACCCCTGGCCGACGCTGAGAAACTGAGATGATCATCCTCAATCCTTATCTTTGACTCGTATCAATTGTGAACATCCGCCCAAGTTGTTGCTTGGAACTCGAGCAAACTTTCTTTTAATTTCTGGGAAGCATTGGAACTTCTCGGATTCAGACCTTTGGTGAATTCTTCAGCTGCCCATTCTCCCGGTATGACCGGTAACAACATCATTTCCTTCTGGAATACGGTCACAAACTCCTGCAGCAACTCAGATTCTCCTTGTGCAATCCTGAATATGTCGGTCTTTCGGGCCTGTACCTTTCGGGCCTCGGCATGGGCCTTGATGAAAGAGTTTGAGATCATCTCAAAGGAGTCTATTGAGTGCTCGGGAAAAAGCGAATACCATGTTAGTGCTCCCTTCATAAGAGTCTCCCCAAACTTTTTCAGTGAGACTGACTCAATCTCGTGCGGAGCTAAATCGTTTTCCTTCACAACCGTTGTATAGGTGGTGATGTCCTCATGAGGATCTGAAGTCCCATCATACTTTGGCACGTCTGGCATTTTAAATCGCTTCGAGATCAATTCTGGTGCCGTACTTGGTTTGAACGACAATTGTGTGTACTTCTTTGAGTCCGGCCCTTTCAGACTGGTGGTGCACCCGGAATTTGATCCATTTAAGCGTTTATTTTCCTCATAAACCGCATAAGTTCGGTTTTAAAGGGATCATTCTTGTCGTTGTTACTGGATCCGCCACCGTCCCCCCCGATCCTATCGAAGCCGACCACGCCCCCGGAGTGTTGTTGTCGACCCTCTGTGTTGTTTAATTTGCGGGAGCACCGGGAGGAACTGGACCTCATCCATTCACGTTGTTGGAAGCACCTGACAACGCCTGCTTTAATTCCGCCATGATCTGATTTTGCCACGAGAGATGGCCCATACTGGCCCTTTGTTGTTCCCTCATGATCCGTATTGTTTCAACGACGTGCTCATCTTCAGCATCGTCAGGGGTTGCCTCTCAAACATGTCGTGGATATTGCCCGTCATGAACCGACATGGCCTTGTTCCCCTCGTTACGTGTATCACTGATGGAATCTTCGTGCTGAGGCTGATTTCCTTGAGCCTCAACGTTGTGTGTGGTGTTGACACCGTTATCTGCATTCTTAATGATTTTTCCTAAGAATCAAAGAATCAAACAAGTTAGTAAAAGATGCAGGGATCTATTCAATTACACGACTGTCTATGCCCTACGGTGGGCGCCAAACTGTTTACTTGTAAAACGGTATAGTTGACTTTATACGTGGTTTATAGACAAGTGAATCGATTTGATCCAAAAATAATAGATGAATTGGACAAAAATGTAAGACTTAGCCTTGAAATTGAAATAAAACGACAAATATCTTAGTCCCGGGCTCAAAGCTACCGGAGACAATAAAAACAATATAAATAAGCAAGAAAGTAAAATGTTATTGAGCTTTTGATAGAATATAGTGTATGCTTGTCAGAAAATTTGTGTGCCTTACAATGGTTATGAGGATCACTATTTATAGTGGCGTCTAGGGAATGAGGTCCTAAGATCAGGCCCTTCTTTAATGACAATTATGAGGGCCATTAACGAATGTATAACAGTGAGCAATGAATGTTGTATTCTCTATAACGGACCGTGTATTTAATACTATAGAATATTTCTTATTAAATGCTACCAGGTGGTGGGCATTTACTTCGTCTTTATGGATATCATTCCGTCTGATACCAAGCGAGATCATTGTCCTTAGGCCCTTTTGTTTTCGCCTCCACGTGTCACTCCCTCATGCTAACATTAAATATGAACATATTTACCCATACATACGTGGAATTATTTATCTCATCTTTTATATCACAATTTTAATATTGAAATTTATATTAATATTAATTAATATCCACAACCAACCATGGGATAACTATAGTTTTAATTTTATATTGGAATTAATATTTTTATCCCGGTAACCAAACGACTCACGTTAGAACATCTAAAATTGTACTTGGGGTACATTTTTACTTGTCATAGTTTTCTTTTTTTCACCTTCTATTTTGTCCTTTTAGTTTTACTGTGGGTGGAACCTTCTCTTTTATCCACATCCCAGTGGGTACGCCCCCTGACCACCCCCTACACTTACCTACCCCACAACACCCACCCCTATACCTTTATATATTCCACACTCTGCAAAGCAAAAACCTCTCCAAATTCCCCCTTAAGAGGCTTTCAAATCGTACTGCGAATAATGCCTCGAGCATCTAAGAGAAAGTCCGACTCACCCAAATCCACTTCTGCTAAATCTTCACGCACTGAGTCTGTCAACTCTGGTAAATTCTTTTTCCCCCTTTCTCTATGTAACATATCTTATCTATGTGATCAGTAGTTACTGTTCATTATAAGTGTTTTTGGGTTTATTTGCTTACTGATGGAAGCTCTTTCTTTTTGGGGGGGGGGGGGGGGAGCTTTTGAATTTCAAAATTTGTTTAATGTGTTGGATTTATCTTGTTTCTTGGTACTTGAATGGGTATTTGGGGATTTGGGTCCCAAGAAAAATAAAAGAATGAACACTTTTATTGTTGCATCAATGTCAATTGGGTATCTACTGGCCCCAGGGATTAGTTCAAGTGGCAAAGGTTGAGGGACTTGTAACTTAGGTCATATGTTTAGAGTCCTACAAGTCCGGTATTTAAGTGGAGAAGGCTAGAGGAGGGGGCGATTGTTCCTGAGTTTCCAAGGCTATGGTTGGTCCTATGGATTGGCCCCAAGTGGGTTTCTCGGACTTAAAAAAAAGAATATCAATTGGGTATCTACCTGTATTGGAGAGGGATATAGAGGATTCCTATTACCGACCAAAGTAGTTTGAATATTAACATTTGCTTAATAAGATGGACATTATTATTATTATTTTTCTTTCTTTTTAAAAAAATGTGTATTGGGGAAGTAAATACTTACCCACACCAAGTTTAACTGAGAATGTATATCACTTAAACATGATTAAGTGATAAATGTGTGTGAAAGGCACATGTCTACTTACATTTATTGGTTTGGTGTAAACACCAGGTGCGGGTAAGTTTTTAGCATTATGGGGATTGGGTCCCAAGAAACAGCTTAACTAAATATTTCTGTCTTGCATTTACATCAAGTGAGTGTTTGTGGACATTGGAATGAGATGGGCCCGAATGGGGCATAACGTTTATAAAAGGATTCATAGAGCTGACTCCAACTAATTTGGATCAAATGAATGGATATAGAGGATTCATAGATCTGACTCTAGTTTGGATTGAATGAATGTATATAGAGGATTCATAGGGCCGTTCCTAACCAATTTGGAATATGAGTCTTAGTTGAATGGTTGATCTGTATTAAGGGGATGTTGAAACTTTTGCTAATCTAAGAAATATTCGTGCATGTATATTACAATAACAACAACCCAGTATAATCCCACTAGTGGGGTCTGGGGAGGGTATTGTGTACGCAGACCTTACCTCTACCATGGGGTAGAGAGGCTGTTTCCGATAGACCCTCGGTTCCCTCTCTCCAAGAACTACCCACCTTGCTCTTGGGGTGACTTGAACTCACAACCTCTTGGTTGGAAGTGGAGGGTGCTTACTACTAGAGCAACCCACTCTTGTCATTCATGCATGTATATTGTGATCGTAATATCTGAAGGAAGCGTAAGATTCAACCTGCATTGCTTTTCTTAAACCCTAGTTTGAATAAATCTTGAAATTAGGTAAATTAAAATGCACGAGGACACAATGCAGGTCAATACTCTATTTTTTTTGAGTTTCTGTAGCTTGTTTGAGGTTAATGGTATCCAAATACACCCTTACAGAACACTAGATATGGCACTTGAGTCTAGGTTCTGGTCTTCACATGGGATTGCTGTAAGAAGCTACTGGACTATAAGTAAACTGCCTTTTGTAAACTAAGGCATGGAAAGTTGATTTACTTACTGTGAGTCGTTCTATACATTGTTTCCTGGTAATTGTTCTTGCTCTATATTTGAAGTGAGATTTATCATGCTTCAGTAGTCTCAAATTCTTTCGTTATGTATAAACATGTTGAGTATGTAACTTCTGGATGTCCCACCTTACAGTTTGGTCCCTGTTTATTTCATTTCTGTTTGGAATAAGCATAAAATTGTTTTCTGTCTTAATTTCCAAGTTCTGGTCCAAATTCTGCTCATTTTTTAAATAAAATTTTGTTAACAATGTCGAAGACCATGAATGTTGTATTATGTGTTGATTCAACAAGTTCTCTTTCCATGAAAGAAATTTTCTCTAGCTAGATGTTTGTAATTTTTGTTTAATTTTTATTCTCGTCTTTCTTAGTATGGTCAATGTGTTACAATTATATTGTTCTTTGCCTTCACTTGTAGTTTCCTGACCATTTCATTGTTTTATTCAGCTTCAGGCAAGACTTCGAAGTTCGGAATATCTGTTGATAATCTTTTTCAGAAGTATGCCAATAAGTTGCTAGGCATGATCGAGTGAGTTCCTTTGTTTCAATTGATAATCTATTGTTCGTATGTTTCTTTCCGTGGACTTTGTGATTTAAGGGTTATATATATATAGCAATTCTACAAATTATTTTCCCAAGCTTTTCTACTTTAAAACTAATTTCACCTTTTGCTAATTGTTTGATCCATGATTTACCTAGCCGAACAACGGATACATGATAATCTACAGCCCCTTAAGTACTTAGCTTTGACGGAAGCAACAGCTGAAAATTACGTCATTCTTAGGATTTTTTTGGAAGTCGATTGATTTGATTCCCAATTTTGTGAAACCAAGATTACCTAAAATAAATGTTCTTGATTAGCAACATTACTATGGTCCTGCTGAGACCAAATAGTTGTTGGTCCAGTCATCTAGGCATTAGCTGATAGTCAAAAGAATATCAGAATTACCTCTTATCTAGTATTTCTTTCTTTAATCCTAGCATTTAACTGAGATATGATAAATTTATGAATGAAGTTTTAACAATTGATTGCAATTATGGTATCAGAGGTAGATTGTGCCATCACTATCTTTTAGTTAACATTTGAAACTTACCTAGCTTTGCATATGCGGGTTGACAAGAGGCGTAAAGAATGTTGGAATCTTCATTGAGTTTCTATATATTTTGTTTCACAGTCCAGAGGGGATTGAGGCACTATGCTCAGATCTAGGAGTGGATCATACTAATGTCAGAATTTTGATGCTCGCTTGGTAAGCCATCTGCTGCCAATATGTGCTCTGTGATCAGTCGTTATTAAAGGAAATGTTGTGTTTCTGTAATACATGACTGACCATTCACATGGATCAGGAAAATGAAAGCCGAAAAGCAGGGATATTTTACTCAGGTAAGTTACTGCTCTTTATTTGTTCAGCTTTCTTTTGACTATAAACCATTTCAATGTGTTTTATTTTTGTGATGTATTCATACGGATGCTGTATCATTGGAATTGTCTGGCATTTGGTTCTTTTGTGATTGCCTATATTTTGTTTGTTCTTTCTGTTGATTCAACTAAATTCTCATCTGAGTTGGTTTTGGCATTTTGCTTTTAATCCTTGATATGCTCTTGGTGCATTCTTCCTTGGTGACTAATCTAGTTCTCTCTACGTGTCGGGGATCTCTTTTCCAATTGTCAGGATGAATGGCGAAGAGGGTTAAAAGATCTCGGGGTTGATACTATTAACAAATTGAAAAAAGCGCTGCCAAAATTGGAAGCAGAGGTATGTTATTGCCAGCTCTCTTTAGTAACTTAGCTGGGCTGATTTCAAGATTCGTAATGGTGACCTTGGTTCATTTGCATATTCAGGTCATGATGCCTGAAAATTTTGAGGATTTTTATTGCTACGCTTTTCTTTACTGCCTTACCGGTAAAACTTCTCTTTGAGAGGCAATTTTGTAGCCTAGTAGATTTCATATTTTATTTGACGTTTATGGTGCATAACTCTTGATTTAGCTAATCCACTACTAACATGTGCCTGGTTTGTCTTTCTCAGAGGATAAGCAGAAGTGTGTGGACATTGAGAGCATTTGTCTACTGATTGATCTTGTTCTGGGGTCCCAATTCCGGAGTCAGGTCGACTCATTTACTGAGTTTCTCAAGGTAAGTACTCACCTTTGTAAATTGTATAGTGTATGTCAATAGATAATGAAATGTGCCTAGGTTCAGAGGCTTAACTCTTCATATAATTGCCTGAAGGATCCTACAGTTTAGGCTTTTATATTGTTATGAAAATGATGTTAGTCTTTAATTTTCATTAATTTATTTGAAAGCACTGATTCTCTGTATTTTCCGTGATACTAGAATCAGACTGATTATAAAGTTATCAACATGGATCAATGGACGAATTTTCTTCGATTTTGCCAAGAGGTAAACTATTTTTGCTGTATAGTTCCTTCTAGCTTACTTGATGCTCTAGTTGTTTTCTTCTGCGGCAACTCATAAAAATGCCACTTAAGCCTGTAGTTTTCCAACGAGTGTGCGCGCGCGTGTGTGTGTTGTGTGTGTTTTATATGGTAAAAAGATACTCCAAGTCTTCCTCTCGGTTCCTAGTTCATTTTTCCCAGTTTCTCCTTCCTTTTTGTCAGTATTCATTATGACATTCTTCTTCCAGTTTTGCACTTGTGATTCATCAAATTGTAGTTTATGTTTCACCAGAAATGGAATTTGATTTGCCCGCCAATGACCTAAGGCACTGTGTAAACACCAATCTCAAACTCTGTAATTCAGGGTGATATGATTAGAGGAGGGAGACCAAATTCCAACTTTGGCCAAACTTTGAGGACCACACAAGTAATTTTATTCAAATGCTAATTTAACGGAAATAAAGATTTCATTTAACTTTCTGGCATCCTTGTTTTGTTTCTATCAACTATTTTTTGCACTATGATCAGACGCATATGGGAGCACCTGTAGATGTATCTAGTTAATTTCCGTTATTTGTTCTTTGAGAAACACTAATCGGCTTTTCAAGTACTATTTGATTTTTTTCATGAATTGAATTGCTGGTCATTCTTTTGGTGGGCGTCGTCATCACTTTTTTGCAGATTAGCTTTCCAGACCTTAAAAACTATGATACAGATCAAGCATGGCCTGTGATTTTGGATAATTTTGTAGACTGGATGAAAGAAAAGCAAAGCTGACCTCCGCATGAAAGCGAGTTCCTTCTGAAATGCTAACAGGACCAGGTTTGCCCCATACTAATTTCAACAAACGAACAATGTGAAAAAACTAAGGTGTGCATCTTTTCCCTCATAGTGGTCGAAGAGTATGCGCCATTTTTGCTTGCACGATTCATGGAAGCTGCAAGAGCTGATATACTGCATGTCTGATGATGGTTTGACACATTTGTTTCAAGGGGGATATACCAAGTTTTTGATTTTTTGCTTTCTTCTTCTTTTGAGTTACAATCAAAATGTATGCTACATCTTTTTTTTATTTTTTATTATTAATTGATTTTGAAATTTCAACAATTTACAAAGTGATGGGCATCATTCGATCTCCGGATGGCAATCATACATGTGAATGGAGTGAAAACAGCTTCTTAAGTGAAACTGAATGTGTGGTTTATCTGTTTTTCTTTTTCTTCTGAGACAAGATCTTCCAATGTGTCAGCCTCCGGTCGTTATTATAGTGATAAGAGCGTACCACGTGATGTGTGGTTTAAGGGCAGAGTTACAGGTTTGATTCTAACTACCGTAGACAAAACCTTGTATTTAAGTGAAGAATGGTAGAGAGGCGGGTTCCATTATTCAGTGAGAGTTTCGTAGAATGGCCAGGATCATAAGAGTCAACCACATTCCCACAAAACAAATTGAAACATATTAACCAAATGAGAGCCTTCACCACCTTAACCATGCCAATTGCCACAATCATATAATACAACCCACCAACCAAAAAAATCAACCACTAAAGACTCAACTTCATCCCTCAAACTCCACCACCACAACCCACCAAAACTCATAGCTATAGCCACCTTCTTAACCCACGTCTTATCCTCTTCTGCAATGATGCCAAAATTTACCATATTATTTCGCCACTGGCTTCACCACTTTAATTTCTTGGACCAAAACAACATCGTCTCATGCAACCCTAAAAAGAATATAACCCTAGTCAAGTACCATATTCTCTCGTGACGATTATAATTGCCAGAGCCATTTATTCAACAGCTAGGCTACCTCATATGCCTATAAAGGCGCATATTTGAAACATGCAAAGAAAAATAAACACGATAAAAAGATGAGGTATAGAAGTGCACTGGTCTGAGGATTGCTTAATCAAAAATATGGTTCGACCTGTGAAGCTGTGGATGAGAGCCAGGAGCGGATGCAACATGAAGGTACCGGGTTCGTTTGAACTCAATACTTATCAGAGTATTCAACGAAGAGTACATTGATAAGAAGAACATTGGGCTATGTGTTAAGTGGCAACGAGGTATCGAGCAACTAAAAGCCTGACAAGGACGATAAAAGAGAGGGAGGATAAGGCTGAGGTTGATAATGTTCAGGCATAGAAATAACACTTCTAAATTTAAAGTGTTTGGCCAAGCTTTTAGAAGAAAAAAAACTACTTCCGAGGAGTAGCAGAAAAAAATAGCTTCTTCCGGAAGCACTCTTTTTATAAGCACTTTTGAGAAAAATACACTTAGAAGCACTTTTTAAAAACTTGGCCAAACACTAATTGTTGCTTAGAAGTACTTTTTAAATTAATTAGTTAAATACAAACTGTTTCTCACCAAAAATACTTTTGAAAAAAAATACTTCTAAAAAAAAATAATTTTTCTAACTTGGCCAAACGGGCTATACGCTAGTTTGAATATCGAGATTCATTTAACAAGATGGAATTTATCTTGTTTCTTGAATGTCTATTTGAGGATTGGGTCCCAAGAAACAGATTAAAATAATATTTTCATCTTGCAATTTTATCAAGTGAGTATTTATTGATATTGGAATGAAATGAGCCCGTATGGGGCGGAACAGATACAGAGGTTTCATAAGGCTGATTCCAACTACTTTAGATTGAGTGAATGAAGATAGAGAATTCATATAGCTGACTAGAGTCGGTTTGAAATTTAAGTCCTAATTGAAAATTGAATTTTATAAAGGGGGTGTTGAAACTTATGCTCATCTTAGAAATGAACGTGCGCCATTTATATATTGTTATTGTAATTTCTGGAGGCATAAAAATATTCAACCTGCATTGTTTTTCTTAACCCCTAGTTTGAATAAATGTTGAAATTAGGTGAATTGAAATGTCCGACGACCCAATACAAATCAGTAAGAGCGCAACTTGTGATGTGTTGGTTAGACACACATCATGGATTTGAAACCTATCACATACAAAAAAATATATAATATTTAAATGAAGAATGGTAGTGGTCGGACCCATTATTCATAGAGTTTCAAACCGTATCCGTCAGCAGGGGCGGAGATAGAATGCGCGATACGGGTTTGGCTGAACCCAATAATTTTGGTCCAAACTCTGTATTTGTCTTAAGAATTTCATTAAATATGTTTAAATTATTAATTTATAGCCCAGTAACTTAAACATACTACAATCTCGAACCCATAAACTTCAAATCATGGTTTCGCCTCTGTCTGTAAGTGCTCGAGGATGGACCCATAAAAATGTAATAATGATTAAAAAAAAAAAAAGTTACGAAAGACTATTTTATACTTGATCATCAAAGGATATATCAGGATACAAATAAGTTGCCAGGCATGATAGAGTAAGTTCTTTTTAGTTCAACTGATAATATATTGTTCGTATGTTTCTTATCATGGACTTTGTGATTTAAGGGCTATATATATAGAAATTTTACAAGTTATTTTCCCAAGTTTTTCTTCTTTAACAGACTAGTTTTTACTTATTTACCTAGCCGTGATTTAAAAGCGAGTGACTCCAAAAGTGAATACGAGCACACAAACTCCTACCTTGTGTGAGATAGAGCGATTGTTTTCAATAGATCTTCGGATCAAGAAAAACGTTTTCAAAAATAAATATAAAAAATAGTAAAACAAGGCTATTATAAAAATACTGAAGAAAAGAAAGATATTAATAGAAAAAAATAGTACAAATATCAAAGTAAAAAAATAACAATAATAATAAAGTTGAAGAATAAGATAATACTATAATAATAATAACAATATTAATATGGAGAAAGGATATATTAGTATTAAAAAGCTCCCAAATGCTACCATTCTATAATTGATCATCAAAGGATACATTAGATTATATGCTAATTATTTAATTAGGCCTCATAAAGAATTACATAATTTTAACGTAATAAGAAAAGAAAAATATTTATTAATTAAGGGAGATATTAATTAATTGGGAGGGCATGGCTTTTCACAATAACATTGGCCTTTGTGGCTAAAGCTAGTACACTGTCCGAATACGAAACCCTCTTTTTTGCAGGCATCCGTACATTTTCCAGCGTCTACCTTCTCTGTACATGGTCCCTTGTATGTTTTGCTAAATCCAATACAAACCTTTGCCTCTGTCATAACCAAAAAAAAAAGATTAAAATGAAATAAATAATACAACAAAATATTCTTCCTTGTGTTTTTCTTTTTACTTTTTCAAACTTCCTTTTGTGAAACTAATATACTCACGGGTGGAGTATGGAAACGGTAGAGTGTATGTATATCCTACCCCTACCTTGATAGAATAGAGATATTATTTCTGATAGACTCTCGACTCAAGAAATTTTTTTAAAGAAAAAAAGCAATAGCAGCAAGCAATAATAACAGTACGATAATAGATTAACCGAAGCGAAAGAAACATGAATAGGAATACGAATAATAAACAGAAATAACATGTAATAAAAGAAAACTAAGCATAAGAAAATACAAAAGTAATACTAATACTGCTGGTATTGTGAAATTAATATAACGCATCAAAATTCGGGAAGCTGCAATAAGTCTACGATTAGGTAAATAAGGTCATAGCACGAAGAATTGTACAATTGGAGGGCGGTCTGGGATCGATTCCTCCCTTAATGTCTTCTGGGTTGAGCCTGTCACACGGGACTTGCCTAGTGGTGTGGTTTGCAGGCTATTACACAGGGGGAGGTTTACCCAGTGCGCACAAAGTGCTCACTGCATAATGCTCACTCGAAGGGCAGAGACTATGGCACAGATCGTAGCGGCTGCGAATTTCACCTCTTACCAAAAACAAAATGTAACAAGTAAAGAGATGGTACCTGCATTGCCCATGAAAAACAACACAAGGAGAAATAGAACTTTAAACAAAGGCGAAGATTTTTCCATACTTTTTGTTTTTCTTAAAAATGGAATTTTGATAATGAAAGGATGAAGCATTTGGATAGCTTATATAGAGTTAATTATTCATTGCTATTTAATAAGGTTGCATTTCTTTAATAATTATCTGGATTTTCTTACTATTTCATTTTGATTCATCCCTTTAATTTTTTGATATTTTTAGAGTACTATTTTAATGAGGTTTCATCTTTTTAATAATTATCTTGATTTTGTTACTATTTTAATGAGGTTTCACCCTTTAATTTTATGACATTGTTAGAATAATATTTAACGAGGTTTCATTTTTATAATGATTATCTTGATTTTCTTACCTTTTTAATGAGGTTTTATCCTTTTAATTTTCTGATATTGTTAGAATAATATTTAACGAGGTTCCATCCTTTTAACAATTATCTGGATTTTGTTACTATTTAATGAGGTTTCATACCTTTAATTTTCTGATATTGTTAGAATACTATTTAACGAGGTTCCATACCTTTAATTTTTTCGATATTGTTAGATTACTATTTGTAACAACCTGACCGGTCGTTTTGAGAGTAGTAGTCCCGAACCCCTATTTATTGCTCCCTCCACTTCATTTAGTGGTTATGTAACTTGCCGGGAGGATTTATTTTTGGTTTCGGAGTAAAACGGGATACACAGTCCCTAAAATGAAAGTTTAAGTCATAGGAATTGACCGTAATTCGAACTGTGTTAAGAAGATCCTGGAATAAAATTTTGACGGTTCCTATAGCTCCGTAGGGTGATTTTGGTCTTAGGAGCGTGTTCTGATGTTGAATTGGAAGTCCGTAGGTCATTTTAGCGTCAATTGGCGAAAGTTGAAAAATAGGATGATTTTTGGAAAGTTTGACAGGGAGTGAACTTTTTGATATCGAGGTTGGATTCTGATTTCGGAAGTTGGAGTAGGTTTGTAATGTCAATCATGACTTGTGTACAAAATTTGAGGTCAATTGGACTTGATTTGATAGGTTTCGACGTCGGATGTAGAAGTTTGAAGTTCTAAAGTTCATTAGGCTTGAATCGATGCACAATTCGTATTTTTAGCGGTGTTTGATGTGATTTAAAGGCTCGACTAAATCCATATGATGTTTTAGGACTGATTGATATGTTTGGTTGAGGTCCTGGGGACCTCGCATGAGTTTCGGATGATTAACGGATCATTTTTGGACTATAAAGATTTTCTAGTGTTGGGCTGGTTCTGGTATAATCGCACCTGCGCAAGGTTGACTGCAGGTGCGAGCCCGCAGAAGTGAGCAATGGAACGCATGTGCGGGGCTAGGGGAAATGGCCAGTGGTCGCATGTGCGGTGTGAGGGCCGCAGAAGCGGAGTCGCTTCTGCGGAAGGTCTTCGCTTATGCGGAAGGTCGATCGCAAAAGCGGACTAGTGCTTGGGGAGGCCTGTCCGTAGAAGCGGACGTATAGGCGCAGATGCGCACCCGCAGAAGCGGAAGTGCCGCTGGTGCGGAAGAGTCGACCCCCAGGAGTGAGAGAACCGCAAATGCGGGTATGTTGTCGCTTCTGCGACGTCGCAGATGCGGCTAAGTGTCCGTAAAAGCGGAAATGCTGGACAGAACACTTAAATACAAGGTCTCGCGATTTTTGCTCATTTTAAACATTTTGAGCTCGGTTTGGCGATTTCTTGAGAGCATTTTCAAGGGATTTCTTGAGATAAGTCCCTTGTACTTATTTTTGATCAATAATCTTGCTTCCCCGTTTATTTTTCCACCTAGTTAGTGTGTATTTAAGGTAGAATTTGGGAGTTTGAGGCTAGGGATTTGGAGAGTTTGATTTGAGGATTTAAGGGTCGAGTTGATGTCGGATATTGGTAATTATGGTATGGTTGGACTCGTGGTCGAATGGGTGTTCGTAATTTGTGACTTTCACCCGATTCCGTGATGTGGGCGCGGGTTGACTTTTTGGTGCGGTTTTTTCGATTCGTTGCTAAAGTCATAAATTTATGATTTAAATTAGTTCCTTGTAGTTTTATTCATGAGATGTAATTGCTTTTGATTAGATTTGGGCCATTCAGAGTCGGAAAATCAAGAGAAATGCATCCTTCTCGATTGATTGAGCGAGATTTGAGGTAAGTGACTTGTTTAATCTTGTGTGGGTGAAATTCTATTAGGATTTGGTATTGTTGTAACAATTTGTGATATGTGAGCGCCGTGTACGCGAGGTGACGAGTGCGTACACGGGCTGATTATGGAAAAATTTGGTTCTTGCTGATTTGTCATCTTTTGAATTTCCTTAACTGAGTTGTCTTCTTTTAAAATACATTAACTGAGTTGCCTTAGCATATATAGTGATCATGTTTAGCATAGTATCGCATGTCCACGTGCCTTATCTCTTACTTGCAATTTGTGCTACATGTTTAGTTGAATTACCTGCTTACCTTGATTTGAATTAAATCTTTAACAATAAGATTCTTGCTGAAAAATTTGTGTTTCCTTCGATTACCTGATATTTACTTTGGGACTACGAGGTGGTTACTCGGGAGATCCCCCTGTACTGCATATTTACTTTGGGAGTACGAAGCGGTTACTCGGGAGATCCCCCTGTACTGCATATTTACTTTTGGACTACGAAGCGTTTACTCAGTAGAGGCGTTTACTCTGGAGATCCCCCATGTACTGCATATTTACTTTGGGACTATGAGGCGTTTACTCGGGAGATCCCCCTGTCTTGCATATTTACTTTGGGACTACGAGGCGGTAACTCGGGAGATCCCCCCCTGTCTTGCATATTTACATTTGGGACTACGAGACGGTACCTCAGGAGTGCCCCTTACTATCCTTACTATGTTGTTTTTCCTTATTTTCTTTAGACTCTGATGTATAGAGACGCCTAGTATTTGCTCTTAGAAGCTTGTGACTTGTTTCCACCGGGTTTTGGGAGTTGTAAATATGAATTTGCAATTTTATATTTATTTCACGTGTTGAGAATTGGGCTTCAGTTTTATATTATGATATTCTGCAAATTATTAGGATTACCTAATATTAGAGATTAGGTGCCATCACGACATCTTACAGAGGGTGAATTGGGGCCGTGACACTATTTTAACGAGGTTTCATCTATTTAGTTATCTGCATATTCTCTTTAATTTGGATGGATCAATTTCATTTCA
This sequence comes from Nicotiana tabacum, assembly GCF_000715075.1. NCBI lineage: Eukaryota > Viridiplantae > Streptophyta > Magnoliopsida > Solanales > Solanaceae > Nicotiana > Nicotiana tabacum. The sequence goes on along the minus strand of NC_134097.1, from coordinate 11,101,450 downwards.
CTTTCTTTTGGGGTTACAATCTGGTTTCTTCTGTTTTTCACTTTTTTCTTTTGGGATATTTGCACAAATAAACAGCCAAACAACACATTGCACCTATGTAGCTATATTTTTATGTTTATAGCCTCATAGCCAATTTAACTTTTTCTTTTTTCTTTTTTTCGCACCAATATTTATAATATCTGTTTTAATTTGTGTGAACTTATTTTTTTTAGTCCGTGTAAAAAAGAATGACCTCTTTCTATATTTGAAAATAATTTATCTTTATGCAATGATTTATAGCCACATAAAATATATGTGTCTTTTTTTACAGCACAGGTTCAAAAGTCTCTCTATTCTTAAACTCTGTGCCCGATCAAATATATTCATAAAAATTGAAACGGAGGGAGTATTATACACATGCTATAAATAATCTGTCAACCTTGTATAAAAGTTATAAGAAGTGCTTATATATACATTTATATAATATTATACAAGCTTATACAAAAAATGAATTTATTCTCCTATGAACGCCAACCCACGAAATTTCATCATTGGTCAAAGATATCACTAACAAGAGTGGTTGATAAGAGTGAGTTACTCTATTAGTAAGCACCCTTCACTTCTAACCAAGAGGTTGTGAGTTTGAGTTTCTAAATTTTAAAATAAAATATTGCTTCCAAGGGGAATAGAACCCCCATCTTTTCCAACGAACCCACAACCCTTACCATTGAACCAAGACCCCTTTTGTTACTGGATTCGGCAGTATATATTTATATAAATTTAGTAAATACTTCAATACAAATATAGGGTTCCGGAAAAAGTCACTGGGTTCGCCCGAACCCACACCCACTACTGTAGCTCCGCCTCTGCTCTCTATCCCAGGGTAGGGGTAAAGTCGTACATACTACTCTCCCCCAACCTTACTAGTGAGATTATACTGGATTGTTGTTATTGTTGGTCAAAGATATCACTAAATAGCTCAAATCTTTACCTAATAACTTTAAAATTTAACCACAACTTCAAAATAACATCCCAACAAACATTAGTTAAAAAATTTAACAAATCACAAAACTCATGTGTGAGTTTTCAAGTTTTTAAAAAATATTTTTTTCACTTTAGTTCACCTAACAATATATAAATCTGTAATGATAAACATGAATTCCACTCCCAATCAGTTTCTAAGCATAAAATGCAGGAATCATAATCACAAATTAAGGAATTATTTTGTCTCTTTATCTAATTTAGAAAGGTGAAAACTAAGGATTAATATCAACTGAACTTTAATAAAAGTTAAAGCTTAGATGAACATACACCAATCACACTGAATAAAGCGGCGATGGTGATTAAGTGGCGGCTAAAGTGGGTGAGAAAATTAAGTGGGCGTATGGACATAAGAATCTTAAAATTCCGGAAAATTGTAAAATATTTTTTAAGTAAAAATAATATTTGAAAATTAGAGTTGTGTTTGGATATGAATACAATTTTGGGTTGTTTTTAGATTTTTGTGAATGATCTGGAGTGAATTTTGAAAACAACTTTTTTGAGTTTTTTTAATTTTCGAAAAATTCCAAAATTTATCTTCAAGTGAAAATTGAAAACTTTATGGCCAAATATTGATTTCGAAAAAAGTGATATTTTTTCAAAAATAGTTAAATTTTTTTATGGCCAAACGGGTCCTAATTATGGGCTAAATCGGCTAATGTTTGCCTCCTAAATTTGTTATCTAGAGGTTTTGATTTCGAGTCCCAAATCAAATACCGAGTGGATAAAGAAAAAAAGAACTCTCAAGGAAATCAGGGAACAATGTTTGTTTTCACATAGATTTTAATTTGCAGTAGTAACTTATTTGTTTGTTTCATTTGAGTTAAATTCCTTCTTGCATATAACTATGTTATTGGTTCAACAATGCCCTGTACGTTGTACCAATACCTACCGGCTCGTAATTTATTTTCAATATTTTTATTTTGCTTATTATCTATATATCTATATTTTAAAAAAATTTAACAAAACGGTGTCACGTGATATCACTAAAGCAATGGCTCCACCCCTATTACCTTTTTAATTCTAATTCTAATAAAAGAAAAAAAAAATAGGGGTGGACACACTCCGGCTCAAGTGGTGTACGTCGAAGAGATAAAGGGAGTAAAATGTAATATAAAAAATTCCCAAATACTATTGTATAATTGAACATCAAAGGATACATTAGGTTAATTAGAGGCTAAGTATTTAGTTTAAGCCTCATAAACATTAATAAAAAAGAAAAAGAAAAATTGATTAAGGAAGATGATAATTATAATTAGTCTACTTTGTGAGCCAGATGTATGTTAGAAATGATATTGTAGATCAAAGAACTCAAATTTAGATATTTATGGTGTCTAAATATAATTTGTACAACATTCTTTATGAGATAAAGACATACATTCCCTGGGAAAAGGGACAAAATACTGTAGCACATGTTTCATATCATGTGTGCTAATATCGGTCAATTGGGTTAACATAAGTTCATTCTCCACTTATTGTTGTGTAAGACCCAGAGTTTTTTTGAAAGCTCAAGATTTTATACCCTTAGAGACTCCGATCAGATACTTGAGACTTAGTGTGATGTTAGCAATGTTTTAAAAGGCGAAGGCGTGAGGCGGGGTGTTTTGCTTAATACGGGGCGAGGCGAAAGCCTCGAAACATAGGGCGTAAGCCCCACGGATCTTTAATTTTTTAATTTATGAATGAATAATATAGCATTATAACACAATAAAAATATAAACGATACATTATAAGTTCAAGAAAACTAAAAAGAATTAAAGAAACTCATATGAAATAAAATATTTAGCATGTTTTAGAAGTATAAATAATATAATATTGTTAAAGTTACTATAAAATATAAATTAACTACAAACTCTTTACTTTCAAATAATTAAAATTATAATTTCTTGAAAAATATTATCAAACTGCATATTTGACCCCTTTAAAAGTAAATACTAAATAATTTTATCAACGCTGTAATTTAAAATATTACTCCTTCATGAGTAAATATAAAATAATTTTTAACTAGTAAAATAAGAAATATATGATAATTTTGAGAGACATAGAACTACGACGTGAAGATCTATTAAGTAAAGATATAAATTTTGGTTATCTATTTTTAGAAGAAATATTTAAATGATATTCACATTCATGATGTTCTCAATTAGTAAATATGCAATACTATAGTTTGTTATTTGTGTTATTCACAATTTTTATATTCCTATAGATAAAAAGAACTTTAATCATCCATTTATTAAAGAATTTTGAGAGTCAACAATGCAAATTAGTGAATTCAACACATGATTTGCATAGGAACTGTTGGGCAAGTCTTGATCGTTAGGCGTATTTAGGGCGCACAATCAGACGTTTAGGGGTATAAGCCTCACAGAACTAAGCCCCACACATGAGTCTCAAGGTGTTTTGATAGTGCCCCGCCCGAGACGAGGCTCGAGGGAGTCCCCAAAAAGCCTTTTAAAATACTGGCTTGTAGCCTAAAATAAACCATAGAAGTTTATGTAACCAAAAATTATTGCATTAAAGATAAAAAGAAAACTAAATTGATGTTATTTTGAATAGTGCATGAATTCGAAGAGAGCGGAATTGATATAAAGGATTCAAAATCATCAAAATTTGAATTGAGACATAGTTGATTGATTGATTTATTATTTGAAGACGAAAAGACTAAATTACCTGAATTGCCCATGAAAAACAACACTAGGAGAAACAGAACTTTAAACAAAGGCAAAGAATGTACCATCTTATTTGTTTATCCTCAAAAAAGGGATTTTTTGATAATCAGAAGATGAAACATCAGGTTAGTTTATATAGAGTTAATGATCAATTACTATTTAATGAGGTTTCATCCCTTTAATTATCTTGTTATTATTACTAGTTAATGAGGTTTAATCCCTTTATTTTTGGATATTGTTACTATTTAATGAGGTTTTATCCCTTTAATTATCTGGACATGAATGTGAAAGTAAAAACAAAAGAAATGGATTTTTTTTCGCTCTTAAGCCGAGGTCTCGGGTTTGACTTTCGAGCTTTGAGAATGAATTGAAAAATTACTACCAACCATGATAAAGCAGGCCTAGGATTATCCAAAATCAAATTAGAATAAACTTATGTTTGCAGAATTTTACATCGACGTGTAAAGATCCAAAATCAAATTCGAATAAACTTTTACTTTACATAGAGATATCGATACAATCAGAAGTTTAACATTGTTACATTTACGTAAATATCATAAGAAAATACAAACAGACAATGTAGTTATATTCAAGAAAAATATTTGTACTTTGGCAACCTACCAAAGATAGCATTTCCTATTCTTATTTTCCAATCTTGCTTTAGTTATATATATATATATATATATATATATATCTCATTTTATGTTGTTGCTGGTGAAGAAAGAGTGACTAGTTAATAAAAGATGGCTATTCCTAAAATCTTGTCAACTTTTTTGGTTATTTTTCTTGTAGCTGGTGCTAAATTCCAAGTGTGTTTTGCATCTCGTTATGTTTCAGCTCCTGTTTCAGTGTCTCCTTCGCCCTTGTCTGGTCCACTCCCTGTATTTCCACTGCCTTTCGCTCCCGAGTTTCATATACCATCCTTGCCTCCATTTCCAAGCACTAGTCCACCGTCCACGCCTCTAGCTCCGGGCTTTCCCGTACCATCCGTGCCTGTGATTCCAGGCTTGCCTAGTTCTCCGTCCTCGCCTGTAATTCCAGGTTTCCCTGTACCAATCGTGCCTACATTTCCAGGCTCGCCTAGCTCACCGTCCTCGCCTGTAATTCCAGGTTTTCATGTACCAATCGTGCCTACATTTCCAGGATCGCCTAGTTCACCATCCACGCCCCTAGTTCCGGGCTTCCCAGTACCATCCGTGCCTACAATTCCAGGCTCGTCTAGTTTACCGTCCTCGCCTGTAATTCCAAGCTTCCCTGTACCAATCGTGCCTACATATCCAGGCTCGCCTAGTTCACCGTCCTCGCCTGTAATTCCAGGTTTCCCTGTACCATCAATGCCTCCATTCCCAAGCACTAGTCCACCGTCCCCACTTTTCATTCCAATTTTCCCTGTACCATCCCTGCCTCCATTTCCAGGCACTATTCCACCTTACATGCCTCTAATACCTCCCTCTATTTCACCATCTATGCCTCCGGTTCCAGCTTCCTGTCCACCATCCGCGCCTTCGGTTCCCTACTCTACTCCACCTTCACCATCTATGCCTTCAATTCCCGTCTCTAGTCCACCAATCATGCCTCCAGCTCCAGCTCCTATTCCACTATCCATGCCTCCAGTTCCTGCCCCAGTTCCATATCATGGTATACCTGTTCCCGCACCAGGACCTACGCCTACGCCTTCTGGCATCAAAGGTGCATACTGGCTTTCATGGCTAGCTGAATCAGCTCCTTCATCAAGCATCCCTACTGAATATTTCACCCACATTTTCTATGCGTTTGCTGTGCCTGATAATACATCATTCCAGTTGCTCGTAAGCCAAACTGACGAGCAATCAATGATTAACTTCACGGCTACAATCCATTCTAAGAGCCCTGCAACAAAGACCATGTTGTCGATAGGAGGAGATACAGGTTCTCCGATTCTCCCCAGTATGATGAGTTGCCACGATAATCGCGCTGCATTCATCAAATCAACGATCGATGTAGCCCGAAAGTGTGGCTTTGATGGCCTTGATCTTGATTGGGAATTCCCAACCAAATCAGAAAACATGCACAATCTAGCATTACTATTAAAAGAATGGCGTCTCGCCATCAGCATAGAGTCATTAACTTCCTCTAGACCTCCACTCATCCTATCTGCCGCTCTTTCCTTCTCTCCTGATCCTCTCTTATCAGGTACATTTTATCCTAGAGAAGCTCTAAAAAACTATCTTGATTTCTTGAACCCCATGTGCTACAATTACAAGGGCTCGTGGGATACTTCAGTGACTGGTGCTCCGGCCTTGTTATACGATAAGTCTAGCAATATTAGCACCAGTTATGGAATTTCAGCCTGGAAACAAAATGGGGTTCCTTCAACAAAGCTAGTAATGGGAATTCCCTTATTCGGAAAGACATGGAAATTGAAGGATCCAAATGATCATAGAATTGGAGCTTCTGCAGTAGGAATTGGTCCTGGAACTCAAGGAGAAATGTCATATAATAATATAGTAACATTCAATTCAGAAAACAATGCCACTATAGTATATAATAATGAAACAGTTTCAACATATTCATATGCTGGAACAAATTGGATTGGATATGATGATATTAATTCCATCAAAGCCAAGATTAAGTATGCTAAGACTCAGGGAATTGGTGGTTACTTTTTCTGGGCACTTGGCTATGACAGCAACTGGACTCTTTCTAGAGCAGGTAAAATTCCTAAAGTTCTTCCACTTTTAGACATTCAGTTTAAGTTTTATGCACTTACGGTCTAATTCACAATTAGGACACTTATAAGGTAATTACAGTTAAATCTTTATGGCAAGTAATTAAATGCTAAACTTATAAAAATACCTCCTATAATAGGTTAAATGATACTAACCGATAAAGTTGTCGACATGTGACCAGAAGGTTACGGGTTTGAGCCGTGGAAACAGCCTCTTGCAGAAATGCAGGGTAAGGCTGCGTACAACAGACCCATATGGTCCGGCCCTTCCCCGGACCCCGTGCATAGCGGGAGGTTAGTGCATCGGGTTGTCCCTTTTTTTAATGCTATAAATTCTTTTACGAAATTAAATAAAAAAAGGACAGTCCGGTGTATAAGGCATCCCGCATTCATGCAGGGTCGAGGAAGTCCCCCACCCCAACGGGTGATGTAGACAGCCTACCCTAATGCAAGCATTAGTGACTGCTTCCACAGCTCGAATCCATGACCTATAGGTCACAAGGAGACAACTTTACGAACTTAAATACTTAGACATATATGTCCTCTTTTTCAAATTTATACTACTATTTATAGTATGAACATTTGAAACTGAATTAATGATTGTGTACAATGATTTCAGCTTCTATGGCATGGGATGACGAAATCTGAGATGCAGTTGCGCGTGCAGGATTAGGCATCGATCATTGGATCGTTTATTGAGTTTATTTGATATACCCTTCATTTCTATTTACACTTCACATTTGGATTATTGCTGAGAATTATGGTTTGTATTTGATGCATTTCTGGTTTTCTTTCTGTTTGGAAAATTTAATTTTTCTGTTAGGAATCACAAGCTTTTGCAGGCAGTGGAAGCTGCAATATACTGAAAGTTATGGATCAAAACCAACAGAAAACTGAAATTTCAGAATGTAAATTGTAACAATAGTTGAACTAGAGTACAATTTCTATTAGGACTTATCCATAATATAAGTCCAAAAGTTCTAAGCTAAAGTTTGTATTCTTCTACACTTACAAATTTTATTAGCTGAAGGTACATAGTACAGATGCTACAACATAAACAAACTACTCAGCTTTATTACACTTTCATTCATATATCAATTCAGTTCCAAGAAATTTTGAGAATCACGATATATATTGTTATATATATATAACAATATATGGTAGAGTTGGCAAAGGAAGAAGCCTTCTTCCCTTCATCTCTTATGAAGCAATCCACAACTGTTTAGCTGCATAATAAGAAAAAGAAGAAGAAAAAATTCTCTGTAAAAACTAAGAAATATAATCAATCTCAACTTAGGAACAATCTATATGCAAGATCTTTCTTCCCACTTAATTCTCAAACATTTCTTCTTAATCAGCAATTTAATTAATTTTGCTTAATCAAAATCTTAATATATGTTTGACTCCTATAAAGATATATGAAGCAAGAAGACCACATGATCTTTGCTAGAAGGATTTAATATATATACACCGACATTATATGGAATTTTTGCACTATCACATATTTTAACTTGTATCTGTCTTATTTTTCAGGCAATTAATCCCATTAGTTATATATAATACCTATAAAAACTGGTAATATCCATATCAAGTATGATAAGATAGCTTGAGGGGCCGGATTTAGGCCTAAAGTATGATGTACGTGAACCCACGGTCTTTCCAGCAAACTAGGTATTTTATGTACATATTTCCTAGAACCGATCTAATATTATTTGTTGATCCCCATGCTCCAGAAAAGTTGTATGTTGCACTTAGTTGAATGTTGAGTTATTTACCCAAAGGAAGATAGATCAATTCCGGCTAAGCACTTATTTCTCTTTGTTTTTAGTAGTGAACCCATGTTATAGATATCCTAAATCCACGTATGTGTTGTAACAATTTTTTTTTTTTGGAACCCCAGAAAAACTCGCAGCCGCTACAGCCTCTGTCCTTTGAGTGAACACTCTGTGCGGCACTGAGTAAACCTCCACTATGTAGTAGCCTGCAAACCACACAGTAAACCGCACTAGGCAAACCCTGTGCGACAGACTCCACCCAGAAGGCATTGAAGGGGATTAATCCCAGGTCATCCGTATGGATAACTGCCCTCCAAACCAACTAGGTCATCCAGAAGGGGACGTGTTGTAACAAGTTAAAGTAAAAGATCTTGACAGTTTACGCCGGAAAGGTATGAAGTTGGACTAGTTTAGAAACACTAAGTAGGCATAGGACTACTAAGGTGAAAAGACAGGACATATGACACTACGAGAGTATATAAGTTAAATTCTTTACAAAAATAAGTGTAAGCAAGTTACCTGTTCTGGAGATTTTCCAATCAAGATCACCAGCAACAGCCCAAAAGAAGTATCCCCGAAGTCTTTGAGCTTGAGCATATCCTATCTTCATTGAAACAGATCTAGTATCATCATATCCAATCCAAGAATTCCCAGCCACAGAATATGTAGAAACTGTTGCAATATCAAATACAACCTTAGCATTATTTTCTTCATTAAATTTCTCTACTTCCCTATATGTCATTGTCCCTTCATCTCCAGGACCAACACCAATTCCTGGTGCACCAATTCCATGTACATTAGGATCTTTTAATTTCCATGTCCTACCATATAATGGCAATCCCATAATTAATTTACTTCTTATTGCCCCGGCTTTAATCCATGACCTTAGTCCATAACTTGTACTAATGTTACTTTTCGTGTCGAATAATGCAGCTGGTGCACCCGTGGCAGAAGTGTCCCATGATCCGCGATAATCGTAGCACATTAAGTTAATCCAATCTAAATTCTTGTTAAGTGAAGGTACAGGGTATGATCTGAATTCACCAGATAAAAAAAAATCAACAGAGAAGTACACAGCTGCTGTGATCAAAAGGGGTTTCCTTTTTGTTGTCCAAGATTCTTTTTTTACCTCAACCCTCCATTGGTCTAATAAAATAGCCAAATTTTCCATGTCTTTTTTGTTTTGAGGAAATTCCCAATCAAGATCAATTCCATCAAAATTATACTTTCTAGCTACTTCTATGCTAGATTTTATAAAAGTCAAACGAGAGGCAGATGTTGACGCCATGCGTGAAAATCTAGCTGGTCCTTCGCCCCCTCCACCGACCGAAAAAAGCGTCTTAACGGCCGGTCTTTTCGATCGGAGGGTGGAGGTGAAGTTGAAGAGGAGAGTGGACGTTTCGTCGTCGATAACGAATTTAAATGTGGTGTTGTTTGGAACAAGAAAAGCATAGTAGACATGAGTGAAAAAAGAAGTATCTATAGATGATGGTGGAAAAGTTGAAAATGCCCAAGAAGGATAATATGCTCCTTTGACTCCTTTAGATGGAGGGTGTGCCATAGCACAAGATAAGGCAAAACATAAGATCACAAAACTGAAAAGAACATGAGTTTTAGGACTAGCCATGGTTTTTTGATATTGAACAAGACAATACTACTATATGGCTCCTTAGTTTTGATCTCTATTTATAGATAAATGGAGCCTTGATAAATTTCAAACTTGGGATTGTTCTCTCTTCTTTTCTTTTTGAAAAATAAACACTTTATAGCTGCTACCAAAATAATAGCCGAAATATTTTTGTATATTTTTTGTATATATATACATTATGTATGTTATATACAAAAATTATATAAATTTTATACATTTTTTTGACTATCGAATGTAATAATTTTTGGCGCGGGCTAAAAGTGATAATACCCTTTTGATTACTTTTTTGGTATTAAGGAATTGGCTGTTTCTATTTGGACACATGAGATGAATAATATGACTTTTTATGTGTGGATGGAGTTTAAGATTACCTTAAGGAATTGGTACTATAATAGGTTGATATTTTTGACTGGTTGGTTATGGCTATTGTCCCACTACTTAATGGAGTTGTGCCTTCTGACTAATTCAACGTAAGAGGATCATTTAATATAACATGAACCAGCAGAGAAAAAGTCTTATTAAGATTAAAACAAGCTTATGTTATCTAATGAACGTAGAAGATGCATTTTAATATTTAATGGAATATATTGAGATATCACTTGATCTTTGGATCTTGCGCCACTACTTTTAACTCGATTCCCTTAGGATTCAGGCATAATTATAGTAATTTAACTGACATTAATAATAAAATATATTGATAATATAAAACTCTTTACATAATAACACACAAAACTTACTCACTCGGGTTCATATTACTTGTCATGTTTGTCATTTGCGTGCCCCTTAAGAAAATACTACGGCAAAAAGAAATGTATCCCAATACACGAAGTATTCCGCATTCACGAAGGGTCCAGAAGAGGGCGGCATCCCAAGAGGTATGTTATAGGCTACCTACCTTGATGCAAGCATCAATGGTTGTTAAATGGCTCAGACGTGTGACCTATAGGTCACACGGATACAATTTTACCGTTGCTACAAAGCTCTCATTCCTTAAGCAAATACTAAATACAAGAATAATTTAACTAAATTATCCTTATTTATTCTTTAATCTCGATTTAATGCTACTTTTACTTTCACCATATTAATCTCTCTCCACATTTATAAAAATACGGAAAAAGAAAGTCGCACCCCAACAAGTGAGATGCAGACAGCCTACTCTGATGCAAGTATTAGTGACTAATTACACGACTCGAACGCACGACCTATAAAACACACAAAAATATTTTTTGTTTTCGTTTTAAGCCTCCTCTTCAATTATTTTTGGTAACCGCAATAAATAAAATGGACGGGAGAGAGTAATAAGTAAATAATTTTTTAAATTGTAGTGGGGTTGACCCTTCTCACCTCAATGAACATGCCCCATGAAGTAAATGGCCAGGTACGGAGCAATTAAAGGACACATAAATCATAATGGATATGGACCACAAGAGCACCAAATTTCAGCAATGACTTAGTCATGGATTAAACAGTTTATATACGTATGGAATATTCTTGAAAATTAAAATCTTGAATGAGAACTAATTCTTTTTTGTTATAAAATATAGCTTAGAGTAACAATATAAAACAAGAAAAAATAAGTTAAGAGATATAAAGAGAAAGAGAGGAGAGATTCTTATTTCTTCTTCAATTGTGTGTTTTTTCCTATCTATTACAAGACCTTTATATATGCATGAAACGTGAAAAAAAATATGTTATTGAATATGTCATTAAACATAGAAATATGTCCTTAAATATGTCATTAAGCATTTGAGAAAATCATGGAGGAAGAGTAGATATCCACCATAATTTTATTTTTCTTGTAACATTCCCCCTTGGATGTCCATAGATAACGTGTCTCGTTAAAACTTTTTTTAAAAAAAAACCTATGGAAAAAAAATCTTAGTGAAGAAAAAAGAGTACACATGTTTAGGAATACGTCTTTTGGTTGCCTCGTTAAAAACCTTGCAAGGAAAACCCAGTAGGACAAAACCTTGTAAGGGAATGAGAGTATAACGTGTATTAGCTCCCCCTGATGAGAGCATCAATTCACATCCTTGAGCCTTCGTATCCCAATCTTGTATACTAGTTTATTGAAGGTTGACGTCGGTAGAGATATGGTGAATAAATCAACTATATTATCACATGAACGAATCTGTTGCACATTGATATCACCATTCTTTTGAAGATCGTGTGTGAAAAATAACTTTGGTAAAATGTGCTTTATTCTACTCCTTTTATGAATCCTCCATTCAATTGGGCTATACATGCTGCATTGTCTTCATACAAAATTGTGGGTAGTTTGTCATACTTCAAACAACATTTGTATCTAATAAGATGTATTATAGACCTCAACCATACACATTCTCAACTTGTTTCATGAATAGCAATTATCTCAGCAAGATTAGATGAAGTAGCCACGATTAATTGTTTAGTCGATCACCTCATAACCAACAAGATCAGGATCGCAATCATTGCCATAAAATAAGCCCATATCGGTAGTCCCTTTTAGATACCGCAATATGTGTTTGATTCCATTCTAATGTCTCCTTGTAGGAGCAAAGCTATATCTTGCTAAGACATTAACTGAAAAAGTTATGTCAGGCCTTGTAGTGTTAGCAAGATACATTAGTGCACCAATTGCACTAAGATATGGTACTTCAGGACCAACAAGCTCTTCATTATTTTCATGAGGTCGGAAGGGATCTTTATTTATATCGAGTGATCTCACAACCATCGGGGTACTCAATGGATGTGCTTTATCCATATAAAATCGCTTTAAAATCTTTTTAGTGTATGCTGATTGATGGACAAAAATTCCATCTTTCATATACTCAATTTGTAGACCAAGACAAAATTTTATCTTTCCAAGATCTTTCATTTTAAATTATTTCTTTAAACAGTCTACTGCTTTAGGAAGCTCCCAAGGAGTTCAAATGATATTTAAATTATCAACATACACGACGATTATAATAAATTCAGATCCAAATATTTTTATAAAGACACAAGGATAAATTGAATCATTCTTATACCCTTCTTTCAACAGGTACTCACTCAGGAGATTATAGCACATGCGCCCTGATTGTTTCAATCCGTATAAGGATTTTTGAAGCTTTATTTAATAAATTTCTTGGAAACCTTAATATGCTTCAGAACAATTTAAATCTTTCAATGATTTCCATTATATGCATATCAGGTTTTTCATGTATTGCTAGATTAAAACCTGAAATGACTACATCCACCATAGGAGAACATGTCTCTATATAAGCAATGCCAGGATATTTACAAATCTTTTTGTGACACAAGTCGTCTTTATGTCTATCGACTTGACCTTTTTTTCACACAAGAACACATTTATACCTCCACTAGCTTTATACTTTCAGGTGTTGAGACTATCCGTCCAACTTCATATTTTTCAAGTGAAATCAATTTTATTGCGTATTTTTCATTTGGCCAATCATTTATCTGTCCAAATTTTATGACAGATTTGAGCTCAAGATCCTCATCAATATTAATAAAATTGAGCGCTACATTATATTAACAACATCGTCAACGGTCATCTTATATCGGTTATATTATTACCCAATAAAGACATAACTTATTAAGATCTCTTTTATCTCATTATTTTCAGGTACCTGAGTCTCTCTCATGAGGTCTTATGAAGTGCTATGTCATGGTGCTCTTCTAGAGCACTTGCCTCCTTATTATGACCATCTTGAACATTTGCTCCTCTCCTTCTTCAAGGAGTTTTATCCTTGGAACTGATTAGTCTATTATGCTTCATGCATGCCATAGACTATATTCATTATGAACTTTATTTTATTTGGAGCATTAGAAGCTGGAATATGACATTTAGCTTTGGGTCAGCAAATACGCCTAATAATATTTTGCAAATGAATTATCACTTGAATTTCAAGTTCACATTTTCTCGTACAGGGATCTGGATGTACTCATAATAATTTATTACATGCATTACTTTTTCAGCTGCCCATTTTATCCCCCTATTGTTGGGATCACCAACACATATCCCTAGCCTTGTTTGGGGATCCATCTTTGTGCATTGTGGTGGAAAAATTAAATCATATAGCACATTCATATTTCTAGATGGAAATTATTTGGTTCCTGACCCTGAACCGATTGTGATAAGGAGAACTTATCATAACTTGGCTAGATGCGTACAAGTGCCATTGTATATTAAATAATACATTACATACCAAATTTTATTTTGGCAGTTTGGTTCTCATAACCAACAGTTTAGCTATAATTGAAGGCATACAGTTTATGCTAAACCAACTTGGATTTAAACCAATATTATCAAGATAAATCATCATAATTTATATTCTGGAACTGTGCTCTAATAATTTGAGCAATCAATCTTGCAAAAGTCAAACTGCAAGTTGATAACAAATGCACATGTGACCATAGAATAGATGCATCTATTAAAATCATATAATAGTAAACGGTCCATATGGTAAATGAATGGGCCCATATATTTATCACCTTTTATTTGTTCCAGAAATTATGGGATTCAATCCCAACCTTAACTGGTATATCATGAGAATAAGCAGCACAAGAGAATTCTTGAAGAATCTTCTATTTCTTCAATATATGCCAATGTAATTCTCAATTAATTTTTCGCATCATAATTGAACCGGGATGGTCAACCGGTCATGCCAACTAATATTTATTTTAGTAAACCTCAAGTTTACTTGTGACATATGATTACATCATCATGCTTATATTTGTGTAGTACAAATAGAAAGAAAATCAGGTAACCTTTCATATTTACCCGTTATGATTATAGAAATATGAAGATATTCAATATTCCTTTCATTTATAGTCTCAATATGCCAACCACTTTGACTTATACATTTGAAACTCAAAAAGTTTCTTTTGAGACTTCACAATATCAATATCGTGAATAATTTTATTCATCCGGATAGTAACAAATTAATTTTTCCAGAGCTCTTAAGAACTTTTGTATTACAAGATCTTTTGTCACACCATTCATATGGTAAATGTCTCCTTCACAGAGAAAATTATATCATAATAAATTGTCATGGTCAAAATCATCATAAGTAAAATTATTTCTTGCTTTAATTTTGTATTTAATAACCTTTTATAAGGCATAACAAAATATATTTTTTTGGCGTATCACACGTACGCGACCAATGACATTGTCACGACCCAAAATCTATTAAGGCCGTGATGGCGCCGGACACCACTGTCAGGCAAGCCAACCATAATTCGAATAACTTAATTACACATTTTTAGTATTTTTGAAATAAAAATTTCTTCAATGAAATAGTAAAGATAAAACTCATAGAGTAAATGATAAATATTTTTAGCAACTAAATTTCTAAACAATTCACAACCATTCCCAAAACCCGGTGTCACAAGTGCATGAACATTTACTAGGAAATTTAAAATAAAATACAGCATCTGTCCAGAATACAAATTAGACAGGAAAATATAATAACTCTAAAGGAGACTTTGTTAGCTGCGGATCGTAATATAGAATGCAGCTCACCTACGTCCCCACAATTATTAACCATACCTTTGTGCCCACAAGGCCGCTATACATATATGTACCTGCACAATAAAATGTGCAGCAAGTGCAGTATGAGTACGAAAATAACGTGTACCCAGTAAGTATCAAGCCGAATCTCGAAGTGGTAGAGACGAGATAACCGACTTTGACACTCACTATGGGTCAATAATAATAATTGAAATAAATTATAATTATTCAAATCAGCATGGTTCACAGAGTTAACAATAATTTTATTCAATTAGCAGATATAATAAGAATCCTTCAAATGCAATAATTTTTTAATTTATTAATTAAATCATGCAATTTCAATAAAACTTCCAATTTATCAAATAACTTTACAAGCTCCAATTCAATTTCATTAAATTTTCAATTTATCAATTAAATCTCATCTACAGGAATAACAATTTAATTCCTTAACAAGCAAGAATAATAATTCATTAAATTTCAAGGATTTTTCAATTTATCAGTTAGCTTCGCAAGCTGAAGTAAACTATTAAAGTATCGTGTAATTATTATTATTAAGCACGATTTCTGCCGAGAACGTACAACCCGATCAAGAGTGTCGTGTACACTGCCGAGGGACGTGCGGCGCGATCCATAGATGCATCTATCCTGCCGAGGCGTTCGGCCCGCTTCACAAGAAAGGAGGACACTTTCTTATGTACCTCCGGAAGGAGAGTATATTTATTATGAGATAAATTCGGGAGGAGAACAATTTTTTTTAATAATTAATTGATTTAAACAGAAAATCAAGCATATGAGATTTCCATCCTTTAATATCTTTATCTAACAATTCACAAATTTTCATCCTTTAATATCTTTATCTAACAATTCACAATATATTCATATATATCAATTAATATTAATTAATCAAGGAATATAATTTACACAAGTAATTCATGCTTTGAGTCCTAAACTACCCGGACTTTAGCATTTATAGTAGCTACGCACGGACTCTCGTTACCTCGTGCGTACGTAGCCCCCGCAATTAACAACAATTATTTAATTTAAAACCTTATGGAGTAATTTTTCCCTCACAAGATTAGACAAGAGACTTATCTCGTCTTGCTCCAATTTAATCCACTAGAAGGCCTTTTCCACGATTATCCAACTCTGTCTGGCTCGAATCTAGCCAAAATAATATGATACAATCACTAAAAATTATATGAATCAATTCTATAAGAAAATACTATATTTTTAATAAAAATTCGGAAATTAATTAAAATTTCATCCGTGGGGACCACGTCTCGGAATCCGGAGAAAGTTACAATATCTGATAACCCATTAAATTACGAGTCCAACCATATCAGTTTCACTCAAATCCTACTTCGAATCGATACCGAAATCTCAAAAATTCGTTTCTATGAGATTTCTAAAAATTTTCCAAATTTTAATCTCAAAACACTAATTAAATGATGAGAACAATGATATATTTATGTTTATAGACCAAATCTAAGTTAGAATCACTTACCCCAATGTCTTTCCCTTGAAAATCTATCAAAAATCGCCTCTGCTCAAGCTCCAATTTGTTAAAAATGGCGAATTGGACGAATGCCCTCTTTTATAATTCTGCCCAAGCAGCCCTCGATCCTCGGCCTCGATCCTCAGTCTCGATCCTCAGCCTCGATTTTTGGGAGCTCGATTTTGGGCCTCGATTTAGGGCCAGAATTTTTAACAGAAAGGAAAAATTGCAGCAGCTGTTTTAAGTCCAACTTTTGATCCGTTAACCATCCGAAACTCACTCGAGGCCCTCGGGACCTAAACCAAATACACCAACAAGTCCTAAAACATCATACGAACTTATTTGAAACTTCAAATCACATAATACGACGCTAAAACCACGAATTATGCTCCCATTCAAGCTTAATGAAACTTAAAATTTCCAACTTCTACATTTGATGTCGAAACTTATCAAATCAACTCCGATTGACCTCAAATTTTACACACAAGTCATAAATGACATAACGGAGCTATGAAAATTTTCGGAACTGGATTCCGACTCCGGTATCAAAAAGTCAACTCCTCGGTCAAACTTCCAAACTTAAATTCTTGTTTTAAGCCATTTCAAGCCTAATTTAACTACAGGCTTCTAAATAAAATTTCGAACACGCTCCTAACTCCAAAAATTACCATACGAAGCTGTTGGAATCATCAAAATTCTATTGTGGGGTCGTTTGCATATAATTAGACATCCGGTCACTATTTAAACTTAAACTTTTAATGTTTTTTTTCAAAATTTCATATCTTGGGCTAGGGACCTCGGAATTTGATTCCGGGTATACGCCCAAGTCCCAAATCACGATACGGACCTACCGGGACTGTCAAAACACTGATCCGAGCTCGTTTGCTCAAAATATTGACCAAAGTCAAACTTAGCCTTTTAAAGCCAACTTAAGGAACCAAGTGTTCCGATTTCAACCCAAACACTTCCAAATCCCGAACCAACCATCCCCACAATTCATAAATCATTAAAGCATATACAAGAAATTTTATTTAAGGGAACAGGGTTCTAAAAGTTAAAGCGACCGGTTGGGTCGTTACATTCTCTCCTACTTAAATATACGTTCGTCCTCGAACGTGCTAAGGAGTGTTCCGGAGTTATCCAAAATTACTGTTTAACACCTCGTGCACCTACTCATGATACCACACCTAGTTGAGCACATTAACTCGAGCCAATCTTAAAATTCTCCCATTTATTTAGGCAAATAAGCCTTAGAGCCCAATTCTAACATCCAGAATTCTCCACCATGCCTGTTTCTAACCTATGAATGCCGTATCAATCCCTACACGATGCACCAATACATGATTGCATACCTTTGTTGAATTTAGACCATGCACCGCATCATTCACATGACTATAATAACATCCTCCGATAACAATAGCCAAAATTCCACGAATCTGATGTTCACAACACACCTCATGATACATATAAGTCCTGTTCCAACTCTTGAAATGCTTCCACGATGGAAGAAATGTGTAGAAATTCATAATCAACTGCCGAGTCAACAATTATTGAGTTTCTCCTTCTGACAAGAACCATTGCCTCATTATAACTAAATAATGGTATTTGCTCTTTATTACACTCCATATAATCCGATCGCACTGATCCCGAATCCAATAATCTCGTCTCACCAAGTATAAGCTACTCAGGCACACCTCAGACACGATAAAAAATCCTCATATGACGCCACAATTAGCTAATAAGATACAGACTCGATTGCGATACATAAGGAAAACGAACTCTGGGAAGGATTACTCAACCCACGTGACTAATTAGACAACTGAAAATGTGTCATGAACCTTCCTCAGAAAACGGGACACAAAACACACAAAATAGAATATAGGTGATTGTACTCGACATCACACTGTTGCGGTGTGCAACCCGATCCACACATGATACCGTTGCGGCGTGCAACCCGATCCAAACAACATACCCGTGGCGGCGTGCCACCCGATCCGCACAAATAGAATCTATAAGAAAATACTTACCGAGCTAGAATGTTCATTACTACAAAATATCTGAATATCGGACACAAGCACGCTCAATGCATAATATCATCCCTGGAAGGACCGACAGCGCCATACGCTACAAAACTTAAGCACAACTAAGGTGCGATATATGATCTGAATCTCGAGATCCATCCTGCTCACACAACACCATCGCTTCGCGAAACCTCAACACATAAGAATTATATCAAGCCGTTTCATAACTCACATGACACAATATAGTATTACACGAAATAACCGATGACATCCAACATCCGAATACTCCTCCATAGGGAGCTTTTATGCTGAAATGAACACATTCGGCCTGATATAGAGCTTGTATTCATATTTAAATCCATACACAGACCTCAAGCCGATTCTGATCGCACCGTACTAGGCTAATAACCTTTCAAGTATCCATAATAACCCTTTTTCCCATAACATTCAAGAATAGCCATCATAACCGGAACAATACTTCCACAGTCGACCACCAAATGAACCAAGCGCCCTCCATGCATAAATTCTCGATTCAGCGATATTACTACAATCTTCATACTTGGTTTCAATCTTCACTCAATCAAGTGACCACATGTCACTCTTATACAGTCTTTCCGTGACACAAGCTCCCACGACCTTCCGCACCAGGTAACAAGTCTGCACATCTATGATACCGGTTATACTAATGCTGTAAAGCATATCAAGAATCCACAAATCAATACACAAGGTCTCTTACACTTGACATCGACCTTAGATGATGCCAAAAACAATACCATCTTACTTTAAACATCTAAATCTCTTTCCTTCTCACCCGAGTTCATGACATCCTTGTCAACACCGAAGCGAAATCTTAATTCCTCAACTTTCGAATCCCATACTACTTAGTGCACTTAACCACGCCAATGCGCAGGAGTACAAGAATTACATTATAACTCCTGAACCACTAATAGGGTAAACACTTCATCATATAGAAACCTTCTACTTAACTCATTTCAAGAGAACCATTACAACACGTGACTGAATTGCCATATCCGCAGAAAATCCCGGCCTCAAGTAGTGGTCTAAACCACCATAACTCTTTTGGGATCCCTCTACACATAGCATGCCATAATACTTGAATTCCTCCAAATAAAATCAATTACGGCGGCCGCCAAGCGTCGCACATACCGCCACAAATTACATGCATAACTCTTATGCGCTGAAGGAACTGATCATTGCCACCATCATGCCGATTCAACCATTGTTAGCCGACCCATCTTTTTCTCAATTTATTCTCAACTTGCCTTAGAAATAATAATAGCTCCATTCATTACATCACGAATTCAAATTCGCTCTCATCCCAAGTGACCTTATTTCACGAGACCACGCTATTTCAAAACCCACTAATTATCTCATATCCCTTCTTGTGCGCACTTTTTATATCTTCAACTGGTACACCCATTCTGATATTTCTTTTATGAATATGAAATTATTTTCTTCCGTTTCTCTAATGCTACACCACAACCTGAAGATAACGCAGAGTACTCCAAGCCTCGTTTCATAATCTGCTGCAAAAGCTCGATACTCAACCATACTATAGACTCGAGATCCTTAGACACCACACTTTAAATTTTTGAATCCACTAGGACCATTATTGAGAGTCACTTGCTCTGACTTGTTCCCATACATGATCAACTTCAAGGCCCTGCTAGCACATGGACACTTTCTCAAGGAAACACCCGACTGTCTCACTTTCCCTGTGCATTACATCTACACGAAGCATAATCTCTGAGTCTTCCCACCAACCTGAATATGAATTGATAAGGCCAAATATGGCACACATTCCCCAAATACTTTGCTCAAATTACCACCGGTGTTTTCTTTCCTTAGTTGCAATGACCCACCAATACACCGATAACCAGAAACCGCACAAGTTGACACTACGCAATCCAATCATAGACGGTGGGGCTCTCCCACTTAGCTTGAAGCTACAATTACAAAATTTTTGGAATCCACCCAGATTCTTTCTTCATTGTTGACATGATCCTGCACATGCAACTCGCCATTTTTTTTCTCGAAATCCTTCTATTAACCTTTAATAGACACTCCGAACCACTAGCCACATTTACATATGAAATCTCTTACCGGGTAGCTAGTAGAATTCTTCGCAGAAGCTTCGTCAATACCACGCGACCGCTAACCTGTTTACAGGAGTTAACCCACTTGTGGAAATTACATGCTGACATATTCCAACGTTGCTGCACTGGGTGTAATTACTACGAAATCAGTAGATCATCCTGAGTCCAAGCTCATTCACCAGCTGCATCAGTCCGTTCACTCCTCGTGGACATCAGCTAAAGGTGCGACAATTCTTTCCAATCCAAAGTCATGTTGTATCCTTTTTCATCTCAAGCAACTCTCTCCTGTCACACCAAATCTTCCTCAATATAGCAGCCAATATTCCAAATTAAGCCCGTAGACATAGTCACTTTCCACCATGAATCCCAAATCACTTCAAACTTTCCTCAAGCCGTGTAGTTATCCTACCACGTAACACATATGCTACTTTGCCACTCTCCAATTTGGTCAACCATCTCCTTTTAGCAACTACTCTGCTTCTGTTTTCTTACACTTGGCCTTTTCGGAACCTAACCACCGCAAGGCACCTTCCACATGTCCTTCCTCATCCTTCGCTGCCCAGTTGTTACCTTAACTCAAAATCTGTTTCTGTAGCACTTGAACCAATAGCTCGTTACTAGCTTTAAACCTTTCTGACGATTATCCTTCTCGAGACATCAATATTAGAAACGCTGCTTCGATCCTGAATCACTGCACACTGCGATCTCTAAAGACTGCTTCCCCTATACCAATTCCTAACACCCTGTCGTGAAGGCGAGTTGAAGAAAACCATAACACTGGCGAATCTTAACGCATTTTACAAGGCGATGACACCACATCAAAATTGAGAACTCTACCATACTCGAAAATATCAAGCTTCATTACTCCATCAACCCAAACTTGAATATTCATAGTCTGGTTGCCTTTTTCTCCGCTGAAATTAAAACATGGAACCTCTGAATCATGTACTGAGAAAACCTTCTTTCAAGTCGTTTACTTCCCCTGACACATAGACGGGCATTTTACTATTTCATAAACACTGTGCGATAACAACGCACGAATCATCATAACAATCAATGCCAAATCTCAAAACCTTAGGTAGTACTGATACTTAATTTGAAATGACAGAGCGGCCTTTCGCAAAGCGACGACAATAGCCCAATTAATTACACAGGGAGAAGCATCATGTACTACATATATAGTACCATTAAAAATTTCCTCGATCCCCAATTTATAACAAGCGCTTCACGTCCCATAAGATTGAATAGGAAGGAAATGTAGGCATAAACGACAAAGGAATCGAATCGCACGATAAGAAATCAAAAAGGGATGTATTCCTAACAGCCCTGTAGCCTCTCGAAGATAAGCACAAATGTCTCCGTATCGATCTGCAAGACTCTACTAGACTTGCTCATGACTCGTGAGACCTACGTGAACCTAGTGCTCTGATACCATGTTGTCACGACCCAAAATTCATTAAGGCCGTGATGGCACCGGACACCACTGTCAGGCAAGCCAACCATAATTCGAATAACTTAATTACCCATTTTTAGTATTTTTGAAATAAAAATTTCTTCAATGAAATAGTAAAGATAAAACTCATAGAGTAAATGATAAATATTTTTAGCAACTAAATTTCTAAACAATTCACAACCATTCCCAAAACCCGGTGTCACAAGTGCATGAGCATTTACTAGGAAATTTAAAATAAAATACAGCATCTGTCCAGAATACAAATTAGATATGAAAATATAATAACTCTGAAGGAGACTCTGTTAGCTGCGAATCGTAATATAGAATGTAACTCACCTACGTCCCCACAATTATTAACCACACCTCTGCGCCCACAAGGCCGCTATATATATATGTACCTGCACAATAAAATGTGCAGCAAGTGCAGTATGAGTACGAAAACAACATGTACCCAATAAGTATCAAGCCTAATCTCGAAGTGGTAGAGACGAGATAATCGACTTTGACACTCACTATGGGTCAATAATAATAATTGGAATAAATTATAATTATTCAAATCAGCCTGATTCACAGAGTTAACAATAATTTTATTCAATTAGCAGAAAATAATAAAAATCATTCAAATGCAACAATTTTTCAATGTATTAATTAAATCATGCAATTTCAATAAAACTTCCAATTTATCAAATAGCTTTACAAGCTCCAATTCAATTTCATTAAATTTTCAATTTATCAATTAAATCTCATCTACAGGAATAACAATTTAATTCCTTAACAAGCAAGAATAATAATTCATTAAATTTCAAGAATTTTTTAATTTATCAATTAGCTTCGCAAGCTTAAGTAAATTATTAAAGTATCGTGTAATTATTATTATTAAGCACAAATTCTGTCGAGGACGTACAACCCGATCCAGAGTGTTGTGTACACTGCCGAGGGACGTGCGACGCGATCCATATATGCATCTATCCTGCCGAGGCGTTCGGCCCGCTCCACAAGAAAGGAGGGCATTTTCTTATGTATCTCTGGAAGGAGAATAAATTTATTATGAGATAAATTCGGGAGGAGAACAATTTCTTTTAACAATTAATTGATTTAAACAGAAAATCAAGCACATGAGATTTCCATCCTTTAATATCTTTATCTAACAATTCACAATATATTCATATATATCAATTAATATTAATTAATCAAGGAATACAATTTACACAAGTAATTCATGCTTTGAGTCCTAAACTACCCGGACTTTAGCATTTATAGTAGCTACGCACGGACTCTCGTCACCTCGTGCGTACGTAACCCCCGCAATTAGAAACAATTATTCAATTTAATCCCTATGGGGTAATTTTTCCCGGACTTACCTCGCCTAACTCCAATTTAATCCACTAGAAGGTATTCTCCACGATTATCCAACTCTGTTTGGCTCGAATCTAGCCAAAATAATTCGATACAATCACTAAAAATTATATGAATCAATACTATAAGAAAATACTACATTTTAAATAAAAATCCCGAAATTAATTAAAAATTCGTCTGTGGGGCCCACGTCTCATAATTCGGAGAAAGTTACGAAATCCGATAACCCATTAAATTACGAGGCCAACCATATCAGTTTCACTCAAATCCGACTCTGCATCGATACCGAAATCTCAAAAATTCATTTCTATGAGATTTCTAAAAATTTTCCAAATTTTAATTTCAAAACATTAATTAAATGATGAGAACAATGATATATTTATTTTTATAGACCAAATCCAAGTTAGAATCACTTACCCCAATGTCTTTTTCTTGAAAATCTATCAAAATTCGCCTCTGCTCAAGCTCCAATTTGTTAAAAATGGCGAATGGGACGAATGCCCTCTTTTATAATTCTGCCCAGGCAGCCCTCGATCCTCAGCCTCGATTTTTGGGAGCTCGATTTTGGGCCTCAATTTTTGAAAGGGAAAATTGCAGCAGCTGTTTTAAGTCCAACTTTTGATCCGTTAACCATCCGAAACTCACCCGAGGTACTCGGGACCTTAACCAAATATATCAACAAGTACTAAAACAGCATACGAACTTATTTGAAACCTCAAATCATATAATACGACGCTAAAACCACGAATTATGCTCCCATTCAAGCTTAATGAAACTTAAAATTTCCAACTTCTACATTTGATGTCGAAACCTATCAAATCAACTCCGATTGACCTCAAATTTTACACACAAGTCATAAATAATATAATGGAGCTATGAAAATTTTGGAACTGGATTCCGACTCCGGTATCAAAAAGTCAACTCCTCGGTCATACTTCCAAACTTAAATTCTTGTTTTTAGCCATTTCAAGCCTAACCTAACTACGGACTTCCAAATAAAATTTCGAACACGCTTCTAAGCCCAAAAATTACCATACGGAGCTGTTGGAATCATCAAAATTTTATTCTGGGGTCGTTTGCACATAATTAGACATCCGGTCACTATTTGAACTTAAACTTTTAATATTTTTCATCAAAATTTCATATCTCGGATTAGGAACCTCGAAATTTGATTCCAGGCATACGCCCAAGTCCCTAATCACGATACGGACTTACCGGGACTGTCAAAATACTGATCCGAGTCCGTTTGCTCAAAATATTGACCAAAGTCAAACTTGACCTTTTAAAGCCAACTTAAGGAACCAAGTGTTCCAATTTCAACCCAAACACTTCCAAATCCCGAACCAACCATCCCCACAATTCATAAATTATTAAAGCATATACGAAAAGTTTTATTTAAGGGAATGAGGTTCTAAAAGTTAAAATGACCGGTTGGGTCGTTACAGACATATTCATGTAACCACACAATAATATTTATTCTCTTTATTTCACTCAAATCTCCCGTCGAGGTGAGTTGTGTGATACTCATCTAATCATGCATTACATATATTTATTTATTACTTTTAACACATATTGCCAAATTCACCTTTAGGAATGGGTCTGCATTCTCAATGTTTATGACAAGTCACATTCTCTTCAAGGAATTGATCATGATCAACGACGTGTTTTATTATTTTTCATACCCATTTGATGGTAAATATTGCCTTCACATTCTGAAGGACTATTTTGAGAACCCTTATTGTTCTCCTTTTATAATCATAGTGATTATTATTATTATTTTGATTTTTGGAACGCCTACGTTTATTGTTCAACCACTTGTCTTCATTTAGACTTATTATGCGCCGCTACCACATTCACTTCAAGAATGGAGCAAATCAAGTGGAACAATATTCATGTCTTTTTATGAAAAATATATTATTTTTATTTAGTTATTATTATATCATCAATATGGTATAGTGAGACTCAAATCCAATGTCTTACCAATATAAAGGCATGTTAGGCCATAATGAATCGGGACTCAAACCCAACTCTTATCATCATGGAGCATGAGGACTTGATACTGATATCTTATCCTCATGGTGCATTGCGACTTGAACTCATTGAAGTTGATATGATTAATATCAAAGGACAAAAATAATTTCAAATACGAAGGAAATGCTTATCTCTTGAGTTAAACTCTTCATAATGTCATTTAGATATAATTCTCAACAATAGACTTTCGTTTACTCAAAGTAGCTAAGTAATTAGTGTCAAACAGATATATAAAAATATAAAATAATATTGAAAATTCACATGTGGTCTTTGCTGCAATAAGATTACTTCAAGATGAAAGTGATATGACCAGAACATTAAGGAAAACTTATGTATCAAACATAACAATAGTACTATTAGTTACATGCACTTTTGTGGAAACTAAATATTATGCTCTTTAGAAAAACAAAAAGATATAGTAGAACCTTTAAGTCAATCAGGGAATCAAAAAAAAAGTGGACAAATCTCTGTCTACTATCTACTACTATATATTTTCCATATAGAAATGATTCAATATGTTAATTTGATAAGAACTATCATCAATGAAAAATTTGGTGCAGTACATACTTTTTGTACTAATATTTTATATTTTCAAAATAAAATAGTTACGAATATTATTATTATTATTATATTATATTTGACAGTAAACAAATGTATAATCATTATACTAGGCATACTAAAATCATATTTTTTTCGATGTTGAAAGGTATCGTCATGACAACTCAATTTGTCCGGTAAACTACTCGGGGCTACCCATTGTTTAGTAAAAGGGAGGGGATATTTTTTATTCACCCGGGGGTATAAGGTAAAATCATAAGCATACATAATAAAGTATAATTTTAATTTTGTAGATTATTTAGTATACCGCATGCCACCTATTATTTAGTTCATGAAAATTTAACAAGGTGACATCTTTAGCAGCCACATAAATACTAATTTTCTAATAACCTGACCATTGCTAATTCTAAATAGTGGTATAAACTTATCTGGTTTAAAGTTCAGACTTGTTGTAGTAGCAGAAAGACGTGTCTGTAACACTACATACCTTTCTGAATAAAATCTGGATAATTTTGACAATAGATCATCGAGATATACCTTACCAGAAGTGAAATTCAACCTTGAGGTTAGAGACTTCGTGCTGATAACGTGTTATGAAATATAGCTCAAAGTAACAATATAGAACAAGGAAAAATAAGCTAAGAGATATAGAAAGAAAGAGAGGAGAGATTCTTATTTCTTCTTCAATTGTGTGTTTTTTCCTATCTATTACAAGGCCTTTATATAGGCATAAAAAGTGAAGAAAAATATGTCATTGAATATATCATTAAGCATAGAAATATGTCATTAAGCATTTGAGAAGATCATGGAGGAAGAGTAGATATCTACCATAATTTGACTTTTCTTATAACATTTTTCAGTTATTGAACTATTTTTTATTCTCGAACAGTTTAATGAGTAATATTTTTGACAAGGTCCTCTTTGATTAGTTCGACTATTAATAAAAGTTTCTCATCCCTTAATTGAAGGTTTCAGATTTAAGCCCTATGAATAGAGGCTTTAATTCGGATTAGTCCGAACAATTGCTTCGGACACCGGATGCTTAAAGCAGAAAAAGAAAGAGGAAGAAAATTGAAATAATACATCATTGTAATCAAATGTTCTTAAGCATTACAATTCCATTTTTTCTAAATTGTATATAGAGATATATGTATGCAAATAAATTAAATTTTTAAGTGCTTAACATTGTTAGTTAGGTTGTCAATAAATTATGTTGTGACTCAACTACTAGTATCGTTTTCTGTTTGTACTGACTTCAATATAAATTAACCTAATTATGAATTTGTAACATTCTTGACAACTTTTAGTGCAATTGATATTAAGAATAAGTATTATAGTTGAAGCATGTAGTACTATCATACTTTATGATAGTAAGAAATACTAACATAGACCTCTTAGCCAACAATTTGGCTTTTATTCTTGGATTTATCTTTTTGTTCAAATTCTATTGGCATGTCCATTCATGTTTGATTAAGATTTCTTCTAGAGTATTACAAAAATCAAGGAAGCTTCTTGCACCAATTCTCTAAGTTTTTGGGATTGGTTCCTATTTATATATATATACTAGGTAGCTCGGTGTACGAAATATCCCGAGTTTACGCAGGGTTCTGGGAATGGTCTCACCCCAAAGGATGTGATGCAGACAACCTATCAAGATGCAAGCATCAGTGACTGATTTCACAGCTCGAACCTATGATCTATATGTCATACAGAGACAATTTTAATGTTGTTCTAAGGCTCCCCTTCCCTATTTATATATACTGACGATGTAATTAATTTTGTGTAACAATTCACTTTAGTTCATTATAGTGGGTCATTTACTTTATTTTTTATATTACAAAGTTTGAGTTATTATAAAGAGTTAAATATTGATATAAGCCTGATGATGTATACTATTTGTGCTCATAATTTAAACTCTTTTTATTAAAATATATAGTCAATTAGAACTTCTATCTATTAGTCAAAGATAAAATTTTTAGGGAAGCATTATTAGGTCAAAGAAAAAAAAAACCATAACCGAAAATTCTGCAACAAAAAAATAGGACGAAATGATTCAATTTTATGTTAAAGAAAACAATGAAAATGAATTCTTCTCAAAGTTGTTGTCAGCAATTTATTCAAACAAAACATAGGGTAGTGGAACAATGTGTCAATGAACTTAATGGCAAAAAAGAAAAGGACATGATGTGAGTCAGCTCTATTGACAAGATAAAGACATTAATAATATTTATTCCATAGGAATATATTTCAAATGTCGAAATTGACAAAGCCGTCGTGGTTTCATTTTGGACCTTTTTACATATACACTTAAATTTAAATTGTATTTATGAACATTGAAGTTGACAAATCTGTAATGATCTATGAACGTTGAAATTGATAAATTCATAGTGATTTTACTGTTGACTTTTTACTGATTCTTACATTAAAATGAGTTTAAATAGGGAATAATGAAGTTATACTGTGTAGTTTTTCCTTATTTTTATAGGTAAAGGTTAATTCAATTTAATAAGATATTAGTCATGTTTTATAATACATTACCTCGGATGTTATTGTAAAAAAATTTATTTACTAAGATGAAGATTTGAGCAATTCCATTCAAAGCTCTAAAATATTTCAAATATTAAAAGTATACGGTTTTTCTTTATTTATTTTTTCTACAAACTTCAATATTATCTAAGCGAAAATAATACAATATCCACTATTAACAAAATCGGGGCATCAAACTTTGGGAACCTAAAGCAAAGACTTTACTAGTCTTCCCCTTGATTAAATCTCGTAATCACCTAAGCGTTAAAGTCTGTAAGCTCAAATGGTCTAAGAACCTGCACGTGTGTTTATACTGCAAAAGTTTACAAACCAATTGTGAATTGGAGAATTACTCGTGGATTTACCAAAATGATCTTTATTAGTCGGTGAAAGAAATTTCTAAAGTGATCTGAGTTAATCCTTGGCAATATTTTCATGCCTTTGTTGAATCAATAAACTAAGAAGATTGGGTTGGTATTTAACATGAAAAATGTGAGAATTTTCTCGACAGACATCACATGTTAGACTTTATTATGATGATATCAGTTGAGCTAAATGAAATGAATGAGAATTTATATCGTCAGCTTTAACTTATTTGAAACTAAGGCATAACTATTGATATTATTGTACATGTAACCAAAATATAAGAAAAGACTATGAAGGGGGTGATGAGGTTCGGGAAGAAGGGCAAGTTGAGCCCTAGGTATATTGGGGCTTTTGAGATTCTTGAGAGAGTTGGAGAGGTGGCTTACAGACTTGCACTACCACCTAGTCTTTCTGCGGTTCATCCGGTTTTCCATGTTTCTATGCTTCGGAAATATCACGGCGATCCGTCTCATGTGTTAGACAAGGATCTATCTTATGTTGAGGAACCAATGGCTATTTTAGATAGGCAGGTTCGAAAGCTGAGGCCAAAGAACATTGCTTCCGTGAAGGTTCAGTGGAGGGGTCATCCGGTCGAGGAGGCGACTTGGGAGGCCGAGCATGATATACGCAGCTGTTATCCACACTTATTCACCAGCTCAGATACTTTTTCTAACTCCGTTCGAGGACGAACGTTTGTTTTAGAGGTGGAGAATGTGATGACCCAAAATGTCACCTTTAAGTTTAATGATTAATTACGTGATCTAAACACTATTTACCATTACTTGACTTGCGTGTGCAGTCCGTAAAAATTTTCCGGAAAGTTTTCAGATGAAAAATGGATTAAAATATGAATTAGATGTTTAAAACACAATTGAGTTAATTTTGGTCAATATTTTTAGTAAACGGACTCGGATCAGTATTTTGACAATTTCGATAGGTCCGTATCGTGAATTGGGACTTGGGCGCATGCCCGAAATCAAATTCCGAGATCCCTAACCCGAGATATGAAATTTTGATGAAAAATTTAAAGTTTAAGTTCAAATAGTGACTGGATGTCGAATTATGCGCAAATGAAATCGGAATAGAATTTTGATGATTCCAACAGCTCCGTATGGTGATTTTGGACTTAGGAGCCTGATCGGAATTTTATTTGGAAGTCCGTAGTGGAATTAGGCTTGAAATGCCGAAAGTTGAATTTTTGGGAAGTTTGACCGAGAGGTTGACTTTTTGATATCGGGGTCGAAATCTGATTTTAAAAATTTTCATAGCTCCGTTATGTCATTTATGACTTGCGTGCAAAATTTGAGGTCAATCGGACTTGATTTGGTAGGTTCTGGTGTTGTTTGTAAAAATTGAAAGTTTCAAAGTTCATTAGGCTTGAACCTATGTGTGATTCGTGATTTTAGCGTTGTTTGTTATGATTTGAGGTTTCAAATAAGTTCGTATGATGTTTTAGGACTTGTTGGTGTATTGGGTTGAGGTCCCGAGGGCCTCGGGTGAGTTTCGGATGGCTAACGGATCAAAATGGGACTTAAACAGCTGCTGCAAAAGCTGCTGCAATTTTATGTTGGAAATGCTGTCATAATCGAACTTTCTGAGGATCGAAGGCAGGCTCGAGACCCATAATCGATGGCAGGCTTGAGATCCATGATCGATGGCAGGCTCGAGAGCCATGATCGAAGGCCACTGCTCGAAGGCCCAGGATCGAGAGCTATGACCAAGGCTAATGATCGAAGACCATAAAGATCGAAGCCATGATCGATAGCCAGGATTGATGGCTGTGATCGAGCCCCAGGGTCGAGGGCCATGATCGAAGCTATGATCGAAGGCCATGACCGAGGCCCATGATCGGACTCCCATGATCGAGGTCCAGGATCGGACTCTCATGATCGAGGTCCAGGATTGGACTCCACGATCGAGGTCAGCCTAGACAGATCCGTAAGTTATAAAAACAGGGGAGTTTCGTCCCATTCGCCATTTTTAACAACTTGGAGCTTGAGCAGAGGCGATTTTTGATATATCTTCAAGGAAAAATATTGGGGTAAGTGTTCTTAACTCAATCTTGGTTAGATTACCCGAATCCATCACTGTTTTTAACATTTAATTGGTGATTTAAGTTGGAAAAAATTTGAAAACCCTCTTGGATAGATTTGAAGATTTGAGGGTCGAATCATTATCGAAATTTAGTCATTTTAGTATGGTTAGACTCGTAGTTAAATGGGCATTCATATTTCGTAACCTTTCCCGGATTCCGAGATGTGGGCCCCACGGGCAAATTTTGAGTTAATTTCGGATTTTATTGAAAAAGATGTAATATTTTCTTATGAAATTGATTTTTATAATTTTTGTTGACTGTATCGAATTAATTATGACTAGATACGAGTCGATCGGAGTCGGAAAAATGAGGAAAAAGCATAATACTTGATTAAATTGGAGCAAGTCGAGGTAAGTGACTTGTCTAACTTTGTGTGGGGGAAATTTTCCCTAGAATTGATATTAATGTGATTATTGAAATGTGTTGAAAGTCGTGTACACGAGGTGACAAGTGTGTACACGGGCTAAATGTGAAGGGTTATATTTTTAAATTGTGTAGATCATTGTTGCGCATTTATTAAATTATTTTATCTTGTTATATTCTTCATCATTGATCTGTGATATATATTTTAAATTTGTTTGCCTTTTTCTTGCTAATTGTTTTACCTGTTTAATTGAAACTTGGTTTCTTTCATACTGTGCATTATTTGAAGGTTGATTTTCTTTAAATTAAATATTATTAATATGAAGTATTTGACATTTTTAATTACGAGGCGGTACCTCGGTAGTGCCGTTGCTGATATTGATTTATGGCCATAGTTGTTTTCGATTAATTGTTGTGATTTTCATAAAGTTGAAGGAAATTCTGTTTTGATTCCACGAGATATTATTTGCAATTATTTGGTATCATTAAATGTGACATACTATTTGATTCATTTCCAATGTCATTTTATTTTATTACATTGATAAACATTTTACCATGTCATTATTATATTTCAGTAGGGCCTCACCTGACCTCGTCACTACTCTACCGAGGTTAGGCTTGGCACTTACTGGGTACCGCTGTGGTGTACTCATACTACGCTTCTGCACATCTTTTTATGCAGATCCAGGTACATTTTACCAGCCTAGACGTAAGTGAGTTACCTGCGCACGGAGACTTCGAGGTATATCTACCAGCGTCCGCAGACTCCGGAGTCCCCTTCTATCATTTTATGTTGCTTCCTTATATTTTATTTAGACCTTGACTTATAGAGACATTGAGAATAAATTCTTAGAAGCTTGTGGCTTATTTCTATCGGGTTTTGGGAGTTGAAATCATTGGAATTGTAGATTATTTATTTTCAGATATTTATGATTATTCCGCATTGATAGGCTTACCTAGTCTTAGAGACTAGATGTCATCACGACACCCTACGGAGAGAAATTTGGGGTCGTGATATAAAGCTAAGACATGGGCAAGTAAGCAGAAGGAAAGACTAAAGAAGCTCTGAATAATAGCATCAAGGTCTCCATCCATATCTGCAATCGTCGTCTGTGGTCAAATTCCAAAGGCGAACACAAATCATAAGCGGGCAGCTTCAAATCTTCCGCTCGTGATTACCCAACAACAAATCCTGGTTCGTGACGAGCTTCAAGTTGTTCGTGACGCTCCGCAAATTTGAAATCTGTCAAGTTCAAGATCAAGCTCTTGAACCATCATTCGTGAGGAGAAGAATCAGAGGACCATATCTCTTTAGATTCGAGATATTCTAGAGATTGTAACCCCATCACTTGAAATTGAATATAATATTTATCGCTATATTTCTTGTCTTGATTATTATTTTTCAGGAACGAAATTTAGTTGTTTCAAATTTTGGCATGCCCAGCGGGACCATCTCTACCTCTCATCTCCTCTCAACTCTCAACATTCAAGATCCCTAGGATGGCTTCAAAGAAGATCGACTCAAAAGTTGCTGACTCCAAGTTTTCTTCTGACGTTGAAAGTATCCTGAACGCTACTATGGGGAGTCTTGGGCCAATCACCCGAAGCAAGGCGAACGTCTTGGGGCAACAAGCACTCCAAGTGTCATCTGCACTAATGCTTGCTTTGAGATCTTCATCATCCGAAGAACAAAGGTCATCTGCTAGGAAATCAGAGAGAGGAGATAATATTGCAGAAGTTGTGGAGAAAGCTCTTGCTCAACTTACTTTATATAATACCAAGAGTCAACTTACCCAACCTGATGATAAAATTTTAAGTGTTGGCTCAACGCCAATCTCACCATATTACATGTTCCAAACTGAGTTCAATCCATGGGAAGGTCTCGGTTATTCTTCATCATTTGCAATAGTCATGGAGGCAATGATGACTAACAATTCGATAATGGAGGAGCAACTCACAAAACTGACAAAGGCAATTGATGGCTTAACAAAGTATGCTCAAGATCAAGATGTCCGTATCGCAAAATTGACAGGCATAGTTGAAAGCATGATGGATGGAGAATCAAGTCATGCACCTGGAGAGGTCCCTAAAGTCCATGAGAAGGTTGATCCCCCAACAAAACAAGTGACATCCGCCAAAGAACTTCATGTCTCCTCCGAAGGATCAATTCCTATCGAACAATTGAAGGAATTCATTGTGGGAACTATCAAAGATAAGTATGAGGTCGCTTCAAAGTCTTCTCTCACGTACGCAAAGCCGTATACTGCTAGAATCGATAGCTTGAAGATGCCTGCCGGCTATCAACCTCCCAAATTTCAGCAGTTCGATGGCAAGGGAAATCCAAAGCAACATGTTGCGCACTTTGTTGAGACATGCAACAATGCAGGGACTTATGGAGATTACCTTGTCAAGCAGTTCGTCCGCTCACTAAAGGGGAATGCTTTTGATTGGTACATCGACCTCAGGCTGGATCCATTGATAGTTGGGACCAACTGGAGCAAGAGTTTCTCAATCACTTTTATAGCACGAGGCATCACGTTGATCACTCAAATAGGCGCATATTGCAGAAAGAAAGAAGGCAATTTCTGTCGGGCCAAAATGGACATTTCATTGCTTCAATGCTACAAGGATCTGATACATCATTGTCAAGAGACTAAAAGGATGAAAATATTTGTACTTCGTCCTATTCGAAGAATCTAAGTCATAAAAACAATTGACGAGAAAGGTTGTCGCTATCTTGTCTTGAATGCCTTTCCAAGTTCGCATCATTTCTTCAAAACATGATGCTACCATGAAGCTTTGCGTAGTTAAATCCAATGTGAGTTGTTCCCCCATCATGTGGCCTAACTGTAAAATTTTTTAATTTGGGTTCCGAAGGGTCAAGCAATATATGATTTGGAACTTTGATTAATCCAAAAGGTCTTATGCCGCAAAGACTGCTATATGCATGCGAATATGAAAGTTCACTGCAGTTGTGTTGACTTCGCAAACTTTCTGTTGGTAGACCGAAAAAAGTTCTGCCATGAAATTTGTAGGTACTTCAGGTCTCTGAGTTTATTTTCTAATGGCATGGACGGATTGCAATTCCGACACTCCAAGCTCAAGATATGATTTTTTTCGCTGAAAGTACGCAAATCTGAAAGTTCACTGTGGTTAAGTTGACTTCGCGAATTTTCTGTTGCGAGTCCAAAAGGAGTTCTGTTATGAAATTTGTATGAGTTTTAGATCTCCGAGTCTACTTTCTGACACCACAAACAGATTGTAATTCCGATACTCCTAGCTCAAGATACAATTATTTTCACCAAAAGTACACAAATCTGAAAGTTCACTGCAGTTGAGTTGATTTCGCGAATTTTCTGTTGATAGCCCGAAAGGAGTTCTGCCATGAAATTCATAGGTACTTCAGGTCTCTGAGTTTTCTTTCTAACGGTGCAAACAGATTATAATTCCAACACTCCTAGCTCAAGATATGACTTTCTTTAACAAGAGCGCGCGAAGCAACAAAGCCAACACACAAGACATGTGCTGAAATTTAAGAAAGAAATAATTGGGAGTAACAGAGGACATCTAGGTCTCAAAGAGAGATATTACATACTTAAAATAAAGATGTTTTTATTGCTCCAAGAAATAAGTATTCCATTACATGATCTTAGTTATAAAAAAAATTAAAAAAAAAATCGTAAGTCGAGAATCCTAACCAAAAAAAATAAAAACTCTAAAATCATGGAAAAGGTTTGAAACTAAGGATTTGTTGGCGGCTTGTCTCAACTGTCCCTTTCAGGAGGGATAATTTCTCTGCTTCATCATCAGATAATGGATGATTGGCTTCAATGGTATAAATCTCCCCTTCGGTAATGTCAATGTTCTCTTGACTGTTAGCCAACTTCACTTGTTCTTTATCCAAGAGCGCAACGATCTTCTTCTTTCTGGAGGCCAAGGCAGCTAGCTGATGTTCAACACTCACAAGATTGGCTTGAAGTTTCTCTACAGACTCGTTCACTTTTTCATATTCCTGTTTTGCAGCATCGAGGCGTCGCCGTGCATCAGAAAGTGACTCTTAGTGAAATTCTTTAGTCATCTTGGACGATCTTAAAGCATCGTAATCTGCGTACGTCTTGAAGAAAGCCTCAACAAGAGCCTCTAAAGTAGAAGTATCAATAATATTTTCTTTCTTAATTTCCTCAAGAGTCAAAGCGATACTTTCCTCCAACTTTGTGAAGCTATCCAGAGAATCAAGAGAGAACTCTTCGATCCATTCACACAAGGTATGCCACATCGTGTTAACAAAAGAAAGTTTAATGCGGAAAATAGTCTCTTATGGTTTGAAGTTTGGAGCATCAAGATGTAACGGCCATGGAGTAGGCTCGAAGGCTTTTTGACGTTTTTCTTGACTTGCGACAGCCTCCATCTTACTTGTCACGGCTGGCTTGGAAAGCATAACATCTTCTGGAAGAACGAGGAGCGACTCTTTGGGTAGACTAAAATCTGTCAACGAAGCGTTATTTGCAGCATGATGTTTAACACCATCAAATGAAGTGTGAGGACTTTTTGCGGCCACAGTGAGGGAATTTGGGCTTGTAACACAGTCTTCCACCATGTTGCCACCAATTACATCATCATACAACTCATCGACGCCCAACTGCAATTAAAAAAATAATAACTTTGGTGTTCAAAAAAAAGAAAAAAAAGGAGTAAATTTGAAGGAAATAATATTTACTCGTTTCTCCAGATCAGACAATGGCATCATTGAGCTAGGGTCACCCTCTACAAAAAATCCAGTATCGATACTAAGAGCATCCAAGTCAGCAAACTCACTATGGCTCGTGTCCTTAGCCTACTTCTTTGAACAATTCCAATGTATGTCGTCACTAACATTCACAACCTCATTGGGCAAAGCAGAAGCTTGAGTCCTTTCCTCGTTTGTTGGCACGATGTTGGTTGTCTTTGCAACATATTTGTTTGGTGAAGTAGGAGGCGCTTTCCTTTTGCAAGCATTGTTCGTCACCTCCACAGTGGCAGTAGTTGTCTTGAAAGTCAACAAAACACGTTTAGCTCCTTTTTCCACATGGGCATCCCTGCTTGTCGAAGGGGTAGACTTGGATAAGACCTTGGTGCTTGGCGAAGGATCTTTCGATCTTAACTTGGACTTGGAAGATCCTTCGTGAGTGTTCTTTTGACATTGATCATCTTTGAAGGATAAAGGAATATCATCTTTCCTTGGAACTTTCAAAATGATGTGAGTACTTTGTCAGGAGGAGTGCACTCGATGAGCTGCCCACCAATCTGCATACTCACGAGTCATTAGAGGCCCCTCTTCTGAAGGACGCGTAGGGACAATAACCTTTGACGAACCTCCAAGACGAACACAAGAGTCCCAGAATTGCACTAGCATTTTCAGTGAGCCGTCATAAGGTTGCTCTATGAGGTTGCTAGGAACATCTTGACAAAAGCCGAATTGACGACTAAACCTATGGGGCTATAAGATTCCACAATATGAATGTCATCATGCCTAAGGGTGATGAAGCTTGAGCGAAGGCTTATAAAAAAGTCACTCCAAGAATTCGATTGTTCGTCACGATCAGTAAAATGCAATTCCCTCCCTTGTAGCATAGCCAAATGGTGAAGTTACCGCGCACTAACTTGTTGAAACAACTCACGGGCATTACTTAGGTCAAAATGCTTGGCCATCTTCTCGCCAGAAACCTTGCACATTTACGGACCTCGTTGTGGACGCTTAACACGATAGTGGGTGTCGAAATATGCTCCTATCCATCCATATACATAATGAATAGGAAAGAGTGCTTTGCAGGCGCCCAAATCTTGAGAAGTGGAGACCTCCTTCAAGCCATGGTAGATACTTGCAAGGAATGGAACCACCAAGGAAAACTTCTCTCCATGAGCCATCAAACTCGCGATTTTGAAGACTCTAGCACGAATGTAGTCGATATTCTTAAAGGGGGCATTCTCCTCATCGGTTCGTGGTAGGAAGCTCGCGTCAATATTTCCAGAAGGATTATGATTCAACTTTGGCCTTGTAGTCCGATTCATTGATGACTTTTGCGGAGGCTTAGCATACCTACTCGGACCTCGAAACCAAAACTCCACCCAATCACAAATGGAGACCTCGTGGACATCATCCTTCATGAGTTTGTAGAACGCCGAGAACAGATACAGACAACCTCTTGGGAGGAAAGGTTTTCCTTGATCTTCCGCTTGTGTCAACTCCTTAGCCGAGGGGATAACCTCGTCGTAGAAGGACTCATGCATCGGAAGGCCTCCGATTGCTAGAAAGTCCCACAAAGAGATGGAGAGTTCACCAATAGAGGTAGAAATTGTGTTGGTAGATGGACGCCAAAGCTCACAAAAGGCACGGAGGACATTCTCATTGTAGTCATATGTGAACAACGAAGCAAAGATGGCGTCATAGACCTTGATGCCATCCAGATTCAACTAGTTGCGGGCAAGAACATCTTCTAACCACTCCCAATATTTGGACGTATAGCGAACTTCACCAAAGCCGGAAGGAGGAACACTCCAAGTGGCGAGAGGTCCATCGTGATCACGATGAGGAGGACTAGCAGACGCGACCTTCTGATAGGTGTAGAACTTCAAAAGTAAGACCTTCATGTTGGTTGCTTTGCCCGAAAATGTCACGACCCAAAATCCCACCACATGCGTCGTGATGGCACCTAGTCTCTAAGACTAGGTAAGCCGATTTCAATTACCTTTTGAAGCCTTTTTTTTTAAACTAACAGCGGAAATAATTACTATATACAACCTCCCAAGACTGGTAGTACTGAATCACGAACTCTAACTGAATACATGGAATGATCACGAGGACCGAATATGCAATATTGTTTGATTACAAATTAACAGTACAATGAAATGAAAAGATCCCAAGAGACCACGACGACCAAGCAGCTGTACCTTGAATCCTTACGATCCCGATGTAACTCTGCTCAAGTCTGATATCTCCAATAGCTGGCTCTGCACAAAAATGTGCAAAAGTGTAGTATGAGTACACCACGGTCGGTACCCAGTAAGTATCAAGACTAACCTCAATGGAGTAGATACGAGGTACAGTCAAGACACTCATTAGTCTAATAACCTGTGCAATATAATATACAAAATTCTAGGAAAACAGATAGCAATAAGGGAAGGATAAAACAACAAGTGGTATGCGCAGCAAGACAACAAGAATACCATAGATATCACTCAACAATTAATAAATACATGTATGCCCAATTAATTCAAGTTTTTCAAATAAATATCCTTCACATATAATTTTTACGAATAAAACTCTTTTTCAAATATAATTTCGTCGAATAAATATCATTCAAATATAATTCTTTCATATAATTCTTCTTGAATAAAAATCCTTTCAAATAGATATTTTGAATATAATTCTTTCGATTAAAGAGTCACCATGTGATACCTCATTTCAAAATCATAAAAATACGGGTCTCAACCCATTTTTATATTTCCACGGCACCTCGTGCCCATAATTAAATCATCATATTTCCCCGGCACCTCGTGCCCGCATTTCATATCACAACTGCATGGATAATTCACGTGCCAAATATTATTATCATTTCATCACAGCACCTCGTGCCCACATTTCATATCACAATTGCACGGATAATTTACGTGCCAATATCCCTATTTCATATCACAATTCACGGCACCTCGTGCCCACATTTCATTTAATAAATCGCCTGGCAATAGCCATAGGCTCCCAATTTCAACATAAATCAGATTATTATCAATTTACCAACAAAAAGATAAATTGCACAAGAAAATCACAACATCACATGAAAATTATCAACACCACAACCCCACATCATCACATATCGTCCCTGACAATAGCCACCTTTATCGCTCCTATTGGCGCCTTTATCGCTCCTATAGCCACCCTTATCGCTCCGCCCAGAAAATATCAATAGCCACTCTTATCGCTCCTATTGCCTCCCTTATCGCTCCTATAGTCACCCTTATCGCTCCGCCCAGATAATATTCCAACAAACACAACAACAACAAAAATTCCACCTTATACCCACATAATATCAATGGTGAAATGCCACCCTTATCTCCCCAAAATAATAACTCACACAACACAATAATTTACACGGAAAATTATCACGACAACATAATAAAATCAATTCATATCACAATTTGCCCAATGGCCACAACCAAATTCCAAAGATATAACAAAATCAATTAATTTCACATCAAAAATCCCAAGGCTCCACACAATGTATATAACACCCAAAAACAATCAATAGAGATAGAAATTACTCAGCATAAAGCAAAGCCTTCATTAATGCAAATTTAGATAATTATATTAATACTTCTTCTTAACCTTGCTTAATTAATTATTTACAGAGGAAAAATCCATAATGAAGTTTAATTCCAAGAAATATTAACCATCAAACTCACGGAATATACATAAATATACAAGTAATAATTCTATCAAACTGTCATATAAAAACAAATTCAACAACAAGAATTTTGGCATGGCAAACAGATGATTTAATAATTAACCACGATTACCCAATTTACTACACAATAATGCCTAAGACTTTAATCCAATAAAATTTGCACATATAAGCCGAGTACGTACTCGTCACCTCGCGTACACGGCTTTTCACATTTCACAAATGGCACATAAGACTCGATGCCTAAGGGGTAATTCCCCCACTCGAGGTTAAGCAAGACACTTACCTTTTTGAAGTTATGCCGATATTCCAAAATCGCCTTCTTGCTTGAATTGGCTTCCGGACCGCTCAAATCTATTCAAACCAGTTGTATAACTTCATTAAAATTCATCGAAAATAATTCCGGATAATAAAACATCGAGTTAGAAATTTATTCCAAAAGGTCAACAATAGTCAACGCGGGGCTCGCCCCTCAGAACCCAACATAATTTTCATTAAATTCGAACACCCATTCCGATACGAGTTCAACCATACCAATTTTATCGAATTCCAATAACAAATCGACCTCCAAATCTTAAATTTGTGGTTTATGAAGTTTCTACAATTTTTTCCAAATTTCCATCTCAAATTACTAATTAAATGATGAAATCAGTGATATATTCATGTATATTAACCGAATCCGAGTTAGAATCACTTACCCCGATGAATTTTTTGAAAAACCCTCGAAATATTGCCAGGTCCAAAATGTGAAATAATGCCCTAAACCCCATTTATATAGTGCACCCTCTGAACTCCCCTACGTGGACTACGAAATTCCAACCGCGGCCGCGCCCCAGGTCCCGCGATCACGAAAACATTATGCGACCGCGTAATTCTTGGGGCAACACTGCCAGGCTTTAGTATTTTGGCCATAATATTCTCTACAAATGTCCAAATTTTGACTTCTTTACCTTTCTGGAAACTAGACATGAAGGGCTACAATTTTTGTTTTTGAATCATCTCAAAAATCCTTGAAGATCAAAATATATAGGCTTCCGAAATCGGACCCGCGGGTATGCAAAACTTCTTGGAGCGCGGCCGCGGACAGAATTGCATAGTCCGCAAAATCTTGAGCGCGGCCGCGAAATTCTGCTGCTGTCCACGTTCAATGCGCCCAAAAATGCATGGTCCGCGCCCCCAAAATTGCCAGAACAATATCAGAGTGCCGAAATGCCCCGACTCGCTCAAAACTCATCCCAAAACTCATCCGGAACCTCCCGGATACAAACCATATATGAATTTCAATCATAAAACATACTACATACCTGATCACGCACTCAAAACACTGAGAAGAGGTCGTTTTGAGCCGATATTGACCATGGTCAAACTCCCAAATTTCTTAACTTTAATAATCGCTCAACCAATGATCCAAAAATACACCCAAGACCCTCGGGACCTCAACCAAATATACCAACATGTTTCATAATACAATACGAACTTAGTGGAGGCTTCAAATCTCGTCAAACAAAGTCAAAAATTACGAGTCGCACCTCAAATCGAGTTATGAGTTTTCG
This sequence comes from Nicotiana tabacum, assembly GCF_000715075.1. Lineage (NCBI taxonomy): Eukaryota > Viridiplantae > Streptophyta > Magnoliopsida > Solanales > Solanaceae > Nicotiana > Nicotiana tabacum. The sequence goes on along the minus strand of NC_134097.1, from coordinate 11,059,768 downwards.
AATCTCCCAACTTCTATGTTTTGCGCCGAAACATATCAAATCAATCCGGAATAACTTTAAATTTTGCACACAATTCATAATTGACTTAATGGAGCTATTCCCATTTTCGGAATCGAAATCCGACCTCGTTATAAAAAATTCACCCTTCGGTAGGATTTTTCAAAAAAATCTTCTATTTTTCAACTTTCGTCAAAATGCGTCGAATTGTCCTACCGACTTCCAAATCCAAATCCGAACATACGCCTAAGTCCGAAATTATCATACGAAGCAATTGACATCATAAAAATTCCATTCTGGGGTCGTTTGCTCAAAAGTCAACTCTCCGGTCAACTCTTTCCATTTAAGCTTCTAAATAAGAATTATTCTTTAAATAAAATTCTGAATCTTCAGTAAATCAAACTCGACCACACCCGCGGGTCATAATACATATTACGAAACTGCTCGAGACCTTAATCCACTGGACGTGGCGCTAATTCTTTAAACGACAAGTCGGGTCGTTACATTCTCCACCTCTTAAACAAACGTTCGTCCTCGAACATTCTAAGAATTATTCTGAGGTTACCAAATTGATGATTTTACTTTTACACATATACTCACGGTTTATTCCACGCTACCGCATTTGAGATAAGACTGACAACATCATCTCATTTGAGTTTATTTCTTTTATCCATATTTGTAAACTTTAACATCAATTTCTTACACTCCAAAACATTTCAAAAGGTCTGATTTTCACAATAGCGCACGATATTAGTCTCAACTGGTTATAGCAACTCGTGCCTACGCACACATCAATTTTTTTGATAGTGTTGAAGTACTTCAAAACTTTCTCGGGGGTGCTACATTCTTCCCCGCTTAGGATTATTCGCCCCCAAACACATAATATATTTATCTCTTCCTTTGCAAATCCTAACCCTCCAAATTTTACTAACTCCCAAATTTTTCAGAAATTTCGGTAGAGTCTCCCCTGTAATTGGGCATATCCACCTGCCAGAGTAACACCAAAAACAACTCCTAACAACACATCCACAACTCAACAAAATAACACAAGGTATATATCAATAACACCAATCTCGACATCACAAGAACTACATTATCATAATGATATCAGGACATGAAGCACATCATATGTATCCTCATCACCACATCTCTGGTCTTAAAAGTTATTCATAATTAATTCCAGCATCATTAATTAATCGCATATTAACCACCACCTCATTTCGAAATTTTACAACACCGACAACAGAATGTGAGGCATGAAGACCTCATGATTACTTACTCGGATTAATGAGTCACATTTAACGCCACCTGGGCACTCATCTCATAGGTTAAAACTTAATAATTACAGCACAATTATGGCACATAAACACATAAAATAATTATCACTTAAGCCTATCAGGCATGACTCCCTATTAGTACTATAGTACAATTTAAACTTCACACAGGAAGAATTTAAGACTCACAAATATTTTACCACAAGGACCTCATCCTTATATAACTTCCACCGCGACTTGTAGCCCGGTTTAAATATTTTACATCATATATAAAATGCGAGAATCTCGTCCTCAACTCCGAATTACAAGTATTTTGCACATTGTGCCAACTGAAATTTTAATTTCTTTTCTTCCTTCTTTTCAATATATTTCATAAACAGTTTTCACAACACATAATGTACCCTCATACCGGTAGGGCGTATAATTCATAAAAATTGAAATCAATTATTCTGAAACACATTAAACCCACTGTAAGGAATAATAAAAATTACTTTTGGACTTATAGCCCTCAATAGTGTACAAAAATAAATGACAGACACGGGCTCATACCTTCAAATCTCCCAACAGGGATAAACATATAAGTGGGTCACAAATTTATGAAGCTCACCCATAAGTGGAGCATAATAGGAGGACTCGCCTCAATATTCAGAACCGAATCAAATTAAGGAAAATATTATTTTATAATAAAATCACGATCGTACATGTAACGACATCATCTGGTGTATTGGCCTCAGCCAAATCATAGTGATTAAATCAACGGGTCGGGCCTCCACCTCTTAGGCGCCCACTACCCGCCTGTCCTCCACCTCTAGTTGACTGTACACGTGGAGTATCAACTGGAATAAAGCTTGTAGCTGGAGTGTTCTGATGAAATCCACCCCTCCCAAGTCTGGGACAATCTCTCATGATATGCCTAGTATCACCACACTCATAACAACCCCTCTGAGGTCGCGGCTTCTCGTGCTGAGTCTGTGTCGGATAACTGGAATAACCACTATAAGAATCTCGTGTCGGTGGTGCACTATAAACTGGAGTACTCTGAGTAATCTGATATGTGGACTGAGCTGACCGACTACTCGAGCCTCCGCTATAATGGATTCTAGCTGAAGAGTAAAATCCACTGAACCCTCCAGATCTTCGAGACCTTTTGGCCTCCTTAGACTCCCTTTCCTCGCCTAAAACACCCTCAATCTTTCTTGCAATCTCCACTACTTATTGGAATGGAGTATCAGTTTGCAATTCTCGATCCATGCATATTTTAATATCATATTCGAGCCCCTCAATTAATCTGCGGACCCGCTCTCTAATTGTAGGAACCAAGATAGGTGCATGACGGGCTAACTCACTGAACCTGATAGCATATTCTGACACTGTCATAGTGCCCTGACGCAACCGTTCAAATTCTGCGCGCCACGCATCTTTGAGAGTCTAGGGAACAAACTCTTTCAAGAACATTTCCGAAAATTGAGCCCAAGTTGGTGGTGTGGCATCGACTAGTCTACCATCTTCATAGATTTGCCACCACTGATACGCTGCACCTGAAAGTTGAAATGTAGTAAAGGTAACTCCGCTCACCTCCAAAATTCCCATGGTGCGGAGAATACGGTGACAATTTTCTAGAAATCCTTGGGCATCCTCTGTAGCTGTGCCACTTAAAGTAGGTAGTCTATACCTCTTAAACCTTTCAAGTCTCTTTTGTTCTTCTTCTGATGCCTCGGGCCTGACCTCAGGCCGAACCGAAATAATAGGTTGTACCTATATTGCACCCGGAACCTGAACAACGTGAACCTGCTGCTCTAGAGTTATGGTAGGAGTCTGAGTTACTCCCCCAATCTGCAAAATATTTGGTGCAACAGAGATCAATCCCGCCTGAGTTAATATACCAAACATACTCATGAACTGTGCTAAGGTCTCCTGAAGTCCGGGGTAACAACAGGTGCTTCTGGTACCTGTCCCTCAACTGGAGCTACTAGTGGCTCCTCAACTGTTGTTCTGACATGTGCTCTAGTCGTAGCACGTGCCTTTCCTCGACCTCTAACTCGGCCCCGGCCTCTTGCAGCCCTAGCAGTATGTGCGGATGCCTGCTCAGCTAACCCAGTAGCACGTGTCCTCACCATCTGTGAGAGAATGGAGATACAAAGATTCAATTTCCAAATTCAACAAATTTCGCACAACAGGAATGAAAGAAATGGAAATTTCCTAACATTTCTGTAGCCTCTCGAAGATAAGTACAGACGTCTCCGTACCGATCTGCAAGACTCTACTAGACTCGTTCGTGACTCGTAGAACCTGTGAACCTAGAGATCTGATACCAACTTATCATGACCCAAAATCCCACCACATGCGTCGTGATGGCACCTAGTCTCTAAGACTATGTAAGCCGATTTCAAATACCTTTTGAAGCCTTTTTTTTTGAAACTAACAGCGGAAATAATTATAATATACAACCTCCCAAGACTGGTAGTACTGAATCACGAACTCTAACTGAATACATGGAATGATCACGAGGACCGAATATGCAATACTGTTTGACTACAAATTAACAGTACAATAAAATAAAAAGACCCCAAGAGACTGCGACGACTAAGCAGCTGTACCTTAAATCCTTACGATCCCGCTGTAACTCTGCTCAAGTCCGATATCTCCAATACCTGGCTCTGCACAAAAATGTGCAGAAATGTAGTATGAGTACACCACGGTCGGTACCCAGTAAGTATCAAGACTAACCTCAATGGAGTAGAGACGAGGTACAGTCAAGACACTCACTAGTCTATTAACTTGTGCAATATAATATACAAAATTCTAGGAAACCAGATAGCAATAAGGGCAAGATAAAACAACCAGTGGTATGCGCAGCAAGACAACAAGAATACCATAAATATCACTCAACAATTAATAAATACATGTACGCCCAATTAATTCAAGTTTTTTAAATAAATATCCTTCACATATAATTCTTACGAATAAAATTCTTTTTCAAATATAATTTTGTCGAATAAATATCATTCAAATATAATTCTTTCATATAATTCTTCTTGATTAAAAATCCTTTCAAATAAATATTTTGAATATAATTCTTTCGATTAAAGAGTCACTATGTGACACCTCATTTCAAAATCATAAAAATATGGGTCTCAACCCATTTTCATATTTCTACGGCACCTCGTGCCCATAGTTAAATCATCATATTTCCCCGGCACCTCGTGCCCTCATTTCATATCACAACTGCACGGACAATTCACGTGCCAAATATCATTATCATTTCATCACAGCACCTTGTGCCCACATTTCATATCACAATTGCACGGATAATTCACGTGCCAATATCACCATTTCATATCACAATTCACGGCACCTCGTGCCCACATTTCATTTTATAAACCGCCTAGCAATAGCCACATGCTCCCAATTTTAACATAAATCAGATTATTATCAATTTACCAATAACAAGACAAATTGAACAAGCAAATCACAACATCACATGAAAATTATCAATACCACAACCCCACATCATCACATATCGTCCCTGACAATAGCCACCCTTATCGCTCCTATTGCCGCCCTTATCGCTCCTATAGCCACCCTTATCGCTCCTATTGCCGCCCTTATTGCTCTTATAGCCACTCTTATCGCTCTGCCCAGACAATATTCTAACAAACATAACAACAGTGAAATTCCACCCTTATACCCACATAATATCAACGGTGAAATGCCACCCTTATCTTCCAAAAATAATAACTCACACAACACAACAATTTATACGGAAAATTATCACGACAACATAATAAAATTAATTCATATCACAATTTGCCCAATGGCCACAACCAAATTTCAAAGATATAACAAAATCAATTAATTTCACAACAAAATCCCAAGGCTCTGCACAATGTATATAACACCCAAAAACAATCAATAGAGATAGAAATTATTCAGCATAAAGTAAAGCCTTCATTAATGCAAATTTAGATAATAATATTAACACTTCTTCTTAACCTTGCTTAATTAATTATTTACAGAGGGAAAATCCATAATGAAGTTAAATTCCAAGAAATATTAACCATCAAACTCACGAAATTCACATAAATATACAAGTAATAATTCCATCAAATTGTCATATAAAAATAAATTCAACATCAAGGATTTAGGCATGACAAACAGATGATTTAATAATTAACCATGATTACCTAATTTACTACACAATAATGCCTAAGACTTTAGTCCAATAAAATTTACACATATAAGCCTGAGTACGTACTCGTCACCTCGCGTACACGGCTTATCACATTTCATAAATGGCATATAAGACTCGATGCCTAAGGGTTAATTCCCCCCCCCCCTCCCCCCCCTCCCCCACTCGAGGTTAAGCAAGACACTTATATTTTTGAAGTTATGCCGATATTCCAAAATTGCCTTCTTGCTTGAATTGGCTTCCAGACCGCTCAAATCTATTCAAATCAATTGTAAAACTTCATTAAAATTCATCAGAAACAATTTCGGATAATAAAACGTCGACTTAGAAATTTATTCCAAAAAGTTAACAAAAGTCAACACGGGGCCCGCCCCTCAGAACCCAACATAATTTTTATGAAATTCGAACATCCATTCGATACGAGTTCAACCATACCAATTTTATCGAATTCCAATAACAAATCGACCTCCAAATCTTAAATTTGTGTTTTATAAAGTTTCTACAATTTTTCCCAAATTTCGATCTCCAAGTACAAATTAAATGATGAAATCAGCGATATATTCATGTATATTAACCAAATCCGAGTTAGAATCACTTACCCCGATGAATTTCTTGAAAAACCCTCGAAGAATCGCCAGGTCCAAAATGTGAAATAATGCCCTAAACCCCGTTTATATAGTGCACCCTCTGAACTCCCCAACGCGGTCCGCGAAATTTCAACCGCGCCCGTGCCCCAGGTCTCGCGGTCGCGAAAAAATGATGCGGCCGCGAAATTCTTGGGACAGCACTGCCAGGCTTTAGTATTTTGGCAATAACTTTCTCTACAGATGTCCAAATTTTGACTTCTTTACCTTTCTGGAAACTAGACATGAAGAGATACAACTTTTGTTTTTGAATCATCTTACAATTCCTTGTAGATCAAAAGATATAGGCTTCCGAAATCGGACCTGCGGGTCTGCAGAACTTCCTGGAGCGCAGCCGCGGACAGAAATGCGCGGTCAGCGAAATCTTGAGCGCGGCCGCAAAATTCTGCTGCTGTCCACGTTCAATGTGCGGTCCGCGCCCCTCCTTCACCTCAGCACCCAAAAATGCGCGGTCCACGCCCCCAAAAGTGCCAGAACAATATCAGAGTGCCGAAATTCCCCGACTCGCTCAAAACTCACCCTGAAACTCATCCGGAACCTCCCAGACACAAACCATATATGAATTTCAATCATAAAACACGCTACGGACCAGCTCATGCACTCTAAATACTGAAAAGATATTGTCTTGACCCGATATTGACCATGATCAAACTCCCTAATTTTTTAACTTTACTAATCTCTCAACCAATGATCCAAAAATACACCCAAGCCCCTCGGGACCTCAACCAAATATACCAACACCTTCCATAATACAATACGAACTTAGTGGAGGCTTCAAATCTTGTCAAACAATGTCAAAATTATGAGTCGCGCATCGAATCAAGTTATGAGTTTTTGAATCTCCCAACTTCTATGTCTTGCGCCGAAACGTATCAAATCAATCCGGAATGATTTCAAATTTTGCACACAAGTCATAATTGACTTAATGGAGCTATTCCCATTTCCAGAATCAAAATCCGACCTCGTTATCAAAAATTTACCCTTCTGTAGGATTTTTCAAAAAAATCTTCTATTTTTCAACTTTTGCCAAAATGCGTCGAATTGTCCTACGGACTTCCAAATCCAAATCCGAATATACAGCTAAGTCCGAAATCATCATACGAAACTATTGACATTATAAAAATTTTATTCCAGGGTCGTTTGCTCAAAAGTCAACTCTCCGATTAACTCTTTCCATTTAAGCTTCTAAATAAGAATTGTTCTTTAAAAAAAATTTTGAATCTTCAGTAAATCAAACTCGACCACATCTGTGGGTCATAATACATATTACGAAGTTTCTCGAGACCTTAATCCACTGGACGAGGCGCTAATTCTTAAAATAACAAGTCGGGTCATTATAGAAAATATGTCTAATGCATCCTTCATCTCTCTAGTCGACCATTCTGCAAGATCAAGGGAGGTGTCAAGCGGCTTCCTAGCGAGCGCGAAAGAACCTATCACCGGAGGATGAACTTTTAAAGCAAGAACTTGGGCGTGCGGATTCTGCTTGGCGCTAATAATCTCAAGGTGTGGATATGGTGTATCGTGATAGATAAAATACATCCTTGCTGATGGAATTCACAGTCAGATATGTTGCTTCGAGAGTTTGCGAAAAGAAAAAGGAAGAATCTATGAAAACCAGCAAGACTGAAAGGGACAGCATGTCACAATATATTGCCTAAATTCGAGAAAATATCTGAAAAGATATCAGCACATTTTGATTATGATTTTTACCTATGTCGTAGCTCCAGAAGTTTAGCTTCCGTAGCCATAAACCGCTCGTAATTTCGATGCAACTACACCAAGATATGATTTCTTTGGTTAAGACGCGCAAAACTGAAATGTCGAGCGTGACAGTACTTGAACTAAATTTAGGAAGCTCAACTGGTATGATACAATGCGAATTTAAATCCAAATTTTTGATATGTTATAGTACTCCAAGTCTAGCTTCTGTAGCCACAAACCGCTTATGATTTTGGCATATCTACGCCAAGATATGATTTGTTTTGGTTAAGACGCACAAATCCAAAATATCGAATGCGACAGAACTTGGAACCAAGTTTAAGAATTTCACATGGGACAGTACAAAGAGAATTTAACCTCAGTTTTTGAATGTATCTTGCCTCTAAGTGTCTACTTTTTGGAGGATCAAACGGATTGAGTTTTGGAAGCTCCTGCGATGAGATATAATTTTTTTTGATAGACGCGCAAAGCTGATAATTGGAGAATCGAGCGACAGGATTGCGTAATGCCAACTATTGAAGAGTACCTACTAAAACTAACCAAAAGGTGGTACTGTTGCTTTCATCAAGAGTGGAGAACCGCTACTATGGCAACGATACAAGGAAAACGTGGCTAATTTATAGGAACCAGCAAGAAAGAAATTAAGAAAATTCTTGGTGTTCAAACTACTGACATGTGCAAATAAGGAAATATCATATCCGATTTGTACATGAATAAGTTTGAAACTAGGAAATCAAAGCAGAAAAGGAAAATTAATGTTAGCCCAAGTATTTTTTTATGGGAAAGTGGGGAATACTTTAAAATTTTCCATGTATGATGTCATCGGACAATGGGGAATCCTTTAAAATTTTCTATGTTTGATATAGTCAAGTTACTAATGCTGGCCAATGTGGAGTCTCTCCAATTCATAGGAGAAAATAACGAGTAAGAAAAATATATTAATGTAGCAGATAAATTGGAAGAGCACTATATTGTGAGAGTTTTCTTTGAGTAAATGTTCCAAGCGCATCAAAGGAAAGCATATCTTTTGAACTGGAATTCAAGTGAATAAACCAAATGTTTCTTGTAAATCCAATGGTTTAAATTTTAATTTGTCCTGGGTAGATGTGTTTGACTTAGTTCAATATGAACTTAATTATTCTTTAATTAAGTTGATACTACATAAGAAAGGCCACCAAATTCGTTTTCTCACTAGAGAAGGGAATTAAGCTACAAGAGCCAAGCTTGCTATTAGGAGTCGTTTTGGCTCGCTTTGAATGAAGTAAAAGAGTTGCCAATTTCAATCATTGATGATGTCAAGTCACTCTTCGGAAATAGAATATGTAAACAATTATCAGTGTAGTATCTTACAAAAGGATGGGAAAAATATTGTCGTCAACACCGGTACTTCAAGTCTCGCCATTCATTTCGGCAAGCCTACATCCCGACAAGCCTTGAAGCAGAGGGCATTTATAGACAAATAAAATTTTATTAAATTTAAATCCACAAGTAATTTAGATTTCATCATGTATTAAATACATATTAGTCCAATGATATTATGGGCTAGTATAATCGGGTCGATTATTTAAATCTAAAATGAATTAATTTAAATAAAAGTCCAATGTATTATTGGGCTAGCCCGTCAATTGGTCTTCTATCAAATAGGTCGGCCCATAAGCCTCAAGCCCAATGATCCACTAGGATATTTTTGGAGACTACTCCACCCCACACTTATATAAAGGGGTCAAAGGAGAAAGCTAACACATATGCAAGTAAGCAGAAGGAAAGGCTAAATAAGCTCTGAAGAATAGTATCAAGGTCTCCATCCATATCTACAATCGTCGTCTGTAGTCAAATTCCAAAGGCGAACACAAATCATAAGCGGACAGATTCAAATCTTCCGTTCGTGATAACCCAACAACAAATCCTGGTTCGTGACGAGCTTCAAGTTGTTCGTGACGCACCGCAAATTTGAAATCCGTCAAGTTCAAGATCAAGCTCTTGAACCATCATTCGTGAGGAGAAGAATCAGAGGATCACATCTCTTTATATTCGAGATATTCTAGAGATTGTAACCCCATCACTTGAAATTGAATATAATATTTGTCGCTATATTTCTTGTCTTGATTATTATTTTTCAGGAACCAAATTTAGTTGTTACAGACAAATCGGTAGTGATTTCATTTTTAACTTTTTTGCCAATCCTTAAAGTAAAACGAGTTTAAATTGTGAATAATGTGATGAGACTTATATCTATGGAGTTGACTGCAATTTCATAGTGCTTCATAGGTCATAGTCCACATATCACTCTCTTATATAATATCAAGTTATCAACTGTTTTTTTAAAGATGGAAATCTTGAAAGATGAAAATTCAACTTCTAAATTAGAACAAGTTGACGAAGAGATGGTTTGAAGATTTTGAGTGTACGTTGTATATAGCCCTTGAAACAGGGGTGGATCCACGGTGTAAATCGTGGTTCACGTGAACCCGTGGTCCTCCGACGATATCAAATATATTATGTACATAATTTGCGAAAATGACTTATTATTATTTGATGGCACCAATGGTCAAAAAAGGCAAAGTAGTTCATTTGTTTTGGCCCCTTATTTCTTGGTAACTTAAGGTCATGGGATCGAATCCCTTCATATTTATTGCTTTAATTTCTTATTCTTAAGCCTTTCTTTCCCTTTTTTCTTTTTTGACAGCAACGCATCCTTTTATTTTAGTTTTCATAAAGTATCAATAGTGCACCCATCTGCTTCTACCTTGAAAAAGGTTTTCCTCTTTTGGCTACTAGAAACATTTAGAAATGTACTCTAAATACTGTTGGGATTTTAAGTTTGTGTAGCTTAAAGAAGGTGAATGAGAAATGGAGGGAAAATAAAATATTTGAGTTTCCCTTGGGAAAGGTACATTGTCCCATATCGGAGAAAGAAAAGGCTTTTGATGGGTATATATATAATTGCTCTTCTTCTAGCTCTTAAAGAGTTAAGAAAAAAGGCAAGCCTTGCGCTGTCGTCGTCGCTCGCTCGGCTCGGCTCGGCTTCGGCTTCGGCTTCAGATTTGGTCAAAGATTGATTGATTAATCTTTTTGGACAAAATTCCTTTCAATTATTTAATTAATTAATTAAATAATTAACGAAAAATTCAATCCGGAATAACTCATGAACCGCGACCCGGTTCGGTCAGGCCCGTTTTCTTTCCCGAATTATTAACCTTTTTAGAAACAATGCCAGCAACTCTATAAATAGAGTTTGAATCCCAGAATCTTTTCTTATGAAATTTTCTGAGCTTCTTCTTCTTCTTCTTCTGCACAATATTTTTCAGTGTGTTTTACGACCATTGAGTGGTTCGCAGTTCATCAGAGTTTTAGTACCAATACACTGGTGAGTTAAATCGTTCTATCCTGGGAGGATATATTCCAGCACCTCGGGTACTTGAGGGGAATAATTTCCTTAAGGACACATTGTGTATTCAGTGGACTCGATTTATTCCTATACTATTTTTTTGTTTTTCAGAATCTATTTCGTTAAACAAGTATTACTAAATTTCTGTTTTATTTTTTTCCAGAAAGTTTAATTGTTTCTTATCGCAATACAGAATAATAACAATCTTAAGGAAATTTTTTTTTTTAATTCTGTATTTTGTTTGTGGAGATTAAAACCTGTGTGGTTTTCTACTCCTTCTGAATTTTACTATTCTGATTTGAAGATATAAAAAACTTCATCAGAGTATTGAAATTCATAAAACGATTTGAAGAACATAAAAACTTCATCGTTTTTCTATAAAACAGTATATAAAAACTTCGGTTTTATTTATTATACATACTGTTTTTTTTGTTAATAACAGTATTGTGTACTGTTCTGATTTTGCCATTAATTGAACTCTTTTGTTATTTACAGTGAGAAATGGCAATTGATAATGGAAATTCTTCTGCGACTATTGCGGCAACGACGATAGCCTCGTCAAGCCGGACTGCTGTTCTACCGGCAGAGAAACCGGGAAAATTTTCCGGAGCCAACTTCAAAGGATGGCAACAAAGGGTGTTCTTCTGGCTTATCACACTTGGTATGCAGAAATTCACTAGTGAAGAACCTCCAGTGCCTGCTGCGGACATGCCGGACAACGAGAAATTCATGATTGTTGAGGCGTGGAAGCAGGCAGATTTTCTTTACAAAGGCTATATCTTAAGCGCTGTAGAGGATGACTTGTACAATGTGTACAATGCGATGAATACTTCGAAGGAATTATGAAACGCACTTGAGAAGAAGTACAAGACTGAAGATGCATGCTTGAAGAAGTTCATGGTTGCCAAATTTCTAGACTATAAAATGATAGACAGCAAAACTGTTGGAACCCAACTTCAGGAGCTTCAACTTATTTTTCATGACCTTATTGCTGAAGGTGTGGTCGTGAATGAAGCATTTCAAGTGGCTGCAATGATTGAAAAATTGCCTCCTTCGTGGAGATATTTCAAGAACTATCTTAAGCACAAGCGCAAAGAAATGAAGTTGGAAGATCTTGTGATTCGTCTCAAGATTGAGGAAGATAACAAAACCGCCGAGAAGAAGTCTCGTGGAAATTCAACGATCATGGGAGCTAATATCGTTGAAGAGACTGCTCCAAAAAGTAAGAAGAGAAAGAGGTCTTCTGGACAGACTAAGGAGCAAAATAAAAAGAAATTCAAGGGCAGCTGCTACAATTGTGAAAAAACCGGTCACAAAGCCCCTGATTGTCGTCTCCCGAAAAAGTATAGGAAGAAGGGACAGGCCAACATAGTGGAGAAGAATTATGACATTGATGATCTATGTGCAATGCTTTCGGAATGCAACCTAGTTGAAAATCCGAAGGAGTGGTGGATTGACTCTGGAGCCACTCGACATGTTTGTGCTGTCAAGGAAGCATTTGCGACTTACTCTACTGCTGGTCTCGAAGAAGAGCTTTCCATGGGAAATACTGCAACAGCCAAGATTGAAGGTTATGGGAAGATATTCCTGAAGATGACTTCCGGCAAGGTGTTAACGCTCAACAACGTTCTTCATGTTCCTACTATTAGGAAGAATTTAGTTTCTACTTCTTTGCTTGTTAAGAACGGATTCAAATGTGTATTTGTTTCTGATAAAGTTATTGTAAGCAAGAATGAAATGTATGTTGGAAAGGGCTACCTCACAGAGGGCCTCTTCAAACTAAATGTAATGGTTGTTGACAGCATGAATAAAATTGCAGCTTCTTCTTATTTATTGGAGTCAAATGATTTATGGCATATTCGTTTAGGACATGTCAATTACAAAACCTTGCAGAAGTTAATTAATTTAGAAGTGTTGCCTAAATTCGAGTGTAATAAATTAAAATGTCAAATATGTGTTGAGTCTAAGTTTGTAAAACATCCTTATAAGTCTATTGAAAGGAATTCAAATCCTTTAGACTTAATTCATACTGACATTTGTGATATGAAGTCGACACCATCTCGAGGTGGAAAAAAGTATTTTATTACTTTTATTGACGACTGCACTCGATATTGTTATGTTTATTTGCTTAATAGTAAGGATGAAGCAATTGAAGCATTTAAGCAATACAAGAATGAAGTGGAGAATCAATTGAATAAAAAGATCAAAATGATTAGAAGTGATAGGGGTGGAGAATATGAATTTTCATTTGCAGAAATATGTTCGGAATATGGAATTATCCATCAAACTACTGCACCTTATACACCTCAATCCAATGGAATTGCGGAAAGGAAAAATCGGACATTAAAGGAAATGATGAATTTTTTATTAATAAGTTCTGGATTACCGCAGATTTTGTGGGGCGAAGCTATCCTTACAGCTAACCGAATACTCAACAGAGTACCCCACAGCAAAACGCAATCTATTCCATATGAAAAATGGAAAGGAAGAAAACGCAACTTGAAATATTTTAAAGTGTGGGGGTGTCTAGCAAAGGTACAAGTTCCTTTACCTAAAAGGGTTAAAATCGGACCAAAAACTGTTGATTGCGTTTTCATTGGATATGCTACAAATAGTAAAGCATGCCGGTTTTTGGTTCATAAATCTGATAATCCCGAAATTCACATTAATACGGTAATGGAATCAGATAATGCTGAATTCTTTGAAAGTATCTATCCGTATAAAACTTAATGTGAGTCGTTAAGTGAAAGACCTAAACGACCTCGGGAAGAACCAAAGGAAAATATTCCAAGTATAGAAGATCCAAGGCGTAGCAAACGTCAAAGAACATCTACTTCCTTTGGACCAGATTTTATGACATTCTTGCTTGAAAATGAGCCTCAAACTTTTAAAGCAGCTATGTCATCTTCTGATTCAGCGTTTTGGAAAGAGGCAGTCAATAGTGAGATTCAATCAATTTTGGATAACCATACATGGGAATTGGTAGATCTTCCTCCAGGAAATAAGCCTTTAGGTTCGAAATGGATCTTTAAACGGAAAGTGAAAGCTGATGGCACTATTAACAAATATAAGGCAAGACTTGTTGTCAAAGGTTATAGACAAAAGGAAGGCCTTGATTACTTTGACACTTACTCGCCAGTAACGAGGATAACATCTATTAGGGTGTTAGTGGCAATAGCGGCCGTGTATGGTCTTGAAATCCATCAAATGGTTGTTAAAACAGCTTTCTTAAATGGAGAATTAGAGGAAGAGATTTACATAGAACAACCTGAGGATTTTGTGGTAACTGGTAAAGAAAAGAAAGTGTGCAAACTTGTTAAGTCACTTTATGGACTTAAACAAGCACCCAAACAATGGCATGCCAAATTTGACCAAACAATATTGGCAAGTGAGTTTAAAATCAACGAGTGCGACAAATGTGTTTACATTAAAAACACTCCAGGTCATGAAGTCATTGTTTGTTTATATGTTGATGGCATGTTGATAATGAGCAAAAACATGGCAGATATAAATGCTACTAAGCGCATGTTGGCTAGCAAATTTGATATGAAAGACTTAGGAGTTGCTGATGTGATCTTAGGAATCAGAATTCACAAGACTCCACAAGGTCTAGCATTATCACAGTCTCACTACATTGAAAAGGTACTTGACAAGTTCAAGTATTCGGATTTCAAAATTGCCAAGACTCCAATTGACGTGAGTTATGCACTTCAAAAGAATGAAGGTGAAAGTGACTCACAATTGGATTATGCAAGAGTATTGGGAAGTTTGATGTATATCATGAATTGTACACGACTAGATATAGCATGTGTTATTAGTAAACTGAGTCGGTTTACAAGTAATCCCAATCACATACATTGGATGGCAATGAAACGAGTTTTGGGGTATCTCAAACATACCCAAAATTACGCTTTGTATTATAACAAATATCCCTCCGTGATCGAGGGATATAGTGATGCAAATTGGATCACTGGATCATCTGAAGTTAATCACTGGAGCAGTGTCTTGGAAATCATCCAAACAAACGTGCATCGCCCGTTCTACAATGGAATCTGAATTCATAGCTTTAGATAAGGCCGGTGAAGAAGATGAATGGCTCCGAAATTTCTTGAAAGATATTCCATTTTGGACCAAACCTTTGGCACCTATTTGTATACATTGTGATAGTCAAGCGGCAATAGGCAGGGCAGGGAGCGTTATGTATAACGGAAAATCTCGTCATATACGACGGAGATACAATACTGTTAGACAACTACTCTCTAGTGGTGTTATCACAATTGACTACATAAAGTCAAGAGATAACGTGTCAGATCCACTTACAAAAGGCCTATCTAGAGAGGCAGTTGAAAGATCATCAAAGGGAATGGGGTTAAGGTCTAGGACAAGTCATCATGATGGTAACTCTACCTAGCAGACTGGAGATCCCACGAGCTAGGTTCAAAGAGATCAAACAAAGTTATGAATGACTGTTCAACATTGTCAAATAACTCAACCCATTCTCGTGATGAAGACAATGTTCAGAAATCGAGGTAAAGCATTAAGGCTTTTTGATGAGTCAACAAATCTTAAAGGTTTTTTTAATGATTTGCTAAGTCTGGTAGGATATGACCAGATAGTGTGTCTATAGGATTACACGTTTAGAAATCACCTATGTGAGTATGAAGTGTAAGTCGCTTCAAGGGGAATGAAAGTAAAGGCCCATTCTCTAAGCACTCATGAAACCGGGCGGTGTTCATGGCTGAAACGAACACAACCGTGAGCGAGTATATCCGATATATTCACTACGGAAAGTTCAAAGGGAAACCTACTTATCCAGATGCAATTAATTCTTGCATGTAAAACACACACGCGTCCGTGCATTCCTTTATTTTATAGCCATTCCCCATTCATGTGGGGGATTGTTGGGATTTTTAGCTTGTATAGCTTAAAGAAGGTGAATGAGAAATGGAGAGAAAATAAAATATTTGAGTTTCCCTTGGGAAAGGGACATTGTCCCATATCGGAGAAAGAAAAGGCTTTTGATGGGTATATATATAATTGCTCTTCTTCTAGCTCTTAAAGAGTTAAGAAAAAAGGCAAGCCTCGCGCCGTCGCCGTCGTCGCTCGCTCGGCTCGGCTTCGGCTTCGGATTCGGATTTGGTCAAAGATGGATTGATTAATCTTTTTGGACAAAATTCCTTCAATTATTTAATTAATTAATTAAATAATTAACGAAAAATTCAATCCGGAATAACCCATGACCCGCGTTCGGTCAGGCCCGTTTTCTTTCCTGGATTATTTTAAATTTTTTTTTTCCCGCAATATTTCCAAACACCCCTTTTCCAACAGCCATGGCTGTTTCTGAAATGTTGCAAACCTTTTCAGAAACAATGCCAGCAATTCTATAAATAGAGTTTGAATCCCAGAATCTTTCCATACGAAATTTTCTGAACTTCTTCTTCTTCTTCTTCTGCACAATATTTTCCAGTGTGTTTTACGACCATTGAGTGATTCGCAGTTCATCAGAGTTTTGGTACCAATACACTGGTGAGTTAAATCGTTCTATCCTGGGAGGATATATTCCAGCACCTCGGGTACTTGAGGGGAATAATTTTCTTAAGGACACACTGTGTATTCAGTGGGCTCGATTTATTCCTATACTGTTTTTTATTTTCCAGAATCTATTTCGTTAAACAAGTATTACTAACTTTTTATTTTTATTTTTTTCAGAAAGTTTAATTGTTTATTACAGCAATACAGAATAATAATAAATACTACTCCATATTCTTTGGTAATTCTCCTGGTTTTACTAGCCTTCCTAATTTTTTTTTGGCTACTAGTCTTTGGGTATTTTAAGAAAATTACATAAATATTCTATTAAAATACTTTTGCTTGCTTGTTTTCTTACGAAATTTTTTTTTACCAATTTTTCCATTATGTGGTATTTATTATTTACCTTCACAAAACACATGTATATACGGTTTTCTATCTATCATAACATAGGTTTCTTTTTACTTTTTTTTTTAACGTATAAATGGCAAGTGTTTCAATATCACTTAGATATTTGCATTAGTTTGTACACAAAAAGTTATGTCGCTAAAAATATATTGTTCTAAAACACTCTGAAAGAATAGAAAATTACAGTTGGAACCGTCAATCTTTATCATCTCATACAAAATTATGAAAGAACACAAATTGTACTTCATAAATAAAAAATTATTTTTTATATTAGATTGAAGTTCTGAAAATATATGTACATTTCCAAATGCGTATCACATAAGCATTTCAAGTATTAGTAAAGTAAACATTATTATTGAAATTTTTGATATCGTTAAATCGGGCATTTCGTAAATTTTATTGTGGAAGCCAAAACTGTCTTGTTCTTCCCTATTGGAGGAACGATCATCAATTTTTTTTTTTATTGTGGAGTTGGAAGAATATATTGTGAATAGTATCGTGGTGAGCAAGATAATTCTAATTGAAGTGTATCTTTTTTGCATTAGAATTTAGAATTCTATTATAAGTTGACATTCCTTTTTTATTTACGTCTAATTTTAGGAATATGTATACATTTCTTACCTTTTCTTATTTACCTAGGATTCTAGAAATTTTTCTTCTTAATGTCGGATACAATTTAATTGTTTCTAAGTTTCAAAGCTAATAAATCTACATTGATAAAAAAAAAAGTTAGATATCAAAGTACTAAATATTAGAAAAGTTAACATGAAAAGTTGTTAGATAGTTAAAATATGAAAAAGATTTATATAAGGTCAAATAACAATCGATTTTAAAATTTTAAATATTAAGATTTCCTTTGTATTTCAAATAAGGAAAGATTTAATAATAAAAGTTTAACAGATTTTAAAGTCTTAAATATTAGGAAAATAATTCAATTATTGTTTTGTCCAATTTTAAATATAATTTAAAGGGTAAAAAAGACGAACAATATTTCGCTAAGGAGATTCGTGTTTTGAATATCATATAGATAAACGAATATATTTTTCTGGGAATATTTGTAGAATGATGGAATTACCTAAGGGTGGCAATTTGAGCCAAAATCCATTTAACCCGTCCAAGGTTGGGCCGCTCATTGACCCGCTTATTATTAAACTCAGCCCATATTGATTTAGCCCATCTTAGCCCATGTAAAGTTTGGCTGATTTTTAACCTAAATTGATCCATGAGCAACTTTGCAAAAATATCTTTAAAATAAGTCTTTTTTGTTTGGTGTGTTATATATGACCATACGAAAAGAAAAAAGTCGTACATTTGGTAATTAAATAATTCATAAGAAACAACATATATTAATTAAAGTTTGGTAAGAGTTGGACAGATTGGGGTACGACCCAAATTTTAGCTCATCTTGACCCAACTCATCTCAGTCCAAGTAACTTTTGAACAGGTCATCGACCCACCTATTTATGGGGCAAGTGCACAAATAATTATTCTCACGAATGCTATTGTAACGACCCGACCGGTGGTTTTGACTATTGCAATCTCGTTTCCCCATTTACTCCTCAAATTGTGAATTACAGTTGTTATTTGGCTTGCCGGGGTAATTGGTTTGGGTCCAGTGAGATTTTGAAATGATTTGGAGCACTTAGTTCCAAGGTTTAGAATTTAAGTTGAAAAGGTTGACCGGATGTTGACTTATGTGTAACGACCCCGGAGAAATTTTGCTAAGGAAATTAAGGTTTGGTGGTGCCGAGGTAGATCAATTAGTACAAAGATTATAGAAATTTCTCGCGGCGAGCTTGCTCGCCGTGGCTCAGACTTTTTGGTCGGAAAAATTTTGTCGGAAAAAGGGTCATTTCTGCGACCATTATGTGGTCGCAGAATCACTCTGCGGATCGCATAATGGTCGCAAAGTGGATCAGGAGAGGGGAAAGATTTGAGAAAGATCTGCGGTGCACTATGCGACCGCATACCTGTTTTGCGGTGCATTATGCGATCGCAGAACAAGTATGCGGGCCGCATAATGACTGCAGACCGGGTCAGTCACGCTCAGTTTTGGAGGCCAAATTATGTGGCCGATATGCGGACCACATACCTGTTATGCGATCGCATAACTGCGTCGGAACTTCCATTCTTTCTAATTTTTGACCCGACTCAACTTCGATTTATAGCCCTAGAAGCTCATTTTTGAGCCAAAATCTGACATTTTAGAGAGAGGTGAGAGCATTTTAGAGAGAGAAAGTGAATACTTAGTCATTTATCCATCAATTCTTGTTCAAGGTTTGAAGATTTTACAAGGATCTTGCTAGGGCTTCAAAGAGGTAAGAATTTCTTTCCCTAATTCTTCAATTTCGAGTTTGGAGTAAAGATGGGTGAATAATAGTATGATTCTTAGGTATAAGAGTATTATGTATACATACCAATAAGGTTGTGGAAAGATTGTTAAGTTTAAATGGGTAAAGATTGGGTTGAAAATGGTAGAAATCTTCATAGACTTTAATTAAAGATTTGAGGGTCGAGTTGATGTCGGAATTTGGTGAAATTTGTACGGTTGGACTCGTGGTTGGATGGACGTTCATACTTTATAACTTTTGTCGAGCTCCGAGGCATGGGCCCCATTTTTGAGTTAATTTCGGATTTTATTGGAAAAATTAGTATTTCCTTATGGAATTAATTATAATAATTGGTATTGACTGAATCGAATTAATTGTGACTAGATACGAGACTTTCGGAGACAAATTCTCGTGGCAAGGGCATAGCGGAATAAAGAATTACAAGGTTTGAGGTAAGTAACAGTTCTAAATTTATGAAACCCCGGATTATGTGTTATGTGATTGGTTTTGAGGTGACACACATGCTAGGTGACGGGCGTGTGGGCGTGCACCATAGGAATTGTGACTTAATAAAATTTCATATAACTGTATAGTTAAAAAATCTGTTAATATCCATACATCCTCTACATGTTAGAGAAAAATTGAGCTGAGACTCGTATTAAAAATCATGCTTTGACATATGTTTCTATTATTGGTACCCACTGAGGTCATTTTTGTGGTTGAATAATATGTTTAAATTGTAATTTTTCACTCAGTCATGTTTATTCATTTTATATCATACCTCAGTCTCTCTTATTTATTATTGATGCGTCATATCACTATTTTGGAGCTGCTTATCATGATTTCTGAGAGCCCGAGAGACTGGAGAGGTTGATGACTGAGTGAGGCCGAGGGCCTAATTGTGAGGATATTTATGGATCGGACTGCACGCCACAGCATGTTTATTGATTTATGCCATGATTGGCTTGATATAGCGCTTGGGATGAAGGAGCCCCTCCGGAGTCTGTACACACCCCCAGTGAGCGCAAGTACCTACTGAGTGCGAGTGCCGAGTGCCGAGTGCCGAGTGCGAGTGCCGAGCGCGAGTGCCGAGTGATGAGTGACTGTGAGGAAAGAGTGACTCTGAGGTTGGAGTGAATGGAAGGACTGAGTGACTGTTACTCCGAGAGGATGTATTGATTTCATTATTTGCTGCATTTCAGTTGTCATATATCATTATTGTTTTTGAAATTTCGGATAAACATTATTGTCTGTTTCAGTCAAATTTGATATGAAATTACTATGAATTTCTAAATGTTGAACTTGAGAGCATGCCTACCCTTTTATGTGGAAAAGTACTGTATTTGGACTTAGCTGTGAAGCTCGTCACTACCTTCAGTTCTTATTTATTATTGTTACTTACTGAGTTGGTTGTACTCATACTACACCTTGCACTTCGTGTGCAGATCTAGATGATCCCGGATACAGTGGGTGTTGATTCTTTTGCATAGTCGATTTTCCAGAGAATCAGAGGTAGCTGCCATGTTTTGCAGACCTTGTCTCTCCTTCCCTATCCTTTTGTTATTGTATTTGGTCTCAGATTATTATTAAAGACCAGATTTTTCCCAAACTTGTAATGTATAGATACTCATGTACTCACTGACACCAGGTTTTGGGAGTGTTGTATTGGAATTTGCTAGTTTTTTGGTATTGTATTAAACATTATGTTTTCAAACTTAAAGGAACTCATGAGTTATTGATGTTGTCGGCTTGCCTAGTACTGAGATAAGCATCATCACGATAGGTTAGAATTTTGGGTCGTGACAGCTATTTAGAGATTAGCCAGCACTTATGTTGTCCTGAAATTTTAGACTAAAATTCTTAGCTTCAGGACAATCCATGACATTTTTGTCCTAAAAATTTGAACTGAAAAACTGAAATTTAGGACGCATAGGCTAATTCCTAAATAGTAGCCCTTTATAGTGGCTACCCGATGTTATTTCTATTCTATTTATTGGCTCAGTTCATTTTGACCCTCCAAAATCAGTTCAACTCGCCCATTTGAAAAATTAACTCCCACAAACATGAAGAAGATTTAAATATCTGAAGATGCGCTCAAGGAAATAAAATTTATTCATCTAGTTGATTTAAGCTATGTAGCTTATGAAAACTATTGAATTTACTTAAAATCGATATAAAAAAATTGACATAATTAATCTCAACATAAAATTCTTCAAAATCTAGTACAACCGTGTAGTTGGCTACATAAGAAAAAAATCGCCGTAGCATTTGGATGAAGGTATTAAATAATGGGAAAATGTCATTGTATATGCGCTTTTAAAATAATAGCTGAAATATATATATATACAAAAATTATATAAATTTTATACACTTTTTCGACATACCAAATGTAAATAGTTTCTGGCAAGGACTAAATAGTTTCATGTTTTGTAGTTCCTCCATTTAGATCGAGATATGAACTAACTTCCCTTTTTAATTTAGATTCGCTGATTTAAAAAAACACGAATAATTCGAAGCACATATTTTGAATTTTAAATTTTATAATACAAAGATGAATTTAAGACATAAATATAAAAAATATATCGTTGTAATTTTAAGCGGATGAGACTTTACCTAGGAAATACTGCAATTATCAATTAGAACAGATCGGTAGGTTTGAGTAGGAGATGTTTACAGGTGTTTGGGGCATGATATCCAAATTCTTGTTTTGATTTTGATTTTGATTTGAGCTGTAAATATCTTTGGTTTGTAAATAAAAATTTTTACTTTCCACCATTTTGTGTGATATTACTTGTCACGACCCAAAAATCTCACCCGTCGTGATGGCGCATATCTCAATACTAGGCAAGTCGACAATCTCAATAAATTTCCATATTTTTTTAAATTTGAGAGCAGAATGATTAAATTTAGCGGAAGAAATCTCACAAGTACAAATATAAATACTCCCAAAACCTGGTGTCACTGAGTACATGAGCATCTACTATGAATACAAGTCGGAAAAATACGATCTATAATAGTTTAAGACCAAATACAGTAAACAAGGAGATAGGGAAGAAGAGACAAGGTCTGCAAAATACGTCAGTTACCTCAACACTGCGCGAAAGAATCAACACTCGCTATGTCCGGGAACACCTGAATCTGTACACGAAGTGCAGGGTGTAGTATGAGTACAACTAACTTAGCAAGTAACAATAATAAATAAGGAACTGAAGATAGTGACAAGCTACACAGTTATAGTTCATTTCCAATAATTCCAGCAAAGAATAGACATGCTTTCAAATCCAGCAGTTTAAGTCAAATCAGTTTTATATAGTTCAAGTTCATGTAATCCGGATATAAAATCTTTCAGAGAATTTCACAACAATGATAGATAGCAACTAAGTGCAACAACAAATGAAAAGCAAGTACAGTCTCTCAGGACAACAATCCCTCAGTGGGCTCCCAGTCCTCAGCACTCACACTCAATGTGTACCCGCGCTCCCTGGGGATGTACAGACTCCGGAGGGGCTCCTACAGCCCAAGCGCTATAATCTGCACGGATAACTCACGTGCTATAATATCCTGCACGGATAACTTACGTGCTGCACGGACAACTCACGTGTTGCACGAACAATTCACGCGCTTTAATATCCATACCTCACCGACATGCCCCCGGCCTCACTCAGTCATCAACCTCTCTAGTCTCTCAGGCTTTCGAAAATCACAAAGATCAGCCCAAACAAAGATAACATAGCGTATCAACAAATATCAAGAAAAACTGAGGTATGATACGCATGTAAAATCATGACTGAGTACAAGACAACAATTAGCAAATAATTCAATAAGTACGCGACCTTTGCGGATCCCAACAGTACTATCACATAGCCTAAGCATGATTTATAGTCAAATTTCTTTAACACATAGAGAGCATATAGCTAACAACAAGTTATTCAACCTTACAATTTTACGGGACGGACCAAGTCACAATCCCCTCGGTACACGCCCACACGCCTGTCACCTCCAAAATAATCACATAACACAAAAATTCGGGGTTTCGTACCCTCAGGACCAGATTTAAAACTATTACTTACTTCAAACCGTGAAATTCTTATTCCGCTAAGCATTTGCCTCGTGAATTGGCCTCCAAACTCCTCGAATCTAGCCACAAATAATTCGATTCAGTCAATAAAATTTATCGGAATTAATTCCATAAGAAAATGCTAATTTTCCATAAAAATCCGAAATTTAGCTCAAAAATCGCCCGTGGGGCCTACATCTCGGAACCCGACAAAAGTTACAAAATCCGATAACTCATTTAATTACGTGTCCAACCATACCAGTTTCACTCAAATCCGACTCCGAATCGACACCGAAATCTCAAAAATTCGTTTCTATGAGATTTCTAAAATTTTCCTTATCAATCTCAAAACACTAATTAAATGGTGAAAATAATGATATATTCGTGTATATTGACCAAATCCGAGTTAGAATCACCTACCACAATATTTTTTCTTGAAAATCTATCAAAAATCGCCTCTCCTCAAGCTCCAATTTTTCAAAAATGGCGAATGGGACGAAGTCCCCTGCTTTATAATTTTCTCCAGGCAACCCTCGGTCTTGCCTCGATCATGGTCCTCGATCCTGGGCCTCGATCATGGCTCTCGATCCTGGGCCTCGATCCTGGCCCTCGATCTTGGCCCTCGATCCTAGCCCTCGATCCTGGCCCTCGATCTTGGCTGTCGATCATGGCCCTCGATCCTGGCCTTCGATCATGGCCCTCGATCCTCGGCTCGATTTCTTGGCTTGATTTCTGGGCTCCCCAAATTTCCAGCAGAAGAAAAATTACAGCAGCTGTTTTAGTCCAACTTTTGATCCGTTAACCATCTGAAACTCACCCGAGGCCCTCGAGACCTCAACCAAATATACCAACAAGTCCTAAAATATCATACGAACTTATTTGAAACCTCAAATCACATAAAACGATACTAAAACCACGAATCACATCCCAATTCAAGCTTAATGAAATTTAAGAATTTTCAACTTCTACATTCGATGCCGAAACCTATCAAATCAAGTCCGATTGACCTCAAATTTTGCACACAAGTCATAAATAACATAACGGAGCTATGAAAATTTTCTGAACTGGATTCCGACCCCGATATCAAAAAGTCAACTCCCCAGTCAAACTTCCAAACTTAAATTCTTATCTTAGCCATTTCAAGCCTAATTTAACTACGGACTTCCAAATAATTTTTCGGACACGCTCCTTAGTCCAAAATCACCATACGGAGCTATTGGAATCATCAAAATTTAAATCCGAGATCGTTTACGCATAAGTCCACATCCGGTCAACTTTTCTAACTTAAATTTTCAATTATGAGACTAAGTATCTCATTTCACTCTGAATTTTTTCCGGACCCGAACCAACTGACCTGGTAAGTCATAAAATAACTGTAAAGCATAAAATTGAGCAGTAAATTGGAGGAATGAGTTTATAATACTTAAAACGACCGGTCGAATCGTTACATATCTCAACTTGTTTAAGGAAAAAATTGTTATTACTATATAGCTGACTATCGGGGATTTTAACGTTGTTGGTCCGATGAATCTAAAGCTTTGTTACTAAAAACTTGTCTCACGGTATAATACGTTTGGCACATAGACGATTTTGTGGGTTAAACATACTTTCCACTTGGTCTCTCCTCTAAAGTAAGAAAAAAGTTGGAAATAAACCTAATATTGAGATTTGAGCTTGTGAAAAAAGGACTTGATATTTTATAGACGAAATTTCAGAGAGCACTAGAGTCTTATAGCTAATTATAATTCGCCGCTATTATTTCAATATTTACCGGTAATAGCAAATATTTCCTTGCCAGGCGTTTGCATTCATTGCATTCGTTCGCGCAATGTATATAGCTCTGCGTAAATTGTATCAATTCGGGCAACAAATACAACCTGTATCTACTGTATTTATTCGATCAATGAATACAATCACAGCGAAATACAGAAATATTGGGGTGTATACAAAAATACAAACAACAAAAATACAGAGGTGTATACATCGGTACATAACTACAAAAATATAGTCAAATATACATGGTGCAAAAAAAAAAGACATTCCATACCTGAAAAAATACATATATGGTATAATGCGAAATACAGAAATACAGAGATTTGCTAGAAAATTCTTCCCTCGAAACACAGAAAGACAGGTGATTTTTCTATAAAATTTAAATATAGCTACGAATAATAATTTTTCTAAAAGTATAACTACGAATAATAAATAGAGTGTATACTTTAGCTACACCCGGTAATTTTTCCTTTATAATATTCCTAGTAGTAAAATCTCAAGAAAAGAAGTTTGTCAGACCGGCCCATTATAGTTAAGCCCAGTCACAACTAGGCAGTCCAGTCCCGTCCCAACTAGCTAGTTAATTTCTCCCTCATCGGCGAAGGAAAGAAACGTTCTTCAGTTTATCTATCAAAAACCTAACAAAGTTTGTCCGTTTGGAAACATCCGATAAAAGTGGAACGATACGGAGAAATGGTCCAAATTGTTGAAATCTTTAAGCCGAGGTCAGTTTTCATATCTTGCTTTTGAATTAATGATGAGAGATTTCTTTGGGTTAATTAGTGTTTTGACCATTTAATTTTATAGTTAATCAGAAGGATGTGTTCAATTTTGGAAGAATATTTGTGTTTGATGTTCGAAATTAAAGCAGTGAAACTTCTGTTTAATTTCAATTGTTTGCTTAAGTTTAGGCAAATTGCATACAAATGGGAAAGAGGAAAAGGATATACGAAACAAGTATGCATAGGCTTTGTACTCTTCATTTTGCCTTGAACACCAATGCCATATGTGTATTTGATTCCTTAAAAATACAGTAGAACTTTACAACTTGAATATCCACTTCTGATCTGCACGATACTTCTACACGAATGAGGGCCAGCTGAAGAAGTATCATTCTTGCACTATTTTGAGGCAAAATGGCTGTTACAATCAGTGGAAGAGAGCTCGACTGGAACTTTGATAGCTGAATGGAAGCCAGTCGAGACATGCTTTCCAAGAAGCCATCTTGGGCTGGGGTTAGCATAGATTGAAGGGAACGTCCTAGTCTTGTTGGCAGCCAACTTAATGGGTTGCGAGTCAGGAAAAGTGCAGGTCGCTGGTCTTGGTGCCACATAACTAAGAGAGCCATTTCATTTAGGGCAAGAAAGAATGCACGGGCACGAACATTGCCAGTTCTCATTAGGTATGTCGCGGTCCAGAAAATTGGAAGAACCATGAGCACCAGTGTTAAAGGAGGCTGAGCTAAATAGAGCTATGTAGAGGGAATTCTGATCTTCCAATTCCTCCCCGTCACTGATTGATGGGAGTTTCCTTCGAGCAGCTTAGGATTATCTGGAACATTAAACAAGGAGTTATTTAAGCTATCAACCACAACAGTTGTAAGCAGAGTTATGCAAAAAGTTTATTAACTTAATCTCAACCTGGAGTTTCATCATTCATGTTTGAGATTCTTCAAAATGTTACCAGAAACTATTTTCCCGACCCAGTTTGGTATATGTGCTAGTTCAAAACACAAAATACTGTGTTAATGGTTTATAGTCGTTTTATGGGACAAGAATTAGAGCCCAATACATGCATCCATATATAAAAAGGGATTTATGGAAACTTCTAACAATACTGGAGCTTGGAACTTTTGTTAAATTTCTTTTTTCCCCTCAATAATGTGCATATGCACGCGCATATGATTAAACTACTTCACAAAGCATAAACCAGTTCTGTACTGGAGAATTACTCGTGCGTTTGTGAAAATGATCTTTGTTAATCAGTGTGTATATTTCAGTCTATCTTCTAAAAAAAAAAGAATCTCAATCTGCGGCAATGTTTTGATGTCCTTATGGAATCCATTAATTTAAGAAGACTAGGATTGGCATTTAACTTGTAAAATGTGTGGAATTTCCTTCATAGACCATCACATTTTAGACTCTACTGCATAATCTTTCATGACTCCACTTTCGTCATACTTCAATTCACTAATTAACCAATTTTCCTTCATCAAAAGAAAATTATGAAAGAAGTTGGCAATTGTGACTGGCTGATGTATACTAAGCTCTCATCTGTTTATGTGCAGAAACCTTCACACCTGTGTTCGTCCCTTCCGGGACATCAGACAAAATTGGAATGATACAGAGAAGATTAGCATGACCCCTGCGCAAGGATGACAAGCACAAATCGAGAAATGGTCCAAAATTTTTTCTTCCCATTTCTTCAGAGCTCCATTTTCGTGGGTTTTTGCTTTTTAACTCAATCTTATTCAGTTGAACTCTCTAACCTGAGGTCAGTTTCCAATTTCTAATAGTGTGTAAGTTAAAAGCTTCTTGCTTTAGAAATATTGATTAGTGTTGTGAAATTTCAGTTTCAAAAGTGCATTCAGATAGTGTATTGAGCTTATCCTTGTGTTCAATTTTTAAGAACAATTGTGTCGTTTGGTGTTGGAAATTAAAGCATTGAAACTCTCTGTTTAAAATTTCTCTTACTTAAGTTGCTAATTGAAAAACAAAAGAACAAAATGAATTCTCTTGCATACGAATGGGAAAGAGGAAATGGACATACTAAGCAGGTATGCATTTGTACTCTTCATTTGCCTTGAATGTATAATATGGATATGTGTATAATATGGTTAGTAAATGTGATTTGATTTTTTAAAATACAGTAAAACTCTACTAGAACTTGAATATCCACCTCCGATCTACACCAGTATCAAGATACGTTTACATGAACGAGCGCCAGCTAAAGAATTATCATCTCCTGCACTATCTTGAGGCAATTTGCCTGCTACTGAAAGTTCAATCAGTGAAAGAGAGCGCTGTGGAAACAAGAAAAGCATAGAATGAAGGGAATGTTCCTAGTCTTGTTGGCTTTGCCAACTAAATGGGTTGCGAGTCAGGAAAAGCGAACATGGGGACTCAGGGTCGGGGCGCAACGTAATAAGAGTCATTCCATTTAGGGCAACACAAAATGCACGGGCACAAATATTGCCAGTTAATTAGATTTGTCATTGTTTAGAAAATAGGAATAACCATGAACACCAGGGTTAAAGGAGTCTGAGCTAAATAGAGCTATGTTGAGGGAATGCTGATTTCCAATTCCTCCCCCAGTCACCATTTGATGGGGTTTTCCTAAGAGCGGCGTAAGATTATTTGGAACATTAAACAAAAAGTTAATTAAGCTATCAACTAAAGCAGCTGTAAGCTGAGTTATGCGAAAAGCGTATTAACTTATCTCAACCTGGAGTTTCATGTTTGAGATTCTTTAAAATTGTTACCAGAAACTAATTTCCCGACCCAGATTGGTAAACGTGCTAGTTCAAAACTCAAGAACCTGTGTTAATGGTTGGTAAATTTTATATGGCAGAAGAATTAGAGCCACCATAAAAATCATACTGACCATTAAAACAGGTTCTTGAGTTTATGGTAGAAGAATTAGAGCCCAATAAGATGAATATCTTCTCAATTCTTTTGGTGTAACACGGCTATAATAAATGACATAGGTGCCATGATTGACTTTCTTAGCTCATTACACATTTCTTAATTGTATCCATCTTGTAATTACTTGCCAGCACACTGTTGTTGCTGAAATTTATCTACTTCCTTTTAACAATCAAAAAGAATTAGAGCCCAATACATGCTTCAATCTATAACAACGGACATGTATTTAAACTACTTTCTTACGAAAACTACTAGCTTTTCTAGAGTTTGGATCTTTTAGATTTTTTTCTCGCCTCAATAACATGTGTGCGCGCGCATGTATTTAAATTACTTCACAAAGTCATAAACCAACTCTGTACTGGAGAATTACTCATGGATTTTTGAAAATGATCTTTGTTAATCATTGAGTATACTTCAGTCTGTGGCAATGTTTTAGTGTCGTTGCTGGATCAATTAATTTAAGAAGACCGGGCTTGGCATCTAACTTGTTAACTTGTGGGAATTTCCTTGATAGGCTATCACATGTTAGACTCTACTTTAGTCATACTTCAATTCACTACTTAAACAATTTTCCTTCATCCAAGGAAAATTATTTAAAAAGTTGCTAATTGTGACTGGGTGATGTATTGTATACGACAGTAACTTGCTCTACGGGATTCCGGAGACCAAGTAAAGAAACAGAGGCAAAAAGACCATTTGTGAGATTAAAATGCTCCCTGAAACTTTGAAGTGTTAACGGGCTATAAGTTGGGATATAGTGAGACTATTATCCGAACAAGTAAGGTCAGGTGTGACTAAAGTCTCTTGTGTGTCATTGTCTTTATTCTTGGAAAAGGCAGGAACTTTAGGATTGGGCAAGACCTCAGTTTCATTTTTGAGCATGGAGTACACCTCCAACATCGATGGTCGGTCTTCCCATTTTTCTTGGACAC
The DNA here is from genome assembly GCF_000715075.1 of Nicotiana tabacum. NCBI lineage: Eukaryota > Viridiplantae > Streptophyta > Magnoliopsida > Solanales > Solanaceae > Nicotiana > Nicotiana tabacum. Next base: position 11,029,881 of record NC_134097.1, on the reverse strand, counting down.
ACAATAGTGCAGCTTGCATGTATCTCAGTTGCTTGCCTATTCGAGAATCATCTTGCAGTGACAGATCAAGAAAATCCACTCCATTGCCTTTTTCCCAAAGTTCATATGCCTGAATATTGATCGTATTAGCTTAGTTTCCACGTAGAAACTTTTGAGATTGAACTAGTTAGATAAGACGGCAAAGACTTACATATTCTAGAAGATTCAGATCGTTCTTGATTCCATATTCACTTGAATTCTTCTTTCCGCCAAGGATTTGCAACAATAAAACTCCAAAACTGTAAACGTCATATTTCCTGGAGTATAGACCTCGCTTAACGTACTCTGGAGGAACACAACCACTACAGAACACAAGCTGCAATGTTAGGAGGTAGGAGTATTAAGTAAGTAACAGTGGTTAAGAGTCATGATATTTACTAGGTCCCGACAATCCTTCCGGTGTTTGCTTCCTTTTCATCTTTCTGGAAAAGTTTAGCTATACCAAAATCTGAGATTTTCGGTTTCATCTCATCGTCCAGTAAAATGTTGCTAGCTTTCAAGTCTCTGTGAATGACTGTGAATGCTGAGTACTCTTGTAGGTATAGAAGTCCTTGAGTAACTCCTTCTATAATACGAACCCGCGTCTCCCAATCTAACTGCAGGCTCTGTACTGGATCTGCATCACATAATGACTTATTGGACATGTGGCATATAGATGATCATATGCCTTAAGATCTTGGATTACCATATGAAGTGCTATTACACATTTTGTTGACTAGATGTTGTGTACATGGTGTAATTTGTTATATGCCAAGATTTTCTGGATTCAATATAATTTTGTAATGAAGTAAGAGTTTACACACCGTAAAGGTAGAAATCCAAACTTTTATTTGGCATGTACTCATAAATCAGTATCTTCTCTTCTCTTTCAGTGCAACATCCCTGAAGTTGTAGAACATTGACATGCTGTAACTTTGAAGCAAGTGTGACCTCATTCTGGAACTCTTCTACTCCTTGCTTAGAGTATGCTGAAAGCCGTTTTATTGCAATTTCTTGCCCATCACTTAACCTTCCCTGGGAAAATAGGGAGTATGATTACTATCTAAACTGGTCATAAGGCTATCTTCCCACTTACCGTGTAAAGCTTTTTTCACATCTTGTCCAACTGCACAAAGTATCTCAGGTATTTGCTTGGAGAAGTGGTGACAATACACATTGAGTGCTAAAAGTGCATAAGATTAGCTTAATTTTTCTATTTGTATGCTCCAAACGATGATTTTGATGCATCAATAGGAAGTCATTTTAAAACTGTTCTTTTTCATCTCATTTTGCTTGATGACTGCTTTTACGAATTGGACTCCACTGTTTTTACTCTTTTCTGTTTCAGTGAAGTGAATGAAAACAAACAAACAAAAGTTTTGGCTTCTTCCAAGGACTTTACCGATAACAATTGAAGGTAGTTAAAAGGTATGTTATGCACTAACTAGGGACTTGTTACTTTTTAGAGTCTTTTGTTTTCTTAAATGATTATGGTTATTTTTGAATGCTACCAAGGTGGTAATTCCATTTCCCTGCCGTACTTGTTTCTGTACTTCTGATATATTATGCTTAGGATTCTCTGATCTCATGGCCACCTAGCACTACGACTTATAATTCGAAACACTTGTAAAAGGATAAAGCAAAAGTTGCCCTAGTAGAGCTTTGCTCTAGTGGTAAGAGCCAGCTTGTGATGTGTGCTTGCGTGGTTTAGGCATTCATCACAGGTTTGAACCATGCCACAAACAAAAGTCTGGTATTTAAGTGGAGAAGGTAGAAGGCAGGCCGGTCATCCACCTAGTTTCGAACAGTGGTCCACTGGACCTCAGGGTTTTCTCATTATCTTCACAAAAACTAAAAAGAAGCAAATGTTGGGTTGTCAACATAATACCTTATAAACAGGTCCAAATCCTCCTTCTCCCAGCTTGTTTTTAATGGAGAAATTGTCTGTAGCTGCTTTTATTTTGTCAAATTTGAAAACTTTTAGGTTATGACCTATAGCTCTTTCATTCAATTCCCTGATCCCTATAATCAAAGGAAAGCTTTTCGATTCCAGTATATTCTGGTTGGTCAGTTAAAAGAAATAGTGACAAGGGGTTGAATTAGTTACCTTCAGATCTTAAGGTTTTCTTTTTCAAGATAAACACTATTGTACTTAGTAGGAGAATGGTGAGGGTGAGCGTTGGCAGAAGAATTGCCAGTAACCTTCGGTTGCTGCCGCTTTGATCTTCTTCTTCTTCGTCCTGAGCTGTAAAGAAAGTTAGTATTAATTTGTGAAAAAAACATTAGTTGATAGAGCTGAGTGTATAGGAGTTGGTGAATCTTGAAATGGTAGCAAAGCTCTCTATGATTTAAACCTGTTTTTGACAGCTCCCAATTGACATCATCACTTGGTATTTGGAATGCAGCAAAACCAAGAAGCCCCTTATCCTTCGCATAAGAAACTTTAGTTCTAATAGCCTCGACATCATCATAACCAATCCAAAATGATCCAATGGTGACATAGTTCACAACAAATGTGGAATTATAGACTGGTGTGACTCCATAACTTTTCATATACTGCTTGATGTATCTGTAGCTAATTGATCCGTCTTGTGTTATTGCCAAACCTCTTGCAGGTGTGCGTACCGTGTTATGTTTTGGATTCACAAGTGTCCATGCATAACCATGGTATGCCAAACCTAGAACTATTTTATTGGCTGGTAATCCTCTCTTGATCCATTCCTTTATACCATAGTCTGTATTTAGTTTGCTAGTAGGGTCATATAAAGCTGCATGTGGTGCTGTAAAATTATCTTTTGTAGGTAAGTAGTAGTCATATGCTTTGAGATGAACCCAATCAAAGTTTCTGATAATTGTATCTATTGGGTAGGACATAGAATCTAGCATAGGTGAGTAGTATGCTCCCATAGTCAAGATCAGTGTTCTTGTACCAGAACTCTTGGACTCAGAATTAATCGCTGTCCGCCACTCTTCAATGAATGATCTCATATTAGTCATGTTTGCATCTGTGTTCGGGTTGACACCAATAAGATCCAGCCCTTGAAATCCATATTGTCGAGCAGTTTTTATTGACGTTGTGATGAAAGATTTCCTACGAGAAAACTGGCTAGTCATCGCGAAAAAGTTAGGGGACTCATCTCTTCCTCCCCAGATGGATAGAAGTGTGATAACTGAGGGATTCTTTTGCTTCACAGTGTTTGAGAAGGTAGAGATATACGGTTCATCTGAGTGAGATACGTAAAGCTCAAAACTTGAAGCGTTAATATATGCAAAGGCAAAGTGAATGTGTGTGAACATAGTAGAAGGAATTTCAGGAACTGGAAACTCACTGCCAGCATACCAGAACCCAGATTTTATCCAAGCTGTTGCATCAGAAGAACTCGAAAACGGAAGAACAAGTAGAAAGAGGAAGGAGAAGAGGTTTTTGGAAGACATTTGAAATAAACAGTTAAATTCTTCTTTAGCAAAGATTCTTGATGTCAAGCAATACTCTTTTAGAACCAGCAGGACATATCTAACTGTCAACCTTGTAAACTTCTTGGTAAAGTGCCTTGTAACACGATAACAGGTATTCTTGATAAAGTGTATGTGCTGGTGAGAATAGTCGAGGTACGCCCAAACTGGCTATACACCACCGTCATAACCAAAAGAAGTGCCATGTAACACAATATGTAAAGGTCTATAACTAAGTTTTTGATTTGCCTAACCCCTTTGCTTGTAAAGATTGAATTGGTCAATTTGTTGTATGCTTGTTCCTTTGTGATCAAAAATGATTTTGGTTGCTTTCGTAGAAACTCCTGTGCATTTATGAAGTCAATATGAATTTGGCTTTTAGGTATATCTAACTATGCTGGAAAGAGCCGTGAAATCTTGGATGTTTGGTCATCCTTGTATTTTCTTCCCCGGACTTCACGCATAGCGGGTTGACCTTTTGTATTTTTCTCATATAACCAGAAAATTCTTGATACCAAAAAGCTATACAGTTTTAGAACCAGCAGTACATGTTTAACTTTCGCAATCTGAACTTGTTGGTAAGTGCTTTGTGGCAAAATATATAAAGGTATGAAAGCTATGTTATTGGTTTATTCAAAAATAGGTGGAAAAAAGTGTTAGATGACCATATTATGTATAACGCATCTAAAAGATGCGCTATACCTTAACGGCGAGTTACCCCGTTAAAATATAGCGCATATAATATATGTGCTATACTCAGTATTTGTAGCCATAATAATTGACTGCATAGCGCATCAATTATATGCGCTATGCATAAACATGAACGAGATTTCTTTCGCTTTCAAAATACTTTGGTCATTTTTAAAATCTGACAACTCTTCGTACATGTTATGGCACCAAAGTCCATTTTTCTTTCTTGTTTGAAAGCAAGGATTAAAGGCACTTACTAGCCAATCATAATACTGATATTTAAAGATTATCCAATGCATATTATTTTTAATACACCAAAATCAACCGGTTAAGATTAGTTATGCTGAAATTATTTTTTATCGACTGGTTGGTTTTAGTGTATTAAAAATAACATGCATTGAATAATTTTTTTAAAAAAATATTTATATACAAAACTACCTTCCACATTCTTTGGAAAGGATTTGAAAAGGGCTTAGAAGCATATTTATGTCTTTATACATGTTTATTCATGTATTAAAAATCATGATATTGTTAACGCCATAATTTGCTATTCTTAAAGGGTGTACCAAAAGTTAAAAAATCACTTATTATGAATCGGAGAGAGTATCAAATAACCCCTAAGTGGCTAATAAGTGTCTTTAAGTGATAGCATTAAGTTTAAGTAGCTAATAGTACTTTTTAGGTGATTGTATTAAGTGGCTAATAAGTGTTTTTAAATATCAGTATTATGATTGGCTAGTAAGTGCCTTTAATCCTTGCTTTCAAACAAGAAAGAAAAATGGACTTTTGTGTCATAACATGTAAGAAGAGTTGTCGGATTTTAAAAATGACCAAAGTATTTTGAAAGCGAAAGGAATCTCGTTCATGTTTATGCATAGTGCATATAATTGATGCGTTATTGTAACGACCCGACTGGTCGTTTTGAGTATTACAACTCTGTTCCCCCATTTACTGCTCAATTTATGTTTTACAGTTATTATGTGACTTGCCGGGGAAATTGGTTCGGGTCTGGTGAGGTTTTGGAATGAATTGGAACACTTAGTTCCAAGGTTTAAAGCTTAAGTCGAAATAGTTTAGCGGATGTTGATTTATGTGTAAACTACTCCGAAATAAAATTTTGATGATTCTAATAGCTCCGTATGGTGATTTTAGAATTAGGAGCGTGTCCGAAAAATAATTTGGAAGTCCGTAGTTAAATTAGGAATACGATTCTGGAAATTGGAATAGCTTTATTATGTCATTTATGACTTGTACGCAAAATTTGAGGTCAATCAGACTTGAGTTTGATAGGTTTCGGCATTGAATGTAGAAGTTAGAATTTGTTAGTTTGTTAAGATTGAATTGGGGTATGATTCGTGGGTTTAGCGTTGTTTGATGTGATTTGAGGTTTCGACTAAGTTCGTATAATGTTTTGGGACTTGTTGGTATGTTTGGTTGAGGTCCCGAGGGATTCGGGTGTGATTCAGAGTGGTTATGGCCCATTTATCCTTGTTTTGCTACTGCTGATGTCTGGTGCGTGGTTTGTTCTTTGCAAACGCGAAGGAGTTCACGCGTTCGCGAAGAAGGATTTGTTGGGTACTGATCTTTGTGCTACGCGTTCTTGACAGGGGCCTCGCGTTCGCACAATGTAAGAAGGTAAGGCTACGCGTTCGCGACTGGAAGATCGCATTCGCGAAGAGAAAACTTGGCCTGGGAAATTTTAGCCTTCACGTTTGCGGAAGGAGCCATGCATTTCGGAAGGGTTATTGGTGAGGCGTGTGAGATTATGCTTCGCGTTCGCGTAGAAGGGGCTGCGTTCGCAAAGGTCAAGCTCAGTGTGCATCGCGTTCGCGTGGGCTGTCTCGCGAACGCGAAGAGAAATTTGATGGCAGCACATTTTTATGCTTCGCGAACGCTAGGCAAGGGCCGCGTTCGCGAAGAAGAGAAGCCTGGACAGAAACTTTAAGTTCTGAAAATGGGACCATTTTTGACGATTTAGAGCTCGGGAAGAGGCGATTTTCAGGAGATTTTCAAGAAAAATAACGGGGTAAGTGTTATTAACTCAATATTGGTCAAATTACCCGAATTCATGGTATTTAATTGGTGAATTAAGTTGAAAAATTTAGGAAAACCCTCTTGGTTTAATTTAAAAATTTGAGGGTCGAGTTGATATCGGAATTTGATAAAATTTGTATGGTTAGACTCGTGGTTGAACGAGCGTTCATATTTTATAACTTTTAATCGGGTTTTGAGACGTGGGCCCCACAGGCGATTTTTGAGTGTAATTTCGGATTTTGTGGGAAAAATTAGTATTTTGATATGGAATTAATTCCTATAATTTGTGTTGACTGACTCGAATTAATTGTGACTAGATTTGAGCTGTTCAGAAGTTGATACGCGCAGAATGAAATTTCTGGAACATTATTTAGCTTGCTCGACATTTGGATTCGGCTTATTCGAGGTAAGTAACATCTCTAATCTTGGAGCTGAGGGTATGAACCCTGATTATACGTGTTATGTGAATTGTTTGGAGGTGACACACATGCTAGGTGACGGGCGTGTGGGCGTGCACCGTAGAAATTGAGACTCAGTTGATTCTGTAAAGCTTTATAGTCAATTAACTTACATTTCTCCCTGTATTTTATGTGTTAGAGAAATTGAGGTGTGACTCATATTAGAAATCATGCTTAGGCAAATGTTGGTATTATTGGGACCCACTGAGGTCATTTCTGCTGCCGAATTATTTGTTTAAATTGTAACTTCATACTCAATCATGTTCATTCATTTCATATCATCTCTCAGTCTCTGTTGTTATTTATTGATTCATCATATCATCATTTTTGGGCTGATTTTCATGACATTGTGAGCCCGAGAGACTGGAGAGATTGATGATTGAGTGAGGCTGGGGGACTGAATGTGAGGATATTTATGGGATCGGGCTGCGCGCCGCAATATGTTTTATTGATTGGTGCCATGATTGGCTTGTTATATCGCTTGGGCTGAAGGAGCCCCTCCGGAGTCTGTACAGACCCCCAGTGAGCGCAGGTACCTACTGAGTGCTAGTACCGAGTACCGAGTGCAGAGCGATTGGGAGGATTGAGTGACTGTGAGGACTGAGTGAATTGATACTCTGAGTATGCATATGGTTTTATCACTGAGTTGCATAGCATTGACATGCACACTTGACATACAAAGATAGTGATGCATTTTTCCTCATGTTGTACGATATGGCGTCATTCATGATTTTCACATACTCATTGACATGTGGGCATAGAGATGTATTTTCCTCGTGCCATTTGAAAATGAAACATCCTATCTATTATTGAAAAGTTTTTCGGGAAAAATCACAGTTTTTACAAAACGTACTCATATCTTGGTGATTTCGGCAAAAAGATTTGAGTTTTACTGTTATAATTAAAAAGAAAATATTTATTTTCGGATCAAGCTGAGCAGTTATTGTTGAGTTATTACTGGTGTTATTTTCATTATATTGTTATGAATTGTTGTTGGCAATTGGTGTTGGACCCTGACCTTTGTTCCAGCTCGTCACTACTTTCAACCTAAGGTTAGTTTTGTTACTTATTGAATACATTTGTATTCATACTACACTTCTGCACCTTGCGTGCAGATATTGGATGCCGATGTTGCTGTGATCGGCGGGAGCTGAATTTGAAGATGTACATGTGTGCCGGTCGTAGCTGCCTCTTGTTCATGGTAGCCTTAGATTTATAAAAATCTGTTTATGTACATTTCGAACAGATGATGTATTTATTTTATACAAGCTTTGTAAATTCTAATTTTAGAAGCTCATGATTTGTACTACCAGTCCTTGGGGAGTGTATTAGAGTCAGTTAAATAATTATTGAATTGGATAGTTGTTAATTGGCTTACCTGACGGGTTGGGTTATGTGTCATCACGATTAGGTGGATTTTGGATCGTGACAGTTATGCAGTCAATTATCATGGCTGCAAATATTGAGTATAGCACGTATATTACTTGCGCTATTTCTTAACGGGGTAACTGGCCATTAAGGGATAACTGACCGTTAAGGTATAGCGCATCTTTTAGATGCGTTATACATAATATGGTTCTCAATACTTTTTTCCAACTATTTTTGTCTCCTGCAAAATGAATTGGTAATTTATGCTTTTTCATTTTGAGTGAAAAAGGATGTTTGGTTGTTTTCACATACAGAACTCGTGGTGCATATTTGGAAAAAGTTAATATGATCTGACAAGTGTAGCATCCTTGCATTTACTTAACAAAGTCCTCTGACTTTTATGCCACTGCCGTGCTTGACCATAGCTTGTACGGAGCTCCATGTACTATCCAAATGAACCTACCATACCCACCAATATACACCATAAAATTTGATATTCTTACAAAACTTACCATACCCACCAATATACACCATCAGAAATATGTAGAGCTTGACCAGAAAATCTCACCTCTTCTACTGTCACTTCTAGTATCATTCATCTTAACATTAACCTAAGAAATTTATGTAAGACTTCAATCAAATTTCTATAACTTAACTCTCAAAAAACACTCGTACAAAGAGTGAAGAAAGATTAAATGAGAAGAGCTAAATGAACAAATGTTAATCAAGTCTAAACAAGTGGTTATTTAAGACATGAGTCAATTAGTTTTTTGGCTCTTTACAAACTTGTTTTTAGTTTTATAATTTTATTGAAGATTTACTTTTACACTTAATATATATGTCTTTTACACATAAAAAATCTAAAAAAAATTATTTTCTTAAATTCAAAATTAACCATCAAACGAAGAGAAAAAGAGATTAAATGAAAAGAGTCGGTAGACAAATATTATCGAAGTCTAAACAAGTAACTATGTAAAGCCACGTCCTAAGTTAAAGAAAAAATAATTGCGAAAAAAGTAAAAGTAAGAAAGAGAACAAGAGCCCTTTTGGACATAAGAAATTTTTTTTTATTTTAAAAAATTCACTTTTTTTAAATCAGCGTTTGTTCATAAAATTTCCAATTTTTATTTGAAAATGTATTTTCGAAAATATAAAAATTTCCAAAAAGATGTTTTTCAAAATTTTCGCTCAAATCACTCACAAAACTTAAAAACAAACCAAAATTATATTTATGTCCAAACAACCCACGGAGTGTTAGAGAGGAAGAATTGAAAAACAAAAGTGAAATACATAAAAACAGTAAAAAGTTAGATGGTAAGATTTGGGGAGGGAAAAGAAGTATAGTGGAGTATTAAAAAGAGAAAAACAATTTTGGAGACAAAAAAGTTGTACCTATTTGTTGTGTCTTTTGTCCAATGATGGATGGGAATATGGGATAATTGGTTTTATCCGGTGGACTATGATTTATAATAGGTTTAAGCTGAAAAACTATTTTGGGTAAATTGCAGAAGTTAGGCTAATAAAATTTTTTAACAACCACACAATATAAATATCTATTTGTTAAAGACTATCTTTATTCAAGAATATTTCTCAATTTTGTCCCAAGAAAATTGTATTTCTCTTTTCAATTCTATTTTTAAAATTTTAATTGTAACTTTTGGTATCGCTACTTTTTATGTATTCAATCACATTTTTTGTGATAACTTCATAGACTTCCCCTAAGGTATAATGTCATGACTCAATTTAGGATCATGAACGACGCTTAGGAGCAAGTGCCTCCAAGTAAGTTTTATCGGTATTTTATAAAAAATCGGACAAAGTTTCCCATGTTATAGGACTATCCATAAGTTCTCTTGTCTCGTAAACAAATAACAACCAACCAATATTCACCTACATAGGTTATAATCTTTATCAACTAACCAAAAACTACTTTTCACCAACATTACCAATCTTATCAACATAATAATAATATTAAACCCATCTCAAAAATACGAAAATAAAGTGCAATACTAGCGACTAGTCTAATATAACGAATGAATACTCATGACCTTAATAAAAATGATTGTGGAGAGACTCTAAGAGTTCAAAAGAAAAGACAATAACAATAAATAAAAGCTTCGCCCAACGAACAAGTACGAGGCTCATAAGAAACTAGCAACTCGTGTACTCTAATTAACGAAATCCTCGCTCGTGTCAACTGCTATCTCTGTAAAAAAAAATAGCGGGGAATGAGTCTCTAGCTTAGTGAGTAACAACACTTAACCATTCGGTAATAAACTCAGTAAGCGCTGTGTCATATAAGATCTTTATGTTTGGGAGGTTTCCAAGAAAGGATCATGTAATCTGTATCACTGTGTGGACCCCTTCGTAAAAAGAGTCAAATATAACTGTAGGTCCCTACTCGAGAGAAAACTGTAACTGTATGCTAGTTCTACTTTCCCACTAGCGAGGGTTATAATTGTTGCGGAAGCCGAATATATAGAGAGTGATTAAATCACAACTACTATATCTAAAGGTAGCTAATAAATAGTAAATGAGACAATAATAAAATGAACACCAGAAATTAACGAGGTTCGGCAAAATTTAATTTTTGCCTAGTTCTCGGACACAATCAACTCAAATTTATTTCACTCCAAAAATACAAGTGAAATACTACAAGAGAGAAAGAAGATTCAAATGCCTTAGGAGATAAGAAGGCAAATAAGAGATATTTACAAATGAATAAAACCCTTGCTATTTATAGAAGGGAAACGACCTTAATAATGTCATGCATGACATCATATTAAGTGTGAACATGCAATGTAAATGCATGAAAAATGCATCTACCAATTTCTTCCTAAAAGGAGGCTTCAAATATTCACACTAGTTCACATTAATCTTGTCAAAATTTAACAAATCTCCACCTTGGCAAGATTTCACTTTTGCAATTTTCTCTTACTGATAAATTTTGAATCTTTGATTGTGTATTCAACTCCAATCTTCAAAGTTCAACAATGTTGATCAAGTTCAAACAATGTTGAAACTTGATCGCAGTCACTACTTTTGTTAGCATATCGGCAGAGTTGTCTGTAGTCCGAATTTTCTGCATCATGACTCCACCTTCTTCTATAATATCTCGTACAAAGTGATATCGAACATCAATGTGCTTCGTCCTTGCATGATAAACTTGGTTCTTTACTAATTGGATAGCACTCTGACTATCACAAAATAGTGTGATATTTTCTTGACCAATACCAAGATCTCTAAGCAACCCTTGAAGCCAAATTGTCTCATTTACAGCCTCTGTAATTGCCATGTACTCTGCCTCAGTAGTAGACAAAGCAACCATTGACTGTAAAGTAGACTTCCAACTAACTTGTGTATTTATAAAAGTGAAAACATAACTAGTAGTTGATCTACGCTTGTCCAAATCACCCTCATAATCTGAGTCACAATATCCAACCAGATACTGACTATCTTCCTGCTCAAAAATCAATCCAACATCTATAGTATTACAAATATACCGTAGAATCCATTTCACAGCTTGCCAATGCTCCTTTCCTGGATCATGCATATACCTGCTTACAACTCCGATAGCATGTGAAATATCAGGTCTTGTGTAAACCATTGCATACATCAAGCTACCAACGGCATTCGCATATGGCACTCTTGACATATACTCTCGTTCAGCTTCATTCTTCGGCGACATAGCAACACTAAGCTTAAAGTGAGGAGCAAGAGGAATGCTAACCGACTTCGTGTTCTCATTCATGCCAAATCGATCTATTACTTTCTTCAAGTATTCTTTCTAAGATAGATAGAGTTTCTTTGAATGTCTATCTCTTTTTATCTCCATGCCAAGAATTTTCTTCGTCTCACTTAAATCCTTCATCTCAAACTCCTTTCTAAGATGAATCTTCAACTTCTCAATTTCCTCTTGACTTTTGGAAGCTATCAACATATCATCAACGTATAGGAGAAGATATATGAAGGATCCATCTTCAAGCTTGCGCAAATACACACAATGATCGTATTTGCTTCTTCTGTACTTCTGACGTAACATAAACTTGTCAAATCGTTTGTACCATTGTCTAGAAGATTGTTTCAATCCGTACAATGATTTTTCAAGTTTGCACACCATATTTTCCTTTTCGGCAACTTTGAATCCTTCTGGCTGAGTCATATAGATTTCCTCTTCCAAGTCTCCATGTAAAATTACAGTTTTTACATCTAACTGAACTAGTTCCAAATTCAAATGTGCTACCAAAGCCAACAAAACTCTAATGGAGAAGTGTTTCACGACTGGAGAAAACACCTCATTGTAATCAATTCCCTCCTTTTGAGCGTACCCTTTGGTTACCAATCTTGCTTTGTAGCGAACATCTTCTTGGTTAGGAAATCCTTCTTTCTTTGCAAATACCCATTTGCACCCAATTGCTTTCTTGCCCTTCGGGAGATTGGCCAATTTCCATGTGCAATTCTGATGAAGGGACTGCATTTCTTCATTCATGGCAATCCTGCACTTATCTTCTTCTGAACTTTGGACTATGTCTTTATAAGTGGTAGGAACACCATCAGCTATGCACAAGCCACCGTCTCTATGAGACGAACATGTTTCTTTATTGTTCTTTTTGGCTTGCTGGTTGCTATTGATTCAAGTTGTTGTTGGGGTTCCTGAGTTTGAATCTCCCCTTCCACTAACTCTTCTTCCAGGGAAAATCTTCTATTGTTTCCTTGTTTTCTCCCTGTGTTGGGAAAATTAATTTTTTCTCAAACTCCACCTGCTTTAAAGCACCATCAGTTTGTTTGACATCTTCAAATATCACCTTATCTATTATGGAAGATTCATCAAAGGTAACATCTCTGCTGAATATAACTTTTCTTGTCTCTGGACACCATAATCGGTATCCTTTGACTCCAGAAGTAATCCCCATAAATATAGCTTTCTTTGCCCTCAGATCCAATTTTGACTCTTTCACATGATAGTATGCAATTGAGCCAAACACATGCAAAAAAATATAATCTTCAGCAGGTTTTCCATACCGTTTTTTAAATGGTGTCTTGCCTCCAATAGCGGTAGATGGTAGACAATTAATGAGGTGGCATGCATATGTTATTGCCTTATACAAAAATTCTTTGCCCAAGCCAGCATTGGACAACATACATCGAACTTTCTCCAGCAAAGTCCGGTTCATGCATTCTGCCACTCCATTCTGTTGTGGTGTATTTCTGACGGTGAAATGTCTCAAAATGTCATCATCTTCACAAATCTTATTGTAAAGATCATTTTTGTATTCTCCACTGTTATCTGTGCGAAGACACTTTATCTTTCTGCCTGTTTGAGTCTCTATCATCGCCTTCCATTGGAGAAAAATTCACAGCACCTCATCTTTGGTTTTCATAGTATACACCCACACTCTCCGGGAAAAGTCATCAATAAAGGTTACAAAATAGTGTTTCCCGCCTAATGAAGGTGTTTTGGAGGCACCCCAAACATCAGAGTGAACATAATCCAGAATACCTTTAGTATTATGGATTGTTGTTCCAAATTTAACCCTTGTTTGTTTCCCCTTGATACAATACTCACAAAACTCCAAATTGCAAGTCTTTACTCCTTTTAACAATCCTTGCTCTAATAAAATCTTCAAGGATTTTCCTCCAGCATGTCCCAAGCGCATGTGCCATAGCTTGGTTGCTTCTACCTCCTTGTCATCACTGGATGTCACTGTTGTTATCCCAATAACTGTACTACCGTGATAGTGGTACATGTTATTATTTCTCCGAATTCCCTTTATTACCACTAGTGCACCGGAGCATATTCTCATTATCCCATTTTCTGCAACGACTTTGAGCCCCTTTGACTCTAGGGCTCCTACAGAAATGAGATTTTTCTTCAATTCCAGTACGTATCGAACATCTGTTAATGTTCTGATCAATCCATCATGGTTCCTTAATCGGATTGAACCAATACCATATTCAGTAAGAGGATTATTATTCGCGGTGTGAATAACTCCACATTCCCCTTCTTGAAAAATTTCCAGCACCTCATCTTTGGTTTTCATAGTATACACCCACACTCTCCGGGAAAAGTCATCAATAAAGGTTACAAAATAGTGTTTCCTGTCTAATGAAGGTGTTTTGGAGGCACCCCAAACATCAGAGTGAACATAATCCAGAATACCTTTAGTATTATGGATTGCTGTTCCAAATTTAATCCTTGTCTGTTTTCCCTTGACACAATACTCACAAAACTCCAAATTGCAAGTCTTTACTCCTTTTAACAATCCTTGCTCTAATAAAATCTTCAAGGATTTTCCTCCAGTATGTCCCAAGAGCATGTGCCATAGCTTGGTTGCTTCTGCCTCCTTGTCATCACTGGATGTCACTGTTGCTATCCCAATAACTGTACTACCGTGATAGTGGTACATGTTATTATTTCTCCGAATTTCCTTTATTACCACTAGTGCACCAGAGCATATTCTCACTATCCCATTTTTTGCAACGACTTTGAGCCCCTTTGACTCTAGGGCTCCTACAGAAATGAGATTTTTTTCAATTCCGGTACGTATCGAACATCTGTTAATGTTCTGATCAATCCATCATGGTTCCTTAATCGGATTGAACCAATACCATATTCAGTAAGAGGATTGTTATTCGCGGTGTGAATAACTCCACATTCCCCTTCTTGAAAAATTTCGAGCACCTCATCTTTGGTTTTCATAGTATACACCCACACTTTCCGGGAAAAGTTATCAATAAAGGTTACAAAATAGTGTTTCCTGTCTAATGAAGGTGTTTTGGAGGCACCCCAAACATCAGAGTGAACATAATCCAGAATACCTTTAGTATTATGGATTGCTGTTCCAAATTTAATCCTTGTCTGTTTTCCCTTGACACAATACTCACAAAACTCCAAATTGCAAGTCTTTACTCCTTTTAACAATCCTTGCTCTAATAAAATCTTCAAGGATTTTCCTCCAGTATGTCCCAAGAGCATGTGCCATAGCTTGGTTGCTTCTGCCTCCTTGTCATCACTGGATGTCACTGTTGCTATCCCAATAACTGTACTACCGTGATAGTGGTACATGTTATTATTTCTCCGAATTCCCTTCATTACCACTAGTGCACCGGAGCATATTCTCATTATCCCATTTTCTGCAACGACTTTGAGCCCCTTTGACTCTAGGGCTCCTACAGAAATGAGATTTTTCTTCAATTTCGGTACGTATCGAACATCTGTTAATGTTCTGATCAATCTATCATGGTTCCTTAATCGGATTGAACCAATACCATATGCAGTAAGAGGATTATTATTCGCAGTGTGAATAACTCCACATTCCCCTTCTTGAAAATCAATGAACCAGTCCATGTTGGGACACATATGATAGCTACAAGCTGAATCCATCAGCTATATGTCAGATAGTTTGAATGGCTCAGTTGTAACTAGTGAGAAATCAGAGTCGTCACAATCAGCTACATTTGAATCCATTACAGCCTTTCCATTGTTAGGTTTGGCCTTGTTTTTCAACTTTGGACAGTCTTTCTTCCAATGCCCCCTTTCTCGGCAAAAGGCACATTCATCTTTGCTGGGTCTGGATCTTGACTTGGATCTTCCTTTCTTCGTTCTCATATGATTTTGAGAATGACCTCTCATGACCAGTGCTTCTCCTTCTCCACTCTTTTGTTTTTCTCTCTTTCTTTGTTCATAGCTATACAAGACAGAACAAACTTCTTTGAGAGACACTTCATCATTCCCATGAAGTAGAGTAGTTTCGAGGTGCTCGTACTCATCGGGAAGTGAACTTAATAACATTAAGGCCATATCTCCATCACTAAAAGTCACGTCCATATTCTGCAAATCTGTCGCCAACTTATTAAAGCTGGTGATATGATCATTCATTGTAGTACCAGAAATATATGTGAAGCGTAACCGCCTTTTTTCATGTAAAGTTTATTTTGACTGTTTTTCTTCAAGAATTTATCCTCCAACGCATTCCACAATTTACTTGCAGAAGTTTCTTTTGTGTGTGGATACTTTTGTTCTCTTTCGAGGTAAGATCGAATGATACCACAAGCAACGCAGTTGATAATCTTCCAATCTCCTTTTTCGATATTGTCTGATTTCTTTTCTTCTATGGCAATATCTAGCCCTTGTTGAAAAAGGACATCAAGAACCTCAACTTGCCACATCCCGAAATGTCCTGACCCGTCAAAAATTTCAACTGCAAATTTCGTGTTTGACATAATTCTTGTCATACGCGAAGATATCAACGACGTATTACTGACACCCGATGTGGACTCTTCATTTTTATTATCTCCCATTTTGCTACAAATACTATTTATTTGCTGACAGTACAGAACACCAAAGTAATTCTTTTCTGATGTGGAAGTTCAGACTATGCTGCAACCACAGAGCATACTAAGATATGGGTCCTAGGGGTTACCTGTTGCGGAAGCCGAATATATAGAGAGTGATTAAATCACAACTACTATATCTAAAGGTAGCTAATAAATAGTAAATGAGACAATAATAAAATGAACACCAGAAATTAACGAGGTTCGGCAAAATTTGATTTTTGCCTAGTCCTCGGACACAATCAACTCAAATTTATTTCACTCCAAAAATACAAGTGAAATACTACAAGAGAGAAAGAAGATTCAAATGCCTTAGGAGATAAGAAGGCAAGTGAGAGATGTTTACAAATGAACAAAACCCTTGCTATTTATAGAAGGGAAATGACCTTAATAATGTCATGCATGACATCATATTAAGTGTGAACATGCAATGTAAATGCATGAAAAATGCATCTACCAATTTCTTCATAAAAGGAGGCTTCAAATGTTCACACTAGTTCACATTAATCTTGTCAAAATTCAATAATAATTGTAATCAATAATCTGTAAATACAAGGTGCACCAGGTCTACCGAATCCGCCGTTAGCTACGGGATCCTTCAAAATCTCCCCCCATTTATACTTTTCTTTGTAAACAATAAATATTTACATGAAAGCATTTTCATAATAGTACAAGGCATTTCAATTCTTATATTTCGGTAACGGTAATCATATCTCAAGTAACAGTAGTAACAGTAAGAACATTTTAAATAACTATAGACCTCTCAAGTAAATTATTCAGTAACATATCAAGTAAATGACTTGTCCCACATGCAATTTCAAACATTCGGTAACACATTTTATTTTCAAAATAATGTATAAACCATGCAGGTTATGAAAACACAAATTGCGGTAAGATTACTACTCACGGTACTCGTGTCGAATTACCAAACGCTTCACCTCGAGCAATCTGTACAACTTTCTCCGATCAATCTATAATCACATCACATTAATCTCGTATTAATATCCTTTGTTAAGAATAATTAGTAACTAATTTAGATTACCCAACCCTCTAAATCAAATGTTCAATACTCAATTCGTCAATTTTTATCTACCATGCTACAGTTAACTTAGACTAGTCCATTATCTTCTAATAAAAGGGCGTTTGTATTGTCTATCATTGTACTCTTCAATCTCCTTAACCTTGTGATCTAGAAGAAACTTGAATAACGCTGTTGCCTATAATACTTCTCGCTGGTATTAAACCTTCAGTACCCAACGTAATTACACAGATCAAAGGATAATCACAGCTAAAGCTGTAGAAAATTTTCTTTTTTCTTTTTTACCTTGAGCCCAATAGAAATCTTTCACGATTTGTTTGTTTCCCTGTAGCGTAATGTCCCCTTTATTTTGCAGTTCCTTTCTTTCTTCCCTTTAAGGCTTGATATTAGCTTCTGTTTTTGTTTGCAGGAGCTTTAATGCTCCATCCCTCCAACTCTTATCCTTTTTTCCTTGAGATCAAAAAACAGATTGGTTATTTGGATACTACATTTTCAAACTGCTTACATTTTTTTTGATCAAGTAAAGTCATTATATGCCAATTTACATGTCAAATATTTGCTGAAATTGTGTAAATAAGTGTTTGAAAAACATTTAATTAGAAGAAATCGTTAAATATTGCATGCAAATGGGAAAGTGGAAATGAGTATACTAAGCAGCTATACCAGATAATAGCTAACAGAACAAAGCACCTTCTTCTTCTCTCCTGAAAACAGCACATACTTGTGCGTATCTACTTTTTCATTTTTTAACTATTTTCTTTCCCGGTTCTCTAGTTGTAACCATCCGAGCTTAGTATCGTCAACCAAATTCCAACAACAAGGTACAATTCTATTGAAATAACACGCTATAACATGTGACCTGTCCTTTATGTCAAAATCATGGTTACGCGCAATTATTTTTTATTGGTGAACTTGTATACCAACTCGTACTAACAGACACAGGTAGCAACAAAATATGGATTCAATGCTACCCTTTGTTAAATGTGGTTACCAAAAAATTTATTTACCAATGTATATTGTCTGATTCTTTCTTGAAACCATATTTTTTACGCTCATAGAACAGATCAGTTTTAGCACTTCCAAGATTGACTATCTTAGGACAACCATCCCTGTCTTTCTCACAAAGACGCCCAATAGCTATTCCTGGCTGCTTCCTGCACATGATCAAGTCAGGATGATGCTTAGCCATGTTTTTGACGTCTCAACCTGAAAAAATGAAGCAAGATAACGCACTAAGTACCAGATAATAAGAGATAACAAAAGTTCATATAAGAGCATGCAGATGTAGTTTATTCATCAAATTAATAGCATGTTCATATATTCACCTGTACTGACTGGGGTCTCATGAAGGTATTCATATATTACTTTTTCTTCTTTGTTCTCTCTGGGCAAATAACTAAATTTGCAGAAGGTCGAGCATTATTTAAGCTCAGTACCAAATAGAGTTACATAAAAGAGCCGGTAGATATAGTCTTTTCATTATATCAATAGCACACTGATACATTCACATCTGCATTGACTAGGATTTCATTAAGGAAATCACATTGTCTCTTTTCTTCCTGGGCAAATAACTAAATTTGCAGAAACTCGAGAATACTACTGAGATTTCAAAGCGTCTACTACTTGAATCAAGTTAAGCTCTTATCCAAAGCTATTTAAGTTTCAAAGCACCATTCTTTTGGTGAAAAAGACTAACTTTCCTTTCTTTGAGCGGGTTGGGGGGGGGAGGGGGGGTTATGCTTTCATGAAATTTTACAAGATAATAGTTTTCATGTTTCTTTGCAAACAGGAAAACAAAAAGAAAATTGAAGAAAAAACAGGTCTGGTACATGCTTTCATGGAATCATACAAATTAAAAATTCTGCTTCTTTCTTCGAGAAATAGTACACAATGTGTAAACATAAACTCCAACGAATTAACAAAAGAGAAAAAGTAGTCCAAACTTAACCATCAACTCATGTTGAAGCAAATCATGGGTGCAAAATCATTCGACTATTTTTTATTTCTAGACATGGATTCAAAACTTTGCCACTTCCGATATGATAAAAGCAATAGTGTTACATTTCGTTTTGCAACAGCAAAGAAAATGTCGAATGAGTAGTGTACTTCAGGGAAGCAAGAAATGGAAGCCCTTCCAAAAGTTGACCAGGAATCTAGGACCATACCGACATAATATAGTTGGATTCTCAAATTAAGAATATTTCCTTTTGGAGGCTGGTCTTCACCTTCAAATAAAGAGGATGAAAGTTTTATGCATGTTTGGATAAAATTTGGTTAAAATTGAAAAATGAGTGCTTCAAGTTGAAGTTCAAGAAGAGCATTTGAAAGTTGAATCAACTGTGTTCGGACATGAATTTCAATTGAAAAAATAGTTAAAGTTTTGAGAGTTAATTATTTCTTGAAATACTACTACAAAAGTCTTCAACTTCAAATTCTCTATTTCAAGTTGAGGTTGAAATAGTGGACTAAAACTGTAAAATAGAAATCCATTTGTAAATAACATTTCAATATTGCAAATAATATTTGGTTGGGAAGGGGAGCCTTGGCGTAACTGGTAAAGTTGCTGCCATGTGACCAGGAGGTCACGGGTTCAAGCCGTGGAAGCAGCCTCTTGCAGAAAATGTAGGGTAAGGCTGCGTACAATAGACCCTTGTGGTCCGGCCCTTCCCCGGACCTCGCGCATAGCGGGAGCTTAGTGCACCGGGCTACCTTTTTAAATAATATTTGGTTGAGTCACGTCCGAATGCCTACTAAACTTGCTTCATATAATTTATCATACTTGTTCAGCATGACCATTTTGCAGAAAGGCCTATAATAGCATCCACAATGACATGAGTTGATGATTCTTTAATGTTCTGTGATCAACAGAGATTTATAGCTTTATTAGGGCATAACTTAAGAAAAAGGCTTTGTTTAGATCTTATACGAGAGCATTATTTAGCTCACTCTATCCTATAGATTACCAAACATCAATGGCTAGTCGATCAATTAATGAACCGATTGCGCCTTAATTTCATTACCAGTTTGGTCAGCCATATGATCATCTCTATGTCATGCCTCTCTTTGAATCGTTTATTTTCAACAACAACAACCCAGTATAATCCCGTAAGTGGGGCCTGGGGAGGTTATGATGTACGCAACCTTACCCCTACCCTGGCAGGGCAGAGAGACTGTTTATTTTCAACACTGGTAAATAATGTTTTTTAATAGGTATCACCGGTAAAGAATTAGGCCTCTAAGGCAATAGAATTCTTTAAAACTACAGGATTCCTGAACCCAACAATTATCACAACACTGATCACAAGTCTCTAATCGACTAAAAGCTCCTAATAAACACTGAACCTCCTGTCAGCATAAACAACAATAACTAAGCCTTAATCCCAAGAATTTGATATTGCTTATAGGATCCTTTAGCTTTCATTTTGTATTACTCTTACCTAAGTCATTATTTATTTTCATGACAACATCCTCCATGTGACTAAAAATCTACATCATCCACTTTTAGCCTTCTCAGTCAGCATAATCGTTGCACCTAGGAAACACTAACATTATGGAGATCTCCATAGCAGAGGTTGAGCTAGAATTTAAAGTTTATGATTTCGGGATTCTAATCCTTTTAAGTTACTGGTTTCTAAAATAATAATTTATATATATTTTATTTTATGGGTTATTTAAGACAAATACATGGTTTGAACCAAAGCTACTTGATTCGACCTAACCTCTAGCTGACACTCTAGCTCCGCCCCTGCTCCGTAGGAAATTCCAACCATCTCAACCTCTGTAGAGGTCGTGGCTTGTGCAATGGGCTAGAAGGAAAAAACGATTGGAAATCGGTCCAAACTTCAGCATACGAATTCACTGGCGGAGAGAGTGAGCTTGAGGGTACAAGGAAATGGTTACCCTACAGGCTACAACAACTAATAAGGTGCGAAGTAGATTAATTTCTTAGTCTCTTATGGTAGTACTATTTTCACTTTACCTTCTTGTTACTCTTACTATTATCATCTTGCTGACACCATATGGACTCAAGCCCAAATCAACCTCTACAAATAAAATGCATATAAATTTTGAAGCTTAAAATGAACCCCACAAAACAAAAAAAAACAACTCAATATCCGATTTTGACACCAATTAAACTCAACTCAAGCCTTTAGGTCACAAAGAATTATGTTCCTACAAATTATAAACCAAATAGTTCGTATATGAAAGCAGAAAAATAAAGAAGAAAACAGACAGTTCTTTTTGTCAAACAAAAAGGAGGAACAATTAATTAATGCAAAAAATAAACGTAATAAAATGCCACTAAATCTTACATTACAAGCACCAAAATCAATGTATTGAGGACGAAATTTGAAGCTGGAAACATGATTTCACAAAACAAAAAAAATTAGCAGAATGTAAAAACGCAAACCTGATTTATTGTGTTACGCTAATGGCGCTTGACTGTTCGTACAACCTAACAGGAGGATGGGTTTTATATTTGAGAAATTGAGAGGGAACCAAAAAGTATATATATACCAGTGTGTCCATTTATGACAGGTTCCATACAAAAATTGGTCAATTCATAAAATATTACTAATATTAATCAATTAACTATTTATAACAAAAAAAATTATATTTTTGCTTTCTTTTGAATGAGTGTTATTAGAATAGATTGGGTATACTTAAGGAGCTTGAATCTCAATTTTAGGATTATTTGGTGAAGTTTTGAGGTGTTTTGAATTGAAAATTCGAAATAAAAACTGAACATGAAAAAAAATGATGTGTAGCACACTGTGTATCATTTGTGTATCACATATGTATTATATTTGTATCAATTGTGTATCACATGTGTATCCATGTATACCTATGTGTGATACATGCGTGATACATGTGTCGCAGAATGATTTTTTGAACTCGATTTAATTACGAATTTTAATACAAAACTAGTCCAAATCACCTCCAATCTTCCTCAAATTTTGTATATTGACTTATCTATATGTTTTCAATGAATTTCAATTATACCTATTGAAAAAGTTCCTTTTTTGCTTAGATTTTTGGAATATTGTATATATATATTTTTTGTATTTTATCACCTTATTTGCTACCTTATCCATGAAATTTCTTTTTCGGTCTTGCATCCTATGTTGCTAATCACGCTTAAAAATATGAAAGGAGATTTTTGCATGTGATTCTTTGAGAAAAAGAACCTTATTTATTTGGTTTTTCAATTTTTATACGTGTTTGGCTAATTTTGATAAATCTATGGCTAATGGCTAAATATTGATAAATTGAGACTTATTTGTGATATTTGTGTAAATTTTCCACCAAAAAATAGGTTCACAATTAGAAGACAATATCTATATATAGCCCCATATAAGCCCAATGGGCATTGAGGAACATAAGTTTAACTGGGCTTAGTCCAAAATACCAGCCCATCTATTCAGGAAATATATTGGGCTTTTAACATATTTGTTGGTCGATCAAAAATAATTACAGCCGCTATATATTTTCTTCTCGAGAAGTTACATAGTTACCCGTTCGGCCAAAAATATCCACAGACCGTATCTCCTATTCGCAGGGCGGAGCTAGAAGCCCTAGTACGTGTTTGGTCTAACTCGGTAATTTTTACTTAAATTATATATTTATATTAAAAAATTCATTAAATATGTATAGATATTAAATGTAAAACTAATTATTATTACTTGAAGTCATCGTTCTAAAATTCAAAACTCATAAAATCGTAATCTTGAATTCGCCTCTACTTATCCAATATATATATATATATATATATATATATATATATATATATATATATATATATATATATATATATATATATAATGAAATAAGCTTAACCTTTGTAAATTACCACACAGAACGCATATTTTTCATCAACAGATCATCAAACTGATTACATGCGGCTTGCGGTTGGATTTAGTCAAATCATGAAAATGGAATTGATAACTTACGTCATCATGACCTATTTCTCCACAATAATTTAATAAATAGAGTTTATAACTTTTAAAATCAGCTTAGTTTGTAAAGTAATTTCTTTAAAAGTCCTTTTAAAAAGGTAATTTTGATGAGAAGCGTGTGTTTGGATAATTAATATTTTTTAAAATACTTTTGAACAGTAATTATTATTTGGTTAAACTTTTAAAAAATATTTTTAAATATATTTTTCTCAAAAGTATTTTTCGAAAAGTATTTTTTCGGGAAAAACTACTTTATTCTGCGTCTCAAAAGTACTTTTCACTTTTAAAAGTTTGGTCAAAACAACTTAACTTTAAAAAAGTTATTTTTAGCAAAACAAGCTTGCCAAACACAGAGGAGGATGTAGCGTATTAGCTACGGGTTCAACTGAACCCATAACTTTCGACACGGAGTAAAAATTTATATGTAAAAATTCATTAAAATTACAAAAATAATAGATATGAACCCATAACTTTAAAAATATAATGAGTTTAATGTGAAAAATCTTAAAATTGAACTCATAGGATTTAAATCCTGGATCCGCCTCTGACCAAACAAATTATTAGTAGAAAAAGAAGGGCTACAAGACGTGGAGCTTCAAGCAAAGTTATAGATTTATAAATTAGTCAAAAATATCTTAATCTATAACTCTAAAAGTCTAAATATTGCTAAATTCACCAAGCTAGATACACCTTTTTTTCGTAAGAAACCATGCAAGACCGGCAACAAAACTCTCAATTTTCTATCATAACGTGATAAAAAGGATAAAGACTAAGTGACTGGAAATAATCCATCAATTTGGACACGTGGAGTGACTGGAATCCACAAATTTGAGATTATTTACTATCCATAATCTAAAGCCGGGGGTAGATTTGAATCTTTTTTTTTTTCCGAAAAATTTGGACACATGGAGTGATTGAAGTCCAGTAATTTTATGTTGCGGCTTCTTTAATAATTTTGGCGTAATTGGTAAAGTTGCATGTGATAAGAAAATTGCGGATTCAAGCCGTAAAAATAGCCTCTTGGAGAAATATAGGGTAAAACTGCATATGTTTAACCAAAAATAGATTTCTCGGTCAAAGTCAATATTTAGAAGAAAACGGGTTACTGATAACCAAGATTTACTTCACTTTCCTAACAATTTTAGGAAGAATAGATCGAAGTATGGAAATGATTAACAAAGAAAAATTAAAGAATGAACTGACAATCACTACTCGTAGCCTGCCTTTACAAATGAAATTCTTATCATTATATAGGAGCATATAATCATAACAGTTCTCACACCTCCTTCAAAAATTATGTGCTCACAATACTTAATTTGAACTTATTAAGGGAATTAATTGTATCGATTGCCCGTTACCATACATAACCGTAACTAGCATATTTATGACTAAAGATTCCTCATAACTGCTCTGATTCCCCTTCCTTATTTATTACTGCTTCATGTATCTTCCCTTCTTTGCAGCCTTCATTCATTTCGTTTCCCGTTTCTCTTTTGACAATTGTCATGCCTGGTTCTTTTCTCTATGCTACCCCGTGGGTGTTTTTTCCGTACCTTCCTTGAATTCTTAATTCAATTAATTGAGAGTTCCACGTGTCGCTATATCGACGATCCACGCGTCATGCCTCGTCAGCTTATTGATGTTCCACGTGTCATGTCTTTTTTCCACCAATACAGATAGTCCCTCCACTTTCTGAATATTCTCAACTGGTTCGGGAAGTGGTAAGTTTTTATGACGGGAATTCCTTGTCGTCGTTTCTCGAGTAACATCATGTCTCCTTTAGAATCGATGTGGCGTATGCCACGTCTATTTAATGCCCATGCCACGTGACTTCTCACAATTGGATCTACAATTTCTCAGTGCTTTTTAGGGTTTTTCTGCGGTTGCGTCAGTCACGAAGTGACAATTCTATTATGACGCTTCATAATGATCAATTTTAACGACAATCGTATCTTCTTATAAATACTTCATTCGTTTTGATTTCTTGGAGCCTTCCTTCTTCAGTATCCATTAAATTACTCCTTCTTTGTATTTATGCACTCTTTCTTCCTTATTTCTTTGGATAACCATGTCTTCATCAATACCAGACCCCTGCAAAGTTGTGATTATTGATGAACTTGCTCTTTCTACTGCCCCTATTAGAAGTAGGAAAGGTTATAGACTTCGTAGCCTCGGTTCACTATCTAATCGTTGTTCCTCTTCTCAGAGTAGTTCCGCTAAGCAATCTTCTTCTCGACCTAGGGCTCCTCTACCCCTAGATCTTCTTCTAGGAATAGAGATTTAAATGAACCTGTGCGTGAACCTACAGTTGGAGTGATTGTTCCTGAAGAATTTTCTTTTGTAACTGACCGTGAAACCATGAGGAATGAAGTTTCTTCTATAGCTTCCCTCAACCCTGTTGAACTTTACCCGAGTTTAATTACTACCGGTCTTTTTTTTTTGGTTCGACGAGAGTGTCATTAGAAATCAGATTTCCCGATTTTAGTTCCTGGTGCCAACCAAAAAATCACCTCTTATTATGCTGGTTTCTCTTTTGTTTATACCTACCCTTTTACTTTAGGGTTCAAGGCTCCTATTGATCCAGTAATCATTAAGTTTTGTCGTTACATCAACGTGTGTCTAGGCCCCATCGTGTGGAGGGCTGTTGCATGCCTTTGTTACTTGTCGAATCTAGTTTCCGTCCCTTTTACTTTTCGGCACTTGTTTTATCTTTATTCCCCCAAGTAGTTTCGTGAAGGAGATTTTTCTCTCGTGGCTAGAAGTAAGAGAGTGTTGGTTGGCCCGGAAGATGACCGAGACTGTGGCTGGTATGCCTGTTTTGTTGTTGCCCCACTAGTGGATTAGTGGGTGAAGAGAACATGCCTTTCCCAGAAAAATGGAACTTTGCACGTAAGTTTTCATCTTTTTTTTTTTTTACATGTCTCGAACTATTTCATGTGATCACACACTTATTTTTCAACAACCATGGAAGTCTTTGATGAGATTCCCGACTTCCGTGCTTGGGTAGAAAAGATGTTAACTGCTGCTCATATGGACAAAAGATCGTGGAAATTTCTTTCTCAAAAGTTTGGCTGGAAAGTGAAAACGCACGGTACTCTTTACCTTCATTCTTCTTCTTCTTCTTCTTTTACTCGTTCATATAAAAAAAATTCATCCTCCCCTTTTTTTCTTTATTAGGGTTTGCTATTCATGGTATTAGTCCCACGTCTGTTCCATTAACCAGGCTTTCTGTGAATCTTGCTCAGGAACGAATTTTAAGTGCTACTTCCTCCAAAAGGAAAACTGATGAAGCTCATGGCTCTGATGATAAGGAAAAAAATAGAAGAAGGCTCTTTAGTTAGAAAACCGCGCATTAGGAGACGCGTGATTTCTGATGATGAAACTCCTGTTTCTTATGACCCTCCATCAAGCTCTATTCCTTTCAGACTCATAGATGAGCCAGAAAGTGCTTCTTTAGTGATTTTCGATGAAGATATTTCTATTCCTCCGTCTAGTCCTGTTGATAGGTTGTTTACCCACGTCTTCGAGGGTGAAGAAGGTTTCAAGCCTGTTTCTGATGAATTTCTTCTTGCTTCCCTTCCAGTTCCATATACCATCAACCCCCATGTGACCTTTACCTGACGTTACTCCGGTTGTTACTCCCGTGGCTGCTTCTCATGTAGAAGCAGAACCTTTTGGCAGCATAAGGGAGATGAAAAGAGTTGTAATTGAGGTCCCTGAAGATGGGAACTTATTGAGAAAATTTTGTCAAGCTGACATGTGGTTGAAGCCACTTCTAGGCCCCATGGAGAAGAGGAAGTTAGAAAGCCATAGCTCGCTAACCTTACTGAATGACATTGTTCATTCTTCTTTGAAGGTATAAGTTTAATTACACTTCCTTCCTTATTTTTTCTCATTCATAACTTTTCCTTCCTCTTTTGCAGATTAATTTGATTGGCACAGAGCTTATGAAAAGAGTTTCTCATGTTGACCAGCAAATTATTGAATTGCGCACCGAGGTTGACAACTGGAAATAGCAATCCGAAGGTCTTCAATTGGAGAAGGACGTTCTTGCAGAAGAGAAAAGTGCTTTGGAGCGACAAATGAGAATGACTTCTGCTGAGTTAGCGGTCGAAAAAGCTTATTCCAGCCAGGTCGAGAAGGATAAAGATAGACTGGAATCCTCTTTTGCTGAACAACTTTCCAAGGCTATTGAAGAAATAAGGGGTTTGAAAGAACTCCTTAATCAAAAAAAGGTTTACGCGGGTGATTTGGTTCAGACACTTACCCAAGTTCAGGAAGATCTCCGTACCTCTACTGATAAAATTCAGTTCTTGGAAAGTTCTCTAGCCCCTTTGAAGACAGCTTATGAAGCCTCGAAAGTAGAAAAAGAAGAGTTGAGAGTTGATATTGATTAGTGGGAGAAGGATTATGAGGCCCTCGAGGATAAGTTATCGCTGGATGTTAGCTGGGCTTTCTTGAACACTCGCCTCAAGACTCTAATTGAATCTAACCATGAGAGTTTTGACCTCAATGCTGAGATTTTTAGGGCTAAAGAAGTAATTAATAAAACTCAGCAACATCAGAGCTTCTCCTCACCCGAAGATGAAGGTTCCAAGGGTGATGGAGATGGACTTGTTCCTGGCGGGATTGATGTTCAAGCCTCTTCTTCTCAAGTTAATCCTTCTTCTCCCATTGATGATGCTCCTTAGATTTTTCTTTCCCCCTACTTTTTGTTAGCTTTTATGTTGTTTTTCCCTTAGTTTAACAACCTTTTTGGAAGGTTTATGTTTTTGGCTACCCCTGTCTTCCTTTTGGGGTTTAATGAAAAATTAGCACCCTTGATTTTCAAGGTTAACATATATAAATGTTTCTGTTGCCTTTGCCTCATATTATGCTCTTTGCCTTTTTGATATTCGAGCTTTTTCTTGCATTTAAAAATGCCTTAACAACCCGTGACTTTGATAAACACGAGTTTTTATAAGAGAGAGCCCTTTTATGTTAACGACACTGATGAAGATGACGTCTCGTCTTCATATTGGTGCAAATATATGAAACATAAAGTAGACAAGAAAAAAGAAATAATTTGAGAAAGTTTTATGTTTTGAACTTTCAAATAAATTTCGTACATCATTTTCATAACTGCTCGTACAACACTTTCATAACTGCTTTCATTGTAGCAGATTTTAAAATAAAAAATCGGGTCTATTATCCCGTGACTAAATTTTGTTCTTAACCTAAAAGTCATAGGAATATGGAATATCTTACATCCTTTTCGCGAGTTCACACTCCTTTGAAAAATTCAAGGTTTCTTCAAGCTTTTTGATTCAGGCTGAACTGAACTATGCCTTTTTGGTTCTTTTGCTTCCTTCTTTGTGCATAGTCCCCCCAGTGTTGAATCTTTGAAGTATGAAATCTCAAACACTGGATTACTCCTTCTTTTTGGTCCATTCACTGAAAAGAAAAATACGAACGAGATTTAGAGATAATTATTTAGATGATGACTGCATAACCCTTTTTCCATCAGAAAGGTTGCAACCTAGACCGGGAATAATTCAGTATTCTGCATGCCTTTCGGGTTTAATATTATCATTTGGTATGGGCTAGCTTTTTGCCTATCATCTAAAATAGTTAGTAAAATTCAAAAGAACAAAATAAAATCGAATCTGCGTGATACCTGACCATGGGTACTTTCATCGTCTATAAGTAATACGTCTTCAAATGAATTGTGTTTCGGTTTGATGGTAGTATTTTGCTATCCATGGTTTCCAACTCGTATGCTCCCTTTCCAGCGATGTCTCGTACCCTATAAGGGCCTTCCCAATTTGGACTTAATTTTCTTGCGTTGGATGCTTTTGTCGATCGGAACACCTTTTTGAGGACGAAGTCCCCAATCTTGAAGTATCTCAAATTAGCTTTCCTGTTGTAATATCGTTCAATCATCTATTTTTGAGTCGCCATTCGAATTAATGCTGCTTCTCTCCTTTCTTCTAATAGATACAAATTTACTCGCATCTCCTCCTTATTTACTTTCTCAGTAGCATATGTGTATCATGTACTTGGTTCACCTATGTCTACCGGAATCAAAACTTCTGCACCATATACAAGTGCAAAAGGAGTCTCGCCCGTACTTGTTTTTGTTGTCGTTCGATAAGCCCATAACACCCCTGGTAATACTTCTGGCCATTTGCTTTTTGATTCTTCTAATATCTTCTTCAAGTTATTGATAATAACTTTATTCGTTGATTTGGCTTGTCCGTTGGCCGCATGATGATAAGGTGCGGATGTAATCCGTTTAATCTGCCAACTTTAAAAGAATTCTGAGATTTTTGTGCCTATGAACTGCGGGACATTGTCACACACGATTTCCTTTGCAACCCCAAATCGACATATAATGTTTAGCCAAATAAAGTCACTGACTTCTTTTTCCCGCACCTGTTTGAAAGCGCCTGCTTCTACCAATTTTGAAAAATAATCTGTTAAGACTAATAGAAACCGTACCTTTCCTTTAGCTTGAGGCAACGACCCTACAATGTCCATACCCCATTTCATGAAGGGCCATGGTGAACTAATTGAATGCAACAGCTCTGCTGGGCGGTGCATGCTATTGGCATATCGTTGACATTTATCGCACCTTGTTACAAAGTTTTCTACTTCTTCTTTCATTTTTGGCCAATAATATCCTGCTCTTATTAATGTCCTTACCAATGATCTTCCCCCGGCATGATTTCGCAGTATCTCTCATGTACTTCTCTAATCACATACTCCGTTTGTGATGGACCGAGGCACCGTGCTAAAGGTCCGCCAAATATCTTTTGGTATAAATTTCCACGAATTAAGCAATACCAAGCGGCTTTTTGACGAAGCAATTGTGACTTCTTCTTATCCTCTGGTAAGATACCATACTGCAAAAAGTACACAAATTCGTTTCTCCAATCTCAAGTTAGATTATTAAAGTTTACCTCACTCTTGTCTTGGTCAAGTGCCGAATAAAACAAATGTATCGCGATAGTATTTTCTGTATTTGTTACATCCATGACACACGCGAGATTTGCCAATGCAGCTGCTTCTGAATTCTCTTCCCTGGGTATGTGCACGGCCTTCCACGACTGAAATTGTCTAAGCAATTCTCGTACCTTTTTCCAGGTATTGTTGCATTCGCGTTTCTCTTGCCACGTAAGTCCCCTGTATCTGGTTAACCACCAAATGCTAGTCACTTTTGATCACAATCTGCTCTATACCAAGTTCTTGCGCCAGTTCCAAGCCTGCAATCACAACTTCGTATTCTGCCTCATTGTTAGTGATTGGATAACATTTTATTGCTTGTCTTATGTCTTCCCCTGAAGGTGGAATTAGAACAATTCCTAAACCTGCTCCTTTAACATTTGAAGAACCATTGGTAAATACAGTCCAAGTCCCCGAATTAGCTCCGGTAAATACCTGTAGTTTCTTTTCTGCTTCTGGAACTAAATTCATGCTAAAATCTGCTAAAACCTGCGATTTTATTGCAGTTCTGGGCTGATATATGATATCATACTCACTGAGTTCTATTGCCCATTTAGTTAATCTACCTGATAGCTCCTATTTATGCAGTATATTCCTCAGGGGGAAAGCAGTTATCAAAAAATAGGATAACATTGGAAATAAGGTCTTAACTTCCTAGATGCCATAATTAATGCTAAAGTAAATTTTTCCAAATGGGGGTACCGTGTCTCAACATCTAGCAAAGACTTACTAACATAATAAATTGGCGATTGTTTATCTTTATCTTCTCAGACCAACACCGCACTTATCGCCAATTCTGACATATTGAGAAAAATGAGAAGCCTTTCACCGTCTTTTGGTTTGGCTAGCAAAGGCGAATTTGACAGATACGATTTTAGGTCCTTAAGGGCTTGTTGGCATTCATCAGTCCATTCAAACTGATTCTTCTTTTTCAATACTGAAAAAAAATTAAAACTCTTTTCTGACGATTTTGATATAAACCTCCCCAGGGCTGTTATCCTTCCTATTAATCTCTGCACTTTTTTTTTGCTCGTCAGTATATCTGTTATTTCCTCGATAGCTTTGATCTGCACAGGATTCACCTCAATACCTCTGTTAGAAATGAGAAAGCCTAAAAACTTACCTGAAGCCACGCCAAAAGCGCATTTTGTTTTGGATTTAGCTTCATATTATATTTGCGGAGAATCTCGAAAGTGTCTGATAAGTGTTGAAAATGATCTCCCGCCTGTGTTGACTTGACCAACATATCATCAATGTAGACTTTTATAGTTTTTCCCAGATGTTCTTGAAACATTTTGGTCACCAATCTTTGATACGTGGCTCCAACATTTTACAACCAAATGGAATGACTTTATAACAGTAAGTCCCCATGTCTGTGATAAACGAAGTTTTTTCTTCATCTAGAGGGTCTATTTTTATTTGGTTATATCCTGAATATGCATCTAAAAAACTCAAAAGCTCATGTCCTGCGATAGAATCAATTAATTGATCTATATATGGCAAAGGAAATGAATCTTTAGGAGAAGCCTTATTTAGATCAGTACAATCTACACAAACTCGCCATTTTCCATTCTTTTTGGAAACTACCACGGTATTAGCTAACCAGTTAGGGTACTTTACCTCTCGTATCAACCCAATTTTTAAAAGCTTTTGTACCTCATCTTGGATTACTTGATTTTTGAAAGATCCTTGCTTTCTCTTCTTCTACTTGACAGGTGGGTATGATGGGTCCTCATTCAGTTTGCGGGTCATTACCTCCGGTGGTATACCTATCATATCTGAATGCGACTAAGCAAAGCAATCTATGTTAGCTTGTAAAAATTCAATTAACTTACCTTTTATTTCTGGGCTTAAATTTGCTCCGACATAAACGTTTTTGTTTGGCCAGTGTGTAAATAACACTATAGCTTCGAGTTCTTAAGTAGTTATCTTAATATTTTTATTTTCTTCTGGCTCTTGAATAACATCGGGTCTTGAATCAACATCAGTCTGTCATGGTATGTCTCCAGTTGAGGTCTTTGTAACAATGTCCTCAACCAAATTCTATAGTTGCTATTTCGTGTTTGCATCATTGGTTATCGCGCTTGCAATTACCACTGAATTGATACTTCCTGAAGCTTGCTGATCTCTACAGATTTGATGGATTCCCCATTGTGAAGTGAATCCACGGTCTTCCCTGAATTATATTATAGGCCATGTCCGCGTCTATCACCTGGAACTTTGTATCCTTGACAACTCCTTCTGCGAAAGTGGTAAGTACAACTTCCCCTTTTGTGATAACGCTGGAATTATCAAACCTAGACAAGGACCATGCCTTTGGTATCACTTTGTCATTAGCTTGCATTTCATTCACCACCCTCAGTAAAATGATATTAACTGAACTACCTGGATCAATCAAAACTCGTTTTACATTAGTATCATGTACGAGTAAAGATATTACCAGTGCATCGTTGTGAGAAATCGTCAAGCCGTCCACATCTTCGTCATCAAATGTTATACTGTCACCATCCAAGACCTGGTGAACTCGCTTCCCGTGAGTGACCGTGACTTTTGACATCTTTTTTATAGCCGTATATGTTACACCATTGACCTTATCTCCCCCAATTATTACTTTGATTGGTCTTTTTGGTGATGGAGGTTTCGGGGGTTCCTGTTTGTTCTTCATATATGATTGTCTTCCTTTCTCACTGAACAAGTCAGTAAGGTAACCTTGCTTTAACAAATGCTCTACTTCTCCGTGCAGAAGTCTACAATCTGTTGTTCTATGGCCACGATCATTATGAAACTCGCACAAGAAATCTGGATTTATTTTGCTTGGATTTGATCTTAATTCTTTAGGCCACCACACCTTATCCTCCATACTTCTTAAAATAGCTACTAACTCAGATGTACTGATATTAAAGCTATAATCCCCTATCCTTGCTTGTGTATTGAAATCATTGCTTTGGGCATCTCGTTCCTTTCTGAACCTAGATGAAGAACTCGTACCTTTTTGCCTTGGTCTTGAGTCGAATCATGTGTTTTCCTATTTAGGTCGAGAGTCTCACCCTACAGGTCCTATGTATGGCTCGTCCATTTTTTTCGGATCTTTTCTCTAATTCTGACTGTCTCGATCCTGATCTTTCATCGACCCTTGGATGCGCGACCGTATCCTCTTTTATCCGCAACTTCATACTGTACCTATTTTACACATCGTTCCAAATTGTTGCTGGAAATTCTAGCAAACTTTCCTTCAGCCTTCTCGTGGCTTCGAAATTTTTCTCGTTCAAATTGCTCGCGAATTCCATTGCTGCCCAATTATCAGGTACTCGAGGTAACATCATCCTCTCCCGCTGGAATCTGTCTAAGAATTCTCTGAGCAATTTTGTACTCCCCTACTTAACCTTAAAGATGTCTTCCATCCTTTTTTCAACTTTTTGAGCTCCCGAATGTGCTTTTATAAATGAATCTGCAAGCTCTGCAAAAGAATCAATAGAATTTTCAGATAAAAGAGAATACCGTGTTAATGCTCCCTTCGTGAGTGTTTCACCAAACTTTTTGACCAGAACCGATTCGATTTCCTTCTTAGTTAAGTTGTTGCCTTTCACGCCAGTAGTGAATGCAGCCACATGGTCTCAAGGGTCAGTGGTTCCATCATATTTTAGAATATCTGGCATCTTAAACTTTTTAGGAATTGGTAAAGGTGTTGCACTTGGCTTCCAGGGTTGTTGTGAATACTTGTCAATATCCACCCCTTTGATCACGGGAGGCACGACAGGTATTTGTTCTATGCGATCGTTTTGCTCCTTCAATTGTTTGTGCAAAGTTAGTACTAAACTTTGTAAATTAGAATTATTTGGTGTATCTAACCCTCCATCACGAGATTCGTTAGGAATTTCTCCACTTCTAGAATTGTCAAGCCCTGAGCGCGGGTTTTCTAAGGTTGCTGTATTGACCGGTGGAGGAGTTTGTGGCATATTGGATAATCCTGACAAAGGCTTGTAGTGCACTATTCACGTATTCCGCAATCAATTGCTTT
Source organism: Nicotiana tabacum (assembly GCF_000715075.1). Taxonomy (NCBI): domain Eukaryota; kingdom Viridiplantae; phylum Streptophyta; class Magnoliopsida; order Solanales; family Solanaceae; genus Nicotiana; species Nicotiana tabacum. The sequence goes on along the minus strand of NC_134097.1, from coordinate 10,995,528 downwards.
AGAGCGTCTTGCTCTACGGTTTGTTCATCCCCCTTGTTGATCATTAGTGCATGAAGTAGACCTTTCAGGTGAACCTCCACGGGATTGCCGAGGGGACCCCGTTGGTGAGTGGTGTGGTAGAGTTTCACCTTGTTGGTTCAGCTGGTTATTCTCGTTAACAATTGACATAGTTTGTTGTCAAAAAAGTGGAATTTGGAAAGTGAAAAGATAATCATATTCCCGGTAACGGAACCAATTTATTTAACCAAAAATAGATTACTCGGTCAAAGTCAATATTTAGAAGAAAACGGGTTAATGATAACCAAGATTTACTTCACTTTCCTAACAATTTAGGAAGAATAGATCGAAGTATGGAAATGATTAACAAAGAAAAATTAAAGAATGAACTGACTCGAAACCAAGACTTAAAACTTGTATAGTAAGCAAAGAATAATAGTATGTATTTCAGTAATAATTGTAACCTGCCTTTACCAATGAAATTTTTATCCTTATATAGGAGAATATAATCATAACGGTTCTCACACTTAATTTGGACTTATTAAAGGCATTAATTATATTGACAGCTTGTGATGACCCGATAGGTCATCTTTAAATTTAATAATTATTTATGTGTTCTAAAACCTCAAATAGCACCTTTTAGTATTTCTCGACTTGCGTGCGCAGTCCGTAATTTTTTTCGGAAAGTTTTTATGTGAAAAATTGATTAAAATGTGCAATAGAGCTTTGAAACTCAACTGAGTTGACTTCGGTGAAGGTTTTGAGAACACGGTCCCAAATCTGTGTTTTGATAGTTCCGGTAGGTCCGTATCATGATTTGGGACTTGGGCGTATGCCCGGAATCGAATTCGGAGGTCACTAGCTCAAATTATCGACATTTAACGAAAACTAGAAATCTAAAGGCTAAAGATTTTCAAAGTTTGACCGTGAATTTGACTTTATTGATATCGGACATAGATTGAGATTCCGAGAGTTAGAATAGCTCTGTTATGTCATTTGGGACTTACCTGCAAAATTTGAGATTATTTCGGATTGAATTGACATGTTTTGGCGTGAGTTATAGAATTGAAAATTTTATAAACTCATAAGTCCGAATCGAGGTGCGAATTATAGTTTCGACGTTATTTGATGTGATTTGAGACCTCGAATAGATTCGCATTATGTTGCGGGACTGGTTGGTATATTTGAACGGGGTCCCGAGTGGCTTGGGTGAGTTTTGAACGAGTTTGAGCATTTCAGGCACTCTGATGATGTTCTGGAACATTTGAAGTGCGGTGGGCACATTTTGGAGTGCGGATGTGCGGCCGCAAACTCCCAAAATGCAGAGGCAGTGGTAATTGTGCGGACCACAGTTGAAATTGTGTAGACCGCAGTTGAAATTGTGCAGTCTGCAGAATTCCTCTCGCGGCAGCAGAAAGGAGATTCTGCAGGTTCGATGGTCTGAAATCGGAAAATTATATCATTTAATTTACAAGGAATGTGAAGATGATTCAAAAACGAAAGTTGTAGCCCTTTGAGTCTAGTTTCCAGAAAGGTATACCATTAATTATTTGGACATTTGTAGAGAAAGTTATAGTCAATTTACTGATGTCTGGTGGTGGAGAGTTGCTGAAGTGCGGCCGCACAATTTGTATTGCGGCCGCAGAACGTGGGATGTGCGGTCAGCACATTGGGAGATCAGATATGGTACCATATAAATGAGGGTTTCATCTCACATTTCATTTTTGGACCTAGAGAGCTCGGTTTGTGATGATTTTTCGTGAGTTTTTCAAGAACTTAATCGGGGTAAATGATTCTAACTCGGATTTGGTTAATATACATGAATATATCATTGTTTTCATCATTCAATTAGCATTTTGAGATGAAAATTTGGGGAAAATTATAGAAACTTCATAAACTATAATTTTAGGATTCGAAGGGTAATCCGATGTCGGAATTCGATAATTTTTGTATGTTTGAACTCGTATCGAAACATGTGTCGGATTTTGTGATTTTTCGTCGGGTTCCGAAAAGTGGATCCCACATTGACTTTTGGTTGAATTTTTTGAAAATGACTTAAATTAAGTCTCTTTCGAATTGTGAATAATTTCTAAAGCTCAAATTGAATTGCTGGTAAATAATTTGCTATGTTTGAATGGTTTGGAGAATAATTCGAAAGGAAAATTTGTAGTCGAGTGATCATTTGAAATTGCGGAACAAGGTAAGTATCGTGGTTAACCTTGACTTGAGGGAATAGAACCCTTGAATTATTTGTTACATGAATTTCATGTGTAATGATGTATAGGCAAGGTGACAAGTGCCTATACATCGTCAAATTGATTGTTTGCATATTTATCTGGAAATTATAAACTATTTTCTTTATCATGAGTTAATTATTATATTAATTGTTTCTCTCATATTACTTGTCAAATATTAATTATTCAATTCATGCAATAATTGTTACATGCTTATTTGATTTATGTGTCTTAATTGCTACTTGACATTTAGCATATTAAATATTAAATTGCCTATCTTCTCCCTGATTTTTCACAATTAATTGCTACTTGTCATTACTTGTTTCCTGAATAAATTATAATCATTATATGCTTTGTTGCCTAATAATTTCTTATTGAATGTGGTATTTATTGAAGTATTTTTATTATATTTAAGAGTTGTTAATTTATTTTGTTGGAGCTGGTTGCACGCCGCAACGGGAATGAAAATGAATATATTGGGGGATTGGGTTGCACGCCATAACAGATTATATTTGAAGTTTATATTGTTGGAGCGGGTTGCACGCCGCAACGGATTATGTGTTAAGTTTATATTGTTGGAGCGGGTTGCACGCGGGAAACGGTATTTAATTGAAGGATTATATTGTGGGAACGGGTTGCACGCCACAACAGAATGATAAAAGAGAAATAATTGGTTGTGACTGTTGAAATAATTTCAATTATTGATATGATTTACCTGTCTTACTTCTATTCCTGTTATTATTATTATTATTATTATTATTATTATTATTATTATTATTATTATTATTATTATTATTATTATTATTATTATTATTATTATTATTATTATTATTATTATTATTATTATTATTATTATTATTTTTTGCATACAAGTTAATGTAAGTGACCTGCCTTAGCTTCGTCACTACTTCGTCGAGGTTAGGCTCGGCACTTACAGAGTATATGGGGTCGGTTGTACTCATACTACACTCTGCACTTCTTGTGTAGATTCCGGAGTTGGTCTGAGCGGCGTACTGTAGATATTGCGCGGATTCAGCTATCAGTGGAGACTTGAGGTATAGCTGCACGTCGTTCGCAGCTCTGAAGTCCCCTTGTACTTTATTTTAGCTGTGTGCTTTCTTTCAGATAGCTTTATTTTATTCAGACCTTTGTTTGTATTATTCTAAAAGCTCGTGCACTTGTGACTCTAGTTCTGGGTTGGTATTTAGACATCGTTATTATTTTGGATTGTTCACTTTAATTTAGATATTTTTTTAGTTGTTTGGTTTCTTTATTAATTAATTAAAATAGATTGTTAAAAGTAGTTTAAATTATTCTAACGTTGTCTTGCCTAGCAAGTGAAATGTTAGGTGCCATCACGGCCCCGAAGGTGGAAATTTTGAGTTGTGACAAGTTGGTTTCAGAGCACTAGGTTACTTAGGTCTCACGAGCCACAAGCAAGCTTAGTAGAGTCTGAAGGATCGGTACAGAGACGTCTGTACTTATCTTCCAGAGGCTATGAGGTTTAGGAACAATATCACTTCTTTCTTGTTCTGTCGTGCAATTTTATTCTATCATCGATGATTGAACCATTCTATTCTTACTCTCTCGCAGATGGCGAGAACACGTAATACATCTACCGACGGACAGGGACCAGAGCCCCCGGTAGCAACTATGACCAGGGGTAGAGGCCGAGGTCGCGCCAGAGGCCGAGGTAGAGGCAGAGGTAGATCTCAGTCTAGAGCTCGAGCAGCGGCACCTGTTGTAGAACCTCAGGTGGATTTGGGAGCGGAGGTTCCAACTTAGATTGTGCCTGTTGGACTAGTTCAGGTCCTTGAAGGATTCATAGCTACTCCAGTGCTTCAGGATGCTCTAGTTCGTTTGGTGATCTTTATGGAGGGTGTGGCCCAGAATGGTAAATTTCTAGTGGCACTAGACGTCTCACAGGCTGGGGGAGGAGCACAAACTCCCACTACTCCCGCTCCAGAGCAGATGGCTCCTAAGAATCAGGCTCCAGCAGTCCCGCAAGTTGGAGTAATTTAGCCAATTATTGCGGCACAGGCCGGTGATAGGCCCGCCATGTCTTCCAAGGCCTTATTGAGATTGGACAAGTTTACTAAGCTCTTTCCAGTTCACTTTAGTGGTACACCTTCTGAGAACCCACATGATTATCTTGACCGCTGCCATGAGGTGCTGCGGAATATGGGAATAGTTGAAAGCAACGAGGTCGATTTTGCTATATTTCAGATGACGGGTTCCGCCAAGAAGTGGTGGAGAGATTATATATTGACCAGACCATCTGGGTTACCTGCACTTACTTGGGACCAGTTCTCACAACTATTTTTGGAGTTTATTCCTATTACATTAAGAGAGGAATACCGCAGGTGGTTTGAGCATCTCCAGCAGGGTAGTATGACTGTTACCCTTTATGAGACCCGATTTGTGGACTTAGCACGTCATGCCATGGTCTTGCTTCCTACTGAAAATGAGAGAGTGAGGAGATTCATCGATGGACTTACTTATACTATCAGGCTTAAGATGGCCAATGAGGCAAGTAGTGATATTTCCTTCCAGACAGCCGTGAACATTGCTAGACGGATCGAGTTAGTTCGTGCTCAGGATAGAGGGCCATTGTCAGATAAGAGGCCCCGTCATTCCGGTAATTTCAGAGGCGCCTCATCTGGAGGCAGGGGTACTTATGGTAGGGGTCATCCTCCCAGGCCGTTTTATTCAGCACTTCAGGCATCTCACCGTGCTTCAGGGAGTCACGGTCATATTATGCCTTACTCTGGGAAGCCAACATTTAATGCCCATTTAGCTTCTATCAGTGCACCACTACTCCAGAGTCACTACAGCGGTCATCTGGCCCGTTCGGATCAGTTTCAGCTTCAGCAGCCATGACAGCAGGATGAGTGTTTTGAGTGTAGGAACATTGGTCACATTAGGAGGTATTGCCCTAGGTTATCGAGCAACAGATCTCAGCAGGATTCTCGTGCCATCATACCGGCACCGGTTGCTCCACTGCCCGCCCGACCAGCTAGGGGCATGGGTCAGACTATTAGAGGTGGAGGTCAGACTGCTAGAGGTGGAGGTCAGACAGTTAAAGCTGGAGGCCAGTCAGTTATGACCTGTCCCAGAGATGTAGTTCAGACTGGTAGGGCCCAACCCCAATTTTATGTTTTTCCATCTAGGCCCGAGGCTGAGTCATCCGATGCCATGATTACAGGTATTGTCCCAGTTTTTCATAGAGATGCTTCAGTTCTATTTGATCCAGGATCTACTTATTCCTATGTGTCCTCCTACTTTGCTTCATATTTGGTTGTGCCTCGTGATTCTTTGAGTGCTTCTGTGTGTGTGTCCACACATGTGGGAGATTCTGTTGTGGTAGATCATGTCTATCATTCGTGTGTATTTACTATTGGGAGTCTTGAGACTAGCGTGGATCTTCTACTTCTTGATATGGTGGATTTTGATGTCATATTGGGTATGGATTGGCTGTCACCCTATCATGCTATATTGGATTGTCACGCCAAAATGGTGACCTTAGCCATGTCGGGGTTACCTCGAATAGAGTAGAAATGGACTCCTGGCCATTCCACCAGCAGGGTTAACTCTTACGTGAAAGCTCGGCGTATGGTCGAGAAGGGGTGTCTAGCTTATTTGGCATATATTCGCGATCCCAGCGTGAAAGTTCCTTCTAGGGATTCAGTTCCAGTTCTTTGTGAGTTTCTAGATGTATTTCCTGCAGATTTGCGAGGGATTCCACCCGATAGAAATATTGACTTCTGTATCGATTTGGCTCTGGGCACCCAACCCATTTCTATTCCACCATACCTTATGGCTCCGCCGGAGCTAAAGAAATTGAAGGAGCAGTTACAAGACTTACTTGACCAGGGATTCATTAGACCTAGCGTATCGCCCCGGGGTGCACCAGTGTTATTTGTAAAAAAGAAAGATGGTTCAATACGAATGTGTATAGATTATCGGCAGTTGAACAAAGCTACTATCAAGAACAGGTATCCGTTGCCAAGAATTGATGACTTATTTGATTAGCTTCAGGGTGCCAAGGTGTTTTCAAATATCGATTTGAGGTCTGGTTACCATCAGTTGAAGATTAGGGCATCTGATGTCCCTAAGACAGCTTTTCGGACTCGGTATGGGCATTACGAATTCCTAGTGATGTCATTTGGGCTAACAAATACCCCAGCAACATTTATGGATTTGATAAATCGGGTATTCAAACCCTATTTGGATTCTTTTGTGGTTGTATTCATTGATGATATCTTGATTTACTCCAGCTGCCGAGAGGAGCATGAGCAACATCTTCGGACAGTGCTTCAGACTTTGAAGAATAATCAGTTATATGCCAAATTTTCAAAATGCAAATTTTGGTTAGACTCAGTTGCCTTTTGGGGCATGTTGTATTGGCAGAAGGCATAAAAGTGGATCCTAAGAAGATTGAAGCAGTTCATAATTAGCCCAGACCTACTTTAGCTACAGTGATCCGGAGTTTTCTGGGTTTGGCAGGTTATTATTGCCGATTTGTGGAGGGGTTTTCATCTATAGCATCTCAATTGACTAAATTGACCTAGAAGGGTGCCCCATTCAGATGGTCAGATGAGTGTGAGTTGAGCTTTCAGAAGCTCAAAACTGCTTTGACTACGACGCTAGGGTTGGTATTTCCCACAGGTTTAGGATCTTATATGATATATTATGATGCATCTCGCATTGGGCTTGGTGCAGTATTATTGTAATATGGCAGGGTGATTGCATACGCATCGCGACAATTGAAATTTCACGAGAAGAATTATCCTGTTCATGACTTAGAATTGGCAGCCATTGTTCATGCGTTGATGATTTGGAGGCATTACTTTTACGGTGTCTCGTGTGAGGTATTTACTAATCATTGTAGCTTACAGTATTTGTTCAAATAAAAAGATCTGAATTTGAGGAAGAGAAGATAGTTGGAGCTTTTGAATGACTATGGTATCACCATTTTGTATCACCCCGGAAAGGCCAATGTGGTGGCCGGTGCTTTGAGTAGAAAGGCTGTGAGTATGGGCAACCTTGCGTATATTCCTGTTGGTGAGAGGCTGTTAGCTGCAGATGTTTAGACTTTGGCTAATCAGTTCGTGAGGTTAGATGTTTCATAGACCAGTCAGGTTCTAGCTTGCAAAGTCGCTCAGTCTTCCTTATATGAGCGTATCAGAGAGCGACAATATGATGATCTTCATTTGCTTGTCCTTAAAGACACGGTTCAGCACGGTAGTGCCAAGTGGGTTGTTGTGAGGGAAGATGGAGTTTTGCGGATGTAGGGTCGTATTTGTGTGCCTAATATGGATAGGCTTCGTGAATTAATTCTTGAAGAACCCCCAGTTCCCGGTATTCTATTCATCCAGGTGCCGCCAAAATGTATAAAGATTTGCGGAAACATTATTGGTGGAGAACAATGAAAAAGGATATAGTTGCATATGTAGCTCGGTATCTAAATTGTCAGCAAGTTAAGTACGAGCATCAGAGACCTAGTGGTTTGCTTCAGAAGTTAGAAATTCCTGAGTGGAAGTGGGAGCGTATCACTATGGATTTTGTTGTTGGGCTCCCACGCACTCAGAGAAAGTTCGACGCAATATGGGTCATTATGGACTGGTCGACCAAGTCAGCGTATTTCATTCCAGTAGCAGTTATCTGTTCTTTAGAGCGATTAGCGGAGATTTACATCCGCGAGATTGTCCGCCTTCACGGTATGCCCGTGTCTATCATTTCTGATCGAGGTACGTAGTTCGCCTCGCACTTCTGGAGGGCTGTACAGCGTGAGTTAGGCACGTGGGTTGAGTTGAGTACATCATTTCATCCACAAACAGACGGACAGTCAGAGCGCACTATTCATATATTGGAAGAAATGCTTCACGCTTGTGTTATAGACTTTGGAGGTTCTTGGGATCAGTTTTTGCCACTTGCGGAGTTTGCCTATAATAACATCTACCAGTTGAGCATTTAGATGGCTCCATATGAAGCACTATACGAGAGGCAATGTCGTTCACCAGTTGGCTGGTTTGAACTGGGAGAGGCTCAGTTGTTAGGTACCGATTTGGTACAGGATGCCTTGGATAAGGTCAAGATTATTCAGGATCTACTTCGCACAGCTCAGTTTAGTCAAAAGAGTTATGCCGACCGTAAAGTTTGTGACATTGCATTCATGGTTAGAGAAAGAGTATTGCTCCGAGTTTCACCTATGAAAGGTGTAATGAGATTCGGAAAGAAGGGCAAGTTGAGCTCTAGGTATATTGGACCCTTTGAAATTCTTGAAAGGGTGGGTGAATTAGCCTACAGGCTTGCATTGCCACCTAGTTTATCAGCAAATCATTTGGTGTTCCATGTGTCTATACTCCAGAAATATCATGGTGATCCGTATCATGTGTTAGATTTCAGCTCAGTCCAATTGGACAAAGATTTGACTTGTGAGGAGGATCCGGTAGCTATTCTAGCCCGGCAGGTCCGAATTCAGAGGTCATTAGCTCAAATTATTGTCATTTAACGGAAACTAGAAATCTAAAGGCTAAAGATTTTCAAAGTTTGACCGTGAATTTGACTTTATCGATATCGGACTTGGATTTAGATTCCGAGAGTTGGAATAGTTCCGTTATGTCATTTGGGACTTACCTGCAAAATTTGAGTTTATTCCGGATTGAATTGACATGTTTCGGCGTGAGTTATAGAATTGAAAATTTCATAAACTAATAAGCCTGAATCGAGGTACGAATTGTAGGTTCGGCATTGTTTGACGTGATTTGAGACCTCGAGTAGGTCCACATTATGTTACGGGACTGGTTGGTATATTTGAACGGGGTCCCGAGTGGCTTGGGTGAGTTTCAGGGTGAGTTTTGAATGAGTTTGGGCATTTCAGGCACTCTGATGATGTTCTGGAACAGTTGAAGTGCGGAGGGCACATTTTGGAGTGCGGATGTGCGGCCGCAAACTCCCAAAGTGCGGAGGAAGTGGTAATTGTACGGACCGCAGTTTAAAATATGCGTACCGTAGTTGAAATTGTCCGGTCCGTAGAATTCTTCTTGCGGCCGCAGAAAGGAGATTCTGTAGGTTCTATGGTCCGACTTCGGAAGCTTATATTATTTAATTGACAAGGAATTTGGAGATGATTCAAGAACGAAAGTTATATCCCTTTGAGTCTTGTTTCCAGAAAGGTTTACTATTAATCATTTGGACTTTTGTAGAGAAAGTTATGTTCAATTTACTGAAGCCTGGTAGTTGTGAGTTGCTGAAGTGCGGCCGCATAATTTGGATGGCGGCCGCAGAACTTGGGATGTGCGGTCAGCACATTGGGAGATCAGATGTGGTACCATATAAACGAGGGTTTCATCTCATTTTTCATTTTTGGACCTAGAGAGTTCGGTTTGTGACAATGTTTCGTGGGTTTTCAAGAAATTCATCGGGATAAGTGATTCTAAATCGGATTTGGTTAATATACAAGAATATATCATTGTTTTCATCATTCAATTAGCATTTTGAGATGGAAATTTGGGGAAAATTATAGAAACTTCATAAACTATAATTTTAGGATTTGCAGGGCAATCCGAAGTCGAAATTCGATAATCTTTGTATGGTTGAACTCGTATCGGAACGGGTGTTTGGATTTCATGATTTTTCGCCTGGTTTCGAAAAGTAGGTCCCACATTGACTTTTGGTTGACTTTTCCGAAAATGACTTAAATTAAGTCTCTTTCGATTTGTGAATAATTTCTAAAACTCAAATTGAATTATTGGTAAATAATTTGCTAGGTTTGATTCGTTTGGAAAATAATTCGAAAGTAAAAGCTGTGGTCGAATGATCATTTAAAATTGCGGAACAAGGTAAGTGTCGTGGTTAACCTTGATTTGAGGGAATAGAACCCTTGAATTATTTGTACGTGAATTTCATGTGTAACGATGTATAGGCAAGTTGAAGAGTGCCTATACATCGTCAAATTGATTGTTTGCATATTTATCTGGAAATCATAAACTATTTTCTTTATCATGAGTTAATTATTATATTAATTGTTTCTCTCATATTCCTTACCAAATATTAATTCTTGAATTCATGCAATAATTGTTACATGCTTATTTGATTTATGTGTCTTAATTGCTACTTGACATTTAGCATATTAAATATTAAATTGCCTATCTTCTCCCTGATTTTTCACAATTAATTGCTACTTGTCATTACTTATTTCCTGAATAAATTATAATCACTGTATGCTTTGTTGCCTAATAATTTCTTATTGAATGTGGTATTTATTGGAGTATTTTTATTACATTTAAGAGTTGTTAAATTATATTGTTGGAGTGAGTTGCACGCCGCAATAGATTATATTTTAAGTTTATATTGTTGGAGCGGGTTGCACGCCGCAAGGGAATTTAATTGAAGGACTATATTGGGGGAACAGGTTACACGCCGCAACAGAATGAGTAAAGAAATAATTGGTTGTGACTGCTTGTCACGACCCAATTTTACCTAAAGGTCGTGATGGCGCCCAACACTACAGCTAGGCAAGCCAAACTAATAAATTAAACATATATCAATCATTCTTTAATAATTTTTTAGATAATTTATTCTTTTTCCTAGCAATATTAATGAAAGTAGAAAAGGTACTGATTAATTTAAATTCAAGGAAAATAATACAAATCCAAATTCTACCAGTGTGTGTGCCAAGACCTGGTATCACAAGTGTATGAGCATCTAGTAGATTATACAAAAATTATAAATATTGTCTGGAATGAAATACACAGAATAAAAATTCAGGAAGAGGCACTAGTTGCTGCAGAACGGCTCAGAAAGCAGCTCACCACTAAGCCTCCGGATAACACGGGTGCGCGCCGATAGGTCCAACTATAGCACCTGTCTCAGGTCCTGCACAAAAAGTGCAGCAAGTGTAGTATGAGTACGTAAACAACGTGTACCCAGTAAGTATCAAGTCTAATATCGAAGAGGTTGAGACAAGATGGTCGACTTTGACACTCATTAAGGGTCAACAATAATAAATAGTATAAAATAGAATTATTTACATCAGCATGATTCACAGAGTTAACAATAATTTTATTCAATTAGCAGAAATAATATAAATCCTTCAAATGCAATAATTTCCAATCTATTAATTAAATCCACAAGTTGCAATTAAAATAGCAAGGTATCGTGTAATTTTTATCATTATTAGGTACGATTTCTGCCGAGGTCGTACGACTCGTTCCAGAGTGTCGTGTACATTGCCGAGGGACGTACGACGCGATCCATAGATGCATCTATCCTGCCGAGGTGTTCGGCCCGCTCCACAAGAAAGGAGGACATTTTCTTATGTACCTCCAGAAGAAGAGTATATTTATTATAAGATCAATTCGAGAGGATGAATAATTACTTTTAATAATTAATTAATTTAAACAAAAAATTAAGCATATGAGATTTTCATCTTTTAATATTTTCCCTAACAATTCACAATATATATATATATATATATCAAATTATTTTAATTAAATAAAGAATATAATTTACACAAGTAATTCATGATTTGAGTCCTAAACTACCCGGACTTTTAGCATAAATAATAACTACGCACGAACTCTCGTCACCTTGTGCGTACGTGCCCTGAAAATTAGCAACAATTATTAATTTAATCACCTATGAGGTAATTTCCCTCTCACAAGATTAGACAAGAGACTTACCTCAACTTGCTCCAATTTAATCTACTAGAAAGCCTTTTTAACGATTATCCAACTCTGTCTGGCTCGAATCTAGCCAAAATAATTCGATACAATCACTAAAAATTATAGGAATCAATTCCATAATAAAATACTACATTGTTTAATAAAAATTCGAAATTAATTCAAAAATCGTCTGTGCGGCCCACGTCTCGGAATCCGGCGAAAGTTACGAAATATGAACGCCCACTCAACCACGAGTCTACCCATACCAAAATTACTAAATTCCGATAACAATTCGGTCCTCAAATCTATCCAAAAGGGTTTTCAAACTTTTCAAACTTAATTCACCAATTAAATGATAAAAACAGTGATGGATTCGGGTAATTTAACCAATATTAAGTTAAGAACACTTACCCCGTTATTTTCTCTGAAAATCTCCCAAAAATCGCCTCAATCCGAGCTCTAAATCGATAAAAATGGATTCAGAACTTAAACTCTCTGCCCAGTGATTTCTTCTATGCGATCGCGAATTTTTTACTGCCCAGAAAATAACCCTACGCAATCGCGAAAAGTCCCACGCGATCGCGAAGAACTGACTACACAAACCTACGCAATCGCGAACCTTCTCACGCGATCGCGAAGCATCAAGCGCGTGGGCCAGCTCCTCCCTCCGTTCCTCTTCGCGAACGCGGCCTTAGCCACGCGTTCGCATAGCACAGCTCGCCCCAACCTACGTGATCGCGGACTTGACCAAGCGATCGCATAGAACAAATTTCCAGCTGCCCAATTAAACCTACGCGATCGCAACCCAATTCACGCGATCGCGTAGAACATATTCAACTCTGCCCAAATTACCCTACGCGATTGCAGACGGACTTACGCGATCGCGTATAAGGAAATCGGAAGAAAATTCCAGCAACTATCAGTAATCTCCCAAAAGCCAAAAATGATCCGTTAGCCGTCCGAAACTCTCCCGAGCCCCTCGAGACCGCAACTAATTATACCAACAAGTCCTAAAATATCATACGAACTTAGTCGGAACCTCAAATCACATCAAACAACGCTAAAACCACGAATCATACTCCAATTCAAGCTTAATGAAACTTAAAATTTCCAACTTTTACATTTAGTACCGAAACCTATCAAATCAAGTCCGATTAACCTCAAATTTTTCACACAAGCCATAAATGACATAACGGAGCTATAAAAATTTCGGAACTGGATTCCTACCCCGATATCAAAAAGTCAACTCCCCGGTCAAACTTCCAAACTTAAATTCCTATTTTAGCCATTTCAAGCCTAATTTAACTACGAACTTTCAAATAAAATTTCGAACACGCTCCTAAGTCCAAAATAACCATACGGAGCTGTTGGAAACGTCAAATCCCGATTCCGGGGTCATTTTCTCAAAATGTTGACCGAAGTCAAACTTAGCATTTTAAGGCCATCTTATGGAACCAAGTGTTCCGATTTCAACCCGAACACTTTCGAATCCCGAACCAACCATCCCCGCAAGTCATAAATTAATAAAAGCACAAACGGAGAGTTTTATTTAGGAGAACGGGGTTCTAAAAGTCAAAATGACCGGTTGGGTCATTACATTGCATTTGACGATATAAGAACTTTGATATGACTTACCTGTCTTACTTCTATTATTATTATTATTATTATTATTATTATTATTATTATTATTATTATTATTATTATTATTATTATTATTATCATCATCATTATTATTATGATGATCATCATCATCATCATCATCATCATCATCATCATCATCATCATCATCATCATACAAGTTAATGTAAGTGACCTGCCTTAACCTCGTCACTAATTCGTCGAGGTTAGGCTCAGCACTTACAGAGTACATGGGTTTGGTTGTACTCATACTACACTCTGCACTTCTTGTGCAGATTTCAGAGTTGGTCCCAACGGCGTACTGTAGAATTTGCTCGGATTCAGCTATTAGTGGAGACTTAAGGTATAGGTGCACGGCATTCGTAACTTTGAAGTCCCCTTCTACTTTATTTTAGCTGTGTGTTTTCTTTCAGACAACTTTATTTTATTCAGACCCTTGTTTGTATTATTCTAGAAGCTCGTGCACTTGTGACTGTAGTTCTGGGTTGGTATTTAGACAGCGTTATTATTTTGGATTGTTCACTTTAATTTAGATATTTTTTTAGTTGTTTGGTTTCTATATTAATTAATTAAATTGGATTGTTAAAAATGGTTTAAATTATTCTAATGTTGGCTTGCCTAGCAAGTGAAATGTTAGGCGCCATCACAGTTCCGAAAGTGGAATTTCGGGTCGTGACATTGCTCGTTACCATAGATAACCATAATTGGCATATTTATGACTAAAGATTCCTCATAACTGCTCTGATTCCCCTTCCTTATTAATTCTTGGTTCATGTATCTTCTCTTTTTTGTAGCCTTCATTCATTTTGTTCCTGTTTCTCTTTTAATAATTGTCAGACCCAGTTCTTTTCTCTATGCTACCCCATGGGTATTTGTAACGACCCGACCGGTCGTTTCGAGGGTTATATCCCCGTTTTCCCCATTTCTTCTTCTTTTTGTGTTCTTTAGCTATATTGTGATATACCGGATTAGTTGGTTTGGTTTCGGAGTGAATTGAGACACATAGTCTCTTAATTGAAAGCTTAAGTTGGAAAAGTTAACTGAAACTTGACTTATGTGTAAATGACACTGGATTTGAATTTTGATGGTTTCGTTTCCGTTAGGTGATTTCGGACTTAGGAGCGCGTCCGGAATGTGATTTGGAGGTCCGTGGTAGAATTAGGCTTGAATTGGCGAAAGTTAGAATTTTGGCGATTTTGGCCGGCAGTGAAAATTTTGATATCGAGGTCGGATTGGATTTCCAGAAGTTGGAGTAAGTTTGTGGTGTCATTCTGACTTGTATGAAAAATTTGAGGTCATTCAGACATGGTTTGGTAGGTTTCGGCTTTGTTTGTGGAATTCGGAAATTTCTAAGTTCATTAGGCTTGAATCCGTGTGCAATTCGTGTTTTTGGTGTTGTTGAAGGTAATTTGAAGGTTCGACTAAGTTCGTATGATGTTATGGGATGCGTTGGTATGTTTGGTTGAGGTCCCGAGGGCCTCGGGTGAGTTTCGAGTGGTTAACTGATCATTTTTGGCCTTGGTGAGATTGTTGATATCTGCTGTTGCATTCTTCTGGTTTCCTCTGTGGGCCCTCACGTTCGCGAAGAGTGTTTTCTGAGTGGTGTGATTTTGTTCTTTGTGTTCGCGAAGGGGAGGATGCGAACGCGAAGGTGTGGTCTGCGTGTGCATCGCGAACGCGGGAGTAGGGTCGCATTAGCGAATAGGAGTGAGGCAGTTGGAGACCCCAGGTCCTTGCTCTACGCGTTCGCGAGGTGATGGTCGCGTTCGCGAAGGTATGGGCTAGTAAAGCATCGCGTTCGCGAGGCATAACTCGTGTTCGCGAAGAGTAAAGTGGAGAGACAGTAAAGTTGGTCTACGCGAACGCGAGAGGACGGTCGCGTTCGCGAAGAAGGAAATCTGGGCAGACAGTGTTAAATTCAAAATCGAGGGTTTGAGCTCATTTTTCATATTTTGAACTAGAGATCAAGGATTTGGGAGATTCTTGAAGGGCTTTTCGTGGAGTTGATTGAGGTAAGTGTTTCTCAATTGGTTTTGGTTAAATTCCATGATTATATCTTGATTTTTATCATCTAAATTGTGATTTGGGGTGAAAAATTGAGGAAAAGTGGAAGAGTTCTTGAGATGGAATTTTGAGGTTTTGAAGGGGATTTTGTTATCGGATTTTGGTAAATTTGGTATGACTAGACTCGTGAGTGAATGATCTTTCAGGTTTTGTGATATTTGTTGGATTCCGAGATGTGGGCCCGTGGGCCGGATTTGAGCCGATTTTGGATTTTGGCTATACTTTGGTATTAATCGTATTGTATTACTCGTATTGTATTACTTGTGGCTAGATACGGGACGTTCAGAGGCCGAATTGAGAGGCAAAGGAATTCTGGAGTAGGACTTTGCTTGATCTGAGGTAAGTAACATTTTCAAACTTGTTTCTTGAGGGTTCAAGACCCCAAATTATATGCTATGTGATTGGTATTGAGGTGACGCACATGCCAAGTGACGGGCGTGTGGGCGTGCACCGTGAAAATTGTGACCTGGGTGATCCCATGGCACCATTTAGTGACTCTATCCTATTGATATCCATGTTTTCATCAGGTGATAAAGTAGTTGAGCTGTAGATCGTGCTAGATATCTTGTTTAGGCTTTGTGCCGGGATTGGTTGGACCCTTAGCAGTCGTTTATTGCTGTCATCTCACTAGTTTCATTTACTATTCCATACTCAGTCATGATCATGCATTTTTTATATTATATCTCGGACTCTGTTATTTATTGATTCATCATATCATTGTTCCGGGTTGTTTTCATGACATTGTGAGCCCGTGGTGAGACTGGAGAGGTTGATGACTAAGTGAGGCCGAGTGCCTGGTTATGAGTGACAGTTATGGGATCGGGCTGCATGCCGAAATGGTTATATTGATGATTATGATAGCGCTTGGGCTGTAGGAGCCCCCCCCGAAGTCTGTAACACACCCCCAGTGAGCGCGTATGACATTATTGAGGGATGGATTTTCCCTGGACATGGATTTGTCCGAAGTACTTGATACCTGGAGATGGATTTTTCCACAGGGTTGGATTGCCCTTTTTCCTCGGTACTGCTGACTTATAGTCAGTGTTGTATATGTTCCGGGATGGATTTCCCTTGGCCGGATGGCCATATACAGTACCGAGTGGTTGAATACTCGAGAATGGAGCACATGGTGCATTTCATACAGTCTGTGCATTGTCATGTAGAGATAGCTGAGTTGTATACCTTACACTGTTCAGATCTGCATTTCATTTACTGTTTGAGCTGTATATTTGGCTTGAAAGCATGCCTACATTTCTGCACATTTATTTTTGTTATACCAGTTGAGGTTGAGTTCGTGACTACCTTTCAGTAGAAAGTTTGGACTTGTTACTTACTGAGTTGGTGTACTCACGTTACTCCCTGTACCTCGTATGCAGATCCATGCGATACTGGTCGTAGCGGTGATTGCTGATTGAGGATCCTAGAGTTTTGGAGACTATCAAGGTAGCTGCACTACATTCGCGGGCCTTGACTCTCCTTCTTTATCTCTGTCGTACTTTCAGTTTATATCTCTAGACACTGTAGCAGAATGCATTTCTGATCTAGACGCTCATATACTCAGTGACACCCTGGTTTTGGGTTGGATTGTATCACTTTGGGATTTTCTTATGTTTCAAACAGTTTTTCTTTAATGTTAAATGCTTCTGTTAACATTTTCAATCTTAGTATTGTTGGTGTTGGGGATGTTGAGTTGAGGTTGGCCTAGTTCCACGATAGGCGCCATCACGACGATTGATTTTGGGTCGTGACAAGTTGGTACCAGAGCCTAGGTTACATAGGTATCATGAGTCATGAGCAGGTTTAGTAGAGTCTTGCAGATCGGTACAGAGACGTCTGTACTTATCTTCGAGAGGCTGCAGAACCCTTAGGAAACTCCACATTCTTGAATTCTTGTTGTGCGAATCTGTTGATTCTAGTAACTAAATATCTGTTGTTTCATTCTCTCACAGATGGTGAGGACTCGTACTACCGGGCAGGATGGACAGCTACCACTAGCTAGGGCCACGAGAGGCTGAAGGTGCGGTAGAGGCCGCGGTAGGGGCAGAGGTGCATCCCGTACAGCAGCTAGGGCAGTACCTGCAGATCCACCCGTTGCCCAGATCAGGACCAGATTCTAGTTGTTGATGCCCCAGCTCAGGCACCACCTGTGCTCAGATTTTAACCGCGTGTACCAGTCATGCTCAGGCGGTCTCTGTTCCGGCCGCAGCAGCCACTTATCAGGCCTGGGGGGTGCTCAGACTCCTGCTGCCCGCACACCAGAGCAGGTGGTACAGGGATTCCAGACACCGGGGGCGCTACCAGACCAGTCGGTTGCAGCTGCTCAGGACTATGTGGTTCCTGCTATGCATGAGGATGAGCAGTGTAGATTGGAGAGGTTTGGGAGACTCAAGCCTCCATCTTTCAGTAGTGCAGAGGGTGAGGATGCACAAGGTTTCTTGGATAGGTGTCAGAGGATACTCCATACAGCAGGAATTCTGGAGACCAGTGGGGTCTCATTCACTACTTTCCAGTTCTCTGGGGCTACCTTCAGTTGGTGGGAGGCTTACGAGAGGCGTAGGCCAGTCGGCGCAGCACCCCTTACTTGGTAGCAATTCTCCGTTATCTTTTTGGAGAAGTTCGTGCCTCAGTCCAGCAGAGAGGAGTTGCGCATGCAGTTTGAGCAGCTTCATTAGGGTGATATGTCTGTGACGCAGTATGAGATGCGATTCTCGGAGTTGGTCCATCATGCTATTTGGTTGGTTCCCACAGACAGGGAGAACATCATGAGGTTTATAGATGGCCTCACTTATTAGCTGCGATTGCTTATGACCAGAGAGAGAGAGTGTTTGGTTCTACTTTTGATGAGGTTGTCGACATTGCTCGGTAGATTGAGATGGTTCGCAGTCAGGAGCGGGTCGAAAGGGAGGCCAAAAGGCCTCGTGGACTGGGGGGATCTAGTGGTATTCCTTCTGGGGGTCAATTTTACCACGACAGAGGTTGTCCTTATAGGCATGCTCATATAGCCCGCCCAGTTCACCGTGGTGCATCATCTGGCCATGGTTCTCACAGTTCTCAACAAGGCCACTCATCTCTCAGTGCTCTTCTAGCTCAGAGTTCATCTCAAGCACCATCAGCTTAGGGGTTATCTATGTCGGGGCCTTCTAGCGGGTATCTCGGTGCTCGGGGGTCCCTTCAGTCCCCATCGCCAGTGGTCGGTAGAGGTTGCTTTGAGTGTGGGGATTTGGGTCACATCAAGAGGTACTGTCCCCGCCTTACGGGAGGTTCATCTCAGCAGAAGAGTCAGCCTTCGACTTCAGCACTAGTTACTTCACCACCCGTCCAACCAGCTCAGGGTGGAGGTCAGTCAACTAGGGGTCACCCTAGAGGGAGAGGCCGATCAGGCGGCAGTCAGGCCCGTTTCTATGAACTCCCTGCCAGAAAAGATGTCATTACTTCAGACACAGTGATCACATGTATTATCTCCGTATGTCAGCGAGATGCTTTTGTATTATTTGACCGTGGTTCCACCTATTCATATGTGTCGTCATATTTTGCTCATTATCTGGACATGCCCCGTGAGTCCTTAGTCTCATATATTCATGTATCTACTCCTGTGGGCGATATTGTTGTTGTGGATCGCGTATATCAGTCCTGTGAGGTGACTATTGGGGGTTTGGAGACCCGAGTGGACCTTTTACTACTCAGCGTATGGTTGAGAAGGGTTGTCTATCCTATTTGGCTTTTGTGAGGTATGTTAGTGCAGAGACCCCTACCATTGATTCTATTCCGGTGGTACATGATTTTCCAGATATGTTTCCTGCAGACTTGCCGGGCATGCCGCCTGACAGGGATATTGACTTTGGTATTGATTTGGTGTCGGGCACTCAGTCCATTTCTATCCCACCGTATCGTATGGCACCGGCAGAGTTGAAGGAGTTGAAAGGACAGCTTCAGGAACTCCTTGATAAGGGGTTTATTCGGCCTAGTGTGTCACTTTGGGGTGCACCGGTCCTATTTGTGAAGAAAAAGGATGGTTCCATGAGGATGTACATTGATTACATGCAGTTAAACAAGGTCACAGTCAAGAACAAGTATCCTTTGCCTCGTATTGATGATCTATTTGATCAGCTTTAGGGAGCGAGGGTGTTCTCCAAGATCGATTTGAGGTCTGGGTATCACCAACTGAAGATTCAGGATTCGGATATTCTTAAGACAGCTTTCAGGACCCGATATGGCCATTATGAGTTCTTAGTGATGTCTTTTGGGCTGACCAATGCCCCAACAATGTTCATGCATTTGATGAATAGTGTATTCCAGCCCTATTAGGACTCATTCGTTATTGTATTCATTAGTGACATCCTGCTGTACTCTCGTAGCCAGGAGGAGCATGCTCAACATCTGAGGATTGTATAACAGAGATTGAGGGAGGAGAAGCTTTATGCAAAGTTCTCCAAGTGTGAGTTTTGGCTTGGTTCAGTAGCATTCTTGGGGCATGTGGTGTCCAATGAGGGTATTCAGGTAGATCCGAAGAAGATAGAAGCAGTGCAGAGTTGGTCTAGACCATCCTCAGCCACAGAGATTAGGAGCTTCCTTGGTTTGGCAGGCTATTACCGTCACTTTGTGGAGGAATTTTCATCTATTGCATCGCCCTTGACCAAATTTACACAAAAGGATGCTCCATTCAGGTGGTCGTATGAGTGTGAGGAAAGCTTCCAGAAGCTCAAGACTGCTTTGACCCCAGCTCCAGTTCTAGTTCTGCCGTCAGCTTCAGGTTCTTACACTGTGTATTATGATGCTTCGAGGGTAGGTATTAGATGTGTTCTGATGCAGGAGAGTAAGGTGATTGCCTATGCCTCGCGCTAGTTGAAGACTCATGAGAAGAATTATCATGTCCATGACCTTGAGTTAGCAGCTATTGTGCATGCCTTAAAGATTTGGCGGCACTATTTGTACGAGGTTCATTGTGAGATCTATACTGATCACCGGAGTTTGCAGCACCTGTTCAAGCAGAATGATCTTAATTTGCGCTAGCGGAGATGGTTTGAGCTTCTCAAGGACTATGATATCATTATTTTGTACCATCCGGGAAAGGCCAATGTGGTGGCCAATGCTTTGAGTCATCGGGCAGAGAGTTGGGAAGTTTAGCATATCTTCCAGCAGCAGAGAGACCTTTGGCATTAGATGTTCAGGCCTTAGCTGGCCAGCTTGTCAGATTGAATATTTCGGAGCCGAGTCGGGTATTGGCTTGTGTGGTCTCCAGGTCTTCTCTTTATGAACGTATCAGGGAGCGTCGGTATGATGACCCCCACCTGCTCGTTCTTCAGGACAACGTTCAGCGAGGTGATGCTAGAGATGTGACTATTGGTAATGATGGCATGTTGAGGATGCAGGGCCGGTTATGTGTACCCAATGTGGATGGGCTTCAGGAGTTGATTCTTGAGAAGGCCTACCGCTCGCGGTATTCCATCCATCCGGGTGACGCGAAGATGTACCAATATTTGAGGCAACACTATTGGTGGAGGCGGATGAAGAAGGATATAGTTGGGTTTGTGGCTCGGTGTCTCAACTGTCAGCAGGTTAAGTAAGAATATCAGAGACCGGGTGGTTTGCTTCAGAGGTTAGATATCCCATAGTGGAAGTGGGAGCGGATCACCTTGGACTTCGTAGTTGGGCTCCCACGGACTTCGAGGAAGTTCGATGCTATTTGGGTTATTATGGATCGGATGACCAAGTCCGTGCACTTCATTCTAGTTGGTACCACTTACTCCTCAGAGCGGTTGGCTGAGATTTACATCTGAGAGATTGTTCGCCTACATGGTGTCCCAATTTCTATCATTTCAGATAGGGGCATTCAGTTTACATCGCAGTTTTGGAGGGCCGTGCAGCGAGAGTTGGGTACTCAGGTTGAGTTGAGCACAACCTTTCACCCTCAGACAGACGGACAATATGAGCGCACTATTCAGATAATGGAGGACATGCTACGCGCTTGCGTCATCAATTTTGGGGGTTCTTGTGACCAGTTTCTGCCGCTCGCGGAGTTTGCATATAACAATAGTTATCAGTCGAGCATTCATATGGCTCCGTACGAGGCTTTATATGGGAGGAGGTGTAGATCTCTAGTGGGATGGTTTGAGCCGGGTGAGTCTAGGCTCTTGGGTACAGACTTGGTCCAGGATGCATTAGACAAGGTGAAATTGATTCAGGAGTGGCTTCGCACGGCGCAGTCTAGGCAGAAGAGCTATGCGGACAGGAAGGTCCGTGATGTGTCTTTCATGGTCGGAGAGAAGGTTTTGCTGAAGGTATCACCCATGAAGGGTGTTATGAGGTTTGGGAAGAGGGGCAAGTTGAGCCCCCAGTTCATTGGGCCTTTTGAGGTGCTTCAGAGGATAGGGGAGGTGGCTTATAAGCTTGCCTTGCCACCTAGCTTGTCGAGTGTGCATCCAGTGTTTCACGTTTCTATGCTCCGGAAGTATATTGGTGATCCGTCCCATGTTTTGGACTACATCACGGTTCAGTTGGATAGTGATATGACTTATGATGTGGAGCCGATGGCCATTTTGGAGCGGCAAGTTCGGAAGTAGAGGTGAAAGGATATAGCTTCAGTAAAGGTGCAGTGGAGAGGTCAGCCTTTGGAAGAGGCCACCTGGGAGACCGAGCGGGAGATGCATAGCAGATATCCACACCTATTTGAGGCTCCAGGTATGTTTTTAGACTCGTTCGAGGACGAACGTTTGTTTAAGAGGGGGAGGATGTAACGACCCGGCCGGTCGTTTCGAGAGTTATAGCTCTGTTTTCCCCATTTCTGCTTCTTTTTATGTTCTTTAGCTATATTGTGATATACCAGGTTAGTTGGTTCGGTTTCGGAGTGAATTGAGACACATAGTCTCTTAATTGAAAGCTTAAGTTAGAAAAGTTGACCGGAAGTTGACTTATGTGTAAATGACATCGGATTTAAATTTTTATGGTTCTGTTAGCCCCGTTAGGTGATTTCGGACTTAGGAGCGCGTCCGGAATGTGATTTGGAGGTCCGTGGTAGAATTAGGCTTGAATTGGCGAAAGTTAGAATTTTGACGATTTTGGCCGGCAGTAGAAATTTTGATATCGGGGTTGCATTGGATTTCCGGAAGTTGGAGTAGGTTCGTGGTGTCATTTCTGACTTGTGTGCAAAATTCTAGGTCATTCGGACGTGGTTTGGTAGGTTTCAGCGTCGTTTGTGGAATTCGGAAATTTTTAAGTTCATTAGGCTTGAATCCGTGTGTAATTTGTATTTTTGGTGTTGTTGAAGGTGATTTGAAGGTTCGACTAAGTTCGTATGATGTTATGGGACGCATTGGTATGTTTGGTTGAGGTCCCGAGGGCCTCGAGTGAATTTTGGGTGGTTAACGGATCATTTTTGGCCTTGGTGAGATTGCTGATATCTGCTGTTGCATTCTTCTAGTTTCCTCTTTCGCATTCGCGAGTGGGCCCCCGCGTTCGCAAAGAGTGTTTTCTGAGTGGTGAGATTTTTTTCTTCACATTCGCGATGGGGAAGAGGCGAACGCGAAGGTGTGGTCTGCGTGTGCATCGCGAACGCGGGAGTAGGGTCGCGTTCGCGAAGATGAGTGAGGCAGTTGGGGACCCCAGGTCCTTGTTCTACACATTCGCGAGGTGGTGGTCGCGTTCGCGAAGGTCTGAGCTAGTAAAGCATCACGTTCGCGAGGCATGTGTCGCGTTCGCGAAGAGTAAAGTGGAGAGGCAGTCAAGTTGTTCTACGCGAACGCGAGAGGACGGTCGCGTTCGCGAAGAAGGAAATCTGGGCAGATAGTGTTAAATTCAAAATCGAGGGTTTGAGCTCATTTTCATATTTTGAGCAAGAGATCACGGATTTGGGCGATTCTTGAAGGGATTTTCGCGGAGTTGATTGGGGTAAGTTTTTCTCACTTGATTTTGGTTAAATTCCATGATTATATCTTGATTTTTATCATCTGAATTGTGATTTGGGGTGAAAAATTGGGGAAAAAGTGGAAGAGTTCTTGAGATGGAATTTTGAGGTTTTGAAGGGGATTTTGGTAAATTTGGTATGCCTAGAATGGTAAGTGAATGGGCTTTCGGGTTTTGTAATTTTTGTTGGATTCTGAGACATGGGCCCCGGGGCCGGGTTTGAGCCGATTTCGGATGTTGGCTATAATTTGGTATTTTTCTTGTGGAATTAATTCCTTTAGCCTATATTGATCGTATTGTATTACTTGTGGCTAGATTTGAGACGTTCGGAGGCCGAATTGAGAGGCAAGGGCATTCCGGAGTAGGACTTTGCTTGGTTTGAGGTAAGTAACATTTTCAAACTTGATTCTGAGGGTTCAAGACCCCAAATTATATGCTATGTGATTGGTATTGAGGTGACGCACATGCCAAGTGAAGGACGTGCGGGGGTGCACCATGAGAATTGTGACCTGGGTGATCCCATGGCACCGTTTAGTGACTCTATCCTGTTGATATCCATGCTTTCATCAGATGATAAAGTAGTTGAGCTGTAGATCATGCTAGATATCATGTTTAGGCTTTGTGCCGGGATTGGTTGGACCCTTAGCGGTCGTTTATTGCTGTCATCTCACTAGTTTCATTTACTATTCCATACTCAGTCGTGATCATGCATTGTTTATACTATATCTCGGACTCTATTATTTATTGATTCATTATATCATTGTTCCGGGTTATTTTCATGACATTGTGAGCCCGTGGTGAGACTGGAGAGGTTGATGACTAAGTGAGGCCGAGTGCCTGGTTATAATTTGGTATTTTTCTTGTGGAATTGATTCCTTTAGCCTATATTGATCGTATTGTAGTACTTGTGGCTAGATTTGAGACGTTCGGAGGCCGAATTGAGAGGCAAGGGCAATCCGGAGTAGGACTTTGCTTGGTTTGAGGTAAGTAACATTTTCAAACTTGATTCTGAGGGTTCAAGACCCCAAATTATATGCTATGTGATTGGTATTGAGGTGACGCACATGCCAAGTGATGGACGTGCGGGGGTGCACCATGAGAATTGTGACCTGGGTGATCCCATGGCACCGTTTAGTGACTCTATCCTGTTGATATCCATGCTTTCATCAGATGATAAAGTAGTTGAGCTGTAGATCGTGCTAGATATCATGTTTAGGCTTTGTGCCGGGATTGGTTGGACCCTTAGCGGTCGTTTATTGCTGTCATCTCACTAGTTTCATTTACTATTCCATACTCAGTCGTGATCATGCATTTTTTATACTATATCTCGGACTCTATTATTTATTGATTCATCATATCATTGTTCCGGGTTATTTTCATGACATTGTGAGCCCGTGGTTAGACTGGAGAGGTTGATGACTAAGTGAGGCCGAGTGCCTGGTTATAATTTGGTATTTTTCTTGTGGAATTGATTCCTTTAGCCTATATTGATCGTATTGTATTACTTGTGGCTAGATTCTAGACGTTCGGAGGCCGAATTGAGAGGCAAGGGCATTCCGGAGTAGGACTTTGCTTGGTTTGAGGTAAGTAACATTTTCAAACTTGATTCTGAGGGTTCAAGACCCCAAATTATATGCTATGTGATTGGTATTGAGGTGACGCACATGCCAAGTGACGGACGTGCGGGGGTGCACCATGAGAATTGTGACCTGGGTGATCCCATGGCACCGTTTAGTGACTCTATCCTGTTGATATCCATGCTTTCATCAGATGATAAAGTAGTTGAGCTGTAGATCGTGCTAGATATCATGTTTAGGCTTTGTGCCGGGATTGGTTGGACCCTTAGCGGTCGTTTATTACTGTCATCTCACTAGTTTCATTTACTATTCCATACTCAGTCGTGATCATGCATTTTTTATACTATATCTCGGACTCTATTATTTATTGATTCATCATATCATTGTTCCGGGTTATTTTCATGACATTGTGAGCCCGTGGTGAGACTGGAGAGGTTGATGACTAAGTGAGGCCGAGTGCCTGGTTATAATTTGGTATTTTTCTTGTGGAATTGATTCCTTTAGCCTATATTGATCGTATTGTATTACTTATGGCTAGATTCTAGACGTTCGGAGGCCGAATTGAGAGGCAAGGGCATTCCGGAGTAGGACTTTTCTTGGTTTGAGATAAGTAACATTTTCAAACTTGATTCTGAGGGTTCAAGACCCAAAATTATATGCTATGTGATTGGTATTGAGGTGACGCACATACCAAGTGACGGGCGTGCGGGCGTGCACCATGAGAATTGTGACCTGGGTGATCCCATGGCACCGTTTAATGATTCTATCTTTTTGATATCCATGTTTTCATCAGGTGATAAAGTAGTTGAGCTGTAGATCATGATAGATATCTTGTTTAGGCTTTGTGCTGGGATTGGTTGGACCCTTAGCGGTCGTTTATTGCTTTCATCTCACTAGTTTTATTTACTATTCCTTACTCAGTCATGATCATGTATTTTTTATATTATATCTCGGACTCTGTTATTTATTGATTCATCATATCATTGTTCCGGGTTGTTTCATGACATTGTGAGCCCGTGGTGAGACTGGAGAGGTTGATGACTAAGTGAGGCCGAGTGCCTGGTTAGAATTT
Source organism: Nicotiana tabacum (assembly GCF_000715075.1). Lineage (NCBI taxonomy): Eukaryota > Viridiplantae > Streptophyta > Magnoliopsida > Solanales > Solanaceae > Nicotiana > Nicotiana tabacum. The sequence goes on along the minus strand of NC_134097.1, from coordinate 10,969,379 downwards.
GGTATTTTTCTTGCGGAATTGATTCCTTTAGCCTATATTGATCGTATGTATTACTTGTGGCTAGATTCGAGACGTTCGGAGGCCGAATTGAGAGGCAAGGGCATTCCGGAGTAGGACATTGCTTGGTTTGAGGTAAGTAACATTTTCAAACTTGATTCTGAGGGTTCAAGACCCAAAATTATATTCTATGTGATTGGTATTGAGGTGACGCACATTCCAAGTGACGGGCATGCGGGTGTGCACCGTGAGAATTGTGACCTGGGTGATCCCATGGCACCGTTTAGTGACTCTATCCTGTTGATATCCATGTTTTCATCAGGTGATAAAGTAGTTGAGCTGTAGATCATGCTAGATATCTTGTTTAGGCTTTGTGCCGGCATTGGTTGGACCCTTAGCGGTCGTTTATTGCTGTCATCTCACTAGTTTCATTTACTATTCCATACTCAGTCATGATCATGCATTTTTTATATTATATCTCGGAATCTGTTATTTATTGATTCATCATATCATTATTCCGGGTTGTTTTCATGACATTGTGAGCCCGTGGTGAGATTGGAGAGATTGATGACTAAGTGAGGCCGAGTGCCTGGTTAGAATTTGGTATTTTTCTTGTGGAATTGATTCCTTTAGCCTATATTGATCGTATTGTATTACTTGTGGCTAGATTCGAGACGTTCGGAGGCCGAATTGAGAGGCAAGGACATTCCGGAGTAGGACTTTGCTTGGTTTGAGGTAAGTAACATTTTCAAACTTGATTATGAGGGTTCAAGACCCAAAATTATATGCTATGTGATTGGTATTGAGGTGACGCACATACCAAGTGACGGGCGTGCAGGCGTGCACCGTGAGAATTGTGACCTGGGTGATCCCATGGCACCGTTTAATGATTCTATCCTGTTGATATCCATGTTTTCATCAAGTGATAAAGTAGTTGAGCTGTAGATCATGCTAGATATCTTGTTTAGGCTTTGTGCTGGGATTGGTTGGACCCTTAGCGGTCGTTTATTGCTGTCATCTCACTAGTTTTATTTACTATTCCTTACTCAGTCATGATCATGCATTTTTTATATTATATCTCGGACTCTGTTATTTATTGATTCATCATATCATTGTTCCGGGTTGTTTCATGACATTGTGAGCCCGTGGTGAGACTGGAGAGGTTGATGACTAAGTGAGGCCGAGTGCCTGGTTAGAATTTGGTATTTTTCTTGTGGAATTGATTCCTTTAGACTATATTGATCGTATTGTATTACTTGTGGCTAGATTCGAGATGTTCGGAGGCCGAATTGAGAGGCAAGGGCATTCCGGAGTAGGACTTTGCTTGGTTTGAGGTAAGTAACATTTTCAAACTTGATTCTAAGGGTTCAAGACCCAAAATTATATGCTATGTGATTGGTATTGAGGTGACGCACATGCCAAGTGACGGGCGTGCGGGCGTGCACCGTGAGAATTGTGACCTGGGTGATCCCATGGCACCGTTTAGTGACTCTATCCTGTTGATATCCATGTTTTCATCAAGTGATAAAGTAGTTGAGCTGTAGATTATGTTAGATATCTTGTTTAGGCTTTGTGCCAGGATTGGTTGGACCCTTAGCGGTCATTTATTGCTGTCATCTCACTAGTTTCATTTACTATTCCATACTCAGTCATGATCATGCATTTTTTATATTATATCTCGGACTCTGTTATTTATTGATTCATCATATCATTGTTCCGGGTTGTTTTCATGACATTGTGAGCCCGTGGTGAGACTGGAGAGGTTGATGACTAAGTGAGGCCGAGTGTCTGGTTAGAATTTGGTATTTTTCTTGTGGAATTGATTCCTTTAGCCTATATTGATCGTATTGTATTACTTGTGGCTAGATTCGAGACGTTCGAAGGCCGAATTGAGAGGCAAGTGCATTCCGGAGTAGGACTTTTCTTGGTTTGAGGTAAGTAACATTTTCAAACTTGATTCTGAGGGTTCAAGACCCAAAATTATATGCTATATGATTGGTATTGAGGGGACGCACATGCCAAGTGACGGGCGTGCGGGCGTGCACCGTGAGAATTGTGACCTGGGTGATCCCATGGCACCGTTTAGTGACTCTATCCTGTTGATATCCATGTTTTCATCAGGTGATAAAGTAGTTGAGCTCTAGATCATTCTAGATATCTTGTTTAGGCTTTGTGCCGGGATTGGTTGGACCCTTAGAGATCGTTTATTGCCGTCATCTCAATAGTTTCATTTACTATTCCATACTTAGTCATGATCATGCATTTTTTATATTATATCTCGGACTCTGTTATTTATTGATTCATCATATCTTTGTTCCGGATTATTTTCATGACATTGTGAGCCCGTGGTGAGACTGGAGAGGTTGATAACTAAGTGAGGCCGAGTGCCTGGTTATGAGTGACAGTTATGGGATCGGGCTGCACGCCGCAATGGTTATATTGATGATTATGATAGCGCTTGGGCTGTAGGAGCCCCTCCGAAGTCTGTAACACACCCCCAGTGAGCGCGTATGATATTATTGAGGGATGGATTTTCCCTGGACATGGATTTGTCCGAAGTACTTGATACCTGGAGGTGGATTTCTCCACAGGGTTGGATTGCCCTTTTTTCTCGATACTAGTGACTTATAGTTAGCGTTGTATATGTTCCGGGATGGATTTTCCTGGGCCGGATGGCCATATATAGTATCGAGTGGTTGAATACTCGAGAGTGGAGCACATGGTGCATTTCATACAGTTTGTGCATTGGCATGTAGAGATAGCTGAGTTGTATACCTTACACTGTTCATATTTGTATTTCCTTTACTGTTTGAGCTGTATATTTGACTTGAAAGCATGCCTACATTTCTGCACATTTATTTCTGTTATACCTGTTGAGGTTGAGTTCGTCGCTACCTTTCAGTCCAATGTTTGGACTTGTTACTTACTGAGTTAGTGTACTCACGTTACTCCCTGCACCTCGTGTGCAGATCCAGGCGATATCGATCGTAGCGGCGGTTGCTGATTGAGGATCCTAGAGTTTTGGAGACTATCAAGGTAGCTGCACTGCGTTCGCGGGCCTTGACTCTCCTTCTTTATCTTTGTCGTACTTTCCGTTTATATCTCTAGACACTGTAGCAGACTGCATTTCTGATCTAGACGCTCATATACTCAGTGACACCCTAGTTTTGGGCTGGATTGTATCACTTTGGGATTTTCTTATGTTTCAAACAGTTTTTCTTTAATGTTAAATGCTTCCGTTAACGTTTTTAATTTTATTGTTGTTGGTGTTGGGGTTGTTGAGTTGAGGTTGGCCTAGTTCCACGATAGGCGGCATCACGACGGTTGATTTTGGGTCATGACAGTATTTTTCCCGTACCTTCCTTGCATTCTTAATTCAATTAATTGAGAGTGCCATTTATCGCTATATCGACGCTCCACGCGTCATGCCTCGCCAGCATACTAATGTTCTACGTGTCATGCTTTTTTTTCACCAATACACCAGTAAAACCTACATACTTTAAGGGGTCGTTTGGTATGATGCATTAGATAAAATAATGCATGCATTAATTTTTGTATTGATAATACCTTGTTTGGTAAACTTTTTGAACCTATGCATTAGTTATGCAAGTATTAGTTATACACCCTATTTAGTATTATCCTATGCATAACTAATGCATTAGAGATCATGGTATTAGCAACGCAATGGGTTTTAATGCATGCATTAACTTAGTTAAAGATAAAATTGTCCTTCAAAAATTGTGCTTGATTAAAATATACTATTGTATTAATACAAGTTTGAAATAATCCAAGAAAGTAAAAAATAAAGTTATATCCCTAGTAAATAAATAAATACTTAGCATAGTTTCTTTTTTATAAATAGATATTCAGTTTTATACTACAATATAGGTTAAAAAATCAAATAATTTTTTAAAACCTTTTTCATATAAAAACATTCCTCAATTATATGTATCTTTTAAAAAGATAAAGTGATGGACTAGTTATGAGGGTATTTTTGTAAACAAATTTTTTTTTTAGAAATTGTACAATGCTTTAATATATCAAACCAAACAATGGATAAGAAATATGTCAGCATAACTAATGACAGCATAACTAATGCAAGCATAACTAACACTAGCATTACTAATACACCCTATTCAACATTATTCTTATACACTCTACTAAACGACTCCTAAAAATTATGGGTTTAAATCAAATTTTATTGAAATTTTAGTGGATTAGATTTTCAAATATATATATTTATGTTTTGTCACAAAATATTGCTCCATCTATTTCAATTTAGATGATACATTTTGCTTATCGAGAGTCAATTTGATTAAATTTTGAAGCTAAATTATATTAATTTAACTCAATATTTTAAAATTAAAATTTAGATATTCAAATCTATACGAGAAATACTATAAGTTGCAATTTTTCTCATATAAATATGATAAAAAATACATTTTAAACTAGTTGATCAAACTTCACACATTTAACTTTCGAAACGGAGGGAGTAACTAGGTTAGGATGATCGGTTAGTTGCATGCTCCACTGTTATTACATATAGTTATTTTTTAGATAATTTTATACTATATAAATTCTTTTATGTTGTCAGTAAATAAAAGATAAACTTGAGTACTCGACTGAAGAAAATACTTCGGTATTATTTTCACAAAGGCTCAAAGCTAGTAAATTTCTCTCGAGTTCATGACCTGGAAAAACAACAAACGACTTGGAAAACTGGGCAAAATTTTACAAGACAAATTGAGATAATTGAACAATTTGTTTGACTTATTACTCTCTTCTTTCCTTTTCTTTTCTTTACTTTTTTTGTTGTTGTTTTCTTTGCGAACATTCGACGACTTACTCTTCAGGTCAATGATCTTGTCTTGTCCAAAAATTTTAGAAAAAAAAAAACACGTAAATTATTTCGAAACTACTGTGATATTTTTCTTTTTACATTTGTCTCTAATCTACTTGTATACTTACTATTATAAAAGGAAGAAACTACGACGTGAAAAGTTGATCGGCTTTTAACAATTGAAAATGAAAATACATCTCATCTTGGATAAAATTATAATTACAATAATTTTTAAAATTTCGAGTATTACATAATTACTTAAATATTGGATGCACGAAGATTTAGGATTTTGAGGTAAACTATATGATTTTGCCTCTTTAACGAAATTTGACCTTTTTAAATTAGAGATTTTTTCCTATACATACTATAATATAAATTTATCTACTTGTTTTAACTTAAGTTTGATATTTACCGGAACCAACTGGGTTTGCTATGCGCTTTAATAAAAAGGAATTTTTAGAAATCACTATTATTTAGTGGCTATTAACTTCCTATAGCTATCATATACATAATTACTTCTTATATTTATTATTTAATTGTTACGCGACTGTATTCGCGATACTGTATTCAAGAATATAGTAGCAAAATTCGCCTAAAAATAGGGGAGTCCAGCTGTGCGACTGTATTCGATGTATTCACGCTACTTATATTTTCTTTTCCTGAAATAGAAAAAGTATTTTTTTTTCAACAAAGTGAGTACTTTTCTTTTCATAATGTAGAAAAAATATTTTCTTTCATTTCAACAAAAAAAATACTTTTTTTTTCATGATATAGAAAAAGTATTTTCTTTCATTTCAACAAACTAAGTATTTTCTTTTCTGATATAAAAAAAATTATTTTTTATTTTAACAAAACAAGTACTTTCTTTTGATGATGCAGAAAAATATTTTCTCAGTTCAACTAACTGAGTATTTTCTTTCATGATATAGAAAAATTATTTTCTTTTTCATTCCACAAAATGAGTAATTTCTTTTTATATTGTAGAAAAGATACTTTCTTTTTCAACAAAATAAAGTGTTTTCTTTATAGTTATCGAGCTCAAATTTTAACATTATTATTGTGTGAAAAAAGTAAAGTAACACATTAGTTCCTTTGGGTTTGTGTGAATTTTAAAAAGAATAATTAAATTTTTGAAGAAAATAGAGTCCGAGGAGGGGAGAAGGAGTACATGAAAAATGAGAATTTTGAAGAAGGTGAGTTGAGGAGAGTAGCACAAAAATTATATTCCTAAAAATATTTTATACTCTCTGATCAAACACTAAAAAATATTTTTCCAAAAAAAAATTCTACTCACCAACCAAATAAAGGAAAATAAGTGACAAACCACTCATTTTTTCATAAAAAATATTTTCTTTGGTACCAAACACACCTAAATGTTTGGCAAATTAAAAGTCGCCGCTAGACGGTAAATTCAAATCTTCAAACTTATATAATCCCGGGGTCACAAATTAAATAAGCTATCACCCTTCAATTTAATGGCTAATTCTGTCGCTCTTTTCTCCATTTTTCTCTCATGTTTCCTCCTCCAGCAACTAGTTTGCACAAATAGCCAAAATGTTATTAAGGGAGGGTACTGGTTTAAGGACAGTGGATTAGCATTAAACAACATAGATTCAACACTTTTCACTCATCTATTTTGTGCATTTGCTGATCTTAATCCTGAATCAAATCAGTTAATCATTTCTCCGGAAAATCAAGATTCATTTAGGCAATTTACAAGTACAGTTCAAAGGAAAACTCCTTCAGTCAAGACTTTGTTGTCTATAGCTGGAGGAATAGCTAATTCAACTGCCTATGGAATTATGGCTAGACAACTAAATTCAAGAAAAAGTTTTATTGATTCGTCAATAAGATTGGCTAGACAATTTGGATTTCATGGCCTTGATCTTGATTGGGAATATCCATTATCAGCTACAGATATGACAAACTTAGGTACTATTGACAAATATATATTTTCTTCATTTGTTTTGCACATATGGTCCTTATACATGAATTATTTTGGACAAATAGCAACATTTAAAAAAATAAACAAATAAATAAATCACTATAACGACAAGTATGGTCATTTTTATATTTATACTCAATATTTTTATTTCTTATTATCTATACATACATTTTTGCGAAAAGTTTGGACGAAACACCACTAGAGATAAAGTGCCTACGCCCTGTCCTTACATGATTGTTTTTTTTGGACAAGTAGCTAGTTGTGATATTTGAACCCTCATCTGTTAGTTTTGATACCGTAATGAATTATATGACATTCTATTTAATATTATAAATTATTGTATGCATAATATATTTTTATTTGCTTAATTATCATGTCTTTAACATGTCTCTCACTGCAATATTCTTGATTTGTTTCATGGCCTAAGTATTTTGATATTATATTTGGTAATGATTGAGACCAGAGGCGAACCCATGATAAATTTGATAAGATCAATTTTAGGTTCTTGCTACTAGACACATTAAATGTAACTTTTTGCAAATTATGGGTCTAAAATATGTAATAGTTTCAAAAATAATAGCAATTTTTCTCACACTCCCGATTATATATAATTCGAAAGGGGAAAAGATCCATTGGATAGAATCATTCGATTATATTGATAATTTCAAAAAACTGATAGTAGTACATGATGGCGATTGGTCATGCAAGCCCCCGTCGTCTCTTAAAAATTATAGGATATATATATATATATAGAGAGAGAGAGAGATATGTTTGCTATGATGCCTACCATATAATATGAATTTTGTGATCACTCAGTCTGACAAATTAAACTGTTGAAGAGTACACTTTTATTTACTTAATTATGTCTCAATCAAACAGGTATTCTCTTAAACGAGTGGCGCACCGCTATCAACACGGAGGCGAGAAATTCCGACAGGGCGGCACTGCTTCTCACGACGGCGGTTTTCTACTTACCCGAGTCAATGGATTGAACTACCCCGTTGAATCAATGGCAAGAAACTTAGACTGGATTAACCTTATGGCCTATGATTTCGATGGACCAAATTGGTCACCAACAAACCAATTCACATGCACAATTATTTGATCATGTGAACCATGTTAGTGGAAGCGATGGAATTAATGCATGGATTCAAGCTGGCGTTTCAACAAAAAAATTGGTACTTGGAATTCCATTTTATGGCTATGCGTGGCGATTGGTTGACGCGAATATTCACGATCTTAGAGCACCTGCTGCCGGAAAATCAAATGTGGGTTCGATCGATGATGGGTCGATGACTTATAATAGAATTAGAGATTATATAGTGCAGAGTCGCGCCACGACCGTGTATAATGCTACCATTGTTGGAAATTATTGTTACTCCGGAAATAATTTGATTAGCTATGATGATACACAAAGTGTTAGAAATAAGGTTACTTATGTTAAAGGTAGAGGATTGCTTGGTTACTTTGCATGGCACGTTGCAGGGGATCAAAATTGGGTACTTTCTCGTACAGGTTAGTAGTTTTTTTTTTTTTTTTAGGAAAGCTTTGGCGTAATTGGTAAAGTTGCTGACATGTGACTAGAAGGTCACGGGTTCGAGCTGTGGAAATAACCTCTTGCAGAAATGCAGGGTAAGCTGCGTACAATAGACCCTTATGGTCCGGTCCTTCCCCAAACCCCGCGCAAAGCGGGAGCTTAGTGCACCGGGCTGCCCTTTTATTTTTGGATTATATATTTTTGTATGGATAGCACGTAATTTTGTCGAATTTCTGTAATTTTATTAAAAAAAATGGTAAATAGGAGATTTTATTTATTACTAAGTAGTACCATAAAATAAATTAAATGTTCCATTGAGATTATCACTCCTAAAACTAAAATAGTTATTTGCAACATAACACACATTTAAGTGCTTTTGAGTAACAGGAAAAAAAAAATTCAAACTTCTTTTTCTTATTTTCTTTAGCATTTTTGTAGTTAATTGTCAACATACATCATTTTTATTGGTGCATATTTTCTCATTAAATTCCTAGGAATGCATGACTATTCTATTTGGTCGATAGTCTTGTTAAATTTTATTCATGATCAATGTTTTTAAATACATAATTAATATATTGGTACTTATCGAGTATAGAATAGAGTTACTCTTTTTTTCTTTATGAATAAAATACCTCTATTCGACAATAATCGATTGGACTAAAGAGATCCATACAATAGTCATATTATAGCATTTTTCTATGCTAATCTAATTAGCTCTCAGAGATGTTCACTTAGGTTTATATCGATTTTTTCTGAATCAAAAATTTATGATATTCAAAAAGTACATGAAAAATAAGAAAAGTTACTAATAAAAACCTTAATAAAAATTTTGTTTGGAAGAAACTGCAGGAGTAAATAACAATATTATTGTTTTGGAATTATTAGATAAGTGACTTTCTCAATTAATTTCAATTGCTATGTGTTCTTTGTTTTTATATTTACCCCACTTTTTTTTGCAGCTTCAAACATGGGGAATGTCATTTCAAGAGATGAAGTGATGGATTACGCAATTGTGTTTGTCAAGTATAGTACTTTATAATAAGGTGACAGATCTATAACATAAATAAAATAAATAATAAATTATGTTCTCCAATTTTATTTTTCTACTAATAATATATTTCTTCGTCCCAAAATAGTTTATGCTTTTTGTTTTTCGATATTATTTCCCCGTTTTCATATGAGAAAAATAATGTTATATTTTTATTGTTTTCCGCCAATGTATGTAATTTAAATACACTTTTTTATAAAATAATTCTAAATTAAATCGTGGGAGGTACTTCGAGGGCGGCTAGATAGTGAAAGGTTATTCCTTTACAATGTTGGAAGCTAGCAAAGTCACGAAGCTAGCTGACTGCGCTCGAGCAGTAGTCCCCAAATATGGGGAATGTGTTCTTATAAAATCTTGCTCCAGTCTCACCTAGCTGGCGAGAGATCCCAAGTCACGACAGAGAACAAGACAGCAAGCGAGTGACTTTTGTTCGCTTCTTCTTCACCTAGCACAGAAATTTAAGAATAACTGTAGGTCGGTAGTGTCACGACCCAAACTCCCTTCGTATAACGTTGTGACGACACCTAGTCTCTACGACTAAGTGAGCCTAACAAATTGCAGAAATATAACAAAAACGAAAGTAAAACTTGGCCACTAACAACAGTGGATAACTGAATAACCAGTACAATGCCGATTGGCATGTACAATAACCAATACTATAATACACAGCCTTCCCAAAACCCGAAACATCGTAAGTCACAAGCTACAGAAGGAAACTAGTATCTCTATACACTAGAGTCTAACAAAAGAAGTATGTAAGGTAAATGTCATAGGAGAGAATAGAGGGGAACTCCGAGGTCTGCAGACGCGGTAGAGGTACCTTGAAATCTCCGTATAACAACAAGCACTCTCAGCTAATAGCGGGGCTGATAAGTAGTACCTGGATCTGCACACAAAAATATGTGCAGAAGAGTAGCATGAGTACACCACAACAGTACCCAGTAAGTGCCAAGTCTAACCTCGATCGAGTAGTGACGAGATTAGGTCAGGCCCACTGGTATATAATAAATAAAGCAGGAGAATGTACAATATAATAAGAGACTAGAATTTAAATAAAGAGAACATATCAAAGTAACAACGCAGAACACACATGGGTAAACAGCAGGGGATCTCCCGAGATACCGTCTCGTAGTCCCAAAATAAATATACAGAGAGAACTCCCGAGGAACCACCTCGTAGTCTCAAAAGTAAATGTGCAGGGAGAACTCCCGAGGAACTGCCTCGTAGTATCAAAAGTAAATATACAAGGAGAACTCTCGAGGAACCGCCTCGTAGTCTCAAAAGTAAATGTGCAGGGAGAACTCCCGAGGAAACGCCTCGTAGTCTCAAAAGTAAATATACAGGGAGAACTCCCGAGGAACCGCCTCGTAGTCTCAAAAGTAAATGTGCAGGGAGAACTCCCGAGGAATCGTCTCATAGTCGCAAAAGTAAACACACCGCTCAACCGATAAATACCATAGTTAACAGCAAGAATTTTACAGTTAAGACTGATAAAGAACAAGGAAAACAAAAAATCAACTAGGCATGCTTTACAGAGTTCAAATAAGCAGTTAAAGCACATAGACATGTGATATTAGACTAAACAAGATAACTACGCATATTGGGATAACTCAATTAAGAATGAAAAACAAACTAATACTTATTTAAACAGTATAACTCAAATTAAAGGAAACAAATCACTACTCAGTAAAATAAATCGGATTTTTTAACTAATAGCCCGTGTACGTACTCGTCACCTCACGTACACGGGGCTCACATATCACAACAGTACCAAATCCTAAATGGATCTCCCCCACACAAGGTTAGGCAGGACACTTACCTCGAACCAAACTCAATCAATCGGTAACAATGCCTTTTCCACGAATATCTGACTCCGAATGGCCCAAATCTAGCCAAAATGAAATTCATACGATAAATACAACTATAAGAAATTAATCTAATTAATGAAATCAAAGCTAAAGAAAGAAATTAGAAAATCTTCCCAAAAGTCTTCCCGGGACCATATCTCGAAATTGGGTAACAGTCATAAAATAAGAACACCCATTCACTCACGAGTCTAACCATACAAGAATTACTCGAATCCGACCTCAAATCACCTTCCAATACTCGAAATTTTAATCTATGAAGTTTCTACCATTTTTCTCCAAATTTCCAACTCAAATCCCTAATTGGATGATGAAAATAGCAATAGATTCATGAAATATAGTCCAATCTAAGTTAGAATCACTTACCCCAACAAGCTCTCAAACTCCCAAAATCGAAATGGGTAATCAACCCTCAAATTCCTCTTTTCTGCCTAGTAAACTCGTTTCTGTGAGCCTTCAACCGCACCTGCGGGAAATCCATCGCAAGTGTGAAAATCACTAAAAGGGGTTGGGACCGCATCTGAGGCACGGGGGCCGCACCTGCGTGTGCGGGCCTGCGGAGCACTGTCCGGTTCTGCGGTCATTCACCGCGCCTGCGGTTCCTATAACGCATCTGCGGGCATTGCAGATGCGAAAATTTCCTCGCACCTGCGATCCCTGTCCACACCTACAATCTCCGCTTCTGCGCTTTGTGCGCCGCACGTGCGATCCCGCACCTGCGGTCTCCCCGCCGCAGGTGCGAAAACACCAAATGTCTAAAGACTTCAGCAACAACAAGAATCCAACTTTTGATCCGTTAAGCACCTGAAACTCACCCAAGGCCCCCGGGATCCCAACCAAACATACCAACTAGTCCTAAAATACCATACGAATATAGTCGAGCCCTCAAACCACATCAAACAACGCTAAAATCACAAATCATCCTCCGATTCACACTTAAAGAACTTGAAGCTTCCAAATCCGACAACCGATGCCGAAATCAACCAAACCATGTCCGATTGACCCCAAAATTTTCACACATGTCATATTCAACCCTGCAGGCCTACTCTAACTTTCGGAATTGGAATCTGACTCCGATATCAAAACGTCCACTACCGGTCAAAATCTCCAAAAATTCGACTTTCGTCATTTCAAGCCTAAATCAGCTTCAGACCTCCAAAACACCATCCAGACACACTCCTAAGTCTAAAATACACAACGGAGCTAACGGAACCGACAGAACTCCATTCTGGAGTCGTCTTCACACAGTTCCGACTACGGTCCATATCCTAAGGCTTAAACCTCCATTTAGGGACTAAGTGTCACAAAACACTTCAAAAACTAAAACGAAACCTCTCGGCAAGTCACAATAGCATAGATATGGTAGAAGCAGTTAATAGGGGATCAGGGCTATAACTCTCAAAATTACCGTCCGGGTCGTTACATCCGTAGGTGCGAAAATACCAGATGCTTGAAGACTTCAGCAACAACACCAATCCAACTTTTGATCCGTCAAGCACCCGAAACTCAGCCGAGGCCCGGGACCTCAACAAAACATACCAACCAATCCTAAAATACCATAAGAACATAGTCGAGCCCTCAAACCACATCAAACAACGCTAAAATCAAGAATCATCCTCCAGTTCAAACTTAAAGAACTTGAAACTTCCAAATCCGACAACCGATGCCGAAACCAACCAAACCATGTCCGATTGAACCCAAATTTTGCACACATGTCATATTCAACCCTACAGACCTACTCCAACTTCCGGAAATGGAATTGGAGCCCAATATCAAAAATTCCACTACCAGTCAAAATCTCCAAAAATTTGACTTTCGCCATTTCAAGCCTAAATCAGTTGCAAAACTCCAAAACACCATCCGGACATGCTCCTAAGTCTAAAATCACCCAATGGAGCTAACGAAACCGACGAAATTCCATTCCGGAGTCTTCTGCACACAATTCCGATTACAATCCATATCCTAATGCTTAAACCTCCATTTAGGGACTAAGTGTCCCAAAACACTCCAAAAACCAAAACGAAACCTCCCGGCAAGTCATAATAGAAGAAATAGATATGGGAGAAGCAGTTAATAGGGTATCAGAGCTATAACTCTCAAAATAACCGGCCGGGTCGTTACATCCGCAGGTGCGAAAACACCAGATGCCTGAAGACTTCAACAACAACACTAATCCAACTTTTAATCCGTTAAGCACCCGAAACTCACCCGAGCCCCCCAGGACCTCAAAACAACATACCAACCAATCCTAAAATACCATACAAACATAGTCGATCCCTCAAACCACATCAAACAATGCAAAAATCACGAATCATCCTCCGATTCAAACTTAAAAAACTTGAAACTTCCAAATCCGACAACAGATGCCGAAACCAACCAAACCACTTCCGATTGACCCTAAAGTTTGCACACAGGTCATATGCAATCTTACGGACCTACTCCAACTTTCAGAATTGAAATCCGATCTCGATATCAAAAAATCCACTACCGGTCAAAATCTCCAAAAATTCGGCTTTCGCCATTTCAAGCCTAAATCAACTACATACCTCCAAAACACCATCCGCACATGCCCCTAAGTCCAAAATTACCCAACAGAGCTAACAAAACCGACGAAACTCCATTCCAGATCCGTCTTCACACATTTCCAACTACGGTCCATATCCTAAGGCTTAAACCTCTATTTAGGGACTAAGTATCCCAAAACACTCCAAAAACCAAAACGAAACCTCCCGACAAGTCACAATAGCAGAAATAGATATGGGAGAAGCAGTTAATAGGGCATCAGGGCTATAACTCTCAAAACGACCAGCTGGATCGTTACATGTGGCTAACTAAGAAAACTCCGATTCACACACATATGGGTTTTTAATCAGACATAAAACTTATTTATCTAAGTTAAGCGCGTAACCAAATTTAAACGAGATATGCCCATTGTTATAATGACCCAACTAGCCATTTTAACTTTTAGAACCCCGTTTTCCTAAATAAAACTCCCCATATGTGCTTTTATTAATTTATGACTTGCGGGGGTGGTTGGTTCGGGATTTGGAAGTGTTCGGGTTGAAATCGGAACACTTGGTTCCTTAATTTGGTTTTAAAAAGTCCATGTTTGACTTTGGTCAACATTTTGAGAAAATGACCCTGAAATCGGGATTTGATGATTCCAATAGGTCCGTATGATGATTTTGGACTTGGGCGTATGTTCGAATCGGATTTTGGACAATCTGGTAGCGTTTCAACGCTTAATAGTGAAAATCAACTATTTAAAGGTTTAAGGTACTTTAAATTTGGTTTGGAGTAGGTTTTAGAGTAATTGAAGTCTGTTTGGGATTCCGAGACCAGGAATAGTTCTGTAATGTTATTTAAGACTTGCACGCAAAATTTGGTGTCATTCAGAGTAGTTTAAGTATGTTTCAGCGCGTTTAGAGTAAGTTTGAAGAATTTGTTATTTTTAAGTTGAATCAATTTGGTTTGGGGTATGATTCTTAGTTTTGATGTTGTTTTACACGTTCCGAGGGTTCGAGCGAGTCCCTTTTATGATTCCAAACTTGTTGGTACGTTTGGGCGGGGCCCCAGGGGCATCGGATGATAATCGGACGAGGCTCACATCGATTTTGGACCTTAAAGCAGTAGCTGAAGCTTCTAGCTTCTGCTGCAACCGCACCTGCGCTTGGACAACAATAGGTGCGAGGCCACAAGTGTGAAGCTTGGCGCGCAGAAGCGGAAATGGGCGCATATGTGAAGGCCCAAGTAGCAAAAGCGGACCCGCGGAAGCGGTCCTGAGGTCGTAGATGCGGAGCTTGGCCAGGCGAGGAAAATTCGCACCTGCGAGTCTTTTTCCACAGGTGCGGAGCCACAGGTGAGGCTAGCCCTCCGCAAGTGCGAAATTGCTGCTTGGCAGAACGGGTTAAAAATCGGGGCTCAGCCATTTTTGAGCCCACTTTCTCCATTCTTGGGCAATTTTGGAGCTTTTTAAGAGAGGATTTCAATTAGCAACTTAGAGGCAAGTTAATTCTACACACTTTGAGTTAAATACATAGATTATGGGGAGATTATAACCTATAAATCTTGGAAATCAAGGGTTTAGATGAAAAACCTAGGTTTTGACAAAAATTAGATTTTCACCACGAAAATGATTATGGAATTGGATGGAAATTATATATTTGAGTTCTTGAGATTATGGGTAACCTTTTTCTCCAAAAAGTTTTAGAATCCGGGTACGTGGGCCCGAGGTGAATTTTAGGAATTCACCATTTTGGATAAGGTAATTTATTTAATAGTCTAATTTTGAATTTTCGAATATGTATTATATTTTTTATATAACATTTGGATAGTTTCGGATTTTTCGGCACCGAATTGGGATTTGTACGCGACGTTGTGATCGAAAAGTGGGCTTTGAGACAAGGTAAGTCTCTGGTCTAACCTTGTAAGAGAGAATATACCCCATAGGTGATTTAAATTAATAATTGTTGCTAATTGTGGGGGGGCTACGTATGCACGATGTGACGAGAGTCCGTGCGTAGCTACTAATATTGCTAAAGCCTAGGTAGTTTAGGACTCAAATTATGAATTACTTGTGATAACTGTATCCTTATTTAATTAAAGCAATAGAATTATGTTGCAAATTGTTAGAGAAAATGGTAAAAGATTGAAATCTCATATACTTGAATTTTTGTTCAGAATATTTAACTGTTGTAGAAATTTGTACATCCTCCTGCGTTAAATCTAAAAAATGTACTAATTCCGGAAGTTCATAAGAAAATGTCCTCCTTTCTTGTGGAGCGAGCCGAATGCCTCAGCAGTATAGATGTATCTATGGATCGCACTGCACGTCCCTCAGCAGTGTACACGACACTCTGGATCGGGCTATACGACCACATAAATCGTGCCTAATAATTATAATTACGTGATACCTTGATATTTTAGTTGCTGCTTGTGAAGTTAATTGATAAAATTGAAAATTATTGTTGTTCATCTAAAAATCATGTTTAATTCAATATATTCTTTTGTAATATTATTGACCCATAGTGAGTGGCAAAGTCGACCTCTAGTCACTACTTCTTCGAGATTAGACTTGGTACTTACTAGGTACACGTTATTTACGTACTCATGATACGGTTGCTGCACTTTTTGTGCAGGTCCTGATATAGGTACTATCGGAGGGACGTATCGGCGCACACCCACGTTATCCAGTGGCTTAGTGGTGAATTGCCTTTCTGAGCCGTTCTGCAACAACTAGTGCCTCTTCTTGTATTTGTATTCTATCTATTTTTTTCAGACAACATTTAGAATTTTATTTAATCTACTAGATGCTCATACACTTGTGACACCAGGTCTTGGCACACACAAGTAGAATTTGTGGATTTAATTATTTTACTTGGATTTAAATTTATCTTATTTTCTCATATCTTTCTTAATTCTTTTTAAATTTCGAAGGGCTTGATTAGTCGGAATTTTTTTTAAAGAAATGAATATATGTTTAAATCATTAGTTGGCTTGCCTAGGTAGGATGTTGGGCGCGATCACGACCTATAGGTGAGTTTGGGTCGTGACAACATGGTATCAGAGTACTAGGTTCACGCAGGTCTCACAAGTTATGAGCAAGCCTGATAGAGTCTTGCGGATCGGTACGAAGACGTCTGTACTTATCTTCGAGAGGTTATAGGGTTTTAGGAAAACTACCTTTCTTCATCTCGCATTGTGCAAATAATGTAGTACTAAATATCTTTCTCTTATTCCCTCACATATGGTGAGAACGCACTCTAATGAGGTTCCAGATCAGGGAAGAGCTACTTCCCCTGTTGTTAGAGGCCGAGGCAGAGGCCGGGGGAGGGCTCCAGCCCGTGGTATGGGACGAGGACGTCCCATAGTTGTTCCAGTTATGCCACCAGTGGGTCCAGTAGAGGATACTATTATTGAGGACCAGGGTGAGGTCCCCGTAGTAGAGCCAGCTCCGGTGGATTTCACGTCTGCACCGGGATTTTAGGATGACATGGGCCGTATGCTACGGTTCATGGACACTATGACTCAGGCCGGTTTATTTCCGGCTGACCCAACCATATCTCAGGCGGGCAGGGGCCACACACCCCTACCGCACAGGCTCATGGGCAGGCAACTGATGTATATCAGACCTAGTGTGCACTATCCATGGGTGGAGTCAAGCCAGTGGAAGCAGCTACACCAGGTGTGAATCTTGGCGCGCAGAAGCGGAAATGGGCGTAGATGCGAAGGCCCAAGTCACAGAAGCGCACTCGCGAAAGTGGTCCTGAGGCCGCAGATGCGGAGCATGGCAAGGCGAGGGAAACTCACACCTGCGAGGCTTTTTCCGAAGGTGTGGAGCCGCAAGTGCGAAAATGCTGCTTGGCAGAATGGGTTAAAAATCGGGGCTCAGCCATTTTTGAGCCCATTTTCTCTATTCTTGGGCGATTTTGGAGATTTTTGAGAGAGGATTTCAACTAGCAACTTGGAGGTAAGTTAATTCTACACACTTTGAGTTAAATACATAGATTATGGGTAAAGTATAACCTGTTAAACTTGGAAATCAAGAGTTTAGATGAAAAATCTAGGTTTTGACAAAAATGAGATTTTAACCACGAAAATGGTTATAGAATTGGATGGAGATATATATTTGAGTTCTTGAGATTATTAGTAACCGTTTCCTCCAAATATTTCTAGAATTCGGGCACGCGGGCCCGAGGTGAATTTTAAGAATTTACCATTTTGGATAGGGTAATTTATTTAATAGTCTAATTTCAAATTTTTGAATATTTATTAAATTTTTTATATAACAATTGGATAGTTTCGGATTTTTCGGCACCGAATTAGGCTTTGAGACAAGGTAAGTCTCTTGTCTAACCTTGTAAGAGGGAATTTACCCCATAGGTGATTTAAATTAATAATTATTGCTAATTGTGGGGGGGTACATATGCACGAGGTGATGAGAGTCCGTGCGTAGCTACTAATATTGCTAAAGTCCGGGTAGTTTAGGACTCAAATTATGAATTACTTGTGATGACTGTATCTTTATTTAATTAAAGCAATAGAATTATGTTGCAAATTGTTAGAGAAAATGGTAAAAGATTGAAATCTCATTTACTTGAATTTTTGTTCAGAATATTTAACTGTTGTAGAAATTTGTACATCCTCCTGCGTTAATTGTTGCAGAATATATATATATATATATATATATATATATATATATATATATATATATATATATATATATATCTATGAATCACGCTGCACGTTCCTCGACAGTGTACACGACACTCTGGATCGGGTCGTACGACCTCGACAGAAATCGTGCCTAATAATAATAATTACACGATACCTTGATATTTTAATTGCTGCTTGTGAAGTTGATTTATAAATTGGAAATTATTGAAATGTAAGGAATTAATTATTTCTGCTTGTTAAGAAAATTATTATTGTTCATCTAAAAATCATGTTTAATTCAATATATTCTATTGTAACATTATTGACCCATAGTGAGTGTCAAAGTAGACCTCTCGTCACTACTCTTTCGACTCATGCTACGCTTGCTGCACTTTTTGTGCAGGACCCGAGACAGGTACTATCGGAGGACCTATCAGCGCGCACCCACGTTATCCAAAAGCTTAGTGGTGAGCTGCCTTACTGAGCCGTTCTGCAGCAACTAGTGCCTCTTCTTGTATTTGTATTCTGCCTATTTTATTTCAGACAACATTTAAAATTTTGTATATTCTACTAGATGCTCATATACTTGTAACACTAGGTTTTGGCACACACTAGTAGAATTTGTGGATTTAATTATTTTTCTTGGGTTTAAATTTTTCATATTTTCTCATATCTTTCTTAATGTTTTTGAAATTTCGAAGAGCTTGATTACTCGAATTATTTTTAAAGAAATGAATATATGTTTAAATCATTAGTTGGCTTGCCTAGTTGGGATGTTGGGCGCTATCACGGCCTATAGGTGAGTTCGAGTCGTGACAATTGTATTGTTTGCAATAATAATATATCAAAGGCAACCTGCACCATCATCAATGGAAAGTTTAATAATTGAAAAATAAGTTGAGGTAAAAAAGAAAATATTTGAAAAAAGGACTTAATATTTAAATCACAAATTTGTCACTTTAGCTATCTATTATTTGGAAAAGACTTTACTTACCTTTACAGAATTGTTCAAATAATATAATTTACTTTAGTCAAGTCCTCTCTTATAGTTGCATTGACTTAGCATAGCATGCGCTGCGGCAGCTAAAGTTTGACTAAAACAGCCATTAATGGAAAACAAAGAAAACGCGGGCGACATATTTCGCCCTTTTCTACGTGAAATCTAATTTTTTTATTTTCTATTTGGTGTTCCGTATTTATATTAAAACCCTGACTAATCTGAATTTTGCATTATGTATGCTCATTAAAGGGAAACACGAATTTTTTTCACATCTAAAACTCGAACCTCAAATTTCTAGTTAAGGTGGAAATATCTTATAATTCATTACAATACAACTATTGATGGTATGAGCATCGCACGTGAAAGTCTAATCGACATATAAGTAGAATAATTTTGATCATGTTAAAAGCAATATATACATACATATAAGAGGAAAGAAATAATGTATACACAAGTTTACTTTTATATACTGAGTAAATTTTACTCAGTTCACTTTTATATCATTTACTTTCACTGTTCACTTTTACTTGTTCACTATACTAAAAATATATTTTCACTTTTATTTGTCCACTATACTAAATCAAAAGAAAGACAATTTTTTTTTTCCCCGTTTTATACTTAACATCAACTACTCATTTCCCAAATCATTTTGCAAAACTTTTGAAAATGCTATCATAATTATGGCCAAATTTCGTTAAAGAGGCAAAATCATATAGTTTACCTCAAAATCCTAAGGCTTCGTGCATCCAATATTAAGCAACGTAATACCCGAAAATTTCAAAATTTATTGTAATTATAATTTTATCCAACATGTTCAATTGTTAATTAAAAAGCCTACCAACTTTTCAAGCTGTAATTTCTTCCTTTTATAATATTAAGTATAAAAATGAATATATTACGTATATGGTTGTTGCTCCCAAACACACACGCAAGTATACATGGTCGACAAGTAATATATGATTGTAAGTTAAGATATCATAGCCACAGGGACTTGTGATTAACTATTAACTAAATTAAACCCAAATAATTAATCTATTCAAGGAAATCCTAAAGTATGAATATATAACTAAAACTAAGCTACAGTAACAAACTAAGAGATTAAAGGAACAAGTTGGCGAAACTAGACACGAATTTAATGGGAGTCGATATTCTAGAGCTATGAGTTAGCTAACAATCCCGTTGAGTCCTCCACTTAAATTGTCTAATTAATTTATCTGATTTATTGGTTGACAAGGTTAATATTACTTATAACCTTCTCACGAAGTACTACTCGCCTATTCAAGCTAACCTAACGCCTATATTCCTATAAAATTAGGATTAACAAGAATGCATTAATAATTCCTGTATCGTAACCAAGAAAGGCGATTAGGTATATCCCTATCCTAACTGCAAATTCGTTTCCGATGCTCGAGTTCAAGATCTTGCTGTACTCAATCTTATATGCAATCTAGAATTCCCTCTCCCGAGTTCAATCCTAGATTCGTAGATATTATTTAATCGGTGATCACGCAATCAAATAATTAAGCGCAAGATTGAATAAATAAACCAATATGATAAAATAATAATAGCAATTCAAGTTTCAAACCACAACGTTCATGTAGTACCCGAAACTCTAGAACTAATGAACTATGAAATTAAAGGAAAAGAAGAGAAAGAAAAATTAGTTGAGAGCCTCCTCCAAGCGTGGTGTGTTCTCCTCCCACGTGAATTCTCCTTCAAAGTATGTTAGATATCCTCCAAATTCGGTCCTAACCTCAGAGAGGGACTCTAACTTACCAAATTTAAGCTCTCTCACCAACTCTGTCAAATAAAGCTAATAACATCACTTATCTATCATGAAACCAGTGCCCTCACAAGAATAGATAGTCCATACACTCAAATCAAAGAATGAATATAATTTAAGGACTTAGCATCAAAGAACAACTCTCACTCACAAAGAAATCACATGTATACACAAAGAACCATAGACTTGCCCATTATGTACATCTCTACTAATTAAGTGTGCTAGAATAGAATTAAATAGGACTTTAACGGGTTGTAATGTTGGCTAGGGGACATGTAGGAGAATTATATAATAGTGACTTACACTTCCCTAAGAACTTTGCACTTTTTGACTTCATCACCCATTATTTTCTACTCTTCACTTAAATTTTCAGTCCTCTTTTCATCAATTATTTCACAAGTATTTCCCTCATATCAAGATTTTTTCAAAGCAATTTTTTTTTTCATTCTTTTTTTTTCATGTCACATTCTTTCATCACTTTGCAGCTATCAGTTGGTCACCATTTTTCACTTAATCATCCCTTCCTTTAAATTTATCAATTAATATCACAGTCTAAGCAACAATACTCAAGGAAGTAGGGTGCAAAAATTAGAGATTCAACAAAAGAATCAAGGCAAAAATACAGCTTCCAAATAAAAGGCTACATGCTCAAAGGGCTAACTAGTGGTACAATATCTAAAAAGGGTGAAATTCATAAGACATATCAAAGAAAGCCTATTATCATCTTCTAAATAGAGCAACACTTTTATTTCGCTTCAATAACATACAAGGCAAGTTATAGACTAAGATGCAAACATGGAATACATGTAAGGAATCCTTACCCCACATGGCATAAGTATCAATCAAGATGGATCAATTCTACTCTAAGACATGGAGGATCATAGCGAATGACAAAATAAGAATAAGCTATATATAGAGTCACAACCATGAGCCAAGGTGTTAGAAAGTTTATTGTTTTATTCATTACTCAAACACTCAGAGAAAAGTACTACTCAAGTTCAGGCCTAAATTTGCTAGTATCAAACAATTCAAAAAGGGTTTTCTCATCCCTCCTCTATTACTCCTAAAAAAATCTAATCCTAAAAATATAAAAATCTTACCCGGTTCAAGTTACATCCCCTGAAAAAGAACCGATGCAAAAAAAAAAAAATCAAGGGGGATTATTGCCTAACTAAAACAAACTAGAACAAAAATAAAATATTTTTAAAGATTTTTCATTGGAACTTAATCCCTCAAGAAAGCTATCCACAAAATCCATCGCCGGGAAAAGTAAAAAAAAAAAACTGATTTTTTCTTTCTTTTTCTTTTTTTATAAATTTTTTTAAATACTGCACTAAGAAAGAATACTACAATTAAGCTTGGATAACACAAAAAATTACCCAGATAATCTCTTCACCCCACACTTAAAATTGTGCAATATCCTTAATGCATACTGTAAATAACAAGAGGGTAAAAGAGACTCCCTGATAGGCCAAAGACCGAAGTATTATTAGCTCACGGGATACTCAGACTTCTTCCAGGTATGATTCTTTATGCGGGGTACCTCACACTCAGTTTCAACCACCTACTCACTTTTGCACTCGCCTTTTGGATTTGACTCCATGCTCCTACTCCTACTCCTACAAAAATAATACTACAAAAAATAACACAATAAAAAAAGTAAAAAATAAAAATAAAATTGGGTTTCCTCCCAACAAGAGCTTGATTTAACGTCGCGGCATGACGCCATCACTTTCACCACTTTTTCCTCTACCTTGAGGATATGAATTGTGTCCCCAAATTTTGCATCAATTTTTCTGTCACGTTCTTGGGGCGGTGGTGTAAAAATAAAGGAACCAAGCAATACATAACGCATCTTGCACTTCTTGGACTTTAAGTGAGGTATGTCGTTTTGTCTTTTTGGTGTGGCATATTTTACAATGTAAGGGTCTTGGCCTTCATCTATACACCTCTCCATGTCCCCATCCAAATATAATGTAGAAAAATATTTAGAATGAGGACCAATACGCTTCTACTCCAAAACTGCATTATTGTTTACATCCTCAATAATATATACTCCCTCGACCTCGACATCATCAATAAAAACATGGTCTAATGATTGGTATTCTCCTTTTAGCTCCTCAATTTGTCCTATAAGATCTTTTTCAGCTTCACACAACTCATCACTAAATTGTTGGGTGTTACATGCATCAACCTTTGCACTCAAATCTTCATCCAAGTTGCGCACATCCAAGCCAAACCTCTCAATTTTGTGTGCAAGATCAACTCTCTCCTCATACCAATCATTCACAAACGTTGCTAGCAAACAACGTCGTTGCGCATATTCTCTTAATCGATAATATTCATCACAATACCAACTCTTACTCCCATATTCAAATTTAGACTTCCAAGATGTTAGGTCATGACAAGCCCAAAAATACGGGCCATAAAAGTCTTCCGTCAACCAAACTT
Source organism: Nicotiana tabacum (assembly GCF_000715075.1). Classification (NCBI taxonomy): domain Eukaryota; kingdom Viridiplantae; phylum Streptophyta; class Magnoliopsida; order Solanales; family Solanaceae; genus Nicotiana; species Nicotiana tabacum. Next base: position 10,945,758 of record NC_134097.1, on the reverse strand, counting down.
CTTCATCAATAACTTTATCTCCGTATAATTTATCCCCATATATCATGGTGAGATAACTAGAAACACACTAAGAGAAAAATCAAGTAGTTATAAAAATAAAAAATATCTACAAGAAAAAAAAACTTGTAAAGATAAATGTAAAAATCTAATCTAGAAAACAGCTAATTTATAAGTCCCGACAACGGCACCAAAAACTTGTTGCTCCCAAATGCACACGCAAGTATATGTGTTAGGCATGTAATATAGGATTGTAAGTCAAGATATCATAGCCACATGAACTTGTGATTAACTATTAACTAAGTAAAATCCAAATAATTAATCTATTCAAGTGAATCCTAAAGTATGAATATTTAACTAAAACTAAGCTAGAGTAACAAACTAAGAGATTAAAGGAACAAGTTGGCAAAATTAGACATGAATTCAATGAGAGTCGATATTCTAGAGATATGGGTTAGCTAACAATACCTTTGAGTCTTCCACTTAAATTGTCAAATTAATTTATCTAATTTATTTGTTGACAAGGTTAATTGTAACGACCAAATCGATCGTTTTGAGCATTTACACTTCGACCGATTGTTTGAGGGTATAAGTAGCTCCGTATGAAATATTATGATTTATGTGAATCGTCGGTTTTGGTTTTCAGCTTATTCAGGACTGATTTGGAATAATGATTCTCAACTAGGGAGCTTTAAATGTGAAAGAGTTAACCAAGTTTGACTTTTAGCATTTGATGTCAGATTGAAATTTTGATGGTTCTGTTAGCTCCGTTGGGTGATTTTGGACTTAGGAGCGCGTCCAGATTGTGTTTTGGAGGTCCGTGGTAGAAGTTGGCTTGAAATGGAGAAAGTTGGAATTTTAGAAAGTTTGACCGGGAGTGGACTTTTTAATATCGAGGTCAGATTGAGATTCCGGAAGTGGGAGTAGGTCCGTAATGTCGAATGTGACTTGTGTGCAAAATTGGAGGTCAATCGGACGTGATTTGATATGTTTCAGCATCGGTTGTGGAAGTAGAAGTTTCAAAGTTTATTAAATCCGAATTGAGGTGTGATTCGCCATTTTGATGTTGTTATGTGTGATTTGAGGCTTCGAGTAGGTCTGTATTATGTAATGACATTCGTTGGTATATTTGGACGGGGTCCCGAGGGGCTCGGGTGAGTTTCGGATGTAGTTCGGATCATTTCAAATGGTGTTTGCATTGCTGGTTTTTTGCTGTTACCTGTTGCTTATGACGTTCTTCGCGATCGCGAAGGCTTTGCCGCGATCTCAAAAAGTGTTTGGTGAGTGGAGCTATTTGTTCTTCAAGTTCGCATTTTTGAGGTCGCGTTCGCACTAAATTGAAGATTGTAGTCTTCGCGTCCGCGTCCATGCCTATGCGTTCGCGTACTGTTGAGCAGGGGTTGGTCAGTTTATATGGATTCTTCATCGCGTTTGTAGGGAGTTGTCTGTGATCGCAGAAGTCTGGTAGTGTGTTTCATCACGTTCGTGAGGGTTTTGCCACGAACGCGTAGTGCAAAGTGAGGCAGTGTGGGTTTGTGCATCGCGAACGCGAGGCTTCTACCGCGTTTGCATAAGAGGATGCCTGGGCAGAAGTATAAAGTACTCTATTTCGAGGGTTTCGGCCATTTTTATCATTTTGGGAGCTATGGAGCTCGGATTGAGGCGATTCTTGAAAAAATTTTTACCTTATGAATTTGGGTAAGTATTCTCTACTCGGTTGTGGTTATATTTCATGAATCTATCTTCAAATTTAGCGTTTGGTTGATGAATATTAAAGAGAAAATTAGGGGTAGCTATGTGGTATTTGAATTTGAGTATTTGAGTTATGGTTACGGCTTTTGGTACAGCTTGTTTAGACTTATACAGTATGTAGATGCAAAATTCTGATCTTATAAGAAATTTTGGATATTGGAAATTGGATTCGAAGGTTTGTGGGCTAGGTTGAATTAAGAAACTATAGTTATGCTGTGTTGTCGGGCCTATATGGGATAGGGTGACGTGAGATCACCCCCGGGTAAGTGCATGGTAAGGCTACACGGTGATTTGATGGGTTTTAGAACAACTCTTGGCACGTTCGAGGACGAACGTATGTTTAAGTGGGGGAGGATGTAACGACCCAACCGATTATTTTGAGCATTTACACTTCGCTTGGTTGTTTGAGGGCATGAGTAGCTCCGTATGATGTATTATGATATATGTGAATCGTCGGTTTTGATTTTCAGGTTATTCAAGACTGATTTGGAAGAATGATTCTCAACTAGGGAGCTTTAAATTTGAAAGAGTTAACCAAGTTTAACTTTTAGCATTTGACCTCGAATTGGAATTTTAGAAAGTTTGACTGGGAGTGGACTTTTTGATATCGGGTTCGGATTTAGATTCCGGAAGTGGGAGTAGGTCCGTAATGTCGATAGTTTGTTGTGTGCAAAATTTGAGGTCAATCGGACATGATTTGATACGTTTCGGCATCAGTTGTGGAAGTTGAAGTTTCAAAGTTCAATGAATTCGAATTGAGGTGTGATTCCTCGTTTTAAAGTTGTTATGTGTGATTTGAGGCCTCGAGTAGGTCCGTATTATGTTTTGGGATTTGTTGGTACATTTGGACGGGGTCCCGAGGGGTTCCGGTAGAGTTTCAGACGTAGTTCGGATCATTTCAAATGGTTTTTGCATTGCTGGTTTTTCAGCTATTACCTGTTGCTTCCGATGTTCTTCACGATCGAGAAGGCTTGGCCGCGATCGCGAAAGGTGTTTGGTCAGTGGAGCTATTTGTTCTTCACGTACGCGCTTCTGAGGTCGCATTCGCACGAGATTAAAGATCGTAGTCTTCGCATCCGCATCCATGGCTATGCGTTCGCGTAGTGTTGAACGGGGTTGGTCAGTTTATATGGATTCTTCATCGCGTTTGCAGGGAGTTGTCCACGATCGCGGAATTCTGGTAGTGTGTTTCATCGCGTCAGCGAGGGTTTTGCCGCAAACGCGTAGTGCAAAGTGAGGCAGTGTGGGTTTGTGCTTCGCGAATGCGAGGCTTCTACCGCGTTCGCGTAAGAGGATGCCTGGGTAGAAGTATAAAGTACTCTATTTCGAGGCTTTCAACCATTTTTCTCATTTTGGGAGCTATGGAGCTCGGATTGAGGTAATTCTTGAAGCAATTTTTACCTTATAAATTGGGGTAAGTGTTCTCTACTCGATATTGGTTATATGTGGTGAATCTATCTTCGCTTTTAGCATTTGGTTGATGAATTTTAAAGAGGAAATTGGGGGTTTTGGCCTAAAGTTTCATAATTGAATGGGTTATTGAATTTTGTAAATTTTGTCGGGTTCCGAGGTACAGGCCCGGGTTGGGCTTTTGGCTGATTTTGGTCCTTTGATTGAAGATTTGATCTTTTTCGATCGGGATTGGTTCCTTTAGCATTGTTTGATGTATTTGAGTTATTTTTGGTTTGTTTCGAGCCGTTCGGAGGTCGGAACACATGGTATGGTATCTTTGGAGCATCGTTTGGCTTGCTCGGCATTGGTATTGGCTTGTTCGAGGTAAGTAACTCTTCTAATCTTAGTGATGAGGGTATGAAGCCCTAAAATATGTGTTATGTGATTAGTGTTGAGGTGACGCACATGCTAGGTGATAGGCGTGTGGGCGTGCACCATGTAAATTGGGACTCTATTGTTTCCATGGCGCTGTATAGTTGTCCTAGTTGTTGATATCCATGTTTTCACCATGTGATAAAGTAGTTAAGATGTAAATCATGCTAGATTTCATGTTTGGGCATTATGCCGATATTGTTTGGACCCATAGTGGTCATTTCTTACTGTCATCTCACTGATTTCAATGATATTTCGTACTCAGTCATATTCATGCATTCATATCATATTCCAGTCTCAGTTATTTATTGATACATGATATCATTATTGTCGGGCTAGTTTTATGACATTGTGAGCCTGTGAGAAAGACTGGAGAGAATGATGACTAAGTGAGGCCGAGGGCCTGAGTGAGAGTGATATTTTGGGATCGGACTGCACGCCGAAACATGTTATATTGATTATATTTTATGGGATCGGGCTACACGCTGCGGCGATATATTGTTTATATTCTATGGATCGGGTTACACGCCGCAACGAGCTTTATGGCTACTTATATGATTGGGTTGGGCTGCACGCCTCAGCGATATAGTGTTTGGGCTAAAAGGAGCCTCTCCAAGTCTGCACACGCCCAGTGAGCGCAGTCGACTATAAACAGGGATCGGGCTGCATGCCGAAGAGGGTATTGTACAACGCTGAGTGATTGAGTGTGCTAAGCATAGTGAGAGAGAATGTGAGACAGTGAGATTGAGTACTATGAGAGCGTGAGTACACGAGCTCATCATCGAGATGCATTGCATTTGACATGCTTACTTGAGATACATGCATAGAGGTGTATTTCCTTCTGCTACCCAGTTTTGGGCACATTTATGATTTTACCTGTATCTTGACATGTAAGCATAGAGAAGTACCTTTCTCATGCTATCTAGAAATGAAACATCTTACTATTTGTCGAAAGGAGTTTTTGGAAAAAATCACAGTTTTCAAACTTACTCGTATTTTGGCTTTTTTGGTAAAAGATTTGGATTTTCACTAAGATACTTGAAAATAAATGCCTATTTTTTTTCTAGAACTGTGAATGGACTGAGCCTTTTATTTTTGAGATAGTCTTTTGTTACGTGTACTATACTGTTATGAACAGTTGTGGAATATTGGTATTGGCCCCGACCCTTTCTGTTAGCTCGTCACTACTTTTAACCTGAGGTTAGGTTTGTTACTTATTGAGTACACGGGGTCGGTTGTAATCATACTACACTTCTGCACCTTGCGTGCAGATGTTGGCGGTTGATGTTGCTGTGTTCGATGTGAGCTGGATTGAAGATATACCTGCGTATCTATTGAAACAGACTATGTATTTATTTCATTTCCGCTTTGTAAACTCTATTCTTAGAAGCTCATGATTTGTACTACCAGTTCTTGGAGAATGTATTAGATTCAGATATTTCTTTACTTAATTATTTTATTAATTATTATTGGAATTGGTTAGTGGTTAATTGGCTTACCTAGCGGGTTGGGTTAGGTGCCATCACGACTAGTCGGATTTTTGGGTCGTGACATTAATATTACTTGTAGCCTTCTCCAGAAGTACTACTCGCCTATTCAAGCTAACCTAACGCCTATATTCCTATGAAATTAGGATTAACAAGAATGCATTAATAATTCATGTATAGTAACCAAGCAAGGCGATTAAATATATCCCTATCCTAACCGTAAATTCGTTCCCGATGCTCGAGTTCAAGATCTTGCTCTACACAATCTTATATGCAATCTAGAATTCCCTCTCCCGAGTTCAATCCTAGATTCGTAGATAGTATTCAATTTTTTGATCAAGCAATTAAATAATTAAGCGCAAGATTGAATAAATAAACTAATATAATAAAATAATAAGAGCAATTCAAGTTTCAAACCACAACGTTCATGTAGTCCCTAAAACTCTAGAACTAATGAACTATGAAATTAAAGAAAGAGAAGAGAAAGAAAAACTAGTTAAGAGCCTCCTTCAAGCGTAAATTCTCCTTCAAAGTAAGTTAGATATCCTCCAAATTAGGTTTAAAACTCCTAATATACGAGTTGGGATCGTGTAAGACTGAAATAATATTGTCCCGGACAAAATAGGAAAATCCCCTGCCTCCAGTGTCTAGGGCAGCGCCTAGCGCTGGCCCTGGCGCTGGAGGCAGTAAGTTTCCAACCTTCAAATCCGTCCTCTACTTCAATTCAGAGCGTTGGCCCTAGCGCTGGAGGCAGTAAGTTTCCAACCTTCAATCCGTCCTTTACTTCAATTCCCTTCTTGGTGTTTCTTGTTTCTATCATTGTGTTAATGATGATGTCCTGCTTTCTTGTCTCCTCTCTTTCTTCCTTTTTTTTTTTTCTTCTGTGTTTTATTTAATTTTGCTCAAATTTTTTTTTATCTTCAAACCGTTTTATTCCTACACAGTTAAAATATAATATTAAACACAAAGGAATGTAATTAATACTCAAAAGATGATTAAAAATGCTATAATGTGAGGCAATAATGGTTAAATATATGTATTTTTGGCGGAACATCAATGATATATAATTGTCACAATAATTGTAGATCAAATGTTTATATATATATATATATATATATATATATATATATATATATATATATATATATATATATATATATATCACAGCAGTTTCGAAATAATTTACGTGTTTTTTCTAAATTTTTTGGACAAGACAAGATCATTGAGCTGAAGAGTAAGTCGTCGAATGTTCGCAAAGAAAACAACAACAAAGAAAAGTAAAGAAAAGAAAAGGAAAGAAGAGAGTAATAAGTCAAACAAATTGTTCAATTATCTCAATTTGTCTTGTAAAACTTTTCCCAGTTTTCCAAGCCGTTTGTTGTTTTTCCAGGTCATGAACTCGAGAGAAATTTACTAGAAATGGCTTTGACCCTTTGTGAAAATAATACCGAAGTATTTTCTTCAGTGCAGTACTCGAGTATAATATTTTTTACTAACAGCATAAAAGAATTTATATATTGTAAAATTATTTTAAAAATAACTACATGTAATAACAGTGGCACATGCAAATATTAATCAACCGATCATTCGGACCTAGTATTTTTGAGATGGAACATATATATATATATATGCACTAAAATTTCAATATAGTTTTATTTAAACTAATAATTTTGAAAGTACTTAATGCACAACAATCTATAATAAGTGAAACTAAAAGGGCAGTCCAGTGTATAATGCATTCCCGTTCACACAAGGTCTAGAAAAGGGCCGCATCATAAGGGGTGTGATGTAGACAACCTGCCCTAATGTAATCATTAATTAGTGGTTGCTTCCACGGCTTGAATCCATGACCTATAGGTCACACGGAGACAATTTTACCATTGCTCCAAAGCTCCCTTTCCTATAATAAGTGAAACTATTTACCTAAAAGACACATCATGCATTTTGTTACAACCGTTTAAATTACACTGATACTATTTACCTAAAGATAAAACATGCATTTTGTTACGACAATTTAAATTACATGTAGAAATATTAGTAGCTGTGACAGTTGTACTTGATGGATATAGACTAGTACTTAATTAGTTACATAATTAGTTAGCTAAGGACTATGTTAGAAGGTAGTTAAGTTAGCTAGTTAGTGAGAATAGGCATGTACATACACATTGTAATTAAGATTGAATAAATGAAATTGAGATTTTCTCTCTCCTTCTCTCTGTAACCGACTCAATGTAATACTCCGAAAATTTTTTAAAGTACTTAAGCGCTATTAAGAAAGTTGATGTGCACTAATTATATTATTTTGTATGCAGACGAGGACTATTAATATGATGGATATCAATTGGATATGATAATAAGTGTACGAGGTATATTATAAGTGGTGTGGGGTCTAAGGAGAACCCTAAGTCTAAGTCAAGTTAGAAATTACATGATAGACTAAAGTTCTAAATAAGTACTCACAAGACTAAACTTTGGACAAGTATATCTACATATATGTAAGGAGTTATGTGATGAACAACCTATCAAATTAAAGCCATTTGGGTCTAGTTTCCAAGGAATCAAACCGTTTGTCATTTGGATATTTCTACAGAATGTTAAGGCCATTTTACCGGACGTGTGTCATATGCGCGGCCAGATGCGCAACCATGCATATTTGAGAGTTTCTGCCTCAGGCGCGCGGCCAGATGCGCGGCCACTTGCCCAGGTGCGCAGCCGCGCACGTAGAAGCCCATTAAATAACCCCAAGGATGGGTAGAGAGGGGCTAATTCATTTCTTCAAGACTAGGGCTTTCTCTCCATCACCCATCCGGCCAAGGCTTGCAATACACACCTAAAATGAGTTTTTAAGTATGTTTTTATGATGAATTCACTTCTCAATCACTACTTACAACAAGGTTTTGATTGGATTCCATAGGATTTCTTCAATATCTTAAGAACACCCTAAATGTTGTCTTTCAAGATTTGGTCTACAATAGATATGTCTACTACCTCTAACTAATTCATGGTGATTATTTATGTACGAAATATGTGTTAGGACTTATGGGATGGCGATTGAAAGCAATAAGTGCCCAACCTAGGTGTGTTGGTATTGTAGAGATTATAAAATGAATTAATTGATAAGATTTGTGAGATGGGAGTGAATTGTTGGGCATGCATGTGCTAAGGAAAGTTGTGGATGACTTAGAGACGATTGTGAGATTAATCATTTATGTGGAAGATGATTGTTAAGTGAAGAAATTCCATTGAAGGAGGTTGTAGAAAAATATGAACATTAGATGTTTGATAAAATGTCTAAATGAATTAAAGTATAGAAACCTTGCTAATATTGGCACAATTATGTTGCATTGTTGTAGGTTAAAATTTATTTAGTGTGGTGGACCATCGTAGTATTATGAAGGGGAGAATTTAATATTTGAGCCATCCGGAGGTGGCTTCACTCGCGAAGATCATTTAAAGTATCGGTTTAGTTTGGTCGAGGTAAGTATCTTGCCTAACCTTGAGTGGGAGAATTACCCCTTAGGCATTGAGTCTTATGTGGAAATTGTGTAATAAAAATCATGTACGCGAGGTGACGAGTACGTACTTGGTTTATATGTGCAAATTATATCGGTTAAAATTCGTAGACACCCTTATGTATTAAATTGAAAAATTGTTGGAACTTAGTAAATCCTTGATTTGTCATGCCTCATTCCTTGTTTGTCGAGTTTGTATTTTATATGATAATTTGGTATGATTGCCACTTGGATTTTGATGTGAATTCCATGTGTTTTTTGATTTGATATTTCTTGAAAATAATCACATTATGGATTTTTCATCTGCAAATAATTAATTAAATAAGTTTAAATTGAGGCGTTTATATATTTATCTAAAATTTGGATTTAAGAAGGCGTTGTCCTGTGATGAGTTATTTTCCCATCCTTGTGGTTGTTTTTGAGATTTTATATACATTGTGTTGAGCCGTGGACTATCTGTTGTGAAATTAATTGACTTTATTGTACTTTTGGAATGGTTGTGGCCTACGGGAAATTTGTAAATGCGAGTTGATGATGTTGTGTTGTTGTGATAATATTCTGTGTGAATTATTGTGTGATATGGGTTACTGTTAAGCGGCGTATAAGGGTGACATTTCACTATTTTGAGTGTTGGGATATTCTCTGGGCAGAGTGATAAGGTAGGCTATTATAGGAGCGATAAAGGTGGCAATAAGAGTGATAAGGGTGGATATAGGAGCGATAAAGGTGACTATTGATATTGTCAGGGCGGAGGGATAATAGAGGCTATTATAGGAGTGATAAGGGTGGCTATAAGAGAGATAAAGATGACTATTGTCAGGATGATATGTTATGATGTGGGGTTATTATGTTGATGATTTTTAGATGATGATGTGGGATTATTGTGTTGATTTTTTTTTTTTTGTGTAATGTTGCGATTCTCCCTGTGTTTATTTTTATATATTGTGCAACTTGTCTTGTGGTTTCGGTAAACTTGATAATAGTCTGATCCATGTTGAAATTGTGAGCCTATGGCTATTGCCGGGAGCATTATGTTATTGGCACATAATTTGTCCGTGCTGATGTGATATGAAATGTGGGCACGAGGTGTCGCGAAAATATGATGATTATGATATTGGCACGTGAAGTGTCCGTGCAGTTGTGATATGTGATGTGGGCACGAGGTGCGTGAGTAAATAATAATTATATTATTGGAACGTGAGTTGTCCGTGCAGTTATGATAGAAATTTGTGCACGAGGTGTCGTGGAAATGTGAAAGTGCGCTGAGACCCGTATTTCAAAAATATGAACGTGGGCTGAGACCCATATTTTATGATTTTGAAATGAGGTGTTACAGAGTGACTTTTATTTGAAAGAATTATATGTGAAAGATTTATATTCGAATGACATGTTTAATTTGTTGTGCTTGTGTTCCTTATTCGTTCGAGTAATAATTATGGTGTTCTTGTTGCCTTGTTGTTTATATCACTGGTTGATTTTGTTGTTATTATTGCTAGTTATTTTCCAGTACTATTGTATACTGCTATATTGCACAGGCTATTTGACTAGTGAGTGTCTTGACTGTACCTCGTCATTACTCCACCGAGGTTAGTCTTGATACTTACTGGGTACCGACTGTGGTGTACTCATACTACACTTCTGCATATTTTTGTGGAGAGCCAGGTATTGGAGATATCAGACTCGGACAGAGTTAGAGTGTGATCGCAAGGATTCAAGGTAGAGTTATTTGCTCGTCGCATTCCCTTGGAGTCTTTCCATTTTATCGTACTGTCAATTATTATTCGAATAGTATTGTATTTTCGATTTCCTTGAGATCATTTCATGTATTCAGTTAGAGTTCGTGACTCAGTATTACCAGTCCTGGGAGGTTATATTTGAATATTTGCACTGTTGGTTTTGACACTTGTATTGAATTAAAAAAAGGCTTGAATTGTTATTATGATCGGCTTACTTAGTCTTAAAGATTAAGTGCCATCATGACGCATGTGGTGGGATTTTGGATCGTGACACTCAAGCTCTCACTCTCTAACCCAGCTCCATTTTCCCTTTTAACATGGTATCAGAGCCACCAATCGATGGATTTTTGAGCTGAAGAATGAGCAATTGAGAACAATCGGTGAGCAGAGAATGATTTTCGGAGCATAGCAAACACTAATTTCCGCCATTGTCGTGTTATTCAAAGCTTCTTATTTCTTCATAAGCTTTTTGTGTTTTTTTCCTCTTTTGAACAAAAAGTTAGTTCAATTTCTGAAATCCTAAGCTCCTTGTATCTGCAATTGCAAATCTCTTCAAACATTTCTGGTAATTTTGCACAAAAGTCGACTGACACTGAAGATTCAGCACCTACAATTGGAGATCCGGTCGAACGATTCACCGACATTCACCCAAGGAATCCTCTGTATCTACATCCATTTGATACTCTAGGTTGTATCATAATCCCTCGACAATTAACTGGTATAGAAAATTACACTGCATGGAGTAATTCTATGAAAGTTGCATTGTTAGCAAAAAATAAATTAGGGTTTATTGATGGTAGTTGTCTAAGGAACATTATAAAGGAGACCTAGTACATGAATGGGATATGTGCAATGCTTTTGTCCTGTCATGGATCACCAATTCAGTATCAAGGGAACTAGGAAATGGATTGATGTATTCATCTAATGGCTAGTAAAGTTTTGATGGACTTGAAAGAGCGTTTTGATAAAAGAAATCTTACACGAGTTTATCAGTTACATAGGAAAATCTACACAATGACACATGGGACCTCTATTATATCTGAGTACTTCTCTAAGTTGCATAATGTTTGGGATGAATACCTTTCATTAGTTCCACTGCCTGGGAGTGACAAGGCTTATGCTCTTATAGTGGGGGATTCTACTTTAGATATAATTAAAAATACATAGTGGGGAACTATGATAAATCAATTTTTCGTTTTTTTTTTCTGCCGAGATTCTCTCCCTTAGTGCGGCTATAACGACTCTTGTCTATAGGCTCGATATTGATTCGAGCTCGGTTTTGACTCGGGGGTCGGTATTGATTCGGGCTCAGCATTGGTCGGTCTTTGGCTCTCAATATCGATAACGTTGCTTCGCATTATGGTTCGATTTGGATTCGAGCTCGATAATGACTACGAGCTCGGTATTGATCGGCCCCTAAAACTCGAAGCTCGGTAACCCGACTTCAGATCTTATCCCGAAATTATGAAGACGCTATTCGACGCTCTTTGGTCCATTATGTTCCCGTCTCGACCGTGGGCTTAAATGAGACTTATGCACAGTCACTCATCCAGATTTTGATGACAGTTCTAAGTCCATCAGTGAATCAAGCCTACAATATGCTCATGCAAGATGAAAGACAACTAATGCAGTCAAATATGATAACACAGTGTGCTCAGCCATTACAAAATATGGATTTGAATGATCCTATAGCTCTTGCTGCTATGCATAACAACAGGTTTAAGAAACCAAACGGATTATACTGTGATTATTGTAATATGAAATGACACAAAAGGGAGAATTACTAAAAATTAGTTGGGTATCCACCCAATTTTAAGGCTAATGGGAAGAAAGGTTTTGAGAGGCCACAACAGTTTAGAACCAATAACAAAGGAAAGGTTTTGAGAGGCCACAACAGTTTGGAACCAATAATAAAGGACCTTCAGTCAATAGTGCCAATTACTTGGGGCACCCAGATGCATCAGGATCCAATATTCCTGCTCACCTATCTGCTCAGTACATGCCAGTGCCTACTTTCACTCCTGAACAGTATCAACATATCCTACAGCTGATCAACAAGCTAGTACCCTCACAAGAAGTAGTTGCTAATATGGCAGGTATATCTAATTGCTCTAATGTTAGTTTATCTTAAGGCACTGAATCCATTCTAGGGTGGTTGACATAGGGGCAACAAATCTGTCACAACCCAATTTTTTCCTCTGTTGGGTATCGTGATGGCACCTAGTCTTAGGGACTAGGTAAGCTCAACATTTACTGAATAACAACAATAATTAAATAACATCTAACAATTTTTGAAATGAAAATATCTATAAAATATACAATTCCCAAAACCGGTAGTACAAGTCATAAGCTCTACATAGTTTGTTACAATTATCTAAATACAACTGTTTGAAATAAAGTAAACAATGTAAATACAAATTAGAAGATGACTCTAAAGCCTGCGAACGCAGCAGCAGGTTTACTTTGAGTCTCTATAGAAACAGTCCGCACAACTAGCTAATGATCAACTGACTTTGAAATACCTGGATCTGTACAAAAATATGCAAAAGTGTAGTATGAGTACACCCTGGCGGTACCCAGCAAGTATCAAGACTAACCTCAGTGGAGTAGTAATGAGGAATAGCCAAGACACCTACTGGACTAAATAACCTGAACAAGTATAAGTATAGAACCAATAGAGTATGATATCTACATCAAGACTACGCGAAGTGGCAATTAATATGGTAATTGCAATAGGGAAGGAAAACAACAACTATCAGCGGGACACCATAATAATGACATAGAAGAATGAACGGAAACATAGCCTAAGTCCGATAATCACATATAAAGAAAGGACAAGTAACAACTCAACAATACGACAACTTTCACACCGGGTTTTAGTCAATAAACTCCACGAGGTACCGAACCTCATACTATTCACAACTCACGGGTTCCAATACCTGAACCCTAACACTTGGCATCATGTTCCCTCATTACACTTCATAATCGCACTGATGACACACATGCCAAATAGAGCCATTCTCACATAGAAGACAAGTAAACAAGGGTGTTCATCTATACTCAACAATATCAAGAAAACTTCTTAACCGATAAGAGTGCTCAACTACGTTTATGCTTGTCCAAGTGTCCTAACATAGTTCATGCCAGCTAGTAAGTACAGGAAAATAAATGGACATCACGTAGAATATTTTCACACAACTTTCCACACGATAAGGCTCACACAAGTAAGTGTACCACTACGTAAGTATAAACAACAAGAATGCCCCCAGGCCATCATAATTAATCACAAATCAATTCCTGACACAACCCACCTTGTCTCGCCATATGTGCAATAGTAAAATAACTGCCAGCCTTGTCTAGCCATACGTGCATAATAATGTTTCCACCTTGTCTCGCCACATGCGCAACCCACATATATATATCCCGCCTTGTCACGCCGCATGTGCAAATATCAATATTAGCAATAGCACGACAGAAATCTCATGCAACCCAATAACACTTGCACGAAAGAAACCTCGTGCATCACAATAACAACAACCGCACGGCAGGAACCTCGTTCATCACAACAACAAGTACAACAACAACAATGACAATAATACAAGGGTACGACAAATAAGTCAACTCAGAGATTCCAGAACTTAAAGAAACGGATGAACTAATTCACAAGGAGTAGCCACAATCGGGAATACTTGTCATAATAAGAACAACTCAACAAGAAAGGAAATACTATGTAACAACGGTCCACAATATACAGTTTGACAACGAGGGAGCTAACACAAGTCGAATAATTCCAAATAAGGACAAGTCAACTAAAATATAGGATATCTAACTTCTTTTAAGGTTGGGCAATTAGGAAAGAGATACAACAAATTCAGCTAAGAAGAAGCAGCAGAAAGATAACCAACATCTCAATTAAGGCTAAACAATTACAGAAGAGATAATTATAACTTCAAATAAATATAAGCAGTTAGGGGAAAGATAACATGATAATAGAAGAGATAACAATTTCATTTAAGGCACAGATGAATCAAATAAGCAACAAGAGTTGATCATGAAGCAATTAACTCTAATTAAAGCAGGTAGAGGTGAAACCAGTAATTAAGAAACGTATTCATAATAAAACAACTGCATATTCAGTAAATACAAGAACCTAAGGACCCAAAAATTCCAATTTTCACAAATAAGTCCGAGCACGTACTCGTCACCTTGCGTACACGGACTACAATTAGCATAGAAGACTCAAATCCTAAGGGGTAGTCCCCTACACGAAGTTAGGCAAGTCAAAGAAGACAGACCGATACTCAAAAATGAACTTCTCGGGTGAAATGGTCTCTGGACGGCTCAAATATAGCCAAATAACTTCAAAGCACAAATAAAACTCATAAGAAACTATTCAGGATCATAAAGCTTCAATCTTTATAAAAATCAAAAAGCAATTGGCCCAATGGTCGACCCCCGGCCCCACACCTCGGAACCCGACAAATTTTATAAAACCCGAACACCCATTCTGATACAAGTTTAACCATACTAAAATTATCAAATTCCAATACCAATTCGTCCCTCAAATCATGATTTTTCATTTTGAAAATTTTCTTCAAAAACCTCCATTTATTTCAACTCAAAACACAAATTAAATGATAAAAATAAAGATAAAATCATGGAATATAATAAATTCTAGGTAAAGAACACTTACCCAATCGATTTTCTTGAAAATCCCACAAACAATCGCTCAAAACGGAGCTCTAGAACTCCAAAAATGTTAAAAATGACTAACCCTCGGAATAGAGAACTTTATATTCTACCTAGGTATTTGTACATTGCGATCGCGAAACAAATAGTGCGATCGCGAAGAAGAAAAATAGCAACTGCCAAAATGAATTACGTGATCGCGTTAGGACCAGTGCGATCGCGAAGAGGGAAAAATATTGGGGCCAGGTACTGCACTACGCGACCGCGTGAGTGCGTATGCGATAACGAAAGGGGAAGGGGAAAATCACTAGCTGTTACAGCTGAGCTATGCGAACGCGGGCAATGAAGTGTGACCGCGGATAAGGCAGAAGCACACGTACGCGATCGCGAATAGGACTACGTGAATGCAAAGAAGGAATGGTCATCCCACCAAAAAGGCCTTCGCACGCGCGGCTTCCGCTACGCGATCGCATAGAAGGGGACACCAGATATCAGCACAGCTATACTAAACAATGAGAAAATGGCCCGTAGCCCATCCGAAACACACCTGAGGCCCCCGGGACCCCGTCTAAACACACCAACAAGTTCCATAACCTAACACAGACTCACTCGAGGTCTCAAATTATATCAAACAATGTCAAAACTATGAATCACACCATGAATCGAACTTATGAACTTTCAAATCTTCCAACTTCTAAAACTCGTGCTGAAACCTATCAAATCAACCCGGAATGACATCAAATATTGCAGGCAAGTCTCAAATGGCATAACGGAGTTGTTCCAACTCTTGGAATTGCATTCGGACCCCAATATCAAAAAGTCCACTTCTGGTCAAAATCTCCAAAAATTTGACTTTCGCCATTTCAAGCCTAAACCAGATACAAACCTCAAATTCATCGTTCGGACATGCTCCCAAGTCCAAAATCACCCAACGGAGCTAAACGAATCGACAAAACTCTATTCTGGAGCCGTCTTCACACAGTTCTGACTATGGTCAAAATCCTAAGGCTTAAGCATCCGTTTTAGGGACTAAGTGTCCCTAATCACTCCGAATCATTCGATAACTTAAGTTAACCACGCACGCAAGTCATTACACATAATACGAAGATGGTTAGGGCCATATGCCACCGAACAGGACTTAAATTCAAAAAACGATTGGCTGGGTCATTACAAAATCATATGATTTCTAGCTTGAATATGTTGCTAACTCCTGAACTAATTACACCTAATGCTAGCAAAGTTCATTTATCAAATGGTCATATGACCTCTGTTACACATGTTGGTTCGGTTTTACTATTTAATTATGAACTAACAAATGTCCCCTATGTTCCTCTTTTCAAATATAATCTTTTGTCTATCTCAAAACTGACCAAACAACTTCAATGTTGTGTGGGTTTTTATCCTGATTTCTGCATCTTCCAAGACTTTTGCACAGACAAGGTGAAGGGGATTGGTAAGGAGAAGGATGGTCTATACTTACTTCAACCTACCAAAAAGCTATCACCTGTCAATGCATATGTTCCCAGTACTTCAGTCCTCCCTATGTCTTCTCAACATTGCTTCGCTTCTACTCAATCTCATCAATTCTGAGTGTGGCTCCAGAGATTTGGTCATGCACCAGCTGTTGTTCTTCAGAAACTTCCTTTCTTACAAAGTCACTTGTTCAATAAAGAGTCTTTGTCTTGTACAATTTGTCCTTTGGCAAGATAAACTAGGTTTCCTTTTACTACTAGTACTTCTAAAATTCTCTCTTTTTGAGCTTGTACATATGGATGTGTGGGGTCCATATAGACAATGTACTTACAATGTTTATAGATATTTCCTTACTATTGATGATGACTATTATAGAATGACTTGGGTTTATTTGATGAGAATGAAAAATGATGTCATTGTTCTACTCAAAAATTTCTTTGCCTTGATTAAAACTTAGTTTTTTCCTCCTATCAAGACCATTAGATTAGACAATGTTCAATTCTCAATGTACCACTCTCTTTACTTCTCTTGGAATATCAAAGTTCATGTGTTCATACCCATCAACAGAATGAGGTAGCTGAGAGGAAACACAGACACTTGCTTGAGATGGCAAGGGCACTCAGGTTTCAAGTTTATACACCTCTAAAGTTTTGGGGTGAATGTATTCTTACTGTTGTGTTCCTGTTAAACAGGTTGCTTTCCTCAGTCTTTTCTAGCAAATCTCCTTATGAGGTTTTTCATGGTATGCCTCCTTCATTTCAACATCTCAAGGTGTTTGGTTGTTTATTCTATGCAACTAAACCCAACTTTACTGACAAATTCTCTTCCAAAGTAATCCCAACTGTG
Organism: Nicotiana tabacum; assembly: GCF_000715075.1. Lineage (NCBI taxonomy): Eukaryota > Viridiplantae > Streptophyta > Magnoliopsida > Solanales > Solanaceae > Nicotiana > Nicotiana tabacum. The sequence continues at coordinate 10,928,442 of NC_134097.1, read as the reverse complement.
CTTATGGGATATTCATGTCACTACCCAATTTCACCTATAGGTCGTGATGGCGCCCAACGTTACCGCTAGGTAAGCTAACTAATAAATTAAACATATATTTTCTCTTTTAATAAGTTTCCTAATAATTAAACCTTCCTTATTTGCTAGATTTAAGAAAATAAAAGGTTTAATTAATTAAAACCAGGTAATAGTTCAAAACCACAATTCTACTAGCGTGTGTGCCAAGACCTGGTGTCACAAGTGTATGAGCATCTAGTAGATTATACAAAACTCAACTATTGTCTGAACATGAAATAGACAGAATACAAATACAAAGGAGAGGCTCTAGGAGCTGTAGAACGGCTCAGAAAATAGCTCACCACTAAGCCTCGGGATATCTGGGATGCGCGCCGGTAGAACTGCCTGATGCACCTGTCTCAGATCTTGCACAAAAAGTGCAGCAAGTGTAGCATGAGTACGTAAACAACGTATACCCAGTAAGTATCAAGTCTAATATCAAAGAAGTAGCGTCGAGAGGTCGACTTCGACACTTACTATGTGTCAGCAATATTAAGATAGGAAAATTTAAATAAACACGATTTATGGGAATAATAATTTCCTTAACAAGCAGGAATAATTAATTCTTTCACAATTTAATAATTTCTAATAAGTCATTTATCTTCACAAGCTGTAATGATAATTTCAAGACACAGTGAAATTTGTTATTATTAAGCACGATTTATGCCGAGGTTGTATGGCCTGATTTAGAATAATGTGTACACTGCTGATGGACGTGCGACACGATCCATAGATGCATCTATCTATTGCCGAGGCGTTCAGACAACTCCACAAGAAGATAAGGATACTTTATAAGCATTTGACTTAAATATTATTGAGGTTTTATACAAAAATAATACAAAGTTCATTTACGATCTTCCACAATTTATCCAACAAATACTAATATAATTTAGGCATTTTTAAATTAACATGTATGATGCAAAATTTCCAAATAATTCATGAATTGGATCCTAAAACTACCCGGACAATAGCATAACAGTAGCTACGCACGGACTCTCATCACCTCGTACGTACGTAGCCCCCCTCAATTAGAAACAAATATTTATTTAAATCACATATGGGGTAAATCCGCACTTACAAGGCTAGACAAAAGACTTACCTCGTCTCAAAGTTAACTTTCTGGTCACAATTTCGCGTTAAAGCCTCAATTTGGTGCCGAAAATTCCGAAACTAGCCAAATGTTATATAATTTAATCAACATACTCAAAATTTCATAAATTATCTATTAGAGTAATTACCCAACCCAATTTGGTAAAATTTCTAAAATTCATCCCGGGCCCACATGCCCGGATTCTGAAAATATTCGGAGAAAATCATCACTCATAACCTCAAGAACTCAAATATGCAATTTTCATCCCATTCCATAACCATTTTCGTAGTTAAAAAAATATTTTTATAAAAACTTAGGTTTTTCATCTAAACCCTTAATTTCCACAATTTACACGTTATAATTTACCCACAATCTATGTATTTAACTCATAATAGGTAGCAATAACTTACCTCTAAGTGGCTAGGTGAATACCCCTCTCAAGAAGCTCCAAAATCGCCCAAGAATGGAGAAAATGGGCTTAAAACTGGCTAAGCCCCGTTTTAAAACATTCTGCCCAACAAGTTCTTCTCACCTGTGAAGGAAGAGTCGCATTTGCGGTACTGAACCTGTGGTGCAGCGTCCGCTTCTGCAGAATTCCTCAATCCCAACGAGAGCCGCTTCTGCGGTCCCGCTTTTGTGGCGAGTGTGCTGCTCCAGCGGCTTGGGCCGCTTCTGTGATGCCATCCTTCGCACATGCGCCTTCGCAGGTGTGGTCCCTGGCTCACTCCTGCGATCACTGGGCTTCCCTATGCTGGTCCGCTTCTGCGAGCTCGCACTTGCGGCTGGCCAAGTGCAGGTGCAATTACAGCAGAAGCTGGAAGCTTCAGCTGCTGCTCCTATGTCCAAACTTGGTCCGAGCCTCGTCCGATTAACATCCGAGGCCCCGCCTGAACATACCAACAAGTTTGAAATCATAAAATAGACTTGCTCGAACCCTCGGAATGCATAAAACAACATCAAAACTAAGAATCATACCCCAAACCAAATTGATTCAACTTAGAAGTTTCAAATTCTTCAAACTTACTTCGAACGCGCAGAAACATACTTAAACTACTCGGAATGACACCAAATTTTGTGAGCAAGTCTTAAATCACCATAAGGAACTATTCCCAGTCCTGGAATGCAGAACGTACCTCGATCACTCCAAAACCTACTCCAAACCACATTCGAAGAGCTTTAAACCTTCAAATAGTCAACTTTCAGTGTTAAGCGCTGAAACGCTTCCGGGTCATCCAAAATCCGATTCGAACATACGTCCAAGTCCAAAATTATCATATGAACCTATTGGGACCATCAAATCCCGATTCCGGATTCGTTTACTCAAAACGTTGACCGAAGTCAAACTTACCTTTTTAAAGCCAAACTAAGGAACCAAGTGTTCCAATTTCGCCTCGAACCCTTCAAATTCCTGAACTAACCATCCCCGCAAGTTATAAAATAGTAAAAGAATATATAGGGAGTCTTATTTAGGGCAACAAGGTTCTAGAAGGCAAAATGGCCGATTGGGTCGTTACAATTCAGACAATAAAAAAGGATACAAACTGTACAATATTGCCATTGGCTCCTTCTTTGTTAGTAGAGGTGTGTCCCTTATAGAGTCAGTGTTCCCTTTCATATTTCCTAAGTCCACCTTCCTTGAACCATCTACCTCATTTTTTACTTCTCATTTTTTACTTCTCCATCATTCACAGATGATTCCTTTCCAAATTCTCCAGTCCCTCAACCTCTTGAGAAAAGCATCACTAATTCCTTACCATCTCTGAACTCACATGTTCCTCAATCACCTACTACATCCTCTGAACTATCATCTACCTCTAGTTCCCACTCATATCCTGCACAACTACCACCTTTGATAAAGTCCACTAGGACATCCAAACCTCCCATATGGCTCACAGATTATGTCCACTCTTCTATCACCCCTACCCAATCTCTTCCTCCTTATCTTATTCTTCCCTTTTGTTCTTCCTATAAAGCATACATGACAACTCTTTCCTCTATCACTGAACCTGCATCTTTTGAGTAAGCTTCCAAGGATAGCAACTGGGTTCAGGCTTTGAAGCTTGAGATTGAGGATACAAACTGTACAATATTGCCATTGGCTCCTTATTTGTTAGTAGAGACGTGTCCTTTATAGAGTCAGTGTTCCCTTTCAAATTTCCTAAGTCCACCTTCCTTGAACCATCTACCTTATTTTTTACTGCTCCATCATTCATAGATGATTCCTTTCCAAACTGTCCAGTACCTCAACCTCCTGAGCAAAGCATCACTGATTCCTTACCATTTATGGACTCACCTGTTTCTCAATTACCTACCTCTCAACCTACATCCCCTGACCTATCATTTACCTCCAGTTCCCACTCATCTCATGTCCAACTAACACCTTTGAGAAAGTCCACTAGGATATCCAAACCTTCTATATGGCTCACAAATTATGTCCACTCTTCTGTCACCCCTTACCCAATCTCTTCCCCCTTATCTTATTCTTCCATTTGGTCTTCCTATCAAGCATATCTGATAGCTCTTTCCTCTATCACTGAACCTGCATTTTTCGAGTAAGCTTCCAAGGATAGCAACTGGATTCAGGCTATAAAGCTTGAGATTGAGTCCTTCACTGACAATCATACATGAGAAGTGGTTGATTTGCCTGCAGGTAAAACACCCATTGGATGTAAGTGGGTGTATAAGGTGAAGTATAAGGCAGATGGTAGTGTTGAAAGGTATAAGGCCAGATTGGTGGCCAAGGTTTTTACCCAATAGGAGGGTCTGGATTACCATGACATCTTCTCTCCTGTAGCGAAGATGGTGACTGTCAGATGTGTTGTGTCTTTGGCTGCTCAGTATAATTGGCCACTATACCAGATGGATGTCTACAATGCCTTCCTTCAAGGAGAGTTGTTTGAGTAAGTATACATGTCCTTGCCTCCGGGATTTGGTAGCCAGGGGGAGAATAAGGTTTGCAGGCTCCTTAAATCACTATATGGCCTCAAATAAGCAAGTAGGCAATGGAACGTGAAGCTTACCAGTGCTATTATCAACTCAGGTTTTACTCAAAGCAAGTTAGATTATTCCATGTTTACTAAAAGGCAAGATACACACATTTTCATAATATTGGTGTATGTTGATGATTTACTTATTACTAATAGTGACATCAAGCTGATAGAAGAGGCCAAGCACATCCTTAATAACAACTTCAAAATGAAAGACTTGGGTGAGTTGAAGTATTTCTAGGGAATAGAGTTTGCGAGGTCATCCAAAGGCATACTCATGAACCATAGAAGATATGATCTAGAGTTGATATCAGAATGTGGCTTAGGGGGAGGAAAACCAGCTATAATCCATTTGGATCAGAATCAGAAGCTCACTAGTTTGGAGTATGGCAAATTGTTTGAACTTGACAATGATAAAGAGATGGAAGATAGAAGACCTTATCAGAGATTGATGGGAAGACTGCTCTATCTGTCAATCACACGACCAGATATATCCTTCGTAGTCCAAACTTTGAGCCAATTTATGCATGCTCCAAAAGAGTCACACTATGAAGTTGCATTAAGGGTGGTTAAATATGTGAAAATCCAGCCAGGCCTAGGACCTCAAATAGCATCAAATCCCATTACCATGAATGTACCAAACACATAGAGATAGACTGTCATTTCAGCCGGAAAAAACTGCAGTAGGTGTTAATCAAGACAGAACATGTTGCCAGCAAAGAGCAAGTTGCAGACATTCTAACTAAGGCTTTGAGGAAACAACTGCACAATAAAATGTTATGCATGTTGGGGATGATTAATGTATTTCATCACCCTACTTGAGGATGAGTGTAGAAATATTAGTAGCTGTGACTGTTGTACTTGATGGATATAGTCACGACCAGAAATTTTTACCTTCGGGACCATGATGGGACTTAATATTTTACTTGCTAGGCAAGACAACATTAGAATAATTTAAACCATTTTTAACAATCCATTTAAATTAATTAATAAAAAAAATAAACAACTGAAAAAATGTCTGAATTAAAGTGAACAATCAAAAATAATAACGATGTCTAAATACCAACCCTAAACTGGAGTCACAAGTGCACGAGCTTCTAGAATAATACAAATAAGGGTCTGAATAAAAATAAAGTTGTTTGAAAGAAAGAACACAACTAAAATAAAGTAGAAGGGAACGTTAGAGCTGCGAACGCCGTGCAGTTATACCTCAAGTCTTCGATGATAATTGAATACTAGAAAAATCTACAGTACGCCGTTGGGACCAACTCCGAAATCTGCACAAGAAGTGCAGGGTGTAATATGAGTGCAACCGACCTCATGTACTCTGTAAGCGCCGAGCCTAACCTCGACGAAGTACTGACGAGGCTAAGGCAGGTCACTTACATTAACCTGTACGCAATAATAATAATAATAATAATAATAATAATAATAATAATAATAATAATAATAATAATAATAATAATAATAATAATAATAATAATAATAATAATAATAATAGGAATAGAAGTAAGACATGTAAATCATATCAATAATTAAAATTATTTCAGCAGTCACAACCAATTATTTCTTTTCTCATTCTGTTGCGGCGTGCAACCCGTTCCCCCAATATAATCCTTCAATTAAATTCCGTTGCGACGTGCAACCCGCTCCAACAATATAAACTTAAAAATCTAATCCGTTGCAGCATGCAACCCTATACCCCAATATATTCATTTTCATCTCCGTTGCGGCGTGCAACCCGCTCCAACAATATAATTTAACAACTCTTAAATGTAATAAACATACTCCAATAAATACCACATTCGATAAGAAATTATTAGGCAACAAAGCATACAATATTTATAAATTATTTAGGAAACAAGTAATGACAAGTAGCAATTAATTATGGAAATTAGGGAGAAAATAGGTAATTTAATATCTAATATACTAAATGTCAAGTAGGATTTCAGTCACATAAGTCAAATAGGCATGTAGCAATTATAGCATGAATTCAAGACTTAATATTTGGCGAGGAATATGAGAGAAACAATTAATATAATAATTAACTCATGATAAAGAAAATAATTTATGATTTCCAGATAAATATGCAAACAATCAATTTGACGACGTATAGGAACTCGTCACCTTTCCTATACATCGTTACACATGAAATTCACGTAACAAATAATTCAAGGGTTCTATTCCCTCAAGTCAAGGTTAACCACATCACTTGCCTTGTTCTGCAATTTCAAATGATCACTCGACCACAACTTTTCCTTTCGAATTATTCTCCAAACCAATCAAACCTAGCAAATTATTTACCAACAATTTAATTTGAGCTTTAGAAATTATTCACAATTCAAAAGAGACTTAATTTAAGTCATTTTTGGAAGAGTCAACTAAAAGCGAACGTGGGACCCACTTTTCTGAACCCGACGAAAAATTACGAAATCCGAACACCCATTCCGATATGAGTTTAACCATACAAAAATTATCGAATTCCGACATCGGATTGCCCTTCGAATCCTAAAATTATAGTTTATGATGTTTCTATAATTTTCCCCAAATTGCCATTTGAAAATGCTAATTGAATGATGAAAACAATGATATATTCATGTATATTAACCAAATCCGAGTTAGAATCACTTACACCGATAAATTCTTTGAAAATTTCACGAAAAATCGCTCCAAACCGAGCTTTGTAGGTCCAAAAATGAAACATGAGATGAAACCCTCGGTTATATGGTACCACATCTGATATCCCAATGTGCATACCTCACATTGTTTTGTGCGGTCCACACATCCCACGTTCTGCGGCCGCAATCCAAATTGTGCGGCCGCACTTCAGCAACTCAGCACTATTAGGTTTTATTAAATTGACCATGACGTTCTCTACAAATGTCCAGAAGATTAATGGTACAACTTTCTACAAACTACACTGAAAGGACTACAACTTTCGTTTTTGAATCATCTCCAAATTTCTTGTAGATTAAAAGATATAATCTTCCGAAGTCGTACCATCGAACCTGCAGAATATCCTTTCTGCGGCCGCGAGAGGAATTCTGCGGACCGCACTATTACCACTGACTCCGCACTTTGGGAGTTTGCAGCCGCACATCCGCACTCAAAAATGTGCCCTCCGCACTTCAACTGTTCCAGAACATCATCAGAATGCCGAAATGCCCAAACTCGTTCAAAACTCACCCAAGCCACTCGGGACCCCATTCAAATATACCAACTAGTCCCGTAACATAACACGGACCTATTCAAGGTCTCAAATCACGTCAAACAGCGCCGAAAGTACATTTCATACCTCGATTCAGACTTATGAGTTTATGAAATTTTCAATTCTATAACTCACGCCGAAACATGTCAATTAAATCCAGAATAATCTCAAATTTTGTAGGTAAGTACCAAATGATATAACAGAGCTATTCCAACTCTCAGAATCTGAATCTGAGTCCGATATCTATAGAGTCAAATTTACGGTCAAACTTTGGAAATCTTTAGCCTTTAGATTTCTAGTTTCCGTTAAATGACGATAATTTGAGCTAGGGACCTCCGAATTCGATTCCGGGCATACGCCGATGTCCTAAATCACGTTACGAACCTACCGAAAGTGTCAAAACACTGATTCGGGTCTGTTTTCTCAAAACATTGACCAAAGTCAACTCAGTTGAGTTTTAAATCTCTATTTCATATTTTAATCAATTTTTCACATAAAACTTTCCGGAAAAATTCACAGACTGCGCACACAAGTCGAGGAATACTAAAAGGTGATATTTGAGGTTTTTGAACACATAAATAATTATTAAATTTAAAGATGACCTATCGGTTCATCACATTTTCCATCTCTAAAACAATTGTTCATCCTCGAACGAAATTAGAAAAGTACCTCGGCTGGTTAAAAGGATCTTTGAAAACACCTTGGCACCCTGAAGCTGATCGAATAAGTCATCAATTCTTGGCAATGTATAGTTGTTCTTGATAGTAGTCTTGTTCAACTGCCGATAATCATTACACATTCGCATTGAACCATCTTTCTTCTTTACAAATAACACCGGTGCACCCCCAAGGCAATACGCTAGGTCTAATGAATCCCTGGTCAAGTAAGTCTTGTAACTGCTCCTTCAATTCCTTTAGCTCCGGCGGAGCCATACGGTATGGTGGAATAGAGATGGGTTGGGTACCCAGAACCAAATCAATATAGAAGTCAATATCTCTGTCGGGTGCCATCCTTGGCAAACTGCAGAAAATACATCTAGAAACTCACGGACCACTGGAACTGAATCCATAGAAGGAACTTCCGCGCTGGGATCATGAATATAGGCCAAATAAGCTAGACATCTCTTCTCGATCATACACCGAGATTTCTGTTGGTGGAATGGCCAGGAGTCACTTTTCACTCTATTCGAGGTAACCCCGGCATGGCTAAGGTCACCATTTTGGCGTGACAATCTAATATAGCATGATAGGGCGACATCCACTCCATACCCAATATGACATCAAAATCCACTGTATCAAGAAGTCGAAGATCCACTCTAGTCTCAAGACTCCCAATAGTAACTACACACGAATGATAGACATGATCTACCATAACAGAATCTCCCACCGGTGTGGACACACACATAGAAGCACTCAAAACATCACGAGGCATAACCAATTATGAAGCAAAGTAGGAGGACATATAGGAATAAGTAGATCCTGGATCAAATAGAATTGAAGCATCTCTATGGCAAACTAGGACAATACATGTGATCACGACATCAGATGACTCAGCCTCAAGCCTAGCTGGAAAAGCATAAAATCGGGGTTGGGCCCCACCAGTCTAAACTACATATCTAGGAAAGTCCATAACTGGCTGGACTCCACCTATAACTATCTAACCTGCACCTCTAGCAGTCTGACCTTCAATTCTAACAATCTGACCCCTGCCCCTAGCTGGTTTTACGGGCGGTGGAGAAACCGGTGCAGGTATGATGGCACGAGAACCATGCTGAGATTTGTTGCTCGACAACCTAGGGCAATACCTCCTGATGTGACCAATGTTCCCACACTCATAACACCCATCCTGCTGCCGTGGTTGCTGAAGCCGAAGCTGAAACTGACTCGAGTGGGCCAGATAACCGTTGTAGTGACTCTGGAGTGGTGGTGCACTGATAGGAGCTGAATGGGAATTAAATGTTGGCTACCTATAGTAAGGCATAGTAGGACCGTGACTCCCTGAAGCACCATGAGATGCCTGAAGTGCTGAATAAAATGGCCTGGGAGGATGACCCCTACCATAAGTACCCCTGCCTCCAGATGAGGCGCCTCTGAAATTACCGGAATGACGGGGACTCTTATCAGACACCGGCCCTCTCTCCTGAGCATGAGCTAACTCGATCCATCTAGAAATGTTCACGATTGTCTGGAAGGAAATATCACTCCTTGCCTTCTTGGCCATCTAAAGCCTGATAGTATAAGTAAGTCTATCGATGAATCTCCTCATTCTCTCTTTTTTACTAGGAAGCAAGACGATGGCATGATGAGCTAAGTCCACAAATCGGGTCTCATACTGGGTAGCAGTCATACTACCCTACTGGAGATGCTCAAACCGCTTGCGGTATTCCTCTATCAATGTAATAGGAATAAACTTCTCCAGGAATAGCTGTGAGAACTGGTCCCAAGTAAGTGCAGGTGACCTAGTTGGTCTGGTCAACATATAATCTCTCCACCACCTCTTGGCGAAACCCGTCATATGAAATACAGCAAAATCGACCGCGTTGCTTTCACCTATTCCCATATTCCACAACACCTCATGGAAGCGGTCAAGATAATCATATGGGTCCTCAGAAGGTGTACCACTGAAGTGAATTGTAAAGAGCTTAGTAAACTTATCCAATCTCAATAAGGACTCAAAAGACATGGCAGGCCTATCACTGACCTGTGCCGCAACAATTAGTTGAATTACCCCAACTGGTGAGACTGCTGGAGCCTGGTTCTGGGGAGCCATCTGCTCCGAAGTGGGAGTAGTGGGAGTTTGTGCTCCTCCCCCAGCCTGTGAGATGGCTGGTGCTACTAAAAATGTACCATTATGGGACACGCCCTCCATAAGGCTCACCAAATGGACTAGAGCGTCCTGAAGCACTGGAGCAGCTATGAATCCTTCTAGGACCTGAATTGGTCCAACAGGTACAGTCGAAGCTGGAACCTCCTATTTGAAATCCACTCGAGGCTCCACAACAGGTGTTGCTGCTCGAGCTTGAGGCTGAGCTCTGCCTCTGCCTCTACCTCGGTCTCGACCTCGACCTTTGCCCCTAGTCGCAGCTGTCACTGGGGGCTCTGGCTCCTGTCCTACTTTAGACACAGTGCATGTTCTCACCATTTGCGAGAGAATAAGAATAGATGAGTTCAATCATCAATGATAGAATAAAATTGCACAACACAGAAGAATATAAGTGAAATTGTTCCTAAATTCCATAGCCTCTGAAAAATAAGTACATACGTCTCCATACCGATCCTTGAGACTCTACTAAGCTTGCTCGTGATTCGTGAGACCTAAGTAACCTAGTGCTCTGATACCAACTTGTCAGGACCTGAAATTCCCACCTTCGGGAGTGTGCTGGCGCCTAACATTTCACTTGCTAGGCAAGCCAACATTAGAATAATTTATTTTTAACAATCCATTTTAATTAATTAATAAATAAACCAAACAACTGAAAACAAATATCTGAATTAAAGTGAACAATCCAAAATAATAACGTCGTCTAAATACCATCCCAGAACTGGAATCACAAGTGCACGAGCTTCTAGAATAATACAAACAAGGGTCAGAATAAAACTAAAGTTGCGTGAAAGAAAGCACAAAACTAAATTAAAGTAGAAGGAGACTTCAGAGCTGCGAACGCCGTGCATCTATACCTCGAGTCTCCACTGATAGCTAAATCCGAGCAAAATCTACAGTACTCTTCTATTACCAATGGCTGAATCTGCACAAGAAGTGCAAAGTGTAGTATGAGTACAACTGACCACATGTACTCTGTAAGTTTCGAGCCTAACCTCGACGACGTAGTGACGAGGCTAAGGCAAGTCACTTACATTAACCTGTACGCAATAATAATAATAAAGATAATAACACGAATAGAAGTAAAATATGTAAATCATATCAATAATTGAAATTATTTCAGCAGTCACAACCAATTATTTCTTTTCTCATTCTGTTGCGGCATGCAACCCGTTCCCCCAATATAATCCTTCAGTTAAATTCTATTGCAACGCGCAACTCGCTCCAACAATATAAACTTAAAATATAATCCGTTGCATCGTGCAACCCCGATCCCCCAATATATTCATCTTTATCTCCGTTGCGGCGTGTAACCTGCTCCAACAATATAATTTAACAACTCTTAAATGTAATAAAGAATACTACAATAAATACCACATTCGATAAGAAATTATTAGGCAACAAAGCATACAATATTTATAAATTATTTAGGAAACAAGTAATGACAAGTAGCAATTAATTATGGAAATTAGGGAGAAAATAGGTAATTTAATATCTAATATACTAAATGTCAAGTAGGATTTCAGTCACATAAGTCAAATAGGCATGTAGCAATTATAGCATGAATTCAAGACTTAATATTTGGCGAGGAATATGAGAGAAATAATTAATATAATAATTAACTCATGATAAAGAAAATAATTTATGATTTCCAGATAAATATGCAAACAATCAATTTGACGACGTATAGGAACTCGTCACCTTGCCTATACATCGTTACACATGAATTTCACGTAACAAATAATTCAAGGGTTTTATTCCCTCAAGTCAAGGTTAACCACATCACTTACCTTGTTCCGCAATTTCAAACGATCACTCGACCACAACTGTTCCTTTCGAATTATTCTCCAAACAAATCAAACCTAGCAAATTATTTACCAACAATTCAATTTGAGCTTTAGAAATTATTCACAATTCAAAAGAAACTTAATTTAAGTCATTTTCGGAAGAGTCAACCAAAAGTCAATGTGGGACTCACTTTACGAAACCCGACGAAAAATCACGAAATCCGAAAACCCATTCCGATATGAGTTCAACCATACAAAAATTATCGAATTCCGACATCGGATTGCCCTTCGAATCCTAAACTTATAGTTTATGAAGTTTCTATAATTTTTCCCAAATTTCCATCTCAAAATTATAATTGAACGGTGAAAACAATTATATAATCATGTATATTAACCAAATCCGAGTTAGAATCACTTACCCAGATGAATTTCTCGAAAAACCCACGAACAATCGCCACAAACCGAGCTCTCTAGGTCCAAAAATGAAAAAAACGATGAAACCCTCATTTATATGGTACCACATCCGATCTCCCTATGTGCTGACCGCACAGTTTTTTGTGCGGTCCGCACATCCCATATTTTACGGCCACACTTCAGCAGTTCTGTACTACCAGGCTTCAGTAAATTGACCATAACTTTCTCTATAAATGTCCAAATGATTAATGCAATACCTTTCTAGAAATTAGACTCAAAGGGATACAATATTTGTTTTTCAATAATATCCAAATTCCTTGTAAATTATAAGATATAAGCTTCCGAAGTCGGACCATCAAACCTGCAAAATCTCCTTTCTGCGACCGCAAGAGGAATTCTGCGGACCGCACATTTTCAACTGCGGTCCGGACAATTACCATTGCCTCCGCACTTTGGGAGTTTGCAGCCGCACATCCGCACTCAAAAATGTGCCCTCCGCACTTAACTGTTCCAAAACATTATCAGAGTGTCGATATGCCCAAACTCGTTCAAAACTTATCCCGAAACTCACCCAAGCCACTCGGGACCGCGTTCAAATATACCAACCAGTCCCGTAACATAACGCAGACCTACTCGAGGTCTCAAATAATTAATCAATTTTTCACATACAACTTTCTGGAAATATTTGCGGACTGCGCACGCAAGTCGAGGAATACTGAAAGGTGCTATTTGAGATTTTAGAATACATAAATAATTATTTAATTTAAAGATGACCTATCGGGTGTCACTGCCCAAAAACCAACCGTCGTGATGGCGCCTATCTTGGTACTAGGAAAGCCACTACTCAACTATCTTAACACAGTAAAAGCTTTAAAATTTTAAACGGAAGCAATTAATATTTAAGAAAACCTTTTAGGAACATAAATAAACCCGCTACATAATACAATCTATCCCAAAACAGGGGAGTCATCGAGTACATGTACATCTATACCGGGAATGGTCTAATATAATGTCTAAGGAATAAGAACTTAAATGCGATAAAGATAATGAAGGAGAGCCAAGACCTGCGAACGCCATGCAACTACCTCGATAGTCTCCGGGATCAGCTGCTCAAATACCAATACTCGCTATGATCGGGAACACATGGAGTTGCACACCTGAGTACAACTAACTCAGTAAGTAACAATAATAAATAAGGAACTTAAAGATAGTGACGAGCTATGCAGTTATAGTTCATTTTCAGTAATCTCAACAAGAAATTATCCTGCTTTAAAGTTTGGCAGTTTAAGTCAAATCAATTTATAAATGCCAAGTTCGAGTAAAATCCTGATATAATATCCCTCAGAAGTTTCAAAACAATGACATATAACAACTATACGCAACAACAATGGAAGCGAATACCGCCTCTCAGGGCAACAATCACTCAATCATTCTCAATAGCTCATCACTCGGCTCTCAGCCCTCAACACTCACACTCAATAGGTACCTGCGGTCACTAGGGTTGTACAGACTCCGTAGGGGCTCTTTCAGCCCAAGCGCTATATCATTGCGGCGTGCAGCCCGATCCCATATAAATAGCCATAAGGCTCGTTACGGCGTGCAACCCGATCCATATATATATACAACCTTGAGGCTCATTGCGGCGTGCAACCCGATCCATATACATACATACAGCTCACAACTTGGCTCTCAGGCCCTAACTCAGTCACCAACCTCTCTAGTCTCTCTAGCTCTAAGAAATCATAAAAATCATCCCAAACAAAGATAATATAATGTATTATCAAGAAACAAGAAGAGATTGAGATATGATATACAAGTAAACCATGACTGAGTACAAAACATCAATTAGCAATTAATTCAACGAGTACACGACCTCTGCGGGTCTTAAAAGTGTAGTCACATAGCCTAAGCATGACTCCTAACATGATTTGCAGTCAAATTTCTATAACACAGGGAGAGCATATAGCTAACAAGTTATTCAACTTTACAGTTCCACGGAATAGACCAAGTCATAATTCCTACGGTGCACGCCCACACGCTTGGCACCTAGCATGTGCGTCACCACCAAACAATCATATAACAACAAAATCCGGCATTTCATACCCTCAGGGCTAGATTTAAAATTGTTGCTTACCTCAATCCGAGCCAAAATTCTACTCCAAAATGCCCTTGCCTCGCAAATTGGCCTCCTAACGCCCTGAATCTAGCCACAAGCAATACACCACAATCAATACGGCTAAAGGAATTAATTCCATAAGAAAAATACGAATTATAAGCCAAAATCTGAAATTGGCTCAAAACCGATCCCTGGGCCCACGTCTCGAAATCCGACAAAGGTTACAAAACCAGAAAGCCCATCCACTCACGAGTCTAACCATGCCAAATTTATCAAAATCCGACATCAAATGGCCATTCAATTCCCCAAAATTAACTCTCCAAATCCCTAGCCTCAAACCCCCAAATTTCACCTCAAACACTTACCAACTAGGTGCAAAATTAGTGGAGAAATGGAATCATTGAATAAAAATGGACACAAGGATCATACCTCAAGAATTCCCCTTGAAAAGCTCTCACAAAACCTCTAAAATCCAAGCTCAAAATGTTAGAAATGGTGAAAAATCTCAAAACCTCGTATTTATATGTTCTGCCCAGGTCTTCCGCACCTGCGGCCCAAATCCCGCTTATGAGGTCCCGCTTTTGCGGTTGAAAGTCTGCTTCTGCGGAAATTACTAACTTCTCCAGCTACCGCACCAGTGCACTCCTTTCCTCTTCTGCGGAAGCTCTTAATGCTCAACAGGTCCGCATCTGCGGCCTCGCAGGTGCGGAAAGAACCTCGCACCGGCGGCCACTGCCAAGCCTCCTCTTTTTCGCTTCTGCGGGCTCTTTCCTGCTTCTGCGGGCTCGCACCTGCAGTTCCCACTCCGCAGGTGCGATTACTATAGCAACAACAAAACTTCAGCTGCTTCCTCAACTTACTGCCAAGTCTGTTAATCACCCGAATTCAACCCGAGGCCCTCGGGACCTCAACCAAACATACCAACAAGTCTTATAACCCAGTATGAACCATAAAATAACCTCAAACAATGTCAAAAACACGAATTCCACACAGATTCAAGCCTAATGAACTTTGAAATTTCCAAATTCTACAAACGACGTCGAAACCTATCAAATCACGTCCGATTGACCTCAAATTTCGCACACAAGTCATAAATGACACCACGAACCTACACCAACTTCCGAAAATCCAATCCGACCCCGATATAAAGTCCACTTCCGGTCAAACTTTCCAAAGTTCCAACTTTCGCCATTTCAAGCCTAATTCTACTCCCGACCTCCAAATTACAATCCGGGCATGTTCCTCAGTCCAGAATAACCCAACGGAGCTAACGGAACCATGAAAATTCAAATGCGAGGTCGTTTACACATAAGTCAACATCCGGTCGACTTTTCAACTTAAGCTTTCAATTAAGAGACTAAGTGTCTCAATTCACTCTGAATTCTCTCTAGACCCAAACCAACTAACCCGATAAGTCATAAAATAATAGTGAAGCACAAAAATGAGCAGAAAAGGGGAACAAGGCTACAACTCTCGAAACAACCGGTCGGGTCGTTACATCCTCCCCATTTTAAACAAACGTTCGTCCTCGAACGGGTCTAGAAACATACCTGGAGTCTCAAATAGGCGTATATATCTGCTTTGCATCTCCCGCTCGGTCTCCCAAGTAGCCTCCTCAATGGGCTGACCTCTCCACCGCACCTTCATTGAAGCTATATCCTTTGACCTCAACTTTCAAACCCATCGACCCAGAATAGCCACCGGCTCCACATCATAAGTCAAATCACCATCCAACTGAACTGTGCCGAAATCCAAAACATGAGACAGGTCTCCAACATACTTTCAGAGCATATAAACATGATTTACTGGATGCACACTTTACAAGCTAGGTGTCAAGGCAAGCTTGTAAGCCACTTCCCCAATCCTCTGAAGTACCTCAAATGGCCCAATGAATCGAGGGCTCAACTTGCCCTTCTTCCCAAACCGCATAACACCCTTCATGAGTGAAACCTTCAGCAGAACCTTCTCCCCAACAATGTAAGACACATCACGGACCTTCCTGTCGGCATAGCTCTTCTGTCTAGATTGCACTGTATGAAGCCACTCCTGAATCAATTTAACCTTGTCCAATGCATCCTGAACTAAGTCTGTTCCCAACAGCCTAGGCTCACCGGGCTCAAACTAACCCACTGAAGATCTACATCGCCTCCCATACAAAGCCTCATACAGGTCCATCTGGATGCTCGACTGATAACTTTTATTGTAAGCAAACTCCGGGAGTGGCAGAAACTGGTCCCATGAACCCCCAAAATCAATGACATACGCATGTAGCATATCCTCCAATATATGAATAGTGTGCTCGGACTCCCCGTCCTTATAAGGGTGAAATGATGTACTCAACTCCACCTGAGTGCCCAACTCTTGCTACACGGCTCTCTAAACCTGCGATGTAAACTGCGTGCCTCTATCTGAAATGATAGAAACTGGCACACCGTGAAGGAGGACACTCTCGGATGTAAATCTCAGCCAGCCGCTCTGAAGAATAAGTGGTGCCCACTGGAATGAAGTGCGCGGACTTGGTCAGCCAATCCACAATCACCCAAATAGCATCAAACTTCCTCGAAGTCCGTGAGAACCCAACTACGAAATCTATGGTGATCCGCTCCCACTTTTATTCTGGAATATCTATCATCTGAAGCAAGCCACCCGGTCTCTGATGCTTATATTTTATCTGTTGATAGTTAAGGCATCAAGCTACAAACCCCAGTATGTCCTTCTTCATCCTCCTCCACCAATAGTGTTGCCTCAAGTCCTGATACATTTTCGTGGCACCCGGATGAATGGAATACCGTGAACTGTGGGCCTCCTCAAGAATCAACTCATGTAGCCCATCCACATTGGGCACACAAATTCGACCCTACATCCTCAATACCCCATCATCCCCAATAGTCACATCTCTGGCATCACCGTGCTGAACCATGTCCTTGAGCATATGTAAATGAGGATCATTATACTGGCGCTCTCTGATGTGATCAAATAAGGACGACCGAGAAACCACACAAGCAAGAACCCGGCTGGGCTCTGAAATCTCCAATCTCACGAACCGGTTGGCCAAAACCTGAACATCAACTGTAAGAGGTCTCTCTCCAACGGGAAGAAAAGCAAGACTACCCACACTCAAGACATCAGCCACAACATTGGCCTTCCCCGGATGATACAGAATAGTGATGTCATAGTCCTTTAGCAGCTCCAACCATCTCCGTTGCCTTAGATTGAGATCCTTCTGTTTGAAAAAATGCTGGAGGCTCTGATGATCTGTAAATACCTCACAAGACACACCGTAGAGGTAATGCATCTAAATCTTCAATCCATGAACGATGGCAACTAACTCCAAGTCATGAACATGGTAGTTCATCTCACGAGGCTTCAACTGGCGCGAAGCATAAGCAATCACTCTACCCTCTTGAATTAACACACACCCAATGCCGATACGAGAAGCATCACAATACTCTGTATAAGAGCCCAAACTGACGGCAAAACTAGAACTGGAGCTGTGGTCAAGGAAGTCTTGAGCTTCTGAAAGCTCTCCTCACACTCATCCGACCATCGGAAAGGAGCACCCTTTTGGGTCAATTTGGTCAAGGGCGATGTAATAGACGATAAATCCTCCACGAAGCGACGATAATAACCGGACAAGCCAAGAAAGCTCCTAATCTTCGTAGCTGAGGACGATCTAGGCCAACTCTTAACCGCCTCTATCTTCTTCGGATCCACCTGAATACCCTCACTAGAAACCACGTGCCCCAAGAATGCCACTGAGCTGAGCCAAAACTCATACTTGGAGAACTTGGCATAAATCTTCTCCTCTCTCAACCACTGCAACACAACCCTCAAATACTGGGCGTTCTCCTCATGACTACAAGAGTACACCAGGATATCGTCAATGAACACAATAACAAACGAGTCGAGATAAGGCTAAAATACATTGTTCATCAGATGCATGAACACTGCTGGGGCGTTGGTCAGCCCAAAGAACATCACAAGGAACTCATAATGACCATAACAAGTCATGAAAGTTGTCTGAAGAATATCCGAGTCTCGAATCTTCAACCGGTGATACCTAGACCTCAAATCAATCTTGGAGAACACCATCGCTCCTTGAAGCTGGTAAAATAGGTCATCAATGCGCGAGAAAGGATACTTGTTCTTGATTGTGACTTTGTTCAATTGCCTATAATTAATGCACATTCTCATAGTACCATCCTTCTTCTTCACAAAAAGAACAGTTGCACCCTAAGGTGACACACTAGGCCTAATAAATCCCTTATCAAGGAGTTCCTAATGTTGCTCCTTCAACTCCGTCAACTCAGCTAGTGCCATACGGTACGAAGGAATAGAAATAGGCTGAGTACCCATCACCAATTCAATACCAAAGTCAATATCACTGTCAGGTGGCATGCCCTGTAGGTCTGCAGGAAACACATCCGGGAAATCTCGCACGACCTGAACAAAATCAATAGTAGGGGACTCTGCACTAACATCCCTCACAAAGGCCAAATAGGATAGACAACCCTTCTCAACCATTCACTGAACCTTTAAGTATGAAATCACTCTACTGGGAACATAGTCTAGAAAACCTCTCCACTCAATCTGTGGCAACCCCGACATTGCCAATGTGACGATCTTAGTGTGGCAACCCAGAACAACATGACATGGGGACAACCACTCCACACCCAAGATAACATCAAAATCAACCATACTAAGTAACAAGAGGTCAACTCTTGTCTCCAATCCCCCAATTGTCACTACACATGATCGGTATACCCAATCCACAACAATAGCATCTCCTACCAGCATAGATACATGAACAGGCATAACTAAAGAATCACGAGGCATATCCAAATAATGAGCAAAGTACGATGACATGTATGAATAAGTGGAACCAGGGTCAAATAATACTGAAGCATCCCCATGGCACACTGAAACAATAACTGTGATCACTGCATCGAAAAAAATGGCATGTGGTCTGGTAGGTAGAGCATAGAATGGGCATGACCTCCACCTGATCGGCCTCCCTCTCTAGGGTGACTTCTAGCTGACTGGGCCCCACCCCGAGCTAGTTGAGCGGGTGGTGAAGTAACTGGTGCTGAAGCCATAGTCTGACTCCTCTATTGGGCCGGACCTCCCATAAGGCGGGGACAATATCTCCTGATATGGACAAACTCTCCACACTCATAGCAACTCCCTAGTGAGGGTGGTGGGGACCAGAGGGAGCCCCAAGCACCAGGATAACTGGTAGAAGGACCTGGCATAGACGAACTTTGACCCGATGGAGCACGGGACGAACTATGAGCTAGAAGGTCACTAATAGATGAGTGATCCTGCTAATAACTATGTGAACCATGGCCAGATGATGCACCACGGTGAACTGGGCGAGCCGTCTGAGCATGCCTATAAGGACGACCCCTTCCATGGTATAACTGACCTCCATAAGGAGCACCGCCGAATCCACCCTGTCCTCGAGGCCTCTTCGCCTCCCTCTTAATCTGCTCCTGGCTATAGAGCATCTCTATCTGACGAGCAATGTCGACAACCTCATTGAAAGTTGCACCGGACACCCTTTCTCTAGTCATAAGCAATTGTAGCTAAAATGTAAGGCCATTAATGAACCTTTTGATCCTTTCCCTATCGGTGGGAACCACCCAGACTGTATGACATGCTAACTCAGAAAACCTTATCTCGCACTACGTACAGACATATCACCCTGATGAAGCTCCTCGAACTGCCTGCACATCTCTTCTCTGCGGGACTGAGGCACAAACTTCTCCAGAAACAGGACGGAGAACTCCTGGCATGTAAGGGGTGCTGCGCTGACCGACCTATACCTCTCATAAGCCTCCCACCAACTGAAGGCATCCCCAGAGAACTGAAAAATAGTTAACAAGACCCCACTGGTCTCTAGAATACTTGATGTATGGAGAATCCTCTAACACTTGTCCAAGAAATCCTGGGCATCCTCCACCTCTATACCACTGAAAGATGCAGGCTGGAGTCTCCCAAACCTCTCCAATCTCCACTGCTCATCATCAGACATAATAGGAACCACATGGGCCTGATCAGTTGCAACCGGCTAGGCTGGTAGTGCTATCGATATCTGAAGTCCCTGTATATCTGGAGTATGGGAAACAGGGGTATGAGTACCTCCCCCGGCCTAAGAAATGGCAGGTGCGGCCTGAGCCGAAACCACATGAACAAGATTAGCGCAAACTGTAAGAATCTGAGCTAAGGTCTCCTGAAGGCCTGGAATCACAATGGGCACATGTGGTGCCTCAGCTGGTCCCATAGGCTCATCCACAACTGGAACCTACTCCTGAAGTGGGGCAACTGGTGTATCTGCAGATGATGCCCTAGCTGTTGTGCGAGCTGTACCTCTGCCCCTACCGCGACCTCGGCCTCTTGCAGTCCTGACTGGTGGTACTGGTGGATATCCACCATGCCCAGTAGTACGTGTCCTCACCATCTGTGAGAGAATAGAACAACAGAAGTTTTGTTGCCAGAATCAATAGATTCGCACGACAAGAATTCAAGAATGTGAAGTTTCCTAAGGGTTCGGCATCCTCTCGAAGATAAGTACAGACGTCTCCGTACCGATCCACAATACCATAATAAACTTGGTCATGACTCGTGACCTAGGCTCTGATACTAACTTATCACGACCCAAAAACCTACTGTCGTGATGGCGCCTATCGTGGTACTAGGCAAGCCACTACTCAACTATCTTAACACAGTAAAAGCTTTAAAATTTTAGACATAAGCAATTAATATTTAAGAAAACCTTTTAGGAACAGAAATAAACCCGTTACATAATACAATCTCTCCCAAAATCAGGGTGTCATAGAGTACAAGAGCATCTATACTAGGAACAGTCTAATATAATGTCTAAGGAATAAAAACTGAAATGAAATAAAGATAGTAAAGGAGAGCCAAGGCCTGCGAATGCCATGCAGCTATCTCGATAGTCTCCGGGATCAGCTGCTCAAATATCAACACCCACTATGACCGGGAACTCCTAGATCTGCAAACGAAGTGCAGGGTGTAGCGTGAGTACAACTAACTCAGTAAGTAACAATAATAAATAAGAAACTGAAACATAGTGACAAGCTATACACTTATAGTTCATTTTCAGTAATCTCAACAAGAAAGTAGACCTGCTTCAGCCCAAGCGCTATATCGTTGCGGCATGCAGCACGATCCCATATAAATATCCATAAGGCTCATTGCGGCATGCAACCCGATCCATATATATATGCATCCTTGATGCTCGTTGCGGCGTGAAACCCGATCCATATATACCACCCTAAGGCTCGGTGCGGTGTGCAACCCGATCCATTTACATACATATAGCTCACAACTCAACACTTAGGCCCTAACTCAGTCAACAACCTCTTTAGTCTCTCGGGCTCTCAGAAATCATAAAAATCAGCCCAAACAAAGATAATATAATGTATCAGCAAGAAAGAAAAAGAGACTGAGATATGATATATAAGTAAACCATGACTGAGTACAAAACATCAATTAGCAATTAATATAGCAGGTGCGATTACTACAGTAGCAACAAAACTTTAGCTGCTTCCTCAACTTACTTCCAAGTCCGTTAACCATCTGAATTCAACCCGAGGCCCCCGGGATCTGAACCAAACATACCAACGAGTCTTATAGCCCAATACGAACTTAGTCAAACCCTCAAATCACCTCAAACAACATAAAAACATGAATTCCACACGGATTCAAGCCTAATGAACTTTGAAATTTCCAAATTGAACAAACGGCGCTGAAACTTATCAAATCAAGTCCGATTGAGCTAAAAGTTTGCACACAAGTCATAAATGACACCACGAACCTACTCTAACTTCCGAAAATCCAATCTGACCTCGATATCAAAAAGTACACTCCCTGTCAAACTTTCCAAAATTATAACTTTTGCCATTTCAAGCCTAATTCTACTCCCGATCTCTAAATTACAATTTGGGCACGCTCCTAAGTCAAGAATCATCCAACAGAGCTAACGGAACCATCAAAATTCCAATGCAAGGTCATTTACAGATAAGTCGATATCCGGTAGACTTTTCCAACTTAAGCTTTCAATTAAGAGACTAAGTGTCTCAATTTACTCTGAATTCTCTCCGAAATCAAACCAACTAACCCGATAAGTCATAAAACAACAGTGAAGAACAAAAATGAGCAGAAAAGGGGAACGAGACTACAATTCTCGAAATGACCGGTCGGGTCGTTACGTCGGGTCATCATAGAGTAGTACTTAGTTAGTTGCATAATTCGTTAGCTAAGGAATATGTTAGAAGATAGTTAAGTTAGCTAGTTAGTGAGTTGTATAAATAGGCATGTACATACACATTGTAATTAAGATTGAAGAAATGGAATTGAGATTTTCTCTCTCCTCTCTGTAACCGACTCAAGCTCTCACTCTCTAACCCAGATCCATTTCCCCTTTTAACATTACACTGATAGTATAAAATTACTCACATTACCAATGACTCCATGTACATAATTGTATATAAGTGAAATGCTTCTCTAGTGAGTTAATGTATTTCATTCTTCTACCTCTTCTAATTCTTTTCTTATTCCACACAATTTTCCAATCCTAACTACACAATTCCATAGCAACAAAAACTTGGATAAAAGCTGGTTATTATCAGGCTAATGATATAACTTGTCGGATTTTGTGAGTTTTGTCGGATTTCGAGGTGCGGGCCCGGGTTTGACATTTGGATTGATTTGGGATTTTGATTAGAGATTTGACCTTTCTTGATTGAGTTTGTTTTCTTTGGCATTATTTGATGTATTTGAGTTGTTTTTGGCTAGTTTCGAGCAATTTGGAGGTCGGTATGCGCGAGATGGCATTTGTAGAGTATTGTTTGGCTTGCTAGGTATTGGATTTGGCTTGTTCATAGTAAGTAATAGTTCTAAACTTAGTACAGAGGGTATCAAAATTCTGAATTACGTGTTATGTGATTGATGTTTAGGTGACGCATATGCTAGGTGACGGGCGTGTGGGCGTGCACCATGTAAATTATGATTTAGTCGATTCCATGGAACTTGTAGATATCTTATATGATCATTTTTATTGTACTCTAAATGTTATAGCACTTGATCTAGAATTTATGCTAGAAATAATGATTAGTATATATGCTCTATTGGGACCCACAGTGGTCGTTCCTTGCTATTGAGTTATTTGTTTAGTTGCAGTTATGTACTCAGTTGTATTTAATATTACATATCATATCTGAATCTCTGTTATTATATATTGTCGCATCTCATATCATTGACTTAGGCTGCTTAGCGTGAGTATTGTGAGCTCGAGAGACTGAAGAGATTGATGACTGAGAGAGGCCGAGGGCCTGATTGTGAAGATATTGATACTATAGCACGTGCGTTGTCTATGCGGATCCAGATATTGATACTATAGCATGTGAGTTATCCATGCAGATTATAGCGCTTGGGCTGAAGGTGTCCCTCCGGAGTCTTCACTCCCCAATGAGCGCAGTTGCTAGCAGTTATTATGTTTGGACTGGATCTGCCATGTTCAGTACTGAGTGACTGAGTGTGTCTAGTGATTGAGCATGGTGAGTGTAAAGTATGTGGCAATGAGATTAAGTACTCTGAGAGTGTGAGTACATGATTTCATCAATGAGAGGCATTGCATTTGACATGCGTACTTGAGATAAATGCATAGAGATGCATTTCCTTCTGCTACCCTATTTTGGTGGCATTCATGATTTCACCCGTATATTGACATGTAAGCATAAAGATGTATTTCCCTCATGATATTTGGGAATGAAACATCTTGTTTATTGTTAAAAGGTTTTTGGGAAAATTACAGTTTTCAAACTAACTTGTACGTTTTTGGTGTTTTCGGTGAAAGATTTGGAATTGACTATTATACTTGAAAAGCATGCCTATTTTTCCGTAACTGTGAGCGAGTTGAGCATCTTATCTCTGAGTTATTACCATCTTTATTATATTGTTATGAACTGTTGTTGGTTATTGGAATTGGACTCTGACTGTTGTTCCAGCTCGTGACTACTTTCAACCTAAGGATAGGTTTGTTACTTATTGAGTACATGGGGTTGGTTGTACTCATACTATACTTTTGCACCTTGCGTGCAGATATTGGATGTTGCTGTTGTTGCGTACGATGGGAGCTGGATCTGAAAATGTACCTGCGTTCCAGTCATAACTTCCTCATGATCTTGGTAGCTTTAGTATTTCATATCTGTTCATGTATATTTCAAACAAATGGTGTAATTTATTTCAAACCAGATTTGTAAAGTCTATTTCTTAGAAGCTCATGATTTGTACTACAGTCCTTGAGGAGTTGTATAAAAATTTAGTTATCTCATCTTTGACTCACATCGTTATTATTATATTGTTAATTGGCTTACCTAGCGGGTTGGGTTAGGGACCATCACGACTGTTGGTTTTTGGTCCGTGACAAGTTGGTATCAGATCTCTAGAGGGTTCAACGTGATGAGAAGAGTTTTCTTGGATGTGAAAAGGACTATTGGGTTCTTGGTTTCTTTCTTGATGTGACGTATAGTCTCGAGTTATGAGTGTGTTGAAAGATTATTCATGTTGTTTAATTGTGGAACGAATTAGATTCTCATGTATTTTTGATGAGTTCAGACTCAGGAAGATTAAGTGATTGCATATTAGTTGTGACAGTGAAATGGTATAAAGAGATGTCAGTTTGAGGCTAAGCAGGTGGGTTATAACCTGCGAGGTAATCTACGGATGTATGATTTTTATGATATTGTATGGAGGCTTTCTTTTCTACAAGTGGGTTATATTTGTGTGATCTGAGTTTGAATCGGTTGTAATAGTTGACTTGATCATCACAATAGGGAATGCGAGGTTTGTAGATGATTTGAAGTATTAGATGGTTTGTGTTACATGAGCTTATAGAGTATTGAGTTGAATTTCAGTGTGGGATCATGTCAGTAATAGAGTATGGGCATTATGAGTTATCGAGTGCTTTGTCCTATGGCTTTGAGTCGAGTGGGGGAGTTTTCTATCGATGAGTTGATTGCACAGTTATGTGTTGTATTGGTTTCGGCTTGAGGTAAATTTGTGAATCAGTTATGACTTGCAGAGGTTGGGATCGAGGATGACTCGAGTAAGGGAGTTTCTGAATATAGGTTGTATTACACTCTATGGGTACATGGGAATCATGGAATGATTGAGTGGTTATTCGTGAAGGATGTAGTGTGCAAGAAGTAGGAATTTGCTTGGTTGTGTTAAGGTGGGGATTACTTTTTTGGGCGTCATCGTGCTAATGGGGAACTTGTCATTTGGCCCATTTGGGCGGTGCAATTGATATGTGAGCAAAGAAGATGACTCTCGAGAAGATTCTAATGGGTTCAAGATTTATATGTAGCAATTGAGGGTTTTTCGGAATTGTATATGGATAGAACCTGAGATTTACATTGGATGGTGCATGGACTCGCTATATTTCTATATCATTATGGATTATACATTTCAGTATCAGGAAGGTGAAAGAAATCACTTTAGACTCACAGAAGGTCTCTTCAGAGTGGGTGACTCGGTTGTGGTACTTTTGGGGTGCTTGATGGGGAATACAATGGCTTATGGGCCTTAAGGCGGTGTGATTTTATTCTAGGATCTCGTGGGGTGATTTTAAATTAAGAATCGTGGTGTTCTAGCAAAGAGAAATGTCGCCTTGAGGGTAATTTGAAAGGAACTCATAAAAATAGGATAGTTTGATATTAGGTTGGATTAGCATGGTAATGGGTATGATCAGTTATTCGGGTACTTATGATGTGGTGAGTCTCTACAGGTGTTTCATGGCAATGCTTTTGGGTTTTGGCTACCTGCGTGGCTTGGTGGAGTTAGAGAGATTCAGTTCTGATGGTTTGGTTATGTGCAAATGGGTTCGAAGAGTTCTCGATGGTTTCTACCACGGTTCGAGGTGTATGTTTTCTACTCGCGTGAGGAACGTGTTGCGTATTATGATTTTCTCTTGGATGAGATCAAATGGAAGGTTCCTGGCCAATTAAGTATGTAGTCTGCTTGTGACTCAGAATTGATTATGAGATTTTTGTACTTTTTCTATGATGGCACGATAGATGTGGTGTGTTGTGTGAGATTGAGATTTGCATGTGCAAGGTCACAGGTCAGTTTTGAAGGGAAGGACATAAATTCTTAGACAACATGGATGGTTTCCATTGTTTAGATGAATGCTATAACTATTTGGTATTGCCTGAGAAGGGTGCACATCTCAGAAGGCGCACTAAGTTTTGATTTACGAATGCTTTATTGGTATAGCGGTACTCGCATGGTTGATAGACCGCTGATATTCAGATTCTTCTATGTGGCATGGAAAAATTATCGAAGTATTCCTCGTGTGATTATCGTGTATTGGAGATGTGTTAAACATTCAGCAGTGGAGTTGGGATCAGATATGGCGATTCATGTGTTCTATGGATTTGGAGACCGGGAGTTCTCAAAAACAAATTGTTTCGTGGTTGTGGACTATGAAGATGTGGCCAAAGCTAGACAAATGATAGTATGTGTTATGGTTCCTTCATTTTGAACTTTAGGAGGGTTATTTATCTATTGTAGATTACCAAAATTGGTTTGGGGTCCATTGGTAGGCCCAATAAGGATGTGTATTCTACACCAAGTCGGATTGGTTGACTCCGTACTGCTGTTGTTTAGGGATGTGCCATTCGATTAAAGTTGTTCTGATATGTTCTGTGAGTTACCCTTCTGTGCTATGAGGGATTGTGAACCGTTGGTTATA
Source organism: Nicotiana tabacum (assembly GCF_000715075.1). Classification (NCBI taxonomy): domain Eukaryota; kingdom Viridiplantae; phylum Streptophyta; class Magnoliopsida; order Solanales; family Solanaceae; genus Nicotiana; species Nicotiana tabacum. The sequence continues at coordinate 10,901,185 of NC_134097.1, read as the reverse complement.
TGAGCACATGGTGCGGTTCTATTTGGGCCTTATAGCGGACTTTGAGGGAGATAGGTATTAGTGTGTTGAATGATTGATTGCGCATTTGATTATGTTATTTTCGGATTATGTATTGTGTTATTGGTTCCTCCGTGGTTATGGTCATGCACCTTGGGTACTTGATTTCTGATGGCAGGGTATAATTACATGTTTTAGTCGCTTATTTCACTCTAATTAACAGTACTTTAATTGAGTTTGAGCTTTAATCACTAGTGTTTTGCACTTATTGTGTGTTTTATGCCTTGTAGGAGTAATTCCGAGTGATATAGATGTTATGGATGTAATTAGAGTAATTTGGAGCTTTGAAGTCTGAGTAAAATCCCAAGGGATTAAGCCGGGATTGTGTTCGGGGGTCAAGGACCAAGTCTGGATGTCAAAATTAAAGCAAAATCCGTACTCTGAGAAATTTGCACTAATGCGACGCACTATGCGACTCACTGTGCGACGCGCTAGTGCAAATTATGCCCAGAAATTATTTTGTGAAGTGTTCTGGAAATTGCCACAAGCGCACCGCATGGGGCGAAAAGGCATGCGGTGCGATAGTCCAAATATATTAGAGTGACTTCACAATTCCGCTAAAAAGGGAAATTTCGCCCGGGGATTATTGGGGGATGGCTTAAATAAACGAGAAAACACTATTTTCGGCACTTTTGGGGACATATTTCGACCTAAGGAGGCTAAGATACCAAAGGAGGAGTTGGAAAAACACAAGCACAAGGATTTCATCATTCCTTCCTCACTCAAGATCCGGGTTTGGATTAAATGTATATTTTTCTATACTTTAATTGCATTTGTGAAGAACTTTTCCATGTATATGGAGTAGATTCTTTTGGGGTTTTGATGGATTTGGTGTATTGATGATTGTTTGTGGATTATAACTCTATTTTTATGTATTTGAATCGTTTTTGTAAGATTTAATTGTTGCATCTAAATTCACTTGTTCTCGTAATCGAGATAGGCATAACTTGTGATATTTTTGCATTATCTTGTTGGTTGAGTTCATTAATTCTTTTTAGTAATCGAAAGAGGCTAGTTGAATCATTGATTAAACCTAGTTAGAAGGATAATCGAAAGAGTGCACTAGTTCCGACGCGAGAGATGGAGCCCAACTTCGACTCAAACCCCGACTAGACTACCTCTTGATTTTTGTTTGTGTGATAGGGACATGACACAATTTAAAGTGCGGAGTGGGGATGTATATATGTATAGAATGTATAAATGTCTGTGTATGTGTGTTTTTGTAATTCATTTGTTGAAAATTTTAAATTTTTTTTATTTTTCCCGACGATGGATGTCATTCGACAGGTTTCTCGAGGGAGTAAGTCAAAATAAAAAGACAAAAGATTTTTTGTTAGGTAGCGTCTGAATTCCCCCTTGATTTTTCTTTATGCCGCAGTTCGTTTCCAAAGATTTTGCTTGAACCGGGTGTAGTTAGTTTTATTTTTTTAGGAGTAGGAGATCTTGTGTTGTGATTTTAAATGAAAGTAATATCTCTTGACTTTATTATGCCTTGAGAATAGTAAGTGCTTTAGTTGTGACGCTTATGCTCAGTTTTTGACTCTTATATAAGTACCTTAAATTGTATGATCATAACTTTGCTTAACTGCTTTGACTAGAGTGTCTCGATGAGTCCGATATTGAGTGAGTTATGTGCCATGTGTGAGTGAGGTTTCGTGTATTCTATGCATTGTATTTGATGTCTAGAACTTTCCCCGTGTGTTTGCACGGCAAAATGGTAGTTTTGTTCAGTCTTGGAAGTGATATAGGTATTTCTTTGTTGATCCAGTTATATGTTGTTATCCACCTAATTGTTATGTATCTTAGTTAACCTCGTTGAGCCTGTAATCATATTTCTTTGGCAACCACATTACAAGCCGTACCCATTTGTTTGAATTAACCATCTATTTGAACCTTCTTACCTCTCACGAGCACTTAAAATTGTTATGAACTTTGTAAAAATTAAAGTGTGGGGTGATGGTTTGGATTTTGTGTGGAACCATTGAATTTGGATATAGGTGCATTGTTTTGACAAAGTAAGAGCCACTTGAATTGAATAAGAAAAGAAAGAAAAAAAGTTAATTGTATGATTGTGTGAAATATTCCACGATAGTGGTAACTCTTGAGGTAGTTGTGCTTAAAGAAGTTGGGAGTTAATGTATATTGATGTGAAGGTGGAGTTATGGTTTGACATAAGTGTGGGGTTTTGAACAATGAAATGTATGTATTAAAGTGCTTAGGGAGGTGTAGTCACTCTTATATCTAAATGTATCCTACCCGTCCCGAAGCCTACATTACAACCAATTAAAGTCCTACTTGAACCTTGACTGAATGAGCTCGATTAGTTGAGTAGTACACTACAGGTAAGCCTATGGTTCATATTTTGTGGCATATGAATGTTATTTCTGAGAGTGACTAAATTCTTTCTATATTGAGTTCCTGGTTGTTAAATTTGATGATGTGTGGAGCTACTCTCTATTATTGTGAGGGAACTTGATTCATGAAGAAAAGGTAATGTCGTTGACCTCTGTGTTAGAGTAAGTGAGAGGGTTATAAATAGTGTGTGGAGCTTTTGATTCAAATCTTGAGGCTAGGATGTTTCGGTATTGTGCTTAATCTATTTTAGTTATTCTTGGTGTGATGGGTTATGAGAGTTGTTTAAAAGGGCCGTGTCTATATAAAGTGTAGTTTGATTTCTCGAGGATGAGAAATGGTTTAAGTTTGGGGTGTCGATGGTAGGCTATAATTACATGTTTTAGTTGCTTATTTCACTCTAATTGAGTTTGAGTTTTAATCGCTAGTGTTTTGCACTTATTGTGTATTTTTTGCCTTGTAGGAGTGATTTCAAGTGATGTAGATATTATAGATCTAATTCCAGTGATTTGGAGCTTTGAAGTCTGAGTAAAAGCCCAAGGGATTAAGCCAGAATCGTGTTCGGGGGTCGAGGACCATGTCTGGATGTCAAATCGAAGCAAAATTCGTACTCTGAGAAAGTTGCACTAATGCGACGCACTGTGCGACGCGCTAGTGCAAATTATGCCCAGAAATTATTTTGTGAAGTGTTCTGGAAATTTTCACAAGTGCGTTGCATATGGCGACGCGGTAGCCCAAAAATTTAGAGTGACTTCTGGGATAGATTTCGACCTAAGGAGGCTAAGATACTAAAGGAGGAGTTGGAAGAACACAAGCACAAGGATTTCATCATTCCTTCCTCACTCTAGATCTGGGTTTGGATTGAATCTACATTTTCCTATACTTTAATTGCATTTGTGAAGAACTTCTCCGTGTCTATGGAGTAGATCCTTTTGGGGTTTTGATGGATTTGGTGTATTGATGATTGTTTGTGGATTATAACTCGATTTTTATGTATTTGAATCATTTTTGGAAGATTTAATTATTGCATCTATATTCACTTGTTCTTGCAATCAAGAGAGGTATAACTTGCGATATGTTTGCATTATGTTATTAGTTGAGTTCATTAATTCTTCTTAGTAATCGAAAGAGGCTAGTTGAATTATTGATTAAACCTAGTTAGGAGGATAATCAAAAGAGGTTCTCCTAAAGATCAATCCATTACGAATTCTTGCATATCTTCACCGAGCTTAAATTGGTTCATATTGTGAGCTTGAGACTTAATCGAGAGAGGAGTTTCTACGAACATTTGAACTAATAATTGAGTGAATTCGAGAGACTCACTTGAACATTAGGAGTGAATTAACTAGAGTTAAATCCCAGACAATTATCTTTCATCTATCCTGTCAAAACCCTATTTCCCCATTGATATCTTCCTTGGTTTAGTCCTTGTTTTGATTGTAATTAGTCAATAATTTTAGATTCTTAGTTTAATTTAATTATTAATCACACAATCTGAATTGTTGATCTTCTTCGCTAGCAATCTAGCTACAAACTATAATAATACCGTTTAACTAAAATCTCTGTGGATACGATAATTATACTATACTATCTTTGAATAGCGAGCATAATTTAAGTGTTTATTTTGCGTTCGACAACGTTGAGTTGTGCGTGACTGTTGAATTTGTGGTGGTGGTGCTTGTTGAGCTTGCGGGACAGTTTTCTCATTTGAGTCATATTTCGTTTTTGGGTGCATTGAGTTATTGTGTATTGGTGCACGGATTGCACGGTTTGTGGCTCTAGGTCATATTGGTGTTGCATGTAAATATGATGGTTGTGTTTGATGAGATGAGGTCATTGGACCTAGGATGAGATCTATCGAATCTGATTGCGGTATATTTGGAAGAATAATGTCAAAAGTCGTCTTAGAAAGTGGCTATAGTTCTTGTCGAAGGAGGGAGAGTTCCATGATTTGTTGATTTGATAAGTGGTTACGAGTTTTTGCGTGTTTCTATCATCATCGGCAGTGTAGAAAGGTTTTAGAAAGTGTTTTTATTTGATATGTGGTTTATTATCGGTATTGGGTTGTTTTGAGTAGCTACTGTGATCGAAAATTTTGCTACGAGTATACGAGTCATGTGGTATGTCATGTGAGTACATCTTGGGTTATGGTTATGGCTTGAGCAGCCTGTTCAGACTTATACAGTGTGTAGATGCAATGTTCGGGTCTTTTAGGAAATTTCGGATGTTGGAAATTGGATTCTGTGGTTTACGGGCTAAGGTTGAAGTAATGATCTTCAATTATGTTGTGTTATCGGCCCATATGGAATAGGGTGATACAGGATCTCCCCCGGGGTATGTGCTTGGTAAGGTTACACGGCAGTTTGATGGCTTTGGAACAACTTTTGGCACGTTCGAGGACGAACGTATATTTTAGGGGGGGAGGATGTAATGACCCGACTGGTTGTTTTAAGCATTTGCACTTTGCTTAGTAGTTTGAGGGTGTGAGTAGCTCCGTTTGATGTATTATTACTTGTGTGAATCGTCGATTTTGGTTTTTCAGTTTATTCTGAATCGATTTGGAAGAATGAATTTCATTGTTAAAGCTTTAAGTTGGAAAAGTTGACCAAGTTTGAGTTTTGTGAATTTGACCCTGAAACGTAGTTTTGGTGGTTCTGTCAGGTCTGGATAGTGATTTTGGACTCGGGCGTATGCCCAGATTTGCAATTGAAAAGTTCAAAGTTCATTTATGTTTGATTTGAGGTGCGATTCATCGTTTCGATGTTGTTATGCATGATTTGAGGCCTCGAGTAGGTCCGTGTTATGCTACGAGACTTGTTGGAATATTCAGACGTGGTTCTGAGGGGTCCGAGGGTGTTCCGAACTAATTTCGGACCATTTTTCTTTCATGTTTTCACTATTGGTGTGTTCTGGTTTCTGGTGCCTCGATTGGTCTTCGCGATCGCGAAGATTTGTGTGCGATCACGTAGAGGAAATCTGGAGCGATGCATTTTCTTCATCACGGTCGCGACTAGTTAGCCGCGTTCGCAGAGAGTTGGAATGGTCTTCATCGCGTTAGCATCTGCATCTACGCATTCGCGTAGTTTTTGGGACTGGACTGGGCAATGTTGGTTATATCTTCGCGAACGCATAGTTTTGTAAGTTAGGTGTACCGCGAATCTACTAATGCTATCGCATAGGGCATTTTTCAGGAGCAGTTCTTTTCTTCTTCGCGATCGTGCGGATGTTTATGTGATTGATGTTCATTAATTCGCCTAGTGGTTATATAGTACTCTATTTCGGAGGTTTCGTCCATTTTTACAAATTTGGAGCTATGGAGCTCGGATTGAGACGATTCTTGAAGAAATTTTCACCATGTGAATTGGGGTAAGTGTTCTCTACTCAATTTTGATTTTATATCATGAATCTATCTTCATTTTCGGCATTTGATTGAGGGTTCCAAAAGGGAAAATTGGGGGTTTTTTTACTAAAGTTTCATAGAGAGAACTCTTGAGTTTTGAACATCGATTTGAAGTCGGATTTGAGTGAAACTAGAATGGTTTGACTCCTAATTTAATGGGTTAGTGGATTTTGTGAGTTATTTTGGATTCCGAGGTGCAGGCCTGGGTTTGACTTTTGGGCCTTTGATTAGAGATTCGACCTTTATCGATTAGGTTTGTTTATTTTGGCATTATTTGATGTATTTGAGTTGCTTTTGGCTAGTTTCAAGCCGTTCAGAGGTTGGTACGCGCGAGATGGCATTTTTGTAGCATCGTTTGGCTTGCTCGGTATTGGATTTGGCTTGTTCGAGGTAAGTAACACTTGTAAACTTGGTGTTGAGGATATGAAACCCCAAATTACGTGTTATGTGATTAATGTTGAGGTGACGCGCATGCTAGGTGACAAGCGTGTGGGCATGCACCGTGTAAATTGTGATTTAGTCGATTCCATTGAATTGTGTAACTATCTTATCTGAATATTTTTACTATGCTCTATGTGTTAGAGCACTTGAGCTGTAATTTATGCTAGAAATCATGTTTAGGCTATATGCTGGCTCTATTGGGAGCCACAATGGTCATTCCTTGTTGTTGAGTTATTCTTTTAATTGCAGTTATGTACTCAGTCGTATTCATTATTACATATCATATCTCAATCTCAGTTATTTTGTATTGTCGCATCTCATATCATTGACTTGGGCTTCTTAGCATGAGTGTTGTGAGCTCAAGAGACTGGAGAGATTGATGACTGATTATGGTCGAGGGCCTGATTGTGAAGATATTGATACTATAGCACGTGAGTTGTCCATGCGGATCCATATATTGATACTATATCACGTGAGTTGTCCATGCAACACATGAGTTGTCTGTGCTGATCTAGATATTGATACTATAGCACGTGAGTTGTCCGTGCGGATCCATATATTGATACTATAGCACGTGAGTTTTCTGTGCAGCACTTGAGTTGTGTGTGTAGATTATAGCGCTTGGGCTGAAAGAGCCCCTCCATTGTCTGCACACCCCCAGTGAGCGCAGTTGCTAGCAATTATTATGTTTGGGCTGGATCTGCCATGTTCAATACTGAGTGACTGAGTGTGTCGAGCGATTGAGCGTGATGAGTGAAAAGTATGAGGCAGTGAGAATGAGTACTATGAGTGAGTACACGAGTTCATCACTGAGAGGCATTGCATTTGACATGCGTACTTGAGATACATGCATAGAGATGCATTTCCTTCTGCTACCCGATTTTGGTGACATTCATTATTTCACCTGTATATTTACATGTAGGTATAAAGATGTATTTTCCCCATGCTATTTGTTCATGTATATTTCAAACAGATGTATTTTATTTCAAACTAGCTTTGTAAACTCTATATCTTAGAAGCTCATGATTTGTACTACCAATCCTTGGAGAGTTGTATAAAAATTCAATTATCTCATCTTTGACTCACATCAGTATTATTATATTGTGTTTTATTATTAATTGACTTACCTAGCGGGTTGAATTAGGTGTCATAACGACGGTTGATTTTTGGGTCGTGACAGATTCGTTCCACCACCCCAAGAATATGATCATAAGCTTGAAGCAAAACATGGGGTCCAATTTATAAATTCGAAGTGGAGGCAAAAAGTGATTCATGTCGTGCCGCAATGTTAAATCAGGCGCTTGTTGGGAGGCAACCCAACTTTACTGCTTTCATTGATTTTTTTTAGTTTTTTTTAAAAATTATTTTTATTGTGTTAATATTTTAGTATAGGTTTTGATTTTCTAGGAGCATGTGAAGCAAAGTCATTAGAAGGTAGTAAAAGAAAGAAAGATGGCTAGAACTAAGTGTGGGGTGCCCGCATAAAAGACCAATGTCAGGGAGAAGTCTGAGTACCCCATGAGTTGTTAATGTTTCGGCCTTTGGCCTATCGGAAAGTTTTTTTTACCCTCTTGTTATTTATGGTGTGTATTAGGGACAATACACAATTTTAAGTGTAAGGTGAGAGAAGGTTGTCTGGGTAATTTCTTGTTTTATGTGTGTTGAAAATAATCAAAATAAAAATAATAAGTAGGTAGAAATAATCCCTCTTGGTTTTTCTTATGGCCACGGTTCTTTTCAAGGGATGACTCTTTGAACCGGGCAGTAGTTGTTTTTGTAGGTAGAATTTTTATAAAAGTTTTGGACTTTTCCGACGATGGACTTCTTTGAGAGTTTTCTTGAGGGATTAAAGTCTAAAGAAAAATGCAAAAGGATTGTCCTTTTTCCTTTTTCTGTAGAACTGATAATGGAATGGAAGAACTTGAGTATCAATACATTTTGATATATTTTATGCCGGGACTTAGAGCTGTAACATTTGAGCTGATTATCTTTTCCGTATTCTATGTGGCCACATGCTTTGAGAATATATGTGACTTTGTTTTGACGCTTAAGTTCATTTGTTTACTCCTATGATTATTTTCCATGTGTTGAATTAATATGATGACTATGCTTAGTTGTTTAACTAGAGTGTCGGGTCTGACCCGTCCGAAGTGAATCATGTGCATTGTGTGATGTGAGGTCTTGATTATATTTTGTGCTATCTTGTGTTAGTCTATAACTTGCCATGTGTGTTATTCGAAGCGAAATAAGTAAGATTTGTGAGTCTAGGAGATGATGTAGGCATTTCTTTGATTGTCCATTAATCTAGTATGCCACCATAAATAAAATTATCCTTAGATAGCCCATTTGAGCCTATAAACCTTTTTTTTGGCACCCACATTACAAGCGGATTTCCTTTTTTTTTTGTTCTTAATTAGATCTTTTTGAACCTTTACCACTGAAAGCACTTACGTCGCTAGTAAAGTAAGGTGAAAGTTGGGAATGTTTTTGAGTGGAACCACAAAAAGGCCAAAAAGTTCACGTATGTTTAGAAAGATCATTAGCCGGGAAACCGAAGTTTGGAGTGTGTGGAAAAAAAATCAAAGAAAGTAAATTTTTTTTTTTAGAAAATACACCTCCTATTCCTCTTATCCGAGCTAGTGAATGCATAGTTGTGCTTAAAGAAGTAGGGCAAAATTTTATATGATTCCGTTGCATTGCTTGAATTGGTCATGAAGAGTGTGCATTGGAAAGTTAAGTGTAGTGTATTAAAGTGCTTAGGAGGGTTAGTCATTATACCCAAATATATCCTACCCATCACTTAGCCTACATTATAACCTGTAAAGACCTAATTAATCCTAGACTTCGCAAGTTTAGATTAGTAGAGACATCCACTACGGGCAAGCCTATGGTACGACCTCAAGATGCACATGAATTTCTTTGTGAGAGTGAGTGAATTCTTTCGATTTATAAGTCCTTAAATTATACTTAAATGTATATTTGAATGCGTGGACTAATTTCTCCCTTTGATTGTGGTGAGAGCACATGATTTACGAGAGATTGTTAAAGTCCAGGCATTTTGAGCTGACATAAGAAGTGAGTCATAATAAGGAATGTATTGGAGTCATCTCTTGAGGTTAGGATGTTAGAAGAAGTTGCATAAATATTTTAAATAGTCTTGGCATGGGTCTACTTTTGAAGAAAAATATCAATAGTTCTTATGTTGGGTTCTAAGTGTTGGTATAAGCCATTGTCATTGGTGTGATACTTGAGTAATTTTTGTTGAAATGTATTTCTTACCATTGTGCTTAATTTTAAAAGTTGCTCGAGGACAAGCAAGATTTTAAGTGTGGGGTGTTGATAAACGGCTAAAAATACAAATGTTTTGGTGTACTTTCATCTCATAACATGTGTGGTTATGGTAGATTACATGAGTTTTGTAGTGAATTATACTTATTACGTGCATTCTTATGTGTAGGAGCAAGTTGGACGAAAAGTAAGCAAAAGAAGTTGATTTGGGACCAAAAGATAAAAGAACAACTTTGCTCGTTCATTCTTGCGTGCACACGAGAGAGTGAACAAGCTAGCTGAGGAAAAGCTAAAAATGCATGGAAGTGCACAAGAGATTTGGGAGGCAAAGAAAAAGAGAAGTACTTCGCTCGTTCACTCTCGCGTGCGCACGAGAGAGTGAACGAGCTAACCTAAAAAGTCTTTTCCAAAGTTGACTTGTATTATTTCGCCCCATGCTAACCCTATGTCATATAAATAATCCTTAAACTCACTTTTGAAAGGGGAAACGACCTAAGGGGGGATTCGACCTAAGGATGTAAGAACACGCAAGGAGCAAGGCGGAGAATTCTTCTATGAGTTTTTCACTTTCTTCTTCCTATTTTCATTATTGGTTATGAATTCTAGTATTGTAGTTTTGCATACTATTATGAATAAATAATTTGTTATCTAGGGTTTTGATGGAACCTTTTGTAGGATGAATTCTTATTATGTTTTTATATAATTGAGTTATTGGATTTCTCTACTTGTTCAACTACGTGTTTATTGTTGTTGATTGAATGATCATCAATTGATTGTTCCTATTTAGTGTGTATTGCTTGGAAAATAGTGCATATCTAGGTAGTTGTTGAACAACATCACTCCTAACGTATGTGATGAATCAATACCGAGAGTTTAAAGGTGGGATTAGGAATAACAAAATATTGGTACGATCTTAGTGAGTGGTGAATTAGTGCCAGCTAGCGTAGTTCGGAAGAATATGTCTAGTAAATTGTAGTATTTGCTCGGAAGAGAATTACGATACCCGAAGTACTCACGATCGGTAGAGAATACTTATGCGACATTATAGAAAACGTAGCTGGGAGAATTCTGACAATTGGGAAAATCATAACTCTAGACTTCCTTAGTCTTGTTAGTTGGTAATTATTTTTTTACTTTTTATATTTGTTAATTAATTAGTTTAAAATAAAAAATTACAATCTTTATAACTAGAAAATTATTTGAACTTGTATTTCTTAGAAATACTGAACAATTGTAGCTAAGCCTTAGTTTTCTGTGGGATTCGACTCCGGACTTTTAGACCGAATTATATTTACAGCGACCGCTTATCCTTTTTAGGACTAAAGTTGCGAGAGTTTTACAAATCAAGAAATGTACATAACAAAGTTTTACAAATATGATCGATAGTTGAAATCAACAGAAGATAGATCCCAAAAATTAAGTGAAATATTTGAGCATATACATATGATTGGTAATAGTTGTTATAATGTGACTCTGTTTTCCATAGCTAAATCTAATTGATTAAGAAAGTCGTTCAACTTCTATGTATTGACCTATATAATTTTAGACATTCTCACTTTATGTTGATCTACAACAACCTATTAAGAGCAAGTATAGTATGCTAACATAAATTATAGAGAATATAATCTACTACTGCTAAGAGATTAAATTACAGTAATATCACAGATTTACAACAAGCTTCCCGGATTTAGTCTACTATGTTACAAATATACTAAAACATAGTTCTTAAATTATTTATAATAATCATACTATACAAACAAAACTTATATATTTGAAACCCCTATCAGATAATAGGAGAAGCAAAGTGAAGTAGCATATAAAACAAACAAGAGATGAAAAAAATGATATATAGCTAACTCGAACAAACCTTTTCAGTACTTACATACTGGAGTATATTAGCTCATAGGACCCTCTGAATTTCCATTGCCCCACATGTTAATAATGAAGATGATAATAACTCATTCAAGTCATGACCACCACTGTCCATAATACTAACCTGATAGCAATGTCAGTTGCTATTGCTGACCAATGAGATAATATTATATTATGGTTCACACAATAGCAACTGACATCAATGGAAAGTTTAATAATTGAAAAATAATTTGGTTGAGGTAAAAAGAAAATATTTGAAAAAGGACTTAATATTTAAATCACAAATATGTCACTTTAGCTGTCTATTATTTGGAAAAGATTTTGCTCACATTTCCAGGATTGTTCAAATAATATAATTTACTTTAGTCAAGTTCTTGCATTCACTTAGAGGGTGTTTGGATTGGCTTAAAAACTGGTTAAACCAGTTTAAAAGCACTTTTTAGCTAGTTGGAATGTTTGATAATTTTAAAAAGAGCTTTTAGGTTAAGTACTTTTAAGCCCAAACAAACTAAAAGCAACAAGTTAGGGAATCCCAATTTATTTTTTATAGCTTAAAAGCTAATTGAGTTTGACCATATAATTTAGTCTTTTATCCCGAATAATCTTTTATTTTTCCAAATATCCCTTCAAAGCCAAAAGCCCAACGTTCTTTTCCTTCTTCTCCCTCCATTGTTCCCATTTTTGTCAACCATTTCTAATGACATTTCCATGGCATATCCCATTTTATATGTCACGACCCCAAATCCACTAGTCGTGATGGCACCTAACCCAACCCGCTAGGTAAGCTAATTAACCACTAACAAATTCCAATAACAATTAATAAAGCGATTAAGTAAAGAAATATCTGAATCTTATACATTCCCCAATGACTCGTAGTATAAATCATGAGCATATAAGAATAGAGTTTAGAAAGCTGAAATGAAATAAATATATCGTCTATTTAAAATAATATATATATATATATATATATATATATATATACCTTCAAAATAGTGCATATGCATCATCATTTTATTTACAAGCATACACAAGTATTTTTATAATTTTTCATGATTTTTAAAGACTTTAAACTAATTTATTTCTGCAATTTTATTGTATAAATATCCAATAATTATCCTCCAAATTATTTTATGATGATTTAATCATCTAAACTTATCATTTACACCAATACGAGGTTTAAATATTTTCAGGGCATTTCTTATAATTACATTTGCATTTTTCTAGGGCCAAATTGCATATTTTGCAATAATAGCCCATATGCATGTATAATTATATTATTTATGCAGAAAATAACTTTTTATATTTTTATAATATTAAATAATTGTTTTTAATCATTTTCATGCACAAATGATAATATTAATATTTATTAATTATTTTTATAAATTATTTATTTATTAAACATTGGATATTTAAAATCTAGCCCTAAATTCCTTTTAATTTCGGACCTAACTACCCAATCCCAGCCCAATAACCTTTGAGCCCAAACCAATTAACCCAACCCCATACCCGATCGCGACCCATTTTATTAACCCGACCCAGAACCCCCGACTAATCGTGGTCGTTGATCTCTGAGATCAACGACCCATATTACGCCCGCCCTTTTAAATTATACCTGAACCCCCATAAAACCTAAACCATTCGTCTCTTCACCCACCGCCCTCGAACTCTCTGAAACTCCTCTTCTCTCTCTGTCAAACCCTAGCCATCTCCCCTTCAATTTTCTCTCCTAATCCCACCGATCATGGGATTCCATGGTAGCTTCTTGCCATATTCGACTCCCCCTTGGTACTGGAACCTTCTATATACCGCTTGCCTAAACATGGCAAGCAGATTTTATCGATTTCAAACCAAAGCTGGTTCATTTTCTTGACCTTTTCCGTCTATGTTCGCTCTTGTTCGTTTATGGTATGGATCTCTGTGCATTTCTGTGATTCCTACTCACCCTAAAATTAGGGTTTCAGATTCTTTTAAATCGAACCAAATCTGGTTCGATTCTTTGATTTTAAAAGGTATTTCTGTCTATGTTCAACTTATTCTATGCAGCATGTGATTTTCACCTTTTGTTTATTTTTGGTTTCTGCCGATTTTACATTTTCCCTAAAATTAGGGTTTGAGATTTTTCTCTTTTCCTTACTGATTTGATTGCATGTGATGATTCTTTCCTTTCTCATGTTTGATTGATGATTTTCCTTGTTTGGATGTTAATTTTTACTACTATATAAACCCCTCCCCATTCCCCTTTTTGGGACAGACTTGAATCGTGAATGTTTACTAAAAAACTGAAATTATCGCTCTTTGTTCTCTAAATACTCTTGTTCTATATTCTGGTTCCTGGTCGGCTGAAAGCCAAGGCCAGAAATTCTGGGTTCTTGCTACTGTGGACTTTGTTCTTCCTTTTTTTTCATTTAACTAGTGAGTTGCTGAACTTTCGTCACTTCATTCCTATTTACCTGTCATTAGCATGTGTTTTCACTTCTGAAGGTTGTTGTTCAATATGTTTCTAGGTTGTTATCGTATGCAATCATGTCTGTCTTACTTAAATTCTAGGCCTTTCTAATCTAAAATGCCATTACGCTTGTAGTTTGAGACATGTTTAGACCTGTTTTAAGTTGGTTAATTTCTTTTTAAGTCTGCCTAGCCTATGTGTTACTGATGTTTAGAACCTTTGCACTTTAGCCATCTCTTAGTGTTTAAATTTTCTATTAATCTTGTTGCTTAAACATGCTTTCATATCCCCTTTTATGGATTAGATGACTAAGCACGGAGGTATTCACTAAGTGTTTAGCATAGGTCTGTTTCTGAACTTGCTGTGATGACATGTAGCATGTTTGATCCTGTATGCTCTTACCATGTCTTTACTTCCAAATAGTGGCCTTAATTTGTTCTCATTCTGTTAAGTTTTGTTGCCGATTGATATGATCCCTTCTTGGGACACTAGCATCTACGCTTAGCATAATCTGAACCCTTTTGTTTTTCCTAAATATGAGTCTGTGTACATTAATCTTGCAAACCTGTCTTGTTAGTATATGCATTATGTGTTGAAGTTGTTTTTCTGGAACTTTGTTAAGTCTGTTGTCAAAACCTAAGCATGTTCTACTACCTGTTCTATGTGTTCAATTTGAATCTGTTTGTATCCTTCAGTGTTGTCCCCCTAACCTTAGTCTATTCCTTTACTGCTTTGTCTTTTTGAGTTCTTATTCTTAGCTGGCTGAAAGCCAAGGCTACTTAGGTTCTATCATTTGACCTCCCTAGTGTGAGCACTGCTCGGGGTCCAATTGAGACCCTTGTGAACTCTAACACACTAGGATTTGGTCCTTAGGCTTTCTCTAAATTTCCCCTATCAACCTCCCTAGTGTGAGCACTACCCTGGGTTCTTGAAACCCTTGGGAACTCTGACACACTAGGGCCATGGTTCTAATGCTCAACTCTGCCATGTGCCCACTAGGTAAATCACTTGATTCCTGGCTGCCTTATGCCCATGAGGATGTAATTAGGATGTAATTTTGGGCTGTTATGAACTATGAGAATGAAGGCATGGCCTGACCGGGTGTATCTTTGGGCCTGTTGTAGGCTCCTTATAGCTATTCTACTTTGTAATTCATTCTAGGCCTGTAATCATTCTTGTAATAACATTTGGGGTATTAGTGAAATTGGGAAAGAGATTTTTATCTTATATTTGCAATCAATGGGGTAGGAATCCTGCCTATAGGTTCAATAATGTGTGTTTAGTTATCGTGTGTTAGAAATCGTGCTTATAGGTATCCTATTATGTTCAGTCATTATATGTTAGCAATCTTGCCTATGGTTTAAATACTTAGTTCAATTGTGTTCTATTTCTGCTTATTAGAAACCATGCCTATAAGAAATCACACACTTCACTTAACCTGTCAAATACCTGCACATTATTCAAAAGCATGATCGTTTGAGTAAATATTTTACCTGCTCCTATGCCTATTTCTATCCGATTATTAGATATCATGCCTATAGGGAATGAATGCTAATAACAGTCCTTTCAATCTGCACCACGCTCAATACATATCATGCATGTAGGATTTTAATTACTTAAAATCGCTATTGCATCATACTGTCCATCTGGAAAGCATGCCTATAGGAGCTAACATATGAGAATCAGTTCCAATCACTAGTCTCTAGAAATCATGCCTATAGGACATCACCACTCGCTCTTCAAACGCTGTTATCCATGCGATTATAAGGAGGCATAAGTAATTTTGAGCATTCCCAATAAGTTTTATTGACCCTACTACGTGAATCACCTAGAGATCATGTCTATATGCTTTATAACCTACAACTTGTAGTCTCAATAATCAGCGTGTAATACCAAATGCTCCTAAACTGTATAGTCGCTTAGAAATCATATCTATAGGTTTCATGACCTCCATAATCTGCAGATCAGTTAACATGGGACAGCAGCACCACATATACGATATTGAATTCGGCATCACCTAGAATCCATGCATATAGGACTCTAAGTCTCAAATTCTGAAACTATGTATTGCCCGCGTGCATTTTTTTGTTTGAGTGTGGAGGCTAACTTGAACCCTTAATTGCCTTTACATGAAGTCCCAACTTTTTTTTGTATGTCGCCTAGTTTTATCATTTTTGAGCAACCTAAGTTAAAGTCTAGAACCCCCCTAAAATAGAGGTCCAAATGCCTCTTGGACCATAGTCATGGGACGGGTAGTGCACGCATAGAGTACGACTTAGAATTGACTAGTGCACTTTAGGCAAACAACTTAAAGATAGTAATCGGGTAGCAGGAGATGATAGTCTGTGCCCGCTAAATAATATGAATAACACCCCATCTTGAGGGAGTTACGAAGTATTATTTATATTGCACGGGGTGATCCTCTAGGCTAAAAAACTTGGGACCCCCCCACCTTTGTTAAAGTCAATCATTTTATTTGTCCAAATTGCTTCCCTTCCCTTAGACTAATTCATATAATTCGAGTTCGGCCGGGACCCACCGTTGTAGATCTCGAGGAGTGCCTAACACCTTCTCCTCAAGGTAATTTGAGCCCTTACCCGATCTTTGGTGACGCAACTGGTTAATCTAGAGTTATCTGCAAAATAGGTGCCCTAACGCACCTTAATCCGTTAGGTGGCGACTCTTCTCTTTTAACACTCCTCCCATTTCAAAGAGTTGTCACGACGTCGAGGCCTGCTTTCCATGAGGAAAAATGAGGTGCGACAGCATGGCGACTCCGCTGGGGAATATCCTTAGGATCTTACCATAATGAACTTAGTCTGTGTGAATTAGTCTCCCTCGATAAGCGTGTCTTTTTTATTTTATGCTCAAATTCACAGTTTATTTTCTACATGCACACCACCCCCTTCCCTATTTTCCCTTTTACATGAATTTACATGCAACTTTTCGTTTAACCTTGTTTGTTGGCTTCAATCTTTATGTCTTTCCCAATCCCTACCCCTTTTACCGCTTTAATATAATTTTTCCGTTATGCGAACTAACTCCTTCTTTGTTTTTCTTTCTTTCCTGTCTTTACATTTATTAAATACCGCATTTATCGCTTTCATCATGCAAAATACTTGACAAAGTGTTGTTTTATTTTTTTCATAATTACATGCTCTGCATCATATTCCACTCGTGCACAATTAATACTATAGCGGTACTTGATGAGTGTCCGCGCTATTCCTATATTACCCTTTTTAAATTTGGAAAGACTTATTTGCGGTAAAACTAGTCGATCAGCGGTGCAGTCGACAGTTTCGTGTCTTTCCCTCTCAAGTTGTCCGCTTGAGAGTACCAGTCTAGACTTATATAGAAAACCATACTCTGATGTTAACTGTGCATGCATCATGTACAAACCTAGCATGAGTTAGAATGTTGTTCACATAATAACTCTCTAAGGAAAGCCTTGTCCAAAGTCCATCAGGATTTCCATAATCCCAACGGGCACGATCATGATATGTGCATTATTTTGAGAAAATGTGCCGATATGCTAATCATTAATGTGTAAGTAGTCAAACCCGGAGGGAAAAAGGGTTAACTTTATTTGTTTTGAAGAAATGAGGCACGAAGTCCCCAGGTCGACATGGTCCGAAGTATCTCACCTCTATTGCTAGACTGGTGGGAAAATCTCTCGCCAAGCGAAAAGAACCATGTGAAAAGAATTCTTGGAAGTTTACCTTCTTTGCTGGACATTCAGCCAAACAATGTACTGAGCGAGGCCGCTACTATGTTCTGGGATGAAAATAGGGTTGTTTTCCGTTTTGGTAACATAGAGCTGACTCCCCTTCTTGAGGAAATATGAGGTTTTGCCGGGCTACCCTGGGATAGCCCTAGTCTGTTGGTACAGGAAAATCGTATTTCTAGGGGATTTATGAAAATGATGGGTCTTAGAAAGAATGACGAGTTAGTCTGCCTGAAAAAGTCCTACATATCTTTGACTTCCTCTACGAGCATTATGGGCACATCACATCCTACCGTATCTATCATGATGAGTTTGCCATCACTTCCCTGGGCTGGACTCATTGTTGGGTTTTTTTGTTCATCGTCTGTTTTTTGGGTATGATAGTATTTCTAATTCAAGGAGACAGGATTCACACTCGTTTGGCTATGGTTACCAAGACCTTAATGGAAAGGATTGAGGGACAGACTTACACTATTGTCCCAATGATCGTGGCAGAGATATACCGAGCTTTGGACAGTTGTAAGAAGGAATTCAGACATTTTGAGGGTTGTAATTTGTTACTGCAAATATGGTTGTTGGAGCATCTTTAAAGAGGATAGTACCGTTAGGAATTTTCGCGGCGACCATAGAATGACCACATAGCCTTTCACCATCCAAAAAGAATGACTTTCATCCAAGACATGTTTGCACAACCAGAAAGCGTCGTGGATTGGGTACACTTCTTTAGCAATTTGACTGATGACAAGGTCCATTGGATGTTCGAGTAGTTCCCTACTAGCGAGTTCATCATTAGGTCTAGGGATGTTCCTCACTTAGTGCTGATCGGGTTAAGGGGTATCTATACTTATGCTACTATCAGGTTCATGAGATAGGCTGGGAGAAAAACAAGTCATACCACGAGTTTCTAAGATGGTTCTTTACAAAGCAGACTTTCAGGGTGGTGCCATTCCATCCAAGTGTGAGGCCCAACACATGTGGCATCTGAAGATTATTGTGGAAAAAGATACCATCGAACCAGATCAGTACCACGCCGGTGATGTGTATTTCTACCTATCATGGTTGGATGATGACATAGCAGGAGAAGTCGAGTCAGGGATCGATTGAGGAAACAGGGTCATAGACAATGCTACTGAAGCACAAGTAAAATACAAGAGGTTGCATAAGAGAATCCTTGAGTCTGAAGCCAGACATTTGGAATAACATAAGATAGACATGGAATCAATCAATCAATGGAGGGAAGTTTCTGCAAAATCAACAGAGAGGCTGGAGTACTTAGAGCAGGGTCTGATGGAACTTGAAGGGAAGCTGAGGAAAAGGATCGTGGATTGTCAGAATGCAGAGGGCAACAAAGGAGGACACCTAGCAAGGGCGTATCTGCTGTTGGACATGCGCGACCTGGGAAATCTAATCGATAGGGCCAAGAAGGCCAAGCTTGGAGAGGGTCCCTCCGGGACCAAATAGAATAGATTTGTTGTTTATTTTCTTTTCTAGAGTCATTTTAAAAATTGATTGTAATAATGCAAATGCCACTAGCAACTCTTTTAATTATTGTCATTTTAGAGGTTTGATCTATTTATTACATTAATGAAATGAGGTAGTTATCGGCATCAAGTTTCTCCAAATCTATGTGTCGCTAGGCCTACCTCAGGCACAATGAGGTCCCCAAAATTAGGACGCGAATTTATAATTCCGCAATACATGCTTAAATACCGCAAATATCCTTACAAAATCCCCTACTGACTTGTTTACCTTTTTGTTTTTCTTTGTTTTGATTATTCCCATCCCCTAAGGTTGGATCTTGCATACTGGCATCATGAGCGTATCATACCAGATCCAGAGGCCCTCCAACTCCTCCTCCTCCAAGTGATCCTAAAAGTAAGGGAAAGGCTAAGATCGATGACATGAGTGTATCAGGAAAGATGACGCTGCGCATACGGAAAATGTTGAAACTTCAGATGGTCGGATTACTCCGGCACAGAATGATTTGGTTCTATGGTTGGAGCAGAAAATACTGGAATTGCAAGGAGAACTTGAGCAGGTCCGCAACTTGGCAAACCTCTCCCTCACCTTAAATGTCCCGGATATTAACCAACAGAATGCCCAAAACCCAGCACCTCCTCAAAACACGCCAAACCAACATCCACAAAATCCTCCTGCACCTCATCAATATGCCACACTTCCTCAATCCTAACCCTCCACCAGTGCAAACTCCTCCTCAACACTAACATCTTCCGACTCTGTATCCACAAACTACTACCTACCATACTCCTCAAAATACACCGCAACCTACCCCCGATCTGCAGAACTCAACCAATGATCATCACTACACCTAAATCCCCAGTATCTACCAAAGTAAACCCATATATGTAGAAACCCTACCTCACACCACTCAACAAACCCCATACACACCGGAATCCATCGAGAAGGACCTGCTCATTAAGAATATGGCAGAGGAACTTAAGAAGCTCACAAGCCGAGTCCAGGGTGTGGAAGGGGGTAAAGGCATTGAGGGTTTGAATTATGAAGATCTGTGTATTCAGCCAGACGTAGAACTGTCATAGGGTTACAAACCTCCTAAGTTCAAGATGTTTAATTGAACCGGTGACCCAAAGGTACATCTAAGGACATACTGTGACAAGATCATAAAAGTTGGAAAAGATGAAAGGATTCACATGAAACTGTTCATGAGAAGCCTCACTGGAGACGCCCTATCGTGGTACATCATCCAAAATCCAAAGAAGTGGGTTAGCTGGGTAAGCAGAGCATCGAATTTCATAGATCGATTCAGGTTTAATACGGAGAATGCGCCATATGTCTTCTATATCCAAATCTCAAGAAGAATCCAATAGAGACTTTCCGTGAGTATGCTACTCGAAGGAGATCAGAAGCTGTGAAAGTAAGGCCGGCATTGGAAGAATAGAAGATGAACAAGTTCTTCGTTCGGGACCATGATCCACAATACTACGAAAGGTTAATAGTTATCGAGAATCACAAATTCTCTGACATAATCAAATTAGGGGAAAAGATTGAAGAAGGGATCAAGAGCGGAATGGTAACTAATTTTGAGGCATTATAGGCTACGAATAAAGCTTTGCAGTCAGGGGGTATATCCAATAATAAAGAAGTAAGGGCCGTGATGGTAGCCCAAGGTTCAAGATCTCCTCTTACATACCAAACACCTCCACCCATATATCAGCCTTCACCTCCCAGATATCCACAACCCGCCACTGCCTACCATACTTATAACACCCACCCGACATACTATCACTCCCTGCTAGCTCGCCAAAATTATAAGAAACCCAGACCATATTTCGACCGCAGGCCACTCAAACAATACACCCCTGTTGTTGAATACATCGATAAATTATACGAGAGACTGAAAGCTGCTGGATATGTCACCCCTATTCTCGCTGTTGCCATGGAAAACTCCTCTCAATGGGTCAATCCAAACAAAACATGTGCCTACCACTCCGGCATGAAAGGTCATACCATTGATGAATGTCGCACCCTGAAAGACAAGATCCAGACACTAATCGATACCAAGGTTATACAAGAAAAGGAGGCTGCACCTAATGTCTGTAACGATCCCCTCCAGGATCATAGGGGCGAGGGAGTAAATGTGAGAGAGACTGATGAAGAATGGGACCCAGAAGGGTCAATTGGGCTTATTCGAGAAGGGGATAACCCAAAGAAACTTACGGTCACTCTTACTCCTGTTGTGGTATAGATACAACCACCAGTTGAAGTTGAAGTAGTCGCACCAACCCCGTTCGAGGTGGAAAAAACACCTGCACCTGCTCCATTCAAAGTAGAAGTAACCATACCTTTCACTGTGACGGTAGCATCCACACCGCCCTTTAAATCCAATGTCGTACCCTAGGACTATGTTGCAGAAGCGAGGAGGAAAGGAAAAGCAAAAATGGAAGAATCTGTTGCAACACAAGGGATGACCAGGACTGGTAGAATTTATACACCTGAGAATTTGGGAGGAACGAGTAGAGAAGCTTCTTCCAAGTAACCCATCATCGAAACTGGCCCGGATCATATTTGGAGAAAGGTGCAAGCGAGAGAATATTCTGTGGTAGACCATCTGAACAAAACTCCTGCTCAGATATCCATCATATCATTACTGTAGAATTCTGAGGCATATAAGAATGCCTTGATGAAGGTATTGAATGAACCAGTACCACACTTGAGCCAGTCATTTCACCAAGCTGACATGATGTGGGAGTCCGAAGAAGATGAAGTTCTAGCCGGTATAAGGAATCTGTTTCTGGATGATGGAGACATGGATTGTAGTGCGATAGTTGAGGAGGAAGAGGAGCAAGGCCTTATTATTCAGACCTTCGAGAAGGGAGTTGTTCTCAAGAACTGGACTGTTACACCATAAAGGGCCTATCGAGTTCCTGGGTAGCCTGGCAATTAGCATCATTTATTTTTAAAGCAATTTTATGAGCATTTAAGACGTTTTCAGCATTTTGTTTTAAGAATGTTTTGCTTGAAATAATTGCTCGGGTCATCGAGCCGCATCTGTTTGACGTTTTCAAGATTTATCTAAATGCATTGCTGTTTTTAGTATTTATTATTATTCTTTATGTTGTTTTTCTCTACAGCATTATTTTTACCTATCTTGATCAACTTACGACTGTGACATGTAATGAGATAACGCAACATAAGGATAATGATTCAGGGGATCTGGAAGAGGATATAATGCTCGAGGAAATTGTCAGAGAAGTGGAAAACTTTGAGAAAAGCCTAAGTCCAATTTGGATGAGATTGAAACAGTTAATCTAGGAGACTCCAAAGCAGTCAAGGAAACACGTGTAAGCATTCACCTGTCACCATTAGAGAAAGAAGAATACACTCATTTCCTGAAGGAATATGAGGATATCTTTGCATGGTCCTATGATGATATGACCGGTTTGAGCACATAGTGGCTCATAAACTACCTACCAACCCAATGTGTTTGCCAGTAAAGTAGAAGCTCAGAAAGTTCAAGCTGGATATAAGTTTGAAAATCAAAGAAGAAGTCACCAAACAGATCAAAGCTAAGGTTCTCAGAGTGGTTGAATATCCAACTTGGTTGGCTACAATCGTGCCAGTTTCGAAGAAGGGTGAGAAAGTCAGAGTATGCATCGATTATCGGGACCTAAACAGAGCAAGCCCCAATGATGATTTCCCGTTACCCAACATACACATACTAATCGACAATTACGCCAAGCATGAACTCCAATCCTTTGTGGATTGCTTCGTGGGATATCATCAGATCTGGATGGATGAAGAGGATGCCGAAAAGATAGCTTTTATCACACCTTGGGGGTTGTACTGCTATAAAATGATGTCGTTCAGTCTGAAGAATGCTGGGGCCACTTATATGAGGGCCATGACACCTATTTTCCATGACATGATACATAAAGAGATAGAGGTATATGTGGATGACGTCATCATCAAATCCAAGAAGAGTACAAATCATATAGCAAACTTGAGGAAAGTTTTTGATCGGCTTCGGAGGTACAATTTGAAATTGAATCACGGAAAATGTTCCTTCGGTGTCCCCGCAGGAAAGTTATTAGGGTTCATCATCAGCCACTAAGGAATTGAGTTAGATCCATCAAAGGTCAAGACTATCCAGGATTTGCCGCCTCCAAAGAACAAGAAAGACGTGATGAGCTTCTTGGGATGTCTTAATTACATCAGCCGCTTCATAGAATAATCAATCGTGATCTGTGAGCCGATTTTCAAAATGTTAAAGAAGGATGCCGCAACCAATTGGACTGAACACTTCCAGAAAGCTTTTGACAGTGTCAAAGAATATTTATCCGCACCGCCAGTCCTGGTCCCGCCAGAACCTGGTAGACCACTGCTACTCTATCTCTCCGTATTAGATGGGGCTTTTGGTTGTGTCTTGGGACAACACGACGAGACGGGAAGGAAAGAACATGCCATATACTATTTGAGTAAGAAGTTCACACCCTACGAAGCACGATATTATTTGTTATAATGCACCTGTTGTGCTTTGACCTGGATAGCCTAGAAACTGAGGCACTACTTCTGTGCCTATACCACATATCTCATATCAAGGATGGACCCTCTAAAGTACATCTTTCAGAAACCCATGCCTACAGGGAAGCTGGCAAAATGGCAGATATTGTTGAGTGAATTCGACATTGTCTTAGTGACTCGGAAGGCGGTTAAGGGACAAGCATTAGCGGATCTTCTTGCGGAAAATCTTGTAGGAGGAGAATATGAACCACTAAAAACGTATTTTCCTGATGAAGAAGTATCATTTGTAGGAGAAGATATCGCCGAAGCCTACGACGGGTGCATAATGTTTTTCGATGGAGCCGTAAACTTCAAAGGATTGGGTATTGGAGCCATTTTGGTATTAGAAACATGTCAACATTATCTGGTATCCATGAAACTCAGATTTTTGTGCACCAATAATATGGCAGAATATGAGGCTTGCATATTGGGGCTCAATTTGGCCGTTGACATGAATATCCAGGAATTACTGCTAATTGGCGATTCAGATCTGCTGGTACATCAGGTGCAGGGAGAATGGGCTACAAAGAATACCAAGATATTACCATATCTATATCATGAGCAGGAGATGATGAAGAGGTTCTCAAAGATAGAGTTTAGACATGTCCCGAGAATCCAGAATGAGTTCGCAGACGCATTGGCCACTTTGCCATCCATGATACAGCATCAGAACAAGAATTTCATCTAACCCATTCCGGTAAGGATTCATAATCCGCCGGCTTACTGTGCTTATGTTGAAGAAGAAACAGATGGGAATCCATGGTTCCATGATATCAGGGAATATTTGACAAAAGGAGAATATCCAGAGCACGCAAACCACACCCAGAAATACACACTTCAGAGGTTGTCCAACCATTTCTTCCAAAGTGAAGGAATTATGTATAGAAGAACTCCTGATCTGGGGCTATTGCGGTGTGTTGATGCCAAAGAAGCCTCCAAACTGCTTGAAGAGATACATGTTGTAACCTGCGGCCCATATATGAATGGTTTCGTCCTAGCTAAGAAGATACTCAGAGCCGGATACTTTTAGATGACTATTCAAACAGACTGCATCCAGTATGTCCATAAATGACATCAGTGCCAGATACACGCAAATATGATACGGGTACCTCCAAATGAACTTAATGCAACAAGCACACCTTGGCCTTTTGCTGCCTGGGGGAATGGATGCCATTGGACCGATCGAGCCCACTGCTTCAAACGGGCACAGGTTCATTCTAGTGGCCATCGACTATTTCACAAAGTGGGTTGAAGTTGCATCTCACAAAGTTGTAACCAAGAAAGTCATCACAGATTTGTCAGGGACCGTATTATTTGTCGATTCGGGGTTCCAGAATCCATCATCATTGAAAATGCCGCCAATCTCAATAGTGACCTAATGAAAGCCATGTGTGAAACCTTTAAAATCAAGCACAAAAACTCCACAGCATACCGACCCCAAATGAATGGAGTCGTAGAGGCCGTCAACAAGAACATTAAGAAAATACTAAGGAAGATGGTAGAGAATCACAAGAAATGGCATGAGAAGTTACCATTTGCCTTATTGGGATACCTCACCATAGTCCGCACGTCAACCAGGGCAACTCCTTATCTATCGGTCTACGGTACTGAAGTCGTTATCGCCGTCGAGGTGGAAATTCCTTCTTTGAGAATCATACAAGAAGCTGAACTCAGTGATGCAGAATGGATAAGGAGCCGCTATAAGCAATTAGACCTCATAGATGGTAAAAGAATGAATGCAGTGTGTCATGGTCAGATTTATCAGAACAGAATGTCTAGAGCTTTCAACTAAAGGGTCAAACCTCGACAGTTCACACCGGGGCAGCTGGTGCTGAAACGGATCTTTCCACATTATGGTGAAGCCAAAGGAAAATTCTCACCCAACTGGAAAGGGCCTTATATTGTTCACAAGGTACTAACAGGAGGAGCACTCATACTCGCAGAAATGGATGGAGAAATTTGGCCAAAGCCTATCAACTCAGATGCAGTCAAAAATACTATGTTTAAAGTTGTTTACATTTATGCTATTGATGTAACTGAACTACGCTTGACCTGATTCCCGTTTAAGATGGGATACGTAGGCAGCCCTGTGGGTTCAGTCACAATTCAATAAAATTTCCATTTTCCCCATAATCAGAAACTGGGGAAGAATTTTGAGGAGGACCCTCAAAATTCCGAAGCAAGTTCAACCAACGACACTATATGCGGAATAGCCAGAGATTCGTCTAGGTAACTGGGGTAGAATTTTGAGGAGGACCCTCAAAATTCTATGGCAAGAAGGTCGCAATGTCTCTAACAGTGTCGCAGTTATTGGTTCATCTAATCAATTTTTAAATTGCACATTACTATGTTTTCAATAACTATGCATGCATATTTTTTTAGAAAACTTTATTCTTAGCCAGATGCTACCCATGGTAACTCAGACAGGATTTCAATGCGGAACAGAGCAAAGCAAGTAGACAAAGGCACGAACCAACCTCCCCCGCAAAACTCACAATTTTTCTTTGAATGCAGGAACAAGAGATAGTCGCCAGTACGTGCATACCTTAGAATCACTGTCTTCACAACAACAAGGCTACCGAACTCATCCACAACTAAGAAATACTCCGCTATCACTTATTATTTATTCACTGCATGAGACTAAGCATTGTCTCCATCCTGCATGAGGCTAAGACATGCCTCCTCAACTGCATAAGACTAAGCATTACCTTCTATTTGCATGAGACTAAGCATTGTCTAAAATCTTGCATGAGGCTAAGCCCTGCCTCCTCAACTGCATAACGCTAAGCATTGCTTTCCCCTTGCATGAGACCAAGCATCGTCTCCATCTTGCATGAGGCTAAGCCTTGCCTCCTCAACTACATAAGGCTAAGCATTGCCTTCCATTTTCATGAGACTAAGCATTGTCTCAAATCTTGCATGAGTCTAAGACCTGCCTCCTCAACTGCATAAGGCTAAGCATTACCTTCCCTTTGTAAGAGACCAAGCACCGTCTCTATCTTGCATGAGGATAAGCCATGCCTCCTCAACTGCATAAGGCTAACCATTTCCTTCCATTTGCATGAGACTAAGAATTGTCTCCATCCCGCATGAGGCTAAGCCCTGCCTTCTCAACTGCATAAGGCTAAGCATTGCCTTCCATTGCATGAGACTAAGCACTGTATCAACCTTGCATGAGGATAAGCCCTGCCTCCTTAATTGCTTAAGGCTAAGCTCTGCCTTCCCATTGCATGAGACTAAGCATTGTCTCAAATCTTTGCATGAGGCTAAGCCCTACCTCCTTAATTGCATAAGGCTAAGCTTTGCCTTCCCATTTCATGAGACTAAGCATTGTCTCAAATCGTTGCATGAGGCTAAGCCCTGCCTCCTTAATTGCATAAGGCTAAGCTCTACCTTCCTATGGCATGAGACTAAGCATTGTCTTAAATCTTTACATGAGGCTAAGCCCTGCCTCCTTAATTGCATAAGGCTAAGCTCTGCCTTCCCATTGTATGAGACTAAGAATTGTCTCAAACCATTTCATGAGACTAAGCATTGTCTCAAATCTTTGCATGAGGCTAAGCCCTGCCTCCTTAATTGCATGAGACTAAGCACTGCCTCTCCTTGCATGACCACAAATGGTACTCTATTCCAAAAACCTTGCATCATTCTCTTCTCTCGAGGCTGAGCTATGCCTCCGACCTTACATAAGACTAAGCTCTGTCTTGTCTTATCTCAAGCATTATGTCTTTGCATCTCACGGGCTGATACATAGCCAAATTTTCCGAGGGCGTCACAGTCCGAAGGCATCCTCTTCATAGCCGGAAGACACCATG
Organism: Nicotiana tabacum; assembly: GCF_000715075.1. NCBI lineage: Eukaryota > Viridiplantae > Streptophyta > Magnoliopsida > Solanales > Solanaceae > Nicotiana > Nicotiana tabacum. The sequence continues at coordinate 10,873,748 of NC_134097.1, read as the reverse complement.
CCATTACCTGAGGATCTCTTAATATTGCACATCATTATTTAAAGCCATCATGGTTCATAGGCACCACCTTCATAGCCCAAGAACATCATTTCATCCTGCGAATCCCCTATCTCACAGCTCATGGCCCGGGACGTCATGGTCTAAGGACATCATCCTCACCGTCCAAAGACGATCTCCATGGTCCAAAGGGAATTTGCACCATGCTTAAATTTCGCAATAATCAATATATATATATATATATATATATATATATATATATATATATATATATATATATATATATATATATATATATATATATATATTATGCATACATCGTGTTTTGAGTTTGCAGGTGATCCAGGAAGTAATCGTTCTCTTAAAAGGGAGCAATCTTCGCTCCGGTTTCCATTCAACGTTCATATCCTTCAATTATTTCAAACGTAATCAATCACCATACCCGTTCAAATATCCATAACCATTCTCAGACACATCCATTCCCAATCCTAAAATTGTCCTATCCAAAATATCTTGTCTGTTCTTACAATAACTCCGTCGGTTTATTCCACCGTTGGATCCAGAACTACATATGGACTGATTCCTGTAAAACCAGGGATATGTAGGCAACTCAGAGACCAGGGTCCGGCCAATACCTTTTCAAATCACCCCATTCGGTCAAAATCGGTCATCATTTCTTTATCCGACAACTTTTTCGTCCTTCCCGGGTAAAGAGGGGCAGCTGTTGATACCGAATTTTTCCCATATTGTTTCAAAATATATATATATATATATATATATATATATATATATATATATACCTTCAAAATAGCGCATATACATCATCATTTGATTTACAAGCATACACAAGTATTTTTTTAATTTTCCATGATTTTTAAAGACTTTAAACCAATTTATTTCTGCATTTTTATTGTATAAATATTCAATAATTATTCTCCAAATTATTTTATGATAATTTAATCATCTAAACTTATCATTTACACCAATATGAGGTTTAAATATTTTCAGGGCATTTCTTATAATTACATTTGCATTTTCCTAGGCCCAAATTGCATATTTTGCAATAATAGCTCATATGCATGTATAATTATATTATTTATGCAGAAAATAACTTTTTATATTTTTATAATGTTAAATAATTGTTTTAATCATTTTCATGCACAAATGATAATTTTGATATTTATTAATAACTTTTATAAATTATTTATTTATTAAACATTGGGTATTTAAAATCTAGCCCTAAATTCCTTTTAATTTCGGACGTAACTACCCAATCCCATCCCAATAACCTTTGAGCCCAAACCAATTAACCCAACCCCATACTCGATCGCGACCCATTTCATTAACCCGACCCAGAACCCCCGACTAATCGTGGTCGTTGATCTCTGAGATCAACGGCCCATATTACACCCACCCTTTTAAATTATAACTTAACCCCCCTAAACCCTAAACCATTCGTCTCTTCACCCGCTGCCCTCGAACTCTCTCAAACTCCCCTTCTCTCTCTGTCAAACCCTAGCCATCTCCCCCTCGGTTTTCTCTCCTAATCCCACCGATCATGGGATTCCATGGTAGCTTCTTGCCATATTCGACTCCCCCTTGGTACTAGAACCTTCTATATACCACTTTCCTAAACATGGCAAGCGGATTTCATCGATTTAGAACCAAAGCTGGTTCATTTCCTTGACCTTTTCCGTCTATGTTCGTTCTTGTTCGTTTATGGTATGGATCTCTGTGCATTTCCGTGATTCCTACACCCAAAATTAGGGTTTCAGATTCTTTTAAATCGAACCAGATCTGGTTCGATTCTTTGATTTTAAAAGGTATTTCTATCTATGTTCATCTTATTCTATGCAGTATGTGATTTTCACCTTTTATTTATTTTTGGTTTATGTCGATTTTACACTTACCCTAAAATTAGGGTTTGAGATTTTACTCTTTTCTTTACTGATTTGATTGCATGCGATGATTCTTTCCTTTCTCGTATTTGATTGATGATTTTCCTTTTTTGGATGTTAATTTCTACTACTATATAAACCCCTCCACATTCCCCCTTTTGGGACAGACTTGAATCGTGAATGTTTACTAAAAACTGAAATTATCGCTCTTTGTTCTCTAAATATTCTTGTTCTATATTCTGGTTCCTGGCCGGCTGAAAGCCAAGGCCAGAAATTCTGGGTTCTTGTTACTGTGTACTTTGTTCTTTCTTGTCTCTTCGCTTAACGGCCAAGGCCAGAAATTCTGGGTTCTTGCTACTGTGGACTTTGTTCTTTCTTGTTTTTCGTTTAACTGGTGAGTTGCTGAACTTTCATCACTTCATTCCTATTTACCTATCATTAGCATGTATTTTCACTTCTGAAGGTTGTTGTTCAATATGTTTCTGGGCTGTTCTCGTATGCAATCTTGACTGTCTTACTTCAATTCTAGGCCTTTCTAATCTAAAATGCCATTACGCTTGTAGTTTGAGATATGTTTAGACCTGATATAATTTGGTTAATTTCTTTTTAAGTCTGCCTAGCCTATGTGTTACTTATGTTTATAACCTTTGCACTTTAGCCATCTCTTTAGTGTTTAAATTTGTTATTAACCTTGTTGCTTGAACATGCTTTCATATCCCCTTTTATGGATTAGATGACTAAGAATGAAGTTATTCACTAAGTGTTTAGCATTAGTCTATTTCTGAACTTGCTGTGATGACATGTAGCATGTTTGATCCTGTATGCTTCTACCATGTCTTTACTTCCAAATAGTGGCCTTAATTTGTTCTCATTCTGTTAAGTTTTGTTGCCAATTGATATAATCCTTTCTTGTTACACTAGCATCTACGCTTAGCATAATCTGAACCCTTTTTTTATTCTAAATATGAGTCAGTGTACATCAATTTTCCAAACCTGTCTTGTTAGTATATGCATTATGTGTTGAAGTTGTTTTTCTGAAACTTTGTTAAGTCTATTCTCAAAACCTAAGCATGTTCTACTACCTGTTCTATGTGCTCAATTTGAATCTGTTTGTATCCTTCAGTGATGCCCCCCAACCTCAGTCTATTCTTTTACTACTTGGTCTCTTTGAGTTCTTATTCATAGCCGGCTGAAAGCCAAGGCTACTTAGGTTCTATCATTTGACCTCCCTAGTGTGAGCACTGCTCGGGGTCCAATTGAGACCCTTGTGAACTCTGACACACTGGGATTTGGTCCTTAGGCTTTCTCTGAATTTCCCCTATCAACCTCCCTAGTGTGAGCACTGCCCTGGGTTCTTGAAACCCTTGGGAACTTTGACACACTAGGGCCATGGTTCTAATGCTCAACTCTGCCATGTGCCCACTGGGTGAATCACTTGATTCATGGCTGCCTTATGCCCATGAGGATGTTATTTTGGGCTTTTATGAACTATGAGAATGAAGGCCTGGCCTGGCCGGGTGTATCTTTGGGCCTGCTATAGGCTCCCTAAAGCTATTCTACTTTGTAATTCATTCTATTCATTCTGGGCCTGTAATAATTCTTGTAATAGCATTTGGGGTATTAGTGAAATTGGGAAAGGGAGTTTTATCTTATATTTGTAATCAATGGGGTAGGAATCCTGCCTATCGGTTCAATAATGTGTGTTTAGTTATCGTGTGTTAGAAATCATGCCTCTAGGTATCCTATTATGTTTAGTCATTATATGTTAGCAATCCTGCCTATGGTTTCAATACTTGGTCCAATTTTGTTCTAATTCTGCTTATTAGAAACCATGCCTATAGGAAATCACACACTTCATTTAACCTGCCTAATACCTGCACATTATTCAAAAGCATGATCGTTTGACTAAATATTTTACCTGCTCCTATGCCTATTTCTGTCCGATTATTAGATATCATGCCTATAGGGAATGAATGCTAATAACAGTCCTTTCAATGTGCACCACGCTCAATAGATATCATGCCTATAGTATTTTAATTACTTCTATTGCATCATACTGTCCATCCGGAAAGCATGCCTATAGGAGCTAACATATGAGAATCAATTCCAATCACTAGTCTCTAGAAATCGCAATAGGAAATCACCACTCGCTCTTCAAACGCTGTTATCCATGCGATTATAAGGAGGCATAAGTAATTTTGAGCATTCCCAATAAGTTTTATTGAGCCTACTACGTGAATCACCTAGAGATCATGTCTATATGTTTAATAACCTATAACCTGTAGTCTCAAAAATCAACGTGTAATACCAAATGCTCCTAAACTGTATAGTCGCTTAGAAATCATGTCTATAGGTTTCATGACCTCCACAATCTGCATATCAGTTAACTTTGGACAGCAGCACCACATATACGATATTGAATTCTACATCACCTAGAATCCATGCATATAGGACTCTAAGTCTCAAATTCTGAAACTATGTATTGCCCGCGTGCATTTGTTTCTTTGTGTGGAGGCTAACTTGATCCCTTAATTGCCTTTACATGAAGTCCCAACTTTTTTTTGTATGTCGCCTAGTTTTATCATTTTTGAGCAACCTAAGTTAAAGTCTAGAACCCCCCTAAAATAGAGGTCCAAATGTCTCTTCGACCATAGGCATGGGATGGGTAGTGCTCGCATAGATTATGACTTAGAATTGACTAGTACGCTTTAGGCAAACAACATAAAGATAGTAATCGGGTAGTAGGAGATGATAGTCTATGCCCGCTGAATAATATGAGTAACACCCCATCTTGAGGGAGTTACGAAGTATTATTTATGTTGCACGAGGTGATCCTTTAGGCTAAAAAACTTAGGACCCCCCACCTTTGTTAAAGTCAATCATTTTATTTGTCCAAATTGCTTCCTTTCCCTTAGACTAATTCATATAATTCGTGTTCGGTTGAGACCCACCATTGTAGACCTCGAGGAGTGCCCTAACGCACCTTAATCTGTTAGGTGGCGACTCTTCTCTTTTAACACTCCTCCCATTTAAAAGAGTTGTCACGATGTCGAGGCTCATTTTTCGAGAGGAAAAATCGGGCGCGGCAGTACATAATAGATCTAAGGCTACCACAAACAAGAGACAGCTACAACCGAGATGCAGGTACATCTTCAAATCCAGCTCCTATCGAACACAGCAACATCAGCAGCCAGCATCTATACGCTAGGTGTAGAAGTGTAGTATGAATACAACCGACCCTATGTACTCAATAAGTACCAAACCTAACCTTAGGGTTAAAGTAGTGACGAGCTAACAAAAAGGGGTCGGGTCCAACACCAATATTACACAACAGTTCATAACAGTATAGTACAAGTAACAAACGAGTATCTCAAAAATAAAAGGCTCAGTTCGTTCACAGTTCCAGAAAAATAGGCATTTCTTTTCAAGTATCTCAGTGAAAAATCAAATCTTTTACCGAAAAAACCAAAATACGAGTAAGATTGAAAACTGTGATTTTTCCCAAAAAATCCTTTCAACAATAATAAGATGTTTCATATTCCTTTCAGATAGCAAGTGTAAGATGCCTTTCTATGCCCATATATAAAAATGTAGGAGAAGTCATAAATGACGCGATACTATACAGTATGAGGAAAAATGCATCTTTATGCATGTATGTCAAGTGTGCATGCCAAATGCGCTGCAAATCAGTGATAAAGATCATATGCATACTCTCAGAGTATGAATTTACTTCGTCCTCTCAGTCACTCAGCACTCGGCATTCGGCACTCGGCACTCGCAGACAGTAGGTACCTGCGCTCACTGGGGGTGTGCAGACTCCGGAGGGACTTCTAGAGCTCAAGTGTTATAATCCACACGGACAACTCACGTGCCATAATATCAATATCTGGAATCGCACGGACAACTCACGTGCTGCACGGACAACTCGCGTGCTATAGTAAACCAATCTGACCCGTTGCGGCATGCAGCCCGATCCCTTAATCATCCTCATAACCAGGCCCTCGGCCTCACTCAGTCATCAATCTCTCTAGTCTCTTGGGCTCACAGTGTCATGATACTAGCCCGAAAACAATGATATAATGCATCAATAAATAACAACAGAGACTGAGATATGACATGCATGTGAATGCGTATGACTGAGTATATAATGCAATGAAAGCAGATTACTCAACAACAAAAATGACCTCAGTGGGTCCCAACAGGATAAGCATGTAGCCTATACATAGTTTCTAACATAATCACAGCTCGATAACTCTAGTACGTAGAGATTACATGATTTCAGACAAGTTCAAGTAACTACACAGTACCACATAAATAATGGAAAACACAGTTCATATGGTGCACGCCCACACGCCCATAACTTAGCATGAGCATCACCTCAAAACCAAACAAAACACGTATATTCAGGGTTCATACCCTCATCTTCAAGATTAGAAGAGGTACTTACCTCAAACAAGCCAATACCAATACCAAGCAAGCCAAACGATGCTAAACAAATTCCATCCCGCGCGTTCCGACCTCCGAACAACCCGAAACTAACCAAAAACAACTCAAGTACATCAAACAATGCTAAAGGAACCAATCCCGATCGAAAAAGATCAAATCTTGAGTCAAAATCCCAAAACCGGCCAAAAGCCCAACCCGGGCCCGCACCTCGAAACCCGACAAAATTTACAAAACCCGACCCATTCAATTTTGAGTCCAACCATACTAGTTTTACTGAAATCCGACTCCAATTCGATATTCAAAACTCAAATATTTACATTATGAAACTTTAGGCCAAAACCCCCAATTTTCACTTTAAAATTCATCAACCAAACGCTAAAATTGAAGATAGATTCATGATATAAAATAAAAAATGAGTAGAGGACACTTACCCCAGTTCACATGGTGAAAAGTGTCTCAAGAATAGCCTCAATCCGAGCTCTATAGCTCCCATAATGAAGAAAGAACCAAAACCCTCGATAATATAGCTTCTGCCCAGCGATTCCGCATTTGCGGACAATTCGTCGCATCTGCGACCACCGCTTTTGCGGGGGAAAAAACATCACATCTGCGAAACATGGCCTTGCCCAGCAACCCCCGCACCTGTGGAATCCAACTTCGCATCTGCGAAGACATTCGCACCTGCGCACTCTTCTCCGCTTCTGCAGGCCTCCTCATCCAGCTCTCATCTCGTATCTGTGATGCCTTTGTCGCTTCTGCAGCCATCGCACCTGCGCAAACCAACCACAGGTGCGAACATACCAGAACCAGCAGCCTTCAGCAGTACAATATGAAGTGAAAATGATCTGAACCTCGTCCAAAACTCATCCGAGCCACTCGGGACCCCGTCCGAATATACCAACAAGTCCCATAACATAACACGGACCTACTCTAGGTCTCAAATCACACATAAAAACATCAAAACAACGAATCACACCTCAACTCGAAATCAATGAACTTTGAAACTTCAAACTTCCACAACCGATGCTGAAACCTATCAAATCACGTTCGATTGACCTCAAATTTTGCACACAAGTCACATTCGACATTACGGACCTGCTCCAACTTCCGAAATCGGAATCCGACCCCAATATCAAAGAGTCCACTCCTAGTCAAACTTTCAAAAATTTCAACTTTCGCCATTTCGAGCAAAATTCAACCACGAACCTCCAAATTACAATCTGGACACGCTCCTAAGTCCAAAATCACCCAACGGAGCTAACAGAACCAACAAAATTCCAATCCGATGTCAAATGCTAAAAAGTCTAACTTGGTCAACTCTTTCAAATTTAAAGCTCCCTAGTTGAGAATCATTCTTCCAAATCAATCCTGAATAACCTAAAAACCAAAACCGACGATTCACACAAGTCATAATGTAACATACGGAGCTACTCATGCCCGTAAACTACTGAGGGGAGTGGAAATGCTCAAAACGACCAGTCGGCTCGTTACATCCTCCCCCACTTAAACATGCATTTGTCCTCGAACATGTCTAGAGTTGTTCTCAAAGACATCATACCGCCGTATAACCTTACCATGCACATACCCGGGGGAGATCCCACGTCACCCTATCCCATACAAGTCCGATAACACAACATAACTGAAATCTCACAATTCAACCAAGACCACAAGCCTTAGAATCCCATTTCCAACATTTGGAATTTCTTATAAGATCTGAATCTCGTAACCTACACACCGTATAAGTCTGAACAAGCTATACCAAGCCACAACCATGACCCAAGATACAATCGCATGATATATCCCATAACACAGATACTCGAAGAAATGATTTCTAGTCACAGTAGCTTCTCAAAATAACCCAATGCCGGTAATAAACCTCATATCAAACAAGAATCCATTCTGAAACCTTCATACACTACCGATGATGAAAGGAACATGTAGAAACTCATAATCATTCATCAGATCAACCAGTCGTGGAGTTCCCTCTCCTTCGACAAGAATCATAGCAAATTTTTAAGCCGACTTTCGATATTAGCTTTCCAAATATACCATAATCAAATCTGATAGCACCCATCCTAGATCCGATGACTTCATCTTATCAAATACTAGCTACTCTACTGACATGCTACACCAATACTATCTAAAGCCACAACCCGTGTAATCTGTGCACCAATAAGCAACATTCCAAATGTACTCAATCACGAAAATGACTCAAACAAGAGAACCGTACCGCAAGATCGACGGGTGCCACCCCAACGAAATGCTAAGAACCCATCACACCGTAGAACCATAACACACGAATCTAACACAAGGGATCATCAACATAACTCTGCCGCCATGCGCGACCCCATCCAAACACTAATCCATATGAAATACCTCAGCCACCATGCTCATAATCAATAACCACACACAATTCGACATCAAGTACCCAAAGTGCATTACCATAACCACGGAGAAGCCAATGACACAATGCCACCCAAAACTCAAAAGGACATAACTAATACGCAATCAATTATGCAATACTCAAATAGTCATCTCGCTCAAATTCCGCTATAAGGCTCCCAATAGAACCGCACCATATGTGCATATAACCAACGAATCACAACTCCTTGTAGCATAGAATAGTAAGTCATAGATCATTTCAAAACATGAATAAGCATTACAATAACCGAATGGCACATCCCTCAATAATAGCAATATGGAGCCAACCAATCCGACTTGGTGTAGAATACACATCCTAATTGGGCCTACCAATGGACCCCCAAATCAACTTCGGGCACCCACACATGGATAAATAACCCTCCGAAAGCCCACAATGACTGAATCATAACACATACTATCGTCTAGCTAGCTTCGAACATGACTTCACAGTCCACAACCATAAAACAATCTGCTCTTGAGAACTCCCAGTCTCCAAATCCATAAAACAGACGAATCACCATATCTGATTCCATCTCCACCACCCGAATGTCTAACATATCTCTCATACACAATCATCCCATGAGGAATACTTCTAAAATTCTTCTGTGCCACCTAGCAAAATTTGAATATCAGCAGTCGATCAACCAGGAGAGTGCCACAACACCAATAAAGTATCTATAAATCAAAACACAGTGTGCCTCCTGAAATGTACACTCTCCTCAAGAAATACCAAAAAGTACGAGATGTGACCTTGCACATGCCTAAAAATTCAGGATCTTCCTTTCAGAACCAAATCGTGACCTTGCACATGCAAATCTCAATCCTACACAACACACCACCCCTATTATGCCATCATATGAAAAGTACGTGAATCTCATAATCAACTCTGAGTCGTAAGTAGAATACATACCCGTTCAGTCAGAAACCTTCCATTTGATCTCACCCAGGAGAAAATCACTATACACCACATGCTCCTCACGCCAGTCGGAAATATACTTCTCGAATCATGGTAGAAACCATTGAGAACCCTTCGAAGTCCATTTGCACATAACCAAGCTATCAGAACCGAATCTCTCTAACTCAACCCAGCCACATAGGTCGCCAAAACCCAAAAGCATTGTCACGAAACACCTGTAGAGACTAGCCACATCATAAGTACCCCAAGAACCGATTATATCCATTACTGTGCTAATCCAGCCTACTATCAAGCTGTCCTACTTCTCCAAGTCCCTTCCAAATTGCCTTCAAATTGATACTTCTCCTTGCTGGAATACCACGATCCTTAACCAAAATTCACCACACAAGAGACCCTAGTATAAAACCACAACGCCCTAAGGCCCATAAACCGCTGACTTCCCTCTTAAGCACCCCAAAGTACCACAACAACGACACCCACTCTAAGGAGACCTTATGTGAACCTAAAACTGTTTCCTTCACCTTCTTGATGCTTAAATGCATAATCCACAATGGTATAAAAATACCACAAGTCTCGACATCATCCAACACAACTCCCAGTTTCTAGACATATATAAATCTTGAAAATTCCAAATCGCTACATATAAATCTTGAATCCATTAGAACCATTCTCGAGAGTCATCCACTTTACTCAAATCTCAATTAAACCGACCAAACGGACTGAACGACCTGTGCCCCATTAGCACACCAACACTCAAGGGATAACCCACATTCCTAAGTAACCGAGCAAATTCCTACTCCATGTACACTATATCCTTCGCGAATAACCCCTCAATTATTTTATGATTCCCATATACACTTAGAGTGTAATACAAAATTTATCCAGAAATTCCTTTACCCGAGTCATCCTCGATCTCGACCTCTGCAAGTCATAATTGATTCACCAGTATACCCCGAACCAAAACCAATACAACACATAACCGTGAAATCAACTCGTCGATAGCAGACTCCCCCACTTGTCTCAAAACCACAGAACAAAACACTCGATATCCATACTCTATTACTGCCAAAATCCCGCATTGAAATTCAACTAAATCTTTCGTAAGCTCATGTAACACAAACTATATAATACCTCAAATCATCTGTGAATCTCGCGTTCATCCTCGTGATGGTTAAGCCAACTTCCACAAGCGATCCAAACTCAAATTGCAACATCTATCATCCACTGGTAAAGGAGAACTCTCTACAAAATATTATAGGGATCACACAACCTCAGGACACCTCGCAGGAGACAACCCACCTGCTTTGCCTCAAACTGACACCTCTCTATACCCTTCCACAATCAGGACTACTATGCAATCATTTAATCTTCTCGATTTTGAGCTCATCAACAAGATATGAGAATCTACTTTACTCCACAACTAAACAACATGAGAGATCCCTCATCACACCCATAACTCGAGACCATCCGCCAAATCAAGACATAAATCAAACACCCAATAGTCCTTGCATCTCAAGTAAACTCTTCTCGTCATATCCGAACAATCTGAATACATTTTGCAGTCTCATCATACACACCACATATTCATCCAATCACAAATTCCACTAATACGGACACCAACGGACCTATATGTCCCAAAAGCACGTGCTCATACAATCAAAATCTCCGTGCTCAAGCTACAGTCAAAACCCGGCCTCAAGTCTCCAGACCGGCCCATCATCAGCACGCTAAAATCACATCTCGATCCTCAACCATGGAATCACAAGCTGTCGATTCAAAGCTGATATGGAGTGCTCACATGTGCATACGAATACGCGGAAGGAATTTAAAGAATTACGCTTCAAGCTGAATCAATGTCGCACGATAAGGAATAAAATATGGAAAGTATATCCTAAATGTCTTGTAGCCTCTCAAAAATAGGTATGGACGTCATCATACCGATCCGCAAGACTCTACTAGACACTTGCTCATGACTTATAGAACCTATGAACCTAGATCACTGATACCACATTGTCACGACCCCAAATCCACTAGTCGTGATGGAACCTAACCCAACCCGCTAGGTAAGCCAATTAACCACTAACCAATTCCAATAATAATTAATAAAGCGATTAAGTAAAGAAATATTTGAATCTTATACATTCCCCAAGGACTGGTAGTACAAATCACAAGCTTCTAAGAATAGAGTTTACAAAGTTGAAATGAAATAAATACATCGTCTGTTTGAAAAAGTACATAAATAGAATTTGTATAGATCTAAGGCTACCACGAACAAGAGGCAACTACAACCAGGACGCAGGTACATCTTCAAATCTAGCTCCCATCGAACACAACAACATCAGCAACCAACATCTGCATGCAAGGTGAAGAAGAGTAGTATGAATACAACCGACCCCAAATACGCAATAAGTAACAAACCTAACCTTAGGGTGAAAGTAGTGACGAGCTAACAAAAAGGGGTCGGGTCCAACACCAATATTCCACAGCAGTTCATAACAACATACTACAAGTAACAAACGAGTATCTCAGAAATAAAAGGCTCAGTTCGTTCACCGTTCCAGAAAAATAGGTATTTCTTTTCAAGTATCTCAGTGAATACCCAAATCTTTTACCGAAAAATCCAAAATACGAGTAAGTTTTAAAACTGTGATTTTCCCCAAAAAATCCTTTCAACAATAAATAAGATGTTTCATTTTCCTTTTAGTTAGCAAGTGTAAGATGCCTCTCTATGCCCATATATAAAAATGTAGGAGAAGTCATAAATGACGTGATACTAAACAGCATGAGGAAAATGCATCTCTATGCCTATATGTCAAGTATGCATGCCAAATGCTATGCAAATCAGTGATAAAGATCATATGCATACGATCAGAGTATCAATTCACGTCGTCCTCCCAGTCACTCAGCACTCGGCACTCGCACTCAGTAGGTACCTACGCTCATTGGGGGTGTGCAGACTCCGGAGAGTATCCTACAACCCAAGTGCTATAATCCGCACAGACAACTCACGTGCCATAATATCAATATCTGGAATCGCACGGACAACTCACATGCTATAGTAAGCCAATCTGACCCGCTGCGGCGTGCAGCCTGATCCCATAATCATCCTCACAACCAGGCCCTCAGACTCACTTAGTCATCAATCTCTTCAGTATCTCGGGCTCACAGTGTCATTATACTAGCCCGAAAACAATGATATAATGCATCAATAAATAACAACAGAGACTGAGATATGATATGCATATGAATGCATATGACTGAGTATGTAATGCAATGAAAGTAGATTACTCAACAACAAAAATGACCTCAGTGGGTCCCAACAGGATAAGCATGTAGCCTAGACATGGTTTCTAACATAATCACAACTCGATAACTCTAGTACGTAGAGATTTCATGATTTCAGACAAGTTCAGGTAACTACACAGTACCACAGAAGTAATGGAAATCACAGTTCACATGGTGCACACCCACACGCCCATAACTTAGCATGTGCGTCACCTCAAAACCAAACAAATAACACGTATATTCAATGTTCATACCCTCATCTCCATGATTAGAAGAGTTACTTACCTCAAACAAGCCAATACCAATACCGAGCAAGCCAAACGGTGCTTCAAAAATACTATCCCGCGCGTTTCTACCTCCAAACGGACCGAAACTAACCAAAAACAACTCAAGTACATCAAACAATGCTAAAGAAACCAATCCCGATTGAGAAAGATCAAATCTTGAGTCAAAAGCCCAAAACTGGCCAAAAACCCTTGTTACACCATGTGCGTCTCAAGGTGACGTAATGAATATGAGACTTGTTAATCATTATTTAAATGATTTTAAAGTCATAATATGTCTATATATGATGTTTGTGTAGAAAATATAAAGTTTGGGAAAAATCGAATTAAAGTTGCGAAAAAACCGACTAAGGATTTGCCTTGTAATAGAGCTTTTTGAAAAATAAATTTTGTATGATATATGAGGTCTTTTTGGGACATATTATATACCAAATTTAAGGTATTGGAAATTAGTTTCCAACACTCCTAACCATTCATTCATACGACACCCGGATAAAACGTTATAAGCGTTGGACCCCTAGAACACGATATTTATATCCTCATCTCGTTTCGTTTTTCAATTTTCTAGAACACACAACCAAATAAGACCCCTAACTTTACTCTTAATCTCTCTGCAAGATCATCAAACAAGCTTATCATCCCGGGCACGAAATCAAGAAGCGATAACATTAAAACGATCCCTACGACGTAAGTATCGCTATATCACCTCTCTTTTTCTTTGTAGTTTGAGTTTTGGAAGGTACTTCATAGTTATGAAAACTTGTACTTTCTGTATTTAAGTGCTTAAATATCAAGGAAGATTGATAAATTCATTTTCTAATAGTTAGAACTTACGGGACGGTGATCGGAAGCCGTGAGTTCGAGTTATTTGACTTGTAGTGGACTGTTTTGTGGGTTGTTTCGTGTTGCCTTTGGGATGTATATTTTTCTACTGTTTAATTGAGTTTTTTAGGAAAAGTGGTGTGGATAAACACCACATAATGACAGAATGGTGGGCTGGTCGTTCGTCGTTACATTTTTTAGGTTGTTTGACACTACTTTGGTTGTCATTTTATGTATGAAGTGATTAGGGTGTGTGGGCTGTTTTGTGGTATATTGTGATGGAGATAAGGTTGGAAAATGATTCTTACATGTTGTTATTGTTGTGTTCTTCTTATATTTGGTATATGGTATTGCGAACTTTGCCTTTACTCAACACTGATTTTAAATCTCCTTATGCTATAGTAGATTGAGTTGAGTTGTTTGAAGAATTGCTTGGAAGGTATTAAGGACTAAATGGCGTTAAGGTATGTTAAGGCTATCCCTTATTTCTTTTTTGCATGATCCAAATGATACAAACGAAACGAGTAAAATACGCAACTTTCATAAATGACTTTATTCATAGAAATACTAGGAGTGTCTATATTCTTGATTCCCCATGTGAATTATTATTATATCCTCTGTTTATGGGTCTCAGAAAAATACGTATTTGATAAAGTTTATCCGAAAGGCATATTGATTTTATGATATTCCGAGAAATCTTATTAACGTATTTCATATGCATTTCATTCATTTATACATGTACATTGACCCATGACCAGATCGCGTTATATACGCATATATTATATGTATATGGGATATGGGAAAAGGTTATGGCGTTATATACGCACCACCACCCTGATCAGCTGGTATACATTGATGATTTTGCCCACAGTCGCCGAGATGATATGATGGGATGCCCTCAGAGGCTTGATGATGTTATGAATGCATATACCTAAGCATGGTATGATATTTATACGCATATGCATGACATTGTAAATATTAACGATTCACAGAGTTGTTCAGACTTACATGTTGAGGCTTTTACTCCATGTTTCTATCATGTCTATTATTTACTGATTTTTATTCCTTACATACTCGGTACATTATTTGTTCTGACGTCCCTTTTGCCTGTGGATGCTGCATTTCATACCCGAAGGTCCCGATAGACAGGTCGAGAGTCCTCCAAGTAGGCTATCAGCTCAGCGGAAGATGTTGGTGTGCTCCATTTGCTCCGGAGTTGCTTATTTGGTCAGTATGATTTGGACCTGTATTGTTTAGTATGTCGGGGCCCTGTCCTGACATTTATGGTATTTATCTACTCTTAGAGGCTTGTAGACATATGCCATGTACGTAAACGATTGTATGGCCTTGTCAGCCTATATTTAGTGTACGAGTGATCATTTTTGGTCTTATAGGCCCAAGTTGGTATTACATGTTTTATTCTAGTTATCCTACAACAGCCTTTCCGTCTCATTTACCTATGATAGCATGATACAAAAAGATACATTATGTTGGTATTCGGTTGAGTAAGGTACCGGGTTCCCGTCGCGTCCCATCGATTTGGGTCGTGACAGAAGTGGTATCAGAACTGTTCTGTCCTAGGGAGTCTACAAGCCGTGTCTAGTAGAGTCTTATTTATGAGTGTGTTGTGCACCACATTTGTAAACATGAGGCTACAGGGCATTTAGGAATGTCACTCTTTCTTCTTACTCTAGATCGTGTGGTAGAGCTCAATTGTAAAAAATCAAACTCCTAAATTTCATTTTATTCATTACACAATGACATCTACATCTAAAAAGACAGTTGGTAAGATATTGAATGTGGCTATGGAAGAGTTGAGTCAGAGAAACTCGATTTTGCGTCATGCTTATGATGAGTAGATGTAAGGCCTTCAGTAGATATATCTATACTACGACGTGTGAGCCTCTTGATAGGGAGCCATAAGGCATGAATATCTATCTACCCCTATGGTAAAAAGCAACGAGAGAATCATAAGGTAGATATAAGTTTTAACAAGTAAAAGAAGCTAGGTGAAGAAGTATACAAGGTACCTAGTTAGTGAAGATTATCTGTATATACAATTCAGGCAGAGAAATATAAGCCTTCTGAGTTACTTTCAAGAATAACAAAGATATATTCACTTGACATCACCTATTTCAGTTATGCCCTGTGGGAGCTAACAGATATAATTTAAGAGAAGGATGTGATATCAACATCCAGCTAGGGTTAGAGTAACCCAAAATTGTGGATGGATTGTTATCATTAGCTCACATTTCCGAGGGATATTGCAAACATGGTAATGGTTCTCCTTGTGAGACACCCAGATGGTGCACTCTAGAATAGATCAATCAGATATGAATACTAGAATGTTCAGAAATTTCAGAAGATTGACATTGGAATCCTAGAAGGGATAAATATTTACCTTTGTATGGCTCTTGTCCCTAGTAAAGAGAGAGTGTTAGGCGACCCGAAGAGCCAGTGAGTTGAATCAAGGGGGGCTAAAAGTGAAAGAATGTTTTGAAGAAGTTTTCATAATAAGGTGATAGACAAAAATATTAGCAGGAGAACAAGAAGAAAGTAAATAAAGCATTATGAGTAATATGAGATAAATGGATGATAACGGTAAATCAAAATATGACAGGACTACAGATTCTATAGTCAAGTTAAGTAAAAGACAAGAAGTTATAGGCTTTGAGACAATAAAAGAGTATAAACCATAAAGTCATGTCCCCATTTTGAGAAATGAGTTGGTGACTCATACGTGATTACCAGAAGGAAAAGTTAGACCCTCGGAGTAATAGAAATTAGTATGGGCTAGTGAATAAGATAAACTAAACATGAATTCGGGACCAAAGGATTTGATAATAGTTGACATTGTGAGAATTTCAGAGATCGCATTCCGACGATAATTGAATGGACAATAGATGAATAACCTTTAAAGGTCATTCAGGAAGACGCTTCCCTAAAACAAGCACTGTGAGCAGAGGTAAGCTTAAGGGATTATGTGTGCTAGTTACACTAGGTGTCACCTTTGTATGTAAGAAATTAAATTATCCCTGGTACAGAAGGGTTACCGCAAAGCAAGTAAGAGTCCGTGAAGATGTGAAAAGACACCAAATATGAAGAGGTGAAATATTTATAGGTAAATCTTCATAGCAATAAATGTTAGTACTCCCCTAAAGGGGGGAGATGGTGTGATATGGTATTAAGTCAGAGTTATGTGGTTAATGTAACTATGGAATAGTAAAGGAAGAATGTGGTAGAAAGGCGAAAGGAATGAGATTGCATTTATTGAGATCCTACGGATATGATACGACTCCAGAACATTATGTAAACATGACGACGGGGAGAGGCAGTAAGGGTTCCATCACTAGATGTTATTGATAAATAAGTGCAAATGAACACTGGATGCATAAGGAGCCAGTGTGAGGGGTAAGTTAAGACAAAGGATATAATCTAAGAGAGATTACGCAGAATATAGATATGAGAATGGACTAACGTGTAGTTGGTAGTTGATTCAGGAATAGCCTAGCCATGGCTAAACAAGAGGATATATATAAATCATCAGGTTGTGCAAGATAAACATAGTGAAACCCAACATAGAGAATTCAGTCTCGCAAATATGATGACATCGTAATCCTTGAGAAATATACAGATAGGAGTTGGGGTTGTACAGTCAAAAATTTCAGTTCAGAATCAACCTTAAGAGCACAAGGGCGCGGAGGTAAGTAATTAAGGATAATTATAGGTGAGTAAGAACGTCAAAAAAATTCTTTCGTGTATACGATGTAATAAACTCGCATCTTGACAGGAGTCAAAGGGTCTCTCTTAAGTACTACAAAGAAAGACTAACTGAGGGAATAAGGAAGAAGGCTTCAACTTAAGTATAGTGACATAAGGAAGAAATGGTCTTGTAACAACAGTCTCACAACAACATTGTGTGCACTCCATAAGAAAGTGGCACCTATCGTGGCTAATGAACGGGAAGAAAAAAAAAATCAAAAGATGATATTTGAGATCATATGAGTTACAGAAAATTTCAATATTTGTGGGGAATGAGATAAGCCATGTATTCATGCAACAAGTGGCAGAACGACCATACAAAGCAATCGCTTATGTTTAAAGAAAACTAAGAAAGCACGAGAAGAATTATCCGACCCACGATTTAGAGTTAGTCGTGGTGATTCATTCACTAAAGATGTAGAGGCACTATTTGTATGGAATTTATGTTGATATCTATACAGATCATAAGATCCTTCAATATATCTTCAATCAAAAGGAATTGAATTTATGCCAAAGGCGATGGTTGGAGGTACTAAAAGACTATATTGTTTATATTTTATACCATCCAGGAAAGGCGAATGAAGTAGCCGATGCCCTCAACCATAGATCTATGGGTAGACTGTTATATTTACAGCCAGAGAAATGTGGGATAGCCCATGAGATTCATCAGCTAGCTAGTCTTGGAGTTCGATTACTGGACTCAGATGATACCATAGTTACTATTCAGGACACATCAACATCCTCTTTAGTAACTGAAGTTAAGGAACGCCAGTATGAGGATCCTGTGCTAGCTCATTACAGAGATACATCCCCTAAAAAGGAGAATACACCATTTGATATTATAGGAGAAGGAGTCCTCAGATATCGAGGTCGATTATGTGTTCCTAATATGGCAGGGTTGTGCCAGCAGATTATGGAAGAAGCTCACTATTCTCGTTATTCTATTCATCCAGGAACGACGAAGATCTATCATGATATCAGGGAAATATATCGGTGGGACGGAATGAAGAAGGATATAATAGAGTTTGTTGCTCAGTGCCCTAATTGTCAGCAGGTTAAGATTGAGCATCAGAAACAAAGTGATTAATATGGATTTCATCATAGGCTTACCTCGTACCCAACGTAAGTTCAATTCTATATGGGTTATTGTCAATAGAATTACAAAATCAGCCCATTTTCTGCCTGTCAGGACTACTTGTTCAGTAGAGGATTATGCAAGGCTTTACATTAGGGAGATAGTACGACTTCATGGTGTCCTTATATCTAGGGTTATACATAATTTGGTAAATACCAAATTACAGTACCGAAATCGAAAGGAGAAAAATCAAACCATACCGAATTTAGTTAGGTACGGTATTGGCATAGCATTTTATGAAATCAAATACCGAAAATACCAAACCAAAATGTCTAAATACCATACCGTACCGATTGAAGAACACCCCTACCTATATGTATTATCTCAGATAGAGGTTCTCAGTTTACCGCTAATTTCTGGAGGTCCTTCCAAAAAGTATTGGGGACTCAAGTAAGTCTTAGTACAACATTTCATCCCCAGACAGACAGTCAAGCTTAACGTACTATTCAGATACTGGAAGATATGCTACGGGCTTGTGTGATGGACTTCAGGGGTAACTGGGATGATCATCTTCCACTTATTGAGTTCGCATATAATAATAGTTATCATTCCAACATTCAGATGGCTCCATACGAAGCTCTTTACGGACAAAAGTGTAGGTGTCCTATAGGATGGTTCGAGATTGGGGAAACTAAGATAGTAGGAGCAGAGTTGGTACAATAGGCAGTTGAGAAGATTAAGCTTATACGGGAAAAGCTATTAGTAGCTTAGAGTCTTCAGAAATCCTATGCCGATAATCGACGACGAGACTTGGAGTTTCAGGTAAATGACTGGGTATTCCTAAAGGTATCACCGATGAAAGGAGTTATGAGATTCGGTAAGGAAGGAAAGTTTAGCCCTCGGTACATTAGACCTTATAAGATTATACGCAGAGTAGGCCAAGTAGCATATGAGTTAGACTTGCCTTCCAAATTGGAGTCTGTACATCTAGTATTTCATGTATCTATGCTCTGTAGGTGTATTGGAGATCCCTCTAAAGTCATTCCAGTTGACGATGTTCAAGTTACAAAGCAGCTATCATATGAGGAAGCTCCCATTGCTATACTAGATAGACAAGTTCAGATATTAAGAACTTAGGATGTAGCTTCGGTTAAAGTACTTTGGATTAACAATAATGTGGAGGATATGAATTGGGAAGCTGAAGAAGAAATGAAGACTAGGTATCCTCACTTGTTTCCACTTCCAGAGGAGGATCAAACCAAGACATCACAGCCTTTAGGTACGTATATGGTACTTGATTCTTATGTTAGTTATTGTTATTGGTCGTGTGAGGCCATTGGTGTTATTGATGATTGTGGCCCTGTGTGTCTTTGTATTGTTGGGTTTACTGTGTGACAGATTGATAGTAGTACTATTACAGAGGAGACTCTGCCAAAATTTCTATAGATTTCTGGGAGTTTAACATTCGAGGACGAATGTTTCTAAGGGGGGAAGATTGTTACACCCTGTGCATCTCAAGGTGATGTAATGAATATGAGACTTGTTAATCATGATTTAAATGATTTTAAAGTCATAATATGGCTATATATGATGTTTGGATAGAAAATTTGAAGTTTGGGAAAAATTGGATTAAGGTTGCGGAAAAACCGACTAAGGATTTGCCTTGTAACAGAGATTTTTGAGAAATGAATTGTGTGTGCTATATGAGGTCTTTTTGGGACACATTATATACCAAATTGAAGGTCTTGGAATTTAGTTTCCAACTCTCCTAGCCATTCATTCATACGACACCCAGATAAAAAGTTATAAGCGTTGAAAGAAGGACCAATGATAGGGTGCCAAGTAGCACCTTTTGACTTTACAACCAAACTGGATATTTATATCCTCATCTCGTTTATTTCTTCCATTTTCCAGAACACACAACCAAATAAGACCCCTAAATTTACTCTTAAGCTCTCTACAAGATCTTCAAACAATCTTATCATCCCACGCATGAAATCAAGAAGCGATAACATTAAAACGATCCCTACGACATAAGTATCACTATATCGCCTCTCTTTTTCTTTGTAGTTTGAGTTTTGGAAGGTAATTCATAGTTATGAAAACGTGTACTTTCTGTATTTAAGTGCTTAAATATCAAGGAAGGTTGATAAATTTATTTTCTAATAGTTAGAACTTACGCGACGGTGATCGGAAGCCGTGAGTTTGAGTTAATTGACTTGTAGTGGACTGTTTTGTGGGTTGTTTCGTGTTGCCTTGGGATGTCTATTTTTCTACTGTTTAATGGAGTTTTGGAGGACAAATGGTATGGATAAACATCACATAATGATGGAATGGTGGGCTGGTCGTTCATCATTATATTTTTTAGGTTGTTTGACACTACTTTGGTTGTCATTTTATGTATGAAGTGATTAAGGTGTGTGGGCTGTTTTGTGATATATTGTGATGGAGATAAGGTTGGAAAATGATGCTTATATGTTGTTATTGTTGTGTTCTTGTTGTTGTTGGTATATGGTTGTCACGACCCAAAATCTCAGCTGTTGTGATAGCGCCTATCTCCATACTAGGCAAGCCGACAATCTCAATAAACTCCCAAATCTTTTATGTTTAAAAACAAAGTGATTAAATTCAGCGAAGGAAAATTCACAAATACATATATAAACACTCCCAAAATCCGGTGTCACTGAGTACATGAGCATCTAAATGAATACAAAGTCTGACTGGTAAAAATCACTGTCTGAAATATAGAACAGTATAATAACTAAACTTGAAGGGAATCAAGTCTGCGGTCTTCAAGCAACTACCTTGATAGTTTCCAACAGAAAGAAATCCGAATTCTAACAACCGTCGTATCCGGGAGCACCTTGTCACGACCCAAAATCTCACCCGTCGTGATGGCGCCTATCTCAATACTAGGCAAGCCAAAAATCTCAATAAACCACAATTTCTCTCAAGATTGAAAATATAATATTTAAATACAATATAAACACTCCCCAAAACCTGGTGTCGCTGAGTACATGAGCATCTAATATGAATACAAGTCTGGAAAATATAGTCTATAATAGTTTGAGACCAAATACGGTAAACAAAGAGATAGAGAAGGAGAGACAAGGTTTGTGGAACACGACAGCTACCTCAAAATCTCCTGAAAATCAATCGTGCGAAAGGATCAACACCCGCTATGTCCGGGAACACCTGGATCTGCACATGAAGTGCAGGGTGTAGTATGAGTACAACCAACTCAGCAAGTAACAATAATAAATAAGGAACTGAAGATAGTAACGAGCTACACAGTTATGGTTCATTTCGAGTAATTCCAGCAAAGAATAGACATGCTATCAAATCTGGAAGATTAATGTCAAATCAAATTTTATACAGTTCCTGTTCATGTAATCCCTATATCAATAATCTTTCAGAGATTTCACAACAATGACAGATAGCAATTAAGTGCAACAAAAAATGAAAATCAAGTACAACCTCTTAGGACAACAATCACTCACTAGGCTCCCAGCCCTCATCACTCCTTGGGCTCCCAGCCCTCATCACTCTCTCAATGGGTACCCGCGCTCACTGGGGGTGTACAGACTCCGGAGGAGCTCCTACAGCCCAAGCGCTATAATCTGCACGGATAACTCACATTCCATAATATAAATATCTGGATCTGCACGGCCAACTCATGTGTTGCACGGACAACTCACGTGCTATAGTATCAATATCTCACAATCAGGCCCTCGGCCTCACTCAGTCATAAATCTCTCTGGTCTCTCGGGCTCTCAATAATCATGAAATCAGCCAAACAACAATGATTTGATGTATCAATAATGATAACAGAGACTGAGATAAAATGTGCAAGTAAAAATTGAGACTGAGTAAATATAGCATTTAGCAGGCAATTCAACAAGTGCATGACCTTTGTGGGTCCCAACAGTACTATCACATAGCCTAACATGATTTCTAACATGATTTACAGTCAAATTTTATCAACACATAAAGAGCATATAGCTAACAACAAATTATTCGACGTTACAGTTTCCCGGGACAGACCAAGTCACAATCCCCTCGATGCACGCCCACCCGCCCGTCACCTAGCATGTGCGTCATCTCCAAAATCACCACATGATACCAAAATCCGGGGTTTAATACCCTCAGGACCAGATTTAAAACTTTTACTTACTTCAAGCAGTGAAATTCTTATTCTGCAATGTCCTTTCCTCGTGAATTGGTCTCCAAACGCCTCGAATCTGCTCATAAATAATTCGTTTCAGTCAATAAAATTCATTGGAATTAATTCCATAAGAAAATAATGATTTTCCATAAATATCCGAAAATTAGCTCAAAACTCTCCCGTGGGGCCCACATCTCGGAACCCGACAAAAGTTACAAAATCTGAAAGCTCATTCCACCACGAGTCTAACCATACTAATTTTATCAAAATCCGACATCAACTTAACCTCCAAATCATCAAATCTTATTTCAAAACCCTAAGTTCAAAACCCCTGATTTACACCTCAAAAACATGTAATCTAGTCGGATTATTCGATGATAATTCAATATTATGGAGTAGAAATGATCACAAGGGACTTACCTCAAATTTTCCCGTGAAAACCTTGCTCAAAATCGCCCAACCCTAGCTTGAAATGCCCAAAAATGTTAAAAGCACGGAACCTCTCTGTTTTTGTACTGCCCAGAAGTTTTCGCACCTGCGGCAACTTGGCCGCTTTTGCGCCAACCGCATGTGCGGAAAAAGTCCGGCATCGGCGCCTTTGCCTATATCTGCGTGCCTATTTGTGCTCATGCGCAAGCCGCTTCTGCGCACATCCCTCCGCATCTGCGCTCACGCAGGTGCAGAATTTCCCTCGCACCTGCGACCACTGCCCCACAGTCCATTTGTGAATCTGCGCTTGCCAGGCTCGCTTCTACGAGCTCGCACCTGCGATGGAATTTTCGCAAGTGCGATTGCAGCAGAGGGCAGAAACTTCAGTTATTTCTTCTAAGTCCGAATTTGATCCGTTAACCATCCGAAACTCACCCGAGGCCCCCGAGACCTCAACCAAATGAACCAACAAGTCCTGAAACATCATATGAACTTAGTCGAGCCTTCAAATCACATCCAACAATACTAAAACACGAATCACACATAGATTCAAGCCTAACGAACGTTGAAATTTCCAATTTCTACAAACGACTTCGGAACCTATCAAATCACGTCCGATTATCCTCAAATTTTGCACACAAGTCATAAATGACATAACGGAGGTATTCCAATTTTCAGAATCGGATTTCGACCCCGATATCAAAAAGTCAACCCCCGGTCAAACTTCCCAAAAATTTAACTTTCGGCATTTCAAGCCTAATTCCACTATGGACCTCCAAATAATATTCCGGATACACTCCTAAGCCCAAACTCACCATACAGAGCTATTGGAATCATCAAAATTCAAATCCGATGTCATTTACACATAGGTCCATATCTGGTCTATTTTTCTAACTTAAATTTTTAATTATCAGACTAAGTGTCTTATTTCATTATGAATTCCTTCCGGACCCGAACCAACTAACCCGAATAGTCATAAATCAATTGCAAGACATAATCTGAGCAGTAAATGGGGGAACGGGGTTATAATATTCAAAATGACCGGCCAGGTCGTTACACACCTGGATCTGCACACGAGGTGTAGAGTGTAGTATGAGTACAACTAACTCAATAAGTAACAAGACTAACCTCTAGGCTGAAAGAAATGATGAGCTCCGCATGTACAGTCCAATATAACTAATGGTACAGAAATGTAGGCATGCTTTTAAGTTTAACAGTTAAACTCAGTACAAATGAAATAGATCAATACTGCATGATATGAGGAATATGACATCTCAGTAGAAAGACCTCATGTAAATACTGGTCACAAATTATCCGGTCACTCGGTAATATTTATGGACAATCCAGCCCAGGGGTATTCCAACCCGTATATATATACACATCGACTGGCACTCAGTCATTTAGTACCGTATAAGGCCAATCCAGTACTGGTGTAATTTATCCCCAAATGCAAATGATACGGACAAGATCCATGTCCACGTAAATCCATTACAATATAAATAAGTAAGGCAAGTACATGCCCTGGGAAAATCCATCCCAAATATATATATAATCAGTAAGTAAGGCAAGTCCATGCCCTGGGAAGTCCATCCCGAATATATATGATCATCTACGCTCACTGGGGGTGTACAGACTCTGGAGGGGATCCTTCAGCCCAAGCGCAATATAAAGCCGATATGGCCTACTATAGGCGGGCAATCCCGATCCGTATAATAATAAAGCCAATAAGGCATGATGCAGGCGGGCAACCCCGATCCATTTAATAATAAAGCCAATAAGGCATGCTGCAGGCGGGCAACCACGATCCATATAATAATAACGTATAAAGCCATTATGGCCTGCTGTGTCGTGCAGCTAAATCTCATAAATATCCTCACAATGCACAAATATTACTGAGTGTGAAATATATATTTTTTAACAATAAATTCAATAACAACACAACCCCATGGGTCCCAAAATATTGGCACGTAGCCTAAACATG
Organism: Nicotiana tabacum; assembly: GCF_000715075.1. Taxonomy (NCBI): domain Eukaryota; kingdom Viridiplantae; phylum Streptophyta; class Magnoliopsida; order Solanales; family Solanaceae; genus Nicotiana; species Nicotiana tabacum. The sequence continues at coordinate 10,848,267 of NC_134097.1, read as the reverse complement.
ATCTTTAATAGGAGCCTCAGCTCAATTTCTCTTACACGTGGAGAATGTTCAGATAATAACATGATTCATTACTCGTACAACTGCACGGGATTTATTCAAGACACAATTTATATGGTGCACGTCCACATGCTCGTCACCTATCGTGTGTGTCACCTCCAAACAATTTATATCATACCAAATTCAGGGATTCATATCCTCAGAACCAAGTTTAGAAGTGTTACTTACCTCAAACCGTGTAATTCTTTACGCATCTAGGCCTTTGCCTTGTAAATTTTCCTCCAAACGCCTCGAATCTAGCCACAATTAATTCATTTCAGTCAATAAAATTTATTGGAATTAATTCCATAAGGAAATATTAATTTTCCAACAAAATCCGAAATTTAGCTCAAAAATTGCATGTGGGGACCACATCTCGAAACCCAATAAAAGTAAGAAAATATGAACACACATCCAACCACGAGTCCAACCACATAAATTTCACCAAATTCCGACATCAACTTGACCCTCAAATCTTCAATTAAAGTCTATGAAGATTTCTACCATTTTCAACCCAATCTTTATCCATTTGAACTCAAATATCTTTCCACAACCTTATCGGTATGTGTATGTATACATGATACTCTTACACCCAAAAATCATACTCTTAATCTTCCATATTTTACCCCAAAAATCGAAATTGAAGAATTGGGGGAAGAAATTCTTACCTCTTTGGGTGAAGATCTTGTGATATTTCCTTGTTGGATTTCAAAGCTTGAACAAGATCTTGATGAAAAAAGCACTTGAGCTTCTTCCTCTCTCTAGAACACTCTCCCTTCTCTCTAAAATGTCAGATGTTTGCCCCAAAATGAGTCCTAAAGCCTATTTATCAAAATGGGGCTGGGTTATGAAAATAGAAAAAATAACCCTCCGAAAATAGGTTTGCGGTCACATAATGGACCGAAGAATGGGTATGCGTGTCACAAAATGCACCGCAAAATCGATGCCCATAAATGGGCTTCACTAGACAAGTCTGCGACCATTTTTGCGGTCGCATAACTACTTCTGCAATCGCATAATGGTTCTGCGATCGCAGAATTGGTCGCAGAATCGCATTTTTCCAGACTTTGGTAATTTGGTCATAACTTCTTGTAGGAATGTCCAAATGACGAACGGTTTGAAGAGTTAGAAACTAGACTCGAAGATCTTTCATTTGAAAGGTTTTACATCACATAACTCCATATATATATATATATATATATATATATATATATATATATATATATATATATATATATATATATATATATATATATATATATATATATGTAGATATTCTCGTTCAAAGTTGGGTCTTGTGAGAACTGACTTGGAACTTTAGTCTATTATGAAATTTTTAACTTCTACATTCGATGCCGAAACCTATCGAATCAAGTCCGATTGTCCTCAAATTTTGCACACAAGTTATAAATGACATAATATACCTATTCCAATTTCCGGAATCTGATTCCAACCTCGATATCAAAAAGTCAACCCCACGGTCAAATTTTCCAAAAATTCAACTTTCGCCATTTCAAGCCTAATTCTACTACGGACCTCCAAATAATTTTTCGGATATACTCCTAAGTCCAAAATAACCATACGGAGCTATTGGAATTATCAGAATTAAATTCCGAGGTCGTTTACATATAAGTGAATATACAATCAACTTTTCCAACTTAAGTTTTTAATTATGAGACTAAGTGTCTCATTTCACTTCGAAATTCTTCCGGACCCGAACCAGCTAACCCGATAAGTCATAAATAAACTGTAAGGCATAAATTGAGCAGTAAATGGGGGAACGGAGTTGTGATACTCAAAATAACCGGTCGGGTCGTTACATTCTCCCCCACTTAAACATACGTTCGTCCTCGAACGTGCCAAGAGTTGTTCTTAACCTTCGAATCTCTATTCCACCTTACCACACATATACCCGGGGGTGATCTCACGTCACCCTATTCTATATAGGCATGACAACATAATACAACTGAAAATCCTTAATTTAACCTTAGCCCAAAAACCTTGGAATTCAATTCCCAACCTTCAGAATTTCTTTTCAATACACGAATCTTACATTTACACGTTGTATGAGTCTGAACAAGCTGTATCGAGCTATAACTATAATCACAGATATAATTTACCCAGAATATTAGACAACTTGCCCGCTCGTAGCACCATTCCTGATCACAATAACTACTTCAAACCAACCAAGTACTACCATTAAACCCCATATCAAACAAAACCTCATCCCAACACCTTCGTACATTGTTAATAATGAAAGAAACACATGGAAATCTCATGACCCCTTATCAGATCAACAATTCATGGATCTCTCTCGCCCCAACTATAACTATAATCACTTGCTAAGCCGACTTTCAATATTATCCTTCCGAAGATACAGTAATCAAACATGATAGTACCCATTCTAGGTCCAATGACCTTACATTATTAAATGCAAATATTCCATAGACATGCCACATCAATATAACTCAAGTCACAACTGCGCAATATGTGTACCCAAATATGGGAGATATCTCAAGGAAGAGAACCGTGTTGCAAGTTCAACAAGCACCACTACAACTGTAATGCTATAAGCTCATTATATATAGTAAAACCAAGACACACAAATTTAATAACAGTAACCAACTCTTCTAGAGCTCACATTAACATCACTCGCACGGACAACTCACGTGCCATAGTATCAATATTTGGAACCGCACGAACAACTCACGTGCCAATAATATAAATATCTGGACCCGCACGGATAACTCACGTGCCAAAAATATCAGTATATGGATCTGCACAGACAACTCACGTGCCAATAACATAATCCGCCTGGCATGGTCGCAGGCCTCTAATCGAAGCATATCATACAGGAGCAATCAAATAAGTACATATGAACCATCCAACTTAAATCTCAGATTTTAGCCATAAACAAATCCGTCAAAAATTCTCAATTGTTACATATTAATCTTGAATCCATTAGAACTTTCTCGAGAGTCACCCCCTTTGTTCAAATCCACATTACACCGCCCAAATGGGCCAAAACATACGTGCTCCATTAGCACATCAACAATCAAAGAAATAACTCTACTTTAATACCACCTATCAAATTCATACTCCGTGCACACTACATCATTCATAAATAACAACTCACTCATCCCACAATTTTTCATATACTCATAAAGCGCAATATAACTCGTATCCAGAAATTTCCTCACCCGAGTCATTCTCGAACTCCACCTCTGCAAGTCATCTCTGATTCCCAAGTATACTTCAAACCAAACAAAAACATTTGACACATAACCATGAATTGAATTGTCAATAGCAGGCTCTCCCACTTGGTTCAAAGTTATAGATTAAAATATTTGATAACTCACAATACCCATGCTTTATTAATGCCTTAATACCGCAGTCAGTTCAACGAAAATTCTTCTCAAGCTCAAGACACACCAACCATAAAATACCTCAATCATCCGTTAATCTCGCATTCATTCTCTTAACACTCAAGTCAACTTTGTCAACCAGATTCAAATTCAAGTCTTAACACATACACCCTACTGGCAGAAAAGAAACTCTCTATTCACATCATAAGGAACACACCTACATAGATTACTCCGCAGGAGATAACCCACCTGTTTAGTCTCAAATTGGCACCTTGTTATACCCTTTCGCAGCCACAATTACTATGAAATCACTTAATCTTTCTGAGTCCAAACTCATTAACCAGACACGAGAATTTAATTTTCCCCAAATATTTAACATGAAAGATCTTTCAAAATATTCACACTCAAGATTGTACGAAAATAAAGCACCCAATGGCCTTCTTTTACATTTCAAGGAAACACTTCTCGTCACATTCAAATCGTCTTAACACATCCCACAGTTACATCATACTCATCACAAAGCCATTCTACCGCTCATCTAGCCACAAATTCCACTCGTAGGGACGTTACCGGACATATGAGCCCAAATGTACATGTTACAATTGAAGCTACCAAGCCTAAGCTGCGGTCTAAACCTGGCCTCAAGTCCTCCAAACTTGCCCATCACCAAAACATAGAATATACATCTTGAACATCGTTCATGGAATCACAAACCGGCGATGCAAACCTGATACCGAGCGCTCATGTGCGCATACGAATGCGTGGAAGGAATTCAAAGAGTTATGTTTCAAGCTGAATCAATTTCGCACGATAGAATACAAGAAATTGAAATTTTCCTAAGGTTTCGGCAGCCTCTCGAAGATAAGTACAGACGTCTCTGTATCGATCCGCAAGACTCTACTAAACATGCTCATGACTCATGATACCTATGTCACCTAAAGCTCTGATACCAACTTGTCACGACCAAAAATCTCACCTGTCGTGATGGCGCCTACCTCCATACTAGGCAAGCCGACAATATCAATAAACTCCCATATCTTCTAAGTTTAAAAATAAAGTGATTAAATTCAGTGAAAGAAAATTCACAAATACATATATAAACACTCCCAAAACCCGGTGTCAGTGAATACATGATCATCTAAATGAATACAAAGTATGACCGGTAAATATCACTGTCTAAAATATAGAACAATACAATAACTAAATATGAAGGGAATCAAGTCTACGGTCTTCAAGCAGCTACCTTGATAGTCCAACGGAAAGAACTCTGAATTCTAACAGTCGTCGTATCCGGGAGCACCTGGATCTACACACAAGGTGTAGAGTGTAGTATGAGTACAAATAACTCAATAAGTAACAAGACTAACCTCTGGGCTGAAAGAAATGATGAGCTTCTCAGGTACAGTCTAATATAACTAATGGTACAAAAATGTAGGCATGATTTCAAGTTTAACAGTTAAACTTAGTACAAGTGAAATAGATCAATATTGCATGATATGAGGAATATGACATCTCAGTAGAAAGACCTCATGTAAATACTGGTCACAAATTATCCGGTCACTCGGTACTATTTATGGCCAATCCAGCCCAAGGGTATTCCAACCCGTATATATATACACACATCGACTGACAGTCAAACATTTAGTACCGTATAAGGCCATTCCAGCCCTGGGGTAATTTATCCCCAAATGCAAATAATACGGACAAGATCCATGTCCAGGTAAATCCATTACAATATAAATAAGTAAGGCAAGTACATGCCCTGGGAAAATCCATCCAAAAAATATATATAATCAGTAAGTAAGGAAAGTACATGCCCTAGGAAGTCCATCTCGAATATATATGATCATCTACGCTCACTGGGGGTGTACAGACTCCGGAAGGGCTACTTCAGCCCAAGCGCTATATAAAGCCGATATGGCCTACTATAGGCGAGCAATCCCGATCCGTATAATAATAAAGCCAATAAGGCATGATGCAGGTGGGCATCCCCGATCCATTTAATAATAAAGCCAATAAGGCATGCTGCAGGCGGGCAGCCCCGATCCATAAAAGCCTATAAGGCCTGCTGCAGGCGGCAGCCCCGATCCATAAAATAGTAAAGCCTATAAGGCCTGCTGCAGGCGGGCAGCCACGATCCATATAATAATAACGTATAAAGCCATTATGGCCTGCTGCGTCGCGCAGCTCAATCCCATAAATATCCTCGCATTGGACAAATATTACATAGTGTGAAATGTATATTTTTGAACAATTAATTCAACAGCGACACGACCCCATGGGTCCCAAAATATTGGCACGTAGCCTAAACATGATCTTTAATAGGAGCCTCAACTCAATTTTTCTTACACGTGGAGAATGTTCAGATAATAACATGATTCATTAATCTTACAACTGCACAGGATTTATTCAATACACAATTTATATGGTACACATCCACATGCTCGTCACCTATCATGTGTGTAACCTCCAAACAATTTATATCATACCAAATTCGGGGATTCATACTCTCAGAACCAAGTTTAGAAGTGTTACTTACCTCAAATCATGTAATTCTTTATTCCGCTAGGCCCTTGCCTTGTGAATTTGCCTCCAAACGCCTCGAATCTAGCCACAATTAATTTGTTTCAGTCAATAAAATTTATTGGAATTAATTTCACAAGAAAATACTAATTTTTCAACAAAATCCAAAATTTAGCTCAAAAGTCGCCCGTGAGGCCCACGTCTTGGAACCCGACAAAAGTAACAAAATATGAGCACCCATCCAACCATGAGTCCAACCACATAAATTTTACCAAATTCCGACATCAACTTGACCCTCAAATCTTCAATTAAAGTCTATGAAGATTTCCACAATTTTCAACTCAATCTTTACCCATTTGAACTCAAAAATCTTTCCACAACCCTATTGGTATGTGTATGTATACATGATACTCTTACACCTAAAAATCATACTCTTAATCTCCCATCTTTTACCCCAAAAATCGAAATTAAAGAATTGGGGTAAGAAATTCTTACCTCTTTGGGTGAAGATCTTGTGATATTTCCTTGTTGGATTTCAAAGCTTGAACAATATCTTGATGAACAAAGAACTTGAGCTTCTTACTCTATCTAGAACACTCTTCCTTCACTCTAAAAATGTTAGATTTTTGCCCCAAAATGAGTCCCAAAGACTATTTATCAAAATGGGGTCGAGTTATGAAAATAGAAAAATTAACCCTCCAAAAGTAGGTCTGCAGTCGCATAATGGACCGCAGAATGGGTATGTGGGTCGCAAAATGCACCGCAAAATCGATGCCCAGAAATGGGCTTTACTGGACAGGTCTGCGACCATTTTGCGGTCGCATAACTACTTCTACGATCGCATAATGATTCTGCGATTGCATAATTGGTCGCAGAATCACATGTTTCCAGACTTTGGTAATTTGGTCATAACGTTTTGTCGGAATGTCCAAATGACGAACGGTTTAAAGCATTAGAAACTAGACTCGAAGATCTTTCATTTTATAGGTATATCATCACATAACTCCATATATATATATATATATATATATATATGTGTGTGTGTGTGTGTGTGTGTGTGTGTGTGTGTGTGTGTGTGTGTGTGTGTAGATATTCTCGTTCAAAGTTGGGTCTTGTGCGAACTCACTTGAAACTTTAGTCTATTATGAAATTTCCAACTTCTACATTCGATGCCGAAACCTATCGAATCAAGTCCGATTGACCTCAAATTTTGCACACAAGTCATAAATGACATAACAAACCTATTCCAATTTCTGAAATCGGATTCCGACCTCGATATCAAAAAGTCAACCCCACGGTCAAACTTTTCAAAAATTCAACTTTCGCCATTTCAAGCCTAATTCTACTACGGACCTCCAAATAATTTTTCTGGACATGCTCCTAAGTCCAAAATAACTATACGGAGTTATTGGAATCATTAGAAGTAACCCGAACCAACTAACCCGAACCAACTAACCCAAAAATCCTTCCAGACTCGAACCAACTAACCCGATAAGTCATAAATTAACTGTAAGACATAAATTGAGCAGTAAATGGGGGAACGGGGTTGTGATACTCAAATCGACTGGTCGGTTCGTTACAATGGTATTGGAGGAGGTCCTAGTTACAAGGGAGATGCTTCCCAAATTTACGTAAACGAGCTACTAGTTTAAGTTGCGGACTTAGCCTTTACTCAACACTGATTTTAAATCTCCTTATGCTATGGTAGATTGAGTTGAGTTGTTTGAAGAATTGTTTGGAGGGTATTAAGGACTCAATGGAGTTAAGGTATGTTAAGGCTATCCCTTCTTTCTTTTTGGCATGATCCAAATGATACAAACGAAACGAGCAAAATACACAACTTTCATAAATGACTCTATTCATAGAAATACTAGGAGTGTCTATATTCTTTATTCCCCATGTGGATTATTATTATATCCTCTGTTCGTGAGTCTCAGAAAAATACGTATTTGATAAAGTTTATCCAAAAGACATATTGATTTTATGACATTCCGAGAAATCTTATTAACGTATTTCATATGTATTTCATTCATTTATACATGTACATTGATCCATGACCAAATGGCGTTATATACGCGTATATTATATATATATATGGGATATGGGAAAAGGTTATGGCGTTATATACGCACCACCACCTGATTAGCTGGTATACGTTGATGATTTGCCCACAGTGGCCGAGATGATATGATGGGATGCCCTTAGAGGCTTGATGATGTTATGAACACATATACCTAAGCATGGTATGATATTTATACGCATATGCATGACATTGTAAATATTAATGATTAACAGAGTTTCTCAGACTTACATGTTGAGTCTTTTACTCCATGTTTCTCTCATGTCTATTATTTACTGAGTTTCATTCCTTACATACTCGGTACATTATTTGTTTTGACGTCCCTTTTGCCTGCGGACGCTGCATTTCATACCCGCAGGTCCTGATAGACAGGTCGAGAGTCCTTCAAGTAGGCTATCAGCTCAGCGGAAGATGTTGGTGTGCTCCATTTGCTCCGGAGTTGCTTATTTGGTCAGTATGATTCAGACGTGTATTGTTTAGTATGTCGGGGCACTGTCCTGACCTTTATGGTATTTATCTACTCTTAGAGGCTTTTAGACATATGCCATATACGTAAAAGATTGTATGGCCTTGTCGGCCTATATTTAGTGTACGAGTGATCATTTTGGTCTTATAGGCCCAAGTTGGTATTACATGTTTTATTCTAGTTATCCTACAATAGCCTTTCCGTCTCATTTACCTATGATAGTATGATACAAAAAGATACGTTATGTTGGTATTCGGTTGAGTAAGGTACCGGGTGCCCGTCGTTTCCCATCAGTTTGGGTCGTGACAGCCCAACCTGGGACCGCACCTCGGAACCCGATAAAATTTATAAAATCCAACAACCCATTCAATTACGAGTCCAACCATACTAGTTTCACTCAAATACAACTCCAATTCGATGTTCAAAATTCAAAAATTTACATTATGAAACTTTAGGCCAAAATCCCCAATTTTCTCTTTAAAATTCATCAACCAAATGCTAAAATCGAAGATAGATTCATGATATAAAATCAAAAATAAGTAGAGAACACTTACCCTAGTTCACATGGTGAAAATTGCCTCAAGAATCGCCTCAATCCGAGCTCCATAGCTCCCAGCGATTCTGCATTTGTGGACAATTCTTTGCATCTGCGACCACCGCTTTTGCGGAAAATAAAACATCGCATCTGCGAAAAATGGTATTGCCTAGCAACTACCGCACCTGCGGTAATAAACTCCGCATCTGCGAACACACTAGTACATGCGCTTCCACTCGACGCACCTGCACATCCGTATATGCGCCCTCTTCTCCGCTTCTGCGGGCCTCCTCATCCAGTTCTCATCTCGCATATGGGACGCCTTTGTCGCTTCTGCGGCCATCGCACCTACGCAAACCAACCACAGGTGCGATCATACCAGAACCAGCAGCCTTCAACAATGCAACATGAAGTGAAAATGATCTGAACCTTGTCCAAAACTCATCCGAGCCACTCGGGACCCCGTCCGAATATATCAACAAGTTCCATAACATAATACGGACCTACTCGAGTCCTCAAATAACACATAATAACATCAAAATGACGAATCACACCTCAACTCGAAATCAATGAACTTTGAAACTTCAAACTTCCACGGCCGATGTCGAAACCTATCAAATCACGTCTGATTGACCTCAAATTTTGCACACAAGTCACATTCTCCATTACGGACCCGCTCCAACTTTCGGAATCGAAATTCGACCCAGATATCAAAAAGTCCACTCTCAGTCAAACTTTTCAAAATTTCAATTTTTGTCATTTCGAGCCAAATTCAACCACGAACCTCCAAATCATAATCCGAACGCTCTCCTAAATCCAAAATCACCCAACAGAGCTAACAGAACCATCAAAATTCCAATCCAAGGTCAAATGTTAAAAATTTAAACTTGGTCAACTCTTTCGAATTTAAAGCTCCCTAGTTGAGAATCATTTTTCCAAATCAGTCCCGAATAACCTGAAAATCAAAGCCGACGATTCACACAAATCATAATACATCATACGTAGCTACTCATGCCCGTAAACTACCGAGCGAAGTACAAATGCTCAAAACGACTGGTCGGGTCGTTACATTGTATCTATTGCCTTTCCCTATTTTTTAAATTTTTGTGCCTTGATTTCATTTTCATGATTCCTTCTCACGTAAATAATCATAACCACGTTTTTATTTTACTCCTCCTTGTTTGATAGTATATTTACTAATAATTATTTTCTTGAATTCTTTTTGTTTTGAACAGTTGCGTTTCTTTTATATTGTCAAATAAACAATGTCATGATTGTTTGTCTAGTACAAAAACTAAAATACAAAAATATTCGAAAAAGTTGAAACAAATATATAGCACTAATATAGTAACTTCACATGAAAAATTATCTAAACATAAATATTTTTTTCTAAATTTTTTAAAGGAAATTCTCTAAAAATAACATACTTTAGTGTTAACAACTTTAAGGATATTTCAGTCATTTTAACAGAAAAAATGCTTACCAACACTTATTTACCAAACACTTCAACAATTATTTTTTCGCTTAAGCACTTTTATCCAAAGATGTAACTACTTATTTATAAAATAAACTCCGACACTTAAAAAGTGCTTTTACGCACAGTGCTTTTAAGCGTCGCTGAGGCAGCTAAAGTTTGACTAAAGCAGCCATTAATGGAAAATAAAGAAAACGCGGGCGACATATTTCGCCCTTTTCGACTAAAAGTCTGATTTTTTTGGTTTGTGTCGGTGTTCGGTATTCGTATTGAAGTCCCGATTAATTCGGATTTACATCGCTTAAACTCATTAAAGGGGAAGCGCTTCCTACTAGGATTTTTCCACATCTAGCATTCAGACCTCATATTTCTGGTTAAGGATGGAGGAATCATATCGGAAAAATAATACTGTGTAGCCACTCTCTAAATAAGAGTTGAATATATACACTTCAGTATGTTATATACAAAAAGTATACAAATTTTATAGACTTTTACGCCTACCGGATGTAATAGTTTCGGCCGCATGCTAAAAATAATCTTTGCCAATCATATCCATCACGCAACAACTCTTGGTTATGTTAAAGCAATAATACATATATTTAATACCTACTATAATTAACAGTCTTTAATAAATGAAGATCAAACCAGCAACCTAAAAATTATGTAAGTAAATCACTAACTTGTACAATAGGTTAATATTCACATAAAATGTACATTTTCAATCTCATACAAAGTAAAGTATTTTGTCAAATAGCCATAGGTCTCCCATGAATTATGCTGAAAATAGTACTCTTTTACCAACTAGCTCTCTTTTATATTCTCCAAGTATGACATTGTCAACTACACCTTGAAGTATATTCCTTCTAAATTTTGATTATAATTTCTAAAAAATTCTCGAGTGTTGCTTTAAAAAATTATTAAGTGTTGCTTTAAAAATTATTGTAATTTTAATTCTACAAATGTTGAAAGAAAAATACCGCAGCAGTTTCGAAATAATTGACGTGTGTTGTTTTTCCTAAAATTTTTGGACCGGACAAGATAATTGACTTAAAGAGTAAGTCGTCCAAAATTCGCAAAAATAAGAAACAAAAACAAAAGAAATAAAGAAAAACAAACAGAAAGAACAAAGAAGAGAGTAATAAGTCAAACAAATTGTTCAAGCATCTCAATTTCTCCAGTAAAAGTTTGCGACTAATTGCAAAGAAATCCAGCAAAGACTCCAGTTTTCCATGTCGTTTGTTGTTTTTCCAGTTCGTACAATTTCTTGATCATCACCAACGTCGAGAGAAATTTACTAGAAATAGCTTATAGCTTTGTGAAATAATACCAAATATTCTTCGGTCGAGTTTAACTTTTATTTACCAATAGCATAAAAGAATTTGTACATTATTAATTCCCCTAAAAGATAGTTACAGTAGCAATACTAGTGCATACTTCAGATAATAGGTGATCCAAACCTAATATTTTCCAAGATATACATGTAAAAATCCGCTTTAAATTTAATTTGAACCCATATTTTTAAAGTGCAGCGAGTGTAGTGCTAAGATGAGTGACATAGTCAAAAAATTTAACAAGGAGATTCAAATATACAAAATATACCACCCATAGAATTTGAACCTGTACTTCTTTTATGTCAGGGGGATATATATAAAGGCCATGGCTCGTTCAATGGGCTAGAAGGAAAAACCGATTGGAAGTCTATCCAAACATCAGCTTACCAATTAACAGGCGGAGAGAGTGAGCCTGAGGGTACAAGGAAATGGTTATCCTACAGGCTGTAACAACAACTGATAAGGTGCCAAGTAGATTAATTTCTTAGTCTCTTTATGTGTTTGACCCAAAAACGTAAATCTTGGTTCAAATAATTAATTCTAATTAAACATGGGTTAATCTTAGTTAAGAATAATTTTCTCAAATCTTGATATCGAAGAGGTAGTTGAAAAATATTTATGAAGAATATGATGATTCCTTACAATAGATGTGTGGCAATATTTTAAAGCGTCTTGGACAAAAGTCTTAGCCATTCTAGAAGGCTATGTTAAGTGGCAAAAGAAGTGTAAAAAGTGACAAATTGTAACGCCCCGGCCGGTTCTTTTGAGTATTACAATCATGTTCCCGTATTTATTGCTCAATTTATGCACTACAGTTGTTATATGACTTGCCGGGGTAATTTATTCGGGTCTGGTGAGGTTTTGAAATAAATTGAGACACTTAGTCTACAAGATGGAAGCTTAATTTGAAATAGTTGACCGGAAGTTGACTTATGTGTTAACGACCTCGGAATAGAGTTTTGATGATTTCAGTAGGTCCGTATGGTGATTTTGGACTTAGGAGCGTATCCGAAAAATTATTTGGAAGTCCGTAATTAAATTAGGCTTGAAATGGCTAAAATAGAAATTTAAGTTTGGAAGTTTGACCGGGGAGTTGACTTTTTGATATCAGGGTCGGAATCAGATTTTGGAAATTGGAATAGGCCCACTATGTCATTTATGACCTGTGTGTAAATTTTGAGGTCAATCAAACTTGATTTGATAGGTTTCGGCATCGAATGTAGAAGTTGAAAGTTTTTAGTTTCATTAAACTGGAATTGGGGGTATGATTCGTGGTTCTAGCGTTGTTTGATGTGATTTGAAGTCTCGACTAAGTTCGTATGATGTTTTAGGACTTGCTGGTGTATTTGGTTGAGATCCCTCGGGCCTCGGGTGAGTTTCGGATGGTTAAACGAATCAAATTTGGACTTGGAGCAATTCTGGAATTTTTTCAGTTCTAGTGCAATCGCACCTGCGATGGAAATGGTCACAGGTGTGCGACCGCAAAAATTACAAAATGGTCGCAGATGCGGCCTGGACAAGGAAGGGCAGTGGCCGCAAAAGCGGAGTCGCACCTACGGCTTCGCGATCACAGAAGCGGAAAAGGGAAGGGCCAAGCCTCATCGCTGAAGCGGACAACTTCTTCGCAGAAGCGGACTATTGTCCGCAGAAGTGCCTCAGACTGCAGAAGCATGAAGGCCCTCGCATCTGCGAGATCGCAGATGCGGCTAAGTGCATCGCATATGCGAAAAATGTCTGGGCAGAATATAAACGAAGGGCCCGAGAGTGTTTTTTATTTTTGGACATTTCAAGCACGGGTTGGACGATTTTTGAGCGAGAATTCACGAAAAAACTTGAGGTAAGTCACTTGTGATTATTTCTACTCCATAATATTGAATTATTATCGAATAATCCGACTAAATTAAGTGTTTTTGAGGTGTAAATCGGGAATTTGGACCTAGGGATTTGAAAGTAAGATTTGATGATTTGGAGGTCGAGTTGATGTCGGAATTTGGTAAAATTTATATGGTTGGACTCGTGGTGGAATGGGAGTTTATGTTTGATAACTTTTGTCGGGTTCCGAGACGTGAGCCCCGCGGAGGACTTTTGAGTGCTATTTCGGATTTTGTTGGAAAATTGGTATTTTCATATGGAATTAATTCCTATAATTTGTATTGATTGAATCAAATTAATTGTGGCTAGATACGAGGCTTTCGGAGACCAATTCGCGAGGCAAAGGCATAGCGTAAAGAATTACATGGTTTGAGGTAAGTAACATTTCTAAACTTGGTTCTGAGGGTATGAATCCTTGAATTTTGTGTTATATTAATTTTTGGAGGTGACGCACATGCTAGGTGACGAGCATGTGGGCGTGCACCATAGAAATTGTGACTTAAAAATAAATTCTGTGGAGTTATAAAATTAAAAAATTATGTTATTATCCGAATATTCTCCATGTGTTAGAGAAATTGAATCGAGACTCATATAAAAGATCATGTTTAGGCTACGTGCCTATATTTTGGGACACATAGGGTCGTGTTGCTGTTGAATTTAATTATTTTAAAATATATATTTCATACTTAGTCATGTTCATAAATTGTGAGGATATTTTTGGGATCGGGGCTGCCCGCCTGCAGCAGGCCATATCGGCTTTATATATATTAATATTATATGGATTGGGACTGCTCGCCTGCAGCAGGCCATATCGACTTTATCATTATATGGATCGGGGTTGCCCGCCTGCAGCAGGACATATCAGCTTTATCATTATATGGATCGGGTTGCCCGCCTGCAACAGGCCATATCGGCTTCATCATTTTATGGTATTGTTCTATACTTTCGGATAATATTTTTATCAGTCAGACTTTGTATTCATTTAGATGCTCATGTACTTAGTGACACCGGGTTTTGGGAGTGTTTTATATCTGTAATTGTGAGGCTTTCTATTGAATTCAAGTATTACGTTTTCAAACTTAAAAGATATTGTATTTTATTGAGGTTGTCGGCATGTGAGATTTTGGGTCATGACAAGTTTGTATCAGAGCCTAGGTTACATAGGTCTCACGAGCCATGAGCAGGTTTAGTAAAGTCTTGCGGATCGGTACGGAGACGTCTGTACTTATCTTCAAGAGGATGCTGAACCCTTAGGAATATTTCACTTTCTTGTATTCTGTCGTGTGAATTTGTTAATTCCGAAAACTAAATTTCTGCGATTCTATTCTCTCAAGATGGTGAGGACACGTACTACCGAATCGGACGGTCAGCCACCAGTGCCACCGGTTAGGGCCGCGAGAGGTCAGGGTCGTGCTAGAAGTTGTGGCAGTGGTAGAGGTCGAGGTGTAGCTCATACAGCAGTTGGAGCAGCACCTGTAGCACCACCAGTTGCTCCAGCTCAAGAGCAAATTCCAGATATAGTTGAGCCGATAGGGCCAACTCAGGCACCCGCTGTGCTCATTATGATTCCATGAACGTGGTTTGAGATGAAGTATTTTGGGTTTTGGTGATGGGCCAGTCTGGAGGACTTGAGGCCAGGGTTAGAGCGCAGCTTAAGCTCGGTAGTTTTGAATGTGATAACTTGTGCGTTTGGACTAATACGTCGGTAGTATCCCTAGGAGTGGAATTTGTGGCTTGATGGGCGGTTGAATGATTATATGATGAGTATGATGTGAATAGGGGATGTGTTCAAGTGGGTTGAATGAGACGAATAAAGTTTACTTGTGACTCAAGAGTCTGCTATTGGGTACTTGATTTCTGTTTTGATGTTGACGTACATTCTTGAGTTTTGAGTGCGTTGAGGGATCTGTCATGTTTATTAATTGTAGAACGAAGTAGATTTTCATGTCATTTTGATGAGTTCAAACTCATATAGATTAAGTGATTGCATAGTAATTGTGACTGCGAAAGGGTGTAACGAGATGCCAATTTGAGACTAAGCAGGTGGGTTATCCCATGCGGAGTAATCTACGTAGGTGTGTTCCTTATAATGTTGAGTGAAGAGTTTCTTTTCTGCCAGCGGGGCGTATGTGATGACATTTGAATTTGAATCTGGTTGCGAAAGTTGACTTGAGTGTCAAGAGAATGAATGCGATCTTAGTGGTTGATTGGGGTATTTTTATGGTTGGCATTGCATGAGCTTGAGAAGAATTTTTGTTGAACTGACTGCGGTATTATGGCAGTAATAAAGTATGGTTATTGTGAGTTATCAAGTATTTTAATCTATGGCTTTGAGCCAAGTGGGGGAACCTACTATTGCTAATTTAATTTTATGGTTATATGTTAAATTTTAGTTTTTGTCTGAGGCATACTTGTGGATTAGTTATGACTTGCAGAGGTTGAGATCGAGGATGACTCGAGTACTGAAATTCCTAAATACGGGTTATATTGCACTTTATGAGTATATGAAAATCATGGGATGAGTGAGTTATTATTTGTGAAGGATGTAGTGCGCACGTAGTATGAATTTGATCGGTGGTATTAAGGCAGGGTTACCTCTTTGAGTGTTGTTATACTAATGGGGAACGTGTCTTTCAGACGGTTTGGGCGGTGCAATTTAGATTTGAGCAAAGTGGGTGACTCTTGAGAAGGTTCTAATGGGTTCAAGATTTATATATAGCAATCGAAAATTATTTCGGATTTGTGTATGGATAGAACCTAAGATTTACATTTAATGGTGCCGGGATTTGCGGTAATTTTGTATGATTATAGATTCTACATTTTATTATAATAAATTTAAGAAGAATAATTTTAAATTCACATAAGGTATTTTCAGAGTGAGTGTTACAGTTGTGGTATTTATGGAGGTGCTTAAGAAGAATACCATGGCGTATGGGCCTTAGGACAGTGTGTTTTTATGTTAGGATGTCTTGTAGTGAGCTTTGGGTAAGGATCGTGGAGTTCTGACAAGGAGAAGTATCAACTTGAGGGTAATCCAGAAGAAACTCAAAGTAAATAGGACAATTGGTAGTAGGCTAGACCAGTATGGTAATGGTATGCTCGGTTCTTTTGGGTAATTATGATGTGGAGAATTTACAGATGTTTTGGTAGCAATATTCTTGGGTTTGGTGACCTGCGTGGCTTGGTCGAGTTAGAGGAATTCAGTTCTGATAGCTTGGTTATGTGTAAATGGATTTCAAAGTGTTCATGATGGTTTCTACCATGGTTTGAACCGAATATTTTCTACCGGTGTGGGGAACGTGTTGTGTATTGTGATTTCCCCTGGAAAGAAGCAAGAGAGATGTTTCTAACTAATATGGAATGCAATTTGTTGGTGACTCATTGTTGATAAAGATATTCTCATGCTTTTCACATGATTGCATGATAGATTTGGTGTGTTGTGCGGGATTAAAATTTACATGTACAAGGTGGCAGTTTAGTCTTAAAGGGAAGGTCCTGAATTTTGGACAACGTGGTTAGTTTCAGATATTTAGATGAATGTTATAACTGCTTGGTAATTCCTAAGAAGGGTGCGCATGTCAGAAGGCGCATTGTATTTTGACTTACGGATGTTCATTGGTATTGCGATACTCACCTAGTTGATAGATTGTTGATATTCAAATTATTGCTATGTGGCACGGAAGAATTATGAAAATATTCCTAGTGGGATGATTGTGCATGAAGGATGTGATAGTCATTCGAGTGTTGGAGTTGTGATCAGTTATGATGGTTCATGTGTTCTACGAATTTGGGGGACTGGGAGTTCTCATAAGGAAATTATTTCAGGGTTGCGGCATGTTTGAGGTGAGTATTTTATTTAAAATCAGTGGAGGCACTAATTGCGTTAATTATTTGTGATAGATGAACGCTACGAGTGCGTACATATGTGAGGCTTGAGCCATGTGCATCAGAGCAAGTATTCATACTCGGAAGAATGCTTAGGCAAAGATATGCCTAGAGTTGACTGTTAAGCGTAAAGTTGTAACGTTTCTCGTATTCATACCTTTATCAAGAACTATTTGGACTATACTTGAGGTTACAAAGAGGTTAATTCACTGAATGAATTGGGTAGTTACTATTTCTGCGTTAACTTGCCCATATGAGCGGTGATAGCACACTTTTCACCTGCCTACTCTATGGAGTGTTATTTATACCAGTCCAGGAGAATGAAAATCTTAATTCATTTATCATATACATTGTGTACTTATTTGAATGTTTCTGTATGATATGCTTGGACTAGAGGCCTATGACCATGCCAGGCGGATTACATTATTGGCACATGAGTTGTCCATGCGGATCCATATACTGATATTATTGGCACGTGAGTTGTCCGTGCGGGTCCAGATATTGATACTATAGCACGTGAGTTATCCGTGCGAGTGATGTTAATGTGAGCTCTAGAAGAGCTGGTTACTGTTATTAAATTTGTGTGTCTTGGTTCTACTATATATAATGAGCTTATAGCATTGCAGTTGTGGTGGTGCTTGTTGAACTTGCAATACGGTTCTCTACTTTGAGACATCTTCCATTTTGGGTACAAGGTTGCGCAGTTGTGGCTTGAGTTGTATTGGTGTGGCATGTCAGTGGGATAGTTGTGTTTAATAATATATGGTAATTGGACCTAGAATGGGTACTATCAGATTTTATTATAGTATATTGGGAGGATAATATTGAAAGTCATCTTAGAAAGTGATTATGATTTTGGTTGGGGCGAGGGAGCTCCATGACTTGTTGATCTGATAAGGGGTTATGAGATTCCGCGTGTTTCATTTGTTATCAGCAATGTACGAAGGTTTTGGAACTAGGTTTGACTTAATATAGGGTTTTATAATAGTACCGGGTTAGTTTGTAGTAGTTATTGTGATCGGGAATGGTGTTGCGAGCGTGCGAGTTGTGTAGTATGTTATGTGATTATATCTGGGGTTATGGTTATGGCTTGATACAGCTTATTCCGACTCATGCAGTGTGTAGATGTGAGATTCGTGTCTTGAAGAGAATTCTAGATGTTGGAAATTTGGGTTCTAAGTTTTACGGACTAAAGTTAATGTAATAATCTTCAATTATATTGTATTGTGATGCCTATATGGAATAGGGTGGCGTGAGATCACCCCCGGGTACGTGCGTGGTAAGATGGAAAAATGATTTGATGACTTGGAAACAACTCTTGGCACGTTCGAGGATGAATGTATGCTTAAGTGGGGGAGAATGTAATGACTCGGCCGATCGTTTTGAGTATTATAACCTCGTTCCCCCATTTACTTCTCAATTTATGCTCTACAATTATTATATGACTTTTTGGGGTAATTGGTTCAGGCCCGGTGAGGTTTTGAAATAAATTGACACACTTACTCTCCAAGATGGAAGCTTAAGTTGAAATAGTTGACCAGAAATTGACTTATGTGTAAAGGACCTCGGAATAGAGTTTTGATGATTCCAATAGCTCCGTATTGTGATTTTGGACTTAGGAGCGTGTTCGAAAAATTATTTGGAAGTCCGTAATTAAATTAGGCTTGAAATGGCTAAAATAGAAATGTAAGTTTGGAAATTTAACCGGGGAGTTGACTTTTTGATATCGGGGTCAGAATCAGATTCTTGAAATTGGAATAGGTCCTTTATGTCATTTATGACTTGTGTGCAAACTTTGAGGTTAATCAGACTTGATTTGATAGGTTTCAGCATCGACTGTAGAAGTTGAAAGTTCTTAGTTTCATTAAGCTTGAATTGGGGGTATGATTCGAGGTTCTAGTATTGTTTGATGTGATTTGAAGTTTCGACTAAGTTTGTATGATGTTTTAGGACTTGTTGGTGTATTTGATTGAGGTCCCATGGGCCTCGGGTGAGTTTCAGATGGTTAAACGAATGAAATTTGGATCAAACGGATCAGACAGTGGAGGCGTGAAGGCCCTCGCATCTGCGAAACCGCAGATGCGGCTAAGTGCATCACAAATGCGAAAAATGTTTGGGCAGAATATAAACTAAGGGTCCGAGAGTTTTTCTCATTTTTTGGACATTTCAAGTACGGGTTGGACGACTTTTGAGCGAGAATTCACGGAAAAAATTGAGGTAAGTCACTTGTGATCATTTCTACTCCGTAATATTGAATTATCCTCGAATAATCCGACTAGATTACGTGTTTTTGAGGTATAAATCGGGAATTTGGACCTAGGGATTTGAAAGTAAGATATGATGATTTGGAGGTCGAGTTGATGTCAAAATTTGGTAAAATTTGTATGGTTGGACTCGTGGTTGAATGGGCGTTCATATTTTGTAACTTTTGTAGGGTTCCGAGATGTGGGTCCCAAAGGCGATTTTTGAGTGCAATTTCAGATTTTGTTGGAAAATTGGTATTTTCATATGGAATTAATTCCAATAATTTGTATTGACTGAATCAAATTAATTGATGCTAGATACGAGGCTTTCTGAGACCAATTCGCGAGGCAAAGGCATAGCCTAAAGAATTACACGGTATGAGGTAAGTAACATTTCTAAACTTGGTTCTGAGGGTATGAATCTCTTAATTTTGTGTTATATCAATTGTTAGAGGTGGTGCACATGCTAGGTGACGAGTGTGTGGGAGTGCACCATAGCAATTGTGACTTAAATAAATTTGGTGGAGTTGTAAAATTAAAGAATCATATTATTATCTAAATATTCTTCACGTGTTAGAGAAATTGAGCTGAAACTCGTATTAAAGATCACGTTTAGGCTACGTGCCTATATTTTAGGACCCATAGGGTCGTGTTGCTGTTGAATTTAATTATTTTAAAATGTACACTTCATACTTAGTCATGTTTATAAATTATGAGGATATTTGTGGGATCTAGGCTGCCCGCCTACGTAGCCATATTGGCTTTATATATATATTATTATTATATGGATCGGGGCTTCCCGCCTGCAACAGACCATATCGACTTTATCATTATATAGATCTGGGTTGCCCGCCTGCAGCAGGCCATATCAGCTTTATCATTATATGGATCGGGTCTTCCCGCCTGTAGCAGGCCATATCGGCTTTATCATTATACGGATCGGGGCTGCCTGCCTGCAGCAGGCTATATCTGCTTTATATCACGCTTGGGTTGAAGGAACCCCTCTGAAGTCTACACCCCCCACAGTGAGCGTAGATGATTTATATACGGGATGGAGTTTCTAGGGCATGGGCTTGCCTTACTTATTTATATTTGTGACGAATTTCCCTAGACATGGAACTTTTTCGAATTATTTACATTTGGGGATAAATTACCCTAGGGCTGGATTGGCCTTATACGGTATTGAGTGACTGACTGTCAGTCGATGTATATATATATATATATACAAAATAAAATATCCCTGGGCTGGATTGGCCATAAACAGTACCGAATGACCAAGCGATTAGTGATCAGGAGTACACAAGGTTTTCCACTAAGATGTCATATCCCTCATATCATGCAGTATTGATCTATCTTACTTGTACTGAGTTTAACTGTTGAACTTGAAAGCATGCCTATATTGTTGTACCGTTATTTATATAATGGATTGTACAAGCGGAGCTCGTCACCACTTTC
The DNA here is from genome assembly GCF_000715075.1 of Nicotiana tabacum. NCBI lineage: Eukaryota > Viridiplantae > Streptophyta > Magnoliopsida > Solanales > Solanaceae > Nicotiana > Nicotiana tabacum. The sequence goes on along the minus strand of NC_134097.1, from coordinate 10,827,002 downwards.
AACCCAGAAGTTAGTCTTGTTACATATTGAGTTGGTTTTATGCATACTACACTCTGCACCCCATATGCAAATCCAGGTGCTTTCGGACATGACGACTGCTAGATATGAGAGTGCTATCAATTGGAGACTATCAAGGTAGTTGCCTGGCGTCCGCTGACCTTGACTCTCTTTCTTTCAGTTATTGTATTGTTCTATACTTTTGCACAATATTTTTATCAGTCAGACTTAGTATTCATTTAGATGATCATGTACTCGGTGATACCAGGTTTTGGGAGTATTTTGTGTCAATAATTGTGAGGCTTTCTATTGAATTCAAGTATTACGTTTTCAAACTTAAAAGATATTGTGTTTTATTGAGGTCGTCGTCTTGCTTAGTATTGAGATAGACGCCATCACGACATGTTAGATTTTGGATCGTGATACAAATCCTCTACCACATGTTTTTCATGCAAAAACAAAGTTCCATGCAATTACAACTATAAATAGCCACCATTGGTTACACAATTCTCCATTATCATAAACAAAAAGCTCTTTCTACTTAGCTTTCTTCTCTTTCTCGCCTAGCTTCTCTTATTTTCAATTTTATTGTAAATTTTCTCTGTCCTTATTCTCTTTTCAATCTTGTTGGATTATTGTAATATAAATATTTTATTTTTTCCTGTATCTTCTACATAAAATAGAGGTAAGCTTGTTTAATCCTGGAGAAATATTCACACTGCTGAAATAGTTTCTTAGTATAGTATCTAGCACTACTCAAGCTAATTAGTGTATCTGCTCATAAATAATATTATCGCAGTATTGTTATTATTTTTCGGTGTCATTTTCCTACAATCTATGAAATTATGGCAAACTCACTGATGTTAAAAATACTACTGATACTACCAATATTGGCACTACCTCCGTTGTTCCAGCCCCAATTGCGTTGCCGTATACCAGGCCATTTTCAGATGTGCCAAATATTGAAAATTTTGCCAATGAAAATTTCAAGCGTTGGCAAGAATGTATTTTCTCACTGCTTGATGTCCATGGTATTGAACATGCACTGTTGCATCCATAACCTAGTGCAGGCACTGATAATAAAATAGTGAAATCTTGGTAACATGCCAAGGTATATCATCATACCATATTGCAAACTATTTCTAATGAACTGTTTGACGTGTATTGCAGTTATAAGGAAGCAAAAGCCATCTGGGAAGCTTTAATTAAAACATTCACTACTGAAGATGCTACAAAAAAAAAATTATAGTAGGAAAATTTTATCAGTGGCAGATGAGAGATGATAAAGAGATGAACGTGCAAATTAATGAATATTAAAAATTGCTAGTAGACTTGAAGACCGAGGGGATGTTATTACCAGAAAATTTTGCTGCTGGAGTACTGATTGAGAAGCTGCCCGACTCATGGAGTGACTATAAAAATAACTTAAAGCATAAACTGAAAAATTTCACCATTGAGAAAATTGTGACCCACATCCTAATTGAAGATTCCAACATAATAGAATCTGCCAAATCTAGGATGATAGCTCTTAAAGCAAATTTAGTACAAAGCAGCAACAACAACAACAGCAAAAGGTACGAGAATAAGTCTCAAGGGTATAAGCCTAAAAATCCTAACCTTAAAAGAAAAAAAGGCTCTTGTTTTGTTTGTGGAAAACCAGACCATCATGCCTCACAGTGCAGGTACAGAGCAAGAAATGACAAAGGAAAAACTAATACTCCTAAGGCTAACTTAGCTGAAGGAGGTGATATTATTGCATCTGTCATTTCTCAAGTAAACATTGTAGCACATGCAAAAGAATGGGTAGTAAACTCTGGAGCTACTCGGCACATTTGTGCAAATCGAGAAGCATTTTCCTCTTATACTCCTTTAGAGGATGATAGAAAAGAGGTCTACCTTGGTTAAGGGTAAAGTTCTCCTGAAACTCACTTTGAAAAAAACTTTAGCCCTTGTTGATGTACTGCATGTTCCTACTATGAGGGCAAACTTGATCTCTGTATCCTTGTTGGGAAGAGCTGGTGTGAAAGTGTCACTTGAATCTAATAAGATCATAATGACCAAAAACAATGTGTTTGTGGGAAAGGGCTATTGTAACCAACGACTCTTTGTACTTAATATTTCTGATGTTATCAATGGAAATGTATTAATTTCTGCTTATATGGTTGAGTCTATTTCGCATGCTAGACTATGACATATTAATATCGCATATATAAGAAACATGCAGTCACTAGGCTTAATATCTGGTTTAGACTCAAACAATATAGACAAGTGTGAAATATGTGTTGAAGCTAAGAGTACTAGAAATACTTGTTTTTCTGCAAATAGAGAAATTGAATTATTATCTTTGGTTCACACTGATTTAGGGTATTTAAAACAAACCATTACTAAAGGTGGTAAAAGCTATTATGTGACTGATTTTTCTAGATTTACTAAGTTGTATTTGCTTAGAAATAAAGATGATGCCTTTAATGCTTTTATTTCTTATAAAACCGAGGTTAAAAATTAACTTAGTAGAAGAATCAAGAGAATTAGATCTGATAGAGGTGGAGAATATTTTTCTTTAAATGATTTTTTTGAAAAAAATGGAATTATTCATGAAGTAACTCCGCCTTATTCACCTGAATCAAATGGAGTAGCTGAAAGAAAAAATAGAACAATGAAAGAGACGATGAACTCTATGTTAGTTAGTTCTAATGCTCCTGATAATTTGTGGGGTGGAGCTATGTTAGCTGCATGTCACTTACAAAATAGAATACTACATAGAAGAACTGAAAAAACTCAGTATGAATTGCGGAGGGGTTATAAACCTAACTTAAAATATTTAAAAGTGTGGGGGTGCCTTGCTAAAGTCCTTTTGCCTAAACCTAAAAAGAAAAAAATAGGTTCTAAAACTGCGTATTTTATGCTTATTGGATATGCTGAACATAATGTTGCATATAGATTTCTTGTTTTAAAAAAGTGATGTTCTTGATTGCAAAACTATAATTGAGAAAGAATGCTGAATTCTTTAAATATATTTATCCCATTGTCTGATAAAATTTCTCATACACCTGTTGAAACAAATAGTGAAATTACCTCTAATGAGAAATTGAAAAGGAGCAAAAGGCCTAGGAAAGAATATTTTTCTTATGGAAATGATTTTCAAACTTTTTCTTGTCGATAATGAACCATCAAATTATTTTGAAGCTATATCTTTTTCAGATGCTAATATTGGAAAGAGGCAATAAAAGTTGAAATCGATTCTATTTTGAAAAATAACACATGTATTTTAACTGATTTACCTCCTGATGCAAAGCCTATTGATTGTAAATGGATTTTCAAAAAGAAATTTAATCCTGATGGATCATTAGATAAATATAAAGCTCGGTTAGTAGCAAAAGGATTTTCTCAAAAATAAAATATAGATTATTTTGATACATTTGCACCAGTGACTAGAATTTCTTCTATTTGAGTTTTAATTGTCTTAGCTTTAATCCGTAAATGTTTTATCCACCAAATGGATGTCAAAACTTCTTTTCTAAATTGTGATTTTGAAGAAGAAATTTATATGGTTCAACCTGAAGGCTGTGTCATTCATGGATAAGAAAATAAAGTTTGTAAATTAATTAAATCTATTTATGGCCTTAAACAAGCTCATAAGCAGTGGTATGAGAAATTTGAACAAGTCTTACTGAGAGATTGCTTTTCTTCAGTCGAGGTGGATAAATGTGTTTATACTAAAGTGGTAAATAATGATTATGTGTTAATATGCCTGTATGTTGATGACATATATAGATTTGGTACATGTTTAAATATTGTGGAGAGTACTAAATTATTTTTGTTTGCTAATTTTTATATGAAAGATCTGGGAGAAGTAAATACAATATTGGGAGTTAAAGTTATAAGGAGTGAAGATAGAATAATGTTATCACAAGAACATTATGTTGAGAGACTTTTTAAGAAGTTTGAATATTTTAATGTCATATATGTGAGCACTCCTTCTGATGCTAACTCTCAGTTGAAAAAGAATAATGGTGACCCAATTGCTCAATCTAAATATGCGTAGATTATTGGTAGTATGATGCATTTAATGAATTTTACAAGGCATAGTATAGCATATGATGTGTGTAGACTGAGTAAATATACTCATAATCCCAAAAGAGAGCATTGGTCTGCATTGGATAGACTAATGAAATATTTGAGAGGAACCATGAATTATGGTATCCTATATAGTGGATTTCCTTCTAGTTAAAAGGATACAGTGATGCAAACTGGATCTCTGATTCAGATGAAATAAAATCCACTAGTGGTTATGTATTCATCCTGGGTGGTCGTGCAATATCATGGAAATCAGCTAAACAGACGACCATTGCTAGATCGACTATGGAATCAGAGTTTGTAGCTCTGGAGTTAGCTGGTTCTGAGGCTGAGTGGCTAAGAAACGTTTTACCTAATATTCCTTTAATAAAGGACGTATTGCCTTCTGTATCTATACACTGTGATTGCCAGACGACAATAGCTATAGCAAAGAATAAATCTTATAATTGTAAAAGTAGACACATGAAATTGAGACATGATGTCATAAAACAATTGTTGAGAGATGGAATAATTTTCATTGACTATGTGAAGTCAGAGATAAATTTGGCCCCTCTGACTAAACCTGTGGGAAGAAAATTAATTATTCAAACCTCAAAAGAGATGGGGTTAAGGCCGACGTGTTGTCAATAGCAATGGTAACCCAACCTATGTGATTGGAGATCCCATAAAGTAGGTCCATATGGGTAATAACAAGTCGATATTGGCACTGAAGCACTAAAAGAGAGTGCTTGACTGCTACTAATTGAGAGGCTGATTTATAACTCTTAATGAAATTCATAGTCCTTATGGATGGTGTATTTAAAAGCAGTATTCACTTGATGAATTCACCTATATGAGAGTGAAGTGGGTCACTCCTATGAGATTTTGGCCCAGTCTCTAGAGCTCTCATGAATAACCAGGCACGCGCATGGCCTAAGTGGCGCAAAAACTGCATTGAACATCAAAATTGTGAGGGTCAAAATGTGATTGATAAAATCTCTTACTTACAATAAGAATTATTGGTTTATAGTGATATTATATTTCACCAGTAATTCGGTGAGTTATGTTTTATTGGTATAAGTTTAGTTCATTGTCCAAAAAAAACCAAACCTATTATATTTGGACCATACAAATCCAACAAGTTTATTTTTAAAGGTTTTTAAAATAATGGGGGACTGTGGCAATATTTTAAAGCGTTTTGGACAAATATCTTAGCCATTCCAGAAGGCTATGTTAAGTGGCAAAAGAAGTGTAAAAAGTGGCAAATCCTCTGCCACGTTTTTGCCATGCAAAAACAAAGTTCCATGCAATTACAACTATAAATAGCCACCATTGGTTACACAATTCTCCATTATCAGAAACAAAAAGCTCTTTCTACTTAACTTTCTTCTCTTTCTCGCCTAGCTTCTCTTATTTCCAATTTTATTTATAAATTTTCTTTGTCCTTATTCTCTTTTCAATCTTGTTGGATTATTGTAATATAAATATTTTGTTGATTCTTGTATCCTTTAAATAAAATAGAGGTAAGCTTTTTTAATTCTGAGGGAACATTTCACACTACTGAAATAGTTTTTTAGGACAGTGCCCATCACGACTCAAGATAATTAGTGTATCTTCTCACAAATAATATTATCGCAGTATTATTTTTATATTTCAGTGTCATTTCCCTACAAGATGTCCTATAACTGACAATAACAATAAGTAAGATATTCAACAATAAAAGCTAGAACAAAGAAACCTTCCACCTGGGAATGATTTGATGACAGATCCTCAAACAGTCGAGGAACCCTCGGATCTGGCAAGAATTTTAATAAAACGTAAAGTCTTGTATTGAGTGAAGAATAAATCTTTTGTCAAAGTGTTGTTCTTACAAGAATGAATTTCACGTGTCTTTCCTCTCTCTCTTCCTTTTATTTATATGGGATCTTCTCTCGAAAAATCCAAATGTAAAGAATATTCACTAGAATTTTTCCTTCTTGATTCCATTTTGAAAACTAGTCGTTACATCTCTATCGTCAGTGTTCGATCACGACCCTCCTCAAATCTTCGACCATGATCCTCGTTGATGACTTGACTGTGACTCTCCTTGAATTCTCGACTTTGGTCCTCCTCGGTATTTTGACCATGACTTTCTCAGACTCCTTGACCTCGGCCAATATGACTTCACGGCTGTCTTTAAATGATGATTTGTGAATCCTTCGCGCAGTGTAATTTTGACCAAAATATCTTAAAGGTAGATTTTTACCCATACAGTTAGTTCTTCCGCTTACTGAGACTGGCCTTGGGCAGGTTTAATGAGCGGATTATACTCATTGCAGTCAAAAATAATTTGGCGAGCTGGTAAATCGTAATGATTGAGGCGGAGTGGCCAATGTGGTCTTTTGCAGGCCACAAATATTTGATACCATACTACCCATGATTCAAGGTGATATCACGATGTCTTGCATCAATATGACGCGCGTTCCCAAGGTGTTTCTTCGTTTTGCATGTGACTCCTGATTGGACATGCCGCTTCGATTTTTGTGCCAGATAATGATGAGGCGACTTTTCGGTTTCGATGCTTGAATCCTTCTAAATAGAGGTATGAGGATGTGATTTCAAAGTTTGAAGAATTCCGATTTTGAAACCTTATATTCTCATCTTTCCCCTATTGCTGTGCAACTTTCTTTCCTGTTCTACCGATCCTCGCCATTTCTAATTCTTCTTTGTTCGCGCCTCCTTCTTTTTTGTAGAAATATGTCTAACGTTCCTTCTGAATCCAACAAGGGGAGCGATGTGGTTCCTTTGTCGATGGTTTTTCCTCCTCATGCGGGGAACTTCTTTACCACCGCCACTGAGGATGAAGGCTTCCCTAAGGTGGATGAGTTAGTTCCTCGGACCCCCGTTGTTAGGTGTGACTTCTCGAAGTTACCCCGAAGCCGACCCTGAATCCTTTAAATCGTTGATGAAAGAGGACGATTTGACAGAGCTCGGGGCTAAATACGGCATCCCTAACCATGTCGAGTTGATCTCCGCTGGGTGGGATAAGGTAAAGTTTCATCACCCTGGGTACTGCACTTTCTATGCCTACCCCTTCCATGTTGGCTATACTTTTCCTATATTTCCGTTGCCGGAGGAGTTCTGCTGCCACTACGGCATTTGCCTGGCTCAGCTCGCGCCATATAATTACAAACTCTTGAGGATGCTTACCAAGTTTGTAGAGCTGGCTAGGGTCGATCTCACGCTTTGCCATGTGGCGCACCTGTTCGCCCCCAGCTTTTATAGGGGGACAATGTTGAACCTTCGCTACCAAGGAGGCAAATATTTTGTGGTGAATATGGACGATAAGGCTATTCACCAGTTCTGGCTCAACTACTTATTTGTGAAAACCGAGGATCTGCTGGCTGATGTCGACGGTTTCCTTGAGGCTTGGAATCACACTCGTAAATCCGTGACTTCTTTATTTGTTACCATCTGATTTCTTACCGTGTTTGTTTGTGCCTCTAACCTTTTGCTAGTTTTTGTGCAGCTATACACTCGCCTCTTCCTCTGGTTGATGATATTTCTGCCTGGGTGGGTCAACTTCTTTCTTACATTGCGGGGATACGCGAGTGGTCGGCTTCGTCAAAAGGTTTGGGGCTCATCCTCCCCTGACTGGTAAGTTATCTTTATTATCAGCCCCTCGATCAGTTTCCTCTTCGGGTTCTCTTCGGCTAGCTTTCGCTCCTTTTTGTGTTTTTCTTAACTTCAGCAAGGAGGTCTTTGACGAGATTTAAAGCCCTCACCCCTGCGTTTAGAAAGAGGAAGAACACCAGGGACTATGATTTCGCTCCTTCTTCGGTAGTTCCATCTTTGACTCCCGCCCTGGTTCCTCCTTTAGTTATTACTATCGTTGCTCGTGCCTCGGCTCCTTCTGTTGGTACGTCTCAGTCTGCTCCTCCTTCGACATCCTCATTATACCGTCTCACAGATGAAGACGAGGAGGAGCTAGCAACCGGTGAAGAAGACTTAATGCCCTGCAAGATGAGGCCTATGGATACTAATGACGGGGTCACACACGCCGTCGACGAGGAGGGAGGTGATTTTTCGTTGCGCGAGATGGTGACTATCATTATTGGAGACGAGGGAAACTAGCATCAGAGATTCCAGGGTTGGCAGAGGCTCATGTTGACGCACCTTCCCCCGTGAAGAAGGACACAGATGGAACGGCAACCGGGGTCTTAGACACTTTGCAGCAAGATAGGCCATCGACTTCACAACCGGCTGACGATGTTTCTTTGCCGACCATTGAAAGGGGAAAGGCATTGCTGAGGAAAGCTACGAAATTGGCTCGGATATTGATGCCGGTGATCTCTGAATGATAGTGGAAGGTTTCACCCAACTTGAGGTAAGGTTGGAGGGATCCACGAGGACCATCGCAATCCCTATGGATCGTGACCTGTTAAAGAATACGAAGGACGTGGTCCCCAGCCTCGGCCCCTTTTGTTCCGAGACCCAAGGTAAGACCCTGAAAGATTTGGATAATGATACGTTGTCGAGGAGTATTGCTGGTCTCGCCCTCATAATGAGTTTCTAGCGTTCTGTTTTCTCTCTCTTTTTATTTTATTTTATATATCCTTTTTTTTTCTGGTTGCAGACGATGATATTGGAGTTTGAGAGTGCTCGAAGGGAGGAGAAGCGTAGGGAAATATTTCTGAGATTGCAAAACAAATACTTTGAGTGTCACGGCCCAAAATCTCACCTGTCGTGATGGCGCCTATCTCAATACTAGGCAAGCCAAGAATCTCAATAAACCACCGTAAATTTTAAATTTAAAAACATAATAATTAAATTCAGCGGAAGAAACTCACAAATTCAAATATAACACTCCCAAACCCCGGTGTCACTGAGTACATGAGCATCTAATATGGATACAAAGTCTGACAGACAAAATCACTGTCTAAAAATATAGAACAGTACAAAAATTAAACAGGAAGGGAATCAAGTCTGCGGATGTCAAGCAGCTACCTTAATAGTCCCCAACAGAATTAACTTCGAAATCTAGCAGTCGACATATCCGGGAGCACCTGGATCTGCACACGAGGTGTAGAGTGTAGTATGAGTACAACTAACTCAATAAGTAACAAGACTAACCTCTGGGCTGAAAGCAATGATGAGCTCTGCAGGTACAGTCCAGTATAAATAATGGTACAGAAATGTAGGCATTCTTTCAAGTTCAACCGTTAAACTCAGTACATGTGAAATAAATCAATGTTGCATGATATGAGGAATATGACATCTCAGTAGAAAGACCTCATGCAAATACTGGTCACAAATTATCCGGTCACTCGGTATTGTTTATGCCCAATCCAGCCCTGGGTGTTCCAACTCGTATATAAATACACATCGACTGACAGTCAGTCACCCAGTTCCGTATAAGCCAATCCAGCCCTGGGTAATTTATCCCCAAATGCAAATGATACGGACAAGATCCATGTCCGGGGAAATTCATCACAATATAAATAAATAAGGCAAGTCCATGCCCTAGGAAACTTCATCCCAAACATATATATAAGTAGTAAGTAAGGCAAGTCCATGCCCTAGGAAATTCATCCCGAATATATATAATCATCTATGCTCACTGGGGTGTACAGACTCCGGAGGAGCTTCTGTAGCCCAAGCGCTATAAGTCGAACGCGCTCACTGGGGGTGTGTGCAGACTCTCGGAGGATCTCCTTCAGTCCAAGAGTGATATAAAGCCAATATGGCCTACTGTAGGCGGGCATTCCCGATCCGTATAATAATAAAGCCAATGAGGCCTGCTGCATGCGGGCTGCCCCGATCCATTTAATAATAAAGCAAATAAGGTCTGCTGCAGGCGGGTAGCCCCGATCCAGAACAATAATAATGTATAAAGCTATTCTGGCCTGCTGCAAGCGGGCAGCCCCAATCCACTTAATAATAACATATATAAAGACAAATGGCCTGCTGTGTTGCGCAGCTCAATCCCATAAATATCCTCACAATGGACAATTATTACTGTGTGTGAAATGTATATTTTAGAATAATTAATTCAATAGCATCACGATCCCATGGGTCCTAAAATATCGGCACATAGCCTAAACATGATCTTTATTACTAGCCTCAGCTTAATTCCTTTAACATGTGCCACATGTTTAGATAATAACACGATTCTTTAATTTTACTACTTCACATGATTTATTCAAGACACACTTTTTATGTTGCACATTTACATGTTCGTCACCTATCGTGTGTATCACCTCCAAACAATTCATATCATACCAAATTCGGGGATTCATACCCTCAGAACCATGTTTAGAAGTATTACTTACCTCAACGTATCCACCTCTAAATGCCTTCTTGTCTCCTCAATTCAATGACAACGATCTAAAACTGAAATTCACCCCTTAATGATACTACAACGATCTACTATACTAAGCAACTTCAATCTACAATATCAACATCCAATGGGACCAACATTAGTAACCAATTCCATAGTTTAGGCCATTTAGACAATTTACCAAACACCTAGTGGGCATACATTTATACATTTCTTAACCATAGAATTAATTCTTCCAACTACCATCATTTACCAACAATTCATCCCACCATCATTCTTTAACAACTTATAATCCTAATATCATACGTGTGACCAACCATTATCACCCAACAAATAAAATTCCATCAAATAATCACCTTTCAATCTCTACAGTGGCTACGTATTTAAATTGAGAATTTACGGCTTCCAATCACTATACCATAAGTTCCAATACTTGATTCATACTCATATTTCCATAATAATTCTATACATGTACACATAATACTCTCACACCCAAGAATCATACTTCTTATGGACTACTTTTCATTCAAATCCCAAAATTAAAAACTAGGTTATAGAAACTTACCTCTTTGATGAAGATCTTGTGATTAGCTTCCTTGATTCTTGAAGATTGGTACAAGATTGGATGACTAGAATGTTAGGTTTACTCCTTCTCTCTCTAAAATGCTCTTGCATCTCTCTAAATTATCAGGGTTTTACCTCAAAAATGACTTAACCCCTCTCTCTACCCGGCCTTGGGGTTATTTAATGGGTTCCAACGTGACCGGCCGTGCACCTGTGCAAGTGGCCGCGCACCTGAGGCAGAAAGTCTCAAATATGCGCGGCCGCGCATCTGGGCGCGCATATGACACAGGTACAGTAAAATGACCAGAACCTTTGGTGTATATATCCAAATAACAAATTGTTTGATGCGTTGGAAACTAGACTCAAAGGGCTTTAATTTGATAGGTTATACGCCATATAACTCTTCATAGCGTGAGAGTTATACTCGTTTGAATTTAGATATTGTACATACTCACTTGAAACTTTATCCCATCATATAATTTTCAATATGACTTAGCCTTAGGGCTCTTCTTAGATCCTAAACCATTCTTAATGCACCTCATACATATATTATCATGATCATTTAATATCATTCAAATTACCAGTCTTGTTCATACCCGAATTGATATAATTAGCACCTGTCAATCTTCTTAATGGTCTTAAAACACTTAGAAATATTTTCCGGGGTGTTACATTCTTCCCCACTTAAGAACATTCGTCCTCGAATGTTTTACCAGTCATTATTAGGCACAATATTATCCTCTTTTCACCTTAATCATCACCTCTAATTGTTCTTGACTTCATATAGATCTTAGATATTCTTCCAACCTTTCAACTTCCTTATGGCCCCAAAATTTGGCTAACTCCCAAATATTTCAGAAATTTCGGCAGAGCGTCCTCTACAATTGGGCCTAACCACCTGCCAGAGAATGACCAAAACCAGTCCTAACAACATATTCATGAACCAACGATGCAACATAATATTAAAACAATGACAACCGTGGCCTCATGAGCAGTATACTACCAAAGAGGAATACTTTTAACATCATCTATACAGTTGATACATAATTCATAGAAGGTAACTCTTAGCATTTTCATAGAACACAACTTTATAAATACATGACTATTCAAACAAATGAGGGTACTTCTTTTTCATTTCTTCCTCGGCTTCTCAATATACCATAATAAAATCTTATAGTACCCATTCTAGTTCCAATGATCGTATATTATTAAACACAACTATTCCACTGACATGCCACACCAATACAACTCAAGCCACAACTGTGCAACCTTGTACCCCAAACGGAAGATGTCTCAAAGTAGAGAACCGTATTGCAAGTTCAACAAGCACCACTACAACTGTAATGCTATAAGCTCATTATATATAGTAGAACCAAGACACACAAATTTAATATCAGTAACCAGCTCTTCTAGAGCTCACATTAACATCACTCGCACGGACAACTCACATGCTATAGTATCAATATCTGGACTCGCACGGACAGCTCACGTGCCAATAACATAATCTGCTTGTCATGGTCACAGGACTTTAATTCAAGCATAACATACAGGAGAAATCAAATAAGTACACATGAACCATCGCCATTGATCACAACTCCAGTACTCGCATGGCTATCACATTCTTCATGCACGATCATCCCACTAGGAATATTCCCATAATTCCTCTGTGCCACATATCAATAACTCGTATATCAGTAGTCTATTAATTAGGTGAGTATCACAATACCGCTGACATTCGAAAGTCAGAACACAATGCGCCTTTCAAAATGCACACCCTTCTCAGGGATTACCGAGTAGTTATAACATCCGTCGAAATATCTAAAACGGACCATGATGTCCCACATTTGTTACCTTCTCTTCAAGACCGAACTGTCACCTTGTACATGTAAATCCTAATCTCGCAACCACACCTATTATGCCATCAGGTGACAAGCACAAGAATCCCATTATCAACTCTGAGTCACCAACGAATTACATACCGTATACGTTAGAAACCTCTCTCTTGCTTCTTTCTAGGAGGAAATCACAATACACAACACGTTCCATACACGGTAAAAAATATCCGGTTCAAACCATGGTAGAAACCATCATGAACACTTTAAAATCCATTCGCACATAATCAAGCTATCAGAACTGAATTACTCTAACTCGACCAAATCACGTAGGTCATCAAAACCCAAGAATATTGCCAACAAAACATCTATAGAGTCTCACCACATCATAATTATCCCTATAAAAACTACAACCAAAACACCCACTCTGAAAATACCTTATTTGAATCTAAGGCCGTTTCATTCACCTTTCTAATATCAAAATATAAAATCGATAATGATATACAAAATGCCACAAGTCTCGACACCATCTAACTTAAATCTCAAATTTTAGCCATAAACAAATCCGCCAAAAATTCTCAATTGTTACATATTGAATCTCGAATCCATTAGAACTTTCTCGAGAGTCACCCCCTTTGTTCAAATCCACATTACACCGCCCAAATAGGCCAAAAGACATGTGCCCCATTAGCATAACAACACTCAAAGAAATAACTCTACTTTAATACCACCTATTAAATTCATACGCCGCGCGTACTATATCATTCACAAATAGCAACTCACTCATAAAGCGTAATATAACCCGTATCCAAAAATTTCTTTACTCGAGTCATTCTCGAACTCCACCTCTGCAAGTCATCACTAATTCCCAAGTATACTTTAGACCAAAACAAAAAATAATCTGACACATAACCATGAATTGAATTGTCAGTAGCAAACTCCCCCACTTGGCTCAAAGCCATAGACTAAAATACCGATAACTCACAATACCCATACTTTATTACTGCCTTAATACCGCAGTCAGTTCAACAAAAATTCTTCTCAAGCTTACGCAACACCCATCATAAAATACCTCAATCATCCGCTAAGTTCATATTTATTCTCGTGACAGTCAAGTCAACTTTCTCAACAAGATTCGAATTCAAATCTCAACACAGACGCCTAGCTGGTAGAAAAGAAACTCTCCACTCAACATTATAAGGAACACACCTACATAGATTACTCCATATGAGATAACCCACCTGCTTAGCCTCAAATTGGCATATTGCCATACCCTTTTGCATCTAGAATTACCACGGAATCACTTAATATTTATGAGTTTGAAATCATCAACAGGACACGAAAATCAACTTCGCTCCACAATTAAACAGCATGACAGATCCCTCAACGCACTCACAATTCAAGATTGTGTGTCACATCAAAACAAGAATCAAGTACCCAATAGCACACTCTTGAGTCACAAGTAAATTTTATTTGTCTCAATCAACCCATCTGAACATATCCCGCATTCACATCATACGCATCATAGTCATTCAACCGCTCATCGAGCCACAAATTCTACTTATAGGAATACTACCGAACGCATAAGTCCAATTGTACAGGTTCTCACAACCGAAACTACCGAGCTTAAGCTGTGGTTTAACTCCGGCCTCAAGTCCTCCAGACTGGCCCATCAAGAAAAGATAGAATACACATCTTGAACACCGTTCGTAGAATCACAAGTCGGCGATGCAAAGCTGATACCGAGCGCTCATGTGCGCATACGAATGCGTGGAAGGAATTCAAAGAGTTATGTTTCAAGATGAATCAATTCCGCAAGATAGAGTATAAGAAAGTGAAATTTTCCTAAGGTTTCGGTAGCCACTCGAAGATAAGTACAGACGTCTTCGTACCGATCCGCACGACTCTACTAAACCTGCTCATGACTCATGAGACCTATGTCACCTAAAGCTCTGATACCAACTTGTTACAACCCAAAATCTCACTTGTTGTGATGGCGCCTATCTCAATACTAGGCAAGCCGAAAATCTCAATAAACCACCATATATTTTAAATTTGAAAACATAATAATGAAATTCAGTGGAAGAAACTCACAATTTCAAATATAACACTCCTAAACCCCGGTGTCACTGAGTACATGAGCATCTAATATGGATATAAAGTATGACCGATAAAATCACTATCTACAAATATAGAACAGTACAAAAATTAAATAGGAAGGGAATCAAGTCTGCGGACGTCAAGCAACTACCTTGATAGTCCCCAACAGAATTAACTTCGAAATCTAGCAGACGCCGTATCCAGGAGCACCTGGATCTGCAAGGAGGTGCAGAGTGTAGTATGAGTACAACTAACTCAATAAGTAACAAGACTAACCTCTGGGCTGAAAGCAATGACGATCTCCGCAGGTATAGTCGAGAATAAATAATGGTACGAAATGTAGGCATGCTTGCAAATTTAACAGTTAAACTCAGTACAATTGAAATAGATCAATACTACATGATATGAGAAATATGACATCTCAGTAGAAATACCTCATGTAAATACTGGTCATAAATTATCCGGTCACTCGGTACTATTTATGGACAATACAGTCCAGGGTGTTCCAACCCGTATATAAATACACATCAACTGACAGTCAGTCACCCAGTACCGTATAAGACCAATCCAGCCCTCGATAATTTATCCCCAAATGAAAATGATACGGACAAGATCCATGTCCGGGTAAATTCACTACAATATAAATAAGTAAGGTAAGTCTACGCCCTGGGAAAATCCATCCCAAACATATATATAAGCAGTAAGTAAGGCAAGTCCATGCCCTAGGAAATCCATCCCGAATATATATAATCATCTACGCTCACTGGGGTGTACAGACTCCGGAGGGGCTTCTTCAGCCCAAGCCCTATAAGTCGACCGCGCTCACTTGGGGTGTGTGCAGACTCTCGGAGGGGCTTCTTCAGCCCAAGCGTGATAAAAAGTCAATATGGCCTACTGCAAGTGGGCAGTCCTGATCCGTCTAATAATAAAGCCATTGAGGCCTGCTGCATGCGGACAACCTCGATCCATTTTGTAATTAAGCCAATAAGGCCTGCTACAGGCGGGCAGCCCCGATCCAGAACAATAATAATGTATAAAGCCATTCTAGCCTGTTGCAGGCGGGCAACCCTGATCCACTTAATAATAATATATATAAAGCCAAATGGCCTGTTTCGTTGCGCAGTTGAATCCCATAAATATCCTCACAATAGACAATTATTACTGAGTGTGAAATGTATATTTTAGAACAATTAATTTAGCAGCATCACGACCCCATGGGACCTAAAATATCGGCACATAGCCTACACATGATCTTTATTACTAGCCTTAGCTTAATTCCTCTAACATGTTCTACATGTTTAGATAATAACATGATTCTTTAATTTTACTACTTCACAGGATTTATTCAAGACACTTTCTGTGGTGCACGTCTACATGTTCGTCACCTATCGTGCGTGTCACCTCCAAACAATTCATATCATACCAAATTCGGGGATTCATACCCTCAGAACCAAGTTTAGAAGTGTTACTTACCTCAAACCGTGTAATTCTTTACTCCGGTATGCCTTTACCTCGTGAATTCCATTCCGCACGTATCCACCTGTGAATGCCTTCTTGTCTCCTCAATTCAATGACAACGATCCGAAACTGAAATTCACCCCTTAATGATACTACAACGATCTACTAGACTAAGCAACTTTAACCTATAATATCAACATCCAATGGGACCAACATTAGTAACCAATTCCATAGTTTAGGCCATTTAGACAATTTACCAAACACCTAGTGGGCATACATTTATATATTTCTTAACCATAGAATTAGTTTTTCCAACTACCATCATTTACCAACAATTCATCCCACCATCGTTCTTTAACAACTTATAATCCTAATATCACATATGTGACCAACCATTCTCACCCAACCAACAAAATTCCATCAAATAATCACCTTTCAATCTCTACAATGGCTATGTATTTAAATTGAGAATTTATGTCTTCCAATCACTATACCATAAGTTCCAATACTATATTCATACTCATATTTCCATATTAAATCCATACATGTACACATAATACTCTCACACCCAAGAATCATACTTTTTATGGCCTACTTTTAATCCAAATCCCGAAATTAAAAACTAGGGTATGGAACCTTACCTCTTTGATGAAGATCTTGTGATTAGCTTTCTTGATTCTTGAAGATTGGTGCAATATTGGGTGATTATAATGTTAGGTTTACTCCTTCTCTCTCTAAAATGCTCTTACATCTCTCTAAAATATCAGGTTTTTACCTCAAAAATGACTTAACCCCTCTCTCTACCCGGCCTTGGGGTTATTTAATGGGTTCCTACGTGCGCGGCCGCGCACCTGGGCAGGTGGCCGTGCACCTGAGGCAAAAAGTCTCAAGTATGTGTGGTCGCGCATCTTGGCGCGCATATGACACATGTCTAGTAGAATGGCCATAACTTTCGGTATACATATCCAAATTATAAATGGTTTGATGCGTTGGAAACTAGACTCAAAGTAATTTAATTGGATAGATTATACACCATATAACTTATCATATCTTGAGAGTTATGCTCATCTGAAGTTAGATCTTGTGCAAACTCACTTGAAACTTTATCCCATCATATAATTTTCAACTTGACTTGGCCTTAGGGCTCTTCTTAGACCCTAAACCATTCTTAATGCACCTCATACATATATTATCATGATCATTTGATATCATTCAAATTACCAGACTTGTTCATACCCGAATTGATATAATTAGCATCCGTCAATCTTCTTAATGGTCTTAAAACACTTAGAAATGTTTTCTGGGGTGTTACATTGAGTACCGACGCAAGCATCGGGAACTTCGTCGGTGGCTAATGAGGGGGCGACATGCAGGCCTATCGAGATGAGTTAAAGGAGAAGTATGATGGGTTGGTCAAGTCCATCGAGAAGTGTAGCGTTCTTGAGGGAATATTGCGAAGTAATGAGGAGGAGCTTGAAATTAGCAAGGGCATGGAGGCCCAGTGCATCGATCTTCAAGCGCAAGTCATTGAGCTACATAGGCAATTGGAAGATTGTCGTCTTCAGTTGCAGGGCCTTATGGGTGAAGCTGCTATGAAAGAAAGAAAGATCGAGAAGGCGGAATCTCTCTGTGTGGACGTTCAGAGGAGATTGGAGGTACTTGAACTAGCGAACAACGTCCTACGGGCTGAGTGGTTGAATGACCGGTCCGCGGATAAAGCTATAGAGGAGCGCCTAGAGGGGAGGGTCGGAGAGCTGGAGAAAGATAACGCCTCCCTTCATGGTCAAGTGGTCGCATTGGAGGTTAAAAAGGCTTAATTACTTGCACAACCCTCTTCTTCCCATAGTTCGAAATTTCCCAACGTTCATTGGGCATCGTATGAGAAGTGAATTCACACCGAGTCCCTATTAGACGTATATCGATATTTGTACAAGGAGGGATCCATTTTTGGGGCTTCTCTCGAGAATGTCTGTGCTAAAGCCCATAAAGCTCGAGTTGCTTGCGGGTATGATCTCACTACTCCTGAGGGCAATGAAGATGGAGATGATGAATCCGTCGACCATTTAGAATAGGATGTTTGGTATGATACCGCTTATCCCGACGGCGTGGGTGGTGTAAGCGGGGGTGATCAAGGTGGCGAGGACGTCGGTAGTCAGGATAGTGGAGGCGCAGAAGGCCCTAATGGCAGTGACCAATAGTTTTTATTTTCTTCTCTTTTTTTGTTAAATTTTGTTGTGTTTTTGGTCGCGTCTTCATGAGCCTTTGTAAAGAATGTTTCCAGTATGGAATGCCATATTTATGTTTTGGATTTGCTTCTCTTCCTGTGGTTTGTTTTTGTGTTTGTGTATTTTTTAATTCTGTCATTTGGTCGTGATCACTTAATCACGAGTTGCAGCCAAAGGTTTATAGGCGTTTATTCGAGCGAGGTTGAATATGGTATTTTGCCAAGACTGTGGTCGAGGGCCGGTACGTGCAAGTTCGAACTAGATCGGCCTGAATTTAGTTATGGCTAAGGTCACGTAGGTGTAAGTTCGAATAAGGTCGATCATAACGTGAATTTGATTTCGGCCGAAGGCCGGTATGTGCTAGTTATAGCGAGGTCGAACGTAACCTGAATTCAATTTCGGAGGAGGGCCGGTAGGTGTTAGTTCAAACAAGGTCGAACATAACCTGGTTTCGATTTCGGCCGAGGGCTGATAGGTGTTTAGTTCAAACGAGGTCGAACGTAACCTGAATTTGATTTCGGCCGAGGGCCGGTAGGTGTTAGTTCGAACAAAGTCAAATGTAACCTGGATTAGATTTTGGCCGAGGGCCGATAGATGTTAGTTCGAACGAGGACGAACGTAACATGAATTCAATTTCAGCCGAAGGCCAGTAAGTGTTAGTTAGAACAGGTCGAACGTAACCTGAATTCGATTACTATTGATTGCCGGTAGGTGTTAGTTTGAATAGGGTCGAATGTAACCTAGATTTGATTCCGGCCGATGGCCGGTAGGTCTTAGTTCAAACAAGGCCGAACATAACCTAAATTTAGAAAGATGTGCCGATAAATTTTAAGTATTGTTGCTTTGGTCATGCACTTGGATAAATAACAATAAGTTTCAAGCATTGTTGCTTTAGTTATACACTTGGAGAAATTTACTAATTTTTGGGCGTCGGCTGGCGTTCCAATCCCAGTCCCAGTCTATCTAGTCCCTTCATTGGTTGACCTGGAGAGTGCTGGAGAGGTCGAGCAATAAACTAGTCGTACTGGCCTTGTCTTTGTGTACTTCGACTTGAAGTGTTCCCTTCGTCGCCTTGTTAAGAACCTCCTTGAGAAAACCCAGTTGGGACAAAACTGAAGTGAGGGAAAAACAGTACGACTTGGGGGACGCTTTATCTCTTAAAAGTTGAAGTACTTGAGGTGGTTAATATTCCAGTTGTTTGGTAGTAGCTTTCCTTCCATTGTTTCCAGTTGGAATGATCCTTTGTTTTCTTTTGCCGTAATTTTGTACGGGCCATACCAATTGGTTCCAAGTTTTCCTTCCCGTGGGTCTTTGTTTGCTTGTGTTTTAGCTTTATGCACCTAGTCCTCGACTTTGAGCGGCCTGACCTTTGCCTTCTTGTTATAATAGTGTTCTTCTTGTTGTTTTTGGGCAATCATCCTTATGTTGTCTATGTCTCTTCGTTCTTTGGCTTTGTCAAGCTCCTACCTTCTGCTTTCTTCGTTTCCTGGTCTGCTTTCATG
Source organism: Nicotiana tabacum (assembly GCF_000715075.1). Taxonomy (NCBI): domain Eukaryota; kingdom Viridiplantae; phylum Streptophyta; class Magnoliopsida; order Solanales; family Solanaceae; genus Nicotiana; species Nicotiana tabacum. Next base: position 10,806,949 of record NC_134097.1, on the reverse strand, counting down.
GGAGTACCTTAAGCTCGGCTCTACGACCTCGACCTGTATTACTGTATCGGTCCCATAGACCAAATAGTAGGGCGTCTCTCCGTGCTCGTCTTCGGCATTGTTAGATAGGCCCGTAGTATTTCTTGTAATATTTCCGGCCACAGTCTATTAGCGACTTGAAGCTTTTTTTTATGATGTTCAGTATCGACTTGTTGGAGGACTCTTCTTGCCCATTGCCCGCGGGGTGATATGGAGTCGAGAGTATTCTTTTGATATGTCATTTCTCAAAAAACCTGGCGGTCTTGTTCCCCATGAACTGGGGTCTGTTATCGCATACGATGTTTCTCCATATAAAGGCGATCAGTTCTTGTTCACGTATTTGGGCGAATGCTCCTGCTTCCACCCACTTAGAAAAATAGTCAGTTAAAATCAAAAGGAATGGTACGTTACCTCGCCCAGCCGGGAAGGGGCCTACGATGTCTATTCCCCATTTTATGAACGGCAAAGGTGAGGTGATCGGGTGGAGCTATTCGCCCGCTTGATGAATCATCGGAGTGTGCTTTTGGCGTCGCTCATATTTTTTCACGAAGTCTATGGCCTCCTTTTTCATGATGGGCCAGTAGTAGCTTGCCCATATGAGGCATCTGGCCAGAGCCGATTTCCGGAATGAGCTCCAGGATGGCCCTCGTGGACCTCCTCAAGGATGCGCCATGTCTGGTTTGGGCCTAGGCATTTTGCCAAAGGGCCTCCATAAGTCCTCTTATATAGGTCGTTGTGGATGATATTGTACCTGGCCGCTTGCATTCTAAGTTTCTTGCCTTATTTTTTATCATCTAGGAGTGTGTCGTCCTGCAAATATGTAATAATATGATTGTGCCAGTCCCAACTTAAGATTACTATTCTTACCTCGATTTGATCAAGCGATGAGTGATGGTAGGCTATAATTACATATTTTAGTCGCTTATTTCACTCTAATTTACTGTACTTTAATTGATTTTGACCTTTAATCGCTAGTGTTTTGCACTTATTGTGTGTTTTATGCCTTGTAGGAGTGATTCCGAGTGATGTCAATGTTATGGAGCTAATTCGAGTGATTTATAGCTTTGAAGTCTGAGTAAAATCCCCAGGGATTAAGCCGGGATCATGTTCGGAGATCAAGGACCAAGTCTAGGTGTCAAAATTGAAGCAACATTTGTACTCTGAGAATGTTGCACTAATGCGACTCACTGTGCGACTCACTAGTGCAAATTGTGTCCAGATTGTATTTAGCTTTAATCGCTAGTGTGTTGCATTTATTGTGTGTTTTATGCATTGTAGGAGTGATTCCGAGTGATGTCGATATTATGGAGCTAATTCGAGTGATTTGTAGCTTTGAAGTCTGAGTAAACACCCTAGGGACCAAGTCGGGATCATGTTCAGGGTCGAGGACAAAGTCTAGATGTCAAAATTGAAGCAAAATCTGTACTCTGAGAAAGTTGCACTAATGCGACGCACTGTGCGGCGCGCTAGTGCAAATTGTGGCCAGATTGTATTTTGCAAAGTGTTATGGAAATTTCCACAAGCGCGCCGCATGGGGCGGCCTGGCATGCGGCGCGGTAGCCCAAAAAGGTTAGAGTGACTTCTCAATTCCGCTGAAAAGGGGTAGTTTCGTCTGGGAATTATTGAGGGGTGGCTTAAATACACGAAAAAATACCATTTTCAGGACTTTTCATTACAAAATATCGGAATTATTGTGGCGATTATATTACGGTGGTTCCAAACACCCGCCACAAAATCTCATATAAAACGGCATTTTAGAAGCCACCAATTTAAAGTTATTTTATAATGGTGGTTATTTCATATTGCGGAGGTTAGAACCGCATTAATGTTGTAATCAAAACATTTTAATTATTTTTCCTCAATAGGTTTTAGTATTTCCCCCTCAAAATTTGAGACTCCCTCCAGAATTTGTCAAGTCTGGAATTCCCCCCTCAATAGATCTCTTGTTTCTCTTTCCCCCAATTCCGTCCCCCTATTTGTTCTATTTACCCCCAATTCCCCCCCCCCCTTCGTTCTATTTTCTAACCTAAGATTCTTCTATTTCTCCCAATCTGTTTCACAACAAAAAAAACTGAAATTAGCGATAAACGTCGTCGCTAATCTGTCGCTAAAACGCTCGTAGCTAGTAGAATTTCTTGATAATCCATCGCTAATCCGTCGCTAAATGAGATTAGCGAGGAATTTTTCTATTTAGCTACAGAATTTGTCTGTCGCTAAAACCTGATTTTTAGTAGTGTTTCTCCAGCTAGAAGAATCGAGATTCAAATCCGAAAAAGTACATGAAATTCGTTTAGCAGCTTCAATAATCTTCAGGTAATGATGCATATTTAGTACCAAAAGTTCTTTTCTCTTTATTAGAGTTCATGCATGTTTGGAAGTGTAGCGATTTTTCCCAATTCTGTTCTAATTTTATTTTTCCGTCGGTCCGATAATCTATGATTCATTCAGTCAATTGAATATATAACATCCAAAATAGTAATCTATTAGTAGAAAAAAGGACAACAGAGCTAGTATTCTTGTTATTAGAAAACATTACTAATCTAATGGTTTCAGTGCTTATTTTATTTTTGAGTCCATTTTTTGTTATTTTTCTGTTCAATTAATTTGGTATTTCTTTAAATTTTTGCTGCTTTGTCTGGTATTTCGATTGCCTACACTTAATTTTGATATTTTAAGTTGTTGTTCTTGCTAATATTAACCTAAATATTATATATGGGCTTGATAGGTAGCCGAGGGATCAAAAACTACTGGTGAAGCTATTGGGATCGACGTCAACAGTTAGACATTTGGTAGGTATAATTCGTTTCAGTTTAATTTTTTCTTTTCTTTTGAGCAGATTTATTTTTTTAAAGGTAAATTGATTATTTCTTAGTGTTGAGTGACCTCTTATTGGTGTAAATTAGTTTAAGAAAGCTTAATTAAAGTGCACTAGAATGATGAGGACATGAAATAAGTTTTTGGTAGACTTATGTTTTAGTAAGTTTTTGAGTAGGAGTGAAGTTAAGTCATGTATGATTGGACATTTTATTTTTTATAGTAAGTTCGCAAAGCATCTAAAGTAGTAAGCTAACACTTTGACATGTATAAACAAAACTTTTGAGAGAAGAACTTAGTTCAGATTAAGTGCAAATATTCACTAATTATTGCAGGCTTCTACATGTCGAGCTTCTGATAGTTATGTCCTAATTATAATGGAAGAAGTAAAAATTTTCTATCTGCACTTTTATATCATTTAGAGGCTTCTCATTAGGTAATTTCTTTAACTTGTTAATCAAATCAAGATCAGATGTTAAGTTTCAGCCTTAAAAGGTTTCTCATAGGTTCCATCTAAGAATTATAGCCTACTTTATCAACATATTTGCACTATTTACTGCAGTATCTTAGTTCTCAATTAGAAATAAAATACTATTTGTCTTGATTCACTGCTTGCTGCTAGTACCAGTAAGCATTGGTGCTCTCATATAGGAAATTGATACTAAGAATTATTTGAAAAGACTATACAATATTGATATGAAACAAAAGGTCAAAGCTGAACATACTAGCTGGAGTAAAGAGTGCAGCCTGAGTGTCTAGAACTTCTATTTTTCTTCACATGATGAAATAAAAAGAAAGAAAATAATAACTTTCATGCGAATGTTCCCTTGATCTTTATACTGGCTTCATCTTGCACTTAGGGCATTATCTTAATTTGCAGACCAAATCTGAAAATAGTCTGGTGATGGAGCTTATTTTTTACTCTTAGGGCATTATTTTTTACTCTTATTCACACACAAAAACTATTTTTTGTTATCTTATGAGATGATGTTATTTCACAGGTTATGTTTTTCACATATAAGCTTTTTAACTAACTTTTCATTTTGATATTGTGATGTTATCTTATGTCTTCCTTTCTACACATGCCAATTGATAAATCTTGGATTAGCAAACCACGAAACACACCTGAATATGCAGATGGTGTAAGACAATTCTTGGATTTTGCTTTTGAGCACGGGTCAATTGATGGGCTCGTAATTAAGTGCCCTTGTCCAAAATGTGGTTTTAACAAGTGACAAAGAAGCGATGTAGTTGAAGAGCACCTGATTCTCAAACCTTTTTAAAAAACTACAAATTTTGGTATTGGCATGGTGAAGAATCAAATGCAACCGTGCAATCAGAGCACCCATGTCATAGAAGATACTTTACAACCCCAAGATCCAATGGAAATTATGATTAATGATGTGTTTGGGTTCACCAAGAACAATGTCAACGAGCTTGGTATTTCTTCTAATCATATAAATAGAGAAGAAAATTAAGGTGCATAATGAAGATTATACAAAGTTCTATGAATTTGTCGAAGATGTCAATCAACTATTATACGAAGGGTGTACGAAGTATTCCAAATTGTCCTTTCTAATCAAATTGTATCATATAAAGTTTTTTTATCGAATGGCTAACAAAGTGATGAGTATGATATTAGAATTGTTAAAAGATGTCTTTGAAGATGCCAAGATTCCTAGTTCTTTTTATGAGGCCAGGAAAACCATCAACAAACTTGGTCTTAATTATACCAAGATACATGCCCGCTCAAATGATTGTATGTTATATTTTGGCGAAGATGAAGAATTGCAAGAATTCAAAAGATGCAAGACATCTAGGTGGAAGGATAATAAGAAGAAGCAGCCTGCAAAGATATTGCGTTACTTTTCACTAAAGCTAAGGTTGCAAAGATTGTTCATGTGTTATAAAACTGTCGAGTCTATGAGATGGCATTCTTTAGAGGGTTGCCAAGATGGATTGATGAGGCATCACAGGGATTCTCAGGCTTGGAAAACTTTTGACTTGTGTCATCCTGAATTTGTTGCAGATCCTCGAAATATATGGCTAAGCCTAGCTAGTGACGGTTTCAATCCTTTTGGAGACTAACAATAGTATCTGGCCAGCGGTACTTATTCCATACATTTGTCCTCCTTGGGAGTGCATGAAGCAAACTTCATGCATACTCTCAATGATCATTCCAAGAAAATAAATGTCAGGCAATGACATAAAAGTGTATTTATAACCTCTCATCTAAGAGTTGAGGGAATTATGGTACGACGGAGTGCAGATATTAGATTCTTCAAAGAATGAAATATTTAAAATGTGTGCATCATTGATGTGGACAATTAGTGATTTTTCTGGACTTGGTACCTTATCTGGATGGAACACATACACTCAATTTGCTTTCCCCACGTGTAACTTTGATACAGACTCTTACAGATTGAAGCATAGTAGAAAATGGTGTTTTATGGGTCATCGTCATTTTTCTTGAAAGCGGCCATCGGTTTAGATTGCAATGTGTTTGTTTTAATAGGAAAATCGAGCACGGGAGCCACCAATTGCATTATCAGGGTCAGACATCTTGAAACAAGTGGAGGGCATTAATGTCAATTTTGGAAAAGTACCTGATTTGAATGATAAAGGTAACTCGAAGACAAACTGTTAATGAAGATAGATCGAGGCAGTGGAGAAAGAGGAGCATATTTTTTTTATCTTCCTTACTGGGAAACGGACTTGTTACGTCATAATCTAGACCTTATGCACATTAAGAAGAATGTGTGTGAGAATGTGATATACACTTTACTCAATGATTCTAAAAAATTAAAAGACAATATTAAAACTAGGAAGGATCTTAGAGAAATGGGTGTAAGGAAGGAACTTTGGGCAGATGAGAATGGAAGCTATCGTCCATATTTGTTTACTATTTTAAATACAAATAAAGGTGGATTGAAGAAAGATATATTTTTGCAGACCTTAAAGAATGTCAAAATGCTTGATGGATATGCGAGCAACATTTCGAGATGTATCGACTTGAAACAACGGAAGCACGTTAATATGAAGAGTCATGATTTTCACATTCTTATGCAGCACTTGTTATCAATTGCCATACAAAATATTTTACCTCACAAAGTGACTACAGTGTTAATAGAGTTGAGTTCGTTCTTTCGACAACTCTGTGCCAAAAGGCTTAAGTCCAGTAGACTTTGATAGGCTCCAATCTCGACAGTTTCTCACTATGAATCACTTGAAAATGTTATTTTCTCTAGCGTTCTTTACCGTCATGGTTCATTTAACTTGTCATCTAGCTGGTGAAGAAGAACTTGGGGGACCGCAATAGTGTCGATGGATTTATCCTGTGGAGAGGTAAAAGATTTCTTATTGCTTAATTGGAGTTTATTCTTTAAGACAAAGATGTTAAATTTTAACCATTAACTAACTGTTGATCTTTTGTTTAGGTATTTGGGACATTTTAAGTCCTATGTGCGGAACATGTCACAACCAGAAGGTTCCATAGCTGAAGGATACCTAGCTGAAGGGGCTCTTACTTTCTGTTCTCAGTATTTTGAAGGGATTGAGACAAGGATTAATAGGCCCCATCGTGTTGATGATTATCCGGATGATAGAGGATCGACAAATTCATCTAGCATTTTTCCACCAATTGTTAAAGGAGTAGCATCAGAAACATTTGAGTTGTCACCTATGGTGAAACGTCAAGCACATCGATATGTGGTTCTAAATTGTCCACAAGTCATGTTGTTCATTGAGTGAGTATTTAATGCAAATCTAAATATAATACCTATATTAAATATGTAGAACATATATAATGATTAATATTTGTATCAACATTTCATGTAGTTAATTTAAAGATCATGTACGAAGGCGTTGGAAGGGTCGAAAGCCTACCAGTACGGAGATTGAGAAGATAGTTAATAAAGACTTCATTGATTGGTTTCCCAGAAAGGTTTGTTACAAATGTATTAGAATTTTACAAATTTAAAACTATGCCTAACATATTATTTTAACTCTTATTTCAGATTGTGAACCCAGATATTTCGAATATTGTATCAGATGACCTAAAATTTTTTAGCAGATGGTCCAGCACCACATGCTAGAAGGTTTACATAATTTAATATCAACGGGTTCAAATTTCGGACTTTAGGGTGAGAGAATGGATTGAAAACTCAAAACAGTGGAGTATTATTTACTTCGTCCACATCTTGTATTGCTAGTGGTGCTGATAGAAATTTGAGGCAAGTGGATTTGCCATATTATGGCAAATTAGAAGACATCATTGAACTTAACTACTATGGTTGATTTCGGGTTACACTATTCAAGTGTAAATTGGCTAACACAACTAGGGATAGGGAGTTCAGAACGGATGCATGGGGATTTTCTTCCGTTAATGTTTCACGATTGATTCATACTGGTGATCGTGAAGAGCATGATCCATACATTGAAGCTTCACAAGCTCAAATGGTATATTATGTGGACAATGTGGTGAATAAAGGTTGGAGTACTGTTGTTCACTTGAAACAAAGAGACTTATATGATATGGGAGGAGAATGAGATAAAGAATTTTCTGAGAATGAGTCATTCCTACTGCAATACTTAGATCAACACTTTGGGGATGTTAATGATCTGCTTTTGTGTAGGGAGGATGAAACTAATTAAATATTAAGTGATCGCGATATTGAAAATGAGATTGGCGAAAATGAACATATTTGAAGAGTCATTGCTAGCCATTTTCATATTTTAGAAGGAAGCATCTTGATATATTTTCATTTCAAATTAGTTTAGATTATAGCTATGTCCTTTTATATTCTTGACTTGCTTTATGTTCTTGCATCTAGTTACTTTCTTTCATTAATTAAGCTTAAGTTATTTTTGTGCTGAAGTTTAAACTGGTTTGGTATCAAGGTTTTCTTCTTTTGCTTTATATACTTTTATGTATGTAGAGATGTCGAAGCAAAATAGGGTTAAAAATCAATTCGAATCAGTCAAAGAGAGATCTTCACTTGTTCCGGGGTAGTCATCACAGGCTCAAGCTTCATCTTCAACATCTTATCGAGTCTCTTTACATCCTACACTGCCTACACAACCTACACGTCCTGTTATTTCAGTTGATGGAGTATCTTCGCAGCACGTTGTTCCATCTTCATCATATGATGGAGTCTCTTCGCAGCATGTTGTTCCATCTTCATCATCTGATGGAGTATCTTCTCAGCCTGCCATTCCATATTCATCATCTGATGTAATCTCTTCACGACGAATTAGACGTACTACTACTGATGAAGAGCCTCATTGGTTTGTCGATGTTATAGGTACATATAAATTTCAAGTTATTTTGTTTTATATGAATAACAAGTAATAAAAAGAATTAGGTTGAAGGTTAAGGATGTCCATAACATGGATAAAGGATTGCGTATAATTGTAGAATTTAATGAATATCATGCAGCAATTGAGAAATCGGCTGGCCTAATTGCAGGAGTTTTAGGGAAGCTTGCAACAAATTCTATGTACTTTCCTATTGGGTTTGTGAAATGATCATCCATGCCCAAATATTTTATGGACCGTATTTTTAATGATATAATAATGGTAATGCCATCTAAATTATTTTGTTTAGTTTATATCTTTTAGTTGTATATGTAAAACTGCAGTAATTTAAGTTACTTTATATTTGTGAAGCCTCGGTTTTTCTTAAGGATTAATCAACAAAAGGCAAAAGCATGGCTTAACAGTTCCCTTAACAAAAAGTGGAAGGAGTACATGCTTAAACTATGAAAGGAGGTTGAAGATCCATTATTAAGTAAATAAGATATCATCAAGAACGCTCTGGATGGCATACCGATGGACCAATGGGCAATGTATGTTACTTATAGCTTGAAATAGGTGATAAAGGTACTTTCCTCTACTACTGCATGCTGCTTCTGCTTTTTCTTCATCTGTGCTACTGTTGCTTATACTTTTTGTTCTTCCGATACTGCTACTTCTGCTTCTTCTGTTTCTGCTGCTTCTCCTGCTACTGCTTCTCCCGCTTCTTATGCTACTGTTGCTTCTGCTTTTTGTTCTTCTGCTACTGCTACTTCTTCTTCTTCTATTTTATCTAACCATGCTCTGTTAATTGTCCTTGGAAAGCTGTTAAACACTTTTAATCAGAAGCAACAATGTTTACTCTTTCCTGTCATGTGAGTCGGACGTCTGCCAAAGTTGGAGCTCTTTTGTCTGCACAAATCTAATAATGTGAAAAGACAATAATCTGTTGTCTGCTCTTTTTTAAGGTTGCTTGTTCATGTTCTTTCGATCTTGACGATGAATAAATTCAATCATTGAACTTAAATTTTTATTTATATCATAGTAGCTTCTGTTTCTGCTTATTTTGGTCTTATGTAATATAATTTCACCTATTTAATTTGTAGGCGCGTTGCAAGAAGAATGCACAGATTCAACAAAACCAATTTCCTCATACTTGTGGTGCCATGAGTTTTGCTAGAAGAAGGGTTGTGATGGTAGTTTAATCGATTTACTTAGATAAGATATATATTCTTAATTAATTACTAACATTATTCATTTTAAAAATTTCAGAAGGCAATGGGAAAAGCTTTTGATCGAGGGAAAATGTGGACTGAGACTCATAAAAGGAAAGATGGAAGTTATGTAACTGATGAGGCTAGGGTGATTGGGGTAAGTAACATTTTTGGTGTCTTCTGTTGTGATTATCTCTTTTATTTTCAGAATGGTACTAGTTGTATCCAGTCTTTTCATCAAGTTTCCTTATAATACTTAAAATGGGAGTGTTGTTGCTAGAATAATCGATAAAAAGAGGCAACAATTGTAAAATTTTGGAAAGAAAGAACTATGACTGCCCGAGCAGTATAATGACTGTGCTTGTTGAGTTTGGGAACCTCAAAACTGATCTCTGCCGAACCCGCAGACTCGTACTTGATCTGTTGCCTCCCTTTACAGTAACCTTTACAATGTTGCAATGGCTAATATTGCAGAAAAAAAATATTATGACAATGTGTATACAGAAGACAACCAAGAAAGAAAAGGGATAATGTCTTGTGCTACTAGGCAACAAGTAGTAGCTGAATATTGCAGCTTATTTTCTTGTTTTTCCTTTATATTCTCAGTTGTGTTTGGTTTCAATATAGAATGAAGTTTTCACAACTATTTCTTTTTCTTTCCCTTGCGTTGTTCCATCTGACCATCTTCTAAAATAGACCATAACATGTTTTCATTACCTGTCTTTCAAATATACCAGTCATTTGATCTATTGCTTAATTTATGCTTCTTCAAATTTTGTAGGAAAGAATTGAAGAAATTCGAAGTCAAAGAACAGAAAGTCTTGATGAACCTTCACCAAATGATGCACTTTGCATAGTATTCGGTCCCGAGCACCCCGGCCGTGTTCGAGGTTTAGGCATGGGTGTAGCTCCAACTGTAGCATTCAAACAGACATCAGCGAGATACCGTCGTGGTTATGTGGGTTCATCTAGCACTACCGCTCCAACTCCACAGTGACAGCAAGAGATAACAGATGTGAAATCAAAATTAAATGCACTAATTAGCTTATACGAAAGGAACATAGGGAATATCCCTGAGGAGTTTGCTCACTTATTTTCCACTCCTCCACATGTATAAGTTCTCTTGCTACATTAAAATTTTAGTTGTTTGCTTTTCTTATGGTTCTTTTTTGACATAAAGTGGTTTCTCTCCTTGTTTTAATTTTTAATAGGCTGTTAGAAATTAAATTTGATTAGTTGATTCCTTTTTAAGCATTTACGATAATCTCTAATGATGCTTATTTTCTGAAATATAATTCCAAATATGCTTTTATATCACTACACAAAGTTTTTTGAGGACTGCTCAGCATGCATGTTAGGGTCTCAATACAGTACCTGAAGAAATAAATCCATAGAAATGGAGAGGGATTCTGGAACTAAATCCATAGAAATGGAGAGGGAAGATATATATATATATATATATATATATATATGGCTTTTGTGTATATATATTTCTGTAGAGGGAGAAAAAGAGGAGTTACAGAAATTTGTATCATTGTTCCAACTACTCAAAGCAGGTGGATAATTCAAAAGATTTTGAATCCTCAATAGGGTCTGCACTTGAGAATATTGCAATTGTTCTAATAAGCATATTGAGTGTAATAAAAAACCCAAACATAAGAATAAGCAGAAAAATGGAGGTGGAAATAAAGCACCAGATTGTTCAAACTCTCCTTCTCCTACCCCATCTCCAGCTCAAAATTTTAGTTGTTTACTTATTGACTGTATTTTTTTTCTTTTCAGGCACCAGATTTAGGAAGTGGTGCACCATCAACAGTTGAACCAAGAAGATCTTTAGATGAAAGTAACAATGATGATCGTCCATCACGCCCAACTATACCTTATAAAAACGACTAAGCCGTCACTGTAAAAATAATCCGGTTCAAGAATCCGGAGTCTAATCCCATATGGAACTAACCTATTTGCTACAATTTTTAGTATCGCTAATGATAAGCTCAGACAATTTTCAGAGTTCAAGATTTTATGTGATAGTTAACAGAAATTATTTAACTAAGAAAAAATGACAATAAAAACTATCAATAAGCAAGAATGAAGTTGAATTCAAGGGTAAAAGAATCTAGGGTTATTGATTTTCCCAATTGTCGGATTAATTCCTGACACGTTAGCTATAATCTTACCGTAACACGCTATAAAGATGATGAGTTTTTGCTTACCGTACTTATCTCTCGATCAATTACGATAATTTACTAGAAGCATTCTCTCGAACTACTCTAGTTGACAATTTGTACAACTCATAAATATCACATCAAAGCTTCGTTACTCTAATCCCGCTTTTAAATTCAAGTAATTAATCTCTTAACTTACTCGAAAGTGGTATTGTTCAACAACAATCTAATCAAGTGTTCTTTCTCAAGCAACACTAGATAACTAGACACGATTAATCAAGAGCCCTTTCAATTAATCACAAGAAACACATAGTTGAACAATTATAGAGTAAAAACGGCTCAATTATATCAAAACGTAATCAAGACTTCATCCAACAATTAGTTCTATCAACCCTATATGACGGGTTTAGCTACTCATACTATTATGCACAATTACAATATAAAAAGTCATATCCAACAATGGAATTAAGAAGAAGAAGAAGAAGAAGATGAAAAACTAGTAGGAGAATTCTCCGTCTTGCTCATTTTGTGTTCTTACCTCCAAAGTTCTTCTAAAAACAGAGATACCCTCTTTTTGGGCGAGTTGGGCTTCATATAGGTCAAGGTTAGTCGCCTCTCAAATTACAAAATTGGCCTTGGACTATTTTTCTCGGAAGTGCGTGTGCGGCCGCGCATCGACTGCGCACTTTGGCCAGTTTCTGCCTGTCATGCGTGGCCCAATGCACGGCCGCGCATAGACCGCGCATAGACTGCGCACCTGGAGGATTTTATGCAGCATTGTTTCTTTCTTCTTTTTAAGCGCGCTAACCTCCAATTGGCCTTCAATACTCCATATTAGCTCCAAAACACTCTTTAACGTCCTCATAGCTCGGAATTGCTCCTGCAAAGCATAAAGTTCTTAATTAGATCAATTTGTTATCATTTAACATTCAAATATCAATAAAGTACAGCTAAGTTAGAGTGCAAATGGTAGCTAAACTACATAATTATAGACTACTATTAATTGTCCAAGTGTGAATTAGTGATTATTTTGTAGGATCAAATATGAATCTTTTGGATTATTGATGAAATACACTTTGAAGCATTAATATTTTGATGATGTAATTTTGGTATACTTGTATTTTTTATATAATGAATATTTTTCTTATTTAATCTTCTATATTGGGTTAAAATGATTATGAAGTGTTATGGAAGTTTCAAAGCATGGCATTTAATAAATAGGATTGTAAATGTGACATAAATAAATTGTGAAAGGGTACTGGCGTTATAGAAGCAATTTTCTTTTGCAACTACGGTGGTTTAAAAACAACACAATAAGCAAACCAAAGAGCCGCATTAACCAGATTAAAATACGGCAGTTTTCAAATGCAATTACGGTGGTTTTGACAGAACCACCATAATATAATTTTGGCGAACGGGATTGTGGCGCTTTCAAAAGCCGTCGTTACTGTGTATTATGGCGGTTGTAAACCTCCATTATATGTTAAATAAACCACCGCAATAACTCCTTCTTCTTGTAGTGTTTGGGTAGATTTTGACCTAAGGAGGCTAAGGAGGAGTTGGAAGAACACAAGAACAAGGATTTTATCATTCCTTCCTCACTCAAGATCCGGGTTTGGATTGAATTTATGTTTTCCTATACTTTATTTACATTTGTGAAGAACTTCTCCATGTCTATGGAGCAGATCCTTTTGGGTTTTGATGGATTTGGTGTATTGATGATTGTTTGTGGATTATAACTCTATTTTTATGTATTTGAATCATTTTTGGAAGATTTAATTGTTGCATCTATATTCACTTGTTCTTGTAATCGAAAGAGGAATAACTTGTGATATCTTTGTATTATATTGTTGGTTGAGTTCATAGATTCTTCTAAGTAATCGAAAGAGGCTAGTAGAATCATTGATTAAATCTAGTTAGGAGAATAATCGAAAGAGGTTTTCCTAAAGACCAATCCACTACGCATTCTTGCATATCTTTACAGAGCTTAAATTGGTTCATATTGTGAGGTTGAGACTTAATCGAGAGAGGAGTTTATACTAAACAATTGTACTGATAATTAAGTGAATTCGAGAGACTCACTTGAACATTAGAAGTGAATTATCTAGAGTTAAATCCCAGACAATTATCTTGCACCTATCCTATCAAAACCCTATTTTCTCACATTGACATCTTCCCTTGTTTAGTCCTTACTTCGATTGTCATTAGTAAATTAACTCTAGATTCTTAATTAAATTTAGTATTAACCACATAAATCTAAAGTGTTGATCATCTTAGATAACAATCTAGCTACAAACTACGATAATACTGTTTAACTCCAATCCATGTGGATACAATATTATACTATACTATCTTTGACTAGCGAGCATAATTTAAGTGTGTGTTTTGCTCTCGTCAATGAGTTGAAGAGGTGGACTACGTTCTTGTCTCAGTTGCGATGCTTTTGGTGGCTGCGGCCAGCTTTGCAAGGCCGTCCGCCTCAGCATTTTGTACTCGGGGAATTTGGTCGAACTGACATTCGTCGAACTCGGGCAGCAGCTTGCAGATTTTAGTCTGATATTTTTGCAATCTTTGTTCTTTGATTTGGTAAATCCCTATAACTTGGTTGACTACGAGTTGGGAATCACAACGTAGTTTTAACCGTTTTGCCCTGTACTTGAGTGCTAGTATGTGATATCGTGCTCGCTCATCTCGATGGCCCATTTGGCCAGCCTTCCCGATAGCTCGGGTTTATGCAAAATGCTTCTCAGGAAGAAAGTCGTGACAACCGAAATAGGGTGGCATTGAAATACGATCTAAGATTTTGTGAAGCTACAACTAAGGCCAGGGCCAGCTTTTCGAGGTGAGGATACCTCGTCTCGGTGTCGACTAATGTTTTGCTAATATAATAGATGGGGGATTGCGTACCTTTATTTTCTCGAACCGGAACCTCGCTTACATCTACTTCGGATACAACGAGATAAACGAGGAGACGTTCTCCTAGCTCTAGTTTTGAAAGTGTAACGACCCAACCAGTCGTTTTGAGTATTACAACCTCGTTCCCCCATTTACTGCTCAATTTGTGCTTTACAAATTGTTATTTGACTTGCCGGGGTGATTGGTTCGGGTCCGGTAAGATTTTTGAATGAATTGGAACACTTAGTTCCAAGGTTTAAAGCTTAAGTTAAAATAGTGACCGGATGTCGACTTATGTGTAAACGACCCTGGAATAGTGTTTTAAAGATTCCAATAGCCCCGTATGGTGATTTTGGATTTAGGAGCGTGTCCGAAAAATTATTTGGAAGTCCGTAGTTAAATTAGGTTTGAAATGGCTAAAATAGAAATTTAAGTTTGAAAGTATGACCGGGGAGTTGACTTTTTGATATCGGGGCCTAAAGTCGATTCTAAAAATTGGAATACCTCTGTTATGTCATTTATGACTTGTGTGCAAAATTTGAGGTCAATCGGACGTGATTTGATAGGTTCCAGCATCGTTTGTAGAAATTGGAAGTTTCAAAGTTCATTAGGCTTTAATCTATGTGTGATTCATGTTTTTAGTGTTGTTTGATGTGATTTGAACACTCGACTAAGTTTGTATGATGTTTTAGGACTTGTTCGTATATTTGGTTGAGGTCCCGGGGCCCTCGGGTAAGTTTTGGGTGGTTAACGGATCAAATTCGGACTTAGAAGAAAAGATGAAGTTTCTGCCTTCTGGTGCAATCGCACCTTCGGAATTTGGCTCACAGGTGCGAGCACGCAGAAGCGGAATGGTCATCGCAAGTGCGCAAGGTCCGCAAAAGCGGATGAAAATCTCGCAATGTGAGCTCGCAGGTGCGAGCTGGGATGCGCAGAAGCGGAGGCTAGGCTGGTGGACTGTGGAGCGCAGATGCGGAAGGCATTTCGTAGGTGCGGACTCGCACCTGCATGAGGTGGATCGCAGAAGCGGGAGAAAATCCGCATAAGCGGTTAAAAATCCCGCAGAAGCGAAAACCCGTGGACAGTACAAAAACATAGGGGTTCCGAGCTTTTGCCATATTTGGGCATTTCAAGCTCGGGCTGGGCAATTTTTGAGCGAGTAGTTCACAAGAATTCTTAAGGTAAGTCCCTTATGATCATTTCTACTCCATAATATTGAATTATCATCAAATAATCCGACTAGATTACATGTTTTTGAGGTGTAAATCGGGGATTTGAACCTAGGGATTTCAAAATGAGAATTTGAGATTTGGAGGCCGAGTTGAGGTCCGATTTTGGTAAAAATTGGTATGGTTAGACTCGTGGGTGAATGAGTTTTCGGGTTTTGTAACTTTTGTCGGGTTCTAAGACGTGGGCCCCACAGGCGACTTTTGAGCTAAATTTCGGATTTTATTGGAAAATTAGTATTTTCTTATGGAATTAATTCCAATAAATTATATTGCCTGAATCGAATTATTTGTGGTTATATTCGAGGTGTTTGGAGGCCAATTCACGAGGCAAAGGCATAGCAGAATAAAGAATTACACGGTTTGAGGTAAGTAACACTTCTAAACTTGGTTCTGAGGATATGAATCCCTGAATTGGTGTTATATAAATTGCTTGGAGGTGACGCACACGATAGTTGACGAGCGTGTGGACGTGCACCATTGAAATTGTGACTTGAATAAATTCTGTGAAGTTGTAAAAATTAAAGAATCATGTTACTATCTGAGCATTTCCCACGTGTTAGAGAAATTGAGCTGAGGCTCTTATTATAG
This sequence comes from Nicotiana tabacum, assembly GCF_000715075.1. Taxonomy (NCBI): domain Eukaryota; kingdom Viridiplantae; phylum Streptophyta; class Magnoliopsida; order Solanales; family Solanaceae; genus Nicotiana; species Nicotiana tabacum. Next base: position 10,790,734 of record NC_134097.1, on the reverse strand, counting down.
ATCATGTTTAGGCTACGTGCCGATATTTTGTGACCCATGGGGTCGTGTTGCTGTTGAATTAATTGTTTCAAAAATGTACATCTCACACTTAGTCATATTCATCCATTGTGGGGATATTTATGGGATCGAGCTGTGCGCCGCAGCAGGCCATATTGGCTTTATATATATTGTTATTATATGGATCGGGGTTGCCCGCCTGCAGCAGGCCTTATAGGCTTCACTATTATATGGATCGGGGCTGCCCGCCTGCAGCATGCCTTATAGGCTTTATTATTATACGGATCGGGACTGCCCGCCTGCAGTAGGCCATATCGGCTTTATATCACGCTTGGGCTGAAGGAGCCCTTCCAGAGTCTGTACATACCCCCAGTGAGCGTAGATGATTATATGTTCGGGATGGACTTGCCTTACTTATTTATATTGTGATGAACTTTCCAGGGCATGGACTTGCCTTATTTATTTATATTGTGATGAATTTTTCCCTCGACATGGATCTTGTCTGTATCATTAACATGTGGGGGGTAAATTACCACAGGGCTGGATTGGCCTTATACGATACTGAGGGACTGACTGTTAGTTGATGTGAATATATATACAGGATGGAATATCCCTGGGCTGGATTGGCCATAAACAATACCGAGCGACCGAATGATTAGTGACCAGTAGTACAAGAAGTCTTTCCAGTGAGATGTCACATTCCTCATATCATGCAGTATTGATCTATTTTGCTTGTACTGAGTTTAACTATTGAACTTGAAAGCATGCCTACATTTCTGTACCGTTATTTATATTAGACTATACCCGCGGAGCTTGTCACTACTTTCAGCCTAGAGGTTAGTCTTGTTACATATTGAGTTGGTTGTACTCATACTACAATCTCTACACCTCGTGTGCAGATCCAGGTGCTCCCGGATACGGCGGCTGCTAGATTTCAGATTTTATTTTGTTGGAGACTATCAAGGTAGTTGCTTAGTGTCCGCAGACTTTGACTCCCTTCCTTTTTAGTTATTGTATTGTTCTATATTTTCAGACAGTGATTGTATCAATCAGAATTTGTATTCATTTAGATGCTCATTTACTCAGTGACACCGGATTTTGGGAGTGTTTATATCTATATTTGTGAGATTTCTTCCACTGAATTTAAATATTATGTTTTCAAATTTAAAAGATATGGTGGTTTATTGAGATTGTCGGCTTGCCTAGTATTGAGATAGGCGCCATCACGACATGTGAGATTTTGGGTAGTGACAAGTTGGTATCAGAGCCTAGGTTACATAGGTCTCACGAGTCATGAGCATGTTTAGTAGAGTCTTGCAGATCGGTACGGAGACGTCTGTACTTATCTTCGAGAGGCTGCCGAACTCTTACGAAAATTTCACTTTCTTGTATTCTATCGTGCGGAATTGATTCATCTTGAAACATAACTCTTTGAATTCCTTCCACGCATTCATGTGCGCATATGAGCGCTTAGTATCAGTTGTGCATCGTTGGCTTGTGATTCCATGAACGAGGTTCAAGATGAGTATTCTGTGTTTTGTTGATGGGCCAGTCTGGAGGACTTGAGGCCGGAGTTAGACCGCAGCTTAAGCTCTGTAGTTTCAGTTGTGATAACCTGTGCGATTGGACTTATGCGTTCGGTAGTATTCATATGAGTGGAATTTATGGTTCGATGAGCGGTTGAATGACTATATGATAAGTATGATGTGAATGCAAGATGTGTTCGGATGGGTTTAATGAGACAAATAAAGTTTACTTGTGACTCAAGAGTCTGCTATTGGGTACTTGATTCCTATTTTGATGTGACGTACAGTCTTGAGGTATGAGTACGTCGAGGGATCTGTCATGCTATTTAATTGTGGAGTGAAGTAGATTTTCACGTCGTGTTGATAAGTTCAAACTTAGAAATATTAAGTGATTCTGTAGTAATTGTGGCTGCGAAGGGGTATAGCAATATGCCAATTTGAGGCTAAGCAGGTGGGTTATCTCATGCGGAGTAATCTATGTAGGTGTGTTCCTTATAATGTTGAGTTGAGAAAGTTGAGAAAATGCGAACTTAGCGGATGTGAATCCGGTTGAGAAAGTTGACTTGACTGTCACGAGAATAAATGCGAACTTAGCAGATGATTAAGGTATTTTATGGTGGGTGTTGCATAAGCTTGAGAAGAATTTTCGTTGAACTGACTGCAATATTATGGCAGTAATAAAGTATGGGTATTGTGAGTTATAGAGTGTTTTGTTGTATGGCTTCGAGCCAAGTGGGGGAGCCTGCTATTGACAATTCAATTACATGGATATATGTTAAATTTTAGTGTTGGTCAGAGGCATACTTATGGGTTAGTTATGACTTGCAGAGGTGGAGACCGAGGATGACTCGGGTAAGGAAATTCCTGGATACGGGTTACATTGCACTTTATGAAAATATGAAAATTATGAAATGATTAAGTTGTTATTTTGAAGGATGTAGTGCGCACGAAGTATGAATTTGATTGGTCGTGTTAAATCAAGGTTACTTCTTTGAGTGTTGATTGTGCTAAAGGAGCACGTGTCTTTTGGCCCATTTGGGCGGAGCAAATTAGATTTGAGCAGAGTGGATGACTCTCTAGAGGGTTCTAATGGATTCAAAATGTATATGTGGCAATTGAATTTTTTTCGAATTTTTATATCACTGGAATCGGTTACTTACACTGGATGGTATCGGGACGTGCGGTAATTCTGTTTGACTATGGACTCTACCTTTCAGTATAAGAAAGGAAAGAGGAACAATTTTAAATTCACATAAGGTCCTTAAGAGTGGGTGTCTCTGTTGTGGTATTTATGGAGGTACTTAAGAAGAATACAATGGCTTATGAGACTTAGGGCGGTGTGGTTTTATGTTAGGATATCTTGTAGTGAGCTTTGGGTAAGGATCGTGGTGTTCTGACAAGGAGAAGTGTCAACATGAGGGTAATTCAGAAGAAACTCGAAGAAAATAGGACAACTGGGTAGTAGGCTAGACTAGTATGGTAATGGTATGTCCGGTTCTTTTGGGGTAATTATGATGTGGTAAGACTTTACAGATGTTTCGGTGAAAATATTCTTGGGTTTGGTGACCTGCGTGGCTTGGTCGAGTTAGAAGAATTCAGTTTTGATAGTTTGGTTATGTGCAAATGGATTTGAAAGTGTTCTTTGGTTTCTACCATGGTTTGAACTAGATATTTTCTACCGGTGTGAGAGACATATTGTGTATTGTGAATTCCTCATGGATGAGAGCATATGAAAGGTTTCTAATTTACCGGGTATGTAATATGCTGGTGACTCAGAGTTAATAATGAGATTCTTGTGCTTGTCACATGATGGCATAATAGATGTGGTGTGTTGTGCGGGATTAAGACTTACATGTACAAGGTGGCAGTTCATTCTGGAAAGCAAGACCACGAATTATGGGCAGAATGGTCAATTTCGGATGTATAGACGGATATTATAACTGCTCGGTAATCCCTGAGAAGGGTACGCATTTCAAAAGGGCATTGTGTTTTGACTTACATGTGTTCATTAGCATTACGGTACTCACTTGGTTGATAAACTGTTGATATTCAAATTATTGCAATGTGGCACGGTAGAATTATGAAAGTATTCCTCGTGGGATGATCGTGCATGAAAGATGTGTTTGTCATTCGAGTGCTGGAGTTGGGATCAGTTACGGTGGTCCATGTGTTCTATGAATTTGGAGACTAGGGGTTCTCAGAAGCATATTATTTCAGGGTCGCGGCCTATTTGAGGTGAGTATTTTATTTAAACTCAGTAGAGGCACTAGTTGCCTTAATTATTTGTGATGACTACGCGCTACAAATGTGTATATATATATGTAAGGTTTGAGCCCATGTGCAGGCATCGGGGAAAGTATTCAGACTCGAAAAAATGTTTAGGCTATGATATGCCTAGAGTTGACGGTTAAGTGTAAAGTTATGACGTTTCTCGTATTCGTACCTTTGTTGAGAACTATCCGGGCTATACTTGAGGTTACAAAGAGGCTAATTACCTGAATAAACTGGGTAGTTACTATTTCAGCGTTCACTTGCCAATTTGGAGTTGTGATAGCGCATTTTGCACATGCCTACTCTATGGCATATTATTTATACCAGTCCAGGAGCATGTGAATTTTATTTCATTTATCATAAACGTGTGTACTTATTTGATTTCTCCTATATGATATGCTTGGACTGGAGGCCTGTGACCATGCCAGGCGGATTATATTATTGGCACGTGAGTGGTCCGTGCGGATCCATATACTGATATTATTGGCACGTGAGTTATTCGTGCGGGTCCAGATATTGATACGATAGCACGTGAGTTGTCCGTGCGGATTGATCTTAATGTGAGCTCTAGGAGAGCTGGTTACCATTATTAGATTCGTGTGTCTTGGATTTACCATGTATGGTGAGCTCATAGCATTTCGGTTGTAGAAGTGCTTGTTGAACTTGCGAAACGGTTCTCTTCCTTGAAACATTTTTGGGTACACGGATTGTGCAGTTTGTGGCTTGAATTAGATTGATGTGGCATGTTTGTCGGATAGTTGTGTTTAATAATATATGATCATTGGACCTAGAATGGGTACTATTAGGTTTGATTATGGTATATTTGGGAGGATGAGATTGGAAGTCGGCTTAGAAAGTGATTATGGTTCTGGTTGGGACGAGATAGCTCCATGACTTGTTGATCTGATAAGGGGTTATGAGATTCCACGTGTTTCTTTTATTATCAGCAGTGTACGAAAGTTTTGGAATGAGGTTATGTGGGATGCGGGGTTTAATATAGTACTTGGTTGGTTTGGAGTAGTTACAGTGATCGGAAATGGTGTTGCGAGTATGAGAGTTGTGTGATATATCATGCTACTACATCGTGAGTTATGGCTATGAGATGATACAGTTTGTACGGACTTATGCAGTGCGTAGATGCGAGATTCGGGTCTTGAAAAAAAAAATTCGAATGCTGGAAATTGAATTCCAAGGTTTACGGGCAAAGGTTAAATTAATGATCTTCATTTATGTTGTGTTGTCAGACCTATATAGAATAGGGTGACGAGAGATCACCCCCGGGTACATGCATGGTAAGATGGAATAGTGAGTTTGTGGCTTGGAAACAACTCTTGGCACGTTCGAGGACGAACGTATGTTTAAGTGGGGGAGAATGTAACGATCTGTCCGGTCGTTTTGAGTATTACAACCTCGTTCCTCCATTTACTGCTCAAATTGTGCTTTACAAATTATTATTAGACTTGCCGGGGTGATTGGTTCGGGTCCAGTAAGGATTTCGAATGAATTGGAACACTTGGTTCCAAGGTTTAAAGCTTAAGTTAAAATAATGACTGGATGTTGACTTATGTGTAAACAACCCTGGAATAGAGTTTTGATGATTCCAATAGCTCCGTATGGTGATTTTGGACTTAGGAGCGTGTCCGGAAAATTATTCAGAAGTCCGTAGTTAAATTAGACTTGAAATGGCTAAAATAGAAATTTAAGTTAGGAAGTTTGACCGGGGAATTGACTTTTTGATATCGGGGCCGAAATCCGATTCTGAAAATTGAAATACCTCCGTTATGTCATTTATGACTTGTGTGCAAAATTTGAGGTCAATACGTGATTTGATAGGTTCCGGCGTCATTTGTAGAAATTGAAAGTTTCAACGTTCATTAAGCTTGAATTTATGTGTGATTCGTGTTTTTAGTATTGTTTGATGTGATTTGAAGACTCGACTAAGTTTGTATGATGTTTTAAGACTTGTTCGTATATTTGGTTGAGGTCCTGGGGGCCGGGTGAGTTTCGGGTGGTTAACGGATCAAATTGGGACATAGAAGAAAAGCTGAAGTTTCTGCCTTCTGTTGCAATCGCACCTGCGGAATTTGGCTCGCATGTGCGAGCACGCAGAAGCGCAATGGGCATCGCAGGTGCACAAGGTCCGCAGAAGCAGCTAAAAATCCGGCAGAAGCGGAAACACCTTGACAGTACAAAAACACAGGGGTTCCGAGCTTTTGCCATTTTTAGGCATTTCAAGCTCAAGCTGGGCGATGTTTGAGCAAGGTTTTCACGGGAATTCTTAAGGTAAGTCCCTTGTAATCATTTCTACTCCATAATATTGAATTATCATCGAATAATCCGACTAGATTACATTTTTTTGAAGTGTAAAACAGGGATTTGAACCTAGGGATTTCAAAATGAGAATTTGAGGCCGAGTTGAGGTCGGATTTTGGTAAAATTGGTATGGTTAGACTCGTGGTTGAATGAGCTTTCGGATTTTGTAACTTTTGTCAGGTTCCGAGATGTGGGCCCCACGGTCGATATTTGAGCTAAATTTCAGATTTTCTTGGAAAATTAGTATTCCAATAAATTTTATTGACTGAATCGAATTATTTGTGGGTAGATTCGAGGCGTTCGGAGGCCAACTCACTAGACAAAGGCGTAGAAGAATAAAGAATTACACGGTTTGAGGTAAGTAACACTTCTAAACTTGGTTCTGAGGGTATGAATCCCCAAATTGTTGTTATATAAATTATTTGGAGGTGACGCACACGATAGTTGACGAGCGTGTGGACGTGCACCATTGAAATTGTGGCTTGAATAAATTCTGTGAAGTTGTAAAAATTAAAGAATCATGTTATTATCTGAGAATTTCCCACGTGTTAGAGAAATTGAGCTGAGGCACTTATTAAAGATCATGTTTAGGCTACGTGCCGATATTTTGGGACCCATGGGGTCGTGTTGCTACTGAATTAATTGTTTCAAAAATGTACATTTCATACCCAGTCATATTCATCCATTGTGAGGATATTTATGGGATCGAGCTGCGCGCCGCAGCATGCCATATTGGCTTTATATATATTATTATTATATGGATCGGGGTTGCCCGCCTATAGCAGGCCTTATAGGCTTTACTATTATATGGATCGGGGTTGCCCGCCTGCAGCAGGCCTTATAGGCTTTATTATTATACAGATCGGGATTGCCCGCATGCAGTAGGCTATATCGGCTTTATATCACGCTTGGGCTGAAGTAGCCCCTCTAGAGTCTGTACACACACCCAGTGAGCGTAGATGATTATATATATATTCGGGATGGACTTTCCAGGGCATGGACTTGCCTTATTTATTTATATTGTGATGAATTTTCCTTGGACATGGATCTTGTTCGTATCATTTACATGTGGCGGTAAATTACCCCAGGACTGGATTGGTCTTATACGGTATTGAGGGACTTACTGTCAGTTGATGTGAATATATATACGGGATGGAATATCCCTGGGCTGGATTGGCCATAAACACTACCGAGTGACCAAATGATTAGTTACCAGTAGTACAAGAAGTCTTTCCACTGAGATGTCACATTCCTCATATCATGCAGTATTGATATATTTTGCGTGTACTAAGTTTAACTGTTGAACTTGTAAGCACGCATACATTTATGTACCATTATTTAAACTGGACTGTACCCGCGGAGCTCGTCACTACTTTCAGCCCAGAGGTTAGTCTTGTTACTTATTGAGTTGGTTGTACTCATAATATACTCTGCACCTCGTGTGCAGACCCAGGTGCTCTCCGATACGGCGGCTGGTAGATTTCGGATTTTATTTTGTTAGAGACTATCAAGGTAGCTTCTTGGCGTCCGCAGACTTTGACTCCCTTCCATTTTAGTTATTGTACTGTTCTATATTTTCAGACAGTGATTGTATCAATTAGACTTTGTATTCATTTAGATGCTCATGTACTCAGTGACACCGAGTTTTGGGAGTGTTTATATCTATATTTGTGAGATTTCTTTCGCGGAATTTAAATATTATATTTTCAAATTTAAAAGATATGGTAGTTTATTGAGATTGTCGGCTTGCCTAGTATTGAGATAGGCGTCATCACGACATGTGAGATTTTGGGTCATGACAAAATGGTGGCGATGAAAAATATGCTTTTAATTCCTTCAGGGCGTGGATGCACTCTGAAATCCATTGGAGGCTATTATCCTTCTTGAGTATGCCGAAGAATCCGTGACACCTATCTGATGTTCGTGAAATAAACCTTGATAGGGCGGCTAACCGGCCAGTCAACCTTTGAACTTGCTTTTTAGTGGTCAAAAGTTCTGGTATCCCCTCGATGGATTTCATTTGGTCGGGATTGACCTCGATCCCTCTCTATGATACTAGGAAACCTAGAAACTTTCCTGAGGCCACACCAAACGCACATTTTTCGGGGTTCAACTTCATTCTGTATCGCTTGAGTTTGTCGAACGTTTCTCTCAGATGCTCGATATGATCTTCTTTCCTTTTGGACTTGACCAGCATGTCGTCTATATAGACTTCCATCGTTTTACCAAGTTGGTCCTTGGAACATCCTCCTCACCAACCTTTGGTAGGTCACCCCCGCGTTCTTTAATCCGAAGGGCATGACCCTGTAGCAGTACGTCCCTTAATGGGTGATGAAGGTGATTTTTTCCTGATCCTCTTCTTCTATGAGGAATTTATTATAACCTGAATAAGCGTCCAAGAACCTCAGTAGTTCGTGTCCGGCTGTTGCATCGATGAGTTGGTCGATATGGGGTAATGGGAATGAATCCTTTGGGCATGATTTGTTTAAATCTGTGAAATCCACGCACATCCGCCATTTCCCATTCTTCTTCTTAACCATGACCACGTTGGCGACCCACTGGGGTACTTCGACTCCCTGTTGGAGCCATTGTTCAACAGTTTTTCCACCTCTTCACGTACCGCATAATTGACTGTGGAGTTAAACTTACGTCTGAAGTGTCTCACTAGAGGATGGAATGTGTCGACGTTCAGTTTGTGTGTGGCGATTTCCTTTGGGATGTCTGACATGTCTGCATAGCTGAAAAGCAAACAAATTTGCATTAGTATTTAAGAATTGACGGAATTTACCTGGTTCCTGAAGTTTGCAGCCGATGTAAGCTTTCTTGCTGTGGTCGTTGAGGTCAAATTGAACAGGGTCGAGGTCTTCTATGGTCGATCCTGCAGCTTCGACCATATCGGGGTCTCTGATGACGTCCTCGCTATCATCACATATCAACCTCGACCCTCTTGATTGTTATGCCTCTTTTTCTGTGTCCTTCATTTGTTGAGTGACCGTACTGTCTTGGACGATGCGATAGCATTCCCGGGATGTGCGTTGTTCCCCTCGTATGCTGAATATTCCTTATGGAGTCGGGAACTTGCTGACCCGGTATAAGCTGGAAGGGACGACCCTCATTGTGTGTATCCATAGTCGCCCTATTATGGCGTTGTACGTTGTGTATTGGTCCATGATGTGGAACGTGGTTTCTAGAGTGACGCCACTGGCCAGAACGGGGAGTGTGATTTCACCAGATGTTCGCTCGACTGCATTGTTAAAACCAGTTAGCGTGATGCAATGCGACATTATCTTAACTTCGAGTTTCATTTGTGCAAGTACTCGAGGATGGATAATGCACGCGCCGCTCCCATCGTCTACCATAATGCGTCTCACATCGGTATCTAAAATTCGTAAAATAATAACAAGGGCATTATAGTAAAGGAAATCCAAACCGTTGGTATCTGACTTATCGAAGATGATACTCTCTTCGAGTTCGTCATACCATTCGCGGGTGATCGACCGTTTGAGCTTGTAGGTAGTGGTGAACTTCACGATGTTGATGGAAGGATCGTCGCCACCACCGATGATAGTGTGAATGGTGCCAGTTGGTGAGGGTGTTTTCGGCGGTCATTGATGTTGTTCATGTCCTCTAGAAAAGTTGGTCCTTCCCCGGTCGCTCAGCAACTCTTTGAGGTGTCCTTGTCGTAACATGTTCACGACCTCCTGCCTTAGGGCGATGCAATGTTCTGTTTTATGCTCTCGTTCTTGGTGGAACTCGTAGAGGGCGTCTGACTTTTTGGTGCTCGGATCTGACCTCATATTTTGTGGCCATTTCACCTTTGGTCCGAGCTTCTCCAGGGCATAGACTATCTCTGTAGGTGACGCACAAAAGTTGTTAGCGGATAATAAAGGGTGCATACCTCTTTCATTCCAGTGAGTCCCTGTCCTTGATCTAGGCGAGCCTTCTTCGTGGCGGGAGGAGGGCGCGATGGACGCTCTGACCTACGGTTGATGTCGTTCCCTGTTAGGCCACGGAGCTGTGAGGTCTCTTCTAGTATCATTTCTTCGATCCTTTCTAGGTTCGGCCTGTACCGAGGTCAGTCGATGAGTTGGTCCGTTAAGGTCGTCTTCATCTATTCAGACCTCGACACAATACGCGTTGTGTATTTCATCCCAAGTGGTTGGGGGGTACTTCATCAGTCGACTCAGTAGCTTTCTAGTCGCCCTCGAACCATCCCTACTCAACCCATTTTGAAAGGCTGCGACCACCATCTCTTCTGACACGCTCGATAGGGTCATCCTCACTCGGTTAAACCGAGCAAGGAAGTCCCTCAATCCCTCCCCTGGAGACTGTTTAATAGCAAATATGTCGTTCACTCTCGTCTCTGCCTTCCTGGCCCCAGCATGGGCCATTACGAATTTGTCGGTCATCTCTTCGAAAGTTTCAATGGATCACGCAGGTAGTGGAGAATACCATGTTAACGCTCCTCATATGAGGGTTTCACCGATGTTTTTCAACAAAATGAAAGATACTTGTTCTTTGGCGAGGTCATTGCCTTTCACGGCGGTGACGTAGTGAGTCACATGATCTTCAGGGTCAGTCGTGCCATCATATATCTTGAGGTAGGGCAGCATTTTAAAAGTTTTTGGTATGGCATGTGTGGCGGCGTCATCACTATAGGGTTGCTCGACGAATCGGCCGGCATCTCTCGTCGGCAAAAGCTTAGGAGCATCCGGTATCTTATCGACCCTTTCTTGGTGCTCTCTCATTTGATCTCGGAGTGATCTGTTCTCATTCTCCATTTCCTCCATCCTTTTTAGGATGGTTGTGAGAGTGTCGTCGCCTGCATTATTAACGACATTGTGAGAAATACTTGTCGTTGGAGGGGGAGGGAGTTGGTTGTGCTACTCGTCTGCTGGTTGTATAACGCAAGTTCTTGCATTTCCTATAGCCGTATCCCTAGCGAGCTTATGGAGGATGCTGGTTATCGTGTCAGTTAACCATGCCTCAAGGAGCGTTTTTACAGCTGGGGGCATCTCCTCCGCCACAGATGTGGAGGCTCCCTTACCAAGAGATTTTGTGATGTTGTAGTGAGGAAGAGGTGACCCATCTCGTCTAGGGGAGGCATTGGGTGTCGTATCCTCACTGGTCGTTTCGCAGCTCTCATTGAGGACAATTATAAGGTTGGTCGGTATGTCATTTGTTATTCTCAGCCTTTCTTCTCAGTTACCTGGCATGTCAGATTTTGCACAAGGAAAGAGAAAAGATCTTGGGCTTTGTGATGTTAGTGATCTGTGTTGGTTATAGATCTAGAAGAAACTAAATATTTAAGTAGGAAATCCCCACAGACAGCGCCAAATTGTTTAACCCAAAAACGTAAATATTGGTTCAAATAATTAATTCTAAATAAACATGGGTTAATCTTAGTTAAGAATAATTTCCTCAAATCTTGATATCGAATAGGTAGTTGAAAAATATTTATGAAAAATATGATGATTCCTTGCAATAGATGTCTTATAACTGACAATAACAATACGTAAGATATTCAATAAATGTCAATCTGATGGCAATCACGTAATTAAGAGGAATAATCTAAGCAACAAAAGGTGGAACAAAGGAACCTTCCCCTAACAATGATTGGATGACAGATCCTCAAACAATTAAGATCCCTCGGATCTGGCAAGAATCTTAATAAAAAGTAAAGTCTTGTATTGAGTGAAGAATAAATCTTTTGTCAAAGTGTTGTTCTTACAAGAATGAATTTCACGTGTCTTTCCTCTCTCTCTCTCTCTCTCTCTTCCTTTTATTTATATGGGATCTTTTCCCGATAAACCCTAATAGCACAAATGTAAGGAATATTCACTAAAATATTCCCTTCCTGATTCCAATTTGAAAACTAGTCGTTACAGCTCTATCGTTAGTGTTCGATCACGGCCCTCCTCGACTCTTCGACCATGATCCTCGTTGATTACTTGACCGTGACTCTCGACTTCTCGACCTTGACCTTGGCCAATATGACTTCACGACCGTCTTTAAGTGATGATTTGCGGGTCCTTCTCGCACTGTTATTTTGATCCGAATATCCTAAAGGCAAATTTTGACTCATATATTATGGTATTATTGTCACTTTACCTTCTTGTTACTGTTACGATTATAATCTTGCTGACGTCACATGGACTCAAGCCCAAATCAACCTCTAAAAATAAAAATGCATAGACATTTTCAAGCTTAAAATGAACACCGCAAAAAGAAAAAAAAAATCAATATCTGATTTTGATACCAATTAAATTCAGTTCAAGCCTTTAGGTCACAAAGAATTATGTTCCTACAAATTATTAACCATATAGTAGTTCATATCATGAAAGCAGAAAAATGAAGAAGAAAAAAGAGAGTTCCATTTCTCGAACAAAAAGGAGGAACAATTAATTAATGCAATAAAAATAAATGTAATAAAATACCTATAAATCTTACATTACAAGCACCAAAATCAATGTATTGCGGACGAAATTTGAAGCTGGAAACATGATTTTACTAAACATTTGAAACATGATTTCACAAAAATAAAATTAGCAGAATGTAAAAACACAAACCTGATTCGTTGTGTTACGCTAATGGCGCTTGACTGCTCGTAGAACCTAAGGCAGGAGGAGGGGTTTCATATTTGAGAATTGATAGGGAATCAAAATCCTGTTCAAAGTTAGAAAGACGGCTATGTTTATATAGCTCCATCTAAGCCCATTAGCCGGAAATATCTGGATTGAAGGGTCGACAATTCTAATGGGCCTTACTGGTCTTGGTCCCAAACTCCAGCCCATCTATTCAGGAAATATATTGGGCTTTTAACACAATTGTTGGTCGATCAAAAATAATTTTACTCACCTTATATTTTTGGGATTTTTTTTGTTCTTATACAATATTTGAAACTTATTTATCAAAATTATTCTAATTTTGTATATTACACATCCTAAATAAGAATTACTTATAAATTATATACATTTCACCTTAAAAGGTTCTCAATCTATTATTAGTGCTTTCAATCAAGAGATTTAGTTACACAATTTTCCTTTTTTCTCTCCTCTCTCCCCTCTTCTCTCCAGATCGAACTTATATTTAATTATGGAAACAATCTAGTTGGATGAGAAGATTCGTCATTTGGTCCCAGCTCCCAACGGTCGCCTGTTATTGCCATGAAAGTACTATACATTAGGCAACGGTTCAGTTGAAGTTGGAAGACAATGTTTTTCCAAAAATTTCTGTTACCCCTTTCTATATGGGAATAAGATGAACCATCAATTTAGTCAATACTTTTACCAGAAATAATAGGGAGGCATTGTCACGCCTGAACATAGTGTAAACGAGGCATAGTAAGCATAGTAAGAAGGTAATGTTTCCAAAAGCAAGCGACGAAAAACCTGTATCGAATGTTGCAGCTGAACAAAATTTAGTATCTCCTCGGACTTCAGAGAAGATAAAATCAACTGAGAAAAAAATAATATATGGTACATCAATATACAATTTAAAAATAAATTTCGTACAAATTTAATACATATTTGAATATCTACAACAACATATATAGTAAAAATAAATTTCATACAACTAATTATATATTATACAACTTATCTACAACTTTAATACATTATTTCTACCTAGTTAAATACAACTACAATATCATACAACTTAAATATAATTTTTATATAAATTTTATACAATATGTGTTTGTATACGTTTTGTATCTGATTTGTATATATTTTGTATGTGGTGTGTGCTTCTTCCCCTCTAAAATTTCGATCAAAACTTACTCTCTTAATACAATTTTGATACATATCAACAACTTTATGTAAAAAGATAGTATTGATAACTTAAATACAAATTTTATACAACAATTCATACATTACACAACTATTTTTCAACTTTCATGCAACATTTAAATAAAAAAAATAACTACAACAAAATACAATTTACATACAATTATAATACAACTTTACTATAATTTTGTAAGTATATTGTAAGTCATGTGTTCTTCTTCTTCTTTCTCGAGTTTCAATCTGAAATTCAGCTAAAATCAAGTCTAATCTTCACTAAAACACCCTCAAAATTGAGATATAAACTCCAAACAATATTTTTAATTATTTGCAACAACACCCATTCCAAACAAGTAATTATTTTTGAAAATCCAAATTCGATTTCAAAGTTTCAAAGCTTTTTAATGGCTGTCAATGGTGGAGAGTCAAACACCTTCAAAATTTATTGATTGACAATTTCAATTTGAACACCAATTGTGCAACATGAAAGGAAATTGCTAAGTTAAAACGATTGAAATCCATTAATGAATTCCGCTAAAACTCTATACAACAAGAAAGCATTAAAAACAGAGAATATCAAATAAAGAAAAATTGGGAAAACAGAGAAGGAGAGTAGAGAGACGAAGAGAGAGATATAGATAGAGACAGAGACAGAGAGATGGAGAGAGAGAAGTATAATGGGATAAGAAAATAACGGATATTCCTTATTCAATTCTTAATATAAACAAATACTAATTTAAAAGTTATTTGTATCTAATTGGTTCGACAAGAGTGAGTTCTCTCTAGTGGTAAGCACCCTCCACTTCCAACCAAGAGGTTGTGAGTTCGAGTCATCCCAAGAGCAAGGTGGAGAGTTCTTGGAGGGAGGGAGCCGAGGGTCTATCAGAAACAGCCTCTCTACCCCAGGGTAGGGGTAAGGTTTGCGTACACATTGCCCTCCCCAGACCCCATTAGTGGAATTATACTCGGTTGTTGTTGTTGTTGCTGTTGTTGTATATAATTTGTAAATTATATATGACCATGTAATTAAATTGAAACTTGAGTAGGGAGGGTAATAAGATTTCAAATAGTGTATAGGAAGGTAAAAATCTCTATATTTGTTTGGGAAACTACCAGCTATGTCCATTTATAAGTAGCTTATTATAAAAATTGGTCAATTCATAAAACAATACTAAAATTAGTCAAATGTATTAATATTATCCAATTAACTATTTGTAAAAAAAATATCAATTTTTTTTATTCTTTTGAGTGGGTGTTATTAGAATAGATTTGGTACATGTTAAGGAGTTTGAATCTCAGTTTTGATGATTTGGTTGAGTTTTGAGGTGGTTTGAATTGAAAATTCAAAGTAGAAGATGAACATAAAAAATAATATGTGTATCACATTGTGTATCATATATGTATCATATCACATGTATATCTATGTATACATGTGTGTGTGATACATGTGTCGCAAAAAAAATTTTCGAACTCGATTTTAACTATGAATTTTGATACTACGTCAGTCCAAATCACGATACATGTTTGATACATGTGTCACAGAAGTATTTTTTGAACTCGATTTTAACTACGAATTTTGATACCAAATCAGTCCAAATCACCTCCAATCTTTCTCAAATTTTGTATATTGACTCATCTATATGTTTTCAATGAATTTCAACTATACCCATTGAAAAAACATCTTTTTTTGCTTAATTTTTTGTATTTCATCACCTTGTTTGCTACCTCATCCATGAATTTCCTTTCCGTCTTGCATCTAATGTTGCTGATCACGCTTAAAATTATGGAATGATTTCTAGCTCATCCATAAATTTCCTTTCCGTCTTGCATCTAGTATTGCTGAACACGCTTAAAAATATGGTAGGGGATCTTTTTGTGTGATTCTTGGAGAGAAAGAACATTATTTTGTTTGGGTTTTCAGTTTTTATATGTGCTTGGCTAGTTTTGGTAAGTCTATGATTAATGGCTAGATGTTGGTAATTTAGGACTTATTTGAAACATTTCTGTAAGATTCCCTATTTTCTTTTAGAGAAATTACATAGTTGACCGTTCGGTCAACAATATCCACAACTCCTGTTCGTCGGGACGGAGCTAGAAGCCTTAATATGTATTTGGCTTAATTTATATTTTTGTTAAGTTCAACAAATATGTACAAATATGAAATTTAGAGCCAGTTATTAATATTTGAAATCATCGTTCTATAATTCAGAACTCATAAAGTTAAAATTTTGAATTCGCCTCTCTATGCAGTATGTATAGATTATTTAATGTAATAAGTTTAAACTTTGTAAATTCACCATATAGTGCCATGACCCAAAATCTACTAAGGGTCATGGTGGTGCCTAACACCGCCGTCAGGCAAGCCAACAGTGATTTATCAATTTATTTACTCATTTAAGTGGTTAAAATCATAATTTTCCTTAATTAAATCGTATGAAATAGAGTTTACACAATTACAATAACGAACAACCCATAGGAACCCCCAAAACTCGATGTCACAAGTGCATGAGCATTTTCTAAGGAGTGCAATAGTAGTACAACATCTGTCCCGGATGTAATAAGACAGAATAAAATAAATAGTACAATGGAGACTCGATGGACTGTGATGCGTAGCCAGGAATGCAGCTCACATGGAGTCTCCTCAACAGGTGCGTCTACGCGCCAAGGTGATCATCAATTAACCTGTCAGATCCTGAACATTTAGTGCAGAAGTGCATCATGAGTACCTAAATCAACGCGTACCCAGTAAGTATCTAGACTAACCCAGGAGAAGTAGTGACGAGGGGTTGACATCGACACTTACTAGAGGTCCAAGCACATAGTATAATAATTCATAATAGGTATGAAGTGCACAACAATAGTGGAGTAAATCTGTAAATATCAAAAGTTTCCAATTATTTTCTTTAAAGTATGAGTTTCTCAATCTTGTATTCTATCTTAATATCTCCAAAAGTTATCAAGTGTCATCATCAAATAAACCCGGTGTATCATATAAATGTCGGGCATCAGTAGAGAGGTTAACTCGTGAATATTTGGGCTACAAGAGATATAACGCACGATTCTGCTAAGGGACGTTCGGCCCGATCCGAAATAATATGTACACTGCCGAGGGTCGAGCGACACGAACCATAGATGCACCTATATACTGCCGAGGCATTCGGACCGCTCCACAAGAAAAGGAAGAAAGTTACCGAATTAAGAGACACGTGTTTACAACACCGTACGTGGGTAAAAAAATGGATATGATCTTTACCTTTTTCTCAAATAACTTGCCCACAACTCAAAGTGTTAAGGCTTGGCCTAGTATATATATAATTATTTCTAAATCAATTTCATTTATAACTTCGATTAATTAATGTCAGCATCATGAGCTCAAATAATTCAAACATTACACGATAAAATCGTAGTTCTACTCGGACATAAACATGTTATAGCTACGTACGGACTCTCGTCACCTCATGCGTACGTAGCACCCACAACTAGTTGCACTTAACAATAAAATCACCTAGGGGTAGTTTTCCCCTCACAGAGTTAGACAGGAGACATACCTCGCTCTGAAGTTCTAAAACCGTCTCCAACGCCACGCCACTAACTCAAACCGATGGCCGTCGATCCAAAACTATTCAACAAATGTGCAAACCCATAAAAATATATTCTAATACCCATAATTAATTATTTTAAACAATTTTCAACTCCACTCGAAAAATCT
The DNA here is from genome assembly GCF_000715075.1 of Nicotiana tabacum. NCBI lineage: Eukaryota > Viridiplantae > Streptophyta > Magnoliopsida > Solanales > Solanaceae > Nicotiana > Nicotiana tabacum. Next base: position 10,773,137 of record NC_134097.1, on the reverse strand, counting down.
ATAAAATCAACCCTCGGGGCCACATGCCCGGATACCGAAACTTTTCGAAGAAAAACATTACCCATAACCTTATGAACTCAAATATATATTTTATTCCTAATTCCATGTCTAATTTCGCGGTCAAAATCCAAAAATACCAAAGTTTAGATTTTCTACCAAAATCCCAAAAGTTTCCTAAATCTTTCTTCCTTAAATCCATATATAAACCTTACATTTATCTCACAACAAGTGAAAAATTACTTACCTTATGTTACATGATGAAAACTCCTCACAGTCGTCCAAGAACCGAGCTCCAAAAATCCAAAACGAAACGAGGAAAAAGACCAAGTTCGATGCCTTAATAATCTGTCAAGTTTCACTTCTTCGGCCACATTATTCGCTTCTGCGGCACCTCATTTGCGGTCCGCCCTTTGCATCTGTCGAGTCCACTAAGTTGCTCAACCGCTTCTGCGGACTAGCCTCATCACCCCTGCTTCCGCTTCTACGACCCTCCAAGCGCAGGTGCGAGCCCGCACATGCAGAATTCCTACTGGATCTGCGCTCCACAGTTCCCACTCTATTTCTCCGCATCTGCGCAATACATCCCTGTACCTGCGAGCTCTCACCTACAATCAAAGCTCCGCATGTGCGGTTACACCAGCAGAGCCAAGCCTTCAGCATTCTCACAACTTCAACTTTTGATATGTTAACTATCCGGAATTAACCCGAGACCTCGACCAAATATACCAACCGGTCCTAAAATACAATACAAACTTAGTCGAGCTTTTAAATCAAATCAAACAACTCTAATACCATGAACCGCACCCCAATTCAAGCTTAATGAGATTTAGAACTTCAAACTTCTACATTCGACGCTGAAACCTATCAAATCAAGTCCGATTGACCTCAAATTTTGCATATAAGTCATAAATGGCATAACGAAGCTATTCCAAGGCTTAGAATACCAAACTGGCATCGCTAACATTAAAATCCACTACAAGTCAAACTTAAAAATTTCTTAAACTTTTAAAAAACCAACCTTCCATAATAAACGTTGAAGCGCCCCCTTACAGTGACTTAAGGTCCGACTTGTTGTAATGAACCAACTTGTCGTACTAAGAATTGTCGCCCCGTATAATGACTTAAGATCCCGAACAACTTCGTAATATGTATTATGACTTGCGTGTGTGGTTGAGTTTGGCTTTCGGACGATTTGGGATCAAATTGGGAGAATAATTCTTATTTAAGAAACTTAAAAAAAAGAGTTGACTAGAGAGTCGAGTTTTGAGCAAACAACTACGGAATAGAATTTTTATGATTCCAATAGTTCTGTATGGTGATTTTGGACTTATGAGTGAGTCCGAATATTTATTTGGAAGTCCGCAGTTGATTTTGGCTTGAAATGGTGAAAGTTGAAAATGAAAGATTTGGAAGTTTGACCGAGAGTCGACTTTATTGATATCGGGGTTAGAATCCAGTTATGAAAATTTTGATAGGTCCGTTATATCATAATTCTAGGATGTTTCGACGTCGTTTCTTCAAGAATAAGTGGTATCACATTAAGAAAATGAGCTCCAAATTCAGTTTTGATTAAATCATTAGATCAGTATTAAAATTTTGGAGCCATATAAAAAAGAATCGTCGAATTCGGACATCGTATGAGAGAGTTATGCACATTTGCGTGTCAGAAAATATTTCCCGTCAGCGTCCAGGATAGCGTGGGGAGCTATCCCTGGCACTGGGACTGCTGGAGGTACTAGAAACGGTGCCACAGGCAGCTCCCCACGACACCTGTGGCACCCCAGACATAAAAACCCCTATAAAACGAGGAGTTTTGCCATTTTTACTCATTTTTGAGTTTGGGGAGCTCGGTTTAGGCGATTTTTGCGCGATTTTCACGGAAAAATATTGGGGTAAGTGTTCCTTATACTATATTGATTATATTTCATGATTTCATACTCATTTACATCATGAATTCGTAAATTTATGGAAGAAAAATCATATTTTTATAAAATCTTCCAAAAATGTAAAATGAAGATTTAAAGGTCAATCATATGTCAGAATTTGATAATTTTTGTATGGTTGAACTCGTATCGGAATGGGTGTTCGAATTTCGTGTGTTGTTTTTGGGATTCGAGATATGGGTCCCACTATCGATTTTTAAAATGAATTTCAAATTTTAATTTGAAAAAATAGTAAATTCATACGGAATTAATTCCTACGATTCGTGTTGAGTATATGAATTGTTTGTGACTAGATTTGAATCTTTCACACACTAATTCGGGAGGCAAAGGTTTATTGGAATCTTGAAATTTATTGCCAAACAAGGTAAGTATCTTGCCTAACCTTGAGTGGGGGAATTACCCCTTAGGCATTGAGTTTTATGTGGAAATTGTGTAACTGAAAACCATGTACGCGAGGTGACGAGTACGTACTTGGTTTTTATATGCAATTTATATCGGTTGAAATTCGAAGGCACCCTTATGTATTAAATTGAAAAATAGTTGGAACTTAGTAAATCCTTGATTTGTCATGCCTCATTCCTTGTTTGTCGAATTTGTATTTTATATGATAATATGGTATTATTTTCACTTGGATTTTTATGTGAATTCCGTGGGTTGTTGATTTGATATTTTTCTTGGAATTAAATTTATTATGGAATCCTTATCTGCAAATAATTATTAAATAAGTTTAAATGGAGGCGTTTATATATTTATCTAAAATTTAAATTAAAGAAGGCATTGTCCTATGCTGAGTTATTTTTCCATCCTTGTGGTTATTTTTGAGATTTTATATACATTGTGTTGAGTCGTGGACTATCTGGTGTGAAATTAATTAACTTTATTGTACCTTTGGAATGGTTGTGGGCTACAGAAAATTTATAAATACGAGTTGATGATGTTGTGTTGTTATGATAATATTATATGTGAATTGTTTTATGATTTGGGTTACTGTTATGCGGCGTAAAAGGGTGGCATTCCACTGTTGACATTATGCGAGCATAAGGGTGGCATTTCACTGTTGTTATATGTGTTGGGATATTATTTGGGCGGAGTGATAAGAGAGGCTATTATAGGAGCAATAGGGGTGGCTATAAGAGCGATAAGGGTGGTTATTGATATTGTTAGGGTGGAGGGATAAGGGAGTGTGATGACCCAAAAGGTCATCTTTAAATTTAATAATTATTTCTGTATTTTAAGACTTCAAAAATCACTATTCATTATTTCTCAACTTGCGTGCGTGGTCCGTATAATTTTCCGAAAAGTTTTTATGTAAAAAATGGATTAAAATATGAAATAGAGCCTTAAAACCCAACTGAGTTGACTTTGGTCAACATGTTTTAGCAACCAAACCTGGATCAGTGTTTTGACCATTCCGGTAGGTCCGTATCGTAATTTGGGACTTGGGCGTATACCCGAAATTTAATTTGGAGGTCCCTAGCTCAAGTTATGACCATTTAACAGAAACTAGTAATTTAAAGGCTAAAGATTTCCAAAAGTTAGACCACGGATTTGACTTTTTGATATCGGGGCCGGAATCTAATTCTGAAAATTGAAATAGCTCTGTTATATCATTTATGACTTGTGTGCAAAATTTGAAGTCATTGATTAATTTAACATATTTCGGCACAGGATTTGTAAATTGAAAATTTTGAAACCCAAAAGCTCGAATCGAGGTGTGAATTGTAATTTCGATGTTATTTGATGTGATTTGAGACCCTGAGTAAGTCTGTGTTATGTTTTAGGACTTGTTGGTATATTTAGTTGAGGTCCCAGGGGCCTCGAGTGAATTTCGGACGAGGTGCGGATCAATTTCGTTGCATGTTGCATTGTTGAAGACTGCTGGTTCTGGTATTTTCGCACCTGCGGAAATAGACTAGCAGGTGCGATGTCGCAGAAGCGACGACGAGGCTGCAAAAGTGAGGGAGTGCTGGTTAGGCAGTGCTCGCAGGTGTGCAAATTGTTCCGCAGATGCGGAGTCACATCTGTGCTTGGTTTTTCGCAGAAACGGCCTGGATCGCAAATGCGCCAATTTTTCAGCAGAAGCGGGGGTCGCAAGTGCGACCTCTTGACCGCATCTGCGAAGGTGCTGGGCAAAAATCTTTAAGTTCGGGGTTTCGCTATTTTTCACCATTTTTGGATTTTGGAGCTCGGTTTGGGCGATTTTGGGGAGGAAGTTTTTCACACAACTTTGGGTACGTGTTCTTGACTCCTTATGATTATATTCCAGGAATTAACCCTCGTTTTCAGCATTAGAATATTGATTTTTTGAGAGAAATCGGAGGAATTTTCTATAATTTCATAAAATAATTTTTCAAGATTTGAACACTGATTCAGAGTCGGATTTGAGTGAAATTAGTATGGTTGAACTTGTAGTTGGATGGGTTGTCGGATTTTGTAACTTTTGTCGGGTTCCGAGACGTGAGCCCCACTGTTGATTTATGAGATTAATTTCAGATTTTAATCCAGAAAATTAGTAAATTCATATGGAATTAATTCCTACGATTTGTATTGAGTATATTGAATTGTTTATGACTATATTTAAGGATTTCAGACACAAATTCGCGAGGCAAGGTTTATTGGATTCTTGAATTTGGTTGCAAAGCGAGGTAAGTGTCGTAGTTAAACTTGACTTGAGGGAGTAGGATTCATTTGTCTATTTGCTACATGATTTAATGTGCGGGTACAATATATATGTGAGGTGACGAGTATTTATGCATTGTGGTTGAGTCAAAGCATGCGGGTGGAATTTGTTTATTGTGAATAATTGTCTATTTAATTAAGATATTCCTGCTTAAGTTTATTATTGATTATTTGATCATTATTCATGAAACTATTATTCATTTAATTATTGTTAAATATTTTGGAAGGTGAAGTCGGTATTCTGGTATTGAATTGATTGATAAGTGTATATCCCCGCATTTATATACTTTTTCGAATTTATATAATTATTTTAATGGTAAGGAAGAGTGTAAAAGCACGAAGGGTGATGCCGTGCCATTTTAATTATTCATAATATTATTGTCATGGTAAGGAAGAGTGTAAAAGCACGAAGGGTGTTGCCGTACCATTTGTGAGTGTAAAAGCATGAAGGGTGTAGCCGTGCCATTTGTGAGTGTAAAAGCACGAAGGCCGATACCGTGTCATTTTCAAATGAGAGTAAAAGCACGAAGAGTGATGCCGTGTCAAATGAGAGTAAAAGCACGAAGGGTGGTGCCGTGCCATTTTCATATTATCATTTGCTCATTTTATTGTTGATAAATTAATTGGCTGCTAAGTGACACTTCTCCTGCTGAAATTATTATATCCTTCCCCTTTGCATGTTCCCTCCCAATATATAAATTGTTATTTATTGTATTATTGTTACTTTGTATTTGTATATACTTGTACATGTTGATTACATACGTGCCTTGTCATAGCCTCGTCACTACTTCATCGAGGTTAGGCTCGGCACTTACCAGTACATGGGGTCAGTTGTACTAATACTGCACTCTACACTTCTTGTATAGATTTCGGAGTTGGTCCCAGCGGCGTACATTAGATTTTCCCGGATACAACTATCAGTGGAGACTTGAGGTATAACTACACATCGTTCGCAGTTCTGAAGTCCTCTTCTATTTTATCTCAGTTATCTATTATCTTTCAAATAGCTTGAACATTATTCAGACGTTTATTTGTATTATCCTAGTAGTTCGTGCACTTGTGACACTAGATTCGGGGATGTATTTTGATAATTCGGTATTTAAGGTCTTCTGCACTTTATCTTAGTAATTGATTTCTAATTAATTAAATTTGCTTTAAAATAGTTAAGATTTATTTAACGTTGGCTTGCCTAGCAAGTGAAATGTTAGGCGTCATCACGATCCTCAAGGTGGGAAATATCGGGTCGTGATAGTTGGTATCAGTGCACTAGGTTACTTAGGTCTCACTAGTCACGAGCAAGCTTAGTAGAATCTGAAAGATCGGTACGGAGACATCTGTACTTATCTTTCGGAGGCTATGAAGTTTAGGAACAATATCACTTCTTTCTTATTCTATCATGCAATTTTATTCTATCATCGATGATTGAACCATTCTATTCTTATTCTCTCGCAGATGGTGAGAACACGTAATACATCTACTGATGGACACGAACCAGATCCCTCGGTGGCAACTATGGTCAGGGGTAGAGGTCGAGGTCGTGCTACAGGCCAAGGCAGAGGCAGAGGTAGATCTCAGTCTAGAGATCAAGCAGCAACACCTATTGTAGAACCTCAGATGGATCTTCAGGAGGAGGTTCCAGTTCAGACTGTACCAGTTGGACCAGTTCAAGTCCCAGAAGAATTCATAGCTACTCCAGTGCTTCAGGACGCTCTAGTCCATTTGGTGAGTCTTATGGAGGGCTTGGCCCAAAATGGTATATTTCCAGTGGCACCAGTCGTCTCACAGGCTGGGGGAGGAGCACAGACTCCCACTACTCCCGCTCCGGAGCAGATGGCTCCACAATATCAGGCTCCAACAGCCCCACTAGTTAGGGTAATTCAACCAGTTATTACGGCATATGCCGGTAATAGGCCCACCATGTCTTATGGGGCCTTATTGAGACTAGATAAGTTTATTAAGCTCTTTCCAGTTCACTTCAGTGGTACACCTTCTGAGGACCCGCAGGATTATCTTGACCGCTGCCGTGAGGTGCTGTGGAACATGGGTATAGTTGAGACCAATGGGGTCGATTTTGTTGTATTTCAGATGACGGGTTCCTCCAAGAGGTGGTGGAGAGATGTTATGTTGTCCAGGCCAGCTTGATCACCTACACTGACTTGGGAGAAGTTCTCACGGCTATTTCTAGAGAAGTTCCTCCCTATCACATTGAGAGAGGATTACCACATGTAATTTGAGCGTCTGCAGCAGGGCAATATGATTGTTACTCAGTATGAGTCCCATTTTGTAGATCTAGCCCGTCATGCTCTCCTTTTAGTTCCTACCGAGAGAGAGAGAGAGAGAGTGAGTGAGGAGGTTTATTGAGGGACTTACTCTCCCTATTAGGCTTCAGATGGCCAAGGAGACCGGAAGTGAGATTTTTTTTCAGGCGGCTGCTAATGTTGCTAGGAGGATTGAGATGGTTCTTGCACAGGAGAGAGGGCAGGGGTCTGGTAAGAGGCCTCGTCAGTTCGGTGGGTTCAGTGGTGCCTTATCTGGAGACTGGGGTAATTTTGGTAGGGGTCATCCTCCCAGGCCATTCCATTCAGTGCTCCAGGCATCCTCTAGTGAACCACCAGCTCCTATCAGTGTACCTCTGATCCAGAGTTTTTAGGGTGGTTACTCAGGCCGACAGGAATAATTTCAGGGTTAGCAATCACAGCAACCGAGGTCTTGTTATACTTGTGGTGATCCGAGGCACATTGCTAGATTCTTCCCCAGGTCTCCGGGTAGCATGAAACAACAGGGTTCTCGTGCTATGGTTCCAGCACTGGTTGCTTCATCGCTTGCTCAGTCAGCTAGAGGTAGGGGTCAGGCAGCTAGAGGTGGAGGTCAGACCGTTAGAGGTGGAGGTCAGGCCATTAGAGGTGGAGGCCAGCCAGTTAGAGGCCGTCCCAGGAATGCAATTTAGAGTGGTAGGGCCCAGACCCGATTTTATGCTTTTCCAGCTGGGCTTGAGGCCGAGTCATCCGATGCTGTGATCACAGGTATTATTCCAGTTTGCCATAGAGATGCTTCAGTTCTATTTGATCCAATATCTACTTTTTCCTATGTGTCCTCTTATTTTGCTTCATATCTAGTCATTCCTCGTGATTCTCTGAGTGCTCCTGTGTATGTGTGTCCACTCCGGTGGGAGATTCTATCGTGATAGATCATGTCTATCATTCGTGTGTGGTTACTATTGGGACTCTTGAAACTAGTGTGGATCTTCTACTTCTTGATATGGTGGATTTTGATGTCATCTTGGGAATGGACTGGCTGTCACCTTATCATGCTATATTGAATTGTCATGCCAAGACGGTGACCCTAGCCATGCCGGGGTTACCTCGATTAGAGTGGAAAGGAACTCTTGGTCATTCTACCAGCAGGGTTATTTCTTATATGAAGGCTCGACGTATGGTCAAGAAAGGATGTCTAGCCTATTTGGCTTATATTCGCGATCCTAGAGCGAATGTTCCTTCTATGGACTCAGTACCAGTTGTTCGTGAATTTCCAGAAGTATTTCCTGCAGATTTGCCGGGAATGCCACCCGACAGAAATATTGACTTCTGTATTGATTTAGCTCCGGTCACTCAGCCCATTTCTATCCCACCATACCGTATGGCCCCGCCAGAGTTAAAAGAATTGAAGGAGCAGTTACAAGACTTGCTTGATCAGGGATTCATTAGACCCAGGGTCTTGCCCTGAGGTGCACCAGTACTATTGGTAAAGAAGAAAGATGGTTCAATGCGAATGTGTATAGATTATCGGCAGTTAAACAAGGACACTATCAAGAACAAGTATCCACTGCCAAGAATTGATGACTTATTTGATCAGCTTCAGGGTGCCAAGATGTTTTCAAAGATCGACTTGAGGTATGGATACCATAAGTTGAAGATTAGGGCATCTGAAGTCCCTAAGATAGCTTTTCAGACTCGATATGGGCATTATGAATTCCTAGTGATGTCATTTGGGTTGACAAATGCCCCAGCAACATTTATGGATTTGATGAATCGGGTGTTCAAACCCTATTTGGATTATTTCGCGGTTATATTCATTGATGATACATTTGATTTACTCCAGCAGTCGAGAGGAGCATGAGCAGCATCTTCGGAGTGTGCTTCAGCCTTTGAAGAATAATCAGTTATATGCCAAATTTTTAAAATGTGAATTTTGGTTAAACTCAGTTGCCTTTTTGGGAATATTGTTTCGGCAGAAGGCATAAACGTGGATCCTAAGAAGATTGAGGCTGTTCAGAATTGGCCTAGTCCTACTTCAGTTACAGAGAACCGGAGTTTCCTGGGTTTGGCAGGTTATTATCGTCGGTTCGTGGAGGAGTTTTAATCTATAGCAAGCCCATTGACCAAACTGACCCAGAAATGTGTTCCATTCAGATGGTTAGACGAGTGTTAGTTGATTTTTTAGAAGCTCAAGACTGCTTTGACTATGGCGCCAGTGTTGGTATTACCCATGGGTGCAGGATCTTATACGGTGTATTGTGATGCATCTCGCATTGGGCTTGGTGCAGTATTGATGCAAGATGGCAGGGTGATTGCATATACGTTGCGACAATTGAAAGTTCATGAGAAGAATTATCATGTTCATGACTTAGAATTGGCAGCCATTGTCCACGCTTTAAAGATTTGGAGACATTACCTTTACGGTGTCTCGTCTGAGGTATTTACTGATCATCGTAGTCTACAATATCTATTCAGGCAAAAAGATCTCAATTTGAGGCAGAGAAGATGGTTGGAGTTGTTGAAAGATTATGATATCACTATTTTGTATCACCCCGGAAAGGCCAATGTGGTGGCTGATGCTTTGAGTAGAAAGGATGTGAGTATGGGCAGTCTTGCATGTATTCTAGTTGGTGAGAGGCCGTTAGCTATAGATGTTCAGACTTTGGCTAATCAGTTCGTGAGGTTAGATGTTTCGGAACCCAGTTGGGTTCTAGATTGCACAGTCGCGCGGTCTTCTTTATATGAGTGCATCAGAGAGAAGCAGTATGATGATCTTCATATGCTTGTCCTTAAGGACACGATGCGGCACGGTGATGCCAAACATGTTGTTGTGGGGGAAGATGGAGTTCTGCGAATGCATGGTCGTATTTGTGTGCCTAATATGGATGGGCTTCGTGAATTAATGCTGGAAGAGACCTACAGTTCCAGGTATTCCATTCATCCAGGTGCTGCCAAAATGTATCAAGATTTACGGCTACATTATTAGTAGAGGAGATTGAAGAAGGATATAATTGTATATGTATCTCGGTGTCTAAATTGTCAACAAGTCAAGTACGAGCATCAGAGATCTGGTGGTTTGCTTCAGAAGTTAGAAATTCCTGAGTGGAAGTGGGAGCGTATCACTATAGATTTTGTTGTTGGGCTTCCACGGACTCAGAGAAAATTCGACGTAGTTTAGGTCATTGTGGGCAGGTTGACCAAGTCAGCACATTTCATTATAGTGGTTGTTACCTATTCTTCAAAGCGATTAGCTGAAATTTACATTCGTAAGATTGTCCGCCTTCACGGTGTACCCGTGTCTATCATTTCTGATTGAGGTACACAGTTCACTTCTCACTTCTGTAGGGTTGTACATGGTGAGTTAGGCACGCGGGTTGAGTTGAGTACAATATTTCATCCACAGACAGACGGACAGTCAGAACGCACTATTCAGATATTGGAAGATATGCTTCACGCTTGTGTTATAGACTTTGGAGGTTCTTGGGATCAGTTCTTGCCACTTCTGGAGTTTGCTTATAAGAATAGCTACCAGTCGAGCATTCAGATGGCTCCATATGAGGCATTATACGGAAAGCGATGTCGTTCGCCAATTGGCTGGGTTGAACTGGGAGAGGCTCGGTTGTTGGGTACCGATTTGGTACAGGATGCCTTGGATAAGGTCAAAATTATTCAGGATCGACTTCGCACAGCTCAGTCTAGGCAAAAGAGTTATGCCGACCGTAAGGTTTGTGATATTGCATTCATGGTTGGAGAAAACGTATTGCTCCTGGTTTCACCTATGAAAGGTGTAATGAGGTTTGAAAAGAAGGGCAAGTTGAGCCCTAGGTATATTGGACCCTTTGAAATTTTTGAAAGGGTGGTTGAAGTAGCCTACAGGCTTGCATTATGGTGATCCGTCTCATGTGTTAGATTTCAGTTCAGTCCAATTGGACAAAGCTTTGACTTATGAAGAGGAGCCGGTAGCTATTCTATCCCGACAGGTCCGACAGTTGAGGTCTAAGAGTTATCCTACATTTAGGTTACAATGGAGAGGTCAGCTGGTAGAAGCATCTACCTGGGAGTCCGAGTCGGACATGCGGAGTAAATATCCACACCTTCTCACCAGCTCAGGTACTTTTCTAATTCCGTTCGAGGACGAACGTTTGTTTTAGAGGTAGAAAATATGATGACCCAAAAGGTCATCTTTAAATTTAATAATTATTTCTGTGTTCTAAGACCTCAAAAAGTACTATTCATCATTTCTCGACTTGCGTACGTAGTCTGTATAATTTTCCGAAAAGTTTTTATGTGAAAAATAGATTAAAATATAAAATAGAGCGTTAAAATCTATTTGAGTTGACTTTGGTCAACATGTTTTAGCAAATGAACCCGGATCAATATTTCGACCATTCCGATAGGTCTGTATCGTAATTTGGGACTTGGGCGTATGCCCGGAATTTAATTTGGAGGTCCCTAGCTCAAGTTATGACCATTTAACGGGAACTAGTAATTTAAAGGCTAAAGATTTCCAAAAGTTTGACCACGGATTTGACTTTTTGATATCGGGGCCGGAATCTGGTTCTGAAAATTGGAATAGCTATGTTATGTCATTTATGACTTGTATGCCAAGTTTGAAGTCATTCCGGGTTAATTTAACTTGTTTCGGCACAAGATTTATAAATTGAAAAGTTTGAAACTCAAAAGCTCGAATCGAAGTGTGAATTGTAATTTCGATGTTATTTGATGTGATTTGAGACCCCGAATAAGTCCGTGTTATGTTTTAGGACTTGTTGATATATTTGGTTTAGGTCCCGGGGGGCTCGAGTGAATTTGGGACGGGGTTCGGATCAATTTCGTTGCATGTTACATTGTTGAAGACTGCTGGTTCAGGTATTTTCGCACCTGCGGAAATAGACTCGCAGGTGCGATATCACAGAAGCGATGACGAGGCCGCAGAAGCGAGGGAGTGTTGGCTAGGCAGTCCTCGCAGGTGCGCAAATTGTTCCGCAGATGCGGAGTCGCATCTACGCTTGCTTTTTTGCAGAAGCGGCCTGGCTCGCAAATGCACCAACTTTTCCGCAGAAGCGGGGGTCACAGGTGCGACCTCTTGACCGCATCTGCGAAGGTGCTGGGCAGAACCCTTTAAGTTCGGGGTTTCGCTATTTTTCACCATTTTCGAATTTTGGAGCTCGGTTTGGGCGATTTTGGGGAGGAATTTTTCCACACAACTTTGGATAAGTGTTCTTGACTCCCTTGTGATTATATTCCATGAATTAATCCTTGTTTTCGGCGTTAGATTATTGATTTTTCCAGAGAAATCAGAGGAATTTTCTACTATTTCATAAAATGAATTTTCAAGATTTGAGCACCGATTCGGAGTCGGATTTGAGTGAAATTAGTATGGTTGAACTTGTAATCGGATGGGTTATTGGATTTTGTGAGTTTCGTCGGATATCGAGACGTGGGCCCCATTGTTGATTTTTTAGATGAATTTCGGATTTTAATCCAGAAAATTAGTAAATTCATATGGAATTAATTCCTACGATTTGTATTGAGTATATTGAATTGTTTATGACTAGATTTGAGGATTTCAGACATGAATTCACGAGGCAAAGGTTTGTTGGATTCTTGAATTTGGTTGCAAAGCGAGGTAAGTGTCGTGGTTAACCTTGACTTGAGGGAGTAGGATTCAATTGTCTATTTGCTACATGATTTAATATGCGGGTACAACGTATATGTGAGGTGACGAGTACTTATGCGTTGTGGTTGAGTCGAAGCGTGCGGGTGGAAATTGTTTATGTGAATAATTGTGTATTTAATTAAGATATTTTCGCTTAAGTTTATTATTGATTATTTGATCATTATTCATGAAATTATTATTTATTTAATTATTGTTAAATATTTTGGAAGGTGAAGTCGGTATTCTGGTATTGAATTGATTGATAAGTGTATATCCCCGCATTTAAATACTCTTCCGAATTTATATAATTATTTTCATGGTAAGGAAGAGTATAAAAGCACGAAGGGTGATGCCGTGCCATTTTAATTATTCATAATATTATTGTCATGGTAAGGAAGAGTGTAAAAGCACAAAGGGTGTTGCAGTGCCATTTGTGAGTGTAAAAGCACGAAGGCTGATGCCGTGTCATTTTCAAATGAGAGTAAAAGCACGAAGAGTGATGCCGTGTCAAATAAAAGTAAAATCACGAAGGGTGGTGTCGTGCCATTTTCATATTATCATTTGCTCATTTTATTGTTGATAAATTAATTGGCTGCTAAGTGACACTTCTCCTGCTGAAATTATTATATCCTTCCCCTTTGCATGTTCCCTCCCAATTTATAAATTGTTATTTATTGTATTATTATTACTTTGTATTTGTATATACTTGTACAGGTTGATTACGTACATGTCTTGTCATAGCCTCGTCACTACTTCGTCGAGGTCAGGCTCGACACTTACCTGTACATGGGGTCGGTTGTACTGATACTGCACTCTACACTTCTTGTGCAGATTTCAGAGTTGGTCCCAATGGATTACATTAGATTTTCCTAGATATAACTATCAGTGGAGACTTCAGGTATAAATGCACATCGTTCGCAGTTCTGAAGTCTCCATCTATTTTATTTCAGTTGTGTAATCTCTTTCAAATAGCTTGAACATTATTCAGACCTTTATTTGTATTATCCTAGTAGCTCGTGCACTTGTGATACCAGATTCGGGGATGTATTTTGATAATTCGGTATTTATGGTCTTTCACACTTTATCTTAGTAATTTATTTCTATTTAATTAAATTTGCTTTAAAATAGTTAAGATTATTTTAACGTTGGCTTGCCTAGCAAGTGAAATGTTAGGCGCCATCACGATCCTGAAGGTGAGAAATTTCGGGTCGTGACAGGGAGGCTATTATAGGAGTGATAAGGATGTCTATATGAGAGATACGGGTGGCTATTATAAGAGATGATATGTGATGATATGGGTTATTGTGTTGGTAATTTTATTTGATGATGTGGGGTTATTGCGTTGAAAATTTACATGTGATGTTGTGATTTTCCTTGTGTTTATTTTTATATCTGGTGTAACTTGTCTTGTCGTGTCGGTAAACTTGATAATAGTCTGATCTATCTTGAAATTGTGAGTCTGTGGCTATTTTCAGGCGGATTATGTTATTGGCACGTGAACTGTCCGTAAATACGTGATATGAAATATGTGCACGAGGTGCCATAGAAAATATAATGATTATGTTATTGGCACGTGAATTGTCCGTGCAAATATGATATGAAATGCGGGTACGAAGTACCGGAGAAAATATGATGAATTTTATTATTGGCACATGAGTTGTTAGTTGAAATATGAAAGTGGGCTGAGACCCGTATTTTATGATTATGAAATGAGGTATCACAGAGTAACTTTTATTTGAAAGAATTTATATTCGAAAGATATTTATTTGAAAGAAGTAAATTCGAAAGATATTTATTTGAAAGAAGTATATTCAGGAGGTATTTATTCGAAAGAATTATATGTGAAATATTTATATTTGAAGGACTTTATTAATTGGTTGTACTTGTGTTCCTTATTCGTTTGAACAATAGTTATTGTATTCTTGTTGCCTTGATATTTATATCACTGGTTGATTTTTGACTAGTGAGTGTCTTAACTGTACCTCATCACTACTCTACTGAGGTTAGTCATGATACTTACTGGGTATTGACTGTGGTGTACTCATACTACACTTCTGCATATTTTTGTGCAGATCTAGGTATTGGAGATACCGGACTCAGGCAGAGTTAGTATGTTGATCGCAAGGATTCAAGGTAGAGCTTCTTGGTCGTCACAGTCCCTTGGAGTCTTTCCATTTTATTGTATTGTCAACTCTTATTCGAACAATATTGTATATTCTATCCTTGAGATCATTGCATGTATTCAGTTAGAGTTTGTGATTCAGTATTACCAGTCTTGTGAGGTTGTTATATTTGTTTCCGCTTCTGGTTTTGACGCTTGCATTACATTATATGTTTTAAAAAAAAATGGCTCGAAATATAATTGTAACCGGCTTACCTAGTCTTAGAGATTAAGTGTCATCATGATGCCTATGGTGGGATTTTGGGTCGTGACATACTCCCAAGTCCGAAATCATTATACGAACCTATTGGAACCTTCAAATCCCGATCCTAAAGTCGTTTACTCAAAAGCCCAATCTTAGCGAATTCTTCCAACTTAAAGCTTCTAAAATAAGAATTTTTCTTCTAAATCAACTCCGAATTTTCCGAAATTCAATTCTGGCCACACGTACAAGTCAATATACCTGAAGTGGAGCTACTCAAGGTCTCAAACCGATGAACGATGCGGTAGAGCTCAAAACGACCGGTCGGATCGTTACATATAGAATTTGTATTTTTCGTCATCGTCATCAAACCGATTGTATCAGTTTAGGTTCCTAATAAATAGAGCTTTATAGCTTTTAAAATCTTAGTATTTTGTAAGTACTTTTCTCAAAAGTCATTTTACAAAAGTATTTTTGATGAGAAACAGTTTGTGTTTGGTTAATTAATTTAAAAAAAATACTTTTAAACAATAATTATTGATTGGTCACGCATTTAAAAAATATTTTTAAATATATTTTTCTCAAAAGTATTTTTCGAAAAAAGCTACTCTATTCTGCTTCGAAAAAGTACTTTTTTACTTTTAAAAGTTTGACTAAGCAACTTAACTTTTCAAAAAATTATAATAAAAATAAAAAATTTAACAAAAAAAGCTTGCCAAACAAGTTATTAGTAGATAAAGAAAGGCTACAAGACGTGGAGCTTCAAGCAAAGGTATAGATTCATAAATTAGTCATAACATTTGTATAATATATAACTCTAAAAGACAAAAAAAATTCTTAATTCAGCAAGATACCCTATTTTCACAAGAAACCAGGCAAGACCAGCAACAAAATTCTCAATTTTCCATCATAACGTGATAAAAAGGATAAGGCTAAGTGACTGAAATCCATCAATTTGGACACGTGGAGTGACTGAAGTCCAGTAATTTTATATTGGGGCGCAGTTAATAATCTTGGCGTAACTAGTAAAGTTATTGTCAAGTGACTACGAAGTCACAAGTCTCGTACATATTAGTAGTTTTTAAACACCTATAGTGGACAGTTGCAGCCAGTGGGTGCTGATCATTATTGGCCGTCGAAACCATTTAAAATGGTGTGTAACAAGGATTATGTGCGTCAACGACAAGTGTAAAAGAGAACGCGTATACAGAACCAAATGGATGTTGGTGATACTGTTTACGCGCATAAATGTGGTATATGTTCCCAATCAGGACACGACCGCCGTAAATGTCCTTCAGCTGGTTTGGGAAGAGGTGGTAATTTAACACCAGGTGGCAGTTCATCCAATGTGCCAAATTATCAAGCGTAAACGTAGTGTTTTATTGGAGTAATTTTGTTGTACTAAAGTTATGTAAATGTTCAAGTTGCAAAATGTATGAAATAAAATTATGTTTCTAATGGGGTTAAATGTAATTGTTATTTAGAATTAAAGATTCAATACAACAGTTTAACATACAGCCCAAGGAATAAAAAAAAATTCATTCGCCATTATCGTCGTTGTCTGGCACTATTTCGTTGTCACCGTCTTCATCTTCTTCATCAACATCTTGTACTCACCCTTCGGGACCAAGGGCATCGTAATCTAGGTCTCAGTTGACACACATTTCTCGTATTTCATCGCTATCATCAATAAGACCACTTGCTTGATTTCTACAACAATATGAGACTCATAATCACACCGTTTTGCAACAATAGCTCCAGAGATGCAGGTCCAGGATGCACAGGGGGAACCTCCATGACGATGTTTGTAAATTTAACAATATTAATTAAAGTATTTTTCTTTTTAATTGCTTAACATCTTTAAATATATTACAATATCTTTTATATTAATATTTAATCTATATTTTTACTATATTGTTACTTAGGTTGATACATTTTCTGTATTATGATTTTATATGTTAGTTTATTATTTTATATGTTAGTTTCTTATTTTATATGGTAGTTTATTATTTTATATGTTAGTTTATTATTTTATATATTTCATTCTTATTTCCTATTTTTGGGTATAATAGAATTAAATAATTAATTTTTATATGAATACATGATTTAATTAATAAGTATTCATATACAAATAATTAGTTTGACAAATATTGTTATTTTTATGTTATTTTCTTACATTTGTTGACTAGTATTCGAGAGACTTTGTGTTTGAACTATCATCTTTTTAAAGATATTTTTGGGGTTGACAGATAATTAAATAATTAATTTCAATAACTACAAAGATACTACGCTAAAGGGCACTATATTGTACTTCGCTAAAGGGCACTACATTATAATTACGAGCAATACATTAAAATTACGGGCACAACATAACACTAAAGGGAATTAATAATATTAATGATTTATAAAATAATAATTTATCTATTTTACTAATCTTTTAGCACATAAATAATCTAATCCGGATAAAAAATAATAAATTAATTTAATCACAAAATAATCAAAAAAATACATATACCATGGTAAAAAATAACTAATAAATATTTTTTATAACAACTAATAACATTAATTATTCATAAAATAACAATTTCTCTATTTTACTATTTTTTTTAGCACAATAATAATCTAATCCGGATAAAAAATAAAAAATTAATTAAATCGCAAAACAATCACGAAAAAATATATATCACAGTAAGAAATAACTAATAGGCATTTTTAATACATGATTTTTAACAAAATGTAAGTCGGAATACATTGATTTAAAATTTTTTAAAAGGTGAAGATTTGATGATTTGGGGTCCGAAACGAGTAATCCACTACGTGATAATGTCTTAGATCCGATGTTAGCTTGCTACAATACCGAAAATCTACACTTTTTGTGAAACCGGTGGGCTCCAATGGATTTTTTCTGCGTTAAAAAAGGGAGGGGAGGGGGGTGCTGGGGGATTAAAAAATGTGTGGGGAGGGGGGGGGGGGGGTGGGGGGCTGCTGGTTAGTGTCTAGTTGGGGAAGGAGAAGGCACAGTTTTTTATATAGATATAGCGCGCATACATAAGGCGCTATACTATAGCGCCTTATATATGTGCGCTATACATTTATAGTTTAAATATAGAGCGGTTATTCACCGCGCTATACCTTAATAGACAAAACTATCGTTAAAGTATAGCGCGGTGAATAACTGCGCTATATATAAAATGGTGCCCAGTTATTTTTTAACCTATTTGTGTCTCTTATGTCCAAAAAGACCACATTTAGGTTTTAGACTCTTAGTAAAGGTTCCTAATAAATAGAGCTTTATAGCTTTTTAAAATCAAATTATTTTGTAAGTACTTTTCTCAAAAGTCATTTTACTAAAGTATTTTTTATGAGAAGCGGTTAGTGTTTGGTTAATTAATTTTAAAAAAATACTTTTAAACAGTAATTATTTTTTGGTCAAGCTTTTAAAAAATATTTTTAAATATATTTTTTCTCAAAAGTATTTTTCGAAAAAAATTACTTTATTCTGCTCAAAAATACTTTTTCACTTTTAAAACTTTGGCCAAACACTTTAACATAAAAAAATAATTGCAATAATAATAATAATAATATTTTTAGCAAAGAAATCTTGCCAAACAAGTTACTATATTAGTAGAAAAAGAAAGGCTACAAGACGTGGAGCTTCAAGCAAAGGTATAGATTCATAAATTAGTCAAACAATTGCTATAATGTATAACTCTAAAAGTCAAAAAATTGCTAAATTCACCAAGATACCCTATTTTCATAAGAAATCATGTAAGACCGGCAACAAAATTCTCAATTTTCCATCATAACGTGATAAAAAGGATAAGGCTAAGTGACTGAAATCCATAAATTTGGACACGTGGAGTGACCGAAGTCCAGTAATTTTATGTTGGGCTCCGTTAATAATTTTGGCGTAACCGGTAAAGTTGTTGCCACGTGACCACGAAGTTACAAGTTCAAGCCGTGAAAACAATCTCTTGCAGAAATGCAGGGTAAGACTACGTACAATAGACTCTTATAATCCGGTTCTTCCCCGTACCCCGCTATAGCGAAAATTTAATGTATCGGGCTGATCTTTGCTCCGTAAATAAAAAGAACAAATACAAGACGATTTGCTAAAAAAATACATATAGACCAAAACTATAACGTACGATAAAATCTCAAATTTCCGAAGGATTCACAGGAAAAATTCGACCTTTTCTCCTTTCAGAAACATCGAGAGATTCAACCACTTTCTAATGGAGTAGTAAATGTTTGTAGCAAATTAAAAGCCGCCGGTAGACAGTAATCTTAACTCAAATTTTCGAACTTATATAATCTCGGGGTCACAAATTAAATAAGCTATCAACCTTCAATTTAATGGCTAATTCTATCACTATTTTCTCCATTATTTTCTCATGTTTCCTCCTCCAGCAACTAGTTTGCACAAATAGCCAAAATGTTATTAAGGGAGGGTACTGGTTTAAGGACAGTGGATTAGCATTAAACAACATAGATTCAACTCTTTTCACTCATCTATTTTGTGCATTTGCTGATCTTAATCCACAATCAAATCAGTTAATCATTTCGCCGGAAAATCAAGATTCATTCAGCCAATTTACAAGTACAGTTCAAAGGAAAAATCCTTCAGTCAAGACTTTCTTGTCTATAGCTGGAGGAAGAGCTGATACAACTGCCTATGGAATTATGGCTAGACAACCAAATTCAAGAAAAAGTTTTATTGATTCATCAATAAGATTGGCTAGACAATTTGGATTTCATGGCCTTGATCTTGATTGGGAATATCCATTATCAGCTACAGATATGACAAACTTAGGTACTATTGACAAATATATATTTTCTTCATTTGTTTTGCACATATGGTCCTTATACATGAATTATTTTGGACAAATAGCTAGTTGTAATATTTGAACCCTTATCTGTCTGTTCAGGTATTATATTGAATTATTATGTGACAATTTTATTTGAAATTATAAATTATTATACATATAATATATTTTTATATGCTTAATTATCATATCTTTAACATGTCTCTCACTGCAATATTCTTGATCTTTTTCATGGCCAATTATTTTGAAATTATATTTGGTAATGATTGAGACCCGAGGCGAATCTACGATAAATTTGATGAGATCAATTTTAGGTTCTTACTACTCTACACATTAAATGTAACTTTTGCAAATTATGGGTCTATAATAGTTTTGAAAATAATAGCAATTTTTTTCACACTCACAGTAATATATAATCTGAAAGGAGGAGAGATCCCTCAGATAGAATCACTCGATTATATTGACAATTTCAAAAACTGATCATAGTATGATGGCGGTTGCCAAATAGGCCCCCATCATCTCATAAAAATGATAGGTCCCGCTCATTATATATATGTTTCATATGTCTACTATGATACCATATAATATGAATTGTGTGATCTCTCAATCTAGCTATTGAAAAATACACTCTTATTTACTTACGTCTCAATTAAACAGGGATCCTTTTGAATGAGTGGCGCACCGCTATCAACATGGAGGCGAGAAATTCCGGCAGGGCGGCACTGCTTCTCACGGCGGCGGTTTCCTACTCACCCCGAGTCAATGGATTGAACTACCCAGTTGAATCGGTGGCAAGAAACTTAAACTGGATTAACCTTATGGCATATGACTTCTATGGACCAAATTGGTCACCATCACAAACCAATTCACATGCACAATTATTTGATCCTGTGAACCATATTAGTGGAAGCGATGGAATTAATGCATGGATTCAAGCTGGTGTTCCAACAAAAAAATTGGTACTTGGAATTCCATTTTATGGCTATGCGTGGCGATTGGTTAACCCGAATATCCACGATCTTAGAGCACCTGCCGCCGGAAAATCAAATGTAGGTGCGGTCGATGATGGGTCGATGACTTATAACAGAATTAGAGATTATATAGTGCAGAGTCGCGCCACAACTGTGTATAATGCTACTATTGTTGGAGATTATTGTTACTCTGGAAGTAATTGGATTAGCTATGATGATACTCAAAGTGTTAGAAATAAGGTTAATTATGTTAAAGGTAGAGGATTGCTAGGTTACTTTGCATGGCACGTTGCAGGGGATCAAAATTGGGGACTTTCTCGTACAGGTTAGTAGTTTTTCTTTGTTTACTTTTTTGGTTTTTATATTTTTGTATGGATAACACGTAATTTTATTCAATTTCTTTGGTTTTATTAAAAGAAATGGTAAATATATAGGAGATTTATTTATTTATTACTACGTAGTACCATAAAATAAATTAAATGTTCCATTGGGATCATCACTCCTAAAAGTAAAATAGTTATTTGCAACATAACACGACATTTAAGTGCTTTTGAGCAACAGGAAAAAAATTTCAAACTTCTTTTTCTTATTTTCTTTAGCATTTTTGTAGTTAATTGTCAAAATACATCATTTTCACTGGTGCATATTTTCTCATTAAATTCTTAGGAATGCATGACTATTCTATATGGTCGATAGTCTTGTGAAATTTTAAACATTATCCCTAAAGTACCATAGTTCATATATTGATACTTATCCAGAATAAAATACCCTTATTCAAAAATAATCGATTGAACGAGAAGGATCTCTACGATAGTCATATTGTAGCATTTTCCTATGCTAATCTAATTAGCTCCCAGAGATGTTCACTTAGGTTTTATATAAATTTATTCTAAATAAAAAAATTATGATATTCAAAAAGTACATGAAAAATAAGAAAAGTTACTTATAAAAACCTTAATAAAAATTCCTTTCTTTTGTTTGGAAGAAACTGCAGGAGTGAATAACGATATTATTGTTTTGGAATTATTAGATAAGTGCTTAATAAAATTCCTTTCTTTTGTTTGGAAGAAACTGCAGGAGTAAATAACAATATTATTGTTTTGGAATTATTAGATAAGTGACTTTCTCAATTAATTTCAATTGCTTTATGTTCTTTGTTTTTATATTTACCCCACTTTTTTTTGCAGCTTCACAAACATGGGGAGTGTCATCTCAAGAGATGAAGTGATGGATTACGTAATTGTGTTTGTCAAGTATACTACTTATAATAAGGCAACAGATATGTGAACTATGACATAAATAAATAAACAATAAATTGTGTTCTCCAATTTTATTTTTCTACTAATAATATATTTCTTCGTCCCAAATAGTTTATGCTTTTTGTTTTTCGACATTATTTCCCCGTTTTCATATGAGAAAAATAATATTATAATTTTATTATTTTCCGCCAATGTATGTAAGAACAACAAACCCAGTGCAGTCACACAAGTAGGGTTTGGGGAGGGTAGAGTCTACGCAGACCTTGCCCGAGACTGATTCCGGAAGACCCTCGGCTCATGGATAAAAAAGGGAAGGGGCAATAACAAGCAAACCAATCTGACAACCAAAGCGAAAATAGAAAACTAACATTAAGTAATGCAAACATAAAATCGAAACAAGGCAGCAATAAGTAATATCAGCAATCTAGGGATAAAAAGAAGAACCCGAAGGACGCTAAGAGTTGTATTAAAGCTACTGTGACAAACAAGGACAACACCCGGCTGCATACACTGTCACGATCCAAAATCCACTAAAGGTCGTGATGGCGTTTAATACCGCTGTCAGGCAAGCCAACGGTAATTGATCACTTAATTACTCATTTTAGTATTTTAAAATCATAATTTTAATTAATTAGATAGTATGAAATAGAATTACACGAATTTCAATAACGAACAATCCTTAGGAACCCCCAAAATCCGATGTCACAAGTGCATGGGCATCAACTAGAAAATATAGTAAAATACAACATCTGTCTGGAATACAAATTAGATAGGAGAATATAAATATCTCTGATGGAGACTCTGCAGGCTGCGGATCGTAATATGAAATGCAGCTCACGGTAAAGTCCCCGCAATAGTTGCGCCTCAGCGCCCAAAAGACCACCAGACATATATATACCTGCACAAAAAGTGCAGCAAGGGTAGCATGAGTACGTAAATCAACGCATACCCAGTAAGCATCTAGCCTAACCCCAGAGAAGTAGTGACGAGGGGTCGACATCAATACTTACTAGTGGTCCAATAAGACAGATACAGTAGAAGTAAACAGGTGTGAGTCAGAGTAAATGAGCGAAATAACAAGTATAATACGTGGTACAATCCTCCTCTCAGTAATAACTCAAACTCTCAGCTAGTAGTTACCTCCTCAATCGGAGTATATAAATAATGGACATTACCAGATAGGTCGTCACAGTTCAATCAGGAAAAAGCTCACAAATATGCTGATTTCTTACCAATTATCACGCACGATTTCATAAGAGTATTTTCTAGAAATGCCGAGGCGTACGACCCGATCCATCATAACATTGCCGAACCATAGATACATCTATTTTATTGCCGAGGCGAACGGCCTGCTCCCATGAGAGTGTGGTACATAATCATGCCGAGACGTACGATCTGATCCATCATAATTTGCGCACTGCCGAGGATCGAATAACACGAACTATAGATGTATCTATCCTGCCGGGGCGAACGACCCGATTCCATTAGAATAAGAAGTTTTGACGGGTCCTTGACCCCCACTCACGAACAGACTTGTGAGTTATAAATTTTTGGGAAACCTTTCGGTGAGAACGCATAGTGCGGGAGAAATTCATAAGAGAAGTACAATTGTTTTGCGGCTAATCATGAAGCCCATAGAATCTCTACAATAGCAAGCTGATAACTCTACACATGTCTAGTCTCAAGTCGCAACGTAAAATAAAGGAATTTAATAGGCAAGGGACAACTCAAATAGTACAGTTATAGCATGGTGGGAACCTAAGTCTACCCGGACATAACATGAATCTAGCTACGTACGGACTCTCGTCACCTCGTGTGTACGTAGCCCCCGCAACAAGTATCACATAACAAATACATTACCTAGGGGTAGTTTTCCCATCACAGAGTTAGACATAAGACTTACCTTGCTCCAAAGTTCCATAACCGGCTCCAAAGCCTCTCTAACACCTCTAACCAATGCTCATCAATTCAAAACTATTCAAACAATGTGCAAACCAATCAAAACATATTCTAATACCGATAATTAATTAATTTAAACAATTCTCAACTCCGCTCGAAAAGTCGATAAAATCAACTCTCGGGCCCACGTGCCCGAATTCCGAATATTTTGGAAGATAAACTTTACCCATAACACCACGAACTACAATATATAACTTATTTCAAATTCCATGTCCAATTTGGTGGTCAAAATCTAAAAATACTAAATTCTAGGGTTTTTACCAAAATTCCATTTTTTTTTTACTAATTTTCATGTTTAAATGCATATACAAACCATGTATCTAACTTGTAATAGGTGAAAATCACTTACCTTGTGTTTCTTGATGAAAATCTCCCCTTGAAGCTCTCCAAAATCGCCCCAACCAAGTGAAAATGAAAGAAAATGGGCCAAATCCCGTTTTTAAAAGAACACACTGCCTAGCGACCGCTCGCACCTGCGGCCACTTGACCGTTTTTGCAGTTCTGCAGGTGCGGCCAAAATACTGCTTCTGCGGTCACCCTTTATCCTGCGGATAAGACTCCGCTTCTGTGGAGTCGCACCTGCAACCAAGGATCCACTTCTGCGGTCCCACAGGTGCGGCACAAACCTCGCACCTGCGCCACCAGCCTGCCTCACTCCCTACCGCTTCTGCGACTACTGGGCCGCTTCTGCGGACACGCAGATGCGGGAAAACCTTCACATCTGCGGCCACTGCCACTCCCTTCCTATTTTGCTTCTGCGAGCTTGACCTTGCTTCTTCGATGTCGCTTCTGCGACCAAGACATCGCAGAAGCGATCACACCAGCTGCTGCCCAGCTTCAGCATTTCTTAAGTCCAAAAATCAATCCGTTAACCATACGGAATCCACCTGAGGCCCCCGGGACCTTAACAAAATATAACAACACATCCCAAAATGAAATACGAACTTAGTCAAAGCCTTAAACCATGCCAAACAACATCAAAATCATGAATCACGCCTCGAATCAAACTTATAAATTTTCAAATTTTCAAATTCTATATCATGTGCCGAAACGTATCAAATCAATCCGGAATGACTTCCAATTTCGCACACGAGTCACAAATGACATAACAAAGCTATTCCAAGGCTCAGAACCCCGAACGGACATCGATAACATAAAAATCCACTTTAAACCAAACTTATGAAATTCTTAAACCTTTAAAATGCCAACCTTCTATAATAAGCATTGAAAGGCTCCCGGGTGATCCGATACTCAACCCGAACATACACCTAAGTCCGAAATCATCATACAAACCTATTGCAACCTTCAAATCCCGATTCTGCGGTCGTTTACTCAAAAGTCAAATCTTAGCTAATTCTTCCAACGTAAAGCTTCTGAAATGAGAATTTGCTTTCCACATCGATCCCGAACTTCCTAAAATTAATTTCCAACCACACATACAAGTCATAATACATGAAGTGAAGCTACTCAAGGCTTCAAACCGCCAAACGACGTGCTAGAGCTCAAAATGACTGGTCGGATCGTTACATTCTCCCCCACTTAAACATACGTTCGTCCTCGAACATGCTAAGAACTACTCCGGAGTTGTCCAAAATCTCTGTGCAATACCTTGTGCACCTACTCATGCCACCGCAACCCAATTGGGTACATTAGCTCAAGCCGGACTGATGGTCGTCCCTTTTATTTAGTCAATAAGCCTTAGAGCCAAATTCCATCCTCCGAATTTCTCTACAAGACCCGATTCTAACATACGAACACCGTACCAATCACCACACACCATATCAAAACATGATCGTATACCTTTTTCTAAATTCACACCATGCCCCGCACAATTCACATGCCCATAATATTGTCACGACTTAAAACTCCCTCCGAAAAATGTCGTGGCGGCACCTAGTCTCTACGACTAGGTAAGCCTATCAAATTGAGAAATAACAAAAATGAAAGAAAAAATTTAACAACTAACTGCAACAGATAACCAAATAGCCGGTAATAATGACGCTTGACATGTATAATAACCAACACTCTAGAAATACACAGTATTCCCAATACCCGGAATATCATAAGCCACAAGCTACAGAAGGAAACTAGTATCTCTATACACCAAAGTATTATAAAAGAAGTACAGAAAGTAAATGGCATAGGAGAGAATAGAGGGGGACTCCGAGGTCTGCGGACGCGGCAGATGTACCTTGAAGTCTCCATACAGCAGCAAGCGCTCTCAGCTAATAACAGGGCTAATAAGAAACACCTGGATCTACATACAAAATATGTGCATAAGAGTAGAATGAGTACACCATAACGGTACCCAATAAGTGCCAAGCCTAACCTCGGTAGAGTAGTGACGAGGTCAGGTCCGGGCCGTACTGGAATATAATAAGTCTGCGAAACATGTCAACTAATAAGCAAATATAATAAGCAAAGGGATAGAGAAGGAGAGACAAGGTCTGCGAAACATGGCAACTACCTCTGAATCTCCAGAAAATTGACTGTGTGAAAGAATCAACACCCACTGTATTCGGGATCATCTGGATCTACACACAAAGTGCAGGGTATAGTATGAGTACAAGAAACTCAGTAAGTAACAATAATAAATAAAGAACTGAAAGTAGTGACGAGCTTCTCAGCTGAGTCCAATTACAATACTTTCCAACATAAAAGGGTAGGTATGCTTTCAAGTTCAACATTTAAAACTCCACAGTAATTTCATATCAACTTCGACTGAAACAGAAGAGAATGTCTTTTAGAAATTTTCCAAATCAGTGATATGTGACAGCTTTAATGCAGCAATAATGAAATCAATGCATCCTCTCAGAGCAACAGTCACTCAGTCCTCCCATTCACTCCAACCTCACAGTCACTCTTTCCTCATAGTCACTCTTTCCTTACAGTTACTCATCTCTCGACACTCACACTCGGCAGTCGCACTCAGTAGGTACCTGCGCTCACTGGGGGTGTGTACAGACTCCGTAGGGGCTCCTTCAGCCCAAGCTCTATATCAAGCCAATCATGGAGTATTACAATGAAACATGCTGCGGCGTGTAGCCCGATCCCATAAATATCCTCACAATTAGGCCATCGGCCTCACTCAGTCATCAACCTCTCCAGTATTTCGGGCTCAAGATGACATGAAAATCAGCCTAAAAATGATAATATGATGTATCAATATATAGAAACAGAGACTGAGATATAATATAAAATGAATGAACATGACTGAGTGTGAAATTACAATTTGAACATATAATTCAACCACAGAATTGACCCCAATGGGTAACAATAATAACAACATATGTTTAAGCATGATTTTTAATATGAGTCTTAACTCAATTTTTCCTAACATGTAGAAAATGTACGGATATCAACAGATAATTCAACTACACAGTCACATGGAATTTGACCAAGTTACAATTCCTACGGTGCATGCCCACACGCCCATCACCTAGCATGTGCGTCACCTCAAAATCAATCACATAACACATAATTCGGGGTTTCATACCCTCGGGACCAAGTTTAGAATTGTTACTTACCTCAAACCGTGTAATTCATTATTCCGCTATGCCCTTGCTACGAGAATTGATCTCCGAAAGCCTCGCATCTAGCCATAATTAATTCAACTCATTAAATACCAATTATTGTAATTAATTCTATAAAGAAATACTAATTTTCTAATAAAAATCTGAAATTCACTCAAACATCTCCCATGAGGCCCACATCTCGGAACCCGACAAAAGTTACAAAATATTAACGCCCATCCAACCATGAGTCCAACCATACAAACTTCACTGAATTCCGACATCAACTCGACCCTCAAATCTTCAATTAAAGTCTTTGAAGATTTCTACCATTTTCAACCCATCTTTATCCATTTGAACTCAATAATCTTTCCATAAACCTTATAGATATGTGTATGTATAAATAATACTCTAACACCCAAGAATCATGCTCTTAATTATCCATCTTTACCCAAACTCGAAATTGAAGACTAGGGGTTAGAACCTAACCTCTTGGGTGAAGATCTTGTGATATTTCCTTGTTGGATTTCAAATCATGAACAAGATCTTAATGAACAAAGCACTTGAGCTTCTTCCTCTCTCTAGAACACTCTCCCTTCTCTCTAGATTTTGGCTAAAAAATGAGCTTCAAGGGCAATAAATCGAAGTTGGGTCGGGTCAAAAAATAGAAAGAATGGAAGCCCCGATGCAATTATGCGATCACATAACATGTATGCGGTCCGTATATCGGCCGCATAACAATCGTAAATCACAATTTGAGAAGTAAATGGGGAAACGAGGTTGTAATACTCAAAACGACCGGCTGGTCATTACAAGTTCCGACTACGATCACAATCCTAGAACTTAAGCTTCCGTTTTAGGGACTGAGTGTCCCAAATCACTCCGAAACCACAACAAAACCTCCCGGCAAGTCACATAAGTAGAAAAAGATACGGGGGAAGCAGTAAATAGGGAATCAGGGCTAATAAACTCAAAACGATCAGCCGGGTCGTTACATCCCCTCCTCTTAAAACAATCATTCGTCCTCAAACGAGCACAGAGACATACCTAAAGTGGTGAAAATATGAGGATAGTGGTTGCACATATCATGCTCGGTCTCTGAAGTCGCCTCCTCGACCGGCTAACCCCTCCACTGAACCTTTACGGAAGCAATGTTCTTTGACCTCAGCTTTCAAACCTGCCTATCTAAAATAGCCACTAGCTCCTCGACATAAGATAAATCCTTGTCCAACTGGACTGAGCTGAAATCCAACACATGGGACGGATCGCCGTGATACTTTCGGAGCATCGAAACATGGAATACTGTATGAACTACTGCTAGATTAGGAGGCAAGGCAAGCTCATAAGCAACCTCCCCAACACGTCACAACACCTCAAATGGGCCGATAAACCTTGGGCTTAACTTGCCCTTCTTTCTGAACCTTATAACACCTTCATGGGTGACACCCAGAGCAGGACCTGCTCTCCAACCATGAATGCAACATCGCGAACCTTCCGATCCGCATAACTTTTCTGTCTAGACTAGGTTGTGTGAAGTCGATCCTGAATCACCTTGACCTTCTCCAGAGCATCTTGAACCAAGTCTGTACCCAATAGCCTAGCCTCGCCCTGCTCAAACCAACCCACTAGAGACTGACACCGCCTACCATACAAAGCCTCATACGGTGCCATATGGATGCTCGACTGATAACTGTTGTTGTAGGAAAACTCTGCAAGTGGCAAAAACTGATTCCACGAACCTCCAAACTACATCACACACGCACGGAGCATATCCTCTAATATCTGAATGGTGCGCTCGGACTGCCCGTCTGTCTGAGGGTGAAATATTGTGCGCAGCTCCACTCGAGTACCCAACTCATGATGTACGACCCTCCAAAACCGTGATGTAAACTATGTACCCTGATTAGAGATGATGGATGCTGGTACGCCATAAAGCCTAATGATCTCGCAGATATAAACTCGAGCCAGCTGCTCGGAAGAATGGGTAGTCATCACAGGAATGAAATGAGCTGACTTAGTTAGCCTATCTACAATTACCCAAACTACATCAAACTTCTGTTGAGTCCGTGGAAGCCCAACAACGAAATCCATAGTGATCCTCCCCCATTTTCACTCCGGAATCTCTAACTTCTAAAGCAACCCACCTGGCCGCTGATGCTCATACTTCACATGCTGGCAATTTAGACACCGAGCTACATACTCCACTATGTCCTTCTTCATTCTCCTTCACCAGTAATACTGTCTCAAGTCCTGATACATCTTCACGGCACCCAGATGAATGGAGTACCTCGAGATGTGAGCCTCATGTAGAATTAACTCATGCAAACCATTTACATTGGGCACACATAGTCTGCCATGCATCCTCAATGCACCATCATCCCCAATGGTGACCTCCTTAGTGTCATCGTGCCGGACTGTGTCCTTAAGGACAAACAGATGGGGGTCATCATACTGACGCTCTCTGATACGATCATAAAGAAAAGACCGAGAGACCACACAAGCCAATACTCGACTCGCCTCAGAAATGTCCAATCTCACAAACTGGCTGGCTAAGGCCTGAACATCCAACGCCATGGGCCTCTCTGTTGCTGGTAGATATGCTAAACTCCCCAAACTCTCCGCCCGACAACTTAAAGCATCGACCACCACATTAGCCTTCCCAGGATGGTACAAAATATGATATCATAATTATTAAGAAGCTCTAACCACCTCCGCTGACGCAAGTTAAGATCCTTCTGTTTGAACAGATGCTGCAAACTCCACGGATCAGTGTAGATATAATAATGGACACCGTACAAATAGTGTCACCAAATCTTCAAGGCATGAACAATAGCTGCTAACTCAAGGTCGTGGATATGATAGTTCTTCTCATGCACCTTCAGCTGTCTGGACGCATAGGCAATCACCCTACTGTCATGTGTCAACACCGCGCCGAGACCAATCCACGACGCATCACAATATACAGTATAAGACCTCGAACCTGTAGGCAATACCAATACTGGGGTTGTAGTCAAAGCTGTCTTGAGCTTCTGAAAGCTCTCCTCGCACTCCTCTATCTACATGAACGAGCACCCTTCTGGGTTAGCCCGGTCATAGGTACTGCGATAGATGATAAACCCTCTACAAAATGACGGTAATACCCCGCCAAACCAAGAAAACTTCGGATCTCCATAGTTGAGGACGGTCTGGGCCAACTCTGCACTGCTTCAATATTCTTCAGATCCACCTGGATCCCATCACTCGATATTACATGACCCAAAAATGCCACTGAGTCTAGCCAAAACTCGCACTTTGAAAATTTTGCATATAACTTCTTTTTTCTCAAGGTTTGAAGCACAGTCCTCAGGTGCTGCTCATGATCCTCCCGATTCCGGGAGTACACCAGAATGTCGTCAATAAACACAATGACGAATGAGTCAAGATAGGGCCAGAACACACTGTGCATCAAGT
The DNA here is from genome assembly GCF_000715075.1 of Nicotiana tabacum. Lineage (NCBI taxonomy): Eukaryota > Viridiplantae > Streptophyta > Magnoliopsida > Solanales > Solanaceae > Nicotiana > Nicotiana tabacum. The sequence goes on along the minus strand of NC_134097.1, from coordinate 10,742,261 downwards.
GTATAAGAGCTGCTGGGGAATTGCTCAATCCAAATGACATCACAAGGAACTCGTAGTGACCATACCGAGTCCTGAAAGCAGTATTCGGGATATCTGGCTCCCGAATCTTTAACTGATGATAGCTTGAACGTAAGTCAATCTTGGAAAACACTCTGGCACCCTGTTACTGATCAAATAGGTCATCAATACGAGGCAATGGATACATGTTTTTCACAGTAACTCTATTCAACTAGCGATAATCAATGCACATACGCATAGAACCATCCTTCTTCTTCACAAACAAGACTGGAGCACCCCAAGGTGACACACTAGGCCGAATGAAGCCCTTATCAAGAAACTCCTATAACTGCTCCTTCAACTCAGGAGAAGCCATACGATATGGAGGAATAGAGATGGGATGGGTGCCCGGCAACAAATCAATGCCAAAATCAATATCTCAGTCGGGCGACATGCCCGAAAGATCAACTGGAAAAACATATGGAAAGTCCCTCACTACTGGGACTGACTCAACTGTAGGGGTATCAATAATGACATCTCTCACATAATCTAGATACACGTCACACCCCTTCTCAACCATTCGTTGAGATTTAAGAAATGAAATAACTCTGCTGGGAGTATACTTTAAGGTACCTCTCCACTCTAATCGTGGTAATCCTGGCATAGCCAGCGTCACGGTCTTAGCGTGACAATCAAGAATAGCATAATAGGGCAACAACCAGTCCATGACCAAAATAATATCAAAGTCTACCATGTTGAGCAATAATAAATTGACTCTAGTCTCCAAACCACTAAGAACAACCAAACACGACCGAAACACACGGTCAACAATAATAGAATCTCCCACAGGTGTAGACACATAAACAGGAGAACTCAAAGAATCACGAGATACGCCCAAATACGGGACAAAATAAGAGGACACATAGGAATAAGTGGAGCATGGATCAAATAAAACTGACACATTTCTATGACAGACCGGAACAATACCTGTAATGATAGAGTCGGAAGAAACTGCCTCTATATGATCAGGAAGAGAATAATATCTCGCCTGGCCTCCCCCTCTAGGGCGACCTCTACCTCCCCGATCTCCACCTCGAGCTGGCTGAGCAGGTTGGGCGGTAGCTGGTGCTGTAATCATAGCCTGAGGACCCGGTGGAGCACGCGGTGCCTGAGAAGTCTGTGGAGGTGCACCCCTCATAAATCTGGGGCAATCCCTCACCATATGGAGAGTGTCTCCACACTCAAAACAAGCTCTCGGAGGGCGTGGCTACTGTGACTGGCTCGGGCCAGGTCTGCTGGACTAACCGTTAAAAACACCCAGTGCAGGAGGCACACTAGATATTGGCGGTGCATAATAAGGCTCATGGGGCCTAGAAGGGGCCGGAATACCACTGGAGGCTGGATGAGCTGAATGAACTAGATGACTCGTATAACCCCTACCATGACAAACTGTAGATGGGGCATGCACACCACTATAAGTGCCAGACTCTCGAGACCTCTTAGCCTCCCTCTCCCCTCTTTCTCGAGCAAGCATACCCTCCAATATCCTAGCAATACTCACAATCTGCTAGTAAGAAATATCCATCTCTAACTCCCGAGCCATGTAAGCTTGATACTGGGGTGGAGTCCCTTGATACACCTGCGAACCCTCTCCCGAACTGTAGCAACCAAGGATGGTGCATGTTGGGCCAAATCGCTGAAACAAACTGCATACTTTGACACAGTGATAGCACCCTAGTGCAACTGCTCAAACTCCACGCGCCATGTGTCCTTGAGACTCTAAGGAACATACTCTCTCAAAAATATATCCGAGAACTGATTCCATGTAAGTGAAGTTGCCTCAGCCGGACTACTCCACTCATAAGCACGCCACCACTGATAGGCTGCTCCTCTAAGCTGGAATGCATTAAAGGAAACCCCACTCGACTCCGCTATACCCATAGTACGGAGAATACGGTGACATTCTTCTAAAAAACCCTGGGCATCCTCTGATGCCAATCCACTAAAGGTAAGAGGGTGGTACTTCTTGTACCTCTCAAGTCTGAGCTGCTCCGCCTCAGAAACTACTGCCCTAATCTCGGGATGAACTGGAGCTACCGACTGTACTATTATGATCTCTAGATCCTGGTTTACCTGAACTAGCTGCTATAGGGTACCAGAGATGGGAGTATGTATTCCTTCCCTGTCCTGAGATGTGGCAGGAGCAAGTGGAAACAATCCATCCTGAGCTAAGGTGCTGAACATGCTCAGAAATTGGTTTAGAGTCTCCTGGAGGGCTGGTGCAGCAACAGGTATCTCAGGTGCCTACCCTCCAGCTGGAGCTACTGGGGGCTCCTCTGTAGCAGCTCGTGCAGATGCTGTGGCTGCAGCGCGTGGATGTACTTGGCCTCTACCCTGGCCATGGCCTCTCACGGCTTTAGTAGGGGACGCTGGTGCCTGGTCATCAGATCTGCCTATACGTGTTCTCACCATCTGTGAGAGAATAGAATACAGAAGTTTAGAATTTTGAAGTCAACAATTTTCGCACGACAAGGAATCAAGGAGCATAAGTTTTCCTAATAGTTCCATAGCCTCCCGAAGATAAGTACAGACATCTCCGTACCGATCTGCGAGACTTTAATAAACCGACTTGTGACTCACGACACCTATGAACCTAGACTATGATACCAACTTGTCACGACCAAAAACTCCCTCCGAAAAATATCGTGATGGCACCTAGTCTCTACGACTAGGTAAGCCTATTGAATTGCAGAATTAACAAAAATGGAAGAAAAACTTAACAACTAACTGCAACAGATAACCAATAGCTGGTTACAATGCTGCTCGACATGTACAATAACCAACACTCTAGAAATACACAGTATTCCCAAAACCCCGAAACATCATAAGTCACAAGCTACAGAAGGAAACTAGTATCTCTATACACCAGAGTCTAATAAAAGAAGTACGAAAGGTAAATGACATACGAGAGAATAGAGGGGGACTCTGAGGTCTGCGGACTTGGAAGATGTACCTTGAAGCCTCCGTACATCAACAACCGCTCTCAGCTAATAGTGGGGCTGATAATAAGCACCCAAATATGCATACAAAACATGTGCAGAAGAGTATCATGAGTACTTCATAACGGTACACAGTAAGTTCCAAGCCTAACCTTAGTAGAGTAGTGATGAGGTCAGGTCCGGGCCCTACTGGAATATAATAATAAGACAACCGATATAATTGTAACAACCCAATCAGTCGTTTTAAGCATTTACACTTCGCTCGGTAGTTTACGGGCGTGAGTAGATACGTATGATATATTTTTATTTGTGTGAATCGTCGGTTTTGGTTTTCAGGTTATTCAGGACTAATTTAGAAGAATGATTCTCAACTAGGGAGCTTTAAATTTGAAAAAGTTGACCAAGTTTGACCTTTTAGCATATGACCTTGGACTGGAATTTTTATGGTTCCGTTAGCTCCGTTGTGTGATTTTGGACTTAGGAGCGCGTCCAGATTGTAATTTGGAGGTCTGTGGTTGAATTTGGCTCGACAACCAAATGATGATATTAGACCAAAAAGACACGCAAAATACTTAATTATTCTCGATTTATGTTACAACAATTCTGATGGGAAGGGGTTAAGTAGTCATAATCTAAAAGATTACTCCTGAGTGTCGTGTGTATTTCCTTTTTCAGGGAAAGGACCATAGAGGAGAGTCAATCCAGTGTTCAAGTTTTCATACTTCAAAGCTCAAACACTCGAGAACTATGCATATGGAAGAAGTACATCACAAAGCATAGCTCAATGGCCAAAGAAAAAACCTTAAAGAAAATTTAAAATTTTGAAGCTGAAAGATTGAATGGGAATTGAGGAACTGAAGAATAAACATGAAATTGAAGGTTCAGTGGAAATTGAAGTTCAACAAAAAACTCCCACCATCTATTAGGTTAAGGCTAGAAATATCAAGACCCCAAAATCCCATCTTTTGGACTGTGATGCACCTAGTCTCTAAGACTAGGTAACCCTAACACATGCTGGGATTTAGCATAAATAAACAACATAGCTATTAATTTAAACTGATAAATGATATAGTAAAGCTGAAACTGATCATTAGTCATACATCCCCAAAACCGGTAGTGCGGAGTCATATGTTCTACTGAGAGTAATCTAAGAGTCTCAAATACAACACTATTTTGGAATGAAAATAAACAACAATAAAGGTCATTTGACCGGGAGTGGACTTTTTGATATCGGGGTTGTATTCCAATTCCGGAAGTTAGAGAAGGTCCATAGTGTTGAATGTGACTTGTGTGCAAAATTTAAGGTCAATCGGACATGATTTGATAGGTTTCGGCATCGGTTGTGGAAGTTTGAAGTTCAAAGTTCATAAATTTCGATTTAAGGTGTGATTCATCGTTTTGATGTTGTTATGTGTGTTTTGGGGTCTCGAGTAGGTCCGTATTGTGTTACGAAACTTGTTGGTATGTTTGGATGGGGTCCCGAGGGACTCGGGCATATTTCAGATTGATTTCCGATCATTTTCTTCAATATTGCTATTGCTGGTTCTGGTGTGACCGCACCTGCGGCTGGTTTGCACTGGTGCGATGGTCGCAGAAGCAACGAAGAGGTCGCAGGAGCGGAAATATTGCTGGGAGCAGGGTTCCGCAAAAACGGAGATTGCTTCGCATCTGCGAAGGCGCAGATGCAGTGAGTTGAGCGCAGAAGCGGTTGGCAGCGCAGCAACGACATTTGGGCGCACACCTGCGAGTGCGCAGATACGGGCATTTTACCACAGGTGCAAAGGCAGCCTATAGTGCTTCTCCACAGAAGCATGATTTTTGGTCGCAAAAGCGACGCCGCAGAAGTGGCTAATGTGTCGCAGGTGCGAAAGTGCTGGGCAAAATGATAGATACAAGGGTTCGCGATTTTGGCTTCTTTTTAACATTTCCAAGCTCGGATTGAGGCAATATTTGAAGAAAATGTCACCATATGAATTAGGGTAAGTGTTATCTAGTCGTCTTTAGTTATATTTCATGAGTCTACCTTCGTTTTGGTAATTGGATTGTGAATTTAAATAGGAAATTGGGGGTTTTGGTCTAAAGTTTCATAATATGAATTTTTGAGTTTTGAACATCGAATTGGAGTCGGATTTGAGTGGAACTAGTATGGTTGGACTCGTAATTGAATGGGTTGTAGGATTTTGTGAGATTTGTTGGGTTCCGAAGCGCGGCTCCGGGTGTGATATTTGGCCGGTTTTGGGATTTGATTAAGGATTCGATCTGTTTCATTTGTAATTGTTTCCTTGGGATTTATTTGATCTATTTGAGTTGGTTTTGGCTAGTTTTGAACCGTTCGGCGGTCGGAACGCATGGGATGGAATTTTGGAGCATCGCTTGGATTGCTCGGTGTTGGAATTGACTTGTTCGAGGTAAGTAACTCTTCCCTTGTTATGACTACTACGCAATCACTTAATCTTCTTGATTCTGAACTCATCAACAAGACATGAGAATCTACTTCACTCCACAACTAAACAACATGAGAGATCCCTTAACATACCTATAACTCGAGACCATACTCCATATCAAGATAGAAATCAAACACCCAATAGTCTTTGCTACCTCTCAAGTAAACTCTTCTCGTCACATTCGAACAATCTAAACACATCTCGCAGTCACATCATACTCACCACGTAGTCATCCAATCACCAATTCCACTAATAGGGACACCAACAAACATATAAGTCCCAAAATCACGTGCTCACTCAATCGAAATCTCCGTGCTCAGGCTACCGTCAAAACCCTGCCTCAAGTCCTCCAGACTAGCCCATCGTCAGCATGCCAAAATCACATCTCGCACCTCAATCATGGAATCACAAACCGTCATTTCACAACTGATACCGAGCGCTCATGTGCGCATACAGATGCATGGAAGGAATTCAAAGGGTTACGCTTCAAGCTGAATCAATGCCCTGAATTCAAAGGATATACTTCCCATATTTCTTTCCCTATCGTGCAACATTGATTCAGCTTGATGCATAACCCTTTGAATTCCTTCCACGCATTTGTATGCGCACATGAGCGCTCGGTATCAACTGTGCAACGACGGCTTGTGATTCCATAGTTGAGGTGCGAGATGTGATTTTGGCATGCTGACGATGGGCCAGTTTGGAGGACTTGAGGTCGGGTTTTGATGGTAGCCTGAGCATGGAGATTTCAATTGAGCTTATTCGTGTTCTGGAATTTTGTGTGAGTTACTCTTCTATGCTACGAGGAGTTGTGATTCATTGCTTTTAGGCACACATGGTGCGGTTCTATTGTGGTCTTATAGCAGAATTTGAGAGAGATGAGTAGTTGGGTATTGCATGATTGATTGCGTATTGGTTATGTTCTTTCAAGTTTTGGGTGGCATTGTGTCATTGGCTTCTCCGTGGTTAAGGTAATGCACTTTGGGCACTTGATGTCGAATTGTGCGTGGTTATTGATTTTGAGCATGGTGGCTCGAGGTGTCTCATATGGGCTAGTGTTTGGATGGGGTCGTGCATTGCGGCAGAGTTATGTTGAGATATGATCCTTTGTGTTAGATTCGTGTGTTATTATTCTACGGTGTGTGATGGGTTCTTAGCATTGCGTTGTGGTGTTACCCGTTGAGCTTGCGGGACGGTTCTCTTTATCGAGTCATTTTCATGATTGAATACATTTGGATTGTTGTTTATTGGTACATGGATTGCACGGTTTGTGTCTTTGAGTAGTATGGGTGTTGCGTGTTAGTAGAGTAGTTGGTATCCGATAAGATGGAGTCGTTGGATCTAGGATGGGTGCTATCGGATTTGATTGCGGTATATTTGGAAGGATAATATCAGAAGTCAGCTTAGGAATTGGCTATAGTTCTTGTTGAAGAAGAGGGAGCTCCACGACTTGTTGATTTGATGAATGATTATGAGTTTCTGTGTGTTCTTTCATTAACGGCGGTGTATGAAGGTTTTAGAATGAGGTTTTGTTAGGTATGAGGTTTATTACCGGGTTTGGGTTGTTCTGAGCAGTTACTATGATCGGAAAATTTGCTATGGGTATTTGAGTTAGGTGGTATATCCTGTGATTGTAGCTTGGGTGATGGTCGCGGTTTGGTACAGTTTGTTCAGACTTATGCAGCGTGTAGGTTGCGAGATTCAGATCTTATAAGAAATTCCGGATGCTGGAAAATTGGATTCTAAGGCTTATGGACTAGGTTGAATTGAAAAATTTCAGTTATGTTGTGTAATCGAACCAAGATGGGATAGGGTGACGTGGGATCACACTCGGGTATGTGCATGGCAAGGTTATACGGCAGTTTGATGGTGTTGAGAACAACTTTGGACACGTTCGAGGACGAACGCATGTTTAAGTGGGGGAGAATGTAATGACCCAACCGGTCGTTTTGATAATTTGCACTTTGCTCAGTAGTTTACGGGCGTGAGTAGCTCCATATGATGTATTTTTATTTGTGTGAATCATAGGTTTTGGTTTTCAGGTTATTCGGGACTGATTTGGAAGAATGATTCTCAACTAGGTAGCTTTAAATTTGAAAGAGTTGACCAAGTTTGACGTTTTAGCATTTGACCTCGAATTGGAATTTTGATGGTTCCGTTAGCTCCGTTGGGTGATTTTGGACTTAGATGTGTCCGGATTGTGATTTGGAGGTTCGTGGTTGAATTTGGCTCGAAATGGCGAAAGTTGATATTTTGGAAAGTTTGACGGGGAGTGGACTTTTTGATATCGAGGTCGGATTCTGATTTTGAAAGTTAGAGCAGGTCCGTAATATTGAATGTGACTTCGGCATCGATTGTGGAAATTTGAAGTTCAAAGTTCATAAATTTTGATTTGAGGTGTGATTCGTCGTTTTGATGTTGTTATGTGTGTTTTGAGGCATTGAGTAGGTCCGTATTGTGTTATGGAACTTGTTGGTATGTTTGGACGGGGTCTTGAGGGTCTCGGGCGTGTTTCAGATTGATTTCGGATCAATTTCTTCAATGTAGCTATTGCTGGTTCTGGTGTGACCGCACCTGCGGCTGGTTTGCACTGGTGCGATGGTCGCAGAAGCGACGAAGGGGTCGCAGGAGCAGAAATATTGCTGGGAGCAGGGTTCCGCATAAGCGGAGATTGCTTCGCATCTGCGAAGGCATAGATGCAGTGTGTTAAGCGCAAAAGCAGTTGGCAGCGCAGACGCGACATTTGGGCGTGCACCTGCGAGTGCGCTAATGCGGGTATTTTACCGTAGGTGCGAAGGTAGGCTCCAGTGCTTCTCCGCAGAAGCGTGAGTTTTGGCCACAAAAGCGATGCCGCAGAAGTGGCTAATGTATCGCAGGTGCGAAAGTGCTGGGCAGAATGATAGATACAAGGGTTCGCGATTTTGGCTTCATTTTGACATTTCCAAGATCGGATTGAGGTGACATTTGAAGCAAATGTCACCATATAAATTGGGGTAAGTGTTCTCTACTCGATTTTGGTTATATTTCATGAATCTACCTTTGTTTTGGTAATTGGATTGTGAATTTAAAGAGAAACTTGGGGGGTTTTGCCTAAAGTTTCATAATAAAAATATTTGAGTTTTGAACATCGAATTGGAGTCGGATTTGAGTGAAACTAGTATGGTTGGACTCGTAATTGAATGGATTGTAGGATTTTGTGAGATTTGTTGGGTTCCGAGGCACAGGTCCGGGTGTGAATTTTGGCCGGTTTTGGGTTTTGATTAAGGATTCGATCTTTTTCATTTGGAATTGTTTCCTTGGGATTTATTTGATGTATTTGAGTTGCGTTTGGCTAGTTTTGAGCCATTCAGAGGTCAGAACGCGCGGGGTGGCATTTTGGAGCATCGCTTGGCTTGCTCGATGTTGGAATTGGGTTGTTCGAGGTAGGTAACTCTTCTAAACTTAGTGATGAGGGTATGAAACCCCAAAATACGTGTTGTGTAATTGGTATTGAGGTGACGCACATGCTAGGTGACGGGTGTGTGGGCGTGCACCAAGTGATTTGGGACTCTGTTGTTTTCATGGCACTGTATAGTAGTCCTATTTGTTAATATCCGTGTTTTCACCATGTGATAAAGTAATTGAGGTGTCAAACATGCTAGATATCATGTTAGACTTTATGCCGATACTGTTGGGACCCATATTGGTTATTTCTTTCTATCATCTCACTGATTTCATTGATATTTCGTACTCAGTCATATTCATGCATTCATATCATATCTCAGTCTTAGTTGTTATTTATTGATACATCATATCATTTTTGTCGGGCTAGTTTCATGACATTGTGAACTCGTGAGTGAGACTGGAGAGATTGATGACCGAGTAAGGCCGAGAGCCGGATTACGAGTGATAGTTATGGGATCGGGCTGCACGCCGCAGTATGCTATAATGATTTAAGCCTGGATCTGACTTATGATAGCGCTTGGGTTGTAGGAGCCCCTCCGGAGTCTGCACACCCTCAGTGAGCGCAGTTGAATATATTGAGGGATGGATCTTCCTTGGACATGGAACTTGTCCGAAACATTTATATACCTGGAGATGGATCTTCTCTATGGGGCCGGATTAGCCTTCCTCGGTACTGAGTGACTGATGGTCAGTGATGTATATATTCCTGGATGGATCTTCACTGGGCCGTATGGGCCATATACAGTACCGAGTGGTTGAGCATGATGAGTGAAAAGTGTGAGACAATGAGATTGAGTAATCTGAGAATGTGGGTACATGATTTATCTCTGAGATAAATGGAATTGGCATGCACACATGACATACAGGCATATAGATGCATGTTTCCTCATGCTGTATAGTATCATGTCATTTATGACTTCTCATACATTTTTACATATGGGCATAGAGAGGCATCTTACACTTGCTATCTGAAAGGAAATATGGAACACCTTATTTATTATAGAAAGAATTTTTGGGAAAAATCACAGTTTTCAAACTTACTCGTATTTTGGCTTTTTCGGTAAAAGATTTGGATTTTCACTCAGATACTTGAAAAGAAATGCCTATTTTTCTGGAACTGAGAATGAACTGAGCCCTTTTTTTCTGAGATACTCGTTGTTTACTTGTACTATGTTGTTATGAACTGTTGTGGAATATTGGTATTGGACTTGACCCTTTATGTTAGCTCGTCACTACCTTCAACCTAAGTTTAGGTTTGTTACTTATTGAGTACATGGGGGATCGGTTGTACTCATACTACACTTCTGCACCTTGCGTGCAGATGTTGGTTGTTGATGTTGTTGTGTTCGATAGGAGCTGGATTGAAGATGTACCAGCGTCCCGGTTGTAGCTGCCTCTTGTTCGTGGTAGCCTTAGATCTATAAAACCATGTTTATGTACTATTCAAACAGACTATGTATTTATTTCATTTCAACTTTGTAAACTTTATTCTTAGAATCTTATGATTTGTACTACCAGTCCTTGGGGAATGTATAAGATTAATATATTTCTTTACTTAATCGCTTTATTAATTTTTATTGAAATTGGTTAGAGGTTAATTGGCTTACCTAGCGGGTTGAGTTAAGTGTCATCATGACTAGTGGATTTAGGGTCGTGACAATAATAAAATGAAGTAAAACAGAGAATTTAACAGAAAGTATTCACAGAGCAATAACAACACAGCACAATGAGATAACAACAAGGGCGCACCCGAGATACTGTCTCGTAGTCCCAAAAGTAAGTAGTCAACAGGGGATCTCCCGAGATACCGTCTCGTAATCCCAAAAGTAAATATGCGAGGAGATCTCCCAATGTACCACCTCATAGTCTCAAAAGTAAATGTGCAGAGAGAACTCCCGAGGTACCGCCTCGTAGTATCAAAAGTAAATATACAGGGAGAACTCCCAAGGTACAGCCTCGTAGTCTCAAAAGTAAATATGCAAGGAGAACTCCCGAGGTACCGCCTCGTAGTCTTAAAAGTAAATATCCAGGGAGAACTCCCGAGGTATCGCTTCGTAGTCTCAAAAGTAAACACACAGCTCAAACCGAAAAGTACAATAGTTAACAACAAGAATTGTACAATTAAGACTAATAAAGATCAAGGAGAAACATGAAATCAACTAGGCATGCTGCACAGAGTTCAAATAAACAGTTAAAGCGCAAGGTTAGGCAAGATACTTACCCCGAACCAAGCTCAATCAATCAGTTGCCCTTTCCTCGATTATCCGACTCCGAATGGCCCAAATCTAGCCAAAAACAATTACATATCATAAATACAACTATAATAGACTAATCTAATTAATGAAATCAAGACTTTAACAAGAATTTCAAAAATCGTCCTAAAAGGTCGACCTAGGCCCACATCTCAGAATTGGGTAAAAGTTACAAAATATGAACACCCATTCACTCACGAGTTCACTCATATCAAAATTATCCAAAGCCGATATTAAAATTCAACTTAAAACTAAAAAACTTACTTGATGAACTTTCCAACCTTTTCCCCAATTTTCTCAACTCAATTACTTAATTAAATGATGAAATCAACTATAGATTAGTGGAATATAACCATAAATGAGTTAGGAATCGTTACCCAATAGCTTTCTCTGAAAAACCCTTGAATTATCGCCTCAATCCGAGCTCTCAAAGTCCAAAAATTGAAAATGGGATAAAACCCTCGAACTTGGCCCTTTTCTGTCCAGCGATTTCACATCTGCGGGCCTATAATCGCACCTGCGACGCCGCACCTGCAATGGAATTTCTGCAGGTGCGGACATAACTTAAGTCCCCTGGGTCTGTATCTGCGAGAGAAGCGCCGCACCTATGGATGCGCTTATGCGACCAAGGAGCCGCACCTGCGACCCTCACCGCTCCTGCGCATCATCCCGCCGCTGAAGCGAGGCCGTTTCTGCGCAAATAGATCCGAACCTGCGAACCCAGCCTGGGCTACCCAAATCCGCATCTGCGCTCCTCCTTCCACACGTGCAAGTCTGCCCCTGCGGTCTCCCCAACGCAAGTGCGAAAACACCAAAAACCCGAAAACTTTAGCAATTTGCAGAAGTCCAAATTCAATCCGTTAAGCATCCGAAACACACCCGAGGCCCCCGGGACCTCAACCAAACATACCAACAAGTTCTAAAACACCATACGAACCTAGTCGAGCCCTCAAATCACATCAAACAATGCTAAAAACACGAATCACCCTTCAATTCAAACTTAATGAACTTTTAAACTTCAAACTTCTGCAACCGATGCTGAAACCTATCAAATCACATCCGATTGACCTCAAATTTTGCACACAAGTCATATTCGACATTACGGACCTACTCTAACTTCCGCAATTGGAATCCGACCCTGATATCAAAAAGTCCACTACCGGTCATACTTTCCAAAAATTCAACTTTCACAATTTCAAGCTTTATTCTGCTACAAACCTCCAATTCACAATCCGGACATGCTCCTAAGTCCAAAATCACCCAACAGAGCTAACGGAAGCGACGAAACTCCATTCCAGAGTCGTCTTCACACAGTTCCGACTACAGTCACAATCCTAGAACTTAACCTTTCATTTTAGGGACTAAGTGCCCCAAATCACTCCGAAATCACAACAAAACCTCTCGGCAATTCACATAAGCAGAAAAAGATACGGGGGAAGTAGTAAATAGGGGATCGGGGATAATACACTCAAAATGACCGGTCGGGTCATTACAAATATCATCCTCCAACCACAATAGCCGAAATTTCACAAATCTAATGCCCGCAATACATCTCATGACGTATATAAATCTTGTTCCAACTCTCCCAATACGGCCACGGCGAAAAAGACATTGTAAAAACTCATAACCACCTGCCGAATCGATAATTCATGGAGTCTCTCCTCCTGACAAAAACCATTACCTCATTCTGAACTGAATAACAATATTTTCCCTTTAATGTACCTTGTATAAATCTGATTGCACAAATTTCAGGTTCAATAATCTCGTCTCACCCAGTACAAGTTGCTTAAACAATAAGCCACTTTAAACACTTACTTAGATCTCATATGACGCCATCAATGCGCCGACAAGCTACAACTCGAATATGACTCATAAGGAGGAACAAACTCTGAAAAATAATTACCCAGCCCGCATAACGAATAAAATGGTCGAACATATGTTATGAACCCTTCTCAGAGGATGAGAAAAACAATATGCAGGAATAGATATAGGGAACCGTACTCAACATAACATTATTGTGTCATGCTACCCAATCTAGACATGATACCACTGCGGCATGCAGCCCGATCCAAATAACGTACCAGTGGTGGCGTGCCACCCGATCCACTCATAACAATAAATAAGGACATACCTATCAAGCCATAATGCTTCTACCTATGAAATACCGAATATCGGATGCAAGCATGCCAAGTGCAAACATACAACTCTGGGGAGATCGATAACGCAATACGCCACAAAACCCAAGCACCACTAAGCTGCGATAAATGACCTGTATCTCGAGAGCCATCCTGCTCATATGACACCACAAGCTACACTGGACCTCAACACATGTGCGAATAATTAAGCCGTCTCAATCCGGCACAACCCCCCCCTCACAATTCACAACCAAAGGGATAGAGCGCCTTCCATGCATAAACTCTCACATTTATGATAGTACCAAAAATCTCCGTACTTGGTTTAGATCTTTAATAATCAAATGACTAGCATGTCACACTCCTACAATTTCCCCGTGGGGTACGCTCCCATGACCTTCTGCCCAGGTAGCCAAGTCCGCGCATCCGTACCACCAACTGTACAAATTCTATAAAGTAGATCAAGGATTTACAAATCAATACACAATGCTCCTTCCATAGAACACCATTCCTAGGCGACACTAGGATAATGTCAACTTACTCTGAACATCAAATTCTTCCCGGCTCATCTGAGCTCGCGATATTTTTGTCAACACCAAACTGCAACCCTGGTACTCAAATTTGAAATTCCCATGTCGTCTACTGCACCTATCATGCCGCTACACGAGAATACACGAATTCATCATAACCCCTGAACTACCAGTAGAACAACACTTCATTGGCTAGAAACCTTTCACTTAGCTCGTCTTCGAAGAGCCCATGCAACACGCAACTAAATTCCCAAACCGCAGAAAATACAACCTCAAGTCGTGATCTGAACCGCCATGACTCTTCCAGAATCCATTTACATAACAAGGCCATTAGAATCAAATACCTCCTAAATCAATCAAGTTATAGTGGTTTTCAAGCCCGCACGTACAACCACAAACAACATGTATAACTTTACACAACGAAGGAACTGATCATTGCCACAACCATGCCGATTCAACAATTACTAACCAACCCAACTTCTTTCAATTTACTCTGGACATGCCTCAGAAATAATAATAGCTCCATTCAAAGCTTACGAACCCAATCCACACTCATCCCGAGTGACATGAATCGTGAGACCACGTCGTCTCAATGCCCATGAACCATTTCCTACCCTTCTCAAGCGCACAATAGCACCTCAAACTGGTACACCCATTTTGCAAGATCTTCCTTGAATCCGAAGCCTTTTTTATTTTACTCCAATACTGCACCACATACCCGATGATGACATAGAACATTTCAAGTCCCATTTCGTAATCCACTGTGAAAACTCGATCCTTAACCACACAACGAACCCGAAATCCTTAGGCACTGTACTTCAATTCTTGAACCCACTAGGACTGTTGTTGAGAGTCACCCACTCTGACCTGATCTCGAACATAACCAAACTCCCACGCTCTGTTAGTGCATGAAAATCCTCTCGAAGAAGAAACCGGCCAAATTATTTTCCTTGTACATCACATATACAAATCATAAACTCTGAGTCTTCCCAAAACCTGCACTTAAATCAACAAGGCGGAATATAATACACATTTATCAATTTCTCTGCTCGAATTACCCTTGATATTTCCCTTTCTTAGTCACAAATAATCCATTAATGCACCGATAACCAGAAGCTGCATAAGCCGACGACCATGCGACCTAATTGTAGATGGTGGGACTCTCCCACTTAGCTTTAAGCTACCATCACTTAATGTAGAGCCCACAACGATTCCTCCTTCTCAAATACCATGAACTCGCACCGTTAACTCGCCAAATTTCTCGAAGTCTTTTGTTAAGCTCTTCATAAACATTCTGAATCATCAGTCCCAATCACATATTCGACCTCTTACCGGGTAGCAAGTGGTATTCTTCGTAGAAGCGTCATCAACATCACACAACCGCTAACCTGCTCACACGAGATAACCCACCTGTGGAATTTCTCACTGACATCTTCTAACGACGTTGCAGTGGGTACAACCATCACGTAATCAGTAAATTCTCCTGATCCCATGCTCGCCCACCAGCTGTATAAGTTTGTTCCTTCCCCATCGACATCAACTTAAAGTTCAACAATACCTTCCAACTCAAAGCCATGTTGCATTCGACACAAAAATCAAATCTTCACACCCCTATTTATTTCAAGCAAAACTCCCTTCTGCCATATTCAATCTTTCTCCGTACAGTAACCATCATTCCAATTATAATCCGTAGACCTAGTCACTTTCCACCATGCCTCCCAAATTGCTCAAATCTTCCTCAAGGTACGTGGCTATCCTACCATAGAATCCCTATGCTACTCTGACACTCCCACTTCGGTCAAACCATCTCCTTTAAGTAACTTCTCGGCCTCTGTTTCTCATACGTGACCTGCTAGTAATTCATCTGCCGCGAGACACCTCCCGCCATGTCCTTCCTCATACTTCGCCGCCCAAATGTTGCCTCAAATCAAATTCATACCCGTAACACCGGAACTAAGGAATTGCTAACAACTCTAAACCTCCTAGAAGATCATCTTCCTCGAGCCATCAACATCAGAAATACCAATTCGATTCTGAACCGCTGCACACCGCTATTTCTGACAACCGCCCTTCAGGCACCATTACACAACACCCTATCCCGAAGGCAAAATCCAAGAAGACCATAGCACTGGCGAACCGTACTGCGCTCAAACAAGGACGACAACACCGCATCATATTGAAAATTCCACCACGCTCGAAAATATCAAGTCTCGTTACTTTATCAACCAAACCTAAACCTCTATTGTCCAATTGCCTTTCCTCTGCTGGAATTAAATGTTGAACCCCTTAATCATGCATTGAGAAATCCTCTCTTCAAGCCCTTCACTACCTCAACACATAAACGAGAACCTTACCATTATACCCACATTATGCGATAACAATGCATAGAAATCATAGAAATCCGTGCTCAGTCTCAAAACCATAGAAAATACAGATGCTGAGCTGGAACAAAAGAACATCCTTTCGCAAGGCAACGATAATAGCCTGCCCGAACATGCAGGGAAAAACATCATGCACCACATCTTTAGTACCAATACAACTCCTCGACGCCCAATTAATAACAAGCGCTCTGCGTCGCATAAGATTGAGTAGGAAGGAAATAAAGGCACAAGCCTCAATGGAATCAAACCGCACGATAAGGAAATCAAAAAGGGAAGTGCTCCTAACAGCCCTGTAGCCTCTCAAAGATAAGTACATACGTCTCCGTACCGATCCGCAAGACTCTACTAGACTTGTTTATGACTCGTGAGACATAAGTGAACCTAACGCTCTAATACCAAGTTGTCACGACCCAAAATCCACTAAAGGTCATGATGGAGCCTAACACCGCCGTCAGGCAAGCCAACGGTAATTGATCACTTAATTACTCATTTTAGCATTTTGAAATCATAATTTTCATTAATTAAATAGTATGAAATAGAATTACACGAATTTCAATAACAAACAACTCATAGGAACCCTCAAAACCCGGTGTCACAAGTGCATGAGCATCAACTAGGAAATATAATAAAATACAATATTTGTCTGGAATATAAATTAGATAGGTGAATATAAATAACTCTGATGGAGACTCTACAGGCTGCGGATAATAAGATGAAATACAGCTCATGGTAAAGTCCCTGCAATAGCTGCTCCTCAGTGCCCAAAAGACCACCAGACATATATGTACCTGCACAAAAAGCATAGTAAGTATAGTATGAGTATGTAAATCAACGTGTACTCAGTAAGTATGTAGCCTAACCCCACAGAAGTAGTGATGAGGGGTCGACATCGACACTCACTAGTGGTCCAATAAGACATATACAGTAGAAGTAAACAGGTGTGAGTCAGAGTAAATGAGCGAAATAACAAGTATAATACGTAGTACAATCCTCCTCTCAGCAATAACTCAAACTCTCAGCTAGTAGTTACCTCCTCAATCGGAGTATATATATAATAGACCTTACCAGATAGGTCGTCACAGTTCAATAAGAAAAAATCTCACAAATATGTTGGCTTCTTGCCAATTATTACGCACGATTTCATAAGAATATTTTATAGAAATCCTGAGGCGTACGGTCTGATCCATCATAACATTGCCAAACCATAGATACATCTATTTTATTGCCTAGGCAAACGGATCGCTCCCATGAGAGTATGGTACATAATCCGGTCGAGGCCGACCCGATCTGTCATGACCCAATATCACTTGTAGATCGTGATGGCGCCCAACACTACAGCTAGGCAAGCCAACTAATAAAATTAAGCAAACATTGATAAAATTTAAAACCAAGAAATCCCAAACTCTACCAATGTGTGTGCCAAGACCTGGTGTCACAAGTGCATGAGCATCTAGTAGATGATACAAAACCCCAAATACTGTCTGAAATGAAATAGACATAATGTAAATATAAGAAAAGACACTGGTAGCTGTAGAACGGCTCGGAAAGGCAGCTCACCACTATGCCTCAGGATGACGTGGATATGTGATGATAGGTCCTCCACTAGTACCTGTCTCAAATCCTGCACAAAAAGTACAGAAAGTGTAGTATAAGTACGTAAACAACGTGTACTCAGTAAGTATCAAGCCTAATCTCGAAGTGGTAGAGACGAGATGGCCGACTTTGACACTTACTATGAGTCAATGATAATAACTGAAATAAACTAGGATATTTAAATCAGCATGAATTACAAAATTTACAATAATTTGTTTAATCAGCAGAGATAATCAAATTCCTTCAAATATAACAATTCTCAATATATTAATTAAATTCCATCAATTCAGAAAAATTCTAATTTATCAATTTAAATCTTATTTACAGGAGTAACAATTAATTTCATAGCAATCAAGAATAATAATTCCTTAAATTCCAAGGATTTTCCAATTTATCAACTAGCTTCACAAGCTGAAATAAATAATTAAAGTATCGTGTAATTATTATTATTAAGCACGATTTCTGCCGAGGACGTACGACCCGATCCAGAGTGTTGTGTACACTGCCGAGGGACGTGCGGCGCGATCCATAGATGCATCTATCCTGCCAAGGCGTTCGGCCTGCTCCACAAGAAAGGAGAACATTATTATGTACCTCCGGAAGGAGAGTATAATTATTATGAGATAAATTTGGGAGGAAGAATAATTTCTTTTAACAATTAATAATTTAAATAGAGAATCAAGTATATGAAGTTTTCATCCTTTAATATCTTTATCTAACAATTCACAATATATATTCCGGTATTTCAATTAATATTAATTAATCAAAGAATACAATTAACACAAGTAATGCATGCTTTGAGTCCTAAACTACCCGGACTTTAGCATTAATAGTAGCTACGCACGGACTCTCGTCACCTTGTGCGTACGTAGCCCCCACAATTAGCAACAATTATTAAATTTTAATCACCTATGAGGTAATTTCCCCCTCACAAGATTAGACAAGAGACTTACCTTGTCTTGCTTCAATTTAGCCCACTAGAAGGCCTTTTCCACGATTATCCAACCCTGTTCGGCTCGAATCTAGCCAAAATAATTCGATATAATCACTAAATATTATAGGAAATCAACTCTATAAGAAAATACTAAAATTTTAATACAAATCCCGAAATTAATAAAATATTCGTCCGTGGGGCCCGCATCTCGGAATCCGGCGAAAGTTATAAAATCCGACAATCCATTCAATTACGAGTCCAACCATACCAATTTCACTCAAATCCGACTCCGAATCGATACCGAAATCTCAAAATTTCGCTTCTATGAGATTTCTAAATTTCTCCAAATTTCAAATCTCAAAACACTAGTTAAATGGTGAAAACAATGATATATTTGTGTATATAGACCAAATCCGAGTTGGAATCCCTTACCCCAATTGTCTTTCCTTGACAATCTGCCAAAATCGCCTCTGCTCCAGCTCTAATTTGTTAAAAATGGCAAATGGGACGAATGCCCTCTTTTTATAACACTGCCCAACACTTCGGAACTGGGCCTCGAACTGGCCCTCGATCAGGCCTCGACCGTGGCTTCGATCACATGATCGAGCCTGGACCTCGGATCATGGCCTCGATTATGGCATCGAGTCCGGTCCTTCGATCATAGCCTCTATCATGGCATAGAGCTTGAGCCTTAGATTGTGACCCTCGATCTTGGGTCCCGATCCTGTCCCTCGAACCTTGCCTTCGATCATGGCCCTCAAGATGGGCCTTCGATACACAAGCTCGAGCCTGAGCCTCATCAACTGGCTCGATGCCTAGGCTCGATGTCTGGGCTCGATGCCTGGGCTCGATGCTTGGGTTCGATGACTGGGCTCGATGCCTGGGTAGAATGCCCAACAGAAGAGGAAAAATTGCAGCAGCTTTTTAAGTCCAACTTTTGATCCGTTAACCATCCAAAACTCACCCGAGGCCTTCGGGACCTCAACCAAATATACCAACAAGTCCTAAAACATCATACGAACTTAGTCGAACCTCTAAATCACATCAAACAATGCTAAAACCATGAATCATACCCCAATTCAAGCTTAATGAAACTAAGAGTTTTCAAATTCTACATTCGATATCGGAACCTATCAATTCAAGTTCGATTGACCTCAAATTTTGCACAAAAGTCATAAATTACGTAATAGAGCTATGAAAATTTTCAGAACTGGATTCCGACCCCGATATCAAAAAGTCAACTCCCCGGTCAAACTTTCAAACTTTAAATTCCTATTTTAGCCATTTCAAGCCAAATTTCACTACAGACTTCCAAATAAAATTTTGATCACGCTCCTAAGTCCAAAATCACCATACGGAGCTGTTGGAATCATCAAAATTCTATTCCGGGGTAGTTTTCTCAAAATATTGACCAAAGTCAAACTTAGCACTTTAAGGCCAACTTAAGGAACCAAGTGTTCCGGTTTTACCTCAAACACTTCCAAATCTCGAACCAACCATCCCCGCAAGTCATAAATCATTACAAGCACCTACGGAAAGTTTTATTTTAGGGAACGGGGTTCTTAAAGTTAAAATGACCGGTTGGGTCATTACACGATCCATCATAATTTTTGCACTGCCGAGGGTCGAACGGCACGAACCATATACGTATCTATCCTGCCGAGGCAAACGACCTGATCCCATTAGAATAAGAAGCTTTGACGGGTCCTTGACCCCCTACTCACGAATAGACGTGTGATTTATAAATTTTTGGAAAACCTTTCGGTGAGAACGCACAACGCGGGAGAAATTCGTAAGAAAAGTACAATTGTTTTGCCGCTAATCATGCAGCCCGTCGAATCTCTACAATAGCAAGCCTATCACTCTACACATGTCTAGTCTCAAGTCGCAACGTAAAGTAAAGAAATTTAATAGGCAAGTGACAACTCAAATAGTACAGTTATAGCATGGCGGGTACCTATATCTACCCGGACATAACATGAATCTAGCTACGTACGGACTCTCGTCACCTCGTGCATACGTAGCTCCCGCAACAAGTATCACATAACAAATACATCACCTATGGGTAGTTTCCCCATCACAGAGTTAAACAGGAGACTTACTTCGCTCCGAAGTTCCATAACCAGCTCCAAAGCCTCTCTAATACTTCAAACCAATGCCCGTCGATCCAAAACTATTCAAACAATGTGCAAACCAATCAAAACATATTCTAATACCCATAATTAATCAATTTAAACAATTCCCAACTCCGCTCGAAAAATCGATAAAATCAACCCTCTGACCCACATGCCTGGATTCCGAAAATGTTCGAACATAAACTTTACCCATAATACCATGAACTAAAACATATAACTTATTCCAAATTTCATATCCAATTTCGTGGTCAAAATTCAAAAATACCAAATTCTAGGTTTTCTACCAAAATTTCAAATTTCTACTAATTTCCATGTTTAAATCCATGTACAAACCATGCATTTAACTTGTAATAGGTGGCAATCACATACCTTGTGTTGCTTGATGAAAATCTCCCCTTGAAGCTCTCCAAAATCACTCCAACCAAGTGAAAATGAAAGAAAATGGGCCAAATTCCGTTTTTAAAAGAACACACTGCCCAGCGACCTCTCGCACCTATGGCTACTTGACCGCTTCTGCGGCCAAAATACCGCTTCTGCGGAGTCTCACCTGCGACCAAGGATCCGCTTCTGCGGTCCCATAGGTGCGGCACAAACCTCGCACCTGCGCCTCCAGCCTGCCTCACTCCCAACCGCTTCTGCGGTCATGCAGATACGGGAAAACCTTCACATCTGTGGCCACTGCCAGTCCCTTCCCATTTTGCCTCTGCAAGCTATACCTTGCTTATGCGATGTCGCTTCTGCGACTAAGACATCGCAGAAGCGATCACACCAGCTGCTGCCCAATTTCAGCATTTCTTAAGTCCAAAAATTAATCCGTTATCCATCTAGAATCCACCCAAAGCCCTCGGGATCTTAACCAAATATACCAACACGTCCCAAAATGCAATACGAACTTAGTCGAAGCCTTAAACCACGTCAAACAACATCAAAATCATGAATCGCGCCTCGAATCAAACTTATAAATTTCCAAATTTCCACATTCTATATCCTGTGCAGAAACATATCAAATCAATCCGAAATGACTTCAAATTTCGCACACGAGTCACAAATGACATAACAAAGCTATTCCAAGGCTCAGAACCCCAAACACACATCGATAACATACAAATCCACTTCAAACCAAACTTATGAAATTCTTAAACCTTTAAAATGCCAACCTTCTATAATAAGCGCCGAAAGGCTCCCGGGTGATCCGATACTCAACCCGAACATACGCCCAAGTCCAAAATTATTATACGAACCTATTGGAACCTTGAAATCCCAATTCTCTGGTCGTTTACTCAAAAGTCAAATCTTAGCCAATTCTTCCAACTTAAAACTTCCGAAATAAAAATTTGTTTTCCAAATCGATCCTGAACTTCCCGAAATTAAATTCTGACCACACGTACAAGTCATAATACCTGAAATGAAGCTACTCAAGGCCTCAAGCCGCCGAACGACGCGCTAGAACTCAAAACGACCGGTCGGGTTGTTACATACACCGCCAATGTATGTAATTTAAAAATATTTTTTACAAAAAAATATTTTTAATTAAATCTAAACACACACAGATGGGTTTTTAATCTGACATGAAACTTATTTATCAATATTATATTAAAAGCACGAAGACCCTGAGCGAAAAGTCGTTCGCCTTTTTTTACCCTTTTAAAATAGAGTTGACGCTAGACAAAATAGTTATTTAATTATTTTTCTAAAGTTGAGTAATCTAAAATCAACTAAAAATATAATTATTAAATTTTTTTCCTTATTTGAATAATATAAGAACTCCTAATGTTTAGTAATTTAAAATTTATATAAATTATTTCCTTAGCAATAATTGTGCAAAGTAAACTAGGTTAAAAGTCGAACTTTTATACGACTTCTATAGGGCATTATACGACTTCTCAGATCAACTGATATTGTGATTTTTTTTAGCGTGACTATTTTCTTATTACAAAGTCAAATAATATTTTACCATTACTTAGATAACTTTAAAGTTCTTATCAATTATTTTATTGAATGTTTTGTTAGATATGTCGAATATCAAATTATTTGTGGTATAATATTGGTTCAAAATTAATAATTTTAGGCTTTTATTTTTTAAGGAGTTGTAGGACCAACCTTCACTTCCAAATTTCTACAAGACCAAAATTGTCTATTTCTTTATTCTTATTTTGACAAATCTTTGAATAGTTGCAATAAAAGTATGTCACGCAAAATATTTAACTAAATTTAGTTTTTCCAAAACCAAGTTCAAACAAAATGTGATAATTTCGAATTCAGAATTAGATTACTTAAACAACAATAATTTTCTTAAGATATTTCAGAAAATATGATGTTCTTGATAGCTTGTGAAGTTGAGAAGATAAAATTATAGATGTGGAACTTATTGAATATATGGAATGACGATTGAGGACTTCTATATAGGGCTGCTTATTGGGTGGATTGGGCGGTTAATTACTCTTGACGGTTTGGCTTAACGGTTATCGACTTTTTAATGTATTAATCCGCTAGCCATCCGATAAGATATCAGATGTATTGGTATCAGTTTAGCTCTTATCGGACGATTATCGGGCGGTTTATCAGCCTAATTCAATCTATATTGTGTGCATTAATTATTTGTTGACCACCTAGCATACAAATTCAGAATAGAAAATTACACATTGAGTCCAGACATACATGTCTGTTAACGCCTACATAAGAATGCTGTAGCGTGTCATGTGGTGTAGAGTGAAAAAAGCAGAACACATTGTAGTCTACATTACATCCCAAAGCAGACTATGATATGATGTAATTAAGGAAAAAGTAGTTCTAATGGATATGTCACTGTAACTCTTGCTAGCTATAACATGGATTCATACAAGGATATCAAATTTCATTGAGATAACTATGTGATTGCCTGGGTTTAGATGCAAAGGAACAATTTCAGTAGTTTAGCTCATTAAATATAATGGTATCTAAGCTTTTATTAATTTATTCATAGCACAAACGAAGCAAAATTACAATAAACGTGTGGTCCTTCCCTTTGTTTCTTGTTCATTAACAATATATTAATAATTAACATAAAGCCTGTGATGGATCCATATTTACAATTTTAAAAAGCAAAAATATGAGCTTGCTCTTCATACTTGGGCACTAAGATAGAGTGCTGGAAGCCTGGAAGTCGACGAAATAGAGTACTGCGGGTGGCTGCTGGAGTGCTGGTTGAATTTCTACTGAAGCTGGTTGAATTATGGTCGAATAAAGAGAACCATAATTCTGTTGGTGGCTGCTGGTTGAATTTTAGGCGTTAGGGTTCTGATTATTTAGGAATTAGGCGTTAGAACTTAGAGATAAAGTAGTGGAAGAAGTGGAAGGTTTTTGATATTTAATATATATATATATATATATATATATATATATATATATATATATATATATATATATATATATATATATTCTTAACGGGTTAACGGATTATCCGTTAAGAAAATTGAATAATCCGCCCCCAAACCGATAAGCCGTTAATAAAAAAATTTCAATCCGTTCCCCGTCCGTTAAACCGTTAACCCGATACCAATAAGCCATTAAGCTTCGATTTCGGTTCGGTTTTCGGTTTCGGTTCGGTTTTGAACACCCCTACTTCTATATGGCAGAGTTTCATAATTTATTGAGTTACAAGATCAATATTTATCAATTTCAGAAGCTTAAATTTTTATTTTACGAGTCAACCATAGTTTTTAATATAATATTTATGAAAATTAAAAAATAATTACTCATCAAGATAGGTACACGCGCAACGCGCCTACCGAAAAATTAGTCTAAGTTCAATATGTAACCGGATTTAAACGAGATATGCCCATTGGATTATTTGCAACAATAATATATCAAGTCAACTGCACCATCATCAATGGAAAGATTAATAATTGAAAAATAAGTTGAGGTAAAAAGGAAAATATTTGAAAAATGACTTAATATTTAAATCACAAATTTGTCACTTTAGCTGTCTATTATTTGGAAAAGATTTTACTTACATTTACAGAATTGTTCAAATAATATAAATTACTTTAGTGAAGTCCTCTCTCATAGTTGCATTGACTTAGCATAGCATGCGCTGCGGCAGCTAAAGTTTGACTAAAACAGCCATTAATGGAAAATAAAGAAAATGCGGGCGACACATTTCGCCCTTTTCTACATGATGAAAGTCTAATTTTTTTACTTTCTATTTGATGTTCCGTATTTATATTGAAACCCTCACTAATTTGAATTTTGCATTATGTAAGCTCATTAAAGGGAAAATGCTTTCTACTAAAAACAATTTCACATCTAAAACTCGAACCTCAAATTCTAGTTAAGGTGGAAAGATATTATCCATTACAACACAAATATTGATGGTACAAGCATCGCACGTGAAAGTTTAATCGACATTGTTTGCCCTTAAAAACAGATAACAAATGAATTTATACGTGGTTTTAAGGATATATGGATTAATTCAATACAAGTGATTAATGACGTTAGATTAAGCAAATAAAAGACGTAATAAATAGCCAAACCAAAGATAAAAATGATCCCGGGCTCGGTTAATGGCTCAATGAGAAACCTGTCTCCGATTCCGAGCTTGCACTTATGAAGAACTCAAGAACAAAAATAAGAACTTTGAACAACAAAGAGAATTGAAGTAAATTGCTTTGGTATGCATGTTATAATGTGTCTGATGAATAATAAGCCCCCCTTTATTTAGTAGGGGAGTTTTACCCTAAGTATAATCTTAAAAAAGGTAAAAATCTTCTATTTCGCTAATCACTGATTTTCTGCCGATACGGGCTAAGATTCACACCGTGATATCCGGTTGGGCAGGACCATCACGGCCCATTGTGTGCAGTTGTCTGTTAATGCTCTCCGAGGTCTTGAGGCTTGAACCGGTCCCGGGGGACGTGGTCCCGATGCCCCGGAGGGCAGATGTTTTGCTCGAACCCCAATACGAGAGGGTCCTCGCTTTTACCTATATACAGATAGTCCCTTCATTTCTCAGAGAGTAGGCTTGCCGAAATGATGAGAAACGACAGATAACTCTGGTTCCTTCCTCCGTACGTAGTGACGATGGAGCCAAAACGTCCCGTCAGTCGCATCGTTCTAACTTCGGACACGTGTCGCTTATCGGAAGTTGCCCCCGAATGTGAAGCGTCAGCTGTTTTCCTATAAAAACTTCCTCCCTTTATTCTTTTGCTACTTTCGACTAAATCACCAGCTTCTAGCTTTCCGACCATCATCAAACCTTCTTCAAACCTTCATATCTTCATCCTTGTTCTTTGATTTCCATAGTAATCTTAGGTTTTTGCCAAGATTTTCTTCAAATATTCGTACTCTGTTCTTCATATTCAAAACTCCTTTTTCCAAAACTTTGCATTCTTTCCTCAAATTTTCAAACACTTCCCCAGATGACAATGGCCAAAACATCAAAAATCATTCTTCAACAAGTTGCCTCTTCATCTTCTCAACCGGCCACTGGTACTGAAGTGGTTTCCCCTGAAGTGGTCTCCCTCGAAACGGCTTTCCCCATTATGGTTGCTAACGAATTGGCCGCCGAGCCTCCCTTAACAACGTTCATTCCCGGGGGCTGCTCAATTGCAGATGACTTTAAAGTCGAGAAGCCTTCACGCAAACAGGACCGGGGTGAAGGAGTCTCGAGGTACATATGTTCTGTGACTGAAGATTTTCTTCCCATTGTTCGTAAGGACTGCAATTGGAAAGGCAAGAAAGTAGTAGTCCCCGGGCCTGAGGACACCGTTACTACCCATGTGGAGGGGTGCTTAAGTGATTACAATTATTCCTTCACACTGGGCCCCGATGGACCCGATCATTCTGGAATTTTGCAAAAGGTACGAGGTGTGCCTCGGGAAAATACATCCATCATTGTGGAGGATTGTGACCCTCCTTCGCTACTTCGTGAACAAGACCGAGTCTCGTCAGTTCATAGTCGACCATCTGCTCCGATTATACAGTCAAAAAATGTTCCGAGGGGGACTAATCAAGCTTACTCGCCGGGCCAGCAAGGCCTCTGTTTCGAGTATTGACGAAGACTGAGACCGGGGCTGGCAGTGACACTTTGTCCGAGTGAAAATCGAGGATTTGATCCCCCCTGAATACATTCCATTCCCCGAGAAGTGGAATGCGTCTCGTAAGTGCAATCTCTCTTTAAACATAAAAAAACATTCTTCAATTTCTATCTTTTTATTCATGCTTATGGTTGTACAGTTGTCGCCCGGGTTCCGAATGCGGTTTCCCGGTTAAAGGAATGGATCGAGGGCATCTGTACTCATATGTCATACTTCGAGCGCACATGGCATGGACTTTCGAAGGGTCGATGGGAGGCCCGTTCTCATTGTAAGGCCTCTTTTTGAGTAGCCAATACTATGTTTCTTCCTTTTATTATACTAACAACTCTGTCGAATACCAACGAACTTAGGCCTTCGGAAAGGGATGGGGATGTGCCCCCGTCCGTCGATACCTTTGTTGCTGTCACGGAGGAAAAAAAGAAAAGGAAGAGAAACCAAATAAATGGGTGCTCCGCAAGACCAAGAGGGGCTCCGGTTCCTGGGTGCCGGACTCCGACTCCCTCCTCCGGCTTAGGGTCGAGTCGGAGGATGAATCTATTTTTGTTGTCCACGGGACGACCCAACCTGGGGACTCGGATGCATCCGAGGGGGAGACTCGTGAGATCGACCCCCCTCAAACTTAAAAGACTGATGTGGATACTCGGGGTGAAACTTCCCAGGATGTCGGTTCCGCTCCAAAGGAAGCGCCTGGTGTAATTGAGATCTCAAGGACGCCCTCCTACACTGAGTCCATGCTCGAGGAGGCCCAAGCGAGAAGGAAGAAGTCCAACAAGGGAGGCCATGGCGCGGAAGATCCCTTTCACTCCTTTTTCGATGGTGTGGACTCGTCTGCTTTGGAAGACTTCTCCGGGCTGGGCGAACTAGAAGTTCCGAAGAAGGACACTTCCTCGGAAGCTAGCCGGCTGAGCTCCAAGAGATCGATTATACTGACCGTTCCGCAGGATGCTCGGGTTTTGTCTGCTCTTATGGGGGTAGCTAGCTACCTTCGATGCCTGGTGACCGAGGAGTACCATGCAAAAATGAATGAGGTGAACGTGCCATGACTTTACAATGAGGCGCAGCAGGCGCTGAACCGCGTAAGGCATTGTTTCCTTCCATCGATCTATTGTTATCTGTGTTTGATGTTTCTCACATTTTTTTCCCTTTTGCAGGCCTCGACAGTTCACCACGAGAGTTTCCTTCAATACTGGGTTGAAGTCAATCAACTTGAGCTCGAGATCAAGGAGCTTGCCCAAAAAAGGGACATGTACAAGCTTCTTAGCGAGCAGCAAGAGAGGGTCACCAAGAACCTCTAGGCCGAGCTGGATGCAGCTAAGAAAAAAGCATCAGCCTTAAGACAGTAGCATACCGACTTGGTGGAAAAGGTAAACGTTTTTGAAGTTAGAAACAAAGGTCCGATCGCAGAGTCTAACCACAATACTTCGCAGGTCCAGCAGAAGATCGACCAGATCGACCATCTTTGCAAGGAGATGGATGAGATCCAAGTGATGGCCGATAGGTGGAAAAAAAAATGGACATGCTAGCCTCGGAGAAGGAGACTGCCCAGGCCAAGCTGTCTTCGGTGGAAATTCAGCTTCGGGTGGCGAAGGAGAAGGCCGATGCACGGGCAAAACAAAATGAGGACCTCCAAGTACAACTTGGTTCGGCCATCGCTGAATGGGATGCCCTTGGCAAGGAGATCGAAATAACAATGTCCATGTTGGAAGTAACCTCGGATGATACTGACGAGATGGTGGCCCAATACAAGGCTTATGTTGAAGCAGTCAAGGCCCGCCTGAAGACTACTGCTGAGTACGTGAAGCGGCTTTCCTGAAGGGAGACCCTAGAAAAGATCCATGCCCGAGGCTTCGAACTATCTTCCGAGATCGAGGAGGCAAAAAGATGTGAGGTCAAGGCCAAGAAGCTAGATGAACCCCGAGGTGAAGAGGGCTCTGAGGGCTCTAAAGAATTCGAAGGCCCCGACAGTTCTGGTGACGAGTCAGGTTCCGGTGAAGATTGGGCGTAGAAGCCTTAGGATGGTTTTTTGTTTTTGTATCCTGTACATATATTTTATTGAGGCCGTTTTTGTTGGGCCTTTGTAAAGATAATCTGGAATATATAAAAAATTTCCCTTTTGTAAATTTTCAAGTCTATTATCTTAGCATCCTTTTACAATTTCAAATATTTCTAATGCCTTAGCACAGAATCAAACGTAGTAATAAGTCATTTTTCGGAGGTCCGAACAAAACCTTTCCTCGTTGTAATTTTGCTTGAAACTTGTGAAAACTCAGAGTGACTGGAAATTTCCCCAAGATGCTTGATTAAATGTTTTTAGACTTTGCCTTTGCCGAGGGTAACCTTTGAACATGATTAAAATTTTGTTTAAGGCCTTATGATTTGATTACGGGCTTCGGATGTCTCCGAACAAGTATTAGGGTGGTTGTAGTCTTTTAGATTTAGGAACTACCTAATAGGTTTTATGCCTCCGGGTTTCAATAACCCGAGCCGCCCGAACTTATTTCGGATGACAGTCCCCGAGTGGGGGTAGCCATTTAGGCTCGACAGTCCCCGGGTAGGAATAACCCTTAGGCTCGATACTTCTAAGAAGCAAAAATGCATATTAGCAAGGCAGGAATTTTTTGTGTGTAATGTACAAGATTTTTAGCGTGTGAAAGCTCGTATTATGGCCAAAGTGGCCTACTCGTTCACGGTTCACTTGACCGTTTGGTTCTTACAACAAATCCTAACCACCGAGCCTAGACTGTTCAAGCATAAAGTATCCTTCCTTCCTAAAAATCTTAACCCGAGGGTGATGGCCCCCAGTATTCAAGGTCGATCTCGAGAGGGCTCAGATACTGTTGATGTGACCATTGACTCTAATTTAAAATCGGTCTTCGATTATAAGTTAGCACGAGTTACTGTTGCCTCATTTAAATCCCTTGACGGAAAACCATTTGGGACAAAACAGGTTCAAGGGAAAAAGAGTGCAACGCATGCTTTCAGACCTAACATCCGCAATCTCCTTTGGTTGTTGCCTGCAAGTGTTAGTCTGATTCGTAATATTTTTTAAAAAAGTGAATGAGATCGTACCTTAGCAGTAGTACCGTTTTAAGTATGTTACATTCTAGTTGTTTGGTAGTTGTGCACCATTTCCTGCTTCGAGTTTGTATGAACCTTTACCGGTAATCCCGATGAATCGATATAGTCCTTCCTAATTTGGGCCCAGCTTCCCTTCGTTCGGGTTCCGGGTGTTCAGTGTTACTTTTCTTAACACCAAGTCCCTGATATTTAAGTGTCAGAGGTTGGCTCTTCGGTCATTATATCTTTCTATCCGTTGTTTCTGGGCGGCCAATGTACTAGGGCGGCCAATGTACTAGGGCGGCCTCACACCTCTCATCCAATAGTTCCAGGCTCGTGCTCATGGCCACACCGTGTGATTCTTCGATCGCATATCGGAACCTGAGGCTCGGATCTTCCATCTCAACTGGTACTAGTGCTTCGGCACCGTAGACCAACGAAAATGGAGTGTCCCCGGTACTAGATTTTAAGGTCGTACGGTATGCCCACAAGACTTCGGGCAAAATTTCCTTCCATTTCCCTTTGGAATCGGTCAACCTTTTCTTAAGGTTTTGAAGTATGGTCTTGTTCGTAGACTCCGCATGTCCGTTCCCACTAGGGTGATCGGGTGTTGACAAGATCTTTTTGATCTTATGGTCCTGGAAAAAATTATGTACCTTGATGCCGATGAACTTCTTCCCGTTATCACACACTATCTCGGCTGGTATACCGAACCAACATATTATGTGGTTCCCAATGAAGTCGATGACTTCTTTTTCCCGGACCTTCTCGAACGCTTGAGCTTCGATCCACTTAGAGAAATAGTCAGTCATAAATAGTATAAATTGTGCCTTACTAGGTGCCCATGGAAGGGGACCAACAATCTCAATTCCCCATTACATGAACGGCCAAGGCGACAGGACCGAGTGTAGTAACTCCTCGGGTTGATGGATCATTGGTGCATGCCTCTGACAACCATCGCATCTCCATATAAAGTTTTTCGCACCTTTCTCCATGTAGATCCAATAATAGCAAGCTCTAATTATCTTACGAACCAAAGATTCTTCCCCTGAATGGTTTCCGTAGGTGCCTTCGTGAACTTCCCTCAAACCATATTCGGTGTCTCCTGGCCCCAAGCATATGGCGAGTGGGCCATCGAACGTTCTTCTGAACAGAGTACCTTCGGATAGGCTAAATCTAGTCACCTTTGTGCGCAGAGCTCTCGATTCTTTAGGATTATGAGCTGTACGCCTGTTCCTGAGCCGAATTCATCGTCATCATCCGATAACCCCAAGTTAGCCAGAGCATCAACTTCGCTATTTTGATCCTGAGGTATGTGTTGTAGGGTTCATTCCTGGTTTCGGCCTCACCTAGAGTCTGGCTAACATAATAGATAGAAAATTGCGTACCTTCCTCTTCCCGAACTAAGACTCCACTTACTATTATCTCGGATACCGTTAAGTACAGGTACAACTGCTCGTCTGCCTTTGGAGTATGAATCAAGGGTGGACTCAAAAGGTACCTTTTGAGTTCTTCCAAAGCTTGCTAGCACTCCGGGGTCCACGAGAAGTTATTCTTCTTCTTCAATAACGAGAAGAACCGATGGCTCTTATCGGAGGACCTTGAAATGAATCGACCCAAGGCGTCTATGCGCCCGGTTAGTCTTTGATTTTTTCGGGGTTGATCTCGATCCCTCAGTTGGACAACATGAATCCAAGGAACTTCCCCGACCTAACCCCGAATGCGTTGAAGGTTTCTCCGGGTTCAGCTTC
The DNA here is from genome assembly GCF_000715075.1 of Nicotiana tabacum. Lineage (NCBI taxonomy): Eukaryota > Viridiplantae > Streptophyta > Magnoliopsida > Solanales > Solanaceae > Nicotiana > Nicotiana tabacum. The sequence goes on along the minus strand of NC_134097.1, from coordinate 10,710,538 downwards.
ATATTGTATGTCTTCAATATGTTGAAGGTTTCCTATAAATGTTCCAAATGGCCCTCTACTCGCAGGGACTTAACTAGCATGTCGTCAATGTAAACCTTCAATGATTTTCCTATTTGTTCTCTGAACATCCATCTTACTAGGCATTGATAAGTGGCACCAGTGATTTGTAGTCCGAACGACATCATGTTATAACAATAGGTGCCGAATTTAGTGATGAAGGAAGTTTTTTTTATCGCCCAGATCCATCTAGATTTGGTTGTACCCAGAGTAGGCATCGAGAAAGCTGAGTATCTCGTGCCCGACCATTGCATCGATCATGCGATCGATATTAGGCAAAGGAAAAGAATCCTTGGGGCACGCCTTGTTCAAGTCTTTGTAATCTATGCACATTCTTAATTTATTTCCCCTTTTAGGCACTACTACTATGTTAGCTAATCAATCTGGGTACTTAGCATTCCGAATGTAACCTATTCTAAGGAGTTTAAATACCTCGTCTTTGATGAACACATGCTTGACTTCGGACTGAGGCCTCCTTTTCTGTTTAACCGGGTGGAACTTCAGATCCAAGCTTAGTTTATGAGTGGTTACTTCCGGCGGGATCCCTGTCATATCTAGATGGGACCACGCAAAACCATCCATGTTAGCTATAAGTAATTTAATGACTTTTTACCTAAGATCGGGACTCAACCCCGTGCCCAGGTATACCTTCCAATCAGGCAAGTGCTCGATCAATATGACTTGATCTACCTCCTCGACCGTTGATTTGGTGGAATCGGAATCGTCAAGGGCGATGAACGACCTAGGAACTCCGTAATCATCATCCTCTACTGTCTCTTGCTTCTCTGGTTCGGTTGGGTACGGTGTTGGTGATTGCTATTTAGTTTGTTCCTTCCTAATTGACTCTGGGTTTTTTGATGTCGAGAGTGCAGATATCGGGATCACCTCATCGACCGCGAACATTTCTTTTGCGGCCGGATGCTCTCTATAACCTGTCTTGATCCCTTCCGTTGGGAGGAACTTCAATGCATGGTGTAGTGTCGAGGATATTTCCCTCATGTTGTGAATGCATGGCCTTCTAAATAGAGCATTATATCTCATATCCCCTTAGATCACATAGAACTTCATTTTGTGAATGGTTCCGACGATGTTCACCGGCAAGGTTATCTCCCATTTAGTAATTTCATAGGCCATGTTGAATCTGTTTAAGACCTGGACTGTAGGCACTATTTGGTCTTGTAGACCCAGCTTCTCTATGACCCTTAATCTGATGATATTGGCCGAGCTACCCGGATCAATAAACACATGCCTAACTCAGGATTTATTTATGAGTACAGAAATTACCAGTGCATTGTTATGTGGTTTCACGATGCCTTCAGCATCTTCATCATTGAAAGAGATGGTCCCCATCAGCGCTTCATCATTGTCCCCTGGGGGACTTCAACTCCGCCAATGATTATGTTGATTACGTGTTGAGGTTCCTCATGCTCAGTATATTTGTTGGAGTCCCTATTCCTGAAACGATTTTTGGCTCGATCACTCAGAAATTCTCGGAGGTCCCTGTTATTGAATAACCGGGCCACTTCATCTCTTAGCTATCGGCATTCTTAGGTCTTGTGGCCGTGAGTTCCATGATACTTACACATCAGGTTGGGGTCTCTTTGGGTAGGATCGGACTGCAATGGCCGAGGCCACTTGGTATCTTTTATGCGTCCGATGGCGGATACAATGCCGACAACATCAACGCAGAAGTTGTATTCTGATAACCTCGGTGCCTCCCTGCCCCGAGTAGCCTGTCGAAACCGTTTTTTCTTATGAGTCACCGAATATTATGTCCTCGATCGCTTCTTTTTTCATTCCTCGTAGGGTTACGTCCGGATATGATGCCCCTCAGATATCAGCTATACAGTTGATACCAGTCTCTGTTTGGTCTTGGTTCATGATCGATGACTCTTTTAGACATGTCATTAGTTCTGATGGGAAACACGGACTCAGACGGGGCCCCGAGCTGATCATCCTCGACTCTGATTTTCGATTGGTACCTTTTATGGACGTTTGCCCAAGTTACTATCGGGTACTCTATTAAATTGTGTTTCAGCTACTATGAAGCCAATGAGCTTTGGGGGTTGAGTCCTTGAGTGAATGCTTGACGGCCCAATCGTCTGCAACCTTGAGTGAATGGTTGAGTCCTTGAGTGAATGCTTGAACGGACCAATCGTCCAAGCCAATGAGCTTTGGGGCAAGTCCATTCTTTTCATTTGAAACCTCGATACGAATTCCTTAAGCATTTCGTTATCTCTTTGTTTCACTTTAAAGAGGTCCGATTTTCTGGTTTCGACTTTGATGGCTCCATTATGAGCTTTTACAAAGGAATCTGCAAGCATAGCAAACGAATCAATGGAATTAGGGGGAAGGTTGTGATACCATATCATTGCTCCTTCAGACATGATTTCTCCGAACCTTTTCAGCATAACCGACTCGATCTTGTCATCTTCTAAGTCATTTCCCTTGATGCCACACGTGTAGGAGGTCACACGTTCATTTTGTAATGACCCAACCGGTCATTTTGATTTTTAGAACCTCGTTCCCCTAAATAAAACTCCCCGTATATGCTTTTATTAATTTATAACTTGTGGGGATGGTTGGTTCGGAATTTGGAAGTGTTCGGGTTGAAATCAGAACACTTGGTTCCTTAGTTAGCTTTAAAAGGCCAAGTTTGACTTCGGTCAACATTTTTAAAAAATGACCCTGAAATCAGGATATGACTGTTCCAATAGGTTCGCATAATGATTTTGGACTTGGGCGTATGTTCGAATCGGGTTTTGGACAACACAGTAGCGTTTCGACGCTTAATAGGAAAAATCAACTATTTGAAGGTTTAATATTTTTTAAATTTGGTTTGGAGTAGGTTTTGGAGTAATTGAGGTCCGTTTGGAATTTCGAACCTGAGAATAGCTCCGTATGGTGCTTTACAACTTGCACGCAAAATTTGGTGTCATTCCGAGTAGTATAAGTATATTTCGGCACGTTTGGAGTAATTAGGAAGAATATGAAAATTCTAAGTTAAATCAATTTGGTTTAAGGTATGATTCTTAATTTTTATGTTGTTTTACAAGTTCCGAGGGTTCGAGCGAGTCCGTTTTATGGTTTCAAACTTGTTGGTATATTCGGGCGGGGCCCCGAGGGCCTCGGGTGATAACCAGACGAGGCTCGGATCGATTTTGAAGCTTGGAGCAGCAGCTGAAGCTTCCAGCTTCTGCTACAACCGCACCTGCGGTTGGCCAGCTGCAGGTGCGTAAAAAGCACCGCAGAAGCGGACTGGGCGCAAATGCACATGTACAACTGCAGAAGCGCATCGCAGGTGCGATGTACAAGCCGCAGAAGTGGACGTGGCCGACTCAGGGGGAAGCCGCATCTATGATGCATTTTCCGCAGAAGCGGTTTGCGAGCCGCAAATGCGAAAAGGCTGCGTGGCAGAATGTGTTAAAATCGGGGCTCAGCCATTTTTAGCCCATTCTCTCCATTCTTGGGCGATTTTGGAGCTTTTTGAGAGGGGATTCTAACTAGCAACTTGAAGGTAAGTTAATTCTACACACTTTGAGTTAAATACATAGATTATGGGTAGATTATAACCTGTAAATTTAGAAAATCAAGGGTTTAGATGAAAAATCTAGATTTTTATAAAAATAAGATTTTAACCACGAAAATGGTCATGAAATTGGATGGAAATTGTATATTTGAGTTCTTGAGGTTATGGGTAACGTTTCCTCCGAATATTTCCGGAATCTGAGCAAGTGGGCCCGGGGTGAATTTTAGGAATTTTACCATTTTGGTCGGATAAGTTATTTAACAGTCTAATTTCGAATTATTGAGCATGTATTAATTATTTTATATGACATTTGGATAGTTTCGGATTTTTCGGTACCGAATTGGGATTTTTAACGCGACATTGTGATCGGGAACTTGGCTTTGAGACAAGGAAAGTCTCTTGTCTAACCTTGTAAGAGGAAATTTACCCCGTAGGTGATTTAAATTAATAATGTTGCTAATTGTGGGGGCTATATACGCACGAGGTGACGGGAGTCCGTGCGAAGCTACTAATATTGCTAAAGTCCGGATAGTTTAGGACTCAAATTATTAATTACTTGTGATAATTGTATGCTTATTTAATTAAAGCAATAGAACTATGTTGCAAATTGTTAGAGGAAATGGTGAGAGATTGAAATCTCACATACTTGAAATTTTGTTCAGAATATTTAACTGTTGTAGAAATTTGTACATCCTCCTGCGTTAATCTAAAATATGTATGTATATATATATATATATATATATATATTCTAATTCCGGAGGTTCATAAGAAAATGTCCTCCTTTTTAAAGACACCAGGTCATACTCGGATAATTTTTAAAGAAATGAATATATGTTTAAATCATTAGTTGGCTTGCCTAGCTAGGATGTTGGGCGCCATCATGAACTATAGGTGAATTTGGGCCGTGTCACATTTGGATCCGTGGCCCCGTTATACTTTGAAATTTCGGGCATACGTAACTTCTATTGGATTGGTTTCGGAGCTGCGCACGGAGGGAAAGGAGTTTGGACAAATTTCTTGGAATCCAAGCCTTTCAATATCGGGGGTGCTCCTAGGATTTGATCAACCTTGTAGTTATAGGTCTCCACTTTTTTGTCGTTGGTTTCAATTTTCTTTTCTCCCGATTTCACCCGCTTTGTTAGTTTCTTAAGCATCTTTATTATTTCGGGGTTGGTCCAGGGTTCAACTTCACCTGGCCTTTCTATGGCTGGTTCATTTCTGTGGGTGTTTTCCCAGAATGGTTCGAGCTCAACACTGCTGGGGGAGCAACTTTGGTTCTGCAAGTGGGCTATCGCCGCATGTAACATTTCAAAGATCACCCGTAAATTGATCTCATCGCCTTCGCCATCGTGTGTACCCCGGGCTATCGATCGGGCTCCCCCGTGAATGCTGTTTTCGAGGTCAATGGGCATGTTTGAGTCGATGACCACATGTGAGCTGACATCGGTTGGGTCCGCAACTTGAACTCTGTTGGGGTCAACAGGGGGCACCTCGTTGCTAGGTACTACATTGTTGTTCTCGCCATGGTGGCCAGACTCAACATCAACGTTCAAGTGAGCAGATTGAGAGTTTGACATTTTTAATTTGACCTGAAATTAAAATCTCAAAGAACAAGCGTAAACCAGAGTACGTTATGGAAATTTGTATAAAATTACCACTATTATCCTTAGTTTCACTATGGGTGCCAAACTGTTTACCCTTAAAACGGATAGCAATTGAATTTATATGTGGTTTTAAGGATATGTGGATTAAATCAATACAAGTGATTAATGACGTTATATTAAGCAAATGAAAGATGTAATAAATAGCCAAACCAATGATAAGAATAATCTCGGGCTCGGTTAATGGCTCAATGAGAAACCTGCCTCCGATTCTGAGATTGCACTTCTGAAGAACTCAAGAACAAAAATAAGAACTTTGAACAACAAAGAGAATTAAAGTAAATTGCTTTGGTATGCATGTTACAATGTGTCTAATAATAATAAGCCTCCCCTTTATATAGTAGGGGAGTTTTACCCTGAGTACAATCTTAAGAAAGGTAAAAATATTTCATTTTACTAATCACTGATTTTCTGCCGATATGGGCCGAGATTCACGTCATGATATCCGGTTGGGCACGGACATCACGGCCCTTTGTGTGCGGTTGTCAGGTAATGCTCTCCGAGGTCTTAAGGCTCGAACCGGTCCCAGTGGACATGTTCCCGATGCCCCCGAGGGCAAGTGTTTTGCTCGAGCTCCGATACGAGAGGCTCCTCGCTATGACTCTGATTCCTTACGGTCACGTCCCTACTCCGTTTGCCTCACCGGAAACCCGAGATGCTCAGTGGGTTCGGTTTTACCCGTATACAGACACATAAGTAGAATAATTTTGATCATGTTAAAGCAATATATACATACATATAAGAGGAAAGAAACAATGTATACACAAGTTTACTTTTGTACACTGAAAATAAATTTTACACTATCATATCATTTACTCCCTCTTTTCACTTTTACTTGTTCACTATACTAAAAATATATTTTTACTTTTACTTGTTCACTATACTAAAAATATATTTTTACTTTTACTTGTTCACTATACTAAATCAAGAGAAAAATAATCTTTTTTATGTTTTACACTTTACATTAACTACTCATTCCCCAAATCATTTTCCAAGACTTTTGGAAATGCTATCATAATTATGGGTAAAATTATAAAATATATATTTCATTTATTATTCCCTAAGGGGCGTAAAAAATCTAAAGTAGATAACTAAAAGTGATCGAAGGGAGTAATACCTAATTAGAGTTAACAATCTTTAATAAATGGAAATCAAACCTAACAACCTAAAAATTATTTAAGTAAACCACTAACTAGTAAAATAGGTTAATATTCACATAAAATGTACATTTTTAAAGAGTAGACTATTTTGTCACATAGGCATGGGACACCAATTAATGATGCTGCAAACAATACTCTTTTGCCAACTTGCTCTCTTTTATATTCTCGTATGACATTGTCAACTATACCTTGATGTATATTCCTTCTAAATTTTGATTATCTTTTCAAAAAATTATTACGTGTTGCTTTAAACAAATTTCTTATACTATCACGTCACCCAAAACAGATTTATAGGGAAACTTTCTTAAAATGTAAAATTTGTAATCTTGAAAATAAAACATATCACCTACTATTACAGGTAAGAATAACCTAAAAGTTATTATAATAACAATGTATATAACTTAAAACTTCAAATACATTATTAGGAGAAGACGTGTTGCTAGCCTTTTTGTTTTTTATGGCTAAAAGCATATTGCTAGGTTTTTAAAAAATAAAATAAAAACTCTTCTATTTAAAATTTGGAAATTTGCAACTAGTTTTGATTTCAATGACTCATAACATATCATACAAAGAAATACCAAGTTTTTTAAAAAATAAATAAGGTCAAATTTTGTTAAAGAGGCAAAATCATATAGTTTACCTCAAAATGCTAGAATTTCGTGCATCCAGTATTTAAGCAACGTAATACTCAAAATTTTAAAAATTATTGTAATTATAATTTTGTCCAAGATGAGATGTATTTTCATTTTCAATTGTTAAAAAGCCGATCAACTTTTCACGTTATAGTTTCTATCTTTTATAATAGAGACAATCAGACAAATGTTAAAAGAATATATCACTGCAGTTTCGAAATAATTGACGTGTTTTTCTTTTCTTTCTTAAATTTTTGGACATGACAAGATCATTGACCTGAAGAGTAAGTCGTCGAACATTCGCAAAAATAAAAATAAAAGTAAAGAAAAGAAAAGGAAAGAAGAGAGTAATAAGTCAAACAAATTGTTCTAATATTCTTCAGTCGGGAACTCGAGAGAAATTTACTAGAAAAAGCTTAGAGCCTTTGTGAAAATAGCTCACGGTCCCGATTCATAAACCCTAATCACTTGACATCTTGTGCTCACATTACAGCTCATAACCGCATGGTCGACTCACGTGCCAATAGAACAATCCTCACACAGAACGCAAGAAGATAAGAGTACGTATAATGGTTAATGTCGTCAGGATTCACCTTTTAAAATCGATATGGGTGATTTAATTACGTGTATGGTTGTGCAAGTGTTCTATCATAATTTCAGTCAACAATAAGAGTGGAGTCAATGAATGGCACATAAGCAACGATCACCACGAAATGTACGGTCTAACAGAAGCAGCAATGAAGTTTAAAGTAGTGACCAGCACAACAAGATTAGCTACACAGAGCTGAGCAAATAGTTCAACACGGAGGAAAATAATTAATAGTATGCTAAGGAAAACAACAATCAAAGACAAGTGTACAGAAAAGGGGAAATGACAACAAGAGCACTCCCGAGGTACCGCCTCGTAGTCTCAAATCGTAAATGAATCACAACTTTTCTTTTATCCCACCTTATCACACCGCATGACTTCTAGTAGTTCCCTCACGATCCACATGTTTCAAGTACACCTTATCTCACCGCATACGTATCAATAACAACAACACGACAGAAACCTCGTGCAATACAATAACAACCGCACGGTAGAAACTTCGTGCAACGCAATAACAACCGCACGGCAAAAACCTCGTGCAACACAATAACAACCACGTATAGCCCTCGGCTCAACAAAACTAAATACAACAGTAACATCAATAATAACACGAGAATATGGAAAGTAAATTAACACAAGAACTTAAGAACACAAAGAAATGGAAGAACGAACTCACAGAAAAAGACACAACAGGGAAAATAATAGTCTCAATAAGAATAGTTCAACAAGGGAGAGGTAATGTATAACAATGATTCCACAAAAGTGTAATTCGACGACAAGAGAGATAGCATGAATCAATGACCCCAAACAAGAAGAGTTAAGGAGGACCCAACCGTTTCTATGATATGAGTGGTCGCCAGAGTGTAGAGGCTTCTCTAGATGTTGTCACAAGTATATTGACTATCCAATCTCATAATGTATATGCTCTTATTGATCCCGGTTCCACCTTGTCCTATGTTACCCATTTTGTTGCTATGGAATTTGGGTTAGAACCGGACCAGCTTCCTAAGCCGTTTTCTACTCCGATTGGCGAGTCTATTATGGCCGCACGGGTTTATAGGGGTTGTGTTGTCACGGTGCGTGGTCGGGACACCGTAGCTGATCTCATTGAATTGGGGATAGTTGAGTTTTATGTAATTATGGGAATGGATTGGCTTTATTCATGTTTTGCTAAGCTCGACTGCCAAACTAGAACTGTGAGGTTTGAATTTCCTAATGAGCTAGTTGTTGAGTGGAAGGGGGCTAATGTGGTGCTGAAGGGTAGGTTTATTTCTTACCTTAAGGCTACGAAAATGATTAACAAGGGGTGTATCTATCACTTGGTCCGAGTTACGGACACCACTGCTGAGGCACCTACACTCGAATTTGTGCCAGTTGTGAATGAATTTCCAGAGGTCTTTCCTTATGAACTCCCTGGGATTCTGCCAGATAGGGAGATTGATTTTGGGATTGATGTGATGCCAGGCACGCAACCTATATCTATTCCGCCCTACAGGATGGCACCAGCAGATTTGAAGGAACTAAAGGAGCAATTGAATGATTTGTTAGAAAATGGTTTCATCCCATTGAGTGTGTCACTATGGAGCCGCACCGGTTCTCTTTATGAGGAAGAAATATGGATCACTGAGGATGTGCATTGACTACCAACAGCTCAACAAAGTCACAATTAAAAATAAGTACCCGTTACCAAGAATAGATGATTTGTTTGATCAGTTATAGGGTGCTAGATACTTCTCCAAAATTGATTTACGATCCGGGTATCACCAATTGCAGATCAGGGAGTAGAATATTCCGAAAACAATTTTCAGAACCCGGTATGGGCACTTTGAATTTATGGTAATGTCTTTTGGGCTAACAAATGCCCCATCGGCTTTCATGGATCTTATGAATCGGGTTTTCAAGACTTTCCTCGACTCCTTTGTGATAGTGTTCATTGACGATGTTTTTGTGTATCCACGAGGTCGAGAGGACCATGCCGATCATCTCAGGGTAGTTTTGCAGACTCTTCATCAGCACCAATTGTATGCGAAATTTTCAATGCGTGAATTTTGGCTCGAATCCGTCACATTCTTGGGTCATGTTGTCTATAGAGAAGGAATTAAGGTTGATCCTCAAAAGATTTCAGCAATAAAGAATTGGCCTAGACCTACAACACCAACCGATATTCGCAGTTTCTTGGTCTTAGCAGGGTATTACAAGAAGTTTGTGGAGGGGTTCTCTACTCTTGCCTCTCCGTTGACTAAATTGACTCAGAAAGCAGTTAAGTTCCAATGGTCCGATGCTTGTGAAAGGAGCTTCCAGGAGTTGAAACCGAGATTGACTACAACGTTGGTGTTGACCCTGCCAGAGGGAACAAATAAATTTATGGTATATTGTAATGCTTCAAGAATTGGGCTTAGGTGTGTGTTAATGCAACACGGCAAAGTTATAGCATATGCTTCTAGGCAACTCAAAGATCATGAAAAGAATTATCCAGCACATGACTTAGAACTTGCGGTGGTGGTTTTTGCATTGAAGATTTGGCGTTACTATTTGTATGGGGTCCATGTGTATGTATTCACGGACCACAAGAGTCTTCAATATATATTCAAACAAAAGGAGCTGAATCTGAGGCAAAGAATATGGTTTGAGTTATTCAAGGATTACGACATCGATATTCTATATCACCCGGAAAAAGCCAATGTTGTGGCGGATGCTCTTGGCCGGAAATCTATGGGTAGTTTAGCACACTTAGAGTCATATCAAAGGCCATTGGCCAAGGAAGTCCATCGATTGGCTAGTTTGGGAGTTCATCTTACGGACTCTAGTAAAGGAGGGGTAATTGTGCAAAATAGGGCCGAATCATTGCTTGTTGTGGAAGTCAAAGAGAAGCAATACAACGACCCATTTTGGTGTAGCTGAATAAGGTGATTCATCAACATAAGTCTATGGCTTTTACTCTTGGCATGGATGATGGTACACTAAGGTACCAAGGGCAGCTATTTGTTCCGAACGTATATGGCCTCCGGGAAAGAAGCATGACCGAGGCTCACGCTTCTAGGTATTCCATGCATCCAGGTTCTAAAAGATGTATCACGATCTCAAGGAAGTCTATTGGTGGAATGACATGAAAACAAATGTGGCAGACTTTGTGGCAAGGTGTCAGAACTATCAGCAAGTGAAGGCCGAACATCAACGGCCTGGTGGGTTGGCACAAAACATAGAAATTCCAATATGGAAGTGGGAGATGATTAATATGGATTTTGTGGTAGGATTATCATGCACTCCACACAAGTTTGACTCAATTAGGGTGATTGTGGATCGGCTCACGAAATCAGCTCATTTCTTGCATGTTAAATCTACCGACATAGCGGAACAGTATACCAGTTGTATATCATAGAAATAGTGAGGCTACATGGTACTCCAGTTTCTATCATTTCCGATCGAGGGGCTCAGTTCACGGCAAATGTTTGGAAGAAATTTCAGCATGGTTTGGGTACTCAGGTGAATCTTAGTACAACCTTCCATCCACAGACCGATGGGCAAGAAGAGCTGACTATTCAAATGCTTGAGGACATGTTGCGTGCTTGCATTCTTGATTTCAGGGGAAGCTGGGATGATCATTTTCCACTCATAGAGTTTGCTTATAACAACTTTCATGCGAGTATTCTGATGACACCATTTGAGGCATTATATGGTAGGAGATGTAGATCTCCCATTGGGGAAGCTGAGTTGATGGGGCCAAACCTCGTCCATCATGATACGGAGAAGGCTAAGATCATAAAAGAGTGGTTGAAAACTGCCCAGAGTCGTCAAAAATCCTATTCGGATGTCCATCGCAGAGACTTAGAGTTCAAAGAAGATGATTGGGTATTCTTGAAGGTTTCCCCCATGAAGGGTATTATGCGGTTTGGGAAAAAAGGGAAATTGAGTCCGAGGTATGTTGGGCCGTACAAAATCATTTAGAGAATTGACCAGGTGGCGTACAAGCTTGAGCTACCACCCAAAATGTCATTAGTCCACCTGGTATTCCATGTGTCTATGTTGAAGAAGGTAGTTGGAGATCCGTCAGTTATTGTGCCGGTTGATACCACTGAGGTTAATGAAGAATTGTCATATGAAGGAATTTCAGTTGCCATTCTTGATAGGCAAGTCCGAAAGTTGAGAAATAAAGAAATTGCCTCCGTGAAAGTGTTATGGAAAAACCAGCAGGTTGAAGAGGCCACTTGATAGGCCGAGGAAGAGATGAAGAAGAAGTATCTTTACTTATTTGAATAGTTGTGTAATCCTTTTTATGAACTTGTCGCCTATGAATTTTGTATCCCTTATTTAGTTTATGTAAAGGTATTCCTTTTGATTATATGTTGTTTACATGAGGTCACGGTTGGTGTTGTTATGAGTTATGTTACATCGTTGGTTTCTATGCATATCGTTAGGATGTGATTTTGGGGGATCTCTGACAGGTGGATAGGCCTAGTTACAAAAGAAACTCTAGCAAAATTTTTGAAAATTTAGGGAGTTAGTTAAATTTGGGGTTGCTGGTGTAGGGTATGATAACTGAGTTGCACAAGGTGCTAATAATGGACCCTGATCATCATTCGAGGATGAATGATCTTAAATGAGGGAGGATGGAAGGCCCCGTAAAATACTTCCTAAAAACCCGGTTTCCGTGATGCCAAACTAGGCGTAGAGGTTATAATAGTAGAAATTCTTCCTAAAACCCCGGTTAGGACATTTTGGATTGAAAAATGCGCTGGGAGTTGAAGGAAAATATTGGGCAGAAGTACGCATTTATGCGGCCCATTCTGTTGCAGAGTGGGGCAGATTTCTGGGGCATTTTTTATGCCCAATTTTGCGGCCATTATGCGACCACAAAACCATTTAGTGGGCCGCATTCTTGTCGCATATCCCGCCTTGGAATTCTTTCGGAGGCAGGTTCTGCGGTGCACTATGCGACCGCAGAACCGTTCTGCGGTGCACTATGCGACCGCAGAACAGGTATGCGGGCCGCATAGTGGCCTCAAACCAGGTCAGTTTCTTTCTAGCTCTGGCACCCATTTTCGCGGTTATTTCGCGGACTGCATAACCACTATGCGGTTGCATATACGACCGCATAACATATTCCTAAGCTTTAATTTTGGAGATTTTAAACCCGACCCTGTTCTGTTAAAACACATCCCATAGACCATTTTCATCATATTTTCTGATATTTGTAAAGGGAAAGAGAGGGTCCTAAAGGTAGAAGTGATCTTCATCAAATTGCTCTTCAATTCTCACTTAAAACCTTGAAGATAATCAAGAGAGGCACCTAGGTCTTCTTCCTAAGAGGTAAGATTCTATCACCCAAACTCTTAATTTTAAAATGTAACTAGAATGGGCCATCAGTAAGGTAATTCATGGGGATGAGAATGCTTACCTTGCATGCATGTATCCTTGTAGTATGTGGGAAGATTGTGAGCTAAAACTAATAGAGAATGGGTTGGGAAATGGCGGAAGCTTCCACAAAAGAGCCTTAGAACCTTAATACACACCTAGTGTTTGATAAAATGCTCAAATGAGCTAAAACCATGATCATCTTCCTAATTGTTTGTTGAACTTGCTATATTTAAAAAATAAATTGAAGTTGCTAAGAATTCCGTATCATTTTAGAGTTTGAGAAGCTCAATTGAGGTATGTTGGCTAAACCCCCTTCTTCTTAGAATCGAATCCCATGGTATTCATGTAATTTGAGTAAGTCCTTGATCATTATTGAATTGGCTATTCCTAATGTGGTTGTGTTGAAGGGTGTTTGTTCAATGTTTTATTCTAAATGCTTCATCATATCATCTTGTCATTTAAGAATATGTTCAAAATGTGGAATATGTGTTAGGAATGTTAAAACTTCATGTCAAGACCGAAATAAAGGTTGTTATGCCAAATTGTATGAAAGGCCTATATGTGCCTAAGATTTCCCAAATTGCTCATATGTGAATTAATGTTTTGAATGGGAAGCCCTATTGTTGTTGATAATGATAATGATATTTGAATGTGGAAAAGGGAACTGGAACTATGAAATACGGCCAAGTGCTAAGAATGACTTTGTAATTGTTAAGGAGTACGATGCGAGATGATTGACTGAAAAAGGTAATGTCTCAAATGAGATGGCCTAGCCGATCGGGCCGAGATCAGAATCCGTGTAAGAAGACGGTGGTATTGTGGATGAAATTGTGAAAATGGTTGATGTCTCAAATAAGATGGCCTAGCTTATCGGGAACGACCCAAAACCAATCCGTCGTGATGGCGCCTATCATTGTACTAGGTAAGCCGACTATTCAAACATTTCCAACACTTTAAAACTCTAAAAGATATGAAAGCCGCTTAATTAAAGGAAACTCTTTTAAAAATAGGATAGGAAGTCATAACTCAATACATAATCCCTCCCAAAATCGGGGTGTCACTGAGTACATGAGCATCTATATAAAGATATAGTCTGGTACACCGTCTAGAATATAAAACTGAAATAAATAACATGAAAGAAAAGGGAGGAGAGTCAAGGTCTGCGAATGCCCAGCAGCTACCTCGATGATCTTCGAATGTCTGAACTCCGCAACTCAGCAACCGCCATGACCGAAAGCACCCGAATCTGCATACGAGATGCAAGGTGTAGTGTGAGTACAACCAACTCAATAAGTAACAAGTCTAACCTGTGGTCTGAAAACAGTGACGTGCTCTAACAATAAAGTAAAGATACAAAATTTAGCAGTTCAAAAAAATAGACATGCTTCCAGGTTCAACAGTTAAGTTTGGCACAGGTAAAAATGGACCAAGTGTGACTGATAATATGAAAGTGACATCTAAATATCTACATGCCAAGGTGAATACCGTATATGATGAAACACGTGAAATCCAAAGTACTAACTCTCTCAGAGCACTCAATATGCCTGGAAGGGATGCCACAATGTGCCGACAAGCTACCAACTCGAATGTGATACATAAGGAAAATGAACTCTGGAAGGGATTACTCCACCCACGTAACTAATTAGTCAACCGAAAAGGTGTTATGAACCTTCCCCAGAAAATGGGACACAAAACATGCAAAATAGAATATAAGGGACTGTACTCAACATCACATTGTTGCGGCGCGCAACCCGATCCAAACAACATATCCGTGGTGGCGTGCCACCCGATCCACACATAAAATCTATAAGGAAATACTTACCGAGCTAGAATTCTCATTACTACAAAATACCCGAATATCGGCCACAAGCACGCTAAGTGCATAATACCATCCCTGGGAGGACAAACAACGCCATATGCTACAAAACTCAAGCACAACTAAGGTGCGATATATGATCTGAATCTCGAGAGCCATCTCGCTCACATAACACCATCGCTACGCGGAACCTCAACACATAGGAAATTTATCAAGCCGTTTCACAACTCACATGGCACAATATAGTTATTACATGAAATAGCCGACGACGAAATAACATCCAACGTCCGAATACTCCTCCATAAGGAGCGCTATGCAGAAATGAACACATCCGGCCTGACACAGAGCCCACATTCACATTTAAATCCATCCACAGACCTCAAGCCTATTCTAATCGCACCGTACTAGGCTAATAACCTTTCAAGGATCCATAATAACCCTTTTTCCCATAACACACGAGAATAACCATCATAACCGGAACAAACTTCCACAGTCCACAACCAAGTGAACCGAGGGCCCTCCAGGCATAAATTCTCGAATCAGCGATATTACCAGAATCTTCATACTTGGTTTCCATCTTTAATCATTTACGTGACTACCTATCACACTTATACAATCTTTCCATGGGACACGCTCCCCCGACCTTCCGCACCAGACAATGAGTCTGCACATTCATACTACCGGCAACATAAATGTTGTAAAGCAATTCAATAATCTGCATTCAGTATACAAAGCCTCTTCACACCACACACCGATCCCAGGTGACGCCAAAAACAATGGCAGCTGGCTCTAACTATCTGAGTCATTTCTCGCTCATCCGAGCTCGTGACATTCTTGCCAACACCAAACCGCAAACTTGATCCTAAACTTCCAAATTCCATGCTGACCACTGAACTTAATCATGCCAATGCGCAAGAGCACAAATATTTTGTCTTAACTTCTGAACTACTTGTAGGGTAAACACTTCATCACATAGAAACCTTTTACTTAACTCATTCTAAGAAAACCATTGCAACACGCGACTGAATTCTCATATCTGCAGAAAATACCAACCTCAAGTAGGGGTCTAAACCACCATAACCCTTCCGGGATTCATCTGCACATAACAGGCCATAATACTCGAAAGCCTCCAAATAAGATCAGTTACGGTGACCATCAAACCTCGCACGTACCGTCACCAATCACATGAATAACCCAACACACTGAAGGAGCTGATCATTGCCATCACTATGCTGATTCAACCATTGCTAACCGAACCCGACTTCTCCTAATTTACTGTGGATCTTCCTTAGAAATAACAACATCTCCTTTATCAATATAACGAACTCAATCCGCACTCATCCTGAGTGACCCCATTCTCACGAGACCAAATTGTCCCCAAAACCCACAAACCATCTCACACCCCTCCTTGTGCGCACATCCGCATCTTCAACTGGTATACCCATTTTGATATTTCCTTTACGATTCCGAAGTCATTTTCTCCCATTCTTCCATTGCTACACCGCATACCGAAGATAACATAGAACACTCCAAGCCACTTTTATAATCCACTGTAATAGCTCAATACTTAACCATACTACGGACTCGAAATCCTTAGGCAAAACAGTTTAACTTTTAAATCCACTAGGACCGTTGTTGAGAGTCACCCACTCTGACTTGGTACCGAATATAATCAAACTCCCAAGATCCACTAGCACATGAACGCCCTTTCAAGAAGCACCCGGCTAAATCACTTTCCTTGTAAATCACCTTTACACGAAGCATAAATCCTAAATCTTCCCAAAACCTGAACATGAGTCAATAAGGCCTACTATAGCACATATTCCTCAATCCTTTGCTCAAATTACCGCTGATGTTCTCTCTTCCTTAGTCATAATATCCCACCAATATGCCGATAACCAGAAATCTCACAATTAGCCGACCATGCAATCCAACCGTAGGCAGTGGAACTCTCCCACTTAGCTTGAAGCTACCATTGCATAACTCTAGAACCCGCCAAGATTCTTTCTTCATCGTTGAACTAATCTTGCACAACCAACTCAACAAATTCCTTGAATTCCTTCCATTTGACCTTTCATGAACACTCTGAATCACTAACCACATTCACATATTCGACATCTTGCTGGATAACCAGTATAACTCTTTCATGGAAGCCCCATCAACACCACGCAACCGCTAACCTGCTCACAGGAGATAACTCACCTATGAAAATTCCATGCCGACATCATCCAATGCCGCTGCACTAGGTACAATAACTACGAAATCAGTAACCCATCCTGAGCTCGTGCTCATTCACCAGCTGTACAGGTCTATTCACTCCTCATGGACATCAACTAAAGGTACGATAATACATTCCAATCCAAAGCCATGTTGTATCCTTCTTCATATCAAGCAACTCCCTCCTGTCACACCCAATCTTCCTCAATATAGTAGCCAATACTCCAATTTAAGTCTGTAGACCTAGTCACGGTCCACCATAAGTCCCAAATCACTCTAAACTTTCTCAAGGCGTGTAGTCATCCTACCACAGAACCCATATGCTACCCTACCCCAAAGGCGAATCGAAGAAAATCATAACAGCGGCGAACTTAACACATTCAATCAAGGACGACGACACCACACCTAGGACGAAGATTCCATCACACTAGAAAATACCAAGCCTCGTTACTCCATCAACCCAAATATGGACATTCATAGGCCAATTGTTTTTCCCCCGACGAAATAAGATACTGAATCTCAAAACCATGCACTGAGTAAACCTTCTTCCAAGTTATTCACTACCCCGACACATAGGCAAGCATCCTACCATCACATCAATACTGTACGACAACAACTCCTGAGCATCATAGCAACCTGTGCATAGCCTCAAAGCTCTCAAAAGTACAGTTACTGGGCTGAAATGATAGAATATCCTTCCACAAAGCGATGACAATAGTCCAATCAACTATGCAAGGAGAAACATCCCGCACCACATCTGTAGTACCATTTATAATTCCTCAATTCCCGATTTACAACCAGCATTTCATGTCGCATAAGAGTGAATGAGAGAGAAATGAAGGCATAAGCTTCAAAGGAATCAAATCGCACGATGATGAATCAAGAAGGTAAGTGCTCGAAACAGCCCTGTAGCCTCTCGAAGATAAGTACAAATGTCTATGTACCGATCCGCAAGACTCTACTAGACTCGCTCATGACTCGTGAGACCTAAGTGAACCTAGTGCTCTGATACCATGTTTTCACGATCCAAAATCCGTTAAAGGTCGTGATGGCACCGGACACCACTGTCAGGCAAGCCAACACTAAATAGTTAATTAAATCCTCATTTTAATATTTTTGAAATCGTAAATTTACTTTAATTTATCTAGTAAAAGATGAATTTACAGAGTAAATAACCATGTTTTCCATTTCCAAAAGTGAATATCCCATAATCATCCCAGAACCTAGTGTCACAAGTGCATGAGCCTTTTTTAGAAATATAAAATAAAATACAATAACTGTCCGGAATACAACTTGGACAAGAAAGAAAGCAAATTACAATACTCTGAAGGAGACTCTGCCGGTTGCAGTGCGTCGTATAGAATGCAACTCACCTAAGTCCCCGCCATAATCGCGCCTCTATGCCCAGAAGGCCGCTAAACATATGTGTACCTGAACAAAAATGTGCAGCAAGTGTAGCATGAGTACGTAAATCAACGTGTACCCAGTAAGTATCCTGCCTAACCCCGAAGAAGTAGTGACGAGGGGTCGACTTCGACACTTACTAGTGGTCCAATAATATCAGGTACTGTAAAGAAGTGAATGAATATGAGACAAAGTAAATATATGAAACAAACAAGTATATAATATGTAGGACAATTTTCCTCTTTACAATTTACTCAAGCTCTCAACTAGCAAGTTTCCTCCGTAACCGGAGCATATGAATAGATATAGTGGATTTCATCAAAGAGGTTATCATATTCCAAACCAGGGAAAAACCCTCAGATACACTGGCTTCTTACCAAACGTTATGCACGATTCCATGAGGATAATAAATATATAGGAAATGCCAAGGCGTACATCCCGATCCAACATAAAAGTAAACCGTGCACTGCCGAGGGTCGAACGACGCGAACCATAGATGCATCTATTAACCTGCCGAGGCAAACTGCCCGCTCCCATGAAAGTGTGGTACATAAATCCTGCCGAGACGAACGGCCCAATCCTATAAGAGTGATAGAAGGAAATACCCCGCTCGCGAATCATAAGTGTGATGCGGTCAAATATAAATTTAAGGAATCTCCCCGCTCTCGGATCATACTTGGGACGCGGTCAAATATAGATTTAATATTAAGATGATATCTCTTTCTTGATTCTTTTAAAAAATATGGGAAATTCAGCTTGTAGCCTTTTAAGGAAATTACCCGCTCGCGAAACATACATGCGACGCGGTTACAAATAGATTTCTTAAGCTATTATAGCATTACTCAATCCTTTTTGAAATTCCAAAGTTCAAATGAAACCTTTTAAATCTTAAGTTCTTCAAATTTCCATTCTTTCAAGACAATTATTACTCAACCTCAATCTTGCTTCTTCTCAAGGCAAACAATAACGTAAATCGACATCAATGTTAACAAGGCTTTATGTAAACCTAGACAACCCGGACATAGGCATAACTAGTAGCTACGTACGGACTCTCGTCATCTCGTGCGTATGTAGCCTCCACAATTAGAAGCATATATTAATGTATTTCACCTATGGGGTTAATTCCCTCTTATAAGGTTAGAAAGGAGACTTACCTTGCTCCGAAGTTCCATAACCGGCTTCCGATCCCTTCAAACAACTTGAATCGATGCACAACGCTCCAAAACTAGCCAATGATTATGCAAACCCATTAATATATACTCAAATACTCAATATAATCTAATTTATAACAATTTCTAACCCCGATCGAAAAGTCGATAAAAATCACCCTCGGGCCCACGTGCCCGTATGTCAAACCATTTCGCATATAAACTTTACCCATAACCTCACGAACTCAAATATATAGTTTATTCTCCATTTCATGCCCAATTTCGTGATCAAAATCTAAGAATACTAATTTCTAGGTTTCCTACAAAAACCCCATAATTTCTACAAATTTCCATGTCTAAATCCATATGTAAACCATGTATTTAACTCACAGTGCGCGGGAATTACTTACCTCATAATAGATGATGAAATCCCCTCTTCAAAAGCTCCAAATATCGCCCAACCAAAATGAAATGTGGAGGAAAATGGCCAAATTCCGTATATAAAACTTCACTGCCGAGGTCCGTCCTTCTTCGCGATCGCGAAGGCCAAAGACACACTGCCCCCAATTTCCTCTTCACGTTTGCGTTCCTCATGATGTGTTCGCGAAGATTTCCGCCCTCGCTGCTTCGCGTTCGCATACCCAGCCTCGCGTTCGCGTAGGCCACACATCCTTCGGCTAGTCCTCTTTTCCTTCTACGTAATTGGGACTCCCCACTCGCATTCGCGTAGGTTCCTCAAGTTCTTCACCGCGTTCGCGTCTCAACCTTCGCATTCGCGAAGGCCAAATCCCAGCAGCCTCAAAGTTCCTCTTCGCGAACGCGGAACTCCTTTCGCGCTCGCGAAGAAGGAAACCAGATACCATATACAGCAGCAGCAGCATCAAATCATTCCGTTTTAGTTTGAAACCACCCCGAAACACACCCGAGGCCCCCGGGACCCCGTCCAATCATACCAACCAATCCCATAACATAATACGGACCTACTTGAGGCCTCAAATCGCACCCCATTCCAAGCTTAATAAACTTTAAAATTCAAACTTCTACAATTGATGCCGAAACCTATCAAATCACGTCCGATTGTCCTCAAATTTTGCACACAAGTCACATTTGATATTACGGACCTACTCCAACTTTCGAAATCGGATTTCGACCCCGATATCAAAAAGTCCACTTCCGATCAAACTTCTCAAAAACCTTCAAATTTCTAGCTTTAGCCAAATGACTCCAAAACGACCTACGGACCTCAGAGTCCACTTTTGGATGCGCTCCCAATACCAGAATCACCATACGGAGCTATTCCAAGACTTGGAATCCCAAACGGACATTGATAACATCAAAATGCACTTTAACCCAAATTTATGAAATTCTTCTAAAATGCCAACTTCCACTATAGGCGCCGAAACGCTCCCGGGTCATCTAAAACTCGATCTGTACATACGCCCAAGTCCAAATTCATCATACGAACTTGTTGGAACCTTCAAATCCCGATTCTGAGATCGTTTACTCAAAAATCCAACCTTAATCAATTCCTCCAACTTAAAGCTTCCGAAATGAGAATTTTCTTTTCAAATCAACTCTGAACTTTCAAAATTTCAATTTCGACAACGCGTACAAGTCATAATACCTGAAATGAAGTTGCTCATGGCCTCAAACTGCTGAACAACGTGCTAGAGCTCAAAATGACCGGTCGGGTTGTTACAGCAGAAGTCTGCAAATGTAGAGCTTTCATCACATCTACGAAGGTGCAGATGCAGACACTTCATTGCAGGAGCAGAATTGGACTGTTGGCTAGGGTCGCAGTTGCAGAAATGTTTGCGCAGAAGCACGACCACAGAAGCGGGAAAACGATCGCAAAAGCGATGGAAGCTGAGTTTGGGCATGTTCGCAGAAGCGGAGGCTGGGCCGCATGTGTGAGTCCGCAGAATCGGAAACTGGTTCGCAAATGCGAACAAACGCTGGGCATAACCTATAATTTCAAAGCCTTGGTTCTTTTTCACATTCTCGGATTTTGGAGCTCCGTTTGGGCGACTTTCGAGAGGAATTTTTCCACACGACTTGTGGTAATTATTCTTGACTCACTTGTCATTATATTTTATGAATTAATCTTCATTTTTGGCATTGGATTATTGATTTGTAAAGAGAAATTTTAGGAATTGTTTATAGTTTCATAAAACGAATTTTTGAGATTTGAATGTCGATTCGGAGTCGGATTTGAGTGAAACTAGTATGGTTGGAGTCGTAACTGAATGAGTTATCGGATTTTATAGGTTTCATCGGATTTTGAGACATGGGCCCCACAACCCACTTTTCGAGCGGAGTTAGGAAGTTTTATAAATTTTTAAATTGTAAGCATTGGAGTATATTTTGATTAATTTGCACATTGTTTGACCAGTTTCGAATCATTTGGCTTGGAATTGAGGATATAGGAAGGCGTTCGGAGGTTGATATACACGTAATGGAATTTTCGGTGTATTGTTTAGCTTGCTTGGCATCAAATTTGGCTTGTTCGAGGTAAGTAACATTTTAAACTTGATGTTGAGGGTATTAAACCCTGAATTACGTGTTATGTGATTGATGTCGAGGTGGCGCGCATGCTAGCTGACGGGCGTGTGGGCATGCACCACGTGAGTTGTGATTTAGTCGATTCTGTGGAACTGTGTAGCTGTCTTATTTGAACATTTTTACTATACTCTATGTGTTGGGGCACTTGGGCTGAAAGAGCCCCTCCCGAGTCTACACACCCACAGTGAGCGCAGTTGATATTATATTGAGGGATGAATCTTCCCCGGGCATGGATCTTGCCTAATTATTTATATTGAGGGGTGGATCTTCCCTGGGCTGGATTGGCCATGTACAGTACTGAGTGACTTTAAGATATATATATATATATATATATATATATATATATATATATATATATATATATCACTCAGTATTGTACAGTACATGCTCGACTGCGCGCGAGTTGTCATTTATATTTGGCCGATTGACTGAGTGTGCTGAATATTGAGCGTGATGAGTGGAAATGCGAGATAGTGAGATTGAGTACTCTGAGAGTGTGAGTACATGAGTTCATCATTGTGCTGCATTGCATTAGACATGCATACTTGATATGTAGGCATAGAGAAGTATTTTTTCTCATGCCATATGATAATGGAATTCTTATCTGTCATTAAGGTTTTGAGAAAAATCACAGATTTCAGACTTACTCATACTTTTGTTGATTTCGGCAAAAATTTTGAGTTTTACTGTTATACCTTAAAAGAAAACTTTGTTTTTTCGAAATTGTATACGAGCTGAGCATTTATTTATTGAGTTATTCTTGTACTATCTTTATTATATTGTTATGAACTGCTGCTAATTATTGGAGCTGGACTCTGACCTTTGTCCCAGCTCGTCACTACTTTCAACCTAAGGTTAAGTTTGTTACTTATTGAGTACATGGGGTTGGTTGTACTCATACTACACATCTGCACCTTGCGTGTAGATGTTAGATGCTGATGTTGCTGAGCATGGCAGGAGCTGGATCTGAAGATGTACCAGCGTTCCAGTCATAGCTGCCTCTTGATCTTGGTAGTTTTAGTAATTCATATCTATTTATGTACATTCGGACAGATGATGTATTTATTTCATACTAGCTTTGTAAACTCTAAATCTTAGAAGCTCATTGTGATGACCCAAAAGGTCATCTTTAAATTTAATAATTATTTCTATGTTTTGAGACCTCAAATAGCACTATTCATTCCTCGACTAGCGTGCACAGTCCGTATAATATTTTGGAAAGTTTTTATATGAAACATTGATTAAAATGTGAAATAGAGCCTTAAAACTCAACTAAGTTGACTTTGATCAATATTTTTAGCAAACAGACTCAGATCAATATTTTGATAGTTCCGGTAGGTCCATGTCGTGATTTGGGACTTGGGCATATGTCCGGAATTTAATTTGGAGGTCCCTAGCTCATGTTATGACCATTTAACGGAAACTAGAAATTTAAAGGGCTAAAGATTTTCAAAGTTTGACCACAGATTTGATTTTTTGATATCGGGGTCGGAATCCGATTCTGGAAGTTAAAATAGCTCTGTTATGTCATTTATGACTTGTGTACCGAATTTGAAGTCATTCCGGATTCGTTTAATACATTTTGGCACGAGTTTTGTAAATTAAAAAGTTTAAACTCAAAAATTCGAATCGAGGTGAAAATTATAATTTCAGCATTGTTTGACGTGATATGAGACCCCGAGTAAGTCTGTATTATGTTATGGTACTTGTTGGTATATCGGACGGCGTCCCGAGTACCCCGAGTGTGATTCGAATCGAAATCGAAACAAAAATTGGACTTAAACAAAATCTGGAATTTTGCTACTTCTGGTGCCTTCGTTTCTGTGAAGCCTTAGCCGCAAAAGCGAGAAATTCCTCGCATAAGTGGCCTGGGAAAGCTGGGCAAAAAATCGCAGGTGCGAAAAATTAAATGCACCCGCGGAATGGAAGAAATTGGAATTTTTGTAATACTTTCCAAAAATGAAAAGTTAAGATTTGAAGGTCCATTTGATATCGGAATTTTATAATTTTTATATGGTTGGGCTCGTCTCGGAATAGGTGTTCGGATTTCGTAAGATTTTTTGAGATTCGAGACGTGGGCCCCACTGTTACTTTTTAGATAAATTTCGGATTTTAGTCCGAAAAATTAGTAAATTCATATGGAATTAATTCCTACGATTTGTATTGAGTATATTGAATTGTTTATGACTAGATTTGAGGATTTCGGACACGAATTCGTGAAGCAAAGGTTTATTGGATTCTTAAATTTGATTGCAAAGCAAAGTAAGTGTCGTGGTTAACCTTGACTTGAGGGAGTAGGACTTATTTATCTATTTACTACGTGATTTAATGTGCGGGTACAACGTATATGTGAGGTGACGAGTACTTATGCGTTGTGATTGAGTCAAAGCATATGGGTGGAAATTGTCTATCGAGAATAATTGCCTATCTAATTAAGATATTCCTGTATAAGTTTATTATTGATTATTTGATCATTATTCATTTAATTATTGTTGAATATTTTAAAAAGTGAAGTCGGTATTCTGGTACTGAATATATTGATAAGTGTATATCCCCATATTTAAATACTTTTCTGAATTTATATTATTATTTTCATGATAAGGAAGAGTATAAAAGCATGAAGGGTGATGTCGTGCCATTTTTATTATTTATACTATTATTGTCATGGTGAGAAAGAGTGTAAAAGCACGAAGGGTGTTGCCATGCCATTTGTGAGTGTAAAAGTACGAAGGGTGATGCCGTATCATTTTCAGAGAGTGTAAAAGCACGAAGGGTATTGCCGTGCCAAAAGAGAGTTAAAGCACGAAGGGTGATGACATGCCAATTATTATTATTTATTTATATCTTTATGGGAGGAATGAGAGTAAAAGCACGAAGGGTGGTGCCGTGCCATTTTTATATTATCAACTGCTCATTTTATTGTTGATGAATTAATTGGGTGCTACGTGACACCTCTCCTGCTGAAATTTCTATATCATTCCCCTTCGCATGTTCCCTCCCAAATTTATAAATTGTTATTTATTGTGTTATTGTTGTTTCATATTTGTATATACTTGTACAGGTTATTTACGTACATGTCTTGTCATAGACTCGTCACTACTTCATCGAGGTTAGGCTCAATACTTACGGAGTACATGGGGTCGGTTATACTCATACTATACTCTGCACTTCTTGTGCAGATTTTGGAGTTGGTCCCAGCAGCGTACCATAGGCTTTCTCGGATTCAGCTACTCAGAGGAGACTTGAGGTATAACTGCACAGCGTCCGCAATTCAGAAGTCCCCTTCTATCTTATCTTAGCTGTGTATTATCTTCCAAACAGCTTGAATTTTATTCAGACCTTTATTTGTATTATCCTAGCAGCTCGTGAACTTGTGACACCAGATTCGGGGATGTATTTTTATGATTCGGTTGTTGTGGTCTTCTGCACTTTATTTCAGTAATTGACTCCGCTTAATTTAAATTGCTTAAAAATAATTAAGATTATTTTAACGTTGGCTTTCCTAGCAAGTGAAATGTTAGGCGCCATCACTGTTCTAAAGGTGGGAATTTCGGGTCGTGACAGTTGGTATCAGAGCACTAGGTTACTTAGGTCTCACGAGTCACGAGCAAGCTTAGTAGAGTATGAAGGATCGGTACGGAGACATCTGTACTTATCATTTAGAGGCTACGAAGTTTAGGAACAATATCACTTCTTTCTTATTCTGTTGTGCAATTTTATTCTATTATCAATGATTGAACCATTCTATTCTTATTCTCTTGCAGATGGTGAGAACACGTAATACATCTACCGATGGACAGGCACCAGAGCCCCCGATGGCAACTATGACCAGGGGTAGAGGTCGAGGCCGAGGTCGTGGTAGAGGCTGGGGCAGAGGCAGAGGTAGAGCTCAGTCTAGAGCTCGAGCAGCAACACCTGTTATAGAACCTCAAGGTGAATCTTCATGAGGAGGTTCTAGTTCAGACTGTACCAGCTGGACCAGTTCAGGTCCCGGGAGGATTCATAGCTGCTCCAGTGCTTCAGGATACTCTAGTCTGTTTAGTAAGTCTTATGGAGGGCGTGGCCCAGAATGGTACGTTTCCAGTGGCACCAGCAGTCTCACAGGCTGGGGAAGGAGCACAAACTCCTACTACTCCCGCTTCGGAGTAGATGGCTCCCCAGTATCAGGCTCTAGCAGCCCCAGCAGTTGGAGTAGTTCAGCCAGTTGTTGCGGCACAGGCCGGTGATAGGCTCACCATGTCTTATGTGACCTTATTGAGACTGGATAAGTTTACTAAGCTCTTTCCAGTTCACTTCAGTGGTACACCTTCTGAGGACCCACAGGATTATCTTGACTTCTGCCATGAGGTGCTGCGGAACATGGGTATAGTTGAGACCAGCGGGGTCGATTGTTTTGTATTTTAAATAACGGCCGCCAAGTGGTGGTAGAGAGATTTTATGTTGACCAGACCAACTAGGTCACCTACACTGACTTGGGAGCAGCTCTCACCGCTATTTCTATAGAAATTCCTCCCCATCACATTGAGAGAGGATTTCTGCAGGCAGTTTGAGTGTCTCCAGCAGGACAGTATGATTGTTACTCAGTACGAGACCCGTTTTGTGGATCTAGCCCGTCATGCTCTCCTTTTACTTACTATTGAGGGAGAGAGAGTGAGGAGGTTTATTGAGGGACTTACTCACCCTATCAGGCTTCAGATGTCCAAGGAGACCGTAAGTGAGATTTTCTTTCAGGCGGCTGCTAATGTTGCTAGGAGGATCGAGATAGTTATTGCACGGGAAAGAGGTCAGGGGTCTGATAAGAGGCCTAGGTAGTTTGGTGGGTTCAGTGGTGCCTTGTCTGGAGGCAGGGGTAATTTTGGTAGGGGTCATCCTCCCCGGCTGTTTCATTCAGCGCTCCAGGCATCCTATAGTGCACCACCAGCTCCTATTAGTGCACCTCTGATCCAGGGTTTCCAAGCTGGTTACTCAGGTCGATAGGGACAATTTCAGGGTCAGCAGTCATAGTAACCGAGGTCCTGTTATACTTGTGGTGATCTGAGGCACAATGCTAGATTCTGCCCCAGGTCTCAGGGCAGCATGCAGCAGCATGGTTCTCGTGCTATGATTCCATCATCGGTTGCTTCACCGCCTGCTCAGCCAGATAGAGGTAGGGGTCATGCAGCTAGAGGTGGAGGTCAGACCATTAGAGGTAGAGGTCATGTCGTTAGAGGTGGAGGCCAGCTATTAGAGGCCTTCCCAGGGACGCAGTTCAGAGTGGTGGGGCCCAACCCCGATTTTATGCTTTCCAGCTATGCCTGAGGCCGAATCATTCAATTTCGTGATTACAGGTATTGTTCCAATTTTCCATAGAGATTCTTCAGTTCTATTTGATCTAGGATCTACTTATTCTTATACGTCCTCTTATTTTGCTTCATATCTGGGGATGCCTCGTGATTCTCTGAGTGCTCATGTGTGTGTGTCCACTCCGGTGGGAGATTCTATTGTGGTATATCATGTCTATCATTCGTGTGTGGTTACAATTGGGATTCTTGAGACTAGTGTGGATCTTCTACTTCTTGATATGGTAGATTTTGATGTCATCTTGGGTATGGATTGGCTGTCACCTTATCGTGCTATATTGGATTGTCATGCCAAGATGGTGACCCTATCCATGTCGGGGTTACCTCGATTAGAGTGGAAAGGAATTCCTGGTCATTCTACCAGCAGGGTTATATCTTACATGAAGGCTCAGTGTATGGTCGAGAAAGAGTGTCTAGCCTATTTGGATTATATTCGTGATTCCAGTGCGGATGTTCCTTCTATGGACTCAGTACCAGTCGTTCATGAAAATCCAGAAGTATTTCCTACAGATTTGCCGGGGATGACACCCGACAGAGATATAGACTTCTGTATTGATTTGGCTCCGGGCACTCAGCCCATTTCTATTCCACCATACCGTATGGCCCCGCCGGAACTGAAAGAAATGAAGAAGCAGTTACAAGACTTGCTTGATCAGGGATTTATTAGACCTAGTGTCTCGCCCTGGGGTGCACCAGTGTTATTTGTAAAGAACAAATATGGTTCAATGCGAATGTTTATAGATGATCGGCAGTTGAACAAGGCTACTATCAAGAACAAGTATCCACTACCAAGAATTAATGACTTATTCGATCAACTTCAGGGTGCCAAGGTGTTTTCAAAGATTGACTTGAGGTCTGATTACCATCAGTTAAATATTAGGGCATATGATGTCCCTAAGATAGCTTTTCGGACTCGATATGGTCATTACGAATTCCTAGTGATGTCATTTGGCCTGACAAATGCCCTAGCAACATTTATGGATTTGATGAATCGGGTGTTCAAGCTCTATTTGGATTCTTTTGCAGTTGTATTCATTGATGATATCTTGATTTACTCCAGTAATCGAGAGGAGCATGACCAGTATCTTCGAAGTATGCTTCAGACTTTGAAGAATAATCAGTTATATGCCAAATTTTCAAAATGTGAATTTTGGTTAGACTGAGTTGCCTTTTTGGGACATATTGTATCGGCAGAAGGCATAAAAGTGGAACCTAAGAAGATTGAGGCTGTTTAGAATTGGCCTAGACCTACTTCAGTTACATAGATCCGGAGTTTCCTGGGTTTGGCAGGTTATTATCGTCGGTTCGTGGAGGGGTTTTCATCTATAACAAGCTCATTGACCAGACTGACCCAGAAAGGTGTTCCATTCGGATGGTCAAACGAGTGTGAGTAGATCTTTTAAAAGCTCAAGACTACTTTCACTACTGTGCCAGTGTTGGTATTACCCACAGGTTCAGGATCTTATACGATATATTGTGATGCATCTCGCGTTGGGCGTGGTGCAGTATTGATGCAAGATGGCAGGGTGATTGCATA
This sequence comes from Nicotiana tabacum, assembly GCF_000715075.1. NCBI lineage: Eukaryota > Viridiplantae > Streptophyta > Magnoliopsida > Solanales > Solanaceae > Nicotiana > Nicotiana tabacum. Next base: position 10,681,532 of record NC_134097.1, on the reverse strand, counting down.
TGCGTTGTGGCAGTTGAAAGTTCACTAGAAGAATTATCTTGTTCATGACTTAGAATTGGCATCCATTGTTCATGCACTGACGATTTTGAGGCATTACCTTTATAGTGGCTCGTGTGAGGTATTTACTGATCAGTGTAGCTTACAATATCTGTTCAAATAAAAGGATCTCAATTTGAGGCCTAGAAGATGGTTGGAGCTGTTGGAGGACTATGATATCACTATTTTGTATCACCCCGGAAAGGCCAATGTGGTGGCCGATGCTTTGAGTAGAAAGCCTGTGAGTATGGGCAGTCTTGCATATATTCCGGTTGGTTAGAGGCCATTAGCTGTAGATGTTCAGACTTTGGCTAATCAGTTCGTGAGGTTAGATGTTTCAGAGCCCAGTCGGGTTCTAGCTTGCACAGTCACTCGGTCATCTTTATATGAACGCATCAGAGAGCGGCAATATGATGATCCTCATTTGCTTGTCCTTAAAGACATGGTGCAGCACGGTGATGCCAAACAGGTTGCTGTGGGGGAAGATGGAGTTCTACGGATGCATGGTCGTATTTGTGTGCCTAATGTGGATGGGCTTTGTGAATTAATTCTGGAAGAGGCCCATAGTTCCCGGTATTCTATTCATCCAGGTGCCGCCAAAATGTATCAAGATCTAAGGCAACATTATTGGTGGAGGAGAATGAAGAAGGATATAATTGAAAATGTAGCTCGGTGTCTAAATTGTCAACAAGTCAAGTACGAGCATCAGAGACCTGATGGTTAGCTTCAAAAGTTAGAAATTCCTGAGTGGAAGTGGGAGCGTATTACTATGTATTTTGTTGTTGGACTCCCACAAACTCAGATAAAGTTCGACGCAGTATGGGTCATTATGGACAGGTTGACCAAGTCAGCACATTTCATTCCAGTGACAGTTACCTATTCTTCAGAGTGGTTAGCTAAAATTTACATTCGTGAGATTGTCCGTCTTCACGGTGTGCCCGTGTCTATCATTTCTGATCGAGGTACGCAGTTCACTTCGCACTTCTAGAGGGTTGTACAGTGTGAGTTAGGCACGCAGGTTGAGTTGAGTACATCATTTCATCCACAGATAGACGGACAGTCAGAATACACTATTCATATATTGGAAGATATGCTTCGCACTTGTGTTATATACTTTGGAGGTTCTTGGGATCAATTCTTGCCACTTGCGGAGTTTGCCTATAATAATAGCTACCAGTAGATCATTCATATGGCTCTGTATGAAGCATTGTACAGGAGGCGATGTCGTTCGCCAGTTGGCTGGTTTGAACCGGGAGAGGCTCGGTTGTTGGGTACCGATTTGGTACAGGATACCCTGGATAAGCTCAAAATTATTCAGGATCGACTTCACACAGCTCAGTCAAGGCAAAAGAGTTATGCCGATCGTAAGGTTCATGATATTGAATTCATGGTTGGAAAAAGAGTATTGCTCCGGGTTTCACCTATGAAAGGTGTAATGAGGTTTGGAAAGAAGGGCAAGTTAAGCCCTAGGTATATAGGACCCTTCAAAATTCTTAAAAGGGTGAGCGAAGTAGCCTACAGGCTTGCATTACCACCTAGTTTATCAGTGGTTCATAAGGTGTTCCATGTGTCTATGCTCCGGAAATATCATGGTGATCCGTCCCATGTGTTACATTTCAGCTTAGTCCAATTGGACAAGGATTTGACTTGCGAAGAGGAGCCAGTAGCTATTCTAGCACGGCAGGTCCGACAGGTGAGGTCTAAGCATTATCCATCAGTTCGGGTGCAATGGAGAGGTTAATCGATTGAGACAGCTACCTGGGAGTCCGATTCGGACATGCGGAGTAAATATCCACACCTTTTTACCAGCTCAGGTACTTCTAATTCCGTTTGAGGACGAATGTTTGTTTTAGAGGGGGAGAATATGATGACCCAAAAAGTCATCTGTAAATTTAATAATTATTTATGTGTTCCGAGACTTGAAACAGCATAATTCATCATTCCTTGACTTGCGTGCGCAATTCGTATAATTTTTTGTAAAGTTTTTATATGAAATATTGATTAAAATGTGAAATAGAACCTTAAAACTCAACTGAGTTGACTTTGGTCAACATTTTTAGCATACGGACCCGGATCAGTGTTTTAAAAATTTTAGTAGGTCCGTATCATGATTTGGGACTTGGGTGTATGCCCGAAATTTAATTTGGAGGTCCCTAGCTCAAGTTATGACAATTTAACGGAAACTAGAAATTTAAAGGTTAAAAATTTTCAAAGTTTGACCACGGATTTGACTTTTTGATATCGGGGTCGGAATCTGATTCTGGGAGTTGGAATAGCTCCGTTATTTCATTTATGACTTGTGTGCCAAATTTGAAGTTATTCCGGATTCGTTTAATACGTTTCGGCACGGGTTTTGTAAATTAAAAAGTTTGAAACTCAAAAATTCGAATCGAGGTAAAAATTGTAATTTCATCGTTGTTTGACGTGATATGAGAGCCCGAGTAAGTCTGTATTATGTTATAGGACTTGTTGTATATTCGGACGAGGTCCCGAGTACCCCGAGTGTGATTCGAATCGAAATCGGAATAAAATTTGGACTTAAACAAAATATGGAATTTTGCTGCTTCTGGTGCCTTCACTTCTGCGAAGCCTTGGCCGCAGAAGCTGGGCAAAACGCTGCAGGTGCGGAAAATTGAACGCACCCGCGCGTCCGCAGAAGCGGACTCGGCGATCGCAGAAGCGGATGGCAGAGCAGATGCGCATTTTCCTCCGCAGATGCAAGGCTTCGTCTGGCCAGGACTTCTTCGCAGAAGCGGCATTTTCAGTCACAAAAGCGCGCAGATAAGACAATTTCATCGCAGAAGCGGAAAATTGGAAGAAACATAAGAATCGAAAATGGCCATTTTTCTTCATTTCGTTTAGATTTATTAAACCTCGGTTTATGGGCGATTTGAAGGAGTTTTTCAAAGGTTCAAATTGGGTAAGTGTTCTATAACCAAAAGTGATTATATTTAATAAATCCATGTCTATATTCATCCTTTATTTCGGATTTATATGGAAGAAATTGGAATTTTTGTAAAACTTTCCAAAAACGAAAATTTAAGTTTGAAGGTTCATTTGAAATCGGAATTTGATAATTTTTGTATGGTTGGACTCATCTCGGAACGGGTGTTTGAATTTCATAAGTTTTTTCGAGATTCGGGACATGGGCCCCATTGTCGATTTTTTAGATGGATTTCGGATTTTAATCCGAAAAATTAGTAAATTCATATGGAATTAATTCCTACGATTTGTATTGAGTATATTGAATTGTTTATGACTAGATGTGAGGATTTCGGACACGAATTCGGGAGGCAAATATTTATTGGATTCTTGAATTTGGTTGCAAAGCGAGGTAAGTATCGTGGTTAACCTTGACTTGAGGAAGTAGGACTTATTTGTATAATTTGCTACGTAATTTAATGTGCGGGTACAACGTATATGTGAGGTGACGAGTACTTATGCATTTTGGTTGAGTCAAAGCATGCAGGTGAAATTTGTTTATCGAGAATAATTGCATATTTAATTAAGATATTCATGCATAAGTTTATTATTGATTATTTGATCATTATTCAAGAAATTATTATTCATTTAATTATTGTTGAATATTTTGGAAGGTTAAGTCGGTATTCTGGAATTGAATTGATTGATAAGTGTATATCCCCTCATTTAAATACTTTTCCGAATTTATATTATTATTTTCATGGTAAGGAAGAGTGTAAAAGCACGAAGGGTAATGCCGTGCCATTTTTATTATTTATACTATTATTATCATGGTGAGAAAGAGTGTAAAAGCACGAAGGGTGATGCCGTATCATTTTCAGAGAGTGTAAAAGCACGAAGGGTGATGCCATGCCAAAAGAGAGTTAAAGCACGAAGGGTAATTCCGTGCCAATTATTATTATTATTATTATTTTATCTATTTATGGGAGGAATGAGAGTAAAAGCACTAAGGGTGGTGCCGTGCCATTTTTATATTATCAGTTGCTCATTTTATTGTTGATGAATTAATTGGCTGCTATGTGACACTTCTCCTGCTGAAATTTCTATATCATTCCTCTTCGTATGTTCCCTCCCAAATTTATAAATTATTATTTATTGTGTTATTGTTGTTTCGTATTTGTATATACTACCGGCGCTCAACCGAGTAAACCCGGCCGAGCAAGCCTGTTAGATTTTATTCTACCCAAACTCATTCATGAAATAAGAGGAGATGTACTCCATTAATCAAACATTAAGAAGATTTCATTAACAACCCCAATTTTCTAATTCCATTATTCAAAAGAGATTCATTTACGATTTCAAAAATATTACAAGTTCATAATTATAATGAAAAACATGTTTGCCAAATACCAGCATTTCTAGTTTAATTTCCCACATCAAAAACCACCCACAACTTGTCTATGGAGCCTCTAAGTACAATGGAAGAAAAATATGAAAAGCCGGTAACAAGGCCCCGACTATACCTCAACCACAAAGTACATGAGCAACAAAGGATGCGTGGCCCCGAAATGGAGTGGGGATCACCAAGCCAGTTGAAGAGAGTGTACCGCTATCTCTGATCAATGCCGCCTTTTTGTAGAACCACCTGCATCCATTAAAGATGCAGCGCCCCCGGCAAAAGGGACGTTAGTACCGTCGAATTGTACTAGTATGTATAGCTAAAAATCCTCTTTCAAAATAGAATATCCATATAAGAAAAGGCAACACATAGAAACAAATAGTCACAATTAACAATATCCAAATGTCCAGTTAAAATATAATAATTATCAAAATACGAACTTCATATATAATTTTTGGTTGGTAGATCACAATACCGATGTTCACAATACCAATGCTATCGTACTTTTAGCACGGAGTCCGATCATGACCCGATCGGCTAGGCTATCTCATTAGAGAATCAACCACAATTACTATCAATACCAATACCACCATAATTTTAGCACGGAGTCCGATCACGACCCGATCGGCTAGGCTATCTCATTAGAGAATCAACCACAATTATTATCAATACCAATACCACCGTAAGTTTAGCACGGAGTCTGATCATGACCCGATCAGCTAGGCTATATCATTAGAGAATCAACCACAATTATTATTAATACCAATACCACTTAAATTTTAGCACGGAGTCCGATCACGACCCTATCAAATAGGCTATCTCATTAGAGAATCAACCACAATTATTATCAATACCAATACCGCCGTAATTTTAGCACAGAGTCCGATCACGACGCGATCGGCTAGGCTATCTCATTAGAGAATTAACCACAATTATTATCAATACCAATACCACCGTAATTTTAGCACGGAGTCCGATCACGACCCAATCGGCTAGGTTGTCTTATTTGGAGACATCAACCAAAATCTTAATTTCAATTATAATTTCTAGCACAATCACCACCATGTGTGCGACATGGTGTCCAATCACGACCCGATCGGCTAGGCTGTCTTATTCGAGACATCAACCCATTTATCTCAATCAATCTTATCCCAATTAAGAGGAATAATTTTACCACATCAATCTCATCCCAAATAAGGGAAATAATTCACAAAAGGTGCAAATGTATTTACCTCATCATCTTCCATATTTTATAAATCTCCACTAGTATTTTCAACCAATAATAACAACAATATTTCCTTGGCTCTTTTGGCCATTCACAAGATTTTTTATTCAAGGCACGGTGGCCATATTTGTTATTCCACACTTTTATTTCTTCCCTCTCATATATCATCATCATAAATATCAACATACATATAATATTTCGGAAATCACAACTTTAAGTTCATTAGAAATGAAAAATTTAAGCACCATAGATTTCTTTCTGAGAAGTGGAGTAAAATGATTGACAATTGATGCGCAAGTTAAAATCATCAGCAAATAACACACCATTTATTCTTGACACATTTTTTCCCACAAAGGGAAATACACAATTTCCACTCACGAATATGTAAGAACGCAAAACACATTGAAAATACTCACAAATCATAACGCTGTTAAAACAGCCACATATGATCATGACTTGAGTTTATAGTCTTTTAGCCAATTCTATTTTCAAAATCAATTCGGAATAGTTGAATCAAAGCTCATTTCATAACATTTCTCACATCATTTCATTTCATTGGATTCATTGGCCACAAGTATAACTTTCACTTATATCAATCATCGCATTTCATACTTCTTTTACATCTTTATAGGTTATCAACAGTAAGACATTTCCAATCAAGGCTTTAGGTACACATATGAGCAATTAAGAGTCTTAAGCATATTGAGTTTTCTCATACAATTTGGAATCATAACCTTCATTTAAAACACAACTCAAAGACATAGCATTTTAATACACGTATCATTCTTGAACGCATTCCCAAAGGATAACATAATGTGTTAGGAACATTCGGAATATGTTTTGAATACTTAATTCTTGACACTTTGCTTATTCGGGACAATAAAATTTATTGGGAACAACTCGGAACATAGAATAAGGAACTTGAGACAACCATACTTGAAACTTATGAGAACATCATTGAATTAAATTCTAAGAAAGTAGTTTAGCCAACATACCTTGATGGAGCTCTTTAGTGCTACTAAAACCACCTACTACTCTTACAACTTCAATCTACATCAACATAATTCAATTGGACCAATATTAGTAACAAATCCCATAATAGGCCATTTAGGCATTTTATCAAATACCTAGTAGGCATGAATCTTTATATATCTTACCCATAGAATTAGTTCATCCAATTACTACCATTTACAAATAATTAATCCCACCATCATTCTTAAACAATTCATAACTTCCAACATCACATACATGACCATCCATCCACACCCAACCAATAAAATTCCATCAAATAATTACCTTTCAATTTCTACAATGGATATGTATTTAAATTGAGAACTTATGGCTTCTAATCACCATACCATAAGTTCCAATACTTAATTCATACTCATATTCCCATAATATATCCATACATGAAAGTCTAAGGGTATAGGATTACCTTTTGGAAGAAATCTTGCAAAACCCTCCTTTGAGTTCTTGAAGAACTTTCTTGAAGATCTATGTATTTTATGGAGGATTGTGTTAGTCTTAGGGTGGAATTGATGGAATGAAACATAACATTAGTTGGGATTACTCACCTTGAAGATGGGGGGAGTTGGAGGTCTTGAGAGAGTAGAGAAAAACCCCAAAGTTTGGCAAAGAAATGAGTATATAGCATTTCGGGCACCACAGGTGGCACCGAGGGCTCCCTGTGGCACTGGTTCCAGTAGCTGAAAGAAATCCCAGCGCCAGGGACAGCGCCCCGCGCTACCCTAGGCGCTGGCGACGGGAAATAATTTTTCCCGACACGGGAATGGACATAATTCTCTCATACGATATCCGAATTCGACGATTCATTTTGCTATGGCTCCATAATTTCAATACGGATCTAACGCTTCAATCAAAACTGAATTTGGAGCTCATTTGATTAATGTGATACCACTTATACTCGAAGAAGCGACGTCATTGAAATACTTTTGATGTCCAAATAATGTGGTTCCACCCCTATAGGTCTCCTTTGATACTCGAATACGTTATTCCCGAATACCGTTATTGCACTTTAAAATATTAAATCATTAGGAAATTTTAAAGGGGCCTTACATTCTTCCCCGCTTAACATCATTCGTCCTCAAATGAGGGTCAAAGTCCGTCATTAGCATTCAGTATTGCCCAACTGTTAGTTCACACACACCAGGAGTTTCAAAATTTGGCTAACTCCCTAAATTTCCAAAAAATATTTGTCAGAGTCTCCCCTGTAACTGGGCCTATCCACCTGTCAGAGTAACACCAAAACAACTCCTAACAACACATCCATAATCTAATAAAGTACCACAATGCATATATCAATATCACTAATCTCAACATTACAAGCACTGCATTATCAAAATGATATCTGGACAGGAACTGCACATTTTTAAATTATAACACCTAGAAAGTAGCTTTCAAATCACAATCATTTGACTATACGCTCGAGTGAGAACATTTTATTTCATTAACACTTTTGGCCCTCAAGGTAGCCTTCTCGACTTACAGACTTCGCCATTACACATTAACGTAGGCAATCCCAACTTCCAGTATCATCTAACAAGGATGAAAATTAGGTACCTCTCATAATCTAACTATCGATTAACTTCACCTTCAATAACCTCAACCGGAACGGTATACAAAGGATTTCCAATTACTTCCTTAGACATAGGCCCATGAAACACCGGGTACATGGAGGACAATAATAGGAAAATATCATACTCATAGTTTGGCCTATTTCCTTCGAGATTTCATAAGGCCTAATGTGACTACACATACTTTAGCTTCCTTAACAATTCACCTAATATAATCATAGAGAAAATCTTGAGAATAACCTATTTACTTTCTTCAACTCTAGATCCCTACGCCAATCACCTAAACTAAACCTTTGGCGACCTCCAACAATTACTCTAAGGTATTCTAGCTTGAATATGACCATAAAACTTCCTATAACATATATTAGATCACGTGATGATGCTTCTTATTTGGCATGTTTGAACCTTCAACCCCCATAGGTTACTATAAATTGGAACAACGAGGTCCGAGATTGGGCTGGAATGTTTTTTTAAGATTCCATCAATGTGCTGAGCAGAGCATTTCAGGAGGTTATATCCTAAGAGACATGAAGGATACTACCAATAGTGTGAACATGGTTAGTCATTATGATGACATCATTGATTCGACACATGAGGCATGGAGTTGCCTAGTAGGCATTGATAATGTAGGGACCATGTTCATTATTCTGAGATTTAAAGAAATGAGTCATTTTAGACATGTGACATATGGGAGGCATGGTCGGAAGGATAAAGACATTAGCGTCACTTATTCTTGGAAGACTATGAGTCATGATAAGGACAACAACAATTGTTTCATTCCTTATGTACTTTGTTTGGTAATAGTAGGCCTCAAAGTGAGATAGCCAAGTATGTGACACCAGTGGCCTCTTGGAATGTAGGAAAAATCAGTTTAACTCGAAATGAGAATATTTTGGCACCCCGAAGGTGATTCGGGTTTCAAAATGCATGAAAATGCATTATGCTCTTAACAGTAACTAGCACAAGGAATCTATGCCACAAGCCTATGAGGATGAAAAATAAAAGTTGAACACTTGTGAGATTATTATCTTTCTGATAGCTTAACCTTTCACAATAATTGATCCTGTATGAGAGGACTAGATATACAACAAACTTGTCTTTAAAATCAATATGCTCATCATATGTGCCAGAATCTGAAATATCCACCTGAAGTGGGGAGGAAAATTCGTTGTAAGGCTGTTTAACTTTCAACCACACACGAGTGAAATCATGTAGATAGGACATCTTAATGTTTGGATGAAATCATGTATTTGTTAGAGAGAATGAACACTTTGCTATGAGCTAGACATGTTTCTACCATAACAACTCTCAAGCTGCAATACCAGACCACTTCATGGGCAACTACAATACTAGGAACAAAGTGCGTTACTCACTAAGGCATGATCTAGGTGGACATGAAAGTCATACTGAGATGGGCGAACAAAAAGATCTTCCTGTGACGAATTTGTGAAAATCTCAAATTTCCTAGAAACTTTTATGCGGACAAGTGTCCCCTTTCAATTGACAGGTACACATATGATAGGTGCTGAGATATGCTCTCATGTTACTAGACAGTGAAAAGGATTCATGATAATATTCACAAAGGTGTGAAGTGATTGTTCAAACCATAGGAGCCACAAATATCGGAGAGAGAAAGAGTGGCTCAAGAAGGATCTCACCACTGGGTTGCTTTACATTGGATTTGATACCACATAGGTAAACTTTATGACGATGCATGCATAAGCACAAATGAGCAGATGTTATCCATTCGAATCAAAAGGTTCTGTAAGAAATTCATCAGGTATAGTCCCTTGTTGAGAATTTAAGGAAGCAAGTGGGAAGTATTAATCCTAGAGTTATAACTCAATTCAAGGACATAATTATAGAGCTCAATTCCTCAAGAGGTTGTAAATAAAAGAATTTGTGATAGAGTGGCTTCACGAATAATTTTTCTCGTTTAGAAAGCAAGTACATGCAATGTTTTGTGATTCAGTGTCTTGTTAACACCGTGTTTATGAATGCTCTTCAATATGGATGTTCATATACAACAAGGAAAATAATGTGGTGTTCATAATGATGTACTAAGGAATGACTTACTTGATGACTTTAGATTGACAGGGCAGTACCTTGATTGATGCCCCTCTACTCCACATCCAAAACATACATTAGTACTATAGTGACATACCCCCCGAATGATATCTCATACACTTCACACAACGAGGATGGGGTCCGCTAAACTAACTCGCCCCACTTACCTCATATTACCCTTTTTGCATACATCATAAGCATTCCCCTTAGTCTTCCTCCAAGCCTTCATGGCGAGAGTAACAATCTCTACAACAACTCATTGTATGAACTTTTGGAATTGCCCAAATCTACCACCCATAACACACTTCTGAGCATACTCACAACATGACGCAAATTATTTACGCACGCATATCGGGCAGACCGGGATGGGTGTATCCAACCAAAGGGCATTTGTTCTTCTTATGCCCCCTCCTTCCACCTCCATGAGATATTTCAAGAATCATCCAACATAAACCCGAGTGGCTCTTCTGTCATATCAAACATTCTGGCTCATTGATGCCAATAATCCTCTTTCATTTCTTAGGGGCTCTTACCACATTATCCGGTGGCACAGTAACATTAATAGGAACAACGACACTTCCCCTAGCAACTAGTTCTTCCAATACCTCTTCGCTGCCTCGAACCCTTGGGTTACTCATATGGAAAATAAGACATGACGAGGAATTTAGCTTCCTATCTTGAACTCTATCGCACGATATGGAGTATCAAAGAAGTGTGACATTCCTAAATGTCCATGTAGCCTCCTCATTATAGATGTGGTCAACAACACACCGATAAGAAGGACTCTACCAGACACGACTCCGAGACATCCTAGGACACTTTAAAACCTTAGGCTCTCATAACAAGTTTGTCACGCCCCAAACTCAAGGAGTGCGACCGGCGCTCAACCGAGTAAACCCGGCCAAGCAAGCCTGTTAGATTTCATTCTACCCAAACTCATTCATGAAATAAGAGGAGATGTACTCCATTAATCAAACACTAAGAAGATTTCATTAATAACCCCAATTTTCCAATTCCATTATTCAAAAGAGATTCATTTATGATTTCCAAAATATTACAAGTTCATAATTATAATGAAAAACATGTTTGCCAAATACCAGCATTTCTAGTTCAATTTCTCACATCAAAAACCACCCACAACTTGTCTACGGAGCCTCTAAGTACAACGAAAGAGAAATATAGAAAAGACGGTAACAAGGCCCTGACTATACCTCAACCATAAAGTACATGAGAACCAAAAGAAACATGGCCCTGAAATGGAATAGGGCTCACCAAGCCAACGGAAGAGAGTGTACCGCTATCACTGATCAATGCCGCCTGTTGTAGAACCAATTGCATCCATTAAAGATGCAGCGTCCCCGGCAAAAGGGATGTTAGTACCGTCAAATAGCACTAGTATGTATAGCTAAAAGTTCTCTTTCAAGATAGAATACCCATATAAGAAAAGGCAACACATAGAAACAACAAGTCACAATCAACAATATCCAAATGTCCAGTTAAAACATAATTCATATACAATTTTTTATTGGGAGATCATTAGCACCGATGTTCACAATACCGATGTTTATAATACCAATGCCATCGTACTTTTAGCACGGAGTCTGATTACGACCCGATCGGCAAGGCTATCTCATTAGAGAATCAACCACAATTACTATCAATACCAATACCACCATAATTTTAGCACGGAGTCCGATCACGACCCGATCGGCTAGGCTATCTCATTAGAGAATCAACCACAATTATTATCAATACCAATACCACCGTAATTTTACAACGAAGTCCGATCACGACCCGATTGGCTAGGCTATCTCATTAGAGAATCAACCACAATTATTATCAATACCAATACCACTGTAATTTTAGCACGGAGTCCGATCACGACTCTATCGGCTAGGCTATCTCATTAGAGAATCAGCCACAATTATTATCAATACCAAATACCACGGTAATCTTAGCACGGAGTCCGATCACGACCCGATCGGCTAGGTTATCTCATTAGAGAATCAACCACAATTATTAACAATACCAATACCACCGTAATTTTAGCATGGAGTCCGATCACGACCCGATCGGCTAGGCAGTCTTATTTTGAGACATCAACCAAAATCTCAATTTCAATTATAATTTCCAGCACAATCACCACCATGTGTGCGACATGGTGTCCGATCACGACCCGATCGGCTAGGCTGTCTTATTCGAGACATCATCCCTTCTATATCAATCAATCTTATCCCAATTAAGAGGAATAATTTTATCACATCATTCGCATCCCAAATAAGGGGAATAATTCACAAAAATAACATAGGTGCAAATGTATTTACCTCATCATCTTCCACATTGTATAAATCTCCGCTAGTATTTTCAACCAATAATAACAACAATATTTCCTTGGCTCTTTTGGCCATTCACAAGATTCTTTATTCAAGGCACGGTGGCCATATTTGTTATTCCACACTTTTATTTCTTCCCTCTCATTTATCATCATCATAAATATCAACATACATATAATATTTCGGAAATCACAACTTTAAGTTCATTAGAAATGAACAATTTAAGCACCATAGATTTCTTTCTGAGAAGTGGAGTAAAATGATTGGCAATTGATGCGCAAGTTAAAATCATCAGCAAATAACACACCATTTATTCTTGACACATTTTCCCCCACAAAGGGCAATACAAAATTTTCACTCACGAATATGTAAGAACGCAAAACACATTGAAAATACTCACAAATCATAACGTCTGTTAAAACAGCCACATATGAGCATGACTTGAGTTTATAGGCTTTTAGGCAATTTTATTTTCGAAGTCAATTCGGAATAGTTGAATCAAGGCTCATTTCATAACCTTTCTCACATCATTTCATTTCATTGGCTCTATTGACCACAAGTATAACTTTCACTTATATCAATCATCGCATTTCATACTTTTTCCATATCTTTATGGGTTATCAACAGTAAGACATTTCCAATCAAGGCTTTAGGTACACATATGAGCAATTAAGAGTCTTAAGCATATTGAGTTTTCTCACACAATTTGGAATCATAACCTTCATTTGAAACACAACTCAAAGATATAGCATTTTAATACATGTATCATTCTTGAACACATTCCCAAAGGATAACATAATGTGTTAGGAACATTCGGAACATGTTTTGAATACTTAATTCTTGACACTTTGCTTATTTGGGACATAGAATAAGGAACTTAAGACAACCATACTTGAAACTTATGAGAACATCATTGAATTCAATTTTAAGGAAGTAGTTTAGCCAACATACCTTGATGGAGCTCTTTAGTGCTATTAAAACCACCTACTGCTCTTAAAACTTCAATCTACATCAACATAATTCAATTTCACCAATATAAGTAACAAATTCCATAATTTAGGCCATTTAGGCATTTTATCAAACACCTAGTAGGCATGAATCTTTATATCTCTTACCCATAGAATTAGTCCATCCAACTACTATCATTTACCAACAATTTATCCCACCATCATTCTTAAATAATTCATAACTTCCAACATCACATACATGACCATCCATCCACACCCAACCAACAAACTTCCATCAAATAATCACCTTTCAATCTCTACAATGGATATGTATTTAAATTGGGAACTTATGGATTCCAATCACCATACCATAAGTTTCAATACTTAATTCATACTCATATTTCCATAATATATCCATACATGTAAGTCTAAGGGTGTAGGATTACCTTTTGGAAGAAATCTTACAAAATCCTCCTTTGAGTTCTTGAAGAACTTTCTTGAAGATCTATGTATTTTATGGAGGATTGAGTTAGTCTTAGGGTGAAATTGATGGAATTAAACATAAAATTAGTAGGGATTACACACCTTAAAGATGTGGGGAGTTGGAGGTCTTGAGAGAGTGAAGGAAAACCCCAAAGTTCGGCCAAGAAAAATGGTGTAAAATGAACCTCGAAATGAGTATATAGCATTTCGGGCGCCACAGGTGGCGCCGGGGGCTGCCTGTGGCGCTGGTTCCAGTAGCTGAAAGAAATCCCAGCGCCAGAGACAGCGCCCCATGCTACCCTGGGCGCTAGCGACGGGAAATGATTTTTCTCGACACGGAAATTTGCATAACTCTTTCATACGGTGTCCGAATTCGACGATTCCTTTTGCTATGGCTCCATAATTTTAATACGGATCATCAATAATAAATTTGGAGCTCATTTGATTAATGTGATACCACTTATACTCGAAGAAGCGATACCGTTGAAATACTTTTGATGTCCAAATAATGTGGTTCCACCCCATAGGTCTCCTTTGATACTCGAATACGTTATTCCCGAATACCGTTGTCGCACTTTAAAATATTAAATCATTAGAAAATTTTAACGGGGCCTTACAATATTATTATTGTTTCGTATTTGTATATACTTGTACAGGTTATTTATGTACGTATCGTGTCATAGTCTCGTCACTACTTCGTCGAGGTTAGGCTCGACACTTACGGAGTACATGGGGTCGGTTGTACTCATACTACACTCTGCACTTCTTGTGCAGATTTTGGAGTTGGTCCCAGTGGCGTACCATAGACTTGCTCGGATTCAGCTACCCAGAGGAGACTTGAGGTATAACTGCACAGCGTCCGTAATTCGGAAGTCCCCTTCTATCTTATCTTAGTTGTGTATTATCTTTCAAACAGCTTGAATTTTATTCAGACCTTTATTTGTATTATCCTAGTAGCTCGTGCACTTGTGACACCAGATTCGGAGATGTATTTTGATGATTCAGTTGTTGTGGTCTTCCGCACTTTATTTCAGTAATTGACACCACTTAATTTAAATTGCTTAAAAATGGTTAAGATTATTTTAACGTTGGCTTGCCTAGCAAGTGAAATGTTATGCGCCATCACGGTCCTGAAGGTGGAAATTTCGGGTCGTGACACTCATGATTTGTACTACCGGTCTTTAGGAATTCTTGTATAACAGTTCAGTTGTATTATCATTTTTTTCTCTTAATAAATATCATTTGAACGGGTTTGTTGTTAACTGAATTACCTAGCTGGTTGGGTTAGGTGCCATCATGGCTAGTTGAATTTTGGGTCGTGACATATATATATGTATTTCATCACCTTGTTTGCTACCTTATCCATGACTTTTCTTTCCCTCTTGCGTCTAGTATTGCTGACCACGCTTAAAAATATGGTCGGATATCTTTGCGTGTGATTCTTGGAGAGAATAACCTTATTTTGTTTGCGTTTTCAATTTTTATATGTACTTGGCTAGTTTTTGTAAGTCTATGATTAATGGCTAGAGGTTGGTAAGTTAGGACTTATTTGGAACATTTCTGTAAGATTCCCTATTTTCTTTCAGAGAAATTACATAGTTGACCGCTCGGTTAACAGTATCCACATCTCCTATTCGTCGGGACGGAGCTAGAAACCTTAGTATGTGTTTGGCCTAATTTAGTAACTTTTGCTGAAAATATATATTTCTTTAAGTATATAAGGGATGTGAAACAAGGGGATCCCCTATCTCCAGCATTGTTCATTCTGTCAGCTGAGGTACTTTCCAGGTCTTTGAATAAGCTCTTTGAAGACAAGTCATTTGTGGGATTTGGAATGCCTAAGTGGTCTGATTCTTTAAACCACTTGGCATATGCTGATGATACGATAATCTTTGCATCTGCTCATCCTCCCTCTTTGAGCAAGATTATGGCAGTGTTGGGGAACTATGAGAAGATATCAGGTTAAATGATCAACAAAGATAAGAGTTCATACTACATGCATTCAAAGGTTGCTAATGGATTGTTTCAGGCAGTTGGAGCTATTACAGGATTTGCAAGAGGTAAATTCCCCTTCACATATCTAGGGTGTCCTATTTTTTACACTAGAAGGAGGAAGGACTATTATGAGGATCTTATCAAGAAGGTGAAGGCTAAATTGCATTCACGAAAAGGAAAGTTGTTGTCATTTGGAGGTAAGGCAACACTCATCTCTAGTATGTTGCAAAGTATACCAGTTCACATGTTATCAGTCCTTGATCCACCAAACAGCATCCTGGGGCATCTACATAAGACTTTTGCTACGTTCTTTTGGAGCACAAAGGAAGAAGGGAGAAGCAGACATTGGGCTTCATGGCAAAATCTTTGCCTTCCTAAAGAGGAAGGGGGCTAGGTTTTAGGTCCTTAAATGATGTCTCAAGGGATCTATTTGCTAAACTATGGTGGAGGTTTAGGACCACAAAATCTTTGTGGTCTAATTTCATGTGTAATAAGTATTGCAAGAAGGAGCCACCAACAGTGGTGCATTTTAGGGGAGGGTCTCATGTTTGGAGACAAATACTGAATGCTAGGGAATAAGTAGAGCATGAGATCGTATGGGAATTGAAGAGTGAAACAACTAATATTTGGCATGAAAATTGGACTGGATTGGGTGCACTTTATCGTGTATTACCTGAAGACTTTCCAATCAATTAAGGTCTTCAAGAGGTGGCAGAACTGCGGCAAGGGGAAACATGGGATGATCAGCTACTAGATCAAACTTTCAATGAGGAAATTGCAGAACATATAAGGCTAAATGTGCACTATGAAGGCAGTGAGGGATATTGGGATAGGCCATACTGGATGTCAACTCCTTCAGGCAAGTTCAGTGTTAGCAGTGCTTGGCAAATATTAAGGCATAGGGCTGTTCCTAATAAGGAATTCAAGTTAATATGGATTAAAGGTTTGCCATTCAAGATATCCTTCTTCTTGTGGAGATTGTGGAGGCAGAAAATAGCCACCGATGACAGGTGGAGGAGGCAAGGGCAAATGGTGATGTCTAGGTGTTGGTGTTGTCAGCAGCCCCAAGAGGAATCCATTGAGCATATATTTGTCACAAGTCCTACTGCCTCTAAGGTATGGAACTTGTTCATGGGGGCTGTTGGAATTTCTGTGCAATTGATTCAATTGAAGCAGATTATAAGGCATTGGTGGTATGCTCAGTGTTGTCCGAAATTAAAGCCACTATTTCAAGAAATACCAGCTATCATCACTTAGGAGCTGTGCAAGAGAAGAAATGCAGGTAAACATGGTGGTTCAGTGTCCACAAATAGGGTGATTCATGAGATAAATAGGACATTGCATCAACTGACAAGGGTGAGGTATGCTTGGATCCCTAATATTCCATTGTTATGGCCAGACATGATTCAATACTTTGAAGGATATAAACCTATATTGATCACTACAAGAGTAACATGGCAGCTTCCTTGTCATGGTTGGTACAAATGTAATACTGATGGAGCTTCAAAGGGCAATCCTGGACCTAGCTCCCTAGGCTTTTGTGTGAGGGATGATGAAGGTGATGTGGTGTATGCTAGGGCAGTAGACCTGGGAGTGACAACTAATGTGGTGGCTGAAGCTAAGGCTATTCTTCAAGGGTTGGAATATTGTGTGGAGCATGATTTTCACCCTCTCATACTGGAGACTGATTCATTGGTGATGAAGAAGGCGATAGAAGGGGAATGGGATCCTCCTTGGGTAATTGCACAGGATGTGAAGAAAATTATAGAGATGAAGGACAACTTCAATGTGATCTTTCAACATGTGTTCAGAGAAGGCAACTCAGTGGCGGATTTTATAGCTAACATTGTGTTCTCTTTTGCAGGTACATCTGAGTTTCATTCATTCTCTGAACTGCCTAGTGCAGGGGAGGAGGTTGATCAATCTAGACAAATCTCAATCACCTAACCTTAGGATTAGGATAGCAAAGAGAAGAACCCCAGACTGATGGCTTCACAAGATTGGACTCTGCACAAACTGATATGTCCAAATGCTAAGGAAAATGTTGAACCCATCATATGGTATTTTTGGAGATTGTTGAATCATTTCTCAGTGGTATTAGCATGCTTTCATGCTCAATCTGAGTATGGTTTAACAATGTTTAGAATGATGTCTACATTAAAGGTTCTAGTAGGGAAGGATCTGAGCTTACAAGATCACAAAAAGGAACAATTTCAAAGGTTGGCCTTTGCCTTGCAAAGCCTGCTTAAAGCCAGATCATTCCTGGCTTTTGCCTTGTAAAGCCAGCTCATGCCTGGATTTTGCCTTGTAAAGCCTGGCTAAAGCCAGCTCATGCCTGGCTTTTGCCTTGTAAAGCCTGCCTAAAGCCAGCTCACGCCTGGCCTTTGGCCTGCAAAGCATGCCTAAAGTCAGCTCAAGCCTGGCTTTTGCCTTGCAAAGCCTGTCTAAAGCCAGCGCATGCCTGGCCTTTGCCTTGTAAAGCCTGCCTAAAGCCAGCTCAAGCCTGGCATTTGCCTTGCAAAGCCTGCCTAAAGCCAGGCTCCTCTTCTACACATTAATCTTGATGAGTGAGCATATGATTAATACTTGAACAAAATCAGTCCACTGCATATGGAGATCATATAGTAGCGACACTTGGAGGACGATGCTGACTTCAACTCTGTGGTGGAGATGTTTGAAATTCATTTTAGCCTATGGACAATATACCCTGGCGCCTGGTGAGAGCTTGATAGGTGCTTCTTGGTATTTGCCAATGACAATTGGATTCACATACACTAATAGGAGAAGGAAGCATTCAACTTATCATGTTGTAATAGCTAGTTCATTAGATTTTAGCTTTTCTATCTTTTTTAATAGCTAGTAGCTTCATGCAACTTCTATTTTGGTTTGGACATCTTGTAAGCATTGGACCCATTTTGTATTTTATTTATATATTAACCATTAGGCAAAAACTAATATGTATAAATATGAAATTTAGAGCCAGTTATTAATATTTGAAATCCTCGTTCTAAAATTCAGAACTCATAAAATTGGATCTCTATGCCTTATGTATAGATTATTTAATGTAATAAGTTTAAACTTTGTAAATTGCTGTAACGACCCGACCGGTCGTTTTGAGTGTATTAGCCCCTGATTCGCTGTTTACTTCTGTTCCCATACCTTTTCTGCTTATGTGACTTGCCATGAGGTTGTTGTTGTGGTTTGGAAGTGAATTGGGACACTTAGTCCCTAAAACAGAAGCTTAAGTCTTAGGATTTTGACTGTAGTTGGAACTGTGTGAAGACGACTCCGAAATGGAGTTTCATCGGTTCCGTAAGCTCTGTTGGGTGATTCTGGACTTATGAGCGTGTTCGGACTGTGAATTGGAGGTCCGTAGCTGATTTAGGCTTGAATTGGCAAAAATTGACTTTTTGGAGATTTTGACCGGTAGTGGACTTTTTGATATCGGGGTCGGAGTTTGATTCTGGAAGTTGGAGTAGGTCCATAGGGTTGAATATGACTTGTGTGCAAAATCTGGGGTCAATCGGACGTGGTTTGATAGTTTTCGGCATCGGTTGTAGAAATTGGAAGTTTCAAGTTCACTAAGTTTGAATCGGAGGCTGATTCATATTTTTAGCATTGTTTGATGTGATTTGAGGGATCGACTAAGTATGAATGGTGTTTTAGGACTTGTTGAAATGTTTGGTTGAGGTCCCGGGGGCCTCAGGTGTGCTTCAGATGCTTAACGCATTGAATTTGGACTTATGCAAATTGCTGAAGTTTCTAGTTTCTGGTGTTTTTGCACTTGCGGAGGAGAGACTGCAGGTGCGGACTCGCACGTGTGGAAGGAAGAGCGCAGGTAAGGTTTGGTCAAGTTTGGTCTGTGGGCGCAGGTGCGAGATTGGCCCATAAAAGCGGAGCCGCATCTGCCGAAGATGGTGCGCAGAAGCGGACAGTGCCTAGAGCGTGAGGATTGCAGAAGCGGACGATATCCGCAGGAGCGGGCGCGCAGGTGCGGCCCCTTGCTCGTAGATGTGGACCCAGCTTCCTTAAGTCATTTCTGCACCTGCGAGAGAAATTCCGTAGGTGCGGCATCGCAGGTGCGACCGATGGTCCGCAGATGCGGAAATACCTGGGCAGAACCGTGAGTTTTGGCCATTTTCTTCATTTTTGAGCTCGGGTTGACGATTTCTTGAGAGCAATTTAGAGGGATTTCACGAGGTAAGTCCCTTGTCCTTATTTTTGATCAATAATCTTGCTAGCCCATTTATTTTCCACCTAGCTAGTTTGTATTTAAGGTGGAATTTGGGAGTTTGAGGCTAGGGATTTGAAGAGTTTGATTTTGGGTTTTGAGTGGTCATTTGAGGTCGGATTTTGATAAAATTAGTATGGTTGGACTCGTGAGTGAACGGGCTATCGGATGTTTTAATTTTTATCCGATTCCGAGATATGGGCCCGGGTCGACTTTTTAGGACGAATTTCGGAATTTTTGTTAAAGTCTTGATTTCATTAATTAGATTAGTCTATTATAGTTATATTTATGATATATAATTATTTTTGGCTAGATTTTGGTAATTCGGAGTCAGATGATCGAGGAAGAGGCATTGTTACCGATTGATTGAGCTTGATTTGAGGTAAGTGGCTTGCCTAACCTTGTGTGGTGGAAATCTCTTTAGGATTTAGTATTATTGTGATATGTGAGCACCGTGTACGTGAGGTGATAAGTACGTACACGGGCTATTTGTTATAAAACCCGATTTATTTTACTGAGTAGCAACCTGTTTTTTCTTTAATTTGAGTTATACCGTTTAAATGAGTATTAGTCTATTTTCATTCTTATTTAAGTTATTCCAATATGTGTAGTTATCATATTTAGTCTAATATCGCATGTCTACGTCTTTAACTGCTTATTTGAACTCTGTGAAGCATGCCTAGTTCATTCCCTGCTTTTTCTTGTTCTTTATCAGTATAACTATAAAGTTCTTGTTGATAACGGTTGTATTTATCGGTTTGAGTTGTATGTTTACTTTTGAGACTACGAGGCGGTTCCTCGGGAGTTCTCCCTGCACATTTACTTTTGAGACTACGAGGCAGTTCCTCGGAATTTCTCCCTGCACATTTACTTTTGAGACTACGAGGCGGTTCCTCGGGAGTTCTCCTTGTAGATTTACTTTTGAGACTACGAGGCGGTACCTCGGGAGTTCTCCCTGCATATTTATTTTGGGACTACGGGATGGTATCTCAGGAGATCCCCTGCTGTTTACCCCTGTGTGTTGTACTACTGCCTTGTTGTGTTTCCTTTTGTTAAATTCCAGTCTCTTATTATACTGTACATTCTCTTGCCATATTTATTATTTACCAGTGGTCCTGACCTGATCTCGTCACTACTCGACCGAGGTTAGGCTTGGCACTTACTAGGTACCATTGTGGTGTACTCATGCTACTCTTCTGCACATATTTTTGTGTGCAGATCCAGGTACTTCTTATCAGTCCTGCTATTAGCTAAGAGTGCTTGCTGTTGTACGGAGACTTCAATGTACATCTGTCGCGTCTGCATACCTCGGAGTCCCCCTTTATTCTCTCCTATGTCATTTACCTTCCGTACTTCTTTTGTTAGACTCTGGTGTATAGAAATTCTAGTTTTCTTCTGTAGCTTATGACTTACGATGTTCCAGATTTTGGGAAGACTGTGTATTTATAGAGTATTGGTTATTGTACATGCCGAGCAGCATTGTTACTAGTTACTCAATTATCCACTGCTGTTAGTTGCCAAGTTTTACTTTCGTGTTTTTGTTATTTTTTGAAATTTGTTAGGCTTACCTAGTGGTAGAGACTAAGTTTCGTCATGACATTATACGGAGACAGTTTGAGCCGTGGCAAGTTGGTATCGGAGCTCTAGATTCATAGGTGTCGTGAGTCATAAGTAAGTTTAGTAGAGTCTTGCAGATCGGTATAGAGACGTCTGTATTTAGCTTTGGAAGGCTATGGAACTGTTAGGAAAATTTCACTTCTTTGATTCCTTGTCGTGCAAAATTATTGACTTCGAAATTCTAAACTTGAGTATTTTATTCTCTCACAGATGGTGAGGACACGTACAGGAGGATATGATGACCAGGAACCTGCACCCCCTGCTTGAGCAGCGAGAGGCGAAGGCTGGAGTAGAGGCCAAGGATGTCCACATGGTGTAGCAAGAGCACCCGCACGAGCTGCCACAGAGGAGCCCCCAATAGCTCCAGCCGGAGGGCAAACACCTGAGATACCTGTTGCTGCACCAGCCCTCCAGGAGTCTGTAACCCAATTTCTGAGCATGTTCAGCACCTTAGCTCAGGCTGGATTGATTCCACTTGCTCCTTCCACATCTCAGGCCGGGGGAGGAGCATAGACTCCAGTCGCCGGTATTCCAGAGCAGCGGGTTTAGGTCGACCAGGTTCCAGAGATAATACTAATACAGCCGGTAGCCCTAGTTCAACTCGAAGTTAGGGCAGCAATTTCTGAGGCAGAGCAGCTCAGACGTGAGAGGTATAAGAAGTATCACCCTCCTACCTTCAGCGGATTGGCGTCAGAGGATGCCCAGGGTTTTCTGGAGGAGTGTCACCGCATTCTCCGTACTATGGGTATAGCGGAGTCGAGTGGCGTTTCTTTTACTGCATTCCAGCTTAGAGGAGCAGCCTATTAGTGGTGGCATGCTTATGAGTTGAGTAGTCCGGCTGAGGCAACTTCACATTCATGGACTCCATTCTCGGACATGTTTTTGAGAGAGTATGTCCCTCAGAGTCTCAGGGACGCATGGCGCGCGGAGTTTGAGCAGTTGCACCAGAGTGGTATGACTGTATTAGAGTATGCAGTCTGCTTCAATGATTTGGACCGACATGCACCAGCCTTGGTTTCCACAGTTCGAGAGAGGATTCGTCAGTTTATCGAGGGACTCCACCCCAGTATCAGGCTTAGCATGGCCCGAGAGTTTGAGATAGATATTTCTTACCAGAAGGTTGTGAGTATTGCTAGGAGATTAGAGGGTATGCTTTATTGAGAGAGAGAGGAGAGGGAGTCCAAGAGGTCTCGAGAGTCTGGCACTTATAGTGGTACTCATGCCCCAGCTGCAGTTCACCATGGTAGGGGCTATGGGAGTCTCCTCGTTTTTTCAGCTTTTCCAACCGCCAGTGGTATTCCGATCCCTTCTAAGCCCCAGGAGCCTTATTATGCACCGCCAGTATCTAGTGCACCTCCTGCACGGGGTGCTTTTAGCGGTCAGCCCAGCAGACCTGGCCCGAGCTAGTCACAGCAGTCACGCCCTCCAAGGGCTTATTTTGAGTGTGGCGACACTGGCCATCTGGTGAGGGATTGCCTTAGCTTAGGAGGGGTGTACCTCCACAGACTTCTCAGACACCGCGTGCTTCACCGGGTCCTCAGGCTATGATTCCAGCACCAGCTACCGCCCCACTTGCTCAGCCATCTCTAGATATTATGCTCTTCCTACTCATACAGATGCAGTTGCTTCCGACTCTGTCATTACAGGTATTGTTCCGGTCTGTCATAGAGATGCATCGGTCTTATTTAATTCAGGCTCCACTTATTCCTATGTGTCCTCTTATTTTGTCCCGTATTTGGGCGTATCTCGGGATTCTTTGAGTTCCCCTATTTATGTGTCTATTCCTGTGGGAGATCCTCTTGTTGTGGACCGCGTGTATCGATCGTGTTAGATTGCTCTTAGTGATTTTGAGACCAGAGCCGATTTGTTATTGCTCAGCATGGTAGACTTTGATATTATTTTGGGCATGGACTGGTTGTCTCCCCATTATGCTATTCTTGATTGTCCGCTAAGACCGTGACGCTGGCTATGCCAGGATTACCGTGATTAGAGTGGAGAGGTACCTTAGAGTATACTCCTAGCAGAGTTATTTCATTTCTTAAAATTCAATGAATGGTTGAGAAGGGGTGCGATGCGTATCTAGCTTATATGAGAGATGTCAGTATTGATACCCCTATAATTGAGTCAGTCCCAGTAGTGAGCGATTTTCCAGATGTATTTCCAAATGATCTTCCGGGCATGCTGCCCGACAGAGATATTGATTTTGGTATTGATTTGTTATCGGGCACTTAGCCCATCTCTATTCCTCCATATCGTATGGCTCCTCCTGAAATGAAGGAGTTGAAGGAGCAGTTACAGGAGTTGCTTGATAAGGGCTTCATTCGGCCCAGTGTGTCACCTTGGGGTGCTACTATTTTATTTGTGAAGAAGAAGGATGGTTCTATGTAGATGTGTATTGATTACTGCTAGTTGAACAAAGTTACAATGAAGAACATGTATCCATTACCTTGTATTGATGACTTGTTTGATCAGTTTCAGGGTGCCAGGGTATTTTCCAAGATTGACTTCCATTCAGGCTATCATCAGTTGAAGATTCAGGAGACAGATATTCTGAAGACTTCTTTCAGGACTCGGTACGGTCACTACGAGTTCCTTGTGATGTCATTTGGGCTGACCAATCCCCCAGCAGCTTTTATTCACTTGATGCACAGTGTGTTTTAGCCCTATCTTAACTTATTCGTCGTTGTATTTATTGACGACATTCTGGTGTACTCCTGGACTCGGGAGGATCATGAGCAGCACCTGATGACTGTGCTTCAGACCCTGAGAGAAAAGAAGTTATATGCCAAATTTTTAAAGTGTGAGTTTTGGCTAGACTCAGTGGAATTCTTGGGTCATGTAGTATCGAGTAATGGGATCCAGGTGGATCCAAAGAAGATTAAAGCAGTGCAGAGTTGTCCCAGACCGTCCTCAGCTACGGAAATCTGGAGTTTTATTGGTTTGGCGGGGTATTATCGTCGATTTGTAGAGGGTTTCTCATCTATTGCAGCACCTATGACCAGGCTGACCCAGAAAGGTGCTCCATTCAAGTGGACAGAGGAGTGTGAGGAGAGCTTTCATAAGCTTAAGACAGCTTTGACTATAGCCCCAGTATTGGTATTGCCTATAGGTTCGGGGTCTTATACTGTATACTATGATGCGTCGTGGATTGGTCTCAACGCGGTGTTGATGCAGGACGGTAGGGTAATTGCCTACGCGTCCAGACAGTTGAAGGTGCATGAAAAGAACTATCCTGTCTATGACCTTGAGTTAGCAGCTATTGTTCATGCCTTCAAGATTTGGCGGCACTATTTGTACGGTGTATGTTATAAGATTTACACCGATCATCGGAGTTTGTAGCATCTATTCAAGCAAAAGGATCTTAACTTGCGTCAGCGGAGGTAGTTAGAGCTGCTTAAGGATTATGATATCACTATTTTGTACCATCCCGAGAAGGCCAATGTAGTGGCCGATGCTTTGAGTCACCGAGCGGAGAGTTTGGGGAGCTTAGCATATCTACTAGTAGTAGAGAGGCCATTAGCATTGGATGTTCAGGCCTTAGCCAACCAGTTTGTTAGATTGGATATTTCTGAGCCGAGTCGAGTATTGGCTTGTGTGGTCTGTCGGACTTCTCTTTATGATCATATCAGGGAGCGTCAGTATAATGACCCCCATCCGCTTGTCCTTAAGGACACGGTTCAGCACGGTGATGCTAAGGAGGTCACTATTAGAGATGATGGTGCATTGAGGATGCAGGGTAGGCTTTGTATGCCCAATGTAGATGGGTTGCGTGAGTTGATTCTCTAGGAGGCTCACAGTTTGTGGTACTCCATTCATCCGGGTGTCGCAAAGATGTATCAGGACTTGAGACAGCATTACTGGTGGAGAAGAATGAAGAAGGACATAGTGAAATATGTAGCTCGGTGTCTGAATTGCCAACAAGAAAATTATGAGCATCAGCGGCCAGGCGGATTGCTTCAAATTTTAGAGTTTACGGAGTGGAAATGGGAGCGTATCACTATGGATTTCGTTATTAGTCTTCCACGGACTCAGCGGAAGTTTGATGCATATTGAGTGATTGTGGATAGGCTGACCAAGTCAGCTCATTTCATTCCTGTGATGACTACCTATTCTTCCGAGCAGTTGACTTGAATTTATATCCGTAAGATTGTTAGGCTTCATGGCATACCGGTATCTATCATCTCTGACCGGGGTACGCAGTTTACATCACCGTTCTGGAGGGCAGTACAACAGGAGTTGGGTACTCGGGTTGAGTTGAGCACAACATTTCACCCTCAAACGGACGGACAGTCCGAGCGCACTATTCAGATACTGGAGGATATGCTCTGTGCTTATGTGATAGATTTTGGGGTTGCTTGGGAGCAGTTCTTGCCACTTGCGGAGTTTGCTTACAATAACAGTTATCAGTCGAGCATTCAGATGGCACTGTATGAGGACTTATATAGGAGGCGGTGCCGGTCTCCAATGGGTTGGTTTGACTGGGTGAGGCTAGGCTATTGGATACAGACTTGGTTCAGGATACCTTTGTAAAAGTTAAATTGATTCAGGATCGACTTCGTACAACCTAGTCCAGACAGAAGAGTTATGCGGATCGGAAGGTTCGTGATGTTGCATTCATGGTGAGAGAGCGGGTGCTGCTCCCGGTGTCACCCATGAAAGGTGTTATGAGGTTCGGAAAGAAGGGTAAGTTGATCCCAAAGTTTATCGGCCCATTTGAGGTGTTGTGGCGTGTTGGGGAGGTTGCTTATGAGCTTGCCTTGCCTCCCAGTCTAGCAGGAGTTCATCCAGTATTCCATGTCTCGATACTCTGGAAGTATCATGGCGATCCATCCCATGTGTTGGATTTCAGCTCAATCCAGTTGGACAAGGATTTATCTTATGTTGAGGAGCCGGTGGCTATTTTGGATAGGCAGGTTCGAAAGTTGAGTTCAAAGAACATTGCTTCAGTGAAGGTTCAGTGGAAGGATCAGCCGGTCGAGGAGGCGACTTAGGAGACCGAGCATGATATGCGCAGCCGCTATCCTTATCTTTTCACCACTTCAGGTATGTCTTTATGCTCGTTCGAGGATGAACGATTGTTTTAAGAGGGGGAGGATGTAATGATCCGGCCGGTCGTTTGGAGTGTATTAGCCCCGATCCGCTGTTTACTGCTTTCTCCGTACCTTTTCTACTTAGGTAACTTGCCGGGAGGTTGTTGTTGTGGTTTCGGAGTGAATTGAGATACTTAGTCCCTAAAACGGAATCTTAAGTCTTAGAATTTTGACTGTAGTTGGAACTATGTGAAGACGAATCCGAAATGAAGCTTCGTTTGTTCCATTAGCTCCGTTGGGTGATTCTGGACTTAGGAGCGTGTCCGGACTGTGAATTGGAGGTCCGTAGCTGATTTAGGCTTGAATTGCCGAAAATCGAATTTTTGGAGATTTTGACCGGTAGTGGACTTTTTGATATCGGAGTCGGATTCCGATTCCGAAAGTTGGAGTAGGTCTGTAGGGTTGAATATGACTTGTGTGCAAAATTTGGAGTCAATCGGACGTGGTTTGATAGTTTTCGGCATCGGTTGTAGAAATTGAAAGCTTCAAGTTCATTAAGTTTGAATCGGAGGGTGATTCGTGTTTTTAGCATTGCTTGATGTGATTTGAGGGCTCGACTAAGTTCGTATGGTATTTTAGGACTTGTTGGTATGTTTTGTTGAGGTTCCGGGGGCCTCGGGTATGTTTCGGATGCTTAACGAATTGAATTTGGACTTATGCAAATTGCTGAAGTTTCTAGTTTCTGGTGTTTTCGCACCTGCGGAGGGGAGACCGCAGGTGCGGACTCGCACGTGCGGAAGGAGGAGCACAGGTGCGGTTTGGTCAAGCTTGTTCTATGCGTGTAGATGCGAGATTGGCCCGCAGAAGCGGAGCCACATCTGCGGAAGATGGAGCGCAGAAGTGGGCGGGGCTTGGAGCGTGAGGATCGCAGAAGCGGACGATATCCGCAGGAGTGGGCGCGCAGGTGCGGCCCCTTTCTTGTAGATGCGGACCTAGCCTCCTTAAGTCATTTCCACACCTGCGAGAGAAATTCTGCAGGTGCAGCGTCGCACGTGCGACCAGTGGTCCATAGATGCGGAAATGCCTGGGCAAAACCTTTTTAAGCGAGGTTTCGAGATTTTTGGCCATTTTCTTCATTTTTGAGCTCGGATTGACGATTTCTTGAGAGCATTTTCGAGGGTTTTTGTGAGGTAAGTCCCTTGTGCTTATTTTTTATCAATAATCTTGCTTCCCCATTTATTTTCCACCTAGCTAGTGTGTATTTAAGGTGGAATTTGGGAGTTTGAGGCTAGGGATTTGAAGAGTTTGATTTTGGGTTTTGAGTGGTCATTTGAGATCGGATTTTGATAAAATTGGTATGGTTGGACTCTTGAGTGAATGGGCTTTTGAATTTTATAATTTTTACCCGATTCCGAGATGTGGGCTCGAGTCAACGTTTTAGGATGAATTTTGGAATTTTTGTTAAAGTCTTGATTTCATTAAATAGATTAGTCTATTATAGTTGTATTTATGATATGTAATTAGTTTTGGATAGATTTGGGCCATTCGGAGTCGGATGATCGAGAGAGAGACATTGTTACCGATTGATTGAGCTTGGTTCGAGCTAAGTGGCTTGCCTAACCTTGTGTGGGGGAAATTCCCTTAGAATTTGGTACTGTTGTGATATGTGAGCGCCGTGTATGTGAGGTGACGAGTACTTACACGGGCTATTTATTGTAAAATCTGATTTATTTTACTGAGTAGCAACCTGTTTTTTCTTTAATTTGAGTTATACCGTTTAAATGAGTATTAGTCTATTTTCATTCTTATTTAAGTTATTCCAATATGTGTAGTTATCATATTTAGTCTAATATCGCATGTCTACGTGCTTTAACTACTTATTTGAACTTTGTGAAGCATGCCTAGTTGATTCCCTACTTTTTCTTGTTCTTTATCCGTATAAATGTAGAGACCTTGTTGTTAACTATTGTATTTGTCGGTTTGAGTTGTGTGTTTACTTTTGAGACTATAAGGCGATTCCTCGGGAATTCTCCCTGCACATTTACTTTTGAGACTACGAGGCGGTTCCTCGGGAGTTCTCCCTGCACATTTACTTTTGAGACTACGAGGCGGTTCCTTGGGAGTTCTCCCTGTAGATTTACTTTTGAGACTACGAGGCGGTACCTCGGGAGTTCTCCCTGCATATTTATTTTGAGACTACGAGACGGTATCTCGGGAGATCCCCTGCTGTTTACCCTTGTGTGTTGTACTACTACCTTGTTATGTTTCCTTTTGTTATATTCCAGTCTCTTATTATATTGTACATTCTCCTACCTTATTTATTATTTACCAGTGGACCCGACCTGATCTCGTCACTACTCGACCAAGATTAGGCTTGGCACTGACTGGGTACCATTGTGGTGTACTCATGCTACTCTTCTGCACATATTTTTATGTGCAGATCCAGGTAATTTTTATCAACCTCGCTATTAGCTGAGAGTGCTTGCTGTTGTACGGAGACTTCAAGGTACATATGCTGCGTCCGCATACCTCGGAGTCCCCCTCTATTCTCTCCTATGTCATTTACCTTCCGTACTTCTTTTGTTAGACTCTAGTGTATAGAGATTCTAGTTTCCTTCTGTAGTTTGTGACTTACGATGTTCCGAATTTTGGGAAGACTGTGTATTTATTTAGTATTGGTTATTGTACATGCCGAGCGGCATTGTTACTAGTTACTCAGTTATCCACTGTTGTTAATTGCCAAATTTTACTTTCATTTTTTTGTTATTTTTCGAAATTTGTTAAGCTTACCTAGTCGTAGAGACTAGGTGTCGTCACGACATTATACGGAGGGAGTTTGGGTCGTGACAATTGCCATATAGAACTCATATTTTTCGTCATCATCATTACACAGGGCTTGTTGTTGGATTTAGTCAAATCATGAAAATGACCTGTTTCTTCCCATTAGTTTAGGTACCTAACAAATAGAGCTTTATAGCTTTTAAATTCGAATTATTTTGTAAATACTTTTCTCAAAAGTCATTTTACAAAAGTATTTTTTATGAGAAATAATTTGTATTTGATTAATTAATTTTAAATAAAATATTTTTAAACAGTAATTATTGTTTGGTCAAGCTTTTAAAAAGTATTTTTAATTATTATTCTTTTCAAAAGTATTTTTCAAAAAAAAAAAGTTTTAATCTGTTTTTCAAAAATATTTTTTACTTTTAAAAGTTTGGTCAAACACCTTAACTTTTAAAAATAAAATTGTAATAAAAATAATATTTTTAGCAAAAAAAAAAAGCTTGCTAAACAAGTTATTAGTAGAAAAAGAAAGGCTACAAGACGTGGAGCTTCAAGCAAAGGTATAGATTCATAAATTAGTCACAACCGACATAAGATACCCTATTTTCATAAGAAACCATGCAAGACCGGCAACAAAATTCTCAATTTTCCATCATAACGTGATAAAAAGGATAAGGCTAAGTGACTGGAATCCATCAATTTGGGCACGTGGAGTGACCGGAATCCACTAATTTGAGATTATATATTATCTGTGATCGAAAGCTGAGGGGTAGATTTGGATTTTTTTTTTCTCAAAAAATTTGGACACGTGGAGTGACTGAATTCCAATAATTTTATATTGGGGCTCCGTTAATAATTTTGGTGTAACTGGTAAAGTTGTTATCATGTGATCACTAAGTCACGAGTTCAAGCTGTGAAGACAGTTTCTTACAGAAATGCAGAGTAAGATTGGGTACAATAGACTCTTATGATCCGGCCATTCTTCGTACCCGTGTATACCGAGAATTTAATATAATAGACCTTTATAATCCGATTATTCCCCGTACACGCTTAAAAATACAAAGTAAAACTGCGTGCAATAACTTTCTTACTCTTTTTTCTCTTCTTTTGTTTCTTTTATGTGTCTTCTATATATGGAAGAAGGTGGTAAAAAAATGTGATTGGTATAGATGGATTTCATGAGATAAGGAATATTTTTAAGATGGTGGTCCGATTCTTGGAGAAAAAGGGATTTTGCCTATATCTAGAGTAATGATTTTTAGTTTTTGTTGAATAAGTGATGGGTAAGGAAAAGTCAGAAGAAAGGGAAAAAAAGAAAAAAAACAAAAAGAAAGGGAAGACAGAAAAAATGAGAAAGAAAATTAGCACCAAAAATAACATTAGAACAAGAAGCAAGAAACTAGGTACTCAGTGTTTCGAAACTAACATGAGTACCAAAAATACACGATGATATTTGTTTCATACATTACCGTTTGAAAATATTTTTGAAAATATTTGAAACTTTTAAGAACAAGGATGAACAATTATCTGAAATTAACAGATGCTAATGTTTGTTTCACTTTCCGAATTACCATTTTGACACAATTAGTGTTATTAGTATTTCGACACCTTTTTGAAAAATATTTTGTTGGTGAAATTTCTAAGAATTTTTAAAAATAATTTGTGTTTGATTAGTTTAGTTTTTACCCAAACAACAATGGGCTTTCTTTCTTTAGAATATATTTTTTAAATTTATGAAAAAAAACATTTTGTTTCTTTGGTCAACAAAATAACTTCACAGTAGGCAGGCATTTTCTTCTCCTTGATCTTATCACTTTAAGGGAGGAAAGAACTTTTGTGAAAATATGGATAAATTGTCTTCGAGAATAGACAAGTGAATAAATTTTGATTGCTATTAATAAAGAAACAATCTAATCCCCAAATCAAGACCTTAAAATTAAAAAATATAACTAAAATCAGAATTTGCTTAAATGAATTTTTATTAAACGAACCATTTTTTTAGGTGAAAGAAAGAAGAAGGATAATACCTAATTAAAGAGTTATTTTCGCTTGAGAAGCTAAAGACAAGAAAAGTAGAAGAATTCCTATATATATTCACTTAAATTCTTTATATCAATTTTAAATTAGATAAAGATGAAAAAGCACGCTTCTATTACTTCCTTTGCACTTGTACCAAACAAGTAATAAAGAAAACTATGAATCCTTTATGCCAAGGAAAAAATAAATAAACTATTCTCCTTTATCTTCATCCTTCCCTTTGTTAAGAAAGAACTAGGAAGTTTTAAGTTAGCTCTTCACACAAAAGTAAAATGTCACTTTTCTTTCGCCAATGATCCTATTTATCTTTTTTCTTCCTTTTTTGTATTTTTCCTTCATTCTTTTCATTTAATTTGTATAATAATAGAAAAATGATCATTTTCTAACCTATTTATTACATCTCATTATATTTAATTCAGTTACAAAACAATTAATTAAAATACTCAGTAAATGAAATAGGCCTAATAAAGCTCAAGTAGCCGTTTGGTTTTCCTAAGGAATGCTCAAATGATTGCAAAAACGGATTATTAAGCTAGAAAATGGAAAGACACCGCTTAATTATTGAATTTGAAAAGGTTCTTCACAGCCTTGAAGTTAGATCTATATATATCTACAACTATATCCTTCAGCTTGCTTTGATATGTGTAAGTAAATTTCATGCCTTTTTGTTTTCAACTAAATGCTAATTATATATAGATTTGTTTTTGTTCCACTAAAAACAGTGGTAATCTCATGTTTTCTTATAGGTGCAAGATATGAATATATTTGTGCGGACGTCTTCTTAATTTAGTAGTTCACAACTCATGTGATTCAATTGTGCCACCATGGCATCTTTTATATACTTGATCAAATGCCGAGGCATTATTTGCAAGTGCAGTATAAGAAACTATCATGTCGAAACTATAGGTCCCTGGTAATTGTATTACCTTTTTTAAGAAAGAAAAAAAGAACACAATCAGCTCATATAGTGATAGAGAGGTTAAATTTAGTTCATGTACTTATATCTTATACCATCTTGTGATCTTATAGCATAGAAATGAGTTGATCCTTTCATATTTTTCGCATACTAGAGGTTTAGTTTTATTTTATGAAAAGAACATTGTTATTATTTCATAAAACAACTTGCCTCTAAGGAATAACTTATAGGTAATATTTTCTCATTGTGATAATGCTGGTCAAGAACCAATCTTAAATTATGAATATGAGATTGTGATAAGATACAAATTATATACAGATATATTATTTGACCCTTGTTAAATTTTTATATGTTGTCGAGAAATTATATACATTTAATAGGGCCTTTAAATAAGGAAGAAAAAAATAACCAAGACTATTAAATAGCAAAATGAGAAGAGAAAACATACTGTGCTTGAAGATTGATGAGTAGCAATACTCTTGAGACCTGCAACAGATGTTAAACTTGTAACTGTTTGAATCTGCTTGGCCACTTAAAATAAATACTAAAAGTTATAACCGTTTGATTAGCAACGTTTCAGCAAAAGTAATAAATGATAATAATCAGTCATTTCTCCTAACTCAGGTTTGATGAAGATGTTTGGTGTTTGTGGTTAAGTAATGAGGTAAACAATTAAAGTTAGCTGGTAAAAAAGAGGAGAAAAATTCAAAAGGAGGAAAAAAAAATCATTCTTAGCTTTTGAGTGATGCCAAGTCATCCTCTCAAAATGTTTTTAACTTAAATTCTAATCTATTTGGATTTAAAGATTATAAAAGATTTAAATACATTTCAATACTCGAGCATTAAAAATATTATTTTATAAATCCAATAAAAAAAATTATAACTGCGCGAAGTGCGGATCAATTCACTGGTATATGCTAATTCCGGAACCTTCTATTTTTCCTCTCCAAGTCAGGCCCAAAATCAGTGTGGACCCCTCTCCCCCGAGAAATGCCGTGTCTTTTCTTGCGTGTGTGTCACGACCCAATTTCACCTATAGGTCGTGATGGCGTCGGACACAGCTGTCAGACAAGCCAACAATAAATACTAAATAAATTCTCATTTTAATATTTTTGAAGTCATAGTTGTTCCCCTCAACTAAATAGCAGAAGATGACATTTACCAAATACGTACTAATATCTTTAAAAATTTTCAATACAATGCAACCCATAATCATCCCAAAACCCGGTGTCACAAGTGCATGAGCATTTACTAGGGAATTAAAATAAAATACAGCATCTGTGTAGAATACAAATTAGACAGAAAAATATAATAACTCTGAAGGAGACTCTATTAGCTTTGGATCGTAATATAGAATGCAGCTCACCTATGTCCCCATAATTATTAACCATACCTCTATGCCCACAAGGCCGCTATACATATATATACCTGTACAATAAAATGTGCAGCAAGTGCAGTATGAGTACGAAAATAACGTGTACCCAGTAAGTATCAAGCCTAATCTCGAAGAGGTAGAGACGAGATGGCCGACTATGACACTCACTATGAGTCAATAATATTAAATAATCATGAAAATAGAAATATTTATATCAACGTGATTCACAGAGTTAAAAATAATTTTATTGTACCAGCAGAGGTAATTAAATTCCTTCAATTCCAATAATTCTCAATATATTAATTAAATTCCTTCAATTCAAATAATTTTTAATTTATTAATTAAATCCTTCAATTTCAATAAAAATTTCAATTTATCAAATAGCTTTACAAGCTGCAATTCAATTACAATAAATTTCCAAAGAAAGAAGGACATTTTCTTATGTACCTCCGGAAGGAGAGTATATTCATTATAAGATAAATTTGGGAGGATGAACAATTTCTTTAAACAGTTAATTAATTTAAACAGAAAATTAAGCATATGAAATTTTTATCTTTATTATATTTTCTAACAATTCACAATTTATATATCAAATAATAATATTAAATAAAGAATATAATTTACACAAGTAATTCATGCTTTGTGTCCTAAACTACCCAGACTTTAGCATTAATAGTAGCTACGCACGAACTCTCGTCACCTCATGCGTACGTAGCCCCCACAATTAACAACATTATTAATTTAATCACCTATGGGGTAATTTTCCCCTCACAAGATTAGACAAGAGACTTACCTCGCTCCGAAGTTCCATAGCCGGCTCCCAAGCCTTTCAAATAACTCGACTGATGCCCAACGCTCCAAAACTCGCTTTCGCTTTATTAACATTCACAAGCTTTTAATCCTCCTCTGATATCGTAACATTGAGTAAAATACTCATACGCCACCAACAAATTGATATCTACAATTACAATCCCAATTACAATCAAAATATGACTCAAAAATATTTATCAATATCCATTTATGGCTCTCAAGTTGGCTACAAGCCTCCAGCTAAAATCGTCTAATAGTTTCACTTACTAGCATATTCAACTCCACTCTTATCATTCAATACCCATTTGAAGTCATCAATGATATTACATTAATTCTCCAACACCGCCAAATTACTATTCATCGTCTTCCTTAACCAACATTTTTAAAACATTCAATTCGGTGATTACTTAGTTGAATACTTTCAACTAAGCTAGAATATGATTCCATGGGTTCATTGCATCCTTTAATTTTATTTTCTAAGAACACTATTTATCTTTCCTTCATTTTCTCAAGAACACTATTCATGCCATGAACTAGAGTTTATGAAATCAATTATCCAACCATAACAACTTGAAACAACTATTAGAATTACTCTCACCGACTCATAAGAAATGAGCTTGAAGCATTAGTATTACCTTCTTGAAGCTTTTTCTTGAAATTCCAATATTTGGGAAATTTGGTGTTCTTGAACAACTTGAAAGATTTCTAGGGATTTCAAAGATTGAAGGATATTAATACTAGTGTTAATAAGATGTTATTAACTTAAAATATCCAAACAAAACTCACCTTGTATTCTTAAGTAGTCCCCAAGGTCGAATCCACCATGAAAGAACCAATCCCTAGCTCAAGAAAATCCCCAAAAATGGCTGCTGCCCATGACTGCCTTATAAAGGCACAGGTGCTTCAGCGAGTTGTACCTTGCGTTGTGCAGGTGGTACCTCGTATTACAAGTTTTGCCCTGCTGGACACCATTTACTAAAACGTCCATAAGTCCTTGTAGAAATATCCAAATGACGAACGGTCAAAAGCGTTAGAAACTAGACTCAAAGATCTTTCATTTGATAGGTTGTCCACTATATAAATCCTTATATATATAGGTATATATATATATATATATATATATATATATATATATATATATATATAGGCATGCTCGTCCAAAGTTAGGTTTTTGTGTGTACTTATTTGGAACTTTAGTCTATCATGCAATTTCCAACTTGATTAAGACTTAGGGCTCTCCTTAGACCCTACATCACTTATAATATGACTCGTTCACTTATTAACATACGAACCTGTTGGAACCTTAAAATTCCGATTCCGGGGTCGTTTTCTCAAAGTGTTGACCGAAGTCAAATTTGCCCTTTTAAGGCTAACTTAAGGAACCAAGTGTTCCGATTTCAACCCAAACACTTCCAAATCCCGAACCAACTATCCCCGCAAGTCATAAATTATTAAAAATATATTCGGGGAGTTTTATTTAGGGGAACGGGGTTCTAAAAGTCGAAACGACCAGTTGGGTCGTTACATTCTCTCCCACTTAAATATGCGTTCGTCCTCGAACGTGCTAAGGAGTGTTCCGGAGTTATCCAAAATTATTGTTTAATACCTCATGCACCTACTCGTGCTACCACACCAGTTGAGCACATTAACTCGAGCCAATCTGAAAATTCTCCCCTTTATTTTGGAAAATAAGCCTTAGAGCCCAATTCTAACATCCAGAATTCTCCACCATGCCTGTTTCCAACCTATGAATGTCGTATCTATCATTACACGATGCACCAATACAGGGTTGCATACCTTTGTTGAATTTAGACCATGCACTGCATCATTCACATGACTATAATAACATCCTCCGATAACAATAGCTAAAATTCCACGAATCTGATGTTCACAGCACACCTCATGATACATATAAGTCATGTTCCAACTCTTGAAATGCTTCCACGATGGAAGAAATGTGTAGAAATTCATAACCAACTGCCGAGTCAACAATTATTGAGTTTCTCCTTCTGACAAGAATCATTACCTCATTATAACCAAATAATGGTATTTGCTCTTTATTACACTTCATATAATCCGATCGCACTAATCCCGAATCCAATAATCTCGTCTCACCAAGTATAAGCTGCTCAGGCAATAAACCACCTCAGACACGATCAAAAAGCCTCATATGACGCCACAATGAGCTAATAAGCTACGGACTTGATTGCGATACATAAGAAACACGAACTCTGGAAAGGATTTCTCGACCCACGTGACTAATTAGACAACTGAAAAGGTGTCATGAACCTTCCTCAGAAAATGGGACACAAAACACATAAAATAGAATATAGGGGACTGTACTTAACATCACACTGTTGCGGCATGCAACCCGATCCAAACAACATACCCGTGGCGGCGTGCCACCCAATCCGCACATAAAGAATCTATAAGGAAATACTTACCGAGCTAGAATGCTCATTACTACAAAATATCCGAATATCGGACACAAGTACGCTAAGTGCATAATACCATCCCTGGAAGGACCGACATCGCCATACGCTACAAAACTCAAGCACAACTAAGGTGCGACATATAATCTGAATCCCGAGAGCCATCCTGCTCACATAACACCATCGCTCTGTGGAACCTCAACACATAAGAAATTTATCAAGTCATTTCGTAACTCACACGGCACAATATAGTATTACATGAAATAACCGACGATGAAACGACATCCAACGTCCGAATACTCCTCCATAGGGAGCTTTTATGCTGAAATGAACACATCCGGCCTGATATAGAGCCCGTATTCATATTTAATTCCATCCACAGACCTTAAGCCGATTCTGAGGTCTAGGCTAATAACCTTTCAAGGATCCATAATAACCCTTTTTCCCATAACACACAAGAATAGCCGTCATAATCGGAACAAACTTTCACAGTCCACAACCAAATGAACCAAGCGCCCTCCAGGCATAAATTCTCGAATCAACGATATTACCACAATCTTCATACTTGGTTTCAATATTCACTCAATTAAGTGACTACACGTTACTCTTACACAATATTTCCGTGAGACATGCTCCCACGACCTTCCACACCAGGTACCAAGTCTGCACATTCATGCTACCGGTTAGACAAAATACTGTAAAGCATATCAAGAATCCACAAATCAATACACAAGGTCCCTTATACCTGACATCGACCTTAGATGATGCCAAAAACAATACCATCTTACTTTAAACATCTAAATCCCTTTCTTGCTCATCCGAGCTCATAACATCCTTGTCAACACCGAACTCTTAAATCCTCAACTTTCGAATCCCATGCTACTTAGTGCAATTAATCACGCCAATGTGCAAGAGTACAAGAATTTTATCATAACTCCCGAACCACTTAATAGGGTAAACACTTCATCATATAGAAACCTTCTTCTTAACTCATTTCAAGAGAACCGTTGCAACACGTGGCTGAATTCCTATATCCGTAGAAAATACCGACCTTAGGTAGTGGTTTAAACCACCATAACTCTTCTGGGATCCCTCTACACATAACATGTCATAATACTTGAATTTCTCCAAAATAAAATCAATTACGGCGATCGTCAAGCCTCGCACGTACCGCCACAAATCACATGCATAATTCAATGCGATGAAGGAACTGATCATTGCCACCATCGTGTCGATTCAACCATTGTTAGCCGATCCATTTTTTTTTCTCGATTTACTCTCAACTTGCCTTAGAAATAATAATAGCTTCATTCATTATATCACGAACTCAAATCCACACTCATCCAAAGTAACCTTATTTCACGAGACCACGCTATTTCAAAACCCACTAATTATCTCATATCCCTTCTTGTGCGCACTTTTTACATCTTCAACTAGTACACCCATTCTGATACTTCTTTTATGAATCTGAAGTTATTTTCTTCCGTTTTTTCTAATGCTACACCACAACCTGAAGATAACGTAGAGTACTCCAAGACCTGTTTAATAATCTGCTGTAAAAGCTCGATACTCAACCATACTATAGACTCGAGATCCTTAGACACCACACTTTAAATTTTTGAATGCACTAGGACCGTTATTGAGAGTCACTTGCTCTGACTTGTTCCCATACATGATCAACTCTAAGGCCTTGCTAGCACATGGACACTTTCTCAAGGAAACACCCGACTGTCTCACTCTCCCTGTGCATTACATCTACACGAAGCATAAACTCTGAGTCTTCCCACAAACCTGAATATGGATTGATAAGGCCAAATATGGCACACATTCCCCAAATCCTTTGCTCAAATTACCAGCGATGTTTTCTTTCCTTAGTCGTAATGATCCACCAATACACCGATAACCAGAAATCGCACAAGTTGACACTACACAATCCAATCATAGACAGTGGGTCTCTTCCACTTAGCTTGAAGCTACAATTACAAAATTCTGGAATCCACCGAGATTCTTTCTTCATCGTCGGCATGATCCTGCACACGCAACTTGCCAAATGTCTTGAAATTCTTCTATTAACCTTTAATAAACACTCCGAACCACTAGCCATATTTACATATTAAATTTCTTACCGGGTAGCTAGTAAAATTCTTCATAGAAGCTTCATCAACACCACGCGACCGCTAACCTGCTCACATGAGATAAGCCATATGTGGAAATTACATGCTAACATATTCCAATGCTGCTGCATTGGGTGCAATTACTACAAAATCAGTAGATCACCCTGAGTCCGAGCTAATTCACCAGCTGCACCAGTCCGTTCACTCCTCATGGCCGTCAACTAGAGGTGCGACAATACATTATAATCCAAAGTCATGTTGTATCATTCTTCATATCAAGCAACTCCCTCCTGTTGTATCCAATATTCCTCAATATAGCAGTTCATATTACAACTTAAGTCCATAGACCTAGTCACTGTCCATTTTACATCCCAAATCACTCCAAACGTTCCTCAAGACATGTAATCATCCTACCACGTAACCCATGTGCTACCTTGCCACTCTCCCACTTTGGTCAACCATCTCCTTTAAGCAACTACTTTGCTTTTGTTTTCTTACACTTGGCATTTTCGGAACCTAACCACCGCAAGGCACCTTCCACATGTCCTTCCTCATCCTTCGTTGCCCAGTTGTTTCCTTAACTCATAATCCGTCTCTGTAGCACTTGAACCAATAGATCGTTACCATCTTTAAACCTTTCTGACGATCATCCTTCTAGAGACATCAATACTAGAAATGTTGTTTCGATCCTGA
Source organism: Nicotiana tabacum (assembly GCF_000715075.1). NCBI lineage: Eukaryota > Viridiplantae > Streptophyta > Magnoliopsida > Solanales > Solanaceae > Nicotiana > Nicotiana tabacum. The sequence goes on along the minus strand of NC_134097.1, from coordinate 10,641,492 downwards.
ATCACTTCACATCGCGATCTCTAACGACTGCTTCCTCTATACCAATTCCTAACACCCCGTCATGAAGGTGAGTTAATGAAAATCATAACACTGGCGAACCTTAACGCATTTTACAAGGCGATGACACCACATCAAAATTGAGAACTCTACCACACTCGAAAATATCAAGCTTCGTTACTCCATCAACCCCAAACCTGAACATTCATAGTCCGATTGCCTTTTCTCTGCTAGAATTAAAACATGGAACCTCTGAATCATGTACTGAGAAAATCTTCTTTCAAATCGTTTACTGCCCCGACACATAGACGGATATTGTTTTTTTCCATTACATAAACACTGTGCGATAACAAAGCACGAATCGTCATAACAATTAATGCCAAATCTCAAAACCTTAAGTAGTACTGATACTTAATTTGAAATGACAGAGCGGCCTTTCGTAAGGCGATGACAATAGCCCAATTAATTACATAAGGAGAAGTGTCCGGTACTACATCTGTAGTACCATTAACAATTTCCTCGATACCCAATTTATAACAAGCGCTTCACATCGCATAAGATTGAGTAGGAAGGAAATAAAGGCATAAGCATCAAAGGAATCGAATCGCACGATGAGGAATCAAAAATGGAAGTATTCCTAACAGCCTTGTAGCCTCTCGAAGATAAGTACAGACGTCTCCGTACCGATCCGCAAGACTCTACTAGACTTGCTCATGACTTGTGAGACCTACATGAACCTATTTTAGGACCCATAGTGTCACGACCCAATTTTACCTATAGGTCGTGATGGCGTCGGACACCGCTGTCAGACAAGCCAACAATAAATACTAAATAAATTCTCATTTTAATATTTTTGAAGTCATAGTTGTTCCTCTCAATTAAATAGCAGAAGATGACATTTACCAAATACGTACTAATATCTTTAAAAATTTTCAATACAGTGCAACCCATAATCATCCAAAAACCCGGTGTCACAAGTGCATGAGCATTTACTAGAAAATTAAAATAAAATACAACATCTGTCTAGAATACAAATTAGACAGAAAAATATAATAACTCTGAAGGAGACTCTATTAGCTGCGGATCGTAATATAGAATGCAGCTCACCTATGTCCCCACAATTATTAACCACACCTCTGTGCCCACAAGGCCGCTATACATATATATACCTGCACAATAAAATGTGCAGCAAGTGCAGTATGAGTACGAAAACAATGTGTACCCAGTAAGTATCAAGCCTAATCTCGAAGAGGTAGAGACGAGATGGCCGACTATGACACTCACTATGGGTCAATAATATTAAATAATCATGAAAATAGAAATATTTATATCAACGTGATTCACAGAGTTAACAATAATTTTATTGTACCAGCAGAGGTAATTAAATTCCTTCAATTCCAATAATTCTCAATATATTAATTAAATTCCTTCAATTCAAATAATTTTTAATTTATTAATTAAATCCTTCAGTTTCAATAAAAATTCCAATTTGTCAAATAGCTTTACAAGCTGCAATTCAATTTCAATAAATTTCCAATTTATCAAATAGCTTTACAAGCTGCAATTCAATTTCAATAAATTTCCAGTTTATCAAATAGTTTTACAAGCTGTAATAAGCTGTCCAAGTATCATGTAATTATTATTATTATTAAGCATGATTTTTGCCGAGGTCGTACGGCCCGATCCAAAGTTTCGTGTACACTGCCGAGGGACGTGCGACACGATCCATAGAAGCATCTATCCTGCCGAGGCGTTAGGCCCGCTCTACAAGAAAGGAAGATATTTTCTTATGTACCTCTGGAAGGAGAGTATATTTATTATAAGATAAATTCGGGAGGATGAACAATTTCTTTAAACAGTTAATTAATTTAAACAGAAAATTAAGCATATGAAATTTTCATCTTTATTATATTTCCTAACAATTCACAATTTATATATCAAATAATTCAATTAAATAAAGAATACAATTTACACAAGTAATTCATGTTTTGTGTCCTAAACTACCCGGACTTTAGCATTAATAGTAGCTACATACGGACTCTCGTCACCTCGTGCGTACATAGCCCCCACAATTAACAACCATTATTAATTTAATCACCTATGGGGTAATTTTCCCCTCACAAGATTAGACAAGAGACTTACCTCGCTCCGAAGTTCCATAGCCGGCTCCCAAGCCTTTCAAATAACTCGACCGATGCCCAATGCTCCAAAACTCGCTTTCGCTTTATTAACATTCACAAGCTTTAATCCTCCTCCGGCATCGTAACATTGAGTAAAATACTCATACGCCACCAACAAATTGATATCTACAATTACAATCTCAATTACAATCAAAATATGACTCAAAAAAATTTATCAATATTCATTTATGGCTCTCAAGTTGGCTACAAGCCTCCAGCTCAAATCGTCTAATAGGTTCACTTACTAGCATATTCAACTCCACTCTTATCATTCAATACCCATTTGAAGTCATCAATGATATTACATTAATTCTCCAACACCGCCAAATTACTATTCATCGTCTTCCTTAACCAACATTTTCAAAAATTCAATTTGGTGATTAATTAGTTGAATACTTTCAACTAAGCTAGAATATGATTCCATAGGTTCATTGCATCCTTTAATTTCATTTCTAAGAAAAATATTTATCTTTCCTTCATTTTCTCAAGAACACTATTCATGCCATGAACTAGAGTTTATGAAATTAATTATCCAACCATAACAACTTGAAACAACTATTAGAATTACTCTCACCGACTCATAAGAAATGAGCTTGAAGCATTAGTATTACCTTCTTGAAGCTTTTCCTTGAAATTCCAATGTTTGGAAAATTTGGTGTTCTTGAACAACTTGAAAGATTTTTAGGGATTTCAAAGATTGAAGGATATTGATACTAGTGTTAATAGGATATTATTAACTTAAAATATCCAAACAAAACTCACCTTATATTCTTAAGTAGTCCCCAAGGTCGAATCCACCATGAAAAAACCAATCCCTAGCTCAAGAAAATCCCCAAAAATTGCTGCTGCCCGTGACTGCCTTATAAAGGCACAGGTGCTTCAGCGAGTTGTTCCTTGCACTGTGCAGGTTGTACCTCGTATTACAAGTTTTGCCTGCTGGACACCATTTACTAAAACGTCCATAAGTCCTTGTAGAAATATCCAAATGACGAACGGTCGAAAGCGTTAGAAACCAGACTCGAAGATCTTTCATTTGATAGGTTTTACACTATATAAATCCTTATATATATAGGCAAGCACGTCTAAAGTTATGTTTTTGTGTGTACTTATTTGGAACTTTAGTCTATCATGTAATTTTCAACTTGATTAAGACTTAGGGCTCTCCTTAGACCCTACATCACTTATAATATGACTCGTTCACTTATTAACATACGAACCTACTGGAACCTTAAAATCCCGATTCCGGGGTCGTTTTCTCAAAGTGTTGACCGAAGTCAAATTTGCCCTTTTAAGGCTAACTTAAGGAACCAAGTGTTCTGATTTCAACCCAAACACTTCTAAATCCTGAACCAACCATCCCCGCAAGTCATAAATTATTAAAAACACATTCGGGGAGTTTTATTTAGGGGAACGGGATTCTAAAAGTCGAAACGACCGGTTGGGTCGTTACAGTGTGTGTGCTCTTTGTATTTGTTACAAGGCAAATTGATAAGGTTTGTTAGAGGGAATATTTGGGAAAGTGAGGTGGTGATATTCTATTGGTAAAGTACAACAACAACAACAACAACAACAACAACAACAACAACAACAACAACAACAACAACAACAACAACAATAAAAAACCCAGTATGATCCCAACAGGTGGGGTCTGGGGAGGAAAGTCTGTACGCATACCTTACCCCTACCTAATGCAGGTAGAGAGGTTGTTTCCAATAGACCCTCGACTCAGGGAGGGCAAGAAGAAGAAGAGGAAAGCAATGAAGGAAGAAAGAAGGAAGAGAAAAGAAAAAGGGAGAGATAAAAGATAAGTAGTACCAAATAATAGCAATAGGGAATACAATACCTGAGGCAAACAAAATCACATAACGTAATGAAAATCTAAGAATATGAATGGACATGCATGCTACTAAGACTATCGGTGAACAACTAAAAACTACCCACTAACCTTGTACCTTAATCATCGACCTCCACACCCTTCTATCAAGGGTCATGTCCTCAGTGAGCTGAAGCAGCGCATGTCCTGTCTAATCACCTCTCCCCAGTACTTCTTAGGCCTACCTCGACCTCTTCTCAAACTCTCCATGGCCAACCTCTCACAGCTCCTGGAAAGAGCATCAATGCTTCTTCTCTTAACATGTCCGAACCATTTCAGCCTTGACTCCCGCATCTTGTCCTCCACGGAGGCTACTCCCACTCTGTCCCGGATAGCTTCATTCTTAATCATATCTCTCCTGGTATACACACACATCCATCTCAACGTTCTCATCTATGCTACTTTCATCTTCTGCACGTGGGAGTTCTTGACTGGCCAACACTCAGCCCCATACAACATAGCTGGTCGAACCACCACTCGATAAAACTTACCCATAAGTCTTGGCGACACATTCTTATCACATAAAACATCGGAAGCGAGCCTCCACTTCATCCATCCCGCTCCGATGCGATGTGCGACATCTTCGTCAATCTCCCCGTTACCCTGGATAATAGACCCAAGATACTTAAAACTCGCTCTCTTGGGGATAACTTGAGCATCAAGCTTAACCTCTACGTCTGCATCATGGGTCCCGTCACTGAATTTGCACTCCAAGTATTCTGTCTTGGTTCTACTCAATTTGAAATCTTTAGACTCCAAGGTCTGTCTCCAAACCTCCAACCTCGCGTTAACTCCGCTTCACGTCTCGTCAATCAACACTATATCATCGGCAAATAGCATACACCAAGGCACCTCCCCTTGGATGTGTCGCGACAGTACATCCATCGCCAAGGCAAATAACAAAGGGCTAAGAGTCGATCCCTGGTGCAACCCCATCACCACAGGGAAATACTTCAAGTAACTTCCCACAGTCCTCATCCGAGTCTTAGCATCATCATACATATCCTTAATCACCCTAATGTACGCTACCGGAATGTCGCTAACCTCCAAACATCTCCACAGTACCTCCCTCGGGACTTTATCGTACGCTTTCTCAAGGCCAATAAACACCATATGCAACTCCTTCTTCCTCTCCCTGTACTGCTCCACTAATCTTCTTACCAGATGAATCCCTTCCATAGTCGAACGCCCCGGCATGAATCCAAACTGATTCTCGAAAATAGACACGCACCTCCTCACCCTGGCCTCAACCACCCTCTCCCAGACCTTCATAGTGTGACTCAACAACTTGATACCCCTATAATTGTTGCAATTTTGGATATCGCCCTTGTTCTTGTAAAGCGGAACCATCGTACTCCGCCTCCATTCTTCGGGCATCTTCTTCGTCTTAAGAATAACATTAAACAGCCCAGTGAGCCACTCCGAACCTGCCCTCCCCGCGCTCTTCCAGAATTCCACCGGGATTTCGTCTGGCCCCGTCGCTCTGCCCCTGCACATCTTACGCATCACCCCTTCCACCTCCTCTACCGTAATCCGCCTACAGTACCCAAAATCCTGTCAACTCTCAGAGTGCTCCAACTCACCCATTACAATGCTTCTATCCCCCTCCTCATTCAACAGTTTATGGAAGTATGTCTGCTATTTTCTCCTAATAAGTGCCTCGTCCATCAACACTTTGCCATCCTCGTCCTTGATGCACTTGACTTGGTCTAAGTTACGGGTTTTCCTTTCCCTCACCTTGGCCAACCGGTATAACTTCTTGTCCCCGCCTCTTCCCCTGAGCTCATCATACAAAAGAGCAAACGACGCGTTCTTAGCTGTCATAACTGCTAACTTCGCATCTTTCTTTGCCTTTCTGTAACACTCCTGATATTTCCTTTTTTCCTCCTCGTTTGTACTCTCCACTAGCTTCAAATAAGCAACTTTCTTAGCTTCCACTTTACCTTGAACCTCTCCATTCCACCACCAGTCCCCTTTATGACCCCCAGGAGAGCCCTTCGTGACCCCTAAGACCTCTCTAGCAGCTACCCTAATGTAATTTGCAGTCTTGAACAACATACTAGACGCGTCCCCCCTACTCGTCCAGGCCCTCATAGCCAACAACTTCTCCCCTAAATCTTGAGCTTTGTCCTTGGTCAAGTTACCCCACTTGATCTTAGGTTGCTTGCACCCCTCCCTCTTCTTCCTACTCCTCTTAATCTCCAGGTCCATAACTAGGAGCCTATGTAGGGTCGTGAGGTGCTCACTTGGGATGACCTTGCAGTCAGTGCATAGACCTTTATCGCATTTCCTGCAGAGAAGATAATCAATCTGAGTCTTGCCCATTGAATTACGGAAAGTGACCAGGTGCTCTTCCATCTTCGGAAAACCCAAGTTAGCTATAACCAAATCAAAAGCTCTAGCAAAATCCAATAGTGAATTACCTCCCTCATTCCTATCCCCAAAACCGAACCTGCCATGCACATCATCATAACCCCCAGCACTAGCCCCAATATGGCCATTGAAATCTCCGCCAATGAACAACTTCTCTGTGTGCGTGATATTACGCACCATCTCGTCTAAATCCTCCCAGAATTGCTTATTGACCTCCTGGTCCAAACCTACCTGAGGAGCGTATGCACTAATCACGTTTACAGTAAACACACCAACTACCAGCTTAATACTCATCAACCTATCATTTACCCTCCTAACCGCGACCACGAGCTCCCTGAGGTCCCTGTCTACTAAAATACCTACCACATTCTTACCCTCAGCGCTTCCTGAGTACCATAGTTTAAACTTGTCTACATCTCGTGCCCTAGTACTCTTCCATCCAGTCTCCTAAACACACGCTATATTGGTCTTCCTCTTCTGAAGAATCTTACCTAACTCTATAGACTTCCCCGTCAACGTCCCAATGTTCCAAGACCCAACTCTCAGCCTAGAGGCTTTCTTACCCCCCCCCCCCCTTCCCACCCTCGGACCCCTCCCCCAGACCCACCCGAGGACATGACCTTACTCTCACATCATTCACTACCGCCACTATAAGCTAAAGGTATTAGGTAAACACTACTACTAAGAACAAGTAGCGGGGACGAAGGACTACAAGCTACGAACCCGAGAACTAAGAACAACTCAAAGGAGCTACTACGCGAACAGTAATGCGAGCAGGCACTAGAACAATGAATCTACCACGTCTAAGAAACTACCCCTATGCAAACACAGAATTAAAATGGATAGATGAAACCTTAAGCTTAAAACACTAGTAGAAAAGATAGAAAAAGCAAGCAATCCAATTAAAATTGCCAGCAAAGCAACAGTAAATAGATGTGCGCAAATACAATTCAAGAAAGATGGAACCTGGATCACAGTCGGGGATGTCCGGACGCGCTTCCAAATCTGCTGAATGATGCTGCCTCCCGAACCCGTGTGTAGGAAAGTTTCGACGATTTGTCAATTTCACCGGAAAGGTATCTCACAATGGCAGTCGAAAAATCTCTATTCGATAATCAGAACTTGACACGAGAACTTTTACAACTGGCTAAATAAAATCTCAACTTCGCCGGAATTGAGAAGTTCGTTCGCCGGAATCTCGCTCCCTGTCCTAAATTAACAGAAATCTCCACTGCAATACTCTGACGGAGGGTTCTTTATTTTTCCGGCCAAATGCAATTCAAATGTGAAAACCGAGCCAACCACATAATTTGTTAATCGTATTAACTAAAATATTCCTTGATTGCGAGATGTCTTTGAGAAACAAAGCCAAGAAGTCAGGGAACGAAACCAAATAACAAAACCACCGTGATGGGGCAGAAAAAAGAGAAACGGGGGACCACTTCTAATTTTCCTTTCTTGCCTTTGTTTGTTGCTTTTTCAATTTTTCTTTCTTTTCTTTTTTCCTAAAGATAAACCAAAAATACTAATTATCTAAATAATAGGAAATAACTAAAAATGAAGATAAAATAGCTAAATTAAAGAAATTGAATACTACTCAATACTTATTAAAGGCCTACAACTTTAAAACTAAGCTAAGTAAATATAAATATATTTTTGAAATCTTTCTTTTTTCTTTTGTAAAATGAAATAAAATTAACTAGACAAAATATCAATAAGCTAAAACAAAGGAAAATATTTTTGTAGTTTTTAATTTTTAAGATAAAATAAAGCAAAAGAGTCAAAATTAGTTAAAATAGCAAATTAGACCTAAAAGAAATATTTAAGAATTAAAAGTTACAAAATTTCAGGGAGGTTAAAAATTACATGTCTACAATGTTATGTTGGGGCTCCATTAATAAGTTTTGACGTAATTGGTAAAGTTGTTGTCATGTGACCACGAAGTCACGAGTTCAAGCCGTGAAAACAGCCTTTGCATGCAGGGTAAGATTGCGTACAATAGACCCTTATGATCCGTCACTTTTCTGTATCCCACGTATAGCGGGAATTTAGTGCATCGGACTGACCTTTGCTCCGTAAATAACAAGAATAAATACAAGGAGATTTGCTAACAGCAAAAATATGGGATGATAAAATTGCACAATTCTGAAGGATACACAGGAATATTTTGACCTTTTCTCCTTTTAGAAACATCGAGAATTCAACCACTTTCTAATGGAGTAGTAAATGTTTAGCCGCCGGTAGACAGTAATCTTAACTCAAATTTTCGAACTTATATAATCTCGGGGTCACAAATTAAATAAGCTATCAACCTTCAATTTAATGGCTAATTCTGTCACTCTTTTTTCTATTATTTTCTCATGTTTCCTTCTCCGGCAACTAGTTTGCACAAATAGCCAAAATGTTATTAAGGGAGGGTACTGGTTTAAGAACAGTGGATTAGCATTAAACAACATAGACTCAACACTTTTCACTCATCTATTTTGTGCATTTGCTGATCTTAATCCACAATCAAATCAGTTAATCATTTCGCCAGAAAATCAAGATTCATTCAGCCAATTTACAAGTACAGTTCAAAGGAAAAATCCCCCAGTCAAGACTTTCTTGTCTATAGCTGGAGGAAGTGCTAATAAAACTGCCTATGGAATTATGGCTAGACAACCAAATTCAAGAAAAAGTTTTATTGATTCGTCAATAAGATTGGCTAGACAATTGGGATTTCATGGCCTTGATCTTGATTGGGAATCTCCATTATCAGCTACAGACATGACAAACATAGGTACTATTGACAAACATATTTTTTTTAAGCGTATAATTTGTATTTCTTTTTTATAATGTCGTGTCTATGCTTTTCCGAACCGGAGGTCTATCGCAAACAACTTCTATATCGTTACAAGGTAGAGGTAAAGTTATGTAGGCATTATCCTTTTCAAATCCCGCTTATGTAATTATACCTAGTCTGTTGTTGTTGTTATTGTTGTTATTGATATTTGAACCCAATTGGACATTTCTGCTTTGATACCATATTAAATTGTGTGGTAATCTCATTTACTATTATAAATTAGTATACACATAACATATTTTAATTTATTTAATTATAATATTTTTAACATGTCCTTCACGCGCATGCTTAATGTTTTTCATGGACAAGCATTTTGAAATTATATTTGGTAATGATTGAGACAGAGGCGAATCCATGATAAATTTGATGGTATCAATCTTAGTAGGGTTTGGACATAAAAATTGTAATTTTGAAAAAAATTTAGTATTTGAGGTTAAGTTGAAAAATGGTACTTATTTGAAATTTAAAATTTAAAATTATGTTTGGACATGCATTTCACTAGAAAACATATTACATTTTTGTGAGTGAATTTTTTTTTTTTTTTTGAAAATTTAGAAAAAGTGAATAAATTTCTAAATACTTGCAAAAAGACACATTTTTGAGAAAAGAAATTGAAAAAAGGGGAAAAGTTATGGACAAATGGGGCTAGTTATCTCACACTCAAAATTATATATAATTTATATAAAAAATGATAGGTTCCGTTGAACCTGCTGATTATATGTTCCATCTGTCTGTTATGATATATATATATATATATATATATATATATATATATATATATATATATATATATATATATATATAACCATGAAATTAAGATAACACATCTAGTAGGCGTTTGGACATAAAAATTATTTTTTTTAAAAAAATAGTATTTGAAGTTAAGTTGAAAAATGGGAGTATTTGAAATTTAAAATTATGTTTGGACATGCATTTCACTAGAAAAAATATTGTATTTTTGTGAGTGGAAAAAAAAATTCTGAAAATTTTGAAAAAGTAAATAAATTTCTAAATACTTGCAAAAAGACACATTTTTTAGGGAATTTGTTTTTGAAAAAGCGGAAAAGTTATGGACAAATGGGGCTAGTTATCTCACACACTCAAAGTTATATATAATTTGTATAAAAAATGATAGGTTCCGTTGAACCTGCTGATTATATGTTCCATCTGTCTGTTATGACACCATATATATATATATATACACCATGAAATACAAAGTGTTAGAAATAAGGTTAATTATGTTAAAGATAGAGGACTGCTTGGTTATTTTGCATGGCACGTTGCAGGGGATCAAAATTGGGTACTTTCTCGTACAGGTTAGTAGTTTATTTACTTTTTATTTTATTTTGGTTTTTATATTTTTGTATGGATAACACGTAATCGAATTATTTGCTTTTATTAAAAAAAAATGAAGTGTAAATAGGAAATTTTATTTATTACTAAGTAGTACCATGGCATAAATTAAATGTTCCATTGGGATCATTACTCGTAAAACTAAAATAGTTATTTGCAACATAACACGACATTTAAGTATTTTTGAGTAGTGGGAAAAAAACTTCAAACTTCTTTTTCTTTAGCATTTTTGTAGTTAATTGTCAAAACATCATTTTTATTGGTGCATATTTTCTCATTAAATTCTTAGGAATGCATGACTATTCTTTTTGGTCGATAGTCTTGTTAAATTTGATACATGATCAATGTTTTTAAATACCATAGTTCATATATTGGTACTTATCGAGTATAGAATAGAGTAACTTTTTTTTTCCTTATGAATAAAATACATCTATTCGAAAATAATCGATTGGACTAGAGCAGGGGCGGTCTTACCAATTTCGTGACCTAAAGGCAAACTTTATGAGGGGTCTTAACTTTTTTATTAATAAAAAAATATTTTATTTTTATTTGAAGTCTATTTTTCTAACTTTTTTAGATGCAAAATTATTATTCATTTTTAAAATTAATTTCTCCCAATAAGTCTTTCTCAATTAACAATATGCATGGCTGATTCATTTAATATATTTGAGACATTGTTGATCTTAGGTAAGGTTTTATCATTTTTAATTTTGAAACACTTTTTTCTGTTGAAGCAACAATAATATGAGTTATTAAAATCATTCTATAAGTAATATAGGCATTTAAAAAATAATTAAATCTTTTTATTTGATTGAGTATATCAATTAAATTGTTATCTTCTAATTTTACTATTTTTCTTAATATTTTTAATGCAAAAAATAAATCTAAATTATCAATATCGGGTTGATTGTTATGATTTAAGGAGCATTCAAGATGAAGCCAATATGTTTTCAAATTTCCATCATCTAGTAATTTCAGTTTTTACCGCTAAATAAAAAATCAAAAATATTTTCATATGCCTCTAATTGGTCAAATCTATTTTAAAGTGAAAAAATAAACTTGTCTACTACTCTCTCCAATCCATAATAAATTACTTTTTTGGCTTTTATTTTGGTTCAAAATAAGTGTCTTTTTATATAATCGAGAAAGAATTAACTTTATTTTCCCAAAATTTGCCCTTATTTACATATCTCTGTGTGCCAAGTTAACAACATATAAATTTTAATTAAGGATAATTTAGTCAAAATACATTTTTATTTTATTAGTCAATATTTTCTTAAGGGGCACAACAAAGGTTAAAAAGTCATTTATTATGGACCCGAGGGAGTATGTATAAAAAGTAATCAACTCTAAAGGACTATTCGAGAGATTTTGAGATTTCACTATTAACATTCTCCTCAAATTGTTTCTTCCTATATATTACACGTTTCTTATGAAATTCGGGTTCAATATTAATTGCAAATGCAATTTCCTTGGCAGAAATCAAAGCAGTTGCAAATTCTTCATCTCTATATTTGTTAAATAAAGAAATCACACTTTTTCACCACTAACTTTTTTTTGAAATTTATATATAGCCTATTATGTGTAAAACAAAATTGGGGCCTCCACAAATATGGGGCCTAAAGCAGTTGCTTTACCTGCTTTATGGACGGGCAGCCCCTGGAATAGAGGGATCCTGTCACGACCCAATTCACCTATAGGTCATGATGGCGCCCAACACTATAGCTAGGCAAGCCAGCTAATAAATTAAACATATATCAATGAAATTTCAATCCAAAAAAATAATAAGACACCAAATTCTACCAATGTATGTGCCAAGACCTGGTGTCACAAGTGTATGAGAATCTAGTAGATTATATAAAACTCCAAATACTGTCTGAAATGAAAATAGACAGAATAAAAATAATACAAGAAGAGACACTAGTAGCTGCATAACGGTTCAGAAAGGCAGCTCACCACTATGCCCCTGGATAGCGTGGGTGTAAGACGATAGGTCCCCCACTAGTACTTGCCTCAGGTCCTGCACAAGAAAAGTGCAGCAAGTGTAGTATGAGTACGTAAACAACGTGTACCGAGTAAGTATCAAGCCTAATCTCGAAGTGGTAGAGAGGAGATGGCCGACTTTGACACTCACTATGGGTCAATAATAATACTTGAAATAAAACTAGAATATTTAAATCAACATGATTAACAGAATTTACAATAATTTATTTAACGAGTAGAAATAATTAAATTCCTTCAAATGCAACAATTCTCAATATATTAATTAAATCCTTCAATTTCAATAAAAATTCTAATTTATCAAATAGCTTTACAAGCTGCAATTACTGTTCAAGTATCGTGTAGTTATTATTATTAATATTAAGTACGATTTCCGCCGAGGACGTACGGCCCGATCCAGAGTATCGTGTACACTGTCAAGGGATGTGCAGCACAATCCATAGATGCATCTATCCTGCCGAGGCGTTCGGCCCGATCCATAAGAAAGGAGGACATTTTCTTATGTACCTGCGGAATGAGAGTATTTATTGCAAGTTTATTCGAGAGGATAAACAATTTATTACAACAATTAATTAATCTAAACAAAATATTTAGCATATAAGAATTTCATCTTTTAATATCCTTATCTAACAATTCACAATATATATGTGTGTATATATATATATATATATACATATATATATATAAATATATCAAATAATTTAATTAAGTAAAGACTACCATTTACACAAGTAATTCATGCTTTTGAGTCCTAAACTACCCGGACTTTAGCATTAATAGTAGCTACGCACGGACTCTCGTCACCTCGTGCGTACGTAGCCCCCACAATTAGCAACAATTATTTAATTTAATCACCTATGGGGTAATTTCCCCCTCACAAGATTAGACAAGAGACTTACCTTGTCTCAAAGTCCACTTTTCGATTATCGCGTCGCGTAAAATTCTCGATTCGATGCCGAAAAATCCGAAACTATCCAAATATTATACAAAATAATTAATATATGTTCAATAATTCGAAATTCATTTATTAAATAAATTACCCTATCCAAAATGATAAAATTCTTAAAATTCACCCACGGGCCCACGTGCTCGGATTCTGGAATTTTCGGATGAAAACGTTACTCATAATCTCAAGAACTTAAATATATAACTTCTATCCAATTCCATAACTATTTTCATGGTTAATATCCTATTTTTATAAAAATCTAGGTTTTTCATCTAAACCTTTGATTTTTAAAATTTACTAGTTGTAATCTACCCATAATCTATGTATTTAACTCAAGGGGTGTAGAATTAACTTACCTTCAAATTGCTAGTTGAAATCCCCCCTTCAAATTGCTAGTTGAAACCCCCTCTCAAAAGCTCTGAAATCGCCCAAATGTGGAGAGAAAACGGGCAAAAATGGTGGATTCCCGTTCTTTTAAGCTTTCTGCCAAACAGGCCTTTCGCACCTGCGTAGGTTGGAACGCACCTGCGGAAAATCCTCGCAGGTGCGAGTTCCACCCGCCTGACCAATCCTCGCATCTGCACGTCTAGCCTCGCACCTGCGCGTTCGCAGGTGCGCCCAATATTCCGCACCTGCGATAGTACGCCTCCCATTCGTCCGCATTTGCGGTGGATTTCCCCTTCCCTTCTTCCGCTTCTGCGCTCAAAATCTCACATATGCGAGGGCCGCGCCTGCGACTGGCCAAGCGCAGGTGTGATTTTAACAGTAGCTGGGAGCTTCAGTTTTTGCTCCCAACTTCCAACTTGGTCCGAGCCTCGTCCGATTGACACTCGGGGTCCCCCAGGACCCCGCCCGAACATACCAACAAGTTTGAAATCATAAAATAGACTCGCTCGAACTCTCGAAACGTGTAAAACAACATCAAATCTAAGAATCATACCCTAAACCAAATTGATTCAAACTTAAGAATTTCAAGTTCTTCAATTTACTTCCAATGCGTCGGAATATACTTAAACTACTCGAAATGACACGAAATTTTGCGTGCAAGTCTTAAATCACTATATGGAACTATTCCCAAACTCAAAATTCCAAACGGACTTCAATTCCTCAAAAACCTACTCCAAACCAAATTTAAAGAATTTTAAACCTTCAAATAGTTAATTTTTACTATTAAGCGTCAAAACACTCCCGGGTTATCCAAAACCTGATTCGGACATACGCCCAAGTCCAAAATCATCACACGAACCTATTGGAACCGTCAAATTCCGATTCTGGGGTCGTTTTCTCAAAATGTTGACTGAAGTCAAACTTGGCCATTTAAAGCCAACATAAGGAACCAAGTGTTCCGATTTCAACCCAACACTTCCAAATCCCTAACCAACCATCCCCGCGAGTCATAAATTAATAAAAGCATATTCAGAGAGTTTTATTTTAAGGAACAGGTTTTTAAAAGTTAAAATGACCGATTGGGTCATTACAGATCCATATGATAGTCATATTATAGCATTTTCCTTTGTTAATCTAATTAGCTTTCAGAGACGTTTACTTAGGTTTATATCGATCTTTTCTAAATCAAAACTTTATGATATTCAGAAAGTACTTGAAAAGTAAGGAAAGTTACTACTATTTAATTTTCTAATCTATACGAATGCCCTTAACAAAATGTCGTTCACCTTTTTTACCCTTTAAAAATAGGTTTCACATTGGACAAAGTGTCGCTTTCGTTCGCCTTAACAAAATGTCGTTCGCCTTAAACAAACGTTCGTTCTCGAGCGGGTTTAGAATAATACTTAGAGTGCTAAATAAGTGTGGATATTTGCTCCGCATGTCCTCCTCGGCATCCCAAGTCGCTTCCTCGACTGGTTGGCCCCTCCACTGGACCTTTACTGCAGAAATTCTCTTGGACCTCAACTGGCGAACCTGTTTATCAACAATGGAAAATGGCTCTTCTTCATAACCCAAACTCTTATCTAGCTGAACTGTGTTGAAGTCCAACACATGTGACAGGACAGCATGATACTTCTAGAGCATAGATACATGGAAAACTGGATGAACTCTCGATAGACTGGGAGGCAATGCAAGCTCATAAGCAACCTCCCCAACTCGTCTCAACACCTCAAATTGGCCTATACACCTTAGGCTCAACTTGCCCTTCTTCCCGAATCTCATAATTCCCTTCATCGGCGAAACCTTCAAGAGAACTTTTTCACCTACCATAAATGATAAATCACGCGCTTTCTGATCTGCGTAGCTCTTCTGTCTGGACTGTGCTGTACGAAGTCGCTCCTGAATCAACTTTACCTTTTCCAAGGCATCCCTCACCAAATCAGTACCATATAACTTAGCCTCACCGGGCTCAAACCACCCGATGGGCGAACGACATCGCCGACCATATAAAGCCTCAAATGGATCCATCTCAATGCTGGATTGGTAACTGTTATTATAAGCAAACTCGGCCAAAGGCAATAAACGATCCCACTGACTTCCAAAGTCAATCACTCATGCCTTGAGCATATCCTCCAAAATCTGAATTGTCCGCTCTGACTGTCCGTCGGTCTGCGGATGAAAAGCTGTACTGAGCTCTACACGGGTCCCCAACTCACTATATACTGCTCTCCAGAAATGTGAAGTAAACTGAGGACCTCTATCTGATATGATGGAAATTGGCACACCGTGCAACCGAACTATCTCCTGAAAATAAATCTGGGCCAACCTCTCTGAAGTATACATAGTCACAATAGGAATAAAGTGTGCCGACTTGGTCAACCTGTCAACAATCACCCAAACTACATCAAACTTCCTCAAGGTCCGCGGTAACCCAACTACAAAGTCCATAGTAATTTGTTCCCATTTCCACTCTGGTATAGTTATCTGCTGAAGTAGGCCACCTGGCCTCTGGTGCTCATATTTAACTTGCTGGCAATTCAGACACCTAGCTACATGCTCGACTATGTCCTTTTTCATTCGCTGCCATCAATAATGCTGCCTTAGATCACGATACATCTTCATAGTACCCGGATGAATAGAGTACTTGGAACTGTGTGCCTCCTCTAGGATCTTTTTCCTCAGTCCATCCACATTAGGAACACATAGACGACCCTGGAGTCGCAGAACACCATCTGCACCAATAGTGACTGCTTTGGCACTACCTCGTAGTACCGTTTCACGAAGAACCATCAATTGTGAATGATCATACTGGCGAGCCTTGATATGCTCAAATAGTGAAGAATGGGCCACAACACATGCAAGAACTCGGCTGGGCTCTAAAATATCCAGCCGCACAAGTCTGTTGGCCAAGGATTGTATATCTAAATCTAATGGCCTCTTTTCTGCTGAAATGAAAGCCAAACTACCCATACTCTCCGCCTTTCTACTCAAGGCATCTGCAACCACATTTGTTTTCCCCGGATAATATAGGATAGTAATATCATAATCTTTCAGTAATTCTAGCCATCTGCACTGTCTCAAATTTAGGTCTCTCTGCTTGAACAAATCCTGCAAATTGCGATGATCAATATAAACTTCACATGACACCCCATAAAGATAATGCCTCCAAATCTTAAGAGCATGAACAATCGCAACTAACTCCAAATCATGTACTGGATAATTCCTCTCGTGGGGCTTCAGCTGACGTGAAACATATGCAATAACTTGATTTTCCTAAATTAATATACAACCCAAACCAACACGTTAAGCGTCACAATACATTGTATACATCCCCGAACCGGAAGGCAACACTAACACTGGTGTTGTAATCAAAGTTGTCTTGAGCTTCTGAAAGCTTGACTCACAATCATAGGACCATCGAAACTGAACGCCCTTCTGGGTTAATTTGGTCAAAGGCGCTGCAATAGATGAAAAACCTTCCACGAATCGACGATAATAACCTGCTAAACCTAGAAAACTCCTAATCTCAGTCGCCGAAGTGGGACGATGCCAATTCTGAACTGCCTCAATCTTTTTAGGATCAACTTTAATACCTTTGCCCGATATAATATGTCCCAAAAATGCTATAGACTCTAGCCAAAACTCACATTTAGAGAACTTAGCATATAGCTTTTGTTCCCGCAATGTCTGAAGCACTACTCTCATATGCTGCTCATGTTCCTCCTTACTGCGCAATTAGATCAATATGTCATCAATGAAGACAATGACAAACGAATCAATATATGGCCTGAATACCCTGTTCATCAGATCCATAAACACTATCGGGGCATTAGTTAAACCGAAAGACATTACCAGAAACTCATAATGACCATATCTAGTACGGAAAGCAGTTTTCGGAACATCCAAATCCCGAATCTTCAACTGATGATACCCCGACCTCAAGTCGATATGAGAGAATACCCTAGCACCCTGTAACTGGTAAAATAGATCATCAATACGCGGCAACGGGTACTTGTTCTTAATAGTAGCTTTGTTCAATTGGCGATAATTAATACACATTCGCATTGTGCCATCCTTCTTCTTCACAAATAATACTGGTGCACCCCAAGGCGATACACTCGGTCTGACGAACCCTTTGGCTAGTAACTCTTTAAGTTGTTCTTTCAACTCTTTCAATTCTTTTGGAGCCATGCGATACGGTGGGATAGATATAGGCTGAGTATTTGGAGCCAAGTCAATATAGAAATCAATATCACGATCAGGTGGCATACCTCAAAGATCTGAAGGAAATACATCGGAGAACTCCCAAACTACAGGCACTGAATCAATAGTCGGAGTCTCTGCAGTAGTATCCCGAACATAGGCTAGATAAGCAAACAACCCTTCTCAACCATGTGTTGAGCCTTTATAAAAGAAATAACTCGATTAAATGAACTAACAAACGAACCCTTCCACTCCAGCCTAGGCAAATATGGAATAGCCAAGGTAACAGTTTTGGCATGACAATCTAGAATAGCATGATATGGACATAACCGGCCCATACCCAGAATAATTTCTAAATCGGTCATCTCGAGCAATAAGAGATCTGCTCTAGTTTCAAAACTACTGAATGTAATAATACAAGACCGGTAGATCCGGTTCACAATAACAGAATCGCCTACAGGAGTGGACACATAAACAGGAGTACTCAAGGACTCACGAGAAATACCCAGGAAATGAGCAAATAGAGATGACACATATGAATACGTAGATCCTGGATCAAATAATACTGAGGCATCTTTACCACAAACAGAAATAATACATGTAATCACAGCATCTGAGGCCTCTGCATTTGGTCTAGCCAGAAAAGCATAGAACCGAGCTGGAGCGCCAATTGGCTGGCCTCCGCCTGGCTGACCTCCACATCTAGGACGGCCCCTACCCGCCTTTCCTCCACCTCTAGGTGGTCGGACGACTGGTGGAGCAACTGGTCCAGTAAGCATAGGCTGCTGACCCTGCTGTGCTGGTCTACCCTGAAGCCTGGGGCAAAATCTCCGCATGTGACTGGGATCCCCACAGTCGTAACAACTCTTCGGTGCGGTGGGCTGCTGACTAAGAGTCTGGCCATGGGGAACTGAATACCCACTGGGAGGGCCCTGAATAGCTGGTGGGCGATAAGAACTCTCTGGTATAGCACTGAGATAAGGTCGCATTGGAGCACCTCGAGGAGGTGATAGTGCTGGATATAGGGGCCTGCTAGACTGCCCCCTCATGAACTGACCTCTACCCCCAGACGGAGCACCTCTGAACTCTCCAGAGTACCTAAACCGCTTATCTCTCATAACCTACTCCCGGCTCCACTGACGTACACCCTTAATCCTCCGGGCTATCTCCATAACTAGCTCATAAGAAGTACCCATCTCAACCTCTCGAGCCATAGTGGCCTAAATGCCAGTATGTAACAGCTACAAACCTCCACACTCTCTCCGCCTCAGTAGGGAGTATCATAAGTGCATGGCGAGATAACTCAGAGAACCTCGCCTCATAATCGGTCACTGACATCTGACCCTGCTGGAGCGGCTCAAACTGATACCGCAACTCTTCCCTCTGGGAGGGTAGAATATACCTGTCCAGGAAGATACGGGTGAACCTGTCCCAAGTCATAGGAGGAGAATCTGTTGGTCTGCCAAGAACATAAGACTGCCACCATCTACGGGCTCTGCCCTCTAGCTAAAAAGTAGTAAAGTCTACCCCATGAGACTCCAATATCCTCATGTTGTACAGTCTATCCTTGCACCGATCAATGAAATCCTGAGGATCCTCGTGTCGCTCACCCCCAAAGACATGAGGATGTAGTCTAGTCCATCTGACCAATAGTTTCTGAGGATCAACGGCTACAGCTGGCCTGAGCTCCGCCCACGGGTAGTGCACTCTGGGTCTGATATACAGCAGCTGCCTGTCCATGAGCCTGCGCGGTAGGGGTCTGTGCTCCCCCACCCGCCTGAGATGTGGCTGGGTCTACCGGAAGTAAACCGGCCTTAGTCATAGTGTCCATGAATCGCAGCATACGACCCATAACATCCTGAAATCCTGGTACAAATGTGAAATCTACCGGAGCTGGCTCTGCCACAGGCACTTCACCCTGCTCCTCAATAATAAGATTCTCTGTTGGACCCACTGGCGGCATAACTGGAATAGTCCTGGGACGTCCTCACCGTCTACCACGGGCTGGAGCCCTCCCTCGGCCTCTGCCTCGACCTCTAGCAACTGGGGGAGTAGCTCTTCCCTGGTCTGGAACCCCATTCAAGCGCGTTCTCACCATCTGTGAGAGAATAAAAGAAGGATATTTAGTACTACATTAATTGCACGATGGAATATGAAGAAAGGTAGTTTCCTAACATTCTATAGCCTCTCGAAAATAAGTAGAGACGTCTCTGTACCGATCCGCAAAACTCTATTAGGCCTGCTCATAACTTGTGAGACCTATGTGAACCTAGTGCTCTGATACCATGTTGTCACGATCCAATTTCACCTATAAGTCGTGATGGCGCCCAACCCTATAGCTAGGCAAGCCAACTAATAAATTAAATATATATCGATGAAATTTCAATCCAAGAAAAATAATAAGACACCAAATTCTACCAATGTGTGTGCCAATACCTGGTGTCACAAGTGTATGAGCATCTAGTAGATTATACAAAACTCCAAATACTGTCTGAAATAAAAATAGACAGAATAAAAATAATACAACAAGAGACACTAGTAGCTGCAGAATGGCTCAGAAAGGCAGCTCACCACTATTCCGCTAGATAACGTGGGTGTAAGACGATAGGTCCCCCACTAGTACTTACCTCAGGTCCTGCACAAGAAAAGTGCAGCAAGTGTAGTATGAGTACGTAAACAACGTGTACCCAGTAAGTATCAAGCCTAATCTCGAAGTGGTAGAGAGGAGATGACCGACTTTGACACTCACTATGGGTCAATAATAATAATTGAAATAAAACTAGAATATTTAAATCAGCATGATTAACAGAATTTACAATAATTTATTTAACCAGTAGAAATAATTAAATTCCTTCAAATGCAACAATTCTCAATATATTAATTAAATCCTTCAATTTCAATAAAAATTTTAATTTATCAAATAGATTTACAAGCTGCAATTACTGTTCAAGTATCGTGTAGTTAGTTTTATTAATATTAAGCACGATTTCTGCCGAGGACGTACGGCCCGATTCAGAGTGTCGTGTATACTGCCGAGGTACATGCGGCACGATCCATAGATGCATCTATCCTACCGAGGCGTTCAGCCCGATCCACAAGAAAGGAGGACATTTTCTTATGTACCTCCGGAATAAGAGTATTTATTGTAAAATTTATTCGAGAAGATAACAATTTATTTCAATAATTATTTAATCTAAACAAAAATTTAGCATATGAGAATTTTATCTTTTAATATCCTTATCTAACAATTCACAATATATATATATATATATATATATATATATATATATATATATATATATATATATATATCAAATAGTTTAATTAAGTAAAGACTACCATTTACACAAGTAATTCATGCTTTTGAGTCCTAAACTACCCGGACTTTACCATTAATAGTAGCTACGCACGGACTCTCGTCATCTTGTGCGTACGTAGCCTCCACAATAAGCAATAATTATTTAATTTAATTACCTATGAGGTAATTTTCTCCTCACAAGATTAGACAAGAGACTTACCTTGTCTCAAAGTCCACTTTTCGATTATCGCTTCGCGTAAAATTCTCGATTCGATGCCGAAAAATCCGAAACTATCCAAATATTATACAAAATAATTAATATATGTTCAATAATTTGAAATTTATTTATTAAATAAATTACCCTATCCAAAATGGTAAAATTCCTAAAATTCACCCCCGGGCCCACGTGCTCGAATTCTAGAAATTTTCAGATGAAAACGTTACTCATAATCTAAAGAATTTAAATATATAATTTCTATCCAATTCCATCACTATTTTCATGGTTAAAATTCTATTCTTATAAAAATCTAGGTTTTTCTTCTAAACCTTTGATTTCTAATATTTACTAGTTGTAATCTACCCATAATCTATGTATTTAACTCAAGGGGTGTAGAATTAACTTACCTTCAAATTGTTAGTTGAAATCCCCCTCTCAAAAGTTCTGAAATCGCCCAAATGTGGAGAGAAAACGGGCAAAAATGGTGGATTCCCGTTCGTTTAAGCTTTCTGCCAAACAGGCCTTACACACGTGCGGAGGTTGGAACACACCTGCGGCTCCGCACCTGCGGAAAATCCTCGCAGGTGCGAGTTCCACTCGCTTGACCAATCCTTGCATCTGCGCGTCTAGCCTCGCACTTGCGCGTTCGCAGGTGCGCCCAATATTCCGCACCTGCGATGACAGGCCTCCCATTCCTTTTCCGCTTCTGCGAAGAAATCCCGCAAGTTCTTCAATTTACTGCCTAAATATACTTAAACTACTCGGAATGACACGAAATTTTGCGTGCAAGTTTTAAATCACTATACGTAACTATTCCCAAACTCAAAATTCTAAACGGACTTCAATTACTCAAAAACCTACTCCAAACCAAATTTAAAGAATTTTAAACATTCAAATAGTTAATTTTTACTATTAAGCGTCAAAACGCTCTCGGGTTATCCAAAACCCGATTCGGATATACGCTCAAGTCCAAAAATCATCATACGAACCTATTGGAACCGTCAAATCTCGATTCCGGGGTTGTTTTCTCAAAATGTTGACCGAAGTCAAACTTGGCCATTTAAAGCCAACTTAAGGAATCAAGTGTTCCGATTTCAACCCAAACACTTCTAAATCCCTAACCAACCATCCCCACGAGTCTTAAATTAATAAAAGTATGTTCGGGTAGTTTTATTTTAAGAAACGAGTTTCTAGAAATTAAAATGACCGGTTGGATCATTACAGATCCATACGATAGTCATATTATAGCATTTTCCTATGCTAATCTAATTAGCTTTCACAGACGTTTACTTAGGTTTATATCGATCTTTTCTAAATCAAAACTTTATGATATTCAGAAAGTACTTGAAAAGTAAGGAAAGTTACTACTATTTAATTTTCTAATCTATACGAATGTCCTTAACAAAATGTCGTTCGTCTTTTTTACCCTTTAAAAATAGGTTTCATATTGAACAAACTTGTAATTATAATTTGCTTATTTTCCTAATACTTAGGAACTACTAAATTTTATTTATTAAATTCTTCCTTATTTGAACTATGTGGAAACTCCTAATATTTAGGAATCTAAAATTGAGTAAGATTTTACATATATAATTATTTTCTTATTTAAATTGTGTAAGTATAATGAAAACGTTATTTCAAAGTTTGTCTTCTTTTTTAATTCTTTGTAGACCGAACCACGTAACAATATCATCAAACATGTCAAATATCAATTTATTTTGTCAATTTATTTTTTAAAATATGTGAGTATTTTTAACTCTGACTTTTCTCACGAGCACGAAGTGTTAAGGTGACTTAAAATTATTTATTTTGATTTAAATTATTTAATTGCTAATGATAGATAACACATACATCATATTATACATTAAACAATTTTTTCTATTTAATTATTTATTAACATTTATTACTTTAAAATTTACTACAAAAATTTACCATAATATAAGCTCCTAAAATTTACAAATTCAAAATCGAATGACATTTCAGCTTATATGAATCATTTTCTTATTTAAAAGAACATAATTTTTGAAACTTTGATATGAAACAATACTTGGGGAAAATTTTAATATTAAGAGAAAAAAGATGCTATAGAAGATAAGTTTGGTCAAAGACCAAAAAATTGAATATGGAGAAATCATCTATTCTTTAAAGTTTGATTTAGAGATAACTAGCAAGCTCAAAGATAAACTAAATTTAGAGCTCTTTTGTGAACGACAATAACAATTCAGTAATCACAACTATAAAAAGGTGTATTTGAAAATTTTTATATATTTATTAGACAAGAAAATAATTAAAATTATCTTATTAATTCTACTAATATTTAGATTTTAATTTAGTGAACTTCGAATGCAATTCGACTTATGTCCACTTAATTGTTTTTTGATAAAACAATAATGGACTATTTTCTTCGTATTCAAATTACTTATGGCATTCTTTTGTGATGCGAAGGAAGAAGCTATAGGTTAATCAAAATTGGATTAAATATATGTGTTGTTTGGATTTATATTTTATATCAATATTTTATTTTAGAGTTTCATCCTACTAGTTTTTGCATTATATGATTGGAAATTTTGTATGGTAAGACATCTTCCTTTATTGATCTATAATATTAACATTATTCATTTTCAAGAAATTACACTTTTTAAATTTTTATTTATAACTCAATTATTTTATTTAATAATATTCTATTGATTTTATAAAATATATATATATATATATACTCATTGATGTAGGTACACGCACAACGCGCGTACACTAAAGCTAGTTATATAAAATGAGATGAAGCAACACATTGGAAAACCTTAATAAGAATTCTTTTGTTTTATTTGGAAGAAACTGCAGGATTAAATAACAATATTATTGTTTTGGAATTATTAAATAATTGACTTTCTCAATTAATTTCAATTGCTTTATGTTCTTTGTTTTTACATTTACCCCACTTTTTTTTGCAGCTTCACAAACATGGGGAGTGTCATTTTAAGAGATGAAGTGATGGATTACGTAATTATGTTTGTCAAGTACTACTATATAATAAGGTTACACATATGTGAACCATGACATAAATAATAAATTGTGTTCTCCAATTTTATTTTTCTACTAATAATATATTTCTTTGTTCCAAAATAGTTTATGCTTTTTGTTTTTCGATAATATTTCCCGTTTTCATATGAGAAAAATAATATTATTATTTTATTATTTTTCGCCAATGTGTGTAATTAAAATATTTTTTACAAAAAATATTTTCAAATTAAATCTAAACACACACAGCTGGGCTTTTAATTAGATATATAACTGATTTTTCTAAATTAATTGCATAATGTTATAAGAAAATTAAATTATGGTGGATGTCTACTTTTCTCCTTATCTCCATAACTCCCAATACTTTCTAATAATTATGGAGTTATGATTGTAACTCCATAATCTCCTTCATGATATTCCCCTCCTCCATGATCTTCCTCTCAAATGCTTAATAACATGTTCAATGACATATTTTGCAATAGTGATCCTTCACTTTTCATGCCTATATAAAGGCCTTGTAATAGATAGGAATAGATATACACAATTGAAGAAGAAATCTCTTCCTTCTCTCTATCTCCATTTCTTGTTAATGTTTTACTAAATTACTTTTATTTCATAACAACATTTCTTGTTCATGTTTTACTAAATTGCTTTTATTTCATAACACGTTATCAGCACGAATTGCTCACAAAATATGAACATGAAGCGGATAAGCCTCTATTTATTTTTGTTATGTCGCCGCGCTGGATTCCCCAAGGCAATCCAGTTTCATTCCCAGAAAAAATACAAAGATAACACACCTTATGGTGAGTTATGGTGATTAGTACAGTAAGTTAAAAATTATGAAATGGTTGAGCCATTAACAAAGGTTTGTATCTCTAACACTGAGGCTTCTTTTGCCATTGACGTTGTTGATGCCCTTTGTCATAGTATGAGTTTGCACTTATCATTTGTTAATACATAAAGGAAATAATTTTCTCCATTTATGCTATATCCGGGACCAACTATAAGTTTCTTTAAAAATGACATTTGATTTACCGTCACTTGTCACGACCCCAAATTCCCTCCATAGGATGTCGTGATGACACTTAGTCTCTAATACTAGGTAAGCCTATCAATGCGGAATAATAATAAATATCTGAAATAAATAAACTACAATTCAAACAATTTCAACTCCCAAAACCCGGTAGAAATAAGTCACAAGCTTCTAAGAATTTATCCTCAATGTCTCTATACAACAGAATCTAAAGAAAATAAAGAAGCAACATAACAAGAATAGAAGGGGACTCTGGAGTCTGCGGGCGCTAGCGGATATACCTCGAAGTCTCCTCGTACAGCTAGTTTACTAATGCCTGGTCTGATAAGATGTACCTGGATCTGCACAAAACGATGTGCAGAAGCGTAGTATGAGTACACCACAACGATACCCAGTAAGTGCCAAGCCTAACCTCGGTAGAGTAGTGACGAGGTCATGCCAGGCCCTACTGGAGAATAAATAATGACATGGTGAAAATGTTTAAATAATATAATAAGATAAAATGACAATGAAAATGAATCAAGTAGTATGTCACATTTAATTACATCAAATAAATACATAAATACCTCGTAGAAACAAAACATAATATCTTTTCAACTTTAAGAAAGATCACAACAAAAATCAAAGGCAACTACGGTCATAAATCAATATCAACAAGGGCACTCACGAGGTACCTTCTTGTAGTCCCAAATCATAAAATAATTCACAATATCTCGTTTACTTATCTCATCGAGGGAGCCTTCACAATTTATTTTAAAGAAAATATTTTTTCCGAAATAGCATCCCGTGTTTTAGCCATCCTTATCACATCACACGACTTGTAGTAGTTCTCCCTACTAGCCACGCATATCAAGCCACCCTTATCTCACCGCATGTGTTTCAATACCCAGACTTTATACCACCGCATGCGTATCAATATCATAATATATCATAATTTACACCTCACGTGCTCAAATAATTTAACTTGCCAAAATAATTCAACAACAATATTTTTCCACAATAAATAGCTCACGGCTCATGCCAAAATAAATCATCAATAATATTTTTCCATAATAAAGAGCTCACAGCTCCATCACAATGAGTACAAAAATCTTACTAAAATATTCAGGAGTAAATAATTCAGGAAAATAATATTTCAAAATCTTTAATACGTTGCTTCAATATCAAGTTTAAAAATATCAAATACTTCATATTAATAATATATAATTTAAAGAAAATCAACCTTCAAATAATGCACAGAATAAAAGAAACCAAGTTTGAACTAAACAGGTAAAACAATTAGCAGAAAAAGGTCAAACAAATTTGAAGTATATATCTCAGATCAATGATGAAGAATATAACAAGATAAAATAATTTAATAAATGCGCAGCAATGATCTACACAATTTAAAAATATAATCTTTCACATTTAGCCCGTGTACACACTCGTCACCTTGTGTACACGACTTTCATTACATTTCAATAATCACATCATTACCAATCCTAGGAAAATAATTTCCCACACAAGGTTAGACAAGTCACTTACATCGACTTGCTCTAATTTAACTAAGTAGTATGCTTTTTCCTCGATTTTTCGATTCCGATGGACTCATATTTAGTCATAATTAATTCGATACAGTCAACAAAATTTATAGAATTAATTCTGTAAGAAAATACTATATTTTTCAATAAAAATCCGAAATTAACTCAAAAATGGCCCGTGGGGCCCACGTCTCGGAATCCGGCGAAAGTTACGAAATATGAACGCCCATTCAACCACGAGTCTAACCATACTAAAATGACTAAATTCCAATAACAGCTCGACCCGAATTAATTATTTACCCGAATTAATGAGTCACATTTAACGTCACATGGGCGGGCACCTACCTCGTAGGTTAAAAATTAATAATTACAACACGAATTTGACAACTATGCACAGAGAATTTCATATAAGCATTTTCAAATAAGCCTAACATGCATGACTTCCTATTAGTAGTATAGTACAAATTTAATTTCACAAGGGAGAACTTAAACACAAGAATCTTCCTCACAAGGATCTCGTCCTTATATAACTTCCACCGCAGCTCATAGCCTGGTTTAAACCTATCAATTTATATAAAAATGTGAGGATCTCGTTCTCAGTTCTGGATCACAAGTAATATGCACATCGTGCCAATCGAAAATTTCCATTTTCACTTTTTAAATAATTTCGGTTACACCAAATCACAACACATAATAAACCCCACACCGGTATGGCATATAATTCACAATTTGCAATAAATTATTCGGAATTTACATCAAAACTTATCGAAATGAGTAACAAAAAGCCATATTTAGCCTCACAGCTCTTATTAGTGACCAACACAAAATGATAGGCGTAGTTATCTCCATAAAATCTCCCAACAGGGGTAAACACATAAGTATATTATAGAATTATGAAGCTCACTCATAAGTGGAGCGCAATAGGAGGACTCGTCTTGATACTCAAAACCGAATCAAGTTAAGGAGATTATTCCTTTATATTATATCAAGGTCATACCTGTAACGACACCAACTGATGTAGCGACCTCTGCCATACCATAAAACAAATATATCAACGGCTGGGTCTCCACCTCTAGGACATATTCTACCCGTCCGTCCTCCACCCCTAACTGGTCGTGTGGGTGATGTAGTAACTGCAATGGGGCACGTAGCCTGAGTGCTTTGATGAAATGTCTCTCCCAAGTTTGGGATAATTTTCTCATGATGTGCCTAGTATCACCATATTCATAACAACCCCTTTGTGGGTTAGACTGCTCATATTGAGTCTGTGCCAGATAACTGGAATAACCATTGTAGGAACTCATGTCGGTGGTGCATTAAAAGAACTTACTGGAGCACCCCGAGTAATCCGATGTGCGGACTGGGTTGGCTGACTGCCCGAGCCCCCTCCATAATGATTTATACTTGCATAGTAGAATCCACTGAATCCCCAGAACCTTGAGATGTCTTGGTCTCCTTAGTTTCCTCTTTCCTCACCCCGAACACGTTCTAATATCTTGGCAATTTGTACAACTGGCAGAAATGAAGTATCAACTTGTAGCTCCCGAGTCGTACAAAATTTTACGATCATAATTGAGTCCTTTAATGAGTTTGTGAACTCGCCCTCTAGTTGTATGAAGCAAAGTAGGAGAATAACGGGCTAACTTATTGAACTTGATGACATATTCTGACACCATCAATGGTGACCTGACGCAACCGTTCAAACTCTATGTGCCACGCATTACGGAGAGTTCGGAAAACAAACTCTTTCAAAGGCATTTCTGAGAACTGAGCCAAGTGGGCGGTGTTGCATTGGCTGGTCTGTCCTCTTTATAGGCTTGTCACGAATACCGGTGGAGAATTATCTCTCCCAAGGCAAATTTCTTCTTTTGTTATGTCGACTCAATACTGTTGAGCTGACCCATTTCTTAACATACTCTTCGATTCTTCTTTGGGGTAACCCTTACCCCTATTTATACACAATGATCACAAAAGTAGAGCTCCATACAGACAAATCTTGTCATGAACCACATAGTCTGAAATCTCGTCAACAACTGTACTTCCTCCAAAGCACCCAAAAATCCGCAACCGTGACGTCAACTCTGAGTAGACCTTTTGTAAATTTAGATTTGTTTCTATAACTCCTTTGGTACTGAAGTATAGTATTATTAAGGAGGCGGACATACTGCAAGTCCCAACCTTATCCTCTACAAAATCTCAGGCCTTAAACATGTGTAAATTTTAGGGAACCTTTCAGTACCACATATATACATTTCAGGCCAAAACTGATATAACACATGACTCCGCAATCCACCCATTGATAGTGGACTCCCCCTATTCGGCGTGAAGTCATAGGTCACAACGTCCGATGATCCACAATAATAACCTTCACAGCTCGTATAAATTAACCAGACGCCAACGCCCGTTGCACCCCTACATGATCCATTGAGTGATCTCTCAATACGTCCACATCTTCAGTCGGAACCACACGTTGAGGCAATATTTGAGCGTCTCTGGCTCCCTTGCAGTCCATCCGCGGCATCACGAACCGTCGACGCACCACTGATACCGAGTGCGCAATGTCATACACGAGTGGATACAAAGGAATATGAGATATATGTTTCAAGCTAAATCAATGCCGCATGATAAGGAATCAAAGAAGTAAATATTTTCCTAATAGTTCCATAGCCCCCCGAAGATAAGTACAGACGTTTCCGTACCGATCCGCAAGAATCTACTAAACCTGCTTGTGACTCATAACACCTATGAACCTAGAGATCTGATACCAACTTGTCACGACCCCAAATTCCCTTCGTGGGATGTAGTGATGGCACTTAGTCTCTAAGACTAGGTAAGCCTATCAATGCGGAATAATAATAAATATCTGAAATAAATAAACTACAATTAAAACAATTTCAACTCCCAAAACCCGGTAGAAATAAGTCACAAGCTTCTAAAAATTTATCCTCAATGTCTCTATATAACAGAGTCTAAAGAAAATAAGGAAGCAACATAACAAGAATAGAAGGGGACTCCGGAGTCTGCGGGCGCTAGCGGATATACCTGGAAGTCTCCTTGTACATCTAGTTTACTAATGCCTGGTCTGATAAGATGTACCTGGATCTGCACAAAACGATGTGCAGAAGCGTAGTATGAGTACACCACAACGATACCCAGTAAGTGCCAAGCCTAACCTCGGTAGAGTAGTGACGAGGTCAGGCTAGGCCCTACTGGAGAATAAATAATGACATGGTGAAAATGTTTAAATAATATAATAAGATAAAATGACAATGAAAATGAATCAAGTAGTATGTCAAATTTAATTACATCAAATAAATACATAAATACCTCGTAGAAACAAAACATAATATCTTTTCAACTTTAAGAAAGATCACAACAAAAATCAAAGGCAACTACGGTCATAAATCAATATCAACAAGGGCACTCACGAGGTACCTCCTTGTAGTCCCAAATCATAAAATAATTCACAATATCTCGTTTCCTTATCTCATCGAGGGAGCCTTCACAATTTATTTTAAAGAAAATATTTTTTCCGAAATAGCATCCCGCGTTTTAGCCATCCTTATCACATCACACGACTTGTAGTAGTTCTCCCTACTAGCCACGCGTATCAAGCCACCCTTATCTCACCGCATGTGTTTCAATACCCAGACTTTATACCACCGCATGCGTATCAATATCATAATATATCATAATTTGCACCTCACGTGCTCAAATAATTTAACTTGCCAAAATAATTCAACAACAATATTTTTCCACAATAAATAGCTCACGGCTCATGCCAAAATAAATCATCAATAATATTTTTCCATAATAAAGAGCTCACAGCTCCATCACAAAGAGTACAAAAATCTTACAAAAATATTCAGGAGTAAATAATTCAGAAAAATAATATTTCAAAATCTTTAGTACGTTGCTTCAATATCAAGTTTAAAAATGTCAAATACTTCATATTAATAATATATAATTTAAAGAAAATCAACCTTCAAATAATGCACAGAATAAAAGAAACCAAGTTTGAACTAAACAGGTAAAATAATTAGCAGGAAAAGGTCAAATAAATTTGAAGTATATATCTCAGATCAATGATAAAGAATATAACAAGATAAAATAATTTAATAAATGCGCAACAGTGATCTACACAATTTAAAAATATAATCTTTCACATTTAGCCGTGTACACACTCGTCACCTCGTGTACAGACTTTCAACATATTTCAATAATCACATCAATACCAATCCTAGGAGAAATTTCCCTCACACAAGGTTAGACAAGTCACTTACCTCGACTTGCTCCAATTTTAACAAAGAAGTATGCTTCTTCCTCGATTTTATGATTCTGGTCGACTCGTATCTAGTCATAATTAATTCGATACAGTCAACAAAATTTATAGAATTAATTATGCAAGAAAATACTATATTTTTTAAATAAAATCCGAAATTAACTCAAAAATGGCCTGTGGGGTCCACGTCTCGGAATCCGGCGAAAGTTATAAAATATGAACGCTCATTCAACGACGAGTCTAACCATACCAAAATGACTAAATTCCAATAACAGTTCGACCCTCAAATCCTCAAATCTATCCAAGAGGGTTTTCAAAATTTTCCAACTTAAATCATCAATTAAATGTTAAAAACAGTGATAGATTCGGGTAATCTAATAAATATTGAGTTAAGAATACTTACCCAACATTTTCTCTGAATATCTCTCAAAAATTGCCTCAATCCGAGCTCCAATTCATTAAAAAATAGAAAATGGGACGAAGTCCCATTTGCAGAACTTAAACATTCTGTCTAGGCTTTTACTCATCGCGATCACGAACATCCACACGCGATCACGAAGCACAAATTATCACTACCCAAATTAACTCTACGTGATCGCATATTTCCTCATGTGATTGCAGAGCACAGAATTTCCAGCTCTACGCGATCGCAGTCCTCTTCACGCGTTCACGAGTCACAAGGTCTCAAAGCTACACGATCGCATCCCGCTTCACGCGATCGCGAAGCACAAAACTTAGCAACCCTTAATTAACCTTACGCGATCGCAAATAATGCCAGGCGATCACGATGCATAGCTTGCCAAACCTACATGATCGCGGTTGACCTCACGCGATCGCGAAGAACAAAATTAACACTGGCTCAACTAAGCCTACGCGATTGCGTCCCAATCTTCGCGATCGCGAAGAAGGTTTAAAATACTAGAAATCAGCAGCTACCAGCAGTGCCAAAATGAAGGAAAATACACTGAATACCATCCGAAACATGCCCGAGCCCCTCGGGACCTCAACCAAATATACCAACAAGTCCTAAAATATCATACGGACTTAGTCGAGTCTTCAAATCACATCCAACAACACTAAAAACACGAATCACACATAGATTCAAGCCTAATTTCACTACGTACTTTCAAATAAAATTTTAATCACGCTCCTATGTCCAAAATCACTATACGGAGATGTTGGAATCATCAAAATTCTATTCCGGGGTCATTTGCACATAATTCGGCATCCGGTCACTATTTGAACTTAAACTTTTTATTTTTCATCAAAATTCCATATTTCGGGCTAGGGATCTCGGAATTTGATTCCGGGCATACGCCCAAGTTTCAAATCACGATACGGACCTACCGGAACTGTCAAAATACTGATCCGAGTCCGTTTGCTCAAAACGTTGACCAAGGTCAACTCAGTTGAGTTTTAAAGCTCAAATTCACATTTTTCCATTTTCACATAAAAACTTTTCGGAAAATTTTACGGACTCTGCACGCAAGTCGAGGAATGATAAATAGTACTTTACGAGGTTTTAAAATATAATTAATTATTAAATTTAAAGATAACATTTTGGGTCATCACATCATTCTAATTACCCCAACACATTAGTCATATGTGTATTTATAATTAATTGAATCACGTGTATTGATCCTAAAAATACTATAAAAATTATGTCCATACTCCCAAGTTAGTTCATTATTTTTATTGATGACCTTTCTTTAATTTGGTCATTATCCAGTAACTTGGGGAGCGTTCTAACTAGGAGTACTTTGATTGTTTTGTCATATGATAGTATTTTCTCATTGACATGATAATATATGATGGAGATCTGCTAGTCTTAGTTAATGAATTTATAGAGTTTATGTTTTTCATAATTTAAAATGCTATGACTAATGTATTTCTTAAGCCATAAATGCAAGAAATGAAACGACATAATAAAAGATCTCCCGCCCAAAGTTCTCTATGTGTGTTACCTCCGAGAAGACCTTACTTTGTCCGCAAGGAAGTTGAACATGTATCCCGCTTATTCAATTTCATTTGACACGCTATTCATTATAATGTGTTATTATGCTAACAATGCTTGCTTTGCATTTGTTTTGAAGTAGTTAGTCTATCAGAGAAGAATTTGAGAGGATCTAAATCCTTAGTGACTAAAGATCCAATGAGCACTATTAATAGTATGTCCGAGAGGCTCGAGGAAGAGTCTCAGTGCAGTATGGCCTATTATATATGCCATTAGTTGAGGTAAGACGGTGGATTCTAGTCCCATCGCACCATAATAACAAAATGTTGGGTTCAAGTTCCAACATATTGAGGCCTAACACGCTATTATGAGAACAAGACATCAGATATAAGTTCTGATGCACATCATGAGATAAGACGTTGGGTTTGAGTCCCGACGTATTATGGCTTAAAACGCCTTTATATGGGTAAGGTATTGGGTTTGAATCCCAATGCACCATATTGATGATATAATGATGACCAAAGAAAAATAATGTATTTTTCATGAAAAAGCATGAAGCTTGTCCTACTTGATTTGCTCCATTTTTGAAGTGAATGTGATAGCAGTGCATGATAAGTCTAAATAAAGACAAGTGGTAGGCCAATAAATGTGGGCGTGCGAAAGACCAAAATAATAATAGTTATCATTATGGTAATTATAAAAATGGAGAACAAGGCAATGTTTACCATTAAATTGGTATGAAAAAAAAAAGTACAACGCTATGATTATACTCTATTCTTTGAAGAGAATGTGACTTGTGATAAACATTGAGAATGCAGACTCATTCCTGAAAGTGAATGTGAAGATATATATGTGATAAAGATTATGCATAATAATGTACTTATACATGGTTGAATAAATACTACAACTCACCTCTAAGGGAGGTTTGAGACAAAGAAAGATAATGAATATTACTATGTAGTTACATGAATATATCATTGGTCGCATACATGTGGAAAAACTTATTTTTTTGTCATACCTTATAAAAGTTATTAAAAGCAAAATTAAAGCAAGAAATTATTTTGCTTATGATAATTTTGAATATGACAATTATTATGATATTTTCTCTTTGTAAAGGAGACATTCATTATATGGATGGTGTGACAAAAGATCTTGTAGTACAAAAGTAGTTAAGAGGTCTGAAAGAACTAATTTGTTACTACCCGGATGAATAAAATTGTTCATGACATTAATATTGTAGTAAGTCTCAAAAGAAATATTTTGATTTACAAATATATTAGCCAAAGTGGTTGGGATATTAAGATTATAAATGAAAAGAAGATTGAATATATTTATATTACTATAATCATACCGGGTAAATATGAAAGGTTACCTGATTTTTCTTCTATTTGTACTACACAAATGTATGCACGATGATGCAATCACATGCCACAAGTAATGTCACGACCCAATTTCACCTATAGGTCATGATGGCGCCCAACATAACAGCTAGGCAAGCCAACTAATAAATTAAACATATATCAATAAAATTTAAATCCAAGAAAAATAATAAGATACCAAATTCTACCAATGTGTGTACCAAGACCTGGTGTCATAAGTGTATGAGCATCTAGTAGATTATACAAAACTCCAAATACTGTCTGAAATGAAAATAGATAGAATTAAGAATACAAGAAGAGGCATTGGTAGCTGCAGGACGGCTCAGAAAGGCAGCTCACCACTACGCCCCTGGATAACGAGGATGTGCGATGATAGATCCTCTACTAGTATCTGTCTCAGATCTTGCACAAAAAGTGTAGCAAGTGTAGCATGAGTACGTAAACAACGTGTACCCAGTAAGTATCAAGCCTAAACTTGAAGTGGTAGAGACGAGATGACCGACTTTGACACTCACTAAGGGTCAACAGAAATAAATGAAATAAATTATAATTATTCAAATCAGCATGATTCACAGAGTTAACAATAATTTTATTCAATTAGCAGAAATAATAAAAATCCTTCAAATGCAATAATTTTCAATTTATCAAATAGCTTTACAAGCTGTAATAAACTGTCCAAGTATCGTGTAATTTTTATTATTATTAAGCACGATTTCTGCCGAGGTCATACGGCCCGATCCAGAGTTTCGTGTACACTGCCGAGGGACGTGCAACACGATCCATAGATGCATCTATCCTTCCGAGGCATTCGGCCCGCTCCACAAGAAAGGAGGACATTTTCTTATGTACCTCCGGAATGAGAGTATATTTATTATAAGATAAATTTAGGAGGAAGAACAATTTCTCTTAACAATTAATCAATTTAAACAGAAATTCAAGCATATGAGATTTTCATCCTTTAATATTTTTATCTAATAATTCACAACATATATATAAATATATCAAATAATTTAATTAAGTAAAAACTACCATTTACACAAGTAATTCATGCTTTTGAGTCCTAAACTACCTGGACTTTAGCATTAATAGTAGCTACGCACGGACTCTCGTCACCTCGTACGTACGTAGCCCCCACAATTAGCAACAATTATTCAAGTTAATCACCTATGAGGTAATTTCCCCCTCACAAGATTAGACAAGAGACTTACCTCGTCTTGTCCAATTTAATCCACTAGTATGTCTTTTCCTCGATTATCCAACTTCGATTGGCTCGAATCTAACCAAAAATAATTCGATACAATCACTAAAATTTATAGGAATCAATTCTATAAGGAAATACTACATTTTCAATAAAAATCCCGAAATTAATTAAAAATTCGTTCGTGGGGCCCACATCTTAAAATCCGGCAAAAGTTATGAAATCTGACAACTCATTCAATTACGAGTCCAACCATACTAGTTTCACTCAAATCCGACTCCGAATCGATACCGAAATCACAAAAATTCGTTTCTAAAAATTTTCCAAATTTAAATCTCAAAACACTAATTAAATGGTGAAAATAATGATATATTTGTATATATAGACTAAATCCGAATTAGAATCACTTACACCCAATATCTTTCCTTGAAAATCTATCCAAAATCGCCTCTGCTCAAGCTCCAATTTGTTAAAAATGGCGAATGGGACGAATGCCCTCTTTTATAATTCTGCCCAGGCAGCCTTCGGAACTGGGCCTCGAACTGGGCCTCGATCGTGGCTTCGATCATGGCCCTCGAGCCTAGGCCTCGATCGTGGCTTCGATCACAGGCTCGAGCCTAGACCTCGGTCATGGCCTCGATTATGGCATCGAGCCTGGTCCTTCGATCATAGCCTTGATCATGGCATCGAGCCTGAGCCTTCGATTGTGACCCTCGATCTTGGGTCTCGATCCTGGCCCTCGAGCATTGCCTTCGATCATGGCCCTCGAGCTGGACCTTCGATCATGGCTTCGATACACAAGCTCGAGCCTGAGCCTCGTCAACCCTGGGCTCGATACCTGGGCTCGATATCTGGGCTAGATACCTGTCACGACCCAAAATACCACCACAGGCGTCGTGATGGCACCTAGTCTCTAAGACTAGGTAAGCCGATTTTCATTACATTTCGAAGCCATCTTTTTTTTAACTAATAACGGAAATAATTACAATATACAACCTCCCAAGACTGGTAGTACTGAGTCACGAACTCTAACTGGATACATAGAATGATCACGAGGACCGAATATACAATATTGTTTGATTACAAGTTAACAGTACAATGAAATGAAAAGACTCCAAGGGACTGCAACGACCAAGTAGCTCTACCTTGAATCCTTACGATCCCGCTTTAATTCCGCTCAAGTCCGTTATCTTCAAAACCTGGCTCTGCACAAAAATGTGCAGAAGTGTAGTATGAGTACGCCACGGTCTGTACCCAGTAAGTATCAAGATTAACCTCAATGGAATAGAGACGAGGTACAATCAAGACACTCACTAGTCTAATAGCATGTGCAATATAATGTACAAGATAGTAGGAAACATATAACAATAAGGATATCATAAAATAATCAGTGATATACACAACAAAATAACATAACACCATTTAATATCGCTCAACAAATAATAATACAAGTACACTCAATTAAATCAAATTCTTCAAATATTTGTCCTTCGCATATAATTCTACCAAATACTCTCTTTCAAATATAATTTTTCTCAAATAAATATCTTTCAAATATAATTCTTTCATAATAAAAATCCTTCCAAATAAATATTTTGAATAACATTCTTCAATTAAAAAGTCACCATGTGACACCTCATTTCATAATCATAAAAAATGCGGGTCTCAGCCCATTTTTTTCATATCTCCACGACACTTCATGCCCATAATTAAATCATCATATTTTCCCGGCACATCGTGCCCTCATTTCATATCTCAACTGCACGGATAATTCACGTGCCAAATATCATTATCATTTAATCACAATACCTCGTGCCCACATTTCATATCACAACCACACGGACAATTCACATGCCAATATCCTCAATGTATATAAGATCCACATGATCAATTTATTTCCACTAAAGTGAGTTTAAAAGTTTTTAAATCAAGTAAGAAATCAACAAAGAATTGAATTTATTTTTAGAAATCATTTGGGTGAAGAAAATAACTTTGCACTTATATCAAAGCTTCAGATAAACTACTGGTTTGGTTGTAAAACTATTTAATTTAAAACATAACAATAATTTCTTTTATTTAAATCATCTCAATCATCGAAAATCAGTAAGAAAAATCAGAAATACACTTCTTCAGAGTCTCGTGCAAAAAAGCCAAAGTCAACACAATACAACTAGGAGCACAAAACACATAATAATAAAATCAGCTAGTACATCACGAAAGAAGACAAGAATTTACATATTAAATGAAACAAAATCACCCAAGGCAAGAACATGAATAAAGAAATATCAACAGGGCACTCCCGAGGTACCGCCTCGTAGTCCCAAATCATAAATAAATTCACAATATCTCATTTACTTATATCACCGCGGGAGCCTTCACATTTAATTTTAAAGAAATCATTTTCCCGAAATAGCATCCCGCGTTTTAGCCACCCTTATCACACCGCATGACTTCTAGTAGTTCCCCTACTAGCCACGCGTTTCAAGCCACCCTTATCTCACCGCATGCGTTTCAACACCCTGACCTTATATCACCGCATGACTTCTAGTAGTTCCCCTACTAGCCACGCGTTTCAAGCCACCCTTATCTCACCGCATGCGTATCAATATCACAATATTTCACAAATCGCACCTCAAGTGCCCAAATATCACAGCATAATATAACTTGCACCTCAAGTGCCCAAATATTACAGCATTTCACAAATTGCACATCAAGTGCTCAAATCTTACAACATATTACAGATTGCATATCAAGTGCTCAAATCTTACAACATATCACAAATTGCACATCAAGTGCTCAAATCTTACAACATATCATAAATTGCACATCAAGTGCTCAAATCTTACAACATATCACAAATTGCACATCAAGTGCTCAATTCTTACAACATATCACAAATTGCACACAATATATTATTTTCCACAATAAGGAGTCCATGGCTCGACCATAAGGTGCACAACACCCAAAAACAATCAATAGAGATAGAAATTACTCAACATAAAGCAAAGTCTTCATTAAATTCAAATTTTTAATAATTATATAAACACCTCTTCTTAAACTCATTTAATTAATTATTTGAAGATGGAAAATCCATAATGAAATTAAATTCCAATAATTATCAAACCAATAAATTAACGGAATTACATAAATAATCAAGTAACAATCACATCAAATTGTCATATAACAACAGATTCAACAACAAGGATTTAGGCACGACAAATTGATGATTAAATATATACCAACAATAATCCAATTTACCACACAATATACTCAAGACTTTAACTCAATAAAATTTACACATATAAGCCTGAGTACGTACTCGTCACCTCGCGTACACGGCTTTTCACATTTCACAAATGGCACATAAGACTCGATGCCTAAGGGGTAATTCCCCCACTCGAGGTTAAGCAAGACACTTACCTTTTTGAAGTTAGGCCGATATTCCAAAATCGCCTTCTTGCTCGAATTGACCTCCGGACGCTCAAATCTACCCAAATTAATTGCATAACTTCATTAAAATTCGTCGAAAATAATTTCGAATAATAATATGTCGACTTAAAAATTTATTCCAAAAAGTCAACGCGGGGCCCGCCCCTCGGAACGCGACATAATTTTCATGAAATCCTAACACTCATTCCGATACGAGTTCAACCATACCAATTTTATCGAATTCCAATAACAACTCGACTTCCAAATCTTAAATTTTCGTTTTTGAAAGATTTTTCAAAAATCTTGATTTTCCTCCATTAAATCCGAATTAAATGATGGATTCAAAGACATAATCATGAAAATTAATCAAAGCGGGATAAGAATCACTTACCCCAAACACCCATGAAAGAATCTCCACAAATCGCCTTTTACCGAGCTCCCAATTTGATTTTGAGTTATGAACTCAAACCCCCATTTTTGAGACTTTTAATTCTGCTTAGATATACCTTCTTCGCGTCCGCGAAGGCCAAAAACCCAGCTGCCTCAAATCCTTCTTCGCGTTCGCGTGACCAGAGTCGCATTCGCGAAGGCCAACTATTCTTGCCCCATCATTTCCTCTTCGCATTCGCGACCTTCTTGTCGCGTTCGCGATGACCAGCTGACCAGCTCTTTCGCGTTCGCGTTCGCGAAGGTCACACGGACCTCAGCCCTAACTCTTCCTTTCTTCTTCACGTTCGCGTTGCCTTGGATGCGTTCGCGAAGGCTTTCCATGCTCCTTCTTCGCGTTCGTGAAGGACGAACCATCAGCCCCTCAAATTCCTCTTCGCGAACGCAGGACTCCCTTCGCGTTCGCGAAGAAGGAAGCCAGACTTCAGTAATAACAGTCCAAACAGCTCCAATTTGGTTCGAAACCACCCCGAAATACACCTGAGCCCCTCGGGACCTTGTCCAATCATACCAACCTGTCCCATAACATAACACGGACCTGCTTGAAACCTCAAATCACATTAAACAACATCGAAATCATGAATCGCACCCTAATTCAAACTTAGCGAACTTTGAAACTTCAACTTCTACCATCGATGCCGAAACCTATCAAATTTCGTCCGATTGACCTAAAATTTTGCACACAAGTCACATTCGATATTATGGACCTACTCCAACTTTTGAAATCGGATTCCGACCCCGATATCAAAAAGTTAACCCCCGTTCAAACTTTTCAAACTTTTGAGTTTCGCCATTTCAAGCTTAATTCCACTACGGACCTCCAAATAATTTTTCGAACACGCTTCTAAGTCCAAAATCATCATACAGAGTTAACGAAACCGACAGAACTACATTCCGGAGTCATCTTCATGCAGTTCTGACTACGGTCAAAATCCTAAGACTTAAACTTCCTTTTTAGGGACCAAGTGTCCCAAATCACTTTGAATCATCCGGTAACTGAATTCAACCACACACGCAAGTCAATACGCATAATACGAAGCTGCTCCGGGCCTTATGCCGCCGAATGGGACTTAAATTCTTGAAACGACAAGTCGGGTCGTTACAGTCTATTCTCCATTATCTCCATAACTCCCAATACTTTCTAATAATTATGGAGTTATGATTGTAACTCCATAACCCCCTCCACGATCTTCCTCTCAAATGCTTAGTGACATATTCAATGACATATTTTGCAATAGTGATCCTTCACTTTTCATGCCTATATAAAGGCCTTATAATAGATAGGAATAGATATACACAATTGAAGAAGAAATCTCTTCCTTCTCTCTATCTCCATTTCTTGTTAATGTTTTACTAAATTACTTTTATTTCATAACAACATTTCTTGTTCATATTTTACTAAATTGTTTTTATTTCATAACACATAACAACATTTAAATGATATATGCCCATTGGATTGTTTGCAATAATAATATATCAAAGTCAACTGCACCATCGTCAATGGAAAGTTTAATAATTGAAAAATAAGTTGAGGTAAAAAGAAAATATTTGAGAAAGGACTTAATATTTAAATCACAAATTTGTCACTTTTAGCTGTCTATTATTTGGAAAAGAATTTACTTACCTTTACAGAATTGTTCAAATAATATAATTTACTTTAGTCAAGTCCTCTCTTATAGTTGCATTGACTTAGCATAGCATGCGCTACGGCAGCTAAAGTTTGACTAAAACAGCCATTAATGGAAAATAAAGAAAACGCGGGCGACATATTTCGCCCTTTTGGACGTGAAAGTCTGATTTTTTATTTTATTTTATTAATGTCCCGATTAATTAGAATTTACATCGCTTAAGCTCGTTAAAGGGGAAGCGTTTCATACTAGAATTTTTTCACAACTAGCACTCAAACTTCATACTTCTAGTTAAGGATAAGCAAAAATATAGGGAAAATAACACTATATAGTCACTCTCAAAATAATAACGAAAATAATAATATCTCCTATTATATATATATATATATATATATATATATATATATATATATATATATATATATGTTATATATAAAAAATATACAAATTTTACATACTTTTACGGCTATCGGATATAAATAATTTTGATTGCAGGCTAAAAGTGATCTTTGTCCTCATCATATCCATCACGCCACAACTCTTATTTATGTTAAAGCAATATATACATATAAGAGGAAAAAAACAATGTATACACACAAGTTTAACTTTTATATGCTGAAAATAAATTTTACACTATTATATCACTTAATGCATAAATATAGTCAACAATCTTTAATAAATGAAGATCAAACCAGCAACCTAAAAATTATGTAAGTAAATCACTAACTTGTACAATAGGTTAATATTCACATAAAATGTACATTTTCATTCTCATACAAAGTAAAGTATTTTGTCAAATAGCCATAGGTCTCCAATGAATTATGCTGAAAATAGTACTCTTTTACCAACTTGC
The DNA here is from genome assembly GCF_000715075.1 of Nicotiana tabacum. Taxonomy (NCBI): domain Eukaryota; kingdom Viridiplantae; phylum Streptophyta; class Magnoliopsida; order Solanales; family Solanaceae; genus Nicotiana; species Nicotiana tabacum. Next base: position 10,599,081 of record NC_134097.1, on the reverse strand, counting down.
TCTCTTTTATATTCTCCAAGCTAAGTATGATATTGTCAACTACACCTTGATGTATATTCCTTCTAAATTTTGATTATCTATCTTTTCGATAAAATATCAAGTGTTGCTTTAACGAGAATTTTTTACATTATCACGTCACTAAGATGCATAGGCGTATCTAGTATAGAAGTTACGGGTTCAACTTAACACATCGTTTCTGCTCATACTTTGTATTTTTACCCAAAAAATTATTAAATATATACAAATAATAAATTTTGAACCCATTAAATTAGATGAGATGTAATAGATTTGTGAATCTGAACCCATAAAGTTTAAATCGTGGATCCGCCTATGCTCATATGATATTTATAGGTAAACCTCCTTAAAATATACTCCATTCGTTCACTTTTACTGGTCTAGTATTCTAAAAATAGATTTTCACTTTTACTTGTCACTTTTCGCATATCAAGAGAATGACAAATTTTTTTCATGTTATACCCATAGTATTAATTACTCATTTCAAATTATTTTTTCAAATCCACTAAAAATATGCATCAATTAATATGTGTATCATGGTAAATTATGCACATAATTTATTATTTTTTAAGGAGTGTGCAAAATCCATAGTGGACAATTAAAGTGAACGAAGGAAGTATATATATATGTGAAAATCCACTAAAATTTTAATATAATTGTATTTAAACCCATAATTTTGAAAATACTTAGGATTTAGTGCTAGAACCTTAAATGTAGAACCCATCAAGTTTGTATGTTGAGTTGTCACTGCACAACAATCTATAATAAGTGAAACTAAGTGCATAATGCATCCCGTATTTACATAGGATGCGGGAAAAGGGCGCACCTCAAAGGGTGTGATGTAGACAGTCCATCCTAATGCAAGTATTAGTGGTTGCTTCCACAACTCGAATTCGTGACCTAGATGTCACACGAATACAACTCTACCATTGCTCCAAGGCTCCCCTTCCTATAACAAGTGAATATATTTACCTAAAAGACAAAGCATGTATTTTGTTACAGCGGTCTCATTTATATTACACTAATACTATTTACCTAAGAGATAAAACATGCATTTTCTTATGACAGTTTAAATTACACTTATAATATAAAATTACTATTAGTGGGTTGCTCTAGTAATGAGCACCATCCACTTCCAACCAAGAGGTTGTGAGTTCGAGTCACCCCAAGAGCAAGGTGGGGAGTTCTTGAAGGGAGGGAGCCGAGGGTCTATCGGAATTAAACAGCATCTCTACCCCAGGGTAGGGGTAAGGTCTGCATACACACTACCATCCCCAGACCCCTAGTGGGATTATACTGAGTTGTTATTGTTGTAGTATAAAATTACTCATATTATCAACGACTCATGTATATAATTGTATATAAGTTAAGCTTTTCTAGTGAGTTAATGTAGCTCATTCTTCTAGCTCTTCTATGGCATTCAAAAACATTATCATTCTTTTCTTCTTCCACACAATTTTCCAATCTCAACTACACAATTCCATAGCAGCAGAAACTTGGATAAAAGCTGGTTATTATCAAGCTAATGATATATCTTACTCTCCAAATATCCAAAGCATCAATTCAACTCTTTACACTCACCTCATCTATGGCTTTGCTAATATTGACTTCAATACATCAACAGACCAAATGATTGTCTCAATATCAGATGATGAACAATTGAAAAACTTCAATAACATAGTCAAGAAAAAGAATCCATCTCTTAAGACTCTCTTATCAATTGGTGGAAAAGACCAATCTTCTTATGACTCAGGTATTTACTTATTAATGTCAAGTACCTATTTTTCTGGAAGAAAATTCTTTATTGAATCTTCCATCAAAATCGCTCGTCTTTACGGATTTGATGGACTAGATTTTTGTTGGATTTCACCTAGTTCGTCACAAGAAATGACGAATTTGGGTACCCTTTTGGATGATTGGAGAATTGCTATTGATTTCGAGTCCAAAAACTCGAAAAAATCACAACTTTTATTGACCATGGCTGTTCAATACACACCCTGGATTCAAGATTTGAGTTTCCCAATTGAGTCAATGAGGAAATATTTGGATTGGGTACATGTTTTTGCCTTTGATTATTATAATCCAGAGTCAACAAATAATACATCTCCAGTTGCAGCATTATACGATTCGAATAGTGATTTGAACACTGATTATGGTATAAATGCATGGATTAAATCAGGTTTTCCAACTCAAAAACTTGTTTTGGGATTTCCCTTTTATGGTTATGTATGGACATTGGCTAGTCCTAAAGATAATAAAATTGGCGCGACAGGAACAGGACCAGGGCCTAAAGATTATTCGTTTGGTGCTGAAGCTGAAAATGAGCCGTTTTCGAGTATAAGTAGTTGGTTAAGATTCAATGATATTAAGAGAGGTATGATAAAATATCGTGCTAATAATGCATCGTATAATGCAACTTATGTGATGAATTATGTCTCTGTTGAGACAAGTTGGGTTGGTTTTGATGATGTTGAGGCAGTGAAAACCAAAGTTGCATATGCAAAAGAGAAGCATTTGAGAGGCTATGTGGCATGGCAAGTCTCATATGATTGGAATTCTGCACTTTCTCAGGCTGCTGCAGGAGGTAATAATCAATTATGACATTCTTCTTTTGCACATTTAGTGTACCCGGAATACACTGGCCGATTAATCCAGATTAAATATGAATCTAGTAAATCAACTAAGGGGAAACCAAGAATTTTGCTAAGACCGTTCAAGATTTCATATTTAAGGGAAGCCTTGGAGGAACAATAATGTTATTTCTATGTCACCTCTAGGTCACGGGTTCGAACCGTGGAGGCAGCCACTAATGTTTGCATTAGGGTAGACTGTCTATATCAGACCCCTTGGGTGCGGCCCTTCCCGGACTCTACGTGAATGCGGGATGTCTTGTGCAGTGGACTGCTTTTTTTTATTTTTGTTCAAGATTTCATATATATATATATATGTATAAAAAGTAATATTTGACATATATATACAGTATAATTTTCTAGCGAAGGGTGTCAACTAACCACCATTCGCTGGTTGTAGCTCTGCCCTTGTGTAAAACGCTCCTTATCAAGACGCTCTTCGGGCTCGGATAATCACATTATTTATTTGTTATTCAATTCTTGCTTTATATATGAATGAATGTCTTTACAATTTGTTTACATTTTTAGAAGTTGAAGATATCCAAGAAGGAGTAATTGATCAACCAGGAATGCACAAGAAGAAAAAATTCAATCGAGTGATTTTCATTTTGATTCCAGTTGGAGCAGTATTGATCTTGTTGTTGCTTGTCTTTACACTGTGGTGTCTTAGAAGGAGACGACTATTGAAGTTCCAAGGTAATTCTTTACTTTTGTTTTGGAACCCACAGCCGCGGCCCTTCGGGTATACACAGTGTAAACTCTGCTTTTGTATAATAGCACCCAAACTACATAGTTAATTTTATTCTAATGGAAACTTGGATTTATTGTAGGAGTATTCACTTTTTGCTCGCGCCATAAGTTATTTGTCTTTGGTAGTCGAAAAATTGTATAAAATTTATATATAACATACAAAATGTGTGTGTATATATATATTTGAATATTATTTTGAGATCGGTTATACAATGTCATTTTCTCTTTATTTACACCAACTTCCAAGTAATTATAATTATTGTAAACTCTCTCAATTTTTATTTTTTTTAATATTTGTTGGCATCGTTACATTGTAGATGCATAAGGGGTCTTTTTCATTTTCTTCTCTTTACATTTCTTTTTATGTCGGTGTTTAACCGAATATTAATTGGAAATAGGAAGAATTCCAAGGAACAAAATTGGAAGCAAAAATGAAGATAGAAGAGGTGGAGAGAGCAGCAGCTTGCATGTATTCACTTTTGAAGAGATGAAGGCAGCCACAAATAATTTTTCAGCTGACAATGAGCTTGGCCGAGGTGGATATGGACCTGTTTACAAGGTAATTAACATTTTGACATATTTTTCAAGATTTGACTTGTTAAATAGCGAGTATTGAGGCGTGATTATTATTGTTATTATTATTGTAGTAGCTATGCTTAACCCTCAGGCTATATGCAGCACGAAGCTAGATAGAGGAAAGGGTTCAATCGAGTTTCCTTCATTAAAAAATAATACCGTACAAATATTGCAAAACAATAAAAACGACAGCTCGATGTACAAAGTATTTTACATTCATCCAGGGTCCTAGGAAGGGTCGCACCATAGGAGTATAATGTAGACACCTATGCTAATGTAAGCATTAATGGCTGCTTCCACACGGCTCGAACCTGTAACTTGTACATCATACTGAGACAACTTTAATTGTTGCCGGAAAACAATCTTTTTAGTTATAAATAATTTTTGTAATCCCTTTAACATTAGGAAATACTCCGATAGCCAAGAGCGTTCAAAATTTATTTTTAAGTCATATATATGTTCAAATGTCAAGTATGATATTTTACTATTTTTACTAAATTCTTTTGGATAAATTTCGGATTCCGCCACTAGATCTGTGAAGCTTAGGGATCCGGACCGAGCAGGTCCCACATTGGCTGAGCCAATTCATGGTCAGCTCGGCCAGCTTGTCACGTTTAAACTAGCAGCATGTTGAGCCTGTAGTCAACTTCTTCATAAAAGCAACTAATCAAATTGTTTTATAGGTATTACTTTTTTAATTCTAAAAAGGCAAGTTCTTCTCCCTTTAACCTCCTGATTTACCGGTTTTAGAAAGGGTCAATGATCATTGTTCCCAAAAATTAAAACTTAATAAGTTAATTATATATATACTAGTTTTAGGGTACGCGTGTTGCGCGTATATTTTCACTGTACATGTAGACTTTTTTGAAACTACATAAATATTATCAAAGAATATACTTGAGTTAGAAAAATATAAAGAAAAAATTAAGTCCTGAAAATGATAGATTCTGTTATTATTAAACTAACTCAGCCTACCTCATAAAAGTAGTCATTATGTTATCCAAAATTCAACCCGCATTCGCACAAGAGATATAAGTACCAATAGAATACTATGGTGTCACATTTCTTCCGTAACAAATGACCAAATATTTATTATATATTTTTATCATAAATTTTCAGAGAATCATCTAATTAACACAAATTTTTAAAAAATATATCTTTCTTTTAAAAATTCAGAATAAAGTGGTTGGTCATATAATTTTTTTTTTAAAAAAAGGATAATTAAGTGACAATATAAAGTCTGGAAGTGACTAATATTGAGGGAATATTTTATAACAAATTACTAATGTATAAAAAATTACAGAGGGCTATTTGTTGGAATTGATGAAAAAAGAAAATAATATATTTAATATCAACTAATTTTGAATCCATTTTGTCTTCTATACTTTTATTCTTGTTTCTTCTAGTTTAAAATTTTAATCAAGTCAACTTTACTAATATACTGAAATCGGTTTTGATCTATTTTTTGATTTCTTTCATCACTAGTAGTCTATTTATGGAAACACATTTATGTAGCCGACAAAAAGTCATGTCAGCTTGAATGTTTTTTACTTTATGATGAATTTGAAAAAGAATTGAATTAGATTTTATTGCTAATTAATTACTTCAAGTACTTTATTTTTTCTCAAAATAACATAAGTTATTTTTGTTGATTCAAATTCGTCATGGTAGCTCATAATAAATTTAAATGTTTGATTATTATTATATTTTAATTCAATAAGAATCTTTCATCAAGAATCACTATATGAGAGGAATAAAATTTAAAAATCGAGTTCACTTTAGAAATCACAATTACTGTAGTTAAAAATTCATTTATATTCATCTAAATGTATCATTAATTAAAAACTAAAATATCTCTTAAATTATCTTGTTGGAATAATTGATAAAATATGTGTTTATTAATGATTTGCTCAACATTCCAATTAATTGTACTTCATTTATAAATTTTGAAAGTTAATAATATAATATAAATATTATTTTTAGTAAATAGTCATGTGTATTTTAAAATATTTTAATCTAAAAATAATTGTATATAAATGAAAACATAAGAAAGTTGTTAAAATGTGGACTGCTATTATCTAAGAACACGTATGTCCTCTCTTTAAACTTTTTATTCTTTCCTTTATGTATTTTGTTTATCATTTATATATAGATATGTATAAAGTACTCTTAATATTTTCAAAGTTCTAATAGTAGGACTTTCTGCAGAGTTCAAAAAAGATTTTGTTTTTAATTTTAATTAAATTTCAAACTCCTAAATATTAGAAAAATAATTAAATAAATATTCAACGAAATATTTTTATAGTAATTAACACATATTTAAGGGACTACAAATTTTGTTTTTATTTATAAATATCAAGGTTTAGATGAGATAAATAGTCGTTAGTTTTAAGTTCTAAAAGGTAAGCATTTATTAATTGATAGTAGTATTTTATTGGTACCGTTGAATTAATGTAATAGATAGTGTATCTCTTGTTAATGAAAGGTAGGGGAGAAAAACACAGTAAACGTATGTTGTTGACTTTTTTCTTTCTTTTTAATGATTCATATAAGGTAAAAGTTTAATTATTAAGTCCTAAATATTAGGATTCTTACATAGTTTAAATAAGGAAGCATTTAATACACAAAATATAATTAACTTTCAAGTCCTATATATTTGTAAAATAATTTAAATGACTATTTTATCCAGTATAAAATTAATTTTAAAGGGTAAAAAAGGCGAACGATATTTCGCTAAAGGCCTTCATACGCAATTGTGACTTTCTAGTGAGCAAATAAAGTTTAAATTGTAGTTTTTTTTTCTTCTGTAGTTGAAATACATTTATCAATATTTATAAAAATGTTAAGGATATTTTATTAATCCAATTAGGGAAAGTTGAGAAATGGGCAAGAAATAGCTGTGAAAAGGCTCTCAGAAACTTCTACTCAAGGATTGGAAGAGTTTGAAAATGAGGTTATCCTTACAGCAAAATTACAACATATAAATCTTGTAAAAGTTGTGGGTTTTTGCATTGAAAGAAAAGAGAAGATGTTGATCTACGAATACATGCCCAACAAGAGCTTGGACTACTACATTTATAGTAAGTTATTATATATATATATATATATATATATATATATATATATATATATATATATATATATATATATGTGTGTGTGTGTGTGTGTGTGTGCATTTCCAGCTTTATACTATTACGTCATTTAAAAGATAATTGCAGTTGAAGGTTAAATTGCCCTAATATTAAATAATTGTTAAGTTGTTAGCTGATATAAGTGCTACACCCTATATTATCACTCACCCCCGCCAGAAATTACTTACATCTCCGATAGCCGAAAAAGTATATAAAACTTGTATAATTTTTGTATATAACATACATAACATATATATAGAAAAAATATACAAATTTCATACATTTTTCGGCTATTATTTTTACAGCGGCTATATAGTGTCATTTTTACTTTATTTTATGTGACACTCTTTCTTTTATAGTTTTTTTTAAAAAATGACACATTTCTATATTTATGACTATTAGTTTTAAAAGTTTTCGTTTTTTCTTAAATGTTACGTACGTCAAGTCAAACTATGCCACATAAAATGAAGGAGCGGGAAAGTAGTATACATCAACTAATATTGTTACTCATTTTTTAATTTACTAATAAGAAATTCTTTTTCCCATGCATTATTCTAATTTTTTTCCATCAACTTGATTTTTCATATAGATCAAGTCAGAAGATTACTTCTAAATTGGGAAAAACGAGTTCAAGTAATTGAAGGCATTATTCAAGGGCTCCTATATCTCCAAGAATACTCAAGATTAACAATTATTCATAGGGATTTGAAAGCCAGCAATATTTTATTGGATATAGATATGAAACCAAAGATCTCTGACTTTGGAATGGCAAGAATATTTAAGAAGGATGAAGTTGAAGCAAATACCCTACGAGTAGTTGGAACAATGTAAGTAATATATATATATTTAGAGTTTAATTTATATACACTGACTATATTAAAAAAAAAAAATACACTATCAAGTTATATTTATTTGTCGTAGAAAGGCAACCTGACTTAGTTTCAATTTATGAAAAGTTACTTATAAATATCTTTTGGGTGATTTGAATATATTGTATAAATTTCTTAAACTATCGTTAGACTCATTTATTCATATGTATATCTTAGCATAAAGCATTCTTATGAATTATGATTATATTCTTAATTTACCATATCTATATTTTCAATGAATTGCAGGGGTTATATTCCACCTGAATATGTGGAACAAGGCATCTATTCAACAAAATCTGATGTTTTCAGCTTTGGAGTACTTTTTCTTCGAATCATAAGTGGAAAGAAGAATACATGCCTACACGGTCCAGATGAAAACTTGAACCTTCTTGAATATGTGAGTTGTGATTATAATTTCAATATATGTTTACTAAGTATTTAATTAGGGTTTAACTTATTTACTCCGATATTGTAAAAGAATTTTACACTATCAACATATTTTAACCTATTTGTAGCAAGTTGTATGTTTTATATAGTTACATGTTGCTATGTTTTAGATGACCTAAGAGTATAAAAAAAAACTCTACACTGTCACTGTATCACAAATAAACTCATATAATAAAGAGCTTAACTTTTATATGCTGATAATATAAGAGAATTTTTATACAATCATGTCATCTAAAATAGGACAACAAATAACCACTCATATTAATTAAGTGAGATTTGTAACTGAAAAGTACGATAGGTAATATCTATTAGAACAGATAAAAGTATATTGATACTATAAAAATACTTTACACTACCAGTGTATATATGTTAAATCTTGAGTCGAGAGTCTATCGTGAACAATCTCTCTACCTTCACAAGATAAGGGTAAGGTCTGTGTATACACTATCCTTCCCAGATCTCACTTGTGAAAATACACCTGGTATGTTATTGTTGTTATAATTCTGTATTGCTGTAATAAACAATTAAACTTTCTGAAAAAATAAAACAGAAAGTTAGTAATACTTGTTTAACGAAATAAATTCTGGAAAAAGCAGTATAAGAATAAATCGAGCTCACTGAATACACAGTGTGTCCTTAAGGAAATTATTCCCCTCAAGTACCCGAGGTGCTGGAATATATCCTCCCAGGATAGAACGATTTAACTCACCGGAGTGTTGGTAAAAAAACGCCGGTGAACAGCGAGCCACTCGAAGGCTGTAAAACACACTGGAATTTTTGTGCAGAAGAAGAAGCGCAGAAAATTTCGTAAGAAAAGATTCTGGGATTCAAACTCTATTTATAGAGTTGCTGGCATTGTTTCTGAAAAGGTTTGCAACCTTTCAGAAACAGTCATGGCTGTTGGAACAGGGTTATTTGAAATATTGCGGGAAAATATATTTAAAATAATCCGGGAAAGAAAACGGGCCTGACCGAACCGGGTCGCGGGTCATGAATTATTCCGGATTGAATTTTTCGTTAATTATTTAATTAATTAAATAAATAATTGAAAGAAATTTTATCCAAAAAGATTAATCAATCAATCGATCTTTAACCGAAGCCGAAGTCGAGCGAGCGACGACGACGACGGAGCAAGGCTTGCCTTCTTCTTAACTCTTTAAGAGATAGAAGAAGATCAATTATATATATACCCATCAAAAGCCTTTTCTTCCTCCGATATGGGACAATGTCCCTTTGCCAAGAGAAACTCAAATATTTCATTTTCCCTCTATTTCTCATTCACCCTCTTTAAGCTACACAAGCTTAAAATTCCAACAATCCCCCACATGAATAGGGAATGGCTATAAAATAAAGGAATGCACAGACGCGTGTGTGTTTTACATGCAAGAATTAATTGCATCTGGATAAGTAGGTTTCCCTTTGAACTTTCCGTAGTGAACTTATATCGGATATACTCGGTCAAATGGTAGATTTGATATCTTTGAACCGTCGATCTTTGTTGTATACCTAGACAACATAAGTCACACAATCAATCCTTAACCATCTATGGTTATCACGGTTGTGTTTGTTTCAGCCATGAACACTGCCTGGTTTCATGAGTGCTTAGAGAATGGGCCTTTAATTTCATTCCCCTTGAAGCGGCTTACACTTCACACTTATATAGATGATTTCTAAACGTGTAATCCTGTAGACACACTATCTGGTCATATCCTGCCAGACTTAGCAAATCATTAAAAACCTTTAAGCTTTGTTAACTCATCAAAAAGCCTTAATGCTTTACCTCGATTTCTGAACATTGTCTTCATCACGAGAATGGGTTGAGTTATTTGACAATATTGAACCGTCATTCATAACTTTGTTTGATCTCTTTGAACCTAGCTCGTGGGATCTCCAGTCTACTAGGTAGAGTTACCGTCATGATGACTTGTCCTAAACCTTAACCCCATTTCCTTTGATGATCTTTCAACTGCCTCTCTAGATAGGCCTTTTGTAAGTGGATCTGACACGTTATTTCTTGACTTTATGTATTCAATTGTGATAACACCACTAGAAAGTAGTTGTCTAACGGTATTGTGTCTCTATCGTATATGACGAGATTTTTCGTTATACATAACGCTCCCTGCCCTGCCTATTACTGCTTAACTATCACAATGTATACAAATAGGTGCCAAACGTTTGGGCCAAAATGGAATATCTTCCAAGAAATTCCAGAGCCATTCAGCTTCTTCACCGGCCTTATCTAAAGCTATGAATTCAGATTCTATTGTAGAACGGGCGATGCACGTTTGTTTGGATGATTTCCAAGACACTGCTCCATCCCCAATTGTGAAAACATATCTACTCGTGGATTTAACTTTAGATGATCCAGTGATCCAATTTGTATCACTATATCCCTCGATCACAGAGGGTTATTTGTTATAATGCAAAGCGTAATTTTGGGTATGTTTGAGATATCCCAAATCTCGTTTCATTCCCATCCAATGTATGTGATTGGGATTACTTATAAACCGACTCAGTTTACTAATAGCACATGCTATATCTGGTCGTGTATAATTCATGATATACATCAAACTTCCCAATACTCGTGCATAATCCAGTTGTGAATCACTTTCACCTTCATTCTTTTGAAGTGCATAACTCACGTCAATTGGAGTCTTGGCAATTTTGAAATCCAAATACTTGAACTTGTCAAGTACCTTTTCAATGTAGTGAGACTGTGATAATGCTAGACCTTGTAGAGTCTTGTGAATTCTGATTCCTAAGATCACATCAGCAACTCCTAAGTCTTTCATATCGAATTTGCTAGCCAACATGCGCTTAGTAGCATTTATATCTGCCATGTTTTTGCTCATTATCAACATGTCATCAACATATAAACAAACAATGACTTCATGACCTGGAGTGTTTTTAATATAAACACATTTGTCGCACTCGTTGATTTTAAACCAACTTGCCAACATTGTTTGGCCAAATTTGGCATGCCATTATTTGGGTGCTTGTTTAAGTCCATAAAGCGACTTAACAAGTTTGCACACTTTCTTTTCTTTACCAGTTACCACAAAACCCGCAGGTTATTCTATGTAAATCTCTTCCTCTAATTCTCCATTTAAGAAAGTTATTTTAACATCCATTTGATGGATTTCAAGACCATACACGACCGCTAGTGCCACTAACACCCTAATAGATGTTATCCTCGTTACTGGCGAGTAAGTGTCAAAGTAATCAAGGCCTTCCTTTTGTCTATAACCTTTGACAATAAGTCTTGCCTTATATTTGTCAATAGTGCCATCAGCTTTCACTTTCCGTTTAAAGATCCATTTCGAACCTAAAGGCTTATTTCCTGCAGGAAGATCTACCAATTCCCATGTATGGTTATCCAAAATTGATTGAATCTCACTATTGTTTGCCTCTTTCCAAAACGCTGAATCAGAAGATGACATAGCTGCTTTAAAAGTTTGAGGCTCATTTTCAAGCAAGAATGTCACAAAATCTGGTCCAAAGGAAGTAGATGTTCTTTGACGTTTGCTACGCCTTGGATCTTCTATACTTGGAGTATTTTCCTTTGGTTCTTCCCGAGGTCGTTTAGGTCTTTCACTTAACGACTCACATTCAGTTTTATACGGATAGATGCTTTCAAAGAATTCAACATTATCTGATTCTATTACCGTATTAACGTGAATTTCGGGATTATCGGATTTATGAACCAAAAACCGACATGCTTTACTGTTTGTAGCATATCCAATGAAAATGCAATCAACAGTTTTTGGTCCGATTTTAACCATATTAGGTAAAGAAACTTGTACCTTTGCTAGACACCCCCACACTTTGAAATATTTCAAGTTGGGTTTTCTTCCTTTCCATTTTTCATATGGAATAGATTGCGTTTTGCTGTGGGGTACTCTGTTGAGTATTCGGTTAGCTGTAAGGATAGCTTCATTTCATTCCAAGGGAAACTCAAATATTTTATTTTTCCTCCATTTCTCATTCACCCTCTTTAAGCTACACAAGCTTAAAATCCCAACAGTATTTAATTAAATTTATTTTAACTTTTTCTTTTATAATCCAGGCATTTGAGATGTGGAGAGATGGAAATGGTATGGCGTTTATGGATCCATCACTTGATGATACAACCTCATCTTGTAAACTATTGAAATGCATGCAAATTGCCCTATTATGTGTCCAAAAAAATCCATTGGATAGGCCTACAATGTTAAAAGTTTCGTATTTATTAAAGGATGTGAATTTAGCTATGAATTCTCCCAAAAGGCCTGCATTTTCTTCAAGGGAAGATGAAGAAGTTGGTAATCCAAATGGCTCAGTACAGGAAATTGGAGAAGTTGACACTGCAACAATTACACAATTGTTTGCACGATAATGTTACTCTTTGTAATTCAATGAATCACTTGAAAAATTGTAAGAAAAAATGTTCCATTAATTATATTAATTTCAATTTCTTTTTCAATTCTTCGCTCTGTGTCCTAGTTGGTAGGATTTTATGAATCTGGGATTCAAATTAACTCTTGATATGAAATTATATACACGCTGACAGCAGTGGCAGCGGTTCCAGGTTATTCACCAAAAGGTGGTTCAAAAAATAAAAAAACTTAAATAAGCAGAGAAGTCAAAGGCATTCAACATCCCATATATATATATATATTAACCCTCTTCCGCCCACCTAGCTCCGCCACTTGCTGACAGTATAAAGTAATTTAACATTATTTATAGCAGGTTTTTCCTTTATTTTCAATTTATTAAATCGATTATCATGTTTGATGTGAAGAGGTAGTTGTTATATATATATATATATATATAATGTAATCTGATCTCTCGGCGAAGGGAGTTCGGATGAACCCTCTTCCGCCCACCTAACTCCTCCACTGGCAAAAATTATAAAAAAATTTTAACATTATATATAGCAAGTTTTTCCTTTATTTTCAACTTATTAAATCGATTATCATGTTTGATGTGAAGAGGTAGTTGTTATTGTAAGTTAATTTTATCAAATGCTGGAAAAAATATATACGCGTACATTGTCCATGCATAGAAATAATTAAACTCGTTCAATTACTATAGCAGTGACAACTAAACTGGTAGACTTGACTTTTAATTAGCCAACTTGTTACAGTGTTACATGAACATGTATACCTGTCGGGAATATTTTTCCTTCCATCTAATACGCGATATTAGTCAACTGTTAGTGTGTATAGTATGTACTTAGTAAGAAGGGAAAAATCAGAAAATAGAGAGACAGAGATGGAAATTCGTATATATACCTGACCTTGAAACTTATTTTCTATTATTTTCTGAATCTGGAACCAATATTATATAGGGTAAAATATGTTATGTTAAGTGGTTGTACAAGAGAGTGACATGTGGAACCGTAGGCGGATGATAGTTAAAACCGAAGACAACTGTTCTATTTGTCACCGGAAAGAATAACGCTCATAAAGATGCAATAAATACCTGTCGCCCGGTAGCATTTAATGGAGAATATTCCACAGCATTTAGTATACTGCCCGTTACAAAGAATTTGTCAGTTATGCTCACCGTTACACATTCTTCGATGGCCCTCATAATTGACATTAAAGAAGGGCATGATCCTAGGACTTTGTTCCCTAGGTGCAACTATAAATTGTGAGCTCTGTTATCATTGTAAAGGACACGAATTTTCTCGTAAACTTATGCTATAATCAATTCAAAGCTTTATAAAATTTTATCTTTTTAATTCTTGATTTCATTAGTATTGTGCCCGGAAGCCCTGCTCTCGGAATGACTGTTTCTACTATTTTGTCTTCATTTCAAGGCTAAGTATTATGTATTTCTTTAATTATTTTATTATTCAGGATCAAATAATTCACTTGTCTAGAAACCATGTATAAATTCAACTGTACCGTTTTATGGGTAAACAGTTTGGAGCCTAGACAACCGTGTAATTAAGTTGTTCCTTCCCTCTTTTACTAATGTGTTTTGATTATTTGTCTTAGCAAAAAATCGCAGATAATGGTGTTAACAACATACACAATCTTGAGGCCCAAGGACACCAGCCTCATCATGAGGATTCAGTGAGTGACGCCCGCAATGAGGGGAACGATGCTACGCCGGTCCACGAGAGGCGGTACTTGCGACATGTTCGGGAGGCGACTCTCGATGATGCTGAAGAGGAGCATATTGTTGAAGCGGTAAGGGTCCTGCAAGAGCAACAAGCGATCATTCTAGGCCATCTCACACGATATGATAAGGTTATGACAGAGTTGAAGCAGGCGTTGTCGAGGACTTCCAATAATGCGAATGGACGAGGTCCAGTTCGTCCCGATGCTCCCGAGAATCAAACAATGCAGAGGGTAGACAACAACACCCTGAGGGGCGAGGTTGGCTCCGATGGGGCTAGGAGGGGAGCTGATTCGGCCCCAACAATGAGAAGGATCAATTCAAGAGAGAACTCTTACGTTTTATGAAGGAAGTGAACACCCGCATGGACAAAATCCTGGGTGCGCCACCGGTGCTGAAAGAGCCGGACTCAAAGAAGTATACTCAGCTGCCGTACAAACCAAGCGCGGTACCAGAATTAATCTCGGAGCGATTTAAAATACCCGAGGTGTCGAAGTATGATGGGACTTCAGACCCTCAAGAGCATATTACCACCTATACAACGGCGGTAAAGGGGAATGATTTAGCTCCCCGCGGGATTGAATTTGTTTTGTTGAAGAAATTCGAAGAGACTCTCACGAGGAGAGACTTGATGTGGTATTCGCTGTTACCCGAGTATTTCATAGATTCCTTTGAGATGCTCGCGGACTATTTTATTAAGGCCTATGCTGGGCCCAGAAAGATACAGGCCCGAAAGGCCTACATATTCAGAATTGCACAAGGAGAGTCTGAGTTGCTACGGGAATTCGTCATCGGGTTCCAAAAGGAGAGGATGTTGCTCTCGGATGTTCCGGATGAATGGGCGGCTGGAGCATTCACCAAGGGTCTGAATCTGAGAAGCTCTGACGCTTCCCGGAAATTGAAGGAAAGCTTGCTTGAGTTCCAAGTGACGACTTGAGTGGATGTCCACAACCGGAACGAGCCTAAGATAAGGATTAAAGATGATCAGATTGGCTTCACGTCATCGGCAAAAGGACGGGAGAAGAGTAAAGAAAAATCAAAAGATGATTTCGACAAATATAGGCGGTCTTCGAGGGGTCAATTTTTGCCCTACGAATAGGCCGAAGGATGCGACAGAGGTTTTCCGTCGGCAGACAGGTTCGTTACCGACAGAAGAACTGATCGCGATCAGAACAACAGATCCTTGCAGGACAAAGAAACATCAGGTACACGGGATCCTTCCTACCCCAGGCTGTCAGAATACAAATTCAACGTCAGTATAGTGGAGTTGGTATCAGCTATGGGAAACACTAAAGAAGCATGGTTCCCTAAGCTGATGAGGTCCGATCCCAGCCAAAGGGATCCCAATTTGTGGTGCGAGTACCACAGCACGAATGGCCACCGGACTGGGGATTGCCGTCATCTGCGTGAAGAAGTGGAGACACTATTGAAAAATAGCCATCTCAAGGAATTCTTAAGTGACTGGGCCAAGAATAATTATGGTCGCAACTGTGATAATGCGGAGCCCTCGAAAGCAGGAGAAGATCCCCCGCGCTAGAAGATCAACATGATCTTCGGGGGGAATGAGATCAACGGGGTCACCTTCTCGGCAGAAAAAAAGACGAAGATATCAATAACCCATAGCAAGAGACTCCGGGAAGTCGCTCAAGACGACACCACTTTCACGGAGGAGGACTATTTCCATCGCACAACGATGCACTGGTAATTTCTTTAAATGTACTAGATTGAAAAATCAAACGTGTTCTGGTGGATCCAGGAAGTTCAGCCAATATCATACAATGGAGGGTATTGGAATAAGCCAAACTCACCGAAAGCATCATTCTGGCCACAAAACAGTGTATATATGTTAAATCTTGAGCCAAGAGTCTATCGTGAACAATCTCTCTACCTCCACAAGATAAGGGTAAGGTCTGTGTATACACTATCATTTTCAGATCTCACTTGTGAAAATACACAGAGTATGTTATTGTTGTATTTAATTAAATTTTTTTTAACTTTTTCTTTTATAATCCAGGCATTTGAGATGTGGAGAGATGGAAATGGTATGGAGTTTATGGATCCATCACTTGATGATACAACCTCATCTTGTAAACTATTGAAATGCATGCAAATTGCCCTATTATGTGTCCAAAAAAAATCCATTGGATAGGCCTACAATGTTAGAAGTTTCGTATTTATTAAAGGATCTGAATTTAGCTATGAATTCTCCCAAAAGGCCTGCATTTTCTTCAAGGGAAGATGAAGAAGTTGGTAATCCAAATGGCTCAGTACAGGAAATTGGAGAAGTTGACACTGCAACAATTACACAATTGTTTGCACGATAATGTTACTCTTTGTAATTCAATGAATCACTTGAAAAATTGTAAGAAAAAATGTTCCATTAATTATATTAATTTCAATTTCTTTTTCAATTCTTCGCTCTGTGTCCTAGTTGGTAGGATTTTATGAATCTGGGATTCAAATTAACTCTTGATATGAAATTATATACACGCTGACAGCAGTGGCAGCGGTTCCAGGTTATTCACCAAAAGGTGGTTCAAAAAATAAAAAAACTTAAATAAGCAGAGAAGTCAAAGGCATTCAACATCCCATATATATATATATATTAACCCTCTTCCGCCCACCTAGCTCCATCACTGGCTGACAGTATAGAGTAATTTAACATTATTTTATAGCAGGTTTTTCCTTTATTTTCAATTTATTAAATTGATTATCATGTTATATATATATATATATATATATATATATATATATATATATATATATATATATATATATATATATATATATATATAATGTAATCTGATCAGCGAAGGGAGTTTGGATGAACCCCTCTTCCGCCCACCTAGCTCCACCGCTCACTGACAGTATAAAATATTTTAACATTATTTATAGTAGGTTTATCCTTTATTTTTAGTTTATTAAATCGATTATCATGTGTTTGATGTGAAGAGGTAGTTGTTATTGTAAGTTAATTTTATCTGATGGTGAAAAAAATATATACGTACACTGTCCACGCATAGAACTAATTAAACTCCTTCAATTACTATAGTAGTGACAACTAAACTGGTAGACTTGACTTTTAATTAGCCAACTTGTTCAGTGTTACATGAACATGTATAGCTGTCGGGAATATTTTTCCTTCCATCTAATACGCGATATTAGTCAACTGTTAGTGTGTATAGTATGTACTTAGTAAGAAGGGAAAAATCAGAAAATAGAGAAAGACAGTTGAAAAAATAGAGAGACAGAGATGGAAAATCATTCACAAAAAATTGTGTATTGTGGAAAAGGAATTAATTCGTATATATACCTGACCTTGAAACTTATTTTCTATTATTTACTGAATCTGGAAGCAATAATATATAGGGTAAAATATGTTATGCTAAGTGGTTGCATAAGAGAGTGACACGTGAAGCCGAATGCAGAGGATAGTTAAAACCGAAGACAATCGTTCCATTTGTTATCGGAAAGAATGACGCTCATAAAGATGCAATAAATACCTGCCGCCCGGTAGCATTTAATGGAGAATATTCCACAGCATTTAGTACGTTGTCCGTTACAAAGAATTTGTCAGTTATGCTCATCGTTACACATTCTTCAATGGCCCTCATAATTGACATTAAAGAAGGTCATTATTCTAGGACCTTATTCCCTAGTTGCAGCTATAAATTGTAAGCTTTATTATCATTGTAAATACACGAATTTTCTGGAAAACTTATGCTATAATCAATTCAAAACTTTATACAATTTTATCTTCTTAATCCTTGATTTCATTACTATTGTGGTCGAAAGCCCTACTCCCGGAATTATTGTTTCTGCTATTTTGTCTTCATTTCAAGGCTAAGTATTGCGTATTTTATCAATTATTTTATTATTTAGGATCAAATAATTCAAGTGTTTAGAAACCACGTATAAATTTAACTGTACCGTTTTATGCGTAAATAATTTGGTGCCCACCGTGGGGCCTAGATAGTCGTGTAATTAAGTTGATCCTTCTCTTTTTTACTAACGTGTTTTGATTATTTGTCATCGTAAAAAATGGCAGATAATGGTATTAACAACACACAATCTTGAAGCCAAAGGAGACCAACCTCATCATGAGGATTCAGTCAGTGACATCCGCAATGAAGGGAATGATGCTACGCCGGTCCACGACAGGAGGCACCCGCGACATGTTCGGGAGGCGACTCCCGATGATGCTGAAGAGGAGCATGTTGTTGAAGCGGTAAGGGTCCTGCAAGAGCAACAAGCGGTCATTCTAGGCCATCTCACACGGTAGGATAAGGTTATGACAAAGTTGAAGCAGGCGTTGTCGGGGGCTTCAAATAATGCGAATAGATGAGGTCCAGGTCCTCCCGATGCTCCAGCGAATCAAACAACGCCAGAGGGTAGACAACAATACCCCGAGGGGCGAGGTTGGCTCCGATGGGGCTAGGGGAGCGGATTCGGCCCTAACAACGAGAACGATACCTTCAAGAGCGAACTCTTACGGTTTATGAGGGAAGTGAACATCCGCATGGACCAAATCCTGGGTACGCCACAAGTGATGAAAGGGCCGGTCTCAAAGAAGTATACTCAGCTGCCGTACAAACCAAGCGCGGCACCAGAATTAATCTCGAAGAGATTTAAAATGCCCGACGTGCCGAAGTATGATGGAACTTCAGACCCTCAGAAACATATTACCACCTATACAACGACAGTAAAGGGGAACGATTTAGCTCCCCACGAGATTGAATTTGTTTTGCTGAAGAAATTCAGAGAGACTCTCATGAGGAGAGCCTTGACGTGGTATTCGTTGTTACCCGAGCATTCCGTAGATTCCTTTGAGATGCTGGCAGACTCTTTTATTAAGGCCCATACCGGGGCCAGAAAGGTGCAGGCCCGAAAGGCCGACATATTTAGAATTGCACAAGGAGATCCCGAGTTGCTGCGGGAATTCATCATCCGGTTCCAAAAGGAGAGAATGTTGCTCCCGGTTGTTCCAGATGAATGGGCGGCTCGAGCATTTACCAAGGGTCTGAATCTGAGAAGTTCTGACGCTTCCCAAAAATTGAAGGAGAGCTTGCTTGAGTTCCAAGTAATGACTTGGACGGATGTACACAACTGGTACGAGTCTAAGATAAGGATTGAAAATGATCAGATTGGCTTCCCGTCATCAGCAAAAGGACGGGAGAAGAGTAAAGAAAAATCAAAAGACGATTTCGACAAAGATTGACGGTCTTTGAGGGGTCAGTTTTTTGCCTACGAACGGGCCAAAGGACGCGGCAGAGGTTTTCGGTGGGCAGATAGGTTCGTTACCGACAGAAGAACTGATCGCAGTCAAAACAACAGATCCTTGCAGGACAAAGAAGCGTCAAGTACATGGGATCCTTCCTACCCCAGGCTGTCAGAATACAAATTCAATGGCAGTGTAGTGGAGTTGGTACCAACTATGAGAAACATTAAAGAAGCATGGTTCCTGAAGTCGATGAGGTCCGATCCGAGCCAGAGGGATCCAAATTTGTGGTGCGAGTACCACAGTACTAATGGCCACCGGACTAGGGACTGCCGACATCTACGTGAAGAAGTAGCGACACTATTGAAAAATGGCCATCTCAGGGAATTCTTAAGTGATCGAGCCAAGAATAATTATGGCCGCAACTGTGATAACACGGACCCCTCGAAAGCAGGAGAAGATCCCCCGCTCCAGAAGATCAACATGATCTTCGGGGGGAACGAGATCAACGGGGTCACCTTCTCGGCAACAAAAAAGACGAAGGTATCAATAACCCATAGCAAGAGACTCCGAGAAGTAACTGAAGACGGCATCACTTTCACAGAGGAGGACGCAGATGGATTGTTGCTTCCGCACAAAGATGCACTGGTAATTTCTTTAAAGGTTCTAGATTTCAAAATCAAACGTGTTCTGGTATATCCAGGAAGTGTAGCCAATATTATACAATGGAGGGTATTAGAACAAGCCAAACTCACCGGAAGCATCATTCCGGCCACAAAACTCCTTGTCGGGTTCAACCTCGCAAGCGTAACAACCCGAGGAGAGATCATGCTGCCCTCGAACGCCGAAGAAGTGATGAAGACGGCTCTGTTTGAAGTTGTGGACGGTGAAATGGGTTATAATATTATTCTGGGAAAACCGTGGTTGCACGAGATGAGAGACGTACCATCAACGTATCATCAGTTGCTGAAATTCCCAACACCCGGAGGAATCAAATAGATAAGAGGCGACCAACCAGCGGCAAGGGAGATGAATGAGATTTCGGTCTCCAGTAGCAAAAGGAAGGAGCATGAGGCATAAAAATTACAGGAACCGGTGCCTGCTCCCGAATCGACTGAAGTTAGCCAAGGAGAGAGGCGTCGAAATCTTATCAGGTGCCGAGATATTTCTAGGTACCAGAAGAGACGGATGCGACAAAATCCACAGCGGAAGAGCTCGAGCAAGTTGCATTGTTTAAAAAGTTCTTGGAGAGGAAATTCCACTTGGGGACAAGATTGTACCCCGAGCTCAGGTTTGGCTTTATTGAATTTCTTAAATATAATGCCGATTGTTTTGCGTGGTCGTATGCGGATATGACAGGTATACCAACGGAAGTGGCCATACACAAGCTAAGCTTGGATCCCAACATCCCTCCGGTAAGACAAAAGAAACGCCCTATTGCGGAGGCCAGAAATAAATTCGTCAAAGAAAAGGTAACTCGCCTACTTGATACCGGTTCGATCCGAAAGGTAAAGTATCCAGACTGGCTATCTAATGTAGTAGTAGTTCCTAAGAAAAATAATAAATTCCGCATATGTGTAGATTATAAGGACTTGAATAAGGCGTGCTCAATAGACTTGTTCCCATTGCCAAACATCGATCAAATGATTGATGCGACGGACGGGCACGAGTTAATGCGTTTCCTTGATGCTTATTCCAGGTACAACCAAATTAAGATGAACCCGGAGGATCAGGAAAAAACTTCGTTCATAACGAATTTCGGCACATATTTCTATAATGTGATGCCCTTAGGGCTAAAGATCGCTGGAGTCACTTATCAACGGCTCATAAACAATATGTTTGAAAAACAAATAGGGAAGACTATGGAAGTTTATATAGACTATATGCTCATTAAGTCATTGAACGCAGATGATAATATTAAGTATCTGTAAGAAACTTTCGACATCCTAAGGAAGCATAACATGGAGCTTAACCTTGAGAAGTGCGTGCTCGGGGTCAGCTCCGGCAAGTTTCTAGGATTTCTGATATTACAAAGGAGGATTGAGGTAAACCCCGATAAGATCAAAGTCATCGAAGACATCCCGGACCATCTATCAAGCGTGAAAGAAGTTCAAAGGCTCACACGAAGATTGGTCGCTTTAAGCAGGTTTATTTCCCTGTCATTAGAAAAATGCCATTGTTTCTTCATGCTGCTCAAAAAGAAAAACAACTTCGAATGGACCCAGGAATGCCAGCATGCTTTGAGAGATTTGAAAAGGTACTTGTCAAGCCCTCCGTTACTATCAAAACCAAAGGAAGGTGAAACACTCTTAGTTTACCTCGTAGTCTCGGAGGTAGCGGTAAGCGCAGTTTTAGTCCGTGAGGATGAAGGTACGCAATCTCCCATTTATTGCGTTAGTAGAAATTTTATGGAAGCAGAAACTCGCTACCCATATTTGGAGAAGTTGGCTTTCGTGGTCGTCGCTCGGAAGCTGAGGCCTTACTTCCAATGTCACCCGATAGCTGTGGTGACCACCTTTCCCCTACGGAACATCCTCTACAAACCCGAATGCTTGGGTAGATTGGCCAAATGGGTCATCGAAATGAGTGAATTTGACATAGAGTATAAATCGAGGACTGCGATTAAGTCACAAGTTTTGGCTGACTTTGTGGCCGATTTCAGTCTGGGATTGCTGCCTATGGAAACCAAGGAAGCAGTCATGGTGTCAGAATCGACATCGGGAGTTTGGACCTTATTTATGGACGGAGCTTCCAATGTAAAAGGGTTCGGGCTTGGCATAGTGTTAACCACGCCTTCGGGAGAAACCCTAAAGCATGCCATAAAAACGGTCCATTTAACTAACAACGAAGCAGAGTATGAAGCTTTGATTACAAGACTCGAACTGGCCGGGGGACTAGATTCTGAGGTCATAGAAATCAAATGCAACTCCCAACTGGTGGTAAATCATGTCTACGGGATCTTTGAAACCAAAGAGGAGCGCATGCAATAATACGTAGTGAAGGTCCATGCTCTGCTGGCTTGATTTTGGGAGTGGTCGATTACTCACATCCCGAGGGAAGAAAATGCAGAAGCAGATGCATTATCTAACCTCGGTTCATCAACAGAAATGACGGGATCGAATTCCGGGATGGTAGTACAACTCATGCACTCAGTCCTGGACGCAGATAGCTATTATGAGGTAAATACGACTAATTTGGTCTGGGACTGGAAGAATGAGATCATAGATTATCTTGAGCACGGGAAGTTTCCCGAAGACTCCAAGGAGTCCCGGGCACTACGCGCCAAAGCAGCACAATATAACTTCAAAGGAGTCCAACTATACAGGAATTCTTTCCAAGGCCCATTGGCCCGATGCTTGGGAGTGTCCGAAGCTAATTATGTTATGCGAGAAGTCCACGAAGGAATATGTGGAAATTATTCGGGCATAGACTCCTTAGTGCTAAAATTGGTAAGGGCGGGATATTATTGGCCTCGAATGGAACAAGACGCCAAAGCTTTCGTGCAAATATGCAATTAGTGCCAACGCTACGCACCATTGGTACATCAACTAGCAGAACCATTACATTATGTTTTATCTCTATGGTCATTCATGAAGTGTGGAATGGATATCGTCGGACCACTGTCGCCGGCCCCTGGTAAGGTAAGGTTTCTTTTAATTTTAACTGACTATTTTTCTAAGTGGATTGAAGCGGGTCCTTATCAGAAGATTGGTGAACGTGAAGTGGGATTTCTTGTGGGAGAACATAATTTGCAGATTTGGAATACCAAAAGAGATAGCATGCGATAACGGGCCACAATTTATAGGCGCAAAGATCAAAAAGTTCGTTGAAGATTTGAAAATCTAGAGAATCACATCTTCACCCTATCATCCGAGCGCAAATGGTCAAGCGGAATCGACAAATAAAGTGATTATACAAAATCTCAAGAAAAGGTTGGTAGCGGCTAAAGGTAAATGGACTAAGGAACTACCTGGATTGCGATGGGCGTAACGTCCAAATCGAGCACAGGAGAAACTCTTTTTTCCCTCGTGTACGGAGCAGAAGCCTTAATCCCTTTGGAAGTAGGAGAGCCTACCTTGAGATATTTCCAGGCAAGTGAAGAGACAAACAACGAAGCAATGTTAGTCAACTTGGAGCTACTCGATTAGCGCAGGGACTTGGCACATATAAGAATGGCAGCCCAGAAGCAGATAATGGAAAGATATTATAATCGAAGAGCCAACCTCTATTATTTTAAAGTGGGAGACTTGGTTCTAAGAAAAATAACTTAAAACACCTGAGAACTCAACGCAGGGAAGCTAGGTCTAACTTGGGAAGGCCCCTACCAGGTCTTAGCTGTCACCGGGAAAGGTTCATACGAGTTGGAGAATCAGGATGGGGAAAAGTTGCCAAGCAACTGCAATGTGGCACACCTCAAGAGATATTATTGCAGTTGTACTGAAAGTATGTGCTGCACTCTTTTTCCATTCGTCCAGGTTTTTTCCGGGAAAGGTATTTAATGAGGCAGCAACGAAAAGCATACTACAAAGAAAGTTTCAACAGCAACAATAAGACCTTTAATAGAAGGGTACACAAGCGAAGAACCACTATGGGGCGGTTAGATAATCTTTGGCTCGATAGCAAAACTCCCACTGGGAAAGTGAGTTTGCTATCAAGCAAAGGTTACCCGACTGTTCAGAAGTGCAAACTACTAAAGGATTGTTAGATAGTCTTTTGCTCGATAGCATAAATTCCTAAAGGGAAGCGAAGTTTGTTACCGAGCTGAAGATTGTCTAGCAATTCATTAGTGGGGTCCTCGAAGGTGCAAGACTTC
Organism: Nicotiana tabacum; assembly: GCF_000715075.1. Classification (NCBI taxonomy): domain Eukaryota; kingdom Viridiplantae; phylum Streptophyta; class Magnoliopsida; order Solanales; family Solanaceae; genus Nicotiana; species Nicotiana tabacum. The sequence goes on along the minus strand of NC_134097.1, from coordinate 10,574,524 downwards.
CAGTGTTCCAATTCGCATCCTTTGCATTTGAACACTATGGGGGAATGATATGAGGATACGACAACAATGACTGCCTCGTCGACCGGAGCATGAAAACAGGAAACATAGTTATATCATCGGGACCGAGGACTGCACGGCCAGCCCCGTAAGAACCAAGTTGTATGAGTTAGCCACAAGAAATGGCAATTTTTTTAGCATAACGAATTCTTATGTACTTTTTGAAAAAGGAAGAAATAAAGTAAAGTCCTTTTATTTTCCATCTTGTTTCTTGTCTGACAGATGAATTGATTTTATCATTTGAAGGTTAAACAAGTACTTCAAATGTTAGTGCCGTAATGAATAGGAGACATCCTCTTCAAGAGCACCGTAAACATAATAGGGCCCTCTCTTATGAAAATCCTCACGATAAAGAGTTAATTTCAGAAGAACTTGTGCCCAAAATCCAAATGCTTTCGGAAAAAAATACACCCAAGGCCTTACACAATAAGACGCAAACAGTAAAACTTACGCAGAACACTTAAGCAAAAAAGAATGCAAAGATTAAAACTTGCATAAATGTTCAAATGAAAGAAAGATTCATGTAATACTTGAGAAAAAGGTGTATTTATTCACAATAAACGTTCTGAAGTGGCACCGATACAAAAGTTAGAAAAAGAAAGGAAAATCTAAATTGCTGCATCTCCGGAACCCGGAGGAAGAAAAGTGTATGCGCCCCCAGGGGAAGTGGGTAGATCCGCCGATGGCTCAACATCTTGGCCCTCATCAGTTTGGCAATAAACATCTTTGACTTCCGTTTTCTCTTCAGTTCTCGAAGTTTCGAAACCAGAACCAGAAGAACTGGAAGCATCAGGCCCCACCGGGAGACCCCTTTTATCAGTTGACTCAAACTCACGGGCCCTAGCGATTTCGACATCAAATTCAATGATACCCGCTTTAGCCTCTTCCAAGGTTTTTCTCCTCATGCTGTACAAAACATAAGTTTTCTCAACAACGAGGGAAGCCGCTTGGCGCTTAAGTTCTTCTTTGAGTTGGGTAACCTCGGCAGAAAGGTTTTCCCCGGCGGATCTAATGGATTTAAGGCTAACATCGAGGTCACGGACAGTTGAGCTAAAAATCCTATTATGCTCAATAGTCTTCCTATACTTCTCCTCCAATTGGGCATGTTTCACCCCCGCAAGTGCAAGCTCTTCAGTTTTGGAGTTCAGAGATGCCTCTAAGTTGGTCAATCTTTCAGTGGAGGTAGCCTCGCGATCGGTTACAGCAAGAACGACACTATAGACTTTAGCCCATTTGTCCATGGCTTTATTAAATTTAACCCTCAGTGGGCCAATCTATTGGCTAAGGGTTTTCACTTCTTGCTCGCTTTGCTACAAACGAGCCTCCAACACAATGACCTCAGTAGCTTTGGCTTCCAATTCTGAGAGGCGAGCAGCAGTTTGCTCTTGCTCGGCCAAAAGTTGATTCTATGCAAGGTAAGTTCTTCTTTTCCCTAATCAACCTATGGATACCCTCGGAAGCAAGAAAATTGGCCTACAAAACAAAAAAGGCAAACTCGGGATATTTTCAGGCAAAAATAGAAGAAATAACAAAAGAAGTGAATAATGTACCGCTACAGAGTTGTGCATGGCGTTGTTCAACAAACACTCTCCCGAGAGAGCCTGTATCTTTTCCCAGTCATTTTCTGAAGCCAAAGGCTTCATATAGTTAGCAAGTTCCACCGGCCGGGATAGCAAATTGCATCCGGTGGAGACCAAGAGAGTAATGCTCATTTTCCTTTGCGGATGAATTCCTTCCAAACCCGAGCTATCTGAGGGGGAGAGCATAGTTTTACCCCAAATTCCCATAAACTGGGGACTGGGGGAAAAGAACACCCTCTTCTCCAGCAGATGTGGCCAGTAGAGATGATATAGCAGTTGCTGGTAGATAGTTGGTGAATGTGGAGATGATGTAGCAGTTGTTGGTGTCGGTGAAGATAGAGATGAAACTGATGGTGTTGAAGGGAGAGAAGCAGCCGCGACAAATGCAGTGTTGGTTGTTGGTTGCTCGTCAACCGAAGAAGGAAGGGACCCGGTACTTAGCCCTAAAATACCGGGCGCAACGACTGGGATCTGGAAGTGGGAGTTGGCATTTTCCACCATTTAATACTCCTCCCAGAACGCTGAGACATCGTCCTCAGTTGGTGTAACTAACTCAACAAATTGAGCGGTCTGTTGAGTTGAGGAAGGTTGTCGTCTTCTATGTAAAGAAGCTCCCTCCTTGCTAGCTTCTCCATCATCGTCAATCATCATGGTATATATGGCCGGCCTGGATGGAGGGCTCATCACCACAACTTCCGGAGACTACTCGAGGGCAGCATTCTTCGCCCTCTTATTCTTTCCCCCAGCCACGGAGGAACGCCTTTTTTTGGTTGCTTGTTCTTTGGACAGGGAGTCCGAAAAGAAGCACTTGCACCAGAACCAGGCCCGAAGATGCCTGTCTCTGAAAAAGCTTTCTGCAACTAGGGTTGGGCATAAAATTCGAAAAATTAAATTCTGAACCGAACCGAACCGAACCGAACCGAATTAATTTGGTATTTTGGTTTTGATTTTTTTGGTATTTCAGTGTATTTCAGTACAGAAATTATGGTATTTTGGTAGTTCGGTACGGTATACGGTATAGGATATTTAAAATTTTGGTATTTCGGTATACCGAAATATTTAGTCCAAGCCCAACTTTATTTTTATTTTCCATCCCAATAATCCTAAGCCCACACCCCAATACCCCTATTTCCCTAATCCCTTAGAGGCTTAGAGGGACTTACGGGCAGCATCAACTCTTTCCTCATTTTCCTTTCTATTTTCTAACCTAAACTTCTCTCAAAAATTTTAACTTTGCTTGGTTGCTGCTGATTCACGAGTCACGACTACAATAGCTTCACGACCTCGGCGATGGTGACTCATCTCCTCGGTGACTGCTTGTTTGCTCATTATTGACCTTCATTCAGGTTCATAACTTCTTCATTCTTCATTGTTGACCTTCATTCATGCGAGCTATAATTTTTTGAATTTAAACCCAAGCTACTCTGCTAAGTGAACACTGTCCGGCTATAATCTGTTCTAGAAAGGGTTAACATGTTTTTAAAATAAAGCATTTTTCCTTTGTTTACTCTGGTATGGAGACACTGTCAACTTTTTGAACTGGAACTTGTAGCTTTTCTTTTACAATCCTAAGCTTAATAAAAGGCGGAGGATGACTGATGCTTGATGTAGCGGTTGGTTATATCAAGGAATCTTTTGGAGAAAGAACTTCCTATCTAGAATGGAACATTACTTGATTATGGTTTTGATTGAAGGAACTATGTTACTGGGCACTTCATTTTAAGGCCAGCAATGGCTTTTCCAACTGTGTTACTGGAACATTGCAATTTTGGTTTTTAGCACATCGTGTACAAACGTCCAGTTGACTGTCTACCCCATCTATATCATCTATTCTGTTAATGTATCAAACCGAAACCGTGCCGAACCAAAGTAAGAAATACTGAACCATACCGAACTACTTTGGTACGGTATTTGGTATACACAATTTATAAATCGAATACCGAAATATCGAACCTAAGTTTTTAAATACCTAACCGAAATGCTGAATGCCCACCCCTATCTGCAACAGCCTCTCCACATCAGCAAGATCGGCCAAAATGTCCTCCTTGGGGACGACAACTGAGCCCTAGGGTAGACCTATAATCAACAAGAGAGAAGAGTCAGATAACTTTATCATAAGAAAAGGTAAGGACACGATGAATTAAACTTACCATGATCTTTGGCCTTCCACCTATATTTCAGGGATAACTCTTTCCACGAGCAGGTTTCGGGCGTAGTAACATCCAAAATTTTTTGAACCTATTGGTCCAAGCCCTCAACCCTAGGGGGAACCTACTGAGTCGCTGAGGCAGGTAAAGGAAGAAAAGTTAAGAATAATGAGAAAAGGATCTTTAACAACAGTAGAAGCAAATTGTATATTTATGAGTGCGGTTCCACAATTCCGGGAAGGAAGGTGTTGAGTCCGGGATGATGTCACTGGTGGCAACGGAGACAAACCGTTTCATCCACCCACGATTATTATCATCATCCATACTGGATAGCAATGCATGGTGGCATTGCTTGTTGAAGTTGATCATCCCCCACGGAATATCATGGGGGAATAAAGGTTCATCACATGAGCCAAAGATAGCTCCTCCCCATTTCCTGGTACAAATGCCGAAAGCAAGCAATTATCCTCCATACAGAGGGACTCACCTGTACCAAACACACTTGATAGCGGAGGCAAAACTCCTCAATGACGGAGTCAAGCTCTCAACTCAAAGAAAATATCCCCAAAGTGAAGGGATATGTATAGAAGTACGTAAAACCCTTCTTGGGTAAGGTTACCCGCTATGCCGGGTCAGGAGCGATGATTTCTAAATCCTGGCAACGACAATCTTCTTTCACATCAGGAATGCTGGAAGGACGGATGGAAGAAGGATATCTGCTAACGGCCCATGTATGAGGGCTAATAGAAGGAAATTTCTCTTCAAATCTTTTTTTGTAACAAGACTTCTAGAGATAATGGTGCTCACTATTAGAGGAGTGGCGTCCTCGGCTTTGTTTTTGTTCGTTGAGGAACTGGTATTTTTTTTGAAGAAGTCATTATATGTTATGGAAAAAGGAAAAGTTTTTCTCTTTTGAAAGGAGTTAAAGAAAGGTTGAAGAAAAGAGTACAAGTTGAATGAAGAGAGTTTGGTGAATTATGGAGTATGAATGAAGGAGGTTAATGCGTATAAATAAAGGGGGGTTTTTTTGGCTAAATCCGTGGCATGATTACCTCGATAACCGGCAAAGGTTATGTTGAATCGTATGATGACGCATGTTCGGGGGGTTAAATGCGGAGAGACGTGCGTCTAATCAATCATCAAAGCTTTTTAGAGGGAATAAGAGTAATTCCCGCCAAAAAGAATATTTCTGCCAACTTCCCGGTGATACAAAGTTATGTCACCGGAAAGCAGGGGGACTATATGTATAGGGTAAAATATGCTATGTTAAGTGGTTGCATAAGAGAGTGACATGTGGAGCCGAAAGCGGATGATAGTTAAAATCGAAGATAATTGTTCCATTTGTCAACAGAAAGAATGACGCTCATAAAGATGCAATAAATACCTGTCGCCCGGTAGCATTTAATGGAGAATATTTCACATCATTTAGTACATTGCCCGTTACAATGAATTTGTCGTTTATGCTCATCATTACACAATTTTAAATGGCCCTTATAATTGACATTAAAGAAGGGCATGATCCTAGGACCTTGTTCTCTAGGTGCAGCTATAAATTGTCTTTGTTATCATTGTAAATGACACGAATTTTCTAGTAAACTTATGTTATAATCAATTCAAAGTTTTATACAATTTTATCTTCTTAATCTTTGAGTTCATTATTGTTGTGCCCGGAAATCCTACTCCCGAAATTACTATTTCTGCTATTTTGTCTTTATTTCAAGGCTAAGTATTGCATATTTTTCAATTATTTTATTATTTAAGGATCAAATTAATTTATTTATCTAGAAATCACGTATAAATTCAACTGTGTCATTTTACGGGTAAACAAATACATATATTATAACGACCCGGCCGGTCGTTTTAAATATTATAACCCCGTTCCCCCATTTATTACTCAATTTATGCCTTGCAATTGATTTATGACTTATCGGGTTAGTTGGTTCAGGTCCGGAAGGAATTCAGAATGAAATGAGACACTTAGTCTCACAATTGAAAATTTTAAGTTAGAAAAGTGGACCGGATATGGACCTATGTGTAAATGACCTCGAATTTGAATTTTGATGATTCCAATAGCTCCGTATGGTGATTTTGGACTTAGGAGCGTGTCCGAAAAATTTTTTGGAGGTCCGTAGAGGAATTAGGCTTGAAATGCCGAAAGTTGAATTTTTGGAAAGTTTGACCAAGGGGTTGACTTTTTGATATCGGGGTCAAAATCCGATTCTGAAAATTTTAATAGGTCTGTTATATCATTTATGACTTGTGTGCAAAATTTGAGGTCAATCGGACGTGATTTGATAGGTTTCGGCGTCATTTGTAGAAATTAGAAATTTCAAAGTTTATTACGCTTGAATTGTGGTGTAATTCATGGGTTTAGTATTTTTTGAGGTGATTTGAGGATTCAACTAAGTTCGTATGATATTTTAGGACTTGTTGGTATATTTGGTCGAGGTCCCGGGGGCCTCGGGTGAGTTTCGGATGGTTAACGGATCAATAATTGAACTACTACAGCTGCTGCAATTTCCTTTTGTTGGAAATTTCTTCTGCCAGAATCGAACCCAGAGAATCGAGCCCAAATAAATCGAGCCCAGGGTCGAAGGCCACGATCGAAGGCAGGGTTGAGGATCATGATTGAAGCCATGATTGACCCCAGGGTAGAGGGCCACGATGGAAGGCAGGGTCGAGGATCAGGATCGAAGCCACGATCGAGCTCAGGGTCGAGGGCCACGATCGAAGACCGGGGTCGAAGACATGATCGAAGGCTAGGGTCGAGGGCCAGGATCGAGGGTCAGAATCGAGGCCCAGGATCGAGGATCTCGATCGAAGGCCAAGATCGAGGCAGAACCGAGGCAGTTAGGGACTTCGTCCCATTCGCTATTTTTGACAAATTTGAGCTTGAGGAGAGGCGATTTTTGATAGATTTTCAAGGAAAACATGAGTTAAGTCCCTTGTAATCATTTCTACTCCATAATATTATATTATCATCGAATAATCCGACTAGATTACATGATTTTGAGGTGTAAATCGGAGATTGGAACTTAGAAATTTGGAAATAAGATTTGTAGATTTGAGGGTCGAGTTGGGGTCGGATTTTGATAAAATTGTATGGTTAGACTCGTGGTTGAATGTTCTTTCGGATTTTGTAACTTCTGTCGAGTTCTGAGACGTGGGCCCCATGGGCGATGTTTGAGCTAAATTTCGGATTTTTATGGAAAATTAGTATTTTCTTATGGAATTAATTCCAATAAATTTTATTGACTGAAAAGAATTATTCGTGACTAGATTCGAGGCATTCGGAGGCCGATTTTCAAGGCAAAGGCATAGCAGAGTAAAGAATTTCACGTTTTGAGGTAAGTAATAGTTTTAAATCTGGTCCTGAGGGTATGAAACCCCGGAATTTTGTGTCATGTGATTATTTTGGAGGTGACGCACATGCTAGGTGACGGCGTGTAGGCATGCACCGATGGAATTGTGACTTGGTCCATCCCGTGAAACTGTAAAGTTAAATAATTTGTTGTTAGCTATATGCTCTTTATGTGTTGAAGAAATTTGACTATAAATCATGTTAGAAATCATGCTTAGGCTATGTGATAGTATTGTTGGGACTCATAGAGGGCACGAACTTATTGAATTAATTGCTAATTTCTATCTTGTGCTCAGTCATGATTTTACTTGCGTATCATACCTCAGTCTTTCTTGATATTTGTTGATGCATTATGTTATCTTTGTTTGGGCTGATCTTTGTGATTTCTGAGAGCCCGAGAGACTAGAGAGGTTGAGGACTGAGTAAGGCCGAGGGCCTGTCGGTGAGGTAAGGATATTATGGCACGTGAGTTGTACGTGCAAGATATTATAACATGTGAGTTGTCCATGCAACACGTGAGTTGTCCGTGCAAATTATGGCGCTTGGTCTGTAGGAGCCCCTCCGGAGTCTGTACACCCCCAGCGAGCGCGGGTACCCATTGAGTGTGAGTGCTGAGGCCTGAGAGCTGAGTGGTTGAGCTGTTGTGATGAGTTGAGTGACTGTCGCCTGAGACGTTGTACTTGCTTTGCATTTCTTATTGCACTTGATTGCTATCTGTCATTATCGTGAAATCTCTAAAATATTTTTATATCCGGATTACATAAAATTGAACTGTATAAAATTGATTTGACTTAAACTGCCGGATTTGGAAGCATGTCTATTCTTTGCTGGAGATACTGAAAATAAACTGTAACTGTGTAGCTCGTCATTATCTTCAGTTCCTTAGTTATTATTGTTACTTGCTGAGTTGATTGTACTCATACTACACCTTGCACTTCGTGTGTAGATCCAGGTGTTCCCGGACATAGCGGGTGTTGATCATTTCACGCAGTTGATTTTTTGGAGATTTTGAGGTAGCTGCTGTATTCCGCAGACCTTGGCTCTCCTTCCCTATCTCCATGTTTTACTATATTTGGTCTCAGACTATTATAGATCGTATTTTCTAGACTTGTATTTATATTAGATGCTCATGTACTCAGTGACACCAGGTTTTGGGGAGTGTTCATGTCAGTATTTGTGAGATTTTGTTTTGTATTAAATTATTGTATTTTCAAACATAAGAGAAATTATGGTTTATCGAGATTATCGGCTTGCCTAGTATCGAGATAGGAGCCATCATGACAGGTTGGGATTTTGGGTCGTGATAAGTTGGTATCAGAGCCTAGGTTACATAGGTCTCACGAGTCATGAGCAGGTTTAGTAGAGTCTTGCGGATCGGTACGGAGACGTTTGTACTTATCTTCGAGAGGTTGCAGAACCCTTAGTAAAATTTCACTTTCTTGTATTCTGTTGTGCAAATTTGTTGATTCTGGAAACTAAATTTCTTCTATTCTATTCTCTCACAAATGGTGAGGACACATACTACCGGATCGGATGGTCGGCCACCAGTGCCACCAGTTAGGGCTCTGAGAGGCTGGGGCCGTGGTAGAGGCCGGGATCGAGGTAGAGGTCGACGTGTAGCTCATACCACAGTTGAGCTAGCACCTGTAGTACCACCAGTTACTCCAGCTCAAGAGCAGACTCCGGATATAGCTGAGCCGACAAGATCAGCTCGGGTACCAGCTATGCCCATTGAGATTCCAGGCCTTCAGGAGACTTTGGCCCAAATATTGGCAGCGTGCACTGGTCTTGCTCAGGTGGTTTCGGCTCAGGCCGCACCTGCCACTTCTCAGGCCGGGGGAGGTACTCATACCCCTGTTGCACATACTCCAGACCAGGTAGTACAGGGACTTCAGACACCGGGGGCACTACTAGCCCAGCCGGTTGCAGCTGCTCAGGCCCCGGTAGTTCCTGTTATGGCAAATGATGAGCAGAGAAGACTTGAGAGATTTGAGAGGCTTCGAACTCCACCATTTAGCGGTGCTGAGTTAGAGGATGCCTAGGGTTTTCGGGATAAGTGTCAGCGGATGCTTCGGACAACGGGTATTCTAGAGACCATTAGGGTCTCATTCACTACTTTTCAGTTTACTGGAACTGCCTTCAGATGGTAGGAGTCTTACGAGAGGTGTAGGCCAGTCGGTGCAGCACCCTTACTTGGCAGCAGTTCTCCGATCTATTCCTGGAGAAGTTCGTGCCTCAATCCCGCAGAGAGGAGCTGCGCAGGCAGTTTGAGCAGCTTCGTCAGAGTGATATGTCCATGACACAATATGAAATGAGATTTTTAGAATTGGTCCGTCATGCTATCTGGTTGATTCCCACAGACAGGGAAAGGATCAGGAGATTCATAGATGGCCTCACTTTTCAGCTACGATTACTCATGACTAGAGAGAGTGTGTCTGGTGCTACTTTCGACGAGGTTGTCGACATTGCTCATCAAATTAAGATAGTTCGCAGCCAGGAACGGGTTGAGAGGGAGGCTAAGAGGCCTCGTGGTTCCGGTAATTTCAGTGGTGTTCCTTCAAGGGTCAGTTTTACCGCGGTAGGGGCCGTTTTTATAGACACGCTCAGGCGGGTCGTCCAGCTCATCGTGGTGCATCAGGTAGCCATGGTTCTTACAGTGCTCACTCAGGCTAGTCTTCATTCAGTGCACTACCAGCGCATAGTTCTCATCATGCCTCGTCTTCTCAGGCTTCTACAAGTAATTCTTTGGGTTATCAGGAGCAGCAGTTCCGTCAGAGGAGGGGTTGTTTCGAGTGCGGAGAATTGGGTCATTTTAAGAGAGATTGTCCTAGGTTGTTGAGTGGGGCTCCACAGCAGAGTTCTCGACCAACAGCACCAGCACCAGTAGTTACACCACCCGCCCAGCCAGCTCGGGGTGGGGGTCAGGCAGCTAAGGGTCGCCCAAGAGGGGGAGGCCGATCAGGTGGCGGGCAGGCTCGATTTTATGCCTTTCCTGCCAGGCCAGATGTTGTTGCTTCAGATGCAGTGATCACAGGTATTATTTTAGTATGCCACAGGGAGGCTTCTATATTATTTTACCCTGGTTCCACTTATTCATATGTATCATCATATTTTGCTCATTATCTGGATATGCCCTGTCAGTCCTTAGTTTCACCTGTTTGTGTATCTACACCGGTGGGCGATATTATTACTGTGGATCGTGTTTATCGGTCGTGTGTGGTAACTATTGGTGAACTGAAGACCAGAGTTGATCTCTTATTACTTAGTATAGTTGATTTAGATGTAATCCTGGGTATGGATTGGTTGCCTCCATGTCATGCTATTCTGGATTGTCACGCAAAAATCTTGACGTTGACGATGACGGGGTTGCCAAAGGTTGAATGGAGAGGTTCTCTAGATTTTGTTCCTAGCAGGGTAATTTCTTATTTGAAGGCCCAACATATGGTTGAAACAGGATGTCTGTCATATTTGGCCTTTGTGAGAGATGTTGATGCTGATACTCCTATTATTGATTCAGTACCGGTCGTGCGACACTTTCCGAATGTATTTCCTGCAGACCTGCCGGGTATGCCACCCGATAGGAATATTTATTTTGGTATTGACTTGGTGCAGGGCACTCAGCATATTTCTATTCCTCCGTATCATATGGCACCAGCTGAGTTAAAAGAATTGAAGGAGCAACTTCAGGAACTCCTTGAAAAGGGATTTATTAGGCCTAGTGTGTTACCTTGGGGTGCACCAGTTCTGTTTGTGAAAAAGAAAGATGGTACTATGCAGATGTACATCGATTATAGGCAGTTGAACAAAGTTACAATCAAAAATAAATATCCTTTGCCACGTATTGATGATTTATTTGACCAGCTTCAGGGAGCGAGGGTGTTCTCCAAAATTGATTTGAGATTAAAGTATCACCAGTTGAAAATTCGGGATTCGGATATTCTAAAGACGACATTCAAAACTCGTTATGGCCACTATGAATTTCTTGTGATGTCTTTTGGACTAACCAATGCCCCAGCAGCATTTATGCATTTGATGAATAGTGTATTCCAGCCATATCTTGATTTATTTGTAGTGGTATTTATTGATGATATTCTGGTGTACTCACGTAGCTAGGAAGATCATGCACAACACTTGGGTATTGTATTACAGAGGCTGAGAGGAGAAACTTTATGCCAAATTCTCTAAGTGTGAGTTCTGGCTTAGTTCAGTGGCATTCTTGGGACATATAGTGTCCAGTGAAGGAATTAAGGTGGATCCGAAGAAAATAGAGGCAGTTCAGAATTGGCCCAGACCATCTTGAGTTACTGAGATTCAGAGTTTTCTCGGCTTGGCCGGATATTATCGTCGCTTCGTGGAGGGATTCTCGTCTATTGCATCGCCTATGACTAAATTGGCCCAGAAAGGTGCTCCGTTCAGGTGGTCGGATGAGTGTGAAGAGAGCTTTCAGAAGCTCAAAACAACTTTGACTACAGCTCCAGTATTGGTGTTGCCTACAGGTTCAGAGTCTTATACTGTGTATTGTGACGCGTCGCGTAGTGGTCTCGGCGCAGTGCTGATGCAAGATGGTAGAGTGATTGCCTATGCATTCAGACAGTTAAAGGTACATGAGAAGAATTATCAGTCCACGATCTTGAATTAGCAGCTATTGTTCATGCCTTAAAAATTTGGCGGCATTACTTGTACGGTGTCCAATGTGAAGTATATACCGATCATCGGAGTCTACAACATTTGTTTAAATAGAAGGATCTTAACTTGCGGCAGCGAAGGTGGTTGGAGTTGCTTAAGGATTATGAACTTGCTTTGCCACCTAGTCTATAAGGTGTTCATCCAGTGTTCCATGTATCCATGCTCCGAAAGAATGTATGGGATCCATCTCATATTCTGAATTTCAGTACGGTACAATTGGGCAGTAATTTGACTTATGTTATGGAGCCGGTGGCTATTTTAGATCGGTAGGTTCGAAAGCTGAGGTCAAAAAGTATATCATCAGTGAAGGTGCATTGGAGAGGCCAGCCAGTCGGAGAAGCTACTTGGGAGATTGAGCAGGAGATGCGGAGCAAATATCCACACTTATTTGAGACTCCAGGTATTATTCTAAACCCGTTCGAGGACGAACGTTTGTTTAAGAGGGGGAGAATGTAACGACCCAGTCGGTCGTTTTGAATATTATAACCCCGTTTTCCCATTTATTGCTGAATTTATGCCTTGCAATTGATTTATGACTTATCGGGTTAGTTGGTTCGGGTCCGGAAGGAATTCAAATTGAAATGAGACACTTAGTCTCATAATTGAAAATTTTAAGTTAGAAAAGTGGACCGGATATGGACCTATGTGTAAACGACTTCGGATTTAAATTTTGATGATTCCAATAGCTCCGTATGATGATTTTGGACTTAGGAGCGTGTCCGGAAATATTTTTGGAGGTCCGTAGAGGAATTAGGCTTGAAATGCCGAAAGTTGAATTTTTAAAAAGTTTGACCGGGGGTTAACTTTTGATATTGGGGTCGAAATCCGATTCTGAAAATTTTAATATGTCTGTTATATCATTTATGACTTGTGTGCAAAATTTGAGGTCAATCGGACGTGATTTGAGAGGTTTCGGCATTATTTGTTGAAATTAGAAATTTCAAAGTTTATTAGGCTTGAATTGTGGTGTAATTCATAGGTTTAGCATTGTTTGAGGTGATTTGAGGATTCGACTAAGTTCGTATGATGTTTTAGGACTTGTTGGTATATTTGGTCGAGGTCCCGAGGGCCTCGGGTGAGTTTCGGATGGTTAACGGATCAATAATTAAACTACAACAGTTGCTGCAATTTCCTTCTGTTGGAAATTTCTTCTGCCAGAATCGAGCCCAGAGAATCGAGCCCAAATAAATCGAGCCCAGGGTCGAGGGCCACGATCGAAGGCAGGGTCGAGGATCAGGATTGAAGCCATGATCGACCCTAGGGTCGAGGGCCACGATCGAAGGCAGGATCGAGGATCAGGATCGAAGCCACGATCGAGCTCAGGGTCGAGGGCCACGATCGAAAAACGGGGTCGAAGACATGATAGAAGGCCAGGGTCGAGGGCCATGATCGAGGGCCAGGATCGAGGGTCAGAATCGAGGCCCAGGATCGAGGATCTCGATCGAAGGCCAAGATCGAGGCAGAACCGAGGCAGTCTCGGCAGAATTATAAAGCAAGGACTTCGTCCCATTCGCCATTTTTGACAAATTTGAGCTTGAGGAGAGGTGAGTTTTGATAGATTTTTAAGGAAAACTTGAGGTAAGTCCCTTGTAATCATTTCTATTCCATAATATTATATTATCATCGAATAATCCGACTAGATTACATGATTTTGAGGTGTAAATTGGAGATTGGAACTTAGAAATTTGGAAATAAGATTTGTAGATTTGAGGGTCGAGTTGGGGTCGAATTTTTATAAAATTAGTATGGTTAGACTCATGGTTGAATGTGCTTTCGGATTTTGTAACTTTTGTCGAGTTTTGAGACGTGGGCTCCACGGGCAATTTTTGAGCTAAATTTCGGATTTTTATGGAAAATTAGTATTTTCTTATGGAATTAATTCCAATAAATTTTATTGACTGAAAAGAATTATTCGTGACTAGATTCGAGACATTCGGAGGCCGATTTGCAAGGCAAAGGCATAGCAGAGTAAAGAATTTCACGTTTTGAGGTAAGTAACAGTTTTAAATCCGGTCCTGACGGTATGAAACCCCAAAATTTTATGTCATATGACTGTTTTGGAGGTGACGCACATGCGAGGTGACGGGCGTGTGGCCATGCACCGAGGGAATTGTGACTTGGTCCGTCCCGTGAAACTGTAAAGTTGAATAATTTGTTGTTAGCTATATGCTTTTTATGTGTTGAAAAAATATGACTATAAATCATGTTAGAAATCATGCTTAGGCTATGTGATAGTATTGTTGGGACTCACAGAGGGCACGTACTTATTGAATTAATTGCTAATTTCTATCTTGTGCTCAGTCATGATTTTACTTGCGTATCTTACCTCAGTCTTTCTTGATATTTGTTGATGCATTATGTTATCTTTGTTTGGGCTGATCTTTGTGATTTCTGAGAGCTCGAGAGACTAGAGAGGTTGAGGACTGAGTAAGGCCGAGGGCCTGTCAGTGAGGTAAGGATATTATGGCACGTGAGTTGTCCGTGCAGGATATTATAGCACGTGAGTTGTCCGTGCAGCACATGAGTTGTCCATGCAGATTATGGCACTTGGGCTGTAGGATCCCCTCCGGAGTCTGTACACCCCCAGTGAGCGCGGGTACCCATTGAGTGTGAGTGCTGAGGCCTGAGAGCCGAGTGGTTGAGCTGTTGTGATGAGTTGAGTGACTGTCGCCTGAGACGTTGTACTTGCTTTGCGTTTCTTATTGCACTTGATTGCTATCTGTCATTATCGTGAAATCTCTAAAATATTTTTATATCCGGATTACATGAAATTGAACTGTATAAAATTAATTTGACTTAAACTGCCAGATTTGGAAGCATGTCTATTCTTTGCTGGATATACTGAAAATGAACTGTAATTGTGTAGCTCGTCATTATCTTCAGTTCCTTAGTTATTATTGTTACTTGCTGAGTTGGTTGTACTCATACTACACCTTGCACTTCGTGTGTAGATCCAGGTGTTCCCGGATATAGCGGGTGTTGATCATTTCACGCAGTTGATTTTTTGGAGATTTTGAGGTAGCTGCTGTATTCCGCAAACCTTGGCTCTCCTTCCCTATCTCCTTGTTTTACTATATTTGGTCTCAGACTATTATAGATCGTATTTTCTAGACTTGTATTTATATTAGATGCTTATGTACTCAGTGACACCAGGTTTTGGGGAGTGTTCATGTCAGTATTTGTGAGATTTTGTATTGTATTAAATTATTGTATTTTCAAACTTAAGAGAAATGGTGGGTTATTGATGTTGTTGGCTTGCCTAGTATTGAGATAGGCGCCATCACGACGGGTGAGATTTTTGGGTCGTGACAAGTTGGTATCAGAGCCTAAGTTACATAGGTCTCACGAGTCATGAGCAGGTTTAGTAGAGTCTTGCGGATCGGTACGGAGACGTCTGTACTTATCTTCGAGAGGCTACCGAACCCTTAGGAAAATTTCAATTTATGGTATTCTATCGTGCGAACTTGTTGATTTCGGAATAAAAGTTGTACCTTTCCTTTTTAAGTTTCCATCAAACGAAGGCCAATGAACCATATAATAGAGAAGAAATGGATGGAAATTGACATAGGGGTAAAAGTTTAAATATAAAAATTCTTAACGGGTTAACATTTTATTCGATAGGAAAATTGAGTAATCTGTCCCCAAATCGTTAAGCCGTTAATTATAAAATTTCAATTCGTTCACCAGCCATTACCGCGATAACCCGATATCAATAAGCTAATAAATCATTTTTGCGGTACGGTCAACGGTTACGGTTCGATTTTGAACAATCCTAACCAGAGTTGTACTTTTAGTAATCAACTAATGCTTTCTTGATCAATTAAATAGGGTTACAAACTAAATGAGATTTCCATATTGGTTGGGAGACGATTATTTTGTCTCTTTATATGATCTTGGTCAATTCTCACCTTATCAGCTAGCTTTTAAGTTTGAATTAAACCTAAACTTTACTTTATAAACACAGTATCTCAAATCAGACAGAAGTCATGAGTTTAAGTCACGCTGTCACTCATTATCAAAAAAATTACATGTGATTGGCCCAAGTTTTTGCTTTCGGTGAGTTGGTCATACATTTGAACAGTAAAAAAATGCGCATAAAAATCATTAGGAAGAAATACGGAAGATGCCCACAAGGTTTGGCTGAGTTGGTTGTTTTCCATACATAGGAGACCTGGAATCGATACCCTCACCAGTTGCCTCTTCAATTAGAGCTTGTCGTATCGGGCTTGCCTAGTACAGTTTACATCTTATGTGTGATTTGCGGGCTATTACACAGTGAGCAAGTTACTCAGTGCGCACCCGAAGGGTACGGCTGCGAATTTTTCTAGGAATTTTCCACAAAAAAAGGAAGATATTCCCCAAAAAAAGAAATAATAATAAAGAAAGAAGGTGTGCCATGGCTGACCTTGAAATTATTTTATTTTATTTTATGAACAAAAACATAACAAGTGTTATAAAATAAATACTGTAAAGTAAATAAACTGAAGACAAGAATAGAGAGAGATTGATATACTATTCAATTTCAAACCGATGTACATAATAAACTGAAAACTCCTCTATTTATAAAAGAAAAGAAATAGCTGCGAGGCTTTTCTTGAGCTGCTTGTAAGCTGCATGCATGAGCTGCTTGCAACCTACATGTTTAATAAGAAGATGTTGCAAATCATTTCATTGAGTTGCTTGCAACCTGCATGCATCAGCTGCTTATAGATAAACTTCAGTAGAGTACCAAATGGATAATCTTCTTTCGGAAGATTATCTATAGCGGAGTAATAAATAGACACCCACAATATAATTATTTTCATAACACTCCCCCTTTGATGTTCATTAAAAAATATTATGTCTCGTTAAAACCTTATTAGGAAAAATCCAGTGAAAAAATCCTAGTGAAGGAAAAAGAGTACACATATTTAGTAATACGCATTTCTAGCTGCCTCATTAAAAACCTTACAAGAAAAACCCCATGGAAAAAATATTAGTAAGGAAAAAAGAGTCCAGCGTGTATTTCACTCCCCCTGATGAAAACTTTATTTCAAATATTTGAGTCTCCGCATTTCAATTTTGCATATCATCTTCTCAAAAGTTAAAGTTGGCAAAGATTTAGTGAATAAATCTGTTGGATTGTCACTTGAATAGATTTGTTACACATCGATGTCACTATTTTTCTGAAGATCATGTGTGTAGAATAATTTTGGTCAAATGTGCTTTGTTTTATCTTTTTTTATAAATTCTCCATTTAATTGGGCTATGCATGCTACATTGGCTTCGTATAAAATTGTGGATCTTTTATCACATTCTAAACCATATTTTTCTTGAATAAAATGAATCGATGATCTCAATCATACGCATTCCCTACTTGCTTCATGAATAGCTATTATCTCAACATGATTTGAAGAAGTGAAAATAATAGATTGCTTTGTGGAGCCCCATAATATGATAGTATCTTCATATGTAAATACGTACCCGGCTTGAGATCGATATTTACGGGGATCAGATAAATAACCTGTATCTACATAACCAACAAGATCTGCACTACCTGTGTAAGCATAAAACAAACCCATATCAAGAGTTCCCTTTAAAATATCGCAAAATATGCTTAATCTCGTTCCAATATCTCCGTGTAGGAGAAGAGCTATATCTTGCTAGTAAATTAACAGAAAATGTTATGTCATGCCTCTTAGCATTAGCAAGATACATAAGTGCACCAATTGCACTGAGATAGGGTGTTTCAGGACCAAGGAGTTCCTCATCCTCTTCTGGAGGTCGGAATGGATCCTTATTCACTTCAAATGATCGAACACTCATTGGTGTACTTAATGGGTGTGCTTTGTCCATGTAAAAGAGTTTAAAGACCCTATCTGTATATGCAAATTGATGGATAAAGATCTCGTCTGCTAAATATTCAATTTCCAGACCAAGACAAAATTTTATTTTTCCAAGATCTTTCATCTCAAATTCTTTCTTAAGATATTCATTTGCCTTTTGGAGCTCTTCTAAAGTTCCAACAAGATTTATGTCATCAACATAAACAACAAGTATAGCAAATTCTCATGTTATTTTCTTTATATAAATATATGGATAAATAACATCATTTATGTAACCTTCTTTCAGCAAATATCCACTAAGACGATTATATCATATGCGCCCAGATTGATTTTAAATCGTATAAAGATCTTTGTAATTTGATCGAGTACATTTCTCGAGACTTTGAATTATATGCTTCAAGCATTTTAAATCCTTCAGGGATCTTCATATAGATTTAATCAAATGAGTTATATAGGTTATGACTTGCACTTAAATGACATGACATCTTCAGGTGTCTGGACTACAGGTCTGATCCTCACAATCTTTTATAATATTGTGCACCATATTGTATCAAATATATCGTGGACGATAATTTTGTATCGGTTCGCAAGCGACATAACTTGTTGGGATCTCATCACTTTCTTTATTTTCAGGTACTTGAACGTCTTCTAGAGTTTCACAAAATATTACGTCGTGGGCTCTTCTAGAGTTTATTTTCTCCTTATTATAATCATTTTTATCATTTGCTCCTATCCTTTTCAAGGATTGTTATCTTTGGAACTGATTGGTCTACCACGCTTCATGCGTACAGTAAACTATATCTTTCAGGGACTTTAATTTTAATAGGAGCATTTGCAGCTGAAATATGATATTTTATTTTGGATCAGCAAATGCTTCTGCATTTGACTTGAATTATCTTCTAAGTGAGGATTATATTAATAAAAATTTGATTCATATAGCCCGGGACCATTAGAAAATAGCCATTTTATAATTGGGGTTAAAACAAAGTTGGGGGGTTAAATGGCTATTTTCTAAATAGCCAACGGCTATTTTTGGGCTGCCCAACGACTATTTTTTAAATAGCTAATTTTTTTTTATTTTTAAAAAAACTGACGGTTGGGACCGTTTGGCCCGCCAAGGTCCCGGTCCTACTGGTTCCAAAGCCAAGAACCGGCCCACGAGACCGGCCCAGGCCCACATATACCGGTCCCGGCCCACTTAGCCTGTTTGACCTGTTTGAACCACGGTCCCGGGCCCGGACCAGCTCACTTGCCACCCTTAGCTGGTATAATCAATTTATTATGAGAAAAAGCAACTCAAGTGAATTTTTGAAGAATCTTCTAAATCTTCAATTTATGTTTATCATAATTCTCAATTAGTTCATCATATTTAAACCATATGGCAAATGTAAACTTCAAGTTTATCATGGCATGTGCTATCTTTTAGTAAACTTCTGGTTTACTATGACATAAACTTTTGCATTAGTAAACTTCTGATTTATTGTGGCTACTTTTGTATCAGCAAATTTCTGTTTTACTATAGCTATTTTTGCCGCAGTAAAACTTCTGATTTACTGTAACTGCTTTTGCATTAGTAAACTTCTGGTTTACTTTGATACATAATGTAGTACAAATTAAAGAATAAGGCGGGTAACTTCTCACATACATATTATTTTATCCCCTATGATTATGGAAACATGAAGATTTTCAATCTTCTAGTCATATGTAGTCTCAACAGATGGCCATTTATATTAGTAAACTTCAGGTTTACTACAACATATGTTTTGATCTTAATCATATAATATGAATAACATATTTGTATATAAAATCTTCGAGAGCCTTCATTTATTATCCACAATCTAATATTTATCGGATACTACTGGTGTCATGTGTCTTCTAGACAAACAGTTAGCTCTTCAGGAGCTTTTGATAAATTTTGTACTACCAAATATTGTTCTGACACTTCTGGTGTCATGAATGAAAATCATAATCAAATGAACAATAGAAAGACAATTCTAAATTTATAAATGACCAAAATTAAGAATTTTAATATTTTTACTTCTACATAATATTTTCCTGCTTCAGGAGGAAATTTTAATTATTACTATTTCAGGAGAAATTTAAAATATGAAATATTGAGAATATATTCTCTCAACCGTATTACCTCTTCTGGAGGTGAATCGCAATATATTTACATCAATAGCGCGTTCATATTTAATATTGTCACATTCACTTCAGGAAATGGATTAATCGAGGTATGCAAAAGTTCTTTTCCTTTAGGAGATAGAACATAATTATCTGAACGTGCATAATCACATCAAATTGTGATGCTTCAAACCTCTTTTAAGATATTTGCTATTTCATAAGCAAATCGAGGTATGTATATAATATGAAGAATTTTCTCTAACTTATCTTCAATATAACCATAGCAAGCCTAAATTATTACTTCTGATGGTCATAGGTATATAACACTTCTGGCGGTTAACAAAATTTAGTTACAATGAGATATATGAAACATAGCCACTTCTGGTGGCCGTACTCTGCTGGAGTTCAAGTGAACTATGAAATTAAGTCATAACGAGACTTAGAAAATATTACCATTGTTGGTAATTTTGTCATAAACTCTGCTGAAGTTTACATGGAACTGATATTGTTATTCACCTTTTAATCCTTCACTAAACGATCAAGGAGGAAAATAAGTACAAAAATAGCAATTGTATAAGTATACATAGTCCCCAATCGTTTGCCACATAAACTACTGGTGTAGTCTCGCGACCATATAATAGTTTCAATAAAATTAATTTTTTCTTTCCAATTTTGCGAGGTCACATCCAAGTAAAATGACATATGCATCATTATTGGCTAGAAAAAGAAACTCCGTACCTTGGAGTATTTGCTCGAGATGACAGAGTCTCATGCTGATAACGTGTTATAAAATAAAGACTATAAAGTAAATAAGCTGAAGAAAAGTATAGAGTGAGATTGATATATTATTCAACTTAAAACTGATGTACATAATGAACTGAAAACTCTTCTATTTATAGAAGAAAGGAAGCAGCTGCGAGGCTTTTCTTGAGCTGCTTGTAAGCTGCCTGCATGAGGTGCTTGCAACCTGCCTATTTAATAAGAAATTGTTGCAAATCATTTTATTGAGTTGCTTGCAACCTGCCTGTATCAGCTGCTTGTAGATAAACTTCAATAGAGTACCAAATGGATAATCTTCTTTAGGAAGATTATCTATAGCGGAGTAATAAATAGACATCTATAATATAATTATTTTCATAACAACAAGCTTAATGTAAACGTGTAGTACATCACACAGCTTTTATTGTTGTATATGTGGAAATTTATGGATTACATAAAAAAGAGAAAAAAGTTCAAGCTACTATGAATATCATCTCTCCTGTTCAAAGTTTTTATTTTATTTTATTTATTTATTTATTTATTAACAAATCTCCTAGTCAAAGTTGACTGCAATAAAGATGTCCCAAGGCCAAATAATCCAATTTTAACCAAAAAGAGAAATTCAACCTAAACTTCCCAAGCTTGCAATGCTGCCAAAATAACAAGGATAAAAATTAGAAGAAAATTAATTTAATTAACCAAAATTTATAGTAATTGAATGTAATTTCTTTTATGCTGACTGTGTGAAGTGTTTTCATATTAAAATATAAGATAATTAAAATTAAATAAATAAATAACTTTTATAGAAAATTAACTTATTTTAACAGATTAAATTACACTGATAACGTAAAAACGGATTAATTTACTAACCTTCTTGAGAAAGAGTCCATTTATTATCCACCCCAACATGCCATGCAAAATAACCAAGCAATCCCTTCTTCTTAACATAAGCAACCTTAGTAAAAATGGTATTAAATTCATCAAAATTAATCCATGTTGTTCCCAAATAGCAATAATTCCCAACAATATCAGCATCAAATGTTATTGTTGCCCTAACACAAAATTCACTTATTTCTTTATACCCCATTGATCCATCTCCACCACCAATAGGTCCTCTAGCCGGTGCATTTAAATCATGATTTTCCCTATTCAATAATCTCCATCCATATCCAAAAAATGGCAAACCAAAAACTATTTTCTTAGAAGGAATTCCAGATTTAATCCAATCTTCAATTCCAGCACTTCCACTAATATTTTTTCCAGAATCTTGATCTAATAATGCAGCATGAGGTCGCATTACACGCGAAAGATTAGGAGAAGTGAAATTATAAGCCATTAGATTAATCCAATCTAAACTTCTTGCTAATGACTTTGAAGGGTAATTCAAAGTACCATTAATTTTTGGTTTGTAATAAACTGCTAAACTTAGTAACAATGCTTGTTTACTTGATGTTTTAGCTTCCAAGATTATTGCGGATTGCCATTCTTTTATAAGAATTTCTAAGTTGATCATGTCTGAATTTGATTTAGGGTAAGTCCAATAAAGATCTAAGCCATGAAAATTAAAAGATCTAGCTAAAAATATCGACGAATCGATGAATTGTTTTCGAGAAGTTGGATTACTAGCCATGGTAGAAAAAGTGACAAAATTAGAATCTTTAATGGACAATAAGGTTTTAATTGAAGGGTTTTTTTGTTGAACATTTTTTGTGAAAGTGGAAAATGGTGATATATTTGATGAGGAAATAGAGACTTGAAAATCTTTGGGATTAATATCAGCAAATGCACAAAAAATATGAGTGAAATATTTGGATTCAATTTCAGAAGCTGAGAAATTAAAGCTAGAAAGCCAATAGGCTGATCTAACTACTTGTTCTTGACATAAAGCAAAATGTTGAAGAAAAACAAAGGGAAACAAGAAGTAAAGAAGATTTTGAAAAACCATTTTTTGCGTAAAATAAAATTCGTAACTCAAATTGGTTTGAGAAATGAAAGTTTAGAGCTTGAATATTTATAGGGGTGATGGGCATAAGATTGGCAATTTTAGTAGGCGTTTGGACATAAAAATTATAAAATTTTTTAAAAAAAAACAGTATTCGAAGTTAAGTTGAAAAATGGTATTTAAAATTTGAAATTGTGTTTGGACTTTGGACATGCATTTCACTTGAAAAAATATTGTAGTTTTGTGAGTGGGGAAAATAGTTTTTTTGAAAGTTTTGAAGAAGTGGTCAAAACTATTTTTTGGTTTTTGAAAATTTTATTTTTGAATTTTTTTTAATTAACTTGCAAAATTTTACGGACAAACATATTTTTTGAAAAAAAAAATTACAAAAAAGAAAAAATAATTATGGACAAATGTGTCCTATAGCACAACTCTTTGAACAAAATTCTTCTATTTCGGCTGGTATTATCCAAACTTAGGAAACATTTTCTAGTGGTCATTGAGTGTTTTCACATGCCAAATAAAGATGTTCGATATCAACTTGGATTTATTGGATAAGGCCTCTTGTAATTTGAACTTGGAAATATATCACATGATTGGTTTTATATTATACAAGCGGACTTTGTAAAGAAATTTTACACTATATAGGTTACGTCAGGTTAATATAGTCAGATCTCTGTATAATAATATTCTTATATAATAGTCATTCACTATAAAAGTCAATTTTTTCTTGGAATCGATTATGCCCTCTCTGACAATATTTCACTATAGCAGCCAAAAAATATCGAAACAAACAAAAATGTTATATAGAAGTTTGACTGTATATATCAAGTTTGTAATGAAGATTTACATGTCGATCCACATAACTTAAATTACACATAACTATATTATCAAAGACTAATTAGGCCGCCGTGGCATAATATAACTTTGTGTAAGCCACATATATTGTCTAACGTTTTAAACCTCTTCTAACGTTCTTTTTTATTTGTGTTTTATCTCTATTTTCTAAACAAACTATTAATTAATTAGCTATAAAAAAAAGTTCTTTAAAACAGTACAAATATGTTTTGCATTACTGTTGAGTGTCTTTTTCTTTTTTTTTTCTTTTTTTTTTTTGGGGGGGGGGGGGGGGGGGTTGTTGGTGTGATAGAAATAGAACGACTATAATTGCAATGTCTGTAGAAGTAGGACTTTTCTACCAGTAATTGCTGGCTATACAATGTGGTTGACTTTGTTAAGTAACGTGCTATTTTAAAAATGACAATTGACTTTGACTACAATTGAGAGAGGACTTTGACTACAATTGCGTTTTAGTAGCAGCTCACAATATTTCAATTGATGAAATCTTTTGTATTTGAATAAGTGGTTTTTATGTTAAAGATAATCTTCTTTTGATTCTTAACAATTAATAGAGGAATACTTTAACTTGAAAATTCAAACAACATTAGATGTTTGTGCTATAGATTACTTGTCCAAAATCTGTACTTCTTAGGCGAGACCTCTTATTCTGTAAACACTTGGGTGATACGTAAACTAATTATCTATCGCATAGAAGTACCAATCACCGAAAAATATATATTTTCGAACCGTGGAATACAATTCATATATTACCATGCATATAATTGTGTAATTGTTACAGTATCAACTTCTCATATTTCATGCATTACTACGAGTCTACGACTTTCAGATTGTCACTCTCTTTATCTTCTCTTACAGAAAATACAGGCCTCTTGAGGGAATTCATAGCTAAATTTGCATTCTATAACATAAAAGAAACTTCCAACATTGTAGGCATGTCCAATGGATTGTTTTGGACACATAATAGAGCAATTTGCATGCAATTGCAAGATAATGTTGTATCGTCAAGATGGCGAGTTCTCATGTTCGCCATAAATTTGTGACGGAAGCAACGTGTGCCAATCACAAATTTGTAAGGAATATCAAGATTTATCACAATTTCGTCATCCGTAATAATTGAATCTCATCATCCATACATAACAAATTAAATTAATGTAGTATATATATTCATATTATAATATATCATGAACAATAAGAATCGATATTCTTATTGATACTATAACTCATAGGGAAGAAAATTGATGTATAGATAGAATCAAATATGCAATATTTACGAACAAAAATATTCGGTTATTGGAAAAAAAAAATATACTTTTAATGTCGAATCGGGATCAATTAAGATCCAAATAAAGCATTGGGTCGAACTCTTCTTTGATATCAAGGTAATATCTATGAATAATTATAGACTTTCGGGAAAAAGTAATAGAATGGGACATATTATGGCACATACAATGCATAATTAAATTTGAGACGAATCTTTTTTTTCTTTCATGGAGAAGAAGTAATGACGATATCTCGAAAATAAGCATTGGTTTACTTAGTATAGTAGTAGAAGTAGGAGGATGCAAAGGAAATTCCTGATG
This sequence comes from Nicotiana tabacum, assembly GCF_000715075.1. Classification (NCBI taxonomy): domain Eukaryota; kingdom Viridiplantae; phylum Streptophyta; class Magnoliopsida; order Solanales; family Solanaceae; genus Nicotiana; species Nicotiana tabacum. The sequence goes on along the minus strand of NC_134097.1, from coordinate 10,549,602 downwards.
CTCCTGCCATACTACAGGTTAAGGGTGAAATTCAAAAATAGCTAAATTTACAAGTGTTGATTGAAAAACAGTCACAGTTTAAAAAATAATCGAAATTTAGCCATTTTTCATATAAAGATAAATTTGAACGAAAATACTGTTAAAATCCAGAAAATATTTCAACATAATATACTGGAGTTCCAACATAGTATACTGGAGTTTCAGCATAGTATACTAGAGTTCCAGCATAATATACTGGACTTCCAGTATAATATATTAGAAGTTCTAGTATAATATACTGGTCCAGCATAATATACTAGAAGTTCATACACAGGTGCTCCAGTCTCCAGTATATTATGCTGAAACTTTTCGTGTGTTGGAGTTCCAGCATAATATACTGAAAGTTCATACACATGTGCACCAATCTCTAGTATATTATGCTGGAACTTTCCGTGTTGCAGCAAAATTGTGGCTATTTTTCAATGACTTTGCAAACGCTGACTATTTTTCAATTACCAGTCCGAAAACTGGCCAGCCCGTGCTATTTTCACTCATGTTAATAGTTTCCATCGGACAAGAGTGGGTTGCTCTAGTGGTAAGCACTTTTCACTTCCAACCAAGAGGTTGTGAGTTCGAGTCACCCCAAGAGCAAGGTAGGGAGTTCTTGGAGGGAGAGAGTCGGGGGTCTATCGAAAACAGCATCTCTACCCCAGGGTCTATCGGAAACAGTCTCTCTACCCCAGGGTCTATCGGAAACAGCCTCTCTACGCCAGGGTAGGGGTAAGGTCTGCGTACACACTATCCTCCCCAAACCCCATTAGTGAGATTATACTTGGGTATTGTTGTTGTTTAATACTTTCCATCGCTTATTCAAGATTGTGCCCTCAGATTTGACAGCGAACTTAAAATAATTTTGAAGTAAAATTGTTGTTCACAAGTTTGTGACAGAATTATACGTCACAAATTGAGTCAAAACCTCTTAAATATGCTATGCAATCTTTTATATTTTCAACCACGTTCTCAAGGGTGTTGGCAAGTGATCTATGAAGTTGTATATCAAGTTCAAATTTTAACAGAGATAAATCATCTACCTAAATCATGATAGAGTAAAATTATCTCGTACTTATATTGATGAAAAACAATATGAATATTTGTTGAAATAATCGAGGTAAATGTTAAATTATCTGTGTGGTTTCAATCACCGTGATTTTTTCAAGTAAATCTTTTTTCAAACCAAAAAGAGAGAGCTGCACAAAAAAACAATCAGTTTCTGCTCTTTTAGTTCCTAATAATATTGAACAACTACAAAATGGTTAATTAATTTTTTCTTTTAAAATGAAGAGAATTTCAGTACTGTAGAGTTATTCAAACAAAAACAAAAAAAGCAAATAATATAATACTTATTACATTTGACTATAGCAATTGCAAATTAGAAATTGGAAACTGGAACAGTTATTGCGCTTTGCGCCCAAATATTTGTTGGCAACACGTCTATATGTTCAACGGCAGCACGTGGCTACACGCGCCCACACCGTTCTGTGGCATTTCCGGCCCCATCCTTCATCGAACACCGTCAAAACTCGCCGACGGTGACTTCTCGATGTCCTCTTCCGTCCGAATCGCCGTCGTCGGCGACGTCGTAAGCATTTTCAGTTGCTACTGAAGTCTTAATTTGTTACTTTCTTTTTTTTCTTTTTTATATTTTTGTAATTTGAATTATTTTGCTTTTTCTTTCATTTTTTTTTTTTGTAATTTGAATTGATTTAGTTTCTTTTTTTTATGGAAATGTTGAAAATTGGGAAGCATGATGATTGGAACCTAGAAGAAGATAGGAAGGCTCTTCAATTTTTGAAGGTATTTAGCATGTTTAATTTTATTAATTACTCTCTACGTTCCAATTAATATGATGGTATTTGACTAAGCTATAAATATTTGTGTAGCTACAAATCATATTAGGTAAAATAGAAAGTTTAATGTTAAATTATTTATAAATAAGAAAGCATGACATTCCTTTTGTGACGGGCTAAAAAAGGAGGTGTACCACGTAAATTGAGATGGAGGGAGTAATTTATTCTGTTTTCTGAAAAAGTTCTTTTTTTGTGCTAGGGTTGTTGAGGTATTGCTTATTGTGAATAAGCTAGTTTCTAGAATGCATAAAGCATATTTCTGTAGTTTACAAATAATCCAGCCAAAGTAACAGGAATTAATTGACCAAATTTTAGTACTTCGAGCTGACTTTGTATTGAGTTTGGTTCTATTAACCGTTAAAAAGGTGCACTAGCGAAGCTCTAGAATTTGGGTTATCATCTCAATGAAAGCTCTCTGAATTGAATTGATTTACTAAAGGAAGCCAAACTTGCCTTTAATTTGAAGCTCTTGATTACCAATTGTTATTACTCTTAACATGCCGCACTATGTACCGTAGTATGCATTAACAATTCGTGGTATGGGACATCATGGTATCTGTTGGTAAACCCTTGTTTCATGGAGCTCTCTGTCATGCTAAACTTTCCCCTAAATTGCCTGGCGTATTAAAACATTTCCTGTGTAGATGTTGCACGAGAGGATGGTAACTACAATTTATATAGTTTTGCTTGTCTTGCTTTTGCATCTTCTTTTCCCCTTGCTCTTCGCCTCTCCAAACTCAACCATAGTTATATCTTGGTGTGTAACACATGAATTTGTTGGCTAATTCTATCCCGCTCCGCTCTTCTATTAAGGTTATTAATTGGAAGGGGAAAAAATATATCATGACTAGCAAAATATTTCGTGCAAAGCAAAAATAATTTCATCAAAGACTCAAAGTTGTACAAATTATCTTCATATTTTATTCCTTTCGTTAATGGATAAATTTAGCAATTGCTGCTAACTTGCTCCTCTGAGCAGTGCATATGCTTTGGCTATGATATATTCGACACATGTAATTGCACTTAGGTCTTCAAGAACATTTTTAGAAATCAAGATCTGAGTGTTGCTTCAGAGTTCCTAACAACAGTTCCTCTCTGTTCTGCTCCTCCGACATTAAAAGACATGATCTTTACCTGCTTTGGTATCTGATTAGCTACTATATGGTAAATAAATTGCAGCTTTGCCTTTAGTGTTGTTTTGAGGGATGATTCTCTATTACTTATCAAAAACAAATGGCGTAGCCATACAACATAACCATGAGATATCATGAAGTGCAAGCTTCATTATCCAAAACTAACTTTAGAAACTACTCTTTTGGGAGGATCCCTTGTATTTTCACTTTTTCTTTCTTTTTTGGGAAGGGGAGCCTTGGAGCAACAGTAAAGTTGTTTCCGCGTGGCCTATAAATCATGGGTTCGAGCCATAGAATTAGCCACTTAGCATTGCGTAAGGGTAAGTTGCCTACACTACATCCCCTTGGGGTGCGGCCCTTTCATGGACCCTGGTTGAACACAGGATGCTTTGCTCACTGGCTGCCCTTTTTCTTTCTTTCTTGGGACAACGAAAACCTTCTCTTGGAGAGATCCTTTTACTTTTTCATGTATAACATCATTTTGTATTTTCATTTCCTTCTGTCAGCTAATGATATTTGTTTTGTGAAAATTGCAGCCGGATTTGGTGCTCTTCACAGGCATGTTTTCTTATTATCTCCCATCTATTTATCCCCAATATGTACTACATAGTTATTGTTTTCTTTCAACTACTATTTTCATTCACCAGCCAAGTGAGATTGGAAGAATAATCGGTTCACTTCATTTTATCCTTGCTTCAGGGGATTTTGGGAATGAAAATGTGGATCTAGTCCGAAGCATTGCAGATTTGGAGATGACCAAAGCTGTTATTCTGGGGAACCATGATGCATGGAATACTCAAAAGTTTTCTGGAAGGCAAGTCCAAGTTCCACTTTCTCCGATTGCTTACACATATGTCCTCTAAATTGACCTGTCTTTAGCTTACACTTACCTGTTTATATATGTCAATACTTTACTTTCTTATGTGACATCTGATTTTTAACTTGCTATTAGCGATTGGATACATCTTATTCTCTTTCCTTTAACTATGCTTCAAGCATAGTATATAACTGGATATTTCTCATTTTCTTCCTAATTCATTCCTGAAATAATTTCATTTTACTTGTTTTGCTGGCCAAGCTCCATTTATCAATGCAACTTGAAGAATTACTATCAGGATCTCTAAGTACCGGATCGCGTTGTGGTGTTACACTCTGGTATCCTTATGAAAGTTCTAATCAATCATGATATCTGAATTCAGTCTCCTGAAACCAGAAATCAAATTCTTTTGAAGTTCTTTGACCATCCACATGGTTGAATTTAAAAACCTGATGGATTTGTTTTACGGCAAACACTGTCTTATTCGTTTTCCATTATTGTTGGAATTCAAACTCAGGTAGATATGGTGGCATATGGTGGTAGTCGGATTAGTGTTGTAGCTTCATGAAGGTTGTGATTGGTAATTGTGAATGGGGTGACAACAGTGGTGACGTGTGAGTAGGATTAATTAGCACTGCCATTGGTGGTAGAGCTTGTGGAAAATGATGAATCTAAAGGACGAATCTATCCTAGAACTTACAAACATAATTGTCAACAACATAATGGCTTTGAAAATATGAAATATTAAAAGGATCCGAGATATTGTTAGATTCAACTTTTTCCTGTCCGCTTACTTGCATATCTCCTTGACAAAAAAAAATTCTCTAATTTTGATATGCTCTACCTCTTAGGTCTGCTTTGCTAAATTCATCTACTTGTTCTTTTTCTTAGTGTGTGCTGTTCCAATATGTAGGGAAAAAGATGCTGTTCAACTTCAGCTGGAATGGTAAGTTTTTCGAGATATATAATTATTTAGTGTCACTAAATCTATAGATCCATATATCAAATAGTGTGGCTATATGCTTATTGATGATGTTTAGGACTGTCAATTTCTCACTTTGGCTATCTGGTATGACTTTCCATCTCGTGTTTCTCACAATCTCTCTCCCTCCCTGTCTCAGAAGTAAGGGAAGATAGATGATAAAATGGATCATTATACTGTAGATATAAATTAAATAGCCAGGATCCAGAAAGGTCCTCTTGGTACATCTGCTGGTGGTTGGACTATGTACAACCGACCCATGTAGCAAGTAGGTTATGGAAAACAAAAGGTTATACAACAGGATTATGGTTATATCTGCACCAATCTGGACAGTATTTGCTGTTAAAAGAAAATATAGCAATGTAAACATAACGAAGGGCATGTCCTTTTGCAGGGCAATTATCCATGTGCAGGTATTAGGATGGTGCCACAAGCATAATTCTCCACAATGCTGGCACATAAAAAGTTTTGTAAAGTTGCATATTATAAATTTAATGCCACAAGTAGTCCGAACTAAGTTTAAAATTTAGGTTTACTAATTAGTCTTTCTTGGTACAAGGAGCGCCGACTGAGGTGAACCCCACGCCCGGTGAACAAAGATTGATTCTGAGACTCTGGCTCATGTTGTGAAGATTTCTATTAATAATCAACCATCTGCATATGAATATGTTCAATAGTTCAATTCCTTTGATTATCTATCTGCTTATATGACGAGCTTTATACCAGAATATGAATCAGACAACCAAGTCTTCTCCATAACAGAGTGTTTCTATCTTCACCTTTTCATTTCTTTAGCGGAGCTCATATTTCATGCTGTCCATCTGTGTCCTACCTTATATAGTATAAGGAAAAGAATTTATATTGTAAAGGTTATCTTGTTGGCATGCTGACAATTTATAATGGTCAGTCTTGGTGATGAGCATGTTGGTTACCGTCGGATGGATCTCCCTATGCTAAAACTCAGTATTGTTGGTGGACGACCTTTTTCTTGTGGTGGTAGACCCTTGTTTCGGAAACAGCTTCTCAAAGCAAGGTTTGTGGTCCTAATCTCTTGTTTGTTAGTTATTTCCCTTTCAATGCATATTGACACTTCACCCTAACTTTATCTATAATTGGTTAATGTTGCTTAGCCCGAGTATCTAAACAACTTATAGCATCGTCTGTAAATTTGAGAACTGTAATTTTTGTCTGCACTTATGGTTTGAAGTTTCTAATACATTGTGCACTTGAAGTTGTTAAAGTGTGATTCTCCAATGTAGGCATCGACTCTTTTTAGTGTTAGAAATTTACACTCTTTATAGTCTTACAAATTTACATGCCTAATTCACAAGTTTTATCCGCAAATGCTTGAATAATACATTACAAGTCATCAACAAAATGCCTGAATTTGTTTCATTCGTCGCATGTTTTTCCGTTTGCTTCTTCTAGTTGTGGAGTGTTCTTATAGCATAAACTATGGAAATAACCTGACTGCCTGATATATTGAAGCTGAATCCTTATAACATTTATTAATTTTCTCTGATCAGAAAGGAAAACTTTCCATATACCATTATAGTTTATAACCAATTTTATGAATTCTGGTTCTTATGTTTCTTGTTTGATAAGCAAAAAACGTAAGCTGTATGAAGGGCAAGGTAGAACAAGATCTTAGAAATTGAGGGAATAATCCAGGAGAAATTAAGTAGTAGCAAAAATGTATTTATAATCTTTATAACTGGTATAATTCAGTTCTTCATTTGTTAAATAGACTACTATAAGACTTAATTTGTTATTGTTTATTTTGTGGTATGTCCTTTTTTCATTTGATAGGAAATTTTCATCTTGTCGTGTACATTAACAAAATGGCACCAAAGAAGCGCCCCCCTCCCCTTGAAGCTTGTTTCTTTTCTCTTCTCTGGTTCTGATGATAAATACTTCAAATTCATGAAGCACTCGATCAGATTGATGATTAACATTTTTCTTTTCCATTGTTGCTGCCACCGGATCACTTTTGCTCAATGGAAACCATGAAATTTCTATTAAGAAATTGCTCAAAAACTAATATTTAAGAATATAATGACTTCATAGTTGTCTCTTGTACCTATATCAGAAGTGGCTCTGGCCAAATAGCATCTTATCATGCAAATAATATCTGCAAGCTCAACCGTCTGCTTTAACACTCTGGATGTAGCTTAGATTGTGACTTGCAACTCTACCGTATTGAAATTACCTTCTTAGGTATGGAGTCCATGATATGGATAGGAGCGCCGAGAGAATCTTACAAGCTGCCATGGGCACTCCAGAGGACCATTCACTTATATTCCTTGCACATAATGGCCCCACAGGTGTATTAGCTTGCTGAAGTAGTATTTGTTGAGGTACTTCTACCTGTTGCTGGAAATTTTTGAGGTTTTAAGAGTAAGACATGCAGGGCTAGGTGCTAAAATAGATGACATCTGCGGAAGAGACTGGTTTGTTGGAGGTGGCGACCATGGTGATCCAGGTAATAATTATTACTTCCTCGGTCCCAATTGATTTGGCGGTGTTTGAATTTCGTGAGTCAAACGAGTTTTGTTTACCGTGATTTTTCATATGCCTTTTTATTTATTGTGACTTTATAGTACTTTTTACATAGTTTCCAAATATGTAAATTTTATTTCAAAAAATTTAAAGATTCTATGTCTGAATTCACGATCAAAATTAAGAAGTTTGAGTCTCGAAATCTGAATTGTTCCACATAAATAGGGACAGAGGGAGTAATTGATATCTTTGTTTCTGAAGTCCTTCAACGGGACAACCCATTTATCCTGATGAGAGCAGTATATCCAAATCTTGATTAATCAAATCTGCTCAACTTCAAAACAAGTTGTTTCATGTTTTTGTTTCATCAGCATATGATCGTTACATTTCGTGCAGATCTAGCGCAGGCCTTGGCCCAATTAAAAGAGGCTGCTCCATATTCGGTCCCCTTGGTCATTTTCGGTCACATGCATAAACAACTTGCTTTAGGAAATGGCTATCGTAAAATGATAGTGGTTGGAAATGATAGTACCATATACTTGAATGGAGCTATTGTTCCCCGGGTCAGACCCCCAGCTTTGACAGCTGAATCCGAAGGCACATCGCGAGCCTTCACCATCGCAGAAATTTCAAATGGAAGAGTGGAGAAGATAGCAGAAACTTGGATTTCTGTCATCGGAGACAAAACAAGATTAGAGGAGGAACATATACTGTTTAATAGTCCAAGCAGAGGTTCTGTCACTGCCTCTCTTTTGTAGATGAACAACACAATGTGAATGTGTATACGAATGAATTTGTACATGATCGTCATTTTGTTTGGCGTGTGTATAATGCAAACTTGATCCCGGCCCCCATGTGCAGCCCAGAATACCAATCTGCTTGCTTCTCTGGAAAGGAAAGATTCATATGATCATTTGTTATTCAAGAGTCACTTTATATGTACTGTCTTCAAGATTACATTATGTGCCATGATAAACACAATATCAAGTTGCGCGCTTCTGTCATAACGAACTCTGTAGCTGGAGGAGAGGGAGACATTTACACACTACCCTCGACGAAGAGCATTGGGTTGTTGCAGGTCAGGTTTTATTTTAAATTTTGTTAAGTCTATATGAACTGTTTATAATGCTACATCAGCTTTTGGTAGCCACTAGCCAGAACTTGGACAAATCCGGCCAAGGGACTCTTAGTGTGATATGGGTATAGAAAAGTGACTTTTCTGTTGTAAAATAAAAATGACTTTACCATATAATTTTCAATAGTTGAGTGTCCGTTTGAGCAATGAACTCTACACTTTTTCCCGCAACTATTTCCCTCTCATTGAGGAGCTTGAACTTGTGTGTAATGATGCTGCCAAATATACCATAAGCCTAATGGTATATTAAGATGGAATTTGATGTGAAAAATAGAGTTAAATAAATTACTACGGGCAAAATTGTGAGGCTCTTATTCAAATTGCTTATTGCTTCTCTAATATGAAGGTGTCTTCTTACGAAATTGATCTCTAACATATTATTTCATCCATTCTAAAAAGATTAACTCTTGCTTAAAAGAGTTTATTTCAATTTTAAAAACATAATACGATAATAAAATTCTGCAATGCCAATGCACAATGCAATTAGATTTTGAACTTTTGAAACCTAAAAAACAACAACACAACAACAGGCCAATGTAATCCCACAAGTGGGGTTTGTGGAGGGTATTATGTATGCAGACCTTACCCCCCCTACCTTCAAGAAGGTAGAGAGGTTGTTTTAGAAAGACCCTCGGCTTAGGAAAAATAAAAGGAAGGGCATCAACAATCACACCAATTTTAAAACCGAAGCAAAAATACAAAGATACAAAACTAAAAATGAGTATTGTAATCAGAAGGCCGAAACGAAAGCAACGACAAGTAATCACATAAATCAAGGAATACGGAAATACATAAATAACGCGCATGTACTAAAGTTACTGTTACAGACAAAGATAACGCCAACCGACCTATTCTAACCCTTTACCTTTATTCTGAACATCCACACCTTCTTATCCCTAGTCATGTCCTCAGTGAGCTGGAGTAACGCCATATCTTGACTAATCACCTCTCCCCAATACTTCTTCGGCCTACATCTACCTCTCTTTAGGCCCTCCAGGGCCAACCTCTCACACCTCCTCACTAGTGCATCTGCATCTCTCCTCTTCACATGTCCGAACCATCTAAGTCTCGCCTCCCGCATCTTGTCCTCCACAGAGGCCACACCACCTTATCTCGAATAACTTCATTTCTAGTCATATCCAGTCTAGTATGCCCGCACATCCATCTCAACATCTTCATTTCAGCCACCTTCATCTATTGGACATGGAGTTCTTGACTGGCCAACACTCAGCCCCATATAATATAGTCGGTCTGACCACCGCTCTATAAAACTTACCTTTAAGTTTAGGTGGCACATTCTTATCACACAAAATACCTGAAGCGAGCTTCCATTTTATCCATTTCGCCCTAATACCATGTGTAACATCACCGTCGATCTTTCCATTCCCTTGTATAATCGACCCAAGGTATTTAATACTCTCTCTACTAGGGATGACTTGAGAATCAAGCCTCACTTCTCCGTCCCCACCTTGAGTCGTCCTACTGAACTTGCACTCCGAGTACTTAGTCGGTCCTGCTCAACTTGAAACCTTTAGACTCTGGGGTCTGCCTCCAAATCTCTAACCTTCCATTAACACCGCCTTGCATCTCATCAATCAGAACAATATCATCTGCAAATAACATGTATCGCGACACCTCTCCTTGAATATGGCGCGTCAGTGCGTTGATCGCTAAGGCAAATAGAAATGAACTGAGGGCTGACCCCTGATGCAACCCCATCATAACTGGGGAAGTGTTCCGAGTCCCCTCCCACGATCATCACTCAAGTCTTAGCTCCATCATTAATAACCCTAATGTAATAACAGGAACACCTCTAACCTCTAAACATCTCCACAGAATCCCCATTGACACTTTATCGTAAACTTTCTCTAAGTCGATGAACACCATATGTAAATCCCCCTTCCTCTCCCTATATTGTTCTATCAACCTCCTAACAAGATGAATAGCTTCCGTAGTCGAACGACATGGCATAAATCCAAACTTATTTTCAGAAATATCCACAATCCTCTTCAACCTCAACTTCACCACCCTCTCCTAGACTTTCATAGTATGACTTAGTAACTTGATGCCCCGGTAGTTGTTCCATCTTTGGATGTCACCCTTATTCTTATACAGTGGGACCATCGTACTCTATCTCCATTCTTCGGGTATTTTTATCGTCCTAAAAATGACATTAAATAACCCAGTGAGCCACTCCAAACCCGCCCTACCCACGCTCTTCTAAAATTTCACCGGGATATCGTCAAGGCCGGTCGCTCTCCCCCTGCTCATCTTACACATAGCCCCCTTAACCTCCTCAGCTCTTTATACGTCTACAATACTCAAAGTCCTGACGACACTCAGAGTGTTCTAAGTTGCTAGCTCAATGGTCCTATCCCCCTATTCATTCAAGAGTTTATGGAAGTAAGTCTACCATCTATGACGAATCAGTGCCTCATCCAACAAAACTCGGTCGTCCTCGTCCTTGATGCACTTCACTTGGTCCAGGTCACGGGCCTTCCTTTCTCACACCTTGACTAACATGTACAACTTCTTATCCCCTCCTCTACCTCTGAGCTATTCATACAAGCGTTCAAACGCACCGGTCTTAGTCGTAGTAACTGCTAACTTCGCTTCCTTCTTAGCCATCTTATACTGTTCCCTATTCATCCTCTTCGCCTCTTCGTCCACGCTCTTCATAAGCTTCAGATATGCCACTTTCTTGGCCTCTATTTTACCTTGAACCTTAGTACTCGACCACCAATCCCCTTTACGACCACCAGATGAGCCCTTCGAGACCCCTAATACCTCTTAGCAGCCTCCTTAATGCAATTCGCCATCGCGGTCCACATACTATTCGCATCCTCACTACTCCTCCGTGCTCCCATATCCAGCAACTTATCTCTCAAATCATGTGCTCTGTCTTTTGTCAAAGCTCCCCACTTGATCCTAGGTAGACCAAACACAACCATCTTTGTACGCTTCCTCGTGATCTCCAAGTCCATGACCAGAAGCTTATGACAAGTCGTGAGGTTCTCACTCGGGATGACATTGCAGTCCGCGTACAGACCTTTGTCAGACTTCATTAAGAGTAGATAATCAATCTGGGTCATGGTCGCCAAACTCTGAAAGATGACCAAGTGCTCTTCCTTTTTCGGGAAACTAGAGTTAGCAATTACCAAATCGAAAGACTTAGCAAAATCTAGCAGGGACGTACCTGAAAAACAAAAACAAAAAAAACAAAAATGATAAGCTAAAAAGTCTTTCAAACGGACTTATTGAGTTGATGTCGATAGCAAGTGAATCGATTGTTATTAAAACCGTCGAGATTTCAAAATCTTCCTTATTTTTCTTAAACTATGTGACCAGTCAAACTAAGACATATAAAATAAAACTTAAGGAGTAAAAGAAATAGAAAAAAATTAAAATAAAAAAAGAGTGGAGTAAACCTTAAATGAAGCCCTACTAATTGCTACTCCCTCCGGTAATAAGTGAGTTTTTGAAATTTGCACACCCATTAAGAAAATATTAACTCTTAGACATAAAAATATATTTTTATTAAATTATCCTTAATTAAAATTTACATATTATTAACTTGATACTTTGGAATATATAAATAAGGAAACAATTTACAAAAATTAAGTTAATTTCTTCTCGATTATGTAAAAAAAAAATACTTATTTTATACTAAAATAAAAATGCCAAAGTTCACTTATTATATCGGAGGAGCTAGGAAGTATAATACAATTGCATTGGACAAGGCACTGCTTGTTGTAGACTTAAAAAGTCCTATAAAGTACAAGAAAAATGAAAAACAAAAACTATGATAAGTTGATCTATGGAAAACTCAATTCTCATTTCCCAAGACTTAATAAGCTAGTAGTAAATACTAAAATGAAAAAAAGAAAGAAAAGAAAGGTAAAACAATGATGACCCTTTACCTAGATTTCTTCAAAAAGTGAAAATAGTAAGCATAACTAATCTAAAGTTGTAAACATTATGCTTCTGTTGACTCATTCTTTTCATAAATTAAAACACTTGAGGACAGACAGAGAACCCTTTAAAAGTTCAATCCCACTTTATAGCTTTTATAGTTAGTGCACCAAATTCTAAGCATTCTAATGAGGCTCTTTTGGCCCAATTCTTTTCCTTTAAACTAAAGCTTCCTCTTTTTAAAGTTTTTAGGAAAGAAATAAAATAATTGCAACTTTAGTTTAGTACGGTCTTGAGCAACTGTATTGTTATTTTCGTGTGACATATGAGTTACGGCTTCGGTATACGGAAGTCGTCACTAAAACTTGTGTTAGGGTATATTATCTATATCACACCATTCGAGAAACAGTCATTTTCCGACCCTACGTCAATACGGGATACTTTATGCATTGGGTTGTCCCTTTAATTTTTATTTTTTATTTTTTATTCCCTCCCCCACCCCAATTTAGGAGATTTTATAGTGTTTTCACACCTCCCTCCAGCGTGACTCGAACCCAAAACCTAACGATAGCAAGCGAAAGTGTTTTTACTAACAGGAATTCTCCCCTTTAGTTAGTTTAGTACTACCCACATCTTTGTTTTCTATATTTATTGGGGTGTGGTTATGGCATACTAAAAGAAATGTGTGTACAATCAGTCATGTAAATCACACATTTGTACATATATACGCTCACACCTTCCCCCTCCCCACACAAACACACATAAATAGCTTGAAAAGACTTTCTTTTTTTAACATGAAAAAGTTATTTCTTCTATATATATTGACTAAAGTTATGAAAAGTATATTTCTAAATTTAACAAAATACCGCGCGAAAGCGTGGGAAAATTGACTAGTTTCAATTACAAACTTAGTTAATTAAACTAACAAGTTGGGTACAAATAATACAAGTAATACATGGTAGAATCCTATTTATATCAACTAAATAAATATATATATATATATATATATATATATGTACTTTTATCACTAACCATAAATTATTACTACTATATATTGAATCACCTCAATTAATCGCTTAAATATAGTCAACTAACGTGGTTCATAGTAAACACTGGGTGTTTAGTTTTTTCCGTAGAGAACTTTAGGTACAGAGGGTATGGAAATTGGAAACATTAAGTTTGACAATTCTCTAATAGGGACATATTATGTTAAATTTACTCGCATCTCGTGTTTACATTCAATTATATTAATTTATCATGATTAAGTTATTTAATAATTAAGATAGTGATTAACCATTATATTTAATGTATAGTGATTAACCATAATTAAGAGCAAGAAGTACTTGGCAAACATATCTTACCTCTTTTAATTTGATATAAACATCTGGTATACGAATAAATTTTTATGAACGTAATAGCCTTAATTGAACCTTTTCCACTTAATTAAATAGAGAATAAGAAGACCTAACTGGACAAAAGTGGTCGGTCATAACTTATAAGTTATTGAGTTACAATTAAATTGTAACATCTTACTCATTAAACTTGGATTGGACATATGAGTCTAGCCAGTGGCGGAGTCACATTCAACTAAAGGGTGTCAATCGATATCCCTTCGTCGGAAAATTATATTGTATTGCTAGATAATTATTTGTTTTATTTTATATATATTTACTATACGTTGACTCTCTTTAACTTTTCGGTATATCTAATTTTTTATATTTTGACACCTCTTGGTGAAAATTCTGGCTCCGCCACTGACTCTAACCAGTCAAAAAGTAATGTTTGATATTTTCTTTTGTCACTCTTGGCATGCAAATTACAGCTAAAATTTACCCCAGATTATTCTCAACTGTCATGATATGCAACCTCTTCAGCTTTCATCATGTCACAAGAATAAATTGCCATTTGCTTAGCTTCTTTGGGAGTTGAGATGACAATAATTATTACGTCTCAATTCCAAATTTAGTCGGGCTTCAATTATTACGTCTCAACTCCCGATGTTGAATTTAGTCAAGTTCCAATACAGATACCAAACACCGGATAGAAAACTAAAAAAAATTAAAAATCTGAGTCCAAGTTGCTCTTTAAATGAAAGAGGACCAAAATCTAAGAGCTAGTAGATAGCCATATTGGCTTTGTTGGGGACCCCTCACAGCTTTAATTTGTGGTCCGAGAAAATTTAATTCAAAGCACAAATAATTTTCTTATATTTATTAATTCCTACGTAATCTTCTCATGCAAATGTCTTATCCTTTTTGCTTTTAATTTTCTTTCTATCTGTTATTAGCATACTAATCACATGCTTTATGACTATGTCCTCTTTCTCATAATGACAAGTTGACTATAATTACTTTAGTCCTCATAATTATTATTTGTACTACCTTTTTAGTCATTATTTGTTTAATCAATCTAGTGAGTTTCTATCTTAATGATGTTTAAAAGAAATATTAATTACAGTATGTAGCAAAAACTCCACATTTCCTCGAACATTTATTGAATTAGTAATAGAGAGTAAATGTGATAATTTAGAGATCATTGCCTGATAAAAAATGTAAGAGCATATAAAGAAATATTTAACTTTCCTGATTAAGAAAATTTGATAAAATAAATAAAAAATAGTAGACAAACTTAGGATGAATTTAGTACTCCTTCATTCAATTTTACTTGTCCATTATATTGAAAAAATATTGTTCACTTTTACTTGTCCAGTTTGAAAAAACCAAGACATAATTTACTTATTTTATATATATATATATATATATATATATATATATATATATATATATATATATATATATATTACCATTATTATTAAGTACAACAAATCATTTACAATTCGTGTTCCAACATATTATAATTAGGGGTGATATAGTAAAATAATCATTTTATTAATTGTTTCTTGAGGAATATGCCAAGTCAAACATGGACGAGTAAAAATAAACGGAGGAAATAATAAGAACTTGTGCCACTAAAAGTTGTAAAGGAATAGTAAATGCTCATCAATCGTTAATCAAAGTCTCGAATTTGACCCCTCATATATAATCGCCTTTAATAGAAAGCATTTATCATTTCAAGTTATAATTTTTCGGTGTGATTCCGAATTAGTCAGGCCAAATATTATGTATAACTTGTAACTACTATAGCACTAAACGTAGAGCATCAAACAAAAGAAAATTATTACAAATATAATATAAGAATTTAAGGACAAACTTTGTAACAATATAAGATCCAATAAAGGAAGGTTCAAAGTTTGGCCAAAAACAGAACAAGACAATGAAAGAATGTTTGAATCTGACATTGTCTCTCTGACACACCAATCTGAAAAATAAAACTTCGTTAAATTATTTAGATCTCCATAGCAGCCTTTGACCGAATCTTACTATCATTTTTTCTTAATCTTTATTTTCTTTTAACTATTTTTTTTCTCTCCGTATAATCTATAGGTTACGAGTTTGAGCTATTGAAGCAGCCACTAATAGTTTGAGCCGTGAAAACAGCCACTAATACTTGTATTAAAGTAGGCTATCTACATCACACCCCTTGAGATGCGGCCTTTTTCCGAAACTTACGTGAACACGAAATACTTTATGCATCGAGTTGCACCTATTTTTTCTTTCCTTGTACAAATCTTTTAAATAGCTAGTAGTAATAGTAATTTTCTTGAGGTTCTCATGGTTTTTTTTTCAACTTTTATGAACTAATTTTCACATTAAACTCATTATTGTCCTTGTTGGAATATGATCGTCGATATAAGATTTTGCTAACCTACTAAAATCATAGGACTAATAAATTGGCAGTGTCCCTGTTTTATCTTTTTCTTAAATTTTGTATGCAATCAAGGTAAATTTGAATTTTTTTTTAAAAAAGTAAATTATTGTTGTGCCCATTGACTTCATCTAAAATAGTAGCTATGAGTTAAATAAAGTTCAAGTACTATCTTCTAATTGTTAGTTATGATGATTGAATTTTCAATCTAAAATCTTCAACTACCAATTATTGTATAATATTTAGGTAGACTTTAGTTGAAACAAACTTTTATCATTAATTATAAAAATATAATTTGTGTGATCATGAATTGCATGTTTATTTAGTAAATAATTAACTTCATCTAACACTTGGCAATTCCACAACTAACTCTATCTTCCTACCGTAATCCAATGATACAACTATTCTTGCTCCCTCTAGTTCACTTTAATTTATTTTTTTTATTTTCACACATATTAAGAAATTTATTTTTTAACATTAATTAATAATAAAATTGATCATATTAACAACTTTTACTATCTCGTTAATTTATTCACCCAAAGAAGTTAATTCTTTCTTGATATCTGAAAAAATTAAATATTATGGACCATAAAAAAAAAGTCAAAAAATTAATTGAAATGGACCGGAGGAAGTAATATGTTCTTAATTTAAGTTATGTGAATAATTTACACAATCAGATCACTTATAATTTAATTGCAGATAAATCTCTATTATAAGCATTACTTGGTAACTTATTAAAAATAATAAGTAACCGACTATAATAGATTAAACTGAACCAATTGTGTAAAAAATCTTAATGCAAATATCTCTCTCTCTTTTTGTAAGCATAAAACAATTCTTGAAGGCTAAACTTGACTTTTCACCAAGTCATAGATAATGGGCGCCCATAAATGATGAATCAAAAGAGAAAAAATATTATTAGAAAAAAAGTGTGTAATAAATTAATAAATAAAAATAATACTACCAGCCAAAAAATAAGAAATAAACAATAAACAGTGGGCATTTTACAGATCATCTGAAAAAACCAACATGCACCAGTTCTCTTTGCTTCTTTTAATTCTTTGTTTCCCCCAATACACACACCACACCCCGCTTAGATCGGATCTTTCTCAACAAACCGCTCAAAAACAACAACAAAACAAAACCCAATTTTTTTTTATTTTTTTATATATACAAAAAAATAGACCAAGAACTTTCTCTCCCATATTTTCTTGCAAAAAAGATTGATGCTTTTGCCGAATTCATGGCCTAAATTTTTATTGAATGATTTTATTGTCAAATTTAGGTTGTTGGGTTTTTGATAATGGGGAATGTAACAGCAAGTGTAGCTGCAAAATTTGCATTTTTTCCACCAGACCCACCAACATATGAAGTATTTAAAGATGAAGAAGAAAGTAGTAGGCTTTGTTTTAGTGGAATAACAGCTGATAAGAATGTGAATGTTCATTTATTGGATACAAAAGGTGGTAATAAAATTGTAGCCACTTTTTGGAAACACCCAAATGGGAGATTTACTCTTCTTTATTCTCATGGAAATGCTGCTGATTTGGGACAAATGATTGATCTTTTTGTTGAGCTTAGAGCTCACCTCCGTGTTAATATTATGTGGTATGTTAAATTCCTTTTTTCTTGGTCATATTCTTCTCTTATTTCTTTACATCATTGTATGTGCGCGCATTAATTTTGGAAATGAAGCTTGGCGTAACTGGTAAAATTGTTGTCTCCATATTACCAGGAGGTCACTGTTCGACAGCCTTAACACATCATACAATATACCTTTGTGGTGCGTCTATTCCTTGGACCCCGCGCATAGCACACGGGGCTGCCCTTTATTGTGTGTGTTTTGTTTGTAGGAGTGTTTTAGAATGATTAATTTCATGGGTTTTGCTTGTTTTTATAGTATTGTTAATGGTTGTTCCAAAGTTTTAATCTTTACAATGTTTTTGTTGTATGTTCCATGTATGAGCTTGAGTTTTTAATTTTCCTTATTGTTTTGTGGTGTGGGGTTTTTTTTTTTTTTTTTTGGGGGGGGGGGGGGGGGTTGTGTTGTGGGTGTTTTAAGATAATGATTTTATGGGTTGTGCTTGGTCTTGATGGTATTGATAATGGCTGTTCCAAAGTTTTGATCTTTACCATGTTTTGTTGTATATTGCTTCTGCCTAATATGTTCTTGGTGTGTGTGTGTGTGATATTTTGGTTTATGGGGTGTTCTAGAGCAGTTGATTACATGGGTTTTTTTTATGGTATTGTTAATGGTTGTTCCAAAGTTTTGATCTTTACTTTGTTTTTGTGTATATTGGTTCTGCCTAATATGTTCTTGTTGTAATTCTCTGTATAATACTTTGTGTAATTATGTGTTTTCTTTTCCATTTTCTTGTTTGAGGTATTTTTCTTTTTCTTTTTTTTGGGGGGGGGGGGGGTTATAGAATAATTGATTACATGGGTTTTTCTTGTTTTTTATTGGTGTTGTTAAAGGTTATTTCAAAGTTTTGATCTTTATCATGTTTTTGTTTATATTGGTACTGTCTAATATGTTCTTGTTGTAATTCTTTGTATGATACTTTATGTGATTAAGTATTTTCTTGATATCCAGTTGGGGAAGGGATGAAAAATGGGTTTGTTTTATTTTTGATTTTGGTGAATTGGTTTGTTGGTCTAATTCATCTTTCTGAGTAAAAACAAATCTGAATTAGTAGGATTTTGGAGAAGCTGTTTCTGAACTTGTTAATCTGTCTTTCCTAAACTTGCAAGAATTTTGTAGTCATATTAATACTGTATCAACACGCAATTACAATTCCTGAAAGTTCTATTATTTTGTTATAATCTCCTTTTTCTTTGGCACTGATGTCATGTTTGCATGCTGGATTGCAGCTACGATTATTCGGGATATGGTGGATCATCAGGTAAGGTAAGGAAATTATCATGCTAAATTCCATTTCTAACTTTTGTTTCAGACAGCAATTGGCATCAAGCCATTGATCTATCTTATCATAGAGCTTTTGCATGACTGGTAAAGTTGCTGCCATGTTATCAGGAGGTCACGGGTTCGAGCCGTGGAAACAGCCTCTTGCAGATGCAGGGTAAGGCAGTGTATAATAGACCCTTGTGGTCCGGCACTTCCTCGGACTCCACGCGTAGCGGGAGCTTAGTGCACTGGGTTGCCCTTTCTGCCCTCCTGTTGCCTTATAAGTTTTGGTCTACTTGTTCCAATCTTCACATATTGATGTCTATTTACTTGTATCAGCCATCGGAGTTCAACACGTACTATGACATCGAAGCTGTCTATAATTGTTTGAAGAGCGAATACGGCATTAAGCAGGAGGATATTATTTTGTACGGACAATCTGTTGGCAGCGGGCCAACACTACACTTGGCGTCTCGCTTACAGAGGTTAAGAGCCATTGTTCTTCATAGTGCTATACTTTCAGGAATACGAGTTCTATATCCTGTAAAGATGACATTCTGGTTTGACATTTTCAAAGTAAGTATTTCTTTTTTCGTCGTTTTCTCCTGGTTGATTAATTATGAAGAAGTATCATGCTGACAAATTTCTTTCCTTTTGCAGAATATAGACAAAATACAAAAAGTCAGCTGCCCAGTTTTAGTGATCCATGTAAGAAACATCTTTTTCGTTAGTTCGTTCTTCCTTCTAGATACTTTCACATACTTTTTGTTTTCTGCTTTGTTATATTTAGTTGATCGATTATTCACAAAAAAGTATGCTTCTGTATGTTTTTCATTCTTCAAAGTTTCTTCATTACTTGCTGACATTCCAAGAGAATGGAATGGTAGAGGACTAGGAATATGTGACACATAAAACAATAATAAGTTGGTGAAATGGAGGAGTGCTACAGGATTGATATAAGACCAGCATTCTTAGATTGGAGTAAATGTTGAGACTCTAAGATCCTCAAGATTAGTCTAGATTAGAACTGATCGCATTCTATTAAGATGGATAGTAAGACTAGAAATGCGGATAGGAAGATGGATGTACGATCATAAAAGATTAGACAAGATTAGAAATGATTACATTCGACAGAAGGTGCAAGTAGCACGGACAAAGGATAAGCTGAGGTAACGTCAGTTGATATGGACTGGTCATGTCTTACATAGACCTCCCAACGCACACTTTCGGTAGATGCAAAAAACATGATTGACGATATTTTGTTAATTGGATAAGGTAGACCTAGAATTGCATGAAAGGAAATGATCTCAAAAGACTGACAATCTCTCGAAATCCACGCAGAGAAAAGGACACAATGAAAGCAAAAATCTATACAGGCAAGACTAGTTGGCATTAAGGCTATGTCGGGATGCTATGCTTTCATTAGGCTCAATGTTGTAGAAGTCATTTTAGTCTAGAGATTTATATGTCAGTAGAAAACGTAGAGAACCTGTAGTGCTAAAGAACTCCAAGTTATTACAACAACAAACCCAGTGGAGTCCCACAAGTGGGGTCTGGAGCGGGTTGTGTGTACGCAGACCTTATCCCTACCCGGGAGGATAGAGAGGCTATTTTCCATAGACCCTCGGCTCAAAAAAGAACTCCAAGTTATTGAATACTGGAATAAAATGGATCCAGATAGAGAGCAATGGATGGTGAGAATCCGTTACCGACTCGAACTAGCTTGGGTTTGAGGCATACTTGTTGATGTTGTAGACGTAGCATTTCTAGTTTTTCCAAAGTGATGCCAAAATCTTGTAAAAAAAAAGCCTGTTCAACCACCTGCATTGTTGCTTTTAATTGCTGAAACTGCTTTGTCTTTTGGTTATATCCTAGTAAATCTTATCAAGATATAAGTGTTAAAGAAATGACACTCTCGGATTAAACTTAAAGAATTCATGTTTCTACTCGGATTAAACTAGTTGGTAAAAGATGACTCTCTCAACCAGTACTTTTCTGTGGTCAGTTTATTCATTATTGTCTTGATCCTCAGAATCATGTTCTTGTGAAATAGTAGACGTGCGAAACCAGGTTGGTAACAATTGTAACCAAAGCTCAAGGGCATCTAAGTGCTTGTGTAGCATTTATGCCACTCAACAACTGAAGTAGATGGGTGATTTATGTGCTGAACATGCAAGGATGCTTTTGATAACCTCTTCTGTCAAAATCCAATAGTGGACCATTTCACACTTTCCTTCCCCTGTATGATTAGCGAGCCCGCTGTCAACAAGAATAGTTATTGTCTCCTTGAAAGATCAAACTTGTTCTTGAAAGACCATTAGACTATGACTTTACAAGAAAAACAATTCACAATATTGCATCTAATTCACTTCAAAACCAGATTAATTGTTCATTACTGGTCCTTTCTTTCAAGCAACCGTGTTTGATAAAAAGATATAAGGATTGCATACTTTGAAATCAAAACAAAAGTTAGGGTGAAATTGAAGAAAATAGAACCTTGTATATAGAGATTTCTATGTCAGTCCTTTTCCTTTTATCTCCTTCTCAGATTCTCCACTTGATCAATATTTTCTCCTTCTCAGAATACCTTGCAAGTTTTCCGCATAATGTCTCATACTATAGACATATTTTTATAACTCTATTCTTAGATATTTGAATTATTTTTAGCCGAATCCCTACACCTGTATCCATACCTAGATCCGTACCCACAAATCTTAAAATTTAGAAGGATCCGGCGTCTTAATTTGCACCAGTATCGGACACCCGCACCCGAGTCTGAGCAACTTAGGCTGACTTTACATGATTTTGTTGTCCTTTTATTTAAATATCTGGATAACTGTTACAAGTCTATTCTTCTAATCAGGAGTTATCTTTTTACACTTCTCTTTTCGACATAGAGCATAGCACCAAATAGAATGCTTGAGTGACTGACCTATCATGTGATTAAACGATCATTTTAACTTTCCCTTTCATTGAGGTGCCTACCGGAATAAAATACACTGTTATCTTTTACTTGCTTCGTCAGTATCCTACAATCGTTGATGGTATTATTCTAATGTTGGGAGCTGCATGAAAAAATGATGGAGCACACTCGAGAACCTGCTTTAGAACAAGAGTATCTTCACTGTACATATTATCGAAATATGTCTTACCTTGGTCCTCTTTCCCACTTTCTTTTCCTTGTGTCATTGAAACTGTTTAGTTCAGATACTCTCAAAGGCCAGAGTATCCATGACCTCAGGGACGCATCAACCATTTTAACTTATGGATTTATTTGAACCCTATAGCTTTTGCCCATACCCTGTATATGGATAAAGAAATCTATTAAATATCTATAAATATTTGATTGTGAGCCCAGTTACTATCATATATTAGTTTGAGATCGTGTACCATAAATAAACTTCAAATCCTTGATCCGCCTCTTCATAACCTGACACGACACGCAGTGAGCACTACAGTAAAACATCCTTTTCAAAGTTACAATTGAAAAACCAGATCCTCGACACGTCCATAAGATGTCTTCGATGTTGTCGGAGTAAAATTTAGGATATTAGGTTCTTATGTTGCAAGATATGACAGATTGAGAAATGAAGATGACAAAGGTAAACTAAGCAGGAAAAATGTGTCATGGCATCTTTAAATTATCTAACTCTTATTTAGGTTATGGACTATGTTGAATCATGCGCAGTTTCTTAAGGCTGTTGGAGTTGGTATGTGTTCACAACCCAATGACCAATATTACTATCATCGGACCTTTCGGGTTTGTAGTACTTATTGACTACGTTGAGCATCATTTTTAGTTAAACTTCTAACATACTTGCACAGTGGGCTGGAGATGTTGGTTTCTGCTGGGCACCTAATTAGTCCACTCTCTATAGATCTCCTTTTCGAGAAAAAGTTCTGGAAGTTCTTGTTCATTTCCCAAGTGTGAGCTCCTAAACGTTTGTTTATGATTACATCTTCAAATTTAGTTTACTACTTGTAACTGCTGACAAATTGGGGAATGGACTACCAAAGGGGTATTTTGACTATATGATTAAAGCTTTTGGTGGTTCCAACTGGTAGCAAAGACTTGTCGCTGGGCCCGGCCATGTGGAATTGGTTAGTTCAAATTGTGCGGGTTGACAGGCCTTTAGGAAGTAATGGAAGGCCAAAGGAGAATTCTGGATGGAAAATCATGAGATTAAGAAAATTAAACAGTTTACCTCAGTCCATTTTCATGGACCAACAAATAAGGAAACTTATAATGGACCCTAGAAGCTATACAGCAGAAGGATTCTATTGCTCAGTAAAGGACATCAATGGCAAAGCAATAGTGAAAGTTTAAGGGAAAATGACACTATATAGCCGCTCTCAAAATTATAGCCGAAAAAATGTATATTTTTTGTATATATATATATATATATATACACACACACATTCTGTCTGTTATATACAAAAATTATACAAATGTAAATAGTTTCTTGCGCGGGCTAAAGTGAAGAAAGCCCAAAGTTTAACTGAATACTTGGCGGTTTTGAGGAGGACACCAATGGCACATCAATGGTAAAGCAATAGTAACTCCAGAGAAGAATGCAATGTGTCACCAGAAGATCCTAGCAAAATTTCTCATGTGCTATTAAAACAATACAAGTATATTAAAAGATGAAAACTATTACTCTCCTGTACCAATTAACTTTCTCTTTCTTTTTACCGCTAATGCAACGGCTGAATATATTAAGCACTTAAAATGCTAGTTACTTATGTCCTTGTAACCTTTTGAAAGTGTTACAGGAAAGTTCTCCTGCATATGTGAAATCACACTTTCTTGTTTGATACAGGCTGATGTATTTTACAGATAAATAGTTCCTTATCCACGATCACGTCTTATAGTGCAATCCCACTAGGCATTGCTGTTTAGTGAAGTTGGAAATGATGCTTCTGTGCTCAAAAGGTCATTAATATTACCTTCTGGAGTGTCATTATTTTTCTTAATTTACACGCTTGATTAAACCTTAGATCCATGTATGTCTAAAATGCAAAAAGTCTAAACTTTTGTATGCTATTCAGTAATCTTAATGAATTCTTTAATGGAAAATACTATCGTTTCTTCAATTGAAATGATATATTTGAAATGAACTTGGTCGCTAAAACGTATGATTGTCGTCAGTTTTCAACTTCTCAATTATTAATTGCTAGAGTGTCAGTTCTAATTGTACTTCTGGATCCTTCGTCACAATCTAAGGTGAGGTTAACATGAATACGTGATGTTGAAAACACGTATATCTAGAGGAGTTTCCTCGAGATAATGACGTGTTCCACATGTTTATTCTGAACATGGTTGTTATCTTGAGAAAGAGCTCATTGTAAGATTAGTACACCGTTCGCATATGCCTTTCTTTATCCTCTTTTTACCATCCCCCTCTTGCAAATGGATAGGATTAAATCCTTAGCTGCAGTAGTTTTTTCTGTATATCATATCATATATACTGTTATGATATAGGATTATCTTGTTTCCCGCGTTAAAGCTCCTATACATTTGCAATATGATAGTACAACGCCCTTTTTGCACTTACCTACTAGACTTCTAGTATTTTTATGTCTGAAAAATGAGTTATTTGCAGGGTACAGCAGATGAGGTTGTTGATTTTTCACATGGTAAGCGTTTGTGGGAACTCGCCAAAGAGAAATATGATCCGTTATGGGTCGAAGGTGGAGGACATTGTAATCTAGAGACATTTCCTGAGTACATTAAGCACTTGCGCAAATTCGTTAATGCAATGGAGAAACACTCGTTTTCTAAACGAAACAAGGCACGGCTTTCTCAAGCCCCAAGTATAACCGAATCCAAACACAACAGATGCTTAAGATTTGGAAAGAGATGAAATGATTTGTTCTAGTTATTACTAAGAAGTGTTGCACAGGAATTAGCTGCTTTTTCGCGGAAATAGATAAAGTTCGCGTTTATTGCAGCAACATAACTGATTCAAGAACTGGCTGCTTTAACACCGATGTTACCAACTCAAGATTGTGCTGCTGAGCTTGTTTCGTCGTTTGCTAAAGATTGAGGTAACACGAGTAAGATTTAGTCAGTTCGTTACAGATTGCTGCTCACTTGATTAGTTTATGTGTTGGACAAGGTCAGTGACTTGTCTGTTAATGTAACAGTGTGTATTATCCCCAGAAAAGATTATGGTTAGACTTGATTTAACTCTCTGTACACTAGGAATCTCAGTGTTTTATGTAGAGACCACCTTTTCTTGGCAATAGAGATACAAATTTATTTGCCTGTATCATCTCCTATTTTATTTCCTAAAATCTTTTTCTTATGCGTTGTATCGTTGTCTATACTCTGTCATTGTTGTAAATAATCCAGTTCTATCACACACCTGAGCTGAGTGTCTACCGAAAACAGTCTCTCTACCTTCTTAAAGGTAGGGGTAAGGTCTGCGTACACAACATCCTCCTCAGACCCCACTTGTAGGATTAGACTGGGTTTGTTGTTGTTGTTGTTGTATCATACTTCACACCCTTCGGGTGTAGCCCTTTCCCAAATCTTGCGTGAACGCAGGATGCTTCGTGCACCGAACTGCCCTTTTTATCATATTCACTAGTATTAATTTCCATGTATACAGGCTGCCAGATTCATTGTACATGTGAAAATTCACCTTGAAATAGCACCACCTAAAACTATTGTCTATTATGCTCTTACAAATTCAGTATTTAAGTACATGCATCTGCCAATGTGAAACCTCAGTTATGTATCATAAAATATTGTTAATTTTTTAAACCCTAAGCAGCAAGATTTACAATCAACTTTTCCATTGCAACTAAGTTAACGAAGTGGGTGAAAACTATGGGTAATCGGGGGTCAGCAGAGACAAAAAACCGTTAGGTGATTTTTTGCTATATTTCTAAGCCTTGGTTGGCAATGTTACTCTCTTTTTTATTACACGTTGTGCCATTTGTTTCCGTTGTCCAATTACCTTGTTGTTATTGTTTGTTTATTGCGTCCTTTTTACTGTTCTTGAGCCGAGAGTCTATCGGAAACATCTTCTCTACCTTCATAAGGTAGGGCTAAGGTCTGCGCATACATTACCCTCCCCAGACCCTACTTGTGGGATTTCAGTGGGTTTGTTGTTGTTGGTGGTGGTGGTTGGCAACATTACCCGGTATATGTACTCCTATGTAGCAGGTATCCAGTAGAATAATCGAGGCATTATTATAAGAAAAAGTTTCTTCCTATATGTCTAAGCATTGGTCGGCAATGTTACTCGGTATATGTACTGTTATGTAAGAGGTATCCGATAGAATAATCGAGTTATTATTATAAGAAGAAAAAAAAAACTATTGCTCCAAGTGAATTACTTGTGCTCCCATATTAAGGAAGAAGATAGAAGCTTTCCGAAGTTTTAAATATTTTAATGATTTTTTACACAAAACTATGGAAATTTTAATGGGAAAGCTCAAATGACCAAATCTTTATACTTAAAAAAAGATTGTAATTTCCAGATTGAGTGGGATTTGTTTGCTTCTTTCTTGCATATGGTAGGTTACTTAGGTCCCCTTGGCCATAGCTAAAAATTATATAAATAATAAAACTAGTTCTATATTAGGACATCTGTAATACCTTTTTTTATTTTACTTTTTTTAATTCTTATTAATATTTCAGTGTAGGAAATTTGATAGACTTTTCGTGCCATTTTTTTATTTTCTTTCTTGGTTCTTATACTGAAGAATATATTTGCTGTCTGCAAATCTTTTAACATATCAATATTGACAATTTAAAT
This sequence comes from Nicotiana tabacum, assembly GCF_000715075.1. Classification (NCBI taxonomy): domain Eukaryota; kingdom Viridiplantae; phylum Streptophyta; class Magnoliopsida; order Solanales; family Solanaceae; genus Nicotiana; species Nicotiana tabacum. Next base: position 10,522,799 of record NC_134097.1, on the reverse strand, counting down.
TCATATTTTCATCTTTGTTAACTATAAATATTTATTTTATGAGTTTAAGTTCTATTCTCTAATATATAAAATATATTTACATAATCAATTCATTTATAAAGTTTACAAGTAACTTTATACTGTCGATCTATATAACTTATATAGTAGTATTTATTTTGAAAGTGTGGGTTCTCTTTTTAAAATATTTAAAGTATTTTTTTATTTTTTATTCTTTGACGCTTTTGTGCTTTAGATGATTAACGTACTCTAGAAAATATTAAATAAAAAAATATATTTGAAGGATCAAGAAATATAATATGATGAAGATGATTTCAACATCATGTAGTTGATACTTAGAAGCATACAATTATTGTCTAATAACTCTATAATTAATTACAGCTAATGTGAGATAGAAGAAAGACAACTTATTCCATCAAATAATTCACATGGACAGCCAGACAAATTGTTAGCTGAAGCTACGTTTGATTCACTATAATGCAAGTCAGTGTACAAAATATTCCGCATTTACGCAGGATTAGGGATCGGGCTGTAAGGGGCCGTGTGATATAGACAGTCTGACCTAATGCAAGTATTAGTGGACGCTTGAACCCGTAATCTCATACGAAAATAAATTTATCATTACTCTAAGGCTCCTTTTGTTTGATTCACTATGCTATTTCTTAATTAATAGAAAGTTCACAAAAATAAAATACTATTTTTTTCTTTAGAAATGTATTAGTAGTTCCTTATAAGATTCCTGACATTTTATAACAAAAATGGAAACTTACGCAGAGCTATCTGACAGAGGACTATAAAATATAATTTCTCAGAATATTCTATGGGAAAGTGATAACTCCACAACTTTGGTGATGTTCAATTAATCTGCATTTCTTACGTTAAATTAATTTGAATTTAAATAATAATATTCGTGGAATGACGCCTCAAACATTTTGAAATGTCTTAAAATGGAAAGATTTTTATATTCCTGGAGACTGGAGTCATAATGCCCACAAAATAAAAGTATTGAGATAGAATGTGGAAATGAAATTACTAGTGGATGAAAATGTATAATGAGATAACCGTTTTTATAATTGATAATAACTTTGGGAAAAAGGTCAAAATTGTCCATGTACTATCGAATATTATTTAAAATTGTACTCCGTTTCATTATTTGATCGACGAGTCCCTACCGTTATATTTTCATTCAAATATATCCCTAATTTAGACGGCTAGCCACATGTCACTCCCAGAACTCAATTGACCCAATAAATTAGGGGATGCCACATTCAAATTTGGAAGTGAGATGTGGTTAGCCGTTTAACTTGGAGATAGATTTGAATAAAAATATAACGATAAGGACCAGTCGATCAAATAGTAAAACGCGAATTTTAGATAATATTTGATAGTATATGAGCAATTTTAGTCCGTTTCCGAATAATTAATCTCTTTAACAAATTTCCCTACTTTTTATCTCTTGTCCCAAAGAAAAACACGTATGTAGAGTTATATATTGTTTAATATCTATGCTAAATTGAAAATAATTATAATGATCATTGCTTTCAAACTGTCATCCACCTATATCAAATTATGTCACTATATATACAACTTTAGCCAAGTAAGTAGATATGAATCTTTTATTTTATGAAATATTGGAATTTGGGCATTGATTAAGTCCACTATATATCCAAGTATAATCCCAAAAGGCTTCTTTCTTTCTACTATTTTAAGGTTGTGGGGTCTTCATCTAGACCATAGTGAAATGGTTGGATTTTTAAAGTTCGAATTCGACTTCTAAAATTATTCAATAAGAAGTGTCTTTTTTTAGTACTGAATTACTCAGATATGAATTTGAATTAATCAAGTTAATGGTTTTCAAATATGAATAATTAACTTATATTTTGAAGCAGCATTCAAGCAATAGTCTTTTATACCTTTTTCGGCTTTTTGGCTAAGATCAACCGTAGTATATGTTTTATCAGTTTAGCGATATTAACTCAACTTTTTAAAGAGGAATGTACATCATGCATTACTAAAAAACATGAATTAACGACGAACAAATTATGTAGTTAAACAATAAAATTCGTCGCTAATCCTACTTAACGACAGATTAACAAAAATTTATGTTAGCTACGAGCAATTTAGCGACGAAGTTCGTAACGAATACCAATTTTTTAGTAGTTATGGTAGCTTGCTACACTGATGTTCGCGCGTCGCCTAAGCTCAGACCTGACGCACCCACTAAAATCAACCGTCTTTCCATGTTTTTTACGTCTGCCAAATAGAGAAATGGAATATGTTTTGCATGATTTGACTGAAAGTATCAATTAATAGAGGAAACTCTCTACTCTTTAACATTTATGATTAAAGAAGTAGAAATTTTTATATTTCCCAATTATTCATTTTTAATGGGAATATGATGTTAGCTTCCACTTGAAAGTACAAGAAAATATTTCAAAATCTAGGCTTTTGTGGGGTACATTTTAATACTCTCTTCTTTTCAATTTATGTGAACTTATTTGACTGGACACTAAATTTAAGAAAAAAATGAAGACTTTTGAAATTTGTGATCCTAAACAAGTCAAAAAGGGGCCCAGAGTATTTGTGTGGTTATAAAAGCTTCTCATTAAGGGTATAATTATAAGTTTAAGCTAAATTATTTTCAAATTTAGAAAGGGGTCATTCTTTTTTAAACAGACCAAAAGAAATATAGGTTCACATAAACTAGAACGGATAGAGTATAATTTTTGCTACTTCTTTTGGCAAATTATGGCCCTACGAATCCACAACGATATCTCCTAAGGAAGCAGAAGGCATAATTAAATGTTAATATTCTGAATTATATATAGTGGTGTTAATTAGAAAGCAATAGCACAAAATTAATGGGCGAACATGCATAGTAGTTGATTGACACAAAAGAAGTAGTTACTTGAATCTTTACTATTTTTTTTTAAATAGTTGATGTGCCAATTTTTTTTTATCTAACACTAGTCGTATATACTAACACTCTCTCTTCTCTTTCTCTTCTTACCCGGTGTCCGATACCCACATTGGGGCCCGACTAAATTCGAATTCGCGCTGGGAAGTCCCACATTAGGGGGTAATGTCAAGTGGGCTTATTCAATTTCTGAAGTTAGATTGAAGATAGAAAACCGGCCAGTAGTGCCTTTAACGAATGCATTCGCGAGGCTTTACTGAGTATTCGGTATAACTCACGCATTCGTGTACAAACCAGTGCAGACGAAGTAACACAAATATCTCCGGTAGTCAGTCTATTTCCATCAGCCGGCCGGTGGGAGCGAGAAGTTTGGGATATGTTTGGCGTTTCACAAAAAAGACACTCTCTTTTCTCATTTTACATGTTTTCTACTTCTATACATGATTGTTGAACCTATTTGGCCAAGCTTAAGTGAAGTCAAAAGTCAATAACTTTAATTAAGTACAAATTATTATTCTAATATTGAAAAAAATATTTTTTATATTAATTAATCAAACAAACTCTTTAAAAATATTTTTACGTAAAGTACTACGTCACAATTTTTTTTTTTTAAGATAAGTAGATTTTGAAAGCTTGCATAAACAAACTATGAGTTAATAGTTAACATATTGTAATAAAACTTTGTCCAAATTTGATATAAATTAAACTTCTGATGGTATGAAACTGCGTCTCATTCTAATTTGGACATTACACTATGGAAGTATAGTCAAAGTAAAAAATAAAAAAAAAGGTTTTGGGGGTGGGTGTGGGGTTAGGAGTGGGGGTGGGGGTTGATCATTATGCTAATAATGCAAGGGATGAAGGTAATTGGTTAGTATAATTGTTAGACTGACTTTAGTGAAGTCTCAAAAAAGAATGAAAAAGGGTTGACATGATATCACTTTTTTGCAAAACATAATTATGCTTTATAATGACTCCCTCAAAAAGCTTATATGCTTCTAGTACTTCATTTGTAGTGTGTTCCACCCAAACATGCATATTAAATAAGTGGTCTGAGAGGCGGATCTAAGATTTGAAAGTAATTAGATACTATTGTCGAATAAAAAATTGAATAAATGCTGGAGTCGAAATCAAAAGGTTGTGAGTTCAAGTCACTCCAAGAGCAAGGTAGGGAATTCTTCGAGGGAGGAGGGATGAGGAATAAACAAAGCTTCATTTTATTTGATATTTGTTTTACTTTCTTCTGGAAGACATGGATACTGAGGCGTAGTAGTAGTAGTAGTAGTTGTTGTTGCTGGAAGACATGGATACTTTGGTCATAGTGGATTGCAAAGATCTGAATGAAAATGAACATGTGCATAGATATAGTAACAGTTTCGATCAGCTTCTTGGGATTATGTCTATTCTCACCCAATATATATATATATATATATATATATATATATATATATATATATATATATATATATATATATATATATTCTTTCATATTATCCAAAGGGTAGGTCCGCCTCTTCGTGGATATAAAGAATTATTGTATTTACTATAAAAGATGGATCCAAGATTTTAAATACTAAGCTCGCATAACAATGTCTTGATAGTTTGCGATAAATATTACCTTCAAGTTAATTAGAGGATACATAGGCGTAGAGGAGTGTAAAAGTTAAACATTTAATTTGAATTTATTTCAAAGAACAATTTGCTTTGATCTCCAAAAGAATAATATTTCACATAAAATAAAACAAATTAAGTATTTTAAGAGACTTAATTTTTTTTGGTTAATTTTTATTGATTTGAATCACTTAAAACATATTTAAACAACGTCCTCGCTTGTGCAGTGTTTCATGATATTTTTAAACATTAATACTAGTAATTCTTAAGCATTTATATTTCAAGCTTAATTCTTTTCAATAGAAAAACCGTATCCATGCCCAATCTTTTTTTAAAAGTTTATCAATTCAACAATTAAAAAAAGAAAAAAGGTATCATCAAAGCTTTTTCTTTAATAATCACATGAAATTTACTAGTCTGACTAATCTAAATTTATACTTTATATAAGCCATTAAAGGAAAAGTACTATCAACTAAAGGTTTCTTATTCTCAAAACTCAAATCGAGATCTATAACTAAGGATAGAAGAATTTCATACATCTTGTCTCATTCCTAAGTACAACAGCATAGCAAGAAGCATTTCAACAATAGAATAATCTAATCGCAACATAATAGATATATCAAAGAATACAAGAATGGCAAAAGATTGTGGTGCAAGTATTTTTGTATCATTCATTAGAGGCCTTAGGTTCAAGCACGGAATATGAAGTCGTATTTGAGCAAGACCAATTTATTCCCTAAAGTGAGATTTTTATGTGCGAATTAGGGTTGTGCATGGATCGGATCGGATCGGATTTAGTACATTTCAGATTGAAAATTCGGATTTCGGATTCTACAAAATGCAATCCGAATCTAGATTGAAAATACGGATTTTCGGATCGGATTTTACATATTATCAAGGCTATTGCTAATCTAATCAGCTAATGCATCTGCCTTATCTGTTTTTTTTGTGTTTTGTGCTAATACAAACATCTCTTTGCTTTTTATCCCTTTTATCAGCATTGCATCTCTAAGAAAATATTTTTCTTGAGGTTCGAGTTGTTATGCCTCTAAGTTGCAGAACTCATACTTATATTTTCTTTGTAGAAGAGGCAATACAACAAGAAAAAATCATGTTTCTGCAATTATGAGGGTATTATGATGCCAATATAGCTAAATCAAGCAATTGCAAAGGTAATAACTTGGAGGAAGAAGTAAAGGAAGTATTGGCTATCCGAAATTAAAGTTTAGTATTTATATATGCCCTAATAATTTTGGATTTCTGATCGGATCGAGTTAAATTATACTAATCCGAATCCGATCCGGATATTTTAAATTTTAATAAATATAATCCGAAATCCGATCCAAATATCCGAAATCCGAAATTGAGCGGATCGGTTCGGATTTCGAATATTCAAATACACGGCCCTAGTGCAAATGCAAATTAATTGAATCTAAAATTGGGGATCGAACAACTAATGAAAAATATTTTTTAAAAAAATAAAATAAAAAACAAAAAAACAACCACATTAAAGGGGACTTTTACTCCTTCAAAGGGTAAGAGGAATTTTGTGACATAAGCTTCTGATTTTGGCTGACTTGGATCTGTAAATCTTATCGGGTCCCACAAAGTACAAGTGGCAGAATATATTAGGACCAATTTCCAAAATGGGCCCACCCCACTCCTTCTGATTACCTGCGACCGACGTGTCCTTATTAAGGTACAGTCTAAACTTTCTCGAGGGAATCTCACGCTTGGGCCCCACCGTTACATGTTTACAGCCAATCACATGACGAAACGTTGAAAGTATATGGTACTTTCTGCAGTATAACAAGAACAATGTGTACTCTTTCGTACTTTAGATACTGAAACTGAAACAAATTACTCCTAGTATGCGTTCTTTTTCTTATTTTTCGTACTGATTAACTGAAATTTCAAATTGTGGTCCATACCGAAAACTTGGCTCCAGATTCAATTCTTTTGGACTTAAACAACCGAAATGTATGGAAAAAAAATGATAACCAAAGTATGTATAACGTCCTTTTAAATAGCGTTATATCTTAACGGCCGTTTGCCCGTTAAGGTATAGCGCCCTTTAAAAGGGCGTTATGCGTAAATTTGAAAAGACGGGAGGTATAACACCTTTTATTACCGCGCTATACATATTTTGTGGGCCCAAAAATAATTCTTCTGAGCTTAATTGACATAACAATAATTCAACTGGGTATAACACCCCTATTTAAGGCGTTATACCTAAAATAATTGTACCCTCGGACTGGTATTTGCCCTATTTAAGGAGGTTAAGAATTTTTTAAAAATCCATTCGTAAATATTCTCAAGTCTTTTGAAATATTTCTTCGTTAAGTTGTTTTGCATTTTGTCATAATGTCTGAAGAGCGAAAAGTAAGGGTTTCATTATATTTGGGGGAGGGGGGTGAGGTTGTGGTGGCGAATAACTCAGTAACATATAGTTTCTCTCCACAGTGTCATGTTAAGTTGCCACTTACAATGGAGTACGATAAATTAGTGTCGTTGTTATGTAAAAAAATGAGTGTGAGCAAACGTTCGGTGAACCTTAAAGTAACCGGAAGATATTCGTATTCTGTCACTCCGCAAGGGGTTGCTTGTTATGCTGAGTTTAACATCGAGGACGATGAAACTCTGAGAGATTTTTTGAGAACTCCGGATGAATACCGGAAATTTCTTGTGATAAAAATGTTGGAAATGTACGTCAAGGTTGAATACGTTCACAATAATGAGGTTGCGCAAAGTACGGATATCCCTCAGTCATCGAGTGATTATTTTGGAGCAGTTTTAGCCGAACAGGTTTCGGCTGAAAGAGTTTGTCCTGATCTAAACTTATCTCCACTGGCGAATGAGGAGCGAGGAAATAATTTCTCTCCTAGTTTACATAATCCACAAGACGAGTGGTAAACTTCAATTTTTCTTTGTGTTACGATGTTTATTTTTGCTGTATTGAATTTGTATTAATACTCATATATTCCTCAAGGGGTACCGACTAGATATGAATTTTACAAGTTATGAACCAACGCCTAGTTGGAATATGCCTAGTTCTGGTGTGTTGGATCATGGTGGTCCATCCGTGAGTCATCACCAACAGGATTGTAACGACCCGGCCAGTCGTTTTGAGTATTATAATCTCGTTTCCCCATTTACTGCTCAAATTGTGAATTACAGTTGTTATTTGGCATGCCGGGATAATTAGTTTGGGTCCGGTGAGGTTTTAAAATGATTTGGAGCACTTAGTTCCAAGGTTTAGAATTTAAGTTGAAAAGGTTGACCGGATGTTGACTTATGTGTAACGACCCCGGAGAAATTTTTTGCTAAGGAAATTAAGGTTTGGTAGTGCCGAGGTGGATCAATTAGTACAAAGATTGGGTCGGACTTTTTGGGTTGAACAATGCACCGGGAAGTAAAGAAAAATTTTTGGCAGAAAAATGCGTTTCTGCGGTCCATTATGCGACCGCATAATCACTCTGCCGGCCGCATAATGGCCGCAGAAGTGAGGCAGAAGAGGGCCAATTTGGATGAAATCTGCGGTCGACTATGCGACCGCATACACAGACAGATGTTTGCCAGTTTTGGACATCGATTATGCGACCGATATGCGGTCGCATATGCGACCGCAGAACCTGTTCCGGAGCTTCATTTTTCTGATTTTATAAACTCGATCCCATTCTTATAAAACACTATTGGGGGTCATTTTGAAGGGTTTCATCTGATATTTTAGAGAGAGGTGAGAGCATTTTAGAGAGAGAAAGTGAAGACTTAGTCATTTATCCATCAATTTCTTGTTCAAGGTTTGGAGATTTCATAATGATCTTGCTAGGGCTTCAAAGAGGTAAGAATTTCTTTTCTCAATTCTTCAATTTCGGGTTTGGAGTAAAAATGGATGATTTATAGTATGATTCTTGGGTGTAAGAGTATTATGTATACATACCAATAAGGTTGTGGAAAGATTTTTAAGTTCAAATGGGTAAAGATTGGGATGAAAATGGTAGAAATCTTTATAGATTTTAATTGAAGATTTGAGGTTCGAGTTGATGTCGGATTTTGGTAAAATTCGTATGGTTGGACTCGTGGTTGGATGGGTGTTCATATTCTGTAACTTTTGTTGAGTTCCGAGACGTGGGCCCTACAGACGATTTTGAGTTAATTTTAAAATTTTCGTTAAAATATTGATTTCGTTAATTAGATGAGTCCATTATTGTTGTATTTATGATATGTAATTACTTTTGGCTAGATTTGGGTCATTCAGAGTTGGATACTCGTGAAAAAGGCATTGTGACCGATTGATTGAGCTTGGTTCGAGGTAAGTGGCTTGCCTAACTTTGCGTGGGGAAAATCCCCTTAAGATTTGGAACTATTGTGCTATGTGAGCGCCGTGTACGTGAGGTGACGAGTACGTACACGGGCTAGTTGTAGTAAAATCCGATTTTCTTGTTGAGCAGCAACATGTTTTCTTGTTATTTTGAGTTATACCATTTTAATGAACACTAATCTATCTTCATTTTTAATTGAGTTATTCCAATATGTGTAGCTATCATGTTTAGTCTAATACAACATGTCTACGTGTCTTAATTATTTATGTGAATTATATGCAGCATGTTTAGTGAATTTCCTGTTTCTTCCCTGACTGGTACTTAGTCTAAATTGTAAGAATTTCGTGATGTAGTTGTATTTCTATCATTTGCGATATACATTTACTTTGGGACTACGGAACGGTATTCCGGGAGATTACCCTACACATTTACTTTGGGACTACAGAACGGTATTCCGAGAGATTCCCCTGCACATTTACTTTGGGACTACGGAACGGTATTTCGGGAGATTTTCCTGCACATTTACTTTGGGACTACGGAATTTTGGGACTACGGAACGGTATTCCGAGAGATTCCCCTGCACATTTATTTTGGGACTGCGGAACGGTATTCCGGGAGATCCCCTTGCTCATTTACATTTGGGACTACGAGACGGTATCTCGGGAGATCCCCTGTTGAGTTTCTGTGTACTGAGTTGTTACCTTCCATGATTCCATTGTTGTTAAATTTTAGCCTTTATTTTATTGCGGTATTACACTCTATATTGTTTTATTATATATTTACCAGTAGGGCCCTAACTAACCTCGTCACTACTCGACCGAGGTTAGGCTTGGCACTTACTGGGTATCGATTGTGGTGTACTCATGCTACTCTCTGCACATATTTTTTGTGTGCAGATCCAGGTGCACCTTATCAGCCGCACTATCAGTGAGCCGGGACAGCTTTGTAGACTTCAAGGTATATCTGCCGCATCCGCAGACCTCGGAGTCCCCTTCTACTCTTTTTCATGTCCATTATCTTCTGTATTTTTCCTTGTTAGAATTCTGATGTATAGAGACACTAGATTTTTCCTTTTGTAGGTTGTGATTCATGATGTTCCGGGTTTTGGGATTTGCTGTGTATTTTTAAACAGTTAGGTGTTAAAAATTTATTTTTATTTTATTATTCCGCAAATGTTAGGCTTACCTAATCGTAGAGACTAGGTGCCGTCACGGCATTATACAGAGGGAAAATTTGGGTCGTGACAAGGATAATGTCCATCATGGGATGTCAACACATTACGATTTGTAAGTGAAGTGATATAGCTATATGTAAAGTATTTATCAATTTGAGTAACTCATTATTTTGTTGGTTGTGCAGTGAAAACGAGCATCCAGAAGGTCTTGTCCTTACTCAATTGCCCGAATACGACATATTTAATCGGGATCTGGCAGATGCACAGAGTCAAGAAGAGAATAGTGATTGACAACAATACCGATGAGTCTGGAGATGACACACCCTTCCCTGATGAGGGTGATGATGAGGAGGAAGAGAATACTAGACCTGATTTGACGAGGGAGCATTCTCCACCCCCCGTTTGACCAAGAGTGTACGAGTCCCATGTGTCATTTCATTCAAGGGAGATTCCCTACCTTGATCATTTGCCAAGTATGCCGGATGTGGATGCCCTCACAAGGGATATTGACGAAATTCGGACAGCAATGTGGGATGAATCTAGAGCAACGGTGTTGTCAAAGGGCATTCTTTTTCCCTATAAACGCGCCTAACCAGGGCGGTGCTAATGTACAACGTAAAAGAGTGTCGTGAGATCTCGGTACACGAGTCATCTCCAGATGTATACAAGGTAATCTGTCGTAGATAGTTTACGGATTGTAATTGGATGCTACGTGCGAGGAAGAAGAAAATAAATATGTGGGTTGTGGGTAAATATATTGGCACCCACAATTGTGAAATGGACACATTCAGTGGGAATCATTTTAACTTGAACGCTAACTTGATTTCTCTTGTCTTGATTCCACACATTGAAGCGTCCATAAGGTACAAGATCAAAGAGTATATAACATCCATCCACCAGGAATATGGGTGCACCATTATCAAAAGAAAGGCATTTCTCTGGCGCAAACGTGCATTTGAAATTGTTTATGGTAACTTGGATAAGTCCTTTGCATCTCTACCCAGGTACATGGTTGCATTGCAACACTTTAACCCCGGGACTGTTGTTGAATGGAAGCTTGAGCGGAGTCCGGGAATACCAGAACATATATTCAAATATGTGTTCTGGGCATTTAAACCAACAATTGATGATTTTCTACATTGCCGGTCGGTAATATCCATAGACGGCACTCATGTCTATGGAAAGTATGATATTAAATTGTTGATCGTCGTTGCAGTAGATGCTAATGGAAGTATATTTCCCTTAGCTTTTGTTATTTGTGCCAATGAAAGCCAAGAGACATGTACACTATTTTTGAACCACTTGAAAGAGCACGTTATCAAACATCATTCAGGTATTTTTCTAATATCTAATCAGCATGGTGGTATTTTAAGTTATGTACAGAATTTGCGTGCATAGAAGGAATCGTATGCCTACCACTGTTACTGTGTGAGGAACCTGAAGACCAATTTTCAAAAGGCATATCCCAACAAGGATTTGCATGATTTAATGTGGATGGATGCAACATATCACCAACAATGTAAATTCAGGAGGCACATAGAACTTATCAGGCAAGAAGACGAGGGAGCCTATCGTTGGTTGATGCGACATGAGCTTGACAAATAAACTTTGCATGCAGATGGTGGCAGAAGATGGGAAATTCTGACTACAAATGTGTCAGAGTCTTTCAACGGGTTATTGAAGTCTGCACGTGGATTGCGTGTCACTGCCATGGGGCATATGTCATTCAAGCAGATGTCGGAGAGGTTTGTTGAAAGGGCTAGAGGTGCATCGTCATTAATTGAAATGGGTGTTGAATTTATGCCAATACCAATGAAAATATTTGAGAAATACAGGCGGCGAGCATATTGGCATTCATATTTATAGTATTACAACGAGCGAAATATTTTTGAAGTTCGCACCGCTATCCATCAAAATTGGGGGAATAATATACACACCGTAAATGAAGCCAGAAAGTTACACTCTTGTGGGAAATGGTCCATCTACCACATGCCGTGCTCACATGCCATAAAGTTCTTTCAACATACAGTTTAGGGCCATCCAACTACATTGATAAAGAATATAGTGTTACTGCATACTTAAACACCTATAGTGGGCAGTTGCAGCCAGTGGGTGCTGAGCATTATTGGCCACCGGAACTATTTAAAATGGTGTGTAACAAGAACTATGTACATCAATGACAGGTGCAAAAAAGAATGCGTGTACGAAACCAAATTGATGTTGGTGATACCATTTTATGTGCACAAATGTGGTATATGCTCGCAAACAGGACACGACCATCATAAATGTCCTTCAACTGGTTTGGGTGGTGGTGGTAATCCAGCTCCTGGTGGAAGTTCATCTAATGTGCCCAACTATCAAGGATACACGTAATATTTTGTTTCCGTAATGTGGTTGTAATAAGTGTATGTACTTGTTTATATTGCAGAATGTATGAAATAAAATTATGTTTTCATTGCTGTTAAATCTTATTGATAGTTAACATTAATACTTCAGTACAACAATCTAACATAAACCCATTTTTTTTTTAAAAATAATTGCCTTGTCGACCTAAAAAAGTTGATCGCCTGCAAAAGCTATCTTCTGGAAAAGCTTTATTGTACCCGAAAGAATATTTAACACGCGAAGTATAGCGCGATGAAATACTATGTTATGTGGGTTGTCATGTAGATGTAAAAAACTGCTCGCCTGTAAAAGCTAACTTCTGGAAAAGCTGTATTGTACCCGATATAATCTTTAACACGCGAAGCATTGCGCGGTAAAATACTACGTTATGTGGGTTGTCTTGCCTATAAATAACTAGTGCATTTTAGTTATTATCTGCGCTTAACCAAAACAAATAGCAAAACTTTCCATAAATTTTTCATTTTTCTTGCATTAACAAATGTCTGGATGTAATGACCAACCAAGGTGCTATTGTGGCAAACGTGCGATTTTGAAGGCATGTTGGTCCGATGGTAATGTTGGGCGCAAATATTGGATGTGTCAATAATTGTTTGGACGCAATGACAGAAATCATTGTATGTTTGAAGAATGGTATGATGAACCCATTAACCAGGAATACTACAAATCATGTTTGCAGTATGTTTGGAATATGAATGGTGAATACCAATGCCAGATCTCTGAAATGCAATGAGAAATTGCGGCAGTGCAGGAGAAACTAAAAGAGGCGGAAGAAGAAGAAAATAAAATGGAAGAGAAATTTAAGTGGTTGGAGCAGAGAATAATAGGCGTTAGTGACTAAACAAACACATGTATGTGTTGAGTGTAGTATTTTTATCTTTATGTTTTCCGTGTCATGTATTTTCATTAGTTGTACTGAATTTAAATTATGTTAAGTTGCTATGTTTGTGTTTGTGTTTGTGTTTGTGTTGTAGTATTAAAATAATAAAGAACCGGAGAAATAAAAATATAATGCGCATATAATGTAAACAATAAAAATTATTGCTATTATTTACTGAATGTCATATGTACATAAAATACAAAAAAAAAATCAATGTGTCCCACATCCTATGCTTTAATGCAGCCGTTGGCCTGAAGCGCATCCCATCCCGCCCGGCTACGCTATCGGGATCATTCTCATCACGTCGCCTCTTTATCGGAGGATGCGCTGCAACATGATCGTCAGTAGGGCTGGCAGGCTCGGTAGAAGGGGTCGTCGGTCCAGCAGTAACCTACAGAATAATAAGATATTTTAGTATATGAAATATATATTAGTAATGTACGTGTTAAGTCACAAAAATTTAAATTGTCTTACCATGGTCTCGTCAGGGCTCCTGAATATAATCATCCGTCGCAGCCAGGTCAGTATCGCACAAAGTGGCCTCCGTGACAGGCGAGGATGAAGCCTTAATAAAAAAAAATATAAATATATTTATGGCTAATCAATGAGATAAAAACAAATTTAAATTTAATAGTAATACAAACATGCCTGCGCTAGATCCCCAACATCTCTCGATGATGAGCCATAACTCAGCAGGCGCCCACTATCCACATCTCGTGTCGGCCGATCATCAACAATGGTCGATGGGCCTGGAAGATCAGGAAAATACTGATCCCAATCCTCTCGCGTAATGGTCGTGCCCGCGATCAACAATGGAGGTGACGGGGTCACCCACGAAGTTCCTGGAGTGAGCTGAAGCAGAAGGCTGAATGATGGCATGCTGCTGTGAGAGTGGTCTGGCTTATGGAGGTCACCCGGCTGATCAGCTCCAACATCATCAACAGGTGACTCAACTCCCCCTTGATGAGGACTACCTCCTCGCCGACCCCACGACCTCGTGGAACACCCCTAGTTCGTGGGGCACGCCTTCCACACCGACCACGTTCCGGCTCCACTAGTGTCCCACGACGGTAATGTTACACCCCATATTTTCGTACATGGAAGTACACCATAAGTAAATTTATATAAGCTCAGAAATGAGATGTTACATTCCACATTTTCGTACATTACAGTTTCGTCGTAAGCTAATCGACGTAAGTTCAGGAATGAGATTGTTTTGAGATTATAAGCATTATGCTATTTTAAATAAGTGATAAGTAAATTCGTGAAAGTGAGAGGGTAAGCGAATCGAAGAAAATAAGTTTCGTCGAAGTCTGACAATTTGGAATAAAATACGGTCCGAGTTATAATATCCGGTATTTATGGACTAGTGCCATACAAAGTACCACATGATCATGATGGTATGATATATAAAGTGTGTTAAAAATGAGTAGTATTTTAAGTAATTTGAGATAATTATTAATTATGTGGGTAATTAGTTAATTATTGATTTAATAGAAGATTAACCATGTAATTAAGGATTTGTGGATAATTAATAGGTGGGGACAAATTCCCCCACGTGGTAGCCAAGAAGCTTTAGCTAAAAATAACTCTTAAGTCATGTACTTTGTGTCACAACTAGAAGATCTTATGGCCAAGTCATCCTAAAATGGGGCCCACTCTCTTTAATAAAGATTCCAATATAAGTCATCAAAATACATATGTTGCATTTACAATTCCAAGAGAATTGCAATTCTAGGAAACAGATGGAGCTCACACATTTAAGGATCTCTTTACTTCATAAATAGAGATGCATATTCATGAGTAACGTGAGAATTTTCATCTTCAACAATTCAACAAAATCTCACAAGCGTCTTCAAAAATTCAAACGAGAATTCTTAGTATCTTATCAACGTGAGATTTTGCGATTCTAAGGGAGTACAATGCAATCTTTCTCAAGAATATCATACGGATTTTCCCCTACTTCGATCCGTCGTTACGTGTTGTCGCAATCAACGGGTGTTAAAGGGATTGTCAAGAGAATCAGTTCAGGTATGTTAAGGCTAAGCCCTTCCTTCATTTTGGCATTATCTCATAACTACATGTGTTTGATAACTAGGCATAAAGAGAAGTTCATACTTCTGAATTTATATACATTATCCTAGTTTCATAAGTTACAGTATTCTCCCTTATCGGGACTTTATATTCGATTGAGTACTGTCTTCTTCTAGTCAAGAGAGCAGAGGGTCTCTCTCTCTCTCTCTCTCTCTCTCTCTCTCTCTCTCTCTCTCTCTCTCTCTCTCTCTCTCTCTCTCTCTCTCTATATATATATATATATATATATATATATATATATATATATATATATATATATATATATAGCTATAATCGATGGGAAGGCCCCTATTGGGCAACCTCTGATCAGATGGCAAGTTATATACCGAGCCTACTGTGGCCGAGCGCCTATGAGCGAGCCCAGTTGGCCGAGATACAGAGCCTAGTATGGCCGAGCGCCTATGAGCGAGCTTAGTACGGCAGAGCAGTTATATATACCGAGCCTTATAAGGCCGGACAACTATTTCACTTACTATATTGAGAGAGTTGAGTCAGTATCAGCAGGTGAGCATATCTTCATATTATTTTTGACTCCTAGTTGCTTTTAGTTATTATATTATCAGTTCAGTTTCAGCTTTCAGTCTATTGCCTTACATACTCGGTACATTATTTCGTACTGACGTCTCTTTACAGGGGCGCTGCATTTTATGCTTGCAGGTTCAGACAGACAGACGGATAGACCTCCTCATTAGGTGTTGCCCGAGTTCAGCTTGATCGGTAAGCTCTATGCCCTTCGGAGTTTCCGGGTCTAGAGCTTTATGTACATCTTGTGTATATTTGTATATATATTATGAGTAGGTCGGGCCCCTATTTCGATCATAATACATCCATCAGTAGAGGCTTGTAGACATATCATGTCAGTTAGTGCAGTATGTTGGGCTTGTAGGCCTTGTATGTATATTTTGTTGGTTTGCCAGTTGTAGTAGTTATGACGGCCTTGTCGGCCCATCATTATATTGATGTTTAGTCAGCGTTCGCAAATTTTCTTGCAATGTAGCCCATGGCCAAAGTATGACATTACATGTTCAGAGTCCCTTAGTCGCAAGTTGGTACGCAAGGATAGGTGAGGTACCTGGTGCCGGTCTCGCCCCCCTCCTCCCCCAGGTTCGGGGCGTGACAAAAGTGGTATCAGAGCAGTTATTTCCTAGGGAGTCTACAAGCCGTATCTAGTAGAGTCTTGTTTGTGGGTGTGTTGTGCACCACACTTATATGCATGAGGCTACAGGGCATTTAGGACTATCACTCTTTCTTCTTACTCTAGATCGTGTGGTAGAGCTCAGTTGTAAAAATTTAATTTTTTAAACTCTATCTTATTCATAATACCACGATGCTTACATCCAGAAAGATGGTTGGTAAGAGATATAACTGTAGAAGAGTTGAGTCAGATGACTCGATTTTTGCATCATGCTTATGATAGATAAATATGAGGTATTCAACAGATCATATGCATACTAAGATGTGTAAGCTTCTTGATAAGGATCCCTAAGGCAAGAATGCCTATCCACTCTTATGGTAAAAAGCAATGAAAGAATCAAAATGTACAAGTTTCAACAAGTAAAAGAAGCAAGGTGAAGAAGGATACGAGGTACCTAGTTAGTAGAGATGAACATTATCTACAGTCCAAACAGAGAAATATAAGCATTTTGAGTTACTTTCAATTGTAACAGAGGTATGTACAAATAGCCACATCCATCTCATTTATGTCCTATGGAAGTTAACAGAAGTAGTATAAGAGAAGGACGAGATATCAGGATCTGGATGGGGTTAGAGTAACTCAAAATAGTGAATGGATTGTTTGTGTTAGTTGACATTTCCGAAGGATAGTGCAAATATGCTAATAGATCTCCTTGTGAGACACCCAGATGGTGCACTCTAAAATAGTACAACTAGATATGAGTACTACAAAGATGGGCCCTTGAAGCCTAGAAGGGATAAATATTATCTTAGTATGGCTCCCGTCCCTAGTAGAGCGAGAATGTAAGGCAACCCGAAGAGCCAATGAATGAAGCAAGGGGAGCTAAAAGCAAAAGAATGTCTTGTTGAAGTTTTCAAAAGAAAGTGATAGGCAGAAATATTAGCAGGGAAATAAGAAGAGAGATAAGGAAGCATTATGAGTAAGATGTGATACATGGATGACAACGATAGATCAAAAAGATGACAGTATTACATAGTCTATAGTCGAAGGAAGGAAAAGATGAGAGGTGCCAGGCCTGGAGACAACAAAATAGTGTAGGCCATAAAGTTGTATCCTCATTTCGAGAAATAAGTTCGTGACTCCAATGTGACTACTAGAAGGAAAAGTTAGATCCTAAAGTAATAGAAATCAGTATAGGCTAGTGAACAAGGAAAGCTAAACATGAATTAGGGACTGAGTAATCTGATAATGGTCGGTATCATGAGAATTTCAGAGATTGCGTTCTGACGATAATAGAATAAAAAACAGAAGAATAACTCTTAAAGGTCATTCAGGAGGACGCTTCCCTAAAGCAAGCAATGGGAGAAAAGTTAAGCTTAAGGGACTATATGTGCAAGTTACACTAGGTGTCACCCTCGTAAGTAAGGAATTTCGTTATTATTGGTGCAGAAGGATTACCGCAAGACGAGTAAGGGTCATCGATGATGTGAAAAGACGCCAAAAATGAAGAGGTAAAACATCTATAGGTGAATCGTCGTAGCTCTAAATCTTAGTACTTCCCTAAATGGGGGGAATATGGAGTGATGTGGCATTAAGTCAGAATTAAGTGGTTCTAGTAATTATGGAATGGTAAAGGAAGAATGCGACAAAAATGAAAAAGGGAGGAGATTGCACCTATTCAAAGCCTACAGATAGGCTATGATTCCAGAACATTATGCAAACATGACATCAAGGAGAGGAAGTGAGGGTTCCTACCCGAAATGTTATTGATAGATAAGGAGCCAGTGCGAGGCGTAAGTGAAGACAAAGGAAATAACCCAAAAATAATTACACGGAATATCTATATGAGAAGGGGCCAACGAGAAATTATTAGTTGATTCAGGAAAAGGCTAGTTATGTCTAGATAAGAGGTTACAGATAAATCAACAAATCGTGCAAGATAAACATAGTAAAACCCAATATAGTAAATTTAGCCTCGCAGCTATGACATTGTAATACTTGATATATATTCAGATAAGAGTTGGGTAGTTAAAGGTACCATATGAGTATTACGGAAATAAAAGAGAGTGCCATTGGGAGGACAGTCAAAAATATTAGTTCAGAAGCAACCCTACAAGCACAAGGGCGTGGAAGTAAGTAACTAAGGATAATTATAGGTGAGTACAAACATCAAAAATTCTATCGGGTAAACGATATAACCATCTTGTAACTTTACAAGAGCCAGAAAGTCTCCTTAAGTACTATAATGAAAGACTAGCTGAGGAGATAAGGAAGATGGCTTCAACCTAAAACAGTCTCCCTACAAAATTGTATGTACTCCAAAAGAAAGTGGCACCTACCGTGGCTAATGAACGGGGAGTAAAATCAGAAGTCATATTCAAGATCATATGAGTTGTATGGAATTTCAATATGTGTGGGCACTAAGATAAGCTAAGTATACACGCAACAAGAGGGACAGAAAGACCAGGAAAGGTAATAGCTTACGTTTAAAGAAAACTGAGAAGGAACGAAAGGAATTATTCGATCAATGATCCATATTTAGTTACGTTATGAATGCACTTAAGAGTTCAGAGTATTACCCATGCAGCATATATGTTGACAATTATACAGCCGTAGAAGATTCCGATATAAGTTAAAAGAAAGAATTGAGCCTAGGTCATAGACAAAGGATTGAATTGTTAAAGGATTGTATCATGGATATTCCATAGCGCCCATAAAAGGCTAAAAGTAATAACTAATACCATGAGCCGCATATCGGAAGATAGCTTAAGCGTACATAAAGGTTGATCTGAGGAAAGAGGAAACTAAAGAGTTACACCAACTAAGTAAATCAGGAGTTAGATTATTAAATCCAGAAAATTATGAACATAGTGATTGAGAACATTGCAGGACCACTCTTAATATCAGAGGTACAAGAGAGACAATACAGTAGCCATATTTTTATAACAGCTCTGCGATAAAGCCAGTTAGAAGTGTACAAGCCTCATAAGAAGTCAGTATGAAGCTCTCACCGAATCATGTAAAGAGGTGCAAGTATTATAATCGAAGTTCAAGTTGTGGAGGTGAATTATACCTATGTGGAAGATAGGTCATGAAAGAGATAGAAGATGTGATGTGAGATTTTAAGGTAAGTAAGGTAAAGGTAAACAACGCACGAGATACTCAAATACAAAAGGTTGTGAATAGTCTGTACTACGGAAAGAAGGCTAGAAGCGCGGGAATTCAGTATCCGAGAATGATAGCGGCATCGTCGGTGGCATATCTTCCAGTCGATGATTTCTAGGTATCGATAAGTCCAGTTAAGAGAGTAAAAAAGAATTAGATACTATATGATGTCTTGCTTGATGTTCTAAAATAACACAAGAAATATGTGGTGCAAGCAAGTTGAAGGAAGGTTGCGAGAAGTATAAATAGATATGTATAGGTCGCAAGCTAAAGTATGGTAAAGCGATAAGGTTTTAGAAAGACATGAGTAAGGGTAAGAAAGGGCGAGTGAGAAGGTGACGAGAATGGACTCAAAGGATTCTAAGACTAGTAGCATTTAGAAGAGATGGAATGCTGCCCTGGTAGTAGAATGAAAGTGTAATTGTGTTAGATGAAGGATGGCGTTTGGGCCTGCGATTGAGTAATGATTTCATGAATTGTACAGGATTAAAATACCCACGTAATGTAAATCACATTGGGATGATATGAAATACGATTATGGAAGTATAGTATCGTATCTCCCCTAGGTGGGTCAGGAAAATCACTTCAAATGTTCCCCGATGAGACGTAAGCCCTAGTGATTACGTAAGAGGTTTCAAGTTATGAGTGGTAGATTGTAGATCAATATTAAGGTAAATCAACAATGGATGGACAAAACTCACAAAGTATGAGATGAGATTAGGCCGCCATTCTTAAGATGAACAGTAATGAGGAAGCATTAAAGGACATAAATTTATACTTATGGGATAAGCAATGAAAGTAACCTGGAGTTTGGTAGCAGACCTCAGTAACGATAAATCAAAGTAAGAGTTATGGTATAGAATGACCTACCTAGATGCAGTAAAGTCATATAGATGGATAAACGGATCTATGAAATGAGATACAACAATATTCGTAAGTTCAACAAAGTACCGAGCGAAGAACTTCAGTATACCTATAGATGCCCAGAGGGACATCTTGTCAAGCTCTGTATATGTTTACAAAGTGAGGCCTAGAGATTGGCTAAAAACTGGAGGAAAAAGCTAAAGGGAAGAGTCGCATAGGCACACATAAAAGGAAAAAGTGGTACAGGTTGCATGACAGAAGGTAGCAACAATTACAAGATTGGAAGGATTCTGACCACAAGTCATAGTGTAAGAAATAGGCCTAAAGGGGGGAATGCCTTGGCCTTTGGATTTATTCATAGAACAGTTGCCTAGATGGCAAGGAGAGTACTAAAGTATTCAGAAGACATAGGTTATGAAAATGACAAGTGCATCAGTCAACATTCGAGGACGAATGTTCCAAAGAGGGGAATGATGGTACACCTCATGTTTTCGTATGTGGAAGTACGCCATAAGTAAATTGATATAATCTCGGAAATGAGATGTTACATTTTACATTTTCGTACAATAAAGTTTCGTCGTAAGCTAATCTACGTAAGTTCGGGATTGAGATTATCAGCAGGTGAGCATATCTTCAGATTATCTTTGACTCCCAGTTACTTTCAGTTATTATATTATCAGTTCAGTTTCAGCTTTCAGTCTATTGCCTTACATACTCGGTATATTATTTCGTACTGACGTCCCTTTATTGGGGGCGCTGCATTTCATGCGTGCAAGTTTAGACAGACAGACGGGTATACCTCCTCATTAGGTGTTGCTCGAGTTCAACTTGATCGGTAAGCTCCATGCCCTTCGGAGTTGCCGGGTCTAGAGCTTTATGTACATCTTGTGTATATATGTATATATATTATGAGTAGGTCGGGCCCCTATTCCGATCACAATACATCCATCAGTAGAGACTTGTAGACATATCATGTCAGTTAGTGCAGTATGTTGGGCTTGTAGGCCTTGTATGTATATTTTGTTGGTTTGCCAGTTGTAGTAGTTATGACGACCTTGTCGGCCCAGCTTTATATTTATGTTTAGTCAGCGTTCACAAATTGTCTTGCAATGTGGCCCATGGCCAAAGTATGACATTAAATGTTCAGATTTCCTTAGTCGCAAGTTGGTACGCAAGGATAGGTGAGGCACCGGGTGCTGGTCTCCCCCGCCCCCCAGCTTTGGGGCATGACAGGTACTGCTCTGACGCCACATAATCAGCCTCGTATCCTAAGCGATCATCATCTCGGGCTCGCCTCAATGTCTGGGAAGCCAGATCGGTAACCTGTCGGCCATACTCGTGCAAATCGGCTGCTCCCTCTCCGATATACTGCTGCATCTGCAGTCCCAACGGGTGGAACCGATGTAGGCCAATAGCCTGCACAACATGTAAAATATAAATTACGGAACGATAGGTTAATGTTATAAGTAAGTATACCAAATAACATACCAGTGCCTCATGCCTCATGGCGTATGGAACGTATCGACCGCCAGCGCGATAAATGGGATTCCTGACAAAAAGTCGGGTAACGCTGCAGTACCAGCCCATATAATCATGCTCACCCTCTGTCCGGTCAGGTGGAGGGGGGCTGAATCAGGTCAAGTCGCTGGTCCCAAGTATCGATCTGTACCTCTAGCTATGTCATATATGTCTGGTCTACCCTGGAACGTTCATCCCGTTGGTAATGTGTGATATGCCAGGCGGGCGGTGGCGGTACAAACTGGCGAAGTACACGCTTGGTGGCATGATGCTCCACAATATCAAGGGACATCAACGGGACAAAACAACTCCACATATTTCGGTCGGCCGGACAATAATCGGCCAAATCAGCTATTAGCTCGTCACTGTATGGCCTCTAAATGAACTATTAAGTAACAACAGAAAACGTGAGTATACTTAACACATATGAAGTCAGGCCAAGTAAACTTAGGAATATATTTACCTGTGCTCCCTCCAGCAAATCCAACAAATCCCTGCATAAGGGGAGATTATGTCGAGCCTCGTACTCTCGTCCATATCCTCGCCTATCAACCCACCTCCTAGCTAGAGGGAGAAACGGAGGAGGTGCACCCGGAGCTAAGGGTGGTAGAGGTGGCTGCAACTGCAGGAACCGCTCCCAGGCCCAAACCTAATATACAAAGTGGACGTAAAATTTAAGGTATATATTTACTGGGTGTGTTATAATAAATAGAGTATTCGACTATGTTTTCACCTGTAGCAGCGGCAAAAATTCAGCAATGTCATGTTGGGTGCCCATGCTCGCCCGGCACATCTGCCTGTACAAGTAACCGAGAACAGCAGCACCTCAGCTGTAATGATGTAAATCATCTAGCCGCTCAAGATGATGAAGAAATCTCAAGCTGACTATGTTCTCCAAAGTGTTCGGGAACAAAACCCCTCCAAACATAAGGAGGAGCAGCAACTTCGTGTACGAGTGAATATGAAGCTCCGGTATATCATCTGTGATGTGAGCGTGCAATGCCTCCAAATGCTGTCGGACGGGCGTCAACTGCAGATGACTGGCCCCAACCAATGCAGTCTCATCCGGTTGCTAGAAATCGTTGAGCCGCTGCAGCATCTCCATGTAGTGCAAACCCGTATACTCTCTGATAGCATTCGGCAAAGCAACAGGGTGTCCATCAATGGGTAGCCCATACAGGACCTCCACGTAGTGAAACGTGATAGTGGCCTCGCCAATGGGCAAATGGAATGTGTGCGTCTCTGGTCGCCACCGCTCTATCAGGGTCGTGATCAACGACCAATCCAGCTGCAGCCGGTCGATCTCCACAATCCTATAAAAACCCGTATCCTGGAGGCGTCTGACTATACGGGGATGGAGAGAGTGGTCCCTGAGAAAGCCCCACATATCGTCTACTCTCCTGGCGCGGAATGTCTGGGCCAGTAACTGTCCCTCCCATATGTGGGACGACCTATGATCGCCCTGTAACAACAGTAGCTCCATCCTGGCAGGTCCGGGATGCAAAGCCGGAACCTCCATGTCGTCTACTGTAAATTAAACAATATTAATTACATTATTTTACTTTAATATGTTAGTTTTATTATTTTACATATTAGTTTTATTATTTTATATGTTTGTTTGTAAATTAAATAATTAATTTTCATAATTATACAAGATTTAATTATTAAATATTCACATATGGGTTCCGGGCTCGATATTTGAGGCCCAGTAGCACCAAGGTATCGTGAATTCTTGTGTTCATGATGAAATTTTTTTTTCGATTTATCACTCAACAGGTCTGTTATTTTAAATGTTAGTTTATTATTTATATGTTAGTTTTATTATTTTATATGTTAGTTTTATTATTATATATTTTTGTTTATGACTCACTTATTTTTTACTATAATAAAATTAAATAATTAATTTTCATAATTATACAAGATTTAATTATTAAATATTCACATATGGGTTCCGGGCTCGATATTTGAGGCCCAGTAGCACCAAGGTATCTTGACTTCTTGTGTTCATGATGAGAAAATATTTTCGATTTATCACTCAACATGTCTGTTATTTTAAATGTTAGTTTATTATTTATATGTTAGTTTTATTAATTTATATGTTAGTTTTATTATTTTACATGTTAGTTTTACTATTTTATATGTTTGTTTATGGCTCACTTATTTTTGGCTATAATAAAATTAAATATTTAATTTTCATAATTATACAAGATTTAATTATTAAATATTCACATATGGGTTCCGGGCTCGATATTTGAGGCCCAGTAGCACCAAGGTATCCTCAATTCTTGTGTTCATGATGAGATAATTTTCTCGATTTATCACTGAACAGGTCTGTTATTTTAAATGTTAGTTTATTATTTATATGTTAGTTTAATATTGTATATGTTAGTTTTATTAATTTATATGTTAGTTTTATTATTTTACATGTTACTTTTATTATTTTATATGTTTGTTTGTAAATTAAATAATTAATTTTTATAATGATACAAGATTTAATTATTAAATTATCACATATGGGTTCCGGGCTCGATATTTGAGGCCAGTAACACCAAGGTATCCTGGAAATATTGTTGTTTTCTCATACTTAGTCCGAAAAATATTATTGTTTTCTCATGTTATTTCCTTACGATCGTTGACTAGAATTGGACGGAGTTTGTGTTTGAACTATCAGCTTTTTTGACGTATTTTTGGATATAAGAGATACTTAAATGATTAATTTCAATAATTACAAGGACACTATGTCAAAGGGCACTACATTTTACTACGCTAAAAGGACACTACATTACAAATACAAGCACTATATTAGGCCACAAGATACCACTAGAGGGAACTAAAGTAACAATTTATCTATTTTACTAGTCTTTAAGCAAATAAATAATCTAAACCGGATAAAAATAACAAATAAATTTAATCATAAAATATTCACGAAAATACATATACTACAGTAAAAAGTAACTAATTAACATTTTTTTTAATGACTAATAATAATTTCTCTATTTTACTATTTTTTTAGCACAACAAATAAGTTAAATCACAAAACAATCACAAAACAACATAGAACACATTAAAAACAACTAATATGCATTTTTTATACGAGTTCTAACAAAAACTAAGTCGGAATACCTCGATTTAAAGTTTTTGAAAAGTTAAAAATTTGGTGATTTGGAGCCGAAACGAGCAACCCACTACGAGATAACGCCTTAGCTAGGATGTGGGACCGAGAATCTTTACTTTTTTATGGGACGGGTGGGCTCCACTCGAGCTTTTTTCGTTGACAATGGGGGGGGGGGAGGTTCTGGTTTGGTGGGGAAAGAAAGGGGCCAGTTTTTTATATGGGTATAACGCTGTTTATTAAGGCGCTATACTATAGCGCGGTAATAAAAGGCGCTATACCTCCCGTCTTTTCAAATTCACGCATAACGCCCTTTAAAAGGGCGTTATACATATTTTGGTTATCATCTTTTTTTTTCCCATACATTTCGATCGTTTGAGTCTAAAAGAACCACATTTTGATTCCGGACTCCCGAAAACTTATGTATAAAAAAAAGCTACCGAATGATTCGAAAAAAGAGAACTCTTCCACGTCGGATTTAGATTTTAAATTTGATTTGTTCGACTTCTAGAATTTTTAATACAAAAACTTATTTACTTTTGAAATATGTGTTCATAATATAGTGTTTGTACAATTTTGGTGTTTTGCACATATCTGTGTTATGTACGATGGAGCTAAGATTTGGGTGATGATTGTGGGAGAAGACTTGGAATATTTTTCGGTGGCGTCGAGGTTGTATTAGGGCTCAGCTCTTGGCCCATTTTTATTTGCCCTAGCGATGAATGTGTTAATGCGATAAATCCAAGGGGAGGTGTCATGGCATATATTATTTACAGATGATATAGTGCCGATTGACAAGACGCGTTGCGAGGTTAACACTAGGCTGTAGGTTTGGAGACAAATCCTGAAGTCTAAAGGTTTCAAGTTGAGTAGGACAAAAATATAATATTTGGAGTGCAAGTTCAGTGATGGGATGCACGAAGCAGAAGTGAACGTGAAGCTTGATATACAAGTCATCCCCAAGAGAGATAGTTTCAAATATTTTGGGTCAGTAATCCAAGGCAATAAGGAGATTGACGAGGATGTTATACATCGTATTGAAGCGGGGTATATAAAATGGAGGCTCGCATTTGATGTTTTGTGTGATAAGAATGTGCCACCAAGACTTAAGGGCAAGTTCTATAGAGTGGTGGTTAGACCGACTATGTTGTATAGGGCTGAGTGTTGGCCAGTTTATGTCGTGAAGATGAAAGTAGTAGAAATGAGGATATTGAGATGGATGTGTTAACATGTCAGGAAAGATAAGATTAGGAATGAAATTATTAAGGACAAGGTGGGAGTAGCCCATGTGGAGGATAAATTGCAGGAATCGAGGCTAAGATGATTTGGACATATGAAGAGGAAAGATATAGATGCCCCGGTTAAGAGGTATGAGAAATTGACCATGACGAATTTAAGAAAGGGTAGAGGTGGGCCTAAGAAGTACTGGAGAGAGGCACCATGCCAGATCTAAGAAAGGGTATAGGTAGGCCAAAGAAGTACATGAGACAGGCGATTAGGCATGACATGACATTGCTGTAGCTTACCGACGACTTAATCCTCGATGTGAAGGTATGGATGTCGAGAATTAGGGTTGAAGGTTGACAGGTAGTGGAGAGTTTTTCCTAGTCCTACCAGTAGTATTAGTACTATTCTTGTATTTTCTTATTCTTAGATCTTTTTATTACACGTTATGTCGTTCGCTTCCGTTATTCTATTACCTTATTGTTATTGTTTGTTGTTTCATTTTCACTATTCCTTGAGCTGAGGGTGTATTGAAAACAACCTCTCTACCTTCACAAGGCAGGGATAAGGTTTGCATACATATTACCCTTAACAGATCCCGCTTATAAAATTATACTGAGTTTATTTTTATTGTTGCACATATCTATGTTCTGTGTTCAAAATATTAGGTTCGATTACAACCGTAGGTAATAATTTAGCTTCACGCCGAATAAGCCCACTATGAAGGGAGTAAATTGCTTATTATCAAAATATTCTTCATCCATACAGCTCAAATTAGAAGTATCATGTTAAGGTTGAAAGATCCCAACATATTCTACTAACTCCCTCGACGGTCACTAAAAATTATTTTTTATTTTCGCACCTATTAATTGAAATTCGTTCTGAGCAGGCGTTCGATAAAGCGCTCCTTACCAAAATATTCTTCATTATTAGAGTTTGAACCTAAAACTCTAATCAATATAGGGAAAAGGGCCAACAATGCCCCCAATATATTGAAAATGGTTCAAAAATACCCTACGTTAACTTTGTGATCCGCAAATACCCTTAACGTTTGTTTTTGGGCTCAAACTTACCTATATATCTAACAGAACTAACCTGGTTAATTTTTTGACTTTAACTTCGCCATGTGGCATTTTCTTAACCCGCCATGTATATTATTTGTATTAAATAAACCCACATGTATCTTTTAAAATACCCAACGACCCTGACCCTCTCCTATATATTTGGACGGTCGGCTAAAAATAATTACATTCGCTAGTTCAATATATAAAAAATATACATTGATTATATATAGAAATATGTATATTATACATTAATATTTTAATATATATTTTTAGGAGAAATTATACAGTGTAATTTTTCCTATTAATTATGATCTATAACTCGAATTTATTAAACAAATTTGACAAAGGAACGACAGTTTTTGCTAATATTTTAGCTCTATCGTTATATATTAAAACACTATTAGTTTCCATTGAAAAGATCATGTGAAGTCCATTAATGTACTAAGTAGTTGGATATGTATATAATTAAAAGTTTTAAATAATTTTCTTTCCATTTGTTTCTTTGCTCCTCTTTTAGAATCATATAAATAGAACATTATCATTTTTATGTTTGCAAATTTAAATTTATATTTGTTAAACTTGTTAAGATCTGCAAAATTTGAAGGAAAAACTACACCGTATAATTTTTCCTAAAAATAATGTAATGTAAAATATATATTAAAATATTAATATATAATATACATATTTTTATATATAATCAATGTATATTTTTTATATATTTAACTAGCGAATGTAATTATTTTTAGCCGACCGTCCAAATATATAGGGAGCAGGTCAGGGTTGTTGGGTATTTTAAAAGATACAGGTGAGTTTATTTAATACAAATAATATACTAAGCGGGTTAAGAAAATATCACATGGCGAAGTTAAAGTCAAAAAAATGACTAGGTTAGTTCTGTTAGATATAGGGATAAGTTTGAGCCAAAAAATAAATGTTAGGGGTATTTGTGGATCAAAAGGTTAATGGGGTATTTTTGAGCCATTTTCAGTACATTAGGGGTATTGTTGGCCCTTCTGTTAGATATAGAAGTAAGTTTGAGCCAAAAAATAAACGTTAGGGGCATTTGCGGACCAAAAGGTTAACGGATGATATTTTTGAACCATTTTCAATACGTTAGGAGTATTGTTGGCCCTTTTACGATTAATATATTGAGATTCTAATCATCACACCACATCTCTCTGCGATTAAAAAAAAATTCTTTTAGTACTTTCTAAGTAACAACTAACAAACAACTTCCCACATTTTTTGTCATACCAAAAAAATGCACTAAATGGAAATGATAACCTCCAATATAAGGTGGGAGAAAAATCACTGTCCAAAATCAAAATAAAATTTCAAACTTATCTTTTATCACCTAAAAGGCACATACTACCCACGAAGTCTTTCCTTTTGGGGAAGCTATTCCTAACCACTTATTAATGGATGAACAAAGGGGAAAAAAACAAAAAATAAAAAACAGATAATAAAAAATATGAAACTGAAACAATATCAAAAAAAAGAGAGGAGGATTTTGACTTTGTTTTGGGATCTTAAAAGCTAACATCTCAAACTCTGTATTGTCAAAATGTATTAATTGCACATGTTATAGGGTAATACTTTACCCGACAATAAAATTAATATGGCGACTGGTGCCTTTTCATTTATTTAATTTTTTCCTCTTTCTCTATTATTTAATATTGTTTGCCAAAGTGTTGCATTTCCAAGTAACCAACTCTCTATAGGTTAGAATTGTTCCTTCTTTGGAAGAAAAAAAAAGGAGTCAAATATGGCCAATTTATATGTTTTAATTAAAGCTTAATAGGCGTTTGATTAATGTGTTTAACAATGAGAAGAATTATCTAGGATTCAAAAACAGGAAAGAATTGAAAAAAAGAAAAGAAAGAAGAAGAACAGTTACTGTTGCCTTCAAAAAATGGAAGGAATAATTAGAAATTCAAATAATTTGATCAGGATGAGCAAACTGTAAAGTAAAATTGCATTAACTAATGTAGATTTAAGGAAATGTGTTAAAGTCCTAAAAAATGGAAAATATATATTCTCTATTTATTACACTAAAATTTTCCAGTTAAAATAGAAAAGTAATAAGTGAATGTTGCCTTAACAAGCAAAATTTCAAATTAGCTTTGCTCCTCCAACTACAGTTATGTTTCAACTTTCAACCTTGGGAATAAAAGGGAAAAAGTTGTACTAAATAAGGGGTCGTTTGGTATGAGGTATAAGAATGTATAGTGCTAGTATAAAAATTTAATACCACCTTAATACTTTGTTTGGTTAGCAAACCTGATATAAGTTATTCCGAGATTAAAATTAGTACCGAGATAACTTATACCTTGTAGATGGTGGGTAATTAGTGCCGAAATAACTTATACATTCTTCTTATAAATTATGCAATTGTCATTTTTAATACAACATACCAAAAAGTTGATAAAAAATAATACCAGCATAACTAATCACAACACAACTTATCCCGGCATAAGCCGTATTCAAACCAAACGACCCCTAAGTGATGGTAGGTTATAATCTTGTGTTTTAGTCACTTATTGCACTCTAATTTACTGCACTTTAATTGAGTTAGAGCTTTAATCGCTAGTGTTTTGCACTAATTATGTGTTTCATGCCTTGTAGGAGTGATTTCGATCTATGTAGATGTTGTGGAATGAATTCATGCTATTTTTGAGCTTTTAAGTCTGAGTAAAAGCCCAAAGATTAAGTTGGGATCGTATTCGGGGATCAATGGATGATAGTGCACTTTAAGAACACAACGAAGAATCGAGCAGGCATACTGCGCATTGTCCAGTAAAATGCACATAACTTTTAGCTCAGAAATCCGTTTAGGCTCCACAATATATCGTTGGAAAGGTATTTAAAAGATCTACAATTTTCATGTTTTACACTTTCCCAAATTCCCAATTGATACAACCCAGGTATGCGATCGCATACTGGGCGTGCACTTGGGATAGAACGGTGTGCAAAATGCGCGACCAAGTGCGCAATCAAGTCTCCAGGTGCGCGAACGCGTATGTCCTATCCGGGAAGAGTCCTATTTCTCTAAGAAGAGGATAATTTCATCCGTTTTTGTTTTGGGGGCGGATTGAATACCCCAAAATACCATTTTAGAAGCACTTTTGACACACCTTAGACCTGGGGAAGCTAAGGAGAAGAGGGAGAAGCAAGAGCACACGGATTTCATCATTCCTTCCTCACTCAAATCTAGGTTTGGATTATATTTATGTTTTCATCTACTTTTATTTCATTTGTGAAAAACTTCTCCATGTCTATGGAGTAGAACCTTTTGGGTTTTGATGGATTTGGTGTATTGATGGTTGTTTGTGGATTATAAATCTATTTTTATGTATTTAATCATTTTTGGAGGATTTAATTATTGCATCTACGTTGACTTATTTTTGTAATCGAAAGAGGCATAACTTGTGATATATTTGCACTATATTATTGGCTGAGTTCATAGATTCTTTGAAGTAATCGAAAGAGGCTAGTTGAATCCTTGATTAAACCTAGTTAGGAGAATAATCCGAAGATGTTCTCCTAAAGACCAATCCATTACGAATTCTTGCATATCTTCACTGAGCTTAAATTGGTTCATATTGTGAGGTTGAGACTTAATCGAAAGAGGAGTTTTTACTAAATAATTGTACTGATAATTAAGTGAATTCGAGAGACTCACTTGAACAATAGAAGTGAATTATCTAGAGTTAGATCCCGAACAATTATTTTTCACCTATCCTATCAACCCATATTTTCTCCCATTGATAACTTTTTTGCTTACTTTTGTTGCGATTATCATTAGTCAATAGCTGTAGATTTTAGATTCTTAGTCATATAAATCTCCATTGTTGATCCTTCTGGATAGCAATCTAGCTACAAACTACGATAATACTGTTTAAATTCAATCCATGTGCATACGATAATTATACTATACTATCTTCGACTAGCAAGCACAATTTAAGTGTGTGTTTTACGCTCGTCAATTTTTGGCGCCGTTGCCGGGGTTTGGCAATCAATGGTGTTTGAAGTAGTTTGTAGTGCTAATTCTTGAATTAGTTTTTAATTTTTTTTATTTTTATTTTTAGTTTTGTTATATTAACTTCTCTTCAAGATTTCTTTTGTTGAAGAAATCTAAGAGCATATTCTTGTTATTGAACTCTAAATGATGTGAAGATGGAGTACAACCAGTCTAAGAAAACAGTTAAAGAGTTAGCAGCTGAATATTATCAATGGTGTGCTACGTGTTTTAAATGCGGTAGAAATCATCTATGGGTTGATTGTCAAGCAGGTAGGTATTCTTCCTATGGTTCATCTTTTGAACACTCTCACTTTGTCTCTAGTCCGTACAAGTATGAGGATTCATATGGGCACAATTCTGACTCTGGTTGAGATGAACACCCTTATTATGACTCGAATGAAAGCGAAGTGAGACAACCACCTAAAGCGGAGGATGTTAGTTTAAAAGAGCTTATGTATAAGTTCATAAATAAGGTGGAAGAGATATTTACACACGATGATGAAGCCACAAACAACCTAACAATGCAAGTGAATCAATTAGTGAATAGACTTAGCTAGTTGCATTATGATAGTGAATATATGAAAGAGATACCGTGTGAAAATGAGCTTACCCGAGATGATGAACATCTATAGAGAGAGTTTTTCACTTTGCAATAGGACTTTGTTTCAACTGAAATAATTGAAAATGAGGTTTTGGTTGACTATGAAGCAATACAAAAAGAGTTCAAATCTCCCATCCACCTATCCACAATTGCAACTTTTAGTAGAAGAGAATGAGGAACAAATGGGCTTGGACTTACCAGAGGAGTACTCAGATGACCCTTCTTCTTCATTTTCTTATTCTAACCTTGATCATGTGGATTTTATTTTTGGGGATTTACAGGAATATGCATGGATTGATCTTGTGAATGAATGCAGAAACAAGTTGAGGATAATCCTACAAGAATAATCCACCGCTCAAAATGAGGCCAAGAAAGAAAGAAAAGAGCGGGTATTTAAAAAATCCCTAAAAGA
This sequence comes from Nicotiana tabacum, assembly GCF_000715075.1. NCBI lineage: Eukaryota > Viridiplantae > Streptophyta > Magnoliopsida > Solanales > Solanaceae > Nicotiana > Nicotiana tabacum. The sequence continues at coordinate 10,490,285 of NC_134097.1, read as the reverse complement.
CTTTGGCCTGATAAGCTCCATAAAGAATCATAAAAAGTGAAAACGAAAAATTAATTCAGAATTAGGGGTGGAGTTCACAAGTTCTCAAAAACTGAAAAAGTCCAGGGGAGTTTTCTTTACCTCTTGCTTTTTATTTGTGTGTCATGGGGACATGCCACAATTTAAAGTGTGGGGTGGGGATGTTAATATGTAAATAATTATTTGTTTTTGTTTCTTGTGTGTTTTCGTTTCTTTTGATTGAAATTTTTAAAGTCGAAAAATATATATTTTATTTAGGTAGTATAATAATTTCCCGTTGGTTTTTCTTTGTGCCGCGATTCTTTTTCAAGGGTTTTGTTTGAACTGGGTATAGTTAGTTTTATTTTTTTAGGAGTAGGAGATCTTGTGCTGTGATTTTAAATGAAAGCAATATCTTTTGACTTTATTATGCCTTGAGAATAGTAAGTACTTTAGTTGTGACGCTTATGCTCAGTTTTTGACTCTTGTATAAGCACCTTAAATTGTATGATCTTAACTTTGCTTAACTACGTTGAGTAGAGTGTCTTGATGAGTCCGATCCTGAGTGAGTTATGTGTCGTGTGTGTGTGTGAGAGAGGTTTGTGTATTTTGTGTATTTTGTGCATTACAATTTATGTCTAGAACTTGCCCCGTGTGTTTGCAAAGCGAAGTAGTAGATTTGTTCGGTCTTGGAAGTGATGTAGGCGTTTCATTGTTGAGCCAACTATATATTTTACCCACCAAATTGTTATGTATCGTAGTTAACTCCGTTGAGCAAGTAATCCTGTTTCTTTGGTAACCACATTACAAGCCTTACCCTTTTATTTGAATTGGCCATCTATTTGAATCATTTACCTCTCGTGAGCACTTGAAATTTGTATGAACTTTATAAAAGTTAAAGTGTGGGGTGGTTGGTTTGGCTTTTAAGTGGAACTATTGAAATAAGGAAAAATGTGTATTGTTGTAAAAAAGTATGAGCCACTTGAATCGAAAAAGAAAATGAAGAAAAAAAAATTAGTTTATATTCATTGATAGTGGTAACTCTTGATGTATTTGTGCTTAAAGAAGTTGAGAGTCGACATATACGGATGTGAAGGTAGAGTTATGGTTTGACATAAGTGTGAGATTTAAAGGTTAAGTATATGTATTAAAAATGCTTAGAGAGGTGTAGTTACTCTTATATCTAAATGTATCTTACCCGTCCCGCAGCCTACATTACAACCAATTAAAGTCCTACTTGATCCTTGACTGAATGTGCTCGATTAGTTGAGTAATACACTATGGGCAAGACTATGGTTCATCTTTTGTGGCATATGAATATTTTCCGAGAGTGAGTGAATTCTTTCTATCTTGAGTTCCTAGTTGTTCTTGATAATGTCTATTGTGCGTGGAATTACTGTCGATTGTTGTGTGATGGCACTTGATTCATGAAGGAAAGGTAATGTCGTGGGCCTCTATGTTAGAGTAAGTGAGTAAGTTATGAATAATGCATGGTACTTGTGAGTCAATTCTTAAGGTGAAAATGTTATACTATTGTGCTTAGTCTATTTTAAATATTCTTGATGTAATGAGTTAGGAGAGTTGTTTAAAAATATCGTGTCTATATAAAGTGTGGTTTAATTGCTCGAGAAAAAGTAATGGTTTACCTGTGGGGTATTGATGGTAGGCTATAAATCTTGAGTTTTAGTCGCTTATTGCACTTTAATTGAGTTGGAGCTTTAATCGCTAATATTTTGCACTAATTGTGTATTTTATGCCTTGTAGGAGTGATTCCGATCTATATAGATGATGTGGAATGAATTCATGCTATTTTGGAGCTTTGAAGTCTGAGTAAAAGTCCAAGGATCAAGTTGGGATCGTGTTCGGGGATCAACAGATGATAGTGCACTTTAAGAACGCAATGAAGAATTGAGCAGGCATATTGCGCATTGTCCAGTAAAATGCACATAACTTTTAGCTCAGAAATCCGTTTACGCTCCACAATATATAGTTGGAAAGATATTTAAAAGAGCTACAATTTTAATGTTTTACACTTTCCCAAATTCCCAACCGATACAACCTATGTGCGCGACCAAGTGAGCGATCGCACGCTGGATGTGCACTTGGGGTAGAACGGTGTGCAAAATGCGCAGGTGCGCGACCGCGCATGTCCTATACGGGAAGAGTTATATTTCGCTAAGAAAAAGGGTAGTTTCATCCGTTTTTATTTTTGGGGCTGATTAAAGACCCCAAAACACCATTTTAGAAGCACTTTTGACATACCTTAGACCTAGAGAAGCTAAGGAGAAGAGGGAGAAGCAAGAGCACAAGGATTTCATCCTTCCTTCCTCACTCAAATCCAGGTTTGGATTGTATTTATGTTTTTCTCTACTTTTATTTCATTTGTGAAGAGCTTTTCCATGTCTATAGAGTAGAACCTTTTGAGTTTTGATGGATTTGGTGTATTGATGGTTGTTGTGGATTATAACTCTATTTTTATGTATTTGAATCGTTTTTGGAGGATTTAATTATTGCATCTATGTTTACTTATTCTTGTAAGTGAAAAGGGTATAACTTGTGATATATTTACACTATATTGTTGGTTGAGTTCATAATTAGGAGGATAATCGAAAAAGATTCTCCTAAAGACCAATCCATTACGAATTCTTGCATACCATCACCGAGCTTAAATTGGTTTATATTGTGAGGTTGAGACTTAATGGGCGTTTCGACATAAGAATTGTAAAATTTCAAAATAGGGAAAAAAATTTTTCAAGTGAAAATGGTATTTGAAATTTAGAGTTGTGTTTGGACATGAATATAATTTTGGGTTGTTTTTGAAATTTTGTGAGTGATTTGAGTGAAAATTTTGAAAAATAACTTTTTGGAGTTTTTCAAATTTTCGAAAATTTCCAAAATTCATCGAAAATTTTCAAAATTCATTTTCAAATGAAAATTGGAAATTTTATGAACAAACACTGATTTCGAAAAAAGTAAAATTTTTTTGGAAAAAAAGAAAAAATTTCTTATGTCCAAACGAGCTCTTAATCAGGAGAGGAGTTTCTACTAAACAATTGTACTGATAATTAAGTGAATTCGAGAGACTCACTTGAAATTAGAAGTGAATTATCTATAGTTAGATCCCGACTAATTATTTTGCACCTATCCTATCAACCCATATTTTTTCCCATTGATAACTTCCTTACTTACTTTTGTTGCGATTGTCATTAGTCAATAGCTGTAGATTTTAGATTCTTAGTCATATAAATCTCCATTGTTGTTCCTCCTGATAACAATCTAGCTACAAACTACGATAATACTGTTTAAATCCAATCCATGTGGATACGATAATTATATTATACTATCTTTGACTAGCGAGCATAATTTGCGTGTGTGTTTTGCGCTCGTCAATAAGCAATTCACTAATGACTCTAAAATTTCTAAATTTGTACACACAATTCTCCTAAAACATGGCAACATATTGATTGACCCAATAATAGATTTATATCCCTGTCAAACTCTGTGATTATTTTCTTATTTATATAAACTCTTTATAAGATTTTGGTCAAATTAGGGAGAGAACATGTAATTAAAGACTGATGCAAGCCGTTAATTTGATATTACTCAATTACATTTGTACTTGGATATTTTAATATTATTATTAATTATTTTGATATAGACGGGCTAACTAGTAATTTCATAAAATGGGTTATTTTCAAGAAAGTTGAAAATGGAGCCTTAAATCACTCAAACCCTGTCATATTGAAACCCTAAAGAAAGCAATGGTAGGCTTTAAATGATTTCTATAAATGAAAAAATACCTAAGAATATCATTAGCATTTATGCCCTGAATAATTAACCAAGATTCTTCATTAATTTTCCATTCTTCTTGTCCATTATGTCCTTAAAATTGTTATTTTCAACCCTATAAGTTTAACCCTTTTGCAAAATATTCACCTTACCATAATCTAAGCAATAGAAGAAAACAATATTAATACCCATTTTCTGAATGAAAATCTTAACATTTTAAAAAATAATTTTTTTGGGCAAAGAACACTTTTAGTCCGTGGAGGAAACTATTTACATCTGGTAGCCGCAAAAGTGTATAAAATTTATATATTTTTATATATAACATACATAGTATATATATACACACACAAAAATATATATTTTCAGTTATTATTTTGAGAACGATTATACAATATTATTTTTTTTGGGGTCTGATGTTCAATTATGGCCTAAAGAAGAGGAAATTTTTCTTAAGTAAATTAAAGGGGTCCATCAGCAGAGAAATGACAATCCAGAATAATTAAGAAGTCATTACAACCTAAAATGATTTGTAATCTTTGATAGGTTGACAATCTTTATCTAAAAGGTAAATCTAATCAAGATTCAAGAAAACCTAGTCATAATATAATTATTAGTCTTGGATTAATTCTTGAACACCTAATGTCGAAATGAACGGCCAAGATTTCTTGAAGTGTGAGTGTGTACATAAAGAAGTGTCACATGATATTATTTCTTAAAAGTCTATAAAGCTCACTTCCAAAAAATGCATGCTTCTGGGGGAGAATAAAGTTACAAAAAAGGTTCCCATAAGAAGACAATAAACAAACCTCTATTGCTAATATAAAAAATATTTATATAATTAAATTATTTTCAGATAATTGTACCTAAAATTTCTTGAAAAGAATTAACTAGTAAACAGACAAAGATTAAATAACATGTTAAAAGTTATTAATAGTGTAAAAATAAAATTTTATACTGTCAATGTATATAATTTAAATTATATATAATTTAAATTCATCTATACATACGAAGTTTTTTGAGAAATAGTTTAAATTTTATGCATTAACATAGCATAAGGAGTTTTAGTTGGAGTATATAGTGATTTGGCATTGTAAAAATACTATGCACTTCCAACTTTACTTTTATATCTACCTGGATCGTTTGGTTAGTTAATTATTTGTTATTTTAGGATTAATTGTAGATTTTTCTGATTATTTGCATTTTTTGTCACTTTCTCGTAGAGATAAAAATAATAGTATAATTTCGAGATAACTAATTTCAAAATTAATTATATTATAATTTTATTTCAATTAAATATGAGATAAACTTATCTTAAATTTAATTTTGAGATTAATTATTTCTAATATATCCTAACAAACGAGCCTATATAGTATAACATACCCCAAAAAGGACTATTTTATTACCCACCAATGGTTTTGTGAGAAAGAAAAGAGGTTGTGGAGTATGGGGGTGGGTACATAGGGAGAAAAGTAAAGGACAAACACAAAAAGAAGAAGAAAAAGTATAGTGGAGGAGAGATAGAGAGGTGATCACTAGAAAATTTCTATGATTTGTTGTATTGTTGGGTTGAAACCAATCACTCTGTTCTGGCCATTACCCCATCATTGTCCACACGTACAGCTTTTTTACTTACTTACTACTACTACTACCATTTCAAAAGTCTCAATCTCGTCTCTCTTGTCTAATTGATATCTTCTTCACTTTCTTGGATTTATTTAGGCAATTGGGATTTCTGGGGTTTTGATAAAAATTCAAAAAAATCACTTTTTTTTAATTGTTCTAGTAGTAAAGTTTTGAACTTTTCTTGCTTCTTCAACTTCTTGGATTGATTCAGGCAATTGGTTTTTCTGGGGGTTTTGATAAAAATTCAAGAAAGTCACTTTTTTTTATTGTTCTAGTAGTAAAGTTTTGAACTTTTTTTGCTTCTTCAACTTCTTGGATTTATTTAGCCAATTGGGATTTGTTGGGTTTTAATAAAAACTCAAGAAAGTAACTTTTTTGGTTGGAGATTGTGCTAAAGTTTTGATCTTTTTGGTCTTGGAATCTTGTTTTGTTGTCCAATCTTGTTGTTTTGTGGTTCAAGAAAATGACTGTGGAAGAAATTAGAGGAAATAATAAGGGTGTTGAAAGGGAAAATTATCAAAATTATGATAATTTTCCAATTGGTATGAGGGTTCTTGCTGTTGATGATGACCCTATTTGTTTGAAGCTTTTGGATGGTTTGCTCAGGAAATGCCAGTATCATGGTATATGTTTCTTCTGCTGCTGAGTTTTTTTGGTTAATTGTTCTAGTTGGAAATTTTTTTAACTAGGAGTGAAGTTGGTTTTCTGTACAACAATAACAATCCCATTATAATCCCATAAATGGGTAAGGTTAGTATGTACGCATACCTTAACCTAACTTGAAGGTCTGTTTCGGATAGACACTCGTAAACAGAACTCTTTTTTCTTGTTTCTAACTTTTAAAAGGAGCATTGAAGTGTATACTCTATAAAGAAAGGATTTTTGCTCTGGTTAAAGTGGTTTTCAAATTGTCATGTGCAGTTTCATGACTTCAATTTGCTGTTCTTTTCCATGCATGGTTCATGTTTCTAGTTGATTTGACAATGGACTTTCAACAATCAAAGTTAGGAAAAAAGGGTCATAAAATAAAGAGTAAAAATGATAGAACAATAAGGGAAGATGGAGTTCTTTTGATTTACTTTTTTGCTTTTTGTTATGTATTTTGTACATAATCCAACTCTAAAATCTCTATTTTGTACTTTCTAATTCTGTTTTCACGTGAAATTTGGTTGCTTAAGATCATATGAAACTGCCTTGTAGTTCAACTGAGCGGCAGATTTAGTTAAATCTTGCCCTGAAAATAAATTTTGTTGGAAGATTTTGAATCATTTTCTGTCTAGTTTTTAACCTTGGATTTTCATGATTTATTTTGAGATTCCTTAAGATTTATTAATAAATTGCATTATTATTCTGAAGATGATCTTTTGTCTTTGGACAGTAACTACCACAAGTCAGGCAAGAATGGCATTGAAAATGTTGAGGGAGAACAGAGATAGATTTGATTTGGTAATCAGTGATGTTCACATGCCTGATATGGATGGCTTTAAACTTCTTGAACTTGTTGGTCTTGAGATGGATCTTCCCGTCATAAGTAAGTAGAATACCTTCATTTATCTTAGTTATAGATCTATCCCTTTCGTCTCATTTTCAACGTTTTACTAGTACTAGCATCGAATATCTTATTGCATTCTGTTTCAATTGTAGTACAGGAATTTTAGGGGTAATGTTTGGATTTTTGAACTTTTTTTTTGGTCCAGTGTTGTCCGCAAACAGCGATACAAAACTTGTAATGAAGGGAATTAGTCATGGTGCTTGTGACTATTTGGTGAAACCTGTGCGGCTCGAGGAGCTGAGGAATATATGGCAACATGTAATCCGAAGAAAGAAGGTTGAACCTAAGAGCCGGAGCAAGTCTAACGATCATGACAAATCTTATCGGGAAAGTGGAGAAGGTGGTCGAGGGCAATCACCGACAGGTAATGCAGATCCAAACGGAAAACTTAACAGGAAAAGGAAAGATGAAGAAGATGAGACTGATGAAAATGGAACTGACAGTGAAGATACGGCAAATCAGAAGAAAGCTCGTGTCGTTTGGTCCATAGAGCTTCACAGGAAGTTTGTTGCAGCTGTTAATCAGTTGGGTATCGAAAGTGAGTTTTTTAGCATTAGTAAGTTTTCTCTAATCTATGTTTGCTATGAATGTTCCAATATTAACTGACTATTTCTCTGTCCTGTTTCTGATGCAGAAGCTGTCCCAAAGAGGATTCTTGACCTAATGAATGTTGACGGGCTTACAAGGGAAAATGTGGCAAGCCATCTCCAGGCACTAGTCTTACTCCTTGTTCTTTGCTATTACCTTTGTTACGATACAGTTTTAGAGTTCTTAATCAGTTTTTCCTTTCTGTGCTACAGAAGTATAGGCTTTACTTGAAAAGGATAAGTACAGTAGCAACCCAGCAAGCCAACATGGCTGCCGCATTAGGGGGCAAGGATTATTTGCGAATGGGTTCACTGGACAGACTTGGAGATTTTCGAACATTAGCTGGATCAGGACGGTATGCTCATCCTACCTTGTCGTCCTACACTTCAGGGGGCATGCTTGGAAGACTAAATAGTGCTGCTGGTCTAAGCGTTCGCAATCTGGCCGCAACTCAGCTACTCCAACCTAGTCATGGTCAAAATTTGAGTAATTCCGTCAATGCTTTCGCAAAACTGAATCCAAATATTCTACCTGCTAGCCAGAATGCTAGTTTATTTCACGGAATTCCTGCATCGTTGGAGCTTGATCAATTGCAACAGAGTAAGTCCTCGGCACATATTCCTTTAGACGAGTCAAGATTGCTTACCGCTGATGTTCTTGGTTACTCAAATAACTCGTTATCCAATGCTCCGAATAATCCTATGCTACTACAAGGGAACTCTATCAACATGACTCCATTTAGCTCGGACTCCTTCAATACCGGTGTTAACGGTGCTTCCAACTTTCTGGACCAAGGTAGCTGTAACGAGAACTGGCAAAATTCGGTTCAGTTATCGAAGTTTCAGTCGAGTTCGTTTCCACTGACAGAAGCCTTCCTTAACAGCCATTTGCCTCAAAGTAGTGTTAGAGATGATAATTCTTCAGCTGCGCCGCCTCATTTGCAGAACAGCTCTCTTGATTTTGCTTCCACCACCACAGTTTCGCCTTCTTTTGAAGATTCAAGGGGAAAAATCCAATTTCGTGATTGTACGGCTGGCGCTGTTCAGAGTATGAATCAAACGCCATCTCAAACATGGGCTGACAATAAACAACGTTATTCCAACAACTCAAATAATACTTTCGGCAACTTAAGCTCCCAGGTTCCCAACAATGGCGGTAGCATGGCTTCTTTAAGCCATTGTATGAAACAAAGCAACGAGAACTTCAGCAGAAGGATGGACGTGTCACTGATTGGTAGATCAAATGGAGGTTCGTCGGCACTCATACAGCATGCTGAGAATGAAAAGTTAACCCCCGACTCAAGGACAAGGTCAAATGAAGACTACCTCTTGGAGCCAACAAAGCAACAAGTTGGTTTTAGTCCACAGGGCTATGACTCCCTAGATGATCTAATGAGTGCAATGAAACGGGTATGATTACCTTTTATTGACATGCCTCTCTTAACTTTGAAACTCACATATTTCAACTTTTCTCAGCATAAATGAAGATACTGGATTCTTAAAAGGTCTAATTACATTGTTGGGCAGCCCTAAAAAAATAATAGCCGAAAAATGTATATGTTTTGTGTATTAAGTATAAATATACATAATATACATAAATATACATATAATTTACGTAGTCTGATATGTTTTGTATATTTGCGCTAGCGGATAATTAATTTCGGCCGATGGGCCAAAAATGAAAAAACCCCTTCTTAAAACTGAAAGGTAAATCTAGGTGTCATAAAAACAATAGTTCAATGTAAGATAATTGATTTGATCAAGAGATGAATCTAATTACTTGACCTGCATCTTCGGAGACTTATAAATAGTAGTGATATGCAAATCAGTAAAATGTTCCTTACTTAAATGTATAGCTGGATTACTATATATCAACACATGTTCATCTGAAATTGGAAACGATTGAAAATAGATCTGATAGATTTTTGCATCCAACTCATGAAAGAAATCTGCAGAGGGTGTGATTACCATATTTTTGCTTCCCCAACTGTACCGACCAATACCACAAAAGCGGGGCTGAATTAAACGGCTCGGTGCGCTATCTCCTCCCATAGCTTCTTGGGATTGAACACTTTTTTCCCCTGGGGTTCATCTGGCGTTACATCTAATGTCAATCAGGTGCATACTTATATCGACCTGTACACCTGTGTGAAACTATAGTGAATGTCCTTTTATATTGTGTTCTACTTCTGAGTTCATTGTTCATTTCATCTCATTTTTAGTTGCATAACTCTATATTTCAAACAGTAGACTTTTCAACTGTTTTCGCTCGTGCTTAGTGCCCCCCCGAAATTCTTGGATTTCCTGCAATATGAGATTGAATGGCATAATTCTTATTTGTATACCATCAAATCCCAGTTTCCAAGATACCGCATCAGCCCAATCACCACTGATCCTTGGTTATCAGGGTCTCCTAGACATCAGAATTCAAAAGGCTCCTTTTTTTTTGTTTTTGTCAGCGGATTTCGCTCGTCAAGTTCTTTTTTGATCTGCCACTATTAAACAACTGCAACAACAACTGGGTCCCAGTCCTAAACAAGTTGGGGTCGTCGATATGGATCCTCATTTCTTTCTTTAGACTCAACTTATATCAACATCAATACCAAAATAAAATAAAAGTTGAAGTTAAAGAATAAGATAAATAATAATAATAATAATAATATTAATAATTATAATAATAATAATAATAATAATGATATTAAAATTTCTTTACAAGTATAAGACCTATTCTCAACTAGTAAGTATCACCTATATGGATCATTTTCTTCCAACGTAATTTATCTTTAGCTAAATCTGTATTGATTCCAAGGATTTGTAGGTCTTTCGAGACAACTTCCTTCTACGTGATTTTAGGTCTATCTCGTCTCCTTTTAACACATTCCCCCACTATAGTTTCACACCTACGATTCTGCACTTTGTCCCCTTTGCTATAATGAGATTGGATTTAGGAAACCCTCAGTTAAATTCGTGCATGTGTCCTTAACTTTTTCCATTACATACATTACCAAGAAAAAGAAAGGGAAAATTTTGAAAGATACAAAAAAAATTCAAAATAATGGTAAGTGGTGGTGCATTATAAGGATTGGGCTTTTTAACACATTTGGCCAATCTGTCAAAACATAATTCCAGCCGCTAGCCAAATATAAAAAAAATATACATTGATTATGTATAAGATATGTATATTATATTTAACAAAAATATACATTTGTCGGCTATTATTTTAATTTTGTGGAGCGGCATTTTCCTAAAGGATGGTATTTGCTTATGTAATGCAGGATCAAGATGGAGGCATGTTAGAGGAAGAACAATATGGATTTGATAATTATCCTTTTGGATCTTGACTGTTTTGTAGCAGTCAGTTTCAGAAAGAAGAGGATCTAGGTTACAGTAGGAGTTGTGTCAATATGTAGTATTTCCCCCCCCCCCCCCCTCCCCAGTTCCGTTGAAGCCCCCCCCCCCCCACTTCCTGGAAAAATGATGTTATTGACAGTACCATTTCCTAATGCAAATTGATCACAGGTTATTCCTGAGCCAATAAATGGACGGGTCAATGATCCACCCAAAAGTTACTTGGGCTGAGGTGGGGTGGTCAAGATGGAATAAAATTTGGGTCATAGTCCAACTCGCTCAACTCTTATCAAGCTTTAATTAAGAAGAATTAATCCAAATAGTCGCTCATCCAACCGAACTGTAAATGGGTTGAGATGTGTTCGGTCAATATAGATTGAGTTCAATAAATGGACGGGTCAATAATTAACCCAACCTTGGGCGGGTCATTTGGGCTTGGGCAAAATTTTACAGTCCTAATATCATATTTCTTCAGGGTGTTGAGGAGGCAGTGGCGGAGCTAGCACTAGTGGTACGGGTTAAGCCGAATTCTGTCTTAAGAAATTTATTTCATATGTACAAATTGTTAATTTAGAATTCAGTAACTTAAAAGTGTTAGAAATTTGAACCTATAAATTTCAAATTTTGACTACGCCTCGGGAAGGGATAGGGGGTTCAGGGCATGTTGCAGATTTACTTGTATGACTGAAGTTTGGTGTTTTGATAAATCTACTACTCTAAATTAAAGCATTGAACGTCGTAGTGTTTTCAATCTCAAAAAAGTTGCTAATTCTCAAGGTATAAGTTTAGTTAAGATCTTATTAAATATTTAGGAAAATGATATTGTATAGCCGCTCTCAAAATAATAGCTGAAAATGTATATATATGTTATATACAAAAATTATTCAAATTTTATATACTTTTTCAACTACCAAATATAAATAGTTTCTGGCGCGGGCTAAAAATAAAAAAAGCCCCTTAATATTTGGAGGTGTGTGGATACGGAGTCTTATATTTGTGTACCACCTGTCCCAATTAATTAGTTGGGTTGGCGAAGTGAATTTGTTGTAAAATATTTGACGTTTAGAAAATGAAATATTATTTATTACTAGCTTTTCTCATATCTATATTTACCTTTATTGCTCTAATTAGTGGAATGTTAATTAGGCAGGGCGTTTAAAGGAGAGATAAAAGGTAGCTTAGACAAATATTAAGGCTAATCAAATATCTTAATTTCTTAAGAAGTGTATAAACTTCAGATAATATATGATACGAAGATAACAGAAATTTCGAAAAGATAAATTTTAAACCAATTAACAAGATTCAGTGGAATGCTTCGTAGGACTATTTGGACCAAAACAAAAATAGAGCAGGATAGTGCGATAATGATATTGACATTTAAAATTTAGTTTATTCTAATTTCATTGTCAAAAGTATAAATAACCCAACTTTTAATTATAGTAAGTATACACATTGTAATGGTCATTTTTCTATAAAACAAAAGTATCAAAATTTGTAAGAAAATGCATTTCTAAACCAAAAATTATGAAACAGCAAATTGTAGTATTACAATGCATACATTTTTTTTTTTTTTTGCATCTTTGTTTTCCTTATGAAATTAGATTTCATAACTATAGAATTTTATAGAATCAACAATGCCAATTTAAAGGCCTTTCTTATCCAACAAAGAGATGATTATTGACAATTATTGACAACAAAGAGATGATTATCCAACAAAGAGATGAAATTAGATTACTGTAATGTTTTAGTTAACCTAGTTGTTAAATCTAAAGCATTAAAAGTTGTAGTGCTATCAATCTCAATAAAAGTTGCTATTTCTCAAGATATTATTTTAGTTAAGACCTTTCAATTTTTTTTAGGGCTGTGGAAAACAGTCTTATTTTTGTGCAGCTACCTCACAATGTCTTAAAAAAAAGATATTCCGCTCCATATTATCTGTCTTACATTATTGAGAAATGCATTTAATAGCTTTAATTATTAAAATCATTAGCCAAAATTAGCTTATCTCTTCGTAAATTAGTATAATATTGGCTTCGATGCCTCTATCTAATCTGTTATTACTAGTATTTTGTAAAAAAACTTTTAGAGGAATCAACAATTTTCAAGAAAGATTGTGAACACATGAAATGTAGAACTTGTTGCAAGAGCCGAGGCTTTCAATGCCAAACCCATGTGAAAAGTACTTGGGTTCCAGCGACTAAAAGAAGAGAAAGGCAACAACTTACTATACTTTACAGCAGCAGCAGCAACAGCAAACGCTGCAGCTGCACAGAGATAATAACCCCAAAAGGCAAAGAGAGGATCCAAGTTCTTCCTCTCTTGTTTGCACTCGTGTATATATATATATATATATATATATATATATATATATATATATATATATATATATTGCCTTCTACTACTTCTGGTAAAATTTGTCTTTCCTTCCTTACTGTATGTATTCACACACATATATATATATATAACAACAACAACAACAACAATCCAGTATATTTCCACTAGTGGGGTTTGGGGAAGTGTGTACGCATAACTTAACCCTACCCTTGGATAGAGAGGCTGTTTCCGATAGACTCTCGGCTCCCTCCTTCCAAGAACTCCCATCTTGCTCTTGGGGTGACTCAAACTCAAGAAGTGGAGGGTAACGAGTTTCCATTGTGGTAAAATAGTCAAGTCCACAGCTTTTGCTTTTTCTCTCTTTCTTTCTTCTCACACTGTTTTTGAGTTCAGAACCCATTTGTGGTTCTTTTGGACAAGTGTGTCGGAAATGTGTGTTAAAAAAAGAGTGATATTTTTATATATAACGCTCTTTTAAAGAGCGCTATACTTTAACGGAGTTTTGACCGTTAAAATATAACGCCACTGTAAACCGCGCTATATACATAGCGCGGTATATAACCGTGCTATACCTGTTTTGTGGGCCCACTAATAAGTCTCATGCGTTTAACTGACATAACAATAATTCAAATGGGTATAATGCTCTTTTAAAGAGCGCTATACAATTCAGCCCACCGAGCTAGGCATTGCTTTATTTAAAGGCGTTAGGATTTTACAAAAATCCATTCAAAAATATTCCTAACTCTCTTTCAAATTTTTTTTCTTGTTAAATTCTCAAGCATTTTTTCATAATGTCTGAAGAGCGAAAAGTAAGGGTTTCATTATATTTGGGGGGGGGGGGGTGAGGTTGTGGTGGCGAATAACTCTGTGAGCTATAGTTTATCTCCACAGTGTCATGTTAAGTTACCACTTACAATGGAGTACGATAGATTTGTATCGTTGTTATGTAATAAAATGAGTGTGGGAAAACGTTCGGTGAACCTTAAAGTAACCGAAAGATATCCGTATTCCGTCACTCCGCAAGGGGTTGCTTGTTACGTTGAGTTTAACTTCGACGATGATGAAACTTAGAGGGATTTTTTGAGGACTCCGAATGAATACCGGGAATTTCTTATGATAAAAATGTTGGAAATGTACGTCAAGGTCGAAGACGTTCGCAATAATGAGGTTGCAGTTTTTGCCGTACAGGTTCTGGATGAAAGAGTTTGCCCTGATTTAAACTTATCACCACGAGAGAATGAGGAGCGAGGAAATAATTTCTCTCATGCTTTACATAATTTACAAGACGAGTGGTAAACTTTAATTTTTCTTAGTGTTACGATGTATATTTTTGTTGTATTGAATTTGTATTAATACTCATATATTCCACAGGGGGTACCGGCCAGATATGACTTTTACAAGTTATGAACTCACGCCCAGTTGGAATATGCGTAGTTCTGGTGTGTTGGATCATGGTGGTCCATCCGGAAGTCATCACCAACAGGATAATGTCCATCAAGGAATGTCTAACACGTTACGACTTGTAAGTGAAGTGATACAACTATATGGAAAGTATTTATTAATTTCAGTAGCTTATTATTTTATTGTTTGTGCAGTGAAAACGAGCAAGTTGAACCACCTGTCCTCACTTAATTGCCTGAAGACGATATATTAAATCGGGATCTGGCAGATGCACAGAGTGAGGAAGAGAACAATGATTATGACAACAATGCCGATGATTCCGGAGACGACACACCCTTCCCTCGTGAGGATGGTGATGAGGAGGAAGAGAATGAAGGATCTGATTTGACGAGGGAGTATGCTCCACCCCCCGTTAAAATAAGAGTGTACGAGTCCCAAGTGCCGTTTCATTCAAGGAAGGTTCCATACCTTGATAACTTGCCAAGTATGCCGGATGTGGATGCTCTCACAAGGGTTTTTGATAAAATTCGGACAACAATGTGGGATGATTCTAGACCAACGGTGCTGGCAAAGGTCATGCTTTTTCCCGATAAAGTGCGCCTAAGCAGGACAGCAAAAATGTACAGCGTAAAAGAGTATCGTGAGATGACGGTATGGGAGATCGAGTCCGGATGTCTACAAGGTTGTTTGTCGCAGATGATTTACGGGTTGTCATTAGATGCTACGTGCGAGCAAGAAGAACATAGGTCTGTGGAAAGTGGGTAAATATATTCCCACCCACAGATGTGAAATGGACACATTCAATGGGAATCACTACAACTTGGATATTGACTTGATTTCTCTTATCCTTATTCCACACCTTGAAGTGTCCATAAGGTATAAAATCAAAGAGTGCATTACATCAGTCCATCAGGAATATGGCCATACCATTACCAAAAGAAAGGCATTTCTCGGGAGCAAACGTGCGTTTGAAATTGTTTATGGTAACTGGGATAAGTCATTTGCAGCTCTACCCAAGTACATGGCCGCACTGCAACACTTTAACCCCGGGACGGTTGTTGAATGGAAGCTTGAGCGGATTCCGAAAAAATCAGAATATATATTCAATTACGTGTTCTGGGCATTTAAACCAGCAATTGATGGTTTTTCGCATTGCCGGCCAGTAATATCCATAGACGGTACTCATGTCAATGGAAAGTATGATATCAAGCTGTTGATAGCCGTTGCAGTAGATGCTAATGGACAAATATTTCCTCTAGCTTTTGCTATTTGTGCCAATGAAAGCCAAGAGACGTGGACGCTGCTTTTAAACTATTTGAAAGAGCACGTTGTCAAACAGCATTCCGGCATTTGTCTAATATCTGATCGGCATGGTGGTATCTTAAGTTCTGTAGAGAACTTGCCTGCATGGCAAGAACCTTATGCCTACCACAATTACTGTGTGAGGCACTTTAAGGTCAATTTCCGGAAGTCACATCCTAAAAAGGATCTGCATGATTTGATGTGGATGGCAGCAACAGACCACCAAGAGCATAAATTCTGGAGGCACATGGAATCTATCAGGCAGGAAGACGAGAGAGCCTATCATTGGTTGATGCGACATGAGCTTCACAAGTGGACTTTGCATATGGATGGTGGAAGAAGATGGGGAATTCTGACTACAAACGTGTCAGAGTCTTTCAACGGGTTATTGAAGTCGGCAAAAGGATTGCCTGTCACTGCCATGGTGCGGATGTCGTTCAAGCAGATGGCGGAGAGGTTTATTGAAAGGGCTGCAGCTGCAACGTCATTGATGGAAATGGGTGTTGAATTTATGCCACTGCCGATGAAGAGATTTGAGAAATGCAGGCGGCGAGCACATTGGCATTCATTTTTGCTGTATGGTCACGACAGAAATGTTTTTGAAGTTCGCACTACTATCCATCAAAACCTAGGGAATACTGTACATACCATAAATGAATCTAGAAGTTTATGCTCTTGTGGGAAATGGTCCATCTACCACATGCTGTGCTCACATGCTATCAGGTGCTTTCAACATACAGGTTTAGGGCCAACCAACTACGTTGATAAACAATATAATGTTGCTGCTTACTTAAACACCTATAGTGGGCAGTTGTAGCCAGTGGGTGCTGAGCATTATTGGCCGTCAGAACCATTTAAAATGGTGTGTAACAAGGACTATTTGCGTCGAATACAGGTGCAGAAGAGAACGTGTATACGGAACGAAATGGATGTTAGCGATACCGTTTATGCGCGCAAATGTGGTATATGCTCGCAAACAGGACACCACCGTCAAAAATGTCCTTCGGCTGGTTTAGGTGGCGGTGGTAATCAAGCTCATGGTGGGTGTTCTTCTAATGTGGCTAACTATCAATGAGTTTATGTTGTAATAAGTAGCTGTTTTGTTTATGTTGCAAGATGTATCAAATAAAATTATGTTTCCATTATTGTTAAATCTTATTGATATTTAACATTTTCCAGTTGAGTAAATTAATGCATTTCTCCCTCCCGTTCATGTAATCAAAAATAGTATTGGATTAAAAAATAGAAAAATATGTGAATATATTTGATAAATATAGTTCAAAAATAGTTGAGTTAAAGGTAGATTTCTGATAAATATGTGAATACACATAGCGCGGTTAAATACTACGTTATGTAAATATATATAGTGCGGTTAAATACTACGTTATGTGAATATATATATATTGCAGTTAAATACTACGTTATATGTATTGTCTTGTCGAACTGAAAAGTTGCCCGTCTGAGAAAAAGCTGTTTTGTATCCGTAATCATCTTTAACACGCAAAGCATAGCGCGGTTAAATACTACGTTATGTGAATATATATAGCGCGGTTAAATACTACGTTATGTGTGTTGCCTTGCCTATAAATAACGGGCGCATTCTAGTTATTTTCTGCTCTTAACAATAACCAATAGCAAAACTTTCCATAAAAGCAAGGTTTTTTTTAATGGTTTAACAAATGTCTGAACGCCTTTATGTACCAAGGTGCCAGTGCGGCAAAAAATATTTGATGAATGACTGTTGGGATGATGGTGAAGTTGGACGCCGCTACTGGATGTGTGTGAACAAGTTTTATAGGGTTTCCGGCGAACCTTTTTGCAATTTTGAGGTATGGATTGATGAACCCTGTAAGCAGGAATGCTACAAACGATCTTTGCAGTATCTTCATGATTTGACCTTAAAACATTATGAATATGAAAAAGAATATAAACGAGAAATTGCGGAGTTGAAGGAGAAACTTAAATAGGCAGAATTAGAAAAAAATAAGATGGAAGAGAAATTTAAGTGGTTGGAGCAGAGAATAATGGGCGGTAGTGACTAAACAATGACATGTATGTGTTGAGTGTACTACTTTATCTTTATGTTTCCCGTGTTATGTATTTTCATTAGTTGTACTGAATTTAAATTATATTAAGTTGTTATGTTTTGTGTTTGTATTGTAGTATTAAAATCAAGAAGGAACGGGGAAATAAAAACATAATGCGCATATTATGTAAGCATAAAAAAATATTGTTATTATTTACATAAAATAATATTTACATAAAATACAAAGCAGGGTCGTGCGATACCCCTACCTTGCTAGTACTGCTCTGGCGCCACATAAGCAGAGTCGTGTCCCAAGCGCTGATCCTCTCGAGCTCGCTGCCGTGTCGGGGCAGCCACCTCTGCAACCTGCGGCCGTAATCATGCAAAGCGGCCGCTCCCTCGCCGGCATGCTGCAGCATCTGCAGTCCCATCTGGTAGACTATATGTAGGCCAATAGCCTGCACAACAAATAAAATATAAACCACAGAACACTAAGTTACAGTTATATAATTAATAATAACAGAAAACATACCAGGGCCTCGTGCCGCCCGACGTATGGAACGTACCGACAGCCAGCTTGATGAATGGGATTCCCGACAAAAAGTCGGGTAACGCGGAAGTACCAGGGCATATAGAGCTGAATAGTCTCCGTCTGAATCTGTGAAGAGGGGGGGGGTCAGGTCAGCTCGTCGGTCCCAAGTATGGACCTGCGCCTCTAGCCATGCTACATATGCGTCGTCCGCCCTGGAACGATAATCCCGCTGATAATGTGTGGTCTCCCATGTAGGCCCGCTCGGTATATACTGCGGACGGCCAAACTGGCGAAGTACCCGCTCCGTGGCATGATGCTCCACAATATTGAGGCACATGAGCGGGACAGAAGTGATCCAAATCAGTCGGTCGGCCGAGCAATAATCGGGCAGGCCACCTATCTAGTCGTCGCTGTATGGCATCCAGATGAACTATCAAATAACAACAGAAAACGTGAGTATGCGCAACACATGTGAAGCTATACCAAGTAAGTTTAGGTACACATTTACCTGTGCGCCCTCCAGCATATCCAACACATCCCTGCAAAGGGGGAGATTATGCCGAGCCTCATAATCTCGTACATATCCACGCCGGAGAACCCACCTCCTAGCTAGAGGGAGAAATGAAGGTGATACATCCGGAGGTAATGGTGGTAGAGGTGGATGCAACTGCAGGAATCGCTCCTAGGCCCAAACCTAACATACAAAGTTGACTTAAAATTTAAGAAATTTTTTGACTAGATAGAATTGGAAGGAATGAACAGAGTATTCGAATATGTTATCAGCTGTAGAAGCGGCAAAAATTCACATATGTCATCCTGGGTGCCCATGCTCGCCCGACACAGATGCCTGTACAAGTAGGTAAGAACAGCAGCACCCCAGCTGTACTGGGGTAAATCATCTAGCAACTGAAGATGATGAAGAAATCGCAAGCTGACTAGGTTCCTCGAAGTGTTCGGGAACAAGACCCCCCCAAACAAAAGGAGCAGCGACAACCTCGTATACCAGTGAATATGCAGATCATCTGTCTCCCCGGTGATGTCGGGGTGCAATATCTCCAAATACTGTCGAATAGCTGTCAAACTCATGCAATTGCCCCGAGTGTGTAGTCTCATCTTGTGGCCTGAAACTAGTGAGCTACTGCAGCATGTCCAAATACTGCCCACGCGTCATCTCTCTCAGAGCCTGAGGCAGTGTAACGTGCAGTCCATCAACAGGTGTCCCATATAAAACCTCCACGTCCTGCAGCGTGATGGTGGCCTCGCCAATGGGCAGGTGGAAAGTGTGCGTTTCCGGTCGCCACCGCTCTATCAGGGCCGTGATCAAAGACCAGTCGAGCTGCAGCCGCCCGATCTCTAAAATCCTGTAGAAGCCCGTATCCCGCAGGCGCTGGACTACACGTGGATGGAGATCTCTATCCTTCATAAAATCTCACATGTCGTCCACTCTCCTGGCGCGGAGAGTCTGGGCCAGTAACTCTCCCTCTCATATGTAGGCGGACCTATGATCGCCCTGTAACACTAATAGCTCATCAAAGACAGGTCCGGGATGCATAGGCGGCACGTCCATGTCGTCTACTGTAAATTAAACAACATTAATTGTATGTTTGATCTGTAAATTAAATAATTATTTTTTATAATTATACAATATTTAATTGGACAGAGTATATATCTATGGGTTCCAGGCTCGATATTTGATGCCAGTAGGACTAAGCTATCCTGAGTTCTTGTATGTGTCAATTTTATTATTTTTGTAATTTTATATGTTTGTTTTGTAAATTAAATAATTAATTTTTATCATATTTAATTGGACAGAGTATATACCTATGGGTTCCAGGCTTGATATTTGAGGCCCAGTAGCACCAAGCTATCCTGAATTCTTATGTGTGTCAATTTAAATATTTTCGTAATTTTGTATGTTTGTTTTGTAAATTAAATAATTAATTTTTATCATATTTAATTGGACAGAGTATATACCTATGGGTTCCAGGCTCGATATTTGAGGCCTAGTAGCACCAAGCTATCCTGAATTCTTATGTGTGTCAATTTAAATATTTTCATAATTTTATATATTTGTTTTGTAAATTAAATAATTAATTTTTATGATAAAAATCCGCAATACACATGATGTTTGGCATATTTCGATATGTGTTGATGTTACTTTGCCCATGTTTTAACCACTTCTTGATGTTATTTAATCTTTAAAACACCCAACATGGTGTAATTATTGGTTTGATGACTAATTAAGTTATGTGTGACAAATTTAAGGTGTTCGGAGTGCAAAATATGAAGAAAAGGTGGTGTAGCCAGAGGAAGAAGGGTTGGATGCGTCGCATCCAACCTAGGAAAACATCATCCTGCATGCAACCTTAGCAGTGAAGTTGGGCCATCGCGTCCGCCATCGCGTGCGAAACTGGGAAGTAGAAGAGAAGGCTGGATGCGTCGCGTCCACCATCGCATGCAAGCTGAGAAATGGAGGACAAGGTGGATGCGTCGCATCCACCTTAGCATCAATCCCTGAAGCCGATTTGGATTAGAAATAGGAGAACTTTGGCCCACGACTTTGGTACGCAATATATAAGCCAAAAATGCCTCTTTTAGGTCATCGAACATATTGGGAAGGGAAAAAAAAGCCACGACAAAGCTGTGGAGGCCGGAATTCATCAAGTTTCTTCTTTCTCCCACCAAACTTAGTAATTTTTATGTTTCTTTGTATGATTTGTTGTTTGGCTACCATGTCTATGTGGAGCTAAACTTCACGTTCTAGGGTTGTGGTTCTTTCATGACTATTGTTATTCGGATATTGATTTTGACTTCTTGATTTATCATATTAGTTTATTTATTCAATCTTGCACTTAATTATTTAATTGCTTGATCACCAATTGAATATTATCTACGAATCTAGAATTGAACTCGAAAGTGGGAATTCTATATTGCATATAGGATTGAGTAGGGCAAGTTCTTGAACTCGGGCATCGGGGAACAGATTCGTGGTTAGGATAGACATATACCTAATTGCCTCGCTTGGTTGATTTACAGGAATTATAAATGCGTTCTTGTTGATTCTAACTCCATAGACATATAGGCGTTAGGTTAGCTTGAATAGGCGAGTAAGAACTCGACAGATTCTTATGAGCAATATTAACCCTGTCAACCAATAAGCTAGATAAATTAGTCGGTCAATTCAATTGAAGAATACAATAGGATTGTTAGATAGCCCATAACCCTAGATCGTTTTCATTACATTGATATCATTAAAATCTGCTCTTTCTCTGTTCAAAGTTTATTATTTATATTTTTCTTATTTAATTAGTTAGAATAAAATATTTTTAGATTTAATTCTTATTTAGATAATTGGGATAGTCTAATTTAGTTAATAGTTAATCATAAGTCCTCGTGGGTTCGACATCCGACTTTTAGTCACTTTATTACTTGACGACCGCGTATACTTGCGTGAGTGTGTTTGGTCGCAACAAGTTTTTGGCGCCGTTGCCGGGGACTTAGAAATTTGCTATTTTTCTAGATTAGACATTTTTTTTATCTATTCATGTTTTTTTTTATTATTTTATTTTAGTTAGTATTTTTTTATTTATTTTAGCATGGCATCTTGGAATAAAAATTGTTCGAATGATGGTTATTCTTATTTTGATGATCCTTGTCCATATTGTGGAGGACCCCACTGGTGGAAAAATTGTCAGAATGTTCCCAGGAGCGAGTTGTGCGCACAATCTCAATCCTTTGAGTGGAATATTTGTAATATGTGTGGTGGTCAAGATGGCCATTGGGATGGTTATCCTAATTTTGTTCATCCTTCTCTGAGCCCTTATTATGATCTTTCTAATGATATTTCTGAGTTTGATAGGGGCAATGAAGTGCAGGATATGGAGCCTGATGCATATATTAGGGATATTCTGAGGCAAGTAGCAGAGCAACAGGATAAACTCAAAAAAGATATGAAAAGAATGAGGGCAGCAATCACAAGAATGAAGGCCAATATGGAAGAATTGAATGAAGAGAGCGAGTACCAGCAAGAGAAAATTTTTGAAAAAGAGGAGATTTTGAGCCAAACTTGGCTGGCAGAACAGGCTGAAAAGTTAGAAATATATGAAGCTCAACATGAGGAACTTACTGATGGGATGAGACACTTTATAGAGGGAAGATCTAAACTGGGACAAGGGATCTATAAATTTGTCACTACTATTCACGACTTGCAAGATAAATTAAATGCAAAGGTTGTTGCGTCTATCACCCAACAAAATAGTAATGAGTTGTCAGAAGCTGAAAAGGAGCTTATACGCCAAATTGAGGAGCTAAAAGTGGAGAGCCAATCATTCGAGCATATTTCTGTTGATGATGCCCATGTTGAGAAAAGTACACTAGAGCCATGCGAGGTAGCAGATAATGTTATATTTGAAGACTCTAATGTGTGCACATATGAGGATATAAATAGTAATACAATTCTAAAGTTGGGGCGTGTTGGTCCTCATTCTAAACATTTTTCGACATTGTATTTGGATGATGACATGGAAATCGAGTCATCTAAGCCTTTGGAGGAGTCAATGGAAGAGGAACATGATGCCTATATTTTTGAATTTGTCATGCCAAAAAGCAAAAAATACATTCCTCATCTAAAGGCCGAGAAGTGTAGAGTGAAAAATTTATTACTTGGCCTGGTTATCTTTGTAGCCCCACCACTGGAGCATAGCCGCAAACTGGATGCCATGTTAGGGGCTCAATTCATAAGTTCGAGGTGGAGGCAAAAAGTGGTTCACGTCGTGCCGCTACGTTAAATCAGGCGCTTGTTGGGAGGCAACCCAGTGTTACTGCTTTCTTTTATTTTTGTTTACTTTTTATTTTATTTTATTTTTATTATTTTGTAGTATTTATTTTTGTTTTGTAGGATTATGAGCATAGGAAGCAAAGCCATTAGAAGAGTGCAAAAGCGAGCTAGATGGTGAGGACTAAGTGTGGGGTGCCCACACAAAGGACGATGCCTGGGGGAAGTCTGAGTACCTCGTGAGCCGCTATTGCTTCGGCCTTTGGCCTACCAGGGAGTCTCGTTTACCCTCTTATTATTTATAATGTGCATTGAGGACATTGCAAAATTTTAAGTGTGGGGTGAGGAGATCGTTTGGATAAGTTTCTGTGCTATTTTAGCTTAGTTGTAGTACTCATTCTTAAGTGTAGTAGCTTTTGTGAAGAAAAAAAAATGAAAAATTAGAAAAATTGGACTTTTCCCGACGATTGATCTCCTAGACAGTTTTCTTGAGGGATTAAAGTCTAAACAAAAATCCAAAATATATCTTTTAGCTTTCTTTAGGTAGTAATAATCCCCTGTGGTTTTTCTTTGTGCCTCGGTTCTTTTCCATGGGATGTAGTTTGAACCGGGTAGTTTTTTTCTTTCCGAGTAGATTAGGAATTTAGGGAATAAAAGGAGCAAGAATGATGAACCTAGGCGTCCTTGACTTGTTTGATAGTAACATATTTATACTTTCGCATGTGTAGTATCTTCTGTATGATTTGAATTTATTGATGATGCCTTGTTAAATTGGATAGCATGTTTTGTGGCGCCTATGTATCGTTTACATGACTTATGTTCACCTTGTGCTTAATGCTTAATATCTCGTTGCTCTGTGAATACTTGCATTACTTGAGAGTCGGAATGTAACCGTCCTTAATGAGTCATGTGCCATGTGTGGTAAGGTTTTTGTATTGTCCATGTATTGTACTTGTATCTAGAACTTGCCCGGTATGTGAGTTGAAGCGAAATTTTAGGTGATGCTCGGTTTGAAAAATGATTTTAGGCTTTCTTTGATCTTTTTGAGCTTATTGCTTATCACAAATAGAATCTATCCCTAGTTAACCCTTTTGAGCCTGTAGACCTTTTATTTGGTACCCACATTACAAGCCTATACCCTTTTTATTCTTAATTGACATTGTTTTGATCCTTTTACCTCTTAAAGCACTTTAATTGTTAGATGAGCGCTAAAAGAAGTAAGAAGGGACTAAGTGTGGGGTGACTTTTGAGTGGAACCAATGAAAGAAAGAAGGGTGCACTTATTTTGTAAAATAATACACCACTAGCGGAAATTGAAAGAGAAAAAAAAAAAAAGAAAGAAAGAAAAATATAAATGAATAAATTGTTATCTTGTTCTTGCTAGTGGGTATGAACTAAAGTAGTGCTTAAAGAAAAAGGGACTGTTTTGGGGGTGATATTGTTTGTGAAATTGAAGTGGGGTTGAAAAAAAAATGCTTAAAGTAATTTTGTGATGTATTAAAGTGCTTAGGAGGGTGAGTCACTATTCCTTAAATATATCCTACCCATCCCTTAGCCCACATTACAACCATGAAAAAGTCCTAATTGATTTTAGATCGAGCGAGCTTACATTAGTAGAGATTTACATTAAGGGCAAGCCTATGGTACTAATTTCATGCATGTGACTTCTTTGTGAGAGTGAGCGATTTTCTTTGATATATGTGAGTCATTAAAATATATTTGATCATGAGATTCGAATGTGTGGATTGAACTCGCTCTCTTGTTCTTGTTGTGAGGGCACATGGTTTCACGAGGGATAGGTAACGTTATTAGACTTCTCTATGATGTTGGGTGTTCAAGCCATGAGTACATAGTGACATTGAGTCGGTTTTTGAGGTTAGGGTTGTTGTGAGCATGTTGTCTTTGTTCGAATATGTTTAAAGAAGGGCATAAGTAAAGGGAAGTGTATGTGATGCATAGTCTAGAGCCTAATTGTTGCAAATAACCATGGTCATAGATGTAGTGTGCTTTGAATGATAAGAGCTTAATTTTATTTTGTTTACTATAGTGATGGTTTGTTCGAGGACGAACAAAGGTTTAAGTGTGGGGTAGTGATGTTTGGCATATTTCGATATGTGTTGATGTTACTTTGCCCATGTTTTAACCACTTCTTGATGTTATTTAATCTTTAAAACACCCAACATGGTGTAATTATTGGTTTGATGACTAATTAAGTTATGTGTGACGATTTAAGGTGTTCGGAGTGCAAAATATGAAGAAAAGGTGGTGTAGCCAGAGGAAGAAGGGTTGGATGCGTCGCATCCAACCTAGGAAAACATCATCCTGCATGCAACCTTAGCAGTGAAGTTGGGCCATCGCGTCCGCCATCGCGTGCGAAACTGGGAAGTAGAAGAGAAGGCTGGATGCGTCGCGTCCACCATCGCATGCAAGCTGAGAAATGGAGGACAAGGTGGATGCGTCGCATCCACCTTAGCATCAATCCCTGAAGCCGATTTGGATTAGAAATAGGAGAACTTTGGCCCACGACTTTGGTACGCAATATATAAGCCAAAAATGCCTCTTTTAGGTCATCGAACATATTGGGAAGGGAAAAAAAAGCCACGACAAAGCTGTGGAGGCCGGAATTCATCAAGTTTCTTCTTTCTCCCACCAAACTTAGTAATTTTTATGTTTCTTTGTATGATTTGTTGTTTGGCTACCATGTCTATGTGGAGCTAAACTTCACGTTCTAGGGTTGTGGTTCTTTCATGACTATTGTTATTCGGATATTGATTTTGACTTCTTGATTTATCATATTAGTTTATTTATTCAATCTTGCACTTAATTATTTAATTGCTTGATCACCAATTGAATATTATCTACGAATCTAGAATTGAACTCGAAAGTGGGAATTCTATATTGCATATAGGATTGAGTAGGGCAAGTTCTTGAACTCGGGCATCGGGGAACAGATTCGTGGTTAGGATAGACATATACCTAATTGCCTCGCTTGGTTGATTTACAGGAATTATAAATGCGTTCTTGTTGATTCTAACTCCATAGACATATAGGCGTTAGGTTAGCTTGAATAGGCGAGTAAGAACTCGACAGATTCTTATGAGCAATATTAACCCTGTCAACCAATAAGCTAGATAAATTAGTCGGTCAATTCAATTGAAGAATACAATAGGATTGTTAGATAGCCCATAACCCTAGATCGTTTTCATTACATTGATATCATTAAAATCTGCTCTTTCTCTGTTCAAAGTTTATTATTTATATTTTTCTTATTTAATTAGTTAGAATAAAATATTTTTAGATTTAATTCTTATTTAGATAATTGGGATAGTCTAATTTAGTTAATAGTTAATCATAAGTCCTCGTGGGTTCGACATCCGACTTTTAGTCACTTTATTACTTGACGACCGCGTATACTTGCGTGAGTGTGTTTGGTCGCAACATAATACTTTCAAATAAATCTCTTTCGAATAAATTAGCACCAAGTAATTTTTATCATATTGAATTGGATAGGGATTCTACGCTAAAAGGCTCTATATTTTACTACGATAAAAGGGCACTAGTCTTTAAGCAAATAAATAATCTAAACTAGATAAAAACAACAAATACATTTTAACAGCAAAACAAACACAAAACACTAATATCTTAGTCGGGATAAAAATAACATACTAGTTTAATTGCAAAAAAAAAAATAATACAAAACAATATGGAAACACATTCAAAACAACTAATATGCATTATTATATGAGTTTCGACATAAACTAAATCGGAATACCTCGATTTATGTTTTTCGGAAAGTCGATGAATTGAAAATTTGAGCCCGAAACGAGAAAACCACAACAATAGAAGGCTTGGCTAGGATGTGGGACCTACAATCTTATCTTTTTGGGGCCTACAATCTTATCTTTTTGTGTGACGGGTGGGGTCCACTACAATATTTTTAGAAGGAAATTTGGGAGGGGGGAGGAGGGAGGGGGTGGATTCAGAATTTTGAAATGGGGGGGGGGGGGGGGAGAGGGGTCGTCTGGTTCGAATGTGGGGAAGGAGGGGGACCGTTTATTTATCTATGTATAGCGCGGTATATAACTGTCTATGTATAGCGCCAAACAACTGTGAACATTGGCGGACACGTATTTGAATCCGAAAGCTTTAATTAAGGATGGAAATATCTCATTCATCCTACCACATCTCTCAGTCAAAATAAGTACTTTCGATTGCACCCAAAATAATAAATAATAGAGCAGTAACTTGTAATTATACATTCATAAGATGAGTATCACCATTTGTAGGAAAAATAAGTTTAAGCCATAAATTGTACAACATGAAATCATTGTACTATAATGCATACAAGCATCCGCTCTTTTCAAGGACGAGGGAATTATGATATCGGTTTCAAGACGTTTCAATTTTATATTCAACAACACCAAATCAACGACTATATTTTAAATATAAACAAAAATGAAAACTTAACAAGTGAATAGAATTATAGAAGGAGAAGAAATCACATTTATGCTATTAAAAGAAAACAAGGATCTTTCTCAAATTTTGACACAGTTAAATAGATTATTGTTGAGTCAGTTACTAGGTTTACAAAGATTTAACACATTAAATTATTAAAATGTCAAAAAAGAAACATAGAGGATATCCTATGGGATTAACTAACTATCCCACCTTCTATGTGGAATAGCTAATCCTACTATTTTAGTATGAAATGGTTCGCTAACAAATACCCATAACAAAACAAAGATAAAATAACCCTTTTGCATTTTATCGACCAATAATATCCTTTTCAAAAGACAGCTTAATATAATGTGAGTTTAGTGCCCGTTTGGACATACAATTTGGTTGAAGATTTTCACTCAAATCACTTATTAAACTTCAAAAACAACCCAAACTAAAATTTATGTCCAAACACAACTCTAAATTTCAAATACCATTTTCACTTAAAAAGAATTTCACCATTTTTTCGAATTTTATAATTCTTATGTCTAAACGCCTACTAAGCAAGGCACACAAAAATCTGGACTAAATTTGGTGGGATGCGGCCCTTGCAATAGTGCAACACATGGGCAATACTTGAGAGACGAGGTAGCAAGCTATCTTAGTGGACTCTCCCCCAAAAAACTTAAATTAATATAGTAGGAATCAATAACTCACATATCAGATATTAAACTGATAAAAATAGATACTACCCTTGAACTTAGCCAAAAGACCGAGAAAGGTATGCTTTATCTTTGGCTCGGCGTGTTGCCTTTTTACCAGTTCTCTCCTTTCTGGCTTTTGTGAGCTCTCGATGTGGGATTTCCTGCAGATTGGAGAATTTCATGTTTCATATGCCCAATTTTGTGCCCGAAGACACAACAGGGAGAAACTAGATTAGGGGAGATTTTCATAATTACCTATGGATTCTAAAAATATGTCATAATCTACAACTTGTAATAGAATAACATATTCTATAACAAATACATAAAACATAAACTCTAAAAAAGGTAGATTTCCTAATAAAGGGGAATTCTATTTTGAAACATATCCCATAATTAGCTCATAAAAATTCTTCAGTTTATTAATTATTGATTATTACTATAAATACATTGGGTCACTATCTCATACACACTACACCCTCCATAAAAATAGGGACTCCATAAAAATACGTTGCATAATTTACCGATGAAAATTTCTCCATTGTTTCATCCTTATCATCTATAAGAATAATACAAATACTATATGATAGTATACAATATACAAAACATTATATATATATATATATATAACCCGTGTTAAATTGCGGGAACGTAGAATCACCCACAAGTATATGTGTAAGAATACACTCAGTAATTTAAAGTCCTCAGAAAGATTTTTAGCACGTTCGAGGACGAACGTTTGTTTAAGAGGTGGAGAATGTAACGACCCGACTTGTCGTTTTAAGAATTAACGCCCCGTTCAATGACTTAAGGTCTTGAGCAGCTTCGTATTATGTGTATTGACTTGCGTGCATGGTTGAATTTAGTTACCGGATGATTCGGGAAGATTTGGGACACTTGGTCCCTAAAACGGAAGCTTAAGTCTTAGAATTTTGACCATAGTCGAAAATGTGTGAAGACGACTCCGGAATGGAGTTAGGTCGGTTCCGTTAGTTTCGTTGGGTGATTTTGGACTTAGGAGTGTGTCCGAAAAATTATTTGGAGGTCCGTAGTGGAATTAAGCTTGAAATGGCGAAAGTCGAATTTTTGAAAAATTTGACCGGGGGATTGACTTTTTGATATCGGGCCCGAAATCTGATTCTGGAAATTGGAATAGCTTCGTTATGTCAATTTTTGTAAAGCACGAAGGGTGATGTCGTGCCATTTAAGAGTGTAAAGCACGAAGGGTGATGTCGTGCCATTTGAGAGTGTAAAGCACGAAGGGTGATGTCGTGCCATTGAGAGTGTAAAGCACGAATAGTGATGCCGTGCTATTTCATTTATATTATCAGGTGAGGATGAGAGTAAAAGCACGAAGGGTGATGCCATGCAAATTATTTTTATGTTATCATATATTCATGGCACGAAGGGTGTTTTCGTGCAGGCGAGGACGAGAGACATACATTATATTGTGATATCATTTTGTTGTGTATACATTCATGCCTTCATCTTGAAATGTTATTGTACACCTATGTTTTCTGTATGACTTGTAGTCGTTGTTGCTTCATGTGTGCCTCTACTTTATTTCTTTTATTGTTATTGGTATTTCTCCCACCTAGTTGGTACTATTATATGTATGCACAATGAGGAAGATATAAATGCACGAAGGGTGTTGCCGTGCCAATTGATTTGAATCATATATATATATTGGGTGAGAATGAGCTAAGTGCACGAAGGTATTGCCGTGCCATTTGATGTGATATGTTGAATGTATTCCTCACGCCAGAAAAGTTAAACGAGGAGTCACATGGTGACTTTTATTCGAAAGAATTATATTAGAAAGATATTTATTTGAAAGAATTATATTATAAAGATATTGACTTGAGAGAAGTATATTTGAAAGATATTTATTCTAAAAAATTATATTAGAAAAATATTTATTTGAAATTATTATATTATAAAGATATTTACCTGTAAGAAGTATATTTGAAAGATACTTACTTGAAAGAATTATATTCGAAAGGTATTTACTTGAAAAAACTATATTTGAAAGATATTTACTTGAACGAATTACATTCGAAAGATATTTACTTGAAAGAATTATATTCGAAAGATATTTACTTGAAAGAATTATATTCGGAAATATATTTATTGAAAAGGATTATATTCCAGAGATTTTTATTGAATAACTTAGATAAAAGATGTATATTCTGAAGGACCTGATTAATTGGTTGTACCTGTGTTTATTACTCGTTTGAGTAATATTTATGGTGTTCCTGTTACCTTGCTGTTTAAATCACTAGTTGATTGATGTTGCTCTTACTGCTATTTATTTTCTATTATTTTTGCATGCTATATTGCACAAGTTATTATACTAGTGAGTGTCCTGATTGTACCTCGTTGATTGGTAAGATTATTTTTTTTTATCAATTTTTGTGAACCTTAAGACCAATTTCTTACACTCCAAATATTTTCAGAAAGTCCGGTTATTCATCAGCGTACGGTATTAGTCTCAACTGGCTGTAGCAACTTGTGCCTACGCACACATCAACTTTCTTGATAGTGTTGAAGTACTTCAAAATTTTTCTAGGATATTACATTCTTCCCCGCTTAGGATCATTCGTCCTCAAACACATAACATAATTTATCTCTTCTTTCACACATATCAATCTCCCAAATTTTTCTAACTCCCAAATTTTTCAGAAAATTTCGGCAGAGTCTCCCCTGTAAATGGGCCTATCCACCTGCCAGAGTAATAACAAAACAACTCCTAACAACACATCCACAATGTATATATCAATAACACTGATCTCAGCGTTACAAGCATTGCATTATCATTATGATATCAGGACATGACGTACATCATATGTATGCTCATCACCACATTTCAGGTCTTAAAAGATTTTCATAATTAATTTCAGCATCATCAATTAATCTCATATTAACCAGTACCTCGTTTTAAAGTTTTCACAATACTGACAACATAATGTGAGGCATGAAGACCTCATAACTATTTGCCCGATTTAACGAGTCACATTTAACGCCACCTGGGCACTCATATTATAGGTTAAAACTCAATATTTACAGCACGAAAATGGTTGAATATGCACATAAAATATACAAGAATTATCAAATAAGTCTAACAGGCATGACTCCCTATTAATATTATTGTACAAATTAAATTTCACAAAGGGAGAATTTTAAACTCATAAATATTTCACCACAAGGACCTCGTCCTTTTATAACTTCCATCGCGGCTTGCAGCCCGATTTAAATATTTCACATCATATAAAAAAAATACGAGCATCTCGTCCTCAACTCCGAATTACAAGTATTTTGCACATTGTGCCAACTGAAATTTCAATTTTCTTTCTTTCTTCTTTTCAATAAATTTCATAAATAATTTTCACAGCACATAATGAACTCTCATACCGGTAGGGCACATAATTCATAAAAATTGGAATCAATTATTCCGAAACACATTAAACCCGCTGTAATGAATAATAAAAATTACCTTTTGGGCTTATAGCCCTCAATGGTGTACAAAAATAAAATGACAGACACGGGTTCACATCTTTAAATCTCCCAACAGGGATAAACAGACAACACGAATACCATTAATATCGCTCAACAATTAATAAGTACAATTACACCCAATTAAATCAAGTCCTTCAAATAATTGTCTTTCACATATAATTCTTCCAAATAATTCTCTTTCAAATATAATTTTCTCAGATAATCATTTTTTCAAATATAATTCCTTCAATATATCTTTTCAAATATAATTTCCTCAAATAAATATCTTTCCAATACAATTCTTTCCTATAATACTTTCTAAGTAAAAATCCTTCCAAATAAATATTTTGAATATAATTTTTTCAAATAAAAAGTCACCATATGACACCTCATTTCATAATCATAAAAATATGGGTCTGAGCCCATTTTTATATTTTTCGTAAATACGGGTCTCAGCCCATTTTCATATTTTCCCGGCACCTCGTGCCCATAATTAAATCATCATATTTCCCCGGCACCTCGTGCCCTCATTTTATATCACAACTGCACGGACAATTCACGTGTCAAATATTCTCATTATTTACTCACGACACCTCGTGCCCATATTTTATTTTATAATCCGCCTGGCAATAGCCACAAGCTCTCAATTTCAACATAAATCAGATTGTTATCAATTTACCAACAACAAGACAAGTTGCACAAGGTATAAAAATAAACACAAGTAAATCACAACATCACACGAAAATTATCAACACCACAACCCCACATCATCACACATCGTCCCTGACAATAGCCACCCTTATCGCTCCTATTGCCACCCTTATCGCTCCTATAGCCGCCCTTATCGCTCCGCCCAGACAATATTCCAACAAACACAACAACAGTGAAATGCCACCCTTATATCCACATAATATCAACGGTGAAATGCCACCCTTATCTCCCCAAAATAATAACTCACACAATATAATAATTTACACGTAAAATTAACACGGCAACATAGTAAAATCAATTCATATGACAATTTGCCCAATGACTGCAACCGAATCCAAAGATATAACAAAATCAATTAATTTCACAACAAATAGCCCAAGGCTCCACACAATGTATATAACACCCAAAAATAATCATTAGAGATAGAAATTACTCAGCATAAAGCAAAACCTTCATTAATGCAAATTTTTGATAATTATATAAACACACCTCTTCTTAAGCTCATTTAATTAATTATTTACAGAGGAAAAATCCATAATAAAATTAAATTCCAATAATTATCAAACCAACAAATTCACGTAAATTGCATAAATAATCAAGTAACAATCACATCAAATTGTCATATAACAACAGATTCGACAACAACAAGGATTTAGGCACGACAAATAGATGATTAAATATATACCAACGATTATTCAATTTACCACACAATATGCTCAAGACTTTAACTCAATAAAAATTTACATATATAAGCCGAGTACGTACTCGTCACCTCGCGTACACGGCTTTTCACATTTCACAAATGGCACATAAGACTCGATGCCTAAGGGGTAATTCACCCACTCGAGGTTAAGCAAGACACTTACCTTTTTGAAGTTAGGCCAATATTTCAAAATAGCTTTCTTGCTAGAATTGACCTCCGGACAACTCTAATCTATCTAAATTAATTGTATAACTTCATTAAAATTCATCGAAAATAATTCCGGATAATAATACGTCGACTTAAAATTTTATTCCAAAAAGTCAACAAAAGTCAACGCGAGACTCGCCTCTCGGAACCTGACATAATTTTCATGAAATACGAACACCCATTCCGATACGAGTTCAAGCATACCAATTTTATCGAATTCCAATAACAAATCGACCTCCAAATCTTAAATTTAAACCAAGAGGGTTTTCTAAAATTTTCAACCCAATTCACTAATTTAGTGATAAAAATAACAATAGATGTATGTAATTTAACCAAAATCAAGTTAGGAATTCTTACCGCAATATTTTCCTTGAAAAACTTTTGAAAACTCGCCTCACCCGAGCTTCCTTGGTCCAAAAATGTAAGAATGACACGAATTTGGACTTTATTCTACTGCCCAGGGATTTGTTCTTCGCGTTCGCGATGAACAAATTCTTCAAAAGTCATTTTCAAACTCTTCTCAGACAGCCTATAATTTAATGGTCATAACCTTTTGTACAATACTCCAAATGATGAATGGTTTGACTCTCTGAAAACTAGACTCCAAGGGCTATAACTTTCATTTGTTGCTTATCTCCCAATTCCTTATAAATTATGAGATATAAGCTTCCAAAATCAGCCATGTGCAATAAAGATTTCCTAACTTTTCTCGGACAGCCTATAGTGTATCCACCATAACTTTTTGTACATAACACCAAATCACAAATAGTTTACCTTTCTGAAAACTAGACACAAAGAGATACAACTTTTATTTTTAGATCATCTCCAAATTCCTTATATATTGCAAGATATGAGCCTCTAAAGTCAGACGACGAGCAACAAAATGTCCTTCTTCGCGAACGCGAGAACCTCTTCGCGAACGCGAAGAATAAAGTCCTAACAGCAAAATCCTTCTTCGCGAACGTGAGAGGCTCCTCGCGAACGTGAAGAACAACACCAGAACCAACAACCAGTAGCATCAAAACACCCAAACTTAGTCCGGAACCACCCCGAATCAAACCCGAGGCCCCGGGACTCCGTCCAATCGTACCAACCAATCCCAATACATAACACGAATCTGCTCGAAGCCTCAAATCACATCAAACAACATCAAAGCCACGAATCATACCCCAATTCAAGCCTAATGAACTTTGAAATTTCAAATTCTATATTTTGTGCCGAAATACATCAAATCAATCTGGAATGACTTTAAATTTTGCACACAAGTTATAATTGACATAACGAAGCTATTCTAATTTTCAGAATCGGATTTCAGCCCCGATATCAAAAATTCATTCTTCCATTTTTTGACCAAGGAAGGCGTATGATGATTTCAGACTTAGGCGTATGTTCGGATTTGGATTTGGAAATCCGTAGGACAATTCGACATATATATATATATATATATATATATATATATATATATATATATATATATATATATATATATATACGAATAATAATAATATACAATATATATTATATATAATTATACAATATTCATATATTAATTAACACTGCGCAAAAATACATAGAACAATTTTAATATAGTCTACCTAGCTTTAAGTTATAATAAAGTGTATACACATAAATAAGTATTATACAATATCCTACATACAATATATAATATTGTGGGGCTGAAATAAGAATGATTCCAATTCCATTCTGTTTCTAAAGAAACTAGAAGTTTCAGAATTTGATACGGAAGAGACTAGTGACATATTTTATGTTGATTAGAGAGAAAATATGATAATTTTAAATTTAGTGTAGTGATGTGCTTTAATTGGCATAATCCCTATTTCTTAGGTTCAATAATGCGTTTTTAGGAGAGAGATATTAGGGATGAAAAATTATATATAATTTAATTAAAAGGTAAAATTTTAAAATAAGTTGTATGATATGTAATTTTCAAGAAGTGATTGTAAGTTATTTAAATAAGTCTTAAAAAGGTTGTATTCTATGTAAATTTGTTTATGTGGTGCATATATTGAAAGAATAACATGAAGAGGAAGCTTGAGTTTCTGTGTGATCTATAGGCCACGGGTTCGAGCCGTGAAATCAGCAACTGATGCTAGCATCAGGGTAAGCTGCCTACATCGCACCCCTAGGGTTCCAGCCCTTCCCCGGACCCTGTGTGAACGTGGGATGTTTCGTGCACTGTGCTACCCATATGATGAAAGAATAACATACATGAGCCACTTTGAGTTATACAGCGAGAAAAAAAATTGACGTGCTAATGATAGAATAATCAAGCCAAAAAGCATTATGAATAGCTTTAATTTGCAAGAAGAATTCATAACAAGTGCAAGATATAGGGTGTGAAGAAATCACATAAAAAAAGAAGTATAGTTTGATCCGAAATATGAAAGAGTTATTACTCAGAGAAAAGTCCAAAACTTTTAAGCATCAGCGACATATTCCTTAAAATAAGCTTATTTGAAACTGGATAGCCTTTTCTTTACATCAGAATACTGGCATATGCAGAGATATCGCACATAGTATCTCCGCCTTCATAAGGTAGAGGTAAGATCTGGGTACACATTACTCTCCCCAAACCCCACTTGTATGATTTCACTGTGTTTGTTGTTGTTGTTGTTGTTGTTGCAGATATATCGCACAGAATCACAGACCATTAAGCAAATAATGTGAACTCCAAACTATAAATGAGTGGCTTATTTTAATAAAACTTCTGGTTTTATACATGATATTTTGTTAATAATCTCAGGAGGGAAGAGGGATTATCTGTGAGATTATTGTTGTATGAGAATAGTGGTAAACTAGTAATACTAGTAATTAGTAAAGTGATTAAAGATGTGATAGGAGCAGAAATTAGAGACTCATTTTCTTGTAATTTGTAAGAGGCTGAGAGGGAAATTTGAAAATAGACATGGCAATGATAAAGGATAGTTATGGAGGAATTATTTTGTAGCTAGCATAAAGTTTTGGAAAAAGGCAACAACTTTTGAGAAAAGGTTTTACACTCAAAGAAAATAATTCAAGAAATTTTTGGAAAAGACTAACTAAATAAAAGTTATCAAAATAATTCAAAAATTCTCTAGTCCAAACGACTTATTAGACGATCCTTGCGGTAATAATTTGGGTACATCTTAAAGAACACTTACCTATTAGAATAGTAAAAGAGATTTTATATTATGATTTCACCAATTATCGGAATCCTTCCCACTATATCTGCTCTATTATTTCGCCTAGATATTCTCTATTGATCGTGAGCACTTCAGGAGTCGTAATTTTCTTTCGAGCAACTACAACAATTTACTAGATATATTCCCCCGCACTATGCTAGCTGGCTGTGATGACCCAAAATATTATCTTTAAATTTAATAATTAATTATATGATCTAAGCACTATTTACCATTACCAGACTTGCGTGTGCAGTCCGTAAAAATTTTCCGGAAAGTTTTCAGGTGAAAAATGGATTAAAATGTGAATTAGATGTTTAAAACACAACTGAATTGACTTTGGTCAACATTTTGAGCAAACGAACTCGGATCAGTATTTTGATAGTTTCGGTAGGTCCGTATCGTGAATTGGGACTTGGGCGTATGCCCGGAATCAAATTCCGAGGTCCCTAGCCCGAGATATGAAATTTTTGATGAAAAATTAAAAGTTTAAGTTTAAATAGTGACTGGATGTCAAATTATGTGCAAACGACCCCGGAATAGAATTTTGATGATTCCAACAGCTCGTATGATAATTTTGGACTTAGGAGTGTGATCGAAATTTTATTTGGAAGTCCGTAGTAGAATTATGCTTGAAATGCCAAAAGTTGAATTTTTGGGAAGTTTGACCGGGGGGTTGACTTTTTGATATCGGGGTCAGAATCCAGTTTTGAAATTTTTTACAGCTCCGTTATGTCATTTATGACTTGGGTGCAAAATTTGAGGTCAATCGGACTTGATTTGATAGGTTTCGACATCGAATGTAGAAGTTGGAAATTTTAAGTTTCATTAAGATTGAATTGGAGCATGATTCGTGATTTTAGCGTTGTTTGATATGATTTGAGGTTTCAAATAAGTTCGTATGATATTTTAGGACGTGTTGGTGTATTGGGTTGAGGTACCTAGGGCCTCGGGTGAGTTTCGGATGGTTAACGGATCAAAAGTGGGATTTAGCTGCTGTAAAAGCTGCTGCAATTTTCTGCTGGAAATGCTGTCAAAATCGGGCTGCCTGCCAAAATCGAGGTCCCTGCCAAAATCGAGGTCCCTGACAAAATCGAGGTCCCTGATAGATCGAGCTCCCGAGTTTGAGCTCCCAAGATCGAACTGGACAGACCGAGCTCCCAAGATCGAACTGGACAGATCTGTAATTTATAAAAAAAACAGAGGCATTCAACCCATTTGCCATTTTTGACAAACTTGAGCTTGCACAGAGGCGACTTTTGACATATTTTCAAGGAAAGACATTTGGGGTAAGTGATTCCAACTCGGATTTGGTCTATATACACAAATATATCATTGTTTTCACCATTTAATTAGTGTTTTGAGATTGAAATTTGGAAATTTTAGAAATCCCATAGAAATGAATTTTTGAGATTTCGGTGTCGATCCGGAGTCCGATTGGAGTGAAACTGGTATGGTTGGACTCGTAATTGAATGGGTTATCGGATTTTATAAGTTTCGCTGGATTTTGAGATGTGGGCCCCACAGGCAAATTTTGAGCTAATTTCGGATTTTATTGAAAAATATAATATTTTCTTATGAAATTGATTACTATAATTTTTGTTGACTGTATCGAATTAATTATGACTAGATACGAGTCGATCGGAGTCGGAAAAATCGAGAAAAAAGCATAATATTTAAATTGGAGCAAGTCGAGGTAAGTGACTTGTCTAACCTTGTGTGGGGGAAATTTTCCCTAGAATTGATATTAATGTGATTATTGAAATGTGTTGAAAGTCGTGTACACGAGGTGACGAGTGTGTACACGGGCTAAATGTGAAAGATTATATTTTTAAATTGTGTAGATCATTATTGCGCATTTATTAAATTATTTTATCTTGTTATATTCTTCATCATTGATCTGTGATATATATTATAAAATTGTTTGACTTTTTTCTGCTAATTGTTTTACCTGTTTAATTGAAACTTGGTTTCTTTTATACTGTGCATTATTTGAAGGTTAATTTTCTTTAAATTAAATATTATTAATATGAAGTATTTGACATTTTTTAAATTTTGATATTGAAGTAACGTATTAAAAATTTGAAATATTATTTTTCCTGAATTATTTATTCTTGAATATTTTCGTAAGATTTTTTTTGGATTATTCTGGCATGAGCCGTGATCTCTTTATTATTAAAAAATATTGTTGTTGATTTTTTTTGTGAAAAAATTAAAATATTGGGCACTTGAGGTGCAAATTGTGATATATTGTGATATTGATACGCATGCGATGGTATAAGGTGTGGGTGTTGAAACGCATGCGGTGAGATAAGGGTGGCTTGATACGCGTGGCTAGTAGGAGTGACTACTAGAAGTCATGCGGTGTGATAAGAGTGGCTAAAACGCGGGATGCTATTTCGGAAAAAATATTTTCTTTAAATAAATTGTGAAGACTCCCGCGGTGGTATAAGAAAATGAGATATTGTGAATTTGTTTATGATTTGGGACTACGAGGCGGTACCTCGGGAGTGCCCTTGTTGATATTGATTTATGGCCGCAATTGCCTTTGATTATTGTTGTAATTTTCTTAAAGTTGTAAAGAATTCTGTTTTTGTTTCCACGAGATATTTATTTGCCATTATTTGATGTAATTAAATGTGACATATTACTTGATTCATTTCCATTGTCATTTTATCTTATAATATTGTTTAAACATTTTACCATGCCATTATTTATTCTTCAGTAGGGCCTGACCTGACCTCGTCACTACTCTACCGAGGTTAGGCTTGGCACTTACTGGGTACCGCTGTGGTGCACTCATACTATGCTTCTGCACATCTTTTTGTGCAGATCCAAGTACATCTTATTAGACCATGCATCAGTAAACTAGCTGTACGAGGAGATTTTGAGGTATATCTGCCAACGTTCGTAGACTCCGGAGTCCCCTTCTATCTTACTATGTTGTCTTCCTTATTTTTTTTAGACTCTGATGTATAGAGACATAGAGAATAAATTCTTAGAAGCTTGTGACTTATTTCTACCGGGTTTTGGGGGTTGATATTGTTTGAATTGTAGTTTAATTATTTTAAATATTTATTATTATTCCGCATTGATAGGCTTACCTAGTCTTAGAGACTAAGTGCCATCACGACATCCTACAGAGGGAATTTGGGGTCGTGACACTGGCACTATTTTACCGCTCACTATGACCACGTTAAGACTTTGTTATTCCTAAACTCACATTTAAACCTGCCGTATTGATTCTTCACATATGTTAGGAGTGACGTTGATCAACAACCACCTAAATATGTACCCTTTTCCAAGCAATACATAATAAATATGCACAGTCAATCGATGGTCATTCAATCAACTAAAATAAAAACGTAGTTGAGCAAATAGAGAAATTCAAATGCTCAATTGTATAAAAACATAACAAGAAAGACTTTTGGTAAACAAAATAATGACAATCTAAAAATATTATGAAACTTTAATTTGAAAAGGGAATATTTTAAAATAAATTGTTATTTACCACATTGTATTGGATGTAATTGCAAGATCCAAATCTCTAAATAACAAAGGGCATACACTTATACAAGGGAAAATGGCCAAATATATCCCTCTACTTTTAGATATTGTCTACATTTAACCTCTGTTATACTATCCAGTCAAATTTATCCCTATCGTTATACTATCGGGCAAAATTTATCCCTACAATCAGTAAACTTTTAAAAATTACCCCTCAGTCCGTCAGGTGACCCAGAATCTCCCAAATTATTTTAATTAAGTTACTGATTCTTCTTCTTGATCCACTATTTTCAAAATAATTGGCATTTACCTACTCTTTGAATTGGAGAAAAAAAAAGAAAAAATATTAAATAATACAACCATTAATAAATAAAATATAGTTATTTAAAAAATCTAAATTAGGTAGCTTGTCTAAATTCTAAAAGTATTTACAACATCCCAATTTTAATGAATTCATTGCACCAAATTTATGGGAACTTTGCAAGTATTAGTGATTGAAGTTGAAGTTCCTCGGAGACTTTACATTGTCGAATTCAACTTTGCTTTAATCAAATGTCTACACATTGTGCACTCTTAAGTTAGTCGATCGAACTCTACAAACAACCAGACAATGAAAAAATATATTTGAATATAATACATGTACATACATGGTGATCGGCTGCATATAATTCACAATAAATAGACTCTCTGAATTCTACAGTGTGTATATGGTTGAAAAATAAAAAAAATTAAACTAATCCAAACCCATTATTACAAGAAAAGAAGTGGGTGCATTGGCATGAATAATTTGTATAGTCTAGTAACTTTAACATTCACATCAATAGTAATTTTTGAAAATAGTGGAATAAGAACAACAAGTAATTTAAATAGAAGTATTTTGGGAGATTTTGGATTATTTAATACATCAAAGGGTAATTTTTAAATGTTTGTTGATGATAGGGTAAATTTGGCCAGATAATATAACGGGTAAATTTAGCTGAATAGTATAACAGAAGTTAAATGAGACAATATTCGAAAATAAAGAATTTGACAAGATAATATAATGGGTAAATTTAGCCGAATAGTATAACAGAGGTTAGATGAGACAATATTCGAAAATAAAGGAGTATATTTGGCCATTTTCCCTTTATACAATGACGCTCCATTGGGACTTCAGTGGAGACTAGAGAAAAATAGTGTTCCCTTTATACAATGACGCTCCACTGGGACTTCAGTAGCGACTGAAACTAGGCTATAGACACAAGAGTTGGGACTGAGGATTGGGTAGAGGCCGCGCGAACGCAAGCCCTTACTGCCACAAATTATGATGTAGGCTTGATCACTTGGGCCGATCTTAGGTAAGCACCCCTCCAAAGTGCAATGAAGGTCACAAGCCTAGATCACAGGCCTTCTTGATTGTACATTGACCCCGTCCAGGTAAGTATGTTAATCTGTCAGCTTAGCCCAAGTTTTATTGTACAGAATTTGCTCATTCTCAGTTAGTATTTACGGATGTGGGATTAATCAACCAATGAAGTCATAAAAACACTCTTTTGTGACATTTAGATCTTCAGAATTTTAAAAACATTAAGATTTTGCAATTTCATCCAAATTATAGGTCGATCAAACAAATATCCTAAGTGTGAGAAATTTTCTCTCTGTTTAAATTCGGTTTCAAGATGTATTTTTCCTTAAAAAAAGTTAGCGGCAAACGTTTTTAATAAATATGTCCTTTTGTTCCTCTTATGAAAATAAATGTATAATGTGAAAAGAGAATAATATTCTAGTGTATTTTATTCTCTATAGAGATTGTGAACGCAGTCCATAAATCCATTGTAACGACCCGACTTGTCGTTTTGAATATTTACGCTCCTTCCAACTATTTGAAGTCTTTAATAGCTTCATATGATGTATTATGACGTGTGTGAATCGCCGGTTTTGATTTTCAAGTGTTTCGGGATTAGTTCGGAAGAATAAATTCCATATTGGAAGCCTTAAGTTGAAAGAGTTGATCAAATTTGACTTTTTAGTATTCGACCTCGGATCGGAATTTTGATTTTTCTGTTAGGCCCGTATGGTGATTTTGGACTTGGGCGCATGCTCGGATTTGCATTTAAATATCTAGAAGGTTTCGGCACTAATTGGCAAAAGTTGAAAATATTAAGTGGAAAATGTGTCTTAATTTGCACAACACCTACCTTTGAACGGGTATAACTCTCATAATGTTAAGATACATTCTATGAATTTTGATCCTAGAGTGTAGAGTTCTTTGAGTCTAGTTTCTAACGTATCAAGCCGTTCGTCATTTGGACATTCCTACTAAAAGCTATGATCAAATTACCAAAGTTAGATCACCTAGTTATTTTGGCGAACAACGAAGTGAGGGTCACTACACCAGATCGGGCGC
Organism: Nicotiana tabacum; assembly: GCF_000715075.1. Taxonomy (NCBI): domain Eukaryota; kingdom Viridiplantae; phylum Streptophyta; class Magnoliopsida; order Solanales; family Solanaceae; genus Nicotiana; species Nicotiana tabacum. The sequence continues at coordinate 10,447,694 of NC_134097.1, read as the reverse complement.
AGATCCTGTCTTCTCTTGCATGCAGTGGACAACGAAGTAAGGGTCACTTTGCCAGACCGGGTGCGGATCAACTCCAGCTCTTTTTAAGCCAATTCGGGGCTCCTTTTCCCTATTTCATTTGGACGAATTTTGGAGCTCTTCTCCACTCTCTCAAGACCACCAACTCCTCTCTTCTTCAAGGTAAGCAATCCCCATTATCTTGGTGTGAAATTCCATAATTTCTACACTAGTATTGATGAAATCTACACATAAAATACCTAGATCTTCAAGAAATTTCTTCAAGAACTCAAAGGAGGGTTTTGCAAGTTTTCTTCCAAAATGTAATCCTAGATCCTTAGACTTACATGTATGGATATATTATGGGAATATGAGTATGAATTAAGTATTGAAACTTATGGTATGGTGATTGGAAGCCAAAAGTTCCCAATTTAAATACATAACCATTGTAGAGATTAAAATGTGAATATTTGATGGAATTTTGTTGGTTGGGTGTGGATGGATTGTCATGTATGTGATGTTGGAAGTTATGAATTATTTAAGAATAATGGTGGGATAAATTATTGGTAAATGGTAGTAGTTGAATGAACTGATTCTATGGTTAAGAGATGTAGAGATTCATACCTACTAGGTGTTTGATAAAATGCCTAAATGACCTAAAACCTGAAAATTTTACTAATATTGGTCCAATCGAATTATGTTGATGTAGATCAAAGTTGTAAAAGTAGTTGGAGGTTTTAATATCACTAAGAGCTGAATCAAGAAAGCTCGATTTGTAGCGATTTTGCTGAAGGATTTTCAAGGAAATATTCATCTGGATTCGAGCCATTCGGAGTTGGATAATCGCGAAAAAAGGCTTACCATTGGATTGAGTTGCTTGAGGTAAGTATCTTGCCTAATCTTGAGCGGGGGAATTACCCCTTAGGCATTGAGTCTTATGTGAAAATTGTGTAATTGAAAACCATGTACGCGAGGTGATGAGTACATACTTGATTTATATGTGCAAATTATATCGGTTGAAATTCGTAGACGCCCTTATGTATTAAATTGGAAAATTGTTGGAACTTAGTAAATCCATGATTTGTCATGCCTCATTCCCTGTTTGTCGAATTTGTATTTTATATGATAATTTGGTGTGACAACCACTTGGATTTTTATGTGAATTCCGTGTGTTTGTTGATTTGATATTTCTTGGAAATAATTACGTTATGAATTTTTCATATGCAAATAATTAATTAAATAAGTTTAAATTAAGGCGTTTATATATTTATCAAAAAGTTGGATTAAAGAAGGCGTTGTCCTGTGATGAGTTATTTTCCCATCCTTGTGGTTGGTTTTGAGATTTTATATACATTGTGTTGAGCCGTGGACTATCTGTTGTGTAATTAATTGACTTTATTGTACCTTTGGAGTGGTTGTAACCTATGGACAATTTGTAAAAACGAGTTGATGATGATGTGTTGTTGTGATAATATCCTGTGTGAATTGTTGTGTGATTTGGGTTACTGTTATGCGGCGTATAAGGGAGGCATTCCATTATTGACATTATGCGGGCATAAGAGTGGCATTTCACTATTGTTATGTGTGTTGGGATATTGTCTAGGTGGAGCGATAAGGGAGTCTATTAAACGGAGCGATAAGGGAGTCTATTAAACGGAGCGATAATGGAGGCTATTATATGAGCAATAAAGGTGGCTACAAGTGCGATAATGGTGGCTATATGAGCGATAAGAGTGGCTATTGATATTGTCAGGGCGGAGGGATAAGGGAGGCTATTTTAGGTGTGATAAGGGTGGCTATTGTCAGGGATGATACGTGATGATGCGGGGTTATTCTGTTGGTAAATTTCATGTGATGATATGGGGTTATTGCGTTGGTAATTTTCATGTGGTGTTGTGATTTTTCTTTTGTTTATTTTTATACCTTGTACAACTTGTCTTGTTGTTTCGGTAAACTTGATAATAGTGTGATATATGTTGAAATTGTGAGCATGTGATTATTGCCGGGCGAATTATGTTATATGGGATCGGGTTGCACACCGCAACAGATATGAAATGTGGGCACGAGGTGCCGGAAAAAATATGATAATTTTTATTATTGGCACGTGAGTTGTCCGTGCGGTTTTGATAGAAATATGGGTACAAGGTGCCATGGAAATATGAAAGTGGGCTGAGACCCGTGTTACAAAAATATGAAAGTGGCTGAGACCCTTGTTACGAAAATATGAAAGTAGGATGAGACGCGTATTACAAAAATATGAAAGTGGGCTGAGACCCGTGTTTTATATTTATGAAATGAGGTGTCACAAAGTGATATTTATTTGAAAGAAGTATATTCGAAAGATATTTTTTTGAAAGAATTTTATATTCGAAAGATATTTATTTGAAAGAATTTTTATATCCAAAAGATATTTATTTGAAAGAAATATATTAGTAAGGTATTTATTCGAAAGAATTATATGTGAAAGATTTATATTTGAAGGACTTGTTTAATTGGTTGTACTTGTGTTCCTTATTCGTTTGAGTAATAATTATGGTGTTCTTGTTGCCTTGTTGTTTATATCACTTGTTGATTTTTGTTGCTATTATTGCTAGTTGTTTTTCAGTACTATTGTATACTGTTATATTTCACAGGTTATTTGACTAGTGAGTGTCTTCACTGTACCTCATCACTACTCCACCGAGGTTAGTCTTGATACTTACTGGGTACCGACCGTGATGTACTCGTACTACACTTCTACACATTTTTGTGCAGAGCGGGTACTAAAGATATTGGACTTGAGCAGAGTTAGTGTGTTGATCGTAAGGATTCAAGACCACAAATGCTGTTACACCCCATGCTTTCGCACGTGAAAGTACGCCATAAGTAAATTGATATATGCTCGGAAATGAGATGTTACATCCCGCATTTTCGTACGTTAAAGTTTTGTCATAAGTAAATCGACGCAAGTTCGTGGATGAGATTATTTTGGGATTATAAGTATTATGCTATTTTAAATAAGTGATAAGTAAATTCGTGAAGGTGAGAGGTAAGCAAATCGAAGAAAATGAATTTCGTCGAAGTTTGACATTTTGGCATAAAATACGGCCCGAGCTAAAATACCATGTACTTATGGACTAGTACCATACAAGGTACCACATGGACATGATAGTAAGGTGTATAAGGCGTGTTAAAAGTGAGTAGTAATTTAAGTAAGTTGAGATAATTCTTAATTATGTGGATGATTGGGTAATTAATAATTTTTGGTGAGAGATTAGCTAATTAATTACAACATTTGGATAAGTCTAACCCCCTAACGTGGCTACCCAAAGGGGCCTTGATGATGAGTATTAACTCACACAAAAAAGGTGGCAAATTTTAGAGGGGTTCTTTGCTAAGTCATCACCTAGTGGGGCCCACACCAACTAAGGTAAGACTTCTTAAATTCAACTAATTTCATACAAGAATATGATCATTTCACAAAGAAAGAGTACGGTGCAATTTCATACAAGAATGATCAATTCACAATCTTCAAGTCTAATTCACAAAAAACGTGAATTAAAACTAAGGAAAGTGACGTATTTTTGATAAATTTTCATACAAAGTTACACTGCGTAATAGCAACGGGATTTGCAATTCTAAGAGAGCACGGTACAATCTTTTTCAAGAATAACATATGTATTTTTCCCTACTCCAGGTAAGTTAAGGCTAAGCTCTTCCTTCATTTTGCATGATCTCGTAATTACACAAGTTTGATAACGAGGTATAAAGAAAAACTTCATGTTCCGGAATTTACGTATATTTTTCCTAGTCTTGTAAGTACAATATTCAATTGAGTATTTCCTCCTTCTAGTCAAGAGAGCAGAGAGTCTATATATACAGTATTACAGTATTTTCATTACCATCGAGCTATAATCGATGGGCAGGCCCCTATTGGGCAACCTCTGATCATATGATAAGTTATATACCGAGCCTACTGTGGCCGAGCGCCTATGAGCGAGCCCAGTTGGCCGAGATACAGAGCCTAGTATTATCGAGTGCCTATGAGCGAGCCTACTACGACAGAGAAGTTATATATGTATATACCGAGCCTTATAGGGCCGGACATCTATTGTACTTACTATATTGAGAGACTTGAGTCAGTATCAGCAGGTGAGCATATCTTTAGATTATCTTTGACTCCCAGTTACTTCCAGTTATTATATTATCAGTTCAGTTTCAGCTTTCAATATATTGCCTTATATACTCGGTACATTATTTCGTACAGACGTCCCTTTTCTGGGGGAGCTGCATTTCACGCGTGCAGGTTCAGACAGACAGGCAAGTAGACCTCCTCATTAAGTGTTTCCCGAATTCAGCTTGATCGGTAAGCTCCATGCCTTTCGGAGTTACCGGGTCTAGAGCTTTATGTACGTCTTGTGTGTATATTTATATATGTTATGAGTAGGTCAGGAAGCTGTTCCGATCATAGTATATCCATCAATAGAGGCTTGTGGACATATCCTGTCAGTTAGTGCAGTACGTTGGGCTTGCGGTCCTTGTATGTATATTTGGTTGGTTTGTCAGCTGCAATAATTATGACGGCCTTGTCGGCCCAGCTTTATATTGATATTTAGTCAGCATTCGCAGTTGTCTTGCAATGTGGCCCATGGCCAAAGTATGATATCATATGTTCAGAGTCCCTTAGTCACAAGTTAGTACACAAGGATAAGTGAGGCACCGGGTGCCGGTCTCGCCCCCTAGGCTCGGGGCGTGACAAAAGTGGTATCAGAGTAGTTCTGTCCTAGGGAGTCTACAAGCCGTGTCTAGTAGAGTCTTGTTTATGGGTGTGTCGTGCACCACACTTATAAGCAGGATGTTACATGGCATTTCTGACTATCACTCTTTCTTCTTACTCTAGATCGTATGGTATAACTCAGTTAACTTATTCATAATACGACGATGCCTACATCCAGAAAGACGGTTGGTAAGAGGTATAGCTGTAGTGGAGTTGAGTTAGAGGAACTCAATTTTGCATCATGATTATGATGAGTAAATGTAAGGTCTTCAACAGAACTTATGTGTACTAAGACGTGTATGCTTCTTGATGAGGAGCCTTAAGGCAAGAATATCTGTCCACCCGTATGGTGAAAAATAATGAGAGATTCAAAAGGAAGATACAAGTTTCAACAAGTAAAAGAAGCAAGGTGAATAAGGGTACGAGGTACCTAATTAGTAGAGATGAACATTATCTGCAATTCAGGGAGATATATATAAGCATTTTGAGTTACCTTCATCGATAACAAAGGTATGTACAATTGGCCGCACCCATCTCAGTTATGCCCTGTGGGGGCTAACAAGTATAGTTTAAGAAAAGGATGGAACATCAAGATCCGGCTAGGGTCATAGTAACCCAAAATGGTGGATGGATTATTTGTATTAATTGACGTTTTTGAAGGATATTGCAGAAGTTCTAATAAATCTCCTTATGAGACATCGAGAGGGTACACTCTAAAATAGTACAACTAGATATGAGTACTACAAAGGTAGGCACTGGAAGCCTTGAAGGGATAAATATTACCTAAGTGTGGCTCCCGTCCCTAGTAAAGCGAGAATGTTAAGCAATCCGAAGAGCCAGTAAATAGAGAAAGGGGAGCTAAAAGCAAAAGAATATCTTGTTGAAGTTTTCAGAATAAAGTGATAGACAAAAATGTTAGCAAGGAAATAAGGAGAGAGTTAATGAAGCATTATGAGTAAGATGTGATACATTGATGACAACGGTAGGAAAAGAGAGAGAAAGAAACAATATTATAGAGTCGATAGTCAAGGGAAGGGAAAGACGAGAAGTGACCGACCTTGAGACAACAAAAGAATATAGGCCATAAAATCATATCCTCATTTAAAAAAAAAAAGCTCGTGACTCCAATGTAACTACCGGAAGGGAAAGTTAGACCCCAGAATAATAAAAATCAGTATGGGCTGGTGAACAAGACAAACTAAACATGAATTAAGGACTGAGTTATTTGATAATAGTCATCATCATGAGAATTTCAGAAATTGCATTCTGACCATAATAGAATGGAAAACAGAAGAATAACCCTTAAAGGTCATTCAGGAGGACGCTTCCCTAAAGCAAGCAATGTGAGCAAAATTAAGCTTAAGGGACTATATGTGTTGGTTACACTAGGTATCACCCTCGTGAATAAGGAATTTCGTTATCCTTGGTACAAAAGGGTTTCCGCAAGGCGAGTAAGGGTCATCGATTATGTGAAAAGAAGCCAAAGATAAAGAGGTAAAAACATCTATAGGTAGATCGTCGTAGCGCTAAATATTAGTACTTCCCTAAAGAGGGGAATGTGGAGTGAGGTGGCATTAAGTCAGAATTAAGTGGTTCTAGTAATTATGGAATGGTAAAGGAAGAATGCGATAAAATGAAAAAGGGACGAGATTGCACTTATTCAAATCCTACAGACATGCTACGATTCCATAACATCATGCAAACACGACATCAAGGAAAGGAAGTAAGGGTTCCTGCCTGGGATGTTATTGATAAATAAGGAGCCAGTGCGAGAGGTAAGTTAAGACAAAGGAAATAACCCCAGAAAGATTACACGGAATATTAATATGAGAGTGGGCCAACGAGTGGTTAGTAGTTGATTCAGGAAGGGCCTAGTTATGGCTAGATAAGAGGATACAGACAAATCAATAGACCGTGCAAGATAAATAGAGTGAACCCCAACATGGGGAATTCAGCCTCGCAGTTATGATGGCATTATAATACTTGAGATATATTCATATGGGGAAGTTAAAAAGGTACCGTATAAGTGTTACAGAAATAAAAGAGAGTGTCACTGATAAGATAGTCAAAATATCAGTTCAGAAGCAACCTTACAAGTTTAAGGTCGTGGAGGTAAGTAACTACGGATAAGTATACGCAAGGAAGGACATAAGGAGGTCCGTTGAGTATACAATGTAATAAGCTCACAGCTTTACAAGAGTCAGAGGGTCCTCCCTAAGTACTACAATGGAATACTAGCTAAGAAAAATAAGGAATAAGGCTTCAACCTAAACTTAGTGACCTAAAGAGGAAATGGTCTTACAACAACAGTCTCAAAACAATATTGACTCCATAAGAAAGTGGCACCTATCGTGGCTAGTGAACGGGGAGAAAAATTAGAAGTGATATTCAAGATCATATGAGTTGTATGGAATTCCAATATGTGTGGGCACTAAGATAAGCTAAGTATGGACGCAACAAGGGGGTAGAAAGACCAGTAAAAGTAATAGCTTACGTTTAATGAAAGCTAAGATGGAAAGAAAGGAATTATCTGATCAATGATCCAGAGTTGGTTACGTTATGAATGCACTTAAGAGTTCGGAGTTTTATACATACAGCATATATGTTGACAATCATACAGCCGTAGAAGGTTCCGGTATAAGTTAAAAGGAAGAATTGAGCCCAGGTCATAAACAAAGGATTGAATTGCTAAAGGATTGTATCATGGATATTCCATAGTGCCATAAAAGGCTAAAAGTAATAACTAATACCATGAGCTGCAATAGCTTAAGTCTATATAAAGGTTGATCAGAGGGAAGAGGAAATTAAAGAGTTACATCAACTAAGTAAATCAAGAATTTGATTATTGGACCCAGAAAATTATCAACATCGTGATTGAGAACATTGCAGAATCACTCATAATATCAGAGGTACAAGAGAGATAGTACAATAGCCATATTCTATAACGGCTCTACGATAAAGCCCGTTAGAAGAGTACCAGTCTCATAAGAAGTCAGTATAAAGCTCCCACTAGATTGTGTATGCACCAGAGGTGCAAGTATTATAATAGAGCTTCAAGTCGTGGATATGAATTATACCTATATGGAAGAGAGGTCATGAAAGAGATATGTGATGACCCAAAATATCATCTTTAAGTTTAATAATTAATTTTGCATTCTAAGACCTCGAAAAGCACTATTTATCATTCCTCGACTTGGGTGCGCAGTCCGTAAAATTTTTCGGAAAGTTTTCAGGTGAAAAAAATGAATTAAAATGTGAATTAGAGCTATAAAACTCAACTGAGTTGACTTTGGTCAACATTTTGAGCAAACAGACTCGGATCAGTATTTTGATAGTTTTGGTAGGTCCGTATCGTGATTTGGGACTTAGGCGTATGCCCGGAATCAAATTCCGAGGTCCCTAGCCCGAGATATAGAATTTTGATAAAAAATTAAAAGTTTAAGTTCAAATAGTGACCGAATGTCAAATTATGTGCAAACGACCCCGGAATAGAATTTTGATGATTCCAACAGCTCCGTATGGTGATTTTGGACTTAGGAGCATGATCGAAATTTTATTTGGATGTCCGTAGTGGAATTAGGCTTGAAATGCCAAAAGTTAAATTTTTAAAAAGTTTGACCGGGGGGTTGACTTTTTGATATCGAGGTCGGAATCCGATTCTGGAAATTGGAATAGGTCTGTTATGTCATTTATGACTTGTGTGAAAAATTTGAAGTCATTCTGAATTGATTTGATGTGTTTCGGCCCAAGATATAGAATTTGAAAGTTCAAAGTTCATAGATTTTAATTTGAGGTGCGATTTGTCGTTTTGATGTTGTTTGATGTAGTTTGAAGCCTCAACTAAGTTTGTATTGTATTTTGGGACATGTTGGTATAATTGGTTAAGGTCCCGAGGATCTCGGGTGGATTTTGGAAGGTAAACAGAATGGATTTCGGACAAAGAAGGCTGCTGGAAATTTCTATTGCAGAAATTTCGCCAGCTTATATCGCGCAATCTATAAGGAATAAGAAAATTATCAAAACATAAGAATTGTAGCCCTTTGATTTTAGTTTCCATAAAGTTAAACTATTCATCATTTGAAAATTTGTAAAGAAAGTTATGATGGATTGAATGAAGGCTGGTAGAGCAGTTTTGCCAGAAATTTCGCCAGAAATTTCTGATGTGTGGAGCCAACTTTGGAAGCTTATATCTCGAAATTCATAAGGAATCTGAAAAGTATCAAAACATAAAAGTTGTAGTCGTTTGATTCTAGTTTCCATAAAGTTACACCATTTATCATTTGGATATTTGTACATAAAGTTATGATCGATTGAAGGAAGGCTGGTAGAGCGGTTTCTGGTGGATTTTTAGTGACGGAAAATGGACTTTTAGTGACGGATTGGCAGAAACTTAAGACCAAAAATGGTCATTTCATTCATTTCGTTTTGGAATTTTGGAGCACGGTTCTTGGGCAATGTTTGGGCGATTTTCATTGGGGTAAGTGTTCCTTATCCTATATTGATTATATTTTATGATTCCATACTCATTTACATCATGAATCCGTGAATTTATGGAAGAAAAATCAAGATTTTTGCAAAATCTTCCAAAAACGAAAATTTAAGATTTGGAGGTCGAGTTGTTATCGGATTTTGGTAAAATTGGTATGGGTGGACTCGTAATTGAATGGATTATCGGATTTTATAAGTTTCACCGGGTTCCGAGATGTGGGCCCCACGGGCAAATTTTGAACTAATTTAGGATTTTATTGAAAATATAATATTTTCTTATGAAATTGATTACTATAATTTATGTTGACTGTATCGAATTAATTATGACTAGATACGAGTCGATCGGAGTCGAAAAATTGAGAAAAAAGCATAATACTTGGTTAAATTGGAGCAAGTCGAGGTAAGTGACTTGTCTAACCTTGTGTGGGGAAAATTCCCCCTAGGATTGATAATTGTAATGTGTGGAAAGTCGTATACACGAGGTGACGAGTGTGTACACGTGCTAAATGTGAATGATTATATTTTAAATTGTGTAGATCACTGTTATGCATTAATCAAATTATTTTATTTTGTTATATTCTTCATTATTGATTTAATGTTTATATTTTAAATTTGTTTGACCTTTTCCGGCTAATTTTTTTTTTTGTTTAGTTGGAACTTGATTTCTTTTTATTCTGTGCATTATTTGAAGGTTGATTTTCTTTAAATTAAATATTATTAATATGAAGTATTTGACATTTTTAAACTTGATATTGAAGCAACATATTAAAGATTTTGAAATATTATTTTCCTGAATTATTTACTCCTGAATATTTTTGTAAGATTTTCGTACTCATTGTGATGGAGCAATGAGCTCTTTATTGTGAAAAAATATTATTGTTGAATTATTTTGACATGAGTCGTGAGCTCTCTATTGTGGAAAAATATTATTGTTGAATTATTTTGACATGAGCCGTGAGCTCTTTATTGTAGAAAAATATTATTGATATTTTTTTTTTGGCATGAGTCGTGAGCTCTTTATTGTGAAAAAATACTGTTGTTGAATTATTTGAGAACTTGAGGTGCAAATTGTGATATATTGTGATATTGATACGCATGCGGTGGTATAAGGTCTGGGTGTTGAAACGCATGCGGTGAGATAAGGGTGGCTTGATACGCGTGGCTAGTAGGGGAACTACTAGAAGTCATGCGGTGTGATAAGGGTGGCTAAAACGCGGGATGCTATTTCGGGAAAAATATTTTCTTTAAATAAATTGTGAAGGCTCCCGCGGTGATATAAGGAAATGAGATATTGTGAATTTATTTATGATTTGGGACTACGAGGCGGTACCTCGGGAGTGCCCTTGTTGATATTGATTTATGGCCATAGTTGCTTTCGATTAATTGTTGTGATTTTCATAAAGTTGAAGGAAATTCTGTTTTGATTCCACGAGATATTATTTGTAATTATTTGATGTCATTAAATGTGACATACTATTTGATTCATTTCCAATGTCATTTTATTTTACTACATTGATAAACATTTTACCATGCCATTATTATATTCCAGTAGGGCCTCACCTGACCTCGTCACTACTCTACCGAGGTTAGGCTTGGCACTTACTGGGTACCGCTGTGGTGTACTCATACTACGCTTTTGCACATCTTTTTGTGCAGATCCAGGTACATTTTTACCAGCCTAGACGTCAGTGAGTTACCTGCGCACGGAGATTTCGAGGTATATTTGCCAGCGTCCGCAGACTCCGGAGTCCCCTTCTATCATTTTATGTTGCTTCCTTATATTTTATTTAGACCTTGACATATAGAGACATTGAGAATAAATTCTTAGAAGCTTGTGACTTATTTCTACCGGGTTTTGGGAGTTGAAATTGTTTGAATTGTAGTTTATTTATTTCAGATATTTATTATTATTCCGCATTGATAGGCTTACCTAGTCTTAGAGACTAGGTGCCATCACGACATCCTACGGAGGGAATTTGGGGTCGTGACAAGTTGGTATCAGAGCACTAGGTTCATAGGTGTCATGAGTCACAAGCAGGTTTAGTAGAGTCTTGCAGATCGGTACGGAGACGTCTGTACTTATCTTCGAGAGGCTATGGAATTGTTAGGAAATATTCACTTCTTTGACTCCTTATCGTGCGGCATTGATTTATCTTGAAACATATTTCTTATATTCCTTTGTATCCACTCGTGTATGACATTGCGCACTCGGTATCAGTTGTGCGTCGACGGTTCGTGATGCCGTAGATGGACTATGAGGGAGCCAAAGATGCTCAAACATTGCCTCAACGTGTGGTTCCGACTGAAGATGCGGGCGTATTGAGAGATCACCTAGTGAATCATGTGGGGGTGCAACGGACGTTGGCATCTGGTTGATTTATACAAGCTGTGAAGATTATTATTGTGGATCATCGGACGTTGTGACCTATGACTTCGCGCTGAGTAGGGGGAGTCCACTACCAATGGGTGGATTGCGGGGTAATGTATTATATCAGCTTTGGCCTGAAATGTATATATGTGGTACTGAAAGGTTCCCTAAAATTTACATATGTTTAAGACCTGAGATTTTGTAGAGGATAAGGTTGGGACTTGCGGTATGTCCGCCTCCTTAATAATCCTATACTTCAATACCAAAGGAGTTATAGAAACAACTCTAAATTTGTAGAAGGTCTACTGAGCGTGGACGTCACTGTTGCGGATTTTGGGGTGCTTCGGAGTAAGTACACTTGTTGACGAGAGTCTGGACTATGTGGTTCGTGACAAGAGTTGTCTGTATGGAGCTCTACAGTGTTACCCCAAAAAAGAGTCGAAGAGTATGTTAAGAAATTGGTCAGCTCAACAGTGTAGAATCAGTATAACAAAAGAAGAAATTCGCCTTGGGAGAGATAATTCTCCACCGGTGTTCGTGGCAAGCCTATGAAGAGAGCAGACCAGCCAATGCAACACCGCCCACTTGGCTCAGTTCTCAGAAATGCTTTTGAAAGAGTTTGTTTTCTGGACTCTCCGTAATGCGTGGCGCATAGGGTTTGAATGGTTACGTCATGTCACCATTGACGATGTTAGAATATGCCATCAAGTTTAATAAGTTAGCCTGTCATACTCCTACTTTTCTTCCTACAGCCAGAGGGAAAGTCCATAGACTCATTAAAGGACTCAATTATGATTGTAAAATTTTGTACGACTCGGGAGCTTCAACAGTGTTGAGTCAGCATAACAAAAGAAGAAATTTGCCTTGGGAGAGATAATTCTCCACCAGTGTTCGTGGTAAGACTATGAAGAGGGGAGACCAGCCAATGCAACACCGCCCACTTGGCTCAGGCAGTCGTCCAGTCCAGTCTGCACATCGGATTACTCGGGGTGCTCCAGTAAGTTCTTTTAATGCACCACCGACATGAGTTCCTACAATGGTTATTCCAGTTTTCTGGCACAGACTCAATATGAGCAGCCTAACCCGCAAAGGAGTTGTTATGAATACGGTGATACTAGGCACATCATGAGAAAAATTATCAAAAACTTGGGAGAGACTTATTTCATCAAAGCACTCAGGCTACGTGCCCCATTGCAGTTACTACACCACCCACACGACCAGTTAGGGGTGAAGGTCATATGAGTAAAAGGCGTCCTAGAGGTGGAGACCCAGCCGTTGATATATTTGTTTTACGGTATGGCGGAGGTCGCTACATCAGATGGTGTCATTGCAGGTATGACCTCGATTTAATATAAAGGAATAATTTCCTTAAGTTGATTCGGTTCTCAATATCGAAACGAGTCTTCCTATTGTGCTCCACTTATGAGTGAGCTTCATAATTCTACAATCTACTTATGTGTTTACCCCTGTTGGGAGATTTTATGGAGATAACTACGCCTATCATTTCGTGTTGGTCACTAATAAGAGTTGCGAGGCTAAATGTGGCTTTCTGTTACTTATTTCGGTATATTTTGATGTAAATTCCGAATAATTAATTGCAAATTATGAATTATATGCCCTACCGGTGTGGGGTTCATTATGTGTTGTGATTTGGTGTAACCAAAATTATTTAAAAGGAGAAAATGGAAATTTTCAATTGGCACGATGTGCATATTACTTGTGATTCAGAACTGAGGATGAGATCCTCACATTTTTATGTAAATTGATATGTTTAAACCGGGTTACGAGCTGCGGTGGAAGTTATATAAGGACGAGATCCTTGTGAGGAAAATTCTTGTGTTTAAGTTCTCCCTTGTGAAATTAAATTTGTACTATAGTACTAATAGGGAATCATGCCTATTAGGCTTATTTGAAAATTCTTATATGAAATTCTCTGTGCATAGTTGTCAAATTCGTGTTGTAATTATTAATTTTTAATCTACGAGGTAGGTGCCCGCCTAGGTGGCGTTAAATGTGACTCATTAATTCGGGTAAATAATTATGAAGTCTTCATGCCTCGCATCTAGTTATCAGTATTGTGAAGGTTTGCAACGAGATTTTTGTTAACATGAGGTTAAATGACGATTCTGTAATTGATTGTGAACAACTATTAAGATCAAATGGATCCAAGAGGGTGCCCCATTTACAGGGTCAGACGAGTGTGAGTTAAGCTTTCAGAAGCTCAAGATCACTTTGACTCCGACGCAAGCGTTGGTATTACTTACATATTCAAGGTCTTATACTGTGTATTGTGACGCGTCGCGTATTGGTCTCGGTGCGATGTTGATGCAAGACGGTAGGGTGATTGCCTACGCGTCCAGACAGTTAAAGGTACATGAAAAAAAAAAATTTTGGTCCACGGCCTTGAGTTAGCAGCTATTGTTCATGCCTTGAAGAATTTGGCGACATTATTTGTACGGTGTCCATTGTGAGGTCTACATCGATCACCGTAGTCTACAATATCTGTTTAAACAGAAGGATCTTAATTTGCGGCAGCGAAGATGGTTGGAGGTGCTTAAGGATTATGATATCACCATTCTCTATCATCTTGGGAAGGCCAATGTAGTGGCCGATGCCTTGAGTCGTAAGGCAGAGAGTTTGGGAAGCTTAGTATATTTACCGGTATCAGAGAGGCCTTTGGACTTGGATATTCAGGCCTTGGCCAACCAGTTTGTCAGATTGGATGTTTCCGAACCGAGTCGAGTTTTGGCTTGTGTGGTTTCTCAGTCTTCTCTTTATGATCGTATCAGGGAGCATCAGTATGATGACCCCCATTTTCTTGTCCTTAAGGATACAGTTCAGCACAGTGATGCCAAAGAAGTCGCAATTGGAGATGACGATGTATTACGGATGCAGGGCAGGCTATGTGTGCCTAATGTAGATGGTTTTCGTGAATTGATTCTCCAGGAGGCTCACAGTTCGCGGTGCTCGATTCATCCAGGTGCTGCGAAGATGTATCAGGACTTGAGACAACACTATTGGTGGAGGCGGATGAAGAAGGACATAGTGGGGTATGTATCTCGGTGTTTAAATTGTCAACAGGTAAAATATGAGCATCAACGACCGAGTGGATTACTTCAGAAGTTAGAGATTCCAGAATGGAAATGGGAGCAGATCACTATGGATTTCATTGTTGGGCTCCCACGGACTCAGCGGAAGTTGGACGCAGTTTAGGTGATTGTGGATAGGCTGACCAAATCAGCTCATTTCATTCATGTGATTACTACTTACTCCTCAGAGCAGCTGGCTCAGGTATATATTTGCGAGATTGTCAAACTTCACGGTGTACCAGTATCTATCATCTCTGACCGGGGTACACAGTTTAGCTCACGGTTTTGGAGGGCAGTTCAACGCGAGATGGGTACTCGGGTAGAGTTGAGTACAGTATTTCACCCTCAGACGGACGGGCAGTCCGAACGCACTATTCAGATACAGGAGGATATGCTTCCTGCGTGTGTGATAGATTTTGGGGGTGCTTGGGATCAGTTCTTACCACTTGCGGAGTTTGCTTACAACAACAGTTACCAGTCAAGCATCCAGATGGCTCTGTATGAGGCCTTGTATGGTAGGTGGTGCCAGTCCCCAGTGGGTTGGTTCGAACCGGGCGAGGCTAGGCTATTGGGTACAGACTTGTTTCAGGATGCCTTGAAAAAGGTTAAGTTGATTCAGGATTGACTTCGTACAGCCCAATTTAGACAAAAGAGTTATGCGAATCGGAAGGTTCGTGATGTTGCATTCATGGTTGGTGAGCAATTTGAGCCCTAGGTATATTGGGCCTTTTGAGATTCTTGAGAGAGTTGGAGAGGTGGCTTACAAACTTGCACTACCACCTACTTTCTTTGCCGGTCATCCGGTATTCCATGTGTCCATGCTTCGAAAATATCATGGCGATCTGTCTCATGTGTTAGACTTCAGTTCGGTTCAGTTGGACAAGAATCTATCTTATGTTGCGGAACCAATGGCTATTTTGGATAGGCATGTTCGAAAGCTGAGGTCAAAGAACATTGCTTCCGTGAAGGTTCAGTGGAGGGATCATCCGGTCGAGGAGGCGACTTGGGAGACCGAGCATGATATGCGCAGCTGTTATCCACACTTATTCACTAGCTTAGGTACTTTTTCTAACTCCGTTCGAGGATGAACGTTTGTTTTAGAGGTGGAGAATGTGATGACCCAAAATATCATTTTTAAATTTAATAATTAATTTTGTATTCTAAGACCTCGAAAAGCACTATTTATCATTCCAGTCCGTAAAATTTTTCGGAAAGTTTTCAGGTGAAAAAAATGAATTAAAATGTGAATTAGAGCTTTAAAACTCAACTGAGTTGACTTTGGTCAACATTTTGAGCAAACGGACTCGGATCAGTGTTTTGATAGTTTTGGTAGGTCCGTATCGTGATTTGAGACTTAGGCGTATGCCCAGAATTAAATTTTGAGGTCCCTAGCCCGAGATATGGAATTTTGATGAAAAATTAAAAGTTTAAGTTCAAATAGTGACCGGATGTCAAATTATGTGCAAACGACCCCTGAATAGAATTTTGATGATTCCAACAGCTCCGTATAGTAATTTTGGACTTAGGAGCATGATCAGAATTTTATTTGGAAGTCCGTAGTGGAATTAGGCTTGAAATGCCAAAAGTTAAATTTTTTGGAAGTTTGACCGGGGGGTTGACTTTTTGATATCGAGGTCGAATCCGATTCTGGAAATTGGAATAGGTCTGTTATGTCATTTATGACTTGTGTGCAAAATTTGAAGTCATTCCGAATTGATTTGATGTGTTTCGGCACAAGATATAGAATTTGAAAGTTCAAAGTTCATAGATTTTGATTTGAGGTGCGATTCGTCATTTTGATGTTGTTTGATGTGGTTTGAAGCCTCGACTAAGTTTGTATTATATTTTGGGACATGTTGGTATAATTGGTTAAGGTCCCGAGGGTCTCGGGTGGATTTCGGAAGGTAAACGGAATGGATTTCGGACAAAGAAGGCTGCTGGAAATTTCTGTTGCAGAAATTCGCCAGGAATTTCTGGTGCGTGGAGCCAAATTTGGAAGCTTATATCGCGCAATCTATAAGGAAGCAGAAAGTTATCAAAACATAAGAGTTGTAGCCCTTTGGTTCTAGTTACCATAAAGTTAAACCATTCATCATTTGGACATTTGTACAGAAAGTTATGATGGATTGAATGAAGGCTGGTAGAGCAGTTTTGCCAGAAATTTCGCCAGAAATTTCTGATGTGTGGAGCCGATTTTGGAAGCTTATATCTAGAAATTCATAAGGAATCTGAAAATTTTCAAAACATGAAAGTTGTAGTAGTTTGAGTCTTGTATCCAGAAAGTTACACCATTCATCTTTTGGACATTTGTAAATAAAGTTATGATTGATTGAAGGAAGGCTGGTAGAGCAGTTTCTGGTGGACTTTTAGTGACGGAAAATAGACTTTTAGTGACGGATTGGCAGAAACTTAAGACCAAAAATGGTCATTTCATTCATTTCGTTTTGGATTTTTGGAGCACGGTTCTTGGGCGATTTTCACGGGAAAACATTGGGGTAAGTGTTCCTTATCCTATATTGATTATATTTCATGATTCCATACTCATTTACATCATGAATCCGTGAATTTATGGAAGAAAAATCAAGATTTTTGCAAAATCTTCCAAAAATGAAAATTTAAGATTTGGAGGTCGAGTTGTTATCGGATTTTGGTAAAATTGGTATGGGTGGACTCGTAATTGAATGGGTTGTCGGATTTTATAAGTTTCGCTGGGTTCCGAGATGCAAATTTTGAACTAATTTCGGATTTTATTGAAAATGTAATATTTTCTTATCGAAATTGATTACTATAATTTATGTTGACTGTATCGAATTAATTATGACTAGATACGAGTCGATCGGAGTCGGAAAATCGAGGAAAAAGCATAATACTTGGTTAAATTGGAGCAAGTCGAGGTAAGTGACTTGTCTAACCTTGTGTGGGAGAAATTCCCCCTAGGATTGATAATTGTAATGTGTGGAAAGTTGTGTACACGAGGTGACGAGTGTGTACACGTGCTAAATGTGAATGATTATATTTTAAATTGTGCAGATCACTGTTATGCATTAATTAAATTATTTTATTTTGTTATATTCTTCATTATTGATTTAATGTTTATATTTTAAATTTGTTTGACCTTTTCTGGCTAATTGTTTTTTTTTGTTTAGTTGGAACTTGGTTTCTTTTATTCTGTGCATTATTTGAAGGTTAATTTTATTTAAATTAAATATTATTAATATGAAGTATTTGACATTTTTAAACTTGATATTGAAGCAACATATTAAAGATTTTGAAATATTATTTTCCTGAATTATTTACTCCTGAATATTTTTGTAAGATTTTCGTACTCATTGTGATGGAGCAGTGAGCTCTTTATTGTAGAAAAATATTATTGTTGAATTATTTTGACATGAGCCGTGAGCTCTTTATTGGGGAAAAATATTATTGTTGAATTATTTTGACATGAGCCGTGAGCTCTTTATTGTAGAAAAATATTATTGATGATTTATTTTGGCATGAGCCGTGAGCTCTTTATTGTGAAAAATACTGTTGTTGAATTATTTTGGCAAGTTAAATTATTTGAGCACTTGAGGTGCAAATTGTGATATATTGTGATATTGATACGCATGCGGTGGTATAAGGTCTGGGTGTTGAAACAATGCGGTGAGATAAGGGTGGCTTGATACGCATGGCTAGTAGGGGTGACTATTAGAAGTCATGCGGTGTGATAAGGGTGGCTAAAACGCGGGATGCTATTTCGGGAAAAAATATTTTTTTAAAATAAATTGTGAAGGCTCCCGCGGTGATATAAGAAAATGAGATATTGTGAAATTATTTATAACTTGGGACTACGAGGTGGTACCTCAGTAGTTCCCTTGTTGATATTGATTTATGGCCATAGTTGCTTTCGATTAATTGTTGTGATTTTCATAAAGTTGAAGAAAATTCTGTTTTGATTCCACGAGATATTATTTGCAATTATTTGGTGTCATTAAATGTGACATACTATTTGATTCATTTTCAATGTTATTTTATTTTACTACATTGATAAACATTTTACCATGCCATTATTATATTCCAATAGGGCCTCACCTGACCTCGTCACTACTCTACCGAGGTTAGGCTTGGCACTTACTGGGTACCGCTGTGGTGTACTCATACTACGCTTCTGTATATCTTTTTGTGCAGATCCAGGTACATTTTTACCAGCCTAGACGTCATTGAGTTACTTGCACACGGAGACTTCGAGGTATATCTGCCAGCATCCGCAGACTCCGGAGTCCCCTTCTATCATTTTATGTTGCTTCCTTATATTTTATTTAGACCTTGACATATAGAGACATTGAGAATAAATTCTTAGAAGCTTGTGACTTATTTCTACCGGGTTTTGGGAGTTGAAATTGTTTGAATTGTAGTTTATTTATTTCAGATATTTATTATTATTCCGTATTTATAGGCTTACCTAATCTTAGAGACTAGGTGCTATCACGACACCCTATGGAGGGAATTTGGGGTCGTGACAAGATAGAAGATGTGATGTGATATTTTAAGGTAAGTAAGGTAAAGGTTAACAACGTACGAGATATTCACATGCGGAAGGTTGTGTATAGTCCACACTTCAGATAGAAGGTTAGAAACGTTGGGATTCAGTATCAAGGAATAATAGCGGCATCGTCAGTGGCATACCTTCCAGCCCATGGTTGCGAGTTACTGAGAGGTCTGGTTAAGAGAGTAAAGAAGAAATTAGAGACGATGTGATGTCTCGCTTGATGTTCCAGAATAATACAAGGAAATCTATGGTGCAATCAAGTTGAACGAAGGCTGCGAATAGTATAAATAGATATGTATAGGTCGCAAGCTAAAGTATAGTAAAGCGAAAAATTTTTATGACATGAGTAAGGACGAGAAAAGGCGAGTGAGAAGGTGACGAGAATGGATAAGTCCTCGGGATTAAGCCCATGGAAACAAGAGAGCTGATGGTTTCTCTAAGTTATAGAAAGTTTAGTATAGCCTAAATAAACTAAAAGGAGTCTAATACTAGTAGCATTTAGAAAAAATAAAATGCTACCCTGGTAGTGGAAAAAGAGTGTAATTGTGATAAATAAAGGATAACGTTTGGGCCTTCGATCGAGTAATGATTTGAAGAGGATTTCATGAGTTATACAGGATTAGAATAACCCACATAGGATGAATCACGTTGGAATACTATGAAATACAGTTATGGAAGCATGGTATCGCCCAAGATAGATCCGTCTAATTATTTCAGATGTTCCCCGATGAGACGTGAGCCCTAGCGGCAGTGTTACATAAGAGGTCAAGTTATCGGTATTAAGGTGAGTCAACAATAGATGGATAAAAGATACAAAGTACGAGATGAGATTAGACCATCATTCTTAAGATGAACAGTAATGAAGAAGCATTAAAAGACTTAGCTTTATGCATATAGGATAAGCAACAAGAGTAACCTGGAGTTTGGTCGCAGACCTCAGTAACAATAAATCGAAGTAAGAGTTACGATATAGTATGGCCTACCTAGATGTAGTAAACCTAATGACGCCCAGAGGAACATCTTGACATAATTTTGTATATGTTCACAAAGTGAGGCCTAGAGATTAGCTAAGATCTGGAGGAAAGAGGAGAGAAGCGTCGTATAGGCGCATATACAAAGTTAGAGTCGTACAGGCTGCATGATAGAAGGTAGCAACAGTTACGAGATTAGAAGGATTCCGACTTCAAGTCGTGGTATGAGAAAGAGGCTTAAATGGGGGAATGCCCTAGCCTTTGAATTTATTCAAAGAATAGTTGTCTAAATGGAAAGGAGAATATTAAAGTATTCGCAAGAGCTATGAGTTATGAGAATGATAAGTGCATCAGTAAACATTCGAGGACGAATATTCCAAAGGGGGAATGATGATACACCCCATGCTTTCGTACGTGAAAGTACACCATAAGTAAATTGATATATGCTCGGAAATGAGATGTTACATCCCGCATTTTCGTACGCTAAAGTTTCGTCTTAAGTAAATCGAAGTAAGTTCGGAGATGAGATTATTTTGGGATTATAAATATTATGCTATTTCAAACAAGTGATAAGTAAATTCGTGAAGGTGAGAGGGTAAGCAAATCGAAGAAAATAAATTTTGTCGAACTTTGACATTTTGAGATAAAATACGGCCTGAGCTAAAATACCCGATATTTATGGACTAGTACCATACAAGGTACCACATGGCCATGATAGTAAGGTATATAAGGCGTGTTAAAAGTGAGTAATAATTTAAGTAAGTTGAGATAATTCTTAATTATGTAAATAATTGGATAATTAATGATTTTTGATGGGAGATTAGCTAATTAATTACAACATTTGGATAAGTATAACCCCCCTTAACGTGGCTGCCCAAAGGGGCCTTGATGATGAGTATTAACTCACACAAAAAAGGTGGCAAATTTTAGAGGGGTTCTTTGCTAAGTCATCATCTAGTGGCCCCCACACCCACTAAGGTAAGACTTCTTAAATTCAACTAATTTCATACAAGAATAAGATCATTTCACAAAGAAAGAGTATAGTGCAATTTCATACAAGAATGATCAATTCACAATATTCAAGTCTAATTCACAATAAAACGTGAATTAAAACTAAGGAAAGTGACGGATTTTGGATAAATTTTCATACAAAGTTACACTGCGTAATAGCAACGGGATGTGCAATTCTAAGAGAGCACGATACAATCTTTCCCAAGAACAACATATGAATTTTTCCTATGCCAGGTATGTTAAGGCTAAGCTCTTCCTTCATTTTGCATGATCTCATAATTACACAAGTTTGATAACGAGGTATAAAGAAATAATTCATGTTCCGGAATTTACGTATATTTTTCCTAGTCTTGTAAGTACAATATTCAATTGAGTATTTCCTCCTTCCAGTCAAGAGAGCAGAGAGTCTATATATACAGTATTACAGTATTTTCATTACCATCGAGCTATAATCGATGGGCAGGCCCCTATTGGGCAACCTCTGATCATATGGTAAGTTATATACCGAGCCTACTGTGGCCGAGCGCCTATGAGCGAGCCCAGTTGGCCGAGATACAGAGCCTAGTATTGTCGAGTGCCTATGAGCGAGCCTACTATGGCAGAGCAGTTATATATGTATATACCGAGCCTTATAGGGCCGGACATCTATTGTACTTACTATATTGAGAGACTTGAGTCAGTATCAGTAGGTGAGCATATCTTCAGATTATCTTTGACTCCCAGTTACTTTCAGTTATTATATTATCAGTTCAGTTTCAGCTTTCAATATATTGCCTTATATACACGGTACATTATTTCGTACTGACGTCCCTTTTCTGGGGGTGCTGCATTTCACGCGTGCAAGTTCATACAGACAGGCAAGTAGACCTCCTCATTAAGTGTTTTCCGAATTCATCTTGATCGGTAAGCTCTATGCCTTTCGGAGTTGCCGGGTCTAGCGCTTTATGTACGTCTTGTGTATATATTTATATATGTTATGAGTAGGTCAGGAAGCTGTTTCGATCATAGTATATCCATCAATAGAGGCTTGTGGACATATCCTGTCAGTTAGTGCAGTACGTTGGGCTTGCGGTCCTTGTATGTATATTTGGTTGGTTTGTCAGCTGCAATAATTATGACGGCCTTGTCGGCCCAGCTTTATATTGATATTTAGTCAGCATTCACAGTTGTCTTGCAATGTGGCCCATGGCCAAAGTATGATATCGTATGTTCAGAGTCCCTTAGTCACAAGTTAGTACACAAGGATAAGTGAGGCACCGGGTGCCGGTCTCGCCCCCCAGGCTCGGGGCGTGACAAAAGTGGTATCAGAGCAGTTCTGTCCTAGGGAGTCTACAAGCCGTGTCTAGTAGAGTCTTGTTTATGGGTGTGTCGTGCACCACACTTATAAGCAGGATGTTACATGGCATTTCGGACTGTCACTCTTTCTTCTTACTCTAGATCGTGTGGTATAGCTCAGTTAACTTATTCATAATACGACGATGCCTACATCCAGAAAGACAGTTGGTAAGAGGTATAGTTGTAGTGGAGTTGAGTTAGAGGAACTCAATTTTGCATCATGATTATGATGAGTAAATGTAAGGTCTTCAACAGAACTTGTGTGTACTAAGACGTGTATGCTTCTTGATGAGGAGCCTTAAGGCAAGAATATCTGTCCACCCGTATGGTGTAAAATAATGAGAGATTCAGAAGGAAGATACAAGTTTCAACAGGTAAAATAAGCAAGGTGAATAAGGGTACGAGGTACCTAATTAGTAGAGATGAACATTATCTGCAATTCAGGGAGAGATATATAAGCATTTTGAGTTACCTTCATCGATAACAAAGGTATGTACAATTGGCCGCACCCATCTCAGTTATGCCCTATGGGGGCTAACAAGTATAGTTTAAGAAAAGGATGGAACATCAGGATCCGGCTAGGGTCATAGTAACCCAAAATGGTGGATGGATTATTTGTATTAATTGACGTTTCCGAAGGATATTGCAAAAGTGCTAATAAATCTCCTTGTGAGACATCCAGATGGTGCACTCTAAAATAGTACAACTAGATATGAGTACTACAAAGATAGGCACTAGAAGCCTTGAAGGGATAAATATTACCTAAGTGTGGCTCCCGTCCCTAGTAGAGCGAGAATGTTATGCAATCCGAAGAGCCAGTAAATAGAGAAAGGGGAGCTAAAAGCAAAAGAATATCTTGTTGAAGTTTTCAGAATAAAGTGATAGACAAAAATGTTAGCAAGGAAATAAGGAGAGAGTTAATGAAGCATTATGAGTAAGATGTGATACATTGATGACAACGGTAGGAAAAGAGAGAGAAAGAAACAGTATTATAGAGTCGATAGTTAAGGGAAGGGAAAGATGAGAAGTGACCGGCCTTGAGACAACAAAAGAATATAAGCCATAAAATCATATCCTCATTTAAAAAAAAAAGCTCGTGACTCCAACGTAACTACCGGAAGGGAAAGTTAGACCCCAGAATAATAGAAATCAGTATGGGCTGGTGAACAAGACAAACTAAACATGAATTAAGGACTGAGTGATTTGATAATAGTCATCATCATGAGAATTTCAGAAATTGCGTTCTGACGATAATAGAATGGAAAACAGAAGAATAACCCTTAAAGGTCATTCAGGAGGACGCTTCCCTAAAGCAAGAAATGGGAGCAAAGTTAAGCTTAAGGGACTATATGTGCTAGTTACACAAGGTGTCACCCTCGTGAATAAGGAATTTCGTTATCCTTGGTACAGAAGGGTTTCCGCAAGGCAAGTAAGGGTCATCGATTATGTGAAAAGAAGCCAAAGATAAAGAGGTAAAACATCTATAGGTAGATCGCCGTAGCGCTAAATATTAGCACTTCCCTAAAGAGGGGAATGTGGAGTGAGGTGGCATTAAGTCAGAATTAAGTGGTTCTAGTAATTATGGAATGGTAAAGGAAGAATGCGATAAAATGAAAAAGGGACGAGATTGCACTTATTCAAATCCTACAGACATGTTACGATTCCATATCATCATGCAAATACGACATCAAGGAAAGGAAGTAAGGGTTCTTGCCTGGGATGTTATTGATAAATAAGGAGCCAGTGCGAGAGGTAAGTTAAGATAAAGGAAATAACCCCAGAAAGATTGCACGGAATATTGATATGAGAGTGAGCCAACGAGTGGTTAGTAGTTGATTCAGGAAGGTCCTAGTTATGGCTAGATAAGAGGATACAGACAAATCAATAGACCGTGCAAGATAATTAGAGTGAACCCCAACATGGGGAATTCAGCCTCGCAGTTATGATGACATTATAATACTTGAGATATATTCATATAGGGAAGTTAAAAAGGTACCGTATAAGTGTTACAGAAATAAAAGAGAGTGCCACTGATAAGACAGTCAAAATATCAGTTCAGAAGCAATCTCACAAGCACAAGGTCGTGGAGGTAAGTAACTACAGATAAGTATAGGCAAGGAAGGACATCAGGAGGTCCGTTGAGTATACAATATAATAAGCTCACAGCTTTACAAGAGTCAGAGGGTCCTCCCTAAGTACGACAATGGAATACTAGCTAAGGAAAATAAGGAATAAGGCTTCAACCTAAACTCAGTGACCTAAAGGGGAAATGGTCTTACAACAACATTCTCAAAACAACATTGACTCCATAAGAAAGTGGCACCTATCGTGGCTAGTGAACGGGGAGAAAAATTAGAAGTGATATTCAAGATCATATGAGTTGTATGGAATTCCAATATGTGTGGGCACTAAGATAAGCTAAGTATGGACGCAACAAGGGGCAGAAAGGCCAGCAAAAGTAATAGCTTACGTTTAATGAAAGCTAAGATGGAAAGAAAGGAATTATTCGATCAATGATCCAGAGTTGGTTACGTTATGAATGCACTTAAGAGTTCGGAGTTTTATACATACAGCATATATATTGACAATCATACAGCCGTAGAAGGTTCCGGTATAAGTTAAAAGGAAGAATTGAGCCCGGGTCATAAACAAAGGATTGAATTGCTAAAGTATTGTATCATGGATATTCCATAGTGCCATAAAAGGCTAAAAGTAATAACTAATACCATGAGCTGCAATAGCTTAAGCCTATATAAAGGTTGATCAGAGGGAAGAGGAAACTAAAGAGTTACATCAATTAAGTAAATCAGGAATTTGATTATTGGACCCAGAAAATTATCAACATCGTGATTGAGAACATTGCAGAATCACTCATAATATCAAAGGTACAAGAGAGATAGTACAATAGCCATATTCTATAACGGCTCTACGATAAAACCAGTTAGAAGAGTACCAGTCTCATAAGAAGTCAGTATAAAGCTCCCACTGGATTGTGTATGCACCAGAGGTGCAAGTATTATAATAGAGCTTTAAGTCGTGGATATAAATTATACCTATATGGAAGAGAGGTCATGAAAGAGATAGAAGATGTAACGCAAGATTTTAAGGTAAGTAAGGTAAAGGTGAACAACGTACGAGATATTCACATGCGGAAGGTTGTGTATAGTCCATACTTCAGATAGAAGGTTAGAAACGTTGGGATTCAGTATCCATGAATAATAGCGGCGTCGTCAATGGCATACCTTCCAGCCCATGGTTGCTAGTTACTGAGAGGTCTGGTTAAGAGAGTAAAGAAGAAATTAGAGACGATCTGATATTTCGCTTGATGTTCCAAAATAACAAAAGAAAATCTATGGTGCAAGCAAGTTGAAGGAAGGCTGCGAATAGTATAAATAGATATGTATAGGTCGCAAGCTAAAGTATAGTAAAGCGACAAAGTTTTATGACATGAGTAAGGACGAGAAAGGGCGAGTGAGAAGGTGACGAGAATGGATAAGTTCTCGGGATTAAGCCCATGGAAACAAGAGAGCTGATGGTTTATCTAAGTTATAGAAAGTTTAGTATTTCCTAAATAAACTAAAAGGAGTCTAATACTAGTAGCATTTAGAAAAAATGAAATGCTGCCATGGTAGTGGAAAGAGAGTGTAATTGTGATAAATAAAGGATAACGTTTGGGCCTTCGATCGAGTAATGACTTGAAGAGGATTTCATGAGTTGTACAGGATTAGAATAACCCACATAAGATGAATCACATTGGGATGCTATGAAATACGGTTATGGAAGCATGGTATCGCCCCAGATAGATCAGTCTAATCATTTCAGATGTTCCCCGATGAGACGCGAGCCCTAGCGGCAGTGTTACATAAGAGGTCAAGTTATCGGTATTAAGGTGAGTCAACAATAGATGGATAAAAGATACAAAGTACGAGATGAGATTAGACCATCATTCTTAAGATGAACAGTAATGAAGAAGCATTAAAAGACTTAGCTTTATGCATATAGGATAAGCAACAAGAGTAACCTGGAGTTTGGTCGCAGACCTCAATAACAATAAATCGAAGTAAGAGTTATGGTATAGTATGACCTACTTAGATGTAGTAAAGCTAATGACCCCCAGAGGGACAACTTGACATAATTTTGTATATGTTCACGAAGTGAGGCCTAGAGATTGGCTAAGAGATGGAGGAAAGTCGTGATATGAGAAAGAGGACTAAAGGAGGGAATACCCTGGCCTTTAAATTTATTCAAAGAACAGATTAGAAGGATTCCGACTACAAGTCCTGGTGTGAGAAAGAGGCTTAAAGGGGGGAATGCCCTAGCCTTTGAATTTATTCAAAGAATAGTTGTCTAAATGGAAAGGAGAATATTAAAGTATTCGCAAGAGCTATGGGTTATGAGAATGATAAGTGCATCAATAAACATTCGAGGGCGAATGTTCCAAAGGGGGAATGATGATACACCCCATGCTTTCGTACGTGAAAGTACACCATAAGCAAATTGATATATGCTCGGAAATAAGATGTTACATCCCGTATTTTCGTACGTTAAAGTTTCGTCGTAAGTAAATCGAAGTAAGTTCGGGGATGAGATTAATTTGGGATTATAAGTATTATGCTATTTCAAATAAGTGATAAGTAAATTCGTGAAGGTGAGAGGGTAAGAAATTCGAAGAAAATGAATTTCGTCGAAGTTTGACATTTTGGGATAAAATACGGCCCGAGCTAAAATACCCGATATTTATGGACTAGTACCATACAAGGTACCACATGGCCATGATAGTAAGGTATATAAGGCGTGTTAAAAGTGAGTAATAATTTAAGTAATTTGAGATAATTCTTAATTATGTGGATAATTGGGTAATTAATAATTTTTTATGGGAGATTAGCTAATTAATAACAACATTTGGATAAGTATAACCCCCCTTAACGTGGCTGCCCAAAGGGGCCTTGATGATGAGTATTAACTCACACAAAAAAGGTGGCAAATTTTAGAGGGGTTCTTTGCTAAGTCATCACCTAGTGAGCCCCACACCCACTAAGGTAAGACTTCTTAAATTCAACTAATTTCATACAAGAATATGATCATTTCACAAAGAAAGAGTATAGTGCAATTTCATACAAGAATGATCAATTCACAATCTTCAAGTCTAATTCACAAAAAAACGTGAATTAAAACTAAGGAAAGTGACGGATTTTGGATAAATTTTCATACAAAGTTACACTGCGTAATAGCAACGGGATTTGCAATTCTAAGAGAGCACGGTACAATCTTTCCCAAGAACAACATACAGATTTTTCCCTATTCCAGGTATGTTAAGGCTAAGCTCTTCCTTCATTTTGCATGATCTCGTAATTACACAAGTTTGATAACGAGGTATAAAGAAAAAATTCATGTTCCGGAATTTACGTATATTTTTCCTAGTCTTGTAAGTACAATATTCAATTGAGTATTTCCTCCTTCCAGTCAAGAGAGCAGAGAGTCTATATATACAGTATTACAGTATTTTCATTACCATAGAGCTATAATCGATGGGCAGGCCCCTATTGGGCAACCTCTGATCAGATGGTAAGTTATATACCGAGCCTACTGTGGCCGAGCACCTATGAGCGAGCCCAGTTGGCCGAGATACAGAGCCTAGTATGGCCGAGTGCCTATGAGCGAGCCTACTACGGCAGAGCAATTATATATGTATATACCCAGTCTTATAGGGCCGGGCAACTATTTTACTTACTATATTGAGAGAGTTGAGTCAGTATCAATAGGTGAGCATATCTTCAGATTATCTTTGACTCCCAGTTACTTCCAGTTATTATATTATCAGTTCAGTTTCAGCTTTCAATATATTACCTTACATACTCGGTACATTATTTCGTACTGACGTCCCTTTTCTGGGGGTGCTGTATTTCTCGCGTGAAGGTTCAGACAGACAGGCAAGTAGACCTCCTCATTAAGCGTTGCCCGAGTTCAGCTTGATCGGTAAGCTCCATGCCTTTCGGAGTTGCCTAGTCTAGAGGTTTATGTACGTCTTGTGTATATATTTATATATGTTATGAGTAGGTCGGGAAGCTGTTCTGATCACAGTATATCCATCAGTAGAGGCTTGTAGACATATCCTGCCAGTTAGTGTAGTACTTTGGGCTTGCGGGCCTTGTATGTATATTTGGTTGGTTTGTCAGCTGCAATAATTATGACGGCCTTGTCGGCCCAGCTTTATATTGATATTTAGTCAGCATTCGCAGTTGTCTTGCAATGTGTCCCATGGTCAAAGTATGATATCATATGTTTAGAGTCCCTTAGTCACAAGTTGGTACGCAAGGATAGGTGAGGCACCAGGTGCCGGTCTCGCCCCCTAGGCTCGGGGCGTGAGATGCTTGGTCGTCGCAGTCCCTTGGTGTCTTTCCATTTTATTGTACTATTAATTATTATTCGAACAATATTGTATATTCTATCCTTGAGATCATTGCATGTATTTAGTTAGCGTGCGTGACTTAGTATTACCAGTCTTGGGAGGTTGTTACATTTGTTTCCGCTTTTGGTTTTGACACGTGTATTCGATTTTCTATTTCAAAAAAATGGCTTGAAGTGTAATTGTAATCGGCTTACCTAGTCTTAGAGACTAAGTGCCATCACGACACATGTGGTGGGATTTTGGGCCGTGACAAGTTGGTATCAGAGCTCTTGGTTCATAGGTTCTACGAGTCATGAACGAGTTTAGTAGAGTCTTGTAGATCGGTACGGAGACGTCTGTACTTATCTTCGAGAGGCTACAAAATTGTTAGGAAATTTCCACTTCTTTCATTCCTGTCGTGTGGAATTTGATGATTTTGGAGTTTGAGCCTTTGTATCTCTATTCTCTCAAAATGGTGAGAACACGTGCTACCGGGTCAGCTAAGCAGACACCCGCGCATTCTGCTAGGGCCACAAGAGGACGGGGCCGAGGTAGAGGCCGAGGAAGGGCACATGCCGCAGCTAAAGCACATGTCAGAGCAGCAGTTCAGGAGTCACCAAGCACCTGTTGTCACCCCCCGGACATCAGTAGACTTTAGCACAGTTCCTGAACATGTTTGGTACATTGACTCAGGCAGAATTGATCTCCGTTTCACCAAATATTTCACAGATTGGGGGACTAGTTCAGAGTCCTACCGCCCGTACTCCATAGCAAAAGGCTCACATTGATGAGGTTCTGGGTGTGGTGCCGGTATAACCTGTTATTCCGATTCAGCCTGAGGTCAGGCCAGAGGTATCAGAAGAAGAACAAAAGATACTTGAGTGATTTAAGAGGTATAGTCCACCTACCTTCAGTGGTACAACTATCGAGGATGCCCAGAGATTTCTATAAAAGTGTCACCGTATTCTCCGCACCATGGGTATTGTGGAAGTGAGTGGAGTTTCCTTTACTACATTTTCGCTGTCAGGAGCAGCGTATCAGTGGTGGCAAGTTTATGAAGAAGGTAGACCAATTAGTGCAATGCCACCAACTTCGGCTCAATTTTCGGAGATGTTTTTGAAAGAGTTTGTTTCCTAGGCTCTCCGGGATGTGTAGCACACAAAGTTTGAACGGTTACATCAGGGCACCATGATGGTGTCAGAATATGTTATCAGGTTCAGTGAGTTAGACCGCTATGCACCTATCTTGGATCTTACAGTTAGAGACTGAGTCTGCAGATTCATTGAAGGGCTCAATTATGATTTTAAAATATGTATGGCTCGAGAGTTGCAGACTGACATTCCATTTCAGCAAGTAGTAGAGATTGCCCGGATGTTAGAACGTGTTCGAAGTGAGGAAAATGAGTCTAAGGAGGTCAAAAGGTCTTGGAGCTCTGGAGGATTCAGTGGATTCTACTCTGTAGTTATGACTCATCATGGCGGAGACTCGGGCAGTCGGTCAGCCCAGTCCACAATTCGGAGTACTCGTAGTGCTCCAGTTAATACTTTTAGTGCACCACCGGTACGAGGTTTTTACAGTGGTTATTCTAGTTATTCGGCACAAACTCAGTACGAGCAGTCGCGACCTTAGAAGGGTTGTTATGAGTGTGGTGATACTAGGCATATCATGAGAGATTGCCCCAGACTTGGTAGAGATGAATTTTATCAGGAAACTCAGGCTACAGTCCCCGTCCCAGTTACTATGCCACAAACACAACCAGTTAGGGGTGGAGGACAGGCGAGTAGAGGGCGCCCTAGAGGGGGAGGCCCGACCCATTGATAAATTTGCTATGGTATGGCTAAGGCTGCTACACCATATGGTGTCATTACTGGTATGATTTAGATAATAATAGAGGAGCCCTATTCTTATTTTGATTCAATTCTGATTATTGAGGTTAGACCTCCCATCATGCTCCATATAGGGCGAGTTTGTGATTTGTACACCACTCACGTGTTTATCCCTATTAGGAGATTTGATGGTGTTAGCCCGTGTCTATCATTTTGTTTTGTACACTATTGAGGGATATGAGTCCAAAAGTGACTTTCTATTACTCACTACAGTGGGTTTTGATGTATATTCGGGATAGTTTGATTAGACTTTGTGAATTTGATTGCCCTAATGGTATGGGGGTTCATTATGTATTGTGAAATTGTTAGTCGAGATTTATTTAAAAGAAGGAAAAAGAAATAGAAAAAAAAATCCAGTTGGCACGATGTTCATAATACTTGTGATTTAGAGCTGAGGATGGGATCCTCGCATTTTAATCTGAATTGATATGTTTAAATCGGGCAACGTGTCGCAGTGGAAGTTATATCAAGGTGAGATCCTTGTGGTTAAATTCATGTGTTAAATTCTCCCTTGTGAAATTGAATTGCATTATAGTACAAATAGGGAGTTATGCCTGTTAGGCTTATTTGATAATTCTTTTATTTTTGTGTGTTTATCTGTGCATGATAGCCATATTCTTGTTGTAATTATTGTGGTTTAGCCTACGGGGTGAGTGCCCAGGTGACGTTAAATGTGACTCAACGATTCAGGTGATTAATTACGATATTTTCATGTTCCTCAAATTGTTGTTAGTATTGTGAAGGTTTCAAGCAAGGCTTAAACTGAGATGAAGATAATTGTCGGTGCCGTAATTGATTATAGGTAGCTATTGTGACCAGAGTTATTATAATGGGCCTATGTATGATGTATTACGTTATGTGGTTGTGCCGTGCAAGTGTAGGCACAAGTTGCTATAACCGGTTGAGACTAATAGCGTGTATTGATGTGAAAACTAATTAGGCCTTTTGGAAATGCTTGGAGTATAAGAAATTTGATTTATTATAAGTATGGATGAGAGAAATAATCTTCAAAAGAGATGGCGTTGTCGTATCCATGTTAAATTTGCAGTGACGTAGAATCACCCGCGAGTAAGTGTGTAATAATACACTAAGTAATTGAATGTCCTCAAAAAGATTCTTGGCACGTTCGAGGACGAATGCATGTTTAAGTGGGGAAGGATGTAACGACCCGATTTTTCGTTTTGAACATTTGCTCTCCTTCCAACTATTTGATGTCTTGAATAGCTTCATATGATGTATTATGATGTGTGTGAATCGTCGGTTTTGATTTTTAAGTATTTCGGGATTAGTTCGTAAGAATAAATTTCATGTTGGAAGCCTTAAGTTGAAAGAGATGACCAAATTTGACTTTTTAGTATTCGACCTCGGATCGGAATTTTGATAGTTCCGTTAGGCCCGTATGATGATTTTGGACTTGGGCGTATTCCCGGATTTGCATTTGGACAGGTCTAGAAGGTTTCGGCACTAATTGGCGAAAGTTGAAAATATTAAGTGGAAAAGGTGTCTTAATTTGCACAACACCTACCTTTGAACAGGTATAACTCTCATAATGTGAAGATACTTTCCATGAATGTTGCACCTAGAGTGTAGTCCTTTGAGTCTAGTTTCTAACACATTAAGTTGTTCGTCATTTGGACATTCCTACTAAAAGTTATGATCAAATTACCAAAGTTAGATCACCCAGTTATTTTGGCGCACAACGAAGTGAGGGTCACTTCGGCAGACCGGGCGCGGATCCTATCTTCTCTTGCATGCAGTAGACAACGAAGTGAGGTTCACTTTGCCAGACCGGGCACGGATCAGCTCCAGCTCTTTTTAAGCCAATTCGAGGCTCATTTTCCCCATTTTATTTGGACAAATTTCGGAGATCTTCTCAACTCTCTCTCAAGACCACCAACTCCTCTCTTCTTCAAGGTAAGCAATCCCCATTATCTTGGTGTGAAATTCCATAATTTCTATACTAGTATTGATGAAATCTACACATAAAATACTTAGATCTTCAAGAAATATCTTCAAGAACTCAAATGAGGGTTTTGCAAGATTTCTTCCAAGAGGTAATCATACACTCTTAGACTTACATGTATGGATATATTGTGGGAATATGAGTATGAATTAAGTATTGGAACTTATGGTATGGTGATTGGAAGCCATAAGTTCCCAATTTAAATACATAACCATTGTAGAGATTGAAAGGTGATTATTTGATGGAATTTTGTTGGTTGGGTGTGGATGGATTGTCATGTATGTGATATTGGAAGTTATGAATTATTTAATAATGATGGTGGGATAAATTATTGGTAAATGGTAGTAGTTGGATGAACTAATTCTATGACTAAGAGATGTAGAGATTCATGCCTACTAGTATTTGATAAAATGCCTAAATGACCTAAAATCAGAAAATTTTACTAATATTAGTCCAATCGAATTATGTTGATGTAGATCGAAGTTGTAAGAGTAGTTGGAGGGTTTAATATCACCAAAGAGCTGAATAAAGAAATCTCGGTTTGTAGCAATTTTGCCGAAGGATTTTCAAGGAAATATTCATCTGGATTCGAGCCATTCGGAGTTGGATAATCGCGGAAAATGGCTTACCGGTGGATTGAGTTGCTTGAGGTAAGTATCTTGCCTAACCTTGAGCGGGATAATTACCTCTTAGGCATTGAGTCTTATGCGAAAATTGTGTAATTGAAAACCATATACGCGAGGTGACGAGTACATACTTAGTTTATATGTGCAAATTATATCGGTTGAAATTCGTAGATGCCCTTATGTATTAAATTGGAAAATTGCTGGAACTTAGTAAATCCATGATTTGTCATGCCTCATTCCTTGTTTGTCGAATTTGTATTTTATATGATAATTTGGTGTGACTACCACCTGAATTTTTATGTAAATTCCGTGTGTTTGTTGATTTGATATTTCTTGGAAATAATCACATTATGGATTTTTCATATGCAAATAATTAATTAAATTTATTTAAATTGAGTCGTTTATATATTTATCAAAAAGTTGGATTAAAGAAGGCGTTGTCCTGTGATGAGTTATTTTCCCATCCTTGTGGTTGGTTTTGAGATTTTATATACATTGTGTTGAGCCGTGGACTATCTGTTGTGTAAATTAATTGACTTTATTGTACCTTTGGAGTGGTTGTGGCGTACAGACAATTTGTAAATACGAGTTGATGATGATGTGCTGTTGTGATAATATCCTGTGTGAATTGTTGTGTGATCTGGGTTACTGTTATGCGGCTTATAAGGGGGGCATTCCACTGTTGACATTATGCGGGCATAAGGGTGGAATTTCACTATTGTTATGTGTGTTGGGATATTGTCTGGGCGGAGCGATAAGGGAGGCTATTAAACAGAGCGATAAGGGAGGTTATTATAGGAGCGATAAAGGTGGCTATAGTTGCGATAAGGGTGTCTATAGGAGCGATAAGGGTGGCTATTGTTATTATCAGGGCAGAGGGACAAGAGAGGCTATTATAGGAGTGATAAAGGTAGCTATAGGAGAGATAAAGGTGGCTATTGTCAGGGATGATATGTGATGATGTGGGGTTATTGTGTTGGTAATTTTTATGTGATGATATAGGGTTATTGCGTTGGTAATTTTCATGTGGTGTTGTGATTTTCCTTGTGTTTATTTTTATACCTTGTGCAACTTGTCTTGTTATTTCGGTAAACTTGATAATAGTGTGATCTATGTTGAAATTGTGAGCCTGGACTATTGTAGGGCAGATTATGTTATATGGGATCGGGTTGCATGCCGCAACCGATATGAAATGTGGGCACGAGGTGCCGATAAAAATATGATGATTTTTATTATTGGCACGTGAGTTGTCCGTGCGGTTTTGATAGAAATATGGGTACGAGGTGCTATGAAAATATGAAAGTGGGCTGAGACCCGTGTTACAAAAATATGAAAGTGGGCTGAGACCCGTGTTACAAAAATATGAAAGTGGGCTGATACCTTTGTTACGAAAATATGAAAGTGGGCTGAGACGCGTATTACAAAAATATGAAAGTGGGCTGAGACCCGTATTTTATGTTTATGAAATGAGGTGTCACAAAGTGATATTTATTTGAAAGAAGTATATTCGAAAGATATTTATTTGAAAGAATTTTATATTTAAAAGATATTTATTTGAAAGAATTTTTATATCTGAAAGATATTTATTTGAAAGAAATATATTAGGAAGGTATTTATTCGAAAGAATTATATGTGAAAGATTTATATTTGAAGGACCTGTTTAATTGGTTGTACTTGTGTTCCTTATTCGTTTGAGTAATAATTATGGTGTTCTTGTTGCCTTGCTTTTTATATCACTGGTTGATTTTTGTTGCTATTACTGCTAGTTATTTTTTAGTACTATTGTATACTGCTATATTATACAGGTTATTTGACTAGTGAGTGTCTTGACTGTATGTAATGACCCGACCGCTTGTTTTGAGTATTACAGCCCTGTTCCCCCATTTACTGCTCAATTGATGCTTTACAGTTGCTATATGACTTGACGGGGTAATTAGTTCGGGTTGGGCGAGGTTTTGAAATGAATTGAAATACTTAGTCTCCAAGATGAAAACTAAAGTTGAAAAGGTTGACCGGATGTTAACTTATGTGTAAACGACCCCGGAATAGAATTTTGATGATTCCAATAGCTCTGTATGGTGATTTTGGACTTAGGAGCGTGTCCGGAAAATTATTTGAAAATATGTAGTTAAATTAGGCTTGAAATGGCTAAAATAAAAATTTAACTTTGGAAGTTTGACCGGGGAGTTGGATTTTTTATATCGGGGTCAAAATCAGATTCTGGAAATTGGAATAGGCCTGTTATGTCATTTATGACTTGTGTGCAAAAATTGAAGTCAATCGAACTTGATTTGATAGGTTTCGGCATCGAATTTAGAAGATGAAATTTGATAGTTCCAACGTCATTTCTTCAAGAATAAGTGGTATTATATTATGCAAATGATATCCAAATTCAGTTTTGATTGAAGCATTGGATCTGTATTGAAATTTCAGAGCCATAGCAAAAAGATTCGTCGAATTCAGACATCGTATGAGAGAGTTATGCCAATTTCCGTGTCATGAAAGATTTCCCGTTTCCGCGAGCGCCCAGGGTAGCGTGAGGCGCTAGCCCTAGCGCTGAAAAGTTTTGGAATTCTAGAAATTGTGCCCCACGCTATCTGTGGCGCTCGAAAACAGCAGAGGCTCTATAAACGGGGGTTTTTTTTTTGCCATTTTTGACAAAAATAGAGTTTGGGAGCTCGGTTTGGGCGATTTGTAGAGGCAAACTTCACAAATTGGACTGGGGTAAATAATCTTAACTTGATTTGGTACATTATTCATGAATCTAGCACTATTTCCAGCACCTATTTTGTGATTTGGGGGATTAGAATAGAAATTTTCCAAAATTTGATTTGAGGGTTTGAAGGCCGAATCAGAGTCGGAATTTAGTATTCTTTGTATGGTTGGACTTGTGTTTGAATGAGCGTTCATATTTTGTAACTTTTGTCGGGTTCTGATATGTGGGCCCCACTGTCAATTTTTGAATTAATTTCGGATTTTTATTGTGAAATTTAGCATTTTCATATGGAATTGATTCCTATACCTCGTGTTCATTATATCAAATTATTTTGACTAAGATTCGAGGCGTTCGGAGGCCGAATCACGAGGAAAAGGTTTATTGGAATAAAGAATTTTCTTGGATTGAGATAAGTAACACTTCTAAATTTGGTTCTGAGGGTATGAATCCCCGAATTTGGTGTTATATAAATTATTTGGAGGTAACGCACACGATAGTTGACGAGTGTGTGGACGTGCACCATAGAAATTGTGACTCAAATAAATTTTGTGGAGTGGTAAAAATTAAAGAATCATGTTATTATCCGTGTATCCTCCACATGTTAGAGAAATTGAGCTGAGGCTCTTATTAAGGATCATGTTTAGGTTACATGCTGATATTTTGGGACCCATGGGGTCGTGTTGCTGTTAAATTAATTATTTTAAAAATATATATTTCACACTCAGTCATATTCATCCATTTTGAGGATATTAAGGGGATCGAGTTGTGCGCCGCAGCAGGCCATATTGGCTTTATATATATTGTTATTATATGGATCGGGGTTGCCTGCCTGCAGCAGGCCTTATAGGTTTTATTATTATATGGATCGGGGCTGCCCGCCTGCAGCAGGCCTTACAGGCTTTATTATTATATGGAATAGGGCTGCCCGCCTATAGCATCCCTTATAAGCTTTATCATTATATGG
The DNA here is from genome assembly GCF_000715075.1 of Nicotiana tabacum. NCBI lineage: Eukaryota > Viridiplantae > Streptophyta > Magnoliopsida > Solanales > Solanaceae > Nicotiana > Nicotiana tabacum. The sequence continues at coordinate 10,410,608 of NC_134097.1, read as the reverse complement.
ATCGGGGTTGTCCGCCTGCAGCATGCCATATCGGCTTTATATCACGCTTGGGCTGAAGGAGCCCCTCCGGAGTCTGTACACACCCCTAGTGAGCGTAGATGATTATATATTCGGGATGGACTTCCCAGGGCATGGACTTGCCTTACTTATTTATATTGTGATGAATTTTCCTGGATATGGATCTTGTCCGTATCATTTACATTTGGGAATGAATTTTCCAAGGCTGGATTGGCCTTATGCGGTACTGAGTGATTGACTTTCACTCGATGTGTATATATATACGAGATGGAATATCCCTCGGATGGATTGGCCATAAACAATACCGAGTGACCGAATGATTTGTGACTAGTAGTACATAAGGTCTTACCACTGAGATGTCATATTCCCCATATCATGCAGTATTGATCTATTTTTGCTTGTACAGAGTTTAACTGTTGAATTTGAAAGCATGCCTTTATTTCTGTACCATTATTTATGTACTGAATTGTACCTACGGAGCTTGTCACTACTTTCATCCCGGAGGTTAGTCTTGTTACTTATTGAGTTGGTTGTACTCATACTACACTCTGCATCTCGTGTGCAGATCCAGGTGCTTGCGGACATGGCGAATGTTAGATCTCAGAGTGCTATCAGTTGGAGACTATCAAGGTAGCTGCTTGGAGTCCGCTGACTTTGACTCTCTTTCTTTCAGTTATTGTACTGTTCTATATTTTAGACAATGTTTTATCAGTCAGATTTTGTATTCATATTAGATACTCATGTACTCAGTGACACCGGGTTTTGAGGTTTTCTATGAAATTCAAATATTATATTTTCAAAAGAGATTATTATGATTTATTGAGATTATCGACTTGCCTAGTATTGAGATAGGCGCCATCACGACATGTTAGGATTTTGGGTCGTGACATTGTACCTCGTCACTACTCCACCGAGGTTAGTCTTGATACTTACTGGGTACCGACCGTGGTGTACTCATACTATACTTCTGCACATTTTTGTGCAGATCGGGTACTAAAGATATTGGACTCGAGCAGAGTTAGTGTGTTGATCGTAAGGATTCAAGGTAGAATTGCTTGGTCGTCACAGTCCCTTGGAGCCTTTCTATTTTAATGTACTATTAATTATTATTCGAACAATATTGTATATTCGATCCTTGAGATCATTGCATGTATTCAGTTAGAGTTCGTGACCCAGTATTACCAGTCTTGGGAGGTTGTTATATTTGTTTCCGCTTTTAGTTTCAACACGTGTATTCGGTTTTCTATTTCAAAACAAAAATGGCTCAAAGTGTAATTATAATCGACTTACCTAGTCTTGGATACTAAGTGCCATCACGATGCTTGTGGTCGGATTTTGGGTCGTGACATCCACGAATTCTACTTAAATTGGGTGAAAATCATTTTGATCTCCCAACTTCATCTTAAAAATCAAACTCCTCCTCCAACATTGAACAATAGACATTCTGCTCCTTGAAATTTAATTGTATTTTTAAAATGCTTATTTTATCCTCAATTTTATCAGACGTGGTCGATATTTTTTTTTTTACTTTTTTAATATCATGATATTTTTCTTAATCTATGTTATGAATTTACCTATAGTGAAAATATATTTTAAAAAATAAAAAATGATAATCAATCATATATAATTTACTGATATTGATTAATGAAGGAAATATGCAAAATTTAAATATTAGTGTCACGACCCAAAACCTAACCCGTCGTGATGGCGCCTATCGTGGTACTAGGCAAGCCGACCTTTCCAAAACACTTTCAAAATTTAACAGAAATGAATTAAGACATTTAAAATAATCGGAGTATCTCATAAATACGGGATAAAACCCAAATAAAACATAAGTGGGAAAAAATAGCCCGACATCGGGATGTCACTAAGTCATGAGCAACTAGACTTTCAATCTAAAAGATAGTGTCTACAATAGTCTGAGTCTAGATATCGATACAGAGAAAGAAAGATAATAAGGAAGGAGCACAAGGTCTGCGAACGCCGGCAGCTACCTCGTAAATCTCCGGAAAATCAACTACGCACAAACTCAATGACCTTCACGTCCGGTCACACCTTGATTTGCACACAAGGTGTAGGGTGTAACGTGAGTACTTCCAACTCAGTATGTAACCGAATTAAATATGGAACTGAGAAGCAGTGACGAGCTATACAAATGCAGTTCATTTCAGTAATTTTAGCAAGAAAAATAGGCATGCTTTCAATCCGGTGTTTTAAATCAAAACATTTCGAGCTCAGGTACAACAATATAAGCCCTCCAGAAAATTTCACAACACCAACAATTAGCAACGAAGTGCAACAACAAATAAGAGCAAGTACAACCTCACAGGGCTACTATCACTCATCTATCTCAACAACTCAATCACTCGGCTCTCAGCCTCAATACCCACAATCAAAGGTACCTGCGCTCATTGGGGGTGTACAGACTCCGGAGGGGCTCCTACAGCCCAAGCGCTAGTGCCTATCATGGTACTAGGCAAGCCGACCTTTCCAAAACACTTTCAAAATATAACAGAAATGAATTAAGACATTTAAAATAACCGGAGTATCTCATAAATACGGGGTAAAACCCAAATAAAATATAAGTGCAAAAAAATAGCCCGACATCGGGGTGTCACTAAGTCATGAGTAACTAGACTTTCAATCTAAAAGACAGTGTCTACAATAGTCTGCATCTAGATATCAATACAGAGAAAGAAAGATAATAAGGAAGGAGCACAAGGTCTGCGAACGCCGGCAGCTACCTCGTAAATCTCCTGAAAATCAACTGCGCACAAACTCAATGACCCCCATGTCCGGTCATACCTGGATCTTCACACAAGGTACAGGGAGTAACGTGAGTACTTCCAACTCAGTAAGTAATAGAATTAAATAAGGAACTGAGAAGCAGTGACGACCTACACAAATGCAGTTCATTTCAGTAATTCCAGCAAGTAAAATAGGCATGCTTTCAATCTAGTGTTTTAAATCAAAACATTTTGAGCTTAGGTACAACAATATAAGCCCTCCAGAAAATTTCACAACAACAACAATTAGCAACTAAGTGCAACAACAAATAAGAGTAAGTACAGCCTCACATGGCTACTGTCACTCATCTATCTCAACAGCTCAATCACTCGGCTCTCAGTCTTAATACCCACAATCAAAGGTACCTGCGCTCATTGGGGGTGTACAGACTCCGGAGGGGCTCCTACATCCCAAGCGCTATATTGCTGTGGCGTGCAGCCTGACCCAATACTGTTGCGGCGTGCATCCTGATCCATATATTATTGCGGCGTGCGGCCCGATCCGATATATGGCTCGAAGGCTTGTTGCGTCGTGCAACTCGATCCAATATTGCTACGGCTTGCAGCTCGATCCAATATATCTCACATAGCTCTCAACCCGGCACTTAGGCCCTATCTCAGTCACTAACCTCTCCAGCCTCTCGGGCTCACAGAATATCATAGTAATTAGCCCAAACACAGAATACACCATGTATCAACAAAAAATGAGATGGAATGGAGATATAACACACAAATAAGACTGTGATTGAGTACAAGACAACAATTAGCAGTCAATTCAACAATTATTCGACCGCTGCGGGTCCCAACAGTGATATCATATGGCCTAAGCATGGCTTCTAACATGAAAGGCAGTCAATTGCTCAAGACAAGGAAAAACAAGTAATAACAATGGCTATTCGACTTTACAATCTCACAGGACAGACCAAGTCACAATCCCTCACGGTGCACGCTCACACGCCCATCGCCTAGCATGTGCGTCACCTCCAAATATTCACATCATACAAATTCTCGGGATTTCATATCCTCAAAACCAGATTTAAGACTGTTACTTACCTCAATCCGAGCAAAATCCTACTTTGCGATGCCTTTGCCTCTCAAATCGGCCTCCAAACGTCCCGAATCTAGCCAAAAGTAATACAACACAATCAATAAAGGCTAAAGGGATCAATTCCACAAGAAAACTACTAAATTAGAGCCAAAATCCGAAATCGACTCAAACCTCCCCCCTCCCCGGGCCCACGTCTCGAAATCTGACAAAAGTCACAAAATCTGAAAGCCTATTCACTCACGAGTCTAGTTATACCAAATTTACCAAAATTCAACCTCAATTGCCCCTCCAAAACCCCAAAGTTCACTCTCCAATTCCCAAGCCCTAAATCCCTAAATTTCTAATTCCAATCCCTAATTAAATGATGAGCAAAGCCATAGATTCACGAAAATTAGACCAATACGGGTTAGAATAATTTACCCCAACGTCTTCCTTGAAAACCTTTGACAAATTGCCTCTCTCCCGAGCTCCCCAAGTCCAAAATTGAAAATGGAAGACAAAACCTCGAGATGGGGTTTTCTGCCCAGTTAAAACCGCACCTGCGGAACCGCATCTGCGAAACGGCCTCCGCTTCTGTGAAAATTCATTAAAAGCCTGACTCATCTCCTACGATCGCTTGACCGCATTTGCGGTCATCGTAGATGCGGGACCCAAGCCGTACCTGCGATCTATCTGCGCATCTGCGCCCCCTAAATCGCTTCTGCGACCACCGCAGATGCGGGATTTCCATCGCACATGCGGTCTGAGCCCAAATCTCCCTTAGCCGCACCTGCGGCTCTTTCTTCGCTCTTGCGGCCTCGCACCTGCGGTTCTCACTTCGCAGGTGTGTAAAGCACCAGTAGCAGCAGCTTCAACTGCACTTCTCCAACTCCAAACCTTCCGTTAACCACCCGGAATCACCCTGAGACCCTCGGGACAACAACCAAACATACCAACATATCCTATAACCTCATACAAACTTAGTCGAACCTTTGGATCACTCAAATCAACATCAAAACACCAAATTACGCCCGTATTCATGCCTAAGAACTTCTAAACTTCCAAATTCCGCAAACGATGCCGAAACCTATCAGATCACGTTCGAATTACCTCAAATTTTACACACACGTGAGAAATGATACCACGAACCTACTCCAACTTCCGAAAATCCATTCCGACCCCGATATCAAATTTTTCACTACCGATCAAAATCGCCAAATTTTTAATTTTTGCCAATTCAAGCCTAATTCCACTACGTACATCCAAATTACATTCTGAATGCGCTCGTAAGTCCAAAATTACCTAACGGAGCTAACAGAACTATCAAAATTCAAATCCGAGATTGTTTATACATAAGTCAACATCCGGTTGACTTTTCCAATTTAAGCTTCTAATAAAGAGACTAAGTGTCTCAATTCACTCCGAAACCACTCCAGACCCGAACCAACTAACCCGACATATCATAATATAGCTGAAGAACATAAAAAGAAGCAGAAATGGGAAAAACTTAGCTATAACTCTCGAAACGACCGGCTGTGTCATTACAATTAGAGTAAAATATTTGGTAATTTCAATCAAATAAAAGGTAGCGCAATAATATTAAAAATAGAGTTAGGTTTTATAATAAATTCCTAAAACATTACATATAAACCTTCAATGTTCTTTAAATTACAACTTAAAATATATTTCATTAATAAAAATAAAAATTCAAAAATACACACACCGCGCGCGCACATATATATAAAATAAAAGAGAAAGTAAAACTTAGATTTATACTTAATATTAAAGTAACGACAAAAAGTAATAACAATGAATTTTGTTACAAATTCATAAAAGAATTATTCTAGTTAAATTTTATTGAGCTTTAGTTATAAAATTAATAATAAGATATTTAGCTTAGTGTTTTACCAATTTAAATATAACAAAAAGTTTATGTGCGTAGAGAAGAAATTGAAAATGTTAAGGGTAAAATAGACAATGCATATGATAAGAGGAGCAAAATGTCTATTGTTGAAGGATGAGTTTGATTTTTAAGGTAAATTTGGGGGATCAAAATGATTTTCATTAGTAACATCAAAATTAGTCTACACTAACTTTTTTTAATGTCTTTGTTTCAAAATACGGTTAATCAACTTGTTAACTAATGGATTATAATAAATTAGTTTACTCTAATGTTTAAAATTAAGAGTCTTTGCCAAGTATTTCACATGATCATGATAGGAAGATAAATGTCCTTTTTTTCACTTACATGATAGAGTATATTACTTTGCGTCTGTAAGATTTTTTGTATAATATTATATAATCAAAGTACAAAAATACATACTAATAAAGAAATATAAAGCAAGGCCTATTAAGAAATTTCAAGTTGATTTGGTGGGGTGCGTCAGACCCTTGCAACAGTGCAACGCATGAGAGCCCAAGTAGCAAGCTACCTTAACTGCCCCTTAAAAAACTGAATTAATATTGTATGAGTTGATGACTCACGTATCAGATATTTAACTAAGAAGGACAAATACTACACTTGATCTTAGCTAAAAGGCCGCGAAAGGTATGAATTATTTTTCGCTCGGCCTGCCGCTTTTATTCTAGTTCTCTCCCTTCTGTTTTTTGTTGGCTTTCGATGTGATATTATTGTAGCCTGGAGAATTTTACGTTTGAAATATGCGCCTTTTTCTTGCCTGAAGAGTTAAGACACAACAGGGTGGAAAAGTGAGTACGAACTCTTCTCACTTTATATTCAAACTTTATAACTTTCACGTTGAATTAATGGACAAGGATGAAATTTCAGGAAAAAATAAGAGTTGTGATGTGAAAGTTTGTTCTACCATGGTAAGTATTGTATCCACATTTACATCATGTAACAATACAAATTAAATGAAAATTAAAATAAGAATACGTATCTTTTAACCATGACACCTGATAAATGATATAGTAAGAATGCTACCGGTGCAAGTAAATTTTTACTATTCTACCATTTGCCCGAAATTGAACCTCATCGGTTTTTTCCTCCTTAGTAAATACCGGCAAATTTTAAACAAATGGAGATTTGCGAGAGATAATAATGCAAGAACCTAAAATTTGCAATAATCTACGTAGGATCCAATAATACAAGTATCAGCAAAGAAATATTTAAATATGAATATATAATATATTGAAAAAATAACATAATACATGTCTAATGATTAGATGACTTGATCAACATTACAATAGATCAACAGTACATTACGGGTATAAAAAGACACAATAACCCGCGCATTGTTGTCAGAGAATAAAAACCATAAGTGTAAAAAGCTGAAAAATCGAAAAATTACCAATCATTCTCTAAAGATTTACATAATTATTGTGGAAAGCAATTGCAAAAGGAACCCAATTCGATAATAATCTGGTAGAAGGGCTTGCATTAAAATAAGATTGGCAGTCAGAACTTATTGGCTCGATTAATCTATAATTATATTGCCTAGGGCTTATTTAAGAGGAAACCATTCTCTAGCAGGAATTTTTCCATTCTCAAGGCTGGAATCGGAAACCTCTGGTTAAATGTAGAGAGATCTCATCCATCCTACCACATCTCTTGGTTAAATTTAATTGATGTATAAATAATTAATGCTATTGCCATTTAAACTTTAATTTCTTCCAAGTCCATTGTAAAAGTTATACTAAAACCAAGTAACTTGGTAAGTATATGCATTCACAAAATAAGTTGTAGGAAAAATCAATTTAAACCATAAATTGTAAAACATGAAATCTTCTCAAAGGATGAAGGAATTATGATATCCGTTTCAAAACGTTTCAATTTTATATTCAACAATACCAAATCAACTACAAAAATATAAACAAAAATGAAAACTTAACAAGTCAGAAGGTCATAAAAATCTGGACTAGATTTGGTGGAGTGCGCTAGGCTTTGGCCGTAGTGCAACATCAAAGCCACGCGCGAATATCCGGATAGCAAGCTACCCCGAAGGACCTTCTCCTTAAAAAATTAAGTTCATTAGGCTTGAATCGATGTGCAATTCATATTTTTAGTGTTGCTTGATGTGATCTAAAGGCTCGACTAAGTCCTTATGATGTTTTAAGCCTTGTTGGTAAGTTTGGCTGATATTCCGGGGGCCTCGGGTGGATTCCGGATGGTTAACGGATCAAATTTGGATTTGTGAGAATGGCCAAAAGCACCAGTTCTGGTGTAATCTCACATGCGCAAGATTGACCGCATGTGCGAGCCCGCAGAAGCGAGCAATTGGGCACAGGTGCGGGGCCGGGGGTAATGGCCAGTGGTCGCAGATGCGACGTGAAGGCCATAGAAGCGGAGTCGCTTTTGCGGAAGAGTGATCGCAGAAGCGGAAGCGTGCTTGGGAGGCCTTTCCGCAGAAGCGGACGAATTTGCGCAGATGCGCACCCGCAGAAGCGGTCTTTGAACCGCAGAAGCGAAAATTGGCGAGGAAGCTGAGACCGCAGAAGCGGCTGGGAGGCCCGGAGAAGCGAGACCGCAAGAGCGAGGGAAACCGCAGAAGCGGATAAGTTGTCACTTCTGCGACGCCGCAGATGCGGCTAAGTTTCCGCAGAAGCGGAAGTGCTGGACAGAATACTTAAATACAAGGGTTCGCGATTTTGCTTCATTTTAAACATTTTGAGCTCTGGTCTTGGCGATTTTTCAGAGCATTTTCGAGGGATTTCTTGGGGTAAGTCTCTTGTACTCATTTTTTATCAATAATCTTGTTTCCCCATTGATTTTTCCACTTAGATTGTGTGTGGTTAAGATGAAATTTGAGACTTTGAGGCTAGGTATTTGGAGAGCTTGGTTTCGGATTTTACTTTATTGTGGTGGAAAGCAATTGCAAAAGGAACCCAATTCGATAATAATCTGGTAGAACGGCTTGCATTAAAATAAGATCTTTTTTGGTTTAACCATTCGGCTGTCGGAACTCATTGGCTCATTTAATCCACAGCTTAGTCTGGCTTTTATCTTATCCTTCTATTCTAGGCGAGGAGGAAAATTTAGAATAAATAGCCCTAGAAAAAACTACAAACTAGTCAAAGGACAACCTGCCTTATTCTTCTCCCGTTCGGAACTCCTATTTTCTCGGAGATAGCTTGGTCTGTGCTAGAACAACAGATTTGTGAGCAAGAACGTATTTCACAGCCGATTCAACAACAACCACTTTCTCTGGGGACAATTGTGTTGCGTAGGGCTTATTTACATGGAAATCATTCCCTACTAGAATCTCTCCATTCTCAAGGCCTGAGTCGGAAATCTCTGGTTAAAGGTGGAGAGATCTCATCCATCCTACCATATATCTTGATTAAAATAAGTACTTTGGATTGCACCCAAAACAATTAAATTGTAGAGCACGATAGCAGGATAATGTTGTTGACATTTAAAATTTAATACTCTGCCAAGTCCATTGTCAAAATTATAGTAAAACCAAGTAACTTGTAATTATATACCTTCATAAAATAAGAGTATCACAATTTGTAGGAAAAATCAATATTCAGTTTCAAAATGTTTCAATTTTATTTTGAACAATACCAAATCAACGACAGCATTTTAAAAATAAACAAAAATGAAAACTTAACAAGTCAACAGAATTGTAGAAAAGAGAAGAAAACCTCATTTATGCTATTCATATCATAAAACGATTTAACGCTCAGATCAAATTATAAAAAGGTCGAAAGAGAAAAACTAATTTCCCTTAACAGACAGCTTGTGAATACACAATGCAAGTTAAATCAAGGCACATAAAAAACTGTAGTAGATTTGGCAGGGTGCGCCAGGCCCTTGCAATAGTGCAATGCATGGGCGACGCTTGAAAGCCCAGATAGCAAGCTACCTTAGTGGACTCTCCCCTTAAAAAATAGAGTTAATATCATGTGAGTCAATGACTCACATATCAGATATTAAACTGATAAGAACAGATACTACACTTGATCTTAGCCAAAAGGCCGAAAAAGGTATGCTTTGAATCGTTTACGACCTGCATATTTTATATCAGTTCTCTCCTTTCTGGTTTGTGTTAGCTTTCGATGTGGATTTCCTGCAGATTGGAGAATTTTATGTTGCATATGCCCATTTTCGAGCCTGAAGACACAACAGGGAAAAACTAGAGTACTAACTCATTTTTCTCACCTTATGCTAAGTTTACAAATTTCACATTTAACTAATGGACAAAGATGAAATATCAGCCAAAACAAGGATTATGATTTGAAGATTTGTTCTACCATTTAGCCGATATTGAACCTCGTGGGTTTATTTTTAATAATAATAAATGCTGGCAAACTTAAACAAATGGAGTTATGCGAGAGATACCCAAGTAAGGGTCCCCAACAATACAAATATCCAAAATAAAATGTTTATATGTGCATATATTAAAAGAATAACTTGAAGGGGATCTCGGAGCTGTTAGAGTAGTTTGTAAATATGTGGGAGTTCCACATCGAAGGTTTTGTAAATATGTGGGAGTCCCACATCGATGGCCACAAGCCATTTAGTTGGCTTTGATCTTATTTTCGTATTTTATTTTGGAACAACTTTTTGTTATTTAAAATTTGAATTTAAGATTTAAATTTTGAATTAACAGAAAAGTTGTGGCTATTCGTGAAAACGGACAACTCTTCCGAAAAAGTCTCCTTTTCTTATCTATAAATACAGAAGACATCCAGAAGTAGTGAATTCAATCTGCACGTATGTTTCAAGCTTTGTTGTATCCTTATAGAGAATTGCTTATAATTCCTAAAGTATATACAGGCAATAATTCTTGAAAGATAGTGATCTTTCACGCCTCAAAGCTTTTTTAGTCCTCTGTTACTTACCTATTTTTTTCTAACAATTTTCACGAGTTATTTCTGCAATGGAGAAATTATTGGCTACTGTTGAGAATCCGAAAGACTTAATCAAATTGGATCGCTTTGATGGATCAAACTTCAGTCGTTGGAAGGACAAGATGATCTTCTTACTCACTGCGCTGAAAATCTTTTATGTCCTTGATCCATTGTTGGCTGCACTACCAAAACCTACCCCGGAGGATACTGATGCGATCAAAGCAGAGAGGAAGAAACAAGAAGAAGATGAACTGCTTTGCCGAGGTCATATTCTGAATACTTTGACTGATCGATTATACTATTTTTACTCCAATCTAAAATCTCCAAGGGAAATCTGGACGGCGTTTGTAGGCTGCATATGAAAATGAGAAACAAGGTATCGATAAATTCTTATCTTTGCAGTATTTCGAATTTAAGATGGTAGATACAAAAGCCTATAATGGATCAGATACATGAGTTACAAATCTGTTTCAAAACTAAGTGATCTTGAAGTGAAAATTCCTGATGCACTTCAAATAGGTGTGATTCTCTCGAAATTGCCTTCTTCCTAGAATAACCTCAAAAAGAAAATTCTGCATTCTACTGATAAATTAACTATAGAACAATTTCGAACTCATCTTCAAATTGAAAGTGAGACTCGTGCTCGTGATAAAATTGTTCACGCCTCTAGTTCTACAGTTAATATTGTAGTCAGAATAAGTCGGGAAACAAAAATAAAAATCTAAAAGTTTCAAAGAAGTCTCTTAATAAAAAGAGAAACAATATGAATTGTTATCATTGTGGAAAGAAAGGCCATAAGATTCGAGACTGCAGGTTTAAGAAAGCAGGAATAAATTTTCATTTAGGAGATGTTGGAAAATCTGGAAATTCAAGAAATTCAGAGAAGGTAAACACAGTAGAAAGTTCTTCACAAGGGATGGTGGCTATGATTTCTGCTATACCAACTGAGATGGTTAAAGAGTTGAACATGGCTGCAACAATCACAAAGAATCAAGACTGGTGGTTGGATTCTGGTGCAACAATTCATGTCTATCACTACAAGAATATGTTCAAGACTTATTTGGAAGTTAAAGATTCTGAAAAGGTGCTGATGAGCAATCATGTTACAGCCGAAGTTGCAGGAAAAGGAACAGTTGAAATCAACTTTACATCTAGATAGAAGTTGACTCTTCTGAACGTGTTCCATGTTTCTTAAATTATGAAAAACTTGATTTTTTCTAGTTTACTTTCTAAGAGAGGTTTCAAAAATGTAATTGAGTCTGATCATGTAATTGTGTTTAAGAGTGGTCTGTTTGTAGGAAATGGGTACCATTGTGATGGCATGTTCAAACTAAGTGTTAATGCAATAAATTGTGCTTCTGCTTATACCGTTGTGTCTGATTCTAATTTATGGCATGCTAGATTAGGCCATTTAAATTTTGGTTCTTTAAATTATATGTCCAAAAATGGTCATATCACTTACAAAACTGAACATGGAAGAAAGTGTAAAATATGTTTACAAGCGAAAATGACTAAGAAACCATTTCGTAAAGTTGAAAGATTTATAGAATTATTACATTTAGTGCATTCTAACTTATGTCAATTAAATGGAGAATTAACTAGAGGATGTAAAAGATACTTTACCACTTTTATAGATGATTTCTCTAGATTCACACATGTTTATCTACTTAGAACAAAAGATGAAGCATTTCTAAAGTTTAAGAAATATAAGCCAGTTGTGGAAAATCAAAAGAGTAGGAAAATAAAATTATTCGAAGTGATAAAGGAGGAGAATACTTTCCTACTGAATTTAGTAATTTCTGTGAAGAGCATGGAATAATACATCAAAGAGTGCACATTATACACCACAACAAAATGGATTGGTGGAAAGGAAAAATAGGACTTTAGTAGACATGATTAATTCTATGTTATTAAATGCACATTTACCGCACAATCTGAGGGGTGAAGCACTACTTACTGCTTGTCATATATTAAATAGAATGCCTTCAAAAAGTGTTCATATTTTACCTTATGAACTTTGGAATGGTAGAAAAACTAACATATAGTATTATTTTAAAGTGTGGGGGTGTATATCCTTTTATAGAGTTCCTGATCATCAAAGAACAAAATTGGGACCTAGAGGAATAAAAAGTATTTTTGTTGGATATGCACAAAATTCGAAAGCATATAGATTGCTTGATCTAGAATCTAATGTTGTTGTAGAATCTATTCATGTTGAATTTTTAGAAAATAGATTCATTAATTATATTGTAGATGAGAAGTTGATTGCACAAGGTCAAAGTAGACATGATACACAAAGATGTCACATTTTAAAATGTTTTTAAATAAAAGGAAAAGTGACAATGTTCAATTAGAGCCTAGATGAAGCCAAAGAGTTAGAAAAGAAAAAACTCTTGATCCAAATTTTATATCTTCGAAATCTATAGTTTTTCTAGTGAAGGGAGATAGAACTAAAGTCTGTAATCAGATACCTATTTTGTTTAGTATAGAAGAAGATCCTAGAACATACAAAGAAGCCATATCTTCAAGAGATGTTGATTTTTGAAAAGAGGCGATCAATGATGAAATGGACTCAATAGTGTCCAACAACACTTGGATTTTAGTTTATTTGTCTGCTGGATCTAAACCTATAGGTTGTAAATGGTTATTCATGAGAAAATATAATACAGACGGTTCTATAAAAACCTTCAAAGCAAGACTAGTTGCAAAAGGCTTCACGCAAAAGGAAGGCGTTGACTACTTTGATACATATGCTCCAGTTGCAAGAATAACATCTATTAGAGTACTTTTGTCAACATATGATCTATATGTACAACAAATAGATGTTAGAACTGCTTTCTTAAATGAAAATTTAAGTGAAGAAATTTATATGAAACAACCTAAATAATTTTTTTTCCTGGTAATGAACATAAAGTTTATAAGCTTATAAAGTCTCTCTATGGCTTGAAACAAGCACCAAAATAGTGGCATGAAAAGCTTGATAGTATAATATTATCAAATGGTTTCGTACATAATCAGGCAAACAAATGTATTTACTCTAAGTTTACAGTAGATTATGGAGTTGTTAATTGTCTTTATGTCGACGATGTTGGAAAACGTGTCAGGCTAATAGAAGGAAAAAATATTTAAAAGAGAAAAGTAATAAATTGTATAAGAAAGACAAGACAAGATTTATGTGGTTCGGCAATTTTGCCTACTCCACGGCCACACAAAGAATAGCTCTTTATTAATTGAAGAGAGAAATAAGAAGTTGAGGGATGATTTGCAAATAAAAATGCATACCCTTTTATAGGAATTTGAATGCCCTAGCGAGGTAAGCGCTTACATCATAGAAATGCTGATGTAAGCGCTTACATCATAAGAATGCCAATGTAAGTGCTTACATCATAAGTTTATCCTCAAACCTATGTTACATCAAGAAAGAAAATAAAAAAAAAATATTTGTTATTCTCTGGTGGCGCCTTATGCTATCAGTCTTGAAGGCTAACTGAGGCAGTGCACAACCTCAGTTTGTCAACACCGACAACTTTGGTCAACATGTCTGACGGGTTCTTTGATCCTGGTATCTTCTACAGGGAAAGAGTTTCTTCACTTATCAACTCTCGGATATGATGATACCTTAACTGTATATGATTCGATCTTGCATGAAATACTGGATTCTTGGAAAGATGAATTGCACGAGGGCTATCGCTGAAAAGCTCACAATTGTCCTGCTCTTTAAGGAAATTCTTAAGCCAAATCATCTCTTTTCCAGCTTCTGAGATTGTCATGTACTCTGCTTCAGTGATAGATAGAGAAACACTTTTCTGAAGTCTGGACATCCAACTAACAACAGTACCACCCAAGGTGAACACGTAGCATGTGGTACTTTTTTGACTATCCAGATCGCCGCCTAAATTTGCATCAGCAAAACCTTGTAAGATAATATTGCTCCTTTTAAAATAAAGTGCCATACCTGAGGTGCCTTTGAATATCGCAATATCCATTTTACACCTTCCCAATGCTCATTTTCTGGATTTGACATGTATCTACTAACAACTCCAACTGCATGGGCTATGTCAGGTCTAGTGCAAACCATAACATACATGAAACTTCCTACTATTGAAGCATATGGATCTTTGGACATGTACTTCCGTTTTTCATTTGTCATAGGTGATTGGTCTTTCGACAGATTAAAATGGCTTCCGAGTGGAGTGCTTCTGCTCTTTGCATCATGAAGACTGAACCTGCTTAGTACCTTTTGTATGTACTTTTCTTGAGACAATCTTAAGGTTCCTTCTGACCTGTTTTTACTAATCCTCATCCTAAGCATTTGCTTAGCTGTTCCTAAGTCTTTCATTTCAAACTCCTCCGCCAGTTGTTACCTAACCCTGTTGATCTCATTTATGCTAAATCCTGCAATTAGCATATCATCAACGTACAACAGTAAAATGATATAGGATTTATCAAGATTTTTGATATAACAGCAATGGTCCATCGCACATCGTGTGAAACCATTATTATGCATGAATCCATTAAATTTCTTGTACCATTATCGGGGTGCTTATTTCAAACCATATAAACTCTTCTGCAACTTACACACAAGGTTTTCTTTACCAGAAACTTGAAAACCTTTAGG
This sequence comes from Nicotiana tabacum, assembly GCF_000715075.1. Lineage (NCBI taxonomy): Eukaryota > Viridiplantae > Streptophyta > Magnoliopsida > Solanales > Solanaceae > Nicotiana > Nicotiana tabacum. The sequence goes on along the minus strand of NC_134097.1, from coordinate 10,395,343 downwards.
TTGCTTTATGTAGATGTCTTCTTCAAGGTCACCATGCAAGAAAGCAGTTTTAACATCTAGCTGCTCCAAATGCAAATTTTTTGCAGCTACGATACTTAGCACCAACCTGATAGTAGTTAATTTTAATACAGGAGAGAAGATCTCGGTGTAGTCAATCCCTTCCTTCTGCTGAAAGCCTTTTACTATTAATCGTGCTTTGTATCTCTTCTTACCATCATGCTCTTCCTTAACCCTGTACACCCACTTATTTTGCAATGCCTTTTTTCCTTTTGGTAACTCTGTAAGTATCCATGATTTATTCTTTTGAAGAGAATTAATCTCTTCTTTCATGGCTAGCTTCCACTTATCAGAGCTTATCACCTGCATTGCTTCAACAAGATGCTCTGGTTCTCCAGCATCAGTCAGAAGTAAATAGTGGAGAGAGAGAGTTAACCTATTTGGAGCATTCGTGACTCTTTTAGATCTCCTTAATGTAGGTTCAGGATTAACCGATCCCGAATTTGATTCAAGTCCTCACTCCAGATCTGGTTCTCCATCTATTTCTATTTTTTATTCTGATTCTGATCCAGATTCGGCTTCTGGTTCGGCATCTTCAATTTCAGATCTAGTTGTAGTCTCTCTGGCCACTTCATTTTCTGAGATTTCTTCTAACTCAACTATTTCAGATGTCTGTCTTCTGGTGCTGGTTGGTTCTACTTCAAGCTTGTCTTTGTACATCACATTTTCATTAAATGTGACATTCATGTGTCTTAGGATCTTTCTATTCTGATCATCCCAAAATCGATAACCAAAATTATCATTATCATAGCCAATAAAGAAATATTTCTTGGCCTTAGGATCAAGCTTATCTCTACCATTAGAGTTTACATGCACATAAGCAACACAACCAAAAATTTTCATATGTGAGAGAGTTACCTCCTTTCCTGTCCATACCTCTTCAGGAATTTCAAAATCCAGCGGTACAGAGGGTCCCCTGTTTATGAGGTAAGATTCCGTGTTAACAGCCTCAGCCCAAAAATAATTCGGCAATCCAGAATGTATTCTCATACTTTTGGCTCGTTCATTCAGGGTTCTGTTCATCCTCTCAGCAGCGCCATTTTGTTCCAGTGTTCCAAAAATTGTCTTGATCAATCTGATCCCATTCTCAGAGCATAATGCTTTAAACTCTTGACTATCATACTCTCCTCCATTGTCAGACTTCAGACATTTTAACTTTAGACTTGTCTGATTTTCAACTTTAGCTTTCCATCTTTTAAAGATAACAAACACATGAGATTTATTTTTCAGAAAATAAACCCATACCTTTCTTGTGGAATCATCAATGAAGGTGACATAATAGCGTGAGCCTCCCAGAGAAGTTACAAGTGCTGGTTCCCACACATTTGTATGCACTAGTTCCAGCTTCTCTTTCTTTGGCGTTCTTCCCACCTTTGAGAAACTAACTCTCTTTTGTTTCCCGTAAATGCAATCTTCGCACAAACCTAATTCAATATGCTTTAGGTTTGGCAACTTTTCTTTAGATGCCAACAACTTCATTCCCTTCTCACTCATATGCCCGAGCCTTCGGTGTCACAATGTTGTATCACGACCATGATCAACTGTTGCTATAGTATCTTTCTGTATTGCAGTTGCATACAGTGTTCCCTTCTTAAAGCCTCGTGCCACAACCAAATTTCCTTTGGTTATCTTCCACGATCTGTTACCAAATGTTGTTGTATATCCTTCACTGTCAATCTGACCCATAGACATCAGATTTTTCTTGAGGCCAGGAACATGTCAGACATTTTGCAATTTCCATAGCGTGCCTTGTGAAGCCTTTATATGAACTTCACATTTCCCGATAATGTCTAGAGGTTCGCCGTCTGCTAGATAAACCTTTCCAAATTTTCCAGCAATATAATTATGCAATAATTCTTTGCATGATGTAGAGTGAAAGGATGCACTTGAGTCGAGAATCCAAGATTCGGCTGGACTGCCTGTACAACAAACTAGTGCATCACTGACTTGTTCAGCAATTGCATTTGCTGAATTATCATCACTAACTACTGTAGTGACCCTTTTTATCGCAATTCCAACACATAATGTCTTTGCAAATTTTGAATTGCCCTCTTCTCCTGGACATTGATCTGCCACGACCATGACTTTGTCCTCTTTGGCTATTTCTTCCCCTGCTTTCGGTATTCAAAGCAGATCCTGGGGAATCACTTGATTCTTTCTAGCGAATATCTTCGCTTAGAACCAAGTTCCTAATATCATCCAATTTGAGTTTGGTACTTCCCGATGAACTGCTAACTGCAGTTACTGTTGCAGACCAATACTCCGGTAGAGATGATAGTAGTATCAATGCCCTGACTTCGTCATCGAATATTATATTGACAGAACTCAACTGAGTTAATATTACATTAAACTCATTGATATGTTCTGTGACAGATCCACCTTCTGTCATCTTTAAGTTAAACAATCGACGCATCAAACAGACTTTATTTGAAGTAGATGGCTTCTCGTACATATTTGATAACGCCTTCATCAGACATGCAGTGGTCTTCTCGTTAATGATGTTAAACGCCACATTTCGTGTTAGCGTCTAACGAATCGCACGAAGAGCTTGGCGATCTAATAGATCCCAATCCGCTTTGGCCATATTCTCTGGTTTTACCTTAGTTAGAGGTAAGTGTACGTTTTTCTGGTACAAATAATCCTCTATTTGCATTTTTCAGAATCCAAAATATTTACCATTGAACTTGTCAATATTAACCTTCCCTTCTTCCGATGCCATTTTTCACAAAACTAATTTATGTGAATAGTGCATGTGAATAGTAACGATGATCAATAATGTCGCACTATTCTTGTGAATAGTACCTGTACCGATAACGTACTTTTCTACCAGAATTACATTGTCTGTGCTCTGATACCAGTTATTGGGAAACGTGTTAGGATAATAGAAGGGAAAAATATTTGAAAGAGAAAAGCAATAAATTGCACAAGACAAGACAAGACAATACAATATTTACGTGGTTCAGCAATTTTGCCTACTCCACGGCCACACAAAGAATAGCTTTTTATTAATTGAAGAGAGAAAGAAGAAGTTGAGGGATGATTTGCAAATGAAAATGCATACCCCTTTTATAGGCATTTGAATGCCCTGCCGAGGTAAGTGCTTACATCAAAAGAATGCCGATGTAAGCGCTTACATCATACGAATGCCGATATAAGCGCATACATCATAAGAATGCCGATGTAAGCGCTTACATCATAAGTTCATCTCTTTTTTATTTTTCTTTCTTTTGTTTTGTCTACTTTTATTTCTTTCACCTACAACAACATGTTTGCTACTATCAGACGACATGTTGATTTTTGGTACGGACATGCTTGGAATTTCTGAAACTAAGAAGTATCTAACTTCAGTCTTTAAAATGAAAGATTTGAATGAAGTAGATACTATCTTAGGTATCAAAGTTCAAAGAAGTGATAAGAGAGTGACTTTATCATAAACTCATTACATTGATAAGATTCTTACCAATTTCAGTCATCTCGGCATAGTGGAGTCTAAAACTCCATATGATTCAAGTATCAAACTAACTGAAAATACTGGAAGAACAATGGCTCAATGCAATTGGCAATTTGATGTATGTTATGCACTGCACTAGGCTACTACTAATAAGGGCGTGTAAGAAAGAGAGGTGAGGTGACTAGCTTAGTAACTTTATTCAATCTAAAAGGATGGCTTCAGTGGCCTGATATAGTATTTGCCGTTAGTAAACTTTCAAGGTTTACAAGCAATCCAAGTAATACTCAAGTTGAATATTTACCTTGGGGGGTGGCGCCATTTGTCGGGCATCCAAGAAACAAACTTGCATTTCTCATTCTACTATGAAATTCGAATTTATTGCATTAGCAGCTGCTAGAAAAGAAGCGGAATGGCTAAGAAATATGTTACTAGATATAAAGTTGTGGCCACAACCTATGCCAGCCATTTCAATATTTTGTGATAGTGAGACTACTATGTGTGTAGCTCTCAATAAAATATATAATGGGAAATCAAGACATAAGCTTAAGGCATGCTTATATAAGAGAATTAGTTATAAATGGAACTATAACTATAGTGTATGTGAGATCAAACAAGAATTTGGCAGATCCACGAACCCATCTTTAAATAGAGAGGCAGCTAAAATAATTAAACAAAAGTGATGGGAACCCATCTTTGAGTTGGTATACAATCTAACAATATAAGTTCAATGGGTAATAACAAGTTGCTCGTATTGATTAAGCAAGAATCTTCTCAATTAGAGCCTAGATTCCTATGTACTGTTATGTGAGGAGTTGTTAAATGTGTGTAATAAAAGGAGCATAATGACAAACTCCCATTGTATTTGATGTAATTGCAAGATCCAAACCTCTAAATAACAAAGGACATACACAGGGATTTCAGTGGCGACTAGAGGAAAATAGTGTTCGCTTGGGCCAACCTCAAGCTGAAACTGGGCTATAGACCCAAGAGTTTGGACTGAGGATTGGGTAGGGGACGCGCGAACGCAGGCCCCCACTGCCACAAATTATGACGTAGGCTCGACCACTTGGGCCGACCTTATGCTAGCACCCCTCCAAAGTGCAATGGAGGTCACAAGCCTAGGCCATAAGCCTTATTGATCACTCATTGACCCCGTCCAGGTAAGTATGTTTCTCTATCAGCCCAACCCATATTTTATTGTGCAGCATTTTGGTCATTCTCAGTTAGTATTTGCCGATGTGGGATTAATCAACCAATGAAGTCAGAAAAACACTCTTTTGTGACATTTACATAATTTTAAAAACAACTAGATTTAGTGTACGTGCGTTGCACATATTTTTCACGTCTATCAATAAATAAGTGTATAAAATTTAGAGTAAAAATAATTATGTGAAATAGAAATTGACATCGAGATAGTGCTACATTCATTTAATTAAAAAATAAATGTTATTGACAAAATAGTTGAATACAGAGTTATTAGATATCTTCTGAACTTGCAAAAATATAAGAATTTAGGTAGGTTAATTATATAATTTTTGTATTTACATATATTTTATTGTGCGAAGATAATTATGATATGTTATATTTTTATATCTGATCTAATATCTCTTTATAAAGAGCGTTCTTGGTGTAAAAAAATACTATTCCAAGTATTAAGTGTTATATATATATATCATATAGTATGTATGATTATCCTTGGTAAAATATTTTTAAAATTATATGCTTTTTTGGATTTGGTTAAGGTTATTCGAATGAGTGAATAAATTATGATAAAGTTTTCTTCTCTTATTAATTACTTAGTACTTTTATCTCCCTCTTCGAGTGTTATTTTCCCTCCTCTACGTATATTTATTTTTATACTTCTAATGATTTAAATTTTCAATGTCAATTCACTTTTTCTAAAATAACTATTTTTCTTATCTCTTTTGATTGATTCAAAAACGGGAAAGTTAATTTTTTTTTAATTTTTCTCGTAAGTACATGAATTTCATGAAAAGAATTTAAGGTCTCTTATTATAGTTTGACTTTAGACCATCAATTTTATTGCGCCCCTCGATTAGCTATGAAATTTTATTTAATTAATTTTGTATTTATTTTTTCTATTCTTCAATCTTGGTGATTACTTTTCTTACAAGTCAAGTCAGTCTAACAAATTGACATTTAATATTCTTTAATAATCCATCATATTACTCGAAGTTTTGATCCATCAAAGAACAAAAGTTTATATTTCAAGACATGTTTAATGAATATTATTTCCTTTTCTGTTCTTCACCTGCTAGGCTCCTTAAATTTTCAAATTTTAATAAAATTTAGTAGCTTAAAATTGAAGATATTCTTCAATTGCTAAGCGTCTCTATTCTTTTGTTGAGCCAGAAAATTTTTTGTGTCTTTACATTCTTTTGTACGTCTTTAGAGGTTCTATTATACACACTGGTTGTGGGATGTCAAAGAAGAAAAAGATTATATAAACTAAAATTTAATCGATTTTAAAGTCCTAAATATTAGCAGAAATACAAGGTAAGGCTGCGTACAATATACCCTTATGATCCGGCCTTTTCCCCGGACCCCGCGCATAGTGGAAGCTTAGTGCACCGGCTGCCCTTTAAAATCCTAAATATTAGGACTTTCAACATAATTCAAATAATTAAGGAAAATTTAATAATTAAAATTGTAGTTAATTTTAAATCCCTAAATATTAAAAAAAATAGTTAAATTATAACTTTTTCCAATGAAATCTATTTATTTTTACCCTTTAAAATATCTTTCACGTTAGATAAAATAATTATTAAATTATTTCTCTAAAAATTAGAAATTTAAAATCAACTAAAATTTTGCATATTAAATCCTTCTGTTTTTGAACTTCTATGCAATAAGTCATAATATATAGGGCTCACGCATTCTATAAGCATGAAGAACCGAAACAAAATATTTCCTTTTATGAGAAAAAGAAAACTTAAGGCTCAGCAAGATGCAACTTTCTTCGTTGACCAATGAAAAAAAAAGATGTCATCGTTTGTGTCCTAATTTTAATAAAAAAACATATTCTAACTTATAGACAAAATTTGTTCTTAACGAATTGTCATCATTTTTTAATTATTTCAACAAATGATAATTTTTGATATTTCTATATATTTAATTATTTAGCAAATACTTTTTCGGATTAAATAGATATCAGTACCGTTCATTCAATTACAAAAAACATTAAGAAAAGAGGAAGAAACTTAAAAACCAGGGAGAAAAATAAAAACTTGACTACTCATGTAGAATGTGATGACCAAAATATCATCTTTAAATTTAATAATTAATTCGGTGTTCTAAGACCTCAAAAAGCACTATTTATCATTCTTCGACTTGCGTGCGCAGTCCATAAAATTTTCTAAAAAGTCTTTATGTGAAAAATGGATTAAATGTGAATTAGAGCTTTAAAACTCAAGTGAGTTGACTTTGGTCAACATTTTGAGCAAACGGACTCGGATCAGTATTTTGATACTTCCGGTAGGTCCATATCGTGATATTGAAACTTGGGCATATGCCCGGAATCAAATTCCGAGGTCCCTAGCCCGAGATATGGAATTTTGATGAAAAATTAAAAGTATAAGTTCAAATAGTGACCGGATGTCGAATTTTGTGCAAACAACCCCGGAATAGAATTTTGATGATTCCAACAGCTCTGTATGGTGATTTTGGACTTAGAAGCATGATCATAATTTTATTTGGAAGTCCGTAGTGAAATTAGGCTTGAAACGGCTAAAATAGGAATTTAAAGTTTGGAAGTTTGACAGGGGAGTTGACTTTTTGATATCGGGGTCGAAATCCAGTTCTGAAAATTTTCACAGCTCTGTTATGTCATTTATGACTTGTGTACAAAATTTGAGGCCAATCGTACTTGATTTGATAGGTTTCGACATCGAATGTAGAAGTTGGAAAATTTAAGTTTCATTAAGCTTGAATTGGAGCATAATTCGTGGTTTTAGCGTCGTTTTATGTGATTTGAGATTTCAAATAAGTTCGTATAACATTTTAGAACTTGTTGGTATATTTGGTTGAGGTCCCGAGGGCCTCGGGTGAGTTTCGGATGGTTAATGGATCAAAAATGGTACTTAAACAGCTGCTGCAAAAGCTGCTGCAAATTTTCTTCTACTGTGCAATCGAGCCCAAAAATCGAAGGCCAGAAATCGAGTCCAGAAATCAAGCCCAGAAATCGAGCCGAGGATCGAAGGCAGGCTCGAGATCTATGATCGAAGGCAGGCTCGAGAGCCATAATCGAAGGCAACCTCGAAGGCCAGTGATCGAAGGCCCAGGATCGATAGCCAGGATCGATGGCTGTGATTGAGCCCCAGGGTCGAGGGCCATGATCGAAGCTATGATCGAAGGCCATGACCGAGGTCCATGATCGGACTCCTACGATCGAGGTCCAGGATCGGACCCCATGATCGAGGTCACCCTGGACAGATCTGTAAGTTATAAAAACAGGGGGGCTTCGTCCCATTCGCCATTTTTAACAACTTGGAGCTAAAGCAAAGATGATTTTTAATATATTTTCAAGAAAAAAAATTGGGGTAAGTGTTCTTAACTCAATCTTGGTTAGATTACCCGAATCCATCATTATTTTTAAGATTTAATTGGTGATTTAAGTTGAAAAAATTTGAAAACCCTCTTGGATAGATTTGAGGATTTTAGGGTCGAATCGTTATTGGAATTTAGTCATTTTGGTATGGTTATGTGGTTGAATGGGCGTTCATATTTCGTAACTTTCGCCGGATTCCGAGATGTAGGCCCCACGAGCTATTTTTTAGTTAATTTCGGATTTTTATTGAAAAATATAGTATTTTCTTACAGAATTAATTCTATAATTTTTGTTGACTGTATCGAATTAATTATGACTACATACGAGTCGACCGGAACCGAAAAATTGAGGAAAAAGCATACTACTTGGTTAAATTGGAGCAAGTCGAGGTAAGTGACTTGTCTAACCTTGTGTGGGGGGAATTTTCTCTTGGATTGGTATTAATTGTAATGTGATGAAAGTCATGTACACAAGGTGACGAGTGTGTACACGGACTAAATGTGAAGGATTATGTTTTTAAATTTTGAAGATCATTGTTGCATATTAATTAATTTATTAAATCTTGTTATATTCTTCATCATTGATTTGATTTGTATACTTTAAATTTGCTTGACCTTTTCCTGCTAATTGTTTTACCTGTTTGGTTGAAACTTGGTTTCTTTTATTCTGTGCATTATTTGAAATTGATTTTCTTTAAATTAAATATTATTAATATGAAGTATTTGACATTTTAAATTTGGTATTGAAGCAACGTATTAAAGATTTTGAAATATTATTTTGCTAAATTATTTATTCCTGAATATTTTTGTAAGATTTTTGTACTCATTGTGATGGAGCCGTGGGCTCTTTATTGGGGAAAAATATTATTGATGATTTATGTTGGCATGAGCCGTGAGCTCTTTATTGTGAAAAATATCGTTGATTTATTTTGGCAAATTGAAATATTTGGGCACTTGAGGTGCAAATTGTGATATATTGTGATATTGATACGCATGCGGTGGTATAAGGTCTGGATATTGAAACGCATGCGGTGAGATAAGGGTGGCTTGATACACGTGGCTAGTAGGGGGAACTACTAGAAGTCATGCGGTGTGATAATAATGGCTAAAACGCGGGATGCTACTTCGGGAAAAAAATATTTTCTTTAAAATAAATTGTGAAGGCTCCCGCGGTGAGATAAGAAAATGAGATATTGTGAATTTATTTATGATTTGGGACTACGAGGCGGTACCTCAGTAGTGCCCTTGTTGATATTGATTTATGGCCATAGTTGCCTTCGATTAATTGTTGTGATTTTCATAAAGTTGAAAGGAATTCTGTTTTGATTCCATGAGATATTATTTGCAATTATTTGGTGTCATTAAATGTGACATACTATTTGATTCATTTTCATAGTCATTTTATCTTATTAAATTGTTTAAATATTTTTTCATGGTATTATCTATTCTCCAGTAGGGCCTGACCTGACCTCGTCACTACTCTACCGAGGTTAGGCTTGACACTTACTGGGTACCGCTGTGGTGTACTCATACTACGCTTCTGCACATCTTTTTGTGCAGATCTAGGTACATCTTACTAGTCTAGACATCAGTGAGTTACCTGCGCACGGAGACTTCGAGGTATATCTGCCAGCGTCCGCAGACTCCGGAGTCCCCTTCTATCATTTTATGTTGCTTCCTTATATTTCTTTAGACCTTGATACATAGAAACATTGAGAATAAATTTTTAGAAGCTTGTGACTTATTTCTACCGGGTTTTGGGAGTTGTAATTATTTAAATTGTAGTTTATTTATTTTAGATATTTATGATTATTCCGCATTGACAGGCTTACCTAGTCTCAGAGACTAGGTGCCTTCACGACCTCCTACGGAGGGAATTTGGGGTCGTGACAAGTTGGTATCAGAGCACTAGGTTCATAAGTGTTATGAGTCACAAGCAAGTTTAGTAGAGTCTTGCAGATCGGTATGGAGACGTCTTTACTTATCTTCGAGAGGCTATGGAACTGTTAGGAAATATTCACTTCTTTGATTCCTTATCGTTCGCCTTTGTTGATTTCAAAGTCCTAAACAATTGTCTTTCTATTCTCTCACAGATGGTGAGGACACGCACAACTGGATCTGATGATCAGACACCCGCGCCCCCTATTGGAGCCGCAAGAGGTCGGGGTCAGGGCAGAGGCCGAGAAAGACCACATGGTGCAGCCAGAGTACCTGCACGAGCTGCTGCACCAGAGCCACCAGTAGCTCCAGTTTGAGAACAGGCACCTGAGACACCTGTTACTACTCCTGCACTTCAGGAGACTCTTGCCCAGTGTTTGAGCATGTTTGGAACTCTAGCTCAGGCAGGGTTAATTCCACTTGCTCCTGCCACATCTCAGGCCGGGGGAGGAGCACATATTTCTGCCGCCCGTACTCCAGAACCACGGGCCTAAGTTGACCATGCCCCATAGGTTATACCAGTGCAACCAGTTGTCCCAGTTCGGCCTGAGATTAGGACAACAGTTTCAGAGGCGGAGCAGCTCAGGCTCGATAGGTACAAGAAGTACCACCCTCCCACTTTCAGCGGCTTAGCTGCAGAGGATGCTCAGGGTTTTCTGGAGGAATGTCACCGTATCCTTCGTACTATGGGTATTGTGGATTCCAGCGGGGTTTCTTTCACGGCATTCCAATTTAGAGGAGCAACCTACCAGTGGTGGCGGGCATATGAGTTGGATAGTCCCGTTGAAGCATCTTTACTCACTTGGACTCAATTTTCAGATATGTTCTTAAGGGAGTATGTTCCTCAGAGTCTAAGGGATGCATGGCGTGCAAAGTTTGAGCAGTTGCGCTAGGGTTCTATGACTGTGTCAGAGTATGCGATCTGATTCAGTGATTTGGCTAGGCATGCACCAGCCTTAGTTGCTACTGTTTGAGAGCGGGTTTGCAGATTTATTGAGGGTCTTCACCCTAGTATCAGATACAGTATGGCCCGAGAGCTGGAGATGGACATCACATACCAACATATGGTGTCAATTGCTAGGAGATTGGAAGGTATGCGGACTCGGGAGAGGGAAGAGAGGGAAGCTAAGAGACCCCGAGATTCTGGCACATATAATAATTCTCGTGCCCCAATTGCAGCCCGTCATGGTAGAGGTTATGTGAGACGTCCTATTCATTTAGCACTTCCAGCTTCTAGTGGTATTCCGGCTACTCCCAGACCTCAGGTTCCATATTATGCATCGCCAGTGTCTTCTGTACCTCCTGTACGGGGTTCTTTCAGCGGACAGTCTAGTCGATCAGGCCCGAGCCAGTCCCAGCAGTCACATCCTCCGAGGGCTTGTTTTGAGTGTGGTGACACTCGTCATATCATGAGGGATTGCCCCAGACTTAGGAGGGGTGCACCTGCACTGATTTCTCAATCCCCACCTATTCCACAGGGCCCTCAGGCTTCTCAGGCCATGATTACTGCACCAGTTGCCACTCCACCTACACAACCAGCTAGAGGTGGAGGTCGGGCGGGTAGAGGTCGCCCTAGAGGGGGAGGCCAGGCCAGATATTATGCCCTTCCTGATAGGACAGATGTCGTTGCATCCGATTCTGTTATCACAGTTATTATTCTGATCTGTCATAGAGATGCATCAGTCTTATTTGATCCAGGCTCCACTTATTCTTATGTGTCATCTTATTTTGCCCCGTATTTGGGCGTATCACGTGATTCCTTGAGTTCTCCTGTTTATGTATCTACACCGTGGGTGAATCTATTATTGTGGACCGTGTGTATCGGTCGTGTTTAATTATTATCAGTGGTTTTGAGACCAGGGCCGATTTATTATTGCTCAGTATGGTGGATTTCGATATTATTTTGGGCATGGACTGGTTGTCACCCTATCATGTTATTCTTGATTGTTACGCCAAGATGGTAATGTTGGCTATGCCAGGTCTACCGCGACTAGAGTGGAGAGGTACCTCGGATCATGTTCCTAGCAGGGTTGTTTCATTTCTTAAAGCTCAACGAATGGTTGAGAAGGGGTGTGATGCGTATCTGGCCTATGTAAGAGATGTTACTATTGATACTCCTACCATGGATCCAGTTCCTATAGTAAGGAATTTTCCCGATGTATTTCCAGCGGATCTTCTGGGTATGACACCCGACAGGGATATTGATTTTGGCATTGATTTTTTACCGGGCACTCAGCTTATTTCTATTCCACCATACCGTATGGCCCCAGCAGAGTTGAAAGAATTAAAAGAACAGTTACAGGAATTGCTGGATAAGGGCTTTATTCGGCCCAGTGTATCGCCTTGGGGTGCTCCTGTCTTATTTTTAAAGAAGAAAGATGGTTCTATGCGGATGTGTATTGATTACCGCTAGCTGAACAAGGTTACAGTGATGAACAGGTATCCATTGCCACGTATAGATGACCTATTTGATCAGCTTCAGGGTGCCAGAGTGTTTTCTAAGATCGACTTGCATTCAGGCTATCATTAGTTGAAGATTCGAGAGCCAGATATCCCAAAGACTACTTTCAGGACTCGGTACGGTCATTACGAGTTCCTTGTGATATCTTTTGGGCTGACCAACGCCCCAACAACATTTATGCACTTAATGAATAGTATATTTCAGCCCTATATTGATTCTTTCGTCATTGTGTTTATTGACAAAATTCTGGTGGATTCCCGGAGTCGGGAAGATCATGAACAACACCTGAGGACTGTGCTTCAGATTTTGAGAGAAAAGAAGTTATATGCAAAATTTTCAAAGTGTGAATTTTGGCTTGATTCAATGGGATTTTTGGGTCATATAGTTCGTGCGAGGGAATCAAGGTAGATTCGAAGAAGATTGAAGCAGTGCAGAGTTGGTCCAGACCGTCCTCAGTTATGGAAATCGGGAGTTTCCTTGGTTTGGCTGGGTATTATCACCGATTTGTAAAGGGTTTCTCTTCTATTGCTGCATCTATGACCAAATTGACCCAGAAGGGTGCTCCGTTCAGGTGGACCGAGGAATGTGAGGAAAGCTTCCAAAAGCTCAAGACAGCTTTGACTACAGCCCCAATATTGGTATTACCTACAGGTACAGGATCTTATACTGTGTATTGTGACGCGTCGCGTATTGGTCTCGGTGCAGTGTTGATGCAAGACGGTAGGGTGATTGCCTACGCGTCCAGACAGTTAAAGGTATATGAGAAGAATTATCCTGTACATGACCTGGAGTTAGAATCTATTGTTCATGCCTTAAAAATTTGGCGGCATTATTTGTACGGTGTCCATTGTGAGATCTACACCGATCACCGGAGTCTACAGCATCTGTTTAAACAGAAGGATCATAATTTGCGGTAGCGGAGATGGTTGGAGTTGCTTAAGGATTATGATATTACCATTCTCTATCATCATGGGAAGGCCAATATGGTGGCCGATACCTTGAGCCGTAAGGCGGAGAGTTTGGGCAGCTTAGCATATTTACCGGTTGCAGAGAGGGCTTTAGCCTTGGATGTTCAGGCCTTGGCCAACCAGTTTGTTTGACTGGATGTTTTCGAGCTGAGCCGAGTTTTGGCTTGCGTGGTTTCTCACTCTTCTCTTTATGATCGTATTAGGGAACGTCAGTATGATGATGTCACGACCCAAAATCCCACCACAGGCGTCGTGATGGCACCTAGTCTCTAAGACTAGGTAAGCCGATTTTAATTACATTGTTGTAGCCATTTTTGTTTTTAATTAAATAATAAATCAAAACTAAAAGCGGAACAAATATGAATGTACAACCTCCCAAGACTGGTAGTACTGAGTCACGAACTCTAACTGAATACATGGAATGATCACGAGGACCGAATATACAATACTGTTTGATTACAAATTAACAGTACAATGAAATGAAAAGACTCCAAGGGACTGCGATGGCCAAGCAGCTCTACCTTGAATCCTTATGATCGCGCTTTCACTCTGCTCAAGTCCGATATCTCCAATACCTGGCTCTGCACAAAAATGTGCAGAAGTGTAGAGTGAGCACCCCACAGCGGTGCCTAGTAAGTATTAAGACTAACCTCAATTGAGTAGAGACGAGGTACAGTCAAGACACTCACTAGTCTAATAACCTGTGCAATATAATATACAAAATAATAGGAAATAAATAATAATAAAGGCAGGATAAAACAACCAGTGATATGCACAACAGACAACAAGAACAACATTAATATCACTCAACAATTAATAAACACAATTACACCCAATTAAATCAAGCCCTTCAAATAAATATCTTTCACCTAGTTCTTTCAGATAACTTTCTTTCAAATATAATTCTCTCAAATAATTATTTTTCAAATATAATTCTTTCAATAAATTTTTTCAAATACAATTTCCTCAAATAAATATCTTTCAAAATACAATTCTTTTAAATGATACTTTCTAAGTAAAAATCCTTTCAAATAAATATTATGAATATAATTCATTCAATTAAAAAGTCACTATGTGACACCTCATTTCAAAATCATCAAAATACGGGTCTCAGCCCATTTTCATATTTTTCATAAATACGGGTCTCAGCCCATTTTCATATTTCCACGGCACCTCGTGCCCTCATTTAATATCACAACTGCATGGACAATTCACGTGCCAAATATCATTATCACTTCATCACAGCACCTCGTGCCCACATTTTATATCACAGCTGCACGGACAATTCACGTGCCAATATCCCCATTTCATATCACAATTCACGGCACCTCGTGCCCACATTTTATTTTATAAACCGCCTGGCAATAGCCACAGACTCCCAATTTCAACAAAATCAGATTATTATCAATTTACTAACAACAAGACAAGTTGCACGAGGTATAAAAATAAACACAAGAAAATCACAACATCACCTGAAAATTTTCAACACCACAATCCCACATCATCACATATCGTCCCTGACAATAGCCACCCTTATCGCTCCTATTGCCACCCTTATCGCTCCGCCCAGACAATATCAATAGCCACCCTTATCGCTCCTATTGCCACCCTTATCGCTCCTATAGCCACCCTTATCGCTCCGCCCAGACAATATCAGTAGCCAACGAACACAACAGTGAAATACCGTCGTTATAACCACATAATATCAACGGTGAAATGCCACCCTTATCTCCCCAAAATAACAACTCACACAACACAATAATTTACACGGGAAATTATCACAACAATATGACAAAAATCAATTCATATCACAATTTGCCCAATGGCCACAACCAAATTTCAAAGCTACAACCAAATCAATTAATTTCACAGCAAATAGCCAAATGCTCCACACAATGTGTGAAACACCCAAAAACAATCAATAGAGATAGAAATTACTCAACATAAAAGCAAAATCTTCATAAAAGATCAAATTTTCAATAATTATATAAACACATCTTCTTAAGCTCATTTAATTAATTATTTGCAGAGGAAAAAATCCAAAATGAAATTAAATTCCAATAATTATCAAGCCAGCAAATTCACGAAATTTCATAAATAATCAAATAACAATCACATCACATTGTCATATAACAATAGAGTGAACAACAAGGGTTTAGGCACGACAAGTAGATGATAAAATCTATGCCAACAATTATCCAATTTACTACATAATATGCTCAAGACTTTAACTCAATAAAATTTGCACATACAAACCAAGTACGTACTCGTCACCTCGCGTACATGGTTTTCAATTACCCAAGTTGCACATAAGACTCAATGCCTAAGGGAAATTTCCCCCACTCGACGTTAAACAAGACACTTACCTCTTTGAAGTTATGCCGATATTCCAAAATCGCCTTCTTGCTTGAATTGACCTCTGGGCTGTTCAAATTTATCCAAATTAATTATATAATACTTCATTAAAATTCGTCGAAAATAATTTCGGATAATAATATGTTGACTTAAAAATTTATTCCAAAAAGTTAAACGCGGGACCCGCCTCTTAGAACTAGACATAATTTTCATAAAATCCGAACACTCATTCCGATACGAGTTCAACCATACCAATTTTATCGAATTCCAATAACAACTCGACTTCCAAATCTTAAATTTTCATTTTTTGGAAGATTTTACAAAAATCTTGATTTTTCCTCCATTAAATCCGAATTAAATGATGGATTCAAAAATATAATCATGGAAATTAATCAAAACTGGATAAGAATCACTTACCCCAAACACCCACGCAAGAATCTCTCCAGAAATCGCCTTTTACCGAGCTCCAACTTTGATTTTGAGTTATGAACTCAAACCCCCGTTTTTGGACTTTTAATTCTGCCCATATAGGCCTTCTTCGCGTTCGCGACCATTGCCTCGCGTTCGCGAAGGCCAAAAACCCAACTACCCCAAATCCTTCATTGCGTTCGCGACCTCCTCATCGCGTTCACAAAGGCCATTTGTTTCTGCCCCATCATTTCCTCTTCGCGTTCGCGAGCCCCTCGTCGCGTTCGTGATGACCAGCTGAACAACTCCTTCGCGTTCGCGTTCGCGTTCCACACTTCGCGTTCGCGTTCGCCAAATGACCCCCAGGCCCCTATCTTCCTTTCTTCTTCGCGTTCGCGTTTCCTGAGCCGCGTTTGCGAAGGCTTGGCCTGCTCCTTCTTTGCGTTCGCGTTTGCGAAGGACAATTCATCAGCCCCTCAAATTCCTCTTCAAGAACGCGAGACTCCCTTCGCGTTCGCGAAGAAGGAAACCAAACTTCAGCAATAACAGTCCAAACAGCTCCAATTTGGTCTGAAAACTACCCCGAAACACTCCCGAGCCCCTCGGGACCCCGTCTAAACATACCAACAAGTCCCATAACCTATCACAGACTCGCTCGAGGTTTCAAATTGCATCAAATAATGCCGAAAATGCAAATCGCACCACGAATCGAACTTATGAACTTCCAAAACTTCCAACTTCTAAAACTCCTGCCGAAACCTATCAAACCAACCCGGAATGACATCAAATTTTGCAGGCAAGTCCCAAATAACATAACGGAGCTGTTCCAACTCTCGGAATTGCATTCAAAACCCGATATCAAAAAGTCAACCCCCCGGTCAAACTTTCCAAAAATTTGATTTTCGCCATTTTAAGCCTAAATTGGCTACAAACCTCAGATTCACAGTCCGGACATGCTCCAAAGTCCAAAATCACCCAACGGAGCTAACGAAACCATCAAAACTCCATTCCGGAGTCTTCTTCACACAGTTCCGACTACGGTCAAAATCCTAAAACTTAAGCTTCCGTCTTAGGGACTAAGTGTCCCAAATCACTCCGAATCATCCGTAAATCAAACTCGACCACACACGCGGGTCATAATACATATTGCGAGGCTGCTTGAAACCTTAAGTCACTAAACGAGGCATAAATTCTTAAAATGACAAGTCGGTTCGTTACATTCTCCACCTCTTAAACAAACGTTCGTCCTTGAACTTGCTAAGAATCTTTCTGAGGACTTTAAATTACTGAGTATATTCTTGCACACATACTTGTAAGTGATTTTACATTCTTGCAATTTAACACGGGTCCGACAACACCATCTCAATTGAGATTATTTCTTTTCTCCATTATAATAAGCTTTAAAGCAAAATCCCTAACTCTCCAATCATTTCCAAAAATGCGTGAATTCTCACAACAACGCACAGTATTAGTCTCAACTGGCTATAGCAACTCGTGCCTATGTACATATAAATTTTCTCAATAGTGTTGAAGTAATTCAAAACTTTCTCTGGGGTGCTACATTATTTCCCGCTTAGGACCATTCGCCCTCAAACACATAACATATTTATCTCCTCTTTTGCAAATTCTCAATCCTCCAAAGTAACACCCAAACAACTCCTAACAACATAACCACAACCCAACAAAATACCACAGGGTATATATGAATAATATTAATCTCAGCATTACCTTATCATAATGATATCAGGACATGAAGCACACCATACGTATGCTCATCACCACATCTCTAGTCTCAAAAGTTGTTCATAATTAATTCCAGCATCATCAATTAATCTCATATTAACCATCACCTTGTTTCGAATTTTCACAATACTGACAACAGAACGTGAGGCATGAAGACCTCATGATTACTTACTCGGATTAATGAGTCACATTTAACGCCACCTGGGTACTCACCTCATAGGCTAAAACTCAATATTTACAGCACGAAAATGACTAGATATGAACAGAAAATATACAAGCATTATCAAATAAGCATAACATGCATGACTCCCTATTAATATTATTGCACAAATTAAATTTCACAAGGGAGAATTTTAAATTCATAAACATTTCACCACAAGGATCTCGTCCCTATATAACTTCCATCGCGGCTTGCAGCCCGGTTTAAATATTTCACATCATGTAAAAATGCGAGGATCTCGTCCTCAAATCCGAATCACAATTAGGTTGCACATGGTGCCAACTGAAATTTTCAATTTCCTTTATATCTTCTTTTCAATACATTTCATAAACAATTTTCATAACATATAATGAATTCTCATACCGGTAGGGAGTATAATCCGATAAAATTGGAATCAAATATTTCGAAACACATTAAACCCACTATAATGAATAATAAAAATTACTTTTACACTTATAGCCCTCAATGGTGTATAGAAATAAAATAACAGACACGGCTCACATCTTTAAATCTCCCAACAGGGATACACATATAAGTGGGTCACAGATTTACGAATCTCGCCCATAAGTGGAGCATACTAAGAGGATTTACCTCAATATTCAGAACTGAATCAAATTAAGGAAAATATCCTTTTATAATAAAATTCTGGATCGCACCTGTAACGACACCATCTGGTGTATTGGCCTCAGCCAAATCATAGATATTAAATCAACGGGTCGGGCCTCCACCTCTTAAGCGCCCACTACCCGCCCGTCCTCCACCTCTAGCTGACTATGCACGTGGAGTATCAACTGGAATAAAGCTTGTAGCTAGAGTATTCTGATGAAATCCACCCCTCCCTATTCTGGGACA
The DNA here is from genome assembly GCF_000715075.1 of Nicotiana tabacum. Lineage (NCBI taxonomy): Eukaryota > Viridiplantae > Streptophyta > Magnoliopsida > Solanales > Solanaceae > Nicotiana > Nicotiana tabacum. The sequence goes on along the minus strand of NC_134097.1, from coordinate 10,376,324 downwards.
ATCTCTCATGATATGCCTAGTATCACCACACTCATAACAACCCCTCTGAGGTCGCGGCTGCTCGTACTGAGTCTGTGCCGAATATCTGGAATAATCACTGTAAGAATCTCGTGTCGGTGGTGCACTGTAAACTGGAGCACTCCGAGTATTCTGATGTGCGGACTGAGCTGACCGATTGCTCGAGCCTCCGCTATAATGGGTTCTAGCTGAAGAGTAAAATCCACTGAACCCTCCAGATCTTCGAGATCTTTTGGCCTCCATAGACCCCCTTTCCTCGCCTAAAACACCCTCAATCTTCCTTGCAATCTCCACTACTTGTTGAAATGGAGCATCAGTTTGCAACTCTCGAGCCATACATATTTTAATATCATAATCAAGCCCCTCAATAAATCTGCGGACCCGTTCTCTGATTGTAGGAACCAACATAGGTGCATGACGGGCTAACTCACTGAACCTGATAGCATATTCTGACACTTTCATTGTGCCTTGACGCAACCGTTCAAACTCTGTGCGCCACACATCTCTGAGAGTCTGGGGAACAAACTCTTTCAAGAACATTTCCGAAAATTGAGCCCAAGTTAGTGGTGTGGCATCGGCTGGTCTACCTTCTTCATAGATTTTCCACCACCGATACACTGCGCCTGACAGTTGAAATATAGTAAAGGAAACTCCGCTCACTTCCACAATACCCATGGTGCGGAGAATACGGTGACAATTTTCAAGAAATCCTTGGGCATCCTCTGTGGCTGTGCCACTGAAAGTTGGTGGATCATACTTCTTAAACCTTTCAAGTCTATTTTGTTCTTCTTCTGATGCCTCGAGCCTGACCTCAGGCCGAACCAGAATAACAGGTTGTACCGGTACTACACCCGGAACCTGACCAATGTGAACCTGCTGTTCTGGAGTTGTGATAGGAGTCTGAGCTACTCCCCCAATCTGCGGAATGATTGGTGCAACGGAGATCAATCCCGCTTGAGTTAATGTACCAAACATACTCAGGAACTGTGCCAAAGTCTCCTGAAGTCCGGGGGTAACAACAGGTGCTTCTGGTACCTGTCCCCCAACTGGAGCTACTGGTGGCTCCTCAACTGTTGTTCTGATAGGTGCTCTAGTCATAGCACGTGCCCTTCCTTGGCCTCTACCTCGGCCCCGGCTTCTTGCAGCCCTAGCAGTATGTGCGGATGCCTGCTCAGTTAACCCAGTAGCACGTGTCCTCACCATCTATTAGAGAATGGAGATACAAAGTTTCAAATTCCAAATTCAACAAATTCCGCACGACAGGAATGAAAGAAATGGAAATTTCCTAACAGTTCTGTAGCCTCGCGAAGATAAATACAGATGTTTCTGTACCGATTCGCAAGACTCTACTAGACTCGTTCATCACTAGTAGAACCTATGAACCTAGAGCTCTGATACCAACTTGTCACAACCCAAAATTCGACCACAGGAGTCGTGATGGCACCTAGTCTCTAAGACTAGTTAAGCCGATTTCAATGACATTGTTGGAGCCATTTTTTTAATTAAATAAGTAATCAAAACTAAGAGCGGAATAAATATGAATGTACAACCTCCCAAGACAGGTAGTACTGAGTCACGAACTCTAACTGAATATATGGAATGATCACGAGGACCGAATATACAATACTGTTTGATTACAAATTAACAGTACAATGAAATGAAAAGACTCCAAGGGACTGTGACGGCCAAGAAGCTCTACCTTGAATCCTTATGATCACGCTTTCACTCTGCTCAAGTCCGATATCTCCAATACCTGGCTCTGCACAAAAATGTGCAGAAGTGTAGAGTGAGCACACCACAGTGATACCCAGTAAGTATAAATACTAACCTCAATGGAGTAGAGACGAGGTACAGTCAAGACACTCACTAGTCTAATAACATGTGCAACAATATACAAAATAATAGGAAACAAATAATAATAAAGGCAGGATAAAACAACCAGTGATATGCACAACAGACAACAAGAACACCATTAATATCACTCAACAATTAATAAACACAATTACACCCAATTAAATCAAGCCCTTCAAATAAATGTCTTTCACATAGTTCTTTCAGATAACTCTCTTACAAATATAATTCTCTCAAATAATTATTTTTCAAATATAATTCTTTCAATAAATCCTTTCAAATACAATTTCCTCAAATAAATATCTTTCAAAATACAATTCTTTTAAATGATACTTTCTAAGTAAAAATCCTTTCAAATAAATATTTTGAATATAATTCTTTCAATTAAAAAGTCACCATGTGACACCTCATTTCAAAATCATCAAAATACGGGTCTCAGCCCATTTTTATATTTTTCGTAAATACGGGTCTCAGCCCATTTTCATATTTTCACGGCACCTCGTGCCCATAGTTAAATCATCATATATGCCCGGCACCTCGTGCCCTCATTTCATATCACAACTGCACGGACAATTCAAGTGCCAAATATCATTATCATTTCATCACAGCACCTCGTGCCCACATTTTATATCACAACTGCACGGACAATTCACGTGCCAATATCCTCATTTCATATCACAATTCACGGCACCTCGTGCCCACATTTCATTTTACAAACCGCCTGGCAATAGCCACAGGTTCCCAATTTCAACAAAATTAGATTATTATCAATTTACTAACAACAAGACAAGTTGCACAACGTATAAAAATAAACACAAGAAAATCACAACATCACCTGAAAATTTTCAACACCACAACCCCACATCATCACATATCGTCCCTGACAATAGCCACCCTTATCGCTCCTATTGCAACCCTTATCGCTCCGCCCAGACAATATCAATAGCCACCCTTATCGCTCTTATTGCCACCCTTATCGCTCCTATAGCCACCCTTATCGCTCCGCCCAGACAATATCAATAGCCAACAAACACAACAGTGAAATGCCACCCTTTTAACCACATAATATCAACGGTGAAATGCCACCCTTATCTCCCCAAAATAACAACTCACACAACACAACAATTTACACGGGAAATTATCACAACAACATGACAAAAATCAATTCATATCACAATTTACCCAATGGCCATAACCAAACTTCAAAGCTACAACCAAGTCAATTAATTTCACAGCAAATAGCCAAATGCTCCACACAATGTGTACAACACCCCAAAACAATCAATAGAGATAGAAATTACTCAACATAAAGCAAAATCTTCATAAAAGATCAATTTTTTAATAATTATATAAACACCTCTTCTTAAGCTCATTTAATTAATTATTTACAGAGGAAAAAATCCAAAATAAAATTAAATTCCAATAATTATCAAGCCAGCAAATTCATGAAATTTCATAAATAATCAAATAACAATCACATCACATTGTCATATAACAACAGAGTCAACAACAAGGGTTTAGGCACGACAAGTAGATGATAAAATATATGCCAACAATTATCCAATTTACTACATAATATGCTCAAGACTTTAACTCAATAAAATTTGCATATATAAACCAAGTACGTACTCGTCACCTCGCGTACATGGTTTTCAATTACCCAAGTTGCACATAAGACTCAATGCCTAAGGGGAATTTTCCCCACTCGACGTTAAGCAAGACACTGACCTCTTTGAAGTTATGCCGATATTCCAAAATCGCCTTCTTGCTTGAATTGACCTCTGGGCCGTTCAAATCTATCCAAATTAATTATATAATACTTTATTAAAATTCGTCGAAAATAATTCCGGATAATAATATGTCGACTTAAAAATTTATTCCAAAAAGTCAACAAAAGTAAATGCGGGACTCGCCTCTTAGAATCCGACAAAATTTTCATGAAATCAGAACACCCATTCTGATACGAGTTCAACCATACCAATTTTATCGAATTCCAATAACAACTCGACTTCCAAATCTTAAATTTTCATTTTTTGGAAGATTTTACAAAAATCTTGATTTTTCCTCCATTAAATCCGAATTAAATGATGGATTCAAAGACATAATCATGGAAATTAATCAAAACTGGATAAGAATCACTTACCCCAAACACCCACGCAAGAATCTCTCCAGAAATCGCCTTCTACCGAGCTCCAACTTTGATTTTGAGTTATGAACTCAAACCCCCATTTTTGGGACTTTTAATTCTGCCCAGATAGGCCTTCTTCGCGTTCGCGACCATTGCCTCACATTCGCGAAGGCCAAAAACCCAACTGCCCCAAATCCTTCATCGTGTTCGCGACCTCCTCGTCGCGTTCATGAAGGCCATTTGTTTCTGCCCCATCTTTTAATCTTCGCATTCGCGAGCCCCTAGTCGTGTTCGCGATGACCAGCTGACCAACTCCTTCGCGTTCGCGAAGGCCAAACGACCCCCAGGCCCCTATCTACCTTTCTTCTTCTCGTTCGCGTTTTCTGGACCGCGTTCGCGAAGGCTTGGCCTGCTCCTTCTTCGCATTCGCGTTCGCGTTCGCGAAGGACAATTCATCAGCTCCTCAAATTCCTCTTCGTGAACGCGGGACTCCCATCGTGTTCGCGAAGAAGGAAACTAGACTTTAGCAACAGCAGTCCAAACATCTCCAATTTGGTCCGAAAACTACCCTGAAACACACCCGAGCCCCTCGGGACCCCGTCTAAACATACCAACAAGTCCCATAACCTATCATGGACTCGTTCGAGGTTTCAAATCACATAAAATATTGCCGGAAATGCAAATCGCACCACGAATCGAACTTATGAACTTCCAAAACTTCCAACTTCTAAAACTCGTGCTGAAACCTATCAAACTAACCCGGAATGACATCAAATTTTGCATGCAAGTCCCAAATAACATAACGGAGCTGTTCCAACTCTCGGAATCGCATTCCGAACCCGATATCAAAAAGTCAACCCCCCGGTCAAACTTCCCAAAAATTTGACTTTCGCCATTTTAAGCCTAAATTGGCTACAAACCTCAGATTCACAGTCCGGACACGCTCCTAAGTCCAAAATCACCCAATGGGGCTAATGGAACCATCAGAACTCCATTCCAGAGTCGTCTTCATACAGTTCCGACTACGGTCAAAATCCTAAAACTTAAGCTTCCGTCTTAGGGACTATGTGTCCCAAATCACTCCGAATCATCCGTAAATCAAACTCGACCATACACGCGGGTCATAATACATATTGAGAGACTGCTTGATACCTTAAGTCACTGAACGGGGCATAAATTCTTAAAACGACAAGTCGGGTCGTTACATTCTCCACCTCTTAAACAAACGTTCATCCTTGAACTTGCTAAGAATCTTTCTGAGGACTTTAAATTACTGAGTATATTCTTGCACACATACTTGTAAGTGATTTTACATTCTTGCAATTTAACACGGGTCCGACAACGCCATCTCAATTGAGATTATTTCTTTTCTCCATTATAATAAGCTTTAAAGCAAAATCCCTAACTCTCCAATCATTTCCAAAAATGCGTGAATTCTCACAACAACGCACAGTATTAGTCTCAACTGGCTATAGCAACTCGTGCCTATGTACATATAAATTTTCTCAATAGTGTTGAAGTAATTCAAAACTTTCTCTGGGGTGCTACATTATTTCCCGCTTAGGACCATTCGCCCTCAAACACATAACATATTTATCTCCTCTTTTGCAAATTCTCAATCCTCCAAATTACACTAACTCCCAAATGTTTCAGAAATTTCGGCAGAGTCTCCCCGGTAATTGGGCCTATCCACCTGCCAGAGTAACACCCAAACAACTCTTAACAACATAACCACAACCCAACAAAATACCACAGGGTATATATCAATAACATTAATCTCAGCATTACCTTATCATAATGATATCAGGACATGAAGCACACCATACGTATGCTCATCACCACATCTCTTGTCTCAAAAGCTATTCATAATTAATTCCAGCATCATCAATTAATCTCATATTAACCATCACCTCGTTTCGAATTTTCACAATACTGACAACAGAACGTGAGGCATGAAGACCTCATGATTACTTACTCGGATTAATGAGTCACATTTAACGCCACCTGGGCACTCACCTCATAGGCTAAAACTCAATATTTACAGCACGAAAATGACTAGATATGAACAGAAAATATACAAGCATTATCAAATAAGCTTAACATGCATGACTCCCTATTAATATTATTGCACAAATTAAATTTCACAAGGAAGAATTTTAAATTCATAAACATTTCACCACAAGGATCTCGTCCCTATATAACTTCCATCGCGGCTTGCAGCCCGGTTTAAATATTTCACATCAAGTAAAAATGCGAGGATCTCGTCCTCAAACCCGAATCACAATTAGGTTGCACATGGTGCCAACTGAAATTTTCAATTTCCTTTATATCTTCTTTTCAATACATTTCATAAACAATTTTCACAACATATAATGAATCCTCATACCGGTAGGGAGTATAATCCGATAAAATTGGAATCAAATATTTCGAAACACATTAAACCTACTATAATGAATAATAAAAATTACTTTTGCACTTATAGCCCTCAATGGTGTACAGAAATAAAATAACAGACACGGCTCACATCTTTAAATCTCCCAATAGGGATACACATATAAGTGGGTCACAGATTTACGAATCTCGCCCATAAGTGGAGCATACTAAGAGGATTTACCTCAATATTCAGAACTGAATCAAATTAAGGAAAGTATCCTATTATAATAAAAATTTGGATCGCACCTGTAACGACACCATCTGGTGTATTGGCCTCAGCCAAATCATAGATATTAAATCAACGGGTCGGGCCTCCACCTCTTAAGCGCCCACTACCCGTCCGTCCTCCACCTCTAGCTGACTGTGCACGTGGAGTAACAACTGGAATAAAGCTTGTAGCTAGAGTGTTCTGATGAAATCCACCCCTCCCTATTCTGGGACAATCTCTCATGATATGCCTAGTATCACCACACTCATAACAACCCCTCTGAGGTCGCGGCTGCTCGTACTGAGTCTGTGCCGAATATCTGGAATAATCACTGTAAGAATCTCGTGTCGGTGGTGCACTGTAAACTGGAGCACTCCGAGTATTCTGATGTGCGGACTGAGCTGACCGATTGCTCGAGCCTCCGCTATAATGGGTTCTAGCTGAAGAGTAAAATCCACTGAACCCTCCAGATCTTCGAGATCTTTTGGCCTCCATAGACCCCCTTTCCTCGCCTAAAACACCCTCAATCTTCCTTGCAATCTCCACTACTTGTTGAAATGGAGCATCAGTTTGCAACTCTCGAGCCATACATATTTTAATATCATAATCAAGCCCCTCAATAAATCTGCGAACCCATTCTCTAATTGTAGGAACCAAGATAGGTGCATGACGGGCTAACTCACTAAACCTGATAGCATATTCTGACACTTTCATTGTGCCTTGACGCAACCGTTCAAACTCTGTACGCCATGCATCTCTGAGTGTCTGGGGAACAAACTCTTTCAAGAACATTTTTGAAAATTTAGCCCAAGTTAGTGGTGTGGCATCGGCTGGTCTACCTTTTTCATAGATTTTCCACCACCGATACGCTGTGCCTGGCAGTTGAAATATAGTAAAGGAAACTCCGCTCACTTTCACAATACCCATGGTGCGGAGAATACAGTGACAATTTTCAAGAAATCCTTGGGCATCCTCTATGGTTGTGCCACTGAAAGTTGGTGGATCATACTTCTTAAACCTTTCAAGTCTATTTTGTTCTTCTTTTGATGCCTCTGGCCTGACCTCAGGTCGAACCAGAATAACAGGTTGTACCGGTACTACACCCGGAACCTGACCAATGTGAACCTGTTGTTTTGGAGTTGTGATAGGCGTATGAGCTACTCCCATAATCAGCGGAATGTTTGGTGCAACAGAGATCAATCCCGCTTGAGTTAATGTACCAAACATACTCAGGAACTATGCCAAAGTCTCCTGAAGTCCGGGGGTAACAACAGGTGCTTTTGGTACCTGTTCCCCAACTGGAGCTACTGGTGGCTCCTCAACTGTTGTTCTGATAGGTGCTCTAGTCGTAGCACGTGCCCTTCCTCGGCCTCTACCTCGGCCCCGGCTTCTTGCACCCCTAGCAGTATGTGCGGATGCCGGCTCAGTTAACCAGTAGCACGTGTCCTCACCATCTGCGAGAGAATGGAGATACAAAGGTTCAAATTTCAATTTCAACAAATTCCGCACGACAGGAATGAAAGAAATGAAAATTTCCTAACAGTTTTGTAGCCTCTCGAAGATAAGTACAGACGTCTCCGTACCGATCTGCAAGATTCTACTAGACTCGTTCGTGACTCGTAGAACCTATGAACCTAGAGCTCTGATACCAACTTGTCACGATCCAAAATCCCACCACAGGTGTCGTGATGGCACCTAGTCTCTAAGATTAGGTAAGCCGATTTCAATTACATTGTTGCAGCCATTTTGTTTTTAATTAAATAAGTAATCAAAACTAACAGCGGAATAAATATGAATGTACAACCTCCCAAGACTGGTAGTACTGAGTCACGAACTCTAACTGAATACATGGAATGATCACGAGGACCGAATATAAAATAATGTTTGATTACAAATTAACTGTACAATAAAATAAAAAGACTCCAAGGGACTGCGACGGCCAAGCAGCTCTACCTTGAATCCTTATGATGGCACATTCACTCTGCTCAAGTCTGATATATCCAATACCTGGCTCTGCACAAAAATGTGCAGAAGTGTAGAGTGAGCACACCACAGCGGTGCCCAGTAAGTATCAAGACTAACCTCAATGGAGTAGAGACGAGGTACAGTCAAGACACTCACTAGTCTAATAACCTGTGCAATATAATATACAAAATAATAGGAAACAAATAATAATAAAGGCAGGATAAAACAACCAGTGATATGCACAACAGACAACAAGAATACCATTAATATCACTCAACAATTAATAAACACAATTACACCCAATTAAATCAAGCCCTTCTAATAAATGTCTTTCACATAGTTCTTTCAGATAACTCTCTTTCAAATATAATTCTCTGAAATAATTATTTTTCAAATATAATTCTTTCAATAAATCTTTTCAAATACAATTTCCTCAAATAAATATCTTTCAAAATACAATTCTTTTATATGATACTTTCTAAGTAAAAATCCTTTCAAATAAATATTTTGAATATAATTCTTTCCATTAAAAAGTCACCATGGGACACCTCATTTCAAAATCATCAAAATACGGGTCTCAGCCCATTTTTATATTTTTTATAAATACGGGTCTCAGCCCATTTTCATATTTCTACGGCACCTCGTGCCCATAATTAAATCATCTTATTTGCCCGGCACCTCGTGCCCTCATTTCATATCACAACTGCACGGACAATTCACGTGCCAATATCCCCATTTCATATCACAATTCACGGCACCTCGTGCCCACATTTCATTTTATAAACCGCCTGGCAATAGCCACAGGCTCCCAATTTCAACAAAATCAGACTATTATCAATTTTCTAACAACAAGTCAAGTTGCACAAGGTATAAAAATAAACACAAGAAAATCACAACATCACCTGAAAATTTTCAACACCACAACCCCACATCATCACATATCGTCCCTGACAATAGCCACCCTTATCGCTCCTATTGCCACCCTTATCGCTCTTATAGCCACCCTTATCGCTCCTATTGCCACCCTTATCGCTCCTATTGCCACCCTTATCGCTCCTATAGCCACCCTTATCGCTCCGCCCAGACAATATCAATAGCCACCCTTATCGCTCCTATTTCCACCCTTATCGCTCCTATTTCCACCCTTATCGCTCCTATAGCCACCCTTATCGCTTCGCCCAAACAATATCAATAGCCGACAAACACAATAGTGAAATGCCACCCTTATCTCCCCAAAATAACAACTCACACAACACAACAATTTACACGGAAAATTATCACAACAACATGACAAAAATCAATTCATATCACAATTTGCCCAATGGCCATAACCAAATTTCAAAGCTACAACCAAGTCAATTAATTTCACAGCAAATAGCCAAATGCTCCACACAATGTGTACAACACCCAAAAATAATCAATAGAGATAGAAATTACTCAACATAAAGCAAAATCTTCATAAAAGATCAAATTTTCAATAATTATATAAACACCTCTTCTTAAGCTCATTTAATTAATTATTTGCAAAGGGAAAAATCCAAAATGAAATTAAATTCCAAAAATTATCAAGCCAGCAAATTCACGAAATTTCATAAATAATCAAATAACAATCACATCACATTGTCATATAACAACAGAGTCAACAACAAGGGTTTAGGCACGACAAGTAGATGATATGCTCAAGACTTTAACTCAATAAAATTTGCACATATAAACCAAGTACGTACTTGTCACCTCACGTACATGGTTTTCAATTACCCAAGTTGCACATAAGACTCAATGCCTAAGGGGAATTTCCCCCACTCGACGTTAAGCAAGACACTTACCTCTTTGAAGTTATGCCGATATTCCAAAATCACCTTTTTTCTTGAATTGACCTCCGGGCCGTTCAAATCTATCCAAATTAATTATATAATACTTCATTAAAATTCGTCGGAAATAATTCCGGATAATAATATGTCGACTTAAAAATTTATTCCAAAAATCAACAAAAGTAAACGAGGGACCCGCCTCTCAGAACCCGACATAATTTTCATGAAATCCGAACACCCATTCCGATACGAGTTCAACCATACCAATTTTATCGAATTCCAATAACAACTCGACTTCCAAGAATCTCTCCAGAAATCGCCTTCTACCGAGCTCCAACTTTGATTTTAAGTTATGAACTCAAACCCCCATTTTTGGGACTTTTAATCCTGCCCAGGTAGGCCTTCTTCGCATTCGCGACCATTGCCTCACGTTCGCGATGTCCAAAAACCCAACTGCCCCAAATCCTTCATCGTGTTCGCGACCTCCTCGTCGCGTTAGCGAAGGCCATTTGTTTCTGCCCCATCATTTCATCTTCGCATTCGCGATCCCCTCGTCGCGTTCGCGATGACCAGCTGACAAACTCCTTCGCGTTCGCGTTCCATGCTTCGCGTTCGCGAAGGCCAAACGACCCCCCAGGCCCCTATCTTCCTTTCTTTTTCGCGTTCGCGTTGCCTGGGCCGCGTTCGCGAAGGCTTGGCCTGCTTCTTCTTCGCATTCGCGAAGGACAAGTCATCAGCCCCTCAAATTCCTCTTTGCGAACGTGGGACTCCCTTCGCGTTCGCAAAGAAGGAAACCAGACTTCAGCAACAGTAGTCCAAACAGCTCCAATTTGGTCCAAAAACTACCCCGAAACACACCCGAGCACCTCGGGACCCCGTCTAAACATACCAACAAGTCCCATAACCTATCACAGACTCGCTCGGGGTTTCAAATCACATCAAATAATGCCAGAAATTCAAATCGCACCACGAATCAAACTTATGAACTTCCAAAACTTTCAACTTCTAAAACTCGTGTCGAAACCTATCAAACCAACGCGGAATGATGTCAAATTTTTCAGGCAAGTCCCAAATAACATAACGGAGTTGTTCCAACTCTCAGAATCGCATTCCGAACCCGATATCAAAAAATCAACCCCCCGGTCAAATTTTCCAAAAAATCGACTTTCGCCATTTTAAGCCTAAATTGGCTACAAACCTCAGATTCACAGTCCGGACACGCTCCTAAGTCCAAAATCACCCAACTAAGCTAACGGAGCCATAAGAACTCCATTCTGGAGTCGTCTTCACATAGTTTCGATTACGGTCAAAATCCTAAAACTTAAGCTTCCGTCTTACGGACTAAGTGTCCCAAATCACTCCGAATCATCCGTAAATCAAACTCGACCACACACTCAAGTCATAATACATATTGCGAGGCTGCTCGAAACCTTAAGTCACTGAACGGGGCATAAATTCTTAAAATGACAAATCGGGTCGTTACAGATGACTCCCATCTGCTTGTCCTTAAGGATACAGTTCAGCACGGTGATGCCAAGGAAGTCACTATTGGAAATGATGATGTATTACGGATGCAGGGCAGGCTATGTGTGCCTAATGTGGATGGTTTGCATGAGTTTATTCTCTAGGAGGCTCACAGTTCGCGGTACTTCATTCATCTGGGTACTGCAAAAATGTATCAGGACTTGAAACAACACTATTGGTAGAGGCGGAAGAAGAAAGACATAGTGGAATATGTAGCTCGGTGCCTAAATTGCTAGCAGGTGAAGTACGTGCATCAGCGACCGGGTGGGTTGCTTCAGAAGCTAGAGATTCCAGAATGGAAATGGGAGAGGATTACTATGGATTTCGTTGTTGGGCTCCCACGGACTCAGAGGAAGTTCGATGCAGCTTGGGTGATTGTGGATAGATTGACCAAGTCAGCTCATTTCATTCCTGTGGTTACTACTTACTCTTCGGAGCAGCTAGCTCAGGTCTATATTCGCGAGACTGTCAGACTCCATGGCGTACTGATATCTATCATCATTGACCAGGGTACGCAGTTTACATCATGGTTCTGGAGGGCAGTACAACATGAGTTGGGTACTCGGGTAGAGTTGAGTACAACATTTCACCCTCAGATGGACGGGCAGTCCGAACGCACTATTCAGATACTGGAGGATATGCTTCGTGCGTGTGTGATAGATTTTGGGGGTGCTTGGGATCAGTTCTTACCACTTGCGGAGTTTGCTTACAACAACAGTTATCAGTCGAGCATTCAGATAGCTCTGTATGATGCCTTGTATGGTAGGCGGGGCCGGTCTCTAGTGGGTTGGTTCGAACCAGGGGAGGCTAGACTATTGGGTGCAGACTTGGTTCAGGATGCCTTGGAAAAGGTTAAGTTGATTCAGGATCAGCTTTGTACAGCCTAATCTAGATAGAAGAGTTATACAGATCGAAAGGTCTGTGATGTTGCATTCATGGTTGGTGAGCGGGTATTGCTCCAGGTTTCGCCTATGAAGGGTGTGATGAGGTTCGGATTGAAGGGCAAGTTGAGCCCTAGGTATATTGGGCCTTTTGAGATTCTTGAGAGAGTTGGAGAGGTGGCTTACAAACTTGCACTACCACCTCGCCTCTCTACGGTTCATCCGGTATTCCATGTTTCTATGCTTCGAAAATATCACGGCGATCCATCTCATGTGTTAGACTTCAGTTCGGTTAAGTTGGACAAGGATCTATCTTATGTTGAGAAACCAATGGCTATTTTAAATAGGCAGGTTCGAAAGCTGAGGTCAAAAAACATTGCTTCAGTGAAGGTTCAGTGGAGTGGGCATACGGTCGAGGAGGCGACTTGGGAGACCGAGCATGAGATACGCAGCCGTTATCCACACTTATTCACCAGCTCGGATACTTTTTCTAACTCCGTTCGAGGACGAATGTTTGTTTTAGAGGTGGAGAATGTGATGACCCAAAATATCATCTTTAAATTTAATAATTAATTTTGTGTTCTAAGACCTCAAAAAACACTATTTATCATCCCTCGACTTGCGTGCGCAGTCCGTAAATTTTTTCGAAAAGTCTTTATGTGAAAAATGGATTAAAATGTGAATTAGAGCTTTAAAACTCAACTGAGTTGACTTTGGTCAACATTTAGAGCAACCAGACTCGGATCAGTATTTTGACAGTTTCGGTAGGTCCGTATCGTGATTTGAAACTTGGGTGTATGCCCGGAATCAAATTCCGAGGTCCCTAGCCCGAGATATGGAATTTTGATGAAAACTGAAAACTTTAAGTTCAAATAGTGACCCGATGTCGAATTTTGAGAAAACGACCCCGGAATAGAATTTTGACGATTCTAACAGCTTTGTATGGTGATTTTGGACTTAGGAGCGTGTTCGGAATTGTATTTGGAAGTCCGTAGTTAAATTAGGCTTGAAATGGCTAAAATAGGAATTTAAGTTTGGAAGTTTGACCGAGGAGTTGACTTTTTGATATCAGAGTCGGAATCCAGTTCTGAAAATTTTTATAGCTCCGTTATGTCATTTATGACTTGTGTGCAAAAATTTGAGGTCAATCGGACTTGATTTGATAGGTTTCGGTACCTAATATAAAAGTTAGAAATCTTAAGTTTTATTAAGCTTGAATTGGGGATGATTCGTGGTTTTAGGGTTGTTTGGTGTGATTTGAGGGTTCGACTAAGTTCATATGATATTTTGGGACTTGTTGGTATAATTGGTCGTGGTCCCGAGGGGCTCGGGTGAGTTTCGGACGACTAACGGATCCCTTTTGGCCTTTGGAACACTGCTAATAACTGCTGGTATTTTCTTCTGATTTCCTTATAAGCGATCGCGTAAGTTGGTCTGCGATCGCGTAGAGTAATTTGGACAGAGGTGGATTTGTTCTACGCGATCGCGTGAATGGGGTTGCGATCGCGTAGGCTTATTTTGGGCAGCTGGAAATTCGTTCTATGCGATCGTGTGGGCAAATTTGCGATCGCATAGGTTAGGCCAGCTTGTGCATCGCGATCGCGTGTAGTTATTTGCGATCGCGTAGGGGAAACTGGGGAGGAGCTGGGCCACGCGCTTAATGCTTCGCAATCGCGTGAGAAGGTTCGCGATCTCGTAGGCTTGCGGAGACTGTGCTTCGCGATCGCGTGGGATTTTCCGCGATCGCGTAGGATTAATGTTTGGGCAGTAAAATTTGTGCTACGCGATCGCGTAGAAGAAATCATTGGGCAGAGAGTTTACATTCTAAAAATGGGACTTCGTCCCATTTTTCATTTTTAACGATTTGGAGCTCGGATTTAGGCGATGTTTGGGAGATTTTCAGAGAAAATAACGGGGTAAGTGTTCTTAACTCAATATTGGTTAAATTACCCGAATCCATCACTATTTTTATCATTTAATTGGTGAATTGAGTTGGAAAAGTTTGAAAACCCTCTTGGATAGATTTGAGGATTTAAGGGCCGAATTGTTATCGAAATTTAGTGATTTTGGTATGGGTAGACTCGTGGTTGAGTGGGTGCTCATATTTCGTAACTTTTGCCGGATTCCGAGACGTGGGTCCCATGGACGAATTTTTAATTAATTTCGGAATTATTATTGAAAATATAGTATTTTCTTATAGAATTGATTCCTAAAATTTTTAGTGATTGTATCGAATTAGTTTTGGCTAGATTCGAGCCAGACAGAGTTGGATAATCGTGGAAAAGGCCTTCTAGTGGATTAAATTGGAGTAAGATGAGGTAAGTCTCTTGCCTAATCTTGTGAGGGAGAAATTTACCCCATAGGTGATTAAATTAAATATATTTTTGCTAAATTGCGGGGGCTACGTACGCACGAGGTGACGAGAGTCCGTGCGTAGCTACTATTAATGCTAAAGTCCGGGTAGTTTAGGACTCAAAGCATGAATTATTTGTGTAAATTGTATTCTTTGTTTAATTAATATTATTTGATATAAATATATATATTGTGAATTATTAGATAAAAATATTAAAGGATGGAAATCTCATATACTTGATTTTCTGTTTAAATTAATTAAAGGATGAAAATCTCATAAACTTAATTTTCTGTTTAAATTAATTAATTATTAAAAGAAATTATTCTCCTCCCAAATTTATCTTATAATAAAAATACTCTCCTTTCGGAGGTACATAAGAAAATGTCCTCCTTTTCTTGTGGAGCGGGCCGAACGCCTCGGCAGTGTACACGACACTCTGGATCGGGCCGTACGTCCTCAGCAGAACTCGTGCTTAATAATAATAAGTACACGATACTTTAATAGTTTATTTCAGCTTGCGAAGCTAATTGAAAAATCATTGAAATTTAATGAATTATTATTCTTGCTTGTTAAAGAATTAATTGTTATTCCTGTAAATGATATTTAATTGATAAATTAGAAATTATTTGAATTGAATGAATTTAATTAATATATTGAGAATTGTTGCATTTTAAGGAATTTGATTATTTCCGCTAATTAAATAAATTATTTAAAATTTTATAAACCATGCTGATTTAAATATCCCGGTTGTATTTTAATTATTATTATTGACCCATAGTGAGTGTCAAAGTCGGCCATCTCGTCTCTACCACTTCGAGATTAGGCTTGATACTTACTGGGTACACGTTGTATACGTACTCATACTACACTTGCTGTACTTTTTGTGCAGGATCTGAGACAGGTACTAGTGGAGGACATATCATTACATATCCACGTCATCCCGAGGCATAGTGGTGAGCTGCCTTTCTGAGTCGTTCTGCAGCTACCGGTGTCTCTTCATATATTTACATTCTGTCTATTTCATTTCAGACAGTATTTGGAGTTTTCTATAATCTACTAGATACTCATGTACTTGTGACACCAGGTCTTGGCACACACATTGGTAGAATTTGGGTTTACTAAACCTAGTGTCATTAATTGTTGTTCATTATTTACTTTTGGTTTAGAATTCTAGAAGACCAAAAAGTGGCTTTAATTATGATAAAAGAAACTAAATCCAGACTAACATTAATTGCTCGGCAATTCTAGTTAAAGAATCCTAATCTAAAATGACACTAATTACAGTAGAAAAATATAATGCTAAAACATAAAGTCACATAAATTGTTGGGCAATTTAATTGTGATTTTCTCGAAATAGCTTTTGGTATTATAAGTACGAATTTATCCAACATAAATTGTAGTTACAAAGGGTAAAAAAGGCGAACAACATTTCGCTAAGAGTTTTCGTGCTTTTAATATAGTATAAGATAGATAGATAGATAGATAGATAAGATTTTGCAATTTCATCCAAATTATAGGTCGATCAAACAAATATCCTAAGTGTAAGAAATTTTCTCTGTTTTAATTCGGTTTCAAGATGTATTTTTCCTTAAAAAAAGTTAGCGGCAAACTATTTTAATAAATATGTCCTATTGTTCCTCTTATGAAAATAAATGTAATAATGTGAAAAGAGAATAATATTCTAGTGTATTTTATTCTCTATAGAGATTGTGAACGCAATCCATAAATCCACGAATTCTATTTAAATTAGTCTACACTATCCTTTTTTAATGTCTTCGTTTCAAAATTCGGTTAATCAACTTGTTAACTAGTGGATTATAATAAATTAGTTTACTCTAATGTTTAAAATTAAGAGTCTTTGCCAAGTATTTCACATGATCATGATTGGAAGATAAATATGTCCTTCCTTTTTTTTCACTTTCATGATGTATATTACTTTGAGTCAGTAAATTTTTGTATAATATTGTATAATTAAAGTATAAAATACATAATAATTAAGCACTATAAAGCAAAGCCCGTTAAGAAATTTCGACTAAATTTGGTGGGGTGCGCCAGGCTCTTGCAATAGTGCAATGCATGAACGACGCTTGAGAGCCCAAGTAGCAAGCTACCTTAATGGGTCCTCCCCCTAAAAAAAATAGAGTTAATATCATATGAGTCAATGACTCACATATCAGATATTAAACTGATAAGAACAAATACTACACTTGATCTTAGCCAAAAGGCCGAGAAAGGTATGCTTTATTTTGTGCTCGGCCTGCCGCTTTTATACCAGTTCTCTCCCTTCTGTTTTTTGTTAGCTTTCGATGTGGTATTATTGTAGGCTGGAGAACATCCACTTTATGCAAACCTGAAGAGTTATGCAAACCTGAAGAGTTAAGAGTTAAGACACAACAGGGTGGAAAAGAGAGTACGAACTCTTCTCACTTTATATGCAAACTTTATAACTTTCACGTTGAATTAATGGACAAGGATGAAATTTCAGGAAAAAATAAGAGTTGTGATGTGAAAGTTTGTTCTACCATGGTAAATATTTTATCCACATTTACATCAAATCAAGTAATTTAATTGTAACAATAAAAATTAAATTAAAATAAGAATACGTATCTTTTAACCATGACACGTGATAAATGATATAGTAAGAATGCTACCAGGTGCAAGTAAATTTTTACTATTCTACCATTTGCCCGAAATTGAACCTCATCGGTTTTTTCCTCCTTAATAAATACCGGCAAATTTTAAACAAATGGAGATTTGCGAGAGATAATAATGCAAGAACCTAAAATTTGCAATAATCTACGTAGGATCCAATAATACAAGTATCAGCAAAGAAATATTTAAATATGAATATATAATATATTGAAAAAATAACATAATACATGTCTAATGATTAGATGACTTGATCAACATTACAATAGATCAACAGTACATTACGGGTATAAAAAGACACAATAACCCGCGCATTGTTGTCAGAGAATAAAAACCATAAGTGTAAAAAGCTGAAAAATCGAAAAATTACCAATCATTCTCTAAAGATTTACATAATTATTGTGGAAAGCAATTGCAAAAGGAACCCAATTCGATAATAATCTGGTAGAAGGGCTTGCTTTAAAATAAGATTGGCAGTCAGAACTTATTGGCTCGATTAATCTATAATTATATTGCCTAGGGCTTATTTAAGAGGAAACCATTCTCGAGTAGGAATTCATTCTCAAGGCTGGAATCGGAAACCTCTAGTTAAATGTAGAGAGATCTCATCCATCCTACCACATCTCTTGGTTAAATTTAATTGACGTTTAAATAATTAATGCTATTGCCATTTAAACTTTAATTTCTTCCAAGTCCATTGTAAAAGTTATACTAAAACCAAGTAACTTGGTAAGTATATGCATTCACAAAATAAGTTGTAGGAAAAATCAATTTAAACCATAAATTGTAAAACATGAAATTTTCTCAAAGGATGAGGGAATTATGATATCCGTTTCAAAACGTTTCAATTTTATATTCAACAATACCAAATCAACGACAAAAATATAAACAAAAATGAAAACTTAACAAGTCAGAAGGTCATAAAAATCTGGACTAGATTTGGTGGGGTGCGCCAGGCTTTGGCTGTAGTGCAACATCAAAGCCACGCGCGAAGATCCGGATAGCAAGCTACCCCGAAGGACCTTCTACTTAAAAAATTGAGTTCATTAGGCTTGAATCGATGTGCAATTCATATTTTTAGTGTTGCTTGAGGTGATCTAAAGGCTCGACTAAGTTCTTATGATATTTTAGGCCTTGTTGGTAGGTTTGGCTGATGTTCCGGGGGCCTCAGGTGGATTTCTGGATAGTTAACGGATCAAATTTGGATTTGTGAGAATGGTTGAAGGCACCAGTTCTGCTGTAATCTCACATGCGCAAGATTGACCGCATGTGCGAGCCAGCAGAAGCGAGCAATTGGGCACAGGTGCGGGGCCGGGGGTAATGGCCAGTGGTCGCAGATGCGACGTGAAGGCCATAGAAGCGGAGTCACTTTTGCGGAAGAGTGATCGCAGAAGCGGACGCGTGCTTGGGAGGCCTTTCCGCAGAAGCGGACGAGTTTACGCAGATGCGCACCCGCAGAAGCGGTCTTTGATCCGCAGAAGCAAAAATTGGCGAGGAAACTGAGACCGCAGAAGCGGCTGGGAGGCCCGCAGAAGCGAGACCGCAAGAGCGAGGGAAACCGCAGAAGCGGATAAGTTGTCACTTCTGCGACGCCGCAGATGCGGCTAAGTTTTCGCAGAAGCGGAAGTGCTGGACAGAACACTTAAATACAAGGGTTCGCGATTTTGCTTCATTTTAAACATTTTGAGCTCGGGTCTTGGCGACTTTTGAGAGCATTTTCGAGGGATTTCTTGGGGTAAGTCTCTTGTACTCATTATTTATCAATAATCTTGTTTCCCCATTGATTTTTTCACTTAGATTGTGTGTGGTTAAGGTGAAATTTGAGAGTTTGAGGCTAGGTATTTGGAGAGTTTAATTTGGGGATTTAAGTGGCGACTTGGTGTCGGATTTTGGTAATTTTGGTATGGGTGAACTCGATATCGAATGGGTGTTCGTATTTTGTGACTTTTACCTGATTCCGAGACGTGGGCCCGGATCGACTTTTTGGAAAGATTTTTTGGTTCTTTGCTAAAGTCGTAGATTTATGATTTAAATTAGTTTCTTGTAGTTGTATTCATGATATGTAATTGCTTCTGGCTAGATTTGGGCCATTCGGAGTCGAAAAATCGAGAGAAAGGCATCCTTATCGATTGATTGAGCGAGATTTGAGGTTAGTGACTTGTATAACCATGTGGGGGGGAGGGGGGAAACCCCTTAGGATTTGGTACTGTTGTAACAATGTGTGATATGTGAGCCCCGTGCGCGAGGTGACGAGTGCGTACACGAGCTAATTGTGGAAATTCCGATTCTCGTTGAGAAGAGTTTTTTAAAATTCCTTTACTGAGTTGCCTTAGCATGTGTAGCTGTCATGTTTAGCCTAGTATCGCATGTCTACGTGTCTTAACCTTTACTTGAAATTCGTGCAACATGCTTAGTTGAATTACCTATTTCCTTGACTATTGTATTCGGTCTTTAACTATAGGATTCCTTACCGTAAATTCGTGATTCCATAATTTATGAGTTGCATATTTACTTTTGGGACTACGAGGCAATACCTCGGCAGATCCCCCTGCTTGCATATTTACTTTTGGAACTACGAGGCGGTACCTCGGGAGATCCCCCTGTCATGCATATTTACTTTTGGGACTACGAGGCGGTACTTCGGGAGATTTTCCTGTTTACATATTTACCTTTGGGACTACGAGACGGTACCTCGGGAGATCCCCCTGTCGTGCATATTTACATTTGGGACTACGAGGAGATACCTCGGGAGCGCCCCTGTTGTTTACCTCTATTTGTTGTGCTGTTATTTTCTGAAGTTTCTCGTTGTTTAAATTCTCAGTCATTTCAAAATATGATTATATCTTCTACCTTGCTTATCTTTTAAACCAGTAGGGCCCTGACCTGACCTCGTTACTACTCTACCTAGGTTAGGCTTGGCACTTATTGGGTACCGTTGTGGTGTACTCATACTACACTTCTAGACATCTTTTTGTGCAAATCCAGGTTCTTCCTACCAAGCGAGATACTAGTGAGCTAGACTGTACGTGGAGACTTCAAGGTATATCTGCCAACGTTCCCAGACCTCAGAGTCCCCCTCTATCCTTATTATGTTGTTTCCCTTATTCTCCTTACACTTTGATGTATAGAGACACTTACTACTTTCTCTTAGAAGCTTGTGACTTATTTCTACCGGATTCTGAGAGTTGTAATTATTTAAATCGCAGCTTCTATTTATATATCATGTATTGAGATTCGAGTTCATATTATTATTCAATTATTCCGCAAATTGTTAGGCTTACCTAATCTTAGAGACTAAGTGTCATCACGACATCCTACGGATGGAAAATTGGGGTCGTGACATTCAATGACATATTTTACAATAGTGATTATTCACTTTTCATGCCTATATAAAGGCCTTGTAATATATATGAAAAGACACATAATTGAAGAAGAAAATCTCTTCCTTCTCTCTATCTCTATTTTTTGTTCACGTTTTACTGAATTGCTTTTATTTCATACAATAGTAAATATTTATTCATATTTACATCAAATCAAGGTTTACGGATAATTTCTCGGAGATAGCTTGGTCTGTGCTAGAACAGCAGATTTGTGAGCAAGAACGTATTTTACAAAATGAATTGTAACTAGTCAAAAGCCGAGAAAGGTAGGCGTTCTGTCCTATCTGGATTTTGTTAGCTTTCGATGTTGTATTATTGTAGGCTGGAGAATTTTATGTTTCATATATGCGCCTTTTTCTTGCCTGAAGAGTTAAGACACAACAAGGGGGGGAAGAGACTACGAACTCTTCTCACTTTGTATTATAATTTTCACGTTGAATTAATGGACAAGGATGCAATTTCAGAAAAAAAAAAATAAGAGTTGTGATGTGAAAGTTTGTTCTACCATGGTAAATATTTATTCAATTTCATGTTTACATCAAATCAAATAATTTAATCGTAACAGTTAAAAATTAAAATAAGAATACCATGAACGGTATCGAAAAATCACCAATCATTGTCTAAAGATTTTACTTTATTGTGGTGGAAAGCAATTACAAAAGGAACCCAATTCGATAATAATCTGGTAGAACGACTTGCATTAAAATAAGATCTTTTTTGGTTTAACCATTCGGCTGTCGGAACTCATTGGCTCATTTAATCCACAGCTTAATCTGCCTTTTATCTTATCCTTCTATTCTAGGCGAGGAGGGGAAATTTAGAATAAATAGCCCTAGAAAAAATTACAAACTAGTCAACGGACAACCTGCCTTATTCTTCTCCCGTTCGGAACCCCTATTTTCTCGGAGATAGCTTAGTCTGTGCTAGAACAACAGATTTGTGAGCAAGAACGTATTTCACAGCTGATTCAACAACAACCACTTTCTCTGGGGACAATTGTGTTGCGTAGGGCTTATTTACAGGGAAATCATTCCCTACTAGAATCTCTCAATTCTCAAGGCCTGAGTCGGAAATCTCTGGTTAAAGGTGGAGAGATCTCATCCATCCTACCATATATCTTGATTAAAATAAGTACTTTGGATTGCACCCAAAACAATTAAATTGTAGAGCACGATAGCAGGATAATGTTGTTGACATTTAAAATTTAATACTCTGCCAAGTCCATTGTCAAAATTATAGTAAAACCAAGTAACTTGTAATTATATACCTTCATAAAATAAGAGTATCACAATTTGTAGGAAAAATCAATATTCGGTTTCAAAATGTTTCAATTTTATATTGAACAATACCAAATCAACGACAACATTTTAAAAATAAACAAAAATGAAAACTTAACAAGTCAACAGAATTGTAGAAAGGAGAAGAAAACCTCATTTATGCTATTCATAACATAAAAGATTTAACGCTCAGATCAAATTATAAAAAGGTCGAAAGAGAAAAACTAATTTCCTTAAACAGACAGCTTGTGAATACTTAATGCAAGTTAAATCAAGGCACATAAAAAACTGTACTAGATTTGGCAGGGTGCGCCAGGCCTTTGCAATAGTGCAACGCATGGACAACGCTTGAGAGCCCAGATAGCAAGCTATCTTAACGAACTCTCCCCCTTAAAAAATTGAGTTAATATCGTGTAAGTCGATGACTCACATATCAGATATTAAACTGATAAGAACAGATACTACACTTGATCTTAGCCAAAAGGCCGAAAAAGGTATGCTTTGAATCGTTTACGACCTGCATATTTTATATCAGTTCTCTCCTTTCTGGTTTGTGTTAGCTTTCGATGTGGATTTCCTGCAGATTGGAGAATTTTATGTTGCATATGCCCATTTTCGAGCCTGAAGACACAACAGGGAAAAACTAGAGTACTAACTCATTTTTCTCACCTTA
The DNA here is from genome assembly GCF_000715075.1 of Nicotiana tabacum. Taxonomy (NCBI): domain Eukaryota; kingdom Viridiplantae; phylum Streptophyta; class Magnoliopsida; order Solanales; family Solanaceae; genus Nicotiana; species Nicotiana tabacum. The sequence goes on along the minus strand of NC_134097.1, from coordinate 10,353,173 downwards.
TGCTAAGTTTACAAATTTCACATTTAACTAATGGACAAAGATGAAATATCAGCCAAAAAAAGGATTATGATTTGAAGATTTGTTCTACCATTTAGCCGATATTGAACCTCATGGGTTTATTTTTAATAATAATAAATGCTGGCAAACTTAAACAAATGGAGTTATGCCAGAGATACCCAACCAAGTAAGGGTCCCCAACAATACTAGTATCCAAAATGAAAGGTTTATATGTGCATATATTAAAAGAATAACTTGAACGGGATCTCGGAGCTGTTAGAGTAGTTTGTAAATATGTGGAAGTCCCACATCGAAGGCTTTGTAAATATGTGGGAGTCCCACATCGATGGCCATAAGCCATTTAGTTGGCTTTGATTTTATTTTCGTATTTTATTTTGGAACAGCTTTTTGTTATTTAAAATTTGAATTTAAAATTTAAATTTTGAATTAACAGAAAAGTTGTGGCTATTCATGAAAAGGGGCAACTTCTGAAAAAGTCTCCTTTTCTTATCTATAAATATAGAAGACATCCAGAAGTAGTGAATTCAATCTACACGTATGTTTCAAGCTCTGTTGTATCCTTATAGAGAATTGCTTGTAATCCCTAAAGTATATACAGGCAATAATTCTTGAAAGAGAGTAATCTTTTACGCCTCAAAGCTTTTTTAGTCCTCTGTTACTTACCTATTTTTTTCTAACAATTTTCACGAGTTATTTCTGCAATGGAGAAATTATTGGCTACTGTTGAGAATCTGAAAGACTTAATCAAATTGGATCGCTTTGATGGATCAAACTTCAGTCGTTGGAAAGACAAGATGATCTTCTTACTCACTGCGCTGAAAATCTTTTATGTCCTTGATCCATTGTTGGCTGCACTACCAAAACCTACCCCGGAGGATACTGATGCGATCAAATCAGAGAGGAAGAAACGAGAAGAAGATGAATTGCTTTGCCGAGGTCATATTCTGAATACTTTGACTAATCGATTATATTATTTTTACTCCAATCTAAAATCTCCAAGGGAAATCTGGACGGCGTTTGCAGACTGCATATGAAAATGAGAAACAAGGTATCGATAAATTCTTATCTTTGCAGTATTTCGAATTTAAGATGGTAGATACAAAAGCCTATAATGGATCAGATACATGAGTTACAAATCTTAGTTTCAAAACTAAGTGATCTTGAAGTGAAAATTCCTGATGCACTTCAAATAGGTCTGATTCTCTCGAAATTGCCTTCTTCCTAGAATAACTACAAAAAGAAAATTCTGCATTCTACTGACAAATTAACTATAGAACAATTTCGAACTAATCTTCAAATTGAAAGTGAGACTCGTGCTCGTGATGAAATTGTTCACGCCTCTAGTTCTACGGTTAATTGTCATGACCCCAAATTCCCTCTGTAGGATGTCGTGATGGCACATAGTCTCTAAGACTAGGTAAGCCTATCAATGCACAATAATAATAAATATCTGAAATAAATAAACTACAATTCAAACAATTTCAACTCCCAAAACCCGGTAGAAATAAGTCACAAGTTTCTTAGAATTTATTCTCTATGTCTCTATACATCAGAATCTAAAGCAAATAAGGAAGATAACATAGTAAGATAGAAGAGGACTCCGGAGTCTGCGGACGCTGGCATATATACCTCGAAATCTCCTCGTACAACTAGTTTACTGATGCGTGGTCTGATAAGATGTACCTGGATCTGCACAAAAAGATATGCAGAAGCGTAGTATGAGTACACCACAGCGGTACCCAGTAAGTGCCAAGCCTAACCTCGGTAGAGTAGTGACGAGGTCAGGTCAGGCCCTACTGGAGAATAAATAATGGCATGATAAAATATTTAAACAATATTATAAGATAAAATGATAATGGAAATGAATCAAGTAGTATGTCACATTTAATTACATCAAATAATGGCAAATAAATACCTCGTGGAAACAAAACAGAATTCTTTTCAACTTTAAGAAAATCACAACAATAATCAAAGGCAACTGCGGCCATAAATCAATATCAACAAGGGTACTCTCGAGGTACCGCCTCGTAGTCCCAAATCATAAACAAATTCACAATATCTCATTTCCTTATCTCACCGCGGGAGCCTTCACAATTTATTTGAAAGAAAATATTTTTCCTGAAATAGCATCCCGCATTTTAGCCATCCTTATCACACCGTATAACTTCTAGTAGTTCCCCCTACTAGCCACGCGTATCAAGCCACCCATATCTCACCGCATACGTTTCAATACCCAGACCTTATACCACCGCATGTGTATCAATATCACAATATATCACAATTTGCACCTCAAGTGCTCAAATAATTTAACTTGCCAAAATAATTCAACAGCAATATTTTTTCACAATAAAGAGCTCACGGCTCATGCCAAAATAAATCATCAATAATATTTTTTCACAATAAAGAGCTCACGGCTCATGTCAAAATAATTCAACAATAATATTTTTTCACAATAAAGAGCTCACTGCTCCATCACAATGAATACGAATATCTTACAAAAATATTCAGGAGTAAATAATTCAGAAAAATAATATTTCAAAATCTTCAATACATTGCTTCAATATCAAGTTTAAAAATATCAAATACTTCATATTAATTATATTTAATTTAAAGAAAACCAACCTTCAAATAATGCACAGAATAAAAAAAACCAAGTTCCAACTAAACAGATAAAATAATTAGCAGGAAAAGGTCAAGCAAATTTAAAAATATAAACATTAAATCAATAATGAAGAATATAATAAAATGAAATAATTTAATTGATGCGCAACAGTGATCTACACAATTTAAAACATAATCTTTCACATTTAGCCCGTGTACACACTCGTCACCACGTGTACACGACTTTTCACACATTACAATTACCAATCCTAGGGGAATTTCCCCGACATAAGGTTAAACAAGTCACTTACCTCGACTTGCTCTAATTTAACCAAGTATTATGCCTTTTCCTCAATTTTTACGACTCCGATCGACTCGTATCTAGTCATAATTAATTCGATACAGTCAACAAAAATTATAGTAATCAATTTCATAAGAAAATATTACATTTTTCAATAAAATCCAAAATTAGCTCAAAGTTTGCCCGTGGGGCCCACATATCGGAATCCGGCGAAACTTACAAAATCCGACAATCCATTCAATTATGAGTCCACCCATACCAATTTTATCAAATTCCGATAACAACTCGACCTCCAAATCTTAAATTTTCGTTTTTGAAAGATTTTGCAAAAATCTTGATTTTTCTTCCATAAATTCACGGATTCATGATGTAAATGAGTATGGAATTATGAAATATAAATAATATAGGATAAGGAACAATTACCCCAATGTTTTCCCGTGAAAATCGCCGAAAAATCGCCCAAGAACCGTGCTCCAAAAATCCAAAACGAAATGAAGGAAATGACCATTTTTGGTCCTTAAGTTTCTGCCCATCCGTCACTAAAAGTCCACTTTCCGTCACTAAAAGTCTATTTTACGTCACTAAAAGTCCACCAGAAAATGCTCTACCAGCCTTCCTTCAATCGATCATAACTTTATGTACAAATGTCCAAATGATAAATGGTTTAACTTTCTGGAAATTAGAATCAAACGACTACAACTTTTATGTTTTAAAACTTTCTGATTCCTTATGAAATGCGAGAAATAAGCTTCCAAAGTTGGCTCCACGCACCAGAAATTTCTGGCAAAATTTCTGCAATAGAAATTTCCAGCACTCTTTGTCCGAAATCCATTCTGTTTACCTTCCGAAATCCACCCGAGACCCTCGGGACCTTAACCAGTTATTCCAACATATCCCAAAATACCATACGAACTTAGTCGAGGCTTCAAACCACATCAACCAATATCAAAACGACGAATCGCACCTCAAATCAAAATCTATGAACTTTGAACTTTCAAATTTTATATCTTGTGCCGAAACACATCAAATCAATTCAGAATGACTTCAAATTTTGCACACAAGTCATAAATAACATAACAGACCTATTCCAATTTCCAGAATCAGATTCCAACCTCGATATCAAAAAGTCAACCCCTCGGTCAAACTTCCCAAAAAAATCAACTTTTGGCATTTCAAGCCTAATTCCACTACAAATTTCCAAATAAAATTTCGATCATGATCCTAAGTCCAAAATAATCATACGGAGCTGTTGAAATCATCAAAATTCTATTCCGGGGTCGTTTGCACATAATTTAGCATCCGGTCACTATTTGAACTTAAACTTTTAATTTTTCATCAAAATTCCATATCTCGGGCTAGGGAACTCGGAATTTGATTCCGGACATACGTCTAAGTCCTAAATCACGATACTAACCTACTGGAACTATCAAAATACTAATCCGAGTCCGTTTGCTCAAAATATTGACCAAAGTCAACTCAGTTGAGTTTTAAAGCTCTAATTCACATTTAATCCATTTTTTACCTGAAAACTTTCTGGAAAATTTTACAAACTGTGCACGCAAGTCGAGGAATGATAAATAGTATTTTTTAAGGTCTTAGAATACAAAATTAGTTATTAAATTTAAATATGACATGTCGGGTCATCACATTAATATTGTTAGTCAGAATAAGTCGGGAAACGAAAATAAAAATCTGAAAGTTTCAAAGAAGTCTCTTAATAAAAAGAGAAACAATATGAATTGTTATTATTGTGGAAAGAAAGGCCATAAGATTCGAGACTGCAAGTTTAAGAAAGCAGGAATAAATTTTCATTTAGGAAATGTTGGAAATTCAAGAAATTCAGAGAAGGTAAACACAGTAGAAAGTTTTTCACAAGGGATGGTGGCTATGATTTCTACTATACCAACTGAGATGGTTAAAGAGTTGAACATGGCTGCAACAACCACAAAGAATCAAGGCTGGTGGTTGGATTCTGGTGCAACAATTCATGTCTATCACTACAAGAATATGTTCAAAACTTATTCGGAAGTTAAAGATTCTGAAAAGGTGCTGATGAGCAACCATGTTATAGCCGAAGTTGCAGGAAAAGGAACAGTTGAAATCAACTTTACATCTAGACAAAAGGTGACTCTTCTGAACGTGTTCCATGTTCCTTAAATTATGAAGAACTTGATTTTTGCTAGTTTACTTTCTAAGAGAGGTTTCAAAAATGTAATTGAGTCTGATCATGTAATTGTGTTTAAGAGTGGTCTGTTTGTAGGAAATGGGTACCATTGTGAAGGCATATTCAAACTAAGTGTTAATGCAATAAACTGTGCTTCTGCTTATACCGTTGTGTCTGATTCTAATTTATGGCATGCTAGATTAGGCCATTTAAATTTTGGTTCTTTAAATTATATGTCCAAAAATGGTCATATCACTTACAAAACTGAACATGGAAGAAAGTGTGAAATATGTTTACAAGCGAAAATGACTAAGAAACCATTTCATAAAGTTGAAAGATTTATAGAATTATTACATTTAGTGCATTCTAACTTATGTCAATTAAATGGAGAATTAACTAGAGGATGTAAAAGATACTTCATCACTTTTATAGATGATTTCTCTAGATTCGTACATGTTTATCTACTTAGAACAAAAGATGAAGCATTTCAAAAGTTTAAGGAATATAAGCCAGTTGTGGAAAATCAAAAGAGTAGGAAAATAAAATTATTCGAAGTGATAAAGGAGGAGAATACTTTCCTACTGAATTTAGTAATTTCTATGAAGAGCATGGAATAATACGTCAAAGAGTGCACATTATACACTACAACAAAATGGATTGGCGGAAAGAAAAAATAGGACTTTAGTAGACATGGTTAATTCTATGTTATTAAATGCACATTTACCACACAATCTGTGGTGTGAAGAACTACTTACGGCTTGTCATATATTAAATAGAATGCCTTCAAAAAGTGTTCATATTTTACCTTATGAACTTTGGAATGGTAGAAAATCTAACATATAGTATTATTTTAAAGTGTGGTGGTGTATATACTTTTATAGAGTTCCTGATCATCAAAGAACAAAATTGGGACCTAGAGGAATAAAAATTATTTTTGTTGGATATGCACAAAATTCGAAAGCATATAGATTGCTTGATCTAGAATCTAATGTTGTTGTAGAATCTATTCATGTTGAATTTTTAGAAAATTGATTCATTAATGATATTGTTGATGAGCAGTTGATTGCACAAGGTCAAAGTAGTCATGATACACAAAGATGTCGCATTTTAAAATGTTTTTAAATAAAAGGAAAAGTGACAATGTTCAATTAGAGCCTAGAAGAAGCCAAAGAGTTAGAAAAGAAAAAACTCTTGATCCGAATTTTATATCTTCGGAATCTATAGTTTTTCTAGTGGAGGGAGATAGAACTAAAGTATGTAATTAGATACCTATTTTGTTTAGTATAGAAGAATATCTTAGAACATACAAAGAAGCCATATCTTCAAGAGATGTTGATTGTTGGAAAGAGGCGATCAATGATGAAATGGACTCAATAATGTCCAACAACACTTGGATTTTAGTTTATTTGCCTGCTGGATCTAAACCTATAGGTTGTAAATGGATATTCATGAGAAAATATAATATAGACGGTTCTATAAAAAGCTTCAAAGCAAGACTAGTTGCAAAAGGCTTCACGCAAAAGGAAGGCGTTGACTACTTTGATACATATGCTCCAGTTGCAAGAATAACATCTATTAGAGTATTTTTGTCAATATATGATCTATATGTACATCAAATGGATGTTAGAACTGCTTTCTTAAATGAAAATTTAAGTGAAAAAATTTATATAAAACAACCTGAATGATTTGTTCTTCCTGGTAATGAACATAAAGTTTGTAAGCTTATAAAGTCTCTCTATGGCTTGAAACAAGCACCAAAATAGTGGCATGAAAAGCTTGATAGTATAATATTATCAAATGGTTTCGTACATAATCAGGCAGACAAATGTATTTACTCTAAGTTTACAGTAGATTATGGAGTTGTTAATTATCTTTATGTCGACGATGTTGGAAAACGTACCAGGCTAATAGAAGGGAAAAATATTTAAAAGAGAAAAGCAATAAATTATACAAGAAAGACAAGACAAAATTTACGTGGTTTGGCAATTTTGCCTACTCCACAGCCACACAAAGAATAGATCTTTATTAATTAAAGAGAGAAAGAAGAAGTTGAGGGATGATTTGCAAATGAAAATGCATACCCCTTTTATAGGCATTTGAATGCCCTACCTAGGTAAGCGCTTACATCATAGGAATGCTGATGTAAGCACTTACATTATAAGAATGTCAATGTAAGCGCTTACATCATACGTTTATCCTCAAACCTATGTTACATCAAGAAAGAAATTAAAAAAAAGATTTGCTATTCTCTGGTGGCGCCTTCATGCTATCAGTCTTGAAGGCTAACTGAGGCAGTGCACAGCCTCAGTTTGTCAACATCGACAACTTTGGTCAACATGTCTGACGGGTTCTTTGATCTTGGTATCTTCTACAGGGAAATAGTTTCTTCACTTATCAACTCTCGGATATGATGATACCTTAACTGTATATGCTTCGATCTTGCATGAAACACTGGATTCTTGGCAAGATGAATTGCACTCTGGCTATCGCTGAAAAGCTCACAATTTTCCTGCTCTTTACCTAGCTCTTTAAGAAAATTCTTAAGCCAAATCATCTCTTTTCTAGCTTCTGAGATTGCCATGTACTCTGCTTCAGTGGTAGATAGAGCAACACTTTTCTGAAGTCTGGACATCCAGCTCACAACAGTACCACCTAAGGTGAACACGTAGCCTGTGGTACTTTTTCGACTATCCAGATCGCCGCCTAAATTTGCATCAGCAAAACCTTGTAAGATAATATTGCTCCTTTTAAAACAAAGTGTTATACCTGAGGTGCCTTTGAGATATCGCAATATCCATTTTACACCTTCCCAATGCTCATTTTCTGGATTTGACATGTGTCTACTGACAACTCCAACTGCATGGGCTATGTCAGGTCTAGTGCAAACCATAACATACATAAAGCTTCCTACTGCTAAAGCATATGGAACTTTGGACATGTACTTCCTTTCTTCATTTGTCTTAGGTGATTGGTCCTTCGACAGATTAAGATGGCTTCCGAGTGGAGTGCTTCTGGTCTTTGCATCATGAAGACTGAACCTGCTTAGTACCTTTTGTATGTACTTTTCTTGAGACAATTTTAAGGTTCCTTCAGACCTGTTTTTACTAATCCTCATCCTAAGCATTTGCTTAGCTGGTCCTAAGTCTTTCATTTCAAACTCCTCCGCCAGTTGCTGCTTAACCCTGTTGATCTCATTTATGCTAAATCCTGCAATTAGCATATCATCAACGTACAATAGTAAAATGATATAGGATTTATCAAGATTTTGATATAACAGCAACGGTCCATCTCATATCGTGTGAAATCATTATTATGCATGAATCCATCAAATTTCTTGTACAATTATTGGGGTGCTTGTTTCAAACCATATAAACTCTTCTGCAACTTACACACAAGGTTTTCTTTACCAGAAACTTAAAAACCTTTAGGTTGCTTTATGTAGATGTATTCTTCAAGGTCACAATGCAAGAAAGCAATTTTAACATCTAGCTGCTCCAAATGCAAATTTTTTGCAGCTACGATACTTACCACCAACCTGATAGTAGTTAATTTGACTACAGGAGAGAAGATCTCGGTGTAGTCAATCCCTTCCTTCTGCTGAAAGCCTTTTACTATTAATCGTGCTTTGTATCTCTTCTTACCACCATGCTCTTCCTTGACCTTGTACACCCACTTTTTTTGCAATGCTTTCTTTCCTTTTGGTAACTCTGTAAGTATCCATGATTTATTCTTTTGAAGAGAATTAATCTCTTCTTTCATGGCTAGCTTCCACTTATCAGAGCTTATCACCTGCATTGCTTCAACAAAATACTCTGGTTCTCCAGCATCAGTCAGAAGTAAATAGTGGAGAGAGAGAGTTAACCTATCTGGAGCATTCGTGACTCTTTCAGATCTCCTTAATGTAGGTTCAGGATTAACTGATCCCGAATTTGATTCAAGTCCTCACTCCAGATCTGGTTCTCCATCTATTTCTATCTCTGATTCTGGTTCTGATTCTGATCCAGATTCGGCTTCTGGTTCGGCATCTTCAATTTCAAAACTAGTTTTAGTCTCTCTAGCCACTTTATTTTCTGAGATTTTTTCTAACTCAATTGTTTCAGATGTCTGTCTTCTCGTGCTGGTTGGTTCTATTTCAAGCTTGTCTTTGTACATCACATTTTCATTAAATGTGACATTCATGTGTCTTAGGATCTTTCTATTATGATCATCCCAAAATCGATAACCAAAATTATCATCACCATAGCCAATAAAGAAACATTTCTTAGCCTTAGGATCAAGCTTATCTCTATCATTAGAGTTTACATGCACATAAGCAACACAACCAAAAATTTTCAGATGTGAGAGAGTTACCTCCTTTCCTGTCCATACCTCTTCAGGAATTTCAAAATCCAGCGGTACAGAGGGTCCCATATTTATGAGGTAAGATTCCGTGTTAACAGCCTCAGCCCAAAAATACTTCGGCAATCCAGAATGTATTCTCATACTTCTGGCTTGTTCATTCAGGGTTCTGTTCATCCTCTCAGCAACGCCATTTTGTTCCGGTGTTCCAGGAACTGTCTAGATCATTCTGATCCCATTCTCAGAGAAGAATGCTTTAAACTCTTGACTATCATACTCTCCTCCATTGTCAGACTTCAGACATTTTAACTTTAGACTTCTCTGATTTTCAACTTTAGCTTTCCATCTTTTAAAGGTAACAAACACATGAGATTTATTTTTCAGAAAATAAATTCATACCTTTCTTATGGAATCATCAATGAAGGTGACATAATAGCGTGAGCCTCCCAGAGAAGTTACAAGTGCTGGTCCCCACACATCTGTATGCACTAGTTCCAGCTTCTCTTTCTTTGGCGTCCTTCCCACCTTTGAGAAACTAACTCTCTTTTGTTTCCCGTAAATGCAATCTTCGCACAAACCTAATTCAACATGCTTTAGGTTTGGCAACTTTTCTTTAGATGCCAATAACTTTATTCCCTTCTCACTCATATGCCAGAGCCTTCAGTGTCACAATGTTGTATCACGGCCATGATCAACTATTGCTATAGTATCTCTTTGTATTGCAGTTGCATACAGTGTTCCCTTCTTAAAGCCTCGTGCCACAACCAAATTTCCTTTGGTTATCTTCTACGATCTGTAACCGAATGTTGTTGTATATCCTTCACTGTCAATCTGACCCATAGACATCAGATTTTTCTTAAGGCCATGAACATGTCGGACATTTTGCAATTTCCATAGCGTGCCTTGTGAAGCCTTTATATGAACTTCACATTTCCTGACAATATCTAGAGATTCGCCGTCTGCTAGATAAACCTTCCCAAATTTTCCAGCAATATAATTATGCAATAATTCTTTGCATGATGTAGAGTGAAAGGATGCACTTGAGTCGAGAATTCAAGATTCGACTGGACTGCATGTACAACAAATTAGTACATCACTGACTTGTTCAGCAATTGCATTTGCTGAATTATCATCACTGACTACTGTAGTGACCTTTTTTATCGCAATTCCAACACATAATGTCTTTGCAATTTTTGAATTGCCCTCTTCTCCTTGACTTTAATCTGCCACGACCATGACTTTGTCCTCTTTGGCTGTTTCTCCCCCTGCTTTCGGTATTCAAAGCAGATCCTGGAGAATCACTTGATTTTCTCTAGCGAATATCTTCACTTAGAACCAAGTCCCTAATATTATCCAATTTGAGTTTGGTACTTCCCGATGAACTGCTAACTGCAGTTACTGTTGCAGACCAACACTCTCGTAGAGATGATTGTAGAATCAATGCCTTGACTTCGTCATCGAATATTATATTGACAGAACTCAACCGAGTTAATATTACATTAAACTCATTGATATGTTCTGTGACATATCCACCTTCTGTCATCTTTAAGTTGAACAATCGACGCATCAAATAGACTTTATTTGAAGTAGATGGCTTCTCGAACATATTTGATAACGCCTTCATCAGGCATACAGTGGTCTTCTCGTTAATGATGTTAAACGCCACATTTTGTGTTAGCGTCAAACGATTTGCATGAAGAGCTTGGCGATCTAATAGATCCCAATCCGCTTTGGCCATATTCTCTGGTTTTACGTGTAATTTTTTCTGGTATAAATAATCCTCTATTTACATTTTTCAGAATCCAAAATCTTTACCATTGAACTTGTCAATATTAACCTTCCCTTCTTTCGATGCCATTTTTCACAAAAATAATTTATGTGAATAGTGCATGTGAATAGTAACGATGATCAATAATGTCGCACTATTCTTCTGAATAATACCTGCACCGATAACGTACTTTTCTACCAGAATTACACTGTCTGTGCTCTGATACCAGTTGTTAGAAAACGTGTCAGGCTAATAGAAGGGAAAAATATTTGAAAGAGAAAAGCAATAAATTGCACAAGACAAGACAAGACAATATTTACGTGGTTCGGCAATTTTACCTACTCCACGGCCACACAAAGAATAGCTTTTTATTAATTGAAGAGAGAAAGAAGTTGATGGATGATTTGCAAATGAAAATGCATACCCCTTTTATAGGCATTTGAATGCCCTGCCGAGGTAAGCGCTTACATCATAGGAATGCCGATGTAAGCGCTTACATCATACGAATGCCGATGTAAGCGCATACATCATAAGAATGCCGATGTAAGTGCTTACATCATAAGTTCATCTCTTTTTGATTTTTCTTTCTTTTGTTTTGTCTACTTTTATTTCTTTCACCTACAACAACAGGTTTGCTACTATCAGATGGCATGTTGATTTTGGGTACGAACATGCTTGGAATTTCTGAAACTAAGAAGTATCTAACTTCAGTCTTTAAAATGAAAGATTTGAATGAAGTAGATACTATCTTAGGTATCAAAATTCAAAGAAGTGATAAGAGAGTGACTTTCTCACAAACTCATTACATTGATAAGATTCTTACAATTTCAATCATCTGGGCATAGTGGAGTCTAAAACTCCATATGATTCAAGTATTAAACTAACTGAAAATACTGAAAGAATAATGGCTCAATGCAATTGGCAATTTGATGTATGCTATGCTATGCACTAGGCTACTACTAATAAGGGCGTGTAAGAAAGAGAGGTGAGGTGACTAGCTTAGTAACTTTATTCAATCTAAAAGGTTGGCTCAGTGTCCTGATATAGTATTTGTCGTTAGTAAACTTTCAAGGTTTACAAGCAATCCAAGTAATACTCAAGTTGAATATTTATCTTGGGGGGGTGGGGGGGCGCCATTTGTTGGGCATCCAAGAAACAAACTTGCATTTCTCATTCTACTATGGAATCCGAATTTATTTTATTAGCAGCTGCTGGAAAAGAAGCGGAATGGCTAAGAAATATGTTACTAGATATAAAGTTGTGGCCACAACCTATGCCAGCCATTTCAATATTTTTTGATAGTGAGACTACTATGTGTGTAGCTCACAATAAAATATATAACGGGAAATCAAGACATATAAGCTTAAGCCATGCTTATATAAGAGAATTAGTTACAAATGGAACTATAACTATAGTGTATGTGAGATCAAACAAGAATTTGGCAGATCCACTTACAAAGGCATTAAATAGAGAGGCAGTACGGGGCTAAAATAATTAAACAAAAGTGATGGGAACCCTTCTTTGAGTTGGTATACAATTTAACAATATAAGTTTAATGGGTAATAACAAGTTGCTCGTGTTGATTAAGCAAGAATCTTCTCAATTAGAGCCTAGATTCCTATGTACTGTTATGTGAGGAGTTGTTAAATGTGTGTAATAAAAGGAGCATAATGACAAACTCCTATTGTATTTGATGTAATTGCAAGATCCAAACCTCTAAATAACAAAGGACATACACTGGGATTTCAGTGGAGACCAGAAAAATAGTGTTCGCTTGGGCAAACCTCAAGCTGAAACTGGACTATAGACCCAAGAGTTTGGACTGAGTAATGGGTAGGGGCCGCGCGAACGCAGGCCCCCACTGCCACAAATTATGACGTAGGCTCGACCACTTGGGCCGACTTTAGACTAGCACCTCTCCAAAGTGCAATGGATGTCACAAGCCTAGGCCATGAGCCTTATTGATTGCTCATTGACCCCGTCCAGGTAAGTATGTTTCTCTGTCAGCCCAACCCATATTTTATTGTGCAGCATTTTGCTCATTCCCAGTTGGTATTTGACGATGTGGGATTAATCAATCAATGAAGTCAGAAAAACACTCTTTTGTGACATTTACATCTTCAGAATTTTAAAAACAATAAGATTTTGCAATTTCATCCAAATTATAGGCCGATCAAACAAATATCCTAAGTGCGATAAATTTTCTCCCTGTTTTAATTCGGTTTCAAGATGTTTTATCCTTAAAAAAATGTTAGCGGCAAACTATTTTAATAAATATGTCATATTGTTCCTCTTATGAAAATAAAATGTAATAATGTGAAAAGAGAATAATATTCTAGTGTATTTTATTCTCTATAGAGATTGTGAAGGCAGTCCATAAATCCACGAATTCTATTTAAATTAGTCTACACTAACCTTTTTAAATATGTCTTTGTTTCAAAATACGGTTAACCAACTTGTTACTAATTGATTATAATAAATTAGTATACTCTAATGTTTAAAATTAAGAGTCTTTGCCAAGTATTTCGTAACATTTTTTTGTATAACAAAAGTACAAAATTACATACGAATTAAACAATATAAATCAAGGCACACAAAAAACTGTACTAGATTTGGCAAGGTGCGCCAGGCCCTTGCAATAGTGCAACGCATGGGAGCCAAGATAGCAAGCTACCTTAACTGTCCCTTAAAAAACTGAATTAATATTGTATGAGTTGATGACTCACGTATCAGATATTAGCTAAAAGGCCGCGAAAGGTATGAATTATTTTTCGCTCGGCCTGCCGCTTTTATTCTAGTTCTCTCCCTTCTGTGTTTTGTTAGCTTTCGATGTGGTAAGAATGCTACCAGATGCTAGTAAATTTTTACTATTATACCATTTGGCCGAAATTGAACCTCATCGGTTTTTCCCCCTTTCCTCCTTAGTAAATACCGGCAAATTTTAAACAAATGGAGATTTGCGAGAGATAATAATGCAAGAACCTAAAATTTGCAATAATCTACGTAGGATCCAATAATACAAGTATCAGCAAAGAAATATTTAAATATGAATATATAATATATTGAAAAAATAACATAATACATGTCTAATGATTAGATGACTTGATCAACATTACAATAGATCAACAGTACATTACGGGTATAAAAAGACACAATAACCCGCGCATTGTTGTGAGAGAATGAAAACCATGTGTAAAAAGCCGAAAAATCGAAAAATTACCAATCATTCTCTAAAGATTTACATAATTATTGTGGAAAGCAATTGCAAAAGGAACCCAGTTCGATAATAATCTGGTAGAAGGGCTTGCATTAAAATAAGATTGGCAGTCGGAACTTATTGGCTCGATTAATCTATAATTGTGTTGCGTGGGGCTCATTTAAGAGAAAACTATTTCCTAGTAGGAATTTTTTTATTCTCCAACTTGAATTTGAGACATCTGGTTAAGGATGGAGAGATCTCATTCATCCTATCACATCTCTTGGGTAAATTTAATTGATATTTAAAATTTAATTTCTTCCAAGTTCATGGTAAATTGACATTTAAAATTTAATTTCTTCCAAGTTCATGGTAAAAGTTATACTAACACCAAGTAACTTGGTAAGTATATGCATTCACAGAATAAGTTGTAAGATAAAACAATTTAAACCATAAATCGTTAAACATGAAATCTTCTCAAAGAATGAGGGAATAAATCGTAAAATAATGAAATCTTCACAAAACGTTTCAATTTTATATTCAACAATACCAAATCAACGACAAAAATATAAACAAAAATGAAAACTTAACAAGTCAGAAGGTCCTAAAAATCTGTAGTGCAACACGCAAAGATCCGGATAGCAAGCTACCCTGAAGGATACTCCCCATAAAAAATAAAGTTAATATTGTGTGAGTTGATGACTCACATATAAGATATTAAACTAATAAGAACAGATACTACACTTGATCTTAGCCAAAAAGCCGAGAAAGGTATGTTTTGTTTTGTACACGGCCTTCCGCTTTTATATCAGTCCTCTCCTTTCTGGCTTTTGTTAGATCTCGGTGTGGGATTTCCTGCAGAATGGAGAATTTTATGTTTCATATGCCCATTTTGTGCCTGAAGACACAACAGGGAAAATAGAGTAGTAACTCTTTGTTCTCACCATATGCTAAGTTTATAAATTTCACATTTAATTAATGGACAAAGATGAAATGTCAGCCCCCAAAAAACAGGATTATGATTTGAAGATTTGTTCTACCACTTGGCCAATATTGAACCTCTTTTTTCTTTTTTTTCAATATTAAATGCTGGCAAACTCAAACAAACAGAGTTATGCCAAAGATAATTACCCAAGTAAAGGTCCAACAATACAAGTATCCCAAAAGAAATGTTTATATGTGCATATATTGAATGATAACATGCAGGGGAACCTTGGAGCAACAGTAAAGTTATATTTTGTGATGGTCACGGGTTCGAGCCGTAGAATCAGCTGATACTTGAATCAGGGTAGGTTGTCTGCATCACACCCATTAAGGTGCGGTTCTTCCACATACCCTGCCTATATCACACTCCCCATGAGATGCGACCCTTCCCGAGACCCTGCATGAAAGATGCATCGGGCTGCCCTTTATATTGAAAGAATAAAATACATTAGCTACTTTGAGCTATGTTCAACTGGTTCTCAAATTCTCCTTTGAGAAGGTTCATCTTAGCCATAGTCTGATAGCAACAAGAAAACACCACGAAGTAGCTTGACATGATAATAGCCAGCTAAAACCATAATTCAAATAAATAGGCCAGCTAATGATAGAAGTACCAAGCCAAAATGCATTATCAATAGCTTTAGTTTGCAAGAGAAACTCATAATAAGTGGAAGCTATAAGGTGTGAAGAAGTATAATTTGACCCGAAATATGAAAGAATTATTTCTAGGAGAAAAGTCCTAAACTTTTAAGCATCAGCAACATGTTCCTTAAAATAAACCTATTTAAAACTGGGATATCCTTTTCTTTACATCAGAATACTGGCATATGTAGAGATATCGCACATAGCCTCTCCACCTTCATAAGGTAGAGGTAAGATTTGCGTATACATTACCCTCCCCAAACCCCACTTGTGAGATTCCACTGGGTTTGTTGTTGTTGTTGTTGTTGTAGTTGTTGCAGAGATATCGCACAGAGTCACAGACCATCAAGCAAATTCAACTTTCCTCACTGGAGTTGTAAAGGTGGATTCAGATATCATTCTAATATCATATCCTATCATAGCTGCATGATAACTCGATTTTCAAATAAAATTGAGGCATACAAAGTGCTTTTGAGGACAAAGAGTAGATCGTGGATAGGATTTCTAGATATACTCTATCTGACAAGTTTCAACATTCTAACTAGAAAAGAACTGAGAGAGAGAATGCAAATAGCAAACAAGAGCAGTATGATATATTGGAAAGTTGATGCCAAATCCTAGAAGGGACTTTAACAACCTGATAAACTACTTGATAATGTAGCATGTATAGTGCTAAAAATGAGAAATATTCCACGTATACCTTTTTCTTCACTTCAACTCGAGCTTTCAGCATCACGCCATATTAGCCAGTACTTGACACTTCTACATTGGTTCTTGGACCATAAAATAACGCTGGTAAGCGCATCTTCTCACACTTTTTCTTCATGATTTGGTGGTTGGTTAATCCCATAGTACAACTTATTAGGTTAATATAACTGACCTGGTCGCCTTTCTTCAAAACTTACATGAACAAATGGTTCAAATCATATTCTTCAATCCCTAGTTTCCAATGCATCTCTTTAAAGGGCAGCTCGCTGCACTAAGCTCCCGCTATATGCGGGGTCCGGGGAAGGGCCGACCGCAAGGGTCTATTGTATGCAGTCTTACCCTGCATTTCAACAAGATACTGTTTTCACGGCTCGAACCCGTGACCACCTGATCGCATGGCAGTAACTTTACCGGTTACGCCAAGGCTCCCCTTCAATGCATCTCTTTGATTTCTCTAAATCATCTCTTGCATTAGAGGCAATAAATTGTCTTTAAGCAAGATGTAAATCTCCTCCTTCTCGGGGTGAGACTTGTCTCCCACAAAAAATATGTGATTTTTCCCATTGACTTCTATTTCACTAATACCGGGTACTTTCTTCACATTTCTCTCCTTCATTTTCTTTCTTATGTGCGCAAAATCACCCCATCTCCCAGAAGCAGCATAAGCATTTGCCATTAGTACATAAGCTCCTGAGTTACCTGGTTCGCGCTCTACTATTTCATCGCAGATCTGGTTCGCTACTCCAACATCTCCGTGCAACTTGCAAGCGCCGAGTAAAGCCCCTAGAACAGCACCATCACATTCCTCCGGAGGCATCTCGTGCACCACCTTCATAGCCTCATCAACTAACTTACCACGACCTAAAATGTCGACAAGGCAACAATAATGCTCAGCCCTCGGTTTTAAACCATACGCGTGTCTCATAGACTCAAAAAACTTTCGACCTTTCTTAACAAGACCGGCATGACTACAAGCTGACAAAAGTCCCACAAAAGTGATCTCATCTGGCTTGTTACCGGACCTTAGCATTTGCGCGAAGGCTTGTAATGCTTGGTTTCCAAGACCATGATTAGCATATGCCAGTATCATTGCAGTCCATGAAACAACATCCTTTACTTTGAGATTCTCAAAAGTGATCAATGATGAGTTTATATCTCCACATCTGGAGTACATGGTGACGAGAGCATTATTAAGCGAAGTGTCTTGGTCAAATCCTAGCAGTAAAACAAGAACATGTGCTTGCAATAACTCCAAGATGCCCACACACGAGGTCACTACACTGGTAAGAGTAGTCTGATTAGGCCTTAAGCCCGACCGAAGCATGAGAATGAAACACTTCAATGCTTCACCCTCAAGGCCACTTTTTGCGTACCCGTCAATCATTACATTCCAACTTACAATATCTTTATTAGGCATCAAATCAAAAAGTGCATTGGCCGTAGACACTAGGCCTTCATCAACATAGGCCGTTATCATAGCGTTCCACGCAGCTGGATCCTTATTTGGCATTTGATCAAAGTACTCTCTTGCCAATTCTATCAACCCATTTCGTGCAAGACCAGTAACGATAGTTGTCCAAGAAACTGCATTTTTCCATGGCATTGCGTTAAATAGTTCCAAAGCTTTGTTCACCCTGTTATCATGTAAACAACCTTGAATCATAACATTCCAAGAATATAAATTATGTTCAGGCATCTTATCAAAGAGCTCAAGAGCTTGATCCACCTGACTATCTTCAACATAAACCCTGGTCATCGCCGTCCAAACAATGACAGTTTTTTGAGGAATCTGATCAAAAATACGCCGTGCCTCAATAATCAAACCATTTTGAGCAAAGCCCACCATTGCTGTAGTCCAGGTAACCACATTTTTCTCAGGCATTTCTTGAAGCAACTTTCGAGCTTCATCCACTCTACGGTTCTGAAAATACCCAGAAATCAAACTGGTCCACGCATAAACGTTTCTATCAGGCATTCGCTCAAAGATTCTTCGAGCCTCATCGAGTCTGCCAACTTTAGCATATGCATGAACCATAGCAGAATCAGACACTACATTTCTCTCAGGCATGGAATAAAACAACCTCTCAGCTTTAGGAAGATCCTTATGTTTTAAATAAACAGTAATCATTGAAGCATAAGAAACAACATCTCTTTGAGGCATTTCGTCGAACACCTTCCTAGCTTCTTTAACTTTGCCTTGACGGCCTAACGTCATAATCATTTTGTTAAAGCTACAAATGGACTGTCTTGTGGTAGATTCTAAGTGGGGTTGTGACTGTATATGTATTTGAATAGGTGATTTTGGTTTTGAATATGTTCTTGAAAGGAATGGACGCCTCAAAATGCGGCCATAATCATTAGTCAGCAAATAATGTGAACTCCAAACTATAAAAGAGTGGCTTAATTTAATCAAACTTCTGGTTTTATACATGATTCTTTGTTGATAATCTCAGCTGTGGTATTATTGTTGTATGGAAATACTAGTAGTAGTAGATACACAGATTAAAGGTGTGATAGGAGCAGAATTTGCTTGTAACTTGTTCTGATAGGGAAATTTGAAAATAGACATTTAAGAGTCTGTTAGTCAACCTAACATCAAATTCATGGGTTTTATTAAAGTGATTTCGCGTGTTTCTATTTCATGACAAACGTAAGTGCTTAAATTGATACGGGATTGTAAAAACAAACTTATATAAATATTCAACTTGTTGCAATATTTAATGCACTAACTTATGTTTATATAGGAATATTTTGGGTACATCTTAAAGAAAAGGCGGAATGGCTTCCTCGCACTTTAACTTGACGGTATTTTAAAAGCTGATACATAAAGTTTTAATTTTCACATTTGAACACTCGAACTCATTTTTTCTGTAACTAATAAACACATTTAATCATTGACCATGACCATGTAGCGTCAGTTGGTCCTAATCAGGCCTCACGATGCACAGGAGCGTGAAAGCCTCCTTCCCAATGCCCAACGGTACAAAATGGGTTGTATTTAAGTATATTCTTATTCATTCCTTCTAAAATACCACCTTCCTCCATTTTTTAAAATTTGAAGCTCCATTTCTATTTTTTTCCCTTTTCCAGACCGTGAAAATGATGAAAAGTTTTTGCATCACTTGGACTAAACGAAGTTCGATCATAACGAGATTAACAGATAATAAATAAAAACAAAAAAATGGGTGAGTGAGATTATGATCAATTTTGGAAGGGGGTGAGTGATTGTTAGGACCTAGGTTTAATAGGGGAGGGTTTGGTTAAAGAGGTTAAAATGAGGGCAGGGGTCGGTCAATGGAATAAAAGAGGGGACCCCAATCTGTTGGGTTAGGGTTTTCACGCCCTTGATATGCAAGACATCCATTGGTCATTTGCTGACTGGATGAACACGTGTGTGCAGGGGCATATCTAGGCCTAAGGGTATGGGTTCACGGCAGGGGCATATCTAGGCCTAAGGGTATGGGTTCACGTGAACTCATACTCTTCTCCCTAAACCATGTGTAATTATGTTATATTTTTTCAAAATTACTTAAATATATGGTGCAATAGTTATTGGGTGCACCTTTACAAGTAAAATTGCGATTCAAATCCCACTTCGGACGGACTTATTTTCGGCACGGGGCATTGATATATACGTGAAAATCACCAAATACATTTAAAATGGTATTGATATATAATTTTAATATGTAGTGAGTTTATGGTAAGAGACTAAAGTTAAACACGTAATTTTAAATCCACGTCTTCACAATAGTGCACACATCCTCTTGAAATCGCCTTTGGCACAGGTCTCTTATTATAGATGTGTTTATTAGTTACCGAAAAAATAAATTTGAGTGTTTAAATGTGAAAGTAGAACGTTTATGTATTGGCTTTTAAAAAACTAGACATGGCCAGAAGTCATTTAGTGAAAACAAAATAACGACAAACTAAAATATTAGAAAATTTTCATTCGAAGAGAGAAAAATTTTAGATAAAATTTTATTTACTTGGAAGATCCAAGTCTCCAAATAACAAATGATATACACTTATGCAATAACGCTCTCCTGGGACAACAAGCTACTATTTCAGTAGCGACTAGAGTTTGCTTGGGTATACTTCAAGCTGATGTGGGCCGGACCACAAAGATTGAACTGAGGATTGGATAGGGGCCGCGCGAACGCAGGCCCCCACTACTACAAATTATGACGTAGGCTCAACCACTTGGGCCGATCTTAGGCTAACACCCCTCCAAAGTGCAATGGAGGTCACAAGCCTAGGCCATGAGTCTTTTTGATCGCCCATTGACCCCGTCCAGGTAAGTATGTTATTTTGTCAGACCAGCTCATATTTTATTCTACAGCATTTGTTCATTCTCTGTTTCTATTGGCCGATGTGGGATTAATCAACTAATGAAGAAAGAGAAAACACTCTCTTTTACATTTACAAGATCTTTTTTCTAAGTATGTCTTCTCAACCCTTAAATGTGTTCCGTTTTTATGAAATACATAATATTACAACGTGAAGAAAAATAACATCATAATGTATTATTGTATTCTCTATAAAATTTGAGACACAATAGTGTTTTTATCTTGTAGTAACGGGACTCCAGAAAGTAATACAAAATGAAACCATGATAGGGTACAGGAGGGTAAGTAATAAAGTATAAATACACAAGCCATTATATGTCAATCTTCATCGTTTGAGCTAGCTTTTGAGGTTGAGATAAGTCGAAGGATTGGACGACAAAATTTGAGCTATGATATCAATTCTTTTCCTTGGCGAGCAATACGATAGTAACCCGACTAAAACAGGGAGATAAATATTGCATTGTCTACTATAAATACGTCCATATTCTAAAGCAAGAGTCTTTCTTCGTATTCATTTAATTGAATAGAGAATATTACTTGAGTCAGTAACATTTTCATAGTCTATCGTTTAAGCGCTAAAATATATACTAATAAAGCAATACAAATCAAGGCCAGTGCTGAAATTTAGATTTGATTTGGTGGGGTGCGCCAGGCCCTTGCAATAGTGCAACACATGGACGACACTTGAGAGCCCAGGTAGCAAGCTACCCTAATGAACTCTCCCCCTTAAAAAATTAAGTTAATATCGTGTGAGTCGATGACTCACATATCAGATATTAAACTGATAAGAACAGATACAACACTTGATCTTAGCCAAAAGGCCGAGAAAGGTGTGCTTTACCTTGTGCACGGCCTTCCGCTTTTATATCAGTCCTCTCCTTTCTGGCTTTTGTTAGCTCTCGATGTGGGATTTCCTGCAGATTGGAGAATTTTATGTTTCATATATGCGCCTTCTCCTTGCCTGCAAGGGAAAGGAAAAAAGTTATGATCTGAAATTCTGTTCTACCATGGTAAATATTTACTCCCCATATTTATGCCAAGCAAAGTAATTTAACCATAGCGGTTAAAAAATAAAGTGAGAATACATATACGGTCAGACATCTTTATTACTGTATTGTTATATAACTACTATTAGCTATAAAAGCCAATTTTTTTTATGGAATCAATTATGTTATGTTATAATAGTAGCATATGTTATCTCTAACAGTACTTCGCTATAATAAATAAAAATATTCGAAACAAATGAGTGTGTTACAAAGAGGTTTTAATGTATGTGATAAATGGTGTATGAACGACCGCGGGTGCCAGTAAGTTTCGTTCTACCAGTTGGCCGAAATTGAACCTCGTCAATTTTCTAAACCTTAATAAATACTAGCAAACATAAACTAATGGAGATATATCAGAGATAATTACCCAAAAACCTAACAATTTTTTTTCTTTAGCTTTGTTTACATTAGATAAGATATTTCATCCTCTCTTTTTATAGTTTTTTTTACCCGGTGTCCGGTACCCGCATTGGAATCCCGACTATATCCAGATTCGTGCCGCGTAAGGCCCCATTCGGAGTAAGCACTCCGTATCAAGGATTTTTCCATACGCAAGACTCGAACTCGAGATCTCTGGTTAAGGGAAGAGCGGTCACATCCACTGCACTACATCCTTTGGTAAAAACCTAACATTTGCAATAACATACACATGGTTTAACAATACAAGTCTATATCTATATTATTATAAAAGTACGAATGTTCTACGCTAAATGTTGAACGACAAAAATATCATTCAAATATTGATCGACTTTTATGTCCTTAAATATTTAATTATTTAATTATTTATTCAAGCAATAATTCTATATTGGATAAAATTGTAATATCCAATAGTGGACTTTGAAATTAACTAATCTTCTGTTAATTTAAATTGTTAATAAATTCTAGATTAGTCCTATTCGAAATTGAGTATGGCAAGACTTCTATCGAAAACACATTACACGTACATTAACTATATATATTCATGGTGGACAAGAGACAGACTATTTTTTATCTATAATTAACAATCCTTTGGACGGGATCAAGCCGTAGAAGTTCGGATAGTGCTTTGTACATACTACAGACCAGTAACGGGGTCAGAATTTTGACTAAAGAGTGTCAACAAACACACAGTATATATATAATACCGCTACAAATTTTATGTTTTACATGCTATATTCCTATGTTCTTTCTATTAAAGTTACATGTAACCATTTCATTAGATAAATTGATTAAATTTGTTTTGGGGTGATCATGTCTAGGCCAAGGGAGTAATTCTAGATTTATTATGCTACTATTTGTATATTTGTTTTAACTGCCACCTATATTTATTACTATAAAATTGCAAATTTCAAATGCGAAGTAATATATATTGAACAATGAAAATATTCTCAAAATGGTAACTAACTTTTATCCTTTCAGAAACTAAGTTATTATGTAAAATAAATAATATTAAATAGTATGGTTCATCAATTCTCTTCTTGGTATTCATGTTGAAGTCGGTTACGTAATGACTAGAACATTTTTAAATTTATATTTGAAAGTACTTTAATTAAGAAAATTACAGTTAATATTCAAGCCGAACAAACCAAACTTACTGGACCGAACCGAGTTAATCGAAATCCAAAGAAGAAAAATCGAACCATACCGAATCTAATTAGGTATGATATTGGTATAGTATTTTAAGAAACTAAATACCGAAAATACCGAAACAAAATACCTAAATATCATACCGTACCGATCAATAACGCGCCTACCTATAAGCCTAAATATGGATAGGTGATATCAAGGTAAATTAAAATAATGGTAAATTTCTTTCGTGGATATAAAATTATGAGATATACATGTAATATACATACGACTTCGAATGGCAACGCGTCTAGATAAATTAAATTGCTAGGACAAAAATTATTGACATATTCTAAGACCAAAAGCTTCTCCTTTCTTCATATAATAAAAAGACATAACAGAAAGCAAGTTTATATGGTTCAACCTGCTCAATCTTATAAAATAACTTAAGCTAACTATTAGACGGGCCTAAGGTTATACGTGCGAGACACGTACATAGAGACTAGTTATTATAAAAACATGAATACAATGTCGGTTTACAAAAATAGTCTTATAATATTAAGCAAAATAACTCATAATAAAATGACATAACCGAAATTCTAGATATTAGCCTTATAATCCTATTAGGTTTAGGACATAATACTACACGTTTGGAATCCTACATGATTATCTTTAGGAATCCTATTAGTATAATTACTTTCCGGCTGTCTAATTCGTATAAAATTGAACGAGTAAATATCTTTAGTCATGTAATCCTATTATTTTTAAGAGATACTTCTTAAAAAATCATATTTCTAATTTAATTTGAAAACGTATTATAATGTCCTACTACTAATTTAATTTGAGAATGTATTATATTGTCCAAATCTATTGAGAAAAAATGAAAGCTTGTATTATTATAAAAGCACAAATACAACATTAACATACCAAAATTGCCCTAAAATATTAAATGGAAGAACTCACAGGGAAAGGACATAAGTGCAATAACTTATTTTTTGGACTACAATACCTTCTATGCTAATGTTTAATATTTAAGATTTTAAAATTAATAAAATTTGTCTATTAAATTCTTATTAAAAATATGTAAAGAGGTTTAATAAATCAATTTCATCATAATCATATGTATTGGCAGTACATTACCACTCCATAATGTCCAATACCAAAAATAAAATATTAAATGGACTGCATAAAGAGTTGAAATTGAGAAAAAAATACCCCCACAATAATATATTTTTATATTATATTTGAATTATTTTCCTACTCAAATAATATATTTTTATCAATTTTTCGTGTAATATTAATAAATACTCAATTATTAAACAACAACTAAGAAAATATTTAAAAATATATAACTGTGAGAAAGAGAAAAAAAATGGTAGGTAAGAGTGAATACTACTAATGATTATACAGACATAAAGATCTAAAAGTTCAATCTTTTACCCTTTGAAAATAAAATTTATGGCGGATAAAATTATAATTAAGATTAAATATTCAAAACAAGAGACGAACTAATATTAAGATCTGAATCAACATAGAATAAATTATTTTTTATGTTAAAAGTAAATAATTAAATCTTTTAATTAATTATTTAGCAAGATAATCCAATTTAATTATTTTTTAAATTCATCATATAAGTAAAATTCTTATTCAAGTTAAAAGAAAATCTTAGGTACATAAATTTATTTCATAAAAAATAGCGTTAGGACACAAAGTTAAAAGATTAATATATTATTAAGAATCAAAATGTTATCCAAGTGTCTCAGGAAACACAATCAAAGCTAAATCCTAAACAAGAATAAGCTTTCATGACTATATTATACAGAGTCGACTTTGCTATAACGAGATTAATCTTTGTAGATACCTATGGTGAAATCGATATAATATTTCTATGTCACGCATTACTTGCAAATATTATATCAAGACACATGACAGTGTTAGCAATAACAAAAAAGTGGTATACCAACAACAATTTTATTGTGAGGCCACACACTTTATATTTGATATACCTATTCAAACAACTTAAATAATTATCGCAAATATATCAAAGCAGAGCAATGGTGCTAAATTTATAAGGAAAGCAAAATTAATAATATGGGATGAAGCACTTATGGCTAAGTGTCAAACGAAGTTCTAGAGGTATATTGGATATTAATGAACCGTTTGGTAAAATATTAATGATTTGGGAGGTAATTTGTGTCAAGTATTACTAGTAGTTCCAAAATTGACAAAAGTAGAGAATGTAAAAGCTAGCTTGCCAAAGTTATACTTCTGGCCTCAAATGAAAAAGATTCAATTGACAAGAAATATAAATTAAGAACATATCCAATATTCAGTGTCTTCTTGCTTCGTGTCGAAAACGAATAAGAGCATCCAATAAAAGATGATTTGGTTCTTCCTGAACACTTGGTTATCAATCCTAATAGTAATAGTAGTGCATTTAATAAGAGAAATGTTTCTATCATTAGATTAAAACGCAATTTCTTCGGGGTGTTGAGGAGGCAGTGGCGCGTGTTAGGCCGAATTCAGTCACTTTGATCCAAATCTTGTCTTAAGAAATTCATTTAATATGTATAAATTGTTAATTTAGAATCCAGTAACTTAAAAGTGTTAGAAATTTGAACCTATAAATTTCAAATTTTGGCTCCGTCTTTGGAAGGAAAGGGGTTCAGGGCGTGTTGCAGATTTACTTGTATGACTGAAGTTTGGTGTTTTGATAAATCTACTTTATATTTTATAAGATTGAGCAGGTTGAACAGAAATTATATTTTTTGTATATATATACATTTTGTATGTTATATACAAAAATTATTCAAATTTTATACACTTTTTCGACTATCAAATATCCTAAATAATTAGTTGGGTTGGCGAAGTGAACTTGCCGAAATATATTTCACGATTTAGAGAATGAAATATTATTTAAGGCTATCAAATAACTTAAAACACAGATAATATGAACAGAAGATAACACAAAATTCGAGAAGATAAACTTTAGATCAATTAACAAGATTCATGTGGAATGACTGAAAGCAGAATCCTTTTTATCTTGAATGTTCACATTTACAATTTAATTTATTCTACGTCCATTGTCAAAATTATATATAAAAAAACAAATAACTTGTAACTATAGCAATTATACACATTCAAATGGTCAATCTTCTACAAAATAAGAGTATCAAAGTTTGTAGGAAAATGCTAAACCTTTATAAAATATCAAATCAAATTATAGTATTATAATGCATACAGTATTTCTTTTGCAGTAGTGCAACGCATGGGCGACGCTTGAGAGTCCAAATAGCAAGCTACCTTAACGGACTCTCTCCTTTAAAAAATTAAGTTAATATCATGTGAGTCAATATCATGGTGGAAAACAAGTGCAAAAGGAACCCAATTCGACAATAATCTGGTCGAACGACTTGCATTAAAATAAGATCTTTTTTGGTTTAACCATTTGGCAGTCAGAACTCATTGGCTCGTTTAATCCAGAACTTAGCCTGCCTTTTATCTTTCCTTCTATTCTAGGCGAGGAGGGAAATTTAGAATAAATAGCCCCATAAAAAATTATAAACTAGTCAAAGGACAGCCTGCCTTATTCTTCTCCCGTTCGGGACCCCTATTTTCTCGGAGATAGCTTGGTCTGAGCTAGAACATCAGATTCGTGCGCAAGAGCGTATTTCATAGTTGATTCAACAATACCAAATCAACGACAACATTTTAAAAATAAACAAAAATGAAAACTTAACAAGTCAACAGAATTGTAGAATGGAGAAGAAAACCTCATTTATATTCATATCATAAAAAGATTTAACGCTCAGATCAAATTATAAAAAGGTCGAAAGAGAAAAACAATTTCCTCTAACAGACAGCTTGTGAATACACAATGCAAGTTAAATCAAGGCACATAAAAAATTGTACTAGATTTGGCAGGGTGCGCCAGGTCCTTGCAATAGTGCAACGTATGGGCGACGCTTGAGAGCCAAGATAGCAAGCTACCCTAGTGGACTCTCCCACTTAAAAAATAGAATTAATATCATGTGAGTCGATGACTCACATATCAGATATTAAACTGATAAGAACAGATACTACACTTGATCTTAGCCAAAAGGCCGAGAAAGGTATGCTTTGAAGCGTTCACGGCCTGCATATTTTGTACCAGTTCTCTCCTTTGAATCGTTCACGGCTGAGAAAGGTACAATGTTCAATTAGAGCCTAGAAGAAGCCAAAGAAGTAGAAAAGAAAAGACTCTTGATCCAAATTTTATATCTTCGGAATCTATAATTTTTCTAGTGGAGGGAGATAGAACTAAAGTCGGTAATCAAATACCTATTTTGTTTAGTATAGAAGAAGATCCTAGAACAAGCAAAGAAGCCATATCTTCAAGAGATGTTGATTTTTGGAAAGAGGTGATCAATGATGAAATGGATTCAATAGTGTCCAACAACACTTGGATTTTAGTTGATTTGCCTGCTAGATCTAAACCTATAGGTTGTAAATGGATATTCAAGAGAAAATATAATACAGACGGTTCTATAAAAACCTTCAAAGCAAGACTACCAATTGCAACAATAATATCTATTAGAGTACTTTTGTCATTGGCATCTATATATGATCTATATGTACATCAAATGGATGTTAGAACTGCTTTCTTAAATGAAAATTTAAGTGAAGAAATTTATATGAAATAACCTGAAGGATTTGTTCTTCCTGGTAATGAATATAAAGTTTGTAAGCTTATAAAGTTTCTTTATGGCTTGAAATAAGCACCAAAACAGTGGCATGAAAAGTTTGATAGTATAATATTTTCAAGTGGTTTCGTACATAATCAGACTGACAAATGTATTTACTCGAAGTTTACAGTAGATTATGGAGTTGTTATTTGTATTTATGTCGACGATGTTGGAAAACATGTCAGGCTAATAGAAGGAGAAAATATTTAAAAGAGAAAAGCAATAAATTGTACATGACAAGACAAAATTTACGTGGTTCATCAATTTTGCCTACTCCACGACCACACAAAGAATAGCTCTTTATTAATTGAAGAGAGAAAGAAGAAGTTGAGGGATGATTTACAAATGAAAATGCATACCCCTTTATAGGCATTTGAATGCCCTGCCGAGGTAAGCGCTTATATCATAGGAATGCTGATGTAAGCACTTACATCATAGGAATGTCAATGTAAGTGCTTACATCATAAATTTATCCTCAAACCTATGTTACATCAAGAAAGAAATTAAAAAAAAAGATTTGCTATTCTATGGTGGCGCCTTCATGCTATCAGTCTTGAAGGCTAACTGAGGCAGTGCACAGCCTCAGTTTGTCAACACCGACAACTTTGGTCAACATATTTGACGGGTTCTTTGATCCTGGTATCTTCTGCATGGAAAGAGTTTCTTCACTTATCAACTCTCGGATATGATGATACCTTAACTGGATATGCTTCGATCTTGCATGAAACACTGGATTCTTGGCAAGATGAATTGCACTCTGGCTATCGCTGAAAAGCTCACAATTGTCCTGCTCTTTACCTAGCTCTGTAAGAAAATTCTTAAGCCAAATCATCTCCTTTCCAGCTTCTGAGATTTCCATGTACTCTACTTCAGTGGTAGATAGAGCAACACTTTTCTGAAGTCTGGACATCCAGCTAACAGCAGTACCACCCAAGATGAACACGTAGCCTGTGGTACTTTTTCGACTATCCAGATCGCCGCCTAAATTTGCATCAGCAAAACCTTGTAAGATAATATTACTCCTTTTAAAACAAAGTGCCATACCTGAGGTGCCTTTGAGATATCGCAATATCCATTTTACACCTTCCCAATGCTCATTTTCTGGATTTGACATGTATCTACTGATAAATCCGACTGCAGGGGCTATGTCAGGTCTAGTGCAAACCATAGCATACATCAAACTTCCTACTGCTAAAGCATATGGAACTTTGGACATGTACTTTCTTTTTTCATTTGTCTTAGGTGATTGGCCCTTTGACAGATTAAGATGGCTTCCGAGTGGAGTGCTTTTGGTCTTTGCATCATGAAGACTGAACCTGCTTAGCACCTTTTGTATGTACTTTTCTTGAGACAATTTTAAGGTTCCTTCAGACATGTTTTTACTAATCCTCATCCTAAGCATTTGCTTAGCTGGTCCTAAGTCTTTCATTTTAAACTCCTCCGCCAATTGTTGCTTAACCCTGTTGATCTCATTTATGCTAAATCCTGCAATTAGCATATCATCAACGTACAACAGTAAATGATATAGGATTTATCAAGATTTTTGATATAATAACAATGGTCCATCTCACATCGTGTGAAACCATTATTATGCATGAATCCATCAAATTTCTTGTACTATTATCGGGGTGCTTGTTTCAAACCATACAAACTCTTCTGCAACTTACACACAAGGTTTGTTTACCAGAAACTTGAAAATCTTTAGGTTGCTTCATGTAGATGTCTTCTTCAAGGTCACCATGCAAGAAAGCAATTTTAACATCTAGCTGCTCCAAATACAAATTTTCTGCAGCTACGATACTTAGCACCAACCTGATAGTAGTTAATTTGACTACAGAAGAGAAGATCTTGGTGTAGTCAATCCCTTCCTTCTGCTGAAAGCCTTTTACTATTAATCGTGCTTTGTATCTCGTCTTACCATCATGATCTTCCTTGACCCTGTACACCCACTTGCTTTGCAATGCCTTCTTTCCTTTTGGTAACTCTGTAAGTATCTATGTTTTATTCTTTTGAAGAGAATTCATCTCTTCTTTCATGGCTAGCTTCAACTTATCAGAGCTTATCACCTGCATTGCTTCAATAAAATGCTTTGGTTCTCCAGCATCAGTCAGAAGTAAATAGTGGAGAGAGAGAGTTAACCTATCTGGAGCATTCGTGACTCTTTTAGATCTCCTCAAAGTAGGTTCAGGATTAACTGATCCCGAATTTGATTCAAGTCCTGACTCCAAAAATGGTTCTCCATCTATTTCTATCTCTGATTCTGGTTCTGATTCTGATTCTGATCCAGATTCGGCTTCTGGTTCGGTATCTTCAATTTCAGATCCAGTTGTAGTCTCTCTAGCCCCTTTATTTTCTGATATTTCTTCTAACTAAACTATTTTAGATGTCCGTCTTCTGGTGCTGGTTGGTTCTACTTCGAGCTTGTCTTTGTACATCACATTTTCATTAAATGTGACATTCATGTGTCTTAGGATCTTTCTATTCTGATCATCCCAAAATTGATAACCAAAATTATCATCACCATAGCCAATAAAGAAACATTTCTTGGCCTTAGGATCAAGCTTATCTTTATCATTAGAGTTTACATGCACATAAGCAACACACCCAAAAAATTTTAGATATGAGAGAGTTACCTCCTTTCATGTCCATACCTCTACAGAAATTTCAAAATCCAGTGGTATAGAGGGTCCCATGTTTATGAGGTAAGCTTCCGTGTTAATATCCTCAACCCAAAAATACTTCGGCAATCCAAAATGTATTCTCATACTTCTGGCTCGTTCATTCAGGGTTATGTTTTTCAACTTCAGCTTTCCATCTTTTAAAGGTAACAAACACATGAGATTTATTTTTCAGAAAATAAACCCATACCTTTCTTGTGGAATCATCAACGAAGGTTACAAGTGCTGGTCCCCACACATCTGTATGCACTAGTTCCAGCTTCTCTTTCTTTGGCGTCCTTTCCACCTTTGAGAAACTAACTCTCTTCTGTTTCCCGTAAATGCAATCTTCGCACAAACCTAATTCAACTTGCTTTAGGTTTGGCAACTTTTCTTTGGATGCCAACAACTTCATTCCCTTCTCACTCATATGCCCGAGCCTTCGGTGCCACAATGTTGTATCACGACCATGATCAATTGTTGCTATAATATCTCTCTGTATTGCAGTTGCACACAATGTTCCCTTCTTAAAGCCTCGTGCCACAGTCAAATTTCCTTTAGTTATCTTCCACGATCCGTTACCGAATATTGTTGTATATCCTTCACTGTCAATCTGACCCATAGATATCAGATTTTTCTTGAGGTTAGGAACATGTCAGACATTTTGCAATTTTCATAGCGTGCCTTGTGAAGCCTTTATATGAACTTCACATTTCCCGACAATGTCTAGAGGTTCGCCGTCTGCTAGATAAACCATCCCAAATTTTCCAGCAATATAATTATGCAATAATTCTTTGCATGATGTAGAGTAAAATGATGCACTTAAGTCGAGAATCCAAGATTCGACTGGACTGTCTATAAAACAAATTAGTACATCACCAACTTGTTCAGCAATTGCATTTGCTGAATTATCATCACTGACTATTGTAGTGACCCTTTTTATCGCAATTCCAACACATAATGTCTTTGCGATTTTTGAATTTTCCTCTTCTCCTTGACTTTGATCTGCCACGACCATGACTTTGTCCTCTTTGGCTGTTTCTCCCCCTGCTTTCGGTATTCAAAGCAAATCCTGGGGAATCACTTGATTCTCTCTGGCAAATATCTTCACTTAGAAGCAAGTCTCTAATATCATCCAATTTGAGTTTGGTACTTCCCGATGAACTGCTAACTGCAATTACTATTGCAGACCAACTTTCCAATAAAGATTATAGTAGAATCAATGCCCTGATTTCATTATCGAATATTATATTGACAGAACTCAACTGAGTTAATATTACATTAAACTCATTGATATGTTCCGTGACAGATCCACTTTTTTTCATCTTTAAGTTGAACAATCGACGCATCAAATAGACATTATTTGAAGTAGATGGCTTCTCGTACATATTTGATAATGCCTTCATCAAGCATGCAGTGGTCTTCTCGTTAATGATGTTAAACGTCTCATTTCGTGTTAGCGTCAAACGAATCGCACGAAGAGCTTGGCGATCTAATAGATCCCAATCCGCTTTGGCCATATTCTCTGGTTTTACCTCGGTCAGAGGTAAGTGTAATCTTTTCTGGTACAAATAATCCTCTATTTGTATTTTTTAGAATTCAAAATATTTACCATTGAACTTGTCAATATTAACATTCCCTTCTTCCGATGCTATTTTTCACAAAAATAATTTATGTGAATAATAACGATGATCAATAATGTCGCACTATTCTTGTGAATAGTACCTGCACTGATAACGTACTTTTTTACCAGAATTACATTGTCTGTGCTCTGATACCAGTTGTTGGGAAACGTGTCAGGCTAACGGTAAAGTTATATTTTGTGATGGTCACGGGTTCGAGCCGTAGAATGACAATATTTACGTGGTTCGGAAATTTTGCCTACTTCATAGTCACACAAAGAATAACTCTTTATTAATTGAATGCGGATATAAGAGCTTATATCATAAGTTCATCTCTTTTTTATTTTTCTTTCTTTTGTTTTGTCTACTTTTCTTTCTTTCACATACAACAACAGGTTTGCTACTAGCAGACGACATGTTGATTTTTGATACGAACATGCTTGGAATTTCTAAGACTAAGAAGTATCTAACTTCAGTCTTTAAAATGAAAGATTGAATGAAGTAGATACTATCTTAGGTATCAAAGTTCAAAGAAGCGATAAGATAGTGACTTTATCACAAACTCATTACATTGATAATATTCTTACCAAGTTCAGTCATCTGGGCATAGTGGAGTCTAAAACTTCATATGATTCAAGTATCAAACTAACTGAAAAGACTGGAGGAACAGTGGCTCAATGCAATTGGCAGTTTGATGTATGCTATGCACTTGGCTACTACTAATAAGGGCATGTAAGAAAGAAAGGTGAGGTGACTAGCTTAGTAACTTCATTCAATCTAAAAAGTTGGCTCAGTGCTCTGATATAGTATTTGCCGTTAGTAAACTTTCAAGGTTTACAAGTAATACTCAAGTTGAATATTTACCTTGGGGGGTGTCGCCATTTGTTGGGCATCCAAGAAACAAACTTGCATTTCTCATTCTACTATGGAATCCGAATTTATTGTATTAGCAGTTGTTGGAAAAGAAGCGGAATGACTGTGCAGTATTTTGCTCATTCTCAGTTAGTATTTGCCGATGTGGGATTAATCAACCAATGAAGTCAGAAAAACACTATTTCGTGACATTTACATCTTCAGAATTTTAAAAACAGTAAGATTTAGCAATTTCATCCAAATTATAGGCCGATCAAACAAATATCCTAAGTGCGAGAAATTTTCTCCCTGTTTTAATTCTGTTTCAAGATGTTTTATCCTTAAAAAAATGTTAGCGGCAAACTATTTTAATAAATATGTCCTATTGTTCCTCTTATGAAAATAAAATGTAATAATGTGAAAAGAGAATAATATTCTAGTGTATCTTATTCTATTCTATATAGAGATTGTGAACGCAGTCCATAAATCCACGAATTATATTTAAATTAGTCTACGCTAACCTTTTTTAATATATTTTTGTTTCAAAATACGGTTAACCAACTTGTTAACTAATTGATTATAATAAATTAGTTTACTCTAATGTTTAAAATTAAGAGTCTTTGCCAAGTATTTCACATGATCATGATAGGAAGATAAATATGTCCTTTTTATTTTTCACTTACATGATAGAATATACTATTATTTTGAGTCTGTAACATTTTTTGTATAAACAAAGTACAAAATTACATACTAATTAGACAATATAAATCAAGGCACATAAAAATTGTACTAGATTTGGCAAGGTGCGCCGGGCCCTTGCAATAGTGAGGGCGCACATGGGCAACGCTTGAGAGCCAAGATAGCAAGCTACCTTTGTAGACTCTCTCTTTGAAAAATAGAATTAAAATCATATGAGTATATGACTCACATATCAAATATTAAACTGATAAGAACAGAACTTATCTTAGCCAAAAGGCCGAGAAAGGTATACTTTATTTTGTGCTCTTCCTTCTGTCTTTTGTTAGCTTTCGATGTGGTATTATGGTAGGTTGGAGAATTCTATGTTTGAAAAGAGAGTACGAACTCTTCTCACTTTATATGCAAACTTTCTAACTTTCACGTTGAATTAATGGACAAGGATGAAATTTCAAGAAAAAATAAGAGTTGTGATGTGAAAGTTTGTTCTACCATGGTAAATATTTTTTCCATGTTTACATCAAACCAAATAATTTAATTGTAACAATTAAAAATTAAATGAAAATTAAAATAAAAATGCGTATCTTTTAATCATGAAACGTGATAAATGATATAGTAAGAATGCTACCAGGTGCTAGTAAATTTTTACAATTCTACCATTTGGCCGAAATTGAACGTCATCGGGTTTTTTCCCCTTAATAAATACCGGAAAATTTTAAACAAATGAAGATTTGTGAAAGATAACAATGCAAAAACCTAAAACGTAGGATCCAATAACACAAGTATCATCAAAGAAATATTTAAATATGCATATATAATATATAATACATGTCTAGTGATTAGATGACTTGATCAACATTACAATACATCTGTTCTACCACTTGGCCAATATTGAACCTCTTTTTTAATATTTTTTTCAATATTAAATGCCGGCAAACTTAAACAAACAGAGTTATGCCAAAGATAATTACCCAAGTAAAGGTCCAACAATACAAGTATCCCAAAAGAAATGTTTATATGTGCATATATTGAATGATAACATGCTGGGAACCTTGGAGCAACGGTAAAGTTATATTTTGTGATGGTCACGGGTACGAGCCGTAGAATCGGCTACTGATACTTGCATCAGGGTAGGTTATCTGCATCACACCCATTAAGGTGCGGTTCTTCCACATACCCTGCCTATATCACACTCCCCATGAGATGCGACCCTTCCCGAGACCCTGCATGAAAGATGCATCGTGCATCGGGCTGCCCTTTATATTGAAAGAATAAAATACATGAGCTACTTTGAGCTAAGTTCAACTGGTTCTCAAATTCTCCTTTGAGAAGGTTCATCTTAGCCATAGTCTGATAGCAACAAGAAAACACCACGAAGTAGCTTGACATGATAATAGCCAGCTAAAACCATAATTCAAATAAATAGGCCAGCTAATGATAGAAGTACCAAGCCAAAATGCATTAGCAATAGCTTTAGTTTGCAAGAGAAACTCATAATAAGTGGAAGCTATAAGGTGTGAAGAAGTATAATTTGACCCCAAATATGAAAGAATTATTTCTAGGAGAAAAGTCCTAAACTTTTAAGCATCAGCAACATGTTCCTTAAAATAAACTTATTTAAAACTGGGATATCATTTTCTTTACATCAGAATACTGGCATATGCAGAGATATCGCACATAGCCTCTCCACCTTCATAAGGTAGAGGTAAGATTTGCGTATACATTACCCTCCCCAAACCCCACTTGTGAGATTCCACTGGGTTTGTTGTTGTTGTTGTTGTTGTAGTTGTTGCAGAGATATCGCACAGAGTCACAGACCATCAAGCAAATTCAACTTTCCTCACTGGAGTTGTAAAGGTGGATTCAGATATCATTCTAATATCATATCCTATCATAGCTGCATGATAACTCAATTTTCATATGAAATTGAAGCATACAAAGTGCTCTTGAGGACAAAGAGTAGATCGTGGATAGGATTTCTGGATATACTCTATCTGACAAGTTTCAACGTTCTAACTAGAAAAGAACTGTGAGAGAGAATGCAAATAGCAAACAAGAGCAGTATGATATATTGGAAAGTTGATTCCAATTCCTAGAAGGGACTTTAACAACCAGATAAACTACTTGATCATATAGCATGTATAGTGCTCCCCTTCAATGCATCTCTTTGATTTCTCTAAATCATCTCTTGCATTAGAGGCAATAAATTGTCTTTAAGCAAGATGTAAATCTCCTCCTTCTCGGGGTGAGACTTGTCTCCCACAAAAAATATGTGATTTTTCCCATTGACTTCTATTTCACTAATACCGGGTACTTTCTTCACATTTCTCTCCTTCATTTTCTTTCTTACTTGCGCAAAATCACCCCATCTCCCAGAAGCAGCATAAGCATTTGCCATTAGTACATAAGCTCCTGAGTTACCTGGTTCGCGCTCTACTATTTCATCACAGATTTGGTTCGCTACTCCAACATCTCCGTACAACTTGCAAGCGCCGAGTAAAGCCCCTAGAACAGCACCATCACATTCCTCCGGAGGTATCTGGTGCACCGCCTTCATAGCCTCATCAACTAACTTACCACGACCTAAAATGTCGACAAGGCAACAATAATGCTCAGCCCTCGGTTTTAAACCATACGCGTGTCTCATAGACTCGAAAAACTTTCGACCTTTCTTAACAAGACCGGCATGACTACAAGCTGACAAAAGTCCCACAAAAGTGATCTCATCTGGCTTGTTACCGGACCTTAGCATTTGCGCGAAGGCTTGTAATGCTTGGTTTCCAAGACCATGATTAGCATATGCCAGTATCATTGCAGTCCATGAAACAACATCCTTTACTTTGAGATTCTCAAAAGTGATCAATGATGAGTTTATATCTCCACATCTGGAGTACATGGTGACGAGAGCATTATTAAGCGAAGTGTCTTGGTCAAATCCTAGCAGTAAAACAAGAACATGTGCTTGCAATAACTCCAAGATGCCCACACACGAGGTCACTACACTGGTAAGAGTAGTCTGATTAGGCCTTAAGCCCGACCGAAGCATGAGAATGAAACACTTCAATGCTTCACCCTCAAGGCCACTTTTTGCGTACCCGTCAATCATTACATTCCAACTTACAATATCTTTATTAGGCATCAAATCAAAAAGTGCATTGGCCGTAGACACTAGGCCTTCATCAACATAGGCCGTTATCATAGCGTTCCACGCAGCTGGATCCTTATTTGGCATTTGATCAAAGTACTCTCTTGCCAATTCTATCAACCCATTTCGTGCAAGACCAGTAACGATAGTTGTCCAAGAAACTGCATTTTTCCATGGCATTGCGTTAAATAGTTCCAAAGCGTTGTTCACCCTGTTATCATGTAAACAACCTTGAACCATAACATTCCAAGAATATAAATTACGTTCAGGCATCTTATCAAAGAGCTCAAGAGCTTGATCCACCTGACTATCTTCAACATAAGCCCTGATCATCGCCGTCCAAACAATGACATTTTTCTGAGGAATCTGATCAAAAATACGCCGTGCCTCAGTAATCAAACCATTTTGAGCAAAGCCCACCATTGCTGTAGTCCAGGTAACCACATTTTTCTCAGGCATTTCTTGAAGCAACTTTCGAGCTTCATCCACTCTACGGTTCTGAAAATACCCAGAAATCAAACTGGTCCACGCATAAACGTTTCTATCAGGCATTCGCTCAAAGATTCTTCGAGCCTCATCGAGTCTGCCAACTTTAGCATATGCATGAACCATAGCAGAATCAGACACTACATTTCTCTCAGGCATGGAATAAAACAACCTCTCAGCTTTAGGAAGATCCTTATGTTTTAAATAAACAGTAATCATTGAAGCATAAGAAACAACATCTCTTCGAGGCATTTCGTCGAACACCTTCCTAGCTTCTATAACTTTGCCTTGACGGCCTAATGTCATAATCATTTTGTTAAAGCTACAAATGGACTGTCTTGTGGTAGATTCTAAGTGGGGTTTTGACTGTATATGTTTTTGAATAGGTGATTTTGGTTTTGAATATGTTCTTGAAAGGAATGGACGCCTCAAAATGCGGCCATAATCATTATTCAGCAAATAATGTGAACTCCAAACTATAAAAGAGTGGCTTAATTTAATCAAACTTCTGGTTGAAATTTGAAGCTCCATCCCTCCATTTTGTAAAATCTGAAGCTCCAATTCTAATTTTTTTTCTTTCTCCGGACCATGAAAATGATAAAAAGTTGTATATTGTCATTGTGGAGTTGAAGCTAAGTTTTGCATCACTTGGACCAAACAAAGCTCAATCAAAACGAGATTAACATATAATATAAGGGGAAAAAATGGATGAGTGATTTATGATCGATTTTGGAAGGGATCCAAATTTGTTGGGTTATGGTTTTCACGCGACATGTAAGACCATCCATTGGTCATTTGATGATTGGATGGACACGTATGGTCTCTTATCAATTGTGTTTATTAGTTACGGGAAAAATGAGTTTGAGTGTTCAAAAGAAAAAGTAAAATGTTTATGTATCGACTTTTAAATATCCAACAAGTTTAAGTGGGCAGAAGCCATTTGGCGAAAACAAAATAACAACAATATAAAATATTAGGAAAGAGAATAATTTTAGATAAAATTTCATTTATCATATTGTATTAGATGTAATTGGGAGATCCTAGTCTCCAAATAACAAAGGATATGTTGGTCCCGCTAATATTACTGTATTTGTAAATAATAATTCTGCAAAATATAAGTTATCGTAATGAAACAGTAATTAATTCGAGCCCACTGAATTCACAGTGTTTCCTTAAGGAATTTAATCCCCTCCTAGTACCCAAGGTTATGGATTATTTCCTCCCAGGATAGAACGAATCACACACTGGTGTAGCGGTACTTCAAACCCCAGTGTTTCAGCGAACACAAAGTTCGGTAGCAAATCACACTTACAGTTGCTTTGTTTGAAGTTAAAAACAATGCAGAACGAGGGAGTAGAAACTCAGAAAATCGTATGGAAATGCTGAGAGGAAGGAGTGCAATGTATAGCCAAATCTGTTGAGCGATTTTCAGTTTGTGTCTTGTGTTCTTGAGTGTCTTTCTTCAACATCTGCTGCATATATATATATATAGCAGCCAGTGTTGAAGAAGACCAAACGTCCACCCTCCAGGGTGGAGTAAGCATTAGCTTGTTTGTGGAGCAAGTACATTCATGGTGGGAAGAGCATTAGGCGGCTGCCAAATGGTCAATATACGGATTGAAAAATATCCGTTACAAATGCAGATAATCTTACGTTAATATTTACTATTAACAAATAAATTTGATCCAAAAAATTAATCAATCAATTGACCGAATCCGAAGCCGAGCGAGCGACGACGGCGCGAGACTTGTTTTCTTCTTAACTCTTTAAGAGCTACAAGAAGAGCAATTATATATATACCCACCAAAAATCTCTTCCTCTTCCAATATGGGACAATGTCTCATTGTCAAGAGGGGAAAACTTAAAATTTTACTCAAAAATTTCATTTTCCCTCCATTTCCCATTCACCCTCATTTTAAGACTATTTCATCTTAAAAACAAAAAAAAACTCAACAGGATATAACACTTATGCAATAACGCTCTCCTGGGATTTCAGTAGCGACAAGAGTTTGCTTTGCTGACCTTAAACTGAAACTAAAACTGGAACGGACCACAAAATTTGAACTGAGGATTGGATAGGGGCCGCGCGAACGCAGGCCCCCACTACCACAAATTATGACGTAGGCTCGACCACTTGGGCCGACCTTAGGCTAGCACCCCTCCAAAGTGCAATGGAGGTCACAAGCCTAGGCCATGAGTCTTTTTGATCGCCCATTGACCCCGTCCAGGTAAGTATGTTTCTTTGTCAGATCAGCTCATATTTTATTCTACAGCATTTGTTCATTCTCTGTTTGTATTGGCCGGTGTGGGATTAATCAACTAATGAAGAAAGAGAAAACACTCTCTTTTACATTTACAAGATCTTTTTTCTAAGTATGTCTTCTCAACCCTTAAATAGACAGTTTCTCATTTGGCTAGAAAAGTGCACAATGGCACCAATAAAATTCTGAAGCTCAAACTTTCAAGTAGAGAATTCCCAGAGAAGTACTAATCAGAAATGCGGATCATAGAATTATAATGTGAAATTATATTTCATATGATCATGACAGGGTAGAGGAGGGTAAGTAATAAAGTATAAATACACAAGCCATTATATGTCAATCTTCATCGTTTGAGCTAGCAGCTTTTGAGATTGAGATAAGTCGAAGGATTGGACGACAAAATTTGATCAATGATATCAATTCTTTTCCTTGGCGAGCAATACGATAGTCGCCCGACTAAAACAGGGAGATAAATATTGCCTTGTCTACTATAAATACGTCCATATTCTAAAGCAAGAGTCTTTCTTCGTATTCATTTAATTGAATAGTGAATATTACTTGAGTCAGTAACATTTTTGTAGTCTACCGTATAATCTAAACGTTAAAATATATACAAATAAAGCAATACAAATCAAGGCCAGTGCTGAAATTTAGATTTGATTTGGTGGGGTGCGCCAGGCCCTTGCAATAGTGCAACGCATGGGCGACACTTGAGAGCCCAGGTAGCAAGCTACCTTAATGGACTCTCCCCCTTAAAAATTTAAGTTAATATCGTGTGAGTCGATGACTCACATATTAGATATTAAACTGATAAGAACAGATACTACACTTGATCTTAGCCAAAAGGCCGAGAAAGGTATGCTTTATCTTGTACACGGCCTTCCGCTTTTATATCAGTCCTCTCCTTTCTGGCTTTTGTTAGCTCTCGATGTGGGATTTCCTTCAGATTGGAGAATTTTATGTTTCATATATGCGCCTTCTCCTTGCCTGTTCTACCATGGTAAATATTTACTCCCCATATTTATGCCAAGCTAAGTAATTTAATCATAGCGGTTAAAAAATAAAGTGAGAATACATATACGGTCAGACATCTCTAAACCTTAATAAATACTAGCAAACATAAACTAATGGAGATATTTCTGAGATAATTACCCAAAAGCCTAACAATTTTTTTTCTTTAGCTTTGTTTACATTAGATAAGATATTTCATCCTCTCTTTTTTTAGTTTTTTTTACCCGGTGTCCGGTACCCGCATTGGAATCCCGACTATATCCGGATTCGTGCCGCGTAGGGCCCCATTCGGGGGAAACGCTCCGTATCAAGGATTTTTCCATACGCAAGACTCGAACTCGAGATCTCTGGTTAATTGAAGAGCGGTCTCATCCACCGCACTACATCCTTTGGTAAAAACCTAACATTTGCAATAACATACACATGGTTTAACAATACAAGTCTATATCTATATTATTATAAAAGTACGAATGTTCTACGCTAAATGTTGGACGACAAAAATATCATTCAAATATTGATCGACTTTTATGTCCTTAAATATTTAATTATTTAATTATTCATTCAAGCAATAATTCTATATTGGATAAAATTGTAATATCCAATAGTGGACTTTGAAATTAACTAATCTTCTGTTAATTTAAATTGTTAATAAATTCTAGATTAGTCCTATTCGAAATTGAGTATGGCAAGACTTCTATCGAAAACACATTACACGTACATTAACTATATATATTCATGGTGGACAAGAGACAGACTATTTTTTATCTACAAATTCATGAGAGACACTCGACAAACTTTTCTCTTCAGGAAGCAATTCGTAAATTGTTACTGCAACCTTCTATTCGGGAAGCGATTCGTAAATTGTTACTGCAACCTTCTCTTTATGCCTTACAATTGATTGTTGTGCGTGATATAATACCTCTAATTAAATCTACTTTAGATGTGTGTTTACCAGAAAAATCGGATAACGTTAGATTTCTGTATGTTTTTAAGGATATGCGATACAATTTGATATATAAATCGTGTAGAGAAATAGAAATATGTGTATTTTTGACTATGAGAATGAAAATAGAGAGCAAAAAGAATGAATAAAATAAAGTAAAACAAGCACAAGAGGATATCTTTCAATATGAGAAGTGATCTTTTGTTACAGTGTATGTTGCTTGCTTACCATCCATGTCCCTCTTATAGTAGAGGGATTCTACTTTTTATACAATAAAAATACGTAGTGGAGAGCCCATGATGTATTGTCTTTTCCTCGATTTTCGCCAAGATTCTCTCCCATAGTGCGGTTGCAACGGCCCTAGTCTACGAGCTCGATACTAGCTCGAGCTCGGCATTGGATCGAGCCCTCAACCTTGGTCCGAGCTCGATTCTGACTTGGGGTCTCGGTATTCGGGGTGAGTGTTGGTCGGTCCATGCATCTTCGATAATCTCTGATTTATCTCGTAGTTCGATTTGGATATGAGCTCGATAATGATATCGAGCTTGTCATTGATCGGTCTTAGAGCTTGAAGCTCGCCACCCTTACTTCGGACCTTGACCAAGCTTGTCATGTAGATATCCTTTGATCGAAACATTATCGTCTCGACCAGTCCGTACGACTGACTCAAATCGATTTTGACCGTACACAATGTGCTTTTTTTAATCACCTGAGTTATTAGTATCCGCAATCTGATATTTTATTGGGTTGTTGAAGAGTAGTAGTTGAATCTTGAACATGAAATGTTTTATTTTTTGGTAAATAAAATATTTTTATTAACCAACTAGAAGTATTACATAAAAAAAACCTGCATACTATAAATATTTATTGAAATTGGTTTAGTTAAGCTTAAAAAAAATTGACTATGGTTCAAGTGAGATATTTGGCTTCTTAATTTTAGCGAAAAGACATGCTTCTTTCCTTTTATATTTGGTTTTACTGCATGTACTGGAAAAACCTAAGAACATTCCAATAATTAACAATCCTTTGGACGGGATCAAGCCGTAGAAGTTCGGATAGTGCTTTGTACATACTACAGACCAGTAACGGGGTCAGAATTTTGACTAAAGAGTGTCAACAAACACACAGTATATATATAATACCGCTACAAATTTTATGTTTTACATGCTATATTCCTATGTTCTTTCTATTAAAGTTACATGTAACCATTTCATTAGATAAATTGATTAAATTTGTTTTGGGGTGATCATGTCTAGGCCAAGGGAGTAATTCTAGATTTATTATGCTACTATTTGTATATTTGTTTTAACTGCCACCTATATTTATTACTATAAAATTGCAAATTTCAAATGCGAAGTAATATATATTGAACAATGAAAATATTCTCAAAATGGTAACTAACTTTTATCCTTTCAGAAACTAAGTTATTATGTAAAATAAATAATATTAAATAGTATGGTTCATCAATTCTCTTCTTGGTATTCATGTTGAAGTCGGTTATATGGTTCTCCTTTCTTCATATAATAAAAAGACATAACATAAAGCAAGTTTATATGGTTCAACCTGCTCAATCTTATAAAATAACTTAAGCTAACTATTAGACGGGCCTAAGGTTATATGTGCGAGACACGTACATAGAGACTAGTTATTATAAAAATATGAATACAATGTCGGTTTACAAAAATAGTCTTATAATATTAAGCAAAATAACTCATAATAAAATGACATAACCGAAATTCTAGATATTAGCTTTATAATCCTATTAAGTTTAGAACATAATACTACACGTTTGGAATCCTACATGATTATCTTTAGGAATCTTATTAGTATAATTACTTTCCGGCTGTCTAATTCGTATAAAATTGAACGAGTAAATATCTTTAGTCATGTAATCCTATTATTTTTAAGAGATACTTCTTAAAAAATCATATTACTAATTTAATTTGAAACGTATTATAATGTCCTATTACTAATTTAATTTGAGAATGTATTATATTGTCCAAATCCATTTAGAAAAAATAAAAGCCTATATTATTATAAAAGCGTAAATACAATATTAATATACCAAAATTGCCCTAAAATATTAAACAGAAGAACTCATAGGGAAAGGGCATAACTGCAATAACTTATATTTTGGACTACAATACCTTTTATGCTAATGTTTAATATTTAAGATTTTAAAATTACTAAAATTTGTCTATTAAATTCTTGTTAAACATATGTAAAGAGGTCTAATAAATCAATTTCATCATAATCATCTGTATTGGCAGTACATTACCACTCAATAATGTCCAATACCAAAAAAAGATTGTAATATTAAATGCACTGCATAAAGAGTTAAAATTGGGAAAAAAAATACCCCCACAATAATATATTTTTATATTTTATTTGAATTATTTTCCTACTCAAATAATATTTTTTTATCAATTTTTCGTGTAATA
The DNA here is from genome assembly GCF_000715075.1 of Nicotiana tabacum. Classification (NCBI taxonomy): domain Eukaryota; kingdom Viridiplantae; phylum Streptophyta; class Magnoliopsida; order Solanales; family Solanaceae; genus Nicotiana; species Nicotiana tabacum. The sequence continues at coordinate 10,308,678 of NC_134097.1, read as the reverse complement.
TTAAAAAATACTCAATTATTAAACAACAACAAAGAAAATATTTAAGAATATAAATGTGTGAGAAAGAGAAAAAAATGGTAGGTAAGAGTGAATACTACTAATAATTATACAGACATAAAGATCTAAAAGTTCAATCTTGTACCCTTTGAAAATAAAATTTATGGTGGATTAAATTATAATTAAGATTAAATATTTAAAACAAGAGACGAACTAATATTAAGATCTGAATCAACATAGAATAAATTATTTTTTATGTTAAAAGTAAATAATTAAATTTTTTAATTAATTATTTAGCAAGATAATCCAATTCAATTATTTTTTAAATTTATCATATGAGTAAAATTCTTATTCAAGTTAAAAGAAAATCTTAGGTACATAAATTTATTTCATATAAAATAGCATTAGGACACAAAGTTAAAAGATTAATATATTTTTAAGAATCAAAATGTTATCCAAGTATCTTAGGAAACACAATCAAAGCTAAATCATAAACAAGAATAAGCTTTCATGACTATATTATAAAGAATCGACTTTGCTATAACAAAATTAATCTTTGTAGATGCCTATGGTGAAATCGAACTAATATTTCTATGTCACACATTACTTGCAAATATTATATCAAGACACATGGGAGTGTTAGCAATAATCAGAAGTGGTATACCAACAACGGTTTTATTGTGAGGCCACACACTTTATATTTGATATACTTATTCAAACAACTTAAATAATCATCACAAATATATCAAAGCAGAGCAATGATGCTAAATTTATAAGGAAGCAAAATTAATAATATGGGATGAAGCACTTATGGCTAAGTGTCAAACGGAGTTCTAGAGGTATATTTGATATTAATGAACCGTTTGGTAAAAAATTAATGGTCTAGGAGGTAATTTGTGTCAAGTACTACTAGTAGTTCCAAAATCGACAAAAGTAGAGAATGTAAAAGCTAGCTTGCCAAAGTTATACTTCTAGCCTCAAATGAAAAAGATTCATTTGGCAAGAAATATAAATTAAGAACATATCCAATATTCAGTGTCTTCTTGCTTCGTGTCGAAAACGAATAAGAGCATCCAATAAAAGATGATTTGGTTCTTCCTGAACACTTGGTTATCAATCCTAATGGTAATAGTAGTGCATTTAATAAGAGAAATATTTCTATCATTAGATTAAAATATAATTTGTGCAAATCACATGATAGAATTAAGAAGATATTTCTTCGTACGTTAGTGTCACCGTATATATAATAGACTAAGTTGATCTTCCATTGTATATAAGTTGATTTTGAAGAAAAATATGTCTGCCATGCTACTAAAAAATTTAAATACTACGAATAACTTATGTAATAGCATACATATGGTATATAGAAGTTTTTACTATTACGTTACACGTGCAAAAATTATGATACTAGTCAATGTTCTTCTAAGTATATTCTTATCCCTGAATTCAACTTTCGTCTTACGAATTAAGGAATATCTTTTTAAATTTGTGTGAAAATATTTTTAGTATGTTTATGTTTTGCAGATATAATAAATAAAGCACAAGGACAAACATCCTAAATATTTGACTATATTTATTGCAATATATTTTCTTGCACGAACAATAGTATGTTGCACTTTCAAGAGGGATATCAAAATCGACAACAAGAGTTCTGGTTAAGCCAGATCAACCAAAGGATTAGGAAGAAACATACAAAAAAAATATTGTCCACAAAGAAATGTTCTTTAAGATACCATCACATTAAATACTTTTAAATAATAATACAGAATTATCTAACTAATGTCACAACTCCATTTTTTTCGTTGGGATATGGGGAGTTTTTTTTTCAATTTAAGTGATATTAATCGAAATGGGATTATTTATTCAATTCAGAGTCGCCACTTGGAATAATTTATGGTGTCCCAAGTCACCGGTTTGTTTTAAAATCTCAGATCGAGGAAATTGACTCTATTTTTATGGTCTGCGAACACAGAAGACCGGGTAAGAAATTCTGTTAACACGGGAGAAGGTGTGAGGCACTCCCGAGTTCTGTAGTTTTAGCACGGTCGCTTAACAATTACACTTAGCTCGATTATCTGATTATTACATATTTTGAACCTATGTGCATTTTATTCCTTTTGCCACTTTTAATGTTTATGGAATTAATTTGAACAAGTCGCAATGTCGCGCACTCGTTTGTTTTTTGTACACATTGCGAATCGCGCCACGTGAAACGCACCCGCGATTTACAACATGTTTGTTTTTATTAGTATTTGAAGTTCTGGTTGAGTCACGTGAAACGCACACTCGAATTGGGATTTACGTATCACGACCATGCTACGGAAACCGTACCCATAATCACGATGATTTATTATTAATCGCGCCTAAAAGCAAGCTACGATGTTCATGAGTTATTCATTTGCTAAAGTTTAAGACTATTTGGGAATGTCCAAGAATTATAGAATCCTTTATGCACATGATTACTGGCGAAATGACTTATCTAACGAACTCTCTTTCATTTTTTTTATTATTGATTATTAATTAATAGAAGAGCAAAGATGTTATTAATTGAATAAAAATCAAGCAACTAAATATCAAAAACAGAAGGCTGTCCATTCGATACCCAAAGCAAATTCACGGACAAGTCATATGGCCATTAGCAATTAATTCTAAAATATCAAAATATGCAAATCAAAAGACCATGGACACAAATAAAGCATTTAACAAAGAATACACGATATCACTAGTAATGTTGAAGCAATAAGGAAAAAGAAAACAAACCTTTTATTAGCTTTCAAAGTATACAAAGAAAGGCACGTTGAAGAAGCTAACAACGAAGAGACCCGCTAATAATAGACCACGTCGGAACCTCGAAACTCGCCGGGAAAAGCTTGTCGGAAAATTCAACTCGAACCCGACCAAAACGTTGTTGTTTTGTGAGGAAAGAGGGTTGTTTTCTAGCTATTTTTCAGCTGAATTTGGAGCTTCATTGGACTGGTTTTACTAGTGGTCTGAGGATGATTTCTATGGCTAAAACAGTGAGGGTTAGGACGAGAGGTAAACAGTGTAGTGACGAAGGGAAATGCTCGTCGGCAAACTGGTGGTCAGCTCCAGCAGCGGCGATGGCAGCTAAAAGCGAGAAGTGTGCGAGAGAAAAAAAACAAAATGGAAAGAGCAGCGGGAGGAGGGGTGAGCAGCGGGGCTGGCCATAGTTGCCGGTATTTTTCGGCTACTCGTCGGCGATGGAGATCAAGAAGGGTGGTCGGCTTTTCCTTTTTCTCTTTCCTAAAATCGATCCCCTATATATCTCTCGTGCTCTCTCTATCTTCTCCTTTTTAGCCCCCAACTCTTTTTGTTTCTCTATCTATCCACACTCTATTTCTGTTTGTTTCCCCACCCCTGCTTTCCCCGTTCTTTTTCCTCTATGCGGTCAATGTCTGTTTTTTTTATAATGTGGGGTGAATATATGGGGATAAAATGAAGGAACGTGGATAGAATATTCTTCCAAAAACCTGAAATGGCCAAAACGCGAGCCTGTCCATGTGATGCCATGAGAATTTTGGATAAAAAGGAATCAAACTTTGTTATGAAACTTTGTCATTTTGTGCTAAGATGGCATAATCTCATTTGCTCACTTTTTGTTTTTTTGGCTGATTTTTTTTTCTGGATAATAACTAAAAAAAAAAAAAACATACTCCTACTAAACTAAAAATAGCAAGGTAAAATTACTACATACTCAATATCTTATTTATTAAAGCATCTAACTTAGAAATTAAATTAATATAGACGTAAAACATAATAATAATTTTTTTTAAAACCTTTTTTTTTCTTTACAAATATAGATAAAACCTATACTAAAAATGTGACTCTTTTTATTTTATTTTATTATTGTTTTCAATTTTCTTAAGTAATATATATATAAAAGAAAAAATAAGAGTTAAAATATGTAGATTAAACTTAAAATATATTTACATACTAAAAAGTGATGAAAAATTCAAATATAGTCAAAAATTAAGTGCTCACAACTGCCCCTCTTTGCTTGGAAACATGAATAGTGACGTGCTCGTTGCGGTCGGTCATTCCGTTATATTTGGGTATTTCGGGCATACAGAATTTTTTGGGGATTGGTTTTGGGGCTGCACTCGAGGGAAAAGGCATTTGAATGAATTTTTTTGAATCTAGCCCTTTTATCATTAGTGGAGCTCCCGGGATCTGATCGACCCTGGAATTATATGTTTATACTTTTTTATCGTTGGCTTCGACTCGTTTTGTGAGTTCCTCGAGCAATTTAGTAATTTCGGGAGTAGTCCCCGATTCTTGCTCATTTGACTTCACTATGGCTAGTTCCGTTCTGTGGGTGATTTCTCGAAGCAGATTGGGCTCCGACCTGCTTTGTACCTGAGTTTGGCTTTGCAATTGAGCTATCGCTATTTGATGGGCTTGTAACATCTCGAAGACCATCCGTAAGCTGATTTTGATCTCCTCCACGTTATGGGTGTCTCGAGCTACGGATCGAGTACCGCCCTGAATGCTTTTTTTCCGGTTCGGAATGTTGGGTCGCCTCAAGAGACACTTGTGAATTGACATCTAGAGGTACTTCGACTCAAGCTTCAGTGACATCGTTAATTCGCCTTCCGGCCCTGGGTGTCAAGTTGTTGGTTTCATCTTGAAGGCCGGCTTCGTGGTCGATAGGTAAAGCCATCGATCAAGGGTTTGCCATTGTTGATTTGAAGTTGTAAACTGGTGTTTATTGCAGATTTATATCAAACAATCACTGTTATCCTTAGCCCCACTGTGGGCGCCAAACTGTTTTACCTCGTAGTTCGATTTGGATATGAGCTCGATAATGATATCGAGCTTGTCATTGATCGGTCTTAGAGCTCGAAGCTCGCCACCCTTACTTCGGACCTTGACCGAGCTTGTCATGCAGATATCCTTTAATCGAAACATTATCGTCTCGACCAGTCCGTACGACTAACTCAAATCGATTTTGACCGTACATAATGTGCTTTTTTTAATCACCTGAGTTATTAGTATCCGCAATCTGATGTTTTGTTTGGTTGTTGAAGAGTAGTAGTTGAATCTTGAACATGTTTTTTTTTTTTTTGGTAAATAAAATATTTTTATTAACCAACTAGAAGTATTACATAAAAAAACTCTGCATACTATAAATATTTATTAAAATTGGTTTAGTTAAGCTTAAAAAAAATTGACTATGGTTCAAGTGAGATATTTGGCTCGAAAAGACATGCTTCTTTCCTTTTATATTTGGTTTTACTGCATGTACTGGAAAAACCTAAGAACATACCAATAATTAACAATCCGTTGGACGGGATCAAGCCGTAAAAGTGTCACTTTGTACGACAATCGATTTGATGTGATCGTGTGGTTATCTTGTGTTTTACTCTTATTTTGCTTTTTCTTATTATTAATAAATATATTTTATCCTTTACCCTAAATTTTTATAAAATAATTCTATCCCGTATCCTACTTTTTTTTTTTGTAATATTATAAGTTTATTCTTCATATTATTGGTATATGACATCATAAAACAAAAGCAAACGGTACAGTCTATCAAAATATTATAGTCATCAAAATAATACAATACTTATAATCTTGAGTTTCGATACATTATGGAATGATGTGTAACAACCATCCAAACAAACTAAACGAATTTAATTTCTAGATTTGCTTGAGTAATTGCATTTAAAGTAGTAGAATGCAAATTGATAGGGGATAACCAAATTTTTAACTGGTTAAGTTAAACTGTTAAAGTGATGCAAGAAAAGAAAAAAAAAAGGTTAACGTAATGCAATTAATACTCCATTTTAGTTCCAGATATTTTGTCATCAAAGTCTGAACCTTTAATTCACACAAAAATCGTAAATAGTTTAAGCACTTTTTAGTTATTTTTGTTTTAAATTTTCGTTTGGTTAAAGAAATCTAAATCGACAAATTAGTCTAATCACTTTGGAACCTTTTCTTTTGCATCAGCTGAACTTTCGGAGATGGATAAAGCACCTTTTTTTTAATAACAAATCAACAAAGTGTTTTTAGTACTTTTATGGTTGTCTATATGTGGTTAGTTAATCAATTTGGTCAACACTCAAGAAAACAAAATCACCTGAATTTTCAAAAAGTTCAAATCATTCAAATACAATGACGATGACAAAGGCCAAAATGGTCTCAAGAAGTTTCCAACATACAAACAGAAGGAACATATTTTCTTTTCTTTTTTGGGCTTTATGTAAAGTCTATTGAATTTGGATAAGCTTTGTTGGCACATATTTCAATATATTATCTTTTCTAATAGTTTTTCAATTATGATTTTATTTAATGAGGGGATAGTCGTTCGGTAAACTTTAGACAGAATGATCAACAAGGGTCATGATAGAGTGATAATTACGTGTTCATCCTTAATTAGATATCTCAGATTCGAACCATATATATGAAGTCGCGTATGTTAGTGAGCGTTTTACTCCTAATGTAAAAAATTTCGACGAATATCCGAATTTAATCGGGTCCCAATACGAATACCAAATATCGAGTGAAAAAAAAAAATTAGACCGATTGATTATGCAAAATATTGTTATGTTGTCATTTAATGGAAATTGAGGACCTTTGCTTTTATTGGCAATATTTAATTAGGCTAGTGAAGTTGCTTTTATCGTTGATTGTTGAAGTACGTGATCATTTCATTTAAAAGATGAAAATATTCTTTATTAGTTAATTATGTTTTTAACCGTTATAATTAAGGTTGGTTTGAGAACTTTGACATTGGAATTGGATTTTTACCTAATTCAATTTCGAAAATTTGAATGCTAGTCCTGATTTTACTCCACTAATTTACTTCATTTTTCTAGTCGATCCATCTATTTTATTTTGTTATTGAACCGATTAACTGTAACTATAAATTATACTTCTCGAACTCATATAAAGAGTAGTCTTTCAATATAAGGCCTCCGCTCATCGTTTGTTAGCAATTCTCAAACAATTATTAAAATTAATGAACTACCCCTCATACAAAAATCTTTTATTGTTATTATTTAAATTAAATTTGATACAACCTCATAATAAAAGCTAAAGTATTAATCTTCACTTAGCTCTAACCTATACTAGCATGTCTAAAATATAGAAAGTTCACTTCCAGAATCCACGGGCGAGGGTCTTTCGAAAATAATCTTTCTACTCTCCGGGTAGGAGAGTAGGAGTAAGGTATGCGTACACTCTACCCTCCTCAGACCCCGCTTGTGAAAACTCACTGAATTATTGTTATTCTTGTACTTCCAGAATCCACGGGTAACCTGATTAATTTTAGTCAAGGAATTAAAACAAATAAAGCGAATACTTAAATAAATTGAGTAGTTAGGTTATTTAAGTTATTAACTTAGTTTATTAGGTCTTTATTAATACCAGGTGTTTATAGAACTCTAAAGAGTAAATGAAGTATTCTAAATATTATTCCCTCCTCCCTTTGGTAGCATCCACTAGTTCAGAATTTTACTTGTTTATTTTCGAAAATCAAGAAAATTCTTTTTTTTCATGTTTTAATTTTATCACTAATTACTCATTCCCCAAGATCTTTTGAAATGCTATTATTATTATGCGTAAAATTGTAAATACAAACTTCATTTTTTTAAAAGGAGTGCAAAGTCAAAAGTGGACAACTAAAAGTGAACGGAGAGAGTACAAACTCCAAGAGTTTGAGACAAGTTATCCATCACAATCCGAAAAAATTAATCCAAAATTGTTAGATTTTTTGGTGTCAAAATAGAGGACTTCTTCTCCATTTAATCGTCTTAAGTAGTGGTGGCAAAATGGTTAAAAGAAAATAGTTAACCACTCATATTATCCACTAAAAAATGGGTTGGATAATGAATCTTTTAAAAAGGGGTCAAATATATGGGTTTGATCAGTGGACCCCAAGAAACTATGAGGATATGTCTCGGACTCTCGGTCATACAAAGATAAAAAAAGAAGAAAAGGAGATTAAGGAATGAATTTTGGCTAACACTTTACACACTATAAAAGACATTTTATTTGAAAAAGATAACATTTTACTTCATTACTTTTGAATTGGAAAAAATGGCAAAAAAAGAACCATTAATCTCCATATGAAAATTCTGGATTCAGGCAAACAGTACCAGTGAGAAGCTCCATATTTAAAATGTACTGTCCTGTTTAATTTGGATTCGCACATAGTAGAAGCGTATTTATGATTCAACTTTGATCGGTTCAATCCTTAAGTTTTATGACCTAGCCTATTACAATTTTCCTATTATGAATTAAGAATCTAATATTTATTAATATCAATAATCTTTTTGATAAATACATGATCAATGTAAAAAATACTAGGTTCGATAACTCTGCTGAACTAAGTAATAATGCTTTCCATCTGCCACTAATATTCGGCCAAAATCATAATGACTTAATTTTGTTAGAAGCTTGACTGCTTGAATAGGCGGCTATTTAAGTTAATTCTTCCTAAAAAAAACAAAAGTTTCCCGACAATAGAGTTTTCTTATGGAAAACTATGTATAATAGTTACAATTCTTTTACTGGAATCTTATTAAATAGTATGGTTCATCAATTCTCTTCTTGGTATTCATGTTGAAGTCGGTTATATGGTTCTCCTTTCTTCATATAATAAAAAGACATAACAGAAAGCAAGTTTATATGGTTCAACCTGCTCAATCTTATAAAATAACTTAAGCTAACTATTAGACGGGCCTAAGGTTATACGTGCGAGACACGTACATAGAGACTAGTTATTATAAAAACATGAATATAATGTCGGTTTACAAAAATAGTCTTATAATATTAAGCAAAATAACTCATAATAAAATGACATAACCGAAATTCTAGATATTAGCTTTATAATCCTATTAAGTTTAGGACATAATACTACACGTTTGGAATCCTACATGATTATCTTTAGGAATCCTATTAGTATAATTACTTTCCGGCTGTCTAATTCGTATAAAATTGAACGAGTAAATATCTTTAGTCATGTAATCCTATTATTTTTAAGAGATACTTCTTAAAAAATCATATTACTAATTTAATTTGAAACGTATTATAATGTCCTATTACTAATTTAATTTGAGAATGTATTATATTGTCCAAATCCATTAAGAAAAAATGAAAGCCTATATTATTATAAAAGCGTAAATACAATATTAATATACCAAAATTGCCCTAAAATATTAAATAGAAGAACTCATAGGGAAAGGACATAACTGCAATAACTTATATTTTGGACTAAAATACCTTTTATGCTAATGTTTAATATTTAAGATTTTAAAATTAATAAAATTTATCTATTAAATTCTTGTTAAACATATGTAAAGAGGTTTAATAAATCAATTTCATCATAATCATATGTATTGGCAGTACATTACCACTCCATAATGTCCAATACCAAAAAAAATATTAAATGGACTGCATAAAGAGTTGAAATTGAGAAAAAAATACCCCCACAATAATATATTTTTATATTATATTTGAATTATTTTCCTACTCAAATAATATATTTTTATCAATTTTTCGTGTAATATTAAAAAATACTCAATTATTAAACAACAACTAAGAAAATATTTAAAAATATATAACTGTGAGAAAGAGAAAAAAAATGGTAGGTAAGAGTGAATACTACTAATGATTATACAGACATAAAGATCTAAAAGTTCAATATTTTACCTTTTTTAAAATAAAATTTATGGTGGATAAAATTATAATTAAGATTAAATATTCAAAACAAGAGACGAACTAATATTAAGATCTGAATCAACATAGAATAAATTATTTTTTACGTTAGAAGTAAATAATTAAATCTTTTAATTAATTATTTAGCAAGATAATCCAATTCAATTATTTTTTAAATTCATCATATAAGTAAAATTCTTATTCAAGTTAAAAGAAAATCTTAGGTACATAAATTTATTTCATAAAAAATAGCGTTAGGACACAAAGTTAAAAGATTAATATATTATTAAGAATCAAAATGTTATCCAAGTGTCTCAGGAAACACAATCAAAGCTAAATCCTAAACAAGAATAAGCTTTCATGACTATATTATACAGAGTCGACTTTGCTATAACGAGATTAATCTTTGTAGATACCTATGGTGAAATCGATATAATATTTCTATGTCACGCATTACTTGCAAATATTATATCAAGACACATGACAGTGTTAGCAATAACAAAAAAGTGGTATACCAACAACAATTTTATTGTGAGGCCACACACTTTATATTTGATATACCTATTCAAACAACTTAAATAATTATCGCAAATATATCAAAGCAGAGCAATGGTGCTAAATTTATAAGGAAAGCAAAATTAATAATATGGGATGAAGCACTTATGGCTAAGTGTCAAACGAAGTTCTAGAGGTATATTGGATATTAATGAACCGTTTGGTAAAATATTAATGATTTGGGAGGTAATTTGTGTCAAGTATTACTAGTAGTTCCAAAATTGACAAAAGTAGAGAATGTAAAAGCTAGCTTGCCAAAGTTATACTTCTGGCCTCAAATGAAAAAGATTCAATTGACAAGAAATATAAATTAAGAACATATCCAATATTCAGTGTCTTCTTGCTTCGTGTCGAAAACGAATAAGAGCATCCAATAAAAGATGATTTGGTTCTTCCTGAACACTTGGTTATCAATCCTAATAGTAATAGTAGTGCATTTAATAAGAGAAATGTTTCTATCATTAGATTAAAACGCAATTTCTTCGGGGTGTTGAGGAGGCAGTGGCGCGTGTTAGGCCGAATTCAGTCACTTTGATCCAAATCTTGTCTTAAGAAATTCATTTAATATGTATAAATTGTTAATTTAGAATCCAGTAACTTAAAAGTGTTAGAAATTTGAACCTATAAATTTCAAATTTTGGCTCCGTCTTTGGAAGGAAAGGGGTTCAGGGCGTGTTGCAGATTTACTTGTATGACTGAAGTTTGGTGTTTTGATAAATCTACTTTATATTTTATAAGATTGAGCAGGTTGAACAGAAATTATATTTTTTGTATATATATACATTTTGTATGTTATATACAAAAATTATTCAAATTTTATACACTTTTTCGACTATCAAATATCCTAAATAATTAGTTGGGTTGGCGAAGTGAACTTGCCGAAATATATTTCACGATTTAGAGAATGAAATATTATTTAAGGCTATCAAATAACTTAAAACACAGATAATATGAACAGAAGATAACACAAAATTCGAGAAGATAAACTTTAGATCAATTAACAAGATTCATGTGGAATGACTGAAAGCAGAATCCTTTTTATCTTGAATGTTCACATTTACAATTTAATTTATTCTACGTCCATTGTCAAAATTATATATAAAAAAACAAATAACTTGTAACTATAGCAATTATACACATTCAAATGGTCAATCTTCTACAAAATAAGAGTATCAAAGTTTGTAGGAAAATGCTAAACCTTTATAAAATATCAAATCAAATTATAGTATTATAATGCATACAGTATTTCTTTTGCAGTAGTGCAACGCATGGGCGACGCTTGAGAGTCCAAATAGCAAGCTACCTTAACGGACTCTCTCCTTTAAAAAATTAAGTTAATATCATGTGAGTCAATATCATGGTGGAAAACAAGTGCAAAAGGAACCCAATTCGACAATAATCTGGTCGAACGACTTGCATTAAAATAAGATCTTTTTTGGTTTAACCATTTGGCAGTCAGAACTCATTGGCTCGTTTAATCCAGAACTTAGCCTGCCTTTTATCTTTCCTTCTATTCTAGGCGAGGAGGGAAATTTAGAATAAATAGCCCCATAAAAAATTATAAACTAGTCAAAGGACAGCCTGCCTTATTCTTCTCCCGTTCGGGACCCCTATTTTCTCGGAGATAGCTTGGTCTGAGCTAGAACATCAGATTCGTGCGCAAGAGCGTATTTCATAGTTGATTCAACAATACCAAATCAACGACAACATTTTAAAAATAAACAAAAATGAAAACTTAACAAGTCAACAGAATTGTAGAATGGAGAAGAAAACCTCATTTATATTCATATCATAAAAAGATTTAACGCTCAGATCAAATTATAAAAAGGTCGAAAGAGAAAAACAATTTCCTCTAACAGACAGCTTGTGAATACACAATGCAAGTTAAATCAAGGCACATAAAAAATTGTACTAGATTTGGCAGGGTGCGCCAGGTCCTTGCAATAGTGCAACGTATGGGCGACGCTTGAGAGCCAAGATAGCAAGCTACCCTAGTGGACTCTCCCACTTAAAAAATAGAATTAATATCATGTGAATCGATGACTCACATATCAGATATTAAACTGATACGAACAGATACTACACTTGATCTTAGCCAAAAGGCCGAGAAAGGTATGCTTTGAAGCGTTCACGGCCTGCATATTTTGTACCAGTTCTCTCCTTTGAATCGTTCACGGCCGAGAAAGGTACAATGTTCAATTAGAGCCTAGAAGAAGCCAAAGAAGTAGAAAAGAAAAGACTCTTGATCCAAATTTTATATCTTCGGAATCTATAATTTTTCTAGTGGAGGGAGATAGAACTAAAGTCGGTAATCAAATACCTATTTTGTTTAGTATAGAAGAAGATCCTAGAACAAGCAAAGAAGCCATATCTTCAAGAGATGTTGATTTTTGGAAAGAGGTGATCAATGATGAAATGGATTCAATAGTGTCCAACAACACTTGGATTTTAGTTGATTTGCCTGCTAGATCTAAACCTATAGGTTGTAAATGGATATTCAAGAGAAAATATAATACAGACGGTTCTATAAAAACCTTCAAAGCAAGACTACCAATTGCAACAATAATATCTATTAGAGTACTTTTGTCATTGGCATCTATATATGATCTATATGTACATCAAATGGATGTTAGAACTGCTTTCTTAAATGAAAATTTAAGTGAAGAAATTTATATGAAATAACCTGAAGGATTTGTTCTTCCTGGTAATGAATATAAAGTTTGTAAGCTTATAAAGTTTCTTTATGGCTTGAAACAAGCACCAAAACAGTGGCATGAAAAGTTTGATAGTATAATATTTTCAAATGGTTTCGTACATAATCAGGCTGACAAATGTATTTACTCGAAGTTTACAGTAGATTATGGAGTTGTTATTTGTATTTATGTCGACGATGTTGGAAAACGTGTCAGGCTAATAGAAGGAGAAAATATTTAAAAGAGAAAAGCAATAAATTGTACATGACAAGACAAAATTTACGTGGTTCATCAATTTTGCCTACTCCACGACCACACAAAGAATAGCTCTTTATTAATTGAAGAGAGAAAGAAGAAGTTGAGGGATGATTTACAAATGAAAATGCATACCCCTTTTATAGGCATTTGAATGCCGTGCCGAGGTAAGCGCTTATATCATAGGAATGCTTATGTAAGCACTTACATCATAGGAATGTCAATGTAAGTGCTTACATCATAAATTTATCCTCAAACCTATGTTACATCAAGAAAGAAATTAAAAAAAAGATTTGCTATTCTATGGTGGCGCCTTCATGCTATCAGTCTTGAAGGCTAACTGAGGCAGTGCACAGCCTCAGTTTGTCAACACCGACAACTTTGGTCAACATATTTGACGGGTTCTTTGATCCTGGTATCTTCTGCATGGAAAGAGTTTCTTCACTTATCAACTCTCGGATATGATGATACCTTAACTGGATATGCTTCGATCTTGCATGAAACACTGGATTCTTGGCAAGATGAATTGCACTCTGGCTATCGCTGAAAAGCTCACAATTGTCCTGCTCTTTACCTAGCTCTGTAAGAAAATTCTTAAGCCAAATCATCTCCTTTCCAGCTTCTGAGATTTCCATGTACTCTACTTCAGTGGTAGATAGAGCAACACTTTTCTGAAGTCTGGACATCCAGCTAACAGCAGTACCACCCAAGATGAACACGTAGCCTGTGGTACTTTTTCGACTATCCAGATCGCCGCCTAAATTTGCATCAGCAAAACCTTGTAAGATAATATTACTCTTTTTAAAACAAAGTGCCATACCTGAGGTGCCTTTGAGATATCGCAATATCCATTTTACACCTTCCCAATGCTCATTTTCTGGATTTGACATGTATCTACTGATAAATCCAACTGCAGGGGCTATGTCAGGTCTAGTGCAAACCATAGCATACATCAAACTTCCTACTGCTAAAGCATATGGAACTTTGGACATGTACTTCCTTTTTTCATTTGTCTTAGGTGATTGGCCCTTTGACAGATTAAGATGGCTTCCGAGTGGAGTGCTTTTGGTCTTTGCATCATGAAGACTGAACCTGCTTAGCACCTTTTGTATGTACTTTTCTTGAGACAATTTTAAGGTTCCTTCAGACATGTTTTTACTAATCCTCATCCTAAGCATTTGCTTAGCTGGTCCTAAGTCTTTCATTTTAAACTCCTCCGCCAATTGTTGCTTAACCCTGTTGATCTCATTTATGCTAAATCCTGCAATTAGCATATCATCAACGTACAACAGTAAATGATATAGGATTTATCAAGATTTTTGATATAATAACAATGGTCCATCTCACATCGTGTGAAACCATTATTATGCATGAATCCATCAAATTTCTTGTACTATTATCGGGGTGCTTGTTTCAAACCATACAAACTCTTCTGCAACTTACACACAAGGTTTGTTTACCAGAAACTTGAAAACCTTTAGGTTGCTTCATGTAGATGTCTTCTTCAAGGTCACCATGCAAGAAAGCAATTTTAACATCTAGCTACTCCAAATGCAAATTTTCTGCAGCTACGATACTTAGCACCAACCTGATAGTAGTTAATTTGACTACAGGAGAGAAGATCTTGGTGTAGTCAATCCCTTCCTTCTGCTGAAAGCCTTTTACTATTAATCGTGCTTTGTATCTCGTCTTACCATCCTGATCTTCCTTGACCCTGTACACCCACTTGCTTTGCAATGCCTTCTTTCCTTTTGGTAACTCTGTAAGTATCCATGTTTTATTCTTTTGAAGAGAATTCATCTCTTCTTTCATGGCTAGCTTCCACTTATCAGAGCTTATCACCTGCATTGCTTCAACAAAATGCTTTGGTTCTCCAGCATCAGTCAGAAGTAAATAGTGGAGAGAGAGAGTTAACCTATCTGGAGCATTCGTGACTCTTTTAGATCTCCTCAAAGTAGGTTCAGGATTAACTGATCCCGAATTTGATTCAAGTCCTGACTCCAAAAATGGTTCTCCATCTATTTCTATCTCTGATTCTGGTTCTGATTCTGATTCTGATCCAGATTCGGCTTCTGGTTCGGTATCTTCAATTTCAGATCCAGTTGTAGTCTCTCTAGCCCCTTTATTTTCTGATATTTCTTCTAACTAAACTGTTTTAGATGTCCGTCTTCTGGTGCTGGTTGGTTCTACTTCGAGCTTGTCTTTGTACATCACATTTTCATTAAATGTGACATTCATGTGTCTTAGGATCTTTCTATTCTGATCATCCCAAAATTGATAACCAAAATTATCATCACCATAGCCAATAAAGAAACATTTCTTGGCCTTAGGATCAAGCTTATCTTTATCATTAGAGTTTACATGCACATAAGCAACACACCCAAAAAATTTCAGATATGAGAGAGTTACCTCCTTTCATGTCCATACCTCTACAGAAATTTCAAAATCCAGTGGTATAGAGGGTCCCATGTTTATGAGGTAAGCTTCCGTGTTAATAGCCTCAACCCAAAAATACTTCGGCAATCCAAAATGTATTTTCATACTTCTGGCTCGTTCATTCAGGGTTATGTTTTTCAACTTCAGCTTTCCATCTTTTAAAGGTAACAAACACATGAGATTTATTTTTCAGAAAATAAACCCATACCTTTCTTGTGGAATCATCAACGAAGGTTACAAGAGCTGGTCCCCACACATCTGTATGCACTAGTTCCAGCTTCTCTTTCTTTGGCGTCCTTCCCACCTTTGAGAAACTAACTCTCTTCTGTTTCCCGTAAATGCAATCTTCGCACAAACCTAATTCAACTTGCTTTAGGTTTGGCAACTTTTCTTTGGATGCCAACAACTTCATTCCCTTCTCACTCATATGCCCGAGCCTTCGGTGCCACAATGTTGTATCACGACCATGATCAATTGTTGCTATAATATCTCTCTGTATCGCAGTTGCACACAATGTTCCCTTCTTAAAGCCTCGTGCCACAGTCAAATTTTCTTTAGTTATCTTCCACGATCCGTTACCGAATATTGTTGTATATCCTTCACTGTCAATCTGACCCATAGATATCAGATTTTTCTTGAGGTTAGGAACATGTCAGACATTTTGCAATTTTCATAGCGTGCCTTGTGAAGCCTTTATATGAACTTCACATTTCGCGACAATGTCTAGAGGTTCGCCGTCTGCTAGATAAACTATCCCAAATTTTCCAGCAATATAATTATGCGATAATTCTTTGCATGATGTAGAGTGAAATGATGCACTTAAGTCGAGAATCCAAGATTCGACTGGACTGTCTATAAAACAAATTAGTACATCACCAACTTGTTCAGCAATTGCATTTGCTGAATTATCATCACTGACTATTGTAGTGACCCTTTTTATCGCAATTCCAACACATAATGTCTTTGCGATTTTTGAATTTTCCTATTCTCCTTGACTTTGATCTGCCACGACCATGACTTTGTCCTCTTTGGCTATTTCTCCCCCTGCTTTCGGTATTCAAAGCAAATCCTGGGGAATCACTTGATTCTCTCTGGCAAATATCTTCACTTAGAAGCAAGTCTCTAATATCATCCAATTTGAGTTTGGTACTTCCCGATGAACTGCTAACTGCAATTACTATTGCAGACCAACTTTCCGATAAAGATTATAGTAGAATCAATGCCCTGATTTCATTATCGAATATTATATTGACATAACTCAACTGAGTTAATATTACATTAAACTCATTGATATGTTCCGTGACAGATCCACCTTTTTTCATCTTTAAGTTGAACAATCGACGCATCAAATAGACATTATTTGAAGTAGATGGCTTCTCGTACATATTTGATAATGCCTTCATCAAGCATGCAGTGGTCTTCTCGTTAATGATGTTAAACGTCTCATTTCGTGTTAGCGTCAAACGAATCGCACGAAGAGCTTGGCGATCTAATAGATCCCAATCCGCTTTGGCCATATTCTCTGGTTTTACCTCGGTTAGAGGTAAGTGTAATCTTTTCTGGTACAAATAATCCTCTATTTGTATTTTTTAGAATTCAAAATATTTACCATTGAACTTGTCAATATTAACATTCCCTTCTTCCGATGCTATTTTTCACAAAAATAATTTATGTGAATAATAACGATGATCAATAATGTCGCACTATTCTTGTGAATAGTACCTGCACTGATAACGTACTTTTTTACCAGAATTACATTGTCTGTGCTCTGATACCAGTTGTTGGGAAACGTGTCAGGCTAACGGTAAAGTTATATTTTGTGATGGTCACGGGTTCGAGCCGTAGAATCAGCTACTGATACTTGCATCAGGGTAGGTTGTCTGCATCACACCCATTAAGGTGCGGTTCTTCCACATACCCTGCCTATATCACACTCCCCATGAGATGCGACCCTTCCCGAGACCCTGCATGAAAGATGCATCGTGCATCGGGCTGACCTTTATATTGAAAGAATAAAATACATGAGCTACTTTGAGCTATGTTCAACTGGTTCTCAAATTCTCCTTTGAGAAGGTTCATCTTAGCCATAGTCTGATAGCAACAAGAAAACACCACGAAGTAGCTTGACATGATAATAGCTAGCTAAAACCATAATTCAAATAAATAGGCCAGCTAATGATAGAAGTACCAAGCCAAAATGCATTATCAATAGCTTTAGTTTGCAAGAGAAACTCATAATAAGTGGAAGCTATAAGGTGTGATGAAGTATAATTTGACCCGAAATATGAAAGAATTATTTCTAGGAGAAAAGTCCTAAACTTTTAAGCATCAGCAACATGTTCCTTAAAATAAACTTATTTAAAATTGGGATATCCTTTTCTTTACATCAGAATACTGGCATATGCAGAGATATCGCACATAGCCTCTCCACCTTCATAAGGTAGAGGTAAGGTTTGCGTATACATTACCCTCCCCAAGCCCCACTTGTGGGATTCCACTGGGTTTGTTGTTGTAGTTGTTGCAGAGATATCGCACAGAGTCACAGACCATTAAGCAAATTCAACTTTCCTCACTGGAGTTGTAAAGGTGGATTCAGATATCATTCTAATATCATATCCTATCATAGCTGCATGATAACTCAATTTTCATATGAAATTGAAGCATACAAAGTGCTCTTGAGGACAAAGAGTAGATTGTGGATAGGATTTCTGGATATACTCTATCTGACAAGTTTCAACGTTCTAACTAGAAAAGAACTGTGAGAGAGAATGCAAATAGCAAACAAGAGCAGTATGATATATTGGAAAGTTGATTCCAATTCCTAGAAGGGACTTTAACAACCAGATAAACTACTTGATAATGTAGCATGTATAGTGCTAAAAATGAGAAATATTCCTGGTATACCTTTTTCTTCACTTCAACTCGAGCTTTCAGCATCACGCCATATTAGCCAGTACATGACACTTCTACATTGGTTCTTGGAACATAAAATAACGCTGCTAAGCGCATCTTCTCACACTTTTTCTTCATGATTTGGTGGTTGGTTAATCCCATAGTACAACTTATTAGGTTAATATAACTGACTTGGTCGCCTTTCTTCAAAACTTACATGAACAAATGGTTCAAATCATATTCGTCAATCCCTAGTTACGCCAAGGCTCCCCTTCAATGCATCTCTTTGATTTCTCTAAATCATCTCTTGCATTAGAGGCAATAAATTGTCTTTAAGCAAGATGTAAATCTCCTTCTTCTCGGGGTGAGACTTGTCTCCCACAAAAAATATGTGATTTTTCCCATTGACTTCTATTTCACTAATACCGGGTACTTTCTTCACATTTCTCTCCTTCATTTTCTTTCTTACTTGCGCAAAATCACCCCATCTCCCAGAAGCAGCATAAGCATTTGCCATTAGTACATAAGCTCCTGAGTTACCTGGTTCGCGCTCTACTATTTCATCGCAGATCTGGTTCGCTACTCCAACATCTCCGTGCAACTTGCAAGCGCCGAGTAAAGCCCCTAGAACAGCACCATCACATTCCTCCGGAGGCATCTCGTGCACCACCTTCATAGCCTCATCAACTAACTTACCACGACCTAAAATGTCGACAAGGCAACAATAATGCTCAGCCCTCGGTTTTAAACCATAGGCGTGTCTCATAGACTCGAAAAACTTTCGACCTTTCTTAACAAGACCGGCATGACTACAAGCTGACAAAAGTCCCACAAAAGTGATCTCATCTGGCTTGTTACCGGACCTTAGCATTTGCGCGAAGGCTTGTAATGCTTGGTTTCCAAGACCATGATTAGCATATGCCAGTATCATTGCAGTCCATGAAACAACATCCTTTACTTTGAGATTCTCAAAAGTGATCAATGATGAGTTTATATCTCCACATCTGGAGTACATGGTGACGAGAGCATTATTAAGCGAAGTGTCTTGGTCAAATCCTAGCAGTAAAACAAGAACATGTGCTTGCAATAACTCCAAGATGCCCACACACGAGGTCACTACACTGGTAAGAGTAGTCTGATTAGGCCTTAAGCCCGACCGAAGCATGAGAATGAAACACTTCAATGCTTCACCCTCAAGGCCACTTTTTGCGTACCCGTCAATCATTACATTCCAACTTACAATATCTTTATTAGGCATCAAATCAAAAAGTTCATTGGCCGTAGACACTAGACCTTCATCAACATAGGCCGTTATCATAGCGTTCCACGCAGCTGGATCCTTATTTGGCATTTGATCAAAGTACTCTCTTGCCAATTCTATCAACCCATTTCTCGCAAGACCAGTAACGATAGTTGTCCAAGAAACTGCATTTTTCCATGGCATTGCGTTAAATAGTTCCAAAGCTTTGTTCACCCTGTTATCATGTAAACAACCTTGAATCATAACATTCCAAGAATATAAATTACGTTCAGGCATCTTATCAAAGAGCTCAAGAGCTTGATCCACCTGACTATCTTCAACATAAGCCTTGATCATCGCCGTCCAAACAATGACATTTTTCTGAGGAATCTGATCAAAAATACGTCGTGCCTCAGTAATCAAACCATTTTGAGCAAAGCCCACCATTGCTGTAGTCCAGGTAACCACATTTTTCTCAGGCATTTCTTGAAGCAACTTTCGAGCTTCATCCACTCTACGGTTCTGAAAATACCCAGAAATCAAACTGGTCCACGCATAAACGTTTCTATCAGGCATTCGCTCAAAGATTCTTCGAGCCTCATCGAGTCTGCCAACTTTAGCATATGCATGAACCATAGCAGAATCAGACACTACATTTCTCTCAGGCATGGAATAAAACAACCTCTCAGCTTTAGGAAGATCCTTATGTTTTAAATAAACAGTAATCATTGAAGCATAAGAAACAACATCTCTTCGAGGCATTTCGTCGAACACCTTCCTAGCTTCTATAACTTTGCCTTGACGGCCTAATGTCATAATCATTTTGTTAAAGCTACAAATGGACTGTCTTGTGGTAGATTCTAAGTGGGGTTTTGACTGTATATGTTTTTGAATAGGTGATTTTGGTTTTGAATATGTTCTTGAAAGGAATGGACGCCTCAAAATGCGGCCATAATCATTATTCAGCAAATAATGTGAACTCCAAACTATAAAAGAGTGGCTTAATTTAATCAAACTTCTGGTTTTATACATGATTCTTTGTTGATAATCTCAGCTGTGGGATTATTGTTGTATGGAAATACTAGTAGTAGTAGATACACAGATTAAAGATGTGATAGGAACAGAATTTAGAGACACATTTGCTTGTAACTTGTTCTGAGAGGCAAATTTGAAAATAGACATTTAAGAGTCTGTTAGTCGAACAAACATCAAATTCATGGGTTTTATTAAAGTGACTTCACGTGTTTCAATTTCATGACAAACGTAAGTGCTTAAATTGATTCGGGATTGTAAAAACAAACTTATATAGGAATAATATAAGCACTAGCTTCTGTTTATATAGGAATAATTTGGGTAAGTCTTAAAGAAAAAGCGAAATGGCTTCCTAGCCACTTAAATTTGATCGGGTTTTTTACAAGCTGATACATAAAGTTTCAATTATCTCATTCGAACAATCGAACTCATTTTTCCCGTTACTAATAAACACATTTGATCATTGACCATGTTCAGGTAGCGTCAGTTGATCCTAATCAGCAGGTCGCACGACGCATAGGAGCGTGAAAGCCTCTTTCCCAACGTCCAACGGTATAAAATGGGTTGTATTTAAGTATATTCTTATTCATTCTTTCTAAAATACCATCTTCCTCCATTTTTAAAATTTGAAGCTCCATTCCTCAATTTTGTAAAATCTGAAGCTCCAATTCTAATTTTTTTTCTTTCTCCGGACCATGAAAATGATAAAAAGTTGTATATTGTCATTGTGGAGTTGAAGCTAAGTTTTGCATCACTTGGACCAAACGAAGCTCGATCAAAACGAGATTAACATATAATATAAGGAAAAAAAACGGGTGAGTGATTTATGATCGATTTTGGAAGGGACCCAAATTTGTTGGGTTATGGTTTTCACGCGACATGTAAGACCATCCATTGGTCATTTGATGACTGGATGGACACGTATGGTCTCTTGTCAATTGTGTTTATTAGTTGCGGGAAAAATGAGTTTGAGTGTTTAAAAGAAAAAGTAAAATGTTTATGTATCGACTTTTAAATACCCAACAAGTTTAAGTGGGCAGAAACCATTTGGCGAAAACAAAATAACAACAATATAAAATATTAGGAAAGAGAATAATTTTAGATAAAATTTCATTTACCATATTGTATTAGATGTAATTGGAAGATCCTAGTCTCCAAATAACAAAGGATATAACACTTATGCAATAACGCTCTCCTGGGATTTCAGTAGCGACAAGAGTTTGCTTTGCCGACCTTAAACTAAAACTAAAACTGGAACGGACCACAAAATTTGAACTGAGGATTGGATAGGGGCCGCGCGAACGCAGGCCCCCACTACCACAAATTATGACGTAGGCTCGACCACTTGGGCCGACCTTAGGCTAGCACCCCTCCAAAGTGCAATGGAGGTCACAAGCCTAGGCCATGAGTCTTTTTGATCGCCCATTGACCCCGTCCAGGTAAGTATGTTAATTTGTCAGACCAGCTCATATTTTATTCTACAGCATTTGTTCATTCTCTGTTTGTATTGGCCGGTGTGGGATTAATCAACTAATGAAGAAAGAGAAAACACTCTCTTTACATTTACAAGATCTTTTTTCTAAGTATGTCTTCTCAACCCTTAAATGTGTTCCTTTTTTATGAAATACATAATATTACAACGTGAAGAAAAATAACATCATAATGTATTATTGTATTCTCTATAAAATTTGAGACACAATAGTGCTTTTATCTTGTAGTAACGGGACTCCAGAAAGTAATACAAAAAGAAACCATAACTTTAAAATATTTCCCTTTTGTGCTTTAGGTTGTTTTCATAAATAGACAGTTTCTCATTTGGCTAGAAAAGTGCACAATGGCACCAATAAAATTCTGAAGTTCAAACTTTCAAGTAGAGAATTCCCAGAGAAGTACTAATCAGAAATGCGGATCATAGTTTGAGCTAGCTTTTGAGATTGAGATAAGTCGAAGGATTGGACGACAAAATTTGATCTATGATATCAATTCTTTTCCTTGGCGAGCAATACGATAGTCGCCCGACTAAAACAGGGAGATAAATATTGCCTTGTCTACTATAAATACGTCCATATTCTAAAGCAAGAGTCTTTCTTCGTATTCATTTAATTGAATAGTGAATATTACTTGAGTCAGTAACATTTTTGTAGTCTACCGTATAATCTAAGCGTTAAAATATATACTAATAAAGCAATACAAATCAAGGCCAGTGCTGAAATTTAGATTTGATTTGGTGGGGTGCGCCAGGCCCTTGCAATAGTGCAACGCATGGGCGACACTTGAGAGCCCAGGTAGCAAGCTACCTTAATAGACTCTCCCCTTAAAAAATTAAGTTAATATCGTGTGAGTCGATGACTCACATATCAGATATTAAACTGATAAGAACAGATACTACACTTGATCTTAGCCAAAAGGCCGAGAAAGGTATGCTTTATCTTGTACACGGCCTTCCGCTTTTATATCAGTCCTCTCCTTTCTGGCTTTTGTTAGCTCTCGATGTGGGATTTCCTTCAGATTGAAGAATTTTATGTTTCATATATGCGCCTTCTCCTTGCCTGCAAGGGAAAGGAAAAAAGTTATGATCTGAAATTCTGTTCTACCATGGTAAATATTTACTCCCCATATTTATGCCAAGCTAAGTAATTTAATCATAGCGGTTAAAAAATAAAGTGAGAATACATATACGGTCAGACATCTCTATTACCGTATTGTTATATAACTACTATTAACTATAAAAGTCAATTTCTTTTTATGGAATCAATTATGTTCTGTTATAATAGTAGCATATGTTATCTCTAACAGTACTTCGCTATAATAAATAAAAATATTCGAAACAAATGAGTGTGTTACAAAGAGGTTTTAATGTATGTGATAAATGGTGTATGAACGACCGGGGGTGCCGGTAAGTTACGTTCTACCAGTTGGCCGAAATTGAACCTCGTCAATTTTCTAAACCTTAATAAATACTAGCAAACATAAACTAATGGAGATATTTCTGAGATAATTACCCAAAAGCCTAACAATTTTTTTTCTTTAGCTTTGTTTACATTAGATAAAATATTTCATCCTTTGGGGGTGTTTTCCCATCCGGTGTCCGGTACCCACATTGGAATACCGACTATATCCGGATTTGCGCCACGTACGGCCCCATTCGGGGGGAAGCACTCCGTATTAAGAATTTTTCCATACTCATGGCTCGAACCCGAGATCTCTGGTTAAGGAAAGAGCAGTCTCATCCACTGTTTAATGCACCACATCCTTCGGTAAAAACCTAATATTTGCAATAACATACACATGGTTTAACAATACAAGTATCACCAAAATAATGTTTACATGTATTGAAGTAATAACATAAATCAGCCACTTTGAACCCATAGAGAGTGATACAACTAACAAGAACTATTGTGGGTCTAAAATTGACATGCTATAATAAGGGTTAGATCAATTCACAACTAATTTTCTGTTTCACCTTACAAATTCCAACCCATAAAAAAGGCCAGCTAGTGATAAAATAATCAAAGCCGAAAAACGTCATAAATAGCTTTTGCTTGCAAGAAGATTGCATAGTAAATGGAAGCTGCAACAACAAAGGTATAATTTTCATTAAGGGATATCAAAATTTAACAAAATAACTACATAAGTAAGTCAAGAGGGGTCAATACATAGTAGTATATATACAAAAAAAAATATTTTTACTTATATAAATAATATAATTTTTCATATCAACGTGCCACGTAAAAGACCCAATTTTCCAGCCAACTAAGAAAGGGCCGCTCTCGAGCTGAAATAGGGCTTGAGGCCCAAATGTTTGGACTTACGATTGGGCAGGGGCCGCGCGAACACACGCCCCCACTACCACAAATTATGATGTAAGTTCGACCACTTGGGCCGACTTTAGGCTAGCACCCTTTCTAGAGTGTAATGAAAGTCACCAGCCTAGGCCATGGACCTTATTGATCGCCCATTGACCCGTCCAGGTAAGTATGTTATCAAGTCAGCCCAACCCAAGTTTTATTCTACAGCATTTGCTCACTCTCAGTTTATATTTGCCGACGTGGGATTAACTACTGAAAGAAGTTACATAACATCTTCAGAAAGAGGTAAATAAAATATACATTATATTTTCCACACCAAAAAAAAGATTAATGCGAGAAAACAATGAGATATACAATTTCATCCTAAGATGTATTTATTTTTAAAAATATTATCGACAAGATTTCTTCTAAATATGTCTTCTCAACCCTTTAATGTGTTCCTTTTTATGAAATATAATATTACAACATGATGAAAAAAAGACGTCGGTAATGTATTATTGTATTCTCTATAAAATTGAAACACAATCATCAGTGCTTATATCTTCCAGAAATGAAATTGTTTTTTAGTAACTTGACTCCAAGAGTTAATACAAAATGAAACCATAATTTTAAAACATTGCTCTTTTGTGCTTTAGGTTGTTTGTATGTCCTAAATTACCAAAAACCTCCGTTCTTCATCTAACTTTTTATGTTCAAACAGTATCAACGTGTAAAATCGCCCGGTTTAAAGGTGCAAAAATTACGACTTACCACGTATGATTTTAAGCTTCTAACTTTACTAAAACAAATGAGCCAAAAGTACATATTCAACTCTTATCATATAGGAAGCCCCTAAATCAAAAGTTAAATTACGAAAATGTACATCTAAAATTAATTGACTATTTTGACCTTCATAAAAAAGGAAAAAATATAATTAAATAAAGAATTTCAGCCATACTATTTAGTATTAATGCCCGAGAGTCCCTTCAAATTTTGTAACATTCACCTTTATGCCCGATAGTCTCATCCACTTCCTACATCGAAAACTTATCAAACCACGTTTGAACATTAATCACATGTCAAGTTTAAATAGTGAGAATTTTATGCTCATTAAGTGGAGAAAGCATGAGCTATTTACACCTCTTACTGGATCATTTTTGTCAATTCTTATATTTGTGTTGTATCCAGTTGATAAATTTGAAAGTCAATGCAGCCACCTCTTGAATATAAACACTGCAGACATTCTTCTAATGGTTAGTCTTCTTTTTGAATGTTCTCATATACTTATTTTTTCTCCTTATTGTCTTCTTATGGTAGTTGAAATTGAAACTAAAATGGCAATAGTTATTATTTGCAAATTGAAGTGGTAATTAATAAGTTTATTATCAGATGCCTCACACTTAATTTTGCATTCTTAAAACCCCATGTCTAATTAATCTTTTGCTTCAATTGCTTAGTTCCAGACATGGAGTTCGAATTAAGTTCTAAGTTCGATAATTTCTTTCTTGATCTTGTGCTTATAAGTGTATTCGATGCTTTTTCATTAATAAGGGGAATAAAAAAGGAGAAGGGAAACACATTTGTCCAAGGAATTGGAGAACTTCATTAACTTGAATACTAATCTTATAGCATATGACTCTTTTTTTTTTTCCTGCTGCTAAAATTATAGCATATGACTCTAAATATTATTTTTCTTAAAAAAAGGACTCTAAATATTATTAAAATCTACGCACTAATTTTTTATTTCTGGATTAGCATGTTGTTAACTCATTTTTTTTCTTTCTAATTTCCTCTCTAGAATATTTATGCCTTGAGAAAAGTTTGCTGAATATACTAACCATGTTGGTTCTTCTTTTCCATTTTTAGTTCGATGTGTAAGGTTTGCTCAAATTGGCGATACAATTCATATTTTTAACTAATTATTGTATCATTTTGCGCATTTATTGGAATTTTTTTATTTTCTTTTTGTTCTATTTTTATTATTGTTGGTTGCTTTATACTTAATTGGCATTTTTTTGTACAAACATCTTATTCTTACATTCTTTCGGAAAAAATATAGTATGTACGAAAGAGTTTCAATTTCTATCCATATTTGCTATATGGATAATTTGATATTGCACTTTCAAAAAAATACTAATGTCAATCCGTAAACAAAAATTCTTGTTATGATAGGGCAATCGTTACCCAGAATGAGCATATTCTGAGAATATCGTCTATAAAAAATTATTAGGTGAGATATATGATCATATAACATGATTGTATCTCATAAAATAAAAATTAATATAATTAGAAACATATCTAGCTAACCAAATAGAATTGTTTCCCTTCACAACTCAAACTCTATCCAATCATTTTGAGCACATAACTATATCATTTTCGCCATTCGTTGTTTTCGCCTTGCATTTTTTCTCTTCAATTTTTTGTATGATATATGCTTGACATAGCTTTTTAAATAATATTTATGCCATTTCAAAAGTTTATACTCATAATATGAAATACACGTGCAACGCACGTGTCCAGAAACTAATAACCTAATACACCTCCACACCTTAACTACTCTTGTTTATCATGTGAAAACTACAAGTTACTCTAACTTGTAAACTCATACAATAATTCAACTACATCGTTTTGAATAAAATATGAATACAACTCAATTCCTTAATACACATGAACTAGACTGATTCAAGTAGCATATGAACTAACTCCACAGTTTGCTCTCCTGCACGAATAGACTTGATCAAACGACTTCAAGTGTATTGTAGACTGAAAATTAATGCTCCTTCGTACTCTGTAGGTGTGTAAAAAGGATAGTCTTGAACAGTCCTTGAACAGAGTATTTAAGTCGTCACAGCACCCTGATACTTGAGAGTCCTAGGCACAATCAAACTATAATCAACATACAAGTCCTGAGGTCATAAGGACTCCTCAAGTTTCGTCACCATAACTTCCACAAATAATTTTTGATTCATCCAAAGAAAGTTAATTGCCTTGTAAGGAACGTTTTGCGGCCGCAATGAGAACCTGGTTCTTAGCACATGTTTATTGTAAACACTTGTTAATCATTAAAACACACAGCTCAACAGTATAAATAGACAGTTTCTCATTTGAGAGGATATATAATTCCTTCATACAAAACTTTGAGCTCGTAGAGTCATACAAATTTGAGTTAAATTTTCATAAGACGGTTTGAAAAAATACTGTTAGATCAGTTTAGTGCAATATGTGGTGTTTTCTTGCGAAAGATGAAGTTTAAAATTTGATCATACTATAGTTCAAGCCAAAATTTGTCTTTTTATTGAGACGTGGTGCCAGACTAACTTGCGTGCAACTCGATTATTTCACTGACTAGCTGCTATCTTCCATCATTACAATTCACAGGTATCGATAACTCTGTCCATTAGGCTCGAGCAGATAGAAAGAAATTATGTAATGTTTTCTACTCCGGCTAGAATTTGAACCTAAAATCTCATGATTCTCCTCACTTAATATTCAGCAGTCACACTTGGGTCCAAACCTTGTGTTCTAATGGAGACTGATTATCCAAATCAGCTGGACACCTTACTCCAAGAGGTAATCAAGGGCGGAGCTAGAGTGTCGTGAGCGGATTTCGTCCGAACTCAGTAGTTTTGGTTCGAATTTGTATTTATCTTTAAAATTCCATGTGAATACACATAAATTATTAATTTCAATTTAGTAACTTAAAACGATTAGAATCCCGAGCTCATAAGCTTGGCTCCGCCTCTGATAATACAAAAAGAAAGTAGCTTTGCGTAAGAAACGTAGTTTCAAGATGCTAAAAACTACATAGTACATTTATTGGCAAATATTGCTACCAACATTCTTTCCTTCTTCACCATGTAAATGGTGAGCCAAGAAATGTAACTTCACTTTGACCAAGAATTTTTGTAAATGGCTTAAAAAAGTGCATAATGACATCAATAAAGGGTTGTAACTGGATTCAATGCTGAAATATAATGTGAAGAGTATATATTTCATATGATCAAAAGATACAGGAGAGTAAGTAAATACACATATAGATAAAGAAATATGAGCAATTTTGTGCTCATAGAGAGAGAACTAACATAAGCTACAACAGTGGACAACAAAATTTGAGCTACTGCAGTGAAACTTAAAGATGAACTTATTCACTAGTTTTGTTTTAAATCTTTATTCTCCTTGCCAACCAGCTTGGCGCGCTCTACGCTCCCAAACGGACGTCAACTTCTTTTCCTTGGCAAGCAACACAACAGCTCTTTCTCGCCCGACTTCACAAGTTTCGGTGGTAGCAATGCATTTCTCAGCCTCCTTTTGGTACTCAGAAGCTAACCTTCTTGCCTCCACAAAGGTGATGTTCATATGATGCACGTGTTCCTTGTCGACAGCTTCCTGCAACTTCAGCTCTTCCGATAACAAATCCACAAACTGTTTCTCCATCTCCTCCTTTAGATCCGGATCATCTTTGCCGCAGTCTGATGCCAATGAGAAACATTACAATGTAGTGTGTCATGATTTCCGTTAAAAACAATCTTTTGCAAAGGTAACGAACATAAGCAATACATGGTAAAATGGAAGAAACTAGGTAAAAGAAAATCACAACTGGATCTCTAAACTTCTCGACTGGCCCCGAACACATTTCTTGCATTGTAATTTGTAAATTACATATAGCATCTGTGAGCATGTTCCTTAAACCAAAGAAGCTTTTTCCATGTAGTTTCCACTCTTTCCCACTTCTAAGACTTTCTGGTTTAAGCACTATATACCCTTATCTGAGGATCCATAATTATGCTGTATGAATTGACATGCTGCAGAGAAAAGATTTTAGGCAGCGTGTCTCCATATTATAGACGGGCAGTGTTCACTGAGCAAAATAGCTTGGTTTCAGATCCAAAAATTATACTCCCTCCGTTTCAAATTAAATGACATATTTCGCTTATCGAGAATCAAACTGTATAAAGTTTGACCAACATTTTAAAATATATTTTTTTATCATGAGAAAAATTGCAACTTATAGTATTTCTCGTATAGTTATTGAATATCTAAATTTTAATTTTAAAATATTGAGTTGAGCTAATCCAAATTAACTTCGAAGTTTAGTCAAATTGACTCTCAATAAGCGAAATGTGTCATCTAAATTGAAACAGAGAGAGTAGCTCCTAGTCAGAATTTTGAAGGAAAAGTCTTCAATCATTTTAGGAGATTAAGTATCCATTTATCAAGGTGATAATCAATTTAGCGTTATTTGTCACTATGATCTAATGATCCTTATCCGTAAGGGATATTGTTTTCTATATTCATCAGGATGCACTGGGATATGCATAAACATAGGATATGCTATCGAGTGGTACTGTTCTCTTATTATAGACAACATCCTAAGTAACATCCGAAGCTGATTTTCATCTATTTTCAATCATATGTATCTCAATTTCAGACTTGCTAACAAGCAGAAGGATAGCCTTTTGGTACACATGGCCCCAATAATTTTACTAAAGGAAGAACATATTCCGAGTTTTATTAAACTGAGCATAACATGCATTTTTGAGGAGAAGAAGAAAGTGTAGCTCACCTGTAATGGTAAGATTCGCCAAGCCTGCACAAGAGGAAACCAAATGCGGGATTATGTTAGCTTAATTGGTATTTAAATTTCCATGGGACTTCACCAGATACGTTGTATAGAAACAATCAGAAAGACTATATAAGAGCAAACGCATGAACAGTAGCATAATCCCAGATGATGTGAACTTCAAAATAAAAGAGGAATATAAACAACTAGCTTTACTCAATATGTCAGCACAAGGATCCATCAATTCATTCTTTTAGAGGTTGCACTGAGAGGAAGACGAGCGTGATAGAGCAAGAAGATGGTCGGAGTGAAATAACACATCAAAACAAGTGCAGAATCCCATCATTAAATATTTGAAAGATCTTCATTCTCCGTTTCTACACTTCCACTCCATTTCTCATACGACATTGATGAAATTCTAACATTCACATCATTAGACAGCAGATAATACTTTTGCATTGTGCTGGATCTCACCAGATAAAAGAAAAATAATAAACACCGCAAGCATTAGGATTTCTTTCCTTTCCCCATTTGCCATTTTTTTTCTTTCTTAAATCAAAGGGGTGGATTTTAGAGGATAAAATATACAAAGCCATCAACCAAACAGCCCCGACACACAGTTTAGTTTAACAGCTCGACCAGATATAGAAACCATAACCTTTCAGTAAAGTCTAAGCAGCTAACCGTTATTAGGATCATAAGCTTGGAGCCTGAGATCTTTAAAAAAAAAAAATAACTTTCCTTGGTACGCCTATGTTTCAGAAGCATCAATGATCTCATTTGCAACATACAAGAATATGAAAGGACAAACGCAGTAGAAAAGGCGCCAACAACTTTATAATAATGTCTTCTCTACATAAATGTCTTTTAGGATCTCCAGCCTCAGTTAGGGCATAAAAGAACATTGCAACATTATACAGACAAGAGTATGCAAGTATCCCTTGCAACCTAACTCCTAGTGATACACGATTTAGAAAATCTTTGGTGTAAATCAATGATATTATTTGTTTGTCAGCTAGTTGTGAACGATGTTGACCAAGAGCTAAGATGGAGGGGAAGTTTGGGAAATTAAAATGTATGAGACCAGGATAGGAGAATGTGGAGTGTAGAGTGATTTGTGATCGGCAGGAAATAAATAAACAGCACTGTATGTGAGAGAGGATAGGCTATGGTTGTTGTATTAGCTCTATTCTTCACACACCCCTGGATCTGATCTCTCATCCCCATTACACAAATCACACTCCTTATGCTCATACCTGGGTCCATACATACTGTTACGATTTCTCAAACTTGCCTCCATCTTAGCCTCTTGGCCAATATCGTTCATAACACAACTGCACATAACCAAGTAAATTAAAATTATGAATTTCAGATCAGGTCTACCAAGATGTACTCATACTGGAAGATATCCCTTCCAATTTGAAGAATCCATGGTCAAATTTTCGGATTGTATCCTGGTGCCGATCTTATCCATGGTCGAATTTTCGAATTGAGAATCTTATCCATCATACCAAAATTGAATGTCCCTTGCAAAAAAGAGAGGATTCCCTTACTAATGTAACTTTACGAACAAATCATTATATCCCCATTACATGTTTCTGTGCATAGTTTGTTATCATATATCAGTAAAAAAGAACCAATGAGGAGGTGCAGTGCTTGGTACTTCAGAATTACATCCGCTTCTCAAGAACCATTGAAAAGTGGATCCAGGACGGAGACTCTGCATAGTACTTCTTTTAAAACCACGATTCAGAATGGAAGCTTTACGCCGTACTTCTTAAGGCATTCAGGAAAGAACATAAGGATCAATTAATGAACATCAGCTAAATGTTGCATATAATTAAAGTCCTACATTCTCCAGCCCTTAGTTTTCAGCAAAGACAGATTCTTGAAATTCCACAACAATAATAACTATGCCTCAAACCGAAACTAGTTGGTGTCGTCTGCATAATCCTCTATACCCATTCCGCTTCACTCGGACCAACTTCATCCAAATACTCCATTTATTTTTTAAGAAAATCAGGCTTTCACTAAAATAGGAAGGAGCCATTATGTTAAGTGTGACAGAAAGATTTCTCTCATTTTCTTCATAGTTTGCTTAATTATGGGGCCAGAAAAGTAGAAACTTAAAGCGAGGCTTGATCGACAGACTCCAAAACCATGAAGAAAAAACCGTACCTGAGAGCTCTTCGTGATAGTACCTACCACAGCTCAAAAGTCTTTACAGAAGCACACAACTCGGGGAAAATATCCTATGCGGCATTCCCTTAATTGCTAAATAGGTACTTACTTTCCTATATGGTATCAGAGCCTCTCAATCAAAGCTTCACTTAAGCTTCTACTACATTCGATCTGACCTCAATCTTCTCGAGCAATAATCATAAGAGTAGCCATTTATGTTATCTAAACAATGTCTGATTTTGTTGGAGGCAAGACCTTCATCCCTACATTTTGCGAGGTGAAGAAGTTTTTGATAAGGTGTGAGGGGAACAAGTTGTTAATGAAAGCATTCATTCATCCGTTTTGCTTTCCTGGGTTTAACCCAAATGCAAAAGCAGAATAAACCCCATCATGCAGCTTCATTTTTTAACCTGCATCCGATCCTAGCTTAAAGGATTACATTGACCAAAACCGATACTGAAGACAGGTTTAAAGAAAAATTCACTTCCTTCGACCTTTTTTTATTTACTTGCTCTCACATAACCAAAAATCACATCTTTGAACACAATCAGTGCAACAAAAGAGATAGACCAGAAGGGTCATTAGGCCAACCAAATCCACTAAAAATTCTATAATCTGCTTCTCACCGGCATCCTACCTTACCAAGAACCAATGTGTTAAACTTGCAACCAAAGAACAGTTTGTTTGCATCAAAAGAAAACAATGAACAGGATAATTAAGGAGAGTAATAAATCTTTAACATGCACCCAAAAATCTCCCCTCAATCTAAAAATTATAATAAAGAGTTTAAGTTTTATGCACCGACAATGTAAAACATATTTACACAATCAGATCACTTATTAGGTAATTACAGGTTTACCGTAACTAGCTATCACATGTTAAAAAATCACTATAAAAAATCTACACGCTATCAGTGCATAAAACTTAAATTCATAACCCTCAATCCAACCTCAATCTGAGAAACACACCAAAGACAAGATCCTCAAACTTGGCCCTCAAAACTTACAACAAAACTAACACCAAGCAAAATAATGAATCAAATAAAGAAACCCCAGAAAAGGAAACCAAATAAAAACTTATAAAAATATGATCTTTAAATAAATAATGCATAAAAATAGGATCTTGGATCTAAAAAAAGCTGAAAATCACATACCAGGAGCAACTTCAAGAAGTGAAAGTGGAGGAGAGCAATCACATTTACAAGGCAAACAAGATTGAGCAGCTTTTAACCTTAAACCCTTCTTAAATTTCCAATAAATAGCAGGCCCAGATACACAAAGAGCTGAAACTACAGCAAAAATTACTAAACAACATCTTAAGCAAGTCCCAGATTGCCTTGCCATTTTTTTTCTTTTTTGGTTTTTTCTTTAGCTGAAGGCAATTGGAACTGAGATCTATAGGAGAAAATGGATCTACTATACTAGTACTATAATGGGTATAGTTATAACTGAGTTTTTTCACATTGATAAGATGTAAGCTAAAATGGGTATTTAATTTACTATAGTACTGATACTTCAGATCCACTTTCTTGAGTCAAAGTAGATATTGAAGGTGTTAAACTAAATTCTCAATTGGATTCATATTTTTTTAATGGGTGTACTACTGTGGGTTGTGGTTGACACTTAGTTTCACAAATTTGTTGAAAGTCCACCGTCAAGTTCCTTTGCTTCTATGTAGTTTCCAATTTTTGTTTTTTTTTTTTGTTTTCACTCGTTTCCTTATTTTGCGTGGTATTGTCTTTTAATGAGTTTGGTTTTTGTGCATTGATTATGTAAATTACATAATTAGGTTATTTAAAAGGTTTTTAGTAATTTTACTTGACAATATTAATTGATAATTTAAAATAAATGATTATAGTAATATATTATAACAATTTAAATTATAATAATAGTATAAAAGTTCATTAAACAATCCTTAATTGCTAGAAGTAACAAGAGAAATAAGACTTATATAATCGAACTGAATTGCTAGATTCGATTCAATTATACCCAGGGACAGAGCTACAGTAGTGGGTGCGGGTTCGGGTGAACTCAGTGATTTTTTCCGGAACCTTGCATTTGTATTGAAATATTTATTAAATCTATATAAATATATACTGCTGAACCCAATAGCAAAAGAGGTCTTGGTTCAACGGTAAGGGTTGTGGGTTTGTTGGAAAAGATGGGGGTTCGATTCCCCCTAGAAATAATATTTTATTTTAAAATTTAGAACTTACACACTTAAATCTCTAGCTCCGCCTCTGATTATACCCATCTTACTTCTTTTGTTCAA
This sequence comes from Nicotiana tabacum, assembly GCF_000715075.1. Classification (NCBI taxonomy): domain Eukaryota; kingdom Viridiplantae; phylum Streptophyta; class Magnoliopsida; order Solanales; family Solanaceae; genus Nicotiana; species Nicotiana tabacum. The sequence continues at coordinate 10,274,094 of NC_134097.1, read as the reverse complement.
TGGGAACGGGTTATGACTATTCAAGTTGATCCCTCAATCGTTCCTTTCTTTCTTTACCTTAGAGTAGATTTGATTGGATTGAGGCTACATACATTGTTTGGTTAGGTATATACAGAGTTATGTATTTGTAATACCTTTTATTTTTCTTGTCGGATAGATTCTCAAACGTGATATTACGTACCTATAAAGAGAAAGACCTTTTTGGCTTTAGATTAAGATATTTGAATATGAATATACATTTGAATATTTTAAATATAAACAGCTGAAAATTAAGATTATTTATTTTCTTAGCATATGAATGTATATAATTTATGTTTTTTTTAAAAACTAAATAAATATAAAGTTCAAACCAAAGTATAATTAGGTACTGCATCTACAAAAATATATTACGTAATCTTAATTTATATGGTGGTATAAAGAGAATATTTATTTGATGGAGTAAAAACGAGCTACAACAATAATGACAATTGTACGTCAATGATGATAGTATGAGGTGGTGATTGGTGGTGATAATAGTTAGTTGAGGAGACTGGTGATAGTAGTTCTGAAGCAGTGGCTAGAGATGATGATTGTGTGGCGGTGGCTTAGTGGTGGTGGCTAATAGCGGCATTTATGCCGTGGAGGAGGTTGTCAAGAAGGTGATAAGTGGTGGTTGGTGATATGGATGTGGCTCATGGATGTGAAGCTTAATACTATTCACTATTAGGGGTAGATACTAAATTGAAGCAAGTGCGACAACAATTGCATGAAGTGCAAGAGAAATGAACCATATACTGCAGAATGATGATCTTATTGAGGAAGAGAAATTGTTAAAAGAACAATTGGATAAATAGAGCGGAATTTAGCAAAGTATTTACAAGCAAAACTCCAGAGTTAAATGTCGGAAAGAAGGAGACTCAAATTCAGCATATTTGTAACGACCCGACTTGTCATTTTGAGAATTTACATTCCGTTCAGCGACTTAAGGTCCCGAGCAACTTTGTAATGTGTATTATGACTTGTGTGTGTGATCGAGTTTGATTTCTGCAAGATTCGGAACTAAATTGAAAGAAAAAATCTTATTTTTGAAGCTTAAATGAAAAGAGTTAATTAGAGTTTGACTTTTGAGTAAACGACTCCGAAATGGAATTTTGATGATGTCAATAGTTTCGTATGGTGATTTCGGACTTAGGTGTATGTCCGGATTTGAATTTGGAAGTTCGTAGGACAATTTGACGCATTTTGGCGAAAGTTAGAAAATGGAAGATTTTTAGAAATTTGACTGGGAGTTAATTTTATTGATATCAGGGTCGAAATTTAATTCCGAAAATTGAAACAGCTCTATTATGTCATTTAGGACTCGTGTGCAAAATTTGGGGTCATTCCGAATTGATTTGATAGGTTTCGGCATCAAATGTAGAATTTGGAATTCGTTTGTTTTCATTAAGCTTGGATTGGGGTGTGATTCGTGTTTTAGTGTTATTTGATGTGATTTGAGTCCTCGACTAAGTCAGTAATATATTTTGAGACTTGTTGGTATGTTCGGACGGGGTCCCAAGGGGCTCGAGTGAGTTTCGGAGTGGTTTCTGACCATTTCTAGGCCATTGTTAACTGTTGGTTTTTGGCTACAGCAGTGTGCATCGCAAAGCTAATTTTAGAAGCTTATACCTCGTAATCTGTAAGAAATTTGGAGATGATCCAAAAATAAAAGTTGTAGCCCACTGTATCTAGTTTTCATAAATTTAAATCGTTTGACAGTTGAAGTTAGCTACAAAAAGTTATAGTTGATACACTACAGGCTATTTCGGATGAGTTTTGGAAGAGTTTGGTATTTTGAGCATAAGCATGTAATGATCCAAATGTCCATTTTTAGTTGTAGAGATCGAAATTCGATTTTGAGACTTTCGGGAGTTTGATAATGAATTATAGAAATTATCTGAAATGTTTGGTCTAATTTCATCAAGTCGCGATTGGATTTTTAGCGCGAAACATGAGTTAATTGTTTAACGAGCGAAATTGGTATTGTGATATGCTCAAATTACACCTTAATAATTAGTGTAAAGCGGTCGATGTCAAATATAATGACCCAGCTAGGTTGAAGTCGAATCCTACATGGAATAGGTGTGAAAAGATTATTTGAGTAGTGTAAAACTTGAATTAATTTGTAATTCTATTCTGTTAGTTGAAAAGAATGTTGCAATTGAGTGAAATGAAGACAAGTAGAATATTGTGAGGTTGTGATTAATTTGATTAAGGAAACCAAGGTTGTGTCCCCATGATGTAATGTAATGCTATCAGTGTTAATATGATATATTTCTAATATAAAGTCTTTTGATATGCAAATGGTTTCTAAGTGACTACCCACTATTTTCCAATAGTTGAGTAATATCTACTCTTCAAGATTTTCTCAAATGTAAAAGAGTTGCGATTGAAAATAACCAATTTATGCCAAATAGAACCCACTTATTCCTAGGCGATTCCATTAAACAAGAGTTAAAGCCTTGAGTTTTTGGTATTCAATTCTACCAAACCCTAGCCCACTTTTCAAAGTGCAGATAGAGTGAAATGGAATTAGTTAATGTTTGCAACCACTAACATCACATGAAGCATAAGAACTGAATAAATATCAACCAACCATTATATATATATATATATATATATATATATATATATATATATATATATATATATATATATATATATATATTCAATGGTAAACACCCATTAATATTACACCCATCTAGGGTCCACAACCTTAGTAATTGAAATTAGCTACTCATACAAAAATCTAAGAACAGAGCGATAAATAGAGTCATAAAGCTTACAAAGATAAAAGATGCTCTCTTCAAAAGTCTCCAAAACAATGGTGCATTCAATGCTCTAAAAGTAATCTCTTTTTTATCTCCTCATCGCCCCCACAAAACCCTAATAAATCTATTTATAGTGGACTAAAAGTCAGATCCAAAATTAGACAAAAATAACCTTGCAGAAGGTTTATGCGACCGCATACTGGTCGTAGACCACGTATGCGGTCCGCATATTATTCGAGATCGCCGCATAATCTCATGTATCCAACCCAGCTCTTGACTGCATTCCAATTATGCAGTCCGCATATACATTATGCGACCGCATATTCCTCCGCATAAGTACTTCTCAGCTTTCTTGATTTTAGTTATTCGATCACTATGCGGTCCGCATAATCGTTATGCGACCGCATAATGGGTCGTATCTTTTTCTCTTCAGTTAACCAACAATCTTCTTCAGTCTGCGATGGGTATGCGGTCCGCATATGCTTTATGCGACTGCATACTTGCGTCATTTCTACCCTTTTGTGACTTTTTGACTTCTTTTCTATATTTTTGGATCCTCAAGCCTCATGCACTGCAAAACACCAAAACTTCATAAGAATTAACTAAAAATGCATTGAAAGATGCGCTAAAGTCTATGTAATTGGTATCAAATGTGCCGAAATTCTACGGCACATCATATTGCATTGAGCAAATAAGCTCCGAATTGAGTTTCGATTGAACGACTCGATTTGTATTATTATTTATGACTCATAGGAACAAGAGAATGCTATTTTGAAATATTGGCATAACTCTGTTAAGGTAAATGTCTTGTCTAACTTTGTGGGAGGGGTAAGGGGTGATGCATAACTACCCTTTAGGATTTGAGATGATTGTGTCATTCATGTTATGTGAAGATCGTGTATGCGAGATGACGAGTGGGTACATGACCTATATATGGTATTTGACCGGTTTAGACCGTTAGACTCCTTTTATACAATTGATTACAAATATCGTTTCATGATTATAGCTTTTGTTGTTAGAATTGTTTGTACGTGATTTACTTCAAATTGTTAACACAAGTTTCATTCTTGTTGTCAAGTTCACCCTTACATGCTAATTGTTGATTGTAATCACTCGTTGAATTCATGCTTTACTTGCTACATGCCTTAATTGTCAATTGATGTTCATAAATTGTGCCTTGGCTTATGGATTGTCACTTCCTTGCTATTTGATTTCGTGAGCTATCGTGTAGCCTTTTTATTAGTTGTGACTTTTTGTGTAGCCTCGTTATCCCTTTTGATTTTGCGGTATACCGTAGTTGGTTGTAAATTGGTTGCTTAATTGGTGTTGCTTGAGGATCTGGTTGCACGCCACAACAGATATGATTTATATTGTTGGATCGAGTTGCACGCTGTAACCGAATTTATTTGAAAGATTATATTGTTGGAATGGGTTGCACGCCGCAACGGAATTTATTTGAAACATTATATTGTTGGATCGGGTTGCAAGCCGCAACGAAATTTATTTAAAGAATTATATTGTGGGATCGGGTTGCACGCCGCAGCAGATTGTATCTTAAGTTCATATTGTGGGAGTGGGTTGCACGCCGCAACAAATGAACAAATATGAAACTATTGTGATATTAAGGTTAATTCTGATTGTGATTCTCATGATGCATTCCATGCTAGGACGATTATTATGGCTTCTTAAATCACTTCATTATATTTTGGGCATAATTAATTAACCGTCAATATATTAAAGATGAAATAATATAGACTTATTGTGTGAGTCATGTATTATATGTGATATGTTAAGTTGCTGAAAATTTAGCAGATATAAACGAAAGAATTTTCAAGTTGTTCCACTTGTGTGTCTTTCAAAAATAAAACTCATATCTTGTTTGAAGATCTACTAATTTAAATGATGATTATATTTTTAGTCTAATTGATACCTCGACTTCCTCATTATCTTATTGTCGTGTAATTTATATGAAAAATTGTTATTATGTTTTACTTTAATAAATCCCATATTTATCGCGTTAAATATTAGATTCGTTTTACTTTAATAAATCTCATATTTATCACGTTAAATATTTGATTAAATGTCTTAAATTGTATAAATACAATATTATATTGGATCTCATATATTTCTAAATTAAACTCAATTGATATTCTATTTGCACAACCTCTCCACTATCTTACCTTATTTAAATCCTAAATTGGCTTAATAACTCATTTGACGCTTTACTATGTTCAAGTTGGAATTGTCTTGAATCGTGTTTAAATTATTCATCATTTCATGATAAGGACGAGAATAAAAACACTAAGGGTGATGCCATGCCATTTTTATATTAATTGTACTCTTACTGTGTGGTTGCTCAATTGCTTGATTGTTTGCTCGATATCATCTGTGTTCTCATTATTTTCATTGTTGATTTGTATTGGAAATTCTTCTATTATTGGCCTTACATTGACACTCTTTCCTTATCAGCTTCATGTAACATATTGTACAACTTTATATGTCTGGTAGGTGTCTTGACATGGCTTCGTCACTACTCTACTGAGGTTAGCCTTGATACTTATTGGGTACAACTGTGGTGTACTCATACTACACTTCTGCATATCTTTTTGTGCAGATCCAGGTACCCCAGAGTTATTGATATTCTTGTTAGTTGATCGAGCATTGTTGTGGAGACTCAAGGTATACATGTTATCGCGTTCACATGTTTCAGAGTTACCTTCTAATATTTTCTGCACTGTTGATTCTATTCTGGAACAATTGTATTTAAAGATTTTTTTCTAGTGAACTCTGTAGAGTTTGTGACTTGTACTACCAGTTTTGGGATTGTAGGAAATTTCTATTTCAGATTATTCCAGATAATTGATTTCTTTATTACCATTCAAACTGAACTGTTAAAAATGACTAAATTATTCTAACGTTGGCTTGCCTAGCAAGTGAAACGTTAAGCGCCATCACGGTCCCGAAAGTGGAAATTTCGGGTCGTGACAATATTTTTTTGCAAATAAAAAAAATATATGCTCCTATAACACTACTAAGAACCTGATGAATGCTCAAGGTGAGATAATACATAATGATAAAGACATTAAACAAGAGGTCTTAAATTACTATAAGGCACTACTTGGGACATCAACAACTATTGTGCCTGCTATTAACTCCTTGGTTATTAAGCAAGGTCAAGTGTTGAATAGAGAGCGACAAAGAGAACTGATCAAACCAATCACATCAACTGAAGTATACCAGGCTCTAATGGATATTGATGATATGAAAAAGCCCGAGGAGTTGATGGTCTAAACGCTTATTTCTTCAAAAAAAATATGGGTTATTATAGGAAAAGAAGTCACATAGGTTATTCTGAATATTTTTAGCTCACCCAATATGTTCCAAGAAATAAATTGCACTTCAGTGACATTTATCCCAAAGATAACAAAAAAATCTAACTTCTATAAATGATTATAGGCCTATGTCCTATTGAACCACATTGTATAAGATAATCTCTAGAATTTTAACAAAGAGATTACAGATGGACATGGAAATCTTGGTGGATAGTTGCTAATCAACTTTTGTGCCAGGGAGGATTATTATGGACAACATAATACTTAGTCATGAATTGGTCAAAGGCTACGGGAGAAAAGGTATTTTACCACGATGTATGATGGAAATGGATATGTAGAAGGCTTATAACTCCCTTGAATGAGTGTTTCTAGAACATATATTGAGTGGTATGATATTTTCTGATACTTTTGTGAGGTGGATTATGATGTGTTTACAAAGTGTCTCATACTCAATACTTCTTAATGGCAAGCCAACAGAACCATTTCAAGCAAGAAGTGGGCTAAGGCAAGGGGATCCTTTATCTCCTTTTCTCTTTGTCTTAGCCATGGAATACTTGACTAGAATTTTAAAGAGCCTAAGTCAAATACAAGATTTCAACTATCACCCAAGATGTGACAAGATGCAGATAGAGCAGTTAGGCTTTGCTGATGATCTTCTTGTTTTGAAGGGGTGATTTGATTTTAGTGAAACTATTGTATGAGTACTTCCTTCAATTTTCTCATGCTTCAGGACTTTTTCTGAACAAAGTCAAGAGCTCTATATTCTTTGGAGGAGTACCAGAAGCTGCACAACAAGCTATTCTGGATAATGTGGGATTTTCTAAAGGTGAGTTGCCCGTAAAATACCTAGGAGTTCCTCTTAGCACAAAAAGGTTGTCAGTAGCACAATGACAACCCCTACTTGATAGAATGTTGGGAAAAATTACTTCATGAACCTCTAAATTTCTTTCTTATGCTGGGAGGTTACAACTTATTAAAAGCATCATTTTCTATGCAAACCTTTTGGTGCCAAATCTTTATTCTACCTAAAAAGATTTTACACTTGGTAGAAACTTTATATAAACGATATCTTTGGATGGGTGGTAATGAATTGAGCAAAAAAGCACTGTTATCATGGGGAAAAGTATGCAAGCCAAAACCAGCCATAGGATTTAACATAATTGATATATGTATATGGAACAAGACAACAATCTGTAAGCATTTTTAGAATCTATGCAAGAAGAAAGATAGATTGTGGATCCAATGGGTTCACATGTATTATGTCAAAGATAAATTGTTATGGGATATTAATCCTACACAAGCTTCTTGGGTGGTAAGGAAGCTAATGAAGTCAAAAGGGACCTTTGAAGCGGTTGAGTATAACTATAAAGATATAAGGAACATGTAGCAATTCTCAATCAAGAAGCTTTATAATAAGTTGAGAGGAGAGTTTTAGAAAGTTAGTTGGAAGAGAATGGTGTGTAACAACTATGGCTGTCTTAAATGATTTTTTGTGCTACAATTGGTGGCTCATGATAGGTTGTACACAAATGACAGGTTGTCAAAATGAGGTATTGTTCAGGATCTAATATGCCCTTTATGTGATAGTGAAGATGAATCCATAGAGCACTTATTTTTCAGGTGTGCTTACTCTACTGAATTATGGTAGACTACTCAAATGGCTCGGGATTCAAAGAGCACCAATGGGAATGGGTCATGAGCTCAACTGGGCAATCAAAATTGCAAAAGGAAAAAATGTAAAAGCTAAAATCTACAAGATGGTGAGGAGTGGGAGTGTCTATTACTTATGGCAGGAGAGGAACCAAAGATTCTTTCAAGGAAAACACAGAAGCATTGATGTTATGGGCAAGCTAATTGTCCAGGACATTCATTTTAGAGGAAATTGTTATGCCAAGATTGCTGGACATTTGAAATTCTTGAATTTTTACCCCTAGGGATGTTAATGTAAAGTTGTAAATAGGGGGTGGGACGAGAGGGGTTGCTCTGATGGTAAGCAACCTCCACTTCCAACCAAGAGGTTGTGAGTTCGAGTCACCCCAAGAGCAAGGTGGGGAGTTCTTGAAGGGAAGGATGCCGAGTTTCTATTGGAAACAGCCTATCTACCTCATGGTAGGGGTAAGGTCTGCGTGCACACTACCCTCCCCAGACCTCACTAGTGGGATTATATTGAGTTGTTGTTGTTGTTGTTGTTATAAATAGGGGGTGGAAGTTCAGCTTTCTCTTTTTGGGTTTTGTTTTGTTTGTACATTTTTTTCCCTGGTAAATAAAATTCATAATTACAAAAAAAAAAAAAAAAAAAAAAAAGGTCGAACGAAAATGTAGATGGGAGTAATTTCTCTATCAAAGTAACATGATGTGCTTCTATCAAGTTCCAATATGCATATCACATCTAATTTTCTTTGAGATCTATGTAGTACTCTTCTAACCACTTTTGTATAATAGCCATTTCTTGCTTCCTTTGCATGATCAGCCAGTCAGGGTCATTCTTTGTCTCTGAGCGAAAGTCAACATGGTGTGCACCTAATTAAATAAGAAAAATTAAAACATGCAACTATTAGTAAAATAAATCAATGTCTCTAATCAACTGCAATCATTTTCTGAATGCTTTAATTCAATGAAGATGATGATATATTGAAGCACATGATACCTTTCTGAGTTACGAGTGCCACAATGCTAGCTGATATATTTTTCAACACACTGTCATGACGAAAAGAAAAAAAATCAATTCGAGTAACGGTAAATAGAGTGTATGAGTTCAAAATGAATGTGCTCTTATTATATGTATGCATTTTAATTCTTTTGCTCCATATATGTATACATAACTCGAGCAGAAAGCAAAACTTTAAATCAAACTTAGAAAACTCGTCCTAGGTCTTTGAAGTTATAGTCCACAAAAAAGTATTTTGACCTTTTTTTCAGGTGAAATAAATGAATGAATAGAAAGTACGTAAGGTAACTTGTCTTATTTTCCATGTCACTAATTCAACTTTAATAGACGGTAACATGTAATTATCTTTTTAAAAAAAACTAAAAATATAAAAATTATTTATTTTGTCACATGTATAGAAGTTATATTCTCTTTAACTTACCCTCCTCTGCTCCATGGATCTTGCATTCCGTTAGAGAATATCATGTTACTGCCAAATCTCTTGAGAACTTGCTCAATTCTCTGAAATATAGATATTTTTTTTCTTGTTATTTTCGTGAATAAAAAAAAATATGTAAAGAGAATTTTCATTTGTTAACAAATAGAATATAAATTAGAAAACTCACATAGCCACCAAATTCAGTAGTGATCCAATGTGGTCGAGGCTCTACTCCATATTTCTTCTTGCAATCTTCTTTGAATTCCTTGTAACTATAGGAAGACGGAGGAAACATGCTTTCATTTGAACAAGTCATTGGCATAACCATTTCTGTACATGCCTTAACTCAAAAACCATGGGAAAAAAAAACACAAAAATTAGGCATATATTAGACCAAGATTTCAAGAATCATTTAATTTTAATAACATCATAACCAAACTAAGTTTAATATAAGTACGAGAGGCGGATCCAACAATGAGTTTATGGAATTGACCGAACTTAGTATTACGGTACGGAAAAATACGTATAGATAACAACAACATACCAAGTGTAATCCTACCAAGTGGGGTCTGGGAGGGGGTAGGATGTACACAGACATTACCTCTACCTTGGTGAAGGTAGAGAGCCTGCTTCATGTAGACCCCGACTCAAAGAAAAATAAAAAGAGGTAGAAACAACAAGTATTAACAACCGCAAGATAAGGAGATAAGGTGATAGGATAATTAGAGCGAGAGAAATAACATAGTAATAGAAAAATATGCGGATAAAAAGCTACAAAAATACCATACTAAAAAAATACGTATAGACAGAGTTAGATATATTTTTGAAAATCTACATATTTAAATTCAGAATCTGCCACTGATAAGTGCGGATGATAATATAAATGGAATAAAATAAAAGTTAATTATGTAAAGAATTCTAAACCTGCCAGTCCCAACCATGAAGTCCATGAGCATCATTACCACCTTCTAAATTGAAACATTTTTCTGTTTGTGTATAATTGTAATATAAACTTGCAGCAGCAAATGCCCGGCTGATTTTGGAAGCTCCTTTTGGGAATCCATCAATTATCCTGCACATCTTAATTCAGAAAAGAAAAAAAGTTTTATTCACCCAACAATATTAAACAAATTTATACAATAAGATCACTTATAAGGTAATTACAAGTAAATTTCTATGATAAACATTAATTGATGAACTGATAAAAATAATAACTAACCTGCTACAATATGTTAAACTATACTAATTATGTACAAAATATTCACATTGTCATTGCATTGAGTCTTATGTACAAATAGTGTAAAAAATATTTATGCCAATAAGATAACTTATAAGGTACCTACAAGTAACCTTTGTGATAAACATTAATTGGTAAATGGATAGAAATTGTAACTAGCATGTCATATAAGATTAAACTATACCCACTTTTGTAAAAATATTTATTCTGTCAATCAGAGGCGGACCTACGTTGGGGGAGGGGTCACCAGAACCCGCTAGTCTCGACAAAAAAATTGTATATAAACTATATATATATATATATATATATATATATATATTGAAGACGCCTTAAATATTTTACGCGCACCCCTAAAAACACAAAAACTAGACAGATGCGCTGGTTTGTAGGAGTGCTTAATCCAAGTTCGAATCTAATCTCCTACAACTTATATTTTTTAATTTTATTTTTAAAGTGGTGCCGCCGTAATACTCAAATCCCGGGTCGCATCTGCTGTCAATGTATATCTAAGTCCAACAAAAGCTGATAGAAAAAAAGGAAATGTAATTAAATGAAATGATTTTGAAACCAATTTAGAGCTAATTAAGCAGAATTGTCTACCTCTTTTACTGGATATGCTGGCAATGGCATCATAAAGTTGGCTTCAGTTGGATAATTTACCATTGCTGTGTATACAAAAGCTTCCCATAGCCAATCCCTAGCTGAATAAACTGAATGCAAACCCCTGAAGTTTAATTTAACCATATCAGTTTAATGAGTTTATATAACTTGAACTTGTAATTTGTTACAATCAAAAGTCATTTGTCTCTATTTCTATATTTAAATACTTACTTGCAAGTTCTGAAAAGTGTACTAACTTTAGTCAAGCCTTCTTCATGTTTTGATAAAGCATTCAACTCTGTCCAACTCCCTTTTATCACCTCATAGCAATTCAAGCTTGACTCCTATTTTGTGAGGGAAAAAGAAAGAAAAGTTGTGCACTGTGAATGAAATTTTACCCTATGATATCACTTAAAAAATAATTGACTGTCTATAATAAGTGGGATTCGTACCTTACAAAATAAGGTAAGTTGACTGTTAAATATGTTAAAAACGTTGACAATTAAAAAATTCATATATATTGTCAACAATGAAAAATTTATGATGGGATCAACCTTTTAAGTTCACACTATTAAATTTTGTTGCACTTTTAATAGTAGGGGTCATAATTTAACAATTATTGAAAATTACTACTATCATTTAAGATATATTTATATTCCGTGAGAAAATTCAGTTCAGTTGAACCTCATAAATAATGTTGCATTTGTCTTTTATTGTCAGTATATAAAAGTTAAATCCTATACTAAAAGAAGCATTAGGATGCATGAGTGTCACCATGTAGGATCAAAAGATTTTAAGCTAGTATTTGGACGTAGATTTGGTTGAAACTTGAAAAAAATGAGTTTTCGAAGATGAGATGAAAAATAATTTTTGAAAGTTGAAATTGTACTTGGACATGCATTTTACTTGAAAAGAATTTACAGTTTTGTCAGTATAAAACTTAAAAAACTACTCTAGAGATGTTTTTGAGATTTGAAGATTCTATTTTCAAAATTTGCTAAAAGATGATTAAAATCTACAGTCAAACCTATTTATAACAACCTCGTTTGTTACTTGAAGTGGATTTTAATATTAACAATGTCCGGTTGGAGTTCCAAGCCTTGGAGTAGCTTCGTTATGTCAATTATGACTTGTGTGCAAATTTTGAGGTCAATCGGACCTGTTTTGATAAGCTTCGGCGTCGTATGTTGAAGCTTGAAGTTCTAAAGTTCATTAAGCTTGAATTGGGGTGCGATTTGTGGTTTTAGCATTGTTTGATGTCATTTGCAGGCTCGACGATGTTCGTATTGTATTTTGGGATACTATTATACATGGCTTTACTAAATTCAGATATTTTGTATTTATGAGAATTTTATGCCTTTTCACTTTTAGAAACCGCTTTTAAATTGCTTGATTATTCATAATTATGGAATTATCTTGAAACGGATCACGTGTATGTGTATTCGTTTTGTTTGGTGTTCCAAAATCGTATCACGCATACGTGTACACCATTAATAATACTATATTATTATTAAGATCGTTTCGCCCAAAGTTACGCGAACGCATACCTTGGTATTAATTTTGAAAGTCGTAATTATATCACGCGAACATATACATAATCACAATGATTTGATTAAGAGCATGCCTAAAGTATACTAACGATTTGTTAATTATTTGTCTCTTGCAAATCCGAGATATTTATTTATTTAATTATTTATTTTACTCTTTTCTTTCTCTTTTGCGACGAGTCATGAATTAATTCGCGACTCGCCTCACTCCCTCACACAATTGTTATTTCCACTATTTATTTATTTAATTTAATAGACTTTGGATATATCGCAGCCCGTATCTCTCACACACCATTATTTCAGACCCAATAATAACCCAATTACTCGAAATCCCACGTTTCCCTTCATATCAGATGACCAACATAAACAGACAAACAACTATGTATTCAAGACAATCATGAACTCAAACAATTAACAATAAGAAAGAAAGATGATCACTCCCAACTCTAGTCCTAAAAAGGATAAGCGGTTACTGCAAATATAATCCGGTCTAAGAGTATAGTGAAATGCTGTTATAGAGAACATATATTATAACATAACATAAAAATTGATTCCGAAAAAGCTTGGCTTTTATAAAGAAGTGTTGTTATATAGGGATATTGTTATACAGGGGTATGACTGTATAAACAAACAGATATTTGAAAACAAAATTTTGAAAAAAACTTCCAATTTTTATGGCCAAATGGGAGCTAAAAGAAGGGCTTAATCCATTATAAAAGCTCAATATCACTAACCTTGAAATCTTGGGAAACAGCATCATAAAAGCTTGACCAAGGAGTAATTTTGTCAAACTGCAAGATTGGTGCTGAAGATGCCACTGCACCTATGGCTATATGTGGGTACTTCAGTCTAAACCAAGAAGCCAACACTGGTTGACAAAAGAAAAAGTTAAAAGGGGTAAGGAAAAACAAGTATTTAAGAGTGAAATCAATTTATGAATTATTGGATAATATTACTTGTCAAGAACTAACCTAAATAGTGGTTCACTCAACTGCTTAAATTAAAATAGTTGGTGAATATAGATAATAAATATATAATTTATGTATAATTAGTGTATAATTTAGATATATCGACTACGAAAAGTAAACAGTAAATTGAACTGGCTATTTGTATAAAGATCCCTACTTAACAAATGCAAAAGTGGAGGAAAAATTATGTTTCTTTGAATAATTGAATGCATCTAATGCTAATACTAAATTCATAAAAAGAAAATTTTCCATGAACATTTAGCAACCTTAGATTGTAATTTTCATTCATTCACATGGATTGGACACTCAATATGTCCACACATGTAATGTCATGTCATTTCCATCTATCATTATGTCAAGGCAAAAAATTAGCTAAAAGTTGAAACTTTTTCACTTAAGTTATTACTTTTCTTTCATCACTTTTTCTTTTCTTTTTTTATTTGTTTGTGTTTTCATAAGAATTGTGAAATTTCGAAAAAAAGTGAAAAAAATTTCAAGTGAAAATGATATTTGAAAAATAACTTTTTGGAGTTTTTTAAATTTTCGAAAAAATTTAAAATTCAATTTCAAGTGAAATTTGAAATTTGCAAGGCCAAACACTGATTTCGAAAAAAGTGAATTATTTTTATGGCCAAACAGTCCCTTACTTACTTCCTCCATAAGAGCCACCAAAAGCCACAACTGGTGATGATTCAGAAGAAAGATTCTGCTTCAAACTCCTTATTAGAACAGCATAATCAGCCAATGCTTGCTGTGAATTCAAGTATCCCAAAGTCTTTGGTGACTTGTAAGATTTCTTTCCAAATGGCATTGAATTTCCATAAAACCTATGCTAAATTATTACAATGCAAAAAAAAAAACACATTATCAGTTTCATCTCTACTAAAATGATATATGAAAAAAGGGATAAAAATTGGTAAAAAGTAAAAATTACTCTTGTACAATACGAAATATCTTAATTTTACCATCGGCTACATTTAGGGTCATGTATACTCTTGTCGCTAACAAATAATTGTCTCGTATTTTCCTTTGATACTAATGGAGATCTAGTATGGTTGGAGACAATGGCGGAGCCAATTTATAGGAAGCGGTGTCAAATGACACCCCTTCGCGGAAAAAATACATTGTGTAGGTAGGTTAAAAAAATTTATGTATATATACTATGTATTGAGTATTGACTCTCTTTAATTTTCTGATATGTTTACTTTTTATATATTTTAACATCCCTTAATGGAAATTCTGGCTCCGCCGCTGATTGGAGAGCTTTGATAATGGAAGGTAATTTTAAGCCATAGTCAAATGAAATTTGGACCTTTTCTAGAAGTATTTTGATAAAATCAATCTACCAAGTCAATATTGGAGCTCCGTTAAACACAAGGTAAATATGAGTTGATTTACTAACGGCGAGAATATGAATGAACCCCGAATAAAACGAAGTCTAAAATTAAAAAAAAGTAAATTTAAACATTTTTCTCAAAAAACAAATACTTCACATAAGAAAGCATTTCAAGAAAATGTACATACTTCAATGAAGACTAGAAGAGCATGGAACTTAGGAGCAATATCAAGCATAAATCCAGTGTTTGCAGCAAACCAATCAATATTTCCTTCATTTCCAGTGTAGACAAATATAGGGCCTCCTTTTTGCCAATATTTGTCATTTATGAGATATTTCTGTTTAAAAACTTTGGAACTCTTTGGTAGAAAAGTGAAATGGTCAAGAATTTGAGGGAAGTAATGGGCTTTAAATGGTATTTTTGACTTGACATGTTGTTTCTTTAATGAAGATTGATAAGTTCCTGGTAGATAAACTGGCTTAATTTCTCCAGCTGCAAAAGAGATAATTAACAGTAAAATCAAGAAAATGAAAGAAAAATAAGAAGAAGAAAAAGCCATGGATATTTTTCTTAGTTGGTAGTACTAGTTTTTGTTTCTTGGCTTGGTTTTTGATGAGGATAATTTGGATAAGTAGGGTCTTTTTCTTGCTAACTTTTATGCTGGCTTTACTGAAAAGTTGTTACATAAAGTTTTTGGTATTTTTGGATGATTCTGCATATTTATAGATTTTTATATGTACCTAAGACAAGGTTGGCATTAGCTAAACATCTTAGCTGGTGTGAAGGACTCTAGTTTGTCATATATAAAGAAAAGATAAGGGACATATATGGTGGCATGCCACAATTCTTTGCTAATATATTAGGATCATAGCACTTGCTTTGAACAATTTAACATTTCAAATTTGGGAAAATATGTTCAATCCTTTTTAGCAATAGTAAAGTTATCTCCGTATGAATTATAAGTTACAGATTCAAGCCGTGAAAACAGCTACTAATTCTTGCATTTGAATAAAATGACTTCATCATACCCTTAGGGGTACGACCCTTCCCTAAACCCTGCATAAATACGAAATACTTTCTGCACTAGTTATCCTAATTTTTAATGCTCAATCCTTTTGAGGTTAATAGATATAGTAGTTAAGTGATTCTTACCGATTATACTTGAATTATTATGATCCTTCGCCATTCCAAATAGGTCTCTTTTTTGAGTTTTTTTTTTTTTTTTTGGTGGCACATTCCCTATCCAAAATTTACTGGTCTGGCTAATTTTGGACTTCCGAACTTTACCAAGAAGTTTGTTATTCCTAGGAGTTAAATTCGAGACCCCAAGTAATGGGTTGAAGGATTTCTATAACCCCACCACACCCTTTGTCAATGGGTATGGAAGATTTTGTTTTAGCCGTGTTAAATTTGGGCAAATACAAAACTGGTCGGTAGGACAAAAAGTATATAAAATATGCATATAATGCACATATATACAACAATATATATTTTAACCGCTTTCCTTTTTTTAAAACAACTAAAAATATATATATTTCTCGTTAATTTTCTATTATCTCCATTCGATTTGCGAAACTGAGGTTGTGTTGATTTTAATTAAGGCTTTACTTTCTGTCTCAAAATAAATACTATTTTGTCATATTATTTTAAAACAATATCGAGGCATATTACATATTGTACATACATATTATCCTCTTGAATTTGGAATTTGTCATCAATAACATTAGTATGTTAATTGGCAGCAGAGATCAAGAAAGGAAATTGACTATTATGAAGAGCATTATGGGTCCTAAGCCTTTTGTATTATTATAATTTGAGTCTTGAATTGATTGAAATGATGAAGATGATCAATTAAAATCAATATTTAAACATTCCATAATTCTACCTATATTCTCCTTGCCTTTTCAGAATCTAATTTACTGTTGGGGTATAAAATAACATAATGACAAGAAAAAGGTAGGGATAATGACATTTAGGAACAAGATAATTCCTTGGTCTTACCACCCATGACACTATTTATCCACATGCAAAATAGGACATTTTATCCACAAATACTATACTTTTATAATGGTTTGTCATGTCTTTTTCTCAAATTTTTGTGATATAATTTACATTATTTTTCAATTAGACTTGTATCAAACAAGTGTTTTACAGTTTACACGCCTAATTTTTATTGATCAATGATCAAGCAAATAGAAAGTTTCTTTGATAGCTCTTTGATTTTTTTAATTAATATTTACGATGAAAATGTGACTCCCAATCGATTAATGTTTAACAAGGGATGCCAAAGAAAGGGAATACATTAATGTCTAATTTAGCTTTATTGCTTCCCATTTTTTGACTTTTAAAATGTAATGTTTAATTAAAGGAGAAAAACTCTTACTTCTGTATTCTTGCTTTTTTCTTGCAACTCATCGATTATCAAAGATATAGTTTAAGAAGTGCCCAACTCTTCTTTTTGGTTTTACTTAGGATATTGAGTATATAATGTGTTAAAGAAATGCATTGGCGGATCTAGAATAAGAAATTTATGGGTTCATACATTGATCCTAAGAACCCGCTACGTAAAATCTAGACCCGCTACTGAAAATATTAAGAAAGAGGTATAAATATGAAAATGTAGAAAAATATATAATGGGGATACATTAAGATTGTTTACAATAGGGGTGTCAATGGATATTTAAAAACCGACTAAACTGGTCGAATTGTACCGCACCGAATCGATTTTTTGATTTTTTTTACTAAAATCGTAGATTATTACATAAATCAACAACTGTATCGATAATCAGGGTAGATATTTTATTTTATGAAAATAAACGAAAAAATTTCGAACCATACCGAATAAATTTATATGTGAAAAATATATTTATATACTACGTTTAAAAATATTAAAGCATTAATTTTTTTCTTGGCCTTTGGATTTATAAAAATGAATACAAGCCAACAAGTAATTAAAAACAAAGTCCTAATTCCCAAACCTATTATGCTACTCCTACCGAAACTAAATTATTTCCGGCATATTCACTAGCAAGACATAGTATTCTAGCAGTTATGAGTAACAAACTACAATGTATTGAATATGTTTCCTTTCGTATGATTTAGATTTATCTTTTTGAATATTTAAATTTCTATAGACTTTATTCTTGAGTCTTAACTTGGTTAATATCTTTCTACTCGTGTGATTTATCTTTTCTTTATCTTTTGCTTAGTTTCTTTTACATTGTTGTAGAGTAGTTGATGGATCTATACTCTTACCATCTTTCATGTTTTCTTAATTCATCACCATTTAAACATTAAAACTGTCTGGATAATTTTGCTAAGTCTTATAAAAGTATGTATGTTATTGCATTCTACTTTTACTAGTGACTTTTATATGCAATGTGATA
Organism: Nicotiana tabacum; assembly: GCF_000715075.1. Lineage (NCBI taxonomy): Eukaryota > Viridiplantae > Streptophyta > Magnoliopsida > Solanales > Solanaceae > Nicotiana > Nicotiana tabacum. The sequence goes on along the minus strand of NC_134097.1, from coordinate 10,255,812 downwards.
CCGAACATTTATAGAATATAATTAATATAGTAATTAAAAGCTTGGGGTCTAAAAATTAGATTAAAAAGGATTGAAAACTCGTGCTCACATAAAATTGAGCTGGTATATTTTCAAGATCTAAATTGAAAACTACCATTTCAATTTTTACCCTTCCCAATCTTGAATTAAACCTCAAACTTAAGGGTTGTTTGGTACATGGGATAAGGATAATAATCCCATGGTAGAATTTGTGATATTTATCCCATTTTAGTTATAAGTAGGGGTATCAATGGATATTTAAAAATAAAGTAAACCGACCGAACCGTACCAGATCGAACCGATTTTTAGGTTTCTTTTAATAAAATCGTAGTTTTTTTTATATAAATATATAACCGTACCATGTTATGAAAATAAACCGAAAAATATCGAACCGTACCGAATAAATTTATATGTGGAAAATATATTTATATATCAAGTTTAAAAATAGGAAAGTGTTAAATTTTTCCTTTGGCCTTTGGAATTATGAAAACGGTTACAAGCCAACAAGTAATTAAACTCAAAATTCTAATTCCCAAACCTATTATGCTACTCCTACCGAAACTAAATTATTTTCAGCATATTCACTAGCAAGACACAAAGTGTAACGACCCGACTTGTCGTTTTAAGAATTAACGTCTCGTTCAGTGACTTAAGGTCTCGAGCAGCTTCGCAATATGTATTATGACCCGCGGGTATGGTCGAGTTTGATTTTCGGAAGAACAATTCTTATTTAGAAACTTAAATGGAAAGAATTGACCGAAGAATTGATTTTTGAGCAAACGATCCCGTAATAGAATTTCGACGATAGCAATAGCTTCATATGATGATTTTGGACTTAGGCATATGTTTGGATTTGGATTTGGAAGTCGGTAGGACAATTCGACACATTTTGGCGAAAGTTGGAAAATAGAAGATTTTTAAAAAGTGCGACCGAAGGCTTAAATTTTGATAACGAGGTCGGATTTCGATTCCGAAATTTTGAATAGCTCTATTACGTCATTTATGACTTGTGTGCAAAATTTGAAGTCATTCTGGATTGATTTAATACGTTTCGGCGCAAAATATAGAAGTTGGAAGATTTGAAAACTCATAATTCGATTCGATGCACGATACGTAATTTCGGCGTTGTTTGACATGGTTTGAAGCCTCGACTAAGTTCGTATTGTATTTTGGGACATGTTGGCATATTTGATTAAAGTCCTGAGGGCCTCGGGTGAATTTCGGAAGGCAAGCTGCTGGAAATTCTGCTATTTCTGGGCAGCATCTGTTAGAATCGCACCTGTGGAATTTGGGCGCAGGTGAGACCTCGCAGAAGCGAGGATTTCGTCGTAGAAGTGAGTTGGGAAGAACTGGAGGAAGGTCGCGGATGCGGACAACCTTCCGCACCTGCGCAATCGCAGGTGCGATGTTTTCTATGCAGAAGCGACGAGGCAGCGCAGAAGCTGAAATGTTGCGCACCCGCGATCATCGCAGAAACTAAAATTGCTCCGCATGTGCGAGCTTTGTGGCTGGGCAGTGATCTTCACAGAAGCGGGCATTCGCTCGCAAAAGCGAACACGCAGGTGCGACAAATTTGTCCGCTGAAGCGAAACTGGGCAGAAACATTTAAGGATCAAAAATGGTCATTTTGCCATTTCGTTTTGGAATTTTTGGAGCTCAGATTCGGGTGATTCTGGAGGGATTTTTCACAAGCTTGGTTGGGATAAGTGTTTTATATCCTAAAGTGATTATATTTCATAAATCTATGGTTATATTCATCGTTTGATTCGTATTTAAATGGAAGAAATTAAGATTTTTGCAAAATCTTCCAAAAACAAAAATTTAAGATTTGGAGGTCGAGTTATTATCAGAATTTGATAAAATTGGTATGGTTGAACTCATATCAGAATGGGTGTTCGGATTTCATAAAAATTATATCGGGTTCCGAGAGGCGGGCCCCGCATTGACTTTTGTTGACTTTTTGGAATAAAATTTTAAGTCGACGTACTATTATCCGAAATTATTTTCGATAAATTTTAATGAAGTTGTACAATTAATTTGGATAGATTTGAGCTGTCCGGAGGTCTATTCAAGCAAGAAGGCGATTTTGGAAAATCGGCATAACTTCAAAAAGGTAAGAATCTTACCTAACATTAAGTAGGGAAATTACCCCTTATGCATCGAGTCTTATGTGCCAATTGTGAAATGTGAAAAGCCGTGTACGCGAGGTGATGAGTACGTACTCGGGCTTATATGTGAAAATTTATTGAGTTAAAGTCTTGGGTATATTGTGTAGTAAATTGGATAATTGTTGGCATTTATTTGATCATCTATTTGCCATGCTTCAATTCGCATTTATTGAATTTGTTTTTATATGATGATTTGATGTGAATGTTACCTGTATATTTATGTGAATTCTGTGAGTTTGATGGTTTGATATTTCTTGGAATTTAATTTCATTATGGATTTTTTCTCTGCAAATAATTAATTAAATGAGCTTAAGAAGAGGTATTTATATAATTATCAAAATTTGGATTAATGAAGGTGTTGCCCTATGATGATTATTTTCTATCTCTGTTGATTGTTTTTTGAGATTTTATATACATTGTGTGGAGTTTTGGGCTATTTGTTGTGAAATCAATTGATTTTGTTATATCTTTGGAATTGGTTGTGGCCATTGGGCAAATTGTGATATGAATTGATTTTGTTACGTTATCGTGATAATATTCCGTGTAAATTATTGTGTTAATTGAGTTATTATTTTGTGGATATAAGGGTGGCATTTCACTGTTGACATTATGCGGGTTTAAGGGTGGCATTTCACTGTTGTTATATGTGTTGGGATTTTGTCTGGGCGGAATGATAAGGGAGGCTATTAAATGGAGCGATAAGGGAGGCTATTATAGGAGCGATAAGGGTGGCTATAGGAGCGATAAGGGTGGCTATTGATATTGTCAGGTCAGAGGATAAGTGAGGCTATTATAGGAGTGATAATGGTAGTTATAGGAGAGATAATGGTGGCTATTATCATGGATGATATGTGATAATGTGGGGTTATTGCGTTGGTAATTTTCATGTGATGTTGTGATTTTTTCATGTGTTCATTTTTATACCTTGTGCAATTTGTCTTGTTGTTGGTAAATTGATAATAGTCTGATCTATGTTGAAATTGGGAGCCTGTGGTTATTGCCAGGCGGATTATGAAATGAAATGTGGGCACGAGGTGTCGCTAGTAAATAATGATGATATTGGCACGTGAACTGTCCGTGCAGTTGTGATATGAAATGTGGGCACGAGGTGTCGTGAGTAAATAATGATGATATTGGCACGTGAATTGTCCGTACAGTTGTGATATGAAATGTGGGCACGAGGTGTCGTCACTAAATAATGATGATATTGGCACGTGAATTGTCCGTGCATTTGTAATATGAAATGTGGGCACGAGGTGCCGTGATTAAATGATAATGATATTTGGCACATGAGTTGTCCGTGCGGTTATGATAGAGAAATTGGCACGAGGTGCCGTGGAATATGAAATTAGGCGGAGACCCGTACTTTATGATTTTTGAAATGAGGTGTCACAGGGTGACTTTTATTCGAAAGATATTTATTTGAAGGAATTATATTAGAAATAGATTTATTTGAAAGAAATTTATTCGAAAGATATATATATATTTGAATGGATTTTATTTGAAAGATATTTATTTAAGGAATTATATTTGAAAAAAAGATTTAGCTGAAAGAATTATATTTGAAAGGTATTTATTTGAAGGGAGTATATTCGAGATATATTTATTGAAAGGTATTATATCCTGAAGAGTATTATTTGAGAAGCATATAGGCGAAAGATTTATATTTGAATGACTTGATTTAATTGGGTGTACTTGTAATTATTATTTGTTGAGCAATATTAATGGTGTTCTTGTTGCCCTGCTGTGCATATCACTAGTTGATTTGTGTTAACCTTATTGTTATTTGTTTCCTATTATTTTGTATACTATATTGCACAGGTTATTAGACTAGTGAGTGTCTTGACTGTACCTTGTCTCTACTCCACTGAAGTTAGTCTTGATACTTATTGGGTACCGACTGTGGTGTACTCATACTACACTTCTGCATATTTTTGTGCAAAGCCAGGTATTAAAGCTATCGGACTCGGACAGAGTTAAAGTTGGATCGCAAGGATTCGAGGTAGAACTGTTTGGTCGTCGCAGTTCCTTAGAATCTTTCCATTTTATTGTACTGTTAATTATTATTCAAACAATATTGAGTATTCGATCCTTGAGATCATTTCATGTATTCAGTTAGAGCTCGTGACTCAGTATTACAAGTCTTGAGAGGTTGTTTGTAACTATTTCATTGTTAGTTTCTATTTTTAAAAAAATGGCTTGAATTGTGATTGTAATCGGCTTACCTAGTCTTAGAGACTAAGTGTCATCACGATACCTGTGGTGGGATTTTGGGTCGTGACACAAAGTATTCTAGCGATTATGAGTAGAAAACTACAACGTATTGAATATGTTTCCTCACGTATGATTTAGATTTATCTTTTTGAATATTTAATCTTCTATAGACTTTATTCTTGAGTTACGACTTGGTTAATATCTTTCTACTCGTGTGATTTATATTTTATTTGTCTTTGCTTAGTTTTCTTTATGCTGCTGTAGAATACTTAATAGATCTAGACTATGGCCATCATTCATATTTTCTTAATTCATCACTGTTTAAACAGTAAAAATATCTAGACAGTTTTGATAAGTCCTGTAAAACTATGTACGCTATTGTATTCTACTTCTACTAGTGACTTTTATATGATATTTTAAAAAATACCGATAATTAATCAAACCGTACCGATACCAAAGAGAAACCGCATGATTGGGACGGTTTCGAAAAAGTCTAACTTTGGTTATACATAATAGAATAACCGAAAAATTTGTATGGTACAAATTTTATAAAATAACCGGCCGAACTGAACCATTGACACCCCTAGTTATAAGTATTAATTATGGGATTAGTTATTCGATACAGAAGGTGGAATAGTTAATCATATGGGATGTCCCATCATTGTACCAAACTACCCATTATAGTATGGAATAATCAAGTAAACCCATAGCATTTTTGAACCCAAGTTCGTCCATGTTCTTTATAAGATGTCAGCCCATTATTAAATTTTTAATTAATAATATTTACCATGTGATAGCTTATTTATAGTGAACTCATCAATGTCAATATAAATTATGTGTGTGAAAAGTTTGTATATTTATAAGAATTAAATTTGTTTGCATACTCTATATGACTTAAAACAAAAAAATGTAAGGTCAAGGGATTTGTTTTTACACAAATAGCCGGCCATATTCACTGCCTACTTTTTCTAACCGGTATACATAGATTATATATTAATTATATATAAGTATACATAGATTATACGTGAATTATACATCTGTCGATTATTTTTAGTTTAAAAGATGAGGTTGACGACTATTTGGGTTAAATCTTTCCTAAATAACAGCCTTTTAAAGTGGCTACTTGATGTGCACGGTTAGCCACTAATTAGAGATATTTTTACTCTTTAGCCACCGTTTAAAATATATTTATTTTTTAGCCAGTGCTTAATAATTTTTTATCCACCCGGACGAAAATACCCATGTGCTAGCATGGGTGTTGTGTAAATATTAAGGACATGATATCCTTAACTTCATGAATGTTGTGTAAATATTAAGGACAAAGTGTCTTGTATTTGCACGTTCCGTTGTTAAATTTTAGAACAACATGTCCTTAACTTCATATGTGCAATGTAAATGTTAAGGACATGACGTCCTTAACTTCATGTGTGCAGTGTAAATGTTAAGGGCATAATGTCCTTAACTTGTATTTGCACCTTCTGTTGTTAAACTTTAGGACCTCATGTCCTTAACTTCATATGTGCAGTGTAAATGTTAAGGACATGGTGTCCTTAACTTCATGTGTGCAGTGTAAATATTAAGGACATAGTGTCCTTAACTTTATGAGTGTTGTGTAATAATAAGGACATTGTGTCATTAACTTCATGAATGTTGTGTAAATATTAAGGACAAAATGTCTTGTATTTGCACCTTCCGTTGTTAAACTTTAGGACATCATGTCCTTAACTTCATATGTGCAGTGTAAATGTTAAGGACATGACGTCCTTAACTTCATGTGTGCTGTATAAATATTAAGGACACCATGTCCTTAATATTTACACAGCACTCATGAAGAAAGGGTAAAAACGTATTTTCGTATTAATTTTAATAGATTAGTGACTATTTTTGCTCAACATTAAAAATATTGGATAAAAACTAAATATCATGTTAAAAAGTGGCTATCCCACGACATTTCTACTTGAAATGTTGATAGTAGCATGTTGCTTAATTTTGGAGTCGAGAGATTAGGAGGGGAACTGGCAAGCCCAAGCCTGCTAAGAAGGGCTAGGAAGGTGGAGATCGGGATTTGCATAGATGGCCTTTTTTGAGATCACTATTTAAATTTTGTCTCTATTAGCACAATTGGTTAAAATTTGTCTTACAAAAAAGAAATAATATTCTAATTAGTTTTAGTAGGTGTTTGAACATGATTTGGTTGATTTTTTTTTAAAAAAAATTGGAACCAAGATAACTATCCTTCCTTTGTGAAACACAACTATAAGATAAAAATATCAAACTTTAACCCTCAATAAGCTCAAATCAAAGAGATGTTATTTTCTAAATACAAACCACGTTAATGGCTTATTTCATAAAGTTTTAGTCCAAATGAACAAGGTGTCCTAAATTAATTTTAAGGTGGAGGTGATAAGATAAGGCACTCTCAATTCGGTTTTCATTCCATTGTATGAGTTAATGTCCAAAGTTTATCTTAATGTTCTCTACCGATGTGTGTATTAGAGGTGTCAGTTTGTATTTGTTGGTGTTGTTAAATTTGAAGTACCTGTCCTACTATTAGTAGAATTGCAACGTGAAGTGTGCGGAGTCTTCTCGTAAAATAATTCGAAAAATAGGGGTAAGCGCATAGATAACCATTCTCAAGGGTGCTATTTAGTGATTGATCAGTACTAATTTTATCCTAAATTTTAAAACTTAAAATCTTAACTTCAGGAGAACTCATAATATTTTTATCCTGAAAAATTGAACTGAAATACTGAAATTCAAGACACACTAGCTAATTCTTAAATAACAGTCCTCTAAAGTGGCTACCTTGTGTTATTTCTACGAAAAAATATGACAAATATCACTTTTAGCGGTTGAAACTATTTACATTCGGTAGCCGTAGATGTGTATAAAATTTATATATATTTTTTGTATATAACACACACACATATATACAAAATATATATTTTCAGCTATTATTTTGAGAGCAGCTATACAGTATCATTTTTTCAAAAATATGTGAATTTACTAGAGATCGTAAATTTGAGCCTTTGAGTATGAATTCGCCTTAGATAGAAAGTGCTCTTAACAGTCAAGTTGAGTATGAAATCATCTTTGATTAGAAGTGTTTTAACATCTAAAATGATGGAACTTTCCGGAGTAAATTTAAATCTATCTATACTATATTAAAAGCACGAAACCCATTAGCGAAATATTGTTCGCATTCTTTATCCTTTATGTCACGGCCCCATTTCTCCTACAAGTTGTGATGGCGCTCAACGTTACCCCTAGGCACGCCAACAGTGAACTAACTCTATGATCCTTTCTTTTAGAGATTTAAAATAGTTGATTTTTAGTTCGTGCATAAATAGCAAGTAAGAATTTAATAAAAATGAGAGATCAAAATTTTGAAAAGCAAGTGAGATACATAAAATAACCCAAAAATATCAAATGTGTACTAAGCATAAATCTCCAAGATCTGGTCTCACAAGTGTATGAGCTACTAGTACAATATACAAAAGAGTACTACATTACTGTCTAAAATGAAATAAACATAAAATACAACAAAAGAAAGACTTCGGCTGCTGCAGAACGGGCTCGGAAGGCAGCTCACCCCTAGGTCTCGTAGTAATCAAGAATGCGCGTCGAACTAATATCCAGATACACCTGCCTCAGATCCTGCACGATTAGTACAGAAGTGTAGCGTGAGTACATAACAACATGTACCCAATAAGTATCCAGTCTAACCTCGAAGAAGTAGTGACGAGGGGTCGACTCCGACACCTACTATGCGCTAATAATAAAATAATGAAATTATAACTAAGCATGGACTATATAAACACAACTGAAAACGCACTAACAAGAATAAATGGACAATCTTTCACTCATGGTAAGTCCCAATTAATTTCCATCATTTAACAAATTAATCTCTCGAGCCAATGAAACAATATCAATTATAGTTGGGCTTCAAGAATTATTACGCACGAATTATGCCAAGGTCGTACGACCCGATCCAACATACAAATATATATAAACGGTGCACTGCCGAGGGTCGAACGACACAAACCATAGATGCATCTTTTCTATTACCGAGGTGTTCAACCCGCTCCACAATAAGAGAAAATACTTTATAAATAATCGATTTAAAGATTATTAAGAGGCTAATATTCAAAGGAACACCTATTCTCATTAACGGTGAAGTAACCCGTACAAAACTCAAGTAAATGAAATTCGACCTTTTACAATTCTTTTATCAAGTTACGATATGATTTAAGCATTTATATTAACAAGTAGGGTATAAATATCGCAAGTATCACATGATATGGCTCCTAAACTACCCGGACATAAGCATAATTAGTAACTACGTACGAACTCTCGTCACCTCGTGCGTACGTATCCCCCACAAATAGAAGCACATATTAAATCAATTCACATATGAGGTTAATTTCCTCTTAAAAGGTTAGAAAAGAGACTAATCTCTCCTCAAAGCTTACTTTTCGGTCCAAAATTATGCTTACACCCTCAATTCGGTGCCCAACGACTCAAAACTAGTCAAGTGCTATATAAAATAGTCAATACATGTTCAAAAGTTCATATCCTAATTATTAAAGTGATTTTCCAACCCTAATTGAAGAGTTCCTAAAATTTACCCACGGGTCCAAATGTCCGGATTCCGGAAATTTTTGAAGAAAGTTGTTACCCATAACCTCATGAACTCAAATATATAATTTTTACTAAATTTCATAACCATTTTCATAGTTAAATCTCATTTTTACCAAAACCCTAGGGTTTTCATCTAAACCAATGATTTCACAAATTTTGCATGTTTAATCTACCCATAATCTATGTATTTAACTCACATTGTGTAGAAATTACTTACCTCAAAGTGTTAGGTGAAATCCCCTCTCTAAGAGCTCCAAGAATCGCTCAAGCAATGAAATAAATGAGCTCAAAATGCCTAAGTCCCGCATTAAATTGGGGTTCTGCCTTCTGCGATTTTTGCATATGCGGAGGTTTGGCCGCTTCCGCGGCTCCGCATCTGCGGATAGGACCTCGAAAATGCGGTCTTCTCCTCAATTTCCCCCCTCGCTTCTGCGACCAGCGGCTCGCTTCTGCGAGACCGCTCCTATGGCATATGCGTCACACCTACGACCTTAGTCCGCTTCTGCCATGGCCTCCTTCGCACCTGCGTCTCCGCAGGTGCGGTACCTCGCTTGCTTCTGCGGTTACTGGGAAGCCCCCATTGGGATGCTTCTGCAGTCAAGGGCTCTCTGCGAGCTCGCACCTGCGGCTGGCCAAGCGCAGGTGTGATTATACCAGAAGCTGGAAGTTCAACTGCTACTCCAAGTCCAAACTTGATCCGAGCTTTGTCCGATTAACACTCGGGGCCCCAGGGGACCCGCCCGGACATGCCAACAAGTTTGAAATCATAAAACGGACTCGCTCGCACTCTCAGAACGCATAGAACATCAACAAAACTAAGAATCACACCTCCAAACCAAATTGAATAAACTAAGAACTTTAAGTTATTCAAACTCACTTCCAATGCGCCGAAACATACTTAAACTACTCGGAATGACGCCAAACTTTGCGTGCAAGTCATAAGCGACATTATGGAACTATTTTCAGTTTCAAAATTCCGATTGGATCTTGATAACACCAAAACCTAATCCAAACCAAATTTAAAGAACTTTGAAACCTTCAAGGAGCCAACTTTCACTATTAGGCGTCGAAATGCTCCCGGGTCGTCCAAAACCCGATCCGAACATACGACCAAGTATGAAATCATCAAATGAACCTATTGAAACCGTCAAATACCAATTTTGGGTTTTTATTTTTTTACTCAAAACGTTGACCGAAGTCGAACTTAGTTTTTTTGGCCAACCTTAAGGAATCAAGTATTCCTATTTCAACCCGAAACCTTCCAAATCCCGAACTAACCATCCCCGCAAGTCATAAAGCAGTAAAAGAATATATGGGGAGTCTTATTTAGGGGAACGAAGTTCTAAAAAGTAAAACGACCAGTCGGGTCGTTACATTCTCCACCTCTTAAACAAATGTTAGCCTCGAATGGGTCTATAATCATACCCGGAGTGCTGAATAAGTGTGGATATTTGCTCTGCATGTCCTACTCAGACTCCCAAGTCGCCTCCTCGACTGGTTGGCCGCTCTATTGAACCTTTACTGCAGAAATCCTCTTGGACCTCAAATGGCGAACCTGCCTATCAACAATGACAACTAGCTCCTCCTCATAACCTAGGCTCTCATCTAACTGAATCGTGCTGAAGTCTAACACATATGACCTATCGTCATGATACCTCCGGAACATAGACACGTGGAAAATCGGATGAACTCCCGATAGACTGGGAGGCAAAGCAAGCTCATAAGCAACCTCCCTAACTCATCTCAACACCTCAAATGGGCCTATAAACCTTGGGCTCAATTTGCCCTTCTTCCCGAACCCCCTGGTTCCCATTCATCGGTGAGACTTTTAAGAGAACCTTCTCGCCCACCATAAATGATAAATCATGCGCCTTCTGATCCGCGTAACTCTTATGTCTGGACTGTGCTGTGCGAAGTCGCTCCTGAATCAACTTTACCTTTTCCAAGGCATCCTTCACCAAATCAGTACCGTATAAGTTAGCCTCGTCGGGCTCAATCCATCCGACGGGAGAACGACATCGCTAGTCATATAAAGCCTCAAATGGAACCATCTCAATACTGGACTGATAACAGTTGTTATAAGCAAACTCGGCCAAAGGCAAGAATCGGTCCCACTGCCCTCCAAAGTCAATCACACATTCTCTGAGCATATCCTCCAAGAGTATGAGCATGTCCTCCAAGATCTGAAATGTCCGCTCCGACTGCCCGTCGGCCTGTGGATGAAATGTTGTGCTGAGGTCTATTCGGGTCCCCAACTCACTCTGTACTGCCCTCTAGAAATGCGAAGTAAACTGAAGGCCTCTATCTGATATGATGGAAACATGCACACAATGCAACTGAACTATCTCCTGAATGTAAATCTGGGCCAATCTCTCTGAAGTATACGTGGTCACCACCGGAATGAAGTGTGATGACTTGGTCAACTGGTCGACAATGACCCAAACTGCATCAAACTTCTGCAAGGTCCGCAGTAACCCAACTATGAAGTCCATAGTAATGCGCTCACATTTTCACTCAGGTATAGTCATCTGTTGGAGTAGGCCACCTGACATCTGATACTCATACTTAACCTGCTGGCAATTTAGACACCTCACAACATACTCGACTATGTCCTTCTTCATATGTCGCCACCAAAAATGTTGCCTCAGGTCACGATAAATCTTCGTAGCACCTGGATGAATAGAATATCGAGAACTGTGTGCCTCTTCTAGAATCCTCTCTCTCAAGCCATCGACATTAGGAACACATAGGCGACCCTGGAGTCGCAGAACACCATCCTTGCCATTAGTAACCTCCTTGGCACTACCCTGTAGTACCGTATCCCTGAGAACCAACAAATGCAGATCATCAAACTGTCGAGCCTTGATCTACTCCAATGGTGAAGATTTGGCAATGACGCATGCCAGAACTCGGATGGGCTCTGAAATATCCAACCTCATAAGTCTGTTAGCCAAGGGCTGTATGTCCAAAGCTAATGGCATCTCCTCTGCTGAAATAAATGCCAAGCTACCCATACTCCCCGTCTTTTTGCTCAAGGCATCCGCAACTACATTCGCCTTGCCCAGATGATAAATAATGGTAATATCACAGTCCTTTAGTAACTCAAGCCACCTGCACTTCCTCAAATTGAGATCGCTTTGCTTGAACAAATGCTGCAAGCTGCGATGATCGGTGTAAACCTCACAGGACACCCCATAAAGATAATGCCTCCAGATCTTAAGAGCATGGACAATCGCGGGCAACTCCAAAATCATGTACATGGTAATTCGTCTCATGGGGGCTTCAGCTGACGTGAAGCATATGCAATAACTCACCCCTCCTGCATCAACACACAACCCAAACCAATGCGTGAAGCGTCGCAACACACATTATATATCCTTGAACTGGAAGGCAACACAAAAAGCAGTGCGGTAGTCAAAGTTGTCTTGAGCTTCTGGAAGCTCGCCTCATAATCATCGGACAGTAGCTACGTACGGACTCTTATCACCTCGTGCGTACGCAGCCCCCACAAATAGAAGCACATATTAAATCAATTCACCTATGTGGTTAATTCCCTCTTACAAGGTTAGAGAAGAGACTTATCTCGCCTCAAAGCTTACTTTCAGGTCCAAACTTGTGCTTAAGCCCTCAATTTGGTGCCCAACGACTCGAAACTAGTCAAGTGTTATATAAAATAGTCAATATATTTTCAAAAGTTCATATCCTAATTATTAAAGTGATTTTCCAACCATAATTGAAGAGTTCCTAAAATTCATCCCCGGGCCCACGTGCCCGGACTCCGGAAATTTTCGAAGAAAGTTGTTACCCATAACCTCATGAACTCAAATATATAGTTTTTACTAAATTTCATAACCATTTTCGTGGTTAAATCCCATTTTTACCAAAATCCTATATTTTTCATCTAAACCCATGATTTCACAAATTTTATATGTTAAATCTACCCATAATCTATGCATTTAACTCACATTGTATAGAAATTACTTACCTCAAAGTGTTAGGTGAAATCCCCTCTCTAAGGGCTCCAAGAATCGCCTAAGCAATGAAATAAATGAGCTCAAAATGCTTAAGTCCTACATTAAATTGGGGTTCTGCCTTCTACGATTTTCGTATCTGCATAGGTTTGGCCGCTTCTGCGGCTCCGCATCTGCGGAAAGGACCTCGCAGATGCGGTCCTCTCCTCAGTTGGCCCCGTCGCTTCTGCGACCAGCTGCTCGATTCTACGAGACCGTTCCTACGACACGTGCGCCGTACCTGCGACCTTAGTCCGCTTCTGCGATGGCCTCCTTCGCACCTGCGTCTCCACAGGTGCGGTACCTCGCCCGCTTCTGTGGTTACTGGGCAGCCCCCATTGGGCCGCTTCTGCGGTCAAGGACTCGCTTCCGCGAGCTCGCACTTGCGGCTGGCCAAGCGCAAGTGCGATTACACCAGAAGTTGGCAGCTCCATCTACTACTCCAAGTCCAAACTTGGTCCGAGCCTCGTTCGATTAAAACCCGAGGCCCCTGGGGATTGCCCGGACATGCCAACAAGTTTGAAATCATAGAACGGACTCACTCGCACCCTCATAATACATAAAACATCAACAAAACTAAGAATCACACCCCAAACCAAATTGAATCAACTTAAGAACTTCAAGTTCTTCAAATACACTCCCAATACACCGAAACATACTTAAACTACTCGGAATGACGCCAAACTTTGCGTGCAAGCCATAAACGACATTACAGAGAACTATTCCCGGCCTTAGAATTCCGATTGGACCTTGATAACATCAAAGCCTACTCCAAACCAAATTTAAAGATTTTTAAAACTTTCAAGGAGCCAACTTTCACTATTAGGCGCCGAAACGCTCCTAGGTCGTCCAAAACCCGATCCGAATATACGCCCAAGTTCGAAATCATCATACGAATCTATTGTAACCGTCAAATCCCAATTTCAAGGTCGTTTACTCGAAACATTGACCGCAGTCAAACTTAGTCTTTTTGGCTAACCTTAAGGAATCAAGTGTTCCGATTTCAACCCGAAACATTCCAAAATCGCGAACTAACCATCCCCGCAAGTCATAAAACAGACACACATACGAGGAGTCTTATTTAGGGAAACAGAGTTCTAAAAAGCAAAATGACCGGTCGAGTTGTTACACTTTAAAAATAAATTTCACATTGAACAAAATTGTAATTATATTTTAATTATTTTCCTAATATGTAAGATATTAAAATTAACTAAATTTTATTTATTAAATTCTTCCTTATTTGAATCAGGTAAAAACTCCAAATATTTAGGAATTTGAAATTGAATAAGATTTGACATCTATGGATTTTTTTCCTTATTTAAATTATATAACTATCACGATTCTAAGTTTATAAAATGTTAGGAATAGTAATGAAAGCTTTTCTTCAAAAAATTAGTCTCAGAATTAAACACTTAAGATGAAGTATAATTTTCAGATTATCTTATATTATTTCTTTAATATTTAGATTTTAGTTTATAATCAACTTGAGATACGAAGAGATATTGTCCATCAAGTGTAGAATTAATTCTGGAAGAATTACTCCATCAAATATGAAACCAACTGTGACAACTTTATTAACATTAGTGTATTACTATATGATATAATCTTTCATCATAAACTTTATTTTAGACATATTAAATCAGATTTTATAACTTTTTGTAGCGCGGACAATTATTTTAGACGTATAGAATTTAATATGATCTAGTTGTCACCTTTTATAGGTATCACGTACCACTTATCACATTTTGCGAGCAAATAATTAAATAACTTGAAAAAACTTGAATATATGTTGATGAGCATGTCTGAAGAATATTTTCAATCTTAAGCCACTAAATTTTATTAAAATCTGAAAATTTAAGGAACATAGCAGGTGAAGGAAAGAAAGGGAAATGATTTTTATTAAACATGCCTTAAAATATAAACTTTTGTTCTTTGATGGTCAAAACTTTGAGTAATATGATGAATGATTAAAAAATATTAAATATTATTTTATTAGTCCAACTCGACTTGTAAGTTGTAAAGAGTAATCAGTGAGATTGAGACAATAGAAAATACCCAAGCACTCTTAAGTAAATACAAAACTAAACAAATAAATTTCATTGCTAACTGTAGGGACGACTCAATGAAATTAATGATCTAAAGTCAAACTATAATAAGGGGACTAAAAATTATTTCATAAAATACATGTACTAATGAAGCAGATTAAAATGATTTAATTCCCATTTATGGATCAATCAAAAGAGACAAGAAAAATAGTTATTTTAGAAAAAGTGGATTGATATTGAAAAGTTAAATTAGAAGCATAATAATAAAATAAATATAGTAGAGAAGGAAAATTCAAACTTGAAGAGGGGATAAAAGTACTAATTAACAAAACAGAAGAAAACTTTATCATGTTATAAAATAAAGACTGTAAAGTAAAGATAAGTATAGAGAGAAACTGATATATTATTCAAACTTCAAACTTATGTACATAATGAACTGAATTCTCCTCTATTTATAGAAGAAAGGAAGCTGCTGTGTAAGCTGCTACTGCAAGCTGCTGTGTAAGCTGCTGCTGCAAGCTGCTGTGTAAGCTGCTTGTAAGCTGCTGTGTAAGCTGCTTGTAAGCTGCTGCTCTAAACTGTTGTGCCAGATATAGATAATCTTCTATCATGGGTAATATTTATCCATAACGGAGTACCGAAAGGATAAGCTTCTTCAGGAGGCTTATTTCCAATAGAGTACTAAATAGATAAATATATTTATGGCGGAGTCTCATATGGATAAACTTCTTCAGGAAGCTTATTTACAACGGAGTACTAAATGAACATCCATAATATAATATATTCATAACACTCCCCCTTGGATGTTCATTAAAAGATAATGTGCCTCGTTAAAACCTTACTAGGAAAAATTCAGTGGGAAAAAAATCCTAGTGAAGGAAAAAGAGTACACATATTTAGTAATACGCATTGCTAACTGCCTCATTAAAAACCTTATAAGGAAAACCCTGTGGGAAAAAACCTTAATAAGGAAAAAAGAGTACATCGCGTATTTTACTCCTCCTGATGAAAACCTTGTTTCAAATATTTAAGTCTCCGCATTCCAATCTTGTATATCATCTTCTCAAAAGTTGAAGTTGGTAAAGATTTGGTGAATAAATCTGCTGGATTGTCATTTGAACGGATTTGTTGCACATCAATGTCACCATTTTTCTGAAGATCGTGTGTGTAGAATAATTTTGGTGAAATGTGCTTCGTTCTATCTCCTTTTATAAATCCTCCATTCAATTGGGCTATGCATGCAGCATTGTCTTCGTATAAAATTGTGGGTCTTTTCTCACATTCCAAACCACATTTTTCTCGAATAAAATGAATTATTGATCTCAACCATACGCATTCCCTACTTGCTTCATGAATAGCTATTATTTCAGCATGATTTGAAAAAGTAGCAATAATAAATTATTTTGTGGAGCGCCATGATATGATAGTACCTCCACATGTAAACACGTACCCGATTTGAGATCTAGCTTTATGGGGATCAGATAAATAACCTGCATCTGCATAACCAATAAGATCTGCACTATCTTTGTTAGCATAAAACAAACCCATATCAAGAGTTCCCTTTAAATATCGCAATATATGCTTAATCCCGTTCCAATGTCTCCGTGTAGGAGAAGAGCTATATCTTGCTAGTAAATTAATAGAAAATGCTATGTCAGGCCTTGTAGCATTAGCAAGATACATAAGTGCACCAATTGCACTGAGATACGGTGTTTCAGGACCCAAGAGTTCCTCATCCTCTTCTGGAGGTCGGAACGGGTCCTTATTCACTTCAAGTGATCGAACAATCATTGGTGTACTCAATGGGTGCGCTTTGTCCATGTAAAAGCGTTTTAAGACCCTTTCTGTATAGGCAGATTAATGCATAAAGATCCCATTTGCTAAATATTCAATTTGCAGTCCAAGACGAAGTTTTGTCTTTTCAAGATCTTTCATCTCAAATTCTTTCTTAAGATATTCAATTGCCTTTTGGAGCTCTTCTGGAGTTCCAACAAGATTTATGTCATCAACATAAACAGCAAGTATAACAAATTCTAATGCCATTTTCTTTATAAAAATACATGGACAAATAACATCATTTATGTAACCCTCTTTCAGCAAATATTCACTGAGGCGATTATACCACATGCGCCCAGATTGCTTTAAACCGTACAAAGATCTTTGTAATCTGATTGAGTACATTTCCCGAGATTTTGAATATGCTTCAGGCATTTTAAATCCTTCAGGGATTTTCATGTAAATTTCATTATCAAGTGACCCGTACAGATAAGCTGTAACCACATCCATTAGATGTATTTCAAGCCTTTCACGTAAGGCTAAACTGATGAGATATCGAAATGTTATGGCATCCATAACGGGTGAATATGTTTCTTCATAATCGACTCCAGGTCGTTGTGAGAATCCTTGTGCGACAAGGCGAGCCTTGTATCTTTCAACTTCATTTTGCTCATTCCTTTTTCGCACAAAAACCCATTTATGACCAACTAGTTTTATACCAGCAGGTGTTTGGACTACTGGTCCAAAGACCTCTCTTTTAGCAAGTGCGTTCAATTCTGATTGAATTGCCCCTTGCCATTTTGGCCAATCAGATCTTTGTTGACATTCTTCGACAGATCGGGGTTCAAAATCCTCACTATCTTGCATAATGTTAAGTGCAACATTATATGAAAAAATATTATCCACCACTATTTCAGATCGATTTAAATTAATCCCATCACCAGTAGAACTTATTAAAAGTTCCTCGCTCACTTGAGTCTCAGGTTTATTGATTTCTTCAGGAATCTCATAACTAATCAGATCTTGGGTCTCTTCAGGAGGTCCCTTCATAATATCATTTTGATCATTTGTCGATTTTCTTTTTCTAGGATTTCGATCCTTAGAACCCATAGGCCTACCACGCTTCAGGCGTGCTTTAGGTTCACTAGATCTCATGCTAATAGATGGTCCTGCTGGGACATCAATTCGGATAGGCACATTCTCTGCAGGGATATGTGACTTAGTTATCCTTTTCAAATCAGTAAATGCGTCTGGCATTTGATTTGCTATATTCTGTAAATGGATGATCTTCTGGACCTCCTGATTACATATAGGGGTACGTGGATCAAAGTGAGATAATGATGAAACTTTTCACACAATTTCTCTTTTGATTTCCTTTTTCTCTCCCCCTAATTGTGGGAAATTTGTTTCATCAGATCGACAATCTGCAAATCGAGCAGTAAATAAATCTCCCGTCAATGGTTCAAGATAGCGAATAATAGAGGGTGATTCAAACCCAATATATATTCCTAACCTTCTTTGGGGGCCCATCTTACTGCGCTGTAGTGGTGCTACTGGCACATATACAGCACATCCAAAAATTCGTAGATGGGCAATATTTGGTTCATGACCAAAAACTAATTGTGACGGAGAATATTTATTATAATGCGTTGGTCTGAGACGGATAAGTGATGCTGCGTGCAAGATAGCATGGCCCCAAACAGTAGTGGGCAATTTTGTTTTCATAAGTAGTGGTCTTGCTATCAATTGCAGCCGTTTAATGAATGACTTTGCAAGGCCATTTTGAGTATGAACATAAGCTACAGGATGTTCAACTTTTATCCCAACTGATAGACAGTAATCATCAAAAGCTTGAGATGAGAATTCTCCAGCATTATCAAGGCGAATAGCCTTTATAGGATAATCTGGGAATTGTGCCCTTAATCGAATTATTTGGGCTAATAACTTTGCAAACGCCAGGTTGCGAGATGATAATAGGCACACATGAGACCATCTTGAAGATGCATCTATTAGGACCATAAAATATCTAAACAACCCACTTGGTGGGTGAATAGGTCCACATATATCCCCATGTATACGTTCTAAGAAGGTAGGGGACTCAATGCCAACCTTCATTGGTGATGGTCTAGTGATCATTTTGCTTTGATAACAAGCATCACAAGAAAATTCATTATTTGTAAGAATCTTCAGGTTCTTTAATGGATGTCCACTCGAATTTTCAGCAATTCGTCTCATCATTATTGATCCAGGATGGCCCAAACGGCCATGCCAAAGCACAAAAATATTTGAATCAGTAAACTTCTGATTTACGATAGAGTGTGCTTCAACTGTATTAATCTTTGAATAGTATAAGCCAGAAGATAAAGTTGGTAATTTTTCTACAATGCATTTCTGGCCAGAAATATTCTTTGTAATACAAAGATATTCCACATTCATTTCATCTATTATCTCAATATGATACCCATTTCGGCGGATATCTATAAAACTCAACAAGTTTCTTCGGGACTTGGAGGAGTACAATGCATTGTCGATAATAAGTTTTGTTCCCTTAGACAGAAATACAATAGCTCTTCCGGAGCCTTCAATTAAACTTATATTACCAGAAATTGTAGAAACATTTGCTTTTTCCTTATGCAAATAAGAAAAGTATTTCTGATCTTTGAATATGGCATGAGTTGTTCCACTATCAACTACACAAATATCTTCATGATTGGTCTTTGATCCAAACATAATTTGAGGATTATCCATATTCTTCAAAATGAACATAAACAAAATAAATATGATAGTAAACATTATTATCAAAGCATAACTTTTATTTATGTACAACAATTACATAACCATACTATCTACTACAAATAACAAAAATTAAAATATTTACATCTCTACAGATTCACTACCGATCACATGACTTGTTTCTCCTTCTGGGAGTGCAAAGTAATCAGCTACATCCAAATGCATGAAGTCTAAATTATCTTCAGAAATAAAATTTGCTTCAGCATTTTTCTCTGTCTTCTTCAGGGAAGCTTGATATAGCTCAACCAGGTGCTTTGGCGTACGGCATGTACGTGACCAGTGCCCTTTTCCTCTACATCTATAGCATGCATTTTCTGGCTTTGCTGCTTGCACCGCTTCATGCTTTTGCTCCTTCCTTTTCCACGGTGGTGAGGAGGGTTCTTTGGTGCATTATTATTACCACGATTAGAGTTTCCTCCCCGACCACGGCCATGACCACGACTGGGGCCACGTCCTCTTCCACGCTTAGCTTGGTGGAAGTTCGTCTCATTCACTTCAGGGAATGGACAAGAACCAGTAGGTCGGCTTTCATGGTTTTTCATTAATAGCCCATTATGTTGCTCGGCTACAAGAAGATGTGAGATAAGTTCAGAATACTTTTTAAATTCCATCTCTCGATATTGCTGCTGCAGGAGCATATTCGAGGCATGAAAAGTGGTGAAAGTTTTCTCCAACATATCATGATCAGTAATATTATCACCACATAGTTTCAATTGGGAAATAATTTTGAACATAGCAGAATTATACTCACTGATAGATTTAAAATCTTGTAGCCTTAGATGAGTCCAATCATAACGTGCCTGTGGAAGAACGACCATCTTCAGGTGGTCATATCTATCTTTCAAATTACTCCACAGTATGACTGGATCTTTAACAGTAAGATATTCCATTTTCAGGCCCTCATCAAGGTGATGGCATAGGAACATCATTGCTTTGGCACGGTCTTGGTTTGATGCCTGATTTTTATCTTTGATGGTGTCTGCCAGACCCATCGCATCAAGATGAATTTCGGCATCAAGCACCCAAGACATGTAGCTTTTGCCTGATATATCCTGGGCTACAAACTCAAGTTTAGAAAGATTTGACATTATTTAGAAAAAGAAAGTTCGTACCTCTGATGCTTTCAAAGTATTGCTCGAGATGGCAGAGTCTCGTGCTGATAACGTGTTATAAAATAAAGACTGTAAAGTAAAGACAAGTATAGAGAGAAACTGATATATTATTCAAACTTCAAACTTATGTACATAATGAACTGAATTCTCCTCTATTTATAGAAGAAAGGAAGCTGCTGTGTAAGCTGCTACTGCAAGCTGCTGTGTAAGCTGCTTGTAAGCTGCTGTGTAAGCTGCTTGTAAGCTGCTGCTCTAAACTGTTGTGCCAGATATAGATAATCTTCTATCATGGGTAATATTTATCCATAACGGAGTACCGAAAGGATAAGCTTCTTCAGGAGGCTTATTTCCAATAGAGTACTAAATAGATAAATATATTTATGACGGAGTCTCATATGGATAAACTTCTTCAGGAAGCTTATTTACAACGGAGTACTAAATGAACATCCATAATATAATATATTCATAACATATCATAGTTTATTCACTCATTCGAACACCTTAACTAAATCCAAATATATATAGTTTAGAACACTCTAGTAAGGATAATTAGACATAGTATATATAATACTTAATATTTGAAGTAATATTTTTTACTCCAAGAACATCGTCTATAAAGAGATATTAGGATAGATACAGACAAGAAGAAATCATGTTATATTCATAAATATATATATAAATACAAAAGTTATATAATTAACTTACATGAATTCTTAATAGTTGCAAATTCAGAAGATGCCCAATAACTTGCATTCAACTGTTTTTGCCAATATAACATTTATTTGCAATTTAAATAAATATTGTATTTATTTGGACGTCAATTATTATTGGACAAAATTTATTCTTATTCTTAATTTTATGCACTTTTATTAATAGACGAAAAAAATAGGTACAACGCACTTACATTAAAGCTAGTTATTTAAACCCAAAGTGAGTAAATTTACTCTCAAATTGGAGTTCTATCCGGGAAAATAAAATCCCTTTTTCCGTATTATCTCACCTTTATGGCCATAAACGTAAAAGGTGAAATATACTCTTCGTATGCGGCCAATATTCAAACCCAATTGCAAATTGCAATATATTCCCAATTCGGTAATCCACTGCATAAGAACATTTATATTCCCCTCTTTTCCTTTTTCATATTCCTTCCCCGTTAAGATAAACCAACACAAATAAAGAAACATAATTACACAAATCGTGAACACAAAAATATAATCAATTCCATTCTTAAAGGCGGCCAGATAAGGAGAAGAAAAAAAGTTTTTTGGGTTGAATTTTTCACTTTTCCATTGTTGAAATTGTCAAAAACATTTACAGAGGCTTTAGAGATGAAGATCACAGCGTTGATGGTGTTGAAATGCAATCCAGAAAGTTCGGATCCAGTGATCTTAGCGAACGCATCTGATGTGAGCCATTTCGGGTATTTTCAGAGATCCAGCGTTAAGGAATTCATCGTTTTCGTGGGTCGGACCGTCGCTAAACGCAATCCACCCGGCCAACGCCAATCCGTTCAGCACGAAGGTTTAGTTTTTTTAGAAACCCTTCCCGAATTTTGGTTTGATTTATTTGAATTTTTTAGTGAGTTTGTGTTATTTCGGCCTGGGGAATCTGCTATGTGTTTGATCTGATTTTGGGGAATTACAGATGCGTTATGGATTGATGAATTTTTGTTCCTAATTGGGTATTCCGTCCGTCCATCCCTATTTATGTGATGTTGTTTCCCAATTTATGTGATGCTGTTTCCCAATTTATGTGATGCTGTTTGGTTGGGCACATAATTTAAGAAAAAAAAGAAAAACTTCTGAAACCTGTGATGTAAAACAAGTTATAATATTTTTGTGGCATTAAATCATCTCCTTAAGATAAAAATAGTAAGTTTATATTTAATTTATTTCTTTATATAGAAAGCTATTAAGGGTATCGCATAAATTGGGATGGGGAGTAGTTGGTTTTGAGAAATTATGAGGCTCGTAGATCAATTTCGCTGTTTCTTTTGGTTGATTGTATAGATGGATGAGTAATGTTGCAAAGTTGCAGCTATTGGTCCTATAGTTGCTGATGATGCTTTGGTACTTGAATTAGTTGGGAATTTGATATTAGTCATGTTAATACGGTTACTTCTGGTCCTATGTGTTTTCGAGGAGTCTGTCCTATTAGAGATTCTTTTGCCAATAGAAACTATAAAAAACTTCTAGTACTACTTTTTATTTATATTTATATTTTTATTTATATTTTGTAAGATGTTGACCGGAGATGAATTTAAATGGGAACATGGTCAATGGGGATTCATATAGCCAATTTCAATTTGCTTGGGACTGAGGAGGAGTTGTTGTTTGGGAGATGGTTTTGATGGGCGGGTTTGGGGGTTTGCAAAAGTAGAAGGAAGAAGTAGGGAATAGCTTAGTTGGGAAAATAGTTTAGTGTGAACTGATTATCTTTTCGGTTAAATTTTTTGAGGTCTTCACACCCTTAACATCAGTTTTGTTAAGGGTTCTTGATATGTAGTATATGACAACTGGTCAGATTGGTTCCGTATCTCAGACACTGGCACAGAGTAGTAAAGTTGATTTTTATGTCATGTTGGATTAGTTCTAGGGTCTGTAAAGAAAAGATCCCCTTTTTATGATTATTTTATGTGATTATGGAGTGAAGTATGTGAGCGTTGAGGATGGAATGAAACGAGCGGCTGAGTGGATTTGGCAATCTTTAGCACATAAATTGCTCCTGGCTTTGTACCTAGATGTTACTTTCCAGATACTCTATTCATTTTCCTCTAAATATTTTGCTATTCAAAGTTTTTCGTTTCTTCTCTTTAAATTTCTGACATGTGTTGAGTTTTAGTGGTTGGCTATGGAACTGGTTAGTTAGAACTACAAGTCTTAGTCCACAGAAAACAGCAAATTCCTTCGTGTCTCCCTCAGCACCCTCCACAAAAGCTCCAAATGAGCGAAAATAAGATTAATTGTGATTCCAAGTTGTTTAGTCGTGCCAGTGGAAGCAGCGCCAACACTCAGCATGCTGATTACACATTTAACAAGGAAGGTTTCAGTGATCATTCACTTTAGCATGGTTGGGTTTCATGAATAAGTTTTTTGTTTGGATTAGGTATTCTAAAATTCACTTTTGCTATATGTTAGGATTTCAAACTGTAGGTTTCTGTTGATTTCTAATGAAATGGTTGATTATATATTGATTTGAGGTTTTTTATTTCTCAAAATTTACCTGAAGTACAAGTGGTCTTATTATGTATTTCTAAAACAATAGTGTGATTAGTATTACAAAATACTGATTAATCTATCACTTTACATGCGATAGATTTTGTGATAGTGTTTGTTTTCCTTTACCTTATATTATAAGCTTCAAGAAGTTCTCATAGAAGTTGATTGATATAATACAATCTGATATATAAATGTATTTTCTCTTTTCTGTCATTGCGTATTTTAAGAAGTTATATTGTCAAATCAATTAGAAGTCAATACATGTAAAATGTTATTCGTTTAATTTATAATTGAGAAAACATAAATCTACTGATACATGGTATATTCCTCAAATATATTTTTCCACTCGCACTTGGTTTGACATATGTTTTTAATCTCTTTTTTTGACTTTAGAATACAAGGTACATTCATACAATCGAAATGGTTTATGTGCTTTGGGTTTCATGGATGATCACTATCCAGTTCGAAGTGCATTTTCACTGCTCAACCAGGTATTTGTTTTCTATTTTAGATATTCAGCTTCGAAAGGAGAAACACTATATATCCAGAAATCAAATTGTGGATCTGCATCTAATTCTTTCCAGGTTCTAGATGAATATCTAAAGAGTTTTGGTGAGTCGTGGAAAACTGCGCAAAGCGACAATGCTCAACCATGGCCTTATCTGAATGAAGCTCTAGCCAAATTTCAGGTATCCCTTTTGTTTCCCGTTGCTGATTGATGATGGAATTTCCTTTTCAATCAAATTCTTCCTACCTTCATTTTAAAACATTTGATGCTTGAGCTGAAGCCCTGTCATGTTACCCCTACAGGATCCTGCTGAGGCTGATAAGCTGTTCAAAATTCAGAGAGAGTTGGATGAAACAAAAATTATTCTCGTAAGTATTAATAATCAAAAAGTTAAAAAAAATTATTGTCGTAAGTATTGTGTTATTCATATGATTGCCTGCTTAATGTTATCTTTGCGAGCTTCTCTATTGAAAGGTGATAGTAAGCAGTATGCATTTGGATAATGAACATTTGATCATGAGGACTGAGTTGTGGAAGACCTGGACACAATATAGATTCTCCATTTCTTTGGTTAATGATCTTTATCCCGTAATGGTTATATAAGGACGTGTAACTCATAGCCATTGCTAGCCATTTTCCTGTAGAGCTTCTGCTGTTGTGCATTAAGTTACCAAAAAAGTTATTAGTTTTTATTGCTTTTGAGAAGTCGTGATTGTCTATATGCTTAATTTCTCGTTCTTCCTTTGAATTTTTTTTGGCTTGTGTCCTGCATTGGTCGAGGGAATGGGTTGTGTCTTTTATATGGTTTTGGACAGTCTTCACACATGAGCTAGCTCTTAAGATTGACTTATTCCCAGAGTCGTCAAAGGCGCGCTTAAAGCGCGCTTAAGCCTTGAAGCGAGGCTCAAAACATGTTGAGCGCGTCGCCTCACTTTGTGGGCGCTTTAGTGTCGCATCAAGGCTCTAAGGCATACTTTTCCTTGCCAATGAGTGTAATCTTGAAAAGGCGGCATTAAACAATTGATATTTCGCTTTATCGTAAATTTCTTTCAATTTTTTTGTCCATATGTTTGTTATTCATGCCTATAATTATTAGTCATGGACTACATATACATATTTTTACTTTTTCTCTAGTTGCACCTTTTTCATTAAAGCCCACGCTTTAGTTGCGCTTTGCGCTTAAAGCCCCAACGGACCTTAGAGCTTTTTTGCGCTTTTCGCTTTTGATAACACTGCTTATGCCGAAGGTCCATTTTCGTAACATGGTATAAGTTGGACCATGTCTCTTGGAAACATCCTCTCTACCTGCACAACGTAGGGGTAAAGTCTGTGTATACACTACTTTCCCCAGACCCCACATGTGGGAATATACTGAGTATGTTGTTGTTGTTGGTGGTGGTATAAGTTGGACCATCTTGTTGTTGTGTCGTCCCTCATTTTATTCATTAACACTCCATATGTCCAATCTGGGTATGCTGGACTGTGCGGGCCTGTTAGAGTATCCACATTGGTTGAGATAATGGTTTGTAGTCTCTTTATGTCATTTTGGGCAACCCGTCTCATAAACTAGCTTTTGGGATTAAGTGAGGTGCCGGGTCCATTTTTCTTAACACACACAAGAGTTTGGCTTTGTATGCTTCATTCTCATGCTCTCTCTCATTATATTTTGACGGGACTCAAGACTTATGTATCCCAAATTTATCATAGAGCCTGCTTTTGGAGCACTAGACTATTTTCATACTGTATATTGTACTTTAAAAATCGTTATCGTGTTCAAATGGTTGTAAAGGCATTCATGCTGAGTACTCATTTCTGGTCCATGACTCTATGATTATTTCTTCTGTTTATAATATGGAAAAATGTGCATTCTCAAAAAAGAAAAGGAATAAATGTGATATTGAACTCTTGAATTTCCTTTTCACCCGGTTACTTTTGAGATGAGGTCACCTACTTCACTATAGCCTAGTGCTAGGATGTTTAGTAACAGTCTATTAGAGAATAAAGTAGGTGGAGTTTTTTCTCCAAGTTCTTTACCAACACGCGTGTTTGATTAGGGTGGAAAGAGAAAGAACAGAAGCGATTTGAGCTATGGGTTATTTCTATTGTTTTGTACTTTGGTGAGGATGTAGTAGATTGGAGAAGTAAACGTGGTGGTTGCTTCTCTGTCTACTTCTTCGCCCCTTCCAACTTGGACAAAAAGAAGGGAAGCATATCCTTTGTGGTTACATTTCAACCTTGCCAAACATTAGAGGTAAATCATGAATTCCCCCTCCTTAGGGAAGTAAATAAATGATTTCTTTCATCTTTATCATTCCTATCCCATTTGGGAACCAATCATACTGATAGTGATGGTGAATGATTAATAGAGAGGGAGTTCCAGGGAAGTTCTGTCCCCTGGAAAAGGAAAAGAAATAGAGAAAGCCTAGGTCAAGGCAGAAAGTTTAAGTCTGACTTCCCTCGTAGTTGGGGCTAGGGGTTAAGCGTCCGATTCGACAATGAACACTAAGTGGAAGAGGCAAATCAATTTTCTCCCACCAACTAAGAATCTTGCATAAAAAGCATCTATGCAAGTACGATTTTATGACCAATCATATATGCCATTTAGAATTTTGTCCCACAGAATTCTGTTAGGGCCCTTTTTTAACAAAAGAATTAATTAACTCAAAATTTAGCTCAAGGAAGAATATCTTAAGGATGTTATCGATGCTGTAGGCTATCAGTGAAAGTTGATCTCACATTTTGTTTTCGACTGCTTAGAATTAACCAAATATGTTGCTGTTTTTTGGTGGGTGTGTATCTACCTTCTTAAATTTGGTCTTCATCACCTATATCGCGGAGCAGACTATCTAGAGTCAGTATATACCTTTATTTTCTCCTATTTGTCTCTAATGTTTTCTGGAGAGCAAGAAAGTATGTTTCTCTTTTCTTCTTTTTATTTGCGTGTTGTGTTTTTTTTGGGGTGGTGGTGGTGGTTATAATGGCATCAAAATTGGCATAAGCATAAAAAACTCAAAACCCATACAGCTATTTAGGATTCCTTTTTCTTTCGGGTTCCTAAAATATATGGAATGTCATTCTGAGTATGGGTTTCTACTTTTTATTGATAAGCTCTCCAAGTTATTTCCACTTTGTCCCTCTTGTAGGCCATGGTTGTTTCTTTGAATAATATCTGGTTTGAAGTTTCTGGGCATTTTAACCAAGCTATTTAAACATATATATGGACATACTGAAACCTAAATCAAATGCTGTTGAGTAGAAATTAGGAAAATGGATCTTATTCTTCCATTGCACGGTCAGTGCGGTAGCTAAATATTTGTTTTGAAGTAACGTATTTTGAGACGCTAGTTATTCTGTTTATTTTGGATTTGCTTTCAAAATGCACCTGCATTATGTATTAAACTATTAATGCATGGAAATACTCTGCTCTGCTTTTTTTTGTTTCTGTTAGCTCTACTGATGTTGGTCTTCTTTACCTTTGGACACAGCATAAGACAATTGACAGCGTCTTAGAACGGGGTGAGAAGCTCGACAGTTTGGTTGAGAAGAGTTCAGATCTCAGTGCTGCTTCACAGGTACTTTTGTGACAGTGCATCTGTTTTAGTTTTGTTTCCTTCCTTTTTGATAAGGTAAATAATTTTTTGTGGGAAAACTTCACCTATATCTGTTAGAGGATTGCTCTTCCATTTATCTGGTAAACCTACATTTATCTCTTCCCAACCTCTCCACCTAGTAGTCAACAGTAGCCCTTCCCCACTTTGTTCCCAGGGTGAGCCGAACCCTCAACCTTAAGGTTGGAAGTGGAGTAAGGCTTAGTTCTTCATAATTCCATATTGTGCTTTCCATTTGAGCAACCCTCTCTTATCAAAGGATTTTCTCTTCCTTGTTTCTTTGTGAGTAATTAATCATTTGACTTCTACTGTTTTATCAATTTATTTTTGACAAATCAAATTGTCTTCACTGTTGTGTGGATGATACTCTAATTTTTGACCAAGTGTTATTGGGTCACTTCAACTAAAAAAGATGCAAGTTGCTTGTTAAGTTCAATATTGAGGTAAAAAGAAATTATTGAGTTGCACAGGAAAGGTTATTTGCAATTAATTTAGGGGGAGTATTTGACTAAGTCACATTCTCTACAAGCATGGTGGACATGGCTATGGTACTCAAATTTTGCAGGCTTTATGTGAAGAAATAACCAAGGTTTAGATAGATGAGAAGAAATAACCTGCTATTTTTGTCTCCATGGGGATCTCCCATCCCTTTAG
Organism: Nicotiana tabacum; assembly: GCF_000715075.1. Taxonomy (NCBI): domain Eukaryota; kingdom Viridiplantae; phylum Streptophyta; class Magnoliopsida; order Solanales; family Solanaceae; genus Nicotiana; species Nicotiana tabacum. The sequence continues at coordinate 10,227,047 of NC_134097.1, read as the reverse complement.
GCATTGGAAATTACTCTCTTTCCCGAACATACAGCAGGCTAACTTAGTGCTAACTTGAGTCATTGGAATGAAATCTAAAAACTAACTGATTTCCCCTGCATCCGAAGGTAGACAGCCTCCACTACTGTATTCCACTGTGCGAAAAAGGGACTCCTTCGGGCATTAGCTTCTTTTCTTTCCTGTCCTTACTATTGCTGCCCCTCTCTTTCTCCCCCCCCTCTTTTTGGTTCTTATTTTTCTTTTCCTTTTCGTTGTTAGTTTTGCCCGAGTAGATTGAACGCCTGGACTTTGTTATAGACTTGTAGTTGAGCTGCTTTTATTTTAGTTGTTGGCTAAAGAAGTTGGAGGAACTTGATGTATGTGAAAGGTGAGGAATGACATGGATAGAGAAGGGCCATTGATCTGCAAGAAAATTTGCATGCATTTAATATGAATTAATCTTGGCCAGTATAATCAGGAGTTTGTTGCTTACAAGAATAACCAGTGTTACTGGGTCTCTTTGTTAATTTGCTTTTGGGATGTCTTTTGGGATGAATTCAGCATATTGAAGGCGAATGCATGCCTACTTCCAAAAGGAAGGGTTAAGGTTTGCGTACGCACTAGCCTCCCAGTGGTGAAGCTAGGAATTTCCTCAAGGGTATTCAAATTTAAAAGAAGTGAAAAAAATTCCCGACAAAGGGTGTTCGATACGTGTTATATACCTTTAAAAATAATATTTTACCTATGTACACAGTATAATTTTTCGACGAAGGGTGGTCAATTCCCTTATGACCATGTGGCTTCGCCACTGTAGCCTCCCCATACCCTACTTGTGGGATTACACTGGCTATGTTGTTGCTATTGAAGGCGAATGCATGTGATGGAACCGACAATATTCAAATGTGGAATATGGAACTGAGCAACAAGCTCTGTTGTATTATCACACAAGATACCCGCACTACCCATCTGCTGGCCTGCAGATCAAAGATATCTTCCTGTCAGCTTCCACGTGTCAAAACATCATAGAATCACGCTCTGTTATATGTCTTGGGAGATTTTTGGAAGCATTGAAAGACACATTCAGCTAAAAATATTGTCTTTTTTTGGGTTTGGGTGGGAGGCTGCTTAATGAAATTAACATGGTGATTGCTATTTCTTGACGTGCTCATCGACAGGGAAAGTAAACGTCTGAAATAGCTGTCTTCTTATACATGAACAGTGTTCGTTTGAATCTCTTTGCTCCGGTGAACCAATATTTTTTGGTGATATCATGGATCGCCCCAATTAGAAACAAGATGTGCTTGTTTGTTAATGCTGATAGCTATTTGTTATTGTTACTCTTGCTAATGGTAATATTGTAGAAGCCTGTTGTTTTTAAAAAAAATAGGTTTGTAGAAGCTGTAGAATCTTACAGATCAACTTTAAACCTTCATTAGGTCCAACTTATTTTCTGACCTAAAATTGGTGGTTTTCAAACAGATGTTCTACAAGCAGGCGAAGAAAACCAATTCATGCTGTACGATCTTATAGATGATTTCAGAAGAAAGGGGGCTATTCTATCACGGACAAACTCATGTTTACGTTATATATGAAGTATCGGAAAATTGCTTGTTTATACCATCTATGATTTCTGTTAGCTCGAATTCTTTTGGTTCTCTGCTGTAATATGATCTCAGATGAAGAGAAAGGTTTCAGTCTCAGATTGATAAAGTTGTTTGAAAGTTGTGATGTCACCTAAATATAGTTATGTGATAAGTTTCCTGATGGTTACTGGCTTCCTCTTACCTGTAACTATCTCTTGATATATGCCGACTCTGAATACTTTAGTAGTACCTAAATTTATATATTACTAGTCATTGGCTATGAGCAATGCAGGTATGTTCTCTGTCGCTCATCACATTATTTGTATCCAAATTTTCGGGATAAAAATATACCGAATTGTCCTATAAGTTAAGATTTTTCAAAGCATATAGAACTATTGGAAGCTTAAAAAAGTTGGAATATGTTGTGAACGTGATGCTATTTTAATGATGTACTTCTGTTCACAATTCATATGATTGAATAGTGTAAGATTTTGCAGTAACAAAGAATGTTCTTAGTATGATAGTTTTTTTTATTATCTATCAAAAGATACCGTTTCTTTTATTAATTTCACAGAGATGCAACTTGAGCTGACTATCAAAAATTTCATACTATAGAAGGTAGAAGGTGTAACTTATCATATATATTCTGCAAAAGTAATCCATTTGTTCTGTTAAAACCAACAGGGTGTAATGCTAAATGTCAATTGATAAGCCAGCATATAAAGCAAAAGAAATGTGATAGGAATATGATTCAACTGAGCATACAATTAGCAAAGGCGAATCTACCAGCTATGTCCATTTATAAGTAGCTTGTTATAAAAATTGGCCAATTCATAAAATATTATCATTATTAGCCAATTAGATATTTGTAACCAAAAAATATTAAATTTTTGCTTTTTTTTTGAGTAGGCGTTATTAGAATAGATTCGGTACATCTTAATGAGTTTGAATTTTAGTTTTGGGATGATTTGGTGGAGTTTTGAGGTGGTTTGAATTGAAAATCCGAAGTAGAAGATGAACATGAAAAAAAGTATATATGTTTATCATACTGTGTATCATTTGTGTATCACATATATATCATATTTGTATAAGATGTGTATCACATGTATATCCATGTATATCTGTGTGTGCGATACATGTTTGATAAATGTGTTGCAGAAGAATTTTTTTGAACTCGATTTTAACTACGAATTTTGATACCAAATCAGTCCAAATCACCTCCAATCTCTCTCAAATTTTGTATATTGACTCATCTATAACCATTGAAAAAAGTCCCCTTTTGCTTAGATTTTTGGAATCTTGTATATATAGATATGTGTGTGTGTGTGTATATATATATTATCACCTTGTTTGCTACCTCATCCATGATTTTTTTTTTCCGTCTTGCATCTAATGTTGCTGATCACGCTTAAAAATATAAAAGAAGATCTTTGCGTGTGATTCTTGAATAGAAATAACCTTATTTATTTGGGTTTTTAATTTTTATATGTGCTTGACTAGTTTTGGTAAGTTTATGATTAATGACTAGAGATTATAATAAGTTAGGACTTATTTGGGACATTTATGTAAAACAAAATGGATCTAGCGTCATTTAACTTTAAAAGTCCAGGTCTGGGGAACAATTAATACTTCTGTCTATTATTATAGAATGTGATGCCAATAATGCAAAGAGTCAAAAAAGTGACAAACATTAGATAATATTTATATAATCGATCTTAATTAGCTTGAGATTGAAGTGCATTTGATTGATTTGGTTCTACTTCCCAAATGCAACTTTTCAAGCATAATATGATTGCATGAACACTCCATCTCATATTAAAAGTAATTTTTGCAACTTTAACCATTTCTAACTTTGTAGATTAATATGAAAAAAATTATAAATATTAAGTTGTGAACTTATATCTTGAAAGAACTTATTAAGTTTAAATCTTATATTCGCTTACGTATTGGAGTTATTCTTTAACTCTTACCTTTAATTTCACATATTGAAGAATTTTATGTTATCCATCTTTGGATCTTGTGCATTCATAATGTGTTATTTAGAATTATACAAATTGATGGTTCAAGACTTTTTGTGAAAGAGACGAATATAAAATTTAACCTTTATAAATTCAAATTTCAAGAATTTTAGCATTGAATTAATTATATTTTTAAAAAGTACCGACTTCAATTAAATTCGATGTCACGACACTTCACTCGCCTCGTCTAAAATATGACAAGAAAACGGTGTGAAAGCTTGCAGCCAAGGTTGTCTGTACTCGAGAAACTTCATGCCAAAAGAAAGGAACAATTAAGATTCAACATTTCACACATCAAATACAAACCGCACACTACTCTTTTTATAACACAACGTTTCATTGTTTATATTGTAGATTTTTGCCATATTTAAAGATGAAACGGTACGTCCCATCGGTGGGAATAAATTTACAAAATAATTAAAAGAAAACAGTTATCCATCCATATTATCCATTAAAAAATGAGTTGGATAATTAACTTTTTAAAAACGGTTCGAATATGGATAAGAACCATATTATCCCCTTAGAAATTGGATAACCAATGGATAATTAATGAGTTTAAATTTTACATTTGTAAAGCCTCCAATTAGGGGTTCCTCAAGTTTGAGAGACTATAAATTCTCCCAAAATTGATCATATTCAAGAAGTCATCCATATTATCCGCCGAATAACCCGTTTTTTGTCCGCCTCAAATACGGGTCGGATAATTTATCTATTTTTTTTAAAATTATCCGTTTTTGACCCGCTCATATACGACCCGAACCGCCCGTTTGCCCCTAAGTGGGAACAATGCTAAGTTGCTACCATAAATCAGTATCCAAAAGAGGGACCACTGCCTTATCCTTGGTTCCTAAGTTACGAGTTACGCAGCTCAATATATATATATATATATATATATATATATATATATATATATATATATATATATATATATATAAAGAGAGAGCTAACTCATTTAATCTTCTTCTTCTTGGAATTTATTATCATCTAGCTCAACTAGATTAATGGCTTGTTCATCTAAAAAAACACTTCCCTCTATTTTCTAATTTAGTTTTTTTATTGTTTACGAAAAATTTATCAAGAGCTCCTTTTTGAGATTGTTTTAAATTTAAACTCTTCTCTTTTTCTTTTGGGATAATAAGATTTATATTTTTTGTTGACATATTTAAATTCTGAGAAATATTTTAAAAATATATCTATAAAGTAAAAATAACAAAAATAAGATAAAAAGATACTAGAAAGTTAGAAAGAAAGAACCCGATTTAAAAAGTTTGAAGACTCAATTCCAAATTTTGTATTGCTGCTTCAAATATTTCCTGCAAGTTTTAAATGTGAGAAAGAACAGAAAATGAGACACAATATATTGTAACGAAAGTAACTATATATGTTCTTATAGAAGCAATAGAAATTATCGAAAGTTTTGAACACCGAAGAGTTGATCTTTATAAAAAGTATGAATATAAGACAATACGTATATTAATGGAAAAGGTTAAATGAAAGATTGTGACTCTTGTATAAAGTAAGAAAGAGAGTGTAAAGTTATGGAGTAACATGTTTCCTAAAAAAATAAAAAGTGAAATAATAATTTTCCTTATCAAATCGATTCATCATTAGTATGTAACTGATTTATTGAGTTATTCGTATTTCCTTATTTTTTTAGTCAAACGATCACTTATTCACAAAGCTAAAATGTTGGCTTTCCTTTTATATTAATTTTTTTTCTGAATAGTACTTAATATTTTTCAAAAAAAAAAGATACAAGCTTATTATTTCTCGAAAATGAGCTCCCCAAATTTTGGGGCCCAAAGCAACAACTTTTGTTGCTTCATGGTTAAGCCGACACCGGTTACTAGTTACTACGATATTGCACCCTTTATGAAAATGATTGGTTGGATTTGCATGCACCTACATGCATAGTCGACGCCAGAATTTTGAGCTATGCGCTCTAAATTATAGAAAAGCTTATTAGGTTATACATAAATTATTATGTTTTAATATAAATATAAAATTTGAGTTAAAATTACTGGATTTTACTGAACACATAAGTTGAAAACTAGCTCTTCCCCTGTCTATACAGAAATCTCCACAACTAAAGCTTCAAGACTATTGTTCATTAGGTCGTTTCTGATGCGCCCATAAAATTTTAGGCGATTTGGAGTATGTCATCCGAATTCATGAATATGGTGTGGATATTAGCACACGAAAAATTAAAAATAGTCCTGAATTCCTGTTTTATGGCCCTAAAATACCAAAAAGCGATGGACGGTCACGACAAAGCGATGACTATTGTTCATTAGGTCATTTCTGATGAGCTCACAAAATATTAAGCAATTCGGAGCCTGCCTCCCCAATTCTTGAAAATGGCGTGGACATTAGCAAAGAAAAAATTAGAAATTATCTTGAATTCCTATTTTAAACTATACCTGTTTAACGGGTCGGGTTGACCCGTTTTCGGACCGGCCAAGATCGGTTATAGCCCGGACCGGTAGTTAGGGGCCCGGGTGGGCTGGGTTGGGGGGGTTAAATAGTCCTTTTTGGGCAATATTTTTTAAAAAATAACACTTTTAGTAATTACTAATTTAGCCATTTGAAAAACTATAAATACACCCCCTCGTCTTCATTTCTTCACTCATCTCTCATTTCTCAAACTCATATTCTCAATTATCATTCTCTCATTCTTCACCTAAAGTGCAATTAACTATTTGGCTCTCATTTCTTTTGGAATTTAATTTATCGTATTATTTATTATTTGAAGTTTGAACAATTGAACTTCAAACTTTGAACAATTGACGTTTCTTCGTGGTAACATTGGAGTTGCGAAATCATCAAGTGTTCAATTTATTACCGAATTCGGTGCACTCCCTCCAACTCTTTCTCTTATTTACTATTTTATTTGCATATTTAATTTTTGCTAGTAGTTAAATTTTAACAATATGTTTAATGCTGCAAAAAGAGTTTGTAATAAGGTTGCTAATTGGGGTAATCAGAGAAATAGTAAAAGAGGTACTACTTCAACATCTGATAGTAATTTAAATGACTCTACACATGTTTCTGAAACATTATCTGATAATAATATAGATTATGAACAATTACAGGAAGATTTCGGTATAGAAGATAATGAATTAGAAATTGAAGATGAGACACCACTTACACCTAGTAGTGTTGGAGTTGGTAGCAGGGGTGGTGGTCGTGGTGCTATTAGTAGACCACCTGTGGCCCCGGCTACTAATCGGAGAAAAAGAAGTAAGGTTTGGAATTTTTTTGACGAAATAGAGAATAGTGATAGAGTTAGATGCAGACTTTGTAAAGATGATTTTAAACATAAGACTGGAGGGCAATTAGGGGGGACCGGGACACTTAGTAGACATATGAGAATTACTCATCCTATAGAATGCGGCTCTGATTTAGATGAAAATCAAGGAACTCTAAACCCTAGTACTGGAGAACTTATGAAATATGATAAAATGAAGGACCGTGAGGAGTTAGCAAAAATGATTGCTTTGGGTTGTCTACCTTTTTCTTTTGCTTCTTCATCATATCTTATTATGTATATTCAAAGGATTTATAATCCTTTATTTAAAGGTATCCCTAGAAGTACATGTAGATCTGATATCTTTAGACTTCATGGACATATCAAACATACATACGTTATTTGCTTGACCATCTTCCTTGTAGAGTTTCTCTAACTTCTGATATTGGCCATGCTGTTAATGAAAATGATTATTTGACAATTACATGTCATTGGATAAATAATAATTATTGTATGCAAAAACGTATTATCGCTTTTAAATATGATGAAGATCAAAGTCATACTGCTATGTTTATAAGTACTATTATTTGCGAAGTTGTTGAATTTTATAATCTTAAGAAAAAAGTATTGTGTATGTCTTTTGATAATGCTTCTAACAATAATGCCGCAATTTTAATATTAAGACTGCATTTGCAACCACCACTTGACGAATTTTTTCATGTTAGGTGTGTATGTCATGTTTATAATTTAATTATTAAAAGTGACCTTGATTTATTTTCAACTGAGATTACTCATGTTAGAAGAGCAGTTGGTGTTATTCAAGAAAATAATAGACAATCTAGAATTAGGGAATTTAAGAATAAGTGTACCGAGCATAACCTTAACCCCAGATTTATGCTAGACGAAATTATTACTAGATAAAATTATACAAACTTATTTTTAAAATATTGCTACAAATATAGATTGCCAATAACTGAAGTTGCTACTGCGCATTGTACTGATCCAAACCGTATGTTAACAACTACTACTTGGGAGGCCATTAATGATGTTAAATTTTTACATAAATTTTATACAACTATTGTTGAGTTTTCTGGAGCATATTACCCTACTGTTACTATGGCTTTAGTACATATAACTGTAATTTCTTTTCTACTCTCTGAATTTAAGAAGAAGAAAAAATATAAGGATGCTGTTGAAACAATGCAAGCAAAATTCAAAAAATATTTCTTTTCAATTCCTCCGATTTACTTAATTGGTGCTGTTTTAAATCCTTCTATTAAGATATCTGATTGTCACCAATTAATCAATACTTTATATACTTATATGAAGATGGGACCAACTGAAACCCCAAATATATATTATTGTATGAACAAGCTAAATGATTATTTACAACAATTATATAATTATTATGCAAATATAGTTGATGATGATGCTCTTAATGTAGGCAATGTTAATCCCACTATGTATTGTACCACTTCTACTACTATGGATGATGATGAAGGCCTTGATGGTTTTAATATTTGGTTTACATTTCCTACCACTCAAACCAGTAGCAGGAACATTGATGAACTTCAATTCTACTTGCAAAAGCAAAAAGAGCCTCGCACAAAGAAATTTTCACCGTTGGGATGGGGCATGAGAATGAAAAGTAATTTTCTGTTCTTTCCGCTATCGCTCGGGACGTGCTGAATGTGCCAATTTCAACTGTTGCATCAGAGAGTGCATTTAGTCAAGCAAGACAACAACTTGGAGACACTCGTCACTCATTGGGAAGCAATGCCTTGGAAGTTTTAGTATGTTTTAGAGATTGGATTAGATCGGAAGGAAGAAATCAGAGACGTTAAGATGTTGATAGACCAGAAGACGAGGAACTTGGAGATATATTAACACATAGTAACCCATCTGAATTTAACACTCCAGAAGATGACCAAGAAGTTCATATTGATTATGAAGAATTTACTAAGGAAGTGAAAAACCTTTAAATTTACTCTTTTTTCGTTAATTTACTTGTTGTTAAATGTAAACTTAAATTTGTAAGTTTGAAAAAAAAAAACTCACTTGCAAATTCTAAGTGTAATTTTTTTTCCATCTTCATTGTATTTTATTATCTTAAATTCTTAATGAAATATTCAAAATTTCAAATATAAAGATTTTAAAGCCTTTGCATCATTTTATTCAAATACTCTTTCTTATAAGATTATTTTTTTGTTTTATATTTTTACTTTATATTAATATAAATTACGATAGTTATATAAAATATAAAAAATAAAAAAAATAAAAAACGTCCCGACTCCTTGGACCCGTAACCGTTCCGGTTTATTTTTTTACCCGAATGGACTCGGACCCGTTAAGCCCAGTATGAAAAAATCGATAACCGGCCCGGATTGGAAACCGACCGGTCACCTTTTTTCTCAACTCGGCCCGGCCCGCCCCACCCGTTAAACACCTTTATTTTAAATCCTAAATTGCCAAAAATGAGGAATGATTAATACAGAGCAATGACTATTATTTATTTGGTCGTTTATGATAGATCCATTAAATTTTAGGCAATTCGGAGCCAATCGCCCAAATTAATGCACATGGCATGGATATTTAGTACACGAAAAATTGGAAATTGTCATGAATTATTGTTTTATAGCTCTAAAACGCCAAAAATCGAGGAACAATCATGGTGAAACAATGATCATTATTCGGATAAAATTTAAAAATAGCCAGATTACAAGTGGTAATTAAAATTGAAAAAATAGCCACAATTTCAAAAGTAATCGAAATTTAGTCACTTTTCATGTAAAGATAAATTTGAACGAAAATACTGTTCAAAATTCGAAAAATATTCCAGCATAATATACTGGAGTTCGAAATTTTTACATGTGAACTTTCAGCATAATATACTGGTCCAACATAATCTGTTGGAAGTTCATACACAGGTGCTCCAATCCCAGTATATTATGCTAGAACTTTTCGTGTGCTGGAGTTCCATCATAATATGCTGGAAGTTCATACACATGTGAACCAATCTTTAGTATATTATGCTGAAACTTTCCGTGTTACAACCAAATGGTGGCTATTTTTTAATGACTTTGCAAATACTGACTATTTTTCAATTACCAGTCTGAAAACTGGCTAGCCCGTATTATTTTTACTTATTATTCATTAGGTCATTTCTGATGGCCCCACAAAGTTTTAGGCGAATCGTAGCCCGTCACTCGAATTCATGAAGATGGCGTAGACATTAGCATATGAATAATTGAAAATTGTCCTGAATTTCTATTTTATGGTCCTGTCGATGACTATTGTTCATTAGCTCATTTTAAAATGCCAAAAATGAGGAACGGTCATGGCGATGCAATGATTATTGTTCATTAGGTCATTTTTGACGAGCCCACAAAATTTTAGGCGATTCGAGGCCGATCACCGAATTCATGAAGATAACATGGACATTAGCACATGAAAAATCAAAAATCGTCCTAAATTCCAGTTTTATGACCTAAAATGCCAAAAAACGAGAAACAGTCATGGAAAGCAACAACTATTATTTATTAGGTCGTTTCTGATGGGCCCACAAAATTTTAGGTGATTCGGATCCGGTCGTCCGAATTCATGAAGATGACATTGATATTAGTACACGAAAAATAAGAAATCGTACTAAATTCCTGTTTTATGACCCTAAAACGTTAAAAAAACGAGAAACGATCTATAAAGTCCTGTGAATTTTTATAATTAATTCGGGCTAATTTTGAGATTAAGGATGTAAGTTAATTAAACTGAGCTACATGAGATTAATTAATAAAACTATATTATTGGATGGTTTGAGGGATAATTATTTGGCGATGATGGATGGGTGAAAATGGAAAAAGGAAATAAGCTGGTAACAAAACCAGACAAGGTTCTCAATACGTTTGTATGCAATTTCAAATTCAATGGATAGGTAAGAAACTAAGGGCTGTCAATGACTAAGGGGACAAGGAGACAAGAGCATTAAATGGAATTAAGAATGAACAAAGGAATGAAGATTAAGAAAATTTAGTGGCTTGATAATGGAACTTATTTGAATGAACATAGGATATTCTAATTATTTGGGACTTGGTTATTGGAAGTCTAGAGAGAAGGAAGATCCATCTACCATAAATACATGTTCAAGGTAAGAATTAAATTCCTTTTTGTGGTATATTTGATTCAATTATTACATCTCTTAATCCTCTAACATCATGGAATTCATAAATTTTTGAAGATAATCTCAATGACACTCCAAACTTATATATTATATTCCATGAACGTAGTAAAGTATATTTATGAAGATAGATTTGTATTTAAAACATCCATTCATGAAACCCTAGAAACTAGTCTTGAAATTGAAGAGTTGGTTGGTAGGGATGATGAATAGTGTTGGGTCTTACCTGAACAGTATCGTCTTGAGATTCTAATGGAACAATTAGATACCATGATATGTTTAATAAAGGATTTGGAGTTAAAATTCAAGGGTTGACCTCCAAATGATGAAATGAGGATTTTTGCTGAATTTATGAAATTGGACTTAAGTGTTAGACACTTAGTTGGCTTAGTTGGTATTATTGTGACGCGTTATTGAATTATGTGAGTTTGTATATGTAGATTGTGACTCTTTGGTATTATTGGATCATTTGGGGTAAGGTTAGAAGCAATTTGAGGTACGGTAAAACTTACTACCCTCGAAGCTTTTCTCCAAAATCATATCGAAATGCGATTAAATAGAAATTTTAAATGTGAGTCCTAGCTTGTGGGGGCGAGCGAGTTGGGATTGTACCACTTCTTGCATCATAAAATATTTAAGTGTTATGAATATTATTTTCTTGAAATATTTTATTTTAGTTTTAAACCTAAATGAAGGAGGAATATCACTTGTAGTATTATTTAAAATGAAAATACATGAATTTTGAAATACCTTATATTTAACTATTATAAAATAGTTGATTTGGCTATGAACATCATCATTGATAAATATAAAGGTTTTGAGAGTTACTTAAGTTCACCGAGATTGACCTTGGATATTTTTCCTCATTAGGTCATGAAACTACACGTGCCGATGTAGGCGTAGAACCTACCTTATGGTTGGGAACTATAGCTGAGTACTTCCTATTGGGGGAGGAGGGGGGGAGGGTTACTATTGTTCTACTTTATTAGGATGGCTGAGTCGATTCGTGTGGCACAACGATGAGACGGCCTGAGCAAGTAGGATATATGATACTTGCCGCTTGGTACATAGCCTAGTTGACTTTTTTCTATGTCGGTGATGGCATAGCGCTCCCGGTAAATAAAAAATCTAACATGATTTTGTAAAGGTTAATGCTAAAGGAAGACTTGGAAATATGTTTTACCTTACTTTGTTATTTTATTTTATTTTCTAGATTGTTAATTGATATAAATGCTTCTTTCTTATATCAATTGTTATTGCATATCTTATATCTTCTTAAGTCTTGTCCTATTTCTTTTTGGGAAGCGGTTCATGATTCGTACTAGGCATGTGGAGCTTAGGCCTTTAGGCTACATTTTCATATTATGTTTTTAGGGACTGGACCTGAGCAACTTGGGCTATGTGGATAGGACAACTCTACATTTTCGACTGACATTTTTTGGTGAGACTCCACACTTGTACTCATGGAGAACTTTATAGTATTATTATTATTATTCTTCTTCTTTTGAGCCATCGGGTTATACCTTGATTGACTATTTCATTCCGTGTCATAGAGATTCCATAGATAATAGTAGTATTTATTTTTGGGTTGTAATCCTATGGTTACTCACATGGCATGCATGAATGAAACTTTCTTTTATCCTTATGAAATTTTCTTTCAAAGGAAAATATTTACTTAAAGATATTATTCATGTTTTGTTGTATATCTTAAAATGATTATATTTGAAGAGGCTTTCACATCCCCCTTTTTGGCATATAGATAAGTATTAATTTATGGGATGGTTTACTCGGGTCGGGTAGAGTACGGAGTGCCGGTCACGTAATTTTTGGGCGTGACACGGTCATTGTGAGACAATGATTATTATTCACTAGGTTATTTCTGATGGGTCCATAATATTCTAGGCGATTCAGGGCGGGTCACCCGAATTCATGAAGATGACATGGGCGTTAGCACACGAAAATTTAAAATCGTCTTGAATTCTTATTTTATGGTATTAAAACGCCAAAAACGAGGAACATTCATTGAGCAATAATGACTATTCTTCATTAGATTATTTCTGATGGGCTCACAAAAGTTTAGGCGATTCGGAGCCGGTCGCCCAAATTCATGAAGGTGGACATTAGCACACGAAAAATAGGAAATCATCCCGAATTCCTAATTTATGGACCTAAAATGCCAAAAAATAAGAAATGGTCATAGAGAGACAATTAGATCGTTTCTGATGGGCCCACAAAATGAAAGGTGATACAGCACCGACCGCCCGAATTCATGAAGATGGCGTGGATATTAGCGCATGAAAAATTGAAATCGTGCTGAATTCCTATTTTATGGCTCTAATACGCTAAAAAATGAGGAACGTTCATAGAAAAGCAATGACTATGGTTTATTAGGTCATTTCTGATGGGCACACAAAATTTTAGGTGACTCTGGACCCGTCGCATGAATTCATGAAGATGACATGGACATTAGCATACGAAAAATCATAAATCGTGCTCAATTACTATTTTATGGCCCTAAAAAGCTAAAACAAATAAGGAACGGTCGTGGAAAAGTAATGACTATGATTTATTAGGTTATTCTGACGGGACCATAAAATTTTAGGCGATTCATAGCCGATTGCCCGAATTCATGAAGATGGCGTGGACATTAGAAAAAGAAAAATCGAAAATCGTGCTGAATTCTTTTTTATGACCTTAAAATGCCAAACATGAGGAACAATCATAGAGAGATAATGAATATTATTTATTAAGTCATTTCTGATGGGCCCACAAAATTTTAGGTGTTTTGCGGCCGGTTGCCCGAATTCATGAAGATGGCATGGACATTAGCACACAAAAATCAGAAAATCATCATGACTTTCTTTTCTGTGGCCCTAAAATGATAAAAAATGAGGAATGGTCATGGAAAAATAATGACTATTATTCATTAGGTCATTTTTTATAGGCACATAAAATTTTAGGCGATTTCGGGCCCGTCGTCCAAATTCATGAAGATGGTGTGGATATTAGCACATGAAAAATCAGAAATCCTGTTGAATTCCTATTTTATGGTCCTAAAATGCTAAAAAACAAGGAATGGTCATGGAGAAGCAATGACTATGGTTAATTTGATCATTTATGATGGACCCACAAAATTTGGGCGACTCGGGACCCGTTGCCCGAATTCATGACGATAGCGTAAAAATTATCACATGTAAAATCGGCAATCATGATGAATTCTTATTTTATAGTCCTAAAATATAAAAAAATAAGGAAAGGTCATGGAGAGACAATGACTGTTGTTCAATAGGTCATTTCTGATGGGCCCACAAAATTTAGGTCATTTGGAGCTAGTCACACAAATTCATGAAGATGGTGTCGAGATTCGCACATGAAAAATTAAAAAATCATCTTGAATTCCTATTTTATGTCCCTAAAATGATAAAAATGAGGAACGATAATGAAGAATTAAGGACTATTATTTATTAGGTCATTTCTAATGGGACCATAAAATTTTAGGAGATTCAGTGTCCAGCACCCGATTTCATGAAGATGGCATAGACTTTAGCACACGAAAAATTGGAAAATTATGCTGAATTCCTGTTTTATGGCTCTAAAACGCCAAAAAATGAGGAAGGGTCACGGAGATGCAATGAATATTGTTCATTAGGTCGTTTGTAATAGGCACACAAAATTTTACGCTAATCACGGTCCGTCGCCCGAATTCATAAGATGGCGTGGACGTTAGCATAAAAAATAGTGTAAATCGTGCTGAATTCCTATTTTATGGCTCTAAAATGCCAAAAAATAAGGAATAATTAAGGTGTGACAATGACTATTGTTCATTAGGTCGTTTCTGATTAGCCCACAATAATTTAGACTATTCGAGGCCCGTCGCCCGAATCCATGAAGATGGCATGGACATTAGCACACGAAATATCTGAAATCGTGTTGAATTCTTATTTTATGGCCCTAAAACACCAAAACAATAAGGAACGGTCATGGCGAGGCAATTACTATGGTTCATTAGGCTATTTTTTATGGGCCCACAAAATTTATAGGCGATTCAGTGTGGGCCGCTCGAATTCATGAAGATGTCGTGGATATTAGCACACAAAAAATTAAATCATGTTAAACTCCTATTTTATGGCCCTAAAACGTCAAAAAATGAGAAACGGTCTTGGCGAGATAATGACTATTGTTCATTAGATCATTTTTGACGGGCTCACAGAATTTTAGACGATTCAGGGCTAGTTGCACAAATTCATGAAGATGGCATGGATATTAGCACACGGAAAATTAAAATATCGTCCTAAATTCGTATTTATGGCACTAGAATACCAACAAACGAGGAACGATATTGGATAATATATGGCTATTGTTCACTAGGTCGTTTATGATGGGCTCACAAAATTTTAGGCGATTTGAAGCCCATCGTCCGAATTCATGATGATGGCGTGGACAATACACATGGAATATAAGAAATCGTGTTGAATTCCTATTTTATGGGCCTAAAATGCCAAAACACGAGGAACGATCATGGCGAAGAGATGACTATTATTCCTTATGTCATTTTTGATGGTCCGAAATTTTTTTAGGCGATTCGCGTCTGGTCAACCTGATGCATGCAGATGGCGTGTGCTATAGCACACGAAAATCTTGGAATGGGGCGGAATTCCAATTTTTTGGCCCTAAAATGCCAAAAAATGAGGAACGGTCATGGCGAAGTGCTGACTATTTTTTTTAGGTCATTTTTGATGGTCTGGAGAAAATTTAGACGATTCGGGTCCGATTGCCCGGATGCATGCAGATGGTGTGGGTTATAACATACAAAAATTTAGGAATTGGGCTGAATTTCAGTTTATGGCCCTATAACGCCAAAAATTGAGTAACATTCATGGTGAATCAATGACTATTATTACTTAGGTCATTTTTGATGGTCCTATAAAATTTAGGCGATTCTGGTCCGGTCACCCGGATACATGCAAATGGACTGGGCTAAAGCACACGAAAATATGAGAATCAGGCGAAATTTTAGTTTTCTAGTCCTAAAACACCAAAAATCGAGGAACAATCATGGTAAAGCGATGACTATTGTTCCTTAGGTTATTTTTGATGGTCCGGAAAATATTTGGGCGATTCGGGTCCTGTCGCCCGGATGCATGCAGATGGCGTAGGCTATAATTCACAAAAATCTAAGAATCTGGTAGAATTCCACTTTTATGGCCCTAAAAGGCCAAAAAAGAGGAACAATCATGGAGAAACAATGACTATTGTTCCTTAGGTAATTTTTGAAGGGTCTCCAAAAATTTAGGCGATTCGGTTCCGATCGTCCGGATGCATGCCGATGGTGTGGGCTATAACACACGAAAATATGAAAATCAAGTGGAATTTCAATTTTATGCCCTAAAGTGCCAAAAATGAGTAATGATCATGGCGAAGCGATGACTATTGTTCCTCATGTCATTTTTGACGGTACAACAAAATTTTATGCGATTCGGGGCAGGTCGCCAGGATGCATGCAAATAGCGTGGGTTATAACATAAGAAAATCTAGGAATCACGTGAATGTCCAGTTTTATGGCCCTAAAATACCATAAAACGAGGAACGCTCATGGTGAATTAGTGACTATTGTTTCTCAGTTTGTTTTCGAAGGGCCATCAAAATTTTAGGCGATTCGGGTCCAGCTTTTCGGATGCATGCAGATGGCGTGGCACACAAAAATATGAGAATCGGGCGAAATTCAAATTTTATGGCCCTAAAATGCCAAAAAATGAGAAACGGTCAAGGAGAAATAATTACTATTATTTATTAGGTAGTTTTTGAATGACCGACAAAAATTTAGGCGATTCGAGTCCGGTCGCCCGGATGCATGCAGATGGCGTGTGCTATATAGCACACGAAAATTTGAGAATCGGGCAAAATTCCAGTTTTAAGGCCCTAAAATACCAAAAACATTAGGAACGGTCATGTCGAAGTGATGACTATTATTCCTTAGGTCATTTTTGATGGTCTGACAAAATTTTAGCCAATTCGATCCGGATGCATGCAAATGGCGTGAGCTATAGCAAATGAAAATCTGGCAATCAGGCGAAATTCTATTTTTATGGCCCTAAAATGCCAAATAACAAGGAACAATCATGACGAAGCAATGCCTATTGTTCCGTAGATTATTTTTGATGGTCTGGAAATCTTTTAGGGGATTCGGTTCCAGTCGCCCGGATGCATGCAGATTGTGTGGCCTATAGCACATGAAAATCTTGGAATCAGGAGAAATTCTAGTTTTATGGCCCTTAAACGCCAAACAATAAAGAATGCCCATGGCAAAGCGATGACTATTGTTCCTTAGGTTATTTTTGATTGTCCGACAAAATTTTAGCTGATTCGGGTCCGGTCGCCCGGATTAATTCAGATGGCGTGGGCTATGGCACACAAAATCTAGGAATAGGGCGAAATTTCAGTTTTATGGCCCTAAAATGCGAAAAAATGAGAAACAGTCATGGCGAAGTGATGACTATTATTTCTTAGATTGTTTTTTGATGGTCTGATAAAATTTTAAGCGATTCGGGTCCAGTTGCCTGAATACATGCAAATGATGTGGGCTATAGCACATGAAAATCAAAAATCCGAAAAAATAATATTGTTATTGCCCTAAAATGCCAAAAAAGAGGAACGGTCATGGCGAAGCGATGAATATTTTTCCTTCGATCGTTTTTGAAGGCCGGTAAAATTCTAGGCGATTTGCGTCCGGTGACTCGGATGCAGATGGCGTGGGCTATAACACACGAGAATTTTTCGAACAATGCGACTTGATCAAGCTCTTCTACTGTGGACTTTATTGTGTCCGTCTCTTCTGGTACCTAGAAATATCTTGGCACCTGATACGATTCCGACACCTCTTCCCGCTGATTAACTTCGCTTGACTCGGGAGCAGGCACCGGTTACTGTAATTGCTACGCCGTTTGCTCCTTCCCTTTGCTACTGGAGACTGAAATCACATTCATATCCCTTGCCACCGGTATATCGCCTTTTATTTGTTTAATCCCCTCGAGAGTTGGGAGTTTCAGCAATTGGTGATATACGTTGATGGTACAACCTTCATCTTATGCAACCATGGTCTTCCAAATATAATGTTGTAGCCCATATCACCATCCACCACCTCTAAAAGTGTCGTCTTTATCACCCTCTCGACGTTCGTGGGCAGTAAGATCTCTCCTTGGGTTGTCACAGTTGCAAGGTTGAACCCGACGATGAGTTTTGTGGACGGAATAATGCTTCCGGTAAGTTTGGCTTTTCCAATACCCTCCATTATATAATATTGGACGAACTCCCTGGATCCACCAGAACACATTTGATTTTAAAATCTAATACATTTAAAGAAATTACCAATGCGTCGTTGTACGGTGGCAACAAGCCATCTGCGTCTTCCTCCGTGAAAGTGATGTCGTCTTCAAAGACTTCCCGGAGTCTCCTGCTGTGGGTTACTGATACCTTCATCTTCTATGCTGCCGAGAAGGTCACCCTGTTAATCTCGTCCCCCCTGAAAATCATGTTGATTGTCAGGCGCATGGGATTTTCTCCTGCTTTTGAGGGCTCCGTATTGTCACGATTGCAACTGTAATTGTTTTTTTGCTCGGTCACTTAAGAATTCTCTGAGATGGCCATTTTTCAGCAGTGTCACCACCTCTTCGCGCAGTTGCTGGCAGTCCCCAGTCCGGTGACCATTCTTCCCCTGGTATTCACACTACAAATTAGGATCCCTCCGGATGGGATCAAATCTTATCGGCTTCGGGAACCATGCTTCTTTAATGTTCCTCATAGACGATGTTAACTCTACCTAGATTGACATTGAAGTTGTATTCTGAAAGTCTGGGGTAGGAAAGATCTAGACCAACCTTAAACCGAAGCCGGGAAGCTAAGCTGATCATCCTCAATCCTTATCTTTGACTCGTACCAGTTGTGAACATCCGACCAAGTCATCGCTTGGAACTCGAGCATGCTTTCTTTCAACTTTCGGGAAGCATCGAAAATTCTCGGATTCAAACACTTAGTGAATGCTTCAGCCGTCCATTCATCTGGAACGGTCGGGAGAAAAATCCTTTCCTTCTGGAACCGGGTTACAAATTCCCGCAGTAACTCGGACTCTCCTTGTGCAATCCTGAATATATCGACCTTTCAGGATTGCACCTTTCTAGCTCTAGCATGTGCCTTAATGAAAGAATCTGCGAGCATCTCGAAGGGGTCTATGGAATTCTCGGGCAACAATGCATACCACTTCAAGGCTCTCTGTAATGACCCGACCGGTCGTTTTGAGAGTAATAGCCCCGATCCCCTATTAACTACTTTTCCCATATCTATTTTCTGCTATTGTGACTTGCCGGGAGGTTTCGTTTTGGTTTTTGGAGTATTTTGGGACAATTAATCCCTAAATGGGAGCTTAAGTCTTAGAATTTGGACCGTAGTCGGAACAGTGTGAAGACGTGTAACGACCCGTCCGGTCGTTTTGAATATTATAACCCTATTCCCCCATTCACTGCTCAATTTATGTCTTATCGGGTTAGTTGGTTCGAGTCCGGAAGGAACTCGGAGTGAAATGAGACACTTAGTCTCATAATTGAAAATTTAAGTTAGAAAAGTGGACCGGATATGGACCTATGTGTAAACGACCTCGGATTTGAATTTTAATGATTCCAATAGCTCCGTATGGTTATTTTGGGCTTAGGAGCGTGTCTGGAATATTATTTGAAAGTCCGTAGAGGAATTAGGCTTGAAATGCCGAAAGTTTAATTTTTTGAGAAGATTGACCGGGGGATTGACTTTTTGATATCGGGGTCGGAATCCGATTCTGAAAATTGGAATACCTCTGTTATATCATTTATGACTTGTGTGCAAAATTTGAGGTCAATCAGACGTTATTTGATAGGTTCCGGAGTCGTTTGTAGAAATTAGAAATTTCAAAGTTCATTAGGCTTGAATTGGGTGTAATTCATGATTTTAGCATTGTTTGAGGTGATTTGAGGGTTCGACTAAGTCCGTATGGTATTTTAGGACTTGTTGGTATATTTGGTCGAGGTCCCGAGGGGCTCGGGTTAGTTTTGGATGGTTAACGGAGCAAATATTTGGACTTGAATAGCTACTGGAATTTTCTGATATCTGATAATATTTTCCTTCTATGCGATCGCGTGAATGCGTTTGCGATCGCGTAGGCTTATTTGGTCAGTGGGGGTTTTTTGTTTTACGCGATCGCGTGGGTATATCTGCGATCGCATAGGGTTAATGTGAGGCAGTGGCATTTTGTGCTTCGCGATTGCGTGAAGCGGGATGCGATGGCGTAGCTCTGAAATTTTGTGACTCGCGAACGCATGGCGAAGGTCGTGTTCGCGTAGAGTAAGTGGAGCGGAGTAGAAGTCACGCGTTTTGTGCTTCGCGATCGCGTGGACTAGTCCGCGATCGCGTATGTCTGTGATGTTGTGCATCGCGATCGTGTGGGAAAGTCCGTGATCGCGTGGGAATGTTCGCGATCGCGTAGAGAAAATATTTGGGAAGAGATTTTAAGTTCTGAAAATGGGACTTCGTCCCATTTTCAGTTTTTGACGATTTGGAGCTCGGATTGAGGCGATTTTTGGGTGATTTTCAGAGGAAACAACGAGGCAAGTGTTCTTAACTCAATATTGATTAAATTACCCGAACCCATGGTTGTTTTTATCATTTAATTGGTGAATTGAGTTGGAAAAATTTGAAAACCCTCTTGGTTTAAATTTAAGATTTAAGGGTCGTGTTGGGGTCGAATTTTGGTAAAATTGGTATGGTTAGACTCGTGGTTGAATGGGTTTCCGGATTTTATAACTTTTGTCGAGTTCAGGCGATTTTTGAGCTAATTTTTGGATTTTTATGGAAAATCATTATTTTCTTATGGAATTAATTCCAATGAATTTTATTGACTGAAACAGATTATTTATGACCAGATTCGAGGCGTTTGGAGACCAATTCACGAGGAAAGGGCATTGCAGAATAAGAATTTCACGGCTTGAAGTAAGTAACAGTTTTAAATCTGGTCCTGAGGGTATGAAATCCCAGATTTTGGTATCATGCGATTATTTTGGAGGTGACGCACATGATAGGTGACGGGCGTGTAGGCGTGCACTGAGGGGATTGTGACTTAGTCCGTCCCGGGTAACTGTAAAGTTGAATAATTTGTTGTTAGCTATATGCTTTCTATGTGTTGATAAAATTTAACTGTAAATCATGTTAGAAATCATGCTTAGGCTATGTGATAGTACTGTTGGGACCCACAGAGGTTGCGTACTTGTTGAATTGCCTGCTAAATGGTATATGTACTCAGTCCTAGTTTTTACTTGCACATTTTATCTCAGTCTCTATTATTATTATTGATACATCATATCATTGTTGTTTGGGCTGATTAGTGAGGACGGGGGCCTGATTGTGAGATATTGATACTATAGCATGTGAGTTGTCCGTGCAGCTTGTGTGTTGGCCGTGCAGATCCTTATATTATACTATAACACGTGAGTTGGCCGTGCAGATTCTTACATTATACTATAGCACGTGAGTTGGCCGTGCAGATCCTTATATTATACTATAGCACGTGAGTTGGCCATGCAGATCCTTATATTATACTATAGCACGTGAGTTGGCCGTGCGGATCCAGATATTTATATTATGGCACGTGAGTTGTCCGTGCAGATTATAGTGCTTGGGCTGTAGGAGCCCCTCTGTAGTTTGTACACCCCCAGTGAGCGCGGGTACCCTTTGAGAGTGAGTGATGAGGGCTGGGAGCCCAGAGAGTGGTGAGGGCTGGGAGCCTAGTCAGTGATTGTTGTCCTAAGAGGTTGTACTTGATTTCCATTCGTTGTTGCACTTAGTTGCTATCTGTCATTGTTGTGAAATCTCTGAAAGATTGTTGATATACGGATTACATGAACAAGAACTGTATAAAAATTAATTTGACAATAAACTGCCAGATTTGATAGCATGTCTATTCTTTGCTGGAATTACTAGAAATGAACCATAACTGTGTAGCTCGTTACTATCTTCAGTTTCTTATTTATTATTGTTACTTGCTGAGTTGGTTGTACTCATACTACACCCCGTACTTCGTGTGCAGATCCAGGTGTTCCAGGATATAGCGGGTGTTGATCCTTTTGCGCGGTTGATATTCAGGAGATTTTGAGGTTGCTTCCGTGTTTCACAGACCTTGTCTCTCCTTCTCTATCTCTTTGTTCACTGTATTTGGTCTCAGACTATTATAGACTATATTTTCCAGACTTGTATTCATATTAGTTGCTCATACACTCAGTGACACTAGGTTTTGGGGAGTGTTTGTATTGTATTTAAATATTATATTTTCAACCTTAAAGAGAAGTTTTGGTTTATTGAGATTATCGGCTTGCCTAGTATTGAGATAGGCGACATCACGACGGGTGAGATGTTTGGGTCGTAACAAGTTGGTATTACAGCCTAAGTTACATAGGTCTCACGAGTCATGAGCAAGTTTAGTAGTGTCTTGCGGATCGGTATGGAGACGTATGTACTTATCTTCGAGAGACTGCAGAACCCTTAGGAAAATTTCACTTTCTTGTATTCTGTCGTGCGAATTTGTTGATTCTGGAAACTAAATTTTTGCTATTCTATTCTCTCATAGATGGTGAGGACACGTACTACCGGATCGGATGGTCAGCCACCAGTGCCACCAGTTAGGGCTGCGAGAGGCCGGGACCGTGGTAGAGGCCGGGGCCGAGGTAGAGGTCGAGGTATAGCTCGTACCACAGTTGGGATAGTACCTGTAGTACCACCAGTTGTTCCAGCACAAGAGTAGATTCCAGATATAGTTGCGCTGACAGGGTCAGCTCATGCACCAGCTGTGCCCATTGAGATTGCAGGCTCGATTCTATGCTTTTCTTGCCAGGCCAGATGCTGTTGCTTCAGGCGCAGTGATCACATGTATTGTTTTAGGGTACCACACACAATGCTGGTGTAAATGGTGGGGTGCTTACTTATATGTTGCGATAGTTAATGACTCGAGAGTAGGATAATTCGTTTCATGGTTTAGATAATACGTCATTTAATTCCAGCCCCGAAGAGGCAATTGGACTATGGATGTTCAATCTTTGGTTGACGGAGTAGCGAGATTGGATATTTTCGAACTTGGTGGAATTCTTGTTTGTGATGTGGTGTCTTCGCCCTAGATTGAACACACTAAGGTTCGACGGTATGATGGTCTCCATTTGTTTTCCTTTTATTATTATGAGTTGGTACCTAAGAAGCAGTTAACGGAAATGACGGTGTATTACATCTTCGGGGTTGAATTAGCGTTCCAGCGTTGATGGTTCGAGGGTTGGTTCCACTTATTCATATGTATCATCGTATTTTGCTCATTATCTGGATATGCCCTGTGAGTTCTTAGTTTCACCTGTTTGTGTATCTATACCGGTGGGCGATATTATTACTGTGGATCGTGTGTATCGGCCGTGTGTGGTAACTATTGGGGAACTGGAGATTAGTGTTGATCTCTTATTACTTGGTATGGTTGCTTTAGATGTAATCCTGGGTATGGATTGGTTGTCTCCATGTCATGCTATTCTGGACTGTCACACAAAAATCGTGACGTTGACGATGCCGGGGTTGCCAAAGGTTGAATGGAGGGGTTCTTTAGATCTTGTTCCTAGCAGGGTAATTTCTTATTTGAATGCCCAACGTATGGTTGGAAAGGGATACTTGTCATATTTGGCCTTTGTGAGAGATGTTGATGCAGATACTCCTATTATTGATTCAGTACCGGTCGTGCGAGACTTTCCAGATGTATTTCCTGCAGACCTGCCGGATATGCCACCCGACAGGGATATTGATTTCGGTATTGACTTGGTGCAGGGCACTCAGCCCATTTCTATTCCTCCGTATCGTATGGCACCAGCTGAGTTAAAAGAATTGAAAGAGCAACTTCAGGAACTCCTTAAAAAGGAGTTTATTAGGCCTAGTGTGTCACCTTAGGGTGCACCGGTTCTGTTTGTGAAAAAGAAAGATGGTACTATGCGGATGTGCATTGATTATAGGCAGTTGAACAAAGTTACAATCAAGAATAAATATCCATTGCCGCATATTGATAATTTATTCGACAAGCTTCAGGGAGCGAGGGTGTTCTCCAAAACTGATTTGAAGTCTGGGTATCACCAATTAAAAATCCGAGATTTGGATATTCTAAAGACAGCATTCAGGACTCGTTATGGCCACTATGAATTTCTTGTGATGTCTTTTGGGCTAACCAATGCACCAGCAACATTTATGCATTTTATGAATAGTGTATTTCAATCATATCTTGATTTATTTGTCGTGGTATTCATTGATGATATTCTGGTGTACTCACGTAACCAGGAGGAGCATGCGCAACACTTGGGTATTGTATTATAGAGGTTGAGAGATGAGAAACTTTATGCCAAATTCTCTAAGTGTGAGTTTTGGCTTAGTTCGGTGGCATTCTTGGGACATATAGTGTCCAGTGAAGGTATTAAGGTAGATCCGAAGAAAATAGAGGTAGTTCAGAATTGGCCCAGACCATTCTCAGTTACTGAGATTCGGAGTTTTCTCGGCTTGGCCGGTTATTATCGTCGTTTCGTGGAGGGTTTCTCGTCTATTGCATCACCTATGAATAAATTGACCCAGAAAGGTGCTCCGTTCAGGTGGTCAGATGAATGTGAAGAGAGCTTTTAGAAGCTCAAGACATCTTTGATTACAACTCCAGTATTGGTGTTGCCTACATGTTCAGAGTCTTATACTATGTATTGTGCCGCGTCGCGGATTGGTCTCGGCGCAGTACTTATGCAAGACGGTAGGGTGATTGCCTATGCATCCAGACAGCTAAAGGTACATGAGAAGAATTATCCAGTCTACGATCTTGAGTTAGCAGCTATTGTTTATGCCTTAAAAATTTGGCGGCATTACTTGTACGGTGTCCAGTGTGAGGTATATACCGATCATCGGAGTCTACAACATTTGTTTAAATAGAGGGATCTTAACTTGTGGCAGCGAAGGTGGTTGGAGTTGCTTAAGGATTATGATATCACCATTCTCTATCATCCCGGAAAGGCCAATGTGGTGGCCGATGCCTTGAGTCGTAAGGCAGAGAGTTTGGGCAGCTTAGCATACTTACCGGTAGAACAGAGACCTTTAGCCTTGGAGGTTCAGGCCTTGGCTAATCAGTTTGTTAGATTGGATGTTTCCGAGCCGATCGAGTTTTGGCCTGTGTGGTTTCTCGGTCTTCTTTATATGATCGCATCAAAGAGCGCCAGTATGATGATCCACATCTGCTTATCTTTAAGGACATAGTTCAGCACGGTGATGCCAAGGAAGTCACTATTGGAGATGACGGTATATTACGGATGCAGGGCAGGCTATGTGTACCTAATATAGATAGGTTGCGTGAGATGATTCTACAGGAAGCTCACAGTTCGCGGTACTCTATTCATCTAGGCGCCGTGAAAATGTATAAGGATTTGAGACAACACTATTGGTGGAGGAGGATGAAGAAAGATATAGTTGGGTTTGTATCTCGGTGTTTAAATTATCAACAGGTAAAGTACGAGCACCAGAGACCGGGCGGATTGCTACAGAGACTTGAAATTCTGGAGTGGAAGTGGGAGTGTATTACCATGGACTTCGTAGTTGGACTCCCACAGACTTTGAGAAAGTTTGATACTGTTTGGGTAATAGTAGATCGGTTGACCAAGTTCGCACATTTTATTCCAGTCAGTACTAATTATTCTTCGGAGCGGTTGGCTGGGATTTATATTTACGAGATTGTTCGCCTACACGGTGTGCCGGTGTCCATTATTTCAGATCGGGGTACGCAGTTTACCTCACAGTTTTGGAGGGCAGTGCAGCGAGAATTGGGCACACAGGTTTAGTTGAGTACAACATTTCACCCCTAGATGGACGGACAGTCTGAGCGCACTATTCAGATATTGGAGGATATGCTACAAGCTTGTGTCATTGACTTTGGGGGTTCATGGGATCAATTTCTGCCACTCGCAGAGTTTGCTTACAATAATAGCTACCAGTCAAGCATTCAGATGGCTCCTATGAAGCTTTATATGGGAGACGGTGTCGGTCTCCGGTGGGTTAGTTTGAGCCGGGTGAGGTTAGACTATTGGGTAGTGACTTAGTTCCGGATGCTTTAGAGAAGGTCAAAGTGATTCAGAAACGGCTTCGCACGGCACAGTCTAGACAGAAGAGTTATGCCGACAGGAAGGTTCGTGATGTTGTTCACATGGTTGGGGAGAAGGTTCTGCTCAAGATTTCACCCATGAAGGGTGTGTTGAGGTTCGGGAAAAAGGGCAAATTGAGCCCTCGGTATATTGGACCTTTTGAGATACTTAAGAAAATTGGGGAGGTAGCTTATGAACTTGCTTTGCCACCTAGTCTATCAGGTGTTCATCCAGTGTTCCATGTATCCATGTTCCGAAAGTATGTCGGGGATTCGTCTCACATTCTCGATTTCAGTACAGTACAACTGGACGGTAATTTGACTTATGATGTGAAGCCGATGGCTATTTTAGACCGGCAGGTTCGAAAGCTGAGGTCAAAGAATATAACATCAGTGAAGGTGTAGTGGAGAGGCCAGACAGTCGGAGAAGCTACTTGGGAGACTGAGCAGGAGATGCGAAACAAATATCCACACTTATTTGAGACTCCAGGTATTATTCTAAACCCGTTCGAGGATGAACGTTTGTTTAAGAGGGGGAGAATGTAATGACCCGGCCGGTCATTTTGAATATTATAATCCCGTTCCCCCATTTACTGCTCAATTTATATCTTGCAATTGATTAATGACTTATCGGGTGAGTTGGTTCGGGTCCGGAAGGAACTCGGAGTGAAATGAGACAGTTAGTCTCATAATTGAAAATTTAAGTTAGAAAAGTGGACCGGATATGGACCTATGTGTAAACGACCTCGGATTTGAATTTTGGTTATTCAAATAGCCCCGTATGGTGATTTTGGTCTTAGGAGCATGTCCGAAATATTATTTGGAAGTACGTAGAGGAATTAGGCTTGAAATGCCGAAAGTTTAATTTTTTGAGAAGTTTGACAGGGGAATTGACTTTTTGATATCGGGGTCGGAATCTAATTCTGAAAATTGAAATACCTCTGTTATGTCATTTATGACTTGTGTGCAAAATTTGATGTCAATCGGACGTGATTTGATAGGTTCCGGAGTCGTTTGTAGAAATTAGAAATTTTAAAGTTCATTAGGCTTGACTTGGGGTGTAATTCATGATTTTAGCGTTGTTTGAGGTGATTTGAGGGTTCGACTAAGTTCGTATGATATTTTAGAACTTGTTGGTAAATTTGGTCGAGGTCCCGAGGGGCTCGGGTGAGTTTTGGATGGTTAACAGATCAAAAATTTGGACTTGAATAGCTGCTGGAATTTTCTGATATCTGATAATATTTTCCTTTTACGCGATCCCGTAAATGCATTTGCGATTGCGTAGGCTTATTTGGTCAGGGGGTGGGGTGGGGGGTAGGGGGTGGGGGGAGGGGTGTTCTACACGATCGCGTGGGTATATCTGCGATCGCGTAGGGTTAATATGCGGCAGTGGCATTTTGTGCTTCGCGATCGCGTGAAGCGGGATGCGATTGCGTAGCTCTGGAATTTTGTGACTCGCGAACGCTTGACGAAGGTCGCGTTCGCGTAGAGTAAGTGGAGCGGAGTAGAAGTCACGCGTTTTGTGCTTCGCGATCGTGATCACGTGGACTAGTCCGCAATCGCGTATGTCTGTGATGTTGTGCATTGCGATCGCGTGGGAAAGTCCGCAATCGCGTAGAGTAAAATCTAGGCGATGGAAAATTGTTCTTCGCGATCGCGTGGGAATGTTCGCGATCGCGTAGAGAAAATGTCTGGGCAAAGAGTTTAAAGTTTTTGACGATTTAGAGCTCGAATTGAGGCGATATTTGGGTGATTTTCAGAGAAAACAACAAGGTAAGTGATCTTAACTCAATATTGGTTAAATTACCCGAATCCATGGTTGTTTTTACCATTTAATTGGTGAATTGAGTTGGAAAAATTTGAAAACCCTCTTGGTTTAAATTGAAGATTTGAGGGTCGAGTTGGGGTCGGATTTTGGTAAAATTGGTATGGTTAGACTCGTGGTTGAATGGGTTTCCGGATTTTGTAACTTTTGTCGAGTTCAGGCGATTTTTGAGCTAATTTTCGGATTTTTATGGAAAATTATTATTTTCTTATGGAATTAATTCCAATGAATTTTATTGACTGAAACGAATTATTTATGACCAGATTCGAGGCGTTTGGAGACCAATTCACGAGGAAAGGGTATTGCAGAATAAGAATTTCACGGCTTGAAGTATGTAACAGTTTTAAATCTGTTCCTGAGGGTATGAAACCCCAGATTTTGGTATCATGCGATTATTTTGGAGGTGACGCACATGCTAGGTGACGGGCGTGTGGGCGTGCACCGAGGGGATTATGACTTGGTCCGTCCCGGGAAACTGTAAAGTTGAATAATTTGTTGTTAGCTATATGCTCTCTATGTGTTGATAAAATTTGACTGTAAATCATGTTAGAAATCATGCTTAGGCTATGTGATAGTACTGTTGGGACCCACAGAGGTCGCGTACTTGTTGAATTGCTTGCTAAATGCTATATGTACTCAGTCTCAGTTTTTACTTGCACATTTTATCTCAGTCTCTATTATTATTATTGATACTTCATATCGTTGTTGTTTGGGATGATTTCATGATTATTGAGAGCCCGAGAGACTGGAGAGATTTATGACTGCGTGAGGTCGAGGTCCTGATTATGAGATATTGATACTATAGCACGTGAGTTATCCGTGCAGCACGTGAGTTGGCCGTGCAGATCCTTATATTATACTATAGCACGTGAGTTGGCCATGCAGATCCTTATATTATACTATAGCACGTGAGTTGGTCGTGTAGATCCTTATATTATACTATAGCATGTGAGTTCGCCGTGCAGATCCTTACATTATACTATAGCACGTGAGTTGGCCGTGCGGATCCTTATATTATACTATAGCACGTGAGTTGGCCGTGCGGATCCAGATATTTATATTATGGCACATGAGTTGTCCGTGCAACACGTGAGTTGTCCGTGCAGATTATAGCGCTTGGGCTGTAGGAGCCCCTCCGGAGTCTGTACACCCCCAGTGAGCGCGGGTACCCATTGAGAGTGAGTGATGTGGGCTGGGAGCCCAGTGAGTGATGAGGGCCGGGAGCCCAGTGAGTGATTGTTGTCCTAAGAGGTTGTACTTGATTTCATTCGTTGTTGCTCTTATTTGCTATCTGTCATTGTTGTGAAATCTCTAAAAGATTGTTGATATACGGATTACATGAACAGGAACTGTATAAAAATTGATTTGACAATAAACTACCAGATTTGATAGCATGTCTATTCTTAGCTGGAATTACTGAAAATGAACCATAACTGTGTAGCTCGTTACTATCTTCAGTTCCTTATTTATTATTATTACTTGTTGAGTTGGTTGTACTCATACTACACCCTGCACTTCGTGTGCAGATCCAGGTGTTCAGGATATAGCGGGTGTTGATCCTTTCGTGCGGTTGAATTTCAGGAGATTTTGAGGTATCTGCCGTGTTCTGCAAACCTTGCTTCTCTTTCACTATCTCTTTGTTCACTGTATTTGGTCTCAGACTATTATAGACTATATTTTCCAGACTTGTATTCATATTAGATACTCATGTACTCAGTGACACCAGGTTTTGGGGAGTGTTTGTGTTGTATTTAAATATTATATTTTCAATCTTGAGAGAAATTGTGGTTTATTGAGATTTTCGGCTTGCCTAGTATTGAGATAGGTGCCATCACGACGGGTGAGATTTCGGGTCGTGATAAGACGGCTCCGGAATGGAATTCCGCCGATTCCGTTAGCTCCGTTGGGTGATTTTGGGCTTAGGGGCATGTCCGGATTGTGTTTTGGAGGTCCGTAGCTCAATTATGATTGAAATAACGAAAGTCGAATTTTTGGAGTTTTGGACCGGTAGTGGAATTTCTGATATCAGGGTCAGATTCCAATTCCAAAAGTTGGAGTAAGTCTATAATGTTGATTTTTACTTGTGTACAAAATTTGTGGTCAATCGGATGTGGTTTGGTTGGTTTCGGTATCACTTGTCGAATTTGGAAGTTCCAAGTTCTTTAAGTTTGAATCGGAGGATGATTCGTGATTTTAGTGTTGTTTGATGTAATTTAAGGGCTCGACTACGTTCATATAGTATTTTAGAATTGGTTGGTATGTTTGGTTGAGGTCCCAGGGGCCTCGGGTGAGTTTCGGGGTGATTTTTGAGCGAGTATGGGATTTTCGGCACTCTAATGTTGTTCTGGGGGTCTTTGGAAGTGCGGACCGCATATTTTGGGAGTTCTGAGGAAAAAGGGAAGCGCGGACCTCAAGGTAATTGTGCGGACCTCACAAATTTGTGTGCAGTCGCACTTCACGCCGCAGAGGAGTGTGCGGGCCGCATAATTTTGTGTGCGGCCGCACTCAGGAACTCTCATATTCGCTGATACGATTCGGAAGCTTATATCTTTTGATCTACGAGGAATTTTGAGATGATTCATATAGGTCAGTAGAGGCCTTCGTGTCTAGTATCCATAAAGGTAAAGAAGTTATTATTTAGACATTTGTAGAGAAAGTTATGGCCAAAATACTAAAGCCTGGGAGTGCAGTCACCAAGAGAGTGCGACCGCCCAATTTTTGTGCGACCGTAGGAGCTGGGATGTGCGGCCGCACTTGGAATTGTGCGGACCGCACATGGTGAGTTCAGAGAATGTAATATATAACCGAGGCTTAGGTTATAATTTCATTTTTGGACCTTGGGAGCTCGGTTTGAGACGAATTTTCGTGGGTTTTTCAAACAATTCATCGGGGTAAGTGATTCTAACTTGGATTTGGTTAATATATATGAATATATCACTGATTTTATCATTTAATTAGTACTTTGAGATGGAAATTTGGGAAACATTGTAGAAACTTCATAAATCATAAATTGAAGATTTGAAGGTCGAGTTGTGATCGGAATTGGCTAATTTTGGTATGGTTGGATTCGTGAGTGAATGTGTGTTCATATTTTGTGACTTTTACCCGATTTCGAGATGCGGGCCCGGGGAGGCGTTTTGGGAATTTTTTAAATTTCTTTATTTAGCTTTGATTTCATTAGCTAGATTAGTTTCTTGTAGCTATATTTACGTTATATAAATGATTTGGCTAGATTTGGGCCACTCGGAGCCAGATATTCATGGGAAAGGGATTGTGACTGATTGATTGAGCTTGGTTCGAGGTAACTGGCTTTCCTAACCTTGTGTGGGGGAACTCCCCGTATAATTTGTATTGTTTTTGATACATAAGCGCCGTGTACGAGAGGTGACGAGTACGTACACGGGAAAATTGTGTGAAAACCCAATTTTTCTACTAATTAATAACCTGATTTCCTTCTTATTCGAGTTCCATCAGCATGTGTAGTATCCGACTAGACTAGAATAGCATGCCTACTTGCCCTAACCGTTTACTTGAACTAAGTGCAGCATGTTTAGTGAATTTACATGTCTTTCCTTAATTGGTACTTAGGTTGAACTGTAGAATTTTGTGCTATAACTATTGAATTCTATTGTTTGGCTGCATATTTACTTTGAGACTACGAAACGGTATTTCGGGAGACCCCCCTATACTGTATATTTACTTTGGTACTACAGAACAGTATTCCGGGAGATCCTCATGTACTGCATATTTACTTTGGGACTACGGAACGGTATTCCGGGAGATCCCCCTGTACTGCATATTTATTTTGGGACTACGGAACGGTATTCTGGGAGATTCCCCTGTACTGCATTTTTACTTTGGGACTACGGAATGATATTCTGAGAGATCCCCCTGTTCTGCACATTTACGTTTGGAACTACGAGACAGTATCTTCGGAGATCCCCTGTTGTATTTCTGTATACTGAGCTGTTACCTTCTATGAATTCTTCCTTGTTAAATTTCAGTGTTTATTTTACTGCGATATTTCATTCTTGCCTTACTTTATTATTATTTATACCAGTAGGGTCCTAACCTAACCTCGTCACTACTCGACCGAGGTTAGGCTTGGCACTTACTGGGTACCGATTGTGGTGTACTCATGCTACTCTTCTACACATGTTTTTGTGTGCAGATCTAGGTGCTCCTTATCAACCGTACTATCAGTGAGCCGGGGCAGCTTTGGAGACTTCACGGTATATCTGCCACGTCCGCAGACCTAGGAATCCCATTCTACTCTTTCCCATGTCCATTATCTTGTGTATTTTTCTTTTGTTAAACTCTGATATATAGAGACACTAGAATTTCATTCTGGAGTTTGTGATTCATGATGTTCCGGGTTTTGGGATTTTTTGTGTATTTTTTTTGAATAGTTGGTTATTGTACATGCCAAGCGGCATGGTACCCCTGTTATGTTGCTATTGCTACAGTTAGTTGTTAAATTTATGTTTTTATTTCATTATTTCGCAAATGTTAGGCTTACCTAGTCGTAGAGGCTAGGTGCTATCACGACGTCATATGGAGTGGAAATTGGGTCGTGACAACTTGGTATCAGAGCTCTAGGTTTATAGGTGTCGTGAGTCTTATGCCGGTTTATTAGAGTCTTGCGGATCGGTACGAAAAAGTTTGTACTTATCTTCGGGAGGCTATGGAACTGTTAGGAACAATCATACTTCTTTTGATTCTTTGTCGTGCGAGTTATTGGCATCAAATTCTAAACTTCTGTATTCTATTCTCTCACAGATGGTGAGGACACGTATAGGCGGATCTGATGACCAGGCACCCGCGCCCCCTGATAGAGCCATGAGAGGCCATAGAGGGCGAGGACGTCCACGTGGTGTAGCCAGGGCACCCACACGAGCCGCTACAGAGGAGCTCCCAGTGGCTCCAGTTGGAGGGCAAACACCTGAGGTACCTGTTTCTGCACCAGTCCTCCCAGAGACTCTAGCCCAGTTTCTGAGCATGTTCAATACCTTAGGTCAGGCTGGATTGATTTAACTTGCTCCTGCCACATCTCAGGCCGGGGGAGGAGCACAAACTCCCGTCGCCGGTACTCCAGAGCAGCGGGTCTAGGTAGATTGGGTTCCAGAGATTGTACCAATGCAGCTGGTAGCTCTAGCTCAGCCCGAGGTTGGGGCAGCAACTTCTGAGGTGGAGCAGCTCAGACTTGAGAGGTACAAGAAGTACCACCCACCTACCTTCAGCGGATTGGCTACATATGATGCTTAGGGTTTTCTGGAGGAGTATCATCGTATTTTCTGTACTATGGGTATAGCAGAGACGACTGGGGTTTCTTTTACCACATTCTAGCTTAGAAGAGTAGCCTATCAGTGGTGGCGTGCTTGTGAGATAAGTAGTTCGGATGAGGAAGTTTCACTTACATGACTCAGTTCTCGGATATGTTTTTGAGAGAGTATATCCCTCAGAGCCTCAGGTATGCGTGGCACGCGGAGTTTGAGTAGCTGTACCAGGGTGCTATGACTGTGTCAGAGTATGCAGTTCATTTCAGTGATTTGGCCCGACATGTACCGGCCTTGGTTGCCATAGTTCGAGAGAGGGTTTGTCGGATGATTGAAGGACTCCACCCCAACATCCGGATTAGTATGGCCAGGGAGTTGGAGATGGATATTTCATATCAACAGGTTGTGAGTGTCGCCAGGAGATTGGAGGGCATGCTTGCTCAGGATAGAGAGCATAGGGAGGCCAAGAGATCTCGAGAGACTGGTTCTTATTCTAGTGCTTGTGCCCCAGCAGCTCCCCATGTTAGGGGTTATGTGAGTCGCCCTGTTCATTCAGCTCTTCCAGCTGCCAGTGGTGTTCCAGCTCTTTCTAGGCCCCAGGAGCCTTATTATGCAACGCCAGTATCTAGTGTGCCTCCTGCACAGGATGTTCGTAGCGGCCAATCTAGCAGACCTGGCCTGAGCCAGTCATAGCAGCCATGCCCTCCCAGAGCTTGTTTTGAGTGTGGCGACACTCATCATATGGTAAGGGGTGCACCTCTATAGACTTCAACGCCACACTATGCTCCACCAGGTCCTCAGGCTATGATTACAGCACCAGCTGCCACCCCACCTGCTCAGCCAGCCCGGGGTGGAGGTCGAAGAGGTAGAGGTCGCCCTAGAGGGGGAGGTCAGGCCATATATTATGCCCTTCCTTCTTGTACAGAGGCAGTCGCTTTTGATTCTGTCATTATAGGTATTGTCCCGGTCTGTCATGGAGATGCGTCGATATTATTTGACCTAGACACTACATATTCTTATGTGTCCTCTTATTTTGCCCCGTATTTGGGCGTATCTCAGGATTCTTTGAGTTCCCCTATTTATGTGTCTACTAATGTGGGAGATTATCTTATTATGGACCGCGTGTATCAGTCGTGTTTGATTGCTCTTAGTGATTTTGAGACCAGAGCTGATTTATTATTGCTCAGCATGGTGGACTTTGATATTATTTTGGGCATGGACTGGTTGTTACCCCATTATGCTATTCTTGATTGTCACGCTAAGACCGTGACGCTGGCTATGCCAGGTTTACCATGATTAGAGTGGAGAGGTACCTTAGAGTATACTCCCAACAGAGTTATTTCATTTCTTAAAGCTCAACGAATGGTTGAGAAGGGGTGTGACGCGTATCTAGCTTATGTGAGAGATGTAAGTATTGATACCCTTACAGTTGAGTCAGTTGCGGCAGTGTGGAACTTTCCAGATGTGTTCCCAACTGATCTTCCGGGCATGCCGCCCGACAAAGATATTGATTTCGGCATTGATTTGTTGCCGGGCACTCAGCCCATCTCTATTTCTCTATACCGTATGGCTCCTCCTGAGTTGAAGGAGTTGAATGAGCAGTTATATGAGTGATCATGTTTTATTTGTGAAGAAGAAGGATGGTTCTATACGAATGTGTATTGATTACCGCCAGTTGAACAAAGTCATAGTGAAGAACAAGTATCCATTGCCTCATATTGATGACTTATTTGATCAGTTACAGGATGCTAGAGTGTTTTCCAAGATTGACTTACGTTCAGGCTATCATCGCTTGAAGATTCGGGAGCCAGACATCCCGAAGACTGCTTTCAGGACTCGGTATAGTCACTACGAGTCCTTTGTGATGTCTTTTGGGCTAACCAATGCCCTAACAACTTTTATGCACTTGATGCATAGTATGTTCCGGCCTTATCTCGACTCATTCGTCATTGTATTTATTGATGACATTCTGGTATACTCCCAGAGTCGAGAGGATCATGGGCGGCATCCGAGGACTGTGCTTCAGACCTTGAGAGAAAAGAAGTTATATGCAAAATTTTCTAAGTGTGAGTTTTGGCTAGACTCAATGGCATTCTTGGGCCATGTAGTATCGAGTGATGGGATCAAGGTGGATCCGAAGAAGGTGGAAGCAGTGCAGAGTTGGCCTAGACCGTCATCGTCTACGGAGATCCGTAGTTTTCTTGGGTTGGCGGGGTATTACCATCGCTTTGTAGAGGGATTCTCATCTATTGTAGAACCTATGACCAAGCTGGCCCAGAAGGGTGCTCCGTTCAGGTGGACAGAGGAATGTGAGGAGAGCTTTCAAAAGCTCAAGACAACTTTGACTACAGCCCTAGTATTGGTATTGCCTATAGGTTCGGGGTCTTATACTGTATATTGTGATGCATCGTAGATTGGTCTTGGCGCGGTGTTGATGCAGGATGGTAGGGTGATTGCCTACGCGTCCAGACAACCGAAGGTGCATAAAAAGAACTATCCTGTCCACGACCTTGAGTTAGCAGCTATTGTTCATGCCTTGAAGATTTGGCGGCATTATTTGTACGGTGTTCCTTGTGAGATTTACACCGATCACCGGAGTTTGCAGCATCTGTTCAAGCAGAAGGATCTTAATTTGCGTCAGAGGAGGTGGTTGGAGCTACTTAAGGATTATGATATCACCATTTTGAACTACCCTGAGCCAATGTGGTGGCCGATGCTTTGAGTCACCGGGTAGAGAGTTTGGAGAGCTTAGCAGATCTACCAACAACAGAGAGGCCCCTGACATTGGATGTTCAGGCCTTAGCTAGCTAGTTTATGAGATTAGATATTTTTCAGCCGAGTCGAGTATTGTCTTATATGATCTCTCAGTCTTTTCTTTATGATCGTATCAGGGAGCGTCAGTATGATGACCCCCATCTGCTTGTCCTTAAGGACACAGTCCAGTACAGTGATGGTAAGGAGGTCAGTATTGGAGATGATGGTGCATTGAGGATGCAGGGCAGGCTATATATGCCCAATGTAGGTGGTTTGCGTGAGTTGATTCTCTAAGAGGCTCACAGTTCGCAGTACTCTATTTATCCGGGTGTCGCGAAGATGTATCAGGAATTGAGGCAGCATTACTGGTGGGGGAGAATAAAGAAGGACATAGTGGAGTATGTGTCTCGGTGCCTAAATTGCCAGCAAATGAAGTATGAGCATCAGCGGCCAGGTGGGTTGCTTCAGAAATTAGAGATTCCAGAATGGAAATGGGAGCAGATCACTATGGATTTTGTTGTTGGACTCCCATGGACTCATCGGAGGTTTGATGCAGTTTGGATGATTGTGGATAGGCTGACCAAGTCGGCTTATTTCATTTCTGTGACAACTACCTATTCTTCCGAGCAGCTAGCTCGAATCTACATATGTGAGATCGTCAGGCTTCATGGCATACTGGTATCTATTATCTCTGACCGGGGTACGCAATTTATATCACAGTTTTGGAGAGCTGTACATCATGAGTTGGGTACTCGGGTTGAGTTGAGCACATCATTTCACCCTCAGACGGACGGGTAGTCCGAGCGTAATATTCAGATATTAGAGGATATGCTCCATGC
The DNA here is from genome assembly GCF_000715075.1 of Nicotiana tabacum. Classification (NCBI taxonomy): domain Eukaryota; kingdom Viridiplantae; phylum Streptophyta; class Magnoliopsida; order Solanales; family Solanaceae; genus Nicotiana; species Nicotiana tabacum. The sequence goes on along the minus strand of NC_134097.1, from coordinate 10,190,159 downwards.
GTGTGTGATAGACTTGCAGAGTTTTCCTACAACAACAGTTATCAGTCCAATATTCAGATGGCACCGTATGAGGCTCTGTATGGTAGGCGGTGTCGGTCCCTAGTGGGTTGGTTCGAGCAGGGCGAGGCTAGGTTATTGGGCACAGACTTGGTTCAGAATGCTTTGGAGAAGGTTAAGGTGATTCAGGATAGACTTCGAGCAGCCCAGTCCAGAGAGAAGAGTTATGCGGATCGGAAGGTTTGCGATGTGGAATTCATGGTTGGAGAGCGAGTCTTGCTTCGGTTTTTGCCTACGAAGGGCGTTGTGAGGTTTGGAAAGAAGGGCACACTGAGCCCAAGGTTTATTGGTCCATTTGAGGTGTTGCGGCGAGTTGGTGAGGTTTCTTATGAGCTTGCCTTGCCTCCCAGTCTAGCAGGAGTTCATCCAGTATTCCATGTTTCTATGCTCCGGAAGTATCACAGCGATCCGTCTCATGTGTTAGATTTCAGCTCAGTATAGTTGGACAAAGATCTATCTTATGTTGAGGAGCCAGTGGCTATTCTGGACATGAAGGTTTGAACGCTAAGGTCAAAGAACATTGCATCAGTAAAGGTTCAGTGTCGGGGTCATCCGGTCGAGGAGGCGACTTGGGATACCGAGCAGGATATGCGCAACTGTTATCCTCATCTTTTCACCACTTCAAGTTTGTCTCTATGCTCGTCCGAGGACGAACGATTGTTTTAAGAGAGGGAGAATGTAACGACCTGGCCGGTCGTTTTGATAGCAAAAGCCCCGATCCCCTATTAACTACTTTCCCCATATCTATTTTCTGCTATTGTGACTTGCCGGGAGGTTTCGTTTTGGTTTTAGAGTTTTTTGGGACACTTAGTCCCTAAATGGGTACTTAAGTCTTAGAATTTGGACCATAGTCAGAACCATGTGAAGAAGGATCCGGAATAGAATTCCGTCGATTTTGTTAGCTCCGTTGGGTGATTTTGGGCTTAGGGGCGTGTCCAAATTGTGTTTTGGAGGTCCGTAGCTCAATTAGGCTTGAAATGACAAAAGTCAAATTTTTGGAGTTTTGGACCGGTAACGGAATTTCTGATATCGGGGTAGAATTCCGATTCCAAAAGTTGGAGTAGATCTATAATGTTAGGATTGGTTGATATGTTTGGTTGAGGTCCCGGGGGCCACGGGTGAGTTTCAGGGTGAGTTTTGAGCGAGTACGGACTTTTCAGCACTCTAATGTTGTTCTGGGGGTCTTTGGAAGTGCGGACTGCACATTTTGGGAGTGTTGAGGCAAAAGGGAAGTGCGGACCTTAGGGGAATTGTGAGGACCACACAATTTTGTGTGCGGCCGCACTTCAGGCCATAGAGGAGTGTGCATGCCGCACAATTTTGTGTGCGGCCGCACTCAGGAACTCTCAGATTTGCTGGTCCAACTTCGGAAGCTTATATCTTTTGATATACTAGGAATTTTGAGATGATTCATATAGGTCAGTGGAGGGCTTCGTGTCTAGTATCCAGAAAGGTAAAGAAGTCATTATTTAGACATCTGTAGAAAAAGTGATGGCTAAAATACTAAAGCCTGGCAGTGCAATTACCAAGAGAGTGCGAACGCAGGAGCTGGGATGTGCGGCCACACTTGGAATTTTGCGGATCGCACATTGGAAGTTCAGAGGATGAACTATATATCTGAGGTTTAGGTTATTATTTTATTTTTGGACTTTGGGAGCTCGGTTTGAGATGATGTTTCGTGGGTTTTTCAAGAAATTCATCGGGGTAAGTGATTCTAACTCAGATTTGGTTAATATATATGAATACATCACTGATTTTATCATTTAATTCTTTGAGATGGAAATTTGGAAAAAATTGTACAAACTTCATAAACCACAAATTGAGGATTTGAAGGTCGAGTTGTGATCGAAATTGGTTAATTTTGGTATGGTTGGGCTCGTGAGTGAATGTGTGTTCATATTTTGTAACTCTTACCTGATTTCGAGACATGGGCCCGTGGAGGCTTTTTGGGCATTTTTCTAATTTCTTGCTTTAAATTTAATTTCATTAGCTAGATTAGTTTCTTGTAGCTATATTTACGTTATGTAATTGATTTTCCTACATTTCGGCCACTCAGAGCCGGATATTTGTGGGAAAGGCATTGGGACTGATTGATTGAGCTTGGTTCGAGGTAAGTGGCTTTCCTAACCTTGTGTGGGGGAACTCCCCATAAAATTTTGATAATCGGCTTAATGTATGCATATTTTGATATATATCGCCTCACATTTTGCTCATGTCTCGACGATTTGAGATGTTTAATATGATTATTTGTGCTACATTTTGGTATTTCTATGTAGGGATCATTCAGATGCAATTTGGGATGAAAGGGCGCGAATTGGAGCGAAATCGGGACAAAATCGCAAAAAGTGAGATTTGAGGGCCACAACCAGCGTGGGGCGCTGGCTGTGGTGCAATTTACAACAGCTAAAATATTTGAGCGCCAGGGCCAGTGCCCCACGCTGCCTTGGACGTTCAAAAACATGAACATGTCCTATTTCGACCGGGACTCGTTATTTCGATCCCAAGATGCCCCCAACTCATATAAAAGCCAACCTAAACCTATTTTAAAAGAGAGAGGACGTTTTTGAGAGGAAAACACAAGCACAGAGCCGCCGTGGAGACCGGAATTTATCAAGTTCCATCTTTCTCCCATCAAACTTAGTAATTTTTATGTTTCTTTGTATGATTTGTTGTTTGGCTACCATGTCTATGTGGAGCTAAACTTCACATTCTAGGGTTGTGGTTCTTTCATGACTACTGTTATTCGGATATTAATTTTGCCTTCTTGATTTATCATATTAGTTTATTTATTCAATCTTGCGCTTAATTATTTAATTGCTTGATCACCAATTGAATACTATCTACGAATCTAGAATTGAACTCGAAAGTGGAAATTCTAGATTGCATATAGTATTGAGTAGAGCAAATTCTTGAACTCGGGGAACGGATTCATGGTTAGGATAGACATATACCTAATTGCCTTGCTTGGTTGATTTACAGGAATTATAAATGCGTTCTTGTGATTCTAACTCCATAGACATATAGGCGTTAGGTTAGCTTGAATAGGCGAGTAAGAACTCGACAGATTCTTATGAGCAATATTAACCCTGTCAACCAATAAGCTAGATAAATTAGTCGTTCAATTCAATTGAAGAATACAATAAGATTGTTAGATAGCCCATAACCCTAGATCGTTTTCATTACATTGATATCATAAAAAATCTGCTCTTTCTCTGTTCAAAGTTCATTATTTATATTTTTTTATTTAATTAGTTTAGAATAAAATATTTTTAGGTTTAATTCTTGTTTAGATAATTAGGATAGTCTAATTTAGTTAATAGTTAATTACAAGTTCTCGTGGGTTCGACATCCGACTTTTAGTCACTTTATTACTTGATGACCGCGTATACTTGCGTGTGCGTTTGGCTGCAACAAGTTTTTGGCGTCGTTGCCGGGGACTTAGAATTAGCTATTTTTCTAAATTAGACTTTTACTTATAACTTTATATTTTTTTCTTTTTGTAAATATTTTTTAATTTTATAACTAATTAACTTTTCTCTTAGTGTGTTTCTAGTTCTCTCAACATGACATCTAGGGATGAAGTATCCAAAGGTAAGGTTATTGATGAAGACGCTTGATTGACGGAAGACTGTTATGGCTCATCTTTTTGGTCTTGTCATGCCCTGAACTCTGGGAGGTCTGAATTTGAATATGGGAGTAAGGGTTGGTATTGGGACAGATATTCTCGATTAAGCGAATATACGGAACGACGTTGTCTTTTAACAACGTTGGTGAATGATTGGTCTAAGGAGAGAGTTGATCTTGCACAAGAATTTAATAGTTTTGGCTTGGTTGTGCATAACTTGGATGCAAAGGTTGATGCGTGTAATGGCCAACAATTTAATGATGAGTTGTGTAAAGCTGAAAAAAATCTTCTAGACCAAATTGAGGAGCTAAAACGAGAATACCAATCAGTAGACCATATTTGTTTTGAGGATGCCAATGTTGAGAAGAGTGATCTAGAGACATACAAGGGAGTAGATAACATTACTTTGGGAGACTTGAGTGTATGTACATATGGGGATGTAAATAGTAGTACAATTCATGAGTCAGGGCGCATCAGACCTCATTCCAATCATTTTTTCACATTGTGTTTAGATAGTAAGATAGTAATTGAGCCATCTGAGCCTATGGGGGAGTCAAAGGGTGAGGATGAGAATTCCTATATTCTTGAATTTGTCGTGCCAGAGAGAAAAAATTACATTCCTCATATAAAGGCGAAGAAGTATAGAGTGAAAAATTTATTACTTGGCCTATTTATTTTTGTATCCCCACCAAAGGAGCATAGCCACAGACTAGATGCCATGTTAGGGGTACAATTCATAAGTTCGAGGTGGAGGCAGAAAGTGGTTCAAGTCGTGCCGCGACGTTAAATTAGGCGCTTGTTGGGAGACAACCCAACTTTATTGCTTTCTTTTATTTTTGTTTATTTTATTGTTTTTATTATTTTTGTAGTGTTGTTTTTATTTTGTAGGATTATGAGCATAGGAAGAAAGTCATTGGAAGTGTTCAAAAGCAAGCCAGATTATTGGAACTAGTGTGAGGTACCCGCACAAAGGACAATCCATGGGAGAAGTTTGAGTACCCCGTGAGCTGCTATTGCTTCGACCTTTGGTCTTTCAGGGAGTTTCTTGTCCACCCTTGTTATTTTTACTTTATTTGTGCATTGAGGACACTGCACTCTTTTAAGTGTGGGGTGAAAGATTCTCTATTCTTTCTATAATATTATATTAGTATATTGTTAGTTTCTTATCTTTTTATTGTTAGCTAGCTTCTTATTTTTAATAGCATAGTTAGTAGAATTAATGGTGTAGTATAGTAGTAGTAGTAATTAAAATTAAAAATTAAAAAAAAACAGAAAAAAATTGAGAAAAAATTGAAATTGTGTTTTGGACTTTTCCCGACGATGGATCTGTTGGACAATTTTCTTGAGGGATTAAAGTCCGATTAAAAATACCAAAAAGATTTTTTTTTGTTTTATTTTTGATAATAGGTAGTATCCCTTGTTTTTCTTTGGACGCCAGTTCTTTTCCAAGGGTGTAGCTCGAACCGAGTATTTTGTTTTATTTTTTTAGGAGTAGGATAAGGGAGAAAACTGAGATTGCTCTGAGGTACCTGTTGACATGTTTGGTGTTGGCAAGTTAAGTTATAGCATGCACTCTATCTTCCTGCATATATGATTTGAATTGTAATGCCCAAGTAGATTAAGTAGCCTACTCTTTGACGCCTTTTCTCAGTTGATTGACTTGTATGCCACTAGTACATTGTTGCTTAAAAATTCTCAACTTGATATGCTTGCTTGAACTGAGAGTCACACAGAACCGTCTTGAGTGAGTCAAGTGCCATGTGTGTGTAAGGATTGTTGATATTCTATGCTATCATGTGCAGTCTAGAACTTGCCCCATGTGTTAATCAACGCGAAATCATTAAGTTGTGCTAGTCTAGGAGATGACATGGACGTTTCTTGCTTGACCATAAAGGTGCTTGTCACTGACAAATAAATTTTTCCCATTTCTAGCCCCTTTGAGCCTATAGACCGTTACCTTGGCAATCACATTACAAGCCGTACTCCTAGTTGTTCTTAATTTGAGATTGTTGAACCTTTACCTCCTAAGGCACTTAGTCTCTAAAAGAAGTAAGGTGAGAGATTAGAAAGTGGCTTTCAAGTGGAACCATGGAAGGGCCCTTAAGGTGCACTAAAATTGTGAATAAAGGTCACTAGCTTATGAACTTCAATGTATGGAGTGTGTGGAGAAAAAAAAACAAAAAAAGAAGAAGAGGAAATGTTTTTGCAAGAAAGAGCAAACAAAAGTTCAAATAATGTAGAAAGACACACCTCCTAATCCTTCTCACTCGTGCTAGTGAAACCATAGAGGTGCTTGATGGAAAATAGGGCTATGTTAGTTATGGTGTATGACAAGTGAATGGGTTGCGAAGCAATTGCACTTGAATTGTGAGTGTAGTGTATTAAAGTGCTTAGGAGGGTTAGTCACTGTTCTTAAATGTATCCTACCCGTCCCTTAGCCTACATTACAACCTTAAAGTCCTAATTGATCCTAGATTTAGCTAGCTTAGATTAGTAGAGATGTACACTACGGGCAAGCTTATGGTACGATCACGGGATGCACATGAATTCTTTGTGAGAGTGAGTGAATGTTCAATTGTGTGATGTCCTTAATTTATGTTCAATGACATATTTAAATTTGTGGACTACTTTGATAGTCACTCTTTTGCTTGTGGTGAGGGCACTTGATCTCATGACGGATTGGTGAAATTGTACACTTTCTTGTGTTGGGTGAGTGCATGTGTTGAGGATGCTTAGTGGTAACGAGTCGTCTCTTGAGGTAAGGTGGTTGTGGAGAGGTAGCTGGAGTTGATTGAGTTGGTTGAAAAACATTGAGTATACTTGGGCTATTTAAAAACGGGAAGAATGTGAAATTTGTATGTTCATGCTTAATTGCCGACATCGATCACAGTCAAAAGGTAGGGTGTTTGATTGAATTAATTGTGAAGTCCTCTTTCATAGTGCTAAGTACATTTTGCTCGAGGACGAGCAAGAGTCTAAGTGTGGAGTGTTTATAATCGGCTTAATGTATGCATATTTTGATATATATCGCCTCACATTTTGCTCATGTCTCGACGATTTGAGATGTTTAATATGATTATTTGTGCTATACTTTGGTATTTCTATGTGTAGGGATCATTCGGATGCAATTTGGGATGAAAGGGCGCGAATTGGAGCGAAATCGGGACAAAATCGCAAAAAGTGAGATTTGAGGGCCACAACCAGCGTGGGGCGCTGGCTGTGGCGCAATATACAGCAGCTAAAATATTTGAGCGCCAGGGCCAGTGCCCCACGCTGCCCTGGACGCTCAAAAATGTGAACATGTCCTATTTCAATCGGGACTCAGTTAATTCGACCCCAAGACGCCCCCAACTCATATAAAAGCCAACCTAAACCTATTTTAAAAGGGAGAGGACGTTTTTGAGAGGAAAACACAAGCACAGAGCCGCCGTGGAGGCCGGAATTCATCAAGTTCCATCTTTCTCCTACCAAACTTAGTAATTTTTATGTTTCTTTGTATGATTTGTTGTTTGGCTACCATGTCTATGTGGAGCTAAACTTCACGTTCTAGGGTTGTGGTTCTTTCATGACTATTGTTATTCGGATATTGATTTTGCCTTCTTGATTTATCATATTGGTTTATTTATTCAATCTTGCGCTTAATTATTTAATTGCTTGATCACCAATTGAATACTATCTACGAATCTAGAATTGAACTCGAAAATGGAAATTCTAGATTGCATATAGGATTGAGTAGAGCAAGTTCTCGGGCATCGGGGAACGGATTCGTGGTTAGGATAGACATATACCTAATTGCCTTGCTTGGTTGATTTATAGGAATTATAAATGCGTTCTTGTTGATTCTAACTCCATAGACATATAGGCGTTAGGTTAGCTTGAATAGGCGAGTAAGAACTCGACAGATTCTTATGAGCAATATTAACCTTGTCAACCAATAAACTAGATAAATTAGTCGGTCAATTCAATTAAAAAATACAATAGGATTGTTAGATAGCCCATAACCCTAGATCGTTTTCATTACATTGATATCATAAAAAATCTGCTCTTTCTCTGTTCAAAGTTTATTATTTATATTTTTTTATTTAATTAGTTTAGAATTCGACATCCGACTTTTAGTCACTTTATTACTTGACGACCGCGTATACTTGCATGTGCGTTTGACTGCAACAAATTTGTATTGGTTTTGATACATGAGCGCCGTGTACGTGAGGTGACGAGTACGTACACAGGCAAATTGTGTAAAAATCCAATTTTTCTACTAAGTAATAACCTGATTTCCTTCTTATTCGAGTTCCATCAGCATGTGTAGTATCCGACTAGACTAGAATAGCATGCCTACTTGCCTTAACTATTTACTTGAACTACGTGCAACATGTTTAGTGAATTTACCTATCTTTCCTTAACTGGTACTTTGGTTGAACTGTAGAATTTTGTGCCGTAACTATTGAATTCTATTGTTTGGGTGCATATTTACTTTGGGACTACGGAACGGTATTCCGGAAGATCCCCCTGTATTGCATATTTACTTTGGGACTACGGAACGGTATTCCGGGAGATCCCCTTGTACTGCATATTTACTTTGGGATTACATAACGGTATTCCGGGAGATCCGCATGTACTACATATTTACTTTAGGACTTCAGAACGGTATTCTGGGAGATCCCCCTGTACTGCATATTTACTTTGAGACTACGGAATGGTATTCCGGGAGATCCCCCTGTTCTGCACATTTATGTTTGGGACTACGAGACGGTATCTCGGGAGATTCCCTGTTGTATTTCTATGTACTAAGCTATTACATTCTAGGAATTCTTCCTTGTTAAATTTCAGTGTTTATTCTACTACGATATTTTATTTTTGCCTCTTTATTATTATTTATACCAGTAGGGTCCTGACCTAACCTCGTCAATACTCGACAGAGGTTAGGCTTGGCACTTACTGGGTACCGATTGTGGTGTACTCATGCTAATCTTTTGCAAATGATTTCGTGTGCAGATCCAGGTGCTCCTTATCAGTCGCACTATCAGTGAGTCGGGACAACTTTGGAGACTTCAAGGTATATCTGCCATGTCCACAGAACTCGGAGTCCCCTTCTACTCTTTTCCATGTCCATTATCTTATGTATTTTTCTTTTGTTAGAGTCTGATGTATAGAGACACTAGAATTTCCTTCTGGAGTTTATGATTCATGATGTTCCGGGTTTTGGGATTTTCTGTGTATTTTGTTTTTTGAATAGTTGGTTATTGTACATGCCAAGAGGCATGGTACCCAGTTATGTTGCTCTTGCTACAGTTAGTTGTTAAATTTATGTTTTCATTTCATTATTCCTTAAATGTTAGGTTTACCTAGTCGTAGAGACTAGGTGCAGTCACGACGTCATACAAAGGGAAAATTGGGTTGTGACACTCCCTTCTTGAGAGTCTCCCCGTATCTTTTTAACAAAACTGATTCAATATCGTGGGGAACTAAATTTTCCCCCTTCACCGCCGTTGTTAGGTGGTGATATACTCCTGAGGGGAAGAAGTCCCATCATATTTTGGCACGTCGGGCATTTTAAACCGTTTCAGGATGATTTTAAACATGTTAGGTGGTGATATGCACCGGTGGTGCGCCCGGGATTTGGTCCATGTGGGTGTTCACTTTCCTCATAAACCGTAAGAGTTCATTTTTAAAGGGATCGCTCTCGTTGTTGTGACCGGAACTGCTCCCACTGGCCCCATCGAAGCCGACTTCACCCCTCAGGGTGTTGTTGTCGACCCTCTGCGTTGTTTGATTTTTGGGAGCACCGGGAGGAATTGGACCTCGTCCATTCGCGTTATTGAAAGCACCTAACAACGCCTGCTTTAGCTCTATCATAACCTTATCCTGCCATGTGAGATTGACTAGAATGGCCTCTTGTTGCTCCTATAAGACCCTTATCGCTTCAACGACGTGCTCCTCTTCGGCATCATCAGGAGTCGCCTCCCGAACATGTCGCAGGTACCGCCTACCGTGGATCGGCGTGGCCTCATTCCCCTCACTGCGGGTATCATTGATTCAATCCTCGTGCTGAGACTGATTTCCTTGGGCCTCAAGGTTGTGTGTATTGTTAAAGCTACTCGATTCAAAGAAAGACCGAAGAAGGAATTATTCGCCCGTAAAACGGTGCAGTTGAATTTATACGCGATTTTTAGATAAGTGAATTAATTTGATCCTGAAATAATAGATGAATTATATAAAAATATAATACTCAACCTTGAGATGGAGACAAAATAGCAGAAATAGTAGTTTCGGGAGCAAGGCTTCCGGGCACAACAACAATGATATCAAAAAATAAGAAGATAAAATTATATTGAGCTTTGAATAAAGTGTAGCATATGTTTTCTAGAAAATTCGTATCCATTACAATAATAATAGAGCTCACTATTTATAGCTGCACCTAGAGAACAAGGTTCTAGGATCACGCCCCTCTTTAATGTCAATTATGAGGGTCATTGAAGAATGTGTAATGGCGGGCAATGAATGCCATATTCCTTGTATATTCTTCATTAAATGCTACCGGATGACAGACATTTATTTCATCTTTATGAGTATTATTCTCTCCGGTAACAGACGGGATCGTTGACTTCGATATCAGCTATCTTTTGTCTTCGACTCCATGTGTCACTTCCTTATGCGATCGTTTAACCTAACATATTTTACCCTATACTGGAATGTCAATTTGCAAGGAAAGTGAAAAAGTATGTGATTGGATCTTAAGCAGATTAAGGGGAGGCATACTTAGAGTTAAATTACTGTTACGTTCTATTTTTTTTGGGTGACGTTTAGATCTTGGTTCTAAATATGCATTAACTGATCCTTGCCCAGTCCAATGAGCTAAACTCATAATTTGGAACATAATCATCATTTCATGGGAACTTATTTGAGATGATCGTACCGTCTCAAACAACAATAATTGCTTAGACTAAATTCAATGGACAAGATGTGGTCAAATTAGTGAAATTATGGACATGAGTTGAAGTAGTAACCTGATCTTGCTTGTTGAGTAAAAATGTCTCTTTTGTCAGGTTATTATGAGTTTTACAAGGTATTTCTTGATGTCTTTCTTGTTAGGTTGGTCTATAGCTAAAAGTAAAATAAAATAAAAAAAAGCTACGGTAGGCAATCATATTGGTTTGGATTCTAGGATCGCTGCGAAAGATAAAGAGAGTTGCATTGTCCAAGTTGGTTGATTCCAGAACGGTCATTAAAATGAGATATTTGGGCAGTTATTAGTTTCGAACTATTTAGAATGCCGACTGAAAGCCCTCTTGTGAATATTAGTGTAATATTTACTGCATTCACCTTTCTTTTTCAATGTTACTATGATATGGTTCTTTGAGGTGATGTTCTTTTACATTTTGAATTAATGTTATAATTGTTGGGAAATTAATCTCCAAAGAAATAATATTTACGTTATACGATTGTAATAAATGCGGATTACTAAAATACAGTAACCAATGACAATAATATGAGAAACAAGGACACCGGATTTTTATGTGAAAAACACTTCTAAATAATGAAAAAATCACGGCGCGAGAGGAGCAACTGATTTCACTATAGCAAAGATTATACAATTTGTGATACCGAGTAAAATACTCCAAGACCACTAACACTCATTGATTTTCTCACCTCACTACAATACCGCTCAAACTCTCTATATTTTTCTCACAGAGTATTTTTCTTCTTACTCTGTGAATTCTATCTTACTCTATATGTTTTTGTGGGTCCAACAACCGAAGGAATACTTCCTTATTTATAGAGGTGAAGAACCTCTCAAAGATGTCAGATGCGACTTCAATAATAGTAAACTAAACTTGTCTTCCTTCACTTTTTGACTTTTCCTTGCCAGACAAATATTTACTTGACAAGCTTAGGTTTAGACATTGCAATCTTTGCCAAAGGAAGTTGTCTTCCTTTCACATGGGATGGACCCATCAAATCTCTCCCTCCAGTCCCATGCACATGAAGGAGGTATCTCCAGTTTTTCATATTGAACTCATACCAACAAGTTCTTTGCATAGTTCGAACTTGTCTCTTGGTATCACCTTAGTCAACATATCCGCGGGATTTTCACTCGTGTGAATCTTTTTGACCTGCAAAGATTCGTTCTCCACTTGCTCATGAATCCAATGATATCTCACATCGATATATTTTGTTCTTGCATAGTACATGGAGTTCTTGCTCAAGTCTATTGCACTCTGACTATCACAATAGATAACATACTCCTTTTGATGCAATTCAAGCTCTTGAAGAAACCGCTTAAGCCATACCATCTCCTTGCCAGCTTTTGTAGCGGCAATGTACTCTGCTTCAGTTGTTAAAAATGCAACACACTTCTGCAATATAGATTGCCATGATATAACTCCCCCTGAAAAAGTAAATAGATGTCCAGTAGTGGATTTTCTATTATCAGTATCACCTGCCATATCAGCATCTGTATAGCCCTTCAAGACTGGATCCGATCTCCCAAAACAAAAGCATTCATCCGAGGTTCCTTTTAAATACCTGAGTATCCACTTCATAGCTTCCCATTGTTCTTTACTGGGGTTGTCAAGAAACCTGCTAACAATACCGACATCATGGGCAATATCAGGTCTGGTACATACCATTGCATATATCAAATTCCCGACGGTAGAGGAATATGGAACTTTAGCCATATTTTCTTTATCTTCCTTTGTTGTAGGACACATTGTCTTGTTCAACTTCATATGACCAACAAGAGGCGTGCTAACTGGTTTAGCACTTATCATGTTGAAATGTTTAAGTACACATTCAATATACTTCTGTTGTGACAACAACAACTTACTATTTGTCCTATCTCTGGTAATCTCCAATCCTATAATTTTTTATGTTGGACCCAAGTATTTCATGTCAAATGACATAGACAAATCTTCCTTCAACTTGGAAATCAACTTCTTGTCTTGTCCTACAATTAGAATGTCATCCACATATAACAACAAGATGATAAAGTTATTGTTAGAAAATTTCTTATAGTATACACATAGATCTGAAAAAGTTTTTGTGTACGTTTGACTTCTCATGAATGAGTTAAACTTCTTATACATTTGTACGTTCCATTCTTCTGTAGAGAATTCATCTCTTATTGCATGGCATCCATCCACTGGATTTGTTCTGGGTAAGATAGCACCTCCTTGAAATTCTCTAGCTCCCCCTTATCAGTGACGAGGATATACCCTGAAGAAGGATATCTCGTGGACTCTACCTTCTCTCTTTCAGATCTTCTAAAGGTTGTTGTCATTCTTCTTGTTGCTGTTGCTCTTATTCTTCCTCTTGTGGACTAGGGCGCTCCCCCTTGCTCAACAACCTCTTCATATACGCCTTCCTTGTGCCATATGTGGAAGGATTGTGTACGTGTACAGTAGGATCAATAACAAAGTTAGTAACTGTACCATTATCATTTTTGGTCTTTGTTAATTGATCAATATCAATCCTGACCACAGCTTCTCTGAAGATCACATTTCTGCTTCTGATGATCGTTTTTCTTTCTGGGTCCCACAATCTGTAGCCGAAGTCTTCATATCCATAACCAATGAAGATGCAGGGAATAACTTTATCATTCTGCTTTGTTCTCTGCTCCTTCGGCACATGTGCAAAAGCTTTACATCCAAACACTTTCAGATGGGAGTAGGACACCCCTTTGATGGTCCAGACTTTCTCTAGAATGTCAAACTTCAATGAAACTGATAGACTTCTGTTAATTAAGTAACAGGTTGTGCAAGCTGCTTCACCCCAAAATGGCTTAGGTAGTTTTGCCATTTTGAGCATATTCTCACTTTTTCGATAATGGTGTGATTCATCCTTTCAGCTATACCATTGTGTTGTGGGATTTCACGAACTGTCTTCTCATATCTGATTCCATGACTTGAGAAATAGTCTTCAAACTCCTTTGAAGTATACTCTCCTCCATTGTCTATCCTGAGGCGCTTTAATTTTTGACTTCTCTCCCTTTCCACCAGAGCATGGAATTTTTGAAAAACTTGAAATACTTGGTCTTTGGTTCTCAAGAAATAAACCCACAATTTTCGTGAAACATCATCAATAAATGTGAGAAAATATTTGTCACATCTCATTGATTTTACATCCATTGGACCACAAACATCAGAATATACTAAATTAAGTATATTCAATTTTCTTTCATAAGTTGCTTGAAACGATATCCTGTGTTTTTTTTTCAAATAAACAATAATCACAAGACTTCATAGTTGTACCCTCTGTTGCGTTTCTGGGGCGAGCCCCGGGGTGAGGCATACCAAAAATGCCCCGGGGCGATGGTGTGGGGCGAAAGTCTCAAGAGGCATACGCCCCGCAATTTGGGGCGTACGCCCGGGCGTTCGGGGCGCGTTTGTTTAGCAAGGAGTAAGCCCCAGAGACTTTTTCAAATTAAAATAAAATTTGTTGAATTAGTCCTTCATATAATACCCAAATTCTCAAAAGTGAGTTTGGTAATTACTCATAAGGTTTAAAAAGGAACTCAAAAGTATTTAATTTAAAAGTAAAGACCTTTTTTATTGATTTAAGCCCTAATTCATGGTTTTCCCAAATTTTTATCTTGTCCGCTAGTCTGCTAATATCTCCCAAAAGGAATGAATATTTTGTTTTTTTACAAATACAAAGAGAACTACATTTTTTTTCATAGCAGCAAATTCAAAGTTCAAATTACAGGTTAATCATCCTTTTTGTTCCTCCATATAGAAAATTTTATTCTTTTAGACTCAAATTACTTGTGCTTGTAAGTAACGTATAATAGATTATTTTGATTAGTTTTTTGTGGTGATGGAGCACACACATATATAGTTTTCTTTAATTTTTATGCAATTTTATATATTTATAAATATTAATTGTCATTATATTATTTTATAAAATAGTAAAAATTAAATACCTATGGGGCTTACGCCCCGTGCCTCGGGGATTACGCCCCGTTGAGGCATATGTAAAATGCCCCGCCTTACGCCCACGCCTTTTAATAAAATAGTTGTACCTTTTGCAAATAAGATGAGTGACTTCTTGGATATGATCTGCAATCCTTTCTCATGGCCCAATCTCCGATGCCATAAATCTGCTGGCATATCATCTACAGTCGCATGTAATCCACCTTTACATATCTCAGTGGTTGTTTTGTATAACGTATAGGGAACAACTCCTTTAGCAATCACCAATAATCCCTTAGTGAGTCTCCACTTCCTATTGGCAAAATGATTCTCGTACCCATCTCGATCTAGAGCGATACCTGAAATCAAATTCTTTCGCAGATCTGGTACGTGGCACACATCTTTTGAAACTAATGTGCATACGACATTTGTCTTGATAAGTGTCGCCAATCCCCACAATCTTTGAATGATTGGTATTTCCCATCTTGACCATCCCAAAGTCTCTTTCTTTGTACCTATAGAAGAATTCTCTTACCGGTATGGCATGGTAGGATGTTGTTGTGTCAACCATCCATTCTGACTCTTGGCTTGCTAAGTGCATGCATTCTTCCTCCTCGTGAACGAAGAGAACCACTGGATCATCGTTGTTCACTGCAGCAGTTGTGTTGTCATCATTCTTCCGGCCACTGCTCTCGCCTCGACCTTTCTTTTGGCACTCTCTTTTGATGTGACCGGGTTGACCGCAACTATAGCAATTCCTACCCTTTGATCGGTTCCTGGACTTTTCACGAGCTTTGAATTTATCATGGCTACTCGATGCTTTATAAAAACTTCTTCTTCTGTTTTCCATAATAAGAGCATGCCCTTGATTTTCGGGCTTCTTCCTTATCTTATCATTGAGTAGGATGGTTGATGTGACCTCCTTTAAATCGATGGTATCTCTACCATGCTGGATGGTTGTTGCCAAATTATCATAGGAAGATGGCAACGAGTTTAGAAGCATGATAGCCTTATCTACTTCAGTGATTATTTCTCCAAGGTTTTTCAGCTGCGTGATTAATCCATTGAACATATTTAAATGGGACAAGAAATTTGTACCTTCACTCATATGGATGGCATAAAGCTAGTTTCTCAAAAATAACTTCTGTGTTAAGGATTTGGACATGTATAGATTTTCTAGTCTTTTCCAAATACCACATCCATTATTTTCATCCCTGACATTATTGAGTACTTCATCGGACAAGTGCAGTCTGATTGCACCAGCTGCCTTCTTATCTATGTCTGCGCAATCCTCGACTTTCATAGTTTTCAGCTTTGTCTCTTTACCATCTAGTGCAATGTCTAACCCTTGTTGGATGAGCAGGTCCTTCATCCTTCTTTACCATATTGAGAAACCGTCATTACCATTGAATCTTGTTACTTCATATTTTACTCCAGATATTTTTTTTGTTACAAAGTAAATTAAATATAAATAATATTTCTGTGAATGAGAAAAATATGTGCTCTGATACCAGTTATTGGGAAAATTAATCCCCAAAGCAATAATATTCACGGTATACAACTGTAATAAATACGGATTACTAAAATACAGTAACCATTGGCAATTATAAGAGAAACAAGGACACTATATTTTTACGTGAAAAATCCTTCTGAATAAGGAAAAAATCACGGCCCTAGATGAGCAACTGATTTTACTATAGCAAGAATTTTATAATTTGTGGTACCGAGTAAAATACTCCAATTTTTGTTAAAAAGAATTTTGATGAATTCATTCTCCACTAACACTCAAAAGAAATAACCCTCTTTTGATTTTTTTACCTCACTACAATACCGCTCAAACTCTCTATATTTTTCCTCACAAAGTAGTTTTGTTCTTACTCTGTGAATTCTTTCACTACTAGAAATTCGGTAAAAACCAACCACGATCGACCGATCAATTTTGGTAGGTCAAAAAACCGACCAAAGTTGGTCGGTTTTTCAAAATATTTTATTTTTTAATTTTGTTTATGAAACCGACCAACTTTGCTCGGTTTCTTTGGCGCAAAAATATGAGAAACTATTTTTGAGTCCCGCAAAATTTATTTTTCAAGAAACCGACCAACTTTGGCCGATTTTTTATTTAAAATAAATTAAAATTAATATTAAAAAAACCGAACGAATTCAGTCGGTTAATTCATCCGGTCATTTTAAAAAACTGACCGAATTCGGTCGGTAATTTTATTTTTTAATAAAACCGACTAACTTTGGTCGGTTATTTTCGTGCGAAAATATAATTAAAGAATATAAATAAAATAAAAGACAGTCTTAAAATAAAATACGCAAATGGTCTAGTGGTAGAATAGTATCATGCCATAGTACAGACCCCGGTTTGATTACCAGATGGTGCATTTATTAATTACATAATTAAAATACCGATCAACTTTGGTCGATTTTTTCGGCAATTTATTTTTTGAATTTAATTGACCGACCAAAGTTGGTCGGTAATTTCCAATCAACTTTGGTCGGTATACCCTTCCGACCTTCAAAATACCGTCCACACGTAAATGATCACGTTTTGGACGGTTATTGGCCTTTATCGACCAACTTTGTCGGTTTTTTGGACGGTTTTGCTCGGATTTTTAGTAGTGTCTCTTACTCTATCTATTTGTGTGGGTCCAATAACTGCAGGAATACTTTCTTATTTATAGAGGTGAAGAACCTCTCAAAGATGTCAGAGGTGACATCAATAATAGTAAACCAAACTTGGCTTCCTTCCCTTTTTAACTTTTCCTTGCCATACAAATATTTATTTGACAAGCTTGGATTTGGACAGTACTGCCTTTGTCAAAGGAAGTTGTCTTCCTTTCACATGGGATGGACCCATTAATAATGTCTTTTTTCCTTTCTTTCTTTTTTCCTGGCCCAATAGGGAATAAAAAAATAGTTAGAAGAATGAATTATGAGAAATTTTTCATGAATTGAGTACATATTAATAGTCAATTTATTGTAATTTTCTCCGTTATTCAGATTTGTAATGAGCTGCATGAACGTACACACATAAGGAGTTAGACAAATGAACACGGGAATTTAACTGTTACCCTCGTTTTGCTCCTCGTTAGCAAATCTATTGCTTATACACTATAGAATTTTCTTGAGAAGTTTACTTTGGCATTAAAAATATTTACCAATTGCACCCTCATCTGAATGGAAAGATGAGTAATGCTTCTTAGCACATGACCAAGAAGATGACAACTGGATTCTATTACTAAATCAAAGAATATTTTAAAGTAGTTGAAACTTGAAAGTCATTCTTCGACTGTGATGATATTAGTTTTCAAACTGTGGTCTCTAAATGAACGACAAGCTTGTTAAACAAAATTATCAAAGTTAGCCAGACAGGGAGGGGATTTTATAGCCCGTTAACCTAATTGTCTATTTACATCCTCCCATCCAAAGAATGAGAGTTTTGGAGTATCGGTAAAGTTGTCTCCGTGTGACCTATTGGTTCCGGCCTACAGGTTCAAGTCGTGAAATCATTAGGTTAGGCTGCCTACCTTATACTCCTTTGGGGTGCGACCAGAGGCAGAGCCAGTATTTAAAACTTGTGATTCGGGATTCTAGTTCGTTTATGTTATTAGGTTATAAATTAAACAATTTATACATATTCAATAAATTTTTTAAGACAAATATATAGTTTAGACCAAAGTTACTAAGTTCGGCCGAACCTGCAAATCTTATGCTAGGTCCATCCCAGAGTGTGACCCTTCCCAGATCCTGCGTGAACGCGGGATGCTTCGTGCATTGGACGGCTCACATCCTCAATCCAAAATTCAGTTATATCAGGTATAAAATAAGATTCTCCCATATTCTAGGTGTCCTAGTCTCCCATCACTATTTTAAAATGTAACGCATACATACCACCCTACCTCCACCCTCTACTACTCAAATCACTGCCTTAAGGAATGCCTTTTGAAGGGGGTTACACATCCCTTAAGGCAGGGATCACACTAGGAGCAGAAGACACCAAATTCGACGATGAGTTCAACTAATCCGTCCATTCTTTCTTGTTCGTTTATGATTTTTAAATTCTTTTGAGAACTAGGTAATGGGTGGCTAACCACTTCAGCTACGGGGTTGTGATTGACATTAATATTGATGTTTGTTGATTATTATCTTGTTAGTACGAATTATCATTATTTATTATTTTTCTAATTCTTGGTTTAATTTGTAAATTGTCTGGCCACCAATTTATCTTTCTATGCTATGCTTGGAAAAGTTATATTTAGATTAGAGTAGAATTATAGAGGCTTGTTTCTCGACCCGTATATCACAACCCAAAATTCACCTAGTCGTGATGACACCTAACCCAATCCGCTATGTAAGGCAAACAACATTCAACACAATTCTAATGAAAGTAATAGGAAATCAATACATGAAATAACTGAATTTTCATATAATAATCCAAAGATTGATAGTACAGGTCATGAGCCGCTAAGACTTAGATTTACAAAGCTGGTATGAAAATAAAGAGAACATCTGTTTGGAATATACATAAACATATTATAAAGTTAAAACTACCAAGGACAAGTGGTAGCTATATCCAGAAAATAAATAGGTACATCTTTAATGCCAGCTCTCGCCATCCATAACAACATCAACTTTAAGATCTACAAGCAGGGTGCAGAAGTGTAGTATGAGTACAACCGACCCCATGTACTTAGTAAGTATCATGACTAACCTCAGCGAGGTAATAGTGACATGAGTTATTAATGATACTCGCCAAATAACCTGTACAGTTCATAACTCCAACAAGTGCAGAACAATAATATGATCAAGTCATGAATCACAAATAGAATCACCTTGGTGCACATAATAACTTAACATACTCGGCTCAGTCAAGAATCCAACATATAAAGAAGATATGCAAATAAATCAGGTAAACAACCAAGAAAATTGCAAGTAAAGATGAAATGCAATAACCAAATCAACACTAACAAGCTTTTCCTTAGAATTTCAATAACCGAACCAAATTACTGATCAACTTTCCTCAACCACACGGACAACTCACATGCTGCACGGACAACTTACGTGCTAGTAATATCAATATCTCGGATCTGCACGAGCAACTCACGTGCTGCACGGACAACTCACGTACACCTATCACAATCCATCAGGCGTGGTCACATGTTCAATATTACAATTCGCCTAGCATGGTCACATGCTCAATACCACAATCCGCCCGGCGTGATCACAAGCTCAATATTACAATTCGCCCGGCATAGTCACATGCTCAATATCACAATCCGCCCGCCGTGATCACATGCTACCAGTCCAATCCATATCACACAGAAAGCAGATATGCAAGAATATATGTACTTGATCAAAGAACTTCAAATTTCATACTCTTGGACTGGTATAAGTGACATGGTAAGGTGTATGCATATGCAAAGTATTCTATCATAGCTCAAATCAGGCAATTACATCACAAAAGTAGCAATTATTAGGTGCAATCAGGAGATTAACCTCTATGTAACCTCAAACATAGCTCAAATAGCTCACAACAAGGGTACAAATATAACAACCATCACATCATGAAGCTTAGCACTCAATCCAACACAATCATAGCCTAAACATGAAGCTTAGCACTCAATCTAACGCAATCATAGCCTAAACATGCACTACCCCGAGCATAAATAATACCCCGGTGCACGCACATGGCACAATCCCACACACGGGCGCCACCCATAGCACGTATCTATTATAAATAACTCAGGAAACTAGTGCCTCAACCAAGTTTATGTAAGATACTTACCTCAAGCAAGCCAAAACAATACACTAGGAACGCCGTCCCCTATGAATTGACCTCCGAATGGCTCGAAACTAGCCAAAAGAAACTCAAAAACGTCAAATAATGTTATAGGAATCAAACCCAAATGATAAAGGTCGAATCTTTAATCAAATACTTAAAGTCAACCAAAAAGTCAACCTGGACTCGTACCCTGGAACTTGACAAAACTCACAAATTTCGATAACCCATTAGAATACGAGTCCAACTATACTAGTTTCACTCCAATCCGACTTCGAATCAATGTTCAAATCTCAATTATTCACTTTAAAAAAGTTTAACAAAACCCCCCAATTTCTCATTTAGATTCATTAATCAAATGCCAAAATCGAAGATGGAATCATGTATAATAATCAAAATCGAGTAAAACAATACTTAACCCAATCCAAATCTTGAAGATAGCTAAATATCGCCCAAATTCGAGCTCCCAATCTCATAATGTGATAAAAATAAATCAACCCTCGAATATATAAAAATCTGTCAGTATTTCTACATCTGCGGACAAAAGGTTGCACCTGCGAGCCTTCGCTCGCATCTGCGAACCAGTTGAATCTGACCTCCTCTCGCATCTTTGGCGCAAGACCCATATCTGTGGCTCTGCAAATGCACATGCAAACTCACAGAAGCGCCTCCACATCTGCCCCTTAATCTATGCATAAGCAAAGCTCTCTTGAACACCTCCTCTTCGTAGAAGCGAGCCTTCCTTCGTATAAGCGAGTCCGCACATGCGACCACACCTGTGCAGGCTCAAAACACTAGAACTAGAACTGCCATCAAGGCCATAATAATCTGAAACTCACCCGAGCCCCTCGGGACCCCGTCTGAACCTAACAATAAGTTTCAAAACATAATACGGATCTACTCGAGGCCTCAAATCACACATAACAACATCTAAACCAAGAATCGCACCTCAAACCAAGCTTAATGAACCATTTCAAATTTCCAAATTCCAAACTTATGTCGAACACGTCTAAACAACTCAGAATCACCTCAAAGTTTGCACACAAGTTCCAAATGATATAACGAACCTATTCCAACTCCCGGAACAATGATCTAAACATAATAACATCAAAGTCAACTTCCGATTAGACCTATGAACTTTCTAAATCTTCAATTTACCAACTTTCGCCAATTAGAGCCAATACCTTCTAGAAACATCCAAATATAAATCCGGGCATGTGAACAATTCTAAAATCACCATCCGGACCTAACAGAATCATTAAAACTCCGATCCGAGGTCAAATTAACAAAAGTCAAACTTGGTCAACTCTTCCAACTTTAAATTTTCAAATTAAGAATCATTCTTCTAAATCAATCCCAAACCAATCGAAAATCAAAACCGATCATACACGTAAGTCATAATACCTCATATAAAGCTACTCAAGACCTCAAATCACCAAACAAAATATAAATGCTCAAATCAACTGGTCGGGCCATTACATTTTCCCGCATTTAAACATACATTCGTCCTCGAACGTGCCAAGAGTCATTCCAAAGTCATCAAATCACTATATAAACTCACCATGCACATACCCATGGGTGATCCCACATCACCCCAATCCATATAAGCTTGAAAATACAACCTAACTGAAGATCCTTACTTCAATCTTAGTCCATAAAACTTAGAACACAATCTCCAACATCCGCAACTGATTATAAGACCTGATTCTCACATCTCCACACTGCATATAATCTAAACAAGCTATATCAAGTCATAATCATAATCCAAGATATAATCACATGATATACCGCATAATTTAGATACTCATAACAATAACTTCCGACCACAATAGCTGCTCAATAACAAATCCGGTACCGGTAACAAACCTCATATCAAATAAAACCTTGTTCTAATCTCCGTACCCTGCCAATGATGAAAGAAACGTGTAGAGACTCATAACCACTTATCAGATCAACAAGTCATGGAGCTCTCTCGCCCGCGAGGAACCATAGCCAAAATTTAAGCTGACTAGTGACATTATTCTTCCAAACATACCTTAATCAAATCCGATAACACTCATTTCATGTCCAATAACCTCACCTCATCCAGTACAAGCTGCTCGACCGACATGCCACACCAATACTACTTAGTACCATATACTATGCAATTCGTGCACCAAATAAGAAACAATTCGAATGTAACCAGCGGTAGAAGGACAACCAAATGGGTGAACTGTCATGCAAGTTCAATAGATACCAACCCAAAGCACAATGCTATGAACCCATCTCACAACGAAGAAATAAAACACGCAAAATAAACGCGACGATACATATTGCAACTTAACATCGGCGATGCGTGACCCAATCCATGCACCGATACACACAAAATACCTCAAGTCATGATAATCACAATCAACAACCATATGCATATCAACAACAAACACGCGAAGTGCATGGCCATAAACGGATAGCACAATATACCACAAACAGGAAGACCATAACCAAGGCCCAATCAACTATTCAACACCCCAAGAGCCATCTTGCTCGAATTCTATCACAAGTCCAAACAGAACTACATCATGTGTGTAAATAGTCAATAGTCTCAAAACCTATCGTAGCATAGAAGAGTAACACTTGGAACATATCAGACACGAATAAGACCAACTCTAACTGAATGACGCACCCCTCAACAATAGTTGTGTTGAGTAAACAAGCCCATTCCGATGTAGAATACACATCCTCATTTGTCCTGCCAGTGGCCCCCAAATCATTTCTGATCCTCCCAAAATAGGCAGATAACCTCCAAAAAGTCCACAATAACCTATCCATAACACCCAACCTCTTAACATACCTTCACTATACGCAACCAAGGAATAATCTGCCTCTGAGAACCCGCCTAGTCTTCAAATCCCTAGAATATTAGAATCTCCATGTCCGATCCCAACTCCACCACTCTAATGACTGATAAATCCCTCAACGCAATCATCTCACAAAAATTACTTCCATAATTCTTCTATGCCTCATAGCAAAATCTGAACATCAGTAGTTGATCATCCAGGCAATTACTGTAATACCAGTCAAGCATTCGCAAGTCAAAACACAATGCGCCTTCTGAATTTTGCCCCTTCTCAGGTGATACCAGATAGTGCCAGCGTTCTTCTAAATATCTAAAAATGTCCATGTTGTCTAGAACTCATGACCTTCCCTTTGGACGGAACCGCAATCTCATACATGCAAACCTCAATCCCTCACGTTGCATCGCATCTATTGTGCCATCATATGAAAATATGAGAACCCCATTATCAACCCTGAATTACAAGAAGGATACACATTCCGTTAGCCAGAGAAATTCCACTTGACCCCCATCCAAGAGAAAATCACACACTTAACATACTCTTCATGCCCGTCGAAAACATCTGCCCCAAGTCGTGGTTGAAAGCATTGAGAACTCTTCGAAATCCATTTACACATAACCAAGTCATCAGAACTGAATCCCTCTAACTCAACCAAGTCATGCAGATCGCCCAACCCAAGAGTATTGCCATAAAACACATGTAGAGTCTCACCACCAAAGAAACCAAAAGAACTAATCATTTCTATTTCCATGTCGACCCGAACCACTACCCAGCTAGCCCATTTCTTTGATTCCCTCTCGACTTGCCTTCAAGCTAACACTTCTTCTTACCAGTAACACTACAGTCCTTAATCAAAGCTCACCCCAAGAGATCCTAGTATGAAACCACATTGTCTTAAGGCTCATATACCACTGTATTCCCTCTTAAGCACCCAATAGTACCGCAACTAAAATACCAACTCTAAACAGACCTTCTGTGAATTTGAAGATATTTCCTTAATAAATCTGATATCGAAATATATAATCACTAATGATATAGAATTACCGTAAGTCTTGGCACCATCCCATGCAAATCTCAGATCTTAGCCATACACAAATATGGAGAACCCTCAAATACCACATATGAATTTTGCACTCATTAGAACCTTCTCGAGAGTCATCCACTTTTCTCTAATCTCCAATGCACCACCAAAACGAGTCGAACAACTAGGGGTGGACATAGTCTGGGCAAACCCAAAATCTAAACCGAAATTCGAATTTTTGGATTTTTGGTTTGGATTTTATGATTACGGATTGGATTTTGAATTTAATTTTTAAAATTTTTGGATATTGGATTTGGTACTTCGAATTTTTGGTTATCCGAAAATCCGAAATTCTTATACTTTATATTTAGTCCATTATCCATATGTCAATAGTAATAAGTTCAATATCCTACCCATTAGATATTATCTCATATATTCAATATTAATTACTAAGTTACTTAGAATACTTCTATTTGGACATGGTTTTACTATTTGTACTTCTTATAGGCCGTATTAATGTCTCTGTTGTATTTTTTTTATAATAATTTTATTACTTGAATACTTTATTTGGATGATTGCGGTGAGAATAAAGAATTTTTTTAGACAATTTAACATGAACACTTCATTTGGGTATTCATTTTTATAAAAAGAAGAAGCATCTCAACTTATAAGCTCAAAACCGAAAATCCAAAATATCCAAGACGACTAATCCGAAATCGAACTCACAAAATCTGATCCAATTCGAGCTTATTTGGATTGGATTGGGATTATCATTTCTTCAATCCAAAAATCAAAAATCTAAACCGAAATTTTCATGTGCAATCCGAACTGCCCGAACGCCAACCCCTATGAACAACGTGTGCTCCCTTAGCATATCAACACCTAAGGAAGTGACCCCACCTATAAGCAACCGCGTGAATCCCTCTCCTTGCACACTACATCCGCTACGAATAACAAACCTGAATCATTCTAAAATTTCCATATGCCCATAAAGTGTAATACATCATGCATCCAAAAATTTCCCTACTTGAGTCATCCTCGAAATCAACCTCTTCAAGTCATAATTGATCCACAAGTATGCTTTAGTCCAAATGTCACGACCCAAAACCTAACCCATCGTGATGGCACCTATCGTGGTACTAGGCAAGCCGACCTTTCCAAGACTCTTTCAAAATTTTAACAGAAGTGAATTAAGACATTTAAAATATCCGGAATTTTTCATAAATATAGGGTAAAACCCAAATAAAAACATAAGTGCGGAAAAATAGCCCGACATCGGGGTGTCACTAAGTCATGAGCATCTAGATAACCAAACTAATACAACCAGTGTCTAAGCATCAATACAAGACAGAAAGAAATATATAGAAGGAGAGACAAGGTCCTACGGACGTCGGCAGCTACCTCGAAGTCTCCGGTACTCGATCCTCCCGAACTCAACGACCTTCGTGTTCAAACACACCTGGATCTGTAACAGAAAGGTGTAGCATGAGTACAACCAACTCAGCAAGTAACAGAAATAAATAAGGAACTGAGAAGCAGTGACGAGCTATACAGTACAGTTCATTTTAAAAGTTTTCAGTAAAGAGTGAACATGTTTTCAAATCCTGTGGTATAGGTCAAATCAGTTCGCGCTCATGTAAGACAGATATGAATCTTTCGGAAGTTTCGCAACAACAACAGATAACAACTGAGAACAAAAATCAAGTACAGCCTCTCAAGGCAGCAGTCACTCCACCCATCTCAACAGCTCACACTCTCGGCTCTCAGCCCTCAACACACACTCTCAATAGGTACTTGCGCTCACTGGGAATGTTCAGACTTATGAGGGGCTCCTACAGCCCAAGCACTAATCTGCACGGACAACTCACATGCTGCATGGACCACTCACGTGCTATAATATCATATCTAGATCTGTGCGGACAACTCACGTGTTACACGGACAACTCACGTGCCATAGTATAAACATAAGGATCTGCACGGACAACTCACGTGCTATATAACAATACCTCACAACCAGGCCCTCGGCCTTACTCAGTCATGAACCTCTCTAGTCTCACAACTCTCAATAAAGAAAGGGAAAACAGCCCAAATCAAAGTGTTACATTATATCATCAGGGAAAACAAATAACAGAGACTGAGGTAAACATGTACAGGAATCACTATGACTGAGTATAACTACCATGGGCAGGAATATAGCCTAAGCATGATTTCTAACATGAAAAACAGTCAAGTTCTAGTAGAGAGGAATGCATATAAACACAATTAAAGGCTATTAGATTTCACAGTCTTCCGGAACGGACCAAGTCTCAATCCCTCACGGCGTACACCCACACGCCCGTCACCTGGCATGGGTGCCACCTCCAAACAGTCACATCATACTAAACTCCGGGTTTCATACACTCAAAACTAGATTTAAAATTGTTACTTACCTCAACAGCGTAGAACTCCTACTCCGAAATGCTCTTGCCCCTCTATTAGGTCTTCAAATGCTCTGAATCTATTCACAATCAGTACAATACCATAAATTTATGCTAAAGGAATGAATTCCACAGGAAAAATAACAAATTAGACTCAAAACCCAAAATTGGCTCAAACTCGTCCCCCGGGCCCACGTCTCGAAATCCGACCAAAGTCACAAAACCCAAAATCCCATTCTCTCATGAGTCTAACCATACCAAATTTACCAAAATCCGATATCAAATGGCCATTCAATTCCCCAAAATTAACTCTCCAAATCCCTAGCCTCAAACTCCCAAATTTCACCTCAAAAACTCACCAACTAGGTGTAAAATTAGTGGGGAAACATAATCATTGAAGAAAAATAGACACAAGGATCTTACCTCAAGAATTCCCCATGAAAAACACTCTCAAAATCTCTAAACTCCGAGCTCAAAATATTAGAAATGGTGAAAAATTTTGAAACCTCGTATTTATGTCTTCTGCCCAGGTCTTCCGCACCTGCGGCCCAAATCCTGCTTTCGCGGTCCCGCTTTTGCGGTTTAAAGTTTGCTTCTATGGAAATCACTAACTTCTCCAGCAACTGCACCTGCGCACTCATTTCCGCTTCTGTGAAAGCGCTTCTGCGCAATAGGTCCGCATCTGCTGCCTCGCAGGTGCGAAAAGAACCTCGCACCTGCGGCCACTGCCAAGCCTCCTCCTTTTTGCTTCTGTTGGCTACTTCTCACTTCTGGGGCTCGCACCTGCGGTTCCCACTCCGCAGGTGCGATTACTACAGCAGCAGCAAAACTTCAGTTGCTTCCTCAACTTACTTTCAAGTCCGTTAACCACTCGAATTTTACCCGAGCCCCTCGGGACCCCAAACAACCATACCAACAAGTTATATATCAAGATACAAACTTAGACAAATCATCGAATCACTCAAAACAATATCAAAATACCAAATTACCCTCGGATTCAAGCCTAAGAACTTCTAACCTTCAAAATTCGACAACCAACACCGAAACCAACCAAACCACGTTCGAATGACCTCAAATTTTACACACAAGCCACAAATGACACCACAAACCTACTCCAACTTCTGAAAATCCATTCCGACCCCGATATCAAATTTTCCACTGCCGATCGAAATTGCCAAATTTTCAACTTTCGCCAATTCAAGCCTAATTCCACTACAGACCTCCAAATCACATCCCGGACGCGCTTCTAAGTCTAAAATCACCTAACGAAGCTATTGGAACCATCAAAATTCAATTACGAGATCGTTTACACTTAAGTCAATATCCGGTTGACGTTTCCAACTTAAGCTTCTACTTTAGAGACTAAGTGTCTCAATCCACTCTGAGACCACTCCGGACCCGAATCAACTAACCCGGTATATCATAATATAGCTGAAAAGCATAAAAGAAAGTAGAAATGGGGGAAACAAGGCTATAACTCTCGAAACGACCGGCTGGGTCGTTAAATCCTCTCCCTCTGAATTAACCGTTCGTCCTCGAACGAATCTAGAAACATAGATGGTGTCTTGAATAGGTGTGGATATATGCTCCGCATCTCCCACTCGGTCTCCCAGGTGGCCTCTTCCACAGGCTGACCTCTCCACTGCACCTTCACCGAAGCTATGTCCTTTGACCTCAACTTCCGAACCTGCCGATCCAAAATGGCCATCGGCTCCACATCATAAGTCATATCACCCTCCAATTGAACCGTGCTGAAGTCCAAAATATGGGACGGATCGTCAACATACTTCCCGAGCATGCAAACATGAAACACTGGATGCACACTCGATAAGCTGGGTGGCAAGGCAAGCTTATAAGCCACCTCCCCTATCCTCTGAAGCACCTCAAAAGGCCCAATAAATAGGGGGCTCAACTTGCCCTTCTTCCCAAACCTCATAACACCCTTTATGGGTGACACCTTCAGCAAAACCTTCTTCCCAACCATAAAAGACACATAACGGACCTTTCTGCCCGCATAGCTCTTCTGCCTAGACTGCACCGTGCGAAGCCGCTCTTGAATCAATTTCACCTTATCTAATGCATCCTGGACCAAGTCTGTACCTAAGATCCTAGCCTCACCGGATTCAAACCATCCTACCGGAGATCTACACCTCCTCCTATATAAAGCCTCATACAGAGTTATCTGAATACTCGACTGATAACTGTTGTTATATGCAAACTCCGCGAGCGGTAGAAACTGATCCCATGAACCCCCAAAGTTAATGATACAAGCGCGCAACATGTCCTCCAATATCTGAATAGTGCACTCGGACTGCCCGTCCGTCTGAGGGTGAAAAGTTGTGCTCAACTCAACCTGAGTACCCAACTCTCGCTGCACGACCCTCCAAAACTGTGATGTAAACTGAGTGCCCATATCTGAAATGATAGAAACTGGGATACCATGCAGGCAAACAATCTCTCGGATGTAAATCTCAGTCAACCGCTCTGAAGTGTAAGTAGTACCAACTGGAATGAAGTGAGCGGACTTGGTCAGTCGATCCATAATAACCCAAATAGCATCAAACTTTCTCGAAGTCTGTGGGAGCCCAACCACGAAGTCCATGGTGATCCGCTCCCACTTCCACTCTAGAATCTCTAACCTCTGAAGAAAGTCACCCGGTCTCTAATGTTCACACTTGACCTGCTGATAGTTGAGACACCGAGCTACAAACCTAACTATATCCTTCTTTATCCGCCTCCACCAATAGCACCGCTTTAAATCCTGGTATATATTCGCGGCACTAGGATGGATAGAATACCGCGAGCTGTGAGCCTCCTCAAGAATCAACTCCCTGAGCCCATCTACATTAGGCACACATATCCGGCCCTGCATCCTCAACATGTCATCATCACCAATAGTCACATCCCTAGCATCACCTCTCCGAACCATGTCCTGAAGAACGAGCAAGTGGGGGTCATCATACTGACGCTCCCTGATACGGTCATAAAGAGAAGACCCAAAGACCATGCAAGCCAACACCCGACTCGGCTCCGAAATATCCAATCTCACAAGCTGGCCCGCCAAGGCCCAAATATCCAGTTACAAAGGTCTCTCTGTTGCCGGATGCTAAACTCCCCAAACTCTCCGTCCGGGGACTCAAAGCATCAGCCACCACATTGGCCTTCCCCGTATGGTACAAAATAGTGATATCATAGTCCTTAAGAAGCTCCAACTATCTCTGTTGACGTAAATTATGATCCTTCTGCTTCAACATATACTGCAAACTCCGGTGATCTGTATAGATCTCACAATGAACCACATACAAATAATGATTCCAAATCTTCAAGGCGTGAACAATGGCTGCTAACTCAAGATCACGGACAAGATAGTTCTTCTCATGGGTCTTCAACTGGCGCGAGGCATAGGCAATCACCTTACCTCCCTGCATTATAACACATCCAATACCTACCCTCGAGGCATCACAATACACGGTGTAAGAACCTGAAGCTGATGGCAGAACTAACACTGGAGCTGTGATCAAAGCAGTCTTGAGCTTCTGAAAGCTCTCCTCACTCTCATCCGACCACCTGAATGGAGCACTCTTCTGGGTCAATTTGGTCAAGGACGATGCAATAGATGAAAATCCCTCCACAAAGCGATGGTAATAACCCGCCAAACCAAGAAAGCTCTTAATCTCCGTGTCTGAGGACGGTCTAGGCCAACTCTGCATCGCCTCTATCTTCTTCGGATCCACCTGAATATCCTTCTTCTTCACAAATAGGACCGGTGCACCTGAAGGGGACACACTAGGCCGAATAAACCTCTTATTAAGGAGTTCCTGAAGCTGTTCTTTCAACTCCTTCAACTCCGTCGGTGCCATACGATACGATGGAATAGAAATGGGCTGAGTGCCCGGCACCAAATCAATACCGAAGTTAATATCCCTTTCAGGTGGCATGCCCGGCAGGTCTGCAGGAAACACTTTCGGAAAATTACGTACCATCAGAACAGAATCAATGGCAGGAGTCTCTGCACTAACATCCTCACAAACACCAAATAAGTTAGGAAACCCTTCTCAACCATACGCCGAGCCATCAAATATGAAATCACCCTACTAGGTACATAATTTATAGAACCGCTCCACTCAACCCTCAGAAATCTCGGCATCGCCAATGTCACAATCTTAGCGTGACAATCTAGAACAACATGACATGGAGATAACCAATCCATACCCAATATCATATCAAAGGCAACCATACTGAGCAACAAAAGGTCCGCTTGGGTCTCCAGACCCCTAATTATCACCACACATGACCGATATACGCGGTCCACAATAATAGTATCGCCCACAGGAGAAGATACATGAACAGATGAAACTAAATACCCGCGGGGCATATCTAGAAAATGGGCTAAATACGAGAAAACATATGAATACGTGGAACCAGGATCATTTAATACAGAGGCATTTCTATGACAAACTGAGACAATACCTGTAATAACATCATCTGAAGCAATAGCATCTGGTCTGGCAGGGAGGGCATAGAAACGGGCCTTACCACCCCCTGATCTGCCTCCCTATCTCAGGCGACCCCTAGCTGACTGGGCTCCGCCCCTAGCTGGTTGAGCGGGTGGTAGAGGAACTGGTGCTGGAGCCATCAGCCGGGTACTCCACTGTGGAGTCCCACCCAATAGCCTAGGACAATATCTCATAATGTGACCAAAATCGCCGCACTCCAAATAACCCCTCCTCTGATGAAACTGCTGCTCCTGATGCCCAAAAGAACTACCCGAGGACCTGAGCGGGCCGGGCATGATGAGAACTCTGCACTGGTAGTGAACTGAATAATGACTGGCCCTGCTGATGACTATGAGAACCATGGCCAGATGATGCACCACGGTGAAATGGCCGAGATGACGGAGCCTTTCTGAAATGACGACCTCTACCATGCTGGAACTGACCCCCAAAAGGAGAACCGCTGAATACACCCTGACCACGAGGCCTCTTGGCCTCCCTCTCAACCCTCTTCTGACTGCGACCTATCTCAATCTGCCGAGCAATGTCGACAACCTCATCAAAGGTAGCACCAGACACCCTCTCTCTGGTCATGAGCAACCGTAGCAGAAAAGTAAGACCATCTATAAACCTCATGATCCTTTTCCTGTCTGTGGGAACCAACCGGATAGAATGATGGGCCAACTTCGAGAATCGCATCTCATACTGCATCACAAACATATCGCCTTGGCGAAGCTGCTCAAACTGTCTGCGCAGCTCCTCTCTGCGGGACTGAGGCACGAACTTCTCCAAAAAGACCACGAAGAACTGTTGCCAAGTAAGGGGTGTTGCGCCAATAGTCCTACGCCTCTCGTAAGTCTCCCACCATCTGAGTGCTTCCCAGAAAACTAAAAAGTAGTGAATGAGACCCTACAAGTCTCTAGAATACCAGCTGTAGGGAATATCCTCTGACATCTATCTAAGAAGTCCTGGGCATCCTCTCTCTTTGTGCCACTGAAAGGTGGAGGCTGGAGTCTCCCAAACCTCTCCAACCTACGCTGATCATCCTCGGGCATAGCAGGAACCACATAATCCTGGGTAGCTGCAATCGACTAGGCTGGTGGTGCATCCGGTGTCTCGAGTCCCTGAACAACCTGCTCGGGTGTGCGAGCGGCGGGAGTCTGAGTGCCTCCCCCGGCCTGAGAAGTGGCTGCGGCCGTCGAGATAGAGAGCGCCTGAGCAAGGACGGTACACACTGTCAGAATCTGAGCTAAGGCCTCCTGAAGGCCTGGAATCACAATAGGCATAGGTGGTGCCTAAGCTAGTGCATCAACAACTGGTACCTGGTCCTGATCTGGGACAACTGGTGGATCTGCAGGTACTGCCCCAGCTGTTGTACGGGCTACACCTCTGCCCCTACTACGGCCTCTACCGCGGCCTTGGCCTCTCATGGCCTTGGCTGGTGGTACTGGTGGCTGGCTCTCCTGACTGGTAGCATGAGTCCTCACCATCTGTGAGAGAATGAAACAACAAGTGTTTAATTACCAAAATAAACAGATTCGCACGACAAGAATCCAATAATGTGAAATTTTCCTAAGGGTTCTGCAGCCTCTCGAAGATAAGTACAGACGTCTCTGTACCGATCCACAAGACTCTACTAACCCGCTCATGACTCGTGAGACCTATGTAACCTAGGGCTATGATACCAACTTGTCACTACCCAAAACCTATCCCACTGTTATGGCACCTATCGTGGTACTAGGAAAGCCGACCTTTCCAAGACTCTTTCAAAATTTTAACAGAAGTGAATTAAGATATTTAAAATATCCAGAGTTTTTCATAAATACGGGGTAAGACCCAAACAAAAACATAAGTGCGGAAAAATAGCCCAACATCAGGGTGTCACTAAGTCATGAGAATCTAGATAACCAAACTAATACAACCAGTGGCTAAGCATCAATGCAAGACAGAAAGAAATATATAGATGGAGAGACAAGGTCCTGCGGACGCCGACAGCTACCTCATAGTCTCCGGTACTCGATCGCGCCCGAACTCAATGACCTCCGTGATCAAACACTCCTTGATTTAACAGAAAGTAACAGAAAGGTGTAGCATGAGTACAACCAACTCAGCAAGTAACAGAAATAAATAAGGAACTGAGAAGCAGTGACGAGCTATACAGTACAGTTCATTTTAAAAGTTTTCAGTAAAGAGTGAACATGTTTTCAAATCCTGTGGTATAGGTCAAATCAGTTCGCGCTCATGTAAGACAGATATGAATCTTTCGGAAGTTTCGCAACAACAACAGATAACAACTGAGAACAAAAATAAATAAAAGCAAGTACAACCTTTCAAGGCAGCAGTCACTCAACCCATTTCAACAGCTCACACTCTAGGCTCTCAGCCCTCAACACACACTCTCAATAGGTACCTGAGCTCACTAGGGGTGTTCATACTCATGAGGGGCTCCTACAGCCTAAGCGCTAATCCGCACGGATAACTCGCGTGTTTTACGGACCACTCACGTGCTATAATATCATATCTGGATCCGCATGGACAACTCACGTGCTGCACAGACAACTCACGTGCCATAGTATAAACATAAGGATCTGTACGGACAACTCACGCGCTGCACGGACTACCTCACAACCAGGCCCTCGGCCTAACTCAGTCATGAACCTCTCTAGTCTTACAGCTCTAAATAAAGAAAGGAAAAACAACCCAAATCAAAGTGTTACAGTATATCATCAGGGAAAACAAATAATAGAGACTGAGATAAACATATACATAAATCACTATGACTGAGTATAACTACCATGAGCAGAAATATAGCCTAAGCTTGATTTCTAACATGAAAAACAGTCAAGTTGTAGTAGAGAGGAATGCATATAAACACAATTAAAGGCTATAAGACTTCACAGTCTCCCGGGACGGACCAAGTCTCAATCCCTCACGGCATACATCCACACGCCCGTCACCTGGCATGGGTGCTACCTCCAAACAGTCACATCATACCAAACTTCGGGTTTCATACCCTCAAAATCAGATTTAAATTTGTTATTTACCTCAACAACGTAGAACTCCTACCTGGAATGCTCTTTCCCCTCGATTCGATCTCTAAATGTTCCGAATCTATTCACAATCAGTACAATACCATAAATTTATGCTAAAGGAATGAATTCCACAAGAAAAATACAAAATTAGACTCTAAACTCGAAATTGGCTCAAACCCGGTGGCCCCCGGGCCCACATCTCGAAATTCGACCAAAGTCATAAAACCCGAAAGCCCATTTTCTCACGAGTCTAACCATACTAAATTTACCAAAATCCGACATCAAATGACCATTCAATTCCCCAAAATTAACTCTCCAAATCCCTAGCCTAAAACCCCCAAATTTCACCTCACAAACTCACCAACTAGGTGTAACATCAGTAGGGAAACATAATCATTGAAGAAAAATAGACACAAGGATCTTACCTCAAGAATTCCCCTTGAAAAACCCTCTCAAAATCTTTAAAATCCGAGCTCAAAATGTTAGAAATGGTGAAAAATCTCGAAACCTCGCATTTATGTATTCTTCCCAAGTCTTCCGCACCTGCGGCCCAAATCCCGCTTTTTCGGTCCCGCTTTTGCGGTTGAAAGTCCGCTTCTGCGGAAATCACTAACTTCTCCAGCTACCGCACCTGCACACTCATTTCCGCTTCTGCGAAAGCTCTTCTGCGCAATAGGTCCGCATCCGCGGCCTCGCAGGTGCGGAAAGAACCTCGCACCTGCGACCACTACCAAGCCTTCTCCTTTTCGCTTCTGCGGGCTCGCACCTGCGGTTCCCACTCCGCAGGTGCAATTACTACAACAACAACAAAACTTCAGCTACTTCCTCAACTTACTTCCAAGTCCGTTAACCACCCGAATTCAACCCAAGCCCCCTGGGACTTCATCCAACCATACCAACAAGTCATATATCAACATACAAACTTAGACAAATCATCGAATCACTCAAAACAACATCAAAATACCAAATTACCCTCAGATTCAAGCCTAAGAACTTCTAACCTTCTAAATTCGACAATCGATGCCGAAACTAACCAAACCACGTCCGAATGACCTCACATTTTACACACACATCATAAATGACACCACAAACATACTCTAACTTCTGGAAATCCATTCC
Source organism: Nicotiana tabacum (assembly GCF_000715075.1). Taxonomy (NCBI): domain Eukaryota; kingdom Viridiplantae; phylum Streptophyta; class Magnoliopsida; order Solanales; family Solanaceae; genus Nicotiana; species Nicotiana tabacum. The sequence goes on along the minus strand of NC_134097.1, from coordinate 10,154,866 downwards.
GACCCTGATATTAAATTTTCCACTGCCGACCGAAATTGCCAAATTTCTTACTTTTACCAATTCAAGCCTAATTCCACTATAGAATTCTAAATCATATCCCGGACGCGCTCATAAGTCCAAAATCACCTAACGAAGCTAATGGAACCATCAGAATTCAATTCCGAGATCGTTTACACATAAGTCAACATTCGGTTGACTTTTCCAACTTAAGCTTCTACTTTAGAGACTAAGTGTCTCAATCCACTCTGAAACCACTTCGGACCCGAAGCAACTAACCCGGTATATCATAATATAGCTGAAAAGCACAAAGGGAAGCAGAAATAGGAGAAACAGGACTATAACTCTCGAAACGACCGGCCGGGTCGTTACAACAAACTAACATAACACATGACCATGTAATCTAATCGTCGATGGCAGACTTCACCACTTAGGGTGAAGCTATAGAACACATCATCTGATAACCCATAATACCCCTACTCCATAACTGTCATAATCATGCATTGTAATTCAACTAAATTCTTCATACGCTCATGTGGACCTAGTCCTAAAATACTTCAAATCATTTGCTAAGAACATATTCATCCTTGTGACAGTCGTGCGAACTTCCTCAAGCGATCTGAACTCAAACTACATCACATACACATCCCACTGGTAGAAAGAAAACTCTTCACATAAATATCATAAGGATTACACAACCTCAGAACATCCCGTAGGAGATAACCCACCTACTTAGTCTCAAATTGGCATCTCTTGATGACCCTATCATGGTTACAACCATTATGCAATCATTAAATCCTCCCAAGTCTGAACTCGTCAACAAGACATAAGAATCTACTTCATTCCATAATAAACAACTAAAAGATCCCTAACACACTCATAACTCAAGACTCTACAAGACAGAGATCAAGCATCCATAGTCCTTTCACATCCCAAGCAAAAGTCCTCTCATAACATCCAAAATTATCTAATCTTAGTCCTTAGTCACATAATACTCATCATATCGCTATCCAATCACTCGATGAGCCATCACCCACTCCTAGGGACAATAACAGATGTATAAGTCTAAAAGCACATACTCACACAACTGAAACCACCGAGATCAAGCCGTAGTATGAACCTGGCCTCGAGTCCTCCAGATTGGCCTATCACCAAAACACAGTAAACACATCTCGCACCTCTTCCATGACATTACAAGCCATCGATGCATATTTGATACCAAGTGATCTACACGACACACAACTGGATGGAAGGAATTCAAAGAGATACGCTTCAAGCTGAATCAATACCGCACGATAAGAAAAGAAAGATGAAAAATTTCCTACATGCCCTGTATCCTCTATAAGATAAGTATGGACGTCATCATACTGATCCGTAAGTCTCTACTAGACACTTGCTCATGACTCGTAGAACCTATGAACCTAAAGCTATGATACCAACTCGTCATGACCCAAAATTCACCTAGTCGTGATGGCACCTAACCCAACCCGCTAGGTAAGCCAAACAATATTCAACACAATTCTAATGAAAGTAATAATAAATCAATATGTGAAATAACTAAATTTTCATATAATAACCCAAAAATTGGTAGTACAAGTCATTACCCACTAAGACTTATATTTATAAAGTTGGGATAAAAATAAATATAACATATATATGGAAATACATAAATAGATTACAAATCGAAAACTACCAAGGATAAGTGGTAGCTATATCCGGGAAAAGAAAATAGGTATATCTTCAATGCCAACTCACACTATCCATAACAACATCAGCTCAAAGATCTGCATGTAAGGTGCAGAAGTGTAGTATGAGTAAAACCGACCCCATATACTCAACAAGTATCATAACTAACCTTGGCGAGGTAATAGTGGCAAGAATTATTAGTGATACGCGCCAAATAATCTGTACAGTTCATAACTTCAACAAGTGTAGAACAATAATATGATCAAGTCATGAATCGTAGATAAAACCACCTTGGTGCACATAATAACATAACATACTCTCCTCAGTTAACAATCCAGCATATAAAGAAGATATGAAAATAAATCAGGTACACAACCAAGGAAATTGCAAGTAAAGATGCAATGCAATAACCAAATCAACACTAGCCAGTTTTTCCTTAGAATTTCAATAATCGAACCAACCCACTGGTCAACTGTCCTCAAACCGCATGTACACCATCAAGAAGGAACATGAGAGGGTGACCCTAGGGGGATGGATCCATATCCACACGTTGCACAGATAACTCACGTGCTGCACAGACAACTTATGCACTAATAATATCAACTGCACGAATAACTCAAGTGCCAATAATATCAATATCTTGGATTCGCATGGACAACTCACATGCCAATATCACAAGCTGTCTGGCGTGGTCACAGAATCAATATCACAATCCGCCTGGAATGTTCAAATGCTCAATATCACAATTCGCTTGGCGTGGTCACATCACAATTCACCCGACGTGGTCACAAGCTTAATATCACAATCTGCCTGGCATGGTCACATGCTACCAATCCAAATCCATATCACACAGAAAACAGATATACAGGAATACATGTAAATGATAAATGAATATCAAATTTCATATTCCTGGTCTTATATAAGTGACATGGTAAGGTGTATGCATGTGCAAAGTGTGCTATTACAGTTCAATAAGCCAAATACATTACGAAAGTAGTAATTATCAAGTTCAATCAGGAGATTAACCTCTATGTAACTTCAAATATAGCTCAAATAGCTCATAACAGGGGTTCAATTATAAAAGCCATAATATCATGAAGCTTAGCAATCAATCCAAGGAATATCATAGCCTAAACACTACAAAGAGCATGAAAAATACCTTGGTGCATGCACATGGGCTCAACCCCACACATGGGCGCCACCCATGGTGCGTAGTTATCACAAATAACTCAGGCAACTAGTGCCTCAACCAAGTTTAGATAAGATACATACCTTAAGAAAGCCAAAACAATACTCTAAGAGGCATCGATATTTAGAATACTCTGAGAGGCATCGAGATTTTGGTTATTTCAGGTATATTAAGTTCGAGGAGGTTAAGGGGGCGATGCATAAGATGAAGAGGGGAAGACCGGCCAGGCCTGATGAGATATCGGTGAAATTTTGGAAGAGCGCAAGCAAGGCATGTATGGAGAAGCTAACTGGGTTATTTAATGTCATTTTTAGGACGATAGAGATTCCTGAAAAATGGAGGCGTAGTACAATGATTCTGTTGTACAAGAATAAGAGTGATATTCAAAATTGCAACAACTATAGAGGTATCAAGCTGCTTAGCCACGCAATGAAGATTTGGGAGAGGGTCATGGAGATGAGGGTAAGGAGGGGGTTATCTATTTTTTAGAACCAATTTAGTTTTATGCTGAGATGATATACTACAGAAGCCATTCATCTTGTTAGGATATTGGTGGAGCAACATAGGGAGTGGAAGAGAGGCTTACATATGGTGTTTATTGATCTAGAAAATGCTTACGACAAAGTTCTGTGGGAGGTTCTATGGAGATATTTGGAGGAAAGACGTATACCAATAGATTATATTAGGTCGATTAAGGAAATGTACAATAGGGCCAAAACCTGGTAAGGGCGGTGGGAGAAGACTCGGGGTACTTCCCCAGTAGTTATAGGGTTGCATTAGGGATTAACTCTAAGCCCATTTCTCTTTGCCTTGGTGATGGATGTATTGATGTGGAATATCCAAGTAGAGGTTCCATGGTGTATATTATTTGTGAATTACATAATATTGATTGAGACCCAAGCAGAGTCAACGTGAGGTTGGAGGTTTAGAGAAAGACCCTGGAGTCTAAAGGCTTCAAGTTGAGTAGGACTATGACGGAGTGCCTGGAGTACAAGTTCAGTGATATAACTCATGAGGAAGATGTGGAAATGAGGATTGATACACAATCTAAGGAAATGGGGAGATTGAAGATGATGTCACACATCGTGTTAGAGTAGGGTGGATGAAATGGAAGCTCGCATCCGGTGTCTTGTGCGATAAGCGGGTTCCAACAAAACGTAAATGTAAGTTCTATAGAGTGGTTGTTAGACCATCTATGCAGTATGGAGTGAAGTGTTTGCCTGTCAAGAACTCTCACGCTTAGAAGATGAAAGTAGTAGAAATGAGGATGTTGAAGTAGATGCATGGGAAAACTAGGAGAAATATGATCAGGAACAAACTTATTCGAGACAAGTGGAGTGGAATCTATGGATGACAAGATGAGAGAAGTAAGGCTGAGATGGTATGGGCATGTAAAGAGGAGATGCATAGCTGCCCCAGTGAGAATGTGCAAGAGGTTGGCTATTATGGGTCTAAGGAGAGGTAGGGGTAGGCCAAATAAGTATTGGGGAGAAGTTATTATAAAATACATGGTATATCTCCAGCTTACCGAAGACATGACCCTAGATAGGAAGATATAGAGATCAAATATTAGGGTAGAATGTTAGTAGGCCGTCGAGTTTGGGTCATCATATCTGATCCATTTCTCCTATCTTAGTATTAGTGTTGTCATATTTGTATTTTTCTTATTCTGCAATTTGTATTATTATATGTTGTTCCCATTGCTTCGATTTTCTTATTACTTTATTATTTTGTTGTTGATGATGTTCTTGTCGTTATTATTTTTGACATGGCTTCTGCATTACTATTCTCTTTTTCAAACCTGTTGTGAATTGTTTTTATTGAGGCGATGGTCTTTCGGAAATAGCCTCTATACTTACACAAGGTAGGTGTAAAGTATGCATACACTTTACCCTCTCCAGACCCTATAATATGGGAATACACTGGGTATGTTGTTCTTGTTGTTGTAAGGTGTTTGATGAATTCCTTAAACAAAATTTTCAATAGGTTTTGCAAAGTCTGAGTATTGAGCCTTCTTTTAATGACAATTGGAGTAAATCCTTATGTTTAGGGCGGCTGTTTGGGAGTTTTTGAACATAAATTACATTCGCTCTTGACGAATGCCAACCCCCGGCCAACTTAGGTGCAACTCGCGTTTAGCCTCTATCCATTTAGTCTTCAATTGTACTCTTGACGAATGCCAACCCCCGACCAACTTAGGTGCAACTCGCGTTTAGCCTCTATCCATTTAGTCTTCAATTGTGCTAAATGGACTTGAATGGTTACAATTAAGGTATGGTGGTTGCTCGTGCCTCATTTTATACACCTATACTAGCTATGTGTAGGGTGCGTCTCACACTACTATACTCATCAATGCATATTAGAATAATATGATTTATTGCTCTTCACATGTATAATGGCAGTCTCTATAACACCAACTCACAATCCCGAAGGCAGAGATGGTAAAACTCCCCTGAAGAAGAAGTCAAGTGACAAGAATGCACTGTCAAAAGCACCAAGGAAGTTAGAACTAATCAAAAACATGACATAATGCCGAGTGGGATTTCTGAGGTAGATACTAAGGACTGAGTTGCCGCATAGACACAACAAAGGGCATAATCACATCCATCGAAGCCAAGAGAGGTTTGATTCCAAATCCTAGAGGGAGATTCAAGGCCGCCTCTAGCTATGAAGCGAAAGACAGCTGGGGTTAAAGGGAAAGGCAAGGCATCGTGATTGAGTCAGAGTAAGGCTGGCAAGTGGGCCGGTCCAGGCCCGGGACCGGCCCGGGATCGCGGGACAAACGGGCCAAACGGTTAAACGGGCCAGGACCGTTTGGTCCGATTTTAGCGGGCCTGGTCCGGTCTCGTGGGCCGGTCTTATGATTGGGCCCGTCAGGCCCGGGACCGTTTGGCCCGCCAGGGCCCGGGACCGGACCGGGACCGGCCCGGTCCCTTAGCGGGCCTAGCGGGCCCAACGGCTATTTTTAATTAAAAAAAAAAAATTTAAAAAAAAAATCCGTTGGACTGTCAAAAATAGCCGTTGGGCTGTCAAAAATAGCCGTTGGACTGTCAAAAATAGCCGTTGGGCTGTCAAAAATAGCCGTTGGCTATTTATGAAATAGCCATTTAACCCCTCAACTTTGTTTTAATCCCAAACTTTTTATAATTACACTTTTTTCCCTATTTTCAACTATAAATACCCCATCATTATTTTATTTTTTCTTACAAAATCATCAATCTATCACAATCTCTCTCTAATTTACTTCTATAATTGCTACTATTGCTTACTTTATTGTTACAATTTTTGAAACAATTGTGAAGTTGGTGAATTGAAGTCTTCAACGATAATCAATTTCCAACAAGTTGTTCGTCAATTTGGTAAACTCGTTCCATCTCTTAAGTTTTAATATTATAATTTTGTTTGTTTTATTTACTTTGCTTGATTAATTAAGATGGCTTATTCCTTAAAAAATATGTTTAGTAAAAATAAGGGAAAATCGAAGAGTGGTGAATCTAGTGGCCAATATGTTCCTCCTCCACTTCCCCCGGCTCCCCAACCTAAATATGTTACCCGTCCTACACCTCCTATTCTTGATAGCGATAATAGTTTATTATAATTTACCGAGAGTCAATTTTTCCATAATGTTACACCCGGTGAACAATTAAACCATGAATATATGAATGCTCTTTATGGTAATCCAACTATTGATGAAAATGATGATGAAGAAATAGATTTTGATGAAACGCAACCGGATGATGATACACCCACTAGTCCTGCTCCTGAAGTTAACCCAACTAATAATAATCTAGATGATCCCCCGTCTGACCGTCCTATTAGTGCCCCTATTTTTTCTAGACAACCTCCTAAACGGGCAGAAACATCTCTTGTTTGGCAATTTTTCACTCAACTAAGAGAAAAAAATAGGGCTAAATGTAAAACTTGTGGCAAAGAGTTAGTTTTTCAATATGTTGGAAGTCGGAAGTCGGGAGGGGACGGGAAGTTTGACTAGACACATATTGCTACACCCTCAAGATAAAGCTAGATATTTTCATATGAAAGCTTTGGCTGAGGGGACAAGTGCACCTAGTCAGGCTGATCTTAGTACCGGGTCAAATCAATTTCAACCGGGATGGCCCGAGAAAAACACTTTCCGATTCTTTCAAGGATGGCCCGAGATATTTTAACTATTCAAGCTTCAACAGTGGCATCAGAGAGCGCTTTCAGTCAAGCAAGACTTCAACTCGGTGATTATAGAGCGTCTATGAGGGAGAGCTTGGAAAAATCAGTACTTTTCAGAGATTGGATCCGTTCGGAAAGAAGAAATTTTGGACTTGCTGAATCACAACCAGAGGTAGACGAAGCTTACAAAGAAATACTAGCTGAACTTGCGGAGGATGATGCTTCGCCTGGAAGCGGTGATGAGCAAGCTTCATTTCCGCCACCACCAACGGAAATTCCTCCGGACCTTGAAGGATTTATGAAATTTGTAAGAGATACCATGTAAATTAATATGTAACTTGTATTTTGGCACATCTTGATTAGTTTCTTTTCCTTCTCAATGGTGGTATTAGCACCTTGTTGTGCTCATTCCATAGAGGGGAGGAAGACTAAGAAAGATATTTTCATAATTTTTAATGCTATAATAAAAATATAACGCATTGATTTGAATATCTCTTTACAATATTTTTGTTCTTTTATATATCTTAAGCTATACATATAGTATAATATAGTATAGTATAGTATATATATATATAAAAAAGCTTATATTTATACTATTCTATAGTCTATACTATATATACATCTCATAAGATATATAAGCTATATTCAATATACATATATATAAAAGCCTATATATATACTATGTATATATAGTATAGTATAGTATAGTATAGTATAGTATATATATACTATATATATAACTTAAGATATATAAATTATATTCGATATACTATATATACATCTTAAGATATACTATATATACATCTTAAGATATACTATATATACTATACTATACTATATATATATATCTTAAGATATACTATATATACATAGTATACTAGATATACTAGATATATATATATAGTAGATATACATGTATATATAGTATATCTTAAGATGTATATATAGTATATAAATCGAATATAACTTATATATCTTAATCTCTCTCTCTCTCTCTCTCTCTCTCTCTCTCTCTCTATATATATATATATATATATATATATATATATATATATATATATATATATATATATATATATATATATATATATATATATATATATATGTATATCGTATACTATCGAATATGACTTATATACTATGTATATATAGTATAGTGTGTGTATATATAAGATGTATATATAGTATAGTGTGTGTGTGTGTGTGTATATATATATATATATATATATATATATATCTTAAGATGTATATATAGTATATAAATCGAATATAGCTTATATATCTTAAGATGTATATATAGTATAGTATAGTATATATATATAAGCTTATATATATATGTATATATAGTATAGTATATCGAATATACTATGTATATATAGTATAGTGTGTATATAACTATATATATATATTATATATATATATATATATATATATATATATATATATATATATATATATATATATATATATATAAAATATATATATATACTATAATATACTATATATATATACTATAATATATATATATATATATAGTTTATAAGTCATATTCGATAGTATACATCTTACTCTATATATATATAGAGCTTATATATCTTAAGATGTATATATATCTTAAGATCTACTATACTATACTATATATATATAGTATATCTTAAGATGTATATATAGTATATTTTAAGATGTATACTATGTATATATAATATAGTATATATATATTTTAAGATGTATATATAGTATATAAATCGAATATAGCTTATATATCTTTATTACTATTTTTTTCTCTAACTTCTATAAAAAAAATTAAAAATAGAAAGTTTCTGTTGGGCCCGCTTAGGCCCGTTTTGCCCGTTTAGGCCCACTTAGGCTCGGGATCGGCAGTTCGTGGTCCCGGTCCCGGGCCGGTTCCAGCATTAAGCCCGCGAAGCCCGGGACCGTTTAGGACCGGACCGCATAGGACCGGCCCACTTAGGACCGGTCCACTTAGGACCGGGCCCGCGAAGCCCACTTAGGACCGGGCCCGGCCCACTTGCCACCCCTAAGTCAGAGACTGATTCTGACTCGTCTGATGATGAGATGATTATTCCACGCCAGAGGATTACTCTGGTTAACAAATACATATTGGAAAATAAGATTCTGAGCATATATGCATGGAACTGTGGGACAATATAAGGCAAAAGTATGTGTTCCCTCAATTGCTAGAGAAGTCGCTGAATTTGGATGCTACAAAGAACAAATGCCCGAACATAGTGATGGATATATTGGAGAGAATGTGGTTGAATTTTGCTCTAGGACCAATGGAAAGGATAACTAGACTCTCATGCAAGAATTATATGCTAACTGGGACCCGAATAAGGGTGATGTTGTTTGGATTCACGGGGTGGAGGTCGATACTTCAACTATGGCCATAAACAGATAATATCGAGTCCATTCACGCAATCAAAATATATTAGAGGAGAGAGTAAAAATTTTATTTGACATTGCTTGTGATGATGTGTGAGGATCTGAGTAGTGCAAAATGGAGTAAGAGACAGGCTTTGACAAAAACATACATGAACATGGAGGCTCGAACTTGGTTGAACTGGATATGCAATATATAGATACTAACAACACAAAAGATAATTGTAATTTGGGAGCATATATTTTTATTATGTGCTTTGATGATAGGTATCTATGTAAACATTGGCGAGGTGATGAGGAGTCAGATGGAAAAGACCTGCAAGAATATAAAATAGGGACTATACTTTCTGTGTACCCTGACCATATTGGTGGAGACGTACAAGCTAATTGAGAAGGCTGATGGGAAAGAGAAGGTGCTTCATGACATATGCGATGTCTAAGACCTAAATGAAGAAAACCTGCAGAAGAAAGGCCATGGGAGTATATCACTGCCATAGAGGATGAGGTCCGGCAGTTGAGAGTAGCAGAGACTTAGGACTAGTGGATACATTCGCAGTTTGACCACATTATACTCATCTTTAAGATGGCGTTGCCGACGTGGTCCTCTGGAGTATAAACAAAGTCGGAGGAGCTGCAGATGTTTGAGTCAGTACTACTGATAGCACTCTTACTGATGAGTCCAAAACAAGTGTAGCTACTGAGGAGAAGACTAAGGCTAGAGCGGAGGTTGTTGCAACTAGATGCTCTCATACTGGGGAGGGTGAGTTGATTGAGGATGTAGATGTGTTTGGTGTTGCGCTTGAGGATCCAACAACACCAAGGATCGAGATGTGACCAGTCCTCGACGCAGCCATAGTCCATAAGAGGGAGTTTTTGACACCTTTACATTTTTATGTTTTGTGATAGCGTGCAACTGAGAACGATGCTATACTTAAGTGTGGGTGGGGATGTCAAAATAATTTTCTATCGGCATGTACTTAACTGATATACTTGATTTATGTATTGCGTGCTTTTTATTATATATATGTTGATCATAACTTGAGGGCACTCTAGTTGTACAACATTAGCGTAGTCTTTTTATTGGCTTAATATTTGTTTTTTTTAAACCACAGTTCTTTTTCGTGGATGCTAATTTTTACTTTATCGGGTACTTTTAGGTAGATTTGACTTTTTATTAGTTTATTACACCACCTATACACTAGAGGGGATATGTATGAATAGTGCAATGACTTATTAAAATTTTTATCCCTAGAATTCTCACGTTATACCTAGAACCAAGTTCTTCAATTGGTTCTTATAACTCTTGTTGCACCCTATTTTGCACTAGTCAACACAAAATTTAACTTGTGGTTTCTCTGTTGTTGATGAAAGAGAGTCACCACATAATATTTAAAGGTATACTAGAGTAGCTATTTAATTACTAAGTCATGTTCCTTATAGGTCCGCAAACCGGTGAGATTATGGGTAAGGGTTCTTGTTCTTCTAAAGGAAAGGTGTTAGGCACCCCTTAAAATCTACCTGAGATAGCTCCATAAGACTTAGACTAATTTTTAGGAACCGATTATTTATACTATGCTTAATTACTGTTAGGGCATGGCTTACTATATATATATTTAAGAGAGAGTATATATAAGGGATGTAAGACTTAAGAAAGATGTGAGATTATAAAAGAGTTATGAAGGGTTAAAAGATCTCTAAAAATAGTCCATATTTACAAGGCTTGCAATAATGAGATTAAGTTATGGAAGTAATTAACTTAGGGAATAGATGTTTATATAACTCTAAAAAATATTTGTAAGAGAGTGAGCCTAAATGTACCTTGATTTAAAAATCTGAAAAGAGGCAGTCTTTTGGAAATCCATTTTTGGGGCGATAGTACTTCAATACTTTATGAAAATCTGATTTACCTCTTGTGAGTAAGATCAACGATTCTTTCTGATTTTTTCTTTCTGAAAATGGGGCGCTATTTTGATTAAATTATGGGCTTCAAAAACCTTTTAAGAGATGTGAGTGAACAAAATGAATAAATTATAATTAGCGGAGTGAAGATTAATTACTAACTAATATTCTCTAAATCCTATATTATTTAAAGTTTGCTTATATTTCAGGTGATATTAAAGCATGAAGGTAAAGTACATGATCTAATAGATGAGTGTTAAATACATGATAACAAAATATGACAAAGCGACAATGCAGTAGGTAAAGTAATAAAGCAGTAAACTAGATTAAGAAAGCAATAACTAATAACGAAGGAAATGAGGGAAAGAAAACTGGACTCTAATGGTTGGTCCTCAAGAAGGTAGGCTCAGCAATTGAAAAGTACGGCGACGGCTGATTGGACCCCTCCAGAAAGTGCAACAAGGTTGGTTTGGGCTTGAGTTCCTTAGGAACTCAGCATGCCCAAATATGTACATGCCCAAAAAAGAAAGAAGGTCATTAGATGTATATTCCACATTCTCAGCATATTCAAATATGTATGAAATATATATAGACAAACAATTGTAACAAGAAATTATCAATATTCCAATGTTATGGAAAATTATATTAATATGGTAGTTATACTCGGCAAATAATTTATATTGAAAATTTTCGTTGTCATTAAATACTAAACCCCTAAAGAACTCAAATGTGTTAATGAATTAAGGGCTAATGAGGAAGTTCTACTCAAGGTAGATGCCCCTTTGAATCCCCCGACACTTCAAAGTTCCCAAGGGACTCAAGGCCTTGGGCAATGCCTTTACCAGGGAGAGCAGCCCAACCTAGAGTTAAACTCTACTCCCAAATACCCTTAGATACTAACAACATATTTTTCTTATAGGTTTAAATGCCAATGAGGCCCTTTCAATGTAAACTAAGTGCTATAGCATTACCTAGCACAAAATATACTTTCTTTCCTAACATAAGAACACATAGTCTACATTTTATACCAAATAAAAGAATGCATATAAAGTGAATTAAGGATCTGTCTTTCAAGTGTACACAGGAAGGGGAGCAAAAACATCACAAGAATGTTGTAAAGGTCTAAACACTAGAGAAGAGCACACTCAAAGGAAAGGCAAGCTATATAGGGTCATATATGCAACAATACAATAGATACAGATGTTCCTGTCTCTGGCAAACCAACTGTGAACTGATTGGTTTACTTCTAGCACATACAAGGGTTGATAATACTATTTAACACTTTAAAGGTCATCAATGAAGATTCAGACAAAGCAATCATGGTTAAACATCTTTATAGAGGTTATCAAAGATATCAGGAATAAGATTAGACTCTCAACATGATTACAAGTTCACAGATTTAAACATGGAATCCCTGAGGATGCAACAGAGTCATACTCCTAACAATGCTAGCCCTAAACATGTCATCATATTCAGACAGTATCAATAAAGGACCTCATAAGGTTTAAGGATCATATTTGGCTTCAAATTAATAGTAGGGAAAGGACTGAGATGGTTCAGGTCAGAGCATGAAATCAGGAATCATATAGGGACATACAATATTTAGTTAGCTACATGAACATTTTAAGTGAAGTTATAACTTCATATAAACAGGGAAGCTTTGCATATTCACGATCAAGTTAAACATGTCATGAAGAGAGGGAGTTATAGATAAAGGAAAGCATTGCATTGAAACAAGTTTAACTTAAGCATGGATCCAGTTTAATATCTACATATGAAGTAGTCATGCCTCGGCTTTTAAAAGTTATCACTTGATTAATAAAGAATAAGTAAGTCCTACATTTTATGGAGGATTACTCAATGATAGATGCATGTAAGCTTCACAAGAACCAACAGTAGTTTAAAGAGATTAAAGGCAGGGAAGTACTATACCAAGTAGATTTTAAATAGAACATGTAATTGAAGGTTTTAAACAAACATGAGATAGCTGAACAACCACCAGTCAACAAAACAAGATCATGACTTATTTATGAATGGAGAATAACTTAATCCCAACAGGATGTGTGATGTAGAGCTATGGATATTCACGAAAAGAAGAAAGTTTAATTCCAACAAAACCAGGTCAATAGATGAAAATACACCTAGATGAGAATGTCATGGTGACAACCCAGAAGTTACTTTCAAAGTCAGCAGATACTAAGTACAGAGAAGAGAAGGCATATAAACACTTATATTTCCATGCTTTAGTTAGAGGGTAGATGATAGACTTAGGAACCTTCATATTCATCTCAGTCATAGTTATCAAACAATTGACTCGACTATGAGACTAATAGCATACAGGGAAAATAATATGTAAAGGCAAAGATCACTACAGAATCATCAATGAAGAGTTGTGGAGTTTAGGTAAGTATGAACAATCATTCGAGACATTGGAACTTAAACATATGGACAATTAGAACTCAGAAACAAAAATCATCAAGAATTACTTAATGACTTGACCAATCATCAATTAAAGACTTGAAAAGCAGGACAAATAATCATAAGCAGACATTAGACTATCAGAACATAAGAATTTCCATACTAATCACAAACACCATAAACAACTGTCATTCTCAGAAGATAACTAACATATTTATAGCATTCAAAGGAGATGAACAAAAGAGAGAGATGAGGATGTGCTGACCTTTTTAAGGGTAGGATACCAAACAAAGGCTCTATCAGTTTCTTAAGATCCCAAGAACTTCATGTTCGAAGCAGTGACGGTACTCAAAAAATGAAAAGGAAAATAAATGGTAAGGAAACCTAGGCTTTTGATCTCAGAATATACTCTAAGTGATTTCAGTGTTATGTCGTTGTGTTTGTATTTGTGTGTGTCTGGTGAGAACATTAAAGGCCACTTTATAGTTCCATTGAAGGTTCTAGGGTTTCATAAATTAAAAATCAGTAGTGGAGAGTGATGCATGGCAGGTTATGATAGCGAATCAAGTAAAAATCAGCAAGGAACAGAGGGAAAAACATGATCGATTTTACCTAAGAGGAAGGATTAATTGTTGAAGTATGAGAGACCGTTGGTCTGAACCCTAGTACCCAGAGGTCATTGCATTTGACTTTTGGGTGTCGAATACCAATATAGAAGCCAGCTAGCGTCTCAGACTTGCTTTGATTTGAAGAGACGAAGGAAGAAATCTGGTGAGTTGAAATTTCACTCTTTTGGTCTGACCTTCTCGATTAGGACTTTGAAATCGAATGGTGAAAATGGAAAGAGTGAAGAGGTATAATATACAAGAACAAAACGAATGGCCATGCATGCCACGGATTTGAAAGAACAATGGTGATTTGAGGTTTCATCTTTTAAGGTTAGGGTTCGGATTTGGGGTTTATGTCTCTGATGATTAGAGAGGAAAATTCAGCGGGAATCACGGCTAGGGAAGGAAAAAGAGATGAATCTCTGATGAACTCGTGACCTTGCACTAATTTGTGCAAGGTCTGGTGATTGATTTGGCTTGTGAGGTTGAGAGAAAAGAGAGAGGAGGGGGAAAGAGAGGCGGCGAGGTCAGAGACGAAATGATTTAGAATTTGGGTAATTGGGGGTTGGTCTCTAGGGTTATGTTTGTAAGATGGAATATGGGACGTTTGATCATTTGATCAACGGCCTTGATAAATTGGGGCTTTATACGTTTAAAGAAATTAATTTGGAAAAATACGGGAACCGTTGGATTTGTGTGATCTAACGGTGGAGATAATATCTGGTAATGTGTCTAAATTAAAAGAGAAAATGGGAATAATCGTGGGCCGTCGATGGTTTGGATCGACGACTCAGATCATTTGTGTTTCTTATGTGAAGGTGGGAGATAGGTGACGTGACAAGCGTTGATTGGTGTGAATAGAGTGACTTGGATCGTCATGGAGGAAAGAGATGGGTGTTTGGGTTGGGTGTATTTTCGGACTGGGCTGATGCATTGGGCCAAAATGATTTCAGGAATGGTCATTTTGCATTTGACTTGAGAATTGCAATTGTGGCCTTTTGGTCTTTTAACCCCTTTTGAATTTAATTTAAATAAACTTAACAATTTCAATAAAATGTGATAAAAATTATAATTATTATATTTATAAAAATACTTTATTTTTTGCATTTTAACACTAATTTTGAATTTTTACATAATAATCTTATTAAATAGAAATTAGAGAGTAATTTATCAAATTAATTATAGAACCTATATAAGAAATATTTTAATAATCTTAAAATAGTAAATATGTTTGTAATTACATAATATTAATAATATGTGATTAATTTTAAAACTAATGCTTGGTTAGTTTATGAAAAAATAGATATTTGTTATTGGAAAGCGCTTTAAAAATTTATTGTAAATTATTAAGTATAAATAAATTAATTTAAAAGGGGAGGGTTAAAATTGGCCGTCAACAACTCCTGTGACAAATAAGTGCAGAAGAACAAAGAAGACAAGAATTTTTATCTTAAAAACTCTTTTTCCAAGGGAGTAAAAATCATGACCCAACTCTAGGATTTTCCTCACAAACTTCACTAAAACAACAAGCAGGTTCAGGTTACAAAAACTCTTTTATAAACTAAGAGACTAACTCTAGCCACTCAACAACCTGCAACCTAGATGATTGCAACTACTCTCTCTAAACTAATTTCTTAGTCTAGATAATCTCTTTCAGAAGCAATCCTTACAAAAGTGCTTCTAGAACAAGCAGAGTAAGGTTATAACTCAAAAACGCCTACTACAAGATCAAGACAACAAGAACTAGATTGACTCAATTGTTGGGACTTGGTTCTTCAGTTTACTTTTCTATTGCTATTGAAATTGTTTTGATTGTGTGTATGTTTTCTCTAAGCTCTTTGTGTATGTGCAAAAAAATGCAATAAGTCAAATGCTACATATATATCACACACGGATAGCAGTAGAATTAACTAAGAGACAATATTGAAAAAATCTCCTAGCCCTAGAGAATTGGTACGACCTAAAATCTCACCAAAGGTCGTGATGGTGCCTAACCTTCTTGCTAGGCAAGCCAACACTCAATAACAATAACATATGCCAATTTATTAAGTTATTAATAGAGTGATAATAAAATATGAAAATAGAATAGTGTCAAAATACAACATAAATTTACAAATCTCTAAACCAGGGTCTAAACACGACCACAAATGTCTAACAATACCCAAGACCCGGTGTCACAACCCTCACGAGCATCTAATATTAATTAAATTGTGTCTAACAACATAGCAATATCCATTTGAAAGAAACAAAAAAGAAATAGATAACAGGGGAGGGGACTCCATATGATGCGGATCGAACAAGTAGGCAGCTCGCCACAAAGTCTCCAAATGTAAGTCACTAAGCAGTTGGACGGGTATGACTAGTACCAACCTCAAAATCTGCACAAAATGTGTAGAAGTATAGTACAAACTACGGTACTTAGTAAGTATCAAGTCTAGCCTCGAAAAAGTAGTAATGATGGATCGACACTAACACTCATTAGCAGTATAATAAGCAAGTGAAAGTATTAAAAAAAGTAATAAATATGACATGATATCATCAAATGGATATAAGGATTAAGACACATAAATAACTTATATTTTGTCATGATTTTCAGGCGTAGAACCACAATACAGAGTCACATATCTCTGTTACTTTCAAAATCAGGATTGAACTGAACGAAAAGTACAAATGAGGAATACGACATGAATCAAAAATTCATATGCATGCTCCTAATCTAACTCAACACCTCAGAGTATCAAACCATAAGCCCGACACAGGCCAAGTGTCCAAAATAGCACCAATCTGAGTGTTATGCTCATAGGGCCCAAAGTAACATGGGTAATCACCTAACTCTGGAGGGAGGAATTCATATCCAAGCATTATTGCGAAGTGCAACCCGATCCACTAATAATACTGAAGTCCATAATCAATATTTTCTCATAATTTCCTTTGTGCCAAATCCTTAACTTTCCTCAATATCCAACTCTCTGACTCATGTATATGCATATGAGATGATGTAATAAAGGCGCACATGGACATGCATTTTGCTGATGAACATCAACATGAATAAGAGATAGCTATGGCTAATCATGTAATTCAACGATCATATCAATTCAACATGTTCATTTATTATTCTAAGGCCCGATCATGATATCAAATATAAGCAAAAAGAGCCGATAATCTCAAATCATAAGTCAAATAATCCAATAGCATAAATATAGCTAAAATAGAAAGCCTAGCACGATGAAAGGAGTTCGTCAAGTTCAAATCACAATTCATAATAATCACATAGTCTCTAAATATGATTTAAAATTTATCACATAGTCAAAAAGTCAAGGAAGCAAGGATAATAAAAGTCTAAATAAGGCATGATATACGCCTAACTCTAGCCGGCTATGGTCAAAACCTAACTATGCATATACGCTCATCACCTCATACAAACGAAGCACCTAAATCATGTAGCAAATAGCAAGAAAATTACCTATGGGGAGAATTTACTCTTACAAGGATAGACTAGAGACTTACCTCCAGCGGGTAACTTCAACCCTCCAAAATAGGTTTTCCTTTCAAAACAACCTCCAAACGCCTCACATCTAGTCAAATACAACAATAACGTCAAATAATGCTATATGAATCAATCCCAAATGATAAAGCTCAATCTATAATCGATTCCCAAAAAGTCAATTAAAGTCAACCACTGACCCACATCAAAACTCGAGTTAAGGGGTAGATCCCGACTACACATAATCCTACAAGTCCAAATATATATTTGGTTATCAAATCCAAGTCCAAATCATAGCTCAAAACTTTCTTAGATTGTAGGGAAACCCCCAAAATTTCATCCCAAACTCCATGTTTTTATGTTAATAATCTATATAGATTCTTTAAATAATATCATAAATGAGTCTTCTCGAAGCTGTCTAAGTCTTGTAAGTAGAAATCACTAACTCTAAATTCTTGCATGAAAATCTCCTAGCATAATCGCCCTCTCCAAGTATAGGGTTCAAAATATGAGAGAATGGGCCAAAGTCCTGAAATAACAATTAATAACCCAGTTGTAGATGTCGCATTTATGACCAGGGGCTCGCAAATGTGACCCCGGGCTTGCAAATACGAACTACGCCTGTGATGACCCAAAATGTCATCTTTAAATTTAATAATTATTAATATAAAGTATTTGACATTTTTAAACTTGACATTGAAGCAACGTATTAAAGATTTTGAAATATTATTTTCCTGAATTATTTATTCCTGAATATTTTTGTAAGATTTTCGTACTAATTGTGATGGAGCCGTGAGCTCTTTATTGTGAAAAACTATTATTGATAATTTATTTTGGCATGAGCCGCAAGCTCTTTATTGTGGAAAAATATTGTTGTTGAATTATTTCGGTAAGTTAAATTATTTGAGCGCTTGAGGTGCAAATTGTGATATATTGTGATATTGATACACATGCGGTAGTATAAGGTCTGAGTATTGAAACGCATGCGGTGAGATAAGGGTGGCTTGATACGCATGGCTAGTAGGGGGGACTACTAGAAGTCATACGGTGTGATAAGGATGGCTAAACGCGGGATGCTATTTCAGTGAGAAATGTTTTCTTTCAAACAAATTGTGAAGGCTCCCACGGTGAGATAAGAAAATGAGATATTGTGAATTTATTTATGATTTGGGACTACGAGGCGGTACCTCGGGAGTGCCCTTGTTGATATTGATTTATGGCCGCAGTTGCCTTTGATTATTGTTGTGATTTTCTTAAAGTTGAAAAGAATTCTGTTTTGTTTTTTCGCGAGGTATTAATTGCCATTATTTGGTATAATTAAATGGTGATACACTACTTGATTCATTTCCATTACCATTTTATCTATTATATTGTTAAACATTTTACCATGCCATTATTTATTTTTCAGTGGGGCCTGACCTGACCTCGTCACTACTCTACCGAGGTTAGGCTTGGCACTTACTGAGTACCGTTGTGGTGTACTCATACTATGCTTCTGCACATCTTTTTGTGCAGATCCAGTACTCTTTACCAGCCCCGACTTTAGTGAGTTACCTGTGCACGGAGACTTCGAGGTATATCTGCCAGCATCCGCAGACTCCGAAGTCCCCTTCTATCATTATTATGTTGCTTCCTTATTTTCTTTAGACCTTGATATATAGAGACATTGACGATAAAATTCTTAGAAGCTTGTGACTTATTTCTACGAGGTTTTGGGAGTTGTAATTATGTAAAGTTTCAGATTTATTTATTTCAGATTTCTATTTTTATTCTGCATTGATAGGCTTACCTAGGTTTAGAGACTAGGTCCCATCACGATATCCTACGGAGGAAATTTGGAGTCGTGACAAGTTGGTATCAGAGCCCTAGGTTCATAGGTGTTATGAGTCACAAGCAGGTTTAGTAGAGTCTTGCAGATCGGTACGAAGACGTCTTAACTTATCTTTGAGAGGCTATGGAATTGTTAGGAAATATTCACTTCTTTGATTCCTTATCGTGCGCCTTTATTGATTTCAAAGTTCTAAACAATTGTATTTCTATTCTCACAGATGGTGAGAACACGCACAACTGGATCCGATGATCAGATACCCGCGCCCCCTGTTGGAGGCGCAAGAGGCCGGGGTCGGGGCAGAGGCCGAGCCAAAGGCCGAGGAAGACCACGTGGTGCAACTAGAGCACCTGCACGAGCTACTGCACCAGAGCCACCAGTAGCTCCAGTTGGAGAGCAGGCACCTGAGACGCCTGTTACTACTCATGCAGTTCAGGAGACTCTTGGCCAGTTTTTTAGCATGTTTGGCACTCTAGCTCAGGCAGGGTTAATTCCACTTGCTCTTGCCACATCTTAGGCCGGGGGAGGAGCACTGACTCCCGCTGCCCGTACTCCAGAGCCAAGGGACCAAGTTGACCATGCCCCAGAGGTTATACCAGTGCAGCCAGTTGTCCCAGTTCGGCCTGAGATTAGGACAACATTTTCAGAGGGGGAGCAGCTCAGGCTCGAGAGGTATAAGAAGTACCACCCTTCCACTTTCAGCAGTTTAGCTTCAGAGGATGCTCAGGGTTTTCTGGAGGAATGTCACTGTATCCTTCGTACTATAGGTATTATGGATTTTAGTGGGGTTTCTTTCACGGCATTCCAGTTTATAGGAGCACCCTACTAGTGGTGGCGGGCATATGAGTTGGATAGTCCGGCTAAGGTATCTTCACTTACTTGGACTCAATTTCAGATATGTTCTTAAGAGAGTATATTCCTCAGAGTCTTAGAGATGCATGGCACACAGAGTTTGAGCAGCTGCGCCAGGGTTCTATGACCGTGTCAAAATATGCGGTCTGATTCAGTGATTTGGCTAGGCATGCACCAGCCTTAGTTGCTACTGTTCGAGAGCGGGTTCGCAGATTTATTGAGGGTCTCCACCCTAGTATCAGATACAGTATAGCCCGAGAGATAGAGATGGACATAACATACTGACATGTGGTGTCAATTGCTAGGAGATTAGAAGGTATGCAGACTCAGGAGAGGGAAGAGAGGGAAGCTAAGAGACCCCGAGATTCTGACACATATAATAATTCTCGTGCCCCAGTTGCAGCCCGTTATTGTAGAGGTTATGTGAGTCGTCCTATTCATTCAGCACTTCCAGCTTCCAGTGGTATTCCGGCTACTCCCAGACCTCATGTTCCATATTATGCACCGCTAGTGTCTACTGTACCTCTTATACGGGGTGCTTTCAGTGGGCAGTCTAGTCGATCAAGCCCGAGCCAGTCCCATCAGCCATGTACTCCGAGGGCTTATTTTGAGTGTGGTGACACTCGTCATATCATGAGGGATTGGCCCATACTTAGGAGGGGTGCACCTCCACAGATTTCTCAGGCCCCACCTATTCCACATGGCCCTCAGGCTTCTCAGGCCATGATTACTGCACCAGTCGCCACTCCACCTGCACAGCCAGCCAGAGGTGGAGGTCGGGCAGGTAGAGGTCGCCCTAGAGGGGGAGGCCAGGCCAAATATTATGCCCTTCCTGCTAGGACATAGGTTGTTGCATCTGATTTTGTTATCACAGGTATTATTCCGATCTGTCATAGAGATGCATCAGTCTTATTTGATCCAGCTCCACTTATTTTTTATGTGCCATCTTATTTTGCCCCGTATTTGGGCGTATCACGTGATTCCTTGAGTGAATCTATTATTGTGCCATCTTATTTTGCCCCTGTGGGTGAATCTATTATTGTGGACCGTGTGTATCGGTCGTGTTTAATTGTTATCAGTGGTTTTGAGACCAGAGATGATTTATTATTGCTCAGTATGGTGGATTTCCATATTATTTTGGGCATGGACTGGTTGTCGCCCTATCACGCTATTCTTGATTATTACGCCAAGACGGTGACGTTGGCTATGCCAGGTCTACCGCGACTAAAGTGGAGAGGTACTTCATATCATGTTCCTAGCAGGGTTGTTTCATTTCTTAAAGCTCAATAAATTGTTGAGAAGGGGTGTGATGCATATCTGGCCTATGTGAGAGATGTTAGTATTGATACTCCTACTATGGAGTCAGTTCCGGTAGTAATGGATTTTTCTAATGTATTTCCAGAAGATCTCTCGGGTATGCCACCCGATAGGGATTTTGACTTTGGCATTAATTTATTACCGGGTACTCAGCCCATTTCTATTCCACCATATCGTATGTCCCCAGCAGAGTTGAAAGAATTAAAAGAACAGTTACAGGAGTTGCTTGATAAGGGTTTCATTCGGCCCAGTGTATTGCCTTGGGGTGCTCCTGTCTTATATGTGAAGAAGAAGGATAGTTCTATGCAGATGTGTATTGATTACCGCCAGCTGAACAAGGCTACAGTGAAGAACATGTATCCATTGCCACTTTGATCAGCTTCAGGGTGCCAGAGTGTTCTCTAAGATCGACTTATGTTCAGGCTATCATCAGTTGAAGATTCGGGAGTCAGATATCCCAAAGACCGCTTTCAGGACTCGATACGGTCATGATTCAGTGGGATTTTTGGGTCATATAGTTTCGTGCGAGGGGATCAAGGTAGATCCAAAGACAATTGAAGCAGTGTAGAGTTGGTCCAGACCGACCTCAGCTATGAAAATTCGGAGTTTCCGTGGTTTGGCAGGGTATTATCGCCGATTTGTAAAGGGTTTCTCTTCTATTGCTGCATCTATGACCAAATTGACCTAGGAGGGTGCTCCGTTTAGGTGGACTGAGGAATGTGAGAAAAGCTTCCAAAAGCGCAAGACAACTTTGACTACAACCCCAGTATTGGTATTACCTACAGGTTCAGGGGCTTATACTGTGTATTTTGATGCATCGCGTATTGGTCTCGGTACAGTTTGATGCAAGACGGTAGGGTGATTGCCTACACATCTAGACAATTAAAGGTGCATGAGAAGAATTATCATGTACACGACCTTGAGTTAGCAGCTATTGTTCATGCCTTGAAGATTTGGCGGCATTATTTGTACGGTGTCCATTGCGAGGTCTACACCGATCACCGAAGTCTACAACATCTGTTCAAATAGAAGGATCTTAATTTGCGGCAGTGGAGATGGTTGGAGTTTCTTAAGGATTATGATATCACCATTCTCTATCATCCTGGGAAGGACAATTTAGTGGCCGATGCCTTGAGTCATAAGGCGGAGAGTTTTGGGCAGCTTAGCATATTTACCGGTAGTAGAGAGGCCTTTAGCCTTGGATATTCAGGCCTTGGCCAACCAGTTTGTCAGATTGGATATTTTCGAGCCGATCCGAGTTTTGGCTTGTGTGGTTTCTCACTCTTCTCTTTATGATCGTATCAGGAAGCGTCAGTATGATGACCCCCATTTGCTTGTCCTAAAGGATACAGTTCCGCACGATGATGCCAAGGAAGTCACTATTGGAGATGATGGTGTACTATGGATGCAGGGCAGGCTATGTGTACCCAATGTAGATGGCTTTCGTGAGTTGATTCTCCAGGAGGCTCACAGTTCGCGGTACTCCATTCATCTGGGTGCTGCAAAGATGTATCAGGACTTGAGACAACACTATTGGTGGAGGCGGATGAAGAAAGACATAGTGGAGTATGTAGCTCGGTGTCTAAATTATCAACAGGTGAAATATGAGCATCAGCGTCCGAGTGGATTGCTTTAGAAGTTAGAGATTCCAGAATGGAAATGAGAGGGGATTACTTTGGATTTCATTGTTGGTCTCCCACGGACTCAGAGGAAGTTCGATGCAGCTTGGGTGATTGTGGATAGATTGACCAAGTCAGCTCATTTCATTCCTGTGATGACTACTTACTCTTTCGAGCAGTTGGCTCGAAACGATATTCTCGAGATTGTCAGACTTCATGGCATACCAGTATCTATCATCTCTAATCGGGGTACGCAGTTTATATCACGGTTCTAGAGGGCAGTACAGCGTGAGTTGGGTACTCGGGTAGAGTTGAGCACAATATTTCACCATCAGACGGACGGGCAGTCCGAAAGCACTATTTAGATACTGGAGGATATGCTTCGTGCGTGTGTGATAGATTTTGGGGGTGCTTGGGATCGGTTCTTACCACTTGCAGAATTTGCTTACAACAACAGTTATCACTCGAACATTCAGATGGCTTCGTATGAGGCCTTGTAGGGTAGGCGGTGCCGGTCTCCAGTGGGTTAGTTCGAACCGGGGGAGGCTATACTATTGGGTACAGACTTGGTTCAGGATGCCTTGGAAAAGGTTAAGTTGATTCAGGATCGGCTTCATACAACCCAATCTAGATAGAAGAGTTATGCAGATCGGAAGGTTTGTGATGTTGCATTCATGGTTGGTGAGCAGGTATTGCTCCGGGTTTCGCCTATGAAGGGTGTGATGAGGTTCGGGAAGAAGGGCAAGTTGAGCCCTAGGTATATTGGGCCTTTTGAGATTCTTGAAAGAGTTGGAGAGGTGGCTTACAGACTTGCACTACCACCTAGTCTCTCTGCAGTTCATCCGGTATTCCATATTTCTATGCTTTGGAAATATCACGGCGGTCTGTCTCATGTGCTAGACTTCAGTTCGGTTCAGTTGGACAAGGATCTATCTTATGTTGAGGAACCAGTGGCTATTTTAGATAGGCAAGTTCGAAAGCTGAGGTTAAAGAACATTGCTTCCGTGAAGGGGTCATCCGATCGAGGAGACGACTTGGGAGACCGAGCATGATATGTGTAGCTGTTATCCACACTTATTCACCAGCTCAGGTACGTTTTCTAACTCCGTTCGAGGACGAACGCTTATTTTAGAGGTAGAGAATGTAATAACCCAAATGTCACCTTTAAATTTAATAATTAATTCTATATTCTAAGACCTCAAAAAGCACTATTTATCATTACTCGACTTGTGTGCGCAGTCCGTAAAATTTTTCGGAAAGTTTTCATGTGAAAAATGGATTAAAATATGAATTAGAGCTTTAAAACTCAATTGAGTTAACTTTGGTCAACATTTTGAGCAAACGGACTCGAATCAGTGTTTTGACAGTTCTGGTAGGTCTGTATCTTGGTTTGGGACTTGGGTGTATGTGCGGAATCAAATTCTGATGTCCCTAGCCCGAGATATGGAATTTTGATGAAAAATTAAAAGTTAAAGTTTAAATAGTGACCGGATGTCGAATTATGTGCAAACGACCCCAGAATAGAATTTTGATGATTCCAACAGCTCTGTATGGTGATTTTGGACTTAGTAGCGTGATCGAAATTTTATTTGGAAGTCCGTAGTGAAATTAGGCTTGAAATGGCTAAAATAGGAATTTAAAGTTTGAAAGTTTGACCGGGGAATTAACTTTTTTATATCGGGGTCGAAATCTAGTTCCGAAAATTTTCATAGATCTATTATGCCATTTATGACTTGTGTGCAAAATTTGAGGTCAATCGGACTTGATTTGATAGGTTTCGATATCGAATGTAGAAGTTGGAAATTCTAAGTTTCTTTAAGCTTGAATTAGAGCATGATTCGTGATTTTAGCGTTGTTTTATGTTATTTGAGGTTTCAAATAATTTCGTATGATGTTTTAGACTTGTTGGTATATTTGGTTGAGGTCCCGAGGGCCTCGGGTGAGTTTCGGATGGTTAACGTATCAAAAATGGGACTTAAACAACTGCTGCAAAATTTCTTCTGCTGAGCAATCGAGCCCAGAAGTCGAGATAAAAAAAAATCGAGCCGAGAATCGAAGGCAAGCTCGAAGGCCAGTGATCGAAGGCCACTGATCGAAGGCTCAGGATCGATGCCATGATCGAGACCATGATTGAAGGTCCAGGCTCGATGCCATGATCGAGGCCATGATCGAAGGACCAAGCTCGATGTCATAAACGAGGCCATGATCGAGATCCAGGCTCGAGCCTGTGATCGAAGCCCTGATCGAGGCCTAGGCTCGAGGACCATGATCGAAGGAACGATCGAGGCCTTGTTCCGAAGGCTGCCTGGGCAGATTTATAAAAGAGGGAATTTCGTCCCATTTTTCATTTTTGACGAACTTGAGCTTGAGCAGAAGCGATTTTTGACAGATTTTCAAGGAAAAATATTTGGGTAAGTGATTCTAACTCGGATTAGGTCAATATACACGAATATATCATTATTTTCACCATTTAAGTACTGTATTGAGATGGAAATTTGGGAAAATTTTAGAAATCTCATAAAAATAAATTTTTGAGATTTCGGTGTCGATTGAGAGTCGAATTTGAATGAAACTGGTATGGTTGGACTCGTAATTGAAAGAGCTTTCGAATTTTGTAAGTTTCACCGGATTCCGAGACGTGGGCCCCACAGGAGATTTTTAAGCTAATTTCGGATTTTATTGAAAAATGTAGTATTTTCTTATGAAATTGATTCCTTTAATTTTTGTTGAACTGTATCGAATTAATTATGACTAGATTCGAGTCGATCGGAGTCGGAAAATCGAGGAAAAGGCATACTACTTGATTAAATTGGAGCAAGTCGAGGTAAGTGACTTGTCTAACGTTGTGTGGGAGAAATTTCTCCTAGGATTGGTATTGATGTGATTATTGAAATGTGTTGAAAGTCGTGTACACGAGGTGACGAGTGTGTACACGGGATAAATGTGAAAGATTATATTTTTAAATTGTGTAGATCAATGTTGTGCATTTATTAAATTATTTTATCTTGTTATATTGTTCATCATTGATCTGAGATATATACTTTAAATTTATTTGACTTTTTCCTGCTAATTGTTTTATCTGTTTAGTTGAAACTTGATTTCTTTTATTCTGTGCATTATTTGAAGGTTGATTTTTTTTAAATTAAATATTATTAATATGAAATATTTGACATTTTTAAACTTGATATTGAAGCAACGTATTAAAGATTTTGAAATATTATTTTCCTGAATTATTTATTTCTGAATATTTTTGTAAGATTTTCGTACTCATTGTGATGGAGCCGTGAGCTATTTATTGTGGAAACATATTATTGATGATTTATTTTGACATGAGCCGTGAGCTCTTTATTGTGAAAAAATATTGTTGTTGAATTATTTTGGCAAGTTAAATTATTTGAGCACTTGAGGTATAAATTGTGATATATTGTGATATTGATACGCATGCGGTGGTATAAGGATTGGGTATTGAAACACATGCGGTGAGATAAGGGTGGCTTGATACGCGTGGCTAGCAGAGGGAACTACTAGAAGTCATGCGGTGTGATAAGGATGGCTAAAATGTGGGATGCTATTTCGGAAAAAATATTTTCTTTCAAATAAATTGTGAAGGCTCCCGCGGTGAGATAAGAAAATGAGATATTGTGAATTTATTTATGATTTGGGACTACGAGGCGGTATCTCGGGAGTACCCTTGTTGATATTGATTATGGCCGCAGTTGCCTTTGATTATTGTTGTGATTTTCTTAAAGTTGAAAAGAATTCTGTTTTGTTTTTCCGCGAGGTATTAATTGCCATTATTTAGTGTAATTAAATGGTGACACACTACTTGATTTATTTCCATTGCCATTTTATCTATTATATTGTTAAATATTTAACCATGCCATTATTTATTTTTCAGTAGGGCCTGACCTAACATCGTCACTACTCTACCGAGACTAGGCTTGGCACTTACTAGGTACTGCTGTTGTATACTCATACTATGCTTTTGCACATCCTTTTGTGCAGATCCATGTACTCTTTACCAGCCCCGACTTCAGTGAGTTACCTGTGCACGGAGACTTCGAGGTATATCTGCCAGCGTCCGCCGACTCCGGAGTCCCCTTCTATCATTATTATGTTGCTTTCTTATTTTCTTTAGACTTTGATATATAGAGACATTGAGGATAAAATTCTTAGAATCTTGTGACTTATTTCTACTAGGTTTTGAGAGTTGTAATTATGTAAAGTTTCAGATTTATTTATTTCAGATTTTTATTTTTATTCTGCATTGATAGGCTTACCTAGTTTTAAAGATTAGGTGCTATCACGACATCTTACGGGGGGAATTTGGGGTCGTGACAATGCCCTAAGCAAGAGATGTTGCAAATGCGACAGAAACCATCGCAGAAGCGACACTACCATCGCAAATGCGACACCAACTTCAAAATTGCGAAGCCAGCCTCCCCTTCCCCTCTATCGAAAATTCAAGATCATGTCTGTAAATGCGGACCTTACATTTGCGAGCAAATCATTGCAAATGCAATGACTACAACACCAGCAAATCCCAAACTTCTGAATCAGTCTGAAACCAATCCAAAACTCACCTGAGCCCCTCGAGTCCCACTCCAAACATCTACACAAGTAAATAAACCTCATACTAACTCGCTCATAAGCTTAAAATACCAAGATAGCATCCACAACTAAGTATCAAGATTAAAACTCTAGTTCTACACCTCTCAAGTTCAAGAACTTCTAAACTTCCAACAAAGCGTCTCGTTCATGTCTCACCAGCTCAGATCGCAACCAAACTTTTCACACAAGTTCCAATCAAAAAAATAAACCTATTCAAAGTCCTGGAGTACCAATCGGAAACCGATAACGCCAAGTTCAACTCTGGATCAACCTAATAAACTTTCTAAACCTTCAAATTACCAACTTTTGGCAAATAAAGTCAAAAGCTTCTAAGGACCTTCGAATCCAAATCCGAGCATACGCCTTAGTCCAAAATAATCGTATGAGCCTATTGAAACTATCAAATCACCAATCCGATATCGTCTACTCAAAAGTCAAACCTTGATCAACTCTTAGCAACTTAAGCTTCCAAAATAAGACTAAGTATCCCAAATCCATCTCAAACCTTCCTGAAACTCCAACCCCGAAAGTCCCACAACCATGGACACACACACGAAAAGCATCAAGTAGGGAAAACGAGGTTCAAATACACAAAATAACCAGTCAGGTCGTTACAATAATAAAGGAAATAAAGATCTTCTTTGTATTATTCTTTCCCATAAGGATTTTACTTCCTTATAAACCTGGACTTTGATTGAATATTTAAGATTTGCCAAAGTTCTCCAAAAATATACATGGTTGCTAGCTCATTACCATTAAAAAAACTATCCCAAATAGTGCGAAAGTGAATCCTACCATTGTTACAAATTCATGTTGCACGCAGTACAAGAACCAACTGTAGAACCATGGTCTCAGACTTATGAGACCTACTCAAGCAACTTACATGTTTGTTAATCATAAAAATTCAATTACAAAAATTCTTTCTTTTTGATAATGACAAACACATTGGCACGTAATCCCATGAGATCAAATGAACATCAGCACAATAACTAATTATTATTCTGTATATTCACTAGTCACTTTCGTGCATATTTTAATCTTTCCCCTTTAGGCATTAATGAACATTTGATAAGTACACTACCAAATGGTTAGCCCTATGGAATGTCTAGTTTATGGCCAATGGGGCTAGATAATAGACAATCAATAAAACACATTCAGCATAGTCAATATAAGGATGCTAGCAATCAAAAAGGAGAGATAACAGAGCAAAGAGGGGATTATCAAGTGAAAACATAGTCATCAATATTAAAGGCATCGCCATAAATCCAGAAAAACAAGTCCCAATTGTCAACTATAAAGCCACAAAAACAAATTGACTGCATGGAAATGACTAAGGAAATAAAGTCTAAGGAAGCTGGAAATTTTAGTCAGACTAGGAGGGATCAGACTGGGTAGGCCGGGAACCAGAATGCTAGAGGTATGCAACTAGAACTACTATGTTCTTGGAATTCTGCTCCCTTTATTTTGTCAGGTCCTTCACCAGCTTTTCATTCAATGTGCCTAATATAGCTATCCTTGTAGCTTTCATCTCTACTTGTTGTTGCAAGGCCAACACTTGTTGCTGAAGCTTTAACGTTATCACAATTCCATAAGAACCACCATCTGGAACGGGTTCCCCTCCAATCTCATCTGCATACCCATAGCTTTTCAGAATGTCCTGCCCAAACTCATTTGTCATGTTTCCTGATTTCCATTTCTTGACAAAGGCTCCAAAGTAAGAAACAAGTTCTAACAAAAAGAACCATTAAGGAAAGGAGTGCTCACTCTTGGACATATCTGCCACTCTAGCAAATGTGACTGATTGTTACTCTAGGCATATTTATCTGCACTTCCTTGTCCAACAAGTCCATATAGGTCATATCAAGAGAGTTTTCCTTATGCCTTCTCTCAGATATGTTCAATACAAGCTTGTGCACAAACTCAAATAGCAGCTTGTGAAAAGAGGCCATCTCTCACTTGAACACCTTTATCCGCTTCCTTTCTTCCTTTTCTTAGAAGTTCTTAGTGATGTTCAAAGGAACAACCCATGCTTCTCTATTTAGCCATGATCCCTAGACATACTCACAGTACCCTATAGCAGGTACCCATAGAATTTCACCAAGCTTCACATCGTCAAACACAATTTCAGTTCCTCCCACTAAGCTTGTTACAGCCCCATCTACTAACTCCACAATATCATCTTGGCAGAAAAGCTTGACATGTTTTAGAAAGATTATTCAAACCCTTGTTTCTCTAGCTTGTCAGAAGAATTATTTTCCCTCTCTGTACTTTTGCTTAGAGAATCTCATCACTCTAGCCTTATTTTCACCCTTCTCACTAGAACTTACCTTCTCACCAGCATTATTTTTCCACTTTTTTCCCTTCCTCTTCTTCACCTCCTTATTTTTGTTTTTCTTCACCTCTTTATTTTTGTTTTTCTTCACTATTCTAGCCTTCACACCTTTATCAAGTACCTCAACTGGATCACCCATATTTATTGACTCACTAACTTTCCATTTCTCTTTCTTTCAAGAGCTTCAGGTTATTTTTTACTACCCCTGGTGCTTGTACTTCTGCCAAGAGGAGTTTCAGAAATAGGTTCTGCATTTTTTCCAGCTCTGACATGCTTGCCAATTTCCCTCACCAATCTACTCTTCTTTGATGTCTTTGGAGGGGATGTTGAGGCAGAGTTCAACTCTCTTTTCTTTCCATCTTCCATGTCTCTTCTAGTACACAAAAACTAGGGGCACATCATCATCATGATCTTCCTCATCCACTAATTTGAAGTCAACGGTCACGACCCAAAATCCACCAATGGTCGTGATTACCCCAAACGCGCCAGTTAGGTAGACCAATAATCTCAAATCATTAAATAGATCCAATAGCATAGATAAAATAAGTCAAAACAAGTTTAATAATATCTTAGACAAGGATAAGTCTAATAACTAGGTACAAAATAACACAACATTCCCGAATTCGGTGTCACTGAGTACATGAGCTTCTAGAGTAGCAAAATACAAAGTTTTATAATAATTTCATATTACTATTTGAATGAACTAAGCAGTAATAATAAAGAGAGGAAGGCAGCTCTAAAGGCATGCGAATGGATATGCAGCACTACCTTCAGTCTCCAAAAATTCAACACTTAAACACCTCCCTTAACTCCAGTGGGGCCGATACCTGAATCTGCATAAGAAGTGCAAAAGTGTAGTATGAGTACAACCGACCAAATGTACTCAGTAAGTATCAAGTCTAACCTCGAAGAAGGGACGATGAGGCTTTGACCAACAAGATACTTACTTCCATAATTAGATAATCAACAAGTGTCAATAAAAAGAAGGAATATCTCTAAAACGGTGAATATCAGTATTATGGATCACAGTCAAAGAAAATAACAAGCATGCTTCTCAGCTATAATGATCAAAGCATAATTCTTTCACGGAGTCCACATAAGATAATGATGTGCATGAAATAGCAGCCAAAGGAATGCTCCTACATGAGTGCATGATGTATATGCATGCTCAAAACTCAAATTTTCGACATATAGCAATCCACACACACTCAACACACCCCGTGCACCTGTCATGAATGCCTCTCATAATCACACATACTCAGCATTGTACGGGTGCCTCGCATGAATGCCCCTAACAAACCATAACTCTATGTGCCTACGCCCATAGGGCCCAATGTAACATGGGATCACCTGATGCCGGAGGGACGAATCCATATCCAAGTGCTACTATTGTAGCGTGAAATCTAATACAATATAATATCGGTGCAGCGTGTAATAATATTCAATATTCAATATTATTGCACGCTGCAATAATATTCCATAATATTCAATAACTTATAAATCAGTCACCAATCCACTCATATGCCTCAAAGTGCCAAAATATCTCACAATACCATAATCACATCAATTCGCATGGAATGTGCCATTGCGCCATAACTTAGCTCATGTAACTATATCCATATGCAGAGATGTATGCATATATGTGCGATATACTGTATGTATATTCCACAAGGACATAAGAAATAAAGATGCGGATGTATGTTCATGACAATAAAGTTTGACTAAGGCTTAGGCAAAACATCTCAATATATCGAGAATGCATCATCATGTCCAAATAAGGAACCATAAACCTAGACAAAATATTTAGCATAATTATAAAACCCACATAGTCACACAATCAAGTAAAACATGTGTTATGAAAGGTACATAATCAAACAACGCATAACGAGCCTAAAACTATTCCAAATGTGGTGTACTCCTTGGTCTGTAAATATACACTTGTCACCTTACATATATACTACCCTAACTCAAGTAACACATATCAATCAAGTCCATTTTAGGTGAATTCCCTCATAACAAGGATAATAAAGAGACTTACCTCTTCGCAAACCACTTCAACCTTCCACAATCACTTTTCCTTTAGAAATATCCTCCAACAGGCTCAAATCTGGCCAAATAATACTCAATAAGGTCAAATAAAGTCATAGGAATCAATCCTAAACAATAAAGCTTCAAGCTTTAATGAATTCTCAAAAGGTCAACAAACGTCAACTCAGACCCACATGGTCAAAACCCGAGTCTAGGGGTAGATCTCGTTGGCCCATAACCCCACGAGTCTAATTATGTGATTTGTTTTTAAATATGAGTCCAAATCGGTGTTCAAAATCTCAAAATGCACTCTTTTAAGTTGTAGACAAAAACCCTAAATTTCACTTTAAAATTCCATGTTGTAGGTGTAGAAATCCACGAGGAATCAAGATAGATGATCAAAACCAAGTGGAAGTTACTTACTATATAGATTGGGGCGACAATCTCCTCAAAAATTGCCTTTCCCAATCTCCAAAAGTCAAAAATGGTGAAAATGGGCGAAAACTTGATTTAAAACCATCTGCCAGACATCCTCGGATCTGTGAACACTTAGCGCAGGAGCAACATCTCATCTGTGACCTAGCATTACATCTGAGGTCCTCGGCTCCCAGGCATGACTTCGTATCTGCGAACCAATTTTCGCAGAAGTGGAGCACAAGTGAGAACCCCCTTGCACAGGTGCAACTGCACCAAGTATAAGAAATTCCAGACAAGCTCAAAATGATCCAAAACCACCCCGAAACTCATCCAAGCCCCTCGAGACCCCGTTCAATCATCCTAACAAGTTCATATACCTTATTCAAACTTATCCAAAAGCTCAAAACACTACAAACAATATCAAAACTAATAATTGTGCATCAACGAAAGATCTAAATTCTTTTAAGTTCATGAACCTTTACACTTACAACCAAGCGTCTACTCATATCCTAGCACCTCGAACAGAAACCAAACTTTGCGCACAAGTCCAAAATCATCATATAAACCTATTGGAACCTTCAAACCACCGGTTGTTTTCTCAAAAGTCAAACCTTGGTCAACTCTTCCAATTTCTAACTTCAAACTAGGAACTAAGAGTTCGAAAACACTCTTGAACCCTTCAGGAACCAATCCATCCATCCCTACACGTCATAAAATATCAAAGGAACCTATGGGAAGCATCGAATAGAGGAATGGGGTATTAGAACCCAAAATTACCGGTCGAGTCGTTACATTCTCCACCTCTTAAACAAACGTTCGTCCTCGAACAGATTTAGAAATGTACCTTAACTGTTGAAAAATGTGGATATTTGTTCTATATATCTGATAAGGTCTCCTAGGTAGCCTTCTTGCTCAGTTTTCTTTTCCAAAGCACCTTCACTGAAGTAATCTCATTTGACCTCAACTCTGAACCTGTCTGTCCAAAATAGCTACCGACTCTTCTTCTTAGGCTAAATTCTCATCCAAGTGTACTGTGTGAAAGTCCAAAACATGTGACTTATCTTTATTATACCTCTGAAGCATAGAAATATGAAACACCATATGAACCCCCAATAGGCTAGGAGGCAAAGCAAGCCTATAAGCAACCTCACAAACTTTCTCCAACACCTCAACGATCCAATAAACCTTGGACTCAACTTGCCTTTCTTTTCAAACCTCATCACGCCTTTCATGGGTGAAACTTGCAGAAGTACCTTCTCACCCTGTATACCATATCACGAACCTTCTTGTCCGCATAACTCTTCTACTTTCTTTGAGCTATCCAAAGTCGTTCTTGAATCAACTTTACCTTCTACAAAGCATCATATACCAAGTCTGAACCCAATAATCTAGCATCACTAGGCTCAAACCAACCAATAGGAGAACAACACTGCCTATTGTACAAAGCCTCATAGGAAGCCATTTGAATGTTGGACTGATAACTGTTATTGTAAGAAAACTCCACCAAAGGTAAGAATTGATCCCAACGACCTTCAATGTCGATCAAACAAGATCAAAACATATCCTCAAGAATATGAATAGTCAGCTCAGACTGACCACCTGTCTACGGGTGATAAATTATGCTAAGATCAAACTGTGTACCCAACTCTCGCTGAACAGCTTTCCAAAAAATAAGATGTGAATTGACTACCATGTTCTGAAATGTTAGAAACTGGCACACCATTCAAATGAACTATCTCCTTGATGTAGATATAAGCTAACCTCTCCGAAGTATAAGTAATCAACACTGGTATGAAATGCACAGACTTAGTCAAGCTATCCATAATGACCCAAATAGCATCAAATTTCCTCAGGATACGTAGTAAACCTACCATAAAGTCCATAGTGATATGCTCCCACTTCCACTCCAGTATAACCATTTTCTTAGTCAAACCACCCGGTTTCTAATTTTCATACTTAACTTGTTGGCAATTCAAACGCCATGAAACATGAACAACAATGTCCGTCTTTATCCTCTACCACCAATACTATTGCTTCAAGTCATGATACATTTTCGTAGCACCTGGATGAATCGAATATCGTGAACTGTAAGCCTCCTAAAGTATCAACTTCCTCAAGCCATAAATATTAGGAACACAAGTTGACCCTAAAATTGCATAACACCATCATCCCCATTGACCACCTTCTTAGAACTACCTCACTAAAACGTGTCCTTAAGCACCAACAAATGGGATTCATCATACTGGAGAGCCTTAATGCGCTCAAACAAGGACGTTTACACAACAATACAAGCAATAATTCTACTAGGCTCAAAAATATTGTGTCTCACAAATTTGTTTGCCAAATCCTGAACATCAATAGCCAAATATCTCTCCTCAGCCTACGCTTCCTCATCTAGAACGATAACTCATTTCATAGGTAGCAAGGATAGGAAGAAGGGGTTCAATGAAGGTTGTTGTTGAGGTTTGTATTCCAACTAGCAAGGAAAGGCCTTATTTTTGTCCTGTAGAATGAATGTGAAAAGTAGAATCCTCAGAATCATATGATTTAGATACCTGACGAAAACTCCCATACTCTCCACCTTCCAACTCAAAGTATCTGCTACCACATTTGCCTTACTCGGATCATACAAGATAGTGATATCATAGTCCTTAAGCAACTCAAGCTACCTCATCTATCTCAAATTCAAATCTTCTTCTTGAACAAGTGTTAAAGACTCAAATGATCCGTATAAACCTCACATGATACACCGTACGAGTAATGCCTCAAAATCTTGAGTACATGTACAATAGTTGCCACTCCATAGCATGAACTGAATAATTCTTCTCGTGAGGCTTCAATTGTCGTAATGCATAAGAAATCACCCTGCTATCTTGCATCAATGCCACACCAAGACCAACTTGATTCCACATCAAGACCAACTTGCAAAGCATCACAAAATACCATGTATGTTCCTGAACTTATGGGCAAACATGACGTTGGGGCTGTAATCAAAGTTGTCTTAAGGTTCTGATAGCTCGCCTTACACTCATCAGACCATCTAAAATGAATACCCTTCTATGTCAACTTGGCCAATAGAGCTGCGATGGATTAAAATCCCTCTACAAAACAATGATAGTAGCCTACAAAACACAAGAAACTCCTGATCTCTATAGCTGAAGATAGTCTAAGCCAATTTTGAACCACCTCAATCTTCTTGGGATCAACCTTAATCCCATCACCAGACACTATGTGACTCAAGAATGCAACTGAGTCCAACCAAAACTCGCACTTGAAAAATTTGGCGTAACACTTCTTCTCCTCCAAAGTCTGAAGCACAATCCTCAAATGTTGCTCATGCTCATCCCTACTACGAGAGTAAACCAAAATATCATCAAAAAATACATTCACAACAGAATCCAAGTAAGGCTTCATCAAATCCATGAATGTCATAGGAACATTAGTTAAACTAAATGACATCATAAAGAACTGATAATGACCATATCGAGTCCTAAAAGTCATCTTAGGGATATCCAAGCCCTAATCTTTAATTGATGATAACCTGGTCTCAAGTCAATCTTAGAGAACAAGTTAGCACCCTGAAGTTGATCAAACAAATAATCAATATAGGAAACAAATATTTGTTTTTGATAGTAACCTTGTTCAACTACCTATAATCAATGCATATTCTCATAGTACCATCTTTCTTCTTCACAAACAACACTGACGCACCACAAAGGTGAGACACTCAGTCTGATGAATCCTTTATCAAGAAAATTTTGCAACTGCTCCTTAAATTCCTTCAACTCAACTCGAGCCATGTGATTTGGTAGAATAGATATGGGATAAGTTTCGACACCAAGTAAATACCAAAATCAATATCCCTATCTAGTGGCATACCCAAAAAATTCGTAGGAAAAACCTCCGGGAACTCTCTTATATGGTACCGAATCTATGAGAGAAACCTCTGCACTAGGATCCCGAATAAAAGCCAAATACAATAAGCATCCCTTCTCAACCATATGTTGATCCTTCATAAATGAAATTACCTTACCTGTAGAATGACCAAGTGATCCTCTCCTCTCTAATCTAGGCAACCTTAACATGGTAAAAGCCACAGTCTTGGTGCGACAATCGAAGATAGCATGATATAGGGATAACTAATCCATGACAAGAATCATCTCAAAATCCACCATGTCCAATAACAATAGATCAACTATAGTATCATACACATTGAAGTAACCACACAAGACCGATAAACATGATTCACCATAATAAAACCTCCAACAAGTGTAGACACATAAACATAGATATCCAATTAATCACGAGACATACCCAAACATGATGCAAAGTAATGTACACATACTAATAAGTAGAACCCAGATCAAACAGTACCGAAGCATCTCTATGGCAGACTAAAGTAATATAGATAATAATTGCATCAAAGGCAATCGCCTCAGGTCAACCATGGAAAGCATAACATCGACCCTGGCCTCCACCTTTAGGACAACCTCTACCTGCATGACCTCCACCTATAGATGGATGGGCATGTGGTATAGGAACGGGTGCAGGAATTATAGTGTAAAACCCTGTTGCATTGTGCATTTAAAAGGAATCTGGGGCAATACTTTTTGATGTGCTCTAAATCTCCACGCTCAAAACAACTTCTAGCTGAAATAGACTGTTGGGCTTGAGTCTGCCCTTGATAACCCGAATAACCACCAAAAGAACCCTGAAAAGAAGGAGTGCAAGATAAACTCTATACTAGAAGTGCACTGAATGATGATTGCAATGGAACGTCATGAATGGTACGAGGTGCTGAATAAGTTGGCATGCTGAACTAGACTCTCCCAAAGTGACCATTCCTCTAGATGAACCACCACTAAATCTATCAACACCATGGGGGCCCTTAGCCATAGAAATCTTAATACCACCTAGTCCCTCGATAAACCTCCTCACCTTCTCAACCTTGATGGGAATCATAAATGTTGCATGATGTGATAAATCTCATCTCATACTCAGTAATTGACATGCTGCTGCAAGCATTCCGATTGCCCACACAACTCATCCCTCCTGGTGAGTGGAATGCACTTCTCTAAGAAAAGACAAGTGAACTGTGTCCATGTAAGAGGATGTAACCCTTCTAGTGTACCTTGCTTATAAGTCTGCCGCTACCTCTTGGTTGGCCCTCTCAGTAGAAAGATAGTGAAGTCAACTTTATTGTACTCTCCCTAGCCCATGTTGTGTAATATCTCATGACATCTATCCAAGAAATCCCGGGCATCCTCTGAAGAACCACCCTCAAAGTATGGGGGATGCAGCTGCTAGAACTTATCCATCATCTTCTGCTCATTCATAAATATAGATGGCCTAATCTCATGCCTAACTGCAATGATAGGATAAGCTACACTAGTTGGTAGAACTCATGAAGTCTGAAATCCATGAACCATCTGTTCCCGAGTGTGTGTAGTTAGAGTCTGAGCTCCTCCCCCAACTTGAGAACTAGCCGGTGCCATAGGAAGTACACCCGCATGAGCCATACTCTTAAAGAATCCAACTATACAGACCAAAGCACCCTGAAGCACTAGGTAGTAATAAAACCCTCGAGGACCTGAGTTAGTCCTATTGGCTCATCCATCTGGAGATATATGTAGTTCCTCAGAGACTGCTCTAGCACGAGCATAAGTGGTTGTAGGTGTTCCACCTCTAGGTGCTACTACACGTGCCCTAGTCTGGGCTCTAACCCTGCCTCTGTCCTGACCTCTTCCTCTAGTAGCGGCTGCAACCTAGGGCTCTAGCTCCTGCTCAGTTGCGGCTGACGCTCGCGTTCTCAATATCAGTTAGGGAATAGAAGAATAAGAAATAAAATTCAGGATGGAACAAAGTTGCCTCATAGAAAATGAAAGAAAGTGAAGTTTTCTAATTACCCTATAGTCTCTCAAAGATAAGCATATATATCTTCTTACCAATCCGTAAGATTCTACTAGACATGATCATGACTCGTGAGACCTATGCAACCTAGGGCTCTAATACCAAGTTGTCACGACTCAAAATCCCACCAATGGTCGTTGTGGCACCTAACGCGCCGGCTAGGCAAACCAACAATCTCAAATCATTAAATATAGCCAATAGCATAGCTATAAAAAGTCTAAACAAGTTCATTAATATCATAGATTTGGCTATGTTTGATTACCAAGTATAAAATAATTAACATCCCTGGATCTGATGTCACTAAGTGCATGAGCTTCTAAGAGTAGCAAAATATAAAGGTCTAGAATAATTTCACATTATTGTTTGAATGAATTGAGCAGTAATAACAAAGAGAGGAAGGCAACTCCAAGATCCTGTGAACAGATATGCAAAACTACCTTGAGTCTCCAAAAAATCAACAGCAAAACACCTCTCTTAACTCCACTACCGATACCAAAATTTGCACAAGAAGTGCAGAAGTGTAGTATGAGTATAAAAGACCTAATATACTCAGTAAGTATAAAGTCTAACCTCGAAGAAGTAGTGACGAGGCTTTGACCAACAGGTGTAACGACCCGACCGTTTGTTTTGAGTACTATAACCCTATTTTCCCATTTACTGCTCCAATTGGTCTTTACATTTGTTGTGTGACTTACCAGGGCAATTGGTTCGGGTCCGGTAAGGTTTTGGAATGAATTGGAATACTTAGTTC
Source organism: Nicotiana tabacum (assembly GCF_000715075.1). NCBI lineage: Eukaryota > Viridiplantae > Streptophyta > Magnoliopsida > Solanales > Solanaceae > Nicotiana > Nicotiana tabacum. The sequence goes on along the minus strand of NC_134097.1, from coordinate 10,115,359 downwards.
CAAGGTTTAAAGCATAAGTTTAAATAGTGATCGGATGTCGACTTATGTGTAAACGACCTCAGAATTTAATTCTGATGATTCCAATAGCTCCGTATGGTGATTTTGGACTTAGGAGCGTGTCCGAAAAATTATTTGCAGGTCCGTAGTGGAATTAGGCTTGAAATGCCGAAAGTTGAATTTTTGGGAAGTTTGACCGGGGAGTTGACTTTTTTATATCGGGGTCAGAATCCGATTCTGAAAATTTGAATACCTTTGTTATGTCATTTATGACTTGTGTGCAAAATTTAAGGTCAATCAGACGTGAATTGATAGGTTTCGGAGTCGTTTGTAGAAACTAGCAATTTCAAAGTTCATTAGGCTTGAATTAGGGTGTAATTCATGATTTTAGCATTGTTTGAGGTGATTTGAGGGTTTGTCTAAGTCCGTATGATATTTTAGGAATTTTTGGTATATTTGGTCGAGGTCCCGAGGGGCTCGGGTGAGTTCCGGGGGGTTAACGGATCATTTTTGACCTTGGTGAGATTGCTGATATTTGTTGCTGCATTTTTCTTATTTTCTCTTTCGCGTTCGCGAGTGGGCCCTCGCATTCGCGAAGAGTGTTTTCTGAGTGTGAGGTTTTGTTCTTCGCATTCGCGAAGGGGAGGACGCGAACACGTGAGAGGTGTCGCGTTCGCGAAGAGGAGTGAGGCGATTGGGGACCCCAGGTTCTTGTTCTACGCGTTCGCGAGGTGGCAGTCGCATTCGCGTTCGCGAAGGTCTGAGCTGGTAAAGCTTCGCGTTCGCGAAGCCGTGGTCGCGTTCGCGAAGGGTAAGATTTGCAAAGCTTCACGTTCGCAAAGCCACGTTCGTGTTCGCGAAGAGTTAAATTTGTGGGCAGTCGAGTTGTGCTTCACGAACGCGAGGTACATATCGCGTTCGCGAAGAAGAGAGGCCTGGACAAAAAGTTTAAGTTCACACTTTTAACGATTTGGAGCTCGGATTGAGGCGATATTTGGGAAATTTTCAGAGAAAACAACGGGGTAAGTGTTCTTAACTCAATATTGGTTAAATTACCCGAATCCATGGTTGTTTTTTATCATTTAATTGGTGAATTAAGTTGGAAAAGTTTGAAAATCCTCTTAGTTTAAATTGAGGATTTGGAGGCCGAGTTGTGGTCAGATTTGAGTAATTTTGGTATGCTTGGACTCGTGGTTGAATGGGGGTTCGAATTTTATAATTTTTACCGAATTTCGAGACGTGGGCCCCACGGGTGATTTTTGGGGCGCAATTTCAGAATTTTAGAAAATATTAGTATTTTGATATGGAATTAATTCCTATAATTTTTGTGGGCTGAAACAAATTAATTGTGGTTAGATTCGAGCCGTTTGGAGGTTATATGCGCAGAATGGAATTTCTGGAGCATTGCTTAGCTTGCTCGACATTGGATTTGGCTTGTTCGAGGTAAGTAACTCTTCTAGTCTTGGAGTTGAGGGTATGAACCCTGAATATATATATTTCGTGAATTGTTGGGAGGTGACGCACATGCTAGGTGACGGGCGTGTGGGCGTGCACTATAGAAATTGTAACATAATTATTTCTGTGGAAGTTTGTAGTTAAATGATCTTGACATTTTCCATGCCATTTTATGAGTTAAAAGAAATTGAGCTGAAAAACATATTAAAAATTATGTTGAGGCTATGTGCCAGTATTATTGGGACCCACAGAGGTCATATTGTTGTAAAATATTTATTTTAAAATAAAAATTTATACTCAGTCATATTCATTTCATTGCATATCATATCTCAGTCTCTGTTGTTATTTATTGATACATCATATCATCATTTTTGGGCTATTCTCATGACATTGTGAGCCCATGAAAGAGAGACTGGAGAGATTGATGACTGAGGGAGGCCGAGGGCCTGATTGTGAGGATATTTTTGGGATCGGGCTGCATGCCGCAGCAGGCCATGTTGGCTTTATATATATTATACTATTGCACGTGAGTTGGCCGTGCAGATCTATATATTATACTATTGCACGTGAGTTGGCCGTGCGGATCTATATATTATACTATTGCACGTGAGTTGGCCGTGCGGATCCAGATATTATTATAGCACGTGAGTTGGCCGTGCGGATCCAGATATTATTATAGCACGTGAGTTGTCCGTGCGAATCCAGATACGATATTATAGCACGTGAGTTGTCCATGCTTATAGCGCTTGGGCTGTAGGAGCCCCTCATGAGTCTGTACACCCCCAGTGAGTGCAGTCGACTATAAACACGGATCGGGTTGCACGCTGCAGCAGGTATTATATAGCGCTGAGTGATTGAGTGTAGTGAGCACAGTGAAAGAGTATGCGAGACAATGAGATTGAGTACTCTAAGACTGTGAGTACATGAGTGCAATCTTTGAGATACATTGCATTGACATGCACACATGACATATATGCATAGAGATGTGTTTTCCTCATGTTGTACGGTATCATATTATCCATGATTTCTCACACATGTTGACAGATGAGCATAGTGATGTATTTGTTTTACACTGGTTATCTGGAAAGAAAATGAGATATTTTATTTATTATTAAAAGGATTTTGGAAAAATTACTGTTTTCAAACTTATTCATATTTTTGGTGACTTCGGTAAACGATTTGGGTTTTCATTGATGTACTTGAAAGACAGAACTATTTTCAGAAGTCATGATTTAGCTGAGCATTTATTCTTTGAGTTACTTCTGGTATTACTTGTTTAATATTGTTATGAACTATTGTTGGTTGTGGAAGTTGGACTCCGACCTTGGTAGAAGCTCGTCACTACTTTCAACCTATGGCTAGATTTGTTACTTACTCAGTATATGGGGTCGGTTGTACTGATACTACACTTCTGCACATTGCGTGCAGATGTTGGCTGTTGTTGTTGCTGTGCTCGATGGTTGCGGGATCTGAAGATGTACCTGCGTTCCTGTTGTAGCTGCCTCTTGTTCAGGGTAGCCTTAGATTTATAAAAGCTCTGTTTATGTATTATTCAAACAGACTATGTATTTATTTCATTTTCGCTTTGTATACTCTATTCTTAGAAGCTCATGATTTGTACTACCAGTTCTTGGGGAGATGTATTAGTTTTAAATATTTTCTTTTAATTAATTTCATTGGAATTAAATAGATAAAAATTGGCTTACCTAACGGGTTGGGTTAGGTGTCATCACGACTAGTGAAATTTTGGGTCGTGACAACAGGATACTTACTTCCATAATTAGATAATCAACAAATATAAATAAAGAGAAGGAACAACTCTGAAATAGTGAATATCAGTAATATAAATCACAGATAAAGAAGATAACAAGCATGCTTCTCAGATATAATGATCAAAGCATAATTCTTTCACCAGTTCACATAAGATAATGATGTGCATAAATTAGTAGGTAAAGGAATGCACCTACATAAGGGCACAATGCATATGCATGCTCAAAACTCAACTTTTTCAATGATTCAGTACCAATACACGCACAGTCAACACACCCCGCGTGCATGGCACAAGTGTCCCTCACAATCATACACACTTAACACTATAAATGTGCTTGGCTTAACGCCCCTCATAAAGCTTGCATCTTGAATATGAAACTAATATAAATTAAGAGGAAATTTATTAGAAGCAAAAATCTCATACCGACTGGTTAGTCTCTAGTGACTGAAATATATTTTATTATTGTTCTCATTTTAAAGGACGACGTAAAAAGGCTATTGACAATTGTTGTCAGATTAGTGACTTTGAGTAGTGCTTTGATAAAACTATCTTAGAGAAGCTTTTTATAGATTTTGTTAGTGCACTTTAAACATAAGACTTAGACATTGCCCCTCCTTATCCTATCAAGGTTATTTTTCCTCCTATCTTTAATAAGAATATGATTTTTCTTAATATAGAAGTTTTAGTTGATGAAGTTCACAAGGCTCTTTTTAAAATAAAGTACATTAAAGGTAGCAGGAGTTTATGAGTTTTGTGCTACCTTCTTCTAATCTAGTTGGGAGATTGTTAAAAATTCTATTTGCAAGTTTGTTCAGAGGCTTTAGACAACTAGGAATTTTAGAACAGAATGTATAAGTTATAATTATTATCCCTAAGAAAGATAGTCCATCTGTTATTTCTAATTGCAGACCTATTAGTCTGTTGGTGGTCGTCTTTAAATTTTTCATAAAGGTCCTCACTAATCGACTGTAAGTTTATCTCCTGCTTTGATTGGTGGGACTTAAGTCTGTTGATGTCATAATTAATGTGATTGTTAAAAGTTGAGCTGCAAGTAATTTGAATTTAATTTGGATTAACAAACTCATAGAATCCTGCCTTAGCTATTTGTGCTTTACATAAAAAGGTTATCTCATGGTATTAATAAAGAGATTATAGATGATCTTTGGCTTCCTATTTGTTTGGGTAGATATGGACCTCCTTTATCTCATTTGTTTTTTGTGCACGATCTTGTCTCGTGTGCGTAGGCATCGTTGGACAAACTATAAGTAATCTTGGGGGTATTACATGACTTTTATACTTGTTCTACTTAGAAGATACATATGGAGAAGAATCATTTTTTGTGTTTCTAAGAGTTTTACTCCTAGTCTTGAGCTTATTGTTTATTTTCAATGCCTCTCTAGCTTTAAATAATTGGATAATTTAGGTCACTACTTAGGTTTTTCCATTCTTCATGGTCAAGGTAGTTTTGGGTATTTTAACTACTTAGTAGATAAAGTTAAAAAATGATTAAGTACTTGAATAAGTTCTTATGACAGTGTCTACGTATGCCATGAAAACTTGTGTAATCACTGTTCCAAAATTGAAAAGTTGTGTAGAATTGTATTTGAAAGAGAAACAAATATTCTCGCAAAGTGCATCTTATTTATTGGGACTATCTCTGTTTGAAAAAGGATAAAGGAGGCATCAAGAATTAAGCAACTTTAATGATGCTTTTATTACCATATATACTCTGCTATAGATTTATCGCGAAACCCATGCTTTATAGGTCTCGATTATAGAAAAAGAATATGGGATTAAAGTATGCCCCTTCCTTTGTCTTTTTCTTCTTCTCTTAGTACAGCTTTATGGAATCATGTGTGCAAGTTTGGCCACTTATTCATTAAAGCTTTATTAGTCAATTGCTAATGGTAAAACTTGTTCTTTTTGGTATGATATTTGGTAGATGGATAGACCTTTAATTGAGATAGTTGATATTTTCATCCATGATCATATTTTTAAATTGAAATTTATTGGATGTTATTGATCATAATGGATTTTCAACTCCTTTCTCACTATGTTCCGTAACGGATAGTGGAGTTTCGCCTCTAAGAAATAGCTTGGAAATGATGAATTTTCCTCTAGCACTAGTGGTTCTTTTACATTTGCTTCGATGTATGAGATTCTTACCAAACCATCTTCTGTCTGATAAAGTTTAAAAGTTAATCTAAGATTGGTGTGGACATAAAAAAACATTAAGTTTTCCTTTGGTTATGTGGCAAAAGTAAAATTTTAATAAATTTAGTAAGATATCATCGTCATCTTACTCCAGAGGATACTTGCAGGGATTGTGGAGTGGAGGATGAATCTGTTTTGCGTGATTTTATTTATGCTTGGGTTGTTTGCTTTCACGTTCTTGCTGCAGAGGATATGTCCCATTTTTTCGCTCTTGATCTCCATGGTTGACTCACTACTACTTTAGTGTCTGAAATAAAAGGAGTTATCAGTTATGGATGATGATTATAGAATTTTCTTTTTGAGTACACTTGCTGGAATATATGAAATTGACGTAATATTGCTCTTTTCTGAAACGAGCATCTTTCGGTTAACAAAAATATGATAATACCCTCGTAAAATTCATCACCTCTTTGCTATGAACTGGGTGGTCTCTATTACTCATATTTATAGGGATACTAATTCTACAGCTTATGGTTTAGCCAATTTGACCTTCAGTCGAGAGTCTCGTTTTGAATTGCATGCACTTTTGCATTTTAGCATTTCTTCGTGTATTGTGGGAGATGTTATTGGGGTTTTATTCCCTCGCTTAATTTCTAGCTAGTTTTCTTTAATTTTTTATTTTTCTTTCGAAAGACAAAAAAATAATGACATGACATCAAGTCTCATGATTTTTATGGTAAGGCTAATAATACTCTGACCGAATACCTTCCTACTTTCTACACTAAGTTTCAAGAAGTAATAAGAGATCATGCACTTAGATACGTCTTCAACTGTGATGATGTTGGCCATTTTTTTTATGTCTCCTACAAGACTTGCTCAAATATAAGAAAGACAAATATAGAAGCCACAAGTATGTAAGAGAACGAATTTAAGAGAAATAAATTTAGAATCACTGGCGTTAAAGTGCAAAGCTCTAGGTAAGATATCCTTTTATCAATAGATTTAGTTTATTGAATTATTTTAAAATTTAAATGTTTCATTTTAGTTTATAGACTTTTTAAAAAAATAAATAATTTTTTTAACTAAATTTAATCTCTAACTAATCTTTTTCATACTTACTCCATTGCAAGGCAGAGAAACTAAAACCTCTTGTGATTGGAACTGTTGCTATACCTCATTGCTATAAGTATGCTAATATGCTTTCTCCCACATGTCAATTATTTTTACAACAGATAAGTATGGATGACTCGTGAAATTTTCAAAAATACATGCTTGGTCTTAATGCTAACTGTAACATGAATCTTAAGATGGTTATCACGAACCAAAATCTACCTAGTCGTGATAACACCTAATCCAACTTACTAGGTAAGCCGAATAATAGTCCACACAACTCTAATATAGATCATAATTAATCAAAAAATAAAATAGCTTAGTTTGCATACAATAATCCAAGGATTGTTAGTACAAGTCATGAGCTACTATGATTTAGATTTACAAAGCTGGTATGAAAATAAATACAACATATGTTTGGAATATACATAAATAGAGTACAAATCCAAAGCTACCAAGGAAAAGTTTAGCTATATCCGGAAAAGCAAGTACATCTTCAGTGCCAACTTCCGTCATCCATAACAGCTCAGCTCCAAGATCTGCCCGCAAGGTGCAGAAGTGTAGTATGAGTACAACCGACCCCATGTACTCAACAAGTATCATAACTATCCTCAGTGAGATGAAATTAGCAAGAATTGTTAATGTTACTTGCTAATAACTTGTTCAATTCCTGAATTTCACAAGTACACAGCAATGGTGCCCTCTAATCATATAACACAGATTAAACCACATCGGTGCACAAAGAGATAATGTGTAAAGTCCTGGATCAGTTAACAATCTAACATATAGAGAACATATGCGTCCAATATCCTTAAATCATCAAACTTGCATATAGAGAAGATATGCATGAAATAGCAAGTAATCCTTCAACAAGTGCATATAGAGAAGATATACGTGATTAAACAAGTCAACTCACACGGATTCACATATAGAGAGGATATGTATCGTATCTCATCTCATCAAGTAAGCTAGCAAATTTAGAAGAGATATAGTAAAATCATGTATACATCTAAGGAATTTGCAAATAGAGAAGAAATGCAAAGTCCAACCAATGCTCAATTTTACCAAAATCCACATCAACTAGAAACCGGTAGGTTTCTCACAACCTGCGTGTACACCATCACGAGAGAAACATGAGAGGGTGTCCCTAAGAGGATGGATCCTTATCCACATACTGTACGGACAACTCACATGCTATACAGACAACTCACATACCAATAATAACAACCGCTCAGACAACTTGCGTGCCAATAGTATCAACCCACACGGATTACTCATGTGCCAATAGTATCTCGGATCCACACGGGCAAGTAACGTGCTATCATATATCAACCGCACTGACAACTCACGTGCTAACATAACTCGACCGCACGGACAACTCGCGTGCAAGCAGTCCAGTCCATATAACACCCAAAGAAGATATACAAAATTACGTGTACATGAACAATGTATATCAAATTACATACTCATGGACTGGTATAAGTGACATGCTAAGGTGTATGCATGTGCGAAGTGCGCTACCATAGCTTAAATTAGGAAATTTCATCACAAAAGTTGCAATTATCATGTTCAATCAGGAAATTAAGATATATGTAACCTCAAACATAGTTAAAATACCTCACAAAGGGGTACAAACATAAGAAATATAATAGCATGAATCTTAGCAACAAATGGGTACAAACATAAGAAATATAATAGCATGAATCTCAACAACCAATTCAAGGCATATCATATTCTAAGCACTACCCCGGGCATGAATAATACCTCGGTATATGCACATAGGCTAACCTCTCACATGTGTGCCACCCATAGAACGTAGCCATCATAAATAACTCAGGAAATTAGTGTCTCAACTAAATTTAGGTAAGATACTTACCTCGAACAAGCCAAATCAATAATCTAAGAATGCCTTCCTATAAGAATCAATCATCGAACGGCTCGAATCTATCCAAAAGCAACTCAAAACATCAAATAATGCCATATGAATCAAACCCAAACGATAAAGGTCGAATATTTAATCAAATGCTCAAAGTCAACCAAAAACTCAACCCGGGATCGCACCCTGGAACCCGACAAAACTCACAGATTCTGATAATCCAATCGAATAGGAGTCCAACCATAAAAGTTTCACCCAAATCCGGCCCCCGAATCGACGTTCACTTTCGAAAGCTTTTGACAAAAACTCCCAATTTCTTTTTTAGATTCATTAATCAAATGCCAAATTTAAAGATGGAATCATGTATAATAATCATATCCGAGTCAAGAACACTTACCACAATCCAAGTGGTGAAAATTGCCTAAAACATCACCTAAATTCGAACTCCCAATCTCAAAATATGGTTAAAAAAAACCTCAAAATATAACAAGCTACAAGTTAATATGCGTTTGCGGCCAAAGAGCGACACCGCTTCTGCGATACCAACCTCGCATCTACGAGTATCCCTCAACAGGCCACTCATCGCATCTGTGATAAACCATCCACATCCGTAGCTCCGTATATGCGGTTCCTCAAGCGCAAAAGTGAAAATCCTCAGTCCAACCAAGTTCTGTAGGTACGACTTCGCATTTGTGACTAATCCTCCGCAGATGCAGCACACCAGAACTAGCAACCCACACAAACTCTGAAATCAATAAGAAACACACCCGAGCCCCTCGAACCTCGTGCGAACATACCAATTTATAACATGGACCTACTCGAGGCCTCCACAAAATAACATCAAAACCACGAATTGCATCTCAATTCAAGCTTAACATACTATTTCAAACTCCAAACTTACGTCGAACACGTCTAAACAACTCAGAATCACCTCACTTTTTTCACACAAGTTTCAAATGACATAACAAACCTATTTCAACTCCTAACACAACAATCCAAATCCGATAACATTGAAGTCAAGTCCCGGTCAAACCCGCGAGCCTTCCAAACCTCAAATTGCTAATTTTTATCAATTAGATCAAAAATATTATATAAAATCCAAATACAAATTCGGACATACACATAAGTCCAAAATCACCGTCGAACCTATTGGAGCCACCAAAACTCTGATCTGAGGTCAAATACACAAAAGTTAAACTTGATCAACTCTTCCAACTTAAAGCCTCCAAATTGAGAATCATTCTTCCAAATCAATCATGAACTACTCGAAAACAAAAATCGACCATACACACAAATCATAATACATCATATGAAGTTACTCAAGACCTAAAACCACCAAAAAAATACAAATGCTTAAAGCTACTGGTCGGGTCCTTACAATTTTATTATTGATGGACAACTCTACTCCTCATGACATCGAATACGAAAATCACCTAGCACATATTTGGCATTTGTTGTAGTCTTAATCATGTTTTTTATTAATATTGCTACTGTGCCAACATTTAATTATATAGGTTCATCATGTTCTACCTAATACGATATCACATTTTCAGCCTATCCCCTAGGTATTGGCATAATTTCAAATTTAAGTTCAAGTGCAAAATCTGCTTCATCAAAAATTTTATTGAGGAGTAGGTGTAACGACCCGATCGGTCGTTTTGAGATCTAGAGCGTCGTTCGGAGGTTTGAGGCTTTGAGTAGCTTTACTTAAGGTATATTGACTTGTACGTGTGGTCAGAATTGAATTTCGGAAAGTTCGGGATACATTTGGAAAGAAAATTCTAATTTCGAAAGCTTTAAGTTGGAAGAATTCGCTAAGATTTGACTTTTGAATAAACGACCACAGAATCAAGATTTAAAAGTTCCAATAAGTTCGTATGATGATATTAGACTTGGGCGTTTGTTCGGGTTGCGATTCCGAGACTTGGAATAGCTTTGTTATGTTATTTATGACTTATGTACAAAATTTGAGGTCAATCAGACTTGATTTGATAGGTTTCGGTGTCGAATGTAGAAGTCGAAAGTTCTAAAGTTCATTAAGCTTTAATTGGGGTGAGATTCATGGTTTTATCTTTGTTTGATGTGACTTGAAGTCTCAACTAAGTTCGTATTGTGTTTTATGACTTGTTGGTAGGTTTGGTTGAGGTCTCGGGGGCCTCAGGGTGGTTTCAGATGGTTAACGGATCAAGTTGAAGCTTGAAGAATGGCTGAAGTGCACGAGTTCTGGTGCAATCTCACCTGCGCAAATTTGACTGTAGATGCGAAACCGCAAAAGCGAGGGAATGGTGTGACACCGCAGATGGGCAGTGATCGCAGGTGCGAAGGGTTGTCCTCACCTGCGAGGTCGCATATGCAGAGAGGTATCGCAGGTGTGAGAATGGGAGAAGAAGCCTGGGGGTGCATGTGCGGAGGTATATCCGCAGACACAGAAGTGGGCTGGAAGTCCTGGATCGCAGAAGCGATGGAAAATCCGCAGAAGCGGGACCACAAATGCGGTCAAGTGATCCGTAGAAGCGAAAACTGGGCAGAACATAAGGGATCGAACTTGGTCATTTCGTCATTTTCATTTGGGATTTTGGAGCTCGGTTCTTAGGCGATTTTGAGGATCTTTCATCATGTAACACAAGGTAAGTAATTTACCACTTGTTGTGAGCTAAATGTAAGGTTTACATGTGGATATAAGGAAGAAAATTTAGGAAAACTTGTCGGATTTTGGTAAGAAAACCTAGAATTGATAATTTTGGATTTTGACCACGGTTTTGGAAATGGAATTAAGAATAAATTGTATATTTGAGTTAGTAATATTATGGATAAGATTTATATTTGAAAATTTTCAGAAACCGGGCATGTGGGCCCGAGGATTGATTTTAATCGACTTCTCGAGCGGAATTGGGAATTGTTTAAAATGATTAATTATGGGTATTAAAATATATTTTGATTGGTTTGCACATTCGTTTGAATAGTTTTGGATTGACGGGCATTGGTTTGAGGTGTTAGAGAGGCTTTGGAGCCGGTTATGGAACTTCGAAGCGAGGTAAGTCTCCTGTCTAACTATGTGAGAGGGAAACTACCCCTAGGTGATGTATTTGTTATGTGCTACTTGCTGCGCGGGGCTACATACGCACAAGGTGATGAGAGTCCGTACGTAGCTAGATTCATGTTATGTCTGGGTAGACTTAGGTTCCCGTTATGCTATAACTGTACTATTTAAGTTATCCCTTGCCTATTAAATTCCTTTATTTTATGTTGCGACTTGAAACTAGACTTGTGTAGAGTGATAGACTTGCTATTGTAGAGATTTGACGGGCTTCATGATAAGACGCGGATTAATTGTACTCTCCTTACGAAATTCTCCCGCATTATGCGTTCTCATCGAAAGGTTCCCTTAAAACCTATAACTCACATAACTATTTGTGAGTGGGGTCGAGGACCCATCAAAGCTTCTTATTCTAATGGGATCGGGCCGTTCGCCTTGGCAAGATAGATACATCTATGGTTTGTTCCGCTCGACCCTTAGCAGTGCACACACTATGATGGATCGGGTCGTATGCCTCGGCAGAATTTATGTACCATACTCTCATGTGCATCGATAATAAAATTGATGTATTTATGGTTTGGAAATATTATTATGGATCGGGTCGTACGCCTTGGTATTTCTATAAAATACTCTTATGAAATCGTTCATAATAATTGGCAAGAAGCGAGCATATCTATGAGTTTTTCCTGATTGAATTGTGACGACCTATATGGTAAGGTCCATTATGTATACTCCAATTGAGGAGGTAGCTACTAGCTGAGAGTTTGAGTTATTGCTGAGAGGAGGATTGTACCACGCATTATGCTTGTTAATTCGTTTATTTCCTCTTATTCACATTTGTTTACTTCTACCATATCTGTCTTATTGGACCACTAGTAAGTGTCGATGTCTATCCCTCGTCACTACTTCTCTAGGGTTAGGCTAGATACTCACTGGGTACGCATTGATTTACGTACTCATACTATACTTGATGCACTTTTTGTACAGGTACACATATGTCTGGTGGCCTTTGGGGCGCAGAGGCTCGGCCATTTTAGGGACTTTCACGCGAGCTGCATTCCATGTTACGATTTGCAGCCTGCAGAGTCTCCATTAGAGTTATTTATATTTTTCTATCTAACTTGTATTCCAGACAGATGTTGTATTTATTATATTTCCTGGTTGATGCTCATGCACTTGTGACACCGGGTTTTGGGGGTTCCTACAGGTTATTCACTATTGTAGTTTGCGTAAATGCTATTTCACACTATTTCATTAATAAATATTATGATTTTAAGGTACTAGAATGAGTAATTAAATTGACTAATCACTGTTGGCTTGTCTGGCGGCGGTATTAGGCTCCATCATGACCACTAGTAAATTTTGGGTCGTGATAGTAGGAGTGTAACGATCCGACCGGTCGTTTTGAGCATTTGCATTCTGTTTGGCGGTTTGGGTTCCTGAGTAGCTTCGTATAAGGAATTATAACTTGCGTGTATGGTCGGTTTTGGTTTTTGAGTGGTTTGGGATTTGTTTGGAAGAATAACTCTCAATTTGGAGGCTTTAAGTTGGATGAGTTCACCAAGTTTGACTTTTCTCTATTTAACATAGGAATGGGGTTTTGATGGTTTTGTTAGGTCTGAATTATGATTTTGGACTTAGACATCTGTCCGGATTTAGATTCAAGAGTTCTAGGTTGTTTTGGCTCAAAATGGCGAAAGATGAAAATTTAAAGGTTTGGAAACTTCATAGGTTTTATCAGGAGTTGACTTTAATAGTATCGAGTTCAGATTGTGGTTCTGGGAGTTAGAATAGGTTCATTATATCATTTTGAACTTGTGTGCAAAATTTGAGGTGTTCCGAGTTGTTGACATAAGTTTGAAAATTAGAATTTTGAAATAGTTCATTAAGCTTGAATTGGTCTGTGATACATTATTTTGATGTTATTTTTTTTTATTTGAAGCCTCAAGTAGGTCCATGTTATGTATTGGAATTGGTTGGTATGATTGGACGGGGTCCCGGGGCCTCGGGTGTGTTTCAGATGAGTTTCTGACCATTTCACTTATGTTGGAATTGATGATGTGCTGGTGTTCATCGTGATCACGGATGAAGCATCACGATTACGAAGTGTTATTTGGGTGGCTGATAATTTGTTCAACGCGTTCGCGAGGATATGGTCGTGTTCACAGATCCTAAAGGAGATTGTTCTTCACGTTCACATGGAGTCAGTCACATTCGCAAAGGAGAGCTGGGAGCTGGAGCTGTTGCTTTCGCGTTCGCATGGTCTACGCCGCGATCGCATAGGTTTGACGAAGTTGTGCATCGTGATCACAAGCCTGGAGCCGTGAACACGTAGTTCTTTTGGCAGTGTTTATTTATTGCTTTGGGATAGCGAAGTGGGTCTCGCAATCGCAAAGAGGACCCTTGGGCAGACTTATATAATACTCTATTTCGAGGGTTTTTGTTACTTTATCACATTTTAAGTTATAGAGCTCAGATTTGGGAGTTTTTGGAGGGAATTTTCACGATTTGAATTCGAGTGAGTATTCTTGACTTGAATTTGGTTATATTTCATGATTCTATCCTTATTTAGCGATTGATTGATGAATCAAATTGTAGAAATTGGGGGTTGATTTGAGGTCAAAATTTGACGAAATTTGTATGGTTGGACTTTTATTCGAATGGGTGTTCAAAATTTGTACTTTTTGTCGGGTTCCGGGAGGCGGGCCTGGGTTGACATTTGAGGTTGACTTTTTGATTCTTGTTCAAGATCGAAGCTTTATTATTCGGGATTGTTTTTATATGACTTTTATTGATGTTATTAAGATATGTTGGCTAGATTCGAGTCATTCGGAGGTTGATTAATGCGGAATGGTATTTCTAGAGTACTAATTCAGCTTGTTTGAGATAAGTATCTTGCCTAACCTTGTGGGAGGGGAAACCCCTTTAGGATTTATCCTTGATTTGCTTATTCGTGTTATGTGAAAAGCAACGTGTACATGAGGTGACAAGCGTGTACAAGGGTGTTATGTGTGCTTTGTGACCGGGTTAGACCATAGGCTATTGATATGCCTTAATTTGTTAAAGTGACTTATATAAAACATGCTTACACCACTTTGGGAATACTTGATCATGATCGATACATTTGACTTAGCCATAGACATGCTATATTTGTTGAGCACCCCTCTGCACTTTTATATTATTGATATGTCCTTATGCACTTTGTTTATAAGTTGTGAGCTTATATCGTAATAAACCTCTGGTATTATTATTTTGTGATATTGTGGCATATGTGGGCATATTGTGTGGATTGATTATTATTGTGCGGAGTATAAGTGTGGCATTTCACTGTTGTCAATTGTATGGAGTGATATGGGTGAATATTGATATATTGTTAGGGTGGAGCAATATGGGTGGCTATTGTGATACTGTCAGGGAGGAGTGATACGAGTGGTTATTGTGATATTGTCAGAGTGGACAGATACAGGTGGCTATCTTTATGGTGATGATAATGTGGGCACGAGGTGCCATTTGTGTGAGTCTCTTTGTGATGACCTGTTGTTGAAACTCAGCATGTACTAGTATTGAGTTGTTATCAATTATTTTGTTGAGGTTATTATTATTATTGTGTTCCTGTTATACTTTTGTTGTCAGTCTTCATTTATTGCATATGTTATTTTTGACTAGTGAGTATCGCACGAGTTGACCTCATCACTACTTCACCGAGGTTAGCCTTAATACTTATTGGGTACCGACCGTAGTGTACTCATTCTAAATTTCTGTATATTTTTGTGCAGATCCAGGTGTTGGAGGTAGCGGGCCCAGGCAGTAAGAGGTTCTTTGATTGTGAGAATTCAAGGTAAAACTGCTTTGATCGACGTAGTCCCTTGGATTCCTTTCCTTACATTTATACTGTCAATTCTCTATCAAAACATTATTGTATTTGAGATATTTCTATGCATTCAGTTAGAGCTCGTGACTATGTACTGTCTAGTTCTTAGAATATGTTGTGATTTCTACCGTGTTGGTTCGTATCACCTTCATTTGTGCATTTATTTAAACTCTGCTTTATTATATATTGTCTTTTTGGAATTGATAATTAATAACTAGTCGGCTTACCTAGTTTAGAGACTAGGTACCATCACGATCCCGAAGGTGAGATTTTGGGTCGTGACAAGTTGATATCAGAGCTCTAGGTTCACAGGTTCTACGAGTCATAAGCAAGTTTAGTAGAGTCTTGCGGATCGGTACGGAGACATATGTACTTATCTTCGAGAGGCTATGGAACTATTAGAAAAATTTTACTTCTTTCATTCCTTATCGTGAGTATTTGTCGATTTCGGAGTTTGAGCCTTTTATATTTCTATTCTCTCACAAATAGTGAGGACACGCACTACCGGATCAGCTGAGCAGATGCTTTCACCCTATGAAAGAGACGTAAGAGGCAAAGGCAGAGGTAGAGGCTGAGGATGGACTTATGTTACAGCTAGAGCACCTACCAGAGTAGCAGTTGAGGAGCCACCAGTAGCTCTGGTTGGGGAACAGGCACCGGAGGGGCCTATTGCTACCCTTGGACTCTAGGAGACCTTGGCACATTTCCTGAGTATATTTGGGATTTTGGCTCAGGCAGGGTTGATTCCAGTTGCACCAGCTACTACACAAGCTGAGGGAAGAGCTCAGACTCTTGTTGCCAGTACACCAGAGCAGTCGGCTCATACTTATTAGACACCAGATGTTGTGTCGATACAGCCAGTGGTTGCAATTTAGCCCTGGGTGGGGCAAGTTGTGTCGGCTGCGAGGCAGACGGGTTTGGAGAGGTTTTGAAAGTTTCATCCTCCCCAGTTCAGTGGAGGGCCTTCTGATGATGCACAAGATTTCTTGGATTAGTTTCACCACATTCTGCGTACTATGGGTGTGGTGGAGCCAAGCGGGGTCGACCTTACTGCTTTCTAGCTGACGGGGCTGGCATATAGATGGTGGCAGTCTTACAAGGAGAGTAGGCCAGCTGGTGCAGTGCCACTTACTTGGTCCCAGTTAACCGATCTCTTTTGGAGGGAGTTTATTCCACAGACCCATAGGGATGCATTGTGCATCGAGTTCAAGCTGCGACATGGGAGTATGATTGTGTCCGAGTATACTATGAAGTTTATTGAGTTATCTCGTCATGCACCTGCTTTGGCCTCTAATGATAGAGAGAGAGAGAGAGTCTGCATATTTATCGAGGGACTCGGTTATAGCCTCAAATTTGGGATGGCATGGGAGCTGGAGACTAAGACTCCATTCCTTCAGGTTGTGGAGATCGCTTGGAGGCTGGAACGTATCTGTGGTCAGGAGAGATATGATAGGGGGCTAAGAGTCCTCGAGGTTCTGGAGGATTTAGTTGCTTCTACACTTCGGCTCTGACCCATTATGGCGGAGGCTCTACAAGTCGACCAGTTCAATCTGCACTTTAGGTTACTCGTAGTGCTCCAGCTAGTCACAGACCCCAGGGTACTCATATCAGACAAAAATATTTCAGTGCACCGTCTACACGGGGTTCCTACAACAATTATCCTAATTATCTAGAACAGACTCTGTACCAACTGCCACACCGGTAGAGGGGTTGTTTTGAGTGTGGTGAATCTAGGTGCATCATGAGAGATTTTCCTAAATTTCAAGTAGGTGGACTTCAACAGAGTACTTGGGCTATGGGATCCGCTCTAGTTGCCACTCCACCTACACAGCCAACTAGAGGTGGGGGACAGGCGGGTAGAGGACATCTTAGAGGGGTGGTCAGGACCATTGTTATGCTTTCCCTAGTAGGGCTGAGGTCGTTTCATTAGATGTTGATGCTATATGTATTGTTCCGATCTATCATAGAGATGTATCAGTTTTATTGATTCTTTAGATACTTTTGTTTTTGTGTCTATACTGGTTGGGAATTCTATTATGGTGGACCGTGTCTATCAATATTGTTCAGACACTGTGAGGGGCTATGAATGCTTGATCATTGTTTCGATGTGTTGTCCAAGATTAGATGTGAACTTATTGGTAGTTATTTCAGCCGATCAACAGTACAAGATCGGGACTACTATAAAGGAAATTTACTATAGGTTTCAGAAGATTTTTTCTATGGCTTAGAGCCAACTGGAGGAGTCTACTATAGACGATCGGATTGCATGGTCATGTGTTATATCAGTTTCTGGACAAAGGTACATTTGTGAATTTGCTATGACTTGGAAAGGATGGCTTTAAGGATGATTTTTGGAGCAAGAAATCGGTTGAGTGCATGATGTACTGCACTTTATGGGCGTGTAAGGGTCTTGAGATAATTCAGGTTTGATACTCGTTCTGGATGTAGTGTGCAGGGAAAGGAATCACTTGGTTATTTCTTTTGGATATTCATATACTGGCAGGGCACGGGTTATTCGATGCGTATTGGCTGCACATTGGATATTTGGGTAAGGTGAGTGACTCTTGAGGAGACTCTAACAAGTTCAACATATATATGAGGTATTTAAGAATTTTCGGATTTGCATATGGGTAGAACTTGGGACTAGTATTTAGATCGGGCTATGTGCTGCATCGAGGTCATGATTGGATATGATTTTTTTATGTGGTTTTCTTCCCTTTGTGACATGGTTTCATAACATCGTGCCTCATGGTTGTATTGGTAGGGCTCGTAGGGTGGTTCTCTTAATCGTTACTCCTTCCATCTCTTGTTATATTCGAGTTATTGCTAGTTGGGTGTATGGATTGCATCTTTTGTGACTAGGTGGAATTTTGTGTGGCTTGTAGATCGAATAGCTTGTATTGTGTAAGAAGAGATTATTGGGTCTAGAATTAGTGCAATCGGACTTGCATAAGATATGTTTGGATAAGAATGTTATTAATCAGTTTAGAGTTTGGGAATGGTCTTGTTCGGGCAAGAGAACTCCACGACTTATTGATTGGGTGAGTGGTTATGAGTTTTTACATATTACTTACATCATTAGCAGTGTTGTGAAGGTTTGGAACAAGGTATAGGGCTTAGATTTGAGTAACTATTATGGTCAGAAGGCATTACTATGGATACGTGAGTTATGTTCTAGACCATGTGATTATATCTTGGAATATGTTTAAGGCTTGATACAGCTCATTTAGTCCAATATAGTGTTTAGATGCGAGAAATCGGGTCTTATAATGGATTTCAGACGCAAGAGGTTGGGTTCTAAGGGTTATGGACTACGGTTGGAGAAAGGATCTTCAGTTAGGTTATATGGTAGGAGTTGTATGGTTGGCAATGACATGGGGTCACTATGGGTATGTGTATGGTAAGTTGAGTCGGTGATTTGATGGCTTTAGAATGACCATTGGCACGTTCGATGACGAACGTATGTTTAAGTGGGGGAGAATGTAATGACCTGAACGGTTGATTTGAGCATTTGCATTCCGTTCAGATGTTTGGGTTCTTGAGTAGCTTCATATAAGGAAGTATGACTTGCGTGTTTGGTCGGTTTTGGTTTTTGAGTAGTTCGGGATTGGTTTGGATGAATAACTCTCAATTTGGAGGCTTTAAGTTAGAAGAGTTGACTAAGTTTGACTTTTGTGTATTTGACCTCAGGTCAGGGTTTTGATGGTTCCGTTAGGTCCGGATGGTGATTTTTGATTTAGGCGTATGTCCGAATTTCGATTTGAATTCAGAGGTTCCTAAGTTATTTTGGCTTAAAACTGCAAAAGTTGGCAATTCAAAGCTTTGGAAAGTTCATAGGTTTGAGCAAAAGTTGACTTTGATGTTATCGAGTACGGATTGTGGTTCAGATTACTGGTTTTGATGTTATTTTGTGTGATTTGAGGCCTCGAGTATGTCCGCATTATATTTTGGAATTGATTGATATGATTGGTAGGGATCTCAGGGGTGTCGGGTGTGTTTCAGACCATTTCACTCATGTTGGAATTGCTGATGTGCTGGTGTGTTGGTGTTCATCGTGATCGCGGATGAATCATCGCGATCGCGAAGTGTCATTTTGGTGGCTGAAGAATTGGTCAACGCATTCGTGAGGAGATGGTCGTGTTCGCGGATCCTGGAGGAGATTGTTCTTCGCGTTCGATTGGAGTCAGCCCACGTTCGCAAAGGGAAGCTGGAGCTGTTGCTTTCGCATTCGCGTGGTCTATGCCGCGATCACATAGGTTTGGTAGAGTTATGTATCGTGATCACGAGCTTGGGGCCGCGAACACGTATTGTATTCTTCTTCCAGTGTTCATTTTTTGCCTCACGATTGCGAAGTGAGTCCCGCGATCACGAATAGGACCCCTGGGCAGACTTATATAATACTCTATTTCGAGAGTTTTGTTATTTTATCATATTTTGAGTTATAGAGCTCGGATTTGGGCACTTTTGGAGTGTATTTTCACGATTTGGATTGGGGTAAGTATTCTTGACTCGGATTTGATTATCTTTCATGATTCTATCCTTGTTTTTAGCGATTGTTTGATAAATCAAATTGTAAAAATTGAAAATTTTAGTAAAACCTTTTCCAAAACGTAAATTGATGATTTAAAAGTCGATTTGAGGTCGAAATTGGTATGGTTGGACTCGTATTCGAATAGGTGTTTGGAATTTGTGGTTTTTTCGGGTTCCGAGAGGCAAGTCCGGGTTGACTTTTTTATTCTTGTTCATGACCGAAGCTTTATTTTTTGGGGTTGTTTCCTAAGACTTTTATTGATGTTATTAAGTTATTTTGGCTAGATTCGAGGCGTCCGGAGGTTGATACATGTAGGAAGGGATTTCTAGAGTACCAATTTCACTTGTTTGAGGTAAATATCTTGCCTAACCTTATGTGGAGAGAAATCCCTTTAGGATTTAGCCTTGATTTCTTATTTGTTTTTTGTGAAAACCAACATGTGTATGAGTTGACGAGCGTGCATACGGGTGCTATAGGTGCTTTGTGACCGGGTTGGACCATAGGCTATTGATATGCCTTAATTTGATAAAGTGACTTATATAAAACATGCTTACACCACTTTGGGAATACTTGATCATGATCGATACATTTGACTTAGCCATAGTCATGCTTTATTTGATGAGCACCCCTCCGCACTTTTATATTATTGGTATGTCCTTATAAACTTTGTTGATAAGTTGTGAGCTTATATTATGATAAATCTTTGGTATTATTGTTTTGTGATATTGTGGCATATAAGGACATATAGTGTGGATTGATTGTTGTTGTGCGGAGTATAAGGGTGGCATTTTACTGTTGTTGATTGTATGGAGCGATACGGGTAGCTATTGATATATTGTCTGGACGGAGCGATACGAGTGGCTATTGATATATTGTCTGGGCAGAGCAAGACAGGTGGCTATTGATATATTGACAGGGCAGAGCGATACAGATGGCTATTATGATATTGTCGAGGTGGAGTGATACGGATGGCTATTGTGATATTGTCAGAGGGGAGTGATACGGGTGGCTATTATTATGGTGATGATAATGTGGGCACAAGGTGATATTTGTGTGAGTCTCTTTGTGATGTCCTGTTGTTGAAACTGAGCCTGTACTAGTATTGAGCTGTTAGTACCGAGTGGTTGTGAGGTTATTATTATTATTATTATTATTATTATTATTATTATTATTATTATTATTATTATTATTATTATTATTATTATTATTATTATTATTGTGTATAGTCTTATACTTTTGTTGTCAATCATAATTTATTGCACGGGTTATTTTTGACTAGTGAGTATCACACAACTTGACATCATCACTACTTCACCGAAGTTAGTCTTTATACTTACCGGTTACCGACCGTGGTGTACTCATACTACACTTTTGTGCAGATCCAAGTGTTGGAGGTAGTGGGCCTAGGCAGTGAGAGCTTCTTTGGTTGTGAGGATTCAAGGTAGAGCTGTTTTGATCGTCACAGTCCCTTGAAGTCCTTTCTTTACATTTATACTGTCAATTTTGTATCCGAACAATATTGTATTTGAGATATTTCTATGTATCAGTTAGAGCTCGTGACTTTGTACTATCTAGTTCTAGGAATATGTTGTGATTTCCGTCGTGTTGGTTCGTATCACCTTTATTTATGCATTTTTTTAAACTCCGCTTCATTATATCTTGTCTATATTGAATTGAAAATTAATAATTGACCGGCTTACCTAGTTTAGAGACTAGGTTCCAT
This sequence comes from Nicotiana tabacum, assembly GCF_000715075.1. Classification (NCBI taxonomy): domain Eukaryota; kingdom Viridiplantae; phylum Streptophyta; class Magnoliopsida; order Solanales; family Solanaceae; genus Nicotiana; species Nicotiana tabacum. Next base: position 10,093,834 of record NC_134097.1, on the reverse strand, counting down.
CACGTTCCCAATGGTGGAATTTTGGGTCGTGACAAGGAGTACAATGAAAACCACCCATTATCTAGTGACAATAATTTCAACATACGACTGGCAATTAATACCCTTTTAGAAGCATAGAATGATATTCAGTCCTCCAGTTTAACAATCCGGCCATTTGATAAGAGTATTGGAGCCATGTTTTCCTATTTCATATTCCCCTTATTTTTTTTATGTTTTATGACTTGGGGTATGGTTAGTTTGGTTTTGAGAAGACTTGGGAGTGAATTGGAACACTTAGTTCCATCTTTGAAAGCTAAGTTGTAAGTGTTGACCAAAGTTTGACTTTTGAGTAGACGACCTCGGATTGGTGATTTGATGGTTTTGATAGGTTCGTGTGGTAATTTTGAACTTGGACGTATGTTCAAATTAGGTTTTGGATGTTCCTAGAATATTTTGGTTCTATTTGCCGAAAGTTGGCAATTGAAGTATCAGAGAGTTTGTAGGTTTGAATGATAATTGACTTTGGTTTTATCGGACTCCAATTGTAGTTTTAAGATCTTGTATAAGTTCATATAGTTGATTATCACTTGTGTGTGAAGTGTGGTTATAATCCAGAATGTCTAAGTGTGATTCGAACGTGTTCGGCGAAGTTGGAGAGTTTAGAAGTTAAGAGATGAATTTTGTCTTCAGTTCTTGGTTTTGATGTTATTTGTGGTGTTTTGAGAATATGGATTAGTTTTAATAAGGTATCCGTACTTGTTGGTATGATTGGACAGGGGCCCGAGTGTATTTCGGGATGGTTGTAGACTATTTTAGGATGATTTGATGTTTCTAGTACTATTGCATTGCACCTGCAGAGGATGGTGCATAGGTTCGAAGTCGCACCTGCGATGGAAAGGATCGCACCTGCGAAGGGAGGGCCTGTGCGGACGGTTTTAGCGCAGAAGCACCTGCGGATCCCCATATGTAGATGTGTTATCGTATATGCAAGGTCTGGTCAGTGAAGGGAAGCTCGCAGATGGGAATGAGTGGTTGCAGAAGCAACGTCGCAGAAGCGACACTTTGGACCGCAGATATGGTAATGCCTGATAGACTTTATATTTCGAGGTTTAGCTCATTTTTCATTATTTTGAGTTTTGGAGCTTGGGAAGAGGCAATTTTGGAAGAGACTTCCACTACTACTTTGTGTGTAAGTGATTTACACTTAATTTGATTAGATATCTTGATTGTCCATGGATATATACACTTTAATCATGGAATTTTGAAGAGAGATTTAGGGTTTTATCTACAATTTGAGAGAGGGTAGTTTGGAAATTTTAGGGTCAATTTGGACCCGATTTTGGAATCTAATCACATAATTGAATTCATAGGGTTATGGCTAATCACATAATTAAAGGTTGAAGTTGAAGCTCTACTGTTTGAAATTGATTCCTATAGCTTTGTTTGATGTTACTAAGTTGTATTTGACTAGATTTGAGTTGTTTGGAGGTTGCTTTGAAACGAAAGTTATTTGGAAGGTTAAAGTTGTTACTGGGTGGAGGCAAGTCTCTTATCTATCCTTGTAAGAGGAAAAATTCCCCATAGATGATCTATTTGCTATTTGTGGCATGATTTAGGTGCCATGTATGTGCGAGGTGACGAGCATATATGTGTAGCTAGGTTATGCACCTAGCTGGACAAAATTAGGCTTATGATATGCCTTATTTGGACTTTATGAATTGTTTATTAATTTTGTTTTTATTCTACGACTATGTGATAAATCTTAATCATGATTAAAAGCCACGCTAGAGCTATAACTTCTTGATTTGGATATGTGGGCTTGTTTCACCGTGTTGGGCTTTCTATTTTGTCGTAGTCATATAATTGTCTTACTTGATTTATAATTTGTTGGCCTTGGCTTCTTTTAGACTTAAAATGTTAAATAAGAAAATTGAATTGTTATGAAATTTGAAATACGTGATTTGCCATAGCCATCTCTTATTCATATAAATATTCATCTACATGTTTTAATATTATGTCATGGTGCGCCTTATTATATTATTTCATATGCAAATTCCTGATTTAGAGAGTTGAATATTGTGAAAGGTTGAGAATTTTTGCATCAAAAGGCATTGTGCGAGGATATTGATTAGTGATGATATTGTGTGAATTGGGTTGCATGTCGCAACGATAGTATGTGCGGACTGGTTGCACGCCACAATAGTATTATGTGTGGATTGGGTTGCACGTGTAACGGTAATATGATTGGATCAGGTTGCATGCCATAACATTATTATTAGTGGATCGAGTTTCATGCTACAACAACGCTTAGATATGGATGCCTCCCTTCGGAATCATGCACTTAGAATGATGCTAGTTTGGATACTTGGCCAGTATCGGATATATAGGTTTGTGTAATGAGGTATTAGCATTGGTATTGCATCATGAGCATGCATTGGTAGCTTAGACCCATGTAGTGGCTATATAATCAGTCAACATTCAATATATATATATATATATATATATATAGTATTGATATTGTTTTTCTATCTCTTATTCGAAAAGTATGTCTAAATTTTAGAATTTGTTGTGTTTCTACTAATGAACTTAACTGATGATATCGTGGTTTATTCCATCTTCTATTTATGTTTTCATATGCTTATTAAACTTATAGTAGGTGTCAGTGTCGACCCCTCATTACTACTTCTTCGAGGCTAGACTTGATACTTACTGAGTATCGTGGTTTTATACTCATACAACACTTATTGATATTTTGTACAGGTTCTGAGGCTGGTATTAGTGGTGTATATTGAGCTGAGTAGGGGTATATCATTGGAAACTTTGTGGTAAGCTGTTTTACTTGATCCAATCAACAGCACATAGAGTCCCCTTTCCCTACTCATTTATATCTGTATATGTATCATCTTCGGATAGATATTGTTTATCAGTTGAGACTATATATTCTTGCCAGATGCTCGTGACAATGTCATGACACCCGATTTTGGGAGAGTATGTGAGACAGTTATGGTCGCATTTAGACCCTATCTGAGATTCATGTATTTTTTATATTGATATTTGAGACTTGTTCTGCCTTGTTATTTATATCGGAATCAGTTAAAGGCTTAATAATTGGATCATATTGTTGTTATTGAGTGTTGGCTAGCCTAACAAGTAGGTTATATGCAATCACGACCTTTGGAGGGATTTTGGATTGTGATACCAGTATTATTCTCCATTGTTGGAGAAAGACTGGAGTCCTATTTCTAGATGGCAATCCAATATTAGTAGCGAAACTATAGAACTATTTGAGGATATTATTTAACGACCAGACCGGTCGTCCAGACCGGTTGTTTTGGGTTCTAGAACTTCGTTTTCCAATTTGATGCTCCTCGTAGATTTGTTTGATGTTTTATGACTTGTGGGATGGTTGGTTTGGTTTTGGGAAGGTTCAGAGATAAATTGGAATACTTAGTTCTATTTTGGAAGCCTTAAGGCGTAAGAGTTGGACTTGGGCGTGCGTTTGGATTTGATTTTGGATTTCCTAGAGGATTTTGACTCTATTTGCTGAAAGTTGAGAGTTTGAAGAATTAGAGAGTTCATAGTTTGACTGATAGTTGACTTTGGGATTATCGGATTCTGATTGTTGTTCTGAGAGTGAGGTTAGGTTTTTGTAGTTGCATAGGACTTTGGGATCATAGTTTTTTGTTGTCCTGAGAAGGAGTTGGGCACGAACCGCATGTGCGAAGATTTTCCCGCACCTGCGAGAGTCGCAGATGCGAGTAGCTGGGCACAGGTGCAAAGGGGAGCCGCAGGTGCGATGCATTTCAGCACCTGCGATAGTCGCAGATGCGATAGAGAGTTCGCAGGTGCGAGATGTCTAGACAGAACACTTAAATGCAAAGGTTCGCGATTTTTGCTCATTTTAAACATTTTGAGCTCGGGTTGGCGATTTCTTGAGAGCATTTTTGAGGGGTTTCTTGAGGTAAGTCCCTTGTGCTTATTTTTTATCAATAATCTTGCTTCCCCATTTATTTTTCCACCTAGTTAGTGTGTATTTAAGGTAAAAATTGAGAGTTGGAGGCTAGGGATTTGGAAAGTTTGATTTGTGGATTGGAAGGACCATTTGGTGTCGGATTTTTGTAAATTTGATATGGTTAGACTCGTGAGTGAATGGGCTTTCGGATTTTGTGACTTTTACCCGATTCTGAGACGTGGGCCCGGGTCGACTTTTTAGGACGATTTTTGGAATTTTGTTAAAGTATTGATTTGATTAATTAGATGAGTCTATTATAGTTGTATTTATGATATGTAATTGTTTTTGGCTAGATTTGGGTCATTCGGAGCCGGATATTTATGGGAAAGGCATTGTGACCGATTGATTGAGCTTGGTTCGAGGTAAGTGGCTTGCCTAACTTTATGCGGGGGAAATCCTCCTAAGATTTGGAACTATTGTGATATGTGAGCGTCGTGTACATGAGGTGACGAGTACGTACACGGACTAGTTGTGGAAAAACCCGATTTTCTTACTAAGTAGCAACTTGTTTTCCTTTTATTTTGAGTTATACCATTTTAATTAGTATTAATCTATTTTCATTCTTAATTGAGTTATTCCATTATTTTGTAGCTATCTTGTTTAGTTTAATACAGCATGTCTACATGTCTTAACTGCTTATGTGAACTCTGTGCAACATGCTTAGTGAATTTTCCGCTTCTTTCTTGACTGGTACTTAGTCTAAATCGTAAGATTTCGTGATGTAGTTGTATTTCTATTGTTTGCACTGCATATTTACTTTGGGACTACGGAACGGTATTCCGAGAGATTCCCATGTACTGCATATTTACTTTGGGACTACAGAACGATATTTCGGGAGATCCTCATGTACTGCATGTTTACTTTAGGACTACGAAACGGTATTCTGGAAGATCCCCCATGTCTTGCATATTTACTTTGGGACTATGGAACGGTATTCCGGGAGATCCCCTTGCACATTTACGTTTGGGACTACGAGACGCTATCTCGGGAGATCCCCTGTTGTATTTCTGTGTATTGAGCTGGTACCTTCTATGAATTCTTTCTTGTTAAATTTCAGTCTTTATTTTACTGCGATATTTCATTCTTGCCTTGCTTTATTATCATAATCCAGTAGGGCCCGGACCTGGCCTCGTCACTACTCTACCGAGGTTAGGCTTGGCACTTACTGGGTACCGATTGTGGTGTACTCATGCTACTCTTCTGCACATGTGTTTTGTGTGCAGATCCAGGTGCTCCTTATCAGCTGCACTATCAGTGAGCCGGGACAGTTTTGGAGACTTCAAGGTATATTTGCCATGTCCGCAGACCTCGGAGTCTCATTTCTACTCTTCCGCATGTCCATTATCTTCTGTATTTTCTTTTGATAGACTCTAATGTATAGAGCGACTAGACTTTTCCTCCTGTAGTTTGTGATTCACGATGTTCCGGGTTTTGGGATTGTTGTGTATTTTTGAATAGTTTGTTAAATTTATATTTTTATTTCATTATTCCACAAAAATGTTAGGCTTACCTAGTTGTAGGGACTAGGTGTCGTCACGAGGTCGCACAGAAGGGGAAATTGGGTCGTGACAAGTTGGTATCAGAGCTCTAGGTTCATAGGTATCGTGAGTCACTAGCCGGTTTATGAGAGTCTCATGGATCGGTACGGAGACGTCTGTATTTATCTTCAGGAGGATATGGAACTGTTAGAAAAATTTCACTACTTTAATTCCTTGTCATGCAAAAATTATTAATTTCAAAAAAATTCTAAACCTTTGTATTCTATTCTCTCATAGATGGTGAGGACACGTACAAGCGGATCTTGTGACCAGGCACCTGCGCCACCTGCTAGAGCCACGAGAGGTCGGGGCCAGTGTAAAGGCAGAGGATGACCACGTGGTGCAGCTAGAGCACCCGCACGAGCTTCTATAGAGAAGCCCCCAGTAGCTTAAGTTGGAGGGCAGACACATGAGATACATGTTGATGCACCAGCCCTCCAGGAAACTCTAGCCTAGTTTCTGAGCATGTTCAGCACCTTAGCTCAGGCTGGATTGATTCCACTTGCTCCTGCCCCATCTCAGGCCGGGGGAGGAGTACAGACTCCCATCGCCGGTACCCCAGAGCAGCGAGTTCAGGTTGATCAGGTTCCAGAGATTGTACCAATGCAGCCGGTAGCTCCAGCTCAGCCCGTGGTTAGGGCAGCAGCTTCTGAGGTGGAGCAGCTCAGACTTGAGAGGTGCAAGAAGTACCACCCACCAACCTTTAGCGGATTGGCTACAGATGACGCTCAGGGTTTTCTGGATGAGTGTCATCGTATTCTCCGTACTATGGACGTAGCGGAGACGAGCGGGGTTTCTTTTACTACATTCCAGCTTAGAGGAGCATTCTATCAGTGGTGGCATGCCTTTGAGCTGAGTAGTCCGGATGAGGCAGTTTCACTTACATAGACTTAGTTCTCGGGCATGTTTTTGAGAGAATATGTCCCTCAGAGCCTCAGGGACTCATGGTGCACGGAGTTTGAGTGGCTGCGCCAGGGTGCTATGACTGTGTCAGAGTATGCAGTTCGCTTTAGTGATTTGGCCGGACATGCACCGGCCTTGGTTTTCATAGTTCGAGAGAGGGGTCGACGTTTATTGAGGGACTCCACCCCAGTATCCGGATTAGTATGGTCAGGGAGTTGGAGATGGATATTTCTTATCAGCAGGTTGTGAGTATTTCCAGGAGATTGGAGGGCATGCTTGCTCGGGATAGAGAGGAGAGAGAGACCAAGAGGTCTCGAGAGACTAGTTATTATTTTGGAGATCGTGCCCCAGCAGCTCACCATGGTAGGGGTTATGTGAGCCGCCCCATTCATTCAGCTCTTCCAGCCGCCAGTGGTGTTCCAGCTCCTTCTAGACCCCATGAGCCTTATTATGCATCGCCAGTATCTAGTATGCCTCATGCACGGGGTGTTCCTAGCGGCCAGTCCAATAGACCTGGCCCGAGCTAGTCACAACAGCCATGCCCTCCCAGAGCTTATTTTGAGTGTGGCGACATTCGCCAAGTGGTGAGGGATTGCCCCATGATTAGGAGGGGTACACCTCCACAGACTTCTCAGCCACAACGTGCTCCACAGGGTCCTCAGGCTATGATTACAGCACCAGTTGCCACCCCACCTGATCAGCCAGCCCGAGGTGGAGGTCGGGGAGGAAGAGGTCGCGTACAGAGGCAGTTGCTTCTGATTCTGTCATTACAGGTATTGTTCTGGTCTGTCATAGAGATGCGTCGATATTATTTGACCCAGGCTCTACATATTCTTATATGTCCTCTTATTTTGCCCCGTATTTGGGAGTATCTTGGGATTCTTTGAGTTCCCCTATTTATGTGTCTACTACAGTGGGAGATTCTCTTGTTGTGGATCACGTGTATCGGTCGTGTTTGATTACTCTTATTGGTTTTGAGACCAGAACCGATTTATTATTTCTCAGCATAGTGGACTTTGATATTATTTTGGGCATGGACTGGTTGTCGCCCCATTATATTATTCTTGATTATCACGCTAAGATCGTGACACTGGCTATGCCAGTATTTTCGTGATTAGAGTGGAGAGGTACCTTAGAGTATACTCCCACCAGAGTTATTTCATTTCTTAAAGCTCAGCGAATGGTTGAGAAGGGGTGTGACGCGTATCTAGCTTATGTGAGAGACGTCAGTATTGATACCCCTACAGTGGAGTCAGTTCTAGTAGTGAGGGATTTTCCAGATGTGTTTCCAGCTGATCTTCCGAGCATGCCGCCCGACAGAGATATTGATTTTGGCATTGATTTGTTGCCCGACACTCAGCCCATCTCTATTCCTCCATATCGTATGGCTCCTCCTGAGTTGAAGGAGGATTTACAGGAGTTGCTTGATAAGGGCTTCATTCGGCCCAGTGTGTCACCTTGGGGTGCCCCTGTCTTATTTGTGAAGAAGAAAGATGGTTCTATGTAGATGTGTATTGATTACCGCCAGTTGAACAAAGTCATAGTGAAGAACAAGTGTCAATTGCCTCGTATTGATGACTTATTTGATCAGTTACATAGTGCCAGAGAGTTTTCCAAGATTGACCTACGTTAAGGATATCATCAGTTAAATATTCGGGAACCAGATATCCCAAAGACTGCTTTCAGGACCAGATATGGTCATTGTGAGTTTCTTGTTATGTCTTTTGGGATGATAAATGCCCAGCAACTTTTATGCACTTGATGCCCAGTGTGTTCTGGCCTTATCTTGACTCATTCGTTATTGTATTTATTGACGACATTCTGGTATACTCCCGGAGTCGGGAGGATCATGAGAAGCACCTGAGGTCTGTGTTTCAGACCTTAAGAGAAAAGAAGTTATATGCAAAATGTTCAAAGTGTGAGTTTTGGCTAGACTCAGTGGCATTCTTGGGTCATATAGTATCGAGTGAGGGGATCCAGGTGGATCCAAAGAAGATTGAAGCAGTGCAAAGTTGGCCCGGACCGTCCTCAGCTACAGAGATCCGGAGTTTTCTTGGTTTGGCGGGGTATTACCGTCAATTTGTAGAGGGTTTCTCATCTATTGCAGCACCTATAACCAGGCTGACCCAGAAGGGTGCTCCGTTCAGGTGGATAGAAGAATGTGAGGAGATATTTCAGAAGCTCAATACAGCTTTGACTACAACCCCAGTATTGGTATTGCTTACAGGTTCGGGATCTTATACTGTATATTGTGATGCCTCACGGATTGGTCTCGGTGCGGTGTTGATGCAGGACGGTAGGTGATTGCATACGCATCCAGACAGCTGAAGGTGCATGAAAAGAACTATCATATCCACGACCTTGAGTTAGCAGATCATGCCTTGAAGATTTGGCGGCATTATTTGTACGGTGTTTCTTGTGAGATTTACACCGATCACCGGAGTTTGCAGCATATGTTCAAGTAGAAGGATCTTAATTTGCGTCAGAGGAGGTGGTTGGAGCTGCTTAAGGATTATGGTATAACTATTTTGTACCACCCTGGGAAGGCCAATGTTGTGGCCGATGCTTTGAGTCGTCGGGCAGAGAGTTTGGGGAGCTTAGCATATCTATCAGTAGCAGAGAGGCCCATGGCGTTGGATGTTCAGGACTTAGCCAGCCAGTTTATGAGATTAGATATCTCTGAGCCGAGTCGAGTATTGTCTTGTGTGGTCTCTCGGTCTTCTCTTTATGATCGTATCAGGGAGCGTCAGTATGATGACCCCCATCTGCTTGTCCTTAAGGACACGGTCCAGCACGGTGATTCTAAGGAGGTCACTATTGGAGATGATGGTGCATTGAGGATGCAGGGCAGGCTATGTGTGCCTAATGTGGACGGTTTGCGTGAGTTGATTCTCTAGGAGGCTCACAGTTTGCGGTACTCTATTCATTCAGGTGCCGCGAAGATGTATCAGGACTTGATGCAGCATTAATAGTGGAGGAGAATTAATAAGGACATAGTGGAGTATGTGGCTCGGTGCCTAAATTGCCAGCAGGTGAAGTATGAGCATCAGCGACCAGGTGGGTTGCTTCAGAAATTGGAGATTCCGGAATGGAAATGGGAGCGGATCACTATGATTTCGTTGTTGGACTCCCACGGACTCAGCGGAGGTTGATGCAGTTTGGGTGATTGTGGATAGGCTCACCAAGTCGGCGCATTTCATTCCTATGATGACTACCTATTCTTCCGAGCAGCTAGCTCGAATCTACATCCGTGAGATCGTCAGGCTTCATAGCGTACCGGTATCTATTATCTCTGACCGGGGTACGCAGTTTACATCACGGTTCTGGAGAGCTGTACAGCATGAGTTGGGTACTTGGGTTGAGTTGAGCACATCATTTCACCCTCAGACGGACGGACAGTCCGAGCGCACTATTTAGATACTGGAGGATATGCTCTGGGCTTGTGTGATAGATTTTAGGGGTGCTTGGAACCAGTTCTTTCCACTTGCGTAATTTGCCTACAACAACAGTTATCAGTCCAGCATTTATATGGCACCATATGAGGCTCTGTATGGTAGGCGGTGTCGGTCCCCAGTGGGTTGGTTCGAGTCGGGCAAGCCAGATTATTGGGTACGGACTTGGTTCAGGATGCCTTGGAAAAGGTTAAGGTGATTCAGGATAGACTTCGCATAGTCCAATCCAGACAGAAGTGTTACGCGGACCGAAAGGTTCGCGATGTTGCATTCATGGTTGGAGAACAGGTCTTGCTCCGAGTTTTGCCTATGAAGGAAGTTATGAGATTCGAAAAGAAGGGCACGATGATCCCAAGGTTCATTGGTCTTTTAGAGGTATTGCGGCGTGTTGGGAAGGTTGTTTATGAGCTTCCCTTACCTCCCAGTCTAGCATGAGTTCATTCGGTATTTTATGTTTCGATGCTCCGGAAGTATCACGGTGATCCGGCTCACGTATTAGATTTACCACTTCAGGTATGTCTCTATGCTCGTTCGAGGACAAATGATTATTTTAAGAGGGGAGGATGTAACGACCCGGCCGGTCGTTTTGAGAGTAATAGCCCCGATCCCCTATTTACTGCTTCTCCCATATCTATTTCTTCTATTGTGACTTTCCAGGAGGTCTCGTTTTGGTTTTTGGAGTGTTGACGAGTTTCTGGTGTATGTATAGGTTTTGCTCGTACTCTGTCAAATAATAGTATAGAAAGATGTCAAACTCACAGAGATTGGTTTATCTATTCTACAGACGTTTCTTGTTTTAATTACTATTTGAGAAAATCAAAAAGAGTTGATTTGTGAATTAACTAACTAAAAATGCATGAATAGAGCAATAGAAAATATTTTATTTTTCACAAATATAATAAAAGGTGTTGGGATCCTGACTTCACTTAATATTTTAATTATATAATAGATATACCTATTCTTCAATTTCTATTTCTCACAAATATATAAATGCCTCTCTCGATTACATTTATGTATTATTACTTAAGTTGAATAATTAATTGTACTCCTCTCGGTTATTCAAAGTAATCGACAAAATAGTAATAATACAGAGCCAGAAATATATACTTGAACTAAAGCATACTCTTTTTTAGTAAGTCCCTTTCGGTTTCCCTACTTGTTATAACTGATTACTACAATATTTGCCTCTTTCGATTACAAATAAGTGTAAAATCAATTTTAACATATAAGAGCTAGATGTCTTTAAATAGAAGTTAACATCTATCAATACCAAAATTTACTATATTACTTCTTCAGCCTCTTTCGATTACAGAATTAGTAAGAAATTAATATGTAGTACGAAATAGATAGATGTTACAAATTAAATGACACCTAACTATAAAGCAGATAAGATTTAAATAAAAAGCTTCAGCTCAAGCATGTGAAATTGAGGAATAATTTACTATTATATAAAAATATTAAGATCTGTCATTCTCCCAACACATGATAGGCTACTCCATACTGGAGCTAGTATTGCTAATAAAAATATTCTTGTCCATTAGATAAGAAAATAGAAAGAAATATTCAGAAATAATAATTCCCCCTATTTAATTAAAAGCAGGATATAGAGTAATTTTTAAAGCTAAAATTTATTAAGAACTAGAAACAAAAACCATTGCAATGACTGGGCAGAAATTCAAAGTACTGAACAACTAACTGAAATGAAAAGGAAAAGCTCTGAAATGGATTCAGTTGTTCCGAATTTCTGAGACGTCCATTTTATAACCACTCCATAACTAGTTATACTTTGGTTATGAGTTTCGTTATGGGTTGATTATGGATCTTGGTTATGGATCAGTTATGGGTTTGTTATGAAAGTCCCGATTCGTACATTGTCTTCTTGGTGCCTTGTTTATCACAGCTTACTTTTCTCCTTTGGTGCGCTATTTCTTAAAATTTTCCTTGATTCTGCATCACTTGTTTTGCAGTCTTTCCTACATAATTTACTAAACGTTAGGGAAGAATATGATAATTTCTTTATTTTTACAGAGAAAATTATATATTAAAAATCAAGTAAAATGAACTTATCAAATTCTCCCTCACTTAAACATTTGCTCGTCCTCGAGGAAAGACTATACAATTTTTTTATTTTTTTATTTTTTTAAATAGAGGAATATAAATCTATATACTCATAACTTAGCAAAAACTAATGACTTTACTTAGAGATTTTAGTTCCTTTGAACTTTGTATAACTTGCTTTGTTTATATTTACATTTTTACTCTGCAAGTATCACTGGTAATCATCTTTGTATTTAAAAAGAATCAAGACTTCGTGAAATCAATTATTTACAATAAATCATAGGCTTGCCTTTCTTGTCAATCTCCACTAAAGTAGATCAATGCTGACTTTAGAATTTCTTAGGACTTTTATTGGCTTGTAATGTTAGTTTGAGGGATTGGTAGGATACAAGAATATTTATAGTGACTTATCTCTTTCCTAGGTTGGTTTTATAAACTGGATGATTTTTGCGTATGAATTTAAAATCACGAGGATTATACTTAATATAAACCCTTTTTGTAATATTATTTATAGACACCCCATTTTTTTCAATATATATATTGGTAGGAATTTTGAACGTCATAGATGTAGATATCCTCGTCTTTTTCAATTTTATTTTCTTATATATATATATATATATATATATATATATTTATTTATTTTATTTTATTTTATTGTACAAGTTTTCATCCTTCAATACGTACCATAGCTAGGAAAAAGTACAAAAAGGGTAAAAAAAACAAAAATAATCTCAAATTTGTTTTTTTAGTGGGGCTTTTGGTGATGAGGTTTGAAAGAAGAAAGAAAGTAAAAGTAATAAAGCTCAAACAAATTTGGATACTAAGGATATATTTCATTTGGTGGTTATAAAGAAAGGCTCAATCGATCCAAAGATAGCCTAATTCATTTTCCAAAATCAACATTTTTCTAGGATTTCGCCTTGACCAACAATGGAGGCAAGTTTTAGTTATTGCTTTGTTTCAATTCACATTTGTCTTGATTTTATTTATTTTTTTTATTTTATTTTTCAAAGATTTTATCACAGTAGGATACTTACATTTGCAAAAGTAGAATCATAAAGTTAGAAGTTTTCAATGCTCAACGGACTTAAAATATTCTAGATGTGTTGTCAAAAGTTTATTGAAAGTAATTCATGTACAAATTATTGTTATTATATATATGTATTTGGTTTTTTTCGTACTTTTTTTTCAAAAGAAAAGAAAATATAATAAAAATAAAAACTAGTTTCTTCATCTTCAATTAAAAGATAAAAATAAAAATATGATAGTATTGTGCTTTGAGACTTTCATGACAAAGTTAGGATTCTTTTGCATTGGCCTTCATCATAATTCAAACAATATGTTAATCAAAAAGATATTACCTGTTATCAACCCAAAGTTTCTTCATCCTTCAACTAGCAAAAACATAACTAGATATTATACCAACAACAGGTTGTACTATTTACAAACTCTCTTTTATTGCTATTTACAAAAAATACAACCAAAAAGGATATTACTTATTGTTTGTTCTTCCACCTTCAACTAAACAAAAAAAAACATAACTAGCCATTATACTAATATTACTGAACGAACATTACTAAACGAAACACCATGATTTAGAGAGACAAAAAGTTTACCATCCACCCACATATCTAGTTTGTTCATTCTCCTGAATGAACACTTCAAGATTTAATTATTTCTCTGGTACCTTCCCCTTGGAAGAAATGAAGTTGAGCATCGAATTCGCCTTCTTCTATATGTACTGGAGGAACATATGGTTCTTGACTAAAGAAGTTATGAGGACTTCCAATAGTGGCTGTAGCGAGATCAGAAAAGGTCATAAAAGGCGCACTACAAAATTGTGTTGTATCAAAAATAGATACACCTTGTTCTGTTGAGTTAAACATTGTTGCTGATGGTAGTGGAATTGATTGCGTGTATCCTGAAATAGGATACATATTGTTTCCTGCATGATAAAGATTGCTACTACCAGGATTGATAACCAAATAGTGCGAAAAAGTGGGGATATCGACATGTTTAAAAGCATTAACAAGACTGGTCATAAATTTTCCCATCATTGATGTAGCAGCAAACTGTTTTTCCAAAGTTTGAAATATTGCATTCTGGTTGTTTCTTGTTTCCGTTAATTCTTTCATGAGTTGTGTCATGTTGGCACCCAACATTGCGTCTTTGACCATTTGATCACTTTTAAAAGATTTCTAATTTTTTATCATCTGAGCTTGTCCTTGTAGTAGCTGTTGCAACCAATCCCCAACATTTGAGTCTGTCAATGCCTCTTCCGGGCTCGCCTCTTGATCCGGGCCTTTTGGAGGACTTAAACCATTGAGAAATGCTTTACCGATAAAGGCCTTGCTCCTAACAATTTTCAAATCAGCCACCGGGACGTCAAATGCACTTGCTAGTCGTGTGATTGTTGATGAGAAATATAACATTTGATAGATTAGAATGCATATCAGAAATAATTAGACTAATTCCACTACAAAGAGAATTTTATGAAAAAGCTTTTAGATCAGACTAACTAACAAATGAAACAAATTAACAACGAAAGGGACCCAACAAATGGTATCAGAGCTATAGATTAAAAATGAACAAAGAAGAATTTGCAATAGATGAAAAAACCTATGAAAACCAAGACGGATTAAAAATAAAAATAATATTTTCAAACTTAGGCAGAAGATATAAAAAAATAGGAGACCAATTATACTTAATGATAGAAAAAGAAACAGCAAGATTAGAAGATAGCTTAACAGCTATGACAAGAATAAGTAGAGAAAATGAGGAAATTGATAAGAAAAAAGAAATTAAAATTATTAAAAAACAAGCAAGCAAAGAAATACAACAATTGGAAGAAACCAAAAATACAAAGATTATAGCATTAGAAAAAGAATTAAATATGTTAAAAGCACTATATGAAAACAAGCAAAGAGAAAAGAATAAAGAAATAGAACTAACAGATGAAATAAATAAATTTAAACAAATATTACAAACAGAAGAAACTCTCAGAATTGAAGAAATAGATAATAATATAGAGTCAGAATCAAGCGAAATAAGTGAAACATATACAGAACTTTTAGATAGTATAGAAAAAATAAAAAATGTAGAAGTAAATACAGGAGATGTAAATATGGATGAAAAACCTAGTACATCAGGTGTAAAAAATCCAAAAGGATTATACCCAAATTATTATACAGCTAATTATGAACAACATGATAGATATAATACACTATGGGATAGCAGATTAAATAAAAAAATGGACACCAAAACCAATATCAGAACAATATAACTTTTTAGATTTAGATTGCGTAGCAGATATAAATAAAACAATCCAACTATGGATAGGATATGTATCTAAACAATTGGTAGATAATAAAATAGGAATGACAGAAACACCAGGATATATAGAAAGAACACTCATAGGAACGGTAAAATTATGGTTACAAAATTTAACTAGAGAAAGTGTAGATACCTTAAGAAGCAATAAAAAATTTAATGGTGAAATAGCAATAACAAATATAGAAATATTATACAAATATGAAATAGCTATAAGAAACGAATTTAGTAGCATGACTACAGAAATTGAAGAACAAAATAAGGAAAAACAAATAAATAGAAATCTAATAACAAAATTAGCAATATGTAATATGTGTTATATAGACGAATATACTTGTGCATTCAGAGAATATTATTATAAAGGAACATATAATGCAGAAGAAAGCAAAGAAATAAGAAAATTATATTTCACAAAACTACCAGAACCTTTTAATTCTAAAATAATAAAAGAATGGAATGAAGCAGGATTAGCAGATACTTTAGGAGCTAGAATAAAATTTCTACAGCAATGGTTTGTACAATTATGTGAAAAATATAAAGAAGAAACAAAAATGGAAAAAATATTAATAAAAAACTTAAGATGTTGTAAAAATAAAACAGCACCACAATTTGGATATACAGATAAATATTATAATAAAAAATGGAAAACAAAGAAATATAATAAATACAAGTCAAAATATAAAAATAAAAAACCAAGAAAAAGATATTATGTAAAAAATTATCAGAATAAAAGACCATTTAGACCAAAAAAGAAATTAACAGAATGTACTTGTTATAACTGTGAAAAATTAGGACATATAGCTAAAGACTGTAAAGCACCTAGAAACTTAAAGAAAAAACAAATAACTGAAATCATAATTGATGATGAAGAATATATGCAAATGGAATATATAGACTATGAACTAGATAGTGAAGATAGTGTATATGAAATATCAGATATAGAAGATGAAATAGGAGATGAAATAACTAAAGAAGATGATGAAACCTAATGACTGAAAAAGAAATAAAAATAATAACACGAGAAGAATATAAAGATGAAGAATCCTCAGAACAAAAGATTATATTTGATAATAGTATATTTGAACAAATAAAAGGAAAAGAATTAGACCTCAGTGTTGAAAAAATATTTGAAGTACCTACAATAAAAAATTGGTTCAAAAGACAAAGAGAAGAATACTACGTATTTAGCCAAAAAGAACATATAATTGACTGTAAATATACAAAAGGAAAAGCCAAAATACCAATAATAAATAAAAGAATAATAAATAAAGAAATACAAGATATAAAGGCAAAAAACCCAATTAAATATGTACACCTAGGAGGAACTGAAATATTAATAAAAGCATGTTTTAGAGAAGGAATAGATACCCCTATAGAAATATATTTAGCAGATGATAGAATAATCCAACCTATAGAAAAAAGCATAATAAGTGCAATAAAAGGAAATCTTATATACCAAAAATTTAAATTCATAATAAGTGCCAATTATTCAATAGCAATAAATGATAGGAATATAGATAAATCATTAGTATTATACTGGAAAATGTCAGGAATAGAATTAACACCTGGAAGTAAGATATTTACAGCTAGATGTAAAAACTTATACGTTTTAACAACAAAACATAAAATAGCAGCAAAAAATAAAATTAATAAAATAAAAATAGAAAATCCATTTGAAAGAATAGTTACAGTTATTGATAATAATGAATATAGTTATAAAGAAATTGACATGGAAGAAGACTTAGAAATAGTAAAAGAAAGATTAAGCACATCAAGTATACCAAACCAATTAACTTATGAAACACCAACATCATCAAGGATAAGTACATCAAGAAGGGAATATATAATCCCAAAAAACTTAATAAGAAACACAAAAGAAAAAATAAATCCATACCATTACTATATAACTGGAATCATGGAACAAAGAAAATATCAAATATTAATAAATACGGGTCAAGAAGAAAATTATATCACAAGAGAATTAGTAACAGAAACTGAAATAATAACTACTGAACAACTATGCCCTGAATTACCCAAGGAATTAATAATAAATGAAGAAATAACAGAAAAAGAAATAAGTATTGGAGGAATACCTTTGATAATACAATTTAAAATATATCAAGAAAACGAAAACGAAAATATTACATTAGGAATAAAATGGTTAGAAAAAGTAAAACCATACAATCTAGGAGATAAACAATTAACCATAACATACAAAGATAAGAAAATAATAATAAAAAGAACAGAAGAATGAAAATATATATACTCGCAAAAATCATAGTAGAAGGATATTATAATAGATACTATACACCAATGATAGATACAGGAGCAGAAGCTAATATATGTAAATATAATTGTTTACCAACAGATAAATGGGAAAAATTAAAAACACCTATGGTAGTAACAGGATTTAATAATGAAGGTAGTATGATTAACTACAGAGCCAAGAATATAAAAATCCAAATATGGGATAAAATATTAACTATAGAAGAAATATATAACTTTGAATTCACTACAAAAGATATATTATTAGGAATGCCATTTTTAGATAAACTATACCCACATATAATAACAAGGACACACTGGTGGTTTACCACACCATGTAAAAACAAAGTAGGAGCAAAAAGAGTAAATAATAAACAAAGAAAAAATACAGAATGGATAAAAGGAAGTGAAAAAATCACACAAAAATTAGAAATTATAAGTAAAAATATAACTACTCAATTAGAAATTATTATATTTACAATAGACAAAGTAAAAATAATCCAGAATGAATTAGAAAAATTATATAATGATAACCCTCTAAAAGGTTGGAATAAACATAAAACAAAAATAAAAATAGAATTAATAGAAGAAAACAACATAATAACACAAAAACCTTTAAAATATAACTTTGATGACTTAGCAGAATTCAAAATGCATATAAAAGAATTATTAGATAACAATTACATACAAGAAAGTAATAGTAAACATACAAGTCCAGCATTTATAGTAAATAAACATAGTGAACAAAAAAGAGGAAAAAGTAGAATGGTTATAGATTACCGAAACTTAAATGCAAAAACTAAAACATATAATTACCCAATACCTAATAAGATATTAAAAATAAGACAAATCCAAGGATATAATTACTTCAGTAAATTTGACTGTAAATCAGGATTTTACCATCTAAAACTAGAAGATGAATCTAAAAAACTAACAGCATTTACAGTACCACAAGGATTTTATGAATGGAATATTTTACCATTTGGATATAAAAATGCACCAGGAAGATACCAACATTTTATGGATAATTATTTTAACCAACTAGAAAATTGCATAGTATATATAGATGATATATTACTATATTCAAGAACACAAGATAAACATATAAAATTATTAAAAAAATTTATACATATTATAGAAAACTCAGGTATAAGCTTAAGCAAAACCAAAGCAGAAATTATGAAGAATCAGATAGAATTTTTAGGTATACAAATAGATAAAAATGGAATAAAAATGCAAACACATATAGTACAAAAAATAATCAATCTTGATGAAAACATAGATACAAAAAAGAAATTACAATCATTTTTAGGATTAGTAAACCAAGTAAGAGAATATATACCAAAATTAGCAGAAAACCTAAAACCTCTACAGAAAAAACTAAAAAAGGATGTAGAATATGGGTTCGATGAAAAAGATAAGGAACAAATAAGGAAGATTAAAATATTGTGCAAGAAATTACCAAAATTATACTTCCCAGATGAAAATAAGAAATTTACTTATATTGTAGAAACAGATTCGAGTAATCATAGTTATGGAGGAGTTCTTAAATATAAATATGATAAAGAAAAAATAGAACATCATTGCAGATATTATTCAGGATCTTATACTGAACCACAAGAAAGATGGAAAATAAATAGAAAAGAATTATTTGCATTATATAAATGTTTATTAGCATTTGAACCATATATAGTTTATAACAGATTTATTGTAAGAACAGATAACACCCAAGTTAAATGGTGGATAACCAGAAAAGTACAAGATTCAGTTACAACAAAAGAAATACGCAGACTGGTATTAAATATATTAAATTTTACATTTACAATTGAAATAATCACTACTAACAAGAATGTTGTTGCAGATTACTTATCAAGACAAAGCTACCCAAACTGAACCAGATAATACAATGGAAAATCTACTCTTAGCTATGACTACACTTTGTAAAAAAGTGAAAAGCATAGAAGAAGAGACACAGATAATAAAGAAAACAGCTAGTGGTCAGCAGCATGACTTGAAAAATGCGGAGATAAGACGATCGGAAGTCTCTAAAATTCCAGAGCTAGAAGGTGACGTTGAGAAACACCTAAAAACTCATAACAGTTTGTTAAATGCAGTTGCAGGAAGCAGCACAGCTAGCAGTTTATCTGCAAAGAAAAAGGAAGAAATTAAACCTAGATATACAAATACAAATATGAACAATCTATTTTCAAAACCATTCATACAGAAAAATATCCAAAATACCCAGAAAGAAATATTCCTACCACCACAGATAAACACCTACAAAGAAAGCCTAAACCAAGCCAAAAAGACATACAACCATATAACCCGTACATATATAGACAACATATATAAAATATAAAACTTCCTAAACAAAAATCCAAGATCCCAAACTACCCAAAATCCAGATGAAGATTATATTACTCATTATCTAACAGGATATAATAAACTAATAGCATTACCAAATACAAATGCAAAACTAGTAGCCACTTGCTACAATTACGGATTACTAGATACAGTATATACACAGACAGGACAAGAAATAGCTACCATACCAGAAGTATACAGAGCATTTATGCAGTACAAAAGAATAACCAAAGGAACACTATTCTATATACGATTCTATTCAGCTACAGCAGAGATACTATATGAAAAAATAAAACCCATCATACAAGTTATCAAGATCGGACTTACAAGAGAAATGCTAGTACCGGAAAAAATAGAAGAACAAGAAGAAATAGAAAAAATAAATATTCCAGACTTTTATGCAAATAAAAGGA
Organism: Nicotiana tabacum; assembly: GCF_000715075.1. Taxonomy (NCBI): domain Eukaryota; kingdom Viridiplantae; phylum Streptophyta; class Magnoliopsida; order Solanales; family Solanaceae; genus Nicotiana; species Nicotiana tabacum. The sequence goes on along the minus strand of NC_134097.1, from coordinate 10,073,520 downwards.
TTATCGGAATATCCACTATACTAAATGAACTAGCAAACAACTACCTAAACCAGAATGCTATTTGGAGTTATTATTCAAGAGAACAGACAATGATATATTCAAACTGCAGAGAAATACGAGAACCAGATATGGAAGAATTAAGACAATGGGTCTTAAGTCTTTTGAAGCCAGAACAATCTACAACCACAAGAGCTATAAGGACAAATTTTATTTCTCCAGAATTATTAACAAGATATTGCAAGTTAATCAGTCACAAATATCCAGATCACATATGCTCAAAATGCAAAGGAGAAGATAATATTGTTCCAGACGTACAACTGGAATAAACAAGAAGAAGATTACTGAAGAAGAAGACGACAAGCTAGACGACAAAGAAATATGGCAGATAAAATAACATGAAAGATATATTAGAATCTTTTCTTTTTTTTATGTTATTTTGTTTTTTGTAAAAGTCGTAAAGTAAATAGTAAGAGTCAGTTTCATGAACAGTAAAGGTCGTTCATGAATAGTAAGAGTCAAGAGTCAGTTTCATGAACAGTAAAGGTCGTTCATGAATAGTAAGAGTCAAGAGTCAGATTCATGAACAGTAAAGGTCGTTCATGAATAGTAAAAGTCATTTTGTAATATTATAAATAAGCCTTTCGTTTATGAAATAAAACAGGCTACATCTTTAGGCCAAGGGCTTCTCTCTCCTCTCTCTTCTCTTCTCACAAGAAATACTTACAGATAAAATACTTAAAGATAAAATACAGGAAAGCTATGGAAGATAAGCAAGATATGAATCAGCAAGAAAATATGAAAGATCAACAAGAAGATACCAGGAATCTACAAAAACAGGTATGTAACACTATGAACATGACTAGCTAAACTAGTATATTCCTGATAATCTCTTACATGTAGATTATAATTATCCATCATATAATAGTACTGTTATAAAAATCATCTTAAGTAAGTTTGCCATGAAAATATGCTAAGAGTAGGTAAGCCCAGACTATGCATCCTAAGGTTGAAACCGGTAGGCAGAGAGGCCGTTTAGGGGAGTAAACAAAAGTTGAAGCGCTGTTAGGGTAACTGATTGAAGCAGAAAATCATGGTAGTGACCGGAAAAGATGATTAAAATAACTTATTATAATATGATGAATAAGGATAATAGACATAGAGATTAAAAGGAATATGTTTTAGCAAATCATATGATAAGATGAACACTTATCTAATAGACGACGATATTACCTATAAAACACTTATACTTTATATACTAAAAGACATTAATAATGATGTAAGAAGAATAATCTATGAAAAAATATTAGCCTTTGAAATAACAGAAATAATAGACCAAAATTGGACAGAACTAATCATACCAGAAACAGATTTATATGAACTAGACCTATATTTTGATAGCATATAATGAATCATACATATCTACAATACTGGCAACAAACTACAGAAAATATAAATTTACTAAAAAATCTAATAGAAAATAATATAGAAGACTATCAAAGAACCCAAGATATAGAATATATAGAATATGTATTAGAATGCATATCAGAAATAATTAGACTAATTCCACTACAAAGAGAATTTTATGAAAAAGCTTTTAGATCAGACTAACTAACAAATGAAACCAATTAACAACGAAAGGGACCCAACAAATGATATCAGAGCTATAGATTAAAAATGAACAAAGAAGAATTTGCAATAGATGAAAAAACCTATGAAAACCAAGACGGATTAAAAATAAAAATAATATTTTCAAACTTAGGCAGAAGATATAAAAAAATAGGAGACCAATTATACTTAATGATAGAAAAAGAAACAGCAAGATTAGAAGATAGCTTAACAGCTATGACAAGAATAAGTAGAGAAAATGAGGAAATTGATAAGAAAAAAGAAATTGAAATTATTAAAAAACAAGCAAGCAAAAAAATACAACAATTGGAAGAAACCAAAAATACAAAGATTATAGCATTAGAAAAAGAATTAAATATGTTAAAAGCACTATATGAAAACAAGCAAAGAGAAAAGAATAAAGAAATAGAACTAACAGATGAAATAAATAAATTTAAACAAATATTACAAACAGAAGAAACTCTCAGAATTGAAGAAATAGATAATAATATAGATGACCAAGAGTCAGAATCAAGCGAAATAAGTGAAACATATACAGAACTTTTAGATAGTATAGAAAAAACAAAAAATGTAGAAGTAAATACAGGAGATGTAAATATGGATGAAAAACCTAGTACATCAGGTGTAAAAAATCCAAAAGGATTATACCCAAATTATTATACAGCTAATTATGAACAACATGATAGATATAATACACTATGGGATAGCAGATTAAATAAAAAAATGGACACCAAAACCAATATCAGAACAATATAACTTTTTAGATTTAGATTGCGTAGCAGATATAAATAAAACAATCCAACTATGGATAGGATATGTATCTAAACAATTGGTAGATAATAAAATAGGAATGACAGAAACACCAGGATATATAGAAAGAACACTCATAGGAACGGTAAAATTATGGTTACAAAATTTAACTAGAGAAAGTGTAGATACCTTAAGAAGCAATAAAAAATTTAATGGTGAAATAGCAATAACAAATATAGAAATATTATACAAATATGAAATAGCTATAAGAAACGAATTTAGTAGCATGACTACAGAAATTGAAGAACAAAATAAGGAAAAACAAATAAATAGAAATCTAATAACAAAATTAGCAATATGTAATATGTGTTATATAGACGAATATACTTGTGCATTCAGAGAATATTATTATAAAGGAACATATAATGCAGAAGAAAGCAAAGAAATAAGAAAATTATATTTCACAAAACTACCAGAACCTTTTAATTCTAAAATAATAAAAGAATGGAATGAAGCAGGATTAGCAGATACTTTAGGAGCTAGAATAAAATTTCTACAGCAATGGTTTGTACAATTATGTGAAAAATATAAAGAAGAAACAAAAATAGAAAAAATATTAATAAAAAACTTAAGATGTTGTAAAAATAAAACAGCACCACAATTTGGATATACAGATAAATATTATAATAAAAAATGGAAAACAAAAAAATATAATAAATACAAGTCAAAATATAAAAATAAAAAACCAAGAAAAAGATATTATGTAAAAAATTATCAGAATAAAAGACCATTTAGACCAAAAAAGAAATTAACAGAATGTACTTGTTATAACTGTGGAAAATTAGGACATATAGCTAAAGACTGTAAAGCACCTAGAAACTTAAAGAAAAAACAAATAACTGAAATCATAATTGATGATGAAGAATATATGCAAATGGAATATATAGACTATGAACTAGATAGTGAAGATAGTGTATATGAAATATCAGATATAGAAGATGAAATAACTAAAGAAGATGATGAAACCTAATGACTGAAAAAGAAATAAAAATAATAACACGAGAAGAATATAAATATGAAGAATCCTCAGAACAAAAGATTATATTTGATAATAGTATATTTGAACAAATAAAAGGAAAAGAATTAGACCTCAGTGTCGAAAAAATATTTGAAGTACCTACAATAAAAAATTGGTTCAAAAGACAAAGAGAAGAATACTACGTAGTTAGCCAAAAAGAACATATAATTGACTGTAAATATACAAAAGGAAAAGCCAAAATACCAATAATAAACAAAAGAATAATAAATAAAGAAATACAAGATATAAAGGCAAAAAAAAACCCAATTAAATATGTACACCTAGGAGGAACTGAAATATTAATAAAAGCATGTTTTAGAGAAGGAATAGATACCCCTATAGAAATATATTTAGCAGATGATAGAATAATCCAACCTATAGAAAAAAGCATAATAAGTACAATAAAAGGAAATCTTATATACCAAAAATTTAAATTCATAATAAGTGCCAATTATTCAATAGCAATAAACGATAGGAATATAGATAAATCATTAGTATTATACTGGAAAATGTCAGGAATAGAATTAACACCTGGAAGTAAGATATTTACAGCTAGATGTAAAAACTTATACGTTTTAACAACAAAACATAAAATAGCAGCAAAAAATAAAATTAATAAAATAAAAATAAAAAATTCATTTGAAAGAATAGTTACAGTTATTGATAATAATGAATATAGTTATAAAGAAATTGACATGGAAGAAGACTTAGAAATAGTAAAAGAAAGATTAAGCACATCAAGTATACCAAACCAATTAACTTATGAAACACCAACATCATCAAGGATAAGTACATCAAGAAGGGAATATATAATCCCAAAAAACTTAATAAGAAACACAAAAGAAAAAATAAATCCATACCATTACTATATAACTGGAATCATGGAACAAAGAAAATATCAAATATTAATAAATACGGGTCAAGAAGAAAATTATATCACAAGAGAATTAGTAACAGAAACTGAAATAATAACTACTGAACAACTATGCCCTGAATTACCCAAGGAATTAATAATAAATAAAGAAATAACAGAAAAAGAAATAATTATTGGAGGAATACCTTTGATAATACAATTTAAAATATATCAAGAAAACGAAAACGAAAATATTACATTAGGAATAAAATGGTTAGAAAAAGTAAAACCATACAATCTAGGAGATAAACAATTAACCATAACATACAAAGATAAGAAAATAATAATAAAAAGAACAGAAGAATGAAAATATATATACTCGCAAAAATCATAGTAGAAGGATATTATAATAGATACTATACACCAATGATAGATACGGGAGCAGAAGCTAATATATGTAAATATAATTGTTTACCAACAGATAAATGGGAAAAACTAAAAACACCTATGGTAGTAACAGGATTTAATAATGAAGGTAGTATGATTAACTACAGAGCCAAGAATATAAAAATCCAAATATGGGATAAAATATTAACTATAGAAGAAATATATAACTTTGAATTCACTACAAAAGATATATTATTAGGAATGCCATTTTTAGATAAACTATACCCACATATAATAACAAGGACACACTGGTGGTTTACCACACCATGTAAAAACAAAGTAGGAGCAAAAAGAGTAAATAATAAACAAAGAAAAAATACAGAATGGATAAAAGGAAGTGAAAAAATCACACAAAAATTAGAAATTATAAGTAAAAATATAACTACTCAATTAGAAATTATTATATTTACAATAGACAAAGTAAAAATAATCCAGAATGAATTAGAAAAATTATATAATGATAACCCTCTAAAAGGTTGGAATAAACATAAAACAAAAATAAAAATAGAATTAATAGAAGAAAACAACATAATAACACAAAAACCTTTAAAATATAACTTTGATGACTTAGCAGAATTCAAAATGCATATAAAAGAATTATTAGATAACAATTACATACAAGAAAGTAATAGTAAATATACAAGTCCAGCATTTATAGTAAATAAACATAGTGAACAAAAAAGAGGAAAAAGTAGAATGGTTATAGATTACCGAAACTTAAATGCAAAAACTAAAACATATAATTACCCAATACCTAATAAGATATTAAAAATAAGACAAATCCAAGGATATAATTACTTCAGTAAATTTGACTGTAAATCAGGATTTTACCATCTAAAACTAGAAGATGAATCTAAAAAACTAACAGCATTTACAGTACCACAAGGATTTTATGAATGGAATGTTTTACCATTTGGATATAAAAATGCACCAGGAAGATACCAACATTTTATGGATAATTATTTTAACCAACTAGAAAATTGCATAGTATATATAGATGATATATTACTATATTCAAGAACACAAGATGAACATATAAAATTATTAGAAAAATTTATACATATTATAGAAAACTCAGGTATAAGCTTAAGCAAAACCAAAGCAGAAATTATGAAGAATCAGATAGAATTTTTAGGTATACAAATAGATAAAAATGGAATAAAAATGCAAACACATATAGTACAAAAAATAATCAATCTTGATGAAAACATAGATACAAAAAAGAAATTACAATCATTTTTAGGATTAGTAAACCAAGTAAGAGAATATATACCAAAATTAGCAGAAAACCTAAAACCTCTACAGAAAAAACTAAAAAAGGATGTAGAATATGGGTTCGATGAAAAAGATAAGGAACAAATAAGGAAGATTAAAATATTGTGCAAGAAATTACCAAAATTATACTTCCCAGATGAAAATAAAAAATTTACTTATATTGTAGAAACAGATTCGAGTAATCATAGTTATGGAGGAGTTCTTAAATATAAATATGATAAAGAAAAAATAGAACATCATTGCAGATATTATTCAGGATCTTATACTGAACCACAAGAAAGATGGGAAATAAATAGAAAAGAATTATTTGCATTATATAAATGTTTATTAGCATTTGAACCATATATAGTTTATAACAGATTTATTGTAAGAACAGATAACACCCAAGTTAAATGGTGGATAACCAGAAAAGTACAAGATTCAGTTACAACAAAAGAAATACGCAGACTGGTATTAAATATATTAAATTTTACATTTACAATTGAAATAATCACTACTAACAAGAATGTTGTTGCAGATTACTTATCAAGACAAAGCTACCCAAACTGAACCAGATAATACAATGGAAAATCTACTCTTAGCTATGACTACACTTTGTAAAAAAGTGGAAAGCATAGAAGAAGAGACACAGATAATAAAGAAAACAGCTAGTGGTCAGCAGCATGACTTGAAAAATGCGGAGATAAGACGATCGGAAGTCTCTAAAATTCCAGAGCTAGAAGGTGACGTTGAGAAACACCTAAAAACTCATAACAGTTTGTTAAATGCAGTTGCAGGAAGCAGCACAGCTAGCAGTTTATCTGCAAAGAAAAAGGAAGAAATTAAACCTAGATATACAAATACAAATATGAACAATCTATTTTCAAAACCATTCATACAGAAAAATATCCAAAATACCCAGAAAGAAATATTCCTACCACCACAGATAAACACCTACAAAGAAAGCCTAAACCAAGCCAAAAAGACATACAACCATATAACCCGTACATATATAGACAACATATATAAAATACAAAACTTCCTAAACAAAAATCCAAGATCCCAAACTACCCAAAATCCAGATGAAGATTATATTACTCATTATCTAACAGGATATAATAAACTAATAGCATTACCAAATACAAATGCAAAACTAGTAGCCACTTGCTACAATTACGGATTACTAGATACAGTATATACACAGACAGGACAAGAAATAGCTACCATACCAGAAGTATACAGAGCATTTATGCAGTACAAAAGAATAACCAAAGGAACACTATTCTATATACGATTCTATTCAGCTACAGCAGAGATACTATATGAAGAAATAAAATCCATCATACAAGTTATCAAGATCGGACTTACAAGAGAAATGCTAGTACCGGAAAAAATAGAAGAACAAGAAGAAATAGAAAAAATAAATATTCCAGACTTTTATGCAAATAAAAGGATTATCGGAATATCCACTATACTAAATGAACTAGCAAACAACTACCTAAACCAGAATGCTATTTGGAGTTATTATTCAAGAGAACAGACAATGATATATTCAAACTGCAGAGAAATACGAGAACCAGATATGGAAGAATTAAGACAATGGGTCTTAAGTCTTTTGAAGCCAGAACAATCTACAACCACAAGAGCTATAAGGACAAATTTTATTTCTCCAGAATTATTAACAAGATATTGCAAGTTAATCAGTCACAAATATCCAGATCACATATGCTCAAAATGCAAAGGAGAAGATAATATTGTTCCAGACGTACAACTGGAATAAACAAGAAGAAGATTACTGAAGAAGAAGACGACAAGCTAGACGACAAAGAAATATGGCAGATAAAATAACATGAAAGATATATTAGAATCTTTTCTTTTTTTTATGTTATTTTGTTTTTTGTAAAAGTCGTAAAGTAAATAGTAAGAGTCAGTTTCATGAACAGTAAAGGTCGTTCATGAATAGTAAGAGTCAAGAGTCAGTTTCATGAACAGTAAAGGTCGTTCATGAATAGTAAGAGTCAAGAGTCAGATTCATGAACAATAAAGGTCGTTCATGAATAGTAAAAGTCATTTTGTAATATTATAAATAAGCCTTTCGTTTATGAAATAAAACAGGCTACATCTTCAGGCCAAGGGCTTCTCTCTCCTCTCTCTTCTCTTCTCACAAGAAATACTTACAGATAAAATACTTAAAGATAAAATACAGGAAAGCTATGGAAGATAAGCAAGATATGAATCAGCAAGAAAATATGAAAGATCAACAAGAAGACACCAGGAATCTACAAAAACAGGTATGTAACACTATGAACATGACTAGCTAAACTAGTATATTCCTGATAATCTCTTACATGTAGATTATAATTATCCATCATATAATAGTACTGTTATAAAAATCATCTTAAGTAAGTTTGCCATGAAAATATGCTAAGAGTAGGTAAGCCCAGACTATGCATCCTAAGGTTGAAACCGGTAGGCAGAGAGGCCGTTTAGGGGAGTAAACAAAAGTTGAAGCGCTGTTAGGGTAACTGATTGAAGCAGAAAATCATGGTAGTGACCGGAAAAGATGATTAAAATAACTTATTATAATATGATGAATAAGGATAATAGACATAGAGATTAAAAGGAATATGTTTTAGCAAATCATATGATAAGATGAACACTTATCTAATAGACGACGATATTACCTATAAAACACTTATACTTTATATACTAAAAGACATTAATAATGATGTAAGAAGAATAATCTATGAAAAAATATTAGCCTTTGAAATAACAGAAATAATAGACCAAAATTGGACAGAACTAATCATACCAGAAACAGATTTATATGAACTAGACCTATATTTTGATAGCATATAATGAATCATACATATCTACAATACTGGCAACAAACTACAGAAAATATAAATTTACTAAAAAATCTAATAGAAAATAATATAGAAGACTATCAAAGAACCCAAGATATAGAATATATAGAATATGTATTAGAATGCATATCAGAAATAATTAGACTAATTCCACTACAAAGAGAATTTTATGAAAAAGCTTTTAGATCAGACTAACTAACAAATGAAACCAATTAACAACGAAAGGGACCCAACAAATGATATCAGAGCTATAGATTAAAAATGAACAAAGAAGAATTTGCAATAGATGAAAAAACCTATGAAAACCAAGACGGATTAAAAATAAAAATAATATTTTCAAACTTAGGCAGAAGATATAAAAAAATAGGAGACCAATTATACTTAATGATAGAAAAAGAAACAGCAAGATTAGAAGATAGCTTAACAGCTATGACAAGAATAAGTAGAGAAAATGAGGAAATTGATAAGAAAAAAGAAATTGAAATTATTAAAAAACAAGGCTTTCTTTGTAGGTGTTTATCTGTGGTGGTAGGAATATTTCTTTCTGGGTATTTTGGATATTTTTCTGTATGAATGGTTTTGAAAATAGATTGTTCATATTTGTATTTGTATATCTAGGTTTAATTTCTTCCTTTTTCTTTGCAGATAAACTGCTAGCTGTGCTGCTTCCTGCAACTGCATTTAACAAACTGTTATGAGTTTTTAGGTGTTTCTCAACGTCACCTTCTAGCTCTGGAATTTTAGAGACTTCCGATCGTCTTATCTCCGCATTTTTCAAGTCATGCTGCTGACCACTGGCTGTTTTCTTTATTATCTGTATCTCTTCTTCTATGCTTTCCACTTTTTTACAAAGTGTAGTCATAGCTAAGAGTAGATTTTCCATTGTATTATCTGGTTCAGTTTGGGTAGCTTTGTCTTGATAAGTAATCTGCAACAACATTCTTGTTAGTAGTGATTATTTCAATTGTAAATGTAAAATTTAATATATTTAATACCAGTCTGCGTATTTCTTTTGTTGTAACTGAATCTTGTTTATTGCTATTGAATAATTGGCACTTATTATGAATTTAAATTTTTGGTATATAAGATTTCCTTTTATTGCACTTATTATGCTTTTTTCTATAGGTTGGATTATTCTATCATCTGCTAAATATATTTCTATAGGGGTATCTATTCCTTCTCTAAAACATGCTTTTATTAATATTTCAGTTCCTCCTAGGTGTACATATTTAATTGGGTTTTTTGCCTTTATATCTTGTATTTCTTTATTTATTATTCTTTTGTTTATTTTGTTGGGTCCCTTTCGTTGTTAATTGGTTTCATTTGTTAGTTAGTCTGATCTAAAAGCTTTTTCATAAAATTCTCTTTGTAGTGGAATTAGTCTAATTATTTCTGATATGCATTCTAATACATATTCTATATATTCTATATCTTGGGTTCTTTGATAGTCTTCTATATTATTTTCTATTAGATTTTTTAGTAAATTTATATTTTCTGTAGTTTGTTGCCAGTATTGTAGATATGTATGATTCATTATATGCTATCAAAATATAGGTCTAGTTCATATAAATCTGTTTCTGGTATGATTAGTTCTGTCCAATTTTGGTCTATTATTTCTGTTATTTCAAAGGCTAATATTTTTTCATAGATTATTCTTCTTACATCATTATTAATGTCTTTTAGTATATAAAGTATAAGTGTTTTATAGGTAATATCGTCGTCTATTAGATAAGTGTTCATCTTATCATATGATTTGCTAAAACATATTCCTTTTAATCTCTATGTCTATTATCCTTATTCATCATATTATAATAAGTTATTTTAATCATCTTTTCCGGTCACTACCATGATTTTCTGCTTCAATCAGTTACCCTAACAACGCTTCAACTTTTGTTTACTCCCCTAAACGGCCTCTCTGCCTACCGGTTTCAACCTTCTGTAGTTAATCATACTACCTTCATTATTAAATTCTGTTACTACCATAGGTGTTTTTAATTTTTCCCATTTATCTGTTGGTAAACAATTATATTTACATATATTAGCTTCTGCTCCTGTATCTATCATTGGTGTATAGTATCTATTATAATATCCTTCTACTATGATTTTTGCGAGTATATATATTTTCATTCTTCTGTTCTTTTTATTATTATTTTCTTATCTTTGTATGTTATGGTTAATTGTTTATCTCCTAGATTGTATGGTTTTACTTTTTCTAACCATTTTATTCCTAATGTAATATTTTCGTTTTCGTTTTCTTGATATATTTTAAATTGTATTATCAAAGGTATTCCTCCAATAATTATTTTTTTTCTGTTATTTCTTCATTTATTATTAATTCCTTGGGTAATTCAGGGCATAGTTGTTCAGTAGTTATTATTTCAGTTTCTGTTACTAATTCTCTTGTGATATAATTTTTTTCTTGACCCGTATTTATTAATATTTGATATTTTCTTTGTTCCATGATTCCAGTTATATAGTAATGGTATGGATTTATTTTTTCTTTTGTGTTTCTTATTAAGTTTTTTGGGATTATATATTCCCTTCTTGATGTACTTATCCTTGATGATGTTGGTGTTTCATAAGTTAATTGGTTTGGTATACTTGATGTGCTTAATCTTTCTTTTACTATTTCTAAGTCTTCTTCCATGTCAATTTCTTTATAACTATATTCATTATTATCAATAACTGTAACTATTCTTTCAAATGGATTTTCTATTTTTATTTTATTAATTTTATTTTTTGCTGCTATTTTATGTTTTGTTGTTAAAACGTATAAGTTTTTACATCTAGCTGTAAATATCTTACTTCCAGGTGTTAATTCTATTCCTGACATTTTCCAGTATAATACTAATGATTTATCTATATTCCTATCGTTTATTGCTATTGAATAATTGGCACTTATTATGAATTTAAATTTTTGGTATATAAGATTTCCTTTTATTGCACTTATTATGCTTTTTTCTATAGGTTGCATTATTCTATCATCTGCTAAATATATTTCTATAGGGGTATCTATTCCTTCTCTAAAACATGCTTTTATTAATATTTCAGTTCCTCCTAGGTGTACATATTTAATTGGGTTTTTTACCTTTATATCTTGTATTTCTTTATTTATTATTCTTTTGTTTATTATTGGTATTTTGGCTTTTCCTTTTGTATATTTACAGTCAATTATATGTTCTTTTTGGCTAACTACGTAGTATTCTTCTCTTTGTCTTTTGAACCAATTTTTTATTGTAGGTACTTCAAATATTTTTTCGACACTGAGGTCTAATTCTTTTCCTTTTATTTGTTCAAATATACTATTATCAAATATAATCTTTTGTTCTGAGGATTCTTCATCTTTATATTCTTCTCGTGTTATTATTTTTATTTCTTTTTCAGTCATTAGGTTTCATCATCTTCTTTAGTTATTTCATCTCCTATTTCATCTTCTATATCTGATATTTCATATACACTATCTTCACTATCTAGTTCATAGTCTATATATTCCATTTGCATATATTCTTCATCATCAATTATGATTTCAGTTATTTGTTTTTTCTTTAAGTTTCTAGGTGTTTTACAGTCTTTAGCTATATGTCCTAATTTTTCACAGTTATAACAAGTACATTCTGTTAATTTCTTTTTTGGTCTAAATGGTCTTTTATTCTGATAATTTTTTACATAATATCTTTTTCTTGGTTTTTTATTTTTATATTTTGACTTGTATTTATTATATTTCTTTGTTTTCCATTTTTTATTATAATATTTATCTGTACATCCAAATTGTGGTGCTGTTTTTCGAGCATGCAAGAACATGTAATGGTTGATGGATTCTCACATGTTCCCGAAATGCATCGAATACCATTAGGACAGATTATCTCCAGAGCTTCTTGTACAAAATCACTATCTTCCCCTTTTATCTTCATTTGTGTATCAGTATCATCTATATCCTTCAAGTTAAACAAGCCATTAAGAACAGTAGGGCTGCAAAAGAATGTTTTACTTCGAATCTTTGATGTCTGCTCTGATTCATTGAAATTTACATAAAATTCGAGTATAACTTCTCTAGAGTAGTCTCCTGGTTTTTGCATGAAAATTTTCCATCCTAAGGAGCTGATTTGTTTAAGCATATCAACTGCCTTTGTCCATCCAAGGAAGAAAATTGCATTTCATGTTCCTCCACCATTGTTCTATTTCCCTCCAAAATCATTCAAAAACCAGGGTCTTGACTTTGTTGCGAGTTTCCTCTTGTACGGGTCCTCCTAAAAAATGCCATGTTGGTTAGTATTTTAATTTTTTAACGAAAGTAGATTGAGCTGGAGAGTGGTGATTACAGTGAAAGGGACAGATTTATTTGTTGTAAAATTGAAGAGGATGAAATGGGATTATATTACTGCAAGAGTAAGCTTTGATCATGGATTTTACGATTGTGAAATCTTGTTTCGGTGGTAATAACTGATTAGGGACAGTGGGATAAGAAACTTGTTTTGAGATTTCTCTCTCCATTTGTTTTTCTAATATTTAATTTATAATAATATATATCTATATATAATTTATATTACTTTTATACATTAAATATATATAATAATTTATATATATATATATAATTTATAATACTAATATACACAAATGTATTATATATTACTTCTAAAAATAGACAGCAGAAGTATAATATATATAATAGAGTAATAATGTATAGCTTATTTGTGGATTTATTGAAAGGTTTGGTGGGGGAGTGTGACCGGTGATAGAGGCGGGTTTCTTGTAGATTGAAGTAAAATTAAAATAGTAATTAAATAGACAACATTGGGAAGGTAACAAGAGCATGTAATGAGTGTAAGTTCCGGCTCAACACTTGCATTGATGTGATAAAAGATTTTCAAAACTTAAAACTTTTTTATCACTGCTTATTGTTGTTACCCATTCCCTCCTCTTTTTGCTTTGATTTGTTTTATAATATTTATACTATTTCAAAAGTATATCTACACTACTACGTAACTGTGAGATCTCTTTATTTTATCAATTTCATTCATTTTTTTTTATCTTCTTCTTTTTTTCTTATTTTTTTATATTAGAAAGAGAAATTAGACAATGCTATAGTATAGGTTTATAAATACATATTATCTAAATACCATACACATACACACACACACATACATACATATATACATATTTACATATAATAAAATATATGTAAAATATATTTCTCTTAAATTATATAATAAAATATATTTATGTTTTTTTTTTATATAAATATTACCTTAAAAAAAATACAAAAGAGAGATAATAGTTCTGAGTTTAATGTCGTCAACTCGACTTATTATTATTTTCTAAGCAAGAAAGATTGTTGAAACTTGTTTGTCAAATATCCTAGTAACATAAGACTTCAATCGATGACCATTTACCTTGAATTTTTCTCCCCCGTTTATATGTTGTATTTCAATGGTACCATAAGGGGTAATTTCTGTTACAGCAATTCTTCAAACAACTCAACTCAAACTACCATAGCATAAGGAGATTCAAAATCAGTGTGTTGAGTAAAGGCTAAGTCTGCAACTTAAACTAGTAACTCGTTTATGTAAATTTGGGCAGCATCTCCCCTGTAACAAGAGCCTCCTCCAATACCATATACCAACAACAATGACCAGAGAAATCCAGCAATATATAATTATCAATAACAAGACACTATATAACAACAACAAGTCACAACTACTTTGTGGCGAGCGGCAAGCTCCTATTGAAACCTGTATACCCCATATCACCCCTTATAGACTTCTTAATTTAACTTAGCAGTATCATTAACATGATAATTAAGTCATTCATCAATGATTCCATCCTTATACCATATATTTATAACAAAAAAAATAATTCACAACTCCAACTATCCTCAATTAACAACTTTATTCACTAGTTCATGTCTAGCCTATCAATTTAACTTAATAAACATCAAGATAACCTTAAGTACATGCAAGAACACAATATAATTATCTCATACAGTGGATTCAATTCAAAATCCATGTTATATTTAGCTTACAACAGCCCAACACATCCCAATCACTTCATTCCTAAAACGACAACTATAGTAGTGTCAAACATCCCGAAAATATCACAAAGAACGACTAATCCACAATTTCGTCATTATGTGGTATTTATACATACCATTTCTCCTCCCAAAACTCCATTAAACAGTAAGAAAATAGACATCCCAAAAAGCAACACGAAACAACCCACAAAACAGTCTACTACAAGTCGAATAACTTGAACTCTCGACTTCTGATCACCGTCCCGTGAGTTCTAACTACTAGAAAACAAATTTATCAACCTTCCTTGATATTTAAAATCTTAAATACATAAACTAGATATTTTTGTAACTATTAAATACCTTCCAAAACTCAAACTACAAAGAAAAAGAGAGGCGATATAGCGATACTTACGTCGTAGGGATCGTTCTAATGTTATCGCTTCTTGATTTCATACCCGGGATGTTAATGTTATTTGAAACCCTTGTATAGAGCTTAAGGGTAAGTTTATGGGTCTTATTTGGTTGTAATTTCTATAAAAATGAATAAAGAGACGACATAAGGGATATAATATCATAACCTTTTCCCATACCCCATATACATATACTATGTGCGTATACAACGCCATTTGGTCATGGGTCAATATACATGTATAAATGAATGCAATGCATAAAGAAGTAAGTCAATAAGATCTCTCAGAATGCCATTGACCCATGAACAGACGATATGATAGTAAGACGTATGGGAAATCAAGAACATAGGCAACCCTAATATTTCTAGGAATAGGATCATTTGTGAAAGTTGCGTGCTTGCTCGCTTCGTTGCATCATATGGATCATGCCAAAAGGAAAGAAGGGATAGCCTTAACATACCTTATCTCCATTGATTCCTTGATAACTTCCAAGCAATTCTTCAAACAACTCAACTCAAACTACCATAGCATAAGGAGATTCAAAATCAGTGTGTTGAGTAAAGGCTAAGTCTGCAACTTAAACTAGTAACTCGTTTATGTAAATTTGGGCAGCATCTCCCCTGTAACAAGAGCCTACTCCAATAAGATATACCAACAACAATGACCAGATCAATCCAACAATACATAATTATCAATAACAAGACACCATATAATAACAAGTCACAACTACTTCACTTCGAGCGGCAAGCTCTTATTGAAACCTGTATACCCCATATCACCCTTTATAGACTTCTTAATTTAACTTAACAGTAGAATTAACATGATAATGAATTCATTCGTCAATGATTCCAACCTTATACTATATATTTATAACAAAGAAAATAATTCACAACTCTAACTATCCTCAATTAGCAACTTTATTCACTAGTTCATATCTAGCCCATCTATTTAACTTAATCAACATCAAGATAACCTTAAGCACATGCAAGAACACAATAAAATTATCTCATACAGTGGATTCAAGTCAAAATCCATGTTATATATAGCTTACAACAGCCCAACACACCCCAATCACTTCATTCCTAAAACGACAACTATAGTAGTGTCAAACACCCTGAAAATGTTATAAAGAACGACTAATCTATAATTTTTCCATTATGTGGTGTTTCTACATACAATTTCTCCTCCCAAAACTCCATTAAACAGTAGCAAAATAGACAGCCCAAAAAACAACACGAAACAACCTACAAAACAGTCCATTACAAGTCGAATAACTTGAAATCTCGGCTTCCGATCACCATCCCGTGAGTTCTAACTACTAGGAAATGAATTTATCAACCTTCCTTGATATTTAAAATCTTAAATACAGAAAGTAGATATTTCCGTAACTATTAAATACCTTCCAAAACTCAAAGTACAAAGAAAAAGAGAGGCGATATAGCAATACTTACGTCGTAGGGATCGTTCTAATATTATCGCTTCTTGATTTCGTACCCGGGATGTTAATGTTATTTGAAACCCTTGTATAGAGCTTAAGGGTAAGTTTATGGGTCTTATTTGATCGTGGTTTCTAGAAAAATAAAGAAAGAGACGACATAAGGGATATAAAGTCATAACATTTTCCCATACCCCATATACATATACTATACGCGTATATAATGCCATCTGGTCATGGGTCAATATACATGTATAAATGAATGCAATGCATAATGAAGTAAGTCAATAATATCTCTCAGAATGTCATTGAACCATGAACAAATGATATGATAGTAGGATGTATGGGGAATCGAGAACATAGGCAACCCTAGTACTTCTAGGATTAGAATCATTTGTGAAAGTTGCGTGCTTGCTCGCTTCGTTGCATCATATGGATCATGCCAAGAGAAAAGAA
Organism: Nicotiana tabacum; assembly: GCF_000715075.1. NCBI lineage: Eukaryota > Viridiplantae > Streptophyta > Magnoliopsida > Solanales > Solanaceae > Nicotiana > Nicotiana tabacum. Next base: position 10,056,337 of record NC_134097.1, on the reverse strand, counting down.
GAAATATCCTTAACATACCTTAGCTCCATTGATTCCTTGATAACTTCCAAGCAATTCTTCAAACAACTTAACCCAATCTACCATAACATAATGAGATTCAAAATCAGTGTGCTGAGTAAAGGCTAAGTCTACAACTTAAACTAGTTCGTTTATGTAAATTTGGGTAGAATCTCCCCTATAACAAGAGCCTACTCCAATACCATATATCAACAACAATGACCAGATAAATCTAACAATACATAATTATCAATAACAAGACACCATATAACAACAAGTCACAACTACTTCACGACGAGCGGCAAGCTCCTATTGAAACCTGTATACCCCATATCACCCCTTATAGATTTCTCAATTTAACTTAACAGCAGAATTAACATGATGATGAAGTCATTCGTCAATAATTTCATCCTTATACCGTATATTTATAATAAAGAAAATAATTCACAACTCCAACTATCCTCAATTAGCAACTTTATTCGCTAATTCATGTCTAGCCCATCTATTTAACTTAATCAACATCAAGATAACCTTAAGCACATGCAAGAACACGATATAATTATCTCATACAGTGGATTCAAGTCAAAATTCATGTTATATTTAGCTTACAACAGCCCAACACACCCCAATCACTTCATTCCTAAAATGACAACTATAGTAGTGTCAAACATCCCGAAAATATTACAAAGAACGACTAATCCATAATTTTGTCATTATGTGGTGTTTATACATACCATTTCTCCTACCAAAACTTCATTAAACAGTAGCAAAATAGACATCCCCAAAACAATATGAAACAACCCACAAAATAGTCCACCACAAGTTGAATAACTTGAACTCTCGGCTTCCGATCACTGTCTTGTGAGTTCTAGCTATTAGAAAACGAATTTATCAACCTTACTTGATATTTAAAATCTTAAATATAGAAAGTAGGTATTTTCGTAACTATTAAATACCTTCCAAAACTCAAACTATAAAGAAACAGAGAGGCGATATAGCGATACTTACGTCGTATAGATCGTTCTAATGTTATCGCTTCTTGATTTCGTACCCGGAATGTTAATGTTCTTTGAAACCCTTGTATAGAGCTTAAGGGTAAGTTTATGGGCCTTATTTGGTCGTGGTTTCTAGAAAAATAAAAAAAGAGACGACATAAGGGATATAAATGCCTATTTTGTTGAAAAGTCAAAAAGGTGCTACTTGGCACCCTAGCATTATCCCTTCTCCCAATGCTTATATCATTTTTTCAGTATGTCCTATGTACGAACGGTTAAAAGAGTTGGAAACTAAAATCCAAGAACTTCAATTTGGTATATAAAATGTCCCCAAAAGACCTCATATAACACAAGAAAGGTATTGCTCAAAAAGCTTTAGTGATTCACCTACTTGTCACCTATGCAGTATGCGCAGTATCGCAAAACTGCAAATATCTCTTTACTCTGATGTCATATCGACAGACGGTTTAATGCGTTAGAAACTAGACTCGTATATCTTCCATTTGATATGTAGATAATCATGTAGTTCGAAGTATATTAGGAGAAAAGCTCTGCTACATTTGACCTAATGTTCAACACATTATGAATATAACTTGTTATGACCTTTACCAACTTTTGTTCCAAAACTCGCTTGGCTTCAAAATGTAACACACGACTATCATACGACTAAAATTACTCATAACATAACCTTTTTATCACGTTAATAACTCTAGTATCACCCCAAAAGTACATGTTATAACATTCCCAACTTGTCGACATTCGACGAAATTTATTTTCTTTAATTTGCTCAGCTCATAAGCCTTTCAACCCTCTTGGTAGTTGTTATCCATGATCTTAAAGATTTGTAACCTCCAAGGTAACACGGTTAACTTACTTTATGTACTTTCAAAGACGATCTCATTTGTGAGCTTACATCAATTAACTTATGATGTACTCCCACGTACGAAAATATGGGGTGTAACAATGTCTAACCTTTTTGCTTCTTCTTCTAGCCGGTAAATCAATACCTCTTTCAGCTTCAACATCTAACTCATCCTTAGAATCATCACTTTCAAGGTCTGAACTATCAAGATAGTCCTCATCCCCACCCAAGTCCCCTGCGTATTTATCTCTCTTATTTATTCCAATGTCTTCAAACCCTTTATCTATCCCAGCTTCTCCTATTGGTACTTCATGTGTTGCAGTAAGTTTTTTTCTATTATTTTTCTGCCGCTTTTTACTACTTCTTTCATTTCTTAGTTCTCTTAGCTCTTCATCAACCTCACTATCATCTACATCAGGTATGGCATCCAATTCAGACTCACTACTATCCATATCTGATAGAAAATCAAGATCGGTTGTGTCTTCAATCCCATCTAAATCTTCAAAAACTACAACATCTTCTACTGTCAGGTCCTCTATTGTTTGTGCCCCTTCAACCACACTTAGGTTATCTTCAGCAGGTACTTTTGTATTTATATTGTTTGACCTAACATGTGCTGCCCTAGACCTAATAATTGAAAGGTTGTCTTCAACATCTGCCCCACTAGTAAGACCACATGGGACCACCCCTTCAACTACAACATGGTCATTAATAACATGCTCAATAAATAAGTCCAAATAATGTAAAGGTTTAAGACTAGAGACAATATTATAAAGCTGACTATCATTTTCCCACAAAACAAAGTCGTTTGTCTCTTGGTTAAAAACATAGAAAACAACAACATTATTGTACCCAATATCTTTAGAATAAAACTACAATTCGACCAAGGAAAAGTGATCTTTTTCAATATCGTAGATTTCCACGTCTCTTTCACCTATGTATTTGGGCTTGGCTTCATTGGTAAAAGTACCACCATAGTGAAATCGAACTTGAATAAATTCTCTAGACATGACAAAGATTTTACACTGCAAAACAAAATAAAAGACAAAAAGTCCACCTCAGATTCTCTCAATCGGATAAAAAAAAAACCCTAACTTTTTAGGGAAAGTTTCAAAATCACCACTATAACTATAATAATCATAAATATAAATAATATACAAGCTTACTTGTACTTAAAAACCTTGATTATTCCTCAAAAATAGTAGCTCATTAACATGGGCTTCTAGATTTTATACATGCAACCGACCCCTCAACAAATATCTCGCTTAATAGTCAGTAAACAACGAAATACACTTGTAAGGATGGAAGAAAATTGAAACCGAACACTAATCGACCTAGAATTTTGGGATTTTACGGTGGGAGACGACGGGGAGATGGGTTGATAAACTGGTTTGATTTAGAGTAAAAATGAAGTGAGTAAATTTATTTTAAGACAAACAGAGCTTATGTGGACTACTTAGGCACGTGGGAGATTTATATTAGCTACATATTACACATCAGTCGCGTTTACATACACGCTCCTAAATTTTAAGACCGGATATAAGGTGGCACACATGGGAGGATGTTCACGTGGCTGATAGGAAAGAGCCAAACTTTACGTGTCCATGTGAAAATAGGTGTTAAGTTTCGGTGCCTGTCTATGTATTTGACCTTTTTTCAACGTACGACATAATTTTCAATATTTTTATTTATAGGGTAATTATATCATAAAAAATAGTATGAGTAACTGTGATTCGGTTGGAATTTAAATTGTCAAACTATTTTGTTCATTCTTCACCGCCCCTTTAATTAAATCTATTCTAAGGTGTCCGGAGGCAGGGGACGACAACTGAACCACGGTTAGTCACCCAAACAAATGGATCTATTCTTCTCTTTTGCGAGTGAGTAGGCGAGCACACTGACTTTTTTAAGGAATTATGAACATATATCATAATGCTATATATTTCATAACAGACTTGTCAAATTATAATAATCATTTCATCCTTAAAATCTACAAGATAAAAAATACATATCATAAAGTCCAAAAGTATATTTTATTACGGCACACTCCTTTTACAATTAAATAAAAACAATTTGATTTATTTTTCAAAGATATCTTGTACTATTATTTTTGTATCCCTAAGGGGTAGTTTGGCCGGATTCATTAGAGAAAATAATGTTTGCATTATCTTTTGATAATAATAATCTCTTATTTGGTATACTTTTTTATTCCATGTATTACTAATGTAAATATTAGTTGTACAACTTATTTGGTATTATCCTATGTATAACTAATACATAACAAACTATGGTATTAGCACAAGGCTATTAATGCATGCATTAGTATGGCTATCCTTAAAGGCTTTAAGTTCCTTAAAGCTAAAAATATGGAGGGCATTTTTGTAAACAACTATTTTCTTAAAAAATATGCAATGTAATTTTTATTTTTAGTACACCACACAAAATAGTAAATAAAAAATAATTTTTGCATAACTAATATTTATATCACTAACCCATACATTACTAATACACATTATTTTGCATTATTCTTATACGAAACGACCCCTGGTTCCTTACTGACCCCTTGTAAAAAGATTAACTAAAATAATATTTACTGATGGATTTCAAAAGTAAGAGCGTGTTTGGATTGACCTTTAAGTTGGTCAAATCAGCTTTAAATTCTTTTTAATTTTTTTCAGTATTTGTCAAAAGTCAAAAAATACTTAAATTAAAATAAGTTAAATTTTTTTTAACAAGTCAAAATCGATCACATCAAACCTACTAGCGTATAGTACGAAGTTTTCACAGGCTTTTGGGTACTCTATATAGTAAAACAATAATTTCGGGAAATGTCAAATGAGGAAAGCAAAAGCTCAAAAGGGAAAGAATGAGGCTACAGAGAGTTTGAGGATTTTCATTGAAAGGGCGGTTGCCTCTCTCTGCATCAGCCTATGATTTCTCCATTACTGTAAGAACTCCAATAACAGCCCTTTTTATCAATTTTAACGGAGGGAGTATATATATATATATTAAGGGTTTCTTATACCCTTCCACTCTTTTTTTCTTTTTCTTTTTTTTTAATGCTTTCGCCGGAGCATTCTATGCTTGCCGGTGGAGCTGGTGGAAGCGGTGACGGTGAGTATAATCGACGGCTACAAAGAGGCGATGATGATTTTATCATTCCCTTCTGAGCTCATTAATTAATCGGGACATTTTGAGATAACCCGACCCGTATCTTGGCGGGGCAATGCCCTCAGGTTTACCCTGGTGGGTTTTGCAGCCATGGCGTCGTTGGACTCTCCTTTTGCCTCAGGTTAAACACTGATCTGAGCCTCAATATATGTGCCAATTTTAGAAATTTCGGCTAATTTTGGAATGTGATGTAGAGGATTCATACCGATTTGTTATGAGGCTTAGTAGTTGTTGATGTTGTTGTTTTAGATGATGGAATGATTTGACTGCATGAATTGCAAAATTCACAATTTAGTTTTCTCTGTTTTATCCATTAATGGAGCTCAAAAGGCCTAATCTCTTGTTTCACTGGTTGTCAAAATGGACTTTTTAGTTATGCTTTTCAAAATGCCAAGAACTCCAAAAACTGTGAAAGTCTCATTAGTTTTAAGTCTGAGGCTGTGGTGAATGCAGATAGCTGTAGGGAGTTTTAATGAGTGGTTTTGCCCCTCCCTGGCATTCTCTGCTGCCAATGATCACTTAAATGAGAAGTTTTCCAATTACAAAACACTCTTTTGGTGAAATTACATAATGACCTGGCTAGTTTCCTGTTCTTGTTATACTCTTCGTTTCAATGCAATTAGGCTGTGAAGATTTTAGTCTTCTGTGGGAGATGAATCGGGCATTTTCTCTTGAGCTGAAAACACTGTATCTTGGCATGGCAGCTCAGATGGGTCTGAGATTTGGGGAGCAAAGTTCCATTTTTGGTGTTTCTTCTGTCTCATAAGGCTAACTGTTGCTTGCAGCCATGCCAGGTTTTAAATTTCTTTTGATTTTGTCTGAAAAAGGTGGGATTTTGAGCCTCCCTTATGCCCTAAAGTGCTAAAAGAATGAGCCTTTTATGACTCGGAGAGTGCAGGAGTCTCTAAGGTTGGGGTTCTCTTTCTCTGTGAGTTCATAGTTGATGAATTCTCTTGGTTTAGGGACAAGTTATGCCAGCGCGATGAGTATGATTGACAGCATGAAAGTGGCGAAGATAATTTTGTAAATCTATCATATTAATCGGGCAATTGAGATTATCGACACGTATCTGGGCGGGCATGCTCCCAGGTCTCCCCTGGTAGGTTTTGCAGCCATGGCTTCACCGGATTCTCCTGGTGGGTTTTAAGGGGCTATCTATCTATTTGGCCTATCTAAACTAACAATACAATGGGTAACAACAACCCAAACAAGCTTTTATTGGTTCGTTTGGTTTAGAGACAAGTTATGCCGATGATGGTGACTATGGCTTGAAAGAGGCGATGATGATTGTGGATCTTCCATTCTTTCTAAGCTTATTAATCAGGCATTTGATATTATCTGGCCTGTATCTTGGCGGGGCATGCCTCCAGATTTCTGGTGGTCTTTGCAGCCATGGCGTCGTCAGATCTCCTTTTGCTTGAGTTATAACACAGATCTGAGCCTCGACCGAAGCAGGGGTGATTTGCTCAAATAGGATGCTTTGAGGCCATTGTTTATATTTTGTCGCGTAAGTATCTTTCCAAATCTCATTAGTTTAAGTCTGCGGTGAAGCAGAGAGTTGTGGGGAGTTCCAATGGGTGGTTTTTCCCGTCTCTGTCATTCTGGGTTGCCGCTGATAAATTTTTCTGATTGCAAAACCCCACCCTTTTTGTGAAATTTCACAGGACCCTCCCTCTTTTCCTTTTTCTACTCTCTGTGCTTCTTTTTCGGAAATATCCTTTCATGCCTTCTCAAGGTAGAGGTAAGGTCTACGTACACACTAACCTTCCCCATCCCACTTGTGAGATTCAACTGGGTTTGTTGTTGTTGTCGTTGTTGAGGCTATGAAGATTTTATCTTCTGCGGAAGATGAAACATATATTTCTATTGAGCTGAAGAAAACTGTAACTTGGCGTGGCAGCTCAGATGGGTCTGTGAGATATGGGGAGAGAAGTTTCATTTGTGGTGTTTGTTCTCTGTCTCATGACATACTGATGCTTGCAGCCATGGCGGTTTTCAAATTTTTTTGTTCTCTGGAAAACAGAGAACCCGAGCCTACCCAGAGGTTCTTACCAGTAAAGCAAAGAGTTACGCATAGCTTAGAGAATGAGGCATCAGAGACTGGGATTTTTTTGTACAGGATGGTTGCCCCTCTCTGCTATGCCCGTGATTTATCCATTGATAACCAGAAAAACCAACAGCCCTTTCAAATAAACAAGAAAAAAGAAAAAAAAATCTTTCATCCAAACACACCCCTGTACATTTCTTCGTTTTCCTCTTCTCTTTGTGCTGCTGCTACTTATGTTGTAAAGGGGCTGTGAGGCTGTGATGATTGCTTTCCGTTCTTGGCTATGTTTGGTCATGGCATTGAGAAAATACTGACTGTATCTTGGCGAGGCTACAGTATGGCTTTGTATAGCAAACTGGTGTCTGCAGCCATGGCGGCGTCGCTTTCTCTTTTGTTTAGTTCAAATACGGAAAATCTGAGCCCTCAATACCTATTTCATGTCCTTCAATGGTGAGCCAATTATTCTCTTTTGAGAGATTTTAACCAAAAGACACTTGTAAGTCTCATTTTAAGACTGTAACAGAGATTTTAAACCGAAAGGACTGTAATTCTTGATTTAAGAAACTAACTCGTACTTATCTCCTTTTTTCTCCTCTCTCACTACCCCACATGTAATTTATATACAGAGAAAAGAGGAGAAGAGAGCTGGGAAATTCTGATGTGAAAAACCAAAGAATTCCCCCATAAAAGGCAAAGGTTAGTCCAGAAAGGAAAGAAATGAGGCAAAACAGAGAGTATTGGGATTTTCTTTGAAAGAGTGGTTGTCCCTCTCTGTTCCGCCATTGATTTTTCTCCATTATCAAACAACCAACAGCCCTTTGTTTATGAGAACAGCAGAAACTGGAAAAGGACTTAACTTATATGCATTCCTAATACATGGTATTACTGCTTTATTGAGTATATTTCATTGGTTGTATTCATTGATTTTCTATTTGTATTAAGAGTATTTTACTGTATTTCACTGTATTGTTGTTTTAAATATAAATGGATACAGTTAGGTTGAAAATACAGATGAATACAGTTAGATTGAATGCATAACTAATTGATGATTAAAATCAAAATGATAGAACTAACAATGTATTTAAAAATGTTGTTGTAATAACTCAAATACATATAAATACATCTAAATACAACAGTCAAAAATCACCGTACAAAATAAAAATCAGTGTATGCCTTATCGAATACATATAAATACATCTAAATACAAGAAGAGAAAACCACTGTAGAAACTAAAAATCAATGTATGCGGACTCGAATACATATAAATACATTACAATTAGGGTCATTACGTATTTTTGTTCTCCTTTCGGCTTTAATGGTTGTTGATGAACTTGCAAATACAGGTTTCTCTTGAGCGATTTGCAAATTGAAAGATGACTTTAGTAGGTATTCTGCAGAAAACCTAACAATTGTGAATATTTTAAAAAATACTGTTGAAGAGAAAAAGAAGAAGTTTTAACCAGCAAAAAATCCAAAAACTTTAGTGGTGAGGTGAAAACATGGCGGCGCTTATCGGATTTGAAAACGTGAATGATGAAAGTTTCATGACCGTCGGATTGGACGGAAATGGTCACCGAAGTGAGGCAGAAAGAGATAATAATGTAAAACAATGAAAGAGTGGAAATTGACACCATTATAGACCGTCTGTCGGAGGAAACCAGTTTTCTAGTTCATATAGCAAAGAATGAGAGAGATCGTAGAGAGAGAAATAAGATACTATGCTTGATTGTGAGAGAATAAACTGAAATAATGAGTGAGAAAAATATTAGATAGCATATTTAATGGCTTAACGGTAACAAATAATCATAAATATATATTTTATTATAAAACCTAAAAGGTAGGTATAAAAAATAATATTTATTTATAATAAATATGTCGTAAAACTTACAACAGGAGGTAAAATTTCATATAATAATCTCTCACACAACTAATACAATATAATAGGTAGTATAAATAATACGCATATTTTAAATTATGGGAGAATTCAGATTACCAAAAAACGAACACAAAGCAAAAAGCTCGGAAGGGAGAGAATGAGGCTACAGAGAATTGTAGGATTTTTCATTGAAAGGGCGGTTGCCTCTCTCTGCATATTAGCCTATGATTTCTCAAACTATCCCAACAGCCCTTTTATAGCCTATTTTAGAGCCGCTGTTTATACATAGGGAGATTTGCACAAATAGGATCATTTGAATTTTCACTACAGTATGCATTTTCCTTTTACGCTTCCGCCGGAGCATTTAATGCTGCCGGTGGCGGTGGCAGAAGTGGTGGTGGTGAGTATAATCGACGTGCTTAAAAGAGGCGATGATGATTTTCACAAATTTTGTAATTCCCTTCTGAGCTTATTAATTATTCGGGGCGTTTTGAGATAATCCGACCTGTATCTTGGCGGGGCATGCCTCCGTTGGGTTTTTGCAGCCATGGCGTCGCCGGACTCTCTTTTTGCCTGAGCTTAAACACACCTCTGAGCCTCAATTTCACTCTCGTCCGGTCTCTTTTCCGGCGAAATCGAGTTGTATTTTTTTTTGCTCAAGAGCCCTAATCCCCTTTTTGACAACCGTGGAATCAGAATATTGGTTTCAGTTCGACCCGATTTAGATTCGGAATGTGCTTTTGAAATAAGGCCCAATTGATTAGGGCACAATATATAAGAAGTGGCGATAACACTAAAATAGCAAAAATCTCATTAGTTTAAGTCTGAGGCAGCGGTGAAAGCAGAGAGCTGTAGGGAGTTTTAATGGGTGGTTTTGCCCCTCTCTGTCATTCTCCGCCACCGATGATCACTCAAATGAAAATTTTCCGATTGCAAAACCACCCTTAGTTGATTGATTTATTACTCCCTTTGTTCAAATTGATTAGAGGCTATGAAGATTTTTGTTTGTGAAAAAGACAGACTTATAAATCTATTGAGCTGGAAAAAACTGTATCTTGGCATGGCAGCGCAGATATGTCTATGAGATACAATAACAACAACATATACGCAGACCTTACCCTACCTTGTGGGTCTATGAGATATTGGAGAAAATCCATTTTTTGGGTGTTTTTTCCTGTCTCATAAGGCTAACTTATGCTTGCAGCCATGGCAGTTTTTTCCAAAGCTTTTTGGGTTTTGTCTGAGAAAAGGCGAATCTGAGCCTACCCCATTGCTTTTAATTTTGGTTTTTGCTTTTTTGCTTTTTTTCTGCTACTTGATTATATAGGCAAAATCTGAGCTCATACCTCATTTCAACTTTTGGTTCACTTTTAAGACTAACTCTTGAGAAGCATTGTGGAAATAATTCTTAGCTTGAAAGGTATTCATTTCAGTCTAAAACTAGTTTGATTTTCCAGAATGTTCTGGAATAATTTCTCCAATGTTTTCAGTATCTGAATTTTAGTAATTGAACGATAAATGGTGATGGTAGCAAAAATAATTGATGGCCAAAGATCAAATAAGAAAGCAAACAACAAATTCTCTGCTTTTGAAGTTCTAGGAATGTGAATGCTAAGTTCTATTTGAGAATTAACTTTATTGCGAAAGATGTACTTCTTGATACTTTAGCCTATTTTTCTCTGTTTATGAACTCTCTTTGTTGAATGATAATGCTGCTTCTTAGATATGTGTGTGCCTAAAAATGTTTTCTTTTCACTATAATTCTAAGAATCAAAATGCAAACAAGTAAAGTCTATTTTTGAGTTTCTTTGTTGGTAAATATGTTCTTTTTGATACTTAATCCTATTTCCCACTTGTTTTTAAAATGTAATGATTTGGTATGCTCTTGCCCTGAGATGGGTGTGCCTTAGTATTTTTCTTTGTCGAATCATAGGCATCATATGCTAAAGAGGTACTTTCCAATACTTTAGCCCTTATGTTCTCTGTTTTCGAACTCTGAAAAGAATCAGAATACCTGCTTCTTTGACATGGATGTGCCTAAATGTGTTTCCTTTTGTCTAGAAATCTAGGCATTTGAATACTAATGTCTATTTTTGGGTTACTTTGTTGCTGAGATATTTTTTTCCGACTAATCCTGATTGGTGAGTCCATGATCTCATCAAGCATTATCTAGTAATTCGATTACTGAACTTTTAAAAAAATTTATTGCCACTGCATCTATTTATGCAGGAGCTCTGCAGTTGGTGTTGCAAGTTAAAAGCTAAAATCATAGACCTTAACAAGGAAGGCAATACATTTTTGGGGAAGTAAGATCGTTGTATAATTTAACCAAATTTTGCAGTTGTTGCTTGTTTTGTGAATACCCACTAATTGTGTATATTGAGTTCGTGCTGATTGGTTTTTCGTGAGATTTCTTGTTTTTATTGGTTTTTTGGCACACTTTGTGATTGACCTAAAGAAGTCATACTTCTTGCTCTTCTCCTTCAATTGTTTTGTTTATTCTGTGCATGAAGGAATTCATCCTAAATGATGAGTAATTCAAGTAAGCTATGGATTAACATCCAAATGAAGCTTTTTGTCATAATTAACCCTGATAGATGGATGAGATTCCTCTCTATTTTTTTGTTACATCCTTCATTAGGTCTGTACTTACACACGACCCTCCCTACCACGGTGTGAGATAATATTTGGTATGTTGTTGTATTCCTAATTAGGTCTATTTTTTTGTGGTGCATCCCTTATTAGCTCTATTATTTTGTTGTACATCCTTTATTAGCTCTATGTTATCATAACAACTGGTCTAAAAAATTGTTTTACATGGTGTATTTTAAAGGGCAATCCGGTGCACTAAGTTATCGCTATGTGCGGAGTCCATGGAAGGGCCGGACCACAAGGGTATATTGTACGCAAGTATTTTGCATATTCTTAGCGTAAATGTCAAGCTTTTTCGATTTTGGTTTTTTTAAACTTCTGCTCAGTCCGTCCAACACATTTATTTTGTGGTTACGTTTATAATTCTTGTTTTCAAAAGTACTATGTGATTTTCTTTTGTAATTACGTTTGTATTCCCTGTTGTCAAGAGCGCACAAGGATCTCGGCAGGAATATTGGTAGCTCCATCGAGTTCAAAAATACAGGATAACTACTTACCTCAGTTGTGACATTATACTATAATGCTAATATAACCGGTTGAACGATATTATTTAGGAAAAATTATGCGACACATCAAACATGTAAACTGTATTTATCATTTGTAGCTATACTTTCGAAAAATGGCCATCCGTAGCTATATTTGAATTTTATAGCAAATCCATGGAATAAGAGATCAAATGGTTTGTGAAACAAGAGAGCAACAAGCTTTCGTAGCTTAGTTGGGTAGAGCGTCTTATTAGTAAGCGAAGGTCTTGAGTTGAGTTCAACTCAATTCTTAACAAGAGTATTTTATTTTTTTGTATTTCGCCTTAATTATATTCTTTGAAGAAACAAATGTAGTTGATTGTATCATTTGTATACACATGTATACACTTGATACTCATTTGTATACACCTCTGTATTTTTCATTGGTTGTATTCGTTGCGTGAACGAATACAATTGATACAAGTTGTATTCTTTGTGCGAATGAATACAGTTGACACAAGTTGTATTTGTTGCATGTTTAAATACAAGTGATATAAGTTGGTAACAATTGAACAGTCACTTAATTAGGCAAACTATAGTTACTAGGCTCTAAGTTGTTAGTTACTTGGACTTTTCAAGCAAGAAACAAATAGATGGAAATATAATGGAACAACAATAACATACCCAGCAATTATCCACTCTATGTAGTTTGGGGAGGATAGTGTGTGCATAGACATTACCCCTACCATGTGAGGATAGAGAGGTTGTTTCTAATAGACTCTCGGTTCAAAAAAACATAAGCACCACATTGATGAAAATATAGACAAAAAGGGACAACACCAAAAGACAACAAGATAGTAAGGTGATTAACAATGAAAGAAAACAACGGTTAATCATAAAAATCTACCACCAACAAAAAACGAGATTGCGTGTGAATACTATTATTATGAACACTCTAAACTATCTATTTTACTGCCCTAATCTTGACCTCCAATATAATGGAACAACTAACTCTATTAAAGCGGGAGCTTGACAATAGATTTAGTTATTGATATAAGTATAATTTAATATCTTGCCTGTGAATATAAATTATATATCAACCTTATCGATGTACGTAAGTTTGCCTCTACTTGTTCCAAGATGTAATAGACAAAGTTAGATCACTTACAAACACAACATATGGGAAAGAGTGAGAGACACTTGAAGGCATTGTTTCGTATGTGGTGATTTTAAGTGCATAGTTGAGTTAAACTTGGATGGGTTAAAACAAGTTGCAGTATTATTAATTGAGTTGTAATTTGCTTAAAGTGTTTTAGGTCTAGAGGAGTTATATTATTTTAAACTTAATAACTTGGATGAGTTGGAACAAGTTGCAATATTATACACTGAGTTATAATTATATTTGGCTTGGAGACCTCACTTATCCGATCACATTGGTTAAGTTGTTGTTGAGTTGTAATTCGCTTAAAGCCCTTTCGATCCAGAGGAGTTATATATCATTTCTAACTAAATAATAAGTCATTGATCTAATCTGTCTAACTCAAAAATCATTTCTAGTTAGAACTAGTCTGTTTAATTACCAAATTAACTAAAAAACAAGCATTTTTCTCATCATAATTATATTTAGTAAACCTAATAGAAGAGATTTATTTTTCATGTTTCAACATTTTCATATGGGTCAAAATTCAGCTGGCATATATAAACTAAGTAGGCGTTTGGACATAAGAATTGTAAAATTCGAAAAAATGATGAAAAAAAAATTCAAGTAAAAATGGTATTTGAAATTTAGATTTGTGTTTGGACATAAATTTCAGTTTGGGTTGTTTTTGAAGTTTTGTGAGTGATTTGAGTGAAAAATTTGAAAAATAGCTTTTTGCAGTTTTTCAAATTTTCGAAAATTTTCAAAATGCATCTTCAAATGAAAATTAAAAATTTTATGAACAAACGCTGATTACGAAAAAAAATAAAAAAAAATTGAAAAAATCTTGCATCAAATTTTATGTCCAAACGGGCCCTAATTGCTCTAGACTTTCACATGGTCTAACTTGGATTGTGTTCAATTAACTATGCTTATTTCTTTGATTTTGTTAAGAAATCTAGCTCAAAATAACAGTATAAAATAAGAAAATAAACAAGAGATGTAGATAATAAACAAGAGATATAAAGAGAAAAAAAGAATTTTCTTATTTCTTTCAAGTGTGTATAACATGATTCTCGTTATTTCTATTTATAGGGTTAATTATATCAAGTAAAATAGTTGGAGTAACTTATTTAGGAGTTATAGACATCTACCATAATGTTATATATTTCATAAGAGATCTGTCAAATTACTATATTCATTTCATCCTAAAAATATCCACGGAAAAATAAAATACATATCATAAAGTCAAAAAGTATATTTTGTGACGCCCCATTCATTTAACAATTGAATAAAAACAATTTGATTTATTTTTCAAAGATATCTTATATTCCGATTGCAAAACCACCCTTAGTTGATTGATTTATTACTCCCTCTGTTCAAATTGATTAGAGGCTATGAAGATTGTTGTTTGTGAAAAAGACAGACTTATAAATCTATTGAGCTGGAAAAAACTGTATCTTGGCATGGCAGCGCAGATATGTCTATGAGATACAATAACAACAACATATACGCAGACCTTACCCTACCTTGTGGGTCTATGAGATATTGGAGAAAATCCATTTTTTTGGGTGTTTTTTTCCTGTCTCATAAGGCTAACTTATGCTTGCAGCCATGGCAGTTTTTTCCAAAGCTTTTTGGGTTTTGTCTGAGTAAAGGCGAATCTGAGCCTACCCCATTGCTATTGATTTTGGTTTTTGCTTTTTTCTTTGCTACTTGATTACATTGGCAAAAATTTGAGCTCATACTTCAATTTAAGTTTTGGTTCACTTTTGAGGCTGTAACTTTTGAGCAGCATTGTGGAAATAAGTCCTTGTAATAGGAAAACTAATCTTTAGTTTCTGGTGATAAGTCCTTCAAGGCAGTATTACAGACTTGGCATTATGCTAATGTTGAGCAATACTTATATGCCTCATAATTTTCAAATTGAAAAGGAAAACAGAGCTTCTATGCATTGTGAGTTAGTCTCTTGACTGCACTTTGGTAAGTCAACTTTAACAACACCATATTTTTATTTGAGTCTGACTGGAACATGCTGAGTCTGACTGTTCTCCAATGTGGCAGTGCAAAAAAGCAGTCTTGTAAAAACATCCATTTACTTTTTATTTTTAATTCTAGATAGTGAACAGGTAAATAAATCCCTGTATGTGTTCTTTATTCTCTTTAAAATGTGGCCCTTGCAGCGATTGTGCATTGTGGAATTTATGGATATCAGAAGATCTCCATCTTAAAAGTGCCATCAACCTTAAGAATTTGTAAGGTTGTAAATAACAGGAGATACAATACTGGTCTTTTCTGAACTGTTGTTAATTATTTGGATTTTAAGGAAGCATTTTATCTCCCAAAATTTGTCAGTAAGTTTTCATGCACCTCCTACGAGAGCGGATTTTATAACGCCATTTAAGTGACACAAGCGTGGTTTTCAATTGTCTTGAAAGGGTCTTAAAATTTTAAATTTGAGAATAATTGTATGTTTAATGCAAAAAAGGAATTGCAAATAAGGCAACTTTGCCGAGGGTATCTGTTTTTGTTGATTCCCTCTTTTCCCTGTTGCCAATATTTTATAATTGGACAAGCTTGGAACAATTTTAGTTGATGAACTATACATGTTTCTGACCTCAGCTGATTCTAGCTTGGCTACATTCTCTATCTCTCTTTTGATCTGATAAATTTAGTACTTTGCATATTCTTAGTGTAAATGTCAAAGTTTTTTCTTTTTTGATTTCTTAAACTTTGTGCTCAGGCAAAACACGTTTCTTTTGTGATTCTGTTTTAAAAAAGTATTGGATAATTTTCTTTTGTAATTACGTTTATATTCATTCATTGAGCAGACGGTTTATCGAAAACATCTCCACCTTCTCTATGGTAGGGATAAGGTTGCATGCGTACTATCTTTTACCGTGCATACTACCTTTTAAAGATACCAATTGTGGGTTTATTGTTGTTGTAATACGTTTTTATTTCCTGTTGTCAAAAGTACTATGTGATTTTCTTTTGTGATTACCTTTGTAATACCTTTATTCAAGAGTACTATGAAATTCCTTTTCCTTTTGCACCCCCCCTCCCCCCCTTAATTTTATCCTTGTTTTCAAGATTGGTTAGAGGTGCAATTTTCTTCACACTTTTTCCTTGTCCGGGTGTAAGTATTTCCCATGTTATTATAGGGTAAATTGCATTAAGTACCCATGTAATATGGGGTCGGATACAGGTAGAGCTCATATATTTTTATATCAAGCACTTACACCCCCTTTATAGCTGAAATTCTACACAAATATATTCTTTTACAAATCTTTAGGTGTTGTGGTGGCCAGGATTTCAGCAGGAATATTGGTAGCTGCACCGAATTCAAAAATACAGAAATTACTTACCTGTCAGTTGGTGTAGATTATTTTTAGTCCCTCCGTTTTAATTTACGTGACATTAACTATAATGCTAATATAACAAGTTGTACGATGTTATTTACTATTTTTCTTTTCAAATTATCAATCTACGTTTAGTACTTGCAAGCAATTGTTTTGATTAAAAAAATATATATTCGGACTATAAAACTAAAGCTTTTGTACAAGGTGTTAGTTGAAGTAAACGACTTTTTGCATTCCCGAAGTCTTAACTCATAAGTTGGATTTTTTAAGCTTGAAATAAAAGGAGGATATTATATGGGAAAACCTGACTGTATAATTTAACTTATAGTCTTGACTCATAACTCATAAGTATAATCTAGTATCTTGCCTATAAGCGTAAATTACTATAATTACATTATCGATATAAGTACAATTTTGCCTCTACTTGTTCCAAGATGTAATAGACAAAAGTTAGATCACTTACAAACACAAGATGTGGGAAAGAGAGATACAATGAAGGCACTGTTTCGCATGTGGTGATTTTATTTTGTAAGAGCACAAATTGAGTTAAACTTGGAGGGTTAAAACAAGTTGCAATATTATAAATTGAGTTGTAATTCGCATTAGGGCCTTTAAAGCCAAGAGGAGTTAAATCATTTTAAACTTATCCCCCGTTTGGTCATAGAATTTGTCAAAAAAAAAATTTAATTTTTTTGGACAAGTACTTGTTTGTTTATAGGTGTTATCCATATTTCTGGCAAATTTCCAAATCTCAAAACTAGCTCAATAGTTATTTTTGACCCAAAATATTACCGTTAGATTTTTAAAAAAAATTTAAAAATTGCTCCAAACTTTTGTATTTTATAAAAAAACTCACTTTCTTAGGGGATTCGCGTAAAATCGAAAGAAATTCGTTGTCCGGTTCATTGAGAAAGAGATTAAAAAGTTGATCCTGAAGATTCGTTTTTAACTCTAAAACTTTGATATCGAACAACTCATTATTTATCGTTGATAAGAATTCAAACGGAGTTTAAGTTTCATATAAAAAGCTTCTCACTAACTCTTCGTATCCCATTAACGTTGGCTTATCTGTCAGTCGTGTCGGGTCTGCCGCTCAGTTGAAAACTATGAAACAAGTCTGCGGTAGTTCAAAACTAGAATTGGCATAATATCGCGAAGTGGCCGCCCTTGCTCAATTTGGCTCAAACTTTGATGTTGCGACTCAGGCATTACTCAATAGAGGTACAAGGCTGATAGAAGTAATAATCATCTTATTTTCTAGATCATTATGACTCAACTAATCCATATCTACCCACTTTTCCCTCATTAAACTTACGCGGCTTTGTCCTTCTCTATAAACAGGAGAAAACCTTCGCCAAAGTTGTTGTGCCAATATGTGATAATCCACCGCAAAGACAAAATTTGAAGGTAATTTGCTAAAATGTACTAATGTTTGTATAAATTTTCTTCAGATTTGTTTTGCTTGTTTTGTATGAATTTTCTTCAGAGTTGTTGGGTATTTTTGAATTTTTTAAAACTTATAGGTGTAAGTCACATTTCATGTTTTTTTATTTTTTAAAAAAAGGTGAAGTTTGTTTTGAAAAATTATGTCCAAACAAACTTTCATCTTCAAACTAAATTTCACCCAAATCAGATTTTTTAAAACAAATTTGGAAATCTATGACTATTTAACTTTGACTGTGAAAAGCGAAAATTAGGCACACAGTAGAAGGAGTGAAAGCTACTTGAACGCTAGCTTAATAACTTGGATGAGTTGGAACATGTTGCAATATTATAAATTGAGTTATAATTCGCTTAAAGTCGTTTAAGTCAAGAGGAGATAGATAATTTCTGACTAAATAATAAGTCAGTGGATCTAATCATTCTAACTCAAATATCATTTTTAGTTAGAACTAATCTGTTTAATGACCAAATTAAATAAAAAAACAAGCATTTTTTCTCATCAAGATTTATTTAATTCAGCTGGCATAAATAAACTAATTGCTCTGGTCTTTCACGTGGTTTAACTTGGATTGTGTTCAATTAGACTCGCAAAGATACATACCCGATTAATAGCTTGTTTGGCAAAACCGGAGAAATCAGCTTATTTTGAAAAGTGCTTTTGAAAAAAGTACTTTTGCAGAGAAGCAGTTTGTGTGTGGCTAATCACTCTGAAAAATACTTATGAGCAATAATTTATGTTTGGCCAAGCTTTTGAGAAAGTGTTTTTAAGAATCAAATTACGAATAAGGACATGAATAGATTTGCTTCATAATTAATATTATAAGTAAATAAATAATCTTAAAAATTTATTATTACATGTAATAATTAAATTTTTTTATTTTATTTAAGTAAAATATAAAAATAAAATTTAAAAGTACCTAATTCTTTTAATATAAGTTAAATATATTAAAAATCATTCAACAAATATAAAAGCATTCACCCCTAAAGTCATTATATATATTAGAAAGTTATCCTAAAAATAATAAGAAATATTTATACATTAATATCCTAAGTATTAGGTTTGACGGTTATTTTGGTATATACTATATTTTGTTAAGGGTATTTTTGGTAAAAAAAAAAGTCAAAACTGCTTCTGCTTATGCTTTTGGGAAGAAGCTATTTTTTATGCTTCTCAGAAACTGCTTCTGCTTCTTTCCAAAAGCACTTTTTCCCATAAAAAAAAACTTGGCCAAACACCTCAACTTAGGGAAAAAAAGTGCTTTTGTGAAAAAAAGTATTTTTTCCCTCTTGAGAAGTTTGGCCAAACAAGCTATAACTCGCTCAACTTGGCTAAATTGTAATAGTAAGTATCAAAATCAGATCAATTATAATTGTTTATTCGATTTTGTTAAAGAAATTTAGCTTAAATAATAATATAGAACAAGAAAATAGCCAAGAGATGTAGGAGAACTTTTTTTTCAAGGCCAAATACATAGAAATACATCACATTTTGCATGTCTGACATCAATGTTAAGCCAATTCCATCTCCCATATCCAAATCTGATTTCAGCAAGTTGATGAACCATGTCCAAGAATGCTTGGTCTCTTGGTCCACCATAGCCCATGCTATGGGAAACATCTATTGATTTCCACCTTTCCAATTGCCACCAATAATTCACCTTTGCATGCTCATTTTAAAAAGCAGTCATCAAATCCAATAATCTTCCTACATCCTTCTAACCAACCCTTCTTCAAAACATCAAAACAGATGTAAAAATATACAAATAATTTCTTTCCAGGTACAGTATTTGTATTTGTTCTAATACAGCAAGTACTCCCACGATTAGTCTCCTTGATAATATCAGCATAATCACACAAACTTGTAAATTCCATCTTTCAGTCCCCCATGAACTCTTGTATTACCCTACACTTATCCCCATAACAAATAGTTCTTCCAACATACAAACTAATTTTGTCTCTGATATGATCTTATAACTCCTACCGTTTTATACTAGGTGTAGATATTATTTTTCTCCTAAATTTATGAGCAATATATTTAGATGTGCACAACCTATTCTTAGTGTACTTATTGCATTTGTGCTATGGATGGTGCCTCTTCACAATGAAGTCATCATAATCTCTATCTTTGCTTGCATACAGTGTCCATTTGCATCTGCTAGCACTTTGCAAGTACTATGTGGCTCTTATTTGGTTTTAATTTCAGCTACACCTTGTACTCAATAGTATAGTTGGTCACCCATAAATTTTTAGCTTAAAATTTTTAATAATCTCAGAGTTCATAACATAATTATAGTGCTCGGAGAGTATAAGGACTTGCACGGTTTAAGCGAAATATTTGGGATAATATACGTATAGGATATGAACTGATATGGTAGGACGAATACTTAAGAATAAATAAAATCTTGTTTGTTTACTGTGTTGAAATGCAACACTGGATGCATTTGTCCTTATAATGGCAATACGATGATGTATGTAAAAGGAGTACATCTATTTTATATGTAAGGAATTAGCAAGAAATATACAAGGATCTTGGTCAGCAATGAAAGACAAATGGGCCAGGGGTAGAGATAATAAAAAGACTTTCTAAGTGGCAAAACTTTTGCTTTTATTTGGAGTAAAAAAGTAGCATGGGTGGAAGCACGTTCAACCAAATTTGCATATAATTAAATATATAGTGGGTCAGCCAATTGAACTTTAAATGATGATCATATTTGAGATTCATTTGGTCTTTTTAAAATAATAAGAGACATAAGGTATCAAGCCTTTCTTGGCTTCTGAACACCGACGAGGAATGCAAAGAAACATAGAAATAAAAATTGCTCGTCGTCGACATAGAGTAAGAGGACTCTACTTCTCCTTTCATCTTTTTCCTTTTATTTTGTTCTTTTACTTTAATTATCAGTTATATATGAAGATAGTTAATTATAATTCCAAACAAGAGTTAGGGTTTGAGCAGTAAAGTAAAAATTTGATAATGGAGTCTTGACTGAGTATGTAACGTTACAATTGATATGTTCTTAGTGATGATTATAACTCATTAGACTATAGAATTGAAGTGGGTATACATAGTTTCCTTGTATTGCTGAAAATTCACGAGTTAGAAGATTTGACCAATCTTCTTAAATTGAAGAGAGTAATGTTATATTCTTTAGACTTGTATTGATGTGAATTGAACCCGATTATTACATGTAGATTGAAAATTTATGAATCGGGAGTGTTTGGAGGATACGTGAAGTCGAAGTTGAGCTAGCTTTAAGGTGAGTTGAGGCTTACTCTCCTAGTAGAGAATTCCATTAGAACCCCTGTGCTCCATGTGTTCAATAAATCCAAGCCATATCTTCTTGCGACCCAAACACTACGTTTACTTCATTCTTATTCAGTACGGCGATATATGTGACAGAAACACATGCTCATTTGTATTACCAGTTGTTAAGTGCGTTTGTTTGTGATATTTACATTCAGTTAAGTATTCAGTTTCAACAATAATTCATGCATCAATGTGATCATTTAGTAGGGAGAAGTGGCCAACTTCCCCCAGCGTGAGTGTCATGATACCGGGGTTAGTTACCCCACGCTCGCAGGTGCCAACTGTTTGTTGGGGAAATAGGCCGACACTCCCCCGTACGTGTTCCCAGATGCTCACGTACACAGGGCTACTACGTGTACTGATTTTCAGAAAAAACTTTAGTTTTGTCTTACAGTTCAGCTTATAGTTTCTGTTTCGAGCTCATTACTTGTTTATAAAATTTTATATGATTTA
Organism: Nicotiana tabacum; assembly: GCF_000715075.1. Taxonomy (NCBI): domain Eukaryota; kingdom Viridiplantae; phylum Streptophyta; class Magnoliopsida; order Solanales; family Solanaceae; genus Nicotiana; species Nicotiana tabacum. The sequence continues at coordinate 10,034,570 of NC_134097.1, read as the reverse complement.
TATGATTTTCCGTATGTCCGTTTTATTTCATATTGTTTTCCCAGAAGGTCTCGCTCCGCCTTTTTAGGAGGTAACCTATGAGACTTACTGGGTATCCTTTAGTGATACTTAGCCCGTTTCGGCATGCTACGTCGTGTGGCAGGTATTGAGGATGCATGTAACAAGACATGTAGCTAGAGAAGATATTTCAGATTTAGTTTACAGACTCCGTTGATTCATCAATCGGTAGCAGACTCTTTTCAGACTATTATTTATTTTTAGATATTTATTTTATTTTTGGGGAATGCCCTGTATGGTATGTATTTCAGTTTTTTTTTCAAATTCTAGAGGCTCATGACTTGTTAGTGGGTTAGTATTAAGATATTTTGGGATTTATCATTTATTGATTATTTTATCAGTCCGTTTACGAATCGCAACTTGACTAGAATGTATATTTAAGTGCATTAGGTGTTCTCTATTGAACCTTAAGTTTTAATACAGCTATCACAGGGCTCACTCAACGAGTGGTAAGGGTTGAGTGTCAATCACGTCCCACCTTAGTTGGGGGTGTAACAAGTTGGAATCAGAGCAGCCAGGTTTGAGAAGTCCTAGGGAATCATGAGTTGTGTCTAGTAGAGTCTCATTATGAGTATGTTTTGCACCATACTTATATCTGGGAGGTCGCTTGACATGCTAGGAAAATTTCTTTTCTTTGACTCTTACATTGTGCATTAGAGCTAAATATTTCGGAATTCTAACAATCATTTTGTCTCTCGTTGTAGAACAAAATAGTTAGATCAAGATCAACCTCGTCATCTGCTACTAACAATGTTGAGATACCAGCTGGTAATCATCAAGAAGCACCAGCATAGGTGCAGACTGCACCAGTGGCACTAGCTGCAGTTAGAGGACGTGGCAAAAGTAGAGGTCGAGATCAGAATGTTAGGGGTAAAGGTAAAAATGCCATAGGAAATCAGGCTCGTGGTAGGGACACTGGACATGCATTGGCTCCACCTCAGCAGGCTGATAATGATCATGTGGAAGTCACACCCCCTCTTAACCCACTCAAGGTAAATCAACCACAGCATTACGATGATCAAATTGATAGAATTTTGGACTTTTTGGAGTCCCTAGCCCCTCCGGCTGGCGGTCGGGCTGCACCTGTTCATGCTCCTTCTCAAGACCCTCATGCTTCAGATGAAGAGATTATAGAAGACAATTTTCAAGCTCCACTCGAGGTACCACCACCAGTTGTCCCTACAAATATTTCCCAGCCAGTGCAGTTACTAACAGGAAAAATTAATCCACATGCCTTTCTGAGATTAAAACCTCCTACTTATAATGGTACAGATAAGCCAAATGAACCAATGTTATTTTTGGAAGAGATAGAGGAAATATTTGTTTTTTTGGGTTGTCTTGAAATGCAAGCCACATAGTTGATTAGGTTTTGGTTAAAGGTGCAGTAGGAAAATGGTGGAGAGGTTACAAGAAGGCAAGAGATTCTACATTACCTCCACTTACTTGGCCACAGTTTAAAGAAGCTTTCAGGGCCAAGTTTTTGCCTAGCAGTCAGATAGATGAGCTCCGATGTCAGAACGAACATATTAAACAGGGTACCATGTCAGTGACTGAATATGAGATAGAATTTACAAACTTGGCAAAGTATGCACCTAATTTAATACAGAGAGAGAGAGAGAGAGAGAGAGAGAGAGAGAGAGAGAGAGAGAGAGAGAGAGAGAGAGAGAGAGAGAGAGAGAGAGAGTGAGAGAGAGAGAGAGAGAGAGAGAGAGAGAGAGAGAGAGAGAGAGAGAGAGAGAGAGAGGATGACAAGACTTATCTTCAGGTTGTTAATATTGCTACGCATAAGGAGGCTTTTGATAAAATTGTCAGGGAAGCTAGAGATAACAACAAGAAGGCTAGAACAACATGTACTTATAGTGAACTTTCAGTTGGGGGTAAGAACATGAATCATTCAGCTCACATTCAATCAATAGCTCACTCGTCTCCTTATCCAGCTCCACTCAGACATGGCCAACAGAGTAAGGTCCAGGCCCATCAAGGGTACATTTCAACTAGTCAAGGCCAACCTCGGTTCTCCTATCCTATATGTTCTTCGTGCATCAAAAGACATCCAGGGAAATGCCTTTTGGGTCAGAAAGGTTGTTTTCACTGCCATGATCCAGGTCATATTAAGAGAGACTGTTCACGACTTGGACAAGCTCTAGGGAAGGCTCCAACTACTCAAGTAACATCTATAGGTAATACTATAATTGCACCTCCTCCAATTCGGGAACTTAATACTCAGACTGGACGTGGTGCCAGTCGAGGTGGAGCTCAAGGAGGAGGCAGACCATCCATATTCTATGCAGTTCTAGATAGGCAAAATGCGGAGGCGTCTAACAAAGTTATTACATGTATTCTCTCAGTTTGTGGTCGCCCTGCTTATGTATTAGTTGATCCTGGTTCAACTTTCTCCTATGTGTCTCCTTATTTTTGTGTCGAGATTGGAAAAGCACCAAAACAATTAGGGGTTCCATTTGAGGTTTCCACACCCATATGGGAGTCTGTTAAAGTTGAATATATATTCAAAATTTTCATGTCACAACCCAATTTCCCATCCTTATGACGTCGCGATGGCACCTAGTCTCTATGACTAGGTGAGCCTAACATTTTACGGAATAAATAAAATGAAAACATAATTTAACAACTAACTCCTCATTATACTACACAGCATTCCCAAAACCCGGAACATCGTGAATCACAAACTACAGAAGGAAAACCTAGTGTCTTTATATATCAGAGTCTATAAAAAAATACAGAAGATAATGGACATGGGGGAGAATAGAAGGGGACTCCGAGGTCTGCGAATGCGGCAGATATACCTTGAAGTCTCCAAAGATGTCACGGCTCACTGATAGTGCAGTTGATAAGCAATACTTGGATCTGCACATGAAAAATATGTGCAGAAGAGTATCATGAGTATACCACAATCGGTACCCGATAAGTGCCAAGCCTAACCTCGTTCGAGTAGTGACGAGGTCAGGTCAGGACCCTACTGGTATAAATAATAATAAGGCAATAATGAAATATTGTAGAAAAATAAAGACTGAAATTTAACAAGAAAGAATTCATAGAAGATAACCGCTCAGTATACAGTAATACAACAGGGGATCTCCTGAGATACCGTCTCGTAGTCCCAAATGTAAATGTGCAGGGGGATCTCCCGGAATACCGTTCTGTAGTCCCAAAGTAAATATGCAAGATAGGGGAATCTCCCAGAATACCATTCTGTAGTCCCAAAATAAATATGCAGTACAGGTGGATCTCCCGGAATACCGTTCCGTAGTCCCAAAGTAAATATGCAAGATAGGGGGATCTCCCGGAATACCATTCTGTAGTCCCAAAGTAAATATGTGGTATAGGGGGATCTCCTGGAATATCGTTCTGTAGTCCTAAAGTAAATATGCAACCAAACAATAGAATTCTATAGTTACGGCATGAAATTCTATAGTTTAACCTAAGTAACAGTTAAGGAAAGATAGGTAAATTCACTAAACATGTTGCACGTAGTTCAAGTAAACAGTTAAGGCGAGTAGGCATGCTATTCTAGTCTAGCAGGATACTACACATGGTGATGAAACTCAAATAAGAAGGAAATCGGGTTATTACTTAGTAGAAAAATCAGGTTTTTACACAATTAGCCCGTGTACGTACTCGTCACCTCACGTACACGACGCTCATATATCAAAACCGGTACAAATCCTACGGGGAGTTCCCCCACACAAAGTTAGGCAAGCCACTTAATCAGTAAGAATGTGTTTTCCATAAATATTTGACTCTGAATGGCTCGAATCTAGCCAAAATAATTCGATACAGCCAACAAAAATTATAGGAATCAATTTCATAAGAAAATACTATATTTTTTAATAAAATCCGAAATTAACTCAAAAATACCTGTGGGGCCCACATCTCGGAATCCGGCAAAACTCATAAAATCCGACAACACATTCACTCACGAGTTCACTCGCACCAAAATTAACAAAATCCGATATCTAAATCCCAATCAAAACTCAGAAAATTCGGTTAGGGAACTTTTCCCCCATTTTCCCAACTTTTCAATCCAAATCCGAAATTAATTGAAGAAAACAACTATAGATTAATGAAGTATAACTAAAAACGAGTTAGATATGTTACCCCAAAGCTATCTCACAAAATCTCTCAAAGAATCGCCAATTTTCAAGCCCCCAAGTCCAAAAATAGAGAAATGAAATCAAGCCCTCGAAACTCTCTTTTCTGCCCAGCGAACCCGCTCCTGCGACCTCATCATCGCACCTGCGGTGCCGCTTCTGCGGCTCCGACTCTACATTTGTGAGATTTCATTTAACTCCAGAGTCCGCACCTCCATGCCTAACTCCACATCTGCGGATGCGCTTCTGCGTCTACTCGTCCGCTTCTGCAAAATCTTGGGTCATTCTCATCTCCGCATCTGCGACTGCCATTCTGCATACGCGGCTCCGCTCCTGCGGCTCACTCATCCCATCTGCGACCACTGACTCCCAGGCCTAAAGGAGCACCTGCGATCCCAGCATCGCTTCTGCGGGGCCCCACCTGCGGACTCCCCGTCGCAGGTGCGAAAACACCAGAAACAAACATGTCATAAATTCTTCTAAGTCCAAGCTTTCATCCGTTAAGCACCCGAAACTCACCCGAGGCCCCTGGGACCTCGACCAAACATACCAACCAATCCCAAAATACCATACGAACTTATTAGATCCCTCAAACTACATCAAACAATGCTAAAATCACAAATCATTTTCCGATTCAAACCTAAAGAACTTGAAACTTCCAAATTCGGCAATCGATGCCGAAACCAACCAAACCACGTCCGATTGACCCCAATTTTTGCACACAAGTCATATTCAACATTACGGACCTAATCCAACTTCCAAAAATGGAAACCGACCCCGGTATCAAAATTCCCACTACCGATCCAAATCTCCAAAAATTCGACTTTCGCCATTTCAAGCCTAAATAAGTTACGGACCTCCAAAACACAATCCGGATATGTTCCCAAGTCCAATATCACCCAAACAGAGCTAAAGGAACCGACGAAACTCCATTCCGGAGTCTTCTTCACACAATGCCGACTACGGTCAAAATCCTAAGACTTAAGCTCCTATTTTAGGGACTAAGTGTCCCAAAATACTCCGAAACCAAAAACAAAACCTAACGGAAAGTCACATAAGCAGAAAAAGGTACGGGGGAAACATTAAATAGGGGATCGAGGCTGTTACTCTCAAAACAACCGGTCAGGTCGTTACATTGCATCATCACAGTTCATGGCCGGGAAACATTAGCTGATTTGAACTTATTAGATATGGTTGACTTTGACGTCATAGCTGGCATAGACTGGTTATCTTCTTGTTATGCTATAGTTTATTGCCACGTGAAGACAATTAAATTCTCATTTATTGGGGAAAATCTAATTAGAGGTGAAGTGGGTACGCGTGTAGGTAAGTTTATTTCTTACCTTAAGGCTAGAAAACTAGTGAGCAACGAGTGTTTGGCATATCTAGCACATGTGCGGGATATGGAAGCTGACTCCCCAATGCTTGAATCAGTACACATTGTGAAAGAATTTCCAGAGGTGTTCCCGGATGATTTCCCAGGGATACCACCAGATAGGGAGATTGAGTTTGGCATAGACACATTGCCAGAAACTCAACCAATCTCGATTCCTCCTTACAGAATAGCTCTAGCTGAGCTAAATGAACTTAAGAAACAGTTACAAGACCTATTAGATAAGGGTTTTATTCGACCTATCGTTTCACCCTGAGGTGCTCCAGTGTTGTTCGTGAAGAAAAAAAAATGGTTCCCTACGGATGTGTATATATTACCGCCAGCTGAATAAGGTTACTATCAAAAATAAATATCCATTGCCCAGGATATATGACTTATTTGATCAGTTAAAAGGTGATAGGTATTTCTCAAAAATAGATTTGAGGTCGGGATACCATCAGTTGAAAATCAAAGAAGCAGATATCGCGAAAACAACTTTCAGGACTCGGTATGGTCATTATGAATATTTAGTAATGTCCTTTGGGTTGACTAATGCACCGACGACGTTTTTTGGACTTAATGAACAAAGTCTTTAAGCCTTTATTAGATGCCTTTGTTATTGTATTTATCGACGATATTCTGGTATATTCCCGTAGACAAAACGAGCATGAGAATCATTTGAGAACAATTTTTCAAATACTCAAGGAGCGTCAGTTTTATGCCAAATTATCCAAATATGAATTTTGGCTCGATACAGTTATATTTTTGGGATACGTGGTTTTGAGAAAAGGCATTAGAGTAGACCCACAGAAAATAGAAGCAGTTAAAAGTTGGGATTAGCAAGTCACTACCCCTACAGAGATTCGAAGTTTTCTGGGATTAGCAAGTCACTACCGTCATTTTGTATAAGGGTTATCTTCACTAGCTGCCCCATTGACAAAGCTAACTCAAAAAGATGTAAAGTTTTAATGGTCTGAAGCTTGTGAGAAAAGTTTTCAATAACTCAAGAACAAGTTGACTACAGCCTCAATCCCGACTCTACCTAGCCCTATAGGTAGATTTGTGATCTATTGTTATGCTTCCAGAGTGGGGTTAGGATGTGTTCTTATACATAATGACAAGGTTATTGCTTATACTTCTACGTATTTAAAAAATCATGAGATAAATTATCCTATACACGATCTTGAGCTAGCGGCAGTTATTTTTGCTCTAAAAATATGGCGTCACTACCTTTATGGAGAGCAATGTGACATTTATACATATCATAAAAGTTTGCAGCATATATTCAAGCAGAAAGAGTTGAACCTGAGACAACGCAGGTAGTTGGAATTACTTAAGGATTATGATTGCAATATCTTTTATCATCCAAGCAAAGCGAATGTGGTTGCGGATGCTCTGAGCAGAAGATCCATGGGGAGTTTGGCCAGGTTGTCTGTGGTCGAACGTCCAATAGTAACGGAATCCCAACGAATAGCTAGCCAAGGGGTTTGTCTTGATGAGAAGTGTGATGAAAGGTTGATAGCAAGTATGGGTGCTAATTCTACTTTAGTAGGGCAAGTTAAAGCCAAATAATTCGATGATGCTAGCTTGCTTAAGCTCTAGGAAGGTGTCCTTAGTGGCAAGATTAAGATTTTTTTCACTTGATGAGAATGGTGTGATGAGACTTAATGGTCGCTTATGCGTGCCTAATGTAGATGATCTTCGAAGAGCAATTATGGTAGAAGCTCATAGCTCCAGATACTCAATACACCCAGGTTCTACTAAAATGTATCATGATTTGAAGGATATTTATTGGTCGGATAATATGAAGCGAGATATTGCAGATTTTGTATCGCAGTGCCTAAACTGTCAGCAAGTAAAAGCTTAACATCAGAGACCATGCGGCTTAGCTCAAGTCATTGAAATACCGGAATGGAAATGGGAACGAATAAATATGGATTTTGTGGTTGGTTTGCCGTGAACTTTTAAGAAACACGACTCTATTTGGGTCACAGTAGACCGACTCACTAAGTCAGCTCACTTTTTGCCAGTCAAAACAACCTACACAGTACCCCAGTATGAAGCATTATACATAAAAGAAATTATTCGGTTGCATGGTTCTCCTGTGTCCATTATTTCTGACAGGGGTGCTCAGTTTACTATCCAGTTCTGGAAGAGTTTTCAGGAAGGTCTCGGTACCCGAATTAATCTAAGTACGGACTTTCACTCTCAAATAGATGGGCAGGCCGAGAGAACAATTCAAACCTTAGAAGATATGTTACTAGCATGTGTTCTCGATTTTAAAGGAAACTTAGATGATCATCTGTCTTTGATTGAGTTCACATATAATAACAGTTATCAAGCAAATATTCAGATGGCCCCATTCGAAGCCCTATACGGGATGAGGTGCCGTTCGCCTATAGGATGGTTTGAGATAGGTGAAACGAAGCTTATTGGGCAAAACGTACACTACAACATTATACATTTATAGCTATAAAATATATTGTAGCTAAATATACAAATTTTCGTGCCAAAAATACTCTAGCCACAAAAAACAAAATCCGTAGCATTCGTAGCAAGTAGTAGCGCAACTAAAAGTTAGCTACAAACTTTACATGGTTCGTGGCTAAGGACTAATACTTTGTTACGAAAAATTTCTATGTTGTAGCCGTAATGATAAAATATCTTGCCACGAAAAATATACTTATAGCAAGTGATTTTATTTTTTTGCCACGACGATAAAATTTGCAGCTATCTTTGTAGCAAAGATTTGATTTGTTTGCCATGAGAATTCAAATTTTGTAGCTATTTTTATAGCTTTGTCTCGAGGCAATAGTACTAGTATTTAGCTATGAGTTCCACAATTCATTGCTACGAATTAAAGTATTTGCCACAAACATTTTCGTATGAAGCTAAAAGTCTATTCTTTTTTTACATGAAATATATAGAATTATAGCTAAATATATTCGTTTGCTACGAAAGTGAAAATATATAATCATATTTCCGTGGCAATTATAGATACATTTAGCTGCTAATTCAATAATTTTATTGCTATAAATTGAAAATTTTGTCACGTGAATTGTTAACAAGAATTTTTGTAATGTAGCTAAGAATATACATTTTTTAGATTCCAAAGTAAGTTACAACTGATACATAATTGTATTTTTACATTTCAAAACATTTAGAGTACATAATTGATCTATGACACCAACTATAGTACTAATATCTTGCGTGAGACCCATTGTTGCACAATCTTCTCCCTTCTTTCCTGCCATTGTCTTCATCTGCACCTTAGTTTGACCAACATCTATTAGCTTTTCAATTGAGCTCTACTAATTTCACATATTTTCCTGTCAATTTTGATAAAGAAAATCAACACCAGGTGGATACAAACTGATCAAACATATATTTTTAACATGTACAAATAATTATATATTTTATAGAAAAGTATTACAGATTAACTTCTCATGAAAAATCTTTATATATTTCTCTAATACTTTAATTAGTATTATCTTTATGAATATCTCCTTAACATGCTTAATATGACCAATTTTATGAGATAATAAAACTTTTAATAGGCTTAAAAGGAATAACAAAATTCCAAATATTTCAAAAGACAATTTAATCTTTTGCCCTAAAATTTTCTTTCAACAGAATCACAATGAAGAAACAAATATGTAAACCTACATTATTATTTCATGGAAGAATTATAGATCCACACCAAAAAAAAACATACACACATTAACATGAACAATAACATACCTAAGTAAAAAATATTAACATGAACAGCAACATACCTAAGCAATAGTCAGAGCGTTCATTCAAGTCAATCGAATATTTAGTATGTGTTCTTTGAAATAGGCTGCATAAGCACAATTGCCAGTAAATCAACCACAACTAGCAAAAATACATTTATTAATGTATACGGTCAAAATCGAGTTGGCCCTTCATGTGATTAATCAAGATTGGAGTATGATGGACCGAGGTTCGTCATCATAATATCGAGCTCGAGACCCAAAGGCCGATCAATATCGAGCTCGAGACCCAGAGACCGATCAATATCGAGCTCGAGACCCAAAGACCGACCCATACCGAGACCGGCCAAGATCGAGATCGAGCCAAGGGACAAAAGAGCCGTTATAGCCGCATTTGGAGAGAGAATCTCGGCGAAAATCAAGAAAAATTTAATAAATTAGTCTATCATGAGATCATCACTATGTATTTTTAATTATACCAAAATGGGATTCCCCTACTATATTAAGAGTGGTTATCATTTGTAAGAGCAGATTTAATTCATACACACATTCTTCTAATATATACAGAAAATAGTGCCAATAATATCCTTTGGTGGCTTTTGGTATTTTAAGTCAAATTGTTTCTTCTATTCAATCGTTCTTCACCTAATTTGGAGGTGATTAAACTTGAAGGCTTAGGCTAACTAGTTCATCTGGTTTGCATTTATTTCTTTTATAACCTATTTCAATACACATTTATTTATCTTTCCCGATTTGTACTAATTTATATTATGTATCTTTAAAACTGCGTATAAATTTAACTCTATCCGTTTTTCGGGTAAATAGTTTGGCGCCCACCGTGGGACTAAGGATAATAGTGGTTATTTGGTACGAATCTTTATGAAACACACTATTTTACACTTGCTCTTGGAAGTGTCTTTGATTTCGGGTTAAAAACGATAAACTCTCAATTAATGGCCGTACCTATCGATAACTAAGCTGGCTTGTAAGATGAGAATAATAACCTAACGCCCGAGGATGAAAGACCACTCGTTGACCCCGCTGGAACTCGGGTTGTAGATCTAATTGACGTTAATTCACATGTGGCTTTTGAGGAGAATCAACGTTCCGGCCCCGAAAACAGCATTCATGGTGGAACTCGATCTGCAGTTTGAAATACCCAAAATGCAGGAGAAGACGGGATCATCCTGCGTATGATTTTCAAAATGTTGCAAACTCAACATGTAGCGATAGCTCAGTTGTATAGCCAAACCCAGGCACCAAGCAGGCGCGAGCCCGGTCCACCCCAAGAAGTCACCTACAAAACGGGACCAGTTATAGTAAGGATAAATGAACAAGAATCAGGGACTAATCCCGAAATTATTAAGATGCTCGAAGAACTGACAAAACGAATAGAGTTAGGAGAAAGGAGAATTAAAGCAAACGACAAAAAAATGGAAACTTATAACTCTAGGGTTGATCAGATCCCGGGAGCACCGCCAATATTGATGGTCTTGGATTCCAAAAAATTCATACAAAAGCCCTTCCCCCCGAGCGCGGCTCCAAAACTGATCCCCAAGAAGTTTCGCATGCCCGAAATTTCTAAATATAATGGAACAACTGAACCCAACGAACATGTCGTCTCTTACACATGTGCCATTAAAGGCAATGATTTAGAAGACGACGAGATCGAATCCGTGTTATTAAAGAAGTTCGGGGAAACCTTGTCAAAGGGAGCAATGATATGGTATCATAATTTACCATTTAACTCTATCGATTATTTTGCTATGGTTGCAGATATTTTCGTAAAAGCACATGTCAGAGCCATAAAGGTCGAAACCAGGAAATCAGACATTTTCAAGGTAAGGCAAAAAGATAACGAGATGCTAAGAGAGTTCGTATCTCGTTTCCAAATGGAACGAATGGATCTACCACCGGTCACGGACGATTCGGCCGTTCAAGCTTTCACCCAAGGACTGAATGAATGAAGCTCGATGGCTTCACGACAGTTGAAACAGAACTTGATCGAGTACCCGGCTGTTACCTGGGCCGATGTACACAATCGATATCAATCAAAGATTAGAGTCGAATACGACTAGTTGGGTTCTGGGTCCGTTATTAAAAGGGACACCAACTGAGAACCAAGGTCGAACAGGGACCGATACCGGCCATATAACGGAGATCGTAGGGGTAGCGAACCGGGACGCAACCTCGTACGAGGCAAAAGGAGAAGTGATCGAAGTCAAGGGTCTCAAGGGCTGATGAAAAAGAATGGGTTCGACAGACATACCGGACCTAAGGAACCACCGCAGTTATCAAAATATAACTTCAACATTGATGTATACGCCATCATGTCAGATATCGGACGCATCAAAGATACTAAATGGCCTCAGACTGTAGAGTCTGATCCAAAACAGAGAAATCCCAATCAAATATGCAAGTATCATGGCACCCATGGCCATAGAACGAAAGATTGAAGGCAATTGAGAGAGCAAGTTGCCCGATTATTCAATGATGGGCACCTTCGAGAGTTTTTAAGTGACCGGGCCAAAAACCATTTAAAAACAGAGATTTCAATAGACAAAATGAACAATAAGAGACACAACACATCATCCACATGATCATCAGCGAGCAAGCTTGATTAACCCTCCTCGATAATGTCAGGGATTATAAAAGCACATAAGGTGGTCGAGGGTGAAAGGACATCCCTCGATTTTGCTCGAGTAAAATCGGAAAAGAATCACTATTCTCCAAAAGTAAGGATGGATCTGGCCAAAGGTCGCATCGTATCTCTTGCAAAAGGCGATGATGACAGGATCTAAAGGACCCAATATGAAAGGATAAGTATAAACACTTAGGAACCCTTCTACGTGGGTAGTAATTGATTCACCAGGCGATGGGACTACCACGTGCTTATTGTCCCAGTTGCATTCTTGTTTGACTTTCTCGGGAATTTTCTCGGTGATTGTACACTGGTACCTCGACATCGGCTCACATTGACCCGGTACCGAAGAAGGTTTTTCAACTTTAAAATCACTGACAATTGAACACCCTACAGGAACGAATTCTTCAAGGTGAGGCTTCGCCGCATCCTCACCGTCGGCGGGTCATGATAAAGAAGCAACCTCTTTTTGCAGAACGGTTTTAAATGTTTTGGCCATCTCAATTTATGTGAACAAAGAAGAAGGGAGATTGAAGTATTTGGTGTTTTGAGAAGAACAAACAAAGAAATTCCAAAACTTGGAAATAGGAAACTTTGGAGAAGGCGAAGGACTGTAAAGATTGGAATGAAAAAGGTTTAAAGGTAAAAGTTTGAAATAATGAATAAAGGGGCTATTTATAGATTTCACAGCGACGGTTCAAAATTGGCAGTGGTCGACCATCGACTGACACGCATTTAATGCCTTGGTAACCGGACCGATGGGACGTTTGTCATATACATCACAATCGAGCCCGTCGCAGACGTCTGTATTCGTCAAGTCGGAGGTTGAAAAATCATATCGTTTCTCGCCACCTTCTTTCCGAGAAACGAGAGGACTATCTGTATATGGTCAAAACCGAGTTTTCCCTTCGTGTGATTAATCAAGATTGGAACATGATATACTGAGGGTCATCATCATAATATCGAGCTCGAGACCTAAAGGCTAATCAGTATCGAGATCGAGTCAATATCGAGCTCGAGATCCAAAGACCAACCCATACCGAGACCGGCCAAGATCGAGAACTAGCCAAGGGACAAAAGAGCTGTTATGGCCGCATTTGGAGAGAGAATCTCGGCGAAAATCAAGGAAAAGTTAATTAATTAGTCTATCATGAGATCCCTACTATGTATTTTTAATTATACCCAAAATAGGATTCCCCCACTATATTAAGAGTGGTTATCATTTGTAAGAGCAAATTTAATTCATACACACATTCATTCTAATATATACAGAAAAGATAGCCAATACTATCCTCTGGTGGCTTTTGGTATTTTAAGTCAAATTGTTTCTTCTATTCAATTGTTCTTCACCCGATTTGGAGGTGATTAAACTTGAAGTCTTAGGCTAACTAGTTCATCTGGTTTGCATTCATTTATTTTATAACGTATTTCAATACATATTTATTTATCTTTCTCGATTTGTACTAATTTATATTACATATCCTTAGAATTGTGTATAAATTCAACTCTATCCATTTTACGGGTAAACAATTAGCTTCACCAATTTTTGACAACCATAAACGAGAAAAGGCACAAATCATGTGATGACCCAAAAGGTCATCTTATGTTTTAGAACTCGAATTTGTGTCTTTAAGTCTTAAAATTTTCATTTTTATCCTCTTCGATTTGCGTGCACAGTCCGGGCAGGTTTCCGAAAAGCTTTTATGTTAAAAATTGATGAAAATAAGAATTCATGCCTTAAAAGTTGATTTAGTTGACTTCGGTCAACATTTTTGGTAAACGGGCTCGGATCTGTATTTTGACGATCCCAGTGGGTCCGTATCGAATAATGGGACCTGGACGTATGCTCGTAATCGAATTCGGAGGTCCCTAGCTCAAGTTATGAATTTTTGATAAAAGATAAAAGTCTGAAAATTAATTATTTTTAAGAATTAATTGATGTTTGGCATTGTTAGTGTCGGGTCCGTATTCTGGTTCTGGAGCCCGGTGCAGGTTCATTATGATATTTAATACTTGTTTGTGAAATTTGGTGAGAAACAGAGTTAATTTGATGTGATTCGGACGTCCAGTTGAGAAAATAGAAAATTTTAAAGTGTTCTTGAGAATTTTATTTGATTTGGTGCTAAATTCGTAGTTCTAGGTGTTATTTTGGCGATTTGATCGCGCGAGCAAGTTCGTATGATATTTTTAAACTTGTGTGCATGTATGGTTTGAAGCACCCAGGGCTCGGGTGAGTTTCGGATAGGCCATGTGATATTTTGAACTTTGGAAATGTGGTATTTTACCGCAGCAGGTATTCTGGCATGTCCTTCTCCACGTTCGCGAAGGTACTCTCGCGAACGCGAAGAGTAAACTGGGCAGCTAAAGATTTCTTCTTCGCAAACGCGAAGGCTTGGTCGCGAACACGAAGCGATGGGGGCGTTACCCTTCGCGAACGCGACAAGACCATCGCGAACGCGTAGTGTTAGGCATTGGGGAGGGGGAGTCAGCCGTTCCTTTATCGCAAATGCGAGCAATGCCTCACGAACGCGAAGGCTAGGGGTGGGAGTAACCATCACGAATGCGAGCTAGGTCTCGCGAACGCGTAGGCTTGGCAGCCAGTACCCTTCGTGAACGCGGTAGTACTCTTGCGAACGCGATGAACATTATCGCCCAGCACTTAACAGAATCCAAAAACGGGATTTTAGCCAAAAATTCATTTTCTTGAAAACCAAACGGTGAGAGGCGATTTTTCAAGAGCCATTTCTTTCCCAAATTGTTGGTAAGTGATTCTAAACCATTTTTTTCAATTACCCATTATATTTCTTCAATTTTCAACCTAAAATCTAGAGTTTTCATGGTAGAATTAGGAGTTAGGGTAGAAACTAGGGATTTCGGGAATTTGGAAATTTAGACCTCAATTTGAGGTCATATTCCAAAACTAATTACATATTCGGGCTCGGGGGTGAATGGGTAAAAGGATTTTGGTTCGAACCTTGGGTTTTGACCAAGCGGGCCCGGGGTCGATTTTTTAACTTTTTGGAGGAAAATTTGGGAAATTTAATTTTTGAAAAATAATTGATTCCTGTAGAAATATTAGATATTATTGAGTCATTTTTGATTAGATACGAGTGGTTTGGAGGTGAATTCCAAAGGAAAAGTTGTGATTGAGAATTAAGTGGCCTTCGAAGCGAGGTAAGCGTCATGTCTAACTTTGGCTTGAGGGAATAGGTATTATGTGTTTATTTGCTACGTGTTTGGTTGTTAAATACGATGTATAGGTGAGGTGACGAGCATCTATGCATCGTTGTCGAGTCATAGCATGCGAGTGAAATTCTATTCTTGTCTATTTTGTAGACTTAAATTCTACTATCCATGCTTATCGTGTTATTTAAAATGATGGGTGACTCATATCTGGTTTCACTGAGATTTGGTAAATTTCAAATATTGATTCAAGGTTGAGATTACATTGTGCTATGGATTATGGGTAAAATACTGGTTTTCTTGTGATACTCTTATCTATCCATTGTTATTGATTTTGTGATCAGTGAGGTGGAGTGTAAAGCACGAAGGGTGATATCGTGCATGCATTATTTATCTTGTGAGAAAGAGTGTAAGGCATAAAGGGTGATGTCGTGCATGCATTATTTATATTGTGAGGAAGAGTGTAAAGCATGAAGGGTGATGCCGTGCATGCATTATTTATATTATGAGGAAGAGTGAAAAGCACAAAGGTTGATGCCGTGCCGTTCTATTTATTTATTTGGTGAGGTTGAGAGTAAAAGCATGAAGGGTGATGCCGTGCTGTTCTATTTATTTATTTGGTGAGGTTGAGAATAAAAGCATGAAGGGTGATGTCGTGCAGTTTTTCTTTGTTGTTTTAATTGCTCAATTCGTTTAAGGATTTTTCTGTTTAATTCTGTCTTTTCATTATTTTCACTCTTTATGTTGTATTCCCTCACTGTATGTCCCCTTCCCATTATTTCTGCGTTATTGCTTTATTTACTGTTGTTGCCACTAACATGATTATAGTGTTTAGGTTATATGTGAGTGTTTTGTCCTAGCCTCGTCACTACTTTGCCGAGGTTAGGCTCGACACTTACCAGTTCATGGGGTCAGTTGTACTGATGCTGCACTCTGTACTTTCTATGCAGATTTTGATACCGGCTTAGGTTGATCGAGATTTGCTACTGGTTCGCTGTCCGGAGATTTAAGGTAGATCTGTCGGCGTTCACAGACCTTGAAGTCCCCGTCTATCTTATATGTCCTACTATTTTCTTTCATACAGACGTATTTCTTTCAGACTATTACTTGTAGTAAATTCTAGAATGCTCTTGAATTGTGACTCCATATCCGAGTGGTAGTAATTAATACAGTTTTATGATATTCCGCACTTATTATATTTCATCTTAGTTAATTATTGTTATTTACTGAATGGAAATAAGGAATTGGTTTAACGATTTTTCTAATGTTGGCTTGCCTAGAAAGTGAAATGTTAGGCGCCATCACGGTCCCGTCGGTGGGAAATTTCGGGTCCTGACAGTTGGTATCAGAGCCCTAGGTTGCTTAGGTCTCACGATTCACGAGCAAGCTTAGTAGAGTCTGGAGGATCGGCACAGAGATGTCTGTGCTTATCTTCCAGAGGCTATGAAGTTTAGGAACAAGTTTCACTTATATTCTTCTCTGTCGTGTGATTTTGCTTCCTCAATACTGATTAAACTCTTCTACTCTTATTCTCTCGCAGATGGCAAGAACACATACCGCTTCCTCCAGTGGCAGCTTCAACGCGGGGCAGAGGTCGAGGCCGAGGCCGTGCTAGCGGCCGAGGCAGGGGCAGGGCTCAACCTAGAGCCCGAGCAGCAGCCCAAGCAATGGAGCCTCAGATAGAGCTTGACGAGGAAGTTCCAATCCAGACTGTTCTTGCCGGACCAGCTCAGGTTTCGGAGGGGTTCATTGCTACCCCAGTACTTCAGGACACTTTGGTCCGTTTGGTGGGCCTTATGGAGAGTGTGGCCCAGACTGGCGCATTTCCCGTGGCACCAGCAGTTTCTCAGGCTGGAGGAGGAGCCCTGACTCCCACCACTCCCGCTCCGGAGCAGATAGCTCCCCAGTATCAGGCTCCAGCAGCTCATCCAGGATTATTCAACCGGTTATTGCGGCACAGGTCGGAGATGGGCCAATTATGTCTTCCGAGGCTTTGTGGAGATTGGACAGGTTTATCAAGCTCTTTCCTGTTCACTTTAGTAGTGCCCTCGGACAGCTGTCACGAGGTTCTACGGAACATGGGTATAGTGGAGACCAATGGGGTTGATTTTGCTGCATTTCATATGACTGGTTCTGCCAAGAAATAGTAGAGAGATTACTTGTTGACCAGACCAGCTGGGTCGCCTGCTCTTACTTGGGACCGGTTCTCTCAACTCTTCATAGAGAAGTTTCTGCCTATCATATTGAGAGAGGAGTGTCACCGTCAGTTTGAGCATCTCCAGCAGGGTAGTATGACTGTTACTCAGTATGAGACCCATTTTGTGGATTTGGCATGTCATGTTATTCTTCTGCTTCCCACCGAGAGAGAGAGAGAGAGAGAGAGAGAGAGAGAGAGAGAGAGAGAGAGAGAGAGAGAGAGAGAGAGAGAGAGAGAGAGAGAGAGAGAGAGAGAGAGAGGTGAGGAGGTTTATTGATGGACTTGCTCAGACTATCAGATTGCAGATGGCTAAGGAGACTAGGAGTGAGATTTATTTTTAGGTGGCTGCTAATGTCGCTAGACGAGTCGAACTAGTTCTTATTCGGGGAGGTCAGGGGTTTGACAAGAGACCTCGTCATTCCGGTGAGTTCAGCGGTGCCTCAACTAGAGGCAGGAGTACTTTTGGTAGAGGCCATCCTCCCAGGCCATTTCATTCAGTGCTCTAGGCATCCCACGGTGCCTCAGGTGGTCAGGGCCCTCATATGCACTATTCCGACTAGCTAGCCTACAGTGCACCACCAGCTTCTATTAGTGCACCTCCTCTCTAGATTCATCAGGGTGGTTATTCAGGTCGACAGGGTCAGTTTCAGGGTCAACAGTCACAACAACCGAAATTATATTATACTTGTGGTGATCCAAGGCACATTGCTAGATTTTGCCCTCGGGCAACGGGCAACTCACAGCATCAGAGTTCTCGTGCCATGGTTCTGGCACCAGTTGCTGCACCACCTGCTCAGCTAACCAGAGGTAGGGGTCAGACAGCCAGAGGTATAGGCTAGACTGTTAGAGGTGGAGGTCAGGCCGTTAGAGGTGGAGACCAGCCAGTTAGAGGTCGTCCCAGGGACTTAGTTCAGGGTTGTAGGGTCCATCCCCAGTGTTATACTTTCCCAGCTAGGCCTGAGGCTGAGTCATCTGACGTTGTTATCACAGGTACTGTTTCAGTTTGCAATAGAGATGCTTCAGTTCTATTTGATATGGGATCTACTTACTCCTATGTGTCATCCTATTTTGCTTCCTATTTGGTTGTGCCCTGTGATTCTTTGAGTGCTACGGTGTATGTGTCCACACCAGTAGGATATGCTATTATTGTTGATCGTGTTTATTGTTTGTGTGTGGTCACCCTTGGGAGTCTTGAGACTCATGTAGATCTTCTACTTCTCGACATGGTTGATTTTGATATCATACTCGGTATAAATTGGTTATCACCTTATCATGCTATACTAGATTGTCACGCTAAGATGATGACCTTAGCCTTACGGGGGTTGTCTCGATTAGAGCGGAGAGGGAATCTTAGCCATTCTGCTACCAGGGTTATCTTTTATGTGAAGGCTCGGCATACGGTCGAGAAGGGGTGTCTAGTTTATTTGGCTTATGTCCGCGATTCTAGTGCGGAGGTTCCTTGCATAGATTCGGTGTTGGTTGTTCGTGAGTTTCCAGAGGTGTTTCCTGCAGATATGCCGGGGATGCCATCCGAAAGGGATATTGATTTCTGTATTGATTTGGCTCCGGGCACTCAGCCTATTTCCATTCTGCCATATCACATGGCCCCGCCAGAGTTGAAAGAATTGAAGGAGCAGTTGCAAGATTTGCTTGATAAGGGCTTCATTAGACCTAGTGTCTCGCCCTAGGGTGCACCTGTGTTGTTTGTGAAGAATAAAGATGGATCGATGAGGATGTGTATAGATTATCGGCAGTTGAACAAAGTCACCATCAAGAACAAGTATCCATTGTCGAGGATTGATTATTTATTTGATTAGCTTCAGGGTGCCAAGGTGTTTTCAAAGATTGATTTGAGATGTGGAAACCATGAGTTGAGGATTAGGGCATCCAATGTTCCTAAGACAACTTTTCGGACTCGGTATGGGCATTATGAGTTTCTAGTGATATCATTTGGGCTGACAAATGCCCCAACAACATTCATGGATTTGATTAACCGGGTGTTCAAACCCTACTTGGATTCCTTTATGGTTGTGTTTATTGATGATATCTTGATCTACTCCCACAGTCGAGAGGAGCATGAGCAGCACCTTCGAATCGTTCTTCAGACTCTGAAAGACAGCTAGTTATATGCTAAGTTCTCAAAATGCGAGTTTTGGTTGAGTTTAGTTGCTTTCTTGGGTCACGTTATATCAGCACATGGTATTCAGGTGGATCCTAAGAAGATTGAGGCAGTCCAGAACTGGCCTATACCCACATCAGCTACAGAGATCCGTAGTTTCCTAGGTTTTGCGGGCTATTACCGTCGATTTGTGGAGGGGTTTTCATCCATAGCAGCCCCGTTGACCAGATTGACCCAGAAGGGTGTCCCGTTCAGGTTGGTCAGACGAGTGTGAAGCGAGCTTTCAAAAGTTCAAGACTACTTTGACTACGGCACCAGCATTGGTGTTACCCACAGGTTCAGGATCTTATACAATATACTGTGACGCATCCTGTATTGGTCTGGGTACCGTATTGATGCAGGGTGGCAAGGTTATTGCATATGCTTAACGGCAGCTGAAGGTTCACGAGAAGAATTATACTGTTCATGATCTAGAATTGGCAGCCGTTGTTCACGCGCTGAAGATTTGGAGGCACTATCTTTACGGCATGCCATGTGAGGTATTCACTGATCATCGGAGCTTGCAGTATTTGTTCAAGCAGAAGGAACTCAATTTGAGGCAGAAGAGGTGGCTGGAGTTATTGAAAGACTATGATATCACCATATTGTATCATCTCGGGAAGGCCAACGTGGTGGCCGACGCTTTGAGTAGAAAGTCAGTCAGTATGGGTAGCCTTGCATATATTCCAGTTGGTGAGAGACCGCTTGCATTGGATGTTCAGGCCTTGGCCAACCAGTTCATGAGGTTAAATGTTTCTGAGCCAAGCCGTGTTCTAGCTTGTACAATCGCTCGGTCTTCTTTGTTTGAGCGCATCAGAGATCGGTAGGATGAAGATCCACATTTACTTGTCCTTAGAGACATAGTGCGGCACGGTGGTGCCAAGAAGGTTACTGTTGGAGATGACGGAGTTTTGAGGATGCAGGGTCGTATTTGTGTGCCTAATGTGGATGGACTTCATGAGTTGATACTTGAAAAGTCCCAGAGTTCCCGGTATTCTATTCATCCGGGCACCGCCAAGATTTATCAGGACTTGAGGCAGTATTATTGGTGGAGGCGAATGAAGAAGGACATAATTGCCTATGTAGCTCGGTGCCTAAATTTCCAGCAGGTAAAGTGTGAGCATTAGAGACCTGGTGGTTTACTTCAGAGGTTAGAAATTCCTGAGTGGAAGTGGGAGCGTATCACTATGGATTTTGTTGTTGGATTCTCACAGACTCAGAGGAAGTTTGATGCAGTTTGGGTCATTGTGGACAGGCTGACTAAGTCAGCGCATTTCATTCCTGTGGAAGTTACCTATTCCTCAGAGTGGTTGGCAGAGATTTACATTCGTGAGATCGCCTGTCTTCACGGTGTGTCCGTGTCTATCATTTCTGATCGAGGTGCGCAGTTTACCTCGCACTTTTGGAGGGCAGTTCAGCGTGAGTTGGGTACGCGGGTTGAGTTGAGCACAACATTTCATCCTCAGATGGACGGACAGTCCAAGCGTACCATTCAGATCTTGGAGGATATGCTTCGCGCGTGTGTTATAGACTTTGGAGGATCGTGGGATCAGTTCTTGCCCCTTGCAGAGTTCGCCTACAACAACAGCTACCAGTCGAGCATTCAGATGGCTCCCTATGAGGCATTATATGGTAGGCGGTGTCGGTTTCCAGTTGGGTGGTTTGAGCTGGGAGAGGCTCGGTTGTTGGGCACAGACTTAGTACAGGTCTACAGGATGCCTTGGATAAGGTCAAGATTATTCAGGATCGACTTCGCACAGCTCAGTCCAGGTAGAAGAGTTATGCCGACCGTAGAGTTCGTGATGTTGCATTCATGGTCGGAGAGAGAGTGTTACTTTGGGTATCACCCATGAAGGGTGTAATGAGGTTCGGAAAGAAGGGCAAGTTGAACCTTAGGTATATCGGACCTTTTGAGATTCTGGAGAGAGTGGGAGAGGTGGCTTACAGGCTTGCGTTGCCACCTAATTTAGTAGCTGTTTAACTGGTATTCCATGTGTCCATACTTTGAAAGTATCACGGCGATCCGTCTTATGTGTTAGATTTCAGCTTTGTCCAGTTGGACAAGGATTTGACTTACGAGGAGGAGCCGGTGGCAATTCTAGCACAGCAAGTTCGCCAGTTGAGATCAAAGAGTTACCCTTCAGTTCGAGTGCAGTGGAGAGGTCAGCCAATTGGGGCAGCTACTTGGGAGTCCGAGTTCGATATGCGGAGTACATATCCCCACCTTTTCACCAGCCCAGGTACTTTTCTATGTCCGTTCGAGGACGAACGGTTATTTTAGAGGTGGAGAATGTGATGACCCAAAAGGTCATCTTATGTTTTAGAACTCGAATATGTGCTCTTAAGCCTTAAAAATCTCATTTTTACCCTCCTCAATTTACGTGCGCAGTCCGGGCAGGTTTCCGGAAAGCTTTTATATTGAAAATTGATGAAAATAAGAATTTATGCCTTAAAAGTTGATTTTAGTTGACTTCGGTCAACATTTTTGGTAAACCGGCTTGGATCCGTATTTTGAAGGTCCCGGTGGGTCCGTATTGAATTATGGGACATGGGCGTATGACCGGAATCGAATTCGGAGGTCCCTAGCTCAAGTTATGAATTTTTGATAAAAATTAAAAGTCTAAAAATTAATTATTTTTAAGAATTGATTGATGTTTTGCATTGTTAGTGTCGGGTCTGTATTCTGGTTCCGGAGCCCGGTACAGGTTCATTATGATATTTAAGACTTGTCTATGAAATTTGGTGAGAAACGAAGTTGATTTGACGTGATTCGGACGTCTAGTTGAGAAAAATAGAAATTTTAAAGTGTTCTTGAGAATTTTATTTGATTTGGTGCTAAATTCGTAGTTCTAGGTGTTATTTTGGCGATTTGATCGCTCGAGCAAGTTCATATGATGTTTTTAGACTTGTGTGCATGTTTGGTTTGGAGCCCCGAGGGTTCGGGTGAGTTTCGGATAGGCCACAGGATGTTTTGGACTTTGGAAATCTAGTATTTCGCTACAGCAGGTGTTCTGGCATGTCCTTGTTCGCGTTCGCAAAGGTACTCTCGCGAACACGAAGAGTAAACTGGGCAGCTGAAGATTTCTTCTTTGCGAATGCGAAGAGTAAACTGGGCAACTGAAGATTTCTTCTTCGCGAACGCGAAGGCTTGGTCGCGAACACGAAGCGAAAGGGGGCGTTACCCTTCGCGAACGCGACAATCCCATCGTGAACACGTAGTGTTAGGCATTGAGGAGGGGGAGACAGTCGTTCCTTCATCGCGAACGCGAAGGCCGGGAGGGAGTAACCATCGCGAACGCTAGCTGGGTCTCGCGAACGCGTAGGCTTGGCAGCCAGTACCCTTTGCGAACGCGACAGTGCTCTCGCGAACGCGATGAACACTGTCGCCCAGCACTTAACAGAATTCAAAACCGGAATTTTAGCCAAAAATTCATTTTCTCAAAAACCAAATGGTGAGAGGCGATTTTTCAAGAGCCATTTTTTCCCCAAATTGTTGGTAAGTGATTCTAAACCATTTTCTTTCAATTATGTCACGACCCAATTTCACCTGTAGGTCGTGATGGCGCCCAACACTACAGCTAGGCAAGCCAACTAATAAATTAAGCATACATTGATTAAACTTTTATTCCAAGAAAATAATAAAATATCAACTTCTACCAATGTGTGTGCCAAGACCCGGTATCACAAGTGAATGAGCATCTAGTAGATTATACAAAACTTCAAATACTGTCTGAAATAAAATAGACAGAATATAAATATCAGAAGAGACACTGGTAGCTGCAGAACGGCTCAGAAAGGCAGCTCACCACTATGCCTCTGGATGACGTGGGTATGTGATGATAGGTCCTCCACTAGTACCTGTCTCAGATCCTGCACAAAAAGTGCAGCAAGTGTAGTATGAGTACGTAAACAACGTGTACCCAGTAAGTATCAAGCCTAATCTCAAAGTGGTAGAGACGAGATGGCCGACTTTGACACTCACTATAGGTCAATAACAATTGAAATAAAACTAGGATATTTAAATCAATGTGATTTACAGAATTTATTTAATCAGCGAAAATAATCAAATTCCTTCAAATGTATCAATTTTCAATATATTAATTAAATTCCTTTAATTCAGATAAATTCCAATTTATTAATTAAATCTCATTTACAGGAGTAACAATTAATTCCTTAACAAGCAAGAATAATAATTCATTAAATCCCAAAGATTTTCCAATTTACTAATTAGCTTTACAAGCTGAAATAAATTATTAAAGCATCGTGTAATTATTATTATTATTAAGCACGATTTCTGCCGAGGACATACGGCCCGATCCAGAGTGTCGTGTACACTGCCGAGGGACGTGCGGCGCGATCCATAGATGCATCTATCCTGCCGAGGCGTTCGGCCCGCTCCACAAGAAAGGAGGACATTTTCTTATGTGCCTCCGGAAGGAGAGTATATTCATTATAAGATGAATTTGGGAGGAGAACAATTTCTTTTAACAATTAATTGATTTAAATAGAAATCAAGCCTATGAGATTTTCATCCTTTAATATCTTTATCAAACAATTCACAATATATTCATATATATCCATCCTTTAATATCTTTATCAAACAATTCACAATATATTCATATATATCAATTAATATTAATTAATCAAAGAATATAATTTACACAAGTAATACATGCTTTGAGTCCTAAACTACCCGGACTTTAGCATTAATAGTAGCTACGCACGGACTCTCGTCACCTCGTGCGTACGTAGCCCCCACAATTAGCAACAATTATTTAATCTTAATCACCTATGAGGTAATTTTCCCCTCACAAGATTAGACAAGAGACTTACCTCGTCTTGCTCCAATTTAATCCACTATAAGGCCTTTTCCACGATTATTCAACTCCGTCTGGCTCGAATCTAGCCAAAATAATTCGATACAATCACTAAATATTATAGGAATCAATTCTATAAGAAAATACTACATTTTAAAGAAAAGATCCGAAATTAATTAAAAATTCGCTCGCGGGGCCCACATCTCGGAATCCGGCGAAAGTTATAAAATCCGATAACCCATTCAATTACGAGTCCAATCATACCAATTTCACTCAAATCCGACTCCGAATCGATACCGAAATCTAAAAATTTCGTTTCTATGATATTTCTAATTTTTTTTCCAAATTTAAATCTCAAAACACTAATTAGATTGTGAAAATAATGATATATTTATGTTCATAGGCCAAATCCAAGTTAGAATCACTTACCCTAATATTTTTCTCTTGAAAATCTGCCAAAAGTCGCCTCTGCTCAAGCTCAAGTTCGCCAAAAATGGCAAATGGGACGAATGTCCTCTATTTTTATAACACTGCCCAGCACTTCGGAACTGGGCCTCGAACAGGGCCTCGATCAGGCTTCGATCGTGGCCCTCGATCAGGCTTCGATCGTGGCCCTCGATCAGGCCTCGATCGTGGCTTCGATCACAGGATCGAGCCGGGACCTCGGATCATAGCCTCGATCATGGCATCGAGTCCGGTCCTTCGATCATAGCCTCGATTATGGCATCGAGCTTGAGTCTAATATTGTGACCCTCGATCTTGGGTCTCGATCCTATCCCTCGAGCCTTGCCTTCGATCGAGGCTTCGATACTGAGCCTCGTCCCTCGATTCGACTCAGGCCTCGATCTGAGGCTCGATATATGGGGCTCGATCTGAGGCTCGATATATGGGGCTCGATCTGAGGCTCGATCACAGCCCAGAAAATGCAGTAGAAGAGAAAATTACAGCAGCTTTTTAAGTCCAACTTTTGATTCGTTAACCATCTGAAACCCACTCGAGGCCCTCGGGACCTCAACCAAATATACCAACAAGTCCTAAAACATCATACGAACTTAGTCGAACCTCTAAATCACATCAAACAACGCTAAAATCATGAATCATACCCCAATTCAAGCTTAATGAAACTAAGAGTTTTCAACTTCTACGTTTAATGTCGGAACCTATCAAATCAACTCCGATTGAAATCAAAATTTTACACACAAGTCATAAATTACATAACGGAGCTATGAAAATTTTCGGAATTGGATTCCGACTCCGATATCAAAAAGTCAACCCCCGGTCAAACTTTCAAACTTTAAATTCCTATTTTAGCCATTTCAAGCCTAATTTCACTACGGACTTCCAAATAAAATTCCGACCACGCTCCTAAGTCCAAAATTACCATACGGAGCTGTTGGAATCATAAAAATTCTATTCCGGGGTCATTTTCTCAAAATATTGACCGAAGTCAAACTTAGCACTTTAAGGCCAACTTAAGGAACCAAGTATTCCGGTTTCACCTCAAACACTTCCAAATCCCGAACCAACCATCCCCGCAAGTCATAAATCATTACAAGAACCTACGAAAAGTTTTATTTTAGGGAACGGGGTTCTAAAAGTTAAAATAACTGGTTGGGTCATTACAAATTACCCATTACATTTCTTGAATTTTCAACCTAAAATCTAGAGTTTTCATGGTAGAATTAGGGGTTAGGGTAGAAACTAGGAATTTCGGGAATTTGGGGATTTATACCTCAATTTGAGGTCGGATTCCAAAACTAATTACATATTCGGGCTCGGGGGTGAATAAGTAAAAGGTTTTTGGTCCGAACCTCGGGTTTTGACCAAGCGGGTCCGGGGTCGATTTTTTGACTTTTTGGAGGAAAATTTGGGAAATTTAATTTATGAAAAATAATTTATTCCTTTAGAAATATTTTATATTATTGAGTCATTTTTGAATAGATACGAGTGGTTTGGAGGTGAATTCCAAAGAAAAAGCTGTGATTGAGAATTAAGTGGCCTTCGGAGTGAGGTAAGTGTCGTGTCTAACTTTGGCTTGAGGGAATTTATGCTAGTGGCACCCACATCATAGCATGCGAGTGATATTCTATTCTTGTCTATTTTGTAGCCTTAAATTCTACTATCCATGCTTATCGGGTTATTTGAAATGATGGGTGACTCATATATGGTTTCACTGAGATTTGGTAACTTTCAAATATTGATTCAAGGTTGAGATTACATTGTGCTATGGATTATGGATAAAATATTAGTTTCCTTGTCATACTTTTATCTATCCATTGTTATTGATTTTGTGATCGGTGAGGAGTGTAGAGCACGAAGGGTGATACCGTGCATGCATTATTTATATTTGTGAGGAAGAGTGAAAAGCATAAAGGGTGATGTCGTGCATGCATTATTTATATTGTGAGGAAGAGTGTAAAGCACGAAGGGTGATATCGTGCATGCATTATTTATATTGTGAGGAAGAGTGAAAAGCACGAAGGGTGATGCCATGCCGTTCTATTTATTTATTTGGTGAGGTTGAGAGTAAAAGCACGAAGGGTGATGCCGTGCCGTTCTATTTATTTATTTGGTGAGGTTGAGAGTAAAAGCACGAAGGGTGATGTCGTGCAGTTTTCCTTTGCTGTTTTAATTGCTCAATTCGTTTAAGGATTTTCTGTTTAATTCTGTCTTTTCATTATTCTCACTCTTTATGTTGTATTCCCCCACTGTATGTCCCCTTCCCATTATTTTTGCGTTATTGCTTTATTTACTGTTGTTGCCACTAGCATGATTATACTGTTAAGGTTATATGTGGGTGTCTTGTCCTAGCCCCATCACGACTTCGCCGAGGTTAGGCTCGACACTTACCAGTACATGGTGTCGGTTGTACTGATGCTGCACTCTGCACTTTCTTTGCAGATTTTGATACCGGCTCAGGTTGATCGAGATTTGCTACTGGTCCGCTGTCCGGAGACTCAAGGTAGATTTGTCGGCGTTCACAAACCTTGAAGTCCCCGTCTATCTTATATGTCATATTGTTTTCTTTCATTCAGACAGTTATATTTCTTTCAGAATATTACTTGTAGTAAATTCTAGAATACTCGTGAATTGTGACTCCAGATACGGGTGGTAGTAATTAATACAGTTTTATGATATTCCGCACTTATTATATTTCGTCTTAGTTAATTATTGTTATTTACTGAATGGAATTAAAAAATTTGTTTAACGATTTTTCTAACGTTGGCTTGCCTAGCAAGTTAAATGTTAGGCGTTATTATGGTCCCGTCGGTCGGAAATTTCGGGTCGTGACAAATCACACGTGCGTTTTCGATTGAACTCAACAAATAAAAAAACCCAAAATATAAAAATAAAATCTCATTCAAAGAGAGAACCAACATATATTACAATTAATTGCTTAATTGGATTCCAACATAGTCAAATGCTGATTTATTATAATCAACTAGTATTATTGTTTCACACAAATTACGATAATTCAAATCGAAATGGGGAAAAAGACAAATAAAAGAATAGAAAAGGATTCTGGGAAGCAAGAAATTACCTTAATAAGATTGATAAAGAAAAACACAAAAGGAGATGGAGAAGGGAAGTGTGGCGGCTGGAGCTAGAAAAGAAGGGCTAGGTTTTGGGGCTTTTTACTAGACCAATTGGCTTCCGTTTCTAATTGTTTCATATTCTTTTACTTTTTAATAGTTTTATGTACAAATACCATTAATAAATGTAAACAACTATGGTTTAAAAC
The DNA here is from genome assembly GCF_000715075.1 of Nicotiana tabacum. Lineage (NCBI taxonomy): Eukaryota > Viridiplantae > Streptophyta > Magnoliopsida > Solanales > Solanaceae > Nicotiana > Nicotiana tabacum. The sequence continues at coordinate 10,006,560 of NC_134097.1, read as the reverse complement.
ATTATTTTAAAAACAACAAAAAATAAATATGTAATTAACATTAAACAGAATAAAAATAATTAATTATTCCCATGAAAAAAATAATATTCCAAAATATATTGTCAAGTATCATATAGTCCAATATATAAAAAGAAAATATCAAAAAAGAATTTAAAATATTTAGCAACAAAGATTAAGTTTACTAGTTTAGTGATGACTATAATTGCATAGTTATTTAAAATATAACTATAACTCACATGTAGTAGTACTTTTTTGATATTGAATTATGATATTGTTATTTTTGTCATATGCTCATATTTAAATTGTATGAAATTGTTAATTTTTAATATTTAATTAGATTTATTAGAAATATTAAGTCATTACAATTTTAATGGATTACAACATCAATAGCTTTTATGCATATTTATATTGAATATAATTAGTTATCGGTATAATTACATACAACGGCATATTTGTTTAAATGTGAGATAATTAAATACTTAAGTCTAATTAAGTAGATCACATAGTTAGTTAAATTATATTAAAAGTTAAAAGTAATAATTTACTTATAAAATATAATATACTACCTAGTTGAGTCATATACTTTAATATCAAACATATTAAATTCTTATTTTTGAAATAAAACTTTATAGTTACAAGAGAGATGAAACATGATCTAGTATGAGAACCTCAATTGTTTCGATAGATAATGAGTTTTATGATAATTAATAAATTATTAGATTAGTAAAGGACCAAATTTATATGACTTTTTTTATCATCTTGATTATATATACAATGTAATGGATACGAGCTTATAGTTGTATAAATTCTATATAATTAGTTATTTACACATGAATTAGATATATTCAAGTGCGTTCTTTATAAATATAATTCAAACCTATGAGTAATACTTATTTTGTAAGAATTGCAATATAGTTATTTTTGTTATGGACTTAAATATTAACCATGTTATAATATTAAGTTTATATAATCAGAAAACGTAGTTTTTGAAAGAATATTATGAATATTAGTACTTATTTAAAAAATAAGTGCTTAGATATATGAAATTGCTTTAAGTACTTATTTAAAATAATTAAGTACCATACATACATATCTCTACAAACTATTAAAGTCTTCTATATGAGTACTTATTTTAAAATAAGTGCTTAAATATAATAAATTATACTAAATTCTTATTTAAAATAATAAAGGACCAAATATACATAAAATAAAGTATGAGGTTAATAAGTCAAGAAGTTAGTTGATAAGCATTGATGCCATAAGTAAGTGTACACATGATCTATTATTGATTTTTTTTTTTGGCACTTTAATCTTTGTTATTAGAGAATTAATAAAATTTTCAATTATATGCACTTACTAACTTTTCTACATTGTAGGAAAATCTAAATTTTTATATTTAAAATTTATTTTCATAAAACTTCTCTAATTTTTGGACAAACTCTTATATTGATTTTGTAATGAAAGCAAAAATATTTATTTAACTATGAATTTTTTTAACAACTAATTTATTATGGTAAATAATATTGATATGGTAACTTCAAGCGCATGACAAAAATTATAACTAACTACGGAAGTTTATTGTCTCTCTTGACTGTCGTGGCTATATCATTCTATCATAACAAATAATTATAGCTATTAAGCCAACGATGTTCTCGGTTTCTTATAACTTGAATTTTAAAATAGTTTTTATATTCAAATCATTATTGTGGCTAACATGTTATAGTTGCAGTAACTCCGAACACGTGACAAAAATTTATGTTTAGCTACAAAATTTTATTATATCAGAATAAGTTTGTAGCTATTAAGTTAGTTTTTGCCACATATTTTTATAATTGAATCAAAAATACCTATTCAGCTACAACATTTTCTCTATAGTAATATTTTGTGGCTAAAAGATTAATATAGCTATAGTAATTTCAGACGTGTGGCAAAAACTCACAATTAGCTACAAAATATCGTTGTAGCGACAAATTTATAGCTTTTAATCTAGTTATTGCCACATGCTTTTATAACTGGAGGCAAAAATATCTATTTAGCTATAACATTTTGTTAGAAGTAATTTTCTGTGGCTATAAAGCTGCCATTGCTACAGTAACTTCACTGCGTGGCAAAAAACAAATACGATTAGCTACAAAATTTTATTGTAACAATAAATTTGTAGCTATTTGGGTAATTATTACCACGACAGTTAGCAAATATAGCAAAAATGATAAACTAGCTTTGCCAATTTAGTTTTGTAGCTAAATGCTTTTATAAAATTGTAAATAGCCACAAAATTTTAATTTTAGTGGCTATTGTTAGGTAATAGCCAAGATTTTCATACATATAGCTAATAATTTATAGCTATATATACATAATATTGTAGTGATAGTACAAGATGTCGTGAAAAAGGTGAAACTAATTCAGGAGCGACTTAAAATAGCTCAAAGCCGACAAAAGTAATACGTAGATATAAGACGCCGCGATCTTAAGTTCAATGTGGGTGACCATGTATTTTTAAAGGTGTCTCCAATGAAGGGCATCACGAGGTTTGATAGAAATTGGAAGCTTAGCCGGAGATATATATGGCCTTATCCGAATTTTAAAAGGATTGGGCTCGTGGCGTATCGTCTAGCTTTACCTCCAGAGTTATCTTAAGTGCATCAAGTTTTTCATGTGTCCATTCTGAAAAAGTACTCTCACGACCCGAGTCATGTAATTGACAGGCAGGACATAGAGTTTGATGATACTTTGTCATATGAGGAGGTCCCGGTAGCTAAAATAGACTGGCAGGTTCGTATATGTTGCTTCGGTAAAAGTAATATGGAGCAACCATTCACCTAAGGAAGCTACGTGGGAGCCAGAGGGAGCCATGAAGGAAAAATATCTCTATTTGTTCGAGATTCCAGGTACATAATTCATATAATGATTTAAATAGTTAGATTGGTAAGTTATAGAATATTTGTGCTTATAGTGATGTAAAGCGGCTTTAACGGGTATATTGGTATGCCTTAATATTGTATTTTATTGGATTGAGTATCTCGAGGTACGAAATATTATTGTTGGGTTGCTTGGACAGGTTAAAATTTTTGGATAGCTCCAGTTACAAAGGAAACTCTGCCGAAAGTTTTGGAAATTTTAGGAGTTAGTCAAATTTTGGGGTCTTAAGATCTTTCTTTTAGACTAAAGAACAATTACGACACAACATTCGAGGATGAATGTTCCTAAGCAGGGGAAAATATAAAGCCCCATAAATTTCTAGCTTAAATTTTTTAATAATCTCAGAGTTCATAACATAATTAAAGTGCTCGGAGGGTATAAGGACTTGCACGGTTTAAACGAAGTATTTGGAATAATATACGTATAGGTAGGACGGATACTTAAGAATAAATAAAATCGTGTTTGTTCACTGTGTTGAAATGTAACACTGGATGCATTTGTCCTTGTAATGGCAATACGATGATGTATGTAAAAGGAGTACATCTATTTTATATGTAAGGAATTAGCAAGAAATATATAAGAATCTTGGTTAGCAACGAAAGACAAGTGGGCCAGGGGTAGAGAAAATAAAAAGACTTTCTAAGTGACAAAATTTTTGCTTTTATTTGGAGTAAAAAGGTAGCATGGGTGGAAGCACGTTTAACCAAATTTGCATATAATTAAATATATAGTGGGCCAGCCAATTGAGCTTTAAATGATGGTCATATTTGGGTTTCATTTGGTCTTTTTAAAATAATAAGAGACATAAAGTATCAAGCCTTTCTTAGCTTATGAACACCGACGAGGAATGCAGAGAAACACATAAACAAAAATTGCTCGTCGTCGACATAGAGTAAGAGGAGTCTACTTTTCCTTTCATCTTTTTTATTTTATTTTGTTCCTTTACTTTAGTTATCAGTTATATATGAAGATAGTTAATTATAATTCCAAACAAGAGTTAGGGTTTGAGTACTTAAGTAAAAATTTAATAATGGAGTCTTGACTTAGTATGTAACGTTGCAATTGATATGTTCTTAGTGATGATTATAACTCATTGGACTATAGAATTTAAGTGGGTATACATAGTTTCCTCGTATTGTTGAAAACTCACGAGTTAGAAGATTTGACCAATCTTCTTAAATTAAAGAGAGTAATGTTATATTCTTTAGACTTGTATTGATGTGAATTAAACCCGATTATTACATGTAGATTGAAAATTTGTGAATCGGGAGTGTTTGGAGGCTACGTGAAGTCGAAGTTGAGCTAGCTTTAAGGTGAGTTGAGGCTTACTCTCCTAGTAGAGAATTCCATTAGAACCCATGCGCTCCATTTGTTCAATAAATCCAAGCCATGTCTTGTTGCGATCCAAATACTACGTTTACTTCATTCTTATTCAGTACGATGATATATGTGATAGGAACACATGCTCATTTGTATTATATGTGATAGGAACACATGCTCATTTGTATTACCAGTTGTTAAGTGCGTTTATTTGTGATATTTACATTCAGTTAAGTATTCGGATTCAACATTAATTCATGCATCAATGTGATCATTCAGTAGGGAGAAGTGGCCAACCTCCCCCAGCGTGAGTGCCATGATGCTAGGGTTAGTTACCCCATGCTCGCAGGTGCCAATTGTTTGCTGGGGAGATAGGACGACACTTTCCCCGTACGTGTTCCCACATGCTCACGTACACAGGGCCACTACGTGTACTGATTTTCAGAAAAATATTCAGTATTGGCTTACAATTCAGCTTGTAGTTCCAGTTTCCAGCTCATTACTTGTTTATAAAATTTTATATGATTTATATGATTTTACGTATGTCTGTTTTCTTTCATATTATTTTTCCAGAAGGTATCGCTCCGCCTTTTTAGGAGGTAGCCTATGAGACTTGCAGGGTATCCTTGGTGATACTTAGCCCGTTTGGGCCTGCTACGTCAGCTGGAAGGTATTGAAGATGCATGTAACAAGGCACGTGGCTAGAGGAGATATTTCAGATTTAGTTTACGGACTCCGTTGATTCATCCCATCAATAGCAGACTCTTTTCAGACTATTATTTATTTTTAGATATTTATTTTATTTTCGGGGAATGCCCTGCGGGCTATGTATTTCAGTTTTTTTCAAATTCTAGAGGCTCGTGACTTGTTAGTGGGTTAGTATTAAGATATTTTGGGATTTATCCTTTATTGATTATTTTATCAGTCCGTTTACGAATCACAACTTGACTAGAATGAATATTTAAGCGCATTAGGTTGTTTGCTATTGAACCTTAAGTTTTGATACAACTAGCACATGGTTCACTCAACGAATGGTAAGGGTTGAGTGCGAATCACGTCCCACCTCAGTTGGGTGCGTGAAACTTATCATGGGTAAATTGGCTAGAAGTGACGTCATAAGATAACCAGAATAAAACATAAGGGAATACTCGACCTAGGACGACCCAACATTGAATACAAACTTATACATGTGACATACGGGCCTATAAGGCTAACATGATCATTTGTACACTAAAAACATAGGCCGACAAGGCCATACAAGTATCCATATACATGATATATGTCTACAAGTCTCTAAAAGTGTATAAATATCATAAAGGTCGGGACAAAGCCCCGTCATACCAATCAATACATATCCAAATCATACTGACCAAATAGAAAACTCTGGAGCAAGTGGAGTGCACCAACACCTTCACTAAGCTCATAGCCTACTAGGAGCTCTCTCAATTCTCAACCTGTCTATCAGAACCTGCTGGCATGAAACACAGCTTCCCCAAGCAAAAGGGACATCAATACAAATAAAGTACCGAGTAAGTAAGGTATGAAAGCATTATATAAAAGATATGAAAGAAACATGGAGTAAATAACTCAACCTATAAGTATGAATAGCTATGTGAATCATAAATTATTTATAATGTCATGCATATGCATATAAATGTCACATCATGCATAGGTATCTGGGTACATAACATCATCAAGTCTCTGAGGGCATCCCATCATATCATGTCGGCCTCTGTGGGCGAAATCATCAAAGTACACCAGCTGATCAGGTGGAGGTGCGTATATAACGCCATAACCTTTTCCCATATCCCATATACATATACTATACGCGTATACAACGCAATCTGGTCATGGGTAAATATACATATATAAATGAATGCAATACATAATGAAGTAAGTCAATAAGATCTCTCAGAATGTCATTGACCCATGAACAGATGATATGATAGTAGGACGTATGGGGAATCAAGAACATAGTCAACCCTAGTACTTCTAGGAATAGAATCATTTGTGAAAGTTGCGTGCTTGCTCGCTTCATTGCATCATATGGATCATGCCAATAGGAAAGAAGGGATACCCTTAGCATACATTAGCACCATTGATTCTTTGATAACTTCTAAGCAATTCTTCAAACAACTCAACTCAATTGGATATCGACTATAGTGTACTCATACTACACTTCTGTACATTTTTGTTCAGACCCAGGTATTGGAGATATTTGACTTGAACAGAGTTAGAGTGGGATCGCAATGATTCAAGGTAGAGCTGATTGGTTGTCGCAGTTCCTTGGAGTCTTTTCATTTTATTGTACTATTAATTTTTAATCAACAGTATTGAGTATTCGATCCTTGAGATCATTCATTATATTCAGTTAGTGTTTGTGACTTATATTCATATTTGTTCCCCTGTTAGTTTTGGATTACTTATTTTAAAAAAAATGGCTTCAAAATGTAATTGAATTCGGCTTACCTAGTCTTAGAGACTAGGTGCCATCATGACGCATGTGGTGAAATTTTGGGTCGTGACATATAGCGTTTTTGTGAGACTGTGCATACAGCTAGGTGACAAGTAGGTGTGCCACCTACTTGTTAAATGAGAGGACAACATATGCCGAAAAAGGTGCAAGTTCGGGTTGTCCAAAGAGACCTTTTAAGGGACTATTCCATTCATATATCACACTGATAATAGGGCATAAAAATCAAACATAAGCCCCTGCAAAAATCCTTCCAAAAATTAAACACAAACCCTAATTGATTTTCTCTTCTTTTCAATTTCTAGTTAAAGGAAAACATAGAGTTTGAAGAACCAAAATATGAGCTGAGATATTCAACAAATAAGGTAAGTATACTGCTCTATTTCATACATTATTTCCACTCGAAATGTATGGAAAGTCATTCTATAATTGTAAGAACTCACAGGACGGTTATTAGATGCTATGAGTTCGAGTTATTCAACTTGTAGTGGACTGTTTTGTAGGATGTTTCGTGTTGGTCTTGGATTGGATGTTTTGCTACAGTTATAAGGATTTTTTGAGGAGAAAAGGTGTTGAGAAACACCACATAAATGCAGTGTGGTGGGCTGGTCATTCGTCGTAACATTTTCGGGTTGTTTGACACTACTACGGTGGTCGTTTTGTGTATGAAGAGATTGGGGTATGTTGGGCTATTTTGTAGTATTTTGTTATGGATATAAGGTTGGAAAATGGTGTATATATGTTGTTATTTTTGTGTCTTGTCTTGTTGGTGTTGTATTGAATTGGGAGGAAGTAATGATTATAGGGGAGATGTTGTCCGTTTTAAAATAAAATAAGTTTGTCGCTCGTTATGCAATAGTTGTACCTTTCGTAACTTAATGATAGTATTATTATTGTTGTTGTAGATTAAGGTGCGAAGAGACGATTTCAACATGGTTATGTGAAATATTGTGATAAGGTATGTTAAGCCTAAACATTTCTTTTATTTTGGCATGATTTCGTAATTTCATGTGTTTGATAAGGACACATAACAGAAGTTTGTATTCCTGAATTTATTAACATTATCCTAGTCTCATAAATTATAGTACTCTCCCTTATTGGGACTTTCTATTCAGTTAAATATTGTCTTCTTTCAGTATCAAGACTAACCTCAGTGGAGTAGAGACGAGGTACAATCAAGACACTCACTAGTCTAATAACCTGTGCAATATAGTATACAAAATAATAGGAAAACAATTAAAAATAAGGGCAACACAAATCAACTAGTGATATGACCGGCATGGCAACAAGAATACTATTAATATTGCTCAAAAAATAATAAATACAAGTACACCCAATTAAATCAAGTTCTTCAAATAAATATCTTTCACATATAATTCTTCCAAATAACTCACTTTCAAATAAAAATCCTTCCAAATAAATATTTTGAATATAATTCTTTCAATTAAAAGTCACCATGTGACACCTCATTTCATAACCATAAAAATACGGGTCTCAGCCCTTTTCATAGTTTCACGGCACTTCGTGCCCGTAATTAAATCATCATATTTTTTCGGCACCTCGTGCCCATTTTTCATATCACATCTACACGGACAGTTCACGTGCCAATAATAAAACTATCATATTTTCCCCGACACTTCGTGCCCACGTTTCATATTTAACTGCACGGACAATTCACGTGCCATTATCATCATTATTTACTCACGGCACCTTGTGCCCACATTAATTTCATAATCTGCCTGGCAATAGCCACAGGTTCCCAATTTCAACATAAATCTGACTATTATCAATTTACCAACAACAAAATAAATTGCAAAAGATATAAAAATAAACACAAGAAAAATTACAACATCACATCGAATCACCAATGCAACCACTCCACATCATCACATATCATCCCTGACAATAGCCACTCTTATCTCTCCTATAGCCACCCTTATCACTCCTATAATAGCCACCCCTATCCCTCCGCCTTGGCAATATCTATAGCCACCCCTATCCCTCCGCCCTGACAATATCTATAGCCACCCTTATCGCTCCTATAGGCACCATTATCTCTCCTATAGCCACCCTTATCTCTCCTATAGCTACCCTTATCGCTCCGTCCAGACAATATCCCAACACACATAACAACAGTAAAATGCCACCCTTATACCCACATAATATCAACATTGAAATGCCACCCTTATACCCACATAATATCAATAGTGAAATGCCACCCTTATGTCCTCAAAATAATAACTTAAATAACATAACTTTTTACACAGAATATTTTTACGACAACATAACAAAATCAATTCATATCACGATTTGCCTAATGTCCACAACCAATTCCAAAGGTATAACAAAATCAATTAATTTCATAACAAATAGCCCAAGACTCCACACAATGTGTATAAAATCTCAAAAATAATCAACAGAGATAGAAATTAATCAGCATAAGGCAACGCCTTCATTAATCAAAATTTTTGCTAATTATATTAATACTTCGTCTTAATTGTTTAATTAATTATTTGCATAGGAAAAATTCATAATGAAATTAAATTCCAAGAATGTCAAACCATCAAACTCACGGAATTCAGATAAATATACATGTAACATTCACATCAAATCGTTAAATGGTGGAGAACGGGGGGGGGGGGGGAGGGGGGAGGGGAGATTTTGAATAGGGATTTCATACTATTTGGGAGGTACATATTTTACACTTGAATTTGATTATAGATCTTGATTCCTCGTGGATTTCTACACCTAAAATGTGAACTTTTAAGATAAAATTTGGGGGTTTTGTCTACAAATTAAGGTAGTGTAATTTGAGATTTTGAGCATCAATTTGGACATGTATTTGAAAACTTAAAACATATTTAGACTCGTGGGGTTATGGATAAACGGGATCTATCCCTGGACTCTGGTTTTGATCTTGTGGGCCCGGTTCTTTTTTACTTTTAGGGAATTGAATAAAGATTGAGGCTTTATTGTTTGGAATTGATTCTTATGATTTTATTTGGCCTTATTGAGTATTATTTGTTTACATTTGAGCTGGTTAGAGGTAATTTCTAAAGAAAAGGTGGTTCTAGAGGGTTGATTTGTCTTGTTAAGGTAAGTAACTTGCCAAATCTTAGTTTGAGAGAATAACCCTTAGGATATGACCTTGTTTGTTTAATTGAAATTTGTTGGGAGCAATATATATGTGAGCTCGTGAGTGTTTTGTGAATGCTATGGGTTATTTATGCTTGGGTTAGACTTTAGGCTTTCATTATGCCTTGTTTGGTTGTGTGCCTTCCATAATTCAAGTTTTAATCAATTGTATGACTACATAAGATTATTCTTTTATGTTAGTAACCATGTTTAGGATTGCTACATCTTAATTGGCCATTATGGTGTCACGACCCCAATTTCCGTCCGGAGGATGTCGTGATGGCACCCGGTCTCTACGAATAGGTAAGCCTAACATGCATAGAGAAATAGCGAAAATACTAATAAAACTTCAAATAAAACCTTCATACTATAATAATAACTCAACAGTACAATAGCCAATATTTTTCCCAAAACCTGGTGGAACGGAGTCATAAGCTATACAAGATAGTACTATTAGTCTCGAACTACAATACCGTTTGAAGCAAGAGAGAAACAATGGTATGTCTAAAACAGAAGGGGACTCTGAAGCCTGCGTACATAGAGCAGGTATACCTTGAAGTCTCCAAAGCAGCTACTCAAATCAACTCTAGCATCCGACACGGGTAGACGTACCTGGATCTGCACAAAAAGATGTGCAGAAATGTAGTATGAAATCACCACAATGGTACCCAATAAGTATCAAGCCTAATATCAGTAGAGTAGTGACGAGGCCAGGTCAAGACACCTACTAGGATATAAATAAACAGTATGAAAACATAATAACGATAAATAATGGAAGGTAGAGAAATAATTGTTACGAAACAAGTTAATAACATGAACTAACACTGGAATTGTAAGCATGGAAATAACATAAAGGAATTTTTAAAGAGAACCACAATGATCATATACGGACAATAACTGATAGAACAAGGAAGAACAAAACAACAAGAAGTGTTTTCACCAAAAACTCTTTGCAACATGAGATAAACAACAAGAATCACAACGAGGTACCGCCTCGTGCACAATAAGATTTACAACCGAGGTACCGCCTCATACTTAAAAAGAATCACAACCGAGGTACCGCCTCGTATTCACATTTCTCAATTTCAATCACAATCTTTTCTTATACCATCGCGTGAGCCTTACATTTAAATAGTTTTGAAAATATTTTTTTCCGAAATAGCTACACGCACTTTAGCCCACCTTATGACGCCGTGTGGCTTCACGTAATTCCCTTACAAGAAACACGCACATAAGTCCCACCTTATTCCACTGCATGCACATTAACCCCTATCCTTACACCGCCTCATGCGCATCAATATCACATCATAATAACAACTCGCACCACAAGTGACCATATGTCACAACTTGCCAATAATCAACAATATCAATATTTCCACAATAATAGTCAATGGCTCAACCACAACATGTACAACAATATCAACAATAACAATGAATGTAAATTTCTCATCAAGAAAGATGTCTCGACAATTAACACTTTGCCTCAATGTGATAATAACTTTCACAACATCGAACATCAATAACTCAACAATGAGAAAGATAATGTGTAACCATGATACTAAATAAGAACAACTCACAATAAAAGAGATAACATATACTGATGACTTCAAAAAAGGATAATCAACAATTAAAGAGATAACATGTAACAATGACTTCAAGTAATGATAATCAACAATGAAAGATATAACATGTAACAATAACTTCAAATAATGATAAATCGACAATAAAAGAGATAACATGTAACAATGAAATAGGCAACAAGTTCAACTAAAGCATAAGAGTCAAATATCAAGTAAGAAGTGAACAAGTGTTAAAAAAGTCATTTAACGCATGCAAGAATAGACTAACACAAGTAAGAATAGGTTGACTACGAGAAGTTAGAACATGACATGATGATTCAATTAAAGCATGGAAAGAGTCCGAGTAGCCTAAACCGGTCAAATACCACATATAACATGTGTACCCACTCGTCACCTTGCGTACATGGCTTTCACATAACACAAATAACACAATCAATCCCAAATCCTATGGGGTAGTTCCCACACACAGAGTTAGGCAAGATACTTATCTCAACTAGGCCGATTCAACCCTCGAAAATAGTTTTTCCCCTAAAATTCGCCTCCACACGGCTCAAATCTAACCAAAATCAACTTAATATCATCAAACAATGCAAGGAAAATCAATTATAATAGATAAAGCTATGATCTTTACAATTTTTCTAAAAAGTCAATAAATATCAATAAAGGTCAACCCGGGACTCGCTCGATCAAAACCTGGTCCAATGGTAGATTTCGACTACCCATGACCCCACGAGTTCCTATATGTGATTAGTTTCAAAATTCGAGTCCAAATCAACTCTCAAAACTCAAATTCTTGATTTTAAAAAAATTGACAAAGCTTCACAAATTTTCACTTTGATTCACATGATTTTGATGTTAAAATCTAAGATATACTGATGGAATATAGTTGGAAAAAGATTAGAATCACTTACCCAAAGTTTGTAGATAAAAATCCCCTCTCCAAACCGCCTCCTACGGAGTCTAGGGTACTAAAATGAGAGAATGTGAGATGAAATCCAGACTTCCAACCCTTATGTTCAGCTGCAATTATCACAATCGTGATACGAGTTTGCAATTACGAAGAAAATCTCACAATTGTGGCACTTCTCGCAAATGCGAAGATGGTTCGCAATTGCGAATCATGTTACCCTCGCAAAAGCGACAATTTTGTCGCAAATGCAAACCTAGCCCAGCCCCAAGCATCATCGCAAATGCGACCCAGACATCACAATTGCGATACCTATGGTTTCCCTACTAAGGTCGCAAATGCAACCCTGGTGTTTGAAAATGCGACACCAGAGGCACCAGACACTAGATTTTTCATTTTCAGTTCGAAGCCTTACGAAACATGTCTGAAACTCATCCGAGCCCCCGGGGCTCCAAACCAAACATCCACACAAGTATAAAAATATCATGCAAACTCGCTCGCATGATCCAAATGCAAAAATAACATCTAAAACTATGAATCGAACACTAAAATGCATAAGTTTCAAAGTAAAGTTCAAGAATCTCTAGAATTACAACTAAACGTCTGAATCCTATCAAATCAACTCCAAATGATACCAAATTTTGCATACAAGTTCTAATTAGCATAACGGACCTATTCTAAGTCCAAAAATAAAATTTCAAACTCAATAACTAAAAGTCAACCTACGGTCAAAATTTTCAACTTTAATTTGCCAAATTTCTGCTAAACAACACAAATCAACCTACGGACTTTCGAAATCAATTCCGGTCATACGCCCGAGTCCGAAATCACGATACGAAGCTATCAGAGCCATCAAAACAGTGTTCTTGGGTCATTTTCACAAAAGTCAAAGTTTGATCAATATTTTTAATTTAAGCTTCTAAGTGAAGAACAAAAGGGTCCAAAACAACCTGAAACCTTCCCGGAATGAAACTGATCAACCCCATAAGTCATAAAATCATAAATACACATGTGCAGAGCATAAAAAGGGATAACGAGGCACAATTACACAAAATAATCGATCAGGTCATTACATATGGGCTATTCGTATTATTGATATATCCTATTTAGTCGTAGTCATGCTTTATATCTTTAGCACACATCCCGCACCTTTAATTATTATATCCTTGTGCATCTTATTAATTATTTATGAGCACGTGCATTTTAGAGATAAAATATTATTCCAGATTCAGATGATTATGGCATATTTGAACTTGTGTAGCGGATTAATTTGGATATGGCATGAGGATCCTGGCGTGCACTTATGGTGATATTGATATTATTATGGCATGAGGTCTTTGTCGTGAAGCGTGTAGATATAAATCCATCCCCCTAGGGTCACCCTATCATGTTTCTCTCTTGATGGCGTACACACATATGTCAATAATATCAATGTTTCCATAACAATAGCTCGTGGCTCAATCACAATGTGTACAAGAATATCGAAAATAACAATGAATGTAAATTTGTCATCAAGAAAGATGTCTCGACAATTAACACCTCGCCTCAATGCGAAAACGGATTTCAACACCAATAACTCAACAATAAGAAAGATAATGTGTAACCATGACACTAATAAGAACAACTCACAATAAAAGAGATAACATATACTGATGACTTCAAATAAGGATAATCAACCATAAAAGAGATAACATGTAACAATGACTTCAAGTAATGATAATCAATAATGAAATAGATAACATGTAACAATAACATCAAATAATGATAAATCGACAATGAAAGAGATAAAATGTAACTACGAAAGAGGCAACAAGCTCAACTAAAGCTAAGAACCAAATATCAAGTAAGATGTGAACAAGTGTTAACAAAGTCATTTAAGGCGTGTAAGGATAGACTAACACAAGTAAGAATAGGTTGACTATGAGAATTCAGAATATGGCATGACAATTCAATTAAAGCATGAAAAAAGTCTAAGTAGCCTAAACTGGTCAAATACCACATATAATACGTGTACCCACTCGCCACCTTGCGTATACGTCTTTCACATAACACAAATGACACAATCAATCCCAATCCTATGGGGTAGTTCCCCCACACAAAGTTAGGCAAGATACTTACCTCAACTAGGCCAATTCAATCCTCAGAAATAGCTTTTCCCCTAAAATTCTCCTCCACGCAGCTCAAATCTAACCAAAATTGACTTAATATCATCAAATAATGCAAGGGAAATCAATAACAATAGATAAAGTTATGATCTTTACACTTTTTTCAAAAAGACAGTAAAAGTCAATTGGGGCTTGGCCGGTCAAAAATCGGGTCCAATGGTAGATTCTGACTACCCATGACTCCACGAGTTCATATATGTGATTAGTTTGAAAATCCGAGTCCTAATCAACTGTCAAAACTCAAATTCTTAATTTTCAAAAACTAGATAAAGTTTCACTTTGATTCACATGATTTTGATGTTAAAATCTAAGATATATTGATGGAGTATAGTTGGAAATAGATTAGAATAACTTACCCAAAGTTTGCAGATGAAAATCTCCTCTCCAAATCACCTCCTACCGAGTCTAGGGTTCTAAAATGAGAGAATGTGAGAGGATATCCCTACTTCCAGCCCTTATGTTCAACTGTAGTTATCGTAATTGCGACATGGGTTCGCAACGTCGAACCCTCGCAATTGCGACATGGGTTCGCAACGTCGAACTCTCGCAATTGCGACATGGTTTCGTAATGTCGAATTCTCACAATTGCGACACTGAAAGGCTTAGGGAACTTCTCGCAAATGAGAAGTTAGGTTCGCAACTGCGAACCCTGTTTCCTTCGCAAAAGCGGCAATTTTGTCGCAAATACAAACCTAGACCAGCCACAAGCATCATCGCAAATGCGACCCAGGCATCGCAATTGTAATATTTGTGGTTTCCCTGCTAAAGTCGCAAATGCGACCCTGGTGTTCGCAAATGCGATACTAGAGGCACCAGACACCAGATTTTTCATTTTCAGTTCGAAGCCTTCTGAAACATGTTCGAAACTTATCCGAGGCCCCGGGGATGCAAACAAAACATCCACACAAGTCTAAAAATATCATACAAACTCGCTCGCACGATTAAAATGCAAAAATTACATCTAAAACTATGAATCGAACTCTAAAATGCATAAGTTTCAAAGTAAAGTTCAAGAATCTCTAGAATTACAACTAAATATCTGAATCCGATCAAATCAACTCCAAACGACACCAAATTTTGCAGACAAGTTCTAAATAGCATAATGGACCTATTCCAAGTCCCAAAATAAAATTCCGAACTCGATATCTAAAATTCAAACTCCGATCATACTTTTCAACTTCAAATTGCCAAATTATTGCAAAACAACACAAATCAACCTAGGGACTTTCGAAATCAATTCTGGGCATACGCACAAGTCCGAAATCACGATACCAAGATATGGGAGCCATCAAAATACCGTTATCGAGTCGTTTTCACAAAAGTCAAAGTTTGATCAACATTTCTAACTTAAGCTTCTAAGTCAAGAACAAAAGAGTCCAAAATAACCTGAAACCTTACGGGAACGAAATTAATCAACCCAAGTCATCAAAGAATAAACACACATGTGCGTAGTATAAAAAGGGGCAACGGGGCGAAATTACACAAAATGACTGATTGGGTCATTACATTATCCCCCTTTTAAAACAAACGTATGTCCTCAAATGTGCATAAGGACATACCTGAAGTGATGAATAGATGAGGATAACAACTCCGCAAGTTGTGATCGGTCTCCCAAGTCGCCTCCTTGACCAGATGACCCATCCATTAAACCTTCACTAAAGCAATGTTCTTTGATTTCAACTTTCGGACCTGACTGTCCAAGATAGCCATCGACTCCTCAATATAAGTCAAATCCTTATCCAACTGGGTTGTGCTAAAGTCTAAAATATGATACGGATCACCATAATACTTCTAGAGCATAGAAACATGGAACACCGTATGAACGCAGATAAACTAGGTAGAAATGCAAGCTTGTAGGCCACCTCACCAATCCTCTCAAGGATCTCAAAAGGTCTAATATACCTCGGGCTCAACTTGCCCTTCTTCCCGAACCTCATCACACCCTTCATGGGTGAAACCCGGAGCAAAACTCACTCTCCAACCATGAATGCAACATCACGAACCTTCCAATCTGCATAATTCTTCTATCTAGACTAGGCTGTACAAAGTCGATCCTGAATAAACCTAGCTTTCTCCAATGCATCTCGAACCAAATCTGTGCCCAATAACTTAGCCTCTCCCGGTTCAAACCAACCAATTGGAGAAAGACACCGTTTCCCATATAGGTCCACTTAAGGAGCCATCTGAATACTCGATTGGTATTTGTTGTTGTAGGCAAACTCTGCAAGAGGCAAGAACTGATCCCAAGAACCCCAGAAATCCATAACACAGGCACGAAGCATATCCTCCAATATCTGAATAGTGCGCTCGGACTGTCCATCTGTCTGGAAGTGAAATGTTGTGCTCAACTCAACCTGGGTTCCAAACTCACGTTGCACAGCTTTTCATAAATGCAATGTGAACTGCGTACCCTGGTCAGAGATGATGGAACTGTCATGCTATGAAGTTGGACAATCTCATGGATATAGATTTGAGCCAGCTGCTATGAAGAATATGTAGTTACTACTGGAATAAATGAGCCAAATTGGTCAACCTGTCCACAATCACCCATACTACATCAAATTTCTTCTGAGTCTATGTGAACCCAACAACGAAGTACATGGTAACACTCCCATTTTCACTCGGGAATCTCAAGTCTCTAAAGCAAACTGCCTAGCCGCTGATACTTATAATTCACTTGCTGAAGGCACCTAGCTACATACTCCACTATGTCTTTCTTCATCCTCCTCCACCAATAGTTCTACCTCAAATCCTGATACATCTTAGCAACACCCAGATGAATGGAGTACCGCGAACTGTGAGCCTCCTAAAGAATCAACTCACGCAACCCATCCACTTTGGGCACACATAATCGGCCTTGTATCCACAACACACCGTCATCTCTGATAGAAACCTCCTTGGCATCGTCGTATTGTACCATGTCCTTAAGGACAAGCAAATGGGGGTAGTCATACTGACACTTTCTGATGCGATCATATAAAGAAGACCGAGAAACCACGCAAGCAAGAACTCGGTTGCGCTCCGAAACATCCATTCTAACAAATTGGTTGGCCAAGTCCTGAACATCTATGGCTAGTGGACTCTCTACTACCGGTAGATATGCTAAACTGCCCAAGCTCTCTGCCTTTCGACTCAAGGAATCGGCCACCACATTGGCCTTCCCGGGATGACATATAACGGTGATATCATAGTATTTAAGCAACTCTAACTATCTCTACTACCGCTAGTTAAGATATTTCTATTTGAACAAATGCTTTACACTCCGGTAGTCGGTATAGACCTCACAAGGGACACCATACAAATAGTGCCGCCAAATCTTCAAGGCATGAACAATAGCTTCTAGTTCCAAGTCGTGGACTGGATAATTCTTCTCATGGGTCTTCAGCTGCTGAGACGCATAGGCAATCACCCTACCATCTTATATAAACACCGCGCCAAGCCCAACATGTGACGTATCACAATACACAGTATAAGAGCCTGAACCCGTAGGCAACACCAACATTGGGGATATAGTCAAAGCAGTCTTGAGCTTTTGAAAGCACACCTCATATTCCTCGGACCATCTGAAAGGAGCACCCTTTTGGGCATAGGTGCAGCAATAGATGAGAAACCCTCTACGAAACGGTGATAATACCCAGCCAAACCAAGGAAACTCTGAATCTCAGTAGTTGAAGACGGTCTGGGCCAACTCTGAACTACCTTAATCTTCTTTGGATCTACCTTGAACCCCTCACTCGACACTACATGACCCAAAAATGCCACCGAATCAAGCCAGAATTCACACTTAGAGAATTTTGCATACAATTTCTTCTCTCTCAAGGTCTGAAGCACGATCCACAAGTGTTGCTCATGATCTTCCCGGTAGCGGGAGTACACCAAGATGTCGTCAATAAATACAATGATGAATGAATTAAGATTTGGCTGGAATACACTATTCATCATATGCATAAATGTTGTTGGGGGCATTGGTCAATCCAAATGACATCACAAGGTACTCGTAGTGACCATACCGAGTCCTAAAGGCAGTCTTCGGAATATCCAAATCCCGAATCTTTAGATGATGATAACCTGACCACAAATCAATCTTTGAGAACACTCTGGCACCTTGTAGATGATCAAATAAGTCATCAATGCGTGGAAATGGATACCTTTTTTTCATTGTAACCTTGTTCAACTGTCGATAATCAATACGCACACACATAGAACCATCCTTCTTCTTCACAAACAAGACCGGAGCACCCCACAATGACATACTAGCCCGAATGAAATCCTTATCAAGTAACTCTTGAAACTACTCCTTTAATTTTTCAACTCCACTGGGCCATATGATATGGTGGAATAGAAATGGGTAAAGTGCCTGACAACAAGCCAATACCAAAATCGATATCCTTATTGGGCGGCATGCCTAGAAGATTTGCTGGAAATATATCTGGGAAGTCTCTCACTACCGGAACTGACTCGACGGTAAGAGTATCAGCACTTATATCTCTCACAAAGGCTAGATAAGCATCACACCTTTCTCAACCATCCGCTGAGCCTTTAGAAATGACAAAACTATGCTAGGAATATAATCCAATGCACCCCCTCCATTCTAACCGTGGAAAACCTGGCATAGCCAGTGTCACAGCCTTGGCGTGACAATTCAGAATAGCATGATAGAGCGACAACCATTCCATGCCCAAGATAACATCAAATTCTACCATACTAAGTAACAATAGATCAACTCTGGTCTCAAAACTACCAATGACAACTAAACACGACCGATACACATGGTCCACAATAATAGAATCTTCCACAAACGTGGGCACATAAATATGAGAACTCAAAGAATCACGAGATATATCCAAATGCGGAGCAAAGTTAGATGAGACATATGAATAAGTAGATCCCGGATCAAATAAGACTGATTTATCTCTATGGAAAACAGGACCATACCTATAATGACTATGTCTGAAGCAATTGCCTACGTCCTACCCGAAAAAGCATAAAATATGGCTTGGTCTCCCACTCTATGGCGACCTCTACCCACCCATCCCCTTCCCCTAGTTTGATGTGCGGGTGGAGTGGCAGCTAGGGCAGCAACCATGGCCTGGAAAGTCTATGGACCTGACTGAATCCATGGAGCCTGAGTAGTCTGTAGAGATGCACCCCTCTTGAGTCTGGGACAGTCTCTAACCATATGACGGGTATCACCACACTTAAAGTAAGCTCTCGGTGGGCGTGGCTGCTAGGACTGAATTGGGCCTGGTCGGCTGGACTGACCGCTAAAGGCACCCCGTGCAGGAGGTGCACTAGAAAGTGGCTGAGCAAAGTGTGCAACCTAAGATCTCGGAATAACCAGAGCACCACTAGAAGCTGGAAGTGCTGAGTGAACTAGACCACTTACATAACCTCTATCATGATGGGCTATAGCTACAGGGTGGCCACCACTAAATCCTCCCGTACCTCGAGGCCTCTTGGCCTCCCTGTCCTCTCTCTAACGGCCCCGCACACCCTCCAACCTCCGTACATTCTCTACTACCTGTTAATATGGGGTATATGTCTCCAACTCTCAAGCCATGTTGAATCTAATATCGTAGTTGAGCCTCTCGGTGAATCGACGAACTCACTCTATGACTATAGAAACCAAGGTAGGTGCATGTCTGGACAAATCATTGAATCAGACAGTATACTTTGACACTATCATAGTACCCTGGTGCAACTGCTCAAACTCTGCGGGCCATGCATTCCGAAGAGTATGGGGAACAAACTCTCTCAAGAATAACTTTGAAAACCGAGTCCATGTAAGTGAAGCTGCATCAGCTGAGCTACCCTCCTCGTAAACCCGCCACCACTGATACGCTGATTTTGACAGCTGGAAAGTAGTAAAAGCAACCTCGCTCGTCTCCACAACACCCATGGTGTGGAGAATATAATGACACTCCTCTAGAAAACCATATTCATCCTCTGAAGCCAAACTACTAAAGTAGGAAGGTGATACTTCTTGAATCTCTCAAATCTAAGTTGCTCCTCCTCAAATGTTGTTGTCCTAACCTCGGGCTGAACCGAAACAATAGGTTGTACTAGTATAAACTCTGTGACCTGATCAATAGGGACCTGCTTCTCTGGGGTACGAGCCACGAGAGTCTGAGCTCCTCCCCCAACCTGAGATGCAGATGGTGCAAATGGAATCAACCCTGCCTGAGCTAGAGTACCAGACATGCTCAAGAACTGTGCAAGGGTCTCCAGAAGTGCAGGGGTGGAAACAGACGCCTCAGGTGCCTGCCCCCCAACTGGAGCTACTGGTGGCTCCTCTGTCGCAGCTCGGGTAGGTGCTCTAGCTGCACCACGCGCCCCTCCTCTACCTCGGCCTCTGCCACGGCCTCTCGCAGCTCTTGCAGGGGGCGTGGGTGTTTGATCGTCGGATCCAGCAGTGCGTGTCCTCTCTATTTGTGAGAGAATAAAAAGTCAGAGATTAAGTTTTTGAAGTCAACCAATTCGCATGAAAAGGAATCAAAGAACTGAAGTTTTCCTAACAGTTTTGTAGCCTCTCGAAGATAAGTACAGATGTTACCGTACCGATCCGCAAGATTCTACTAAACCTGCTTATGACTCATAACACCTATGAACCTAGAGCTTTGATGCCAACTTATCACGACCCCAATTTCCCTCTATAAGATGTCGTGATGGCACCTAGTCTCTACGACTAGGTAAGTCTAACATGCATTAAGAAATAGCGGAAATATTACTAAAACTTCAAATAAAACCTTCATACTATAATAATAACTCAATAGTACAATAGCCAACATTTTCCCCAAAACCTAGTGGAACGGAGTCATAAGATCTACAAGATAGTACTACTAGTCTCGAACTATAGTACTGTTTGAAACAAGAAAGAAATAGTGGAATGTCTAAAATAGAAGGGGACTCTGAGGCCTGTAGACGTAGAGAATGTATACCTTGAAGTCTCCAAAGCAGCTACTCAAATCAACTCTAGCATCTGGCACAGGCAGACATATCTGGATCTGCACAAAAAGATGTGCAAAAGCATAGTATGAGTACACTACAACGGCACCCAGTAAGTATCAATCCTAACCTCGGTAGAGTAGTGACGAGGCCAGGTCAAGACACCTACTAGGATATAAATAAACAGTATGAAAACATAATAACGATAAATAATGGAAGGCAGAGAAATAACCGATACGAAACAAGTTAATAACATGAACTAATACCGGAATTATAAGCATAGAAATAACATAAAGGAATCATTTAAAGAGAACCACAATGATCATATACGGACAATAACTGATAGAACAAGGAAGAACAAAACAACAAGAAGTGTTTCCACCAAAACCTTTTTGCAACATGAGATAAACAACAAGAAACACAACGAGGTACCGCCTCGTGCACAATAAGATTCACAACCGAGGTACCGCCTCATACAAAACAATAATCACAACTAAGGTACCGCCTCGTATTCACATTTCTCAATTTCAATCACAATCTTTCCTTATACCGCCGCGTGAGCCTTACATTTAAATAGTTTTGAAAATATTTTTCTTAAAATAGCTACGCACACTTAAGCCCACCTTATGACGTTGTGTGGCTTCACGTAATTCCCTTACAAGCAACACACACATAAGTCCCATCTTATGCCGCCGCATGCACATTAACCCCTATCCTTATACCGCCGCATACGCGTCAATATCATATCATAATAACAACTTGCACCACAAGTGCCCATATGTCACAACTTTCTAATAATCAGCAATATTAATGTTTCCACAATAATAGCTCATGGCTCAACCACAACGTGTACAAGAATATCAACAATAACAATGAATGTAAATTTCCCATCAAGAAAGATGTCTCGACAATTAATACTTCGCCTAAATATGATAACGGCTTTTACAACTTAAACACCAAAAACTTAACAATGAGAAAGATAATGTGTAATCATGATACTAAATAAGAACAAGTCACAATAAAAGAGATAACATATACTGATGACTTCAAAAAGATAATCAACCTTGAAAGAGATAACATGTAACAATGACTTCAAGTAATGATAATCAATAATAAAAGAGATAACATGTAACAATAACTTCAAATAATGATAAATTGATAATGAAATAGATAACAAGTAACAATAAAAGAGGCAACAAGTTCAACTAAATCATAGGATCCAAATATCAAGTAAGATGTGAACAAGTGTTAGCAAAGTCATTTACGGCATGTAAGGATAGACTAATACAAGTAAGAATAGGTTGACTACGAGAATATAGAACATGACATGGCAATTCAATTAAAGCATGGAAAGAGTCTAAGTAGCCTAAACCAGTAAAATATCATATATAACACGTGTACTCACTCGTCACCTTACGTACACGGCTTTCACATAACACAAATGACATAATCAATCCCAAATCCTATTGGGTAGGATACTTACCTCAACTAGGCCAATTCAGCCCTCAAAAATAGCATTTCCCCTAAAATTCGCCTCCACAAGACACAAATCTAACCAAAATCGACTTAATATCATCAAACAATACAAGGAAAATCAATTACAATAGATAAAGCTATGATATTTACACTTTTCACAAAAAGTTAACCCTGGGCCTGCCAGGTCAAAACCCAGGTCCAATGGTAGATTCTGACTTCCCATGAACCCATGAGTTCATATATGTGATTAGTTTCAAAATCCGAGTCCGAATTAACTCTCAAAACTCAAATTCTTAATTTTCAAAAACTTGACAAAGTTTCACAAAGTTTTACTTTGATTCACATGATATTGATGTTAAAATCTAAGTTATATTGATGAAATATAGATAAAAATAAATTAGAATCACTTACCCAAGGTTTGTAGATGAAAATCTCCTCTCCAAATTGCCTCCTACCGAGTCTAAGGTCCTAAAACTAGAGAATGTGAGATGAAATCCTGACTTCCATCCCTTATGTTCAGCTGTAGTTATCACAATTGCGAATAAAATCTCGCAATTGCGGCACTGACAAATTTGGGGAACTTCTCGCAAATGCAAAGATGGGTTCGCAATTGCGAACCCTGTTCCCCTCGCAAAAGCGACAATTTTGTCGCAAATGCGAACTTAGCCCAGCCCCAAGAATCATTGCAAATACGACCCAGGCGTCGCAGTTGCGATACTTGTTGTTTCTATGTTAAGGTCGCAAATGCGACCATGGTGTTCGCAAATGCGACACCAGAGGCACCAGACACCAGATTTTTCATTTTCAGTTCGAAACCTTCCCTATGTCTGAAACTCATCCGAGCCCTTGGGGCTAAACCAAACATCCATACAAGTCTAACAACATCATACAAACTCGCTTGCGTGATCAAAACACAAAAATAACATCTAAAACTACAAATCAAACACAAAAACGCATAAGTTTCAAAGTAAAGTTCATGAATCTCTAGAACTACAACTAAATGTCCAAATCCTATCAAATCAACTCTAAATGATACCAAATTTTTCATACAAGTTCTAAATAGCATAACGGACTTATTCCAAGCTCGGTAGATAAAAGTCAACTAACGGTCAAAATTTTTAACTTCAATTTGCCAAACTTGGGCAAAACAACACAAATTAACCTACGGACTAATACGCCCAAGTTCGAAATCACGATATGAAGCTATCGGAGCCATCAAAACACTATTATAGGTCCGTTTTCATAAAAGTCAAAGTTTGATCAATATTTCTAACTTAAGCTTCTAAGTCAAGAACAAAAGGGTCCAAAATAACCCGAAACCTTTCCGGAACAAAACGGATCAACCCCGCAAGTCATAAAATCATAAATACATATGTGAGAAGCATAAAAAGGGGTAACATAGCATAATTACACAAAACGACCGATCTGGTCGTTACATATGGGTTATTTTTATTATTGATATACCTTATTTAGTTGTAGTCATGCTTTATATCTTGATCACACATCCCGCACCTTTAATTATTATTTCCTTTTGCATCTTATTGATTATTTCTAAGCACATGCATTTTAGAGATGAAATATCTTTTTGAATTTAGATGATTATGGCATATTTGGACTTGTGTAGCGGATTGATTTGGATATGGAACGAGGATCATGCCGTGTAGTTATGGTGATATTAATATTACTATGTCATGAGGTATTTGTCGTGAAGCGTGTAGATATGGATCCATTCCCCTAGGGTCACCCTTTCATGTTTCTCTTCTGATGGCGTACACACATATTGTGGGAAATTGATAGATTTTTGGTTTATTCTTATATGAAATCCTATGAGGTGAGTTTTGAATATGAGAGTGAAAGCTTTGATAATTTAAGTAAATGCTTTATGCCATATCATGCAAACTCTATGCTCTCTATGTTTATCTTCTAACATGCTACTTGATGCCTATGTTATATACTTTGGACTTGATAAACGCATTAGAACTAGCCATGTTGAGTCGGTATCTCATGATGTATTCTTTTACAATATTTCATCTTTTTTTCTTATAATCTTGTTTTGTATAGATATGAATTGTACAAGTTTTTTTGTTAATAGGTATCACATGAATTGAATCTCGTCACTACTTCACTGAGGTTAGTCATGATACTTACTAAGTACACGTTATCTCGTACTCATACTATACTTCTGCATATTTTTTTGCAGATCCAGGCATTGGTTCGAGTGGACCTCGGAAGGGTGCCAATGGCTGATATAGAAGATTTGAGGTAGTGATGCATAGTTTCCCGCAGACCCTTGGAGTCCCTCTTTTTTTTTTTTGCATTATTGTTATTTACATTTCAGACTGTATTTATATTTGTGAGAGATTCGGTTGTATCATATTCTAGAGCTCATGGCTAGGTACTACCAGGTTTTGGAGAAAGTATTGTTGTGGTATTTCTGTATTTATTGTAGTTAAATGATTTACTCCACGTATTTTTGCTATAATGATTACATATATTTTTGTCATGCTTAGTTTGATCTATATTTGGTTATTTGACTTTCCTAGCATTGGTGGTTAAGTGTCATCACGGTTGTTGGTAAAATTTTGGGTCATGACAAAGTTGGTATTAGAGCTTTAGATTAATGGGTTCCTGTGATGCCCATGACGAAGGGTGGACTGATAGGGCGGGTCAAGTAGGACTAGCAGGCTTCGAGGCTGGAGAGCTTCTGAAGAAGGGGTGCACATATCACCTTAGGCAAATCCCACATTGGAATGGGAGAGGAAAGTGAAGATCTATATAAGACACGACACATGTTCACAGGGTACGTGCGCTTTTTGGGCTCGAGGTGGCGTAGCCCAAAAAGGATAAATTCATACAAGCTTATGCCCAAAGAGTACAATATGTGCTATGGGCTTGGGTCGTGATAGTTCTATGTGTCCTGAACATATCTATTAGAGCCTTGTGGATCGGTACAGAGATGTTTGTACTTATCTTTGGGAGGCTATGGGGCAAAGAGGAAAGTTCAGTTTCTTCTTGTCTCAATTGTGCGACTTTATTTCAACCTAAAGTTTGAATCCTCACTCTTATATTCTCTAAACGATGGCGAGGATGCGTTCTTCTATAGGAGCTAAGCAGTATATAGTACCCTAGGATAGAGCCAAGAGGGATAGGGGCCGGGGTAGGCTAGAGTGCAGGTTAGAGCACGCACTGCCGCACCTGTGAGAGATAGAATGCCTAGAGCCACTCATGCTAATGCTAGATCAATTTCTGAGGAGATACCTGTAGCTCCAGTAGTGGACCAAGCTCCAAATCACGTTGTTCCACCGGTTCCAGCTCAGGTTCCCAAGAGCTTCATTGCTACCCTAGTGCTTTATGACACTAGGGTCCGGGTCTTGAGTTATTTTGATAGCTTGGCATAGGCCGATATGATTGTTATGATTTCATCTACTTCTCAAACTGGAGGGGGGAGCACAAACCCGAGCTATCCATACTCCGGAGAAGGCCACTGATATGTTTCAATATTCAGGGGTTTCAGTTATTCCACCTGTTAGGGTAGTATAGCATGTTGCTATAGTCAGGCTTGAGGCTAGGCCCGCTATGTCTATGGATGAGCAGAAGAGGATGGTCAAATTCTAGAAGTTTCAACCCTCGCACTTTGAGGGTGGTCCTTCAGAGGATGCCCAAGATTTCTCGGATAGGTGTCATGAGATACTATGTAATTTGAGACTTGTAGAGTCCAAGAATTTCACTATATTTCAGTAAAGAGGGCAAGCCAAAAGGTGGTGGCACACTTATGAGCAGGGCAAACCAGTAGGGTCCCCTCCTTCTCACATGGGCTCAATTTTTGACTCTCTTCTTAGAGAAGTTCATTCCACTCACCAAGAGAGATGAGTTACACAACCAGTTGGAGCACTTTCAATAGGATGGTGTAACTGTTACCTAGTATGAGATGATGTTCATAGAGTTGTCACGTTATCCATCCTTCTTGATTCCCACTGAGAAGGAGAGGGTGTAGAGGTTCATCGAGGGTCTCAGCTACAATCCTACGTATGGGAAATCACGAGAGGTTGAGACTGAGACTATATTTAACCAGGCTATGGAGATTTCTAGGAGATTGGAGCGTAAACACAGGCAGGAGAGAGAGAGAGAGGACATAGAAGCCTCATGGTATTAAAGGATTTGGTGGTTCCTACTCTAGAGGCAAGAATCTCCATGGTAGAGGCTACACTAACAAGCCAGGTTCAGTTAGCACTTCAGACTACTTGTGGTGCACCAATTAGTCATGGATTTCAAAGCACTTGCACATGCAGTTTTCATTTTGTGCACCTCCGACATGTGGTTCTTAGAGTGTATCTCCAAGGTAGGGTTCTTACAGTGGTTATTCCAGTCGTCTGGGGCAACCTTAGTCCTAGCACCCACGTTAGCAAAAAACTTGCTTTGAGTGTGGGGACTCAAGGCATATGAGGAGGGACTGTCCCAGGTTTCGGATAAGCGTACCTTAGCAAGGTATCCCAAGATATGATTTTTGTACCAGTTGCTATACCACCTGCACAACTAGCTAGAGGTGGAGGTCAGATAGGTAGAGGTCATTCTAGAAGTGGAGGCTAGGCTCATTGTTATGCTTTCCATGGTAGGCTTGAGGTGATTGCATCTGATGCAGTCATTATAGGTATGTTTTGAGTCTATTATAGAGAAGTTTCAGTATCATTTGATTCAGGTTCTACTTATTCGTACGTGTCATCCTACTTTTTATTATATTTGGATATGCCTTGTGATTCTTTGGATAATTCTGTCTATGTGTCTACACCTGTTGGAGATTTTATTATGGTGGATGGTGTCTATCGGTATTGTGTGGTTACAATTAAGGGGTTTGATACTATGGTTAATCTCTTGTTGTTGGACACATTTGATTTCGAGGTGATTCTTGGCATGAATTGGTTATCTACGTATCATGTTATTCTAGATTGTCATACCAAGATGGTGACATTGGCTATGACGGGATTATCAAGGTTATAATGGACATGTTCTTTTGGACGTACCCCTAGTAGGATGATTTTATTTTTAAAGGCTCAGCGAATGGTTGAAAAGGGATGTCTAGCATATATGGCTTTTGATCGGGATTCTAGTGCAAAAGTTCTCTCTATGGATTCGGTACCAGTTGTGAGGGAGTTTCCGTAGGTGTTTCCTATGGATTTGTTGGACATGCCACCAGATAGAGATATTGATTTTGGTATTGACTTGGTTTCAGGCACTCAACCCATATCTATTCCATCGTATCGCATAGCTCCAGCTGAGTTGAAGGGATTGAAGGAGAAATTACAAGATTTGCTTGATAAGGGATTCATTAGACCGAGTGTTTTTCCTTGGGGCGTGCCGATGTTGTTTGTGGAGAAGAAAGATGGTTCTATGAGAACGTGTTACAGACTGTTGAACAAGGTCACTATCAAGAATAAGTATCCATTGCCTCATATTGATGATTTAGCTTCAGGGTGATAAGGTGTTCTCTAAGATTAACTTGAGATCGGGTTATCACCAGTTGAAGATTAGGGCTTCAGATGTTCTCAAGACACATTTTAGATTCGTTATGGCTATTATGAGTTCTTGGTGATGCCATTTGATTTGATTAATGCTCGAGCGACATTCATGGATTTAATGATCGGGGTGTTCAAGCCTTATTTGGGATCTTTTGAGATTGTGATCATTGATGAGATCTTGGTTTACTCTCGTAGTAGGGAGGAGCATGAGCATCACTTGAGAGTAGTACTTCAGAGTTTGAATGATCAGAAGCTTTATGTCAAGTTTTCTATGTGTGAGTTTTGGGTGGATGGATTCAATTGCATTCTTAGGTCACGTGGTGTATGGTGATGGCACTAACATTGATCCTAAGAATATTGAAGCGGTTCAGATATGGCCTAGACCTACTACTACCATGAAGATCAGGAGTTTCTTTGGTTTGGCAAGCTACTATCATCGATTTTTGGAGTGGTTTTCATCCATTGCATCCCCATTAGCTAAGTTGACCTAGAATGGTGTTTCTTTCATATGGTCCGATGAGTGTGAGGAGAGCTATCAGAAGCTTAAGATTCTTTGATTACAACCCCAGTGTTAATATTGCCTAGGGATTTAGGGCATACACAATGTATTGTGATACGTCACACATTAGTCTTGGTGCGGTGTTAATGTAGGAGGGTAGAGTGATTGCTTATGCATCACGGAAGTTGAAGCATCATGACCAATCCATGATTTGGAGTTGGCAGCAATTGTGCTTGCATTTAAGATTTGGAGGCATTACTTGTATGGTGTGTCATGCGAGGTTTCCACTGATCATCGAAGTCTTCAGCACTTGTTCAAGAAAAGGATTTGAATTTGAGGCAGTAGAAGTGGCCTGAGTCGCTTAAAGATTATGACATCATTATCTTGTGTCATTCGTGCAAGGTGAATGTGGTAACAGATGCCTTGAGTAGAAAAGCGGAGACCATGGGGAGTTTGGCATTTATTCCAGTTGAAAAGAGGCCTTTGGCTATGGATGTTCAAGCATTGGCCAATAATTTGTGAGGTTTGATATTTCTGAGCCTAGTAGAGTTTTTGCTTGTGTGATTGCGCAACCGTCCTTATTTAAGAACATTAAGGCTCGTCAGTATTATGATCCATATTTATTGGTAATTAAGGACACAACGCATTGAGGTGCTGCCAAGAAGATGGTTATTGGAGATCGTCGTATTTTGCTGCTTCAGGGTCGGATTTGTGTTCCTAATATTGATGGTTAGAGGGAGTTGATTCTTGAGAAGGCTCATAGTACAAGGTATTTTATCCATTCAGGTGTCACAAAGATGTATAGTGATTTGAAGTAACATTATTGGTGGCAGAGGATGAAGAAGGACATTGTTGGGCATGTTTATCGGTATTTGGATTGCTAGCAAGTGAAGTATGAGCATCAGAAACCATGTGTTTTGACTTAGAAGTTGGTTATACCGGAGTGGAAGTGGAACTGTATTACAATGGACTTCATGGTAGGCTTGGTACAGACTTTGAAGAACTTTGATGCCATTTGGGTCATTGTGGATAGATTGACCAAGTCTGCGCATTTCATTCCGGTGACGACTTCTTACGCTCAGAGAAGTTGGCTCAGCTCTATATCTAGGAGATTGTTCATTTGCATGGTGTACCTATTTCTATCATTTAGGATCGTGGCAGTCAATTCATTTCTCACTTTTGGAGAGCTGTTCAACGAGAGTTGGGTATATAGGTGGAGCTTAGTCGCAGCATTTCACCCACATACAGATGGTCAATCCGAGCAAACTATTCAGATTCTTGAGGATATATTGAGAGCTAGTGTGATTAACTTCGATCGTCATTGGGACCAGTTTCTACAATTGACAGAGTTTACATACAACAACTGTTACTAGTCTAGTATTCAGATGGTTGCGCATGGGGCTTTGTATGGTAAGCAGTGTCTATCTTCTATTAGTTGGTTTGAGCCTCATGAGGCTCGATTGTTAGGTATAGATTTGGTTTGTGTTGGATAAAGTAAAGTTGATTCTGTGATATGGAATTTATGGAGGGTGAAAATGTACTTCTAAAGATTTCACCCCTTGAAGGGCGTGATGAAGTTTGGGAAGAAAGGCAAATTAAGTTTGTGGTTCATTAAACCATTTGAGGTGTTGGAGAGAGTCAGTGAGGTTACTTATAGGCTTGGTTTGCCTCATAGTATTTTGAGAGTTCATCTAGTATTCCATGTTTTTATGCTCTGAAAGTATCATGAAGACAAGTTAAATGTTTGGACTTTAGCACAGTGCAACTAGATGAGAGTCTGGATTATGAACAAGATTCAGTCGCCATTTTGGATAGGCAGGTTTGGAAGCTCAGGTCCAAAGAGATCACATCGGTAAAGGTTCTTTGGAGAAGCCAACCGAGTAAGGAGGCTACTTGAGAGACCGAGTCAGACATACAGAGTAGATATCCACACCTTTTCAGCAGCTCAGATATATTTCTACACACGTTCGAGGATAAACATTTGTTTAAGAAGTGGAGAACATAACGATCCGACTGGTCGTTTTGAGTTCTAGAACTATGTTCCCCAATTTCATACTTCCCATAAGTTCATTCGATGTTTTATGATTTGGGGGGATAGTTGTTTGGTTCCCAAAAGGTTCGGGAGAAAATTGGAACACTTAGTTTTATTTTGGAGGCCTTAAGGTATAGGAGTTGACTAAGGTTTGATTTTTGGGTAAACAACCTCTGAATTAAGTTTTGATATTTTATAAGTTCGTATGATAATTTTGGACTTGGGCATATGTTCAGAATTAGTTTTGGACATTCCTAGATGATTTTGACTCTATTTGTCGAAAGTTGGTAATTTAAAGAATTAGAGAGTTCATAACTTTGGCCAATAGTTGACTTTGGGATTATCACATTCTTATTATTGTTCTAGGATTGAGATTAGGTTCGTGTTGTTGTATGAGACTTGTGTGCGAAGTTTGGTTGAGATCTCGGGTGTTTAGGCATGAATCAGACGCTTGGTTGGAAGTTGAGAAGCTTATGAACTTAAGAGAGTTCAATATGCTTCTTGGTCTTTGATTCCTAGATGAGATGATTCTGTATGTGTTCTGACGTCTTGGATAGGTCCGACTAGTATTTATGGATTTTTTTGGAATATTTGGATGGGGTCCCAGGGGACTCAGGTGAATTTCAGACCACCCAGAGCATGTTTGGTGGTGGCATATTTTTCTAATGTCTGGTGTTCAATGCGTTCGTGAGGAGTGTCCCGTGTTCGCTTTGAAGGAAGTTGGGCTGTTGGTGCTTGGCCTTCGCCTTCGCGAGGCTGGCAGCTGGGCATCACATTCACAGAGATTCGATTGCATTCGCGTAAGGAGAAAGGTAAAGCTTCGCGATCACGAGGGTTTGTCCACAATCTGGAAAGATGGATTTTTTAGCCATGGCAAAATGTGCTTTGCAAATGCGAGGCATTGACCGCATTCGCGAATAGTATTGCTGGAAAGGGAATTTTAAGTCTAAATTTCAGGATTTTGCCAATTGTTTACATTTTGGAGAACGAGGGGAGGAGATTTTGAAGAGAGATTTCACTACTATCTCAGAGGTATGTAATCTACACTTAGATTTGATTATATATCTTGAATTCCCATGGAATTCTACAACAAAAATTTAGAAATTTGAGGTGAAATTTGGGGGGTTTGTCTACAACTTAAGGGAGTGTAAATTGAGATTTTGAGCATCAATTTGGACTTGTATTTGAAAACTAAACACCTATTTGGACTTGTGGAGTAATGACTAAATGAGATCTATCTCTAGACTCGAGTTTTGACCATATATGATTGGTTTTACTTTTGTTGACTTTTGGGAATTGAATAAATCTTTATCATTTGAAATTGATTCATGTGATTTTATTTGACCTTATTGAGTATTATTTGATTATAGCTGAGCCGGTTGGATGCGATTCCTAAAGAAAATGAGATTTTAAAAGGTTGGTTTGGCTTTTTAAGATAAATATGTTGTCTAATCTTTGTTTGAGGGAATAACCATTAGGATATAACCTTATTTGTTTAATTGAAATATATGGGAAGCAACGTATATGCGAAGTAACGAGCGTATATGCAGGCGCTACAGGTTATTTATGTTCGGGTTAGACTTTTAGGCTTTCATTATGCCTTATCTGGTTGTGTGCCTTTCATGATTTATGTTTTAATTAATTGTATGGTTGCGTGAGCTTATTATTCCATGTTAGTAACCATGTTTAGGATACTATATGTTAATTGACCATGGTGGACTATTCGTGAAATTATTGATATACCTGATTTAGTTGTAGTCATGCTTTATATCCTTGTGTATCTTATTGATTATTTATGAGCATATGCATCCTTGGAGATGAGATATTATTTTGGATTTCTATGATTATGGCACATTTGGACATGCTGAGCGGATTGATTTGGATATGACACAATTTTTGCCGAGCGGTTATGGTGATATTGATATTGTTATGGCACGAGATCTTTGTCGTGCAACGTATGGATATGGATTCATCCCCCTAGGCCCGCCCTCTCATGTTTTTCTCTTGATGGAGTACACGCATGTTATGAGAAATTAATATATTTTTGGTTGATTCTGATATGAAATCTGATAAGGTGAGTTTTGAGTATAAGGGTGATAGCGTTGATCATTCAAGTGAATTCTTTATGCCATATCATACATAATATATGCTCTCTATGTTTATCTTCTAACATACTACTTTATATCTCTGTTATATGCTTTGTACTTGATAAACGAGATAGAACTATTCATGTTGATTTGGTATCTCATGACGTATTCTTTTACAATATTGCATCTCTTTTTTGTTAAAATCTTGTTGTGTATATATAGGAATATACAAGTTTATTTGATTAATAGATATCACATGACTTGAATCGCGTCACTAACTTCACCAAGGTTAGCCTTATTACATACTGAGTATACGTTGTCTCATACTCATACTACATTTCTACATATTTTTCTGCATATCCTGGCATTGGCTCTAGCGGACCGCAAGAGGATGCCCGTGGCTGATATAAGAGACTTGAGGTAGTGCTGCATGGTCGTCCGCACACCCTTGGAGTCCTCCTTCCTTTTACAATACTATTACTTATATTTCAATATAGTGTCTGTATTAGTGAGAAATTCGATTGTATCTTGTTCTAGAGCTCATGACTCCAATCCATATTACCGGGTTTTGAAAAAAGTATTATTGTGGTATTTATATATTTATTATAGTTGAAGGATTCATTCCACGTATTTATACGATGATAGTTACATATATTTTTGTCATCCTTAGTTTGGTCTACATTTGGTTATTGACTTGTCTAGCATTGCGGGTTAGGTGTCGTCACGACCGTTCTTTGTAACTGACAGGAAAAGTGGGTTTTGGAATATCTACAAATGGGTAAGTCCTCATCTCGTGTGATGTCATACTGATTAAATCTTTTGCCATCTGTTGTATATTTATTATATATGCATATTCTGTTGTGCCTAATGTCTCAAGGTGAACTTCTTATATCTATCTTCTGTCTTGTCTATTGGCTGAACTTGAACTTCTTTTCTGGGGTATGATTGGAACTAGCTGCTTAAACACTTTCTTAATAATGATCTCATCTTCTTTGAGTTCTAAGCCTAAACATGTTTACTTTTTCTCTTTACTTCCATCTGACCTAGTGCTTTTGACTTGTTAAAGTTGTGGATACTTGGCAGATGTTGCATTCTCGCATTGAATTCCATGGCATTACAAACTGTAGGGAACCTTCAGTCTGGCCCTTTATTAACCACATTCTTGTTAGAGAAGTTGTGAAGTCGCATTAATAAAACATTGAAATGGTTAAAACTCTGATGTTTTCAGGTTTAAGCCTTTTCATTTAACTAGATTCTGCAGTTTTAAGAATATAAAAGATATGATTTCTAAATTGGCCACCAACTCTACCTTAGTCCTTATCATTTAGTTTTTAACAGAAATTACCTTAATCTCCACATAAATGTGTCACTTTCAATCCCTCATATGAACCACCAATTTAGATGGAAAATGTAAAGCATTTTACTTGTAGTTGGCTTTTTGCATGATAAAACAACAACAACATACCCAGTATTATTCCACACCGTGGGGTCTGGGGACTGGGTAGGATAGTGTGTACGCAGACCTTACCCCTACCTTGTAGGGATAGAGAGGTTGTTCCAATAGACCCTTGGCTCAGGAAAGCATAAGCACCACATTAATGAAAATATAGATAAGAAGGGACAATACCAAAAAGCCATATAAAAGCAGAATAAAAACAACAAGATAGTAAGGTGATCAACAATGATAGAAAATAACGGTTAGTCCTAAAAACCTACTACCAACAGAAAGCGAGACTGCATGCCAATACTACTGTTATGAACACCCTAGACTACCTATTCTAATCCTCGACCTCCATACCTTCCTATCAAGGGTCATGTCCTCGGTCAACTGAAGCTGCGGCATATCTTGTCTAATCACCTCTCCCCACCTCTACCTCTCCGTAGGCCCTCCAATGTCAACCTCTCACACCTCCTCACCAGGGCGTTTGTGCTCCTCCTCACATGACCAAACCACTTAAGCCACGCTTCTCGCATCTTGTCCTCAATAGGGGCAACACCCACCTTATCGTGAATAACCTTATTTCTGATCCTATCTAACCTGGTGTGCCTGCACATCCATCTCAACATCCTCATCTATGCTACCTTTATCTCCTAGACATGAGCGATCTTGATTGGCCAACACTCAGCCCCATACAACATCGTTGGTCTGACCACCACTCTGTAGAACTTATCTTTAAGTTTCGGTGGCACCTTCTTATCACACAAAACACCGGAAGCGAGTCTCCATTTCATCCATCCCGCCCCAATACGATGCATAGCATCTTCATCAATCTCCACATCTCCCTGAATAATATACCCAAGGTTCTTAAAACTTCCTCTCCTAGGGATGACCTGCGACTCCAGCCTCATCTCCCCTTTCCCTCCTTAAGTCTCGCCACTAAACTTACTCTTCTAGTATTCTGTCTTGGTCCTGCTCAATTTGAAACCTTTTAGACTCCAGGGTCTGCCTTCATACCTCTAGTTACGCGTTCACACCATCTCGCGTCTCGTCAATCAATACAATATTATCTGCAAATATCATGCACCATGACACCTCTCCTTGGATGTGGCGCGTCAGTACGTCCATCGCCAGAGCAAACAAAAAAGGGCTGAGTACCGACCCCTGATGCAACCCCATCATAACCAAAAAATGGTCTGAGTCCCCACCCACCATCCTCACTCGAGTCGTTGCTCCATCATACATGTCATTAATTAACCTAACGTAGGCCACATGTATACCTCTAGCCTCCAAACTTCTCCACAAAACCTCCCACAGAACTTTATCGTACGTGTTTTCTAAGTCGATGAACACCATATGCAAGTCTTTCTTTCTCTCCCTATACTGCTCCATCAATCTCCTAACAAGATGGATGGCTTCTGTAGTCGAACGGCCCGGCATAAACCCGAACTGGTTCTCGAAAATAGACACACTTCTCTTCACCCTTAGCTCTACCACTCTCTCCTAGACTTTCATAGTATGGCTAAATAGCTTGATACCCCGATAGTTATTGCAATTTTGGATATCACCCTTGTTGAAGTATACAGGAACCATCGTGCTCCACCTCCACTCTTCGGGCATTTTCTTCGTTCTAAATATGACATTAAATAACCTAGTGAGCCACTCCATGACTTCCTTGCCCGCACTCTTCCAAAACTCTACCGGGATTTCATCCGGCCCGGTCGCTTTACCCCTGCTCATCTTACGCATAGTCCCCTCAACTTCATTAACTCTAATCCGCCTACAATACCCAAAGTCACAACGACTCCCGGAGAGTTCCAAATCACCCAGTACAATATTCCTGTCCCCCTACTCGTTCAAGAGACTATGGAAGTATGTCTGCCATCTCCGACGGATAAGTCCCTCATCCAACAATGATAAAAATGAGAGAGAATTCACCTTACCCTTTCCATGCTAACCTTAATCCCACTTTAGGGACCCCATATGCCAAAAGGTTAGTCCAAAGTGATGCAATACAGAGTGAAAGTGAAAAAGAAACACAATCTTTGCTTATTTCAATACCTGCACAGCTTGCCTGTCAATTTTCATGTTATTTTATGGTGCTGGATATTGGCTCTGGAATACGTATCAAAGATTCACCATTTATGTGGAAAAACAATGAAATTATCTGTGACACTTTTTTGTTACTGTCTTTGGCGTCGAGCTTGTGCTTGTACTTGAGACAGTAGACTTGATTGGCCTGCTTTATCTTTTTGACAGGTAGAATCTTCTAACGAGGTGTTACCAGTTTACTCCCTCAATGCTGAGTTTACAAGACCCTTATGGATATTTGGGATGAAGTCTTATGACTTTCTTGAGCACCACAGCCAAAATACTTTAATTGCCTGCAGTTACAGGTCAAGCTGATAAGTAGTTTGCTATTTTAAATTTTTGTCGTGTATCATGATATTTGAAACTTATAATGCTTTTACGCTGATTGCTTTGGTGACAAAGGAGTTCTTTATATGGTGTCTCGCTTCCCCCTTTCTCCCGACTCAGGGAAAGAGAACTGTTCTGGAGGAAAATTGATGTAGTTCATCTAATCTAGTTAGAAAAAAATATGTGCAGGGAGAATGGGAAGTCATATCTCGGAGTTCTGGATGTTACCTAGGGCAAAATATCAGTGCTTGACATTCCTTTCACAGATATAAACAACATTGTAAGATGTAGTTGCTGCATTTAATATCCTTTATGGGTTTTTACACTTGCGCTGGTCTTGATAAATACCCTTATCAACCTAAACAGACTTCTGGGTACATAGCTTGTATGTTGAAGGATCATCTGCTGTTCATCCATCCTCAATAGCCAAGGTTCTGCCCTCCAATCTTCTACTCAAAATTTAGACAGACCTTCTGGTGAAATTTTAAAAACAGTATTTAAATGTCTGTTCCAGATCATTCCTATAGCATTTTTTCTGTTATTTTTGCAGATTACTTTGGATGATCAGAGAACAAAAGTAATTGATTTCAAGATTATGTGGTCGTCATCATCTATTAGTGAGATGTATAAGTCATACTACAGTTGGCCGGAGTTGATGAAGTTCCCAACAGATATCCCGGGTCAAAGTGCATATGCATACTTTTATCCACCAACAAACCCCAACTATCAGGCCAGTCATGGAGAAAAACCTCCATTGCTCGTGCGAAGTCATGGTTATTTTTTCCCTCATTAGAACTGATTATGCTTGATAGCTTATCTTTGTTAAAAAACTGAGATTAGTTGGTTTCTGTATGAGATGTGAATGCATATTTTACGATGATACAGGAGGTCCTACAGATGAAGCACGGGGATGTTTAAATCTTAGTGTTCAATATTGGACCAGTCGTGGTTGGGCATATGTGGATGTGAATTATGGTGGAAGCACTGGTACTCCAATGGCCCTTTGACTCCTTCCATCTTTGTCTTGCTATTCTTTCTATACTATTTCTTGAGCAGGGGACTATTTTAAGAGTTTCAACTTTTTGAGGGAACATCGTTTCCTGCTTTTATTGACTGATAATCAGAACTTTATAGAAATGTATAAAGGAAAATATACGAAATAAAAGAATTCAGTACTTTATATTGGTAGAAAAAGCAGAGAAAGCGGCCAAAGGGTTAGGATGGAGTAGAACAAAATGGCAGACTAGTTAGCTACTGTTAAGTCGGTTAATATTCTCTTGTTTTTGGCTCATATGAAGGTTATGGCAGAGAATATCGGGAAAGACTGTTGGGAAAATGGGGAATTGTGATGTCAACGACTGTTGCAATTGTGCCAAATTTTTGGTAACATCAGTGCTAATTCTCTTATATTCATTTAATGCTGCTATAGATTTTGTAAGTCATGATAAATTAGTTTGTTCATTCAAGTTGACAGTGGATGGGTTGATGGTGAAAGACTGTGTATTACAGGGAGTTCAGCTGGTGGTTATACAACATTAGCTGCACTAGCATTTAAAGATGTTTTCAAGGCTGGAGCTTCCTTGTATGGTGTGAGTGAATCAAAAAGTTTGTTTTTGATAAGTAATATTGTATTCCCATATCTTGTGTGCTTTTGCACTTGCAACCTTAAACTGATCATAAAAATATGATCTTTAAGTTAAGGTTGGTGCCTTTATGTGGTATTCTGTTATCTTAAATGATCATCTTTCTGTAGAAAAGCATGTGATTGATTAATTATACACACGGATCAGGCATCAGTTTGGTTCATATGTCTACTTGTATTACTCAAAGCTTCTCAAGTATCAAATCCATTTTTTTAGTTTCAGTGCTTTATGCCCTCATCCTTTGTTAATCAGATTGGTGATCTGCAATTGCTGAGAGCAGAAACTCACAAGTTCGAATCTCACTATGTTGACAATCTAGTTGGTAATAACCAAATCGATAAATGTTGACAATACGTTTGCTTGAAGTCTTTCCCCTGATCTATGTTGATCTATATGTGTTGAGCCCTTTTGAATCATTGCAGGGGATGAGAAGGCATATTTTGAGAGGTCGCCAATCAATTTCGTAAATCGCTTTTCCTGCCCCATTATTTTATTTCAAGGACTAGAGGACAAGGCAAGCACAACATGCCCCTTTTAATGTCATAATTCTCCTGTCTGTGTCATTTTTTTATTGATGAATTGTCTACATAAATCTTTTCGCCCAAATTTCTGTTCCCCATAAAGATTTGACAACCTCCTTTAGTCTTGGGCGAACTCGCTCTCTTATTTTTTGGATATACTTCTGTATTTTATGCATGGAGTTGGTCTAGCAAACATGTCAGAAAGACTACGTGCTTAAACCTTTTATTCATGTTCATTGAGACTAAGTAGCATGTATTTTTGATGCAATAGCATTCACTTGATAAATGGAGCTTGCACCGAACTCTGGTGCATGGTTTTTTTGCCTTGTCCCTATAAGTGTTGGATATTTGGCTAGTATAGTTGCATCTTTAAAACAGCTAAAAAGTATTGCCTCTTCTTTAAACAACATGATGATGGGCCAGGAGAGTAATCAAGCAATCACCTCTGTTTGTAATGACTGTTGCTTGTTGGTAGAATTAAGTTTTTAGCTCCTGTTGCAGGTCGTTTCCCCTGATCAAGCACGCAAAATCTACCAGGCATTGAAGGAGAAAGGGTTGCCTGTTGCACTTATTGAATATGAAGGAGAACAGCATGGTTTCCGTAGGGTATGCATCATTTTCCAGACTTGGGGATAAATTTTTGTCTGTCCGCCTTGGAGGAATTTAGCTGATTTCTTTCGTCATATGCAGGCTGAAAATATTAAATTCACCCTTGAACAACAAATGGTGTTCTTTGCGCGTTTAGTGGGACATTTTGAAGTAGCAGATGAAATTACTCCTGTCAAAATTGATAATTTTGATTGAGGTATGCGACTTCTGAATGGTCTGTACCATATAGTTCAATACAGTTGCCATAACTAAGGAAAAAGTTGATGACGGAGAGACAGAAGCAGCCGTTTGATTTAATTTGCTAGATCAGTAAATAGGTTATACTAGTAGGAAAATTGAGGAAACATTTTTGTTTAATAACATCATCAAGAGTTGCTGATCAAAGAAACTAGAACATCGTCAAGCGCACAGAACACTTGGAGTTTGCTCTTGTAATTGTACTACAGATTGCTTAATGTGGCAGTAAGCCTTCAGGGAGAGGAATTGTGATCCCCCCTATGGGTTTGGGTGTGGATTGCTGGATGTATTTTCTCTTTTCTGAGTGAGTCTTCTTCTTCTCTCTTTAGCTTTGGTACCATGTGAAATAAGAACGCTAGAGAAATCTTATTGAATTGGTTAGAAGTCTAATCCCAGAAGCCTCCTATAAAAAATGTAGACAATATAAAATGTGGACAAGTTTCTTAATGATCGGGTTCTTATAATAGCTGTGAAATTCTTAACGAAAGAATTGATAACAACCATGTACATGGTAAAATATGTTATATTAAATGATCGCATAAGGAAATGACATGTGGAGCCGAAGGCGGGAG
Organism: Nicotiana tabacum; assembly: GCF_000715075.1. Taxonomy (NCBI): domain Eukaryota; kingdom Viridiplantae; phylum Streptophyta; class Magnoliopsida; order Solanales; family Solanaceae; genus Nicotiana; species Nicotiana tabacum. Next base: position 9,966,071 of record NC_134097.1, on the reverse strand, counting down.
GATAGCTAAAATCGAGAGCAACTATTTCGTTTGTTACCGGAAAGAATGGTACTCATAAAGATGAAATAAATGTCCGTCACCCGGTAACATTTAATGAAAAATATTCTACAAGCATTAAATACATGGAGAGACTTCTTTCTCCCATGTGTACGGAGCAGAAGCCTTGATCCCGGTGGAAGTTGGGGAACTTACCTTGAGATATTTCCAGGCAAATGAAGAGGCAAACAATGAAGCAATGTTAGTCAAATTGGAGCTACTCGATGAGCGCAGGGACTTGACGCATATAAAGATGGCAGCTCAAAAACAGAGAATAGAAAGATATTATAATTGAAGAGCCAACCTCCGTTATTTCAAGTGGGAGACTTGATTCTAAGGAAAGTAACTCAAAACACCCCGGGAACACAACGCAGGGAAGCTAGATCCAACATGGGAAGGCCCCTATCGGATTTCGGCTGTCACCGGGAAAGGTTCATAGGAGTTGGAGAATCAAGATGGAGAAAAGTTGCCAAGCAACTGGAATGTGGCACACCTCAAGAGATATTATTGCTGATGAACATCGCATGTACTGAAAGTATGTGATGCACTCTTTTTTCCTTTGTCCAGTTTTTGTCTGAATTGAGTTTTTCTGGAAAGGTTTTTAACGAGACATCAACGGAAAGCATACTACGAAGAAGGTTTCAATAGCAGCAATAAGACCTTTTAACAGCAAGGCACACAAGCGAAGAACCGCTCTGGAGCGGTTAGATAATCTTTGGTTCGATAGCAAAATTCCCAGTGGGAAGTTAAGTTTGCTATCAAGTAAAGGTTACCCGACCGTTCACAAGTGCAAATCACTAAGGGATTGTTAGATAGTCTTTGGCTCGATATCATAAATTCCTAAGGGGAAGGTGCAAAACTTCCAGTATTCAAATTTGCATTCTTTGCATTCGAACACCGGGGGGGTGATATGAGGATACGATAACAATGATTGTCACGTCAACCGAAAATATATTTGTGTCATCGGGACCGGGGACTGCGCGACCAGTCCCGTAAAAATAAGTTGTACAAGTTAGCCACAAGAAATGGCAATTTTTTTAGCATAACGAATGCTTATGTACTTTTTGAAAATGGAAGGAATAAAGTAAAATCTTTTTATTTCTATCTTGTTTCTTGTCTGAACGATGAATTGATTTTGTCATTTAAAGTTAAACAATTACCTCAAATGCTAGTGCCGTAATGAACAAGAGACGTCCTCTTCAAGAGCACCGTAAACATAAGAAGGGCCTCTCTTATAAAAACCCTCACGATAAAGGGTTGATTCTGGAAGAACTTGTGCCCGAAATCCAAATGCTTTCAGGAGGAATACACCCAAAGCCTTGCATAATTAGATGCAAACAGTAAAACTTGCGCAAAACACTTAAGCAAGAAGAACGCAAAGATTAAAACCCGCATAAATGTTCAAACGAAAGAACGCAGAAAGACTCATGCAATACTTGAGCAAAAGACGCTTTTATTCACAATAAATGTGCCAAAACAGCAGAGGTACAAAAGTTGGGAAAATGAATGAAAAGCTACGTTGCTGCATCTCCGGAACCCGGAGGAAGAGAAGCATTCGCGCCCCTAGGGAAAGTGGGTAGATGCGCCACCGGCTCGATGTCTTGACCCTCAATATTTTGGCCTTCAACATCTTTGCCTTCCGGTTCCTCTTTAGTTCCCGAAGATTCGGAACCGGAACCAGAAAAACTAAAAGCATCAGGCCCGACCGGGAGCCCCCTTTTAGCAGTTGACCCCAGCTCACGAGCTTTAGCGATTTCGGCATCAAAGTCAATGACACCCGCTTTAGCCTCTTCCAAGGCTTTTCTCCTTATGTTGTACATAACATATGATTTTTCAACAACGAGGGAAGCTGCTCGGCTCTTGAGTTCTTCTTTAAGTTGGTCAACCTCGACAGAAAAGTTTTCCCGGGCGGATCTAACGGACTTGAGGCTAACGTCGAGTTCGCGGACAGTAGAGCTGAAAAGTCTATTATGCTCAATGGTCTTCTTATACTTCTCCTCCAATTGGGTATATTTCACCCCTGCAGCAGCAAGCTCTTCAGTTTTGGAGTTCAAGGTTGCCTCCAAATTGGTCAATCTTTCAGGAGAGGCAGCCTCGCGATCGGATGCAGCAAGAACGACATTATGGACTATAACCCATTTAGCCCTAGCCTCTTCAAATTGAATCCTCAGCGGGGTGATCTATTAGCTAAGGGTATCTACTTCTTGCTCGCTTTGCTGCAAACAAGCCTCTAATAGAACAGCCTTAGCAGCTTTGGCTTCCAGCTCTGAGAGGCGAGCAACAGTTTGGTGTCGCTCGGTCAAAAGTTGATCCAGCCCAGAGATAAGTTCTTCTTTTTCCCGAATCAACCCCTGGAGGCCCCCGGAAGCAAGGAAATTGGCATGCGAAACAAGAAAGGCGAACTCAAGATATTACTAAATCAAAGACAAGAGAAATGACAAAGGAAATGAAGAGTACCGCTGCGGCATTGTGCATAGCATTGTTCAACAAGCACTCTCCCGGGAGAGCCTGTATCTTTTCCCAATCTTTTTCTGAAGCCAAAGGCTTCAGATAGTTAGCAAGTTCCACTGGCCCGGACAACAAATTGCATCTGGTAGAGACCGAGAGAGTAACGCTCCTCCTCCTCCTTTGCGGAGAGGGCATGATAATTTTGCCCCAAATTTCCATGAACTGGGGATTAGGGAGAGAAACATCCTCTTCTCGGGCAGATGCGGCCAATGGAGATGATGTAGCAGTTACTGGTGGAAGAGTTCACGAAGAAGGAGATGAAGCTGATAGCGTTGAAGGGTGAGAAGCAGCTGCGGCAAACGCAGTGCTGGTTGTCGGTTGCTCGTCAACCGAAGACGGCAGGGACCTGGTACTCAGCCCCACAATACCAGGCGCATCGACTGGGATCCAGAAACGGGAGTTGGCATTTTCCACCACTTCCAAGCTCCCCTAGAGTGCCAAGGCATCGTCCTCGATTGATGTAATTAACTCAACAAATTGAGCAGTCTGTTGAGTTGAGGAAGGTCGTCGTCTTTTGTGAAGAGAAGCCCCCTCATCGCTGGCTTCTCCATCATCACGGTATCTATGGTCGGGCCGGATGGAGGACTCGTCACCATGACTTCCGGAGATGACTAGGGGGCAGCGTTCTTCACCCTCTTATTCTTTCCCTCGGTCGCGGAGGAATGCCTTCTTTTTGGTTCCTTGTTCTCCGGTCGGGGACTCCGAGAAGAAGCACTCGCAACAGAAGCAGGTCCGGAGATGCCTGTCTGTGAAAAGGCCTTCTACAGCCTCACCATATCAGCAGGATCAGCCAAAACGTCCTCCTCGGGGACAACAACTGAGCCTTGGGGTAGACCTATATTCAACAGGAGATAAGAATCAGAGAACTTCCTTATAAGAAAAGGTAAAGACAAGAAGAGTTCAACTTACCAAGATTTTTAGCCTTCCACCCGTATTTCGGGACAACTCTTTCCATGTGCAGATTTCGGGCATAGTAACGTCCAAAATTTTCTATACCCATTGGTCCAAGCCCTCAACCCTAGGGGGAACCCACCGAGTCGCTGAGACAGGTAATGGGAGAAAATTCAATAATAACGAGAAATGGTCTTTAACAGAAGCATAAGCAAACTATATACTAACGAGTGCAGTTCCACAATTCTGGGAAAGACGGAGCCGAAGCCGAGATGATGTCACTGGTGGCGACTGAAACGAATTGTTCCATCCACCCACAGTCGTTATCATCATCCATGTTGGATAGTAGTGCATGGTGGCCTCGTTTGCTGAAGTTAATCATTCCCCCACAGAAGATCTTGGGGGAATAGAGGTTCATCACGTGAGCTAGGGATAGCTCCTCTCCCGTTTCTTGGCACAGGCGCCGAAGACAAGCAATCGTCCTCCGCACGGAAGGACTAACCTGTGCCAAACATACCTGATAGCGGAGGCAGAACTCCACAATGACGGAGTCAAGCTCTCCACTCAGAGAAAATGTCCCTAAAGTGAAGAGATACGTATAAAAGTACGTAAAACCCTTCTTGGGTAAGGTTACCCGTTTCGCCAGATCGGGAGCGATAATGTCTAAATTCTGGCAATAACAATCTTCCTTCACAGTAGGAATACTGGAAAGACGGATGTAAGAAGTGTATCTGCCACCGGCCTATGTATGAGGGTTAGCAGAAGGAAATTTCTCTTCGAAGTCTTTAGTTGTAACGAAACTTCTAGGGATGATGGTGTTCACTGTAGGAGGAGCAGCTTCATCGGCTTTGCTTTTGTTCTTTGAGGAACTAAGCTTTTTAGAAGAAGAAGTCATTCTATGTTAGAAGGAAAAGCTTTTCTCGCATGTTGAAGAACAAAATACAACTTGAATGAAGAGAGTTAGAGAGAGTTTGGAGAATTATAAGGTGTGAATAAAGGAGATTAATGCGTATAAATAAAGGTTTATGCGGCTAAATCCGTGGCCATAATTACCTCGATAGCCGGCAAAAGTTATGTTGAATCGTGGGATGACGCGTGTTCGGGGCATTAAATGCGGAGAGACGTGCGTCTAATCAACCGTCAGAAGTTTTTAAGAGGGGTTCAGTATAATTCCCGCCAAAAAGAATGCTTCTACCAACTTTCCGGCGACACAAAGTTATGTCACCGGAAAGTAGGTGGACTCTCTGTACAGGGTAAAATATATTATATTAAATGATCGCATAAGGAAGTGACACGTGGAGCCGAAGGCAGATGATAGCTAAAATTGAGGACAACTATTCCGTCTGTTACCGACAAGAATGATACTCATAAAGATGAAATAAATGTCTGCTACCCGATAGCATTTAATGAAGAATATTCTACACGTATTAAGTACACGATCCATTACAAGGAATATGACATTCACTGCCTGCCGTTACACATTCTTCAATGGCCCTCATAATTGACATTAAAGAGGGGCTTGATCCTAGGACCTTGTTCCCTAGGTGCAGCTATAAATAGTGAGCTCTATTATCATTGTAAAGGACACAAATTTTCTGGCAAACTTACACTATAATCTATTCAAAGCTTAATACAATTTTATCTTCTTGCCTTTTGATTTCGTTATTGTTGTGCGCGGAAGGCCTGCTCCCGAAACTACTGTTTTTGTTATTTCATCTTTATCTCAAGGCTAAGTATTGCATATTTATTCAATTCTTCTATTATTTCAGGATCAAATTAATTCACTTGTTTAGAAATCACGTATAAATTCAACTGTACCGTTTTACGGGTAAACAAACTAGTCTGACACTTCTAAAAAAATAACTCACGTTTCTACATTTCTAGTCGACTGGATAATATGGAAGACGGATCGTAAGTGGGAGAAGTGGAACAATAAGGGATGAGAAGCCCGTTCATAAGTTGTAGTATTAAGGCAAGGAAAGAGAGGTTTCTGAATTTATTGTGCAGCTTTGGTCTAAAAGGTAATTCTACTTCATTTTTTTAGAGGCTTTTCTTTGATAATGATTTTGAATTGATCCTTGTCCTAGATGATAATTCCTACTTCTTACTTCTCAAGGAAAAATTGAAGTTTGCGTTTATCTTTTACTTCTTCTTCTCTAGCGATTGCGTATCTATATGTACTAACCTTTTTGCACACTTCAAATCACATTATTATTATTATTATTATTATTATTATTATTATTATTATTATTATTATTATTATTATTATTATTGTTGTTGTTGTTGTTGTTGTTGTTGTTGTTGTTGTTGTTGAAAACAAGACAATTGTTCTTCATTTCTTATATTTTCTTTTCTAGTTAGGATAATGTTGGAGTAACCGGGGAAAGGAAAGTAGGAACTAATTGCATCTTTTGCTTCACACATATATAATTAACTTCTTTTAAAATATCACAAGTGCATGAAAAAAAAAAGGTTTGGTCAGATGCACCGCAACAAATCGAAGAAGTGTTATTGCGTATTGGCATGTTTAAATGCTTGGTGACTGCCAGGGGTGTACATAAGTCGGTTTGACTCGGATTATCAGGTTAGTACGGTTTATCGATTTTTTTTGTACACCCCTAGTGACCGTCTAAAAACAAGATAGCAACAATGGCATAAAGGAAAAATCAGGCAAAATCATTTGCCTGATGTGCATGTCTAGACGAGGAAAGAGTTCCTGTGGAAGATATAAGTCACAGTTTAGTTTTTGGTTTCTTCTTTGGGTTGAGTAGAGAGACCCCTTTGGCACTTGTGATGCTGCTTGCATATCTTTGGCATTGCCACGCTATTTAGACAACAAATATAGCATACTTATGAATTACTATTAGAGATGATGTCTTGAATATTCAACTGAGGTGAAGATAGGATTTTTTGTTTATGGGATCTGAACCATAATTTTTTTTATTTACTGGGTTTTAAATAGATTATTTATACATAATTAATAAATTTTATAACACAAATACAATGTTTGAGCCAAAACAATTGGGTTCTGTCGAACCCGTAACTGTAAGGCTGGCTCCGCCCCTGATATTCAAAGACTACTTAAGAATGAATACTTAAACAACTCAAGGGCCTGTAGGCTTGGATTTAAAAAGAGTTGGGTTTGGTTTGACTTGATTCACTTTGTCAAAATTCAAATAAGTTTGAAGTCAAAGCTTGGCTCGGTCTGCCTCCGGCAAAGCTTGGTTCAGTTCGATTTTGCTCGGTTGGATCATAGAGTCTTGTAGTACAAAGTAAATTAGTAATTAGTTAACTTAAATATTACTATATTAATTTAATAATTGGAAATTTGTTTGGTTAGAGCAACTCTTATAAAATGTAATTTTGTTATTCTTTATGCAGAACAACAAATTTTCGTCAGATGGCAACTTGAGCTATTTTCTGGTGAGATGAAATGTAATTAAAAAAATTAAATTTTGATAATTCGAATTATTATCGAAATTTAATTAAGCCCAATTTTTTTATTTATCACTGATTTAATTTTTAGTTTAGAATTTTTACTTTATGTCATATACTCTGTTTAATAGCTAGTATTCGAATGTAATGTATAAATTAAAATTTATTTCAAAGTAGTTCAATTACGTTTGAATTCAATTATCAATCTAAAGTACTGCTTCGTATAATTTATCATTAATTTAATTTTTTTCTACAAGAATAGCCACACATGCGAAAAAAGAATTTGGTTAAAACTTGCTCGCGTCATGTCAACATTCGGATTGAAGCAGAAATCGAAAGAAGATGATCTAGGGTTTTGAATAGAGAAGAAGAAAGAGTTGAGAGAAAATATCATCTTATTTTGCGTGAAAAAATAATAACCATCCATTCGTTCCGGAAGATCCAATCCTTTATATACATTAGGCCAAGACCCGAAATCTAAACGAATAAATAAATACAAATAATTACTAATCTATACAAAGGCCCAAGTTAGTAGCCTATGTCTTCACATCAGGTTGAGCCTTCTCCAATTAGTCTTTCCATGTAAAGTAGGAGGTCCAACACCCCTCTTTAAGTTGGAGGGTGATACAACCCCAAACTTGAACAACATAGAACGATTGAACACTAGTGAGGGGCTCAGTGAACTCATTAGCCAATTGGGTAAACATAATGTAGATCAACCAGGCCTTCAACAAGTTTGTGACGAATGAAATGTCAATCCAGTTCAATGTATTTCGTGCATTCATGGAAGACAAGATCGCGAGCCTTGTGAATGGCAGCCTGATTGTCACAAAAAATAGGGATGTTAACATCAGCAGAAACACCAAAATCTGCCAATAAATTGACCATCTAAGTCAATTCAGCAACCAGCTTTCTAATAGTACGACATTTAGCCTCAACTGAAGATAAAGAGACTACATGCTGTTTCTTGGACTTCCACCTAGGGGTGGCAAGTGGGCCGGGCCCGGTCCTAAGTGGGCTTCGCGGACCCGGTCCTATGCGGTCCGGTCCTAAACGGTCCCGGGCTTCGCGGGCTTATTGTTGGAACCGGCTCGGAACCGGGACCACGAACTAACGGTCCTGGGTTAAGTGGGCCGGTCCCGGGTCCAAACGAGCCTAAACGGGCCCAACAGAAACTTTCTATTTTTAATTTTTTTTTTATAGAAGTTAGAGAAAAAAATAGTAATAAAGATATATAAGCTATATTCGATTTATATACTATATATACATCTTAAAATATATATATATACTATATTATATATACATAGTATACATCTTAAAATATATTATATATACATCTTAAGATATACTATATATATATATATATATAGTATAGTATAGTAGATCTTAAGATATATATACATCTTAAGATATATAAGCTATATATATATATATATAGTAAGATGTATATATAATATATCTTAAGATGTATACTATCGAATATGACTTATAAACTATGTATATATATTATAGTATATATATATATATATATAGTATATTATAGTATATAAATACATCTTAAGATATATATATATATATATATAGTTATATACACACTATACTATATATACATAGTATATTCGATATACTATACTATATATACATATATATATATATAAGCTTATATATATATAAGCTTATATATATACTATAGTATACTATATATACATCTTAAGATATATAAGCTATATTCGATTTATATACTATATATACATCTTACTATATATATATATACATATACACACACACTATACTATATATACATCTTACATATACACACACTATACTATATATACATAGTATATAAGTCATATTCGATAGTATACATCTTAAGATATATATAATATATATAGTAAGATGTATATATATTATAGTATAGTATAGTATATACTATATATACAACTTAAGATATATAAGCTATATTCGATATACTTATATATATATATATATATATATATATATATATATATATATATATATATATATATATATATATATACTATACTATACTATAATATATATACATCTTACTATATATAAACTATATTCGATTTATATACTATATATACATCTTAAGATATATATATATATATACACACACACTATACTATATATACATCTTAAGATATATATATATACACACACACTATACTATATATACATCTTAAGATATATATATATATATATATATATATATATACACACACACACACACACTATACTATATATACATCTTACATATACACACACTATACTATATATACATAGTATATAAGTCATATTCGATAGTATACATCTTAAGATATATATAATATATATAGTAAGATGTATATATATTATAGTATAGTATAGTATATACTATATATACAACTTAAGATATATAAGCTATATTCGATATATTCGATATACATATATATATAAGCTTATATATATATACTATATATCTAGTATACTATGTATATATAGTATATCTTAAGATGTATATATAGTATAGTATAGTATATATAGTATATCTTAAGATGTATATATAGTATATCGAATATAGTTTATATATCTTAAGTTGTATATATAGTATATATATATTATACTATACTATACTATAGTATATAAGCCGTATTCGATAGTATATATATAGGCTTATATATATATGTATATCGAATATAGCTTATATATCTTATGAGATGTATATATAGTATAGACTATAGTATAGTATAAATATAAGCTTATATATATATATATATATATATATATATATATATATATATATATATATATATGTGTGTGTGTGTGTGTGTGTGTGTGTATATTGCTGCGGCATGCAGCCCGATCCATAAATATATAATCCTTACAACCAGGCCCTCAGCCTCTCTCTGTCATTAACCTCACAATCAAATTCTTGGTCTACTATACTATATTATACTATATGTATAGCTTAAGATATATAAAAAGACAAAAATATTGTAAAGAGATATTCAAATCAATGCGTTATATTTTTATTATAGCATTAAAAATCATGGCAATATCTTTATAGTTGAAAATAGGAAAAAAGTGTAATTATAAAAAATTTGGGATTAAAACAAAGTTGGGGGGTTAAATGGATATAAAAAAAATTAAAAAAAAAATTGTAAAAAATAGTCGTTGGGCCCGCTAAGGGACCGGACCGGTCCCGGTCCGGTCCCGGGCCCTGGCGGTCCAAACGGTCCCGGGCCTGACGGGCCCAAACATAGGACCGGCCCACGAGGCCGGACCAGGCCCGCTAAAATCGGACCAAACGGTCCTGGCCCGCGGTCCCGGGCCTGGACCGGCCCACTTGCCAGTCTTACTTCCACCCAATAAGAGACCATCCAAAATACATAAAATCCGGAGATAGACAAATGAGTGTCATGGCAAGAAGCCCAATCACCATTGTAGAACCTAGACAAAGACAAGGCATAAGATTTATTAAAGAACACACCAACATCAGTTATACCCTTGAGGTAATGCAACAAGTGTAAAGCAGAATCCATGTGAGGAATACGAGGGGTTTAGAGGAATTGACTCAAATGTTGTACAACATAATATAAATTTGGTCGCGTATGAATGAGAAAATTCAATTCTCACTCAGGTTGCGATAAGATTCAGGAGAAGAAAGTAACTCACCCACATCCGCCTTCAACTTAACATTCAGGTCTAAAGGATAACTAACAGGAGTTGCATCAACATATTTATATTCAGCCAATAGATCAGAAATGAACTTGTAATGATGAAGAAGGAGCCAAAGCAAAATGTGCAACCTCAATACCCCAAAAATAATTGAGAGTATCAAGATCTTTAATCTTAAACTAGGTATCCAGAAAACCCTTTAAAGCAACAATTTTAGAATCATCATTTTCATTCAAGATGATATCATATACATAAACAACAATAAGAAGTACAGAGGAGGAAGAATGCCTGACAAACAATGAGTAATCATTCATAGAGTGAACAAAACCTTTAGAGCACAATGCTTGACAAAACTTGGCATACCACTGCCTTGGAGGTGCCCCAAACTATATAATAATTTTTGAAGCTTGCACACCAAAGGGGAAAAAGAACTAGAAAAAGACTCAACACACTGGAGTCAGCTTCATGTATATCTCTTCATCCACACCACCATGCAAAAAATCATTATTAACATCAAGTTGAAAGAGCGACCATTTTCTTTTAACTGCCAAAACTATAAGACACTTGATAGTATAGAATTAATGATAAGGGAGAATGTATCATTGAAATCTATCCCTTCCACCTGAGTGTCCCCTTTCACAACCATGCCACTATCAACTTTATATTTGACTTTGTAAACCCATTCGCCGTCAATGAAATATTTTCCTTCAAGGAACCCAAGTGTTGTTAGCCTCAAGTGCCTCAAATGCCCTTCTCATAAAAACACTATTAGTAGACCATAAAATAACAAAAGATAAAGAACTAGAGCCATTTAGGGAAAGAGAAAGGCCACATACATCATCAACAAGATATGATGGTAAATGATGATCTCTAGAAGACTTTTTGGGAGCCTGAAGACAGTGAGGCTCAGAAAGAGCAGAGAAGGAAGGAGAAGCAGGGATATGAGAGGAAGTAGATGGAGAAGTAGAAGTAGATAGAGGAAAAAAAGAAGTGGGAACTGAAGAGGGATATGGAAGAGTAGGAGAAAAAGTGGGAACATAATCAGAAGAATAAAAGAGAAAACAAGAATGGTAGATGGAGATGCAAAGAAGAAGAAGTAGCACATTCGTCAAATAGGAAAATATGCTCAAGAAAAGTGACATCCCTTGAAACAAGAACCTACTTAGTAGAAGAGTTATAGAGCTTGTAACCCATTTTGGCAATAGGATAGCCAATGAACACATAAGGGTCAGCCCTAAGCTGAAACTTATTCCTATAACACTTAGGAATTATGTGAAAATAAAGACAACTAAAGGTTTTAATGAGCATAAGTGGGTGCATGACCATTAAGAAATGCAAAAGAGGATTTATCATGTAACAACTTAGAAGAAAATCTGTTGATAAGGTATGTGGTAGTAAGTACACACTTCCCCCAAAATCTGATAGGCAACTTAGACTGAAAAAGAAGAGTCCTTGATGTTTCCAACAAGTATTTATGTTTCCTCTCTACAACACTATTTTTTTGAGGTATATGTAGGCAGATAGTTTGGAGAATTATCCCTTGGTCTCTAAAAAGCTGGACACCGAGGTTACTAGAACCAAGTTCCAATACATTGTTCCTTCTAATGGAATGCACTTTGGTCTGAAATTGAGTTTGAACCATGGAAATAAGAGCTTGAAGTAAAGGAAAGTGATTACTTTTGGAACCCATGAGAAGAGTCCAATTATCCCTAGTAAAATCGTCAACAATGGTGAGAAAGTACTTAAAACCATTATAAGCAGATGTAGAATAAGGCCTCCAAGTGTCCACATGAATAAGTTTGAAAAGATGAGAAGTATTAATGCATCTATCGGGGAAAGGCAACCTAGGTTGTCTAGCCACATGACAAGTAGAGTAGGTAAATGAATATTTAGAAGAAAATTTACAAGGAATACCAGCAATATCTTTCATTCTAACAAAAGGAATATGTCCCAATCTTTGATGCCATAAGACTTCCTCTTTATTGATATTAAAATGATGCAGAAACAATAAAATGAGATTTACAATGCGAGTAATGAGATGAAATTGATAGTAAGGCAGCAAAAACTAAAGAACAACATTTGGAATCAACAGGCTTAAACTGAGTTGGAGATATTAGAAGTCTGTAAAATCCATGCTCCAATTTACCAATTCTAGTGTTCTTTTTAATAAAGGGTCATGTAGAGTACATAAAAGTGAGGTAAATTGAATCAAATCATATAGTTGGATAACTAGTTGAGAAATAGAGATAAGATTGTATTGAAAAGTAGGGAGAAACGACACATGATGCAAAGTAAATAAAAAGAAAGTGAGAGAACCTATAGAAGTAACCTTTACACTGTAACCACTGGAAGGGTAACAATATAAGGAACAACTAGAGGCTAAATATTAGGAAGAAGATCTTTGTGTGAAGTCATGTGATGTATAGCTCCAAAATCCAAAATCTAACTATGTTCAACAACTCCACTTCATAATGAAGCACTATAAGACACCTTTACATAGCTAGCTAAAGAAATAATACCAGCCAAATTGGCAGATGCAATAAGACTGGACTGAGGGAGAGACTTTGACATATGAAGGTGTTACATAATAGACATTAGCTAGGTGTATTGCTCCTTGATCAACCCAAGAACCAAAAAGTCAGAGTTAGACTGATAAGAGGATTGTTGGACTAGCACATATATAGATGACTCATTATTGGAGGAGACCATTCAAGCTCAGCATTTGCAGCATGCTTTCAACCCTTGATGAACTTGAAGTGAGGTGGGAACCCATGTAATTTATAGCATTTATTAATCAATTGACCAAATTTCTTGAAGTATTTTCAAAACAAAATTTCTCTTTTTGGGTCAAAGTTCACCCTTTAAGGATAGTGCTTCTGAGGGGGATATGATTGAGAAGGGCTGGTAGAGTTGATAGTGAATGAAGCAGATTCAGAGCAAAAGTGAGAGGATGGATTGACTTGCCTCTGCCTTTCATCTTTAAGCTGAATATTATAGGCACTGTCTAGGGATGGGAGTGACTGCATCATGGCTAGGTTACAATTAACACTGACATAGTTATCATTCAATCTCATAAAAAATGGATGTAGCCTATCATGCTCTTTATCCTTTAGAATACTAGATTTCGCAGTAGAAGTGCAAGTATTACCATAATTTGACGTATGACCCTTAACTCATCCTATGATTTATTTATTTTATTACAATAGGAGGCAATATCAAAAGAACTCTGAATGGTAGAGGTCAGTTCTTTTCCATATCCTTATTTAGTTGTTTTTATATATCTTCAGCTGTGTTAGAATACTGAATAATCTCAGTAATATCAGAAGATAAAAAACTAGTTAATCGGGAAATGACGTAATTGTTACATCAATCCCATTGTTTGGATTCAGGAGAATTGGCAAGGGATTTGGATTGAGTACCATCAATAAAGACAATTTTATTTCTAGATGACAAAGGTACAATCATGTTCTTTCTCCATCCATCGAAATTGGAACTCAAAAATAGGACAACAGCCAGGGGAAGACCCGGTATATCAGAGGAATTAACAAAAAGAGGACTTGAGATTTTAGAAGTAAACTCAAAAACCTCACGGCTAGTGGAGCCATTACTAATATCAGAATCAGTTGGAGTCATAGCAAAATAGAGAAATTAATAGATAGAGACATTCAAACAAGTATCATTCAAATCAGAAGAGGAACAAAAATACCCGACTTCCTTGCAACCGGAAGAAGAACAACGAGAATAAGCAGCATGGTCCAACTACAAAACTTCTCTAAAATCACCAAATCAAAAAACAGAGGCTCGACAAACCCTAGCTTAGATGGGGATTTAGAAATGTCACCAAAAATAATTGAACAGACCAAATTCAGAAGATAACCTACCAGAGAAGAGAGAAAACTCGCCAAACAAATGAAAACTTTGTCGATTCCGATCACCAGATGAAAATAAAAATCTTAACGAAATAGAGTGAGGGTACTACCAAACGAAAGAGGATGATGAAACAAAGCAAGATCTTCACTCTAATACCATGTCAACATTCAGATTGAAGCAAAAATTGGAAGAAAATGATCTAGGGTTTTGAATAAAGAATAATAAAGTGTTGAGAGAAAATATCTTTTTATTTCATGCTAAAAAATGATAATTGTTCGTATATTATAGAAGAACAAATCCTTTAAATACATTAGGTCAGGAACCAAAATCTAACCTAATAGATAAATATAAATAATTACTAGTCTAAGCAAATGCCCAAGTTCGTGGCCCATGTCTTCACATCAGGTTGGGACTTTTCCAATGGTCTTTCTATATAAAGTAGGAGATCCAATACATCAATACAATAAAATCTCTAGTGGACTTGACTTGAGATAGATTGGATCGATATTATGGTATAGTTTTGTTAAACATGATCGATACTATGTTAATATTTTGTTAAACTCGACTGATCGGCTCGAACGCGAAGACTAAAAGCGAAGCTAAGATGAAAGCTGCATGCTTGAGTACCCTATGTACCTAATTTTGGAGTAAAATCCTTGTGGACATCTCAATGTTTCCCTACATTGGAAAAGGCAGTTTATTCTTTTCTTAAATAGAGGTTGTTGTTGATTCATCCCACATGACAAAAATCTCATAATATTTAGTTAGGACCATAAGGTTTAGTTTCTTATGTTTCCTAATATGTCTTTCTCTAGCAACAAAAAACTTAGATTCTGGTAAACCTGTGAAGTTATTTTTGGAGCCCGCATGTGTGCCATCTACTTATTATTGCCTTTAATATGTCTTTGTCACGACCCAAAATCACCACTGATTGTGATAGCTCCTAACCTCATTTGCCATGCAAGCCAATTATACAATATTGCAGAGAAATAATAACAAATACAAAATAAATGAGTCTGAAAGTTGAATTATCATAGATAAATACCATATTAATACAATAAATCCCCAGAAACTGGTAACATTAAGTCATGACCTCTAGTATATGAATACAAGTTTGCTAATACAGTATACTATCTGAAACAATAACAGTAATGAAAAAAAAAGACACCAAAGACTACAATCAGGATGTAACTCTACCTAGGGTCTCAACCACAACAGTAACAACTCTTGATACTCAGTTGTGTCCATCTCATGGATCTGTACAACCAACCCCATGTACTTAGTAAGTATTATGACTAACCTCGGTGAGATAGTGGCGAGAATGATCAATGATACTCACTATTCAAACCTGTATAATTCATGAATATATATGTACACAGCAACAGCACCGGGATCTAAGCATTGAGTACAAGCAAGGCCAACAATTCATATAGAGAATATATGCACAAGCATCATAAACAAACTAACAATTCAGCATACAGAGAATATATGTATTTGATATTAAATAATCCGTCAAAAACTACATATAGAAAAGATATGCTTGTATAACAAGTCGAGATACACAAATTGACATATATAGAAGATATGTACTATGATGCATTCCACCAAGTTAAACATATAGAGAAGATATGTATAGAAAGACATGTATACATTACGAAGATAGTATATAGAGAAGATATGCGATAAAAATCATGTATACATCCAATGAGTTTGCATATAGAGAAGATACGCAAAATCCAAACACTGATCAATTTTCATAATCCGCGTGTACGTCACAAAGAGAAAAATATGAGAAGACGGCCCTAGGGGGATGGATCCTTATCCACAGTCTTCACTCACTTTCCATAATCATAACAACTGTAGGGACAACTCACGTGCTATGATAACTCAACCCACATGTACTTCTCACGTGTTGTCAAATCAGTCCATTTCACAGAAACTGTATATAAGAATACATGTATACAAACAACGGATATCAATTCACATACTCATGGACTGAGAAAAATAGCATGCTAATGTGTATGTATCTACGAAGTGTACGACTACAACTAAGATTAGGCAGTTACGCCATACAATAACGAGTATCATGTTCAAACAGAAAATCAAAGCATACACATGGTCTCTAGCATGATTCAAGAAGTTTACATAGTCATACAAATGATTAAACATGAATCATAAAAGCACATAGTTAAAACAAGGAATAATATAAGCCTAAAGTCTATCCGATCAAGATCATACATATCACCCACATATACGCTCATCACCTCGCATATACTTCACTTTTCACACATTCCAATTGGACAAATAAAGTCACATCCTAAGGGTTATTCCCTCGCAACAAGATTAGACAAGATATTTACCTTGACAAACCCAAATCAACCCTCCAAAATCACATTTCCCTTAGAAATAACCTCCAGTCGGCTTGAATCTTGCCAAATATAACTCAATAACATCAAATAAAGCTATAAGAATCAATTTTAAACAAGCTTCAATCTTTAATCAATCCCTAAAAAGTCAAAAAAGTTAACCCCAGACCCACATGGTCAAAACCCTAGTTAAGTAGTAGATTCCAACTACCTATAACCCCACCAGTCCAAATATGTGTTTGGTTTTCAAATCCAACTCCAAATCATAGCTCAAAATCTCAACTTTTTACCTTCTTAAATTGTAGGCAAAGGCACCAAATTTCATACAAAAATTCCATGTATTTAATTGTTAATAATTCATGTAGATTCTTGAAATAGTACAAAAAATGAGTAGAAATCACTTATTCCAAGGTCTTCTGTGAATATGTCCAAGCAAAATTGCCCCCTCCAAGTCTAGGGTTTAAAATATGAGAGAATGAGCTAAAATCCCAAAATTTCAATTAATAACCCAGCTGCAGATAGTGCATTTGCGGCCTGAGACCCGCTAATGCGATAAAGCCCCTCACAAATATGACACCACCCTCGCAAATGCGACACACCCATTGCAAATGTGATGGTTGCAAATGCGAATTGCGAAGCTGTCCTTCCCAACCCCCATCGCTAATGTGAATCCGGTTCGCAAATGCAAACCTTGCATTTGCGAGCAGATCATTGCAATCTTCTTGCAAATGTGATGACTGCAGCACCATCAAATCCAAAACTTAGCAAATCTATCCAAAACCAATCTGAAACTCGCTTAATCTGTTGGGCCCTATTACAAAAATCCACACAAGTATATAAACCTAATAAGAACTTTCTCGTAAGATTAAACCATCAAAATAACATTTACAATCAAGAATCAAGCATCAAACTACAAGTTGCACATCTCTTAAGTTCAAGAACTTGCAAGCTTCCAACCAAGTGTCTGATTCATGCCTAACCAACTAGGATCAAAACCAAAATTTTCTCACAAGTTTCGTACAACAAAAAAAACTATTCCAAGTTTCGTTACAACATTCAGAGTACGATATTTTCAAAGTCAACTATCGGTCAAACTTAGGAACTCTCTAATTCTTCAAATTACCAACTTTTGGAAAATAGGCTCAAAATCTTCTAGGAACCTCCAAATCCGAGAATACACCTAAGTACAAACTAACCACACAAACATATTGAAATCATCAAATCAATAATTTGTGGTCGTTTATACAAAATTCAAACCTTGGTCTAGTCTTTCAACTTAAGGCTTCAAAAAATAAATCTAAGTGTTCCAATTCACTCATGAACCCCATAAAAACCAAGCCACCCATCCTCGCAAGTCACAAATTACCAATACACATACGGGAAGCATCAATAGGGGAACAAGGTTTAAATACTCAATACGGCCGGTCAGATCATTATATTCTCTACCCTTAAATAAATATTCATCCTCGAACGGGTTAGAAATACACCTGAACTATTGAAAATATGTGGATATTTGCTTTGTATAATTAAATCGGTCTCCTAAGTAGCCTCCTTTCTCGGTTGGCCTCTCCAAAGCACCTTCACCGACGCGATCTCCTTAGACCTAAGTTTCCAAAATTGTCTATCCAAAATGGTCACAGGCTTCTTCATAAGTCATATTATCATCTAACTACACTATGTTGAATTCCAAAACATGTGACTTGTATTCATGATACTTTTGAAGCATAAAAATATGAAACACCGGATAAACTCCCGAAAGACTAGGAGGCAAAGTGTAATGACCCGACCAATTATTTTGTGTATTTGAGGTCCATTTTCCCATTTGATGTTTTCCATATGCTTGTTCATTATTTAGGGGTTGGTTGATTTAGTTCCAAGGAGGTTTTGGAGTGAATTGAAATACTTAGTTCCTTTATTGGAAGCTTAAGTTGTAAGAGTTGACCTAGGTTTGACTTTTATGTAAACGACTTCGGATTGGTGATTTGGTAGTTCTAAGAGGCCCATTTGGTAATTTTGGACTTAGGTGTATGTTCAGATTTAGATTTTGAGGTTTCTAGGATGTTTCAACTCTATTTGCCGAAAGTTGGAAACTTTAAGGTTTGGAGAGTTCCTAAGTTTGACTATCAGTTGACTTTGATGATATCAAAATTGTATTTTGGTTCCGGGATTTGGAATACGTTCGTTTTGTTATTTGGGACTTGTGTGCAAAATTGGGTTACAATCAGGATTGGTTAGGCTTAAATCAGACGCTTGATTTGAAGTTTGCAAGTTCTTGAACTTAAGAGAAGTTCAACTTGTGTTTTAGCCTTTGATTCGTTGATATGATATTATCGTATGTGTATGGAGGCTTTGGATTGGTTCGGGTAGTATTTACGGACTTTTTGGTATGATTATATGGGATCTCGGGTAGCTCGGGTGAGTTTCGCACCACTCGAAGAATATATGATATTGCAGATTTTGCTGGTGTCTGGTGTGCTTTGCGATCACAGAGTAGGTCTCATAATCGCTATCTTGGCCTTCGCGATCAATGGAGGAAGCTCGCGTTCATGTAGGCCAGGGGCATCTGTGCATTGCGTTCGCGATGGGTTATTTTGAGGCTGTTACTGTTTGTGCTTTGCGAACGCGAGGTGGTGACCGCGTTCGCAAAGGGTTGTGCTGGGCAGACTTTATGAAATTCAAATTTTGGGATTTTAGCATATTCTCTCATATTTTTAACCCTAGACTTGGCGATGTGTACTTTTTAAAGGAAACTTTCATACAAGACTTTGGGGTAAGTGATTTCTACTTATTTTTGGTATTATTTTAAGGATCTACATGGATTATTAACACCCAAAACATGAAATTTTGAGGGAAATTTGGGGGTTTTCCTACAACTTAAGATAGTGAAAATTGAGGATTTGAAGGTCGATTATCACTTATTTAGACTCGTGGGGTAATGGGTAATCCGGATCTATCCCTTGACTCGGGTTTTTACCATGTGGGCCTGGGTTAACTTTTGTTGACTTTTAAAGGAATTGAGTGAAGATTGAGGCTTTATTATTTTGAAATTGATTTATATAGCTTTATTTGATGTTATTGAGTTGTTTTTGGCTATATTCGAGTTCAGAGGTCGATTTGTGGGGGAAGGTATTTTGGAGTATTGATTTGGCTTGTTTGTGGTAAGTATCTTGTATAGCCTTGGTTTGAGGCACTAGTTGCTTGAATTATTGATGATGGCTACATGTCGAGGGTGACACATATGCAGGAGATGAGCACGTGTGCATGCATTGGGATTTTATCCATGTTCGGGGTAGTCCTTAAGTTGTGTTTATGACTTGTATGGGATACTATACTTCTTGCTATCATGCTTCATATATTTGTACCCTTTCGTGAGCTACTTGAATCATGCTAGATATCATGTGTTAGTTAATTTCATGTTCAAACATGATAATTGCTATTTTATGGCATATTCACCTAATTTGAGCTATGGTAGCACACTTTTCACATGGATAAACCTTAGCATGTCAATGTTAGTAGTCCATGGGTATGAGATTTGATATCCATTTCGTATACATTTATTCTTGTATATACTTTCTGTGTGATATTGACTGGATTAACAACACTTGAGTGGCTCGTGCGGTTTGAGTTATGATAGCACATGAGTGGTCCTTGCGGTTATTATATTATGGCATGTGTGTTGTCCATGTAGTGTGTGGATAAAGATCCATCCCCCTAGGATCTTCCTCTCATATTTCTCTCTTGATGACACACACGCAGTATGAGGAAAATTGATCAGTGTTTGGTTTTTGAATCTCTTCTCTATTTGCAAACACCTTGGGTGTATACATGATTTTATCACATATCTTCTCTATATGCTAGTTTTGGAATGTATACCTACCTCTTTATGTATATCTTCTCTATATGCTGCTTTGATTGAAGGATGAAGGCACAATACATATCTTCTCTATATGTTAACATGTGCACATTGGCTTGATTATTTATGCATATCTTCTCTATATGCAAATGTTGATGATTCCTTGGTGATAGACGCATATCTTCTCTATGTGTTGAGCACATAAACTATTATAAGCTTGCACACAAATTCTCAATGTTCACTGATTGGTTATACCTGTATTTCATGCTTTGTTTGGTACTATTACCGTGTACTTGTATATTTATGAACTGAGCAAGTTGGTGAGTATTATTGGTACTTCTTGCCACTACTGCCTCACCGAGGTTAGTCATGATACTTACAAAGTACATGCGATCAGTTGTACTCATACTATACTCTGCACTTAATTTTGCAGATTCAGGAGTTAGACCCAGTCAAGCTTTGTGAGCGGAGCTGATTGTTATGTTGTGGAGGCCGATGTAGAGCTGCTTCCTGATTGTAGTCCCTGGTATCTCCTCCTATTTTCTTTATTGTTGTTGTTGTTGTTGTTATTTCAGACAGTATTTTTGTATTTAGAGTTGTATTCATATTATAGAGCTCATGACTCTGTGTTATCAATACTGGGGAGTTGTATTATGATTTGATATTATCTATGATCATTTGTCTTTCAGAGTTATATGTAATTCGTTATCATTGTCGCGTCCCGTTTTCTCGCTAAAGCGGGTTTCGACATGTGACAACTCTTTTAAAAGAGGTATTAAAAGAGAAGAGTCACCACCTAACGATTTTGAAGTGTGTTAGGAAACCTATTTGCAAATAATTCTGTTTTACTAGTCAACGCCACCAAAGGTCGGGTAAGGGCTTAAATTACCTCAAAGAGAATGTGTTAGGCACTCTTCGAGGTCCACAACTGTGGGTCCTGGCCGAACTTTAGACTACGTGAATTATATAGTTAAGCTAGGTGATCAAATAAATAGAAAGGAAGTTCAGAAGTCGTAGAGTCTTGTTAAAACATATGAGAGTCGATACAAGTCTTAATAACTACATAGGTACAAACCATGTTGATCTGTGTTAAGTATGAATAACAAGCACATAAATAAGGGGATCCTAAGTTTTTTAGCCTAAAGTATCACCTCGTGCAACATAAATAATACTTCACAACCCCTTAAGGTCGGGATTGCTTATATTATTCAGCGGGCACATACTATCATCTCCTGCTACCCGATTACTATGTTGAAGTTATTTACTTAAAGGCGTTCTAATTCATTTCTAAGTCGTACCCTATGCGTGCACTACCCGTCCCATGCCTATGGTCCATGAGGCTTTGGACCTACTATTTGATAGTTCTAAACTCAACTCAGGGGGCTCAAAATGATAAAACTAGGAGATAATCAAAACAGATAGGATTGCATATAATTGCAATAAAAGGCTCAAATAACCTCCACACATATACAAGAAAGCACGCAGACTGATTTCTGGTTTTAGACAGTAGAACATTTCAAATGTAAGACTTAGAGTCCTTAAGTCCTATAGGCATGATCTCTATATGATTCCAGCATTATATAGGTAGTGCTACATTTGGACTAACGTACGGGCAGATTAGAGCATTACAAGTCCTATAGGCATGATTTCTAATTGTTTACGTAATAAGGTAGTGAAAACAACCTCATAATTTTGAATTACTAATGCTGGGTTTATAGACATGCGTCTTAGGCAGGTGACAGCCCCTATAGGCATGATCTCTAATAGTCGCATAATTAGGCAGCGAAGTCGTTTGAAAACACAAGATTAGTAGCATCAATCAACATCCTATGGGCAAGATTTCTAACAGTTGACAAATGGACCCGATTTTTTAATACTTTATTCCTATAGGCATGCTATCTAAGTGAAGCAGTACAAAAATAAAACGAAGTAGTTGATTAATTAGTTATGACCCTATAGTCATGGCATCTAGGTAAAGGTATTGCATAGTTGCATTCTACAGACATGTTATCTAAGAGTGTTGGATAGTAGACATGGAAACAAATATAGCATATTTGACAAATGAAGTGAAGTGTGTGCTAGATTCCTATAGTCATGATTTCTATTAGTGTACAACACATGAAACTAAATAGCATATATGGCGTATTGAACAAAATAGCAAATAGACCACGTAGACCCTATAGGCATGTTTTCTACCCTTTATGCAAGCATTAAAATGTACCAGATTCCCCAATTACACTGATTTCCCCAACTGTCTAATTTACAAATTATTATAACCCAAAATAATGAATATGAGTATAAATATTACACACTAGACAACTGTTGGCCCAAGGGCAGGCCCAAATGAAAATAACCCAGCAATGTCTGGGCCTTCAACAGATTCATTCCCACTCAAATAGCAGACCTAGATCCAAATTCATCTCAAACAAGTGGGTGTTTCATTTGCACAACCCAGGGCTATGCATGAGTTCATGCCACACTCAGTGATTACAGACAAACCACTTAGCCATATGAGCTAACGAACCACACATAACAATCAATCGAACCACCTTGAGGTAATACCTCATAGGGACAGGATTACATGACATTCAGCAGGATATACATGAAAGCATATTGGCACTTGCATTTTTAGGAGATAGGGTGATAGGATTGATCAAACAAGGGATTAAACATGAAACTAGGAGAACCAGTAGAATTTAGTCTCCACATGACATAAAAAACTAATAACATAAGTTCATAACAAGTGAAAGAGTATAACATGCGCAATATTAGCAGAGTTGGAGAGGAATATCACTTAGGTTGACATGGTAAGCACATATACACACTTAGTTTTTCAGAACAACGGGTTTATAGTAAAGCATAAGCAAAAGTTAGACTAAAAGAGATTCAAAACTGGGAGTCTAGGGCATGAAGGTCTAATAAAGTCATAGTCAGAGAATGGCAATCAGACATAGTAAACAAACAAGTAGGCATGGTCTACGATAGTCAACAGGCAGCCTATCATGCTGAGTATAACACAAAGATTCCAAACTCTAAAGAATTCATGATGAATATGAAGGTCAGGTGACACTTGAGAGGGTCAGAATTCATAATAGGTGAAGACTAGATTGTCACATAAAGGCTCGATGTTGCATTTCATCTTATAGGCTATAAGTAGTATCAAGCAACACAGGATTGGACCAAACATGGAACACGCATTAAGCTCACAATTGGTTGTCACCATAATTAGGAATTGGTCACATTTAAAGTATCAGAACACATGAGTTGGTTATCATGATAGTACAAAACAAAGCAAGAAGCCAAACTCAGAATAAGCAACAGGTAAAAATGATGGTCATTTAGGTTGGACACAATTAGGCTAAGCATTTAGGCATGACTTGCACAGAAATAGCAAATTAGGCATAAGGGGTTCAACATAAAGAAAGCAATTTCGAGCAAGAGTATAGTCTCACAAATCAGGTAGACATCATGAATCAACTTAACTATACACGTATGAGTTAACATCAAGACTTGCACAGAATTGGAGCTAATGGAACTATAGAGTAATGCTAAAATAAACAGAATCGTATATGAAATGGCATAATATCGAAATTAACTCAGAGAAATCTAGCCAACACTAATGCACATAACATAAGCACAAATAGAAAAGAGTAGAATTACGAGGGTATAAGGCACTAACCAGTTGCAAACAAACGAATAAAGAACGAGAAACTCAGAATCTCAAGAATAGCAGCAATCGCAGGAGAGTGATGAAAAACCCTAAACCTCTAGTGTTTCAGAGTTCACAAGAGCCTCGAAAAGGACCCCGAGCAGTGCTTACACTGAAGGAAGGCTAACAGAATACGATGGCCTTGGCTTTCAGCTGGCCAAAAGATTGAGCCTCGGAATAGTGTAAGACAAGAAAGAATAAGAAAGACAATAATAGTTTTTAGCGACTAGCGCCTGTCCAAAGGGGAAATTGAGGAGGTGTTTATATAGTAGTAAAATTCAAAAGAACGAACAAGGAAAACATTCAATCAAACATATTAAAAGAAATATGATCATGAAAAAATCAATTTCGAATCAGATTAAACGAGAAACCAGACAAACCCTAATTTGATAGAAATCAAAAATCGACCACAGATCTTGGTGGATCGGTCCAATATCACCTTGCTATGAATGTATACAGACAAAATATCATCTAGGTCCTGGAGATTTGAAGACGATTTCACATGATTTAAGGCCTGGTATTTGCAAAAACTAGGCAAGTACTAAGTGATGCCATAATCGTGTAAGTAACACGGAGACAGAACATATATGGAAGTAAAATCATAGAGGGATTCCATATCAAGGTCGGAATCAAATAGGATTGAAGGGTGTGGCGGCTAGGGTTTCTCAGAGACAAATGGGGAAAGGGAGGATTCAGAGGCGGCTGAAGTGGATATATGTGATTAGGGTTCGGGTGAGGGGATATAAGGGAAGGTGGGGATTTATTATGGGCCGTTGATCATTTAAGATAAACGACCAAGATCGAATAAGAGACGGGCAGGTCAAATGAACAGGTCCCCGACCGGGTTAAATTAGAGGGTCGTTTGGATTGGGCTATGTGAATTGGGCCATTAATATAGTTCAAAAATTGGCATAACTTGGGCTATATTTTAAATACAAGGAATTAAGGAAAAGTAATTTAATAAAATAGTTAAATAAAATATAAAAATACTATTTATTAAACTTAATACTTTAAAACAACAATAGAATATTATAAAAAATGTAAAACATTATTTTGACCTTAAATAAAATTACAAATGCAATTAATTATAAAATATAGGCTATTACTGCAAAATTGCATAATTAGCATAAAAATGCAAAATGTAATTATATGAATAAATTGAAAATATTATGAAATATATGTGTGGGTATAAAAATAAGTTTGGATGATTAAGTCATCACAAAATAATTTTCATGAGTAATTAATAAATATTTGAGTAATTAAAATGCAAGAAAATCAATTTTAAAGCCTTACAAATTGTGGAAAATTATCGAAAGCACTTATATGATTCTTGTAAATTGGCGATGATGCAGAAATGATATTTTAAAAGTATATATTAATATTTTAAAATATGAGGGCAAAATTGGGTAACAACAGCTGCCCCTCTTTACCCAGGTATGATGAAAGAGTTATCGGGTAAATAAAATGATTACCAATTTTGTCCGAAGTGAGTGAGGAGTGATGTGTTTTGAAAAAAAATAGGGGCCGAATCCAAGTGCTTGAGTTGCCTACATATCCCTGATATTATGGGAATCAGGTCGTGTGTAGTTCTGGATCCAACGGCGAGTGAAACCGATGGAGTTGTTATAAGAGTGGTCATATGTTTCAAAAAGGATCTTTTAGATGCGATATTGTCTTGAGTAACGGATGATTTCAGGTGGAGCTATGGATGCGATTTTGAATGTTATGGATATATATATAAGGCAAGTATTTGAGCGGTTATGGGCACAAAAGGTAATCAATTGCTGGTCGTTGGTTACGTTTGAGATAGTCAAGGATACGAATGTTGAGAATGTAAACCGGAGCGAGAATTGCTCCTATTTGTAGAACGGTTACCTTCTGAGTTACCTGCAAAACTTAAAACACGATGCACGCGAATATATATAGGTTATTGCGAAAATTTAAACATGATGAAAATTCCCTTCAGACCATGAAGGTTGTCTTCGGACGATGAGGATGATGTCCTTAGACCATGACGTCCTGGGCCATGAAGAGTATGGTAAAGGATTCGCAGGCCATGGAATGGTGTCCTTGGGCCATGAGGATGGTGCCTCTTGACTGTGATGCCTTTGAATAATAATATGTAATTTCGAGAGATCCTTCGGCCATGGCATGATGTCTTTAGGCTATGAGGATGATGCCCTCAGACTATGATGCCTTCGGACAATATGGTGATGTTTCAGCCCACGATATGCAAAGATGCGATGATAACGATCGTTTGGTAGAGGGAACATGTAATTCTTAGTCATATGCGAAAACGAGACGAGACAAGGTTTAGTCTTGTATGAGATGACGGTAGTGCTTAGACCGATGCGAAGAGCGGAGATAATGTTTAGTCTCATGCAAGGAAAGGCAACTCCTAGCCTTATGTAATAATGGAGGCAATGCTAACCTCATGCAAGGAATGGAGACAGTGCTTAGTCTCGTGCAAGGAAGGGCATTGCTTAGCCTTATGCAACAATGGAGGCAGTGCTTAGTCTCATGCAAGGAAAGGCAATGCTTAACTTTATACGATAATAGAGGTAATTCTTAGCCTCATGCAAGGAATGGAGACAGTGCTTGGCCTCATGCAATATAGAGGCAGTGCTTAGCCTCATGTAAAGAGTGGAGATAACGCTTAGTCTCGTGCAATAATGGAGGCAGTGTTTAGCCTCATGCAAGGAATGGAGACAGTGCTTAGTCTAATGCAAAGAATGGAGACAGTGCTTAGTCTCATGCAAGGAAAGGCAGTGCTTAGTCTTATACAATAATGGAGTCAATGCTTAGCCTCATGCAAGGAATGGAGACTGCGTTTAGTCTCATGTAAAGAAAGGCAATGCTTAGCCTTATGCAACATGGAGGTTGTGCTTAGCCTCATGCGAAGAATGGAGATAGTATTTAGTCTCATGCAAAGAAAGGCAATGCTTAGCCTTATGCAATAAAGACAGTACTTAGCCTTATGCAATGTGGAGACAATGCTTAGTCTCATGCAAAGGAAGGCAGCGCTTAACCTTATGCGATGATGAGGGAAATTCTTAGCCCTATGCAAGAAAAAAAATGACTAACTGCGAGAGAGTAAAACATTTCTTAGCTTGATGTATTTGAGTTTGGCGATTCTTGTTGGTGTGAAGATAGTGATCTTGTTGCGTGTATGTGTTTGCGGATGTTCCTGTTATGTTCACTGTGCTTGTGTCCAAAGAAAAAATCGTAAGTTTTGGCGAGGGGGGAAAGGTTGGTCCGTGCTCTCAATTTCTTACTTCGCCTTTACTCTTGTCTTGAGGTCCTGCTTGAGTCACCCTTGGTAACGTCTGGCTGCCATAGGAACAAAAATGTTTTGAAAAACATGCATGTATTTGACAAATTATTTGTAAAAATGTAGTTGTTTGAGTCACCCTGGGTAACGTCTGGTTGCCATATGAACAAAAATATTTTGAAAAACATGCATGTATTTGACAAATTATTTGTAAAAATATAGTTGTTTGAAATATGTGATAATGCATGAGATTAATTAATTTTGATGAACTGATGACTGTGACGCATTTTGAAACATTGCAACCTCTTTGATTCGGAATTTTGAGGCTCCTCCTCAAACATTTCCCCCAGTTTAAATGCATACTTCAGGTAATACATTCTTTAGCGGTTCCAAACATGATAAGATCGAGCAAACTTGAGACCTTGCCCCAGTTTCTGACCATAGGGGAAATGAAGATTTTATTATGGTGTGACCAAACCCATAGGGCTGCCTACATATCCCCTCTTAAATGGGAATCAGGTCAAGCATAGTTCAATACATCGAATAGAAAGTTCAAACACAATCTTAAACATAGTATCTCTTGATTGCGTTCGAATTGATAGGTTTTGGCCAAATCTCTCCATCCATTTCTGCTAGTATAAGTGCTCCTCCTGTTAATACCCGATAAACCATGTAAGGGCCTTGCCAGTTGGGTGAGAATTTCCCCTTTTCTTCATCCTAATGTGGGAAGATTCGCTTTAGTACCAACTGTCCCGACGTGAATTGCCTCGACCTGACCTTTTTGTTAAAAGCTCTTGTCATTCTATTCTGGTAGAGTTGACCGTGACATACCGCATTCATTCTTTTTCCATTAATGAGATCTTGTTATTCATACGGGCTTCATACCCATTCCGCATCGCTGAGCTCGACTTCTTGTATGATTCTAAAGGAAGGGATTTCCACTTCAGCGGGAATAACGGCTTCAGTACCGTAAACCAGTAGATAGGGAGTTTCCCCAGTTGATGTACGAACTGTGGTGCGATACCCGAGCAAAGCAAATGGTAGCCTCTCGTGCCATTGTTTGTAATTGTCTACCATTTTACTCAATATCTTCTTGATGTTCTTATTGGCGGCTTCTACGGCTCTGTTCATTTGCGGACTGTATGCTATAGAGTTCCGATGCTTGATCTTGAATGTTTCACAGATGGCTTTCATCAAGTCGTTGTTGACATTGGCGGCGTTGTCAGTAATAATTGACTTCGGTACTCCAAATCGACAAACGATGCGGTCCCGAACAAAATCTGCTATAACCTTCTTAGTTACAGCTTTATAAGATACGACTTCAACCCATTTTGTGAAGTAGTTTATAGCCACCAAAATGAACCTATGTCTGTTTGAAGCAGCGGGTTCGATTGGCCCAATGACATCCATACCCCAAAAGGAGAAGGGCTAGGGAGAACTTGTTGCATTGAGTTCGTTGGGTGGTACACGTATCATGTCAGCATGTATCTGGCATTGGTGACACTTTTGAACATATTTGATGCAGTATGTTTCCATAGTCATCTAGAAATACCCTGCTCTTAATATCTTCTTGGCTAGAACTAAACCATTTATGTGGGGTCCGCAAGTTCCGGCATGTATTTCCTCGAGCAATCTAGACGCCTCCTTAGCATCGAAACATCGCAACAAACCCAAATCAGGAGTCCTTCTATACAGAATTCCTCCACTTTGAAAGAAATGGTTGGCCATCTTCGAAGCGTGCGCTTCTGAGTATGGGTAGCACTCTCTAGATATTTTCCTTTTTCAAAGTATTCCTTGATGTCGTGGAACCACGGATTTCTGTCAATCTCTTCTTCAACATGAGCATAATAAGTTGGCTGCTTATGAATTCCTATTGGGATAGGATCGATGAAATTCTTGTCTGGGTGTTTTATCATAGAAGACAAAGTGGCTAATGCATCTGCAAACTCATTCTGAATCCTTGGAACATGTTTGAACTCTATCTTTGTGAACCTTTTAATCAGCTCTTGCACACAGTGCAAATATGGCATTTTTTGGTGTTCTTTGTGGCCCATTCCCCTAGAACCTGGTGCACCAAAAGATCTGAATCTCCGATTACCAGCAGCCCCTAAACGTTCATGTCAATGGCCAATCTGAGTCCCAAGATGCAGGCGTCATATTCCGCAATATTGTTGGTGATTGGAAACCTGTGTTTTGCGGATACTCGATAGTGTTGACCGGTTTCTGATACTAAGACAGCTCTGATACCTACTCCTTTGAAGTTTGCCGCTTCATTGAAGAACATTCTCCAACCATCGTACGCCTCGGTGATATCTTCTCCTACGAACGACACCTCCTCGTCGGGAAAATATGTTTTCAATGGTTCGTATTCTCCGTCTACGGGATTTTCTACCAAATTACCTGCCAATGCTTGCCCTTTGACTGCCTTCTGTATTACATAGACAATGTCGAACTCACTCAACAATATTTGCCACTTTGCTAACTTACCTGTAGGCATGGGTTTCTAAAAGATGTATTTTAGCGGATCCATCCTTGATATGAGATATGTGGTGTATGCACAGAAATAATGCCTCAACTTCTGAGTTATCCATGTCAAAGTACAGCATGTGTGTTCCAACAAAGAGTACCAGGCTTCATAAGGCGTGAATTTCTTGCTCAGATAATATATCGCCTGCTCATTCCTTCCAGTTTCATCTTGTTGTCCGAGAATGCAACCAAAGGCCCCATCTAACATGGACAAATAAAGTAGTAGAGGTCTTCCCGGTTCTAGTGGGACCAGAACGGGCGGTTTAGATAAATACTCCTTGATTTTGTCGAAGGCCTTTTGGCATTCTTCAGTCCAACTCCTTGCAGCATCTTTCCTTCGCATTCTGAAGATTGGCTCACATATCACGGTTGATTGTGCTATGAAGCGACTGATGTAATTGAGGCGCCCTAGAAAACTCATCACATCTTTCTTATTCTTTGGAGACGGCAAGTCCTGGATAACTTTGACTTTTGATGGGTCTAACTCAATACCTAGGTGACTGACGATGAATCCTAACAACTTTCCAGCAGGGACTCCAAAGGCATATTTTGCAGGATTCAACTTCAAATTGTATTTTCGAAGCCGATCGAAGAATTTCTTCAGGTCTGTTATGTGATCCAGACTTCTTTTAGATTTGATGATAGCGTCATCCACGTACACCTCTATTTCCTTATGTATCATGTCGTGGAAGATAGTCGTCATAGCCCTCATGTAGGTGGCCCCAGCATTCTTCAAACCAAACGGTATAATTTTGTAATAGTATATTCCCCATGGTGTGATAAAGGATGTCTTTTCGGCATCCTCTTTATCCATCCAGATCTGATGGTATCCTGCGAAGTAATCCACAAAGGATTGGAGCTCATTCTTAGCACAGTTGACAATCAGTAAGCGTATGTTGGGCAACGGAAAATCATCCTTAGGACTTGCTCTGTTCAGGTCCTGGTAATCGACACATACTCTAACTTTTCCATCTTTCTTTGGAACTGGCACAATGTTGGCCAACCAAGTCGGGTATTCGACCACTCGGAGAACCTTGGCTTTAATTTCTTGGTGACCTCCTCTTTTATCTTCAAACTCATATTCGGCTTGAACTTTCTGAGCTTCAACTTTACTGGTGGACACATAGGATTGGTGGGTAGTTTGTGAGCTACTATGGATATGCTTAAACCAGTCATATCGTCGTATGACCATGCAAAGATGTTTTCATATTCATTTAGGAATCTGATATACTCTTCCTTCTCCGATGGTGATAGATGAATGCTTATGCGCGTTTCCTTGACCATTTCGAAATTCCCTAAGTTAACGGCTTCAGTTTCCTCCAAATTAGACTTTGGTTTGTTTCAAAGTTCTCTACTTCTCTGACGATTTCCTCAGGTATTATATCATCTTCCAGATCCTCTAAATCACTGTCCTTATGTTGTGTTATCTCATTACATGTCACAGTCGTGGATTCATCAGGATATTTAATAATTATGCTGAAAAGAATGTAGAAAGATAATAATAAATATGAAAAGCAGTAATGCATTAATAAAACTTTTAAAAAGTCAACAAGTACGACTCGATGGCTTGAATAATTATTTCAAAACAAAATACTGGAAAATGTCTTAAATACTCAAAGTTATTTGAAAATAATTCATACTAATTTGCCAGGCTACCCAGGAACTCGGCGAGCCCGGGATGGTGTAGCGGTCCAGTTCTTGAGAACAGCTCCTTCTTCCATGGTTTGAATGGTAAGGTCTTCTTCTTCCTCCTCCTCCTCCTCCTCTTCAACAATTGCACTGCAATCCATATCTTCTTCATCTAGAAACAGCTTCCTCATGCAAGACAAAGCCTCATCTTCCTCAGATCCCCACATCATGTCAGCCTGATGGAATGTCTGGTGCATAGGTAGTACGGGTTGTTCCAGTAGATAATAAGGACCACGCTATGGTAGTGTCCAATCCTAATATTCTTGCCATGTGTATTCATATCTGAGTCCAAAAGTCGTGCCATGGTAATGTGGTTGCACGATTTTAGTGATCCCCTGATGTTTTTTGCCGAGACCCTTGCGTGGTTCATACCCCATCCACATCAATATGCTTTCTATCTTGTTGCTCCACCATCGGTGCTTTTCAATTACGTTAACCCTTTCAATGCGGTGGTATGTTTCTCCACCCAGTTTCCTTCTATTTTTGATGATCGGAATGGTCTGGTTGGTGTAGATGGGGTTGCTTCCATCTCCATGGATGATCACCTCCTGATGATTCCACTCAAACTTCACGGCTTGGTGCAGAGTTGACGCCATTATCCCAGCTGCATGTATCCATGGCCGTCCCAACAATAGATTGTAAGTAGCAGATATATCGAGCACTTGGAACTCGACATCAAACTAAGTCGGACCCATCTGTAGATTGAGGTTTATTTCTCCAATGATGGCTCTCTGAGATCCATCGAACGCCTTCACATTCATGCTTCCCATTTGTATCTCGTGAAGGCCTTTACCTAGTCTCTTTAGAGTGGTCAATGGACATATGTTGAGGCTTGAACCTCCATCTATCAAGACCCTGGCGATGAACTTATCTTCAAATTGCACCGTGATGTGCAATGCCCTGTTGTGGCTTTGTCCTTCTGGTGGTAATTCATCTTCGTGACAAGTGATTGTGTGGCTCTCCAATACCTGTCCGACAATGTTAGCCATCTCTCCACTAGTGATGTCGGCGAGTACATAAGCTTCACTTAACACCTTCATCAAAGCATTCATGTGCACGTCTGAGTTTTGTAGCAGTGATAAGATGGATATCTGAGCGGGAGTTTTGTTCAAGTGGTCAACAACAGAGTACTCCCTCGCTTGTACCTTTCTCCAAAGATCGTCAATGCCAATCTCGACAACAGGCGGCTTAGGTGGAGCTTCCTTGCTCGTTCCTCCCAGATTCTCAGGTGTGTAAACTCTGCCTGTTCTAGTCATACCTTGCGTGGCACCTGTTTCTTCCATTTTGGATTTTCCCTTTCTCCTTTCTTCCGCAACATAATCCCATGGGACGACATCATACTTGTAAGATGGTGTGGGAGATACCATCACAGTGAATGGTGTAGCTATCTCAACTTCAAATGGCATATAGGTTTGTGCCACAACTGGTGTGAGGATGACTGGAGATGTTTTAGGAGCGTCTCCCTCTCGGATGAGTCTAATGGATCCTTCCTGATCTCATTCCTCGTCAGTTTCTATCACATTCACTCCCTCACCTCTGTGATCAGGGAGAGGGTTGTTGTGAACATTTGGTGCAACTTCCTTTGCCTATATAACCTTAGTGTCGATCAGCGTCTGAATCTTTTCTTTTAACGTGCGACATTCCTCAATGGTATGACCTTTCATGCTTGAATGATAAGCACATGTTTTGTTGGGGTTGATCCACTGGGAGGGATTTTCCATAACAACAGCAGGAATAGGGGTAACATAACCAGCGGCCTTTAGTCTCTCATACAGTTGGTCTATGGATTCAACAATTAGGGTATATTGTCTAGGAGGTCTGTGGTCAAAATTTGGACGTGGCTTCGGGTAGTTTTAGCGGGCGGGTAGAGGTGAATGGTAATATACAGGTTGAGTGTTGTAGGTATGGTAGGTGGCAGGGTATTGGTATTTCGGGGGTGAGGGTTGATATGTGGGTGGAGGTGTTTGGTATGTAAAGGGAGACTTAGGGCCTTGGGCTACCATCACGACACCCACTTCTTTCTTATTTTAAATGCCTACTGATTGCAATGCTTTATTTGTGGCCTGCAGTGCCTCGAAATTGGTTATCATCCCATTCTTGATTCCTTCCTCTATTCTTTCTCCTAGCTTGATGATGTCGGAGAACTTGTGATTTTCAATGACCATTAACCTTTTTTAATACTGTGGATCTTGAGCTCTAACAAATAACTTGTTCATTTGTTCTTCTTCAAGTGTTAGTCTTACCTTTGCAGCCTCATATCTCCAACGAGTAGCATACTCGCGGAAGGTTTCTATCGGTTTCTTCTTGAGGTTTTGAATGTAGAAAATGCCTGGCGTGTTTTTCGTGTTGAACCTGAATCTATCCATGAATCGGATGCCATACTCACCCAACTAACCCACTTCTTTGGGTTTTGACTGATATACTAAGACAAAGTGTCTCCTGTAAGGCTTCGCATGAACAGTTTCATGCAGATTTGTTCATTCTTTCCCACTCCTACAAGCTTGTCGCATTATGTTCTCAGATGCACCTTCAGATCACCGGTACCATCAAACATTTCGAACTTGGGAGGTTTGTAACCCTCCGGCAGTACCACATCCGACTGAATACATAGGTCCTCATAGTTTAGACCTCTAACGCCTTTGCCACCTTCATGTTACGACCTAAATCGAAGGGCCGCGATGGGCACCCGGCATCTTACTTAATCGAGTACCAACGTAACATATCTTTCTTATCGTACTATTATTGGTAACTGGGCCAACATGGCTACAACTTGTAATGTATAACTATAAGTGGGAAAGCACTGTATCAATGAACCATCTTTCTTAAAACATGAATACATATGGGCCGTCAAGGCCTCTAACATACTGTACAAAATGAACCTCTGTCTACAAAGCCTCTAAGAGTATTAGACGTCAAATGGGACAGGGTACTGGCCTACCCATAAGTCTGTAGCAAAATCCTGACACGATGACTCATAGACTCGGCTGCACTCCGAATGAGGTGGAGTCTTACCGATCCTTCGCTGAATGCTAACCTCGCCTACTATGAGGGCTCGTCAAACTGATTGTCTATACCTGCAGGCATGAAATGCAACGCCCCCAGAAAAGGGACGTCAGTACGAAATAATGTACCGAGTATATAAAGTAATATATCGAAAGCTGAAACTGAATTGATAGTATAATAACTGAAAGTAACTGAGAGTAAAAGATAATTTAAAGATATGCTTACCTGTTGATACTGACTCAACTCTCTCAATATAGTAAGTAAAATAGTTGTCCGGCCCTATAAGGCTCGGTATATATATAATTGCTCTGATGTAGTAGGCTTGCTCATAGGCGCTCGGCCATACTAGGCTCTATATCTCGGCCAACTGGGCTGGCTCATAGGCGATCGTCCACAGTAGGCTCGGTATATAACTTACCATCTGATCGGAAGTTGCCCAATAAGGGCCTGTCCATCAATTATAGCTCTATGGTAATGAAAATATTGTAATACTGTATATATAGGCTCTCTGCTCTCTTGACTGGAAGAAGACAATACTCAATTAAATATGAAGTCCCGATAAGGAGAATACTGTAATTTATGAGACTAGGATAATGTCTATAAATTCAGGAGTATGAACTTCTCTTTATGCCTCATTATCAAACACATGTAATTACGAGATCATGCCAAAATGAAGGAAGGGCTTAGCCTTAACATACCTGAGCCGATTCTCTTAACAATCCCTTTAACACTCGTTGATTGCGATAACACGTAACGGCGGATCGAAGTAGGAAAAAATTCGTATGATATTCTTGAGAAAGATTGCACTGTACTCCCTTAAAATTGCAAAATCTCACGTTGCTAAGGTGCTAAGAAATCTTGTTGGAATTTTTGTTTCAAGAGATTCACGTTACTGCTACATGAATTTTTGTTTCAAGAAATCTCGTTGGATTCACGTTGCTAAAGTTGGAATCCTTGTATGAATTATTGAAACAATCACGTTGCCATTCCAAAATATGTATGATACTTTGCTGAAGATTCCTTTCCTCACCTTGTAGAGACATAAGCATCCCCTTAATAATTGAACAATTCAATTTTTAGAAAGGTTATCTTATAACCTTTAGGTGGCCCCCACTTCTTTGGGATGACTAAGCCACTAAACACCCTAACTTTGCCACCTTCAAATGTGTATTAAGAGTCATTTTAACCAAGACTCATTGGCTGCCACGTTTGGGGTTCAAGAATTTATCCAAAATGTCTTAATTAGCTTAATTACTTACTTAATCCACCACTAAAAATCTATAATTACCCAATTATCCACATAATTAGGAATTTTCTCAAATTACTTAAAATACTACTTGCTTTTAACACACTTTATATACCTTACTATCATGGTCATGTGGTACTTTGTATGGTACTAGTCCATAAATACCGGGTATTTTAGCTCAGGCCGTATTTTATCCCAAAATGTCAAACTTCGACGAAATTCATTTTCTCCGATTTGCTTACCCTCTCACCTTCACGAATTTACTCATCACTTGTTTGAAATAACATAATGCTTATAATCTCAAAATAATCTCATTCTCGAACTTATGTGGATTAACTTACGACGAAACTTTAACATACGAAAATACGGGATGTAATATCTCATTTCCGAGCTTCCATCAATTTACTTATGGCGTACTTTTAGGTACGAAAACATGGGGTGTAACATCATTCCTCCCTTGGAATATTCGTCCTCGAATGTTGACTGATGCACTTATCATTCTCATAACCCATAGCTCTTGCGAATACTTTAATACTCTCCTTTCCATTTAGGCAACTATTCTGTGAATAAACCCAAAGGCCAGGGCATTCCCCCTTTTAGGCCTCTTTCCCACACCGTGGCTTGTAGTCGGAATCCTTCCAATCTCGTAACTGTTGCTACCTTCTATCATGCAGCCTATACGACTCTAACCTTGTAAGGGCGCCTATGTGACTCTTCTTTCCTTTTTCCTCAAGTTTTTAGCCCATCTCTAGGCCTCGCTTTGTAAATATATACCGAACCTGACAAGATGTCCCTCTGGGCATCTATAGGTATACTGAAGTTCTTCACTCGGTACTTTGTTGAACTTACGAATATTGCTATATCTTATTTCATAGGCCCGGTTATCCATCTGTATGACTTTACTGCATTTAGGTAGGTCATACTATACCATACCTCTTACTTCGATTTATCGTTACTGAGATCTGTTACAAAACTCCAGGTTACTCTCGTTACTTATCCAATATGTATAAATCTAAGTCCTTTAATGCTTCCTCATTACTGTTCATCTTAAGAATGATGGCCTAATCTCATCTCATACTTTGTAAATTTTATCCATCCATTGTTGATTCACCTCAATCGATAGCCCAAACGTCATTCTTTATGTACCACAAATATACACACATGAGGTGTAACACTTCAACACTCTGGACTCTACCTGTGAGCTTCTTAAGTTCCTCTGCTATTTTTTTAATGAGCATGTCCTTCTCAGTTGATTCGGGTATGTATAGAGTTTATTGAGAATTATGGGCTATGGTTTCAACATATATCGGGTTTCTTTGATGAATTCCCGGAACTTGGGTATATGGATGGTCATTGGTCGAGTTTTGGGGATCAGGAGCGGATTGTGGTGCATGTTGGGGTGTGTGATAAGTAGTGGTTTTTGGATACTGAGTTGGATAATGGTGGTGGTGTTGAGGGTCGGTGCTGGTGGCGGGTTAAGGTTCTGGGGTAGTGCGGGATTGTGATATTTGTGTGGTGCAAGAGGATTTCGTGGCGGATTTTGGTTTTTGTGGGTTTTGTGTTGGCGTTTGGTTCTAGGTAGTCGGGTTTTGTTGGTTGATGTCGGGAACATTGAGAGTGAGGGAGAGGTTTGCCAGATTTCGGACCTGCTCGAGCTCGCCCTGTAGTTCCAGGATTTTCTACTCTAAACGTGATACCAGTTCGTTCTACCCTGGAGTACTTCTGCCATCTGAAGTTTCCTTATTTTCTGCCATAGTAGCATTGTCTTTCCTGATGCTCAAATCATCCGTCTTCTTTTTTCCCTTGTTTTTCCTTTTCGGGTCGCTAGGTAGAGGAGGGGGTGGAGGACCTCTGGATCTGGTGTGGTATGCTGATGATGCCAGTATGCACGAACCAACCTTTGGGAATGGGAATAATCAAAAAGAAAAGAAAAGTCAAAGGTAACCAAGTTAGTAAGGTAAAAATAAATGAGCGTTTGCAGTATTTAAACATGTTTCGCAAAGTCATGCCATAATTCGCATCCTAATTTAGGGACCTTATTGTGCCTGAGACAGGCCTAAGCGACACATAGACTTGGAGAAAATTGATGCCAACTTTGCTTCATTTCAGTAATGCAAAAATAGGCCAAAACAAACTTCCACTAAATCGACAATAATAATAAAGTTGCTAATGGCATCAAGCCTTATTACATAGAAATCTAATTTAAGCTAGAAAGTAGTAAAGAATATTATCTCCTAGTCTACTTGGTCCCTGAAGGACCTTCTCCATGCTTGGCTCTTTTGACCCCATCAATCAGGTTTCCCAGATCGCGCATATCTAACAGTAAGTAAGCTTTTGCCAGGTTCCCTCCTTCATCGTCGTTCATGCCTTGACAATCTGAGAGCCTCTTTCTCATCTTCCCCTCTAGCTCCATCAGTCCTTGTTCCAAGTATTCCAATATTTCTGTTGACTTAGTGGAAATCTCCTTCCATTCCCTTATCGCCTCCATGTTTACTTTGTGCTGCTCCAGATGTTTAGCTTCAGACTCGAACATAATTTTGCATAGCTTTTTATACTTAACTTATGCCTCAGCCACTTCATCTATGATCATATCCTTTATATTGACTCCAGACTTAACATCCCCTGCTACGTCGTCTTCCAACTATGATAGATAGTAGTACATATGACCAGTGTGATACCTATCTGGCTCGATAGTTTCTCCTTCCACGATGATCTTTTGGTTCCACATATGTTGCGCCTTAAACTTGAATGGAATGACATCTCCCTTGAAATCTTCTTTGTACTAGACCATGTTGGAAACCCAAGGTATTACTTGTTTCCTCCCATCTTGTCTCATTACCCTTATAGGAGCGTAAGGATAAATGCCTCGCAACCCAATTAGTACCAAATGAGTAGTCCCCCTCGACCTGATGATGAACTCATTACTAGGAAACCATTCAAATATCTAATGTACCTGCTCGTCTGTCAGATTGCTGAAGAAACGTACCCAACTTACAGCATTCCCATTTTATGCAAACTTGTCTGGGATAAACATCATATTCTTTGGGTGATGGTTAGCTATGTAGTCATTCAGTGGCCTTCGCAGAAGCACTTAACGGTACTCTTCTCTCTGAAAGTGTTCTAGCAGCCAGACTTGTAGAAATAGGTTACAACCCTTAAAATGTCCAAATCACTGCTTACACTAATCTAGAGCACGGTACATCTCAAATAAAATCATAGTGATGATGGTATAAGTTTGTCCCTCGATGCCATCCATCAAGGTCCTTGTGACCATGCCTAAGCGAGTATGAATCCTTCCTCCTTTCATTAGAAATATTAGCAACCCCAAGAAGCAGACAACGAATAAATAAACCTGGCGGTGCACCCAACCCAAGGAAGTAATGGCGAGTTCATCATGGTGAAGACGATACGACTTTCTATGCCCATAACGTTCGTAAAGAAACTCAAAAGGGATGTATGATTTTTTTAGACAGAGCAGTTCATCATTCTTATTAAAACCCAACATTTTCAAGAAACCGCGGGGAGTACAATTCTCTGGTACCAGTAATTTCGGACTATTCCATATCAACTTGGCGAAACCTATTATTTCCTCTTGGAGAGGAGTCATTTCTATCTTGCCAAATCAGAAAACAGCTCTTTTCTCGTCCCAGAACATGGTGGCATCCTCGATCAACTCCCTATTTGGTCGAACGTTCATCAAGGATGGCAAGTCACCAAGTACTCTTCTCGCATGATTTTTGCGTCAAGGTGAAGGTCTTTCCGCCAATCAAGTAGCAAAGGTGGGATGTTTTGGACCATAACGAACCTGGGGATTTTGTGCTTCATTTTCTGCAAACAAACAAAAGTTAGCCCTTTCCCCCTCCAGATTTGACTACTTACGCAATAATGATCAACACTTTGGCACATTTTCTCCAAGTGATGC
Organism: Nicotiana tabacum; assembly: GCF_000715075.1. Classification (NCBI taxonomy): domain Eukaryota; kingdom Viridiplantae; phylum Streptophyta; class Magnoliopsida; order Solanales; family Solanaceae; genus Nicotiana; species Nicotiana tabacum. Next base: position 9,926,065 of record NC_134097.1, on the reverse strand, counting down.
ACATAATATGATAGTGTCCATTGGGATTGTGGAAATCCCGTCTAACTTTGGACAACACTCATCTTTGCAGGTTGTTACATTAACAACGCTTTAACCCGTACTAGGTTTAGCATGATACATGTACATTTCAAATTTGAGTAGGGTTTCTAGAAGGGTCTAGATTGGTACCCCCAAGTGGACAACTTGAGAGGGAAAGGCACGGGACCATCTACTGCACCGTTGATCGACTAGTCTACCGCAAGTAAGCCTTTCCAATTTAAAAAGGGCGATTTCAGGAAAGCGCGGACACTCATCAAGCGCTGCTATATTGATAACTGGCACGAGTGGAGTATGATGTGGAGAATGCTTTATGCAAAAATAATAACATGTTGCCAAGTATTTTCATGATAAAATACGTACAAAGCAATAAATAAAATATCAAAAGTAAACATGAAAAGAAGAGAGAAGAAAGACAAGAAAGAAGTCAGAGTTCATGAAAAATGTGCGAGAACGTAATGAATCAGGTAAGGAAGTAGGGATGGGAGAGTCATGATATAGCAGTCTTAGACAGGATAAAAAAAGATGGAGAGCGGTCATAGCAAACAAAGGAGAATAGGGTAAAGGATGTCATAGCAAATTTAAACAAATAAAGGTGAATAAGGGAAGGGATGTGCATGTAATAGCAGTTTTAAAAAAGAAAAAGAAAAATAAAACTAAAAGAAAACATTTCACATAAGTCAAGTTCATTATGGTAAAAGCCTAAGTATCCCCAGCAGAGTCACCATGTTGTCGCTCCCCGTTTTCTCGCTAAAGCGGGCTTCGACCTGTGACAACTCTTTTAAAAGAGGTATTAAAAGAGAAGAGATGCCACCTAACGATTTTAAGGTGCTTTAGGGCACCGATTTGCAAATAACTCTGTTTGACTAATAAACGCCACCAAAGATTGGGTAAGGGCTTAAATTACCTCAAAGAGAAAGTGTTAGGCACGTTTCGAGGTCCACAATTGTGGGTCCCGACCAAACTTTAGACTACGTGGATTATATAGTTAAGCTAGGTGATCAAATAAATAGAAAGGAAGTTCAGAAGTCATAGAGTCTTGTTAAAATATATGAGAGTCAATACAAGTCTTAATAATTGCGTAGGTACAAACCACGTTGATCTATGTTAAATATGTATAACATGCACGTAAACAAAAGGGGTTCCTAAGTTTTTTAGCCCAAAGGATCACCCCGTGCAACATAACTAATACTTCGCAACTCCCTTTAGGTAGGGGTTGCTCATATTATTCAGCGGGCACAGACTATCATCTTCTGCTACCCGATTACTATGTTGAAGTTATTTACTTAAAGGCGTTCTAATTTATTTCTAAGTCGTACCCTATGCGGACCCTACCCATCCCATGCCTATGGTCCATGAGGCTATGGACCTACTATTTGGTAGTTCTAAACACAACATAAGGGGGTTCAAAATGATAAAACTAGGCGATAATCAAAACAGATAGGGCTGCATATAATTGCAATAAAAGGCTCAAATAACCTCCACACATATACAAGAAAGCACGCAGACTAATTTATGGTTTTAGGCAGTAGAACATTTCAAAATTAAGACTTAAAGTCCTTAAGTCCTATAGGCATTGTGAGCACCTAATTTTTTACTATATTTGAATTTTTATCACCTTCTACTATGTAAATATTTTTAGAAATTTAATATATATTTTTTTAGCTTTGTTAAATTTTTTTATATAGGGTAAAAATTAATAATAATTTAAAAGGTCAATTATTAATATTAGTATTATTTGTTTTCTTTATTTTTAAATAAAATGAATTAAAAAACCGAAAATAAATAAAAATTAATTATTATTATTTTAATTTTTTTAAAATTGCGGATGGGAATTAAAAAATAATAAAAGTAGAAATATAAAATTAAAAAGTAAAAGTAAAAGTAGGTAGAAATTGTTTAATAAAAAAAAAGTGGAAAATTAAAAAAGTAAAAGTAAAAGAATGTAAAAATTTAAAAAAATGAAAAGTAAAATAAAGTTGGAATTAAAAAATAAAAGTAAGGGAATCTGATTTTTTTTAATAAAAGTAAAAGTAAGTGGAAATTTAAAAAAAGAAAAGTAAAATAAGTGGGAAATAAAAAAAAGTAAAAAAAGTGAGATTTTAAATATATTAAAATTTAAAAAAGTGAGAAATTAAAAAATAAAAGTTAAGAAAAGTGGGGAATTATTTTTTTTTTTTTTAAATAAGGAAAATGGGAAGTGGAAATTCTTTTTAATTAAAAAATAAAAAAATAAAATAGAAAAAAATCTGAAAATTCAAAAACAAATTCTATAAATAGAAGAGAAATGTGAGGGAAAAAAAGAGGAGAGAAGGAGAAAAAAAAGAGGGAGGAGGGAATTAAGAGAAATTTATTTTTTCTTCTTCTAGGATAAGGAAATTTCTACTTGTGTCATTCTTTCTTCGGCTTTCTTTCGAAAAATCCAGCAATTCATCACCTAAACTCCAGCCCCGAACCAACTGGAAACCAAGCTAAAAAGCACCACAAAAACGAGCCGAAAACCCAGCGAAATAGTCCCCTTTTGTATAGAAAACAACAGCTCCAAAGTTGAGTCGTCGAGTTCGAGCTCCATTTGTCGATTTTGGTTGAGGCTCAATTTACATCCTTGTCCATTGTCCGAGCTTCAAAACAGTCTTGTAAAGGTCCATTTCTCTCATCATTGTTTTATTAAGATATTATGCTTGAATATATAATTTGATCTTATTTAGATTCATGAAGATTGAAATTTCTTTTTCTGTATTAATTGTTAGGTCTCATTAGCTTTGTTAAATTTTGCTACTTTCTTGATGATTAACATGAAGATTGATAAAAAAAAATATGATTTTTGGGCACGTAGTGAATGTTTGAACTTTGGTGATAAAATCTATGTCTGCTAGTTAAAATTGGAAAATGAGGTTTGGACTTAAAAAAAATAATGATTGGGCCGGTGTTTGGACTTTACTTAATGAAACATGTACTACTGCAACTAGCTAATTGATAGGGGAGTAGCTTGATGAACTAGTAACTAGGCATACTCATTAATTATCTTTAAAGGGCCAATTATACTACGATCCAATTTAATTTATCTGGTCCAAAATAGTTTTTGTCATGCCCAATTTAGTAAGAGCAAAAGCTGACCCATTTTTCACAATTGATTTCCATAGCTTTTGACCTTACACAGATCTCAAATACGCAAGGAAAAATAAATCATGAATACGTGTTAGTTGCTTTAGGCGCAATTAATAAATCAGCGTGACTATGGGTATGGTTCCCGTGGCATGGTCACGATACGTAAACCCCAACTCAAGTGCGCGTTTCACACGACGTGACTTCAACTTCGAATAATAATAAAAATAAGCATGTTGTAAAATGCGGGTGCGTTTTACGTGATGCGATTCGCAATATGTACAAAAACAAATGAGTGTACGACATCGCGACTTGTTCAAATAAGTTTCATAAATAATTAAAAGCGGTTAAAAGTTAAAAATGCACAATAAGTTTTAAGCATGTATTAAATCAGATAATTAAGCTAATCATTAATAGTTGAGCGACCGTGTTAAAATCACAGAACTCGGGAGTGCCTCACACCTTCTCCTGGGTTAACAGAATTTCTTACCCAGTCTTCTGTGTTCGCAGACCATAAAAATAGAGTCACATTTCCTCGATTTGGGATTTAAAATAAACCGGTGACTTGGGACATCATAAATTAATCCAAGTGGCGACTCTGACTGAAACAAATAATCTCATTTCAAATAATGTCACTTTAATTGAAAAAACTCTCATATTCTCTACCCCCTCGGGAAAAAGGAGGTGTGACAGCTCTGGCGACTCCACTGGGGACAGGAACCCAGAACTTCATGTTCGGGGTTAAGAATTCGAGCTTAGAATAGCTGTTATACTTGGATTTTATTTATTATCTGATTTTTACGTGTTTGAGCCTAATGTGCTAAATGCCGCTTTTTACCGCTTTTATATTGCTTGAACTGTATATAAAATTGTTACGACACCCTTCTTCTCTCTGAGTCTTCTAAATCTTTTGGGAAGCGTGCGCTTCGCGTGGCTTCTTTTCTGTTAGAGTCATACCCTTAATTTTAGCAAAGCCGGTGAAGCTTCTGTATTTCCGGTATGCTATCTCCCCCCCCCCTCCCCTCGGATCGAGTTGTCCGCTCGGGTAAGCCAGGTCTAGAACAACACACCATATCTCCTAAAAATGCAAGTGCCAATATGCTTTCATGTGAATCCTGCCGAATGTCATGTAATCCTGTCCCTATGAGGTATTACCTCAAGGTGGTTCGATTGATTGCTATGTGTGGTTCGTTAGCTCATATGGCTAGGTGGTTTGTCTATAATCACTGGGTATGGCATGAACTCATGAGTAGCCCTAGGTTGTGCAAATGACACACCCACTTGTTTGAGATGTGTTTGGATCTGGGTCTGTTGTTCGAGTGGGAATGAATCTGTTGAAGGCCCAGACATTACTGGGTTATTTTTATTTGGGCCACTCTTTGGGCCATCAGTTGTCCAGTGTGTAATATTTATACTCATATTCATTATTTTGGGCTGTAATAATTTATAAATTAGACAGTTAGAGAAATCAGTGAAATTGGGGAATCAGGTACATGCTAATACTTGCATAAAGGGTAGAAAATATGCCTATAGGGTCTACATGATCTATTTGCTATTTTGTTCAATATGCCATATATGCTATTTAGTTTCATGTGTTGTACACTAATAGAAAGCATGCCTATAGGAATCACGCACTTCATTTGTCAAATATGCTACATTTTTTCCATGTCTACTATCCAACACTCTTAGATAACATATATGTAGAATGCAACAATGCAATACCTTTACCTAGATGCCATGACTATAGGGTCATAACTAATTAATCAACTATTTTGTGTTATTTTTGTACTGCTTCACTTAGATATCATGCCTATAGGGATAAAGTATTACAAAATCGAGTCTATTTGTCAACTGTTAGAAATCCTGCCCATAGGATGTTGATTGGCGCTGCTAATCTTGTATTTTCAAACGACTTCGCTGCCTAATTATGCGACTATTTAGAGATCATGCCTATAGGGACTGCCTAAGACGCATGTCTATAAAACCAGCATTAGTAATTCAAAAATATGAGGTTGTTTTCACTACCTTATTACGTAAACAATTAGAAATCATGCCTATAGGACTTGTAATGCTCTAATCTGCCTGTATGTTAGTCCAGAAACTGCATCACCACCTGTATAATGTTGGAATCATATAGAGATCATGCCTGTCACACCTCCTTTTTCCCGAGGGGGTAGGGAATAGAGAATAAGGGAGTTTTTCAATTAAAGTGACATTATTCAAAATAAGATTATTTGTTTCAGTCAGAGTCACCACTTGGAATAATTTATGGTGTCCCAAGTCACCGGTTTATTTTAAATCCCAAATCGAGGAAATGTGACTCTATTTTTGTGGTCTGCGAACACAGAAGACCGGGTAAGGAATTTTGTTAACCCAAGAGAAGGTGTGAGGCACTCCCAAGTTCCGTGGTTTTGGCACGGTCGCTCAACTATTAATGATTGGCTTAATTATTTGATTTAATACATGCTGAAAACTTATTGTGCATTTTTAACTTTTAACCTCTTTTAATTATTCATGAAACTTGTTTGAACAAGTCGCGATGTCGCACACTCATTTGTTTTTGTACATATTGCAAATCGCGTCACGTGAAACGCACCCAAGATTTACAACATGCTTATTTTTATTATTATTCGAAGTTGAAGTCAAGCCGTGTGAAACGCGCACTTGAGTTGGGGTTTACGTATCGTGACCATGCCACGGGAACCATACCCATAGTCACGATGATTTATTAATCGCGCCTAAAGCAACTAACACTTATTCGTGATTTGTTTTTCCTTACGGGTTTGAGATCTGTGCAAGGTCAAGAGCTATGGAAATCAATTATGAAAAATGGGTCAGCTTTTGCTCTTACTAAATTGGGCATGACAGAAACTATTTTGGACCGGATAAATTAAATTGGATCGTAGTATAATTAGCCCTTTAAAGCAATTAATGAGTATGCCTAGTTACTAGTTCATCAAGCTACTCCTGTATCAATTAATCAATTGCAGTAGTACATGTTTCATTAAGTAAAGCCCAAACACCGACCCAATCATTATTATTTTTTAAGTCCAACTCTCATTTTCCAATTTTAACTAGCAGACATAGATTTTATCACCAAAGTTCAAACATTCACTACGTGCCCAAAAATCATATTTTTTATCAATATTCATGTTAATCATCAAGAAAGTAGCAAAATTTAACAAAAATAATTCCCCACTTTCCTTTACTTTTATTTTTTAATTTCTCACTTTTTTTAATTTTAATATATTTAAAATCCCACTTTTTTTACTTTTCTTTTTTTATTTTCCACTTATTTTACTTTTTTTTTTAAAATTTCCACTTACTTTTACTTTTATTAAAAAAAAATCAGATACCCTTACTTTTATTTTTAATTTCAACTTTATTTTAATTTTTATTTTTTTAATTTTTCACTTTCTTTTTTTTTATTAAATAATTTCTGCCTACTTTCACTTTTACTTTTTAATTTTATATTTCTACTTTTACTATTTTTTTAATTACCATCCGCAATTTTAAAAAAATAAAATAATAATAATTAATTTTTATTTATTTTCAGTTTTTCTTAATTCATTTTATTTTAAAATAAAGAAAAAAATACTAATATTAATAATTGACCTTTTAAATTATTATTAATTTTTTACCCTATATAAAAAAAGTAACAAATCTAAAAAAATATTTATGAGTTTAAAATCCTCCTTGTGTGAAGTTTAATTTGTACAATATTATTAATATGGAGTCATGCCTGTTAGTTTATTTGATAACTCTTGTATATTTTCTGTGCATATTCAACCATTTTCGTGCTGTAAACATTGAGTTTTAGCCTATGAGATGAGTGCCCAAGTGGCGTTAAATGTGACTCATTAATCCGAGTAAGTAATCATGAGGTCTTCATGCCTCACATTCTGTTGTCAGTGTTGTGCAAATTCGAAATGAGGTGGTGGTTAATATGAGATTAATTGATGATGCTGGAATAAATTATGAACAGCTTTTAAGACTAGAGATGTGGTGATGAGCATACATATGATGTGCTTCATGTTTTGAAATCATTGTGATAATGAAGGGCTTGTAATGCTGAGATTGGTATTATTGATATATACATTGTGGATGTATTGTTAGGAGTTATTTTGGTGTTACTCTGGCAGGTGGATATGCCCAATTACAGGGGAGACTCTGCCAAAATTTCTGAAAAATTTGGGAGTTAGAAAAAATTTGGGAGATTAAGACGTGCAAATGAAGAGATAAGTTATGTTATGTGGTTGAGGGCGAATGATCCTAAGCGGGGGAGAATGTAACACCCTAAAAAAATTTCAAAGTACTTCAACACTATCAAGAAAGTTGATGTGTGCGTAGGCACGATTTGCTACAGCCGGTTGAGACTAACACCGTGTCTTGATGTAGGGAATTTGAAACTTAATTGGAGTATAAGGAATTGGCTTAAAGGCTTATAAGTGTGAATAAAAGAAATAATCTCAAATGAGATGGTGTTATCGGGCTTATCTCAAATGCGGTAACGGGGGATCAACTACGAGTATATGTGTAAAATAAAGATCATCGATTTGGTAACCTCAGAATAATTCTTAGCACGTTAGAGGACGAACGTTTGTATAAGAGGTAGAGAATGTAACGACCTGACTTGTCATTTTAAGAATTTATGCCCCATTCAGCGGCTTTAGGTCTCGAGCAGCCTCGCAATATGTATTATGACCTGCGGGTATATTCGAGTTTGATTTACGGATGATTCAGAGTGAATTGGGATACTTAGTCCCTAAAACGGAAGCTTAAGTCTTAGGATTTTGACCGTAGTCGGAACTGTGTGAAGACGACTCTGGAATGGAGTTATGTTAGTTAATTTAGCTCCGTTGGGTGATTTTGAACTTAGAAGCTGATTTAGGTTTGAAATGTCAAAAGTCGAATTTTTGGAGATTTGGAATCAGGTCGCGTGTAGTTCAAGGAGAATGGTGTAATGATGAGTTGAGGAGTCGAGTGAGGTTCTGTCGAGGCTCCGGTCCGCGGTCTTGCTATTATATCAAAATAAAAAAGAAACTAAACAAGCCTATCAGTTATGAGTTACAAGATTCCTATCTATGAGTCATCAGAAACTTGATCTTGAGTCTTGACTGGTTCTTCATGCAGACTCTGATCTAAACCTTGATGCTCGCTAGCTATAGGTTCTAGTTCAATTTTCTATAGCTTCTTCTAATCAAAACGGGACTCCAATGCTCGTGGCTTCAGTCATGTCTTGAGCATTCCACATCTTTTCAATTGCTTTTGCATTTTGGATTCACTTATTTTTTCTTTTCTTTTATTTTGAATTGAGACTTCTTCTTTTGGTCATCTCGAATCCTGTGCCTCGAGGTAAAACCTACTCAAACACCAAAACAAACAAACGAACAAAAATTTTTTGCCCCAGTTTGCACCAGGAAAATTTCGTGAGTTATTGTAACAAAATTCTAAACTACTTCTGTATTGAAAGCAATAAAAGGTCGGGAGTGGTGTACCCTGAAAAAGTCATGTTTTTTTTTTGTTGGATGGTGTTCTTTTATTGTCAAAAGGATGTCTCAACTAAGGATTAGTGTACCTTATGTTGGGAAAATGTGGCCAGGGAATGGGATACCCTATATTGGCAAAGATATCGGGGAGTGGTGTACCTTGAATTTAAGGTCAAATCAACTAGGGAGTGGAGACCCTATGTTGGAAAAACATACTAGGGAGTGGAGACCCTATGTCTAAAAATATCAACTAGGGAGTGGAGACCCTATGTTGGAAAAGCGACTAGGGAGTGGAGACCCTATGTCTAAAATAATCATAAACTAGGGAGTGGAGACCCTATGTTGGAAAAGCAAACTAGGGAATGAAGACCCTGTGTCTAAAAACATCAACTAGGGAGTGGAGACCCTATGTTGGAAAAAAGACTAGAGAGTGGAGACCCTATGTCTAAAATAAAATCTACTAGGGAGTGGAGACCCTATGTTGGAAAGGGTGACTAGGGAATGGTGACCCTATGTCTAAAATAAAATCAACTAGGGAGTGAAGACCCTATGTTGGAAAAGAGACTAGGGAGTAGAGACCCTATGTTTAAAATAAAATCAACTAAGGAGTGGAGACCCTATGTTGGAAAAGAGACAAGGGAGTGGAGAACCTATGTATAAAATAAAATCAACTAGGGAGTGGAGACCCTATGTTGGGAAAGAGACTAGGGAGTGGAGACCCTATGTCTAAAATAAAATCAACTAGGGAGTGGAGACCCTATGTTGGAAAGGGTGACTAGGGAATGGAGACCCAATGTCTAAAATAAAATCAACTAGGGAGTGAAGACCCTATGTTAGAAAAGAGACTAGGTAGTGAAGACCCTATGTCTAAAATAAAATCAACTAAGGAGTGGAGACCCTATGTTGGAAAAGAGACAAGGGAGTGGAGATCCTATGTATAAAATAAAATCAACTAGGGAGTGGAGACCCTATGTTGGGAAAGAGACTAGGGAGTAGAGACCCTATGTCCAAAATAACTTCAACTAGGGAGTGGAGACCCTATGTTGGAAAAAAGACTAGGGAGTGGAGACCCTATGTCTAAAAACATCAACTAGGGAGTGGAGACCCTATGTTGGAAAAGCGACTAGGGAGTGGAGACCCTATGTCTAAAAACATCAACTAGGGAGTGGAGACCCTATGTTGGAAAAACGACTAGGGAGAGGAGACCCTATGTCTAAAATAATCATCAACTAGGGAGTGGAGACCCTATGTTGGAAAATCAAACTAGGGAGTGGAGACCCTATGTCTAAAAACATCAACTAGGGAGTGGAGACCCTATGTTGGAAAAGTGACTAGGGAGTGGAGACCCTATGTCTAAAACATCAACTAGGGAGTGGAGACCCTATGTCTAAAACAATCAACTAAGGAGTGGAGACCCTATGTTGGAAAAGCGACTAGGGAGTGGAGACCCTATGTCTAAAACATCAACTAGGGAGTGGAGACCCTATGTTTGAAACATCAACTAGGGAATGGAGACCCTATGTTGGGAAAGAGACTAGGGAGTAGAGACCCTATGTCTAAAATAACATCAACTAGGGAGTGGAGACCCTATGTTGGAAAAGAGACTAGGGAGTGGAGACCCTATGTCCAAAAATCATCAATTAGGGAGTGGGGACCCTATGTTGGAAAAGTTACTAGGGATTGGAGACCCTCTACTACCATGATTTTGAATTGTTTTTTTTTCTTTTATTTAATAGAATGAGTAAAATCTGTGAAAGAATTTGGAGAAGACTTCCCTTTTTTGGAGTGGTTGTTACTGCAGAGCTATTTTAGTCTCCGCGCGGTTTCTTTTTGGTTGCACCTGCTTCTTGCAAGGTTGCTTTGTATTGCACCTATTTCATGTGGTTCAAACAAAGAACAATTTGTCAGTTTGAAACGGTGGTTGGTTTTGCGGCCTTGAGTGTTTCAGTCACTTGATCTTGGCCGGCTTATTTGATGGTACTTTCAATTGCAACTGGTTGTTCCCTGAACGCTGATTTCATTTCTGGCCCCGGAGAACCCTTGGCTTTTCCAAAACTTTACCATGACGGTTAGTCGCGTGGGACTTAACCTTTTTCAGCTCCATTTTGCCTTTGTAGGCTTTTCACTTCTTTCCTCTAAATTTAACTTCAGAGCATTGGGGAACCTTTGGCTTTTCAAACTTTGCCAAGACGGTTAGCCACGTGGGACTTGTTCTTTTCAACTTCATTTTGCCTTTGTAGGCACTTCAATTTTATTTCCTCCTTCTAAGATCTTTTGATTTTGGAGCATCGGCTGCCATGGCCAGTCGAGGTTGACTTGATGCCCCTGCCGAGGCTGTGGGTGCCTTTTTTTTGCATATTATCTTGTATCAAACGAGAGCCCTGTAAATCAGTCTTACCATCCTTTCTTTGTCTTAATTTCGGAACAGAGTTAGACCGAAAGGGATTCAAAGAAAAACAAATAGTAGAATAGAGAATGAATTTAGGCAAGAAGTGTCCCTTTCGGGGAAAGGAAAGAAGGACTTATCTGGAGTACATGCAGACTTCAATGAACATGACATGACTTTTGGACTGGATGCCTGATCTGTGTAAACTGCCCGACTCTCAGAAATTCATCACAACTTTTGCCTTGAAACCGAGAAACCTTGCATATGATTGTGTCAATGCCAATGGCTGTGAAGATCCTCTTTTCGATCAGTGGCGCCCTTTGCGGGTTTTCACCAACTGACCTCTCTTATTTCTCTTCTCACCATCGCCTTATAGTGCTCTTTGCGAGTTTTTACTAACAAGACTCTCATTCTAATTTCTTAACTTCCCATCGCCTTACGGTGCCCGTGAGGGTTTTCACCAACAAGACTCTCTCATTTCATTTCTCTCATTTTGGTTGCATCAGATCTTGTGACTTTATTCTCCAATTCTTGAACATTCTCATTGATTGATCGGAAGGACTTTGAAAAAGGTTTGGGTGAAAAGGATTTGGACTGACTTACAACTTTGGAACCCTTCGGGCGAAACCATCGCCGAACCATTATAAATTCTGCCCCAGTTTCAACTTTTGGGGAACGTGAATTTTTATTTTGGTGTGACTGAACCCCAGAGAGAGGCTGCCTACGTATCCTTTAGAAATCAAGTCAAACGTAGTTCAAGGAATTTTATTTCTGATTTTCTTTTGTTTTTGTTTTCTTTTCTGTTTTGGTTTCTTCTCTTTCTTTTTCCTTTCCTTTTTTCTCATTTTTCATTTCTTTTTCTTTTTCTCTTTTTTTTTTGTCTTTTTTATTTTTTGCAATAAAGCTTTCAGGTTCCAAAGAGGGTAATCAAAGAAAAGGTAACCGGCTCAAAGGGTTTGCAAGGGGTTTATAGTGTTTGGGTATCAAGAATGAAAGCCTTCATCATCCCAATCAGAGAGCATTAAAGTTGCGTAAAAGGGTCAAACATAATACCTTTTGACCGCGCCTGCATTGACAGTTGTCTCGGGGTCATTTCCTTCGATTCTTCCCAGGTACAATGCTCCCTTTTGCAGTACTCTCGTTACAATGTATGGACCTTTCCAATTTGGAGCCAATTTTCCTTTAGCTTCTTCATGAGGTGGGAGGATACGTCTTAGAATGAGTTGTCCTTTTTCAAATTTCTTGGGCCGCACTTTCTTGTTGTAGACACGAGCCATTCTTTGTTGGTACAACTACCCGTGGCAAATTGCGACCAATCATTTTTCATCAATCAGTGTCAATTGTTCAAATCGGTTCTTGGCCCAATCTTTATCCTCAATCTCGGCTTCAACAATGATCCGAAGAGAGAGAATCTCAACTTCGTTCCAATTTTTTATTTATTTTCTTATAAGCCTTGTCTTTAAAATATTATACTTCTTGATTTATTATTTCGAGGTCTGACAGCATTTTAGGATTTGGTCATGAAGTCTGCAAGCATGTCGTACTATTAAAATCTGCATTAATAGAACTGAAAAGAGAATAAGAAAAAGTGACAAAATTAAGAAAAGAGACATTCTTGGACAATGAAATATTAATTTTATTTGATTTTTTTTTAATTTTAAAGATAGAAGGGTTTACATCGGAAAGTAAGACAATAAAGTAAAACATCCGGATCACACCCTGAGATAATTCGGACGCAGAAAGGATAGCAAGACTGGCTACCGAAACTCCCGTCTGATGGGGAACTTTCAGGCTTGGCGACCGTTTTTCGGCTTTTCTTCTGTCTCGGCAATGACTGCAATGACCTTCAGTGTCGGATCAAATTCCTCATCTCTCCAATTTCTGTTCATCAAACCCTCTGAACCACTCTGAACGGCGTGTGATATGGCCTTAAAGGCAGCATGACTCAAGATTCGGCCTGTTTTTAAATTATTTTCGACCAACTCCCCAATTTTGATAGCCTCGGCGAAAGGTCTACCCATAATAGATATCATGTTCTGGAAGTAGTCCGCCTCTTGGGACTGTAGGAAAACCGTAGCCATTTATGCTTCGTCCATTTGAGGCTTTACCCTGGCGGCTTGCTCGCGCCATTTGACAGCACATTCACAAAAATATTCTGCGGTATTCTGGACACAGAGTTCTCTTTTTGGATTTTTCACTCTTGCTTTTTTTTTTGTTTTCTTTTCACTCTTTTCTTTTCTTTTTTCTCACTCAGTTTATTTAATGGCTATGATCGAATCCGATGGGGATTGCCTACGTATCATGATGCCGCATGAATCAGATAATTACGTAGTTTAGGAAAATCAAAAATGAAGTAAATAAACTAACTTTTTTTTACTTACTTTTTACAACACTCAAACTATGAACGCGTTTAGAAAAAGAATATAAAAAAACATTTTAATATTTTTTTTTTTCGCATTTCATTTTTTTATTTTTTATTTGGAATTTTCGAAGGAAAGGCTTTTAAAGAGGAAAGAAAGCATTTTTGGATTTTTAATTTTTGATTTTTGTTTTTTGAATTTCTGGGCAAAAGACTTCTAAAAATGGTAGAAAATATTTTTTGGATTTTGATTTGATTTGTTTTCTTCTTTTTTTTGAATGAAAGACTTCTACAAAGAAAAAATATTTTTGGGTTTAAAAATAATTCTTATTTTTTATTTGTTTGGATTTTTCTAAGAAAAGACTCATAAAGAATAAATTAAAGGAATATAGAATTGATCGAACAGGGGATTAAACATGAAACTAGGAGAACCAGTAGAACTTAGTCTCTACATGACATGAAAAACTAACACAACATAAGTTCATAACAAGTGAAAGAGTATAACATGTGCAATATTAGCAGAGTTGGAGAGGCATATAACTTAGGTTGACATGGGAAGCACATATACACACTTAATTTTTCAGAACAACGAGTTTATAGTGAAGCATAAGCCAAAGTTAGCCTAAAAGAGATTCAAAACTGGGAGTCTAAGGCATGAAGGTCTAATAAAGTCATAGTCAGAGAATGGCAATCAAGACATAGTAAACAAATAAGTAGGCATGATCTATGACCGTCAACAGGCAGCCTAGCATGCTGAGTATAACACAAAGATTCCAAACTCTAAAGAATTCATGATGAATATGAAGGTCAGGTGATACTTGAGAGGGTCAGAATTCATAACAGGCGAAGACTAGATTGTCACATAAAGGCTAGATGTTGCATTTCATCTTATAGGCTATAAGTAGTATCAAGCAACATAGGATTGGACCAAACATGGAACACACATTAAGCTCACAAATGGCTGTCACCACAATTAGGAATTGGTCCCATTTAAAGTATCAGAACACATTAGTTGGTTATCATGATAGTACAGAACAAAGCAAGAAGCCAAATGCAGAATAAGCAACAGGTAAACATGATAGTTATTCAGGTTGTACACAATTAGGCTAAGCATTCAAGCATGACTTACAGAGAAATAGCAAACTAGGCATAAGGGGTTCAACATAAAGAAAGCAATTTCGAGCAAGAGTATAGTCTCACAAAGGGGTTTTAGTGCGAGAAATTCAACAAAGTTCAACAACCATCAATTAGGTTTCAATTACGAATTAGGCAGACATCATGAATCAACTTAACTATACACATATGAGTTAACATCAAGACTTGCACAGAATTGGAGCTAATGGAACTATAGAGTAATGCTAAAATAAACAGAATTGTATATGAAATGGCATAATATCAAAATTAACTCAGAGAAATTCAGGTAACACTAATGCACATAACATAAGCACAAACAGAAAAGAATAGAATTACGAGGGTACAGGGCACTAACAAGTTGAAAACAAACGAATAAAGAACGAGAAACTCTGAATCTCAAAAATAGTTACAATTGTAGGAGAGTGATGAAAAACCCCAAACCTCCAATGCTTTAGAGTTCACAAGAGCCTCAAAACAGACCCCGAGCAGCGCTTGCACTTGAGGAAGGTTAACAGAATACGGTGGCCTTGGCTTTCAGTCAGCCAAACGATTGAGCCTCAGAAGAGTGTAAGACAAGAATGAAAAAGAAAGACAATAGTAATTTTTAGCGACTAGCGTCTGTCCAAAGGGGAAATTGGGGAGGGGTTTATATAGAAGTTAAATTCAAATGAACGAACAAGGAAAACATTCAATCAAATATATTAAAGGAAAGATTATCATACAAAAATTAATTTCGAATCAGATCAAACGAGAAACCAGACAAACCCAAATTTGATAGAAATCAAAAATCGACCACAGATCTTGGTGGATCGGTCCTATATCACCTTGCTATGAATGTATACAGACGAAATACCGTCTAGGTCTTGGAGATTTGAAGACGATTTCACATGATTCAAGGCATGGTATTTGCCAAAAATAGGCAAATACTAAGTGATGCCATAATCGTGTAAGTAACATGGAGACATAACATATATGAAAGTAAAATCATAGAGGGATTCCATATCAAGGTCGGAATTAGAGAGGATTGAAGGGTATGGCGGCTAGGGTTTCTCAGAGACGAATGGGTAAATGGAGGATTCAAAGGTGGCTGAAGTGGGGATGTGGAATTAGGGTTCGGGTGAGGGGATATAAGGGAAGGTGGGAATTTATTATGGGTCATTGATCATTTAAGATCAACGGCCAAGATCGAATAGGAGACGGGCGGGCTAGATGAACGGGTCCCCGACCAGGTTAAATTAGAGGGTCATTTGGCTTGGGCTCTATAAATTGGGTCAGGTATTTGGGCCATTAATATGGTCCGAAAATTGGCATAACTTGGGCTATATTTTAAATACAAGGAATTAAGGGAAAATAATTTAATAAAATAGTTAATAAAATATAAAAATGCTATTTATGAAACTTAATACTTTAAAACAACAATAAAAGATTATAAAAAATATAAAATATTATTTTGACCTTA